>NC_064926.1:176292591-181292591 GCF_023897955.1 Schistocerca gregaria | reverse complement strand
TCTTCTAGTCAAGTTGTGCCACAAACGTCTCTTCTCCCCAATCCTATTCAATACCTCCTCATTAGTTACGTGATCTATCCACCTTATCTTCAGTATTCTTCTGTAGCACCGGAAATCGTTAGGGATTTCAAAATTCCGAGAAACACAGGGTCGAGAGTGTGCCGAGAATACCACACTTTGGGCTCTACCTCTCACTACGGATAAAACAGTGGCCGACAGCCTGCACATAACGACCGAGGACAGCGATGCTGTCCTCTGGTTGTTCGAATACTGGGAGGACAATTGCATGGACGTCATGTTCCCAAACAACGATTGAGTTTTATGGATGACAAAGCGCTTTGTCACCGGCCCATAAATGTTCACGGTTGATTTGAAGAACATTCTGGACAATTCGAGCTAATGGTTTGTCCACCTAGATCGCCAAACATGTATCCCATTCAAAACGTATGAGCCATAACGGAGAGGTCAGTTTGTGCATAAAATCGTGCTCCCGCAACGTTTCGCAATTATGGACGGCTGTTGAGAGACAGCATGTTTCAGTATTTTGTGCACGGAACTTCCAATGGCTTGTTGAATCAATGCCACGCCGAGTTGCCGCACTTCGCTGGGTAAAAGGTGGTAACGTCACAATGCTAGGTGGTATCCCACGACTTTTGTCGCCCCAGTGAATGCTGCTATTCATGTATTTACACTGAAGCGCCAAAGAAAGAGGTATAGCCATGTGTATTCAAAGATATGTAAATGGGCAGAATACGGCGCTGCGGTCGCCAGCACCTACCTAAGCCAACAAGTGTCTGGCACAGTTGTTAGATGGGTTACTGCTGGTACAATGTCAGGTTATCAAGGTTTAGTGAGTTTGAACGTCGTGTTATAGTCGGCTCACGAGCGGTGCACACCTGCATCTTCGAGGTAGTGATGAAGTGGGGATTTTCCCGTACACCATTTCATGAGTGCGTGTGTCGTGAATATCAGGAATCCGATAAAACATCATATCTCCGACAACGCTGTAGCCGGAAAAATATCCTGCAAGAATGGGACGAATGACGACTGAAGAGAACCGCTCAATGTGACACAAGTGCAACCCTTCCGCAAATTGCTGCAGATTTAAATGCTGGGCCATCAATAAGCCTCAGCGTGCGAAAGATTCAACGAAACATCATCGATATGGGTTTTGGAGCCGAAAGGCCCACTCGTGTGTCCCTTATGATTACACGTCACAAATCTTTACGTCTCGCCTGCGCCCGTCAACACCAACATTGGATTGTTGATGACTGTAAACATGTTTCCTGGTTGGATGAGTCTCGTTTCAAATGGTATCGAGCGGATTGTCGAGTACGGGTATGGAGACAACCTCATGAATCCATGGATCGTACATGTCAGCAGGGGACTGTTGATGCTGGCGGAAGCTCTGTAATGGTGTTGGAAGTGTGCAAGTAGAGTGATTGGGACCCTGATACATCTAGATACGACTCTGACATATGATACGGGGGTAAGCATCCTGTCTGGTTACGTGCATCCATTCATGTCCATTGTCCAGTCCGACGTCCTTGGGCAATTCCAGCAGGACTCTGCGACACTCACACGTCCAGAATTTGCTACAGAATCTCTCCAGGAACACACTTCTGAGTGTAAACATTTGCGCTGGTCACCATACTCCCCAGACAAGAACATTATTGAGCATATCTTGGATGACTTGCAATGTGCTGCTCATAACAGCAGCTCTTACGGATTTATGGTCAGCCCTGCAGGATTCATGGTGCCATTTCCCTCCAGCACTACTTCAGAAATTAGTTGAGCCGATGCCATGTCGTGTTGCAGCACTTCTGCGTGCTCGTGGGGGCCTTGCACGATATTAGGCGGGTGTGCCACTTTCTTTGGCTCTTCAGTGTATATTGAGCATGTCAAATAAATTTTTTTACAGAAAAAAATGTAAAAAGCAAATCTTCTTTTTGTACACACATCGAATTAAAATCTGCATGTGGCTTGTCGCAGCAGAAACTAAATACGCGCCGATTGCTGCACAGTAAAAATACGTGCCCACACTGATAGTGCTCTAAGACCGGCTATATACACATACTGTTAATGGTGTTGCCTACAGTTGTTCTTGGTGGAAGACTCGTTTTTTATTCGAGGTCTCCTGCAACGCCTGCGCAGCGGTAAATAGCGCGTCGTCTGAAAGCAATGACTCGCGGTCGAAACTGCTCGTGTCCTAAGTTTCTGTAGCGTCTTTCTTCTGAATGCTATAGTTGTTAAACTGATGGTAGCACAGTTGCAATGTATTTCACTTTTTGATACATCAGTAATAACAGTTCCATCAAATAATATTTGAGGCAGTCCCCTTCAAGGTCACATATAAAAGAACTCTCCGGTCCCATTTGCAGACACTCGGTCGCGGCGTTGGCATAGTGTTCCGTCGACCCTTGTCTAAAGCGCGATCTACCGCTCATCGCTTTGGATAATATAAAATACTTTGCAGTCGTTGAGAGATTCTACGCAAAAATGTCTACGATTTGGGTTTCGCGCTCGATAGCAACAGAGGCTGAAGACCCGTTACACTAATATGCAAGGCATGAGTATTGCCCGAAGTTAATTTTACAGTTCGTGGACCAATCAGAATACTTCATTACATTTTTATGCTATTATTAATGGTTTATATCTCGTTTATCTTCCTCTTAGAAGTGATACTTCAAGCAGTTTCTTCGTCAGGAACTGGAGTGTTTTCGTCGACAATTTAATGGACTTTAAACATAATTTTCATTCAGTGTATTTTGATGCTTTTTTCCATGTTTTGCCATTATAAACTGACTAAGAATATTTGTTATTTTTTAATATCGGAAATTGATTACGGGATTTTAATACAGTATAAATCAACTGAATTCTGTAGCCGCTTACCGAATGCCAAGAATTCACTTTAGAATACGAATGAAGAAACATTCTACATTCATTTTAGTGTGTGCTAATGGAGTTTGAAGATAATCTGCGGGATACCTCCGGGGTTCCTCAGCAAACTTACGCTGCTCTACTTTGTATCTTCTCTCTTCCCTGTGTAGGTGCTATCTGGTAGGAGTCTGACTGACGAGCAACGGTCACATATCGGTCGGACAATATTTTTATAAGCTGCGTATTACAATAGCAATAGTACTGTAACACTTCCTTGAAGGACGCCCCTCTGTCAAGAATGATATTTTTTGTTCTGTGTGCTAGGAACTCTTCATTCCAACCACAAAGCCAGTCTGATATTTCGTACGCACATACTTTGTTCATAAGGCGGAAATGTATTGAAAACCTTCCAGATGTCAAGGAACGCAGCGCCAACTGAATCTCTTGGACGAACAGAGCGAGCTGGCCTTCACACGAAATGTTTGCGAAATTGATGTTGATTCCTACAGAGGACATTTTCGTCCTCCAGAAAGATCTTAATAAGTGGGCAGGAAACAATTCCAAAAGGTTTATGGTTATGTAAATAAATGCAAGCGAAAAGTAGGGACGGGTGTGAAGAAGATATTACTCCAATATAATATGGTCCATCAGAAAATATATAGCTCACGTATATACACCATCCTTTAAAAGGTAAATGTTATTTGGTAACCACAAATTTTCTACTTTGGTAAAATACACAGTGAAAAGAGAAATAGCAAATAATTGCTGTAAACGGTTTCCATGATTTCCTCACAAGAATAAAAAATTAATAAGGAAAGGAGAGAACAAAATTTTCAAGTTTGAATAGCTGGCGTTAGTCATGTTGAAGTATCAACAAGCAACCAGTCTGGAAGCGTAAACCTTTCAGTAGTGTCACTTATTCAGGAAGACACAAACCTCGATACTCTTGAGTAACGAGCTCTGCAGAAAGTCGTTAGACGAGAGCAGAGAGAACTGCCTCGTAACGTTATGTAAGAGGCAAAAAGAGTGTAACACACTCGTTAAACAGATGTAGCGGAACTGAAGACCGCTGACGACTCGAGAAGAACGGAACCGATTTGCTGATTACGAATGACGTTATAGAGAAGAGATTCTCCTCGACGACATAAATACTCGACACCCACTAGCCTAGGACACCCATCAGTAGGATCTGTGGCGTTCATGTCGTTCGCACTCCCCCTGGTACGGTATGGCTACATCTTATGTGTGATATTACTCTATTATTGATCTTACACTTGCTGCCTTACGAGGATATTAACTTTTCGTAGCCACTGATAATGAAGTGCAGCATCCAGTACTGATGTGTAGTCCAGGGGTCTGCCGGCAAGGGCCCGGACCACGAAAGAAGGTGCCCAAAACTCCAGCGTCGCTCTAGTTTGACTGCTTACCGTACCGACGGGCCATCTTCAGAATGACGGCAGTGATCGGGACTGAGTGCTCCACGAACCGGCATGTGAATCAAACATACACGTTGTCACCGCCAGTCTCAAGCATGGCTACAGACGGGGCGTACCTACCTAGTCAGCGGGCAGCAAAACGCAGCGCCAGGGCACCATCGAATTCCACTTCGAGCTGACTCAGCGAAATTGGCAACCTTAAGTCCGCTGTTAGTTTCAGCTGATAACCTCTCCAAATTGCATAGCCACCAGCCGTCGCAGAAGACACAGCAACAAAATGTATTCTGTGCAATAAATGGAATGATCTTTAATGCTGTTATACTGTGTGTAAGGACGCCACGCAGGTGCTCGGTCTACATCCTCACAGAACAATAGGGGCTCCCCTCCCGGCAGCGGGAAGTCCCTTGAGTCCTAATGCAGTTCACACATTCGTTTATGGCGGACTGTAGTCGACTGGTGAAGTTTATAATTTACTTACGCTATGATCCCTTATCAATAATAGAATTCTAAAAACAGGTCATCATCCCGGAGGCATACTTTGCCACTAAAGTGCTTTGTAAGGCTTGATCCTATGGGAGTTGGTTCGCCCCTGCCTACCTTCTACCCTCCAAACTGATTTACGCACCCAACGTTACTGGGAAACACCCAGTTTAACGGGGAATCAGAACCAAGGTGCAGCTCAGCTTTTTCCACATACAAAAATTCTTGGCATGAGTTAAATAAGTAACAGATGACTGCTCAAAAATCAAAAAATTGGCGGATACCGAACCAGAGACTGCTGAACCTACAGTCTGACACTATAGAGTTTTCTTTCATTGGCGGGGTATGTTTCCAGTCTTCCCTATAGTTCCTCGTTGCGCTCACCCCGTATGCCTAAGTCACCTTTAAGAGTTATAAAAAATTTCTTTGCTGTTGGTGTCACAATTGACAGGTGGAAACTAAATACTTTTCTTTTCGTTACAAATAAAGAAGATAATTGTATATTCTCTTCCTGTCACGTGAGTTTCATTGCGTGAATACAGTATTAAGTGAAAGCAGATAAATGTGCTCCTTTCGGACTACAAAAAATTCGAATATGTTTCTGTATATTTAAAAGACTCTGACTAGAAAGTGGATTACCAGTTGCTAATTCTGCCTTCGCCATCACCTCAGGAGATTCGCAAAAATCGATGCATCCGAATATATTCCCGCTCTCTTTAATATGCAAATCGCCCCAGATTCCCACAAGCTCCCTTAATTGTAACTCATTCACACCCACTAGCACATAGCTGTACGTTTCTCGTAACATCCGTTCCCACTTGCCCTCTTCCACTCACTTATTCATCCCAACTCATTGTCATTCTCTCTTTGCGTCTCCCTGACATTGTCTCCTGAGTCACAGCCACAGTTCCCTTCGTTCTGCCCTACTACTACACTTTCAACTAACTGCCACTGTCTCCCTCTTGCTGTCTCATATTTCTAATATCCCATGCCCTCCTTCTTACCACTGCTGTCTTTTCTCACTGTCACTATCTCTCTCTTCCTAGTTGTCATTGTCATATACTCTTCTCTCATTATCATTGGCTTGCACTCACTTCCACTTTATCTGTCCCCCCTCCCACCCTCCTCGCACCATCACCATCACTCTTTTCCTAGCAATGTTCTGTCACCGTCAAGCAATGTTGCACTGCAACTGTCTCTCTCTCTCTCCCTCACGCACACTGCCATTATGTATTTAGTTCCTTATACATCACAGCTACTGTCTACTACCTTCAGGTATTTATCTTTGCCACTGCCTTCTTCCCTCTCAGCATAAAAAAGCGTGAATATGTTGGCTTGCCAAATTGTTTGGAATTTCTTTAAATATGCTGAGGAAGACAGCACGAGGCAGCTGGTACCCTATTTCAGTCACAGTACTTTGAATAAATGGGAATATGTTCGCTTTTTTTTTTGCTTCGATAGGAGCATTTTCCACTGGTTACCTTCTTTCCCCTAGTGCAGCTGGGCATGTAACGAATATGAAAGGAAATGTATTGGCCAGCCAAACTAAGACAGTTTACTTATGTGACATTAAATTTCAGATCTCAGCCCCGAATTTACGTGCAAACAAATTTTCCGTGTGCTTAAATACTACAACATGCGTTTCCCAGAAGATAACGGACGTCATTTATATCATATTTATCGGCGCTAAGTGACATAAAAAACTACCGAATTTTACGTGCATATTTTGAGTGTACAACTAGAGTAACTTTGATCCACAGTATCTCGGAAACAGACAAACATACACTATGTGATCAAAAGTATCCGGACACCTGGCTAAAAATTACTTACAAGTTCGTGGCACCATCCATCAGTAATGCTGGCATTCAAATGGTGTTGGCCTGTCCTTTCTCTTGATGACAGTATCCACTCTTGCAGGCATACGTTCAGTCAGGTGCTGGAAAGTTTCTTGGGGAATGGCAGCCAATTCTTCACGGGTTGCTGCACTGAGGAGAGATATCGATGCCGTCTGTGAGGCCCGGCGCGAAGTCGGCGTTCCAAAACGTCCCAAAGGTGTTCAACAGGATTCAGTTTATGACTGTGTAGGTCAGTCCATTACAGGGATGTTATTGTCGAGTAACTACTCAGCCACGAGCCGTGCATTATGAACAGGTGCTCGATTGTGTTGAAAGATGCAATCGCCATCCCTGAATTTTTCTTCAACAGTGGGGAGCAAGAATGAGCTTAAAACCTCAAGGTAGCCCTGTGCTCTGATAGTACCACGCAAAACAACAAGGGCTGCAAGCCCCCTCCATGAAAAACACCACCACACGATAAGACCACCATTTCCGAAAATTACTCTTGGTGCTAAACACGCACTACATTCTGGAAACGCGTGACCGCTACGGTCGCAGGTTCGAATCCTGCCTCGGGCATGAATGTGTGTGATGTCCTTAGGTTAGTTAGGTTTAAGCAGTTCTAAGTTGTAGGGGACTGATGACCTTAGAAGTTAAGTCCCACAGTGCTGAGAGCCATTACACACTCTGGTACGTTCACCGGGCTTTCGCAATACCCACACGCTGCCATCGGATCGCCACATTGTACACCGTGATTCATTAATCCACACAAAGTTTTTCCACTGTTCAGTCATCCAGTGTTTACTCTTCTTACACCAAGCGATTCGTCATCTGGAATTTGCCGGCGTCATGTGCGGCTTATGAGCAGCCGCTCTACCATGAACACCAAGTTTTCTCACCTCCTACCTAACTCTCAGAGAACTTGCAGTGGATCTTGAGGCAGTTTGGAATTCCTGTATGATCGTCTTCATAGATGTCTACCTATTACACGTTACGACCCCTTTAACTGTTGGTGGTCTCAGCCAGTCAACATTCGGCCTGTACGCTTTGGTGCTTTACGTATTCCTTCACGTTTGCACTTCACTATCACATCGGAAACAGTGAACCTACGGGTATTTTAAAATCTCTCGTACAGACGTATGACGCAAGTGACACCGAATCACCTGACCACGGTGCAAGTCCGTGAGTTCCGCAGAGCGCCCCATTCTTCTCTCTCACGATGTCAATGACTGCTGAGGTCGCTGATATAGAGTACCTGGCAGTAGGTGGCAGCACACTGCCCCTAAATGAAAAACGAATATTTTTGGGGGTGTCCGGATACTTTTGATCACGTAATGTATGAAGAGAATTTTGAAGGTTATTCGAGATAGAGATCTTAGAAATGCATCGTAAAAACTACAGCCATTTTCCGTGCATGGCCGTCTCGGAATTCGCTACTCCATTTTGGTACCCAGAAAACATGTTTTTGGGTTTTTGAAATGTGGGATATGGTTCTTCTGAATATCCAGAAAATATACGGTTAAACTTCAGCATTTTTCTTTTCTTATTTATTATATTGATTTTGCTTCATACCGGAACTTACGTGTAAAGGTAGGGTAAATTTGAACCTCTGTATCTCAAAAATCGATAAAGAAACCAAGAAAACTTTCAAGACTGTACGAGATGGGGGTGTCAGAAACATATACTAAAAATTTCAGCCATTAGCTGTGCGTGGTCGTCTTGGAACCTTTTGCTGTATTTTGGTCCCCTGCCGACAGCGACAGTGTAGTAAAAAAGCTTTTTTCCGCTTTTACGTGAACTGAACGGTGCCACGATAAGGCCCTTAAGGCGCACAGTAGACTAAACCTCATGTAGAAAGAACCAACCGATTTGGTCAATTGTCTAAGCTGGAGGAATTGTGAACATTCAACACTGACCGTGTGCTATAGGATAGTTATAGTAAGACGATCCTTCTGTGGGGTGTACAAATGTCCCCTAGCCCAAAGGAAATCTAAAACACAAGACTCAACTTTTTATCTCACAAGCAGAACTCGAGGCATGAGCACATGAAAGTCCTGTTTTCGTGCACGGCGTTTTGAAACACCTGACGTGATCATGCTGTCATATGCGTACCGCTAAAGTGAAACTGCAGCAAAGAAATAAATTAAAAATCTTTCCTTCTGAGTATTGTATTGTATGTATTGTATGTTAACCGGGGACCTAGAAACGATGGAGAGGCTCCGTCCCCGCCGCAGCCGCAGTGGTCCACAACCCCACGACGACTACCGCAGTCCACTTCACCCCTCCGTCGCCCCACACCGGACCCAGTGTTTGCGGTTAGGCCCCCTGTGGACCCCCCAGGGAACGTCTCACACCAGACTGGTGTAACCCCTATGTTTGTGTGGTAGAGTAATGGTGGTGTACGCGTATTTGGAGAACTTGTTTGCGCAGCAATCGCCGAAATACTGTAACAGAGGCGGAATAAGGGGAACCAGCCAGCATTCGGCGAGGCAAATGGAAAACCGCCTAAAAACCATCCACAGACTGGCCGGTTCACCGGACCTCGACACAAATCCGCCAGGCGGATTCGTGACGGGGACCAGGCGCTCCTTCCCACCCGGAAAGCCGTGCCTTAGACCGCATGACCAACCGGGCGGGATCCTTCTGAGTAAGTCGAAAGAAACAATCTGGTATTGAATGTGGAAAAATACCATTTCTTGGGTAAAAATCAACTTAGTTCACAGGCAAATATAATTTTCTATCTTAAGGTTTCTTCTAAAAATTGCGGAAACTTTGTAATCCTCACTTTTGGTTCCTTCTGACATTAGATTAGCGCCCCAGTAGCCGTCCGCAGCTCGTGGTCTATGGGATAGCGTTAGTGCCTCTGGATAATGGGGTCCTGGGTTCGGTTTCCGGCCCGGTTGGGAATTTTCTCTGCCCTGAGACTGAGTGTTTGTAATGTCCTCATCATTTCATCATCATCATTTGTGCGAGTGGCTAGACTGAACTGTGAAAAGGAAACATACTACTGACTCGGCCGATCAGTAATGCATTCGGATACAATTGCTCATCCTAATACCAAAAGAAGCTATTAACTGGCTAAAGGGGTTGATGATGATGGCTAGTGCGGCGGCCGAGTCAGTAGTATCCTACTATTACACAATAACGTTTCACAAGCGACGTAATTTTCATATGCTACTGCTGTAACTGGAAACATCAGCCAGTTGTGCGTGTGGCTGCCAACCGTTACGAAAGACTCAACTAATTTCCTACTGTCTGTCAGCGAAAACAGTTCAGCGGAAACGCTTTAGTTAATTCGTGGCGGTACTAACGTGTACACGCAGGAGTAGGAGGCCAGCAAAAAGTGCCAAACCGGAGAATAGCTATCAGTCACTCTCAAGATGAATGGTCTTCGCGTGTAATTAGCGTGGGAAACGGCGCAGGAAGCGAAGGCGGGATTGCTCGGCTCACGCAAAGCGCCCTCGCCACTCGAGTTTGGCGGTCAAGGGCGCTGCCGAGCAAGGTCGCGTTACACGACCACACGGCGAGCGACACGTTGCGTAAGGCGGACGCAACTTCTGCTGCGCGGTGTGGCGGCAGCGAGTGGCGACGCGGTCAAAACACGCTCGTTATCCCAGGACAGGGCTCGCGTCTGGCAGTGATGCTACAGTGATTCTACAAGGAAAATCAAATGCCCAAGACAGACCGAAAACAATTGGGAAAAGATCATTAGTACTTCGACAATGTTCACTCGCAAAGATGAAAGCAAGACGTCTGCCTTGGTACGAAACAACTTTTATACCGAGCTTTTGCACACGTGACGATACTTACTAACCTGCCTCAAAGATGTGGAATCATCTATCTCTCTGCTGGAGCAGTACCTTTCTGAATGGGAACAGTAAATGAATGGTACGAGTTTTGACTGGAGAGGGCCAGTACGAAGGCAAGGCGGCACTAATTATTTTGGTAAAGCATTCCTCATGAACAATGAAGTAGCCGGCCGCCGTGGCCTAGCGGTTCTAGGCGCAACAATCTGGAACCGCGCGATCGCTACGGTCGCACGTTCGAATCCTGGCTAGGGCATCGATGTGTGTGATGTCCTTAGGTTAGTTAGGTTTAAGTAGTTCTAAGTTCTAGGGGACTGATGACCTCCCATAGTGCTCAGAACCATTAGAACCATTTTTTGAACAATGGAGTTACAAAAAGGTACATTTTTTTAGTTTGCCCTTTCCTCATTTCTTATGATTCCGCACCTCAAACGGTAAAAAAGGAACCTTAGAGAATCACTATGTCTGCCTGTCTGGCCGACTGTTAAATACCTTTTCCTCAGAAACGAGTAGACGTATCAAGTTGGAATTTATATGGCTTAGTAAGGAGATTGGCTGTTCAAATGTGTGTGAAATCTTATAGGAATTAACTGCTAAGGTCATCAGCCCCCTAGCTTACACACTACTTCACCTAAATTATCCTAAGGACGAACACACACACCCATGCCCGAGGGAGCACTCGAACCTCCACCGGGAGCAGCCGCACAGTCCATGACTGCATCCCCCTAGACCGCTCGGCTAGTCCCGCGTGGCAAGGAGATTGGTAAATATAGTTAATGTTGTGGAGAAATCAAACCAAAGATTGTGATTTATTGTCAGGACACAGCTCCAATAAAGAGCCCGCCGGCCGGTGTGGCCGAGCGGTACTAGGCGCTTCATTATGGAACCGCGCGACCGCTACGGCCGCAGGTACGAATTCTGCCTCGGGCATGGTTGTATGGGATGTCCTTTGGTTCGTTAGGTTTAAGTTCTACGGGACTGATGACCTCAGATGTTAAGTCCCATAGTGCTCAGAGCCACTTGAACCACTAAAGAGACCGCTTACACAGCGATTGATCGCCCTCTTCTGGAGTATTGCTTTGCAGTGGCGGATCCATGTGAGACAGGAATGATGGAGGATATTGGAAAAGTATTATCATGAAGAGAGAGTGCCAGGGATACGATACGCGATTTTGTGTGGCTATCGTTAAAATAATGGCGTTTACCATTGCGGTAGGTTGTAATCATGAAATTTCAATAAGCAACTTTCTGCTCAGACAATGAAAATATTTCTTTGGTGTCCTTCTACAAAGGGAGAAATGATCATCATCATAAAATTAGAGCCTTCAGAGCTCATACGGAAAGATTGAAGGGTTCTTTTCTCCAGCACGTTCCTCGAGAGCGGGACGGTAGAGAAACAGCTTGAAGGTGGTTCGATGCACTCTCTGCCAGGCACTTAATTGTGCAGTGCAGCGTAATTATGTAGGAAGTCCCTTTCTATCGTAAAAAAATTTAAGTTTCCACATCAATGCAATAAACAGATAAGGTCATATGTGCCACATAATTTGTTGTCTTGCCAGTATCGATATTGATGACAGTCAAATATCGTCATAATTCTCGTTCCCAGCATAGAAGAATTATCTATACAGACAATTAAGTTTGTACGAGACCCTCGGTGCACGAGTCCTACTAGCACTTATCCATATAGTGTGTTACGACTTGTTTCGTTCATGGAACATCTTCAGGTTGTCGAGTTGTCCTAAAGTCCTGATATAAACTGTTTGGTTGTGGTATGTAACTTGGAGGTCAAATCCAGAAAAAAATGATTGCAAACATTCTGTCGATCGCCTGGCCGGCGATGGCAATAACGGACATTATAATCGGTGAGGGCTCTCTCTTGATACTCGAGATAAGTGGTTTATTTGCTTACTTCAGGTTTCAGTTTCGCCTCTCTATCTTATCTGACGTCATTAACAACTTCATTCTGTACACAGTTACCACACACACTAATCAGTTACATTTAAGACGAAACCTTAATACCCCTTCTTGCCGAACTGAAAATAATTTATAGTCAACGTTTTGAGAAGAACATTGCTCAAATTAACAGTAAAGTTAAGGAACGCGTTGAGAAAGTTTAGTAGATAGGGAACTTGTAGACAAGAATCTGGCATAAGTATAGTAAAAATAGTCTTTTGTGTTTTCAAAGCCGAGCTTCCCCCATGTCTCAATAAGAAAACTTACACAGTCGGGATGTGTTAGTAGCTCCAAATTAGGAAATGGGACTTGGAATTTGAATGCGGAAACTGTTCACCACCAGTGCTGTCTAAGCAATGAATGGGGCAGTGCATTTTAGGAATTAGTAGTAGAAATAGAAAAACAAAAAGGTTAGGAGTATCAAGTGACATGGAAGACATAATTGTGACTGTAATAAAAATGAAATCGAGACGATCAGAATATGTAGCAAGGCGAATGAAGGTGGTATATGGACCAAGGGAGTTCATGGCTCGTTTCCAAGATATAAGAAAAGATGCAGGAGATTATTTAATTGATGTTGCATATTTGACATTAGAAAATGTGTATTAACTGGTGAGGGTGCGCATTGACGAAACCCTTATTGCGTGGAAAGGACCGCATGTGACTTCATCGAGCCGTAGATGGCTTGTACTGAAGCTGATGACGATGATTAAAATTCTCCGAAGAAAGAGGCTCCACGTTACGCGAAAAAATGAGCGTTTTCATTTAGGTGCCTCAACATTCTCATCAGGAATCCCTACAGAAGTTCACATCGAGTTCACTTTGCCATCCCGTCTACAAACGTAATCGGGGAAATATCATCAAGGAGCTATTGCTCCGCAACCGATGGAAGGAAGGAAGTTTAGCGTTTAACATCCTGTCGACGACGCGGTCATTACGGACTCAACACAACTTAAAAGAGGATGTACGAGGAATGAACTTACGTGTGTACTTTTCAGAGCAATATGCCTGGCATTAGATTTTAGCTATTTGCGCAAACTACGGAGAACCTAAGGTTTAATGGCTGGACCGAGATCTGAACCAGCGCCCTCCTGAACGCAAGTCCGGTGTCTTACCATTACGCCACCTCAGTGGATCTCTGTGACTGTCAGGGTCGCCGAGAATACGGGCAAGAATGCACTGTGACAGGCAAGGACATTGACAATGTCGGTCTCTGGGAACTTATTTACGTAAGATCAACCTGCGACCTCTCAAGTCCGCAGATCGTTTCCTGCTTGTCATTTCTCGAACTAGAAGCTGTCACGCAACTCACTGAAGGCTGTTATTGTGTCGCAGGCCACACACGGCGCATCGTTAGGGAGATGGGTGGTGAGCATGAAATTGAGGCAATATTTGAACCAGTCCTGTTGACGTGCAGATTGTAAGATAAGATTATGTTTTATAGGGACCCGGCTTGTCCAAAAATCGATGTGGGTGATATGAGAAGATATTGAAAATAAGTCTATATGCTATTCATAAATTATTAAGCACACCTTTCTCATATTTAACAATAGTAAAACTTCGCTGTTATCGCGTTAGAGCACTTTCTTTTGCAAAATAAACTTTCACACTGCAGAATGCTTTTCAATATGTAACAGTTGCATGGTAACTCAGAAACGTAAGCGAGAAAATATAAAAAAACTATTAAATATGTAATTACTGTGGCTCTTTCCCGCACCCTTACCAGATCAGTTTCCACGTTTATGTAAATATTGCATTTCTACCCGACTAGGCGTCAGTCTTCCGGATAATTTGTTGCGGCTCGGTAAATTTTTTTCTCTTGTGACTATCTGTTCTCCTTAGCACTTACACCAAAGTTCTTAATTACCTGTTACATTTATTCCAATCTCCGTTTCTCGTCAAGTTTGTGGTTAGCTTGCCAGACCACTTAGTTTTTATCATGTCAAATGCTTCGTTTCCTTTCCTTCTTATCCCATAGCCTACGTAAACTTCAATACAATGTACACTTCCGTACAAAACTGCGCTCCATACATAAGTTTTCCTAAGTTCATCGAATCGAAATTGTTGAGGAGCAGACAAAGTGAATGCATTGAGCAACATTCAGTCAAAATAACGCAAAACGAACAAACCAAGAGGAAATAGAATCAAAATAGCGTAAGCAAAGTGAGCATCTCGTGAAAAAAAAAAAATCCTTCTAGTTTCAAACACAGATCTTAATTTAATGGAGGAATTGTAAACAAATGCCACCATCACATGTCTATACTATGCGGAATAGAATGATGGCGAACAACCACTGACTCGGTACGTGAAGTGCGTAGGTAAGAAGAATATGCCGGCTGGCGATAAGCGAAAATTGCTCTTTTAAGAGTATCTGGTAGAAGAGGTTCACTACTAAGCGAAATCCACAACTCGAGAGCAGGGCCGAACCTACACTCCTGGAAATTGAAATAAGAACACCGTGAATTCATTGTCCCAGGAAGGGGAAACTTTATTGACACAATCCTGGGGTCAGATACATCACATGATCACACTGACAGAACCACAGGCACATAGACACAGGCAACAGAGCATGCACAATGTCGGCACTAGTACAGTGTATATCCACCTTTCGCAGCAATGCAGGCTGCTATTCTCCCATGGAGACGATCGTAGAGATGCTGGATGTAGTCCTGTGGAACGGCTTGCCATGCCCTTGCCACCTGGCGCCTCAGTTGGACCAGCGTTCGTGCTGGACGTGCAGACCGCTTCATCCAGTCCCAAACATGCTCAATGGGGGACAGATCCGGAGATCTTGCTGGCCAGGGTAGTTGACTTACACCTTCTAGAGCACGTTGGGTGGCTCGGGATACATGCAGACGTGCATTGTCCTGTTGGAACAGCAAGTTCCCTTGCCGGTCTAGGAATGGTAGAACGATGGGTTCGATGACGGTTTGGATGTACCGTGCACTATTCAGTGTCCCCTCGACGATCACCAGAGGTGTACGGCCAGTGTAGGAGATCGCTCCCCACACCATGATGCCGGGTGTTGGCCTGTGTGCCTCGGTCGTATGCAGTCCTGATTGTGGCGCTCACCTGCACGGCGCCAAACACGCATACGACCATCATTGGCACCAAGGCAGAAGCGACTCTCATCGCTGAAGACGACACGTCTCCATTCGTCCCTCCATTCACGCCTGTCGCGACACCACTGGAGGCGGGCTGCACGATGTTGGGGCGTGAGCGGAAGACGGCCTAACGGTGTGCGGGACCGTAGCCCAGCTTCATGGAGACGGTTGCGAATGGTCCTCGCCGATACCCCAGGAGCAACAGTGTCCCTAATTTGCTGGGAAGTGGCGGTGCGGTCCCCTACGGCACTGCGTAGGATCCTACGGTCTTGGCGTGCATCCGTGCGTCGCTGCGGTCCGGTCCCAGGTCGACGGGCACGTGCACCTTCCGCCGACCACTGGCGACAACATCGATGTACTGTGGAGACCTCACGCCCCACGTGTTGAGCAATTCGGCGGTACGTCCACCCGGCCTCCCGCGTGCCCACTATACGCCATCGCTCAAAGTCCGTCAACTGCACATACGGTTCACGTCCACGCTGTCGCGGCATGCTACCATTGTTAAAGACTGCGATGGAGCTCCGTATCCCACGGCAAACTGGCTGACACTGACGGCGGCGGTGCACAAATGCTGCGCAGCTAGCGCCATTCGACGGCCAACCCCGTGGTTCCTGGTGTGTCCGCTGTGCCGTGCGTGTGATCATTGCTTGTACAGCCCTCTCACAGTGTCCGGAGCAAGAATGGTGGGTCTGACACACCGGTGTCAATGTGTTCTTTTTTCCATTTCCAGGAGTGTATTTTTGGCCGGGTAATGAAATTTCAGTTCCACGCCGCTTTCCATAATGGTGAACACGAAACTGGGTTAGAACAGCTACCAAGAATTCAAACGCTAATGCCGCGAACATGATTCTGATGATAAACGTTTGAGTACTAAATCATCACACCGGCATAAAGGAGGATACGCGACAGCACGACCAGCTCTAATCCCTTTGTGTGTCTCTGGAAATTGTAGCATAAGAATATCTAATGATGAATATAATGGTGAACAAAACATGATACTGAACTAGGCATATATTTACGTTATTTTCTACATCCGTCGGTGATTTTCGAATATAGTGTTTTTCTTTTCCTTACTGGCTTTTAGGTCCCTAGCCACACAGTGCTCTACATATAGTTTGTAATCTATAGTACCTACTTCCTTTTAAATGGAGTGATGATTCATACCAATTGGTCACACGTTTGTTGCAAAATTTTGACATTATCGCTGTCTTCAACCTTCCGATTAAGAGTGCATTTGGTTAAGTGATTGCATGTTTTAAATATGCGTTTATTCTGCATGGAACTGAAAGGTGGTGATATTCTGTGCCAGTACCTAGATTACTCACCTACAGTAGCAAAAAAGGGGTCGCCAATATTGGACGTCAATATCTATTATGGAAAAACATCATTTTCTTATACCTTCATGTGCTCTGTGCTACTATCTAAACTATTGTGATAAACAGTGGGATCGCAGGCTGGTAACAGTCCTCTATACCATCAATTGTCGTTCTAAAGCCGTCTAAAATCTGACGATGACAAATGTTTCCATTTCTTGGCTTTCAGCTTGCTATATTTGAAACGCAGCTGCTTCACGTTTCCTTTCATAAGCACCGCTGTCGGCCAGGGCAGTTGATCTCATCTTAAGTAATATGGATATGTGCATGGAACTAAACATTTCGCAACCTACTGTATACTGTCTAGTAGAAGACATTTCATACTAATACTGATTTCCTCCTCTCCTACTCCATTTACATATGATAGGATAGATTGGTGCACTAATACTCGAATGCGATTCTCATGAGATGTAATAGATGCCACAGATCCTTACTATTTCTTCGTTTAGGTTATTCAGTATCGTGACTACCTACTCCCTTACTTTATGAGATATAGGTAAACTACTATAAATACACTCATGACGAAATCTAGGTAAAAGATTGTAATTTTTGCTCTGTGCCAGCGTTTCACTGTTTGCTCACAGTCATTTTGTAACAAAAATAAACAAAACTCTGTCTTTAAAAATGTGTCAAATTTATGTCATCGTCACTTAAACATGAGCGTGCATCTTCTAATAAAATGGTTTCTACCGTATTATCATATAAAGTATACACATTGAAAATGTGGCAAACTGCAATCACTAAGCTAGAGACTGATGTGTGTCAGGAAAGCTGTACACCACCTGAAGACGTATTAAGGATACTTGATCCGGTTTCACTGGCCAGAAGGATTAGCGTCACGATCTTAGACCTCTTTACTGACGATGGAACTGGCTACTGATCACAACTTCGTATCCACTATGCCCGGCCACTCATTCTCACAGACTCATTGCGAACTTTCTCATCCATGAATTTGCGGCTCACAGAATGTACCCCACATTGTGTGGGGTACACACCCCCTTGTCTGCCGTAGCGGCTGCCTCTTTCTCACGAAGTTCCACACGCACCACTCAACAGTAGAATGAACTTTTTTCCCTGCCCCTGCAACTGTAAAATATCATTCTGGATATTCTAAATTATTTTATCTCACGGGTACAGATTTTGGAACAGGGTGTCAAGTGAATCGGAACACATTATGAATTACAGCCTCTCCTCGTATCTAAGCTGATCCACAACGCTTTGAATAGCATAGAGTTAAGCATGAAACACTCGAATCAGATTGGGGGACGAATTCTGAGGATACGGTCGGCAAAAACGATGGAATAATTAGTAGTATCCTGATTGAACCCGTAACCATATGACAGTTAATAACAGGTAGGTACTTACAACTTATAGAAAATTGTTTCGAAATCTTCAGTGAACAGTTAGATGCACTCCAGGCATCATGTATGCTGTTTTTCAATAACGAGAGTTGTGCTTTGCCTCAATGCTGCCTCGGTTTATTAACATAGTGCACAACCACAGTCATCAAATACTATTAGCTTCGGTGCATAAGTTCGTAGGGCTTTTTTTGGTATTAAAGTTGCGAAAGGTTTATTTATTATTCGCCATTTTTTTATTCGTTGATCACTGTTACTATTTGAGTTTACATATTATCATATTCTCATCTGGCGGTAGTGAGTGGAGCTCTGGACAGTAGAAAATGGAGTGTAAACTCGAGATATTGGAACATTTCCGACATGTTGCTGTGTTTCAGTTCAATAGAGCAACTGACGCAGCCAGAAACATTTGCGCCGTTTATGGGGATAATGGAACTGGACAGAGAAATGCGAGAAAATGATTTTCTCGTTATAAGGAAGATGGTTTTGGCATTAGTACTCTCAATGTTCAGGCAGACTTTTGGGTTTGTATGAAGATCGTTAAAACGAATTATCAACAACAATCAATTATACTTCAGAACTTACAGATGTGATGAACAGTGACGTGCGACACTTTCTTGCATTGGGGAAGGTTAAAATGTCGGGTGTACGGGTACTGCATACTGTAAGACAAAACCACAAAAATCAGCGGGTGCAATTGGCTGCTGAATAACACCGACGCTTCCTATCCCGAGTCTTTACTAGTGATAACAAATGGCGTCTTTATGCTAACATAAGGAAAACAAAGAAATAGTTGAGTCCAAACAAAGTACCAACCCCAGTACAGAGACCTGGGAGCATCTACAGAAGATAGTATTATGCGACTGACGGAACAGCCACGATGTGCTGTGCTACGAATTGTTTCCTCCTCGTGTAAAAGTCAGTGCTGACATTTATTGTCAACAATTGTGACGTCTTGCAGACGCAGTCCGAGAACAACTACCAAGAAGATTACGTGATGTGATGGTACTCCAGGATAATGCCCTCCCGCATTCTGCTAGACTGACAAAAAACAATATGCAAGAGTTGGGTTGGGAAGTCACTCTGCAGCCACCTCTTTCACCTGATCTTGCGCCGTCACATTTTCATCTTTCCTGCTACCTATGGAACAACCTTCAAGGAACTTCCTTTACAGACGAAAATGCATCCCGAACAGGGCTCGACGAATTTTTCGCCTCAACTCCACCGTGATTTCTATACTCGTGGTTTCTGTAAGTTATTCCACCGCTGGGAGATTCTTGTAAATAATCAAGGAGAATATATTACTGACGACTATAGTCTCAGTTAAGCGTACCTGTTGTGATTGTTAAACTCATGGAAAAACGCAACGAACTTTTGCCCCAGCTCAATATTGTTCTGATATGTAAAGAGCGATTTTGTACTTCGTGGACGATTCCTGTAAAATCGTTGTAAGTGTGTCCCAGGAAAGGCAAATGGCGGCTGAAGCGTCTTGAGTATGAATCCTTGTTTGGCCACAAGGATCCTTCATCGAGCACATAAAAGCGACTCACCTGCCGTCGTATTAAAGAGCGGCATAAGTAAGACCCTGTACTGCTTGTTCATACGAACGACTCCTTACATTTTAACTGCCTGCAACAGCAGCACAATGGACGTTAAACTGCCGTCGTAACTAGCTGTTCAGCTAAATGCATGACCACGAACTAAATGTACGCCACGAGAAAGTGCTGCTCATGGGTAACAGTGTGTAGCTTAAGGTATCCTTACAGGGAATTAAGCACGCATCACGAGAATTTATAGGTAAATGAGGCTATCATTCCGGCGGGTGATACAGCCAGAGCTGAAGGAGTGAAGGATGGGCGTGGCTGTGGTTACGAAACGGGGGCAGAGGGGCCGGATCTATTCACGCCATCCGTGCCTCACGCCTCTAGTGAGGTGGCTTCGATTGGTGTCAAGTCAGCCCTCGTGACGCGACCAGAACAAAGAGTGCCGGGGTCTCAGCCTCGAGAGCGCCTATAAGGTCGAAGGCCCGCGACATCGACTTATGTCGCCTCTTCTTTTCTGCTAGAGGCTTCTCGTGCGTGCTTCCCCAGATGAACAGCGTGATGATGACGGATATTCTTTATTCTTGCTTTTGTTCTTAAAACCAATAGAGGCGGTATTCGAGGATATTTTCTGAGTATCTTGGTGTAAGGCACTTTTGGTCAGCAGTTGTACTTTCCAGACGCGTAAAATAATTACAATTTCTGCACACAGTTACGAGCGTAGTAACTGTAGATCAAAGTAAGAGAAGCGTGTAAAAGAATTATTTTATGGAAACTTTTCGACGTAATCACCGTGCGATCCAGGCATTTGTCGCGCCTCTGGGCAACTTTCCGATACCCTCTTCATGAAATGTCACCGATGTGGAACTGAAATGAGAGGTGACTTTCTCTAGATGTTCCACGTTAGACTGCAAGCCCTGTCCTAGCCACACTTCTTCAGTTCATAGCAGGGATGGAAGTCATTCGGCGTACTATAAGGCTGGTGATGGAAAATTTCGCCCTGAAATTACTCAAGGAGCCGTAATTTCAGAAGCCAGCGTGCCTCGGTTTTTAATTGCTTTACGTTCATTCTTTCGTAAAATTTCTGCCGCACTATTCCCTTCTGCTTCAAGAAAACCAATATTGATATTAATGAAAAAGAAACTGTTAGGACATGGCTAAGATTTGTCATTCTCTCTGTTTTTCTCACACCTATAACTTACTTCACACAAAGTTACCTATTTATCCCCATGTTCGCAGCAACATAACGAACACGTTACTCTCATAGTTTCTAAACTTTAATTTTTATGTTGTTCATAATTATTATTCAACTGATATTAGTTTGAAGATATCAGACCTGCAATTGAAATATTCCAGCGTATGTTACACGCCTATTTATTGCGAAAAATAAATGACACTGACAAATTTCAATCGGTTAACCAGTTAAATTGTACTGATTTGCAGGGTTAACTACCATCTCGTTGATATGAATCATATAATTTTGCATGTAAATATAAATACTCTAATATTGTGTTGCTCTAAATTCTTAGAATAGCCGTAAAGTCCTTGTCTGATATTTGTTTCCAGTCTCACTTGGTAAATTTACTCTTCGAACAAGGATGTAGCCAAAGGGGGGAGGTTACGCCCCCCCCCCCCTCCGCTTAAATCAAAAGATATTAACAGCAAACAAAAAGGGTTTCCGTTTGAGGACGTTGCCGCTTTGTATATGCAACCTAGCGCTACTCCGATGTTGGTATAGAAGCACCGACAGGAGGGCGAGTGATTGGTGTGGCATTCGTGTCTTTCGTAAGGGCATGAAGTAAATGCGGAGATGTGAAGTGTGGCGACGATGTTACCAAATACGCCGAAACAGGACCAGCGTACTGTTATTCATTTCTTGGCTGCCGACGAACAGATACTGGTGGACATCCACTAGATGTATGGGGCAGCATGTCTGTCGGAAAGCAAGGACTAATGCGAAAAGGATAACGTACGTCCCCACACCGCAAATGTCATAACGCAGAAGTTAAGACAACTCGAGTGGGAGACAATCGAGCAACCCCTTTCAGCCATTGTCCCTCCCCATGCAGCTATCACACCTTCGGTCCCTGAAAGAAAAGGCTTTGAAGATTCGATGATTGCCTTCGGACGGGGATGTACAGTAGGCAGTTACGGACTTCTTCAAGCAGCAGTACACGGTGTTTTACCAAACGGGCGTCATGAGCCTGATGATTGCCTCAATGCTCACAGTGATTTTGCCTGAATGCCATACAAATTCTGGAATATACGGCCTTCGAACGGAAACTTTTACATCGCCCCTTAAATTCCGATTTCAGTCATATGACGGAAAAGTTGTAAGCAGTATCGGTAGTCAACAAGGCCAACGACAGACTGAAGCTACCTGCTATCGCCTATTCCTACTTCACACGAGATCAACTATTCTACATTGTTGCCCTTACTTAAGTTCAATTGTTGTTTTGTTATGTGATGTTTGCGGTTCTAATAGTTTCTAATTACGGATACGTTAGCAATATGAAAGATCAGGAAACCCGATATTGATGCGTCCACTGCCCTTATGATGACTTACAAATATTATAGCCTAATTACCTATCTACACCAGTTTAATGTTGGAACCGCCCCCCCCCCCCCCTCTTCGGGATTTGCAATATTTCAATATTGCACAATGCAGCGGAGCGGTAGAGATCATTACCGATAATAGTAAATTAAAATCATTGGATTTTCTGTGTCGCAGAAAAATCGCGTTGATGAACAAAAATGTCGCCCAAACGGCGATGGTTGCATTTCTCCAAAATATTGGCTCAAAATTATATAATTATTGGCAAAATATCCTCCAGTTTCATCAACAGGACAGTACTGAATTATGAAAACCAGTTCCGATACGGAACGAAGGGGAGAGTTTTGTGGAGAGTGGAAGGGTTATCTGATTTTTCAATGAGCTGCTTGAATTCGTCCGAGCCAACTGCACCCCGCAACCCCTCATCTGCAATACTATAATAAATGAAGCCACGAATTCCCTGCAAAACTAAACCTTAATAATGCACGCATTAATGCCGTATCAGATGATGAAATATGTACAGTTAAAGGAAACACATGAAGCGTCAGAAGTTGCAACGTATTTTACGTCATTTGGAAACAATGTAACAACAGTTTTTCCTAGAGTTCCACGGAGCAGGATAGTTCTGCGCCTTGAGGCACTGAGCTAATAATACCTTAATTGGGAGGTGAAATGGCTCGAATCCATCTGCCAGAATCCTTGAAAAAGATTTTTTGTGGTTTCCCATCTTCAGGTTAGGAAATATTCCGTGATTAGTCCCTTACTATAAGCCATAGTCAGTGATCATTATTTTCTACTGTGTGTCAGTGCACAAAGAAGATTCTCTTGCTGAAAGGCTATATATAATTTCTTCAAGTTTTACTAAAGAACGATGATCTACTTGAAATGTCTTATTGTTAGTATCTTCAGGGCAGTAAGTCTAACCCACACAAAAATAATTTATTTTTAAATAAACATCATATAAAAGTGCGTCAGAACAGAGAGCCAAACGTTTTTAAATAACATCATCTAAAAGTTTATTTATAAATGCGGGAGAGTTGTGACGGTAGGTTTCACTATTCCAAGGACATTACGAATAAGATATATAAAGGCAACGTTGTTGTACATCGGAGAGCAGTTTCAAAGGCAGTATAACCATATTATCATGGGTAGATACAAACTCTTTAGTGAAGTCGCACACATTAAAAGGCCAGAGGCCTTGTCAAAAGCGGTAACACGTCAGATTACCAAAATTAAGTGCTATCGAGACTGGCTAGCACCTGGGCGGTGGACAATCCGGTTCTACAGAGCGCTGTTGGCAAGTGGGGTGCACTCAATCCCTGTGAGGCCAATTGAGGAGCTAATTGTTTGTGACGTAGCGACTCCGGTTACGGAAAATAACAACATCTGGGAGAGCTGTGTGCTGACTACATGCCCCTCCATATCCGCAATTAGTGATGCCTTTGGGCTGAGGATGACAGAGTGGTCGGTCGGTCCCGTTGGGCCTTGAGAAGCCGGTTAGGACGGAGTAATACATTTGAAGTCTGGCTGAAATAAATGCGGGAATCAGTATCGAGAACCCAGAACCGAAGATCATAGTATTTGTATACTCCGTTCTGTTCTGTAAATAAATTTTGTTGCCATAGTTTCAAGTTGAGTGTCGAAATAATAATTAAAAAAATTGTCACTTAAGAAAACTGAGGAACTTGGGATGTGCTGAAAACGTTATGAGTTGGTTGCAGATAAGTCGTAAATTTAAATTTAAGTTTGTAGCAGGAGAAATATAGCTATTCTCAAACGAGATATGAATCAATTTAACTTTGAAACTTATTGAACCCAGCGTTAAGACTCTTCTGCTCAGCACCAGCAAATCTTATATGAGAAAGCTGATCTGTGTTTTGTTGGCAAAGAGGCAGTGCAGTACATTCGAGTTTTAATTCGTTTGCCAATAGAGTGAAGCCATCATGTTCCCAAATAATGGAAAAATTAACTGAATATTTCGATACATGTTATACTTTTCTAAGAAAAGCCTCTCATGATTAATTTTATAGATGAAATACTATTTGTATGAAGGTCTCCTGATAGCAAATTATGTACATAAAATTAATAAATAAACATGTGTGTTTTAGCATAAAATGAAAAACGTGAGCCTTTTTAGTGTCTTCCTTAACAAAATGAACCCTCGATTTGACAAATTCCTGGCTACGTTCTTGCTCTGGAAACATGAGGGTGGAAAAATTTCTATTTTTCGTGGTCTCTGTATCAAAAATCTAAAAGTTTAATGTATTCTGTAATAGTATTCTCATATTATAATTTTGAAATGGAGGCTGATGATCTATGGCCTTACTGTATTCCTACGTTGGGTTTCATTACTGACGCAGTATTCTTACTGTGGTTTTCCGTCTACTGTCTCAGCGTGATACCTCTCGCCTTCATAATATCCCGAAATTCTGGTTTGTCTACGCGGTCAAAAACCTCAGAATAAGCAATGAACTGAATGGTACGTCTTTATTAAACCTGTCATTCTTCTGAAGGTTGTATGCAAATAAAAACTTATCGTAACTAAGAACCAATATTTCTTTCCGACATTATATCTCTGCTGTATATCTCAATTGGGTAATTATTAGCTTCACATGTAACTTTGCATACCAATGCAGCATATTTATTTCTCCGAAATTCTCTCATATTTTTTGTCGCGTTTCCTCCTGATTACTTGAAATTGGGCATTCCATCGCTGGTTAACAATATGCAGAAATGTATGTTTAGCATTTACTGCTACGCGAAAAGTAAATTGTGAAGCAAATGACGTATGCCTTAGTGCTTCTTCTTTACACTTCTCTAACGCTTACTCTAAATCCCGAAACACGAATCCATCAGCTTCTGTTGGTATCGTATATCTTTCAGCAACTGCACATTCGCGACTCAGGTAAGGCTACCCCAGACAGTTTGTATTGACGGGAAAACCACGATCTGTTAAATCTTCAGTTTAGTCAACAGGCAAACGAGCACACTCTCAAGGTCAGTTCAACTATCGGGGGAATGCCATAAGACTTATCTGAGTGCCATTAGGAAATCTAATATGTCCCTCGAAGACAAACAGATTACGTTCTTCGGTACTGCTCAAACGGGGATAGGATGTCTGGTAATCTAAAGTACTCTGCCGAAGGGGCGCGAACAAAAAAAAAAAAATACACGGAACTGTTGTGCAGCCCAAGACGTCAGTCTTGGTACTAATGAAGGAGTGTAGAAGTAGGTTAACCGCATACATAAACAGTAATGAGATGGATGTTAACGCTACAACCTTAGAGCAAAACATCGTCTTAATTGCGTGTCACCGAGACAAGTGAAAAATTGCCATTATGCAAATTTTAGACAGGCGTTTCCTCACTGTCATAGCGGAGGTAATTTCATTCCCCATTTAATTGATGCGCCATCGCTGGAATGTGCAACATACGTCATTATTCAGCAGACGTCATTATGTCACATTCGGTCAGGACAATTTGGGTATAAAATATGTAAGAGCACTACAGTGTAGACCACTTAAACTGAGAACTCTTCCCAGGAATGGGGATATAATAAGGTTTATTTTACTTTAAAGAAGAGCAAAATCAAAGTTCATCTTATGATAAGATTTTCAGCTTCTGTGTATACACTGCGTGGTTGGGTAACAATGTACGAATTAAAACTACGGAACCACTGGTCGCATAATTTCAGATAGTCGCTCTTAACTTCAGCGGTATATGTTGTCCCACTTTTTGATACTTTAGTTAAATACACAGTTTGATACCACTCATCTAGCAGTTTTGTTTTCGCGCGATCTTCTTTCACAAAAATATACTCTTCACTGAAATTCATTAGCAGACCAGACGAGTGTCCCTCATTCACATTTTACAACAAATTACCTAGCTGGGCGCTTAACATTTATCATGTGCGATGGCATTATTAAAATATAGTTTGTGTTTTTTCAATAACTATGCAATCGATAATACCTGTTCACTACTGCAGTTCAGCCATTCCGTAACGAGAGACAATAACTATGTTAAAAAATTGAATAAGCTTTCGCGGTAATTGTCCATTGAAGGAACTGAAAGCGAAAACTCTGCAGGAAATATATGAACCAAACTTAACAAAAATGCTCATCGGAAAGACAGATCCAGTGTAGAGAAATACTTAAATAATGTTTGGAAAACGTAGGAGAGAGAGAGTGGAAAGTAGGAAGAGATACGTATCTATTTGGAGAATATGGAAGATAAGCACTATAGTCAAAATGTTCAGTGGTTTGAAAGACTTGCAATCGATGAAGACGGATGGTACAGATAAAAGAGATGAATGCAACAAAAAGATTATTTAAGTTACTGTGTAACATCTGTGTCTGTGGAGACATACAATCAGACTGTAAGAACAATACCACCCACGTAATCTCGAAGATGGGAAGAGCAGATAAGTGCAAGAACTGTCATACAATCAGATGACATCTATTGCACAGCAATTTCTGGCTAGAATACCATACAAAAGTACAGAAAATGAATCTGACCATCAGATATTCCAAGACGTTTCCTATGACGGAACACTTCGAGAATTCTGGTACACTGATGGAACACCTTGTATATTTTAAGGTTAATAAAATTAATAAAATTCTGAAAAATGAGGACAACAAGTTTTATTCAGTAATTACGTCAATTTTAAATTTTAACTTGTAAGACAGACATCATAACAAATTTAAAAATATTTAACAAATCAATGTTGTTAATAGGGTTTCGTGGAGCACATACTCACTTTCAGCAGGACATCAATGCTTCATGGGACAATTTGGGAAAAGCTGTTTTAGATGATTATCATCTAAGCTTTTGGAACGTTGAAGTCAGCAGACAGGAAGCGCCAACAACTGAATTAGAGATTTAACAAAAAAGACCTACTTTCACAGGATTTGTCTGTCTAAAACGAACATAAAGTGGTGCACGATATTTGTAACCCTGGGGCAAACAGGTATGCGTTATAGTGAATATGCAACATACATAATAATGAAAAATCGAGAATGATAGAGCAAGAAGGAAGACATCAGCTTAAAAAAAAAGCATGTATGGAAGCGGTATTATCTTTCTTTGTTTCTATTAAACTTGTGCAGCATAAAAGGTGTGAATGAAACAAAAAAAAAAAAAAAGAAAGAAAGAAAAGAAAAGGAAAGAAAAGAAAAGAAAAACAGCAAATCATAATTCAGGATGACAGTATGCCCATGATATCAGAACAGATATTTCCGATAAACTAAAACGTTTATTTAGGAAACAATGAATGGACGCAGTGTAGGAAATTTGCTGTATTATAACAAGTCGTGATAGACGATAAGAGAACATAAGAAGCAGGGCATCATAAAAAAGAAAGCACTGGAAAAACGATGCTCGGTCCTGAGATAATTTCCATGAAGTTCCTGAAGGAGGGAAATAAGAAACGGATAATATTTTCAACGTTTCGAAATTCAGTGAACAGTAGTACAACTAATTCTCAACTGATGGCTGAATTGACAAGTGCTAATGTGGGGGTTATGAGTCACTGGAACTAATATCGCAGTTTCAGTATCCTCTCCAGCAACTTTTCGACGGTTCCTTTTTCGCGGTTGTACAGTTTGCTCGGTGAAGAACTGCCGAATAACCCGAAAAAAACTGCGCGTCATTGCACCTTGTGTGGAAAATGTTGAGTGGAAAGGGTTACAGTCCTGCCACTTTATCCATCAGTGTAAACATCATTTCATTTCTGTTTTCTATCGTAACAGCCTGCGTTGTAACTAATAAAGCTGTCAGGTTACGAAGGAACGTAGTTCACAAATGAGAGACGATGGGCAATCAGTGGGATGAAGTCAAATAGTGAATGAATGAACGAACGAATGACTGTTTCAGAACAGAGAAAACTGCAACAGACAGAGTTGTTTCCCCACCCACGTTTTGATTCAATGCAATTATCTCGAGATAATGCCATTTCGGAGCATGGTTGCGCCATTTGTCGTTTATAGTGCCATCTATCGTGACAATACAAAATGTTAGATACAATCGTTACGTATTTTATCTCGCAGAATCCGAATCTGCAATAAAAACTGGACGTTACTATTTAAAGTTTGGAAGTTAGCTCACGTCCCACCCCTTGCGGCCGAGGCATGAGGTCCAACATCGCCAGATAGCACTTTTTACAAACAATTTGATACATATTTTTCCGTTTTTTATTCATACAAAAGATGTATTTTGCTCTCTAAAAATAAAAAGCTCGTCCTGTATATCCATTCAGCCAGTTGGATGATTAATATTTACTAACTTCCAATGACATCCTTTACCGGGTAAAGACCACCTGCAAACTATTCCATACATTATACTCTTCAGCGACAAGCGCCAGTTCTGTTCCTGTAACGTTCGTAGGGCAGTTGTCCAGGTCTTCCCTAATTTCGTGGAAAACAGAGAGGACTTACCTTGTCCATTTTACGTTCCTTCGCTTTACTATCTATACCGTTCATCGGTGCTCACGTTCTTGTTATAAGTCTCAAAATATTACTTCCACGAAATTTGAACTTGTGAAATGGAGACACTAATCGTTAGAGACAAAATTTTTTGTACGAGTATTTTGTCTTCTCCTTATTCAGAAGCAGTTGTCAGACGGACACAGCAAGAAACGAGTCTCAGCAGTATTTTCAAGCAAAATAAGTTCCCAACAACATTATTGTTTCTAAACATGGATTTTTCTTTCCGATTTGTGTACAGATATAAGCCCACGATGGCTGAAGGTCATAATTAGTAGCCGGCTTTTGCTACGACAGCGATGGAGTATAACAGTTCAGTCACTCATGGCAAGTGTGAAAACGACGCGTACTCTGAAAGTTTCGCCATTTTGACGGTAGAGATTAAAATACAGCGGCAAGATGTTAGTGAATATTGTTAGTCACCCGTAGCGGTACCTAAAGGTATACAGCAATTTCCAGACTGAATTAATCACTATGAAGTAGAGTGGAAGCTGTACAGAAATTTCATGGTACACTAAAACCAGTTTTTGAACAAGTACTGTAACTCGGATCCTTGTCTTTCATCTTGAATGCGTCGTATTCCTTCCAGTAATGTTAGTGCAGCACGGTATGCAGGAGCGCTTCTGTACAGCTCGTTAAGTAGAGGAGACGTAGTTACAGAAGTGAAGCTATGAGGACATTACATGGGCCGTGCATGGATAACATAGATGGTAAGACCACTATTCGTGAAAGGAAAAGTTCAGGGCTCAGATGCCTCGCCGGTACACATTTATAATCACACAAAAAGTTTCTAAGCAGAGCTTTGGCTGCAGAGTACTAGAGATAGCGTTTACGAAGCGCAGCTCGGCATGTATTCCTATTATAGGTCTTCCCATGTGCAATTCTTCATACTTTTTACTATAATGCTCAGGTTTCGCAGTACCGTATTCTGCGTTAATACAGTGTATCGAGGTAAACATGTGGAACATTAACAGCAGTTATATCGCTGTCTTCCACTTTTATAAAGCTTTTTACAAAAATATTAACGGAAGGACACCGTTATAGTTAGGAAAATCAGTCCTACAAATAGGAAAATTGTAAAAGTTAAAACGATAAATCATCCAGAGCATACTCTACTTTCATCTACTGAGAAACTTTTTACAATATTTTCACATGACTGTCGCAGTACGTTAACAGTTCCCCAGAGCTTCCACTTCAAGTGTAATGTTCATTTTCGACTCAAGCCACAAATTGTGTTCTACAAACCGCGGTTGTCATGTGGTTTCCATTCCCAAGAGTTAGGCATTTTAACTGCACCATCATAATACATATATTGGCTAATGAAATTCTTCGTAAATAATCCATCACAGTGATGTTCACAGCCACAGCATCATAGCGAAAAATTTCCTTCCTTGCCCTTCATTAAAGCTGTCAGTGGCTGAGAAAGAACTTCAATATCTAGTAAATAATTTCTTTGATCATTTGCCGAGTAACATAATATGCCAAACAGGAGCAAAGCCAGTTTTAAATACAACCTAAAGTTATTTCTTCTGGGAAACTACTTCTGTTACATGTAGTAATTTCTATTCAAAAACTGGTAGCCTGTTCATTAATTTCAACACTAACCATTTATATGTATCCAGAAACCTAACTCGTACGACGTCATTTTGGTAAAAGAGTCGTTGAAATGTAATATGGAGAATGTCATTGATAAATCCATCAATGGATATGTAAGACAGCGCTCAGTTCCATCAAAATGTCGCGTCTATTTAACAATCGCTCATCTGGAATCCAAACAATATACAGCGCGCCCCGGGAGGAATAGTCAATATTCACTAATCTGACGGTAACGATCATTCAAAGCAGAAAACTCTACTAAACACAGATTCTAAAATGTAGACCTTGAGAGATATGTTCTACATTATCGAAGGTGAACAAGTGCACATATCTCTTCTAGCGAAAAGGTGCACAGTGCTTTAAGATATGTACCCTAGAGCCCATATTCTTTAGAAACTATTTTCCTTGTTTTGGTTCACACAATCTATTCCCAAAGTATGGAAAGCAAAAACTTTCAATACAAAAGATCTGTTTCATAATACCAAACATGAAGAAATACTCGAAGCTTTTAAGGTATGCATTTTAGAGCCCATGATTATCAGATAATTTTCTTCCAGTGCTGCTTCCTATCAGACACCTTTATATTAATCATTTCTCCTGGGAAACCCCGTATTTGGTCGCCGGAAACACCAACTCTATCATGCCGTTTCTCTCCGTTTTCTGAGATGAAATGGTTCTACGACATGATTCCCCGTGCCAACGGCAACAATTTTCCATACAACCGATACAAAGAATGACCCACATTTCAGAATACTTCCTGAGGCACATATATCTCAGATCTGACCCAATTAAAAACCCATTTCGCAAACTTGCGCTTCGTATTCGTTGTGTAAATTCTCTGGCAAGCATTCTTCAACAACTTTGAGAACTGCGTTCGAGGACAGTTCTCAGGACTCTATTTACTAATACGAAAAGCAATTAAAGGCCTTGGCCGCAATCGGGAAAGATTGAAATCAACGAGGAAAGTTGAAAACTTATGTCGGGCCGCGATTCGAGCCCAGGTTTTCTGTTTACTAAAGGAGATGCTAAGACCAACGAGCCATCCGGACACTGTGATTGTTTGAAACTGTCAGATCCAAAGTTTCAACCTATCCACGCACTACAAATGTAATGCCGCTTGCCCATTATGCTCGTTACTCGTGATGTTTCGCCGACTCCCAATAATCGGTGAAATGACGATAGTAACGTAGATAGTGAGCAAGGGGTACTACATTTGTGCTTTGTGCATAGGTTCAGGATTTGGGGCTGTCATAAGGTGTATAGCTGCAAATGACCACAGTGATCGGATGGATCGGTGGTCAGAGCGTCTGCCTTGATAAGCAGAATACCCAGGAACGAATCTCGCCCCGACACAAATTTTAAACTGCCTCCATTGATTTCAATCAGATCCCGCTTGCGGTCTGTAATTTCTTTATGTATAGTTTCTTAATAGCTGCCTGATCAAAAATAGTGTTTGTTCTTTCGGACATATATGAAGCGCCAGTTTTGCTTATTGACAAATCCATCCAAATGAAAGTGGGCTTCGTCGCTAAACCAAACCATATTCGCATCAAAGTTTTGTTCGTCAATTCGGTGGACAAAAGCGTTGGCGAAACACAACCCTCGTTCCGTGATCTGGGGCTAAATGGCTGATGGGTTAGTTCTGCATGGGAAGAGATGCATGTCTTCATCAGCAATTTGTGGCAGAGTATCCTGGTTGATTCCCACCTGTTGTGCAGCTTGTCTGATGGATTTTCTGCGGCTGGTTTGAAACACAGCAAGTGTCTCCATGATTACAGGCGATTTTTATGGCCGGCATTCGCACCACTGTCAACACGAACACTAACCGTTCTCTCAGACTTGCGAATCAAGTTGTCGATTGCTAGGACACTTCCACTGGTTGTCTTCAACTTGATCGCAAACTTCCTTTGAGCTGCAGTTGGGCTGTTATTGCTCGCTTAGTAGGCCTCCACAAGCGCTATACGCTCAGGCATGCTGTAGTGTGACAGTATCACTAACAAATGGCCGACAACAAGGCACGTGCGCATGCGCATACAAATTCCCATCATGCCTCGCTGCCAACCGTGCAGTTTTAACACCGTAACGCAAACCGTTCAGATGTTATAACGAACTGATTTCATATAGTTCAATAATAGTCACCCTATAAATTTTATTCCAGATTTTAGAAAGTGGTCGTTAATATCGGGCGATACTACGTACTCTCCTCAGGATACAGACAAGTATTTCTTTGTTGCTGATAGAAATGTGAGGTAAAACGTAATACTATCGCAGACAGGAGGCTGTGCATACCGTTACCATTTAATCACAAGATGATTCTAGTGATAGAACAGGGACTGTGTAAGTAGCGAAATTGGTCCAAAACTTTCGTTGAGCAGTTTGTGCCAGCGTTAATTCGTAGCGTAGCGTAGGGAAGAAATATGTTTGTAACTGCTAAAAGGAAAAAATAGTCCTTTGAGCTGCATAAGCGAGCGGCAACGTCCAGTCTTGTCTAGCAATGGCTGCGAGTGGTCTGCAGTAAAGGAGCGTACAGACGAAAATAACCACGGAATTGCTGTGCCGCGTGAATCAATTAGCTAACTGCTTGATTATTGCAAGAGACGCAGAGTCCCATTGACTGTTCAGTGTACTTATCTACGGCATGCCTTACCCTGACGTGGTGCCACGCTGAACAACGCTGCCCCTGACAGGGCGGCAGCCCTTCTGGCGGGGTCAGCGTGACGTGAGCCAGGCAGTAGCGGCCGCGGGCGGCGAGCACGCACTCGTCGAAGTCTCCCAGCTGCGTGGGGTTCGTCAGCACTCCGGAGCCCAACTTGGCACTCGCGTCCACCACTGCAACAAGCAAGCAAGAGTACAGTATTAAATTTGAACTTGATTTTGGGGCATAAATGGTATGGAATTTATTATAGAGAGCTGCGCCTCTGACAGAAGTTATGACTCAACCCGGCTGGGCGCAGAGCCGAACAGAGCTCTGATGACAGAAACGGGTACGTCACTCTGTGATGCATTAACTGTATTATCAGAGTCGAACAGGGCGCGAGGGGTGGAGGATTGTGCTTACTGCGTCTTTGGTGTCCTCAATAAGGCCAGAGGGTCATTGTAACTGCTTAGCAGCCTTCATGGACTGGCTACGTGTTTCCTTAGCTGTGGAATGGTGAGCGGCGGTGCTCTGTAACTATAAGTGCGGCTTGGTGGTGGAACATCGTGAACCAGAAATATTTGGCCTGTTTTGTTCTTCGTCTCCATCTTAGAGTTTTGGGAAACCTCTCAAAACCCTGCCATGCGTAATGTACATAACGCTTTCCCTGGCAGTCTGGATAATCTCTGGAGCCCATAGCTTCTTGTGGCGCCTCCATGAAGCCCACATCCATTTCAAACACTCCCAGGGGTTCGGGTGGTAGAATGTGATTTGGATTTTAAAAGACACCTCGAGTGGCTAGTCCACTGGAGACGTAAGCGAATGTCTTAAGAAAGATTGAGGGTAACAGATCACTTCCTCTAAAAGTTAACGTTTTTATCGTAGTTAGTGCATGAATAGTTTATTTAAAAACTGTCAAAATTATACATAAATAAATTTCTAGATGGACTTTCGCGACAGCTTAAATCAATCAAGATGTTTTATAACTGTACACCCCTGGTCGAGACGATGAAAGCTTGCCAGGTAAACAAACCATTAAATGTCGAATCACTATAAAGTACACCATGAACAGTGAGCTGCACATTGTGTTACACAGCTATGATATTTCAGCATATTACGTACATCGTTTCCAAAATGATGGGAAAGCGAAGGTAGGTACAGGCAATGGTTCGAAAATGAACGCAGACGTTCGAAACTTATACTTTATAAGCAACTGTGACAAAAATTGAGTAAACAAGAAACAGCATAATGTTGTTCAGGTAGCCTCGTTACAGTCCCAAAACTCTAAGCTGGAGACGAAACACAAACCAGGCCAAATATTTCTGGTTCAAAACTGCCAGAACATGCAACCTTAGTTCTGTCTGAAGGATCAAACGATGGCCAAAGTATCGACAGTATGGATGTCGATTTTTGCTTCACAGGACCAGCAAATCCCCTACCCAGCCCCCTCTCTACTATGCCATGTCAGATATCCTTAGAAACGACTGGGAAAAAGGCAGAGATAAACCTCACTGCTAAGATGGCTTCCATATTATTCAGGACATGAATGGGATCAGGTCACATGGGGAGGAGCTGCGGCTATTATCTCAGGAGATACCAATGTGTATCTGTTTTTAGGGCACATATTTCAAATTAAGAAAAAATGTGAGGATTGGATGCTCATGTTGGTAATTTAGAAATGGTAAGGGGCTTCATTTTCTCTCGTTAAGGTGGTTCTTGTTGGAGGACAGGAATTGGGGTATGGTGTAGCCCATTGTACATGCGCTGCACCATTTTCATTTGGCGAGCACTATATTTGGGAATTAAGTTTAAACGAATGTGGTCGAAATAGATATTATCATGAATTGTCTGTGTACCAAAAGCTATTTATTGCAGGATGTGGGATCTTTTAAATGGAGGGATGTTCCGGAAACCCAACCTTACAAAACGGATAACATTTTCAAAGGTGTTTAGAGGGGAGAGGAAGTTGTTAGAAGCAAGTGACCTAACAGCTATAGATAGGGGGATGATGACTTCACGATTTACGGGAAGGTCTTTGTATTTATATTTTTTTTGGAGTGGGTTCGATGAGCCTGGCCGCATGTACCGGAGGTAGGTCGGTATGCCAGATTTTGGCATACTGGAGAAGATTATATTGATTTCAAGGGGTGTGACTGATTTGAAGAGAATTATTAACTGCTCGCTTTAGAACGGTGGTTTCACAATTTAAGAGAGGTGAGATTTTATATGTATTTATAGGAGTAGGTTGGATGAGCCTGGTGAGAAGCGTTGCATATAGATCGAGATCTTAGGTTTTTGCACTGCTTGTAAAGGTGATGTTTCGTGCTGTGGCATATGGTTCCGAGTCCTTCAGTTCAGTGTCGAAAAAAATGCAACTCCCTCAAGTATGTGTTTTGTGATACCAGAGTGTGGTATGGGCACACTGAGAGGTAGCAGTGTTATTTATGTGCTACTGATTAATTTTTCACAATGATAGGTGATCAGATGGTGCTACGGAGGTCTGTAGCTTCAGCCTCTGGTTTGACACTGTAGTTAGTAACTGTACTGAGTTTAGAAGTGAGTACATAAGACTGTTGAAAAACTTAGGCTTTGTGTACCTTCAGGAAGCTGGATTGTACATATAAACAGATTGCTGAACATACTGGTCACGGTACTTCGGTGATATCTTTGCTTACAACAGGGATCTGTTGAACTTTCCCACACTCATTTGCTCACGGGGTAGCTACGCAGTCTCGGGTGCCTTGCCAGTGTCCGCGCAACTCCTCCCCGTCGGAGGTTCGAGTCCTCCCTTGCGTATGTGCGTTGGTCCTTAGCGTGAGTTAGTTTAAGTTAGGTTAAGTAGTGTGTAAGCCTAGGAAACGATGACCTCAGCAGTTTGATCCCATAGAAAGTTACCACACGACCACACTCAAGACCAGATGCTGGAAGCACAAGTAGTACCGAGGCATATCGAGATCGATGCAATGTGAGAACAGCAGTGGCCGACCGAACACCATCTGGGAACATGTTGCGTATGATGAGCTATGAAAACCGTCTACTTGCTCCAGCATTATGACCACTTGCGCCTCTGGACGGGCTACCATTGACACTATGACACCTCCAGGCAAGGCCACTTTTGTGTCGTGAAAGAATCCAGTGGACTGTGAAATGGCACTCTTCTTCAGCGAGGAGATTTGTTTCTGTCTGTATGCGAGATGCGGACGGACACGTGTACGGCGTAGACCAGGTGAGTGGCCTATTCCAGAATATACTCGTCCGTGCCACACCCTAGGGTTAATGGCGTGCGAGCTACAACTTGATGTTTCTACAGGATTAAGTAACCACTGCCCACTATATTGCACAGGTTGTTATCCACGTACTACTGCCATTTCTTCGACAGGTAGATGATGCACTTTTCAGAAGGACCACGCAGGTCCACATACGGCTGCTGTCACACAACGTGCCCTTCACGGAAAGTACAACGACTCTCCTATACAAGAAGAACAACAGATGTATCGGCAATTGGAAACAAATGAGATATAGTGAAGCAAAAACTTACTCATTTTCCAGAGCCTGCAAATAAGGCTGAATTTCAACAAAAGGTACAAGGTGCTTCGGAGAACATATCGAAGGGTGCCATTCTGCACCTTTACGACAGTTTGCGTGTGAGAATGCCCTCCTACATTGCCGCCAGAGGGGGTATACTGTGTACTGATACGACTGTTTGGACTGCCGCCAGTGCGACAGTGGTGCCTCGTTTAGTCTGAATTTCTTAACACATTCTCTTCCTAAGACGAACTACCTGTCACATCACTTAGCAATAAAATGGGCTTGTTCTTGAGGGTGGTTTTTTTTTTTTTTACGGCAGTGTTTGTTGTAGACATCACTGATAATTCTACGGCCAGGGGTGGTCGTCTTTGTAGGGCACTGTTGTCTGTACGGGGTGGCACCACTTGACTCGAAGTGTCTCGTTCTAGCACAGAACGTCGCCGCTGGAGCCGGCGTCTTGTTGAGGTCGATGTCCATATCGATATCGACTTTATCGGTATATAACGAAAGTCACAACCGTTACTCGCAGTCGTGAGTAATTTTCCTTTTCTCGTTCTAAGCCTGACGTGAATTACTGTACTTAGACAAAGACATCCTAGAGAAACAATATTTTCGGTTTCACCTAACATTAAAGCATTACATTCTTAGTGAAGTGGCCTGAGATGTTGCGTACTATATGAGATAGCCTAAAAAGAGGCAGTAAACATTTATTTATTTACATTACTCACATTTTGATCACATTCGTCACATAGACATAAAGGATGAGAGATTTAAATCTTCAAACGCTCTGTTACGTATGATGAAGAATTTTTTACAATGATGTTGAATGCTACGACATTAGATCTCTGATACGTATTCTGACATATGTGCTTTCCATTCTTTGCGGCGGACGCCCTTAGGGATAATTTACTTACGCTATGTATACGATTAAATATTTGCGTTGCACTCAGTTGCTGTCTCACTGAATTTACTGCCTTTAAATACTAGAACAATAGCCTTCCTTGAAGGCGGCTTCTAAATTGAGTCTACTTTGATCTAGCTGCTTTGTCAATTAGCGTATTCGTCTCACCTATGCCTGCAGTCAAATGTGTTTATCGGTCGGACTGATTGCTCTTTACTGTTCCACCGTATCTCTGACAGTATTCGTTACACTCGGTCTCTCCCTCTTCCATTCAAAAGACCCCAAAGGTTTCTCTCCTTAAAGAGAACGTAGACACGTGGATCACATGCATCAATGAATGTTTAGGGCTATAGTTATCGCTTTGTTGAAGATGTCAGTCCTCTATGGCAACGGTCTGCTTCCTCATATTTCGCTTTTGCACCGTGATACGCGTTGGTAACCTCCTCAGTCTGTGAATCTAAATCAGAGTGAGAACTGAATGACAGATGGCACAGCTAATTTGAGATGAGAAAAGATTCTCTGTTTAGTTCCATCAGCGATGAAGTTGATTTGAATTTCACATTGGTTCAAATGGCTCTGAGCACTATGCGACTTAACTTCTGAAGTCATCAGTCGCCTAGAACTTAGAACTAATTAAATCTACCTAACATAAGGACATCACACACATCCATGTCCGAGGCGGGATTCGAACCTGCGACCGTAGCGGTCGCTCGGTTCCAGACTGTAGTTCCCAGAACCACACGGCCACTCCGGCCGGCTGTATTACACATTGCGATAAAAAATATCCAGATAGCCCCATCTAATGCGGAGTCCACCACTAGATGTCGCGAGACGTGAGCCCACCAGTATAAATGGAGACAGGCAGTATTGTGTTGCCAGCATGATAGCTGCAACAACAGAATGGGGCGGTAAGCAGAGTACTGTGATTTCGAAAGTGGAATAATCATGGGATGCCCGAGTAACAGATCCATCACGGATGTTTCAACCCTTCTATAACTGCCCACGTGAACTGTTGATGTTGTGAAACTAAGATCGGACAGATGCGAAACGTAGAGCTTGCGGAGGGTGGTTGTAAAAAATTGCAGAAAGTCAGTGGAAGAAGTCACTCGTGAGTTCCGAAGTGCTGGCAGCAGTCTAGTTACTCGTAGAACAATAACTGTGCACAAGGAATTAAAAAGAGTGAGATACAATGATCGAGAAGGTATCCGCAAGCCACACATTTCCGAAATCAGTTGTAGGCTACGCTTATCGTGGTGTAAAGGGCGATACCGCTGGACGGTGAATGACTGGAAACGAGTGATTTGGAATGATGAATCACATTGTACCCTCCGACAATCAGATGGTAAGATTTGGCATTGGCGAATACCTGGAAAACGTTACTTGCCGTTATGTGTAGTGCCAGTAGCGCAGTAAGAAGGAGGTGGTGCTACGTTCTGAGAGTGTTTTTCTTGCCTAAATTGTGTTTCCCTTATTTTATATGAGAAGACGTTACCTGCGGAAGGATAAGAACACATCTCACACCATTGTGTACTGCGTAAAGTAGATGAACATTTCGCAGACGATAGAGGCTTGTGTGAGCATGACAACGCACCTTTCCATAAAGCAGCAGTGTTATGTGTACACTAACATTTCTGAAATGTGCTGGCCTGCCCAGAGTGCCGGTTGAATAGATTACCCTTGCGGATGAGTTGTTGATTTTGTTCCAGACTCCAGCGTCCAACATCACTACCTTCTCTGCTTCCTGTTCTTGAGAACTAATGGGCTACCTTTCCTCCAATGACATTCAGACAACTCACAGAATGTGTCCCCATCAGAGTTCAAGCCGTCGTAAAAGCAGACGTTAATGTCCTTTAATATGTGTTCGGATACTTATGATTGGTCGTTATGATTTTCGACAGTGATTCAATAACTAAAACGTGGAAGGTTATTAAACTTTTTTCTTGGAAGTGTACCGAAACATAGTAGAGTGCTTATACACTGAAGGACCAACGAAACTGGCACACCTGCCTAATATCGCGTAGCGCCCCCACGAGGTCGCAGACGTTCGCAACGAGACTTGGCATAGACTCGATTAATGTCTGATGTATTGCTGGAGGAAACTGACACCATGAGTGCTGCCGGGTGGCCCATAATTCCGTAAGAGCAAGAGGTGGCGGAGATCTTTTCTGAACAGCATATTACAAGGCATCTCAGATATGATCAATAATGTTCATGTCTGCGGAGTTTGGTGGCGAGAGGAAATGTTTAAACTCAGAAGAGTGTTCCTGGAGCCACTCTGCGGCACTTATAGACGTGTGGGGAGTCGCATTGTCCTCCTGGAATTGCCCAAGTTCGTCGGAATGCACAATGGACATGAATTAATGCAGGTGACCTGACTGGTTGCTTACGTACGTGCCAGCAGTCAGAGTCATATCTAGATGTATCAAGGGTCCCATATCATTCCAAATGCACACGTTCCAAACCATTACAGAGCATCCATCAGATTGAACTGTCCTCTGATGGTATACAGTGACTATGGATCCATGAGGTTGTCTCCATACCATGAAATCCAATCGCTCGATACAATTTAAAACGAGGCTCGTCCGACCAGGCAACATGTTTACACTCCTTAACAATCCAATGTCGGTGATGACGGCCCCAGGCAAGGCATAAAGGTTTGTATTATGAAGTCATCAAGGGTACACGAATGGGACTTCGGCTCCGGAAGCCATTATCGTTGCACTTCTGTTACGTTGAACGTTTCTCTACCCTCGCTGTTGTTCCCGTTCTTGCAAGATCTTTTTCAGGCCGCAGCGATGTCGGAGATTAGATGTATTCATGATATTCACGCTACACTCGTGATATGATCGTACGGGAAATCCCCACTTGATCGCTACCTCGGAGATGCATTGTCCCATCGCTCGTGCGCTGACTATAACAGCACGTTAAATCTTAACAGCCTGCCATTGTGGCAGCAGTAAGCGATCTAACAACCGTGCCAGACACTTTGTATTATATAAACGTTGCCGACCGCAGTGCCGTGTTCTACCTGTTTAAATATCTCTGTATTTGAATAAGCAGACCTATTCCTAGTTTCGTTAGCGCTTCAGTGTAGCTTTACGTCCAAAGGTGAGTATTTAATTAATTATAGTGCAATTTTTAGAATCATTCGAAATATATCAGTAATTCGAATTTAATACTCACTTCACCCATTACGTAAATATTGAAACATGTTTCGAACGGTTGGCCACAGTTAAGTAACATCATTATTGACTGAGTAATCTGGTTTAATTACACAATGACAGTAGTACGAAAATCACATAATTATCTATTTCCCATGATCTATAGCTTCTATTGCATAATTTTTAATAGTTTCACGTGTCGTTTAGAAATGAAGCTATAAACATTTCTGAAATTACAGCTAAATCAATAAAATTGGCTCCTGACGGACGTTGATATACATGAACGGGGACAGTTGAAAAAGTGTGCGCCGACCGGGACCCGAAACCGGAATCTCCTGCTTACTTGGCAGACGCTCCATCCATCTTTTTAATTTTGTTCAATAATGCTCTTTGAATTCGTTTCGGGCGGACGTCCGATGACACTCATTCAGGTCGTTCGTTGATCCGCTCACTCAGTTTTTTTTTTTTGTTACAGAGGGTAGCTAACCCTCTGACCGAACACGCTGAGCTACCGTGCCGGCTCCGTCTGAGCCACCGAGAGCACAGAGGATAGTGCGACTGTAGGGACTTATCGCCGGCACGCTCACTGTGAGACTCAAATTCTCAACTTATAGTCCACACACTACTTTCGTAGTGCCCCTGCCGTTATAACCCTTACTCGTGGCAGACAATCCACCGAGTCTCGTAAGAGTTTAGGCAATGCGTGAGCATCCACACCCAAGAAGGTCATCAGCCGGTTAGTCTTAACGATATGAAGATGGCATCTGTTCTTTCAGACATGTTCGAAGGAATCGATGCCATCTTCATAAAGATTTCCTGTTCTCAGTTACTCGTTGCTGATGAACTTGCGGTCAAAATGAGATACATTCAAAAACAATACCTGAGAAAAAGTAACATTATGAGAAATAATTTCTAGAACACCTACTCTGTTTCTCTTGACGAGCATCCTGGAGAAAATTCTATTAAATTGGCCTGAGATAAACACTTTTCTCTTTGAGAGTTGAGCTTGTAAAAAAATTGCATAGTATTTCTATACAGCAGTTGGTCTTTCTGTTCCAAAAGAGCACGGGGAAAGTATTTCGTTTCCGCCGACATGCACCTGGATGGTATCACAGACAAGTTTCAATCTAGCGAATCTAGTATCCAGGAAGTCAGTTGAAATCACTCACTCTGCATTTTAGCGCAGTAACTCAATATTATGTCAATGTGACGTGATTGATTCTCTACGTTGTAGCCATAAGGTACCACCTACGATTGTGATTACATCCGCTGTGAAACAATCCAAGTGACTAACACTAATATTAATGTATTGTACAGCTTTCACATTCCTGTTCCACTGTCCACAAGCTTCACGATGATGTAAACATAAATATCACTGGAGGAATAACAATGTATTCGTCGCAACTAACTTGAGGCAAGGAACTTTGCTATCAGACACAAACATTTAAATCATGTTACAGAAACCGTAAGCCACGCTATTGTTTAATCATTATATTAATGTAGCATGATTTAGTCAAGACAAAGCCGTACACTGTGTAATAGTGAGTGATGTTTCAGTTTCATGCCAACGCTCATACCACCAGCTGAGGCGACTCATATCCAGAAACAGGAAGGTATTATACATTCCTAAATGCCCAGCCTCTACCAGGAAATTGTTCTCTTCCAACTGAATAATACATTGGCTCCCATTCCCATTTTCAGTGTTGTGCCACACAGTTGACTTCCACTTTGAAGGATGACGGAGCCTGAGCGTTATGCTACGCACCAGTAGTTACCGGATCGTTAGACAACACTAACGAGGGTAGCGTGTGTCATCCGAAGAGCCTCACGGGTTTCCGTGACACTCCCCCCGTCTACCTAGGCCGCCACCATTTGTCCTTTACGAGCACTTTTTCCTCTTCTATGTTGTGAAACACATCTCTTCTACTGAAAGCTCCTTGTCTTCAACGTTTTGGGAAGAGATAGGATCGACCAAAACAATAAAAACGTGTCCGGGAAACGAGCGCTCTAAATTTGATACTTTAAAATCTATGAGCACCTTTTCAGTAGACACTTGTTAAAAAATGGTTCACATGGCTCTGAGCACTATGATACTCAACTTCTGAGGTCATCAGTCCCCTATAACGTAGAACTACTTAAACCTAACTAACCTAAGGACAGCACACACATCCATGCCCGAGGCAGGATTCGAATCTGCGACCGTAGCGGTCTCGCGGTTCCAGACTGAAGCGCCTAGAACCGCTCCGCCACTCCAGCCGGCCTTGTTTGACAGTAGCGAAAATGAATAGGTTTTCATAGCTCTTAGGGTATGCATTTTAGAGCCCTTATTTACTTAATATTTCTTCTGTTTTTCGTCCACTCCACTGCCTCCGAATTTCTACACTCATGCTCATAAATTAAGGTTAATGCTGATACATGGCGAAACAACGCTCTGGTGGGCAGTTTTCGGGTTTAAATCACCTCGGCGTATGACCATGCGGTGCATTTGACTTGCGGTCGTCGCACGGTGGCGCTGGCAGCAGTCCACATACGCACAGGTTTGTTGGTGCATGTCACAATACGGCACAGCGAGTAAGTGTGCAGACATTTCCAGAAGTGTTATAGTGACTGTGTGTTGAAAATGGCTCAAAGAACACATATTGATGACATTATGAGGGGTAGAATACTACGGCGACTGGTGGCTGGTCAAACACAACAGGTCGTACCATGGACCCTCCGTGTGCCACAAAGTGTGATTTCAACATTATGACAACGTTTCCGGCAGACAGGAAAGGTGTCAAGGCACTACAGTACGGGACATCAACAGTTACAACACCACAAGAAGACCGATATCTCACCATCAGTGCCCACAGACGGCCACGGAGTACTGAAGGTAACCTTGCTCGGGACCTTACCGTAACCACTGGAATAGTTGTCTCCAGACACACAGTCTACAAACGACTGAACAGACATGATTTATTCGCCCAGAGACCTGCAAGGTGTATTCCACTGACTCCGGGCCACAGGAGAGCCCTTAAAGCCTGGTGTCAAGAACACAGCACATGGTCATTGGAACAGTGGCCCCAGGTTATGTCCACGGATGAGTCCAGGTATAGTCGGGTGATTCTCGCCGGGCGTTCATCTGGCGTGAATCAGGAACTAGATATCAACCCCTTAATGTGCTTGAAAGGGACCTGTATGGAGGTCGTGGTTTGATGGTGTGGCGTGGGATTGTGATTGGTGCACGTACACCCCTGCATGCCTTTGACAGGGTAACTGTAACAGGTCAGGTGTATCGGAACGTCAATTTGCACCAGTATGTCAGCCTTTTGAGGGTTGCAGTGGGTCGCACCTTCCACCTGATGGATGATAACGACGGCCCCACCGAGCTGCCATCGTGGAGGAGTACCTTGAAACAGAAGACATCAGGCGAATGGAGTAGTCTGCCTGTTCTCCAAACATAAACCCCATCGAGCACGTCTTGGATGCTCTCCGTCGAAGTATCGATGCACGTCTTCAAACCCATAGGACATTTCAGGAGCTCCGACAAGCACTAGTGGAAGTATGGTAGGCTACATCCCAGCGGCTGCTCGATCACCTGACCCAATCAAAACCCGTTGATCGGCCTGTACCCACGTGCATGGTGATCATATCCCATATTGATGTTGGGGTGCATGCGCAGGAAACAGTGGCGTTTTGTAGCACATGTGTTTCGGGACGGTTTTCTCAACTTATCATCAATACTGTAGACTTACATACATATCTGTGTCGTGTGTGTTCCGTATGTGCCTTTGCTATTATCGCCAGTTTTGTGTAGTGTCATGTTGTGTGGCACCACATTTTGAAATTATTCTTAATTTATGAGCATGAGTGTAGTTCATCCTATATGTACTTACTAGCTAAGAACTTGGTTTCCTCTCCGCAACATACACTCCTTGATATTGAAATAAGAACACCGTGAATTCATTGTCCCAAGAAGGGGAAACTTTATTGACACATTCCTGGGGTCAGATACATCACATGATCACACTGACAGAACCACAGGCACATAGACACAGGCAACAGAGCATGCACAATGTCGGCACTAGTACAGTGTATATCCAACTTTCGCAGCAATGCCGGCTGCTATTCTCCCATGGAGACGATCATAGAGATGCTGTATGTAGTCCTGTGGAACGGCTTGCCATGCCATTTCCACCTTGCGCCTCAGTTGGACCAGCGTTCGTGCTGGACGTGCAGACCGCGTGAGACGACGCTTCATCTAGTCCCAAACATGCTCAATGGGGGACAGATCCGGATATCTTGCTGGCCAGGGTAGTTGACTTACACTTTCTAGAGCACGTTGGGTGGCACGGGATACATGCGAACGTGCATTGTCCTGTTGAAACAGCAACTTCCCTTGCCGGTCTAGGAATAGTAGAACGATGGGTTCGATGATGGTTTGGATGTACCGTGCAATATTCAGTGTCCCCTCGACGATCACCAGAGGTGTACGGCCAGTGTAGGAGATCGCTCCCCACACCATGATGCCGGGTGTTGGCCATGTGTGCCTCGGTCGTATGCAGTCCTGATTGTGGCGCTCACCTGCATGGCGCCAAACACGCATACGACCATCATTGGCACCAAAGCAGAAGCGACTCTCATCGCTGAAGACGACACGTCTCCATTCGTCCCTCCATTCACGCCTGTCGCGACACCACTGGAGGCGGGCTGCACGATGTTGGGGCGTGAGTGGAAGACGGCCTAACGGTGTGAGGGACCGTAGCCCAGCTTCATGGAGACGGTTGCGAATGGTCCTCGCCGATACGCCAGGAGCAACAGTGTCCCTAATTTGCTGGGAAGTGGCGGTGCGGTCCCCTACTGCACTGCGTAGGATCCTATGGTCTTGGCGTGCATCCATGCGTCGCTGCGGTCCGGTCCCAGGTCGACGGGCACGTGCACCTTCCGCCGACCACTGGCGACAACATCGATGTACTGTGGAGACCTCACGCCCCACGTGTTGAGCAATTCGGCGGTACGTCCACCCGGCATCCCGCATGCCCACTATACGCCCTCGCTCAAAGTCCGTCAACTGCACATACGGTTCACGTCCACGCTGTCGCGGCATGCTACCAGTGTTAAAGACTGCGATGGAGCTCCGTATGCCACGGCAAACTAGCTGACATTGACGGCGGCGGTGCACAAATGCTGCGCAGCTAGCGCCATTCGACGGCCAACACCGCGGTTCCTGGTGTGTCCGCTGTGCCGTGCGTGTGATCATTGCTTGTACAGCCCTCTCGCAGTGTCCGGAGCAAGTATGGTGGGTCTGACACACAGGTGTCAATGTGTTCTTTTTTCCATTTCCAGGAGTGTATTTCCTTGTTACTGTGGTGGCGCAGCTAGTATTCTACTTACACTTTCAAATCCGCTAGGCAGCACGTTTACTGCGTCTACACTTTTTCTTCGTGTTATTGTGGTTACTAACTGTTGAATGGGTTTGTGTGGCGTCTATATCAATGTCGTTCTGTCTGCATCAGGTAAGAGGTGCGAAAGCACATAACTAACATGAGGGAGAAAATTATGCAAACACTCCAAGACAAGCAGGAGGAAAGAAAGAAATAACTATCGATCTATCTGTCTCCTCTTCTTAACGTGCTAGTTGCTGCTTAGAAGTATCAACAATCACATAAAAGACTATTGGCCTTTTATAAAGCACCGAAACAAGCTAGCGTTACACAGGTATTCTGAATATAAACGCCTTCAATCACATGGTTTCCTGTTTCGTTAAATTACACTGTGAATTTTAAACCATGTGGTGTAAATCGTCTAGCACAAAATTTACATTTGCCCTTTATGGAGGTGAAACACATTTTACTGTTATGATAAAGGCGTCAGGTTTTGTATTCCGTGAATAATGTGCGGAAAGACGTGAGGAACAGTGGAAAACTTGTGGGACAAACAAGGGAAAATATTTTAACCGTTGGAGGTCAGCATACGTAGGTATATTCATACTACTGTCGCACATCACGCCACTCGAGAAGCACATTGTTTACATCTTTTTAAAAATACTTCACAGATATAATTTAGCCCGTTGTGATTAAAGATGGAGTTTCTCACTTGGTGTCAGAAACCTGGGTATTAAGAACTTGATATATCTAAGAAATAAATTTAAAATGTGAAACTTCCTGGCAGATTAAAACTGTGTGCCGGACCGAGACTCGAAGTCGGGACCTTTGCCTTTCGTGGACAAGTGCTCTACCAACTGAGCTACCCGAGCACGACTCACGCCCCCCTCCTCACAGCTTTATCTCTGCCAGTACCTCGTCTCCTACCATCCCAACTTCACAGAAGCTCCCCTGCAAACCTTGCAGAACTTGCGCTCCTGGAAGAAAGGATAGAGCATTTGCCCACGAAAGGCAAAGCTCTCGAGTTCGAGTCTCTGTCCCGCACACAGTTTCAATGTGCTAGGAACTTTCAGTTCAGCGAACACTCCGCTGCAGTGTGAAAATCTCATTCTGGAAATTTAAAGTAAGTCTTTAATATTCCTAAAATAACTATGTCTATTGAAATCTGTTTGTTCATTCAACAAAGATTCCGGCTTTTCGATTTTGTGGAGGTATGCGAGTAATTCCCATTGGTCTAACACATTTAGGATCTTGCCATTGGTATCATTGTGTGGTACTACTAAACTGTTTTCTGTCTTGTTTAAGACATGCTTGGTTTCTAGCACAAGCAGGGCAAAAACTGGTTTTTCAAAGTGGTTAAGTCTGACCAGTAATTATGTGCTCTTTGAAACGAGTTCTGAAATTTCTGCTGTTTTCCCCACGTACTCGTAGTAGTCAGGACAACGGGGGCATGAAATATTTTACACTCCGCTGCTGTTGAATTTTTAGTTATCTGTTTTTATACTGTGGACTGGTAAGCGTCCTAACTGCTTTCAGCCTCAATCACTTGGAAAAATCAATTATTGGCCAGCATACATTAAAAACGAAACTCGTGATTAACAAGATAAAAAAAAATTATAGTGCTACACATTGAAGCCAATGGTAAGACCCTAAATCTGTTAGAATCATTAGAAATACAACTTCAAAAAATCAGAAAGTCTGAATCTATCTTAAGTGAACAAATAAATTTTGATATACAAAATTATTTTAGGAATATTGAAGAGTTATTTGAAATTTGTTTCTTGGATATATCAGCTTCATAAAACTCAGGTCTCTGACGCGATGTGACACTCCATGTTTTATCACACTAGGTTAAACTACGTCTGTGAAGTTTTTTAAACATGTGTAAATAAATGTGCTCCTCGAGGACGTGATATGCGACAATAGTATGAATAAACCAACTCAATAGGTTCAAATTTTCTTTCTTGTCTGTTAGATAAGTCTTCCACTGTTTTTTCCACTGTTCGCAGACTATTAACCAAATACGAAACCTAACATCTTTTTCATAACAGGAAATTTTATTTCACTTCACTCAAAAGCAAACGTAAATTATGTATTAGACAATACGAAAAAATTGTGACGAAGGTGTTCTTATCCAAACTACCTATGTACTGAATACAGTCACGTTCACAGCTGTAAGTTACGGACAAAATTAAGCTAGTATTAGAAGTGGATTTAGCATAACGTACGACTTCCAAGTCTTGAATGGAATCATATAGCGATGGATTGAGTATGAACTTCCGCTTCGTTCGTCATTAGAAAATACTGAGAAAACTTTTAACACAAATTCAACAAAACATCTAGCAATAGCCAATTTTCTTTTTTTTCTTTCTTTAAAAAAAATAAATCATGTCTCAATGTCGGAGAAATATATGTCTTGGCTGTATCTCCAAACAGACTTCATCAGATAGGTGGGCAATTTAGAATTCGGAGAGGAATAAGGGAAGGAAACTGCACAACACCAAGTGTCTTCTCAGCAGTCGAAGAATAAAATTTCAGATCCCTGAAATTGTTGGAAGAGAGAAGTAGTTCATGTTACTGGACCGCATGTGTGCCACACTTCGCTCACGACATTCGACTGTTTTCCTCCGGTGTATATAAACCTCCGCAAAGAATAGAACAGATTACATAAATTTTGATACTAAGCTTGATAATAAATTATTATAATAAGACATAGGCCATGTACAATAGTACAAATTAATGAAGACGTCTTAGAACCAGTTGATGGAAATTTTGTGTAAGGCGGTTGATAAAATCGACAGAGGAAATAGAGAAATGAAATAAATATTTAAGAGTAACGCGGTCTGGTGTCAGTTTTAGCAAACTAAGAATAAGACAGTTACAAATTCAGTATCCTATTAACAGAATATTTATTTCATTTCGCGTTTTTTTGCAGAAGATCTCTAGTACTTATAAAACAGTATTCACCTTTTTCAATTCTTTCGGTGTGGACAAAGCTAAACGTACTCTGTGTTCCTGGACACTGTTCAGACTCAGTAATGTCAAAACTTTATCAACATTGGAAACATCATATTAAATCATAAATGTTTCTCAAAAGATCCAAACAGTTTGTAGAAAACGTAGTCAGGTAACCAAACTTGGTGTTTCTCCAGCAACTTTATTTTTCTTACCGAGCGAAAGTACGCAGCAGACAACGAACTGGAATCGCATGCGGGACGATGACATTTTAAGTCCGCCTCCAGCCATCCACGTTTAAGTTTTCCTCCATTTCTCTAAATCGCTCCAGACAATTGCCGAGATGTATACTCTGAAAAGGGCACAGCCGATTTTCTTCCATAACCTTTCGAAATCTGAGTTTGTGCTCCATCTCTAACGACGAAGCTCTACAAGGGACGATATAGTTTACCCTTTCTTCTTTCTAAATTTCTTAGTTGCAGCGATTCTGCAGACGAAACAATTTTTTTCAGTGACAATAATGTTTCGCAGTGCCTGTCGTTTGCTTGATTAAGATATTCACTTGTTTTGGTGCCTCTACCAGCGCACAGTTTCAAATGGTTCAAATGGTTCTGAGCACTATGGGGCTTAACATCGGAGGTCATCAGTCCCCTACAACTTAGAACTACTTAAACCTAACTAACCTAAGGACATCACACACATCCATGCCAGAGGGAGGATTCGAACCTGCGACGGTAGCGGTCGCGCGGTTTCAGACCTAGAACCGCTCGGCCACCGCAGCCGGCAGCACAGTTTTCGCGGTGAAGTTTTTTCTTAAAGTGAGTATAGTACCATTCGCTAACGAGTAACAATGAGAGCGTTCGTATTATCGTACATTGTTAAAAACACTACGTTGCCTGTACTTTAGACTTTACAAAATGACACTAAACGTTTCATGAGTATCAGCGTTAAGGTGCCCTTTAAGTTTATACTATTTATACTGATTATATGTTTTATTAAGATTGTATATGAAGCCCAGTATAACGTGACTACTTTATTATCGTGTTTACGAACTTTGAACTATTAGGTTTTCACCCTTTATTTGGGCAACAGACTTTTATATCTCTTCTTATGATGTTGCCTGACTGGTATAAATATCTTATTGAAATAATCTGCTGCATGGTGACTTTTAATTCAGATCCCTGGAATTTTGATCCTGTATCTTGGAACAAATTGTCCTGCAAGCATGCATAAAAATGGTCCCTTATTATATTGAAGATAATGATGAATTCAAGTACGTCGATCTTTTCTTGTAGTTATTTTGTATGTAAGTGTTTAACACAGAGATTTGCAATTCTTTCGTTTCAATCCGAATTTATTGATTTTTTTTAATTTTTGGCTCCAATCGTTATCATACTCTTACCATGCACTGCACCACATTAACTCACTCTGTTCATCACTTTGTAGAAACAGACTTGTTTCATTATTTAATCTACGCCTACGTTGTTCTTTCTAAAACTGTTACATCTGCCAACATTTCTGTATCCCTCTAATGTCATTCGCTGCGTTTGCCCTTCGGCTCCTGCAGCTAGTCCCCTTCATACGTTCCGTTGTGGTCTCGCGCTGTTCCGTGTCCTGCCGGGGTCTGCCGCTAACGACGTCGCCTGCGGCCTCTGGCATTTCCCACGTCCCGCATTATTAGCGCCTCTGCGTCGCACCTTACACTTGCTGCCGATTACACCACATGGCATTGTACGCTGTCCCAAAGGCTACATTACTCTTTCCAGCAATTTCCTATCTTTCCAGATACTTTTTTCTTAGCACGCTTTGACAGTGGCCTGTTCATATGCGCTTTCATATTTGCCCACAGTATTTTTCCTTTCTAAAATCGCGAATTTATCTTTGGATTTTTTGCAAGGTCGTCTTACGCTCCGATACTATTAGTCGAACCGAGCTCTTTAACTTTCCTCACTGTGGCACAACTGACACATACTTCTACCTTTGGCGTGTCGTCCGGACCTTCAGCCAATGAGGAGCCTTCGCCGTTGTCAGGCCACGAGGCCGAATAGATTCAGTTCGGCACTTGGCTTTCGGCATGTTCCATTCTGCTTTCTGCTTGAACGGCGTGACGTGCTTCCGAGTCCTAGAATATTGGAGACTGTATGTGAGACCTCTACAAATACTTGCTGTGGTCGGTTAGGAGACGATGTGTAGCTCATTTCAGTCTCGATGCTGATTTGCGGAAAGGCACAACAAAAAGACTGTCGGAAAGTTGGGTTTCGGGCCAATAAGGTGTTTGCCGGCCGCAGTGGTCTAGCGGTTCTAGGCGCGCAGTCAGGAACCGCGCGACTGCTACGGTCGCAGGTTCGAATCCTGCCTCGGGCATGGATGTGAGTGGTGTCCTTAGGTTAGTTAGGTTTAATTAGTTCTAAGTTCTAGGCGACTGATGACCTCAGATGTTAAGTCGCATAGTGCTCAGAGCCATTTGAACCATTTGAGCCAATAAGGTGTTTGTTAAATGTAGACACACACAGTATCTGGCAGGAGGAACCACACGGCTCTGGCTCCAGCTGCCGGGGACTGTGGTCATGTGTGTGTGAGTTGCGTTTACGTGAGTGTTTGTGTTTGTGTGTATGTCAGTGTGTGTGAGTGTGTCTACATTTGACAAAGGCCTTGTTGGCGGAAAGCCTGCTTTCCGACAGTCTATTTGTTGTGCCTTTCCGCGACTCCGTGTCTCCGCTATATCGTGAGTAACAACTATCCTTTTCATTATATTTTTGCAGGCAATCCTGGACCTCACATTGTATCATTTCAGTCGGGTCTTCCAAATACTCGTGAGACCTGGTAGTCAAGGGAAGGCACGATACGATTGTGGACGGGGCCGTAATCAGTTGCTATTGGTCACCTTTTACAGGTACACACAATTTATTTTAATCCCGTAATTGCAAACTCAACAATAAATATAAGTACCACATGTCATTAATGAAGCAATAGACAGCTGTGTAAATAATAGTGTTTTCAGTGAGTTACAATTTAACAAATCACCATTAAATACAGATACAGCAGATAATGTTTTAATAGCAAGCCACTGTGATCTGGGTAGAAGGCCTTGCACGCCAGGAATGGCAATAAATTTAGAATTGTTTAAAACTGGCTGCAACTTACACATTACAGGTACTGAAATATTAAAGGCATGTCGCCACAAGCACAGCAGAAGGCATCAGGCGCCAGGAATGTCAGTAAAGGCTTTAAGGCTTACTGCTGAAACACAAATACCAAATTAGAATTTTAAGGCAAATGACCACAATCACGGCTGAAGGCCTTACACGAGAGGTACGGCAATAATATAAAAAATTTAGAAACCTGCTGTGAAACAGCAAATACAAAAGCAAAAGTTAATTAAAAAACAAGTAACTAATCACCAAACCGGTGAAATAAGATGATGGTAAACTTTGTAACACAACCCTTAACATCCACTGAGCACTACACTGCTAGATTTATTCCAGAAGACAACCAGAACTATTAACTAGACATGTATAACCTTTAATTTGGGCATTACAAGGTATTGTACTAACACAATAATAAACACAAGGACCAGTACATAAATTCCTTAAGCGTGCTGAGGCTGAAGGAGCGTTACACTGAACTACTGGCCATCAGACCCCCTTTTAGGACACACATATCTTACAAGAACCAAGGGGTGCATACGGTGCCCCAGGAATCGACCTCTGAGAAAGTCCGCAACGAACACTTTCGCGAGCGATCAGATAGGCAGCCAAGAGTAGCATTCACTTCACAAGACGGTAACTCAGACTAGTGGCAGTGACTACTGATAATCTTGCTGAAGCTACCTGACTTCCGATAAACCAAATACAACGATGGAACAATACGCCAAATCCGGAACCGGCGGTGTGCACGTCGTCCCATGAATACTGTGTTTAGAGCGCCCGGGACGAGAAAGGAGTAGAAGAATCACCACCCGGCCTACAATCAAGAAAACTGTCAAAACCACACGCCTTACCGGACAGCAGAGGCAAGGCGAGGAAACGTACACTGCCGTTACATATACTAATCCCAAGGACAGGTAACTCGGGCGTTAGCGATCACCAGGCACGAAAAATTACCGCTGGTTGAACTTAACAATTTGTAACAAGTTGAACGCAGTAAATAGCAATAAGAAGTTGAGGAAAGCTAATCAGATCCGCCTTCCCTAAGCACTCCACTCGCTGCTCTTCGCCTCAGCGACACTACGAGCAGAAACACGAACCTGAGTCACTGGTGAATCGCGTGATATGACAATGGTGGAGGTTTTTCTTCTTGTATTAAAATGCACTCATCTTAAAGCCTACTGGATTCGGCTTATTTCGAGGTCGTACAGCCTCGTGACCACAGCCATTCCAGCCGGCAGTCCACGCGTGCCGCCAGCGTGATCTGGCACGGCGCGATCCTGGCTCCTCCTGAGTATCCAACCGAACTGCCACATTCACACGACACTAAAAAAACAACGACGTCGCCCCAAAGATAGGGCAACAGTTACTAAATATCGATAAACACCACTGCTGCCACCAGCGGACAGGCAACGCTTGCGAAACCAAGTGGCGCCAGTGAACACGAGAAGAAGACAAACAACCGCAACCATGTCAACTAAACGACACCATCTGGCCTCCAACAGAGGGCGGAAACCTACAAACAGCACCAACGCGAGCCGAAGCACGGATCAACTCGCAGTTATTTTGCAAACATTCCACACACAGAATCGGAGGGAACTCTAACTTGAAGCAGTATTCTTTCGTGTGGAGACACAGATGCTTGCAGATCCTCGTCTTTCGTAAGATGGAAGCTGATTTACAGGAGGGAGTAACATCTATTTAATCTGTCTCATGGAATATTAACTCATATCTTCTACTCCTGCATTATAAATAGTCTTTTTGCTAGAAGACTTATCTCTAAAATGTAAGATTTTTCTAGCATTTGAATACTCTCTGCATGTACTGAGAACTCACTTAGTTTTCAGGACAATAAAAGTATTTGTGACATTTTTGTTACTTATTTCGCGCAATCTAACGCATTCCTTTACTATATTAAATACGGGAGCTGTTCGATACGTAGAACGACACCTCTTTTCTGAAAGCAATTTGTTTTAATTCAGGATTCCAATACACGACTCTTTTGGCTACAAAAAACCGATTTTTCAACACAATCTACGTTCAATGCGGCGGCTCCACGTCGCCTTTCTGGGAGGGGCTGTATGCCCGAATGGTACGGCGCTGCTGGAAGACGTCGGAGCCAACGTCTTGCTGCATCAGTAACCTCCGCATCAACCACGTATTGTTTGCCATGGATTGCATCATTCATTGGGTCAAACATCTGGAAGGCGGAAGATGTGAGATCGAGGCTCTCGCTGGATGAGGAAGAACAGTCAAGCGCAGTTTTGTGAGCTCCTCTAGCGTGGACAGACTTGTATGTCCAGTTGTACAAAGAGGTGTTTGATTGTGATCGTCTATCACCTCGAGTGAGAGTGTTCGCACGTTCCTACATTGCGGGAGTCATAGCTCTATGCGGCCGGTCGGCACGCTGGAGGTCGGACAGGTAAAAAAAAAATAAAAAATAAAAAAATAAGCACAATGACAGCCACCTCTTTGCTTCACAACAAATTCCAATTTTTTTTCAACCGAAACTCAGTAAGGAAAGAAGTGTAGTATTACTTATTCATCGCCCCTCGAAGTTATATGTTAGTACGCCTCCATCTTTCGACACCTGTTACTATAGTCGTTGTCGTATGAAAGGCCAGTCAGTGTGCGGATATCAAGACAATTAAATCGTGCGCTGCTATTTCAGTCCATTAATAATAAATGTTACGGCGTTAACTCAAGCGCCGGCACGCCAATCGGGAACGAGAGAGCAGAAGGCTGTGAAGAAGATGTCACCCAATTTCACGCTGTCCCTCTCCAGGACAACAACGCGACAGTAGCGGCCTCTATGCGAAGAGAACATAAGCGCCGCGCCCGACTCGTTACCGCCAAGTTTTACAGAAACTTGACAACTAGCTACCCGAATACAGGAGTCAATTATATCACTTCACTGGTATTACGAATTCTATATACGGAAGATATTTCTTATTTGCATGTCGCCCCTTGCTTGCGACAATTTCGTGTTATTGTTCATTTCCTAATAAAACTCATTAATACGACTTGTTTGAATGTTGTCTAGTGATCCGAGAATGCAAGCTTCATAGACCCCACATACTGTATTTGACGTCAAGGCAGGATTCAACACATGGCGACGAGGATGGAATTCGAAACCACGCGTGAAAAGCACGGTGAAATTCTTGTTCAAAATGACACTGTACTGTCACGTGTGTTGATCTCCCAAGCTTTGCAAGAAGAAGTGTTGCAGTTACTTCTCCAAAGACACTGGGAGATTGTTCGTACGAAACAGTTAGCGCGACGACACTGTACTTGGCAGAGTACGGGCGCGCAAATAGAACGCATTATGTCACTGCCTCAAGAATGTGAGGAAAATCAGTCCGCTCCTCCACAAAAATTCTCTACTCGGCCTAAGTCGCAAGCCCCATGGGAAAGTGTACACATAGATTTTGCGGGACCTTTCTGGAACTCTCGTTGATTGATTGTGTTAGACGCTTATAGCAAGTATCCTTTTGCTCTGGCAATGAACTTGACAAAGTCACGTAGCAGAATTCAGGTGTTGTCTTCTATTTTTTTCCACGATGGTTTGCCTGAAGTCAAAGTGTCGGACCATGGCCTTCAGTTCACATCAAATGAATTTAAAACATTCTATGAACGCAATGGCACACAGCATCTAGCTTGTTCACCATTCCATCGACAGTCAAAGGGCGCAGCGGAGCGTACTGTTGCAACCTTCAAACAGCAGATGTCCTAACTTCGCACCACACACACCTGGCCTCCATCCTTGCAACTGTTTCTCGCCTGCTTTCGTTTGCATCCACTTGTTTGACCATCACCAGCGGAATTATTGCACGGCCGCCGCCATCGGACACGACTCCTCAGCATCTAGCGCCGAAGGAAGACCGCAAGAATCCCTTTGTCCTACATGATATTGTGTTTTTAGGGTTTTAGCGGTAGCAGACGGTGGACGCAAGGCGAGATCAAAATGGTTCAAATGGCTCGGAGCACTATGGGACTTAACTTCTGAAGTCATCAGTCTCTTAGAACGTAGAACTACTTAAACCTAACTAACCTAAGGACATCACACCTATCCATGACCGAGGCAGGATTCGAACCTGCGACCGTTGCGCTCACGTTGTTCCAGACTGTAGCTCCTAGAACCGCTCGGCCATCCCGGCCGGCAAGGCGAGATCCTTCCTCGACTTGGCGCATGCATGTATCTCATTTCAGGTCCCGACGGATTGCAGCGCCGACATTAAATTCGCCACTGTCATGTGCACGGCGACCTTCCTGTATCTCTTCCCCCAGATTCATGGACTCCGAGGATAGCGCGGCCACAGCAGCCGTCAGAAGGTGTCATCACGCAACCGCGGTACGACCCCATGGAGACGGTGCCTTCGCCTTCTCCGCCTCCTCTCATCCTACCGGTGGAACTGGACTCGCACACACCTTCTACATCTTGCTATGTGACTCAGGAGGTCGGTTTCCGGAGGACGTTTCCTCCAGAGCGAAAGCCGGCTGGCGGGGTACGACTGGAGCTCTACCGTCCCCTGCAGCCACAGCTTCTAGTCCACCGCAGCATCGACACTCATGCCTTCCCCGCTGTATACGACGTCGGTACGCCGCTTTGTCTGGGAGGAGTGTTACGGCGTAAAGTCAATCGCCGGCACGCCAGTGGGAAACGAGAGAGCAGAGAGGGCTGTGAAGAAGACGTCAGCCAATTGCATGCTGTCCGACCCCTCTCCAGGACAACAACGCGACAGCAGTGGCCTCTATGCCAAGAGAATATAAGCGCCGCCTCAGACTGGCCGCGTCCCTGTTCTACAGGAGCTTCACTACTAGCAAACTGAGTGCAACAGACAACTGTATTACCTCACTTGTATTAGGAATTGTATATACTGAAGAGATTTCTTATTTGAATGTAACGCCAAACGTGAATTGTGTGCTAACGATAACACTTCTGTGTTATTGTCAAACTTCAGTATTGCCATTGTTAATTTCGTAATAAAACTCGTTAGCACGATTTGTTTGAATGTTGTCTAGCGATCCGCCAATGTAGGATTCCTAGACCTCACATATTTGACGCCAAGGCAGGATTCAACACTGAGCGTTCCGTTCCTTTGCATGAGTGACGTTCTGGTGCTGTAGGTAGATCCTTCTGGATGACTGCAGAAGATAATTCGCTTCCTTTTCTAAAATAATGATGTAGTTTCTGGTACATACGCTAGAGAGGCGCTCCATAGTTTCAAAAGCGTGTACAGGTTTTGGTTTTAAATTACGCCACGATCTCATAGGTTGATTGAATCGTTTCCATGATCGATGTTTTGCACTCTAGATTTAGTGTCACAGATAGGAGGAAACATCCTCATTGTTCCGCTTTTGGTGAAACTAAACATCTTGTACAATTTTTGGATACGATTTGGTGAGTAACTGCCCACTACTGGGTTTTCGAGAACTAAACTGTATACATTCATCACTGTTACTCATACATGCACCATCCCGTTTTGTACCGTGTTTTTTAGTACTATAAAGAAATTTATAAATGTGACGCCAAAAGTGAGTTGCGTGCCAACGGTAATGTTTATGGACAGCCACTGAGCTAGGCGTCCTCTGGATTGTGACGCATTATTCCCTGAACTTACAATAACATAAAAGGAAGAAGGGATAAAAAGCTCTTGTCCTAGACTTGGAGGAGAACGGCTATGAGTAGCTTTTATGTAACACCTGGAATGGTTGCGTTTGCTTTTGAAGGAACTGGCGTAGATGTATGGACGAGATTTCAATTATGATTGATGCTAGAGATAGGGAAAGTGTAATATTACTGGAGAATATAATTAGAACTTCAAGGTACGTTGGCGATCGTTATTCCAATACTTTTTCCGCTGAAGTCACCTTCTATCATTATAACCTGTTTATGGACCGGAGGGACAGGTGTAGGAGAGTGAGTAGTACGAATCTGCATCACGGTCATTGCCCCATATGGGAAAATTATTATTACACTGGTTTTCAGTTTTCGTACAATACGGCAGATACCATCCACTTTCCAGTTAAGGCGCTACGCTAGCACACATGTTGACTCCGTGCTGCTCGTGAAGGTGAGAAGAACCCTGTGCATTCTGTGACTGTTTCGTCCATTATCTGTGCTCAGGTAGCCTACATAACGTAACTGTGCCCAGAGATACAATGGTTCACATAATATAGCACAGCTTAACAGATTTGGCCTTTACCGAACTACACCTCCTCTTGATAGTAGCTTATTTCTTAATAAAACATACAACGTATACATAAGCTGGGATTGAGTTCATGTTGGATTTATGTGTCTGTACAATACTTTTAAATATTCAGCAATTTATAAAAATGTGAGATGACGCAGAAATTTTCTACTATATGGTCACTTTACATAGTGAACCCTTGCGTCGCTCCTGGTCAGGAAAATTTTTGATGGTAACGAAAATATATCCGTACGCTGATGATACAACACTCACTTAAAAATGACTTCACAGCAGGAATATACAGCAGTGCAGAATCTAAAACAAAGGAATGTTTTAACACAAATAACGACAGCCAGTGTGATAGTGTGTTGGCACTCAGAAAACCCAAGTTTTGAAAAGCCCCTGACACACGTTCAATAGATTCGCGCCCGGTGTCGACTAGGAATGGTTTTACTCACACAGTTCCAGTGAACACTGCTCTTATAACGAAAGCAAGTAACCGTACCCACTGACAACTGACAATAGTTATGCTTTTCATTCGTTGATAGCTTTGACGAAACGCGTTCCACACATTCTTTTTACAGCTTCTAAGTAGCTAGTATTTATTTTTTATGAGTAAGAGATAAAGATTTTGCAGCTTATACATCACTGATTCTATGATACATGCCCTATCGCTGAAAGTTTTACGCCGATTCGCTCCCATACACGTCCTAAAATTCTAAACAGAAATGTTGGAACAACAGGGAATCTTATGCAACACAACTATTGTACACTCTCCTATCAGCGTCTCGAAGGTAACTAGCACAATTCACTCTGCCGATCCCATCATAGAATGTCTGACGGCTGTCATCCATCTTTTAATGGAGCTGTAACTAACTTCACCCAATGTATTAATATACAGCCTTAGAAAAACAAAATGGAACACAAGTAAACAAATGTTTGCTTTAATTGCGAATGCCCCAAATATTACAAGAAAACTCTACTAAACATGAAAAGGTGTAAATTCAATAATAAGAGCATTAACATTTCTAGTTTCACAACACGTAATCCTAGATGTGAACGTAGGTTTGGTCTTAACAGAAACATTTATTAAACATAATCGAAGCACTCTATCGACGTGAAAATGACACCAAATTATCCAGAATAAATACCATACAGATATATTATTACTTTAAATCAGGTTTTCCATCGATTACCGAAGATCACACGTCATAATGACGATATGATTTGATTCGCTTTTTAATAACATAATGTCTGTTACTGAGAAACGCGGAATAACGTGCTAAAATCAAAATCTCTGTAGGCAAAAGGCTCAGCAACATTCTGTAGTCCTCAGAAAAATTTCCACTTCTAGAAAACGTGTTGACTTTTTAAGACTTCAGTCTCTTTCCCTTCTTGGTAGTACCAAGTTGGCCGACGGCCAGTTCTTACCATACCCTATCAACTGAATACGAAATCCTGCGTCATCTCTCTGGAATGTCTCGCAGGAAGTTACTTGTGACGACGTTCCACCTTATCCATTTTATCACCGCAGGCTTAGAAAGGCAGCTGCTACAGTACCTGAACTTCACAAAAGGCACAGCAAGAAATTTTACACTGCGTTGGCTGCTGATGCACAAAACGCAAAAGACAAAGAATATGAACACATCTTTGCTTTGTATTTTGATTTCATGCAAAACGGGCAGCTTCCAAATATACTAGTGCAGGAACTTTTCCATCTGAGGCAACTAACTGTGCCTTCAATATCCATGACATAACAACCAACCACAGTTCTTTCGACGTATACCGGGAGGGAACAGCCAAAAACACTCCCAAATGGAGTATGCTCCTTCTTAATGTATTTATTGATCAGATTCTCCAAAACGCCACTGAACCTGATCTGTATTCAGATAACTGTTTCGGCCGAAACCAAGATAATGGTTTGGTTCGTCTAGTACTAGCTTTGTCGGATATGAATCGGTTCCAAACCGTTCACTTGTTTCTCTCCTATGATAGTGACATTTTATGGTGAAGAGAAAAATGAGGAAGAATGATGCAAATTTTTCACTCCGCGAGGTAACTGAATTGATGTTGAGCAGTACGCAATCAATGAAATTCCAAGTTACCGATGTTCTCGATTCTTCGATCATAAAAGATTACGGACCGGGAAACTGGTGGTCACCTTGCTGTAAAACATAGTATTTCTGTGGAAACGCTGACGATGCCGAAATTTGCTCAGGTGAAATTTTCGGTCTCGTGATTTTTCCATTTCGTGTACAGATCTGACCCAAAAGTTGTCGTTGAATCTCGCGAATCCATAAATTTAGAGGAAAAACATACCTTCACCCTTATTAAGAGGATTCCCAGCGACAGCGTCTTTCGTCTATCTACCGGTATAGCGTATCCCATTGCAAAAATCTCAATAAAACTTAGAAAACTTGAATATTTGAAAAGAACTTGCGGAGTACATCCCAGTAGAAGACAGAGAACTGTTTGAGGAAGTGTCCTTCCGATGGCCCATTCGTGACGACCAGCAAAATAAGTATAGTGATCAAACAACGATGCGGTTTCTTGAACGTTTTTGATTTATCTTGAAGTGTCTCTCATACTTTCAGTTGCCTTTTCACATAGTAAACGTTCCATTTCACTTTCACAATGTTCGTTTGTCATAAAAACATTTGCTTTCCATAACTCATCGGAGAAACCGAAGAAACTTTCCTTTACTTCTTCGTGGTATGGTAAAAGGGCAGTTATCCTCGACCTTTAAAAATGACTCTAAAATACAAACCTTAAATTAAAACTATTTTTTCTCATAAAATATCTCTTCTGCATTGGTTCGACATGCACATTCAACCCAGTCGAACTATTTGCCAATATTTTCGGAATGATATAGTTTTGCTCGTTTACTGGAAGTTAGTCTCAGTTTACTACTGCCTCTTTAACATTCAACGATTCAATCAGAGTACCTTTACAACAGTCAAATAAACACTACTGCCACTAGCATATGGCAGGTTAGCAAGAATTAAGTGAGTTGGAACGTGGTGTTGTAGTCGGCGCACAAACGATGGCACACAGCATCTCTGCGGTAGAGATGAAGCTTTCCCGTACTAGCGTTTTACGAGTATTTCGTGAAGATCATGAATCCGGTAAAGTATCGAATCTCCGACATTTCTGTGGCCAGAAAAAGATCCAGCAAGAACGATTCCAACGACGACTGAAGAGAATCGTTCAACGTGACAGAAGTGCAACCCTTCCGCAAATTGCTGCAGATTTCAATGTTGGGCTATCAACAAGTGTTAGCGTGCGAGCCATTCAATGAAACATTATCGATATGGGCTTTCGGTACCGAAGGTCCACTTGTGAGCTCTTGATGATTGCACTACACAAAGCCTTACCCCGCGCCTGGGCCAGTCAACACCTACACTGAACTGTTGATGGGTGGAATCATGTTGCTTAGTAGGACGAGTCTGGTTTCAAATTGTATCGAGCAGACGTGTACAGTTTCGGAGACAACCTCATCCATGGACCCTGCATGTCAGCAGAGCAATGTTGAAGCTGGTGGAGGCTCTGTCATGGTGTGGGCGTGTGCAGTTGGAGTGATATGGGACCCCTGATACGTCTAGATACGACTCTGAAAGGTGACACGTATGTAAGCATCGTGTCTGATCACCTGCATCCATTCATCTCCATTATCCATTCCGACGGACTTGGTCAGGCAGGACAATGCGACATCCCACACGTACAGAATTGCTAAAGAGTAGCTCCAGGAACACTGATCTGAGTTTAAACACTTCCGCTGGCCACCAAACTCCCCAGACAGGAACACTATTGAGGATATCTGGGATTTCTTGCAACGTGCTGTTCAGAAGAGATGTCCACTCACTCGTACTCCTACGAATTTATGGACAGCCCTGCGGGGATCATGATGTCAAAATTCCGTCCAATACTACGTCAGACATTAGTGGAGTCCATGCCACTTGATGTTGGGGCATTTCTGTGAGTTCGTGGAGGCCGTTCACGATATTAGGCAGGTGTTCCAGTTTCTTTGTCTCTTACGTATACAAGAATTTTGTAAATTAGTGTTAATAACGGTAATAATCCTAAATATTAAAATTAAATGAGCTGGATAATTAGACATTCATAGGAAATTTGGGATGTTGAGAGTTGAACAGAAAGCAAGTCAATCCTATGACACTTGTGGCTTGCCTAAAAATTTCATTGTCACTAACTCCCAAGCCACTAGAGAGAAAGAAAACGGGCTTTGCTGTAAAAAAACCACAGAGCTTACAATACGCAAGTCACACACGATACTTCACGAAGTTCCAACTCTAACATTTATACCAGACAGGTGACATGGAAATAAATTACTGATATTTAAGTCTCACTGTTTTTAAAATAAAGAACAAGAACGCCGAATGCACTGTAGGATGGACGCAGCGCCACAATCTGGGCAGCATTGATACGTTTCAACACAGAAGGTACTATATAGATTGGGAGAGGGGGGAGGGAGACACTTCATTTAAGTATCAGCGATCTCTATTATTGTATTCCATTTACCGATACCCGAGATATACAGTGGCTGCAGCAGAACTATTGCACACTCGCCTCGAATAAAGGTTCACTGAGTTTTCTCACTAACGTAACGTGGTCTTTCCTTCAACGATCCCCAATAACTTTTCCCAAATACCTCTATTGCTCTTTCGCATGGAATAGACCGCACCTGCTTCGACTGTGCAACGCGTCCGCGAAATCATTCGATGTCTGCATTCATGTGCACGTCATCAGGGCTCTAAGAGGTAGAGCAGTACTATAGAATTGAAGGGGCCGGCAGAAGAAGGTATTGACCCAAGAGTATGCTTCGAGTTACTGTGTGCAATTTGTTTGTTTTAATTTGAGACAAGAAGATAAACAAAACAGGCAAAACCGTTTATACAGAAGAAAGCGTTTTCTAGCCATACCTATGAAACTACTTGTTTCCAGCATATAATTTATTAAAAAAACAACAGATAACGTGATTACACTAATCTATACATATGAAAGGCAATGTCCTAGCTGCGGGACTGACTCACTGATTCGTAATCCCCCAGCGCAGATCTCTGACAGAAAATTCAAATCGGTAGAGAGTGTTGGTCTTATACTATTTGATTTTATACTGTAGGAGTCGTTTAAGGAAAATTTTTGTTTTGTTTTGAAATTCCGCCCCAAAGGTGGTGAGATATGGCATGAACGATTCTTTGGAAGTATGTCGCTATTAAGACAATTTTGAAGCTAAAATAACGAAAACAGATATTCGATTAATCGGTCAAAAATAAAGAAATACGGGTTTCAGTATTTTTGGAAGTCTAATCCCTGTGGAAATCAATTAGTGGGTGAATGTTTTTTTTTGAAAAAAATCATAATTAGGGAACTACTGAAGTATTTTAAGGCTCCAGCTATGAAAACTAATATTAGAAAAAAAGCGTCTTTCGGTGTATCTGTAAACGCATCTCCCTAAGGGAGTGAAATAGGGACTGAAGGGTTTTATGAATATTTTGCATCTGCGTTAGATATAAAGAAAGTTAGGAGATATACGTTTCTATGGAAATATCACCACAAGAACGCAAAAGCCACGATTAACAAAAACCTTAGACTGCAGCTACGAGAATAGCTTTTCGTCAGAAGTACATTCGAAAAAGACCATGCTTTAGAATCCTTAATAAGTGTGAAAATTTTGAATGTGTTGCATTTGGGGAAATAAGTCAAGGAAAGCTATTTAACACTCAGCACGACAAACTGACTGTGTCAAAATTGCATAGAAAAAGAAACGGCTCATTAAATAATTCAGTTTTTCAGTAGGCCAAATATACGTTTGTAAAATTATTGTTGATGTAATTACTACGCAAATGTGAGCGAAGAACGGGCGATAATATAGTTCTTACTAAACTGAGCGTAAGAAACTTCTTCCACCGACGCATTCAATTCGTCGCTTTAGAATATCGTTTGCTATTTCCTTACAAATGCGCTCAACTTTCCCAGGACGTTTCCTGAAAATCTGTCCATTCTACTTCCATAATATTGATTCTACGTGTTCATAGAATTTTATCACTAATAACTCTGAATAAATAATCGATGTGAACTGTCCCAAATGTTCGTTACTAGTCTTTTAATCGGACCTTGTGCTGATACATAGTGCCAGAGATCCTCCAAGTGCGGATTTATTGAGAGCATCATTTCTGGGTGCTGCAATTTTGAGAGCCGGTAAAGTGTATTCTTTCATAGCATGCGATAATGGTAGTAACGAAATGGGACCCGTTTTATTTTAATGAGTAACACAACAGCAGCCCCGTCTTTGCCCGTTACTGAATTGATGCGACGAAACGATGGCAGTAGTTTAGTATCTGAACAATCATTCCGAAATTTTACTCTGAATAAACTGCGCAAATAAAATGTTTCCATTGGTCGCTGAGGCAGTAAAACATTTATGCACTTCATGTTTTACTTCTGACTTCACAAATGGGAACCAGTGTTTTGGGCAGTTACAGCGATATTTGTTGTCTCTCACTACAATACAGAGGACGCGTTAGCCTCTGCTATAGTTTTCTTTTGTTTGCTCGTAAATCGTTTAAAAGCCTGTACAAATTTTGACGTTTCAGAGAGGTTCAGCTATCCCATACGAGCAGGTACTACAATACCGTTCTACTAGCTGAAAACAAGCATTATCGCGGATTATTTCATCATCATCTCATCAAAGACCAGATCATGGGAAAGTGCTGTTCTAAACGCAGTATGACCTCCAGATCGTTGTACAGATTTAAAGCACAATATCCTTACTATCCTTATATATTTGGTCGAAATTATTCCCGTGGCAATTCTAACATTGCTTTAATGGTGTGACAGTATACGATGTTGCAGTAAAAACGCTGTTTCAAGCTCTACAGTCAAGGAAAGAAATTTAAGGTCGGTTACATTGTTGTGTGAGCTCACGCCGAAGCTGATGAGAATAAGTTAAGTTACTATTATCATCTTGGAGGTATGTAACGTCTATGGAACCAAGTGAAGGCAGTTTGTTTGTTGCCATACATGTTTCGCTTCATTAGTTCGGAATCATCGTCACTGCTCTGTAATACGTGTTTCATCTTTTACATATTACAAACGTATTATGTGGTAGATATAACACGCTGCTATATTACATACTCTAGTTGATTTTAATCTAAAAAACAAGAGAAAACGACGACTAAATGTAACACAGCAGCATAGTATTTCTACCACATAATACGTTTATTGTACGTAAAAAAGGAAACATGTATTACAGGCCACAGATGATGCTTCCGAAATAAATGAAACGAACCCTTATGGCCACAAACAAACTGCTTTCAATTGGTTGCACAGACGGTACACACCTCCAAGAATTTAAAGCAATTAAGGGAAAGACGGAAAACAGAAAAAATGGTGATACTATTATTATCTGTAATCTAGATATATTTATACGTACAGGGTGTAACATAAAGCGTGCGCCAGCTGTCAGCCTATGTTCTTCACTGATACATCAACACTATTCTGTGGCTCTGACTGTTACAGTCTTTAAGAAGAAGCCCTATATATGAATACCAAACCACAATACTATCTCAATAAATCTGTTGGTTGTAATGAAATGATACTAGTTGCTGTGTGAGAATCAACCACGATTCTCCCAAAAACTTAAGTTGTGGAAAATAATTTGCTGTTATCCACAGCCGAAGGATGCAGACACGTAAAACCTCAGAAGCAGTACCGCACCTTCGAGATGTACACAAACATGTGTTTGCTTAGCGTAGGAATAAGTAGGCGTTGGCTTTAAGATGTTGTAAGAAGCAAAATCTACAGCCTTGCTGTTGACAAGGAGTCATTGTGTGTAACGAAACTATTGTGACTCACATCAGCCTGATAGGTCTACAAGGGCGTGCTGAAAGGTAATGACCCAGAATTTCGTATGTGAAAACTCTTAAACGCCTTTTAAATGACGCAAACTTTGTTAACATTCTACACCGTTATCCTTCAAGTCTGCGTATTTAATTCTCAATACAGCTATCACGGCGACAAGCGCATTTCTTCCAACAAGATACCAATTTGTTGATACCACTACTGTAGAACGTTTGGCTTTGTTGACGGAGCCTCATTCTCACCTCTGCTTCCAATGGTTCATCCCTATCAACCTAAAACTCTAGAAAGTATTCTTTAAGTTTTGGCAACTGGTGAAAACAGTATGGGACCAAGTGGGGACTATACGGAGGACATCCGATGACTTTGGACTGTGCAAATGTTGCAGCGACTTTGTTGACGGAGCCTCATTCTCACCTCTGCTTCCAATGGTTCATCCCTATCAACCTAAAACTCTAGAAAGTATTCTTTAAGTTTTGGCAACTGGTGAAAACAGTATGGGACCAAGTGGGGACTATACGGAGGACATCCGATGACTTTGGACTGTGCAAATGTTGCAGCGACTTTGTTGACGGAGCCTCATTCTCACCTCTGCTTCCAATGGTTCATCCCTATCAACCTAAAACTCTAGAAAGTATTCTTTAAGTTTTGGCAACTGGTGAAAACAGTATGGGACCAAGTGGGGACTATACGGAGGACATCCGATGACTTTGGACTGTGCAAATGTTGTAGCGACTTTGTTGACGGAGCCTCATTCTCACCTCTGCTTCCAATGGTTCATCCCTATCAACCTAAAACTCTAGAAAGTATTCTTTAAGTTTTGGCAACTGGTGAAAACGGTATGGGACCAAGTGGGGACTATACGGAGGACATCCGATGACTTTGGACTGTGCAAATGTTGCAGCGTTCGTGTGCGATCTGGCATTGCCATGCTGAAGAAAGTGAGATCTCCATGTCTGGACGAACCCATCGAGTTAGTCTTTCAGTACCTTACAGACTTTGTGGTGGTGCCTTTAGGCGTGAATTAAAAAGGCGAGATAATTTGAACATCTCAGAAAACAATGAACATGAATTTGCACGTTGATGGCATGGCCTTGAACAATTTCGGCATCGGTGATCCCTCGTGGTGGAACCGAATTGATGCTCTGTTCTTTATGGGCTCGAAATGGGGAATCCAGCTTTCAACTCTTGTCACCAATTTTTTAAGGGATCTATCACCCTCATGGTCTAAATTCAAAAGAAATTGTTGACAGATGTCCAGTCTCCTCCGTACCATTTCAGGAATGGGAATTTGAGGCACTCACCGTGCACACGGTTTTCTGTACTGATGTTCTGCCGTGGTGGCCTGTGCCGCTCTCGTTATGTGCCGCTCTTGCCTGAGAATTTTTACTATGTTACCCGAAGATTTTCTTTGATGAATGCACCAACTCTGTTCCTGTGAGTCACGTCGGTTACCGCATACAGCCTTCCACTCCGTGCTCTGTCACTTACGTTGACGTTAGTACCACCGTTTCCTTCATTACAAGCACGAACAGCCCAACGTCTCTTTTTACTGATGTCGATCCAGCCATCACACTGCACAGATTTACTTCTTCTATGGATTTCACTTGGACGCGCTATTCCTACAGTTATAAAATGGATTACAGGACACTGAGTCTTACGCATTGACATTTTTACCGCCATGTCACACGGTACAATTCGGAGATCCCTAGCTTCAAAGGGTTGCATCTTGCGGAACCGAAGCGGGAAAGTCGGCCGAGCTTTGTCCATGGTTTGTCATCCCTCAACTGACACTGACAACAGAAAAAAAAAATATTTCGAAGGTAGTACTTTCCGGAACGCCGTTGCTCATTTACATGAATACGCCACAAGGTACAGCACAGTGCCTCGTGGAGCATACATTCCATCAATGTTGTAAATTTTACCCTGTTCCATTTGCTTTCGGAGCGTGGGAAAAGTAATGGTTTCTATATCTCTGCACGTGCCCAAAAATTTCTTATTTTTTCTCTTGTGATCCCTCGCGAGGTAAACAAGGTGTTCCCAAAGAGTCTTTACAAATATGATCACGTGTTACAGAAATAACGATAGGTATAAACGTGTGATTTGCGGAAGGTTCAAAAATGGTTCTAATGGCTCTGATCGCTATGGGACTTAACATTTGTGGTCATCAGTCTCCTAGAACGTAGAACTAACTAACCTAAGGACACGACACACATCCAAGGCAGAGGCAGGATACGAACCTGCGACCGTTGCGGTCGCGCGGTTCCAGACTGAAGAGCCTGGAAACGCTCGGCCACAACGGCCGGCTACGATTTGCGGAATGATTCGTTACGTACTGGCCCTGGGAATGTCTAATTGTCGTGGACGTCCCCGAATAGATTTCACCAGAAGTGCAGCCACATTATCACTCGTGATGGTGAAGTTTTTCGCAGAACGACTGGCGCGAGGACGCCCCTGAATTTAACATCGACAACCAAACATTTGTTCTCAAATTTATCAATCATTCTCATCACATTCGGCTTCTTCGCTGCATCAGGTTGATCAAACTTTCATCGTAGTCTGCGAACTGTCTCTGCATAACATTCACCACATATTCAATAAGTTATCGTTGTGACAACATGCTGTCCCACCGTAAAGTTCTCCGTTACTATCCATAAAGAAAGGACATGAACATCATGTAACGTTCAGTGCTGCCAGCTTAAAAGAAATGGCGAGAAACTCAAAAGACGCGTTTTTTTATGGGACACCATTTACTTGTGAGAGAAACGGTATTCGTCGCGTAAGGAGGCTGGCTCTGAGCTCTATGGGACTTAATTTCTGAGGTCATCAGTCCCCTAGAACTTAGAACTACTTAAACCTAACTAACCTAAGAACATTACACACATCCATGCCCGAGGCAGGATTCGAACCTGCGACCGTAGCGGTCGCGCGGTTCCAAACTGTAGCGCCTTGAACCGCTTGGCCACTCCGGCCCGTTCGCGTGAGGAGGACAAACGGCCAAACGCACTTGTCCGATTTCGAAACAGGTTAAACCCACCAGCATACTGAATACAGAACCGGCACGTCTAGTAATGTTATCGGTTGCTATTGGATGCAATACAGGATTACCCATAGTTCGCGTAGCTGGTAATTTGCGTAGCCATTAAATTGGTGAGTTGTTGAGGTCGGCGACTGTGTGTTATCTTAGAAGCATCGGTGACGTTACATTGCAACAAGACAACGCAATACCATGCAGGGTGACACACCTGAACTTGCACTGCATAGAGGAAAGTGCTATTGAGGTGCGGTTTTCAGAGAGTGAATTGGCAATCAAGGGCTCCTATTGTTCGCCATTCAACATCACCATATTGTAATAATACTTAGGACGTGTATTTTTGTGTGAATACACTTTTTTAAATGGAAGAATGCTTATTGACACTGATAGTGGGTTAAATTACACTCCTGGAAATTGAAATAGGAACACCGTGAATTCATTGTCCCAGGAAGGGGAAACTTTATTGACACATTCCTGGGGTCAGATACATCACATGATCACACTGACAGAACCACAGGTACATAGACGGAGGCAACAGAGGATGCACAATGTCGGCACTAGTACAGTGTATATCCACCTTTCGCAGCAATGCAGGCTGCTATTCTCCCATGGAGACGATCGTAGAGATGCTGGATGTAGTCCCGTGGAACGGCTTGCCATGCCATTTCCACCTGGCGCCTCAGTTGGACCAGCATTCGTGCTGGACGTGCAGACCGCGTGAGACGACGCTTCATCCAGTCCCGAACATGCTCAATGGGGTACAGATCCGGAGATCTTGTTGGCCAGGGTAGTTGACTTACACCTTCTAGAGCACGTTGGGTGGCACGGGATACATGTGGACGTGCATTGTCCTGTTGGAACAGCAAGTTCCCTTGCCGGTATAGGAATGGTAGAACGATGGGTTCGATGACGGTTTGGATGTACCGTGCACTATTCAGTGTCCCCTCGACCATCACTAGAGGTGTACGGCCAGTGTAGGAGATCGCTGCCCACACCATGATGCCGGGTGTTGGCCCTGTGTGCCTCGGTCGTATGCAGTCCTGATTGTGGCGCTCACCTGCACGGCGTTAAACACGCATACGACCATCATTGGCACCAAGGCAGAAGCGACTCTCATCGCTGAAGACGACACGTCTCCATTCGTCCTTCCATTCACGCCTGTCGCGACTCCACTGGAGGCGGGCTGCACGGTGAGCGGAAGACGGCCTAACGGTGTGCGGGACCGTAGCCCAGCTTCATGGAGACGGATGCGAATGGTCCTCGCCGATACCCCAGGAGCAACAGTGTCCCTAATTTGCTGGGAAGTGGCGGTGCGGTCCCCTACGGCACTGCGTAGGATCCTACGGTCTTGGCGTGCATCCGTGCGTCGCTGCGGTCCGGTCCCAGGTCGACGGGCAGGTGTACCTTCCGCCGACCACTGGCGACAACATCGATGTACTGTGGAGACCTTACGCCCCACGTATTGAGCAATTCGGCGGTACGTCCACCCGGCCTCCCGCATGCCCACTATACGCCCTCGCTCAAAGTCCGTCAACTGCACATACGGTTCACGTCCACGCTGTCGCGGCATGCTACCAGTGTTAAAGACTGCGATGGAGCTCCGTATGCCACGGCAAACTGGCTGACACTGACGGCGGCGGTGCACAAATGCTGCGGAGCTAGCGCCATTCGACGGCCAACACCGCGGTTCCTGGTGTGTCCGCTGTGCCGTTGGTGTGATCATTGCTTGTACAGCCCTCTCGAAGTGTCCGGAGCAAGTATGGTGGGTCTGACACACCGGTGTCAATGTGTTCTTTTTTCCATTTCCGGGAGTGTAGAATGTCAGTGAAGTTTCTTGCAGAATTCTAGTGCGTGTTGTTTACGAGATTCGTATTTTGAAAAGTTCACACACAGATTCTTGTTCAGTACCTGTGGTATTGTGCATACACTAGTTAGGTGTATTCTGACCAGTAATGAGACAACTGACCATCAGAGGTTGTGAACCGAATGACCACCGGCAGCGACAATTCTAGCTTCCACACTGGTCTGGAGCGACTGCTGCACGCTTGTTATCATTTCATCGGAGATGTCCGATCAGTGTCCAGTAATGTGTTATTGCATATCATCCGATGTAGTTGGTATTTCCTTGTAGACAGCATCTTCAAGATTTCCACACCGAGAAAAGTCTACAAGCGTCAAATCCGAGGAAAGTACCGGTCAGGGTACTGGTCTTCTGCATGTTCCTCCTAGTCTGCAGAGGAACTTCTTCTAGCATCGGTGGAAGATGGTCTGTTGGGAGACTGCAATACTTGTGCGCGTTCGGTGTCCTTGAAAAACAGGCCTAAGAGCTAATGGTTCACTACCCTACAGCAAATGTTTACTCGTGATGAAGCCAACGGGGATTGCCAACATACCAATTGTGCATGCTAAGGCTCATACGGATTCATACAGACAGTCGTTTTTCCCTCGTTATATTTACTAGTTGAACAGGGAAGGAAATGGCCAGTAGTGGTACGGGGTACCCTCCACCAAGCGCCGTAAGATGGACTGGGCGTTATCGGCGTAGTTGAAGAGGTAGATGCAGATGCAGAACTACGCGGGTTGAATGACACGAAGGAGTGGAAATTTTCCAAATTACGATATCTCCTAAGCAGTTCGCACTAGAATCCTTCATCAGACAACACTAATATTCTAATTTACCCTACGTTTTGTTTGTTAATGTCAACACGCTTGTTCCGTTTAAAAAGAATCTGTTTGCGCAAAAACCCACTTTCTATATAGTATTATAATTTGTTAACTGGGTAACAATACAAGTCCCTGACTACCAATCCATTCTGTGAAAACCGCACATCAATAGCACTTTTAATTTCCGTTATATTTGCGATGGAGATTTTAGGTTGTTCACTCTGTATATTGCCCTTGTTGTCCTGACGGGCCTATAGAGCTTATTCGACGGTCATGGTAGCCGGTGCTATATCTGGATTTCTGACCCACTGACAGTAACCGGTCATGAGCTGCCCGAAGGCGCTCATTTACACGGCGCCTAAATCACGGCATATTGAAGTGGCCTTAAGTGATGTACCCGCATCTTTAATCGAAGATCAATTGCACTCAAAGCCCTGCGGTTGAGAGCCAATGTTGCGGCCAGAGGCGGCAGCACCGTGTACTACATTCCTTAAGTTGTATGCCCTCAAATCCTGTAAAAATTCAAGCACGGAATCTTTCTATAGTTCTGTGTAGCCACAATAATTCGAATTTAGTTGATTCGTATCCTCCCTCCAGCATTGTATTTGAGGTGCAGCCTATGAGTGAAGATAAAGGTGGACGTTTGACAATACAGAGTAGAAGAAATTGATAGCTTTAGAGATGCTGTGCTGCACAAGACGATCTACATGATATGGAGATTGAGTACATAATGAAATTGTACTGAATCGAACTGATGAGAAGAGAGCTTCATGGCGAAGATAATGCTGACTGGACGCTTCAATTTGCATGAGGTACAATTAATTTGGAATTGGAAATAAGTCTTTTGACAATAAAAATTGTAGATGGAGATCAAGGTTTGATTAATGTACGTAGGTTCAATTGGCTACTAGCAACGACGATTAAGCAGATGTGAAAAGACTTGCAGAGGGGTGATCAGCATGAGTAAGTGTTTCAAATGAGTCGACAGACTAATGAGTTCCACAGTCCAACAGATACGACTCTTACACGTGCTGGACACGCTTATAGTGAAAACAATGACGAAACAAACTAAAAAATATACCAAATGGACTGACAGGATCCAAAAGACGTGTTATAACACTATAAAACTCTAGAATTTGCGTGTGGAACCAACATATTAATTAAATCTATAGTGCAGTCGCTGGAACATACATTGGCATTTTGAAATGTTTCGTTTAAATAAACATTAAAAGTGCAATCCACAGCAGTATGTGAATCATACGTAAGCGTCTGTGTAGACGGTTGTCCCTAGGTACGTCGTGACGCTTGCGAATGATTCACACTTATGTAACGATTGCAGAAGCACATGCCCTCCTCACGACCGAGGTGCTGCGTGGACATGACTTATAGCCCACTGCGTCGTTACGTGACGTCCACAAGGTTCAACAGGTCATGTTAAGAATGGCAATGTAAATGGTCGTGGTATGGGCCAAGAGACAGGTTTCTGCTCTTGCTTGACGAAACATGAAACCTCAGGGCCCAGTCTCTAAATTTTTTCGGCTAAGAAAACCAGCTTTAAGTCTTTTTTTTTTGTTTCTTCAGATGTGGAGCGTACGTAGAATCTTCTGGCATATTCCTGAAATACGGAGCTCTGCATACAGAATGCGTTGAATTTCAATGGGAAGATAAAGACTGGAAATGAAGCAGAGTATAACTATTCAAACATTTTAATCAAAACGCATCCAATGAGTCCTCACTACCACGCTTAAGACTTTCACAACAAAGTTGAGAATAAATCTTTAGCCACAGTTGGCTGGTGTTTGTTAGATAGGCCACTACGTGGTTTCAGGTTTCGGTCAGTAATTACATACTCGGAGCTCTCTCTGGTGTAGAGTATTACGACTCAGTCACTATGTCGACCTTTATCGATACTGACGACGTTAAATATTGCCACCACGTACCAAGTATGTTGCAAGGAAAGCGAAATAAAATATTAAAAGCAGAAGTAAATATGCAAGCGGATAGCCACTAACGCAGGGGTTTGCAAACAACACGTATTTTATGGTCCAAAATAGCTATTTAGTGAACTCTACTGATGACTAACAAAACGTATGTACTACTATTTAAAGACATTGTTAAATGTTATAAACCAGAGTATAAATATCGTAATTATTCAGGAGTTTTCGTATAGAATTATCTGGTTTCAAAAGTCCATAATTATTCATAAAAAGGTACTAAGAACGTTGGATGAATTGCATAACACAAAATCTTAAAAATTTAACTACACTATTAAAAATGCTCTATGTGTCCGCCAGCAGCAGCACGTATTACATCTTTATAGATATTTACGTCGGTTAATTGTCAGTGATGAAGTAACGTTTCATGTTAGAAGTAACGTACGCGTATGGTGATTGCAGAACCCTCACGATATTACTGAGTGCGAAAGAGACTCATCTAAAGTGAAGCTATTTTGTGCCATTTCTCGCGAAAAGGTATACGGTCCCTCCTTGTTTGAGGAAAAGACAAGTGACAGGAGTAAGCTATTCTCAAATGCTGCAGATTTGGCTTTTTCTGTAACTTCAGGAGGACTCCCATGACTGCATTTTCCAACAGGATGCAGCTCAACCACACTAGCAAAACAACGTATATCAGTTTCTGAGACACTGCCCTCCATTGTTGGCCTACAAGTTCGCCAGACATTATCTTATGCGATATTTTCTTGTGGGGACATATGGCGGACTGTGTCTTCATCTCCCCTTTACCACCTGACATCGAAGGACGAAGAATAGATTAACAGCCACCATAACTTCTGTAAACGTCCGTCTAGATGTTGGACTTTCTGCTGCTGGTGGATACATAGTGCATTTGTAACAACACAGCTAAAACTTTAAAATTTTCTGAGTATTTTGCAATTCATCCTATGTCCGTCGTATGTTTTTATCAATAAGTATAGGGTTTTGAAGTAAGGTCACTCTTTTTGAAACTCTGTGTATGTCATAACAGGAGTATTGTTATACCGTGACCCTGTTATAAAGATTATTATACAATACTTGCGTGTTACATTTCCAATTGGTTTATTAGTAAAGTGTTCTCAGACACTAATATCTAACGTCGAGCATGAAAAATTTATACAAAACACGTATTTATTATTTATACTTGCTGAAGGAAGTGGAAAATAACACACAAATTTCTAAACTGCTTGTCGAAAATATAAACAATACAATTATTATTTGCTTTGTCTAAAATATGAGACAAACAGAGAACATATGATTTTTGCCGTCGGGGAATCAACACGATGCAACACAGTAATGCTAGGAAACATTATATAAGTATAAAAACATAGCTACTATTATACAACTCAGTTAATATCTACCACGTTAGAAGGACAACAAGACGTTTGTTTCACTTGAAATGAAAAGAGAGTTCGAGAGGGGCGAGGGCGGGGATCAACAAACACGTTGAAACTCAAGTGGTGAGGTAAGAGTACAACAAGAAAGCAACATTAGAAGAGTAGTAAGACAGGCTGCACTTGTGATCAGCCAGACGGTAGTAATTAACTTGTAACTGTAATAACATGCGAAGGAAAATGGCTAAAGGAATACGTAGTACAAATTATTGTGTATATCAGGGCTCTGCTGGTTTCATCACAAGTCATTATTATCTAATCCCGAAAATGAGCGTTTCGTTTTGTGCAAATGGCTTTCTGTTTGGAATGAACTGAAAGCCATTTACAAACGCATTAAGAAAGTGTGGCCTTGTACGAGAATTACGAACTTGACTAATGAGTCGCAGCTATGATTTTCGTTGCCCCTGCAGATTTTTCCAGTACGCTATTAACTTACTCCTATGTCACAGTAATTGCATGAAAACTACAAGAGATTCGTCATCACTATTTCGTGCTGACCCTGAGTGATGATGAGTACAACAATTTCTATACTCTGTCTTACCAAGTTTTCCAGTTGATGTGTTCCAAATAAAGTTCACGGGTCTGCCGTCAAATAATATTACACGGTATTTTTCCAGAATGAAAACAGTCTTCATTGCGATGTTACTTAATACCAATCACACGTTACACCCTTTCGGGGCATCATCTGATTGTCTATAAAGAACCAGTCAATTAGAAACAAACAGAGATGGAGGTGTGGTTCCACCTTGTACGGCTGTGCAGGTTAAATGAACTAAAAGGAATAGGATCCTACGTAAAGGTAGCTGGATACGTAACCCATCCGTCATAAAGCCATATAAAATAGAAGCTGCATGCAACAGGTATTGGTTACGTAATCCATTCGTTATAGCATATACATGCAAAGTGGACATAATTAAAAGAAAAAGTAACTGTCAGCACATCATCAAGAAGGTGCAGAAGGTGGTGGAAAAATTTTAAAAGACTGTCGTACGTTACCTTGAACACACAGCTGATTCCGCCGTAGCAGAGGGCTACATTTTTAAAATACTTTAGAAGTATACATGCAATTGAGACCTATACATGCAAACTACTGCAATCACATGAAGCCAAAAGTGTATTAAGTACCCATATATAAGGCAGAAAAAATAGGTAAAATGTTGACATAGAAGTAGCAGGTCAAAATAAGTCATTAAAATTGTCATTCGGAGTGAAACAGATTTGGTTGTAACTGATTGGTTTCTTATTTTTTTTAGACACTCTGATGATGCTACAGAAGGATAAAACGCGTCACTGTCATTAAACAACTTCTCACCCATGACTGTAACTACTCTGGGATAATTCGAAGGAAGGATGGAGCTTTCGGGCGCTTAGCGGTGAGATTACCATTGGAAATAATTCTAAAGTTGTTGCTGTACCAACCTGCCACAACAGAATGGAAAAATTTTATTCAGCGGCGAATCCGAAAAACGTATTTGCATTTCCTAAGCTCTTTCGTCTGGAACAGAGTCACAAGCTAAATACTTCCGTCATTTTTTATGCTTATGGGAAACTATTACCACAAGATAAAACACCGTGCCACCAGCAGTGGCATGTCGTAAAGCGATTGGGCAAACTCAGTACGACAAATGGCAGTCACAACATTACAGCCTCGTCGGTGAAAGGTAATACAACACAAACCGGCAAAACAGAAGGCTTCCTTCTGTTCTGTAATTTCACCATTGGCGAAATGTGAGCAGATAGAATAACAAAGCTCATGGTTTATCTCTTTCTCTTCGTTTCTTAAATTTGACTTGGCTCATATTCGAAGATTTCTAGTGAGCTTTGTATCTTGATTGTATATGTCATATTTCGTATTTCTACCCTAAACATCTTTCGGACAATAGATTTCGATAGTCTATATGTTACGCAATAGAGGTTCTGCAGTGTGGTCTTTGCTTGTCACAAGAATTGTCGTTCCATTGAGCATCCTAAGAGAAGACAGTGAGATAATTGGGTGTTGGCTACACTAATGAGTATCTTGAAATACCTTGCAGAGCACAGAGAGAAAATTACAGACGATGATGAACCGTAAATAATGATTTGGTAAAGAGTAATTTCGATAGTGGAGTTGTCTAGGTACAGTGCTTGCTGCATTGCTTGCTTGCACGTAATTATGTGTTTGAGCAGCGGAAGGTTTTACTGGAATTTCTCTTTATTAGTTTTGGTTAGATGGTTTCATTCTTCAGACGAGTATAAATAAAGTGTTCTGTTCACTCCTTTACCGTTTTCAGCACTTAATGTCTCCACAGGGTAATATTCGTTACAAAAGATAATTTCTGTGAAGGTGATTGTATTAATTAGACAATGCGTTTCAATCTTTGCAATACGGGTTTTCAAAGTTTTGTGTCCCTTTGATCATTTTACAAATTCGAATTCCATCACCATTCTCTCACGAAAGAATTTTATATTCTCTGATTACATGTGTCGCTGCATTGCACTTCGCGGAACAGTGATTGAAGCATGACCTGCTTACAACAGTTTCATATCCTTGCAACTTCTTTTCTATTCAGCCAGCCTGCCTCCTGCTACACTGCTTAACTGCTTACTTTATGATCATCACTGGTTGTAGCTCTGTGTTTCCGCTGCTACAGGTAAGCGATTAAAATTTTTTTAGGGTAAGTTACATTACAGTCAGCATACAGTCCGTTCATGCAGTGGTAAGCATTTCTTTAGAAATAATTATCGGGCTCAGTACAGGTAAAGTTCAGTTAGGATTACATTTCTTATGAAGACAGTTTTATTTTCACATTGCATTGTCACTTTTGCATGTGCATCATTTGGAATTCGTTCAATCGGACTATGTACGTAAATTCACGGGACATTTGGATCAAAACATTTTCATAATTTACTCTTTCAAAAAACTATTTAGTAAGTTTCTAGAGCATTTTTACTGCGTTAACTTTGTGGGTTGGAATTGCAAGTCACGTATTCTAAGGTCACGCATTGTAAAACTCCTCATTCCTGCACAATACATTGTTTCACATGAAACCTTACTTAGTTTAGAGGTATGGATTTCTGACTACTTTGGAAAGTAATTTAAATTGCAATTATACAATTTCAATTTTTCCGATTCATTTTTCAGACAGCATTTCCGTCATTCAACCACATGCATTGTTCAAGATTACAACATAGATATTCGACTTATAAAGAATAACAGCCCAGTAGACTTCAGTTTCATTTCACAAGATTAAACATAGTATAGTTATGAAACTCAATATACTGTTTAAGTGCTTAATAAATAAAAACCGTCTACAGAACCTGGAAATAACAAAGTAACTTACACTTTACTGGTTGAGTTACTACCACTCCTGTATATTCGTACGGGACGCTGAGAGATGGGGCTGCTTTCGTTCACTGAAGCTGTCACACGTTTCCCACACTCGTCTTCCGCGTGAATCCTCGCCTCTTGCGCGGAGAGAGACGCAGAACTCTCAGTACAAGTGCACCCTAAATAAACTGGGAGCACACCTCAACTGTCCTCTATGGTTTGTAAGCGAACCGGTCCGCAGTCGAGGGGACGCACTACAGAGCGTGCAGCTCCCAGCATGAGAGCGTTTGCCAACCGCAAAAGTTACCGTAACTCGGTACACAGAGCAGGTGCTGATGGCTTCCTCTGCTTACTTTTACGTCTGCTTGTTTACTCAACGTTGGAAATTGATTTCCTTACAGTGATCTTCTACACAGCCAGAACGAATAAAACTCTACGGAAGTTCAGGAAAGGGCACAAGTCAAATATTTCTTTATGTTATTTCATTTATTTATTTATTAGGTTTCGAGGGGCAGAGGTACTTGGATATGAAGCGAACCTTACGAAGTTTGCTGAATTATGATGAAGAAAATTTAGAAACTAAAGAATTATTAAAACACGAGCGAGAGTACGAAAAAAACCCATTACGTAGAAAAGTTCTCAACTGTTCCGAAGATCTTCTGTATGGGTTAGATGGACAGTGCCACAAGGGAAACTTTCAAATCAAATTTGAAGAAGGTTTTTAACATTGCTGTGAATCAGCGACTGCCGTATAATACCACATTTTGAAAAAAACACAGCCATCAGTCGCGAACACAATTAATTTTTGATCTACGTTTCGGTGTCACAAGGGGCACCTTCTTCGGACAAACTAGTTTTGTGTTGACTGTAGCAGAGGACACATGGCAGCCCCTAGTGGCTTGCACCTCTGTTGCATTTTATTTCAATTCCGACTATCTGACGCAGTCAGGTATGACCGCAGCTTTCGTATTTTTTGGTACGTTATGCTGTAACATTTAGTTTTAATTTTGTCCCTTGTGACACCGAAACCTAGGTCACAAATTAAATGTGTTCGCGACTGAGGGTACTGTTTTTCAAAATTTTGTAAATTTGAAGACTTGGGTCTCATCACTCTTTTCTTCGATTGTGCTGGAAACGTACTGAAAATGGAACCTGCTCAATGCTACAGTGAATTAGGAAGTATTATCCAAGTGAAAATCACTTATCCTAGTATTTACTGAATGAGTCGACGTTTCCCCCTACAAATCCCACAGTGAAACACATGTGCAGAGACGACAGAATTAGAATAGCGAGACAGCTGAACCAGAACACGGAGTTCGCTCCCTGACACAGTAGATTCGTCTCACCGCCCTTCTTCGGGCTACAAATATTCTTGGTGGATGGACAAAATTGTCCCAAAATACTCGCTTTTACAAGTTTCGTCTCAGAGACTATATTCAGCGCATTTGTTGTAGTCAGGCGTTACTCTGTCCTCTGACGACCAATTACTGTTGGTGTAATCGATTACCCTGTTTGCGAGATCATTTATGCTCGAGTTCATGTCTTTCACATAAACACTTGTCATCACCAAGAGGTGTCATCTAGCTAGCAGGCAATGGCAGCCACGGACACCCACTGTTTCTGAAAATCCTCACAACATGCAACTTTTTGTGAAGGAGATATGGTGACATATAGACTCAAGAAGGATTTAGCTCTGGAGTACTCGGAGTACCGAACTAGTTAACTATCGATGTTTCACGTGAAGAAGACGTCTCTGACGTCTATAGTCACAACACAGTAGAGAAAATAATGTAATATCATTCTATGCACTTACTCTTTGACACCTGGATATGTTTACAGTGTACACTTGTATTGACAGTATTATTATGACTATAAAAAAAAACAGTAAGGGCCAAAACAATCTTATGCAATGTAGATTATCTGTGCATCTGCTACTAGTATTAGTAAGGACATTTTTGGAGACAATTACTTTAGTCATAATTAAATCAGATTAATCAGACTAACCTATAAAGGCGTAACTGTATCAGTGAAGACTAATGGACGCAGACAGTGACTAAATACCGATGATTATAATCGCTAATGGGGCTCGACGGCTCCAAATGTATTACGATTTGTAACTAACGGTGGGGTTTTACCTACCATATTTTACGATATAAACACAGTCACAGCACTGACATCAATGGCATTTGATACAACAGACTGAAACAGAGTAATTCATTATTGGAATCATTATCAGGTCACCTCCAACAATTTTCGTCTAGTAGCTGATAACGGCAGCGCAAATGCTGCCACATCCACACTTCTCTGCTGCATTGACACTACATGTAACAGTTTCAATCGCAACAGGCTTTGTAATTAGATGATACATGCTGCTGTATTCGGGATAAGTGCTGTGCTGCTTAGTACAGTCACTCTGAAAATTCCCATACGTAATGTTGCAAACAAATGTAATGAACACGTAGGGTCGTTTATGGTGAAGGCGAACGATCGACTATGTTTTTCTGGGAGAACTCCAAAAAGAGTAGATCATTTATAAACGATAGCGAGTACAAAATATTTGTGCAACCCATTCGTGAGTACTGCTTGATTGTTTGAGATCCCCACCAGCGTCGAAGCAATTCTGAGGCGTATTCCTAGATTTGTTACCGCTAGGTTTGTCCAACAAGTGAGTTTTACGGAACTGCTGCGTTAACACAAATGGAGATCCTGGAGACAAGAGCATGTTCTTTTTGCGAAACACTATTGAGAAATTACGAAATGGATTCGCAATTTACGAATCCATTTCGTACTATTTACAACTGGTGTGAGCAAGACAGCATCCTATTGGAGACAATTTCTTGAACCATGAGATGGATGAAATCAGATAAAATTGTCACATAATCCTCGGAAGTAATGCGGCCTTGTGAAGTAAGCACAGAGCGTATGGAATTCCACAATGTGGCTGTCCATCTGATCAGCCAACTCGCGTCTTGTTCCACTCGTGGGCTGTAGACTCTGCCGAAAGTTGGAAACAGTGACTCATCCCACCAAATAACTTTGTCCCATTGTTCCATAGACTAAGTTTTATGGCTGCTGCCCAAAGTTTCTCTGCAACGGGCATTTGCACCATTGACGAGTGGTTTTGGAATTATAGCTCACCTGAATTTTTGTGCTAATGGAGCACTCTTCATGTTGCTTTGGTGCTAACGGGGTTTGCCGGTGCGACATTAAGTTTTTCGGTCCCTTTTGCAACTGTCGTTCTCTTATTTTTGCCGCAATCCTCTTCAATGGCCACCCATCACTACTAGTCAATCACACCTTCGTCCACATTATGACTCAGCGGTTGATATTTTTCCGCTTTCCCTGTTTTCGGTATAAATCTTCGGTATAGTGCTTCTTCAAACACCAATTACTATGTGCATGTTGGTTCACGAGGCACCTACCATACGCGAACTGGCAGTTCCCAATGTTCAAATTCACTTAAATCCAACAAAATGCACTCACACGTACACAGAACAGTATTCCGACGACGAGTGAAACGTTCATGGTATTAATGAAATTGCACAAGTATCGTTCGTGTTCAAAACAACAGGTCAGCAAGCAGGATTGGTAGGCACTTGTATTTACGTATAAGCACGCATTTATCCCGTTGTTTCTATATTCTGATCCAACACCTGTGTTGCCAACAGTCTTAAATCAATATCAAGATAGAGATGGCCTTGTTGTCATATGTAATATTAGGTATAAAATTTTGAAACAATGATCACAAACATTCTGCCGAACCCCTGGGGAAAGCATGGTAAGTAGACACGGAATGCTGTGTACACTAGATTGTGAAGGCACAATCGCCCCACGGGAGAGATAAACACATAACGCACAACCTGGCCTCTCTCGGGTGCGATAAGCCGACTGTGGGATCATAATAGTGCCAAGCAAAGACAAACCTCAAACAGATAATTAACATTAGAGTCTAAAATATCACTACAAAAATATTAAAAAACAATTGCCAAACAAAGATAGAAACAAATATTTAAAAAACTTCTATGCATAGTAACAAGTGAGCAGATGACAGTGCTTACACAAAACAGCATCGTCGTTCGATAGATGCGATAGTAAGTGGTTAGTTACGCAATATGATGGTAATGTAATTATGTAAAATATCACAGGAACGGTATATGTGATCCCACAGAACTATCAAAACACGTGAGTAAGGCTGTCACAAAAGATGCATTGTCATTTAAAATGCGAAAGATCTGATACAACAAAACCAGTTTCCGTCGTATGATGTTAATTAAATTAAATTGGATGTATCTTAAACTTATTAGAGTTCTTTACAACATCAGAGAAAAACAGCTGTATCATCAGCAGGCAGATAAAACTGTGAGTGATTGATTACTCACCCTTTGTGAAGTAATTACGTACGAAATAACAGAAACAATTACTGTGATCATACACAATCATCGTCACTAAAGTGTAAAATATGATACTTGAATCTACCCGTTGTCATTGAAGATGTAAGACAATTAAAAAGTAACTAAACTGGATGTTTCCAGTCATGTGTTGGTAACGAAATGAAAGTGAGTTATGTTGATATTGCTATATATCTGAACAACGGAAGAACGAATACCAATCCTCACACAAGGTTGTGTCGTCCTTAGAAAGATAAAACAGTGTGTAGCTAATTACACAACTGTTCGTGAAGTATTTATTTGCAATATAGTAGAATGGTCTTGAGGCGTGAATAAAATCGATTCCAAAATAGCTTGTTGTCACTAAACATGTAAAAGGTTAAAATAACTAACCTGGATGTGTGCAGTCAGATAGTGACAAAATTAAAATCTATCCATTTTCAACTCGTTAGAATTATGTGTGATAAAATATGAAATATCAATGCTTACATTACGTTATGTCGCTATTAAGAAGATAGAACAGTGAATGAAAGGTTAAGTAAATGATTATTGAACAAAAGCCATTAATTGATAGTTGTATCGTTATTATGTGATGTACAGAATGCTAAATTTTCAAAAAACATGTTCTTCATCGTTAGTGAACAAAAATAAAACTAAGAGTTTCAAGTTATATTGAAGTACGTTAAAAAAACGTTGTACAATTAATCTTATGTTAATAATAAAAGCAAAGCAGAACTGCAAATATAGTAAGGGTACATAGAACTTAATTTTAAGCTGCGAGACGAAAGCAAGGAAATATACTAAGTGCAGCGTCTCTGTATTTTAGTGGACGCCAATATAAGGTTTATGACGCTATAAGACCTATATGTGATAAACGAAAATAAACAAGAGAACTTCAAATAAATGAATTCAATTACTCATGCTCAAAAAACCGGTGCTCTTCCAGGACTCATCTTACAAAATTTTTAACAGTGCATAAAATATACAGGTATGGAAAACCTCATATCTAAGTACACATTTCTTACTTTCGTCTTTAGACAGCCCTGTAATAGAGGTAGATTTAGTAAATTTTCATATTCCATTATAAATGACTGCATTCACATCTCAAGTGCTGCAGTCTTTTTCTAAATGTAAAGAAACCTTCCAAGGTACAACAGGGTGAGGTACCTAGGGAAATATTTTATTGAAATCTAAAGGCGTGGCACTCGAGAAAGACTTATCAACACTGTATTTAATCACCCGTCTGTTACATTATTACTGTAGTACATAGTAATATTCAGTGTAAGGGAAATTTCAGTGAAGCAGAAATACTTTCAAAAACCAGTTAGAAGTTAAAGACATTTTAAAATAGAAAATATTGAAACCAAACATTAATTTCTATTTTCAGTACAGACGAAATGGTTACGACATTAAATAAGTTAATTCTGTACCGTTTGTGGTTTATTGCTATGGTTCGCATCATCAGTCGTGGGGAGGCTATTCTTCCTGGTACCTTGTGGTTCTCTGCGTCTGGTTACGGAACTCCTTATCTGGCTGCAGTTGGGACGCGGAAGTGGCCAGATTGTAGCTTCACTGAGCCAGGTAGAAAGGCGGCTGCTTATTCACTCGTGAGGAGCCTCTAAGCAAGATGTGAACGCGGCTTCTTTATGGGCCCTGTAGATGGAGAGGCTCGTTCATCTTTAGGAACTGGTTTACTGGTGATTGTTTGTTTTTGGGAACCATTCATTTTTATTCGTTCAGGGTTCCTTCTTTATATAATAGCTAACTGTGTGCTGTATAGATTTTATATGAGGTATCCGAAAAAAATATCAAGTGCATAGAACTATTATTATACCTGATGTAGACTGGTTGTTTACTACGATTTCCTTAGCCGAATGTGTTCGCAGATCGCAACACATTAGTCGGGTAATTTGACGGGCCAGTGGCCACATGCCAGGCAGAGGGAGTCCAGAACAAGCTGAACGGAAGTACTAACTACGAGACCTACTTGCGTCACAGAGGGGAGAACCGTTATCTTCATCCACTTTTGGCAGAAACTTGAAGTAGTATCAAGTGTAATGTCTTTATTGTAAGTTCGTTTAGAGAAAATTTTAAATGTTTTTCATAAAGCGTTTATGACAATTCTGTCAACAGTTGCAAAAACTGTTCTATCAACAGTCGACGGAATCGATAGTAAATGCTTTATGAAATTTAATAAAGTCGCTGACTCCATGTCAACTAGATACTGAAACTATTTATAGGTGTATGTGCGTGTGTGTGTGAGTGTGTGTGTGTATGTGTGTGTGTGTGTGTGTGTGTGTTGGAATTACTAGCATCAAATAACTGCACTGTACTATCATCTGTCAAATCAACAGTAATAGTTTTCTTTTACAATTTAGGAGCTGTAAATTAACTGTGCATCAAAGTGTCATTCTATAAGATTCCTTAATTTACGTCTATAGTTACAAACTGTTTCTTAACAGATTACCGGCTTCGGTCTATAATTACCATTATTAGATCTGTTTTATAAAAACAAATTCCTAATGTACTGCAGCCATATTTGCATCGTCACTATGGCTGCAGTACATTAGGACTTTGTTTTTATAAAACAGATCTGATGACGATCATCATAGACCGAAACCGGTAATCTGTTAACAAAAAGTTTGTGACGATAGACGTAAATTAAAGGAAACTTATTGTATATACGGATCACTGCTTATTTAGCGACAGTTTCGAAGCTAGTGAAAGTGCCATTCTGTTTGGAAAGTGAAGATTAGGAAAATTAGCGAATTTCCGACAAAGAATCTGAGATACTGTATACTGAAACTATGTTTATATTAGTAACGGCAGCAGCTACAATACTATGGTGGGAAGTCGGCTAAATTTAAGAAGCGAAAAGAATCAGGACTTTTATTTCGAAACCTTGACGAATTTAGCACACGTCATGGCTTCGAATAACTTTGCAATCGAAAAAGATAACCAGTTTTTGAACAGTCAGCAGCTGACAGGCGTCCCTGTCATTCATCAGTTATTTGTGAAAGAGAACTGATGCGAACGGGCAATGAAACGAATGCATGAAAATCAATAAAACAGTAAATCACGTTTTAAAGTACTTAAAAGATCAATTTCACAGAAATGTGTTTGAACATAAAAGAAAAGAAAAATTCACTACTACCTGATTGCCGGTAATTTTTCGCGTATTTCGGTCGTTTAATATATTACAGCAAACGGCAGAAACATTTGTTCGTTAAATACGCACTAAAAGGCTTTTCTGATAAATCATTAGTTTTTGGAAAAGATCTCTTGTATTTACCTTTTATGTTTATGTATTATGTATTTACCTTGTATGTTTATGAGACGGTTATACTGAGTTATACTGATAGGTTTTGAACTGACTGTGTGCTCTTTTCTCGAAGAACCATCTTATGGCGTATCTTTACGTGTTCAGAAGGGATCAATCATGCATGGTGAACGGCGAAAACAATTTACGTACTGAAAAAAATTATGTTCCTTTATGAAGCTGAATTGTGACTACAAATCTTACCACTACTTCTGTCCAAGCATGATCCTGCACCGCTTCAGAATCCAAAAATCTGTATTCGCTTCACAATTCTTTCGGAGTTTTGTATGTTTATATCAGGTTACCGAAGTGATATGCCGCGTGTGACTCCTGTTTCTTGTTCTGTCGAATTAATCTTGTGGACCAATAATTAATACAGCAACTACACTGAACCGTGAAGTAGAGCAAACAGACGAAGATACATAAAAATTCAAGTAGGAATTGATCAAACCCTAAAAATTATGATTAATCGGAGTGAACAACTCGTTTCGAATAAAAGAGCATTTTTCGACAATTTAATTTGTGTGACAAGTTCATTAAAAATGACTCTTCACAGTGAGATGTAAACAAAAATGTCAACATTCTACACCTAGTCACTAAACTAAATGTTGTAAACTATCCAAGTGAGACAGGGATGAAGTTCATGGAGCACTTAAGTAAATAAATTTAAAAACAATCGAGGCGCGTAGACACAAGCACTTTAGTTTGTCTGAGTATCCCCTTAAGGTTCCAGGGAAAAAAGTACAGTTCATGGAAGAACAAGTACGTCTGAAAGAAATATATTATTTCTTCTTCATATCTGAGGATTATATTATTAAAGTTAAGCAGCAATGTTGTATTAATAATTAAGTTGAAAGTAATAAACTTTGTCGCTTAAACGGTACTCCTGAATAATATATTTTTAGATAAAGAGTGAACAGGATTTTATGCCATTGTACGAATTTTCAAACGGAGAGGCATCCCTTTCCCTTTCCCTACGGATCTGAAATCACACACAACACAATTTTGTGTGCGAAGACACCAACCTAGGTGTCAGAACAAGGAAACAGCCAAACCTGAAAAATAAGAGGCTGCCTAACCGTCACGTTTAATGTTTGGAAGAAATGAAAAAATTGAAAGTTTTCTGCAAACATTCTTACACTACAGTTAAAAGTACGACATAAAGGTATCTTAAAATTAGTCGTTAAATCAAGCAGATGAAACCTACAAAATCGACAAATAACCCAAAAAACAACTTGCAGCGTGATGAATGCGTGTTCTACAGTTAATCAAAACGAGAAACAGAAAAATTTTCGTTTCTTTGCTTCATGAAAGATGTATATACCACACACATCTAAACTTTTATGTAAGTTACACACTTATAAAAAGTTGAAATGTAATGTGGAATGTGTGACTACCCGAAAAAGATCGATACAGACCGCTACCATTCCCAAAACAGGGACCGTCCGCGACAGTTAAAAAACGAGGACTGGCAGCGACGCTTCTGGTAATGAGAACCTTCCGTTGCTGAACAAGAACTGGTCTCTACCTGTTCTCAGAACGAGAATCGGAGGCGAACTTTTCGAACGAACGATGAACGACTATCCTTTAGAAACCTTTCCTCGGTCCATCTGTCCATTTTTGTGAAGCGTTCCTTTGAACCCGTTCGTTTGCGAACAACCTTCATGTGATTCAAATGGTTCTAAGCTCTATGGGACTTAACATGTCAGGTCATCAGTCCCCTAGACTTAGAACTACTTAAACCTAGCTAACCTAAGGACATCACACACATCCATGTCCGAGGCAGGATTCGAACCTGCGACCGTAGCAGCAGCGCGGTTCCGGACTGAAGCGCCTAGAACCGCTCGGCTAGAGCGGCCAGCTCATGTGATTCGAAAATCAGCCACTACACTGAAGTGCCGACCTAAAACATCATGTATTCCTAGGTACATTAAGTATAATACTCTCCCCTATTCCAGTTGTTGCTGCGCTACATACGTAGTTTCCGTACTGTGTGCTATACTTAAAGACGAATCCTCCCGGTATCAACCATCATCAAACTACTGTAGTCACCTGACTGTCATGACTGTAAAATGCAGGATTATAAAATCCGCTAACGCAAATGTTACTATGTAGTTCAAGAAGGAAAAAAAAGCAAAATAGTTTAACATCTTAAAGCAAGCTGGTTTAATATGTTGTTGTTGCCGATTAGTGGATCGAGATGTGCTTAACTGCATAAATAAAATTGTCGTATACTTGAAAACAAATGACATACAGGGAAGACTGCAATAAACAGTAAACTTACGAAACAAAACAATAAAGCACGTCAAATTGCATGAACGAATTCACAAGTATACTACAGGATTTTTATGAACATCGTAAAGTGGGATAATGCAGATGTACCGCACATAAATTAATGCCTTCTAATGTAACCATCAAGCACAAAAGAAACTAAAAAACTTTAAGTGTCGTGTATGAGAAAGGGTAAGCTCAGGGCATGACATGAACGTTGACATTTACTAAATATCTCTTTGAAGTTGTCAGCATACCTCCTGTAACACAACTGTGTTTCTCCATTTAACACAATTTCTGGTTGCCTCTGTAGGTGTGCATTTTTTTAATTCTTCCAATATATTTGTGCCTCTACCTTTCTCAACCCTCTGGGCAATGGTAAGATTACTTTGTGTGTAACTGACATTATAATCATTTTCACGTAAGTGCTTATCAAAACACGAAAAATTAGTCTCACTTGAATTGACATGTTCCCTATTCAAACGGTTCAAATGGCTCTGAGCACTATGCGACTTAACTTCTGAAGTCATCAGTCGCCTAGAATTTAGAACTGATTAAACTTAACTAACCTAAGGACATCACACACACACATGCCCGAGGCAGGATTCGAACGTGCGACCGTAGCGGTCGCCCGGTTCCAGACTGTAGCGTCTAGAAGCGCACGGCCACTACCATGTTCCCTATATCTTGTGAGCAACAACTGTTCCCTCTGGCTGACATACCAACATCTGCAGTCACCTGCATTTCAGCTTATAAATGCTGTAGTCGTAAAGATTAGTGATATTATCTGCTCAGTGCAAAAGGCGCGAATTCAGCCTGTTACTCGCACTGTTAGTAATGGAATCTTAGTGTTACCAAATGAATTTTGAGATTTTGTCCACGGAGGGAAGAACGAAGTACTTTTTTTGTTTTCGTGAGGTAGATTATTTTCCAATGTAATGTCTCTGTTACCCTTGGAGGCTAAACTGTCTAATTTTCCGTTATAAGCTTTTTCAACCATCATTGGGTTATTGCCATTCAAGTTCATAAGGTTAATTGCATTTCGGAATGGATATGAAGTAATGATGGTTGAAAAAATGTGTAACGGGAAAGTTCACAGTTCAGCCTCCAAGGCTAACTGAGAAAATTACACCTCACGAAAGCAAATAGTTCGCCGCAGTCCCCAACATGGCCGAAATGTGTTATGTAATGGCATCCGTCGTTCATAACCCCAAGGTTAATATTGGTTAGACTTCTAATAAATAACATATATGTCACTATCAAGTAAACATATCCAAGGAGTACACTTCGATTATGATCGTCTTTGAATATTTTGTAGTGTAAGGGAAAATAGGCTACACATGTTTCGTGTACTTGCCCATTCTGCCGTTAAATGGGTGAAACACCTCCCTGACAGACACTCAGTTTAATATTTGTGAATGAATTCCTTGGAACGGTTACAAATGCAGAAAAAACACTTCAAATAAAAGTTCTATGGTTTTCAATGAACATTACAACGCTCTACACGGGTTTGTGGAAAAAAATTAGTTTCTTTAAAATTCCTTTCCCCCATCCCAATATATTGTTTTTCATTTCACCATTTGACTAGTAGCAATAAATATAGCATCCTTAATATCAAGTTCAATCCTATACGATGTAGTGGTATTCCAAAGTCGCATTTGTTGGAAATAAACTAAAATATCTCTATACAACTGTATGTGCGCCCGACGTGTTTTCGTTCCAATGTCGATTTTCATGTGTCGTTGTTCAATAAGCATATCCCAGATAAATATATTCTAATTCCATTCTCTACCTATATATGAAACATAAAATATTATCTAATCTCTATATAACTGTATGTGACCCGACGTGTTTTCGTTCCAATGACGATTTTCATGTGTCGTTCTTCAATAAGTATATCCCAGATAAATATATTCTAATTCCATTCTCTACATATATATGAAACATAAAATATTATGTAATACTTTTATTTTTCTTTTTCCAATTTGGTGTGTTTTTTGTTTTCAAGTTGTAGCCATCTTGATTTAATTACGTTACATTTGAGATTGTTTGTAGATTGTTGTGAATCTGTATAATAATGAGGAAGCACGGATTTGTTTGGATCAAGACAATGCTGAATGCACTTTGCTTCTCCGCACCGAACACCTCGAACAGTTCTGAGCATGATACTACTTCATCATATATTTATATGGCATTAACGATGCCATACGTTTTGCTATAAGTCAAATGTCGAAATGAAAAACTATTTTTGAGGGAAAGACGAGATCTCGAAATAAAAGGCCTTTTTGGACAAATCTGGGTGCACCGTTGTAACGCATATTTGGAACCTTAGAACGTTAACTAGAAGAAGTTTTTATATCTCCTACCGTTCTAATGGTATACATTCAGGAATATTAAATGCAGTTGTCTTTAGGTGGCTCATTCACCCCCTTAATGGTACAAATAAAAAAATTGCTTCTCTTATTTTGCTCTACGTTGCAACATATTCAAAGACGTTGAAAACAGAAGTGTATCCCTTGGGTAGGATTACTTTTAAGTTTCATCGCTCCGGTATATATGCTAAGCTAAATCGTATCCCTTAGGAATGCTGAAACATCGGCCAGGAGTGACGGCAGTTCCTATCAAGGTGTAGAGAACATATAAATTTGAGTGAGAATAGTACTTCTAGTGTGCTCGACATGACCAAGAATACTTTAACAACCGTCGATAACTCTCCGAACAAGATAACGTGATGCGTCCTCAAATCAAGAAACCTAATCATATTCAAAAATCTCGTTTGCCACCCAAAAGGATACTAGTACTGATAATATTCGTAGATGTGTTGCTGAGTACAATGATTTCTGGAAATCTAGAAGTAATCTTGGTCCGTGGCCTTCAGGACGTCACGGGAGAAAACTGAGATTTGGATTCCAAATGAATGATTTTTTCTAAATATGTGCTGATTGGCACGGAGGTCATTCTGTTCGAGATCCTTCGATGTATTTGAGCTCACAATGTGTTCTGTGATTCTACAACAAACGGATAGCAATGATAAACATGATTACTACAGAAATTGGTGACCTGTTCCTCCTACAACTCCTAAAGAAAAATATCGGAAAGCGGCAGTGGCAGTATGCTACAGAAAAACTGACAGTCTCAACAAACAACAAAACGCGCAGAATGCTAAATTCATGTCAAAAGTGTTACGTCGTAGTTTCCTCTGAATTCTAAAACGATGTGCACATTCCATATTCCCCTAAATTCTCCAGCAAGTTATCCACGATGTACGTAAATAAAACCGACATACTGCAAGGTCATATTACTGCCAAGAAGTGGATGAAAAATGATCCTCTCAACGTGTGTCTGGAAATGTGTAGTTGCCACAGTAAATGTCGCTGAAGTGTAACAGCTCCTCTGACCAAGTGCTGTGTGTTCGATATGTGTTGCAGGCTGTGTAATTGACGCAGCGTATTGTAAGCAGCAGAATGGACCGTAACTCATCCCGTGAAAAGCTGAAATGGCGTTTGTGTTATACCACAACAAGTATCCTCACAGACGTATGACTCAACATTCAAAGCCCCTTTTGGGCGTTTCTGTGAACTTTGAGTCCTTTCAGACAAACGAAAGCGCCGGAAGGCGGCGGCCTTTGCGTATCTCAGATTTGGAACACCCGGTTCTGCAGGATATTGAAACGAACTCTAGTACAAGCTCCAGCCAAGTAACCTTCCAACGTTGTGTAAACCACAATAGGATTTTGTATATCCTGCATGACAACCGCTATTATCCCTATCACCTGCAGTCTCTTGGAGGCTACGTTGAACATTTGATGTGACGTGATTGCGATGCAGTTCTGTACTCTATTCCGGGACTTTCTCGGATTTACTCTCAAACCATACTGTGCATTCATTAGACTATTCATTCCGTTCACCAGATCATTTAATTCTTCTTCACTTTCACTCAGGATAGCAATGTCATTAGCGAATCGTATCATTGATATCCTTTTACCTTGTATTTTAATTCCACTCCTGAACGTTTATTTTATTTCCATCATCGCTTCCTCGATGTACAGATTGAAGAGTAGGGGCGAAAGGCTACAGCCTTGTCTTACTCCCTTCTTAATACGAGCACTTCGTTCTTGATCGTCCACTCTTATTATTCCCTCTTGGTTGTTGTACATATTGCACATGACCTGTCTCTCCCTATAGCTTACCCCTACATTTTTCAGAATCTTGAACAGCTTGCACCAATTTATATTGTCGAACGCTTTTTCCAGGTCGACAAGTCCTATGAACGTGTCTTGATTTTTCTTTACCGAGTGAGGTGGCGCAGTGGTTAGCACACTGGACTCGCATTCGGGAGGACGACGGTTCAATCCCGTCTCCGGGAATCCTGATTTAGGTTGTCCGTGATTTCCGTAAATCGTTTCAGGCAAATGCCGGGATGGTTCCTTTGAAATGGCACTGCCGATTTCCTTCCCAATCCATCCCTAACCCGAGCTTACGCTCCGTCTCTAAGAACCTCGTTGTCGACGGGACGTTAAACACTAACAACCAATTGATTTTTCTTTAGCCTTGCTTCCATTATTAGCCGTAACATCAGAATTGCCTCTCTCGTGCCTTTACTTTTCCTAAAGCCAAACTGGTCGTCACCTAGCGCATTCTCAATTTTCTTTTCCATTCTTCTGTATATTATTCTTGTAAGCAGCTTCGATGCATGAGCTGTTAAGCTGATTGTGCGATAATTCTCGCACTTGTCAGCTCTTGCCGTCTTCGGAAATGTGTGGATGATGCTTTTCCGAAAGTCAGATGGTATGTCGCCAGACTCATATATCCTACAAACCAACCTGAATAGTCGTTTTTTGCCACTTCCCCCAATGGTTTTAGAAATTCTGATGGAATGTTATCCATCCCTTCTGCCTTATTTGACCGTAAGTCCTCCAAAGCTCTTTTAAATTCCGATTCTAATACTGGATCCCCTATCTCTTCTAAATCGACTCCTGTTTCTTCTTTTATCACATCAGACAAATCTTCACCCTCATAGAGGCTTTCAATGCATTCTTTCCACCTATCTGCTCTCTCCTCTGCATTTAACAGTAGAATTCCCGTTGTACTCTTAATGTTACCACCGTTGCTTTTAATATCACCAATGGTTGTTTTGACTTTTCTGTATGCTGAGTCTGTCCTTCCGACAATCATATCTTATTCGATGTCTTCACATTTTTCCTGCAGCCACTTCGTCTTAGCTTCCCTCCACTTCCTATTTGTTTCATTCCTCAGCGACTTGTATTTCTGTATTCCTGATTTTCCTGGAACATGTTTGTACTTCCTCCTTTCATCAATCAACTGAAGTATTTCTTCTGTAACCCAAGGTTTCTTCGCAGCTACTTTCTTTGTACCTATGTTTTCCTTCCCAAGTTCTGTGATGACCCTTTTTAGAGATGTCCATTCCTCTTCAACTGTAATGCCTACTGCGCTATTCCTTATTGCTCTATCTATAGCCTTAGAGAACTTCAAACGTATCTCGTCATTCCTTAGAACTTCCGTATCCCACTTCTTTGCGTATTGATTCTTCCTGAATAATGTCTTGAACTTCAGCCTACTCTTCATCACTACTATATCGTGATCTGAGTCTATATCTGCTCCTGGGTACGCCTTACAATCCAGTATCTGATTTCGGAATCTCTGTCTGACCATGATGTAATCTAATTGAAATCTTCCCGTGTTCCCGGCCTTTTCCAAGTGTACCTCCTCCTCCTGTGATTCGTGAACAGGGTAGTCGCTATTACTATCTGAAACTTGTTACAGAACTCAATTAGTCTTTCTCCTCTTTCATCCCTTGTCCCAATCCCATACTCTCCTGTAACCTTTTCTTCTACTCCTTCCCCTACAACTGCATTCCAATCGCCCATGACTATTAGATTTTCGTCCCCCTTTACATACTGCATTACCCTTTCAATATCCTCATACACTTTCTGTATCTGTTCATCTTCAGCTTTCGACGTCGGCATGTATACCTAACTATCGTTGTCGGTGTTGGTCTGCTGTCGATTCTGATTTGAACAATCCTGTCACTGAACTGCTCACAGTAACACACCCTCTGCCCTACCTTCCTATTCATAACGAATCTTTTACCTGTTATACCATTTTCTGCTGCTGTTGATATTACCCGATACTCATCTGACCAGAAATCCTTGTCTTCCTTCCACTTCACTTCACTGACCCCTACTGTATCTAGATTGAGCCTTTGCATTTCCCTTTTCAGATTTTCTAGTTTTCCTACCACGTTGAAGCTTCTGACATTCCACGCCCCTACTCGTAGAACGTTACCCTTTCGTTGATTATTCAATCTTTTTCTCATGGTAACCTCCCCCTTGGCAGTCCCCTCCCGGAGATCCGAATGGGGAACTATTCCGGAATCTTTTGCCAATGGAGAGATCATCATGACACTTCTTCAACTACAGGCCACATATCCTGTGGATACACGTTACGTGTCTTTAATGCTGTGGTTTCCATTGCCTTCTGCATCCTCATGTCGTTGATCATTGCTGATTCTTCCGCCTTTAGGGTCAGATTCCCACCCCTAGGACAAGAGAGTGCCCTCAACCTCTATCCGCTATTCCGCCCTCTTTGACAAGGCCGTTGGCAGAATGAGGCTGACTTCTTATGCCGGAAGTCTTCGGCCGCCAATGCTCATAAATATGGCCTGAGGGTCATGGGGTCGAGTAAGTGTGGGGGGGGGGGGACTTCGTTTTACGTTTTTATTTATTTTGTATTTTCAGGTCTTAGGCTTCCTACACTGAAAATAAGTCCAAATAGTTCTCAGTAAATTGCGTTTATTAATGTTTTCTTAAAATGCTTGAAGACGAAAGCAAAATGAAAATTGGGGATACCAAATTAATTTCCAGTGGCGGATTGTAAGGCATAGACAAAAACTTTGTTTATAAAATTACATAAATTTATTATTTTACTGTTGATGATTTTGACGTGCTGGAGTGATATTTATCGTGAATACTGGAGAATCAGTGCTTTTCTTAGCATCTTGCACACATTATAAACGCCGCGTGTTTACAGTTGAGAAACTAGCTTGGTTTACGATCGCCCTAAAAGGTTTTCTCTCTCTGGCAGTAAACCACACGTAACACATCATTTGGCCGAGTATTGGAGAGGGTACAGTGGAATGTATTGTGATGAATTCTTCTCGTGATGTGAATTCTTTTTCTCATTCTTTTAAGATAAGAGGCTTTTTGGAGTTTTTTGATCAAATTCTTCTCCTGAGCTCTTGTACTCATAAATTACAACCCCCTTCTTGGAAAGTTACTTACAGTACAACCGTTTCTTTGCAATACCAAATTTTCCTTTCAATTTCTTTTTCATCTCTTCTATGAAAATATTAATCACGTAATACATTGAGCATTATTTAGGTTCATTTGTAGTGAAAATAACGTAAAAATTGTAAGTAAACAAGGATTGTACCTGATAACCAGTGGACTATTGCCTCTACACTTTTCACTATCTGTAAAGTACGCTATCATTAAGTGGCTCATGACTCACCCGACCTGCACCCGAAACCGTTGGTCATCTGCAGTTCCCATTCCGTCAAAATTCACTTCTGACGAAGCCCGGCGTATACCATAAATTTCGACGAAATCGGTGACGACGATAAGGCACAGTGCACGTGTAAGTCTGCAAGCGCACTCTTCCTACTTCCAACGACACCAGAAAAAGCAAGCAATCTGACGTACACAACATGCCCCGTATGACGTCTCGCAAAGTGCACCACCCCACATGATGGCAGGCTACATCGGCCGACCACCGCTTCCGCAATGGCCGGCGCTTCGAAACGGTAGCCACGGCGGCGGCTGTCTCCCGCTGCAGAGAAGACAATGCTGCCTGACTGGCCATCATTGTAAGCAGCGCCGCGCACAAGACGAGGCGGAAGTTGAAACGCGTGCGCCTGATGAGCAGTCTGTTGTTAGCCTCAGAGAAGAAGCTGGCAGTGCCTCCTTCAGCCTAATGTAGAACTTGACCGCTTCCGTGTACTAAAAGCTGGTTTTGCGGAACGCCAGGAATTAATGAATCTATGAGTGAATGTGCTAGTCGTAACCTTCGCTTTCGGCACGTCATAGGCAACTGTAAAGGATAATTTTATTTTTTCAGTCTAGGGCCACTAACGTCTGTGCGGTGCTACTTGCTCGATAACAGGTGCTATCACTTCCATAAAAAAATATCCCTCATGATAAGCCCGCTAAAACCACTGGGTAGAACAGGTGATCAGGATTGTGGAAAGGCCAAATAAGGTTGGAGTCCGTTTCATCTTAAAATTGTAATTTAATAACGCATTTACAACCAAAGCGGCAAATAGCCGAACTCTTAGAACTAGGAGATTCAAAATGGAATAAAGTGGAATTCTTTCACTGCTGAAGGCCTCCAAACAAGAAATCTTAAAAATAAACAAGATAAAAAAGTGAAAATACCAAATTATAATATATATATATATATATATATATATATATATATATATATATATATATATAGCCATTAAAATTCCTAAGAAGATAAAGGTCGGATTGTAGCCTATCGCGATTGCGGTTTACCTTATCGTGACACTGCTGCTCTAGTTGGTCGAGATCCAATGACTGTTAGCAGAGTATGGACTCGTTGGGTTCAGGAGGGTAATACAGAACGCCGTGCTGGATCCCAACGGCCTTGTATCACTAGCAGTCGAGATGACAAGCATCTTATCCGCTTGGCTGTAACGGATCGTGCAGCGACGTCGCGGTCCCTGAGTCAACAGATGGGGACGTTTGCAAGACAACAACCATCTGCACGAACACTTCGACGACGTTTGCAGCAGCATGGACCATCAGCTCGGAGACAAAGGCTGCTGTTACCCTTGACGCTGCATCACAAACAGGAGCACCTGCGATGGAGTACTCAACGGCGAACCTGGGTGCACCAAGGGCAAAACGTCGTTTTTTCGTATGAATCCAGGTTCTGTTTATTGCATCAAGATGGTCGCATCCGTGTTAGGTGACATCACGGTGAACGCATATTGGAAGCGTGTATTCGTCATCGCCATACCGGCGTATCACCCGGCGTGATGGTATGGGGTGCCACTGATTACACGTCTCGGTCACCTCTCGTTCACACTGACGGCACTTTGAACAGTGGACGTCACATTTCGGATGTGTTACGACCCGTGGCTCTATCATTCATTCTATCCCTGCGAAACCCTACATTTCAGCAGGATAATGCACGACCGCATGTTGCAGGTCCTGTACGGGCCTTTCTGGATACAGAAAATGTTCGACTGCTGCCCTGGTCATTACATACTCCAGATCTCTCACCAATTCAAAACGTCTGGTTAATGGTGGTCGAGCAACTGGCTCGTCACAATACACCAGTCACTACTCTTGATGAACTGTGGTATCGTGTTGAAGCTGCATGGGCAGCTGTACCTATACAAGCCCTTCACGCTCTGTTTGACTCAATGCCCAGGCGTATCAAGGCCGTTATTACGACCAGAGATAGTTGTTCGGGGTACTGATTTCTCAGAATCTATGCACCCAAATTGCGTGAAAATGTAATCACATATCAGTTCTAGTATAATATATATAGTCCAATGTATACCCGTTTATCATCTGCATTTCTTCTTTGTGTAGCAATTTTAATGTCCAGTAGTATATATATATATATATATATATCAAGATTTTAAAATAAATTACCATAACCTTTCAAAGGGAAGAGGCCGCAGTGTTTAAGCTTGAAAGGTAATTTTAACAATAAGATTCCAAGGCTGAAGGTCCACAATTAATTTTTCAAAATTTAAAAAAATATAAATATAGGCCTTAAGTTTTAAGTACATGAACCCAGACTAAAAGGAAAGACAACACATCGGCAGAAACCTTTCAGCAAATATCCACTTGCCGGAATTGAAACTTACTTACATAAAACACAGTAAAACAAAGAATTTTTTTATCATTAGCTCTGATAGATTATAAACAGACAACTGAACGCCGGGCAGAAAAGCAGTAGAGACAACAGCACTCATAAGCCTCCAGGGAGGTCGGTCTGCCCTTGTTCACTTAGGTGAGACAGGTGGTCAGTCCAACTACACTTGATCCGTCACAACCCAACGAAGGGACAGCCACGGACAGACCGACAAACGACTTGCTTGCCACCAATCGGTACATGAGAATTCAAACATAAAATGTTACAGGCGTGACTATCCACAATCAAATATGTATATGTATTAAGCAGTCAAAACTACACACCGTGTTGGACAGCGACAACAGGTGAGGAGATGACACTGCCTGAAATTACGTTAGTGGCCAGGGCAGGTAACTGGAACACTAACGGCAACAAGGCAGGAAATTCCGCTGATGCACTTGGAATGTAGTCAACCAACATAGTTAATTCCACCGCATGGCGGCTAAATTTCAGCCATACCAGCACTCGGTGTTGCTCACAGGAAAACCTCCTCAACAGTGGACCACCGATACGAACCACACAACATGAACGGACGTGTCTTTGGTACTTGAAACCACTACTCAACTTTGACGTCCTGGGTCGGTTACCACGAAGCTCGTAGTGATCGGGCAGCTCCACACACACACTCGAACAACATAACGACAAATGTGACTTAGGCAACAATGAAAATTGGGAAATACTTGCAAAGTATTTTGATCAGCTTCGTAATTGCCCGGGATCAGCCCATAAGATGGAATTCTCAAACACACACGAAACTGTAATACTACATTTACCTATGACTGTCAAATAGATTGAAAAAGTGATTAAAACCTTTTAAAAAAGTGCTATCGGAGAAGACTATTGCAGCGGATCTTTTGAAATGGTCTCGACCAAAAATAAAGAAAAATATTTAAGATTAATATCTGAAGAAATATGGAAACCAGGGAGGTAGTCTTGGTACATACATTACATAAGAAAGGGAATAAACTAGGCGTTGACAACTATAGAGGGATTTCTTTGCTATCAGTTGCAACTGAAATATTTTCCAAGATTTTACTAAATAGGATAGAGCCTCACTTAGGGGAATATCAAAGTAGTTTTAGGGACAGCCGATTATCTTCAGGACAAATATTTAACCTGAAAGCAGTCATTCACTACAATGTACTAAATTAAAAGATATTACAACTAGATTTGTTGATTTCAAAAAGGCCTTTGATTCGGTTGACAGACTGTGGATAGAACAATCAGAGAATTTAGAGTAAAGTCTAAAGTAGCAAATCTAATTCTTTAAACACTTATAGACACAGTATCTAAAGTGAAACTCACGGGAGAGCTATATCAGCCGTTTGAAATATACAGAGGTATATGGGAAGGTGATTGCCTATCACAAGTTGTGTTCTAGAAAATTAGTGAGAATTTTGAATGAGTAGATTTCACCAATACGTTTGAGGAGCGGGAAGAAAAATAATGAAATAAACTGTCTCGCATATCCAGATGACATTGCTATAATTTCTGAAAATGTAACATCCACTGTACCGCAAATTAACTTTTTAGAAAACGTATCTTGTAGGTTCTGCTTAAGACTTTCCGCAGAGAAAATTAAATTTTGTACAGACATTAAACATGCACCGAAATTTCTTGAAACGGATATTGGCCAAATTGAAAAGATTAAAACAGTTAAATATCTAGGGAATACAGTCCAAGAAAAGGGTGTGGACAAAGCCTTAAATACGTCTAGCATTAAGCTAAGGCTCAGGTATATTTGACATACCAGAAAGGCGAATTATTAGGAAAATGTAGGAAAAACTAAGGAGGGTTGATAATTACGTAGTAATAACGAAATATATCGAAACATTGACAACAAATCAGAAGTGAGGAGATAAAGAACCCTTATAACTTTTGGCCACGTCTAGAATGTAAAACAGCGGATTAAAGAAAAAGATCTTCAAATATTTGCGGGATAAGTTATCAACAAGTTGGATCTATGAAGTGAAAAATGGTTACGTAAAGAAATGAATATAAAAGCTGAAGAAACAACTGAGAGAGAAGTGTTTAATGAAAAAATATTGAATATGGTAGGAGACTGCAAAAAATGAAACGTGTAAGAAGATGTCAGAAGACAGGACGAAAAAAATCATAGTGAGTGCTGGAAGAAAAGAACAGCGATTGACTTTTGGTTCTTAATTGGGTCACCTGAGAAAATTAATGGTGCAGCACACATTAATTACGAGCCAGGTGTAATCACTACACTTGACAAACATGATTGGAATGGAGTATGTATGTGATATATGTCTACTTTCTGTTTTCTCTGTCATACATTCTTTATTTCTCAACATTCTTCCTTTGTTTCTCAACATTCGTCTTTGCTCTTAAATATGTGCAATACATCATCTCTGATAACTTCTGACGTCATTGGTCGAAGACGACGGATTGCATCCCATTCTTCAATAATCCCTAATTTACCATGGGGCCGTTACCATGAATATCGACTAGGGATTTTGTTTTGACAATTAATAAACTTTGTTACTTTTACATGTTCCCACAAATAGATTTTTTTCGTAAGCAGTTAAGCCCCTCATAATCTCACTTTCATGTACCAAACTGCCCAGCAGACGTCACAACAGAAGCGACTGGGCGCTGACGTGCAAACGAAAACGTTTATTAGAGCCATACGAAGCTTACAAGGGAACCTCCCCATCACAGCCGATTTAGTTATAAGATGGCACAGTGGATAGGTCTTGAAAAACTGAACACACATATCTCGAGAAAACAGGAAGACGTTTTGTGGATATATGAAAAAAATAAGTAAAATATACAAACTGAGTAGTCCATGCGCAACATATGCAAGATCAAGGAGAATTTGATCTCAGGAGCGCCGTGGCCCCGTGGTTAGCGTGAGCAGCTGCGGAACGAGAACCGGCTGCAGAAGAAAAAAATGTGCATGCTGAACTGCCACCAGTTGAAGGTGACAGTGAAGGTGCTACTGCTAAAGACTCATTCTTTGAATGCTGTATTTTATGACTGCAATTATCTGTCACCTTATTTATGTCATGTCATTGTAGCCATTTTTGTTACAATTTTTGTGGAATTAAAAAAAATGAAAAAACAAGAGTTCCTTGGTTCAAGTCTTCCCTGGAGTGAAAAGTTTAATTTTTCATTTAAGACAATTATTTTTCGAAGCTGCACAGGTACACAGAGCAGTATTGTTTACGTGATCGTGTGTCAATTATCAAAGTTCAGGAACTCACACATAATCAGCTTTGCTCTCCAAAACTCCAGGACATGTTCAGATTTGCTTGGACATATGCAGGACTTGACGGTCTACACACGGAAAAATTTGAAAACGTTAAAAACATATGTTTTGACACACGGAAAACTGTGCAACTGCGAAACTGTTGCATGCATTTGTTGCAGTTTGTGTGACAAACTCTTATGTTTTCATCACTTTTTTGGGAGAGATTATCACATCCACAAGAAAACCTAAATTGGGCAAGGTAGAAGAATCTTTTTACCCATTCGCCAAGTGTACAAGTTAAGTGGGTCGACAACATATTCCTGACATGTGACGCACACGCCGTCACCAGTGTCTCACAGAATACATCAGACGTGTTTTCCTGTGGAGGAATCGGTTGACCTATGACCTTGCGATCAAATATTTTCGGTTCCCATTGGAGAGGCACATCCTTTCGTCTGCTAATCGCACGGTTTTGCGGTGCGGTCGCAAAACACAGACACTAAACTTATTACAGTGAACAGAGACGTCAATGAACGAAGGGACAGATCATAACTTTGCGAAATTAAAGAAAATAAACCTTTCGCTCGAGGGAAACCTTGAACGAAGGACCTCTGGTTTCGCACTTGCTCACGCTAACCACGGGACCACGGCGCTCGTAAGCTCACACTATCCTTGATGTTTCCTGTCTTGCACATGGACTACTCAGTTTGTGTATTTTGCTTATTTTTTTCATAGTTTCACACAACTTCTTCGTGTTTTCTCGATTGTACTGTGTTTAGTTTTTCAAGGCCAACCACTGTGCCAACTTATAACTAAATCTGAGTGGGGTGCGATGGGGAGGTTCCCTTGTCAGTAAAGTAATGAATCGCCAGAGGCACTGCTGTTGAATCACTTGTCAATTCGTGCAAGCAAGTAGATCGTGTAAAAGGGGCCTTAGACACTAGCGGAAAATTGAGACGTACACTACGGGAGAGGTGTCCGGGGCTACTCACTGGCTACGGCCCAGAAGGTGTAATTGTGTAGCGCCGTGAGGAGGTGCTCGGCCTGGCGGCGGCAGTCGGGCGTCCGCGCCGCCCCCGGCAGGGCGTGCAGCGGCCAGGCTGGCCAGCCGGGCGCCGTGGCCGCCGCGGTGCCGGCCAGCGCCGCCAGCGCGAGCAGAGGCAGAGGCAGCGGCAGCGGCAGGAAGGCGCGTCCCATCATCTCGCGGCCGCGGCGGTGTGCCACTGTGCGGCCGCGGCGTCGTGCGCCATCCAGCCGCCAGCCGCCCGCCGCCAGCCGGCTTGCGTAAGGCCGGCCGGCCCGCGGCGAGGGCAGCTCGCGGCGTCCCCACCACCGCTAATGACGAGAGGCTGATGGCGGCCGGAAATTTACAAACACACCCTGCACATCCTGGTCACTAACGTCAAACCTCCCTATATCGCCCTCTCCCTGAAGCCCGATGAACCCTAATCCTATGTTTATTTTTAGTTTTTTGCGTAATCAGCAGACATTTAATTATCGTCTGCCATTGGTGGATAGTGCCGGGTGATCAAAAAGTCAGTATAAATTAGAAAAATGAATAAATCACGGAATAATGTAATACAGAGGTACAAATTGACACACATGCTTGGACTAACATTTGGTTTTATTAGAACCAAAAAATACAAAACTTAAAACAATATCCGACAGATGGGGCTTCATCTGATCAGAATAGCAATAATTAGTATAACAAAGTAAGACAAAGCAAAAATGATGTTAATTACAGGAAATTTTCAATATGTCCACCATTATTCCTCAACAATAGCTGAAGTCGAGGAATAATGTTGTGAACAACACTGTAAAGCATGTCCGGAGATATGATGAGGCATGGCGTCGGATGTTGTGTTTCAGCATCCCTAGAGATGACGGTCGATTACGATACACTTGCGACTTCAGGTAACCCCAAATCCAATAATCGCACGGACTGAGGTCTAGGGACCTGGGAGGCCAAGCATGACGAAAGTGGCGGCTGAGCACACGATCAACACCAAACTACGCGCGCAAGAGATCCTTCACGCGCCATCTGTCGGACATTTTGTGAACTTTGATTTCTTTGTTCTAATAAAACCCCGTGTCATTCCAACCATGTGTGTCAATTTTTACCTATCTGCACTCCTGGAAATTGAAATAAGAACACCGTGAATTCATTGTCCCAGGAAGGGGAAACTTTATTGACACATTCCTGGGGTCAGATACATCACATGATCACACTGACAGAACCACAGGCACATAGACACAGGCAACAGAGCATAAACAATGTCGGCACTAGTACACTGTATATCCACCTTTCGCAGCAATGCAGGCTGCTATTGTCCCATGGAGACGATCGTAGAGATGCTGGATGTAGTCCTGTGGAACGGCTTGCCATGCCATTTCCACCTGGCGCCTCAGTTGGACCAGCGTTCGTGCTGGACGTGCATACCGCGTGAGACGACGCTTCATCCAGTCCCAAACATTCTCAATGGGGGACAGATCCGGAGATCTTGCTGGCCAGGGTAGTTGACTTACACCTTCTAGAGCACGTTGGGTGGCACGGGATACATGCGGACGTGCATTGTCCTGTTGGAACAGCAAGTTCCCTTGCCGGTCTAGGAATGGTAGAACGATGGGTTCGACGACGGTTTGGATGTACCATGCACTATTCAGTGTCCCCTCGACGATCACCAGAGGTGTACGGCCAGTGTAGGAGACCGCTCCCCACACCATGATGCCGGGTGTTGGCCCTGTGCGCCTCGGTCGTATGCAGTCCTGATTGTGGCGCTCACCTGCAAGGCGCCAAACACGCATACGACCATCATTGGCACCAAGGCAGAAGCGACTCTCATCGCTGAAGACGACACGTCTCCATTCGTCCCTCCATTCACGCCTGTCGCGACACCACTGGAGGCGGGCTGCACGATGTTGGGGCGTGAGCGGAAGACGGCCTAACGGTGTGCGGGACCGTAGCCCAGCTTCATGGAGACGGTTGCGAATGGTCCTCGCCGAAACCCCAGGAGCAACAGTGTCCCTAATTTGCTGGGAAGTTGCGGTGAGGTCCCCTTCCGGCACTGCGTAGGATCCTACGGTCTTGGCGTGCATCCGTGCGTCGCTGCGGTCCGGTCCCAGGTCGACGGGCACGTGCACCTTCCGCCGACCACTGGCGACAACATCGATGTACTGTGGAGACCTCACGCCCCACGTGTTGAGCAATTCGGCGGTACGTCCACCCGGCCTCCCGCATGCCCACTATACGCCCTCGCTCAAAGTCCGTCAGCTGCACATACGGTTCACGTCTACGCTGTCGCGGTATGCTACCAGTGTTAAAGACTGCGATAGAGCTCCGTATGCCACGGCAAACTGGCTGACACTGACGGCGGCGGTGCACAAATGCAGCGCAGCTAGCGCCATTCGACTGCCAACACCGCGGTTCCTGGTGTGCCCGCTGTGCCGTGCGTGTGATCATTGCTTGTACAGCCCTCTCGCAGTGTCCGGAGTATGGTGGATCTGACACACCGGTGTCAATGTGTTCTTTTTTCCATTTCCAGGAGTGTATCTACGTTATTCCGTGGTTCATTAAGTTTTCAAATGTATACTGACATTTTGATCACCCTGTATATCGTATGGGATGGGTTCAGCCGCCTGTAAGAAACCCCGCACAAACTGGTCTCTTCTCCTTGTGTATATATGAATTTGTGAATTGATTGTTTGGACAGACTCACCTTATAGAAAAATTAAATCTTTTCGGTGAAATTAAAAGCAACGCCGGTAACATTATGAACGTAGTGTCAAATCCATTATTAAATGGCGAGAAGAGAGCAGAAAGGTGGAAAGAGCACATTGAAGACCTCCACGAGAGGGAATACTCTGTAAAGTTTATATCTAAAGTAAGATGTGATGTTTATATCTAACAATCAACAGTTACATTAAGTGGTGTCCTGACTGCGTATTTGATTACGTGTATCTGTATATTTACCTGATCCTGTTTTAAGCAATCTGTCTACTGTCTACTGTCGTTTCTAAGATCTGGAGTTTAGTGACTGCCAAAACATGAGTTCGTAAAATCATGCATTCAATGCGAGTCTTCCTTCTACTCACTAACACTCTAACATTTACTGAGTACTTTGCGACCTACACACGCTCAAGTTGATTACAGGTCTTACCGTACTTTTAACTGTGTCGTTGTGTTGTGCGCCAGTGCTGCACTCGGCGGGTACTGTGTCGGTAGAATGCCTATGAATCACGAAAATGTACCTGACGCAAACTTAACGTCATTTCCAGTTGGAGTTGCAAAGTGAAATGTCTGCTTCTCACACTCAGTTCTGCGAGCACGTCTTTAAGAGTTTCTCGCATCAGTAGGGGACGAAGTATGTCCTTAACTCCTCCTGTCTTCCCTTCCGACAAGCCAATCCTAGTCTCTCACGAGCTTTCATCCAATGACAAGAGTTATTCCTCCTGGAGCGTCCACCCACTTCTCAATATTTTCCACAAAACTGACCTGTCGAATTCCCGCATTTTCGCGCTCAGAGGCCGACAGCTAAGGAAATAACTTTTGTTTCGTGCCTCAAAGCTGTTTGTTATTATACTACAGCACGTTTTTATTTAATTATTTCTTTATTTATTTTTGAGCCGTCGGTCATGTGGCTGATTTGATGCAATCTGCCGCGAATTTATCTCCTGTGTCAACGTATTCATTGCACTTGGGACCTTACGTCCTCAATTATTTACTGGATATATTCCAATTTCTGTCTTCCTCTACAAGAAAGCAATACCAGTAAACCCAAACTAGTTAAAACCTGTGCGCGATAATGACAAAGTAGAGGTGAGTACATTCAAATCTACACGATCTTACTACAGTTCTGAAAATCTGAATAAGTACAGGAGTGGTCACTGGGCGAAAATCCACAAAATGTGTGAAATGAATTTCTTACCACGTATTGGTGTCGCCTTGGATAACACGTTGTTCTGCACTCGCCACTACTGAACTAACTGCAGTTGCAAAAGCCAAAACGCAATATAGACTGAGATCCATGTAGAATTTGTTTGAATAAAAACGACTTGGAACTGGGAGGCACAACATGACTGAGGAGAGTAACTGCAATATCTTACTTGAAAATCTTACTCTATTGTGAAACTGACTTGCAGTTGTTAAGCAATATCATAAAACTTACATTTACGCAAACAAATGACCTTTACAAAAAAAAAAAAAAAAACTAAGCAAAAACTTTGGGTTATATACAAAGCTGGTGTCATTCAAGTTCGTTCTACAGCAGAAGCGCATAAATACATGAATATTGATTTCCTTATTACAGATCGATGTAACAATTCATAGAAAGATTCTTCATCAAAAGTTCATGGTAACGTCTGTAGTATTTTGTTCATTAAATTTGCCTCAAATCTTATTTCTTCCATAAATCATTAATACACCACACTGAAATTATTACATTGAATATTTATAGCTTCTGGCGCGCTACTTCTGCTTCTGTTGAGCAACGACTGCCTATCACTGGGCGACCTATAATAAGCTCTTTCTTACTCAGTTTGTCTCAGAGATAGCTGCCTCGCAGCGCTATTTACACATACATCTTTGTAATCGAAATATCACCTATGCTCTTGGATAATACGCAAAAATTTACAATTTTCAAAGTGGTTCAAATGGCTCTGAGCACTATGGGACTTCTGAGGTCATTAGTCCCCTAGAACTTAGAACTACTTAAACCTAACTAATCTAAGGACATCACACACATCCACGCCCGAGGGAGGATTCGAACCTGCAACCGTTGTGGTCGCGTGGTTCCAGACTGTAGCGCCTAGAACCGCTCGGCCACTCCGGCCGGCTCACAGTTTTTATTATATATACCTATTTCAACTTGTCTGATGACGTGGAAGAGACAGGAGTCGACAGAAAGAGATAGGGGATCCAGTATTAGAATCAAAATTTAAAACAGTTTTGGAACACATAAGATCGAATAAGGCGTTCCACCAGAATTTCTAAAATAATTAAGGGAAGCAGACAAAACGAGAATTCACAACTGGTGTGTAGAACGTATAAGTCTGTCGATATGCCGGCCTTTGTGACCGAGCGGCTCTAGGCGCTTCAGTCCGGAACCGCGCGGCTGCTACGGTCGCAGGTTGGAATCCTGCCTTTGGCATGGATGTGTGTGATGTCCTTAGGTTGGTTATGTTAAACTAGTTCTAAGTCCAGGGGACTGATGGCCTCAGATGTTACATCCAATAGAGATAAGAGCCATCTTTTTTTTTGTTGCGATATACCATTACACTTTCGGTAAAACATCCACATAATTCCGAACACAGCAAGAGCCGACATGTTCCAGAAGTAATTCATAACCAGCTTAACAACTTACGCATCCAGTTTGACGACAAGAATAATATACAGAAAATTGGAAAAGAATGTTAAGGATGTGTCAGATGACGATAAATTTGGCTTTAGGAAAGGTAAAGGCACCAGGGTGTCAGTTGTCACATTGCGTTTGATAATGGTAGCAAGACTGGAGGAAAGTCAAGATGCGTTCATAGGATTAGTTGACCTAGAAGAAGCGTTAGGCAGTTTAAAATGGTAGAGGATGTTCGAAATTGCGATAAAAATTGGAGTAAGTTACAAGAAGCCCGCCCGGCTAGATGTGCGGTCTGCTTCCTTAGCGGGAAGGCGTGCCGGTCCCCGGCACGAGTCCGCCTGGCACCCTAGTGCCGTGGTCCGGTGTGCCGGCCAGCCTGTGGATGGTTTTCAAGGCGGTTTTCCATCTGCCTTGGTGAATGTGGGCTGCTTCCCCTTATTCCGCCTCAGTTACACTATGTCGGCGATTGCTGGGCAAACTCTGTCTCCACGTTCGCATACGCCATAATTACTGTACCACGCAAACACTGGGGCTACACTCGTCTGGAATGACACGTTCCCGGGGGAAGGGGGGGGGGGGGGGGGCACTGGGGACCGAACCGCACAATAACCCTGGGTTCGGTGTGCGGTGGCGGTGGGGTGAGTGGACTGCTGTAATCTGTTGTGGGGCTGTGTACCACTGAGGGCTACGGTGGGGAAGAAGCCTTTCCATCGTTTATAGCTCCCCAGTTCAATACATACAAGCTACAAGTGTAACGTCCCTTCAGAAAAATTGAATGATTGTGCTGATAAACCTCTTACATAATTTGAATTTCAAACAGCTGAGCAGAGCTGAACATACTCAAACATTTCGCTCTTTACCTATTGTGATCAACACTAAGCTGACACACAACATTTTTAGCGAAACGCAATCTGACTTTCAATAATCCCTACAAAAGAATAGCCCTGACTAACATTAGCCTATACCTTTCACACATCACTTACCGCAAAATAAAATCTTCGTTACTCGAACTACTGCAACACAGCGTGCGCCACTAATGCCAGCTAAATAAAAGTTTCAAACTACTAAAGGCACTAACTACTGATAGGCATAGTTAGCAAATGAAAGATTTTGATAGAGAACAAACAATGTATTTACCTTAATAGTGTTCAAAAGTCATAATATATATAGCAGTTCATGACATCCAGTCTTACAAATTTACTGTCTCTGATGGACAACTGTCCAGATCATCCGCTCTCAAAACTCCGCCATCTCTCTCCCAACATCCACCACTGCTGGCGGCTCACTTCCAACTGCGCAACGCTACGCGCTGTTAACAGCCCACTGCCCAACACTACAATAGCGAATATTTCAACAATGCCCACCAGCCACAGACTGCACAGAGCACAGCCGGTGATTTTCATACAGAGCGCTAGGTGACGTTACCAGTATAAAAACCTAATCAGCCTACTTACATAAGGAATGACGGGTAACATAGAATCATGTTCAGAAAATAAAAAGCAGAACACCTTAAACGACAATAGATAGGACGTAGTATGTTGTTCAGAAATGATTATCATTTGAGTGGCCTCTATTCAGAATCTGTCCTGTTTCCTTATATGCATAGGTCCGCCATGGGTCCTAATAACTTGCTCCATGCGCGATGGCACCGACACGTGTAAGGCGCTAATGTCGTCGTGCGGTATAGCCATCCATGCTGCTTCACGTGGCTGCAAAGTTCATCTGTGGCGGCTGTCACTGGGTCACAGCGTTTCACACGTTTTCAATTGGCGACAAGTCTGGTGATCTGGCGGGCCAGAGAAAAAGACTGATATCCTGTGACACGAAGAAGGCACGTGTTTGTGAAGAAACATGTGATCATGCATTGCCTTGCTTCAGAGCTGTGCGGCGCGAGCCGGCTGCCTTCATCAGCAATCACGGCTTTGGGGCGAAGCCCAAATACGACCTCCGCGTTGTCTGCCCACTGTCGTACGCTTGGCCGAAGCTGTAGTATCACTCTGTCGGAAGGCAGATGTAAACTGTGGATGGAAGGGACCTCACGTCCTGTCGTTTCCGCGCCGTCTCACCGACTTCCCTTTTGCTCCTCCTCCATCTCTCAGTTCAATTCCTCTTCGAAATTTTCTTCCGTTAAGCGTTGTCGTTCGAGGACATAATTTTGAATGCAGTCCAATGACACATCGCCGTTTCATGGCCACATCTCTTGTGGAGTGTGCGAATATCCAGTCTGGCATGGGCTTGTGTGTGCCATGGGAATTCGCAGCTTCCTCACGATTTCACATTTTTACGCTGTTTTTCTGCAATCTTGATGTTGGGGTAGTTACACATCACTTCTTTGTAACCGCTCTCTTTGCGTGAGGCCTGGACAGACTGTTGCCTTCGCTTCTACTCAGGGTCTGTTGGCGTCTATGATTTATAAGGAACGTCCTCATTGTCAAGGAAAATATCTTCGTAAGAACGCTGAACTCTTTCACACACCTCCCAGAGCGAACTCTCCATGCTTTGTGTAGTATCCTCCCTGTGCCCATGAGTTGCTGGAACTGTCAGCACATTCCTGTTTTCAAAGGCAGGTAATGTGACTGCTTCCAGGCCTGAAGAACTCACATGCTTTCTCGCATACATTCTTGAGGTTCCGTCCCAATGACTGCAGGTGTCTGTCAGTCCTCGACACGCTTCTCATTGTCAGACAGGCTCTTCGCAACGAGTCCTTTCTTGAGCGAGGCGAGGGCATCCGCCCGGCGTCCCACTGTGTGCTTGCGTAATGGCTGCAGTGTCCTCTTCTTCGGGCTCTCGTCACGGGGAGCCCGGCTGCCTCCTCCTCCTCAGCCGCTAGCGCTGCGGGTTAGCAAAAGGGGTCAGGACCGGAAGTATCATAATGTTTATGAAATTACTGTATGTAAATGGTAGACGTATTGCAAACCTAGTGCCCTCTTGTAGCCGACTTCGTTTAAGACTTCTCACTGGTTCAGGAATTTGTTTCCTCTTTTGTGTATCTCACAAAAAATATCTAAGTACTACGTATTCGTATGTTTAGTAAAAGCAGAGTAAATACTAAAGGTTATTATATGGTAAGATTTCTTCAGAGACGCATCAATTCTATTTCGGATCCATTGTAAACATTCATTTTACTAATGACACAATGCATAATTTCCATTCAGCCTATGAAAACAGTGTATGACATGTAGGACAGCTGTTTAGAAAACAATGTGGTTAACACAATTTGAAAGTTTGGGAAGAAGAAGCTTTGAAATGGAAAGTGGCTAATCTTTGGTGCAGGTCGCGACGATTTTCGTCTCTTGTACCTATCACTTCATCTCAGCATGGCACTTGCACTCAACATCTTCAATTATTGTTACGGTCTCCACTCCTAAGAGTCCATTATTGTTATGGTCTCCACTCCTTGTTTTATGCAGTTGCCCATGCTGGTACATGCTGTCGAAATTGAGGTGGTACAAATGTTTTAATTCGTCGCCACTAATCGGGACGTGTGGCTCTGAAGCAAACTTAGGCATTTAAAGCGACAGGTTTTTGAACTATTAATGAAGTGAACGACGCGGTGGTCGGGGAGCATCATGGTGCACATGCGGTGGCACGTGGCTCAAGGCAGCACCCCCTGTAAAAGAAAGCCTGTCTACGTAGTGTTTGACGTCACAAGATGGCTACACATATGGTCCCTTCTTCAACAGTTTCACGGAACAGTGCTTGTGTCGTTCGGTGAGTTTCGCTTCAATTTACTATTACAGTGAATGGTGTTCCTGCGTTAGTGTACGTGATTTGGTTGTTTAGTTTCTGTGCACTAAACTGGTGATCTGTTTTTTTTTGTCTGTGAAAATTTCGTTGCCTGCAAAATGCCGTATCGTTGTTGTGTGCCGAATTGTAGAGGAAATTACGATGGTGGACCAAAAGTAACTGTGTTTCAATTTCCGGAGGTTGAAGCAACGAGGAAGAAATGGTTGTTACGTATTCGCAGAGATAACTTCACCTTCTTCAAGTTCAAGAGTGGGTATTTGTTTTGTTTATTTCTTAAAAGAGGTTAAGTGTGCTAACAAAGAATAGGCACTTATGCAGTAACGAAGGTCAGTGACATTTCGACTAATATATCAGATCTTAACTGCATAAGTGCCGAAGAAAATAGTGTTTCGTTTTCTTGCCCTGGCAATTCTACAGTTTAACTGGTATAGGTTATATGAATTCTGTATTCTGCAAGTTCAACCAGTATAGACTAAGCACAGTCTTATTTTCGTAGTTAAATATCTCAGTATATCTTTATACTTACTGTTTATGCTGTCTGTTGTTAGGAATAAAAGTCGGTTTTTAATTAAGTACATGTACTTAAGATACAGACGACTTTCGATGTATTCTGCTTCTCTCTTTAGTGTGTCGTTTTGCTGTAAAAGTCTTTAGGAAGTTGCCTGTTTAAAAACAAGGAATGTGGTGTACCCAGAAATTGAAAATGAAGTAAAAACAGTGTCTGAGTCGCTTGTTTTTAATAAATTATTGGTGGGAATTTGAAGTCAATGCAAGGAATGTTACTATTAGCGAATATAGTAGGCTTTCGAATTTACAGTGAACCATAGAAAGAATGATGAGTACATGAATGGATTAACAGGCCATCACAAAATGCAAAGAGAGAAACTGGGAAAACATGTAAAAAATAAAAAAAAATTGTGGATTTTACAAATTCTTACTTTCTGGGTCTGGAATTTCAGATAAATACCAGTGGCCTACCCAGCTGTCTTATAGATACACGGCTAAAGTACTTGAAAGCATTGTGTGGTCATGTTTAGCCTAATAGGTAGCACATAAGTGGCAGTGTATTAGTTCCTCATATTGTCAGTTTTTATGTAAGTTATGAACTGATATATTGATTAGGAAATAGCAGCTGAAATACAAAATAAAACAGTGTCTATATGATAAAAAGCACTACCTTTAAGTATTTCATAGTTCTAAAGGTTACACTGTTTAACAATTACTTTGTATTATTCTGTTGGTGTTTCACAGTTGCTTCTATGGATTACACCTGTGTGAGTTTGGTGTCATCATGCTTTCTTGTGTCTGAGATGTGTGTGTGTGTGGGGGGGGGGGGGGCAACAGAGCAAGACATTAAGCAAAAATACCACCCCTCTAGTGAATATATGAGCTACAAGGCTAAATTATAAAAAAAATCACTGTATTGAATTATGGATGGGGCAAGTACTTTCTTCATTTCACCATCTCCTTAAGAGTTTGTTGCCATGACATGTAACTGCATGTGTTTTGATATTGTAGTGTTACTGTTTTATAGAGTTACTGTGCCATGGCCCCATTTATCACTTGAGTATTCTTCTGCAGTATAGTTGAGAGTCTATTTGTATTTTGGACTAGAAACTAACTTTATATTCATTAAATGTTTTCACACTATTAGTATTGTCATCACATTCAGTTGTAAGCACCTTTTCATTTTTTATTTTCTTTTAATTACATGTCATGTTCACTTCCACAAGGATGATATTATTTGGGAAACACAAATTGTGGATGAAAGGACTGGTCAGCTACTAAGAGCCCCCCTTCTCAAACCACGTTTGAGACCAGATACAGTTCCATCACTGCTCCCAAACTGTCCTTCCTACCCTTCAAAGGAAGAAAGTAGACATGAAGGGCCAGAGGAGAAAAAGCAAAGGCTTGAAAGTGAGCAGTAAGCTGCAGCGTTACAATATAGTTTAGCATCACAGAAGGACTATGAAAACAATTTCAGCTTAAGTTATTTAGAAGAGTTGATGTTGCGTACGAAGGAAGTGGATTTGACCAACGAGTGGAGTGTGCTTGAAAAACACACTGTTTTTGTTTGTTTTTTAAAGATAATAAGAAAACCAGCACCATTAATCACACATTCTGTCGTTATAGATAGTAATTTAAATGTTTCATTGTTTAAGTAAGATGTACAAATTAAGACATTAAAAAAAATTCTTTTCCTGTAATTGTAACCAATATCCATGATATTGTCAGTGTACTGCAGGAGTTTTCAGACACAGATTGTGGGCACTCAGAAACTTCTTTAGATAGTATTGTAGAGATAGTGAAAGACAGTCTAGGAGTGCTGAAAGACAGTTTACAGGAGAGTGAAAAGGAGATGGTAGACTTTTTATATGAATACGTTAGTCTCATAGATGTCAAGAAATTTAATCATAGGTTTAGTTCTACATTTATGAGACTGTGTTGTTTGCTATTCTCAATTTCATCTCATGCTTACAATGTTTACATAACAGCTCATTGATGAAAATGCCACATCCAAGCACTCTGCGTAGGATCTGCAGCAAATTTAATGTGAATCCATCTCACAACAGGCTTGGGGGAAATAATTTTCTGTCCTATGCAAGACAGAAATTTCAATACTTGAACAGCGATGATGTCTATGTTGTTTTGAGTGCAGATGAAATTCATCTAAATTCTTATTTGGAATATAAAGGAGGTAGTGTTTGGGTCATGTCATATAACTTGGAATGTGCTGCAAATTCAGCGTTTGTATTTATGTTGCAGAGTGTCAAGTCTTTGTACAGGGATGTTGTTCACATTTTACCGGTGAAAACCATTTCATCTAATGCATTATATGATGTGCTACTGGCCATAGTAAATGGCCTTGAACTAATAGGCTATAGGTTTTTTTTTTGTGGTAACTGACAACAACAAAATCAATAGCAAACCCATGTCCATGTTTTCTCTGGATTAATATAGTTTTTAAACATCCGTCTGATCCTAATCGCCCACTTTTCTATTTAATTGATGCCATACACGTAGTTAAATGCATAAGAAATGTGGGGCTGAACCAAAAAAATGATGGTAAAGATATGTTTCATCCTCAGTTTCCAGTTAGAAAAGAAGTGGAAGAAAATAAGTTTTCTGTAGCTTCTTTTAAAACACTGAAACAGATTTATGACATAGATTCCAGTTCTTTAGTAAAATATTGTCACACATTGTCTCTCAAATCACTTTACTCTACATCCTTAGAAAAACAGAGCATGAAACTAGTGCTGCAGACATTCAATCCACATGTGTCAGATGGCCTTGAGGTAGCTAGTGATAAATTTGATTTGAGACATGCACCATCAACAGCAGAATACATTCGAGTAATAATAAAATGGTTTGATGTCATGAATGTGAAATCAGTGTTTAAAGGGAAACAGAATCATTATATGGATCCATTGACAACTGATAGCGTTTCTATGCAATTTTTGCTACATTTTCTAGACTGGCTTGATGTGTGGAAAGCAAAGGGTTTGTCAAGTGGGTTTCCCACAAAAGAAACATTTTTTGCTATTCAGCATACAACATATGCCGTTGCAGAGGTTGCTCGATACTGTACTGAAGAGCTAGGTATGAGCTATTTACTGACAGCTAAGCTACAAACAGATGTGCTTGAGCGGCGTTTTGGGAAGTATAGACAGCTTGCAGGTTCCCAATACAATGTTTCAGTGACACAAGTCTATGAAGCACAAAAGAAGCTTCTAATTCAATGTGTAATGCCTTTAGTTTTATGTTCTCCTTTCTATGGCAATATCACACTAGGGGCCATAAAAATTTTTATGTTTTCTGAAGTTGAAGAAACAGACACATTAGACATAGAAGTCAGTGTGACTGTAGACGACGTTCTTTCAGTGAAAGATATTGCAACGTCTTTAACTTTCATTGCAAGCTACTGTGCTCATGCAGTGATTAAGAAGCTGAAAAGTGAGAGTAGCCTTAATGAAACTGTGATTGAAAAGGAGTTGCCAATAAACGAATATTTTAGTTTGATACAGAGACTTCATCATGGAGGACTAAAATACCAATCAGACACTATTTTAAATATGATTGTCTACACTTATATTGTCATCAGCAAACTTCTCAAAGAACATGAAAGAGATTTTCTTGCCTGTACGAATCAATGCGCTATTGCCTGTGCAGTAGCACTTGCTACTCTTCAATAAAATGACTTATTATTATTTGATGGCGTATGCTGCAATAGACATTCATCCCAGGCAATAATGAAAAGTGTTGTTTGGGTTGGTGTCCATATATATTTAAACAACTACTGTAAAAAGGTTAATGGAAAAAAGAAATTTCAAAAAACACTCAGTGAAAACTGCAAACTCTTACAACTTAAATTTTAAATCTTTTTCTTAGATTCTTTTTAAATCATTAATACCAAACCTGTCATCAGTAATATTGCCACATCAAAAAAAGCCTTTTAATGTGAACTAATTACGTTAATCTAAAACTAGTCAAACTTACCAAATTGCAAATTATGGCTGAGAGTTTATATAAATATTTTAATATACAGCTGCTAACAGCTATCAACACTAATAGTCTAACTTGAAATTTTTATCAAAGAAAATAATCTTTAATATAAAGAATCTTACCCTAATTCTTTCTCTGTTGAAGTCAGGTGGTGAATGAAACATACAGGAGGGAGGGGGGGGGGGGGGGTGTGGCAGGCAGATAGGACCAGTAGTAATCTTTTTATAGTATGTGAAACCTAAAAATCAATTCACTTGGTTTGACGAGTATGACTTAAACCACTTCTCTGCTGTACACCTTATTCATATTATTTCTAATTTGTGTAATAATGTTATGTGGCCCAACATGGCACATGCCTTTGACAAAGACAAGACTATGCCATTTTGATCACCTTCCTTTGTTATTCGGAAAAAATCTTACACAAACTGTGCTATAGCAGACTCCACTTGTTTTGCAAACAAGGTTAGTTTGTTTTGGTGATAAATGGAAGACTAGAGCAAAATTTCTCTATAGTTCTCTATATTCTCTGCAACACTTTTCTTTGTATACTGAAGTTATTACTTTAGATTGTGAAGCGAAATCTGCCAATTTGTAATGATTCATTAATTGTTACTGTTGATAAAGGTACTGTAGTATTTATACATTTTTAGGTAGACAAACTTTTATTTCACTTAGTGTTTGTAGTGTTCCTCTGTCTTCTACTACTGTCACTGTTATGAGTGCAGATGTGCATGCTGTGACAATTGCCTCTCTTTTTCTGGGTCACTACTTTCTCTGCAGCTGTTATAACTGTTGTTTTCTCAACATTTTCTTATGTAGATCATGTTTGTATATATTTTACTACTATTACAAATGGAGAAGCTGGTAGGGGAAGGCTTTGCTGTACCTTCATGGCCTCCTTTGTGTATAATGATTGGCAGGTATCCTCATCTAATAGTAATGTAATTGTGGAACAGCTCTCACTTCTGTTACAAGCACTATGGGGTGCCACTAATCCTAAGTTTGAGTAATTGCTGAGCTCTTTAAATAGATGCTTACTCTGTGCTGTAAGGTGCCTTCTTGTTAGCTCATCTTTGCGGAGGAGGAAAATATCTGAGGTGGACTCTCAGGTACGCCCTTTTGTTGGCTTTTTGAATATATTTGTTTATAAAAGAATATTGAGAAAGCTTAAGTCTGTTGCAATTGCTTTTCATTCACCTAATCTAATTAATGTAACCAGATCATATTCCAACACCACTTGACACTTTTTTGCCACATAACATACACTTACAGATGGTAATTACTTGCAATTTACACGGTGACCTAATATAATGTCTATATGCATTGCCATTTTTCTACTACAGTGCTTCCATATACATTCTTCCTACACAAAACTTTATGGTGCAGTGTTTTATTTGCACTCTTTTAGTGTCCCACTTACTTAAAGGCATTCCATTACTACCCTGGAGATTATGAAATATCCTTTGAATAACTAATGTTGTTCAAAATTTATCGTTATTATTCCTAAAACTATGAAACTTAAGTTTCAAGAATGTGCTTATTGTTAATGTTTGGACTTGGTGTCCATAAGTCTTAATTATTTTGTCTCTACATAGTATTCATGCTCTACATCTATTGCGAACCACTATAATCTAAAATTTTCCTCATTCCATGTATTAGTGATTATTGACAAAAGTGTATGGAAGATGAATAAAATAAGTAAATAAATTCAATCATACTCATAATTTTTTTACTTCATTTGCATTCATTCATATCAGCATGGTCAGTAGATGAAACTTGTGTTCCACTTCTAAACAATTACCAGTATATATATTTTGGAATGATGATCTGTTAAAGTATTGCAACGAAATAGAGCTGAACCACCACCCTCACCCCTTTCCCCTAACTTATGGAAGGATGAAGTTTCTAAGCCACTGGTGACTGTAGCCCAAATTTGATGCCAAATGAAGGTAAGTGTTCGTTTTTCACAATTATTTCGTCACAGGTCACATCACGTCATAAAACTTCTCAACAAATGAAATGAAAGTTTACTTCATAGTTGAAATTTACTTATGTGCAATTCATGCAAACAGTTTGTTTCAAAGTATATATTTCTTAGTACAGAAACATTTTTTCTTCAATGGTATTCAGTTTAGAGCAGCGAAATTGTAATCTGGTAATCTGTATTTTGAGATCTCATGTAATTTCAATACATAATGGAAATTCAGTTAACTTACTGAGAAAAGAGAATTCATTGAAATTTGTGTTGGCATACCAAAACTTTATGGCAATACCATTACATACTCATCTTGGGTCAGTGAGATTTTCTTAATGGAAAGAAAGTTTCTTAGAGAAAGGTGCACAAACTGAGAAGACACATCATATCATTCATTTGAACTGCATTTTACTTAAAAACTTATAACAGGAGAAATGTATTTAAATAAAAAAAGCATGAATACAAGGTTTCTGAAATGGTGGACTAAAACATATGTAGAATATGTCTTTCAGGGCAGTGTTAGTTTTTGAAACGACTCATACAATTGTTTATTACCAGTGCCTCTATATTGGGGGTGTTATAATTCGAACATATTTGCCCAATTTTCATGTTTCTTTTTTTTAATTCACCCTTATATCATCCAATCTGGTTTTAAAATGGATTTTTCTACATAAGGAATGAACAGCGGCAATAAGAGTGTCCGTAAAATGTTAGCTGGCAGTGTGCTACTTTGCAAAATGCCGTCCACATTTTTAGACCTGCGTCAAAGTGATGCAATATTTAACTTAAGAAACAAAACAAAAACCCTAATAGAAAGTCCGCGAGAGTATACGAGAATCAGGTGGCTTTCAATCAAAATATTTGTCATTAAAAATCGTCTTACACAGGAACTGCAAAACGGTAGAATGGTGAATGGTAGTCAGCCATAAAAGATAAATGTATACCGTTGCAGGCGTTTAGATTGGCCTTTTCGAGATTTACAATTTATACTACAGCACTTATAGTTAAGGAATGGTGTTGGAGCACACTGGTGGCAAACACCTGCATTTTGTGTAGCTGACGATCTTTGAACGGCTAACCAGACTGTCATCAAACAAGTCGTGACAATCCCCATTAAAGCAACTTTAAAATAAACTACAATGAAATGGGTCCATTCATTTGGGAGTTTTGATGCCTCAGATAGTGGAAGTTACTACATCCACTTTTTACGTCGGGACTAAAAGGTATGCAGTAATAAGTTACAGGCAAAGAACTGGGTCATTTAAGAAAGGAAATCTAGTAATTCATGAGAGAGGTACGTCAGATTTCTTTACGAATTTTCCTCGTGCGGTTCCTTAACAGTCTATTGCTGTCGCCAAACGGACTGCGAGCACCGGCACCGGACTACGTGCGTGACGTCATTGAGCGGGCGCTCAGGCCTTCCTGTATAGGGGGTGCTGCTCAAGGTCGCGTGTTGGGGGAATTCCGTGCAATAGCAGCGTCTTAGGCCAATTGTAGTAGCAAGGTCGTAACGTTCAGACTGAGATGTTGTCTCTAATTGCTAAATAGACCTTCCGCGGAAACGTAAAATTATTCTGATCATAGAATGAAGGCTTAATTATTGCAGTGTTTGGCAATGTCAATGGCCCGTCTGTACATTCGCGCATAATAATGCGACGTCTCTGCTATGACGGACGTCTCTCTAAACTTTATTTCATGATCACCTTTCTGAAACACATGTTCCGGGACAGCCGATTTATCAGTATGTCCGAGGCGGCAGTTTCTTTTATGTTCACCGAGACGGGTGTTGATGCTTCTTTTTGTTGTGCCTATATAGACCTTTCCACAACTGCACAGAATTTTATAGAAACCTGATGTACGTACAAGAAACCTGGTGAAGCTACAGGATGTCATTGACCTTTAGCAGATCTTAAACATTCTTTTATTTTAGTGGTGGGTCTGAAAATGGTTTCCATATCGCACGTGCTTAAGATTTTTCAAATGCGACCAGTGACCTTACTGATAAATAGTAAGAACACTTTCCCCTTGGGTTGGTGTCGATCCTCGTCCATCCTGTTGCCAGTCTAGGGCGTAATGCACGATCTATCTCTCTGTTGGAATACCCATACTTCTTGAAGGTCGCTCTAAGGTGTTCAGTCTCATCATCTAAGTGAGCTGGTTCACATACTTTGTACGCCCTGCCTATTAATGTTTTAATCACCTCTCTTTTATGTCTTGGGTGGTACGTTTTTACCATTATAACCTGTGCAATGAAATACATTACAAGTCCATTCTAAGGAAAATAAACACTTACCATGAACTTATTCTCCTAATGGGACAGAAATCGGTAGATGTAATGTACATATACAGACAAACGAATGGTTATACGTTCAGAAAAGCAGGATGATTTATTCAAGAGCAAAAGTTTCACAAATTGGCAAAGTCGATGACATGTTATTCAAATTGTGGCCTCTACGCAAGCAGTTGTTCGGCTTCGCTGTCTTCCTGAGAGATTCTTGCCAATGTCCGATTGGCACATTGTATCGTCATATTCTCGAGTTTGTTATAGGACCCTGTCTATACTTGCTCGATTCAGCAGATATCCAGAGACCTTGGTGGTCAGGGTAGGGCTTGCCAACCACGAAGACAAGCACTAGAATCTCTCACCATGTGCGAGAGCACATTATCTTGCTAAGCCCTGGATGGCGTCCCATGAAGGTCAACAAAACGAAGCGCACAATATCGTAGACATATCATTGCACTGTAAATGTGAGAGGTAGCATGTCTATAGATGCACACAGTGACTTGCCCCCTCTCATATTTATATCTTACTCTGAGTAATTCGATCTGGGGAAATACGGCTGAGCAATGTCATTACAAGGCTAATATTCAGAACTCTATTTTCCTCTCTAATTGAATGGGGTGAAAAGTTGCTGTTGAATCAACCACAGACTTCCCACACAGCGTCTCTCGTCACCCGGTTGGGTGACAGGCAGGTTCTGCTGATATTGAAAGGGTTGTGCCGATGAGTGTGAAGGAGTCGAGTGGATGCTTTCCAGACGCTGACATTGTCAAAAGAGTGGGGGTTGTGTTCCCAGGCCGTCATGGTGGGCAAATTACCGCGTTTTCTGTAAAATCCTAACTGTGATTGGCTTGCTCAGGCGATAGCTCCGTGACATAGCAAAATCGGCGCAGAAATTGGCGCCAAGTTTCTCCATTGGTTGAATAGTAGTTCTTCGGCAACAGAGTGGAATATTCCTCCGGTTTTGAATTGCTGATTGGAACGTTTAACCACGGCCACTGTCGGGGGGAGGGGGGGGGTGAGGAATGTTCTGTGTTCGGCTTGTACGGGTGCTCTTGAGGGAATCGGCTTTCACCTCTCGGTCGGAGTAGGTTACGAGATTGAGCTGTCGCTGCTCCTCTGGACGGCCTGCCTTCCTTTGGCTGTCCAATATACTTTCACTTAATTGTAACTGTTTGACGAAGTTGCTGAAGTTTCGACTTCAACGTAACTTTCCGAGTAAAGTTGGCAATTGAGGGTTCTGCGTATAAGCAGCCTATGTTGTCCGTGTTGAGCAATTTTGGCTGAAGTTGACTGTATCGGAGTTACCGTGTGACTTCGCTTGTTAAAATCAATCACTGTAACGGTAGAGATTGTGAAGCGAGCCTTCTTCGTCTCCCTCAGAGGCGCATTTATGTTGCTAGGACGTTTTTAGTACGGAACAACCAGACCAGTTTAATTTGTTTCGGAATATAGTTGCGACATTATCATCAGCACGACGGGACGTCGAAGCAACCAGCCATCGCCTCCGGTCTGCCAGATCGTGTCCTTGCACTTAAGAAGACAACTTGGTAATGGATGTCCGCAGCACCGGCATATTAGGGAATTTAGCTATGTGACAGTCAGAGCTCAGCAGAGCGCGCCTGTTCCCGTTTTTTCTAACGTGGTTCTGTCTTAGGTGTTCATTGTCTGAGTTCTCACTACTGTAGCAGCAATTAATGTTGGGTTGGCTGGGTGTTTCTCTTAAGATCTGAGTTGCAAGGAATTGGCTCCACATACCACTTGGTAATAAATGTCTCAATCTAGTTTATGGACAACTTCACTTTCACAGCATTTATTTGTGTATCCAAATTGACGTATAGTAAATGTTTCATGTGTTTTGCTTATTATTTTGAGTTTAGTCATAATAAATCAAATTGTTATTTTGGGCAGAACTTTCATTTTGTTGATCGATAGAGCAGCCCTTTCATTTCTCAATTCGTTAATGAAACTTCCCTTTATCAGATTAATTTCTATCAAATTAAATTATTGCAGATGTCAAACTCGTTTCTACTCCACTTGCAGGGTCGAATAGTCAGTTCCCGTTTCTTCTTAATCCATGTGCAACAGGTAAAGTCAGAGTTAGGAAAGGGTGAGGGAGCTTAGAAAATACACTCCTGGAAATTGAAATAAGAACACCGTGAATTCATTGTCCCAGGAAGGGGAAACTTTATTGACACATTCCTGGGGTCAGATACATCACTTGATCACACTGACAGAACCACAGGCACATAGACACAGGCAACAGAGAATAAACAATGTCGGCACTAGTACAGTGTATATCCACCTTTCGCAGCAATGCAGGCTGCTATTCTCCCATGGAGACGATCGTAGAGATGCTGGATGTAGTCCTGTGGAACGGCTTGCCATGCCATTTCCACCTGGCGCCTCAGTTGGACCAGCGTTCGTGCTGGACGTGCAGACCGCGTGGGACAACGCTTCATCCAGTCCCAAACATGCTCAACGGAAGACAGATCCGGAGATCTTGCTGGCCAGGGTAGTTGACTTAACACCTCCTAGAGCACGTTGGGTGGCACGGGATACATGCGGACGTGCAAATTCCTGTTGGAACAGCAAGTTCCCTTGCCGGTCTAGGAATGGTAGAACGATGGGTTCGATGACGGTTTGGATGTACTGTGCACTATTCAGTGTCCCCTCGACAATCACCAGAGGTGTACGGCCAGTGTAGGAGATCGCTCCCCACACCATGATGCCGGGTGTTGGCCCTGTGTGCGTCGGTCGTATGCAGTCCTGATTGTGGCGCTCACCTGCACGGCGCCAAACACGCATACGACCATCATTGGCACCAAGGCAGAAGCGACTCTCATCGCTGAAGACGACACGTCTCCATTCGTCCCTCCATTCCCCCTGTCGCGACAACACTGGAGGTGGGCTGCACGATGTTGGGGCGTGAGCGGAAGACTGCCTAACGGTGTGCGGGACCGTAGCCCAGCTTCATGGAGACGGTTGCGAATGGTCCTCGCCGATACCCCAGGAGCAACAGTGTCCCTAAGTTGCTGGGAAGTGGCGGTGCGGTCCCCTACCGCACTGCGTAGGATCCTACGGTCTTGGCGTGCATCCGTGCGTCGCTGCGGTCCGGTCCCAGGTCGACGGGCACGTGCACCTTCCGCCGACCACTGGCGACAACATCGATGTATTGTGGAGACCTCACGCCCCACGTGTTGAGCAATTCGGCGGTACGTCCACCCGGCCTCCCGCATGCCCACTATACGCCCTCGCTCAAACTCCGTCAACTGCACATACGGTTCACGTTCACGGTGTCGCGGCATGCTACCATTGTTAAAGACTGCGATGGAGCTCCGTATGCCACGGCAAACTTGCTGACACTGACGGCGGCGGTGCACAAATGCTGCGCAGCTAGCGCCATTCGACGGCCAACAGCGCGGTTCCTGGTGTGTCCGCTGTGCCGTGCGTGTGATCATTGCTTGTACAGCCCTCTCGCAGTGTCCGGAGCAAGTATGGTGGGTCTGACACACCGGTGTCAATGTGTTCTTTTTTCCATTTCCAGGAGTGTATTTCCTATATGAAGATTCTAGAAGAATTTAGTGTTAAATACACTGCTAGCCTCGGCACCTCACAAATGTGCTGCGGATGACAACCAAAGGGGTCCTACTATGAAATGATTCGGCGTCGCAGGCCAACACTCCTAGTTGTTGGGTCATTTGATAGGTGACATTCAGATTGGTGTACCAAATCTGTCTGGGACGTCTCCAAAGACGTCTTGAGCCAGGAATCACATGGAATGGAATATAAGTGTCTTGACTGATGAGTCCCGATTTGAAATGAGTGCTGACGACCAGAAGAGTCTTGCCTGAAGACGAGCCGTACAGTAGTAGGATAGCAACCTGACTCTCGCTTCTCATACGGCCCGACAACTGGGAGCGAAGGCGTGGGGTGTTATTCCATTTCGTTGTCATCCGCAGAATCCTTACAGCACAGCGGGACGTCGACGATATTCTACGCCCCGTTTTGCTTCCCTTCATGCCAAGCCATCCTGGACTTATATTTCAGCAACGGAATGCCCGCCTTCCCATGGTGAGAATTCCTACTGCTTTGTGCTTGTCAAACACCAACTTGCGCAGCAAGTTCGCCAGATCTCCCACAGTTAACGTTTGGAGCATTATTGGTAAGGCCCTCTAGCCAGCCAGAGATTTTGACAATCCTAGGTGCCAGTTGGACCGAATTTGTCAAAATACCCTCAGGAGAACATCGAGCACCTGTAAAAGTCAGAGCCAGGGGCAGAGGTGGACAAACGCGTTATCGACTTGCTTAATTTAAGAAGCTTTCCTTTGGAACACTCTTCCAATTTTTCTAAATTGTAACCGTTTGTTTGTCTGTACATGTACGTCACATCTCTCGATTTCCGTCCCATTCAGATAATTCCTCCAAAGTGCGACGTTTCTTTCTTTTTAATTCTTCAACTGTATACGTAGCTTTAACAGGATTCCTCTGTTTATAAAAACTTTACCATAGCTAGCCAAAATAATAAACTGTACATTGTTACCTCTACTAATTTTATAGCTCTCGACTTGATTAACGGCAACGCTATTGCTTTCCGACCACTGATATAGGATCGATCCCATTCCCTTTGATCCAGAGCATTTCCAAATCTATTAACGCGTGCGGTTGCTCTGTCATACGAATCGTACAGGAACACTAATCTGACGACGATACGTCGTACTATTTCACCTAGCCCTACTGGCACAACCGGTACCGTAAGAAGTCTCAGCAGGAGACCATCAGGCAGTGGGAGACGCCATTATATCTTGGAAGGCTTTTCAAACTTTTGCCTCTTGCATCCCTGTAATACAAGTTTAATACATTTTATTAAACCGTTTTTAAACAATGGCACGTAATTATTAAGTGCACCAGTCTTTTTCTGAAATTACAGAAATTAGGCCAGAAAATTGAGCTTTCTTCAAATGTGAAAATGTGTTGGTTTGTTGGTTGCTTGCTTGCTTGGGGAAGGAGACCAGACAGCGTGGTAATCGATCTCATCGGATTAGGGAAGGATGGAGAAGGAAGTCGACCGTGCCCTTTGAGAGGAACCATCCCGTCATTTGCCTGGAGTGATTTAGGGAAATCACGGAAAACCGAAATCAAGATGGCCGGACGCGGGATTGAACCGTCGTCCTCCCGAATGTGAGTCCAGTGTCTAACCACTGCGCCACCTCGCTCGGTGAGAATGTGTTCCAAGACACAACACACATATCGTATTCAAATTTAAGAGAGTTCCAAACTCTAAGATCTTGTTAATAAAGTATTTTACTATCTATCATTTACTCCACCATGCCACTACACACAAATAATAAGGTAGTGAAGAAACTGAGTAGAAGCAGTATTGAAAACCAGTTACGAGCTAAAAATACTCTGGAAGTGAACCTGCTACGAACTAAGACAAATTTCCACTTTTAGAGTGGTAAGGTAGTTAACACATTGAAAACAGAAACACAGTTATTTTGCAAACATCATATGTTACATGGTAAACGACCTTGTTCTGTATCGAGGTACAAGATGATGTTCAACCGAGAAAGTATGGCTCAACCGTTCTCACGTTATGGAACTAATTTCAGAAACATATTGATTGTTACTTGCCACAAAAATCCGTAATTAAAGAATTAACAAATTATTCCAAGTGTCTATAAATCGAAACAATTACAAATGTTGGACAAAACAACCTCATGTCTAGCAACAACGAAGACTGTCGAAAGTAGTGAAAACTGCTTACGACGGTCTCTCGTGCGCATTTCTTCACGTGATTCTAAAATCAATCACTATGCTTTAGTACCGTAAACATCGTGTGATCCTAGGTGCATAGTCTTCTAAGAAGAACATTTTTCACTAGTACTAGAAAGTCCTTTCGTCTCTATTTAACTACCTACTCACACTTACACCATCTCCCCCAAAAATTCACCTCGTAACTCCTGCGCCACCCCCAAAACATACAACACACTTCTCTTCATTACGAAATTAGCTGTTTCTTCATACAGCAAGATAGTCCTACCCTCCTGTCCCTTCCTTTAGAAAGTTCACAACTGTCCATTAATTATCTGATTTACCTATCTTCAACATTCCCCTGTAGTTGAAAAGTGAAATATTGTCTCAGCCACACATACTACAATAGTATTAATTGAACACTCTTTGGAGAAATAGTTCTTCATCATCATAAATACCTAAGAAGAAGAATTTTCATGGCGTCTATTATCACTAAAAGGCTAACAGTTGTGTGGTCATTTAGTCCCATATGCACGTTGCCTATATAACGGTTTCCAGAGGCGACAAAAGTTGTGCTGCGCATACATATTTCGTAACCAATCGAAAACTCATTTGTCATCATAAAGATTAAAGAACTGCTCATTCTTTGACTCTCCTGATATTGGTATATGAATTTCAGATCGGATAGCCCTTTGTGTAGTGCACTACTCTCTCCTGCCACTTCCTTTTTCCGCCGTATAACTTCATGTTTCAGTCACCTTCTGCTCTCTTCTTCATTCGCAGTCATCTTTCGTTGTTCCTTGTTTTTGCTATGTTACCTGGAGTCCTTTTGGGAATCAAAGTTCATCACTAATACAATCCCAACTTTTTTTTTAAAAAAAAAAGGAAAAAGAGCGTTGTTTCGTTAAATTCTTTGATATTCAGAGTTGGTACTAGATCAGAGCTAAGTAGGTAGGCTTAATATTCGAATTAAACATCCATATGCATGATACAATACGTATTTCGTATTTGTTAGTGGCCACACTACTGAAAAAAATATACAACTGACAAGTATCTATGCTACTTTTACTCGTGTAATTTCTTCCTATCACTTATTCAGGCAAGAAATCTTGTTCCTTAAATTCGTGTTCCTTCTAACGTGAAGACCTTATGCCTGTAGCCATAGACATAAGCTTATCTGCTCAGTTCTGCCCTTCGATTTGAAACTCACCACCTATAACTATGACTGCAAGCACAAATAAAACACTGGTACTTCAAATCATAAGGAGAGGAACTTCACTTGCAACCAGTGCTCCATCACCGTCTTACAAACTGCGCTGCAGCAGCTGCAACATAATTTTGGCTATAATTCCCACACCACACAGCACTCTGCATATTTATGCACATTCCATCTTATAAGCCCCCCCCCCCCCCCCCCCTCGGCCTCTCCCGCCAACCGACGCATTCACGATTCTCCATTAAATCAGCTCATGACAACGAAAGAAACAATCTAAGCAAACCCTCTAAAATTCAACCATTCACGTGATTGTTGAGGATCAAAGATTTCCAACACTCACTAATTAATGTAATAATCTTAATTTACACGGGCACAATAGATTAATCAATGTTATTTTTACCGAAGGAAAAAATACATAATACAAATTCTTCAAATCTCGTAAGAAAAATCAAAATGCTCATTAATTGACACCACCATCATGATATGATCCCAGTCAAAGACAAAGGTATAATCACTTTATCGACTCCTGTGGACAGAGTGCTTCAAACAGGTGTCTTTTCCATCAACGGTTTATTGTTCTACGTTAACAAATGAACAGCGCGTGCCAAGAAGCAAAACAAGGACTAACACTAATTCCACTAAGCCGACGTAACATTAACACTTGTTTCTGCTATTTATACGCCCCCAAAGTTGTCGTTGACTGCCCCTTCCAATACTCCAATAACAAAGAAAATGATCAATCTTTGCACAAAAGTAATTCAAAAAGAACCACTCAGAAATACATTAAGTTCTCCAACTTTTCGTGAGACTCACTTGTGGCGCCAGACACTCACGTTTCATTATACCGTGGTTCCTGTGAACGAAGTTCCACTATTTCGACTCCATGTCCAGGTCACTCTTCCCCATTTCAGATCAGCTCAGAACAGTTCCTATAGTATCGCCGAAAATTTTACTCTTTTTACGTTGCTGGCTCTAAGGCTTGTAATTTCCCCTTTCCACAGGACGAAATCAGGCATTACGATTTTCGTACCTATACGGCTTTTACATCTACATCTACATCTACATTTATACTCCGCAAGCCATCCAACGGCGTGTGGCGTAGGGCACTTTACGTGCCACTGTCATTACCTCCCTTTTCTGTTCCAGTCGCGTATGGTTCGCGGGAAGAACGACTGTCTGAAAGCCTCCATGCGCGCTCGAATCTCTCTAATTTTACATTCGTGATCTCCTCGGAAGGTATAAGTTGGGGGAAGCAATATATTCGATACCTCATCCAGAAACGCATCCTCTCGAAACCTGGCGAGCAAGCTACACTGCGATGCAGAGCGCCTGTCTTGCAGAGTCTGCCACTTGAGTTTGCTAAACATCTCCGTAACGCTATCGCGCTTACCAAATAACCCTGTGAAGAAACGCGCCGCTCTTCTTTGGATCTTCTCTATCTCCTCCGTCAACCAGATCTGGTACGAATCCCACACTGATGAGCAATACTCAAGTATAGGTCGAACGAGTGTTTTGTAAGCCACCTCCTTTGTTGATGGACTACATTTTCTGAGGACTCTCCCAATGAATCTCAACGTGGTACCCGCCCCACCAACAATTAATTTTATATGATCATTCCACTTCAAATCCATCCGCACGCATACTCCCAGATATTTTACAGAAGTAACTGCTACCAGTGTTTGTTCCGCTATCATATAATCATACAATAAACGATCCTTCTTTCTATGTATTCACAATACATTACATTTGTCTATGTTAAGGGTCAGTTGCCACTCCCTGCACCAAGTGCCTATACGCTGCAGATCTTCCTGCATTTCGCTACAATTTTCTATTGCTGCAAATTCTCTGTATACTACAGCACCATCCCCGAAAAGCCGCATGGAACTTCCGACACTATCTACTAGGTCATTTATATATATTGTGAAAAGCAATGGTCCCATAACACTGTGGCACGCCAGAGGTTACTTTAACGTGTGTAGACGTCTCTTCATTGATAACAACATGCTGTGTTCTGTTTGCTGAAAACTCTTCAGTCCAGCCACACAGCTGGTCTGATATTCCGTAGGCTCTTACTTTGTTTACCAGGCGACAGTGCGGAACTGTATCGAACGCCTTCCGGAAGTCAAGGGAAATAGCATCTACCTGGGAGCTTGTATCTAATATTTTCTGGGTCTCATGAACAAATAAAGCGAGTTGGGTCTCACACGATCGCTGTTTCCGGAATCCATGTTGATTCCTACAGAGTAGATTCTGGGTTTCCAAAAACGACGTGATACGTGAGCAAAAAACATGTTCTAAAATTCTACAACAGATCGACGTCAGAGATATAGGTCTATAGTTTTGCGCATCTGCTCGACGATCCTTCTTGAAGACTGGGACTACCTGTGCTCTTTTCCAATCATTTGGAACCTTCCGTTCCTCTAGAGACTTGCTGTACACGGCTGTTAGAAGGGGGGGCAAGTTCTTTCGCGTACTCTGTAGAATCGAATTGGTATGCCGTCATGTCCAGTGGACTTTCCACTGTTGAGTCATTCCAGTTGCTTTTCTATTCCTTGGACACTTATTTCGGTGTCAGCCATTTCTTCGTTTGTGCGAGGATTTAGAGAAGGAACTGAAGTGCTGTCTTCCTCTGTGAAACAGCTTTCAGCTTTACGCGTCTCATCCTCTGTTTCAATGCCATCATCATCCCGGAATGTCTGGATATGCTATTTCGAGCCACTTACTGATTTAACGTAAGACCAGAACTTCCTAGGATTTTCTGTCAAGTCGGTACATAGAATTTTACTTTCGAAGTCACTGAACGCTTCACGCTTAGCCCTCCTTACGCTAATTTTGACATCGTTTAGGTTCTGTTTGTCTAAGAGGTTTTGGCTGCGTTTAAATTTGGAGTGAAGCTCTCTTCGCTTTCGCAGTAGTTTCCTAACTTTGTTGTTGAACCACGGTGGGTTTTTCCCGTCCCTCACAGTTTTACTCGGCACGTACCTGTCTAAAACGCATTTTACAATTGCCTTAAACTTTTTCCATAAGCACTCAACATTGTCAGTGACGGAGCAGAAATTTTCGTTCTGATCTGTTAGGTAGTCTGAAATCTGCCTTCTATTACTCTTGCTAAACAGATACCTGCAACTTGTCTAATTAGGCTCCCTTTGCCAATATTTGTTTGGTCCACCGACACAAATTCCATTTTCTGTAGCTGACCCTTACATTGTCCTAACAACATCTAGCAGGCAGTGTCGAAATTCACAGGCGCAGTATCATGGAACAGAGCTGCATAATGTCGGCAGGACTGAACGCCGCGTCGAGGAACTATTTCTTACATAGCATGCTGTTGAAAAATTTCACTAAGCTGCTGAAACTCGAACACACAAAATTTCTACTCATATTTATATCGTACTTGACACAATACTGTGCCACACTCGTCAATAAAGCCTCTCAAAATGGCTTCCATGTACCACTGGACACAATTGTGTAGCTGTTTCCCCCTTAAAGTAGCCACACAAAAGAGTTTATCAACCAATGGCCGGATGGGACATAGCGAATATAATAGTTGTTCGAGCCATGGGCGTGGTTGTAGGGCATTTCAAGTCAAAGTACCCCTGGAACTTGTGCACTGAGAGGCAATGCGTGCATTCGGCTACATGCTGGTGAATACTGCCTATCAGGTTGTCCGTGACGACTGGGAGAAAACCTGTAATCAAGGCCCATTTTGCAAATTAAGTAGCTGAGAATGTGCCTTGACCTTTCCGCCTCTGCAGCTTGGTTTCGGGCACCATCCTTACGGGCCTCTAGGCCTAACACTCGTGCAACCTTTCTGATAACCTTTGTCCAGTAACCAATTTATCTTACTTCCTCAGTCCCAGACACGAACATTGGATGCGTATCATCTGAGTCCCCTCGTACATTTCTAACTAAATTCTCTATCATTTCTACGTTACTAATGATAAGCTTCTCTACTGCTACTGTCAATCTGTGCTGACACTTTTGTAACCTCGATTTTCCACTGTCCATAAATCCCACCCTACTTGCTCAATTCCACAGACCTGTTCATTCTGGCATTGTTCTACATGGGTCCGTTCTTGGCGCATTGTTATAAGTTGTTCTAATCCTGTCGAAGCTTCCACCAATCGCGACTCCATCGCAGTTGACTTTTCACCTTGAGCATATGCACTATCCTGACATCATCTGAATAGCCCTTCCTGCTTTTTTTGTGTCTTCGTTAACTTTGTAGTCCTGCTGGTGGATCTCCCTCAAGTCCTGCTTGATCTCGTGAGGCTTATTTCTTGTTTTATCTCATACCTTATTCGTTCCTTCTTTTCACTTGTCAATCTCCCCCGTACATCTACCCATTTCTCGCTTAAACTTCCACTAGTGCATCTACACTGTCTTCTTCACAAGAGGATTTCACAAAGGGATTCTGCAAAAAAGCTAGGGGTGGCTGGCTCAACAAATATTTCCTATTTATATTGGAAACAATAATTTTGCTACTGATTTCTTTGGCAGCCACCTGAGCTGCCACCGATTCCTCTTGTTGCGTTACCACGATTTCTTCATCGTCATTTTCAGTTCACTGAGCCAATATCTCTTTCAAAATTTTCCACGTTCGTCATGCTCCCTTGGTTTAGTCGTTCCCCATTAGCACCTAACGGTAATGTTGCTAGCACCAAGAACACCTCGTTTAGTTGAAAAGACTCGTTGTTAATCATCTCTATATGTGTAGTGTGGTGAAGAGGGCCATTTCCTCTTTACTCTACTCTTGCTGCGAGTCTTCTTTAGCCTATGCATTAGCCGAAACAGGATCTAACACTGTCTCCTTAGCAGTTCATCGACACATAAATTCACAAAACTGATATTTTGTTACCGCTCCAAAAATTCGAACCAGATCGACCCTTTTCACGTGTCTGTGAGAGTTGGAGCAACATGGATGAGCACACGTTCGCACAATACACCGACACTATCCTTCTGAATGGAGAAGATCATGGAAATGGAAGAGGTGCCTGTCGCCTTTATCAACATCGTTCTCCACAACCTTCGATTCTATCGAATACTCTTTTCGCCACAATTACGCAGCGACGTCAGGATAGGGTACCTTTAAGTTCAGCAGGCGTAACTGTGGTGCTCAAAGGAGACGCCACACCGCATCGCGTTGAAGAGAACTTGTCAACGAGTACACGAGCGATTTATTCGGCTATTAATCAGTGGAATACTAAAACAAAAAGCGTACTGAGTCACGCCTCATCAGTTTCAAGATGGACATGTTTTCAAATGGTTATATCACGAACGGTAGATTTCTGATCACTAATTCCAGTTTAAAATATTATCTACTTAATGCCCTCTACAAGTCCTAGGAGTTTGTAGCGAGAATTTCCGAACACCATTAATATATTTGAAAGTCCAGAGTTAATAGAGAGAAAGTTTGCAAGTGTCGTAAGTTCACCATAAACAGAGTGACTGCCAAAAAATTTATTATCTTCTCCATATTACCACCGCAAAATCACGCTAGAAATAACAGTACAAAAAGAGATGATGTATATGAATTGTTAGAATATTGCAACTTAGGATTGCTATAGCTGTATCTTGACAAAGTAATCAATTTTGGCATTCTGTGTGTGTGAAAATTTGTTGCGATCGTCTACCGATCCGATCTGTTCCGTATCTTGTGGTCCTGTTTGGTACGCTGTGACCTAACCAAGGGTTACTGTATTTCTGTTGGAATTTGCAGGCATTAGTGATATTATGCTTTAAATCCGAACTTTTCTTAGGTCATACAGCATGCGTTGTCGAAATATTCGCAAAGAATTCGCTTGGAACTGATAGTTGCATCCTATTGGAACCATTGTTCCGAGCTTTGTGCAGTATTATCATTACTTACAAAATTATTGTGGACAGTGACCATTTACTTATGAAACTGTCGTGGCACGCGTTTTAATACACGTGAGGTGGTAGAATTTTGCTCTAATTATTGAACTACATGGCCTAAAGCGTTGCTGGCGTGTAGGTTTTCCGACGCTCGTACCCAGTCTACGATAACCTGCTGTAACAAAACGAGGATCAAATAAAACTATTGATTAGTGAAAATTTAAAACATTGCTCCCAACTTTTTATTGTAAAGAAAAAAGATATAATGTGTCGTGAATTGATCTATAGCACCGAAGAAAGAAAAATAAAACAAAAGATATCGAAAAGCTAACCAAAGAAAAGAAAAGGCACGGATATTAAGATTTTTCTGTTAACTACTCTAGAGAATGACAGTTCAGAGACGCAACTTTCTCATATTATGTCTATTTAGGAAGGTATAATCTGTTAAACCCAGTTTGATGGAAAGATAAAAGACTGGAAAATAATTAATCGGTACAGACGACTTTTTGACAGTAACTGTATAATAAGAAAAAAAATATGATTACAATTGATGAACAACACAGACGAGACTAAAATTATATCAGCGACTCGAGGGTAAATTTTATCTTCGTTTGTATTTATCGTAAAATACGACAATACAAGTGAACTTTGCAATTATTACGCGGATTTAGAATATTTGTAAGTAAAATAAACTTCGCAGTCGTTAGGTTTGCTTAAATATTTAACGTTTTGCTGTGGAGATGTGGAAGATCAATTATATTTCGAATGTAATTGAAAGTTCGTAATATTATCAGTAGCACTCAGGAAATATTCACAAAACAAATGCACGCCTCTACAAGTTGTAAGATTTCCGGAACCATGATTGTAGAAGTGTAAATGTAGCACTGTTAATAAATAACATCTCATGGTGGTACTGACATTAAAGAAATATATTATCACTGTGGTTCCGTAATTTGAAAAAAATTATTAACTGTGCACAACTTTCGTTTCTCTGGTACTAACAGAGGGAAAACACAGCCCTAGCAGCTTATCGCTAATTCGTAGCGGGCTCCCAACTGTCATCAAGCCGTGTTATCCACAAATACTCTGCCACGTATTCCCTCATACTCTCCTAAGACCCACCAATTTTATTTTAGTCGATTACTTGTCATAGGGTGTAGAACTTCCTTATACTGCCATACTTTAGCTGCTACTCCAGCCAGCTCTGTTTCCGGATAGAGAGTTTTAAAAAAAAGAATTTTGTGAGGGTCGAACTCATGATCTCTAGTTTACTAGACCAGTGCTCAACCATTGCGCTAAGAAAACGGCGGCTTTCCGTTTGTGGGATATCCTGGAATTTTTGCGTCTTCATGATGAATCTTACAGCCCACGAGTAGATATCGATTTAGGCACACAGCTGGTACTGGAGACGTCCACATCCTCGTTTTTAAACTTTCTTGATGGTTTCCCCTTTATGATCCATCACAAACGTCAATCCACCGACAATTGTCAGTCCTCTCAGTCTTGACATAGTGCACAGCTAGTGGAAAAGCGTGTTCTACTGTGAAATACACCTCAAAGCTCCTCTCTGGCTGCAGGATACTGTTGTCCACAGTGGCACAGGCGTTGCTCCTCGGCCCTCACGTCAACTTCCCTGACCAGCAAGACCACCAGACTCCTCGTCAGTTAAACACGAGTTTAAAACATCAGACATCTTGTCAGTTAAACACGTGTGGGACGTGTTGAAGAGGGAACTTGCTCATTCCCAAGGGCCTGCAAGAACCGTTGCCGAAATGCAAGAATTGGCCCAAGATGTTTCTATTGTAGGATACCTTTCGGCACCGCTGTAATCGCTTGCATGCGAGAATACTAGGGGTCGTGAGGAGGGGTCGGGGTCGGGGGGGTGGGGCTGGGGTTTTACACTATTTACTGATGCGGCTCTTTGGCACCCTTCACTGTGACGTATGTGTTTTGTTTGGTCTGAATTTATCATACACTGCTACTATGATGAACTACAGGTGACCTCTCCTGTCAATAAAATGACGTTGTTGATGACTCGGTTGCGTTTTTCTTTTTACCGAATGTGAGGTTTGAAATGTATTGAAGGTGACGTCAGAGACCTAGTGAGACAGATAAGATATACAGGTATATTACAGCACCTACTCCACAGCTGATCACTTTGCCATCAGGAATGCCTCTACATTTCAGTCAAAACGTCGGTTTATTTTACTAATTTAAGTGTTTTATAAGGTTACAAGTCTGAACAACCATAGGAATTTTAAGAGGTAATTTTTTTCCGCATGAAGCCTACTTCTTCACATGTCTGTGTTCGCCATTAATTATGGTACACACTGTATCTTAAAATCCCTGCTTCCCTTCTCCACCGTCCCTCCCCATTCCTCGATTATGGTCCTTTATGGCGAACTTTATTCCATGTCATCATCGTCTCGTTACGTTTTTCATGTATTCATTTTCTCGACGTTTCTGCAGATATCGTAACGATGTCATTGAATTGGTGAACGTAATTTTCTGAGGCTCTGAGCACTATGGGACTTAACATCTATGGTCATCAGTCCCCTAGAACTTAGAACTACTTAAACCTAACTAACCTAAGGACATCACACAACACCCAGCCATCACGAGGCAGAGAAAATCCCTGGCCCCGCCGGGAATCGAACCCGGGCATGGGAAGCGAGAACGCTACCGCATGACCAAGAGAATGTAATTTTCAGCATGTGTTAGTATCACTACGTTGCGAACGTTTCGGTTCTTTTCTTTCCTAACGTTTATAAAGCCCCTCATTTAATTCAGGCCAGTCGAAACTCCACGAGGGAGAGCTGACCGGCCGCAATCCTGCTTGGCTTTCCTAGCTCAGAAGAGAGTTGGGCTGAGTGGCGAGGAGGAAAAGGTAAAGGAAAAGGAAGAGGACGATTGCAGCCGGACGCCGCTAGAGCAAAGCGATCGCCTTGTGGCACGCCAGGCGGTTTCCTGGCAATCTTATCTGAATTAAATTACATCCACGTTTTGCATTAGGAATACTATTGTGTCTAAGCATTTGTCCAAAGAAGAAACATTGGAGAATCCACAACATTCGGTTCCCAATCAGTATTGCCTTAGTTCTCGTGTCTTTCATGGCCATGCAAGGGGCAAAGGACTTAATACGTCAACGCACCAATACGAGCTGGAATAATGGAACCTTATTACGACACCAGGCACAAAGACTACAGGACGTACTATTTTTCTGACGAATGACAGCGAATGCTGGCTGAAGCGAAGAGGGCCAGTGGGGAAAGAACTTAATTAAGAGTAGTTAGAGTATTGAAAATATCCTTTATGGTCGAAACTACTCATTATTGCGTTACTAATTAGTTCAGTTCATTAAATCATTTGGTAACAGATATGGCGACAAGATTGATGCTATCAAACGGAAAGCATCAATTACATGACATGGAACATCTCTCATAAGTCAAGGCAGTCATTTGGGGACCAGAAATGATTGAGTAGGTCTCAGTAATTGAAATACATCATTGTGAGTTCTCAATGAAACCCCAAGATATTGCACCACTGAAGATGGATTTGGATTTATTTGTCAGACCATTAGCGCTTTTGGCTGCTAACGTACTTCATTACTTCCTACTGATAGACGTACAATGTAACATGCAACTCAACGACCCTGTCCAGTCCAGAAATTTATAACATTTTTATATGATGTTACCTTTAAAACATAGTGTGAGATACGTAATAATCAATATTGGACTAGTCTGCCCTATTTGGTGGCACACAGTTAACAAGGCAATTGATTATTTTCAATATTATTGCCGTTACAGTTAATCTCTGAAGTAATGCATTAGGTAGCCGGTTCATTTTCCGCTGTATTTAATGCGAGGATTGAATTATGTCATGTAACGGCGGCTCCAAATGACGTCTACCTCGTCTTACATTAGATATTTATAGTTAATTCGTGACTATTTAAATATTAGATTCTTTTGACTGACACATGTTATTAACTGGAAGAAATTTAATGAGAACACTTCATACGGTGTTATGATTTCACACACAATTATTCTTAGTACCGGAAATCGTACAAATACTGTGCTATAAGAAGGCAATGCTCTAGCAGGAACAAAGAACGAGTGGAAATTTAATATTGCCGTAATTAGATTCGCATCATTCTTCAGTGACCAGTGAGCCATGTCAGTATTAGTAAATATTCGTATTCTGTACCATCGATTTCTCTGGACTGCTACGTAAACTCTGACCAAAACGAGAGGTAACGCAAATTTTCAGTTATTTCGTAAGATATAGTATGTCACACCTCGATTCCCCTGACAAGCCGCTAAACGGCTTTATTCGTTCAACCTATGTGTGATAAGGTTTTTTTCCGTTATGAAATAGACAAATTCCCATAAAGGTAGGGTCTACCACATACTAATTTCCTTAACTCCATGTCTTCGCCTCTATCACAAACCATAGTTCCTGGTATATTACATATCGTAGAAACCATAATTCCTGGTATATTACATATCCTAAAATCGGAATGTGTATAAAAACCGTACTTATTTAATCAAGCGCCAGCCGCTGTGGCCGAGCGGTTCTAGGCGCTTCAGTCTGGAAACGCGCTGTTGCTACGGTCGCAGGTTCGAATCAGGCCTCGGGAATGGATGTGTGTAATGTCCTTAGGTTAGTTAGGTTTAAGTAGTTCAAAGTCTAGGAGACTAATGACCTCAGATGTTAAGTCCCATAGTGCTTAGAGCCATTTGAACCATTTGAATTTAATCAAGCAGTAATAGTTACTGCATTGGTAAGAAAATAAAAAGATTTGAAAATAAACACACAGCTCCTACTAATAACACTATCCTGCAATATTTATCTCTTAGAAGTAGTTGCAGTGTGGCCAGCGCGTCTTGCTGTCTCCCTAGTGTGTAACCTACGACATATAGCCATGTACCTGACAACTGCTTGGAATAGCGCTGTGGTGTGGAAAGTGGGAACACTGAGCAGGCACTTCGGCAGGTCGGGTTTAATTGGATATAATTCTGCTACGTGCCGGCCGCTGTGGCCATGTGGTTCTAGGCACTTCAAACTCGAACCGCGCTGCTGCTACGGTCGCAGGTTGGAATCCTGCCTCGGACATGGATGTGTGTGATGTCCTTAGGTTAGTTAAGTTTAAGTAGTTCTAAGTCTAGAGGACGGATGACCTAAGATGTTAAGTTTCATATTGCTTAGAGCCAAACTGCTACGTGCAATGTGGGCATATGTAAGGTATTACTATACTTTGTAACTGAGGAGCATAAGAAATTAGACTGGAGGAAACTTTCCCTCTACGTGCAGAATAATTACAGGACTTGAAAAGACAGATTACGCCAGACACACAAGGCAAGAGGAGACTCTTAAGTCACAACCATTATGTGAGATTTTCTCAATAACCAGAAAGAGATAGCTTAACTGAAGTGTTTGCATATCTCAGAAAGCATTCTGCCGTTTAAAGTCTTAAGGACACCAAGCGGGACGCCACAGAACCACAAGCATCTAAAAGCACTTGGAGAAAACACTCGCATCTTCGTCACAAAGAAGTGGGTTTGTTGGCGGTGATATGGCCTAACAAAGATGTTAATTAATGATAAGAGACTATAAATAGGTCCTAGTGGAAAGATTGGGCAACAAGCTGAACATCCTTTGATTATTTTCAACAATAGCTTGACAAAATTTATTACCACAGTCCAGTTGACAATGTATTACAAATATTCTTAAGTTGTTTCTTATGCTAATAACCCATTCACTATCTGCAATAATTAAATTTCTCTTACTAACACAGTGTAACATTAGGTATAGTTCACCTACATTGATAATCGAACGTTTGCTTTATATACCAAAAGGATTACAAATGCAGTTTACTACTTTCAGACATTAAATTCTTCTCAGTAAAACAGTGCCATATTTAAGAACTTTATGCTTCAAAAATTTTAGGCAAGACAATTAACTCAAAGAGGTTCCTTCGACCAAAATCAATAAATTGTGAGAACTAGCCCATTGTGAGAACAGGGTGCAGATGGGACATTACACTCCGAGGTAGACCTTGGGCACCCGATCCGTGGCGACGAGGAATGAAGTCGAAACTGGCTCCTCCTACAACATTCATAATACCTATCTTAAGTAAAAAAAAAGGATTAAACAACGGTTCACTGGCCCATCTCAAAAAATGATGTACTCAAGGCTACAGCAGAAGTGGCAATGAGAAATTTAATTGCATCAAATAGCCAACATTAATCTCAAAGGGAAAAAAGAAAGATTGTATTAAGTTAATGAAGGGTGCCGAATAAGGCAAAACATCTTTTTAGGGTGCAACACACCAGCTGCCAGTTACCTCAACCGTGAATAAATACTCAGGTAGAAAATCTGAGTTAACCACGCCATCAAGTAACAAGCATTTCCATAATTCCAGAGGATTACTGAAATAACTGTTAACTAAAACTAAATAAAGCACTACTCGTCAAACAGACCGCCCGGCATACGCTAATAACGACTGCACGATGCCAACACACAGGGCCCGCTGCTGGGACAAGCGCACACCGGGAAAGCTAGCCACGCAAAACAAAAACAAATACGCTGGGCCTTGAGTTCGTTCTCTCCCCTCGACCGTCGCCTCAATCGTTCGCCAGTCAGAGAATGCCAGCTCTCCAGATATCCAAGGTGGTGCTCACCTTCGACGGGTACGAGATATAGACTTCGTCACACAACTCGGTCCGGTAAACTCATTCTTGACAACACAGGACCGTAGACGAACCCTTGAAGCAATATATTAGGGAACCACAGCAAGTAGCGAGAAGTACCCAACGCGGAACCCTTCCCGTCGGGGTAGGCACCCGGTCTGAGACGCCTTTCCACGTTTCGCGAGGCTATCCCCCGTCGCAGGTTCGAGTCCTCCTTCGAGCATGGCTGTGTGCGTTGTCCTTAGCGTAAGACTAAGTAGTGTGTAAGTCTAGGTACTGATGACCTCAGCCCTTTGGTCGTATAGGAACATACCACCACCACTCGAAAGCCCTGAGATCCAGACAGTAGTTTCTGGGTCACGCCTTAACTGCTGCAAGTCTGGAAATTTTCAGTGTGAAGACTGGATGGCGTGGTTACGAATCGTCGATCGTTGCTTTGGTGAAATTGAAAATTTAACCCTCCAACGACAATGACGATACGATGGAAAATATAGCTCCCTGGAAAACGAAATGGGCAGGACAAAACTGCCAAAGAGGAACAGTCGGTGGAAAAAATGATGATCCTATAGCCAATGGACAGTCAGCAGCTATTCAAATGGAGGGATGAGATGGGGATTGATTAGAGAGCGAGTAGTGAAGCTGTGAATGAATTCGCAAAGCAGAGAGAGAGAATTCAGACGGGAGGAGAGAGACAGTGAGTTTGGCTTCTGGAGGTACAACAAGCTGTTCTCCACACAGTCTTAAGACTTGAAGTCAAATACGTGCTTTTATTCCGTTGTCCATCACCACATTATGAAATACTCATTTCCCACTCCATTTGGGATGTATTTACCTACCGCCCGATGCTCTAACCTTAAGGCATCTGACAGCACTTCCTCGTCTGATCTCAGCTTCCAGATACCATGCTAACGCCAGCAAGCACGCTATAGATAAGGAATTATGTCAGCCAGTGCAGTAGAAGGACTGAGTTAAGCTGTCCGGTGGAGCGGGCTGTCTACCCGCGGGCACACAAAAAATGAGGGATCCAACACATTGCCGATTTCTCACATCTGTCAAACATGCCTTCATGCAAAACGTTCTACATTGAGTGGTGAGATAAGACAGTTAATTCTCACTCCATCCCCCTCACTACTTGAACAGCTACTGGGGCACGTCTATAACTAGGCAAATTAGCACCAGTATTTATGTTTTGGTTGTCAGTATAATACCAAATGTAAATATTTACGTGTATTAACCCATTTATTACTCCTTTCTCATTGTGACGTAATTTGCATACCATTTTCTGAACCCATTCCTTTTTTGGTGCCTAACATGTGGCCACTTGCATATTGAATTTCAACTTACATTTTCGCTCCCACTACATCTTGGTGCCTAACGTGAGGTGACGTTGTCATATTCTTGCCTCAGTTCGTTTCATTGCACTTTCGTCCCCTAACGTGGGGCGCTTTGCATATCACCTTACATTTTACTACAACTCCTCTTCTGGAGGAACACTCTCGTTCAATTTGATAGTAAGCATCCTCTTTGCTTTCACATTGTTTGCAACAAATCTAACCTCTTATGGTCCTAAATATATTTATCTTTTTTTTGTTTTTGTTTGATCTCAAACCATATTCTTTCTTCAATAATCTAAGCGTTCAGTTTCACAGATTCAGTAACTCTACCTAACTTTTATGTATAACAGCAGTCTCATAAGCGAATCTGATAAGTAATACGTTTTCCCGTGAATTTCACTCCCACTTCTGAACCTATTTATTATTCCTTTTACAGCTTGTTCTGGGTTACTTGCCTATGTCATATTTCAATGGTTTCGGTGTTGCTTCATTTGCTCGTGCCAACCCAAAGCAGCAGCAGTGTAGTAGTAGCAGTAGCGCCACATTCATCTGAAGTATAAAATGGTATGAATAAATAGTCACCGTTATGAAGGGTATCTGAAATACTGGTCCTAGAAAATGAACTTTCAGAACAGTACATTATACAACATGTTAAAACGACTGCTCTCACTAGGGCAAACGACTAAAAACCTTTTCGTCCATACACAACACAGGAGGTTTTAAGTTACCCGTTTGGTATACAAACAGAGCACTTTCCTTAAGGCTATGAACAACTAGGTTAACATCCCACAGTATTCTAGCACAGAATTAGAATTTTTTAAATAAAAAAGTGCCTTCGTTCGAGAGCACTACGGAAACTAATGTCCTATTGATTGCAAATGGAAATTACATTGAAAATCCTACGAAGCTTTGCATAAAAGTGTTGGACAGTGTCTCTAGTATATCTGTAAATAGCATCACATCACTCTTTTCAGTTCTGAGCGCACAGTGAGCATGTAAAGACATAGAAAATAGTGTCTCCCGCCAGCTACGAGGGCGTGTTTGCGATTTCGCCTGATTTCATGCAGCCCACAAACATAACTATCAAGGATTTCCTTCTTCATGACAATTCTCCGCCTACCGTAGGGTTCTTGAAGAGAAGCGTATGATCACCCACCATACAGCCCGGACTTCGCTCTCGCTGATTTTCGCCTTTGCTCACATGAACCGCTGCGTATAAAGCCAATTTTTTGCACAGACAAGGAGTTACAGATCAGCGTAGCGAATTGGCAGAAGGCACAGGCGGCTGCCTCCTATGAAGAGGGTATTGGAAAATTGGTTCACTGATAGGACAAGTGTCTCAGTGACAGCCGCGACTTTGCGGAGAAGTAGCTGGAAGGTGTAGCTAACATTTGAAAATAGAACTTTTTCATTTCCACTGTTGTTCCAATTTCGAGAACTTTTTTAATCCCTACTATATCTAACTTTAGATATAGTAGGGATTAAAGAAGTTCGGTGGCAGGAGGAACAAGACTTTTGGTAAGGTGAATACAGGGTTATAAATACAAAATGAGATAGGGGTAATGCAGGAGTGGGTTTAATAAGGAATAAAACAATAGGAGTGCCGGTAATCTACTACAAACAGCATAGTGAACGCATTATTGTGGCCAAGATAGACACGACACCCACACCGAATACAGTAGTACAAGTTTTTATGCCAACTAGCTCCGCAGACTCGACGAAGAAATTCATGAAATGTATGATGAGATAAAAGAAATTATTCAGATAGTGAAGGGAGATGAAAATTTAATAGTTATGGGTGACTGGAATTCAATAGTAGGAAAAGGGAGAGAAGGAAACATATTAGGTGAACGTGGATTGGGGGTATGAAATGAAAGAGGATGCAGCCTGGTAGAATTTTGCACAGAGCATAACTTAATCATGGCTAATACTTGGTTCAAGAATAATTAAAGAAGGTTGTATACATGGAAGAAGCCTGGAGATACTAGAAGGTATCAGATAGATTATAAAATGGTAAGACAGAGATTTATAAACCAGGTTTCAATTTATATTTCCAGGGGCAGATGGGGACTCTGACCCCAATCTGTTGGCTATGAACTGTAGAGTAAAACTAAAGAAACTGCAAAAAGGTGGAAATTTCAGGATATGGGACCTGGATAAACTAAACCAGAGGTAGTACAGAGTGTCTGGGAGAGCATAAGGGAACAATTGACAGGAATGGGGGAAATAAAATCGATAGAAGAAGAATGGGTAGCTTTGAGGTATATAGTAGCGAAGGCCGCAGAGGATCAATTAGGTAAAAAGACGAGGGCTAGTAGAAATCCTTGGGTAACAGAAGACACATTGAATTTAATTGATTAACGGAGAAAATACAAAAATGCAGTAAATGAAGAAGACAAAAAGAAATACAAACGTCTCAAAAATGAGATCGACAGGAAGTGCAAAATGTCTGAGCAGCGATGGCTAGAGGACAAATGTAAGGATGTACAGGCTTATCTCACTAGGGTTAAGATGGATACTGCCTACAGGAAAATCAAAGAGACCTTTGGAGAAAAGAGAATCACTTGTATGAATATCAAGAGCTCAGACAGAAATCCAGTTCTAAGCAAAGAAGGGAAAGCATTAAGGTGGAAGGAGTACATAGAGCGTCTGCACAAGGGCGATGTTCTTGAGGACAGTATGATGGAAATGGAAGAGGATGTAGATGAGAATGAAATGGGAGATATGATACGGCGTGAAGTGTTTGACAAAGCACTGAAAGACCTGAGTCGAAACAAGGCCCCGGGAGGAGACAACATTTCATTTGAACTACTCACAGCCTTGAGAGCGCCAGTCCTAACAAAACTTTACAAAATGGCGAGCAAGATGTATGAGACAGGCGAAATACCCTCAGACTTCAAGAGGAATATAATAATTCCAATCCCAAAGAAAGCAGGTGTTGACAGATGTGAAAATTATCGAACTATCAGTTTTATAAGTCTCGGCTGCAAAATACTAAAGCGAATTCTTTACAGACGAATGGAAAAACTGGTAGGAGCCGACCTCGTGGAAGATCACTTTGAATTCCGTAGAAATGTTGGAACACGTCAGGCAAAACTGACCCTACGACTTATCTTAGAAAATAGATTAAGAAAAGGCAAACCTACGTTTCTAGCATTTGTAGACTTAGAGAATGTTTTTCACAATGTTTAGTGAAATCCTCTCTTTAAAATTCTGAAGGTGGCAAGGGTAAAATACAGGGAGCGAAAGGCTATTTACAATATTTACAGAAACCAGATGGCAGTTATAAGAGTCGGGGGACATGAAGGGGAAGAAGTGGTTGGGAAGGGAGTGAGACAGTGTTGTATCCTATCCCCGATGTTATTCGATCTGTATATTGAGCTAGCAGTAAAGGGTACAAAAGCAAAATTCTGAGTATTTATTAAAATCCATGGAGAAGAAATGAAAACATTTTGAGGTTCGCCGATGACATTGCAATTCTGTCAGAGACAGGAAAGGCCCTGGAAGAGCAGTTGAACGGAATGAACAGTCTCTTGCAAGGTCAATTTAAGAAGGACATCAACAAAAACGAGGAAAATGGAATGTAGTCGAATTAAGTCGCGTGATGCTGAGGGAATTAGATTAGGAAATGAGACACTTAAAGTAGTAAAGGAGTTTTGCTATTTAAGGAGCAAAATAACTGACGATGATCGAAGCATAGAGTATATAAAATGTAAACTGGCAATGGCACGGAAAGCGTTTCTGAAGAAGAGAAATTTGTTAACATCGAGTATAGATTTAAGTGTCAGGAAGTCGTTTCTAAAAGTATTTGTATGAAGTGTAGCCATGTATGGAAGTGAAACATGGACGATAAATAGATTAGACAAGAAGAGAATAGAAGCTTTCGAAATGTGGTGGTGCTACAGAAGAATGCTGAAGATGAGTTTGGTAGATCACATAACTAATGAGGAGGTATTAAATAGAGTTGGCGAGAAGAGAAGTTTGTGGCACAACTTGACCAGAAGAAGGGATCGGTTGGTAGGACATGTTCTGAGGCATCAAGAAATCACCAATATACTATTGGAGGGCAGCGTGGAGGGTAAAAATCGTAGAGGGAGACCAAGATATGAATACACTAAGCAGATTCAGAAGGATTTGTTTGCAGTAGGTACTGGAAGATGAAGAAGCTTGCACAGGATAGAGTAGCATGGAGAGCGGCATCAAACCAGGACTGAAGACCACAACAACGTGACCTAACTACCCGAATACTTCTCCTACACTGCCATTTGAGAAGGAAATACCCGGATAGCGCCATACTTGGTGGAAGTTGCGACGGGTGTGCAAGCATTACGTGATACGTTTTGCAGTGAGATGGGGTACACGTAGGCCAAGCAGAACCCTATCGTGTCGGTGTAACAGGGTCGATGTTACGCTATCACTCAAAGTGTAATCAATACAGTGAGTGCCAATATGTCTCACAAGGTCACACATGTTGGAAACAATACAGTGCGTGCCACTATGCCTCGATGACGTGGAAGGGAGCCACATGTGAGCGAGTTCGAACGGGGCAGGATGATCAGTCTCCGGGAAAGGCGTTGTCATTCCGCGACATTTCAGCTCGCACAGGGCATGCTGCTACGACAGTAATGCATGTGTGGAAGCAGTGGATAGAGGAAGGTCATACGCAACGACCACGGAACATGACCACAGCACGAGCTGGCCGTCATCTGGTCCGCATGGACATACGGACCGTACGGCGTCACCCACAGTGTTGGCTCGTCGACGGAACACTGCGACAGGTGTGAACTTGTCTGCATCGACGGTTCGTCGCCGTCTGCTGCAGATTGGACTCGTTGCACGCGTGTCATTATGTCGGCTCCCATTGTCCAGAAACCACAAGCTCCTCTGACTGCAATGGGCAAGTGAACACCGTCACTGTGGTGCCGAGAGGCAACTTGTAATCTTTTCAGATAATTCCCACTTCAACGTGTCTTATAGTGATGGCTTCATACGTGTCCAGCGGTATCGTGGTGAGGGCTACCTGGATTTCTGCATTGTGGAGCGCCATAGTGGACAAACACCAGGTGTGATGGTGTGGGGCGCCATTGGTTGCAACAACCGATCTCACCTCGTACGTATTGCGGGGTCTTTGAACAGCAACCGGTACCTAACGGAGGTTGTGGAGCCTGAGGTACTCCCCCTGGTTCAGGCAGCGCCACAGGCCACATTTCAACAGGGCAATGCCCGTCCACATGGTGCGAGGAATGTTCGGGCCTTCTTCGAAGAGAGACAGGTACCGTTCTTTCCCTGGCCTATACGTTCGCCAGATATGTCACGGTCCCCCACTAACTGGTGTCACGGATTTGTGGGCTCCGATACAAACTACGTGGAGGGAAATCCCTCAGAACCTTATTGATTCAATGCCAACACCAACACCTCTATTGCTGCCCATGGTGGCCACACGACATACTGAATAGCAGGGCTCAAAGGACATGTACAGATTTTAAAAGGTAATCCTCTGTTACTTGTCAGTTACCTAGCCTGTGGTATTGAATGAATTGAATTCATTCGTTTCATTCTTGGTGTTCCAATTTCCATAGACGGTAGTGTGTTTGAAGACAACAACGGAACACTGTGAGGTGTAAGTTCTCGAACGTCATGAAGATCCATTATTAAATTTATCTGTATAAAATTCCAGTCATCTCTGTGCCCATATTCCGTTTCAGGATTTGTGGCTAATAACGCAGACTACTTTGAAGGGATCTACAGAATTTATTCTGTGAACAACAGATGGCAACGACTTTTAGTGGGATGATTTCTTTATCATTTACATAAATTTATTCATTACTGTGCTGGTTCGGTTTCAGTGGGCTTCCACCGGAACTGAAATATTACCGTAATTGCTGGTACATTTTCCAACCTATAAACAGAGGACAGCCCAGCGAAACACCGATTCCCACGATATTAATCGTACTAGCTGCGGGCGACTTAAAATTAACTGTCGTGAAAAGATTTAGTCACTAAGCTTATGCTTCCGGAAAAAAGGAGTTCATAGGACATGGCGCAGTATGTGTTTTGGAATCATTACCGAAAATAAGAAAATGCCATACGCACATTACATCCCAGCAAAGTGATTTCGAGAAGCTGAACCATTACTACCATTACTAGCATATGTACAAGCACGCAAGAGCACGCATGAGCACGGGCACACATACACACACACACACACACACACACACACACACACACAAAGCCTGGCGGCAGAAAGGTTTGAAATACCGCCCAATGCCCACAAAACTTGATGGCAGATGAGTCGAATATTTCCTGAACAGTGATACAATTGATGCAGTCAATTTTGACTGGGAGACGTGGGTGTGAGAATGAATAAGTTAAAGTAGATTACTTAGACTCCTCCAACTCACTAGTTTACAAAGCCTAAAATGAGTAACATATCCATATTTCAGTAAAGTTGCACATCTTTCGAAAATAATTACAAGGAGCCAGTAAACAAACGATAAAACTAATTAACATAAGAATTTGAACAGAAGAAATCAACGAATTAAGAGTAGCAGCACAGGAAACAACACTGATAAGGTGCAAAATAAGACAAATACTACAGATTTCAGCTTAGGAGTTAAACGTATTGCAGTCCAAGTAAAGAACAAGCAATATTTGTAATGGAAAACAAACTGTAATGATATATAGTAGTAACGTAGATGGTAGTCGATGTGCTATTAATGTTACACACTGATCAGCCAGAACACTATGAATCTAATGACCACGGTCCACCGCTGTATGTGTTCCCATGTATCATTTTCTTTGCTATACTGTAAAAAAATAAAGAGCTCCCTCTGTAACGTCATCGAAACATACGTGGGCGCAAGAAGAGGAAATTATGTTTTGTGGAAGACAGAAACTTTTTGATGAGAATTTATTGTTGAAAGAAACATGGACACAAAAAATGTGCTTTCATGTAGAAGATCATTTCCAGATAATAGATAAGTACCATAAACTGATGATCAAATACTTTTCAGTGCCCTTGGGGACGAAAGCTCTCCCAATTTTTCCGTTGTTCACGACAAAATATGTTTATTTAAAGCACCAATATATATGTATGTCGCCAAACAGTAAAACATGTTGTTGGAAGTATGCAGCGATATTGATTACGGTCTGAGTGCAAATATGATATTTGGCATGGTCTCTTCTCTTGACGGAAGTGTTTCTGTAACTGATCGAAATGACTAGTTCTTAGGGTCTAAGAAACTATTAGCTTGTTTATACGTACAAATAAATGCTCTCAATAGCATACACAATAACATTACCTACAGTGTGGAATATCAAACAGAAAAGGGAACAAATTTTTTGGGTTTTGTAATTTCTGATGTAAATATGAAATACACTTCTCAAATTTATCTCCAACCCACCACTAGAGGTGTTATTGTAAATACACCTCCAGTCCCTTGAAAACAACATAAAATGGAGTTGCAGTGCCGTGATTAATCATATTCACAGAGTCCCATAATTCCCGCTGATGAACGTAAAGTTCATAAAGTTCCGTTATCAAAGAAATAGCACTCAGCAATAGATACAACCCTCACATAATTGGAAAACTTCACAAGAAAATTAAAAAGAAATGGTGTTCTCTCCCTAATACCGGCTCACACGAAGAAAAAAAATTGTTTGCCACCCCTTCATAGAAAAAAATGTCATACTAATTTCAATTAAACAGTTGAACTGTGACTGACGGCCGAACAACAGGGAACTAACATATATCGAAAGTAGAAAATAGTACATTCATCACCGCTAGGCACTAGCCGAAATCTGGATTTGTGTAATAAAGCCTACAAGAAAAGGGGAACTGATTGTTCTTATCTGTGATTTATAAATCACATAACAGACGCTGAGTGCTCCTACTTTCATAATGGAAATTAACCTGATATACGGAATCAGATACGAATATTGGTACCTTGTCTTAAACTTGCACGGATGATACTTGGTGTCATTCACGCGACAGGCCTGAACATGAAGTGACTGGAACGCCGAAATCAGTTGCCTAATAAGACAATATCAAAATAACAGCTGTTGGCACAGTGTTATTGCACTTTACTTCTGTAATGGTACAAAAGTGTGGCGTCCGCACATAACCTTCGGTCTCGGCGAGGTTACAAACAGAAAGGTATCACTACAAGTGAAGAATAATGCCGGTTCGGAGATTAATGTAGAGTGTAAGATGGGTCAATTCACTCGCAATGACCATTCTGCCCAATGCCATCATTTCATCAACCCTAAGACTTCGAATGTGCCCAGAAGGCACTAATTTAGCGACATAGCATTACTTAGTTGAGATTGTGCTGACAAGATTGCCAATCCCGCCAGCATGTACTCATTGTGAAAGCATGTCTGTGTGGAGGTGCAAGGATGACACGGAGAATGTCGCCGAAAGGTGGAGATAACCTTTGGTGTTCCATACACACGCATTTCAGTGTCGGACTCCTCCGTCACGTTTACACAGAAGGGTGTGAAACAGAAAGCCTGGTAAAGGAAAAGTACTCATTACTGCTTCAATTCACGTTCAGATTTCTTTCAGTAATTTTGAACGGTCCCTATTCGTTCCAGCGTGTATACCAGAACAAAAGTTGTGGTCGTGCTACACTACAAAAAATTGGAATCACGTTCAGTGAAACTGCAGCCCACGATGTCCTTAGAGAACAGCTGAATCTTCCCGGAGATGTCATCTGTCTCTAAGATTGTCAAGAACTTCGTTCTGTTACCTGTCGCAGTGAAAACTGTCGTGTAGGTGAACACCCCAAGGAAATCTGTGGGGCACTGACCGCATATGTGCCACCTCCTGAAGCGTTTTCGTGTCAATTCGGAATGATGCTGTGTCTCAAATACTTTCGTCGGCCACACATAAGAAAACCATGTGGTAATATATTGATTATTCCTTGATACTATAGTGTTATCTTGGATCTGTGAGAAAGGAGGACAGGCGCTCCAAGAAGCGGAAGCAGAGACGATACTGAGGGCAGACGAAACTAGGAGAGATATTGTTACATAAAGTGAACCGTAAGGGGAAAATCTTGCGAAAATGCCGACGCCTCCAGACGGGGTCTCAGGGCGCTAGTTACTCTTCAAGGAATTAAAAAGTAACTGCGGTAGGTTGTCACCGCAGAACTCTGTAACCATCAGGCGCGTACTAGCGTATAAAGCCAGCTTGATACAAGCCCTGAGAACAGCGACGTCAGTAGGCTCACAAGGGGTACAAAGAGAGCGGAAACGCCAAAAACTGTTGACCTAGCCGTTCCTTCTCCGGGAAGAAGGAGGGGCGGGGCTCAACGACGTATAACAATAATGTTGCAAGCCTTATTTGGAGCAGTTACGTTTAGCTTTCAACTGAACAATGTTGATACAAAATACGGACTTTGTTAGTGCAACTGCATTAACATCCCCGCCTTAGGAGCAGTAGAGGGGACCTAACTAGTGACTGGTACGCGCCTGCAAGAAAGCTGCGGGATTGGCTGGGTCGCTTTATGTGGGAAAAACAGTGCCCCCAAGTGACTCTTTAAAACCCCTAGATTCCGCATTTTGGCGGATTTCTCGGTCAGGCGATCTGGACGCCGAGTCCGCATCCGTCGACTCCAGCCTCGGTTCAAAATGGTTGAAATAGCTCTGAGCACTAATGGAATTTAACTTCTGAGGTCATCAGTCCCCTAGAACTTAGAACTACTTAAACGTAACTAACCTAAGGACAGCACACACATCCATGCCCGAGGCAGGATTCGAACCTGCGACCGTAGCAGTCGCGCGGTTCCAGACGGTAGGGCCTAAAACCGCCCGGCCACTCCGGCCGGCCCAGCCTCGGTCCAGCTCCGCGCAAGTCTGATCTCTCACTTGAAGTGTCTCAGTGAACAGTGTCACTTTCAGTATATTTGGTTTTGCAACTAAGTTGTTGCCGTAAGGTGCTGCTAGTGTCTGCTACTGTGGTTAGCATCCACTCCTGGGACTTCTGCACTGACTTCCGTTGTAACAGTGTTATTCATGTTCTTTCTAAGTGTATTAGATAGTCCTGTCTGGAATAAACAACTACTTTAAAACCCTGTTTGTCGAAGAGTCTCCTCAACGCGTTCCCAACCGAGTCTCACCACCAGCGTTTCTAGTAAATGCCTGTACCAGTGTTGGCTCAGATATAAGAAAACAATCAAATGCATTCACTGTGACTTTTCTTTCTGCCTTCTGCTCTGTACCGCTTTGAAGCGCAGACTGACCACTAACCCCTTTTTTCCCTCTCCCACCTATGTCAGGACGCGACAATGTGACCTCAGAGCTGAGCGTCCTTGATATTAACTCCGTTGCAGAGGTGTCATGACGAGGGGTGCGATGTGGGTAAAGGGGGTGGAGGTTACGAGCATCCCATCGTCTCATACGTCGACCATTGCGTTGGGCAGAATTGTGGCGAGATATAGTGCCAATGTGACATCATTAACCCACCCAACACCTCACATGAACTTACGAGCTCTGGCCTATTTTTCGCATGTGTCGACATGTTCTTGTTCGAAGCGAGGATGACGTTGCAGGGTGTCACATTTTTGCACTGTTACAGAGCAATGTATTCCCAGTTGCTGATACGAGCAACCATCACCAGTGCAACGGACCGATGACAAGGAAAATTTGTGCCGGACCAGAACTCGAACCCGGATCTCCCGCTTTACGCGAGCGGACGCCTTGGATATCCGTGCGATACCTGCGGCAGAATGAAACTTCCACATGTCGCGCCCCAACGTCATAATCTGTTCTCGTAGACATAGTAATTCACGTACAGGAAAGGATATGTTTTAGTTGAAAGTCGCTACACATTATCTGCGGATAAATTCGAAATTGCATCACCTGTTCATAACAGCTGCAGTCGCCACAGTGCTGTTCCTTCGGACTTGCACCTATCTCCGAAGGAACACTGCTCCGTTCTTCCCAACAACACAGACACTGCAATATTGTAAATATCTGTGTGCTACATAGTGTACCTCTAAATTTCATTTATATACTGTTAAGGATATGTATAATAGGAATACGTGGTCTAGGGGTCACAGTCCGGCTTTCGCCGCCGTGCAGTGCAGACGTGTTGTTGTTTCCGCCTGCGGAGCGCGCGCGCTCGCTGTTGTTTACATTTCAGCGGCCGTCACTTACGTGTCGCTTAAGTGCACTAGAGCCATTGCCAATCGTTTTCGAAAATCAACTTTACGATTCAACTTCTGCAACGAATACGCACGACCAAAGGCCTTGGAAGTGGAACGCTTCCTACGCGACGTTGCTAAGATCCCAGCTTCCGACATCTTGGGCATCCATTTGTCCATATTAAGCAGTACTGTGTACGTGAAAGTTGTCAACGACGCGGTGTGTGAAAGAATACTTCGTGACACCAACCATGGATTACGCTTTTGCCACGCCGACGGCAATGTCAGAGCGGTCACTGTCGACCATGCCGGCTTAGGAATGCGCACCATACGAGTTTTCGAACTCCCGTTCGAGCTACCGGCGGAAGACGTTATCGCGGCTTTCCGCCCCTACGGCACTGTACATGGCCACACTGCCGAACGCTGGGCGCAATTCCAAACGTACCCCTTTCTTAACGGTGTACGGCAGATCACCATCGACCTCCATCGCCACGTGCCATCCTACCTGCAAATTAGCGGGTGCCGAGCGGTTGTCATATACGACGGCCAACCCAAGACCTGTTCCGGGTGCGGGAAAGAAGGCCACCTCAGATCTGTCTTCAGCGACGGGTCACCCAATTGCCAGGCGCTCCCGTGGCACCTACGGCTCCGACGACGATTTTACCGATCACCTACGCATCGGCACTCTCTTCTCCTCCCACCGGCCGCCGCTCATCAGACCATGTACCGGTGACCCTTCCAGCTGCTATGGATACCGCCGGGGCCGACACGTCGCGCTCAAAGCCAGACGCTACTACGGCGCCACTACCAACAGCGACGACTTCCGACACCCACCAGCCTGAACATATGGACACCCCTTCATTTGACGTTCCCGCGACGGCCTTCCTCTCAGAGCGACGCAACTCCCTTCCGTCTTCCGACACAGAGGGACGAACCCGCAAACAACGTTCACCTAAGAGGCGCAAGAGGAGGCGTCGTACGGTCTCGGAACGAGACGGATCACCTCCCCCTGATGCTCCAGAGGCCGTCCGACACGACGAGGCCTCAGAGAACCTACACGACGATACGAATGACGACAACATGACACCGACTGTGGATGTTTCGATGCCAACTCTACTGGCTCGCTCAGGTGCTCCTGAACCAATGGACTCCACCGATGCGACTACCGCCGAGACGTCCTCCGCCCCTACGACCGAAGTGGAACGTACGACCATCACAACGACAGCGCCCTCAATTGTGTGGAGTGAGGACGTCGATGAGGACCCGGACCACACGCTGGGGACAGAGTTACCCCAGACGGAAGCATCGTTACGCCGCTGAAAACGCCGTCAGGTGGCGCACGGCACGACTCGCCGTTGCCTCGCCCCTCTTCATCCTCCGCCGGTGGAGTTCCCCTTCACGGCGGGGGACGGCTCCAAACCTACCGAATGGCGACGATCAACACTAACAACATCAGCTCACCCGTGAAACTTCAACTGCTGCGAGAGACGATATGGGCGTCGGACGTCGAAGTACAGGAAGTATACTTGGCCACACTTCCAGACGTCGCGGGATATAACACTTATCCTTCTCCTGGTGACCACCTGGGACGCGGCGTAGCCAGCTACGCCAGAGAAGGCATTCCAGTGGCCGATATCACATATCTTCCATCTGCCAGAGGCATGGCCGTCACTGTCATGGGGACTCGTATCGTCAACATTTACGCTCCGTCAGGCTCCACCCGCAGACGCGACAGGGCCCTCTTCTATTCAGAAGAAATCGCTCCTTTGTTTCTTGGACGCTGCGCCCATTACTTGTTTGGGGGTGATTTTAATTGTGTCTTGCACCCTAAATATCAAGTGCCCCACTACAACACCTGTCAAGAACTGCGTCTTGTCGTCCGAGATCTGTTGCTCCGCGACACTTGGGAAGTTCAGCACGGCGACGCCCCTGGACATACTTACCAGACGAGTCACTCCGCGAGCCGCCTGGACAGAATTTACGTCTCTCGGGAACTCACACCTGCAGTCCAAGGTGCAGAACTTTGGCCCCTGGCCTTTTCGGACCACTGTGCCTACATCTGCAACATTCTCTTCCCCAAGCAAGTGGTCTGGCGTCGTCGTGCACCGTGGAAGCTAAACACCTCCCATCTTCATGATCCCGAATGTCTTCAACGTGTTACCGAGACATGGGCCACCTGTGAACGTCGCTTACCTAAATACTGCACGACCTTGACCTGGTGGCTGGAATATGCCAAACCTGCCATTCGACATACTTTGATTCAGTATGGAAAGGAAGTTGCTATGTGGCGCCGGCACACTACCGACTATTTCTACGCCGTTCTCCGCGACCTGGACGCCCAACCGCCCACACCCGACACCCAGAGGGAACGCAGCAGGATTAAGGCCCAAATTGTTACTTTGACACGCCATCGACTGCAGGGGGCTATGGTGCGAACCCGATATCAAGATTCGGCGGAACAGGAACATCCGACCATGCATCATATCGCCTCCGATAGGAAACATCGGCGACAACAACTCATCACCGAGATAATAGCCTGTCGCGGCCAGCACGTCACATGCCAGGCCGAAATCGTCAGTGCCTTTGTCGACCACTACCGCACAATGTACCAGGAGGAGACTACCAACAACCACGCTGAGGAGTCTGTGTTACCACACGTAACTCGCACCCTCACCAGCGACGAAGCGGATGAGCTGATGGAACCCATTACGCGTGACGAAATCCACGATGCAATCAAAAAAGGTGCTCTGAATAAGTCACCTGGTGTCGACGGATTGCCGATAGAATTTTATCGCGCTTTCTTCACACTAATGGCGTCACGGTGGACAACGATGTTTCATGAACTGCTGACGATGGGGAACGGCGTACCGCCGTCCTTCATCACGGGAATTATTATACCCATCCACAAACCGACACCAGGTGTGACGACAGCACATTACCGTCGCCTGACTCTGCTTAACGCAGACTGTAAAATTTTTACACGCCTCCTGGCAACGCGATGCCGAAAGGTCCTGCCTAGAATTCTATCCCCGGAACAGACGACTCCGGGCGGCTCAGTTAATATACAAACGGCCACAGGAGAATGTCACGATTTAATTGCACTGGCAGCGGCGTGCAGACTCCGCGCCGCAGTGGTTGCCATTGATTTCGACAGCGCATTAGACAAAGTGCGGCATCCTTTTCTGTTCTCCGTGATGAACCGCATGGGTTTTCCACCAACCTTTATCGACGTAATCCGGCGCCTGCACGGCACCGCCGAATCGCTGATTCAGGTTAATGGCCGTGTGGCGGGACCAGTGGCGATCCGACGTTCCGTACGGCAAGGCTGCCCACTTTCGACCCTACTCTATGCCATCAGCCTGGAGCCACTCATCGGGAGTCTGACGAGCCACCTTTCTGGCCTCACTTTGCGACAGCACAGTTTTCGATGTCGTGCGTATGCGGACGACCTCCTTCTCTTGATCCGCTCACGGAGTGAAACACACACGGTACTTGATTTGATAGCAACGTACAGCACTGCAGCGGGCAGTAACATGAATGTGACTAAATCCGCGGCGATGCCCATTGGACGCGGCCTCTCACACGACGACTTAGCACCTCTCCCGTGTGTACAGAAACTACGATACCTTGGTATCATTTTCACCTCCACCGTGCGCCGCTCCGCTGCCATCAATTTTCGGCGTGCTCTCCAAACCATCCGCACGACGGTGCGACAAAATCTTCTCCGACGACTCGATTCTTTACAACGTGTCCAATACCTCAATCAACGTGTGGCGTCCAGAATGGTCCACATTGCACAGGTCCTCCCGCTGTCGTCAAATATTGGACGCAGCCTCCAGGCTGCCTTCGGATACTTCCTTACGGCCGGTACGCTCTTTAAGGTCCGCTACGACGCGCTCACCCTTACCCCTCGAGCGGGTGGCCTCGGTTTTGTCAATGTGCGACTCCGCGCGGCATCCTTGTACATGTCCGCCATGCACAAGCAGCGGCACGGGGGCACCTCTCTTACGCTCAGCTTGCTGGAAATTCTTGTGCCCGCGACCATAACACCACCAGTACCAGTCGGACACATCAAGCACCATCTGACGCACATTTCTGATTTCATCGTCGACTTCAGTTATGCTCACACACACTTACCGACCATGCGTTCTCCTCGACCTAAAGATTTTTACACCCCACTCCTTCGTTCCATATCCAGCAACAATATCTAACTGCGACATCCGTCCACGCGGTGGCCCACGGTTTGGCGTCACATCCACCAGCCTTTTCTTCCCTCCAACGTCCGGGAAACATGGTACCAGGTCGCAAATGAAAAATTCGCCACAAATCATCGTCTTCACGCCATCGGACTAAAGGACTCTCCACTCTGCTCCATCTGCCACCTCATGGATGACGATGTCCATCAACTGACTTGTGCTGCCACCAGTGACGTCTGGAAACTTGCCCGACAGTTCGTTGCCTGTTACATCCGTGTTCCGCCGGACTCGATTGACCCATGGACTTTTATCCATCCTGAGAATACTTATTTCCCCGCCACCAAAAATCATGCGATTGTATGGGTCAAGGGATGGACCATCACCTACATGTATAATGATGGCGACAAATCACGCCTTGATTTCTGGCAGTACTTACAAACCGCCCACAGTGAAGTCGAACAGTGACCGCGCTACCGCGCCTTCTTCGCTAATTACCTACACGCGATCTTTACGTCATCCCCGCTCAGTTGGATGGTGCCACACGCCGACAGCACTCCCGCCCCCCCCCCCCTGCTGACATGTGAGACCCCTCGCGCTGCTTTCTACATTGTAACCCATAGTGGAGTAGGCGCATGGACACACGCCTCCTTTCTTTTATGCACTACACCAGATAAACACTGGTTTTTCCCTCACTCCACTGTAAATTGCTTTACACCTCTTAGCTTCCATCAGTATTATTAGTTTTTTTCCTACACCTTGTTCATACTAAAAAACTTGCTCATCTTGTACGAGTATCATGTCTTGTGTTATTTTCGCCGGAAGGATGGCATTTTTCTTGTATTTAAGTTTGTACCAATAAAGATCTTTTGTTCATTTACACTGTTGCTGGTGAAGAAAAAAAACATAATAAAAATAATAAAATAAAACAAACACAAATAACAAAGCTAGTTTGAGGGAGTGATTCAGGGACGGGACGGGGGTTCCGACCCCTGCCCGCCTTGTCTCCACCTACTCATAACTGAACACTCTTTAATTAAAAAAAAAAGATGGTAAAAAAAGGGCACGACAAAGAAAGCAAAAAAACGAATAAATAAAGACAAGAAAAGTAAAAAAAGGGGGGGTAGCGTCTTTGATTCATAATCAACGTCTTCGGTCTCGGGTTCGATCCCCGCCACTGCCTAAATTGTGATAAATAATAAGCATTGACGGCCGAACACTTTCGGCATAAGAAGTGAGCCTCATTCTGCCAACGCCTTGTCAAAGAGGGCGGAGGAGCGGATAGAGGTTCAGGACACTCTCTTGTCCTAGGAGTGGGAAATTGCCCCTAAAGGGCCATCACAGAAGTTGGGAAGGAAAACATAGGTACAAGGAAGGTAGCTGCGAAGAAATCATGGGTAGCAGAAGAAATACTTCAGTTGATTGATGAAAGGAGGAAGTACAAACATGTTCCGGAAATATCAGGAATACAGAAATACAAGTCGCTGATGAATGAAATAAATAGGAAGTGCAGGGAAGCTAAGACGAAATGGCTGCAGGAAAAATGTGAAGACATCGAAAAAGGTATGATTGTCGGAAAGACAGACTCAGCATACAGGAAAGTCAAAACAACCATTGGTGACATTAAAAGCAACGGTGGTAACATTAAGAGTGCAACAGGAATTCCACTGTTAACTGCAGAGGAGAGAGCAGATATGTGGAAAGAATACACTGAAAGCCTCTATGAGGGTGAAGATTTGTCTGATGTGATAGAAGAAGAAACAGGAGTCGATTTAGAAGAGATAGGGGATCCAGTATTAGAATCGGAATTTAAAAGAGCTTTGGAGGACTTACGGTCAAATAAGGCAGAAGGGATGGATAACATTCCATTAGAATTTCTAAAATCATTAGGGGAAGTGGCAACAAAACGACTATTCACGTTGGTGTGTAGAATATATGTGTGTGGCGACATACCATCTGACTTTCGGAAAAGCATCATCCACCCAATTCCGAAGACGGCAAGAGCTGACAAGTGCGAGAATTATCGCACAATCAGCTTGACAGCTCATGCATCGAAGCTGCTTACAAGAATAATATACAGAAGAATGGAAAAGAAAATTGAGAATGCGCTAGGTGACGATCAGTTTGGCTTTAGGAAAAGTAAAGACACGAGAGAGGCAATTCTGACGTTACGGCTAATAATGGAAGTAAGGCTATAGAAAAATCAAGACACGTTCATAGGATTTGTCGACCTGGAAAAAGCGTTCGACAATATAAAATGATGCAAGCTGTTCAAGATTCTGAAAAATGTTGGGGTAAGCTATAGGGAGAGACGGGTCATATACAATATGTACAACAACCAAGAGGGAATAATAAGAGTGGTCGATCAAGAACGAAGTGCTCGTATTAAGAAGGGTGTAAGACTATGCTGCATCCTTTCGCCCCTACTCTTCAATGTGTACATCGAGGAAGCAATGATGAATATAAAAGAAAGGTTCAGGAGTGGCATTAAAATACAAGGTGAAAGGATGTCAATGATACAATTCGCTGATGACATTGCTATCCTGAGTGAAAGTGAAGAAGAATTAAATGATCTGCTGAACGGAATGAACAGTCTAATGAGTACACAGTAAGGTTTTAGAGTAAATCGGAAAAAGACGAAGGTAATGAGAAGTAGTAGAAATGTGAACAGCGAGAAACTTAACATCAGGATTGATGGTTACGAAGTCAATGAAGTTAATGAATTCTGTTACCTAGGGAGTAAAATAACCAATGACGGACGGAGCAAGGAGGACATCAAAAGCAGACTCGCTATGGCAAAAAAGGCATTTCTGGACAAGAGAAGTCTACTAATATCAAATACAGGCCTAAATATGAGGAAGAAATTTCTGAGGATGTACGTCTGGAGTACAGCATTGTATGGTAGTGAAACATGGACTGTGGGAAAACCGGAACAGAAGAGAATCGAAGCATTTGAGATGTGGTGCTATAGACGAATGTTGAAAATTAGGTGGACTGAAAAGATAAGGAATGAGGAGATCTACGCAGAATCGGAGGGGAAAGGAATATGTGGAAAACACTGATAAGGAGAAGGGACAGGATGATAGGACATCTGCTAAGACATGAGGGAATGACTTCCATGGTACTAGAGGGAGCTGTAGAGGGCAAAAACTGTAGAGGAGAACAGAGATTGGAATACGTGAAGCAAATAACTTAGGACGTAGGTTGCAAGTGCTACTCTGAGATGAAGAGGTTATCACAGGAAAGGATCTCGTGGCGGGCCGCATCAAACCAGTCAGTAGACTGATGAGAAAAGAAAAAAATTATATTTTTCTGTAACCTGGATCCACTGTATGGCCGTGGGAGAGAGAAGTCGACTGGGATACAGGTGCAAGTGAGTCATAAAACAGTTCCTCACTGAAAACTGATTCCTGAGCCAGTTACACACTGAACGGATAGGCACTGTCCCATGTTCGTATATGAGCCTCGCAAGGAGCCGGAGGCGGAATACGACAGGCTGTAAACTTACACTGTGATACAGGGATCTGTAAAAGGATGGGAAAATGCGACATAACAATAGCTAGAAGACTCTGTTGGACTCAACGAAGGTCAGCGGTAGTTGATACTTAAATTCTGTAAGGAGGTTGGTTCACTAAAATAATTTTCGTAGCGGAAATGAAGACTTATGAACTGTACTCGCAGACGCTGTCGTTTGCGGAAACGTGAAACCACTCCTATAGTGGGAGAGAATTTTTGCCGTCTGGCCCAATCTAAGAGAGAAAGATGTATTAATGGTTAATCAAAACACATTTTTTATGAGATTGTTCCTATTGTTATAGATTTTTCCTTGGTGAGAACTTGGAAGGTCTACAGTGATTGTCTAATGAAAATCGGATGCTGTCACAGTAAGCAACATTTCGAGAAGAATAGCAGATACCGTCTTGGTTTCCTCAGCGGAACTTCTTTGTCTTGGGCCGTTTGGAGGGAGAGACGTTTTAGAATTGGAGGGCTTCGTCCTAGAGCTGATCAAGGAGGCTGGGGCTGAACTTGTAACTCCCAGCTGTCTCTACAGGCAACTTGTGGACCTCAGTTTAAGAACGATGGTTAACAAGAGCCGAATTCGTGTACGTAGTGACGAGAGGCTGGCGACATCGTCTCGGCTAAGAGTTTTTCTATTCTAAATTAACGAATGTACGGATCTGAGTACTGCACGATTCGACCAGCTGGCCAAATGTGGACGCAGTGGAGACCCTGTCAACCTCTGTCAATGCTGATATGCTGCCTTACACGACTAAGCTCTTTCTCCACGCCTCTGACAGTCAGCATCTAACGCTATTCACACCCCTTATATATTCTGCCAGACATAGTTACAACACTATACATGAAAAACGTAAATGAACAGTTGTGACCGTTCTTCTTGTCACAGAGGATTTGCCATTCTAATCATTTACATATCCACTGATGTTGTGTATGTTTATCTGACGTATGACCATGTCTTCTAGGTGCTTCACTTATTTCGAATGACATTCGATGAGAATCACTCGTCGTATTAATGTTGGAATGGCAGATATTGAGATAACCGATCGGAGAATTTAAAGTGAGCTACAGTCACTTAGTAGTGGAATGACGTCACGATCAGATGAGATGCAGTAACCAGAAGCTGATCATTTAGGGAGGCAGCAACCAAAATTTAGGTACCAGTTACGACTTAAAGTAAAGTCTCAATCAAAAATCAATCTCCCTCTCCAAACACATAATAAATATTCTTATTATTAAGATAAAAGACATTTTATAACGCCCATTACATTCTACAGTGACTATGCGGAAGAACTTGCTCCCCTTCATGCAGTAATTTATCGCAGATAGCTTCAGTAACGAAAGGTACCTAACGAATGGAAAAAAGCACTCCCGTTTTTAAGAAAGGCCGTACGACAGATCCACTCAATTATAGACCTATATCGTTGACGTCAATCTGTTGTAGAATTACGGAACCTGTATTATACTCAAGAATTATGACGTTTTTGGAAAATAAACATCTCCTCAGTAAAAATCAGCATGGATTCCGTAAACAGAAATCCTGCGAAACTCAGCTCGCTCCGTTCCTCCATGAGACCCACAGCGCAGCGGACAACGGCGCTCAGATTGATGCCGTGTTCCTTGATTTCAGTAAGGCATTTGACAACGTTCCACATTGCCTTTTAATGAAAAAATACGAGCTTACGGATTAGCAGAGCGACTGGATTCAAGACTTTCTTGCGCATAGAGTTCAAGACCTCGCTCTTAATGGAGCTAAATCGGCAGATGTAGTGATAATATCCGGAGTACCAGAGCGAAGTGTGATAGGACCGTTGCTGTACACAACATATATAAATGATCTTGAAGAAAGCGTCAGATGCTCTGTAAGGCAATTTGCAGACGATGCAGTTGTCCACACCAAAGTAGCAATGCCAGAAGATATTAAGAATTTGCAGAACGACCTGCAGAGAATTGACGAATGGTGCAGGCTCTGGAAGTTGACAACGAGCGTAAATAAATGTAATATATTGCGGATACACAGGAAAAGAAGTCCACTATTGTACAGCTACACTATTGATGACAAACAACTGGGGACAGCATCTGACGTAAAATATCTAAGCGTAACTATCCAGAGCGACCTTAAGTGGAATGACCACATGAAACAGATAGTGTGGAAAGCAGACATCAGACTCAGGTTCATCGCAAGAATCTTCAGGAAATACACTCCTGGAAACGGAAAAAAGAAGAAAAATTGACACCGGTGTGTCAGACCCACCATACTTGCTCCGGACACTGCGAGAGGGCTGTACCAGCAATGATCACACGCACGGCACAGCGGACACACCAGGAACCGCGGTGTTGGCCGTCGAATGGCGCTAGCTGTGCAGCATTTGTGCATCGCCGCCGTCAGGGTCAGCCAGTTTGCCGTGGCATACGGAGCTCCATCGCAGTCTTTAACACTGGTAGCATGCCGCGACAGCGTGGACGTGAACCGTATGCGCAGTTGACGGACTTTGAGCGAGGGCGTATAGTGGGCATGCGGGAGGCCGGGTGGACGTACTGCCGAATTGCTCAACACGTGGGGCGTGAGATCTCCACAGTACATCGATGTTGTCGCCAATGGTCGGCGGAAGGTGCACGTGCCCGTCGACCTGTGACCGGAGCGCAGTGACGCACGGATGCACGCCAAGACCGTAGGATCCTACGCACTGCCGTAGGGGACCGCACCGCCACTTCCCAGCAAATTAGGGACACTGTTGCTCCTGGGGTATCGGCGAGGACCATTCGCAACCGTCTCCATGAAGATGGGCTACGGTCCCGCACACGCCCCAACATTGTGCAGCCCGCCTCCAGTGGTGTCGCGACAGGCGTGAATGGAGGGACGAATGGAGACGTGTCGTCTTCAGCGATGAGAGTCACTTCTGCCTTGGTGCCAATGATAGTCGTATGCGTGTTTGGCGCCGTGCAGGTGAGCGCCACAATCAGGACTGCATACGACCGAGGCACACAGGGCCAACACCCGGCATACATCCAGCATCTCTACGATCGTCTCCATGGGAGAACAGCAGCCTGCATTGCTGCGAAAGGTTGATATACACTGTACTAGTGCCGACATTGTGCATGCTCTGTTGCCTGTGTCTATGTGCTTGTGGTTCTGTCAGTGTGATCATGTGGTGTATCTGACTCCAGGAATGTGACAATAAAGTTTCCCTTTCCTGGGACAATGAATTCACGGTGTTCTTATTTCAATCTCCATGAGTGTATAACTCATTCACGAAGTGCGTCAGCGGCCTTTGTAGGGGCAACATGCTGTTGCATCCTTGAGCCCCGGTTCTAGATGTACCCTTGTCCGGTTCTCAGCTACGCTACAGATCAGATTGCACATAAACAATTTATTTATGAAAATATACAGTACAATCACCAACAAACTTTACATACTCACATACTCCTTTACCTTTTACCCAAATGAATACAGACTCATTTACAGATATTTTCCTCCTATTACGAGTATACAAAGACAAAGCAGAAATCACCATATATGCAGATTTACCAAAGTCTTTATTAGCTAGTTTGGCCATATGGTACGTGCGAAATGCAATAATGTCTCTGTCGACGAAACTCTCTAGTCCAGGTACATTTGGTACTCCAGAATCTCCACGGACTATGGTTAGCCATCTGTTACCATGCCCAAAGCTGTTTGCCCGATTCCTAAGTATTGTTCGTCTATCTGGGATCCCTACCAGGTGAGACTGATAGAGGAGAAAAATCCAACGAAGAGCTGCGCGTTTCGCCACGGGATCGTTTCGATGGCGAGGGAGCGTTACGGGGATGCTAAACAAACTCCACTGCAGACGTTACAAGAGAGGCATTGTGGATCACTGAAAGATTTGCTATTGAAATTTTGGACACCACTTCCCAGGAAATGTCGAACAACAAATTACTTCCCCCTACATGCATCTCGCGTATTGACCAAGAGGAGAAAATTCGACAAATTAGAGGCAGTACAGAGACTTACCGACAATCATTCTTTTAGCGCACTATTCACGATTGGAACGGGTTGGAGGATCAGATGATGGTACCGAAAGTACCCTCCGCCACACACCATAGTATGATGTAGATGTAGAATAATTATTGAAATGGAGAAAGCCGCTGTATTAAAAGTGTTTAGAAAAGGACAGACGGTGAAACGTGACAGCTGGGAAGTCTACCACAAAATCAGTGAAGTTCACCGGTTATTCCTCTGATAGTGTTGTTAACGAATCAGATACATGGGTGCCACAGAAATCTTCAAAAACGCAGGAGAAGGTTCCTTGCTCACTCTGTAAAACAGCATAGGCAGCAAACAGCAGATACCGGAGCAGACAGAGAACAGACATGCTGTAGGTACTTACGTAACTGCTATACATCACGAAAAATGCTCTATTCTATTAGTGGTGTATTACACAGCGCTGCCCGTAAATTAACACTATAAAGTGATTGTGGTTGTTGACAAATGGTTCAAATGGCTCTGAGCACTATGGGACTTAACTGTTGTGGTCATCAGTCCCCTAGAAATTAGAATTACTTAAACCTAACTAACCTAAGGACATCACACACATCCATGCCCCAGGCAGGATTCGAACCTGCGACCGTAGCGGTAGCGCGGTTCCAGGTTGTTAAGAAATCATAGAAAATCTGAACATGTCACGCAACAAAAAACTGGACTGAAAGTAATACGTAACGTAGGGCGTATGTTGTCAATCCGTCAGCATAATACACCTTCGAAATATTTATTTTTTCATCCTGTATAGAACAAATCTTTCCGAGGAACGAGAACTCAACTATTGCAGGTAACCATCACCTGTATGAATTCTTTTTTTATAAATGACCACGTACAGAGATGATCAAATACCAATTGCTCAATACTGACAAAAGGGAAACTTGTTGCATATATTGCCTGAAGAACACTGGTATCCAACCGAATCAATAGGGCATTGCGCAGTAATTTGCTCACTGCAATAATGAGGTATTTCCGCTTATATGTGGCAGGGTTACGGTTCGTCTATGATTACCCTTCTTACAGTGTAGTTGATCTCTTTCTTCTAGTAGCCGCCACAGGCAAAGCAACATCACTTGGAAAATGGCCAATTTTCTACAAGGACAAGTGCTGTCTGGCTGCGAAGTCATGCTAGCATAAGTTCACTCTGTCTCTTTTGGTACAGCCTTGTCACGAGCTGCGTAACCTGCGTGCTTTTATTTTCTAAGGAAGAGAGGAAGAAATGCCATTTCGCAACTCTTGAAACTCGTTTTTATCAATGTTTGAAGGAACAGTCATTGGTGAAGAACTTACAGCTGAACTAAATTTATGTAATTTGTTTGCAGCTGTGGGATATTTCTGATATTAGCTGTATTAGGTACGAAGATAGCACCTATTGGTGACAAAATTTATGCCAGACCGACTCCCGAACCTGGATTTTTGGCTTGACAGAAACATTCCATAATTGCGAATGAATTTCGTACATTTATCAAGTTTGTTACGTTGTCAACCAGGAGTTACGTGATATGCTGTAAATTTTTCATTTATGTTAGGGACAGAAAGCCCTTGGAAATCAAGGTGGCACATAGAACCTCCTTTATTTGGATTGATCACTAGTTTCAGTTAACAATATAGGCATCGTCAGTTAGTAAAGCATTTTTTTTTCAGTGTACCATTACGGCTTCAGACATCTTTAAAATCTTTCTGAAAATGACAGCCTCCATACATTATATAATTAAAAACAACTTCTCATTGTCGGTGGCCTGTGTAATTGAACGATGCTCATAAAAGAAGGCGCTATGCCGCTACAATTTAGTAACTGACACAATCAGTACAGATATCATTTCGTGACAGAGATAATTGTATATATGATCTATGTTACGGAATGCTGCTTATATTGATTGTGTCAGAATAATTTGAGATCATCCTATAATACAGCTGCGAGGTCGTCACCAATGTCTGTTTCTTCAGACATCGATAAAAATAAGTATTACGAGCAACGGGCAAAGCGACGATCGTAATACTAATGCTGAACACGTTTGTATCCTTGAAACCGGTGGCGGGAGTCCAAGTAAGGTTGTGAGCGATGGGGTTGTAGACAGTGTCAGATATAGAAGCTTGGGTAGGTCCTGGAAGTGTGCTCGGAGGGCAGAAAATGCTTCACCGAACGCGACTGAAAGGAAATACCCCTATATAGAGTTGTGTGGCAAGCGCTGAGCTCGACCATTCTTGCTTGATACGAACGGTCAGTCCGCTTACTACATACGCTTAACGGGAGCAGATGTGCCACTGTGTATCACCTGCGTAGTGACGGATATGCATGACCATAGCCTGGGCATTTGTTGAGCCACATGTTGCTTTCCTCACAAATGAGACCCGACATGATAACTGCACTACTGCTCCTACTCCCGGATGAATGGCTCTGAGCACTATGGGACTCAACATCTGAGGTCATCAGTCCCCTAGAACTTAGAACTACTTAAACCTAACTAACCTAAGGACATCACACACATCCATGCCCGAGGCAGGATTCGAACCTGCGATCGTAGCAGTCACGCGGTTCCGGACTGAAGTGCCTAGAACCGCACGGCCACCGCGGCCGGCTTATTCCCGGATGAGGCGTATTTCCCGAGAGCAAAAACGAATTCTATGACATGGATACGTGGCCACGTCGTCCGCAAGCAATATGTTCGATCATAGTCAGAAGAGAGTACTCTAATTTTGGCACTGCTTAAACGAACGATACTGTGCTTTCTTGCGGAACCCCAAGTACCAGTAGTATCCCAAATTTTCACCGTGGCATGTTTCATAAACCATCCCAAAGGTGGGTTTATCTAGACCGGGAGCAGTTGAACCACGAACCTCTTAGAATTGAACTACCAACGGCGATACCTTTGCTACGAGAAGACATGCATCGTTAATACCATAGCAAGTAGCAGTATGGAGCGTCCTCACGTCGTAACGAAACGTCGTCTTTCATTTTTCATTTACCCTGCCCTCGGTATTATAAAGGAACGCCGTAGCAAGATCGTTTGCAGCATATTGGTGACTGTGCCAAAAAGGAAGCAGGTGAAAAAAATGGTTAAGGCAACCACTTGCGCCATTCGGGATATGCAAGTTTGAGTCCTGGTCCTGCACAAATTTTTATTTATCATCAACAGGTAATATCTTCATATGTAATGCAGCTAATGTCAGAACGATTTCTTGATGGCGAATAAATTTCATAAATCTTAGCACAGGCCTACACTGTAACCCGACGTTTTCACTACCATTGTGTTCTGAGGACCAATTAAACACCTTGCTTTTTGAAGAGGTGATGTTCAAACGACCAGCAAGGTAATAGTCAAATTTTGTTGGTAAATATTTAACATCAGCTGTAATGTCATTCATGTGCTATTTATTACTCGCAGGTCATTATTTATTATGCATGAGTTTACACCGAAGAAACCTTCATCTACGATGGCTGTCGATCTGTCGTAGAGATGACCTAGTTGTAAATGACGTTATGTTACCGTTATGTTCGTACATGTAATGGAATGTTGCGTCAGTCAAGCGCCAATTTAGTCTGAATAATAATTTGGTTTATACGGCATTTTATGGGACCCGTGCTGTGGGTGTTTGATCTTAAAATTCTTTGCTCGCTAAAGTAACATCCAATTTTGATACAAGTTTTTTCAGTAATCAAGGCACAGGTAAATTAATTCAAACATGGTCGTAATTTTCCTACGATTTTGCCCTCTGAAACCACAGACTGAAACACCGCCAAGTTGCAAAATATTCTACTGGACCATTGATGATTGCACGTGTACAAAACATTTGACGCCCCAGACTGAAGATAAGAAATACTATCGTAAGTTTTACTTAGAGCAATGTGTATTTAATATCTTTGATCAAGAACCGTGCACGCTCATTGAATATTGATGAAAAGAAAATTTGAAACTGAGTTGAATACCTTACCAATTCTCAACTACTTAAAAAATATTCTGAGGGGTTTCCTGTGCCGTGAACGAGATGTTAGTGTTGCCTGTAGCGTAAGTAATAGGCACAACGCACAAGCTGGTAATTCCTTCACCAAGTTAACATGAAAGTTGTCTCATCCGTCGCAAGGTGTTTTGACAGATGTAGTAGGAATCTGATAGGTCGCTTTCCAAAAGGTAAATCACTAACCGTTGTCGTCTACAATAGTCGTCAGGACCGACAGCACTCCTCTGTGCTTGCTGACGTCTCTGAATTTAATACTGCCGACGACGTCTTCTGCGATGGTAGCTGATGCAATGATGATGCACGTGTTTGTAAATAGGCTGAATAAACTCTGTTTTTGATGGCTGACGTTTAATGTCCATACTACGAGTGACAGGTTCTCGTTGGATCTATTTCCGAACTGTCACAAACAGAGTGTCTTAGCAAACGTGACCCTTAATAGTGCTTCAGAACTACGTCAGCATCGATCGTCTTGAACACACGCATCGACTTGCACAACAGTGTGATGTATTACAAAGATCACGTTCTTGGTAGTAGCGTCAAACACTGACGTTTTATAGTATCCTACGATTCGATGGTACATCTTCCCTGATGTGCCTTCGAGCGTTGAAAGGTCACCGAATAATGCAGACACCCACCTGTAATACATAAATCAAATGCAGCCTTCTCGCTCAAACCGTCATGGTACAATGAGGTTCTCTTCAAAGGCAATGTGATCATAAGTACCCATATAAAAAATTCTGACTTGCTGAACCTGAATGATTAAGATACTACGACGCTATCTGGTGCAGTTTTCAATGGTGTTTTTTTTTCCAAATGCAAATTGTTATGGAATTCCTCAGGAATTATGGAATTATTGAAAGAGAGGGGCATGTGTGAATCAAATACGTTTCAGGCACCCAACCATAACGACCCCATTTTTGTCGTAGATTTTTTCGTTACAAATCATTTATCCACAATGAAATCCAATTACCGAATAACTCAATGAAACCATATAATCAGATTCCTAAGATGGGTATTGTTATCAAAATCTATTTGCCTACCACGTCACAGGCCTTTTTGGCGCCACGAGGAGAGAAGGTTCCAATTTCCCGTAAAGAGGTTTACATTTTCCGCGCGTATTCTGGCTATGCGTTGATCACGTTAACTACGGATGAGTAAGACTAGTGACGGTCGAGCTGAGAGGAACCTGTTACCTAAGGAGAAGCTGTTTATCTCGGCCTTTATAGGTACTGCACCTACCGGAAAAGGGAATAATGGATCCACTGACTTACACACTTGTAGAGATTGAAGTACATATAAATAGAAATATCCGTCATAAAAATTTGATTATACGCTGTTGTTAGGTTATTCTCACATTGCACAAAGTTTAGATTCGTCAGGTTGCGGCGGCTCCACAGTAATTAGATGGCACCCGCCACACCACGATAATCTTGAGAGAGATGACTGTGAGAGACAGAGAGAGAAAGACAGAGAAAGAGAGAGAGAGAGAGAGATACAGAGGGAGAGAGAGAGATAGAGAGACCGAGGAGGACAGATAGAAAGCTACCGAGTGGTTATAATTAGATGTGTACGGAGATCTAGTTTAGCTTATAAATATCGTATGGCAACGAAACTAGGTAGATATGGCAATGCCTTAATGCGGTAAACATTGGCACTGAAAAACAGTTGTTTCAACTATGGCCACCAGGTGTAAATCTGGAGCAGTACACTGTTCTGCGTGGCTGTATGACATCTTCGTTGTCATCTGACGAGCCACAGCGTGAGTGAACACCTTGACTACCGAGAAGAGAGTCAGTTCGCTGTTAGAGGAACTGTTTTTGTGAGCGACAGCAATTGAAGTGCTGTCCTGAGAGAGTATTGCCGACTGAGAGGTATGTGGAAAGGCCCGATGGTTTCAAGAGGATGATAATGAAATTCGGGAACACGGGTGAGTTGATGTGGTGCTTGGAGGAGGAAGGCGTCCTGTCCCGATGAAAGTTGTTGGCGAGGTGGTTGTTGCTGTAACTGACCACGCAGCACCTGCCTCCGGCAGTGCTAGTTCTATTGCGGTGTCACGAGAACCGTCCATCCCACGATCAACAGCACGGAATATTTTGCGTCAATTTTACACTGATACCAGTACAAAATTCAGATGGTACAGTAACTGAAACCTCATGATCCACAGCAACGTTCTGAATTTACTTTTCCGTTTATGTCCCAGATCGATTTTATGGGGTGACGAACCATATTTTACGCTATAGGATGCAGTGAATATACAGAAGTGCCGAATTTGGGGTACTGTGAAACCGAGTGTTGTGCACGAAGAGTCGTTGCACTCGCCATACGTGACTGTGTGATGTGAATTCACAAGCGCCTCTATTCTCGGTCAGTTCTTCCTTCAAGTGAAAACTCCCAGAGGGTCTGTCAGTTGTACCACGGCGTCTGAACGTTATCGACACCTACTTGTACAGCATGTGATCTCTGATTTTGTAGAATGCAGCTGTATGGAAACCACTATTTTCTTTCAAGATGGTGTTAACACCTCGTGTCGCTCGTTACTGAATGATCTGCTTAATGCAACCTTGCATGAACATGTTATTTCCAGGGGATTTCCAGATGTGTGGCCTGCAAGACCAACTGACCTAAATCAATCTGACTTTTACCTCTGGGAATGTCTAAAAGAATGCGTTTACCACGGAGACGTTCGGTCTCTACCTGATCTGCAAGCAACTATCACGTCATTTTACGGAGGTAAGTAGCATGTTGTCGACATTTATGATGCTCATACTGAAAAAAATGTGTAGGTATTGGTTAATAAGAAAGTAAACTATATGCGCTTCTCACTTGTTTGACCTTTTCTTCTCCTGTCCCAGTCCTGATCCTTTACATATGGAAACATTTATGTCGTCTGTCTTGCATTCACAGCGCCAGAGGTGCACATGGTGGGCAAAATTGGAACTATTTTTCAGCTTAAATAAGTTCGTAGTTGTTTTTTTGTCGTTCATCTACACCTACATCTACATGACTACTCTTCAACGCCCGTTTAAATGCTTCTCAGAGGGTTCTCAGATGCATCGTAAGACTACTTCTCGACCGTTCCATTCTCAAATAGAGCAAGTTGCAAAAAAAAAAAAAAAAAAAAAAAAAAAAAAAAAAAAAAAAAAACAAAAAACAAAAAAAAAACGCGTAAGTCTTCCATTGCGCACTCTGACTTCTCTTATTTTATTACAATGGTCATATCTCCCTATGTAAGTGTCAGTCAGCAAAATATTTTCGTTAATTTCTTATCCACAGGAGAAACTTGGTGATGTAAATAACTCGCAAAGATTTTGGCAGAAAGATAAACTTCTTTCTTTTAATGATTCGCACCCAAACTAGCGTAGCACGTCAATGTGGCTCTCTTTCTTTCTCTCTCTCTCTCTCTCTCTCTCCTATGTCGCCGTAATACAAAATAGTTGTCTGCCTTTGAAATTTTCCGATTTTCAGCGCCAATCATTCCTGGGATGTATGCTATACCGCTCGTTAATACTGTAGAAGGAGACGGACAACCACAGTGTAGGTAATCTATTTAGCAGATTTCTTACACAGACTATATGCCAATGGAACGTAGACTTTTGTTCGCAATCCGTAAAACCTTTTCCCAGGTGATGATTGCAATTCAAGTCATTTGTAGCTGAGATTCGGACCCACTAGTATAAAAGGTGGGAAATTCTGGGGTGTCAGTACAGAACCAATAACAGTAGAAGAAAAGTGCAGTGATTTTTAACTTGGACTAGTCATTAAATGACACCAGCGTGACTAATCCACAAGGGACATTTCAACCGTTCTAAAGCGGCCCGAGACCACTGTGGTCGCAGGTTCGAATCCTGCCTCGGGAATGGATGTGTGTGATGTCCTTAGGTTAGTTAGGTTTAACTAGTTCTAATTTCTAGGGGACTAATGACCTCAGAAGTTGCGTCCCATTGTGCTCAGAGCCATTTGAACCATTTTAAAGAGGCCCAAGTCGGCTGTTGGTGTTGCGATTGTGAAGTAGAAACGGGAAGGAACGGTCACAGCTAAATGAAGACCAAGCAGACCTAATGTACTGATGGACTGGGTGAGAGGAAGGTAAATGAAATTGCCGAAGGTTGCGTACGAAACCAGTCCTACGCATGTACGCCAGAATTAAATACCTATATTTATGATTTGGGATTATGGTCGGCAATTCATTTTTTCCTCACGACAATCTCAGTGTGTTGACGTCACATTCAGCGACTATTAAACTTGGTTTCATTATACAACATTATGATATAAATAGGTGCAGTTAGATATGTTGCTGATGAAAGTTTGCGCAGCGGATAACTAGGATCAATTGAGAAAAGGGTGTAGCAAAATGTGACGTTGCAAATTAAGGCTTAGAGTTCCCTTCAGTATACATTCCTTAAATCGATTTCATTATTTTATCTGAGCACTCATTTCCACCTCTCGTCAGTGATTCTGTTACAACACGTAGGGACCAATAGAAATTGGGATTATGCTAGCAAATAAAGCGAAGAGTGGGTCCATTTATGATAAAAATAACAAATCACTCAATATGGCATTGGACTGGCCTCAGGCAAATCACACCCATTCGCAGAACGTTTATGATACAAAGTAGTTATGCTGTACGTAGGAACACGGGCCAATATTCTGTCCCATTTCATGATAGTAAATCAAATATGGGGTACTTTAATGTACGAAATGCGAAGGATAAGGCAAGGATCACGTAAATAAAATCGTTCAAATGGCTCTGAGCACTATGTGACTTAACATCTGAAGTCATCAATCCCCTATAACTTAGAAGTACTTAAGCCTAACTAACCTAAGGACATGACACACATCCATGCCCGAGACAAGATTCGAACCTGCGACCGTAGCGGTTGCGCGGTTCCGGACTAAAGCGCCTACAACCGCTCGGCCACAGCGGCTGGCGATCATATAATTCATTCATGTAACACACAAGCCAATCAGGAGAAAGAAAGCAGTATTTACTTCTACAATTCAGTACTACTAAAGCAAAGGTGACTATCGAATGCGATGAACTGTACATAGAAACACATTAAAAACTAGAAATCAAAGACGAGAGGAAATTCCCTATGCATGTGATTATTCATTCTGGATGGATATTCACATACTACTAGGTGGATAGCTCCATTAAGTAATAACTATCAGGTGGTGGATATACGATGTGGTTGTCGCTCGTTGGTTAAGTTGAAACATTACAGTTTCTTTACATTTCGAAACCAAACTGGTTTAGAATACAAACCCAGGGTACCGATAATTAGCGAGGAATAATTGCTGAATGCATTTGCATTTACCACTCGACTGTTCAATGGGAGACTCCCTTCTTCACTTGCCACTTGCAGCATACTGTATGGTGGTCTGACGGAAAAAGATATGAATTTTTAATATCCTTTAAGTCTGTTTAAAATAGCCGAACATTCAATGGAATAAATACTACACCTGCGGTGTGAGAGACTACACTTCCATATTAAAGGGTAAATAACTCATGAAAGTCTAACCAAATTGTGAAGCAACCACCGTAGCAAGAGTTCAGGGGAAACAGTACCCACCGTACAGAGTACTCACACTTGAGTAGAAAGGATAACAAGAGAATCGCGAATCACTTCTCCTAATAGCTGAAAAAAATACATTAAACAACATCACCAATTAAGGTTGTTCATTCTGAGCCGTGGCGCCATTGAACTAGTAGACTGTTCCATTGCCAGTATCTATGAGGAAAAGTCCGCATTTGAGAGTTATGCCCTTAAAAGCTCTTTGCTTGCCAATATATATGTACGGCGTTCGCTGGCCCGAGAGGGCGGCACGAAGTTTGGGGATTGGCAGTAGCGTCGAGACAAGAGGAGGCCCCGAGGTCGGAGCGGCCGAAGCCACGAAATGCGCAGGGAGGGCTTGAGGGCCTGCGCAGAGCAAAGTTGCTGGAGTACTGCACCGGGGTCAGCGTAGACTACAAGCAGTAGGTCAACATCCTGTCGGTGGTTTGACAACATTCGTGCTCCACGACCGCTCGTGGCCTGGCTGTCCTCTTCTACTTGAGGCACGAACTTTGGGGACTGGCAGTAGCGTCGCGACAAGAGGTGGCCCCGAGGTCGGAGCGGCCGAAGCCACGAGCTGCGCAGCGAGGGCATGAGAGCCTGTGCAGCGCTAAGTTGCTGGAGTACTGCACCGGGGTCATCGTAGACTACAAGCAGCAGGCCGACATCCAGTCGGTTGTTTGCCGACATTCGTGCCGGACGACCGCTCGTGGCCTGGCTGCCCTCTTCTACTTCAGGCACGAACTTTGGGGACTGGCAGTACCGTCGCGACAAGAGGTGGCCCGAGGTCGGAAAGGCCGAAGCCACGAGATGCGCAGGGAAGGCTTGTGGGCCTGCGCAGAGCAAAGTTGCTGGAGTTCTGCACCGAGGTCAGCGTAGACTACAAGCAGTAGGCCAACATCCCGTCGGTGGTTTAGCAACATTCGTGCCCGACGACCGCTCGTGGCCTGGCTGCCCTCTTCAACTTGAGGCACGAACTTTGGGGACTGGCAGTAGCGTCGGGACAAGAGGTGGCCCCGAGATCGGAGCGGCCGAAGCCACGAGCTGCGCAGGGAGGGCATGAGGGCCTGTGCAGAGGAAAGTTGCTGGAGTACTGCACCGGTGTCATTTAGATTACATGCAGCAGGCCGACATCCCGTCGGTTGTTTGCCAACATTCGTGCCGGACGACCGCTTGTGGCCTGGCTGCCCTCTTCTACTTGAGGCACGAACTTTGGGGACTGGCAGTAGCGCGCGACAAGAGGTGGCCCCGAGGTCGGAGCGGCCGAAGCCACGAGCTGCGCAGGGAGGGCATGAGGGCCTGCGGAGAGCAAAGTTGCTGGAGTACTGCACTGGGGTCATCGTAGACTACAAGCAGTAGACCAACATCCCGTCGGTGGTTTGGCAACATTCATGCCCGACGTCCGCTCGTGGCCTGGCTGCCCTCTTCTACTTGAGGCTCGAACTTTGGGGACTGGCAGTAGCGTCGGGACAAGAGGTGGCCCCGAGGTCGGAGCGGCCGAAGCCATGAGCTGCGCAGAGAGGGCATGAGGGCCTGCGCAGAGCAAAGTTGCTGGAGTAGTGCACTGGGGTCATCGTAGACTACAAGCAGCAGGCCGACATCCAGTCGGTTGTTTGCCGACATTCGAGCCGGACGAACGCTCGTGGCCTGGCTGCCCTCTTCTACTTGAGGCACGAACTTTGGGGACTGGCAGTAGCGTCGCGACAAGAGGGGGCCCAGAGTTCGGAGCGGCCTGAGACACGAGCTGCGCAGGGAGGCCATGAGGGCCTGTGCAGAGCAAAGTTGCTGGAGTACTTCACTGGGGTCATCGGATACTACAAGCAGCAACCCAACATCCCGTCGGTTGTTTGCTGACAGTCGTGCAGGACGAACGCTCGTGGCCTGGCTGCCCTCTTCTACTTGAGGCACGAACTTTGGGGATTGGCAGTAGCGTCGCGACAAGAGGGGGTCCAGAGTTCGGAGCGACCTGAGACACGAGCTGCGCAGGGAGGCCATGAGGGCCTGTGCAAAGCAAAGTTGCTGGAGTACTGCACTGGGGTCATCGTAGACCACAAGCAGCAGGCCAACATCCCGTCGGTTGTTTGCTGACTGTCGTGCAGGACGACCGCTCGTGGCCTGGCTGCCCTCTTCTACATGAGGCACGAACTTTGGGGACTGGCAGTAGCGTCGCGAGAAGAGGTGGCCCCGGGGTCGGAAAGGCCAAAGCCACGAGATGTGCAGGGAGGGCATGAGGGCCTGCGCAGAGCAAAGTTGCTGGAGTACTGCACCGGGGTAATCGTAGACTACAAGCAGTAGTCCAACATCCCGTCGGTGGTTTGGCAACATTCATGCCCGACGTCTGCTCGTGGCCAGGCTGCCCTCTTCTACTTGAGGCACGAACTTTGGGGACTGGCAGTAGCGTCGGGACAAGAGGTGGCCCCGAGGTCGGAGCGGCCGAAGCCACGAGCTGAGCAGGGAGGGCATGAGGGCCTGTGCAGAGAAAAGTTGCTGGAGTACTGCACCGGTGTCATCGTAGACTACAATCCGTAGGCCAACATCCCGTCGGCTGTTTGCCGACATTAGTGCCGGATGACCGCTCGTGGCCTGGCTGCCCTCTTCTACTTGAGGCACGAACTTTGGGGACTGGCAGTACCGTCGCGACAAGAGGTGGCCCCGAGGTCGGAAAGGCCGAAGCCACGAGATGCGCAGGGAGGGCTTGAGGGCCTGCGCAGAGCAAAGTTGCTGGAGTTCAGCACCGGGTTCAGCGTAGACTACAAGCAGTAGGCCAACATCCCGTCGGTGGTTTGGCAACATTCGTGCTCGACGACCGCTCGTGGCCTGGCTGCACTCTTCAACTTGAGGCACGAACTTTGGGGACTGGCAGTAACGTCGGGACAAGAGGTGGCCCCGAGGTCGGAGCGGCCGAAGCCACTAGCTGCGCAGGGAGGGCATGAGGGCCTGTGCAGAGGAAAGTTGCTGGAGTACTGCACCGGTGTCATTTAGATTACATGCAGCAGCCCAACATCCCGTTGGTTGTTTGCCGACATTCGTGCCGGACGACCGCTTGTGGCCTGGCTGCCCCCTTCTACTTGAGGCACGAACTTTGGTGACTGGCAGTAGCGCGCGACAAGAGGTGGCCCGAGGTCGGAAAGGCCGAAGCCACGAGATGCGCAGGGAAGGCTTGTGGGCCTGCGCAGAGCAAAGTTGCTGGAGTTCTGCACCGAGGTCAGCGTAGACTACAAGCAGTAGGCCAACATCCCGTCGGTGGTTTAGCAACATTCGTGCCCGACGACCGCTCGTGGCCTGGCTGCCCTCTTCAACTTGAGGCACGAACTTTGGGGACTGGCAGTAGCGTCGCGACAAGAGGTGGCCCCGAGATCGAAGCGGCCAAAAACACGAGCTGAGCAGGGAGGGCATGAGGGCCTGTGCAGAGCAAAGTTGCTGGAGTACTGCACCGGTGTCATCGTAGACTACAAGCTGTAGGCCAACATCCCGTCGGTTGTTTGCCGACAATAGTGCCGGATGACCGCTCGTGGCCTTGCTGCCCTCTTCTACTTGAGGCACGAACTTTGGGGACTGGCAGTACCGTCGCGACAAGAGGTGGCCCCGAGGTCGGAATGGCCGAGCCACGAGATGCGCAGGGAGGGCTTGAGGGCCTGCGCAAAGCAAAGTTGCTGGAGTTCAGCACCGGGTTCAGCGTAGACTACAAGCAGTAGGCCAACATCCCGTCGGTGGTTTGGCAACATTCGTGCTCGACGACCGCTCGTGGACTGGCTGCCCTCTTCAACTTGAGGCACGAACTTTGGGGACTGGCAGTAGCGTCGGGACAAGAGGTGGCCCCGAGGTCGGAGCGGCCGAAGCCACTAGCTGCGCAGGGATGGCATGAGGGCCTGTGCAGAGGAAAGTTGCTGGAGTACTGCACCGGTGTCATTTAGATTACATGCAGCAGGCCGACATCCCGTCGGTTGTTTGCCGACATTCGTGCCGGACGACCGCTTGTGGCCTGGCTGCCCTCTTCTACTTGAGGCACGAACTTTGGGGACTGGCAGTAGCGCGCGACAAGAGGTGGCCCCAAGGTCGGAGCGGCCGAAGCCACGAGCTGCGCAGGGAGGGCTTGAGGGCCTGCGGAGAGCAAAGTTGCTGGAGTTCTGCACTGGGGTCATCGTAGACCACAAGCAGTAGACCAACATCCCGTCGGTGGTTTGGCAACATTCATGCCCGACGTCCGCTCGTGGCCTGGCTGCCCTCTTCTACTTGAGGCACGAACTTTGGGGACTGGCAGTAGCGTCGCGACAAGAGGGGGCCCAGAGTTTGGAGCGGCCTGAGACACGAGCTTCGCAGGGAGGCCATGAGGGCCAGTGCAGAGCAAAGTTGCTGGAGTACTGCACTGGGGTCATCGGAGACTACAAGCAGCAGGCCAACATCTCGTCGGTTGTTTGCTGACTGTCGTGCAGGACGACCGCTCGTGGCCTGGCTGCCCTCTTCTACATGAGGCACGAACTTTGGGGACTGGCAGTAGCGTCGCGAAAAGAGGTGGCCCCGGGGTCGGAAAGGCCGAAGCCACGAGATGTGCAGGGAGGGCATGAGGGCCTGCGCAGAGCAAAGTTGCTGGAGTACTGCACCAGGGTAATCGTAGACTACAAGCAGTAGTCCAACATCCCGTCGGTGGTTTGGTAACATTCATGCCCGACGTCCGCTCGTTGCCAGGCTGCCCTCTTCTACTTGAGGCACGAACTTTGGGGACTGGCAGTAGCGTCGGGACAAGAGGTGGCCCCGAGGTCGGAGCGGCCGAAGCCACGAGCTGCGCAGAGAGGGCATGAGGGCCTGCGCAGAGCAAAGTTGCTGGAGTACTGCACTGGGGTCATCGTAGATTACTAGCAGCAGGCCGACATCCAGTCGGTTGTTTGCCGACATTCGTGCTGGACGAACGCTCGTGGCCTGGCTGCCCTCTTCTACTTGAGGCACGAACTTTGGGGACTGGCAGTAGCGTCGCGACAAGAGGTTGCCCAGAGTTTGGAGCGGCCTGAGACACGAGCTTCGCAGGGAGGCCATGAGGGCCTGTGCAGAGCAAAGTTGCTGGAGTACTGCACCGGGGTCATCGTAGACTACAAGCAGCAGGCCGACATCCAGTCTTTTGTTTGCCGACAGTCGTGCCGGACGACCGCTTGTGGCCTGACTGCCTTCTTCCACTTGAGGCACGAACTTTGGGGACTGGCAGTAGCGTGGTGCCAAGAGGTGGCCCCGAGGTCGGAGCGGCCGAAGCCACGAGCTGCGCAGGGAGGGCACGAGGGCATGCGCAGAGCAAAGTTGCTGGATTACTGCGCCGGGGTCATCGTAGACTACAAGCAGCAGGCCGACATCACATCGGTTGTTTGACGACATTCGTGCCGGACGACCGCTCGTGGCCTAATTGCCCTCTTCTACTTCAGGCACGAACTTTGGGGACTGGCAATAGCGTCGCGACAAGAGGAGGCCCCGAAGTCGGAGCGGCCGAAGCCACGAGATGCGCAGGGAGGGCATGAGGGCCTGCGGAGAGCAAAGTTGCTGGAGTACTGCACTGGGGTCATCGTAGACTACAAGCAGCAGGCTCACATCACGTCAGTTGTTTGCCGACAGTCGTGCCGGACGACCGCTCGTGGCCTGGCTGCCCTCTTCTACTTGAGGCACGAACTTTGGGGACTGGCAGTAGCGTCGTGACAAGAGGTGGCCCCGAGGTCGGAGCGGCCGAAGCCACGAGCTGCACAGGGAGGGCATGAGGGCCGGCGCTGAGCATAGTTGCTGGAGTACTGCAACGGGGTCATCGTAGATTACATGCAGAAGGCCGAAATCCCGTCAGTGGTTTGGCAACATTCGTACCGGACGTCCGCACAAGGCTTGGCTGACCTCTTCTACTTGAGGCACAAACTTTGAGGACTGGCAGTAGCGTCGCGACAAGAGGTGGCAGCGAGGTCGGAAAGGCCGAAGCCACGAGATGCGCAGGGAGGGCTTGAGGGCCTGCATTGAGCAAAGTTGCTGGAGTACTGCACCGGGGTCAGCGTAGACTACAAGCAGTAGGCCAAAACCCGTCGTTGAATTGGCAACATTCCTGCCCGACGACCGCTAGTGGCCTGGCTGCCCTCTTCTACTTGAGGCACGAACTTTGGGGACTGGCAGTGGCGTCGCGACAAGAGGTGGCCCCGAGGTAGGAGCAGCCGAAGCCACGAGATGCGCAGGGAGGGCATGAGGGCCGGCGCAGTGCAAAGTTGCTGGAGTACTGCACCGGGGTCATCGTAGACTACAAGCAGCACGCTGACATCCCGTCAGTTGTTTGCTGACAGTCATGCCGGACGACCGCTCGTGGCCTGGCTGCCTTCTTCTACTTGAGGCACGAACTTTGGGGACTGGCAGTTGCGTCGCGACAAAACGTGGCACCGAGGTCTGTGCAGCCGAAGCTACGAGGTGCGCAGGGAGGGCATGAGGGCCTGCGCAGAGCAAAGTTGCTGGAGTACTGCACCGGAGACAGCGTAGACTACAAGCAGCAGACCGACATCCCGTCGGTTGTTTGCCGACATTCGTGCCGGACGACCGCTCGTGGCCTGGATGCCCTCTTCTACTTGAGGCACCAACTTTGGGGACTGGCAGTAGCGTCGTGACAAGAGGTGGCCCCAAGGTTGGAGTAGCCAAACCCACGGATGCGCAGGGAGGGCATGAGGGCCTGCACAGAGCAAAGTTGCTGGAGTACTGCACTGGGGTCATCGTAGACTACTAGCAGCAGGCCGACATCCAGTCGGTTGTTTGCCGACATTCGTGCCGGACGAACGCTCGTGGCCTGGCTGCCCTCTTCCACTTGAGGCACGAACTTTGGGGACTGGCAGTAGCATCGCGACAAGAGGGGGCCCAGAGTTCGGAGCGGCCTGAGACACGAGCTTCGCAGGGAGGCCATGAGGGCCTGTGCAGAGCAAAGTTGCTGGAGTACTGCACCGGGGTCATCGTAGACTACAAGCAGCAGGCCAACATCCCGTCGGTTGTTTGCTGACGGTCGTGCAGGACGACCGCTCGTGGCCTGGCTGCCCTCTTCTACATGAGGCACGAACATTGGGGACTGGCAGTAGCGTCGCGAAAAGAGGTGGCCCCGAGGTCGGAAAGGCCGAAGCCACGAGATGTGCAGGGAGGGCATGAGGGCTTGCGCAGGGCAATGTTGCTGGAGTAATGCACTGGGGTCAGCGTAGACTACAAGCAGTAGGCCAACATCCCGTCGGTGGTTTGGCACCATTTGTGCCCGACGTCCACTCGTGGCCTGGCTGCCCTCTTCTACTTGAGGCACGAACTTTGGGGACTGGCAGTAGCGTCGGGACAAGAGGTGGCCCCGAGGTCGGACCGGCCGAAGCCACGAGCTGCGCAGGGAGGGCATGAGGGCCTGCGCAGAGCAAAGTTGCTGGAGTACTGCACTGGGGTCATCGTAGACTACAAGCAGCATGCCGACATCCAGTCTTTTGTTTGCCGACATTCGTGCCGCACGAACACTCGTGGCCTGGCAGCCCTCTTCTACTTGAGGCACGAACTTTGGGGACTGGCAGTAGGTTCGCGACAAGAGGGGGCCCAGAGGTCGGAGCGGCCGAAGACACGAGCTGCGCAGGGAGGGCATGAGGGCCTGTGCAGAGCAAAGTTGCTGGAATTCTGCACCGGGGTCATCGTAGACTACAAGCTGGAGGCCGACATTCCATCAGTTGTTTGACGACATTCGTGCCGGACGACCGCTCGTGGCCTGGCTGCCCTCTTCTACTTGAGGCACCAACTTTGGGGACTGGCAGTAGTGTCACGACCAGAGGAGGCCCCGAAGTCGGAGCGGCCGAAGCCACGAGATGCACAGGGAGGGCATGAGGGCCGGCGCTGAGCATAGTTGCTGGAGTACTGCACCGGGGTCATCGTAGATTACATGCAGAAGGCCAAAATCCCCTCAGTGGTTTGGCAACATTCGTACCGGACATCCGCACAAGGCTTGGCTGACCTCTTCTACCTGAGGCACAAACTTTGGGGACTGGCAGTAGCGTCGCGACAAGAGGTGGCCCCGAGGGCGGAAAGGCCGAAGCCACGAGATGCGCAGGGAGGGCATGAGAGCCTGCGTTGAGCAAAGTTGCTGGAGTACTGCACCGGGGTCAGCGTAGACTACAAGCAGTAGGCCAAAATCCCGTCGATGGTTTGGCAACATTCGTGCCCGACGACCGCTTGTGGCGTGGCTGCCCTCTTCTACTTGAGGCACGAACTTTGGGGACTGGCAGTAGCGTCGCGACAAGACGTGGCACCGAGGTCGGTGCAGCCGAAGCTACGAGGTGCGCAGGGAGGGCATGAGGGCCTGCGCAGAGCAAAGTTGCTGGAATACTGCACCGGCGTCATCGTAGACTACAGGCAGCAAGCCGACATCCTGTCGGCAGTTTGCCGACATTCGTGCCGGACGACCGCTCGTGGCCTGGCTGCTCTCTTCTACTTGAGGCACGAACTTTGGGGACTGGCAGTAGCATCGCGACAAGAGGTGGCCCCGAGGTCGGTGTGGCCGAAGCCACGAGATGCGCAGGGAGGGCATGAGGGTCGGTGCAGAGCAAAGTTGCTGGAGTACTGCTCCGGGGTCATCGTAGACTACAAGCAGCAGGCCGACACCCCGTCAGTTAATTGCCGACAGTCGTGCCGGACGACCGTTCGTGGCCTGGCTGCCCTCTTCTACTTGAGGCACGAACTTCGTGGACCGGCAGTAGTGTCGCGACAAGAGGTGGCCCCGAGGTCGGAAAGGCCGAAGCCACGAGATGCGCAGGGAGGGCATGAGGGTCGGCGCATAGCAAAGTTGCTGGAGTACTGCACCGGGGTCATCGTAGACTACAAGCAGCAGGCCGACATCCCATCGGTTGTTTGACGACATTCGTGCCGGACGACCGCTCGTGGCCTGGCTGCCCTCTTCTACTTGAGGCACCAACTTTGGGGACTGGCAGTAGTGTCACGACAAGAGGAGGCCCCGAAGTCGGAGCGGCCGAAGCCACGAGATGCGCAGGGAGGGCATGAGGGCCTGCGCAGAGCAAAGTTGCTGGAGTACTGCACCGGGGTCATCGTAGACTACAGGCAGCAAGCCAACATCCCGTCGGCAGTTTGCCGACAATCGTGCCGGACGACCGCTCGTGGCCTGGCTGCTCTCTTCTACTTGAGGCACGAACTTTGGGGACCGGCAGTAGCATCGCGACAAGAGGTGGCCCCGAGGTCGGTGTGGATGAAGCAACGAGATGCGCAGGGAGGGCATGAGGGTCGGTGCAGAGCAAAGTTGCTGGAGTTCAGCACCGGGTTCAGCGTAGACTACAAGCAGTAGGCCAACATCCCGTCGGTGGTTTGGCAACATTCGTGCTCGACGACCGCTCGTGGCCTGGCTGCCCTCTTCAACTTGAGGCACGAACTTTGGGGACTGGCAGTAGCGTCGGGACAAGAGGTGGCCCCGAGGTCGGAGCGGCCGAAGCCACTAGCTGCGCAGGGAGGGCATGAGGGCCTGTGCAGAGGAAAGTTGCTGGAGTACTGCACCGGTGTCATTTAGATTACATGCAGCAGGCCGACATCCCGTCGGTTGTTTGCCGACATTCGTGCCGGACGACCGCTTGTGGCCTGGCTGCCCCCTTCTACTTGAGGCACGAACTTTGGTGACTGGCAGTAGCGCGCGACAAGAGGTGGCCCCGAGGTCGGAGCGGCCGAAGCCATGAGCTGCGCAGAGAGGGCATGAGGGCCTGCGCAGAGCAAAGTTGCTGGAGTACTGCACTGGGGTCATCGTAGACTACAAGCAGCAGGCCGACATCCAGTCGGTTGTTTGCCGACATTCGAGCCGGACGAACGCTCGTGGCCTGGCTGCCTTCTTCTACTTGAGGCACGAACTTTGGGGATTGGCAGTAGTGTCGCGACAAGAGGGGGCCCAGAGTTCGGAGCGGCCTGAGACACGAGCTGCGCAGGGAGGCCATGAGGGCCTGTGCAGAGCAAAGTTGCTGGAATACTGCTCTGGGGTCATCGTAGACTACAAGCAGCAGGCCAACATCCTGTCGGTTGTTTGCTGACAGTCGTGCAGGACGAACGCTCGTGGCCTGGCTGCCCTCTTCTACTTGAGGCACAAACTTTGGGGACTGGCAGTAGCGTCGCGACAAGAGGGGGCCCAGAGTTCGGAGCGGCCTGAGACACGAGCTGCGCAGGGAGGCCATGAGGGCCTGTGCAGAGCAAAGTTGCTGGAGTACTGCACTGGGGTCATCGTAGACTACAAGCAGCAGGCCAACATCCCGTCGGTTGTTTGCTGACTGTCGTGCAGGACGACCGCTCGTGGCCTGGCTGCCCTCTTCTACATGAGTCACGAACTTTGGGGACTGGCAGTAGCGTCGCGAAAAGAGGTGGCCCCGGGGTCGGAAAGGCCGAAGCCACGAGATTTGCAGGGAGGGCATGAGGGCCTGCTCAGAGCAAAGTTGCTGGAGTACTGCACCGGGGTAATCGTAGACTACAAGCAGTAGTCCAACATCCCGTCGGTGGTTTGGTAACATTCATGCCCGACGTCCGCTCGTGGCCAGGCTGCCCTCTTCTACTTGAGGTACGAACTTTGGGGACTGGCAGTAGCGTCGGGACAAGAGGTGGCCCCGAGGTCGGAGCGGCCGAAGCCACGAGCTGCGCAGAGAGGGCATGAGGGCCTGCGCAGAGCAAAGTTGCTGGAGTACTGCACTGGGGTCATCGTAGACTACTAGCAGCAGGCCGACATCCAGTCGGTTGTTTGCCGACATTCGTGCCGGACGAACGCTCGTGGCCTGGCTGCCCTCTTCTACTTGAGGCACGAACTTTGGGGACTGGCAGTAGCGTCGCGACAAGAGGGGGCCCAGAGTTCGGAGCGGCCTGAGACACAAGCAGGGAGGCCATGAGGGCCTGTGCAGAGCAAAGTTGCTGGAGTACTGCACTGGGGTCATCGTAGATTACAAGCAGCAGGCCGACATCCAGTATTTTGTTTGCCGACAGTCGTGCCGGACGACCGCTTGTGGCCTGACTGCCTTCTTCCACTTGAGGCACGAACTTTGGGGACTGGCAGTAGCGTGGCGCAAAGAGGTGGCCCCGAGGTCGGAGCGGCCTAAGCCACGAGCTGCGCAGGGAGGGCACGAGGGCATGTGCAGAGCAAAGTTGCTGGATTACTGCACCGGGGTCACCGTAGACTACAAGTAGCAGGCCGACCTCCCGTCGGTTGTTTGCCGACAGTCGTGCTGGACGACCGCTCGTGGCCTGGCTGCCCTCTTCTACTTGAGGCACCAACTTTGGGGACTGGCAGTAGCGTCGTGACAAGAGGTGCCCTGAGGTCGGAGCGGCCGAAGCCACGAGCTGCACAGGGAGGGCATGAGGGCCGGCGCTGAGCAAAGTTGCTGGAGTACTGCAACGGGGTCATCGTAGATTACATGCAGAAGGCCGAAATCCCGTCAGTGGTTTGGCAACATTCGTACCGGACGTCCGCACAAGGCTTGGCTGACCTCTTCTACTTGAGGCACAAACTTTGGGGACTGGCAGTAGCGTCGCGACAAGAGGTGGCCGCGAGGTCGGAATGGCCGAAGCCACGAGATGCGCAGGGAGGGCTTGAGGGCCTGCATTGAGCAAAGTTGCTGGAGTACTGCACCGGGGTCAGCGTAGACTACAAGCAGTAGGCCAAAATCCCGTCAGTGGTTTGGCAACATTCCTGCCCGACGACCGCTAGTGGCCTGGCTGCCCTCTTCTACTTGAGGCACGAACTTTGGGGACTGGCAGTTGTGTCGCGACAAAACGTGGCACCGAGGTCGTTGGAGCCGAAGCTACGAGGTGCGCAGGGAGGGCATGAGGGCCTGCGCAGAGCAAAGTTGCTGGAGTACTGCACCGGGGTCATCGTAGACTACAAGCAGCAGGCCGACATCCCGTCTGTTGTTTGCCGACAGTCGTGCCGGACGACCGTTCGTGGCCTGGCTGCCCTCTTCTACTTGAGGCACGAACTTCGTGGACCGGCAGTAGTGTCGCGACAAGAGGTGGCCCCGAGGTCGGAAAGGCCGAAGCCACGAGATGCGCAGGGAGGGCATGAGGGTCGGCGCATAGCAAAGTTGCTGGAGTACTGCACCGGGGTCATCGTAGACTACAGGCAGCAAGCCGACATCCCGTCGGCAGTTTGCCGACATTCGTGCCGGACGACCGCTCGTGGCCTGGCTGCTCTCTTCTACCTGAGGCACGAACTTTGGTGACCTGCAGTAGCATCGCGACAAGAGGTGGCCCCGAGGTCGGTGTGGATGAAGCAACGAGATGCGCAGGGAGAGCATGAATGTCGGTGCAGAGCAAAGTTGCTGGAGTACTGCACCAGGGTCAGCGTAGACTACAAGCAGCAGGCCGACATCCCGTCGGTGGTTTGGCATCATTCGTGCCGGACGACCACACGTGGCCTGGCTGCCCTCTTCTACTTGAGGCACGAACTTTGGGGACTGGCAGTGGCGTCGCGACAAGAGGTGGCCCCGAGGTAGGAGCAGCCAAAGCCACGAGATGCGCAGGGAGGGCATGAGGGCCGGCGCAGTGCAAAGTTGCTGGAGTACTGCACCGGGGTCATCGTAGACTACAAGCAGCAGGCTGACATCCCGTCAGTTGTTTGCCGACAGTCATGCCGGACGACCGCTCGTGGCCTGGCTGCCTTCTTCTACTTGAGGCACGAACTTTGGGGACTGGCAGTAGCGTCGCGACAAGAGGTGGCCCCGAGGTCGGAGCAGGCGAAGCCACGAGATGCGCAGGGAGGGCAAGAGGGCCGGCGCAGTGCAAAGTTGCTGGAGTACTGCACCGGGGACAGCGTAGACTACAAGCAGCAGACCGACATCCCGTCGGTTGTTTGCCGACATTCGTGCCGGACGACCGCTCGTGGTCTGGATGCCCTCTTCTACTTGAGGCACCAACTTTGGGGACTGGCAGTAGCGTCGCGACAAGAGGGGGCCCAGAGTTCGGAGCGGCCTGAGACACGAGCTTCGCAGGGAGGCCATGAGGGCCTGTGCAGAGCAAAGTTGCTGGAGTACTGCACCGGGTCATCGTAGACTACAAGCAGCAGGCCAACATCCCGTCGGTTGTTTGCTGACAGTCGTGCAGGACGACCGCTCGTGGCCTGGCTGCCCTCTTCTACATGAGGCACGAACATTGGGGACTGGCAGTAGCGTCGCGAAAAGAGGTGGCCCCGAGGTCGGAAAGGCCGAAGCCAATAGATGTGCAGGGAGGGCATGAGGGCCTGCGCAGGGCAATGTTGCTGGAGTAATGCACCGGGGTCAGCGTAGACTACAAGCAGTAGGCCAACATCCCGTCGGTGGTTTGGCAACATTTGTGCCCGACGTCCGCTCGTGGCCTGGCTGCCCTCTTCTACTTGAGGCACGAACATTGGGGACTGGCAGTAGCGTTGGGACAAGAGGTGGCCCCGAGGTCGGACCGGCCGAAGCCACGAGCTGCGCAGGGAGGGCATGAGGGCCTGCGCAGAGCAAAGTTGCTGGAGTACTGCACTAGGGTCATCGTAGACTACAAGCAGCAGGCCGACATCCAGTCTTTTGTTTGCCGACATTCGTGCCGGACGAACACTCGTGGCCTGGCAGCCCTCTTCTACTTGAGGCACGAACTTTGGGAACTCGCAGTAGGGTCGCGACAAGAGGGGGCCCAGAGGTCGGAGCGGCCGAAGACACGAGCTGCGCAAGGAGGGCATGAGGGCCTGTGCAGAGCAAAGTTGCTGGAGTTCTGCACCGGGGTCATCGTAGACTACAAGCAGGAGGCCCACATCCCGTCAGTTGTTTGCCGACAGTCGTGCCGGACGACCGCTTGTGGCCTGGCTGCCTTCTTCCACTTGAGGCACGAACTTTGGGGACTGGCAGTAGCGTGGAGCAAAGAGGTGGCCCCGAGGTCGGTGCGGCCAAAGCCACGAGCTGCGCAGGGAGGGCATGAGGGCATGCGCAGAGCAAGGTTGCTGGATTACTGCACCGGGGTCACCGTAGACTACAAGCAGTAGGCCAAAATCCCGTCGGTGGTTTGGCAACATTCGTGCCCGACGACCGCTAGTGGCGTGGCTGCCCTCTTCTACTTGAGGCACGAACTTTGGGGACTGGCAGTAGCGTCGCGACAAGACGTGGCACCGAGGTCGGTGCAGCCGAAGCTACGAGTTGCGCAGGGAGGGCATGTTGGCCTGCGCAGAGCAAAGTTGCTGGAGTACTGCACCGGGGTCATCGTAGACTACAGGCAGCAAGCCGACATCCCGTCGGCAGTTTGCCGACATTCGTGCCGGATGAACGCTCGTGGCCTGGCTGCTCTGTTCTACTTGAGGCACGAACTTTGGGGACTGGCAGTAGCATCGCGACAAGAGGTGTCCCCAAGGTCGGTGTGGCTGAAGCCACGAGATGCGCAGGGAGGGCATGAGGGTCGGCGCATAGCAAAGTTGCTGGAGTACTGCACTGGGGTCATCGTAGACTACAAGCAGCAGGCCGACATCCCAACGGTTGTTTGACGACATTCGTGCCGGACGACCGCTCGTGGCCTGGCTGCCCTCTTCTACTTGAGGCACCAACTTTGGGGACTGGCAGTAGTGTCGCGACAAGAGGAGGCCCCGAAGTCGGAGCGGCCGAAGCCACGAGATGCGCAGGGAGGGCATGAGGGCTTGCGCAGAGCAAAGTTGCTGGAGTACTGCACCGGGGTCATCGTAGACTACAGGCAGCAGGCCAACATCCCGTCGGCAGTTTGCCGACAATCGTGCCGGACGACCGCTCGTGGCCTGGCTGCTCTCTTCTTCTTGAGGCACGAACTTTGGGGACCGGCAGTAGCATCGCGACAAGAGGTGGCCCCGAGGTCGGTGTGGATGAAGCAACGAGATGCGCAGGGAGGGCATGAGGGTCGGTGCAGAGCAAAGTTGCTGGAGTTCAGCACCGGGTTCAGCGTGGACTACAAGCAGTAGGCCAACATCCCGTCGGTTGTTTGCCGACATTCGTGCCGGACGACCGCTTGTGGCCTGGCTGCCCCCTTCTACTTGAGGCACGAACTTTGGTGACTGGCAGTAGCGAGACAAGAGGTGGCCCCGAGGTCGGAGCTGCCGAAGCCACGAGCTGCGCAGGGAGGGCATGAGGGCCTGCGGAGAGCAAAGTTGCTGGAGTACTGCACTGGGGTCATCGTAGACTACAAGCAGTAGTCCAACATCCCGTCGGTGGTTTGGCAACATTCATCCCCGACGTCCGCTTGTGGCCTGGCTGCCCTCTTCTACTTGAGGCACGAACTTTGGGGACTGGCAGTAGCGTCGGGACAAGAGGTGGCCCCGAGGTCGGAGCGGCCGAAGCCATGAGCTGCGCAGAGAGGGCATGAGGGCCTGCGCAGGCAAAGTTGCTGGAGTACTGCACTGGGGTCATCGTAGACTACAAGCAGCAGGCCGACATCCAGTCGGTTGTTTGCCGACATTGGAGCCGGACGAACGCTCGTGGCCTGGCTGACCTCTTCTACTTGAGGCACGAACTTTGGGGACTGGCAGTAGCGTCGCGACAAGAGGGGGCCCAGAGTTCGGAGCGGCCTGAGACACGAGCTGCGCAGGGAGGCCATGAGGGCCTGTGCAGAGCAAAGTTGCTGGAGTACTGCACTGGGGTCATAGTAGACTACAAGCAGCAGGCCAACATCCCGTCGGTTGTTTGCTGACAGTCGTGCAGGACGAACGCTCGTGGCCTGGCTGCCCTCTTCTACTTGAGGCACGAACTTTGGGGACTGGCAGTAGCGTCGCGACAAGAGGGGGCCCAGAGTTCGGAGCGGCCTGAGACACGAGCTGCGCAGGGAGGCCATGAGGGCCTGTGCAGAGCAAAGTTGCTGGAGTACTGCACTGGGGTCATAGTAGACTACAAGCAGTAGTCCAACATCCCGTCGGTGGTTTGGTAACATTCATACCCGACGTCCGCTCGTGGCCAGGCTGCCCTCTTCTACTTGAGGCACGAACTTTGGGGACTGCCAGTAGCGTCGGGACAAGAGGTGGCCCCGAGGTCGGACCAGCCGAAGCCACGAGCTGCGCAGAGAGGGCATGAGGGCCTGCGCAGAGCAAAGTTGCTGGAGTACTGCACTGGGGTCATCGTAGACTACTAGCAGCAGGCCGACATCCAGTCGGTGGTTTGGCAACATTCATGCCCGACGTCCGCTCGTGGCCTGGCTGCCCTCTTCTACTTGAGGCACGAACTTTGGGGACTGGCAGTAGCGTGGCGCAAAGAGGTGGCCCGAGGTCGGAGTGGCCGAAGACACGAGCTGCGCAGGGAGGGCTAGAGGGCATGCGCAGAGCAAAGTTGCTGGATTACTGCACCGGGGTCACCGTAGACTACAAGTAGCAGGCCGACCTCCCGTCGGTTGTTTGCCGACAGTCGTGCTGGACGACCGCTTGTGGCCTGGCTGCCCTCGTCTACTTGAGGCACGAACTTCGTGGACCGGCAATAGTGTCGCGACAAGAGGTGGCCCCGAGGTCGGAAAGGCCGAAGCCACGAAATGTGCAGGGAGGGCATGAGGGTCGTCGCATAGCAAAGTTGCTGGAGTACTGCACCGGGGTCATCGTAGACTACAAGCAGCAGGCCGACATCCCATCGGTTGTTTGATGACATTCGTGCCGGACGACCGCTCGTGGCCAGGCTGCCCTCTTCTACTTGAGGCACCAACTTTGGGGACTGGCAGTAGCGTCGTGACAAGAGGTGGCCCCGAGGTTGGAGCAGCCAAACCCACGGATGCGCAGGGAGGGCATGAGGGCCTACGCAGAGCAAAGTTGCTGCAGTACTGCACCGGGGTTATCGTAGACTACAGGCAGCAAGCCGACATCCCGTCGGCAGTTTGCCGACATTCGTGCCGGACGACCGCTCGTGGCCTGGCTGCTCTCTTCTACCTGAGGCACGAACTTTGGGGACCTGCAGTAGCATCGCGACAAGAGGTGGCCCCGAGGTCGGTGTGGATGAAGCAACGAGATGCGCAGGGAGGGCATGAATGTCGGTGCAGAGCAAAGTTGCTGGAGTACTGCACCAGGGTCAGCGTAGACTACAAGCAGCAGGCCGACATCCCGTCGGTGGTTTGGCATCATTCGTGCCGGACGACCGCACGTGGCCTGGCTGCCCTCTTCTACTTGAGGCACGAACTTTGGGGACTGGCAGTGGCGTCGCGACAAGAGGTGGCCCCGAGGTAGGAGCAGCCAAAGCCACGAGATGCGCAGGGAGGGCATGAGGGCCGGCGCAGTGCAAAGTTGCTGGAGTACTGCACCGGGGTCATCGTAGACTACAAGCAGCAAGCTGACATCCCGTCAGTTGTTTGCCGACAGTCATGCCGGACGACCGCTCGTGGCCTGGCTGCCTTCTTCTACTTGAGGCACGAACTTTGGGGACTGGCAGTAGCGTCGAGACAAGAGGCGGCCCCGAGGTCGGACCAGCCGAAGCCACGAGATGCGCAGGGAGGGCATGAGGGCCGGCGCAGTGCAAAGTTGCTGGAGTACTGCATCGGGGACAGCATAGACTACAAGCAGCAGACCGACATCCCGTCGGTTGTTTGCCGACATTCGTGCCGGACGACCGCTTGTGGCCTGGATGCCCTCTTCTACTTGAGGCACGAACTTTGGGGACTGGCAGTAGCGTCGTGACAAGAGGTGGCCCCGAGGTTGGAGTAGCCAAACCCACGGATGCGCAGGGAGGGCATGAAGGCCTGCACAGAGCAAAGTTGCTGGAGTACTGCACTGGGGTCATCGTAGACTACTAGCAGCAGGCCGACATCCAGTCGGTTGTTTGCCGACATTCGTGCCGGACGAACGCTCGTGGCCTGGCTGCCCTCTTCTATTTAAGGCACGAACTTTGGGGACTGGCAGTAGCGTCGCGACAAGAGGGATCCAGAGTTCGGAGCGGCCTGAGACACTAGCTTCGCAGGGAGGCCATGAGGGCCTGTGCAGAGCAAAGTTGCTGGAGTACTGCACCGGGGTCATCGTAGACTACATGCAGCAGGCCAACATCCCGTCGGTTGTTAGCTGACAGTCGTGCAGGACGACCGCTCGTGGCCTGGCTGCCCTCTTCTACATGAGGCACGAACATTGGGGACTGGCAGTAGCGTCGCGAAAAGAGGTGGCCCCGAGGTCGGAAAGGCCGAAGCCACGAGATGTGCAGGGAGGGCATGAGGGCCTGCGCAGGGCAATGTTGCTGGAGTAATGCACTGGGGTCAGCGTAGACTACAAGCAGTAGGCCAACATCCCGTCGGTGGTTTGGCTACATTTGTGCCCGACGTCCGCTCGTGGCCTGGCTGCCCTCTTCTACTTGAGGCACGAACTTTGGGGACTGGCAGTAGCGTCGGGACAAGAGGTGGCCCCAAGGTCGGACCGGCCGAAGCCACGAGCTGCGCAGGGAGGGCATGAGGGCCTGCGCAGAGCAAAGTTGCTGGAGTACTGCACTGGGGTCATCGTAGACTACAAGCAGCAGGCCGACATCCAGTCTTTTGTTTGCCGACATTCGTGCCGGACGAACACACGTGGCCTGGCAGCCCTCTTCTACTTCAGGCACGAACTTTGGGGACTCGCAGTAGGGTCGCGACAAGAGGGGGCCCAGAGGTCGGAGCGGCCGAAGACACGAGCTGCGCAGGGAGGGCATGAGTGCCTGTGCAGAGCAAAGTTGCTGGAGTTCTGCACCGGGGTCATCGTAGACTACAAGCAGGAGGCCCATATCCCGTCAGTTGTTTGCCGACAGTCGTGCCGGACGACCGCTTGTGGCCTGGCTGCCTTCTTCCACTTGAGGCACGAACTTTGGTGAGTGGCAGTAGCATGGCGCAAAGAGGTGGCCCCGAGGTCGGAGCGGCCGAAGCCACGAGCTGCGCAGGGAGGGCATGAGGGCATGCGCAGAGCAAAGTTGCTGGATTACTGCACCGGGGTCACCGTAGACTACAAGTAGCAGGCCGACCTCCCGTCGGTTGCTAGCCGACAGTCGTGCCGGACGACCGCTCGTGGCCTGGCTGCCCTCTTCTACTTGAGGCACGAACTTTGGGGACTGGCAGTAGCGCCGTGACAAGAGGTGGCCACGAGGTCGGAGTGGCCGAAGCCACGAGATGCACAGGGAGGGCATGAGGGCCGGCGCTGAGCATAGTTGCTGGAGTACTGCTCCGGGGTCATCGTAGATTACATGCAGAAGGCCAAAATCCCCTCAGTGGTTTGGCAACATTCGTGCCCGACGACCGCTAGTGGCGTGGCTGCCCTACCGACCGTCCGCACAAGGCTTGGCTGACCTCTTCTACCTGAGGCACAAACTTTGGGGACTGGCAGTAGCGTCGCGACAAGAGGTGGCCCTGAGGTCGGAAAGGCCGTAGCCACGAGATGCGCAGGGATGGCTTGAGGGCCTGCGTTGAGCAAAGTTGCTGGAGTACTGCACCGGGGTCAGCGTAGACTACAAGCAGTAGGCCAAAATCCCGTCGGTGGTTTGGCAACATTCGTGCCCGACGACCGCTAGTGGCGTGGCTGCCCTCTTCTACTTGAGGCACCAACTTTGGGGACTGGCAGTAGCGTCGTAACAAGAGGTGGCCCTGAGGTCTATGCAGCCAAACCCACGGATGCGCAGGGAGTGCATGAGGGCCTACGCAGACCAAAGTTGCTGCAGTACTGCACCGGGGTCATCGTAGACTAGAAGCAGCAGGCCGACATCCCATCGGTTGTTTGACGACATTCGTGCCGGACGACCGCTCGTGGCCTAATTGCTCTCTTCTACTTCAGGCACGAACTTTGGTTACTGGCAGTAGCGTCGCGACAAGAGGAGGCCCCGAAGTCGGAGCGGCCGAAGCCACGAGATGCGCAGGGAGGGCATGAGGGCCTGCGCAGAGCAAAGTTGGTGGAGTACTGCACCGGGGTCATCGTAGACTACAGGCAGCAAGCCGACATCCAGTCGGCAGTTTGCCGACATTCGTGCCGGACGACCGCTCGTGGCCTGGCTGCTCTCTTCTACTTGAGGCACGAACTTTGGGGACTGGCAGTAGCATCACGACAAGAGGTGGCCCCGAGGTCGGTGTGGCCGAAGCCACGAGATGTGCAGGGAGGGCATGAGGGTCGGTGCAGAGCAAAGTTTCTGGAGTAATGCACCAGGGTCTACGTAGACTACAAGCAGCAGGCCGACATCCCGTCGGTGGTTTGGCATCATTCGTGCCGGACGACCGCACGTGGCCTGGCTGCCCTCTTCTACTTGAGGCACGAACTTTGGGGACTGGCAGTGGCGTCGCGACAAGAGGTGGCCCCGAGGTCCTAGCGGCTGAAGCCACGAGATGCGCAGGGAGGGCATGAGGGCCGGCGCAGTGCAAAGTTGCTGGAGTACTGCACCGGGGTCATCATAGACTACAAGCAGCAGGCTGACATCCCGTCAGTTGTTTGCCGACAGTCATGCTGGACGACCGCTCGTGTCCTGGCTTCCCTCTTCTACTTGAGGCACGAACTTTGGGGACTGGCAGTAGCGTCGCGACAAGAGGTGGCGCCGAGGTCGGAAACGCTGAAGCCACGAGATGCGCAGGGAGGGCTTGAGGGCCTGCGCAGAGCAAAGTTGCTGGAGTACTGCACCGGGGTCAGCGTAGACGACAAGCAGCAGACTGACATACCGTCGGTTGTTTGCCGACATTCGTGCCAGACGACCGCTCGTGGCCAGGCTGCCCTCTTCTACTTGACGCACGAACTTTGGGACTGGCAGTAGCGTCGCGACAATAGGTGGCCCCGAGGTTGGAGCGGCCAAAGCCACGAGATGCGCAGGGAGGGCATGAGGGCCTTCGCAGAGCAAAGTTGCTGGAGTACTGCACCGGGGTCATCATAGACTACAAGCAGCAGGCCGACATCCCTTCGGTGGTTAGGCATCATTCGTGCCGGACGACCGCACGTGGCCTGGCTGCCTTCTTCTACTTGAGGCACGAACTTTGGGCACTGGCAGTAGCGTCGCGACAAGAGGTCGCTCCGAGGTCGAAAAGGCCGAAGCCACGAGATGCGCAGGGAGGGCTTGAGGGCCTGCGTTTAGCAATATTGCTGGAGAACTGCACCGGGGTCAGCGTAGACTACAGGCAGTAGGCCAACATCCCGTCGGTGGTTTGGCAACATTCGTGCCCGACGACCGCTCGTGGCCTGGCTGCCCTCTTCTACTTGAGGCACGAACTTCGTGGACTGGCAGTAGCGTCGCGACAAGAGGTGGCCCCGAGGTCGGAAAGGCCGAAGCCACGAGATGCGCAGGGAGGGCATGAGGGTCGTCGCATAGCAAAGTTGCTGGAGTACTGCACCGGGGTCATCGTAGACTACAAGCAGCACTCTGACATCCCGTCAGTTGTCTGCCGACAGTCATGCCGGACGACCGCTCGTGGCCTGGCTGCCCTCTTCTACTTGAGGCACGAACTTTGGTGACTGGCAGTAGCGTCGCGACAAGAGGTGGCCCCGAGATCGGAAAGGCTGAAGCCAGGAGATGCGCATGGAGGGCTTGAGGGCCTGCGCAGAGCAAAGTTGCTGGAGTACTGCACCGGGGTCAGCATAGACTACAAGCACCAGACCGTCATCCCGTCGGTTGTTTGCCGACATTCGTGCCGGACGACCGCTCGTGGCCTGGCTGCTCTCTTCTACTTGAGGCACGAACCTTGGGGACTGGCAGTAGCGTCGCGACAAGAGGTGGCCCCGAGGTCAGTGTGGCCGAAGCCACGAGATGCGCAGGGAGGGCATGAGGGTCGGCGCAGAGCAAAGTTGCTGGAGTACTGCACAAGGGTCAGAGTAGACTACAAGCAGATGGCCGACATCCCGTCGGTGGTTTGGCATCATTCGTGCCGGACGACCGCACGTGGCCTGTTTGTCCTCTTCTACTTGAGGCACGAACTTTGGGGACTGGCAGTAGCGTCGCGACAAGAGGTGGCCCCGAGGTTGGAGCAGCCAAAGCCACGAGATGCTCAGGGAGGGCATGAGGGCCTTCGCAGAGCAAAGTTGCTGGAGTACTGCACCAGGGTCAGAGTAAACTACAAGCAGATGGCCGACATTCCTTCGGTGGTTTGGCATCATTCGTGCCGGACGACCGCACGTGGCCTGGCTGCCCTCTTCTACTTGAGGCACGAACTTTGGGGACTGGCAGTATCATCACGACAAGAGGTGGCCCCGAGGTTGGAGGGCCAAAGCCACGAGATGCGCAGGGAGGGCGTGAGGGCCTTTGCTGAGCAAAGTTGCTGGAGTACTGCACCAGGGTCAGAGTAGACTACAAGCAGATGGCCGACATCCCTTCGGTGGTTTGGCATCATTCGTGCCGGACGACCGCACGTGGCCTGGCTGCCCTCTTCTACTTGAGGCACGAACTTTGGGGACTGGCAGTATCATCGCGACAAGAGGTGGCCCCGAGGTTGGAGGGCCAAAGCCACGAGATGCGCAGGGAGGGCGTGAGGGCCTGCGCGGAGCGAAGTTGCTGGACTACTGCACCGGGGTCATCGTAGACTACAAGCAGCAGACCGACATCCCGTCGGTTGTTTGCCGACATTCGTGCCGGACGACCGCTCGTGGCCTGGCTGCCCTCTTCTACTTGAGGCAAGAACTTTGGGGACTGGCAGTAGCGTCGCTACAAGAGGTGGCCCATAGGTCGGAACGGCCGAAGCCACGAGCTGTGCAGGGAGGGCGTAAGGGCCTGTGCAGAGCAAAGTTGCTGGAGTACTGCACCGGGGTCATCGTAGACTACAAGCAGCAGGCCGACATCCCGTCGGTGGTTTGGCAACATTTGTGCCGGACGACCGCTCGTGGCCTGGCTGCCCTCTTCTACATGAGGCACGAACTTTGGGGACTGGCAGTAGCGTCGCGACAAGAGGTGGCCCCGAGGTCAGAGCGGCCGAAGCCACGAGATGCGTAGGGAATGCATGAGGGCCTGTGCAGAGCAAAGTTGCTGGAGTACTGCACCGGGGTCATCGTAGACTACAAGCAGCAGGCCGACATCCTGTCGGTTGTTTGACGACATTTGTGCCAGACGACCGCTCGTGGCCTGGCTGCCCTCTTCTACTTGAGGCACGAACTTTGGGGCTGGCAGTAGCGTCGCGACAAGAGGTGGCCCCGAGGTCGGAGCGGCCGAAGCCACGAGCTGCGCAGGGAGGGCGTGAGGGCCTGCGCGGAGCGAAGTTGCTGGACTACTGCACCGGGGTCATTGTAGACTACAAGCAGCAGACTGACATCCCGTCGGTTGTTTGCCGACATTCGTGCCGGACGACCGCTCGTGGCCTGGCTGCCCTCTTCTACTTGAGGCAAGAACTTTGTGGACTGGCTGTAGCGTCGCGACAAGAGGTGGCCCCGAGGTCGGAGCGGCCGAAGCCACGAGATGCGTAGGGAGGGCATGAGGGCCTGCGCAGAGCAAAGTTGCTGGAGTACTGCACCGGGGTCATCGTAGACTACAAGCAGCAGGCCGACATCCCGTCGGTTGTTTGGCGACATTCATGCCGGACGACCGTTCGTGGCCTGGCTGCCCTCTTCTACTTGAGGCACGAACTTTGGGGACTGGCAGTAGCGTCGCGACAAGAAGTGGCCGCGAGGTCGGAGCGGCCGAAGATACGAGATGCGCAGGGAGGGCATGAGGGCCCGCGCAGAGCAAAGTTGCTGGCGTACTGCATCGCGTTCATCGTAGACTACAAGCAGCAGGCCGACATCCCGTCGGTTGTTTGGCGATATTCGTGCCGGACGTCCGCTCGTGGCCTGGCTGCCCTCTTCTACTTGAGGCTGGAAGTTTGGGGACTGGCAGTAGCGTCGCGACAAGAGGTGGCCCCGAGGTCGGTGCGGCCGAAGCCACGAGCTGCGCAGGAAGGGCTTGAGGGCCTGCGCAGAGCGAAGTTGCTGGAGTACTGCACTGGGGTGATCGTAGACTATAAGCAGCAGGCCGACATCCCGTCGGTTGTTTGGCAACATTCGTGCCGGACGACCGCTCGTGGCCTGGCTGCCCTCTTTTACTTGGCATTCATCGACACTTCTCAGTAACCGCTGCGACGCATTGTGGATCCATGGAACTGCTTGCTAATAAAGTGGAGTAACATTCTGTAATCTTTGTCATGATTTGTTTCATTGTCTACCATCCTTATTATTTTCTGGTTTGCACCCGACACTCAGAGTTTCACTCCGTCGGCTATTTGGTCGTAAAATGTTTAGTAGTATTGTACTAAGACACGTCGTCTGATAATGTATCCCGCTATTATATTGACTTTCCTTCTGGTATGTTCTAATTAATCAGCTCCTGGTCGTAAATAATACCGGAAAAATTGTAAGAAGGCACAGGTTAAACAAAATAGGGATCTTGTATTCAGATTTAGCTGATAACTGGTTCAATTCTTTAACTGTAATTGCATTTCTCAGTCATCAGTTGTAATCTGATCAAATTTCTAACATTCATGTTGGTGTCTGTTTGTTCTATATCGTGTCTCCCTACCACTTTCGCGCAACGACGCTATGAGCGTGTTTTTTAGGGAATTGACTTGTTTGAACTTGGGACATGTTGCTGGTAAGGAGACGCCAGACCACACAGGACATGTAGAATTCAGAAGAGTTCTGTGTGACTAGCGATGATATAACCAAATAATAAATGATCTCAGCGTCAGGTCCACTGCACTTCCTGTAAAATAATCTTAATACTAACTAAATTTAGTGGAAGGGTTAAAGGCTTTCCTATTTTTAGTTAGCTGGTAAAATGACGTCGAAAAAGCAGTTACGTTTACCATTGGACATTTTATTCTACTCACAAAACATTGTTTATAAATTGCACTATTGATAAAAAGAAATGTTTTAATACAGGATGGTAAAAACGAACTGCGTTCAACAAAAATGTGGACGAATATTCCCTTAGTGACTTTCCAAGTTCTACAATGGATCGAAGGATGACCTATGCCATATCACATCTATAATCTAGGTTTAAATTAAGTTTCACATAAGAGAAAACTATCAAAATGGTCTATAGTGACCCTCAATTGTCTTTAATTACTTATCTAATTACAGTGGCTTCTCAATAATTATATAACAGAGAAATCATCGCGTTTCAGATATTTACTTCAATTGGCAAATGTGAATACAATGAGCTTCAATTTGAGATCGACACTAGTATTACGCAAAAAAGGAGGTGTAACAGATGAGACTTCTGCAGTTATGAGTGAAGGTTTATGCGCTGTTATGCGGCATCGCATGCTTTCATTACCTTGTCGGTATGTAGGCAGCATCAGGGCGGCAACGTGCAGCGCAGCTCCGCTCACCTCGCCATCTCGGAAGTAGCTCCTCACTTCCTCTTACTACAATTCACCGAAGTTGGTTTAAAAAATTTTGTGTTATCATAAGATCTATACTGTTTTTTCTGGAGGGCTCTAGCTTTTAACATGGGCTGCGGGGTGGTCCTTGACGTAACAGAAGTGCGAAAAAGTTTCACGCTAAAACGTGTGGGTGGTGTGGTCGTAGCGGTAGGCTGGCGACGTGGGTGTCCACTCCGTCCCTTATCGTAGGGCCTTCTAGCTTAACACGGTTCTGCTCTCGGCTTCTGTTCTCGTTTCTTCCCTCGGAACTGCGTCTGTCTCACGGTGGGAAGGTATGAGAGGCATTTAGGCATTCTTGTGTTAGTCTGTGGTATTCCATTTGCTCATTCGTTACTCGTATTACTTTGGTTAATTTAATGTCACGATTTATTTGGAGCTATGTGACATACTAATGGATTTGCTTATCATGTCAGGGTTTTCATGGATGGTTTTGGATTTGCCTGACACCTTACAACTTGTACTAAGCTTTTCGTTTCTGTGTTTGAAAGACTGAATCATTATTGATGTATTTTACCTGGACCTTGTGGTTCCGCCAAATGAGTTCTCTTGTAATTAAGTGCTCACAAGTAGTGTTTTAGGACTTTCCTTCAGAGCGGTCTAAATAACTGACAATCAGTAAAATATTAACAGCCATCTGTCATGAGGACTTCAGTCAAAACAAAATTGACAGAAGGGACTGGTTGGAATCCAGTCGCACCTTGTTTGCCAATTGAAATTAAGAAGTTGCCTGCTTTGAAGTAATCCTCATCATTGTCATATTTTCTGCTAATTTGTTTAACCTTTAAGCACAGGTGCTCTCCTTAACATCTACATCTACATCTATACTCCGCAAGCGTGTGGCGGAGTGTACCTTGAGTCCCTCTATCGGTTCTCCCCTCTATTCCACTCTCGTATTGCTCGTAGAAAGAAGGACTGTCGGTATGCTTCTGTGTGGGCTCTAATCTCTCTGATTTTATCCTCATGGTCTCTTCGCGAGGTATACGTAGGAGGGAGCAATATACTGCTTGACTCTTCGGTGAAGGTATGTTCTCGAAACTTCAACAAAAGCCCATACCAAGCTACTGAGCGTCTCTCCTGCAGAGTCTTCCACTGGAGTTCATCTATCATCTCCGTAACGCTTTCGCGATTACTAAGTGATCCTGTACGAAGCGCTCTGCTCTCCGTTGGATCTTCCCTATCTCTTCGATCAACCCTATCTGGTACGAATCTCACACTGCTGAGCAGTATTCAAGCAGTGGGCCAACAAGTGTACTGAACCTACTTCCTTTGTTTTTGGATTGCATTTCGTTAGGATTCTTCCAATGATTCTCAGTCTAGCATCTGCCTTACCGACGATCAACTTTATATGACCATTCCATTTTAAATGACTCCTAGTGCGTACTACCAGATAATTTGTGGAATTAACTGCTTCCAGTTGCTGACCAGCTATTTTGTAGCTAAATGATAAGGGATCTATCTTTCTATGTATTCGCAGCACATTACACTTGTCTACATTGAGATTCAATTGCCATTCCCTGCACCATGCGTCAATTCGCTGCAGATCCTCCTGCATTTCAGTACAAAATTCTATTGTTACAACCTCTCGATACACCACAACATGACCCGCAAAAAGCCTCAGTGAACTTCCGATCTCATCCACCAGGTCATTTATGTATATTGTGGATAGAAACGGTCCTACGACACTCCAATGTGGCACATCTGAAATCACTCTCACTTCGGAAGACTTCTCTCCATTGAGAATGACTTGCTTCGTTCTTTTATCCAGGAACTCTTCAATCCAATCAACCAATTGGTCTGATAGTCCATATGCTCTTACATTGTTCGTTAATCGTCTGTGGGGAACTGTATCGAATGCCTTGCAGAAGTAAAGAAACACGGCATTTACCTGGTAACCCGTTTCTCTGGTCCTCAGAGTCTCGTGGACGAATAGGGCGAGCAGGGTTTCACACGATCGTCTTTTTAGAAACCCATGCTGATTCCTACAGAGTAGATTTCTAGCCTCCAGAAAAGTCATTATACTAGAACATAATAAGTGTTCCAAAATTCTACAACTGATCGACGTTGGAGATATAGGTCTATAGTTCTGCACATCTGTTCGACGTCCCTTCTTTAAAACTGGGATGACCTGTTCCCTTTTCCAATCCTTTGGAACGCTACGCTCTTCTAGAGACCTACTGTAGACCGCTGCAAGAAGGGTGGCAAGTTCCTTCACGTACTCTGTGAAAAATCGAACTGGTATCCCATCAGATCCAACCTCAGATCCTCTGGTTTAAGCCTTCCACTCGGCTCCAAACCGGAAGACCGCGATAGGTTCTGCGAACGATACTGCAAATAGTTAGCTCAGATTCCACCCCACGAGAGAGGCTTTCCGCCTTCACCAACTCTGCCAACCGCCTGTACGAACTTAGGATGACCTCTGAACCCAGACGGCAGGAGTCATTGGTGTCGACATGAGCAACAATTTGCAGTCGGGTGCACCCAGCGCTCTCTATCGCCGCCGGCAGGGCCTCCTCCACATCTCGGATGAGACCCTCGTGCAAGCAGACAGAGTGAACACTGGCCTCCTTCCCCAAGCTTTCCGCTATTTCCGCAAGGGGCTCCATCACCCGCCTACAGTTTGAGCATCCAATCACTAATAAACCCCTCCCCTCGTGTGCCTGCTCGGACGTTGCTGAAGGAGCGGCCACATGTCCACTCACAGGCAGAGCGGGCGATGCCACATGGCCAGCCTCCACATTGACCCTCCGCCTCGTGCGCCGCGAACGCCGGTGAACCCGCCACTCCCCTTGGGGAGAGGGTGGCCCAACCGCGCCCGGTAACCGCGAAGATGTCTCGACAGCAGGGACAGTGGGTGAAGCATTCACACCTGGGGTGTACCATGCGACGCGCCAGACTCCCCACTGCCGCCACACTCCGAGGCAGCAGCCTGAAGACGGCTGACCGCGGCCATCAACACGTTCAGCTGTTCGCGAACAGTGACCAGCTCCTCCTGCGTCCGTACACAGCAGTCAAGCATCCTATCCATCCTAAGAAATCAATTTACTGTAGAGAGTTAATTAACTTTTTACTAGAATATTAATTCACTAAAGGTTGCTGATAGTTGACTAAACTGTGGTTACTAGACACTTCTTGTAGAAGACAATGTAAGTAGCACTACCTGTCTCTGGACTGTATTCAATACAAACGCTAGCACTACTGGCACTATTGCTGACTAAAGTGACTCTCTCTGATTGCATTCAAAACAAACACGAAATCAATGGGACACTATTACTAGCATTCGACGATTAAAGCTTCCTAAAAGCAAAAACAAACGGAAGAAGAAGTGACAAGTAAGAAAAATACAGTTAATACTTAACGTAGCTCGCTGCACAGCAGACGTGACGCAGACGGCAGTTACGACGACACTGACACTACTGGCAATATGGTTGACTAAATGGTACCTTTCGACATACAGCCTTCAAATTAAAAGTTAAGCCATCTGTTTTGATTAACTGAATCACCCTTGTCATAAATGGTGCTCATACAGTTATCATGTGTTGCAGAAGGGCATTTAAGAAGCCTGTGCCCAGTGCGGTAGTAAACACCGCTGTTTCACCCGTCAACGGACGGGCTACAGGTCTGGCCATCTTGTAATCATTGTGATATTGTTTGCTGTTTTGCAATACAGCGCTTCAGATTTCTTTTGCAAAGATTAAAAGCTTATTCTACTTTAGGTTTAAGGTCAAAATAAATTTACAAATTTGTTCACTTCGTTAAAGAAAATTTTATGGTTAAATGCTTCGATTGTCTATAAAACACAGTTTCTACACTACTGGAAATTGAAATAAGAACACCGTGAATTCATTGTCCCAGGAAGAGGAAACTTTATTGACACATTCCTGGGGTCAGATACATCACATGATCACACTGACAGAAACACAGGCACATAGACACAGGCAACAGAGCATGCACAATGTCGGCACTAGTACAGTGTATATCCACCTTTCGCAGCAATGCAGGCTGCTATTCTCCCATGGAGACGATCGTAGAGATGCTAGATGTAGTCCTGTGGAACGGCTTGCCATGCCATTTCTACCTGGCGCCTCAGTTGGACCAGCGTTCGTGCTGGACGTGCAGACCGCGTGTGACGACGCTTCATCCAGTCCCAAACATGCTCAATGGGGGACAGATCCAGAGATCTTGCTGGCCAGGGTAGTTGACTTACACCTTCTAGAGCACGTTGGGTGGCACGGGACACATGCGGACGTGCATTGTCCTGTTGGAACAGCAAGTTCCCTTGCCGGTCTAGGAATGGTAGAACGATGGGTTCGATGACGGTTTGGATGTAACGTGCACTATTCAGTGTCCCCTCGACGATCACCAGAGGTGTACGGCCAGTGTAGGAGATCGCTCCCCACACCATGATGCCGGGTGTTGGCCCTGTGTGCCTCGGTCGTATGCAGTCCTGATTGTGGCCCTCACCTGTACGGCACCAAACATCCATACGACCATCATTGGCACCAAGGCAGAAGCAACTCTCATCGCTGAAGACGACACGTCTCCATTCGTCCCTCCATTCACGCCTGTCGCGATACCACTGGAGGCGGGCTGCACGATGTTGGGACGTGAGCGGAGGACGGCCTAACGGTGTGCGGGACCGTAGCCTAGCTTCATGGAGACGGTTGCGAATGGTCCTCGCCGATACCCCAGGAGCAACAGTGTCCCTAATTTGCTGGGAAGTGGCGGTGCGGTCCCCAGCGGCACTGCGTAGTATCCTACGGTCTTGGCTTGCATCCGTGCGTCGCTGTGGTCCGGTCCCAGGTGGTCGGGCACGTGCACCTTCCGCCGACCACTGGCGACAACATCGATGTACTGTGGAGACCTCACGCCCCACGTGTTGAGCAATTCGACGGTACGTCCACCCGGCCTCCCGCATGCCCACTATACGCCCTCGCTCAAAGTCCGTCAACTGCATATACGGTTCACATCCACGCTGTCGCGGCATGCTACCAGTGTTAAAGACTGCGATGGAGCTCCGTATGCCACGGCAAACTGGCTGACACTGACGGCGACGGTGCACAAATGCTGCGCAGCTAGCGCCATTCGACGGCCAACACCGCGGTTCCTGGTGTGTCCGCTGTGCCGTGCGTGTGATCATTGCTTGTACAGCCCTCTCGCAGTGTCCGGAGCGAGTATGGTGGGTCTGACACACCGGTGTCAATGTGTTCATTTTTCCATTTCCAGGAGTGTATATTGATAATTAAACATGGTGTGTGAAAAGAACGTTAAATTTGTTGGTTTTCCCTTTCACGACTTCCCTGATTCTTCTGGGGGACTTCAACGCTCATAATGTCTTATGGGGCTCTCGGACTACTTGCCCCTGGGGTCGCATTCTGGAAAGCGTCATGATGTCTGAAGAACTGTGCCTCCTCAACTCTGGTGCTCCCACTCATTTCTGTGCTGCTTCCGGATCGTCATCGGCTATTGACCTTTCCTTTTGCTCTCCAGCATTCGCGGATTCTGCTCTGTGGGAGGCTGCAGCTGACCTCCATTTTAGTGACCATTTCCCCCTCTGGATTCGCCTCCTGGATGAGGCTGTGGCATTACCAGTGCCTCCCCGGTGGCACCTTTGCAGAGCTGACTGGACACTTTTCAGCCAACTGGCTGTTTTGGAACACCGTGCCAGCGTCCACGAATGGGTAGACCATGTTGCAGCCGTGATCTCACATGCTGCTGCATTGTCAATCCCACGGTCATCCGGTCATCCCAAGAGGCGTCCTGTCCCTTGGTGGACCACTGAGTGCCACTCAGCCATCCGCGCCCGCCGTGCAGCACTGCGCCGCTTCAAGTGCCGTCCCTCAGCTGACAATCTTGCGGCCTTTCGGGTGGCAAGGGCCAGAGCGCGGCGAGTGATTAAAGAGAGCAAACGACGGTCACGGCAATCGTTCTTGAATTCCATCTCTCGCTCCACTAGTTATACGAAAGTATGGGAAGCCATCAGGAGGATTTCCGGGAAACTCAGCCAGCTACCAGTCACGGCATTGCTGCATCAGGGATGTCTCCTCACGGCGCCGAGAGACATTGCCCAGACATTGGCCATGCATTTTTCGGAATCTATCGCCACTATTAACTGTGATCCAGATTTCTGCCGCTACAGCACTGCCATCGAAAGGGGTCACTTGGACTTCCGGTCTCTAAATTCTGAACCCCATAACTGCCCCTTCACAATGTGGGAACTGGATTCTGCGCTGTCTGTGGCTCATGATACTGCGCCTGGTCATGATCAAATCCGGTACAGCATGCTGCTTCACCTGTTGCTGCCATCCAAGGAAGTTCTCCTGAACTGTTTCAATATGATATGGTTATCTGGCACGTACCCTGACTCGTGGAGGGAGGCAATTTTGATTCCCCTCCTCAAACCAGGGAAGGACCGAACGCATCCCAGTAGTTATCGGAGTATTGCCTTGACGAGCTGTGTTGGGAAGACGTTGGAACGCATGGTCAACCGCCGCCTGGTTTGGCTGCTCGAGACCAGGCAGCTCCTTAGCCCCCCTCAGAGTGGCTTTAGGAGATGTCGTTCCACTATAGACAACTTGACCCTGCTTGAGGCCGCCATCCAGCAGGCCTTTCTACGTAACCAGCATTGTCTAGGGGTCTTCTTTGACATTAATAAGGCGTATGACACTACTTGGCGCCGCCTTATCCTCAATCAACTCCATGAGTGGGGCTTTCGTGGCCGTCTCCCCATCTTCATTCGGTCCTTTCTTTCTCACCGCCTCTTTCGGTATCGGGTTGGTAATGTGCTATCGGATTTGTACGTGCAGGAGAACGGTGTTCCACAGGGCAGCGTTTTAAGTGTCACCCTCTTTGCCGTTGCTATTAACAGTGTCACGTCCACTATCCGGAGTCCTGCCCAATGCTCCTTGTTTGTGGACGATTTTGCTGTTTTCTGTTCTTCCTCCAGTCTTGTCAGTGCTGGTCGGCAGTTACAGCTTACGATAAAGCGCTTAGAGGCATGGACTGCAAAGACGGGTTTTACCTTTTCTGCAGACAAATCTGTGTGTGTTCATTTTAATCGTTCTCGGCGTCTTTTTACCTCCCCTGAATTGCGTCTGAGGGACACCGTTCTTCCTTTTAGAGACACTGTGAGGTTCCTGGGCCTCACTTTTGATTCCAAGTTGTCGTGGTTGCCTCACCTTAAAGACCTCAAGGTGCGGGCCCTGAAGGCACTGAATATTTTGAAGTGTCTGAGCCATCGGTCCTGGGGAGCAGATCGGGCGCGTCTGCTGCAGTTTTATAGGGCTTTCGTCCGATCGCGTCTTGACTATGCTTGCACCGTGTATGGGTCAGTAAGGCCTTCGTATCTGAAGATCCTTGACGCAGTACACCATGAGGGTATCAGGCTGGCCACTGGTGCCTTCCGTACCAGTCCCATCCCCAGCCTGTGTGCTGAGGCAGGGGAATCGCCGCTCGCCATCCGGCGGAAACTCCTCATGGTGCGACGGGTGTGTCATTTCCTTGCCTGTCCTACCTCCCCTGCGTACCCTACCGTTGCCCGACCGCCTATGGAACGTCTCTTTTCCAGTCGTCCCAGGGCAACAAAACCATTTGGGATTCGTGCCAAGCATTTGCTTGAGTCCCTTGGTGTGGAGCGTATGGCCCCCCAACGACAAGGTTTTACTCGCCTGCCTCCCTGGTTGCTCCAGAGGCGCAGCATCCTTCTAGACTTGTCGGAGTACCGGAGGACTGCACTCCGGCGTTTGTTTTTACCACCTTATTTTACGATATTTTAAACCAGCATCCGGACCATGTACCTGTATTCACAGATGGCTCTAAACAGGGGGACTCTGTTGGTTGTGCTGTTGTTTTCCCTGATCGAGTCGTCAAGTTACGGCTTCCTGCGGCGTTTACCATCCTCGATGCCGAATTGTTTGCAATCTTGCGGGCATTGGAGCAGATGAGATGTGTTACCAGTCTTAAGTTCCTCATCTTTTCTGACTCCCTGAGTGCCCTTCGGACCATGCAACACTTGTACCCAGCGGATACGGTCGTCCAGAACATCCATGATGCAGTACTCCACCTGCAACGGCAGGGGAAGGAGGTTTCTTTCTGCTGGGTGCCGGGGCACGTGGGTATTAGGGGAAACGAACTGGCGGATGTGGCTGCCAAAGATGCATGTTCCCTCCCTCACGTTGTTGACTGTGCCGTCCCCCTCCATGCTGTAACCTCCCTTTTGCGTTTTCGTGTTATGCATCAATGGGAAGAGGAGTGGTGGGCTGTTTCTGACAATAAGCTGCGTCTGGTAAAGGCCACTACGCGACCATGGCGTACGTCCTACCAGTCATACAGGCGGGATGAGGTTCTCCTCACTCGCCTCCGCATTGGACACAGTCCCTTCACGCATGTTTTTTACTCCGGCGGGAGGACCCCCCAATCTGCAGTACTTGTGGCGTCCAGATTACTGTCCGCCACATTTTACTTGACTGTCTTTTATTCTCTGACCAGAGGGCGGTGGTTTCCTTGCCACCGGATTTGCCCTCTATTTTGCAAGACGACGCAGCGACTGTGGTTAAGGTCTTACGGTTTTGTGTCCTGTCCAATCTGTTGCCTCGGATTTTAGGGAGAAGGTTTTAATGTGCTGCTGGGTGACTGGCTCACCCAGGTTTTAGGTAAGAGGTCCGCCAGTCACGACTACCTCCTTGTTTCCCTTCGGTATCTGTTCTCTTTTCCTTGTGTTTCCTTTCCTTTTTTAGTGTGTTTCTTCTCCTCTTGTTTTGCCTCTGTATGTGCGCATTTGGAACTGCGTCAGGCCTGTGTCTTTCAGCCGTTCTCCTTGTTCGGCGTCCGTCTTCGTCCCTTCACCGCTTGTGTTCCTGTTTCTATGCGTTTGGGCGCTGATGACCACGCTGTTTAGCGCCCGTAAACCTCAAACACACACACACACACACACACACACACCACACACACACTCCAGTACGTACCACGTATCACATTCCACTACCTGAATCGATAACTCAACAGGACCAGTTAAGAAAGCGTGACCAGATACGAAACCGTCGACTGAGTAACCCTATACCGCGCGACTGTTCGCGTCTTCTCGCAGCTAACAGGAGTGGGGGAGATGGTTGTCGTTAGAGCAGTGTGCCCAACTCTGCGTTGATTCCAGAGTACCCAGTCCATTCGATGTAAACAGAGCCCGCACCATTACGAAGACAACAGCTTCCACAGCGCTTGTTGACAACTTGGGTACATAGCTTCGTGGGGTATACACCATGCTCAAACCCTACTATCAGCTCTTACCAATTGAACTCATCTGGCATCTGGGCAGAACTCGCTTTCACAGCCATCTAGGGTCCTCCCGACATGGTCACGAGCACAGGCGATGTCAAGCTGCCAGCAAAGGCATTCGCGTCGCTCGTGGGCTGCCACAGACCCTAATTACAAATTTTGCCTCACTGACCTAATGGATAAGTCCTTCCATCCCACATTGGTTTCTGCTGTCATTTTACTCTGTTAGCACTGAAAACTCTACGCAAAGTCCGCGAGTCTCGGTAAAAGTTGTCGGCCACTGCGTTATCCATGGTTAGAGGTGGTGCCTGAAATTTGGTATTCTCTACATACTCTTGACACTGTGGATCTCAAAACATTGAATTCTCTAATGACTTCCGAATGAAACGTCTCATGCTTCCAGTTCTTACTATTATTTCGCATTCAAAGTTTTTTAATTGCCACCGTGCGACAATAATCATTTCGGAAGACTTTTCACATGAATCACCTGTGTAGAAATGAGAGCTCCGCCAATGCGCTGCCCTTTTATACCTCGTGTACGCGAAGTACCGTCTTCTTTACATGTGCATATCGTAATACCATTTCTTCTGTCACCTCAGTGATGCCCCAACAGTACATTTTGTTTGCCTTATTTATGGAAACAAGCGTTATTTTACTCTCAGAAAGCCGACCACTGTGGCCGAGCGGTTCTAGGCGATTCAGTCCGGAACCGCGCTGCTGCTACGGTCGCAGATTCGAATCCTGCCTCGTGCATGGAGGTGTGTGATGTCCTGAGGTTAGTTCGGTTTAAGTAGTTCTAAGTCTAGGGGACTGATGAGCTCAGATGTTAAGTCCCATACTGCTTACAGCCATTTGAACCATCTTTTTTTTTACTCCCAGAATATGAAGTACACTATGAGATCAAAAGTATCTGGACACCTGGCTGAAATTGACTTACAAGGTCTTTGCGTCATCCACCAGTAATGCTGGAAAACAATATGGTTTTGGCCCAGCCTTATCCTTGATGGCAGCTTCAACTCTCAGAAGCACGCTTTCAGTAAGTTTCTGAAAAGTTTCTTGGGAATGGCCGCCCATTCTTCACGGAGTGCTGCACCGAGGAGAGGTAACATTGTCGGCCGGTGACGCCTAGCACAAAGCCGGCATTCTAAAACATCCCAAAGAGGTGCTACAGGATTCAGCTCAGGACTTGGTTCAGGCCAGTCCATTACAGGGATGTTAATGTCGTGTAACCAATCCGCCGCAGGCCGTGCATTATTAACAGGTGCTTGAAAGATGCATTCGCCATCCCCGAATTGTTCTTTAACAGTGGGAAACGAGAAGGTGCTTGAAACATGAATGTAGGCTTCTGCTGTGATAGTGCCACGCAAAACAATAAGAGGTGCAAGCCCCCTCCGAATTTTAATGTTGCCACTACACACGCTGGCAGATGATGTTTACCGGGCATTCACCATACCCATACCCTGCCATCGAATCGCGACATTGTGCACCGTGATTCATCACTCCATACAACGTTTTTCCACTGTTCCATCGTCCAATGTTCCCCCCCCCCTCCCCCCACCCTCTTACACCAAGCGGGGCATCGTTTGGCATTTGCTGGCGTGATGTGTGGCTTATGAATAGCGACTTGACCATGAAATCCAAGTTTTCTCATCTTCCACCTAACTGTCATAGTACTTGCAGTGGATTCTGATGCAGTTTAGAACTCCTGTGTGATGTCCTGGATAGATGTTTGCCTATTATACATAACGACCCTCTATAACTGTCGACGCTGTCAGTCAACAGACGAGGACGGCCTGTACGCTTTTGTGCTGTACATGTCCCTTCATGTTTCCACTTCACTATAGCATCGGAAACAGTCGACCTAAGAATGTTTAGGAATGTGGAAATCTCGATTACAGACATACGACACAAATGACACCCACTCACCTGACCACGTTCGAAGTCCGTGAGTTCCGAGGAGTGCCTCATTCTAGTCTCTACGATGTCTTTATCAATGTCGCGGATGTGGAGTACCGTGAAGTAGCTGGCAGCAAACTGCTGCTAATATGAAAAACGTATGTTTCTCGGGGTGACCGTATACTTCTGATGACATGGTGTACGTCGTGTATGTACAGAGCACTCAAGGAGAAACAGCGGCAGAGACACAAAAAGATCGGGGCAGCACGCGCTCTGTGTGGGAACAGCAGCAGGTGCCCGGTCGCGGATGAATAGTCGGTGGCGGCGGCGGCGGCGGCGCTCGCGGCTTGCTGGATTTATGGGCGAGACCGCAACTTGTTGCTGGGAGTGCAGGCCACACCAGGGCAGAACAGCCGGTGGATGAGCCGGCGCTCGATAGCACGCCCCAGCCGCTCTTCCGGCCTCTCGCTTCCCATCTGATAGCGGCGCAACAGCTGTTGCCGCCACCAGTGTACAAACCTCTGGGACCACCCACCATTGGTCGCTACGATCCTGCCAACGGCTCGCGTTTCATTCGCTGGTGTTGCCCCTGACGTATTTTACAAATACGAGTGACTGTTGCAGTTCCAAGCCCTTATGAATGTAAGATCTACCCAATGCTTTGAAGCATACTGTCACCCTTAAGTAAGGCGGCCGAAGTGGCCGAGCAATTCTAGGCGCTACAGTCTGGAATCGCGCGACAGCTACGGTCGCAGGCTCGAATCTTACCTCTGGCGTGGATGTGTGTGATGTCCTTAGATTAGTTAGGTTTAAGTAGTTCTAAGATCTAGGGAACTGGCCTCAGGAGTTAAGTCCCATAGCGCTTGAGTCATTTGAACCACATTTGAAACTCGTCCACTTGCCAAATTTGAGATAAGATAAATGGAACCAAAAGCAAAATATGCACCAATCGTTCAGTCAGCCGTCTTCAGTTGAAGGTTTGTGTGAGTATAGCGTACACCAACGTAGGGAAGGTCAACATACTATTCATCCATGGATAATGTAATGTAATAGAACGGTAACTGCAACAATGTTCTCTTACTTTAAATGTATTTAAATATACGAAGTGCTGGAATACCTGTAGACAACTTACCATTCAGTAATGACAGTTCACAATTAAAAACTGCGTCATCATTATCTTTCTTTTCCTGTAGCTGAGTGAAGACGTAGAGCCACTTACGCGTATGAATCAATGCTTCGTGAGATCCAGATAAGAGTTGTTATTGCTGTTGAAAGTTTTGCCGTCTTTTTGAGACGCTTAAGTGAACGAGAAGTTTCAACCAAGAAAATGCAAACATTGTAGAACGAACACAGACAAAGGCGCGAAGTTACTGTAATTGATTCTTTTGCAATGAGCGCACACGTGAAAACACGACAGCGTGAATAGGAGATTGACATACCTAAAACCAGTGTATGTTGTATTCTAATGCTTCACCAGTCCTACGCCTAAATCCAAATTGATACTCCGGATGCCTCCGTATAGTTCTTGGTGAGGGTACCCTGTACCACTATTTCTCATTTTCTTTCCTTGTCCACTCGCAAATAGGGCTAGGGAGAAGTGACTGTATACCTTCGTATGAGCCCTAATTTCTAATATCTTATCTTCGTGGTCATTACTTGACATGTATGATGGTGGCCGTAGAATAGTTCGGAGGTCACTATCAAATGGTTGTTCTTTAAATTTTCTCAATAATGTATCTCGAAAAGTACGTCGCCATCCCTCCAGGGACACCCATTTTAATTGCTGAAACATCTCCGTAACCCTTACATGTTGTTCGAACCTACATGCGTCAAATCGAGCACCCCGCCACTGAATTGCTTCTGTGTCTTCCTTTAGTCCGAACTGGTACGCATTCCAAACATTCGAGCAGTACTCAAGAACAGGTCTCCTTTACAGGTGAACCAATCATTCCTAAAATTCTCTCAATAAACCGAAGTCGACCATTCGCCTTCTCTACCACTGTTCTCACATGCTGCTTACATCACATATAGCTTTGCAACTTTACGCCGAACACTAGTAATACTATAACTGAAAATTGCAGGTTTGATCTTCCTACTCATCCGCATTAACTTACATTTTCCCACATTTAGAGCTAGCTGCCATTCATCACACCAAATGGAAATTTTTAAATTTTTTCTAAGTCGTCTTGTATCTTCCTACAGTCAGTCAACATCGACACCTTACCGTACACCACGGCATCATCAGCAAACAACCGCACATCTATGCCCACCCTGTCCGTCAAGACGTTTATGAGACGTAGAGAACAACAGCGGTCCTATCACAATTCCATGTGGCAATCCTGGCGATACCCTTGGGGCGCTCGCCGTCGGGTGGATCTATTATTTAACATTTCTTCCAGCCAGTCACTTACCTGTCAACTTATTCCATAGGCTCGTACATGCGTTAACACCCTGCAATGGGGCACCATCTCAAACATTTTACGCAAATCTATGATATCTGCCTGTTTTCCTTCATCCATAGTTCTCATCATATTACGGGAGAAAAGGACAAGCTGAATATCGCAGGAGTGATTTTTTGTTTTAAACTCATGCTGGTTCATGGGCATAAGCTTCTCAGTCCAAAGAAAGTTTATTATATTCGAGCTGCGAATACGTTCAGTGACAGAACTTAGGGACATTGGTCTGTAACTTTGCTGGTCCATTCTTTTACCTTTCTTATATACTGGAGTGACCTGCCCTTTTTTCCAGTCTGTTGGGGTTTTGTGCTGGGCGAGAGATTTACGATAAACGCAAGCCGGGTGGGGGGCCAATTACGTAGAGAACTCTTTGTAAAATCGAACTGGGGTTCCATCCGGACCTGGTGATCTATTTGCTTTCAAATCATTTAGTTGTTTCTGTAGGCCAAGTAGGCATATTACTATATCATCCATACGGGAATCTGTCTGATGGTGAATCGACGGTATACTTGTATGATTCTCCCGTAGAAACGATTTCTTGAATGTGAAATTTAGAACTCGACTTTCGCTTTGCTATCCTCAGAACAGCTTGGGCAACGAGAGACTGAATGGAAGCCTTAGATCCACCATTTTCTCGTGTTCTCTGCCAGATCTTTTGCTAAGGTGTGACGGTGGTAGTTGTTGTATGCTTCGTGCATAGATATTTTCACAGACTCACGAATCTCCATTAACCTTCACTTATCGTCATTTATACTTTCCCTTTTGAGCCGAGAGTGCAACAGTCTCTGATTCCTCTGCATGCACCGAATTTCATTTTTAAACCATGATGGGTCTATTCTATCCTTTATCCACTTACTAGGCACATAAATCTCCAGACCACGATATACAATCTGCCTAAACTTTGTCCATAATTCCTCCACATCGATCTTATCACTGTCTATGTGTGCTGTTAACAGTGCGTATCTGCTCAATCTAACTCTCTTAGCCTTCTTGACTGATTTATTAACTTTCGTAATCATAGTTGTTATAATGACATCAGGGTCACTAATCCCCGTTTCTATATTGACATTGCCGATAAGGTCCTGCCTATTTGTAGGTGAAAGGTCTAAGATATTTCCACTGCGTGTGGGCTGTAGAGCTTTTTGCTGAAGACAATTTTTAGATAGCATGTTCAAAAGTAATTTGCATGACTGTCTGTCTCGACCTCCCTGTAATAAATCATACAGATCCCAGTCTATACTCGACAGACTAAAATTGCCTCCAACTGGTATTGTATGATGTGAGTATTTAGGCGCTATTGGCCATAGACTTTCTTTGAGTGACTCTAGAACTGTCACAACAGAATCGGATGGCCGGTAAAGACACCCTACTACTAACTTGGTTTCCCCTAAACCTGTTATGCGCTAGCAGATGACTTCACTGTCACACTTAAATTCGACCTCAATGGAGGTAATATTTAATCTACTGCAATGAACACTCTCTCTCCTATGACCTCTCATCTGTCTTTATGATGTTCATTTCGGTCCCAGAATAACCTGAACGCGATAACTTTCCTGGAGTGCAGTAAATTCGGGAAATTTATATCGAATAAAAAAAATGGTTCACATGGCTCTGAGCACTATGGGACTTAACATCTGTGGTCATCAGTCCCCTAGAATTTAGAACTACTTAAACCTAACCAACCTAATGACATCACACACATCCATGCCCGAGGCAGGATTCGAACCTGCGACCGTAGCAGTCGCGCGGTCCCGAACTGATCCCCTGAACCGCTAGACCACCGCGGCCGGCTATATCGAATACTTCGACAGTTTAGTAATAAACTTGTAGCTGTGCAAGTTTCTTTATTCTAAACGCCGCCTGCCTTCCCTTGCTGCGAATCGACTAGCGGGTATTCATCAGTGTAATTCAATCTACTGTGTAGCCTAAAAAACGCTGATGTGCGCTCCACAAGTAGTCTGCTACCTGAGTATCTGCTTCCATAGTGTTGTGCACCCCTGATGCATATGAAGGGGAGTCTTACAAATGTCCACACGATAACGCAGATCTAGAAATCTATAGCCAAGATCGTCACAGGGTAGACGAAGCCTTTGGTTGAGACCCTCCTCCGGCTCCAAACCAAAAGAGAACGACCAACATTGGTAACGACGATGCAAACTGCGAGCGCTGCTTGCAGCCCTCACGCCAGGCCAACAGTCTTTAACACCTCCGCCAACCACTTCAGAACCCATGCGACTGGTGTCGTCGGTGCAGACGTGAACCACAACACTCAAACGACTGCACCCTACAAGCTCAATAGCTTGCTATCATATCAGGGTCGCTATTCCCCGTTTCTATACTGACATTGCCGATAAGGTCCCTCCTATTTGTAGGTGCAGGGTCTAAGATAATTCTATTGCGTGTGGTGTGTCGAACTAGTTACCGACAAATCGAGTGCATAGCCTTTCTTTCCAGCCCTGAACGCTATCTGCCTATGGGGCTCCGTAACGCCCCAACTTGGAGCTCCCAGTAACTAGAAACCCCTCCCCCCGCCGTCTGTCTGCTCGGACCCCGGTGAAGGATAGGCCTGGTCGAGGCCAGGAGTCCAGTCGCCACATTGGTCCTCCGGCTCGAGCGACGTGAACGTGTTACCACCCGCCACTCAACCTGCGGATCAGCAGCGGCGGACGCACTTCAAGGTGCCTCGGGAACAGAGCCCATGGGCAAAACAAGAGAGCACCTAAAGTGTCACATGGTACGCGCTAGATTCTCCGCCAGCGCTACACCCCGAGGCAGCATCCTGAAGATCACTGGCCGTAGCCAAAGGGACATTCAGTTGTTCGAGAATTGCGGCCAGCTCCTCCTTAGTCTGCACACAGCATACATACATCCTAGCCATCCAAGCAACACTTACTTAAGATGTGAAGTGTAAACGCAGACAATTCTAGAAATGAAAATAGCTACCCCCCTGTTGTTGTAGTTGTGGTCTTCAGTCCTGAGACTGGTTTGATGCAGCTCTCCATGCTACTCTATCCTGTGCAAGCTTCTTCATCTCCTAGTACCTACTGCAACCTACATCCTTCTGAATCTGCTTAGTGTAGTGATCTCTAGGTCTCCCTCTACGATTTTTACCGTCCACGCTGCCCTCCAATACGAAATTGGTGATCCCTTGATGCCTCAGAACATGCCCTACCAACTGATCCCTTCTTCTGGTCAAGTTGTGCCACAAACTTCTCTTCTCCTCAATTATATTCAATACCTCCTCATTAGTTATGTAATCTACCCATCTAATATTCAGCATTCTTCTGTAGCACCACATTTCGAAAGCTTCTATTCTCTTCTTGTCCAAACTATTTATCGTCCATGATTCACTTCCATACATGGCTACACTCCCTACAAATACTTTCAGAAATAGCTTCCTGACACTTAAATCTATACTCGATGTTAACAAATTTCTCTTCTTCAGAAACGCTTTCCTTCCCATTGCCAGTCTACAGTTTATATCCTCTCTACTTCGACCATCGTCAGTTATTTTGCTCCCCAAATAGCAAAACTCCTTTACTGCTTTAAGTGTCTCACTTCTTAATCTAATTCCCTCAGCATCACCCGACTTAATTCGACTACATTCCATTATCCTCGTTTTGATTTTGTTGATGATCATCTTATATCTTCCTTTCAAGACACTATCCATTCCGTTCAACTGCTCTTCAAAGTCCTTTGCTGTCTCTGACAGAATTACGATGTCATCGGCGAACGTCAAAGTTTTTATTTCTTCTCCATGGACTCTACCCCCCTGATGTGTCAACAATGGGTGTCAATGTGTTAATGAGATACGTAGCTGGCTATTAAGTGAGCAACTGTTGCGCTACAGCCAATGAATTTACACTTACAAAAACGCTTGGTAAACCCCTTCACAGAGAAAGACGCACAAAATTTAATAAACATAGGACGAGGAAAACACAGAAAACGATATACACTTAACTTGCACCTCTGTGGACATATATCACCTGAGAGCGAGATCCTGTTCCTATCAAGTACGCTTACACCAAGAACTGCATGGTACTGCCTAGTACAGTTCTGTCAGTGGACACAATAGTATCTTCTCTCCATCCAGAACTACTTCTCAGATGTTTTTTTTCCTCACGTATGACAAAGACAAACAACAGTCATTATTGGTCCAGCGAAACCCACGATGGCTTGACAGGTGGAATATCAGCCTCATTGGAGAATTACTGTCCGGTGTGGCATGTTTGGTGCTACGAGGAGTGGAACTTTAATAGTGGCAACTATTTATTTACAGCTCATAGAAAATAGATACGTGTTTCAAAGTTTTACTGGCTTTCATAATAGTCAGCAGCATTGTGTATAACCCGTTTCCAGCGATGTGGAATTAGTAGGATACTCTTAGCAGTGCTAGTTGTGTTGACATTCGAGCAGCGCTATTACCCGACAAATCTGTAGCGTCCACTACCATCCACCGTGTGTCGTTTATTTTTTTTATGCCCTCGTATATTATCCGCACCGACCGTGCCCAAGCCATCATAATAAGTGATGAAATATTCATCTTATTCAACAATGATTTTCTTTCTGCATCAAATCTTCAATTAATATGATTCCTGCTTATGTCATCGTCATTCATGTTGCTACCCAAATAGCGAAAGTAACATACTACTTCTGTTTCTTTTCCCCGAACTTCATATCTGTTACAAATATGTCCAACGTTTCCTTTACTTCTTTCACCGTATGCCTATCGAATGCTTCAATCCACTCTCTCTCATGACTCAGGTACTGTTTCCATTTCATGCCCTTCGGTTCTTCTAACAACAACGTGGTTTTTCTACATGTTGCACACTACCTATAGTCGCTTTATTTTATTCCCTTTATCTTCAGTACTTTTGAAAGTGAATTCCTCTCAACACTGTCAAACGTTATATCTAGATAGAAAAGGTCTGCATGTAGCTTTGCCTTTCATCAATCTGTCTTCTAAGATAAGTCGTACGGTTGGTACTAGCTCCCTTGTTGCTATATTTGTTTGAAATCTGATACACAGTGCCGTGCGTAAAAAATTGAAAATGGAGGAACTGCGCGCTCGGTTACTGAGCATCTACACAGTCTCCTGAGGAAGGCAAATAAATGACTTGAAGGAGCCGTTGCGATTGTGACAGTCATGACCCTAGCCCAATGTCTGGGAGGGTGGTGAGATCGTAGCCCCACCTTCCTGTCGGTCAGTGGCGCAACAGACAGAAGAAGGTGGCTATCGGTCGGTACCGCACAGTTCATGATCTTCCTGAGTAGCTGGACATTGTTTTCTTGATTGGAAAGTAAAATATGAACAGGGATTGTGGCGATGAGCCATTATCATGCGAAACCTCCAATAAAGGCGAGAAAAACACCAGTTTTACATTCTTACAGATGGCAACTTTCATTAAACTGTACATATATATTTCTGAGAAACACAGCTCACTACAGAAATTTGTAAGTTAACCAGTTTGCACACCGCTTTATCAGTGATACTCGTAATGTATGGAAATGTATCAAAATACGGCCCAAGCACCTGCAAAATTTCACACAGTTTTTAGTTCCGAATTACTCAGTTTTGCTTTGTTTTCGTTGTGAACTGGAACAGCTGCAAAATCGTGCATGCTGGCAGTTACAAACAATTCGGTATATGTGACAGAGCCAAACGATTCTGTTTTCATTCAATAACTATCAGTGCACAAATAATGGAGAAAGAGCGTATGTTGTCAGACACTGACGTCTCATATTGTGACTGTTACTGTTTGTGGGCTGGGATGACTTCGATGTAGCAATGTTTCTTTTAAATGAAACCACCTCTTATGATAAACACTAGCGAAGAACAAATACCATAGCTTCGTCGTCCAGTAAAATCTGCCGAGATACGAAAGTTTTTCAAGTGCAAATAGGAATGAAATTCAAAAGGTGAGATGTGAGATTCACTTAGGAGAAGCCGAAATCGTACTCAAGCTAGCATATATTCAATTAGAGAGCAGGTCGCAGTCTGTCAGGAGTTTCGTAATATGTACTGATTGTTGCACCGCGCTCGTAAGGGACAGTCACATATAAATGTTGTTTGTGCAATGCGACGTGTGTTAATGAAGCTATGAGACATAGACGGTTTCCACTTTTTATAGCAGTGCTGGAGCCCTGATACTAGAGTCACCGCCATTTGGTCGGTTATAGCCATTTGAATGTTGTTCAAGTCCCCAAAGTGATGTTTCTGGATGTGTGTTTTCAGTCTACAAAGAGAAAATAGCCACAACGGCACAAGTCGGGGAAATAAGGAGGCTGGGGAGCCTCGTGGATGTATTTTTAAAAGCCAAAAATCTGTTTACTGAATTTAATGTGTGACATGGTGCATTGTCGTTACGTAACACCGACTTTTTTTTAATATTTGGTCTCACACGCCTGACCCATTGAGAATGATAGGCGGCTGGCCGGTACCGTTGGGACTTCATGGCCTGTTCGGGTGAGGTTCAGTTTTCATGAGACTATATGAAATTTTCATCCTCCTTACACTACTGGGTGGAGAAAGTCAAATTCACTATCAAACTGGCTTGTGCTTTGGTGTTCAATTAAGAAATGTGGAATGTAGTTGTGACAAAATTTGTGAAGGTTTACCTCTCTCAGACGCAATCCATGTAGAAGCTACTGGGGAATTTTTTGAAAAATTCACAGAGTTGTCAAGTCGAATCTTCAGTTGTTGTACACCCTCTCTTTCATAACGAACACAAATCCTTTTGTCACCAGAAACGGCATTCCTTATCATTCGCCATTCTCCATATTTCTTTTAACTTTCGCACCTATCTCCGTACTACTAATGAACATAGCATCATTCGTCATCAGTCTTTGTGTGGATAATGCCTGGATATAACAGAAATTTTATAGCCAGTCGTGTCAGTAGGTATTTATGAAAGCTCACATGCTGTCAGTCATCGTTAATTCCGGTAGGTTATTGAAGAAAATGACTTTACCATACAATACATCAGTACGCCGGTTTCGCTGTGGGAAAGCTCTGACGTGATTTTTTGAGCTCCAAACGACAATCGAAATTTTCTTGAATGATAAGAATCATCCTCTGCCTGAGTTACGACACAATGAGTGGTTGTGATCCATCATCATTTTCTACCGGCTTTGACAAGAGAGGAACGACACCTTAATTTTTTCAGGACATGCTTTTCACACCATCAGTTGTGGCGTACCTCAAGTTTTCCCATTGAAGATTGTATACCTGAACTGCATTTTCTACACGTGTATTAAATCCTTTCGACAAAACTTGTTTTGCTTCAGTCTCAGTCGAACAAATATTTTAATACATGGCAAACATTCAGTCAGTCAGAGACTCTATTTATGATAGAGTTCGCAGTGAAAAGCAGATTTTGAGTCTCGGTTTTCAAATTTCGATGCATTTGCAAACGATGTCAAGATTTTTCAAAATTCCTTTAATGTCTATATTGAGACTCTTGCCCCAGAAGTTAGAATAATAATTGCTGATTTGCAATGTAGCGACTTTTATAAAGATAAATTATTAAACTTTCCATTGTCAGAATTTTATCAGTGTTTCACTCACACAGTTTGATCAGTGCTATAAGCTTGTTCCTGGCCTTTTTTCCGTTTTATATACTACTTATCTCTGAAAAAAACCTTCTCCAAAATGAAATATGCAAAAAATATGTGCAGATAAAAACTAACTAAAAAGCATTTGAAATCGCTGCTGATAATATTCAATAGTAAACTCGATTTACAACTACAAGCAGTTGTAAGTCGGAAACTGCAACTACATAAAGTTATCATAATTACAATGCTAAGTTTTCAGGTAATCTTAAATAAATAAATTAATAAATTTCAAATTCTTCAATTGCATCATGTAAATCATTAAATGTGTACCTCAATTGGTCATAAGGTAAAAAGACTGATTATTGTACATTTTATATGCTTTATTTACATTGGAAATTTTTCATGAGTAGGTTTTCTTCCTTTAATGATCACGAGTAGTTTACGAAACTACGAAACTTACAAATATAATAAATGAATCCTTCACATCAGGGACATTTCCAGAGCAGCTAAAACAGGCAAGAGTTGTACCTTTGCTTAAGAAAGGTAATGCAGAAGACATAGAAAATTACCGGCCCATTTCCCTGCTGTCAGCATTCTCAAAAATAATAGAAGCAATTATGAAAGACAGATTAATGAATTATCTGAATAAATACAATCTTTTAAGCAAATCACAGTTTGGTTTTCGAAGTGGCAAAAATACGGAGTCAGCCATAGTAGAATTCACAAAAGTTGTACTTAATGCTCTTGATAAAGATGAGTGTGTCACAGGCATATTTTTGGATCTTTCTAAGGCTTTTGATACAGTCAACCACAAGATTCTATTAAATAAATTAGAAGCATTAGGAATAAGAGGGGTAGCTAATGACTGGTTTCGATCATACCTAACAGATAGGGTACAAAGAGTAGAGATAACACATACTTCAAATAGATCTAAACATTTAGTAAAATACTTATCAGAACCAAAACATATGAATATAGGGGTTCCACAAGGTAGCATATTAGGACCAATACTATTCCTGATATACATGAATGACTTTCCCAGTAGTGTTACTCATGGTGAGAAAATTCTCTTCGCTGATGACAGCAATATTATAGTCACTGAGAGAACAAGAGAACTCCTTACCGAGAAAGCAAATGAAACTCTCAACGAAGTTTACGATTGGTCAATAAGCAACAAATTGACATTAAACATAAAGAAAACTAATGCCATGAACTTCAGTTTGAAGAGGAAAAATGACAATGTTAAATTAAATGTAGATGGCACCTCTATAGACTGTGTAACAAATGCAAAATTTCTAGGAATGAATATTGACTCTCAGCTGAAGTGGTGCGAACACACAAAGGTACTTGCAAACAGAATGTCATCAGCATGTTATGCCCTTAGAATTCTATCATCTGTGTGTAACATGCAGTGTCTTTTAGTTACATATTATTCATATGTACACTCAATTCTTAGCTATGGCATTCTTTTTTGGGGAACAAATCCACAAAATATGAACACAATTTTCAAACTCCAGAAAAGAGCCATAAGAATAATAACCAGAATTAGTAGTCCAGCTCATTGTAAAGATCTGTTCAAAACACTGGGAATTTTAACTGCTCCATGTGAACACATTTACCAGTCAGTTGTACACATCAAAAGTAACATTGGCAATTACTGCACAAACAGCTCTGTCCATGACCATGCAACAAGAGATAGACTCAACTTACATTTACCAAGAAAAAATAAACATAAAACTCAAAACAGCATTTTCTACCAAGGAATAAAACTGTACAATAAATTACCAAAAGAGATTAAAGAAATTTCAAAACTACACTTATTTAAGAAGGCAGCTAAAAAGTACCTGTTATGCAATACATTTTATACATTGAAGGATTACTTAGATAAAGCAGAGTAGGGGTTTGATAAAAAATGTTATACAAACAAATAATAATAATGATGATGATTATAAAACATCCAATATTCCACATAACACCTTCACTTTATTATTTTTCTTCTTTTTTCCTTTCTAGAGACACTCTCCCCTCAAGCTATGCATAGCACAATACTAACACCTCTTCCTCATTCTGAGCTCAACATCTCACTCATTATGAAGGGATGCTGACTCAGTTTTTCAGGATAGCAAATGGGAACTTGCAGTACAGAAAATGGCCCAAGGATCACCTGTGTGTGTGTGTGTGTGTGTGTGTGTGTGTGTGTGTGTGTGTGTGTGTGTGTGTGTGTAGTGAGTGAAGTGTTATGAAACAATGTGTGTATAGTGTGTGCAGTGACTGATAGTGAAATATGAGTGAATAGTGTGGCATTACATTATTTAATGAGTTATTTGTAAATAAATTATTGTATACCAGGAGTAAAATCTAATGATTGTCTCTAACTAGACGTCTGTAAATATATGTGTATACGAATTAGCTTATTGTAAATTGATCTAAGCTTGTAAATACTTTGACATGTCCTATATCCTTGTAAAAAGAGATCTACGGATGAATAAAACTACTACTACTACTACTTCTAATCAACATTAATTTAGTGAAACATTTTTTCCGTTGGAATCAATGTAGAATAGGTCAGCGCATTCCATTCCGAAAAAAGAGCACTCATACAGAATTATCATACAGTACTGTTATGTTAAGATGTTTGTTTGTGCCTGCACATCAGAATTAATCTGTAAGGATACATAATATTATTGTTAATTAAATTCTTAGCGTGCACGGCTGCTGCCTTATGGACGTCTTTAATGATTTCATGTTAGTTAACGACGATAAATCAGAACTGCAATTCATAAACAGAGACTTTAAGGAAAAGTGTTACCATGCACCGGCGGGGAAAGATCTTGGATGAAGAGAACATGGATAAAGAGAATCTGCAACATCGTCGCGTGATGCTGATTGAGATCAATACAGCTAATATACCATTGTCGGAGCTGCCACTTTACAGAGCAGCAGTTCACTGAGGAATGCGTGACTCAGAGTTCATTAATAGTGGCTAAAGAGACCGATCCAGGCCAGAAGGTAGTTAATGAAATGGTTACTAAAGACTGAAGAAAGTAACTGTGACGCACAGTGTAGCCGCGCGGTCTAAGGCATATTCTCACGGTCGGCGCGGCTGCCCCCGTCGGAGGTTCGAGTCCTTCCTTGCCATGGGTGTGTGTGTGTTGTCCTTAGCGTAAGTTAGTTTAACATTATGCACACAGTAGTGCGTATACGACACTGCACATCCCACCGACTCATCTTGCAGAAACACCAAAATTTCATCTGCCATTTCTGTTTTACTCTGCGAAATTCCTTGGGATACTTTCGAATGTCATCTTCGGCCACTGTTGTTGTAGGTATAGTGCAACGATTGCTTTGTCTATCGTTGGCACTGCTCTACTTTGTATCAACATCACTACCGCTGTAGCACTGTTGTGAGTTACTCGCCGACTATGCAGTTCTACTACGCTTGATAGTCTCACGCTGTGCTCGCCATTAGATACCTCCAGTCCCGCCTCGTGTTGCCATTAGCAGCTAATATTGTGGCTGCATGGTAGTGCCATAAACATCTTTGGCCTTTGGAGACCTCGTACTCAGGGGTCCATTATGAATCAGGCAATAGTAAAACGAAAGCGATAATAATGATGTCTCTCTTCAGATATTACGTCACCATCCAGTTGTCATACCACAGCAAAGGCAAACGATGCGGTAGTGGTGTTGCAAATTCTGTAGCGGAATCAGTCACAAAGAGGTCTAAGGCCTTAGAGAGTATATGTGCAACTCAACTCGAGATTTTACAGCAATTAAGCTTTACACTTACTGTTGCGGAACCGTAGATCACCATGGAAAAGAAATATTCCTTTCGACTGCAATACAGTTATGATTACACTAACATACAGAAAAAGGAAGCGAAACTTACATGTGTGCTGTATCACTCATTTCATGCAAAAATTAATATTTCGGTCGATAAGGAGAGGTCCTGGATTGCTGAAACAGTTTTTAAAATGGTTTTTTGTTCGGTACAATAGCATAAAATTTCAACAAAAAATCGCCAGTTCCGGCAGTCAAAGACCGTCTTGAGGTCGGCGAGGTACTCAAGGAAACGAAAACAATTTGTAATATACGCACTTCGATGTTTGTTGCAAGTAATACTGCCACAACAGCTATGAATTAGCATTGGGGCTCCATTATAAATAATAAAAATAGAACATTCGTACCGCGAATGGAAATTAAAAAGAACTCGGTATAATGATATCAGAATCCTATAACCCGCCGAAAGCCTTAAGCAGGAGATGCGGATATGAGTCCCAGCCCAGTAAAAGTTTTCACCTATTATCACTGATTGATTTCATTTCCCTAATTTGGCTAATGTCATTGAAAACCTTCGAATCAATCTTTCTACGGCCGCTGGGTAACACAAGGTATCAGTTCTTTTTGGCATGTCCGAAAGGACAGACACAAAACACATGTAGATATCAATATAGTGTGACCATCAAAGACCCTTTCTTTAAGGCCGGATACACCTCAAGCCCGATCACTCACGGATATTTGAAATGGCCAGCCAGAAGTTCCTGGGTGGTTGAGGCTACGCTAGTGGTCTGTAACAGGCTAGCAATTTTGTTTGGCTGGCCAGCGTACTCAAAGGGCTGAGAGTAAGGAAATAAACCGGAAATCAGGTGGCAACTTTTTCTGGGAGTCCTACTTCCTTCACTGCCTGATGTACGTGTGGCAATGTCACTTGAAGTCGAACACCCACTTCCTCACCCCTTCCCAACATCCGCTGCACCCTTACACCAATTGTGAATTGGTGGGAGAAAGATTCAGTCCGTGTTGAATTGCTGGAGAGGAAGAATATAAGATACTGTCTTTGTTAACTTATATGTGCATTGTCCTACGGCTGTGTCCCCTACTACACTTGTTAATTGCTGTATAAGCCTCAGACTTCATTGAGCTGAGCTGTAGATGTGGAACGTACTATGTGTGTGTGTGTGTGTGTGTGTATGTATGTATGTGTGTGTGTGTGTGTGTGTGTGTGTGTGTGTGTGTGTGTGTGTGTGTGTACTATTGATGAATTGTGGGTATCGAGCAGAGATGAATTAAAGAACCATTTGAAATGTAAACATACAGTCGAGGACTGTATCTGTGGTGTCCTTCTTGATGGAATGACGAGCGAGAAAAAGAATACTTTTCGGCAAATAACGGCAATGCATTAGGATGGAGTGAAGTTACGTTTTGCAACTGATACAGACGGTTGGCTGAAGTTGCATTTCACGACTGATACAGATGGTTGCTGGTGCTCAAACTGCCAACGAACTCCTTTGAAATGGCTCGTCAATCTGCCTCTTCCACCACACAAGACATGATGCCACCAATCCAGAAGGTAAGTGAAATTACTCCAATGTGCTACATTTATTTGTAGAGGACAGCACACCAATAGTAGTACTGTGCTGAAATAGTAACTGTCCCCCCTGCAGCCAAACAGACAGGTGTGCAGCGAGCCACCCTCTTCAGCAGCCCAACTGACCTTGGTGGCAATTTCACCACCACAGGGTTCTCGAAAGTATGATGTAATGGGGAAAATTGGCAGAAACAAATAGGAACACAAAGTTGCTCCTTCCCTATCTGAAAACTGGTGAAGGCTAATCGTCATGTGATGTCAGCAGCAACCTCTAGCGTATCCAGACATGCAGCAACCTACAATATATGTGGAACAGCAGCAGCCACCATTGGCTTATTAGGACCTCCGGCCTGTTGAGACTGGAGCAGCAAGTGGGATCCTGTAGCGTACCTGGTCAGCATGTTGAAGCGGGACAGTCTGCTGCTATTACTCAACCTGGTCGTCGATTTGCGTAATGTAGACACCCATCCAGTCCCCGACTCTCAGGTGAATTTTTCTGCGGGTCCAATGCCATACAGTGAAGGTCAGTCCTGGCCTCTGACATAGGCACCAACCCAGAATATTGCCTTGGCACTGCAAGGTCAAAGTGTTGATGTGGTGGATGAGAAGCTGCTGATTCCTCCCAGTGCTTTTCACTTCAGCTTATGCTTTAACAGCAAGCACTTCAAAGAATTTAAATATTGGTATAAAAACATCAGTGGATAGTGACTAGAATGTTGTGTTAGAGATTTAAAATACAGCAAGAAGTATTAATGTAAAGTTTATTGAGTTACAATAGGATGAACTGTGTAATGCAGAGCCCTGCAACAATCAGCAGATGAGCACCAAGTATTAGACATCTCGCTCTCCGCTGGACACATCACAAACATGTTTAGCCTTCAGATTCCCTTATGTAGGGAAGACTGAGCATGTGGTAGCCTTATGTTCAAACTGTGTGTAACGACATTATAAACTACCTCAATACATATATTGTTCATGTAGACAACTTATAACATTGGATGAACATGATTCCAAAAGAAGAAGCTAAGGGAACACCCATCACTTTGAGGGAAATGCACGTTGAATTCTGTGCATACAAGTAAGCTTTATTTGCCAAATTCTGTACAGGGGCGAAGATGAAGCCAGAAGGAGCTGATTTTGTTGATATTATGTATCCTGTACAGGACTATTAAATTAAAACAATACGTACATTACAGCAAATCACATTTTATTTTTTCTGTACCTCTTATAACAGTAATAATAATGTCACTGTTCTCAGTATTTTCAATCCAATGTGTAAAATACTGCAGCAACAGCAACGATTTTTGTTGTAAGCAACTGGTCGTGTTGTAGCGTGGCAGAAGGTCAGAATAAGAATAAGAACTGGAATACTCTTCCCAGATAATATATAAGTGGTAAATGTACGTCCATCCAGTTGTGGCAAAACAAATATTCTCATTTTACCACTAAAACATATCGATAGAATCTGATTTGAACATGTATGTGTATTTTCGGAAACACTGTTTCAGCCAATGTACCTGCTGCTGTAAAAGATACTACAAGCTGTCGATGGTATAACATACACAACATTCAGTCAAAGCAGTGAAATCCTTCCATCAGACAAAATAGAGCCTGACGCTGTGTTCATATTCGATGATGTTGCTGTCACAATCCAGGCTCAAATTCTGTTTTGGTCGTCGTATGGGTGTCGTCATATTTTATTTTTGAGTCAGATATATTCCAGAGTCTTTAAACAGCAGGTGACAGATAACGCAAACCACATTACAGTGTTCGAAGAAGACATTTTGCATTTAAACCCAGCGAATGTACGAAATGATATGTCATTCAATGAATGTGTAAAGACATTTGGAGATTGCTAGAATCACTCACAGTACAGGTTTTCTCTTATTGATAAAACAAGAAAACTGAGTGATGGTAGGTATTGATGCAGCTTCCAGGAATTAGTATACATCACACCTTGGACAAGTTTTAATTCTTCTATATTTAGATGGAAAATTTCCGCCTCTCAGACAAAAAAGGCAAGGGCCTACAGACGTATACACAGAACCTTTTGAGACTGGCCACTGAATTATATGCTGGGATTACTCCACTTTAAGATAAAGTAAACATTGTAACTGTGACAGTTGATGGAACTGAAAAGTAAGTTCATGACTTTACTGTAAAGGTTGATGAAATCAGATGAAATGTATATAAGGTGCGTTCTGTGAAGCAGCCCCCTTGGTATATAACAAGATATTGGTGAAGTATCAGGTCATCACTGCAGAGAAGGCAGCTCGAAGGAAACTATGGCTGCTAAGGCCAGAACATTTGCATCAAGAACAGACGCTGAGGAAAACTTTTCAACCAGTTAATGAACCTTTCGATGAACTCTCACGAAAATTACACAATGACGAAAAAAGTAGGATAGACAAAATATTCAGAGTCAGTGGTGAAACGCTATACATGTTAGGTATGAAGCCTATACAGTTAAAAGAAAAAAAACAATTTAGATAGGTGAATAGGTGATAGGGAATTCCAAAGAACAGATGGACTAACGAACTTCATTTTCATAATACCCACAAAATTTGAAAAATTATTCTGCAAAGATCTGAAGAGGTATTGTGAAATACTGCAACTGACTGGTGTATATAGGGAAGCAGCAAATTACCGCAGTGCAAAATACAAAACCATTATAAAATCTACATTCCTGGAAATGGAAAAAAGAACACATTGACACCGGTGTGTCAGACCCACCATACTTGCTCCGGGCACTGCGAGAGGGCTGTACAAGCAATGATCACACGCACGGCTCAGCGGACATACCAGGAACAGCGGTGTTGGCCGTCTAATGGCGCTAGCTGCGCAGCATTTGAGCACCGCCGCCGTCAGTGTCAGCCAGTTTGCCGTGGCATACGGAGCTCCATCGCAGTCTTTAACACTGGTAGCATGCCGCGACAGCGTGGACGTGAACCGTATGTGCAGTTGACGGACTTTGAGCGAGGGGATTATAGTGGGCATGCGGGAGGCCGGGTGGACGTACCGCCGAATTGCTCAACACGTGGGGCGTGAGGTCTCCACAGTACATCGATGTTGTCGCCAGTGGTCGGCGGAAGGTGCACGGGCCCGTCGACCTGGGACCGGACGGCAGCGACGCACGGATGCACGCCAAGACCGTAGGATCCTACGCAGTGCCGTAGGGGACCCCACCGCCACTTCCCAGCAAATTAGGGACACTGTTGCTCCTGGGGTATCGGCGAGGACCATTCGCAACCGTCTCCATGAAGCTGGGCTACGGTCCCGCACACCGTTAGGCCGTCTTCCGCTCACGCCCCAACATCGTGCAGCCCGCCTCCAGTGGTGTCGCGACAGGCGTGAATGGAGGGACGAATGGAGACGTGTCGTCTTCAGCGATGAGAGTCGCTTCTGCCTTGGTGCCAATGATGGTCGTATGCGTGTTTGGCGCCGTGCAGGTGAGCGCCACAATCAGGACTGCATACGACCGAGGCACACAGGGCCAACACCCGGCATCATGGTGTGGGGAGCGATCTCCTACACTGGCCGTACAAGTCTGGTGATCGTAGAGGGGACACTGAATAGTGCACGGTACATCCAAACCGTCATCGAACCCATCGTTCTGCCATTCCTAGACCGGCAAGGGAACTTGCTGTTCCAACAGGACAATGCACGTCCGCATGTATCCCGTGCCACCCAACGTGCTCTAGAAGGTGTAAGTCAACTACCCTGGCCAGCAAGGTCTCCGGATCTGTCCCCCATTGAGCATGTTTGGGACTGGATGAAGCGTCGACTCACGCGGTCTGCACGTCCAGCACGAACGCTGGTCCAACTGAGGCGCCAGGTGGAAATGGCATGGCAAGCCGTTCCACAGGACTACATCCAGCATCTCTACAATCGTCTCCATGGGAGAATAGCAGCCTGCATTGCTGCGAAAGGTGGATATACACTGTACTAGTGCCGACATTGTGCATGCTCTGTTGTCTGTGTCTATGTGCCTGTGGTTCTGTCAGTGTGATCATGTGATGTATCTAACCCCAGGAATGTGTCAATAAAGTTTCCCCTTCCTGGGACAATGAATTCACGGTGTTCTTATTTCAATTTCCAGGAGTGTATATTAGATGCTCAATGTAGCACTGATAATGTTATTGACTTAAACCATAAAAGAGTAGTAATCGACCCCTGCATGTATATACTACGACGATCCCAATGACCAAATAGGTCGGCTACGACTGCTAATAGCATTAGCTGCTGTCAGTAATACTGCTCATTCAAATTGCGTTGCTTCAGTAATTTCTGAGCTTAGAGGCAGAGTTATAGTCGAATCAAAAGGCGGATCCTTAGTTCAAGAATTGCACAAACAGTATGTAAAATATAGCCTCATATGCTTGTTATGATTAAAGTTTTGAATGACTTACATCAGGGTAATCTTTTACACGTGAGGGGAAAACAAATCATGGAGCGATCTTGCATGGGTCTTTGAGCGTTTGTTGCAGACGGAGATGAATCGATGTCTGAACAACCTTCAAAGCGATCACATTGGAGAGTGTTACAATAGGTATTTCAAGACCATAATACAGTGGTGTGGAATACATCATTACTCAACAGTGACTCACCTGAAGATGAGTACGAGAAATATCAGAACATAACAATGAATGGTCAAATATAGTTGCGTTTTATTCTTTACAGTTCATAGAAATGGACTGATATCCTCCCAGAAACAAATGCACAGTATAATCAAACCAAACATAGCACAACTAGTGAGGCCAATACATGTTTTTTACAGTGGACTCATTAATACAGTAGAGTAACGCACTGAAATGCTGGAACGACATAAAGAGAAATTTAATCTAGGCGACTTGGTATGTATTTCAAAACCGAAGGCCACATTTAAGGAATCATACGTTCCACACTGGTCGAATGAGATATTTACAGTTTCTAAAGTACAGAGAACAGATCCCAGAGCCTAAATCTTAAAGGATGGCAGTGGCACTGAAATTTCAGGATGCTTTTACGCATAGGAATGGCAGAAGAACTCGGAATTACGTGTGTTTCTGATAGATCATGTCATAAAACGTTGAGAAAAGAGAGCATTAGTTAAATAGCTTGGTTTCCCTGCACAAGCCAGCTGGATTCACTCTGAGATTTGTATACAATGACGTGCTCAGAGCACAGACAGCACAACAGCATATCATGTATGGCATTGTTGAGAGTTGGTGGTATGGGCGACAAACTTCCAGATGAATTGCACTTTCCAGGGTATAGCTGTGGACCTGATACAAAGCTTCAAAGACGTTTGGCTCATGGTGATAAGGGGATTAACCTGCTTGACGAGACGTGTAGTTTGGAAAATGACGGTGCATATGCGGTACATAAAGATTTCCCAGGATGTTACACTGCAGATCGAATTTTAGCTGGTAACGCGAAGGCCATATGTGTGACAAAGAATATATAGGGTGACGCATTTGTAGTTGATAAAACCGTGTGAGGTAAAATGAAGTTGACTTGAGTATGAATCTGAAGCAGGTTATGAACCCCACGCTTCGTGCACTGAATAAGAAGAAGAGAACGATGAAGAAATAGAAGCCAGGGCAAGGGTATCTATATTCTGACAGGGATTTATATAGGAAAAAGCGCTCTGAAACACAAAGGACTGGCTAAAGCACCCAGGGTTCGGTTGATACCCTACACATCAGGTGGAATTATCTCCTTCCTCATTACCGCCCTCGCACGCCTATCAGCCATGGGTTCACTGGGTTGTGGAGCTGCGGCTATTGCCAGAACAGTCAAGAATGAACAGAACTCCAAGAAGCAGCTGGAGAAAGCAAGAAGACATAAGCACATGATGGAAGCAGCAGCCATCGGGAAAGGACTATACCTGAAACCATACAAGAAAGAACTAGGTCTTTTCATAAATAATAATAAAAATATCGTTAGCCATCTTACCGGACAGACTACTTGCAAATACAGATTTGCACAAGTTGGTTAGAAAAAAAAAACTCTACATTCCAAGATTCTGTAGTGTGTTTGTGTGGAAAACATTACCGAAGACTGTGTGGAAATGTAGCGAACGTGGAATTGTGAATCTAGATGTTGCTGGGGGACCTGAAACCCACTACTTGGTTTATGTTAAGAAAAATACTAGTAGTGTCTTCTATTTCGACTCATATGGAGACCTGCAACCACCAGAGGAGTTACAGTGCTTCACGGTCAGGAGGCTAGTGTTCTGCTACTTTCATCTCTGCCAGGACATTAATACAATTCTTCCCCCTCATAGAGGCTTTCAATGTATTCTTTCCACCTATCCGCTCTTTCCTGTGCACTTAACAGTGGAATTCCTATTGCACTCTTAATGTTACATCCCTTGTTTTTTATGTAACTGAAGGTTGTTTTGACTTTCCTGAATGATGAGTCTGCCCTTCCGACAACCCTTTCTTTCCCGATGTCTTCACATTTTTCCTGCAGCCGTTGCATCTTAGCTTCCCTGCACTACTTATTTATTTCATTCCTCAGCGACTTGTATTTCTGTATTCCTGAGTTTCGCGGAACATTTTTGTACTTCCTTCTTTCATAATCACCGAGCGAGGTGACGCTGTGTTAGTACACTGGATTCGCATTCGGGAAGACGACGGTTCAATCCCGCGTGCGGCCATCCTGGTTTCGGTTTCGGTGATTTCCCTAAATCGCTTCATGAAAATGCCGGGATGGTACCTCCGAAAGGGCACGACCGACTTCCTTCCCCCTCCATCCCTAATCCGATGAGACCGCTGACCTCGCTGTTTGGCCTCTTCTCTCAAAAAAAAAAAAAAAAAAAAAAAAAAAAAAAAAAAAAAAAAAAAAAAACAACCCTCCTTTCATCAATCAATAGAAGTATTTCTTCTGTTACCCATGATTGCTTCGCAGTTACCTTCTTTGTATCTGTGTTTTCCTTCCCAACTTCTGTGATGGCCCTTTTAAAGATTTCCATTTCTCTTTAACTCTACTGCCTACTTTGCTATTCCTTATTGCTGTATCTACACTCCTGGAAATGGAAAAAAGAACACATTGACACCGGTGTGTCAGACCCACCATACTTGCTCCGGACACTGCGAGAGGGCTGTACAAGCAATGATCACACGCACGGCACAGCGGACACACCAGGAACCGCGGTGTTGGCCGTCGAATGGCGCTAGCTGCGCAGCATTTGTGCACCGCCGCCGTCAGTGTCAGCCAGTTTGCCGTGGCATACGGAGCTCCACCGCAGTCTTTAACACTGGTAGCATGCCGCGACAGCGTGGACGTGAACCGTATGTGCAGTTGACGGACTTTGAGCGAGGGCGTATAGTGGGCATGCGGGAGGCCGGGAGGACGTAACGCCGAATTGCTCAACACGTGGGGCGTGAGGTCTCCACAGTACATCGATGTTGTCGCCAGTGGTCGGCGGAAGGTGCACGTGCCCGTCGACCTGGGACCGGATCGCAGCGACGCACGGATGCACGCCAAGACCGTAGGATCCTACGCAGTGCCGTAGGGGACCGCACCGCCACTTCCCAGCAAATTAGGGACACTGTTGCTCCTGGGGTATCGGCGAGGACCATTCGCAACCGTCTCCATGAAGCTGGGCTACGGTCCCGCACACCGTTAGGCCGACTTCCGCTCACGCCCCAACATCGTGCAGCCCGCCTCCAGTGGTGTCGCGACAGGTGTGAATGGAGGGACGAATGGAGACGTGTCGTCTTCAGCGATGAGAGTCGCTTCTGCCTTGGTGCCAATGATGGTCGTATGCGTGTTTGGCGCCGTGCAGGTGAGCGCCACAATCAGGACTGCATACGACCGAGGCACACAGGGCCAACACCCGGCATCATGGTGTGGGGAGCGATCTCATACACTGGCCGTACACCTCTGGTGATCGTCGAGGGGACACTGAATAGTGCACGGTACATCCAAACCGTCATCGAACCCATCGTTCTACCATTCCTAGACCGGCAAGGGAACTTGCTGTTCCAACAGGAATTTGCACGTCCGCATGTATCCCGTCCCACCCAACGTGCTCTAGAAGGTGTAAGTCAACTACCCTGGCCAGCAAGATCTCCGGATCTGTCCCCCATTGAGCATGTTTGGGACTGGATGAAGCGTCGTGTCATGCGGTCTGCATGTCCAGCACGAACGCTGGTCCAACTGAGGCGCCAGGTGGAAATGGCATGGCAAGCCGTTCCACAGGACTACATCCAGCATCCCTACGATCGTCTCCATGGGAGAATATTAGCCTGCATTGCTTGCGAAAGGTGGATATACACTGTACTAGTGCCGACATTGTGCATGCTCTGTTGCCTGTGTCTATGAGCCTGTGGTTCTGTCAGTGTGATCATGTGATGTATTTAACCCCAGGAATGTGTCAATAAAGTTTCCCCTTCCTGGGACAATGAATTCACGCTGTTCTTAATTCAATTTCCAGGAGCGTATAACCTTAGAGAGCCTCAAGCGTATCTCGTCATTCCTTAGTACTTCCGTATCCCACTACTTTGCGTATTGATTCTTCCTGACTAATGTCTTCAGCTTCAGCCTACTCTTCATCGCTACTATATTGTGATCTGGTCGATATCTCCTATTGGGTGCACCTTAATATCCAGTATCTGATTTCGGAATCTCTGTCTCACCATGATGTAATCTAACTGAAATCTTCCCGTATCACCCGGCCTTTTGCACATATGCCTCCTCCTGTTGTGATTCTTGGACAGGGTATTCGCTGTTACTAGCTGAAACGTGTTACAGAACTCAATTAGTTTTTCTCCTGTTTCATTCCTTGTCCCAAGTCCATATTCTCCTGTAACCTTTTCTTCTACTCCTTCCCCCAAAACTGCATTCCCGTCCCCCATGACTATTAGATTTTCATCCCCCTTTACATACTGTATTACCATTTCAATATCCTCATACACTTTCTCTATGTCTTCATCTTCAGGCTGTGACGTCGGCATGTATACCTGAATTATCGTGGTCGGTGTTGGTCTGCTGTCGATTGTGATAAGGGCGACCCTGTCACTGAACTGTTCACTGAAACACACTCTCTGCCCCACAGTCCTATTCATAACGAATCCTGCTCCTGTTATACCATTTTCTGCTGCTGTTGATATTACCCTATACTCATCTGACCAGAAATCCTTGTCTTTTATCCACTTAACTTCAATGACCCCTACTATATCTAGACTGAGCCTTTGCATTTCCCTTTTCCGATTTTCTAGTTTCCATACCACGTTAAAGCTTCTGACATTCGTAGAACGTTATCCTTCCGTTGCTTATTCAATCATCCGGAGATCCGAATGGGGTACTATTCCGGAATCTTTTACCAGTGCAGAGATCGTCATGACACTTTTTGAATTGCAGGCAACATGTCCTGTGGATACACTTTACGGGTCTTTAATGCACTGGTTTCCATTGTCTTCTGCATCTCCCAGCTGTAGATCATTACGGATTCTTCCGCCTTTAGGGCAGTTTCCCGATCCTACTACAAGAGAGTGCCCTGAGCTGTCCGCTCCTCCGTCCTCTTTGACATGGCCGTTGGCAGAATGAGGGTGACTTCTTAGGCCGAAAGCTTCGGCCGCCAATGCTAAGTTCGTATGGAACCCCAAACACATGTACCTTCATATGTGTCCATCAGTGGGTATCGCTGAGTAATCATTTATGACGGACAACTTGGGACCTGCTCCGGTTGCGGACAAGACGGACATGTGCGTTCGGACTACCTTCAGAGACGTCACGTGCCGGTATCTGCTGCGGACCAGACGCTGACGCCACAGATGACGTCCCTCCCTCTCACATATGTGGAGGTCTTTAAGAATGATGTGGGTGTCGACCACTATTGGCCACTGTCTGAGGTGACTCTAAGTCCTGTCTCTCATACTATACTGCAGCAGACATATTCTATCCTGCTGGACTTTTTCCGGTCACCCTCAAAATGATGTGTTTAGGTTTCGGTCTGTTAGTAGTACACAAAAACGGGAAGTGAAAGAAGAAGAAGGGCTCTAATAGTCAGTGACAAGTGACGGGACAGTCAATCCTGTCTATGTGGAAGCAGGGTTTAAGTGGATAATACCGACCATCGATCCAGGTACGACACGGAGACACGCCAACGCAAAAAGGAATCCACGAAATGGCGTAAGAAGAGGCGAATGTTCAGAGAAGAAGCAGTCAAAGGCTAATCTGGAGCACCAAAAGCTTGGCAGCGGAATGGAGGCTAATATGCAGCAGAGTGACCCCACAATTGCGTGGAATAGTGCATGCCAACTGTTGGAAACATGTCGACAATACTCTTTGGGAGATAGGCATAACGACATGGAACTGGACGATGTGATGCGGGAGACAGATAATCACCCGATATCCCTCACCGACGCTGCGTTGACCTTAATCTATGCGTCGACTGTCCTACTGAAGGGACGCCGATGCCGCGACCAATCAAAATTCGCCTAATTAATTTTCATACCACATAGGTATCATTGAAATCAAAGTTTTCGCACCCCAGTAAAGGTACAAATGTTAGGGGATACGTTACAGGCTCTAAGAGCCCTACCACAACAAAGGTCAAAAATTAATTATGATTGTAGTGTTGCTCACACTGCTAAATATTGCATTTTCGGGCAACAACAAAGTTATATTATGTGGCAGGTGTCATTAGAGCACAGTTATTAAAGTCATTTCTTGAAATAATGGATAAACTAGGCACTCATATTTTCGTGTTTCCCACGCTGGTCTCGTTGTGAAATCGAGGCTCAATCGTCGAAAATCTAGGTAGTGATGATTCCAAGCTCGGATGCAAAGAGGCCTTTGTGTTATTCTGCGATATTCAAGAGTTTTATAGATGTCTTACATAAACCATTCTTGAAGATTAAACTTTTGCAAGTTAGGACAATGGTGGTGTAAAAAAGGAATCAGCACTCCGAATTTAAGTTACACTTCTTTTTTATTGCTTTTGTTGCAATAGTACGTAACTCGTTCCAAAACATCACTTCACAATATAAAACATATCTGAAAATATCTTCCTCACTGTTAAAGTTAACATTTCATAAACTGACTACAATTTGCGTCTTTTTAACATGACGAGAAAAGCTTGACTCTCTAATAACAGCGTACGCGCCCAAAAATCAGCGGTACAAGTACGTGAAAGGTCGTAGTGACAAAAGAAAGAATACACATAAGAATAATATCATTGCAATATATGCATATCGATGTATCGAAGTACCTCTACATTAATGAAATCAAATCTGAATGTTGTCACAGAAATATGTCAGCTATTTTACAGAAACACAGTAGAATATTGCTGGTATCGAGAGGTTGAGGTGAGGTGCCGTAATGGTTACGTAATTCAAGTACCATTACAAAGCGATGGACATGAATATTGTTTTCTTTCACGAGGTGCCACCTGACGTAACATTAGACATTTACGGTTGCTACTCTGATAGCTCACGGGCTGGAGACGGCCATGCCGTTAAGAGAAGGGGTAGAGGTATCGGACGTGGCTTACCTTCTGTCGGCGCGTGGTGTCACGCTGACGGTCGGTGAAGTCCCTGTGGTGAACGTTTATGCGTCATCACGCTCGTCGAAGCCCCGAGAAAGAACCGCTTTATACTTCAAGTAGATGACTTCCTTGTATCAAGGAATTCAGAGCATTATATAGTGGCTGGGAGCTTCAACTGTGTCGTGGGGCTCGAGGACTGATCTTGCACTTCATCCCTTGTGAAGCGTTGCACGCAGTGGTAAGGGACCTCGTGCAGTAACACACCTGAGTGATACAACACGGCGATAATCCATACTATCCATTCGACCAGCCGCTTCGATAAATTGTACGTATCACGAGGACTCCGTGTGGGGACAGCTGGCGCTGAGATATGGCCAAACAATTTTACTGACCACTAATCTTACATTTGCGCCGCAGCCTTGCAGCGCCAATAGACAAGGCATAGTACGGGACCATGTAAATCGAACGTTTTCCCCCTCCGCGATAGGGCCTGTCGCCGTGACTTTGATGATACTTAACGCCGATGCCAGCGGTGCCAACGAGCTAACAGTTCCACATTACTGTAGTGGATTAGTTATGTCAAATGTGTTATACGCAGGGCTCAAATCGGTTATGGCGCGGATGATTCTGGGTGGCGAAGGACGACTTCAGGATTTTATTACACAGCGTTAAGGAACGCACGCATCGTCACGAGAACGTCCAAGGGCCTTCCAATGCATTGGACGTATTTGGAACTCACCTGATGGACACTTAGAGGGACGTTCTTCAATCGTCGGCTGCTGAAGGGAACTTTCCCTGGGTGAAGGCTTATCACCTACAATTTGAAGCCGGCCTGCGCTTGCAGATAGCTCATAAGTCAGTTCTGAAAATGATCCAATTGGCCTATTTGAAGACGACAAAGCAGTTTGGCGTCCGGGGAGACTAGCACTTGTCAAGATTCAGCAGTTTCACAATGAGGAGAACGTATTTTTGAACGAGGCACAATATTACGAGCCCCCATCCAATGTAATATCAATAGCGTCACCTGCAATATAGTCTTCATCGGTAAACACGTTACGGTCTACAGAAAAAAATTCCGCATTCTAAAGTCGTGTATTTCCTTTTCATCTTGAAGCTCTTTCAAATCCTTGCGGAAGAGTGGAACAACGGATATTACTTTTGTGGATAAAACCATTTGTAATGTTTTAATTTCAGTTGTTAAACTATGCATAAAATATGGAATTACCTAATTCTCACCGGCCGCTGTGGCCGAACGCTTCAGTCCGGAACCGTCCTGCTGCTAGGGTAGCTGGTTCGAATCCTGCCTCGTGCATGGATGATTATAATGCCATTAGGTAAGTTATGTTTAAGTAGTTCTAAGTCTAAGGGAGTGATGACTTCTTCAGATGTTAAGTCCCATAGTGCTTAGAGCCATTTGAACCATTTGAACCTAATTCTCAGCCGGCCGCGGTGGTCTCGCGGTTCTAGGCGCGCAGTACGGAACCGTGGGACTGCTACGGTCGCAGGTTCGAATCCTGCCTCGGGCATGGATGTGTGTAATGTCCTTAGGTTATTTAGGTTTAAGTAGTTCTAAGTTCTAGGGGACTAATGACCACAGCAGTTGAGTCCCATAGTACTCAGAGCCATTAGAACCATTAGAACCTAATTCTCATTGGGATAAACAGATTGAAAATGAACTGCCGAGAATAATGGCTATCCGTCGGGAAAAGTGGCTACTGGAAAAGTGGCCACCCTGGCCAGTTTTTCTGATCGAACGTCATATATGTATCAGGATTCACAAGCAAAACAACTTCAGGAAACGACAGTGAATTACATTTGTAAGCCAAAAGGCACTGCCTGAACACATTGTTCAACATAAAGCTCAAGCTGCTAAAGTCATATGAGCGAATTGCCTTACATCAAACGATCGAAAAACGTAAACGTTTAAACAGAAAGATAAAGTTAACGTCACTGAAAACACTAACGATGTATATTACACCTTGTTTGGTTGTCTCTCGATAGGAAGCAACACTGTTGAGGACATCAAACAAGCAGTGGCCAATTTTCTCAGTCTGGTCCCTTTACCCATCTTTCCCGTGTAATCAGTCTGCGGAAGGCGAAGTATACGGAAGTGGGCAGAGGGCTGACCCCGTGAATGGCAGTGCCCATCACTGATGTGCCTGCGTCCAAATATTTTGGGGTATTCTTTCATAGCCATATTCACCGTAATGCAAAGGTCACATATCGTCGGCTGTTACAACAATACGTGCCCTGGTGTGACTCTATCTGCTACTTTCGATGGACATGTTCAAGGGGACACAGTACATTAAAACGATATTGCAGTGCCTCTGTTGTTCTGATTACCATGCAAAGGAACAAGCACTGCGGTGACTACAGCCCTTACGAAACACATCAAATGAATTCGGAGTTGCGAATGACTACCATCAGCTGTAGAATGGAATGACGACAGTAAAAATTTGTGACGATGCCGGGCAAACGACATTCCAGCGTCAGATCTGTACGGGAATATACGTAATGGAATTACGAGTACAGGTCGTAATCTCATAGTTAACGGAATATGGCAGTTTGGGTGTAACCGCGACTCGTGCACGGATAGCCAAATCATAGGTCGACCGCTGGCGATAAACGGGACATCCTGGTTTGAGTCTCGGTCACGCAGTAATTTTGATTGTCGTCATTCCCTTCTACAGCTTATAGTAGCCCTTATTCACAATTACGAATTCATTGGAACAGTACATTTATGTTTACTTAGCTCCAGAATTGAACCATTTGGACCATGTGCTACTGATCCCCATTTGGACTCTTATGAAGCTACAAGCTACCTTTGGACATTTTGTGAGTGCTTAACTTCTTTTTAACATCTGTTACGACACCTTTTAATTGCCGTCACATGTAGGTGGCGTAGGTCTGACCAAAGCTAGGGACAGAGCTTCGGCATTGTGTCTTGGAACGACGCGTCGAGTACAGCATTCTGAGCACGTCAACCTGACAGGCACCGATACCGACGAAGGGGACCCTCAATCACTACACCCTCCAGTCACTGTCGGTCATATGTCGTCGCCATTCAAGTTCATTATGGCATTTCTCCTGCACTATATTTATTTGATGGATGACCTGGGTTCTACACGGTCGCACACGGCGAAGGGCTATGACCGCCAGTTATAAAGACACTAAAGGGCCAGGGTGGTTGAATGGTACGATGGAAGAGAGTATAGCGTGCGATCTATCAACCCTTCCTCCTAACGGAAATGCGAGCTTGGTGGTAGATGACAGTGAATGACTCATTCGCCAATCGTCAAGAATTGCACTCTATTCAGGTGGTCGACGCGACTTTGCGTCTACTTTGCTTTGTTATAATGGTTCTACTGGCTCTCATCACTATGGGACCTAACATCTGAAGTCTTCCGTCCCCTAGAACTTAGAACTACTTAAACCTAATGAACCTAAGGACGACACACACATCCGTGCACGAGGCTGGATTCGAACCTGCGACCATAGCGGTCGCGTGGTTCCAGACTGAGGCGCCTAGAACCGCTCGACCACTGAGGCCGGCCTTGGCGCAGTAATTTATTATGACGCACATCGGTGGACGTGCGGTACGAAGTCTGTGTGTTGGCAGCTCACACAACGAATGTTAAACTACTCTTACGAAGGCTGTCCGCGACGATTGATTCACAAGCTCTATTCCACCGGATGCCGTCTACTTCCGAGGCGCGGGGACAAATGGAGTCAATTGGATTAAAGGAGTAGTGCTGTACTGTTAATTCCGGGATAGTGTCAAAGACTTGTTCGATTATTGGTTCCTCCTGCTGGGCCAACATAGCGATTTACAACGCCGGGTGAAATTCTGATTCTGCTTTGCCAAGTACCTGGGTTGGTTTTTCATGGACCCTCCAGCTATCTCGGATTGTTCCAGGAGCGACAAGAGAGAGATGACGATGGTCCACGATTCAAGATTGATTCCAACCTGTTAACACAGAGGACAGTACTTTCTATCATGCGAAAAGACGACCTGAACAGTCTCCATTCTCAGCTGTTGTACGGTTTTCTTTTTAGTAGTTAATATGGTATTTGTAATTAAAACACAAACAAGTAAATAAGTAACTAAGTAACAGAGGAAAGAACACTTGGCGCCACCCCTATCGATCACTGCTCCTATACCTGTGAGCAGGGTGACACAGTGGCTACGCCTCGGGTGCCGACCACTGCCCTCTCTGCTGCCATGCTCCACATAACAAAACATTAAGTCGTAGAGCAAGGTTTGAGTCTCAACCTGCCACAAGTATTCACCCGTTACCAATGATTTATTTCATTGTCCACAAGTTGTTATGTCATTGAAAATCTTTGCAAAAGTGCGTTCTGATAAAAATGGTATTATCTGTTTCGTTTTAAAACTTGGAATGTGGATAATATTTTTGACAACGTATGTTTAAGCTCTTCGGCATATGGGTCTCCAAGTCTGTTTGGAAATTGTTGTACCTTGTTACTATTTTTTTCTGATTTCGTGATTTGTATTAAAAATAAATTCGTTAGGATAACTGAGGCAATATTTAGGTTTCTGGTGCCTAAAATCTGGAAACAAATAATCCAGTTCATTTTTCAGATTTTCACAGTTAGCACTGGCATCATCAACATCAGAAGAAGATTTTTATTAAAATCATGATATATTTTAATATTCTCGTCACGTAAGTGCATTTGTCATCATTTCACTTTTTCTATTCTTTGTATTTCTGCAGTAGGTTATTAAATGGACGCTTGAAGTTATACCTCTTTTCCTAAAATTAAGTAATAGATATACTTTAGTGCCAGAATACGCTTAATTCAATGTCGTAGTATCAGGATTATAAAATTCCACGACTAGATGTAATCCACACATCCCCCCCCCCCCCCCCGACCCCCCATGAACCAAGGACCTTGGAATTGGTGAGGAGGCTTGCGAGCCTCAACGATACAGATAGCCATACTGTAGGTGCAACCACAACGGAGGGGTATCTGTTGAGAGGCCAGACAAACGTGTGGTTCCCGAAGAGGGGTAACAGCCTTTTCAGTAGTTGCAGGGGCAACAGTCTGGATGATTGACTGATCTGGCCTTGTAACACTAACCAAAATAGCCTTGCTGTTCTGGTACTGCGAACGGCTGAAAGCAAGGGGAAACTACAGCCGTAATTTTTTCCGGGGGCATTCAGCTTTACTGTATGATTAAATGTTGATGGCGCCCTCTTGGGTAAAATATTCCGGATCTAAAATAGTCTCCCATTCGGATCTCCGGCCAGGGACTACTCAAGAGGACGTTGTTATCAGGAGAAAGAAAACTGACACTCTACGGATCGGAGCGTGGAATGTCAGATCCTTTAATCGGCCAGGTAGGTTAGATAATTTAAAAAGGGATATCAATTGGTTAAAATTAGATATAGTGGGAATTAGTGAAGTTCGGTGGCAGTAGGAATATGACATTTGGTCAGGTGAATACAGGGTTATAAATACAAAATCAAATAGGGGTAATGCAAGAGTTGGTTTAATAAGGAATAAAAAAATAGGAGTACTGGTAAGCTACTACAAACAGTATTATTGTGGCCAAGATAGGCACGAAGCCCACGCCTACTACAATAGTACAAGTTTATATGCCAACTAGCTCTGCAGATGATGAAGAAATTGAAGAAATGCATGATGAGATAACAGAAATTATTCAGGTAGTGAAGGAAGACGAAAATTTAATAGTCATGGGTGACTGGAATTCAACAGTATGAAAAGGAAGAGAAGGAAACATAGTAGGTGAATATGGATTGGGGCTAAGAAATGAAATAGGAAGCCGCCTGGTACAATTTTGCGCAGAGCATAACTTAATCTTAAATAACTCTTGGTTTAAGAATCATGAAAGAAGGCTGTATAGATGGAAGAACCCTGGAGATACTAAAAGGTATCAGGGAGATTATATAATGGTAAGACAGAGATTTAGGAACCAGGTTTTAAATTGTAAGACATTTACAGGGGCAGATGTGGTCTCTGACCACAGTCTATTGGTTATGAACTGTAGATTAAAACTGAAGAAACTGGAAAAAGGTGGGAATTTAAGGAGATGGGAGCCGGATAAACTGAAAGAACCAGAGGTTGTACAGAATTTCAAGGAGAGCATAAGGGAACAATTGACAAGAATGGAGGAAAGAAATACAGTAGAAGAGGAATGGGTAGCTTTGAGTGAAGGCAGCAGAGAATCAAGTACGTAAAAAGACGAGGGCTAGTAGAAACCCTTGGCTAAAAAAAGAAATATTGAATTTAATTGATCAAATGATAAAATATAAAAATACAGTAAATGAAGCAGGCTAAAAGGAATACAAACGTTTCAAAAATGATATCGACAGTAAGTGCAAAATGGCTAAGCAGGGATGGCTAGAGGACAAATGTAAGGATGTAGAGGCTTATCTCCCTAAGGGTAAGATAGATACTGCCTACAGGAAAATTAAAGACACCTTTGGAGAAAGGAGAACCACTTGCATGAATATCAAGAGCTTTGATGGAAACCCAGTTCTAAGCTAAGAAGGGAAAGCAGAAAGGTGGAAGGTGTATATAGAGGGTCCATACAAGGGCGATGTACTTGAGGACAATATTATGGAAATGGAAGAGGATGTAGATGAAGATGAAATGGGAGATAAGTTACTGCGTGAAGAGTTTGACAGACCACTGAAAGACCTGAGTCGAAACAAGGCCCCAGGAGTAGACAACATTAAATTAGAACTACTGACAGCCTTGGAAGAGACAGTCCTGACAAAACTCTACCATATGGTGAGCAAGATGTATGAGACAGGCAAAATACCCTCAGACTTCAAGAAGAAAATAATAATGGCAATCCCAAAGAAAGCAGGTGTTGACAGATGTGAAAATCACCGAACTATTAGTTTAATAAATCACAGCTGCAAAATACTAACGCGAATTCTTTACAGACGAATGGAAAAACGTGTAGAAGCCGACCTCGGGGAATATCAGTTTGGATTCCGTAGAAATACTGAAACACGTGAGGCAATACTGAATTTACGACTTATCTTAGAAGAGAGATTAAGGAAAGGCAAACCTGCGTTTCCAGCATTTGTAGACTTAGAGAAAGCTTTGGACAATGTTGACTGGAATACCCTCTTTCAAATTTTAAAGGTGGCAGAGGTAAAATACAGGGAGCGAAAGGCTGTTTACAATTTGTACAGAACCCAGATGGCAGTAATAAGTGTCGAGGGGCATGAAAGGGAAGCAGCAATAAAGGAAACAAAAGAAAAGTTCGGGGTAGGTATTAAAATCCATGGAGAAGAAATAAAAACTTTGAGGTTCGCCGATGACATTGTAATTCTGTCACAGACAGTAAAGGATTTGGAAGAGCAATTGAACGGAATGGACAGTGCCTTGAAAGGGGGGCATAAGATGAACATCAACAAAAGCAAAACGAGGATAATGGAATGTAGTCGAATTAAGTCGGATGATGCTGAGGGAATTAGACTAGGAAATGAGACATTTAAAGTAATAAAGGAATTTTGCCATGTGGGGAGCAAACTAACTGGTGATGGTCGAAGTAGAGAGGATATAAAATGTAGACTGGCAATGGCAAGGAAAGCGTTTCTGAACAACAGGAATTTGTTAACATCGAAAATTCATTTAAATATCTGGAAGTCGTTTTTCAAAGTATTTGTATGGAGTGCCGCCATATATGGTAGTGAAACATGTACAATAAATAGTTTAGAGAAGAAGAGAATAGAAGTTTTCGAAATGTGGTGCTACAGAAGAATGCTGAAGATTAGATGGGTAGATCATATAACTAATGATGAGATATTGAATAGAATTGGGGAGAAGAGGAGCTTGTGGCACAAGGTGACTAGAAGATGGGATCGGTTGGTAGGACATGTTTTGAGACATCGAGGGATCACCAATTTAGTATTGCAGGGCAGCGTGGAAGGTAAAAATCATAGACGGAGACCCATAGATGAATACACTAAGCAGATTCAGAGGGATGTAGGCTGCAGTAGATACTGGGAGATGAAGAAGCTTTCACATTATAGAATAGCATGGAGAGCTGCATCAAAGCAGTCTCAGGACTGAAGACCACAACAACAGCAAGAACATGGATGCAATCGTACGTTAAAGCAGAGGCGGTCCTTCAAAATATTATTTTCTGATTGCAAAGTCTCAACTAATACAATTTTATGTTTCAGTTTGCTATCGGCGACACAATTTCTAATCTTTCTGGTGCACTAAAATCACGCCAATTGGCGGCAAAACACGTACATTGCAACAAGAATCGATTTCATGGCAACCACACACATCTCATTGGAAAATCATAGATTCCTAACTTTACTTCAACATTTAAGAGAGAAATACTAAAATTATGTGTCCTTACCTGACACTAATAAATCACTGTCTCTGTCGAAATGTGAGTTTTGGGAAGAAATTGTTGAAGACTAACAGTAACAAGTGTGACAACACTATATTCAGAATTGCACCATTGAATGGACTTGCCATGTGTTGTGCGATTGTTTTGTAACTTCAAAACTGTGCACATGCTCGTCACAAATCTTACAAAGATCTGTTACAGGTAACTTAAGCACTATGTCGGATGGTGTACTGGACACCTAAAGATGTGTACAAAGCCATACGAATATTATCTTTTGCTGGTCATCAGCAGATTTTCTGTTGCGTAGTTTTGTCATAAAGTTTGTACATTTCCTCAACAGAGTGGAAAGTAAGTGTGTATGTTATTCGAGGATTTTAAGGCTGAATCTAATGATAAGCTTGTTTTTGGACGCAAAACTAAATCTCAGTGGTCTGTATTTATGACATCTTCTTTTATCATCAATAGGCATCAGGACATTGGACTTCAAAAAATGGTTTAAATGGCTCTAAGCACTATGGGACTTGACGTCTGAGGTGATCAGTCGCCTAGACTTAGAACTATTTAAACTTAACTAACCTAAGGACATCACACACATCCTTGCCTAAGGCAGGATTCGAACCTGCGACCGCAGCAGCCGCGTGGTTCCTGACTGAAGCGTCTAGAAACGCTTGGCCACCGCGACCGGCCATTGCACTTCATAGCTTAACAGAAAGCTCAAACAACATACCTTGTAAAGGAAGAAGAGATACTATTGACAAATTCTGACCAAATTGTTGTCTGTAAAAGTAGTTTTCTGTCGTATATTGTGCTCCGATATATTCATAAGTGCGGCAGGCAAAATGCGAAAGTCAGTTAAACACAGGCCGTATTGCAATCTATTTTAATGTGTAAACAAGTATACTGAATGTGACCTCACCAGGTAACGTAATTAAAAGAAACATTCTTCTTATTATGATTGAGAAGTCACAAAAATTCGAAAGACACTGAGTCGCTTACATCACAAACAAATCATTGAAAGACGCAAGCTGATTCAGGAAAATTACAGCTCCTATCGAACCGGTCACTGTTTTTTGCTAGAACCACAATTTGGTTTTATATTAGGTAAGATTTCTCACAAATTTTGTACAGCTTCCGTTTGGTTATCGTCCAATCAGTTAACTTTTTGCTTGTTTTCATTCATTTTTCACAGATTGTGAAACGACAACCCAAGCAGACATGGACACTGTATTCTCAGTGCTATGACAGATCTGCCGTAAACATTCTGAGCACATTAATTGGCTAACGAAGACACTTTGCCACCACAAGGAATCAGAGATGTTTGTTTCTACCCGTAGGATGTGGGTAAACAGTCAAATGACCATAATGAGTTTGTAAGGGACGTAAATTTCATTATATTTTTGTCAACGTTTTGTAAACATATTTCATTTTCCCAGCCATCTGGAGCGGCATGTAAACAGCCAGAGTACACGACGGGGTCGATTGCGCCTGCTGCCTGCTCTCTGCTGCTTGCTGAATCTGTCGGTGAGAGAACATTGTGCTTTCTACAGGGAGATAAACCAACGCAATGCAATGGGCTGCAATTACGAAGCCGTATTTAGATGCCTTCTGTAGGCCAAAAACAAAATCTTCTGTATTACAGTAGACGCTAAATATATTCAATGTTTTCTTTTCATGATTACATTTATATTTATAATGTATTTCGAATGTACAATGGAGTACTGTTTATCGGTCTTCACTTCTGTAGTCTTATTGCTGATGAGAAGAAGATTCTCTAAATTCAGAATGAAACTTAAAACTATTAATTCTTTTGCGAATTTTATTTGCATTCAGTTTTGTTATTTTCAAATAATGTTTCTTTTCTTCACAGGTGCATAATAGAGTGCTACTATAAATGATTCACCCAAGTTCCATGCTTCCCAAAGTGCTGTATGTACAACTTGACTGATAGATGAGTAGAACTCATTACACTGTTACTTCCATTCGGCAGATCATGTAATTATTCTTAACTTTCACTTTGGACAGCAATGTCATCATTGAATCTTGTCATTGACATTCATTCTCCTTGAATTTTCATTCCACCGTGAACTTTATCTTTCATTTCCATAATTGGTTCTTCAATGTAAAGACTGAACAAAAGGACAGAAAGACTACATCCCCGTCTTACACCCATTTTAATCCGAGCACTTAGTTTTTAGTCGTCCACTCTTATTATTCCTTCTTGGCTCTTTTGCATATTATACATTTAAAGTCTCTCCCATTAAATGGCTCTGAGCACTATGGGACATAACATCTTAGGTCATCAATCCCCTAGAACTTAGGACTACTTAAACCTAACTAGCCTAAGGACATCACACACATCCATACCCGAGGCAGGATTCGAATCTGCGACCGTAGCAGTCTCGCTGTTCCGGACTGAAGCGCCTAGAACCGCACGGCCAACACGGCCGGCCTCTCCTAGAATTTACACCATCTTGCGCCATTTTACATTGTCGAACGCGTTTTCCAGGTGGACACACCCTACGAACGTGTCTTTATTTTTCCTTAGCCTCGCTTCAATTAAAAACCGCAATGTCATAGTTGTCTCTCTGGTGCCTTTACCATTCCTAGAGCCAAGCTGATCGTCATCTAACATATCCTTAGTTCTCTTTTCCATTATTCTGTGTATTATCATCGTGAAAAATTTTGATGGTTGAACAGTTGAACTGATTGTGCGATAATTCTTGCCCTTCGAAGCTCTTGCAGTCTTCGAAGCTGTGTGGATGATATTTCTCCGAAAGTCAGATGGTATGCTGCCAGGCCCATACATTCCACATACCATCCTGAATAGTCATTTTGTTACGACTTCCCCCAGTGATATTGGAAATTCTGATGAAATGTTATCTATTCCGTTCAGCCTCATCCAAGGCCCTCTTAAATTCTAATACTGGATCCCCCATCTATTCTAAATCGATCCTTGTTTTTTCAATCACATCAAACAAATCTTCACCCTCATGGAGGGCTCCAATGTTCTCTTTCGACTTATCTGCTCTCACCTCAGCATTTAGCAGTGAAACTCCCGATGGACTCTTAATGTTACCACCCTTCCTTTTAATTTCAACCAATGCTGTTTTGACCTCCGTATATACTGAGGCAGTCCTTCCGACAATAGTTTCTTTTCCGAGTTCTTCACATTTTTTATGCAGCCATTTCGTCTTAGCTTTCCTACACTTCCTATTTATTTCAGTCCTCAGCGCCTTATATTTCTGTATTCCTGAATGTTCCCGAACATTTTCCGTCTTTTATGGATTAACTGAAGTATCCATTATGTTACCCATGGTTTCTTCGCACTTACCTTCTTTGTATGTATGTTTTTCTTTCCAACTTCTGTGACTGCCATTTTTAGAGATGTTCATTTCTCTTCAGCTGCACTGCCTACTGAGCTATTCCTTATTGCTGAATCTATAGCCTTAGCAAACTTCAAACTTTTCGAGTCATTTCGTAGTACTTCCATATGCCACTTCTTTGTATATTGATTCTTCCTTACTTCAGCCAACATTTCATCACTACTGCTTTGTGTTTTGAGTCTGTATCAGCTCCTGGGTACGACTTACAGTCGAGTATCTGATTTTGAAATCTCTGACCATGAAATAATATAACTGTAATTTTTCCGTATCACCCGGCCTTTTCCAAGTTTATCTTATCCTGTTCTGGTTCTTGAATACAATATTCGGTATTACTAGCTGAAATTCGTTTCAGGACACAATTAGTCTTTCTCTTCTCTCATTTCTTGTTCCAAGCCCATAGATAGCCTGATGGTGAGGGACGCCTCACTATAAGCGGGAAAACCGGGTTCGAATCAAACTACGACATAACTTTTCATAGTCGGTGTTCCATATACAGCCGATGGTTGTACATTTTGCAATTGCGAATATATTTCATGTATTTCTTAACAGCTGTAGTGGCCGCAATACATGCATGCGTGTCCGAAGGAACACTGCAGCGTACTTCTGAACTACACAGGGACTGTGATATCGTGTCTAGTTTGAATTATACTCACCAATGGCGTTGCGAGGGCAGTGTTCTGACAGAATGGCGACAAAGGAAGGTAAGACGTATTCCGTTTTGGAACATGCGAGGTCTCATCTGTCATAAAAGTTCAGTGTACATTGAGAAGGAATTCTGGAAACCAATGGCCATGTAAACAGATCATTGAGCATCGGTATCGACAGTTTAGGGACACGGATAGCCTCTGTAAACAGAAAACTAGTAGTCGCGAAAGTGTGCCAAATGCAAGCGTCAACACGGTGAGGGGAAGTTACATGTACAGTCCAAAACAAAATCAACTATCCGTGCATAAAAAGTGTGTGGAGGAATTTGCAATGGTGATTACGTGTCAGACCCTACCATTTGAGGCTCTTGCAACAATTAAAACCAGAAAATTACAGCCGGAGCGTTCAATTTTGCATCACTATTCACGAAGCAGCTGAGGATGAACATTTCGTCTCGAAGCTGACATTAAGCAATGATGCAACCTTCCATTTATCTGGAAAGGTTAAGCGCCACAATCTCAGAATATGAGGTACTGAACGTAGTCATAAAATTGTGACGCAAGAACAACATTCGCAGAAGCTTAATATTTTGTGTACAGTGTCACAGATGAAGCTGTGTGGGCCATTTTTCTTCTGTGATAAGCCTGTGTGCCCCTTACCTTGAGATGTTGCAGCCAGGGTTGTTTCCACAACAAATGTGTGCCATATGACCAAAGCGGATATATAGAACATTTATAGGGCGAGATACGGAAACTTGCTGAATTTACAGTTCTCTTCACCCATCAATCATAATTTTCACCGTAATACTTTGGAAAATACACATGTTTGGAAAAGAAAGAATCATTATTTCAACTTAAAATAACAAGTTTCTAACTTTCACCGGAATTTTATTGATTATCTTGAACAGAACTACTTATTTTGTCACTTTCCCATTTTATTTGAGTCTGTCAACGTATGTAGAGTAGAACACACGAATATTTAGTTACATACCTTCCTGGGACTTAGTTTTCCTATAAATTATGGTCCTAAATCACTTCCATTGACGTTCAGCTACTGCTTCCCTTTGTGGTAAGACAACAATGTATTTTACATGTTTTAATTTTGACAAAAGCTGTACAGCTTCACTTTTAATTTCCACATTTTTTATATAGGCCTATTTTATGAATCTGAAGCCAGCGACAGATAAAACCGCTAATTTCGCATTGAAATTTTTTGTGACTGTGCCGGATACAAAACCATTTTAAAAGGTATCAGATACTTCTGTCTGTAGGTCGGTTCTACTAAACACATTGATTACAAATATGACCGATGTGGAACAAAATGGCCTTCTTCATGGTACACACTTTGCCTTCTGAAAGCAACATCAAGTGATATTTTTGCCTTTGAAACTAAAATTCCACAGATATACGGTAGTGTTTTCATTTAATTTATTTGTATGTCGTTTCCTTGCGATTAGTTATGTGATCAGAACACAATTTTCAAGAGCTGCTGTCCAGGGCAAATGTTGCGACGAACTTCGAGGGGTTGTAGAGGAGGTCTTAGGAAACAAATGTAAGATGGGAACCCGTGTCCAGACACATCATCCAGCGACGCTACAGAGCGTCAAAGTTATAGGCGTTGGAGACTGACCCTAGGCTGAAGCTGACTTTTTACGCTGCCGAACCGTAGGCGGAACGTCTCACATTACTGTTTGACGCAGTGACCACAACTGACTGCCACGATCACCAGCGGAGAAGATGGAGCTAGTTTCTGCGTAAATACGTCTTATCTCCTGTAAATTCAATGCTCTGTGGCCTCTGTGTGTGTAAGTTTCCGACACTGGTTAACATATCCAGTTTATTATTCTCCTGGAATCCTCTAAAAGCTCCAATGCTTTTCCGGTGTCCAGGAGAATAATATACTGAAAATGGAAATCCCTGTCCGAAACCGTCATCCACCAAGGCAACAGAGCATTATATTCATAAGAGACAAGTGCTGTCTACACAACAGCTAGCTCCACAGGTCCATCATTCGCTCTCCATACCTTATCAGTCCACCATTCGTCTCTAGCACATCATCTCAGATGCTTCGATTCGCTTCTGTCCCGGTTGTCCCACAATCTTTGTTGAACCACCACACAATGCTCTGCTCCGAAGCATATTCTAAGAAATTACTTACTCAAATGAAGGCCATTTTTGCCAGTGCCAGTCTGCTTTTGATGTCCTTCTTGCTCTGTTCGTCGCTGATTACTTTGCTGCCTAGGTAGCAGAGATCCTTAACTTCATCTACTTCGTGGTCATCAGTCCTCATGTTCACGTTGTCACTCTTCTCATTTCCACCACTTTTCAATACTTTCGTCTTTTTTCGATATAGTCTTAGTCCATATTATGTGCTTGTTAGACTGTTCATTCCATTCAGCAAATCCTATAATAGCAATGTCATTAGCGAAGCTCCTTTGATATCCTTTCAAATTGAGTTTTAATTCCACCCTTCAACCTTTCTTTTATTTCCATCAGTCGTGAGTACTGAATAATAAACGTCAATGAGAGGTGGTCATGTCTGCTTCGTAAGGGAGCGTAACGGCAGGCGCAGCCTCCCATAACTTCTACAGTCTCTGACATTGTTCGATGACGTTACCAGACTCAGGTTCAGTACTTGATTTGTTCCTCAGGACAACCCACCTGTTTGTCGCAACATTTCTGGGACATTCTGTGAACAAATAACACATAAAGAGTGGGTCTCACAATATATATACAACTTCTTGTCATTTATGTTATAAGAGCATTACGCTACCATTAATTTGTATGAAACGCAATAGGAGTTTAATCCTCACTAGATATTTTGTGCCACTGTACCTGTACCCCAAAATCTCCATTTGATGTTCATTACAGTCATGGATATAACTTTCATTGCAGTTTGTACCACGTGCCATTCATTCATTTTCTTGCTGCCCGAGAAATGCAGAACGTGCCTCTTCTTGTTGCCCACTAAACAACACTCTAGTATCTAAACGTTTTTCGATTCGTTATTCGTAGAAGGAAGAACTTTGTTAAGACGTTATATAGAGATACGATTTCATCAAATTTATTAGATCTAACAGTCCTTACAAAACATCTAAAAGATGTTCTGCGCCACTACACCTAAACTGGCTGTCTCAGCTCTCGTAATCCAAAGGGGCGTAACGGGAATGAAACATGCCCCAGTTTGAGGACGAGATAAGTACTGATGGACCGTCGGGATTCAGGCTTATTTCTGATCCAGCCCGTAGAAGGCATCAATTACACTCCTTCTAGAAGGATACTTGCGAATGGTGGTAGAGACCACTATGTTAATAATAAAAAGATTTAGAAAACATAAAAACGCAGATGTATTTAAAATCACAATTGAAAACGATACTATTTAATCGAGGGAAGTCTTGAATGAAATTAACAAAATTTAAAAAAAAAATACTACATAGGGAATAAGAATTGAACTATAGTAGCTACACACACATAACTGAGAACACATTGGAGAGAAAATGCTCAATCTTGAGAGTAAGATTTAGGTGATAGAAGTGGGGGTTGGAACACTTGCATTGAGTGACATTTGCATGGAGTGACACCTGCACGGAGGCTGGGGCTCTTGCCGGACTAAGAGGCTTTTCACTGGTACAGGCAAGCTAAGAAGTTTAACAGTTCAGCATAGTTGCTCGTCCGACCTGTCCCGCACTGACACCACAGCAGTGAGTAACCACGTACCGCTTCAGGGTAGCTCATTAATGCGTTTCACGCCAAATTTATTGTTAACACTGTTGTATTAATGAGAACTGACACTGAATTTCAGCATCTTTTATAATATTTTGATGTCACAAGGAACGGGAAAATCAGAGAATATCAATCAATATTACTTACGATTTTCACTAAAGGACCAATATCTGGTAGCCTTTTCGATTAACGCCAATTCGAAGATAAGTTCTGAAGGTGAAAGCGGCTAGTGAGCTTCTGTGGGTTAATTTGGTTCTCTTCATTACGAAAAATAGCAGCATGTACAAGATAAGTCTAAAGATGGACATAATCGTAGCTGGAGACTTGTTAAGTAGTGAAAATTTACTTTGAGGAAACAGAAGTCTACAGGACTAATTTTGCCATGAAACTAATCGTCCAAATGTCACAGAGTAGGAGTATGTTCTAAATGTAGCCGAGATTCCACACTGTCGACATAACCTGGAAATCAGTGAAACTGCGCAACCGTTTGCATACTGAACAGTGGTATGATAAATTGAGCTATCTGCCGATTCATTCGTTGAGTGTTCTTCTTCAAAAAAGAAAAGTGTTTTCATAGGGAAAATGTTGGTAAAATAATTGATACGTTTATTTCTCTGCTCCCTTACCATGAATAATTTCTTGTGTCATATTGCTTACAAGTTTTTTTTACATCTTTTTCTCTCCGTTTGTCTTCCACGTAACCATAATGTTTTGCATGAAAATCTATTGTAATGTTGTTTTAGACTGAATTTTTCCCTTGTGCTTAAAGTTTTGAAGCGGTTTAATATAACACTAAGAGTATCAAGACCCCATCGCATACAATAAACATACAGTCTAAGTGTCCTGCACTGATTCGTTGACGTTGATGTCTCTGAGCGCTTTGAAGTTCCTAATCCGGCCATCATTCTACTATTCATCGTTTTAAAAACAAGTACTCTACATTTTAAGGGGAGCCTCTACCGTATGACTTTAGTTTCTTCAAATAATTAATTGATATGTCACACCTTTGGAGTGTTTACATTAACTAGTTTTTGAAGATTTTCACGCTCATCTTCACATGGCGCATTCAGGAGTTCCATATTCAGATTTGTAATATGATTCTGGGAACTGGGGTTGCAACTTATGGCAGTATGGGCATTATTGGTGTTAATATCCATATGACTGTTTCCATGAGTAGCAAAAGTTGATTTTTAAGAATACCATTAAAATCATATTAAAAATTCAAAACTCGAATACCAACAAAGTTGTGGACTTCTAAATTTGGGTAGTGCTACATCTTTATATAAAAGAAGCGACTTTAATATTTGGTTGCTATAGGCTATGTAAGAAGAAAAGTTAAATTTTTGGTGGAGTCTGCCCTTGAGCACTGCGTCGTATATACTGCATGTTAGTATTTAAGGCTACGCCGAACTTAATTATGGTGATTCCTCTGAAGGCAGCACAGTGTTTACACCTCTTTTTATTACCATTCGGCCGTGCTACACTACGTAACAACGTCTGATCGTCTGGTTTTTTCACGAGCGTTCACAACCAGGCGGTGAGCAAGCGTGAGCGCTCTTGGATGCCTAGCCGCATCTTCAACAGGTCTGCTGTAGTCACGACATGAGTAACTTGAAATCAGTTGTAACATATGCTGAAAGGTTGCAAAACGACGACCAGTCCATTTTATGGAAATTTAATTTGCTCTTTACCAGTTTCAATCTGGATTGCTCATCTTCTAACGGAGGGGAGGCAGTATCGGTTTAACTTCTTGTCATTTGCCTGCGTTCTCGATGCAAAGATTTTGTGTTCGGTGTAGTTTTATTCAGTTCCCTATTAAATTAATTTACATTTTTCCAGTGATTACATTAAACTAGGTTTCAAAATTAACAAATTTTTGAATAAATCTCATGTTTTCTTCGTCACTGTAACTTCTGTCCGTAGGGTCTTCATTGCTGCCTCTCCTTCTTTGATCAAAGTTCAAAATTCGTCGGTCAAACTGGTGACTGTGGTAATATGTATCTTTTCGAAGATTTTTCACTGATGAGTAAACATTTGGATGAACTTTTGATATTAATGATTTTTTCATCGGTGCCATTCTTCTGAACAGTTATTAGGGCATTGGCGTCTCCACTGCAGTACCACATCTCTCTCGGCATATGTTCGTTATCGAGCCACTGGTTCAAAAAATAGCCATGAAAGTCCTGAAGCTTCTTTTTTCAGGCGTGCTATTATGAATACTCAGCCAAAAATTGTCCTACATTTCCAGAGAAGATGTGCTACAGCTGAACACATTCTTATATGACAACGTATTTCCTCGTTTTCCTTTTAGAGTGAAACGAGACCGCAACACTGAATTTGTTTCAACAAACATTTATTAAAATATGTGCAACCAGTAATCTCTGTTCCAAGAAACAAACTTTTAGGTGCTTGGACGATAGCAATTTCGATGTCTGCCATGAGACATGCAGGGTTCCATCCAGTAACGTTAGTTTAAATAGCTTTAAAAATGTACATATGTTTCTTGCCTTTTATTTGGCTGCAAAGGATACTGGAATGCTGTTCGTTCCCTCCCAAGAACCATACTGTCCAAACTGCTTGCTCGAACTCTTGAACGTTCTGTCCAGAAAGAAGGCTTCGCAGTTTGAAAACCAATTTTTCCACTTTTCGCTGGCAAACACCAGTGTCTGTCATTCGATCCCCTGTTAACATCTGCAAATAATTGCAGAAATTGCCACCATCATTCATCAGTAAGAATATTCCTCCAGAATCGGTAGGGTCTTGTGTAGATCCCATATATTTTCGACTAATACAATGTAACGGTTGTTTCGTGCTTCTGTGCGAAGGTAACGATGTTACTAAGTTGTAACCTCGACAGAAGAGCTGCGCCAATTCTTCAACGTTAACTGATGAAACTGTAGCATCTGTTTCTTTTACCTGCTTCTTTGCGCTGACAAAATGTCTTCGCACTCCACTTGCAAAAATCTGTGTAATTTTTTTGTGGATATTTGTATTCTTTTTCAAGTACAGACAACGTTGTTAAGTCACATCTTGTTTGTTTGCGTAATCCACTATGTAGTAATGCCCATTGTAAATCAGTGAAGGCTTCGCTTTGGTGGTCTCGGTGAACATAGTTACTGTTGTGTTGGCAGAAGAGCCAACACCGTGTTACTAGAGGAGGCCCAAATGCACGCGTTTTAGCTCACGCCGGCTGGCATGAGGAGGGAAGGACTCAACTGACGTGAGGTCTGGAACATGACAAGAAATTAGAATTCAGAAAGCGGACGTAATTAGTTTGATACTTAACTTTAATCCATTAATGACGGTACATGATTCGCAATATTATCTGTTCAGGATAGTAATTGAATATGGCGCCTTGCTAGGTCGTAGCAAATGACGTAGCTGAAGGCTATGCTAAACAGTCGTCTCGGCAAATGAGAGCGTATGTAGACAGTGAACCATTGCTAGTAAAGTCGACTGTCCAACTGGGCGAGTGCTATGGAGTCTCTCGAGACTAGACCTGCCGTGTGGCGGCGCTCGGTCTGCAATCACTGATAGTGGCGACACGCGGGCCCGACGTATACTAACGGACCGCGGCCGATTTAAAGGCTACCACCTAGCAAGTGTGGTGTCTGGCGGTGACACCACAGTTTCCTCAGAACTAAAACATGGGACACTACTTACGAGACGGAGGTAACTGCAGTAGTGATCTCCAGTATAAGTCGCTGGTAGCGGCGGACAGGCCGGTGTATCCTACTTCTGGAACACCCTTGCCACGACCTACAGTGTCCTGAGCTCCGTAGAAATGTCAACACATTCCTTCTCCGTACAAGAGTCACTGTGTGCAAGTGCCACAAACTAAAAGTGGTGGGAAGAGAAGAAGGAGGGAAAAGTCTAAAATGAAATCACCGCATGGGAGACGCGGCTGCTGTGTCTATGCAACACGAAATATCAGCGATCGTGTGAGGTGTCCCTTGTTTTGAAGGTCATTTATTTTACAAATTTTTCGTTTACTGAAATTCTGGAGATGGCCGAAGTTCGGTGCATTAACCAGTGTTGCAGAATAAGAGGACACTGAGCAGGAATCCGCTTTCCACGGAGGCAGGTGTAGCAATCAAACAATATGGTGCGATGATGAATCATGAGAACTGAGAGGGAAACACCATCCTTGAGAATGGATATTACGCGATAGGAATGATGTAGGGGAAAAGCTTGTGTTACTTTATTAAATATTAATGATGAAAGTCCCCTTTTGACATAAACGATACTAGCAGGAGCCTGCGGCTCATCAACGGTTCACCAAAATAATAAAGCTATCCAGTAATCGAGTAAATCTATCAAATAAATGAGGATTGTTGACTTATCGAAGACGAACGGAGGGCTTCTAGTGTTCAAATGTAAAGAACAGATTTTGGTTACACACCAAGCAGGCCAGTCGGCGATAGGATGCACTCTTATCTTCTTTATATGTGAGATTCGGTGATACTGTTGAAGTATCATATTGGGCCATAAACGCATCGTAATGGCATCCCAGCACTTATTTAATTTAAACTGGCTATCCACAACACTAATCAGAATCACAGGTCGTTTGCTTGCATCTTCTGAAAAATTCAGTGTCCTACCAAATCTGCTTTTGAGGACATCATTTACGACGACTCAAAGAGTACACTCTGGAGGAAACCCTATGTGCCAGTTCACTAAGATAATACAAGAACGTATCATCTTAAGTAACATAGTCTCCGGAGATAAGGCTTTACCAGTAAACTGTGTGTCGTCTGTACTACTTTCTGCGGAATAGCGATTCAGCTGGTAAGAAACTCGTATGGAGGTTCAAATACGCGAGGGGAGTTTACAAGGAAACAGTTGAGCTACAGCGTGGCGCTGAATGCGTACAGCAAACAATAGATCGCGATGGAGGCAGCTGGCGGACTTCTCACGAAGCTATCCCCGAATGGGCTGATGTGCCGGCGGCCAGGCCTTTTATAAACCGACGGGTGCCACTCGCTAGTATTCTTACAGCTCCAAAACAAATGTGCTGCTCCAGCCTACTGGACAGGCGTTCTGCTAGTTTTTGCCTCCTGGTCCAGACAGACAGGATCCCCCGCCTGACGTAACGACGGAGTTATCTGTGTTCCTGAGTGTCTGACGAACAAGAAGACCCTCCGTTCTCTTTTCAACGATTGCCACCATCTTGAATATATTATTAACTACTTTAAGGGGAGGGCATCCGAAATATATTAACTGAATTTGGTTCACCTGTATGGCAGATATTTTTATTATGAGGCATCTTTCTTCTCTGAAATTTATTTAACTCCTTAATTTACGGTTGAACTTATGAGTACTTGGAAATAAAATTGATATGTAAATTACGTGTATGTCAGAGGGTTGTTTTTCACCAAAGGATCCCGATTGTGTCACCTGATGTATTACTTACTGATTTCTGCTCGATTCATCCTTTGATTTTGCCCTCGCGCACGTGGCCTTCTTGGGGGGCTTCTTAACGCGCCGTGTTACAAACTGAGCATGCGTTAATTGAAATACTTACGTGTATTAGGAGTGAAGTAGAAGAATTTCTATCAATGTCTGATAATTTATGTTAATTAATCTATTGTATAGTGTTTCGAGTATTTTATAGGTCATAATTCTTGCAATGTATTATCATGACTCTAATAACGCAAGGAGCGTCTGTCACACTTCTTTTTCTAACCTGTTGTTCGAAATTAATACATGGCTATCACGGCAAAAGCTGTGGGTTCGTATGTGTTGAAACCAATTACACTTCGTTAAAGGTCGCAGGATCAACCTTTCATTTGATCATTTTCTTTATTTTAGTTAAACTGATCAGAGTATAAAGACAACTATTTTTCAAATTATGTTGTCTGATTCAAAGCCTGAGAAGAAATCATACAACCGTTATACTAAAATAACATGGCATGCTGCTGAAAAACCTGTAAATAGTATATATCAATTATCAGTTGTGAAAGTTATGTTCAGTAGCATACTCTCTTCAGAGCCACTGGCTACAGTTATGTGCATTAAAATTTTGGCTTTATTAGCTGCAACAGACATATTTATCCTCAAAGAAACCGTCATGTGCACACTCGTCAATATTCAGTCTTTCCTTATGAAGTAAAAATATCTATAAGTGAATCTAGCAGTGTACAAAAGCCTCTGACCAGTAGTGGAGTTCACGAAACTTGTTGATTAGTTATATTCCACGGCCTAATGGATTATTATTGCTGTTATTTTGCGTAGTAATGGTTGAATTGTCCGTTTACTTATTACGACAATAAATATTTCAAAATTATTGTAGTCGATAAAAAGAAGCCAAGTGTACAACGTATGTATTGCAAAATATAGTATGTATATAAATCTTACACCTAAGATTCGTTAAAAAAATCTTCGTTGAGCATTGGAGCATAAAAAAGGAAATTCCTTCCTCCAGCAAAAAACAATTCGGAGCTGAGAGGGATATGGCGATACCGTACAGTATAGATTGTGCCACTTAGGCGTCCCATAGAGTGTTCCCTCTCCTGTAGGAATTGCCGATATGTTATTTCATTTCGTCTAGTACTTACCAACACGGATATCACCTTTTTTGCCGCTATATCCTCAATTTTTGGACAGTTTTCTCGTTAAAAGTCTGTGTCCCACTCCTATAAGTTGACACTTCTAATGTACACTGACTGTATATTGGGCTTTTCAGATAAACTGGAAGTAATTTCCGCTAAATTCTATCCGAAAAGTTGGCTGTGAATTATTTTAATCGATTTGTAATTGATTTTCAGGCCTACTTTCAAACTTACATTCTTTCAGAGTAAAACAAATACTGAATAAAAATACTGATAATTGTGACAAGTGACTTGTGAAATACTCGATTATTTTTATTGACTAGTTTTTGAAGATTTTCAAGCTCATCTTCACATGGCGCATTCAGGAGTTCCATATTCAGATTTGTAACATGATTCTGGGTACTGGGGTTGCAACTAATGGCAGTATGGGCGTTATTGGTGTTAATATCCATATGACTGTTTTCATTTTCATTGCCTACTGGTTATAAAATTAAATATCACTCAGTATAACCACTATCTCCAGTAATTCACAAGTTGCAAAAATCAGTGTATGACGCTACAACATAAAATATGTCACTATAAAACATAATTGCTAGTGAAATACACTCCTGGAAATGGAAAAAAGAACACATTGACACCTGTGTGTCAGACCCACCATACTTGCTCCGAACACTGCGAGAGGGCTGTACAAGCAATGATCACACGCACGGCACAGCGGACACACCAGGAACCGCGGTGTTGGCCGTCGAATGGCGCTAGCTGCGCAGCATTTGTGCACCGCCGCCATCAGTGTCAGCCAGTTTGCCGTGGCATACGGAGCTCCATCGCAGTCTTTAACACTGGTAGCATGCCGCGACAGCGTGGACGTGAACCGTATGTGCAGTTGACGGACTTTGAGCGAGGGCGTATAGTGGGCATGCGGGAGGCCGGGTGGACGTACCGCCGAATTGCTCAACACGTGGGGCGCGAGGTCTCCACAGTACATCGTTGTTGTCGCCAGTGGTCGGCGGAAGGTGCACGTGCCCGTCGACCTTGGACCGGACCGTAGCGACGCACAGATGCACGCCAAGACCGTAGGATCCTACGCAGTGCCATAGGGGACCGCACCACCACTTCCCAGCAAATTAGGGACACTGTTGCTCCTGGGGTATCGGCGAGGACCATTCGCAACCGTCTCCATGAAGCTGGGCTACGGTCCCGCACACCGTTAGGCCGTCTTCCGCTCACGCCCCAACATCGTGCAGCCCGCCTCCAGTGGTGTCGTGACAGGCATGAATGGAGCGACGAATGGAGACGTGTCGTCTTCAGCGATGAGAGTCGCTTCTGCCTTGGCGCCAATGATGGTCGTATGCGTGTTTGGTGCCGTGCAGGTGAGCGCCACAATCAGGACTGCATACGACCGAGGCACACAGGGCCAACACCCGGCATCATGGTGTGGGGAGCGATCTCCTACACTGGCCGTACACCTCTGGTGATCGTCGAGGGGACACTGAATAGTGCACGGTACATCCAAACCGTCATCGAACCCATCGTTCTACCATTCCTAGACCGGCAAGGGAACTTGCTGTTCCAATAGGACAATGCACGTCCGCATGTATCCCGTGCCACCCAACGTGCTCTAGAAGGTGTAAGTCAACTACCCTGGCCAGCGAGATCTCCGGATCTGTCCCCCATTGAGCATGTTTGGGACTGGATGAAGCGTCGTCTCACGCGGTCTGCACGTCCAGCACGAACGCTGGTCCAACTGAGGCGCCAGGTGGAAATGGCATGGCAAGCCGTTCCACAGGACTACATCCAGCATCTGTACGATCGTCTCCATGGGAGAATAGCAGCCTGCATTGCTGCGAAAGCTGGATATACACTGTACTAGTGCCGACATTGTGCATGCTCTGTTGCCTGTGTCTATGTGCCTGTGGTTCTGTCAGTGTGATCATGTGATGTATCTGACCCCAGGAATGTGTCAATAAAGTTTCCCCTTCCTGGGACAATGAATTCACGGTGTTCTTATTTCAATTTCCAGTAGTGTGTTTAATTTTATCTTTTTTCATATGATGTTCTTCGATTTCTTTGCTAAGTGTAATTGCGTCCATTAATGCCTGAAAATTGTTACTTATTATGAAAGAAATATTATCTGGCTAGGAGACCATCAGATTAGTTAATTTCACATTGTGATGAGTTCGAGGTATATTGTAGAAGAAACTGTCCTGCATAGCTGGCTAGCTTTTTTTCGTGCGCCAGACCCTTTTCTCCGAGAAAATCGATGTTGAAAATTTATTTATATACCCTATACCCACAACATTTGTTATGTTCCGAAAAATCTAGCAAAACATAGCGGCAAAAACTCATCGCTACCACACTGGTGTTATGGGCGTCGAAGCTGGCTACGGAAATTGAAAATATCCGCCAGACGGCTATAGCGATGTTGCCAGATGTGGTGGAGCCAGTGGTGTGGTGCTGCTGAGCCACTCTTCCAGTGGCTGTGTAGCACGAACGCCCTGTGCCGCTGCAATGTAGGACGGCTGGCGGCAGGAACATGGCCACCCGCGCTTGTTGGCTCTTTGCCACGGCAATGCCGATTAGTCGCGGCTCCAGCCTCATCCTTGTTGAGAGCTCGACTCTATTTCTTGCTGCATTACTTGCGATTAGTCTTCGTAGGCTTGGAAAAATAAAATGAGGTCTTCTGATTACTGTGTTAATTTGTTCCTTATCTTTTTGCTCCTCTCCAGCTTTTATACAATGACTCTGCCGCCTACCTCTTCTTATCGTCATGTACGAAGTCGTGCACAACGTTAGTTCCACTAATAAATCAATAGTTGAAGGAAACTTTATTCAAATGTATTTTCAGTTCATTACAGAAACGTCTTACTGGCAATTACTTGCTCTTCTTGCTGTGATTGACCAGCATTGAAGATGATATTTTTCATAGAAGCAACCAAAACAGAAATTCGTAGAACACCGTGCATATCTAACCAAAGCCGTGTACGCACACGGAATTTTCAGAAGCGACATTGAACAACTCTGTCCGTTTGAATTCAAGAAGATTGTTCTTTACTCTATCAGATTCGGTGCAAGCCACGAGTGTCTTTTCATTTGTGTGACAACAGGTGAGCCAAAATGATAAAGAATTAAGGAATGTACTGTTCTGAAATCTTTCATCAAAGCGATTTCTCTACTACTCTTTGGTAAGTAAGGAATATTTTGACGATTTTTGGAAATTTGTGATAAGTTCCTAAAGGACCAAAATGCTGAACTCATCGGTCCTTAGGCTTACACACTACTTAATCTAACTTAAACTAGCTTACTCAAAGGCAATACACACACCCATCCCCTAGGGAGGACTTGAACCTCCGACGGGAAAAGCCGCGCGAACCGTGGCAAGGCGCCCCAGACCGCACGGCTACTCCACTCGGCTTGACTATTTTCATGAACATATACACCTACATCTGCGTCTATTCTATAATTCATACCTAACTACATGGCAGAGGGTTCTTCGAACCACCTTCAGACCATTTCTCTGCTGTTCCAATCTCTAACAGTGTGTTCGAATAATGAACACTTAAACACCTCCGTGTTATTTCGAACCACCTTCGAACCACCTTCAGACCATTTCTCTGCTGTTCCAATCTCTAACAGTGTGTTCGAATAATGAACACTTAAACACCTTCGTGTTATTTTATTGCGTTGATAGTTTCTCATTATGTAGATTGGTGATAATAAAACATGTTCATGAATTTTAACCTGTCTGTACAAATAAGAATCGAGGGGTTGTCAGAGTGGGAGTACATTTAGGTGCAATAATTTTTACACTGCAGCTGCATGCATTTTCTTCATGCTTTTCTTTCAAGTACATACTTTGAATCTCATCAGTCTGCCCTTCCCAAGAGTGAGTAATGTAAAGAAATTTTTTTTTCCCATGTACAGAAGAATTGAAGATTTTAAAAACGTTTTGTACAGCACACCAAATGTTTTACACCTCTCTGCTGGCTCTCAACTGGATGTTTTGTATACATCTATGGTTATTAAGTTCCATCGTTATACGCTAAATGGCCAATATTGGCCTGGTTTATTCAGGAACTGTTAGTGAATCTGTTACGACTTACAGTTGTATACGAAAAAAGTGCAGACGTCACGTTGTGCAAAGTGCATCGTTAGCATTTAACTGCAAAGTGATTGATGTTTTCAACTATATCACGTACGTCACTCGATTAATTCTCAAAACTGACAACTGATTAGTTTGTTGTCGACATGTATATGTCTGTTGCCATATTACGATTTCTAAGGACATGTGCATGATTTCTCTGTTTCGGGGTTACTTTGACAGCTGATTAATGCTACCACAGGATTACAGATACCCAATTTATTGAATGTTGATGCCAATTACAGTGTGGAACTAAGGAACACGTACATTAGTACCATCAGTATATAGACGAAGGCTTATTTGTAGTTGTTAATGTGGCTAAAACTAAGGAAGACCAATGCCAGCCATTTATTACTCAAATTGCCAGTTGTTATGATTCAGACAGTGATTCAAGTACAACATATAATGTGTAATATCACCGGAAACAAAGAATGAAGTTTGTTTGGACACAAATTCTAGACATTCTGTCGAGACATAAAGAATAGGTAACCTTAATTGTAACTGCAATGGGTCTTTTGAAACGAGGATTTAGGTCTGAATGGATGGAATCGAAGGTATTATGTTAAGCTAAATTTTAAGCTATGAGTGTGGTACTGCATCGTAGTACCTTTCATTACATTTATGATTTTTATGATGGATCACACGGTTTATATTTATGTACTGTACTAAGTATTTTCTTTTATGAGGCCTTAATAAAGCACTTAAGAAAACTTTATACCCATCTATTTATTTATAGGTGGTAAATGTCTCATTGTGTTTTTGAAACATTGACCACAAAAGGAATGGTAGCTGACAATTGTGGTGTAATCATAGGCCAGTCAATGTATCCCAAAATCCACGCTAACTCTGGCCACGTACATTTCTTTTCCATTATTTCCTCTGCATTTTAGAAAATATATGGTACTACTTAGTATGTAATACTTTCGTACAAACCCCTACGTTCACTAACATATACACACAGAAGATAAAAAAGTCAAATTCGAATCTGAAAGTTAGTCACTCTACCAAGTGTACGGTACTCTTTGGAAATCGAATATACTAACATTGCAGTGCAGTGTCTAGGACACTGCATTAACAATCAACAACCGCATTCAACTAAGCTTGAACCCCCAATTTCGATTATGTTTCTACATCAGCTGTAGCATAGTTCAAAAAAATGAAAATTTGTGTCAGACCAGGAATCGAAAACAATTTACCGGTTGTTTCGAAAAGCCTTCTTGACAACTTCGGAAGTCCGAGCACGCTTCCAGGATCGGCCCTAAACTCCGAATCCTGGTTCAAGTCCTAGTTTGGAACAAATTTTAATTTGTTCTCAAATATTCTACAGCTGATGCGGAGCCATTATTGTAATTTGCGGGTTAATTCTTAACTGATTGCGGCTGTTGATCGTGAACGCACTGTCTCAGATATTGCAGTGCAGTACTTCATGCGACACCAAGGCACTGATTAAAGATAATGATGTCTCTGTGCGCAGGAATCACGGCAATGTAGTGCGAGCACAGCGAAGAGTAGACACCAGGCAACTGGAGATTTTGGCCGCTTCTGGAAATGAGGTCTACCGCACTCGACCAGAGGAAAATCTGAGTTCGAGTCCTGATCCAGCACAAATTTTAATTTATTCTGCAATATTATGCAACAGATGCTGAACCGTAATCTCAGTTCGTCAGTTGATTGTTACTTACCATCAACAAATAGAATACACATGTGAAGAAAGATTTTTGATGATTGATTTATTAATGAAATGTGTATGTCGAAAATGACTATTTTTAATAATCTTGCGTGACATATACTCCTTAAAGCTTGCTCCACACCTGCTTTCTCGGAAACTAGGGGTAGTCGCATAAAAATCCTCTAGCCGTGTTTTCAGGACATGTCTCCCCTCTACAACCTACCTAAGACTTACCAAAACTCGTGATTAGCAATTCTTATAGTTCCCTTGTGGAACGGTAAAAACATTTTAAAGACTGTAAAGTGGAGACACTGCAAGTATCATGGACTTCGTTGTTTGGTTGGTTGGGTGATTTGGGAGACGGGACCAAGCATCGAGGCCATGAGTCCCAATGAATCAGGGAAGGATGGGGAAGGAAGTCGGCCGTGCCCTTTCAAAGGAGCCAACCCCGCATTTGCCTGAACCTATTTAGTGAAATAACGGAAAACCTAAATCAGGATGGCCGGACGCATGTCTGAACCGCCGTCCTCCCGAATGCGAGTCCAGCGTGCCAACCACTGCGCCACCTCCCTCGATGAACTTCGCACTGTATCGAGTAGATGAAAGTCTCGGTAATAGGGCATTGGTGAAACTCATAGAGAGAAGGTGAGTATGAGTGGTCCTGGCGTAGCGAATATGTGTGCATGAGTTGCCTGTAGTAGCGAGATGCATTGCAACTGCTACGGGCTGCATACATGGACGATTTATAATGACGCTTCAAGGAGAATGCAAGGAAGAGTATTGTTAGGCTACAGCAAGAACGTGGAATGTTAGCATCTGCAGGCGAAATACTATAAATTGAAATTATGAGCCTTTTTGCCACGGGGCTAGTAATTCGCACCTGCAGCATCCTACACTGTTTGAACCACGCTACGTTTGTAGGATGTAGAAAAATTTTGTCTACCAGTCAGAATATTGTGACTGGAAGCAGTATTTTTTTCTACACCCTATAAAGGAACAGTCACGGAGTTAAACAGCATCCACTATGGATAAAATTCACTCCAATTTTAGCTCCATAAAAGGCTTACAAATGCTGAATTATTTGGACAGCTTCATTTTTCTGTGAACTTTACTTATAACTTCATAGTCATTATTAACCCATGTCATTATTATGTGAAGCACTATCTGTTGCCTATTGACTTCCGTTCTGAGTGTCACACTGCGAAAGTCAAATTTGATTAACACGTAGGATTATAAGTTTGCCAAACAGTAAAACTAACTTTTTTCTTGAGTTTTAAGGTTAATGTTGTTTCTAATTAATTCATGGCACGACCTAAAGTCTGATCAGCGATAATAACTTTTAAAATTAAAAAAACTGTTTAAAACCTGGTATGCAGTAAGTCACTGTAAGTTTTACCTCTTATTTAGCTAAACTGATTAACTAGGTGCCCCTGGCAATGCGTAGCTCTGTTTGCCTGGTTAAATGGAGAAGGAAAGATAAAAGAAAGAGATGCTTCTAATTTGTATGGGGATATGATCTTCTTCTCCACCCATCTCTGTCGGTGTCCTCACTCGCGCCTCCTTTGTCTATCTCCTCGTCCTTCCCTTTGTGCATAATCTCTCAGTTTCTCACTGTCTGTATCTTCCTCTGCCTCTCTCTGTCTCCATCTTCTGCCATCTCCCCCCCACCCTCTCTCCATCTCTTCCTCCCATTTTCTGTTGCCCCTCTCTCATCCCTTCTATCTGTCCATCACCTCACGTCCCTTTCTCTGTCCACTTTCTCTTACCCTTTCTCACCACCTCCTGCTGCTCCGTCTCTCTGCCCATCTCCTCTATTCTACTTTCCAAGTCAATTTCTTCCCACATGTCATCTCTTCTTCCCTCCCACCCCCCTTCTCTCTGACCTCGAGCCTACTCCACTGTTATTGCAAATTCAGATTCTGTAGTCATATTGTAATAATAAATTAATGAGCCATAAAAACAACTCATAAGTACAACATGGTAAATATTTAACAAGCCGCCGACCAATTTCCACAATGGATCAACAGAGATTACAGAGGAAGGTTGTAGGCACCTTTGAGCCAAGTTTCATACATGTGTTGCAATGAGAACAGTTACTGAATTTCGTAAAACTGATGCTGTAATCTTGTTCCGCAGTTCTTAATGAAAATAAAGAAATATATCAGAATAATCAGTATTTATGTTCAGTTAATACACAATAATCGTACCATGTACTATCAGTGAGTAAGGTAAACATGAATAATTTTTTTCTGCTTAATGTGATCCATACTATAAATGTAATAAATCAAATACAGAGTCGTACGCATTACGATGTAAATAATCTCTTCCATGGCCCAAAACAGTAAAGAAGAATACAATGTTTGACATACAAATTCAGAACGAATTGGGCCTTGGCAAGGAGCTGAATATTTGCTTCGATATCGCGATGGGATTGAAAATATGGTGGTGAGGGGGGGGGGGGGGGGGGGTCAGAGCTGGCGGCGGTGCAGCCTCCAGCTAATTCCGCAGGCGGTGCTTTACGGCCCGCGCCTACAGCGCGTTCACAGATGTGCGGCTTCGCACGCGTCCTCCATGGCCGCTGTGTCGGTGCTGTGTCTCCGCTAACTGCCAGCGACGCCGGAACACTGCCAATTTTTAGCTCCCGCCGCTTTAACGACTCCAGGTGTGGATTTACAGGAGCAAGTTTCATTTAGTTTCCGTCGGTGCAAATCCCGTAATTCCGCAACGTACGGGCGGGCACTGGCGCTCCGCGCTTGTACGCCTGACCGGAGACTACGGCGCGGACCCAGGGGGCAAAGCGGCGCGAGCTATTCTCGGATCGCAATGCCTGCATGCGCCAATTGCACTGTTCACGCTTTAGGCACCTCTCTGATTCACGCCTCGTGTTGTGTGTGTGTGTGTGTGTGTGTGTGTGTGTGAGTGAGAGAGAGAGAGAGAGAGAGAGAGAGAGAGAGAGAGAGAGGGGGAGGAGTGACTGTGCCTGCACGCCTTTCACATGTAATGAAGTGGAACTGAAAGGTTTCAATTGTGGACTGTGCCTACATATTATAATTTTTTCATTCCGGTGTCAGCACATCAGAATATCCAACAGAAATCCTATTATGGTTAGCAAATAAAGCCTCCATTTACAAGGCAGTATATAACAAACTAATGCGGAACATGTAGAAAACAAACGGTATGTACTTCAGCATTAAGAAGGAACCTTGTCGCAGTAATTATAGATGATCAATTTACGGACTATTTTTTTAAAAAAAATCTTAGTTTTTATGGATTAATATTGACTGTTCATTTCTAAAGGCTAAGCACACAAGGCTATCGACAGAAAGAATGTCATCAACGTGACCTTAGTGTGTGCAGTGATATACTATGTTTCTCATTGTAAGTTAGTAGGAAAACCATGGAAACTCTGGGACAAATTTGAACTTTGACCTTTCGCTCGCTTACATGCAGGAGCAGGATCAAATCGTTGACGTGAACGATTAATTTTTCCTTCGATCATATGACGTTATCATTCACCTCCCCTCCCCTCCCCTCCCCCCCTCCCCACGGCTTTCACTATCCCCTGCCTCCTGCACTCTCCTCCATCCACCACCACCACCAGTACTTTCCAGTGATTAAAACTATATATCCCATCAAACTAGAGCATTTTAGTGGAACAATCAAATTTTTAACTTCTTAAGCCACGTCGCCTCCACCGTTCTGTATGTTATTTCTTCGACATATGCTAATCAGGAAGCTTCCTACGTCAGGGCATGATACTATTCTCTTATATTGGTGACGATAATTGTATAATGCAAACCATATACTTTCCATGACTATACAGAGCAGCCAGTTATGTACTCTGAAAGTAATCACATGGTATAATCTAGCAGCGCAAGACGGAGGTTGTATGAAATTTCAAAAACGCACGATAACTATAGATTACAAGATAAATACTGATATGTGTTGATAAACGCATTGTGGAACATTACATTGACAAACACAAGCATACAGATCACATATTTCAATGTTTTTTATATGTACTGCATCACGCCTACACTCAGACTTTTCATCTTTTCTATATCTGCCAAATGCAGGGTTAAAATTTTTTCATCTTTTCTGTATCTATAATATTTTGTTTCAATTCTATGTTTACATTTACAACATACCCATTACAATCTCATAACTAATCTTTTCTATATATAAAACAACTAGCTTACATCCGAGATTTACTTCTACAACTTAGACGTTACAATTCCAATAATGGAAATGACGCATGGCTAGGACCTCCCGTCGGGTAGACCGTTCGCCACTTCGGCGACTTGAGTGTCGATTCGGATGAAATGATGATACGGATAACACAACACCCAGTCCCTAAGCGGAGAAAATATCCTACCCAGCCGGGTATCGGAACCGGGCCGTTAGGCATGACATTCCATCACACTGACCACTCAGCTACCAGGGGCGGACACAATTCCAATACGTAACTGTTAAATCAACTGTTGCACATACCGCAATGACCTAATGCAACTGTCCTCTGTTCGTCGTCAAATTCGAAGCACTTATCGTCTTTAGCCAAAGGGATAACCTGTATTGGTTGATGTTCGAAAAGATGTGCAGCATTGACAGATTGCATATTGCAACAAACATCTCTGGGGACCAACAATGATAACTTATTTTGCTGATGAGCGCTTCACACCTTTCGTTCTACACCTTTCGTGTCGTGTCTTAGTTTCTAGAGCGGGCGTTTTTGGTCTCAGTACTAAGAATTCTGTCTTTCCGGACAATTCTTCTTTCATTAAATCAACTTACTTTTTACTGGCACGTAGTTTGTTCCAAAATTTTCTAAACTAAAGGGTAGGCAAGACATGTGGACCTTTGATTCTATATTGGAGCTGCGCAGACCAAATAAAAATTTGTGCTCTCCTAGGACTTTGCAAGCAGATAGTATCACTATTATGTTTTCATGAATGATGCATATACAGTTTGACCGCATTCCAAACAAGTCAGCATGTGGCATACGGTTTCTATCTTAAAACGTTCTGAAAAAGTGATTTTTGCATCGATATGGAAGCAAATAATTCCTTTACGTTGCTCTCAAAATTATTCGCTGGCGTTCTGACAGAAAAAAAGTTGACATGTGGAACAATCGGGTCTACTGCAGGATGTTTGTGTCGCTCTGGCACAATATTTCGGCCACATAACTCGTTGCCTTCTTCAGGTGCTACCTGAGATTGCTATGTTGGAGGACCTTGTCCAGTATTTATGCCCAGAGTGCGCTAGGTGCTCTCTTTACCGTCCGCGCCCTCCTGGCACTGCTTGTAATGTGTTGTCTCTTCCCCGGTGTTCCCTCGGACGTCCACACTCGGGCGCCATCTGTGGCAGCTCTCTGAGGCATGTCCTGTGTTGGGAATTCAGTTTGCGGTCTGCCCCCGCCAGGTGCTGCTACTGAGGTTTTTACCCCTCCCTGGTGCTCCCACGGACGTCCGCACCCGGCTCGTCCACCATCCGTGGTCGTGGCAGTTGTCTGGGGACGGACCCGCATCTGGCGTTCCGTTCATGTTCCGCGCCCGCTTGGCGCTGTTCCCGAGGTGTTGGCACTTCCCTTTGCTCCGACGGACGTCCGCACCCGCCTAGTCCACCATCTGCAGCTGTGGAAATGTCTGAGGCGCGTCTAGCGTCGGGGGCTCTGTTCGCGGTCCGCGCCCGCCTGTCGCTGCTTGTAAGGTGTTGTTTCTTCCCTGGTGCTCCCTCGGACGTCCGTGCCCGACTTGCTCAACCGAACTGATGAAGGCTGCAACAGGTAAGCTTCTGGGAGTGACTGCAAAGTTGAGGCCCTTGCTGCTTTTGAGGTGGCCTCATCGAGCTGCTTGTCGCTCAGGTTGACCACTGTCCATGTGACCCCATCCTGTTGTACCTTCTTGTTAAGGCGCTCAAACTTGGCCTGTTGACATGCTGTTGATTTCCTCATGGTACATTGCGCTAAGGATCAGGAGGCACCATGAACCTGGTCCGAGTCTTCACGGGTCAGGGTGGCTGCTATGGAAAGGTGGAGATACAGAAAACCCCTGGACGTGACATCTAGGTGGTGACGCATGTCATGCACTCTTTCTCTTACCAGCGCGAGGCTGGCTCGATGTTTGATTCTGTTCGCCATTCTGGTGTTAACATGATGCTTGAACCTGGCGAAGACAGGAACTACATCCACCTCTCAGCACCTCAGAAGGAAACTGAGAGAACTCAGCATCCTCCCTTCCTCTGTCGAAGCTTATCCAACTTCTTCAGATTAAGGTACATCCTCTCCCCGTAGATTCTTCTGATGTAACTCTTGAGGCTTTCCTGGCGAGATCTTGACATGTGGCACAATATCAAGAAGCTGGATAAGCTTCGACAGAGGAAGTCGTCAACACGCTACCTTCCATGGTGTCTGAAGAGATCCACAGGGAGACCTGCAGGGCACTCACCAGGACGAATCCCCGCAAATCCAACATCTCGAGAAAGGAGAGGGTGGCACTCAGACAGCTACGGGAGGGTGACAGCATTGTAGTTCTGCCAGCTGATAAGGGTAACTCCACGGCCACTCAATGGACTATAATAACACCAAAATTGTGACACAGGCACCAAGATTTTGGGACAGAGTCATAAAGGAGGCCATCGAGATCAAGGTCACAGACAACCTGATAAACCGAGACAGAGGTTACCAGCTCAGCTCGGCGTGGAGTCCGGCTCTGGGGCTTATCAGGGCTCAACGAAATGAACCAACAAACTCCTCAAGAAGTATTAACACTGCAGGAGTAGCGCCAGGCGGGTGTGGACCGCGATCGCAACTCCCGACGCAGTACGGGACTCTGACAGCCGCCACGACAGCAGATGATGGACGAGCCGAGAATGGACGACCGTCGCAGCACCAGGGAAGTGCAAACACCGCAGGATTAGCGCCAGGCGGGCGCGGACCGCGAATGGAGCGTTCAACAAAGGACAGGTCTCAGAGAGCTGCCAGAGATTGAGACCAAGCCGGGCGCGGACGTCCGAGGGAGCACCAGGGAAGAATCATCACCTTATAATCAGCGCCAGGTGGGCGCGGATCGCGAACAGAGCCCCCAACGCTAGACGCGCCTCAGACAGTTGACACAGCTGCAGATTGTGGACTAGGCGGGTGCGGACCTGTGTCGGAGCACCAGGGAGGGGTAAAAACCTCAGGAGCAGCACCTGGCGGGCGCGGACCGCGAACGGAATGCCCTCGCGTGGATCTGCACGGAGATAACTTTTCCTCCGATGTGTGATGGAGTTCGCAGCAGTTAGTGCTTTGCCTCCCATGCATGCCGATGTAATGCGTCGTCACATGTAGAATGTCTTCTTGGGAGTCTCCTCTGCACAGTTCTGCAGTGCTAGCTATGCAGCGAGCAGGTGTGGCCAGCGGGTGTTGACGCTGCGCGGCAGTTTGCGGCCCAGCGTCCGGATTTGGGTGTTGTGTGACCGGCCAGCACGTTCATAAAAGGTGCGGGCGGCCGCCTGGAAGAGGTCACGGAGCCGAGGTACTTCCGCGATGTCGTGAGGATGAGCGGTGGGGAAATCGTAAGGCAGGTGCAAGGCCAGCCGAAGTATGCGATTCTGCAGTGTCTCCAGCTTCTTCAGGTTCGTGTCGGCGGCGTTCCCCCAGACGACGGCGGCGTATTGGATTACAGGGCGGAGCAGTGCCTTGTAGAGAGTGATGCCCAGACGCGGTGGTAGTCGGGAGCCGGGGTTCAGCACCGGGTACAGGACGCGAAGCCGGTTCCGCACGTTGGCCTTCACTTCGCGGATGTGCGGAACCCACGTGAGCCGGCGGTCGATGGTGACGCCGTTGTAACGCGCCGTGGGACTCCACGGGACAGGGCTGCCACCGACGGTGAGAGGTTGCAGACCCGCAGGAACGAGTCGCCTGGTGACGATCAGGAATTGTGTCTTGGCCCCATTTAATTTTAGACGCCACTTGACGGCCCAGGCTGCCAGGGTGTCAACGGCGAGCTGCAGACGGCGGCGCATGACTGCGGCATTGAGGCTCCTCGTATATAGAGCCGTGTCATCCGCGTACAGGGCGAGCCGCCCACGGTCGATCTTCGGCGCATCAGAAGTGTACAGCGAATACAGGAGTGGTCCCAAGACCGAGCCCTGTGGCACACCGGCGTTGATGCGGCGGACGGAGGACAAGCCATGCGCGGCTCGCACATGGAAGGTCCTATCGGCAAGATAGGAATGGATGAGACGGACGTGCGACGTCGGGACCCCAAGTTCAAAAAGTTTGAACAAGAGGCCGTGGTGCCACACACTGTCGAAAGCATGCGACACGTCCAGAAACACCGCGCCGTAGAACTCGCGTTGCTCGAGGGCGACGAACGCATCTTCCACTAGCCGTAGGAGTTGGTGAACTGCCGAGTGGCCCCTGCGAAAGCCGAACTGCTCTTCGGGCAGGAGGCCTTCCTCGTCAACGTGGCGCTGCTGCCACCTGATGTACACCCTTTCAAAGACCTTGGAGACGGCCGGCAGTAAACTAATAGGTCTGTAGTTCGCGGCCTGACGCGGATCCTTCCCCATCTTCGGAATCGCCACGATCTCTGCATGCTTCCAGGACTGCGGAAAACTGCAGGACCGGAGGATTACATTAAAGACGGCGGCGAGATGAGTGACAGCCACCGGCGGCAACTTCTGGAGTAGGGCGTTGGAAACCTCGTCTGGGCCCGCAGCTTTCCTGGGGTTCAGGGCACGCAGGATGGACGACACCTCCTCCGCCGTCGTCTCTTCAATGACGTCATCGTCGTCGCGTGCCTCCAAGTAGCGTAGAAGCCGGTCAGCAACTAGGTCGTCTTGGACAGCGTCGGTCGGGTCTTCGATCGCCGTAAACGCAGCCTCAAAGACGTCTGCGAGGGCATCAGCCTTCGCAGCTGGTTCGAAGACAGCCTGACCATTGACCAGCAGTGGAGGGATACGTTGCGTGCGGCGTAGGAAACGCTTCGTCGTCTGCCAGGCCGTGCCGTCGTCAAGACAGAGGGTGGCGACCTTGTTATTCCAGTCGCGATTGCAATGGTTGTCAATGGCGACCCGGATATCCCGCCGCATCCTGTTGAGGAGGCGCTTGGTGTCGGCATTTCTTGTCTGCTGCCACTCCCGGTAGACCCGGTTCTTCTCAGTGATGGCCGCAAGGATGTCCGGCGGCAGCTGGCGGGAGTAGTCAGGCGGAGTTCGAGGTCGGGACGGCGTTGCTATGTTGGCAGCGTCGATCGTGGTTGCCGCAAAGTGCAGAAGTGCTGCGTCCGCACCAGTTGCTGCAGGGGGCGGCGCGGCGGCGAGTGAGTCCGTCACGGCTGTTTGAAACCTGCCCCAGACGATTCCAGCAAGTGAGATGCCTCGCCTGGGCTGTTGCAGGGCGTCTAAGTCGATATCGAAAACCACTGGGACATGATCAGAAGACAGAGTCGTCCTCGTCGTGGCGGTGATCTGATGAGGGATGCCCTTGACGACTGCGATGTCGATGATATCCGGGAGGCCACAGGCAGGGAAGATTGTCGGATCGTACGGCCCCACCACAAGCGCATGGTGGCGTTCTGCTACCCGGAGCAGGCAGCGGCCAGAGGCATTGGTGCTCCTGGAGTTCCAGGAGACATGTTTACTATTGAAGTCCCCGGCGACGAATACCTGCCCCCTCAAGGAGAGCAGAGCATCGACGTGCGCATGGTCAAGTGGACGAGACGGCGGCCGATAGGCAGCGACGAACGTGATGGCGCCCGCCGAGGTGTGAACGACGACACCAGTGGCCTCCAGGGTTGCCAGTGGTGGAAGTTGTATCACGTGATGACGAATGCCATTGCGGACGTAAACGGCTGTCCCACCACCCGCCGTCAGTCGATCGGTTCGATAGCTGGAGTAGTTGGCTGCCCTGACGTCGACCCCAGGCTTCAGGTGGGTTTCGTTGATACGGCAGACGTCGACGGCTTCATCTGGAAGAAATTGGCGAAGTTCACCAGCTTGAGTGCGGACGCCGTTGGCATTCCACGCGACGACCGTGAGCCTTCTAACGCTGCCCATGGTGCAGCTGGTGAGTGTTGACAGCGGTCGGGGTCAGAGAGGCCAGCGGCACTGCAGCGGTGAGTTGCTGCGACAGGGTTTCAATCAATTTCGTAGCACTGGTCACCAAGGCAGTGAGCTGCGCGACGAGGTTGGCCAGGTCAGCGGTGGAGGCAGCCGGCGCGGCCCCGTCGCTGGAAGGGGGAGGCGTGGCTGACTCGCTTGGAGAGTCCACCTGGGGCTGCTCGATGACGGTGCTGAGCGCTGGGTACCCACAGGGCGCTGACCCCCGCGCAGGCGATTGGCGGGGCGCAGTCTGGCCGACGGCCCGGGAGAGGCAGTACCCGGGTCCGCCACTAGCAGCTGTGGTGGAGGCGCAGGAGCCTCAGGTATCGGCACGGCATCGGACGCGGCAGGAGCAGGAGCAGCCGACGCAGCCGGGACGGCGGAGGGCGCCCCTGACGTTGCCGCCGCGAAAGAGACGCCGGGCCGTCTCGTTGCTGGCTTCTTCGGATGTGGCGCTGGTGTTTGGCCACGTTGGCGAGCGATGGCACGCTTCCACACCTCGCACCCACGATAGCTGGCCACGTGAGCACCGCCACAGAGTGCACAAGTCGGCTTCTCAGTGGGCGGACGGGGGCACGCACTTCCTGCGCGACGTGATTGATCCCCTGGCAGCGAATGCACTACACAGGGCCTCTACTGGAGCGAAGATCTTCGGTCTGAACCGGAACGTCGGCGACCCGCGTCAATTGGTATAGTTTGCGGTTCTCCACGGTGTCGGAGCAGACGACCAGGAAGAGCGGCATATCATCGCGCGATTTAGGCGACTTCATCTTCACGACTGCCCGTATGTAGAAGCCCAGGTCAGCGAGTTCGCGATGCAGGTGATCGGCTTCCATGTTGACTGGGAGGTCCCGGATTACAATCTTCAAGACCTTGTCAGGTGCGGAAGCGTGGTTATAGAACGGGATACCACGCTCAGACGGCTCCTGAGTGACCCGGCGATAGTCGTCAGCAGTTCGGAGTATGACCTGCACAGGTCTCGTCCGGCAGTCTTCACAGTATACACGGCCGTTGTCCAGCTGCGCAACAACTTCTGCAGTTCCCCATAGGGCGGCCGAAACTGGAGGACCACCGGCGGGAGATGGGAGTCTTTCTTTGGCGAAGGATCGCGCGGCAGCTGGTCCGGCGCGTCAGCGAGCGCGTCGAATGAATTGGCGACGGCAGTTGGAAGCGTCGTCGATGACTGCATGCGTCTTGCAGTGCGCCGGGCCGGGACAAAACCATCAACGTCAGGGGCGACATCTTGCTTGGCCCTCTTCTCGATCGGCGAGCTGCGAACAGCGGACGTCGCGGCTGTTGCCCTCCTCTTCTGTTTCCCACTTCGTCCGCGTGGCTGAGGGGCGGTGGAGCTCTCATCTTCAGAATCGGGGAGCGGAACAGACAGCGCTGTCTTCAAAGTTTCCGGAGCTGTGTCCACCAAATCCATAGCCATAGCACTGGTCGTCATAAGTGGGGGGCCAGATGGGGCCGCCGACGGCGCAAGCGCGGCCAGACGGCGATCTGCCACACCCTTCGCGTCGCTAGCAAGCGAAGGTACGTTCTTCTCGCGGCTGCACATCTCAGCGACTCGTCGTGAACGGAATGCCCGACACAGGACAGACCTCAGATACCAAGTTGGGCGCGGACGTCCGAGGGAGCACCAGGGAAGAATCATCACCTTATAATCAGCGGCAGGTGGGCGCGGATCGCGAACAGAGCCCCCGACGCTAGACGCGCCTCAGACAGTTGACACAGCTGCAGATGGTGGACTAGGCGGGTGCAGACCTCCGTCGGAGCACCATGGGTAAAAACCTCAGGAGCAGCACCTGGCGGGCGCGGACCTCGAACAGAGCCCCTGATGCTAGACGCGCCTCAGACAGTTGTCACAGCTGCAGATGGTGGACTAGGCGGGTGCAGACCTCCGACGGAGCACCATGGGTAAAAACCTCAGGAGCAGCACCTGGCGGGCGCGGACCGCAAACGGAATGCCCGACACAGGACAGGCCTAAGAGAGCAGCCAGAGATGGCACCCAAGTCCGGCGTGGACGTCTGAGGGAACACTGGGAAAGAGCCAAAACATTACAAGCAGCGCCAGGCGGGCACGGACGGCAAAGAGAGCACCAAGCGCCCTCTGGGCATAAATACTGGACAGGATCCTCCAATACGCAGTCTCAGGTAGAACCTGAAGAAGGCAACGAGTTACGTGGCCGAAATATTGCTCCAGAGCGACACAAACATCCGGCAGTAGACCCAATTCTGCCATATGTCAACATCTGGCTGGGAAAGCCTGAAGATTTCCTGAAAAACAATTCATTATACCAGGAAAGATCGACAGTATTTGTCCTCTCCTACAACTTAGAAAGAGCACTGTCTATCAGTATTCTCTGATGTTACCAGGAACCCCTTCCCATTAGACAGCTTCCTTGCTGTTTTATCTTTTCTTTCTGACACACTGAACTCAAGTACTGTCCTCACATACCAGCTAGATGAATCAAGTAGGAAGCACGATTCGACATGTGCAGTCTTTCTTTCAATTTGCGAAGCAAATCAATGAAATCTTTGAAGATTTAACATGTGAAGTAGTCGTAAGGATTTAGGCTAGCATCCTAAATCTGTCCATCCACTATTATGTTCACGTGGTTGAGTTTATGTTATGCATTAACTTATGAATTTCAGAGACTTAACTTCTCAAAACTTCAGTCGTGAGGCACCAAAAGAACTTAAGCTAGCAGTAATTGTTTTTACGTCAATTTTCATTTTGACTCCATCATCATCATCATGACTTTTATGTGATGATGATGATGATGATGATAATGAGTCGCGGCCTCGTGTTCAGTTCTTTTCGACTACCAGTGCAGGAGCAATAGTATCTCACAATTGGGAAAACTTATCATTGGTGTTGACCTTCAAAACTTTTCGAACATGATGACATGGCTTCGCATGGGAGAATTAGAGCAAATTTGTTGCAGAAACTCAACCTTTGTCAAAAGCAAAGCGTTGTCATGAAGGCACATCGTTGATTCTTCATTAAATTTCAAAGTCTACTGAGTTTCTAGAACCCATTTGTCATAATCGTAGAAACTTCCCAGGATTATCAAACCATTTGGGGAATTTTGTGCCAAAAGATGATTCAAAGAATTGTTATGAATTGCTATGATACACTTCTATAATTTATCAGCCTCACAATTATCACAACTAATAAACGTTACGTCAATTTATACTAAGAAGTAACCAATTTACCAGTGTATTTTATTGACAAAGCTTTATACCCTGTCAAATAGTAATACCATTTACTACTGATTACAACATATTTGATACATAAATAGCATAAATATTTGTAGGAGGACCAAATATCTACATTTTGAATAGCAACTATCTAAATATGTTTAACACAAAATTATTTAATTCCTTAACATTACATAATAATTTCAACTGAAGATACGAGACTACGATAATTTTGTTTTTCGGATATAAAGTGAAATATCGATCTACGCCCGGAAACACATTTGAAACATATAATGAAAAAATATTCAAAGATGAATAAAAACTTGAAATTTCGAAAGCCTATACAGTATTGTAGACAGCGACGTTCGTTAGATGTTCTTATAGAACAAATGAGAAATTCCAGAAAAGTGAATTTTTTTCTTTTAAGATGTCAGACTTTCCAAAGAAGTAAACATATGACCGAAACCTTTTGGAAACGTATTTACCCTACATACCCTTGAAAATAAGTAAGTCTACTGCCTACGACTCGTGACTTTGCTAATTTTAAAGAACTTTGAATTATTACTAAATCACGTATTTCTAAACTTTTCTTTCGAAATAATTAATCGTCAAAATTTGGGAAATTTGACAAGTTTTTTGTCAACTATAAGGGGCCCTGTAGGGCAATCAACATTGACTCCCAAAATACTTAACTTGGTTACTGTGCTGAGCAGCGATTTGCTGCAGCTCGTTTGACAGTGGGATCACTATTTCCAGCTACGTAATCAGTCGTAAAAAGTGGAAAAGAAAATTAGAATTAAGAGCGCGAAGGTTTGACCACCATCACTCGTATGAGTTCAACATCTCAGGAACAGCATATCACGTGCTAAATATGTGTCGTATTATCTTAAATCTTTACACTATCTTGGTTGCCCAATTGGAGAGGCTAGATCTGTTGACATACATTAATCCTATAAATTAAAAGGCTGTCTGTCAATTGTAATATGTTGATACAATATAGTCCAATTATACCAGTGACCCAAAATGCAAAGTACCTGCACCTAAAAATTGCGTTATACGTGCTGTGAAAGAGAATAGGACGTCTTCTGTAGCCCTAACAAAGTATGTTTTTTCAGTTGCATTACAAATAAATAAGAAAATTTAATGACATATGTCTAAAATGATTCATTCTTGTGCAATTACATGTGTAGCTGTAACCCACAAATCTATAAAATCTCTCACATGACATCTGTTGTTCACACACAGAAAAGAAGTAAACATATCGGGAGATTACGCACGTAGCAGCGGTTTAGTGCTGTCTGCCAGTGGCAGCACATAAACAAACACGTGAATTTTTATGTCTTGGCCCTTCACTGGTCGTTCACATTGCTAATGACATAGATATTAAAATAGTTTCCACAAATCTATTTTCACTCTAGTTGTCTTCAAAATACTAAGAAATGTAATTGCACTAGCTGCGGCCCACGGTGACACCCACGGTTCAAAAGTAGTTTATAAACAAATGTTAATGCCGAAAATCTCAGTCCATGCGTATGCTTCTTCAGCGAGCCACTTGTGGCCTGGAAAATCGCGAACATTAGGAGAAAAAACCACCTAATATATATATATATATATATATATATATATATATATATATATATATATATATATATGATGTGAAAAGCTGACCAAAATCATGCCACTCCCATTTACAGCATGAAAAATATTTTTACGTGACTGAGTAGCAAATCAGAGAGTTCCAGAAAAGGGAGTAAATAATTTCAAGCTTTGCGCGGGAAAGGTCATAATTGGTGGTGTGTATGGAGAGCCAGAAATCTATTGTAATATATCTCTGTGAACAACGTTCCATGACATCGTGTTGCTTGCGTTTATACACAGGGTGGTTCATTGATAGTGAACAGGCCAAGTATCTCACGAAAGAAGCGTCAAACGAAAAAACCACAATGAACGAACTTCGTATGACTTGAAGGGGGAAACCAGATTGCGCTATGATTCGCCCGCTAGATGCCGCTGTCATTGGTCAAACGGCTATCAACTGCGTTTTTATTAATAGGAATCCCCATATTTTATTACATATTCGTGTAGTGCGTAACGAAATATGAGAACGCGTGCTGTTACAGCATGATTACCTGTAAATACCACATTAATCCAATAATTGCTCAAAATGATGTCCGTCAACCTCAATGTATTTCGCAATACGTGTAACGACAGTCCTCACAACAGCGAGTAGTTTGCCTTCCGTAATGTTCGCACATGCATTGACAATGCGCCGACGCATTTTGTCAGGTGGATCACGATGACAAAGATCCTTCAACTTCCCCACAGAAAGAAATCTGGGGACGTCACATCCGGTGAACATGCAGGATATGGTATGGTGCTTCGACGAGCAATCCACCTGTCATGAAATACGCTATTCTATACTGCTTCAACCATATGCGAGCTATGTGCCGGACAACCATCATGTTGGAAGTACATCGCCATTCTATAATGCAATGAAACATCGGTAGAACATTACGTAGGAAATCAGCATACATTGCACCATTTAGATTGCCGTCGATAAAATGGGTGCCAATTATCCTTCCTCCCATAATGCAGGACCATACATTAATCCGCCAAGATCGCTGATGTTCCACTTGTCGCAGCCATCGTGGATTTTCCGTTGCTCAATACGGCATATTATGCCGGTTTACGTTACCGCTGTTGGTGAATGACACTTCGTCGCTAAATAGAACGCGTGCAAAAAAAATCTGTCATCGTCCCGTAATTTCTCTTGTGCCCCGTGGTAGAACTATACACGTCCTTCAAAGTCGTCGTCATGCAATTTCTGGTGCTTAGATATATGGTACGGGTGCCATTGATGTTGATATGGCATTCACAACACCAACGTTTTTGAGATTCCCGATTCTCGCACAATTTGTCTGCTACTGATGTGCGGATTAGTCGCGAACGCAGCTACAACACTTACTTGGGCATCATCATATGTTGCAGGTCGTGGTTGACGTTTCACATGTGCTTGAACACTTCCTGTTGCCTTAAATAACGTAACTATACGGCGAACGGTACAGACACTTGGATGATGTCGTCCAGGATACCGAGCAGCATACATAGCACACGCCCGTTGGGCATTTTGATCACAATAGCCTTACATCAACACGATGTCGACCGTTTCCGCAATTGGTAAACGGTGCATTTTAACACGGGTAATGTATCACGAAGCAAATACCGTCTGCATTGGCGCAATATTACGTAATCCGTTTGTGACTATTATAGCGCCATCTATCACAAAACGAAATAAATGGTCCAACTAAAACATTCATATTTCTTTATGTACTGCACGAATATGCAATAAAAATGGGGGCTCATATTTAAAAAAGCGCATTTGCTATCTGTTTGACCTATGGCAGGGTCATCTAGTGGACCAACCATAGCATCCCTCTTCAAGCTAGGCAAGTTTCGTTCTTTCTAGTTTTTTCGTTTGACGCTTATTTCGAGAGACATTTGGCCCAGTCACGATCAATGGTTCAAATGGCTCTGAGCACAATGCGACTTAACATCTGTGGTCATCAGTCCCCTAGAAGGTAGAACTACTTCAGCCTAACTAACCTAAGGACATCACACACATCCTAGCCCGAGGCAGGATTCGAACCTGCGACCGTAGTAGTCGCGCGGTTCACGATCAATGAACCACCCTGTATAGACAGCAGAATACCCGGCATTGGTCATGTATAAATTTCTTCAAATTTTCTATTGGTCCATTTCCTCCGCCCTCTCTCACTGTCCGCCTCCTCCATCCGCCACTCTCTGTCCGTATTCACTTCTCCCTCTCTCTTACTTCCCCCTCTCCTTGTTCATCTACTCATCCCCACTCTGGCTGTCCACCCCCGCCACTCTCCACTCTTTCAATTTCCTCCTCTCCCCTTTCTCTGTCCCGTTCCTCGTCCTCCTTTCTATCCATCTCCTTCTTCCGTCCATCTCCTCCTCTTTCCTTCTCTCTCCACCCTAACTAAAGCAGGTAGCTCGTACCCACACGATGTTCCTTTCCAGAGAGTAGCTAACGTGAGAGTAAGTAATATGTTTGAAGAAATTTATACCCATGCAATTCCAGGTACTCAGGTGTCTCTACATATACGCAGGCAACACGAAGTCATGGAACGTTGTTTACAGACACGTATTACAGTGGACTTATGGCTCTCCATTTACCCAAACAGTTATGATCTTTCCAGTGCTAAGCACGTCGCTGACAATCGTGAAATTATTTACTCCCTTTTTTGGCACTTTCTGTAGATTGCTACTTGGTAGCATAAAAATATTTTCATGGAGTCAACGACAGAGTTACGAGCGACACTACTTTCGTCGGCTTTTCCTGTTATCTAAAAATTTGGTCTTTTTATCCCAATGTCTCTGAGTTTGCTGTGCCGCAGCCGGTTCGCTGATGGCACGTACGCATGGGTAGAGAGTTTCGGCATTCATATTTGTTTATACAGCACTTCTGCACTGTGGGTTATCACCGCGCGCTGCAGCTTGTGCTATTATTTTTAGTGGATATCGTTCCAGGGTTTTAGGATGAACTTTTTACCTTTAGCTTTTCATGTCAGATCTATATCAAATACATTTAACAAATGGTTGAAATGGCTCTAAGCACTATGAGACTTAATGTCTGAGGCCATCAGTCCCCTATACTTAGAACTACTTCAACCTAACTACCCTAAGGACATCACACACAGCCATGTCCGAGGCAAGATTCGAACCTGCTACAGCAGCTGACACATGGTTCCGGACTGAAGCGCCTAGAACCGCTCGCCCACACACGAATTTGTACACATACTTCACTTGTATGTCTAGCGAATTCCATTCTGCAGTTTCATTTCCACATAGCCAAATGTTTATGATGTCATATCTCCTGAACTATTATTATAAAATGATATAATTTTGCTGCTACATCCAGTGGTATATGTAGCTACTTTTGCGAAATGTTTTGTGAACTGAATTAGTAGTATAAAAAGTAATAAATTTAAATGTGATTCGTGATGCGCCAGTTTCTCACGCATTTCAACTTTTTCGACGTCATATATACTGAACTATGTGTCGTACAATGACATAATTTCGCTAGTAAATTTAGTGGAATATACGTACACTCTCTGCAATGTGTGTTGTGCATACCGTTTCTAGTAAAGAAGTAATAAGCTTAAAACCTTGTGCTCCGTCTGGTAGTTTTATTGCATGAACAAGGTAAACGTTGTAAGCGATAAATTTTTATCCTTTCATCATTTTCTGGGGTGTGTCAGCGAGAAGAATTCCGTAAGGGTTTCTCATATTACGTGAAGAGCTTGATGCAAGCCAATGAATTCTCTTATTATGAAATACTGGATGAATATATTACGTTTATTCGCTAGTGGTGAGCTACACTTCTTTTTTACCTGCATGTATGGCAGGTATGTACATATAAGGTATTCAGAGTATATTCTATCTATATTCCAAATTTCAGCCAAATCCGTTCAGCCGTTTTAGCGCAATATACGATGGGTACCCTAAAAACATGAATTATTTTTAGAAGCAGTATATTTTCAAACTGTTTACAAAACAACTTGATCCTTTTCAAAATACTCTCCATCACAACTTATACATTTCTCCCACCGGTGATTGCCATGTTTTGAAACACTATTTGTAGTCTTCTTTAGAAACGGCTGACAGCTCTTCCCTCGTTGTCTTTCTGTCTTGACCTCTTCAATGTTGTCAAGTCGGTGTCCTTTCATGACCCTTTTCACCCGTGGTAATAAGAAAAAGACGCAAGGAACCAGGCCAGCCGAGTAATATGCGTGAGATAGTGAAATCGTGCCATTTTAGCCAAAATATGTCTAATAGAGATGACTGTGTGTGCAGCGGCATTGCCCTGGTGGAAGAACCAGTCTCCTATATGCCACAAACCTGAACCGATCTGAACCGAGCTCCAAGACAACCCGATAATCTCTGACTGTTAATCAATTGTTCTTCGACGATCTGTGAGCACAATCTCTCGAACTTTTTCAATATTTTGCTCGATTCAGGCAGTTGACGGACGTCCAGAACGAGGTTTGTAATCAATCGACATGTCGCCATCCTTAAATCGAGCGAATCATTCGGACACCTGAGGTTTTTCCCACAGCGTCATCTTCGTAAACTGTTTTCCTCATTAAAACAGTTTGTGGCAGCATTTTTCGAGAGTAGAAAACAAAATTTCACAGCTGCACGGTGTTCACTTAAACTTGCCATCGTAGAAAAGATAGAAAGAATGAAACAGCGCTACTAAAAACAATCATTGTAGATGAACAGAACAAGCCAGGTCGACAACACAGGCGCCACTGAACCGGCAATGAGATGTTCTACACTCGCCTAGCGGCAGAAATGCGTACTACACAAACTGCGCCACAGCAATATTATTCCTTTCTGTCCGGGTACCCCTCGTATACGAGATTACTTTACGCAGAGCTACGAAAGTAGTAGAAATGATGACACTGTGATAAAATACAAGGTGCGTCAGAAGAACGCTGCTCTTTGGGTGAGACGCCGGCGCCAACGCACTGAGAGATACGTCTATACCCCCCCGCCCCCCCCGCCCCACGAGGTAATCACCGAAAGTAAGTGAAGTAGTGGTGCGTGCTGCGACGAAGCTAACGGAGTCAGTGAGGGACGTCGTTTCAGTTTTTGGAAAGTGTCATGACAGGAGATGGCTACGTGTACGATCCGGAGACCAAGTGACAATCAAAGCCACAGTTTCAGCTGCTTCCCCGCCTCCGAGAAAACGTCTAGTGACAAAATGCAAAATGAAGGCAACTTTAATCGCCTTTGATTCACAACTAGTTTCTGCCCGTCGGCGGAGTTATCAACGGGGACAAGGTTTGAAATACTTGCTGCAACACATCCAGCGAGTTCGGCCAGAAGTGTACCGGAGTGGACTTACCTCCGTCAACGCCCGTCCGCTGTCTGCGATCCGAGTACGCAACATCTCGCTCAAGCACAAGGTGAATGACTTTCAGTACCCTCTTTATTCTGCAGACTTCTTGCTGTCTCTCCGCCTGAAATTATCCCTGTGAGGCTTACGTTTTGCAGACGTTGCCGATTTTCCAACAAGGCGTGTCCACCGTGCTTAAATCTATTTCGAGAAGCGTTTGCCTACAGTTTGTAACAGCTTTACAGCGAATATCAGAATCATTTTTGATTACTCCGGTGATTACTTTGAAGGTCAATAAAGATATTTTGTTAATAATAACTGTTTCCTTTGTTTTCTGAGATCATTCACTCAACTTTTCAGACACATCTTGTATTAAATACACACTCTACCTTTTTATTATTATTTTTTTTTGCTGTTTATTGAGAAAGTTACCAATCTTCACCGCTGATGAAATACAGAAATTGCATTCAGTTAGTGGGATTACGTCGAGCGTCTATTGTGTCCATGGTTATCACTGTTAGCTACACAACTTACACATACTGGTAGCAAATTGAATTAGGATGCTGCAGCACTCATTAAGATATGAGAACGCGAGCTACTCTTTTGAAATGACGACCAAAGAATAAAACGAGGAAACGAGGTTAAGTAACAATTACGGTATGGTGTGGGTTTCTAAGACAAGAAATGTACGGAAACTGGTTAATGACTCTAACAGTTCGCCGTGTAACCTGCGTTACCTCTTCGCGGGATTCCGTTGTGCTGATTCGAATGTGCTTCGATAATAGCCTAATAACGAGCGTGCCAGAAGGGAGCTCTAATTGCTCTCCATTATGTGCTCGTCCACTTCAGGCGGAAGCGCCAGCGCGTTTCCACTCGTAGCAGACGTGGAAGTTTCACGCCATAAATTTCGTAGTCGGGGTACTTGTGTTTCCACGGCACATATCAGGCAACTGCTGGAACTCGAATGTGCCGGAGCACAAAAAGGCGAATACGAACCTCTGTAAAAGACTCAGACACAAAAATGACGAACCTGCTGCTTCAGTCATCATTCCGCCTTCCTCACCATGTATTTTGGCATGCGAACATAATCTAGCTCTTTTAACACAGAACATTCTAAATGCTTTTACCCAGCCTGTCTTTGAAGTAAAGCCTTCAAACTCTGCGTATTCCTCTGTGTTATTGTGTGTGTTTGTGTGTGTGTGTGTGTGTGTGTGTGTGTGTATCTCCCAGTGTGTCCTCTACCTCCTACTGGCACTTTCTCCTGTCTCTTTCACACACTTTCATTGTCTTTATGCCTTTCTTTCGCTCTTCCTTAGCGCAGTCTCCTTCTCTGGCACTTTCACAGTTTTCCTGTCCCGATTCAGTTGTATTTATCTCATTGTTTCCCGCTTCAATTGCCACTGTCCTCTCCTTTCTCGCTTAGAGTCTGCTGTCTCTCTTCTGTGATATCGGCCGGTAACAGGTCGGCCGCACTTTCAAATAAGCGCTCCGCCAGTTACGGCGCGGCGTTTCCTACAGCCGCTATCACGGAACGACGGGGCTACAACGAACGATTACGACGCTGCCAGTAAGATGCACCCATCCCCTCTCCAGAGCTCCGTCAGCGATTATACTTAAGTTCGAATATTCATGCGCTGAACCCATTTTGGGTGATTTCCTGTTGAATAACAATTACAGACTGTAATAGTGGCCAAGGCTCGTGATCTAGTGAATATTTATTGTGCGGAAGGCTGACTTATTTGTAAATCTTCAGTACTTTCAGTGACTGCAACTACAGCAACAAAGCTATTTATTATTTTTACTATTTTATATCAGATATAGTATTAATTAATATCTGACTTTTCTGCTCATAGATAACATATAGTCCTCGCTCATGTCGGCTCTAAAGAACCACACATCAAGCTAGGAAGTTATAACATCTTCAACCACAAATGTCTCCCCTCTACACAAGTGCTTGGAGATGGTTCTCTTGAAGTTTTGTCCTTAGACTGAAAACCTTTAGTATGTCGGTATACGGGATAAGGCAAAGTGGGCAAATTTTATCGTGTTGAAGTTCACCAGGCTGGTGGGTCCAGACCTTACAAGCCAATGCATGGTTTTAGCTCATCTCCCTTTTTCATATCCACTGTCTCCTTTCTCTTTTGCCCCCACTGCTACTGTGTTCTTCACGCTTTCTTTCTCCTTCACTGCCACTTTCTCTCTACCACCATACCTATTTCCTCTCTCTTTCTCTCCCACTGGCACAGTTTCTTCCCTCTTTCACCGCCACTGCCACTCTGCTATTCTCTTTCAGCACAAAACAGCGTGGATGTGTCCACACATCAAAATTTTTTTTATGGAATGTGGAATAAGGATTGAGACAGCCTGTTGTCCACATTTCTAAAACTTTCAAAGAGCCGATTTATTCTCCTTTTTCGTGCTCCAACAAGAGCATTATTTTAGCTTGTTGCCTTCTTATCGATGTAACATCAGGGTGTCCTACTTATATAGAACGAAATCTGTAAATCAGTAAAGATTCAACAGTTTATATATATACTTCGACATCGAATAATTTCCATTCAAGACAGCCTGTATAGGCCCATTTACAGTGTCCCTTTATACGCAGGCAAAGCGTCATAAAGTTTCAGTGGACTAAAAATGGCGACTAACATGTAGCATGGTGACCTGACAATCCTTTAAATGACCAGAGAACAGTTTTCATGAGGTCACTACGGGTATTAATACTGTATTTACGCCTCAGACCAGAATCATGTGCATATTTTACGTTTGTAAGTACAGTAAACACAAGTTAATATTTACTTTCTTAATTACGTCAGATTGTGACGTTCCAACGTGTCATGGTTCAAATGGCTCTGAGCACTATGGTACTCAACTGCTGTGGTCATTAGTCCCCTAGAACTTAGAACTACTTAAACATAACTAACCTAAGGACATCACACACATCCATGCCCGAGGCAGGATTCGAACCTGCGACCGTAGCAGTCGCACGGTTCCGGACTGCGCGCCTAGAACCGCGAGACCACCACGGCTGGCAACGTGTCATAGCTATGCAGGTATGAATCCGACGTTGATCTGAGATGCAGAAAGCGCCTTTCCAGGGAATGGAAGGTCGTTGCCTCAAAGCCGTCGACGCAGTAATGTTGCCTGACCTGGCCGTATGGACTCCTCTAAATGGTTCAAATGGCTCTGAGCACTATGGGACTCAACTGCTGTGGTCACTAGTCCCCTAGAACTTAGAACTACTTAAACCTAACTAACCTAAGGACATCACACACATCCATGCCCGAGGCAGGATTCGAACCTGCGACCGTAGCAGTCGCACGGTTCCGGACTGCGCGCCTAGAACCGCGAGACCACCGCGACCGGCTGGACTCCTCTGTCTGAGAGAAGTGTGCATCGCTGCCGCTGGTATAGCTAAAGAATTTTAGCAGCAGATGTGTCAAGAGACAATGTGAATTTCGTCTAGGTAGTCATTTTCTTGCGTAGGGTTTTTTTTATTTTTGAAATAATCCACTTATTTCATGATTTACCTATGAGCTAATTTTGCCCCTTTGGACATTTTCAAACTAAATCTTACTTGCTACACTTAAAACGTGTAATCAGATAGCATTTTACATTGTATACTTCGATGTGGAGGAAGCAACACCTGATGCTGTCAGTACTACAGTAGCAGCTTCTTACGACCATGGTAGTTACGGACAGAATCGTCTCATAAGGATAAGTATCGAATTTCTCTACTTATACTTACGTACTTCACATCTGAAACAGTTGTCTCCTTAACTATTGTGAAGTACCCTGTCAGATGTGGCTTCCTCCACACGTGTTATCAGTGCGGTGATGAGTCCGAAGATGTGCCTGACGCACCTCCCTACGCTAATCTAGTCTGAGCAAACCTGTTCATCCCGAATAATGCCGCGACGACATGCTTTTGCAAGAGCTTACAGCCACGCTCTACAGTCTGTATCCCTCACAGTTCCCTCTGATAGTAAATTGATGATCCCTTGTTGCCATGTGTCCTATGAAACGATCCCTTTTTTAGTCAAGATATGCCACACATTTCTTTTCTTACCTACCCACCTAATCTTCAACATTCTGTATCACCACATTTCCACATTTCAAAAGCTTCTATTCTCTTCTCGTCTGAACTGTTTATTACTCACGTTCCACTTCCACTCAGGACTGTATTCCACACAAATGTCTTCAGAAAAGGCTTCGTAACACTCTACTCTACATTCGATGTTATCAAATTTCTCTTCTTCAGAAACGCTTTTTTTGCCACAACCAGTCTAAATTTTCTATCCTCTCTTCTTCGCCAATAATTACTTATTTTACTGTTCAAATAGCCACGCTCATCTTTTGCCTTTAGTGTCTCGGTTCCCAATCTAATTCTACTATATTCCATTACCCTCTTTTGATTTAGTTGATATTCATATTATATACTCCTTTCAAGACTTTCTCCATTCCGTAAAACTACTCTTCCAAGTCCTTTGCTATCTCTGATAGAATTACTGTCCATCTCCAATGTTTTCTTTGGTTTCCTTTAGCGCTTGCTTGATGTACATCGGACATAAGTACAACCATGTCTCACTTCCATAATATGTGTGGAATGTATTATAATATATGATTACAATTCGTGAAAGTATTTATTATTCAGTCGACTACTTACAACGCTACATTTACGTCATTTTCAGGTCTTACTATAAACCAAATAAGTACTTCCAATCATAGGCTCACGTTTCATAGGACCCGTACAATAACTAGGCGCTATTCATTAGGATTGTGTATTTCGAATGTTTAGTCACCACTTGCCCTGGCCGGACATGCAACAGTAAATCTCAGTCGACGACGTCTCCCTCTTGTATAATGTTACTGTCGTACACTCGTGTTAGTGTTATGTTAAGTGAACTATTTTATCTTCGAGTGTAGCATCGTTGTTTTGTTGACAAGTGTTTCTGGTATATCCACAGCTGATCGGCGTTTGCTCGTCATCCTGTTACACACAACATTTGATAAAGCTTTCAAATAACATTTTTCCTAAAATATTTACAGTACTCACTAAAGAACTTGCAGGTACAACTTCCCGTATAGTCTTTAAGGACATACTGGTTGGCCTTCCCTTGAGAAAGCATGTGAAGTTAAGAATAAAGTTGTTGATGGTAACCCTTTTCACGCTGCTATTGTTGTTAGTGGTAGTATTCGGAAGTAGTAGTATTCAACGGATGCTATTCAAGCAGAAGTGAAATGTATGTCGTATAGGGTTATAAACGTCGTATATATTTAAAAAAAGGTAGGAAGATTTTTCTGTTTTGCAAAAGTGTCAATAAGCAGATTACAGAGTACCCGACGGCTCAACACAAAAGTTTTGTCTCAAGGAAAGATAGTGTTCAGGATCAGTAGACAAAGTCCAAAACCATCGTACAATATGCGTTAGATGAGTATGTGCCAAACAAGATCATAAGAGATGGAAAAGAGCCAACGTGGTACAACAACCGAGTTAGAAACCTGCTGCGGAAGCAAAGGGACTTCATAGCAAACATAAACATAGCCAAAGCCCTGCAGACAAACAAAAATTACGCGAAGCGAAATGTAGTGTGAGGTGGGCTCTGCGAGAGGCGTTCAATGAATTCGAAAGTTAAGTTCTATGTACTGACTTGGCTGAAAATCGTAAGAAACTTTGGTCTTATATCAAAGCGGTAGGTGGATCAAAACAAAATGTCCAGACACTCTGTGACCAAAATGCTACTGAAACAGAGGATGACAGACTAAAGGCTGAAATACTAAGTCTTCTTCCAAAGCTGTTTCACAGAGGAAGACTGCACTGTAGTTCCATCTCTAGATTGTCGCACAGTTGACAAAATGTTAGATATCAAAGTAGACGACAGAGGGATAGAGAAACGATTAAAATCGCTCAAAAGAGGAAAGGCCGCTGGATCTGATGGGATACCAGTTCGATTTTACACATAGTATGCGAAGGAACTTGCCCCAATATTTACAGCGGTGTACCGTAGGTCTCTAGAAGAGCGTAGCGTTCCAAAGGATTGGAAAAGGGCACAGGTCATCCCCGTTTTCAAGAAGGGATGTCGAACAGATGTGCAGAACTATAGACTTATATCTCTAACGTCGATCAGTTATAGAATTTTGGAACACGTATTATGTTCGAGTATAATGACTTTTCGGGAGACTAGAAATCTAGTCTGTAGGAATCAGCATGGGTTTCGAAAAAGACGGTCGTATGAAACCCAGCTCGCGCTATTCGTCCACAAGACTCAAGAAGGCCATAGACACGGGTTCACAGGTAGATGCCGTGTTTCTCGAATTCCGCAAAGCGTTCGATACAGTTCCCCACAGTCGTTTAATGAACAAAGTAAGAGCATATGGACTATCAGACCAATTGTGTAATTGGATTGAGGAGTTCCTACATAACAGAACGCAGCATGTCATTCTCAATGGAGGGAAGTCTTCCGAAGTAAGAGTGATTACAGGTATGCCGCAGCGGAGTGTCATAGGACCGTTTCTATTCACAATATACATAAATGACCTGGTGGATGAGATCGGAAGTTCACTGAGGCTTTTTGCGGGTAATGCTGTGATGTATCGAGAGGTTGTGACAATAGAAAATTGTACTGAAATGCAGGAGGATCTGCAGCTAATTGACGCATGGTGCAGGGAATGGCAATTGAATCTCAATGTAGACAAGTGTAATGTGCTGCGAATACATAGAAAGATAGATCCCTTATCATTTAGCTACAAAATAGCTGGTCAGCAACTGGAAGCAGTTAATTCCATAAAATATCTGGGAGTAGGCATTAGGAGTGATTTAAAATTGAATGATCATATAAAGTTGATCGCCGGTAAAGCAGATGACAGACTGAGATTCAATGGAAGAATCCTAAGGAAATGCAATCCGAAAACAAAGGAAGTAGGCTAAAGTACGCTTGTTAGCCCACTGCTTGAATACTGCTCAGCAGTGTGGGATCCTTACCAGATATTGTTGATAGAAGAGATAGAGAAGATCCAACGGAGAGCAGCGCGCTTCGTTACAGGATCATTTAGTAATCGCGAAAGCGTTACGGAGATGATAGATAATCTCCAGTGGAAGACTCTGCAGGAGAGACGCTCAATAGCTCGGTACGGGCTTTTGTTAAAGTTCCGAGAACATACCTTCACCGAAGAGTCAAGCAGTATATTGCTACCTCCTACGTATATCTCGCGAAGAGACCATGAGGATAAAATCAGAGAGATTAGAGGCCACAAAGAATCATACCGATAATCCTTCTTTCCACGAACAATACAAGACTGGAATAGAAGGGAGAACCGATAGTGGTACTCAGGGTACCCTCCGCCACACTCCGTCAGGTGGCTTGATTAGTATGAATGTAGATGTAGATATATAACATTTTGTGAACAGGAAGGTAGAATAGAATTTTAATAAAGGTTTATTATTGCAGTAAATGGCTCCATTAGCATTCTATTATGCCAACAAAAACCATACCAGTAACCACCCTGATACTTCAAGAATCGTACCTCTGCAATCCATCGATGAACGGCTGCATTCATTACCACTAAAGTTCTATGGGAACGAGATCAACGTCTTAGCTGTAGTTCTAGTTTTGGAGGAGTTGTGGGTCTGTAAACCAAATCTAGTACAGCTTATGCGCCAATTCAGCGGTAGTTATAGAAAGTAAGTGCTTATTACTAATGGAATTAGGTGTGCTAATACACTCCTGGAAATTGAAATAAGAACACCGTGAATTCATTGTCCCAGGAAGGGGAAACTTTATTGACGCATTCCTGGGGTCACATACATCACATGATCACACTTACAGAACCACAGGCACATAGACACAGGCAACAGAGCATGCACAATGTTGGCACTAGTACAGTGTATATCCATCTTTCTCAGCAATGCAGGCTGCTATTCGCCCATGGAGACGATCGTAGAGATGCTGGATGTAGTCCTGTGGAACGGCTTGCCATGCCATTTCCACCTGGCGCCTCAGTTAGACCAGCGTTCGTGCTGGACGTGCAGACCGTGTGAGACGACGCTTCATCCAATCCCAAACATGACCAATGGGGGACAGTTCCGGAGATCTTGCTGGCCAGAGTAGTTGACTTACACCTTCTAGAGAACGTTGGGTGGCACGGGATACATGCGGACGTGCATTGTCCTGTTGGAACAGCAAGTTCCCTTGCCGGTCTAGGAATGGTAGAAGGATGGGTTCGATGACGGTTTGGATGTACCGTGCAATATTCAGTGTCCCCTCGACGATCACCAGAGGTGTACGGCCAGTGTAGGAGATCGCTCCCCACACCATGATGCCGGTGTTGGCCCTGTGTGCCTCGGTCGTATGCAGTCCTGATTGTGGCGCTCACCTGCACGGCGCCAAACACGCATACGTCCATTATTGGCACCAAGGCAGAAGCGACTCTCATCGCTGAAGACGACACGTCTCCATTCGTCCTTCCATTCACGCCTGTCGCGACACCACTGGAGGCGGGCTGCACGATATTGGAGCGTGAGTGGAAGACGGCCTAAATGTGTGCGGGACCGTAGCCCAGCTCCATGGAGACGGTTGCGAATGGTCCTCGCCGATACCCCAGGAGCAACAGTGTCCCTAATTTGCTGGGAAGTGGCGATGCGGTCCCCCACGGCGCTGCGTAGGATCCTACGGTCTTGGCGTGCATCCGTGCGTCGCTGCGGTCCGGTCCCAGGTCGACGGGCCCGTGCACCTTCCGCCGACCACTGGCGACAACATCGATGTACTGTGGAGACCTCACGCCCCACGTGTTGAGCAATTCGGCGGTACGTCCACCCGGATTCCCGCATGCCCACTATACGCCCTTGCTCAAAGTCCGTCAACAGCACATACAGTTCACGTCCACGCTGTCGCGGCATGCTACCAGTGTTAAAGACTGCGATGGAGCTCCGTATGCCACGGAAAACTGGCTGACACTGACGGCGGCGGTGCACAAATGCTGCGCAGCTAGCGCCATTCGACGGCCAACACCGCGGTTCCTGGTGTGTCCGCAGTGCCGTGCGTGTGATCATTGCTTGTACAGCCCTCTCGCAGTGTCCGGAGCAAGTATGGTGGGTCTGACACATCGGTGTCAATGTGTTCTTTTTTCCATTTCCAGGAGTGTAGTTATTATGACTTAAGATTTGAAAGTATGAGTCCTCTGTGGTATATATATTAGAATCTCAATAGTACACAAACCCAAGTCACCGGAGGCACAACGAAGAAAGTAAATAGCTTCGTGGTTAGGGAGGCCTCCTCATCAGGATCGAAAATATACGTTGACTGATTTTAAAGGTTACGCATGCAAGGGACTAGTGCTCTAGTGACAACTGTAAACATTCCAGGATAAATGATATAACTACATTTTATGGAGCATTTTACGTAACAGGATGGCATACACCCTCAGATCGGCTGTCTGCTATACCACGAACACGTATCAGCAATCGGAATATACCTTCCTGATGTTCAGCGGCCCACGGCACCAACTTACTGCACATGGTTGTGTGATACACGAGCGAATAACAAAGTACACGTTTGATTTATAGTAGAACCTGAAGATGACGCAAATATAGCGCTGAAACTAGTAATCCGAATAATAAATGCTTTGAGAATACGGCTGTGGCGTTCCACTTCCATCACTTATACAATCGGCCGCTGTCCCACGTCCACAAGAATGATGGACTTCCATCAGATGAAAGAATGTGGTTATTTCAACAGTAAAACATCCTGCATAGGAAAATGACCTATCTCAAGAAACGGTACAGTCTTTTCAAGATCTACAAGATGATACTAGCATGTTTGAAATAAATCGTAACTCAGTGCAGAGACGGCTTTAAGTATTGTGCTAGGCTGGAACGCGGAACACCTTCTTTAGCATATGTGAGTGTACAGTAAACAGGAACATGTAACAGTTTGAATTAGTGTTGCATTCCTTGATAAAGCAGGTGATGCAGGAAATTTGAGCCCAGTGGGATGGACACATAGCAGGGAAGTTTATATTTCTAGGACATTTGGAATAACAAGGTTAATTAGTGGCGGTTCGTTTGCGGAATCGTTATCGTATAATTCCAGCCATGTTAGTTTTCGCGTTTAATTGTATAGAAACTGTACGATATGGAGCGAGTACAAAGCATTGCTGCCTCTGCCAAGCAACTACGACGAGCAAAATGGGTGGAAATGATGGCAGCTTGAGAGAAAACAGCGGCGGAGCGTTACTGACACTCTCTCATTACGCGCACATAGCTTCGTGTTTCCACGCTAGGGCTCCGCTTATGTTGCTGCAACGCCGAGGCGAGGTGCTATGGAAGCGGACAATAAGCACGAAACGTAATTTGTTCGCTCGCTGACCTTTGTCTGAGCCCGCTGGGTTAACATCTCGACGGCGCACTACGCTCCTTCGCTGCAAATTGCACGGCGTGGCACCGGCTTCTAAAGTGGGCGAGGAGCTAGGAAGCGAATCTACAAGCGAGCGCTGTCTCGCACTCAAATACAGGGCGTGCAACCAGTCTCCAAAAGGCGCCCTTCACCCTAAAGGAAAAGGGTAGATTCCTCCCGAGCAATAAGAATTGTTCCGAAATGAGATACCGCATGGCTCTGCTACGATTAAACTCAGTGGTGAGGCATCGTTTTGCGAGAGGCGACTTGAGAGGAATTATAGCGGGTACTACTTGGATTAACTATCGTAAAACTGAAACATGGTACGTTACAATAAAATCATAAGGCTATTCTGAACGATAGTGAATGGGACAATATATTTGATAACGGAAAATTCTAGCAAAATGGGTAAAAGTCGTTCACTGTTAAAATTACTACAAGTAGTTCATATTTATTTAAATTTGCTACTTAATGTAACCGGAGCTATCAGTCTTCTGTAACATCTTCCAGAGCTTTATATACACTGCCCACATTAAGGACGCACAAGTTTGAAATTTCTTTCAGAGCTGGCTACGTCCATCCTCTGTGGTGGTGCAACAGCATGATGCCCTGTGACGTCACAGTCAGGTCGGCGACGCGTCAGACTGCGTGGTGTCAACTCATGCTGAAATAAAGGCCACAACTCAGAAGCTTATGGGGGTGTAAGGTGAGTTACTAATATCACAGTGGCACCAAATTTCACCTAAATTTGTCACAGTACCACCGTGGAAGCGTTATTCGACGGGTAAGTCGTCACACCTCCTCTTACCCAGATTTCACCCCTTCTTTCGATGTCTCTGCGGTGAAGGTCAGAACCACGATGCCCAGCAATGCAATCATGCCCTTTTTTACGTGTGGCCCATGGAAACGTTTCAGACAGACAGCCGCTCAGATCAAACACGAAAAGATCTCAGAGTCTGGCATAAACTGCGGCAATGAAACCATTCCTTCCCTTAGGACGCTGAGTCCCACACATTTCACGGTCAAAACCCATCAGTTCGCAGTGCACGACGCCATTTTTGACAAATCCGTAACATGCCTGACACTCCCCCATCCCCCCCCCCCCCCCCCCGGAAGATTCAACACTTCAGTAAATACATAGTGGGCCTGAAACCCCACAGAGTGGAGAACAGCGAGTCCCTAATTTTTTCTCTGGTGTACGGGTTGGCACCAACAGGGAGCGATGAAAACGATTCAAGTGAATGTGAACGTGATCCGAAGCAGCGAAGTGTGTTTATGTCTTTTTCAATCCTCCTGTGGTGTGATTCTGATCAACGTGGGGAATGGGAATTGCGGCGGGGGCTGTGAAGGCAGAACGGTATTGACAATCCTCTACAAAGTTAATCATTCGTTTATTCCTAGGAGCCGGCGCGAAAGTCAACCATTTCGACACACCTCAGCTGAGTCGCACTACATCGCTGAACTGATACCTGCTGGCCGCATCTGAAATTAAAGGGTCTTGAAAGGGATGTCTGTTACGCTGGTGCTTAGGAATCAGTAAATCACAGACTCAAAAATGAGATTCTCGTTGGTGTGAAACAAGTCATAAAGTACAACATAAAAAACATAAAAATTTGAAAATAATACTCACTATCCTGATCATTTGTTACGACATTGTCTAAATAGGTGAATTTATTACAGTAAACTGGAACTGCTGATATTACAGAAATAAAACAAAGTCAGAATGAAAAATAGTTATCCACTTTTAGTAAATGTATCATACAAAACACCTATTCTTGACTGTTGTGACCATGTCTTGTCAAAACTGAAACGTGGCAGAAATTTTTACTGAAGCTGGTCAAACAGTCTCTGTTGAGATATTCTGCAATAGAGTAGAAGGAGTTGCCTATGAAAAAGTATTTGAAATTCTGTTTAAACTGCGCTTTATCTGAAACCTAGTTTTCAATGGTTGGAGGCAATTTATTGAAAATGCCGGTTCCTCAATATTGCACACATTTTTGGGCCAAGGTAAGTGACTTAAGGTCTTTATGTAGATTGTTCTTATTCCTGGTGTTGATATTATGTATTGAGTTATTGATTGGAAATAGAGATATATTACTCGTGACAAATTAAATTAAGCAATAAATATACTGAGAAGCAGTGGTTAGAATACAAAGTTCCTTGAACAGATTTCTATACGATATTAATCTTATTACACTCGTTTGCACGCAAAAAAAATTTTGCTTGGTTTGATGAGTTACCCCAAAATATGACCCCATATGATATAATAGAATGAAAGTTAGCATAGTATGCGAGTTTGTGTATATATACCCCACATGTGACACCATTCTCACTGCAAATTGTAAATGGGAAATTTGTGGAAAGTTCCTATTGGACCAAGCTGCTGATATCATCCGTCCCTAAGTTTACACACTACTTAATCTAACTTAAGCTAAGGACAACACACACACACACACACACACACACACACACACACACACACACACACACTCATCCGCGAGGGAGGGCTCGAACCTCCAACGGGCGAGCACCACGAACTGTGGCTAGGCGTCTGCAAATACAGACTAGTTTAGGCACTTCGAGAATTTTGTGGCATGCGCTTCCCATCTGAATGTATTATCCAGTTGTAAACACAGAAATTTAACACTCTCAACCTCTTCGATCAGCATGTCTTCATATGTTATACATATGCTAGAAGGAAATCCCTTACAGGTTCTGAACTGCATATAGTGAGTCTTTTCAAAGTTTAATGACAGTGAATTAGCTTTAAACCATCAATTAATGGCAGTGAAAATTTGAGTAGCAGCAATTTCTACGGGTGTACTTGAATTGCTACTTATTAAAACGCTTGTATCATGTGCAAACAAAACAAACTTAACATCTGGCAAAGTAACAGACGTGAGGTCATTAATGTAGACAATGAAAAACTACGGACACAAGATGCAACCTTGAGGAACACCACATGTAATTAATTCCCAGTCAGATGAAGACTGACGCCTTACTGCACAGGTATTTCGCAACGATACTCTTTGTTTCCTGTTCGTTATATAACACTCAAACCACTTCGCAGCACTGCCAGTGACACCACAATATTCTCATTTACTTAAGAGAAAGCTATGATTCGCACAAAGGCTTGTGAGAGGGCACATAAAATGCCAGTAGCTTCTATTTGTTATCTAATGAATTAAGTACGTTCCCATTGTACGTTTAAATAGTATTCTCTATATTAGAACACTTGAAAAACCGAAACTGTGACTTGAACATTGTACTATTTGCAGTTAGAAGCTTAAAGAGACACTTGAACACAAACTTTTAAAATATTTTTGAAAAAAGCCGGCAAAAGTGAACTTGATTGATAGTTTGATGGCATCTCTTTATGTCCTTCTTGTAAATAGGCTTAACGTCAGCATATTTTAACCAGATTGGAAATGTTCTGCTGATGAGAGGTTGATTATGCAAATAAGATAGAACTGAACTTGCATGTACACTCCCTAATTAGCTTCATTGATGTATTATCATAGCCACAAGAATACTTTGATTTTAATACTTTTATGATGGGTGCTGCTTTTTCGGGAGACGTGAGTGTCATTTCCATTTTACTGAACTTATTTGATAAAATACTCCATTTTACTGTTTACCAAATATGATAACCTCAAGTTGCGAGTAACAGAACAAAAGTATTTGTTGATGAGGTTTGCAACAGTACATGCACTTGTTACCAATGTCTGATCTCTTTTTAGAACTATTTGTTCCTCTTCCTTTTTCTTCCCACCTGTACCCGTCTTCACTATATGTCGCGTACCTTTTATTTTGTTGCTGACGTAATTACCTTTTTCTCGTAACAAAACAGCTTAAATTCATGGATTAATTGCTTGAGTATCTTGCAGTATTCTTTGTAATGCATTACAATGCTAAGATCAGAGCTCTATCTAGACAGTAGATACAGTCTCCTTTTTGTCCCTCAGGATATCTTCATTCCTTGTGTTATCCATGGTTTCAGTTTGATCTGAGTTACCATTAGGGGAAAACAGTTTTCAAAAGAGGAGATAACTTTATTAATGAATTTTTGTATATTCCATTTGAGTCATAAGTACTGTAAACACCTATCCAGTTCATGTCTTAGAGTAGTTACATAAAATTATCAATTTTTTACTGATTTATTAGTCTTCCATACTTGGACTTAATAGATGTTTTCCCTGACTACTCGTACTTTCAACGTTTACCACAAGATGATTCATGTCCTGTTCAGATGGCTCATTTACTATTGGATCTGTGGTATGACTTTATTTCCTAGATTTGTCAACAGAGGTTCTATCAATAGCAGTCTCAGAGGATTTTGATGCCCTACATGCAAGTTCACAGAAGGAATGAAATTGAATGACAGTGTAAGTGACAGAAAAGTTCAATAAATCCATATTAAATCACCAGAAACCGTTGTTCTCTTGTTTTACACTGTGAGCTGGAACAACAGGACTTCCAGATTTTTCATGACATCAAACTTTCCTGAATATGATCTCCTACAAATTATTATAAAAAAACTTATTATGAAATATTACTTCTGTTGCACAAGCTCCTGTCTGTTGATTGGTGCAAAATTTATTAATTTCAGTATTCTCGAAAGAAAAACAGTTTCTGGAAAATGTGGCAGTTCCTCCTTTTGGCATATTTCCTCTACAAAAGTAAGAAGCTAACTTGAATCCTATAAAGATTATCATATTTATACCAGTGGTCACATGATGTTCAGAGAGGCAGAGCATATCAACTGGTTAGCTGAACTCTAATTTTTCAACACAAATCTAGAAACTCACTGAGCTTACCCAACTAATTGAGCTTACCCCTTCACGTTATGTTTTAGATCTTTTAGTTTGTGAGGATTATCTGAGTGCAGCTGACTCATAAAAATCGTATTTTAAAGATAAGGCGATCGAGTGGTTAGGAGAGAGCCTTGCCTCTGCTGTTTGTCCTCACCTCATGCACAATTAACAAGGTTATCAAGGCGGCGTGTACTGTTTCTCGTCTTGCAGAAAATGTTTCTGCAGTCGTTTATCTTCTGTGAGTTGATCCATATAAGGATTTAATTGGTTCTGAATATAGCGCTTAGTGTAAACAGTTTGCTTAAAGAAACGTTTATGGTGCAGCCACCAGACATTTAACAATAAACGCCAATCTTAAGATAATGCAACGGCCCTTCAAAGTAATAATTTAAACTTTATATCGTGAAGTGGCGCATGTTCTGTGAGTTAACGTAAGTATCGTGACAAGCGTAGCAGGGCGTCATCTGAAGAAACTAAAAACTGAGTAGTACTACTACTACTAGTAGTAGTAGTAGCTTTATTCATTTGTAGATCTCTTTTTACAAGGATATGGGACATGTCAATCTATTTCCAAGTTTAGGCCAATTTAAAGTAAGATTATTCGTATAAACAAAAATTTACAGACTTCTAGTTAAGGCATAATCATTAGACTTACTCCTAGAATACAATATTTTTTACAAATATCTTATTAAATAATGTAATGCCACACTGTTCACTCATATCTCACTAACAGTCACTGCACACACTATACACACATTGTTTCATGACACTTCACTCACTACACACACACACACACACACACACACACACACACAAACACAAACACAAACACACTGGTGATCTCTGGGCCACTTTGTGTACCGCAACTTCCCATTTGATATACTGAAAAACTGAGTCAGCATCCCTCCATAATGAGTGAGATGTTGAGCTCAGAAAAAGGAAGAAGTGTTAGTATTGTGCTATGCATAGCTGGGGGTGTAAGTATTTCTAGAAGGGAAAAAAGAAGGAAAAAACATAAAGTGAAGGTGTTATGTGGAATGTTGGATGTTTTATATGTTGTACAACATTTCTTTATCATTTCCCTACTCTGTTTTATCTAAGTAATCCTTCAATGTATAAAATGTATTGCGTAACAGTTCCATTTTAGCTGCCTTTTTAAATAACTGTATTTTTGCCATTTTTTAAATCTCTTTGTGTTCAATGTATCTTTATTGCTTATTGACCAATCATAAACTTCCTTGACAGTTTCATTTGCTTTCCCAAAAAGGAGTTCTCTTGTTTTCTCAGTGACTATAATATTGCTGTCATCGGCAAAGATAACTTTTGTCACCATGAGAAACAGGAAAGGGAAAGTGATTGATGTACATCAGTAATAGTATTGGTCCTAATATGATACCTTGCAGAACCCCTATATTAATGTATTTTGGTTGTGATAAGTGTTTTACTAAATGTTTAGATCTATTTCAATTATGTGTTATCTCTACTCTTTATACCCTATGTGCTAGGTATGATCGAAACCAGTTATTAGCTACCCCTCTTATTCCTAATGCTTCTAATTTATTTAACAGAATCCTGTGGTCGACTGTATCAAACGCCTTCGAAAGATCCAAAAATATGCCTGAGTACATATGAGTATCGAAAGGTTCTGATTCCATATCTCACAGAAATTATACGCTGAACGCAAGAAGCGAAATTTCCTCTTGACGCTCTAACTCATGCACAATAATTATAGACAGTCGTACTGTTTATTAAGGAGAATCAGTCACTCGGATATCTATTCAAGATTTTACAGGCCCAGGCTGCATATAACAGTGTCTTAATCCAAAGCGTCTTCGGGAGAATTTTCTCTGGTATTGCCGGAGATATTTGCAATTCCGTTTTCGCAATGTGTAGTTGAAGTCGACCGAAACAATTGATCACGTCTTTCATGCAATGCCCAGTGACGATGGAAAGCGTCAGTTTGTTTCCCGTTAAAAAAGAAAATGATTTTTGAAGCGAAAATTTCCATGATAACCCGATAGACCTTTCCAGATTAGTCTAAAGATATTTGTTTTGTCGACATGTATTAACAGGGACAGTGAAACACGTTGAATAACCATGACACCAGCAGCGACAGAGAAACGTTGCTGCAAGACGGTACGAGCCAGGGCTGGAAAGAGCGCTGTTATCGCTGCTACATTATTGGCTATTACAAGTGTATTATTCGCTCTGATATATAGCAGAGCTGGATATGCAAGGTTAACCAGGAACTCACTGAGAAACTTTTGAGGTGGTATTGTGGACATGGACTCATACTTTAAGACCTACTGGGTGGGCTACAACAGGCAAACACCCCAAAAATTCACGCTCGAACATAAGAGCAGGTGCCAGTCAAGTCTGTAGATTTCGCTGTTGTATTCTACCAAGAACGGCACCTACGCAATGTCCTCAGTACGTTGCAAGTGTCAGTCATGGTCGGAATAGTGTTCTGTGTAGTCGAGAGTGCGCTATGTAGTACCTAAGTGAGTCCCGGTTCGACAACAGCGTGATCAGCGCGGCAGGTTGCTAGCCGAAGGAGTCCGAGCTCAATTCCTGGCCGGCTCGGAAATTTCCTCCGCTTAGAATTGGGTATTGTGTTGTCGTTACGTTCGTATCATAATAACTGACATTCCACTGTTACGAAGACTGAAAGGACAAGTAGCAAAAAATAAATAAAAATATATCTAGGTTAATTCGGTACTACACTACTGGCCATTAAAATTGCTACACCGCGAAGATGACGTGCTACAGACGCGATATTTAAATGACAGGAAGAAGATGCTGTGATATGCAAATGATTAGCTTTTCAGAGCATTCACAAACGGTTGGCGCCGGTGGCGACACCTACAACGTGCTGACACAAGGAAAGTTTCCAATCGATTTCTCATACACAAACAGCAGTTGACTGGCGTTGCCTGGTGAAAAGTTGTTGTCATGCCTCGTGTTAGGAGGAGAAATGCGTACCAGCATGTTTCCGACTTTAATAAGGGTCCGATTGTAGCCTATCGCGATTGCGGTTTATCCTATCGCGACATTGCTGCTGGCGTTGGTCGAGATCCAATGACTGTTAGCAGAATATGGAATCGGTGGTTTCAGGAGGGTAATACAGAACGCCATGCTGGATCCCGACGGCCTCGCATCACTAGCAGTCGAGATGACAGGCATCTTATCCGCATGGCTGTAACGGATCGTGCAGCCACGTCTTGATCCCTGAGTCAACAGATGGGGTCGTTTGCAGGATAACAACCATCTGCACGAACAGTTCGACGACGTTTGCAGCAGCATGGACTATCAGCTCGGAGACCATGGCTGCGGTACGCTTGACGCTGCATCACAGCCAGGAGCGCCTGCGATGGTGAACTCAACGACGAACCTGAGTGCACGGATTGCAAAACGTCATTTTTGTCGGATGAATCCATGTTCTGTTTACACATCACGATGGTCTCATCTGTGTTTGGCGTCATCGCGGTGAACGCACATTGGAAGCGTGTATTCGTCATCGCCATACAGGCGTATCACCCGGTATTATAGTATGGGGTGCCAGTGGTTACACGTCTCAGTCACCTCTTGTTCGCATTGACGGCACTTCGAACAGTGGATATTTCAGATGTGTTGCGACCCGAGGCTCTACCCTTCATTAAATCCCTGCGAAACCCTATATTTCAGCAGGATAATGCACGACCGCATGTTGCAGGTCCTGTACGGGCTTTTCTGGATACAGAAAATGTTCGACTGCTGCCCTGGCCAGCACATTCTCCAGATCTCTCACCAACTGAAACCGTCTGGTCAATTGTGGCCGATCAACTGGCTCGTCATAATACGCCAGTCACTACTCTTGATGAAGTGCGGTATCGTGTTGAAGCTGCATGAGCAGCTATACCTCTACAGGCCATCCAAGCTCTGTTTGACTCAATGCCTAGGCGTATCAAGGCCGTTATTACGGCCAGAGGTGGTTGTTCTGGGTACTGATTTCTCAGGATCTGTGCACCCAAACTGCGTGAAAATGCAATTACATCTCAGTTGTAGTATATTATATTTCTCCAATGAAGACCCATTTATCATCTGCATTTCTTCTTGGTGTAGCAATTTTAACGGCAAGTCGTGTACTTATACCGCATATAGGAAAAGCGGAAAAACGTTACCCGCTAAGTCACATCGCGCATGAAAGCCTGTGTCAGGTTATTGTTAAGGGCGGTCATTCAAGAGGACAGTGACGCAAAATAAGACTACAGCCTTAAGAGTCACTGCAGAACGTTACACTGTACTCCCTAACCATGTCAACATCAAAACAATAAGGAAGCTCAATAATCAGGGAATAGCAGTGCGAGAAATCCAAACGCGCAACACTGACCCAATAGAATGACTTGGTCCCGAAGTCACAAAACCTTCTCTACGGAGCGGGTGGAAGAACGTCATGTCGGATGAGTCTTGTTTGGGTTTACATACGAAGAGTCGAACTGGAAGGGGTTCGTTGATGGTTTGAGGAATCACATCGCGGTATCTCACAAAACCCAAGGTGGAATGTCACATTACTGTCAAAGGTTATGTGCCCAGTTTAGTTGATCAGGACCATCCCGTAGTGCGTCTGTTCCTCAAATGTGATGCTGCGTTCAATGACGGCAAGGACCCTGTTCATACAGATCACAACGTCCCGCTGTAGTGTGAGCGTGAGGATCAAATATCGCACCTGTCCTTGGACACCACAGTCACCAGATCTCAATATTATTGAGCGGTTGGTTCAAATGGCTCTGTGCACTATGAGACTTATCATCTGAGGTCTTCAGTCCCATAGAACTTAGAACTACTTAAACCTAACTAACCTAAGGGCATCACACACATCCATGCCCGAAGCAAGATTCGAACCTGCGACCGTAGCAGCAGCGCTATTCCAGACTAAGGCGGCTAGAACCTCTCGGTCACAGAAGCCGGCTATTGTGCCTTTGTGCTCTACTTTTGGAGAGAAGTGTGAATGGTCGCTATCCGTTATCGTTACCTGAACTTGCCAATATTTTGCAGGAAGAAAAGCATAAGATTCCATTGAAAACATGCAGCTGTTGTATTTACCCATTACGAAACGACTGACAGCTGTTTTAAATGCCAACCGTTTTTCTATACCGTATTATGCATGGTAAGGTGTTGCGTTTGTGGTGTTTTGATGTTTTTCGCCCCCACCACCCCCTTCCCCATAAAGGTATTTGTTCATCTTCTTCATTGTGGATTACATCCCTTCTCGTTTAGGAGTGCTCTTTGCTCGTAAGATACGCATTTTAGAGCGCAGGTTTAATAGCGATATTCTTCTCGGTGCTTCTCCATACTAATCCCTCTGAAACATTGTCTGCGGATTTCTCATTCGGCCTGTATATTTACGAAACTCATTTTATATGAAAGTTTATAGTGCTACTGAAACCATCGTGTGGCCGTATAGGTGGAAAGTGTTTATCGCTTGCTGTGGAGTTCTGTCACAGTCACACATTATGAACTCCTTGGCTGGGCTTAATAGTCTTGTATCTACGGGTACCTAGCGATGTAATATCCTTTATATCTATGTGTTTCACTGTCAGATATATTGAATTCGGAGCGTAATTATAGTAGTAATCTGAGAGCGGGAAGGATAATATTACTGTCCTAAGAAGAAGTGACTCGATTACCCAACGTGAATGGCCAGCTTATCGTAATGTACTGTGAGTTGTTAGAAGCACAGCTGCTCACTACTACAGTCCGAATGTGGGAAGGTCGCAGCTACTGCCTCCCTACGTCACAGTGCTACTGTCAGCTGTCACCTTGCCTCGCCCTCTGCTAGACCGTGTACACTGTGAACAAGTCACGTCTCCAGAACACGCAATATCATAGATGTCCTCGGAGGACTAGCACTCACACGCTCCTCTTTCCAAACATCTGGTTAGCGACTGAGAGCGGGTGTTGTGGTTGGCAGGAGAGCCAACACGGTGTTACTAGAGGAGGCCGAAAGGCACGCGAAAGGCTGGAGAGAGGTCTGGAACAGGAAAAGGAAATTAGAATTTAGAAAAAGGGGCGTAGCTGGTAGAATACTAAACTTTAATCCATTAAAGACGAACGTCGCCCTTGACGGTACATGATTCACAATGTCAATAGTAACTGAATATGGCGCATTGCTAGGTCGTAGCAAATGACGTAGCTGAATGCTATGCTAAACTATCGTCTCGGTAAATGAGAGCGTATTTTGTCAGTGAACCATCGCTAGCAAAGTCGGTTGTACAACTGGGGCGAGTGCTAGGAAGTCTCTCTAGACCTGCCGTGTGGCGGCGCTCGGTCTGCAATCACTGATAGTGGCGACACGGGGGTCCGACGTATACTACCGGACCGCGGCCGATTTAAAGGCTACCATCTACCAAGTGTGGTGTCTGGCGGTGACACCACATTCCTCCCCCGCAAATCGGGGTACGGTTGTGGCATAAGGCTTAAGCCCGCCATGGGGACGACCGCATGTTGACGTATGCGACGAGGTGGGGAGCCTAACAACAGGCGAGGCTGTGCCACCCGCATCCTGCCATTCGGACCGCGGGGAGCTAGGAAACGCATGAAAACCTGCTCCAGGGTGTACGCGAACATTCGGTGTATGCGCCCGTAGAGAGACAGAAGGGGTCGAAGGGCCGACCTCCATCGGGCCGGGGCACCCGGCGGGCGAAGACGACATATGGTCCGGAGCGGGCAAGAGTTCCATGTCGGAGGACGACTGGTCACGGGAAGCGATCGGCGGCGCGTGACCCAGGGAGGCGCCCAGCGGTTGCAGCGACGCGCCCACTGCGGGCGTCGCCGGCGGGACAAAAGGCGACGGCTGCGGCGGTAGCGGCGACGCGTCGCCATGGAGCAAAATGGAAGGCAGCGTCGGTAACACCTGGGGCTGAAGCGACCCAGTAGATGGATTCCCGGGCTGCTGACCGCAGGGCACCGTCTCTGAAAGCAGACGGCGAGCGGCAGATACCGTGCGACGACAGAGGCGCAGCTGATTGAGATGCCGACGCACAGAGGCCCCCAAAACCAGATACATAGCGCGGCCTAGGCAGCGAAGAATGCGCCCTTCGAGCCAACGACGTGAACCTCGATAGTGGCGATAGTAGACAACGTCGCCTGGAGCGAAAGCAGGTGTCTGCCGCTGCACAGGAACCTGATGCAGCGGATGTAGCAAAGACATCAAGGTTGGATGAGGACGACCGTGGAGCAACTCAGCCGGCGAGCGACCATCTCGGGGCTGAGAGCGATTCGAGGACAAAAAGAGCAATAACGCGTCATCCCGAGAATGCGACTCTTTCAACTTCAACATCTGTGACTTGAAAGTCCTGACCAATCGTTCAGCGGCACCGTTTGACTGTGGCGAAAAGGGCGCGGACGTCCGATGTTGAATACCATTGGCCTTGCAGAATGATTGAAATTCTGCGGACATGAACTGTGGGCCTTGTCGGAAACAATAGTCTGTGGAAGACCTTCAATGCAAAAGATAGTGGATAAGGCTTGGATGGTGACGACGTCGTGGAAGACATCCGGACAACAAAAGGAAAATTACTGAATGAATCTACCACAACCAATCATCGAGCGTTCCAGAATGGACCAGCAATATCGATGTGTAAGCGTTTACAAGGGGAAGTGGCTTTTGGCCATGCAAAGAATTTCCGCGGTGGTGCTGATTGTTGTTCGGCACACACAATGCAAGAAGAGCACATATTCGTAATCGCGGCATCGATTCCGAACCAAGTACAGTGCTGACGAGCAAGTTGTTTCGTTCTCACTATACCCCATCGTCCTTGGTGGAGAAGCTGTAAGACTGAGTACTGTAACGAACGTGGGACCACGACCCTGGACTGATCATTATCAGAACGCAACAGCAAAACACCACGTCGTACAAAAAGTCTCTGCTTGTAAGCAAAAACATCGGCGAACCAACGGTTCCCCGATCCGTGACTTTGACAAGGGCCATTGCGTAGCAACAAAACGCAGCACGGGAGCAAGGACAGGGTCGGCAGCTGTGGCTGTAGCTACACGACGAAAATCAATCGGAAACGATTCTACCACGTCATCGGTTTCCGCATCAATGAACATGCAAGCTAGTTCGGAGGAATCGAACGCCCTATCCTCAGCAACAGGCAAGCGGGACAACGCATCGGCGTTTCCGTGCTTAGCAGTGGACCGATACAAGATATCGTAGCGGTACTGCGAGAGGAAAATAGACCAGCGAATGAATTTCTGCGCTGTGCGTGGAGGTACAGGCTTGGTCGGATGAAAAAGGGATGTCAAAGGTTTGTGGTCTGTGATTATGGTAAGGTGACGACCATACAAGGAATCATGAAACTTTGTAACACCAAATACGAGAGCCAATGCTTCTTTCTCGATCTGTGAATAACTTCTTTGAGCAGACAATAGCAATTTGGACGCAAAGGCAAAAGGGCGATCGTGCGATCCATCTTTGTGCGCAAACACAGCACCGATTCCTCAATCCGATGCATCCACTATCAATAAAAGGCGCTTCTGGAGCTCGAAAGCAACGCCCATTTCAACTGGCGAAAGGCGCGTTCGCATTCAGTCTTCCAGACGAACGGAACACCCTTACGGTGTAAGCGATGAAGCTGAGCTCAAATGGAAGAGGCATGCAGCACATAGCGGTGGTAGTAATTTATTTTTCCCAGCACAATCTGTAGCTGCTTCAAATTCTGCGGCGACGCCAAGTCTTGTGGGGCAAGGAGGTGCGTTGGACTGGGATATATGCCTTGGGCATTCAGTACACGTCCCAAGAATGGCAAGTCGCGAGCAAAAAACACACATTTGTCCTTCCGCAAGCGAAGACCATTTTTTCGCAAGACCTGAAATAATGTTCTGAGATTGGAAAATTGTTCTTCTTCCGTCTTTCCGGAGATCACAATATCGTCCAGATAATTTGCTGCAGTAGGGACCGACGCACAAACAGTTTGTAGATATTGCTGAAACGATGCAGGATCGGATGCACACCCGAATGGCAGTCGTTTGAATCGATACAAACAAAGATGTGGTTTAACCACCAAAACGCGCTGGGATTCTTTGTCCACCGGTATTTACCAGTACGCATCTGCGAGGTCCAACTTCGAAAAATATTTACCCGGGCACAGTTTGTCAAAAAGATCTTCCGGGCGGGGTAAAGGAAAAGTTGCAATCACTAGTTGTGGATTCACTGTTGCCTTGAAGTCCACACAAAGTCTCAATTTTCCAGAAGGTTTTGGCAAAATTACTAAGGGTGATGCCCAGAGAGACGCCTGCACACGTTCAGTTACACCTTGTGATTCCCAATAGTGTAATGTTTTTGCGACCTCATCACGCAATGCGTGGGGAACATTGCGCGCTCTGAAAAATTTCGGTTGCGCGTTTACTTTCAGTTCCAAATGTGCTTTATAGTTCTTAGCGCAACCGAGGCCTGGTGCAATAATTTCTGCAAATTCTTCACATGGACGAGAAACACTGTCTGAAGGCACCGTCTGGTTCACTGATGGAACCTGATTTACTATAGACAAGTTAAACAACTGAAAAAATCGAAACCAAACAAGTTCACTGCAGAAGAAGAACGAACGACGTAAAATGACACAAGTTTTGTTTGTCCTTTGTATGTTGCAAGAAGGCTGCACTGTCCTAACAAAGGGATCTCTTGACCTGAATAGCTAGTTAACTTAATATTTGCGGCACGCAACGGAGGTGTGCCCAGCGGTTTGTAAGTGTCTTGATAGATCAGTGAAACTGCAGCTACGGTATCGAGCTGGAATGGTATCACTTTGCCGTTAATGTCCAAGTCTACAAAAACTTTATTGTCCTGCTGACGACAAGAGCGACTGTCTCGTGCAACGTGAACTGACACTGGTACATAATCACTTGCGACTTGGCGGGAGTTCCGGCGATGTCGACGTACACTATTTTTGGGACGAACACAGTCATTGTTAGAGAGAGTGGCACTGCGCGGAGTGGAATGAACTACATGAATTTCCATGGGCGAAGTTTCACGAGCCTGAGTATCCTTGGTTCGATTCCGATTCAGGCGCGAAGCAAAGCGCCTGGAACGGTTCTCAGCTTCCTACCTGAGCTTTTTCTGGCAAACACTCTGAACATGTCCTTTTTTATTACAATAAAAGCAAATAGCTTGGCATGACGGGCAATTCTCACGCGAATGTTTAGTAGCACACCGAGGGCATGATTTGATCACCGCATTTGCTTGCCGGCGCGGCACACGTGGCTGAGAGCCTGGCGGCAGCGGCGCGGCCGGGCGCTAGGGCTGTTTACTGCTCCGTGCAGCTCGCCCGGCTGTCCGGTTAACCTGACACGCTGCTGGCGAAGTTTCAAATGATTCCTGAGCAAAGTCAAGTGTGTCCTGCCGATCCAATATATCCATCACTTGTTGAAGGGAGTGATTGACTAGTTTCAAAATCTGTTTCCTTATACGAACATCAGAAACGTTCTGTGCAGTTGCATCACGTACCATAGTATCTGAATAAAGAGGTCCACATTGACACTCAAAAGCACAATCCCTAGTAAGGCCTTGCAAGGTTGCAACCCACTCCAGATTAGTCTGACTTGCCGTACGTTTTGTACGAAAGAAGATATACCTTTTCGCAACTATATTGACCGATTGTTTTAAATATGCATCTAATGCAGTCAAAATTTCTTCGTAGGACAGAGTTGCTACGTCGCGTCGGGGAAATATTTTGACTATTACAAGGTACGTTTGTACGCCGACCGAAGACAACAAACATGGCTGCCGCTCGTTACCTTGAATTCTGTAGGCGGCGAGATGGAATCCAAATTGGCGTGACCACTCCGTCCAGCTTTCCAGTGCAGCATCAAAGAGTCGAAAAGTTGGTGCCACAGCGTGTTGTGGCTGCGTTTGCGGTGAAGCGGCTGCTGCCGCATCGTTTTGCATCGAACATTGACTCTGGACGAGCTGGTTCAAAAATGGTTCAAATGGCTCTGAGCACTATGGGACTTAACAGGTGTGGTCATCAGTCCCCTATAACTTAGAACTACTTAAACGTAACTAACCTAAGAACATCACACACATCCATGCCCGAGGCAGGATTCGAACCTGCGACCGTAGCAGTCGCACAGTTCCGGACAGCGCGCCGAGAACCACGAGACCACCGCGGCCGGCCTGAACGAGCTGTCCAAGGGCATCCAGTAAGGCCTGCGTCTGCTGATTCTATAAACGATAAAATTCGGACAGTACATCTGGAGATTGTGTGCGAAGCCATTACACAAGTAAATCAGGGCAATATCGATAAGAACGTGGTTTTGCCTCGTCACCAAATGTTGTGGTTGGCTGGAGAGCCAACACCGTGTTACTAGAAGAGGCCGAAAGGCACGCGTTTTAGCTCACACAGGCTGGCGTGAGGGCTGGAACAGGACAAGGAAATTAGAATTTAGAAAAACGGACGTAGCTGGTAGAATACTTAACTTTAATCCATTAATGACGAACGTCACTCTTGACGGTACATGATTCACAATATCAATAGTAATTGAATATGGCGCCTTGTTAGGTCGTAGCAAATGACGTAGCTGAAGGCTATGCTAAACTATCGTCTCGGTAAATGAGAGCGTATTTTGTCAGTGAACCATCGCTAGCAAAGTCGGTTGTACAACTGGGGCGAGTGCTAGGAAGTCTCCCTAGACCTACCGTATGGCGGCGCTCGGTCTGCAATCACTGATAGTGGCGACACGCGGGTCCGACGTATACCACCGGACTGCGGCCGATTTAAAGGCTACCACCTACCAAGTGTGGTGTCTGGCGGTGACAGCACAGTGGGACATGTTTATGTCAGTCGGGTCACGGTCAATTGTGCCGTTGGTGCGACTGTTACTTATCCAGCACACTATACAAAGAATACAGAGAAAGGTGATCTTACAGACAAATCTACACTGAATATTCCAGGGTAATTCAGTGGATTGACTTCAAGTGAGAATACCTTTGACACAGAAGACGTAGGAGAGCTATATGTAGAACGGATGTTTAACAATGAGGGATGCTGACGACACGACAGCGCTAACAAAAAATCTCAATTACACAAACACACGAACTTCAGACATACAAAGCAGAGTAAATTGAATACGAGGGATTCTTTGAACACAAAGAGAATTACATTTAGATTAGATGCTAAATAACAACAGAAGTTAAAGTTGTGCACGAGTATTGTGTCTCATAAGGAGATATAAAAATACGACAAGATCACAGAAAACAATGTTCTTCTGCTCGGCGGGTGCGCTGCCTCGAAATGACAAACTTTTGGGAGCAGAGACGAACAGCAGGACTACAGGAAAGGATGTTGAGAGAGGGAACGGCTTTTAAAACTATGGGCAGCGCAAGAAGCAAGAAACATAACGTTCAATGTAGTTTATTGTCGCTTTAGAGTAGGGTTCTGAAGAACGAAGTGTATCTAAAAACTGACTCTACGAGGAGTGATTTGAAGCGATGCCAATAATTTCAACGTAATTTTCTCGGATAACTTGCTCCAGAAAGTCGTCTTCTTGCAAATTTGAAGCGTGCCATACGCAGCTAATTAGGTCTTGCCCGTGACGGCATTCATGGCTTTCTTACAGAAAGTCATTACTTTTACATCGTAAAGTTGTGATTTCTAGATGAGGCCTTTCGTTTTACTAGAGACCTTACGTTTTATATCCTGTTGAACTGGCTGTGATAACGGGAGACCCTTACAACCTTTTGGCCCATTCCTGTTGTTAAGCTGCCAGTCAAGTTGATTGTATAGGTGGTTGTGATATGTGACTTACTCCAATGACTCCATTCCGTGTAACATGCAGAAACTAAACTAGTCTGCTCTTCTAGTTACAGTCCAGCTACTTTCTTCTTTGAATTTCAGTTACGTACTTCTCATTTTTAACGATAAAATGCGTTATCCATTTAGGTAACACAAACCCTGTTCGTAACGAACTAATAAACCTAAAAATCAGTGTTAATATACCTCACTACTCTTCCCTTCCTGAAAATCATAGGATTTTCTGAATATACATGTTAGCTTCCCACTTTTTACAGAGACATATATGATCCTACATGACAGGTCAGTAAGTACGTTTCCTCAGTCAGTCGTTACGTTCAAACCTCTATCACTCTTCGAATCCTTCCACATTGTTTCCTAGCGTTTTTAATTTCGTCAGCTCTCAGCAAGATAAACGATTAGGTGACAACGATTTTATTTTATGGTCTGCCTCTTTTTTTTGTTGAGAAAAACCTCGCTAGCGGCAGTCAGAATAACTCTTCTATGGTTGCCTTTTCTGTACCTAAATCCCAAATGTTTCGCAATTCTTCTTCTCGAATTGCTGTCCTCTGTGAAAAAAGCATGTCGTAGGAGCATTTGTCGCCTTTTGAATTGTAGTACATTTGGCTTGATCAAAAAATTCCAATATAGTAAGACGTATACCACCTCTCTGGACATCGTCCAAATCAGGGACAGTTTTTCCTCTACTAAGAATTTTTAACCTTTTGAATATAGTATGTAAGTGTTGTGTCTGAAGATATATTCAGGACAGTTTTAAAAATCTGTTAGAATAATTATTTATTAGTCCTTAAAAGTACATCGCACTGTTTGGGCGATCGTGAGGACCTGCAAGGACACAAGTAATAATAGAGGGAAACACCAAGTGTCACCACAGCGTTTGAAGAGATATAAAAAGAATTCAAAAAGGGACATGAGAACATTTTGAATTTTTATACCTATTTACTCTTATCGAAAACTTATTGTTCAACTTCTTCTCCATTAGCTACGATAATTGTTCGGAAAACCGAAACCCTCCTTTAGTCGATAATATATTCTAGAATAATCTTTAAAAAATCATTTATCCTTTTGAATAATATTTCCGTTATCGGTTACAAACCCTTTTTCCCAATAATTACTGTCTCTGACATTTCTCATGTTTCTGCATGTGTTCTGTGTACTTATTTTAAAGCTATTTCCTTCTTTTCACGTAGTTCCCCAGTTTCGACCTTTATTATAATCCATATTATCTTTACTTTGTGGCCTGTTCTCTCGATCCTCTTGTCGTATTCCCTTTGCTTTATTGACTGGCTTGATTTCTTCAAATGCGCGGTAGTATTTCCTATAGGGGCTTACAGTAGCACAGGAGAGCTCTTTCTGACTGAAAGATTTCTGAATTGCGTTTTCAATAGCTGCAGTTTGATTAATTGTATTGTTAATTAACTCTAAGGCTAACTCTGCCTTTAGTTCTTCTTTTGCACCCTAGACCCTACGCCTGTCACTTGTATTACACCACTTCTTTAGAGGTGACCAGGCCTTCTTGCCGTTGTGAGTGTAGTCGACATCCGACATTAACTTAACAGCATTCAGTTGTGCGAGTGGATCCTACTCTGTGCATTAGTATGGTACCCAGCTCACTTGCTACCACGGAAAAGCGGTCTTCCTTAGAGCTGCGAAAACAATCGACATATAGTTGCGCTTTGGCATCTTGTAACTCTTGTATGTACTAGGTTCTGTAGTCCATTGGGATGCTCTGAGACGCAGATTTAAGAAGGAGCTTGATGAAAGCTCAGCAGTTCTTCCGATTGGCTTTTATTCCTAACACGTCTTCAACCATTCTGGTAAAGACATCCAACTTAGTATTTTTGCGGTTGAAACTACGTGTAACTCGTGCATCATGAGACTAGAGAACTTTTTAAGTTATGGACATAAATTTTCTGTTTGTGTGTAGAACAGTGCTTGGACAACCTGTTTCTTTATTATTTGGCTGATGCCACAATTGATACAGGGGAAACCAATGTTGCAAGTCTTCTAAAAACGGAAACAATAAAATGATTTCAGTTGCTTTAGATCATGGATGAATCTGAATTATTGACATTCTGCCCATATCTCAACTTTAAATCAATCTTTCTTACGCGCACTATACCCGCAATCAATATAGGAACTGTTGGAATCGCCGATAATGATTCCTCTTTCCTTGTTATGGTGATTTTCTGTGGGACGGAAAACTATAAAGTAGGAGGCTTGCAGAAAGAGTTTCCTGTATATTAGTTGAGTCCACGGTTAGGATTCCAATGTTATCGTCATCTGTTAGCAAAGCGTGTCTTATAACTACGATTTGTTTGCAAAATATTGCGCTTCTGTACTTGGAATGAAATCTCTCTGTAACTAAGTCCCCTGCCATCTGTTCCACTGCGGCAGTTGTTCCTAACACAAAATGTTTCTTAAATGGGTGAATTGCCAGTATGGTTTCGACATAAGTAAGATAACAGAGATGGTTTCGTTCACGATAATCCCTCGACGTTGATTCTTAATGGGTGTCCTGAGAAAGATTTATTCTGTGAAGCTTTGGTTGTCGTGGCGAGAGGTTTAGCTAGGTCTCTGACGCTGTTGGCAGGGGACGCCCGGTGATCTCTGTCGTAATAACAACACAGCGCGTGCGTACACCTTTCTTGTTACTGGTTTATCACTGACAGCAGGCGTTCACAACCTGTAACTTCCTGGTATGTCGAACAGGAAGGTCCAAAGACCTCCTGTCACAGATCGACAAGTAAAAATAGAAAGCAATTTCGTCGGGTATAATATAATATTTTTTAATTATATTGGACTACTGATTGCTAATTGTTTGCACCTTCCTGTTTCGTATTCCAGCATTTGCTTCCAAATAGCGGATGTCCCGGCAACTATAAGACAATGAAACGATTATCTTGTAACGTGATCGTTTCCGATCGGGTATTCTTGTAGGTATAGTTCAGGTAGCTCTAAATTCTTCAATTTACATCTGGCTGTACGAATTATTTACAGTCTGACTTTAAAATTGAGAAACGTACTGAGGAAATACGGTCTGAATGTGTAAATCAAGTTTTAGATGAGTTTAATAGTTTCTTTTTTTCTGTTAGGTATTGGAATCGTATAAAGAGTTTTCTGCGAGTGTATTGTGGGAAATGTATAGTGTAGAGAGACAAACATTCACTTAAAATGGTAAAGAATAACAGGATTGTCATTCAGTAAGGTTTGCTACGAAGAGATGGGAAAATCTTGTTACCTGTTAGGCTGCTCATGGAAGGACTCTCTCTTTTTTTTTCGAGTGGTGAGGAAAAATTCTCAAGGGAAATTACTTGATGTGGAAATTCATTACGATCGCAATGGTTTTCGGGCTCTGCACTTGCTTAATTTTTTAATGTACACAGACGCAGAAGATAGCATCTCCTGGAAGGGAAGCGGTGTAGCGTATTACGGTAATTAGTGAGAATGTTAGTTAGGCTTAAGACAAGGGGATCGTCATTAATTCGTGCTATGCTCTTAAAATGAAATATGCAGGAAATGACAAACAAAGTAATTCAGTAACGTCAGCTTAAAATTGTGTTTTACTAATCATACCTTAGACATGCCATACACATATATTACTGGCTGATCATCAAGCCGATTCCATTTTGTATTCTCGTGTCGTACTTGATAGTGATTTATTTCTTGGAATTTTCGTGGTTCTTTTCGTAGGAATAGTGTTGCCGGGTGCAGAGTCGCTTTGACAGAAAAGATCTTCCTATTGTTTTACTTTGTAACGACGATGCTGTATTTATGAAATAGCATATATAAATATTTACTTTGATCTTATTTAGACACTTAAAAGATACACAATCTGGCCGCAGGCAATACACTTCGTTATTATATATTCTTTTAATAGTTGTTAGCATGCACTGCTTGTGATACGTTACTAGTGCATTGTTTATTCAGAAGCTGTATTACCGAATGTATCTGTTATTTACGATAACTAGCGTCAAGATTCAGTTAATTTTATGTAGTCAAACGTTTTGGTCTTTCCTGACATGAAATGCCCAGGAACAGGATTTCATTAACTGTCAGAAAAAGTTCTGGCTATCTCACGTAAAATTTCACCGGAAATTTTATTATCTGCGTCGTACTGAGCTTTAAAGATAACATACGGCTGACACTGTTAATACCTTTGTGGTTCGTAGCACACTAAAAAAGTTCTAATTCAAGTCAATTTTTAAGCTGTTACAGCCTATTTAGTTGAAAGTCACTACTTTTTGAATTCCCATTTAATAAATAGTTAGTTAATATTTTTTTCTCTCTCTCTTTCTAAACAGTTTTAACCATGAGAAGTAATTCTTTCGTAGGATGAAATTAGCGCAGACTTGGCGCAGGAATATCTTTCTTGTTTTTTCAATATTTTCTCTACACATCATAGATAAATAAAACTTTTACTATAGTCTCAATTAAAACACCACGAATCAAATGAATAAACATATATTAGCAATCAGAGCGAGCAATAAGTGCAGCTAGCGAGAAAAAGAAGTCAGTTAACAATGCACAGCAGTACTTTGTATAGACTGAACACTCTACGTCATAAGATTATTGTATTTCTGTAATTTGTGCTCTTGGAGACCACTCTGTATTTAAATAGTATTCAAGTTAAATATTTCATTTTATTACTAAAATGATGATTAAAACACATAGCCTGCAACTTACGAAAATGCGAAAGTACCTACAGTAGGCAGCCCCCCGTCAATTGTCCTTCACGGCATTTCTGTTAAGAGTAGCCATATTCTACAGTCTAACAGGCATTGAAGAAACAGAATAATAAATTTGTTTTGAAACGTTTCTGAGGCTCCAAAATTCTCAAGAGTAAATTTTACATGCGTTTTGGTTGTCTCAACCTCGTGAGTGGTCAGTTGTAGGTGAAACAAAGACTTGTAGATGTGTGTGTGGTGCGTATTTCTCATGTTTGTTTTATAATGTGGTAGCAGTGCAGGCAATGTAATGAAGTCGTATATTGGCGAGAAGGTGGTTTTGCGGCAAAGCAGGACAAATAACCACACAGAGTAAACAACTGCGCAGCTCTCCACACCAGCATCAGGAGGTTGCTGCAAATTACAATAACCTGATTGCTGAAGGTTGAAGAGAACGCATTTCATTTGCTTGTAGAATGGTACAGAATTAAATTACGTTCTGCCAGTGATACGTCCAGTTTTAGCTCGAGAGACGGGCAGTTAAGTTTTAGCTTGAGTCAAGCGTTCGGAAGTAATAGTGGGCAGTGGGAGTTGGTCGAAGTAGTTGTGGTAGGGTGCAATTGTTTGTTGAAGTCAACATTGCTCATACGGCAAGTCATGTGTGTTTCGTGACTTGCTCATACGTAAAGAATTTATGTTTCAGTACATCAGTATGGCGCTGTGTTAAGGGTTTCCCATGTGAGTGATTATTTACGTGGGTGTATAACGGATATTTGAGTGTGAAGATCCCATTCTATTAAAGTTTAATTTGAGGACAATTTAATGTGAATTTAATCCATTAATACTGGATGATTCGCAACTGCTGTTCGCCTTTTCTGTGTTGGATGCGGTTCATTTGATCTGTTTGGTGATATTTAGCTCAGATGGGAAACCAGACTGTTCCACAGTCATAATAATAGTGTTTCTGTCTAGGCAGCTCAAAGCTGGCTGAGCTGGGCCTTTTCGATATGCTGTGAAATTTTTATGGATTTGTAAGCAATAAACGAGATAGTGGCTCCTATGGATGGTTAAGTGATTTTGTTAAAAGTACTACGTGCACTTGGGTGGAACGCTGTTGGCGACTGATTTAATTTTGCTACTCATTATTTTCTAGTTTTAATTTTTTTCATCTTTGGAATTGGGTAAGTAACCATGGACCAATTTGAGTGAGCAAATACGACTGGATCATCCGCTCTGAATAGGCAGTGACGAATATCTTAAAGTAGCGTTTTTACTTTGCGCGACATATTGGTCCAATGCTCGAAGTGATTGTACCCACTAACTTGTTGAACGTCAGGGCGGCCCTTAGTTGTTTACTTTTATTTATTTTACTGATATGAAGTCCACTTATCAGAGAGTTGTCAGCCATCGTAATATATCAACTTACGGCTGCATTGTGAAACGAGAAATAAATTATTGTTGTTTAAAGAACAAAATATACTTCCCCCCCCTTATTAATAAATTGAAAAGCACTAGCTGTCCGTCAATATGACAAAAAGGGAAATAAATGATTGCAGAAAGCAATAAATTTAAGAAACAATATTATTAAAAGAAAAGTCAGAGAATGCAACATAAGCTAACGTAAGTAGATGTGCTAACGTGCATTTTACAGTACATCGTGATTTTTTAATAATAAGGTTTAATAATCATCTGCGAGCATCACATATACGGACATGGCCATGTGCGCAAGCTGCTTTCTGACTGTAAATGTTTTATTTCTGATATCTATAATGTGCCTCATTTTATCTACTAGTACGAAAACTTGGCATGAGTTTCTAACTCATAACGAACACGTTTTGTAACAACGATTTTCGAACGCCAGAAGATGACAGCAAAGTCTACCGCAATCGGTTGCAAAAATGAAGTGTTTATGCGATCTTGGCAATAGCAAGTTTTTTTTATGAAGAAAAACAGATCGCTCCTTCTCATTTCTCAACATGAGAAAATTCAATCAAAAATCAGGGAGGTTTGCGAAAACAGCAGCTTTTGAGCGTCTGGAATAAGCAAAAGTATTAACAAGTGGTTATTAATTACGAATTGAAATAATTTGCATATACGATTCAAAAAGCGATATAAAGTTATTCTGAGGGAAAGAGGCGGAAAAAATAAAAAAGATTGATTTGGAAGAATGGATTTTACGAAATATTCTGTAATAGTAGTATAGAAAGAGATTGTCATTAGTCAGTTTGGCAAAGGCTATATCGCTCACGTGTAAATACATTTTTCGCTGAAGTTGGAGGGAAGATTTTTCAGTATAAAAAAAGAATATTTAACTTTGAATCGCCATATCGAAATTGGAACAAAAATAACGGGTTGGGTTTTTCTGAGAGAGTCGCTTTAATGGTTTAGAATTTTATACATATTTAATCCGAGGATCAGTACGATATTTGATGTCAGTCGACACCGTTGTAATTCTTTGAGGTTTAAAAAGTACGCACATGACCGCTATTTCAGTTTCACCTGTACTGAATTGTGAAATGCTAGAATTATTGGTTGTTCAGATATCTAGTTCCAAGACGGACATCGTGTAGGAAAGTAATATTATTTAGACAATAGGGTATTATTGTACTAACGACAAAAATTGCTTTAATATTCTGAGATATCAACAAATTTTTATTTCATTTGTTTGGAAGATATAATTATGCAAGTGGTATTCCGCACATCATTTTGGTTATAATTCACAAGACTAGTTTTTTCCAGATTAATTTTCCACTCGCATGCTGATACTCTTGAATACTTTTAAGCAGTTATTAGACGAATTGTGTTTGTGTTGAAGAGTAAGCGCGTATTTAATATTGGAAGTTAAGTATGGGAAAGGCTTAAGTCAGAGTAACCCCGGTCACTGATATACATCGACTGGAGTGATAGCACGGCAATATCCTACGATTTCAAGTAGAAAAACAGTTTGTGTTGGGTCTGTGGTTCATTGTTACGGAAGTGATACGATTTCGCGTTACATTTGAAGATGGCGCATCTAATATTGAAGAGCAGCACTGTATCACAGCAGCTGCCTCATTTAACTCAGTCTTGCAATCGAACAATTTTATTTTAATATAACGGCCTGTGAAACTCTAGTCACTGTGATTAAGGTTGGCGTAATTGTATGGGTGAATCGGAGTGATGTGAGTAATAGAAGATACTACGCGAGCTACCAGTAGTGATGAGTGCGGAATTGCTACATCCAGTGTAGACGATTTGTACATGATAGCATGCCTTATGTAGATGGAACTTCTTTCTTAAAGTATTGTTTGTGATGAAGTCAGTGAACATCGTTTCGAACTACACACGGTGTAGCGTCTTATACCTCAAGGAAGCAAGGGAGAGAATGTAATTATTTGTGGGTGATATCATCTTTCTACGACACAAATGCACACTTGGATTAACACAGTTCTTTATTTACATGCACTGGAAACATTACTTAACTTGAATAGAGTCCATGTGTTGTGATACCAGCAGTCCTCTTGCAGACTGATGTGAAGTACAATTCTGCGCGAGGTAAACAAGTCCCGCTATAGTCATATATGGCGATCGAGTCTTAGGCCAAACTGAGAACGTCTGTGGCGCAGTGGATTGGTTTCCCGCGCATGCGCGACACATGACGTGATCTGTTCAGTATGGGCGTTCATGCCCTGCTCAGTACAATCATGTCGCGCTAACCGTTTAGTGCGAACCATTCCCCAACGTCCTTGATGGAGCCCCTTTAACACATCCTTCTGCAAAAGTTTGGGAATAAACACTCGACTGTCTGCTGTCATTTTGAACTAAAACCAAACTTTGTTGAACTGGAAGGTTATGTCGACGTGCAAAAAATCGTCGCGCAACAGAGTTCTGGATAGTATTCGATGAACGAAGCCAACATGTTCGAATGCATTGCAACAAAATTTTGAGTTCTGGGTCTGCTTCCAAGGCCCGTGCAATTTTTCTGTAGTGCAATGGAAAAGACTGCAGCAAATTCAGAGTTCTTCGGATCCATTTGGCAAAACGATGCGGCAGGTGCATCAAAGTCAGTCTTGGCCAGTCGGGAGGCGAGAGAGCGTCTGCATTGCCGTGCTTTGCCGTACGTCTGCACCCAATTTCATACAGGTACGGCGAAAGCAACAACGCCCGACGTTGAAATTTTTGAACAATGAGTGTAGGAACTGGCATTGACTGATGAAACGAGGACTGCAAAGCCATGTGATCTGTCACTAAATAGAACGTGCGACCAAACAGATAGTGATGGAGTTTTTTCACACCATATACAATAGCGAGGGCTTCCTTTTCAAGTTGTGAAGAATTGCCCTGAATTTCAGTTAACAACTTAGAGCCAAAATCAATAGGTCTGTTCTGTGCGTTTATTCTGTGCGAAAGCACAGCGTCGATTCCGTAGGAAGTAGCATCGACTTGAAAATCTGCTGACTTGGCAGTGTCAAAATGCACTTAACATCTGTCACTGACCAAGCCATTTTTTAGTGTGAAATGCATCGTGAAACTCTTTGATTCACACGAAAGGGAAATTTTTCCTACGCAAGTGGTGCAATGTAGCCGGTATGACCCGAATGTAGTATGTCATTTTGCTTAGTACTGACTGCAGTTCACAACCATTGCTAGGAACAGGCAGGTCACGAATTGCAAGCAAATGAGATTGGATGGATTTCACAACGTGACTGCTTCATCAAATGACCTAAATAATGTAGTACTGTAGTCACACTTTTCGAGACGACACTGGATATCTGTTTTGGAGAACCCTCGAAAAAGAGTACACAAATTGGTCATGTGTTCCTCCGCTGTACGACCTGAGACGACAATACAGTAAAGGTAGTTTGAACAAAATGGCACGTTCGCAGTCAGCTGTTGCAAGTAAAGTTAAAAAAATTGCTGGTGCGGAAGCACTGCCTAAGAGCAAACGCAGATGTTTGATCAGGCCTAAGCGTGTAATAACACCCGCGACCACTACGGTCGCAGGTTCGGATCCTGCCTCGGGCATGGATGTGTGTGCTGCCCTTAGGTTAGTTAGGTTTAAGTAGTTCTAAGTCTAGGGGACTGATGACCTCCGATGTTAAGTCTCATAGTGCTCAGAGCCATTTGAACTATTTTGTTTTTGTAATAACAAGAAACACTTATTCTTCATCCAGTGAAATGTGCAAGTAGGCATCACGGAAATCTATCTTAGAAAAGTAACGTCCTGCACTAAGATTGTCCATGAGTTCCTCAGGCCGAGGTAGAGGATAAGCGTACACTTCTGTGTGTGGTTTGACTGTAGACTTGAAGTCAAAACAAATGCGAATGCGACCGGAAGGTGTAGACAACAAAGCGAGAGGACTTGCCCACTGATTATCAATTACCTTGCAATTCTTTCACTTCATTGGCTACTTTGTCTCAAAGGAATTAAAACGGGGTGGACCCGGAAAAACTTAGGCTGTGAATTGTCTTTCAATTTGACGTGCGCTACAAAGTTATTAGCTTTTCCTATTTCTCCTGAAAATAGTTCAGGAAATTCTTAAGCTCGCTAGTGACTGTCAGACACTGAAAGGACATTGTCTTTGATGCTATGTCCAAACAAATCAAAGGCATCTAAGCTGAGTATGTTCTCACTGTCTCTTGAGTCCTTCACAGCAAAAGTCACTGTCCTAATGTGAGATTTGTAAGTGGCAGGCAAACTACTCTGTCCAAGCACTGGAATTTCCTGTCCATTGTAAGCAGTGACGTGCTTGCTAGATTTAGAAAGGTTTGGTCAGAACAACTGTTCGTCCGTGGCATGATTAAGCAAAGTTACTGAGGCACCTGTATCTAACTGAAAGTTTACGCGACGGCCAGCAATTCGTAATGAGGCAAACAGTTTGTTAGAACATCACTGCACAGCAGTAGGGCGGGAAGCAGGCAGAATTTTAATATTACTTTTCCCACAACGCGTTGTAGGTTTTGAAAAACAGCGTTTATTGCATGTGCACGTGTTGGTTTTTTTTTCTGGGAGCGGCTAAAATTGGCGTTTTTGCGCCTTTGCAGACAAACTGCTTGGACACGTCTTTTTTCTCTCACAGCTGTAACACGTGGCATTACGTGATGGCCCAACCCGTCTTTTATGGCGAGCAAAACATCTAGTGGAAGAATTCAGTAAATTTGCAGACATGTCTTCATGTCTACGTTGCTGTCTGCGCGGCAGTGTACGCGCTCGTTGTTGTGGCTGCTTGGGACGGTCGCAAACAGGGAGCGACTCGAGTCGACAAATCGGGACATGGTCAGACTAATCCGTCTTATGTCAGTCGAGTCACACTGCTCCACGATTTTCCATACTTGGGGAAGTGATGGATCAGAGTAATTTGAGATCTGTTCCCGTATTCAGCTATCTTGGACACTGAATGTTATTGCATCACGTATGGAAATCGTTTCTGAAGAAGAGAAATTTGTTAACATCAAGTATAGATTTAAGTGTTAGGAAGTCGTTTCTGAAAGTATTTGTATGGAGTGTAGCCATTCATGGAAGTGAAACATGGATGATAAATAGTTTGGACAAGAAGAGAATAGAAGCTTTCGAAAAGTGGTGCTACAGAAGAATGCTGAAGATTAGATGGGTAGATCACATAACTAATGAGGAGGTATTGAATAGAATTGGGGAGAAGAGGAGTTTGTGGCACAACTTGACAAAAAGAAGGGACCGGTTGGTAGGACATGTTTTAAGGCATCAAGGGATCACAAATTTAGCATTGGAGGGCAGCGTGGAGGGTAACAATCGTAGAGGGAGACCAAGAGATGAATACACTAAGCAGATTCGGAAGGATGTAGGTTGCAGTAAGTACTGGGAGATGAAGAACCTTGCTCGGGATAGAGTAGCATGGAGAGCTGCATCAAACCAGTCTCAGGACTGAAGACCACAACAACACCATCATTAAATCACTTCATAAGTGGCCACAACTACACTGAAATTTACACTTCCTAGTCTTTGACCGTTAATTCTGTGTACCACTGGCGGTACATCTGTTCCGGATTTTTCTGCAAGGAAAGAACTGATTTCTATCTGCGGCTACTTGGACTTGCTGGTCACAGTATTGAGTTAAGACAGCGATTACTTCGTAATAGCCGAGTTCGTCGGGAGATGCCGTTGATAGCAGTTTTGGTATTAACCTGGGCATTGGGGACCTGGCAATCGAAAGAAAGTATTGTAACTTTAAAGTACCTTGAACATGATGAACTTCATAATGTGCTTGGAACTAGGTAGCGTATTCAATCCATTCCTCCTCTGTTTCCATAAGTTGTCGGATCCGTGGTATACTTGTCGGCGGCCCTTGTTAGGCCGATTGGTTGGTCGGATGTGGTTGTGCGTCCTCTGCAGCTTGTGCAGCCAGTAGTACTTGTACCGTCGTTAGTAAGGCAGTAATCTGTTGGTTCTGAATCTGAAAGCTTGAGTTAGGGCCATCACATTGACCATCTGAGGCTGAGGCGTGGGGGCTGGAGGTGGAGGGGACGGCGAATTCATGGTTTACACAAATACGTTCTAGCAAAAAGCAAGCAAAGCCTCTGCAAACAAAAATGTGATTAGTTCTACGGCTCCCCTCCCGGAACTCCCGGAATACATGCAAGACAACAAATAGATGTAGCAACAAATTAGCAAATAGAACCACTTGAACGCGATCACCACTGCAAGCTAAGCGACAAGAAGGAAAGCAAAATCTTTGCCCAAGTTGATTCTCTTTGATCGCTACTGAATTATCCTTGTTCGCCTCTGTAGAGTCTTGCACCGCGAAGAAGCATGGGAGAGGATCTAGTTATGCTTGTGCGGTACCCTCTTCTTACAACACAAATGCACAAGTGAGTTAATACGGTTCTCTGTTTCCATGTGTTGTGGTACAAGCTCACCAGTAATAGTCCTCTTGCAGCCTTATGTAAAGTACAATTCTGGCTGAGGTAAACTAGTCCCGCTATAGTCACTTACCTGGTCGCTATGTACTGTCAAAGCCTGTGACGAACAAAACCCGCTCTGTGAGTATACTGACAGAGGCCAAATTGGAAGATTGAGTGACTGAGGCCCTCCGATCAGAGGCGGCCGTCTAAACACATACTGTCGAGGGGACGTTGGCGGCTTGTTGCTTGTGAGTGTGTCTCTGGCCTCTCTCAATATAGGAGCGCTTGATCCAGCGCCTACTAATCGATCTTTGCGCTTCATCTTGGCCGATCGGTGGGCTGGCTATAGCTTATGCCAGTGCACTTGGTAGAAGTACTGTTTCACGAAGATGCATACCCACCACATACATAAGTGTTAATATGCTAGTGTATAGTGTTCGCAATTGGGTATTAAAGTACTCATCCTGTAGCAAATCAAACAAAGAATAGCCAGTATTCAGTATGACTTCTTAACAACATTGGTGGCCAAAAGATGTCCAATGATATTAAGACATGTATACCAGACTTCCGAGTACAGTGTTGCTCACATGGTAAGCGATTTATTTGTACATCCAAAATGGGAACAGGTCCTTCAGTGAATGAATGCTCTTCGGTAATGAGACTGTAAGGTCGTCAGGTAGGCTAATGTTTTGCTACAAGAGAAGTACAAAGTGTTATTAAATTAACAAAGCATCTAATGCTGCATGGTTTATAATGCAGTGAATTTCTATTTGCAAATCACCTGGCTACAACGTGGCGACATTCACAACACACGATTCGGCATAGAAACGTCAAAATTTGCACCCACGTTTGTAAGCCATACTGCGCTTAATATAGTTTACGTAACAAGTTAGAATCATTTCGAGTCCTTTATGCTCGATTCACTTATGTGGGAAGAATATTTTCTATACGCTCTTGGTGTATATCTCATTTTAAGGGCTGTTGGAGAAAGTAACATATTTCTGTACTTGTATGCTTGAAGTGTATTGTGAGTAAGCCTGTTGCGTCTCTCTCTTGTCGACTAAACGGACACGTGACGTAGCAAATAGCACTTGGCTGAATACTCGTTACCTCATCCCTTAATCCACTTAACAGGGTTACAGGTCGAAGAGCAGTATCCAGGAGATGGCTGAATGAAGAAATTTGAAAGCGAATCCTTGCAGTCGCGATTTACACATTTTTAGAATTCTTTCAATATACGACAGACTGTAAGTTGCTACATTTTTGTGGTCTTTTCACTTATTGCTCCGAACAGGTGTTCCGAGTTGACGATGGTGACTGATTCGAGTAGAAGATCATCAGTTGGGGATACGACTTTTTCTAAACTCTAGGCCAACAAATTATTAAATTTTGAGCTCCGCTTCTTTTGTTCCAGAAAACCATTTTACGGATTTCATCGACAATACATGATGGTTTAAATTGACTACAGTCCAGTCCAGGAGTTTGGTCCGAGAGCTCAATTGTGCTATCATAATTAACAATAACAACAGTATTGCTAATCCACTTTTGGTCAGAAAGACCTACCTAATCTCAACACACATTGTAATGCACTCTGTCACCTGACAAAACTATACTTATTAACATAACACTAGCCATAAGTTTGAGAGGTGTAAGGTCACCAACGTGAAAGAAAATCAAGGCTCAGAGCTCAGTGATGTTCAAAAACTTGCTTTCTTTATTTAAGATTAATATTTACCAGGGCCTGCAGAATACTATTTTTAAACTATTTCCTACAGTAATTTGTGGTAACCTAAAATACATCTTTATATACAAGTCCTACCTAACATCAACTCACATTGTACTACACTCTGGCACTTGTCAAAAATCTACATACAAACAGAGTTCTACCCATCAGTTTGAGGGGTGTAAGGTCACAAAAATTAAATATAAATATAAAAATGAAACAGCCTGAAGGCTACCACTATTTTAATTTCTATTAGTGTTATGACAATAGAGTTTTTCCTTTGTATATTAAATTAATCACAACGTATACAAATATGATAGAAGACGTTCTGCCCTCTCAGAAGATAAAATAAATGATAAATGTAATCTGTGATTATCAAAATGCTTCATGACGATTGCACCTGGCACCATGTGGGTTTGGGTAGACTCACTGAGTGAACTCAGAGAGTTAAGACTAAAAGGGATGGTTGCAGAATACAAATTTCAGCCGCACCGCTGGTGAAGAGACACTGACCACTCTGCTGCTTGCTACAAGACAAGCGGAAAGTGGAATTGGTTTTATTTTGTCTTGGTCCGGGACTGCTTCTTCAACATTCGCAGCTGTTCACCATATCTGGTGGAACGTTCACTATCCGCCACCTGTGACTCGTTCAAAATCCTAGGCAAGGTCGGCTTCTTAGACTTTAGTTACAAGGCCTTAGACCCCAAAATTAACGATGGACAAACTTATAGGCTGAGAAGTAATAAGGAGATAGAAGAATACACAGACATACATGGTGACATGAGAAAACGAAGACTCGGATTTTATGGGTACATTAGAAGAATGGCACCTGCTAAGTTGACGAAACAAATTCTACTTAAACGGAAGTAAGGTCAAAACTAAGCCAATTAAATGGATCGCTGCGGCTAAGGAGGGTCTTCAAGTAGCCGGCATAACTCAGGCAGACGTTACAGACAGAAAAACGTTCAGGCAAAAGGTATTTGCTTGGAGAGTTGGTCAGAGGGAAATTAGAAAACGGACTGGAACATGTAGTCTGATGAAAGAAAGAGACTTTATTCTCCAAGGATCAAACAAATTTGGACACAAAGAAAAGCCAACCATCAAACTGTCTTTCATGGATTGTACATCACGTGGTCCTGTTGGGCGCATACATCAATAATAATAATAATGATAATAATAATAATAAATCTATTTTTTTCGAAAATTGAGAACTATCGCGAAATTATGAGTACAAGGTCTCATCGTAAAGACGTTTTTACTGTTGATTACAAAATCGGTCTTCGATTTATCGAATTTATAACATTTCCGAAGCTATTGAGGATTCGATATCATAACTGTTATTTTGTTAATGTTATTTCACCTGGTACATTTGGCTTACATTTAAATGCGTGAAATATAGTCTTTTATTCTCCAGCATTAGTTTATGAATTTCACTTCTGAAAATAGGCATTTAGTTAAATTTCGGTATAGTATTATAACTTTTTCGTTAATACGTAACAGTATCCGAATTAGCCAAATGTATCGGTCCTCCATGAAACCTAGTATCCTGTTATGATCTATACCTGTTATAGTTCCTAAGATCATGATAGCAAAACATCAGATGAAGATTGTAACTGCTTTCAACGCCCGATACTGGGATTTCTTAGAGGAATCCTAAAATACAATTTTAGAAGGATGGTACTGTATGTATTGAATCAGCAAGCAATCAGGGATGTTGTGCTGTGGTTAAAAACATACCTCAGTATGTTAGAGACAGAGTGTTTTGCAAGGTGACGCAATCGACTTAGTTTCAGTAATCTATAAGGTATCGTATCTCTTCGTTTAATAATCCACATCACAATACGTCCATTTATATTGTGTGTCAGCTGCCAAACAACTAACTAGTATTAAATGCGATACACACAGTCCATTCACCAGAATACATTCGAATAGTACAGTAGGTGCGAATTAACACTTTCATATTCTAAAAGATAGTTTTGATATTACGAATGACAATGGAAGTCTGGTTCGAGCTACCAGAGATGGTGGTCAAGTGTGTATGAAATGTACATGCTCGTGTAAATTAATGTATGTCTCTTCTGACGAAGACTATGGCCGAAAGGTAATGTGTAAGTGTCTTTAAATTGTGCCTCCATGCAACTTGGCGTATCATTTTTACAATGAATAGATAGCAATCTACCTTCTCCTTACACTGTTGTATTCCGACTTACGGTTTCCATTATTTGAGCTGAATTATCAGCTTCAGTTGAAAACCGACGAATACCAGTTCTGCCAATCATTGCCAGCGCCACATCATGGGATCAGGTACATGGTAAAATGCCGTCAATATATGATATGAAAATAAACCTATTACAGGCATCACACTATGTACCGACAATGCTCCACTTAAAACTGTTTACTTTATTAATTTTTTATGTAATAAATCTAATTTAGTCTGTATTTCTCGTTTCTGTAGCTAACAAAGTCGCTCAAGCGGCTAGCATTCTTCTTCTCACAGCTTTTACCTTCTTACCGCTAAATTTTGAAATAGATACCACAATTTTTCTAAATTATTTGAAACAGTTTCAGATTATATGACAATTTTCGTCACAGTAATAGTTTCAAAATTTTAAACGATGGAATCTCTTGACTCTATAAGTCGGCGTGGGAGCGAAGGTCTCTCTGCTTTATTCCTGATACGACAAGAGCTGACACCTGCGTAGTAAGAAAACTTGACTACTGATGAACACATGTTTTATTCTTTATGTAAATACATTGCCACTCATGTTAATTTATGTTGGGGAATGTGGTACAACTTATATTTGTTAAAAAAAGGGGGGAACCTAAAGCTGAGATAATTACTGATGCAGCATTTTTCCGTATCTCAATTGTTCGGAATTCGGGATGAATCATACTGACTACTGCACGAATCAATGATGACAATCATAACTGAACTAAGTAATTAGGATGGATTACAGCCTGCCGTGGTGGCCGAGTGTTTCTGGGCGCTACAGTCTGGAACCGCACGACCGCTACGGTTGCAGGTTCGAATCCTGCCTTGGGCATGGATGTGTGTGATGTCCTTATGTTAGTTAGGTTTAAGTCGTTCTAAGATCTAGGGCACTGATGACCTCAGAAGTTAGGTCCCATAGTGCTCAGAGCCATTTGAACCATTTTTTTGGATTACAGTTTCTACCGTGGATGGCCTTTTATGACAATTTTGCTACCTGCTGTACTGGTAATGAGGTAGCGAACCCGTTTTGTCCAACACACAAGTTTGGTGATATCCGAACGTATTTGTATTAAACGTGATGCTACAAATAATTTTGCGTTACATGGAGTAACACAGAGCGAACTTCGTGCAGTAAATTTTGGAATGAAAACGATCACCATTTCTAAAGTTTGAAGATATGCGCGTAATGAGGCGTGACTGACGCGAAAATCAGCATGTCACCAAACTAGTCTCATTCCAAATTTACTGCTACAAGAGAGGTCGCGAGAGATTAGACGAGAGCTCTAAGGCGCTGCAGTCATAGATTGTGCGGCTGGTCCCGGTGGAGGTTCGAGTCCTCCATCGGACATGGTTGTGTGCGTTTGTCCTTAGGACAATTTAGGTTAAGTAGTGTGTAAGCTTAGGGACTGATAACCTTAGCAGTCCCATAAGATTTCACACACATTGTTTTTTTCTTTTTTTCTGCAAGAGGGAAGGCTAACGGAGGAGATGTAACATAAATACAAGGCCAATCTTGCCCCATTTATTTACAAAACAGTGGCGTAATTCACATCAACGGCTACTGTAGTGACATGACAGCAATAGCTAAGTTTCACTTTGACATAGGAACATTTACTTACACTGCCACCGTGAATGGTGATGGTAGTATTCGCATCAATATTAGAGCAGCCGCTCGGCTGTAATCTCTTGGGGGTTGAGTTTCACATAAACTGGTACATACGAGTTTAATCGTTGTTGTTGTTGTGGTCTACAGTCCAAAGACCGCTTTGATGTAAATCACCATCTACTGCAACCTACATCCTTCCGAATCTCCTTACTGAATTCTCTCTCTACAATTCTCCCCCCCCCCCCCCCCAACTTCCCTCCGTTACTGCATTGGTGGTCCCTTTACATCTTCCTTTTTTGAGTCAAGTTTTTTACCACAGATTTCTTGTCTCCGCAGTTCTATGCAGTACCTCATCATCCATCTAACCTCCAGCATTCTTTTGTAACATCACATTTCAAAAGCCCCTATTCTTTCCTTGTCTAAACTGCTAATCGTCTACGTTTCACTTCAATACATGGCTGCACTCCAAACAAATATCTGCATAAAGCCTTTTGAAGTATTATGTGTATATTGGATACTAACAAATTTCTCTTCCTCAGAAACGCTTCTCGCCAGTCTATCGTTTGTATCCTCTATATTTCTGCCATCATCAGTTACTTTGATGTCCAAATGAAGAAATATTTACTACTTCGTTTCTCGTTTCCAAGTCTAATTCTCTCAGCATTACCTGATTTGGTTCGACTACATCTCATTATCTTCCTATTGTCGTTGTTACATTGTGAAATTTCATTTAGCGTTACGTTATACGGTCTTTTATGGTTGTTGCGTTAATACGAAAAGTCGAAATGAAATGCTACAGAGAATAAAATAGTTTTGTTTGTGAAAGGCAGTAATTACTATGTACCATTTAGTGTTACCATCGGTAACACTTCACGTATCAAGTACATATTTGAACGGCTTGAGTTAGTGGTCAGAGAATAGTAGGTTTTGAAACTAATTCTGACAAAATAAACTCCATTAATTTTAATATTTATCGTGAACGCTATATCACAACTTCTGTGATTACCAAGGTTTCATAGTAGTAATTTCGTTGTTTCTTTAGGAGATTGAGATGGAGCAGTTCAGGTTGATTGTGCTACCGTTGTGGGACGAAGGCTGTTGCAGGATGAGCAGATGTTACAAACCGAAGATTCTGTTGTGGTCGTCCTATCATATGAGATCGGGCCCAAGTGAATCATTAGAGTTTGGGTAGGGAAGTACACTATCAGCCAGTAGGTGTGATAATTCACCCGACTTTCTTGTGTTCCATGTGTGCCTCATATAGCATGGCATTGTCGGGTCACATGAAACAATTGAACACTTCTATTACTTCTGTTAACAGGGAACTCAACACAAGCCATATTAAAAGAATGTTTGATTGTATTATAAATGACAGTTTTTTCTTCATATTAAATTCAATTATAATATGAATTCCTGGCATATGGAGAGGACATCGGAGGAAGACAATTCAGTTACATTTCCGATTTCTAAAATATCACTTTTGTTCACACAGTATTCAGTTAAAATTTCATGATGAACTAGTCACTGAAGAAAAGTCATTTCGTTAGTTAAAGCCATAACATGCACATATTTAGTGTCTCTGTCGGCAAGTCCTTTTTAGCTTTCAAACTGTGGATGTCTATTTAACACGCCGGCACGTCGAGAATTTATAGCGACAGTCCGAGCGACAGGTGAACAGAGCGGCGTTGCCAACTCTTGCGCATCGTCACAATGCATCCTTCAGTGTGAGTGTTTATGCACCGTGCGAGTAGAGGTCGCGCATCACACCAGATAACACCATCATATATCTTTTACGACACCAGCAGCCGACGATCACTTGCTGCTTACGTCACTGGTGTGCGTCATACTTCGGTGCAAGGGTGCGCTTACTGATTTTTAGTTTGTTTCACGTTTCGCAACAACACAGCTAGGTACTAAGTCAGACCTTCCCACCATCATCTTTGTCTTTATCATCAAAGTCTTGTTTCCTTGAAATTGAACTCAGATCATCATAGTACATTGATTTAACATTTTATATTCTATACCATTTTCTTCGCCAAGGAATACAAGTGCCTTTAACTTAATACTACTAATTAACTTATTTACAAAACAATTATCTCCTCTCCCTCGTGGCATAAAGATAGTTGCGATACGTCGCAATGTAGTGAGTTAACGATCATTTTCTGAGGTCAGTTACGATTTAGAACTGATTGCTACTATCCTTGTCTTATGTCATGACCGCTTACAGACTGATTAGGCTGATATTGTCTTTTTGTAGAGTGACAAGTCTACCTGTTACGTAGGGTCAGGTAGACATAAACCGTGATACACAATTAGGGTAGCCAAACGTGAAAGAAAATCAAGGCTCTGAGCTCAGTGAGGTTCAGAACCTGGAGGAGCTAGACAGTCATACTCATACAAAACTTGCTTTCTTCACTTAAGTTTCATTTTTAGAAGGTTCTGCTGAGTACTACACTAAAATCATTTTCCACAGTTATTTGTGGTAACCTAAAATACATGTGTATGTACAAGGTTGGCGTCTGTAGCACCTTCTCATTCTGCCAAGACTCTTATTTACTGACTCCAAGAGTGCTGCAAAGACATTTTCGTGAGCATCTTTGTAGCATAATTATTAAACACATAGACTTGTGTCATTGTCCTTTTATCTTTCCATCAACATGTCAGCATCTCAGAGAAAAGATACTGTCCTTTTTTCTTAAGTATTACATCTAAATGACTTGAAGAAATAAGTCTTCTCACTACGTTCTTTGATCAACATAGTGAAATCATTCATCGTTATTCTATAGCTTGTGTTGAATCTTATTGTATAATGACCAACACAGAATTGTTCGTGTTCCAATGCAATACTAATTATATAATTGCCTACATCTGCTTAATACATTTAATATTACAGCCAAGCAATGCCTGTCAATATAGCGCATGCTATAGTATATGAGTAGGAGTAGTGCTCACTTAACCATCATTACCCTAAACTTTCTCGCCGGCCACTGTGGCCGAGCGGTTCTACGCGCTTCAGTCTAGAACCGCGTGACCGCTACGGTCGCAGGTTCGAATCCTGCCTCGGGCACGGATGTGTGTGATGTCCTTAGGTTAATTAGGTTTAAGTAATTCTAAGTTCTAGGAGACTGTTGACCACAGATGTTAAGTCCCATAGTGCTCAGAGCCATTTGAAACATTTAAATTTTCTCCTGCAGGATTTAGCTACTTCTAGACTCAAGATAATCCTTATCAGAGACAAGTCTTATCTCAAACATCATCAGTTGCCTTACCATTAGCAGTTGGTAATTCAGTTTCAGTTTATAACCAATAGTTACACTCAGTACTAAATATTTTTTACTTTTTACTTTTTTTTACTTATGGAAGTATTTCTTCATTTTATGACGAGCATAAAATCCCTTAATCTTACTGGTCCTAGGGTGCGATGACAACAGTTTTGGCGGGGACGAAGGCTTTCATGTTATTTAGGTAAGTTTTCAAAATATAGAGAACTCGAAATTTGCATTTTGCTCACGTAAGACATCTATGCCCGAAATGCATTCGACTTCCAATTTACTCGTTATTAGGAACATACATTTCACTACTCCACCCCTAACTTCATATCTCGTTGTGCCCGTTCCTGACATTTTGTGACTTTGCACCAATATCCCCGTTATCCTTCAGTTTTGCACTAGATATGTTGACACTTACCTTAACTCACGTGTTTTATTAAAAAAATTAATAATTTAAACACTCACAATATCGTTTGAATCCAATACAACCATGATCGGTATTCCAACCTCTAATTCGTGGACTCTGGCCTGAACAATGTTTTTATTAAGGATACAGCATTTTGAATGATCTATGGTTAATTCCTCTCTAATATGTACATCATCGTTATAACGCAACAAGTTTAACTCGTGGTGTTTCTTCTTCGAACCCCATCATTCAACTTAATGTTTGTGATTGTACTTTAGATTGCGAGGGATGGTTATTTCGCCAGTTCACTTTAAAAGTTGCCATGTCACACATAATAATCTAATCACTGTGTCAGTTTGTGTTTGTCGCAATAAGAAAAAAAAAATTCAAATCTATGTGAAACCTTATGGGACTTAACTGCTAAGGTCATCAGTCCCTAAGCTTACCCACTACTTAACCTAAATTATCCTAAAGACAAACACACACACCCATGCCCGATGGAGGACTCGAACCTCCGCCCGAACCTGCCGCACAGTCCGTGACTGCAGCGCCTTAGCCCGCTAGCCAATCCCTCGCGGCTCACAATAAGAGTACGATCCTAATCCAGGATGAAAATAACCGTCTGGATTCCTACCATATCGTATCTTATTAGCAACTGCCGCACCGTCCTCTGCGTTCCATGTTTAACAAAGCGGTGATGGTATCGACTGGTAGTAATTTAGCAATGTTTCAATACTGTGGCATCAGTTTCTTTTATACTTGAACCAGTCTGTGACAATCGATTTTCCATGCGCTCCTTACCCTATAATTGGCGTGTACCGACGTGCTCTGCAATTGAGCACATCAGGAGATCCCTTCTCTTGTTTCGCGCTTCCAATGACATTCCATCCATATTTTCTGTTCCTGACGTAGCTTGATAGCAAAACTGTAAGCGCGGCAGACAGGAATTTCTGCACCGCTAACGCCATTGCATTTCTTGTTGTCATGATTGTTTTTATTTAAATTGGAGGGGAAGAATGAAGAAGAAAGCGCACGAACTAACGGTATAATGGTATCAGTTGCATTGATTTTAAATGAAATCAGTGATGGCGAGTGAAAATGTGAGTGCAACTGTGATAACTTTGATTCGAACCAAGGATCTCCTGCTTTCTAGGCAGTTGCTTAAATCAAGTTTCTGTCTCTCTCTCTTATTTTTAAGGAAGGAATCTTCCTGACACCCTGAGGTAGGTACAAGGAACGCCAATGACATCCACTTTTTGTTCTTTTTTTAAATATTAAAAGCACCGGAAATAACAGGAAACCTACGTTGCGACAACGAGAGAGCAGTAACTTATCAGACTCGGTGATCTATCAGTGAAGAGCGTTCTACTGAGCAGAGAATAATCGGTTCTAAGAGTGGCAAAGGCATGGATCAACATTGTAATAACACCCAAACACTTGCGTAAGTTAAGAAGGACACTACAAAAGAAAGTGGAGAAAAATTGTCTCTATTTACAATTACGGACACGTTCATAATGGCGTTTATTAAGGAAATACAAAAAAACCAAAGTTTTCTTCTCGCCGTCAGCAAACAAGTAGTGAAATGAATGTCCACAAATCCACTTCACGAAGTTCGGCTTCGTATGTTGGGGTGTCCCGAGTTCGGAAAGAGGAGCAGGGCGCAGGTATCTGATGAGAAGTCATACGGGTAGTTAAGGCCAGCATCTGTCACACCAAGAATCAGACACCTGTCACCGACCTGTTCACCAGACGATGCTCGTGGGTGTCAAGAGCATCACAGTCAGCGCAAAAAAGAGTTTACGCAAGATGAATCTCGTGAAGGCGTGACCAGCATACTTGCTTCCAATGGACCATACGATACCACACAGACTAGACGTCAGTGGCAAGATAAGAACCGCACGCCGTTTGCCACACGGCACGACAGTCGACGTCTGAATGTTCCCCCTCAACAACATTCGCTAGACTATGCTGTTGAAGAAAGCCATAGATTGCCTTAGTGCTTGTCAAGTTCGTTGGTACTATAACTGTGTGTATATGACTCAGTTCGAGGAAAAATGGCGAAAGTAAAAGAAGTGACAGGGACATCCGGAAGATGTATATAGGGGCTGAAAGAGAGAGCGTTGGGCAAGGGTCTCCGGCAATAGGCTGGTAAGGCACATAGTACAACGGCGCCGTAGCACCGTCTGACAGCTGACGAAAGGGGACATGATACAGGCTCGTGGTGGTCATGCATTCAGATGCGCTGCCTATGCGAACGATCTCGTCATCGTTCTGCGTAGTGATACAGGCCTCAATCGCCACTGCGCTGCAGATGGGTGAGGGTCTTGTATAGGCCGCGTATGACGGAACAGGAGTGTCTGTGAGACGTGGGGGATACGTGATGCTATCTATAAATTTACATATTGCGCACATTGCAGCAGATCAAAGGCTCGTAAACGATAATCTAGGAGCCTAGCTCGTAATTGGAACATTAGGCGCTTGCATTTGAGAGCAATCGTGCGCTGAAGGTTACTTGTGAAATCGAGTCCTAAGCATGGGATTGTAGCGGCCGCACGCTATTGAGCAGTGCTGTCTCCAGGAAGCCGACACCGACATCCATGGAGCTCAATTTGTGAACATTAACGCAGCTACCAGAAGTTTTGCTGTACATGATAACAAGTGGCAGAATGACCTAAGCACCGCTACGAAGAACGATGACGAGATCGTTCGCAAGAGCAGTGCATGGCCACCAAGAGACATCCCAGACAGGCGTTGACGGAGGCCACAGAGCAACGAAAGCGTACAACGGTGTGGAGAGCGGGCAGCCATGATGCACTGAACGACGGATCAAGCTGGGAGACGGCCGCTGTAGTGTCCACGGGACACACCTCCATGAAGGAGACGCATTGCGACATCGACGGAAGTATCTAGGTGTCCCATACTACGGAAGACCCATTCCAGGTAGTTATCGACCGGATCCAAAGCCTGTCTGACGTCAAAAGCTGCCAAACGTTAAGGCACACAACAAGTGTGAGTAAGAGGGATTATGTACAGATAGCGACAGAGGGCATTGCGGATATTACTGGCACCTTCCAAGAAGTTTGATCAGGGGAAACCACGCACCAGGTCGTCTGTTTACCCCTGCAGCTAACAGCCAGATAAAGATCTTTGTGGCGCTGCTGAACTACATCCGTCATGAGAACATTAATCGGTACTCACATATCCGTGATGTATCCCGAGGCTTGCTTGAGAAAGAGGAGTACATTGAGAAAACCATCTTGGATCTGCACTAGAGCCAATGTAAGATTCCGACGAATATCGTCCACACCGGCATCATTAGTGAACGTACTGTCCGTTAAAATTGTAGTGGGGGGCCGAAAAAAAGGGCCTAGTGACTTTTTCTTAGAACTCTCCTGGATAGCGTCATAGTCTTCGTCTTCCATGACGCTGGAAAGCACATCCATCGTTGCAACATCAGGAACCAAGCCAACGGAGAGTCGGGAGACGGCTGCGATGTAGGCTGGTTGGTGACTTTGAGAAATGTACAGTGTAACATAACGTGCATTGAGGGCAGACCCATGTCACATTGGGTATCTAAGCACCACCTAATGTCAGTCATGTGAACATTAATCGAAGTCCTCCGATGATGATAGCATCTTTCGTCTCACGTAGAACATAGGTGGACGCTCCTGCACTAACTTGTGTGTATGTACCCATACCACAGCTCCTTCAAGGTGACGTTCAGGGAAGGATGTGAAATGGGCCTTCTCAGGATTCGGCATCGCTTTACGCTCTGGCGAGTACGGAACCATAGCAAATTCCCAAATCGCCGCCAAAGGAGCGAAGGCTTTGCACAGAGGACATCAACGACAGGACAGACTGATTTGCATCATGGCGCCTACAACAAGCTGTCCACGTGGTCTCAATGAGCTTCCAGCAGTCGGATGAAGTAACGTGGATCGTGTTCAGTTTCCATGTCTCCGGCTACGCTGCACTATTCCGTGGCAGAGACAGATGCCACAGATATATGCCTTCATGATCAGAGAACGCAACGGGTCAGACCGCATCCCACCATCAATATAGCGGGAGATGACTGGAAGAATGGCTAGTGAAATGCTTACACCCCTGAAGATAACCATCAAAATGTTCCAGAGAATCCATAAGGCTGAGATGGTGGAGAATTGTCGTTGGCACCGAGCACCGAGAGTGACCAAGCAGTTGGTCTTTGGGGATCTGGGTGGAACTGCAGCTGCCTCTCTTGATCAATGCCTCTTGCCGATTCAGGAAGAGAAGAAAGTGGTACGTTCATGGCGCACAGACATTGATGATCCACTTCTATACCATCTGGGATAAGTGATCGCAAGGCCGACTCACAGTCCCATCTAGCACCATCTATCTGCAGTCCCCACCCACGTTCTCTAAGCCCACTATATTTATATTCCCCACTGGAAGTCGAGTGAAAGTGTGCACTCGCACGGAAGCTTGTGGATTCATTGGCCATTGAGACCGATCGATTATTTGTATAACAGGTGTCTGTTCCATCGACGACTTCTTTCGGACACGTCCGAAAGAACAGACACCATGGGGGTGGACATATCAGAAGGAACACACACTATGCGAAATCCGTAGCTTTCACACATATCATGTAAATTGTAGTTAGAGGTGAGAAAATTAAGAGAAAGGAGAGTAAACAACGATATCAGCTGCATGGTGTATTTATGCGGAATCAGTGCTTTAATTAGTCGTGAACACAAGCAATTTTTCTTATTCAGATAACTGTTTGCGGATAAAAATTGAATCCAAATATGGCACTGTCCCCACCTTGTAGAACTTACTTGTGGAAGTGAGACCTGATTTTTCCATCTCTCTACGGAATGTTTTATCGAGTAGTGTGGTAACAACATTTTCACTACGCAGAGTAGCGGCAAACGAGATTGTGCCGTGTGTTGCATGTTTTGCAATAAACCTCACCGAGCGAGGTGGCGCAGTGGTTAGCACATTGGACTCGCATTCGGGAGGACGACGGTTCAATCCCGTCTCCGGCCAACCTGATTTAGGTTTTCCGTGATTTCCCTACATCGTTTCAGGCAAATGCCGGGATGGTTCCTTTGAAAGGGCACGGCCGATTTCCTTCCCAATCCTTCCCTAACCCGAGCTTGCGCTCCGTCTCTAATGACCTCGTTGTCGACGGGACGTTAAACACTAACCACTACCACCATTAAACCTCTCCAGCGGCACATCACTGTTTAGTATTGGGGCATTACGATTATCTGGTATTAATAATAAAATTTGGTTCAGTACACACTCACACGAATCCACTTCGGACTCAATGTCCTTTTACGAAGTGTCGTTCTGAAGTGTAGGTCAAACAAGTTACTGCTTACTCGTTACTGTAAATTGTCTCACTGATTTGTAATTGTTCGTCAGATAAGCTCTTATACGTTCCCTTAAACTCGGTTGCTCAGCGGCGAACGTGCTATATTGTAAAGTTAAATTTAATCCTCCAGCACTCCAGCTCGAAATTTGAGTAGAAATATTATTTCCCAAAATACACTTATTTCATCTTTAGTTCAAGCTTCCTTATGTAAAATGGACATTTGTGCGGACTTTTCTTAACAAAATCAATGAAATTTCTAAGCACCGCAGTATTTGAGACTTGTACTTGAGTAGTGGTTAGACTAACAATAGAATTAATGGTCTCGCTTTTAACGTGCGATTCATGTTCGCGTGCAGAAGCGTCTATATCGTGTACAGTCACGTCAGTATTTTCACTTGAAGGCCACCTACTCATGTTTTAATTAGATTTTTTGTTAATTCAAGGAGGCTTGGTTTTGCGTAACTTAACTTTCTTGCAGAACATTATCGGGCTGTGGTATGATCACTTCTCTTCTGTTCCTACCTTCTTCGATTCAGTATCGGGGACAGGCAGGAAGAATTAATTACTTAACAAATAAGATCCATAGGCAAGTAAAGCTAGCAACCTGCTTCCCTGGTACTTTAAATATGATACTGTCAACAATCAGAGCAAAATGCCTCGGACCTTTGGAGGTGACGGAGTCCCACCTCTAACTGACAAACCAGGGACTCCTAAGATACGACTTGGGAAACAAATGGTAATGACATGGGGAGCTATTAATATCGATGGAGGCTACTCTGGGAAGAAGGTAGAGCTGACAGAGGCTGCAAGTAAGATGGGACTGGACGATTTAGCTGTTAGTCACATCCGGGTAAGGGGTGAGAAAGAAGAGGAAGTGGGAGAATACAAGGTCTACCTGTCAGGAGTCAAAGCAGGAATACCACAATGGGGTGTAGGGCTTTACATCAGGAAAGAAATGGAACCCAGCGTAGTTGCGATAAGTTAAGTAAACGAACGACTGATGTGAATAGATTTGACAGTGTCTTGCAAGAAATTTAGGATTGTGTCAGTATATTCGCATTGTGAAGGGACAGATCAAGATAAGATGGATAGTTTTTAAGAGGCACTAAGTGATGTAGTTGTTAGAGTAAAGAACAAGGACAGTGTTCTGATCATGGGTGATTTTAACGCTAGGATTGGAAATCGAACGGAAGGGTATGAAAAGGTTATGGGTAAATTTGGAGAGGATATGGAGGCCAACAGGAACGGGAAACAACTCTTGGATTTCTGTGCCAGTATGGGCTTAGTAATCACAAACTCCTTTTTTAAACATAAGAACATTCACCGGTATACTTGGGAAGGCAGGGGAACCAGATCTGTCATTGACTACATAATAACAGATCAGGAATTCAGGAAGGCTGTGAGGGACACACGTGTATTCAGGGGATTCTTTGATGACACTGATCATTATTTAATCAGAAGTGAAATTGGGATTGTGAGGCCTAAAGTGCACGAGTTCAGGTCCATATGTAGGAGGATAAGAGTGCAGAAACTTCAGGATAAGATTCAAATGGCTCTGAGCACTATGAGACTTAACTTCTGTGGTCATCAGTCTTCTAGAACTTAGAAGTACTTAAATCTAACTAACCTAAGGATTTCACACACATCCATGCCCGAGGCAAAATTCGAACCTGCGACCGTAGCAGTCCCGCGGTTCCGGACTGCGCGCCTAGATTCACGATAAGGAAATCAGGCACAAGTACATAACAGCGATCTCAGAAAGGTACCAGTTAGTTGAATGTAGTCAATTACAGTCATTGGAAAAGGAATGGACAAGGTACAGGGACACAGTACTAGAAGTGGCTAAAGAATGTCTTGGAACTGTAGTGTGTAAAAGTAGGATGAAGCAAACAGCTTGGTGGAATGACACAGTCAAGGCGGCCTGTGAAAGGAAAAAGAAGGCGTATCAAAAATGGCTACATACTAGAACTCAGGTAGACAAAGTTATGTTGAAGGAAAGTGCGAGTATCAGTTGAGGACCAATTGGAATAAAATCAGTCTGGGTTCAGGCCTCTTAGAGGTTGTCAGGACCAGATCTTTAGGTTACGGCAAATAATGCAGAAGTGTTATGAGTGGAACAGGGAATTGTATCTATGCTTTATAGATCTAGAAAAGGCATATGACCGGGTTCCTAGGAAGAAGTTATTGTCTGTTCTACGAGATTATGGAATAGGAGGCAAACTTTTACAAACAATTAAAGGTCTTTACATGGATAGTCAGACAGCAGCTAGAATTGACGGTAAATTGAGTTCATGGTTCAGAGTAGTTTCAGGGGTAAGACTAGGCTGCAACCTGTCTCCACTGTTGTTCATATTATTTATGGATCATATGTTGAAAACAATAGACTGGATGGGTGAAATTAAGATACGTGAACACAAAATAAGCAGTCTCGCATATGCGGATGACTTAATTGTGATGGCAGATTCGATTGAAAGTTTACAAAGTAATATTTCAGAGCTAGATCAGAAATGTAAGGACCATGGTATGAAGATAAGCATCTCCAAAACGAAAGTAATGTCAGTGGGAAAGAAATATAAACGGATTGAGTGCCAAATAGGAGGAACAGAGTTAGAACAGGTGGACAGTTTCAAGTACTTAGGATAAATATTCTCACAGGATGGCAACATAGTGAAAGAACTGGAAGCCATGTGTAGCAAAGCTGATGCAGTGAGCGCTCAGCTACGATCCACTCTCTTCTGCAAGAAGGAAGTCAGTACCAAGACTAACTTATCTGTGCACCATTCAATCTTTCGACCAACTTTGTTGTATGGGAGCGAAAGCTGGGTGGATTCAGGTCACCTTATCAACAAGGTTGATGTTACGGATATGAAAGTAGCTAGGATGATTGCAGGTACTAGTAGATGGGAACAGTGGCAAGAGGGTGTACACAATGAGGAAATCAAAGAAAAACTGGTTATGAACTCTATAGATGTAGCTGTCAGGGCGAACAGGCTTAGATGGTGGGGTCATGTTACACGCATGGGAGAAGCAAAGTACCCAAGAGACTCATGGGTTCAGCAGTAGAGGGTAGGAGGAGTCGGGGCAGACCAAGGAGAAGGTACCTGGATTCGGTTAAGAATGAGTTTGAAGTAATAGGTTTACCATCAGAAGAGGCACCAATGCTAGCCTTGAATAGGGGATCATGGAGGAATTTTATAAGGGGGGCTATGCTCCAGACTGAACGCTGAAAGGCATAATCAGTGTTAAATGATGATGACGATGATAAGATCCATATCAGCGCAACCGATAAGAGGAAAGCAGACATGAACATAAACAGTAACACACACATTGTACAATAATAGATCCTATTCTACATCTACATCCATACTCCGCAAGCCACCTGACGGTTTGTGGCGGAGGAAAGAAAGATTGTCGACATGCCTCTGAGTGAGCTTTAATCTCTCTGATTTTATCATCATGGTCTCTTCGCGAGATATATGTAGGAGGGAGAAATATACTGCTTGACTCCTCCGTGAAGGTATGTTCTCTAAACTTTAACAAAAGCCCGTACAGCTCTACTGAGCGTCTCTCTTGCATAATCTCCAGCTGGAGTTCATCTATTGTCTCCGTAACGCTTTCGCGATGACTAAATGATCCAGTAACGAAGCGCGCTGCTCTCCGTTGGATCTTCTCTATCTCTTCTATCAACCTTATCTGGTACGGATCCCACACCGGTAAGCAGTATTCAAGCAGTGGGCGAACAAGTGTACTGTAACCTACTTCCCTTGTTTTCGGACTGCATATCCGTAGGATTCTTCCAATGAACGTAAGTCTGGCCTCTGCTTTACTGACGATTAATTTTATATGGTCATTCAATATTAAATCACTCCTAATGCCTTCTCTCAGATAATTTATGGAATTAACTGCTTCCAGTTGCTGACCTGCTATATTGTAGCTAAATGATAAAGGATCTTTCTATCTATTCGCAGCACATTACACTTGTCTACATTGAGATTCAGTTGCCACTCCCTGCACCATGTGTCAATTCGTTGTAGATCTGCCTGCATTCCAGTAGAATTTTCCATTGTTACAAACTCTCAATATACTACAGCATCATCCGCAAAAGGCATCAGTGAACTTCCGATCTCATCCACAAGGGCATACATTGTGAATAGCATCGGTCCTACGACACTCCCCTGCGGCACACCTAAAATCACTCTTACTTTGGCAGACTTCTCTCCATTGAGATTGACATGCTGCGTTATGTTATGTAGGATCTCTTCAATCCAATCAGGCAGTTGGTCTGATAGTCCATAAGCTCTTTGTTCTTAAACGACTGTGGGGAACCGTACCAAACACCTTGAGGAAGTCAAGGAACACGGCATCTACCTGGTAACCATTGTCTATGGCCGTCTCAGTCTCGTGGACTAATAGCTAATTGATTGCTTACACACGCATACGGTAATTCCTAGTCTGAATTTGAAAAAGAGCGTGTAACATCTTGCAATATCTTTCGGCTATTGCCAGTTTGGTAAACGCCAGTGATTTCAATCAACCTTATTTACCGCTTTAATGACGCACTTTTTGATTATAGTAAATCTTTACTTGAATGTGCCTCACCTTAATTTCTCGAAAAGGTTCCACATGTTGCATGCTTTACTCACCATCAGTGACCTTGTTCTAAATTAAACGCAAAATTTCACATGATTTGACTATGCTAACTAAACTATGGTGCCAGCGATCAAATCTTCCACTGGGGGTGCCCTTGTGGACACAAAGAAGAAAATTACCAGTACCAGAAAAGTCAATCACATAGAACATTATTTCACACGTTGATGTTTCTTAAATATTTCATACAGACCACATGCCTTTCCTAAATAGTTTCAGACGAGTTCTGCGAATCATCTACGTTATTGAAGTTATGACCACATGACTACTTCAAACAATCAACAATGCCCAATTTACCAACGAAAAACACAAACATTTTCAAAACTGCAAACCTTAAACGTAGTATTAAGGTAAATTGAACTTAGAGCTTATCTGAGATCACAGATTTGTTTCAGGCAATTTTCAGCAGTAGCTATGGGATTCAGAAAGCTCATGACACTGAAGTGCATTAACTGCATTCTACTAATACCACCAGTTTCGGCCGAAAGCCATCATCTGGTACTTAACAATCCAACATTCCAGTTTGTAGAACGACATTAAAACACCAAAAATTCGCGCCTAGAAATCACATACTTATATACTTACGAAAATCACTTAAAAATTTCATTTGTCATGTGATATACAAAGCAATGAATATTTAAATCCACATGAACCATGAAATAACAATGTCATTTATAACTTTTAAAAGTGCAGTAGACGTTCTGTTCATATGAGAGGACAACAACAAATACATAGTGACTTGGCACTATAGCCCAAAGATCCTGTTATGCTGAAGATATACCTCTAAGGATATATCGATATGTACATTACTCAATTACAAAATGTGACGAATAACGTAAAGAAACCTAAATCTTACCTCAACTATTCTCGTGTAGCGTAGTAATTTATTTTACTACGATGATGCCGTCCTAAGATGAGGAAAAAGACATAATGAAAAGCATACATTGAGGTCTCCGTGTACCTGGTCGCTAAGTAAAGACTGAAAATGTAGCATTGTATAAATTACAGTATTACATTGTAGTTCAAATTATAGTAGAGACTGAAACAAAAAGATACCTAACACAAAAATGATCCAGTAACAATCACATACTTAAAGTTAGAGACAGGGTAAGGTGAGACCTTGTAATTATATGGCTCATCCAAGTTATTACATATCCTGTTTATAACCATTTCCAGTTTCATATAGCTTGGTGATGATGTAGATGACTTACACGAGATTCATTATTCCATTAACTTGTAGAAAAAGTACAAAGAGAGAAGAAGTAGGATACTGGAATATCTGAACCCATGGTAATCAGAACAACAAGTCATTCTTATCCCCAAAATGTGTGGAAATAGAAAAAATATTCCTCGAGGACTAACCATTTGAGCCACATAAATGGTTTATATGTCAAACAACCTTCTGTCAGATACAGAAATTCCAAAAACAAACTGTACCTGTGTTACAGACTGACAACAGACACATTTATGAAAAAATATAATTAAGCACATGTAGAACCAATTTTATTGATACTCTGAAATTTAATACGGGTGGTCTAACACAACACACTGTAATAACCAAAATCTGCCAGGTGGATTCTCTTCAAAATGTGTTGATATAGTGAAAATCTGACCAGATGACTAACCATTTGAGTTAAATCAGCAAGTTGTGTATAAAATAATCTGCATGCAAATATAGAAATTTTAGGAACAAAATTCTAACTATATTAAAAATTAACAACTGACACACTCATGTCAGAACCATAACCTTACCAATGTCAATCCAATTTTACGGATAATCTGGATCTTTAACGCTAGAGGAATCTTTCAGCTCACTGTAGGAATAAAAATCTGTCACGTATACTATCTGACCAGTGGTATAGTATTAAAATAGGATATCGGAAAATAATCGTAATATACATGGAGTAGGATACATTAGTTACAGGTCAGCTGGGAGAAAATCCAACACAATTGAATGTGCAAAATGTTAAACAAAAATGAATCATTGTGTTATTCTGAACGACACACCAGCTACAGAACAGGTGAAGCACATGAAGATCTCTTGCGACATGTTTCTACATATAATAGTATAGAAATGGGAAACTTCATTTCCCGAATTCTTGGCTTCACCTTAGTGGAGCCTGTGTAAAAGGGTGAGTGCTTACCTTTCAAATCATGTAAGTTGAAAATATTGACCTTTAGCTTTTTCAAATAAAATACTCGTATATCCAGAATAGAAATGTTTGATAATGGTAAATTTGGCATATAATCAAATTTAGAACCACAGACATTATTTTCCTTTTCATTGTGTTCAGCAGTCTCATTAATTTTGCTGTACAGTTCTTAGATTTCCTACAGTGAACTACTGACTGGATTGATACAGCTTCCAAAAACTTAGCAACAAAAGATACTCTGGAAAGCAGCAATGAGGTTTTGCTTTCATTTAAGCACACTTCCGTATAGTCATTGCACAAAGGTCAATGACTCGTGACCTTTCTACATGAAGTGAAGATTTCGAATTCCGTTAGTGACGCCGTTTGATGACTGACTACTGCTCTTTTTCTATGTATTCATCTGGCTAACTTTCACCACCCATTCCTAATATATCATATTTGTGAAGAGTTGGTATTTCTGCAATGACCGATTCAATGTAGGGGCTATATACGTGTCATGATATGTGGTACTGTTAATGAACTCCTGTGTTGGTATAGCAAGTGTAATTCATACCCGATGAAAACAGAGCAATCCTAAAATTGAGAAAATTACTGCTGGCCGCCGTGGCCGAGCGGTTCTAGGCGCTTCAGTTCAGAACCATGCTGCTGTTACGGTCGTAGGTTCGAATCCTGCCTCGGGTATGAATGTGTGTCATATCCTTAGATTAGTTAGGCTTAAGTAGTTCAAAGTCTAGAGGAATGATGACCTCAGATGTTAAGTCCCATAGTGCTTAGAGCCATTTAAACCATTTTTGAGAAAATTACTGACGTATCATTTTTCCAAATCTTAATTATTGTGAACTTGGGATGAGTCACAGTGACCAATGCAGGACACAAATACAAAAATCAGACCTCAACCAATTCATGACGATGTCTTGCAGTTGCTCAGCAAGTAGCCTATTATGACTGGTTTCTTTACCTGGTGTGTTGGCAACCACATACGGAAACGTTGTTGGCAAGAAGATATGTTTGGTGACTGTGGACAGCGATTGTATTAAACGCGATGCAACAAATAATTTTTCATTTCATGGAATAACAGAGATCGAACTATGTTTAGTAAATTTGGACCGCAAGGGTTTGACCATACTGAAGTGTGCGGATCTGTACGTAATGGCACGTGATCACCAAACTGATATCCTTCCAAATCCAGTTCCAGTGCTTATCCTCTCCAAGGGAGAATCCTAAGAGTGAAGTAGTGATAAAAGACTGGAGGCGAAACATGCCTCATTTACTGAGAAACGAAAGTCGTAATTCACATCAGCGATTGCTATAGAAATATAATGCGAGAAATATATTTATTTCACTATAACGTCGCAATAGTCACTTTTCCACCGAATATTTAGGTGTTTAAGGTCAGTTTACCTCTCTCTAAGCGTGTCAATGAGTAACCAAATTTAACGCTACTGAAGCTGAATCTTATGATCTTTGAGGCCTTTATTTTAATAGTTTACAAAGTTTTATGATTGGGGATTGAATCAATGGTCCATATAGTAGCTGAACAGTGATTGAAATCTATTTTATTGCTTACGTTACGTTGGAGATTGTAACGTTGTTTAAAAATGTTATCGTGGTGCAACGTTGTTTATAAATTTCATGTAGTGTAACGTTGTTTAAAAGTTATTGAAATGGTTAAATGATTGCCTGACCTGGGAATGCATACAAAACTGAAGTTATCGTGTTGTGTGTTGTAACTGCAAGTAGTGTGCTTCCTCTGTGTTATTGTTAGAAAAGCTTTATACGAACTGATTGGGCAATGCATCTCTCATTACCAATATAGAAATACAGTCACTGCAAAATACATTCAGCCCCTTAGGTACTGAATCGTGTGGCTCTGTTCAGAACTGTTAAGTTTCGTCCCTAAGCACATAACAAGTAAGTAAAATTATCTTACACGTAAAGAAGCAACGGTGGATTGTGTTACATTCTGAATGTACAATATACTAGTTACATGCTCATCAGTGTGCAATGCTCGCCGTAATGCTTTGGAATATATATTAAATTATTTTGGCTGATAAATGAAAATATTTAAGAAAAATTTAATGTCTTTCAAAAAACACTACCTAGACAGGGAGCCGGTAGTTGAATTGCTACCTTTTTAATGGTGAAGTTGTATTCCAATTAAATTTTGGGTTTTCAAAACCTCTGAAAATTGAAATTCAATTACTCCGAAAAATTACATCCTTTTTACTAAATAAAAACCTATACTTGCTGACGTAGCCACAAGCAATGAGATTTGTATAGCAAGTATTATCTACCATCACTAAAAAGCATAAAGACGAGTCGTCAAATACTATGTATCTGTGTTAAAAAATCTTGGAAACACTACAAAAGGGTAATATCTAACTAGCCTATACGTCATATCTGTTTACGTATATTCTGGGGTTAGAACTCACTGCTACCAATTATCAGCCAACTCATTTACACTATCGTGCTGGCAAATGAAAGTAATAAAAATTAATTTCTTTGCCTTAATGCGAGAAGACTTTTGGTTCCACATTTATGCTTGCAGCAATACACGTACTCGTAAAGCTTCTTTGTAAGATCAATCCAGTAATTCTTTCTTGTCACAATTAAATTTTCATTTCAACATGTAACTTTACATTCAATTATAAAATCACTCATCATTAGTAACTTCCTATTTTACGTGCGGTGTAACACAGAATATTGATATGAGAAAATTCCTACATTATAATCTAACAATGTGATGGCTTTACAGAACACAGCACAAAAGAAACCGCCTGTTGCATCCTATTTCACTCGGAGACTGCTACACACTTACCACTGTGCGCCAAGTGATCTGCTATTCCAACACTACAGTCTTTGGCTCTGCAGTCATGCGCAGTGAGCGGCCTGCTTTATAGAGCCCGTCACAGACATACATCGTTTACGATTTAACAATTTCATTTTACTTCAAAAAATGTTCAAATGTGTGTGTAAAGCATACACACTACGTAACCTAAATTATCCTAAGGACAACACACACACCCATGCTCGATGGAGGACTCGAACCTCCGCCGGGACCATTCATTTTACTTTACATTAGTGTCACTGCAATATTCGGGTGCCACATGTTAAGTGTAATCCATTACAATCCTTTCATGATGTGAAACATTCACGGTCAATAGATAAAAATAATAACAGTATATAGAAAACGGGTTTATGTCGAATCATACGCACAGGGTCAGTTTCTACTTTTCAAAATAGGTCAGAAGCCCATTTTCTTACAATGCGGCATGATCGAGTTCATCACATTTGTAACATATTGTTAAAGCACAAAATGCAATAAATTTAACATCAGTAGTGAAGTGGAACGGATGGGGGTTTCTTTGTTTTTTTGCCGTTTTATATTTACTCGTCAGTTTGATTTAACAATCGTTTTCGTATGCGTCACAAAATGGAACATTGATTATCATATAACGTGACGCCCAGTGACTCCTACGCTTTGCAACGATATCCGGAATTTGGATGGCTGGTAACTCAATATCGGCAGGTAGCCTCACTGGCTCCAGTACTCCGTTGCTATTATCGTTGAAATCTGAATGCCTTGCAACGTGATATCGACAAAAATATCGCTGGTTGCGAACGCTCACCTCTATAGAAAAATGGCGTTATATTTTCTATAGTTTAGCGACCTTACATTTCCGACGTTACCAATACATTTTTGAACGAGTAACTCATTGTAGTAAACATTTATTTTCACGTACTTTTCAATCTGCAGAGATGTCAGTTCTATGCTTCCTCGAAACTACGAACTTCCACGTTGTCACTGTTATGTGACATTCCACCGATTTACACACATTCAGGACGTAAACAACTGTAATCACGTACTTGACAGACTGAAAGGAGACGCCAACAATTGGAACAGGAAATGAAGTTTCACACATTGGTAGATATCTAGATATTTCGCCAGTTTCGTGGAATTCCTTGTGCTGTACACAAGCGTTAATGTCCTCTTAGTAGCACAGGTTATCAGGATGCGCTCGAAGTTATGCAACGCTAAAAAGAAGAAAAAAATATTTTTCGTAATGCACTTACTATGTATTTCTCATAATAGATTTTCCAAATGTCCTCCATGTGCTGACACACGCCTCAACCCATTTCTCGTTTGCTTGTACTTATTGGATTGTGGCAACACTTAACGGTGGAAATTTCGTCTTCGATGCTGAGATTCAGTTGGTTGAGGGTTGTTCTTATATACGTTATCCATCAGACGACACCAGAGAAAAACGTTGGGGGGGAGGGGGGGGGGGGGATAAATCTGGGGGTTTAGACGGCCACAGGTCAAGTCAAACAATGAGTTCTCCAAAAACCTCACGCTACGTTATGCTGGAGCTATTGTCCAAGTGCGATGCGCACGATCTTGTTGCAGACAGCAGTGTCGTTCATCGGGTTCTAAAAATGCTACGAATTGCATTATGATGTCTTGGTAATTGGGCCTGAATTTCATTCGCGCGAAATTCCACACCAAACTCCAACCTCCTGTGAATGTATTGGGTCTCACGGGAAAACGTGAGCTTTCTCTTAACTCTAATATTTGTCGTTCAGGCTGTTTACGTAGCCACTTACATAAATTCTGCAGAGTAGAAAACAAAATCCAACTCCTGAACAATATTGCGAATAACGCGCAAAAACCAATGACAGCGAAGTAGTCTTTTTCCTCTGTGAGATTCTCGGAGCTCACGCACAGCCTGAATGCGATGAAAATTGAGGTTCAGCTTTTTTGTAGCTCTGCTAGCGTTTCTGTATTCCAGTTTGCTGACACAGTTTTCGTGTCGACTTTTTTCGTGAACATAGCAAAAATGAGTGGATATTCTCGAATGAGGCACTACCTAACACCGATTGTCAGCCGGACGTTCACTTTCGTATCTCTACGTGCTGTAACTGTTCGTTTGTACATTTTAAAAATGTTTTAGTATTTTCGAAAATACCGTTTTTGACTGTGTTAAGATGATCTGAAAATAGGTCGCGGGCCGAAACTAGTCATCCAATGAAAAAAAAAGATAGGAATTTGTTATTTTGGACTGGTTTATTGTTGTACTGATTAACAGAAGTTGATGAATCACATGCGTGCATGTCTAAAGGAACTAAGGATCGTAATTCAGAATAACACAGGCACTGCAATATCATGTATAGGAGTTGTCTTGTATGTGTATTTGTTGAGTGAGAATGGATATAGTGGACACATTTGTAGCGTGTTGTGTGATGGTCACGAGAGAAGGAAATAGGTGAAACCTTGTGCCGGCGCATAGACAATTCCTCCAGAACAGCACGGCTGCAAATCTTCTCGTCCCCATCCGACTGACGGATCACCAACAACGGTGTCACATGCCCTCACTTCATGAGACACTGAGGAGAGCTTTGATATGTAAGCCAGTGCACTGACGTCAACTCTGGTGTTTAGGAGCCTTACGCCAACACCTGTGTTGTATCTACCGGCCAGTTATGGACAGTGAAAATTTAATCCAACCCATGGATTCGAACTGGCTTACCTCCGAATCCAGTGACACCGCACTGGCGTGCGTTAGTTATCTTGGCTACAAAAGTGAGATTCATAATAGTAATACAATGCTACTGAGTGCGTAATTTCTGTCTATGGCACCCATGGTTGCCGTATTATCACCCGAAGCATATTACGTGTTAGAGCAGACACCTGGCTTTACACAGAAGTACTGGTTGGGGTTTATGTCTAAGGGAATTTACCACCGATAGGTTTGGGCAGTGTGTAGACTTGGGTGATCTCCTGCTTTGAGGTGACGTGGGACCAGAGCAGTGTCCTACGCCCAGACTGGCTAATGGCGGTACGGATTGTGCACGTAAACCAATAACTTAATTACTGTTCATTAATTACGCGAGACAACAGATAAGAATTTACAGAAGTGTGTAAAGTCTCTCTAGTGATCTCATCAGGTAGAACTCATTACAATAATTTAACCGTGTCTTTTTCAAAATGAGAAAACGGATTAACAGTCAAATTACTTCGTGCGTTGTCGGGTCATCACGAACTATGCCCCAAAAGTGATTTTGCGTCAGGGGTTAGTGGGCGACAGTCAGCTCGTCTTGTAGGTAGCAAGTGTGGTTGCAAGTTGGTGCGAATTTACAAATAATTACTTATTAGGAATTGTTTTATTGGTCATTGTGTACGAAAAATATTCTTGTGACATACGTAGATTATTTTTCGTGTAAACCGTAGATCGTAGATGGTTTTGTGCGCAAGACACTCTCATTATGATCCTGTTAGTTTCATGAACTAAAACATCGTCAGTAAAATAACAGGCATTCCCTACAATATTTCGACTCCTTCAAAATAACAGGAATTCCCTACAATATTTCGACTCCTTCATTAGAAGTCTTCCTACTCCAGGATGTCGCAGTCATGTATGCTAGCATCCAATTCCAGAAAGCAACACCCGATCAAGAACGAACTCCATACCTGTCACCGCGCTGGTACGAACTTCTTCGACCGGAGGCACCAGGCTAGCACAAACCACAGAACACTTCACTCTTGTAGTTGATTCATATCAAGCTGCGACATCCACATGGATTGCAGTATCAGTACAAATGAGATCATCCCAAGTATACTGTTGTAGATTTTTGTAGAGACAGGGTTTCCTCCCATGTGAGACCATAACATAGTGAGACTTAAACTTTACATAATAGAATTTTGCACACCTGATCAGCCTTTCGACTGTTTCATTACGGCTGTTCTGTATAAATCAAGCGTTGATTCATTTTGTACACCACCAACGGTGGTAAGAATTCCTTGCATCCAGCTCTTTCCTCTGAGTTTGGGCGGCGAGCGGAAGGTCGTGGATCACAGTAGTTCCACTATCGGTGTTTTGTGAAATTCCTGACGCTGCTCTGCTCCGCCTTTGTTCGGGTGATAGAAATCCTACGCAGCATTATATTGGCGTCTACAGTTCAACTGTTGGTGAGTACGTGCTCCATAGTTGCGTCGTGAAAAGGACCATTAATCTTCGCCCAACATATAAGTCATCCCTGGTCTTAATGGGTCGTGATCACAGAATTTCCATTTCGGATGATTCTTACAACTGTTGCTTCTTCGAGAATGAAGGAAAGAAGGATAAAGTTCAAAGATGTGAATTTTATCAAAATTTAACGTGGCAACTACACTGAAAGCAACTTATGTGTTGACAGTCACATTTACTATATACAGTGTCCAGAAAAGTTTGGATCAGAATCATGCTTACAGTTTCCTTTATGAAAAACTAACCATAATTAAGGAAGAATTATACTTTCATTGAGATAAACAACCTACATCTTACGCCAACAGCGATGTATGTAAAGAGATTGTTCAAATCTTTTACCTTCAGTGGTACAGGCTTTACAATGGTATATTAATGTTTGTTTGTCCATTCTCCCAACTAGTTCTGTAGTCTTTTACAGTGACACAGGCATCTATGACGTTTACAGCGGGCTCCTCTCCAGTTTCTACTGGGACTTCGTACAACAGCGGCTTCATGTAATCCACTTTTGGAAAATCCGTAGGAATGAGGTGTGGTGATTGTGTTGGCCTTGGGGCAGAACTTCCAGTCATGTGACGAGAGTACCTGTTGTTCAGGAGCTCACATGCGTTAATATCGTGGTGGGATGAGGTACCGTCGGGTTGAAACCATACCATCTGATGGAAAATAGAGCATTCAAACGAACACCAGAGAAAGTTCCTATTAGTTAATTTTGTACAATTTCAGACCACTACGTGAAAGAGTAACTTATGAATAATAACGACAAAAAGCATTTTTCACATATGTAAGCAAATACAATCATTAAGAGATTTTTGTGGGCTGTTGACTTCTGCAACTATTTAAAACACTATGGTTGATAAACGCTTCGATAATGAGCGGTAGAAACTATATCTATGATTACTGATGCCTTATCTCGAAAACTTTCCTTTAGAAGGCTTTAATAAATTGGAGTTTTGATTATAAAGCTTTAGAACATTCTGTAAGTAGAACACTTAGTCATCTCGAACCATGTTGTGCATTCTATCTGATAATGATCCAGCTATGTTTCATTGTTGTCGAGTCACTTTCTGTATTCTTGAACCCGTGTCAGACAACCGACTTTCCTTGCACTCCTTGTCCTGTCGTTAACCTAAACCAACGTGAACTGCAGCTCGTCACACCAGGAGATCTCTTTACTTGCTTGGAATTTCCAATGACACAGCTCGTGCAACCATCCACCTTCCTATGAGATGTAGCAATAAGGCAGAAACTCGTTACAAGACAGTAACGGGCTCAAGCGTAGGAGTACATGCATAAACGTACATGTTTTGAGGTGATCCGGCATTCTGATGTTGTGTTTCATGACTGAGATCTGCAGTAAAGCATCCCAAAGTAAATTCGTCTTGCAGTGAAATCATTATTGTGGATGATATAACAGGAAATGTTTAGTATATAGTGGTCGCAACAAGTTTTACAAATAACGTATTTGTCCTTATGTATTTACCTTTACATTAGCTTAGGTGGCATTGCAGAACTATGAAGATACGTAATACATCAAGACTGCCATTCATTTAGAAGCGAATTCACTGTGCAGTGGAAAACTAGTTTAATGATGTAAAAAACTCAAATAAACGTATAGAAATTATAATGAAAGTGTAAATAGATTCAACACTAAATATAAAGATTACAATAACGAAAATCCTGATAACATTTCGGTAAATACCTTTATTATGATGTAAATTTCTAAAGTTCTAATAGAAAGCCATTGTAACAGCATCAGAAAACTGAAATATGGCGGAGAAACTGAGTTTGAGAAAGGCAAGAAAGACTAGGTAAACAACAGAAAGAGATAAATAAAGGAACGAATAATGGAGACTGAAGAAATAGCGATGCGAAAAGCAGAGGGAAATACAGTGCTGAGAGGACAAAATGACACGGTTTTGGACAAAAAAAGACAGTTTCAATGCATAGAGAGGGGGCAACACAAAACACAAAACAGGAAAAACTTAGTCTTCTCTTGAACACTGTTTAGTCTTAGCTCACATGCAGATAACTAAGTAGCTGGAATGGAGAAAGATGTGGAGAAAAATTTGAAATTCAGTATTGGCATAGAAAACGTGTTACGTGTATCAAATTTTGTACAGGAGTTATGAATTGGTGACAAATATTTAATATACTTGCATTCATATCAGTAATTACAATGAGTAAGAAACCGGTAGAGACGTCCCAAATGTGAAATGATGTCACTTACGTGGTTGTATAAATCATCAATGAGTTCGTAAAAGGAACAGATATTGTGGAACAATTTAATGCAACGAACATATCTTAATCAAATAAGCAGTAATGGCTACCTTAATCCGTCTGGTTTTGAGCTGTTTGTCGAATAGTTCAATAAATAATTCAAACAGAAATTTGACCGGGATAATGAAACCATCTGTTTTAGTTTTTATGGAAATATATTTAGTAATTCTAGAATTCCATATGACCAAATGAGAAATCCCGCTTGCTATGGTACTCTGTTTCGGCCAGTTTAGACGTGCGTTCAGGAGAAAGAAGATACCTTTTGTAATCAGCTTTGGCTTTTATACAATCAGTTCCCACCGACGTTTTACGAAGTTGGCTGCAATTTTTTATATTCATGACGTCGATAGAATAATCTGAATTATTTGAAGTAATATAATGAGCGCAACGGTTAATTAATAGTTTACCAAAAAATATATATTGAATTTCTTGCGCTTTAATCCAACATTGCAAGCTGTAAATTCTGTTACCTATACCAACATCCGTACAACTGCAACTTGTTAAGTCCATAACAGACTTCGATTAGTACTCATTTGTTCTTTCTTATCGGAAACAAGACTTACGCTTCCAACGATATTTCCTTTCGGACGGGGATCTCCCACGAGGATGCAATTAAAGACAGTTTTCCCACAGAGAACTCTAACAGAACGTCGACGATTTTCGGAGGTAATAATACATGGTAATTCTCTGGGACCCAAGGTGTACGGAAGCTATGTCACATGTTCAGTGACGCAGTTTGACGTACATATTTGCTTGACTAATGGTTTGTGGAGATGTATTGTTGCTATGCCTTGTATGACATCGCTTCCTTTCATTTCTGTGACGTCGTGGAAATATTCTGTGTTGACACTACCTTACCGTACGCAATGCATTTACTGCCTGAGATGAATAAGGAAAAAGTGGGAAGTGAAATTTCCCATCTTGACTGCGTCAGCAACGCACCAAGAGTACCGTAAGCTCCGTGCTTTCTGCTAATGACACTGGCTTGAATTACTGATTGCAACAACCACTGGTAGGATACGACGGTAACTGTAATCGTAAGAAAACTTTTGGAATAGAGTAAGTTACAGCGAACATGAAACCTCAAATGGACAAAACTGAAGAAAATGGGTTTGTTATCTAAAAGAGTTCGTTTCTGTAGACTGTAAATCATATCGGAAATTAAAAAGGAAATCAGTCTCAGGGAAAATGACGTTTCTTAACGAGCGAATCCTTGAGCATAAAGTCAAAAGAACATCGCTACATTCAGCGGAAGTGTGATGTATACGGTAGTATGTGGAGGACAATCAGTAAGAAGAACAGTAGCCAACTGAGTGTGCACAAACAGAAAATAGAGTGGAGAAAGACACAGTTTCAAGGGAAAAGCATGATTATAAATTTTTTTTAAATTCCAAAGTGGAAGAAAGACACTACTTGACGCATTCTTGTGAATCCTGAAGTAGACTTTTCGATGAAAAATGTATCACGGATAGAAAATGAAGCGTGAGAGTGGAGAAAATTCCAGCAACAACGCATAACTTTTGGAATATGGTTGTAATGGTGATGATGGTGGTGTTAAATTGTCATTATTCTACTGGAAAGGTGACAGTTAAACTTTGCGTCCTCCTAAAAGTGACCTGTAGTATTTTTTTACTCTTAAAACGAATTTTTTCAACAAGATACCATACCTTAGTATACATTATTCCTCTCTCTGTTAAGTTGTCTCACACTGCGTAATTCCTGGAGGAAAGGAAGCGATTGAATTAAATAACTTTAAATAAAATCATATTCGTTTAAGCTCTTCCCTGAAATCTCTCAGTGCATGAAAAAATAAAACTACATAATTTTTCGTCGTTTGTTTTACAGAAGACAGAGCTTTGTTGCATGTTGGTACGGCATAATTTTTAAATGTAAATTATTTAAAATACTGCAAAAGTCATTCATCCAAGAACGATTTATCTTCAAATAAATTTGCAAGTCGTACTTTCAAAATATTTTTTAATTTATGCAGTAATCATATCGTCATATATCGGAAAATATCTCTCTCACACAGTATAGTAGTAATTTGAAACTGAACAGCACTTAGTTTGATTGTGGACATACTACTGCCTGTAAATTTTGGACTAACAGATACAATAAATATATATCAATACACAACTTTAATCATTTATGTGTATATTTCATTAGCAACAAAGTAAATTATTTTACATTTGAACTATGTTTAGTAAATAGCTTTAGAAATACGATTTTCCACTTTTACTAATTATATTTTGACTATTGTCTTTACCATGATGTACCGTTCTGCATGTCAACGTAGGGAACACAAGTTTTTCTTATACTGAAATGAAATACGGACGTGATATTATTGGCGGGGAGTCCCATCTGTGATGTTCAGCCACCTGATTTACATGACGTCACTTCAGTGATTTGAGAATCAATGAAAATGACATCATGTTGACAACAAAAGACACATACAAAGTCCCGAGCAGGGAAAATCACCGAGCCAGCCGCGAAACGATGGTGTAACCCCGCCATCGAGAGTCAGCAACGTTAACCGAAAAACCTCTACCTGCTGGCTGCTGGCTATATTCGACTATAACATGATAACATGATAACATTATGCCAGCGCTTCAGACATCCTTATTCTTGGATAAAAGACTAATATTAATATTAATAAGAATAATCTTAGTTTCCTTAGCGTCTCTGCTTCAAAACTGCTTGTGTCGCAGTTATAGTCATACCATATGTTATTGGACACTTTCTTTGAGTTGTCAAGGATGTACGCCTAGCTGGTTAGGAAGGAGTTGAAGTTTGTGATGTCTGAAGATGGGTGTAATCCCGAAAGGCGTAACATGTTCTAATAAAAGAGTTAATTGACCACCTCATGACTTTATTGCTATTGCACAGCTTTGGTTGCCAATTCTTAAAGTGGTATTAAACCTGTTAGCAGGAGTCTCACCCCGGCCTCCAGACTTCTCATCGGGCAATGCATCTCACCGCACCCTCTCCTGTCGGTCCACAATGCCGGCAGTGGGCCATTAGTCAAGGTGCAGCTGACATATTGGGATAGCTGTAATTACTTTCTGCTTTCCGCGAATTCACTTTCGTGGCGTTAAGGGAACCGCAGCTACCTTATATTCAAGTCCAGTTACACGTGCCATTAGCAAGAGTCAGCGAGAGCCAGCTACCTTGAGGAGCAAAGAATTAAATCAATTTTAACTATAACCTCCTCGATAAAAAAAATAGTAGAGCATCCAACATGTATCCACGGCCACAAAAACCATTTATACTGCACAAATGGGATGATAAACGTCTAGCAGATTGTATCCAAGTAATAATAACGGAAACATCATTATTACATTGCTCGCAATGCTTTTTTTTTTCGAAATGCGTGATGATAAGAGGTAAGTGAAACTCCAACATATTCCTGCGTCAAATATGGCTCTGAGCACTATACGACTTAACTTCTGAGGTCATCAGTCGCCTAGTACTTCGAACTAATTAAACCTAACTAACCTAAGGACATCACACACATCCATGCCTGAGGCAGGATTCGAACCTGCGACCGTAGCGGTTGCTCGGTTCCAGACTATAGCGCCTAGAACCGCACGGCCACCCCGGCCGACATCCCTGCGTCAACCATTGAAACGATACTGCAGCTAACTTGGACGATACTGCAGCTGCACTGGCCGTTGAACAGGTGGGTGAAACGGAACTAAAATTAACCAATCCACAGGCGACACTGATGCTTGAGGTATGGGCTCGCATACGAAATTAGTTGCTTCACACCTCTCTTGTGCTAAGACATAAGGAGATTTGTTCGCTTATGACTGTGAATATTTAGCATGGTCGTAACATTTTAGTTTCTTGTAATACGAGAGGCTCTCAATAAGTAATGCAAGATAACTTCTTTCGAAAAATAATTTTTTTTTCTAATTCCAGTACATCATATAATTCTCCACTCTTTTGGCTAAAATAAACTACTTTCCAGAATTATCTCCGTTCAATGCGATACCCTTACGCCACATTACTAGGAGGGCCTGTACACGTGCATATTACCACTTTACTGGTCGACGTCGAAGCCAACTTCTTGCTGCATCAATAACCTCCCAATAATTGACGTCCTGCTTCCCGCGTAGCGCATGCTTGATTGGGCCAAACAAATACACGTCAGAAGGTGCGAAATCAGAGCTATAGGGTGGATGAGAAATAATAGTCCAGTGATGTTTCATGAGCACCTGTCGGGTGTGCTGATTTCTGTGTGGCCTTGCGTTGTCTTGGAGAAGGAGACGTTCGTCTGCATTCTTGTGGCAACGAACATGTTGATGTTGTTTCTCCAATTTCCTGAGAGTAGAACAATACCTTCAGAGTTGATCGTTGTAACATGAGGGACGACATCAAACAGAATAACCCCTCCAAAGTCCAAGAAGATCGTGGCCATGATTTTACTAGCTGAGGGTGCGACATTGCACTTCTTCTGGTGTAGCGCCGCTCCGTGGACAGCAGATTTGTTTCCGGTTCGAACTGATGAACTCATGTTTCATCGCCTGTGACCACACTCGAGACAACATTGTCACGATCAGCTTCGTAATGTGCAAGCAGTTCCACACAGACGGTTCTTTGTTGCTCTTTATGACCTTCTCTTACGCAATGAGTGCACCAGGTGATGGACGATTGCGTCAACACTACTAACAGGGAGGTCCAGTTGTGCAGCGAGGTGTTTGACTATGATTCGTTTGTCGCCTCAAATGAGTGCCTCCACTCTACATGTTCCAGTTTTGTAGGATTTGCAGCGGATTACGGCCGACCGGCACGCAGGAGATCGGACACGTTTCCTCGAAATTGTTGCAATGACGACAGACGCTGCACCCTACGACTTACCGTACTTTTCTTCTGATTCCGCAAGCACCTATGAGTATAACTCCGATGCTCTTGCTTCACTCCAAAAGAACCTCCACACAGCTCTCTACTTGGACGCACCAACGGTGCACACGCCATTTTGAAGGTTATTTATAGCACCGCCACCTGTCGGAATTTCATGAAACAGAAGGGGTTCGAGGGAGAGTATTCCACGATACCCCACACCAAATTACACACTTTTTCAACCCTAAATTGCCGAGAAAAAACTGTGTTGTATTATTTACTTAACGCCTCCGTGTATCATTAATTTTCGCAGCCAAGTCAGCTGTAGTGGCCATTGCGTTAAAACAGATTCCAATTTTGATACGCCACAAAAAGAGTCAAGAGGGAAGCAAAGACTAGACAGCAGGTCCTATTCAACATATTTCGAGTTTCACAAAATGACCTATGATTACACATAAACGACAGAACGTACAGTGATTCTGTCGTGTGTAACACATTACAGTGATTCTGTTGTAAAGCTACTGGAGAGAGTGCAACGACTGCCTCTGTGTCTCGTTAACTCGAGTTTAAGTACAGAAGTGCTTCATCAAATGGTTCAAATGGCTCTGAGCACTATGGTAGTCAACATCTTAGGTCATAAGTCCCCTAGAACTTAGAACTACTGAAACCTATCTAACCTAAGGACATCACACACACCCATGCCCGAGGCAGGATTAAAACCTGCGACCGTAGTAGTCCCACGGTTCCGAACTGCAGCGCCAGAACCGCACGGCTACCGCGGCCGGCGATAGTGCTTCATCTCTGGCCGTGATCTGAGACTATCTTGCGTGGTAACAGCACCACGCCCACTCCATACAACGCGGAGAATAGGAAAGTAAACTATATTTTGCACATCAAGTTCAACGAATAAAGAATTGACACAGTACATCAATATTATTGCTGAAGCTGCAATGAAGAAAGTGAGTGTCGGAAGTATGACTGGCGGAAGTCGTGCAGCACATAAATAGTTCAAATGTTCACTCGTGCTTACAGTGCGTGGACTGGTGTGTCCAAGAGAAACCCTTCTTCGATGACCGCAGCAATGTCCTTAACGAAAGACTTCCGCGGTAGGTCATCTTATCCACCCCAATGACATTTGCAAAGAATAGGAACTGCAATAAAAACTTTTACAGGTCTCTTCCTCTGGAGAAAGTTGTGCAGCTCCCAAGAGGCGAAGCTTCTGCTTCGATCGACGCGGCGGAAGCAAAACTCCGCACTCGTGCGTCCAGAGATCGCTGTTATGCTACACTCGCATCTGCTCCGATCAAAAGATGTGTCCGAAACAGTGCGAAGAAGGGACTTGTTTGCCTTTTACTTGCTAACTCAACGGGATAATTAGCATAATTATGGAACAAATGGTGGAAATGACTAAATTCATTTCGTATGCTGGAAAAGTTACCTACAATACAAGAAACCTTTCAGGTTAAAATAATTGATTTTTCACTGCTTTCCGGAAGACCATCAGACTGAAACAATTTTCCAATTCCAACGATCGCGCTGTTGAATGCCCACACTGCAAGTATAACTATCAACACTAAAATCTACATCGCTCACAGATACTGTGCTATTTTCAGCATAACAATGGTTTCTCTTCTGAGTGCGTTGCGTCCTGTCTTTTCGTAAGAGTGCCCGAAGTGCAAATATTTAGCACATAAAATAAGGGTTATTAAATGAAAATATGTGTTTGTCAGTTGTTGGGGGATGGTTGACAACGATTCTCCTTATCATAAGAGATGTGTTTTGTCAACTCGAGGAACCACGTTATCTTGCTTGGCCCCGAGCTTTTCCAGCATACGAAAGAGTGGAAAAGAGATCTTAGGCTGGCACTGAGGTATTTTCCTTGGTTCTGGATCAAACTGTCATTTATTATTTGACTTATACGTATTTCATGCCAGTGCAGTTGATACGATGTTTTGCACATGAGTATATTCCAAGCCCGAATTGTTGATATTAAGGGCTACTAAATTCATACATTCTCCCACTCTAGGGAGGCACTGGGGCGGTGGCTGATTGAAACAGCTGCACCGATAAAAATGCAAGGAGCGCGATCTGCACTGGCAGTTTTTTGGTTGCTTAACTCTCCCGCCTACCTCTGTTAACAGACACCACTGACGAGGAGAACATGGCGTACACCACAAGCCAATTGCCTAGGAACTTCGTTCAGTGGAACAGGAGTCAAAGTAAGCAAACACGTGTCTAGACTTATCCGTAGATATCCGACCCTTTCTGAGAAAATAACGGTCAATTTTTTCGAGGTACCTTATGTGTCTTTCAGCGGCTAAATCGTTCAGTCGAAGTGGTGGCGCAGCTGATTGAGTCAGGGATTCATACTTTCAGGCGTTGTCTTCGACACCCGATTGTTATTTTTAAGTTTGTACTTCATTTATCTATCATATCTGTAGAAGATTACTACCCGAATATTTCATAATGTATATTGCAATAAAGATGTCCTAATTGGTCTAGTAATGATATATCCTCTGAATGAATTAAAAAAAAAAAAACAATAAATGAAAGAGAAAATAGTTTGAAATGGTTTTTGGCAAAATTTCTGTAGTGTATCTTGAGTCATAATTAACTACAATTACCAGTTCTCGGTACATTGATCTGCCATGTATGACTGGCCGTGAAATTGTTGCCCACAGGTAAAATATTCAGCAATGTTAACGATTTTTCTTTCTGACTGAGATTGATACCGAGAAAAGTCGCTGTTGCTAACCTGCTTCCGTGCGATGTTCGCGTCTTTCCTGAGTGTTTCTACCACTGGTATCACCCAAGGGAATGTATCGAATGTTTCTGGAAAATAAACATGTATTAGAACATATGAAACGAAATATGAATGAAATATAAAAGTACGAGAACTTAAAAGGACTGTAACGCATGAAAATACCGTACACACGTATTATATATTAGATGTGTGACACTCATTGTGAAGCCCAGCTGTAATTTTGCAATTAATATAATGCCCTTATATCCCTAACTTGAAAAGATACATTGGTATGGTAACCTTCTACGGACGTGGGTGGACAAGTGAAAAATAAACTGCCTGTGCCACCAAAAACATCTTAGAGTAGCACTCGCAAACTATATCCTCAATTATTTGCTGGATTTATCCGAATCTCTGTCTTCCTCTACTGTTTTAACCTCTGCAGTTCGCTCTAGTACCATGGAAGTTATTCTGTGATGTCTTAACAGAGATCCCATATCCTGGACCATCCTCTTGTCATTGTTTTCTTTCCTCGCCGATGTTGCGGAGAATCTCGTCATTCCTTATCATATCGGTAGACCCAGTTTTCAATATTCTTCTGTAGCATCACACCTCAAAAGCTTCGATTCTCTTCTGTTCTGGTTTTTCAGCTATCCATGTTTCACTGCTATACAGTACTGTGCTCCAAACGTACATTGTCATAACTTGCTTCCTTAAATTGAGACCTAAGTCTGATTGTGGTAGATTTCTCTTGTTAAGGAATGACAGTTTTCTCAGTGCTAGACTGCTTTTCATGTTCCTTTTCTCCGTGCGTCATGGGTTATTTTGATAGCCAGGTAGCATATTTCCTTATTTCATCTACTTCGTCATCACCAATTATGATGTTAAATTTCTCGCTGTTCTCATTTCTGCGACTTATCATTACTTTCGTCTTTCTTTGGTTTATTCTCAATCCATATACTGTTCTCATTAGACTATCCATTCCATTTAACAGTTCCTGTTATTTTCTCCACTTTCACTCAGGATAGCAAGGTCATCAGCAAATATTATCATTGACATTCTTTCACCTTGAATTTAATTTCCACTCTTGAGCCTTTCTTTTATTTTCTTCATACTTTCTTGTATAGAAACGAGATGGCAGTTATAAGAGTCGAGGGACATGTAAGGGAAGCAGTGTTTGGGAAGGGAGTGAGACAGAGTTGTAGCCTCTCCCAGATATTATTCAATATAAATATTGAGCAAGCAGTAAAGGAAACGAAAGAAAAATTCGGAATATGTATAAAAATCCACGGAGAAAAAATAAAAACCTTGAGGTTCACCGATGACATTGTAATTCTGTCAGAGACAGAAAAGTATAACGGAATGGATAGCGTCTTGAAAGGAGGATATAAGATTAACATCAACAAAAGTAAAACGAGGATAATGGAATGTAGTCGAATGAAGTCGGGTGATGCTGAGAGGATTAGATTAGGAAAAGAGACATTTAAAGCAGTAAAGGAGTTTTGCTATTTGGGGAGCAAAATAACTGATGATGGTCGAAGTAGAGAGGATATAAAATGTAGGCTGGCAATGGCAAGGAAAGCGTTTCTGAAGAAGAGAAATTTGTTAACATCGAGTATAGATTTAAGTATCTGGAAGTCGTTTCTGAAAGTATTTGTATGGAGTGCAGCCATGTATGGAAGTGAAACATGGACGGTAAATAGTTTGGACAAGACGAGAATAGAAGGTTTCGAAATGTGGTGCTACAGCAGAATGCTGAAGATTAAATTGGTATATCACATAACTAGTGAGGAGGTATTGAACAGAATTGCGGAGAAGAGCAGTTTGTGGCACAACTTAGCTAGAAACAGGGATCGGTTGGTAGGACATGTTCAGAGGCACCAAGGGATCACCTTTTTAGTATTGGAGGGTAGCGTTGAGGGTAAATATCGTAGATGGAGAGCATGAGATGAATACACTTAGCAAATTCAGAAGTATGTAGGTTGCAGTAGGTACTGGGAGATGAAGAAGGTTGCACACGATAGAGTGGCATGCAGAACTACCTCAATGCAGTCTCACGACTGAGGACCACAAGAACAACAACTTACCTTCTTCAACGGTAATTGTTAACGGTAGAGACGAAACACTACACCCCTGTCTTACATCATTTTTAGTACAAGCACTTCGGTCTTAGTCTTCTACTTTTATTGTTCCCTCTTGACTCTTATGCGCCTTTCCCTATTGCTTATCCCCGTTTTCCTAAAAAATGCGAATACCTTGCAGTATTTGATTTTCTCGAATATCATTATGATGACTGGCCTGTTCGAGCACAGGAGCTATAGTCCACTGAAAATTTGCGGGCCAAAATGAAGCGTCAATTTCACTACCCGACACCGGTCCGCGGACCTAGTTGCGGAAACATGGGAGAATCTCGCAGAGCATGAGATGTAAAGTAATTCTAGAGGCTGACCACCACCATGTCTCGTCGGATAAGGCCGGTAAATGATGCCATTGGTTGGTGGACCTCATACCAGCAGCATCCCCGATGTGAAACTTTCCTCCTCTCACGTTACTATAATTTATATTACAACAGGTGATACATTTGCACGTTTGTTAACTGGCAATCTTTGTGAAATCATTGTAATTTACACTTTATTTATTGAATTCATGCTGCTTAACACATAACATACTTAAATTTGGAAAACGCCCAAGAAAGTCATTTTCAGTAAAATTTTTAAAGGTATCCTTAAACAAGACAGTCAAAGACAAAACTGACAACAACGTGACGTGCCATTTTCAGTATTTAGTAAGGCTTATTTAAAGATGTTGTGTTGTTAATAATGACAAGAAAAATGTTGTCTGCTAATGATTCAAAACATGCATCAGGGTGGCGACAGAAAATGGGCGTCCGTGAGGTGCAGAAATCAACCTTCGGTGGTATGAATGTACTACACTTCATAAAATGAACATCGCTGACATTCAATGAGTGTTCAAACCAAATCATTAACTTGCAACATGAACGCCGAATCAAAAGGTTCGCACTATCAAGATGGTTACAAACGATGCAGGACGTTAAGGTAGGTATCCACTTTTAAAAAATGCATATAGATTCATATTTGTTTACCAGGGCGATGACAGCTGATAGAATGTAATGGCATGCAAAGCTGTCAGTTGTGGATCTTATCGTTGAACTGGCTATACTTACGGCATAATTGCTGATAGTGGGATAACACACTACTGGCCATTAAAATTGCTACACCAAGGAGAAATGCAGTTGATAAACGGGTATTCATTGGACAAATATATTATTCTAGAACTGATATTTGATTAAATTTTCATGCAGTTTTTGTGCATAAGTCCTGAGAAATCAGTAACCAGAACAACCACCTCTGGCCGTAATAGCGGCCTTGATACGCCTGGCCATTGAGTCAAACATGGCTTGGATGGCGTGTACAGGTACAGCTGCCCATGCAGCTTCAACACGATACCACAGTTCATCAAGAGTAGTGACTGGCGTATTGTGACGAGCCAGTTGCTCGTCCAAGTTTTCAATTGGTGAGAGATCTGGAGAATGTGCTGGCGAGGACAGCAGTTGAACATTTTCTGCATCCAGAAAGACCTGTGCAGGACCTGCAACATGCGGTCGTGCATTACCCTGCTGAAATGTAGGGCTTCGCAGGGATCGAATGAAGGGTAGAGCCACGGGTCGTAACACATTTGAAATGTAACGTCCACTGTCCAAAGTGCCGTCATTGCGAACAAGAGGTGACCGATATGTGTAACCAATGGCATCCCATACCATCACGCCGGTTGATACGCCAGTATGGCGATGACGAATACACACTCCCAATGCGCGTTCACCGCGATGTCGCCAAACACGGATGCGACCATCATGATGCTGTAAACAGAACCTGGATACATCCTTGTTCGTCGTTGAGTACACCATCGCAGACGCTTCTGTCTGTGATGCAGCGTCAAGGGTAACCGCAGCCATGGTCTCCGACCTGATAGTCCATGCTGCTGCAAACGTCGTCGAACCGCTCGTGCAGATGGTTGTCGACTTGCAAACGTCCACATCTGTTGACTGAGGGATCGAGACGTGGCTGCACGATCTGTTACAGCCATGCGGATAAGATGCCTGTCATCTCGAGCGCTAGTGATATGAGACCGTTGGGATCCAGCACGGTGTTCCGTATTACTCTCCTGAACCCACTGATTCCATATTCTGATAACAGTCATTGGATCTCGACCAACGCGAGCAGCAGTGTCGCGATGCGATAAACCGCAATCGCGATAAGCTACAATCCGACCTTTATCAAAGTCGGAAAAGTGATGGTACGCATTTCTTCTCCTTACAGGAGGCATCACAACAACCTATCACCAGGCATATCCGGTCAACTGCTGTTTGTGTATGTGAAATTGGTTGGAAACTTTCCTCGTGTGAGCACGTTGTAGGTGTTGACACCGGCGCCATATTGTGTGAATGCTCTGAAAAGCTAATCACTTGCATATCACAGCATCTTCTTCCTGTCTGTTAAATTTCGCGTCTGTAGCACGTCATCTTCGTGATGTAGCAATTTTAATGGTCAGTAGTATATTTATTATAGGCACGGCAATGAAAAACATCTAGAGGGTTAATTTGTCGAGTGGTTCCAGGTGGTATGAACTGCAACGTCACACACTTTTTTGGTGCGGCAGTTTGCTCTAAGGGAATAAGATTTTTAAATTTTTAAATGCAGATCGCAAATCACAGCCAAAGCAAATTATCTTGACCAGGTATTGGTCAAGAGCGGTGCACATATCATGTTGTAGTTCTCGTAAGCCCATTTTCCCACTCTTGCTTCCTGTGACATACAATTAAATATTCCCTGCTGCCATTGTGAGATGATGTGCACGAGAGAGAGTCGTAGAGGGCTGAGCACCACCTCTTTTCTTGAAAATTAAAAACTTTCCAGCTAAATTACCATCCATATTAACAGTCAGCATAATTGTATTCGAATGCATTAAGGCATTTATGTTAGCTGATTTTCATATAAACCTCACGATACCTTTAACTTCCTAGCTTCCTTTCATATTTATTTTCTCTTCAACTTTCCACTAGTCGGACTTAGAATCAAATTCCTTACTGAACGATAAGTTTATTTATCTACTCTACAAATTTTCGAGTAGCTTCCGTAGTTTGCTGTGTTCTGTCAAGTTGGCGCTTTGTTTGAAATTTCGTTATCTTATGTTTTCCAATTCTGTAGCACTGTTTGAAACTATGCAACCATCTCTGCTTCTCTAGAAATCACTGTAATCTGTGTCGCGTGTAGTGTGACGTGCATAACGTACAAGGTCACTATCATGCATATCCTGCAAACTGTAGCGAGTGTCTTTTAAATGCGCCAACAGCGGTTTTGTAACAAGTGCACCTTGTGATCCCTTGAATATCCGTGGTTTTTATTGCATTTCATTTTTTTTTTTTTACTACACTGTTTTTCTACCAATATAAGAAGAGCTAAATCCTTTTGTAGCTATATTCCTTTCTCCGTTTCCTTTCGACATTTCTTACGCTTATGTGTAAAAGAAGTGCAGTCAAGCGATACAAAATTTGTTCGTCGTATTAACAATTTTTGGGAGGCCAAGATAGGCACTTCTTGCACTTTGTCCTCTATGTTAGTGTACAGGGAAAAGATCATTGTAGAATGTACATTCAGTGCCTTCTTCTTAAGGATGGACAAATGGAACATTACGCTCATTAAATTTGTGTACTACGAAAGACTGCGCTTTTCTTTTTTTTCTTTTTCAAGAACAAAACATTCGTTTCTGTTTACTTTGATTCAGCTACAGCTTTCATGTGTTTGATTTGTTTCAAGTGTTTCCTTTTATGGGGACGTCGTTAGCTACTTTTAACAGATTCAGAACATGCTGATTTTATTAGATGGGGTGGCTCTTAACGTCGCTAGCTGATTTTCAGAAACGGCCGGATACCAATTTGACTTTCCTTTACTCCCTAGGTGTTATTTATACGCCAAGTTCGTGGTTTATTGCGAAATTATTGGCTCTGAGTATATGCCTGCTACACAGAAAGTGTCCCGTTTACCAGAGAACGTTTATAGTACTTTCCATTGTTACTGGCCTCAAATAGGCCGCTCTAAGTAACCTCGTAATCAAAAACGAAGTTCCTATTTGACCTGTGTTATTTCCCCACCAGTTCTCTGTTTCATGTGGGTTTAAACGTTTCGTAAATTCCACACAATTTCGCTTTGTTATGCGTGGGATAAGGTGATAAGCAAATGGCATGTACAAGGCATTCTCTTGCATTGTCCATCACATAAATGTGATATGATGCCTATTAAGTCCTTTCACAACATCATCACCAGATGGCTTCACAAGGTTTAAAAAACTGTCAAACAATGTAGTGAAAATACGAGTATGATTGCAGCTAATAGGGTGACCAGATAAAGCTACTTAATATGAGACACCGTGTCTTTATATCTGATATTGTCGAGTATTAGGATACCTACGTAATCGCTTGTTAGAAAAAAAGCCGTCTTAAACTAGAAGCCTAGCGTCATAGTTACGCTATCCGGTTTGAAGGAAAGTTCATTGTAGCGAATGAAAGAGAAGTTTGTGAAGAATACAATCATTTGAATATTATTTCAACAGCTACTCAACTTGAGATATTAAAGCCCTCAAAACTCACTTTTAAAATCAGGAATTCTCAGCAATATCCAGTTAGGTATTGGTATTATTGTCCTATCTATGCGCCTCAGGCGCTGTGAGAAGTAATTACTGATAGTCCTCAACAGAGCTCAGCAGTTATTTCAGACTCTAGCTTTCTCACATTACTGAACCCTCCCGTAGCAGGCACTTTTCCTCTCCACTCAAAATCGTTTTCATTAATGATAGTATCTTTTGAGTAAATCGAAAACTATGTGAAATCAGAACATAACTGTGATTTTATTACATTGAATTGTAACCGCAGTGAGGCCGACGCTAGTGCACTGCGTCATCTGGCGTCTGTAGTTTCATATCGACAGACCATCGATGTTATTGGGTTCTGTTTTACTTGGAAATCAATATTCTATGCTTGGCACTGTGTCTTCGAAAGTTGTGCCGTTTTGTACCTGCTTACCTCTTTCGGATCATTAGACGCGACTAATAGATTTTTAGTAAGGGAAGGGGGGGAGGGGGGGGGGGGGGGAAGGGCGCGGAGTGGGAGGCGGCTGGAATTGTCTATTCTTTGGAATAGATTAGATTGCTGGATGGAAATAGGAATAAAGATGCTCATTGTCATGTTGGGTTATTGCATCGTTAGTACTTTGTCCAAACTTTTTTCTTACTAATTACCTCAAAAATTCTCTTCAGCATTGATTTTTTTTAGGGTCAGTGAAACTTGCAGTGTAACTATCGCCCACTCTTCACGTCCTTTTGAGCTCAAATAGGGCTTCAAATAGCCTTCCATTGCTTTAATCATGCCTTGCAAGTATCCCTCAAAGGTTTCCCACGGGGCTCAAATCCGGGCTACGTCCAGGTCAGGACAAAACATCGACATCTTCAACTTTAAACCACTTTTTGATTGTAGCCTAAACACACAGACGCATTATGTTATTGAAACATTAGTCTTTCGTTCGCAGGCTCCTGATAAATTCTAATTAACTCTGTCTCCGGTGACTAAGTGCACGCCCCATTAGGGTTCATTCTAGTGTTCTGACAAGCTGTACGTCGTTATCCTTCATCGCAGAAGACTATCCAAATCACAATACTTCCATCACCAAAATTTCTGCTCATTCTTACCTGCCACTCACTTCTCAGATCATACCAATAATACTGAAATTCATCCTGTCCGTATAAATAAAATTTCTTCTCATCGCCGAAGACCACTTTATTCCACTTTGAAGTCTATGACGTATGTTTTTCAGCAGACTCCAATCTAGCCTATATACGTTTGCGTGATTGAGAGGGTTTCTGCAGCAGTTTGTTGGATGGCAGATGGTTCTTAAGTGATAAAATTTGTCGTACACCTCTAGCAGGTATTGGAAACTGTAAATCGGCCACAACTTTGATAGAATAAATGTTTGTGGCTCTTTCTTTGCGCAAAACTATCGCTTCTACGTCTCAGATAATTTTCTACTTAGCCCCTTTCCATTCCGTTTATATGGTGCGCCCAGTGTAAAGAAATTATCAATCACTGTCCTTGAACAGTTCTACTTCTTGGCAATTTGGCAATGATAGAGTCCCATTTCCTTGAACGTACTGATTTTGGATTTTTAATCACATAGTAACCGTTTTCCAACTGACATGGTTACATTAATTGTTTGTGTACACCACTCGCTCTGTTACTAAAGGTATGTTCTTCCTCTCTGCAGTAAAGACACAAACTAGCACAGCACAGAGCCGACTGGATTTATATCGAGTTCCACATTCTGCCACTTGAGCCGTTGATATCTTGTAATATACTGTACTACTGATATCAAATGCAATACCAACTGATTGCATTCGTCGCTATACTGGATTTCCTACTATTACATATACATTGTGTACAGCTATTTCCACCTACAGTGTTAATTATCCTGCGAAAACTCATGCCTTTTACTGACTTCCACTACTGTATGTAGGTAGCGGTCATTAGCTCGTGTTTTTCCCATCGCGCAACCGCTGCGAGGCAATATTTAAAGTTTTGTGCCTTGTGCCAAATCGACGGGCAAATCCCCGTGCTGGTAACCCTGCTTGCTGTAGAGTGACAGTTTCGGCACGGTCTGATAGTGTAATAACTCTTAGAGGTACGTTTACAAACTCGGCACTGGACAGAAGCCAGCAAGCCTGTTCAACTTTGAAGTCACTGCTCGCTCTGCTGAAACTTCACCGCGTCTGCTCCATTTACTTATCCCTTCATCTCACATGTGGCTGTACGAAGCAATTAGCTGCAGTCAAGAAAATGTCGAAACACTAACCATGGACGTTTTGAGGGCGTTGTGAAACTTTTTGAGCAACATTTGTGAATCCTTTATAATTCTTCAAATGCATCTTGAACACTAGATTGAGAAGGCACAAGAAAATATCGATTACATAAGCAAACCCAGAACGTAGTAGGTTCAAAAGAGAGCAATCCTGACTGTTGGTGTCGCCAGTGGGCAAATATGAAAGTAGTAGAATGTCGTACCTGATGGATGTACCCTTCAGATTAGGAAGAACGTCGGTAAGTCCTGTCAAATGACATCAGCTGAAGGAGAGCCTTCAACTCATACTGCCATGGACTCCCTTCAATGCAATCTCAGGGGCGGGGAACTGACCATCGCTGAACGACATCTTCATGAGAACTGTGAGAAAACATGCAGTTAGTAGTAGAAACGCATGAAGACTCGCTCTTGTAATGCAAGTAATCTGTTTACTCTAACAAATTTCGCATCATCGCTTGTTTCAATTTCAAACGGGAAGTCTATAATTCATATTTTATTTTCACCTTCAGAAAGACAACAACAATGTGTACGGTAATCTATAGTAGACGCTGAATCACGACTTGGAACGCATCGTATTAATGAAAAATGGTCTGATACCAGAATACCTACTTTTAAAAGTTAGATGACGGTATGTATTGTGCATTAACGTTAATAATTATACACTGTTGTTCAGTTGTTAATAGATACATTTTAGGTGACCACATTGTTGAACTAATTTTCTTTTTCCAGTGTCACGCCATGAGTTGCACGTTGCCTTGTCGAGTATAGCAAACTTTAATGGGGATATATGAGAGTGGTTAGAATTAAACATTTCTTACATGTTCGGCGCTATTCTGCTGCATAGTTCCGATTCTCTCTCTTATTAACCCTAGTCACTAAACCCTCGTAAAATTGACCACTGCAGTTCGTAAGAATTCGCAGTTGCCACCAATCTCATGTTATCAGAACAGCCTGTAAAATATGACTTGATGTACTTATTATGTCTGTGACCATTGGAGACCTTATAACTTGAATTAATTAGTTCATAAACTATAAATTATGGCTTCCCTTGAATAATACACAGAGTAGTAAAATTTACGGTGGTTTGGAAGCAATGTAACATTTTCCATTTATGAAATTTATGAAATTTCCATTTTCCATCATTTAACGTTCTAGTGTTAATATTACTTCAATATATTAGCTCCTGTGCGAACTATAAATTTATGTTGTTGGGGGTTATCTATTTATCATATTTATATTGCTAATATTTGCAGAGGAAAATAGTATGGTCAGATTTTCCAATTAGAGGTTCGGCTAAACATTGGCATGTGTAGACTCACAAACAATTTTTTTTGCTCCCTTTCAGTTTTTGATTGATTTTTATCGCTATGAAGAACCCTAAGTAGTTTTCACACATTTGATTACGGAAATTACAGACATCTGTTTAGTGACCATTAACCTATTCAGATATATTCAATATGACTTTAAATTCTAATTTTCTGTCCATTTTTTCCCAGGTACTTTATTTTGGATATAAGACTAACCAATTGGGTATTTGGAATACATAGACGGTGTACGGCACCTATGACACGACAGCCCTAATAATCCAGAAGAAGTAAATATATCGAGGTGCTGTTTTCGCTGACCTGTAGCGAACAATGTGCAGAATTTTGTGATGTGCCCAAGTAACCTTCCACGTTTATAGCTGCTAAATTTAGACACCGTATTTGTGATATACTTTATAGAATTTTTTTGTGCCATTGAGAAAAGCATCTGAAAACGATTTCAAGCACATGGCATTTGTGAGTTATGCTCAAATAGGAATCAGACGGCGGATCCGCTAACCACCGTCTCGCTGTCAGCAGAAGAGACACTACAAACGTCTGCCCCACAGCACCAAATGTGAGCAAACACGTCAGTCAGTTATGGTTCTTGTAATACACTTGTATGTTTGAATCTCCACAGTTTGTGTATTGTTGTGCTGACAACAAAGAACTTTCTCGTGAAGCTAACCGTAATTGCAGAAGGCTTACTACAGTCGAAACGTGGGTGTGGTTATTGATTTACTCAATTTGTGAATTTCTTTCTCTTGATTAAATAATCCAGCTTCTTTGAAACTATAATAATTTACCTCTCTGAATACGTACATTACATCTACAGATGTCCATTCCCATTCACATAATTCCTTTGTGGTACACCGTTCTTTTATTTATTTTTTCTTCTTTAGAGCTTGAGTGATCATCGTAATAAAATAAGAGAAATCAGAGAACGCACGGAAAATTTGTTTGTATGTGTTTTCCATCTGCTATTCCAGAATGGAACGGTAGAGGAATACATTGAAGGCTTTTCGATGGGCGCTCTATCTGTCAGGCACGTAGTTAGGAATTACGCACTAGTTATGCAGATGTGAATGTACTTGTAGAACGGTGCGAGGGTGGTAGTCTGCTTAAAACTCTTAACAGTTATATTTGGTGATACGCGAAGTTATCAATCGTATCACGAGGTCGTTAAGGAGCTTAGCGACCCCGGATAGAACTAAGGAGTCGTCTCCGTTTTTGCTGATACATCACACCTCCTTCGTGTCTCTCTCTTTTTTTTTTTTTTTTACTTTGTGCGGAGATTCCCAACTCGCTTTTTCAGCAGAGGCACGGGGGACCAGTTGATAGCTTCACCGATAGCGCTGACGCAGGCGGCCGCTGTTGAAAGCCGCGTGGTGGGACCCTGGCCGGCTCTCTTTCGCAGAATGTGTTACACTGTGTTTCCGTCTACCTTAGTAACACAAGTAAAAAATTATGTAAAAGTGAGAATGATCACCCTTCTTCAAATTATGTCACAGTATCTTCATTATCCTACGATATCAAAGATGTATGACTTGTCTCTGCTGAATAGAGGACGGGTGATTTACATCGTGTAGGCTGGTAGCGAAATTAGTTTCATACAGAAACTCTGTGTGAAAGAATATTGTCAGAAGGCAGAGCTGTAGTGTCGATGAAATGCATCACACCTATTCATCGATTTGGACTCCTCTTTTGCTACAAATTCTTTTACTTCCAAATAATACGTGAATGCCACGTCTTGTTTTTGTTGTTGTTGTGGTCTTCAGTCCTGAGAGTGGTTTGATGCAGCTCTCCATGCTCCTCTATCTTGTGTAAGCTTTTTCATCTAACAGTACCTACTGCAGCCTACATCCTTCTGAATCTGCTTAGTGTATTCATTTCTTAGTCTCGCTCTACGATTTGTACCCTCCACGATGCCCGCCAGTACTAAACTGGTGATCCCTTGATGCCCCAGAACATGTCCTACCAACCGATCCCTTCTTCTAGTCAAGTTGTGCCACAAACTCCTCTTCTCCCCAATTCTATTCAATTCCTCCCCATTAGTTATGTGATCTACCCATCTTATCTTCAGCATTCTTTTGCAGCACCACATTTCGAAAGCTTCTATTCCCTTCTTGTCTATACTACCTATCGTCCATGTTTCACTTCCATACATGGCTACACTCCATACAAATACTTTCAGAAACGACTTCCTGACACTTAAATCAATACTCGACGTTAAAAAATTTCTCTTCTTCAGAAACGGATTCCTTGAAATTGCCACTCTACATTTTATATCCTCTCTACTTCGACCATCATCAGTTATTTTGCTCCCCAGATAACAAAACTCCTTTACTACTTTAAGTGTCTCATTTCCGAATCTAATCCTCTCAGCACCACCCGACTTAATTCGACTACATTCCATTAACCTCGTTTAGCTTTTGTTGATGGTCATCTTATACCCTCCTTTCAAGACACTATCCATTCCGTTCAACTGCTCCTGCAATTCCTTTGCTGTCTCTGACAGAATTACAATGTCATCGGCGAACCTCAAAGTTTTTATTTCTTCTCCATGGATTTTAATGCCTACTTCGAACTTTTCTTTTGTTTTCTTTACTGCTTGCTCAATATACAGATTGAATAGCATCGGGGAGAGGCTACAACCCTGTCTCACTCCCTTCCCAACCACTGCTTCCCTTTCATGGCCCTCGACACTTATAACTGCCATCTGATTTCTGTACAGTTTAATTTTCTAATTTAAGCTGTTCAAGGAGAACTTCACCGAAGGGGTGGTGCGATAGGCCTCCACCAAGGATGTACGATGGAGAGGAAGCAACAACTGACCGGAAAAGGACAAGGAAAGACGGTTTTAGAATTTACCAGGAGAAGTAGACTGTCCCTCAACTCGCGACTGTAAACTCACACTGTACCCGTAGTCACAGTGTCATTTTTACAGTATGATTGTTTTCCAAGTTATATAAAAAAGAAACGACTGCCACTAAATTGGCAGCTAACTCTGAGATGGTTTACGTGAAAAGATTGCACTTGGTTCACAGAGTTGCCGTGTATGCACTTCTTGCTACTACTTCGCCCCAGTACAGTAGGATCTCAAAGATCGATGAGCGGTTGCCGAAGAAATAACGCTGTTTGACCGAAGGTCCCCGATTTTTGCCAGGTTTTGCTGAGTGAGGACTGGTCTGAATCGCAGCAGTGGAAGAACGAACCAATAAGGTGGAAGCGGTATTCAATTTACTTGCACCTTCAACTCGTACTTACGTTCGTTGCCCCCAAGTTTAGCTTTTACGATTTGCTATATATATTATATAAGCGCTATTTTCAATTTAGGAGGAGGAGGTAAAATCTTGGCTATCTTAACCAATAGGTGCTTTCTTTTAGAATGTTACCTGCATTCAGTTGACCAGAAAAGTGCATTTAATGAGTTATATGTAGCATTATTCATCAATGAAGTTCATTCGAATAATATTTTTTAAATACTACCTCGTTTTTATTAAACCTTCTTGCAAAAATTATAAGATACGACAAATCTGCACTGTAGTAAGGTAGCTTTATTTTTTGAACCATTATTTTCCCAACAAAAACAAAAATGAAACTTGGTGGCAGATGAAAACTGTGGGGCATACCGAGACCGGCACTGACTTTAACCAGCGAGGGCTGTACCGACTGATTCCTCCACACTCTATTGGCTAGCCACCATCACAACTTTACTGCGGCCAATACCTCATCTCCGATATCTCAAACTTCAAGTGAGTCCCAGGCTAGAGTCCCAGTGCGGCACATTGTTTCAGTCTGCCAGGAAGTTACCAATCTCCGCACACTCAAATGCAGAGTGGAAAATTAATTCTGGGTAAAAAAAGTATTCAAGGTACCAAAACTATTCGTCGCAGCTCACTATTACTGTCTGCACTGCAGAGGAAAGAACCACCGTTACCGTTTCCAGGTAAGTTGTACTTCCATGACCTACAGAAATTTCATGTTTCAGTCGCTGCCTACCAAAGTCTGCAAAACTTAAGCACAAAAGCAACTTTCGCATAATATGTCACGACCAAGTAACGTAACTCGACGTAACTTCGACCAAATGCTGCATAGAAAGAACTGCTGCATTATAGAAAAGAAGGTAACGAAAAGATATACACAGTGAGTCGAACGTAAATGACACTTTTATTCAAAGACAATAATTTCGCCGGCCGCGGTGGTCTCGCGGTTCTAGGGACGCAGTCCGGAATCGTGCGACTGCTACGGTCGCAGGTTCGAATCCTGACTCGGGCATGGATGTGTATGATGCCCTTAGGTTAGTTAGGTTTAAGTAGTTCTAAGTTCTAGGGGACTGATGATCACAGCAGTTGAGTCCCATAGTGCTCAGACCCATTTGAACCAATTTTGAACAATAATTTCACTGAATTCACAGCGATTTATGATGTATCCCTGCACCCTAGAAACGGTAGGACAGGTTTCTTAATAGGATGCTTGACTACCACGGATAGTAGTGAATCTTCTGCAACATAATCCTATGCTGACCACAATGTTGGTAAGGAGCTTCTGTGGGAGGGTGTTCCCTTCCTCGAGCAGCGCGGTTGACAACACCTGGCAACTCTCCGAATATCTTCTCGTTCCAGGAGCTCCTGAAATTTGTAGTTCGATGCGGCTGTGCATTTGCATCCATAAAAGTGAAGTGTGGGCCGTAGGGTCCCCTGGAGAAGGGCACGTGGGGAAGGAGTATAACCCCACATCATGTAAGAAACAGATTGCCCGACCGCTTGGTTTAGCAGGCAACCCTTGTCAGGGAACGGCCACCAGGCGGCAACAGCGTCACACCCTTACTTGTGGCACCAACCACTAGATGGCACTCCGTTCTGTGAAATATGTGGCAACATCGTCCGAACGCGTGCAGCTCTCAACCATTTGATGTCTGTAAAGTACAGCTGTTTCTGACATACGGGTGGTAGTGGATCGAGTCCTCATGTCGAGGGCCTGCGAGTATAGCAACTGTGGAAGAAGTAGACGGACAAATCCTGAACTAAAAATGCAGTAGAACTGTCTCAAAACTGAAAATTATATAAAAAAATGTAGTTTATTCATATCGTATTCATGTACCAAATAAAGATTCTCCGTTAGGCTGCACAAATAAGTTTCGTTGCCTTTCCTTTATCACTCTACCACGTTTAACTAGAAAGAAGTAATGTTTTAAATCTGAGCAAAACAGTACTGCTAGTGACAATAGTAGATGTGTTGACCGCAAAGTTAAGATGTCCACCATCACAGATTTTTCTTTTACTCACGATATTTGAAGTTTCACAATATTTATTTATTTCGAAGATATCGTTGTTAAGTGCGTACATGAAATTATATTCGTTTACAACTAACAGTAATCATATGCAAAATGTGATTATACTTATGAACGCTCACAGAAATACTTAGAAAGGATGCAAAATCTGCTTCTAGAACTTATTTACAGTGTCAATGTGAAAAGTGTATTGTCGTTATAACTCACCTAATCCCTATACATACTATATGCAAAATAAATAATTGTGTCGGTAATGTCAGGACGCGAAACCCACTGCTCAGTGCAATATTTGTCAGTAAATGAACTGATTATATTTCAAAGACATTGAGAACATTTTGAAAACTTTCTAGTGTTAACCTGCACGTGGAGATCTTTCTTACCACCATAATCTGTATCAGAAGAGCTGTATAATAAAGAGGAAATAGACGGCATGGAAGGCGAGTGTAAAACCTAACCGACTGCAATACAGTCTGCATTTAAACAGCAACTCGCGACAAATGTTTGTGTGTTACTTTTCATTTATTTCATTTCGCGTATGATTGTGATAAATATGCCTACAGTAGAAATAAACTTGGTTTCTAGAATTACACGAGCTAATCTACATTCTTCGATTAAAAACTCTGGAAAAACCACAGCCGATCATGAGCTACAGTCATCTGTGTGACGAATGATTTTGCGTGCAGCGATATAGCCGAATACAAATCAGCGTCATTCACGTCACCGAAGTTAGAGCGTTGCCAATTCCGCCACATGGACAGGTCAGTTAGCATTGTAGCGTCGCCTGCGACATCTGGTGATCGACGGGAGAACTATTGTTACGGTTGCCTGTTCCGCCGTAAGGACGGTCCATCTGTTTCTTACGTGATCTGTGGTATAACGTAACAGTAACATTCACAGATGAGTGTACGGTGTTCAGATTTGGAATTCACTACGCTTACGAAAATTATGTCTCCACACATCTGTCCAACATCTTCGTTTTGATGATCCAAGAGCACTGTCCAACACGACCTTTTTGACGACCTGGGTGTTATGGAATGGTGAATGGAGGGGGCCTAATATGGTGTGAAGGTACTGACCTCCAAGTCTTTGAACAGAGTACACTCACCAGTCAGCTGTAATATGATACTGTTCTCCTTCCCCAAGCGCCGTCTTGATATGGTTGCATTTGGCCCTGAATTCATTTTCATGTATGACGCTCCACGAGCACGTCGAACAGCACAGGTAAAGGAGCTCTTGGAACGTGGCGATATTCGGCAAATGGACTGCCCTAACCGTTCTTCCACCTTAGATCTCATCGAGTGCATGTGGGATGCGTTTCGGAGACGTACTGATTCAAGTCCATATGCACAACAACTGTCCAACAATTGTCAACAGCGTCGTAGGACGACTGGAAAGCCCTACTATAAGATCCCTCTTACCAGCTTTGTAGCCAGCATGGACGTACGTTGCATGCACTGTGGAGCACTGTGATCAAACATCTTATTAAGAACCATGTCATCATGAATCGCAGTGACTTTCGCGGATTTATTGCCTACGGTAAAAGTGTCATTTTACTGTGTATTTCTTTTAGTTATCTTCTGTGCTGTACTGTACTATACTATTGTAGCTCTTTTTATTTATACTTCAAGTTTCACCGAGATATATTACTTGGTAGACACATATAATGCGAATGTTTCTTTCGTCTTAAGTGTTCTGTAGCCTTGTATAAACTAAAACTGATCACGTTACTTCTGTTACGAGTGGGGACAGCATGGTAACCAGTAATCCAAGTTCTTTCATGTATGCGTCATATGTGGGGACATGACCAGACCGGCTCAAATTTATTTTGAGGACAGAATGATTTATATATTTAAAAATTGTTGTCTTAAGTCAGTGATAAAATTGAAAGGAAAATATGGAAAAGATGAAGACATAAATTAGTTTGAATACGACCTCATCTCAGAATGGTCGTTGAACGCCCTTATTGTATTTTCCTTAGAACCATTTGCTCTTTAACTTTCCCCGAAATGTTGACGACGCCAGAAATAGATTTCAAAAAGCCGACGGTAGCGCTCGAGAAGAAAATGTCGGAAGGTTGCCTTACATTCTATGGTCTATGTTGTAAAAGCGAATGTTTCAGAACGAAAAAAGGAAGATGTATGTTCAATTTGTAATCTTCCCTCTCCTTCCTAATTCCATCTACTGCCCACATTAAAGTCTTTTATGAAGATTTGAGAGGTTCGAAGATTACGATAAACTTTCAAGTTTCCTTAGCTTGTCATTTTGAAATTGCTCCACTTTGCTTTTGTTTAGTGGACTGATTCTTGAAGCTGAAACATTGTCACATCAGGTACTCACTGTTGGTTTGAACTAAACAAATCTGAAGATTGTTGTTGCAGCATTTCTTAAATAAATATAATTCCTCATATTTTAGTGTATCGTACAATATTTTGATTTTTCACATTAACGAAACAAAAATTATATTGTTCACACAAAAAATACTAAAATACGTCCGATCACATCTGAAGCATTCTTATGACTCCCACACTTTGCGGAATAAACAATATTGCAAAGGGTTTTCAATTTTTCTTAACAAATGAATTTCTATTGGTTCCCGTTAAATTATTAACTTCGATTTTTATTTCATAAAAGAATCCAGAAATAAATATTGTAAACAGTACAGGATTGCGTAATTAATAACAGAAATTTTAAGTGTGCCAATAATTAGTAATTTCAAATGTTTCTAAAAAGAAGTATTCAGAACGTGTACTTATCTATTACAACATCGAAACTAAGATAGAAAGTAATTCCTTTTCAAAAATTTTGGCTTGAAATGCAACATACTGTATACATAATTACACGAAAGTTTTCAGAAAAGCAACTGAGATAATACTGACCTGTCCAAAATTCGAAAGATTATACTGGTGTCGACAACTATGGTTGAAGAAAAGTGATGCTAGTAAAGGGTGTCTCGTTATAAGTTATAAGATAGGGGGCGCTTGCTATCAGGTGGAGGCTATATTGAATTACTTACATGGCAATACTACGTATATAGTTTGACAAAGTAAAACGTTTTGTGTGAGCAAGATGGCAAAAGTGTTTACGGAATTAAATTGTTTTGAAAAATACAGAATACGGTTAATTTGCACCGAGATGTGTTTGTTTATCTGAATAAGAACGACTTTTCCGGAACGGAAATGTCGAATATGTTACGAATCAAAACGAAGTACTTGTCAATATCTGACGTAGCGACACAACTGAAACTTGTTATAAACTGTGTGTATTGAGAAATTTCAGAGCCTATGAACCCGTGGACGTTATCAATGAAAAATTATTAGTTTAATTATTCAAGAAGTGACTAAAGTAATTAAAAATTACGTACATAAAAATTCAATAGGCTTTAAAACTTCTCAATATGCCAGGCAGAGATAGCTGCTCTCGCTGATCTTGGTGTTAACGGTAAACATTGGTCGGAAAAGTAATCAAAATAAACGGAGAGAGAGAGAGAGAGAGAGAGAGAAAGAGAGAGAGAGAATCCTTTGAATCAACTCACGTAATTACATGTGGGGGATAGGTTCTTTAAGTATTAACACTATTGTGGCGACGTATTACAGTGACAATAGTCCAAAGATGGTATCTGAGGCGGCTAAGAAGTTCACCGCCGTCGTTTATTCTTTCCAATTTAATGATTGTTTTAGTTTGGTATTTATTGGAGTAAAAATATAGATTTTATTTTTGAGTTCGACACGAATCTGTTAATCGAGTTATTTCGGAGAACGTTTATATTGGTGACTCCGAACGAGAAACGAATACAGTGTAAATCACAAATAGAAAGTAGTGTAACACACCGATGGTAGAACAACGGGAATATTCGAGCGTACAGCGTTCTTCGACACAAATAACTGATTCCACTACAACAACCTGAAGTACGACTGCAACATTACTTTTGCCGCAGTTTAGGACTTCATTACCAAAAGTATGATTTATAAGAGCGGAGAAAATTTTCCAACAATATAATGTGAGCAACGACAGTGACAAATGAAGCCGTATTTTCGTGAATGTGCACCAAGAGCTAGCAAAGGTTGCACAAGATTTCATCATGGAGGCAGTTTACGGGCAATCGTGTCAAGCCTTCAAAGCCCCATTCATGAAACGCTCAGTATTGCCCAAGGAAAAACGCATGAAGCGTGTTTTGTTTGAGGAACCAGTCAGAGATCTTACTCCGAAATACTGTGACATTTAAGCAACTTATCAGAATAAAGTTTATTTTCGGACGAAACATTACGTTCTATATGGCCCAACCGCCTTCGAAGAAATATCGGATTAGTACTGACAGCCCACGAAAACTTGCCGCTATCAGAATTGGCACAGTACTCACCAGCGACTACAATATCAAGGAAATGTACTACAGTTTGGGGGAGTCGGAGGATAGACCTTAAGAGGATAGCACAGAAGAGAGGAAGGGGGATGCCACGCTTATAGAGAGCAAAAAAGAATATGTGGAGCCTTGAGAGACCTACAGCGTCGCTTTACGACACTGGAAACAAGACTCATCGCTAATCAGCGTCCAAGGGAGACATGGTTTTCTCAACAGTACCACCACAGGCCACGTTAGAGGAGGAGAAATTCCGTAGCGAGGTGCTGGTAACACAGCAAGTTGTGTTTACGAGCTAAGAAGTGTGGACGACTACGCGGGTACCCAAGTGCCAAGAAAGGCCGATAAGGGGCTTTATCGACCGACAGCAACATTTTGTCGTCCCACAGACCTCAACGGGAGGCAGGAGCAGCACGATGTAACTATAGCGCAAAGTGCTAATCGACAAATAAGCAATACCGAAAATAGGCGTGCTTTTGTACATGAGGCACTAGTCCATCCAACCTGGCAGACCTATAGATTACAAGAGTTCGGCAAGAAATGGATTCAGCGAATCTTATACCTGCATTTAAATTGTATGTGTTCTGGTTACTATCAGTATTATTTTATGTATTGACAATGTATAGCCAAAAAACGTACGTCTCCCAACAATTTTTCTTGGAAGATTAGTTGCATTTACAAAGCTTCAGTTATTATACCATGATAGGGAAAGCTAACGAAATGTGGTAGAAGCTACTGGCCCCAGACTAGCTGGTACGAACATCTGTTGTGCAAACTAGCCTGCAGAGGACTCCAACGAAAAACAAAATTTCCTGCGCATTAGTGAGTGGCGGACACGCAAGATTTGTTCCTCGAAACACGTGGCGGCCTACTGATGTGCATGCTGTACGGAGAGCGTTGGTTGTGTCCGTTGAGTGCCAGGGCACGGAGGTGGAGGTACAGATGGAGGTAAGCAGTGCTTGGCCAGTACAAAGTATACCTTGATCCGCTGGTACTCATAGGTTCCGGATTAGGTGGAGTAAGCGGTACTTGGGCAGTACAAAGTATGCCTTAATCCGATGGATTTCATAGGTTCCTGAATCCGCACGCACCAGCATAATGTGGCCACAGCATTTCAAACCCCTAATATCAAAGGTAACTTGTAGCATCGCAAACTCCGCAGATGATGTGGACGAATTTTGAAGTTGGTGCTTTGTGAAACTTCCTTACGTTGTTTGTCCAAAGATAAATTATTCTGTTCGGAAACGGGTGTCTTTTCCTGTATCCGTTCAGCTGTCTTTACTAAACAGATTCCTTCAGAACATAAACCGATCAGCTGTCTGTCCATCCACAGTCGATGGTGCATAATTTAGCATTCTCTTATTTGTGATAAGATATTCTGTCTTACTTCATTCAGACGTAATATTGTTTTCTCGAATATTTTGTAACAGTTTTGCCTTAATTTAATCAATTATGTCATGAAACTATTTATTAATGTTACATGACCCTCGCAGGCAAGTCAATTAATAATCGTGCCCTGCAGTTTCATGCCTTGCAGTACATTCTCAATCGATCGCAACTAAGAAGCTGATGTCGATTGTGCCCTCTTGTCTCCATTCAATGTAGATCTTAAAAGTTTTATTTTATTCCATCCGTCTTTATCCGACGTAGAAGTCTCATTTATGCACAGTTGAATTACTCTAATAATACACTCCTGGAAATGGAAAAAAGAACACATTCCACCGGTGTGTCAGACCCACCATACTTGCTCCGGACACTGCGAGAGGGCTCTACAAGCAATGATCACACGCACGGCACAGCGGACACACCAGGAACCGCGGTGTTGGCCGTCGAATGGCGCTAGCTGCGCAGCATTTGTGCACCGCCGCCGTCAGTGTCAGCCAGTTTGCCGTGGCATACGGAGCTCCATCCCAGTCTTTAACACTGGTAGCATGCCGCGACAGCGTGGAAGTGAACCGTATGTGCAGTTGACGGACTTTGAGCGAGGGCGTATAGTGGGCATGCGGGAGGCCGGGTGGACGTACCGCCGAATTGCTCAACACGTGGGGCGTGAGGTCTCCACAGTACATCGATGTTGTCGCCAGTGGTCGGCGGAAGGTGCACGTGCCCGTCGACCTGTGACCGGACCGCAGCGACGCATGGATGCACGCCAAGACCGTAGGATCCTACGCAGTGCCGGAAGGGGACCTCACCGCAACTTCCCAGCAAATTAGGGACACTGTTGCTCCTGGGGTTTCGGCGAGGACCATTCGCAACCGTCTCCATGAAGCTCGGCTACGGTCCCGCACACCGTTAGGCCGTCTTCCGCTCACGCCCCAACATCGTGCAGCCCGCCTCCAGTGGTGTCGTGACAGGCGTGAATGGAGGGACGAATGGAGACGTGTCGTCTTCAGCGATGAGAGTCGCTTCTGCCTTGGTGCCAATGATGGTCGTATGCGTGTTTGGCGCCGTGCAGGTGAACGCCACAATCAGGACTGCATACGACCGAGGCACACAGGGCCAACACCCGGCATCATGGTGTGGGGAGCGATCTCCTACACTGGCCGTACACCTCTGGTGATCGTCGAGGGGACACTGAATAGTGCACGGTACATCCAAACCGTCATCGAACCCATCGTTCTACCGTTCCTAGACCGGCAAGGGAACTTGCTGTTCCATCAGGACAATGCACGTCCGCATGTATCCCGTGCCACCCAATGTGCTCTAGGTGGTGTAAGTCAACTACCCTGGCCAGCAAGATCTCCGGATCTGTCCCCCATTGAGCATGTTTGGGACTGGATGAAGCGTCGTCTCACGCGGTCTGCACGTCCATCACGAACGCTGGTCCAACTGAGGCGCCAGGTGGAAATGGCATGGCAAGCCGTTCCACAGGAATACATCCAGCATCCAGCATCTCTACGATCGTCTCCATGGAAGAATAGCAGCCTGCATTGCTGCGAAAGGTGGATATACACTGTACTAGTGCCGACATTGTGCATGCCCTGTTGCCTGTGTCTATGTGCCTGTGGTTCTGTCAGTGTGATCATGTGATGCATCTGACCCCAGGAATGTGTCAATAAAGTTTCCCCTTCCTGGGACAATGAATTCACGGTGTTCTTATTTCAATTTCCGGGAGTGTAGGTAAGAAGATCTTGTCGACAGCGGATCAGATACTATCATTCTGCCGCAACAGTGCACTGCGATGATGCAACCCAAGTAAATAGCTACGCTGAAAGCAGTGAATGAGATAACGATACGGGCTTTCGGAATAACTAGTAAGTCGGCGACACTAAGTCTAGAGATTCAGGGAACATGGAATTTCGTTGTGGTTGCAGTCACCCATGCGATCTTGGGGACGGACGTCCTAGAACATTACAAGTTAATAAATGATATGTATACAGGGTGTTACAAAAAGGTACGGCCAAACTTTCAGGAAACATTCCTCACACACAAAGAAAGAAAAGATGTTGTGTGGACATGTGTCCGGAATCGCTTACTTTCTATGTTGGAGCTCATTTTATTACTTCTCTTCAAATCACATTAATCATGGAATGGAAACGCACAGCAACAGAACGCATCAGCGTGACTTCAAACACTTTGTTACAGGAAATGTTCAAAATGTCCTCCGTTAGCGAGGATACATTCATCCACCCTCCGTCGCATGAAATCCCTGATCCGCTGATGCACCCCTAGAGAATGGCGTATTTTATCAGAACCATCCACAATACGAGCACGAAGAGTCTCTACATTGGGTACCGGGGTTGCGTAGAGAAGAGCTTTGAAATGCCCCCATAAATGAAAGTCAAGAGCGTTGAGGTCAGGAGTGCGTGGAGGCCATGGAATTGGTCCCCCTCTACCAATCCATCGGTCACCGAATCTGTTGTTGAGAAGCGTACGAACACTTCGACTGAAATGTGTAGGAGCTCCATCGTGCATGAACCACATGTTGTGTCGTACTTGTAAAGACACATGTTCTGGCAGCACAGGTAGAGTATCCCGTATGAAATCATGATAACGTGCTCCATTGAGCCAAGGTGGAAGAACGAAACTAAAATGAGCTCTAACATGGAAATTAAGCGTTTCCGGACAGATGTCCACATGACGTCTTTTCTTTATTTGTGTGTGAGGAACGTTTCCTGAAAGTTTGGCCGTACGTTTGTAACACCGTGTATAATCAACATCTGATTGCTAGCGATTTCTGCGCAGCTAGTTGACTTGCTCAGAGCTGTGAGGAGAACCACTCCAGTTCCCTGAGTTATGGATTTGCATATTAACTGATTAAGTTGTTTGATTTTTATAGAAATACTGTGTACCCTTTTTTAAATCATCATTTACTTTGTTAAGCATAGTGTTGTTCAGACGCATGTTTCACTCTATCTTTTTGAATATATATTTCATTCTAAAATAATTTGAATATCATTTCACAGGAATAATTACTCTCCCCATTCCCCTGTTTATCATCACGCATTACCACATGGAACAGTCTGAATACGTATTTAGAAACAAAAATCTATCTTAGGTGCTGCACACTTGCTGTTTGGTGTTGTGCATTCGAGGAATCAGCGACAATGTTGTTAACATGCAAAATTTTGATTAGGGCCAGATAATTGTTTTACTTCCGTTGCGCATTTAATATAAAGTCAAGCTGCATTTATATCAGTTACACTTCAGTTCATGTTAGCTTCTGTAAAGTTAGGCTAAATTCCGGACAGAAACAAATATAATGGACAGGTTACAAAACTTCCAGTGTGATAACCAGTAAAGATATAATTTCTCCATCGTAAGTTTATCACAACTGTGATATAGTACCTGCTAGATCTATAGCTGAAATATTCATGCGTTGGTGACGTTGGACCCTTATCAAAAACTATATTTTTCTGGTAACGTTGACATAACTTTTAGTTTTCTGTGAATACATCATTTTATCGATTTACGTATAGCATTGAATAATTTATTAATTGCAACTAGTTTTTGGTCTACTCTCATTGTCAGATCTAAATATTTTCATGGTAGTCCCTAAATACTTGTCGGGTAAGTCACTCCATTTCACGATGATACATGCAGAGGTAAAAACTACGTAATAAACATTGTTGTACGAAACACAGAAATGTCCATGGTCTTCGTTTTTGGCGTCCTAGCTGATGAGTTTGGATCTTCACACAACCGAAATTATCTTTAACCGGCCTATTACTATTTTTGAATTGTTTACAACCATTCTGTGACATACAGTTTTCTTATTAACAGAGAGGAACACTGAAAATCGTCAGATGAGATATTCGATAGTCAAATTATTGGACGAAAGTTTTATGTGAAATTGCTAAAAGATGAAAGGGAGATTAAAGAACACAGAGTTTCAGGAGCCCGAGTGGGCTTGAATTTAACCGTCACCGAGAACGATTAGTACCGGACATGAATTATTGCGGGTGGGCGAGTAGGAGTTTGTATTTATGTTCAGCGTTATTAAGAAGAATATGCTGTAATAAAGATAAACTGAAGACAGCATAGGAATACTGTATTTTTATTGCCTAGAATTTTACTGCCAGTGAGACACCACGCCGACCGGTGTGGCCCAGTGGTTCTAGGCGCTTCAGTCTGGAACCGCTCGACATCTACTGTCGTAGGCTCTAATCCTGCCTCGGGCATAGATGTGTGTGATGTCCTTAGGTTAGTTAGGTTTAAGTAGTTCTAAGTTCTAGGGGACTGATGACCTCTGATGTTAAGTCCCATAGTGCTCAGAGCCATTTGAACCACTTGAGACACCACGTATTTACTTTGCGCCTATAGCTGAAATCGCTAACACACACTCGAATCGTGGTGCTGGAAGAAGTTGTGCTCTTCTTTCGCCCAGCCTTAGACCATGAAGCTTGTTAAGAACGTTTTATAATGGTTTCCCTCAGTCGATTTCATTTCCCATTATTCTGCATTAAATGTTTCTCTTTCATCTCTAACAAGTTCGTCGTCAATTGTACATTACATTCCAGCGTTATTTAGTTCATGTTTCCACTTTCATTTTCTAAATATACTTTCTTAACCTGCTGGTACGATCAAAAATCTATCTCATCTTTTCCATTTCTTATTCATGAAGCCTCACACTATATTTTCATGTAGCGCCATGTGAAGGGAAATGTTTTGTACAATTTTGTCAGGTTCTCCCACCAGATAGTTTTATTATTAGTTTTTGTGAAGTATACCAGCAGTGTAACAAGCTTATCATCTGCTTTCCAGTACAGGGTGCTTTGTGCTATGACAAGGTATGACAGAGAAAGCTGAATAAATTTCCCTGTTTAATTTCATTGTTTTCAATTACAATAGAACGCTTAACAGGATATTCTCTCCCATAATCAAAGTTTTCATTCAGTTCCTTCAAATTGTAAAAAGGCGTTTTATAGATAACGAATGGATTCCATATGTCTAGACCAGCAGCAAATAAGTTAGGTATTGCATTTTTGGTAAATAAGTTGTGTGTTGTGTTCAGTTTTGTTTCATTGCCACAAAACGTGCTGTATACGAGAATTAAAATGGATTAAGGGTATGGTGCAACCTAGATCAAGTTTTTGATTTAGAGCTTAATTTGCAGCAATTATTATGTCTTAATCTCTGTAAATGGTATTTTTTCTGTTCTAGGGTCAAATGTCCCTTGCTAATTTTATCGATTGTTTTCGTACAACCTATGAGCAGAAGGTGAGATTCTCCATAATGTGCTCGACCTCTCTTTATTATTGGAATAACCATGCAAATCGTATTTGTACTTGATTTATTCCACTAAAAACGCTGTACTACTTAGTGTTAGTTTCGGGCTGTAACATTCCTCACTGGAGCGCAGGAAACGTTGATAGAGCCAAGACGTTGACGTTTGTGGAGGCCAAATCATTCGCAACTTTAATATTGTTTATTAATACCACGATCCACATAATAATAGTACTTCAGTTAAAATAACACAATCAGGAAACACTACTTGTGTCCAACTCCGATAAACAAAACACCAACAGTGTATCTTACAGTAAAGTGAACGTGACAAAAATATCGATACTGTTACATTAAAAAAAGGTCATAACAACAAAAAGAGTGCACAATGTAAATTAATGAAAATGATGTTATTTGGCACAACTCATGAAACGAGAGATGACAGAAGAGCACTGAAACGCTAAGGGCAGTTCTCCAAATGAAAAGTAAAAATAGCAAGCAGCATTCAGTTTAAATATCACAGAATCGACCTAGAGGATGTTAAAATTTGGAGAAAGATGGATTGGTTTACCAAAGGCACAAAACACTACATCAACAGATTAAATATAACGTACATATCTGAGTGGTGTCTGTTCTGTCGGAAATGAGTACGGTTGCACGAATATCGTTGAAACTCATACGGGAAACAATAATTTATGGGCAGGGTTAAACGGACTAGGGATGCTAAATTGCAGTGGACGCTAAGTTGAAAGTTCGAGTGGGTCACTGACCGTGTCCGAATCCCCAAGCGGTTACGTCAACCGCTCATGAGGAGCCAGGTACAAATATTCAACTGCCGCTACTGCAATACCACAATAATACCATGTGCGTCTCGCAGTCACGAATTCCATCCATCTCTCCCCTTTCCTTCCCCATTCACTACTTCATACAGATTTATCCTGTCACTCCTTCTAGTCACTGCCTTCCATTTATTCATTTCCGCGCCGATTCTCCAAGAAACTTCCTCATTGCTTACTTCAACAGTCCACCTAATTTCCAACATTCTTCTGTAGCACCATATCTCAAATCCTTCGATTCATTTTTTTCTGATTTTCCTATTGTCATTGTTTCACTACCATACTATGTTGTCCACCAAAGGTACATGTCAGAAATTTCTTCCTCGAATCAAGGCCCTATGTTTATGACTAGTAGATTTCTGTTGGGCAGGAAGGCCGTTTTTGTCAGTGATAGTCTGTCCTCTTCGGCCTCCTTGCTTTCTCCCGACAAGGACAATTTCGCTGCCCAGGTGGCAGAATTCGTTAACTTCATTTAGTTCGATATCACCAGTCCTGACATTAAGTTTCTTTTTCTTCGCTTTTTGCTCTAAATCCTTATTCAGTACTCATTACAATGTTCATTCTATCCAACAGATCCTGTAATTCTTATTCGCTTTTATTGAGTATAGCAATGTCATCATTAATTCTTCTCTTTGATATCCTTTCACCATGCATTTTAATTCCACTCCTGAACCTTTCTTTTATTTCTGTCACTGCTTCTTCATAGTAAAAATTTGACAGCAGGGGCGAAATACTACATCCCTGTCTTATATCATTTTGAATCCGGGCTCTTCGAACATGGTCTTCCACCCTCATTTTTCCCTCTTGGCTGTACTTACTATATATTACCAGTCTTTCCCTATAGATTACCTACAGAATTTCGAACATCTAACACTGTTTGATACTATCGAACGCTTTTTCTTGGTAGACAAATCCTATGAACGTATCTCGATTTCTCTTTAGTCTTGCTTCCTTTATTAAATAGACTGTCACAACTGTCTCCATGTCCCTTTACCTTTCGTCAAGCAAAACTCATCGTCATCTAACACATCCTCGATTTTCTTTTCCATCATCTGTGTATTATTCTTGTCAGCAACTTGGATGTGTGAGATGTTAAGCTGAATGTGCGGTAATTCTCGCACTTGTCGGCTCTTTAAATCTTCGGGGCTCTGTGAATGATATTTTTGCGAAAGTCAGATGGTACATCGCCCGACTCACACATTCCACGCACCACACTCATTTGTCGCTTTGTTGGCACTTTCAGGAATTAATTTAGTAATTCTCTTTGAATGTCATCTTCCCCCTCTCCCTTATTTAACCTCAAGTCATCCAAAGCTCTTTAAAATTCCGATTCTAATGCTGTATTCCCTATCTCTTCTATGTCGCCTCCTGTTTCTTCATGTATTCACGTCATTAGGCAAATATTCCTCGTCACACCGGCCATTGATGTATTCTTTCCTCCAATCCGCTCTCTACTCTGCATTTAACAGCAGAATTACCATCGCACTATTAATGCTTCCACCGTTGCTTTTAATTTCACCAAAGGTAGTTTTTACTTCTCTATATGCTGACAGTCCTTCGATAATCATTTCTGGATTTCTTCACATTTTACATGCTAACATTTCACCTTTACTTCCCTGTACTTCCTATTTATTTCATTCGTACGTGACTTGTATTTCTGTATTCCTGAACTTCCCTGAATATTTTTGTAATTCCTTCTTTCATCTATCATGTGAAGTATTTCTTCCGTTACCAATGGTTTCTTCGCTTTTTTTCTTTTAGCTACATGGTTCTCTCCAGCTTCTGTGAATGTACCTTTAACGCATGTCCATTCCTCTTCATGTGAACTGCCTACTGAGAAAGTCCTTGCCGCAGTATTTATAACCCGAAAGAGCTTCAAGCGTATCTGGTCATGCGACAGTACTTCCGTATACCACATGTTTGCGATTGATTCTTCTTGACTAGTCTCTTAAGCTTCAGCCCACTCTTCTCCATTATCCCATTGTCATCTCAGTCTGGTCCTGTGTACGCCTTGCAATCCCGTATCTGATTTCGGAATTAGGTGACCATGATGTAATATAACTGAATCCTTCCCGTAATCCATGGCCTTTTCCAAGTATATCCTCTCTTTCTCAGATTCTTGAACGCAGTATTCGCAATTACTAACTATAATCTAGTGCAGACCTCAGTTAGTGTTTCTCCTCTCTCATTCGTATTACCAAGCTCAGATTCTTCCACAACTCTTTCGTCTACTCCTTCGTGTACAACCGCATTCCAATCCGCCATGATTTTAAGAATTTCGTCTCTTCTAAGTACTGAATTACCCGTTCAGTATCCTCATACACTTTCTCTTCATCTTCGGCTTGCGATGATGGCATGTATAACTGAAATATTGTTATCGGTGTTGGTTTGCTGTCGAATCTGATGAGAAAAGTCTTCTCACTTAACTGTTCTCAGTATCCCACTTTCAGCCCTACCTTCCTGTTCATAACGAATCCTACTCCTGTTATACCATTTTCTGCTACTATTGACATTACACCGTACTTATCTTTGTGTTGTTTCCATTTCACTTCACTAACCACCACTATATATAGATTGAGCCTTAGCATTTCCTTTTATCAGATTTTATAGCTTCCCTACCACGTTCAAACTTTTGACATTCGTCGTCCCGACAAGTAGAATGTTATCCTTATTTTTTTCTCATGGTCACCTCCCCATTGGCAGTCCGTTCCCTGAGATCCGAATGGGGGTACTATTCCGGAAACTTGGCGATCATCATGGCACCTTTTCAATTACAGGCCACACGTCCAGTGGATACATAAAGTGTATCTTGAATATAATGATTTCCATGCCTCCTTCATTGGAAATTTCCCACCCCAAGTGCAGGACAATGCCGTGAACCTCTGACCACTACTCCGCATTCTTCGACTATACCTTTGGCTGGGTGAGAGTGATTTCTTATGCCGAAAACCTTCTTCTGCAACGATTGATGACTTTTATTCAAAATTTAGTGGGATTCGACCCCCAGTTCCACAACATCTGAATTACTATTCAGAGACGCTAACGCTAGACCACTGGTGCGCCCTTTAGTCACCCAAACAGATGGACACCGGAAGGTGCGAGATTCGAGCTTTAGAGTGGACGAGGAAGATCAATGCAGTGATGTTTCGAAGGAGAGATGCTGTGGCACCACACTACGGATTGCCGTTCTGTTTAAGAACCGAAGTGATGAACCCACGTTTCTTTACCTGTGGCGATGTTCGACAGAAAATTGTCACTATTAGCCACGTAACGTGGAAGCAATCACACATAGATGGTCCTTCGTTGCTTGTTATGGTCTTCTGCTGGAAACAAAGAACTCTGTGGGTTCCATACACAGACTTGCAATTAAACAAGGAGGAGTTTAAATTCTGTCGATCATTTCGAAGGACAGCGTCCTCACTTTCCAATATTGCAGGAGTCACAGCATTGTGCTACGGGCTGGCACGCGGGAGATCGGTCAGGTTTGCGCGACCTGGTTGCGACTGATGACAGGCTACTCCTCCAGCAGCTCACAGTGCTTTTGTTCATAGCCAGGTCCCCGTAAACCTTCGGTAAGCACCTATGAATATCGTCGATGCTCAGGCTTTCCTCCACAAGAAACTCAGCTCTCTGCTTCTTGGAACTCACCTCCATTACTGACACTATTTTGCTGGTTACGTTTAGCACCGCCACCTGTCGGAAATTCGTCAAACTACAGGAACTGAAGCGGGAATATTCCACGACGTCCCAAATACAATTATACATTTTTTCATCGAAATTGGCCGAGAAAAGAAATATGTTGTATTATTCATACAACTTGATTGCAATACTCCCTTTCAAATTCTGAAAGTACAGGGGTAAAATACAAGGAGCGAAAGGCTATTTACAAGTTGTACAGAAGCCAAATGGCAGTTATAAGCGTCGAGGGACATGAAAGGGTATCAGTAGTTGGGAAGGGAGTGAGAAAGGGTTGTAGCCTCTCCCCGATGTTGTCCAATATGTATATTGAGCAAGCAGTAAAGGAAACAAAAGAAAAATTCGGAGTAGGTATTAAAATCCATGGAGAAGAAATAAAAACTTTGAGGTTCGCCGATGACATTATAATTCTGTTTGAGACAGCAAAGGACTTGGAAGAGCAGTTGAACGGAATGGACTGTGTCTTGAAAGGAGGATATAAGATGAACATCAACAAAAGCAAAACGAGGATAATGGAATATAGTCGAATTAAGTCGGGTGATGCCGAGGGAATTAGATTAGAAAACGAGAAACGTAAAGTAGTAAAGCAGTTTTGCTATTTGGGGAGCAAAATAACTGATGATGGTCGAAGAAGAGAGGATATAAAATGGAGACTGGCAATGGCAAGGAAAGCGTTTCTGAAGAAGAGAAATTTGTTAACATCGAGTATACATTTGTCAGGAAGTCGCTTCTGAAAATATATGTATGGAGTGTAGCCACGTATGGAAGTGAAACATGGACGATAACTAGTTTGGACAAGAAGAGAAGCTTTCGAAATATGGTGCTACAGAAGAATACTGAAGATTAGATGGGTAGATCACATAACTAATGAGGAGGTACTGAATAGGATTGGGGCGAAGAGTATTTTGTGGCACAACTTGACTAGAAGAAGAGATCGGTTGGCAGGACATGTTCTGAGGCATCAAGGGATCACCAATTTAGTATTGGAGGGCATCGTGGAGCGTAAAAATCGCAGAGGGAGACCAAGAGATGAATACACTAAGCAGATTCAGGGGGATGTAGGCTTCAGTAAGTACTAGGAGATGAAGAAGCTTGCACAGGATAGAGTAACGTGGAGAGCTGCATCAAACCAGCCTCAAGACTGAAGACCACAACAACAACCTTTATAGAACGCTCCTCGTGCATCGTAAGGCCTATCGTTAACTATTGAGCATGACAGGACTTTAATTGTGCTGTGTGCCACTAAAGGACGAGAACCATTCAGAAAGTAAAGTCCGATCGTTCGCTAAATGGAAACCATTGTGAGAATCAAAACGGTTTAATTTGCATGACAGTTGTGTGATGTGGACTGCATGACATAGGCGAAAGAACGACATGACGCGATCAGCCAGCATTCTGCAAAGCTTTATTGGATTCTCACTGTGGTTTAAATCTCGTGCCCAATCGGATCTTACTTTCCGAATAGCCCTCGTATTTTCTGTTTTTTTTTCGCCTTGTTCAGAGCGAATAGAACGCTGATTATACACACTCATGTAGTATTACTCCGCGACGAAATTTTCATCACCGATGTCACATGAGACAGCTTGAGTCAGTCTTTAAAAAGGGTCTCAGGAAATATACAGCAAACCATAGCTTCACTTAAGTTAAATCTATTCGTTATGAGTCGTGTGCTTTCGTTTCCCGATGGTCTTTTGTTTAGTGCATACTGTTTCTCTTAATCCTGAGTTATAACTTGCCGAAAATTCCACACAGCCATCTCTTGATCTGCAGAGCTCGATGAAGGCGTCGCGGTCGTTCCTGAGCTCGTGAGAAGACCGAATCTGTAGTTGCTTCCAGATCTGTGGGTAGTGGTGTTCTCCTGTAATCCAAGCTGCAGGGAGTCCATTGTGCAGGAGATATCTGGAAACAACTACAGATTCGGCCGTTTCATTATCTCAGGAACGACCGTGATGCGTTCATCGAGTTCTACAGATGGTTGTGTGGAATTTTCGGCAAGTTGTGGCTCAGGATTAAGATAAGCCGAATGCACTGAACAAAAGATCATCGGGAAACGGAAGCACATGGCTTAAATATATTCGTTGTAGAATATTTGGTAATACAGTAAGGTTAATTTCTGAATAAGAATCAGCTCTAATTCTGCAAACAATGAGCGGTTACTTCCTAACAGAAGCTAAAAATTTCTATTCATATTTTCTGAGATCCAAACATAAATTCCAGGTTCCTTACAGTAAACAATGTTCAGATGTTGTGTCGCCAAATTACAGTAGAGGAATGAAAGATTCGAAAAATGCGCGTCTGAGGATCACACATCATGTAGAGACTTGCAACACTGCAATTTTCTGCTCTTCACTATTAGCAGATGACTATATGTAACGAAGCCAATATGACAAAAAGATGTAGGCGTTTTTGGAGTGAGATGACTTCATTACTGTTCTTAAGATGTCGGTCCTCAGTAAATAGAAATAGCGATCTGCTAATGTCTGTAGATGGTACTTGTTTCGGTTGCTGTATAACGTCTGCAAGTGGCTCTTTTGCAGCCGATAAATAAATTTGAAGCTGAAATGGTACAGTATCTTTTTGTAATTTGTCAAGGGATTTGCAGTTTCGGTTAGTCGTGGAAGATCATACATTATGTTAAAAAACTCCTTTCTTCGTTGGAACGTGCTGGGAAGAGAGGCACAGTGACTTTGGCACTAATGACTGTCAAGAGCAGCTGTGGTCAAATACTTATCCGACAAGCCTTGTTCTCCCTCAAGTCCGTAAAGAGAAAGGTATGATGGTTTCTTTGGAAAAATACATGGCTAATATCCTTTTCTGTCCTTCTCCTGTAAGCATAAGTGCTTCTTCTCCAGTGAGTACCTCATCACCAAAGCTTAAACATTACACATATTTTCTCCTCCATGTTCGTTTGATGATGGATGGATCTCTTCTTGCCAAGGCAAGTTTCTGCAAGCTACTAATAAAATGTGCTTACAAGGAGCATCCCTCCTAAAAGACGTCTAGAGCATTTCCTCTGGTATTTAATCAGATATTGGCATTTTCGTTTCTGCACTGTATAGCTGGATTCAGCTCAGACAAATAGTGTTCTGCAGGTTTTTCCTTCAATGTCCATTGTAGACGGAAAGCATCGGTTTGTTTCCTGTCACAAAGAAAATGATTTTTAAAGCGGAATATTACATTCTCATTCCAGAGAGCGGTCCATTATTTTTGTCGATATGTATTAAAAGGAACAGTAAAACACAGAGAACAAACATCAGCCCAGTAGCTACTCAGTAGCACTGGAAATTTGGACAGCAACTGTCAGCGTGGGCCAGGCCAGTGATGTTGCTGCTGGAGTACTCGTTATATTTCGTGTTTTACTGTTCCTGTTAATACATGTCGACAGAGTGAATGTCACACTAGACTAATCAGGGGCCGCTTTATCGAATGGGCACGTAAAATTCCGGTATAAAAATTATTTTATTTGTCATGGGAAAAAAACTGGCGCTTTCCGTCGACAATGGGCGTCGCATGAAAGACGCGATGAACAGTATTTGTTTGGGTTGTCTCAAGCTATACATTGCTAAAAATAAATTTCAAATTTATGGCGAAATATTTGAGAAAATGCACCCTAAGACTTATAGGAGAGCCCCCTGTATATGAAATGTAGATTGTACGAAATGCATCATTTAGGTATCTCACCTGATAAAAGTCGTAAGGACTGAAGTCGAGCACGCCTGAAACTATTCATCAGCCGTTGTAGTCAACAGCCGGTGCATCTCAGTTAATGAGAAAAATGTGTTCTGCATCCTCATGATAGCATACGCCCTCAGAGTTTGCTAGCCCTAATGAGAGCATTTCAAGTACTTAAAATACACTCCTGGAAATTGAAATAAGAACACCGTGAATTCATTGTCCCAGGAAGGGAAAACTTTATTGACCCATTCCTGGGGTCAGATACATCACATGATCACACTGACAGAACTACAGCCACATAGACACAGGCAACAGAGCATGCACAATGTCGGCACCAGTACAGTGTATATCCACCTTTCGCAGCAATGCAGGCTGCTATTCTCCCATGGAGACGATCATAGAGATGCTGAATGTAGTCCTGTGGAACGGCTTACTATGCCATTTCCACCTGGCGCCTCAGTTGGACCAGCGTTCGTTCTGGACGTGCAGACCGCGTGAGACGACGCTTCATCCAGTCCCAAACATGCTCAATGGGGGACAGATCCGGAGATCTTGCTGACCAGGGTAGTTGACTTACACCTTCTAGAGCACGTTGGGTGGCACGGGATACATGCGGACGTGCATTGTCCTGTTGGAACAGCCTAACGGTGTGCGGGACCGTAGCCCAGCTTCATGGAGACGGTTGCGAATGGTCCTCGCCGATACCCCAGGAGCAACAGTGTCCCTAATTTGCTGGGAAGTGGCAGTGCGGTCCCCTACGGCACTGCGTAGGATCCTACGGTCTTGGCGCGCATCCGTGCGTCGCTGCGGTCCGGTCCCAGGTCGACGGGCACGTGCACCTTCCGCCGACCACTGGCGACAACATCGATGTACTGTGGAGACCTCACGCCCTACGTGTTGAGCAATTCGGCGGTACGTCCACCCGGCCTCCCGCATGCCCACTATACGTCAACTGCACATAAGGTTCACGTCCACGCTGTCGCGGCATGCTACCAGTGTTAAAGACTACGATGGAGCTCCGTATGCCACGGCAAACTGGCTGACACTGACGGCGGCGGTGCACAAATGCTGCGCAGCTAGCGCCATTCGACGGCCATCACCGCGGTTCCTGGTGTGTCCGCTGTGCCGTGCGTGTGATCATTGCTTGTACAGCCCTCTCCCAGTGTCCGGAGCAAGTATGAGGGGTCTGACACACCAATGTCACTGTGTTCTTTTTTCCATTTCCAGGAGTGTATTATTAGAGTAATTCAACTGTGCATAAATGAGACTTCTACGTCGGATAAAGACGGATGGAATAAAATAAAACTTTTAAGATCTACATTGAATGGAGACAAGAGGGCACAATCGACATCAGCTTCTTAGTTGCGATCGATTGAGAATGTACTGCAAGGCATGAAACTGCAGGGCACGATTATTAATTGACTTGCCTGCGAGGGTCATGTAACATTAATAAATAGTTTCATGACATAATTGATTAAATTAAGGCAAAACTGTTACAAAATATTCGAGAAAACAATATTACGTCTGAATGAAGTAAGACAGAATATCTTATCACAAATAAGAGAATGCTAAATTATGCACCATCGACTGTGGATGGACAGACAGCTGATCGGTTTATGTTCTGAAGGAATCTGTTTAGTAAAGACAGCTGAACGGATACAGGAAAAGACACCCGTTTCCGAACAGAATAATTTATCTTTGGACAAACAACGTAAGGAAGTTTCACAAAGCACCAACTTCAAAATTCGTCCACATCATCTGCGGAGTTTGCGATGCTACAAGTTACCTTTGATATTAGGGGTTTGAAATGCTGTGGCCACATTATGCTGGTGCGTGCGGATTCAGGAACCTATGAAATCCATCGGATTAAGGCATACTTTGTACTGCCCAAGTACCGCTTACTCCACCTAATCCGGAACCTATGAGTACCAGCGGATCAAGGTATACTTTGTACTGGCCAAGCACTGCTTACCTCCATCTGTACCTCCACCTCCGTGCCCTGGCACTCAACGGACACAACCAACGCTCTCCGTACAGCATGCACATCAGTAGGCCGCCACGTGTTTCGAGGAACAAATCTTGCGTGTCCGCCACTCACTAATGCGCAGGAAATTTTGTTTTTCGTTGGAGTCCTCTGCAGGCTAGTTTGCACAACAGATGTTCGTACCAGCTAGTCTGGGGCCAGTAGCTTCTACCACATTTCGTTAGCTTTTCCTATCATGGTATAATAACTGAAGCTTTGTAAATGCAACTAATCTTCCAAGAAAAATTGTTGGGAGACGTACGTTTTTTGGCTATACATTGTCAATACATAAAATAATACTGATAGTAACCAGAACACATACAATTTAAATGCAGGTATAAGATTCGCTGAATCCATTTCTTGCCGAACTCTTGTAATCTATAGGTCTGCCAGGTTGGATGGACTAGTGCCTCATGTACCAAAGCAGTCAAAAGCCATTTAGCATGAATAGGTACAGGAGTTGCGCAAATGTCGTAATATCGCTGAAGTGCTGAAAAAGAGGTTACAGTTGGGATGGTAACTTTTGAACGATCACTGAGACAAGGCCACCTACAGCAACATTATCTAGAACAGTAGCTGGAACGAGAGGGAAACGGAAACACAGAACTGTGTGACGAGGCGATATCCAGGACCAAACGGCTAGGATAACAATCAACTCGGAATGGACAAGTAACAATCTAGCTGGAACTAATACATAGTTATTCATGACGGATCGACAATTCATACAGTGCAATAGGTATTTAAATACATGTTTTGACACTATTACAATATAAAACAATCATAAGTCTGATAGTCAGTTGTTACTGTATTTATTGAAGTCGATTAGACACCCAAAAAAGCAGATTCTACTCAGATTTTTTTTCAAGTAATGCTTTAATAAAACGTGAGCTGAAGGTATGTAAGATATCTTAAAGCTCTGAATCCATAGATGTAAAAATGGAAAAAAAAATTACACATCTGGTTAGGAAACTAGGTGTGGTTCATATACGCCCGACAATGAATGGGCATATACGCATTTAATAAATAAGCTATGTAATTTTATACGAATAATAATTGGTGTGGTTAGGCAGGGTTCTCAGTCCTCCTCCCGTGATATAAACCATCGTCAATGATTAGTGTCACGTCAAAAAAACGAAAGAACGGAATTATGAATCAGAAACTGATCCTTGGTTAAAAACCGGCGAAGCAAGAAGTGAAATGGAAAATAAATCGGGGTTGACCCATTGTAACGTGTAACAACGGACAAAAGTTATCTGTAAACGCAGTCTGTTCAGCGCATTCCTTGAATTAGTATCAGACGACAAGCATCTCTCACCAGGTAGCATCTGCCCTAGATTTACTTTTTTACGCTGTGTTATTAGCTAAATATAATTAATTTTTTACATACTTTTATCTTCCTATGCAGCCCCAGCGTTGCACATACTTCCAGTTTAGCATTATCAAAATTTCTCAAGATCTGCGTTTCTTCCCCTTGCTGTTGTAAGGTCACTCTGTCGCCAATCGATGTGGCTAAAGTGAGTTCTGTATGCTGGCAACAGCCTACGAGGTGCCGTTGTTAAGTCTCTGCAAACCGGGGTGCTACTTTCAAGAAATGGTACCAGACTGATAATTATAGGCTGATACCGCGATGAAGTTACAAGTTTAGGGGAAATGCATTAATTTGAGGTAAGGAATCTTGGTCTGTAAATGTCCACATCGAAAGCTATTAGTAAAAGTCGTTTTGATAGTTCTGACAAGCGATCACATGTATCGGCACTGTCGTTATTAAGATTGTAGGGTAGACAGCTTTCAGAGGTGGTAATACAGAACATCAAGTAAAGGGCTCTAAAGCAGATACCTCATACCTCATACGGTCACTTGTTCAGCTGAAGAGATATGCTTCATGGTAACGAAGCTGAACAAGTGTGTATAAAACGTAAAGTATGCGTTTCATATCACATTGGTTTGATCCATACTACTTCCTTCCAAAGTATGAAATTGAAGCGCTTGCAGTACAAGAGATGCGTTTCACAGTATGAAAGATAAATAAGTGCTCACAGCTTTTAAGATGTGCATTTTAGAACCCGTTCTTACTAAATATATGGCCTTAAAAACCATCCACAGACGGGCCGGCACACCAGACCTCGACACTGATCCGCAGGGCGGATTCGTACCGGGGACGGGCACGCCTTCCCGCGCGGAAAGCGATGCTTTAGACTGCACGGCTAACCTCTCTTTTCATTTCCAAAAAAACTGTCAATTTTCATACTTATACTAAGAGGGCTATCCACAAAATACATCACGTTTTGGAATTAAAAATAAATAAAGTATTGGAATTTTTTTATTATATACAGATGAAAGCCACACTTAAATACTTCTCTTCTACATAGTTGCCATTTAAATTAAGGCACTTAGCGTAGCGATGGCCGAGCATGGAAATCCCTTCGTCGTAAAATTCGGCCGCCTGCGCCTTCAACCACGTGGTTAATCAGTAACCCGGTAGAAATACGATTTTTGTGGATTTCCTGGAAACAGGCACTACAATAAACTCTCAAAGGTATTGCCAAACTCTGCACAACCTCAGAAGAGCAAATACAAAACAAGCGCTGGAGAAAGTTGGGCTCAAAGATATTGCTGATTCACGACAACGCCCGGCCCCACACGGCAAATGCCATTCTGGAAGTTCTCGAATCTTTTAAGCGGGAGTTGTTTCCTCATTAGCCGTACAGTCCTGACCTGGCACCGAATGACTTCCACTTATTCTCAGCAATGAAGAAGTGGTTGGCTATGCAGCGTTTTGATGACGACGCACAGCTTCAAGAAGGTTGAAGGCGCAGGCGTCCGAATTTTACGACGAAGGAATTTTCAAACTCGTCAATCGATACGATAAGTGCCGTAATTTAAATGGCAGCTATGTAGAAAAGTAGTATTGAAGCGTGGCTTTCATCTGCATATAAGAAAAAAATTTTCCAATAGTTTATTTATTTTTAATTCCTAAACGTAATGTACTTTGCGGATAGCCCTCGTATAAACCAATAACGCAGCTCTAATGTTGTGTGTTGAGACACTACTAGACACACAATCTGACTGTTACGTAGGTTCTGTACATTAGCTTATAGAATTTCAAAACTACTTTCTGAAGTAGAAAAAGCACACACCAAAAATTTACAGTAAAAATTCAAATAGTATCCTTAAAGTAATTGCAATACATCACTGTCAACACAATCTACTTTTTGTATGCTAATCAATGCCCAATCTTTCAAATATGATTTTTAACATATTACAGAAATTTTTCTTCGAATACCTTCTAATTTTGTGGTATTCACACAGCATGTGTACCTTGAACTCTATGGTGCTGTCGGATCATAGTTTATTAATGACGTAGTTAACAAAATTTTCCAACAACCTGTACTCAGCGTTACTTTTTCCCTCTGGGAAATAGCGTGCTTCAGGCCTGTGTATCAATGACAGCGATATACTCGCAGGGGATGTCCTTGTAATCAGAGCTATTTGCTCTCGGATCCATTTCCAACTATTCATGTGACCGCTGAAAGTGTATCGATGAATTATTGTGTAGGCTAGATGGCATTGTTGACATGAATTTGTTGCACAGAGTCCGATTGCGTAGAATCTTTCATTGGTGTTAACTATGTTGTTAACTGTCTGGTACCATGATGTTTTTATATTAGATGTGAGCACATTAGAAATAATGTTTTTTTTTCCAAATCTTAGCCCAATCAATGTTTGGAATCTGTCATTCCATTTTGTTCCTTCCTTCGCTTTTCTGTCATTCCCGCAATATGGCTCTTGATGTTATGTGTGGTGAATCTCTGATTTCGGCACTTACATAATTGAACTCAAAACCCTCACATGCTGTAAACGACTGTTGATATTCTGCACGTCATTCGGGAGAAGCCAGCTTCGAGGTTTAATGGTCTCGAAAAGTTGGCTGGCTATGCTTTCTCACGAGTCTCTTATTAAACTAACTTGCCTTATGATAAAAAGTGCAGACGCTCTATCTGTTATATTAGTCCACGATTTTTTGGATTTAAAGTGGCTACCTTAGCAGGTTCTTTGAACACTTAACCTTTCCATAAAAAGTTTGTGTGTTTGGACATTATTCTCCTCGCTATCATTCTCGGTATTGGAAAAAGCTGGCAGTATAATAAGCAAGGTGTTGATAGACTTCGTTCTTTGAGCTTGGTTCATATATCGAGTTAAAATCTCCATGTTGGTTCCATGCACTTTATCTGTTGCAATTTTGCAGTTTAAAGCCGTCGTTTTCATGGGACATGCTGTCAGGCTGATCCCAAATGTTTTATGTTGTCGGACTAATTTTGCCCACACAACGTTGATATTATCAAAAGTCTGAAATTTAACATCTTACTTTTTTTTAGTTTGAATTGGCTCCAGATGCTCCACAGTACGTATCAATCACTGTAACTAGCTTGATTATCTCTTCATTATTTCTTATAATAATCCCTATATCGTCGGCGTAGCCTCTGATAACTGTTTCATTTCCTGATAATGTTAAGCCTTTTAATCTACAGTAGCATAGACATGTCGGAGGAAACGTTCCAGTGAAATGCCGAAGAGCGATGTGGACAAAGGACTTTCTTGAGAAGCCCCTCGTAATATTTGTGTCGGCCTGCAGTATTGACAATTCACCGCAATTTTTGCATTTATTCCAGTTGCAGTGTTGTTTATCAACTGTATCTATCGTTGAAAACTACTTTCTTCAACGTCTGTAGGAGATATTCATGATTTGATACATCGAAGGCTATCGTTGAAACGTATTTTGTTCAACATCTCTAGAAGATAATCATGATTTGCTACATCGAAGACTTTATAAAAATCTAAGAAAAATAAAGCACACTTTATGCTTGTTACAGAAGTTATTGCAATGATATCCCTGAATTCTGGTAGATTTTGAAAAAAAAAATGGTTCTGCTTTGCGCTCAGTTTTGATGTTTACTAAATATCTTATCTGAAACGCATGAAATTCTCTTGTTTACTATTCTAGCTATTAATTTATAATCAGAATTCAGCAGTGAAACTGGAAGAAAATTATTTAAATGCTTGTTTCCATTATTTTTTGGCCCAAGAATAATTTTACTCTCCTTAAAATCAGCCGGAATGATTTCCCCCTTAATAACCTCATTTACAATGTCCGTGATTTTCACACTCATTATTGGCCAGTAACGGACGTAAAACTCTGCTGGCAAACCATCCAGTCCTGAGTTTTCCTCTTCACTGAACTACCTAGAGAAAATTTTCGTTGTCATCTTCTGTCAGCTGTGGGGCTACGATCTCAAGGAATTCTTCCAAGGAAGCATAACTACATTCATGTATAGAATATAGCTCGCAATAATAGCGATAAATTTCATCCATGATATCCTGCTGCGTTCTGAGAATCGTACCATTTTTTGTTCGAATTTCATCAATAAAAGTCCTTCGTCCGTTTTTCGTATGCTTCACTAAATGATACAGTGAAGTAGTTGCCTTTGATTTTATTTTCAACCCTTCCATTTGATTTCTCTTCATGTTAAGTAATTTGGCCTTGATTGTTTTGATGTCTGCTGTCCGAAGTGAGGAACCTGTTGAGACCAGATCATATAGATCTCTCAAACTGAATAGTAATATTCTATAGTGCATTTCATTCCTCGTGCACAAATTTTATCACTACACAGTAATCCTTTCTAAATCGTTTTGCCTATTCTCCTAATCACCCAATGACTTTACTAGGTAGTAAACGGCTGCATAATCTGCAAACAATCTAGGACGGCTGCTCAGATTGTCTCCTATACCGCTTATGTAGATAAGGAACAACAGAGGGCGTGTAACTGTATCTTGGGGAACGCCAGAAATCACTTCTGTTTTACTCGAAGACTTTCCGTCAATTACTACGAACTGACAAGAAATCAAGTATCTAGTCACATAATTGAGATGATATTCTATAAGCACGCAATTTCACTACAAGCAGCTTGTGTGGTACAGTGTCTTCCGGAAATCCAGAAATACGGAATTAGTCTGAAACCCCATATCAATAGCAATCAACACTTCATGTGAATAAGGAGATAGTTGTGTTTCACAAGAACGATAGCGTCTAAATAGGTGTTGACCGTAAGTCAATAGATCGATGTAATTCATAATGTTCGAACACCATATATTGTCCAAAATCCTGTTGCATATCGACGTTAATGATTTGGGCCCGTAATTTAATGGATTACTCCTACTACACTTCTTTAATATTGGTGTCACCTGTGCAGCTTTTCAGTCTTTGGATACGGATCTTTAGTTGAACGAACGGTTGTATATCATTGTTAAATATGGAGCTATTGCGTCAGCATACTCTGAAAGGAATCTAATTGGTATACAGTCTGAATCCGAAAATTTCATTTTATTAAATGATTTGAATTGATTCACTACTTCGAGGATATCTATTGGTAGGCCACTCATGGTGGCAACTGCTCTTAATTCAAATTCTGGAATATTTATTTCGTCTTCTCTCATGAAGGAATTTCGGGGCGCTGTGTTTAGTAACCGTACTTTAGCAGCACTATCGTCAATAGTATTTCCATCACTGAAGCATACTTTAATTAGACAAGTGTTGCTTACGATTTTCTGCCGGATTCGAGACAAAGCTTCGTATTCAAACAATTCCAAGCATCTCGAACTAAGTTCATGCTAAATTTCAGGCCAATCTTAGGGATAATCTTAATGAATATAGATTCGAAAACGGTTTCCCAAATACAACATATTAGGGCTGAGCACATAAACATAGTATGACAAAGTCCCCAAGGATCCTAATTGCAGATACGCAACCGTTTATGTGAACGTCAGAGCAGCTAATTTACCCCGCCGATGTCCTTACAAGCTCAAAAATTCCAGGCATATATTCACACCAATTCATAACGGGTTCCCAGAGGTAATCGACACTGCTGATGGTACGTGAATACTATATAGCTTTTAGATGTCCCCACACGAAAGAATCCAAAGGGTTGAAGTCATGAATGTGGAAGGCTATGGCACTGACGAGCTATACCAGTATTTAGGTTATCTGGAATGATGACAAAATCAAGCGACGACAGTTTATCACTTTGTAATACCCGTGGTCTAGGGGTAGCGTCTTTGATTCATAAACAAAACGTCTTCGATCCTCGCCACTGCCTAAATTTTGATAAATAATCAGCATTGGCGGCCGAATACTTCCGGCATAAGAAGTCAGCCTCATTCTGCCAACGGCCTTGTCAAAGAGGGCGGAGGAGCGGATAGAGGTTCAGGGCACTCTCTTGTCCTAGGGGTAGGAAATTGCCCCTAAAGGCGGAAGAATCAGCAATGATCAACGACATGAGGATGCAGAAGGCAATGGAAACCACTGCATTAAAGACACGTAATGTGTATCCACAGGACATGTGGCCTGTAGTTGAAGAAGTGTCATGATGATCTCTCCATTGGCAAAAGATTCCGGAATAGTCCCCCATTCAGATCTCCGGGCGGGGACTGCCAAGGGGGAGGTTACAATGAGAAAAAGATTGAATAATCAACGAAAGGATAGTGTTCTAAGAGTCGGGGCGTGGAATGTCAGAAGCTTGAACGTGGTAGGGAAACTAGAAAATCTGAAAAGGGAAATGCAAAGGCTCAATCTAGATATAGTAGGGGTCAGTGAAGTGAAGTGGAAGGAAGACAAGGATTTCTGGTCAGATGAGTATCGGGTAATATCAACATCAGCAGAAAATTGTAAAACAGGTGTAGGATTCGTTATGAATAGGAAGGTAGGGCAGAGGGTGTGTTACTGTGAACAGTTCAGTGACCGGGTTGTTCTAATCAGAATCGACAGCAGACCAACACCGACAACGATAGTTCAGGTATACATGCCGACGTCGCAAGCTGAAGATGAACAGATAGAGAAAGTGTATGAGGATATTGAAAGGGTAATGCAGTATGTAAAGGGGGACGAAAATCCAATAGTCATGGGCGACTGGAATGCAGTTGCAGGGGAAAGAGTAGAAGAAAAGGTTACAGGAGAATATGGGCTTGGGACAAGGAATGAAAGAGAAGAAAGACTAAGTGAGTTCTGTAACAAGTTTCAGCTAGTAATAGCGAAAACCCTGTTCAAGAATCGCGAGAGGAGGAGGTATACTTGGAAAAGGCCGGGAGATTACATCTTGGTCAGACATTCCAAAATCTGATACTGGATTATAAGGCGTACCCAGGAGCAGATATAGACTCAGATCACAATATAGTAGTGATGAAGAGTAGGTTAAAGTTCAAGACATTAGTCAGGAAGAATCAATGCGCAAACAAGTGGGATACGGAAGTTCTAAGGAATGACGAGATACGTTTGAAGTTCTCTAACGCTATAGATAAAGCAGTAAGGAATAGCGCAGTAGGCAGCACAGTTGAAGAGGAATGGACATCTCTAAAAGGGGCCATCACAGAAGTTGGGAAGGAAAACATAGGTACAAAGAAAGTAGCTGCGAAGAAACCATGGGTAACAGAAGAAATACTTCAGTTGATTGATGAAAAGAGGAAGTACAAACATGTTCCGGGAAAATCAGGAATACGGAAATAGAAGTCGCTGAGGAATGAAATAAATAGGAAGTGCATGGAAGCTAAGACGAAATGTGTGAAGACATCGAAAAAGATATGATTATCGGAAGGACAGACTCAGCATACAGGAAAGTCAAAACAACCTTTGGTGACATTAAAAGCAACGGTGGTAACATTAAGAGTGCAACGGGAATTCCACTGTTAAGTGCAGAGGAGAGAGCAGATAGGTGGAAAGAATACATTGAAAGCCTCTATGAGGGTGAAGATTTGTCTGATGTGATAGAAGAAGAAACAAGGGTCGATTTAGAAGAGATAGGGGATCCAGTATTAGAATCGGAATTTAAAAGAGCTTTGGAGGACTTACGGTCAAATAAGGCAGAAGTGATAGGTAACATTCCATCAGAATTTCTAAAATCATTAGGAGAAGTGGCAACAAAACGACTATTCACGTTGGTGTGTAGAATATATGAGTCTGGCGACATACCATCTGACTTTCGGAAAAGCATCATCCACACAATTCCGAAGACGGCAAGAGCTGACAAGTGCGAGAATTATCCCACAATCAGCTTAACAGCTCATGCATCGAAGCTGCTTACAAGAATAATATACAGAAGAATGGAAAAGAAAATTGAGAATGCGCTAGGTGACAATCAGTTTGGCTTTAGGAAAAGTAAAGGCACGATAGAGGCAATTCTGACGTTACGGCTAATAATGGAAGCAAGGCTAAAGAAAAATCAAGACACGTTCATAGGATTTGTCGAACTGGAAAAAGCGTTCGACAATATAAAATGGTGCAAGCTGTTCGAGATTCTGAAAAAAGTTGGGGTAAGCTATAGGGAGAGACGGGTCATATACAATATGTACAACAACCAAGAGGTAATAATAAGAGCGGACGATCAAGAACGAAGTGCTCGTATTAAGAAGGGTGTAAGACAAGGCTGTAGCCTTTCGCCCCTACTCTTCAATCTGTACATCGAGGAAGCAATGATGGAAATAAAAGAGAGGTTCAGGAGTCGAATTAAAATACAAGGTGAAACGATATCAATGATACGATTCGCTGATGACACTGCTATTCTGAGTGAAAGTGAAGAAGAATTAAATGATCTGCTGAACGGAATGAACAGTCTAATGAGTACACAGTATGGTTTGAGAGTAAATCGGAGAAAGACGAAGGTAATGAGAAGTAGTAGAAATGAGAACAGCGAGAAACTTAATATCAGGATTCATGGTCACGAAGTCAATGAAGTTCAGGAATTCTGCTACCTAGGCAGTAAAATAACCAATGACGGACGGAGCAAGGAGGACATCGAAAGCAGACTCGCTATGTCAAAAAAGGCATTTCTGGCCAAGAGAAGTCTACTAATATCAAATATCGGCCTTAATTTGTGGAAGAAATTTCTGAGGATGTACGCCTGGAGTACAGCATTCTATGGTAGTGAAACATGGACTGTGGGAAAACCGGAACAAAACAGAATCGCAGCATTTGAGATGTGGTGCTATAGACGAATGTTGAAAATTAGATGAACTGATAAGGTAAGGAATGAGGAGATCTACGCAGAATCGGAGAGGAAAGGAATATGTGGAAAACACTGATAAGGAGAAGGGGCAGGATGATAGGACATCTGCTACGACATGAGGGAATGACTTCCATGGTACTAGAGGGAGCTGTAGAGGGCAAAAACTGTAGAGAGAGATTGGAATACGTCAAGCAAACAATTGAGGGCGTAGTTTGCAAGTGCTACTCTGAGATGAAGAGGCTAGCACAGGGGAGGAATTCGTGGCTGGCCGCATCAAACCAGTCGGTAGACTGATGACCTAAAAAAAAAAAAAAAAAAAATTATGCCTCACTTGCAGTGTTTCGAAATAAACATAGCCTTACACCTTAACAGTGTTTTAACATGGGCATGTCTGCATTTGTGCCTTATTGAGTAAAGCTTTGGTTTCCTCATATATGTACATTACGATTATTTGCTTGTTTTATTAGTACCTATAGTAGACATTCACCCAGTGCAATTTATCAGAGTTATGAGTAAAATTCGTGCTGATTGCACCCAATGAGAGTACTAAAGTAATGAGAGTATGACGAAATAATTTCCAGCATGAAAAAACTCTTAGCGCGGTGAAGACAAATAGAATATAGATGTACCCAGTGAAAAAAGGTTTGGAAGAGCTGTCGCGTTTATGTGGATGCTCAGCTGACCGCATTATTCCGCCTCATTTACATCGTCAAAGCAAACGTGCATACCACAAGCCACGCAGGCCACGGATCACGTGATCCGAAGGCAGCTGCTCGATCAGGGAGAATTTTCTGGAAACTGCAGACGCTGAGTAAACAAGCCGAGTGTTTGCCGAGCAACTTTCAGCCTCGGCTAAACTCTGTGGGCGCGTGCGTACCGCGAAGTTCCGTGCGGCCAACTCCGGCCTCGCCGTCATTATATAGGATAAGTCAGCGGCCGCGCTCAAGGTCCTATCTGGTGGCAGGCAGGGAGGCGGATGCGCCTGCCGGAAGCTAAGATAGGGCAATAGCTGTTAAAGTTTCTCCCACGACCAGAGGGAATATACCTATACCGTATAGAAGAAAAGCTATCTAGGAGAGTATTATTTTGCTGAGCCTGCTGCCTCAGACATATGGACTCTCTCCACTCTGTTGCACTTAGTGTTCCTTGTGAAAACAACTCACGAGTTTCCAAGCTGCATTACACATTGTGAGTAATGAGTAATCAGAAATAAGGAAACAGTTTATTCGATCAGTTTAGCAGTTTTAAGAGAGAATTATAACGTTCTGGGGGAGATATCTTTTCGATGCCTCTATTTTCTGTTCACCATCCAAGCAAGTTACTTGACTCAGGAGCCACGGCAGTCCATCCAAGGGCAAGTGGACTGGACACGCAAGCCACCAATTAATCTTCCAAGCAGATCACTATCTACGCCATGAACCTAAGGTTAAAGTGAACAACGCGAGTCAGCGATATATTATCTGAAGTGTCCAAGGCGTAGTCATAAAGTTTTAATGATCACCTCGAAAAATGTGAATGATGAAATGCATATTTGACGATCAGCTGTTTTATTGAAAACCTTAAGCATAAACAGGTTTCGGTCATAGACCATCATCAAAGGTTATCTATCGAAAGGTTCAAAAATGAACAGAGTATACAGAAATAAGTTACGAAATTACAAAGATGTACAAACCATACCTAATACTTAAAAGCGTAAAAACAGTTCAAATAAATCGTCTCTCATGTGATTATTTGATAGCGGATACATCTCGGGTGTTACAATAAGTATCAAATTCCAGTATCGTAAGTTCTGCACACGACATTTTCGACTACGCTCAGTAGTGTCATCAGTTAACAGAAGCGTATGTTGTACACTAATTAGAACGCTAGTGACGTAAGTACTATTGTGGTAGAAGCACGGAAAAGTTGATCAAAGACCTTCGCTAAATCTTCTCGTTATATGATATAAAGCTAATCGATCATGAGTTAAATGCTAATTGCAGGAGATTAGATTATCTTTGGTGAACTTCTTTTGGTAGTTTCTAACGTAAACAGCAAATGAAGTTGCCGTTACATACAAATATACAAAATAATATTCGTTCTACAGTCAAAAGGTACAAACCTTTGCAGTATCCAAATGCTAAACAGCAGCATAATCATTGCTTAACAATCTATGAGGTGTGTAAAAACAAACATCACTCACATCATAACTTATATAGGTTAAAAAAAAGAAGCCTATCCAATTTTGCCTTAAATTTCTTATTCTCCTGGTAGAGCACTCAATGGCTTTTTACCCTTTGGCCTCTGATGTGACAGACAGTTACAGAACGATGACGAGGTAATTTTCGAAATAGAATTTTTCTCAACGCTCAAAATGCAAACTTTAAAACAAGCATCTCTTCTAAGTCATCCAGTGTTGGGAAACGTGGGTCACATCGAAGGATTAATATGTAGAGAATTGCCAACGAAATCACAAAGTTTCGTTGTTGTAGCCTGATTTCGTCGAGGTGATAACTAAAACCTTAGTACCAGCCTTCGTCAAAAGCATATAAGAAGAATATGAAATGTATTCGCAATTACGAATACGAACAACCAGCAGCTGTATAAGGGAATGAAAACAAGGAAATTTTGTACCAGACCGGGACTTGAACCCGAATTTTTAACATTGTACTAGTGGTCTCCTTCACCACCCTGGCCATCCGTCTACGACGCGCGGCCAAACCTAAACTTGCACGTGTCGTTCTCCCTGCGTCACAGTCTATACTCTCACACACATTTGTATACGCTGCGCACTCGGTAGTTATACATTTACGTCCCTGATCAAAAGTCATATTTTGTCTCTGTGGTCTGATGTTTTAACGTTTTCGGTATTTTTGAAGACGTTGATAAAAAGAATATTTGAGGTCCAAAAACCGCTGTTCCCGTGATAGCTCAGTTAGCTTGTTTGATTTTCTTTTTTTTTGCATTTCTACTGTTCTTAATGACGTCAACTATTGGTCTCATCTTAATAGTCTTATCTCCACTATGTGACCTTATTTTCTATCAGCAAAGCATTGCATTGTTAATTAATTGAACTTTTTATTTTCATGACGGGTTTTGGCCGAACTGGATCCCATCATTTTTACAAGTGAAGTTAGCGAAATACAAAATATTTGTTCACTACTAACATCCAAGTTATTTAATAGTAATGCATGACAGCAATTTTAGTTAGTGTAATCATATTGTTTACAGCCTTGAATTCAGAGCCTTCAGTATGTAATATGCCGAACAGACGGGAGTTATTTTGATGTATGTTACTAGTAGCATTGGAACACACAGAACACTATCACAGTTTCTGTACTGCACTAAATGGACGAAAATCTTTTCCTTAAAATGTATAACAAAACAGCTGTATATACTAAACAAGAGGACAGTTTCTTATATATTCTGGAAGAAACTGAAGTTTATGCATATACTAAAAACACATCGCAATTAACCCTCAAGTAACATGGTCATACTGATCATAATATATGTTCTAACTGGGATACATTAACACACAGCATTGTTGATGTAGGTTATGGGGAGGGAGCGTATTTTACCTTGCATCACGTTGTCACTCAGTAAAGATGTTCGCGGCGCCGAATTGTAGATGGGTTGGGGCTGAAACAACACTAAGGTTTACGTCTGCAACAACGGTGGAACCGTAACTAAGTCACTGTCTACCAACCCTTTAGAAAGCAAGCATCTATAATAATTTTTCGAGGTTGTCCTATATAAAGGCATAAAACTTACGATCGCATTTAACTTACTGTTAATGAGGATGTAGTGAGGTGCGATGTTTTGCATCATTTCATGTTTTTATTGCATTAATATGTAATTACTTTGTTGAGGCCAGTGAAGAAGATTCTTATTATTTTTGCGGATAAAAACGTCTTAATCAACACATAACTACCATAAAGAATCACACTAATGTACGTTGTTATATTTTAAAACAGTGTGTGAATGTTTAATTTTGTCAGTGGGTGTACCAGCAATTCAGACGTTCACGACAGCATATAGACAGTCCAGTGTTCGCCATTTTCACTGCTATGGTAACCTCAGAATTTAGCAGTATCTTCATATTCATATGCTACGGCTCATCCATTGTTGATAATCGTCTGGAGAACACACTTTAGTTAATGAGGATCACAGCTATATTTTCCTGCATGTCTGATTACATATCTACATATACCTGTAATTCATTTCAACCATTATGTTAAATAACTTCGATGATGAGTAGCGACAATTGCTTGGTGGTTTCATTGTTTAATTCTAAATCTGAGATGGCCTAATTTTACCGAAACTAGTCATGTTAATAAAATATGTACATGGTTTAGAAAATCTTAATACACAATTACTGTCTCTCTTATTGTCATAAATAAAATTAATTTAGATTTCGTAGTCGGGCAGTGTGATAAACACTGCTGATATGCAGGTAATAGGGGTGTCAAGTTCGGTGCTTGCACAGAAATGACACCATTGTGGCACCAAGCGATAGGAGATCAATTCGGTCTGTTGCAGCCCGTTTCCATCGGTGCCATACTATTTTTCCAGAGTACCTAATCAATTGGCACTGAATAGGATCGACACTTGCCTTTTAATCGTGGCAGTTGCTGTTAAATTTGGGTAAGGAGTCTTTTAACAACATTAGTCCGGACCAGAATTGAGCGCGGCTGAGAGCCCCAGATATACTGCTTCGATCAAGGTTGATTTCTATCGCGCAACGATCTTCAACCAGAAGCATGTAACGCAGAGTACTGATTGAAGGATAGCCACAGGACGGATACAAAATGACCCACTCACTACGAATAGAAAAGCTTAGTAAATTAAGTTATTCGATGATATCATCTACAATTCCATTAGCTACAGGCGGATACAAAATTCACTGTGCTCTTCAGTTAGTCACCTGTCTTGAAATCAACAGAGTTTGAAGACTTGTTATTTATTTATTGTCATTCGGTTTCGGGACTTACCCGCGTAATAATTCATGACTTATACTTTTTAAGCATATACATCGCGTCTATAAACCTATAAAGACATATTCGATTTGGAGTTCACACACGATAGTTGAAAGAGTTCAGTGAAATATCAGTCAGTATCTGAATTACGGAGAGTTGTGAGAGACTTCAAATTCATTTCCTCTCTTAGTTAAATAAAAATAATGAGCAGCCAAAATTGGATAGCTGTTAACGTGTGTCGTGCTCATAAGCTTTTAATACGTTATTTACAAGGTCTTGAGAGACATCCAGTTGGGGAAGTTTTGTCGTATAAACCATTTACTTTGAGTGACCCAACTTACGATGTTCTGGATTGGCGAGTACAGCTGTTGTGGTCAAGCCATTATGTTTCCTTGGTAGACATGTTTGTAAGTTCTTTGAGAATGTTAATTTGGTTTGTGAAAGGCAGTATCGACTAGATAGTCTTATTCATTTTTACTGATTATAGCTGTGAGTAAAGCAGTGAAGGAAACTGAAGGTAAATTGGGAGAAGGTAACAGGGTTCATGGATATGACAGAATAAATGTGAAATTATCTGATGCACTGCAGCTTCGTAGGAGACGATAAAATACTTGTATGATTAGTTGAAAACAATGAGTGGTAGCACGGAATAATAGCAAAAGCAAAAGAAGGGCAACGGAATGTCGTGAAACTGAATCATATGATTAAGAGGAAATTATTTAGCAACTCAGATACTGAAGGTAGTACACGAGTGAGTGAAATTACTAACGGGGCGTTAATGGACAGGACATAAAGTGCAGACTTGCAATAGAGAGGAAAGAGTTCCTAAAAATGAGAGATTTTTAAGATAGAAAATGATTTTCACGAAGTTTTCTGTGTAGGTAATTGTTTGGAACGTAGCCTTACACGAAATTCCAATACGGATCATGGACAATACAGAGAAAAAGAGAATTGAAGCTTTTAGGATGTGATGCTACGGAAGTACGCTGATGATTATATGGATAGACGCGATACTTAATGGGTGGGTACTGATTGGAATCAGGGCGACAGTAAAATCACGTGGGTAAAACTTAACTAAAAGAAAGGATCTGTTAATTGACATTCAGTCTGGTAATGGTGGAAGTGTCTGTGTGTGTGCGTGCGCGCGCGCGCGCGCGCGCGCGTGTGTGTATGTGTGTGTGTGTGTGTGTGTGTGTGCGTGCGTGTGCGTATGTAATTTGGGATATCGTAGAGAAAGCCCAATAATGAATGAACAGAGTAAGTAGATTCAAAGGGATGTAGGTTGCTATACCTGTGCAAAGTTTTGCACGGGACAGACTAGCTTGAAAAGCTGCTTCAGAAGAGTCTTCTGACCGCCGTAATAGTTTATGGGACTGCAGTATGATGAACGGCATCTCACTACATATAACAATTTAATAAACACTATAAGACTTCTGATTTCTTATCTTGACCTAATAAATGAATATCATTTACTCTGTGATTTTTCCTTGCATTATAAATTAGTACAAGTGTGTTTAAATAGAGAGATAATTTGCCTTTAACAAAAAATTTTAAATCGAAGATAAGGAGACGTGAGTGCAAAGAACACTTTTTAAATCTGACCTGTTAAGCACTAGACCGTGTAATGGTGTTCCTGAGTGGACCGAAAACAAGCATCGGTTCCGAAAAGCGTCGAATCAATATGAGGGACGTTTCCACTTGCTGTATATGACAGTAATCTTTCTTTTAACCTCCTAACTGTAAAGTTAAAATTCATTAATAATTAATACGAGTTATGTGGGATGGAACTGTCTTCAGGTGAAGACAGTACGGGTAACATGATTAGCTCTCAGGGATATTTCAACTATTTACTTTTGAAAGAAATGCTTACAAGCAATCGTTACAGTTATTACTGAATACAAATACTAACATGTGAATATGCATGCTCTGTCATACAGATAAAAGCTTACCGTTTCAATGCCGCGAACTTAAACAACCAACTCTCCTTTAATTCACTCAAAAAATTAACTGTATCTTAAGTGATGAAAGACAAAACAATTGTGAAATACACCATTACAAGTGTGCGTAGCTACAGATAAAACAACACAGGAAAATTTACATTAAAAACAATCATTGCGATGTAGCAAGTAAATAATGGTTTACAAATAACTTATAGTTATACAAAATTACATTCTGAAAGCAAAATCCAAAATAGAATTGTCAGCGCGGCCAGTATACAGTCTAAATCCTAAAAACAGGGGATCTCCTCACTGCCGACTTCGTCCAAAATGATGGTATATGAAGGGGTTAGCCAGGTATGAAAATGAAATAAGTGGGAGCTTCAGATCACAAGGCGTTTAGAAAGTAGGCCTATATCATTTTCCCCTATGTGTAAATATTTTTATAGTCAGTTTTTACATTACGTATACAACAAATAAACCGAAATAATGCTCAGTCTTAAGTACTTATTAATATTTTCATAACAGGCATAATAAAGAAAGGCAAAGATAAATTAGGGGTTTAAAATAAGTTTCCAGGAAGGAATTGTAAGTCGTACACGGGAGCTTTGTGTGTAAAATTAGATACATTTATAGTTTTACTCTGGATGATTTACACGTGCCTGGGTAAGATTCATCATAAAATAAGGAAGAACTAGTAATTTTCCCAACACCTTCCACACGTTATAAACGTAGCATTTTTATAGCTGCATGGTTGTTTTAAAGCTTTTACACAAAAAATTGGTTCGATTGATAAATGGTTGTCTCTTATCGCACAGTTTGCCCGTAGTCCATGCGAAAAGCATCACGTCGCCAAATATGGGCGAGGATTGCTGATTAAGTGCAGTGGAATGTATTTTGATGCGGCTCTCTAGGGATGCGATTTATTTTTCTCTCTCGATGTGCAAGAGCGGTTTTGTTGCGTTTTGATCAGATTCCTTACATGATAAAAAATTCTTCGAAATTTGTCTTCTTCTTCATCGTGAAACGTTTCTGCTTATGCACGTCGTTCACAGAGCCTCTTTTTCCACAGTGTACCATTCAGCATCTCCCCCACTGGAGTCCTCTTTGATCCATATCATTCTTTATCTAATCTCCATATCTTGTTCGTGATGTTCCAATTGATCCTCGTCCGGATTCTGTCCATTCTAAGGTTCTTCCTTGAAGTTCTTCTGTTCCTGTTCTTTTAATGTCATTAAGCCATTTCAGTGTATTTCCCTCTATAGTCTATTTGGAGGTCTGATCTGCTGGATGTTTCGTGTTTAATTTCTTATCCTGTCCCTTCTCGACCTACCCAGGACCTTGTATTCTGCTCAGATATTTCTTTGCCGACGTCCAACATTCTGATCCATAGTTCAAAATTAGCAGATAATATTACTTCCATATCATGAACTTAGCTGTGGAAGGTATTTTACAGGTTCTAATTGTGTCCGATACGTACTAACAAAATTTAGAACAATTTTTTATTCTTTCCGAAATTTCAGCCTTGATGTTTCCTTTTTCGGTTAATGTACTTCCTAGATACTTGAAAACATCTACTTCTTTATCCTTTAAAACCTATGTCTTTTCATTTTTCGTTTTTATTGCTGAGTTTTCATTACTTCACTTTCTGTTAAGCTTACTTCCATGCCTGTTTCTTCAATTACTCTCTGCAAGGCATTCAGTTGTTCTTCTACTTTCTGCTCAGATTCTGTCCAAATTATCACATCGTCTGCATATGCTATGATATTCATGTCATCTGCTTTTAATCATTAGTGAGCTTTCCTTATGGTGTCCATGACAATATTAAAAAGCACTGGTGATATCACACTTCTTTACCGAACGCCCCTGTTCGTTCTAAACTAGTTCGATTTTTTTGCTTCTATTACATTTTTGGCATGCATGTTTCTGATACTCAGTAGCATTCCCTTCAACAATTCTAGCGCATACAAACCTTGACATATATCTTCCCTTCCTAAAGTACCATAAACCCTTTTTATATCTATGAATGCAACTACGATGTATTTCCCAAATCCCATTTCTTTTCTACAACGCATGGTTGTAAATATATCGGCTACAGTTGATCTTCAGGTCTACAACCTTGCTGTTTATCTTTTAATAATGCTTCTATTTTATTAACAATTTTAATGAAAATTCTCTCTCCATAAACGTTCATTCAGCGGCACAGTGGTGCTATTCTTTTGTGAATGCCCTTCTTGAAGGTAGGTACAATAACTGCCTTTCACTAGGATCATTACATATGACCATATTATCCTTATTATTCTGTACAGCCACTGAACTCAGAAAGGTCCTACTGCTTTGATCATTTCCATAGTGATGACATTTTTTACATCTAACACAGCTTCATGTATATCCAATATCTACACTTCTGGTTGTTTCCTCTGTGTTGGTGCTATTCCTTTCGTCTCGCTCTCCCTCATTACGCGTATCTCTTTTTCTCCAATCTTCATATAGTTTTTGGGAGCATCTCTTCCGTAATTTCAAAACTTATTCTTCCCCCATGCCGATTTCCCTTCTATGATTATGACGTTTGCAATACTGCCACCTTCTGTTACCTAATTGTCATCTTTAAAATTCCGTTCTATTTTATTTTTCATTTTTTCCAAGACATCTCCTTAGACAATTCTGTCATTTTCCTTTCGTTCCGCTTAGTCGTTTCCATTTGTCTCTATATCTTCTGTTCTGTATCTGAAACATTCTTTCCATGCAGTAGTGTGGTTCTTGACTGCTCCTGTAGTTCCCTCATCCCACCATGGACCTTCTTTCTGTCTGACTGTTGTTAAAGTCCTTTCACATGTTTCTTCCAGTGCTTTGACTAGGGCCTGTTTGAATCTCCTCCATTCAAAATTGGGCGATGGACGAGTTAGAGAGGTTTGGGGGGCAGAAATCGACTTAGACGTAGGAGGAAATGGACAGTAATAGAATGGAGGAGAAGATGGACATAGGAGGGGGGGGGGGGTGGCGAAGATCAAAGAGAGGGGGTAGGAGGAGAAAATCATAGGAGCAGGAGCAGGTGGTAAGAAAAAGAGCGTGGTGGACGAGATTTGTGCAACTTATGGTATAAACATATACGCAAGCAAAGGCCTAGGGTAATAGTTAGCTACATATAACAGACCTTTGCTGTACTAAAATTCCTTCCGTCGAAGCAGAGTTTTGAAACAGGTAGACCTTTATTGATGGAAAACTACATTTACTATTATTTCTTCATCGCAACGCCCCATATGTGAGTGGGAACATACTTCTGACACGGTGTTACTTTTCTGCAGGCAGATTTTGTTTACTTATCCTTCAAATTGCTACGGGATCGTCTTAAAATAATAAGAAACTATTACTACCTTACTCTTTGTAAGAAATCATGACGTACCTCCTAAGTTCTTGAAAAATGTTTCCAACGCTAGTCCTGATTACAAACCACGTTTCTTTTCCTTCTGTGAACTAACATCTCCAATTTTGCGTTGCTACAAGAACAAAAGAGCATCCCAGACGACTATAAAATGACACACATCGTTCCATTAGTGAAGATAACTCACAGGACGAGTCTACATCACTACATCCATAATTAGCTAGCGACAGTCGCTGTTAGCTTGAACAGCGGAGAATCCCACAACAAGAGTCAGGCAATTCCAGCTACTAAGAGTCAGTGCTCTAGCACCAGCCTTTAAAGAGTATTAGTTTCTACTTTCTACAGTGTCGTCGTTAGATAACGTTTCCTGAAATGAGTTCCTACATTCAGTTTGTAGCTCGAGACATCCAGCTTTGTCCACTCTGTATACAGAAGCAGACAACATTTATAGCAATCTCATGGTGTGTATGATGAACAAACGTAATGTAACGCGTAGAAAGAGACGTAAAGTCGAGACATAATATGACTCTACAATCAACGATGAAATTCTTGAACCACACAGATTTGACAGGTATCTATGAGCTTTTGTTCGGAGAGATTTAAGACGAAATGACAACATACATTTAGTGGAGTGGTAGGGTGATAAGCAACTAAGGTTTTTCAGAAGATTCCTAAGGAAATGAAATTCATCGATGAAGTTCGTCGGTCTCAAAATCTTAATTCAACACATTCTTGAGTATTTTTTTGTTTTTGCGGTACCCTCGACACGTAGGACAGTTTGTCAGCAATCCAAACGCACGGTTAAGCCTGTACCCTGATCACAGACTATACAGATGGATCACTAGAGTACTGTAAACGAAATCCGTTGTGTTTTCTGACAAAAGAATATACAGCGTGCTGATGTCCATTGATGGTGAACCTACCAGCAAATAACAAAGATACTGAGACACTGTAATTACATTCGGAATTAACCTTACCTCCAACCATAAATATTTAGGTCTCTGGGCTATCCCTAAGTCAGTTACGTTGAATCCTGGGTCGATTCTGCTGAGGAAACACTTTTCTCGAGTTACAAGATGTTGTAGTCAATGTACAAATTCATTCCTCCTGTATGTATGCAAGCAGAGTGTCACATCTAGTATAAGTACATCTTAACGTCGTCCCTTTACGTAATATCACTGCGGTACTTACAATTTAAATGTCGTGCACCACTGATGAAACATCGTCAATAACTATTGTACGTGGAACATCATGTTTATCACGTTGCCCATTCTCTAGAGCTTACGTTCCCAGTTGTATTCGTATGGTAACTGCCTCATCCGATATTCATGCGCAAATTGCCGTTGCCTCGCATTGTCACATCACTGCACATTGTTTGGCTCTTGTGTCGGCCACCAGTGCGACATTACTACAAATCACTACAGCAGCATTATCTGCAATGCGCCTCACAGTATCTCCAGAAGGTTATATTTCAAGCACCGAGAGCCACGGAAAAATAATTTCATACTCACAATCGGATTCGCCTTTCAGATCACCTTCAAGTGTCTTAAAGATGTGTAAGCTGTTACAGCATCGTGGTTTAAACGCAGGGAGGATCATAGTTGAGTTCATAACTTTAGACAGCACTGTCCGTGTAGCTCAGTTATCTGCTGCTACTCTGGTTAAAACAAGAGTAAAGGTTGCAATAACATTGGTTTATTGTGACCGGTTTCGGCTTATGTTAAAGCCATCCTAGGATTTTTTGGACCCTGCAAGGGTAGGAACAGCAAAGTTACAAACATTATTAGTACAAAAAAAAAAGTTCAAATGGCTCTGAGCACTATGGGACGTAACATCTATGGTCATCAGTCCCCTAGAACTTAGAACTACGTAAACCTAACTAACCTAAGGACATCACACAACACCCAGCCATCACGAGGCAGAGAAAATCCCTGACCCCGCCGGGAATCGAACCCGGGAACCCGGGCGTGGGAAGCGAGAACGCTACCGCACGACCACGAGATGCGGGCGTTATTAATACATACGGCATTAGAAAGGTAGAGAAATGCTGTAGCTTGTACCTCTATGGCTGATGCTGGTGGCTCCTAGATTCTTCACGTGATACCACGATCGCACACTGTCGCCGATAGCTACGGAGAAACGGGTTACATAATGAGCGATTTCCGCGCCGACTATAGATTACGTCAGCAACAGCCAACGGTAAACGCTTCACAAGAACTGAAACGTCGTAGTTGTATGAAATTTACAAAGCGAGATCTCGTAGACAAAGTACGAGTACATAAGAAGTTAAAACATTATAAACAATCAGTTATGTTATCATTTATCTTAAAATAAAATAAACAGAAGTTCCAGTATTATCTACTGACATTGTTGTGAATAATGAAAGTATCGTTCTTTTTAAAATTTTGTCGATAAACGAATTAAGTAGAGAGTAGTAACTGTATGCACATACAGATATTACACACACACACACACACACACACACACATATATATATATATATATATATATATATATATATATATATATATATATATATATATATATATATATATAACCTGATCAGATTATGGCCATCAGGCCCTCTCTTACATCGGACCAGTGTTCCACACATGCAACATTTCACACATCAGAGTTACATCATGACCATAGTTTAAATGAGAAAATTATCTTACTCTAGTGGCAATATGAATGAAGAGTAGCGACTAAGACCTAATAAAGTAAATGCTGGCAGTATTTTTACAACAGGTGCTATACATACAGATTATGATAAAAGCAATAATAATAACAGTAAAAAAATCAAATAATAATGACAAACATGAGAAAGATTGGCAATAGTAATGAAGGTTTGTGCAGATGTACATTAATATCTTGGTGTGTAAAGTAGATGTTTACTAGTATAGCGAGTTTTGGAGGAAGGAGATTTAAGGAGAGGGAAAGATGGAAGAAATGAGGTGAAGAGCATTCATGTTCAAAGGAAGGCATTACTGTTGCTTAAGTAGATACGTCATTAACTGTTTTTTGAAGCCGGGCATGTTTTTAAGTTCTGTAACATAACGAGGGAGGTTATTCCAGAGTCTGGTTCCCGCTATGGTAAAGGACTTGAAGAAGGTGACTGAGCGATGCAGTGGAACGGAGAGAATTTTATTATAATGGGAATGTGTGTTTCTGTCATGTTGTTCCGACATGAGCGTTAGGGACGAGGAGAGATATGAGGGACAGTGTGCATTTATAAGGCAGTAGATGAGACAGAGTGTATGGAAATCTCTGCGTTTGTCTGCACGCAGCCAGGAAAATTTTGCATATGCTGGTGAAATGCGATCAAAAAGTCGAACGTCACAGATATATTGGACACAGGCATTCACGACAAGTTCTAGACGTCGGGAATTTTCCTGAGAGAGGCCTTGTAGGATAATATCGCTGTAGTCAATGATTGGGAGTAAAAGCGTTTGTACTAATTTGTTTTTCAGATCTAAAGGGAAGGGATTCTCATATTTTTGTAGGACATGAATGGATGCTGATGCTTTTTTGCACACGGCAGTTACGTGCTCTGTCCAATTAAATTTTCATCTATTATTACTCCCAAACTCTTTGCTGAGGGAGAGAAGTTAATATGTATTCCATTTAGGATAAGAGGTGGTACGGATTCCCGATGTTTTGGGCTAATGAGCTTAGAGTGACCAACAAGTACCGCTTGGGTTTTAGATGGGTTTAGTTTTAGACCTATGTCATGTGCCCATTTTGACAGAGCATCGAGGTAAGTATTGAAATTTTCAATAGCTTTCTTGAGATTGCTGGGTTTCGCACTTAGATATAACTGAAGGTCATCAGCATACATATGATATGTAGCAGGTATAATTATATCAAATGACACAGCCATTAAAATATACGCACGTCATTGTATTTTTACTAGCCAGGCTCTCTGGTAAGAACTCAAAACGACGCCGTTGTCTAGGTAGCGTAAAGGCAAAGATGGTCGCCATTAAGCCATCACATGAAAAACCGCGAAGCCGCCAGCACCAGATATTGGGGTAATCGCTACACCATTTCTCCATTTTCTTTTAACGCCATATGTAGTAGTACTGTCTGTAACTTTGCTGTTCCTACCCTTACAGGCCCAAAACCTCTCGGGATTGCTTTAAAATAAGCCGAAACTGGACATAATAAACAAATGTTATTGTGATTTCGACAGCTGTTTCAGCCACAGCCTAGTTCAACTGTCAAACATGCGTTTGGTGCCGTAATAAATATTAAACAAACGAATGCACCAACGTTTTTTTCAGTACAGAAATACATTCAGAGTTCAAGGAACCTACAAAAGACTATCGAAGGGGTTTCCATGCTACTCTACGCAAAACATTGCATCTTTTCAACACTGTTCACGAATTTTGTCGCAAATCTTCTGGGACTGCAGGTTTCTAGTTTCGACTGGTTGATTCCTTCAGATCCTCAACATCACGAATCTTGACGAAATAAACCACGTGTTTTTGTAACTCCAGACTTAAAAATCCACGGGAATGATATCAGCGGATCTCGAGGCCATTCAGTAGTAGCCTGTCTGTCTCTCCTTTCATCAAAGTATTCATAATACGGGGGCGCTCCATCTCGTTGCCATAACACTAAAAACTGCAGACAATGTTGGAAACTCTGCTCGGATTGTGCACAACCCAAGTAACTCCATCGCCTGTCCAGGTCATCTTAATACAGGCCTTGAAGGTATGTAGTAGTACTGTTTATAAGCCGCGTGGGATTAGCCGTGCAGACTCAGGCGCTACAGTCATGGACTGTACGGCTGGTCTCAATTTAGACCTTTTCTCAATCCTCCGTAGACCGAGTGAGGTGGCGCAGTGGTTAGCACAGTCGACTCGCATTCGGGAGGACGACGGTTCAATCCCGTCTCCAACCATCCTGATTTAGGTTTTCCGTGATTTCCCTAAATCGTTTCAGGCAAATGCCGGGATGGTTCCTTTGAAATGGCACGGCCGATTTCCTTCCCAATCCTTCCCTAATCCGAGCTTGCGCTCCGTCTCTAACAACCTCGTTGTCGACGGGACGTTAAACACTAACCACCTAACCTAATCCTTCGTAGGGTTGTTCTTGCTATTCCATACTCCTCGGACTCTTATCTGTGTTATTTGGCCTGTGTTTGCATAAAATATTTCGCTACAACATTAAGTTCTCTTCTGTAGTTATACAAAATGAAAGGGTCTCTAGTGTCAACTGAGTTACGGCCTACCCAGCATAACGTTTGTCTCATGAAATAAGATCACCGACTAATAATTGAAAATAACGTTCAAAACCTGACTTACTGGAAGATCGAAGGAAATTTGGTGTTAGAATTTCAATATGACTCTAGGCAGTTAGACACGTGACTTCAATTCAGATGGACGGCTTTAAGGCAGAAATACTCTCTAGACTCTTTATAAAAAACATCTCTACATTCACCTAAGCCGTTAACCCACATAATGCTAAAAGTAAATGTAGACACCGAACGGGTACAGGAACATCGCATCTGATCCTCGTCGTAGGCACTGATACATAGCATTCGTTTCAGTGTCTTTTATAAGCTGCTAGTCCAAACACTGCACGATCTCTTGCGGTAAATGAACACACAAAACGTTTAAATAAATGGCACCCTAATCGTTCTATTTTCGTAGTGCTTTGATAAAGGATGGAAATGTGAATGACTAAATGTGTTGTACTGTAGACGCAGTAAACAACATTTCCGCAGCACAATAACGCTGAACTTGCATCAACTACATCTATATTAGTCATGCTGAAAGTGTAGTGTTTTGCATTACGTGCCTTGCTGCGTCAGTAAAAACTTAAGATAGGTTAAGATATCGCCGACGCGATCAATTAACTCCAGCTGAACCTCATTATATTCTGTATCAGTACAGGATTTTCTTTCTGAAAAATTTTGTGACATGATTGACATCGAAAGAAGGCGCTTATAAGTGACGATTTTAGAAAATTCTGAACAGGAGCACCAGTGGGGGTGTTTCCAACGAAACCAAAGAAAGAAGAAGTTTCGTAATAGGTCTTCAAATAAAAAACAAAGTTCCAGGGCCTTTTAGTTAAACTCAAGATGTTGTTAACAAACACGTTGCTGGCCACTAAAATTACAACACCAGGTTGTATAGCAAATTACGAGATTTTACTTGTCGTTGCTATAAAACACATCGGAAGAATACGTGAAGCAGTCGAAAGCGAACACAGAAAATTTTTTTGGAGTCATTGGTGTTCGGACTCTTTTGATGCGACTCGGCATGAATTTCTGTCCCGTCGTAACCTCTTGGTTTCAGAATAGCACTTGCAGTCTACGTCCTCAATCGTTTTGTATCCCAATATTGGTCTCTCTCTACAGTTTTGACCCTCTGCAGATCCCTCTATCACCTTGATGTCTCAACACATAACCTATAGTCCTATCCCTTCTTCCTGTCAGTGTTTCCTTATGGTCCTCTCTTCACCAATTCTGCGAAGAATCTGCACATATCTTACCCATCTGACATCCAAGAGAATCGTTTCGGTTTTGGGTCTATGGAACGAAAACTGAACCATCTCATCTCATCACCATTCTCCTAATTTTCAACATTTTGCTGTAGAACCATGTCTCAAACGCTTCGATTCTGTTCTGTTCGTGGACTGTGGAAGAACGGAACAGAAGAAGAAGTGATACTCCGATAATAATTTGACAGAGTACTCCTGGAGTAGACAAGACTCCGTCAGAATTATGCAGATCTTTGGGGAGTCAGTCGTGGCAGTGACATTACACCTGGGTGCAAGGTATATTAGGCAGGTGAAATACCCTCATACTTCTAGAAGAATGTGATAATTCCAATTCTAAACAAGGTAGGTCGTTAAATATGTCAATACTACCACCCTGTTTGTTAAATGAGTCGTGGTAGCAAACGCTGCACAAAAAGTCTTCACAGATGCATGAGAAACAAGTTAGAGGACGAATTAGAGGATTGTCAGCTTGGGTTAAGGAGAAATATAGGAACACGCATGGCAGTACTACAATGTATCTTAGAAGATGGGCCACAGAAAGATAAAATTACGTTTACAGCATTTATAGAATTAGATAAAGCTTATGACACTATAAGAATACACTCTCTGAAATTTTTTAGGTAGCAGAGATAAAATACAGGGACAGTACAGTTATCTACAACTTGGAGTGAAACAAAACTGAAGCTATAAAGTAGGACGTGAAATCGAAGCAGTGGTAGAGACCTGAGCGAAACAGTGCTCTAACCTATCCCCAATGTGGTTCAATTTGTACAGTGAGCAAACAGTAAAGTAAACGTTTAAGAAAAATGCAAAGGGAATTAAAGTCAGGGAGGAGACGTACGACAATTTCAGCTGTTTCGATGACATTGTATTTCTGTCCGAGAAGGCAGAGGACTTGGAAGTTCTGTTGACTGTAACGGATAGTGTCTTGCAAAGAGATTATAAGATGAACACCAGTGAAAAATGAAACAAGAGTAATGGAGTGTTGCCGAATTAAATCGGGAGATGGTGATGGAATTAGAATTTGGAATAAGACAGTAAATTTGTAGATGACTTTTGCTATTTGGCGCGAAATAATTGAAGATGGCGGAATCTGGAGAATAGAAAATGCATACTGGCAATAGCAAGAAAATCATTTATAAAATAAGGAATTTGCTAACATAGAAATGAATTTATTTGTTACTATCTCTTTTCTGAAGGTCTCTAGGGTAGCCTTGTACGGAAGTGAAACGCGGACTTTAAGCAATTTAGGTTGAAAGAGAGCAGAGGTTTTGGAATGTGGTGTTATAAAAGAATGACGCGGGTTAGATGGGTAAGTCGAATAATTAACGTGTAGGTACTGAATCGAACTGCGGAAAAATGATATGCATTTTACAACTTGACTAAAAGATGGGGTCAGCTTATAGGTTAGATCCTAAGTCATTACGCAATGTAGGGAAGTGCGAAAGATAAAAATTGTAAGCGCTAAACGTGAATGTATTAAACATATCAGTATACGAGTGGATGTAGGTTGCAGTAGTTACTCAAAGCTGAAGAGGCTCACACAGGGTAGAATAGGGCCGAGAGCTGCATTAAATCAATCTTCGGACTGTCAAGCACAGTAATAAACAACAGAATGCTAAATGTATTACACAGAGCTGCGACGAGGTTGGGTATCGAGAAAAAATAAACATGCTGGCGGATATGGGAAAGTCATTCCACAGTGTTTGAACTCTGAGTGGGATTTCATTGGCGGTAGTGCAACTGATGGCGAACAAATGTCTCAGCTGCCCATGAGCAAATGTTTCCTATGGATGAGAAATTGCTAGACACTCAAATACTGTTGTATTGAGGTAGGTTAAAGCAACGCGATCAACATGCGGTTGTAGAAAGTTAACGCCACGGAAATCTGTAATGTTCGCTCCGTGCAATGTGCTACTTAAATAAGATTTACTATGTGCCTACATGATTAGTTTGACGTTGATACTACATCATAATATTCTATGATCTGAAGATGGCAGTAGCCAAAACCGGTCATAGTGAAATGTAAAAATTTATGTGATCAAGACGGACCTGTAAAATATATTGCCAAAAATATGATCACGGACTCATTTTCAGACATTATATCTTCATTTGATAAATCAGATTAACTGTTACCGGTATAATTAATACCCTCTCTCATAACACCGATAACTGTAATTAATTTGTGCAGCAAGCGTCATTATGAAAGATTCAGCCAGTGAGACGAGGGCAAGTATTCTAAATGGAAATCGTTGACCCATGTGACAGTCATAAAGTCACAGTCACAAAGACCAAGTGTCCGGCATAAGGATCGTCGAACCGTAGGGAAACCTATCCAGAAATATGGACACTGTCTATAATCATAGATTAACATCAGACTATGCCTACTGTGAACACTAAAAAAGCAATGATGCCGCGCAGGACCTATATCAGATGGATTGACTAATTGTTAGAGGGACATGGCCATATAAATTTAAAGTGATAATGGTTTTATTCACATCCTTCAATAACCATTTGCAATCTTCTCATCTGCTCTCTGTATTTATATTATCTAATATATATTTCATTGTACCCACAAAGCCAACTAAGCCTTAAGTATATCCTACGTCACTGGTTGGTTTTGCCGGTTGATGTTAAGCTGTGTCATTTACCTGTCTGATTGCTGGTAGGAGAGACGCAAACTGTAAACAAGTATTTTTTTTTTTCATTTCTCCCGCTTTCTAAATTTTGATGAATGCCAATCAGTGGAAGACGCTCCACACGGTCGTGAGGTGTTCTTAGTTCTCCATTTAATGATGATAACTTAATATTTTTATACTAATAAAATACCATTTGTTGTGATTCTTGAGTTTCTCCCGGCGTATTTGATAATCAAAATATCCACGGGTGTACTGCTGGTCTATAGTGTCCAACGGGCACAATATTTCGGCGATCAAACATGTCGCCATCATCAGGTGAACTGACGGACTGAGCTCCTGTGAACGTGCCGGCACGGAGATCCGTACGCTATGGCTGCTCAGGGGGAACTGGGTTCGGTCGCGGCGGCGGCCGATTTAAATACCCTCCGCCCGCGGCGCGCTCCCTCCGCCGTCCGCGCTCCGCGCCACGGTCTCGCGGAGGAATAGATTGCGACGGCGTCTGAGATGACGTCGGTGTGATGGCTCTGTCCGCCGTGGTCGTCACAACTATGCGTTTGCTCGATTTACTCTTGATTAACCCAATCGCTGGTTCCCAAGCCTTGCTAAGATTATAGCCACAGTCACGGTTTATGAGGTCGTCATTGGTGCGAATTTCGATGGCCTCTCTAACAACGCTGTCCCAGTATCTCGACGTCTGTACCAGAATCCTCGTGCGGTCATACTCCATAGCGTGATTTTCCGACAAACAATGTTCAGCGACCGCCGACTTGCTCGGATACATTAGTCGAGTGTGCCTCTGGTGTTCACGGCATCGATCCTCGACAGTACGCATCGTCTGACCAATATACGACCTGCCACATTGACACGGAATGTGGTACACGCCAGCCTTCCTCAAACCGAGGTCATCTTTGGCGCTCCCCACCAGTGCAAGAGTTTTATTCGGAGGACAAAACACAGTTCTGACACGGTGTTTCTTCAGAATACGGGCGATTTTCCCAGAGAGTGCGCCTGTGTATGGAATAAATGCAGTGCCTACCTCCTCCCTCGTGACTTCATCCATATCAACAGGTTGTGCTGCAGTGGTTGGGCGGAGAGCACGTTGGATCTGCCACTCTGAGTACCCATTTTTTTCGAAACACAGTTCTCAGATGTTCCAATTCCTGGGGTAGACTCTCTGTGTCAGAGATAGTGCGCGCCCTATGTACTAGAGTTTTAAGTACCCCATTCCTCTGTGAAGGGTGGTGGCAGCTGTCTGCGTGCAAATACAGATCAGTGTGTTGTCTTTCGATACACCCCATGACCTAGGGTGCCGTCAGCCCTTCTCCTGACCAAGACGTCAAGGAAAGGTAATTTACCCTCCTTTACAGTCTCCATAGTGAATTTGATGTTGGGGTGTATGGAGTTTAGATGTGTAAGGAAGTCAAGGAGTTTATCCATACCATGTGGCCAGATGACGAACGTGTCGTCCACGTAACGGAAAAAGCAAGTAGGTTTCCATTCGGATGACGACAGGGCTTCCTCCTCGAAGTTCTCCGTGTACAAATTCGCCACCACCGGTGAGAGTGGGCTACCCATGGCGACTCCTTCCGTTTGTTCGTAGTATTCTCCATTAAAAAGAAAATACGTGGAAGTCAAGACATGCCTAAAAAGTTCAGTGGTATTCTCGTCAAACCTCTGACCAATCAACTCTAGCGACTCTCGCAGGGGTACCCTCGTAAACAAGGAAACGACGTCAAAACTCACCATGATATCTGACTCATCCAACCTGAAGCTATCAAGGCGTTAACAAAATCCACGGAATTACGGATGTGAGGACTTAATATTCCCGTCAGGTATTTGGCCAACAAATATGTAGGTGCACTGATGTTGCTGACAATGGGGCGTAATGGTACCCCCTCTTTGTGAACCTTCGGGAGTCCATAGAGTCTAGGCGGTACCGGACCTCGGGGTAACAATTTCTTAGCGTCAGCCTCCGGTAAATCTGCGTCCTTGAGAAGAACCCTCGTCTTGTTCTCCACCTTCTTTGTAGGGTCAACGATGATCTTCCGGTAGGAATCATCATTTAGCAGGCTCTGCATCTAATCAGTGTAGTCCTTACGGGAGACAACAACTGTAGCATTGCCTTTGTCAGCCGGTAAGACAACAATTTCAGAGCGTTCCCTCAGATCACGAATGGCCGCCCTCTCTTTACTGCTGATATTTGACTTCATCGGCTTGGATTTCGTCAACGCACGACAAGTTTCACGACGTATTTCCTCGGCTGATTCTGGCGAAAGCCGAGCTGCAACCTGTTCAACAGCACTAACAATTTCTGCGACCGGAGTGAACTTGGGGGTGAGAGCGAAGTTGAGACCTTTCTGCAAAACCGAGACCGCATCATCACTCCACACCATGCCACTCAAATTGATGACAGTCTTGCACGGAACCTGCAGAGATGGTTTGTCAAGGAGACGTGAGAACTTAGCAGTTTGACGTCCTGTAGCCTTCTTGTGAGCGGAATCAGCTGACACCCAGGTGACACCATCAATCCAATCCCAAGAAAAAGAAGTGAACTTAGTAGCCAGTTGCAAATGTAACTTGAGTAGTTCCTGTGAGATAAACTCAAGGCTCCGGCGGGTGAATTGCACTCTCTCACGTACCAATGCGAGGCTGGCTCGTTTCTTGATTCTCTTAGCTGCTGCAGAATCGATGTGATGCATAACCTTAGCAAAATTTGGAACAACATTCTCGGAACGACATCTCTTTAGAAAGGCAAGAGTACTTTTCAAACGATATCTACGGTGGCGCAACTTTTCAAATTTCTTCATGCTGCGATACATCTCCTCCCCGTAAAGGTGTATGATGTGATTCTTGAGTTTCTCCCGGCGTATTTGATAATCAAAATATCCACGGGTGTACTGCCGGTCTATAGTGTCCAACGGGCACAATATTTCAGCGATCAAACATGTCGCCATCATCAGGTGAACTGACGGACTGAGCTCCTGTGAACGCGCCGGCACGGAGATCCGTACGCTATGGCTGCTCGGTGGAACTGGGTTCGGTCGCGGCGGCGGCCTATTTAAATACCCTCCGCCCGTGGCACGCTCCCTCCGCCGTCCGCGCTCCGCGCCACGGTCTCGCGGTGGAACATATTGCGACGGCGTCTGAGATGACGTCGGTGTGATGGTTCTGTCCGCCGTGGTCGTCACAGCTATGCGTTTGCTCGATTTACTCTTAGTTGTGACGACCACGGCGGACAGAGCCATCACACCGACGTCATCTCAGACGCCGTCGCAATCTGTTCCACCGCGAGACCGCGGCGCGGGGCGCGGACGGAGCGCGCCGCGGGCGGAGGGTATTTAAATCGGCCGCCGCCGCGACCGAACCCCCACACACGGATCACGACGCACGACGCGAGTGCTGTTCGAGATGTCGTTGAGAGAGGTTGCTTTACCTGCGAAGGGTGTGGTGGATCGCCGTCCGTCGGGGCCAGCTCAGGTGACTGAGCTGATTCCGGTGGCGGCCCCATCCGGCCCCCCACTTATGACGAACTGGCTTACGACAACTGACCACGACAGGAATGACTCTTCGGATTCTGATGCGCTCTCTCGTGATCGAGTGTTCATTCTTATGAACAAACTCGCCCATGAGGGCTCCTACCCTGGTCGAAAGGACGACGAGGCGACTATACTCGCCTTCTGTAACATCCGGAAGGGTGCCACTCTGCCGTCCACGAGGCAGCAAGTGTCGAGTGTGCCACCGCGAGCCCCGCCGGTCGAATCGCGTGAGTCTGCGGTCCCGCCGGTGGCGGCCTCGGCGGGAGTTGCGCCGCTGGCCTCGACCACTGAAGAGGTCGATGTGCCCCCGGCTGCACCCCTGGTCCCCGAGACACAAGAAGAGCCCGTGGCTACGCTAGCTGCGGCCACCGAGATGCAGGACATCGACCTGCCTGACGCAAATTTGGCTGAGGCGATTGCCGAGTCAGAGCGCCGTGACACTGACTCTGACGCTGCCCGTGCGCCCAGAAAGCGCCGGGCTATGACGCATGACGACTCCGACACTCCCTCTCAGACGTCTGACACAGCGAGGCCGCCGAAGAAGGCCTCGAGGGCTTCCCGCCCTTCCACCACAGAGTCTGGGACGACTATCGCGGGCTCCTCCGCGAGCGCCGCCTCGCCGAGACCGACGAAGACGCGGCGGCCCACTCGTCCGCCTGCCACCCCCCGGCAGCCGGATGAGGATGGTTTTGTCGCCCCTCCCAGGAGGCACACTGCCAGGGATGCTGCGCTGCAGCAACCGCCGCCGCTGCCGACCACCAACGCGTTCGCGGGCGCCAGCGTGGACGCGATGGAAGATGGCGCCGCGCCTCCTGTGTCGGCCCAAAAGAAGCCCCCGCCCATCGTCATCCAATGGGCGGGCGGGTACAAGGAGTTCCAGCAAAAACTGGACAGGGTGGCCACGCCCGCCACTGTCAAGACTGCTGGCCGTGACCTCTACAAGGTCACGGTGTCCTCTAACGAGGAGTACCGCGCGGTGATGGACACCATCTCCAGAGATGGCCTCCCGTGCTACACGCAACCCTCTGAGCCGCTCAAACTTCTGAAGGTGGTGTTCCGCCACGTTCCCCTCAAGTTTGGGGCGGAATATCTTAGAGAAGAGCTCGAGGACATGGGCTTCGGCGTCCGGTCCACCGGACTGACGAAGTCCCCGCGCACGCACCGCGACATGCCACTGTACCAGGTTGTCCTCGTCGACAACCTGGAAAATCGGAAGATTTTCCAGGTGCAGCGAGTCGGCCGGGTCAGGGTCGCGGTGGAACCTCTCCGAGCCAAAGGCAAGAGGGCCCAGTGCTTTTCCTGCCAGAGGCTCGACCATGTCTCCCGCTACTGCTCTATGTGGCCCCGCTGCGACTAGTGCGCGGGACAGCACGAGAGCAAGTCTTGCGGGCTTGCCAAGGAAGAGAAGCCGACGTGCTGCAACTGCGGCGGCGCGCACGTTGCCAGCTACAGAGGCTGTTCGGCCTTTAAAAGGGGCCGAAACCACCGGAGCGGAGGGGCTGCTCCTTCTCGTAAGGTGCACCCGTCCACCAGCTTTGCTGCCGCCACCAAGGGCGGACCATCAGCCGCCACCGCCCGACGTTCGGACCTGGCGGCGGGCGAGACGAGGCAACCGGCCTCGCCGTCCCCGGCTTCGCCCGGGGTGGAGGCCACCCCCACACCCACGCAGAGCGCGCGGGTTGCCGCCCCGCGCAGGCGTCGCCGGCGCGCGGGCCGGGCCACCCATGCCGCTGCACGCCGGAATGCCGATGACACACTGCCGCAACAGACGACGGCACCTCGTGCTACGCCGCAACCGGCTGCCGACGCTCCACGGCAGTCGTCTACTACGGAGTGGCCGCAACCGGCCACCCCAGTGGCGGAGGCCGCCCCAGCGGCCAACGCCGCCCCCTCGGCCACCGATGCAGCCGAGCTCCGTTCGCTCTTGCGGTCGTTGAGCCAGCTGCTCGAGCAGCTACCGGTGCTCGTCACCGCGGTCACGTCGGCCCTTCAGGCCGGCGTTGCAACCCCGCCGCGTCATGGATAATCGCCACATCCATGGCCTCACCGTTTGCGCCTTCAACGCAAACAGTTTGGTTCCCCAACAAGGGGAATTCAGGGAGTTCTTGCGCGACGAGGCAATTGACATCTGCCTCGTGTGCGAGACCTTCCTGAAGCCGGGGACACATGTCAAGGTGGCCAACTATCGGTGCTACCGCACCGACAGGTTGACGCATGGCGGGGGGACGGCTATTTATATCAACGCGTCCCTCAAGCACCATGACGTTCAGCTTCCGCCCCTCACTGCAGTGGAGGCCACTGGGGTGGCTGTCACCACGACGGCAGGGGTGATCACCTTCGTTGCGGTCTACAGGTCGCCGAGGGGACTGCTTCAGGAGGCCGACATCGACGCCCTGCTGGCTCTGCGTGGGACAGTCTTCATTGCGGGTGACTTGAATGCCAAGCACACGCAGTGGAACTCCCGCGTTACCAATGCCAGCGGCCGCCGACTCCTCCGCGCCACACAGCGGCATGGCGCGATAGTACTGGGGCCTTATGATCACACTGTCTTCCCCCATCGAGGCCAGTCAGATGTACTCGTCATCGCCGAGTTCAAAGGTGTTGGGCACTTCACTTCGGCCACCGTTCGATGTGCCATGTCGTCCGATCACCTCCCGGTGGTCTTCGACATGGACGTCATCGGTGCCTCTCTGCCGTCCGTCCGCCGCAACTTCCGTGGCATCGACGAGACGCGCTTCCGTGACGAGGTCCTTGCCCGACTCGAGGGCGCGCCAGATCCCGCTGTGCATGGGGCTGAATAAGCGTTAGCCTTCTTCACGCGGCACGCACTAGCTGCGGCGGAGGCGGCCACCCCCAGGCGGCCGGAACGGCCGCGACACATGTCGCGCCAACTCCCGCCGCCTATCCTGGAGGCGATAACAAACCAGAATCGCCTCTTCCGGGAGTGGCAGCTCACACGGCAGCCAGAAACGAAGCGCCGCCTCAACAGGGCGCGACGCGAGATTCGGGCAGCCATCGATGAACATCGGAATCGGGACTGGGCGGGCTTGGTGGCCACCCTAACTACGACGGATGGTAGTGCTTGGCGGACCGCCAAGCGCTTCCTTCGTCGTCGCCAGCGAGTCCCGCCTCTCCATGCGGGCGCGGACGTTGTCTGCGAGCCGGATGCTAAAGCCAGCATCCTCGCGGACACGTTCGCGGAAAATTTTCGTCCTGTTGATGGTGTGCTCGATCCCGATCATGTTCGTCTGGTGGAGGATCGCCTGCCGGTCTTCCTCGCTGCAAGGGAGGCCGACGATGTGATCGAGGAGATAACACCCGAGGAAGTGGAACTGCAGCTCCGTCGCCTCAACCCGAGGAAGGCGGGTGGCACGGATGGTGTCACCAACCACCTGTTGAGGATGATACCGCCGGAGGTACACCAATCTCTGGCGGACATCTTTAACTGCATCCTCCGCACTGGGAACTTCCCTTCCGCATGGAAACATGCGGAAGTGGTTGCCATCCCCAAGAGCGGCAAGGATCCGCGTCAGGCAGCGCACTGTAGGCCGATCAGTCTGCTCCCGTCCCTCTCAAAAGTGTTTGAGAGGTTGTACGTGGAGCGGCTGCTGCGCATCGTGACAGAGCAGCAACTCCTTCCCGAAGAACAGTTTGGTTTCCGGCGGGGCCACTCTACCACACAGCAGCTGTTGCGCCTCGTGGAGCAGGCGATGCGTCCGCTGGAGACGCGGGAGTACCTAGGGGCGGTACTTCTCGACGTCTCCCAAGCCTTCGACTGCGTGTGGCACGACGGCCTCGTGTACAAACTTTTTGTGCACGGGGTACCGACGTCGCACGTGGTCCTGCTCCGCTCCTATCTCTCGGGGCGCACTTTCCACGTCCGAGCTGATGAGGGCACATCCACCGACCGGCAGATTCGGGCGGGAGTGCTGCAGGGGTCGGTCCTCGGTCCCCTGCTGTACTCCCTGTACACCGCCGACGCCCCGCGGGTGGCACGCGTGGAGTTGGCGCTATATGCTGACGACACGGCGCTGTTCACCGGCAGCATGAACGCGGCCGAGATGCGCCGCCGCCTCCAGCTCGGATGTGACATCCTGGGTGCCTGGTCCACGAAATGGCGCCTTAAGTTTAACGCTGCGAAGAGCCAGGCTGTCATCTTTAGCAGAAGGATGCTGCCACCGGACCTACCGCCGGTCACGATCATGGGGGGCCCATTCCATGGTGGCGGACCGGAAAATATCTCGGGGTGACATTGGACAGACACCTGACGGGGCTGCCACACATCTGCGACGTCAGAGGGCGGGCAGTGGGGCGCCTTCGTGCGCTTTACCCATTACTCAATCCCTCATCGACGCTTCCTCCACGCCACGGCCTCACCATGTATCTGTCCCTCGTCCGACCGGTACTGGAATATGCGGCCGTGGTGTGGGGTAACGCGGCAGCGACGCACATTGCGACGCTCCAACGCGTGCAAAATAGGGCGCTGCGACTTGCGCTCCACAAGCCGCCTCGCTACCCAGCAAGGCTGCTCCATGAGGAAGCGGGCATCCCTTTCCTACGGGTTCGATTCCGGCAAATCGCAAGGGTGTTCTACAGCGATGCAGAACATTCTGCCAGTCGCCTGATTCGTGGTCTGGGCCGCCAGGTCCACCACAAGCCAACGACTCGATGGCCAGACCTACTGCGAGAGTAATTTCTCTCGCAGCCCGATGTCGGAAAACAATATGGTGTCGCAATGACTGACGCCTAGTGAGGACAGCTCACTCCGTTAGGACAAACCGCATCCTGAAGATGTCACTGCAGGAACAGCAGCGCCGCTCTTAACCTGCCCCTACACCTGGCATATGTAGCCAGGGTTTAACAGCGAGCGAGCGAGACCGAACCCAGTTCCCCCTGAGGAGCCATAGCGTACGGATCTCCGTGCCGGCACGTTCACAGGAGCTCAGTCCGTCAGTTCACCTGATGATGGCGACATGTTTGATCGCCGAAATATTGTGCCCGTTGGACACTATAGACCGGCAGTACACCCGTGGATATTTTGATTAAAATACCATTTGTATTTATTCGTAGTTCTTTTGCCGCCTAGCTAGAAAGTTGTTGAAATTTTCTTGTTGGCTTATATGTGTAAGGGGCATTCGCTACTGAGGTGACAGAAATGAAGGCTCCCTTGTAGTTTTCCCAAGAATTTACGGCTTTGGCACTCTTAAGTAATTATTAAGCACCAAGACTTCCTTAAAATTAGTATACCCAGGCTGTAATATTGTACCTTCTTCTTGCGGTCTGTGTGGATCATGTGAAGATATAGATTTTACATCTTAACTAATAAGATATTTAGTTTCTGAGTTAGGCATCTCATACATCTACTATATCTACATACATACTCCGCAAGCCACCTGACGGTGTGTGGCGGAGGGTACCCTGAGTACCTCTGACGGTTCTCCCTTCTATTCCAGTATCGTATTGTTCGTGGAAAGACGGATTGTCGGTATGCTTTTGTGTGGGCTCTAATATCTCTGATTTTATCCTCATGGTCTCATCGCGAGATATACGTAGGAAGAGCAATATACTGCTTGCTAAGGTTATGCATCACATCGATTCTGCAGCAGCTAAGAGAATCAAGAAACGAGCCAGCCTCACATTGGTACGTGAGAGAGTGCAATTCACCCGCCGGAGCCTTGAGTTTATCTCACAGGAATTACTCAAGTTACATTTGCAACTGGCTACTAAGTTCACTTCTTTTTCTTGGGATTGGATTGATGGTGTCACCTGGGTGTCAGCTCATAAGAAGGCTACAGGACGTCAAACAGCTAAGTTCTCACGTCTCCTTGACAAACCATCTCTGCAGGTTCCGTGCAAGACTGTCATCAATTTGAGTGGCATGGTGTTGAGTGATGATGCGGTCTCGGTTTTGCAGAAAGGTCTCAACTTCGCTCTCACCCCCAAGTTCACTCCGGTCGCAGAAATTGTTAGTGCTGTTGAACAGGTTGCAGCTCGACTTCCGCCAGAATCAGCCGAGGAAATACGTCGTGAAACTTGTCGTGCGTTGACGAAATCCAAGCCGATGAAGTCAAATATCAGCAGTAAAGAGAGGGCGGCCATTCGTGATCTGAGGGAACGCTCTGAAATTGTTGTCTTACCGGCTGACAAAGGCAATGCTACAGTTGTTGTCTCCCTTAAGGACTACACTGATAAGATGCAGAGCCTGCTAACTGACGATTCCTACCGGAAGATCATCGTTGACCCTACAAAGAAGGTGGAGAACAAGACGAGGGTTCTTCTCAAGGACGCAGATTTACCGGAGGGTGACGCTAAGAAATTGTTACCCCAAGGTCCGGTACCGCCTAGACTATATGGACTCCCGAAGGTTCACAAAGAGGGGGTACCATTACGCCCCATTGTCAGCAAAATCAGTGCACCTACATATTTGTTGGCCAAATACCTGACGGGAATATTAAGTCCTTATGTGGGTAAATGCCCTCATCACATCCGTAATTCCGTGGATTTTGTTAAACGCCTTGATAGCTTCAGGTTGGATGAGTCAGATATCATGGTGAGTTTTGACGTCGTTTCCTTGTTTACGAGGGTACCCCAGCGAGAGTCGCTAGAGTTGATTGGTCAGAGGTTTGACGAGAATACCACTGAACTTTTTAGGCATGTCTTGACTTCCACGTATTTTCTTTTTAATGGAGAATACTACGAACAAACGGAGGGAGTCGCCATGGGTAGCCCACTCTCACCGGTGGTGGCGAATTTGTACATGGAGAACTTCGAGGAGGAAGCCCTGTCTTCATCCGAATGGAAACCTACTTGCTTTTTCCGTTACGTGGACGACACGTTCGTCATCTGGCCACATGGTATGGATAAACTCCTTGACTTCCTTACACATCTAAACTCCATACACCCCAACATCAAATTCACTATGGAGACTGTAAAGGAGGGTAAATTACCTTTCCTTGACGTCTTGGTCAGGAGAAGGGCTGACGGCACCCTAGGTCATGGGGTGTATCGAAAGACAACACACACTGATCTGTATTTGCACGCAGACAGCTGCCACGACCCTTCACAGAGGAATGGGGTACTTAAAACTCTAGTACATAGGGAGCGCACTATCTCTGACACAGAGAGTCTACCCCAGGAATTGGAACATCTGAGAACTGTGTTTCGAAAAAAATGGGTACTCAGAGTGGCAGATCCAACGTGCTCTCCGCCCAACCACTGCAGCACAACCTGTTGATATGGATGAAGTCACGAGGGAGGAGGTAGGCACTGCATTTATTCCATACACAGGCGCACTCTCTGGGAAAATCGCCCGCATTCTGAAGAAACACCGTGTCAGAACTGTGTTTTGTCCTCCGAATAAAACTCTTGCACTGGTGGGGAGCGCCAAAGATGACCTCGGTTTGAGTAAGGCTGGCGTGTACCACATTCCGTGTCAATGTGGCAGGTCGTATATTGGTCAGACGATGCGTACTGTCGAGGATCGATGCCGTGAACACCAGAGGCACACTCGACTAATGTATCCGAGCAAGTCGGCGGTCGCTGAACATTGTTTGTCGGAAAATCACGCTATGGAGTATGACCGCACGAGGATTCTGGTACAGACGTCGAGATACTGGGACAGCGTTGTTAGAGAGGCCATCGAAATTCGCACCAATGACGACCTCATAAACCGTGACTGTGGCTATAATTTTAGCAAGGCTTGGGAACCAGCGATTGGGTTAATCAAGAGTAAATCGAGAAAACGCATAGTTGTGACGACCACGGCGGACAGAGCCATCACACCGACGTCATCTCAGACGCCGTCGCAATCTGTTCCACCGCGAGACCGTGGCGCGGAGCGCGGACGGCGGAGGGAGCGCGCCGCGGGCGGAGGGTATTTAAATCGGCCGCCGCCGCGACCGAACCCAGTTCCCCCTGAGCAGCCATAGCGTACGGATCTCCGTGCCGGCACGTTCACAGGAGCTCAGTCCGTCATTTCACCTGATGATGGCGACATGTTTGATCGCCGAAATATTGTGCCCGTTGGACACTATAGACCGGCAGTACACCCGTGGATATTTTGATTAAAATACCATTTGTATTTATTCGTAGTTCTTTTGCCGCCTAGCTAGAAAGTTGTTGAAATTTTCTTGTTGGCTTATATGTGTAAGGGGCATTCGCTACTGAGGTGACAGAAATGAAGGCTCCCTTGTAGTTTTCCCAAGAATTTACGGCTTTGGCACTCTTAAGTAATTATTAAGCACCAAGACTTCCTTAAAATTAGTATACCCAGGCTGTAATATTGTACCTTCTTCTTGCGGTCTGTGTGGATCATGTGAAGATATAGATTTTACATCTTAACTAATAAGATATTTAGTTTCTGAGTTAGGCATCTCATACATCTACTATATCTACATACATACTCCGCAAGCCACCTGACGGTGTGTGGCGGAGGGTACCCTGAGTACCTCTGACGGTTCTCCCTTCTATTCCAGTATCGTATTGTTCGTGGAAAGACGGATTGTCGGTATGCTTTTGTGTGGGCTCTAATATCTCTGATTTTATCCTCATGGTCTCATCGCGAGATATACGTAGGAAGAGCAATATACTGCTTGACTCTTCGCTAAAGGTATGTTCTCGAAACTTTAACAAAAGCCGGTATCGTGCTACTGAGCGTCTCACTTGCAGAGCCTTCCACTGGAGTTTATCTATCATCTCCGTAACGCTTTCGCGATTACTTAATGATCCTGTAACGAAGCGCGCTGCTCTCCGTTGTATCTTCTCTATCTCTTCTATTAACCCTATCTGGTACGGATCCAACACTGCTGAGCAGTATTCAAGCAGTGGGTGAACAAGCGTACTGTAACCTACTTCCTTTGTTTTCGGGTTGCATTTCCTTAGGATTATTCCAATGAATATCAGTCTGGCATCTGCTTTACCGACGATCAACTTTATATGATCATTCCATTTTAAATGACTCATAATGCTTACTCCCAGATAATTTATGGAATTAACTGCTTCCAGTTGCTGACCTGCTATTTTGTAGCTAAATGATAAGGGATCTATCTTTCCATGTATTCGCAGCACATTAAACATGTCTACATTGAGATTGAATTGCCATTCCCTGCACCATGCGTCAATTCGTTGCAGATTCTCCTGCATTTCAGTACAATTTTCCATTTATACAACCTCTCAATACACCACAGCATCATCTGCAAAAAGCCTCAGTGAACTTCCGATGTCATCCACAAGGTTGTTACTGAAGTTAGGCGGGCCATTTCAACTGCTAGAAGATCCCCAGGTGCCTTCGGAGCGTTCGGCGATTACCTCGACTTCGTGGTTCCCACAAAGGGAACGTAAATATCGGAAATGTTAGCCAGGGAGTAAAGGCGGTAAGGGGTTCCCAGCCTGTACCTAGAGCATGCCGATCTCAATGAGTGGATCGCGTAGACACGTTACGTTTACTGTAAAAAATTACTGTGTGCCCTTTTGGCTCTGTGTCTTTGACATGTGATCTAATAGTTGTATTTGCTACATTGTCAGATTGTGATATGTCTACTTTTACAATTTATCAGCAAAAGATGTCGTTCAAATTCTGAGTTAGTTTTAAAGTAAAATTTAATTCTTGAATGTTTTTAAACATTTTTATTGTTGGCAAGTGTGTGTCAATTAATTATTTTTAGAGCCTCTTTGGTTTATCTCTAATTAATTGCTTGTTAGGTTCTGGGAGAGACACTTATCCATGAAGTAATATTGAATGCTTAAGATATTGTAGGAGTAAATGCTTTTCACATTAGTGCCCCGGTAAAGGCAATAACTTATACTATTTATTGGTTTTAACCTCTTTGGATACATGTCCACGAACCCACGTGAATTGTAAGTGGTTGCAAAAACACACTTGACCTCTTAGCCACAAACAATCCAGAGCTGATAGAGAGCATCATGACTGATACAGGGATTAGTGATCACAAGGTCATTGTAGCTAGGCTCAATACCATTTCTTCCAAATCCATCAGAAACAAACGCAAAATAATTTTATTTAAAAAAGCGGATAAAGTGCCACTAGAAGCCTTCCTAAAAGACAATTTCCATTCCTTCCGAACTGACTATGCGAATGTAGGCGAGATGTGGCTCAAATTCAAAGATATAGTAGCAACAGCAATTGAGATATTCATACCTCATAAATTGGTAAGAGATGGAACGGATCCCCCGTGGTACGCAAAAAATGTCCGAACGCTGTTGCAGAGGCAACGGAAAAAGCATGCGAAGTTCAGAAGGACGCGAAATCCCGAAGATGGGCTAAAATTTACAGACGCGCGAAATTTGGCACGTACTTCGATGCGAGATGCCTTTAATAGGTTCCACAACGAAACATTGTCTCGAAATTTGGTAGAAAATCCGAAGAAATTCTGGTCGTATGTAAAGTACACAAGCGGCAAGACGCAGTCAATACCTTCGCTGCGCAGTGCCGATGGTACTGTTATCGACGACTGTGCCGCTAAAGCGGAGTTATTGAACGCAGTTTTCCGAAATTCCTTCACCAGGGAAGACGAATGGAATATTCCAGAATTTGAAACACGAACATCTGCTAGCATGAGTCTCTTAGAAGTAGATACCTTAGGGGTTGCGAAGCAACTCAAATCGCTTGATACGGGCAAGTCTTCAGGCCCAGATTGTATACCGATTGGGTTCCTTTCAGATTACGCTGATACTATAGCTCCCTACTTAGCACTCATATACAACCGCTCGCTCACCGATAGATCTGTACCTACAGATTGGAAAATTGCGCAGGTCGCACCAGTGTTCAAGAAGGGTAGTAGGAGTAATCCATTTAACTACAGACCTATATCATTGACGTCGGTTTGCAGTAGGGTTTTGGAGCATATACTGTATTCAAATATTATGAATCACCTCGAAGGGAACGATCTATTGACACGTAATCAGCATGGCTTCAGAAAATATCGCTCTTGTGCAACGCAGCTAGCTCTTTATTCGCACAAAGTAATGGCCGCTATCGACAGGGGATCTCAAGTTGATTCCGTATATCTAGATTTCCGGAAAGCTTTTGACACCGTTCCTCACAAGCGACTTCTAATCAAGCTGCGGAGCTATGGGGTGTCGTCTCAGTTGTGCGACTGGATTCGTGATTTCCTGTCAGGAAGGTCGCAGTTCGTAGTAATAGACGGCAAATCATCGAGTAAAACTGAAGTGATATCAGGTGTTCCCCAGGGAAGCGTACTGTTCCTGATCTATATAAATGACCTGGGTGACAATCTGAGCAGTTCTCTTAGACTGTTCGCAGATGATGCTGTAATTTACCGTCTAGTAAGGTCATCCGAAGACCAGTATCAGTTGCAAAGCGATTTAGAAAAGATTGCTGTATGGTGTGTCAGGTGGCAGTTGACGCTAAATAACGAAAAGTGTGAGATGATCCACATGAGTTCCAAAAGAAATCCGTTGGAATTCGATTACTCGATAAATAGTACAATTCTCAAGGCTGTCAATTCAACTAAGTACCTGGGTGTTAAAATTACGAACAACTTCAGTTGGAAGGACCACATAGATAATATTGTCGGGAAGGCGAGCAAAAGGTTGCGTTTCATTGGCAGGACACTTAGAAGATGCAACAAGTCCACTAAAGAGACAGCTTACACTACACTCGTTCGTCCTCTGTTAGAATATTGCTGCGCGGTGTGGGATCCTTACCAGGTGGGATTGACGGAGGACATCGAAAGGGTGCAAAAAAGGGCAGCTCGTTTTGTATTATCACGTTATAGGGGAGAGAGTGTGGCAGATATGATACACGAGTTGGGATGGAAGTCATTACAGCATAGACGTTTTTCGTCGCGGCGAGACCTTTTTACGAAATTTCAGTCACCAACTTTCTCTTCCGAATGCGAAAATATTTTGTTGAGCCCAACCTACATAGGTAGGAATGATCATCAAAATAAAATAAGAGAAATCAGAGCTCGAACAGAAAGGTTTAGGTGTTCGTTTTTCCCGCTAGCTGTTCGGGAGTGGAATAGTAGAGAGATAGTATGATTGTGGTTCGATGAACCCTCTGCCAAGCACTTAAATGTGAATTGCAGAGTAGTCATGTAGATGTCGATGTAGATGTTGTGTCATAATTAGAAGATTATTGGTCTCGTTTCTTGTTAGTTTGATATTTTAAGGCTTTTAATTTTTTCCGTGTTGTCAATTATAGGTCAGTTTATAATTTTAACGGCCCGTTTCAAATTTCTGACTAATTAGTTGATTTTGGTGATTGCTGATACTTGTTATTTATGTAATAAAATCACCTTTATATTTCTATCAAACGATGAATGTAGTTGAAGAGAGAACCCTGGGGACCTGTCCATCCTTTATAAGCCAGCCGTTGTGGCCCAGCGGTTCTAGGCCCTTCAGTCCGGAACCGCGCTGCTGCTACTGTCGCAGGTTCGAATCCTGCCTCGGGCATGGATGTGTGTGATGTGCTTAGGTTAGTTAGGTTAAAGTAGTTCTAAGTGTAGGGGACTGATGACCTCAGATGTCAAGTCTCATAGTGTGTAGAGCCTTTTCAACCATTCTTTTTGATCATTTCGCGGAAATCCTACGGGCGTCAAGGCCCGTATCCACAGTCGCTAACTTTAACACGTCTGAATTTCTGCCCAAGTTATCTGCTATGCGAACGAGAGATGGTGTAGTCGTGGGCCCAGTGCCATACTATACAGTCAAATCAGATGGACTGTCCATATGATAAGGAATGCTATATGGTAACCTCATTGTCCTCGGAGCCTCCAGACATGTCTACTTCTATCGTTATGCAATACATACTAATGGAATAATCTGAAACGACGACGTGGTGCAACCCTTGTCACCAGTGCTATTGTTGGGCGATCCACTGCCGTCACGCCTCTCTCTACCGTCGAGTAAAGAGAAGCAGCAATAGACGTCCCCTCGCTGAGAGGTTGTTATGTTACAGGAGTTACGCTGTCCGTTTGCGTGGATACATGTCTTCCTGCTAGCAATCCCGTTTCCTGAATCAAAGTCCATGAGGTGTTGACACGATCCTACTGGCTCAAATGAACAACGTACTGGGCTGTTGAGCTGTTCTACGAGCGAACTTAAATAAGTAATGTAACTTTTTTTTTCTGAAAGCGTATTGTTTCTATTCAGGAGTCCAGTGCACCACATTATCCGCCAAACTTTTAGCTACAAAACCCTACTTTTCAACACTGTCTCCGTTCAATGTGAAGGCCTTACGCCACCTTACTGGGAGTTACGGTATGGCAACATGATACTACTCTACTGGTCGATATCAGAGCCAATGTCTTACTGCATCAATGATCCTCTCATGATCTACATACTGCTCCCACGGAGTGCATCTTTCATTGGGCCAAACAGGTGAAAGTCGGAAGGTGCGAGATCCGAGCCATAGAGAAGATGAGGAAGTACAGTCCAACGAAGTTTTCAAGTTCCTCTTGACAGGTGTCATTTAAGTATTAATCGACTGTGCAATAAAATCGTGTATTTTCTCTCGAGCTGTTGCATATGAGCGAGCACTGATGCTGTAAGCTGTGTTGCAGGGTTATCATCTTTGGTGTGCGCTTAGGCGCAGTAGCAGATAGTGGTTAACTATGTTAAAGTAAGGAAGCAGTTGTTATGGTATGTTTCAAATTTAGAGTCTCAATTTATTGACGTGTTTAATTAAGATGATTATGTGATGGTAACTCATCTAAAAAGGAGGAAGTGTAATGGAATCTTTTATTTACGTGAAGAGGACTTACAAGATAATTTTTTTCAAGTCACTCTTTTATTATTGCAGTGCCATTTTTCATCAACCATTCTCTTACAGTTTTTAATTGATCATGGTCTTTTCAAACGTAGAGAAGGAGCCAAGTGTGTTCCGAAAATACTTCAGCTTGAAACTAACAGAGAAATCATTACACCTCACGAGTGTCTCTGTTTAGATACAGCAATTTGCCGCTTTAGCATAGACAGGGTAGTGCCACAACGCTTTATCCAGATTTGCGCAAAATAGAGGTAAGGATTAAATATTTTGATGTTTTTTTGATTATTCAATCAGGGCTAAATTACGTCAAAAAAATGGTTCAAATGGCTCTGAGCACTATGGGACTCAACATCTTAGGTCATCAGTCCCCTAGAACTTAGAACTACTTAAACCTAACTAACCTAAGGGCATCACAAACATCCATGCCCGAGGCAGAATTCGAACCTGCGACCGTAGCAGTCCCGCGGTTCCGGACTGCAGCGCCAGAACCGCACGGCCACCGCGGCCGGCTAAATTACGTCATTCAGAGGCAGTTATATTTTTCTGCGCAGCGTATCAGTTTTAGTTCTGGGATCTATGATCAGCTTTGCAAAACTAATAATCGTAGGTTTTATGTCAAAGATCATTATTCAGGCAGTTTATACTGTTCAAAATTTTTGCAGTCAGATTATTTACTTTACCAGTATTAAAGACTTGTCTCCTCCATTACGAATTATGAGTAGTTCCACGTAGCTCTTATTAATCTGATCAGTGAACGTCAGTCATTATCTTATTATTTAAAATTACTTTTTTGAGTCGACGAACACGCTCACGTCTGTTCTCCAATTTTTTAAGGTAGAGCAATACTCTTCAGAGTTGATAGCTGCGCCATGAGGGAGGACATAAAACAGAATAACAAAGTCCCAGAAGGCTGTCGTCATGACTTCACCAGCTGAAGGTGCGGCGCAGAACCTTTATATGCGCCATTTCATAGATTTCCGTTTTGTTTCGGATTCGAAGTTCAAATGGCTCTGAGCACTATGGGATTTAACATCTGAGGTCATCAGTCCCCAAGAACTTAAAATTACTTAAACCTAAGTAACCAAAGGACTTGACACATATCCATGCCCGAGGCAGAATTCAAGCCTGCAACCGTAGCAGTCACGCGGTTCCAGATTGAAGCGCCCAGAACCGCTCGGCCGGTCTGGTTTGAAGTACTGAACCCATGTTTCATGGCCTGTGACGATGTTAAAAACAAACAATTATCTCGATCCACTTGGTAACGCTCAAGCAACTCCGAACAAGGCGTCCTTAGTTGCTCTCTGTAGTCTTCTGTTAGGCAGTAAGTAATCCAGAGGGCACACACCTTTGAGTACCCCAATTGGTGGACAAGTGTGTCAGCCCTATTAACAAAGACTTCCAGTTGAGCAGCGAGATATTTCATTGTAATACTGTGATCACGTCGAATGAGAGTGTCCGAACGCAAGAGGCTCAACTGTGTACCGCCACCCGGCACGCGGGAGATCGGACACGTTTGCGCGACCTTCTTGCGATGTAGGCAGACGCTTAAGCCAACGGTTCAACGTGTTCCTGTGTACTGTCAGATCTCAGTAGATATTCTGTAAGCGCCTATGATTATCCGCAGTGCTATGGTTTACCGGAAAATAAATAAAAAAATAAATAAGTAAATAAATAAAACTCAATGATAGCTCTCTACTTGAAACACACCTCCGTTACAGAGGCCATTTCGAAGATTACTTATAGCACCTCCACCTGTCGAAAGTTATTGAAACTATAGTGCTGAAGCGGGCACATTTCGCGGTTTTCTACAACCGATTTCACATTTCTAACCTAAATTTACCGAAAAAAAATCTGTGTTTTATTATTCACTCTGCGATCCCCATATGTCCTAGAGTATGATCCTGAACCCCCAGACCCCTTCTCACGCAAGTTATGAAGTTGCTATCAACACCAGCTCCAACATCGTGGAACGGTGAACAGCTGTCTCGATAGGCCACAGTTTTGCCACTGTTGGATTTCAGCACGTGCTGCTAGAAGTTTCTCGTTCTTGCATTAGCCATAACACCATCTATTGACAAACAGCCCACTTTCTAAAGCACCTTCTGCATGAGAAATCCATTTGCATCCATTTCTCTTTATATACAGAATGCACACTCCTGTAAATGGAAAAAAGAACACATTGACACCGGTGTGTCAGACCCACCATACTTGCTCCGGACACTGGGAGAGGGCTGTACAAGCAATGATCACACGCACGGCACAGCGGACACACCAGGAACCGCGGTGATGGCCGTCGAATGGCGCTAGCTGCGCAGCATTTGTGCACCGCCGCCGTCAGTGTCAGCCAGTTTGCCGTGGCATACGGAGCTCCATCGTAGTCTTTAACACTGGTAGCATGCCGCGACAGCGTGGACGTGAACCGTATGTGCAGTTGACGGACTTTGAGTGAGGGCGTATAGTGGGCATGCGGGAGGCCGGGTAGACGTACCACCGAATTGCTCAACACGTGGGGCGTGAGGTCTCCACAGTACATCGATATTGTCGCCAGTGGTCGGCGGAAGGTACACGTGCCCGTCGACCTGGGACCGGACCGCAGCGATGCACGGATGCACGCCAAGACCGTAGGATCCTACGCAGTGCCGTAGGGGACCGCACCGCCACTTCCCAGCAAATTAGGGACACTGTTGCTCCTGGGGTATCGGCGAGAACCATCCGCAACCGTCTCCATGAAGCTGGGCTACGGTCCCGCACACCGTTAGGCCGTCTGCCGCTCACGCCCCAACATCGTGCAGCCCGCCTCCAGTGGTGTCGCGACAGGCGTGAATGGAGGGACGAATGGAGACGTGTCGTCTTCAGCGATGAGAGGCGCTTCTGCCTTGGTGCCAATGATGGTCGTATGCGTGTTTGGCGCCGTGCAGGTGAGCACCACAATCAGGACTGCATAGACCGAGGCACACAGCGCCAACACCCGGCATCATGATGTGGGGAGCGATCTCCTACACTGGCCGTACACCTCAGGTGATCGTCGAGGGGACACTGAATAGTGCACGGTACATCCAAACCGTCATCGAACGCATCGTTCTACCATTCCTAAACCGGCAAGGGAACTTGCTGTTCCAACAGGACAATGCACGTCCGCATGTATCCCGTGCCACCCAACGTGCTCTAGAAGGTGTAAGTCAACTACCCTGGCCAGCAAGATCTCCGGATCTGTCCCCCATTGAGCATGTTTGGGACTGGATGAAGCGTCGTCTGACGCGGTCTGCACGTCCAGCACGAACGCTGGTCCAACTGAGGCGCCAGGTGGAAATGGCATGGCAAGCCGTTCCACAGGACTACATCCAGCATCTCTACGATCGTCTACATGGGAGAATAGCAGCCTGCATTGCCGCGAAAGGTAGATATACACTGTACTAGTGCCGACATTGTGCATGCTCTGTTGCCTGTGTCTATGTGCCTGTGGTTCTGTCAGTGTGATCATGTGATGTATCTGACCCCAGGAATGTGTCAATAAAGTTTCCCCTTCCTGGGACAATGAATTCACGGTGTTCTTATTTCGATTTCCAGGAGTGTAGATGGCGTTACTCCCACCCAGTTCGGGTTTAGAAAGAGTGAGGCATAGGCTCCGTATTTAGCTTCCTTTTATCAGGTATGTGTCGCCCAGTGAAAAGTACCAAGCGACTGGAAAAAAAATTCACATGGTTTCCGGTATATCAGAAGGGCAAAGAAAGAGCCTCCAAAGATTTCAGACCAATATCCCTAACATCGTTTTGCTACAGTGTTCTTGAACAGAATCTCAGTACGAATACAATAACTATTTTTGAGACCGAGAAGCTTATGTACACGAATCTGCACAGTTTTAGACAGCACCACTAGTGGGGACCTCAGTTTGCTCTTTCATCAGATGATATTCTGCGAAGTATGGAGGAAGGGTAACAGGCAGATTTTTCATTTCTAGATTTCCAGTAACTATTTGACACGGTGCCCCTGGACACTGTAAATGAAGGTGCGAGCATGTGAACAGTTACCTAGATATGCGAGTGGCTCGAACACTCCTTCAGTAATGGAAGCCAGTATGTTGCCCACGACGGTGAGTGTTCCTCAGAGACAAGGGTATCGTCATGACTGCCCAAGGAAAGTATGCCCACATACATTATCTGGAGGACAGGCTGAGCAGCAGTCTGTGGCTATTTGCTCATGATGCAGTGGTGTGCGGTAATGGATGGAAGTTGAGAAACTGCAGAAGGTTCCAGGATAACTGAGACATAATTTCTACTTAGCGTGATGAACGGCAGCTGGCTGTAAATGTAGGAACATGTAAGTTAATGTGGATGAGTAGGAAAAACAAACCCGTAGTATTCGGATGCAGCATTAGTAATGTCCTGATTGACACAGTCATGTCGTTTAAATAACTAACCGTAGCTTTATAAAACGATAGGAAATGGAACGAGTATGTGAGAATTCAAATAGGGACGGCAAATCTACGACTTCGATTTATTAGGAGAATTTCACGAAAGTGTTGTCATCTGTAATGGAAGCCGCTTATGGGACGCTAGTGCGATCTCTTCTTGAATACTGGACTACTGTTTCGTGTTTTGGGTCCACACCAGGTCCGATTACTCCCATTTTTCTCAGAATTTCGAACATCTTGCACCATTTTACTTTTTCGACCGTTTTTTCCAGGTCGACCAAACCTATGGATGGAATCGTGGTGCTAGACTTCTTATCTTGTTTTGATATCTCAACAGGATAGACCAAAAGGTCGTGCTCAAGTATTCTTCTGGATGGCAACGGTGATATGGCGCCTCCGCTCAGGGCTGTGAGAGGGGGTAGTTCCACTCACAAAAGCATGAGGCAAGTCGTACCTCATTTCCACGTACCTCCCATTCCACACTCTACCTTCACCCTCCTTAAGAGATTCATTGACCATCTCCAGCCGATAATGAGGATCTTTCCTTCTAGCAAATATGCCTCGTACACTCAAAACAAAGCTAACCACAAAATGATGGGAAAGAGAGATTCAGTATCAAGTACCGAATCTGACAGAAATGTTACAAAACTTAGCTATGTAACTGGTGTCATTTTTCAGAATATGAGAAGTATTGATGTTTTTGTCGTGGTAAGCTGTGGTGTTCAGGGGGGTGCATAAGCAGTTTCTGTTCGACCGCCATTAGTCAGTTACAAACGATAGCAATAGTGAAAATCCGACTTATAGCTGTTCCACAACTTCGAACATTAAATGCCTCTGGCGGACGAATGTGGAGCCAAGCAATAACGACATACCGAAGCTAGGCCTACTGCCCTCAGGTTGCGTGACCTGGCAGACACCAATAACATGTAAATAATAACACGTCTGCAGGACGAATCCAATGAAGACTCCACTAATACCGGAGACACAAACTTCGCCACTGGCGCTGATGAAATCGCAACACTCTAATTACCAAAAAAATTTCTTTCAAAAATTTTTGAAGCATAGGTGGTGTGATCAAGACTGAATTTGTGAAAGAAAAATTTTTACAAACTTTTGATCACTGTTCCAAAAATTTTTACAGTAATTTCCGACGCCGATCATGTGCCCACAAATGAGCGGGACACGTAAGCTTCTGCTATACTAGAATTTAAGAGGCAGCACGACTTCACCCGGACTTGTTACGTGAATCTCATGGCCAGCTTCCTCGCACAATACGAAAATTTTTGTTACCATTAAAGGCCAATCATCTGACACCAGACTGGGCAGAGCAGGAATTAACACATCGGTCTGTACTGTCCAGGTTATTATTCAGTACGTACGTTATCAAATGCCGTCAATTGAGGGTGTTCATATTGCATAATTCGCCGATGATACAGACTTCATTACTAGTGAACGTCATGCACAAGTAAATATTCGTCCATTATAACGCAAACCGGATGCGATGGTTGCTTTGTGCTCAAATAATTAGGTCCACTTAAAACCAGCATCGTTGATAGTGATTCATTTTAGTTCGAAACGCCATGAACTCATCACGAACTTCATATTGCGTGGACAAGACTTTTCTCGGAGTGTGACGGTGACCTGTCTGGGCGTCAAGTTGAACAAACATTTCTTCGACCGTAAGCACGTTGAGCCCTCAAGAACAGGGTGTATGTCGTGACCAAACAACTAGTGCCAATTTTTACAAGCAACGAATTAGGTACATCGATGAAATTCTGATTGTAGAAAGCAAGAGTATTTTCAAATGTTTCATATGGAGCTTCAGTCGGCGGTTTAGCGAAGCGAATGCAAACAAAATATTTTCAGACTATACTGTGATGGAATAATGTGGTTCATACCCAAGTCCGTTAATTGCACGTATAGTCTTAAGGTATATATATATATATATATATATATATATATATATATATATATATATATATATATATATATATATATATCACGACAATCCTCCTCAATGTAGGGTCGCAGCTCATGTAATTGTGGCTCAAAATATATCACAGTAGTGGTCAACACTTCACGTAAAGAACCCCTCCTTTATTTATTACTATCTGGAGCACTTCTGTCAATAATGATTACGTGCGCAGGTGGTGAGTAAAAGCCCTGGTTGTATTGATCACATATTACTCCTTTCCATCACACGTTTGGAATATGTATGTAGATGCAACCTTCAGCAACTACGAAGCTGACTGACATGTACCTAGCACATAGATGCAGATATGTTCAAGATGTTGCATGTACGTGTTTTAATTTTTAATATGCAAACCAGTATGAATTCCTCTTTTTCATTTATACTTCATGTCACACTTATATATAACCTATCAGTTACTACTGGACAAAGGTTTCGCAAATAACGTCAGTTTTCCTGCTTAATTATTCATAATAATTGAAATATCTAAGTGTATACTTTTAATACTTAAAGCTTCGTAGTATATGATAGTACTGCTTTAAATCAACAATTCGATAATGACGATTGGCCAGAGCACAATCTAGATCCCAAGTTGGTAACGGTAGATCCTTTCGTACTTCTTAGTACTCAATACTGATATGCTACATGCCACAGAAATAACTGATATATAGTGATATTTTAGGTTGCACACACATAATTTAGCGATGCGCAGTCAGAGAATAATTACATCGCCGACTTGCAAGCATAATGTAAAAAAAACATTTATGTACAATTGTCACAAATCTCCCGCGAGTCTACAGCAAAAATATTGCCTTTTTGAAGCAACCCTAACAAAAGCGAAGTTATTTTATTTACAGTTATTCTAAGTGGACGTAATAATTGCATGCTTCCCTTCAGTTGTTTTTTATGACAACCTTACGCAAAGATGAAATTTACCGTCAAGTTAGCGACATAGTTTTAGTTTCGCCTCTGTTGTTTATCAGTTGCAAAAATGTTCTATTCTTGAGTTGTTTTCGTATTATAAAATTTCTATAAAGTGTTTCTTTCTGTCTTTCGCCTGTACTGATTAGTTTATTTTCAGTTCTTAGCTCTTTAATCAAATAGAATATTACCTATTATATCCACCTAGATAGGCATAACGTACGAAAATTCTATCTCGGAACTGTTATTCTCTAAATAAGCAAACTGAAAACATTAATATCTTTGTCTTTTATTTTCTTTAGGTACCATTTAGATATCTTTTCTATTATCCTTTCTTTCCGTTTTAAGATTAATTAATGGAAATTTACATTTTTGCCTTAAAATAAAATGCCGGGTCTCAAATTTTCACTAGTCAAATTTTTATTTAACCCCTGTTACCTTACACCAGGTTATCGTCGGCTCTGTAGAAGTGCCAGCAAAGCTGACAGCTTAACAACATCGATAGAAAATCATATAAAAGACAAGAAAAAAGGAAAACCTACGAGCCCACTTTACGCTCCGCAGTCAAACAACTGAAAGAAAATCCTGCTGCTTTCGATGTTCGCAAACGCATCCCACTAAAGTTTTCTAACTGAATGGTCGCTGGCCATAATAATTCTGCAAGTAATGTACACAGCACAAATCACACATTAATGGTTCCGAGTGGTTACAGTTGTGGTTTTATTTTTGGACAGATATTTGCGAATTTTCGGGCAAAACACGCCGCATGACCAAACAAAAGTTCCGTTCTCAATTCGCTAGTACCTGTTCAAAAAACTATCTGCAACTGAGTCAGTACCTCGCTCAATGCAGATCACCACACCAATTTCCCATACACGTAAAGCAACCACTCAATTAGTATAAAGGGTGTCAAATCCCCAAACAAACACTGCAGTCATTCAACTGCATCACAGGGTGCTAAATTCCAACATAAATACAGCGACCACTTAATTACATTAGAGGGTGCCAAACAGTAACACTCGCCACAAAATACGGAACAAATCGGATCACTGTCCAATTGCAAACAAATCTCAATACCAAAATATGCAAATAATAGTTGCTTGGTCAAGATGCAGCTCTATCAGTCAGTGCCGCAATAATCTAACAGTTCATATATGTCCTTTCTCTTCATACCGTCACTTCGCAAGCTCTCCCACATTAACAATGGCAATCCGCATTAAAAACCTATTCTTACAATTATCATGCAAATTCAGTTTACCAGAATTTAGTGGTAGCAATTCTAGGAGCTACAAAATTTCCTTGGAGTCAGTCTTGACTTACCACACCTGCTAAGTTTCTCCCGACTAAGTCTGGACTTCCAGACATATGTAGTCAGTACCTGCATTGAACACGTTAGCACACAAAGCTCAACTGCACCTGCTCTCAGCCCGTTCTCATCTGCCCACAAGGCACATGCTAAAACTTCTTCAAGCTAGGAGCTCCGATAGTGAAGTCAGTACCAGTTACGTTCCGGTCCAGCACCAACGAGCTCAGCGAGCAGCAAACCGTTGTCGTGGGGAAGCCGCCGATCGACCATCCAGCACATCATTCACACGCGTTTGTCTTTGAACTGTGCATATAAGTAATTGTTTAACTCTCTCTTAAGTTCTGACTTAGCGTCTAAGTAGTCTATTAACTCTCTTAGTTTTCATTAGGGTCAGAAGTTATCACTTTGTATACACTTTGTGTTATTCACATTCCCGGCTTTTCCGAGTTCAACTGCATGAACTGTGTCGTGAATAAAACTTCAGATTTTAGTGAAACTGAGAGTAGCAGTAGGCAACTCCTTTGGAGAAACTAACAGTTCAGAGCGTGTGTTACAGCATTCAGTGACTGCCGTGAGAGTATGTACCAGAACGGACTGTCCTATATTTCTATCAAGGAAAGGTGTAAGACTCATATCCATCAGTGTTCGTAGAACACTCCTCACTTACGGGGATCAGAGGCGATGGTCATGTGTTGTCAATGATAATCATTTTGGAATCAGACAGGAATTGCTGCAGTCTGTGAGTGTAGTTTCATCTCAGTCAGCTACAGAGACAACACTGTCAAGGGAATTGCATGCAGTGAACGTTTCGAGACGTATACCTCACAAAAGAACATAGGTCACAGGAGTACATAATGTTGGTAATTCTGATCGGGTCAAACAACACAGAAGATGGATAGTACCTGGCTGGGGACATGTAGTGTCTTCGAAAAAGTAGCATTCTTCTTCAGTGTCTGAAACCAGGGAAGATAGTGAAGTTGGAAGCTCGAGTCTGGAGCGAATTCGACGTCCCAACTCATCCCAGCGTTGATCCACTGAGTCGGGGTCGGGACATTTGGCAGGTCAATCCATTTCAGGAACGTTATGGTCGATAAACCGTGGCACTGTCATCCTGATAGAATCATCCTCTCCAAAGCATCGTCTCCGATCTGTTCCTCCACTCTGTACAGGACATAATGCTGTAAAATGTGTTCGAATCTTTGTTCATTTAGCTTTTTCTTAACCCTACAACGGTCGAGGGATAAATAGTTTCAAGGACGGTCGGGATGTTTTCGTGGGACATAATGAATAAAACACTTGTAACAAGTGACAAACAGTATATTTACATCAAATGACGAATTTTTATTTTGTTCAGGTACTATTAAATTATATACTGACATTATTTAAACCTGCTTAATTATACAATAATTGTAAAAAGAAGCTGAAAATATACTTGTTTTTAGTGCTAAATGCAAGTCAACTGGAAATACAAGTAAATCGATTGAAATGCGACTTTAAATGAGAATAAGTTGTAGAACTAAGAAGCAAAAATGTTGAATTTTCATTACACAAATGAAAATGGTGAATATAATGAATAGTTTGTGAGATATCGTCCTCTAAATTCATTATTTTTCAAAACATACGCCGCAAACCATTACAGAATGCGCCATGCATAACCATACTTTGCAAACTGTGCAAAAGTATTTAGTTTTTCTGGTGTTGAATTTTTAGCATCTACCCCTTTAACTGGTTGTGGATCTTCAACTGTTCTTTGGTGCGGGGGAGGCTAGAGGCAAGCCTGCGAATTTCGCCCAGAGGGTTTGGCTGAGTTGCATGCATAGTCAAATATGATGTTATGAGAGGATTTCCTGGGGTTCTGAGGTATTCTCTTCTATCTGAAACATTTTTGTTTACCTTGAATACAATGTAGCAATTGAGACTGCAGTGTTCAACAACCGAAGAAAGAGACAGAGAGGCCATATTGTCCCTCGAGCAACTTTACATTCACGACACATAGCCTCAACGACATCTACGCCACCCTCTGTTTTATTGTAGTATGTTATTATACTAGGTTTTTTCTTTTCGCCAGTGTTACTGTCTGTTTCATCATCATGATGTGACGACGAAATAGGTAGTACTGATTTGTTTTGTTTTGGTGAATATGACAGTAATGTGAGGTCCTTCTGAAATCCAAACATACTTGAGTACTCATTTTTAGTTTTTTTGGGTAAAAACTCAACTGGAATTTCAGGCTTCTTTTCTTTAACGTACCAAAATCAGTAATATCTTTTCCTTGTAGTACTTTCCTGACGACTGGGTAAGAAGTAAATCAATTTCCTTTTGTCAGATTTCTTCCAGCTCCTTTTACAGGGTCTACAAGACGCAAAGCAACAGAAATTCGGATAGGTGATATACCTGAATCAGTTACGGAGACGTACTTGAATCAACAGTAGTAGGTGCATTTGTTCTGGCAGAAGGCTGAACATCTTTCTCTTCGGCACCACTTATTTCACTGTTACTGTCATGGTCACTGTTTATTTCGGAGTTTGCGTCCGTGTCAGAATCGTCTATTTCACTCTCATCATCATATAAAATTCTGTAAATTTCACTGTATGAAAGGTTCTCTCTTACCATTGTAAGCTGTAAACTATTGGTAATGATAATTCGGTTTCAGGGCATCACAATAAGTTCTGAAAGTAACTCTGTGAGAGATCTACAAGAAAATAAAAGTGGAATCGCACTCGCTGAAATTAGTAAGGTAAACGGTCGGGCTGGGTCTGACAGAACCGCGTGCTCTTTGGAAGACTGCCGGACAGTGAATAAGGAATGCAAAACCTTATTCACGACGTGCACGCTTTTTCTTGGATTTATAGGGAGGTAGCGGAGCGCTCGAATCAAGTCAACAACTATAGGAATACAAATTCATTGAAACGCAAACTAGTGGGTCTCACAGATCCTGCCCAACTGTTCTAGGGTTATGTGCGAGAAGACGAACACACGCTAACCATGAAAAACATCCTCACAGCGCAACACAGCTTCTCCGTACTTCGCTTTTGTCGCTACACATGATGGCAGGTACCATTCTGCAGGCGTTCGCCAAACCGAAATCCTTCCATCGAATTGGCACGTCCTATAGTGTGATTCATGAGTGCGAATAGCTCGTTGCCAGACATCCACTGTCAAGTTCCGTCGCTCTCTAATTACACCGCCGGAAAAAAATTGTTCACCTGAAAAGACAATATCGATTTTTATCCGATGACGCCATATGCCACCAGGGGGACAGCAGGTAGCGTAGTGAATAGCTACCAGAGTGCCAGCTGTGTCTACTCTTTAATACGAAAAACTCACAACCAGAAGGCCCAGTGTGGTGCAAAACGTGTGAAGCAAGTATGCGACCATGCTACGGAGACACACTCGCGCTTCCTACAGCCAACTGGGCGGAAATGGGGAATTGTCACAAAAGTTGGACGTTCTGCATCGGTTGTGCAATGAGCAATCAGTGACTGCGTGAGCGTTCTCACACCCGTAGATGAGGTCCTGGACGCCACACAGCATAGATATCCTCCAGGAAGATGATATTGTACGGGAAGTAGTGGCAGATCTTACAGCTACCACACAGCAGATATTAAAGAACTGCTGCGAATAGGTTGTGTAGCAGTAAGACTCTGGGCACACACACCTTGAAATTGGTCTATTTGGAGTTTGTTATTAGCCTTTCTGGAATTTGTTCGTACTCATGATGTCTCACACGGAAGGCGACAATTTTGAATTTGATGATTATTTGCTCGCAGTCTTTGGTCAGAGTAGCTGTTTCGCTGGAAGCTTTGCTTGTTTTGTCATCGCTGCTTGTCAGCGAGGAGCGTAGTAATTTTATCGTTAGAGAAGTAGTGAAACAAACGCGTAGCAATGTACTCGTGGCAATGTCGACATAAGGTTAAAATAATATGATTTGTGTTTGAATATTGCGAAACAGAGGAGAATGATCGATTAGTGATTTAGAAAGAAATGAAATGTAATGAGATTAGGAAAGGAATGAAGGTAATATTTTTTATTTAGTTGCATTACAGTCGCGCGGTCTTTGGAGCCATTGCTGAATGAGACATCAGTATCAGAGAACGTTATATTTTTCATTAAAGATTGAGCGTTTGTCTTCTAATTAAAAAAACCGCCTTCTCTTACTGAACCGTATTTTGTTCTCCCAGACGCGTTTCGCCTTTTGTCACTTTAAGACGTCATCAGTGGGATAGTTGTTAGCGTTTATAATTGGTATCATCCTTCCTTCTAATCTGGTCAAATGAAGGTCGCCCTACCGCTCTGTTTATGAAACATAAGCATATTTCTGTGCTTCGAGGATTTTTCTTTCCACTTTTCATTTTGTTTGCCCTTGTTGTCGTGTTGCAATATCAGTCTTCTGTTACTAATATAGACATAACACTGATATATAAACATAACTAGTTTGAGTTCTCTGTGTCTCTCGTTCTGTTTGGTTTGTTCACAAAAGAAATATATCTGTGCTTGCTGTGGAGGATGGTCGTGAAAACGAAGTCATTAAAGATTGAGTAATTTTCACTGTGCAGTGTTTTCCATATTTATTAAATATTTGTCTAACATATGTTAGAGTAAGAGGTTGATATCAATGTTTTCTTTCGTCAATGTTAATTAGTGTTGCAACTTGAGTTTCATACAGTAATGTATCAGATATTTTAAATTTGTTGAAGAAATATTTCACGTAAGAGCATTGTCCATATCCTCGATGCAAGCCTCTTTAATTTAAAGAGTACCTTACTCAATGATGTGTATAAAATCGTTAACTTCTTATCTGAAGCACTGCACTAAGCTCTCAGCACTGTATTTTGAAATTTGCAACCAGCATACACAGAGTAGCAAGTACTATGTTTCCAAGCAGTTACATTACGTAGTAAGATATTTTCATTTCAGGATCAGCTTGCTACAAAAATAATCAAGGCAGAGGGACCATTTTATGAAGAGCATTGTTAGGTAGATCGTTAATGCAAAGGGATCACTTTGTTCAACTAAAGAGATTAATAGTGACGTTGAGGATTAGTCAATTTGTGCATTTTTAGAAAAAGAATATAAAGCAGGGACAAATTCATGTGGTATTCTCACAGGCAGATATAGTCACTTTCTCTTGCACTTGGAAATGTCACCCAACGCTAAATACCACCAAAACTACAACCAACCATCAAGGCAGTACGAAATTAAAAGCAAACAAAAATAATTTGTAATGGAAACTTTCGAGCTCTAGCCCATCCTCCATTCACACCACGACATTGACGTGCATGGATCGACTGATGCTGTTGGAAGGTCACTTGGACGACGGAATGGGGCACCGTGGTCTTCAGTGACTAAAGCGGGTTCTGTCTGTATGCAAGTGATGGTCGTTTGCACGTACGACGCAGACCTGCTGAACACCGTTTAATTTGGACACACTGGCCCCACCCGAGGCCTTGTGGCCTGTGGTGCCATAACTTATAACTCTCTTTCACCTTTGGTGTTTCTGGAGGGCACGTTAACCAGCGTTCGATACGTGCAAAAAGTTGTTAGCCCCGTTCTTTTGTCGTTCTTGCAATAGGAAGGTGACGTGTATTTCCAACAGGATAATGCCCACCCACACAGCGCCCATGAAACTCAACGTGCTCTGAGAAACGTGCAGCAACTCCCATGGCTAACAAGATCTCCGGACTTGTCTCCAATCAAGCACCTATGGATGTAATAGGACGAGAAGTGACTCGTCAGCCAACAAATCTTAGAGAACTAGGTGAACAAGTTAAGCAGGCGGGAAGCAGCGTACCCCAGGACAGTGTTCGCTATCTGTACAGTAGACTAGACGACAGAGTCAGCGCCTGCATTGCGGCCCGTGGAGGCTTTACAACGTACTTACATGGGTGTTTCAGTACGGGTCGGTACCTGGTACCTCAGAACCTCTTGTGCTATTGATCTGTATGTGTAATAATTACATGTACACCATATGCACTGTTGCATCAATAAATCTCGAGTGAATTGGAAACTTCTCAAAGGGATACTATTTTTACTCCGGACGTGTTTCGCAAGTGTCGCTTGGTACTGGCTACAGAAATAAGTGGCTGTACCGCAATCTTTTTAATTCGGTAAGCACTGTCATTGTACTAGACGGACCGCTGGGAGTACTTTGCAATTTATGAGTAAATCCTTCCGTTGATTTCATGAATTTCTTATAACCACCTCCACAATGCTCGACGATCCCTGTCCATCAGTGCACGAGGTCTCCCTGGAATTCGTTTGGCTGTGGTTGTTTCTTCACAGTTCCATATCACAACAACATCACTAACAGTCGACCTAGGCAGCTTTAGAAGGGTTGAAAAATCCCTGATGGAAGACTAGTCAACGATCAAAGTTGCTTAGCTATCCTGACCGACGTGTTCTGCTCTTACTCCCCTCCTAATTTTACACTTTCGGATTCACCTGTCGTGACATCTATAGTCCGATTAAAATTTGTTGGTAATTGACTCTTCATACATTGTAGCGCTCGTCACGTCCGAACCGTTCGCCGTTGCCATACTACCACAACAGTTAGTTCACTTCCAGTGAGGTGTATAGTTTTCTTTCTTGGTGTGTTTGGATCGCGAATGCTGGTTTTGTCCTTTCATTTCCTGTTTCATCAAACATAATAACCACACACAAACAAAATCACATACAACAATACTTATGACACTGTTTCATGCAGAGTACTAACCAAACACTGTTGAATCCATCCGCACAAGACGCTATTCAGCGTCATTTACATAATAGTTGTAATCACACAGATCGGCTTACATGAAATAAGCTTCAAATGACGATGCGTGAACCCGAATTTTTGAAGACTGTGAGTTAATCGTTGCTATTTGGACACTAATATCATAAATACAACATGCTCGTCTCGTCAGAGGCAATGAATGTTTTTAATTTTCTGCATCTAATCAAAAGAATTGGATTTTCAGTTTTATTCACTAAATTATTTTTTAAATTTCCATAGCTTTGCAGCATCATTTTCGTCATATTATTGAGTTTTTTATTTGCTATTATTTTTCTTCCAATCATTCTCTTTTTCCTGGTAATCTGCTATTGTCGCCTATAATCTGCATCGAAGTCCCTACCGGGACTGCTCATTAGTTGGTAACGCGTCATCCCCTGTTGATCGTATGATACTTTCAGGTAACCAACGACAGCTAGAAATTACAATTTACTTATACCACAAATACTGAAATATTTCTACGGAAGACATCTATACAACCATATTACGAAATTGTTCAGTCTTGAGTTTCCTCGTAGAAGTTAGCCTTAAAATCCATGAACAAAGCAATCGTAATTTTAGTTCTTCCGCTAACTGTTGATCGCTGTTTTCTCGGATACATTGCGCGTCACGAGGTTGTGGTTAGGCTAGAAAACCCATCGAGTGTAGCAGTTCAGTCGCTGGTCACTTAATATCAGCTGTTGACAAAGTATCTCCCACTTCCCTCGTAACTCGCGACGGCGGTTCCAATATTGCTCCGCGTTAGACATTAACAACACCCGTGAAATAACGCACCGTGTTTGTATGTCACCTATAAGCGAACGGTAGCTGGCAGCAGGGGTGGCAACACACTAAAGGTAAGTGCTGGTGTGACGTGGCCCAGCAAGAATTCCTCACCTGTGTCAACCTCCCTCCATATCTCAGAATACAGTTTGCAACTTGTGTCCTCATTTATTTACTGGATGTATTCCAATAATTGTTTTACTCTTCACTTTTCCCCTACAGCGCCCTCTAATATCATTATACTTACTCCATAATATCTCAACAAATGTCCTCATATTCTGACCGTTCTTCTTCTCGGTGCTTTCTATAGAATAATTTCCTAGCCGATTGTCCAGAGAACATTCTTTACCATGTCAGTCCACCTGATTTTCAATCTTCGTCTGTAATACCACATTTCAAATGCTTCAATACAATGCTTTACTCTTTACGTACATTTTCAGAAATTTCTTCCTCAAATTTAGCCTATGTTTCATGCCAGTAGACTTATATTGGTCAGTAATGTCATTTTACCGATACTAGTCTGCTTTTGATATCCTTCTCTCTCCGAATATCATGTGTTATTTTTCTACCTAGGTAGCAGAATTCCTTAACTTCATCTATTTTGTGATCACAATTCCTGTGCTAAGTTTCATGTTTAACTGATTTCTGCCACTTCTCATTACTTTCGTTTTTCTTCTACTTACTTGCAATCCACATTTTGTGCTTATTAGACTGTTCATTTTACATTGTTCATTCTTTCAGCAGATCCTACTACTCTTCTTCAGTTTCATTGAGGATAGCAATGTCATCAGCAAATCGTATCACTGGCATCCTCTCACCCCGAATCTTAATTCCTCTGTTGAATCTTTCTTTTATTTCCGTCGTTTCTTCTTTGATGTGTAGACTCAACAGTATGGCTAAAGACTAAATCGCTGCCTTACATCCTTTTTAATCATAACATTTGGTTCTTTGTCTCCCACTTTTATTGTTTCCTCTTGGTTCTTATGCATATTGTATATTGCCCTACAGTCTCCCCGGTTTTACTCAAAAATTCGAACGTTGTGCATCATTTGACACTGTCTAATGCTTTTTCCAGGTCGACAAATCCTATGAAAGGGTCTTGATTTTTCTTCAGTCGTACTTCTACTATCAAGCGCAACGTCGGAATTGCCTTTATATTTTCTAAAGGGAAACTGATCGTCATCTAACACATGCTGAATTATCTGTTCTTCTTTATCTTATTCTCATCAGCGACTTGGATGAAGGAACTATAAAACTGATTCTGCGATAATTCTCCCACCTGTCTGTTCTTGCGATCTTCAAAATTGTGTGCATGACGTTTTTCCGAAATTCAGATGGTATATTGCCAGACTCAAACATTTTACAGGCCAGCCTGACAGTTGCCACTTCTCCCAATGATTTTAGAAATTCTGTTGGAATGTTATCTATCCCGTCTGCCTTCTTCGATTGTAAGTCTTCCAAAGCTCTTTTAAATTCTGAAATACTGGCTCTCCAGTCGCGTCTGTATCGATTCCTGTATCTTCTACTATCACGCCATTAGGGAGGGGGGGGGGGGGTTAGGACGTAAAACGGGCCGACTTGGAGCAGGAGAGACACCACAGGGCATTTCTATTTCCAGTGCCTATACTTTTACAAATAAATTCATAAAACTTTGTCATCATGAACAGGAAGGATTGAGAATTCACACTCATAGCAGTAAAAGTTCTAAAACATAATGAAATAATTTCTTTTACATGTGAAATTTCATCATTTTTTTCACTTACTAATGGCAGCATTTGTTGCTATAGGTACACTTTTCTTCATAAGTAAGAGAGAGTCGTCAATGAATTTTGCACAGCATACAAACCATACTTTAAGGTGTATGAAACTCTAGAATTTTCTAAATCTATTAAAAACTGTGGTAAAAATTGAGCTAATTAAGTATGAAATTTGTGTTTCTTCTAAACATGAAGTTTAAAATATAACAGTTCATTCGTTTTTTCATAAATTAAATAAATTCTAGAGTTTCATACACCTGTGAGTATGGTATGTATGCTGTGCGAAATTCATCGAAGAATCTCTTTAACTTATGAAGAAAAGTGTACCTATAGCAACAAATACAGTTATTGGTAAGTGAAAAAAATGATGAAATTTCGGACGTAAAAAAAATTCTTTTATTATGTTTTCGAACTTTCTGGTGATGCTGACAAAGTTTTATGAATTTATTTGAAAAAGTATGGACACTGGAAATTAAAATGTCCTGTGATGCCTCTCCTGCTCCAAGTCGTCCTGTCACATAGGCCTCCAAACACTCTTCGCACCTATTCGCCCCCTCCTCTGCATTAGACAGTGGAATTCCTATGGCACTCTTCGCTGTTAGTAACCGCTTGACACTAGGGTGTGCCAACAATTTTGATCAAATAGATTCTTTGTCTCCCACTTTTGTTGTTCCCTCTTGGTTCTTTTACATATTGTATGTTACCCTACAGTCTCCCCTGTTTTACTCAGAAATTGGAACATTGTGCATCATTTGACACTAACGCTTCTCCAGGTCGACAAATCCTATGAACGTGTCTTGTCCATTTCTCAGCTGAGTATTTCAGCGAGTGTGGGGGGAGGTGTCACGGCCTGACTTGTGTGCGGCTAGCATTCTGGGACTGGCCGGAGCGACCGCTGGCGCTAACTGTCGTCGGCAGCCGGGCGTCCGCGGTCAGACACGGCCTCATTAGCGGCCCGCGGCTGTGGTTGTGGCTGCGGCAGCGGCAGCGGCTGCGACTGGCGGCTCGCCAGGCACGGAGGCAGCGACGCAGTAATTACCACCTGTCTGGGCCCGCTCTGACACTGGCTCCTCCACCTCCATCAACCGCATTACGTAGAGGCGCTCAAGTACCGGCATGGTGGATTCAGTTAAGACTGATGTTGGTTGCCACTGAAGTGTGCTACCTATAAACGCATCAGTAAGTTTACAAGCACTTTCAAGCGACTGCCAAACAGACGCTGATTACTTGTTAGTCACAAAAATTTCTGGAATGGTATTTAATGGAGTGACACACAAGTGACCAGACAAAAATGAATTAATGAAATTTAGCTGACAGTTGCTATTGATTTAATCATTGGCGAAAGTGGAAAGAGCAGACACATATTCAGTTGGGGCTAGGCTCCCTATGATCCCTCCAGTGCAAATGCAGACCACACTTAGGGGAATCGGAGAAACTCTGCGAGTAAAGAGGACGATGAGCGGGAGCACTACGTCAATGGTGCATGGGTAAGCTGAGAACTGAGATCTGACGGGACGCTTGCTAGCCGGCCGAGGTGGCCGAGCGGTTCTAGGCACAAGAGCCTGGAACCGCGCGACAGCTACGGTCGGAGGTCCGAATCCTCCCACGGATATGGATGTGCGTGATGTCCTTACGTTAAATAGGTTTAAGTAGTTCTAAGTTCTAGGGGACTGATGACCTCAGCAGTTAAGTCCTACAGTGCTCAGAGCCATTTGAACCATTTTTGAGGCGTGCTAGAGTAGTGTGTGCAGTTGCGGCGACTACTGTGCCCAAGGGACTTAGTGGTCAGAGCATCTGCCTAGTGAGCAGGGGACCTAGGTTCGAATCCTAGTCTGGCACACTTTTTCAACTTCACCATTGATGTAAATTAATGCCGACTAGTAGCTAAATGTCCTTTGTGATGTCACTCATAATGGCTGCAGGAACAAAATGGTGCCTGTTCTTTCAGACATGTCCGATAGTGGAGTGCCAGTAGTAATTAATGTAAAAAGGATAAACGTAATGTATGAAAAGACGGAAACAGATATGAGAATACGGAAGAAATTCTTCAAAATTACAACGGCGTCATTCTTAATTGTATCTCTGTCGACCGTACGGTCGTTATATAAGCGCTACAATTATAGCAACTTCCATTCACTGTTTTGTTCTCTGATATTTTGAGTTTACCCGTATGTTGAAACACGAATTCGCGAAGGAAATGTGCTTAGGTTTTATATTTTTGTTGACGTGACTAATGTTATTTACATTGTTTACAATGTCTTCTGTACAATAGAAATAATTCGTATCAAATTTATATCCCAAATTTTAGGTTTGTAAGGAAAAAATAAAATAATACAAATATAAATATGAACAGTGCAGCAGCATTCAGGGACAGCTGGGAGGGTGCATCAGGGCCAAGCCTCGGGTTACGACCCCAGCCCACCCTGTCTCCACTACCCTGAAGCTGACCTCTTTACTTAATTAAAAAAAGTCGATAGAGCGCTAGCCAGTGAAAAATAAAGGAGGAAAAGAAAAATGAAGTTCCCTAATCGGAGGACACACGCATCGAGTCCCCCTCTTGTTTTTTTAATTCATATTTTTTCAGCATTAATCATAAAAGGAAAAATATTATTTAGTCAGCAGTTCGATGGATCCAGTTTGCTCATTTTTTCATTTATGTTTTTTCAACACAACATATTACTTCATACATATTACATTTGGAAGGTAATATGATGAAAAGACACGTGTATTTGAATTACTTTCATTAATTTTCCAATGTTATTGAATTGTTTGAAAAAATCGATGAAGAGGAAGTAAAATAAGAAAGAAAATAGTCGGCTAGGCAGAATGCAAAACTCAGGTTCTGTCCCCAGCCTGACCGGCGATTTTCTCTGCTTGGGGACTGAGTCGTTTGTTGTCATCTTTTCATCGTCATCGACTCGAAAGTCGCCGAAGTGTCTTCAATAAAAAAAAGGACCAGTCAAACGGTCTACCGAATGGGGGCCCCTAGCAAAACGTACGTTTCATTTGATGTACAATTGTCCTCAAAAGCGTTTATCTTATTAGGTTAGATAAGATTAGATTAGATTCAGTTTTCGTTCCATAGACACAAAAAATGAGATGATTCTCGTGGGGCCGGCCGCGGTGGCCTTGCGGTTCTAGGTGCTGCAGTCCGGAACCGTGGGACTCCTACGGTCGCAGGTTCGAATCCTGCCTCGGGCATGGATGTTTGTGATATCCTTAGGTTAGCTAGGTTTAAGTAGTTCTAGGGGACTGATGACCTAAGATGTTAAGTCCCATAGTGCTCAGAGCCATTTGACCCATTCTCGTGGGTGTGGAACATGTCAGAAAGTATAACATAAGAACATGAAACATTTGAATTTAATACTTACTACCTTCATTATTTGTCAGGAGATTGTTGTAAGAGGTGAATATAATGAGGTAAACTGGCAGAGCTAATATTTACAGAATTTCACATGCTGTCAGAATGAAACATTGTTATACACTATTAATAAATATATCACACAAAAAATACCTAATCTTGTCCGTTGTGAAGAAGTGCTGCCAAAACTGTAATCTAACAGACATTTTTACTTAACCTGGCTTACCAGTCTTTGTTGAGATATTCTTCCATAGAGAAGAAGGAGTTGTCTATCAAAAGGTCTTTCAAACCATGTTTAAACCGTGCTTTATGTAAAACCAAGTTTATAACGGTAGCTGGCAATTTATTGAAAATTTTTAGACCAAGGTAAGTGATTTTAGGACTTCATGCAGAGTGTTGTTATTCCTAGTATTTATACTATGTGCTGAGCTATTGGTTGGAAATAAGTATTTATTACTTGCAGCAAATACTGAGATGCGGTGGTTAGAGTAACAAGTTCCCCTAAGAGGTTTCTACATGGTGTTATTCTTATGACACGCTTTTACACCCTAAAACTTTTCCTCGGTTTGATGAGTTACCCCAAAATATGATTCTGGATGACATAATAGAATGAAAGTAACCAAAGTATGCATGTTCTTTTCATATTTATATCTCCTACGTCTGACATCATTCATACTGGAAATACAGGCTTGTTTAGGTGCTTAAGTAGTTCTGTTGTATGCTCTTCCAAACTGAACTTACTATCGAATTGTAAGCCCAGAAATTTACCACTGTCAACCTCTTCCATCTGCATGTCTTCATGCGTTACACACATGCTGGAAGGAAATCTCTTACAGGTTCTCAACTGCATATGGTGGGTCTTCTCATAGTTTAATGACAGTGAATTAGCTTTAAACCATTTATTAACCTCAGTGAAAAATTGATTAGCAGCTGTTTGTAATACTGTTCTTCAGTAGCTACTTATTCCAATGTTTGTATCATCTGCAGACAAAATAAATTTAGCATGTGGCAATGTAACAGACGAGGTGTCATTAAGAAAAAAGCAATGGAACAAAGATGGAATATTGAGGAACACCACAGGAAATTATTCCCAATCACATGAAGACTGACTGCTTACTGCACAGGTATTTTGCAACGACAACCTTTGTTTCCTGTTAGACAGATAAGACTCAAACTATTTTGCATCTTTGCTAGTGATACCATAATATTCTAATTTACTTAAGAGAATGCTGTGGTTCACACTGTCAAAGGATTTTGACACGTCACAGAAAATGTCAGTAGCCTTTAATGTATTGTCTAAAGAATTAAGTACATTCTCACTGTAAGTATAAGTAGCTTTCTCTATATGACAGTCCTTAAGAAATCTAAACTGTGACTAGAGAAATATATATATTATATGGAGTCAGATGATTAAGGAGACGCTTGAATGCCTTTTGAAATATATTTGAGGAAGCTGGCAAAATTGAAATTGGTCGATAGCTTTATGGTATCTCTTTATCCTCCTTCTTGAAAACTGGCATAACTTCAGCATATTTGAGCCAGATTGGAAATGTTCTGCTAATAATAAATTGATTACACAAATAAGATAACTTATATGAGCACTCTTTGATTAACTTCATTGTTAAGTAATCATATTCACTATAATACTTTGATTTTAGGGATTTGAAGATAGATGCTACTTCTTTAGGAAACGTGTAATTTCCATTTTACTGCAGTTATTTTTAAAGACAGGTCTCAGATAGTCCATTACACTGTTCACCGAACCTGATAACCCCAAGCTTTCAGTAACAGAAACGAAGTGCCTGCTTAAGAGGTTTGCAACGCTACATGTATTTAATTTCAGAGCTATCTCCTGTTCTTCCTATTTGGCTCCACCTTTCTCTGTCGTCACTACACCCCATACAGTGTTTGTTATGTTGCCTGGTGTAATTATCTTTTTCTCATAATAAAGCTGCTTCGATTCCTGGATTACTTGCTTAAATATTTTGCCGTATTCTTTGTAATGCGTTGCAATTCTAACATCAGAACTGTTCCTAGATAGTAGATCAGGGCTCCTTTTTTCCCACATGATACCCTTATTCCTTATGTAATGCACGTTTTACTTTCTGACTCCTGTGTGATTTCAGTTACCTTTAGGGAAAAATAATTTTCCAAAGAGGAGGTATCTTTATTGATAAATGCTTTGTATTGTACATTTCAGTTAGATTTATTGTAAACATCTATCCAGTTCATGTCTTCGAGCAATTTCCTGAATTTCTCAGTTTTTAACATATTTATTACAGTCCTGTACTCAGATTTAATAGATTTTTATACTGGTAAGTTTCAATATTTAACACAAGATGCTAAGATGCTGCATGTTGTGATCAGGTAGCCCATTTACTATTGGTTTTGTGATGTGAATTTTTTCCCTAGATTTGTCTACAAAGATATTATCAACAGGAGTCTCAGAGCATTTAAATATCTAGTTGCAAAGTTCATAGTAGGAATTAAATTGAATGATAATATTACGGACTGAAATGATTGTTCACTGACAGAGCTTTTCAATAAATCCACATTAAAATCACCAGCAATCACTATTTCCTTATTTTTTACCATGAGATTTAACAACAGAGCTACTAAATTTTTTATAAAGAGGCTAAAATGTCCTGAAGGTGGTCTGTATATACCTACTATTACAAAGGAGTTATTATGAAATATTACTTCCCTTGCAAAATTTTTAAATGCTGCTCTGAGCAAAATTTATTATCAATATCCTTTAAATGAAAACAGTTTCTGACAAATGTGGCAACTCCTCCTTTCTCCATTTTTTTTCTCTAGGGAGTTAAAAAGCTAACTTAAATCCTGTAACATTTAACACATCAGGCACGAACACAGCAGACATTAACAAACTGCTGTTGACGTTAGACTCGGGTTTTACGGCCGACGTTTGTTTGACGGTTTTTGTGACGTTTCGCCAGCACGAATGGCACACTCCATATATGCCTGAAAGCAAGTACGGATGGTCGACGCGGTTATGACAACTGTTCTAAAGAGGTGGAAGTCTGGGTTTGAGCCCCAGCCCAGCACAAATTTTCTATTTTCTCCGTTTTACTGCCACAATGTCCCCTTCTATCTCCTTCCATCTAGCTTCCTTTCCATTTTTCACCACAAAATATTCATCACAAAGCACTGTTGATTTAAATAACCGAGTGCTAGACACTGAATTATGCTGTGTAGGCAAAATAGAAAAAAAGAGACCTTCCATGCGCTAAGCTCTAGTCCATTTCATGTAACTACTCTATTCTTTGTCACTTTAGTTGTGTAAAATACGAGTTGTGTAAAATATGTAAGTTGTCCAAACTAATCCTTTTAGGACCACTTGTGAAAGTCGATGTTTATGTTGCAGTAATTCCATGCTATCATTTTTACATATAACCTGATAGCGGCGGAATTCCTGATGCCCTTGTGGTGCAACCTAAGACATGCCAAGCTATTGCATATTCTGTTCCATTTATCGGACTTTCTATCTGTAACCTACCCATTAAGATTGGTACCGAAGCCACGATTAATATCTTTTGCGGCTTGTCTTTGTGTATCATTCATGTTTAATATCCATTATACCTTTTCATGCAACTTCTATGTTTTCTTATGCATAATTTAACATCTGTATTACTACGCTCTTTGGCTAGCACATATGTAAACAGTTGTTCTTATTTCCTGTATAGTTGATTATCAAGAATGAGTAATTTTTAGAATTGTGATCTTTTATAGTACTAAAATGTTAAACAGTTGTCTATTGAACTGGTTCCTGAATAGGGTGAGTAGGTTTGCACACATGTAAAACCTGGAAGAAAGTTCTTTTGTAACGAAGCACTGTAAGCGGGAATGCAACAGGTGATTTGGAGCGAAATACTGAAAATGTCTTTGTGTGTGTTTGGGTGTGGGTGTGTGTAAGAGAGAGGTGGGGTCGGTGGTTACCGAACAGTGAACATATTGGGTGCCAAGGGAGCAAAGACAGAAGCAATTTTGGTTAATTATGCCTCCTATGTATCCGTATTCTGGCTTTTATGTTATGGCATTTATTAGTCCACTCTGAATTATAAAATTACAGTGCCATGATGATAATTTACAGAGCTAGTTTTACCTTTAGGGCCATGATCATTTATTACCATTTATACTAGAGCCACTGAAGATCACCATAACCACTGCCTTCACCACAAGTTAAGTTCATTATTTCATTTATTTGCAAGCACTTTAAGTTGCTTAAGGTGTAAATAATAAGTAAATTAATTTCAACTGTGTGTTAAGTACACTGATTTAATCCTCAGTCACTTACAGGGGTCAGTTCCTTTTCATAAGGCTACAGCGATTTCGGGTGTCCGATTCCTAATGAACTAAAGAACGATTATTGTTTAACACTATAATCTAGTTTGATGGTGCGATAATTTTATAAAGTGTTTAATTAATCTCTTTATGATATATTCCACATGTTGTGTAAACGAAATGAAAGAGAATCAGTCCTAACTAACGAATCAACTTATATTTGATTTTCAGTCTAATCAGAAGATTTGTTCAGTACTAAAAGTAACTAAAATTAGTTGTGATTTTAACGAGTAATTATAGACCAATACGGTTCAAAGGCCTACTCAGTTATTAGTTAATCTTTAGGCTTGTAACAGTGCTTTCTTTCTTATATTTACATCTATGTATGCATATTTACTACACCTTGTGTGAAGTATATGTACTGAAGTCAGTTAGTGAGCAGTACAGTTTCAGGGCCTCCATTTAATGCTGAATCATTAGTTGAATAATTCTTACACTGAAAGTATTTATCAAGCGCAGTAGGCATTCCAAAAGACGTTTGCTTTCTTGTAAAAGTAACAGACTTAAACTTAGCAAGACGTTAATAGATTCAGTGACCCTATTTTAAACTTAGGTTCTGTGTAACACAAATACACTCCTGGAAATTGAAATAAGAACACCGTGAATTCATTGTCCCAGGAAGTTGAAACTTTATTGACACATTCCTGGGGTCAGATACATCACATGATCACACTGACAGAACCACAGGCACATAGACACAGGCAACAGAGCATGCACAATGTCGGCACTAGTACAGTGTATATCCACATTTCGCAGCAATGCAGGCTGCTATTCTCCCATGTAGACGATCGTAGAGATGCTGGATGTAGTCCTGTGGAACTGCTTGCCATGCCATTTCCACCTGGCGCCTCAGTTGGACCAGCGTTCGTGCTGGACGTGCAGACCGCGTGAGACGACGCTTCATCCAGTCCCAAACTGCTCAATGGGGGACAGATCCGGAGATCTTGCTGGACAGGGTAGTTGACTTACACCTTCTAGAGCACGTAGGGTGGCACGGGATACATGCGGACGTGCATTGTCCTGTTGGAACAGCAAGTTCCCTTGCCGGTCTAGGAATGGTAGAACGATGGGTTCGATGACGGTTTGGATGTACCGCGCACTATTCAGTGTCCCCTCGACGATCAACAGAGGTGTACGGCCAGTGTAGGAGATCGCTCCCCACACCATGATGCCGGGTGTTGGCCCTGTGTGCCTCGGTCGTATGCAGTCCTGATTGTGGCGCTCACCTGCACGGCGCCAAAGACGCATACGACCATCATTGGCACCAAGGCAGAAGCTACTCTCATCGCTGTAGCGACACGTCTCCATTCGTCCCTCCATTCACGCCTGTCGCGAGACCACGGGAGGTGGGCTGCACGATGTTGGGGCGTGAGCGGAAGACGGCCTAACGGTGTGCGGGACCGTAGCCCAGCTTCATGGAGACGGTTGCGAATGGTCCTTGCCGATACCCCAGGAGCAACAGTGTCCCTAATTTGCTGGGAAGTGGCGGTGCGGTCCCCTACGGCAGTGCGTAGGATCCTACGGTCTTGGCGTGCTTCCGTGCGTCGCTGCGGTCCGGTCCCAGGTCGACGGGCACGTGCACCTTCCGGCACCACTGGCGACAACATCGATGTACTGTGGAGACCTCACGCCCCACGTGTTGAGCAGTTCGGCGGTACGTCCACCCGGCCTCCCGCATGCCCACTATACGCCCTCGCTCAAAGTCCGTCAACTGCACATACGGTTCACCTCCACGCTGTCGCGGCATGCTACCAGTGTTAAAGACTGCGTTGGAGCTCCGTATGCCACGGCAAACTGGCTGACACTGACGGCGGCGGTGCACAAATGCTGCGCAGCTAGCGCCATTCGACGGCCAACACCGCGGTTCCTGGTGTGTCCGCTGTGCCGTGCGTGTTATCATTGCTTGTACAGCCCTCTCGCAGTGTCCGTAGCAAGTATGGTGGGTCTGACACACCGGTGTCAACGTGTTCTTTTTTCCATTTCTAGGAGTGTACTTATATATACACTTGAAATATTTAGAAATAGTACTGATTAACATAATAATGTGCTGATCAATTGTCTGTTACTGCCCTGAAATTGTAAAATGTTGGATCCACCTCATGTCGAATTTAGTTGTCTCATTCCGTATTAAGAAGTACTGTGTTACGACAATTATATTTCCTGCCTTAAAACAGACAGTAAACATTCCTGGGAGGTGGTTTGTTGTCAAGTCATTTGAAGCTTTATCTGAGTTGCTCATAAATAAATACTTTACAAATACTTGTTGGTTTGTGCTATTTACCGATCCAAAATAAAGTCATATACGGGGGTGAACTCCGACACTCCGACATAAACCATGGTCCCTGCCGTCGGTGGGGAGGGTTGAGTGCCTCAGCGAAACAGATAGCCGTATCGTAGGTGCAACCTCAACGGAGGAATATCTGTTGAGAGGCCAGATAAACGTGTGGTTCCTGAAGAGGGGCAGGAGACTTTTCAGTAGTTGCAGAGGCAACAGTCTGGATGACTGACTGATCTGGCCTTGTAAAATTAACCAAAACGGCCATGCTGTGCTGAGCCTGCGAAGGGCTGAAAACAAGGGGAAACTACAGCCGTAATTTTTTCCGGGGGTATGCAGCTTTACTATTTGTTTAAATGATAATGGCGTCCCAGAGGCAAAATAGTCCCCACTCCTATCTCCGGGAGAGGACTACTCAGGGGGATGTCGTTATCAGGAGAAACAAAACTGCCTTTCTACGGATCGGAGAGTGGAATGTCAGATCCCTTAATCGGGTAGGTAGGTTAGAAAATTTAAAAGGACAAATGGATTTGTTACAGGTATAGTGGGAATTATTGATGTTAGGTGCAAGAGGAACAAGACTTCTGATCAGGTGAATACAGGGTTATAAGTACAAAATCAAATAGGGGTAATGTAGGAGCAGGTTTAAAAATGAATTAAATAAACAAGAGCTTGTATAAGATACTACGAACAGCATAGTGATCGCATTATTGTTGCCAAGAAAGACACGAAGCCCACGCCTACTACAATAGTAAAAGTTATATGCCAACTAGCTCTGCAGATGATGAAGAAATTGATGAAATGTATAATGAGATAAAAAAAATTATCCATATAGTTTAGGAAGTCGAAAATTTAATAGTAATGGCGAACTTGAATTCGATAGTAGGGAATGGAAGAGAAGGAAAAATACACGGAGTAAGGAATAAAAGAGGAAACCGCCTGGTAGATTTTTGTGTTGAGCATTAATTAATCATAGCTACCACTTGATTAAAAAATCATGAAAAAAGGTTATACTCATGGAAGAGGCCTCGAGACACTGGTAGATTTTAGATAGATTATATCGTGGTAATACATAGGAACCAGGTTTTAAATTGTAAGACATTTCCAGGTGCAGATGTGGAGCCTAACCACAATTTATTGGTTATGAGCTGTAGATTAAAACTGCAGAAATTGGAAAACGGTGAGAATTTAGGGAGATGGGACCTGGATAAACTGAAAGAACCAGGGTTTGTAGAGATTTTCAGACAGAGCATTAGGGAACGATTGACAAATACAGGGGAAAGAAATACACCAGAAGAAGAATGAGTAGATTTGAGGTATGGAATAATGAAGGCAGCAGAGGATCAAGTAGGTAAAAAGATGAGGGCTAGTAGAAATCCTTGGGTAACAGAAAGAGTACTGAATTTAATGAATGAAAGGGGAAAATACAAAAATGCAGTAAATGAAGCAGGCCAAACGGAATACAAACGTCTCAATAATGAGATCGACAGGAAGTGCAAAATGGCTAATCAAGGATGGCTAGAGGAGTAATTTAAGGAGGTTGAGGCATATATCACTAGCGGTAAGGTAGATACTACCTAGAGAAAAATTAAAGAGACCTTAAGAGAAAAGGAAACCACCTATATGTATAACAAAAACTAGTCCTAAGCAAAGACGGGAGAACAGAAAGATGGAAAGAGTATATAGAAAGTCTATACAAGGGCGATGTACGTAAGGGCAATACTATGGAAATGGAAGCGGACGTAAATGAACATGAGATCATGACAAAAACTACCTTCTGGTGAGTAAGATGTACGAAACAGGTGAAATACCCTCAGACTTCAAAAAGAATACAATAATTCCAATCCCTAAGAAATCAGGTGTCGACAGGTGTGAAAACTGCCGAACTATCACTTCAATAAATCATAGCTGCAAAATACTAACGCGAATTGTTTACAGACGAATGGAGAAGCAGGTAGAAGCCAAACTTTGGGAAGATCAGTTTCGATTCCGTAGATCTGTAGGAACATGCGAGGCAATAGTGACACTACGACTTCTCTCAGATGATAGACTAAGGAAAGGCAAGCCTACGTTTCTAGCATTTTAGATTTAGAGAAGGCTTTTGACAATGTTGACTGAAATACTCTCTTTCATATTCTGAAGGTGCCAGGGGTAAAAACAGGGATGCGAAATGCTATTTACGATTTGTGCAGAAACTAAATAACAATTATAAGAGTAGATGGGCATGAAAGGAAATCAGTGACAGAGAAGGGTGTGAATCAGGATTGTAGTTTATCGCCGATGTTATTCAATCTGTATATGGAGCAAGCAGTAAGGGAAACAATAGAAAAATGTGGAGTCGAAATTAAAATCCATGCATAAGAAATAAAAAAATTGATGTTTTCCAATGATATTGTAATTCTTTTAGAGGCAGCAAAGGACCTGGAAAAGCAGTTGAACGGAATGTAAAGTGTCTTGAATGGAGGATATAAGACGAACGTCAATAAAATCAACACGAAGATAATGGAATGAAGTAGAATGAAGTCAGGTGACGCTGAGGGAATTAGATTAGGTAATGAGACAGTTAAAGTAGTAGAAGAGTTTTGCTATATGGGGAACAAAATAACTGATGATTGTCGAAGTAGAGAGCATATAAAATGTAGACTGGCTAAGGGAAGAAAAGCGTTTGTTGGGTGAAGAGAAATTTGTTAAGATCGAGTATAGATTTAAGAGTCAGGAAGTCTTTTGTGAAAGTATTTCTATGGAGTGTAGCCATGTATGGAAGTGAAACATGGACGATAAGTAGTTCAGACAAGAAGAGAATAGAAGCTTCCTACTTGTGGTGTTACAGAAGAATGCTGAAGATTAGATGGGTAGATCACATAACTAATGAGGAGGTACTGAATAGAAATGGGGAGAAGAGAAATTGGAGCCACAACTTGACTTGAATAAGGACACATTCTGTTTCACCAAGGGATCACCAATTTAGTATTAGAGGGAATTGTGGAGAGTAAAAATCGTAGAGGTAGACCAAGAGATGAATACACTTAGCAGATTCAGAAGGATGTAGGTTGAAGTAGTTACTCGGAGATGAAGCACCTTGCACAGGATGGAGTAGCATGGAGAGCTGAATCGAACCACTCTCTGGACTAATGACCACAACCAGCAACGGGGTGAACATTAATAAAACCGACAAGCTGCAGGGACTGATTACTGACTGGAAATGAAGGAAAATAGCTCCTATGAACATCTGTGCGGAATTGCCCGGTGTATGTGCTGCAACAGTTCGTTCCGGAACGCAGTACAGAGATGATTTTGTGGGTACAGGGCACTCGTTCATACGTCGCATCTAAGATTTGTGGTCTCTGATGACAGAAATCCTATAGCTGTGATAACATGGTGCTCAAACTATCGAAAAAATCCAGCAGAGGGAAATCCGCTACTGATAGTGCTTGCGGTCGTTCAGGTGATAATGGTATTAGCGGTTCTCATGCACGATGCACATAATCGAATTTTAGCCTACACTATGTTGGGGGGGGGGGGGGGATGTTACTTGCCTGGAGCTTTTACTACGGTCGTATCAGCATCATGTAGAAACCGGTACTACAAAACTGGTGTAACCACAGTCCGCCGCCTACAGGTGCGTTCGTCTGTCTGAAAGGATCTATGATCACACAAACACCCAAAATGGGCTTCAGAAGTGTGATATGTTAGTGTCTGTTAGGGTACTTGTACTGGTATAGCCGTACTGCGTCTTGGCCGTTTCCATCTGATTGGCCGTACGCAAGCACCGTCTTAACTTGTTCCCGATATGAGTACTGGACCATTCTGCTGCTTAGGCTCGAAGCACGCGACCGATTTATCATCGCGCGATGGCACTGTCAGTTTCTGCCGCGCTTCAGTAGTGCATGTGAAATAATGCAGCGGCGCACATTGCGGCGGTAGCGATGCGAAATAACAGCGAGATCGCGGCGAGCGAATTGCACTCGCCAACCACCGATGCGTCGCAGTCATCTTGCCGATCACCGCGGAGCAGAAGGCGTTGCATGTGAATGGAGCAGCAAACACGTGATCGCTACCACACCGACAGTTGCTGTCAGCTTGCCATGGATGCAACCGATTTCAACGTCGAATTGTTTATTGAAGAAGTTAAAAAATATCCAGAAATATGGGATAGTTCTAACAAGGAGTATCCCGATCGAGTTAAGAAGAGAGCCACTTGGTTCCAATGAGTGAAAAGTTTGGTGAGGGTTTTGCTGCGAAACCGGATCAGAAAAGAAATTATATACGTAAGTATCATCGTTAAACTACACTCCTGGAAACGGAAAAAAGAACACACTGACACCTGTGTGTCAGACCCACCATACTTGCTACGGACACTGCGAGAGGGCTGTACAAGCAATGATCACACGCACGGCACAGCGGACACACCAGGAACCGCCGTGTTGGCCGTCGAATGGCGCTAGCTGCGCAGCATTTGTGCACCGCCGCCGTCAGTGTCGGCCAGTTTGCCGTGGCATAAGGAGCTACATCGCAGTCTTTAACACTGGTAGCATGCCGCGACAGCGTGGAGGTGAACCGTATGTGCAGTTGACAGACTTTGAGCGAGGGCGTATAGTGGGCATGCGGGAGGCCGGGTGGACGTACCGCCGAATTGCTCAACACGTGGGGCGTGAGGTCTCCACAGTACATCGATGTTGTCGCCAGTGGTCGGCGGAAGGTACACGTGCCCGTCGACCTGGGACCGGACCGCAGCGACGCACTGATGCACGCCAAGACCGTAGGATCCTACGCACTGCCGTAGGGGACCGCACCGCCACTTCCCAGCAAATTAGGGACACTGTTGCTCCTGGGGTATCGGCAAGGACCATTCGCAACCGTCTCCATGAAGCTGGGCTACGGTCCCGCACACCGTTAGGCCGTCTTCCGCTCACGCCCCAACATCGTGCAGCCCACCTCCCGTGGTTTCGCGACAGGCGTAAATGGAGGGACGAATGGAGACGTGTCGCCTTCAGCGATGAGAGTAGCTTCTGCCTTGGTGCCAATGATGGTCGTATGCGTCTTTGGCGCCGTGCAGGTGAGCACCACAATCAGGACTGCATACGACCGTGGCACACAGGGCCAACACCCGGCATCATGGTGTGGGGAGCGATCTCCTACACTGGCCGTACACCTCTGGTGATCGTCTAGGGGACACTGAATAGTGCGCGGTACATCCAAACCGTCATCGAACCCATCGTTCTACCATTCCTAGACCGGCAAGGGAACTTGCTGTTCCAACAGGACAATGCACGTCCGCATGTATCCTGTGCCACCCAACGTGCTCTAGAAGGTGTAAGTCAACTACCCTGTCCAGCAAGATCTCCGGATCTGTCCCCCATTGAGCAGTTTGGGACTGGATGAAGCGTCGTCTCACGCGGTCTGCACGTCCAGCCCGAACGCTGGTCCAACTGAGGCGCCAGGTGGAAATGGCATGGCAAGCAGTTCCACAGGACTACATCCAGCATCTCTACGATCGTCTACATGGGAGAATAGCAGCCTGCATTGCTGCGAAATGTGGATATACACTGTACTAGTGCCGACATTGTGCTTGCTCTGTTGCCTGTGGCTATGTGCCTGTGGTTCTGTCAGTGTGATCATGTGATGTATCTGACCCCAGGAATGTGTCAATAAAGTTTCCCCTTCCTGGGACAATGAGTTCACGGTGTTCTTATTTCAATTTCCAGGAGTTTATTTTGTGTTTGCATTCTAGTGGTGGCGCTTTTGCTCGAATGTGGGCATTCAAAACTTGAAACAGCGTTAAGGAACAATTTCTTTGTGCTCACTGTCGAGAGGGCCTTCATCTCAATGAGCAAGTCTCCAGTTAATAATGAATGTTTTGCTTTGTGCTCACTGGCGAGAGCCCATCATCTCAATGAGCAATTCTTCACTTAATATGAAGGTTAAATAAATTTTCTTACTTCAGCTGTATTGTATTCCAGCCACAAACTACATAATTATAGACATTTCAATAGTTACATAAATGAAATAATCTTTCACATTCGACAATACATTGTCCTTACTGTTCACTATGATTGATACCGACCAGATTTAAATACATTTATCTTGCCGTGGTTCTTTTCCAGCACTTTATGAAGTAAGCACCGAAAACATTCTTCTAGAATTAAGTGAACTTCCTGCTTGGATGATTGGAACTTCATTGCCCAGATCACATGGGCCCTGTATACTTAAAGTGTCTTCAAAGTTAAACCCTTCTCTTGAACGACAGCAGCTCTGAAGGACACAGCAACATTTGATGATGCTAATAGTGAAGTTCAGCTTAACGTTGATACGTCTATGAAATATTCGCCATTTATTCGTCAGAATAACAAATGCGCACTCCACATATCTCCAAGCATGACTTAAACGGTAGTTAAAGATACGTTTCTTGTAGGAGAGGAAAGTTCCGGTGTAAGGTCTCATAACGAAATTAGAGAAAACGCTTCATCCCCCAATAACTTAAAGGGCGCAGAAGGTTCTTTAGTTCCTGGTAGACGTTGCCCTTTGGTAGGCTTGCTTGGCCACTTTCTAGTAGTTTATACAGCTTAGAGTTTTCGAAGATAGTGCTATCCGATTCTCTACCACGAGATCCAATTTCACTGTAGTTGATCAAAAAGTTTTCATTTGTAACTACGAACAGAACTACAGAATGTAATTTCTTATAGCTGTAGAACTTGGAATCAATGAAATCTGGTTTAACTATTCTCACGTGCTTGCCATCTAGGGCACCTAAGCAGTTCGGGAAGTCTGCATGCTTTTCAAATCTCTTGGAATTTTTCAACTACCTTTCTTCTGTAAATTTTGGTATACACTCTTCACGCAAAACTTCCCACACAGACTTGTAAATTTTCCTTACTATTTTACAGTGTTGTGTGACGAATTCTGCATTCATAATGGGGGTAAATTAGATTGTAGCCACTACCCAGGTATCTGCCAAAGATCAATATTAACTTAATAATAACAATAATAATACTGTCTTTAGTAGCAGCCCGTTACACAAAAGTTTGTGTTTTGTTACAGGTTCAAAATTCATGAAAAGATGGAAGTGTATTCAAGATTCCTTCATTAAATGTGAAATGAAAGTCACAAAATCAGCGGAAGGAGCGATTTCGTCTAGAAGGTATGTATACACCGGTCAACTGTCGTCCCTTGGGAACGCAGTTGATCCAGGTCCCACGCAAACTGGTGTCGTTGATAGTGGAGTGGCTGGTAGTGAAACTGTGGATGAAGTGACAGCAGAAACATCATCATCTGCAGAGAGTGAGCCTTTGAAAAATCTGGATAATGCACCTGCTTCCAAACGACGCAGGATAATTTAAGAGTGTTTATTATAATTCATGAATGTTCCAGTACCGTCAGCTTCATCCGAAGCACCGGATGATGAGAATTTTTTTTTTTTTGAGTCACTTTTTTCCTGCAGTTAAAATGTTGCCTTTGGATGTTAAATTGGAGTTTATAAACGAGGTGACGAATTTATTGGAAGAGTTCAGGAACATGAATGAGACTTTCCAACTTAGTGCTCATTTGTCTTTTGTTCGACTGCCCTTTACATGTTCTTGTAATGCATTGAAGTTCCTGCACAACGTTGTTTAATTACTTTACAACTATTTATGCAAAATATCTCGACTACTCCTAATCTACTGTTAGTTATGATACTTTATATCATAATACATAAGTAAAATACCATATCCAGTAATACGATAACAAAATATCGGTGATATAAGAATACCATGTACAGTTATAATCCAGTTCACTATATTTTAGCTTTAGATTAAAATAATGAACATGGTGTGAATACTTAAATACTCTCTGCTTACGTCAAAGTCACAGCCAACATTTCTTGAGGTGAAACTGAAAGCCTCATCGAAGAGTCTATGCTTTTGAATAATGACTGCAGTTCCATTGTTAAATCATGAAATGACTGTACAGTCATTCGAAAATAATTAACGAATTTACTTTCATCTTCCAGTAAATCGGCAAACAGAGTCACGAACGCTCCTTTCAGCAGTCGTGAACTAACGAGCGAGTGATCCCGAAATCTCCTGTTGCGTTGCTTGATGTATGTTGTTGTTGTCATCAGTCCTGAGACTGGTTTGATGCAGCTCTCCATGCTACTCTATCCTGTGCAAGCTGCTTCATCTCCCAGTACCTACTGCAACCTACATCCTTCTGAATCTGCTTAGTGTACTCATCTCTCGGTCTCCCTCTACAATTTTTACCCTCCACGCTGCCCTCCAATGCTAAATTTTTGATCCCTTGATGCCTCAAAACATGTCCTACCAACCGATCCCTTCTTCTAGTCAAGTTGTGCCACAAACTTCTCTTCTCTCCAATCCTATTCAATACCTCCTCATTAGTTACGTGATCTATCCACCTTATCTTCAGTATTCTTCTGTAGCACCACATTTCGAAAGCTTCTATTCTCTTCTTGTCCAAACTAGTTATCGTCCATGTTTCACTTCCATACATGGCTACACTCCAAACAAATACTTTCAGAAACGACTTCCTGATACATCAATCTATATTCGATGTTAACAAATTTCTCTTCTTCAGAAACGCTTTCCTTGCCATTGCCAGTCTACATTTTATATCCTCTCTACTTCGACCATCATCAGTTATTATACTTCCTAAATAGCAAAACTCCTTTACTACTTTAAGTGTCTCATTTCCTAATCTAATTCCCTCAGCATCACCCGATTTAATTTGACTACATTCCATTATCCTCGTTTTGCTTTTGTTAATGTTCATCTTATATCCTCCTTTCAAGACACTGTCCATTCCGTTCAACTGCTCTTCCAAGTCCTTTGCTGTCTCTGACAGAATTACAATGACATCGGCGAACCTCAAAGTTTTTACTTCGTCTCCATGAATTTTAATACCTGCTCCAAATTTTTCTTTTGTTTCCTTTACTGCTTGCTCAATATACAGATTGAATAACATCGGGGAGAGGCTACAACCCTGTCTCACTCCTTTCCCAACCACTGCTTCCCTTTCATGCCCCTCGACTCTTATTACTGCCATCTGGTTTCTGTACAAATTATAAATAGCCTTTCGCTCCCTGTATTTTACACCTGCCACCTTTAGAATTTGAAAAAGAGTATTCCAGTCAACATTGTCAAAAGCTTTCTCTAAGTCTACAAATGCTAGAAACGTAGATTTGCCTTTTCTTAATCTTTCTTCTAAGATAAGTCGTAAGGTCAGTATTGCCTCACGTGTTCCAACATTTCGACGGAATCCAAACTGATCCTCCCCGAGGTCTGCATCTACCAGTTTTTACATTCGTCTATAAAGAATTCGCGTTAGTATTTTGCAGCCGTGGCTTATTAAACTGATAGTTCGGTAATTTTCACATCTGTCAGCACCTGCTTTCTTTGGGATTGGAATTATTATATTCGTCTTTAAGTCTGAGGGTATTTCGCCTGTCTCATACATCTTGCTCACCAGCTGGTAGAGTTTTGTCATGACTGGCTCTCCCAAGGCCGTCAGTAGTTCTAATGGAATGTTGTCTACTCCGAGGGCCTTGTTTCGACTCAGGTCTTTCAGTGCTCTGTCAAACTCTTCACGCAGTATCGTATCTCCCATTTCGTCTTCATCTACATCCTCTTCTATTTCCATAATATTGTCCTCAAGTACATCGCCCTTGTATAAACCTTCTATATACTCCTTCCACCTTTCTGCCTTCCCTTCTTTGCTTAGAACTGGGCTGCCATCTGAGCTCTTGATATTCATACACGTGGTTCTCTTCTCTCCAAAGGTCTCTTTAATTTTCCTGTAGGCAGTATCTATCTTACCCGTAGTGAGATAAGCTTCTACATCCTTACATTTGTCCTCTAGCCATCCCTGTTTAGCCACTTTGCACTTCCTGTCGATCGCATTTTTGAGACGTTTGTATTCCTTTTTGCCTGCTTCATTTACTGCATTTTTATATTTTCTCCTTTCATCAATTAAATTCAATATTTCTTCTGTTACCCAAGGATTTCTAGCAGCCCTCGTCTTTGTACCTACTTTATCCTCTGCTGCCTTCACTACTACATCCCTCAGAGCTACCCATTCTTCTTCTACTGTACTTCTTTCCCCTATTCCAGTCAATTGTTCCCTTATGCTCTCTCTGAAACTCTGTACAACCTCTGGTTCTTTCAGTTTATCCAGGTCCCATCTCCTTAATTTCCCACATTTTTGCAGTTTCTTCAGTTTTAATCTATAGGTCATAACCAATAGATTGTGGTCAGAGTCCACATCTGCCCCTGGAAATGTCTTACAACTTAAAACCTGGTTCCTAAATCTCTGTCTTACCATTATATAATCTATCTGATACCTTTTAGTATCTCCAGGGTTCTTCCACGTATACAACCTTCTTTCATGATTCTTAAACCAAGTGTTAGCTATGATTAAGTTGTGCTCCGTGCAAAATTCTACTAGGCGGCTTCCTCTTTCATTTCTTAGCCCCAATCCATATTCACCTACTATGTTTCCTTCTCTCCCTTTTCCTACACTCGAATTCCAGTCACCCATTACTATTAAATTTTCGTCTCCCTTCACTATCTGAATAATTTCTTTTATTTCATCGTACATTTCTTCAATTTCTTCATCATCTGCAGAGCTAGTTGGCATATAAACTTGTACTACTGTAGTAGGTGTGGGCTTCGTGTCTATCTTTGCCACAATAATGCGTTCACTATGCTGTTTGTAGTAGCTTACCCGCATTCCTATTTTCCTATTCATTATTAAACCTACTCCTGCATTACCCCTATTTGATTTTGTGTTTATAACCCTGTAGTCACCTGACCAGAAGTCTTGTTCCTACTGCCACCGAACTTCACTAATTCCCACTATATCTAACTTTAACCTATTCATTTCCCTTTTTAAATTTTCTAACCTACCTGCTCGTCATTGGATCTGACATTCCACGCTCCGATCCTTAGAACGGCAGTTTTCTTTCTCCTGATAACGACATCCTCCTGAGTAGTCCCCGCCCGGAGATCCGAATGGGGGACTATTTTACCTCCGGAATATTTTACCCAAGAGGATGCCATCATCATTTAATCATACAGAAAAGCTGCATGTCCTCGGGAAAAATTACGGCTGTAGTTTCCCCTTGCTTTCAGCCGTTCGCAGTACCAGCACAGAAAGGCCGTTTTGGTTAATGTTGCAAGGCCAGATCAGTCAATCATCCAGACTGTTGCCCCTGCAACTATTGAAAAGGCTGCTGCCCCTCTTCAGGAACCACACGTTTGTCTGGCCTCTCAACAGATACCCCTCCGTTGTGGTTGCACCTACGGTACGGCCATCTGTATTGCTGAGGCACGCAAGCCTCCCCACCAACGGCAAGGTCCATGGTTCATGGGATGTATTTGTAAACGAAATTAGCACACACTGTCTGCTTTTTCTCCGTACGTCCATGCTGGTTGGCTCCCAACATAGTACTGGTGCGGAATAGTGCAGCACGCAGTCATCGCGTCGAGTATCGCTGGTCGTAATTCGTCGCGGCCACAGGACCGTAGATTGGAAACAAGTACGGCTTTCCTTACAGCGTAAAAACAATTTTGATATGTAAGCTATATTTATTACGCAGCATTATATGTCGTAAAATGCTGAAAACTGTCGTGTCCTGACATAGGTGAGAGAGGGGAAAAAAAGGGTTACTGGTCAGTCTGCGCTCCCGAGCGGTACAGAACAGAAGGCAGAAGGACAATTCACAGTGAAGGCATTTGATTGTTTTCATCTATCTGAGCCAACAATGGTACAGCCATTTACTACAAATACAGGTGGTGAGGCGCTGCAGGGAACTCGTTGTGGAGACTCTTGGACAATCAGGGTTTTGAAATAGTTGTTTATTCCAGAAAGGACTAGCTAATACACTGGAGGCTAGTTCTAGGATTAGAAGAAGCATGAATAATACTGTTACAACAGAAGCCACTCCAGAAATCCCAGGAGTGGATGCTAACCACAGGAACACTAACAGCGTCTTAAGGCAACAACTTTGTTGCAAAACAAAACATACTGAATGTGACACTGTTCACTGAGGCATTCCAAGTGAGAGAGCAGACTTACGCGGAGCTGGACCGATGCTGGAGTCGACGGACGCGGATTCGGCGCCCAGATCGTCTGACTGAGTTCTCTGCAAAATGCGGAATCTAGGGGTTTTAAGGAGTCGCGTGGGGGCGATGTTGTTCCCAATCAAAGCCACCCAGCCAATCCCGCAGGTCTCTTGCAAGCGCATGCCAATCACCGTTTAGTTAGGTTCCCATCCACTGCTCCTAAGGCGGGGATGTTAATGCAGTTGCAATAAGTCCGTATTTGGTATCAACATTGTTCAGCTGAAAGCTAAACGTAACTGTTCTGCCAAATAAGGCTTGAAACGTTATTATTGTACGTCATTTTTCCCCGCTCCTCACGCTCCCCGGCCGCCCAGAGTGGCCGAGCGGTTCTAGGCGCTTCATTCTGGAACCACGCGACCGGTACGGTCGCAGGTTCGAACCCTGCCTCCGGCATGGGTGTGTGTGATGTTCTTAGGTTTGTTAGGTTTAGGTAGTTCTAAGTTCTAGGGAACTGATGACGTCAGATGTCCCATAGTGCTCAGAGCCGGGCTACCCGGAGTAGGGAGTGCTAGGTTAACAATGTTTGGCGTTTTCGCTCTCTTTCTAACCCTAGTGAGCCTACTGACGCTGCTGTTCTCAGGGCTGATATCAAGCTGGCTTGATACGCTAGTACGTTCCTGTTGGTTACAAAGTTCTACGGTTGCAACCTACTACGGCGTCTAGACAACATATGAAGTTACACGTTAATTCCTTGAAGAGTAACTAACGCCCTGTGACCGCGTCTGTGGGCGTCTGCATTCTCGCAAAGCTCTCCTCTTACGGTTTACTTCATGTAACAATACTTCTCCTAGTTTCGTCTGCTCTCAGCATCGTCTCTGCTTCCGCGCCTTGGAACGCCTGTCCTCCGTTCTCACATCTTCCAGATAACACTACAGTAGCAAGGAATAATTAATATATTACAAAACGCAAACTAGTCAAGGACCACATTTGTCACTGCAAACTTTTAAAAATATGCGCGGTGTTGTACTATCACAATAACTACCAGAAATAATGAAAATAAAACCTGTACATTGCAAAGCTGAGATTTCTGGCTACAACGTACGAAAAAATCGTATCGTTTTACTTTACAGTTTTCTCAAAATCGAGTGAGAAAGACTGTACAGCAGAGAACGTACGCAATTCTAAAACAGTGGTAAAGTTTTATTGAGAAACTAAGTACACATATGGGTGTAGTTTTGCTTCATCTACATAAAACAATTTTTTTAACGCAAATCGGATGACTTGAAATTTCGCTCACCATTACGCGACTATCGCTGCGATGCCGCCGTGTGTGAACTGGAATAATTCTGAGGCCGCGATCTCGCTGCGAGCAGGCGCAGCTGTTTCTCTTGTGAGCATCGAGCCTTACAATGCGCTGCGTCAATCATACAGCCTGCTACACACAAGGAACACACGGTCCCTGGCCATAGGAACTTTCATTCGTCAGCGGCTTCTACTGTAAGAATGATGCTTTTCCGGAAACATGTTCACAGGACATTTTTTCCTCCATTCCTGCTTGTCGGTTTTATTAATATGCACCCAGTATAGCAGTTAGTTTTCTTGACTTACAGTACATTTACTTGAAATCACTTTGCCTTTTTCGGCTGGTGCCTATTTTTTCTTGCCAAGATAAAACATTTTTGCTTTACAACCACATTGGTTCGATTCCTGTTAAATAAACCACTGCTCCCTGTAATCATAATAATTCAGGTAACGAAACAAACTCTGGATTCTTAATATCAGATAGCGATCACCGTCAAAGTTTAATTCCTGAGTAAGGGGAACGTTATTGGTGAATTGCTATCATAGTTATAGTCGGTAGTGTTATGCTTGAGTCCATTTTGCATCACCATCGTCAATGGAGCCAGCAACCATTGTCAAAATCCAACATATCGTTTATAAACGTAGAGTATCAAATGAAGTGAAACTGTGGAAAGTTATCAAAGATCTGTATTAACCTCATTAAGATGAACCACTTACATGTGCGTGATAACTGCGCAAACGTAAGATTCTTTGAAAACTAAAACTTTTTTGAGTTCTATAGTACGTCAAAACTATTCTCTTATCCCATAAACTAACTGACACTGTATTTATGTTATATTGTCATATGAAATTGTTATATGTAATTCAAAGCATGGATAACTTTGGTGTGATAACTGGAAGATGACGGCACCCCATCCAAGAAAAGTTACTAACGAGGTTACTTGCCATAACTGACCATATAGCACGTGCTCTGCAAAGTGCTAAAGCTCATGCAGTGCTTTGAAAATTGCCCATCTCACTGGCAACAATTCAGAAAGTTTTGTGGGGTTTGTTACACTCGTACCCGTACAAGACGCAGACTGTGGATCAAGTGAAACCTCACGATACGTATCACCTTTCTGAATTTGCTCTTCGGTTCTATGGAGTGACGAGGAACATTTTATTCTACAGAGTGCAGTGAATACACAAAAATGTCCATGTTCGCATTCTTTATTACGCACGAAGAGTCATTGAACCCGCCATATGTGACTGGGTGGTATGAATTCATAACCATCTTTATTCTCGGTCCCTCCTTCTTTGAAGACAAGACAACCGCAGGGCTTTTCAATTATGCAGTGACGTCTGCACGTTATCGAAGCCTCCTTGTACTGCATGTGAATTCTGCGTTGAAACAGCGCAACTTTTTGGAAATCACGATTTTCATGCAAGATGCGGTAACACTTCATGTCGCTCGTCCGTGAAATATCTACTTACTCCAACCTTCCAAGAACATTTTATCTGCAGAGGTTCTCCAAATGTACGGCCTACAAGATCATCTGATCTGATTCCATGTGACTCTGGCCTCTTAGGTATCTAAAGGAACGCGTTCACTAATTACACATTCGGCCTCTACCTGATCTGAAGGCCAGTATCAAAGAACAATTGCACACATCCACTACAATTGCTGCGAACAATTGTCGATCACTACGCTTTACGTATGCAACATCTCGTCGATATATCTAGGACTCACAGAAAACAAATTTTGCAAGCAGTGATTAATAATGAAATCAACAATCTCCCTTCCTCGCTTGTTTGATCTTATCTGCCCTAGTCCCGTCCCTTATTCAGTCTTTCTTCCATTCAAAGCACCATTTTACATCCGGTGGCAAAAATTGGAACTACCTTTCCCCGCATAAATGTGTTCCACATTAGCGTATTTACGAAGTTTCGCTTCCATGTGAAAATCACAGCCCACACAGGACCTCTGAGAGTAGATGCGCTTTAATATAAGTACACAGAAAAATAACAACAGAACAGGAAAGATCCCTCCACCTTATCGAGAACTGGAGACATTTCAGCTTCTTTTAACAGATCTCACTAAGTACAATAATGAAAAAGAATAAGCTCGACGTTGGAGTGAAATTGGCACAAAATCTCAGTGCACAATGAGTGGACAAATGGAAATGTCGGGAAAAATGACAACCCGAGCCGGCCTCAAAGTGAGAGGAATAATAGGTGCAATCAGAGATTCAGTCTTTACGAGGAGAGATCACGCTCAGAATATATCCTGTGAGGAATGGCAAAGGAACGAGACGCGGAGGACCCGAGGTAATTGAAAAACTAAATGCGGCTGCCGAACGTAGTCAAAAGCTTGACTAATCAGTGTCTGTATTGTTGCCTTAGTTTTAGTTTATGTTATGTAATGCGTCGTTATAGCATAAATTATTTAGAAATTCTCCTTCCCTTAAGTTTCTGGTGGTGATTAAGAGTAAGTTTTTTTGTGTAAATTGTGTCATGTTTTAGCTTGTGGTTATTGTACAGGGTCAATCACCTAAAACGTGCGCGGCAAATATTGCAGAAATGAAAAGTGCTATTAATATGCGACTTTGACAGAACGGAATTCAGCCAGTAAACGGATTGTACCAATACTTAGAAAGTGTATTTTTTGTGCAATCATACACTTTTTTAAATGGAAGAGTGCCTATTGGCATTAACAAACTAAAAGTAGGATAAATTAGAATGTCGATGATATTTGTTGCAGGGTTCTGGTGATATTCGTTTACGAGATATCGAATTTTTAAAAGTAGCCACGCCGGCACTTGTTTGTGCCATTCAACATGCGCAGTTGCTAGGTATGATTTTAGTATCTTTATGCCTTGAGTACATTAGTCAGTCCGTGAGCGACAGTCCAAGCGCTAGGTCGTGAGTGGACTTTAGGATTTACCGATGCAGAAAAAGCCGACATGTTCATGGTGTATGGGAGTGTAGGGAGAATGCAGTTGGATGTATCGGGAAAGATATCTGGCAAAACATCTACGGTCTTGGCAATTATTTATCAAACTCTTCAGCAGTCACTTGAAAGTGGTAGTGTTACACCTAGACAACGTACCAGAAGGAAACTAGTGACGACAGAAGAGGGGGAAATTAATGTTTTTGTGGCTGTTGCAATTGGTCCCCATGTTAGCCTCTCGCAACCGCACAAGGAAAAACTATGAGTCAGGTAAGTGTGCTACGCATTCTCCATCGACATACGTCTCATCCCTGTCACACCTCTCTCCATCATGGGCAGGATGGAAACATTTATGAAGATCGCTTTTTCTTCTGTACATGGGCATTAAGACAGAATACTCCAAGTGTATCATGTGTTTGGTTTAGTGATGAAACCTCATTTACCAATCTCTGCCAGGTAAACCACCGAAACATTCATTGTTCGTCTGCTGACAATCCACATTGGCCTCGTCGGATGCAAGGTAAGGGTCCAAGTAGTGTCAACGTGCGGTGTCATTATCTCATAGCCCCGTCTTTCATACATGGAACACGGGTAGTCCATAGACAATCTTCCACGGATGCTAGGACGAGTTTGTGGTGCCAAAATAATGGCTGTCCAGTCAGTAGTGCACGAAATACTACAACATATCTTCACGAGTTGTTTCCAAATCGTTGGATTGGACGCAAAGGAACTTATTGTATCTTGGCTAGCCCGTTCCACGGATTGGACGCCTGTTGCCTTTTTTTTCTCTGGGGGAAGCTGAAAGTCGCTGTCTACAAGGACATGCCAACTACAGCCAGTGATATGCATTGACGTATTTCTGCAGCCTGCTCGGAGATCTCCACTGAAATACTAGCACTTGTGCAGCAAAGCGTGTACTCTTGCTGCCGCTGGTCATTCTGAACACAATCTGTAAAGGTGATCCCTGCTGCTACGGTGGCACGTTCGAATCCTGCCTCTGGCATGGGTGTGTGTGATGTCCTTAGGTTAGTTAGGTTTAGGTAGTTCTAAGTCTAGGGGATTGATGACCTTAGATGTTAAGTCTCATAGTGCTCAGAGCTATTTGAACCATTTTTTGTGTCCTGTTGTGTTGTTCCTTGGTGTGTGCTACCACGCGTATTATACAAGTGTCATTCTGGGAAATTTTCGAAGATACAGTCAGGTCCATAAGAAAGTCTACGCCATAATTTGCAGTGTATCGTCCACAGCAACATCTCTGGTAGTGGTCTCGAATGTAGTGCGCTTTTACATACTGTATACATAAGCAGCGTCATATTTGAATGTTTTGTTTTATCGCTTGCCGTTTAAGATTAGAGAAAAATATATGAAGTGTCACAAATCAGTGCAAAAATGTGCAATATGTATCCAAAATGCCTTCAGAGGTCCGTTAAGAAGCTATTTGGTTCGGACTAGACAAACTGGGTGCTTCAAGAGGATAATAATCCTAAATATCGCAGCTCTCTGGGCGTCCACTATGGATTGGCTTGCAATGTCTCCAGATGCAAATCCAGTCTGGAAAGTTTGGTCGTATATTAAGATGAAGCCTAAAGGAAAGACAGTATATACTTAGAAGCAGTTGTCAAATAATATCAGGACTATACGAAGATCGTTATAGAGAGAATATGCAGAAAGTCTATTGCAAAGCGTGCCAAGAAGGTGCCAAGGTGTAATAGATACATGCCCCCATTGGATTAACAATTAGATAATTGTGCAATTACTAATAATATGTATTTTCAGGTAAACATGCGTTTATAATAGTATCTTTTATTTCTTAAGATAGCAGCGTACACTTTCTTGTGGAACTGACTGTATATTTCGAAAATGACTCGCGCTATAATCCCATAACAAACACGACTGACATTCCAATTTACCCTAGATTCTGTTTGTTAATGTCAATAGGCATTGTTACACATAAAAAGTGTATGTTTGCACAATAATACACTTCCTTAGTATTATTACAATCTGTTTATTGGCTAACAATACGAGACCCTGATTTCCAATCCAGTCTGTGAAAACTTAAAATCAACAGCACTTTTCATTTTTTCATTATTTGCGGTAGGAGTTTTAGGTGATACACCCTTTATTTTTTCCTGTGTAGATGAGCCGTTAAAGGCATGTCGAGTGTAAACAGATGCATAAGGCGTCAGAGTTAGGTGCACCTAGCAACATCATTTTTGTGGTGTCCCGGCCAGACACCACACTTCCTAGGTGGTAGCCTTTAAATCGGCCGTGGTCCGTTAGTATACGTCGGACCCGCGTGTCGCCACTATCAGTGATAGTAGACCGAGCGCCGCCACACGGCAGGTCTAGTCTAGAGAGACTGCCTAGCACTCGCCCCAGTTGAACAGCCGACTTTGTTAGCCATGGTTCACTGTTTACATACGCTCTCGTTTGCAGAGACGACAGTTTAGCATAGCCTTCAGCTACGTCATTTGCTACGACCTCGCAATGCTCCATATTCAGTTACTATGAATGTATTCTGAACAGATAATATTGTGAATCATCTACCGTCAAGAGCGACGTTTATCATGAATGAATTAAAGTTAAGTATCAAACTAATTACGTGCGCTTTCTGAATTCTAATTCCTTGTCATGTTCCAGAACTCACGTCAGTATAGTTCCTCCCTCCTCATGCCAGCCTGCGTAAGCTAAAACGCCTCCATTTCGGCATCCAGTTGTAACACGGTATTGGCTCTTCTGCCAACACAACAATTTTACTTTTAAATTAGTGCGCAGATCCACGTCTGTTGCTCACAAATTCGCGTAGTACCATAATTACTGTAAAAGCAAAGTGTCTACTTGTAGATGTCTTAAACTGAAATACAGTCATCGTATTGGAGGATTATTGGTGGATCCAGATAATATTGTTTTAGTTTTCTGTTAGAAGCATGTCAAAGTCAAGGTATTAATGTACTGTTTCGTTCTTCTAATTTATATTACAGAGCCGTACTTAAGTTTTTTTCTTAACATAGAATACATATCATGTGTGACTTTAGTTTTCTAGAGGGACGGTGAATTTCTTGGAGGGAAACCGTTAGTTTTTGCCAGTGGTCATGGAGTTCTGAAGGGTGTAGTAAATATGTCGTGTGACTAGGGCCTCCCGTCGGGTAGACCGTTCGCCGGGTACAACTCTTTCGATTTGACGCCACATCGGCGACTTGCTCGTCGATGGGAATGAAATGATTATCATTAGGACAACACAACACCCAGTCACTAAAGGATCTCCGACCCAGCCGGGAATCGAATCCAGGCCCTTAAGACTGTCATTCTGTCGCGCTAACCACTCAGCTACCGCGGTCGGACAAGGGTGTAGTGAATCATTGTGTGTTGTAAGAGGTGTTCCTTTACTGTGTAGTATGAGAAGCATTAATGGACTTCATTTTCTACGTGATCATTCGACGTACAGCGGCTGTTATTGTGAGATTTGTGGTCTACCGACGGTTGCAAGAAGTAAGGGATGTCCTGCGGATTTTAAGATTTGTCAGACACCAGATTTGGCAAATAGAGCACTGAGCGACCTGCACCACGTCTCTTCTTAGCTGCTGCGTACTCCTCGGTATCCGTTTTATTGTGTCCACCGGCCTGTGTAGTCAGAAAGTACTAGTAATCTGAATTTAAGTCACACTACTCGCAACTTGTCGCGTAAGAAACATTTCACTTTGATCGCCCTGCAGAGAGACCTTGAACTGAACGCCAAAAATAATTTGTTAAACATAAATCTTTGGAGCAAAGAGATGTTAAAAGCTATTGAGTAAACGAGATTTTTGAGGCAGAGCGCAACATTAACTATCGGTGCAATAATCATGAATCAATCTGCGTTAAAATGTAGCGCAATAACTGGAGCTATAGTTGTTCATTGAATTCGTCATGGCTATGCAGTTTCACTCTGAAAAACGTGTAGCGACAGGGGTATAATGTGCTTTGCTGAGGTTTTAAGAAGTGACCACGCTTTAGGTGTTACACAGGCGGATATGTTGCGAACAGGTGTTGAAGTGGATCAGCTGGCAGGGGGAAGCGAGCGCTAGCACGCACAGGGGTCCGCCACACAACTCTCTGTTCAGCGCACAGCCCGGCAAGCTGCTGGTGCCGACATGCGAAAAGGTCAGCAAACCCGTAGCCACTAGGCTGGCAGGAAATTCGCCAGAAGAGTCACTGTCCGTGACACATGTTTTCGGTATAATTGCACATGTTGAGCACATGCAAAAAAAAAATACATTTTGTAAATACACACTTGAATGTCAAACGGATTCGTAATTATTTTGTACGGAAATGTGTGTGTGTGACGTTCCGTCTCTGATAATAACAGACTGCTGATTGAGAAGAACGGAAACAAATTTGAACACAAAATTAATTACTACTCCCACGAACTGCAAAGAAATCAATTCTCAACCTTCTGACTGTGAATTTTAAAATATACTCTAAAGACTCCTAACCATTGTCCTTCAATGCTCTTGTACGCAACAGACAACTTACCTCGTCTTGCGACTGCAACTGCGTGATCAGCAACATACTAATTCGAAAAGCAATACTGCGATCAATGCAGAGTGCAGTGCGTGGACTAATTGGAACAATTATTGCCATACTTTTGTACGTATAAGTTGAATGATCGGGAGGGATTTAGCCATGTAACCTTAAACGATGTAAAGAAAAATTAATTAAACCAATAAAACTTTTAATTTAGTATTTTCTGAAAATTGATTTAAATGCAGACAAACTATACACAGAAAATCTGGAAATTTGTGGTAAGTTCTCGTGGGAACAAACTGCTGCTAGGTTTACACACTATTTAATCTAACTTAAACTACCTTCCTCTAAGAACAACACACACACACACACACACACACACACACACACACACACAGAGAGAGAGAGAGAGAGAGAGAGAGAGAGAGAGAGAGAGATGCACACAAACACACATGCCAGAGGGAGCACTCGAACCTCTGAGGGGAGCAGCGCGAACCGTGGCGAGGAGCCCCAGATCGCGCGGCTATCCCGCGCGGCACCTTTACACAGACATTTAAGTCTTCCACAATGTCTGTACTCAACAAACACGTTTCTGGCCACACCAAGGATACGAATATAGCTCTCAGTGTATCCATACGCCGGCCGGTGTGGCCGTGCGGTTCTAGGCGCTTCCGTCTGGAACCGCGTGACCGCTACGGTCGCACGTTCGAATCCTTCCTCGGTCACGGATGTGTGTGATGTCCTTATGTTAGTTAGTTTTAAGTAGTTCTAAGTTCTAGGGGACTGATGACTACAGATGTTAAGTCCCATAGTGCTCAGAGCCATTTGAGCCATTTTTTGTATCCATACAGGAATTCGACAAACCCCCTGCAGTACGCAAGCAACTAACAACTACATGCGAAAAGGCAAATTACCAAAAAATCCTCAGTTATTACCAAAGTATCCTCCGGGGCTACTAGCACGATTACGGCAGGATGTGACCTCTCACGTCGCATGGCTGTTCTCCATCGCACCCTGCGTCGACCACTTCCGACTCCCCTCGACACCTGTTAGCCCCCTACTACTAGCGATAATAATATCTCAGGCTCTGGGTTTGTGTATGCACACATTGGAATCACAGATGTCCAACTTTAAAATGTATACATTTTCATTGTGGTAATGATAACCACAAGGATTGTAGATGATTCACATACACCCATGCACACGCACACTTTTTTAGTCCAAATGTGGCAGTCATTACTATGTAATAAAGTAACTTATCACCAACTAATTCATTGTCACAATATGCATTTAGAGTTATTACTTAGGTTTATGTCCTTTCTCAATAAAATTAATAGGCAAAACTTTCGATAATGCAAGAAAAAATTGCTGTTGTGGTGAGAATAGGCCAATGTAGGAATGCATTTTTTAATTATAATAAAGAGAAGCATATGTCCAGTCGAGTTATTTTGAAACCTTTTTGTGGAGTGCACTCAAATTTTAATTTATGTAAGTAAAAAATTTAGTTACATTTCTGTAAAGACAATGTTCATTTTTACTATCGCGTATTGTAAACCACGCGAAGAATTAATTAGTAAATATTCATATAGAACAAATTTTCCTATATTTGTCTTTTTACTTTTCTTTTGCTGACACAGACAATCTGCGTATGAATTTTAAGTACCGTACAATATTAATTCCTTTCTTTCATGTAAGGCAGTTGGGTGTCGTTTTCTGGTTTTGATGAACATTGAATATTTGAGTTTGATGAGTCTGAAACCACCTAACTGATCTAATGATTGAGTTTGCACTAGAAGTGTGTGTTTTTTTAAGTGTTTTACAGGAGTGATGTGATGTTACTGTCATGATGTGACACTTCTGTCACATATTACTATGCGATATAAGTTGACTTTCTGCTGCTGTTTCGAGGCTGTACCAGGGAGGACATTGTGTTTGAAAAGATATTCTTGCGTTTGCCATGCTAGGGTGAAGCAGCTTCGGAAGTGTCTCTTTTGTTGTCAGAAAGCAGCCTGTGAATCTCATTAGTTCAAGAGGACCTCCTCTGGCTCTGGGGATACAGACAGTTCTGCAGAAGCCAGGAAAAGACTCGCTCAGTGGCTATTGAATGCTAGCTAGGTTCCGACACCCCTAGTAGTCTGTGAAATACTTCAAACAGACAGATGCACAATCTTACCAACATGAAAGAGAGACAGATTAGTGCTCTCTCAGAGAATTTGGTTCAGACAATAGTATTGCTTCACTCGGTTATTGGTGCGTAAGGTGGACCATTCGGGAAGACACAGCTTTTGCCCAGTACCCAATTCATGTTTATAAATGTGCATCTTGCACGCTTAAAGAGGGAAGCTGCCTAGGCCTTCCTCTGCTTTTCCATGACTTTAGCAACAATTCTTGCCTGTCATTTTGCCAACACCATGGAGTTGTTTGCTTCATGTAGAGTATTTTGAAACTAAAGATTGTAGGGCAGTGCCCTTAGATTCTGATCTTTGTACTCCGGGTCATCACAAAGAATGGGTCATCTCCAGCCACCGTCTGGTGCTGATCAGGTACAACTTCAACGGAGGGGTATCTGTAGAGAGGCCAGACAAACGTGTGGTTCCTGAAGAGGGGCAGCAGCCTTTTCAGAAGTTGCAGGGGCAACAGTCTGGATGATTGACTGATCTGGCCTTGCAACAATAACCAAAACGGCCTTGCTGTGCTGGTACTGCGAACGTCTGAAAGCAAGGGGAAACTACGGCCGTAATTTTTCCCGAGGGCATGCAGCTTTACTGTTTGGTTAAATGATGATGGCGTCCTCTTGGGTAAAATATGCCGGAGGTAAAATTGTCCCTCATTCGGATCTCCGGGCGGGGACTACTCAAGAGGACGTCATTATCAGGAGATAGAAAACTGGTGTTCTGCGGATCGGAGGGTGGAATGTCAGATCCCTTAATCGGGCAGGTAGGTTAGAAAATTTAAAAAGGGAAAGGATAAATTAAGGTAAGATATAGAGGGAATTAGTGAAATTCGGTGGCAGGAGGAACAAGACTTCTGGTCAGGTAACTACAGGGTTATAAACACAAAATCAAATAGGGGTAATGCAGGAGTAGGTTTAATAATGAATAGGAAAATAGGAATGCGGGTAAGCTACTACAAACAGCATAGTGAACGCATTATTGTGGCCAAGATAGATACGAAGCCCACACCTACTACAGTAGTACAAGTTTATATGCCAACTAGCTCTGCAGATGATGAAGAAATTGATCAAATCTATGGTGAGATAAAAGAAATTACTCAGGTAGCGAAGGGAGACTACAATTTAATAGTCATGGGTGACTGGAATTCGAGTGTAGGAAAAGGGAGAGAAGGAAACGTAGTAGGTGACTATGGATTGGGGCTAAGAAATGAAAGAGGAAGCCGCTTGGTAGAATTTTGCACGTAGCACAACTTAATCAAGCTAACACTTGGTTTAAGAATCATGAAAGAAGGTTGTATACATGGAAGAACCCTGGAGATACTAAAAGGTATCAGATAGATTATATAATGGTAAGACAGAGATTTAGGAACCAGGTTTTAAATTGTAAGACATTTCCAGGGGCAGATGTGGACTCTGACCACAATCTAATGGTTATGACCTGTAGATTAAAACTGAAGAAACTGCAAAAAGATGGGAATTTGAGGAGATGGGATCTGGATAAACTGAAAGAACCAGTGGTTGTACAGAGTTTCAGGGAGAGTATAAGGGAACAAATGGCGGGAAAGGGGGAAAGAAATACAGTAGAAGAACAATGGGTACCTTAGAGGGATGAAGTAGTGAAGGCAGCGGAGGATCAAGTATGTAAAAAGACGAGGTCTAGTAGAAATCCTTGGGCAACAAAAGAAATATTGAAATTGATTGATGAAATGAGAATATATAAGAATGCACTAAATGAAGCAGGCAAGGAGGAATACAAACGTCTCAAAAATGATATCGACAGGAATTGCAAAACGGCTAAACAGGGATGGCTAGAGGACAAATGTAAGATACATAACAGGGATTGCCAGGATGTAGAGGCTTATATCACGAAGGGTAAGATTGATACTGCCTACAGGAAAATTAAAGAGACCCTTGGAGATAAGAGAACCACTTGTATGAACATGAAGAGCTCAGATGGAAACCCAGTTCTAAGCAAAGAAGGGTAAGCAGAAAAGTGGAAGGAGTATATAGAGGGTCAATACAAGAGCGATGTACTTGAGGACAATACTATGGAAATTGAAGAGGATATAGATAAGGATGAAATGATAGATGCGATACTGCGTGAAGAGTTTGACAGAGCACTGAAGGACCTGAGTCGAAACAAGGCCCACGGCGTAGACACCATTCCATTGGAACTACCGACGGCCTTGGGAGAGCCAGTCCTGACAAAACTCTACCATCTCGTGAGCAAGATGTACGAAACAGGGGAAATACCCTCAGACTTCAAGAAGAATGTAATAATTCCAATCCCAAACAAAGCAGTTGTTTACAGATGTGAAAACTACCGAACAATCAGTTTAATAAGCCACAGCTGCAAAATACTAACACGAATTATTTACAGACGAATGGAAAAACTAGCAGAAGCCGACCTCGGGGAAGATCAGTTTGGATTCCCTAGAAATACTGGAACACGTGAGGCAATACCGACCTTACGACTTATCTTAGAAGAAAGATTAAGGAAAGGCAAACCTACGTTTCTAGCATTTGTAGACTTAGAGAAAGCTTTTGACAATGTTGACTGAAATACTCTCTTTCAAATTCTAAAGGTGGCAGGGGTAAAATACAAGGAGCGAAAGGCAATTTACAATTTGTACAGAAACCAGATGGCAGTTATAAGAGTCGAGGGATATGAAAGGGAAGCAGAAATTGGGAAGGGAGTAAGACAGGTTTGTAGCCTCTCCCCGATGTTATTCAATCTGTATATTGAGCAAGCAGTAAAAGAAACAAAAGAAAATTTCGGAGTAGGTATTAAAATCCATGGAGAAGAAATAAAAATTTGAGGTTCACCGATGTCATTGTAATTCTGTCAGAGACAGCAAAGGACTTGGAAGAGCAGTTGAATGGAATGGACAGTGTCTTGAAAGGAGGATATAAGATGAACATCAACAAAAGCAAAACGAGGGTAATGGAATGTAGTCGAATTAAGTCGGGTGATGCTGAGGTAATTAGATTAGGAAATGAGACACTTAAAGTAGTAAAGGAGTTTTGCTATTTGCGGAGCAAAATAACTGATGATGGTCGAAGTAGAGCTAATATAAAATGTAGACTGGCAATGGCAAGGAAAGCGGTTCTGAAGAAGAGAAATTTGTTAACATCGAGTATAGATTTAAGTGTCAGGAAGTCATTTCTGAAAGTATTTGTATGGAGTGTAGCTATGTATGGAAGTGAAACATGGACGATTAGTAGTTAGGACAAAAAGAGAATAGAAGCTTTCGAAATGTGGTGCTACAGAAGAATGCTGAAGATTAGATGTGTAGATCACATAACTAATGAGGAAGTATTGAATAGGATTGGGGAGAAGAGATGTTTGTGGCACAACTTGTCGAGAAGAAGGGATCGGTTGGTAGGACATGTTCTGAGGCATCAAGGGATCACCAATTTAGTATTGGAGAATAGCGTGGAGGGTAAAAATCATAGAGGGAGACCAAGAGATGAATAAACTAAGCAGATTCAGAAGGATGTAGGTGGCAGTAGGTACTTGGAGATGAAGAAGCTTGCTCATGGAGAGCTGCATCAAACTAGTCTCAGGACTGAACATCACAACAACAACAACAACAACAACTTTGATTTCGCAACCTGCCATGCAGATCTTGTTGCACACACTCTATAGAGTCTTCCACATTTTTTAGTACCGCATCTCAGCTCTGAATTAATGTAATTTTGTAGTTTGATTTGAGTTGAATGGAAGTTTGCCCTGTGTTAACTTCACTGTGAACTATGTGAATAGTGAGAGTAAATAAGTAACTGATAATCTGAATCTCCCCTTAGATATGTAAGTTGTACTACAACTTGTCGTGGTTAGGCGACGCGTTGAAAATAAATGTAAACTGTTGAATACCCAGTTAATTCACTTCACTGTGTCAGCTTTGTCCTCGTGCACAGTTGACTCTTTTGGACAATACTAGTGCTTTTACCAGTTCCTTTCACTTTATCAACTCCATGATCACTCTCAGTGTGATTCACTATCGCTATTTACTCAAGGTAGTGTATTCAAAACCTTCCACACTGGACATAACCTTACTGTCAAGACCCTTCTCCTTGGCTACCTACTGTCATCCATATGTAAGTCAAGAACTGCAATAAGAAATCATTCATACATCGGAACAATCATATTTTGATCAGTCACACAAGCATAAATATTTGTAACACGTACATATAAGATGGAGTATCTTTACTGCACGTCCTAACACGACTATTCGAGCAACAGCTCTAAATTAAAGACATGATAATCTCCCTTCCTCCTCCTGTTTCTCAGCAACTCTGCTTCTGTGACATCTGAGAGTCCCATATGTCGCACTCTGAAAAAGACTTAAAACGAATAGAAAGGAATTTACGTCAACGCACGTCTTTTGTGAGACAGCATGCGCAATTTCACTGGAAGCGTCTGCCTGACCATAAAAAATTGTTTTTAATAGTGTGGCGTCTGTCGTTTCGCTGACACCTCTCCACAGTCATCCAAATGTTTGGTAATGCTAACTTCACAATATCACTGTGCCTCGATTTAAAGAAATTTGGAAACGGTACATATTTTTATTTTATTTTATATGCTGGAAACTTGTTATACAGCACTAATATAGGTGGGGTAGATTTCAAACCATTCGCAAACCCATTGATTGCTTCCGGAAAGAAATATAGATACAAATCTCAAGACCTATGAAAATGTTGGCGCAGTTTGCAAAGCGAATAGATGTCGGGTGGTCAGATGAAATGTGAGTTGTTTGTATTCTCCTGTTTTGTGAAGTAGGCTTCCAGACTATTGACAAATATTGTGGACTATATCAGCTGGTCAACATGATCGACTTAATGCAGTAAATAACGCGGAAATGCTCATACTACATACTGGTAGCTCTCCTTAGAGCTTTGAGAAAAATTTTGAAGTCCACTCCACAGCCACAAAAATACAGGAGTAACCTTCAGCAGATCTTAGAGGAGGTTCAAGCAGGTGAGCTGGAGTGAGTTCTTTCAATCTTGATGGTATGATTGGAACGAAAGGTATATGACGTGATGCGTTGGTGGTTATATATTTTGACACAGCTTAAATGAAGTCAAAGTTTTGCGAATGGTCTTCTCCACATTGAGAAAGAATCATGCTTTCTAAAGCTTGCAAAAAAAGTTGCTTGCACAATGGTACACATAACTAAAATGTGTGTGACAGACCAATCATTGACTAATTCTCCAAGAATAGAGACAACAAGCACTGAATTATTTCCAGTTCTTTTCTCAAACTAAATGACACATTTCACCAAATAAAACTGCCTGTTGCTTTGTTGTCTTGACCTTTGCACTTCTCCTTAACCTCTTTCCAAGGTGCATCTTAGCTTGCACCTACTCAATATTTTCAAGTGCACTCACAATGTAATGACCAAAACCAAAATTTCTGTGAGTACATTACACTGAATTGTTCTATTCTACATCATTCTCGGTCCCATGAGTCGACACTAGAGGAGATCTTTGGAGATTGTCAGCAATGATATCTTTTCCAGGCCTGTATAAGAAGGTGTGATCGAAAGTAATGCCTCCGAATTTTAATTACGAAAACTCGTAAAGTTTTTTAAATGATGCAAACTATAATAACATTTTACATCTTTGTTCTTTCATGTCTAGATATTTGTAGCCCTTTACAGTTATAATGCTGAAGTTGTAGCGTGTAACAAGGTTTCGTGTAACACACACATGTCGGTGCAGTACCGTAATCGAGTTTCGAATTCGAAGAGTTCGTCCACACATGGAGGCCCCTCTACTTCAGGCTGACCATGCCAGTCAACACATGCGCACTGTGACCCTTGCAGTAACCCGTACTCTTGGGTTCACCGCCACCACTCATCCTCCACATGGTCCCAACCTCGCCCCGTATAATTTTCACCTATTTCTGAAAAAGAATAACTTCGATAACCTCACTTTGTTAGTAATGAAATAGTGCAAGTGGAAGTGATGTTGTGGCTCCATCAACAAGGTCAAACACACTAAAGTGATGGTATCAACATATTGGTCTCTCATTGAGAGAATTTGTTCGTCGCCCGGATGACAGTGTTGAGAAATGTATATGTAGACATGAAGAATAACGATGTAGAATGTTAGGAACGCTTGTTTTCAGTTTTCAGAATTATGTAACAGATTTTGAAGCATTACTTTTCAGCTCTCTCTCGTTCAGTTTTGAAATTCAGTTCCTGTAGTTATAATGTCCACCGGATTAAATGAACACGAATGAGCCTCGTACTCATCAAAATTTCCAGAACTCGATGATGAGTTTTAATTTTCATCATCGGACCAAACACGTACTTCGATATCCTTCCATAACTAATCAAGCTCCGTAACTGAGTTATTGCATTCACATTAATCACCACCCAAGTTAGAAAAACAACGTTATGACGTCATAGTACCCCGTATACACTGCAAAACAGAATTAGGGGATCGGTTTTCCGAAACCCCGTAATTTCCACCCACTGTGATGATTACTTTTGAAATATAGCTCAAAGGTGTGCATAACCGTCCTCTTATGAGCCACCGAAGAAAATAATCCGGACACACCGCCACGCAGAATCGGCGCGAAAAAACCGCAGGGGGTGGCATAGAGAGCGTCAATGAAACTCCGTTTTCCCTAGAACGCTAATTCCCACAATTTTGCTGTCCCAAACGACAGTTTGCAGTGCTATAAGAACCAAAAAGGCATTCTTCACAACCGTTGGCACTGCTGACACCCTCAGGGTTTTGAACTCATCTCAAGGGACATTTAGGGGCACCATTACCACACAATGTGATGCACGCATTTGCAGCGCAGCGTGACCGCTATTTTTGCTCTCGTGTAGCCGTTGGAAACGCTACCGACAGTTCAAAACTATTTCAAGAAATCTGAATGTGAACCGAAACAGCTAAGTGATTTCACGCTTTTCCAGCGTTCTTACTTTGTGTCCTCTTGTGACGTGAAGACGAGGGGCGTATGACATCGACACAAGCATGAATGTTCGAGTATAATGTCTTTTCTGGAGACTAGAAATCCACTCTGTAGGAATCAGCATGGGTTTAGCAAGAAAACGGTCGTGTGAAACCCAGCTCGCGCTATTCGTCCACGAGACCGAGTACGTAGTTATAATGTCCACCGGATTAAATGAACACGAATGAGCCTCGTACTCATGGGTTCACAGGTAGATGCCGTGTTTCTTGACTTCCGCAAGGCGTTTGACACAGTTCCCCACAGTCGTTTAATGAACAAAGTAAGAGCATACCGACTATCAGATCAATTGTGTGATTGGATTGAGGAGTTCCTAGATAACAGAACGCAGCATGTCATTCTCAATGGAGAGAAGTCTTCCGAAGTAAGAGTGATTTCAGGTGTGCCGCAGGGGAGTGTCATAGGACCGTTGCTATTCACAATATACATAAATGACCTGGTGGATGACATCGGAAGTTCACTGAGGCTTTTTGCAGATGATGCTGTGGTGTATCGAGAGGTTGCAACAATGGAAAATTGTACTGAAATGCAGGAGGATCTGCAGCGAATTGACGCATGGTGCACGGAATGGCAATTGAATCTCAATGTAGACAAGTGTAATGTGATGCGAATACATAGAAAGATAGGTCCCTTATCATTTAGCTACAAAGTAGCAGGTCAGCAACTGGAAGCAGTTAATTCCATAAATTATCTGGGAGTACGCATCAGGAGTGATTTAAAATGGAATGATCATATAAAGTTGATCGTCGGTAAAGTAGATGCCAGACTGAGATTCATTGGAAGAACCCTAAGGAAATGCAATCCGACAACAAAGGAAGTAGGTTACAGTACGCTTGTTCGCCCAATGCTTGAATACTGCTCAGCAGTGTGGGATCCGCACCAGGTAGGGTTGATAGAAGAGATAAAGAAGATCCAACGGAGAGCAGCGCGCTTCGTTACAGGATCATTTAGTAATTGCGAAAGCGTTACGGAGATGATAGATAAACTCCAGTGGAAGACTCTGCAGGAGAGACGCTCAGTAGCTCGGTACGGGCTTTTGTTAAAGTTTCGAGAACATACCTTCACCGAAGAGTCAAGCAGTATATTGCTCCCTCCTACGTATATATCGCGAAGAGACCATGAGGATAAAATCAGAGAGATTAGAGCCCACACAGAAGCATACCGACAATCCTTCTTTCCACGTACAATACGAGACTGGAATAGAAGGGAGAACCGATAGAGGTACTCCGCCACACACCGTCAGGTGGCTTGCGGAGTATGGATGTAGATGTAGATGTAGAAAATGGCAAACAGAGGATATAAAGATCGAAGACTGCCAATTTTGGCAAAACTCTCGTTGGCACCTACCTACCTTATTTGAAAATTTTAGTAATGTAACTTTATAGACAGAACCCATGCCGAAGCCCTAGGTGTTTGTAGACTAGCAACCCATCCCCCTCTCTCCGTCTCGCGATGCCTTCTACCAGGTGCAAGAGCAGCAGTCTGGTGCCAAATGTGCAGCAGCAAAGCCTACTTGCAGGGACTGGGGACTCTCGCCACGGATACTGTATGCAGAGAAACATTTTAAAAATTTCAATAAAGGTGGACAGACGCGACCGAGGGTTTTGCCGAACTAGGGCGGGGGGGGGGTGAGGTACTCTTTGCCGTTTTACTGACGCATATGGCAATGTCGCACCCCGCCACGGTCACGCTATAGGAGGACACATTCAGAAGCGCTGAAAATGCTTAGGCACCCTCTTCTGCTCTGGGTCACGTTCAAATTTCGTCGACTGGTTTCAGACTGTCATTGGTGGTTCCAACCTGTAGACTCCGAATTTGCACAATCACGCAGTGCGGTAATGCAAACCCAAAATGTCTCTAGATAATACACTCCTGGAAATGGAAAAAAGAACACATTGATACCGGTGTGTCAGACCCACCATACTTGCTTCGGACACTGCGAGAGGGTTGTACAAGCAATGATCACACGCACGGCACAGCGGACACACCAGGAACCGCGGTGTTGGCCGTCGAATGGCGCTAGCTGCGCAGCATTTGAGCACCGCCGCCGTCAGTGTCAGCCAGTTTGCCGTGGCATACGGAGCTCCATCGCAGTCTTTAACACTGGTAGCATGCCGCTACAGCGTGGACGTGAACCGTATGTGCCGTTGACGGACTTTGAGCGAGGGCGTATAGTGGGCATGCGGGAGGCCGGGTGGACGTACCGCCGAATTGCTCAACACGTGGGGCGTGAGGTCTCCACAGTACATCGATGTTGTCGCCAGTGGTCGGCGGAAGGTGCACGTGCCCGTCGACCTGGGACCGGACCGCAGCGACGCACGGATGCACGCCAAGACCGTAGGATCCTACGCAGTGCCGTAGGGGACCGCACCGCCACTTCCCAGCAAATTAGGGACACTGTTACTCCTGGGGTATCGGCGAGGACCATTCGCAACCGTCTCCATGAAGCTGGGCTACGGTCCCGCACACCGTTAGGCCGTCTTCCGCTCACGCCCCAACATCGTGCAGCCCGCCTCCAGTGGTGTCGCGACAGGCGTGAATGGAGGGACGAATGGAGACGTGTCGTCTTCAGCGATGAGAGTCGCTTCTGCCTTGGTGCCAATGATGGTCGTATGCGTGTTTGGCGCCGTGCAGGTGAGCGCCACACTCAGGACTACATACGACCGAGGCACACAAGGCCAACACCCGGCATCATGGTGTGGGGAGCGATCTCGTACACTGGCCGTACACCTCTGGTGATCGTCGAGGGGACACTGAATAGTGCACGGTACATCCAAACCGTCATCGAACCCATCGTTCTACCATTCCTAGACCGGCAAGGGAACTTGCTGTTTCAACAGGACAATGCACGTCCGTATGTATCCCGTGCCACCCAACGTGCTCTAGAAGGTGTAAGTCAACTACCCTGGGCAGCAAGATCTCCGGATCTGTCCCCCATTGAGCATGTTTGGGACTGGATGAAGCGTCGTTTCACGAGGTCTGCACGTCCAGCACGAACGCTGGTCCAACTGAGGCGCCATGTGGAAATGGCATGGCAAGCCGTTCCACAGGAGTACATCCAGCATCTCTACGATCGTCTCCATGGGAGAATAGCATCCTGCATTGCTGCGAAAGGTGGATATACACTGTACTAGTGCCGACATTGGGCATGCTCTGTTGCCTGTGTCTATGTGCCTGTGGTTCTGTCAGTGTGATCATGTGATGTATCTGACACCAGGAATGTGTCAATAAGGTTTCCCTTTCCTGGGACAATGAATTCACGGTGTTCTTATTTCAATTTCCAGGAGTGTAGTTCAATCGCCCGAGGGTGTCAGAAGTTGCCAAGAATGTCTCCCTGTTGCCCAGAACACTGTAAACTGTCGTTCTCGATCTTGAAATGTGTGGGAATCAACCCCACAGGGAAAAACGGTGTTTTCCTTTTCGCCCTTTTCGTCAATCCCTGCGGCCTTTCGCGTCGATTCGGAGCGGTATGTCTGCAATGATTTCCCCAGCCACCTATAAGAAAACATACTAATTTCTACGATTGGCAACGTGATTGTGCCCTCCATTGAAAGGGCGTCCAATTACGGGGTGTTACCACCTTCCATTCACATAACACGTCCACAGTGACGTTGCGGAGAATTTTCGTGAAATTTGGTGTCAATGTGGCATCATTAATTCGCCTTACACGTGACATGAACTTTTGAGGTATGTTCGTTTCTCCACATGTAACAACACCAAGCTGTTCGAAGAAACGTCGAGCCTGAGGGTGACATCGCAGGACGCCACGTTTCTGCACCGTTACAGAGGAAGAAGGTCGCATCCTTGTACCATATATCAAACTATTGCGTTGCAATGGGTGGAAATTACGGGGTTTTGAAGCAGTAATCTTTTAATGGGTGGAAATTACGGGGTTTTGAAGCAGTAATCTTTTAATTCTGTTGGGCAGTGTACAGCAGTTTCTTGGAAGACAATAGACAAAATTCTTCACCTACCCGTAAGTCTGGATATGAAAAAAGAGGTAGCCCTACAACAGCCAGCGTTACATACTCAAATTCTGCCTTTATTTGGGTGTCCCATGTCCAGTGGTTAGCATAAAGAACTCACATTCGGAAGGATGACAATTTAATTCCCATCCGGGCATCTGGGATTCAGGTTTTCCCTGATTTCCTTGAATCGATCCAGGCAAATGCAAGACTGGTTCTTATGCAAAAGGCACCACCAGTTTCCTTCCACATCCTTCCGTAATCTGACGATAGGATTTTTCATGCCTTCCGAAAGCCAGCAAGTTTTCATTCCAATCAATGCACACAGCTATGTGTAGGCAAAATATTGTTATTTATAAACCATTTCTAAAAATTAATCACTCTCAAGAATGCTCTAATCTTTTTCCTAATTTTTATAACAGAGGAGCATCTAATTACCTCAATCTTTACAGAATCATGTGGAACTCTTGATGCCTTCACAATATGTCCAAGAAATTTCACGTGACACCTACTAAATTTGCGATTTTTCTAAGTTAACTTGTCGACAGCCTGTACAAAACCTCGCTATGACTTTCTCCTAGACAATCAACACATTGTCAATGTAGATAGTCAACATTATTCTCAAATCGCCAGATATATTCCTATTAAGACCTGTAATAAATGCAGCTGACTGGATGTTCAACCCAAAAGGTAGCAACAGCAACAATATAGGAATGCTGTGAACTTTCGACAACAAAGATGAGGCTCAAACTGTCAGTAACTTGTCATAAGAGAATAGAAGAAGGAACCTTAATACCGTGATATTATTGCAACAAGATATCTAAGGTCAATAGTCATTACATTGATGCTACAATAACAATACGAATTTGTCTGGAATATAGCAGCAGTCAAATTCCATCTCCCTTCTTAGACCTCACTAACAACTCATTATTATCAGAAGTCACAGCAAGTTCAAACATCCTGTGCATTAACATGTGTATTATTAAACCCTGGGACAGGATACAGCCTGACAGGAAGAGCTCTTGCACTGTTCTCCTTAGTCTGATAGGAAAAAAACTTTCCACACACCACGATGTTCACAGAATTCTGAATGGTAATATACAGTACACCGAACAAATTCTCTTTCACTAACTCATCTCCTTCCTCGTCATAGAGAAACCAAATCCTTATGTCTTAAGACGTACACACACTCCTGGAAATGGAAAAAAGAACACATTGACACCGGGGTGTCAGACCCACCATACTTGCTCCGGACACTGCGAGAGGGCTGTACAAGCAATGATCACACGCACGGCACAGCGCTCACACCAGGAACCGCGGTGTTGGCCGTCGAACGGCGCTAGCTGCGCAGCATTTGTGCACCGCCGCCGTCAGTGTCAGCCAGTTTGCCGTGGCATACGGAGCTCCATCGCAGTCTTTAACACTGGTAGCATGCCGCGAGAGCGTGGAGGGGAACCGTATGTGCAGCTGACGGACTCTGAGCGAGGGCGTATAGTGGGCATGCGGGAGGCCGGGTGGATGTACCGCCGAATTGCTCAACACGTGGGGCGTGAGGTCTCCACAGTACATCGATGTTGTCGCCAGTGGTCGGCGGAAGGAGCACGTGCCCGTCGACCTGGGACCGGACCGCAGCGACGCACGGATGCACGCCAAGACCGTAGGATCCTACGCAGTGCCGTAGGAGACCGCACCGCCACTTCCCAGCAAATTAGGGACACTGTTGCTCCTGGGGTATCGGCGAGGACCATTCGCAACCGTCTCCATGAAGCTGGGCAACGGTCCCGCACACCGTTAGGCCGTCTTCCGCTCACGCCCCAACATCGTGCAGCCCGCCTCCAGTGGTGTCGCGACAGGCGTGAATGGAGGGTCGAATAGAGACGTGTCGTCTTCAACGATGAGAGTCGCTTCTGCCTTGGTGCCAATGATGGTCGTATGCGTGTTTGGCGCCGTGCAGGTGAGCGCCACAATCAGGACTGCATACGACCGAGGCACACAGGGCCAACACCCGGCATTATGGTGTGGGGAGCGATCTCGTACACTGGCCGTACACCTCTGGTGATCGTCGAGGGGACACTGAATAGTGCACGGTACATCCAAACCGTCATCAAACCCATCGTTCTACCATACCTAGACAGGCAAGGGAACTTGCTGTTCCAACAGGACAATGCACGTCCGCATGTATCCCGTGCCACCCAACGTGCTCTAGAAAGGTGTAAGTCAACTACCCTGGGCAGCAAGATCTCCGGATCTGTCCCCCATTGAGCATGTTTGGGACTGGATGAAGCGTCGTCTCACGCGGTCTGCACGTCTAGCACGAACGCTGGTCCAACTGAGGCGCCAGGTGGAAATGGAATGGCAAGCCGTTCCACAGGAGTACATCCAGCATCTCTACGATCGTCTCCATGGGAGAATAGCAGCCTGCATTGCTGCGAAAGGTGGATATACACTGTACTAGTGCCGACATTGGGCATGCTCTGTTGCCTGTGTCTATGTGCCTGTGGTTCTGTCAGTGTAATCATGTGATGTATCTGACCCCAGGAATGTGTCAATAAAGTTTCCCCTTCCTGGGACAATGAATTCACGGTGTTCTTATTTCAATTTCCAGGAGTGTATATTGATAAAATTTGCATTACCACTATTTTCATTCACAACAGATTTCGACTCAAAGAACAATATTGATCTGAAAAGAAATTTGAGACAGTGTTCAAACTCTTCCCCTAATTGCACACTCACCGAAGTTAACTTCAGCATTACTCCTTGGATCAGCTGATTGTATTTCCACAATGTGCAGACTTGTGTCTCTGTCATCTCAGCGACCACCACTGCCGTTTCCTCTGCTACTTCTGTTATAACTAAAATAACCACGCTTCTAACCATCCTTATTTTAATCAGGTTCTTCATCCCCCTGTCTCCACCTGCCATTACCATACCTATCACGTCACAAATCATGTCACCCGTAATCATAGTCCCCATTTCATGTGGCCTCAGATCAGAATAAATAATTTACCATTCTTACCACATCCATCCTCATCACTACTTTCGTAATCCATTTTGTGTAGTAAGTTTTGAAAACAGTTATCTTTCACACAGTCAATCACAATAATTTTTCATGAATGTGAAATAAGTTCCATAAGGCAAATACAAATAAACTCAACATAATGGTGTTATATATAAAGTGATTTTAACACATATTCAAAGAAACACGCACTCTTGCTAAAACCAGAACTGCTAAAATTTGGCACCATCTCTGTCAGACCAACGTGCAGACAAGAGCAAATGCCTATACACGTCATAAGGCTCACACATCCTAATAAGGTTCAGATCCATGAAGCAATTCATCTTGTCAAGTAACCACATACAAATTCAGTACTGTGGCAAACAGGCGATGCTGGTGGGATGAAAAATAAGATTTCTCAAAACAAGCAAGACAATGAATCCCATTTGTTGTGTTCGTAAGCAAATGAATTTTTTGACAGATAAACAGTGAATACAGTCAGAGCCAAACATTTATACTTCACGAACATTCTCTCATTGGAAATCTCTACGATTACAATGTGGTCTCCTCCTCTCACAATGAGACATAGGATCAACCTGACCTTCATTACCTTAAATACCTGATCATCATGTACAGGAATTCTGCGGTAACACTAACCTTCAGCAACACTTTCAACTACCTAATCCTCACTCTTTCATACTTTTTCATTTAATTCTTGTGCTAGGTCCCTCCTCTACCTATTAATATGCATCTGACCCTCTTTAAATGTTAACAATGACTGCACTTCCTCTGACTCAAAAACAGCAACATTTACGGTAGTACCAATGCTCTGTTCAGTGTTAATTACTAAGTTTGCTACAGAAGAATCCAATTCATCATCCTATTCAGTGGTCTATTTCATATGTGATTTAAGACACAGACGTATTCGTGCCCCACCAGGCTCTTTTCGCCAGCGCTGGTTGTTGCCTTCCGCAGCGGCAGAGAGCGCCAGCAACAGCACCTCGGCGAGCAGGTCTTTGCCGACCTGCTCGCGATTGAGTGGGAGGAGGACTCACGGTCAGGTTTGTGATCTGGCCATGGAGTCTACCTGCAATCCACTCCCTGCTTTCCCCGACAGCTATATGCCAGCCCACACTCCGTCAGTGCAGGGAGTCGTGGGTTGCGTGCCGCCCATTCTTGTTTACGCTCTGCCGTGGCTAGCTAATGGAGTCAACCGGTGATGAAGGGGACGGCACGGGCGTTGTCATCGCCAGAGGGGAGCAGCAGTGAGAATGGAAGTAATCGGTCAAGGGACGACAGTAACCAACTGTGTGAGAGGGCAGCCAGCTGTATAAGGTGGAGCAGAGTCTTGAGCAGCATAGAAGCGGAGGCAGCCTGGCAGAATCTACGATCTCGACTTGTGGTGGTTTGCTGTCAACGCAGGCCATTGGGTCCATCGTGTACGAGTAGACGGTGTTGGCCTAGTGGATCAAAGGAACATGGTGCTGCCAGGATAAGTTGTTACTAGCTGCGATGTGTATACCTCTGTAATATACATTATATTTTTCTGTGCCTTCTTTTTGTATAGCTGAAGATATTCTGAGGGCCAGAGTGTTTTATCGTATGATTTACTACGATAGGTAGCAAGTTGGAATTATGTAAACTGAGGGCTGGATTATTTGCTATGATCATCTTGTCAATGTACTCGTTCTTTTAAGTATGATTAATTAGTGAATATAAAACTTGTTAAAGATTTCTGATATGATAATTCATAGACACTTACAACACCAAAGATTTCCTGTGCCACAACATTGAGCATCACTTGCACGGCACAGATACAGATAAAAATCATTGCTGACCCAATTGAAAGTTTTGGTCCACTCGTTGGCACTGCGGACCCTTGTGACGTCAGAGGTCTGGAGAAATCGATGACCACCACCCTCAAATACGATGAACGAACATTTTTTTCTCGGCAGATTTCTGTTATAAGCGCAGAATTTGTTGTGGAGCTTCTTAGAATATTCCCGCTTCAACCCCTTTAATTTCATGAAGTTACGATAGGTGGTAGTAGCCTTAAAAGTGGCATCTATAACGGAAATACGATCCAATCAGATAGATGTCGTTGACTTCAGTTTGACAGAAAATCAAATCATCCCAGACATTTAAAGGCACTTGCAAAATGTCTTAGGAGAACTGACAGTGAAGAAATGCTAGACGAGTCCTTGGGGGAGGCGTGTCATCATTGCAAGAAGGTTGTGCAAACCTATCGGATCTCCCTCGTGCCTGCCTTTTACAACAGTTGTGACTCGTGCAATGTCGGAAAGTGCGTACACTCTCGCTATAAATGCAGTAATACTATACGAACAGCCGTTATTCTGACACTATTTTATTAGGCAGCCTGATTCGACGACCCAATCACTTCATCTTCACGCGGTCGTATAAAGGACATCAAGTAATAGACGTTCTTATATCAAACAAGACACCGGTATTTGTGTCTGTCCCATAGGCATCCGAACTTCATTTTTCATGTGACAGCAACTGAATGAATATTAGTACCGTGTTTTATACAAGCATGATTGCTACTTGGGGTCATTCATGCGACAGGCCTGGACTTGAATGGACGTCGAAACTGTTTGTTTAATAAAGCAATTAAAAAATAACGGCTGTTCGGACAGTATTATTATATTTCATCGACATCCGCTGTCCCACACTCCTGAGTCCAAGATGGAGCTACATTTATTCTCATTCGAGGTGATCCACCATTTAAAACCATCTCGCTGTTCAACTGAACGTTTCTTTAGGAAGTGCTGACACACTCGTCCACCAGTTGGGGTATTCATAGTCAGATGACAAAGAGCAACTGAGGACCATCTGTGCTCTATAGCCTGAGCGTAAAGAGGCTAATCGTGACCATTTTTTGGTCAAACATCGTCACAATAGAAAAACATGTTTTCATGACTTCGAGCCGAAAACAAAACGACAATCCATGGAGTGGGGCTACATCATCTCTCCTCCGAAGAAAAAGTTCAAGATGGGCTTCTGGGACTCAGAAGCAGTTATTCTGTTTAATGCCCTCCCTTACGGTGAAACGATCAATTCTTAAGTGTATTGTGATGCCAATCAGAAAATTGAAGAAAGGTCTTCAGGGTTTCCTTCGCTACAAAAAGGCAAACGAACCAGCATTACAGCCCAACAGCTCGCACAAGTCTGTGCATCCGAGAGGCGTTCACAAAACTTGGTTGAAATGTTCTTCTTCATCCACCCTACAGCTGGGATCTCGCACCTTCCAACTTCCATGACGCATGCTCCGACGTCTACGAGTAGAATGGTACTGTGCGATCACATAGGCCCTCCTAGTAAGATGGCGTAAGCCCAGTGCATTGCACGTACATTATGTTTCAAAAAACAGGCTTTTGTAGCCAAGAGTGTGGGAAATAATATGGTGTATTGAAATCCGAAATAAAATCAACCTGATATGTGAGGGAAGTATACCTATTGAACGCCCCTCGTAGATACGTCTGTTTGGGTTGCTCGCGGTAAATATCATGTCTCAGAAGCTTTAAATTTTGCAGTAACATTTTGCACATTATTCTATGAATCGATAACCCACAACTGTAATAATTAACTGGTTATGAATTACTATTCCATTTGCCATTTTATTTTCTAACATTACAACCGGGTCAGCCTCCAAAACCATTTTCAAGTCTCTGTCCATTACTTCACCAAGAGCCGTACACTGTGAGATATTTTATATTATTCTGAAAGCAACCAGTTTCGGAAATTCATTATGCCATCTTCAGCCCAATACGTTTTTTTTTTTTTTTTTTTTTTTTAATCAACGAACTTATCATATAGCGCCATAAAACTGGATACCGTGAATTCCAATGGTTGTGCAACTGCTTCATACGAAAACATGACAGGAACCATTTTCAAGTGGTTATGAGCCTGTCGATGTGTAGATCATAGATGCAAACTGTGCACCTCTACGATACTAGGTACATTACCACTGGAAAATGTCTTACGAGACTGATCCAGTTATAAAATTAGAAAATAGGTTTGCAAATGATATTATAATTTAATTCGTGTTAAAATTTTTTCGATGTCGGTGGTAAATTAGATGTTGCCACAAAAGGAGGTTGGAATGCTGCAAGAATTGACATTGTTTGTACCCTGCTTTTGGCAGCGGGTGCAGTGTCACCTCGCATACTTATGGAATATATGAGATTTAAAATCAGCCATTACAGTGTCTTCTCCTCATAATCTTCCCTCAACCCTAATGTGAGCAAGGCTAATAAAGAGTAAGCAATGACCGTCGCCTGTTCCAAATATTCAAATGTGTGTGACTTCCTAACTGCTGAGGCCATCGGACCCTAGACTTACACACTTCTTAAACTAACTTACGCTAATAACGACACACACACCCATGCCCGAAGGAGAACTCGAAACTCCGTCGGGAGGGGCCGCGCAACCCGTGACATGGCACCTCAAACCGCGAGGCCATTCCGCGTGGCTGTCGTCATAAAATTTAATGCGTAGTGAACATTACGTTTAATAGAGATTACATCGGAAGTCACATTAACGACTGTTGAATGTGTCTGTGGTCAAAACAGTAAATGCTGTTGGGTTCGTAGTAGGAATCACAAACATTGAAAACAATAAAATCTGTATTAATTAACTCGTTCAGTGAAAAACTACAGTTAAATTATCACCTCTCACATCTCAGACCACGTTTGTTATGGACATTTCGCCTGGATTTATTGAAGAATCTAAAGAAATTTGAAAATTTTCCCTTAGAATACAGCACTTTTACATTACATATAATGTGATTACAAACATACGTGGGTTAGAACATAAATAATGGCAACACTGCTTTGGAGACACTATGCAATGGAATCTACTATTTTCGCTGATAGCACACGTTGTTGACGTACCTACCTTACCTCCGAGCAAATGGCCTCGCTCGTCCCACGTCACCGGTGTGCGCACAATCGAGGGAAACAGTCACTTGTGAGCGAGCGGTCTAACGTATCGGTGTCACTATGTTTTCGAAACAGGAACAACGGAGTTGGATCAAGAATGAATGTGCCAGAGGTCGTACAGCACGACAGTGTCTTCATCTTTGCGAAAGAAGCGACGACACTTCCTGGGCAACCAACCCATCATTTTGCACGACAATGCGCAGACACATACAGCGTAAGCTGGGGTGCTGTGTTCGGTCTATGGGACTGGGACGTACTGTACCATCCACCATACTCTCCGGACTTAAGTCCTTGATTTGATTCCGAAGATGAAGGAACCACTTCGGGACATTCGTTTCCGAACAGTTCTAGAGATTCGACAGGCAAGACCGCTCCATTTGCACCATCAACAGGCTGTGCTAACGGTATACTACGCCTTCTACATCGCTGACAACAGGTTATACACAATGCTGGTGACTACTTTGAAGGACAGTAACAGGTGCAAACATGTAACTCTTTTGTAAAGGTTGTGAATAAGCAGTTGCCACTATTTAACTGCCAACTCCCGTAACAAAATTTAAATTTCTGCGCTACTAGTTTACAGCATAATATGTGTTGTGTTATTAGCGTAGTTACTGCACTACATGTACTCGTGCTATTCTGTTCATGATTAATTAAGAAAGACAATACCACATTTTTTTGTTGTTGCTCCGTAACTGGTGCAGCGTTTTATCAGTTAAATCATTACTAATACAGGTGCAGGTTTTTTAAAGACATAAATTACGATGAATCAAAATGAAAAGTCATCAACTTAAGTAAAATTATATACTTCATGTCACTGAAGATGTTTCAGAGAATTTCGTTTCCTGATTAACAAACGAAGACTTGACGTAGAGGTCACGAAAATATACTGAGGTGACGAAAGTCATGGGATAGCGGTATGCTCATACAAATATGGTGGTTGTGTCGCATACACAAGGTATAAAACGGCAGTGCATTGGCGGAGCTGTCATTTGTGGTTCAAATGGTTCAAGGGTTGATAGAAGAGATAAAGAAGATCCAACGGAGAGCAGCGCGCTTCGTTACAGGATCATTTAGTAATTGCGAAAGCGTTACGGAGATGATAGATAAACTCCAGTGGAAGACTCTGCAGGAGAGACGCTCAGTAGCTCGGTACGGGCTTTTGTTAAAGTTTCGAGAACATACCTTCACCGAAGAGTCAAGCAGTATATTGCTCCCTCCTACGTATATATCGCGAAGAGACCATGAGGATAAAATCAGAGAGATTAGAGCCCACACAGAAGCATACCGACAATCCTTCTTTCCACGTACAATACGAGACTGGAATAGAAGGGAGAACCGATAGAGGTACTCCGCCACACACCGTCAGGTGGCTTGCGGAGTATGGATGTAGATGTAGATGTAGAAAATGGCAAACAGAGGATATAAAGATCGAAGACTGCCAATTTTGGCAAAACTCTCGTTGGCACCTACCTACCTTATTTGAAAATTTTAGTAATGTAACTTTATAGACAGAACCCATGCCGAAGCCCTAGGTGTTTGTAGACTAGCAACCCATCCCCCTCTCTCCGTCTCGCGATGCCTTCTACCAGGTGCAAGAGCAGCAGTCTGGTGCCAAATGTGCAGCAGCAAAGCCTACTTGCAGGGACTGGGGACTCTCGCCACGGATACTGTATGCAGAGAAACATTTTAAAAATTTCAATAAAGGTGGACAGACGCGACCGAGGGTTTTGCCGAACTAGGGCGGGGGGGGGTGAGGTACTCTTTGCCGTTTTACTGACGCATATGGCAATGTCGCACCCCGCCACGGTCACGCTATAGGAGGACACATTCAGAAGCGCTGAAAATGCTTAGGCACCCTCTTCTGCTCTGGGTCACGTTCAAATTTCGTCGACTGGTTTCAGACTGTCATTGGTGGTTCCAACCTGTAGACTCCGAATTTGCACAATCACGCAGTGCGGTAATGCAAACCCAAAATGTCTCTAGATAATACACTCCTGGAAATGGAAAAAAGAACACATTGATACCGGTGTGTCAGACCCACCATACTTGCTTCGGACACTGCGAGAGGGCTGTACAAGCAATGATCACACGCACGGCACAGCGGACACACCAGGAACCGCGGTGTTGGCCGTCGAATGGCGCTAGCTGCGCAGCATTTGAGCACCGCCGCCGTCAGTGTCAGCCAGTTTGCCGTGGCATACGGAGCTCCATCGCAGTCTTTAACACTGGTAGCATGCCGCTACAGCGTGGACGTGAACCGTATGTGCCGTTGACGGACTTTGAGCGAGGGCGTATAGTGGGCATGCGGGAGGCCGGGTGGACGTACCGCCGAATTGCTCAACACGTGGGGCGTGAGGTCTCCACAGTACATCGATGTTGTCGCCAGTGGTCGGCGGAAGGTGCACGTGCCCGTCGACCTGGGACCGGACCGCAGCGACGCACGGATGCACGCCAAGACCGTAGGATCCTACGCAGTGCCGTAGGGGACCGCACCGCCACTTCCCAGCAAATTAGGGACACTGTTACTCCTGGGGTATCGGCGAGGACCATTCGCAACCGTCTCCATGAAGCTGGGCTACGGTCCCGCACACCGTTAGGCCGTCTTCCGCTCACGCCCCAACATCGTGCAGCCCGCCTCCAGTGGTGTCGCGACAGGCGTGAATGGAGGGACGAATGGAGACGTGTCGTCTTCAGCGATGAGAGTCGCTTCTGCCTTGGTGCCAATGATGGTCGTATGCGTGTTTGGCGCCGTGCAGGTGAGCGCCACACTCAGGACTACATACGACCGAGGCACACAAGGCCAACACCCGGCATCATGGTGTGGAGAGCGATCTCGTACACTGGCCGTACACCTCTGGTGATCGTCGAGGGGACACTGAATAGTGCACGGTACATCCAAACCGTCATCGAACCCATCGTTCTACCATTCCTAGACCGGCAAGGGAACTTGCTGTTTCAACAGGACAATGCACGTCCGTATGTATCCCGTGCCACCCAACGTGCTCTAGAAGGTGTAAGTCAACTACCCTGGGCAGCAAGATCTCCGGATCTGTCCCCCATTGAGCATGTTTGGGACTGGATGAAGCGTCGTTTCACGAGGTCTGCACGTCCAGCACGAACGCTGGTCCAACTGAGGCGCCATGTGGAAATGGCATGGCAAGCCGTTCCACAGGAGTACATCCAGCATCTCTACGATCGTCTCCATGGGAGAATAGCAGCCTGCATTGCTGCGAAAGGTGGATATACACTGTACTAGTGCCGACATTGGGCATGCTCTGTTGCCTGTGTCTATGTGCCTGTGGTTCTGTCAGTGTGATCATGTGATGTATCTGACCCCAGGAATGTGTCAATAAGGTTTCCCTTTCCTGGGACAATGAATTCACGGTGTTCTTATTTCAATTTCCAGGAGTGTAGTTCAATCGCCCGAGGGTGTCAGAAGTTGCCAAGAATGTCTCCCTGTTGCTCAGAACACTGTAAACTGTCGTTCTCGATCTTGAAATGTGTGGGAATCAACCCCACAGGGAAAAACGGTGTTTTCCTTTTCGCCCTTTTCGTCAATCCCTGCGGCCTTTCGCGTCGATTCGGAGCGGTATGTCTGCAATGATTTCCCCAGCCACCTATAAGAAAACATACTAATTTCTACGATTGGCAACGTGATTGTGCCCTCCATTGAAAGGGCGTCCAATTACGGGGTGTTACCACCTTCCATTCACATAACACGTCCACAGTGACGTTGCGGAGAATTTTCGTGAAATTTGGTGTCAATGTGGCATCATTAATTCGCCTTACACGTGACATGAACTTTTGAGGTATGTTCGTTTCTCCACATGTAACAACACCAAGCTGTTCGAAGAAACGTCGAGCCTGAGGGTGACATCGCAGGACGCCACGTTTCTGCACCGTTACAGAGGAAGAAGGTCGCATCCTTGTACCATATATCAAACTATTGCGTTGCAATGGGTGGAAATTACGGGGTTTTGAAGCAGTAATCTTTTAATGGGTGGAAATTACGGGGTTTTGAAGCAGTAATCTTTTAATTCTGTTGGGCAGTGTACAGCAGTTTCTTGGAAGACAATAGACAAAATTCTTCACCTACCCGTAAGTCTGGATATGAAAAAAGAGGTAGCCCTACAACAGCCAGCGTTACATACTCAAATTCTGCCTTTATTTGGGTGTCCCATGTCCAGTGGTTAGCATAAAGAACTCACATTCGGAAGGATGACAATTTAATTCCCATCCGGGCATCTGGGATTCAGGTTTTCCCTGATTTCCTTGAATCGATCCAGGCAAATGCAAGACTGGTTCTTATGCAAAAGGCACCACCAGTTTCCTTCCACATCCTTCCGTAATCTGACGATAGGATTTTTCATGCCTTCCGAAAGCCAGCAAGTTTTCATTCCAATCAATGCACACAGCTATGTGTAGGCAAAATATTGTTATTTATAAACCATTTCTAAAAATTAATCACTCTCAAGAATGCTCTAATCTTTTTCCTAATTTTTATAACAGAGGAGCATCTAATTACCTCAATCTTTACAGAATCATGTGGAACTCTTGATGCCTTCACAATATGTCCAAGAAATTTCACGTGACACCTACTAAATTTGCGATTTTTCTAAGTTAACTTGTCGACAGCCTGTACAAAACCTCGCTATGACTTTCTCCTAGACAATCAACACATTGTCAATGTAGATAGTCAACATTATTCTCAAATCGCCAGATATATTCCTATTAAGACCTGTAATAAATGCAATTGACTGGATGTTCAACCCAAAAGGTAGCAACAGCAACAATATAGGAATGCTGTGAACTTTCGACAACAAAGGTGAGGCTCAAACTGTCAGTAACTTGTCATAAGAGAATAGAAGAAGGAACCTTAATACCGTGATATTATTGCAACAAGATATCTAAGGTCAATAGTCATTACATTGATGCTACAATAACAATACGAATTTGTCTGGAATATAGCAGCAGTCAAATTCCATCTCCCTTCTTAGACCTCACTAACAACTCATTATTATCAGAAGTCACAGCAAGTTCAAACATCCTGTGCATTAACATGTGTATTATTAAACCCTGGGACAGGATACAGCCTGACAGGAAGAGCTCTTGCACTGTTCTCCTTAGTCTGATAGGAAAAAAACTTTCCACACACCACGATGTTCACAGAATTCTGAATGGTAATATACAGTACACCGAACAAATTCTCTTTCACTAACTCATCTCCTTCCTCGTCATAGAGAAACCAAATCCTTATGTCTTAAGACGTACACACACTCCTGGAAATGGAAAAAAGAACACATTGACACCGGGGTGTCAGACCCACCATACTTGCTCCGGACACTGCGAGAGGGCTGTACAAGCAATGATCACACGCACGGCACAGCGCTCACACCAGGAACCGCGGTGTTGGCCGTCGAACGGCGCTAGCTGCGCAGCATTTGTGCACCGCCGCCGTCAGTGTCAGCCAGTTTGCCGTGGCATACGGAGCTCCATCGCAGTCTTTAACACTGGTAGCATGCCGCGAGAGCGTGGAGGGGAACCGTATGTGCAGCTGACGGACTCTGAGCGAGGGCGTATAGTGGGCATGCGGGAGGCCGGGTGGATGTACCGCCGAATTGCTCAACACGTGGGGCGTGAGGTCTCCACAGTACATCGATGTTGTCGCCAGTGGTCGGCGGAAGGAGCACGTGCCCGTCGACCTGGGACCGGACCGCAGCGACGCACGGATGCACGCCAAGACCGTAGGATCCTACGCAGTGCCGTAGGAGACCGCACCGCCACTTCCCAGCAAATTAGGGACACTGTTGCTCCTGGGGTATCGGCGAGGACCATTCGCAACCGTCTCCATGAAGCTGGGCAACGGTCCCGCACACCGTTAGGCCGTCTTCCGCTCACGCCCCAACATCGTGCAGCCCGCCTCCAGTGGTGTCGCGACAGGCGTGAATGGAGGGTCGAATAGAGACGTGTCGTCTTCAGCGATGAGAGTCGCTTCTGCCTTGGTGCCAATGATGGTCGTATGCGTGTTTGGCGCCGTGGAGGTGAGCGCCACAATCAGGACTGCATACGACCGAAGCACACAGGGCCAACCCCCGGCATCATGGTGTGGGGAGCGATCTCGTACACTGGCCGTACACCTCTGGTGATCGTCGAGGGGACACTGAATAGTGCACGGTACATCCAAACCTTCATCGAACCCATCGTTCTACCATTCCTAGACCGGCAAGGGAACTTGCTTTTCCAACAGGACAATGCACGTCCGCATGTATCCCTTGCCACCCAACGTGCTCTAGAAGGTGTAAGTCAACTACACTGGCCAGCAAGATCTCCAGATCTGTCCCACATTGAGCATGTTTGGGACTGGATGAAGCGTCGTCTCACGCGCTCTGCACGTCCAGCATGAACGCCGGTCCAACTGAGGCGCGAGGTGGAAATGGCATGGCAAGCCGTTCCACAGGACTACATCCAGCATCTCTACGATCGTCTCCATGGGAGAATAGCAGCCTGCATTGCTGCGAAAGGTGGATATACACTGTACTAGTGCCGACATTGTGCATGCTCTGTTGCCTGTGTCTATGTGCCTGTGGTTCTGTCAGTGTAATCATGTGATGTATCTGACCCCAGGAATGTGTCAATAAAGTTTCCCCTTCCTGGGACAATGAATTCACGGTGTTCTTATTTCAATTTCCAGGAGTGTATATTGATAAAATTTGCATTACCACTATTTTCATTCACAACAGATTTCGACTCAAAGAACAATATTGATCTGAAAAGAAATTTGAGACAGTGTTCAAACTCTTCCCCTAATTGCACACTCACCGAAGTTAACTTCAGCATTACTCCTTGGATCAGCTGATTGTATTTCCACAATGTGCAGACTTGTGTCTCTGTCATCTCAGCGACCACCACTGCCGTTTCCTCTGCTACTTCTGTTATAACTAAAATAACCACGCTTCTAACCATCCTTATTTTAATCAGGTTCTTCATCCCCCTGTCTCCACCTGCCATTACCATACCTATCACGTCACAAATCATGTCACCCGTAATCATAGTCCCCATTTCATGTGGCCTCAGATCAGAATAAATAATTTACCATTCTTACCACATCCATCCTCATCACTACTTTCGTAATCCATTTTGTGTAGTAAGTTTTGAAAACAGTTATCTTTCACACAGTCAATCACAATAATTTTTCATGAATGTGAAATAAGTTCCATAAGGCAAATACAAATAAACTCAACATAATGGTGTTATATATAAAGTGATTTTAACACATATTCAAAGAAACACGCACTCTTGCTAAAACCAGAACTGCTAAAATTTGGCACCATCTCTGTCAGACCAACGTGCAGACAAGAGCAAATGCCTATACACGTCATAAGGCTCACACATCCTAATAAGGTTCAGATCCATGAAGCAATTCATCTTGTCAAGTAACCACATACAAATTCAGTACTGTGGCAAACAGGCGATGCTGGTGGGATGAAAAATAAGATTTCTCAAAACAAGCAAGACAATGAATCCCATTTGTTGTGTTCGTAAGCAAATGAATTTTTTGACAGATAAACAGTGAATACAGTCAGAGCCAAACATTTATACTTCACGAACATTCTCTCATTGGAAATCTCTACGATTACAATGTGGTCTCCTCCTCTCACAATGAGACATAGGATCAACCTGACCTTCATTACCTTAAATACCTGATCATCATGTACAGGAATTCTGCGGTAACACTAACCTTCAGCAACACTTTCAACTACCTAATCCTCACTCTTTCATACTTTTTCATTTAATTCTTGTGCTAGGTCCCTCCTCTACCTATTAATATGCATCTGACCCTCTTTAAATGTTAACAATGACTGCACTTCCTCTGACTCAAAAACAGCAACATTTACGGTAGTACCAATGCTCTGTTCAGTGTTAATTACTAAGTTTGCTACAGAAGAATCCAATTCATCATCCTATTCAGTGGTCTATTTCATATGTGATTTAAGACACAGACGTATTCGTGCCCCACCAGGCTCTTTTCGCCAGCGCTGGTTGTTGCCTTCCGCAGCGGCAGAGAGCGCCAGCAACAGCACCTCGGCGAGCAGGTCTTTGCCGACCTGTTCGCGATTGAGTGGGAGGAGGACTCACGGTCAGGTTTGTGATCTGGCCATGGAGTCTACCTGCAATCCACTCCCTGCTTTCCCCGACAGCTATATGCCAGCCCACACTCCGTCAGTGCAGGGAGTCGTGGGTTGCGTGCCGCCCATTCTTGTTTACGCTCTGCCGTGGCTAGCTAATGGAGTCAACCGGTGATGAAGGGGACGGCACGGGCGTTGTCATCGCCAGAGGGGAGCAGCAGTGAGAATGGAAGTAATCGGTCAAGGGACGACAGTAACCAACTGTGTGAGAGGGCAGCCAGCTGTATAAGGTGGAGCAGAGTCTTGAGCAGCATAGAAGCGGAGGCAGCCTGGCAGAATCTACGATCTCGACTTGTGGTGGTTTGCTGTCAACGCAGGCCATTGGGTCCATCGTGTACGAGTAGACGGTGTTGGCCTAGTGGATCAAAGGAACATGGTGCTGCCAGGATAAGTTGTTACTAGCTGCGATGTGTATACCTCTGTAATATACATTATATTTTTCTGTGCCTTCTTTTTGTATAGCTGAAGATATTCTGAGGGCCAGAGTGTTTTATCGTATGATTTACTACGATAGGTAGCAAGTTGGAATTATGTAAACTGAGGGCTGGATTATTTGCTATGATCATCTTGTCAATGTACTCGTTCTTTTAAGTATGATTAATTAGTGAATATAAAACTTGTTAAAGATTTCTGATATGATAATTCATAGACACTTACAACACCAAAGATTTCCTGTGCCACAACATTGAGCATCACTTGCACGGCACAGATACAGATAAAAATCATTGCTGACCCAATTGAAAGTTTTGGTCCACTCGTTGGCACTGCGGACCCTTGTGACGTCAGAGGTCTGGAGAAATCGATGACCACCACCCTCAAATACGATGAACGAACATTTTTTTCTCGGCAGATTTCTGTTATAAGCGCAGAATTTGTTGTGGAGCTTCTTAGAATATTCCCGCTTCAACCCCTTTAATTTCATGAAGTTACGATAGGTGGTAGTAGCCTTAAAAGTGGCATCTATAACGGAAATACGATCCAATCAGATAGATGTCGTTGACTTCAGTTTGACAGAAAATCAAATCATCCCAGACACTTAAAGGCACTTGCAAAATGTCTTAGGAGAACTGACAGTGAAGAAATGCTAGACGAGTCCTTGGGGGAGGCGTGTCATCATTGCAAGAAGGTTGTGCAAACCTATCGGATCTCCCTCGTGCCTGCCTTTTACAACAGTTGTGACTCGTGCAATGTCGGAAAGTGCGTACACTCTCGCTATAAATGCAGTAATACTATACGAACAGCCGTTATTCTGACACTATTTTATTAGGCAGCCTGATTCGACGACCCAATCACTTCATCTTCACGCGGTCGTATAAAGGACATCAAGTAATAGACGTTCTTATATCAAACAAGACACCGGTATTTGTGTCTGTCCCATAGGCATCCGAACTTCATTTTTCATGTGACAGCAACTGAATGAATATTAGTACCGTGTTTTATACAAGCATGATTGCTACTTGGGGTCATTCATGCGACAGGCCTGGACTTGAATGGACGTCGAAACTGTTTGTTTAATAAAGCAATTAAAAAATAACGGCTGTTCGGACAGTATTATTATATTTCATCGACATCCGCTGTCCCACACTCCTGAGTCCAAGATGGAGCTACATTTATTCTCATTCGAGGTGATCCACCATTTAAAACCATCTCGCTGTTCAACTGAACGTTTCTTTAGGAAGTGCTGACACACTCGTCCACCAGTTGGGGTATTCATAGTCAGATGACAAAGAGCAACTGAGGACCATCTGTGCTCTATAGCCTGAGCGTAAAGAGGCTAATCGTGACCATTTTTTGGTCAAACATCGTCACAATAGAAAAACATGTTTTCATGACTTCGAGCCGAAAACAAAACGACAATCCATGGAGTGGGGCTACATCATCTCTCCTCCGAAGAAAAAGTTCAAGATGGGCTTCTGGGACTCAGAAGCAGTTATTCTGTTTAATGCCCTCCCTTACGGTGAAACGATCAATTCTTAAGTGTATTGTGATGCCAATCAGAAAATTGAAGAAAGGTCTTCAGGGTTTCCTTCGCTACAAAAAGGCAAACGAACCAGCATTACAGCCCAACAGCTCGCACAAGTCTGTGCATCCGAGAGGCGTTCACAAAACTTGGTTGAAATGTTCTTCTTCATCCACCCTACAGCTGGGATCTCGCACCTTCCAACTTCCATGACGCATGCTCCGACGTCTACGAGTAGAATGGTACTGTGCGATCACATAGGCCCTCCTAGTAAGATGGCGTAAGCCCAGTGCATTGCACGTACATTATGTTTCAAAAAACAGGCTTTTGTAGCCAAGAGTGTGGGAAATAATATGGTGTATTGAAATCCGAAATAAAATCAACCTGATATGTGAGGGAAGTATACCTATTGAACGCCCCTCGTAGATACGTCTGTTTGGGTTGCTCGCGGTAAATATCATGTCTCAGAAGCTTTAAATTTTGCAGTAACATTTTGCACATTATTCTATGAATCGATAACCCACAACTGTAATAATTAACTGGTTATGAATTACTATTCCATTTGCCATTTTATTTTCTAACATTACAACCGGGTCAGCCTCCAAAACCATTTTCAAGTCTCTGTCCATTACTTCACCAAGAGCCGTACACTGTGAGATATTTTATATTATTCTGAAAGCAACCAGTTTCGGAAATTCATTATGCCATCTTCAGCCCAATACGTTTTTTTTTTTTTTTTTTTTTTTTTTTAAAATCAACGAACTTATCATATAGCGCCATAAAACTGGATACCGTGAATTCCAATGGTTGTGCAACTGCTTCATACGAAAACATGACAGGAACCATTTTCAAGTGGTTATGAGCCTGTCGATGTGTAGATCATAGATGCAAACTGTGCACCTCTACGATACTAGGTACATTACCACTGGAAAATGTCTTACGAGACTGATCCAGTTATAAAATTAGAAAATAGGTTTGCAAATGATATTATAATTTAATTCGTGTTAAAATTTTTTCGATGTCGGTGGTAAATTAGATGTTGCCACAAAAGGAGGTTGGAATGCTGCAAGAATTGACATTGTTTGTACCCTGCTTTTGGCAGCGGGTGCAGTGTCACCTCGCATACTTATGGAATATATGAGATTTAAAATCAGCCATTACAGTGTCTTCTCCTCATAATCTTCCCTCAACCCTAATGTGAGCAAGGCTAATAAAGAGTAAGCAATGACCGTCGCCTGTTCCAAATATTCAAATGTGTGTGACTTCCTAACTGCTGAGGCCATCGGACCCTAGACTTACACACTTCTTAAACTAACTTACGCTAATAACGACACACACACCCATGCCCGAAGGAGAACTCGAAACTCCGTCGGGAGGGGCCGCGCAACCCGTGACATGGCACCTCAAACCGCGAGGCCATTCCGCGTGGCTGTCGTCATAAAATTTAATGCGTAGTGAACATTACGTTTAATAGAGATTACATCGGAAGTCACATTAACGACTGTTGAATGTGTCTGTGGTCAAAACAGTAAATGCTGTTGGGTTCGTAGTAGGAATCACAAACATTGAAAACAATAAAATCTGTATTAATTAACTCGTTCAGTGAAAAACTACAGTTAAATTATCACCTCTCACATCTCAGACCACGTTTGTTATGGACATTTCGCCTGGATTTATTGAAGAATCTAAAGAAATTTGAAAATTTTCCCTTAGAATACAGCACTTTTACATTACATATAATGTGATTACAAACATACGTGGGTTAGAACATAAATAATGGCAACACTGCTTTGGAGACACTATGCAATGGAATCTACTATTTTCGCTGATAGCACACGTTGTTGACGTACCTACCTTACCTCCGAGCAAATGGCCTCGCTCGTCCCACGTCACCGGTGTGCGCACAATCGAGGGAAACAGTCACTTGTGAGCGAGCGGTCTAACGTATCGGTGTCACTATGTTTTCGAAACAGGAACAACGGAGTTGGATCAAGAATGAATGTGCCAGAGGTCGTACAGCACGACAGTGTCTTCATCTTTGCGAAAGAAGCGACGACACTTCCTGGGCAACCAACCCATCATTTTGCACGACAATGCGCAGACGCATACAGCGTAAGCTGGGGTGCTGTGTTCGGTCTATGGGACTGGGACGTACTGTACCATCCACCATACTCTCCGGACTTAAGTCCTTGATTTGATTCCGAAGATGAAGGAACCACTTCGGGACATTCGTTTCCGAACAGTTCTAGAGATTCGACAGGCAAGACCGCTCCATTTGCACCATCAACAGGCTGTGCTAACGGTATACTACGCCTTCTACATCGCTGACAACAGGTTATACACAATGCTGGTGACTACTTTGAAGGACAGTAACAGGTGCAAACATGTAACTCTTTTGTAAAGGTTGTGAATAAGCAGTTGCCACTATTTAACTGCCAACTCCCGTAACAAAATTAAAATTTCTGCGCTACTAGTTTACAGCATAATATGTGTTGTGTTATTAGCGTAGTTACTGCACTACATGTACTCGTGCTATTCTGTTCATGATTAATTAAGAAAGACAATACCACATTTTTTTGTTGTTGCTCCGTAACTGGTGCAGCGTTTTATCAGTTAAATCATTACTAATACAGGTGCAGGTTTTTTAAAGACATAAATTACGATGAATCAAAATGAAAAGTCCTCAACTTAAGTAAAATTATATACTTCATGTCACTGAAGATGTTTCAGAGAATTTCGTTTCCTGATTAACAAACGAAGACTTGACGTAGAGGTCACGAAAATATACTGAGGTGACGAAAGTCATGGGATAGCGGTATGCTCATACAAATATGGTGGTTGTGTCGCATACACAAGGTATAAAACGGCAGTGCATTGGCGGAGCTGTCATTTGTGGTTCAAATGGCTCTGAGCACTATGGGACTTAACATCTGAGATCATCAGTCCCCTAGAACTTAGAACTACTTAAACCTAAGTAACCTAAGGACCGTAGCGGTCGAGAGGTTCCAGACTGAAGCGCCTAGAACCGCTCTGCCACACCGACCGGCTGTCATTTGTGCTCAGGTTATTCATGTGAAAATATTTCAGACGTGATTATGGCCATACTAAGGGAATTAACAGACTCTGAACACGGAGTGGTAGTTGGAGCTAGATGCATGGGACACTCCATTTCCGAAATTGTTAAGACCCTCAATATTCCGATATTCTTAGTGCCGAGAGTGTGCCAGAATACCAGATTTCAGGCATTACCACTCACCACAGACAAAGCAGTGGCCACCGGCTCTCACTTAACGACCGAGAGCAACGGCGTTTGAGTAGAGTTGTTAGTGCTAAAAGTTATTAGTGCGAAGAGACAAACAACAATGCGTGAAATAACAACAGAAATCAATATAGGACGTACGACAAACGTATTCTTTAGGAGAGTTCGGCGAAATTTTGGCGTTAGTAGGCTATGGCAACAGATGATCGACGCGAATGGAATGCCTCATCTAACAGCACGACATCCCCTGCAGCGCTTCTCCTGGGCTCGTAACCATATCGGTTGGATTGTAGACGACTGATAAACCACGGCCTCGTCGGATGATTCCCGATTTAAATTGGTAATAGCTGATGGTAGGGCCTCAGTGTGGCACAGACTTCACGAAGCAATGGACCCTTGTCATCAACAAGGTACTGTGCACCTGGAGATGCCCCCATAACGGTGTGGGCGGGACTGGACTGGGTGCTCTGGTCCAAATGAACTAATCACTGACTGGAACGGCTATTTTCGGCAACTTGGAAACCATTTACAGCCATTCATTGACGTCATTTTTCGAAAAAAAGTATGGAATTTTTATGGATGAAAATCGGCCGTGTGACCGGCCCACAGTTGTTCGTTGCCGCTTTCAAGAATTCTGGAGAGTTCTAACGACTGGTTTGGACACTCAGATAGCCCGACATGAGTCTCATCAAACATTTATGGAACATGATCAAGAGATCAGTTATTGTACAAAGTTCTGTAGTGGCAACAGTTTCGGTATTATGGACGGCTATAGAGGCAACAAGGCTCAGTATTTCTGCAAATGTGGTGAGTTGTTGAGTCCATGTCACGACGTGTTAGTGCACTACGCCGAGCACAAGGAGGTCCGGCATAATATTCACCTCAGTGTTTTACGCTATTAACATTTTTTAATTGACGGATCAACAGCATCAAATATATTAGGACGTTCTTTTTGGGGTAACTAATTTCAGAATATGATCATAGGTCGTATCTGTATAGGCAAATGTAGTTTTTTTACTCAACATCGATATTTATGGAAGAATTGCTCTTTCGTTACTTGTCGTTTTACTTCCTTCAAGAACTTTAACCATCGGCGTACAAGTAAACTGATAGCGTGAGGACGTAAACAGATTGGCGTGTACGCCTTCCTAACCGTTCCCGCTGTCCACATTCTTTACAATTGGGTAGATGAATGACACCGAAGACTTGCACGAAAACGCTTCCAAAGTAGCAGAGATTTCTCTCCACCCTCATATATGTTCTCCCCGGAGAGAGAGCGATATTAAAGCAGAGAGGAAGCAGAGACGGAAGCGACGGACAGATAAATTCGGCGTCTTCTCTGCTCCCCAAGAGGAGAGACGGGACCTGTAAGGCGCCTGTGCTTCCCCCCTCCCCGCTCTTGCCAACCTTTTGTGGGGCCCCGCGGGGGCAATATCGCACGCCCTGCGGACCAAAGCGAACCGCCGTGCACTCAATAGCGCCATAGTGCGGATATGCTGGCGCGCGCGCCACACACACACACACACACACACACACACACACACACACACATACACACAAAGGGAGACGCAGACTGAAAAGCGTAGCGGGGAAGAAGGTGTAACGGCGTGCAAGGGAAAGGCCATGGTGGAACAGTTGTGTGTGTGTGTGTCGGTGTGTTGTCTGTGTGTGTGTGTGTGTGTCTGTGTGTGTGTGTGTGTGTGTGTGGGCGAGCGTCTTTCCGGGAGAAAGGCTGAGACAGAGGTGGGCTTTGCTGCTCGCGCCGCCTGCACTCGCCTCCCTTAAGTAATTGCAGCAATTTCTCTTTTCATTCTCCCGCGAGCACCTTTAATATTTCTGGGCTGTTGTGAGGAATGGGAGCTCAGTCCCCTTGTGTTTCTGATGCTGCTGCTCCCCACTTTACAAGAAGGATCTCGACGCGAATGCTCCAAACTTGCATCATAAAGCGTGCCCTGAGTAACGTCGAAATAGTGGTTCCGTACACTGTAGAAAATCTCACGAGGACAACGTAACATAACCTCCAATTTCAGTTCTTATGCAGATTATCAAGGTGGGAGGTAAGTTATCGTCATAACTGTTGCTGATCTCCCGAGGCACTGAACAAATGCCCATAGGAAAGACAGAGAAAGAGGGTACCTGTTATCGCGGTCGACAAAATTATGTTATGACCTTCACAATATTATTAACGTCAACCCTCGACAACCAAGGTGACGTGAACAAATACTGAGCAGTAAGTCGACATTATTTGCTCAGAATTCCTGAGACCACTCGGAGACTGTACTACGATGAAGTAATTCTGCGTTTGATATAGATACAACTGAAAGGCGTACTACCTTAACAATTCATGAGGAGTATAACAGTTCCAGTGCCAAAGAAGGCAGTTGCTAGCAGATGTGAATATTATCAGACCATCATTTTAAGAAATCATGATTGCAAAATGCTGGCACAAAAAGTTTACAGAGCAGCGGAAAGACTGCCAGACGTCAACTTAATCAACTTCGGGGAAGATCAGTTTGGATATCAAAGAAATGTTAGAAGAAGCGAGGAAATGTTGGAAAATAAATTAGATAAAAGGAAATCTAAGTTTGTAGCATTTGTAGATTTTAGCACTAGCAAAAGTGGCATTCCTCAGCAGGAGAAGTCTATCAAAAATAAGCCCCAATTTGAGGAAATATTTTTTGAGAATGTATGTTTGGAATACAAATACTGACAAGAAGAAGAGACAGCCAACACAATCTGAACACTCACTCAGCATTAAGTGAAAATCCTACACCTCATGTCGATGTTATATGCTCAGAATTTCAGAGATACATGAAGAATGCCCCACAAAAAAATCATTCCATCTGTAATGCAAACACATCAGAAACATATCAGGGAATAACTTTCATGGTGATAGAGGTAGCTGTAGAGGGTGAAAACTGCAGAGTAAGGCAGAGATTGGAATACATGCAACCAGTGAATGACGACATAGGTAGTAGTTGCAGCTTGACATGAAGAGGATGGTATAGGAGAGGACTTGGTGGCGGGACTCATCAAACTAGTCAGAAGACTGATGGCTCAAAAGGAAAAAAATCTTAGAGCTGTTGACTGCAGTACAATCATTGTAAATATGAAGCTCGAGTACGTAAAACTAAGGAAACGGGAAGTTATCTGCGACTGCTACAGAAACGAGAGTGCGATTATAAAGGTTGAAGAATATGAAAAGGGCACATTAGTCAGGTGCGAGTTAGATAGGGTTGTGATATATCCTCCTGTTGTTCGATGTGTAGATACTGCAAGCAGTAAACCAAACCAAACAGAAATTTGTTCAAATGGTTCAAATGGCTCTGAACACTATGGGACTTAACTTCTGAGGTCATCAGTCCCCTAGAACTTAGAACTTCTGTAACCTAACTAACCTAAGGACATCACACACATCCATGCCCGAGGCAGGATTCAAACCTGCGACCGTAGCGGTAACGCGGTTTCAGATTCTAGTGCCTAGAACCGCTCGGCAGAAATTTGTAAAAGTAATTACAGTTCACTAAAGACATAAAATCAGTAAGGTTTGTCAGTGACGTTACAGCTCTGTCAGAGACGTCAGAGGACTAGAAAATCAGATTAACGTAGTAGATAGTATATTACTAAGCTGAATATAAGCAAAAGTAAAACAGAAGAATGTAGTGGTACGATATCAGGCGACACTGAGGGAATACGTTTATTAAATTAAGTCGTATGTAACTTTTCTTGTAGTTTTGATATGTTTCACTCGACCGACGAGAGCATCTTCAGAAATTACGTAGGTGAGAGCCACACATTACAAATACCAGGTTTTGTACAGCACAGCCGTTATACATTAAAATAAAAGTATGACTGCGCTATGCACAGTATGATATTTGTAACGTGTAGCGCTCAGCTAAATGACTTCTGGAAATGCTCGCTTCGGTTGAGTGTAACATATTGAAAACAAAGGAAAAGTCACTTGCGACTTGTGACTACTCTACAATTTTAATAAATTTAAGTGCTGTGAAGACTTTTTTGAACGTATTGATGTGGAGCGGAGCCTCAAAACTGTCTCGCTGCAGAACATTTCCGATGGCTAGACTGGATAACTATAGAAGAAGTAGTGAGCCGAAATAAGAGGAAAAGTAAGGTATTGCATACGTGTCGGATGTTATACCACATCCTGAGTCAGTTTAGTAATGGAGGGAAGTGTGTGGTGATACATACTGTAGAGGCAGAGCTAGGCGTGGCTAGAGTCAACAGGAGCAAATACACTGGAAGGAGAAAACTCGCAACATCTGGAAATAGTTGTGCGACATTAATGGAAGTGGGAAGGCGTGTTTCTACATCTGAAAGATGATGTATATTCAGGTTTCGCGCAAGTCGCCTAACAAAGGCGCTTCTAGCACCAATAAGAGGATGCAAATCAGGTTTGCTTTAAATCTTTAAATGCACGCTATAACGGTCGTGAGCGTTAGTTACCTTTGAGACTGGACGTGCTGATGTCATGTTAGTCAGCAAAGCCTTTGGGAGGACAAAGACGCCGTTATCAGATCCACTGAGCTTGAGCGAGGCCTTGTAAAAGGGCTATGAGAAGCTGGATGTTCCTTCTGACATTCTTCCGAAACGTTGGAAGGAATGTAGGCACTGTACATGACTGCTGGAAGCGATGGTTACGACTTTGTACGGTCGCAAGAAGACCGGCTCCGCCTGGGCACGTGGCGCTACCGAGAGAGAGAACCATGGTGCATTTGTAGCAGATATTTGGGCAGCAGTTGGCACCACAGCGACACAAGGAACTGTTACAAATCGGTTGCTTCAAACACCGCTCCGAGCTAGTCGCCCAGTAGCATATATTCCACTGATTCCAGACTTGCACCAGCGAGAGCTCACTGGATGTCGAGCGGAGGTCTAGTGCATTTTCTCATGGAAGCTGGTTCCTCCTCGGTGCCTCTGATGGCCGCGTGTTGGTTAGAGGGAGGCCAATCCGTCTGCGTGCTAGACACACTGGATCAACACCAGGAGGTATGGCCTGGGGTGCAGTTTCCTATGATAGCAGGAGCACTGTCATGGTTAGCACAATTGTACGTCAGTCTGGCGATTTGACCTGTGTTGCAGTCATTTATAAACAGCATACCAAGGGGTGAAACTTCCTGGCAGATTAAAACTGTGTGCCGGACCGAGACTCGAACTCTGGACCTTTGCCTTTCGCGGGCAAGTGCTCTGCCATCTGAGCTACCCAGCATGACTCACGCCCCGTTCTCACAGCTTTACTTCTGCCAGTACCTCGTCTCCTACCAAACTTAACAGACGCTCTCCTGTGAACCGTGCAGAACTAGCACTCCTGAAAGAAAGGATATTGTGGAGACATGGCTTAGCCACAGCCTGGGGGATGTTTCCAGAATGAGATTTTAACTCTGCACCGGAGTGTGAGCTGATATGAAACTTCCTGGTAGAGTAAAACGTGTGCCGAACCGAGACTCGAACGCGGGATCTATGCCTTTCGCGGGCAAGTGCTCTACCAACTTTTTTTTTATACGGAATAAAAATGGTGTAATAAAGCTATGTCCAGAAATGCGTGGTTTCCGTGTTAGAGAACATGTATTCAATCCTACACTGTTACTGACCCTGCGGTCTAATACGGGCTGTACCATGCAGCCACAGTTACAGTGTGTGTTGAAAATGATTTCCATGTACCTCGACGCCCGCATCTCGTGGTCGTGCGGTAGCGTTCTCGCTTCCCACGCCCGGGTTCTCGTGTTCGATTCCCGGCGGGATCACGGATTTTCTCTGCCTCGTGATGGCTGGGTGTTGTGTGATGTCCTTAGGTTAGTTAGGTTTAAGTAGTTCTAGGTTCTAGGGGACTGATGACGATCGATGTTAAGTCCCATAGTGCTCAGAGCCATTTGAACCATTTGTACCTTGACCCATGCGTGTACGCACCGTAGCATGTTCTGTCTCACTCGTTCACATCTGCCAGGCTGCAGTGTCTCCAAATTTGGAATGGGCTGTGCATGTGACCGTGGGGGTAAAGGTAATGCCCAGGTACCGGAAAGTCCGGACAAGCGGAAGGGGTGCCACTTTACCCTCCTGGAGGCCTCGTCCAATGTGCACTGCAGAAGACTTGGCGACATTCATGGCACTGCCAGCGACAGCCCCATAATGGGTAATCAATTCGAGGACTTCTCGAATCTCAGAGCCGGAGTGAATGAGGAGGAGGAGGTCATCAGCATATGCCAGACATCGAAAAGTGTGTTGGCGTAGGGTGAGCCCAGAGAGCTTGGTCGTCAAGCCCCCAATAAGGGGCTCAAGGGCAATGGCATACAGGAGGGTAGAGAGGGAGCACCCCTGCCGTATCGAGCGGCAGATAGGTACCGGCCCTGCTAAACGTCCATTGACTTGGACACGTGAACTGGCACTGTCGTAAAGACGCTGGATGACGTAGAGAAACGGAGGGGGATGCCCATTCTAGCTGCCACGGAAAACAGGAAACGATGAAGCACTTTATCGAAGGCGCTGTCGAAATCTATAGCGACGACCGCTGCACGGAGTCTCCAGGCCGCCGCCATCGCAATTAAGTCGCGGCATTCCCCTGTGGCTGTCTGTATGTTAACCTGTCCTCCAGGCGTCGTTTGCTCTGGCGAGAGGATATGAGGGAGTATTGTTCGGAGCCGTATTGCCAGTAAGCGTTCGAAAATCTTGTAATCGGCATTGAGTAGGGTGAGCGGTCTGTAACCCGTGACCATCGAACCAAGGGCTGGTTTGTGGACTGCTATGATGATTCCCTCAGCAAAGTCGGGTGGGATTTCTTAGTCACATGTCATTAGTTTTTGGTACATACTCGTCCACCGTGGTGCCATGAGGTCCCGTAAGGTACGGTAAAACTCAATTGGTAAGTCGTCAATGCCGGGCGATAGCGTTGTTGACTTCGTCTAGCGCGACCGTCACTGTCAAAGCATCCGCCTCCGTGTGGGGGAGGGTGCGCGTGACGTAATGCAAAATGTAGTCGTCTGCTGCAGTTTCAGCGTCTTCTTCACTGTAAGTACGACGGTAGCGCTCGGGGAATGCGTGTGGTCACCACTTCTTCTATAATTATCCAGTCTAGCCATCGGAAATGTTCTGCAGCGAGACAGTTTTGAGGCTCCGCTCCACATCAATACGTTCAGAAAAGTCTTCACAGCACTTAAATTTATTAAAATTGTAGAGTGGTCACCTGGGTGCCATGAGGCGTGGTCAGAGTGCTGATGATATGCCGACGACGCCGTCGTTTGTCGGACACTATATGATGCATAGATGGAATTTCTAAATCTGCGTGATCGTGGCGTCGCGTCCGTATCACGACCCCTTGCAGTTTTCGGCGTGCCAGTGTAATTATCTTCGCCTTAGTTCTTTGCCGTTCCATCTGGTTGTCCGGGGTTGGCGGTTGAGCGTCCAGATCTCGGAGAATGGCATAATAGAAGTCAACATTGGTGCTATGCCAGTCGACCATATCCTTCCCGTATCTCATCAGTGTCCTCCGGATCGCCGGCTTGGTGCAGTCCTACCACGTCAATGTCGAGTGGTAGCGGGGAAGGCGTCGTTCGCAGGCTGTCCACGTTTCAGTGACTTGTTGGCGACACGCCAGGTCATGCAAGTGTGAAGTATTGAGTTTCCATGGCGCACGGCTGCGCCATACTGATTGCGGCGGTAGGAGGACTGTACAGATGTAAGCGCAATGGTCGGAAAAGGCCAGCGGCCAGCGTTCGGCGCCCCGTATCGCAGATCTAAGAGTTTGTGAGACATATATCCTGTCTAGTCGGCTTGCGGAATGACTGGTAAGAAAGGTATGGCCAGAACGGTCGCCAACTTCCCAGGTATAGTGAAGCAGGAGGTCTCGCACCACTATACGTAGTTCCTGGCATGTAGTATAATGGGGAATCTGATCTTTAGGATGTAGAACGCAGTTAAAATCACCTCCTAGTAGGCAATGGTCATAACGCCCTAAAAGCAGTGGAGCGATTACCTCGGAATAAAACTGGGCTCTTTCATGCCGTCGGTCGGTGCCTGAGGGAGCGTAGACATTAATGATGATTGTCCCCATGGCAGTGAGTGCCATGCCCCGAGCTGATTGAAGGAAGGCGACATCGGTCACAGAAATCCCGTGGCGGACGTAGATGGCCACTCCGCGGCCCATAGGATCTCTCGCGGAGGCATAGGCGGTATAGCCATTGATAACCGGGGGACTAGCTAAGAGAACTTCCTGCAGAACGGCGAAATCAATATCCGAAACCCAGAACATCTCCTGCATGAGGCGGATTTTCACCCTGGAACGGATGTTGTTGATGTCGATGGTTGCTATCAGGTAGGCCTGGTGTCGGATTGCTCGAGGCTGGTCCACTCCGCTGTCCGCGCAAGGGCTTGGGCGTCGCAGCGGAACGTTAACCCGCTGGCCATCAGGGGAGTCTGGGAGAGTATGGTGAAGCCGAGAAGGCACAGGGTCCCGTAATGGGTCCTGCTCCTCGACCTCCTCGTGCCACGCCGTGGAAGCGGACACTGGTGTATCGTCCATTTTTTCTGCAGAAGGTGTTGTAAAGGTGCGTGGTGTAGTGTCGCCTGTGATACGTTCACGATTTCGTTCAGCGTCAGAACGGGGCTCAGGCGCACCGATAGTAGCGGATTCTGAGGCCTCGTGCTGGTCGGGGGTTACGTCCTCCTCGACTTGTAACGTCTCCTCTTGGCCGGAAACTGTGCGACGTCTTCCCTTGCGATGTTGTTTCCTTGTGCGACCCTCCGTGTCCGAAGACGAAAGGGAGTCGCGTCGTTCTGGCAGAGAGGCCGCTGCAGGAACGATCAGCGAATCTACTTCCATCGTGTTTCCGGGGTCAGGGTCAGCGTCCGGTAGCGTCGACATCGTCGCAGCGGCGTCGATGGCCGTCTGAGGCGTCCGTCGGTGTCTGGTCGGGCTCGTTGGTTGCGTCGTTTGTGGTGACCGGGCGACGTTGCAAAGCGGTAGGAGAAGCTATAGCAGCGGCATAGGTCACTGGTAGCACTGTAGGTTGCGACGTGGGTGGTTCTTCTGCAGCTGGGAGTTGCGTAATGCGCCGTTGTAGGCATTCGGATCTAATGTGGCCTTCTTTGCCGCACCCGGAACAGGTCCGAGGCTGGTCATCGTAAATAATTATTGCACGGCATCCGCCGATCTGTAAGTGGGACGGGACGTGGCTTCGGAGATCAGTGGTGACCTGCCGGACTCCGTTTAGGACAGGATACGTCCGAAACTGTGTCCGCAGTGTGGCCGTGGACTGTGCCGTAGGGCGTAGTGCCGCGACGACTTCCTCATCAGGAAGTTCGAATGGCAATTCGAAAATGCGTATCGTTCGCATACCTAAGCCTGCGTGGTCGACGGTTACCTCAACCACATTGCCATCAGGATGACAGAAGCGGAGCCCCTGTTTGGTCTCACGTAGTATGCGTTCGCACTCCGCGTCGTTAATGACTTTCACATAGAGCGTGCTGCTCACGATTGACAAATGTATGCCGATAATATCGGTCACCGGGATCATCACTTCCTCTCGCAGAAAACGCTCGACCTTGAGTGCTTTGGGTGGGGCATAATCGTTGCAGAAAGTGAATCGGAGTGTTGATTTACGGTAACGGCTCGTGCAAGGTAAACCGGCACTTAAGCAACGGCCGTCAGAATGTAAACAAAGCGAGCTCGCGCACCGCACGAAGTCAACACGTACGCGTCCGCTCTGTTGCCATGCCGAAGGCAGACTGACACTCGCCCAACTGAGCTACCCAAGCATGACTCACGCCGCGTCCTCACAGCTTTACTTCTGCCCGTATTCCATACAATGTTAATATGAAGATGATTTAATGTCACTCATTGTAATAAAGAGAAATTTCAAAGGTGTACGACGCACGTGGAGAAGCGAAAACGGCTGACCAATGCATCCCGCATCACAAAAAGAGACAGATGAATGAAATTAATTTCGTAATTTCAATCAAATGTTACAGTAGTCTGCAAACTTCCGAGATAAGCGATAATAATGCTGACCTGACTGCCAACTAACTAAAAAGCCAACCAATTAATCAATGAAGTTATTTAATGGTTGACAGGAGTAAAGTATATTTCACATTTATATTTAATCAGCTTATAAAGGACGCTAAATGGCAAAAAGAAGTAATGTTGGGTGATTGTGTTCGAATATAAGTTGGAGCCACACCGACTGGGAGAGCCACTAATTCCTCGCACATTCAGAGAATTGGGGCAGAAAAAGGTCTCTCATGCCGTCTACGAAGGGACCCCGTCGCCCACTGGTCAACAATGCTTCCACTTCCAAGTAATTTTGGCACCGGGAAAGTTTTTGTATCCGTGGAGACCAGTTAGCGTTCCTGGAGTCGTAGCGCCTGCTCCGTTCACAGCCACCCTTTGCAATCATGTTGTGAGCTCTGATGGTGGTATAAAACAGACTGAAACCGCTAACCTCATTAAAAAATAAGTTTCTTGCGGTTGTAACTGTTCCTGCTTATTTTTGAAGAGAATTGTAGCTGCGTCTGATATAGTTCGAAACACACCAGGGATATTTGTCAGGGTACGTCAGAATCTTGTTCCTCGAAGTCATGCATGCGTTGAGGCTGATGAGCATCAGCTTCGTGATTTTTGTAAGATGCACTACAAATGGTTCGTTCATTGTGTCAATGATGGTATCTGCCGTTAACTTTAACTAATGTAAATAAAAACGTGCACAGTAGTGTCACTTTATTATCTCCGTAAGCTGGCTTCTCGGACCCCAGGTTCCATACCTCAAATAGTTCAGTGGAGCACTCTCTATGTCGTGTTAAATTTTTACACTCTCTTACGGAAACAGCCTGTATGTACCCAGAACCTGGATTGATGATATAGGTTTCTATTGACGCGCTCTCCTCTGGTTCGCATAGCCATTAATTTGGCAGTACCCAGTGCATTTATCACTTAGACATGTTTCCTATACTGAAAACCTCCTTTGCGTCTTGTTTGAGCGAGGCAACGTAAGAGCAATTGCTGTTGTGGCAGATTGCTACAGTATTCTTTGTTACAGTATTGTATACGGAGAGTAAGTTAAACTCAGAATCTTGCTATCGTTCTGCTGTTGTAATTTTAATATTGTACATCAAATAACTGTGTTGACAACCCCTTATTAAATTATTAGTCGGTTCCTCACTCACTGAACTGAAATGTCTCTACGATATACAGGACAGTCGTTGGATATTATAATAACACATTTATATGCTTATGCTTGTGCATATGTATTAATTGGTTTTCCTTTATTTAATTTTTTTCTAATTTTTAAAATCTGGAGGTTTTTTATTAACTTTGTATGGCCAACCACAATAACTTAAATGTTGTCGATATTACAGGAAGGCTACATCTTGGGTGCGACGCAAGGTAGATGTGAACCATGCTCTTCCGAAATTCAAGTGCTAATGGCTGGGCTCCATCGGCTAGTTCAACATTTGAAATTATATAAGAGGTAATAGAGAGCATCCCCCCCCCCCCCCTCCCCCCAGGAACCATGGACCTTGGCGTTGGTTGGGAGCTTGCGTGCCTCAGCGATACAGATGGCCGTACCGTAGGTGCAACCACAACGGAGGGGTATCTGTTGAGAGGCCAGACAAACATGTGGTTCCTGAATAGGGGCAGCAGCCTTTTCAGTAGTTGCAGGGGCAACAGTCTGGATGATTGACTGATCAGGCCTTGCAACATTAACCAAAGCGACCTTGCTGTGCTGGTACTGCGAACGGCTGAAAGCAAGGGGAAACTACAGCTGTAATTTTTCCCGAGGACATGCAGCTTTACTGTATGATTAAATGATGATGGCGTCCTCTTGGGTAAAACATTCCGGAGGTAAAATTGTCCCCCATTCGGATCTCCGGGCGGGGACTACTCAAGAGGACGTCATTATCAGGAGAAAGAAAACTGGTGTTCTACGGATCGGAGGGTGGAATGTCAGATCCCTTAATCGGGCAGGTAGGTTAGAAAATTTAAAAAGGGGATGGATAAATTAAGGTAAGATATAGAGGGAATTAGTGAAGTTCGGTGGCAGGAGGAACAAGACTTCTGGTCAGGTAACTACAGGGTTATAAAAACAAAATCAAATAGGGGTAATGCAGGAGTAGGTTTAATAATGAATAGGAAAATAGCAATGCGGGTAAGCTACTACAAACAGCATAGTGATAGTGAACGCATTATTGTGGCCAAGATAGATACGAAGCCCACACCTACTACAGTAGTACATGTTTATATGCCAACTAGCTCTGCAGATGACGAAGAAATTGAAGAAATGTACCATGAAATAAAAGAAATTATTCAGATGGTGAAGGGAGACGAAAATTTAATAGTCATGAGTGACTGGAATTCGTCAGTAGGAAAAGGGAGAGAAGGAAACATAGTAGGTGATTATGGATTGGCGCTAAGAAATGAAAGAGGAAGCCGTCTGGTAGAATTTGGCACAGAGCATAACTTAATCATAGCTAACACTTGGTTCAAGAATCATAAAAGAAGGTTGTATTCATGGAAGAATCCTGAAGATACTAAAAGATATCAGAATGATTATATAATGGTAAGACAGAGATTTAGGACTCAGGTTTTAAATTGTAGGACATTTCCAGGGGCAGATGTGGACTCTGACCACAATCTATTGGTTATGACCTGTAGGTTAAAAGTGAAGAAACTGCAAAAAGGTGGGAATTTAAGGACATGGGATCTGGATAAGCTGAAAGAACCAGAGGTTGTACAGAGTTTCAAGGAGAGCATAAGAGAAAAATTGACAGCAATGGGGGAAAGAAACACAGTAGAAGAAGAATGGGTAGCTCTGAGGGATGAAGTAGTGAAGGCAACAGAGGATAAAGTAGGTAAAAAGACGAGGGCTGCTAGAAATCCTTGGGTAACAGAAGAAATATAGAATTTAATTGATGAAAGAAGAAAATATAAAAATGCAGTAAATGAAGCAGGCAAAAAGGAATACAAACGTCTCAAAAATGAGATCGACTGGAAGTGCAAAATGGCTAAGCAGGGATGGCTAGAGGACAAATGTAAGGATGTAGAAGCTTATCTCACTAGGGGTAAGATAGATACTGCCTACAGGAAAATTAAAGAGACCTTTGGAGAAAAGAGACCCACGTGTATGAATATCAAGAGCTCAGATGGCAACCCAGTTCTAAGCAAAGAAGGGAAGGCAGAAAGGTGGAAGGAGTATATAGAAGGTTTATTCAAGGGCGATGTACATGAGGACAATATTATGGAAGTGGAACAGGATGTAGATGAAGACGAAATGGGAGATACGATACTGCGTGAAGAGTTTAACAGTGCACTGAAAGACCTGAGTAAACAAGGCCCCCGGAGTAGACAACATTCCATTAGAACTACTGACTGCCTTGGCAGAGCCAGTCATGACAAAACTCTACCAGCTGGTGAGCAAGATGTATGAGACAGGTGAAATAGCCTCAGACTTCAAGAAGAATATAATAATTACAATCCCAAAGAAAGCAGGTGTTGACAGATGTGAAAATTACCGAACTATCAGTTTAATAAGTCACAGCTGCAAAATACTAACGCGAATTCTTTACAGACGAATGGATAAACTGGTAGATGCGGACCTAGGGGAGGATCAGTTTGGATTCCGTAGAAATGTTGGGACACGTGAGCCAATACCGACCTTACGACTTATCTTTGAAGAAAGATTAGCATTTGTAGAGTTAGAGAAAGCTTTTGACAATGTTGACTGGAATGCTCTCTTTCAAATTATAAAGGTGGCAGGGGTAAAATACAGGGAGCGAAAGGCTATTTACAGTTTGTACAGAAAACAGATGGCAGTCATAAGAGTCGAGGGGCATGAAAGGGAAGCAGTGGTTGGGAAAGGAGTGAGACAGGGTTGTAGCCTCTCCCCGATGTTATTCAATCTGTATATTGAGCAAGCAGTAAAGGAAAGAAAAGAAAAATTAGGAGTAGGTATTAAAATTCATTGAGAAGAAGTAAAAAAATTTGAGGTTCGCCGATGTCATTGTAATTCTGTCAGTGACGGCAAAGGACTTGGAAGAGCTTTGGATCGGAATGGACAGTGTCTTGAAAGGAGGATATAAGATGAACATCAACAAAAGCAAAACGAGGACAATGGAATGTAGTCGAATTAAATCAAGTGTTGCTGAGGGAATTAGATTAGGATATGAGACACTTAAAGTAGTAAAAGAGTTTTGCTATTTAGGAAGTAAAATAACTTATGATGGTCGAAGTAGAGAGGATATAAAATGTAGACTGGCGATGGCAAGGAAAGCGTTTCTGAAGAAGAGAAATTTGTTAATTTCGAATATAGATTTATGTATCAGGAAGTCGTTTCTGAAAGTATTTGTATGGAGTGTAGCCATGTATGGAAGTGAAACATGGACGATAACTAGTTTGGACAAGAAGAGAATAGAAGCTTTCGAAATGTGGTGCTACAGAAGAATGCTGAAGATAAGGTGGTTAGATCACGTAACTAATGAGGAGGTATTGAATAGGATTGGGGAGAATAGAAGTTTGTGGCACAACTTGACTAGAAGAAGGGATCGGTTGGTAGGACATGTTCTGAGGCATCAAGGGATCACAAATTTAGCATTGGAGGGCAGCGTGGAGGGTAAAAATCATAGAGGGAGACCAAGAGATGAATACACTAAGCAGATTCAGAAGGATGTAGGTTGCAGTAGGTACTGGGAGATGAAAAAGCTTGCACAGGATAGAGTAGCATGGAGAGCTGCATCAAACCAGTCTCAGGACTGAAGACAACAACAACAACAACAACAACAACAACAATAGAGAGTATTTGTAGAGCCACATATGGGAAGGGTACTCTTCCAATCTTAGAAACGGTTTCGCCCGCAGGTAGCACAGCGCACAACTTAAAATGCAGTTCGCTCCGGTAAGAGAGAAGCGACAACATCGGTGCGCTATGGAGTAACTACTTTCCAGCCGGATAATGCTCAGCCAGTGTATACAGTGATTGTTATATCGGTATTTGTTCTGCGAGCATAAAAAAACGTTTTGCTTTACCTTGGTTCCCGGAACTCTTGAAGATAGACGTTGACTGGGAATATTGTATCACAGACAGTCCCTTTGAGTGTACAGAGATGTCACTAAACCCGCCCAAAGATGTAATCAACCATGCATGAGCAGCGACCATTACACGGAGGCGGTCCGACAGCCGATAACTTGCAGTCATTCCACCAGGTAGAGGTACACGGCTGGTGTGTCTATATTTAAACCACGCTTAGACTGTCAATACCTCAGTTCCATCGCGTCCGCATTGTTACCTTGTGCCAGGAAGGGCTCTCAACAAGGAAGTGTCCAGGCGTCTCGGAGTGTGCCAAAGCGATGTTGTTCGGACATGGACGAGATAGAGAGATACAGGAACTGTTGATGACGTGCCTCTCTCAGACCACCAAAGGGCTACTACTGCGGTGGATGACCGCTACCTATGGATTATGGCCCGGAGGGACCCTGGCAGCAACGACACCATGTTGAGTTATGCTTTTTGTGCAGCCACAGAACGTCGTGTTACGACTCAAACTGTGCGCAATAGGCTGCATGACGCGCAGCTTACTCCCGACGTCCATGGCGAGGTACACCTTTGCAACCGTGACATCATGCAGCGCTGCATAGATGGGCCCAACAAAATTCCGAATTGACTGCTCAGGACTGGCACCGCGTTCCATTCGCCGATGAGTGTCGCATATGCCTTCAACAAGACAATCGTCAGAGACGTGTCTGGAGGCAACTTGGTCAGTCTGAACGCCTTAGACAGACTGTCCAGCGAGTGCAGCAAGGTGGAGATTCCCTGCTATTTTGGGGTGGCATTTTGTTGGGCCTACGTTTGCCGCTGGTGGTCACAGAGGGGGCTGCAACGGCTGTAAGACACGTGAATGCCATCTTCATACCGGCAGCATACTGGCGAGGCATTCGTCTTCATGGACGACAATTCGCGCCCCCATCGTGCACATCTTGTGAATGACTTGCTTCAGGCCGGCCGCGGTGGTCTAGCGCTTAAGGCGCTCAGTCCGGAACCGCGCCACTGCTGCGGTCGCAGGTTTGAATCCTGCCTCGGGCATGGATGTGTGTGATGTCCTTAGGTTAGTTAGGTTTAAATAGTTCTAAGTTCTAGGGGACTGATGACCACAGCAGTTAAGTCCCACAGTGCTCAGAGCTATTTGAACCATTTGAACTTGCTTCAGGAATACGACATCGCTCGACTAGAGTGGCCAGTATGTTCTCCAGGTATGAAACCTATCGAACGTGGCTGGGATAGATTGAAAAGGGCTGTTTATGGACGACGTAACCCACCAACCACTCTAAGGGATCTACGCCGAATCGCCAGTGAGGAGTGGGACGATCTGGACCAACAGTGCCTTGATGAACTTGAGGATAGTATGGCACGACGAATACAGGCATGCATCAGTGCAAAAGGACGTGTTACTGTGTATTATAGGTACTGGTGTGTACAGCAATCTGGATCTACACCTCTGAAGGTCGCGCTGTATGGTGGTAGAAAATGCTATGTGTGGTTTTCATGAGGAATAAAAAGGGAGGAAATGTTTATGTTGATCTCCATAAAAATTTTCTGTATATGTTCCGGAACTTTTGGAACCGCGGTGATACAAAACTTTTTCCATAGGGGCTAAGTGACGTTCGTATCCGCGACTGTGTCACAGCTGGTCAATCGTTAATACTTTTGGTATGCAGCAATCACCACCACCCGAAGGTGGCGATTGCAGCACTGCTGCTCCAAAAACTTCACGAAACAGCCACACAGTGACGCAATGATACTGAGGTACTTCAAGCATTCATCAATGACGTGATTAGTGACTCAGTCATTGTGTTCTGCAGCGCAGTCACACCCGACATGTTTCAACATGTTCCACTGCCGGGATGCAACTACAGCAAGAGCCCTGCAGCCCTTGCTGATACGCCAGTGGGATCGCGCAGAGGAGGAAGGACAGGACAAGCTACGTGACGAAATGGAGGAAGTGCTACATGTCGACGCCACTCAAGAAGGAACAATCACTCACCAAAAAGAAAGCTCTATTACTAGCTTATACGCAGTTACCGAGAAAGAGCGTTGAAAGACGTGCACTTCATTCATCATTCAGTGTTCGTGTTTCCTATTTCTAATCCCAGCATTTTGGTATTCGGTAAAATGATAATTCAGGTAATATTAATAATTTCTATGGGTTGTAATTCTGTCAGAGACAGCAAAGGACTTGCAAGAGCAGTTGAACGGAATGGACAGTGCCTTGTAAGAAGGATATAAGATGAACATCAACAAAAGAAAAACGAGTATAATGGGATGTAGTCGAATTAAGTCTGGAGATGCTGAGGGAATTAGATTAGGAAATGAGGCACTTCAAGTAGTAAAGGAGTTTTGCTATCTGGGGAGCAAAATAACTGATGATGATCGAAGTAGAGAGAATATAATATGTAGACTGGGAATGGCAAGGAAAGCGTTTCTGAAGAAGAGAAATTTGTTAATATCGATTATTGATTTAAGTGTCAGGAAGTCTTTTCTGAAAGTATTTTTATGGAGTGTAGCCATGTATGGAAGTTAAACATGGACTATAAATAGTTTGGACAAGAAGAGAACAGAAGATTTCGAAATGTGGTGCTACAGAAGAATGCTGAAGATTAGATGGGTAGATCACGTAACTAATAAGGAGGTATTGAATAGAATGGGGAGAAGAGGAGTTTGTGGCACAACTTGACAAGAAGAAGGGATCGGTTGGTACGGGATGTTCTGAGGCATCAAGCGATCACAAATTTAGCATTGGAGGACAGCGTGGAGTGTAAAAATCGTAGAGGGACACAGAGATGATTAAACTAAGCAGATTCAGAAGGATGTAGGTTGCAGTAAGTACTGGGAGATGAAGAATCTTGCGCAGGATAGAGTAGCATGGAGAGCCGCATCTAACCAGTCTCAGGACTGAAGACCACAACAACAACAACATGGGCTGCCTGATTTATTTGACGATTTTTACGGTTGTCTCACATTGGTCTGTGAGAGTAGCTGGGCGCCAGGAATTATCTTTATTTATGGGCCAGGGCAGCAGTCTTCCTAGCAGCCATGAAGGTTTTCCGTTTCCCCTTCCTTTTTCCGATCGCCAGGGCAACACGTGGTGTCATTTGAAAGTTCAGTAGTGGCCAAAGTTTCTCCTGTTCTCATTCCCCAACCTGCCTTACCAACCTTGTAACTGCTGGATTTTAACGTCGCGAGGTCGCCTCCCTTTGAGATTCCGGCCCCCTGATTGGCCTGTTCAGGTGCGAGTCGGTCTTTCGCCGGTAGGCGCCAACCGCCTTCCGCCGGTGGATAGTTGGGCAGTTCTAGTGTGACCGTGCCGCTGTCGTGGCTTGGTACGAACATACGTTGGGGCAGGCTGCTGAACTGATATCTTTCTTCCCCCCACCCCCATTTGGTTGTATTACTGTTCTATTCTCAACTCTTTAATAAATGAGTCCGTTAATCTTACATTCCCTCTCTTTCATTACGTGAACTCACACCTAGTATAACAGAATAATGCAGAACCATAAAGGTTGCTATTAGGTCGTGCAGGTCTCGCGTCATTAACGACAGTATAAATATTCAAAATCGCGCGCCTGGCACGACCATTGCACGCCTGGCACTGTTAACAATAGTAATCATGTTCAATTATTCCCCACTGATAAACTGGGAAGTGTTCATGGCTCAGTGTGAGTACGTGAGCACTAAATCCACTTGATATGGTGGAAGTAGTGGGCTCTGTTTTACCTTGCTGGATTAGACAAAAAACATCGAAAATCACAGCCCCTACAGCAAGGAATAGTAACCAGAGAATAACGAGCCACCGCTTTTAACCTTTCATTTTATTTGGTGAAAAAAGAGACAGAGACATAACCCTATGGCACTAGCAATCTCATTAGGAGGGACTGTTAGTCAGTGTTCAAGCACATGGTCAGTATTACGGCGGCAGGGAAGAGCCGCATGAAAACTGATAGTGTGTCAGTATTAACCACCAGTTAGCTTACCACACTTTCCTAGACAAAAAAAAAAAAAAAATAATAATACGGCCACATTCCGAAATTTTTCACTTCAAAGGAAGTTATTATCAACTGCCTGGAAACTTCCTTTGCAACGCACGACATACCAACGGAAATGGCATGTTCCAGAGAAGCTATTGCCATCGGAAGATTTAATAATATTATAATTTTGAACGGGCAAAAGGTGACAACGCTGTCAGCAGTTTGTGTTGTGACAGCCAGATCACACCGGCTCCCACAATTCGTTCATTTTCAGTGAGTTCGCTGTCCCGTACAAGTGCGTGTACACTACGTCCTACAGTGCTACAATTGTTAGCGATATGGACATGGAAGCTAGTAGTGGAGAAATAACACAAGATGTGTTTATTTCGCACTGTGAAACAGAAATGATGCCTGTGGAATAACTATTAACCAACCACTCATCATCGTACCGGAGGTTACAGGGACCTATCTCGAACCTTCCCATGGTATCTCACATATAAAGAAATTTACAAAATGTAAGTGTCTCACAAATACTATCTTCCAAGAAGGAACAGCTGTATTTGGAAATAGGCTTTATACGAATCCAGTTCTACTCCTCGGACATTACGAGGCGGGATACTATCAACACTGCGACCAACAATCCGCAGCAACCAACCCATGTCTTGGAGAAAATGCCGCAGCCGTCAGAAATGGTGGCACCTGCGGATTCAACGCCTGTACCACCGTCCCCTCCTCTAATATAGCATGCCCAACTACCTCATAGCAACGCGTAAATTCTGTAGAACATTGAGGACCCCATCAAAAGGTTCTCCCTTGGGACCAATTATGCCAGCCAGAAATCAACCTTTCTCTTGCTCCAATCGGTCTGAACCCTTAGCCACCAAATTTCAGCGACTCAACCAACAGAATGATGTAGGAGACTTCCTCGTTAACAACATTTTTAAGCATAATTATGACTGTCGTGGATGCTACTTCGTACCAGCAGGCTTCTAATGGGCCCTCTCCAGTACTGCAAACAGTTTCGATCCTGATTCAATCCAAAACCTGTTGACACTACTCCTTGTACCACGAAATGGCCTATAAAATCATGCAAAGGAACGCAAGGTCGCTCAAGGCAAACTAAACTTCCTTGGACATCTTGTACTCTACACTCAAATACACATATTTGCCCCCACCAAAACATAGTTAAAACAGAACGAAACGTTCGCAGGGCTACTCTGCCAACTGAGGAGACAGAGGTGATGATTTCGTCCGTGCAGTGTTGTTGGTAATAGTGGCACACATCACGATCCATTACAAATGGTGGATATCCGCCTGCGGATCAAGTACCTCCATCTTAATTTGATCTCAACATCCGAACCAAGTAACGACAGACTTTCCAAACCACAGGTAACAACGACCATTGCCTCCCTCGGAAAACCACGTCTACTAATAGGTGACTTAAACGCCACCATGCACTGTGAGGCTGCAGATATGTGGACGCTGTGGGAACAATACTGGTGGATGCAGTAGATTCTAAAAACCTTATAAAACTAAATGATGGTCCTCCCATACGTTCCGAGAAATGATGTCCCGACGGCAGTAGGCTTGAACGTAGCACTGTCTACCGGAACAACATGCGAACTGATACAAGTTTCGTTAGATTCGGATCACTTGCCAATTCAAAACATAAAAAAACGAAAAACCTGGGGTGACTGTGAAACACGGCATCGCCCGGAAATGGAACACAAACAAATCCATTTGGAACCAATATGAAACACTACTGAATTCAAATTCGAATCGATGATCTAAACTGAGAATCCCGAAAAAGAAAAGGCAATGCGGCCTTGGTATTGTTTAACAATGAAGCAGCGGGGGTCTCAATACCTCTTGAAGTACATAAGCAGACTACTCGACGGCCATTACCCTGTTGGCGGGATTCAGAATGTGACGCAGTCCTCGAGGAACGAAGGAAGGCATTAAGAAAACATAAAAATCTCTGTAATGATACAAATTTTCTTCTACTTAGAAAAGCATACCCTGTAGCCAAGAAAATATAAAAGCACAAAAGAAGGAAAATCTTGGCACGATTTCCGTACTGCTGTCTGCAAAGAAACTCCATTAACGATATCTGTAAAATACTATGGAACATTAAAACGGCTCAGACAATGGACATGCACAAACCTCCACCATTCGACGAACTTTTAGAATCGTTCTTGCATTTGCAGCCCCACCTGCTGTAATGGACAAGGAGTAAGAGGCATCATATGATGATGAGAATAATGACTTTGCCCAACCCTTTTCACTGTAAGGAACCCAGATCGCGCTCTCCCAAGGGAAGCGTATTGCACCTGGCTCGGCTCCTACTGACTAACCGAGCTATAACACACTCTACACAAAGGGAAACTGCTGCTGTTCAAAATTTACAAGTGTATGGACAAGAAAGATCAAAATAAACTCGCTGAAAACACGTCGTGTCGTCCCCATCCACATATCGAGAGAAAGATGTGATAAACCGAGTCGTATCGCCTTATCACCTTACAATCGTGTTTGGTGAGGCTAGCGAAAAGGACTACGAGGTAGCACTTGTGATGGTGGTATGAAAGCAAGAAATTGTAGTACGGAAAAGCCATCTGAGTTTAGAAAAGAAAAGGGACAAATGAAATCCTTTGACAGTTTGTCAATGACATACCGCTACTTTTCTCTCGGAATAATTTGTATTATAGTAGCGTTAATACACTTAATTAGAGTATACGATATGGTCGTGTTTTCAGTCTTAGGAAAAAAAACCTGGAGAAACACTGAGATTCCTGGCCTCCCGTGCGTACTACTCTACTGTAAGCTTTCTGAGCAATAGGGAGACAATAAATCGGAACAGTAAACTACAACAGAACGCAGGGAAACTAGCAGACGACCTCTGCAGTTATCATTCTTGGCTACCTCATTATTCAACCTTTATACTGTAGACCTTCATGATCTCTTGCCACTGACATCCAAATATTGCTATAAGCAGACGAAGTATGCGTATATCTCCAAGACAGTACCCTTCAATCTTGTCATCTCAAAATGTACCCCCCTCTGATACATCTGCGTGAATAGTATACAGAAAGTGGGTTCGAAATTTATCATAGAAAGTCTACTCTTATGATCTCCACTCGTCGTAGGATTCCATTTCGCCAAAAATCCAGTTGAGACAACATACTTCTCCAGTTGTGGAAACAAGTCAGTTTCTTGGCATGTTTATTGATGATAACCTAAGATAGGCTCCACAAATCCGAGATATCATTACCAGACGTGAGAAAAGGTGCAATCTGATCGCAGTGTGGTGGGGCTCTGATCGGCGGACAGCGATGTCTTTATACCGGTTCCCATTAAATACACGCTTTGATTACGGACACCTTTGTTACGGATCAGCATCAGACACCGCGATCCAGAGACTTGGCACTATACAGTACAAAGCTGTGCGTAGAGCTACGAGGGCATTCTTATCAACCCCCCGCATATCTCTTTGAAGCGAATGAACCACCATTAAAGCTGGGCGAATATTCCTCTGCAACTCTGCTTCGAGGAACATGGGTCTCTTGTGGAAACAATCCGCATATTAACACCGTTCCGTGTGTGCGTAAGGTATCAGACAATAATGCAACTTCCACCTGTTGCGGCTGAATACACGGAGATGCAGGCATCAAGTTCTCCCGAACGCCAGTCCAATTTATTAACCACTGCGCCACCTCGCTCGGTAAGAAGAGTGGTCGCGGACACCTAAAATCAAAGGTGCACTAATTCATCCCACGATTCCAAGGGTGCAATGGTAGAATAAGGAACAAGCATGAAGGAGCTTATAGAACGGCTGAAATGTAATCACTGGACGTTCAACGAGCACCTCTGTCAACCAAGCACCATCTCCCAATGTGTTTGCGGAGAGGAAAAGGATACAAACCACATATCTTTACGTTGTTCTCGGAACACGTATCACATAAACAAACTTGCAAGTAAAATTCGGGCTCTGGTCATCAGTTCCCAAGCAGCCTTCAAACCTTGTTAAAATCCAACGATATAGTAAAGTACAGGCTACTGTCATAGTTCATCAACAGTGGCGAAATCAAGATACAGCTTCATGCGCTCTTCATCCAATGCCGTTGGTTATTATAATGCGATCTGATGCCTTGTCACGGCCGGCGTCGGGGGTTCGAGTACTTCCTCAGGCATGGGTGTGTGTGTGTTGTCCTTAGCGTAAGTTATTTTAAGTTAGATTAAGTAGTGCATAAGCCTAAGGATTGATGACCTCAGCAATTTGGTCCCATAAGACCTTACCACAAATTTACAGTTCATTAGAATACCACGGGAAGACGAAACTTTCAATTAGCTGACTATATCCCCCAGTCGTACTTCAATCGAGATTGTTTTATTTTCTTTATTTTCGTCATTGCTCACATCATTCCATCATGCACGATTATAACTGCAGGAATTGTCTTGCACCTAAAACTTCTGGAACCTTGTTTTCTGGCGCACTGGTGCACAATGATCTTTGCCACAAAAATACTTTACTGTAGAAAGGTTAAATTCGGTGGTTTACTTCATCCACCACCTGTAAAGACCGCAAGGTGTGTTGGCATTTCGTCATGTAGTTCAATGAAGTCCACGTCATGCAAAACGCAGGACTTCGAAATATTACGGACTGCCAAGTGATTCATTTTGTTCATTTTCTTGATCCCAATGGGTCATATTGCAACACTATTTTAAGCGAGTCCAATTTCCCGAAATTAGGACATTATACATGAGTTAACTTGGAAATGGCGAAGCTACATATTTTTTGTAATAGAGAAAGAGAAATCATTGTGCATCGGTGCGTTATGGTCTTAAGTAGTCTGCATTTCAAGTGACATATTATTGTTTAGAACGTCTATAGGCGTGTTCTGCCGCTTTTCTAAAGGTCATAGTCTGTACATAGTGCTGTACATATTTCTTTAGACGTGGGATACTTGGCCTGAACTCTCGGCACTTGGGCTGAGTTCTGGTGACCCCCTGCTTTGTAATATGTGTAATATGTACTTGTAAGTTTAAATCTTCCGATGTGGATCTTCCTTACATGAGTTTTTTCTTGAAATTTGTGATTGATGGTTTGTCAATGTGTGACCCATATGCAGCCCAGAAATTTATATGAAATGGCTACACTCAATATTCGCCAGTCAGTTTCTAAATTATTTAATAGGCTTTTAGCGTGATTCAAATATCCCCTGTAAATATAATATATGCTGTACGTGTTGTCTGGTAGGCGAGTAGGAAAAGTAACAAACAGCTCGATTACAATGTAAATATTTACTTATTTCCTATCTGTTTATAATAGTAGTGACCACGCGAGGTTGGTACTGGATGGTGGGCGTCAAACCCTTGGTCATCAGAATACGACGTGTAGAGGTGACAGTAGTCGATCCGACCGCAAAGTACAGTGACCTAGCGGCCTAGTGAAGTGATTTTCCCTGGTGGCTGGCAGTGCTAGCACAGCTTCAGGGTGATGCAGGTCTACCGTGCACAGTGTAGGAGAGGATGGGTGCTAGCGTCCCTGGTTTGTGGCGACGAAGGCATACGGGTCTTTACCAGAGAGCTCCGCCTATCTGGCGACGTCCGGCAATGGTGGACTCCTCGTGTCAGGATGCCTGTTGAACAATGGCAGAAGCCCGCAATTCAGTGGGTGTCAACTCCACGGCCCTTCAATTCTATACCGTGCCTGGACGGAAGCCCAGTATTTATTCGCAGTAGGGCGGGCTTGCCACGTGCTGAAATGTCCGTGCTTACATTGGGTTCACTTGTCGCGAACGAACACGCGTGATGCGGCACCTAAGCAGGCAGGCAGCGCTGCGTAATTCTGCGCCAGCATGCTGCAGCAAGCAGTACTCATTTGGCATCGAGCCCTTGCCTTAGGCTCATGTTGTTACAACCTACTACTAGCCAGTGACACATCTTATCCATGTCAGTTAAGGACAAGTAGAAGCCAGTCCGCAGTTCACGGCACTAGAATCCAAAGACCGATAACGGCACTACAGTACGTGCCCAAAACAATTGTAAATGTACGCGCTACTTTTGGTATTACTTACTGTAAAACACAGAAAACATGTAAAGCCAATTGCAGAACCTCGTCTCACATATGGCATTCCAGATTTCCTCTAGTTATCTTCACACATCTCGCTCTGTGGTAGAGAAGAGCGTTTAGGGTAACTCGCCATGATACTTTTCCCTTTTTTGTAACTAGTTCTGTCACTACCTGTGCTCTCTGGAATTTTTAATCGTCAACTTGTTAGTATGTTTAAAACTAGCGTCATGTTTTTCACGTAACGTTTGTTCTGTCCCATTGTCATGGCTTTCGTTGTCAGTGTGTTTTCTAGATATAATTTACTATCAACACCTTCTTTCGTCGTAGTGATAACTTTAGCTTCGACGATGTGCTCCTTTTGGAACTCAGTTGTTCGGTCTCCGTAGCTGTGTATATGACTGCCATCTGGGAGACCCGGCTTTAAATTCCAGTAGAGCCAGAGAAAATTCCTTGCTGGCACTACTGTACCATAGTACACTTAGTCTTGTCAGCTTAAATGAAGAGTCATTTAAATGAGAAGTAGCGTCTCCAAGATCTGAAAAGCTGACAGTGGAAATGGTTATTAATAGGTGAATGGTTAGCTGGAGAGTGATTTGAAAACGGAAGCTGGGGTAAGGTAGGCAATTTGGAGATCTGCAGTCTACTATACGTTTTCTGGGTCGCCACCCAATTTAATTAGAAGTAGGAAAATTTGGGATACGAACTGAATTAATCACTGAATTATAAAACATAACTAACCTGTTAACGAATATAGAGGTCCAAGTAAATATCTGGAATGAGGGTACTGGAACAATTTGAGTAGAAACGTTACATCAAATAACTGAGAACAAGCAGGAGGTTAGGCCTCAATGAAAATAACAAGATGATCAGAGAAAAGTAAAAAAATATAAGCCCTGCCTTTCGGCTTTAGACACCCCAGGTGGGATGTATTAAAAATAATATCACAATAAAGGGGACGGGTTTATCTGATAAACAGTCATCGCAGTTTAACATAGTTTGTTACAATTACACATCATATTAAAAATACACAAAGTAATTCTAAATTATGATCTGTTTATTATTTAATTAATTAACTCATGTTTATTATTATTATATTGAGTGCTGAGGTGTATTGCGGTGGTAAATGAAAAGGAAATCTTAGGCGGGCATGGTAAAAGTTGGCGCAAACGTACACGATATATACCAACATGAATACAGATAAAATGGAACTCGCCCATCACAATAAGTCAAAGGCTAGAGGTTCATCCCTATCGCTGTAATTCAATTATTCTGAATAAGAGTGCTATGGAACATTTTCCGACAAAGAAATTTATTTGAATAACTTTGCACAAAAAACTAAGCTACACTGACGTGAAACGCCCGTAAATGTCCCGAATGTTCAAGAACAAAGCAAAATTATTAAGACTCCTAAAACTTCATGAACTAAAATGTAAATCATATAGACACAAATAGCAATAAAATGCCATGCCGGATAAACATATCCAACATTGTCCTGAAGTTACATACGGTGAAACCAGCACCACGTGGTACGAACAAAGCTACACAATCTCAAAACAAACGGAATGAAAAGTAGAAGAAATGAAACACATACACACGAGAAAAGTTCACACACACATTCCACTTAAAAGAAAGGTCAGACAATTGAATTTTAAGTCTCTGCTGCAGTAACGAACTTCCTACACCAGGTGTTCTGGTTACACAAAGTAAGTATCAGAAAAACTTACTAAATACAGAAGATATACTGGTGACTACACTCTGAAAAATATAGAAATCCTATTACTGAACTTGAAAATGTACTAGCAGAGAGAACGTGTACATCAGCTGCAATAGCTATACAGCATCACACATTAAGGCACTCACTAGCGCCAAGGTGCGCTTGAGAGTACGGACTTTATTCACCAAAGGTACAGTTCCAAGTGCCGAGAGCACGTTCCCCCTACATCAAACTTTCTGTAGTTAGCCGGAAGAGACGCGAGGGATCCTTTCCGCCATCAAGGTAACTGCTGTCGAATGACAACCGAAAGGGTACAAATCTCTTTGCCTTGTCTGAGAAAGCTACGTTGGCTACACTTTTGCTACCACAGCAGACAGCCAGATGTTCTACTGATACAATATGGAAGACAAATTCAACATACACACTCACTCACTTATTCATACAGATTGTAAAGAGAGAAAGGAAATCGGGACCACAAAATGTAGGTAATGTAAGTAGGATAGATGCATACTGGAAAGCTGCTACTTTGACGTGTTTGTGTATCACTGAATGGCGACAAACATGAAGTGCAAAAGTAAATTACATAGAACTGAGCATGAGAGCACGAAATACAAGTTAAATATTATGAAACGAATGTAACAGATGTTTCAATGTATGCTATCCCCATGCCCCTCCACACCACATCCAAATGAAGTCAACTCTAATTATATGACCATAAAACCGAGGTTTCTGTTATTTTTCTGTTTGAACACACTAATCCCCAAAACTGCTAGAACTTTCACGGCGTTTCCGCGGGAAACGTGAGCATGGGATGGGGCGACGTGTGAATTTTATTTCATCAAATTTGGGTCACGGAAAATAAGATATCGATATTTAAAGTCTTGTCTAAAATGCTCTGCTCAGCTTAATAGTTCGAATGTTTATGTCACTGACACAATCATCATGGCGTAGTATATCAAAGAACCAATAAATGGCGCTTGATGTGTCGGCACAGCATGGAATGCAACGTTTACACAACGACACTAGCTCAGCACAATAGGCTGTGGGGTGGTGGGATTGGACCAGGTGACACATCAAGCAATCACCATCGACAGTTGTACTGAACATTTATTTGGCACATTTAAACAAGACAAATAACAAATAGAACCATCAATATATTTTTAAAATTACCATTTAGGTGAGAGCAAGTTTCTTCATAATATAAACATTCACAAACCACGGCACTTATGACCTATTACACATCTAGTGAAATGAGTTAAGAATTAGTTGCTCAAAAACTATGTTCAACGAGAAGGACAATGTACTATCATTTAACGAGAAAATGTAGTCTTTCGTTACTGCAGTGATTGGTGTTACCAAAGTAATTCAGAGTACAGGCAACAACAAATCAGATACCATGGCACACCACCACGTTTCTTAAATGCCAGGCACCCTACAATGTAGGATGTAAAATATAAAATTTCATGTCATCAACTGACCTCGAGGGACAAGAAGCGCAAGCCCACTTAGTCAGCTGTTTCCAATACAGGCTCGGCATGGACCACCAAACAGGAGCAGCAACGGTCACGAATAGGCACGAAAAATCCCAGAACTAGTGGGTATCTACAACAGACTGACATCTGCCTTAAGTAACTAGAAACACAATAATTCATTGCCGCACATCATCTGTATAATTAATGAACCTGTTAATGAACATCAGCTAAGCAGTACAAATCTACTATCTTATGTGCGTAAGGCCAATTATACATTAAGCCTCGAGCGAAGTACATTCACCGCCAGCCGGCATTCGCTGGCAAAGGGGGCGGAAAACAGCACAAGGAGGACGCAACCCAGGACCAAGATAAACAGCAGAAGTCCCGATAAAGTGAAATAAATGCAAGTAACTAGCGTGCACGCTAACGTTATATCGAGATCGCCCCGCCACCCTTCGCCCGCCCCCCCCCCCCCCCCTTCCGACGCAAAAAACAAAGCTACTTCCAGCAAATAGCCACACTTTAATTTGTAAATTTGTGATTAAATGAGAATTTATTACCATATTCACATACTGTCACCGAAATAATTCCTGTACTTCATTAATAGAATCAAACTATTTAAACGCACGGTAACAACTGGCTTCTCGGTAACTCGTAAGAATTTATGAAACTACTCATTTCAACTTAGACACGTGTCTCTCAGACACACTATCACTTCAGATAGAAACGTAACATTAATGTTATTGCAATTCACAGCAAAATATACCCAGGGAAATTTTTATCCACGTATATCTATAGCAATTGTCCAGCTTAACTCCGTCGTGTGATATAAATACAATAACCAGGCTGCACTTACACAAGGGCCAGCAAAACTGTTTTCAATGGCGGTTAAACACTGACAGCAGAAATCCACAAACAGAATGTGTCAGCATTCCAGTCACTAGTAATTGTTAATCATTACATGAGATACAGCTCTCATTAGAACCTTACGTACTAAGCAAGCTGAAATTGACACATTCGAGGACAGACTCAGTAGGAGTAGCAACAGCCTGTCAAGAAAATGAAGTCAACAGCAGAGAACCCAGTAATCGATTCCGACCGTAATTTACAGCACAGGCAAGGCCCTTACCCTCTCGCTTGTTCGACGAAGCCAGTCGCCGCAGATCGCTGTCCCGTAAGACATGCAGCAAGCGAAATGCACCAACGGCTTCCCAGTAACGTGATTGCTTCCACGCCGGCGACATTTGCTACGGCGCCGTCACCCGGGTAAACAGCCCCTTTTAGATGTGCTCCAGACTGACTCACGCGAGCGAGAAGAAGACAATCGACTTCAAATTACGGTGCTTGACGAAGAATGACTACTGGCGGTAGAATAGTCTTTATATACACCTTGCCCCATCAACCCACCATTTCCCTCAGGGAGCCAAAAGGAATGCAGAATTCTTCCCCACCAGAAGGTGAATGTTTGTCTGAGCGCCCTGGACCGCTCGGTGCAAGTCTGACCACGCTGGAGAAGTCTGTTCTGGTCTGCGACCACTGCCATCTGGTAGTGGAATTTTTCTTAGGTCATATGAGTGCTGATGTGGTTTATCTAAGGCAAACATATTCGGGCGCTGTCGTTTATTCCGTAACGTAATCCAATCCGGAAATAATGTAGCCCACAAACACTTATTGCACGTAAATGCACTTTCGAACTATCGTCAACGTATGAAACGCTCCAAGGGCGCGGAGATGTCGACACCGCCGGGAGCCACCACCAGACGCAAGCCATCACTCTCACGCCGCTGCCGACTGCGTGTTAAGTCACTATAACACCCGAAGAAATTTAACTGTTGTCGTCGGCAGCGCACTCAGACAAGCATTCAGCTGCTGATGGGGTAAAATGCTGCGTTCCTATTGGCTCCCTGAGGGAAGTGGTGGGTTGATGTGGCAGTGTGTATATAAAGACCATTCAGTCTCCAGTCGTCGCGATCTCTCCGGCGGTATTCCGCAAGGTTACCGCCCTTCGGTTGTGCCATTCCAGCACTAATCGAAACGCTAGTTTTGCAGGTGCCAGCCAGCCAGCCAGCCAGCAAGCCAGCCAGCGGTACAGCCGAGCAGCAGCAGCAGCAGCAGCAGCGGTCCCGACCAGCACAGCGGTCCAGCCTGTAGCAGCCGGCCACCTCTCCAGCAGCAGCGGTCCAGCCAGGAAGCCCCCCCTCCAGCAGCGGCAGCAGCAGCAGCTGCAGCAGCAACAGCCCCGGCCACGTCCGAGGCCGCGGCGCCAGCTGCGGCATTCGTGCCAGTCGGCGTCAGCTTCAGCTTCCGCGCCAGCAGCGTGGGACTCTGGTCGTCGTCCGTCTTCGTCATCGTCCGTCTTCGTCGTCCGTCTTCGTGCGTCTTCGTCTTCGTCCGTCTTCGTCTGTCCCCAGTTTTCTTCTTCTTCTTCCCCTTTCCTTTTTGTCCTGTGTTCTTTTCTATAGCGTTGTCATCATGTCAGCCCCCACCACCACTACGACCTCTACTACCACAGCCATAGTCTACACGTCCCCCTCTGCCGCCACCACCACCATTACATGGTGTGCCCAGTCACACCCGCCTCTTTCCATCCCTCCTCTTCTCACTCTCCCTTCGCCTTCGCTCTTTGTCGCCCCTCTACAGCTTCTCCCTCCCGCTCCTCTCCCTCTGATCCTTTCCCCCCCCCCACTCCCCCAGCCTGTTACTGCAGCTCCACCTAGGGTGGTGGCCCGTCAGGCCACTGCCCACGCCCAGCTCTCCCCATCGCCTGCGCCGTCACTGCCACTGCCGTCGCCTTCACCGTCACAATCTCCGGCGCCGTCTGCTGCGTCCATGCTGGGACCTGCCCGTTCCCGCCACCTCCCTGTAGCTCCCATCCCTCATGTCACCACCCACCCTTCTGCCGCCGTTAAACGCCCTAGTGGCACCGCCACCTCCTCTGCTCCCAAAAAGGCCCCTTCCTGTCCTCCTTCCCCCTCCCAGGATGCCATGGATGTCTCCCCACCTGCCCCTGCTCCCTCCGCTTCCACCTCCTCCTCCCTGCCTTCTTTATATAAATACCTCCTCTCCCATCCGGATCCTTCCCTTCTCGAGGCCCAGAACCTCTCCCACACGTCCCTGGTGCCCCTGTCTCTCTCCTCACCCCCAGACGGGATTCCGTTCTCATCTCCCCCCCAGCCCTACCCTCCATACTGCTATCCTCTCCCGCCTCCCCATAACCCGTTTTGGCCCCAATTCTTCCCTCATCCCTGCTCCTTCTCCATCTCCACCCCTCCAACCTCAACCCCCACGTCGCCCGCCGATCCTCACCTCTGTGATCACTCGGCTCAGTCCGACGATCACGGAGGAAAAGGTGTTGGCGGAGCTCAAGGCGCATCCCACACTGGAGGTGCGGGCAGTCCGCCGCATTTTCAACTTGTCCGGCCCCACCCGCCTTATGCGGGTTTTCTCCGAGGACGCCCTCTCCATTGACCGTCGATTGAAGGAGGGTGCCCTCTTCTTCCACCAGCGCTATAAGGTCGACCCCTCCCATTCCCCTCCTCAATCCCTGCACTGCCAGAGGTGTCTGCGCTATAACGCAAACCCAACAGCTGAGTGCCGCGAGGCCCACACCTGCCCGCATTGTAAACAAAGGCACTTCCTCCGGCAGTGCCCTAACCAACAATCCCTTCCCTGCTGCAAAACTTGCAACCTCCCCCATCCCACTTACTCCTAAAAGTGTAAGGCCCGAACCCCTCCGACCACTCCTGAACTCACTGTACCTGCCCGTCCCTGGACGCTCCCACCCCTCCCGGCAATTCCCTTCGCCCCCCCCCCCTCCGCTGAGGACATCATCAGGTTCCTCACCATTGTCTTACAAAACGTCCACCCTTTCCAGCGCCCTCACACCCTTCAACAGGACTCCCTCGCTGCCCGTTCCATTCTCCACTTGAAAATGTATGCCACCTACTCCAACAACCAGGCCCATTTCACCTTCTCCCGTCTTGACACCCTTGTCTAAATCCCTGTCATTGTGCGACAGCACCGTATCCTTTTCAACAACATCCGCTCCCTTCCCGCCACCAAGAACCTCTTCCTGCACACCCTTGCCACCCACCACGTGGATGCCTTCCTCCTCAATGAAACTTTCCTCCAACCCCACCACACCGTCCACACGTCGCCCTACCTCCTTCACCGCTCCAATAATCCCCTCCCAATTGCGCATGGCGGAGTTGCCATTGGTCACCACCACCAGATCCCAGTACAGCTCCAACCTCTCCTTCCCGACCCCACCGAACACCTGATCCTTAGTCCCTTCTTCCCTGGCCTTACCGTCACCTGTGCCACCATCTATGTCCGCCCTAACGTCCCTATTCCCTTCGACTTCCTCTCCAACATTGACTGTACCTTCTCCTCCTACGTGATCGCCGCCGACCTCAACATCCATAGTCGTTCCGCCTCCCAGTTACGGCGGTGGCATCGGTTCCTCTCCTCACTTCAAGGGGACCTCATCCCCATCCCTCAGCACACCCGTCCCGAATCCAACTCCACTCCCGATGTTATCCTTTCCTCCCCTAACCTCCTTGGCCACATAACGATGGATGTCCTGGAGCCTATTGGTAGCGACCATCTCCCTGTCCTCCTCACCGTTTCAGACGGTCGTCGCCCCTGCCCCGACCCTCGTAATGACCCTCCCCCGAAGTATATCCATGACTATTCCCGTGCCAACTGGAATGCCTACCAGGATACCCTCTCCAACCAGGTCGATAGCCACACCTTCACCTACCGCCACCCTGACGATGTAACTCCATACCACCTCCTTTCTCCAGCAGACCTTGTCTGAGGCCGTGGAGGCCCACATCCCTACTGTCGCCATCCACCCCCACCATCCTACCTTACCCCCACAGGCCGTCCTCCTCCTCCGTGAATCCCGTCGTCTCTACCGTGCCTTCCCCCAAACACGTGACCCGGACACACTCCAACGCCACCGGCAACTCCAGCGACACATTCGTAATTTGCTCGCGGCCAAGAAACACCGGGACTGGCGACAGACATGCACCTGTTTGAATGCTACCCTACCTATCAACTCGTCCAAGTTCGGGTTAGCCTTCCATTGCCTTACCGGAACTAAACCCTCCCCCTACTATCCTCTCCTCCATAATGATCACCTATTCCGTGACACCCTTAGTAAGGCCAATCACTTTGCCTCCTACATCTCCAATGCATTTTCCATCCGCGACGACCCCCAGTTCGATTACTCACTCTTCCCGGATGTCCGAGATCGAACTGACACCTCTGTCCCTCCCCTAGCGCCTGGTTTGCAGTACTTGGACAACACTGCACACAGAGAACTCAATGCCCCTGTCACTACACAGGATCTCATTGCTACACTCAGCACCAAACGCAACACTGCTCCTGGTCACGATCGTGTCACCTACCGTCAACTTCGTGAAGCTCCTTTCTCTTTCCTCTCCACCCTGGCCAGGCTCTACAATGTAGTTCTGTCCACCGGTTATTACCCTGACCTGTGGAAAACCTCACGTATCCTGATGTTCCTTAATCCTGGTAAACCGCCATCCGCCATCTCGTCCTACCGTCCCATCAGCCTTACCTCGGTCTTCAGCAAGGTCCTGGAATCTACACTCACCCGCCGCATCCACCAGCATCTCCGCCAGCACCGCCTCCTTCCCATCATCCAGTGTGGCTTTCGTCCATCCTTCTCTTCCGACGACCTTCTCCTTCACCTCACTCATCTCCTTTCTGAACAGCTTAATTCCCGTCACTCTGCAATCTTCCTCTCCCTGGACCTCGAACGTGCTTATGACTGCATATGGCATTCCGGTCTCCTCTTCAAGCTCCAAACCTTCGCCCTTCCCATTAATTACGTCTGTCTGATCGGTTCCTCTCTCTCCCGCCGTCCTTCCTACATCACCATCCATAACACAGATTCCTACACCTTTTTACCCTCTGCCAGTGTGCCCCAAGGCTCCGTCCTCTCCCCTCTTCTGTACCTTTCGTATACGGCGGACATGCCGCCGCCGTCACCCCCCTTCCACCTTCTCCAGTTTGCCGATGACACCGCCTTCCTTGCCCTTGCCCCCACCCTGCAGCGCTCCCAACACCTTCTCCAATCCCATCTTGACCAGTTCACCACTTGGTGCAACCAGTGGTTGCTCAAGGTCAATCCCTCCAAAACCCAGGCGATCATTGTAGGAAAAACCACCCCTTCCTTCCACCTCCTTGATTTCTATCTCACCGTCTATGGCCGTCCTATCGCCCTCAAACCCACCCTCAAGTACCTTGGCGTCACCCTCGACCGTCGACTCTCCTGGACCACACATCTCTGGACAATCCAAGCCAAGGCACACTCCTGTCTCCATCTCCTCAAGCTCCTTTCCGGTTGTACGTGGGGTCTAGACCCCTCCACCATACTCCACACCTATAAATCCCTCATCCGCCCTATCCTTTGTTATGCCCATCCGGCCTGGATCTCCGCCCCCACTACCTTTTACAAATCTCTCCAAATCCTTGAACGCCATGCTCTCCAGCTCGCCTATCGCATTCGTCTCCCCTCCCCCATGCGGATCCTGTACAATCTCATTCCATTCCTCCACCTCCTCCTTTTCCTTGAGAGGATACGGATCCTGTACACGTCGCGCAAACTCGATCCTCCTCACCCACTTGTCTCGCCCATCCTCTCCCGCCCCCATCCGCTGCCGCGCCTGTATTCCCATGTCCCACCCAGTCTCCATCTCTCTACCCTCCGTACCCTCTCCCAAGGTGGCTTCCGCCAGCTCCCCCTCCCTGATGATGTCCTCCTTCCCTCTATATACCGCTCCTACTAACTTTGATCCTCCTTCCCTCTTCCTGTCTCTGTTCCTGTGGGAACCCTCCCTTCCGCATCCCTTTCTCCCCACTCCTCCCCTGGGCTTCCCCTCCCCTGTCCCTCTACTCCTCCTCCCATCTCCTCAGCCATTGGCGTCTTTGTTCTCCCCTCTCCATCCCCCCCCTCCTGCCCTTCTTCCCCTCTTGGCAGGTCCGTGGACTCGCACACGCTACGTGGACTTTCGCGGGCCGCAGATCATCGCCATCAGTGTCTCGTGTGTGCCGTCGTGTTTAGTGTTCAGTGTTCACCGTCGCACTCCATCGTTCACCTGTGCCATCGCCGTCTTCTGTGTTTTTTTTTCATTTTGTATCCTATGGCTGAAGAGCATCATAGAACGCTGCTGACAGCCTGCCTGTTGTACAGGTTTTAAAATTACAATAAAGAAAAAAATCCAGTCGTCCTCATTCTCTCATCAGCCATCGTAGTGTGAAGTCGATTGTCTTGTTCTCGCTTGTGTGCGTGTTACCAGTTTAGGTACAAAAAAATGAAACATTCAGCAGCAGGATGAAACACCGTCCGTAGCTCCAATGGCGGAAAACGGCAAACACCATTAGAGCATGATTGGGAATTACCTGGCAAGTAAAGATTCAAATCGGTAACTGTAACTTTTCTCTTCTACTAAGAATTTCATAGTATTGAATCGATTTCTTCTTCTTATTGTTTCAGCGCATATCCACCAACACCAAAGCAAGAATTATATGAACCCTGTCCTGCAACAGCAGACACAGTGCCTCCAGCTGTTTCATCAACAGCAGCATCGGCTTCATTGTAAGTATATATACCATCTTGGTAGTACTTGTGTCAGCGAGTCCGTAGATGATTTCGAGAGAGATCAAAATCGATACCGTTAACTTCTTTTTCATTAATAATTTCATATCGAATACATGTCTTATTGTTTCAGCATATATCCAGGGGGTAATCGATGGAGCTGAGAGGCAACAGCAATTTTAGTGGCAAAAACAACAGTGGTTGCAGCTGCACCAGCAGCAGCAACTGCAACAAAAACAACAGTGTCTGCAGCCTCAGCAGCAACAGCAACAGCAGTGCCATCAGCTGCACCAGCAGCAGTTTCATGAACTACAGCAGCAGCAGCAATAGCATCGTAAACAGTATATATGTCTCTAACTGTATACGTAATGTATTGTGAGCAGCGAGCCTGAGGTTGTTTTAGATGATTTAGAGGGACCAGAAAAGATAAATGTTACTTTTTTACTAATAATTTTGTATTCGAGCAGTATATGCCCTGTATACATAGTTTCTTTCTAAAAATAATTCATCCTTTAAGTAATATGTTGTAGCTGGTGCTGTTGTTGTTATCGTGGATGATTTCGAGGATGAAAAACGATAAAACGTTCTTCTTTTGTTGTCACTATGGATTTCGTACAGTACTGTGTATACGTAATTAACCTGCATCGTTTACGTAATATGGTGTATATTCTTTGTTGTTCCAGATGATTTCCTGACATATGAAGAACGGGGCACGGAGGGATATTTGCTGGATATATCCAGGAACCATCGCAGATATCGTGTGTGTATTCTAAAAATATATATATTTTGTTTCTCATTGTTTCTGTGTGAGTATGTTTCGTTATTATTAGATCATTATGTTTCAGGTGATAAAAGGGGAAGTGAATCGATGTCCAGGCGAGGGTGAAATGCCACAATAGGTGGGGCAGATGGTCAGAGTCCTTTGCCATCGTTATGAGATTTGAAAATGTCAAGGAGCCAGATAGATACAGGTATAATATATATTCACTGTGCTTACAAATAATTAGTATTCATTCTTTTCATGCAGCAGTAGCAGCAGGTGGCGATGTCTAGAACATTGTATTTATTGTTTTTTTCATCATTTTACAGCTTTCGAGTCTGGCTCGAGTAACGGGAGGGGGGGGGGGGTGATGGGGGGCCAAGACCATACCGTCTAATCGAGGTCCTGTGAGGCGTGCTTCGCCTATAAGGGCACCGCAAGTCGCCGCGAGGGAAGCGGCCACCGCCGCCCCCCCCCCCCCCCCCCCCCCCCCGCCGCCGCCACCGCCGCCGCCGCTGTCGCCCCTGGCCAGTACCCTACCCCAGCCGAGGCCGCCAAAGCCTCGCTGTGGTGTCCATGGGCCGCCCTCCCCCAGGCTAACGGGTTAGGCGCAGAGCGTCTCCACCTCCTCCGTCACATCCTCGCCGATCACGTGAGGTACAGCACATGCCCCTGTCCAAAGCGCCATCTCCACCGACGAGTTGTAGCTGTAGTATTAGTAATAGACAAGATACTATGGCTAGTGACAGTTCCCTCTCCCGTTCTTTTAGTGAAGGACATGAGGTCAGTGATACGATACAACAGTTTGAGTACTCGGTTACTGCAGGTGCTTTTAGGGAGCGAATCTGGTTCACCAAGATCGAGAATCCGGCAGGAGGGAGCCGCGAATCTGTTGGTTTTCTAAGGGAGTGCCTTCCTGTCATGGAAACGGAGCTCCTCAAGGTAGTCAATGATCCGCGGTATCCCGCCATTTAATACAGTGTAGTGATTTTCATCGAATTATCGCACCATCCCAAAGTTGAGTCTGTTGTTGAAGAGAAGAGTCTTCATTACCTTTTGGGGGGGGGGGGGGGGGGATGGAGTGATAATGCGGAACACGTCAATCACCGAGTGGTTTCGTAAATCCACATTAAGTGCTATATTTGACCGGTTTTCTAAGAAGAAGGGTCAGCTAAAGCACGTAGCCGAAAACTGCACATGTCTATGATCAGGGAAATTGGGGGTCTAGCTATATCAAGATCGCATTAAACAGGCATGCATTAATGTCGAAAATAGAAAGGATCAGGCTTGGTTTGCATGGCCTATTGTGGATTGGGAGAGAAATTACAGTCGACACCCTCAATGCACAACTGAGTACGTCAGATACCTTGACATTTATAAGTATAATAACTTTGATGGTATAGAGTTACCCGTCAAGATTCAGGACATGCCTAAATTTGAGGTGCTGAATACCGGCATATCGGTTCCTGTTTATAGTCGGGAGAAGAAATGCAAGTCAGATGAGTCAGCCAAGAATATCGTCATCGGCCCCCTCCATTCCTCAGAATTTGCCTGTGAGAGTGAGCTGCATGTAAACATGCTGCTCTTCTCTGAAGGTGATAATTATCATAATGTTTGGATCAAAGACATGTCCCGACTCCTCTCAATTGAATAACACCAAGTCTATAAACCATACATCCATACATGCCTAAGGTGCCTCAATTATTTGTCTTTAGACAAGTTATTAGCGGCGCATCTAGTAGATTGTGGTTCCAAGGACACGGTACATATTATTATGCCTAAAGAGGTAAACAAATTCATAAACTTTAAGAATGCTCACCACCAGGAGCGATGCCCGATTTTAGTGTACGCCGACTTTGAATGTCTCCTTGCTACTGTGACCCACTGTGAAGGATGCCCTACAGCCTCACATACCACAATTACAGAGAAACACGTGCCGTATGCAGTAGCATACCAAATTGTATCGCCTTATGATTTCAGTCGTAACTGTTACAAATCTTTTGTTGGGGTGACCCTGCCATTTGGTTGCTCACTGCGCTCGAAAAATTTTCGTGGATGGTTGATAAGTTTTATAGCGGCAACGTTCCCATAACCAGATCGAAGGGCAGTGATGATCTGTATAATAACGCGATAAATTGCATTTTGGTGGGCTGCAGTTCGATAGAAAAGCAGAAACTCCTGTAGGGACCACTGTCATATTATAAGGAAGTTCCGTAGTGCGCCTCACAATGAATGCAATTTTAAGTACTAGCTACCTAGAAACATACCCGTCTTCTTCTACAATTTAAGTTTCTATGCCCCTCGCTTTCTAGTTGAGCAGTAAGCTGATTTCGGTTTGGAGGAAAATCAGGCCAGTGTCCTGCCTGGGAGCGTTCATAAATTTATTTCATACTCCAAACGAATGACGCAGAGAATTTCGCTCCGCTTCCTTGATGCGCTACTTTCTATGCAGGTGCCACTCCAGAAACTCATTGAAACTCTACCTTGGGAGGATACGCATATCACTCGAGCTGCATTTCCCGACAGGAAAAGTTTCAGCTGGCGACCAGGAAGGGGGATTTCCCATATGAGTATGTGGATAGTATGGCGAAACTTGACAAAACCAGGCTACCCGACATAACTGCATTCTCCAGCAACCTTACAGGCAATAACATATCAGTTGCAGAGTATGAGTTTGCTGTGAGTAACTGGCGGGAATTCAATATTTCTTCTTTAGGAGAGCATGAACGGCTTTACATGAACACTGTTGTACACTTCCTTGCAGTCGTCTTGGAGAAATTCTGGAGTCTATGCATGACCACATATTCTCTGGATCCCACATTTTGTTACATTACACCTGTGATGTCTTAGAACACAATGCTCAAGAAAACGAACTGCAGCATTGAACAATTGACTGATGCTGACATGCTTCTTTTCTTTGAGCAACGGATATGTGGGGGACTTTGCCAATGTGTCCATAGGCACACGAATGCAAATAACCCACGGATGGGTGAAAGGTTCAGTGCATCCCATGATTCGAGTTATATAATGTACCTCTATGTGAATCACTTACACAGACATGCCGTGCAGCAATCACTGCCGATTGGTGAATTTCGATGGCTGCCCAAAGACGAATTCAAGAGATTAGGTGGAAACATAATGGGAGGTATGGCGGCTGATTCTTATCTAGGCTATGTGATAGAGGTAGAACTCACATACGCTATTAGCTTGCATCATGTGCACACCGATTTGCCGCTGTGTCCAGAGCAACTAGTACCGCACCCAGCACACATGGTACGGCAGACCACTACTCGATCGAGAGGACAGGAGGTGTACACTGTGCTTGCACTCTAAAATCAGTCTCTCACTTCATGACGATAAAAGGGTCCTTTGTGATATTTATATATAGAGAGAGAATGTGTGCAAAAGGAAGGATAAAAAGGAAAAAAATTATCTTTATATATGCACACAAGGTATGAAAAGAAAGAATAAAGCATAAACAAAAAATATTAAAAATAAACCCAAAAATAGAAAATATTATATATTGATTTATTTGTTGATATGCAACGTATACCATGTGCAACAAATGGTTCAAATGGATTTGAGCACTATGGGACTTAACATCTCTGGTCATCAGTCCGCTAGAACTTAGAACTACTTAAACCTAACTAACCTAAGGACATCACACACATCCATGCCCGAGGCAGGATTCGAACCTGCGACCGTAGCAGTCACGCGGTTCCGGACTGAGCGCCTTAACCGCGAGACCACCGCGGCCGGCCTACCATGTCCATGTTTTAAATAGAATAGCTTTTAAGTTTTATACTTTCTGCTCGCCATTCAAGTCAGAATAGTTTTTAAGTGTATATAGCTCACAGTCCTTAAAAACCGCCGGCCGGGGTGGTCTCGCGGTTCTAGGCGCTCAGTCCGGAGCCGTGCGACTGCGCCGGTCGCAGGTTCGAATCCTGCCTCGGGCATGGATGTGTGTGATGTCCTTAGGTTAGTTAGGTTTAAGTAGTTCTAAGTTCTAGTCGACTGATGACCACAGATGTTAAGTCGCATAGTGATCAGAGCCATTTTAGCCTTAAAAACCTTTGCTATTGTGGACTGTTGAAATTAGATTATTAGATTCAAAGCGTACACAGTCCATAGAATTTTTGTAAAAGCTATGCAACTGGGGGTGTCGAATTTAGTTATAGTAGTAAAGAAAGCATCTCTGCATTACTTTTTAGCGCAGATTTGTAAAAAAAAAAATTGCCTACCAGTGTTACTTTTGTAGCGTGTGAGTTAAAATTATTTCAGCATTAGAATAGCAGAGTAAATTTATACCTCAAGAATACTATATATTACCTCAAAAACTGCATTGTAATCAAGAATTATACTGTATTTGTGTGAACTGAATAAACTAAGATAAAAATTATTCACCATACATCTTTGTTGTTGTTATTTACAAAAACCCTATGCCGTATTGCACTATGTATGTATATAATGGCTGTGCATGTCGCAAATGGCATTAGTTCTGCTGAAGATGAGTGATATTAAGGAGATGAAATTTAAGTAATCGTAATATTTAATTGTAGTTACACTGGTAAATAAGTTCCTGGCTTCACATATTCTTATGAGTCTTGTATGTATTTGATGATCTGTAGAGAACTTTTGCGGCGTTTAGCTGTCGGTGCAATTAAGCTATCTGTGAAAAATAATTTTGCTGCTGAAAGTCTCATCTGAAGAAAATAACTGTGGACGTAGCTCCCACACCGGCAACAACAACAGTTTGACAGGTAAATTCAGTGATGAACGGGCTGTTCCGTTATGAACACTAGGAACAATGCACCGTGTGCTATTCTGTGATGTCAGTATCCATAGGTACCATATCAGCAATGGTAAACACACGTGCTGGCCAGAGGTGTCTCGCATATTGGACTATCGTGAGTGTGCCTTGAAGTTCTGTGATGTCAGTATAATACTCAAAGAATTCTAACTGTATATATGAAAATAGACCCAACTTTCACCTGCTCACAGAAGGCAGCAGCTGGCTGGCGTCCGGCGGTGGCTCGCGGCGACGTCTGCATGTGGGCACTCTTGGAGCATCTGTGCTCTGTAAATAGCTCTTCGCTTCCGTCCGGTGGCATCAGCAACGGTGATTAGGTGATCATGTATTTCGAGAGGAATTTCGCAGTTGTCAACTATGAAATGGATGCCACAGCCTCATGCTTGAGGGACACGGATGGGAACATCTTCTGCTTGAGCTATATTGGAACGATTTCACCGACCAATAGGATGCTGCCAATAAAAAGAAAAACTTACGCCATACATGTGAAGAATATCGATTTAATTAATTCGCATAAATTTATTTTTACCAATGTGGTGTTAGAGGTACAATAGTTAAGGGGGAGGGGGTGCATGAGTGGATTATATGTAGCAGAACAGCATGTTAAGTCCAGAACACAATGATAATTTGTGTAACTTTTATGTAAATTGCAGTCCGATAGTTTAAGGGGGTTGGTGACAAAGAAGAATGATCCAGAAATGGCGTTCAAAAGCAATGTGAAATTCGAAAAGTGTACCAGAAAATTGAGGGAGGACATAAGTGAATACTTAATTTGGTATCAAGTGCGGTACAATAGTTTAAGGAAATTGGGGTGACATAAAAACCAGTTAACAGAACAACAGGGGAGGTGCCGACAAAGGCTCCAACATTACGTTAAGACACCCGGAGTACAGCGCTGAACATTAGGTAAAGCAACATGTTTGCCTCATGTAATTGCTTCTTGCAGGACCTAAATGTTTCCAAATTGCACAGAATGAGAAGCAAGAGAAATTAAACCCCACAAACTGAATTATTTATAAATAAACAATATACCCTTGAATTTTCTGTTATGAGATCCTTCCTCTCCACCAATTTCCATATATTCCATACACTACCTTGAATCCTCTAAACAATATTCAATATTCAATCGATTTGTCTCCAACTGAACGATCAACTGAGTTGATGGGGAGAGATTAATTAATTGTCAATTTAATTAAGTAGTCAATCAAATTGATAAGAGGGAGAGGGGCCTATTCAATTAACTCAGACATAAGAGTGAACCTGTAGCGGGGGGAAGGGATAGGTGGAGGGGTAGGGGGAATGGGTTAAGTACCTGTCAGTCTAAGGATCCTTCTAGCAGAACAATAGTTTAAGTACCTCTCAATCAAAGGAGAACAATAGGTTAAATAACTGTCAATACAAGGAGAACAATAGGTTAGCCTCCTGAGTGCGCAACTGCCCTTGACGCAGGCATCCTGCACTAACAAAATGGGCTGGCATTCTTGTTGCCCTTCTCCTGCTCAAGAAGCTCAAGTTTTAATTTAATCTTTGGAAACTTCTTCAGGAAAGAAGATGCAACATTAGTTTAATCGAGATCGTCATGCAATACCTCGCTCCTGTCAACACATAATAAACGTGTTGTCATTCCATAATACATAATCCTATCCATCGGAATCCAGGGCAGTTGCTGGTAACTCACTGTGGCAGAGTTGACACTGTGGCAGGTCGGACCTATGTGGTACTCATTATTTTTTAACTTTTTAAAGTTATGATATGATGGCAGACCAATATTACACGAAACTGGTTTCAGACGTAGTGGTAGCTCGGATCACTCTCTCTAAAGTATCATTTTGAAGGACAAAAGATAACATATTTTCGTTAGAGTTAAAGCACAAAAATATCTGTGCAAGTAAAATATTTATACCTATGTTTTCATACTATTTTCCATATCCTGAACATAAAATTACACTGGCTCGATAGATGTTCTCATATATGGGTTTTCTCTACAAATGAGCCACATGCTCATGTCTTTACCTGGGAAATTTGACTCTTTCGCACATTCGTGAGCTTCAAAGAGAAAGTGAAAGGAAAACAATCTGTCAACTCACAATGAATCGAATAAATGCAAAGGTATTGTAAATAAACTTCCTATGAGATTAAAACTGTACGCCAGACCAGAACTCGTTCCTGAAAGCCTTCCCTTTGTGAGAAATCCCCTCACCGGCTGAGCTATATAGTAACGACCCTCGACCGATACTCATAGTTTCACTTCCACCACTTGCTCTCTCTTCTCCCTTGTCAGAGCCTGTTTTCTTTTAGAATCGCACTTCCGTAACATAAATAATGACGTGTTCGTCATTCTTGTGTGTGAAACACATATGGTATATCATATGTTGCGGCCACATGTTGTTGTTTCTTCACACAGTGGAGAATGGCAAAAGAGAAGCAGCCGGCGACCGAGGCGTTGCGAAGTAAGTGCGGCACAGATAGCCTTGCTGACAGAAGCAGTCTCCCAACTGGCTGACGCAAGGACGCACGCAGACCGAGCCACGAGCGAAGCCTGGAGAGTGCTCAGTAAGGGGAGGTAAGACCATCACGCTGAGTTACGCTGCAATAAACTGCGGGGGTAATAACAAAAAGCTACCACCGAGTGTAAAAAACGTCCTCCTGCGGGATGTAAATAGTGGACTGCAGGCACCAACAGAGAGAAGCCATTAGGAAGCAGTTCGGATCTAAGGACAGACGTGGTCCGTGTCCGAATTTCAATCTTCGTAGATGACGATTCCAGAAGTCTGTTCCAGCTCGCAGGAGTCATCCGTTTGCCGCCAGATGTCAACTGCAGCTCTGGGGGTGGGCCCGAGTTCGGTCGGCACCATGGCTGACTAACTGCAGCGAGAACTTCCAGCAGGACCGTCGCAGCACGTTCTTGGTCAGAGGCGCCGCCGGGGACTGACGCCTGGACTTCACGGCAATCCGGTCCAAAGCGCGTGGTCCGTCCATGATGGGACCTCGCGGTCATCGCGACTGACGGCTTCCCAGCCGCCGGTGCAGCAGGCGTCGCAGCTGACCTCACGGCGACGCTGATCCGTGGCCGCGCATACTGGAGCGCCGAGCGGCGACGAGTTCATCTCAACCACAGAGCATCCTGGCTTCAGTGGAGCACTGGCGGCGCGCGTTACGCGTTTTGCCGGAGAATCAACACAGCAGCTGCCAGGCGGAGGGATCCGCAGGGCTGGGCAGCGACAATGAGCGAGAAATTGTAAAGAAAGTTCAATAATTAATTCTAAAACTCCACACCGTCTCAGTCTTTGGCGCAGCCACGGTGTCTGCTGCTAACAAGTACTGCAGAAGACGCAACAAGTGGCCATCTGTCATAACACATAGGACGTTCATGTTTAGTAATATTGTCAAAAAGAACTATTTTCTCAGAACACAACATAACTCGTTAGTTATCTGAATGTTACTGAGATCCTTAGGTTTAAGTGTCTATATTAATGGCCTTTGTTAACCAGAGACAATAAGAAAACCTCTATATACATGGAGCACTACTTCGCAGAAGGACTTCAGGATTCCCAAGTTTCACCTCTGCATGTACACTTTTGCACAGCAGAGCTTCAGTAACAAGTATTAACTTTTACATCATTTCTGACGTGAAAATTATAAAAACCTACAGTCCCCTGATTATATTACACGAAGATGTATGTCGTCTAGGTATAATACAGAATTTTTGCTAATGTATTCTGTATTATGAAATTACTTCAAGAAACTGTGTGTCCTACGAAGAATATTTGTACAACTAACGCTGTCTCTGTTTCCTTCTGCGCATCACTGGCGTTCATTTGATTAGATATCCGTTCCCTAGCTACAATGGGTCACAGGATGCTCTAAACCTCCATCACACGCTTTGTTCGCTTTACTACGGAGAAAAAGGAAACAACAGAAATCATTGTAGTAATGAAGGTCAAACTCATTTTTTAGGACGTCTTCAGTCACTGTGAAACATCCTCTTGAAGAATTATGAATGACTGTGCTGGTAAACGTCTACGTTATATGATTTTCAAACAGTTGAGCAAAACTCAAATTACTCTAACAGTTTTCTCTTTACTTACTCTGAATCATCACTAAACTGACACACAATATTTTTAGCCCAACGCAGTCTGGCTTTCAATAATCATTACAACAGAATGGCCATGACTAACAATAACATATACCTTTCAGAATCACTTACCTCACAAAAATCTTCGTTACTGGAACTACTGCAATACAGGGAGCGCCAATGCTGCCAGCGAAATAAAAGATTCCAACTACTGAAGGCACTAACTACTCATAGGCATCGATAGCAATTGAAAGATTTTGATAGAGAACAAACAATGTATTTACCTTCAAAATGTTCAAAAGTCATCATGTATATCTATCAATTAATGACTACGATCTTTACAAATTTCTTTTTTCTGGCGGACACACGTCCAGACCGTCCGCTTATAACAACCTCATAAACTCCGGCATCTCTCTCTCTCTCCACATCAACCACTGCTGGCGTCTCACCTCCAACTGCCCAACGCTACGCGCTGTTCGCATTTAGCTGCCCAACACTATAATAGCGAATATTCCAACAATGCCAACCAACCACTGACCTCACACAGCACAGTCAGTGATTTTCATACAGAACGCTACATAGCGTTACCAACATAAAAAACCTAAACAGCCCACTTACAACTGAAGCATAGCAATTATACAGCTTTTACTATAAAACAGTCTGAATCGATCTCAATCATTCGACACTAACGTCTAACCCACAGACACCATTTCATCCTGTAATAAAACAGTAGTGGTGATGATTCACCTGGAGATGGTTCTTCCAAGATATGACAAACCCCTCCCCCACCCCACGCTTACCTCACCATCTATCCTGAACCCTTCGCACCTCACATACACACTGGTCGTGGTGATGAAATAAAGCGACAGAGAAGCATTTAATTGGGAAGTTGACTGGAAACATAATTCAGTTGCCCTTTTATAGCATCCTTCAAGAAATTGGAACTACTTTGTCAGAAGTAACTCTATATAAGACTGTTAAGCACCATTGTATGAATTCACCCTCTTGAAGATGACTGATGGTTCGAATCCAGAAAGTCTTACTGCACCATATCACGCATTGTTCGCCACCATTCAGCCAAATATCTTCAATATACAAGTTTTTATATTATCAATACTGTTTTGTACACAATAACCGGTTAATAACATCTACACTGAAACAATACATGACTTTTCGTAATGTTGACTATCTTAATTTTCTGTACTAATGCTAAGGGGCGACCAGAAAGTTTCCGTTTGAAAGTGCTGCTGCATCGTATATTCAACATAGCGCGACTCCGATGCGGGTATATAAGCACTGACATGTAAGCAAGGCATTAGTGTGACATTCGCATCTTTCCGACGTGCGTACGGTAAATACGGAAAAGTTATTACCAAATGCGTCCAAAGAGAACCAAAGTATTGTTATTCAAATGGTACAAATGGCTCTGAGCACTATGGGACTCAACTGCTGTGGTCATCAGTCCCTTGAACTTAGAACTACTTAAACCTTACTGACCTAAGGACATCAAACACATCCATGCCCGAGGCAGGATTCGAACCTGCGACCGTAGCAGTCGCACGGATCCCGACTGCGCGCCTAGAACCGCGAGACCACCGCGGGCGGCTACTGTTATTCTTTTCTTTGCTACCGGTAGACATCCATTGGAGAATGAAGGACGTGTATGCGGGCAAATGTCAGTCGAAAAATGTCATTGTCGAATAGTGCGCCAATACATGCTGCGGCTTCGTGATATGCACGTACCCATATGGTGAATGACGCAATGCTGAGAACTTTTCCGGGTTGCATAGCCGTGATCCATGGAACTGTTCTATACCTGACGTTTCGTCCAAGCCTACGCTCGACATCTTCGGAGGTGCTACTGGTTGATCTGAGTGTTGTCGAGAGTCGGCAAGACTCAGCTCAACAAGGAGCACCTCCAAGGATTTCCAACGTAGAATTGCACAAACTTCAGGGATAGAAGAGTTCCATGGACCACGGCCATACAACCCGGAAAAATTTTCAGCAGTTGAAATATCCGGTCATGAAAGCCTTCATTGCATGAAATGACGTAATGCCAGAACTCGCTCCAACTCAAGTGGGAGACACTCAAGCATTCACCGTATAGTTCTGATCTCGACCGAAGCTGTTATCACGCCTTCAGTTCCTTAAAAACGGCTGTGAAGAGTCTATGAATCCTGTCGGACGGGGATATGCAGCAGGCAGTTACGGACTTGTTCACACAGCATAATATGATATTTTAGAAAACGGTATCTTCCCTGGTGTGCCGGTGGTATGATGGGGTCAATCTTCACGGACATTTTACCAGATTTTCGTACCGATTATGAAGTGTACAGATTTCGAGAGAAAAACGTTTTGTTCGCAACTTATAGGAATGAAAGCACAAAGAACTTTAGCCGATACGTCTTCCAGGAAGTCAGATACGTTAATCATGTTTAAGTTTTATAGACCTGTTTGCACTGAAATTATTTTAGGAAGTCGTGTTTAACATCAGAGTATCAGTTATCTGTTGAAGTTTCTTAGAGAGGTAGGATGTCGCCACCTGACTGCACAATATGTTTTGAAATCTGTGAAGATTAAATTTGAGTGCTTCAAAACAATGGATCGTAGGAATCTGAAATGTCAGTTTACACATTTGGCAAATTACTACGACAGTGACATAGTCGCAATCTTCCATGAACTAGATAAACGCGGTCAAATTATACCCATAGTCATAACCGTGTGGGACAGCATAATATTGATGTTTGAGCGGAATAGAGCTGCCACCCTGTGCAACAGGTGATATGTGGTCACAGCATTACTCACGAGAAGATAGTGTCTGACTGCACTGCACGTCTATGTTTACGCCTGCAGAGATTTGCGTGGAAACAGTCAAACGTTGAAATGCAAAATAAGCTCCCTTACATCGCCTAAGCACTGTGTAAATTGTTGTGAGAGGATTTGAAGTAATGATAATCATAATGTTCGTCCTTCTTTCTTGCTGCAATTTGGAGAGTAAAATCCTGTGTTAATACTGCTTCAAATCTAGGATTGCCGAAAAGGGAGACACATTCATGTATAAGCTATGTAATAGTTAATATTTTTATTTGAATATCTTTTTATCTTGACACGAAAGTGAAGATTTAAAGTTCTCCAGTGTGTTTTAATCTACAAAGCGGTCAAAAACATTGTTGTACAATATATTATGCTCAGAAATAGTTGTTAAGAAAATTATTCGATACCTTATTCCATTCCCGATTAAAGTTAGGCAATCAGCCCGTTGTGAGCGCAAATTCAAGTGGCCCGCCAGGACTGTGGTCTTCGATTCATTTCCAAAACCCGAACGAAAGAACGATACAAAAAATGGACATGAGACGGTACTAAGTACCGAACCAGAGCGAAGGGCTGAGTAGTCTAATGCGCTGTAATCTACGGAATGAAAACTACTGACATTAATTCTATCTGACAGCCCGCATGAATTTGCGTGCGCTTCAATAGTAATTAACTTGGGAATGGCGCAATATATATAATTTGTTTCTTGGCGATTATTTATCCGCACAATCTACCCACCGACACCATTTCAAGCTTTTCAGGATGTTTCTGACCACCCGGTATACCTCGTCCAATATGAATTTCTGTTTCACGTGACGTAGGTCTATGTTTTCAGTGTATGAAGTGAGATGAAACTTACTATATTAATTTTATACTGTCATTCCCGTTAAAACGCATAACTTCATAGTAAAACACTCTACTGTTTTATTATCTCTAAATGTGTACAGTGAGTTCCGCGAGATAAACGTGTGCGTCACTAGCGTTCGTTTGCACATAGGTGAATTTAACCGTTCTTCCGCTCATAACGAGATTTCCAAAAAGCTGCGTATTTATCTTGTTTTGTTGTTGGTTCTCGGTAACGAAGAAATAATTCCGTGCGTGGAAAACGTGGGAGCTGTCGTGAAATAGTAGCTGGAGCGATTTATTGTGAATATTGAGGAAAATTGTTTCGCTGATGGGAGTGCAGTGGAAATTTAGGTAGGAAGCCCAACAGGTCCTGTCATAGGATTGCAGTCTGCGGTACTAACATTTTGTTCAACAGAAAGAACAGAAAAACCTGTGTCGTACGGGAGCAAGTGCAGGAAGCTAGGAGACAATATTTCGAACGACGGAGGATAACAGTGGGAAAGAGGATGAATAAGAACTAGGAGTCGAGCGAATGGAACACTGCTTGAGACATATGTGGTACATACGGAAATCGCGTTTCAGCAGCTGTCGAAGTCAAGTGTGCCTAATAGATTGAGTCGGAGTTGAAACACGCAGACGACTTTAAGTGTCGTCAGGAAGTTTAGAAATGTGAAAATCATTAGTCAAAGTCAAAATACCCCCTACTGAAGAGGTAGACAAGGGCTTAGTAAAGGTATGATTTTTATATACCGAAGCCGGGAATCGAAGCTCGGTCTCCTGCTTAAGTATGTAGATGGGTTAGTCTCTTCGCTACCTTCGCATAGCGATTCACACAACGGCACGGATTACCCTGGCACATTTCCCTCCTCGATCTAATTCCGACTGGCGCTCTAATCTAATTTGAATTCCCCTTAAACACGAATTGCATTGCCGAGCCTCTTCATGTTGTGAAATCGCATCTCATCATCGAACGTAAATGGGGGATCCACCCTGAAACCTAGGTGCAGGTACTTTACACATGAAATGACATAATTTCAGAGACTTTACTGGTGTCATACAGATATGATTTTATGTGTATAGACTGAAGTCATGGTGAACGGTGTTGCGAGACAGATTCAGGAACAATGAAACTATAAGTCAGATCATCCTGAAATTTCAGTCTCTTATGCCATACTCATCAATTAAGCACTACGGTTTAAGTTGAATTGCCATGACGCAAGACGACAAGCAACAGTGACTTTCAGTTTCTGAGCACCACTTTGTAAAACATACATGTTCTAACGTAACTGGTTGTTTCATGTCTTGACGTGATCTTCATTCTGTCTGCAAATATCTGTGTTTTCTTATCTATGCTGGGATAGGGGTTAAATGTAGTTATTGTTGGAGCCAAGTTACAATATTTTTTCGTGTGCGAAATAGCTCAGGCTAGTCAGATCGCGCCTGAGATGGTTGGCCGCTTCGGAACACAATGGCTTTTCCCCTAAGCTTGTGAAGCGCCACTAAGTTCTTAAACTTCAAAGGATACCTGCGACCGTTTTTATCTGTCGCAGTACGGAGCGCGCTCTTTGAAGTCACGAAGTTCCGATCAGTCCCGGAAGTGTTCACAAGCGGGACAAACCTATTCAACTCACTTTGCGCTTAGATAGTGCAAGAACTTCTCGTAGTCTGTAAGATCCAGGAGCCGCCCACCTCTGTTTCCGATTTACCTAATGAGCGGCGAGATAGGAATATTTGTTCCAGTCTTCAAACAACTAAAGAATACCCACTGCGTTCTATTCAAAAATGTTAGCAGTTTTTCCACTGCGTTTTGTGCTGGAAAAAGAAACGCTTGGTTGTTGGACTCGTAGTCGTGATAGATTCTTCCGTAGAGGACGTGGCGTTTTGGAATGAGAATGTGTGGTTGTAGAGAGAGTGGAGAGTGGCGCGTGGGTCCTCAAGATACGATTTTCGATCGCGAGACGCTAGTCAGTCGCCTTGGACAGGTTAACTGTTTGAACAAGTGTTACAATTTCGCAGCAACTTTGTCCTTTAACGTCTGAGTATTTCGCACCTTAAATGTCCTTTATATCTCAACTTGCGTTGCATTTGTATTAATTCAGTGCTGGATTTAGTATCCAACAGTTTCCTTTAGTTGCGTTTTCAAACTGCTCAGACCTATAGGAACACGATGTGCGCATTCACTAGCACTCTTCCTTGTTACTGGGTTCAATTGCTCATGAATATTTAGGGCGTAATCAACTCTGCGGTTTGATAAATCGATCTTCTTTGTGAAGAGTCTTTCTTAACAGTTAGTTTAACGGTGTTGCATACCCATCTTTGTGAATCTTTGGGAATTTTGTGGATTGTTAAGACAACACAATTTTTTGTTTCAAGTAGCTTTTTATTATTATTCCATTCTTACAACAAACACTATTTTTATGAGATTATATTGTATTGTCTACATCAACTAAATGAACTAGATTAATTAAAAGTGATCCTTTGGACTTACTTCGCTCAACTTTATGACTTTGAACGAGCGACCCATTTTACGGAAAATCTGATAAACATCTTCAGTCACATTTGGTCCTTTGAATGCGTGCTTTCATTGTACCAGTGACCCTTTGTAACAGGTGTACCCAGACTGATACTAAATTGGCGACTTCTCAGTCGAAAGATTTGATTGTTATGTTCTGCATGAAACGTTATGCACCGAGCAAATTCCTCATTAAATTGTTTGAAGGGGTCAGATTTCATTACATTACACAAATACTTGTTCCATAGATCATGAATACGACATTTGGTAATGATGTGGAACGTGTCAGTTTAATATAAGTTTTCTTTACGCTGAAAATTCATCTACTGACTAGGAATTGTCATTCAAAAATTTTTCTGATTTATTTTTGACTGTTGGTTAGCTATCTGTCAGGTCTTTAATGCGATTTGGTAAATGATCAAAAACATCTGTTGCAGCGTAATTCACCCCTTTCTGTGCCAAAGTCAGATTTAGCCTACAAGAGTGAAGGTCATCCTTTCTTCTAGAGTTGTAGCTATCCACGTTGCTCTTACTTCTGAATTCTGATATACTGTTATAAACCAATTTCATAAGTGAATTTACGTTTTGCGAACGTAGAGTGAGTCCCTTAAGTAAATGCCTTCAAGGTAATCTCTGGTGGGCTCCAGCTATTATTCTGATTAGACGTACAATGAAAACTTTTTCCCTTAATGATGAATTACTCGAAAATATGATTCCATATGAAAGCAGTGAATAAAAATGGACACGGCGGTCGAACTGCCCCCCCCCCCCCCTTCCCCCTCGAATGGGGCCACCCGGCCAACAATGCCATACTATCATTTCATTTCATTCTGCGTTTTGAAAAGAAATATAAAACTTAAAACCTTTACTTAACCAAGTAGATACGAAACTACTAAATATATGTGTAATGAAAACAAAATAAATTCATCACTTAATACTCACTCGAATGTCTTTGTTTTGTGTGAAAACCTACGCGGACGCCGGCCCTTAGGATATTAGCCTATTCCTTTACGAGCAATGCTTTGAAGCGATTAAAACCTGAAATAGATAAGATGAAATAGACTCTAATTAACTTCCTTATGTTTTAATATTAACATAATTAACAATTATTACAGAATTAACAACTTATCTTCACAAGCTCAATATTCAAGCGTAAAATCGCTGGCAGAGCTTTCCTCCACTTGCCTGAGTACGTGAAAGTGGCTGGCAGGTTTTACAACCTCTGCAGATTTCCAGAACGTCTCATTGAAATATAAAACCAATAGAAAAAGAATAGAAAAAAAGGAAAGTAACATTTCTAATTAAGAATTTGAGCCGTATAATGGTCGCAAGATTCAAGAAAAATCGGAATAACTCCATAGCATCTGCGGCCTATAAAATATGTTCAATATCATAAAATTTTTCAAGATGTTTCAGATGGTTCGAAAATAGGTGTAAGCGGCAGGAAAATATGTGTAACACACAATATGTACTAGAAGAAAGAGATATTAAAAAGAAAGGGCGATCAAGAACGAATGCTCAGATCAACCTTCCATTCTTACTGTCGCATCTCCCAGACCCAAGGTTGATTGGATTATTAGTTTTTGTTAGGCTTACAACAATAAACATGTGCCGTATTTCGTGTAGGTTGTTATCTTTCACTATTGTGAAACTTGATTGTTGAATGTAGATTTCAGTCTAATGTTTAAGAGTGAATTTGACGTGGGTCTGTCAGAACCTCTGGTAGCCACGAAGGACCAACGGTACTCCTTGTAATATCTTTTTTGTAACACAAGTACTATTGTAGCACACATTCAACACGCTGAATCACCCTGTTTATTTCAGAAGAGGGCTAATCTGGATGAGAGAGGAGATCTGTGTAAATATACATTGTTAAATGAAATGGCTAAAGAAAAGTCAGGTGAAGAAGGCGTAGTCTTAGAATTCGAACTATGTAGTGCACACGATACAGAATGTGAAGTAAGATGGGACGACTGCGATACAAATCAGAATGATAATTACAATTTTTTGGTATTGACAGTAATGCAAAATGGAGGATAGACATTCCTAATCTTCGTATCAGGACCAGGTCACGTAATAATTTATCACATAATATTGTATCGCATATTTCAGGTGTGAGGTGAAAGGTGAAATGACATAAATATAAATAGGCCGGTTGTTTTTCACTGATGAGCAGTGACTTGTACTGGCCTATGCATCATGACTGCCAATTCTAGATACACTTCTTCTCAGGCCTTTATTCATGTGACAGAGTTGAAACTGAAGACTTTGTTAGTTTTATGTATTTGTGTGGAATATATAAGGCTGCTTAAGGTAAACGTAGAAGAACTCTGTGACAGAGATAATACAGAATGAGACATACTTCATTCGGCAAGAGGTTCAAGTTTCTAGAGTAGTGTCTAAGATATGATAATACGTCAACAAGGTCCCACACAGGAATACGGGATAAATTTGATCCTATACGAAACATCTTCGATTTGTTCACCAAAAATTGCATGACGCACTATTCTCATGGAAAATATGTGACACTAGGTGAAATTCTTGTAAAATTTAAAGGACGATGTAGTTTTCTAATGTACATTCATTCCAGACCCTACAAATATTGAATAAAAGTGTTCAATCTAGTAGGGGAAGTATATTGAGGATAGCAACCAAGTAACCGTGCAGATGACGCCGTTAGCGTGGGAAGGTTGTATAATCATATTTCCAGAACATCAAGGAACATACCCATGGATAACACCCCGAGGAAGGCCTCTTGCAATAGTCGCCGAAACGTCGGAATTTTATAGTTGACAATACGGTGAAAAAGTCAGAAGAATTTTATTTGCTGTGGTGACGGTCGCGGAAGCCTACGTTTACATACACGGATAACCGTTTTGCGAGCTACGAACTGGTCCCGTCACTTCTGAAGGACCACCAACCAAGCAGTGAAACAAATAAAAAGTTATTTTAGTCCAAAGCAAAACTTGTTTGTTTACTGTATGCATTCAACCCAAGTCAGTGTCAATGCTTTTGTACTCCAGCCATTAAAAGTAGGAGAAAACAGCAAATTGGGTTTAACAGATCCATAGCAGAAACGGGATACGACCGAACACAGTAGTAATGCAAGGTTAAAAGAGTTATAAGACGCCTTCTCCGAAACTGTTACAATTTTGTACACTGAAGAAGTAATGGCAGAATTAAAAGGTGGATTAAGGTTGGAGTTAAATTTCAGGGTGAAAGGATATAAGAAATAACAATCGATTATGGCACTGGTATCTTCAGTGAAGTGAGAAAATACTTCAGGACGTGATAAATGGAGTGAGCAGTCTCATAAGCACACATTATAGATAGTAAACTGAGGAAAGATGAAGGTAGTGAGGTGAAGCAGAAATAAGATTAGCGACAAGTGGAATAAAATTGAGAACCTCGATTAGAAGAGAGGGAACACATCTCACTTGGAATCTACACAGCGCAAGACGATGCAGAGACAAGATAAAAGTATTCTAGCACAATCAAAGAGGACATTCCATGTGAAAAGATATCTTCTAGTTTTAAACAACAGTCTTCATTTTGTGGGATAAATTTCTGGGAAGATACGTTTGTATGAGAGCATTGTGTGGAAATGAAACATGGACTGTAGAAAAACTGAAAAAGAAAGGAATGGAAGCGTTTGTAACGCGGTGCTACAGAAGGGTGTTGATAACTAGATGGACTGATAAAGTAAAAAAATAAGGAGGCTCTCCGCAGAATCTGTGAAGAATGGAACGTATGGAAAAAAATAACAAGCTGAAGTGACAGAACGGTAGGACATGTTGTTAAGACGTGAAGGAATAACTCCCATGATACTATAGGGAAGGAGGAAGGCGGGGGAGAGGGAAGGGGATACAGAGGGTAAAAACTGTAGGAGGAGACTGAAATTGGAATATATACAACATATAATTGAGAACGTGGCGCTCATGTACTACTCAGAGGTGAAGAAGTTGACACAAGAGAAGAATTTGTGACGGGCAGCGTCAATTCAGTCAGAAGAGTGATGATTCAAAAATAGTGTATTTGGGCAACGGTTGGACAGGTCACAGATCATTTGTATGTCCTGTCTGTGCGTTAGTGACAAAAACAGGTCGGCAAGGATGGAAAAAACTCCCGACTTTAGTCGGCATAGGAAAACAGACATTTAAATAACCACTTACTCATCTCCTTACAATTTGTTATGTTCCAACTTACAGTAGACACACAGAACCGTTACGTTCAGGGTGACGACACACTCTGGACGTAAAATACGATAATGTGCTTTAAGCGGTAAGTTCCAACGCTCATGCAGGGAATTTGAAATGTATTCGTGTCATCTGTTTCCATTTACTGTCGAGCTCTAGTATAGGATATAAACTTGTTATAAAGATCGAAAGACAATTATAACTCATCGGGTGCCAAGGGTACAATGAGCTTGCGGCCGTATAACTATGTAACAGGTCCGAAATTCTTTATTCATACCCCCCACAGGTAGCGCTCGTAATTCACACGAGCAACAGAGAGGGAGCCACAAATCAGAGTTTGGCTACCGGCCCATGCTGTCCGCCAGGAGGGCGCTTCTGCTCTCGGGCGTCGTTGGTTGCTGGAAGCTCCCGTCAATGATCTGGACGAGGCCGGCGCCCTGCGTGGGAGGCGCCATGAATAATTCAGGGTGCTGGTAGCCGGGGGTGGGGGCGGGGGCAGCGCGAGGCGGCCTGTGCGCCGCCTGCAGGCGCCGGGGGCCGCAAGGCTCCGCTGGACACAGGACTGCTGACACCTCATGGAGCTAATTTGAGGCAGCTGGCGTTAGTTTACACTAACTTCCGACAAAGCCGTGCATCATCAGCGTTGTATCTTAAGCTTGCGTTACAGTGATGATGGTAAATACTACTTTGCCACCGCAAAGTTGAACAGTTTCACAAGGCTAGTGGAAGACACTGTGCTGTTTAAGTCCAAGGTGTTATTAGCTCCTTTTCTGGTAACACTAATTTTCATCGGCGTAATGCGATTCTGTAAACCTTCCAAAATAAAGATCTGCATAGTGTTCAGGGAAAGACCAAAAGCCTTAACGTTACCGAAAGACCGAACCACTCGCAGCTTCCACCCCCCCCCCCCCCCCCCCACGATTTTTACCTTACAGTTGTCCTACCCACCTAACTAACACACAAAAATTCCTCGAACCAAAGCGTGATAACCTACTTACATAGATGGCCCATCTACTAACCATTCAACAAAAGGTCCTCAATAGGCTAAAATTACTAAAACTACTAACCGACCTAACACTGGGATTGCCCCGTACCACAATCCTCCACATCTATAAATCCCTAATTTGACCTATCCCCTGCTATGGCAGTGAGACATAGACTTCCCATCCTTCGTCTTTTTATCATAGCCTACAGATCCTCGAACGCCATACACTACGCCTAGCATTTCGGATCCGCTTGCGCTCGCCCTGACTTCTCTTCCATTTTGAACACTTCCGAATATTCTACATTACACGTAAAATCTATACTACCAACCCCGCAGTTTGCCCCCTGCTCACTAATCCTCATAGTCAGACGCACTTCCAACACCCCATTCCCCAAACATTATATCCCTAAACCCTTCACATGCCCTCCCACCACCGAGTGGAGTGGCTGCGTGGTTGAGCTGCCATGTCACGGATTACGCGGCCAGTTCTGCCCTAGGTTCCAGTCCTCCCTCGGGAATGGGTGTGTGGGTATTGTTTTTAGCCTAACTTAGTGTAAGTAGTGTGTAAGTCTAGAGATCGATGACCACAGCAGTTGGGTCTATTAGGAATTCAAACACATTTAAACATTCTCTTCCGACCGCGATATTCGCCCTAATGTACAGGGTGGTCCATTGATAGTGATTGGGCCAAATATCTCACAAAGTAAGCATCAATCGAAAAACTACGAAGAATGAAACTCGTCTAGCATGAAAGGGGAAACCAGATTGCGCTATGTTTGGCCCGCTAGATGGCACTGCCATGGATCAAACGGATGTCAACTGCGTTTTTTTTAAAATAGGAACCTACATTTTTATTACACATTCGTGTAGTACATAAAGAAATATGAATGTTTTAGTTGGACCACTTTTTTCGTTTTGTGATAGATGGCACTGTAATAGTCACGAACTTATAAATACTTGGTATCACGAAACATTTCGCCAGTGGGGACGGTATTTGCTTCGTAATACATTACCCGTGTTCAAATGGAGCGTTACCAATCGCCGAAAAGATCGATATCGTGTTGATGTATGGCTACTGTGATCAAAATGCCCAACGGGCGTGTGCTATGTATGGTGCTCGGTATCCTGGACGACATCATCCAAGTGTCCGGACCTTTCGCCGGATGGTTACGTTATTTAAGGTAGCAGGAAGTGTTCAGCCACATGTAAAACGTCAACCACGACCTGCAGCAAATGATGACGCCCAAGTAGGTGTTTTAGCTGCTTTCGAGGTTTAATCCGCACATCAGTAGCAGACAAACTGCGCGGGAATCGGGAATCTCAAAAACGTCGGTGTTGTGAATGCTACATCAATATCGATTGCACCAGTACCATATCTCTATGTACCAGGAACTCCATGGCGACGACTTTGAACGTCGTGTACAGTTCTGCCACTGGACACAAGAGAAATTACCGGACGATGACAGATTTTTTGCACGCGTTCCATTTAGTGACGAAGCGTCATTGACCAACAGCGGTAACGTAAACCGGCATAACATGTCCTAATAGGTAACGGAAAATCCACGATGGCTGCGACAAGTGGAACATTAGCGACCATGGTGGGTTAATATACGGTGCGGCATTATGGGAGGAAAGACAATTGGCCCCCATTTTATCGATGGCAATCTAAATGGTGCAATGGATGGAGATTTCCTACGTAATGTTCTACTGATGTTACTGTAAGACATTTCACTGCTTGATGGAATGGCGATGTAGTTCCAACATGATGGATGTCCGACACATAGCTCGCGTGCGGTTGAGGCGGTATTGAATAGCATATTTCATAACAGGTGGTTTGGTCGTCGAAGCACCATACCATGGCCCGCACGTTCACCGGATCTGACGACCCCGGATTTATTTCTGTGGGGAAAGTTGAAGGATATTTGCTATCGTGATCCACCGACAACATGCGTCAGCGCATTATCAATCCATGTGCGAACGTTACGGAAGGCGAAGTACTCGCTGTTGAGAGGTGTCGTTACACGTATTGCCAAATGCATTGAGGTTGACGGACATCATTTTGGGCATTTATTGCATTAATGTGATATTTACAGGTAATTACGCTGTAACAGCATTCGTTCTCTGAAATGATAAGTTCACAACGGTACATGTATCACATTGGAACAACAAAAATAAAATGTTCTGCATTTAAATTGAAAAAACCTACTTATTACCAACTGTTCGTCTAAAATTGTGAGACATATACTTGTGACTATTACGGCGCCATCTACCACAAAGCGAAAAAAGTGGTCCAACTAAAACATTCATATTTATATACGTACCACACGAATATGTAATAAAATGGGGGTTCCTATTTTTGAAAAAGCGCAATTGATAGCCGTTTGACCTATGGCAGCGCCATGTAGCGGGCCAACAATAGCGTCATCTGGTTTCCTCGTTTAAGCTAGACAAGTTTCGTTCTTTGTAGTTCTTTTCTTTTGACCCTTGTTTCGTGAGATATTTGGCCTGGTCACGATCAATGGACAACCCTGTATACTCATCCTACCAGATCTAGGAGATCCCCTACCACCCTCCCTTTGTCAGGGCTCCCTTCCCCCCAGCCCTGTTCACCCACTGAAGACTTGGTTCGAAACAGCATCCCTCTCCACTCTTCCCCCATCCCTCCTCCTAATATCCACCCACGCAAACCCACTCCTACGCGGTACCGTTAAATGCTAAGTTCCTGTGGTACCCCTTTTCCTGGCTGTCTACATCTCGCTTTCCATTGGTTTGTGTTTGTATTTTGATTACTCACCAAATCAACGTGGCAGACGAGACAGAAGAAGAGAGGTATGAAGAAAAAGTAAGTAACTGTTTATTTTTTCAAAAGTAGTCGCTATAACTCTTAATATATTTATTGCACTGTGAGACAAACTAGTAAATGCCTTCATGGAAAAATGTTCGTATTTGCATAAGAAACCAGACTGTAACCAAGAGTGCACTTCTTCATCCGAAGCAAAACAACGGCAACGAGTGTCCTTCAAAACTCTAAAAATTAGGAATTCGCATGGGAAGAGAGTGGGACTGTATTGAGGGTGTGTAAAGGCTTCACGGCGAAACTTGTGGTCTTTGGTAACATGTGGGCCCGCACACAGTGGGATAAATGTATTGACAATAATGGCCATTACTTCTGGAATAATAAATAGTTTACTTACTTTTCTTCCACCTGCCTCTTACACATGGCCTAATTTTTATATTTATCGATTTCGGGTAGTTCAGCCCCATCATCCATCTGATAAGCATAGAGTGCGGTCAAAAAAGTGGCTCACGCTCTCACAGGAAATGATAATGATCAAAATTATGGCAAAAAAATTCTGTAAACGTATGTATGGAAACATGAAGTTCTTGACATATGGTTCATTGTGCTCTAAGGTAATCATCTGTGTGTTGCACTTTAGCATGTACTTAGTATGGTTACCGTTCAATTCTTAGCCCTACTTCTCCAACAAACACTAACTTGTATGAATAAAACTGTGTGTCCTGATATTGTATGGGACACCCACCTCTGTAACTTCTGCACGTTTTCGGTGGATGTGGAGTACACCACTGTCAGAAATCTAAGGCATTAAGGTGAGGTTAACGGGGGACACCATGCTCCTGAATCTCATAAATCATCTACATTTCATTAAACGTATGTTTTATTTAAGTTTAACGAGGCGCAGATAACTGTTTGGTTCCCTTTTCGCAGTACCTCTGGTAGTTTCATACGCAGAGATTGGTGTCAAACATCACCTATTCATTTGTACCGTAAACTTTGTGATCAAATCAGTCCGTCACCCGCAGTTCGTAATCTAAGAGACAGTTGCAATTGTCACGTGTACCAGCATCAATCAGAGGAGTAACAAGTGAAAAGCCTCATATTCCAATAACTGACTATTTAATAAATGTATACGTACTGTTAAAAGTATGTGAACACCCCTACGCGCTGTGGAACTGAGTGCTAAGCGGCGCTGGAAGTGGACGCGCCAGTATTAAAGGGGGCGGAAGGTATTGTGTTTTGAGGAGCAAAGCAGGAACAGCGGAATGGGTCGGTCGGGAGGGCTCAGTGACTTCGAACGTGGAGTAGTCAGTGGATGTCTCCTGTTTCACAGATTCAACAGGGATTTTGCAAGTCTTCTGCATGTGTCCGAGTCAACTCTAGATGATGTGAGTCTGTAGTGGAAACGTGAAGGAACAATCACAGCAAAACCTGGACAGGGTAGACCTCACGCACTGACGGGCAGAGACCTTCGAGCGTTGCGCAGGGTGATTGTCGAAATCGCCTGAAATAAGTGGAAGGGATCACTTGAGCGTTCTAAAGTGTACCACCAGTCCAGCTAGCACAACTAACGTGCATAGGAAGATAAGAAACTGAAGACAGTTGTTGATCACCCATTCATAAACCACACATTTCGATAGTCACTACCAAGCGACGACAGAGATAGTGTAAAGATAGTCTAAGATTGGAAATGAGTGATGTGGAAATCCGATGGATGGGTTTGATTTGGTGAATGACGGGAGAACTTTACCTGCCAGCATGTGTAATTCCAACAGTGAAGAGCGGAGGAGCTGATGTCGCGGTATTGGAGTATTTCTCGTGGTCACGGAAAAATCTGGAAATTTGTGTTACAGACTTACGGGACCAAACTGCTGAGGTCATCGGTCCTAAGCTTACATACTACTTAATCTAACTTAAACTAACTTACTCTAAGGACAACACACACACCCATGCCCGAGGAAGGACTCGCGAACGGTGACAAGACGCCTAAGACCGCTCGTGGTAAGGGTGTGTACTGTTTATTGCGCTTAAGAAACGCGAAGTGTGGAACCATACGAAAACATTTTACGGCAATGTGTGCTGCGTACAGTGAAGGAACAGTTCGGAGACGATGACTGTCTCAACATGACAATGCACCTTGTCATACAGTAGCGTCTGTAAAATACTGGTTTGTGGACGAACTCTTTCGTGAAATAGACTGGCCTGAGAAAATGGTAAACATCTTCGACCCAGAACCAAGCGTCCAACATCAACATCTTCTCTGGTTTAGGCTCGTCAGGGTGAATGGGCAGACACTTCTCTACTTTCAGACACCTCATTGAGAGTACCCCCAGCAGGGGGTAATAGAGGCAAATGTTGGACACACCACATATTAATTCATTTAATACTTTTGATCAGATAGTGTGACACAATACGTTATCGTTCGTGTTCTCTCGATATGAGCTGTCCAAAAAAACGTGCCCTCTCACACAAGTGCCATTTACAAAGCGGAGATCTGGGTGGCTGGTTGGACAATAGCAGCGTTCTGCAAGCATTCACTGAAGATGTTGCTTCTTGAGTTTGTTAGAGGGCCTTATTTGACAGTGCACACTTTTGTACAGTTGGTACCTACCTGCTTCTATAACTATCACATTTCTATGTGCCCTCAGAGCGGCCGATCGCTAACCGAAGAGGCCTGCGTTTGATTCCCGGCCGTGTCGGAGAGTTTCTCCGACTGGCCACTGGGTGTCGTGTTGTCCTTACGTTCGTATTGTCTTAATTATCATTACGAAGTTGAGATGGCTGTATGGGCATGTAACGAAAGCCAGGAAACTGAAAAATGTGTTACTCAACAATATTCACCCTAACACGTTCCAAAATAAAATTCCAAATTCAAAAGACGAAGTAAGTGATGCATTCCGTAGTCTTCACAACTACGGCTTCAATAACGAACTGCTCAATGAGCTCACCTTGCCAGGTATTCAATTTAATCAGAAGGTAGCGTGACGACTTTAACGCTTCCCTTACGTTAAGTGCTGAAAGTGGAATTCATACGAACAGAATCCGCCTCCGTCTCGCTGGATTAGCTCCATATTAAACGTTTTCTGATGAATGATGTATTTTAGTTCCGTAACCAGGTGCTCTTTTGAGATTTTTTTAAACTCCAGTTAGACCACAGAACTTGCATACAATCCACCAGTTACAGCTTTAACATACGCTAGGCAATCGATAGGAAAAGTGAATTTTCTGACGATAAAATTTTTGGCAGATAAAATCCACTAGCCCTTTCTTGGGGAAAGACCACTCTCCTCGCAACTCTGCTTTTATTGTTGTTTCGTTTGTAAAGTGGAGAGGTGGACGCACAGTAATGTAGTAATGTATGGCGTTGGGGTGGGAGGGGGATAATATCCAATTAATCTGCTCTTCAGAAGTTCTCAACCTGATACCCCTCCCCCAAACCGTCACTTTAACACCGTCTCGAATGACTGTGTCTACGAAGTGACGCTAAACCGTAATCTTCCTTTGAGATAAAACTTGGCACTATGAATATCAGTATTTTTAACACATTTCCACCTATTAAAATGTCGAGCCGCTACCTGAAGGTATTTCCTGAGAGAATACATGTAAATAACAAAACTGTACATTCTAACAAACATTAATTGCAACAGCAGTGTTACATTGTATGTCCATTACGACGCTCGAGAGAGTACAGGCGATGGTAGAAGCATCTAGCGAGAATACTGAGAATGTGTTATCCAACGTCAACGCTATTGTGCGACAGTGGCTGCTAATATTGAAAGACTCATACAACTATTGTAAAGAACCAAACCACTACTCCTTTGTTCTTTTTAGTGACTGTGTGAGGTTGTTCACTTGAGTTTTGCCTGAGCCATTACATCAAACACAGTTGTATATGATGAACAGGACTTGTATGTTGCAAAGGTATAAAGCAAGGAAGGGACCGTGAGTTCCCGATGTGGATGTTGCTGCCTGAGTGTAATTCGGAAAATATTCTGGATAATGATGTTGGGAGAAACCGACAGAAGTTTGAAAGCAATGTCTGAAAGATGAGAAAGGCTGCTTGTTTCGAAGGACTAATAGTGGAGGGGTAGAATAGGATTTGCTCCCAGATTTGTTTTATTTCTTTTCAGCTTGAAGCGTATGTTTCAGATAGGTAGCGAATTAGAGGGATTTTAAGATTTTTCATATGAGCCAACGAAGCGCTAAACAGTGAATTACTTTTGAAGAATAAATGAACAATCGTCCATTATCCTCGTGTGCTAATTTTACACTAATTTACAAACAGTTAAATAACAATAAAATTGCTAGTTAATAATTGAATAATGAGAACATAACAACAGAAAACTAAACTAACGAAAGGAAAAGCATATTCTCTGAAACTAAGTAGTTATGCTCATATGATACAGCTAATTTTACCGCAAGTCTGGTTATAACATCGAAATGTTATTGTTTAATATGGAGCAGATTTAACTTAACGTCTGAGCAAGCAACATAAGTACTTCTGAACCATCTGATGCAATTAGATCAATAGTTTAAATTTTCGAAGGAAAAGGACTAAAGTTATCTTTTTTGTGCGAATAACTATACCGATATCTTGTTGACATGAATAATATATAGAAGAATAAGAAAGAAAATTGAGGCTGTGTTAGATGACGATGAGTTTTCCTTTAAAATGGTAAAGGCACTAGAGAGGTAGTTGTCACGTTGAGTTTTATAATGGAAGCAAGACTAAAGAAAAATCAGAAGTAATAGGATTTGTCGACCTGGAAAAAGCGTTCTACAATGTAAAATACTGCAAGATGTTCGAGATTCTGAGAAAAACAGGGGAAGTTATAGGGAGAGACGGGTAATATACAATATGTACAAGAACCAAGAGGGAATAATAAGAGTGGCCGACCAAGAACGAAGTGCTCGGATTAAAAGGGCCTAACACAGGGATGTAGTCTTTCGTCTCTATTGTTCAACCTGTACATCGAAGTAGCAATGTTGGAAATGAAATAAAGGTTCAGGGCTGAAATTAAAATTAGGGGTGAAAATATATCAATGAAACTATTCACTCATAAGCCAATGCCATCCTAAGTGAAATGAAGAATGATTACATGCTCTGGTAAATGGACTGAACAGTCTAATAAGTACAGAATATGGATTGAGAGTAAATCGAAGAAAGGCGAAATTATGAGAAGTAGCAGAAGTAAAAACAGCGTGAAACTTAACCTCAAGAAAGATGGTCACGAAGTAGATGAAGTTACGGAATTCCGCTAGCGAGGCAGGAGAAAACCAACAACGGACGGAGCAAGAATGACGTCAAACGCAGAGTAGCACATTCAAAAAGAACACTCCTCGTTGATAGAAGTCTGCTAATTTCAAACATAGGCCTTAATTTGAGGAAGAAGTTTCTGAAAATGTGCGTTTGAAACACAGCATTGTATGGTAGTGAAACATGGATTGTGGGAAAACCAGAACAGAAGAGAAACGAAGCATTTGATATGTGGTGCTACAGAAAGATTTTGAAAATCAGGTGGACTGATAAGGTAAGGAATGAGGAGGTTCTGCGCTGAAACGGAGAGGAAAGGAATGTATCGAAAATACTGACAAGGAGAAGGGACAGGATGATAGGACATCCGTTAAGACGTCAGATTATGACTTCAATGGTACTAGATGGAGCTGTAAAGGGCGAAAACTGTAGAGGAAGACAGAGATTAGAATACATCCAGCAAATAATTGGGGACGTAGGTTGTAAGTGCTATTCTGAGAAGACCTTGGCACAGGAGAGGAATTCGTGGCGGTCCGCATCAAACCAGTCAGAAGACCGATGAATCAAGAAATACTGCAGTATCACTGGCAGCTACAGTCACAATAAAATTCTAACGGTAGGAAGTCGGATTATGCCTCATTGAAGTAAGGCTACGAAGGCGAGCTGAAAAGTCATGCCTCCGAGTTTTGTATTCCGTTGCCATTATCAGTTGATTTATTACTTGTCATGCATGCAACTCGGCCGACTTTTCAGCATCGCTGATGCCAGTTGCAACCCTCTGCTACACGGCTCCGTAATATAGCGTGTAACATGGTGGTGTGCTACGTAACTATGTCGCTGCTTGAGCAACGGTGTGCGGTAAACAAGTTTCTAATGGCAGAAAAATGTGCCACCATCCGACATCTCAGTTCCTTCAGCATGACAGGGCCAGGGCACATACGAGCACTGCGACATCTGCAGCGGTCTGACGCCTTACGTCACTGTCCCGTCTCTAATGACCTCGTTGTCGACGGGACGTTAAACACTAACCACCACCACCACTTACGTCACGGTCAGCGATCATCCGCCATATCGTTCCGACTTGGCACCATTTTTTCTGATTGAAAAGCTTAACTCCACCAATCCGTACGTATTTTCCATAATTACCAAGGGAGGAGTAGGGGGATAGATACTTTAAGCCCACCATGAAAAAATTTCGTTATTTGTTGAGAATTATTTGAACCCTCAACTGCCGAGAGGTGCTGTTGACATACCTTGGTGGGGACAGCTGAAAATGTGTGCCCCGACCGGGACCCGAACCCAGGACCTCCTGCTTATATGGCAGACGATCTATCCATCTGAGCCACCGAGGACACAGATTAATAGCGCGACTGCATGGACTTATCCCTTGCACGCTTCCTGTGAGACCCACATTCCCAACTGTCCAGAATATGCATACGTAATGTTCCTAATACATACTTTGCCCATCCACACGTTACTCGCGCCCACTTAAGTTGATGATTCCCGTAAGAGTTCGGGCAACCTGTGCGCACTCGCACAGACGAAAGTCAATGTGCGGGTAGCCATTTAACTGTATATGAAGATAGTAACTGTTCTCGAAACAACAGGTACCACTGATGACCGTGCAGCTTCTCTAGAGTAAATGATAATTAATTGAATGATAATTAATTCGTGTCCCGGTGGGGGCACACATTTTCAGCTGTCCCCATCAAGGTATCTCAACAGCACCTCTCGGCAGCTGAGAGTTTCAATTAATTATCATTTATTCTAGAGAATCTTCACGGTCATCAATGGTATCTGTTCGTTCGAGAACATTTACTATCTTCATATATTTGTTGATAACTTTCATTAGCAATATACATTTAAACAGAGTCCAGAACCTGAAGGTATCATTTTTTACAGAACCTGAAGGCATCATTTTGCACTATCTTACTAACACCAACGAATTTTTTGCAATATGTACAACTTGGGTACAGATGCCTTACGAAAAAACAAAAAGTTTAAAATAACCAAATTTCTTTTATTTTCGTTGACTGTTATTGACAACATAGTATTTAAAGACATACGTAATGACTATGACCTTTGTTGTGAAAAGTTGAGTTCACCACTGTTATATTTTTGTGCTAAGTTCAACTGAAAAATTTAAAACAGTTATCGACCCTAATATAATAAATCATTAGAAACAATAAATATTTTTTCAGAATTTTAAAACTCATGACTACATAACAATATTTTCAAAAGGAAGGCAGAAAGTACCCCTCCCTTTGGAGTTGCTAGGGCTAAGGAACATATCAGAGGACTTCTCGTTGATAATGGTGAAGCTGTACAGACAGAGGAGAGATCGTGGCTACATGAAACATTCTACAGTGAAGTTGTCAACAAACTGGTCTCTAGTTTGGAGAAATGCGGTTGTCACCAGGGTGACTCCGTTGAGAAATAAATATGTGACACGAAGAATAAATGTGTAGCATATTAATGACGCCTGCCTAATTTAAAATGTTTCGAAAGTTTTTACATTAAAATTGGGAGCCATTACATTCACGCACGCCTTTCGTATAATCTGTTCGACATTACTAACAATATTCAGCGATGGTGATAGAGTGTTGATGATAACTCGTTAGTACAATACAGTAACAAAAAATAGGGTGATACATTCTAATGGCACTATGCGGTTATCACTAACCGACTTTAATAAATGCTTCATAGTGTACCATACCCTTCCCCTCCCCCCCCTCTACATGAACCATGGACCTGGCCGTTGGTGGGGAGGCCTGCGTGCCTCAGCGAAACCGATGGCCGTACCGTAGGTGCAACCACGACGGAGGGGTATCTGTTGAGAGGCCAGACAAACGTGTGGTTCCTGAAGAGGGGCTGCAGCCTTTTCAGTAGTTGCAGGGGCTACAGTCGGGATGATTGACTGATTGACTGATCTGGCCTCGTAACGCTAACCAAAACGGCCTGGCTGCGAACGGCTGAAAGCAAGGGGAAACTACAGCCGTATTTTTCCCGAGGGAATGCAACTTTACTGTGTGGTTAAAAGATGAAGGCGTCCTCTTGGGTAAAATATTCTGGAAGTAAAATAGTCCCCCATTCGGATCTCCAGTAGATGACCACTCAAGAGGACGTCGTTATAAGGAGAAAGAAAACAGGCGTTCTACGGATCGGAGCGTGGAATGTCAGATCCCTTAATCGGGCAGGTAGGTGTAGAAAATTTAAAAAGTGAAATGGATGAGTTATCGTTAGATATAGTGGGAATTAGTGAAGTTCGGTGGCAGGAGGAACAAGACTTTTGTTTACGTGAATAGAGAGTTTTAAATAGAGAATCAAATAGGGCTAATGCAGGAGTAGGTTTAATAATGAATAAGAGATAGGAGTGCGCGTAAGCTACTACAAACATAATGGTGAACGCATTCTTGTGGCCAAGATAGACACGAAGCCCTAGCCTACTACAATAGTAAAAGTTTATATGCAAACTAGCTCAGCAGATTATTAAGGAATTGATTAAATGTATGATGAGATAAAATAAATTATTCAGGAAGTGAGACGAAAATTTCATAGTCATGGGTGACTGGAATTCGATAGTAGGAAAAGGGAGGGAAGGAAACATAGTAGGTGAATATGGAATGGGAGTAAGGGATGAAAGAGGAAGCCGCCTGGTAGAATTTTGCACAGAGCATAACTTAAGCATAGCTAACACTTGGTTCAAGAATCATAAAAGAAAGTTGTATACATGGAAGAATTCTAGAGATAATAGAAGGCATCAGATAGACTACAAAACGGTAAGTCAGAGATTTTGGAACCAGGTTTTAAATTGTAAGACATTTCCACGGGCAGATGTGGACTCTGACCACAATCTATTGGTTATTAACTGGAGATTAAAACTGGAGAAACTGCAAAAAGATGGGAATGTAAGGAGATGGGACCGGGATAAACTGACTAAACCAGAGGTTGTACAGAGATTCAGAGAGAGCATAAGGGAACAATTGACAAGAATGGGGGAAATAAATACATAAGCAGAAGAGTGGGTAGCTTTAAGGGATGAAATAGTGAAGGCAGCAGAGGATCAAACAGGTAAAAAATCGAGGGCTATTAGAAATCCTTGGGTAACTGAAGAAATATTCAATTTAATTGATGGAAGGACAAAATATAAAAATGCAGTAAATGAGGCAGGCAAAAAAGAATACAAACGTCTCAAAACTGAGATCGATAGGAAGTGCAAAATGGCTAAGCAGGGATGGCCAGAGGACAAATGTAAGGATGTAGAGGCTTACCTCACTAGGGGTAAGATAGATACTTCGTACAGGAAAATTAAAGAGACCTTTGGAGAAAAGAGAACCACTTGTACGAATATCAAAAGCTTAGATGGAAACCCAGTTCTAAGTAAAGAAGGGAAAGTAGAAAGGTGGAAGGAGAATATAGAGGGTCCATACGAGGGCGATGTACTTGATGACAATATTATGGAAATGGAAGAGGATGTGGATGAAGGTAAAATGGGAGATACGATACTGCGTGAAGAGTCTAACAGAGCACTGAAAGACCTGAGTCGAAACAAAGCCCCCGGAGTAGACAACATTCCATTAGAACTACTGACAGCCTTGGGAGAGCCAGTCCTGACAAAACTCTACCATCTGGTGCGCAAGATGTATGGGACAAGCGAAATGCCCTCAGAATTCAAAAAGAATATAATAATTCCAATTCCAAAAAAGCAGGTGTTGATAGATGTGAAAATTACCGAACTATCAGTTTAATAAGTCACATCTGCAAAATACTAACGCGAATTCTTTACAGACGAATGAAAAAACTGTTAGAAACTGACCTCTGGGAATATCTGTTTGGATTCCGTAGAAATATTGGAACACGTGAGGGAATACTGACCCTACGACTTATCTTCGAAGAACGATTAAGGAAAGGCAAACCTACGTCCCTTGCATATGTAGACTTAGAGAAAGCTTTTGACAATGTTGACTGGAATAATCTCTCTCAAATTCTGAAGGTGGCAGGGGTAAAATACAGGGAGCGAAAGGCTATTTGCAATTTGTACAGAAACTAGTTAGCAGTTATAAGAGTAGAGGGACACGAAAGGGAGGCAGTGGTTGGGAAGGGAGTGAGACAGGGTTTTAGCCTCTCCCCGATGTTATTCAATCTGTATATTGAGCAAGCAGTAAAGGAAACAAAAGAAAAATTCGGAGTGGGTATTAAAATCCATGGAGAAGAAACAAAAACTTTGAGGTCCGCCGATGGCTTTGTTTTTTTTGTCAGAGACAGCAAAGGACTTGAAAGTACAGTAAAACGGAATGGACAGTGTCTTGAAAGGAGGATCTACACTAATGACCACTGAAATTGCTACACCACGAAGATGACCTGCTAACGACGCGAAATTTAACCGATAGGAAAAAGATGCTGTGACATGCAAATTATTAGCTTTACAGAGCATTCGCACAAGGTTGACGCCGGTGGCGACACCTACAAGGTGCTGACATGAGGAACGTTGCCAACCGATTTCTCATACATAAACAGCAGTTGACCGGCATTTTCTGGTGAAACGTTGTTGTGATGCCTCGTGTAAGGAGGATACCATCACGTTTCCGACTTTGAGAAAGGTCGGATTGTAGCCTGTCCCGATTGCGGTTTATCGTATCGCGACATTGGTGCTCAAGTTGGTCGAGATCCAATGACTGTTAGGAGAATATGGAATTTGTGGGTTCAGGGGGGTAATACGGAACACCGTGCTGGATCCCAACGGCCTCCTGTCACTGTCGCGATGACAGGCATCTTAGACGCATGGCTGTAACGGATCGTGCAGCCACGTCTCGATCCCTGATTCATCAGATGGGAACGTTTCTAAGACAACAACCATCTGCACGAACAGTTCGACGACGTTTGCAGCAGCATGGACTATCAGAGTGTAAAAATTATATGGAACTGCCTCGGTCCCGCTTCGGGACCGCGATGCAGCAACCATGAATGCTGTGCTGGAACTCAAGTTCCAGTTTGACATGGCGCATTGTCATCCATAAAAATTTCATGAATGGCTCAAACTGGTCTCCAAGGAGCGGAACAGAACCATTTCCAGTTGATGAGAAGTCCCTTCCACGTAAACGCAGCCCACACCATCATGGAGCCGCCACCAGTTTACACGGTACTTTGTTGACAACCTAGTTCCGTGGCTTCGTGGGATCGGCGCCACACTCGAACCTTATTATCAACTCTCACCCACCGACATCGCGAATAATCTGACGAGGCCACGGGTTTCCAGTAGTCTAGTGTTCAACCCGTATGTCAGGAGCACAGAAGAGGCGATGCAGGCGATGTCGCGCTGCTAGCAAGGGCCCTTAACGTCGGTTATCAGCTGCCATAGCCTCAAAACTGTCATAAAGTGTACGTACGTCGAACGTCCCACACTGATTTCCGCTGTTATTTCATGCAGAGTTGCTGTTGTGTTAGCAACGACATCTATATACAAACGCCGCTGCTCTCGCTCTAGTAACGGCCGTCGGCCTCTTCTTTGTCCGTGAAGAGAGGTAATGCCTGATACTCGTTTATCTGGGCACACTACTGACATTGTCAATCTCGGAATACTGAATTCCCTAACGATTTCTGAAACTGAATATCCCATGCGTCCAGCTCCAACTACATTCCGCGTTCAGAATCTGTTGATTCCCGTCGTGTGGAGACAATCACGTTGCAGACATTCTTACATGAATCACCTGAGTACAAATGATAGCTTCGCCATTGTAGTGCATATTTATACCTTGTGTACGCAATACTTCATCTGTAAATGTAAATATCGCTGTTTCTTATCTTTTCTCACCTCAGTGTATAACTTCGAAGGAAACTGGTCATGCGAGAACTGTAGAGAATATTTTACAGTTCTAGGTTCGCAGTAGGAACCAAATCTCAATGGCAGCACATTAAACTCTGATTCACTGTATGCACCACACCGAGCCGTCCCACCGTGGACGTCAAGTGTCCTCGGCCGCCGATGCCATTGCAGCAGCCTCTTGGGAGCCAGCGGCGGTCTAGGCGAGCTCGCTGATTGAGTGATTGTTCGAGGGCACTCAGCACGAGGGTCATCAACCGCGGTATTCACTCCAGCAAGCACCTGGTGCTGCGGTAGCCGACGGAAGAGTCCAACACTTCACAACGCAGTGGTTCTTTTCCCATGTTCTCTCCATTTATAGCTGTACTCCACTCAAACTGCCGTGTAGGGTTTGCGATCCGGCAGTTTCTTCATATTCTCTTTCTTTCCTTCGATAAATGCTAAATATATGTATAACTGATTGCAGAAATGTTGGACGGTATGCTCAGTCATTTGTGGTGTCGTGTTCTAACACAGGACAGAGGGAAGACTGGGGGTTACATATTCGAGCGGTTAGGAGCAACTGCGGTAAAAAAAAACTTCCAGTGAAGGCAGATTGCTTGCAGAAACGCCGAGCACTATCAGAAGCCACCTGTGAGAGGTGCGCATCTTAAGAATCGATAGGGTGCTTCCAACACGTGACTCAAGGATACCTGAGTGTCTGATTAACACTGTTTAACTGCAATCAGACTGACTACTGTACTGAAGGCTAAAACTAAACAGAAGTCAGTATCAAAACCTGTAGAGTGGTCACTATCGGGAGCAACGAACGCAAGCAGCATTTTAAGTTCAAACTCCGAGATCAGCACTCCAAGTGAGAGAAACAAAACTGTCAAAGATTTATGAGGCTGGAAACGAGCAGCACGGAGTTGGCGTCGCAATGGCCTGACTGAGAACTCTCTATGATTTCAAAAACATACGCTTTTAAAGGATTGTGGCGGCGCACTATTTCTCCCTTCCTACTGTTGGCGCACCTATCCAATGGCACTTTACAGACTTCAGCCAATCTGACGAATGGCTCTGCACCTACAGAGCGGCTTTGGCTAACAAAATTCAGATTCCCCCCCCCTCCCCCCTCCGCACATCAACACACCCCTTCCACTGGGTAGGCAGAGAAATATCTGGACTTTACATTACCAAGCCCCATGTCTGGTTGCAATACCATTCAGCTGTAAGCGAAACGTTATTGCTCTTCCTCTTATAGCCTTCAACAACAGTGTTGTATATCACTTCGCCCCTCTTAGAGGCCTTTCGTCAGTGGGATCCGTTATTTTAACACTCTAACCTGTGTAAATCCGATGACACTGCGTTTCTCAGGGACAAGTATCACGCTTACTGCGTCTGCTAAGTTGTGCCTTCTTGTGACCGTTTTCTACTGTGACGCATTACAACAGCGTCTAGGCGGGGGATGGAATCACCAGTCAATTCTCTGAAGTGAAATTTTTCCCTGGAACAGTTGCCCAGTGCTTCTGGAACTCGCAGGGCTCTAGCGCTACTGATGACCTCTAGTAATCTAAAGGCTATCACTTTTGCCTGTTCTCTGGGCTGGGACCCTGATTTCCTTGGAGTGGCCTTGTTGGCTTCCAACAGCCTTATGCTTAATAATGTACAAATCATTACAACGTCAATATGATCGCTAACTGTTTTTACACATGAAATCAACTAAGTTTGCCACATCAGCAATAGATATAACGTATCTACGATATGTACTACTAAGAATCTTAAAACCTTTTGATGAATATGAATCTGTCACAAATTATCAAATGCAACATTTTAAAGCTGTGGCTGTGTACTCTCTACTGAAAAGTGGCGTTATCAGGAAGTTACCACTGTCTCTTTTGCTTTTAAATAAAAAGCCAAGGGTGAGATGGGTGATGAGTTAATTATGGTACACTGTTGTTGTTGTTGTTGTGGTCTTCAGTCCTGAGACTGGTTTGATGCAGCTCTCAATGCTACTCTATCCTGTGCAAGCTTCTTCATCTCTGAGTAACTACTGCAACCTACATCCTTCTGAATCTGCTTAGTGTATTCTCTCTTGGTCTCCCTCTACGATTTTTACGCTCCACGCTGCCGTCCAATACTAAACTTGTGACCCCTTGGTGCCTCAGAACATGTCCTACCAACTGATCCCTTCTTCTTGTCAAATTGTGTACCAAACTCCTCTTCTCCCCAATTCTATTCAATACCTTCTCATTAGATATGTGATCTACCCATCTAATCTTCAGCATTCTTCTGCATGACCACATTTCGAAACCTTCTATTCTCCTCTGGTCCAAACGATTCATCGTCCATGTTTCACTTCCATACATGGCTACACTCCATACAAATACTTTCAGAAACGACTTTCTGGCACTTAAATCTATACTCGATGTTGACAAATTTCTCTTCTTTAGAAACGCTTTCCTTGCTATTGTCAGTCTACATTTTATATCCTCTCTACTTCGACCATCGTCAGTTATTTTGCTCCACAAATAGCAAAATTCGTTTAGTATTTTAAGAGTCTCATTTCCTAATGTAATTCCCTCGGCATCACACAAGGCAACTCGACTACATTCCATTATCCTCGTTTTGCTTTTGTTGATTTTCATGTTACGCTACTGGTAATTAAAATTGCTACACCAAAAAGAAATGCAGATGATAAACGCGTATTCACTGGACAAATATATTATACTAGAACTGACATGTGATTAAATTTTAATGCAATTTGGGTGCAAACATCCTGAGAAATCAGTACCCAGAACAACCACTTCTGGCCGTAATAACGGCCTTGATACGCCTAGGCATTGAATCAAACAGAGCTTGGATGGCATGTACAGGTACAGCTGCTCATGCAGCTTCAACACGATGCTACAGTTCATCAAGAGTAGTGACTGGCGTATTGTGAAAAGCCAGTTGCTCGGCCTATATTGACCAGGCGATTTCAATTGCTGAGAAATCTGGAGAATGTGCTGGCCATGCAGGCAGCAGTCGAACATTTTCTGTGTCCAGAAAGGCCCGTACAGGACCTGCAACATGTGGTAGTGCATTATCCTGCTGAAATGTAGGGTTTCGCAGGGATTGAATGAAGGGTAGATCCACGGGTCGTAACACATCTGAAATGTAACGTCCGCTGTTCAAAGTGCCGTCAATGCGAACAAGAGGTGACCGAGACCTGTAACCGATGGCACCCCCTACCATCACACTAGGTGATACGCCAGTATGACGATGACGAATACACGCTTCCAATGTGCGTTCACTTCGATGTCGCCAAACACGGATGTGGGCTTTTGTGTAGTGTTTCTAGGTTGCAGTCTTATTTTGATCTTTGAGAGTAGTGGTCTGAGTCCAGATTGGCACTTCTCAATACCTACACGTTTTGTATTTCCTTTTGAGATATTATTGAAATGGCCAAATGATCTATCTGGAATTCACCCAAGCTGGTATTAGGTGAAATCCAAGTCTTCTGTTTCCTTGGCAGGTGTTTGAAGGCCGTATACTTCACGACCAACCCAAAAGTCCTACACAGATCCACCATTCGTTCACCACTGCGGTTAGTTCTCATATGTACTGGATAGTTGCACATTATATTTCTGTACTTTTTCTCTCTTCCAAATTGGGCATTGAAGTCACCAAGCAGTATGACAGTGTGCGTCTCTGGAATTTTAGAGAGAATATCTTCTAAGTCTTTATTTTACTGACTGCCATCCCATATCGCTTATCATGTCCGTGAAACTCTGTCCCCTATTCACGACAAAAATGAGCTGTCCTTCTTTGCTCTTTATCGATGTCCTCCGTCAGTTCTATGTGCTATCTGTCCCACTCTGCACAACAGCACTCAAGCAGAGAACGGACAGGTGTAGTGTTGGCATCTCTTTAGTACACCTGTTTCATCTTCTAAGCCTTCTTACAACAAAACGAAGTCTTTAGTTTGCTGACCCCTCCCCCCTCCCCTCAAATTATTATCTGTTTGATTAGTTGTTTGTGATTTCAGCTCCTATGTGTTTAGTTGAACTGATAGCCTTTAAATTTAGGAGATGTATAATGTAAACGAAGATTTTCCATTTTCTTTATTCAGAAACAACTGTCGCTCTTTGTAACATACACTTATTTTGTCTAAGTGGTTTTGAAATTCGTTTTAATGTTATGAGGACTGTAATATTCGGCAAGTGACAGCATCATCTGCAAACGACGTAAGAAACCTGCTCACATTTTCTCCTAAATCGTTTATACAGATTTGTAACAGCAGACCGCCTATAACGCCTACTTGGGAAACGTCCTGTGTCATTTCCGTTTTATTGATAAATTTTCGTCGATTACTGTATACTGCAACCCTCTGTAAGCAAATCAAAAATCCAGTCCACAACTGAAGCGATACGCTATAGACACATGATGTTAGAATTTTCTTGAGGGAGATGCTAAAAGCCTTCCGGACACCTAGAAATATGGAATCAATTTTAGGTACCCTGTTGATAGCTGTCATTACACCTTACGGATAAGGTCCTGGTTGTGTTTCACAAGAACGAAATTTTCTGAATCCGTATGACAGTAGACAGTTTCCATCAAGATATGTTTGCCACAATCCTACTGCAAAATGGTTCAAATGGCTCTGACCACATTGGGACTTAACATCTGTGTTCGTCAGTCCCCTAGAACTTAGAACCATTTAAACCTAACTAACCTAAGGATATCCCATACATCCATACCCGAGGCAGGATTCGAAACTGCGGCCGTAGCGGTCACGCGGTTCCAGACTGAAGCGCCTAGAACCCCACGGCCACACCGGCCGGCCAATCTTACTGCAAATCGATGTTACTGATATGAGTAATTAATCGGTTTACTCCTACTTTCTCTCTTGAATACTGGTGTGATTTGTGTAACATTGCAGTCTTTTCATATGGATATCTAGCTAACTAATGCTAAGTGTGAGGCTATTGCATCAGCACACTCTGAAAAAAATCTAACTGGTACTCAACTAGGACTTGGAAACTTGCCGTTATTAAGTATTTAAGCTTCTGCTCTACTCCGAGGATACCTCCTTCTAAGTTACTCATGTTTGCACCTGTTCTTGATTCGAATTCTGAGATATTACTTCGTTTTATTTGCTGAAGAAATTTTGGAGGACGAAGTTTAATAACTCCGCTTTAACGGTACTGCCATTGGTAATATTACCTTTGGTATCGCGCAGTGAAAGTGTCGATTCTGTCATGTCGCTAGTGTACTTTACATACGACCAGAAGCTCTTTGTACTCGCATGTTCTATTAGGTTTCGATGCAGAGTTTCATTGTGGATTCCATTGAAAGCACCTTACATTGACGTCCTCGTCAAGTTTCGAGCTACAGCAAAGCACCGCCAATCTTTTAAATTTTGTGTTCTTTTAAATTTTGCACGCTTGTTTCGTTGCTTCTGCTATAACTTTATGACCCTTTTAGTGTATAACGGTGAATCAGTACCGTCATTTATTAATTTATTCGGTACAGATCACTTGACTGCCACAGACACTATTTCCTTGATTTGAAGCCACATATGGTCACCACTTACATAATTGTGAAGGAGTGGAAACTGTCACTTCGGAAGGCGTCTCCCTTCCTGAACAGAAATATTTTGCCTTTACTTTTGGTGGAGTTGTTGCAGTGGTCAATCTCGATACAACAATCTTATGGTCACTAATCCCTGTGTCCGCCACTCTGTTCCCTACTTGCTCAGGATTATTTCTTGCTAAGATGTAAAATTTGTTTTCCCAACCAACAGGTTTTGATGTTTTGTGATGCCCTTTTGGCTCTTAAGCAAGTCCTATGCTATTCCTTTGTATCTGATATCTAGACCCTTAACAGGTGTAATGACCACTAAAATTTTCCAAGTCATGTGCGCGAAGGCGTCTTTTCAGTCTGCGAATGCCATATGTTATAATTTTCTTATGACAAAAATTTCTTCTAAAACATGCGGTAATAGTAAGACAGATTCTCTTATGTATAAATTCTGTCTTAATCCTAACTGGTCTTTATCTAAATTTGGTTTAGATTCATTGTTTATTCGATTATGTATCATTGGCCAGTAATTTTTATATTTGCCAGAATAGACTCCGGTTAATAATATTTTAGAGGTCCACCTTTCTTTGGTATTTCGATTATGAACACTGTTTAATATCTTATGGAATTTCTCCGACTTTATATATTCAGATCAACCCAATCCATCTGTCATTTCTCCAGTCACGTAATGATGCTTTATTTGTTTTCATTTGTTTTGAGCCGTAAGTCGCTCATCACTTGTTAAGGAAGCTTCCCGCTCATCACTTCTTGTAGTATTTTCGTTTTCAGGATCATTCAGTACTGCTAGATCTTCATAGAATTTTTCCACGTACCACTTCCTCCTATCTCTCACTTCTTCGGCTTCTAATACCAGTTTCCCTCTTCCGTTTCCTTCGTTTCTTAATCAGTTTATAAACTGTTGCTGTGTTTTCTTTCTCCATCCTTTCCTCAGTCTTTTTTCCCTTGTCTTTTTATTACTATTTCCTGATGTTCTGTCTTCTCTGTTGACTAGTTGTCGGAGTCCTCTAAAGTGTAATGTGGCTTCTAAAATAGAGTTTAACGTCCAATCGTTTCTCATTTATTGTATCGTCATTGATTTTCTGTATTATAATTTCAATAGACTCCCTGGACTCTATTTTGTTCTACATACTACATTTTTCCAATTTATCGCTCTATGTTCCTAGTATTAAGTCGAATTCTAACGAGAAGAGGTAGTGGTCTCTCTCAACACCACCATGTGGATAACATTCGCATTGCTTCACTAATGTCTTTGGTATTGTTCTTTGTATCCGGGTTCAATCTAAGTTTGCGTTCTTCGTTTGGGCTGATAAGTTTCTCTACTTGTCCTTTCACTTTAAAAATATCTATAAGTTGTTGTTCCTTGAAATTTCTAACCATCAGGATGACCCACTGTATTCTCATTGTTGCCTTAACTTACAGAATCGTTCCACTTTCCTAGAATAACCAGGCTATCGTTGTTCTCAGTCGTCTTAGTCACTTCCTGTAATTGATCGTACCATGTGTTCTCTTCTTCACATATTTGACCTGTTGTTGACATGAATACCTTTGTTATTCTTTTGTATCAGGTGGTCCACCTTCTTTTCTCACTATAAATATTCTATCAATGTACTGCGCATAGCCCTTAAATTCGTAGAATTCCTCCATACCTGTCTGACTTTCGTTTTCCGGACTCTGCTATTCAGAGCTATCGCTCTGGAAGTCCCTTTACTAATGGTCATTTTAAGTAATATTGAGATATATTATATTCTAGGTTTCATGGCACACCCTTTAGTTCTTGCGTTTGTTCGAAACCCTGTCCCTCACCCCAGTCGGAGGTAGGAGTTGTGATCTACTTTAACTCAGTACTGATTAGCTACAAAGCCCACCAGCATTGCTGAGAAGCACCGAATGTCCAGAAAACCATTAATGGAATGGTTTCTCTCTGCCATTCTCCTTTCGTATTACCAGTATTCACTGAATACTGGTAATATTACGTTTAGACGGAGTTTCCCATTCTAAGGGCAGGAGAGTGCCTTGCTTTATGCCAGCTCTTCCGAACTCCAAGACCGTTCGCACTTGGTTAAATGAGCCCACTTACCCAAGATAACTTTCGGTCCCTGCATCCGTTACCCGCTTGCTGCACAAACACTGTTCTTTCTCAGCCACGGCGATGCATACAATCACATATTCAGCAACAGCAATGGTATCTGATAACAAAATGTTCCAGAAAATTTAATGGAACTGTTTCTAGACAGAAGTACCGAGTATTTCTTCCGAATAGAACTGATGAATACATCAAACTTCTTCTGATTCATCAAACCATCGATGAGCTACAGATTTGTCTGAAGGAACGATTCTTTTTCAGAGACGCTTAGTTTTACAGGGCAATATATTACAATTTCAGTTACCTTGGAATTAGATTATGAAAGAAAACACTCAATCAAATTGACATAACTTTTTAATGAAACAGCTGAAACCAACAACAGAGTGTTATACAGTCTGGTGTAATCTATAGGGTGTTACAAAAAGGTACGGCCAAACTTTCAGGAAACACTCCTCACAAACAAAGAAAGAAAATATGTTATGTGGAGATGTGTCCGGAAACGCTTACTTTCCATGTTAGAGCTCATTTTATTACTTCACTTCAAATCACATTAATCACGGAATGGAAACACACAGCAACAGAACGTACCAGCGTGACTTCAAACACTTTGTTACTGGAAATGTTCAAAATGTCCTCTGTTAGCGAGGATACATGCATCCACCCTCTGTCGCATGGAATCCCTGATGCGCTAATGCAGCCCTGGAGAATGGCGTATTGTATCACAGCTGTCCACAATACGAGCACGAATAGTCTCTACAGTAGGTACCGGGGTTGCGTAGACAAGAGCTCTCAAATGTCCCCATAAATGAAAGTCAAGAGGGTTGAGGTCAGGACAGCGTGGAGGCCATGGAATTAGTCCGCCTCTACCAATCCATCGGTCACCGAATCTGTTGTTTAGAAGCGTAAGAACACTTCGACTGAAATGCGCAGGAGCTCCATCGTGCAAGAACCACATGTTATGTCATACTTGTAAAGGCACATGTTCTATCAACACAGGTAGAGTATCCCGTGTGATATCATGATAACGTGCTCCATTGAGCGTAGGTGGAAGAACATGGGGCCCAATCAAGACATCATCTACATCTACATCTACATCTACATGACTACTCTGCAATTCACATTTAAGTGCTTGGCAGAGGGTTCATCGAACCACAATCATACTATCTCTCTACTATTCCACTCCCGAACAGCGAGCGGGAAAAACGAACACCTAAACCTTTCTGTTCGAGCTCTGATTTCTCTTATTTTATTTTGATGATCATTCCTACCTATGTAGGTTGGGCTCAACAAAATATTTTCGCATTCGGAAGAGAAAGTTGGTGACTGAAATTTCGTAAAAAGGTCTCGCCGCGACGAAAAACGTCTGTGCTGTAATGACTTCCATCCCAACTCGTGTATCATATCTGCCACACTCTCTCCCCTATAACGCGATAATACAAAACGAGCTGCCCTTCTTTGCACCCTGCCATAACGTTCACAGAAAATCTGTGTTGATGACGTGGTTGCACAACTGCAGCTGTGTTGATGACGTAGTTACACAATTGCGTGCGGATTCTCGTAAGCCCACATATGTTGATTGTGAAAATTTACAATTTGATCACGTTGGAATGAAGCCTCATCCGTAAAGAGAACATTTGCACTGAAATGAGGATTGACACATTTTTGGATGAACCATTCGCAGAAATGTATCAGTGGAGGCCAATCAGATGCCGATAGTGCCTGCACATGCTGTACATGGCACGAAAACAACTGGTTCTCCCGTAGCACTGTCCATACAGTGACGTGGTCAACGTTAAATTGTACAGAAGCAACTTCTCTGACGCTGATAGTAGGGTTGTCACCAACTGCACGAAGAATTGCCTCGTCGTTCTAGGTCTTCTCCAGTCGCGAATCATAGGCTGGAATGTTCCGTGCTCCCTAAGACGCATATCAATTGCTTCGAACGTCTTCGTGTCGGGACACCTTCGGTCTGGAAATCTGTGTCGATACAAACGTACCGCGCCACGGCTATTTCCGGGTGATAATCCATACATCAAATGGGCCTCTACCAACTCCGCATTTGTAAAAATTGCACTGACTGCAAAACCACGTTGGTGATGAACACTAACCTGTTGATGCTACGTACTGATGTGCTTGATGCTAGTACTGTAGAGCAATGAGTCGCATGTCAACAGAAGCACGGAAGTCAACATTACCTTCCTTCAATTGGGCGAACTGGCGGTGAATCGAGGAAGTACAGTACATACTGACGAAACTAAAATGAGCTCTAACATGGAAATTAAGCGTTTCCGGACAAATGTCCACATAACATCTTTTCTTTATTTGTGTGTGAGGAATATTTCCTGAAAGTTTGGCCGTAACGTTTTGTAACATCCTTTATGAAGGTTTAAGAATTAATTGTTAATAATATAAGTTGTATGAGAAGAAGGACATTTTCACTCTGTAGCGGAGTATGCGCTGATATGAAACTTCCTGGTAGATTAAAACTGTCTGGATGGTTCCTCGTCCGTACAGACTCTGAACATTCCAAGATACAAAATTAAAATTTCTAAATGGTATACCGTTTTTCCTTTGCAGTTTTCGTATTGCATTGTATCTGTCCATGTCCGAGGCAAGCTTGTGTTACGTAACAAACAATTTTTTTTACAGGACAGGGTTTTTAGCCCAATGCCCAACCCTTCTCCTTTATCCGGGCTTGGGTACGGCAGTGACTGTTTGTTGCAAGGCAACTGACCCCAGGCGGAGTTGGCGGAGTTCTATTTTAACCTAGAGCAAAATTTCAGAAAATGCCTTCTTACTGATGATATTAGCTAACGCAGTACGAACGGATATTTTAAAAAAATAATTTTCAACCAAATAGCTGCACTCTGAAGGAAAAGTGAATTTTTTCAATAAAAAAGTCGTCCTAAAAACGTATTCCTTAAACCGAAATTAAAATATTTTTCACCGATGTCGAAACATTTTGACGAAACAGCATTGATTGACTGGCTTAGCCATCGAAGAGTTTCTTGCACGATTGGGATTACTTTTCTAATATTTTCGGTTCGTATAAATACTGTTTGTCTCTCATGTTTCACTTTGTATAAAAAGCAAACAAATTGAACAAGTTAAGCAGACGCGAGACAATCACGTGCTTTCAGACTTTTTACCATGAACGAGCTATACTACGAAGAAAGATCTTGAGAATTGTATTTTAGTTGATTACTAATGCCCATCTGTGATACTATTCGAAACTAACAGGTTTGTAGGTGACTATTATTGTATTACATTGATTGAATTCGAGTACTCCGACGTGACAGACCTCCGTGCAGTAAACTGCAGTTTTAACATATTTTTAATATTTATGGTTCGCTCTGTAGAAATGAATCTTCAAAATAGATTCTCGAAGAAAAATTTTAAGCCAATATAAGAATTAGGCTCAAACAGAAATTACTGTCCTTGTCTACACCCTTAATTCTTTCAGTGGATGTACCGTCACTCAGACGAACATTTCGAGGATCTATTCCATCAGCAGAAGCATATTTTCTGATAGTTTAGAAAGCCATGAATCCTTACCCCCAGGAGGTCCACGGTATTTATGTTAAATTACCATTGCCATGACCGGAAGCAATGTACAGATAAATGTCCTAGAGTATCTAAAGGCAGTATTTTCAATATTTATTTCTGTTTACGCATCACCTTAATACTCACATCTCCTCTTCACTTCATTAAAATGACAGTGATACCATAAAACCGTACAGGTTTTATGGGAGAGACATCTAGTCTGTTCTAAACTGATTGCAGAAACGTAGCTTCAAAATAGATGTAATGTAACAATTATGTGTGATATCAAAAAGGACTAGAGAGCAATGCAGTAGACGTAGACCAGTCTTCCTTCAGGAAAGCATGTGCTCTCATTCACATCAAACAAAATATGCCATAGATCAAACGTGTGCAAGTGTATGAAAGACTACGGCTCTTATAATGGTTCATCATGAAATCGGTGGTTACTTGCTGAAAAAAGAGCTTCATTTAAAGTGTAACGTGCTGAATCGAATTTTCAGAAAGGTGAAAGAGATCACTTAAAATAGACTACATATACATGTAACTGGATCACAAGACGTGGAAACGCAGCAGTTGGTACTAACGCATTTAATCGGTGTCCTAACAGAAATGCACCAACCTCAAAATGTCTCAAAGCCCCAATCTACTGTATTTCACTTGCCTTAATCGGAATCAGTAAGCTTCTTTAAAGCGATCGCAAGATGTGTGAGTGTGGCAAAACTTCGCACTAATGCCATAGATAACAGGTACAAACATAACTCCAGAAATGTATCGCCTGAATGTAAACAGACGTAACACACACCTAAGAAAGGGACAATACGAACTTCCCCCCACCGATGTGTTTCGCATTGACAGGACGTGTATGGCACGCCCACGACTTCAATTTATGTAAACAGAAAGACGCAAGTAACAATTGTTTTCGAAAAAATGTTTTGAAAATATTACACTGATTTATGAATTTTCAATGGTCACTAGCACTAACGAAACCCTTAGGAGAGCGTTTCCAGCGGTTATTCTCAGGACCGCGACGTCAATGGATTGTTGTTGTTGTTGTTGTTGTTGTTGTTGTGGACCACAGTCCAGAGACTGGTTTAATGCAGCTCTTCATGCAACTCTATCTTGGGCCAGCTTCTTCATCTCCAAGTAATTACTGCAACCTACATCCTTCTGAATTCGCTTACTATATTAATCTCTTGATCTCCCTCTACCGTTGTGATCCCCCATGCTTCCCTCCAATACTAAATTGGTGATCCATTGATGCGTCAGAAAGTGTCCTATTTGTAAAACTTTTGTAGCTCGGTTTATATTGAAGCCTTTTTCTCGTTTCTACGGCATGTCGCTTGTAAAGAAGTCATGAAGAACGGCTATTTTTGAATATTTCCTCGTGAGTAGTAGTTGTACATGTCACCGTACTCACGTTTTCCATCCCGTTATGCATCTCTAGGTCTTTCTTTATGTCACTTTCACTTTTTATTAACAAGTATTTTACACAAAATGAGATTTGAGCAAATACTTACCTCGCAACGCTTGGTAAAAGAGGTGCTATGTTATTGTCACCGCTCACTTGTTCACGGCATTTTTTGTTCAGTGTGACGCTTATTTGGAATGTTTGGTGGAAACTATTGTGGTGCGTCTGCTGGGGGAGAACTCACATGATATGATGTGATATGTGTGTGTCTAATGAGTGAGGGGTATAGATAGATAGGAAGAGGGAGAGGGAGAGAGAGAGAGAGAGAGAGATAATGAGAGAGAGACGGGGGAGAGGGGGGGCGGTCAGGATGGGGGCAAGGACGGAGAGAGGGAAAGAGGGCGAGAGTAAGGGGCGTTAGTGATTGGGAAGCAGATATTTTCGATATTCGTCTGACTATTTGTTTCAAATGGGTAAGTGTCTGTGTATAAAACATTGACTGCTACAAACAGTGTTTTATTTTCATTCGATATTTTCCTCTCTTGTATCACATCTTTCTACATATGATAGTTCTCATCCATGCTGATTCTTTGATAGAGAGTCTTGCGTTCCCTGAGGATCTTGATTTCACTCTCAGCGATGTTTCTTTCGGGTGGTGGGTGGGTGGAGGGAGAGGGGGCTTATATGAGGAGGCCTCCAAAAGTGGAGTGTTCATGTCTCTTTTTAAAAGTCTGAAATGAACAGTACATCTAGTTTTAAAACTCCTTCATGTCTGGTGGATGTAGACAGACTGAAATGAACTACAGGTTAACTAATAAATTTCAACACTGGAAAATCTGCCATGGAGACGTTGTGAGCTTTTAGATATTTTTGTGAGAAAAGCTCTTTGTAGTCCTAGCTTCTTCAGAATGATCCGCACACTTTCAACGGTTTTTTTGTCTATTTTAGTATGGGTCTTGCTGTGTTCTGTGCAAGGTGGTCCTCGTACCTTACGTACGTGTTTGTCCCCGGCTATCTACTGTTTTGTGTGTAGTTACTGTATGTATCTGAGTTTGTCCAGTGGGATTCTTTTAAGCCTTTGTATGATGTGCCTAAGGCTTGAACATTTGTGTTTCGGTGGACGATTTAAACTTTGGTGAACGGTTAAACTAGTGGCTGTGAATTTCCTGAATATTCCAAAATTATGTTTGTCGTAAAGCCTGTGTGTGGTGACTTCTAGGAAATAAAGTAACACGTCTGCTTGTATCTGTACTACGAATCTTACTTTAGGCTGAACTGCGCTTATGTAAAAGGTTATTTGTTTTATCTGGGTGTCTCATCTATCACAGAAATGATGTTCTTCACATAATGGAACCAGTATATAGCTTTGTATTACTTTTTATGTATAATTTAATTGGATATTTTGTTTTCGTCGTTGTTCAGAAGTATGTTTACAACTCGACCATTGATGGGTGAACCTATTTGCAAACTTCTTTTTTGTAAATAGAACTCTTTGTTGGAAATGAAGCAATTCTGTTGTGTCATCATCTACTGGGTAACTTGACTTCCATCAGTGAGTACTTTTGTTGTGTTCGCTCATTTCTGTAGTTGTTCTTTAACAATGCTTATTGTTTCTCCTAATGGCACAGTTGTATACCTGGATGTGATGTCAAAAGATAACAAGAGTCACTGTTCGTAGTATATTCCCCTCCTTTATCTTTTCTGTCAGTCCTTCGGTGTTTTGTAGGTACTTGTCTGTAAAAGTGCTCGGTTTCTGCAGTGATTTATGTGTGTGTCTAGCTAGGTGGTAAGATACTGCATAGTTCAAGTTAATTATCAGTCTAATCGTATAGTCATGTGTGTTTATCTTTTTAGCCTTGGATGCATTGTGATTCACTTGTGTCATTCATTTTTTTAATGTTTGTGATGGGAATTTTGCGTATTTAGACAAGTTCGTGTTTTCTTTGCTAACTCATGGATGGCTCATTGATTAATTTGGTGTTGTGTTCCATGAATAAACCATCTGCTTTGTTGACGTGTTACGATTTGCTCATAAATACTAAGGTACCCTCTTTGTCCGCTTTGGTGGTGCTATGTTTATGCTATTGTATTTTTTATTTATTTTTCAGGAAATACATTTTTCTGCTTCTTTTTCTGAGTTCATGCAGGTCTTACTCCCCTGGATTATGTGTTTTACCACTTCTGCTACAAGTTCCCTTGTCAAGTTCACATTGAAATTAAACTCTTACAACTATTCTTCTTGTTTTATTCTGCGTTCTGTTTCTGTGATCCGGTTTTCTATTGCCTTGTGTGATATTTTTGTGTTTACATGGTGTTTTGGTTCCTTAACGAGTAATTCTCCATCTTCTGTTTATTCTACGTCAGTTACATTGACAGATCTCTCATGGAACTGGCCTTGGGCGCACCTCCTGTGTTTTTTTATGGATATTTGTTGTGCATTTCACAGTACTATTAGATATTTTGTTATGTATTTCTTTTTCACTTTCATTAGTGTTTCTATGTATGATTTGATTCCTTGTGTGATGTCGCAGAAATAGGGTGATGTTTTTGTACATTAAGAAACTGAAGTGTTTTTTATATAACTGAACACTGATATGTTGTTTTTGAGCATATTGAAAACCGAAGAGTATCTCCCTTTATTTTGGTTTCTTGAGTTACTGGTGACTTACTGTTCAAATTGACTTTTACAAAACCAGGATAAATATTATTACTCAGACATAACTTTTTTAGCTTAACGTTGAGAATAGTGTTGTCCAAATATACTGTCGTATTCTTCCATTTTTTTCTATGCTTTGTGAGAAACGCTTGGCAATGCTTTGAGAGGGTAATTTGACTCAGTTTGGGAGCTCCTGATGACTTTTTTCCCTTGTTTGTAATTATAAAAAAACAATGTCATAGGGTTTTGTTAGGACATACAAGTTCCGACACCTATGTTTCTTCTAATATATTCCATTTATTTCTGAAAAAGCCATACAAAATCGTAGCTGCTTTTTTAATTTAGATCTAAAGCTATAACATATGTATGTTATTTAATTTTTTTTCTATTGCTCACCTGGAACTACATTGTTTGTTAAAATGGATTTGTTTGGGTAGGCTTGTATTTATGAGTGTATGATTCTTTGTGTGTTGTCGTGGAATATCTGCATTTACTTATTTTTTACTATGTCATTTGCAAAGACATTTGCCTATTTATGAGTTAATTTCTGATGAGTAATAGTCATGTATGTTACCATACTTACATGTTCTGATGAGTTGTGCATCTCTGGCGGATTGTCTTTTTCTGTTGTCATTGTGTACACTGCGGCTGCATCTTCTTTTACTCTTTTCACTCTTCCCTTTACTTCACATGTATTTTACACAAAAAGGAATTCGAGAGAACGCTTGCGTCAACACACTCTTACAGAGGTGGCATGTCATTGTTGCCGCACACTTGTTTTTAGAATGTTTGGTGGAAGCTAATGTGGTGTACCTCCTGAGCGAGGAAGTGTGTGTGTGTGTGTGTGTGTGTGTGTGTGTGTGTTTGGAATAAGCGAGAGAGGTGGTGGGAGGGAGTGAGAGAGATAAAAAGGGGGTAGGGTATAAGAAGCAGATGTATTTCCATGTTTGATAATCGGAAATGCATTTCTATAAATAATTGATTGTTGCAAACATGGTTAGTTGCACAGTGTTGTGTTTTCATTCCACACTTTCTTTCCTCGTGTTACTGATTTCTTTACGTGATAGTTTTCCTATATGATGAGATCTTGATAGATACTGTTGCTTTCTCTGGGGATATTGATATCAAGTGAATTTTATCCATAGTGGGTGCTGTAGAACTCCGTGACTATCCCTTTATATGGTGTAGAAAAATTTCCGCTACCAGTCAAAATAAGGATTATTTATTCGTCACACGACCGGTTTCGGACTTGTGCGCCTCCTCAGGTGTTTATACACTCATGTACATGCTTATATTGCTGGAGATCACGGTAGAAATACAAAGAAAATTATTTTCTGGTGACTAAACAGGTACAAGTGGAACAATAGTAAGTGGCAAGGCATCGTTTGCCGATAATATATCTGTACTTCCATATGGATGAAGCATCATTACTGTAATTACGTTGTGGTGACAGTTTTTCCACTTAGTTGCGCACTGTGACAGGTAGCGGAATTTTTTCTACTCCCTATTGATATCAGTCTCAAACTTGTCTCGATTCTGATTTACTTTTATGTGATGATCCGCCAAAGTACTGGCACTTTTTACGGCTATGAGATTTTCAGAATATATAGTTCTAAGTTTTCTGCATCTTTGGCTTATGTAGACAGGGTGAAACGATCTACAGGTTAACTAATAGATTCCACCTTCGGAAAATTTTACTGTGGGGGTGTTCTTAGTGCTTCAATTATCTTGTACAGTATTTTTTTAGAAGTATGATATTTGCAGAGTGTGCTGCACCCTGTGGCCGTATTTGTTGCTGAAATTTAGTAAGTGCCATGCTGTGTTCTTTGTTAGGTGTTTCTGATAAGTTGTGCTCTCTGTGATTGTTATGTGAAAGTGTTTCTGCCTCTTTGTTGTTGTTGATAATCTTTTCATAGTTAGTTCTATCGTAATTTGCTTTTCATTTTGCTCTTTAGTTTGTTTAGTATTTATGTGTAGTACTCATGGTCTGTGGTTAGTTGATGAATTGTGTTGAGCTGTCTATAACTTTACTATTTTTTTCTGTTTTAACTGATTCCTGTCGAAAGACTGGCGAAAAGCACATATCTTAGTGTTGTTTGGTGTGGTAAGCTTACCATTTTTTGGGACAAATAATTTGTTCTTTTCACAGGGGGAAATGAATTCAGTTGTAAATGTAAACATTGTAAATAATATGAATTTGTTGTCTCTTCCAGACAATGGCAAAATATTCTTAGTTGCTTTCTGCCGCTATACAATGGCCGCTGAAATGCTGATACTTCTTCGGGTGGTACATAGGTTTGCATTTTCTGTGAACTACAGTCATGAACGAACGAGTGCAATTTGTTGCTTTATCTTAAATGGACAAGTAAAGAAATTCTCCTATTTGTTTTATCTAGGTAATAAGACGGTATCTAGGAGAAATTTTAACTCTCTTACTTTTGCGCGAGGAAAATGTACACTCTTCACCAAACATCATAGTGTTGTTTAGACCCACTGTATGAGAAGGGCCTTTGTACGAATAATCACTAACAGTTCAGTACGTATCACAGAATTGTGGTCAGTTAATATTGCTGCTGAAGACGTCCTTTTATATGTTTACTAACATTAACGGTTTCCAGACACTCAGTGACATTATCGAGTGAAACGTGCATCGTTATTTAGACACTGCGCAAAATGATCCATTGCAACGGAACGTTTTTTCGTGTATTTCGACGTTCAACGAAGCTCCATTTACCAGCACATGTTGCATATTTTTGGAAGCGTGCAAGTGAAATACTCAGCTCAGGAGACGTTACTTCGTTATGTTTTTAATGGGTAAATAATTACAGAATACCTCAGTTACCTTCCAGGAAGCCTGCTCCACAGTGAACAAGTATAGTAGCAACTGTTTTCCCGAATTGCCGGGGAAAAATTAGTACGCCCACAATTACGACATCTATTTCGTTCCGATGACGGCATATGCCACCTGCAGGATAGCAGATGAGGTGATAATGTTTTAAAACCCTTAATAGTGAGTGCTCGCAGCCAGAAGGCTCAGTGTGGTGTAGACGTGTGAAGCAAGCAGGCAATCACGCCGCGGAGATGCTTTCGTGCTTCCTACAGCCAAATGAGCTGATTTGAAAAGGGTCAGTTACTGGCTTTCCGGGTGTCGGGATGGTCCTTTCGGAGAATTGTCGTGTGCGGCGTCAGGTGTGCATCGATGTTGGTATCAGTGGTCATGTGATCATTCTCAGACCCGTAGACGAGGTTCTGGACGTCTACGCAGCACGGACGCCCGCTGGGATCGTCGTATTGTAAAGGCACCAGTGGCAGATAGTAAAAGTTCTACTGCACAGACAAGAGATCTGGTGAGTCCAGATTTGTCAACACGATCTGTTGCGAACTGGTTACCAGCAGTGGGACTATGTGCACTTACACCTCTAGCCCGTCTTCCACTCACACCACAGTATCGTCGTGCACGGCTCGGCTGGTTCTATCAGAGGTTCACTTGGATCATGGAATGGGGCACCATGGTCGTCAGCGATAAAAGCAGATTCTGCCCTCATGCAAATGATGGTCGTATACTAATACGGTGTAGACCTAGTGAGTGCTGTCTCGTAGAGTGCATTCTTCGAAAGCACACTCGGCCAGACCCAGGCCTTATGGCCTTGGGTGCTGTAAGTTACAACACTCGTTCACCTCTGGTGTCTCTGGAGGGGACGATAACCAGCGCTCGCTACGCACAGAATGTTGTTACACCTCTTCTTTCGCCGTCCTTCGAACAGGAAAGTAATACTTTGTTCCAATAGGAGTACCCTTGTCGACACAGTGTCCTTGAAATTGAACGTGCTCTGGAAGACGTGCAACAACTTCCCTCGTCAGTGATATCTGTGGACTTGTCTCCAATCGATCACAACTGGGATGTGATAGGAGGAGAACTGATAACTGCGGCTCGGCAACCAGCAACTCTTTGACAACTACTTGAAAAGGCCGAGCAGGTGTGGCATAAAGTATCCTAGATCAGTATTCGCCATCTGTAGGGTTGACTAGGTGCCAGAATCGCCGCCTGCGCTGTCGCATGTAGAGGCTACACCACGTATTGATATGAGTGCTTCGGCACGGGTCAATACATGATACCTCAATACTGGTTGTGCTATTGATAAGTAAAAGTAATCATTTTATGTACCTCGTATGAGCTGTGATAACAACAAATCGTTAGAGAATTGGAAACCTCTAAAACAATATATTAATTCTTTTACAGCAGAGTAGTTGTATGTTCCCACGTATTGTAACTAAATAAATGAAATCCATATACACATCAGTACTTTTCTGAAATTTCATACATCTACACATAGTTTTTATATGTATTTTGCAGAATTCACATTTACAATTGTTCGTACACTTTTTTGTGCTTTTCATGATTTAGTTGCTACCATTCAAAATGTCTGCCCCTTAGATCTAAGACAAACAACTAAAATCTCGGTGTTCGTATGGTTCTTAAAATAATACTTTACATTAGTGAGATCTCATAAAATTTTGGAGCTCGATTTTATTTATTACCGTGTCAGAAGTATAGAATATACAGTCAACGAAAGAAAATCGATCTTTGACAACTTTTTATACAATGGCTGACCAAAATTTAGCCGCGTCGATTACAGTCGGTGTCTTTTTCGTCACATCTCTCAGGTAGAAGTACAGTTTGCTTCAATATCCAAATATATGCACAACTTCCAGTTTCTTGCTTTGACCATCACCGAAAGAAGACAGGTCTCGGAAGGACTTTTGACATTCTTTTTGGGACAGACTGCCGCACTCGAATGTGACATCGGTTTTAGAACTCCCAATTGAAACATTTTCATCGTATGTGGCACTCCGAATCAGTGTATACCTGCGAAGGAACTTTTTTTGGCGTACGAGTAACAATCTATACAATGATAAGCCTTACTCCGCAATGACGTCAACAATCACAAGTGTCAACAAAATATTGGCAGATAATGCTCTACTCGTATATAGGATGCTTCATTAATGCACAGTAATTAGCTGTAACCAATTTCCTTCGAGAACAAACAGAGCAATATTCAAAAGTGTTTCAAATGGCTCTAAGCACTATGGTACTTAACATCGGAGGTTATCAGTTCCCTTGACTACTACATAACCATAACTAGCCTAAGGACATCACACACATCCATGCCCATGGCAGGATTCGATCGTGCGACCGTAGCAGCAGCTCGGTTTCGGACTGAAGCGCCTAGAACCGCTCGGCCACAGCGGCCGGCTCAGAGCAACATTCACAGAACTTAAGGGTGTTGTGTGCTGTCCTTAGGTTAGTTAGGTTTAAGTAGTTCTAGGGGACTGATTACCATAGATGTTAAGTCTCATAGTGCTCAGGGCCATTTGAACAGAACTTAAGGTAGAAACTGATTTTATTAAGCAAGATATGTGTCTTGAAGCGTTCTGGCTTGAAATACAAGTTTCAACTATAGGTTGGATACCGCTAGCAGTGAAGCAATGAAAAATGGCGTAGAAGCAAGGATCGATCAATCAGGCTGCAAGCACTTTTCTTGTTGTTGTTAACGTCGTCGTCCTCGTCGTCTTCAGTCCAGAGACTGGTTTGATGCAGCTTCCCTTGCTACTCTATCCTGTGCTAGCCTCTTCTTCTCCGAATAACTACTGCAACCTACAGCCTTGTGAATCTGCTTATTGTATTCATGTGTTGATCTCCCTCTACCGTTTTTATCCTCCACGCTTCCCTCCAAGACAAAATTGTAGATCCCTTGATGCCTCAGAACATGTCCTACGAACCGATCCCTTCTTCTAGTCAAGTTGTGCCACAACCTCCTCTTCTCCCGAATTCTATTCAGCACCTCCTCATTAGTAGCGTCATGTACCAATCTGATCTTCAGTATCCTCTTCTCGTACCACATTTCAAAGACTTGTATTCTCTTCTTGTCTAAACTGTTCATCGTCCATGTTTCACTTCCATACATGGGTACACTTCATACATATAGTTTCAGAAACGATTTCCTGACACTTGAATGTGTTGCTACAAATTTCTCTTCTTCAGAAATGATTTTGTTGTCATCGCCAGTCTACATTTTATGTCCTTTCTGTTTCGACCATCATCAGTTATTTTTCTGCCCAAATAGCAAAACGCATCTACTATTTTAAGTGTGTTAGTCCCTAATCTGATTCCCGCAGCATCACCTAATATAATTCGAGTACATTCTTTATCATCCTTGTTTTGCCTTTGTTAATGTTCATCTTATATTCTCCTTTCAAGATCCTTTCAATTCCGTTCAACAGCTCTTCCAGGTCCATTGCTGTCTCTGACAGAATTACAATGTCATCGGCCAACCTCACGGTCTCTATTTCTTCTCACTGGATTTTACTTCCTTCACAAAATTTTTCTTTTGTTTCCTTTTTTGGTTGCTCAATATACAACCTGAATAACATCGGGGACTGACTACAACACTGTCTCACTCCGTTCCCAACCACTACTTCCCTTTCGTGCCCTTCGACGATTATAACTGCGATCTGGATTCAGTACAAATTATAAATAGGCTTTCGCTCTCTGTATTTTACCCCTACCACCTTCAGAATTTGAAAGAGAGTATTCCAGTCAACATTGTCAAAGGCTTTCTCTAGTTTTGCAAATGTTATAAATGTAGGTTCGTGTTTCCTTAACCTCTCTAGCTTAAGGTTTAGTTTTGCCTCTCGCTTTCTTACATGTCTACGGAATCCCATCTGATCCTCCATGGGCTCGGTTTCTACCAGTTTCTCCATTCGTCTGTAAAGGATTCGTGCTAGTGTTCAGCCGTGATTTATTAAAATCATAGTTCTGTAATTCTCACTCTTACAGCACCTGCTTTCTTTGGAATTGGAATTATTATATTCTTCTTGCAGTCTGAGGGTATTTCGCCTCTCTCATACAGCTTATTCTCCAGGTGAGAGAGTTTGGCCATGGCTAGCTCTCCCAATGCTATGAGTAGATCTAACATAATGTTGTCTACTTCTGGGCCCTTGTTTCTACTTAGGTTTTACAGTACTCTGTAAAATTGTTCACGCAGTATCATATCTCTCACGTCGTCTTGATCTATGTCCTCTTCCTTTTTCATAACATTTCCCTTTAGTACGTCTCCCTTGTAGAGTCCCTGTATATACTTCTTCCATCTTTCAGCTTTCCCTTCGTTGCTTAGGACTGGTTTTCCCTCTAAGCCACTAATATACGTCAAGGTGGTACTCTTTCCCCCAATCGTCTCTTTAATTTTTCCGTAGGCGGCATCTGTTTTACTCTAGTGATATATGCTTCTACTACATTCTTACATTTGTCCCCCAGCCATTCGGCTTAGCAGTTTGGTATTTCAGGCCGATCTCATTTTTGAGATGTTTGTATTCTTTTTCACCTGTTTCATTTACTGCGTTTTTATATTTTCCCCTTTCATCAATTAATTCCAGTATCTCTTCTATTACCCAAGGATTTGTACAAGCCCTCGTCTTTTTACCTACTGCATCCTCTGCTGCCTTCTCTATTTCATCCCTAGGCGTTACCCATAATTATTCTACTGTGTTCCTTTCCCCTGTTCATGTGAATAGTCCCCTAACGCTCTCTATGAAACTCACTACAACCTTTGGTTCGTTCAATTTACCCAAGTAACATCTCCTAAGTTCCTACCTTTTTGCGGTTTCTTCAGTTTTAATCTACAGTTCGAAACCAATAAATTGTGGCCAGAGTCCACATCTGCCCCTGGAAGTATCATAAAATTTAAAACCTGATTGCTAAATCTCTGTCTTGCCATTATATTGACTATCTGAAACCTTCTGGTGTCTCCAGGTCTCTTCCACGTGTACAGCCTTTTTTGATGATTCTTAAACTTAGTGTTAGCTATGATTACGTTAGCTGTGTGCAAAATACTGCCAGGTGGCTTCCTCTTTCATTCCTTACCCCCAGTCCATATTAACCTACTACCTTACTACTTTTCCCTCTCTTCCTTTTCCTACTATCGAACTCCAGTCCGCCATGACTATTAAATTTTCATCTCCCTTAACTATCTGAATAATATCTTTTATATCATTATACATATCTTCAATCTCTCTATCATCTGTGGAGCTAGTTGGCATATAAACTTGTACTACTGCCTTAGGCGTGGACTTCGTGTCTTGCGTGGCTACAATAACAGTATGCTGTTCGTAGTAGCTTACCCAGGTTTTTTAAATTCATTATTAAACCTACTCCTGCACTACCCCTAATTGTTTTTGTATTTTTAGCCTTATATTCACCAGCCCAAATGTCTTGTACCTCCTGCCACCGAAGTTCACTAATTCCCACTGTATTTCACTTGAATGTAGCCATTTCCGTTTTTAAGTTTTCTAATCTACGTGCACGATTAAGGGATCTCTCATTCCATGTTCTGATCCGTAGAACGCCAGTTTTGTTTCTTCTGATAACGACGTCCTACTGAGTAACCCCTGCCCTAATATCCGAATAGAGGACTATTTTACCTACGGAATATTTTACCCAAGAGGATGCCATCATCATTTAACCATACAGTAAAGCTGAATGCCTTCGTGAAAAACTGTGGCTGTAGTGTCCCCTTGCTTTGAGCCGTTCGCAGTCATCCAGACTGTACTGAAAAGGCTGCTGCCCCTCTTCAGGAAGCATAAGTTTGTCTGGCCTCTCAACAGATACCCCTCCATTGTGGCTGCACCAACGGTTCAGCTATCTGTATCGCTGAGGTACGTAAGCCTCCCCACCAACGGCGAGGTCCTCGATTCATGTGGGGGGTAAGGGCCGGGGTTGGGAATTAAACAGCTCCTTGCAGTACGTAAGTTCATACTCACGGATACTGTTCGGAGTTGAAAACTCTGCATCTGAAACTAGTTTACGCGACATATTACGAAGCAGTATGCAAAACGGAGTAAGAAATAACGGCCATAGTAGGCCTTACCATTAGCGCATAAATAGTGTTATTTTGGTTTAAGGCAAATAACGGGTTCCCTGACGCATAGGCCACCCGCACTAGTGTTTAGCATGTCGCGTAAACTGACAATTAGGCTACTGTCCTTATGCTAAGGCAGCAAGACGAGAAAACTGAGAAATTGCTGCAAAATCGTCAGTTATTTTTTATTTCTTTTTGACAGAGTGCCATGTTGCGTCACGGTAGGACGCCGTTAGTAATGCGCTGGTAATTTACATGGCATACTGTTCTTCACCAAATATAACATGAAGCGCAACAGCGAAGCACTGACCGACATACACCTATTGTGTGACGAAGTGGTGTGCAATTCATTACCAGCATGTGGGTGACAAGTGGCCAGTATTTCGAACAGATGCTATACTCGAAATAAAGTAAACCATACACTAATACCAAAGACAAGTTTAGTTTTTTATACATCGACACTGGTACCACTGCATGAGAGATATATTTATTACCTGCACATGGGTGAGTTCAGGAATCAAGTTGGTTACTAGCTCCACACAGGAAGTGGTGGTGCTTTTCCCAGACACCAGGCTCAAGTTTCCGAGATAACGCTGGAATTGTGTGGAATGAACCCACATTGATACATCAAATTTTAGCAACACCGTTTAACTGACTGCCGCCAGGTGCCGTTAGGGACGCGTGACTGGGTAAGTACTCCTGGTAATTGAAATAAGAACACCGTCAATTCATTGTCCCAGGAAGGGGAAACTTTATTGACACATTCCTGGTGTCAGATACATCACATGATCACACTGACAGAACCACAGGCACATAGACACAGGCAACAGAGCATGCACAATGTCGGCACTAGTACAGTGTATATCCACCTTTCGCAGCAATGCAGGCTGCTATTCTCCCATGGAGACGATCGTAGAGATGCTGGATGTAGTCCTGTGGAACGGCTTGCCATGCCATTTCCACCTGGCGCCTCAGTTGGACCAGCGTTCGTGCTGGACGTGCAGACCGCGTGAGACGACGCTTCATCCAGTCCCAAACATGCTCAATGGGGGACAGATCCGGAGATCTTGCTGGCCAGGGTAGTTGACTTTCACCATCTAGAGCACGTTGGGTGGCACGGGATACATGCGGACGTGCATTGTCCTGTTGGAACAGCAAGTTCCCTTGCCGGTCTAGGAATGGTAGAACGATGGGTTCGATGACGGTTTGGATGTACCGTGCACTATTCAGTGTCCCCTCGACGATCACCAGAGGTGTACGGCCAGTGTAGGAGATCGCTCCCCACACCATGATGCCGGGTGTTGGCCCTGTGAGCCTCGGTCGTATGCAGTCCTGATTGTGGCGCTCACCTGCAAGGCGCCAAACATGCATACGACCATCATTGCCACCAAGGCAGAAGCGACTCTCATCGCTGAAGACGACACGTCTCCAATCGTCCCTCCATTCACGCCTGTCGCGACACCACTGGAGGCGGACTGCACGATGTTGGGGCGTGAGAGGAAGACGGCCTAACCGTGTGCGGGACCGTAGCCCAGCTTCATGGAGACGGTTGCGAATGGTCCTCGCCGATACCCCAGGAGCAACAGTGTCCCTAATTTGCTGGGAAGTGGCGGTGCGGTCCTCTACGGCACTGCGTAGGATCCTACGGTCTTGGCGTGCATCTGTGCGTCGCTGCGGTCCGGTCCCAGGTCGATGGGCACGTGCACCTTCCGCCAACCACTGGCGACAACATCGATGTACTGTGGAGACCTCACGCCTCACGTGTTGAGCAATTCGGCGGTACGTCCACCCGGCCTCCCGCATGCCCACTATACGCCCTCGCTCAAAGTCCGTCAACTGCACATACGGTTCACGTCCACGCTGTCGCGGCATGCAACCAGTGTTAAAGACTGCGATGGAGCTCCATATGCCACGGCAAACTGGCTGACACTGACGGCGGCGGTGCACAAATGCTGCGCAGCTAGCGCCATTCGACGGCCAACACCGCGGTTCCTGGTGTGTCCGCTGTGCCGTGCGTGTGATCATTGCTTGTACAGCCCTCTCGCAGTGTCCGGAGCAAGTATGGTGGGTCTGACACACCGGTGTCAATGTGTTCTTTTTTTCCATTTCCAGGAGTGTATATAATTGGAGCAGAGGCAAATGGGATTCATTCTAGCGAGGATACGTACTGAAATGTGGAAATACGCTGAGATAAAGGACTTTTACAAAGGACACACTGTTGTTGTTCTGTACCAGGGAACGAGAAACTCGGGAACAGTGAAGCTGGTTGAATGTCGCTGAACTATTGTAGTGCGGGTCCATGGGAAGTCGTTGAAGTACGGTGAAATCACGACTAGACATTGTGTTGTTGGACGTCTTCCTTCATCACCAAAGATGGAGGTTGTTTGCTGTGTATAGCAGGACAGGCAGCGATCTGTGGTACTAATCGAAGGAAGGTAACAGCTACAGACTACACGAAATTAAATATGAACCACTCGCATCCCTTAATGATTGATATCTTCCTCGGGGTGGAGGGGGGGGGGGACACCATTGTCCACTACTATAATTATCCATACCAAAGGGCCAGAAGCATGCTACAGTAGTTTGAAGAGCGTGGTAGCGAACTCACGACGAAATCTTGACCCTCAAGTGTGTCTTATCTGATCACAATGAAACACATCTGACGCGCTTTCTAGATCCTGGCCCGCACACGCATTCTGCCAACGCGTAACATACATGAGGAGCGTGGCCTGCTAATAGACCTATGGTGCCACATACATCCGGAAACACTGTAACGTAAAAGTTACAATGGGTCGAAAAACCCAATGACCCAATTAATAATTCAAAATAATACTAAGAGTTTCTGGCTGTTGTCTGGCCCGCACACGCATTCTGCCAACGCGTAACATACATGAGGAGTGTGGCCTGCTAATAGACCTATGGTGCCACATACATCCGGAAACACTGTCACGTAAAAGTTACAATGGGTCGAAAAACCCAATGACCCAATTAATAATTCAAATTAATACTAAGAGTTTCTGGCAGTTGTTTTTAATATCCGTGGGTTTCGTGGAGGCTCTGTTTACGTCAGAATACGGATCCTAAACTCCTGATCACTGTGTTTCGCTATCACGTCCAGATGCAGAAGAAAGAGATTAACACCTATAGCGATGGAAACTACAGCTACGGAACTACCACTACTCAGTTTAATACAGACCCACCACACAACATGCAATCAAGACTCCTTATCTCTGCTACCAATGGACCCTCACCTATATTATGAGAGCCACGTAGTACTTTTCTTCCAGCACACTGGAATACTTCTCCACTGGAGCTTAAGATATTGCCGATGCAACGAAACACAACACAGTGTCACGTACAACGTTTATCTGTGTTTAATATTGGGAGAGGACAAGTTACTCCCTCACCAATTATCCGCAGAAGGAAAATTATTAAGGATTGTAGTACAACCAGACGCAGTGCAAGCGAGGCTCTAGAAAGTTAATGGCCTGAGCAGACGTTGATGGAGCCTGGTAGGGCGATAAAAGCATGAGGTATTTTTATGTTTCTTAGCTCGTAGAATTGGCATGTTGGCAATTGAAATCTTGCTGGATAGGCCCACAGCCATACAGGGCAGACAGGGTAGCCACTTGTCAAGATAGGTCTCCAGTAGAAAAATGCTAAGCTACCTGCTGAAGGCTGGGCTGGGGGCGATGGACTGAACGAATGCTTGTAGACAGTAAAGTCATAAACCGGGCATTGTGTGGAGAGCCACACATCACAAAAGTACCACAAGTTTCTGTGTTCACCGATACTGCAAATGGGCTTGTGAACTACTTCCGTCTGCTGTCTCAGTTGTATAAGAAACTCCGGCGTCTGAGAAATGTTTGGAGGTAGAATCTCTATTACACCTCAGCGCTACTACTAAGAAGCTCCAGGGCCCAAGCGATTTAGGTATAGATCTTTAAGACTGTATGTGTTCGCTTGTTGGTATGGGAAGTGACACGACTTCGGAGAAAATCATTTACCCCCTCCGCGAAAACTTAAAAAAGACAGTAACTGGGGGATTCTTTTCTGTCCAGAAACACAGGTTTCTTAACTCTTGGAGGGGACAATGTCTCGAACTTCTCATTTGCCAAGGGGACACTTATTCATTTTTGGCTTATCAGTATTAACGTTTGGTATCCTTGTGCACTCTGTCGCATAAATGAGCCAAATTGGTCCCTGGCATGACCAGCGGATGGGTGTCTGCCACACACTGAAATCTACTGTGATTTCAGGGTTCTTGTAGAGAGTAAATTGCGGTCCGTCTAGCTGATTGTTAAACAGTGAGATTTTTTAATTTATTTCGTGGCCGCAATCGATTCACAGGTGCCGCCTCGCGTCTCACCTCCGCCGTACCCATCTCGGGAGCTGCAAGCTACAGCGTCGCATGAAGCAAACAGGATAAAGGACTGCCACTCCAGCATTGTCAGGACGTACAGATCTCAATCGCCACTTGCTCTCAATGCACCTATGTAGTAAAACTACAATAGATGTGATCAATCAAAGTCTGCTCAGTGTCCGACCAACCCGGATTGCGTTATCCACATTTTTAGGGCCAGACTACCTGACTCACTTCTGTCACCTAGGATCATTGTCCATTGTACTCTTACACCAACTATTAGTTGTTTAAGGTATTCAATCAATAACTTATTTAGCATAATTTATATCTTTTTTTCCTTTAAAAACATAAGTGTTGTTAGAACTTTAAATTTCTGCCTACATTCTCAATCATATATATAGGCCCCAGAGGGTCACCTTTCAATATGGAGTATAGAAACGTCTGACGGCTGTCATATCGTCAACTATGCATATTTAAATTTCTGTAAAAGTTGTCTAAACGTTATTTAAGATGTAATTCTGCTAACGATAAGATTATTCGGCTCCAACTTGGTAATATCAACCTCAATCATGTTGCAGATCATTCAAAACGTAGCACAAGTCACTTACTCCCCCGCCATTACTTACAATAGGGGTTTGGGCTCAACATATTTTGAGTATTTGGTACCATCTTGGCAAATAACCAGTTGGTGATCTAGCAGTATTACTCTCTGTGACATCCATCAGGCCACCTACATGAGCGTGTATACATCGAAATCACTGATCGATTCTTGAGAACAATAAGGCTATTCGTAGTGGACATTCAGTCCAAAAATGTTCAAATGGCTCTGAGCACTATGAGACTTAACTGCTGAGGCCATCAGTCTCCTAGAACGTAGAACTACTTAAACCTAACAAACTAAGAACATCACACACATCCATGCCCGAGGCAGGATTCGAACCTGCGACCGTAGCGATCACATGGTTCCAGACTGAAGCGCGTAGAACCGCTCGGCCACACTGGCCGGCCATTCAGTCCAACGTAAGCCTTGTGAACCGGATGACACCCACCATGTTACACGTCATAATCAAGACAGACCACTGGTCTTATTATCAGACATCAGGCACCTCACACATCACCATCAGCTGCAGGAGGGACAGAATGCTGATACGAAACCACCATCAGTGTCTGAACGGAGTACCCTAGTTACGGTTAGACACCTATTATCACTTCTTCAAACTGCCTATTCGGCCTCAAAACCAAACACCACAAAACCATCGGTTTTACAACCTCTCCCTATAGCACAAAATGCCTTATCCTATTACTGGTTACGTTTGGGCTCATCTATAGGTGGAGCTATCTCTGCCACGCTTGAAATTTGCACCTCTTTCATCACTGGAAGTGGACAATAGCATCCTTTTCCAGGACCGGACCAACAGTCTGTTTCACTCTCTACCAGTCATTGTCTTGGCAATGCTGACATAGATACTAGCAGCGGCGTTGCCTATGCATCGCATGTCGACACATCATCCAATCAATTTCTGACACTAAAAGTTAGTGAACACTGGAGGAGATTTAATGTCCCCACCTGGTAACGAGGTTAATTTGTCAACGTCCAAGAGGCGCCTCCCTCGATTATTTTGATCCTGGTTCACCGGAGCGCAAGTGAGAGTCCGGGCGAATTTCACTTCTGAAATGTAGCAATAAAGCTATTATGAATGAGAACTTCAGTCAATGTTCTTGTCTCATTGAAGGTAACCGGTAACCGTGAAAGTCGGAAATAGTAAGAGTTACTTGGTACATGCCTGAAATTCTCTTGAGAGACTACTGTTGAGTTTCATAACAGACTCAATTTATCTCTTGGATTTTCATTTGGTTTGTGGATTTCTCGAACGTTTTCCCATTATGTGACTACCTTACGGTAACCATAAATCATTATTATTTGCCGTGTGGCAGAATCCAGTTTGTTACTAACAAAGCTGCTTCTCAAGTTAGTGTCCGTCCGCACTGATAAAGATTTTATCGTATTCCCTGACTCCACAGCCTATGTTAAGCTCTGTTTTCATCATTCGAGTCTCTGGGTCCATGCTGTTTTGATTCGTAATGAAGCCATAGTTTAATATTACTTAAAGACTTGTACGTTCACACCATTAATGAACATATAGTCTTTGTACATGTATAGCATTAATTTCTTGCCTCAGAAGCATATGAGAGCTATATCCCATAGCGCCAAGCGCTAAGAAGAAAATATGATATTGGGAGAGTATGTGCTTCTTGAACTTCTTGTACTGAGATGCCTTCCCAGTAGTGATCCAAGATCTGTTTTTAAGCTGCTGCTAACGAGTTCCGTTGCTACTGAAGGATTTAAATAACTAAAATAATTTCAATTTTTAAGTCCTTAATTTGCTCGTTAGTAAGAAACAAAATATTTTGAACGGAATAGCTGATTCCTGCAAAGATTTTCCCCATATCACCGTACCATTCCCTGTAGACGAAGGGACACCCACACTCAACAGGAACAAGTAAAAATTGGGCGGGTCGTGAAGTGGAAAATCTTTAAACACGGATAAGATGGGCACTCAAATACCAACGTACGAGCAGCAGAGGATCTCCTATTGTTCTCGAAGAGGAGTGTTGTTCGTTTGCACGAGGGTCCTGAAATGGCAGCGAAGGAATAACAGTAGCGGCCAATGTCGACAAGTTCCATCTTATATCAACAGTAACTGACCGTAATAGTCGAATTGTGAAAATGGCATCCGTGTATTTGTGATTGCTGTACCGTTCAGTTTCGTGCCTAAGGAACGTAACTACAGAGGGAATTGCCTGGCAAGGGCTTTCCCTTAAGTGGCTTCCATCTCGTAATGAAACAGCGGGGGGATCGTTAAGGACGAAAGCACTCTATAAGTAGACAAATCTTTCATTGGCACACAATAGTTAAAACGTTTTACTGCCGCTTCAAACGTATGCCTTCCACTAGATTTTAATTGGAACAAAAGAAAGAAAAGGAAGTGAGGAGCGGCAGAGGAGAAGATTAGAGCAGAGGTTAGTTACTGTCAACTAGCGAAGTATTGTAATTGTTAAGATTGTGGATTCGTATTCTGAAACACCTCATTTGAGAACCCCGTCTGGTTTCCGGATGACAGATAGGTTCCTTGGAAAATGGCACTTGCATCAATTACATTACGTATCTACCAAAGTATCGCTAGCACTGGGATTTGTTTTGCTGTGTTACATCTTGCTTCTTTTCCTCTTTCTTCTGTTGATTTCTCGTGGGTTTCACATCACTGCAGGTATCTGTACTTCTTACATTTTGCCAGTCATCGTGCTCTGTTAGCGTTCTTATTGAGCTTTAAAGTTGTGCAGTCCAGGTCAGATGAGGGTGGAGCGAATATAAAGACCACCTATAACTTCCTCAAAGGGTTTTTGTTCGAATTATTATAGCCAAACTAAGAGTGGGAAATCGAAAAATCGGGCATAAAGTTGACCCACGCTAGGTCTAATATTCCGGAAATGGTTTATTGGCTTCGACGTAATCAGTGTAAGTAAGACAAAGTTAACTAATGATTTCTGGAGATACTTTTGTCGATGTTTTCAGAGCCAAAACGAAGAGTGGAAAATGAGCTATTGGAGTATCAAACTGACCAGCATAGCATATAGTTTTCGGCGAAAATATTTAATATGCTTAATCATGGCAGTTAATAACAAATTAATTAATCATTTGTTGAAAATAATAGAAAATTTTTTTCCAAATATTCATAGCAGGATAAAGCAACAAACTGCCCAGAATGAGATCTAGGTTTGTGAAAAATACGTAGCTGTCTGACAGGAATTCGGGTCATTAAGAAAAAAGTAATTAGTGATTTGAGAGAAAATTGAAATATTTCGTCACCTGCTGCTGTTAGCTTCATAAATGAAGTGTTCAAAATTTCTTCTTTTAAGGCCTATCGATTCTGTACATAAAATTTTTCATTGGTATTATATTTACCTGTCAAAACGGATTCCTTCGAATGAAGCACTAAATTTAGGACGTTTAGGGAACGCTAGGACATTAAAAGACATCAAAAACATCACATTTTCTGCAGAAAACTTCGAAAAAAGAAATAATAAAAGTGGTTCAACCCTTTTGTGAAATAATACGTCTAAAATTTAGAAGTAAAATAAATTAGAGAAAAATTTATACCTACCTTTGAACGACGCTCAAAATCATGTACAACAAAGCAACTGTTTGTTTGAGCTATTTTACTTCTTATTCCTAACTTTAAGATGAATCATTTCACAGAATATTTGATTGATATTTTGGTTTTATTTGTTCTTTTAATTATCGTGAACAGGTCATCCTTCGTCGTAAGCAAATCTCTGCATACAAAATAGATAACTTTAGCAGACCACGTTAGATTGATACTGAGCCTCCCCAGTATTTTACGATTGACAATGTTAGTAATTGCATTTACTGACGACCGCGAGTTAGGCCTATTACTCATTTTCAGATTCAGAAGGATGTGGGTTGCAGTGGGTACTGGGAGATGAAGAAGCTTGCACAGGATAGAGTAGCACGAAGAGCTGCATCAAACCACTATCAGGACTGAAGACCACAACAATAACAACTCATTTTCTAATGAGTAATACTGTGTTGGCCACTTTGAAAAGAGGCTAACACTTCTGGCTACTTATACAAATGGAGGTCATGCTACTCATATCGATTATTGGCTAGTTCATCAACGAGACATGAAGCTGGTAACAGATACCAAAGTAATTCCGTATGACTGCATCGCCCCTCAACACCGATAGCTTGTCCTCGACATTCGTAAGTGTGTTATACAACCCAAACCTAAACCTAAGACTGGGCCTGAGGGAATTAAGTGGAGGCCAACGAACATCCAACGAAACGAATTAATGGCAGCATTGGCAAACTTCTACGTGAAAACCGATCATTCGGCTGAAAATATGTTGAAAGATACTGGATAACAAATACATCAAGCAGCGACAAAAACACTGGAACAACCATACCTGGAAGAAAATACATTAATAAACATATCTGGTGGTGGACAGATGAAGTCAAACAAGCAACCAAGGAGAAATAGATGGCGTACATGATTTGGTGGAACTCACGAACTGATCTGCAGAAATATCGCAACCTGAAATCAGCAACAAAAAGAGCAGTAGCTGCAGCCAAAGACCAGTATTACCAGACACTGTATGACCAGCTTGACACACCATCTACCGTCTTGCTAATTCACGTCACCGTTCAACTCAGAGCATTGGACACGTCATGCACATCAAGAGAGCAGACGCCAAACTGCTATTTATTCTCCAGCGTTGGACAGACTACTTTCATAACATCAGCAAAAAAGAGTTTGCGCCTCCACCAATTACTAGTCCTGATCCTACGAGATGGCCTACCACCGGAATCTGGAAAATGCTCGGAAAGCCTACTTCAGAATTCATTGCCTCACTCTTCAACCGAATCATTGCCGAAAAATAACTTCCACAAGTATGGACAACTAGCATAACATTTCCAGTATGGAAGGGGAAAGGAGACGTGAAAGATTGCTCGACTTATCTCCCTATTCGACTTCTCTGTCATACTTTAAAGATATTTGAACGGGTACTGGATAGCAGTCTCAGACGTATTGTCTCTGTAACACCAAACCAGTATGGATTTGTTAAGGGATGCAGCACCATCAATGCTATCCATGCCACGCGCGTTTTGATGGAAAAACACAGAGAGAGGCGGAACAGTGTACACATGGAATTTATAGACCTAGAAAAGGCTTTCGTTCGTATCCCACCCTATCTTATATGGCGAGCTCTTCGCTACCATGGTGTCCCTGAAGATTACGTAAGCTGGCCGCAACTTTTGTACTGTAATTCCAATAGTATCGTTTGGAATCCTTCTGGAATTTCTTCGTCCTTCCTCCCTCATCAGGGTTCTGCCCATTCACCATTGCTATTCATCCTTTGCATGGACACGGCAACAGCTGACATACAGACTTCACGTCCCTGGATCCTCCTTTATGCAGATGACGTGGTACTTGCCGACCAAGCCCACCCTAAACTCCAGCACCAGGTTCAAATGTGGAAGGGCAGACTGGCTGAAAGTGGGCTGCACCTCAATGCTCAGAAGACAGATTACCTAGAAAGCTGCTACAAAACCAGAGGCACCATAATTATCGGCGAAGAAGCCCTGAAGAAGACCACATATTTTAAGTACCTAGAGTCTGTCGTCACCTCAGACTGCGACACAACTCTTGATACTCGGATGAGAATGAATGCAGCTGGGCTCAAGTGAAGACAGGTCACTGGAGTCCGGTGCGATAAAAAGATGCCTCAGAATATAAAGGCAAAAGTATATAAGACCATGTTACACCCAGCAGCAGTGTGTGAGTCTGAGTGTCGCTCTACGACGAAACAACAGGAGCAAATGTTACACACCATGGAGATGAAGATGCTTCGATGGGCCATGAGGCTGACACGATGTGACCACGCAAAAATACAGACATCTGGCAAAGGTCTGGTGTCGCATCGATCACCGACAAAGTGAGGGAAGCCCTCCTCTGTTGGTACGGCCACGTAATGAGAAAACAAGACAAATCAGTCAAAAAAAACAGCACTCCACATCAACCCATGCGGAACAAGACCACCAGGAAGACCGGCAAAGAGATGGGCTGACAACGTCAGGGGAGCCATGCACGTGGTTGGCTTAATATTAGAAGATGTGAGCGTCAGGGAGAAATGGAGCACATGTAGCAAAACAGCAGATCCCGCAAGTCGGGGTTAATGCTTGGAAAGAGAGAGACTCATTCTCGAATGACGGCTATTCCTACCCAACTATCAAATTCGTTCCTTTTAAGAGATGACTGTTTTCGTGTCAACCATATCTAAGCATTACACATGTGTATTATGACAAGAGTCTTTCAATTTATGTAAAATAATGTAACATAGGGGGAAGGAAGAGTTGTCGCTTTTCTATGACATGAGAGACTGAAATCGCGATCTTGAATAAGTGCATGTAATAACAGTCGGAACAGAAAATGTTGCCATTTAGAAAATTTTATAGAGCTGTAGACACAAAGAAAGTAATATTTCCCTGTATTGGATTGCACGTAATTTTAAAAATGCGAATTATTCGTGAGTTATAACAGAAGGCTCTCTTAAAGATACCAAAGATATGGAAAATGAAGTTGGACGGGAGAAGCTATGAAATACACTTTAAAATTTATAGACGAATTGAATTAAGAAAAAGTCGTCAGCAGACTGCTTAAAGTATACTCTTCAAGAGTTGAGAAAACTAAACAAAAATACGAAACACCATGTAGGACGAAATGTTGTGAAACTTGCGAACAACAGAAGTCTTTGAGAAAGCAAATACTTTGTTAGGCTATGAATTACAGGAACTGTCTGCACTCGAAATTCTGGATGTATTCTTTTAATTGCCCTTCTAATAACCAATTCCTGGCATGAAATGTCTGGCTTGATGAGTTTATGAAAGATAACACAACACTCAACATTAAGAGACCCAAGGCACCAGAATTAATAGGCTTCACTATACGTGGCATCATACTAAACTGCATATGGTTATACCAAACACACTAATCCAAAAGCCCTGGACACAGAACTGCCGAATACTAAACTACACTGCGGACCAGGATTACAGCACCACTTCTCCGAAATTCTGTAATTGCCAACTATTGCGATGCTAAACCTTTTAATGTGGCGTAAAGGTGCGCATAACCTCCCACTGTAATTGTACAAAGGCGTGACGCTCTGCTACGTCACCCTTGGACTCGAGGACGCTTCAGACAGCAACGAGTCGACACATGCGAAGGAAAGGTCACGGCTCAGAGGTTCATGTGTCGTGAGAGGAGGATTAATGACGCAGTGCTGGCACCAGGTTTCTCCACAACTCTCCCCAATGACGATGTCGCCGCGTCGCACGCTCGAAAGGTCGTCACACTCACTGTTACCCACGTTTCAGCCCTTCTTTTGATGCCTGTGCGGTGGAGGTAATAACCGCGGTACCCATCGTTGAAAATAATGCTGTTTTCTCGTGTGTGGCCTAGGAAAATATTGCAGACACACAGCCGCTCAGAATCGGCAAGAAAAGTTCGCAGGGGCTGGTATAAAGTATGTCAATGAAACCGTCTATTTCTCTTGGTCGTTGATTCCCACACCTTTTGCTGTCGTACACATTTCACAGTGAGATGAGCAAGAGGAAGACGTTCTTCACAGCGTCTGATACTGCTGACACCCTCGGCTGTTTGAAACCTTCTCTAATGGCATTTTAGGGCTGTCTCCCCATCGACAGTGATCATAGCCTTTTAGAGCACAGTGACCTGCAGACAGCACCACGGTAATCCCTTCAACATTTTCCGATTCCGGATAGCCTACTGTCAGCTGCAAGAGCAGCAGTGTAGCAGCGGAAGTGCAGAGGCATAGCCTGTGTGCAGGCACCTGATACTCTGACAGGAGTTCTGTCTGTACAGGTACATTTTTAATAAAGTTAGTAAAGGCTGGAAGGCTACCACCGAGAATTTTATCGACTGGGGTGTCTTTGAGGTGCCCTTTACCGTTTCATTCACATCCCCCATTATCAAACCACAGGAGGACGCCAATAGAAGCTCTGAGAAAGCGGAGCATCTTTAGCTACCCGGGATCGTCTTGAACTATCGTCGAATGGTGCTGAACGGTCCCTGGTTACAGCCTAAACACGAGAGCAGAAATTGCTGTCCGCTGCTGTCTCTTTCGAGAAGAGTTGGAATATCCGAGGGTGTCAGCAGTGTCCAAGGTTGTGAACAATATCTTCGTGTTCCTCATCGCAGTGGGTACTGTCGTATTCGACCTGATTAAGTCAACGCCATAGACAAAGGGGTGGCTTCATTGACGCGCTTATGCCATCCCTTGTGGCCTTTTCGTGCTGATTCTGAATGTCTGTCTGCCTGGAATATTTTCTTAGTACACTCATAAGAAAACCGCTTGATTTCAGTGCTGGGCGTCATGTTTCTGACCAGCATCGCAAGAGGGTCAAAAGAAGGATGAAATGTCGTTAAGAATGAGCGTGACGACCTTCCGATCATGTGACACTTCCACAGTGTCACTGGGTACAATTGTGGTGTAGTCTGGTGCTAATGCGGCATTACTAGCTCACCTTACAGCTCACATGAACCGAGACGTGGCATTTTTATCGCATGTGTCTATACCTTTATGTTTTAAGCGTCTTCGTGCTAGAGAGCGGCGTCGCAGTGCGCCTCGCTTTTACACCATTAGAGAGAAAAGCCATACGCCCCTGGCACTCAAATTTCAAACTTAAGAATCACAATGGTTGAGAATTGCGGGGTTTTGCCAAAGCGATCCTTTAATTCAGTGTCGCAGTGAATGTTCTCTAATCGCACGTCATGTGTTTACTAACATGGAGTATATCTTGGTGTAATACGTCACAATCATCCGTTTGGTTCTCGCGGTTGTAATGTGCAGTTGTGCTTCATTATTTTTAAGTTCGAGATTCTTTTTGTATTGATCCGGCGCTCACTCGAGCTAATGTATCTCTACTTCTGACTTAGTTTCATTTATCACTGACATAAGGAAGAAAAAAATGAACAGTCTTCTTCTTCTAATAGCAGTTACAGTGAGCGATCGCAAACTGAAAACGCGATCGCATTTGCAACTGATTTTGTTCAAGAATGTGGTGAGTTGATAAAAAATTTAGCATTGCCTACAGTATTGAAAGTAGAAACCCTTTAACTGTACCTCTTCTGAATCAGAAACGACGGTTGGAGATTGCTGAGTTGAAAGGATCAGAGAATTCTTATTTTAAAAGGAGGAGGGGATAATTTTCGTTATGTTATCATGTTACTTAAGAAATTGGTATCCCATTTAGGTATTTGAAAAACACGAAAAACTTTCCACTGCTATTAATTAATGGGACTGGAAGTTGCTGGCCAGTCTAGATTCTTCTTTCTTTGATATAGATAGTTTTCTAGGTGCATGCTAAGCATTTGAAAAATAATCGTAGGACAAATTAATTTGAAAGGGAGGTGAATAATGAACAATAGAAAATCGGAAAAGAAGCAAAGAGTTCAGCATTACAGATGTGATTCTGTCAAAGTATGTCGAAAATTAGATGGACTGATAAAATCAGGAATGGAGCGGTTTTCCTATGGATCTCTGGGAGAGGACTACGTAGATACGGTTGGCAAGAACGCGGTTCAGGAAAACAGCACACATTTCAAGACATGATGGAATATTTGCCATGGAACCTGAAGAAGCTGCCGGGAACAAACATTTGACGGCGTTTGGGGACAATTGATACTCTGAAATGAAGAGGAATCTTCCTGACGGGCTGCATCAAACCGGTCAGAAGACTGATGACAAAAGAGAGCTATTTTTGACTTGCCGACTTTCCTCCAGTCTCCCTCTTGTTCCAAAGTCGAGCGGAATTGAAGTACCTATGAAAATGGCCCGATATGATACAGTTACAGTTCTACTTTCATATTGTAGTATGAAACGCATTTTCCTTTCAGCTTTAATCTTTATATATATTACAGGCAGAATACGGCGCTGCGGTCGGAACTCCTATATACAAGTGTCTGGCGCAGCTGTTACATTGGTTACTGCTACAGTGGCAGGTTAACAAGATTTATGTGATTTTCAACGTGGTGTTGTAGTCGGCGCACGAGTGATGGGACACAGCATCTCCAAAGCAGCGCTGAAAGGGGAAATTTTCCGAACGACTGTTTCACGAGTGTACCGTGAATACCAGGAATTGGGTAAAACATCAAATCTCCGACATCGCTGAGTACGGAACAAGATCTGCAAAAACGGGACCAACGACGGCTGAAGAGGATCTTGCAACATGACAGAATTGCAACCCTTCGCAAATTCCTGCAGATTGCAGTGCTGGGCCATCAAGTGTCAGCGTGCGATCATTCAACGAAACGTCATCGATAATGGTTTTCGGAGCAGAAGGCCCACTCGTGAATGGTTGACGCCTGCACGACACAAAGCTTTACGCCTTGGCTCTGCCCGTCAACACCGTCATTGGACTGTTGATGACTGGAAACATGTAGCCTGATTGGACGCGTCTCGTTTCAGATTTTATGGAGCAGATGGATGTGTACGGGTATGAAGAAAATCTCATGAGTCCACGGACCCTGCATATTAGCAAAGGACTGTGCGAGCTGGTGGAGGTCTAGATACGACTCTGTCAGGTGACACATACGTAAGCATCCTGCCATCCATTCATGTCCATTGTGCATACCGACTGAATTGAGCAATTCCAGCAGGACAATGCTACACCACACACGTTCCGAATTGCTACAGAGTGGCTCCAGGATCAGCCTTCTGAGTTTAAACACTTCCGATGGCCACCAAACTCCCCACACACAGATATTATTGACCTTACCTGGGATGCCTTGAAACGAGCTGTTTAGAAGATATCTCCATCCCCTCGTAATGATACAGATTTACAGGCAGCCCTGCGGGATTCATGATGTCAGTGCCCTCCAACATTACTTCCGACATTGTTGGAGTTCATGCCACGTCGTGTTGCGGCACTTAAGCGTGTTCGAGAGGGCCGCACACGACATTAGGCACGTGTACCAGTTTCTTTTGATTTTCAGAGTAATTTCCCTGTCATGTGATTCCTTCTCAAGGTATGTGTCACAGTTGCTCTGAACATCACCCGCAAAAGGAAATCCTGTCACATGATCAGGAGTTTAGGCTCCGGAAGCAGGTAGTATCGGCAACTCATGAGGCCTGTGAAAGACAAAGTCGGTCCCAGAACATCATGAGTATATAAAATGTCGTGCGGAAGTGCACAGTTTTATGTCGGGCGGACAGTGGGTTCTACTTTACAACACTGTGTAGAACATGAGAGATGCTTCCCCCTTCGATGTCCTGTGAAATCAGTCATAGCGGAACACGCTCTATAAAAACGGACATCTTATTCTATTCGAAGAAACATCAGTTATCACGCTTAATAGTAGTTCCTGAGATAGCGTAATTAAAGAAGCAATGGGGATAAATATTTATGACAGCGCCCTCAATAAAGACGGTTGCCTGCACCTAAGCACTGCTTGGACCCGGCCAAGTGGTAGACTGAATTAAATGCAGATGGACATGACTTTCCAAAAATAACTCCAAAAAATTGTGGTCGTACATAAAATCGATGAACGGTACAAATAATTCAATACCTTCTCTTGCTGACAGTACGGGTAATGTAAATTATGATGATAAACGGAAGGCCGAAATTCTATACTTAGCTTTCAAAAACTCGTTTACTGTAGAGGACTGCAGCACCATTCCCCTTTTCAATTATCGAACAAACGAAAGGATGGCTGACATAAAGTATAGTGTATCTGGGACTGTAAAACAGTTAGGATCCTTAGACGCCAGAAAGGCATCTTGCCTAGACGGTATCCCCGTAAGATTTTATGTTGATTATGCTACAAATCCCCCCATGAAAGATGGACCTTGCCGTTGGTGGAGAGGCTTGCGTGCATCAGCGATACAGATAGCCGTACCGTAGGTACAACCACAACGGAGGGGTATCTGTTAAGAGGCCAGACAAACGTGTGGTTCCTGAAGAGGGGCAGCAGCCTTTTCAGCAGTTGCAGGGGCAACAGTCTGGATGATTGACTGACCTGGCTTTGTAACACTAACCAAAACGGCCTTGAGGTGCTGGTACTGCGAACGGCTGAAAGCAAGGGGAAACTACGGCCGTAATTTTTCCCGAGGGCTTGCAGCTTTACCGTATGATTAAATGATGATGGCGTCCTCTTGGGTAAAATATTCCGGGCGTAAAATAGTCCCCCATTCGGATCTACTGATGACGACATCGTTACCAGGAGAAAGGAAGCTGGCGTTCTACGGATCGGAGCGTGGAATTTCAGATCCCTTTATCGGGTAGGTAGGTTAGAAAATTTAAAAAAGGAAATGGATAGGTTAAAGTTAAATACAGTGGGAATTAGCGAAGTTCGGTGGCAGGAGGAGCAAGACTTTGGTCAGGTGAATACAGGGTAATAAATACAAAATCAAGTAGGGGTTATGCAGGAGTAGGTTTAACAATGAATAAAAAAATGGGCGTGCGGGTAAGCTACAACAAATAGCATAGTGAATGCATTATGGTGGCCAAGATATCCATGAAGCCCAAGCCTTCTACAAAAGTAAAAGTTTGTATGCCAACTAGCTCTGCAGATTATTAAGAAATTGATGAAACGTATGATGAGATAAAAGAAATTATTCAGGTATTGAAGGAAGACGAAAATTTAATAGTCATGGGTGACAGAAATTCTAGAGAAGGAAAAGGAAGAGAAGGAAACGTAGCAGGTGAATATGGATTGAGACTAAGAAATGCAAGAGGAAACCGCCTGGTAGAATTTGGCACAGAGCATAACCTAATCATAGCTAACACTTTGTTCAAGAATCATGAAAGAAGGTTGTATACATCGGAGAACCCTGGAGATACTAGAAGGTTTCAGATAGATTATATAATGGTAAGACAGAGATTTAGGAAGCAGATTTTAAATTGCAATACATTTCCAGGGCAGATGTGGACTCTGACCATAATATGTTGATATGAACTGTAGATTAAAACTGAAGAAACTGCAAAAAGGTGCGAATTTAAGGAGATGGGACCTGGATAAACGGACTAAACCAGAAGTTGTACAGAGTTTCAGGGTGAGCATAAGGGAACAATTCACAGGAATGGGGGAAAGAAATACAGTAGAAGAAGAATGGGTAGTTTTGAGGAATGAAGTAGTGAAGGCAGCAGTGGATCAAGTAGGTAAAAAGACGAGGGCTAGTAGAAATCCTTGGGTAACAGAAGAGATAATGAACTTAATTGATGAAAGGATAAAATACAAAAATACAGTAAGTGAGGCAAAAAGGAATACAAACGATTCAAAATTGAGATCGACAGGAAGTGCCAAATAGCTAAGCAGGGATGGTCAGGATGTAGAGGCTTATATCACGAGGGGTAAGATTGATACTGCCTACAGGAAAATTAAAGAGACCTTTGGAGAAAAAAGAACCACTTGCATGAATATCAAGAGCTCAGAGGGAAACCCAGTTCTAAGCAAAGAAGGGAAAGCAGAAAGGTGGAAGGAGTATATAGCGGGTCTATATAGGGGCGATGTTCTTTAGGACAATATTATGGAAAAGGAAAAACAGTTAGAATCCGCCTCGGTGAAGATCAGTCTGGCTTCCGTAGAAATATGAGAACACGTGAGGCAATACTGACCCTAAGACTTATCTTAGAAGAAAGATTAAGAAAAGCAAACCTATGTTTCTAGCATTTGTAGACTTAGAGAAATCTTTTGACCATGTTGATTGGAATACTCTATACCTAGGTCTGAAGGTGGCAGGGGTAAAATACAGGAAGCGAAAGCCTATTTACAATTTGTACAGAAAACAGATGGCAGTTATGAGAGTCGAGGGGCTTGAAAGGGAAGCAGTGGTTGGGAACGGAGTGAGACAGGATTGTAGCCTATCCCCGATGTTAATCAATCTGTATGTTGAGCAATCTATAAAGGAAACGAAAGAAAAGTTCGGAGTAGCTATTAAAATCCATGGAGAAGAAATAAAAACTTTGAGGTTCGCCGATGACATTGTAATTCTGTCAGAGACAGCAAAGGACTTGGAAGAGCATTTGAACGGAATGGACAGTGTCTTCAAAGGAGGGTATAAGATGAACACCAACAAAAGTAAATCCAGAATAATGGAATGTAGTCGAATTAAGTCGGGTGATGCTGAGGGAATTACGTTAGGAAATGCGACAAAGTAGTAAAGGATTTTTTCTATTTGGGAAGCAAAATAACTGATGATGGTCGAAGTAGAGAGGATATAAAATGTACACTGGCAATGGCAAGGAAAGCGTTTCTGAATAAAAGAAATTTGTTAACGTCTAGTATAGATTTAAAAGTCAGGAAGTCGTTTCTGAAAGTATTTGTATGGAGGGTAGCCATATATGCAAGTGAAACATGGACGATAAATAGTTTAGACTAGAAGAGATGTGGTGCTACAGAAGAATGCTGAAGATTAGATGGGTAGATCACATAACTAATGAGGAGGTATTGAATATAATTGGGGAGAAGAGGATTTTGTGGCACAACTTGACCAGAAGTAGGGATCGGTTGGTAGGACATGTTCTGAGGCATCAAGGGATCACCAATTTATTATTAGAGGGCAGCGTGGAGGGTAATAATCGTAGAGGGAAACCAAGAGATGAATACACTAACCAGATTCAGAAGGATGTAGGTTGCGGTAGGTACTGGGCGATGAAGAAGCTTTCACAGGATAGAGTAGCATGGAGAGTTGCATCAAACCAGTCTAAGGACTGAAGACCACAACAACAACTACAACATGCTACAAATATATCACTATCCTTATCCGTCATCTATCAGAGATCATAGGAATGGCGGAAAGTTCCACGGGACTGGAAGAAGGTCCAGGTCATAGAAATCGATAAAAAGGGTAGAAAATTGGATGCACATAATTACTGGCAAATTTCACTGACATCGATTTGTTGTAGAATCATGGAACGTATTTTACGTTCAGGCATAATGACCCCTCTAGACTCTGAGAAGCTCATCTGCAGAAACCAGCACGGTTTTAGGAATCTGTGGTCATACGAGACATAGCTGTCCCTATTTGTGCTTGATATACAACAGGCTCTGGATATCGGCTCCCAGGTTGATGCAATATTTTTCGACTTTCGAAAGGCGTTCGACTCAGTTCCGCACTGTTGCTTGCTACAAACAGTGCTCGCTTACGGTCTGTCCAGTGACATATGCGGTTGGATTGAAAGTTTCCTAACAGACAGGGAGCAAAATGTTGTCCTGAAAGGGCTAACTTCAACAGAAACAGGAGTAACTTCAGGTGTGCCCCAGGGCAGCGTAATAGGTCCACTGCTTTTTACGATTTACATAAACGATCTGGTTGATGGTATTGACAGCGGCCTTAGACTGTTTGCCAATGATTCTGTAGTCTACAGGAAAGTAATATCACACCAAAGTTGTGAATAAATCAGTGGGGATTGGCAGAAAATAAATGCGCGGTGTAATGACTGGCAGTTATCTAGTAACTGCTTAACCTACGGCCTATAACAAGGCGAAAATCCCCTTTAATATATGAGTACATCTTAGGAAGCGGTAACATCAGTGAAATATGTGGGTGTGACTATTCGAAATGATCTCAAATGCAATGATCAGATTACACAAGTAACTCTAGATTGCGGTTTATTGGTAGAATCCTGAAGCGATGCAGTCTTTCCACAAAGGAAATAGCTTACAATACGTTATTTCGTCCAGTCTTAGAGTATTGTTCGTCTGCATGTGACCCTTACCAGTTGGGTCTGATTCAACAGATTGAGAAGGTCCAAAGAAGAGCGGCAAGATTCGTGACTGGTGCATTTAGCCATCGCGAGAGTGCTGCAAATCTCATAGGGAGTTTGAAGTGGGACACACTTGCAGATAGACGACGAGCTAAACGGAAGGGGTGCTCACTAAATTCCGAAATCCAATCTTCACCGAGGATGTAGAGCACATATTATTACCACCATCTTTCAAATCACGTAATGATCATCATACAAAGGTAAGCGAAATAAGAGCTCGTACTGAGGCGTTCAGACAATCGTTTTTCCCTCGCGCGATCCGCGAGTGTAGCAAAGGGGGAAGGGGTGGGGAATATGTCTTTGGCGCAAATTGTGCCCTCCGCCACAAACCGCTTGATGGCTACCGCAGTATATATGTAGATGTAGATGTAGAACACCTTTGGAGAATTTCTAGATGCTTTGGACTCTGTATCGATGACATATTCTCGCAGGCACTTAGCTCTCTGTACGTAAACAGCTTATTGGGGGCTGGATGTTTCTACCAACAGCACCCCTATCGCAACCACTTTACAGGTTTGAGAGTCCTGGCAATTTCTTCTAGGTCCTTCTGGATGTACAAAGGCGAGACTTTCTCGAAACTTCAATCTTTCCGTCTAATAACTAAAAACTCATTCTCTTACCAGCCTGCGTCCTGTTGCTCGTTTCTGCGTTGTCCTGATTTACCAGCGGTCTGTAGGCCGGGCTACCTGAGCCGTCTTGTGAGGCTGGATGTTGTTAGCTTCCAGCGGCCCACTCTTTCCTCTGGGAGTAAGCAGAGAAAATTTCTAAGGATTGACCTTGGTCCCACGAGCAGCTAAGGAAACACAAGTCCTCTAGACAGAGCCCTGCGTGCCTGGGTAAACGTTACACAACTGAGGTGCTAGTTCAGCTTTAACAGCCATCCATCTCATCAGCACGCAGCACATCTTGAGCCTGAGGGTTCTTTTTTACAGACTTTCATTCCATCCACGCGATCCTGGTGTTCAAACTAAGATTCCCATTTCCCTGTAACACACAACATTCCACCGTCGCGGAGCATGCTTTTTGCTTAAGCATGCGCACAGCTTACGGTGACAGAGGACTGGCGACGCTTACCAGACCCTGGTTCCAAGCTTGCACCCAGCAAACGAATGCTGAGCCCCTGAGGACGGCTGCAAAAGGACAGTACCACAAATCAAAAGACCGTCATCAACTGACAATGGTCGAGGAGTATTTAGCCGAAATCTGGCAGCTTTTAACCACTTTCGTGGCTGGAAGCTCGAACGAATTTTATCAGTACATGTAGCCACAAAACCATGCATTCGTATTTTGATTTATTGAATAAAATTATGAATATAGAGTAACAGATATTAAAAGCAGTCGTAACTGGTAAAAACAGTCGACCGGCTTATACAGGGTAACGCACGGAGTGCTAGCTTGTCAGCTACGAAGGTGAACCAGATCCTAACTGAATCCACAACTCGAATACCGATCGTGGATTGTACACCGGCCAGCTAGAGTGGTTTGTAGGCCTCAGAAACTACGACACACAGGCTGTTAAAATACACACAGAACAACGTTTACACGATACATTGACAGACGACGCACACGACGTTTCTCTGTAAAATTGCCGTGACTACTGTGGCGTCGGGCTACGAAGTTTAATTATGAAATAAAATTTGCCAAATCCTTAGAAATCAGTTCACGTGCTGTACAGAATAAACACTAGGGAAATGGAAAAAGAACCCCGCTACCAGTTTGTGCGTGTTGCGTCGCATATCTCCTTGGAGGTAGTAATGTGTTCTTCCTCACAACATGATATTACTGAAATAAGTTGCAAAAGTCCTACTTTTTACCTAACAGTGGAGGAAGTAATGTGTTCTTCCTCACAACATGATATTACTGAAATAAGTTGCAAAAGTCCTACTTTTTACCTAACAGAATAATGTAACAAAATTGTGACATGCTGAAAAGTATTATCCTATTCTTTATTCTGTAACCTTTTATTGGCATACGTATAAGAAAAAATTGCATCTGCTTACGCGTATGACATTCAAAAATATTAATATTGCAAGAAACTTCAAACTATTTAATGAGAAATCACCAATAAGTTATTCAATGAGAGATTTGGCTATTTATTTATAAAAGAGGGATCCCTGGTGGTTGCGCCTTGGTATTCATACGTGAGAGATGGGAGAAGACAAATTCCTACATCTCAAAATATGGTCTGGGCTTAATATATTTTGCAATACATTCTTGCTCGTTCATCCTTCCTATAGTGAGTGAATAGTTTCATATCAACATATCACAACAAAAGAGAGCTTCCTACACACTGACGTTCAGTGATTATCGATGCTATCACACTTAAATTAATTTTATGCAGCATCATAATTCACAACTGGTATTGTTTCCATGGTTAGAGATAATGAAAAATGTGGACTTTAATAACTTTTATTACAATATTCATCTTGCGACTTTTAACTCTGTGTAAAATACACTGCGAATCTTTAACCCTTTCGTGTCTAAGCAAGTACAGGCACTAATACAGACATATAAATGTAAACAACAATATCTCACGAATTACATCTCTCGCTAGATATGTTAGGTCCCAAATATTTAGAATCTCTGGTCACAGAGATAAAATATCCTATTCTCCACTATGAGATTCTAATATTATATTGAAAACTTTTTTATTGTAGATGTAAACAACATTTCACCTACAAAAAAGGCATTTTTGATTAAAAGTGATTTCATTTTTCCATGACACAAGAAACATTACATTTCTTCTTTGTTGTCTTTAACTAAATTATCAGCACGCTGTGACACTAAGATTCATTGTATTTGGGAACACTCTATCTAAACTGTATGTTGGTAGTTCTACAGACATTAAGCTTTGGTACATATTATACAATGTCCAGTCTTGGCTTACATTTGAATGTTTTAAAAATAATGTACGAAATATATTTATAGATTCTTATTATTTGTACACATGTGGTTATCTACGACGAAAATATGCTTTCAAGGCAACGCATACCTGGAATTTACTATATAATATCTGTTTATTATCGTATTAACAATCATCACTTGCATGCTATGTACAACAAATCATTAAAAACCTTTTCTGAAATATAACTGGTCTTCAATTCCGTGGTTCTTGTAAACTAGAAATAACGGAAGCACTTAATTTCTGCAGCCAGAGATGACACCTAGGCGGCTGGGGAAAATTAGTAACGGCACCTCTTAAATAAAACGTGTTTTAAAAGTAACATTATATTCCTTTTTTAACAAAAGATATGTGGTAGAAAATATATAGGCAGTTGCTCTCTAACTACTTACACATTAGAAATTATCATCATTCTATTTATTCTGTATTGTTTTCCTTCTCTTGGGAAGACGTTGTAAAAATGACTTCTCCTTAAGAGATTGAATGGATTGATAGATTTCATACTGTGGCATTGTCTTCTCCGACGTGTAAGTATGCATGTGTCGTAGTCGGAAACACTAGATACAATCATAATACACATTAAGTTGATGATACCTAGTCACAGCAGCACTTAGTGGCAGCGAGACTCTAGTTGCAATCAATAACTTAATAACAATTTTTAAAATAAATATCAAAAATATGTTAGGTCTCTGTGAATCATTATAATAAAGAGATGATTCGAAGTTAACTGGCCCGTTATATATTATCTGTGGGCAAAAAATAATAATTCTAGAAACAAAATATAAAGATATTCTGTGCATCAGCTCCTTTCCAGAGTTAATTATGTATCACTGAAGTAATTTTTTTAATTGTTGACTGATGCGGAGCGTTTACATTGGTTTCACAAGAAGCAGTTAATGCTAAATATATTTGTAATTCATCACTACAAATGAAATGAGATTCGAAAGAGGTATAATAAGAAATCTCTAGAGCACTGACTACATGGAATGGAGAAAAATACTTGGACAAAGCTTAGGGTTCGATTACTGACTTCAAAACACTAGGAAAAACTCAAGCAAGAACGTGTAAATGCTTCGTTCTTCTTATTACTGGTATAACTTCTTATGTATTGTTATTGACAAAAATCAGCTCAATGAGATCTTATTGTATTCTAGATAAAGGTTAATGGCATGGTCGACTGTTCACTTTAGTCATGCCTGTGCAGTTGTGCTTAGATGGTCTCCAATATGATACTTATGTTTCGACCCTTAAGCTGGTGCCACTGGAATAAACTTTAGTAGGAGTATGTGATCAGAGAAACAATAAAATTTATCTGTCTTATGGATGATCCGAATTCAAAACAATTTTGTCATATCGTTTGAGATATAGTGATGAATATGAAGCAAAACAGACTGAGTGGTTAGGGAGAAACATTTCCTTAGCTTACATGTTTACCTGCTCTCAGTGTTCTGCACTTTATCTGCGAGAACACTTGAAAGAACTGATTTACATGGCAGACATTTCGTAATCCTTATCAAAGTGCTATGGCAGCCCATGAAAGAAACATTTCTATGGGAGGTTTCTTTGAAAGGTTATAATAATGAATTTCTTCCAGTATCCATAGAACTAAAAGAAGTCATTTCCATCTTTTTATATGAGATTTTGTGTGTTCGTTATACTGTACAGAATTCCACTGAGGTAAAAATTGCAACCAAAAAATGTGCTGTTGTTTACTGTGAACACGAGAGTACGAGGTAATATTTTTAAGCACAACTAAGTGCGAACATTCTGAAGTAGGTTTGAGAAGCGTCGGTAGCAAACTGCAACATATATCTGTAGAATTTCTGAATAGTATCAGCCACAAAAATAGGTTTTTAATCCCAAACTTAATTCTTTTCTGTTGACAAACTTGTACTATCCTCCATATATGTCATTATATAGTTTATGGTTATTTCAATTGATTGAAATAAATCTAAAAATAAAACTACATTCGAGATACGGTTATTTTAGGTCACTTCGAATGTATTATGATTACTGACACACTAATCTCTAGTGAAAATGATGGGGCCAACTATTGCTGTAGAGATGATGTAGGCATCACTTGATCCAGCTGTCCTGATTTGGGTTTACCACGATCTTCCATAATCATATCAGACGAATGGTGAAATTTTTCCCACTGAAAGTCTACAATCGACTCCTTTATCATTCCCTGCCCATTACTAAACACAGTAAAGACTGTAATGCGTAATAAGTACGTTCAGTAGCATTGTAATTACTACCAGTTTTATTTCCGTAGTTTTCTTCGGGCTATTTCTGATGTACTCGATACCTAAAAATTTAACCTTGTCGGATATACGTTCACACGAAACGACTTCCCTTTCTTAGTGGGAGGAATCCGCAAACAGTGTTTGTTCAAGTACATTTTAATACAGCCTCTGTATTTTAGAGGATGAATATAGGTGTGAGATAGAGGTGAAGGAGTAGCTAATCGTCTGTTTCAGAAGGAAGCTAAAACAAACTTTCGACGTTGTCGAGAAATATTTTTATAAAAATGACCTATAGATGTCTTTTTGGCAGTGGGTAGTCCAACGTGATGGCATTGATAATGGTGACTCAAGTATCGAAAGGAATAACTACATTGTTAACGTTACAACGTCTCTGATGAAGTATGGCAGTGGAGGTAGTTAAAATAATAAAATTATCTCTGAAGAGAGAGGCAAAAATACGCAGTACAAAGAAGAATATTACAGAAATAGTGAAAATGAGACGGGACTTAATTTGGCTCATATTTCCTAGCTAGCCACGGGGGGGCACGAAAAAGGAACAGAGAATAGTAGTCGATGCTCTACAACGCCAACTCTAGTGAGAAGGACTCTTCTGACAACACTCTTGAGAATATGAATAAGCATGTTGCAGCCAACGACTTCGGACAGATCACTGCTATGTAACAAATTTATATTTTATGTTAAGTTTTGTGATATAGTATAGTGCGGTGGGAGGCACAGTTAATCACAACAGGCTACAAAGAATGAAAGATGAAGGTGAAACGACGTACTTCTGACGAATGAGAGTCCCGCTGCCAATCACATGTGCTACTTGGTACGTGAAAAACAATGTCACACGCTGAATACAGCGCATTTCATCTCACACCTTACAGGATAAGTCCAGTTTTAAAAAAAAGTACAGTTTCTCACAGGATTCCACGTATGTACTGTGAGGAGTGACATTTGTCTATTGGGAGTGGCTATGCCCGCATCAGCCACTACATACATCAGGCCATCCGCCCAGTTCAGTTTCTGAGGGTATGTGGGAAATATTCAGAAATTTTTTCGGACACCTCTGTGGACCCTGCCAGTATCTTACACAAATTACTCCTCGCCAGCAGGAGTGACGAAGCTTACTGTTCACCGAGGTCCACACACTGATGAACCCACCCAGCTGCAGTACGCACAACATGCAGTATGGTGCTCGGCATAGAAGGTCCAGATGAGGTCTCCCCGAGGACGCCTGGGGTGCCGAACTCATTCGGCAGCAATCTGGAGTCCTTCCAGGGCGCCTCGCAGCTTTAAGCACTCCCGTGAGAGGCCGGTGCGGTGCGGACCGCCGGCAGCCGGCTGGCGCCCCGCCAGAGCGCGGCGCTGCGGCGAGTGTCCGGAACTCGCCCCTGGGACCGCCGCCGCTGGTCAGACCGAGTCGCCCAACAGACGGTCGTCGTCTTCCCAGGGCGGCGCTTGGTATCAGAGCTCCACGCACTCCGGTGACTTCCACGAGGCGCCGGCGCGCAGCAGGTTGTAGAAGCGGATGACGCCGTATATCGCCAGGCACTGTGGGCACAAACAGAACAAAGATTCATTGCGCCTGCTGCTACTTACACACTGACCACCTCTCTGGTGGTGTTCGGCTCGGAGACAGCCGATCCGAATCTATAACGTCGCGTTTTCATCTTTCTTAGGAAAAATGCCATCTATATGTTTGTCCGCGTCGTCAGAAAGTAAATTTACGAAGAGTATGACACTTTTCAGCTACATACAACATTGGACAACTGTTGGAGCAGGTTACATGCCTCTAGCTCGAACATGCTGCTAATTACCGTTCCTAATTGTATGCCTAACTGCTACCATGTGGTCTGTCAATCGTCTTTCTGATCAACTGGAGTACAACGTAACATCTGTGACAGGTATGTTTTCTGAACGAAAGGCATTTATGGGGAACACGAAATTTATATGCTACATACAGATATGATCACCTCCTGTCACCACTTGTACCACGGCTTGTATACCATCATTACCACGAGCCTTAGAGTTAGCCATTGCATTTCACACGAACTTGGATAAGTGATAGTTTACTAAATTAATCACTAACACTAATACTGAGCTGACAATAGTCATTGGATAGCGATATTTACATAATGCACATATACAGATGGCAATTGTATTGCGTAAACAAAGTATAAAAAATATTTCAGTTGGTGTAACTGTCATTTGCACTCGTGTGATTCATGTGAAAAGTTTCCTACCTGATTATGGCCGCACGACGGGAGTTAACAGACATTGAATGCGCAGTGATAGTTGGAGCTAGACGAATGGGACATTCCATTTCGGAAATCGTTACGAAATTCAATGTATCGAGATCCAAAGTGTCAAAAAAATGGTTCAAATGGCTCTAAGCACTATGAGACTTAATATCTTAGGTCATAAGTCCCCTAAACTTAGAACAACGTAAACCTAACTAATCCTTGCCCGAGGAAGGACTCAAACCTGCGACCGTAGCAGCAGCGTGGTTCCGGGCTGAAGCGCCTAGAACCGCTTGGCCACAGTGGCCATCCACAATGTCAGAAGTGACCGTTGCCGTTGACCACGGAGAACGCAGTGGCCGATGACCTTCACTTCACGACTGAGAGCAGGGACGTTTACGTAGATCACTTCTACGTGAAATAACTGCAGAAATCAATCAATGTAGGACGTACGACGAACATAAAAATAGGAACAGTTCGGCAACATCTGGCGTTAGTGGGATATGGCAGCAGACGGCCGACGCGAGTGCCTTTGCTACCAGCACGGCATCACCTCCACAACCTCTCCTGGGCTGGCTTATGGCCCCCTGATGACTGGAAAACCGTGACCTGTTCACATGAGCCCTCAGTTTAGTTGGTAAGAGCTGACTGTAGGGTTCAAGTCTGGCACAGACCCCTCGAAGCCATGGATCGAAATTGTCAACAAGGCACTGCGTATGCTTGTGGTGGCTCTGGAATAGTACCTAAAAGTCATTTAAAGTGAAATGTGTAGACAGCAGCAGAAAGCACTGAAAACTAGTCTGTGTGATAAAGTCGAGTTCTAAAGGAAAAGTCATTATAATCACTTGTACGAATAACAAGACTGAAAAAAGTTTCAAACGAAAACTAAAGATTCCATTTTAAAGGAATCCATAATGTAGTCTTCATTTCCGTTCCTTTGTCATAAATATTGCTGTATCATCAGTACTCGGTTTACTCTGTTGCAGAGCAAACATTATCTCCACAGTAATGAATACTGTGCGCTAAGCGTAGTATCGGCCAACAGCAACGCTTTCTTACCAGGGTCCGTTGTTCGAAACCTCCCTTCCATCACAGCCTGACGCCTTCCTGAGTTGCACTATCAACTTCTGGGCAACTCCTGAAATGCGTCTGGCTCTTCTTTGTAAACTATCCTATACTAGAGCACACTCACATCCAGAGAAAGTGGTCTCAGAATTGTTGACGGTGACTGCAATGGCGTTCCGGAATTTGGAGCAACGAATCATGTAATCAGTAGCACGAGAATTCTGTGACTGTTCTTGGGGTCCTTGTATCTGCCGTGCTTGCATTTTTCCTCTAACCATTGCCCTGTCTTTCGTTATGCCAGCTATACATTTGGTTGTAGTACCTGGGATGACCCAAGAGATAAACCAGTGACGCAGGTTGCATGTAAACAGCGTAATATGTCATATCATGGGGCCGCGTGCGTCGAAAATCTCACAACGCGGTATGTTGGTTGTGCCGCCACAAAGAGTCATTGTGCTAGACAGCGTAAGGAAAGTACTTAGTGGAGACATAGAAGGCTGTTGGTACCAGAGATGTTGTTTATTATAGATAGTAGACTAGTGAAAGGATACTTACTAGAAACAGTGTAGTTACGTGAATTATGAGTTTATGAGCTCTCGAAGGGTCTACACTGGTAGATATCTGGCGTAATTTCACAGAATGCCTGAGTGGTGTGCTGAACTTTTCTCTCGCCTTTTGTTTCTGTGCTTAACACCTGCTGTTTGTTCTATTTTCTAGTGCAATAGTTGTAAATTGTGATAAAGCGCTGACAAAGTAATATATCAGTGTCGTGGCAGTACCATATCATCTGCGTTTTTTGTCTCCACATCATGTTACGCTGGCTATAATTATCTTAGAAAGGCGCTCATATACTATAGATGCGAGATGGGTCATCATCCGTGACGTCATTGTTACACCGCACCAGGTCCCCCAAAGTTAAGTGGGCACGATAGAGGAAATTTTACATAAGGTAACTGTCCGAAACAATTTATGCCATAATGAGAGAATTTATGGGATACCAGTGGAACTTCGATAAGGCTAGGTGCAGAGTGGGGAAGGAAAATACTTAGAAAAGGGTGATGCGAAGCTTCATAAGATTAACAGGATTACATTTGTAGGATGACCCTCGGATTTCCACACCCCTATTCGTACTACATGGTTTGACACACCTGCTACAAAGAGTGAAAGAGGTTTATCCATTCCTCAGTGAGACAGCTTAGGGAGTGTTGCAAGGAGGAGCGAAAATGGGTCTCAAGCACGTGTAGTGTAAATGCGATAATTCAATGTCTGCTGTTTGATTTTAGGACTAGTGCTGGTTTTCAGAGATAGCCAGTGACTGCAAGCACATAAGCGGTGGAGAGACTTCAAAGGTGTCTGAGTATCTGTGTTATGTGTGTCACGAACGGAGTAATATAGATGCTGTGCACCAAAAAGTAATCAATTTTGTTCACAATAAACGGAAAACAACTAACTAGTTCCAGGTGAAGCGACAGGACAGTGCGATGGGCGGAATTCTTCGAAGTGGGGGAGAGGTTAACGACACGAGCCCAGTCAGAAGAGCTCGATGCCGTAAAGCGGCCCAGTACGGCAATTCTCGGATTCAGTAGTGTGCAACCGTGATCATTCGGCGTGGACGTCCGCCTACCGGTCAGTGCCAGGACTGTTATCGTAAGCAGGGACGCTTGGGCAGCGCATAGGAACTTCGGCAGCAGAAAGTTGTTTGGACACGGATATACACTGGGCGTGAGGCCAGAGTAGATATGTGTCAAAGCTATGAGTCGTCCAGTTGTAAAATATCATCAGCAATCTCCGTGAGGTCGCCACTGGCCTGATAAGACTAATTGCTTAGAGAGTGCAGCAGCTCCCCAACGGGTCAAGGGTTCAACTGAAGCCCTCTTGGCAACCGATCACTGGGGCCAGTCGGCGGCAGCCGGCCGCTGGTCCGAGATTCGCTCGCTGGACGTCTGTGACTGTCATTTGCCATGACCAGGCGGCACTCAACGTCTTACACACAGCTTGAAGTTTAGTCACGGCCGGGATTATTGGCTACACAGGGTCACACCACGCCTTCATGTTCCCAAGCAACAATGTGCCGTGTCACCGGGCCACAATTGTTCGAGATTAGTTTGAAGAACATTCTGGACAATTTGAACGAACGATTTTTCCACGCAGATGGCCCGACGTGAATCCTCTGGAACTTTTAAAAGAAAAAATCGGGAGGTCAATTTGAGCTCAAACTCCTGCAGTGGAAACATTTTCGTAATTATGGACGGCTATAGTCGCAGCGTGGCTCAATATTTCTACGACTTGTGGAGTCCATGCCACGTCAACCTCCTGCACTACACCGGGAAAAAGGAGGCCCGACACGGTAAAAGGAGGTATCGCTTATGTTTTGTCACCCCAGTGTATGTCAGTGCAGTTTATAGGCAGCTGGTAGCACAGCGTAAAGGGTACAGAAGAGCACTCAAGGAGTCGTGTGAGGACAAGTCCCTACGCGGAAGAATCGGTTGATATTTACAATTTCTACGTTACTTACACTGACTGAACACAATGCACAATAGACTGTATTTTGAATGTTTTCGTATAAGGCATCAAAAGGAACGTCAAAGAAAATTTGGTTCAAAAAATGGCTCTGAGCACTATGTGACTTAACATCTGAGGTCATCAATCCCCTAGAACTTATAACTACTTAAACCTAACTAACCTACGGACATCACACACATCCATGCCCGAGGCAAGATTTGAACCTGCGACCGTAGCAGTCGCGCGGTTCCAGACTAAAGCGCCTAGAACCGCTCGGTCACACTGGCCGGTATGAAAGTTGGGGCTGGAAGAAAATTTACATAAAGTTTGTAAGCGGAACTTCGTATATACAATTAAATACTACTATTTGCGGGGAATGATTTATAGGCACTGGAGTGATATTCATCGTAACAATAGACGAACCAGTAATTATCATGACATCTTGCTAACGCTATAAATGCCACCTTTTTATAACTACATTATTGCTTTAAAGTTTCTGTAGAAAACAGATTTGCTGCACAAAGTCTATTGAGCTCACACCTAGTCAAGTTAGACGGCAGTTATTTAGATTTTGAACTACATTCATGTAAAGAAAAAGAACAGGACCCCTTGTATAAATAGAGATAGGACGATTATATTTACAGTACAAGTGCAGAGTATGTTCTACAGAAATGGCGAACATTTGAGCTATGCCAACCCGTGGGTTCAAGGACAACATAAATATCGCGGTACGAGATGACATATAAATGTGCATCCGGCCCTCGTTGTCGCTGTTAACCGAAGGTAATTCATCAGTGTGACTTGAGCATGCGTGCAGAATGCCTCGTAGACTCATGCGCCAACCGCACCGACAAATCACCAAATTTCAAACCGGGCGCAATATTGGCATGAGCGAATGTGAAGCATCCATCCGCAAAATTGCTACTCGTGTGGACTCAGTGTTTCTGCAGTGCAACGGGTGTGTACAAAATCATTCACGGAAGGCCGTAGAACACGACGAGAAGAGTGACGTCGCACCACCCACATCATCCCCCGAGAAGACTGACACCTCACCCAAATGCCATTGCACGAGATATCTGCCTCCTCCTCGGCTGTGAGGCAACAGTGGAACAGTGTAACACATCGTACAGTGTCAGAGATGAAAGTCCGGCCTCGTTCATTACGGAATTTGTTATTTGCGCGTCGTCCTTCTCCATCTACCATTGACGAATGTACAGAAACATGCTAGATGGTAATGGTGTATGGAACGAAATCACTGGGAACAGGAATGGCATCAGATAGTGTTTCCGGACGAATCCAGGTTCTGTTTGTCTCCAAATGATGGCCGCAGTTTGATTTACCGCAGATAGGGGGATCGGCATCACAGTGAATGCATTAGCATAATGCCTTATGGTGTAGGGTGCCATGGGGTACAACCACAAATCACAGTTGGTGCGTGTCCAGGGCACTGTGACCAGTGTGACATACGTGAGTGACATCCTGTGTAGCCATACCCATTCTGCACAGTACCCCAGGCGCCATTTTTCAGCAAGACCATGGCCAACCACATGTTTCTGCACGAAAACGTGCCCTCCTGGTGTGACAATGTGACAACCTTTTGCGCTAGCCAGCCAGATCACCAGACTTGTCGCCAATCGAAGATGTGTAGGATGTGGTGAAATGACTGGTGCAGCGTTGTGACTCAGTGTCAACCACCATAGATGAACTTCGGGACCACATGAATACAGTATGAATGGCTATAGCACAGGAAAAATTTGCGCTTTAAATGTGTCGATGCCATCTTGCATGAAACAAGTTATCTGGGCCCATGGCGGACTCTATGTCTACTAGGCAACAGGATACATGCTGAACCGATGTGACTGAAATGCTAATCATTTCTGCAGAATATATTAATGTGCATGTGCTGTGAATATGAACGTCCTATCTCTGCTCGTTCAAGGTGTTCTGTTTTTTTCTCAACATGAGTGTAATCCGACACGTTTCGTGAAGAATGTCGTCTATAGTAAGTGTCTTACGGATTGTTTGCTCTACCCTACATATGCTATTACACATATGGATGCTCCGAGCGCTGGTGCTAAATTAAGACCATTCTAAAGCTCCGAACCGGCGCCCATGTCTCCGTCATACTGATGTCAGCTCATTTCGCTTATTAATGTTTTGCACAGTGTTGTTCAAATAGATGGCTAGATTTGCCTTTCTGTTTCTCTGCGGTCCTCTTCTGTGATGACAAGTTGTTCTACAGTGGCTACGTGGATCCACTCCCAATCTAGTTCTAAGTTGTGTCGTTCGCAGGTCGACAGCCAGAAGCTCACAACCATCAGAATTCAGCTGCCCCTACTGAAATGTATTATCTCTCGTAGGCAGGGAAGAGCAGGCGCGACGACAGATTCCTCTGGCTTCCACTCGTGGAATTTTAACCACCTGACGTGGCTAGAAACCCGAGAGGATTTTGTTAATTCATGTCGTATTCACATGTTTCGCATTTGGTTTGCCCTTTACAAATTATTTCCAGCCTTATTAACACGTATTGGAAGTCAGAACTATCTCCCATTCCCATTGGAACAACTGCAACCACATGCAATACACCTGTCTTAAATGCATGGCAGTTACCTAGAGATGAACAGACTGCTCAAAACCGCCAGTTGAAACTAATAACATTTTAAATAGACCACAAATCGTATTGTTACTAAATGATTTAAACAGTTTATCTTACCAAAATCCAGTGTTACCTGCCACGTGCCACCACCGATAAATTGTCTTCGCATTTCATTATGTGGCACTATTTGTGGGTGTGATAATCCGAAATACGTCACACTTTTGGTGAGGAACATAAAATGGCGAAAGAAAACGACCTTTTAGTTATTTGTAACGAGGCTCTGTATGGTCTATTACTTTATACGGTTTGCTACGAAATATGTATAATGATTTTGATACAGTGGCTAATATAATAACTACTGGCAGCGGGTCATCTTCATAAATGTCGGGTCCTCACGATAAGGGCGAGTAAGCCACCAGCACCGCCTTCGTCGAATCACGCCTGGTCGATGAATCGACCGCACATCGGACGTAAACGAAACGTCCCGCACACTTGTTGAAGCTGTCAGTTTGTCATTTCACGCAGAGAGATTTCATCACGGACAAAGCACTCACCCTCTCACATTGACGTTTGCTGTATTGAGGAGCGACGAACAACAGCCATCGATACTGTCACTCCAGAACTCCGAGAGAGGGCTTGCCGACAATGTGACTACAGATGATATATCTGCAGTATTAGTGTACAGGACACACCTAGAGGCTGTTTTGGAAACCACTGTACATGCTTAATATGCCTCTCAACGAGATCGTATTAAGACGCTGTATTTATTTTCTGCGTTTATGAGTATTTCGCTTGACGATAAAACCTCGGTGTGTAAGAAGGGCTACACAGACTGACATGAGGAATCTATGTTCCTAACTTGGTATGTAGTACGTTCCTAATGTATATTCTAAGCCAGAAAATTATGATATTCTTGCAGAAATTATTCTGTGAAAAAGTGGCCATAATTTTAGGAAAATGACGCATGTGTGAAAAAAAGTTATTTTGATAGTTGTACATGAAGGGCATCAAGCAAGTTCCATCCAGATCGATTCTACAAAGTTATTCTACACAGAAACGATGTGCCAAAAAACGCCGTAAATGTATGGTTGCGTGGAAGAGATTTTAATTCATGGAACCCTGTTCATCATAAAGGACGGTGAACATTCAGTACAGCGAACGTAATGTAGGGTGTATATGCAAGGAGAGCTGACGCTGTCATTATACACTACCTGACAAAAAGAGTAAAGAACCTATGAAGGGTGAAGAAAACACAATGAAACATCACGGGTTACGTGATGTTATTTCAGTTATTACAATACAGGGCCAAATTAACGAAGAACTTGGCAGCAGGAGCCCACTTATAACTATGATCCTGAATCAGCTCTGGCCTGGATGCTTGGATGCATGTACTGATTCAGCTTCGAAAAGGACCATAAAGGCGTTGCATCAACAGCTTAGGCTAGGCGCAAATTGAGACGCGTATAGCAGGTGTGACGTAACACGACACTACAGCGCGACAAGCAAGTGCGGGTGCAGCGCATATTGCGACGCATACACCATACTTCGCACGTTACATGTCAGCTTCGTGGTCAAGTGCCCATTATCTCGCTAATGACCATTCTTATCGTGATGTACACATTTTAGTAAGACACTACGCCAAACTCAAAAAGTTTGCAACGAAAATTAGGGGTCGCTATGATTTTGCGTTTGGTGCGTATTATGCCATATGTTGGTGCGTATGAAATTTAGCTAACATGTTGAATTTTTGTTTAGACTTGGGAGGAGATCTCTATCTGCCTCCGATCTCGAGAAAATGGATCCCATGTAGCGCGCTCACTTCCGATCTCACGCTCGCGAGAATGAAATACTCTCAACATGTCTCATATCTCCTAAACCGCTGGAGACATCGAAACGAAAGATTGGCGAGTGATAGCACACAAGGAGGAGGATGTTTCGCCAATTCTTAAACACACGGAACTTTCTTGCCTATGGGGATATGCCAGTATTTATACTTCTCTTTTTATTTATTTTACTCCAGTGACTGTAATTTTTTAAGAGTTATCGACTGCTACCGAATGAAGAGCTTCCTAGTATGAAAATAAACAGGAAATTTCTTCTTTTATGTTACGGCAAAACGACACTATGAGGTTTTCCGTAAGGTATTGAGCTCTGTGATTGCCAATTACTTGTTCAATGAGGCACTCCGTTTCGGAATTCTGTCGCAATAGCTGCTGTGAGATGAGTTCGGCAAATTACACTGTGACAAAGCAAGTACAATTAAACCAGTCACCAAGAGAAATATGGCCGTAACTCACAAACGGTGATGTTTCTTTGAGTGAGAAAAGTTACCAACGTACACAAAAACAAATTTCCAATTCTGTTGGAATTTTGGTGCAATGCCCGTAACCCACCGTATTTTTAACAATGAGCGTCTGGAATGGAAACTTAAAAACGGATTTTATTCCTTCACAATGGTCAATGTGTTGTCAGCAGCGTAGGATAATGAGCGCGACAGGAATTCACAAGCTTGCCATGTGAGCCTTGTGAGCTGGAATTCGAAAAACATTGTCATCAAAGTAGATCTGCCTTTGTCAGCAGTACATTTCAACAAATTAAATGTATCTAATCATAACACTCTTTAAGGATATTCCTACTTTCGTAATAATACCGACCATTTTGTTCATTTGTGTGGCCTGTTGTATAATTAGTTTATTAATGCTGATAATATGCATGCAGCAATTGAAATGATTTTTCTCATCACGGCGAACCCATTAAAACATGGTTATTTCTGACTGCTTTTCGACTGTTTCTAGCTTGCAGTGGAAATGTGATGTTCACATGCATGTAGTACAGTGTGTCGTATTACATTATTACATCCATATTAGAGTAATCACAGTGAGACTTCCATACTTCAGATCTTGGACGTTTATACCAGGAGCATAAATGGGATCAGACCTGTGGAGATTATCGCTTTCTAAATTTTTGTAGCAGATCGTACAGATACGCCAGCATACTAGGCAGCCAGAAGATATCTTTGTTTTACTTTCCTATCTTGATTGTTAATCACATGATTTTATAATATTTCTTAGTTCCTTATTCACTACCCTCTGTCCCTTCATGCGATCTGAAAACATCGCGGAGGCATATGATACAATTACAGCGTCCAATGGCTCATCAATTACTGAAGTATGCATTTTTCTTGGCAGAAGAATAACGAAACAAAACTATACAGAATAACAGAAAAGTAAAATGTACTAACGAAGAATGCTGGAGCGCTTAAATGGCGAAAAACGATACACTAACCAAAGTCAATAAAATTTAGTATACAGTAAGGTATAATTTATCATATGGGCAATGTTACCACTGCCAATATGCGCCGTTCCGAAGTGAGCATATGACCGGGCCACTTTTCCGTTCCCCACCTCAAATTTACCACGGTGCTAGCGAGGCACGCGCTACGCGCGACGCGAGAAACTGTGCCTCAACCACAACGCCGCGCGACCTGGCGCATGCTTGTGTCGCATCCCAATCGCGTCGCGCCGCAATTTGCGCGGTCCCATTTGAATCAGTGAAGTTAGAAGAACGCGCGCTGCGCTGCGTCGCGGCACACACGCTATACGCGTCTCAATTTGCGCCTAGCCTAAGCCCACAAATGTTGGAGCTGATGTCCACGTTGCTCCCACACGTGCCCTGTAGGGAACCAATCTGGGGATCTAGCTGGCGAATGAAGTACCTCAGCATCACGGAGACAGTTCATAAGGACAGGTGTCTTGTGGGCACGAGCGTTGATCTGTTGAAAATTGCCACCACGATTCGGACGCATGGCAGCTAAGACGTGAGGATGTAGGATGTTTAAGTCGTGCCGTTGTGCGGTCTGAGTTCCCTCAGTCATTACCAACATGACCGGAAGTCACAGGCGATGACTCCCCACACCGTGACGCCAAGAGTAACACCGCTGTGCCTCTCCAAAACGTTGGAAAATTGAGACTTGTTCCCAGATTGTCGCAATACCCGCCCACGATGGTCAACCACGGCACTGCAGAACCGTGTTGCCAAGCTAGATAACTGTACAATATAGAGGGTGCTTTTGTCCTCGTCTTGACCGAGGACACGCGCTGCCCGTGTTGAGTCTTCCACGGGAGATGGACTGGACACCAATCAGCCTAGAGGGGCGCAAGTGGCAGTGATTGACATAACGTTGTGTCGCCTATGGAGGCAAGGCACATAGTGCTGCTGTACTGCTCCCATGGCTGTTAAACGTATTTCATGTAAGTGGTTGTTCTAAGCAATCCTAAAGGTTAAGTTACTTCTGCTGCTCTACCACCGTCAGTTCTTCCAGCGCAGCCGTACGTACCGGTTCCTTGGTTTAATATTCTGTTGGTGGAATCTTGTCCATGTTTTTGCCGATATTTTTTTAATGCCTACTATTAAGATTTAACATCTGTAATTAAGAATTTGGCCAAGCTAGTCTTGTGCATATTGCTATTTATTTAGAGTAGCTAGCTCTTGAATCAAGTCGTCATCTTTAAGGCTGAGTTGCAATTCTGTATATTAAACATTACAAAATTAATTTCTCATTTTTAAAATAGCTTTAGTGTCACAGTATTTTGAGTTGTTTAAAGTTTAATTCCAAATTTTGAGCAGTTTAGGGGTGTCGTCATCAGTAAAAGTAGTTTTACTGTCCTTTATTATGTTTACAGTATATAAATGAAAACGTAAATGTTTATTTGTTCAGAATCGTATAGTTCCAACAGTTCTTAAACAGTTCCTTTGAAACCTTGACACAGCATTACACTCAAAAATGCTCATGTTTTTGTATAACTATTAGAGCGCTACATATAATACTATAGTAACTACAGTGGAAATTTACGTAAAAACGTATATGTTCGTTTATCGAAAATTGACCGTCTGCTTCAAAATTTTGACACAATATTGATTTAAAATGCCTATTTTTAATATGTATAATATATAAATAAATATGTTATATGTTAAGGGGAAACGTTATTACCAAAAATCGCGAAAAACTGTTGACCAATTTACTTCAGATTTTTACATAATATTCTAATGAACATTTGGACGGACATAAGATCAAAGAAGTTGCATTTATGGCTTAGCAGCTTATGATTGGTATACTACTATGGAATCTGAATTTGCAGTAACAATAAACAAACGTTAACAAAATTCAAGGTCAGGGAGGAAGGAAAGAGCCAATGGACACAGAAAGTGGAAAAGGGGTGACGGAGAGTGGGGCGCGGGAGGGGGGGGGGGGGTGAGCAAATGGAGAAAGAGAGGGAGGAGAAAATGCACAGAGAGAAAGAGGGAAGTGATAGACAGAGGGAGGGGAAGGAGGAGGGGATGAACGTACGGAGGGGAAGAAGGAAATGGAAGCAGAGGGGGAGGGGGAGAGATTAGGCCGTATATGCAATATCTGTACATACCAGAAACGAGTGCCTTCTCTTTTCCTTCTTTTCCATTTAACCAGACTAAGCACAACAATGCCTGGCCGGGGACACTTAGTGTTTAATAAATCAAATGTGATTTACTGTAAAACTTACTGCGCGCCATCAGCCTTGTTATCCTACTCCCATTTTGCCTGGTATGACAATGGCAACGGAATGAACAACTTAGACTGTATTTCCTGTTAGTGTGCTGAATAGCAGCTCTCTTTAATGTAGGTAAATGCTGAGTATTACCTTTATCAAAAGAAAATACCAAACATTGTCAATTATAAAAAAATGGCTCTGAGCACTATGGGACTTAACATCTATGGTCATCAGTCCCCTAGAACGTAGAACTACTTAAACCTAACTAACCTAAGGACATCACACAACACCCAGTCATCACCAGGCAGTTTCAATTATTAGTTGTGACAGAACACCGGAGCCAATCACGAGGAATAAATATCTAGGGATAATATTGCGACGTGATATGCAGTGATGTGCACAGATGAAATGGATAATACGGGATATGAACGGAAACACTGGACTTAGTATATTCTAGGACATCGTAGAGCGTATCTGATAGGAGCCGCTTACTCGACTGAGTATGATCGATACATCTACATCTACATGATTATTCTGCAGTTCACATTTAAGTGCTTGGCAGAGGGTTCATCGAACCACAATCATATTATCTCCCTACCATTCCACTCCCGAACAGCGCGCGGGAAAAACGAGCACCCAAACCTTTCTGTTCGAGTTCTTATTTCTCTTATTTTGTTTTGATGATCATTCCTACCTATGTAGGTTGGGCTCAACAAAATATTTTCGCATTTGGAAGAGAAAGTTGGTGACTGAAATTTCGTACATATATGTCGCCGTAACGAAAAACGTCTTTGCTTTAATGACTTCCATCCCAACTCGCGTATCATATCTGCCACACTCTCCCCCTATTACGTGATAATACAAAACGAGCTTCCCTTTTCTGCACCCTTTCGACGTCCTCCGCCAATGCCACCTGGTAAGGATCCCACACCACGCAGCAATATTCTAACAGAGGACGAACGAGTGTAGTGTAAGCTGTCTCTTTAGTAGACTTGTTGCATCTTCTAAGTGTCCTGCCAATGAAACGCAACCTTTGGCCCACCTTCCCCACAATATTATCTATGTGGTCTGTCCAACTGAAGTTGTTCGTAATTTTTACACCCAGGTACTTAGTTGAATTTACAGCCTTGAGAATTGTACTATTTATCGAGTAATCGAATTCCTACGGATTTCTTTTGGAACTCATGTAGATCACCTCACACTTTTCGTTATTTAGCGTCAACTGCCACCTGCCCACACCTTCCAGCAATCTTTTCTCAATCGCTTTGCAACTGATACTGGTCTTCGAATGACCTTACTAGACGGTAAATTATAGTATCATGTGCGAACAACCTAAGAAAACGGCTCAGATTGTCACCCAGATCATTTATATAGATCAGGAACAGCAGAGGTCCCGGGACCTTTCCTGGGGAACACCTGATATCGCTTCAGTTTCACTCGATGATTTGCCATCTATTACTACGAACTGCGACCTTCCTGATAGGAAATCACGAATCCAGTCGCACAACTGAGACGATACCCCATAGGCCTGCAGCTTGATTAGAAGTCGCTTGTGAAGTACGGTCTCAAAAGCATTCCGGAAATCTAGAAATACGGATTCAACTTGAGATCCCCTGTCGATAGCGGCCATTACTTCGTGCGAATAAAGAGCTAGCTGCGTTGCACAAGAACGATGTTTTCTGAAACCATGCTGATTACGTATCAATAGATCGTTCCCTTCGAGGTGATTCATAATGTTTGAATACGGTATACGCTCCAAAACCCTACTGCAAGCCGACGTCAATGATATAGCTCTGTAGTACGACGGATTAATCCTACTACCCTTCTTAAACGCTGGTGTGTCCTGCGCAATTTTCCAATCGGCACCGAGCGAGGTGGCGCAGTGGTTAGCACACTGGACTCGCATTCGGGAGGACGACGGTTCAATCCCGCGTCCGGCCATCCTGATTTAGGTTTTCCGTGATTTCCCGAAATCTCTCCAGGCAAATGCCGGGATGGTTCCTTCGAAAGGGCACGGCCGACTTCCTTCCCCGTCCTTCCGTAATCCTCTGAGACCGATGACCTCGCAGTTTGGTCTCTTCCCCCAAACAACCAACCAATCCAATCTGCAGGTACAGATCTATCGGTGAGCGAGCGATTGCTAAGTAGGGAGCTATTGTATCAGCGTAATCTGAAAGGAACCTAATCGGTATACAATCTGGACTTGAAAGCTTGCCCGTATCAAGCGATTTGAGCTGCTTCGCAAACCCTAAGGTATCTACTTCTAAGAAACTCATGTTACCAGCTGTTCGTGTTTCAAAGTCTGGAATATTCAATTCGTCTTCCCTGGTGAGGGAATTTCGGAAAACTGCTTTCAATAACTCCGCTTTAGCGCCACAGTCGTCGGTGACAGAACCATCGGCACTGCGCAGCTAAGGTATTGACTGCCTCTTGCCGCTTGTGTACTTTACATACGACAAGAATTTCTTCGGATTTTCTACGAAATTATAAACAATGTTTCTTTGTGGAACCTATTAAAGGCATCTCGCATTGAAGTCCGTGCCAAATTTCGCGCGTCTGTAGATTTTAGCCAATCTTCGGGATTTCGCATTCTTCTGAACTTTGCATGCTTTTTCCGTTGCCTCTGCAACAGCGTTAGGACCTGTTTTGTGTACCATGGGGGATCAGTTCCATCTCTTACTAATTTATGGGGTACGAATCTCTCAATTGCTGTTGCTCCTATGTCTTTGAATTTGAGCCACATCTCGTAGGGCTTGATATTTTTATTATGTAGATATGCAGCAGACATCGAAGGAGGGAATGTCCAGAATTGCTTTGACCGGGGATTGCGCATATGAATGTGTACCAGAAATCCTAAGGCTGCTTTTAATCTTTGGAAGAAAGTCGACATTACTATCACGAAACTGTAAATTTAGAGGTCTGTTACTAGAGGAAGACAGCACAACAGCTTCAATGCATCTATGGTTCAGCGCGCATTTGGGACCATATCTTGAGAATAAGATACGGAAGATTGGAAGATAGTCATGTTTTAAACTTTCAAGAAAATCGATGTTTTTGGCCTACAATATTTTCTGGAATACTTGATTTATTGTAGTGTTCATACCAAGTTCGCCAAAAACTGTGTTATCGAGTTCATGGCGGGGAAAAATTAGTCGTCATCGGAGCCATCGCGGCTGCATGTAATTTCAACAGTGGCCTAACAGGCATTATGGAAATTATGAATGCGCGAATGTGAGATCGGAATAATCTTTCCAACTTGAGCACAAAAGCAACCGAAAAGCATATCGAGCGAGCAGAGCAGGGGATGACAGAATCTGCCAGAGAGGCCCACAGGACAACCATGGCAGCGAAGAAGATGGAGGAGGACCTCCTTTTCGATATGGAGGGACTGATTTATGGTCCAGGGAGCGCTGATTATAGGTATGTGTAACTTAACTACGAAAGGTGTACCTCACAAGCTTCAACTCGTTTTTCTTGAAACCGTAAATTTCAAATAAGCGGGAAACACAGTTTGAGAAGGATTCGTATCATGTTGATCCTAATTTGATGCCGGCATGTTAAACTGAATTCCGCATCATCGTACGTAGATGTTTTGCTAAATCAGAAGTGTTTCGGTGCACTTTTTTGTTCCGAATTTTTTGCCAAAGGTAAGACGTTTGTTATAATACGCCACCATTTAGTTAGAACTTAATATTTTGAAAACGTTCTATGTAAGGTGATGAAAAATATATTGAAAATAGCTTACACAACCTTATTTTGTTACGGGTATAGTAGGAGGACTTTTCGGGTGGAAGGGTTCCTTCCATCCGATAGGGACCGAAAATGTTGGCTTGAACATAAAAGTATAAGGAATAAAACTATATCATCAGATTTATCATTACATTTTATTTTATTCGAAAAAGTCACGAAATGCCCTCCATTTGAAGCGTTCCTAGAGGACTATCCCCTTGAGGCGTGTACCGGGCCATATAGATAACAAATCCAACAAGACAGGCTGCTGCTAATATTGTACGTAGAAGCCCCTCTACAGCATGTAAATGACAACAGTTTACAGCGTACCACAGTGGTGAGGGGAAGTCGAGACGAACAATTTGATAAAAGATACTTCTGATCTGTCAGGTCTGAAAAGAATCTCGAGTACTGGCCTACAAAAGCCCACTAAGTTACAGTGAATGCGCGCAGCACAAGATTTTTAATATCCCATCGTCCTCTTATGACACCGGATTTCCTTGATAATAATAAGTTAACTTTCCCTGTTATGATAATGAAACGAAAAGATTATTGAACAAGATATGCAAAAACAAATAGCGTTTCTTGTTAGATCTAAATTTAACTGTTATATCCACAGACCAAATAACAACACGATTTGTCAGTTTTACACTGTTCAAATGGACCACAAGTGTCACATATCAAATTGTTCAATGAGATGTTCCCTACATCCCAGCAGTACGTTGTAAACAGTTATCGTTTCCAACTTGCAAAGGCTCTACAGTAGCTTGCGTACTATATGTGCAGCTGGAGGAAATAGAACGCACATGTTCTGTGCTTTTACATTCGCTATCAGAAGAGTTTCCCGAGCTTTAGTAGATACTGATTACTTTTTGAACTTCCTGAAATTTTCTGCTGCCCTCGTAAATTCCATGGACACGACATTAGTAGAGAGATACGGAAACTTTACTGCAAAACATTGAACTCGAGGAAATATGCTGCTGAGAGTTTGGCGCGTTGCACCGAATCGGGTCGTTAAAGTTTCGCAATGTTTTGATACATTACCTACACGTCATCTCTAGTGATGTACGCGTTTCATACTGTGATCAGTATACGCAAAATCATTTTCACTCAGTATCTTATTTTGGAAACACATACAGATAACTAGTATACACGCCGTGTGACTCCGTATGCTGGAGACTGAGTGATAACTGTAATCCGTCTGGCAAACTACAAAAACATTAGTCATTTTTTAAATTAGGAGGAGGTGATATATGTTTTTGTATCAAACTAAAATTATGACAGCTATTATTGATCAAAATTATATAAAAAAGGGAAAAAAAGACGTGCGTTTTATAACACGTGTTAGAGCTCTAATTCAAATGAATATTTAGAAGGAAGCAATTATTTTTAAACGAAAGACTGCATAAGAGTTGGCGTAATCGACTGGATCGACGGGCAGGAGAACGTTAGGAGGACCATTAAAATGAGTAAGACTTTCGGAGGAGTTCATAGGATGGGCATCAATCCTGTCCCTATTGACCTGTAAGAGAGCCCAAGACTGTTCTGAACGAGGCGACAACTAATGAAAAAGCACTAGGTTTTATTGATTCGGCAAGAAACAAGACAGTTGCTACGATACCAATCGCAATACCACTTTAATAAAATCGTCACTTCTTTTTCTATTGATTATTATAGCTGCTGGCAGATTGTAAAAATCCATAGCAACGAGGAAAAAAGAAAGGAAATGAGGTATATAGTGAAATTAGTGTTTAACGTTTAGATGGACGTTTTCTACCATTGTACAACGTAAATAAATTCGTATGCACTGACGAACTGATGCTTCAGTTTTCGTCTCTGTCTACATTTAAGGTAAACTCCAGCGTCTAACACAAAAAGTGAAACATTCGAAAGTGGAGGAGGAAACAAAATGAACCTTCACGGATTGAGAGAGTATGTTGTGTTCTTTCAGTGGTTACGGCATCGAGTCAAACTCACAAAGTACGAGCGCGCTTATCAGTACACGTTACATCCCCTCTGGCCTCGATTAGTGGACTCATTCGGGTGCGAAGGGTGTCATAATGCTGCTGTAGCCTCTCATGAGGTGACCTGTTTTGACAGGTACTTAATAGCCCAGATACTGGGGCTGGGATAGAGTTGACGTCCAAGCTGGGCCCACACTTGCGACAGGTCTTAAAATTCTTGCTGGTGACGAGAGTACTACAGCATTACTTACACAGTTCACAGAGCCAAGTACTGTATGTGTACAAGCACTGTCCTGAAAATGGTCACATAAAAGGTAAGCACAGAGACTCAGAATGTCACTGAGGTTCTTTTGTGTCGTTACTGTTCCCTTAATCATGTTGGCCATAACCTGAAGTCATATCCAATGGTTTGCTATAACGTGACACAGCTGTGGCTCTTTAAAACATTGGAAGAACGAAAGCTCTCTCCAGGTTGTTGCGGCACACGCCCACAATGGTCAACCTGGGCAGTGTAGAACAGCAGTCATTGATGAAAACAAAGTAAGGCCATTCATTAGCATTCCATTCTTCCCGGTCACAGAACCGCTCCAAACGCCCACGTATGGGACGGTGGTTCCGTATTCTGTCTGTTCATCGTCCCCGACAAATGGTGCGGGAAGACATAGAAAGTTCTGGGAATCCATTAGTTGTTCTAAATTGACATACGCAAAAGTGAAGGGCTTACAATGTACTTGCTGCACAATACGGCTCTCCTTTCTTGTGGTTGTCAGAACCGGAACAATTTGGCTGCAATTACGCTCCCATGCAGTCCAACATGGGGCAGCTATTACTTCCAAATACCCAACCATTATTGTTCGATTCGACCAGCCGGCCAAATGGAAATCCACAATAAGGCCCTTTCAAACTTTTGATAGCAATGTCTTACAAGAGTACGATATATCATCGGTCATTCAAACCAATCGCTCGACATCTGGAGCTGTTCACTCCGCCTTTATACCTTACCAAGCCCGGTAACAGCCCTAACCACGAACAACGCTAATGCATTCTGGTGGCTGTTCTACCTCTCAGTCTAGATTGCAACTCTATAATCATACACGTATGTGGTATGTAAGTGTACGAAGTCACGCTGACATCCGACCTTGTTTCCTGGGTGATTCCCTTTCTTCGTCACTCAGTGTATTAGAAGTCACAAAGACGGTGACATTCACATATGATAATTACTTAAAATATTTGTTTTATTTTGATAGCTTTTCAAAATCAAAATGAATTACTTGAAACTAAAAAGTAACTAACAAGAATAGAAAACGAATTCTGGCTATCAGTTAGTAGAAGGTTCCTAGCAGCCTCTGTAATATGGTACGATCTCACGCAGCACATGTGAAGGTGGTTTAGGAAAAAAAAAACTAGGAGCTTGCTCGTGGCTCTCATTGAGATGCACTGACATGAACTGAGAATATCCATAAGAGAATATTGAACAGTGAGAGCGTGCTGCAGCATTTGGAACTTTAATATCTGTCGAGCTAAAATTGACGATAGAGTGTCACAAACCCAGTGGATGAGTCATAGACCAAAAATATAACAAAGACACCAGAGAGACGTTGAGAAAACTATTAGGAGACTATGGTGGCAATCAAAAAAATATTCAGTTTTAACTGATTTATTCCTCGAGGGAAAAAAACAACGCACAATAACATATATTAAGCATGCATCCAGAGTAGACAAGTGAAAGATTCTTCAGCACCAAAATTTAAGACATGTAAAAGGGGTCATAAGCAACTCGATGAAAATGCCGATAAACTTTATAGACGCGTTCCTTGCACAAAAATGAGAGAAAAAATCTAGTAAGAAGGGCTCTAAAACTCGTAGCTTAAGAGATATGACCACTTGTTCATCTTCGCTACTATAAAATACAACTCTTCTGCTGCAAGCTCCTTGATTTTCATATTATGCGAGGACGTAGTATGGGCATAAAGCAAGAAAAAATTTCTTGTATGTATTCGTTCTAAAATGCGTACCTTAAGAGCTATGAGCTCCTGCTCAGTAGGAGAGATGTTCTTCACACTAGCGAAGATGAACAAGTGATCATAGCTCTTAAAGTATACATTTTAAATCCCAGGTTTACAAGATATTTTTTCTTGTTTTGGTCATTACTTTCTCCTCCGAAAAGTATGGGAAGCCAAGACCTTGTAGCAAAAATAACCTTTCTCATAGTATCGAAGTTCAACATATACTCACACCATTGAACCCATGTTTAGTAGACCCTTTTACTTACTTCTGCTTAAGGAACCCGTCCCTGAAATTTGCTGTTTCTTTTCTTTCTTTCGGACACCCTGCTGAACTGTCATGGCTGAAAGCCGCCTCAGTTCTATATAATTTTGATAGCACAACTTTTTAGTAAATAATATCAGGTAACTGGCATATTGTAACAGTGAGCTTGATATTTAATTTCCACTTCAAAGTTAAGTTTCTGAGAAACTCGTACTTAACACCCTTGAGTTTTAGTGTACTATATTATCATTTACGAAGACAGGCAATACAAGTCTGATTGCCCTAATGAATTGTACGTTTTCTCACTCAAAATTATTCCTGCATCCGTATTACCTACAATTTCAATTCATCCAAATCATTCATACTAAATTTCTTCTTAAGGCTAATCTGAATTCTTCAATTTTCATCTTATCATTATCTAAAATGAAAATGTCGTTTACATTTCACAAAATGGAGTGTGTAAGTTCTTATATTATATAGACATCCATCAGTACTCCGTTGCGCAAAATCTAAATCCTTAACAAACTTGTCCAACATTAAATTTCAACATATTAATGCCTGATATAAACCGTCAAATGCTTTGTTTACCTTACGTATAGTACGTGGTTCTGCAACAAATTCTGCCGCTACCTTTAGATCAATTTCTTCATTTAAGTTTCCAAGAGGGAAATCACTTTCTACATACATTTTACGTGCAATCAGTTTTTCATAATTTATAACAAATAATCATATTCTCAGAGCTGTCAGACTTGCTGCAGGAGCATAATTATGTGTCTTAATAGTCAAACTCTCTTCCTTGAGCGCAACCTCGAGCAACTACTCTGTTCTGGTCCTACGTGAAATCGCTAAGGTATAAGGCTTCCATCCACTCACTGACGAGACTGATACCCACATGAAGAAAGAAAAAGACCAAATTTTAAATCTCGTGTGTAAGAAAGCGTTCACAAAGGAGAATCTTACAAATATACCGCCGTTTGACCATCGCATAGAGTCCCGTATGGATGACTGGGTAACAAGCATCCCTGGCGTAGGAAAATAGGAAAAAGCTGTAAGAGTTGAAAAGTAATAAGTCGAAAGGTCGAGATGCAATCGCAATTTGATTCTCCAAATAGTACTCTATGACACTGGCCTCTTAATTACCTTGCACTCATCGTGACTCTCTCACTTAACGCAAAGTTACAAGCAAATAGAAAAAAATGGGCAGGTGACTGATGTATATAAGAAGGGGAGTGGAACACATCCGCAAAATTACCGACCAATATAATTAAAATCGGCTTCCTGCAGAGTTCCAGAGCATATTATGAGTTCGAATGTAATAAATTCACTAGAGACTGGAAAGAGTATAATAACGAATCAGCACGGTTTTAGAAAGTATCACTCTTATCAAATTTTGCTTGCCCTTTTCTCACATGATATACTGCGAACAATGGATGATAGGCAACAGGCAGGTTCCCTATTCCCAGATTTCCGACAAGCATTCAAGGTACCCCACTTCAGACTGTTAACGAAGGTATGGGCAAACGGAATAGGTTCCCAAACATGTGAATGACTCGATGGTTTCTTAAGCAATAGATTCTAGTATGTTGTCTCACAGACAAGAGCACAGTCAGGAGTATCCCAGGGAAGTGTGATAGGACAGCTACTATTTTCTGTACGCGTTAGTGGTGTGGGGGAAAGCAGTCTGCGGTTTTTGGTGATGGTGCTGCAGTATACGGGAAGGTGTCATCTTTCTGTGACTGAAGGATGGTACAAAGTGACTTACACAAAATTTCTCGTTGGTGTGATGTATGGCAGCTGGCTCTAAGAGCATAAAAGTAAGTTGATGCGGATGAGTAGGAAAAACAGACCCGTAATTTTGGGATACAGCATTAGAAGCGTCCTGCTTGACACAGTTGCCTCGTTTAAATAGCTGGAATGGAACAAGCATGTGAGGACTGCGGTAGAGAAGGTGAATCGAAGACCTTGATTCATTGAGAGAATTTTGGGGAAAGTGTGGTTAGTCCTTTAATGGAGACCGCATATAGAACGCTAGTGCGACCTATTCTTGAGTGTTGCTCGAGTCCTGCTCGAGTGTTCCTTCTTAAAGGAAGGAACCGAAGCAGTTAAAAAGCAGTTTGGTATAATTGTTACCGTTTGCTTGGAACCACACAAGTGTTACAGAGATGTTTCTGGAACTCAAATGAAATCCGTGAAGGGAAGGCAACGTTCGTTTCGAGGAAAAGTATAGAGAAATTTTAAACGACTAGCACTTGAAGCTGACCGCAGAACGATCCCCCAACGGCCAACATACATTTCACGTAAAGGCCACGAGAATAAAATACGAGATATAAGGGCACATTCGGAGGCATGTAGATAGTCTTTTTCCCTGCTCTGTGTGCGAGTGAAACAGGACAGGAAACGACTAGTAGTGCTAAACGGTACCCTCCGCCAGTCACCGTACGACAGCTTGCGGATTATGTATGTGCCTGTAGATGTATATGTAGAGTTATAGGTACTAGTATTTCCTGCATCACCACATTTCACGTTATGTCCAGGTTACGTTTCCATTCATTACTTACATCTCTTCTGTTACAGCATAAGAGCCATTTGTTCTTAACCTGATCAGCTCTACGAGTAAATCTCACTGAAAGGCTCCAGAATATCCTCGACGTACATTTATCCATTTATTACTAATACAGCATAGTCCTCCATCAACACCAAACATTTTCTACCTCTAGCACTTTTGGGGATTTCGAGAACTTTAACATCTGTTTCTCCATTTTCAATTGATATCGAGCCATTAATACAGTTATTGAAAATTTGTTCATCTATGATAAGCTCATCGTTTGTGTGGTTGTGTCTTCTTTGCAAGAGAACCAGTCTTCATTTTCAAAATCGAGACTATTTTCACTACACTTAACATCTCTTCCAAGAATGCTCGTCTCTCTTCGGGACACCATAGCCGCTGTCCATTAAGACAAAATCCAAACATGAAGCACGTCTTTATAATGTGATCAGACATTCCAGCAAACACTGCCACCTAACGTCGTAAATATCAGTTTATGCATCTTTCGAATTTCACCACACCACATAGTAGGAGGAATTTTCATTTTAATGCACATATTGGCGTTCTGTTTATCAAATAAACAGAAGTTTCAACTCCTTGCGACCCAAAATATTTTTCTAGTTAAGTGTTCAACATATGCAGTGAATCGTGTTTATGATGTTCCTGTTCAGAAGTTCACTCACTCAATTTTACTGTTGTGTATATCACATCGTTAATTCATACTGGGTTCCAGTCACTTTAAAGAAGTTGTTTATCTCCTTTGACAGGTATTCACTTCCAATACCACAGCGGAATCCACCAATCCTCAAACTCAATTGAGCAGTTGCCATAGCTACAACCCGTTTAGCATATTGGAGTGTTTTTGATTTACGTTGCACCATATATACAACTGTTACATTCATATAGTCATCTATAAATGTAACAATGTACCTCTTTCTGTCATAAGACGTGGGAGTAACAGTCAATGTGGACTAGCTCCAGTGGAAGTTTCACTCTTTTCCTTTTCTGGCTATGTGGAAGTCTTGTTATCTCGTCCTCCACACACATGGTGCCACATTCTGCTGTCTTCATATCCTTAATTGTAACTCGGTATAATTCAAGTGTTTTATCTCTGAAGCCCGATTTGTAGAGTTTCAGTGAGAAATGCCGTCCAGGGATTTCTGGCAAATTTCAGAACGTAAATTTTCCCCTCATTTGTCTTTATAATGGCAACAACATCCCTTCCTCTTCCAGTTGCTGCTCTTCCTTTCTGAGACGCGACTTTGAAACTATTTGTCTCCCGTCTGTGCACTGGCAGTAACTTGTGAGCTACTACAGGAAAAAATAAATCATTTTTAATCTAAATTAGCATTATATTTCAGTTGACATAGCTGACAACATTCATCCCGCCGACTCCTACACAGATCCAGTTTTTGCACTGTTTATTACTGCTGGCACTTTATCAAGGTCACTTTATCAAGGTCTCTTAAGTCTTAGGCAAGGTGTTCACTCGCACCAGAGTCCAAATATCACGAAAACGCTTCATTAAATGCACCAATTAAAAAACAACATGCTTCTAAACTCAAAGAAAGCTCTTGAAGATCACAATGCACTCAATTTCGGAAGACTTGATTCTTTATGTTTCTTTTATAATAGTTCTTTTTTGTCCGTGTTCAGAACACTCATGACATTTAAAGCTGAACTGTTTTCCTCCCTGTGAACTGTGCTTGTCAGTTTCACCGACTATCGAGAATTTGTTTTCACAATGAATTTTCCTGAGACTGTAACTGTCTCTGCACGGATTGAACACTATACTCTGTTCTGGGTCTACAGCAGATTTCCTCTTAGAGTCTGCACGTTTACTTCCGTGATTTCATTCTGAGCCAATAGAAATGGAACGAAACCGCACGGATAGAGCTGAATGCGCCAGTGGGAACTCCCACGAAAAATAAAGAGCAGAAAAATAGAAAGGAGTAAGTGTTAGTAGAGAAAATACAGCAGATAGAGATATGATGCTTTTTTATAAAAATAGAAAATCAGATGACATTCGGAAAAAACAAATAATGTTGATCGTACTGTATAATGTATGACGTTTTGCCAGTGGGTTTAAAGCGCCTCAGAGCTAACAGTTAATAAAAAGGACAAGAAATATGGACGCTACAAAGCGATAAAAGCAAACCGTTTCTTACAACGACGCAATTTTTATATATTTGGGAGGCTGACTTGCATACTGATTGAACAGCACCAATGTTGATACTAATTTTAAGTCCATGGGATCAATGCAGATGGTTTAATGTATCAAAGTATCGGATGATGTAGGCCCGTGAGATGAAAAAACATCAATAAGTGAGAAGGCGACGTGAAAAGTGTGCAAGTCTTTGTGACACCATTGTACTTAATTCTGAGTACCTTTCTGTAGCGCCACGTAACAAACGACTCTATTCTTTGTTTTAGATTTTTCTAACAGTCCGTTATTCTGATCCGTCAGTCCAATGTTGCTCTCATACTTCCTACGAGTTTTTTTCGAGTTAAGGTCTATGCTTGATAGTACAAGATTTATGTGAAGAGTAGTGATATCTTTGTCTGTGCTTGTCTTCTTATCATCGAGGTGCTTTTACTAATAAGCTTTATTTTGCGTGCTGGATAACAAAATTCCAACACTTCGTCTGCTCATTGGTCTCCGACTTTTATGGTAAATTTGTCGCTAATAGAAATTCTGTTCGTCTTTAATTCGTTGGTCTTACATTGGCTTAACTCACTACATATGTTGTTGTTGTTGTTGTCTTCAGTCCTGAGACTGGTTTGATGCAGCTCTCCATGCTACTCTATCCTGTGCAAGCTGCTTCATCTCCCAGTACCTACTGCAACCTACATCCTTCTGAATCTGCTTAGTGTACTCATCTCTCGGTCTCCCTCTACGATTTTTACCCTCCACGCTGCCCTCCAATGCTAAATTTGTGATCCCTCACTACATATGTATCGAGTAGATTGTTTATTCCATTAAACAGTTCGTGTAATTCTTCCATATTCTCACAGACAGCAGCAATGTCATTAGTGTGTCTCGCCCGATCCTTTCACCTATCATTTTAAACGCACACCTGGGATTTTGGTGTAATACTTCCATTGATTCTTTGATGCATAAACAGTATAGGGAAGCGGAGAGAGTGCATCCATATTTTGCGCTCTTTTTATCCGAGCAACTTTCTTTTGGTCTTCCATTGTTATTGTGCCCTCACTGTTCCACTACACACGGAGTATTGCCCTCGTTTCCGTATAGTATACACTCATTTTCTGAGGATTTCAAATATCTTGCATCATGATACATCATCGAGCAGTTAATAAGAAGAACAAATCTGGCTAGTCTGTGTCACAACTTCTGCAAAAGTTAATATTAGCTCATAATCAAATCACAGTAGCACTATTCATATTATGTCAGGAAATAAAGGAGAGGAGTTCAAATTACTAAGGTAGATTAATACTCATAATGGTGCTCTGAGAATAGACAAGTCATAAAATTAATTTAGCATTTAAATCGTAATGCTAGATTAAATAAGGTATAAAACTCTGGCAAAGCCAAGGCGTAATACTTACATTTATCGCGGCTCTTGAAGTGAAGAAGGCGACTTCCATTTTACATAGGGCGTCAAACTGCTGAAACAAAAACGGAAATTCCCCGTGAATATTTTGTGGATAAAAACAAGTAGCTCGTTTTCCATGAGTACAAACCACGCAACACTACAAGATCATGCTATGAGCTAATATCGTTAGGTATGACATATGCTTTAGAAAGTAGTTTCACAGCTTACGAGAATTACAGGCAAACAGTTTGAAAGAAATTTGTTAGTAAACGAGGAACATCAAATGAGAAACACTGAACTATCTGTTCCAAAATTCCATTTACCATGTTTCAGGCAACCTAGTTTAGCACTAGAGCTTCCATACTGACTTAACTGTTTGTAGGTAAAGCTGAGTAGAGCAAGAACCGTCATGTACATATTTAAGTTGATGTGGATCAGTTTACGAAATAATCATGTACATATTTAAGTTAAAGTGAATCAGTTTACGAAATAACAAATTTTGACAGGGAAAATGCATACTAATACCACTACATAAACTTAAGAAAGACTGTCATTTAGTTTCAGAAAACAGATTTTCCGCGTGTGTCAGTAGCCACAAACGTCTTAGCTCCATTCTCGTTTCGAGTAAGTTTACATTGTATTAGCAACTGGAAGTATCAAAGCAAAAATTCTCGACCGGACATCAGGATCTGGGTTTACAGTGGCTTATCTAAATGTGAGTATGGTTCCTTGGAAAGTGAAACGATCGATTTCTTTCACATCCCAAACTTGTTCAAGCTGGTTCTCTACCTTCAATGGCCACTTTAGCATGGCGACATTAAACATTATTTTCCTTCCTTTTAAGTAAGTAGCTGACACGGAACATCACTTCCGGTGGTTCGTTGTGAATTTACGTGGTATCCATACATACAAACACCTTGATGTGCCAAACTTCATGACCAATAATCACCGCATGATTGAATTCGGCTGATAAAGCTGGAGGCACGTGTGTAAGGAAAGTTTATAAGCGAAGCAGAAAAGATTGAGGAATCGTTCTAGCGTCGATAGGGGCCAAAAATGGAAAATCGACTGACATAAGAGACTTTGACAAAGATCAAGTTGTTACGAACCTGCACCTGGGAACGAGTGTCTCGGAAACGGTGACTTATGAGCACATGGGATCTGTGATAGTAATCGAAAGCATCTTGGCTCTTGTGGACTGCGAGAACATTATTGCAGATCACCTGTATTCCTTCATTATTTTGTTTTGTTTTGGGGCGCAAAAAAAAAAAAAAAACTGCGGTCATAACGGCCCAAGTCAGAACTATAGTAGAGAGGATTTAAACGACTAGACATCAGTCCCAATGGGCAGAATAGAAGACAGCTTAAAACAGGCAGGTGGAAACAGGGCAAAAATAAATCCATACCGAGATGGAGGTCCGAAACTAAAAATTTAATGGCGTTCACCATATTGCTTCGGCGGATAAAAAGTAAAACGTGGTCGACAGCCCGTACGTCATCACCTAAGGCAGCTGATAATTCAGACGGCAGACTCAAGGTGGAACATAAATGGTTTAAAAAAGGGCATTCTATTAGGAAGTGGCGGACAGTGAAAATTTGGGCGCAATGTGTACAACGTGGTGGGGTAGTGCCACTTAGCATATGACGATGATTACAAAGGCAGTGCTCAATATGCATCCGAGTTAAAATTATCTCCTCGCTGCGGGAGGGCCGAGAGGAGATCGTCCAAGGGACTGGAAGAGGCTTAATAAGCCGAAGCTTATTCCCGTAAATGGAGGACCATTGGCGATGCCAAAGGGACACCACCTCCTGACCGACGGCAATGCAGAGATCATCGGAAGGAATGTAGGTACTCACAGGCTGAGGTATGAATACTGCGTCAGCAGCCTCGTTTCCTGGCAGACCGAAATGGCCAGGAACCTACAGAAACAGGTCACTGGCTTCACCAAGAATGTGCAAGTGACAGTTTTCCTGGGTCCGCTGCACTGAGGGATGGGCAGTGTACAATGCACATAGACTTTGAAGGGTATTGAGTGAGTCTGAGCAGAGGACACAATTGAAAATGCCGTGTCTCCGGATGTACTTCGTGGCTTGATTCAAGGCGAAGAGCTCGGCTGTAAATACTAAGAAGTGTGCCGGAAGCCGATGTCGAAAGACTGGGGTGCCAATGACGAAGTCAAACTCGAGCCCACGGTCAGTCCGAGAACCATCAGAGTATACAAAGGTAGTATTGTAAAGCTCCATACGAAGTACGTGAAACTGAAGGCGATAAACCGAGCCGGGACTAGTGTCCTTAGGAAGCTAATGAAGGCCAAGTTTAATATGATCCGTTTCACGAAGCCAAGGTGGTGAAGGGGTCACACCCCCGGTGAAGTAGCAGGTAGCGTAAAGTGGAGCAGCCGTAGCAAGTGCTGAAAGCGGACTCCAGGAGGTAATAGAGAAGAGGGACTAGCCCCGTACTGACGATCAAAGGAATCATCAAAGAAGGAGGCATAGGAGGCATGGCCAAGCGTGGCAGACAAATGACATGCATACCTGCTGAGGAGAAAGTCACGGCGGTAGGACAGTGGTTGTTCAGTAGTTTCAGCATACAGGCTCTCAATCGAGCTGGTTTAGAAGGCGCCTGTAGCCAAACAGATGCCATGATGGCGGTTAGTGCTGAGACGGCGCAAGAGGGATGGGTGTCCAGATGCATGAAGAAAGCACACATAGTCAAGTTTCGAACGGAAAAGGGACCAGTACAAACGGAGGGGGGTGGTTCGATCGGCACTCCAGGAAGTACCATTGAGGACACGTAGGACAATGAGGAACCGCTTACAGCGGAAGACCACGTAAGATACATGGGAGGGCCAAGAGAATTTCTTATCGAGCATGAACCCTAGGAATTTCGTGGTGTCAATGAACGGAAGGGCAACAGGATCAAGATGTAGAGATGATGTGAGAAACCATTTGCGCCGCCAGAAACTCGTACAGGCGGTTTTGTCAGTGGAAAGGCGTAAGCCATTGTCGATGCTCCAGGAGTAAGGGCGATCAAGCAGCTCTGAAGACGCCGCTCAGTGAAACAGGTCAAGAAAAAGAGAGATGCCTGACAGGATACAGGCCATTACAGGATTAATGGCGATAGCAAAGAGGACGACGCTCAGGTCGGATCCCTGAGGCACACCATTTTCCTTGATAAAAGTGTCTGACAAGGCAGAACCCACACGCACCTTGAAAACTCGGTCTTGTAGAAATGCCTGAAGAAAACAGAGCAGGCGCCCACGGAAGCCCAACGTGTGTAGAGTACGGAGGATACCAGTTCTCCAGCAGGTGTCGCAGGCCTTCTCCAAACCGTAAAACACGGCAACAATCCATGATTTTCGCAGATAACCATTCATGACATGGGTGGACGAAGTAACGAGAGGGCCAAATGCAGAACGCCGTGCTCGAAATGCACACTGTGCATTCGTTAGTAAATGGCGAGACTCGAACCATCACACCTGCCGAGCGTGAATCATACGCTCTATCATCTTGCAAACCCAGCTGGTAAGTGGGATGGGGCGGTAGCTAGAAGGAAGGTTTTTGTCCTTACCGGTCTTAGGTGTGGGTATGACGGTGGCTTCATGCCAGCCCAGAGGCGGTTGTATGTGTTAAGCAGAAAGTACTAGCCTGCGAGAGAAATGTTGTGGAACACCTGAATGTGGATGGGACTGGGAGCATGATCTAGCTCCCTCATAGAAAAGGCGGCATTATAGCACTCACGACTCGGAGAAGAGAAGGGTATCGCCCGAGCCGCCTCCACTCATTTCCGATGGATGAAGGCACGGTGATAGTGGGATGGGCTCGAAACTTCAAAAAAATGGCTGCCCAAGTTGTTGGAGATAATAGGGTCCAAGATGACATCGTCAGTTACCGTCAGGCCGGAAATTGGGGAATTGATCTTGGATCCTGAGAGATGTCGGTGGTTGGCCCACACCACAAAGGAAGGCATTGAACTGTTAAATGAAGTAGTAAATAAAATCCAGCTAGTTCTCTTGCTACCCTGAAGAACTCTACGACTCTTGGAGCGCATCTGTTTATAATGAATGCAGTTTTACAACGTAGGGTGACGGTTAAAACCACGAAGACCACGTCTCCGTGCGCATCTGTTTCGCGGTATGCCTCAGTCCACCAAGGGACGAGGACACCACTTGATAAAGACCAAGTGCGAGGAACGGAACATTCTGCAGCAGTAAGGATTACGTTGGTGACATAGTCAACCTGATCATCGCAACTGGGGAAATCTTGTTCTTCGCAAGTCACCAGGGAGAAGTAAAGCTGCCAGTCAGCCTTAGTAAGCTACCATTTGGCGTGCATGTGGATGGTGTAGGAGTCAGCAGACGGAGAGCACACGGGAAATGGTCACTCGAGTAAGAGCCAGAGAGAACGGACCACTCAAGACGATGGGAAAGCTGGGAAGTGAAAAAGGATGGGTGAAAATGGGAATAGGTTTGCGACGAGTTCCAATGGAAAGTGAGTGCTTGAATGTTAAGGCAGAATAGGTTAACTTGGCTAAGAAGGTCAGCCAAGAGGGCACCTCTCTGACAGGTCCTGGGGGAACCCCAAGGGGATGATGCGCATTAAAGTCACCAAGTAGCAGAAGCGGGGGAGGTAGATGCCCAATATGCTGAAGGTAGTCTGCCATGGTGACATCGAATAACGGAGGTACATGGTACAGAGGGTAAAAGTCAGACATGGAAGGAAAAGGCGAACTGCAATACACTGAAAACGGGTAGTCAGGGAGATGGGTTGACCGTGAAGGTCATCCTGTATGAGCTGCATGAAGCACCCGTCGGGTGGAATGCCAACCTCAGGGGGAAGGTCAAAACGAATCGGTAAGCAATGAGACAGATCAAAGGGGTCCTGAGGGCGCAATTTCATTTCCTGAAGGCAGAGTACAAGGGGATGCTGCGATGCTAAAAGTAGCCGTAAATCCTCATTATGGGACCGAAGGCCACTAACGTTCCATTGGACAGGCATGAGTACGAAGAGATGTAGGGTTGTAAACTCGGTGGCGGCCGAGTGACAGCCATCTGCGTCTACATCTACATCTACATGGATATTCTGCAAATCACATTTAAGTGCCTGGCAGAGGGTTCATCGAACCACCTTCACAATTCTCTACTATTCCAATTTCGTATAACGCCTCGAAAGAATGAACACCTATATACACTCCTGGAAATTGAAATAAGAACACCGTGAATTCATTGTCCCAGGAAGGGGAAACTTTATTGACACATTCCTGGGGTCAGATACATCACATGATCACACTGACAGAACCACAGGCACATAGACATAGGCAACAGAGCATGCACAATGTTGGCACTAGTACAGTGTATATCCACCTTTCGCAGCATTGCAGGCTGCTATTCTCCCATGGAGACGATCGTAGAGATGCTGGATGTAGTCCTGTGGAACGGCTTGCCATGCCATTTCCACCTGGCGCCTCAGTTGGACCAGCGTTCGTGGTGGACGTGCAGACCGCGTGAGACGACGCTTCATCCAGTCCCAAACATGCTCAATGGGGGACAGATCCGGAGATCTTGCTGGCCAGGGTAGTTGACTTACACCATCTAGAACACGTTGGGTGGCACGGAATACATGCGGACGTGCATTGTCCTGTTGGAACAGCAAGTTCCCTTGCCGGTCTAGGAATGGTAGAACGATGGGTTCGATGACGGTTTGGATGTACCGTGCACTATTCAGTGTCCCCTCGACGATCACCAGAGGTGTACGGCCAGTGTAGGAGATCGCTCCCCACACCATGATGCCGGGTGTTGGCCCTGTGTGCCTCGGTCATATGCAGTCCTGATTGTGGCGCTCACCTGCACGGCGCCAAACACGCATACGACCATCATAGGCACCAAGGCAGAAGCGACTCTCATCGCTGAAGACGACACGTCTCCATTCGTCCCTCTATTCACGCCTGTCGCGACACCACTGGAGGCGGGCTGCACCATGTTGGGGTGTGAGCAGAGACGGCCTAACGGTGTGCGGGACCGTAGCCCAGCTTCATGGAGATGGTTGCGAATGGTCCTCGCCGATACCCCAGGAGCAACAGTGTCCCTAATTTGCTGGGTAGTGGCGGTGCGGTCCCCTACGGCACTGCGTAGGATCCTACGATCTTGGCGTGCATCCGTGCGTCGCTGCGGTCCGGTCCCAGGTCGACGGGCACGTGCACCTTCCGCCGACCACTGGCGACAACATCGATGTAGTGTGGAGACCTCAGGCCCCACGTGTTGAGCAATTCGGCGGTACGTCCACCCGGCCTCCCGCATGCCCACTGAACGCCCTCGCTCAAAGTCCGTCAACTGCACATACGGTTCACGTCCGCGCTGTCGTGGCATGCTACCAGTGTTAAAGACTGCGATGGAGCTCCGTATGCCACGGCAAACTGGCTGACACTGACGGCGGCGGTGCACAAATGCTGCGCAGCTAGCGCCATTCGACGGCCAACACCGCGGTTCCTGGTGTGTCCACTGTGCCGTGCGTGTGATCATTGCTTGTACAGCCTTCACGCAGTGTCCAGAGCAAGTGTGGTGGGTCTGACACACCGGTGTCAATGTGTTCTTTTTTCCATTTCCAGGAGTGCATTTCCGTACGAGCTCTGATTTCCCTTATTTAATCGTGGTGATCGTTCCGCCCTATGTAGGTCGGTGTCAACAAAATATTTCCGCATTCTAAGGAGAAAGTTGGTGATTGGAATTTCGTGAGAAGTTTCCGTCACAACGAAAAACGCCTTTCTTTTAATGACTTCCATCCCAAATCCTGTATCATGTTTGTGACTCTCTCTCCCATATTTCGCGATAATACAATACGTGTTGTCTTTCTTTGAACTTTTTCGATGTACTCCGTCAGTCCTATCTGGTAAGAATCCCACACCGCGCAGCAGTATTCTAAAAGAGGACGGACAAGCGTAGTGCAGGTAGTCTCCTTAGTAGGTGTGTTACATTTTCTAAGTGTCCTGCCAATAAAACTTGGCCTTTGGTTAGCCTTACCCACAACATTTTCTGTGTGTTCATTCCAATTTAAGTTCTTCGTAATTGTAATACCCTGGTATATAGTTGAATTTACGGCTTTTAGATTAGACTGATTTATCGTGTAACCGAAGTTTAACGAGCTGCTTTTCGCACTCGTGTGGATGACCTCACACTTTTCCTATTTAGAGTCAACTATCAATTTTTCCACCATTACGATATGTTTTCTAAATCGTTTTGCAGTTTGTTTTGATCTTCTGATGACTTTATTAGACGATAAACGACAGCGTCATCTGCAAACAACCGAAGACGGCTGCTCAGATCGTCTCCCAAATCGTTTATATAGATAAGGAACAGTAAAGAGCCTATAACACTACCTTGAGGAATGCCTGATATCACTTCTGTTTTACTCGATGACTTTCCGTCAGTTACTACGAAGTGTGACCACTCTAACAGGAAATCGCAAACCAAGTCACATAACTGAAACGATATTCCATAAACACGCAGTTTTACTATGGGCCGCTTGTGTGTTACAGTTTCAAAAGCCTTCCGGAAATCCAGGAATACGGACTCTATCTGAAATCCCTTGTCAACAGCACTCAGCACTTCATGTGAATAAAGAGCTAGTTGTGTTTCACAGGAACGATGTTTTATAAACCCATGTTGACTGTGTGTCAATAGACCGTTTCCTTCGAGGTAATTCATAATATTCGATCACAATATATGTTCTAAAATCCTGCTGCATATCGACGTTAACAATATGGGCCTGTAATTTGGTGGATTACCCCTACTACCTTTCTTGAATACTGGTGTGACGTGTGTAACTTTCCACTCTTTGGGTACAGATCTTTCGTCGAGAGAACGGTTGTATATGATTGTTAAGTATGGAGCTAATGCTTCAGCATACTCCGAAAGGAACCTAATTGGTATACAGTCTGGACCAGAAGATTTACATTAATTAAGTGATTTGAGTTGCTTCACTACTCCGAGGATATTTACTTCTATGTTACTGATGTTGGCAGCTGCTATCGATTCGAATTCTGGAATATTTACTTAGTCTTCTCCAGAATGAGATTTTCACTCTGCAGCGGAGTGTGCGCTGATATGAAACTTCCTGTCTGATTAAAACTGTGTGCCCGACCGAGACTCGAACTCGGGACCTTTGCCTTTCGCGGGCAAGTGCTCTACCAACTGAGCTACCGAAGCACTTACTTCGTCTACTTTTGTGAAGGCATTTCGGATGACTGTGCTTAGGAAATCTGTTTTGGCAGCAATGTCTTCGATAGTATCTCCATTGTTATCGCACAGAGAAGGCTTTGATTGATCTTTTTGGATTCTCTGCCAGGTTTCGAGACAAAGTTTCATTGTGGAAACTGTTATAAGCGTCTCCCTTTGAACTCCGCGCTAAGTTTTGAGGTTCTGTAAAAGATAGCAATTCTTAGGGATTTTGCGTCTGATTAAATTCGGCATGTTTGTTTCGTTATTTCTGCAACAGTGTGCTAACCCGTTTTGTGTACCAAGGAGGAGTAGCTCCGTCGTTTGTTAGTTTATTTGGTATTAACTTCTCAATTGCTGCCGATACTATTTCTTTGAATTTAAGCCACAGCTGGTGTACACATATATTATTAATTTGCAATGAATGTGGAATGTCTCTCAAGAAGGCGTCAAGTGAATTGTTATCTGCTTTTTTTTTTTTTGAATAGGTATATTTTTCGCTTATTTTTCGAGGAATTGGGGAGTTACTATATTCAGTCTCGCTGCGACAACCCTGTGTTCACTAATCCCTATATCGGATTTGATGCTGCTTATTAACTCAGGATTATTTGTTGCTAAGAGGCCAAGTGTGTTTGCACTACCGTTTACTATTCGCGTGTGCTCATGAAGTAATTGCTAGAAATAATTTTCAGAAAATGCATTTAGGACAATTACTGAATTATGATGTCGGTAAATGGATCCAATTATTATTTTATTCCAGTTGCCAACAACGACCTCTGCCCATACTCACTCACAGGGAGTTCCTACTTCAATTTCGTGACAAGGTAAACTACTTCTACTAGCAACAAACTCGCCACCGCCACAGACGGTGTAGATTCGCTACTTCAGTTCACAGATGCATGAGGATTCTGCTCCATGGGTTCCACAGAAGCATAAGCTTGCTTTTGCGGTCGCTCTGTGGAGTCCAACGCCGAAAAACTGCTGGTGGTGCACACCAACGAGACAGAGGCCGGCCGGGCCACGTGGCGACACCGTCGAGGAGAATGTTCGACTTGGCGTAGGAGAAGACTGTTTGCCTTTAGCGGACTTCTTCCAGCCTTTCCAGTTAGAGGAAGGCTCGGGAGGCGTTTGGCTGGAGTGACGGAGGAAGTCTTCGTTGGAGTACTCTTTTTGTCCATTCCTGCCTGCTGGTTGTGTAGTTGATGTCGCTGCCTCTTGTGTGTGTGGAGGGGTGGGGGGTTGACGACTTGTTGCAGAGCAGGACGGGGGGATGGCGATGCTACCTTGACACTGGGCGATTCCACAACCTCAGAGCCGAATTTGAGGTCGCACGTCTGCGTGACGATGTCCTTCATGGATAGAGGGGTAACAAAAACAGAACTAATGGTGCCAGACGGAAGAAGACAGGGTCTACGACTAGCCAGTAACTTACGAGCACTTTTTCCTTTACCCGAATCTCTTGGACAGCCCACTCATCTAGATACATGGGACAATCCAGAGAGGAGGCGGGATGGCTGCCATTGCAGTTGATACAGCGGGGAGAAGGAGGCAGACACTCGCCCTCGTGTGCATTCCTGCCACAGGTGAAACATTTGGCTGGGTGTCGGCAAGATGTTCTAGTGTGCAGTGCATTGGGTCTGAAATGTACGGCCGGACTGTGATCCCTTAATAGCCTGCTTTGATCTTTTACGGCAGCACCACCCTATGAAAGGTGAGGAAAAGAGTGCAGGTCGGCAGTAAGGAGGAATCTACCTTTTTCATTACACGATGGACGGTAATGACACCCTGATCAGAAAGGTAAGATTGGATTTCGGCCTTGGTGAGACCGTCGAGCAACGCGGTGTAAAATAATCCACGGAAGATTTTAAAGTTCTATGAGCCTCGACACGAACAGGGTAGCCGTGGAGTAGGGAGGCAGCAAGCAGTTGTGCTTGGGAATCAGAAATAGTCTCCAAAAGCAAAATGCCGTTCCCTAAACGAGCAGGATTTCACAGGGCCAGCAATTACATCAAAACCTTTCTGAATAATAAACGTATTTACTGTGGCGAAGGAATGACCGTATCCAGTACGAGAGACCAGGAAGACCCGTGGTGCACTGAGCGCGTTAATTTTCGTGCAATGTGTGATGTCTGAGAATCGACATGTTGCCACATTCCTACGAACGTATTTGGTATATGCCACGTAGAAATGCTGTTATACTGCGTAGCAGAGGTGGACCAATATGCTTTTAAGCCGGTGGTCAAAATGTTTTAGCTCATGAGTGTATGCAAATTATTAGATGCACTAATAAGGGGAATTTAAAGACAGTAGAAATATTTGTAAGCTCAAGAATATGTGTGAAGTTTGTATTTTTCCGAAAAAGTTGAAAGAAGTTTTACGCTAGCGCATCTTGCAAACACAAGTGTCAGTGAAGCATCTAAGTGTGATCGACGAAATATCGAACATGTCTGTCGTAAAGTTATTAACAAAAATTAGATAACTACAGTTTTTAAAATGAGCTCTGAAAACTTAATTACTCTGTTTATGTAAAACGATGTGTTGGAATAACACATACTGACGTTGTGAACATTTATAACAGTTTCATATAACAATGAGGCCGGTATAGAGACAATGCCATGTAAAATGTCATAGATTAACTCGCAACCCAGGAGGGAACTCTAAGAATGAACTGATCGTGTTTCATTGTTGACCGAGAGGTACTACCCGGAGAAGTGGCCGCAGCTCGTGGTCTAGTGGCTAGCGTTGCTGCCTCTGGATCACGGGGTCCTGGGTTCGATTCCCGGCCAGGTTGGGGATTTTCTGTGCCCGAGGACTGGGTGTTTGTATTGTCATAGCATTTTCATCATCATCATCATCATTCATGACAGTGACTAGGTTCGACAGAGTAAAAAATTTGACCTTTCGCTGATGACCGCGCATTTGAGCGCCCACAAATCATTTATCATCATCATCTGGCGAATTTCGGTCGCCGGGTGGTAAGTCATATTTCAGGTGACGCTACATTGGGCGACTTGGGCTTCGGTGATGATGACAGTACAACAACCAGTCCACAAGCGGAGAAGATCTTCAACCAGGCCGTTCGTTATCTTTCGTTGTATTTGGTCGTAAGGACGTCACATGCCATCCGTTGAAGGTCGTCGTTGATCTCTTCACTCACTTTCTTTTGTTACAGTGACCAGCCAGGTCTCTGACCGAACACGCTGAGCTACCGTACCGGCGCTCTCAGGTAAACAGGCGGCCCTGTAGTTTACTGATATCACGTCTATCATTGAGGAGCAATGTAATCGAATCCCGAAAAAACCGACGTTGTTTGTTGCGCAGAAAGAGACGTTAAATGTTTAATATTTTTGATTAGTAGTTGGGAGTGCCATGTTTGAATCTGCAGGAAACTAATTTATCTTCAGTTGGTAGCAAAAAGACATCATGTTTAATCTGGATTAGAAATCACTGTGCAACCCTGTAATGTTCACCTGAGCTTACAATACATTGAAAGTGTCTCGCGGTGCCTGTTAAGAATCTGAGACAGTAGGGGAATGGCAGTGTGGTCGAAGTAGGAAATGAATATAATGAAAGGCTCGTATCCATAACCAGGGAGTCAGGAAGTTATAATACTCACATTGCGTGGTTCATTACCCATTACGACAAAATCATGAACCAACTAAAAGTCTACATCTGTGATGTGTTTAGACTACTTGGTATGCTCTAAGTTCTACGTTCGATTGTCAGTCATGGAAAAATTTCTAACACCCACGAACTTACACTCTTTACTGTTCTTAATGTTAAGTGAAGAACACAGAGTTACTGCTTTTTACCCAATCCACGTTAACCTACATGTCCCTTCGCTACTAACTGCAGCAGATCGAGTTTACGTTAGGCCACGACAGACGAGGAAGTTTTTGCAAGTAGAAACACTGTTACCAGTAATTTTTCTTACAGTACACATATTATTTTAGTTAGTAATCAAACCGTCAAATAAGGTCACTAGATAATGATTTCCAATTTCATTTGTCTTTGATATGTTGGGGCGGGACTGGGCTACGAACTCTCATACCCTATTTAGTAGAAAATGACACTTTTATGGATGGCATAGTTTCCCCAAGAATTCCCACTCCTCGAGACCTCTATGAAAGACACGTGGATACATATGTGGGGTCGAATGCTGACTGCGCACAAAAATTTCCATATTGCTGTCAAAAATTGGGGTAAATGCCGGTTTCGACGACTAGTCACACACAGAACATTTCGTCACGTCATTTGCAGTTCAAACAATGGCACATCTCGCTACTGGTGAAAGAAACCTTCAAAGTCTATTCGTGGCTAGAAAATAACTTTGACAGCTGCTGGTTTCGAAACAGGCGTGAGGGAAAAATGTTTATTCAAATGGCTCTGAGCACTATGCTACTCAACTTCTGAGGTCATCAGTCGCCTAGAACTTGGAACTAACTAAACCTAACTAACCTAGGGACATGACACACATCGATGTCCGAGGCAAGATTCGAACCTGCGACCGTAGCGGTAACTCGGCTCCAGATTGTAGCGTCTAGATCGGCACGGCCATTCCGGCCGGCTGAAAAATGTTTAATCTTATAATTTTAGGTTCAAACGTATCGGTAATGTTGAAAAAATCTGATGTTTGACATTCGATCACGCTTTGTTAACACGTTGATTAGGTGCTGTCTCTGAACTTCGGAACAATACAAAGTCTTACGTCACGTGTTTTGAAGTTCATGTACACGTGTCGATATGCTGTCATGAGTAAAGTGAATTTAATACGGTTGTACTGGTGATTTTGAGGTTTGCTTGGTTTACTGACGCCATTAATCACGGCTTTCCATAACTGGTTAGTTCGGTAACCAATCGCCAAGTTAATGATTGTTCATTGGTGGTTTGAAATCTTTTAGAGAGCAAGAATACTTTAAAGTGTCACAGAACTTTGTGAGACAAAATCTTTCCAAATTCGTTACTCATAAAAACAATTTGCTATGGCTATTATTGCCTGGATAATTTTTGTGACATGCGTCGCAGGTATTAGATGTCTTAGATGCTACTGAGAGTGATGAAATGTTTGACACGTCACTTATTGTAATACAGACATTTGCAATATCGTGGTATTAATTTTCCATCTGGATTCACTGCCACAAGGGCCACTGTTCTCTAGTGGTATTTCGTGGTAGTCATTTTCTATAGTCAAACGACTGTGCCGAAAAGAGATTAGACTCTCTGAAAGCTTCACGAATATCAGACGCAACACAACTCAGGTCGTTCGGATACTCTTGAGTATGATAATACAATTCGTTTGTTACGCGATACGTATTGCAAAGTATAATAAAGAGCTTAATTTTAGACTAATTGTAGAATCTCTGGTAACTTCACATGATGAAGTTTTCATTAAAATATCGTCTGAATACTTACAATTTGTGCACGTGTAATTTATCTCCTTCCTGAAGCAATACCACCAGTTAAGAACCTCGGCTGTAATGACAACCTTAAATTTACAGCTTATCCCTGTGTCAAATTATTTGTAATCAATATTATGCGCTGCGCATTTGGTTGTTGAAAAAGGACACGAATGCATTGTTCGTAGTTTTTGAATGAGCTAACATAAAGAGAGCTGTGGTGTGCATCTGTCACAGAAATAAGACCAGAAAATAATCTGTGGATACCAATAACTGTACTTAAAGTGGAGTCCCATAAAATCTCAAGTTATTGTTGTGAATGCATGCATGGCTGGCTTTAGCTACATTACCAATACTGTAATAATGCGTGATTAACAGTCCGAGAAACAGTGTACTGTTTAAAGTTGAATGGTAACGTTGTTTTTCATATGTCTTTCTGTACCAACATAGTACATCGAAATTAGGTGCGATATAGAGTAATGATCAACAACCGGCCATAGAGAATATTTTCGCTGAGTGCATTATTTCTTATGCACTAATGTACATTAATTGCTTTCATGAACGAGCTCAGCGCAATAATAATATTACTCACCTTCCTGAAAGACCCGTTTCTGACCTAAACTTTGCACGTCGGTATAGGTACGCAGCTCGTGGTCTAGTGGCTCTGGCCTCTGGATCACGGGGTCCGGGTCCGATTCTCGGTTGGGTTGCTGATTTTATCTACCTGGAGGCTGGGTGTTTGTGTTGTCCTCATCATTTCATGATCATCATTTGTGACGAGGACTATATTGGACTGTGTAAAAATTGTGAATTTGTACGGGCGCTGATGAACACGCAGTTGAGAGCCCCACATACCAAACATCATCATCGTCATCCCGTTCGTATGGCCACACTCTCAATGAAGTTGTTCGATTTGTTAGTGTATCATTGACGACTGTCGAACCTATGGAATAACATGCCGTAAGAAGGCAAGTTGTTAAAGAGCGCCATCTGACAGGGAGTAGAGACGACCGCGACACCTCGTCAATGACAGTTTCAAACATGACATGTATTTGTGCAATCGATGAATGAATATTCAATGCGTATACGAAAGGAACCTCTATTTCATTACCTTATTAGCGCGTCTTTTTCCGTATGACCAAAGTGAAAAGTCAATATCTATGCTCATGGAACAAGTTAGTACATGAAACTATATCAAAAACGTCAACTTCTATACACATATAAATGGAAAATTCTGGACTGACTGACTAAATGAATGACTCATCATCGTGCAGCCCAATCCGCTACGGAAACAAACTTGGCAGGCATCGTTTAATGAGACATTGTTCGAAATTTCGCCCTTATGAAGGTGAAGTAGGGAATGAAAATTCTTTTTGAAAATATGTCACTGTTATTGGAATTTGGACGCTGGAACTACGAAAATTTATGTTTGGTTTCCTGGTCACAAATAAAAAACAATGTGTGCTTCAGCATTTTTGATACTTCAACCACTGAGGAGTATAATAGTAGGTAAAAGTTTTCGTAAGTAAATCATTATTAAAGTACTGATAAATCTACGTATATGAAAAATGATATTTGTGAATATTTGGAATATATACACAGCTAATGAACACAAGACACGGATCTCACATAGGACACAGACAATAATAAGTACTCAGGTACAAATATATAAAGCACGTGAGAAATGTTAGTTATATTCGTAGTTTTTACATGTTTGAGAGAGCAAAGTATGTAATAAGGTTTGAGCGAATTAAAGCATCAGGTTTTGTTTCGCTATTTTTCTCTGTTTTTACCATCTAGCGTACCTTCAGTTCTAACAAAATACCAGTGAATCTTGTTTAAATACATAGGTAAGTTATGGACTGAAATGAAAATGTAATCTGAAGTATTAAATGAGAGGTACTCTCATACCATTTCGATTCTCAATACGTTCACGTAAGATATCCACTCGTCGAGTGACGGTATTAGCTTGAATGGAAGTGGGTGCTTATTGGGATGAGTCACGTTGATGTGTAACGGCGATTTGTTAGTGTATCATTGACGACTGTCGAACCTACGGAATAACATGCCGTAAGAAGGCAAGTTGTTAAAGAGCGCTCTCTGACAGGGAGTAGAGACGACCGCGACACCACGTCAGTGACAGTTTCAAACATGACATGCATTTGTGCCATCGATTGTCGTGCGAAAGTGTACTGACGGATGAGTCAAGGTTAGGAAATTAATCAAGCCGGCTGTTGTGGCCGAGCGGTTGTAGGTGCTTCAGTCTGGAAGCGCGCGACCGCTACGGTCGCAGGCTCGAATCCTGCCTCTGGCATGGATGTGTGTGATGTCAGTTAGGTTTAAGTTTTCTAAGTTCTAGGTGACTGATGACCTCAGATGTTAAGTTCCAAGGTGAAAAAAAAAAGTGATGACTATTCAGATGAAAGCCCTGTAGTCTCCACAGCAATGACAAAGACTTTGTAAATATGTAATACTGTATAAAATTCATTGTAACATTGTGTGTATTGTAGAACTATGTAACATCCATGTATGAATTTTATGTAAGGACACTTATATGCGGATACAGTTTAGAGCATTACTGAGCTATGTGATAGTAAACAACATTTATGGACGGCATAGTGCTGTCATAAGTGAAAAACATAGGTTAGTTACTAGGTAGGTAAAAGTGGACGGCACTGCGCTGTTATTAAATAAAAATGTGTTTTGTAAAGATGGACGCCACTGTGCCGACAAAATAAATTGTTTAGTTCCTATCATATTTAAACATCAATAAGTGGAGTGAGTGTTTATGGGGAGATTTCATGGCCCAGGAGGCCAATCTTTATTGTTGAATAACAAGAATAAAAAATTTAAAGGACAGGTATATGGAGAAAATCATAAATGATGTTTTGTAGCAAGAAGTTCATGGTGTAAAGTGTTCTTAGTTAAGGTTTTGTGATAGAGTTAGGATCAGGAAGTATATGTTTAGCACTAGCAGGTCAATGGCTTTGGTTACTTGCCGTGGTATTTTAAGAACAACAATTTCCTCGTTTTGTAAAGGAATTTCCATGAATAAGAAGTAAGGGAGCTACTGAGAGATTGGAAAATTCAATTCTTTTTTCGAATTTGAGGAGCAAAGTTTTCTCATTTCCAAAGTCGTTAGTTGTCTTTGAGAACAGGGCAGTTTTGGACACTAAAGAAGGAGGGGGCTTTGGCCGCCAGTATTTTATTTTGCTAAAAGCTCGCCTAGATGCAGCTTGATATACGTGAAGTAGCATATGGTACAAAATTAGAATAAGGTACAAGCGGCAGATGAAACGGTATATACCAATCACGTGGGAGTATCTGCCAATTGTACTGAACTTACTTCTGATTGCTAAGCACATTCTGGTGCTAGTCGCCAAAAAACATAACTTTTTTTATTAATTATTTCTATACGTTTCATTGTATGTAACCCAGTTTCTAGTATGACAATCTCTCATGGCTACCCTACGAGTTTATCGTTTTTGTTTATTAAATTTCACCAGTTTTGATAAACATAGGAGTAACGATATTGCAACCGAAGTGCTTCGGACACTTTCGAGTCGCCTTGGCGCGCCTGAGAAACGAAGTACCTCGGCTGGACTAGTCATTCCGTTTCCGGTGTTCTTCAGAGTCAGACACATAACTATGTCTCCATCGGACATGTACTCCATATCGGAAGATTTCTGAAAAGTTACTGTACAATTAATAAAGTTATGTCGAGTGTTGTGAAAGACAGTGTAAAATGTGTGAACATTTAAATAATAACCAAACAGGATACATTAATTAAAATAATCGCCTACCATCATTGTCAATACTACAGACCTTGCGCTCTGTAGATACAGAGATAACTTCAGCAATTGGCGTCTCATAAAAAGCACAGTCAAAGGTTCAAGTTAATAGCTTAGCAGCCTCCGCCGAAGAAGATCCCACAACTGACGAGCTGTCTTCTGCGCTGGTAATACAATTGTAGAAGACGACAGATTGGTGGAAAGAACGGTTAGGGACTCTTGTTCAGTCTCTTCAGATCTATCCAGGTTCCAGCTCAAAATATTCGCAGACTATATTGTAAATCTTGTCTCAAGGATCCCTTCACATACTCAAGCCACGGCTGTGATTGTTGCAGGGGTGACTTGTAGTGGGTAATAAGGAGGCTCAGAAGTTTCCGAGGCTAATTTAACAAGGTTTAAAATAATGGCATTAGGCATATGTAACGTAAGTGGTTAAAGAGCCACAGGGAATTTCAAATGGCGCCAAAAGCTCATTTAACACTGTGAAGAAACAATGTTATTATGCGTATGAATTACATTAATTACAATTAATTATTATACAGGCAAGCAAACAGTCAAACCATATACGGCCATCACGCTAGCAAATGACATGATTTGAGCTTTATCACGCCACTGCAAGTGCAGTGTGCACAGGCTTGAAACGACCGTCGTACTTGTTGCTGATTTATCTATCTCTTCTCACTGGCCCATCCTGGGCAAGTCTTTTAAGCTCTGCATATGTCCTGCAACATACATCAATTCTAATCTGCTAACTGCATCCAAGTCCTAGACTCACAATACAATTTTTATCCCTCACACTTCCCTCCAAATTAACTATACCTTAATTATATAGATGAGAACGATTTAGGTTGCATTTTAAAACGACCATTATGAATGTTGCGGCATCAGCTGCAGGCTAGATCTCACAACCAGAGCGGGGTCATGTGGGAGAGTTTCCTGATGGATCCCACTTCCAGGTGCTAACATACTCCTGATGTTGCATTCTGCAATTGAGCAGTCTCTCACAGGCCATGCGACAACGCTGTGCTTTCACAGGCGCGCTCACAATCACAAATCACCTCTCGAAAGTGACAATGAATTCACCCCATTTTACCAGCAGCAGTACTTGTTCCAGGACTCCAGCTAGGATGGGGACAATCTCCATGCCAGGAGACAGTCAAATGTGGAGTGGCTTTAGCCTCAGCAAGCAGAAAATCAGCTACGCCACGCTGCTCGATTCGAGCTACCAGCTAGATCTGGCCATTCCAGGTCTCGACCGGTACCTTTGAGGGGAAGTTGTTACTAGTATATCATCTGGTACTCCGAACAATGCCAAGGATTCTGGGTTCAGCGCCAGGCGTCTGCCCATCCGATCGGCTGCCTGGAGGTGCCAGCAGATTGGTGTAAGCTTGTCGATTGTCAGGCTGGCACCATCCTTCCATCAGCAAGCTCAGTTCGCCGGTCGCTGCTACTTCGCTGTGGCAGTACGCAGCTGACCCTATATGAACACCCACCACGATGGAGTTACGCACGCTGCCAGTGAGCTTTGCCTAGGTGGCACTCTTCTGCATGCTTGATCCTACACGCCATGTAATCCTACCCCAAACAGACATCGACCTCTTGTACGGAAGGCATGCTCAATAAAGGGCGTTTATACTGTGTGACACTACTATCACATATCACTATGCATTGTTGTTGTTGTCGTTGTTGTGGTCTGCAGTCCTGAGACTGGTTGGATGCAGCTCTCCATACGACTCTATCTAATGCAAGCTTCTTCATCTCCCAGTACCTACTTGCAACCTACATCCTTTTGAATCTGCTTAGTGTAGTCATCTCTCCTTCTCCCTCTACGATTTTTACCCTCCACGCTGCCCTCCAATACTAAATTGGTGATCCCTTGATGCCTAAGAAAATGTCCTACCAACCGATCCCTTCTTCTGGTCAAGTTGTGCCACAAACTTCTCTTCTCCCCAATCCTATTCAATACTTCCTGATTAGTTATGTGATCTACCCATCTAATCTTCAGCATTCTTCTGTAGCACCACATTTCGAAAGCTTCTATTCTCTTCTTGTCCAAACTATTTGTCGTCCATGTTTAACTTCCATACATGGCTACACTCCATACAAATACTTTCAGAAACGACTTCCTGACATTTAAATCTATACTAGACGTTAACAAATTTCCTTTATTCAGAGACGCTTTCCTTGCCATTGCCAGTCTACATTTTATATCGTCTCTACTTCGACCATCATCAGTTATTTTGCTCCCCAAATAGCAAAATTCCTTTACTACTTTAAGTGTCTCATTTCCTAATCTAATTCCCTCGGCATCACCCGACTTAATTCGACTACATTCCATTATCCTCGTTTTGCTTTTGTTGATGTTCATCTTATATCCTACTTTCAAGACACTATCCATTCCGTTCAACTGCTCTTCCAAGCTGTTTCTGACAGCATTACGATGTCATCGGCGAACCTCAACATTTTTATTTCTTCTCCATGGATTTAAATACCTACTCCGAATTTTTCGTTTGGTTCCTTCACTGCTTGCTCAATATACAGATTTAATAACAAATGGGAGAGACCACAACCCTGTCTCACTCCCTTCCCAACCACTGATTTCCTTTCATGACCCTCGAATCTTAAAACTGCCATCTGGTTTTTGTACAAATTGTAAATAGCCTTTCGCTCCCTGTATTTTACCCGTGCTACCTTCAAAATTTGAAAGAGAGTATTCCAATCAACATTGTAAAAAGCTTTCTCTAAGTCTACAAATGCTAGAAACGTAGGTTTGCCCTTCGCTAATCTAGCTTCTAAGGTAAGCTGTAGGGACAGTATTGCCTCACGTGTTCCAACATTTCTACGGAATCCAAACTGATCTTCCCCGAGGCCGGCTTCTACTAGTTTTTCCATTCGTCTGTAGAGAATTCGTGTTAGTATTTTGCAGCTACGACTTATTAAACTGATAGTTCGGTAATTTTCACATGTGTCAACACCTGCTTTTTTTGGGACTGGAATTATTGTATCCTTCTTGAAGTCTGAGAGTAATTCGAGTGTCTCATACATCTTGCTCACCAGATGGTAGAGTTTTGTCAGGACTGGCTCTCCCAAGGCCGCCAGTAGTTACAATGGAATGTTGTCTACTCCGGGGGTCTTGTTTCGACACGGGTCTTTCAGTGCTCTGTCAAACTCTTCACGCAGTATCGTATCTCCCATTTCATCTTCATCTACATCCTCTTGCATTTCCATAATATTGTCCTCAAGTACATCGCCCTTCTATAGACGCTCTATATACTCCTTGCACCTTTCTGATTTCTCTTCTTTGCTTAAAACTCGGTTTCCGTCTGAGCTCTTGATGTTCATACAAGTGGTTCTCTTATCTCCAAAGGTCTCTTTAATTTTCCTTTAAGCAGTATCAACCTTACCCCTAGTGAGATAAGCCTATACATGCTGACATTTGTCCTCTAGCCGTCCCTGCTTAGCCATTTTGCACTTCCTGTCGATCTCATTTTTGAGACGTCTGTATTCCTTTTTGCCTGCTTCATTTAGTGCATTTTTATATTTTCTCCTTTCATCAATTAATTTCAATATTTATCTGTTACCCAGGGGTTTCTACTAGCCCTCGTCTTTTTACCTACTTGATCCTCTGCTGCCTTCACTACTTCATCCCTCAAAGCTACCCGTTCTTCTTCTACCGCATTTCTGTCCCCCCATTCCTGTCAATTGCTCCCTTATGCTCTCCCTGGCACTCTGTACAACCTCTGATTCTTTTAGTTTATCCAGGTCCCATCTCCTTAAATTCCCACCTTATTGCAGTTTCTTTGATTTTAATCTACAGGTCATAACCAATAGATTGTGGCCAGAGTCCACATCTGCCCCTGGAAATGTCTTACAATTTAAAACCTGGTTCCTATATCTCTGTCTTACCATTATATAACCTATCTGAAAAATGTCAGTATCTCCAGGTTTATTCCATGTATACAGCCTTCTTTTATGATTCTTGAACCAAGTGTTAGCTATTATTAAGTTGTGCTCTGTACAAAATTCTACCAGGCGGCTTCCTCTTTCATTTCTTTGCCCCAGTCCATATTCACGTACTACATTTCCTTCTCTCCCTTTTCCTACTACCGAATTCCAGTCACCCATGACTATTAAATTTTCGTCACCCTTAACTATCTGAATAATTTCTTTTATTTGATCACACATTTCTTCAATTTCTTCGTCATCTGCAGAGCTAGTTGGCATATATACTTGTACTACTGTAGTAGGTGTGGGCTTCGTATCTATCTTGGCCACAATAATGCGTTCACTATGCTGTCTGTAGTAGCTTACCCGCATTCCTATTTTCCTATTCATTATTAAAACTACTCCTGCATTACCCCTATTTGATTTTGTGTTTATAACCCTGTAGTCACCTGACCAAAAGTTTTGTTCAAAAATGGTTCTGAGCACTATGGGACTCAACTGCTGTAGTCATTAGTCCCCTAGAACTTAGAACTACTTAAACCTAACTAACCTAAGGACATCACATACATTCATGCCGCAGGCAGGATTCGAACCTGCGACCGTAGAAATCGCACGGTTCCGGACTGCGCGCCTAGAACCGCGAGACCACCGCGGCCGGCAAAAAGTCTTGTTCCTCCTGCCACCGAACTTCACTTATTCCCACTATATCTAACTTTAACCTATCCATTTCCCTTTTTAAATTTTCTAACCTACCTGCCCGATTAAGGGATCTGACAATCCACGCTCCGATTCGTAGAACGTCAGTTTTCTTTCCCCTGATAACGACATCCTCTTGAGTAGTCCCCGCCCGGAGATCCGAAAGGGGGACTATTTTACGCCCGGAATATTTTACCCAAGAGGACGCCATCATCATTTAATCACACAGTAAAGCTGCAAGCCCTCGGGAAAAATTACGGCCGTAGTTTCCCCGTGCTTTCAGCCGTTCGCAGTACCAGCACAGCAAGGCCGTTTTGCTTATTGTTACAAGGCCAGATCAGTCAATTATCCATACTGTTGCCCTTGCAACTACTGAAAAGGCTGCTGCCCCTCTTCAGGAACCACACGTTTGTCTGGCCTCTCAACAGACACCCCTCCGTTGTAGTTGCACCTACGGTACGGCAATCTGTATCGCTGAGGCACGCAAGCCTCCCCACCAACGGCAAGGTCCATGGTTCATGGGGGGAGGATCACTATGCATATCAATCCATTTTACGGCCACTGTTTTGCTTTTACATTTATTGATATATGAACTTTGTCCCGGGAAAGAAAGTTTCACAATTTCTTGGAGTTTAATGTTGGGCTGGGGCTTCGTTTTGTCGGCAGCGAGGCTGCCGTCAATGCCATCGCGTATACATCTTTTTCGGGACGGGCTAACCTTGGCGTACACCAGTACAACCAAGCGCCATAGCCATTGTGTGAGAGCGAGCAGCATGGGTCTGCGTGATGGATCTTACGTCTGCTTTGCCAACCTCTGGAGATAAATCGAGTACGATAATCTGGCTTCTTTGTGCTTGAATCCAAAGCTTCTGCATTGCGAGGCCAGATGGTACATGTAGGAGAGTAATCTTTGTTTGCCCTGCAAAAATCTGGTTTACCCATTGAGATATTGCTGTGTCCACAGCGCTGGAAGTTGAGGTGCTGACTAATCAGAGTAACACAGGTTCAGTCCAGTGCCAACTGTGTGACAATATAATGTGCATTGTGTACACAAAGAGGCGAACGTTTCTATCTTTTTGCCTAATTTTTCTAAATTTTGTGATATTTGGTAGCCGGCACATTGCCAGAAGTATATAGTTAGCACCTCAACCTTTAATTCTTTAAATGATTGCAAGTTGAGCAAGAGGAAGGAATGTTATAGGAATTCAGTGGTGCTGACGCAGTGGACGCTGTCAATGACTCGAGGAGATGGGAACTGACACCTCTCTAGAACTGTAAGGCACCGTATGCTGACTTGGTGCTGAGGTAAGTTCTCGTAATCCAAGGTAGCGCAATCTCAAATCTGAACAATTCACCTCTCACATGTTATTGGTGTGCTACTGAGAGCTGTCTTAATTCCAATTTTGTCATAAATTTCTCCAATTTTGCATCGGAGTCCTGCACAAATAAAGATATCTTGGTGCCTGAGTTTCGAAGCAGTATTCCTTCCATAGGGTTCGTCCCACAATGTTAGCCCCACTTTTTGTTAACCTAATTCGAAGTTCAGTTCATATACTTTCTCTGCTAACATTTCCTTAACCTTTCTCTCATTTAAGTATAAATGAAATTCTATTGAAGGCAGATATATTTCAGCTATCCTTTGCTTCATTTAGGTTGCTGTTATGGTCTTCAGTCCTTGATGCCTCAGAATGAGCCCTACCAACCGATCCTTTCTTCTAGTCAAGTTGTGCCACAAACTCCTCCCCAATTCTATTCAATACTTCCTCATTAGTTATGTGACTTACCCATCTAATGTTTAGCATTTTTCTGTAGCACCACATTTCGAAAGGTTCTATTCTCTTCTTGTATAAACTATTTATTTTCTATGTTTTACTTCTATAATAGGCTACACTCCATACCAATACTTTCAGAAACGACTTCCTGACACTTAAAACATTACTCGATGTTAACAAATTTCTCTTCTTCAGAAACGCTTTCCTTGCCATTGCCAGTATACGTTTGATATCCTCTCTACTTCGAGCATCATCAGATATTTTGCTCCCCAAATAGCAAAACTCCTTTACTACTTTAAGTGTCTCATTTCCTAATCTAATTCCCTCGGCATCACCCGACTTAATTCGACTACATTCCATTATCCTCGTTTTGCTTTTGTTGATGTTCATCTTATATCCTACTTTCAGGACACTATCCATTCCGTTCAACTGCTCTTCCAAGTCCTTTGCTGTTTCTGACAGAATTACGATGTCATCGGCGAACCTCAACATTTTTATTTCTTCTCCATGGATTTAAATACCTACTCCGAATTTTTCGTTTGGTTCCTTCACTGCTTGCTCAATATACAGATTTAATAACAAATGGGAGAGACTACAACCCTGTCTCACTCCCTTCCCAACCACTGATTTCCTTTCATGACCCTCGAATCTTAAAATTGCCATCTGGTTTCTGCACAAATTGTAAATAGTTTTCCGTTCCCTGTATTTGACCCCTGCCACCTTTAGAATTTGAAACAGAGTATTCCAGTCAACATTGTCAACAGCTTTCTTTAAGTCCACAAATGCTAGAAACGTAGGTTTCCCTTTCTTTAATCTTCCTTCTAAGATAAGTCGTTGTGTCAGTATTGCTTCACATGTTCCAACATTTCTGCGGAATCCAAACTGATCTTCCCCGAGGTCGGCCTCTACCAGTTTTTCCCCTCGTCTGTAAGGAATTCGCATTAGTATTTTGCAGCTGTGACTTATTAAACTGATAGTTCGGTAATTTTCACATGTGTCAACACCTACTTTCTTTGGGATTGAAATTATGATATTCTTCTTGACGTCTGAGGGAATTTCGCCAGCCTCATACATCTTGCTCACCAGATGGTAGAGTTTTGTCAGGACTGGCTCTCCCAAGGCCGCAAGGCCGCCAGTAGTTACAATGGAATGTTGTCTACTCCGGGGGTCTTGTTTCGACTCAGGTCTTTCAGTGCTCTGTCAAACTCTTCACGCAGTATCATATCTCCCATTTGATCTTCATCTATATCCTCTTCCATTTCCATAATTCTGTCCTCAAGAACATCGCTCCTGTATATTCCCTCTGTATACTCCTTCCACCTTTCTGATTTCCCTTCTTTGATTAGAACTGGGTTTCCATCTGAGCTCTTGATATTCATGCAAGGTGTTCTCTTTCCTCCAAAGGACTCTTTAATTTGCTGTAGGCAGTATCTATCTTATCCCGAGTGAGATAAGCCTCTACATCGTTACATTTGTCTTCTTGCTATCACTGCTTAGCCATTTTGCACTTCCTGTCGATCTAATTTTTGAGACGATTGTATTCATTTTTACCTGCTACACTTAATGCATTTTTGTATATTCTCCTTTCATCAATTAAATTCAGTATCTTTTCTGTAACCAAAGGATTTCTACTAGCCCTCGTGTTTTTACCTACTTGATCCTCTGCAGCCTTCAGCATTTCATTCCTCCAAGTTACCCATTCTTCTTCTGCTGTATTTCTTTCCCCCACTCCTGTCAATTGTTCCCTTATGCTCTCCCTGAAACTTTGTACAACCTCTGGTTCTTTTAGTTTATCCAAGTTCCACCTCCTTAAATTCCCACCTTTTTGCAGTTTCTTCAGTTTTAATCTACAGTTCATAACCAATAGATTGTTTGCAGAGTCCACATCTGCCCCTGGAAATGTCTTGCAATTTAAAACCTGGTTCCTAAATCACTGTCTTACCATTATATAATCTATCTGATACCGTTTAGTGTCTCCAGGATTCTTCCATGTATACAACCTTCTTTTATGATCCTTGAACCAAGTGTTAGCTATGATTAAGTTATTCTCTGCGCAAAATTCTACCAGACGGCTACCTCTTTCATATCTTTCCCCCAATCCATATTCATCTACCTTGTTTCCTTCTCTCCCTTTCCCTACTCTCGAATTCCAGTCCCCCATGACTATTAAATTTTCGTCTCCCTTCACTACCTGAATAATTTCTTTTATCTCATCATACATTTCATCAATTTCTTCATCATCTGCAGAGCTAGTTGGCATATAAACTTGTACTACTGCAGTGGGCCACAACAATGCGTTCACTATGCTGCTTGTAGCAGCTTACCCGCACTCCAATTTTTTTTTCATTATTAAACCTACTCCTACATTACCTCTATTTGATTTTGGATTTATAACCCTGTATTCACCTGACCAAAAGTCTTGTTCCTTCTCTACCGAACTTCACTAATTCCCATTATATCTAACTTTAACCTACCCAGTTCCCTTTTTAAATTTTGTAACCTACCTGCCCGATTAAGGGATCTGACATTCCACGCTCCGATCCGTAGGACGCCAGTTTTCTTTCTCCTTATAACGACGTCCTCCTGATTAGTCCCCGCCCGGAGATCCCAATGGGGGACTATTTTACCTCCGGAATATTTTACCCAAGAGGATTCCATCATCATTTAATCATACAGTAAAGCTACATGCCCTCGGGAAAAATTACGGCTGTAGTTTCCCCTAAGGACTAAATCAAATATGGCAGAGAACGTTAGGTTTACCTATGTGCAACTTCAGAGTGAATAATTTCTCTTAAAGGCAGACATTACTTACTTTACAAAATCCTTTTTTCCCACAGCTTTCTTTGTTGGTTAGCATCAACCTAACATGGTTTACTGTCAAGATGAGGCGACTGCACATCAATATTCCACATGCTGCAGTAGGAGGCGGAAGCACATTCATAATTTAACAGACCGCTCTCGTCATGATTTGGTAAATCGCGGTTCACAGTTTCCCGAGACGCCACTCCAGAGGAGAGGCGGCCTCCCTAGCTACAGCTGGATTGGCGTTCAGCCCTGACAGTTGCGGTTGGCTAGGAGCGGCAGTTTAGCACGACTAAAACATCCAGTAACGCAACGAGATTTCTTAAGCGTCTCTGACGTAAAGTCTCAATGTTGTCACCACACTGTAGACGGCAACTGTGTCCACCTGCAGCAGTTAGCGCTTTGCAGTTGAAAGTTGGTATCAGCAAGCGGGCAGTCAGGGATTTTCTTACGCCGTTTCGATTGCGGTTCTGGTATCCGTGTTGATAACTGTTGATAACTGCAACACCGTACTCCACAGAGGTGCGGCGTTGCTAAATTTTGACGCCGAAAGCGGCTTCGCTAGTCCGATTCTATGACATGAACATCAACTGAAAATACAGTAACAAGTTCACTGAATAGTATTGGGTGTAAATACGACTGGTGAAGGAATCTGTAAAGTTAAGATGACAATGATGCATATTACTCAACACAGGTTTATACAATACACACATTTATCATGATCTGATGTAAGTCCTCTTGCTGGTGGCGATATAGTATAACAAAACGAATCATATGATAACTGTCACTACTCAAAAATGCGTTCAGATACTTGGTTAGAAGATATTTCATTGTATACTACACTTATGTTCAGAAAAAAAACAGAACACCTTGAACGACTAGAGGTAGAACGTTCATATTCACAGGACATTGACATTGGTTACCTTCTGCGGAGACGATTAATATTTGTACCATGTCGGCCCTCGGGTTCAACAATATATCGCTGCGCGACACTACCTACCGCCAAAATGTGCGTCCGGTTCTCATTGAAGCTATAAACCGAAGGTAATAGGTCAGTGTGACTTGAGCATGTGTGCAGGATGCCTCACATACGTATGTGCGAACTGTACCCGCAAATCAGTGAATATGAAAGAGGGCGTTTTATTGCTATACGAGAATGTGATGCATCCATCTGGGGAATTGCTGCTCGTGTGAATGGAAGTTTCGGCAGTGCAGCGGGTGTGTGCAGAATGGTTCACGGAAGGTCGCAGGACACGACGAGATGGGTCAGGTCGCTCCCTCCAGACTACCCCCTGGAGAACATCGACGCCTCATCCGAACAGCGCTATAGGACAGATCAGCGTCCTCCTCAGCTCTGGCGCAACAGTGTAACAGTGTAACACATCGTACATTATTAGGGGTGACAGTCCGTCGCCGTTTATAACAACATTGGCTACATGCGTGTCGTCCACTTCTCCGCCTACTTTCGACGAATGTGTAGAAAAGCGGAGACCGTTTCGCACAACAGTGGCACGTGGTCATAGGAGAGGACATCTTCCAGTTTTCCTGCAGATAAAATTTTACTGGCACAGGTAACGGATGAATCATATTGAGTTCAGTGAATTGGCGTGGCAACTGGAAAAGCACTTGAAAGCTGAAGTACATTGAACAGTATGATTGCCGGCCGGAGTGGAAGACGTTAATAACCGCGCAAGTTAATTAATAAAAATCATGAAGTGCTCAGTGATTATCATGGAGTTAACTGAAAACAGATACTACGAGGTGCATTCAAGTTCTAAGGCCTCCGATTTTTTTTCTAACTAACTACTCACCCGAATTCGATGAAACTGGCGTTACTTCTCGACGTAATCGCCCTGCAGACGTACATATTTTTCAAAACGCTGATTCCATGGCAACGGCGAAGGCTTCTTTAGGAGTCTGTTTTGACCACTGGAAAATCGCTGAGGCAATAGCAGCACGGCTGGTGAATGTGCGGCCACGGAGAGTGTCTTTCATTGTTGGAAAAGCCAAAAGTCACTAGGAGCCAGGTCAGGTGAGTAGGGAGCATGAGGAATCACTTCAAAGTTGTTATCACGAAGAAATTGTTGCGTAACGTTAGCTCGATGTGCGGGTGCGTTGTTTTGGTGAAACAGCACACGCGCAGCCCTTCCCGGACGTTTTTGTTGCAGTGCAGGAAGGAATTTGTTCTTCAAAACATTTTCGTAGGATGCACCTGATACCGTAGTGTCCTTTGGAACGCAATGGGTAAGGATTACGCTCTCGCTGTCCCAGAACAAGGAAACCATCATTTTTTCAGCACTGGCGGTTACCCAAAAATTTTTTGTGGAGGTGAATCTGTGTGCTTCCATTGAGCTGACTGGCGCTTAGTTTCTGGATTGAAAAATGGCATCCACGTTTCATTCATTGTCACAACCGACGAAAACAAAGTCTCATTCATGCTGTCGTTGCGCGTCAACGTTGCTTGGCAACATGCCACGCGGGCAGCCATGTAATCGTCCGTCAGCATTCGTGGCACGCACCTGGATGACACTTTTCACATTTTCAGGTCGTCATGCAGGATTGTGTGTACAGAACCCACAGAAATGCCAACTCTGGAGGCGATCTGTTCAACAGTCATTCGGCGATCCCCCAAAACAATTCTCTCCACTTTGTCGATCATGTGGCCAGACCGGCTTGTGCGAGCCCGAGGTTGTTTCGGTTTGTTGTCACACGATGTTCTGCCTACATTAAACTGTCGCACCCACGAACGCACTTTCGACACATCCATAACTCCATCACTACATGTCTCCTTCAACTGTCGATGAATTTCAATTGGTTTCACACCACGCAAATTCAGAAAACGAATGATTGCACGCTGTTCAAGGAAGGAAAACGTCGCTATTTTAAGTATTTAAAACAGTTCTCATTCTCTACCGTACGGTGCTGCCATCTCTGGGACGTATTAAAAATGAACGCGGCCTCATTTTAAAACAATGCGCATGTTTCTATCTCTTTCCAGTCCGGAGGAAAAAAATCGGAGGCCTTAGAACTTGAATGCACCTCGTACTACAGAAGGGAATATGTCACACCTATGATGAGAGTTGAAAGTAAACTGTTCATTGGTATTAAAATAACGGTCTTCAGAATGAAAATTGAAATTACAAGATAACTGTAAAACGACGTAATGTCCCTGCACATTGTCTTGCGGTTGTGGCCTAGTCTCACCAAAGTACTGCCGGTGGAGGCTGATGTGGCTGCAGAATCAATCACTGGTGGAACCAAAGACCCTCGCCAGCAGTTGAGTGCGGATCAGCCCACAAATGTTCTGAGTCCCCAATACATCAGCTCGGGTGGCACAGAAGGCTGACGGTGAGTCTCAGCAGAGAAGTTTGACAAAGGACACTCTCAATAATCGAGTGAGTCCTCATCAAATGTTAATTACGAGGAAGCCTCGGATTACCGCATTCTGCGTCTCCTAGTGAATTTTAATTGGCTCGATTGTAGATCTGCTCCTTACAAAACATCAGTCCCCTCCTTCTAGCTGGTCGACCAATAAGCTAGACCTACTACCCTTCATGGAAGAAGTTACGTCAGTCTTTCTCTGTCCCTCTCTGTGAATAGTGAGATGCTCTTCGCCGTCAGCATCCTGTGTCACTATCTAACTTACAATTTATTTACATTAGCCAATGATAGAGATTTTTTACATGGCGTAAATATTTGGTTTTTGCTGAATCGAAGTATTGATCAGTGCCATACACTTTTAAAGGCACAGGATGTGTGTCCCCAATGTGTCTGTAAGGTGTGCATCTCTAGCTTCCACTGCTTTCTGGAGCAACGGCAAGCTTTCTATGTTTTGAGCATAAAGGGAAGTAATGAAGGTTGGATTTAACTTTCTGTTGACATCGAGATCATTAGAGATGGATGATGGAATTTGGCTCTGCCATTTTAGAGGAATTATCCTGGCATTTGCCAGGGGCGATTTAAGCAAATGACATAGTAACTAAATTTGGGCTGCCAGGCGAAGGTTTGAACCGTCGTTCCCCTGAGTGTGAGTACAATGCACCCCACTCGGTCCTTCTGCTTAAGTGAGCGTTCACACTCGCAGGTCGTAAGCAGATACCTCCATGTGAGATGGTATCTGTGCTCGTACAAAAGGTGGCTGAAACTCGTAGGACTGTGCCACAAGGAGGCAGTCCCGTCAAACTGAACTTCCATCACTAATGTGCGTATGTCACATGAGTGTTTTCAGAAAAACGATTCCGTAACTACTACATTCATCTCCCCATGAAATTATGCTGATATGTGAACCAAATGTAATACCGCTGCCAGCCATTGTGAAATGGTGACAACAACTTGATCAAGGTCGCATAGACGTGCTTGATACTGATTAGAAACGAAGACCAGTGACACTAACCACACGCAATAATTTCCAGACAATTGACAAACTGATTTGAAGCAATTTCAAATCTGCGATGTTGAGAACGTTAATATAGCAGTTTTAGAATGGCTCTGTGAGCAAGGTGTGGATTTCTATAGCATAGTAATTAAGCGAATGGTATAACGTTCCGTCTGCTGTTAACAGAACCTGGGTGGATGTGTTGGATAATAATGACATGTACCTGTGTAGCTTTCATGTGTAGCGAAACTTCAATCAAACGCACATTGGTAGCGATAGTAATGTGTAACTCAGTTTTGATAGCCTCTCACAGCATAAGTGAAAGATTTCCCCCATCTACACAGCAAGATCGCATGCGATGACCGAAATAAGGACGATGCCGAAAACATTTTGGTCCAAGCGAGGAAAATTTTATTTTGCGAAAGGTGCTGTGTATCGATATGGAATTGAATAAAACGCTCCTGAGTTTATGGAAATGGAACATGGAAGTTAATTACGGACCAAGGGATTCGGTACAAGGCGTATTTGGTAGGATATAAAATTAAGTTGAGAGATATGGTACGAGATCAAATAATGTCAATAAGATGAGGGTCGAATTCTATGGGGAACTCTTGACAAAGTAGGTAGACGTTTGCTATGGTGTCATGGATTAATCATATTGGTGCTAGAAGCAACGAACCGGAGAAACACTACAGGAAAAGGGATTGAATGAAACTGGTTAGTAAGACAAAAAATATAGCCATCATTTGTGAATAATGCAATGGACGGTTGATTCTCTGGAATAATGCACCTGGTCAGTAACGGGAATGTGATAAATAAAGCGGTCACAGTGAAAGGCAAGTCGAGGTCCCAGAACGCTCGCAGATATTGGAATGTAGCAGAGGTGAATGGACTGTGCAAAACTTGTCAAGAAATCTGAACCATTTTTCTTTCACTTTACGTGCGAAGGTACTCTATATCAGTTTTCTCAGTTTTCAAAAACGTGTTTCCTTAAGCTGTGGGACAAATGTTGTCTTACAATGAATCCACAAGATGGCCTCAGCTGCCAGAGCTAGGGTGGGGAGGGAGAGGGAGGAGAGGTTGCGTGCAAATTTCTCCCCCGTTAAGAAGTTTTAGATTAGACCGTCTCTCTCCCCTGCCTGTAGTTCCTGCTAACTACCTGTACAACGAACTTGCCGCTCAGTTCTAATTACCTCGCAGTCGCCATGCGACAAAACTGCTGCTTGATCCATGCCTTCCTGCGTCACTGCTTATATCCTGCCGTGAGAAAGTCGAACAAGCTACCAAACACTATGTATTACGCCTCGACGTGATACAGACGAGTTTATTTTCATTTGTAGGCTTATTTCGTGGGAAAAGTTTTTTCAGTATAACACAAAGTTATCAGTGATATCGAAATGCTAGTCACAATGATTCCACAGACAAATACGAGACGACCCTTACGAGACATCGATGGTAACAAATCGAACAGTTTCTTGTAACATTCTGACTGTTAACAAACTTATTATTTCATGGTTATATTATGATATAACACAGAAAGCTGTAACACAAAAAGTCATATAAATGTGTTGCGCTTAATCTTAAATTGCCGTTGCATACAAATCTCTTTTATTTAATTTTTTGGGGTCAGTTCACAAACATAATGTCGTGACCGGTTTCGGCTTCTTAGAAAGTCATCATCAGCTGTGATACCTAAATTTCTAATGGCGTATAGAATACTCAAATAACTTTTGAAAATTCAGCCTGGTGATGTCGTCAACAAGCGCCGAAGATCTGTCATTTTCAAGTAAAAGCTGTAGCTATTCCCGAGTGTATGAGAATTTAAAATCTCGGTCTGCAGAGAAATTTCAGAAAGATACCTCACACACACACACACACACACACACACACACACACACACACACACACACATACACACACTCACTGTCTACAGTAGCGCTATCAGACACCAAAGATGACCGACGACAGAAGTTATCGATAGTGAAGTTAATAATCGATGAGTGAGGTAGCATTAACTCCATACCTCACTTTTTTGGAAAGGGGGAGAGCACCGTTCTGTGCAGGATTTGAGTATTAACCACCATCTCTGTTCACAAGGTTACTTTGCTAACTTGATTTCAACTGCTCCCTCAGTAAAACTATCCCAATAGCTCGAAGTGCATGTCAAAAAACCCCTGTTACTATTTTCCACAGGATTCCGTGTTCCTTCCAGTTGTGGCTTGTCATATATTGGCCAGGCTATCGGAACTGTGGAGGATCGGTGTGCTGAGCATAAGCGTCACACACCCTTTCAACAACCGAGCGAGTCTGCCATTGCACAACATTGTCTTGGCACCGGTCACCCTAAGAAATGTAACAACATGGAGATTCCGGTGTGTACTTCCAGCTATTGAGCTAGTGTCATTACGGAAGCAGTTCAAAGTAAATTAGCAGATAATTTTATAAACAGAGATAGTGTTCTGTGTTTAAAAATGGCTCAAATGGCTCTGAGCACTTTGGGACTTAACTTCTGAGGGAATCAGTCCCCTAGAACTTAGAACTATTCAAACCTAACTAATCTAAGAACATGACACACATCCATACCCGAGACAGGATTCGAACTTGCGAGCGTAGCGGTCGCTCAGTTCCAGACTTTAGCTCCGAGAACCGCTCGGCCACTCCGGCCGGCTTCTGTGTTTAAATTCTGCATGGAATCCTGACCTCTCTCTCTCCCTTGTCAACAAACACTGCGACAGAGTTAACATCACCTATTGATTACTAATTTCACTGCAAAGCGAGGTTTTAAATTCTCTTGCACAGCTCTTACGTGCTGCAGTTATGTCTTGAAAATGACAGGTTGCGCTCCTGTCGAAGTATACTGGGTGTCTACGGCGTTTCCCGGCTTCATTCTAATGTTACTTCAACATCATTCGATAATGTGAATACGTCACATACTAAGTTTTTGAACTACAACTACTCTTAAAACAAGTTAGCATGAGACGTATTTAAATCATCTGATGGTGACTGCCGTAGAAGAGGAAACTGGTTCCAGTGTTATTTCTCCGAGCCAAAGTTGACAAATATAAAAAGTTTGTTTACAGCAGTCCCCCTCGGGTATCCGTGTGTGTTAAAGCACCATTTCCGGGACGGGGAGGTGCGCCGACGAGAGTCGGTTTGCTGGCCAGCAGATGTGTGGTTTTTAGGCGGTTCCCCACATCCCATTAGATTAATTCCGGGATGGTACCTAAGTCTCACCTGAGGCACATCATTCGCAGACATTCAGAAAACTTTCTCTCACTTTCACGTTAATGAACTACACACAGACGCTTCGGCTAAACATATTCATTCCCCAGAGGTAACGGGATGGCGACATCCCTTAAATTAAACATGGAAAATCCCTAAATAACCATGCCGGCCTTCCGCCGATGTGGAACAAAGGCTAAAGACAGAGGTGAAGAATTTTGTTTAGAACACAGTGTAAGACACTGCTATCGATAGTAGTACCAGTGCTTGTCCTCTGGAACTTTCGGAATAGAGAACGCCATTTCCCGACTGAAACATTGTCTTGCTAATTCAACGTTGAACGAAGCCTAATAGCTACCGATCACGCACCATTGTGCGGGTCAAGAGAAGTTTCTCGGGGCTCGTGCGGAACGGTCGCGTGCAGATATATCGCACCGAAATGCTGCAAATACTTTGGTACAGTGATTAATCATAAGTTTGGAAGTATCACATCTATAGGTAGGGTAAACACTGAAGAATGATATTGTTTATTTGCGGAACGTGGTCGTGATTATACATGAAATGAATTTACTAAACTTATCGTCGTCGTTAGGCTGTAGCTTCCGCTAGTGGCACAAATTACTATTTGAAAAGTCATTAAAAGACTACCATGGACAGTTATAACTTGTAAGATTAGTTGGGATAAGCAGTACAACAATGACATACTTCAGTGTGAAAGTGGAGTAGATTTATCAGTCCCAAACAGAGTTGGGTGTAGACATTGTCAGGAAGTATACTACATGCAAACAGTCAGTTAGCATAAGTAAAATCGTCTGTCCTGCTATTCTTTCAAAGCAATATATTTCCACTTGGATCTGACGACCTTTAGTTTTCGCGCGGTAAAGGGACACGTTTCGGCACTAAATCATACAGTCAGACTCATTTTGAACGAAGGATTTTCACTCTGTTAATCATCCCATATTCCTGAGGCAATACGCCTATGCTGGATATCAGTTATCGGTTGCACGCAATGTACACACAACGGAAAGGCAGTGTCAGAATTGTACGGATTCTAGAGGACCCTAAACAAATTTCGCAAAATAAGAATCCAACAGTCGAAAGTTGCTAACTTTGGCAGAAGGAGGAATTAAACGAACTAAACGATCGTTACAGTCTACCGCCTGGCGGACAATAGCCTGTAATGTGTTCAAGATGTAGATTAGTAGGGTGTCAAGTTGGAGGCTGCTCCTCAAAGATTAAACATTATTCGTTTTATACACTTGTAGACTAGTATTTCATGTGTGACGCAGAAGGTTTTAATGACCGGTAATTGCAACGAATGTACTGGAAACATCTCGGAGCAGGTGTCATCCTGAAAGAAAAAAATGCATGGAAAAGTTCTAGAAACCAGGAATTTCTAGTAACGGAGAGCAGGCTGATGCTCAATGAAACATTTTCCACACAGGTTGAATTTGAGACACTTGTTTTTAATCATCCGGGAGAAAATTCGCAGTTAAGACCCATCAACTCTCCTGTGTATGTAATGTAAACTTCAAAGAAAACAGTACTGGCAGTGTTACTAGCGGAGCAGTTATGGTCATCTGTTCGAAGAGCTTCTATGGGCCTAATCTGTAGTTATTCAGTATAAGCTATCTATGTTAATAAAAAGTAAAATAAAATCTTGTGAAGTATACGTTTGGTGTATAAAACAAAATAACTGTTCTTGTCCGTTAGTTCCTTATAACGAAGAACTGAGGCTATGATCTCCTACAAACGACACAGTTTTGAACCTAAATATTGAGACAATTTATATGCATTCACTTATAACACTACTAGCGGTCCACCCAGGCTTCATACGGGTAGCACACAGCATCTAAGGTCAGACGACTTGTGTAGAGCAGCGATAATAAGTTAAACACACAAATATTCGTCGTGAATGAGTGTATCTGTTAGAGAAAAGCGTATCAAAATCCCTTCTGTATTCCTGTGTTAAGCCTTCACATACATACACAAAAACGAGGCGGGGGACTTAAGTTTATAATGTGTACAGAAGAAGATATGCATAGATTGCGGTAGCAATAATTTGGTGTGGCTCAATGATTAGCTGCGAGCCTTTTAATAGAATGCCTTTTCGGCGACTTACATACGCCTAACCTGCCCTACCTACATAGGCGGTGATAGGGCAGCGCCACTTTAACGTGGAGTCGGAAAGACTTGTCGATGCTGGCGAGTCCCCTCTCACTGAGAAGGGAATTCTACGCCAAAAGGCAGGGTGAAAAATTAGTGGTACCATCAGGATTCGATCCCATGTCATTTCAGTTTCCAAGCGCGAGCTTTAACGCTACGCCATCGGGCCAGATATATACAGTGGTCAAGCTTCACTGCATTCTGTAGTCCTGGTGGCTGTTTATGCCTTTTCCTTCAGATAGCGCCTCCTCTCTATCTGACGAGTTCATATCTCCCTTCCCCGTGAACCACTCTATCTATTAGTGAAAACCGTATCAGAATACTCGCTGTAGTTACTGAGATCAGCATGATCGTACAGACAGATAAACGCCGCGGAACTCTCTCATATGAAATATCTGTTAATAGGGAGAATACACACCGTAAATGCAAATAAAAAAGCTTATGCGCATGTTGCATGTGGAAAGTGAAGTATGAATACAGTTCACGGTCCAGAAACGCTACCTAGAGGCCTTATTGTCTGCTATCCGGCAGTTTTGTCGTAAGAGACAGAGGTTCTGTGGCCGATGGATCTTACTACGAATTGACTTGCACTTCAGAAATCAGCAGATTACAGGTATAAGATGAAGCAGCTAAGACAGACTATCCGAAATACAGTATATCAAGGAAAAGTAATTACAGTGGCAGTTATTTAAAACTCATCTGGTTAAGAAGTGATCATTGATCTTTGGGTAATTGTAGCTGCCTAATCAGTGACTCTTAATTGTTTCCTTTTTTTAAAGGCAGTGCCCTCTCTCTACTGAACGACATTGGGTTCATAATTACTCGTAGTACTAGCTGTTGAGTAATCATTTCCTTAAAACCAGAACTGTAAAGGCTTGATTAGTGACTGTTAATTGCTTTTAAGATTCTGTATTTCGCTCTCTACTGAATGACAGTGCATTCATTATTAATAGGAGCTGTTTACAAGCAATTTGCTTAAAATCTGCTCAGTGAACTTTAGGCAACTGTATCTACTTATTCAGTGACTGTTATTCGTTTTTAGAATCCTGTATTTTGCTGTCTTATGAACGACACCTGGTTCATAATTAATAGGAGCTGATTAAAGGTCATTTGCTTAAAATCTTTTCAGGGAATTTTTGTTAACTCAACTATCTATTCAGTTACCGTTAATTATTTTTAAAATTCTATACCTTTTCTGTCTACTGAGTGGCAGTGTGATCTTAACTGATGGCAGCTGTTTAAAGGTCATTCAGTTAAAAAAAAAGCTGCACAGTGAGTTTTGCTAACAGTAGTTAATTGTTTTTAAAATTCAGTACTTGTTCTGTATATGTAACGGCTGGTGGCTTATAATTAGCGCCGGTTGTTTAAAAATAATTTTTCTAAAGTCTGCTCAGCCAGTCTTGCTGTTTACTGTTTTTAAAACTCGTTTTCCTTCAGTAAAGGTAAGTTATGTATTAAACATGACGAACGCAGAAAGAGCTGTGTGATGATCCCAGTCCTTCCATTAGGGTGACCCGATCCAGTATCTTCCCATACGAATTGCTTGTTATGAATTGCCAAGTTTTATTTTTAAACAAGGGTATATATTATTTTCTGAGCTCCTCTACGACACACGCAAAAAAAAAACCGGTTTCGAGTACAGACTGTTCACCAATTACGAACGAATGTTTGCCCACCACTAGCAGATACAACAAATAAATAGATAAAATTGTAATAATTAGATAACAAAGAAATAACAAATAAGCTAATGCAAGCAATACCTTCGTAACAATATAGGAGGAGAATTGGCTGGCGACAATGAGCACTTTACTACACGGGGATGGTTTTACATGTGCTACCCCGTATTTCTGATACTTGATCAAGGATAAATCGCTACCAGTTACTGCCCCGCCTTCTGGAGAAGGCATAAAAAATGGAATGACGTGACTCAGATACTGTTTGTGTGTTTATTATGACACTCATATATTATACTATGAGCCTTGACTTTGGGATCCGATACATCCTACAAAGTGAATCCAAACGGACAGTATTCCACACTGAATTTCATGTACCACAGGCTCATGTTATAGGACCTTTCATATGTTCTAGACTTCTCAGTCTTCATGCGGACTTCTTAATTTTTGCCACAGAGAAGTCCCGAGTTAGTTTAACTGGCCAATGTACAGGCCAATCCGTATTTCCCAAACGACCGAGCGCAAGCTCTTCAAATATTCTGTTAGGGTCGTCTGTCACGGTAATCAAAATTTATTACTTTAAGAAGCTGCATGGCTGTGACGAAAGGAGAGAAACTGTTTTAAGAGTAATATCAAGACAATGCTCAAGCTGTGGTTTCATTTGGACATCTAAAATTGGGTCAGCGATCTGTGTGAAGTAAGACTTGTTGACGGCTGGTGAGGAAGTAGCTGTGCTGTAATGACTAGCAACGACAGTAACCTCAAACGCCAAGATGACCAGGAGACGGTGGCATATAAGCCAGATTGTTCGACAACGTTCTGGAAGATTATGAGGTAATCTCGGCTCTACGGAGACCTTCGTAAGAATCACGGGAAAACATCTCTAGTAGGGAAACTTGCATAAGATGCACTGAAAAATCAGTACAAAAGCAGGTTGTGCTCGGGGGAAAGTCAGTCACTCCATGAGTTAGAAGCAGTCATTATCAGGGAGAGGCCACAGTTGACAGCTGTTGTGAGCAGTACCACTGCCAATCCTCTAAGTCACTAGAGAGTGACACTTTGATGCTACTACAGTAACACTGTACACATTAGAGGGAGGCTAACTGAGTTTCCGTTTAGTATCCGCTAACAGTAATTATCTTGAGTCGCCTGTCTGTTAAAGGAGAAGAGGTGCTACATAGTTTGTCCCTAGTAGCAACAAGTAATAGTAATTATTTTCTGTATGTTACAGTATAAAGGGGAACAAGCACTGTCTCGCACTTGTCTCCAGTTGTGAGTAAAGTGTCTCATTGTGTACAGTAACAACGAGTGATATTTGATATTTTCTGTGTATCAGAGAATAGGAAGGACCTAATTCCCTCTGGCACTAGTCTCTCGTTGTGGTTCAGGTATTTGATTATGTACTGTCGGAACGATTTGCAAGCAGAGAACTTGTTTCCTAAAGCGAAAGGTAGAGTTCAGGAACTGGGAGTTTCTGAAAAATCGCAACATTCATAATAGTAGGGTTAACTCATTGATTTACAATGTTATACATTGAGATGGTGAAAGTCAAGAAACAGCGATGTGCACTAATCTGCAGTTACACATGATACATAAAAAACATCACGTTCTTCTGTTAGTTACCAATTACGACCTTCCCTTACAATTCAAGCGCGGTTAAGATGGGCAGATTTAGTAACGTAATTAAGGTTGGTACACATTCGACATCAACGGAAAGTGAGGAGACGTCGCCTTCGGATACACTCACCGAACAAAAAAATCACAACACCAAGAAGCAGTTGAATGACATAAACAGCAGTTAGTAGGCATGATTTTACATCTGAAACTTTGTCTATTCAAATTTCGCACTAGTCGCGTAAAACTGGCACTAGTAACCATTATCAGGATGCTAATCACGTTTGCTTTAAATACACGATGCAACGGCCGTAAGCGTTGGTTACTTTTGAAATTGGACATGGTGAGCTGATGTTAGTCAACAGCGCCATTAAAGTAACAAAGACACCGCTACCATCACCTCACTAAGTTTGAAAGACGTCGAGTAATAGGACCACGAGAAGTTGGGTGTTCCTTCTGCGATATAACACGAAGACTCTTCACCAATGTAGCAACTGTATATGATTGTTGGCAGCGATGGTCACGAGAAAGTACGGTCGCAAGGAGACCGTACTCCGGACGGCCACGTGAAACTACCGAGAAGGAAGACCATCGGATTAGTAGTATGGTGCTGGCGCATCATACTGCTTCTGCAGCAGCTATTTGAGCAACAGTTGGCACCACAGTGACACAAGGAACTGTTTCAAATTTTTTTACTTCAAGCACAGCTGCGAGCTAGATTCCCTGTAGCGTGCATTCCACTGTTCCCAAACCACCGCCATTTGTTAGTTCAGAGGTGTCAGGCAACAGCTCGTTGAAGGGCAGGGTGGAGGTTTGTTGTGTTTTCTGATGAACACTGGTTCAGCCTCGGTGCTAATGAGGACCATGTGTTGGTTAGAAGGAAGCCAGTTGAGGGCCTGCAACCAATCAACCTGTGTGCCAGATACACTGGATCCACACATGGCGTTATGATCTGAGGTGCGAATTCGTATGACAGGAGGAGCACTCTAGTGGTCAGCCCACGCAACCTGAGTGCCAATTCGTTCGTCAGTCTGATGATTCGACATCTTGTGTTGCCATTCATGAACAGCATTGCATGGGTGTTTCACAACTGGATACTGCTCGCCAGCACACCACTGCTGTAAACCAACATGCTCTACGAAGTGTCGACATTATGTCTTGGACTGCTAGATCACAAGATCTGTCTCCGATCGGGCGTGTATGTAGACAAATTCATTCCTGAAATTTCATTACTCTACATTATTTACTTTTTGGTTGTGCTTTTTTTTCCGTCAGTGTATTTGAGAGTTTCTTGAAACTAGACGACACGTCAACACGTCACATCGCTTAGCACTGTAACGAACGGTGAACGTGTGATTATTGGACACCATTCGTAGTGTAAAATATGGAAGCATAACGGATGTTCTTGACAAATTTTGGATCATAAATTGTCCACAGCAATACTCACGCAGACATTAATGGCAGCACAGAATGTCACAAACATTCTGTATCTCACTCCTTAGTGCTTTCTCCTTAAGTCTAACGACGTTTTGCTCATATTTCGAAAAAAAAGTTTTCTTAATTGACTTACTATTAAAACTGTTGTGTAAAGTCAGTACTAAAATCAGGCTGTGCAAAATAGTTTTATAATGGGTTGGTTACAGTAATGTGAAAATACCTCCAACGAGAACGGCAAGAATTAATCAGCTGGTTAATGTGAATGACGAATAAAGAAATAATTGTAATCTTACCCCAGTTAATAGTATTCGGGTGCAATATATCATACTTCTATATGCCCATGTTGTTAAATGTAACCTACATGTAGTTTTCTTTCCCTCTCACAGGACGTTACAATAATCTGGGAAGGAGAGAAATATACAACCCTCTAGTTCCAGTTCAGTAACAGCATTCAATGTGCGGACATTTACGGAAGAATGTATAATTATGAAATGAGAAAATTGCAGTCGTTGTTGCTACGAGTGAACTACCATCACTAGTGCTTCTGGTAGCTGAGTGCAGTTTATAACAGGCTCGCAGCGATGTTAGGAATAAAAAAACGTGGCCATTGGGACACAGGAGATTGTTGTACAGTTGCATATTGCATTAGCTGTGCGCAATTTTCCATTAGGTACGATGAAGTGGCGGGTTAACACTGCTGGAGCTTATAGCACATGCAGATCATCACACCCGCTAAATAGAGTTTCAGTCGGTGAATGTAATAATTTGTTACCTAATTCCGACACATGCAAGACTTGAAGACTTGTGTTATGGACTGATTCCCCCGAAAATAAAATTAATGTATTTCATAACTGATGGTGCAGAGAATTATTGTTGAAAACCTTATTTTATTTCCTCATTCTCGTGAATCTAGTAATAGGATTATAGCTGCTGTAAGCAGAAGATATGCTTTGAAACGAGACTCATTGGACTGGAAGAGCTCAGGCAGTTGAGAACAAAACTTTATTATCAAATGTTCTGCAAAGTTCTCTATTAGTTGAAGATTCTCGATTTTTTAAGGACAATCTCAGACGCAATGGGTAATCTCTCTTTTCACTGCTGGTTTCGGTACACACTCATTCCAGTATCAAGTGGAAATGGGCCGTATTACTTCGAACAGTCAAACGTTTAACCCCCTCTTGACAGAATAACCTTGCCAGATATTAGTAAATTAGTGACAAAATACGAGGTTTATTCGATTGTAAAGCGAATCTGTACCAATGAAAGAGGAAAGAAGATAAGGGTTTAACCACCCATCTCTAACGATGTCATTAGAGATTTGAGCCCCAGCGAGGATAGTGTAAGACTGGGAAGGGTAAACACGTCTATGGCCTTTAAACCAAATAGAAAGACCTTTAGTACCCTATATCGTACGTTGGCTACGATAACGCGGTGTTAAAACCTTATCAGAATAATAATAGGACGTGAAAAATTCTTTATTAGCTACCTCTCTCCAACATGGTAGGTGCCATACGCATCCTCATTACGAGAATCAAAACTCTGCAAGCCGACAACAGCAGGAGCACTACTACCAGCTCTTACAAAAGCAGCTATAAACCAAACGGGCCCCGCGGGATTAGCCGAGCGGTCTGAGGCGCAGCAGTCATGGGTTGTGCGGCTGGTCCCGGCGGAGGTTCGAGTCCTCCCTCGGGCATGGGTGTATGTGTTTGTCCTTAGGATAATTTCGGTTATGTAGTGTGTAAGCTTAGGAACTGATGACCTTACCAGTTAAGTCGCATAAGATTTCACACACATTTGAACATTTGAAACGAAACGGTATGAAGAACTAAAGCATCGTTATTGAAAATACCAAAGTTAAGTATGCAGTTCATGAATCATCTAGAATAGACATAGAAGTTCAGTTTATTCTGTGCAACATCCCACACCAGTGCCGCTCTTCGTTTCAATGTTCAAAATACTCTCGAATACAGTAGAGCGAGATGCGCACGTCGACGACGTCCGTAGCGCGGCATGGACAAGTGGCTCAGCTCAATGCAGCTGCATTTGCAACAGCACGAGCCTGACGGACAACGCGCTGAAACTAAATGTAGAAAAAATGAGTGACACTGGAGTGGATGTTGCAAAAAATAAACTGAAAGCAGCTGCTTCTGCCTCTATCGTCGATGATCCATGTGTGTTTGTAGTTGTAATTATAATTTTAGTACTGTTAATATAGATATCTTTTAGCAATGGTAACGGTTGGTTAACGGTTACCGTTGTAAGAGCTGGTACTAACGCACGGCAGCAGCTGCTGCCGCTGTTGGCGTAGAGAGCTTTCATACTTGTGACGTAATGGCTTATACCACTTATCATTAGCGAGATGGCAGGTAAAGATTTTGGGAAGTGTTATTGCTATTCTGATCACGTCTTAAATCTCCTTTCAAGTAGCAAACGTAGAGCAGAGGGCCTTGAAGGTGTTTCCATTGGGTTTGTGGCCATGGATGTTGTCAAAATTTAACTGTAGTTTGTGACTGTACTGTTTATTATCATCAATAAACGTGACCTCGAACTTCTAAGGCGTCAGGCAAATCCAACACCTTCCATGAAAACCTTGACATGATAAGCAAATCCAGTAGTATGTCACATAGCTCCGAATCAATCGTGACATTAAATTAACCAAAGTAATACGAGTAACGAGTGAGCAAATGGAATACCACAGACAAACACAAGAATGCCTAAATGCTTGTGATACCTTCCCACCATGAGACAGACGCAGTTCCGAGGGGAGAAACGAGAACAGAAGCCGAGAGCAGAACCGTGTTAAGCTAGAAAGCCCTACGATTCGTGACGGACAGGACACCCAAGTCGCCAGCTAACCATTAGGACGACACCACCCGCAAGTTTTAGCGTGAGACTTTTTCGCGTCTCTGTTACGTCAAGGACCACCCCCCAGCCCATGTTAAAAGATAGAGCACTCCAAAGAAACATTATAGATTTTACGGTAACACAAAAAGGGGCACACCACCCGCAAGTTTTAGCGTGAGACTTTTTCGCGTCTCTGTTACATTAGGACCACCGCCCAGCCCATGTTAAAAGATAGAGGCCTCCAGAAGAACAGTATATATCTTACGATAACGCTAAAAGGACCACACCAGCTGCAAGTTTTAGCGTGAGACTCTTTCGCGTCTCTGTTACATTGCAACATTGTCCCACCACGAAAAGTACAACGTTTCTTATTGGATAGACAGAATTTTTGTAGGCGGAGCTTACGGTTAAGATTGAGACCCTGATTGGTCAGATGAAAACACAGCCAGAGAGTTTTTTTAAACCAACTTCGGTAAATTGTTGTAAGTAGAAGTTAGGAAAGAGTTAGTTCCGAGTGGGCGAGGTGAGCGGAGCTGTGCTGCCCGCGGCCCCCTAACGAAGACCGGCAAGGTAATGAGCGCGCGCGATGCCCCATAACAGCGCATAAAGTTTCACTCAGAACTGCAGAAGTCTCATCTGTTACACCCCCTATTTGCGTAATACTAGTGTCGATCGTGAATTGAAGCTCATGGTGTCCACATTTGCCACTTGAAGTAAAAATCTGAAACGCGATGATTTTTCTGTTATATAGTTATTGAGAAGCCACATAAGCCACTGTAATTTACGACAAGTTAGATAAGTAATTAAAGATAATTGAGGGTCACTGTAAAGCATTTTTATAGTTTTCTCTCTTGTGAAACTTAATTTAAACCTAGATTATAGATGTGATATGGCATAGGTCATCCTTCGATCCATTGTAGAACTTGGAAACCCATTCAGGGAATATTCGCTCAAATTTTTGTTGAACGCAGTTGGTTTTTACCATCCTGTATTAAAACACTTCCTTTTATGAATAGTGCTATTTATAAACAATGTTTTGTGAGTAGAATAAAATTTCCAGTGCTAAACTTAACTGCTTTTTCACCGTTATTTTACCAGCTAACTAAAAATAGGAAAGCCTTGAACCCCTGCCACTAAATTTAGTTAGTATTAAGATTCTTTTACAGGGAGTACAGTGGAGCTGACGCGGAGGTCATTAAGTATTTGGATATATCATCGCTAGTCTCACTGAACTCTTCTGAATTCTACAGGTCATGTGTGGTCTGGCGTCTCCTTACCAGCAACAGGTCCCAGGTTCAAACTAGTCAATTCCCTAAAAAACGTGGTCAGAGCGTCGTTGCGCGAATGTGGTAGGGAGACACGATGTAGAACAGACACCACCATGAATGTTAGAAACTCATGATTTAAAAAACACATTATACAGACAGGACCTTGCCATTTATCTTAAGCGATTTATGGAAACAGTGGAAAAGTTGAACCTTGATGACCTGACGCTGATTGAGCCGCCATCATCCCGAATCTAGTGTCTTATAGTGTGATACCCCTTTCGTTAGTACATTCCGAAACCCATGACTAAAACAAAGATACCTACTGTAGCCGAGGTAGTTTACCGTCCACAGCTACAGTCTATCGTCGTTGTGCCCAGTTTGAGATTAAGAAACCCGGAATATATCTTGCTGACGTCTAGGAAGAGAAATATCTTAATATTTTAGCAGAAGGCAGAAAGCGTTCACTGTTCGGGAGTGCAGATCATTTTTCTTACTGATGTTGCACTTGTGAACATCTCCATTAGTTTGAATCTCAAATATTTGTCGCAAGAAAATTTTTATCTGTGACTAGATCTACTTCAAGGTTGTGGCTACCATTATAAATTGCTTAAACAGATACCACAATTTATTTGTGTGTGAATGCTGCCTATGAATTTTTGCACTGAAATCATTATGGTTTTTCCAAGGGAGAAGTGAACTCACAGTTGATCACCACAAGACGTCATTGTCTGAAAATGTTCAAAATATTTCAAATGACAGATTTAGGTGTCCCAGTTATGAAGATACAAGTAGTTGAACCTAAGCTATCGTGAATACACGTATTTATCTAATTAGAAACCCATTTTTTGTTTGTACGCTGTATTAAATGGAGGTGAGGCAATTCTGACGGTACAAAACGGGATGAGATGTGTTTAAAGGTTTTGTGCAAGACTTGGCAACAGTTAAAAAAAACGATATTGTACTGTCTTCACTGGAGATTTTGCTTTGCTCAGTAAATATTCTTGCATCATTTGGAATAGGCGCTGGCTATGACTTCTGATTATAACGTAATGACACGTAACTGACACAGAGGAAGAAGAGAAATGAGCCCGCATCGAGCCCAGCCGAACGATCAATACGTTTTGTCCTCATGCAGATGATGCAGCGTCCATATTTCTATTATTCTAGCATCGAAGAAGAAATACAGCAAGTAACAACATGCGATGATGTTTATAATAGTGACAGTTGGAAAACTGAGTGGCATTCTTGTTGCAATGATGATCTCACTGGTGGCAAACATTTCATGAGGAGGACCGCCACTGGCAAGATTCCTGTATCCGCAAGTAGCCAATTACAGGTACACACGTCAGAAAAACTGGAGAGAAACTATGACGACACAGCGCGAGAACACAGCCTGCGGACGGGACTGAACCCACGGCCGGCTGGTGTGGCCGAGAGGTTCTAGGCGTAGCAGTTTCGAATCCTGCCTCAGGCATGGATGTGTGTGATGTCCTTAGGTATGTTAGGTTTCAGTAGGTCAAAGTTCTAGGGGACTGATGAGTAAAGTTGTCCCATAGTGCTCAGAGCCATTTGAAACCCAGGCCGGAGTCCAGCAAAGGGCTGGTCGAACGGAGTACCCGACACTACAAGAGCAAGTCAACAGCAGCCCTTGTAACAACGGAGTGCAATGAATTTTAGACACAAAGCTCTCGACAGGTCATCTACTAGCCACAATCGAAACAGACACCAAAGAGGAAAAGCAATAGTTAGGCGAAGTCGTCGACGAGTAGACAGTAGTATGGTGGAGATAGTAACGAACGCTACCAGACGAATTAACGACTGACTTTGCAGTTTTTTTGTTTTTTTTTTTTTGTGGGAGGTTTAAATACAGCTTCTCTGGTGGCTCACGGTCTTACTGTCTCGGTGGACAGTAAAACTGTTCCATTCGACAATGATGTCATTCCAAAGACACCATTGGAGTGCACGTCGCAGGTGTGGCGAAAGGACTTGAAGTCCCATACCACCCTCCGACAGTGGAAGTTCAGCTGGCAGTCAACTATTAACTAACTACGAACTACATTACGTATCAACTGTGGTGATTTACGATGGTCGATACCCACCAAGAGATGAGGTCAACATCAACACTTCATTAGTCGCCGTAGTAGTGCTATAGTTACCCATGGTCAGAATCTGAACCTCAAGGGCGGTGAGAGGAACAGGGTGTTGGTGCCACTGCCTTGTGTCAGTGATTTGTAAGCCAGCGACTGTGTCACGTAAGGCTTCTACTTTGGCGTAGAGACGCCTTGCTTTCTCTCTCATGGACGTTTTGAGAGTGGCCATGTCCGTTTCCTTGTGGAGGGTAACTACCCTCGTGAGGGAAGGGGCATGCAGACTCCACCGAAGCACCTTATTCTCTAGGCGCTGGAAGGTCTGCATCTGGGAGGCGTTGTGGAGTCATAGGTGAGGGAGGGGTGGACAACCATCCATTACAGCTGTAGCTGGGTGTCGAGGTTCAGTTCTCTGCTGGTGAACATTGGGTACAACGCTTTTATCAGCTTGAATCCATTTTGGGTTACATGTTTTGTATGGCGATGGAAGAGCAGTTTTTTTATCCATCTGGACACCTAGGTATTTGGTATAGTGGACCATGGGACCTGGACACCTGCAACAGCGATGGTGTGGTGGAGGATGGGGCGCCGTTTAGTGAAGTAGACTGCTGTAGCTTTGGCGGCATTGAGGGTAATTTTGTTGGTACGACACCAGGTCACTGTCGCGTCTACCTCCCTCTGCAAGCGAGCAATGAGCTGGTCTGCGTTTCGGCCAGTTTTACAGAGCTCCATATCATCGGTGTGAGAATATCATTAACATAAATGTTAAAACGGATGGGAGACAGCACAGCGCCCTGAGGGGTACCCATCGATATGTGACGTAAGCTGGAGTGTGGACCTTGCTGAATAATCAAGAAATCCATGATATTCACATAGATGTCGGGGACTGTCATCTATGTAAGCATTTTGAACACAAAATTGTCCTGCCAGATCTTGTCATGCGCGTTTTGCAGGTCCAGGAAAATCACTGGCGTCGACATGGTGGAGTTAAAGCAATTGCTGACATGTTCTGTGACCCTAAGGATTTGGAGTTTAGCCGACAGGTGGGAAGCGAATTGAAACTGTTCCGGACGGATTGTCCCAGCCGCCGCCAGACGCTGACAAAGGTGGTGAAGGATCAATGATTATGGAACCTTGACTATGGTATTCAGAAGGCTAATGGGCCTGTTCTTAGTAGGGACTGTACGATCCTTCGAGGGCTTTGGGATGGCAATCACTGTGTCCTGCTTCCACTGTGGGATAAAAGGCCAGTTGTGAAACAGCAGTTTCGAACGCTGGTAAATAAGACCAACGCCTTGCTTGGGCGTCGGCGGAGGTGTTCATTTAAGATTCCATCCAAACCTGGAGCCGGCTGCAGACGTTTCCGCTTTAGGATCCATTGTATTTCCGCTGGGGAAGCAAGGTGAGAGGCAGTAAATGTGGTCTTTGTCTTAAATCGGCAACAGCCGCTAGAATATCGCGTTTATCTTGGAGTTCATCAGGTGTGAGGTCCTGGATGAGCAATTGGCTCTAGGCCTCAAACTCATCATCCTGAGATTCTACCACATGGAAGGCATCGTAAGTTAAGCCATCCACTCTGTGGATAGGATGCTTGGCCTTCACTACAAAAATCCATTTTGATTTATATTGGAGGGGGAAGGAGGAAACATCTTCCTCTCACTGTTCTGCTTTCCAATCGGCGATCCGGTGGCAGAATTCACGCTGGAGAAACTTCATGCGATGCTTATCCCGAGGATCACGAAATCGCCTTCACCTCGTGCAGTAGCAGTTTTTATGGATTTTGAGTTTGCACACGAAGGGAGGCAAGTCATCGAGTGGGGTTAAAGACCTTGGGAAAATGCAAGTAGAGGTCGACATCGCCTTTTGGATTTTTGTGGTGAGGTAATCAGTAGCACTAACCAGATTGGCAGGCGTTGTTAGGTCGAGATGTTGCCGAGTAGTGTTGTTAACTATCCTGGAAAATTTGTCCCAATCCGTGATGGTCAAGATTGAACTGACGTCTAAAGACAGAGCGTCGTCAATAAGGTGCAGGAACATGGCATCGTGGTCAGAGACCAGATCGTGGAGAGTTTCCTACGAAAACTGCACCGCACTGTTCTTGAAAATGGCCACATCCAGAACGTCCGGCTGTCAGTCAGAGCGGATTCGTATAAGGGTGGGAGAGTGGGGTCCACAGACTGCCAGCGCCAGATTGTCTTCTAGATCAAGGAGGAGTCTGCCCTTGGGATTAGCAACGCGAGATTGCCAAGCCGGATGCTTGGCATTGAGATCTGCCCCAACAATGAGTTTTCCAAATGATGTTAAGGTGCGGAGATCAGCTTCAGGGAGTGGTAGGTTAGAGTGCGAATACGCCGAAGCGAAAGTTACAGCACCCAGGCGAATAGAAACCTTGACTGCCGTAGCCTCTGCATGTTAGAGTGGTTGGAGAACTTCGTGATTATGGGTGAGCGACTTATGCAGAAGCAGTGCCGTGCCCCCACCTAGCGATGGAGTCGGTCATTGCGATAGCAAACCATTTTGCGGAGACGAAAATCGTTGGCTGTTTGCAGGTGGGTTTCCGAGACAAGTAGAATGTCCACATGGTGGTCATAGAGAATGAGCTTTCGATGTGCGGGGGTATTTATGCAGGCTGCTGCATTCAGGTGGCGAGACGATGGCGCACTCGCTACGGGAGTGCAGAGCTGCGGTGAGACATTCTCATATTATTTCATGTGATGTATGGTAGTTATCGAAGACACGATAACTGTTGCGAAGCCCCTGTATCCCTTCATGCTTGACCTCTCCCTGACAACGTTATCATCTTTCAGAGGTATAATTGCCCTTGTATCGGAGGCAGAACGGTGCTACGCTGCTTCGAAGGGCATTATAGCGAACTCACGTTGACGTCTTGGCGACAAAATTCGTCTGATGTAAATCCTATAGAACTAACCTGGGTCGCTGTTGGGAACCTTCACCACATACGCAAATCAGTGCCCCGTTACTTATTCGAATTAACTGTCAGATCACAGATACGAAGAATCATTGATATTTTTCGTTCCAAACACGGACAAAGAAGCTATTGAGCAGGTGGTAATAATGTTTTGACTCATCACTATACAGGGTGTTCGAAAATTCCCCTCAAAAGTTAGTGGGTACATATTTTGAATTGGAACGTACCGTTTCCGTTCTACACGATATTATTGCAGATGTTTTAACATCCAATTCTGCTTGAGGAATTGAATTAGCCGTGATTTACGAGAGTGAGTCAAATGAAAACCTTAATTTTTAAAAAAATATTATTTATTGTACAGAAGTGGTAAAAAGCTGTATCACTTTTCAACATAATCTCCCCCAAGCTCAATTCAAATCCTCCAGCGCTTATAAAGTGTATAAATTCCTTTGGTAGTGCACGCAACCCCTCATGCACCGCGTGGCGTACCTCTTTATCAGAACAGAACTTCTTTCCTCCCACTGCGTCTTTGGGTTGTCCAAACATATGGAAATCACTTGGTGATGAGGGATGGCGCCATTCCTTACTCGCTCTCTTCGCTTCCGGTTGGCGGTAGTGAACCCAGGTTTCGTGCCCAGTAACGATTCTTGCAAGGAAGCCATCACCGTCTCGTTCAAAGCACCGAAGAAGTTCTTCACCAACATCAACACGTCGTTCTCTCATTTAAGCAGTAAGCTGCAGTGGCACCCATCTTGCAGACACTCTGTGAAACTGGAGCTCATCATGCGTAATGTAGTGTGCTGATCCATGACTAATCTGTTAACATGCTGCAATGTCATTCAGTCTCACTCGGCAGTTTCCCTTCACAATGGCTTCAACTGCCGCAATGTTCCGTGGAATCACAACTCGTTGTGCCTGACCTGGACGAGGAGCAACTTCCACTGAATTCACACCATTTGCGAACGTCCTACTCCATTCGTAGACTTGCTGCTGTGACAAACATGCATCACCGTACTGAACCACCTTCACTACGCAAAAACCGAATAACAGAATGCTGTTCTTCCCTGATGCAAGTCGCAAGTGGGGTGGCCATCTTTATACTTATACTGCGACGGTACGTGTGCATCTGCACTATGCTGCCACCTAGAAGCCATTCTGCACGCTGTTTGTAGCACGATTACCAACATGCAGGATAACGGCCCGAAATTTCGATTTGATATTATAAATTTAAGGTTTTTATTTGACTCACACTCGTAGTAACAATTCGAAAGAGAACATAACGAAACATAAATCTGTCACTGAAGCACCTTGGTTTGTATTAATACCTGGACGTTACGTGTTTACGTTATTACAAAACATAAAGGATCCCAGCATACTGTACGTACAGAAGAGTACTGACGAAATACAACAGCGGCTCCATGTGGTGACCATTAAGACAGACATTGCACCTACGAAGAACTTTCTGGTACTCTCCCTCCATCCCACCTGCTGTCTTTTCAATTACTACTGCAGCTACCAGAACTTTTGTTAGCAGTTCTTCCTCTGTCGCTAGAGGAGTCTTGTAACTAAAACTTCGTCTACTGCCTCACAAGAAGTAGGCCATACGATTTAAATCCGGCGATTGCTGAGGCCACGCGGTTGGACCACCGCGGTCCTACCATTTTTCATCATATCGTGTGTTGAGATGTCTCCGAACTGCACATGAGAAGTGAGGTGGTGCATTATCGTGTTAAAACCACATTTCCTGACAGACATTCAGGGCACAACTTCCAAAAACGGGTCCAGTACGTTTTGTAGGAAGATCAAGGACCAGTTAGCTTCAGTGGGAGGAGGTATGGTCAGACCACATTACCGTCCAGAATACGTGCCCTCACGTTACTACCTAACCGGTGCTGAAATCCCTGAACATTCGTGGCTCGAGGGTTTTCCTCTGCCACAACGTAGCAGTTTCACGATTTCCGAACACAATCTCTAGTTAACTTGCATTCATCTATGAACAGAGGTCGACGTGGCAACAGAGGTGTGTCGATGCAGCGGTGCTGTAGACAGAGCGCCGTAGAAAACCTGTAAGACCCATACGGTGTGTACCCTTTGTAACTGGTACGGATGTAATTGTTACTCATGCAGAACGTCCCAGACGGTACTGTGACTAACACCCATTGCACACGCAAATATTCGAAAACTCGCTGACGGGTTCTCTTCAACGCTATGCAGCGTATCTTCTTCAAACACGGGCGTAGGACGTCGCCGTGAAGCACAACAGTCCTGTCTCGTCACGGTGAAGGTGGGTGTTTGTCGGAGCCGCTGCGTAAGAAGGGTAAAAGATACAACCGACTAGCAGCTTTATCGCTCCCTCTAGGTTCGCCCTACGCAAGCAGCATTTGTGTGTTTTGCGAAAACGTTTACCGAACCATGTTCATTGGGCCGGAGATGCACATGCACTTTCACTGAATACATCTGGCAGCAAGATATACATTAAGTGACATCAGGTGACCGTCTAACCTAATAGAGGTCAGCCTGTCTACCCTAATGCACATCAGGGCCAGCAGCTCTGACACTTTTGTATTTGCCGCAACAAACATGGCCGTGTTACACATCTGGATTGAAACCGTCGTAGCAAGGAAAAGGTACGTTTTCAGATAAGTGTTCCTGTTCCCAGTATTATGTATTCACTCCCCACCATAAATCTTAGAAATTTGTAACGGAAATTTCCGAACACCCTGTAGACAACGTATTTCTTTCAACTATGCGCATGGTACTTAAATTATATATGAACACTTCTTCTTCTTCTACTTCATCTTCTTTTCCTTGACCTTCTCCCCGTATCTTCAGGGGCTCGCCATGCTACTTTTCCGGTTTGACGACGTTGGTGGTACCGAGTGGCCGGATGCCCTTCCTGTCATCAGCTCTTTCCTCCAACCACGGCCATCTAACTCACCCTCATCTGTGAATACAATTTGTGTATCACAGCTGTTTGCGTGAAAGTGTCCGAACGTTTTCTGGGGGAATACGTGGGTACCAGATGGATATTAACCTAGTCGGATGTGAGAAACGGCCTAAAAGCCTCATCAAGGATGGCCGGCACACCAGATGTCAGCATTAATCCGTCAGGTAGATTGTATCCGGGAACGATGAGTCTCCCCGCATTCCGCATGCAGCGTGCTAACGTGCGCGGCTTTCGAGGAGTGTCAAATTTCATATGTACATGACGAAGGCTCATTACTGTGACGGAATTATTTTTATATATGTAAACTTGATATGATTACCAAATTGTATGTAGGCTACTCATAAAGTACATTCGACAAGTGTCTCTGGGGCGTTGATGGCATGGTTTGTCTTAGGCATAGCCCATCCACTATATGCCAATAACGCGTATTTTAACTGCTCATTTTAACTGGTTCGTAACAGAACGTCGGTTGCAGGTAATCCTTGAGCGGAGCAACATTGTGTCTTCTCATTGCAAGAGAAGTATGTTCTGACTCTGTAGTAATTCTGTGTGAGTGATATTGAGAATTGTTATGGACATTTTTATTTGTGTTTGTATTGTGCACAGTCAGAATGATAACAAGCATGGTGTTAGAGGTTGTACACCAGATTTAACTATTGTCTTTATCACGTGAACAACATGAAGAGCAAAGACTCACTGCAAACACTGTCTTCAGTTTGATCAAGAAACCTAAAGATCCACCATTACTGAAATCCTGGAGAATATAGAACTGGTGCAAATGCCTTCCGAGGGCACTACTAATGCCGGAAATATATATGAGCTTTTAACTCATGATGTACTTACGAATATATCAAGAGGGTAACTGAAGCAAAAAATAAAGGCTGGTCATTGAAAACAATTATACATCACTTCAGAAACGGCAAGGACAAGAATTATCTACCTCTTTATTACAGACCCTATGAACAACAAGGAACAAAACTTGAGAAATTCAAGGTCATATCGGAGTAATTTTGGTCTACATTTCAAGAGGTAAGGACTAATTGGTTGGTTGTGAATTATGTTCATTTAAGGCAATGGGCGTGCCCAAATCTAGAGCGCTTGTACTGGCGTATCGCAAAGCAAGAACTACATGGCTGCGGAATTTGAAGACACTTCTCAAGATTGTGAGTCGCAAAGTTATGCACTTTGTGACGTACTAAGATGCTCGAGCGCACAAAGAGAGAGACAATTACGTGGTAGAGTTTGGTATTTATTTCACGGCACCATAGTTCCTAATCGTTCAGCAGCTGAAATTCCAAGTACCGACCTTTCTGGATTTAATTATGAAATTCTCAGAGATCGCACACTATCTAGGATGGGCGAGGGAGACACGATTCTCGGGTTGCAATCAGGTCCGAGACATCACATTCGTATACCATTCAGCCTATTATTTCCATGGGAGGTTGATTTCTTTCTCTTCTACTCATTGTCTTCCGTGAAGAAAGTGGTGCATTTGGTCCTCTTGTGAAAAAGAAAGTAATCCTACCTCCGAACGTATACATAATGGCATCAAAATCATAGTTGACACGCGTATTGTTGAACAATAGTGGGACAACTGTCTCATTACAGTGCTGTTGTCTGAGTCTCGATTCATTTTAACTACATCAACAGGGTCTGTTCAGAATTCCAGATAAATACTTATAGGTAACAATGATTCCTCCTTGCACAAAGTCCCTTGTTCAACCTTTGAATGTATAATGTTTTCCCCAGTGGAAAAAGTTCCCTACACGTTTTTATGAGCGAGTTGTACTCGACAACACTGGTACTGAACTCCACAGTCCTAACGCTGTCACCAACCATCACGCAAAGCTATATTTCCAGTTGACGGAAGTGTTTTTCATGTTCGTGACAGTATTATCTACAATACGGATAATAAAAGTTGCTCAACACCCAACAGTGCAATTGCATCATTTATCCATTGCGCATACTGTCGCTTACATTTGTGTTTACGAGATTTCTACCCCAAGACAAACAAGCTGTAACCTCTCCACAAAATAAAATAGCGTAACCTCCCCACAAAATAAAATAATATGAATAATATTCTCATTTAGCGTAACTACCCAACAGTGAAAATATAATACAATGTGACAAACCTATAAACTTTCAATAATTGACAGTCAGTTTAACCTGGTAAATTTTGGACGTCAGCAATGCTGCGTCATGGCCCTGATACATCATTCTGAATAAACTGAAAAATCTTACCTTAATTAGATCGCCGGATAACGCGTATATATCTGCTTCTATAACAAATTTTCCTGGCGCAGCTAAGTGCAATGCTGGCCGATATATTTGTCTTACAAAAAAGGAAAGAATTGACTTTTCCTTTCAATAATCGGGATTGCCAAGGATTGCCAAGGATTGGAGAAATTAGTGAATTCTTTAAATTGAGATAAATGTCAAAAGTTACTTTTTATGAGAAAGATTATTATTAACAGATTTTTTTTTTAAACAGTTACATGGGATCCGCCATCGCTGCACACGACCGGCCCAGCCAACACGATATACCAGACCAGACTGCTCGCTAGTAACAACTTACTCCTACTGCCAAAGCATGTGTCATAATATGTACCTACAGCTAAATGAAATGAATAAGTAATTATCATCATTATGTTTTACCTGTTTCCTGTCCGACCACTATTACACCACTATCTATAAGGCTCACCTACACGTATAACTACTGCTGTAGACAGCTAAAAATTGTGCAGTAAGTATTGAATACACCTGACGTATCCATGGCAGTGTATTTTATTTCAATATTAGTGACTCACATGAGGAATGTATCTAGGTACATTATAAACGGAAAGTTATATCTCTATTTTGGAGAACATAAGATGCCTTTCACGGGCAAGTGCTCTACCATCTCCGCTGCTGGGAACATCCCCCAGGCTGTGGCTAAGCCATGTCTCCGCTATATCCTTTTTTTCAGGAGTGATAGTTCTGCAAGGTTCGCAGAAGAGTTTCTGTAAAGTTCGGAAGGTAGGAGACGAGATACTGGCAGAAGTAAAGCTGTGAGTACCGGGCGTGAGTCGTGCTTCGGTAGCTCAGATGGTAGAGCACTTGCCCGCGAAAGGCAAAGGTCCCGAGTTCGAGTCTCGGTGGGGCACACAGTTTTAATCTGCCAGGAAGTTTCATATTTTGTAGCGTCTATGTCGCAGCTCGTGGGCAAGATCGGATGCTATCTGGATTGCCTCGACTGGCATACACAAAGAAGGTGTGTCACAGTTACTCCGGCCAGCACAATTTCCAGCCCGTCAGCCACTGAAAATATGTGTCTAGCGTTGGTGACAGCGTGACGTGCCATCACTCTCGAGCCACTTCGAGTGTGTGACTCTACCGTACAGCCAAAATAGCATTTACTAACGTACCATCTTCTGCAATCCAAGCTCACTAAGATATATATCAAGCCGGAATATAGCCATTGCTGTAGCGTGTACGCCTTCATGATATACTTAGTTACGTAGACAGGAGAGTGAATGCGTGTGAATAGTATAGCGCACGCTAATCCGGATAGCGATATCACCTTCACGGAGGCACGTCTGTGTATCGACGTAACAGAATCTTAAGAGAACCTAGGTATCACGGAGGATCTTTGCTAGTCAACATAGACGCATTGCCACACATGTGTAGATGATCGTTGCAGACATTGTGAGAAAAATTTTTGACGTGTCTACAGTGCTTTGTGTAATGCTGTATTATTGTAAGGCGTATATCCGCAGGGATGTTCTATCCTGTTTTTGTTCTAGGTCTATGTCACTCTCGCCAAAGCCTCAAACACATTCAATTGTTAGAAACTGAGAGTATAGTGACTGACATTCAATAATAAATCACTACTGGACATTAAAACTGGTACACCAACAAGAAATGCAGATGATAAACGGGTATTCATTGCACAAACATATTATACTAGAACTGACATGTGATTACATTTTCACGCAATTTGGGTGCATAGATCCAGAGAAATCAGTTCCCAGAACAACCCACTCTGGCCGCAATAATGACCTTGATACGCTTGGGCATTGAGTCAAACGGAGCTTGGATGGCGTGTACAGGTACAGCTGCCGATGCAGCTTCAACACGATACCACAGTTCATCAAGATTAGTGACTGGCGTATTGTGACGAGCCAGTTGCTCGCCCACCATTTACCAGACGTTTTGAATTGGTGAGAGATCTGGAGAATGTGCTGGCCAGGAAAGCAGTGGAATATTTTCTGTATCCAGAGAGACCCGTATAGGACCTTCAACATGCGATCGTGCATTATCCTGCTGAAATGTAGGGTTTCGAAGGGATCGAATGAAGCGTAGAGCCAAGGGTCGTAACACATCTGAAATGCAACGTCCACTGTTGAAAGTGCCGTCAGTGCGAACAGGAGGTGACCGAAACGTGTAACCAATGGCAACCCATACCATTACGCCGGGTGATACGCCAGTATGGTGATGACGAATACACGCTTGCAATGTGCGTTCATCGCGATGTCACTAAACACGGATGCGACAATCATGATGCTGTAAACAGAACCTGGATTCATCCGAAAGAATGACGTTTTGCGATTCGTGCACCCAGGTTCGTCGTTGAGTTCACCATCGCAGGCGCTCCTGTCTGTGATGCAGCGTCAAGGATAACCGCAGCCATGGTCTCCGAGCTGATAGTCCATGCTGCTGCAAACGTCGTCGATCTGTTCGTTTAGATGATTGTTGTCTTGCAAACGTAGCCATCTGTGGACTCAGGGATCGAGACGTAGATGCACGATCCGTTACAGCCATTCGTTTAAGATTCCAGACATCTTGACTGCTAGTGATACAAGGCCTTTGGGATGCAGCACGGCGTTCCGTATTACCCTCCTGAACCCACTGATTACATATTCTCCTAACAGTCATTGGATCTCGACCAACGCGAGCAGCAATGTCGCAATACGATAAACCGCAATCGCGATGGACTACAATCCGACCTTTATCAAAGTCGGAAACGTGATGGTACCCATTTATCCTCCTTACACGAGGCATCACAGCAACGTTTCACAAGGTAACGCCGGTCGACTGCTGTTTGTGTATGAGAAATAGGTTGGAAACTTTTCTCATGTCAGCACGTTGTAGGTGTCGCCACCAGCGCAAACCTTGTGTGAATGCTCTGAAAAGCTAATGATTTGCATATCACAGCATCTTCTTCCTGTCGGTTAAATTTCGCGTCTGTAGCACGTCATCGTTGTGGTGTAGCATTTTTAATGGCCAGTATTGTATTTTTTCAGACACAATGACACTAATTTAAAACGAAAATATCGGATGCGGTGGGCATCGGGCATCCTTAAATCACATTTAAAAAATGATGTGCAAAATTATTGGAACACCCGCGACACAACACGTCATCATGCCTGATATTGCATAGGAAACTCTTTGCCATTCAGAACAGCTTCCACACGCCCCGGAACGGATTAATTGAGAGTCTGTATGGCTTCCAAGGGAATTTGTACCATTCTTCCAGCAAAGTAGCAGTAAGTATAAGTACCGATAATGGAAGTGGGTAGCAATCACGCACCCTTCCGTTCAAAGTAGATCACAAAGGCTCGATAAATCCGGTGACAGAGGTGGCCAGGGAAGATGCGACACTTGATGCTCGTGCTCTCAGAATCATTTCTGGAGAATGAGAGTAAACACCCTAACATCGGTTGGACCTGGTCAGCCAAAATGGTCATACAATCCTTGGCAGTAATGCGACCTTTGAGAAGAACCATGGTGTCAATGGATAATCAGTGTACTGCTTCCCAAATCATCATCGCAAGCAGTTATGTTTCGTTCTTGGGACGTGAACTCGATCAGAAGCTAGAAACAGTGAGAAACAAACCTCGTTCGACCAAATAAATTTCTTCCGTTGCTCCATAGCCCAAGTTTTATGGCCACGGTACCAAATTTTCCTGCTGTGAATATTTTCCATAGTAGTGAGTGGTTTTGCAAATGAAACGTGTAAATGGATGACTACTATGATCGGCCAAATACTGAATAAGAAAAGAAAATTTTCAAGCAAAATCTAATCATAAATGTGAAGAAAGGATCGCTTCGCTGCTGCTGTGGCGGCGGCTATTTCTTTCTGGTGGATACTGGCCTCAAATTATAATGACTTCTGAAGTGTTGACGAATAATATATCCACGATATATCACCTCGTGGGCCGAATCGGAGGCAATTCACCTAACAAAGTACGACCACTAACCCTATATTTTCAAGGCATTCGCAAAGCCCATCAAGCTATGAGTTCAAGAATCTGAGAAGTGGCGGCAGTGCTGAGCTTACCTTGTTCACGTGGTCCCTGAGGACGTTCGAGTAGACCATGGCCATGGCCTCTAGCGCCATGAAGGTGATGAAGCCGGTGATCCACGGCACCACCAGGCCCGCGTTCTCCTGCAACAAGGACGCAAAAAAATCATAGTTACTCTCACACTCCCCTTTCATTATTAGAATGACTTTCTAAACACAACGTTGGTTGTCTACGAGCACTTTTGTAACCCATCTTAGACTAACACACGAAGTGCTACATCACCTCTGTTGGCTAAATCTGGAAACTGAGTAACTGGACTCTTACAAATTTGTCTCATACAAATTTATACATATAGGCCGTGGAGTCGATCTTCCGCATCAATTGCTATGTTGTGCCCATGGTAGCGATAAATCAATAATCCCCCGACTTCCCCTTATTTAAAAAGTTGAGCACAGTTTCTAAGTTAAAACTACTTTACAACCGATTTAACGTGTTATATGTTTGACATAGAGACGGTGAAGTCTTCAGGGACATACGGAAAACTCTAATTATGTTGGTTTTAGGATAATTCAATCACGGTTAATTAGTGGAAACTTCAAAATCGAAACTGGTTCCTAAAGGATTCTGGAAGTCGCGACGTGCTCCATTATGAAACACTAGATAACTTGAACGGTGTCATAAGAAAACTAATTTCTCATGCAGCGCGGTGTTTATCACGTGATATGTCGTCCACTATGCGTAGCACAGTAATATAATTTTGCAATACATTCAGTGCTACTTGCAGATATTGTTTGCAAAACGTGTTGCGAATAAAATTAATGGTAAAATAGTAATAAATTAGAACGCAATGACTGATTCAGATTTTTTTTGTATCAGCATCGAAAATATAATAAGCGGTAAACCTTTTTCCTTTCATTATTTCGTGAAACTATCAGCAAAAACTTTCGAAATGGTCTGAAATTAAGTTTGTTAGAAATTGCTAAGTGCTCTCATTTCTCAAATAGTGAGTGAACCTATAGTGTGGGTATTTTGCGCCCAGAGATCTCTGTTGTCTCAGCACATACACACAGTTATAACTTTAATGGTTGACTTTTGTGTTACACTTTTACGTAAGACTACATTACTTAAGAAGTACATTGTGAGAGCATTCTATATTTTCTTGTCGCTATAATTGTATAAAAAACTGAAAATAAAATTTTTGCTGATATTGGAAGCCGAAGTATTGTGAAATGTCTTTCTTGGCGCTGGAGGCCCACCGTATCTATACGTCACTGCGCCCGCATCGACGCCTAGGTGACTTGCAAATAGGAAGAGCTTTTATAGTTCGTAATTTTTCTGTGCCGGGGGTGTTTATTGAATAACGAAGATAGCATGCTGGGGATCTGTAGTACTTGTATCTAGTTTGGGTATGCACCACATAGTGCGCATTTCCACCGAATGCTCAAAACACGGTCCTGTTGAAATAACTCAGCTCGATCTGTTTCTACACGGGTTACAGAAGGTGTTGGATATGTCTTTCTCCGATAGAAATTGGAACTAGCAATTGTGGAAAGCTGTAGGAATGGGTGCGACTGGAGGGTGTGTAGGGTGTGATTAGAAGGAGGTAGCAGACTGGTTCGAGGAAGGTGACTCCTTTAGAGATATGAGAGTGCATGAAATATGATTGACTTGTGGGTGTGATCCTATGCAAGTATGTGTTTGAATGAACGTAAGGCTAGAGATCTGAGAATTTTGTGTATATTTTTCTTCTTGGGACTTCAATCAGCACATCATCTACTACTACCGTCTGTCATCGCCAATAACACAGCAGATATACTGTGGAACTCTTATATGTCTTCAGACAGAATGCGTTGCAAAAACTAATCAATTATGCAGTTGCGTGCAGTGTGATGGAGTCGCAAATTACTCTTGCACACGACGTTCCTTAACCGAATTAATTTCAAAGTTCATTGAGTTTATCGCGAGGTTGCATCGATGGCTCTGAATACACACATCTCTACGGTGACTGTAACGGTATTTGTCTGGAAAACACTGTAGGAAGAACGTAAGGGACACGCACACCCATCGTTGATTTTTTGTCAGCATTATTTGGTGTCGTTTGAATCCAGTTATTGAGGAGGTAATATTATACTTAGTATTAGTGCTGGGTGTGTGGTAAGTTCGCATTTGAGCATCACGTTTATAAAGTATATTTGTTCGTGTAATGGAAATGTGTATGTGCTGTTTTAGGGAGGGTATGGATTCGACTTGGAGTACTGTGACAGCCAAGGGAAGAGTATGTGTAGTTCTAAGGGAGGTACAGGTATTTACAGAGCCACAGGGTTTCAACAGAGTGTATTTCCAATGTTTCGCTTATTGTCGAATTTCTTTCACTTGAGACCGCGATCGTAAAGTTTAATTGTTTAAATGCGTGTGAGATCTTATGGAACTAAACTGCTAAGGTCATCAGTCCCTAAGCTTACACTCCACTTAACCTTAATTATCCTAAGGGCAAAGACACACACCCATGCCCGAGGGAGGATTCGAAACTCCACCAGGACCATCCGCACTATGATTTAATTGTATGTATAATGATAGGACATATGTGAGGGACTTTCTAGAATGAGTTCGTGTATGCAAAGTTTGTGTTGGTATTGATTCGCGTTTCCATGTTAATGGCCGGCCGGTGTGGCCGAGTGGTTCTAGGCGGTACAGTGTGGAACCGCGCGACCGCTACGGTCGCAGGTTCGAATTCTGACTCGGGCACGGATGTGTGTGATGTCCTTAGGTTAGTTAGGTTTAAGTAGTTGTAAGTTCTAGGGAAGTGGTGACCTCAGCAGTCCCATAATGCTCAGAGCCATTTTGAACCATGTTAATGGTAGCAGTCTTCCGAATGCAGAGGCCTGTTGAAGTATAGGAATCTATCATAGTTAACTTTACCATCTTCTAGACGATCTAATAGCGAACTAATACTTAGTATGTGCTGGGTGACTTTCGTGATCAGGCGTAACTTTGAGAGGATGATGCGTTTTCAGTGGAGCGTTATTGCCTCCCATGTAAAATGTTTGGACGACTGCTTCAGTACCATTGGTACCTTTGTTTAGTTGAGGGAATATCGATTGTGGTGTGTTGGACAAACGTTTGCCTGTTCTATAGACGTGGGAAAGAACGTAGTTGGTTTGTAAACAATAGCGATCATCTGGAATCTGTTACATTACCGACTTCGGTATTCTAGAGAGCAAATATACGTTTCCTCTATTTGTTTCTAGTTAGTCAATGGTTTACAGCACGCTGCACCTCGCTAAAGTTTGGTGTTTGAGGATAAATAATTTACAGTCTACATCAAATATATTATTTCGTGTTAGCGATCGAGAGGCTACTGCCGTGTGCTTGATATCGAGAAGTACGGCGAAAATTGTATAATATTATGGCGTAAATGTGGTTGTTCTTTTAATCAATGACTATGGAAATGTCTGTAGAAATGCGAGCAAGAAAGCGGAAACAGTAATGCATTTGTGCCGAGGTGAAACGAGCCTGTCTTTGCACATCAGTTCTGAGAGAGTGACTTTCGTTCGCTGACGTAAAGGTGATGGTTTGGTATGGTTGGGTATATGAATTGCATGTTTACTAGATCGAGACAGTACCTGGTGATATATTCCCTGGTTGGAGATCGGTTTGACGGTCCAATATCCTTGGAAGTATCGTATATATTTAATGACGTGCAGAAAATATTGTGATGTTTATTTATTACCACTGAGCGTAGCGTCTGTAGAAAGAAAGAACAGGTTGGGGGTGTATAGATTGACGGAACTGTTGGTGCAATTTAGCAATCTTTGCAAAATTACGACAGAAAGCCCCAGAAAGAAAATGCTCGATTGATTGTGGTGGGATATAGGAGCAGTGAGAACATTTGAGTATGCTGAAAGCAGGAAGGCTATCACGTTATGTCATGGAGGAAGACTAGTGTAATTATGTAATAGGCGTATTTAAACTGTTTTAGCATGTAATTATCTGAACTGTTTCTTATTTAAATTGTTTTGTTAATTAAATTGCATTGTGTATTATTGAGAAAGAGCGGGAAACCGCGCATAGATACATTTTGAGAAAGAGCGGGAAACAGCGCGCAGTAATACATCTGTAATGGTAGCAGGGATTGTCTGCACCAAAAACCATTGTTGGCGGCGAGACCGCACTTTTGTAGCATTGAGCGTTGGAAGCGAGCAGTTGCGAGTAAGATGTGAGACGAGGCAGTCGTAGCTAGCGAGACATGAGAGAAGGTCGCTGTAAACGAGGTATGAATTAACACTTTGAAAGAAGCGGTGTGCTCGCCAGCCACTCGCTATATGTAGCAATGCTAGTTTTTAAGAATTTTTGTAAAGAACTATGCCCCTTATATTTGTTTGTCAAGATCGTTCTCAGAATATAGTTATGTAATTTTGATGGAAAATTAGGTATGTAGCGCAACGCTACTTTTTAAGAATTTTTGTAAAGAACTATACCCCTTGTAATTGTTTGTCAAGATCGTTCTCAGAATATAGTTAACTTCTACCAGATTAAATGCATTAAGAATTTTCTATCCCAAAATCATTCACGTAAATGCTTTACGGAATTTATTGTTATCTTAAAAGAAAAGTCTAAACTGAGCTTCAGCTTTTATCAAATCTAAATTAACTTCAACTTAAAGAATTCCAGTCACAAAGTATTATGAAACTCCACCAGCAGCTTATAATTATGTTAAAGAGAAGTAAGAAGAACTATACCCCTTGTAATTGTTTGTCAAGATCGTTCTCAGAATATAGTTAACTTCTACCAGATTAAATGCATTAAGAATTTTCTATCCCAAAATCATTCACGTAAATGCTTTACGGAATTTATTGTTATCTTAAAAGAAAAGTCTAAACTGAGCTTCAGCTTTTATCAAATCTAAATTAACTTCAACTTAAAGAATTCCAGTCACAAAGTATTATGAAACTCCACCAGCAGCTTATAATTATGTTAAAGAGAAGTAAGTATATTCATTCCACAGTTTGCTGTAGCAGTCAGATGGCGATCCAGTATAAATAATTAAAGGTAAGAATCAGTCTTAATAATTTCAGGTAACGACTGAGGGCCACGGCGACAACACATTTTAGGTTTCGTCGTAATAATCAGCAGGTAGTCTTGACAGAGCAGCAGTTAAAAGATTTTAAGAGACGCAGCGTGCTCGCTTCCAACGCTCAATGCTACAAAAGTGCGGTCTCGCCGCCAACAATGGTTTTTGGTGCAGACAATCCCTGCTACCATTACAGATGTATTACTGCGCGCTGTTTCCCGCTCTTTCTCAAAATGTATCTATGCGCGGTTTCCCGCTCTTTCTCAATAATACACAATGCAATTTAATTAACAAAACAATTTAAATAAGAAACAGTTCAGATAATTACATGCTAAAACAGTTTAAATACGCCTATTACATAATTACATATGCCGCTACTCGGCTTTCTTAAAATTTTACTACGTTGTTGAGTCATATGGACTCAACATAAGTATAAAATTTGATTATAGAAAATAGTTTGAACAAAGTGTATTCACAAATGCTGTCATACGAAATGATTTGTCTATCTCTAATAAAGAGAATATGTAAATAGAAAGGGTTTTAGTAGGAATTGTACATCAAGTAAAATTTGGTTCCCTTAAATTTTACAACAAGAATAAGAGTAAATGTGAAAATCAATATACAGATCATATGAAGCAATTGAAAGTTTACATTATGAAACATTTAATTCAAATTGTCATCTCTTAGTACCACAATTAAGGAAGGTACAAAAGGAATTGGATAGCATGGTCAAAGCACTGGCAACTGTCTGTGAATGCACTCAAAAGTCTGTTCCTTTCCCTCACATAGCACAACACCAGGTTTCCCCATGTGGTTCCATCATCGCCTTGCTCCATAGTTTTAGTGTACCCAAACACTAAGTACGTCGTCGAATAGCCTGAGTTGCCGCAGCCACATCAGGATTAAATTCCATCTCCAATGGTCCATTAAGGTTGGTGGTGTGCATCTTGGTATGCAAACACCTATTGTCGTACATCATACTGTGGTGTGTATCTAGGTATGCAGGCACCAATTGACATACATCGGGCTGTGGTGTGCTTCTAGGTATGCAAACACCTCGTCGAGAACATCATTGGTTGAAGTCACGTGTTTCACAATTCACTGATTCTGTGCTCAATAACCATGGGGATGCACAGGAATTAAGGTACGGGTAAAATTGTTTTGGCAATGGGTTCACGGACATTGTTGGTACCATAATTTGACTACCAAATAATTTTCCCTATGACAAAATATGTTGTGTCGTAATTTGTAACAATATGTAGTTTTAATTTAAGAATTCTTCCAGAAAATTATTCCCATATATAAAAGACATAAAAGTTCCTACTTATTCAGTATTTGATAGTATACAGATTTGTTATAGACAAGTACATTATTACTTATTCTGTATTTACATATCTTAGTTTCTTACATCATTAATTATAAATTTTGTTGACAATGCATTTCTTGACCTACTGTCCTAAAATTTTATCTTCCATTCAGGGGTGTAGTCGTCAGTTATGAGTCGTCAAATGTCAGGTCATAATATACAATAAAATTACTGTCATAAAATTATTTAAAGTATTCTTTTGCAGCTGAAAATTAAGGTAAACATTATTCTGGTTAGACATTGTAATGTGTGGTCCCCATCCATAGTGTTGCAATGTGTCACATGCTAGCAAAATTATTTCTTAACATTATACATTTCTTATATACTAACATAACATACACATTCTTCTTCTGCATCTGTGTCAACTCTCTGCATAACCTGTTATAAACATTCAGCATTAATTAACGTCAGCGCACGGCATGACTTATTATAAAACATTCAGTATTAATTATCGTCAGTGCACGGCATGACTTCGATAAACATCTTCTGGTACTTCTCGTCCGCTCCTGGCATGACCTATAAAACACTTTATCATAATATTAACTGCTGCAAAATCACGTCAGCTCCCGGCATGACCTATAAAATTTCTGTAATGACAATTAGCGTCAGCTATCTGCGTGACCTAAACATTCACATCCTTATTCTAACTAAAACTACGTTTCATTTTGATGACGTGTGACAACAATGCTGCATTCTGGAATAAAGAGTACATGTTAATGTTACCACTAAAATAATTGATTAATGAACGATCTATATTATCAGTTTAGCTATTGCAAAAATCGACATTTTCTTAAGTAATTATGTCACGTTATAAAAAAAATTTCTTTCATTTATGAGCTCCCAGTGCACAAATTCATACGTCGTGTCGTTGTCTGCATTTTCTCTTTAAGTTAGGAAATGTTTCTCGTGTTTTTATTTGTCTTGGCTGGCGTAGCATCATTAAGTACTGCTGTGTTCTTTAAGGTACGGTGAAATATTAGCGGCCCGCTGCGTGTCGCGGCTTTGTTTGTTACTGAAGCGCGCTGAAACTACCATTGTTGCATACTTACGTGTCACGCCGTCCTTTCGTCAGCTGAAATGCAAAAATTTAAGTCAAGAAATGTTTCACGTTGGATACATGATGATTCCCTACTGATTTCTTCTTACGTAGCGTTTCCACATGCACTACATTAGCGTGTGGAATATTACGAACTCTGTAAGGGCCTGCATACAGAAGTTCGAATTTACGGCATCTGTGCTTACCTTTGTTGGAAAGAAAATGAGTGCGAATCAGTACTTTGTCGCCAATCTCGTACTTCTGTAGTCGACTTACCTGCTTCTGTTGTTTCTTCCGCCGATCTGCAGCTCTTTTAGTGTTTGCTAATGCTGTGTCTATTATTTCACAATGTCGAAGCCTACGCGTCTTAGGAAAAGTAATTAGTTCGGTAATTTTGTTCGGTGGGTCTTTATTTGTCAGTATTACGGTTGGTGATAGCATCGTAGATTCATTGGGTATTGCATTTATCACTTCTTGAAACTGTAAAATGTATTTATCCCATGTTGTATGTCTTTTATGACAATAAATTCTGCATAACTTCCCGATCTCTTTCATTATTCTTTCTGATGGGTTGGAAGAACTGTGATATCTTGATATGTAAATAGGTGTTATGTTCTTACTTTCTAACATTTTCTTCCATACGTCTGACCTAAACTGCGGACCGTTAGCCGAAATAACCTTCTGTACACGTCCTACTACTGATAGAAAATCTCTTACAAACGCTCTTGATACTGTTCTTGCTGTTGCTTTCCTTAGTGGAGAAAATGTTATAAATTTGGATGTTAGTTCTACAGCTACAAAAATATAACTATAACCATTATTTGTTCTGGGGATTGGACTGAAAAGATCCACTGCTGCCATGTGTCTTAACTTAACCGGTATGATGGGATACAATGGTGGAATGTGTGACACTGTTGATGATTTAGCTTTTTGACATATCTTGCATGATGCTATTACTTTTCTTATGTGTTTTTCCATGTTATTAAAGTGGCAATTTTGTCGCAGAATCAGAAAGCATTTCCTCGCTCCGTAGTGTCCATAACTTAGATGTGTATACCATATCAGTTTATTTACGATCCCTTCCGGAATGCATAAAAGCCAATTATTACCGTCTCGGTATGATCGAATAAAGAGTATATTTTGATGTACAGTGTAATGAAGTCTGACTTTAGCGTTACTTCTGTCTTTCCGAAGCGTTACAATCTCTTTCAGTGTTTCATCTTTCTGCTGTTCTCTCTCTATATCCTGTAATGCTGCTGATATAAAGTTTTCGAAAGCTACTTGTTTAATATACATAATACTATGGTTGTTGTAGCAAAAGGTATTTTCTTTCTCCATGCGTTTATTGTGAATAGACCTCGACAATGCGTCGGCAACAGTATTCTGCGTGCCTGGAATGTGTATAATGGTAAAATCAAACTCTTGTAAGTATAATTTCCAGCGGCTTAATCTATCGTGCGTAAGTTTTGCTGACAATAAAAACTGGATTGCTCGGTGATCGGTATATATTGTTGTATGTCGGCCATATAGAAAATGACGGAATTTCTTAAAAGCGTAAATTACACATAGTGTCTCTAATTCTGTTACAGAATAATTGCGCTCTGCTGGAGAAAGTATCCTGCTTGCAAAAGCAATGTGTTTCACGACTGTCTTATCTTCTTCCTTTATTTCTTGGAAAATATGTACTCCTAGTGCTGTGGTTGAACTATCTGTTGCAACGGAAAAGTTTTGTGTTGGGTCAGGGTGTGATAACAAAGGTGCTTTTAATAATGCTTCTTTCAAGTTCTCGAATTCAGCTTCAACGTCTTCATTCCATGACCAAAGTGTGTTTTTACTTGTAAGCTGGTATAGCAAGGGCGTGTCTAATGCTTTGTAGTGGATAAATTTTCTAAAATAATTGATAAGATCTAAAAAGCTCCGAAGTTCCTTTTTGTTTGTTGGCACGTCGATGTCTTCCAGTGCTTGCAATTTGTCAGGGTCTGGTGCGATACCTGTTTGTGAGATAATGTGCCCTAGAAATTTTATTGACGCTTTACCAAATTCAGATTTACGCAAGTTTATAGTTATACCATTCTGCTCGAATGTATTCAGTAATTGTTGAAGAGTATGATTGTGTTGTTCCCAGTTTTCTGCTGCAATTAAAATGTCATCGACATATGTAGTAATTTTGTTTTTCAGATCTTGTGGTAGAATAGTATTCATGCCTCGTATAAAGGCGGCAGACGAAATCGTTAGTCCAAACGGAAGTTTACAAAATTGATAGCATTCCCCAAAGCAAAGGAATGCCGTATATTTTCGGCAATTTGGGTGTAGTTGGATTTGCCAAAACCCTGATTTGAGGTCGAGTGTAGTATAAATGGAGGTGCCATGAAATTTTTGCAGTAACTCTTCTAACGTCTGTGGTTGGTCGGTTTCTGTAATGATTATTTTATTAACTTGACGTGAATCTAAAACTAAACGTAGTGATCCATCCTTCTTTTCAACAATGTGTAGTGGATTTATATATTGGCTGGCTGCTGGTTCTATTATTCCTTGATCGATCATTGCTCGTAATTCTTTCTTAACTGCTTCTGTGTGTATGTGTGGGATTGGATAATGCTTTGCTTTGAAAGTCTCGTGTGGTTTCACCTGAAATTCGTACATAAATCCTGTAATTGTTCCTGGAACATTGGCAAAAACTGCTTTGTGTTGTACCAGAATATTTTCAAGTTCTGTGCGTTCTGCGTCGCATTTTGCTACACTATTGTCTACCTTGCGTGTAATTGTCTCGAACATATTGTACTCCTGTTCCTCTACCAAGTCATTATTAAGTGTGTTCGTGTATAGTGCGATATAACAATCGTTATCTTGAGAATCAGTAATAATCTCGATCCTGTGCATATTTTGTTCTTCGAAGGATACTGTGTTTTGAAAACTTACGATCACTTCCCTGTTTTCCTTTTGTAGTGTGAGGTATGACGATTTGAAGTCAATCTTCGCATCGTACTGAACAAGAAAATTTATTCCTAATATCATGTCTGTTGTTAAATTCGGAACTATCCAACAATCACTGTGGAACGTTTCCCCTGCAAAAACAAATGTTAATTGTGTCTGTCTTTTAACTTCAATGCCTTTTCCTGCAAAAGCTCCCTTGACCTTCGTTCTGTTTAAAGGAAATACTGGGTAATCATTATTGCTATTGCATCTGTTAAATGTGTCTTCGTTAATTACGCACATAGGTGAACCTGAATCAATTATCGCTAAAATATTGTGCGACTGTAAATTTATCTCTATTATTGGGTGATATATTGTTTTCTGTAGGATTGGTTTTTCCTGTAACAATGTGTCTCTCACGTCGTCAAATGTAATGGCATTTTCGGTCGTTATGTTTTCTCTGTGTGATTTCATAGTATCGACATTAAGAGATTCATTGCAGGTTTTCTCTAGTCATAATTCTTCCGATATGTGATTTTCAGCTTGGGAGTTTGGTATGTGTTCTATCAATTGTACATTTCTGCCGTTTTGATTATTAGCAGTGTCTGGTGGATGAAATCTGGTGTCTGGTACATTCATACGGTAACGCAGCTGTTGGGCCCTGTTGTAGTTTCCGTTAAAATTGTCATTGTGGAACGTCCTCGGCGGTCTGTGTTCGTTTTCTTTTCTCCTGTCGTTATAACTGTGACTGTACGGCAGCCCACCTGCACCCCGTAGAAACGTTTGTTTTTGTTCATTTTGCGGTCGACCCGCGGAATGGCCTTCCCCGGTCGCATTATCTGAGCGATGATTCATATGGAAATTTGACCTATTCGGTTGCGTGTTAAGTCTCGGATTCTGTTGCTGTCCTGAATATAAATTTACCGTGTCAGTATAATGTTTTTCATTACTCCTGTTTTCGTTGTCATTTTCGCTGCTAAAGCGTTTACTCGGATTGTTATTACCAAATCGTGTTTGTTCAAAAGTAGCTGAGTTTGTTTGTTTTCCGTTCTGTCGTGAAAAATTTTTGTTAACAAATGCGTAGTCTGCCTGGTGTGCTTCTAATAGTTGTACGATGTCTCTAAAAGCGGATACATTGTCCTTTTGTTGCCCTGTCAGTAATGACACTTTCAAAGCTCTGGGCAGTTTTGAAATGCAAAGCTGTATTAATGCCGATTGACTGTATGGCTCGTTGAGGTACTGGTTCTGTTCCACCATGTACTCGGAAAAATTGTGTGATTGTTGGAAAGGTAGAATTTTCAAAGTTTGGCAAACTAAGTAGCCGATCTTTGATGCTGTTTTGTGTAGTGTCAGACCAATATGCTGATAAAAATGCTTCCTCAAATGCTTCTACGGAAAAACATTGTCTAGCAATTGGTCGCATTCGTCGTGCTGGTTCTCCTTCAAGAAAACTGACAATAAATTCTAACTTATGTTGTACTGGCCATGATGGTGGAAGTGCTCCCCTGAACTGTTGGATAAAATCCAACGGATGTATTTGCGCCCTGTCGTTTTTAAATGTTTTAAACTTTCTAACTGAAAGAAAATGTTTGTGATCAAAACTGTCATGTCTGTGTGTGTAAGTGTTGTCGTATTGTCTTGAATATGGATTCGGGTGTCTTTCTTCCTGGGTAAAATCTCTTACTCTCTGAAGTCTACCAACATTATATGTATTATGGATCTGAGGCATTTCGTAACGCTGTGTGTTCTGTTGAAAATGATTATGTGCAGCGGTTTCTTGTGCGTCCGCTATCTCTTGCTGTAGAGAATTTATTTGCTGATGCAATGAATCATTACGCGATTTTAGATCTGTGATAGTTTGTTGTATATTTGTCAATGGCGTGTTATTACTATTAGAGTTCTGTTGCACTGGGACTGGTGCAGTGTCGTCTGATCTCTCGTCATTGTTAGTATCTAAAAGATCTATTCTTGTAGTGAGTTCATTGATCTTTTCTGTCAGTTCGTTTCGTAATTTACGGTTGCTTTTGGTGACTTTCTTAAAATCTGCCTTTAAATTTTCTGTGTCATGGTTAATTTCTATGTGTTCTATTTTGTCAGTTAGTGTCTGAACGTCCTCTGTTAATTTATCTTTAACATTCTGGATTTCAGTGTCTGTAGAAGTTTTCACATCGATTGTCTGTGTTTGGATTTCTGTAAGCCTGTCTTGTATTTGATTATTTGTTTCTTTGACCGTTTCGATTTCTTCCGAGATCGACTGTATGTGATTGTCTACATATGTTTTGCCCTGGGCAAACACTTTCTTTTTGTCGTCCTGACGCTGTTTAGTGATTGTTTGTAGTAATTCTTTTCGTTCTTTATCCTGCGATCGCACCAGTTTACGGTGACGTATCAAACAGTTTTCTGTGTGATTGTTAAAACGTTCATCAATCTGAGCGTTTTGTTTAGCAAAGTTTTCTGTCATTGTTTCCCGTATACTAACTGCAAATGTTGCTTGGTTATCGGATATTCCTTGAATTTTGTCGCGTAATTCTTGTGTTGATTGTGAACATTTTTCAGCGACTGTTTGAATTTCTACTTTGATTTCGTGTTTTAGATTTTGGTACATGTTGTCTAATTTCTGATCTGTGTGTGCGTGTTCTGCCTTAATTTCGTTTTTTAGATCTTGTGACCTTTTTTCTAATTCTTGTGACCCTCTGTTAAAGTTTTGATTCATGTCTTGTCTCATTTGTAGCAAAAATGCCATTATTGGATCCGTTTCGGATTGACTTCTGTGTGTATTTGTATTCGTTGTTAAAGGCTGTAGATCTGTGTTCATTTGAACATCCTCAGATGATTGTGACTGCGTCACGTTTTCCGTAATTTCGGAATTTTGGTCATGAGAACTGTTGGATCTGCTACGCAGGTTGTGTAGCTGTGTAACGTTTGAATCTAAATCAGTGCTTAATGGAGTCTCTCTGTCTGACTGCATTGTAGTGGTTTCGTTACTGAAACTGTTATGTCTACTATGCGGAATTTGTGACTGTGTACCGTCTGTTGCATTTAATGCCAAATTATTTTGCACTACCGTTTCATTGTCTGTGGGCATTTCTGAAGTTACTTGTTCGTTAAACGCTTCCATATTGTTACAGTTATTAAATGTCTGTTCACCTAACGTTTCAGAATCAGGGTTTTCACACGTATTATTACTGCCTATTCCAGAAAATAATCTCTCGTCAGTATTTTGTACAGTTTTATCAGTTTGAGAACGAGTAATTATTCTGCGGGACATTGTCTATAATCATCACACGCAACAAAATATATCACTGTTCAAAGCGGATTCAACACTGAACAAACACTTTTCCACGCCGAATCAATAAAGCAAACAGAATTGCCGATGACCTGTGAATAAAAGTTATACACTTTAGTATATGCGTTGCGCCACTTAACAGTAACTTATTCACACTATTATCAAAGTCAGTATATTCATATCCACAGTAGATTCACTAAAATGTCGTACTGAATGGATATCGCCAAGTGAAACCTTCCCGACTAATATTGGATGAACGTTTGCTTGCAGACTGAACGCTGCGTCTCTTAAAATCTTTTAACTGCTGCTCTGTCAAGACTACCTGCTGATTATTACGACGAAACATAAAATGTGTTGTCGCCGTGGCCCTCAGTCGTTACCTGAAATTATTAAGACTGATTCTTACCTTTAATTATTTATACTGGATCGCCATCTGACTGCTACAGCAAACTGTGGAATGAATATACTTACTTCTCTTTAACATAATTATAAGCTGCTGGTGGAGTTTCATAATACTTTGTGACTGGAATTCTTTAAGTTGAAGTTAATTTAGATTTGATAAAAGCTGAAGCTCAGTTTAGACTTTTCTTTTAAGATAACAATAAATTCCGTAAAGCATTTACGTGAATGATTTTGGGATAGAAAATTCTTAATGCATTTAATCTGGTAGAAGTTAACTATATTCTGAGAACGATCTTGACAAACAATTACAAGGGGTATAGTTCTTTCCAAAAATTCTTAAAAAGTAGCGTTGCGCTACATACCTAATTTTCCATCAAAATTACATAACTATATTCTGAGAACGATCTTGACAAACAATTACAAGGGGCATAGTTCTTTACAAAAATTCTTAAAAACTAGCATTGCTACATATAGCGAGTGGCTGGCGAGCACACCGCTTCTTTCAAAGTGTTAATTCATACCTCGCTTACAGCGACCTCCTCTCATGTCTCGCTAGCTACGACTGCCTCGTCTCACATCTTACTCGCAACTGCTCGCTTCCAACGCTCAATGCTACAAAAGTGCGGTCTCGCCGCCAACAATGGTTTTTGGTGCAGACAATCCCTGCTACCATTACAGATGTATTACTGCGCGCTGTTTCCCGCTCTTTCTCAAAATGTATCTATGCGCGGTTTCCTGCTCTTTCTCAATAATACACAATGCAATTTAATTAACAAAACAATTTAAATAAGAAACAGTTCAGATAATTACATGCTAAAACAGTTTAAATACGCCTATTACATAATTACATATGCCGCTACTCGGCTTTCTTAAAATTTTACTACGTTGTTGAGTCATATGGACTCAACATAAGTATAAAATTTGATTATGGAAAATAGTTTGAACAAAGTGTATTCACAAATGCTGTCATACGAAATGATTTGTCTATCTCTAATAAAGAGAATATGTAAATAGAAAGGGTTTTAGTAGGAATTGTACATCAAGTAAAATTTGGTTCCCTTAAATTTTACAACAAGAATAAGAGTAAATGTGAAAATCAATATACAGATCATATGAAGCAATTGAAAGTTTACATTATGAAACATTTAATTCAAATTGGCATCTCTTAGTACCACAATTAAGGAAGGTACAAAAGGAATTGGATAGCATGGTCAAAGCACTGGCAACGGTCTGTGAATGCACTCAAAAGTCTGTTCCTTTCCCTCACATAGCACAACACCAGGTTTCGCCATGTGGTTCCATCATCGCCGCTAATATTTTACCGTACCTTAAAGAACACAGCAGTACTTAATGATGCTACGCCAGCCAAGACAAATAAAAACACGAGAAACATTTCCTAACTTAAAGAGAAAATGCAGACAACGACACGACGTATGAATTTGTGCACTGGGAGCTCATAAATGAAAGAAATTTTTTTTATAACGTGACATAATTACTTAAGAAAATGTCGATTTTTGCAATAGCTAAACTGATAATATAGATCGTTCATTAATCAATTATTTTAGTGGTAACATTAACATGTACTCTTTATTCCAGAATGCAGCATTGTTGTCACACGTCATCAAAATGAAACGTAGTTTTAGTTAGAATAAGGATGTGAATGTTTAGGTCACGCAGATAGCTGACGCTAATTGTCATTACAGAAATTTTATAGGTCATGCCGGGAGCTGACGTGATTTTGCAGCAGTTAATATTATGATAAAGTGTTTTATAGGTCATGCCAGGAGCGGACGAGAAGTACCAGAAGATGTTTATCGAAGTCATGCCGTGCACTGACGATAATTAATACTGAATGTTTTATAATAAGTCATGCCGTGCGCTGACGTTAATTAATGCTGAATGTTTATAACAGGTTATGCAGAGAGTTGACACAGATGCAGAAGAAGAATGTGTATGTTATGTTAGTATATAAGAAATGTATAATGTTAAGAAATAATTTTGCTAGCATGTGACACATTGCAACACTATGGATGGGGACCACACATTACAATGTCTAACCAGAATAATGTTTACCTTAATTTTCAGCTGCAAAAGAATACTTTAAATAATTTTATGACAGTAATTTTATTGTATATTATGACCTGACATTTGACGACTCATAACTGACGACTACACCCCTGAATGGAAGATAAAATTTTAGGACAGTAAGTCAAGAAATGCATTGTCAACAAAATTTATAATTAATGATGTAAGAAACTAAGATATGTAAATACAGAGTAAGTAATAATGTACTTGTCTATAACAAATCTGTATACTATCAAATACTGAATAAGTAGGAACTTTTATGTCTTTTATATATGGGAATAATTTTCTGGAAGAATTCTTAAATTAAAACTACATATTGTTACAAATTACGACACAACATATTTTGTCATAGGGAAAATTATTTGGTAGTCAAATTATGGTACCAACAATGTCCGTGAACCCATTGCCAAAACAATTTTACCCGTACCTTAATTCCTGTGCATCCCCATGGTTATCGAGCACAGAATCAGTGAATTGTGAAACACGTGACTTCAACCAATGATGTTCTCGACGAGGTGTTTGCATACCTAGATGCACACCACAGCCCGATGTATGTCAATTGGTGCCTGCATACCTAGATACACACCACAGTATGATGTACGACAATAGGTGTTTGCATACCAAGATGCACACCACCAACCTTAATGGACCATTGGAGATGGAACTTAATCCTGATGTGGCTGCGGCAACTCAGGCTATTCGACGACGTACTTAGTGTTTGGGTACACTAAAACTATGGAGCAAGGCGATGATGGAACCACATGGGGAAACCTGGTGTTGTGCTATGTGAGGGAAAGGAACAGACTTTTGAGTGCATTCACAGACAGTTGCCAGTGCTTTGACCATGCTATCCAATTCCTTTTGTACCTTCCTTAATTGTGGTACTAAGAGATGACAATTTGAATTAAATGTTTCATAATGTAAACTTTCAATTGCTTCATATGATCTGTATATTGATTTTCACATTTACTCTTATTCTTGTTGTAAAATTTAAGGGAACCAAATTTTACTTGATGTACAATTCCTACTAAAACCCTTTCTATTTACATATTCTCTTTATTAGAGATAGACAAATCATTTCGTATGACAGCATTTGTGAATACACTTTGTTCAAACTATTTTCTATAATCAAATTTTATACTTATGTTGAGTCCATATGACTCAACAACGTAGTAAAATTTTAAGAAAGCCGAGTAGCGGCATATGTAATTATGTAATAGGCGTATTTAAACTGTTTTAGCATGTAATTATCTGAACTGTTTCTTATTTAAATTGTTTTGTTAATTAAATTGCATTGTGTATTATTGAGAAAGAGCAGGAAACCGCGCATAGATACATTTTGAGAAAGAGCGGGAAACAGCGCGCAGTAATACATCTGTAATGGTAGCAGGGATTGTCTGCACCAAAAACCATTGTTGGCGGCGAGACCGCACTTTTGTAGCATTGAGCGTTGGAAGCGAGCAGTTGCGAGTAAGATGTGAGACGAAGCAGTCGTAGCTAGCGAGACATGAGAGGAGGTCGCTGTAAGCGAGGTATGAATTAACACTTTGAAAGAAGCGGTGTGCTCGCCAGCCACTCGCTATATGTAGCAATGCTAGTTTTTAAGAATTTTTGTAAAGAACTATGCCCCTTGTAATTGTTTGTCAAGATCGTTCTCAGAATATAGTTATGTAATTTTGATGGAAAATTAGGTATGTAGCGCAACGCTACTTTTTAAGAATTTTTGTAAAGAACTATACCCCTTGTAATTGTTTGTCAAGATCGTTCTCAGAATATAGTTAACTTCTACCAGATTAAATGCATTAAGAATTTTCTATCCCAAAATCATTCACGTAAATGCTTTACGGAATTTATTGTTATCTTAAAAGAAAAGTCTAAACTGAGCTTCAGCTTTTATCAAATCTAAATTAACTTCAACTTAAAGAATTCCAGTCACAAAGTATTATGAAACTCCACCAGCAGCTTATAATTATGTTAAAGAGAAGTAAGTATATTCATTCCACAGTTTGCTGTAGCAGTCAGATGGCGATCCAGTATAAATAATTTCAGGTAACGACTGAGGGCCACGGCGACAACACATTTTATGTTTCGTCGTAATAATCAGCAGGTAGTCTTGACAGAGCAGCAGTTAAAAGATTTTAAGAGACGCAGCGTTCAGTCAGCAAGCAAACGTTCATCCAATATTAGACGGGAAGGTTTCACTAGATTCGGCGATATTTTGGTACGCAGATTCTGTTAGGGCTGGAATTCATGAGAATACAGTCTGAGACAACAAGAAAGCGAGCGTTAACTCTTTCTGGGGCACTATAAAATTACAGAGAGCGTCCAGCTCATATCTTTTTCATAAAGCCATGTGATGTAAGATTAACATTGAGAATGCTTTAGATGGCAATGTGTCAGTCAAGCTGTGGTGGGTACGTGCAGTTGAACGCCTGTGTCAACATGCTCTGTGCTATTCTTCCTTCAATGGTAAAGACAAGTGGCATATGGAGATGCCTCGAATTTGAGACTGGCGTGAACGCACTTTGAAATGCTAGGAATGTATAATGGTGACTGTATGGAGACATGCACATTTCACCGGTGTTCGACGACGCTGGCTCCCGAACTGTGGCGGAGCGCGCGGGACCTAGGCTGCAGCTGCCTCACTTCGTGAATGTTGTAGCAAACGGCCCTAAATTGATAGGAATTTCTCAGGTGTTACGTATAAATTGGGGTGACAGCACCTCATGTTTGCAGAAGGTGAGCAGTTACTGTGCACGTTGTGACATCTGACTGAAGCATCACTTATCGCTACCTCCTGTGTACTCTACTGGACAGGGGGCAGTGGACTGTGCTTGTGTGCATTAATTGCATTATTTTCTTAGCGGCTCTGTTGGCCCTGATTTGCGCTATTTTGACAGTTTATGAGTACTGAGCGTGTCTACATTTCAATTTGAAGAATTATTTAGAAGCAGTTTGCTTTTGTGTACTGAAATTACCAGTTGGTTGCGTGTCTGTGGGCTGTACAACATGGACCCAGGCACATCCGGGTGAATCTTTTGTATCAGTGTGATAGATATGCTCTATCTTTAAATAGGTTGTTTGAAAATAAATAGAGTGCACTCCATCCTTACTCTCCCCAATAGCCCGGAGCGGGCTGAGTCGTTTTCCCACCGGTTTCCGCCACCATCTAGTTTACGTCACGTAAAGGACGACAGCGTTCTCTGCTGGTGGTATTGAGTGTTAAACCTCGTGGAGAATACAGTTTGCCGCCATCATGGATGACTGTACTTGCGTCATCAGCTGGTGTCACGGAGGCGTCATCTGGCGGCAACGAAATATATGAAGACAGTTGGGGTCTGGAGCTCGTGGTGATCCCGCTAGGTGGCGCCATCTTAGACTAGGTATTTGCCTCATCACCTTATGTCACTACAGCGTCCGCTAGTTGCATGGATGTGAACTATGTCACTTGTATATGGACTCAGTGGCGAATACACTTGGTGGTTGTGCTGCCTCAAATTCTTTAAACAAAGGCTGGTGTATGATTTCGACAGTTGACGATTAGCAAGCAGAGTCTTTTAGATGGATTATTATTTTGACAATTTACGAGCATTTTGCTTGTCTGGACCTAAATGCTTTGCATTATTTACGAGTTGTTCGTATGTCTGCAGGTTCTGCAGTGTGTTATTTTTGATAATCTACAATTATCAAGAGTGTGTCTAGAGCGTTATAGATGAGTTATGTAGGATTAGTTTGCAGGTCTGTATGATGTGGGGCGTGTCTGAGCGTTTGTTCTGTGATAATTACACAACATCCCAAAATAAATTGCCCCCAAATAAATAAAGTACATTCCTTCCTCTCTTCAGCAGCCTAGTGCGGGCTGAGTCCTTTTACCAGCAACCCCTACGAAGGTTGTGCGCTTCGTCTGCAACAATTTTTTTAGGTTGGTGGCGAAAGCGCAAGTGACTTTTCCTTACTGCCAGACTTCACACTCGGTAGCGGTTCTCAGGAATAGGTGGCGGGCTGGACTTTGAAAAGTAGTTGAAAGTAGGTAGTTGAAAGTATAGTGAACACCTTTTCATATCTATATGAAGTCGAATCACGTGGCCAATAGAAGTGTAGCATTCTAGGTTTGGGGTGTGGGGGTGCTAGGTCATGAATGAACACCGCACTGATAGTGGGAAAATGTGCAACTTCTCATTTGATCATTGAATATTGAAACATGTAAATTGAATTACTCAATATGGTTAAAGCTGAAATGGAATTAAGTACTGAGGTAACTGATAGTTTAGATGCGCGATGTGGGTGTTGCTTTAGTTAGCATAATTACAGAAAACTACGTATGGCGCGAGTATAAAGGTGCGGGCTTGAGGTTGTGGGGTCAAACGGTGACGTACAGTTACGGTGCCAAAGCAAGCAGGACCATAGCGCGCTATTAGCGCGGGCCCGTCCGCCGGCTGCGGTGATGGGGCAGTCCCACGTGCTGGCTAACTGTCAGACGACGTGGCAGCTGTCAACAGCCCCAACGTGCTCGCGAAATGTCGGACGGCGTGGTGTGTTCAGGATGTCAGAGCAATATTGAATAACGGTACTCGCATGATAAGCTGGCGTCACGACAGCATCCTCTGTGTACCAAGCCACGTAGTGGATACACTGGGTGCAGACATCTTCAATAACGGTACTGGGGTCATGATCTGACGTCACAGTGCGCTCTCTGGTGGCGACGATATGAACTAGGTCAGTTTTAGTTCAGGCCCTGTGACGAATACACATGCTTGAAACTGGTTAAATAATAAAGACAAGTCCTTTTTTCCCGACATTTTGCTGCGTGTCACGCATGATCATGGTGGAATTTAAAATTCGCACCAGTTTTATGGGCGAGTGCGGGCGTGGCACTTTCCCCCAAAATTCGAACCTCCCGCCAAAATCCACCATTATGGATGACGTCATCGCCAACATCATGGATAAAGGTAGTTTGGAATGGTGCTTCTGTTGTCCCAATACTTGCATAAGCAATCTGAATCTGATACCTGGTGACGTGGTGACTGATTCATGCCTTTACTAACACCAATATAAAAATGTTCCTATTTGAGCACAAAAATTGGAATATGTTCTGGTTTGAAATTTGGATTACCTGCTGCCTTATACCACCTTCCTCAGTACCTTTAAAAATTTTCTTAAAAATGTTAGCATGCATACAGTTTCGTCCCCTTTTTAACATACAACTTACCTCTAACGCCCAGGATCACTCGTAATTGTATCTTGCTCACACCTGCTAGTCAATTGCTGTTATCATCTCTTTGTGTCTTTCTGACGTTGTTTCCTGTGTTCCAGCCACAGTCTCCTTAGTTCTCTCCTATTACTGCTGTCTCACCTCACCGTCACTCTCTCCCTCTCTGTTTCATTCATTCCTTGGCACTGCTGCTCACTGTTACTATCTCTCTCTTCCTCGTTGTCACCGTCACAGTCTCCGTCTCTCGTTATCACTTGCTCTCAACCATGTCTCCTTTCTTCTTATCTTGTTCTTCTGTCACTGGCACGGCCTCCATCATTCTTTTCCTATAACGGTTTTGTTACTGTGAATAATGTTCCATAGCCACAGGTCCCTCTCTTTCCCTCACACTACCATTGTAATGCCTACTGCTTTCCAGTATTTATTACTTTTCCGTCTCTTTCGAACTGCCATTATCTCTTTCTCTCACGCCGTAAAAATGTGCGCGTATGTTCCCAAGGTACAATTCTTGGGATAATTTTTAAAGGGGCTTAGGAAGGTAGAAAGAGGCAGCTGGTACAGAACTTTTCAGGCAGAGACTGTCATAAGGACAGGAACATATGCGCATTTTTTGTGCACCTATAGGAGTACTTTTTCTCTGATTTCCTTCTTTTCTATGGCAGCACAACAAGTCATTCATTTTAAAAGGTATGTATTGGTCAGTAACATTTTAATAGTTTACATGCGTGAAATGGAAATAACAAAAGCTAGTTTTACACCTCAGACCACTTTTTACGCACAAAAAGTTTGTCGTGAGCTTCAGTACTAGATAATAGGGTTCTCAGAACCCTAACGATGACAATGGAGCCGGCCGCGGTGGTCTCGCGGTTCTAGGCGCTCAGTCCGGAACCATGCGACTGCTACGGTCGCAGGTTCGAATCCTGCCTCGGGCATGCATGTGTGTGATGTCCTTAGGTTAGTTAAGTTTAAGTAGTTGTAAGTTCTAGGGTACTGATGACCACAGCAGTTTAGTCCCACAGTGCTCAGAGCCATTTTGACGACAATGGAGACACTTTACTACATTTTTCTTCGATCGACGTCGCTTAATAAACCACATTTTCGTCTCACACCAAATTTTACGAGTGTATTTTACATGTAGAAATAGGGGAATGTTGAACCTATTTATCTCGGAAACGGATAAAGACAGCGAGAAAATTTTCTGTGTTGCTCAAAATCGAGATCTTTGTAATGTACTGTAAAATTTTGATACATTTGTTGTCCATAGCTGTATACATGGAAGAAGCCTGGAGGTACTGACAGGTTTCATAAAGATTATATAATGGTAAAACAGAGATTTAGGGACCAGGTTTTAAATTGTAAGACATTTCCAGGGGCAGATGAGGACTCTTACCACAATCTATTGGTTATGACTGTAGATTAAAACTGAAGGAACTGCAAAAAGGTAGGAATTTAAGGAGATGGGACCTGGATAAACTAAAAGAACCAGAGGTTGTAGAGAGTTTCAGAGAGAGCATAAGGGAACAATTGACAGGAATAGGGGAAAGAAATACAGTAGAAGAAGAATGGGTAGCTCTGAGGGATGTAGTAGTGAAGGCATCAGAGGATCAAGTAGGTAAAAAGACGAGGGCTAGTAGAAACCCTTGGGTAACAGAAGAAATATTGAATTTAATTGATGAAAGGAGAAAATATAAAAATGCAGTAAATGAAGCAGGCAAAAAGGAATACAGACGTCTCAAAAATGAGATCGACAGGAAGTGCAAAATGGCTAAGCAGGGATGGCTAGAGGACAAATGTAAGGATGTGGAGGCCTATCTCATTAGGGGTAAGATAGATACTACATACAGGAAAATTAAAGAGACCTTTGGAGATAAGACAACCACTTGTACGAACATCAAGAGCTCAGATGGAAACCCAGTTCTAAGCAAAGAAGGGAAAGCAGAAAGGTGGAAGGAGTATATAGAGGGTCTACACAAGGCCGATGTACTTGAGGACAATATTATGGAAATGGAAGATGCTGTAGACGAAGATGAAATGGGAGATACGATATTGCGTGAAGAGTTTGACAGAGCACTGAAAGACCTGAGTCGAAACAAGGCACCCGAAGTAGACAACATTCCATTGGAACTACTGACGGCCTTGGGAGACCAGTCCTGACAAAACTCTACCATCTGCTGAGCAAGATGTATGAAACAGGCGAAATACCCTCAGACTTCAAGAAGAATGTAATAATTCCAATCCCAAAGAAAGCAGGTGTTGAAAGATGTGAAAATTACCGAAGTATCAGTTTAATAAGTCACAGCTGCAAAATACTAATGCGAATTCTTTACAGACAAATAGAAAAGCTAGTACAAGCCGACCTCGGAGAAGATCAGTTTGGATTCCGTAGAAATGTTGGAACACGTAAGGCAATACTGACCCTACGACTTACCTTAGAAGCTAGATTAGGAAAGGGCAAACCTATGTTTCTAGCATTTGTAGACTTAGAGAAAGCTTTTGACAATGTTGACTGGAATAATCTCTTTCAAATTCTGAAGGTGGCAGGGGTAAAATACAGGGAGCGAAAGGCTATTTACAATTTGTAAAGAAACCATATTGGAGTTCTAAGAGTCGAGGGACATGAAAGGGAAGCAGTGGTCAGGAAGGGAGTGAGGCAGGGTTGTAGCCTCTCCCCAATGTTATTCACTCTGTATATAGAGCAAGCAGTGAAGGAACCAAAAGAAAAATTCGGAGTAGGTATTGAAATCCATCGAGAAGAAATAAAAACTTTGAGGTTCGCCGATGACATCGTAATTCTGTCAGAGACAGCAAAGGACTTGGAAGAGCAGTTGAACGGAATGGATAGTGTCTTGAACGGAGGATATAAGATGAACATCAAGAAAAGCAAAACGAGGATAATGGAATGTAGTCGAATTAAGTCGGGTGATGCTGAGGGAATTAGATTAGGAAATGAGAAACTTAAATTAGTATTGAGTTTTGCTATTTGGGGAGCAAAATAATTGATGATAGTCGAAGTATAGAGGATATAAAATGTAGACTGGCAATGGGAAGGAAAGCGTTTCTGAAGAAGAGAAATTTGTTAACATTCAGTATAGATTTAAGTGTCCGGAAGTCATTACTGAAAGTATTTGTATGGAGTGTAGCCATGTATGGAAGTTAAACATGGACGATAAATACTTTGGACAAGAAGAGAATAGAAGCTTTCGAAATGTGGTGCTACTGAAGAATGAGGAGGTATTGAATAGGATTGGGGAGAAGAGAAGTTTGTGGCACAACTTGACCAGAAGAAGGGATCGGTTGGTAGGACATGTTCTGAGGCATCAAGCGATCACCAATTCAGTATTGCAGGGCACCGTGGAGGGTAAAAATCGTAGAGGGAGACCAAGAGATGACTACACTAAGCAGATTCAGAAGGATGTAGGTTGCAGTATGTATTGGGAGATGATGAAGCCTGCACAGGATAGAGTAGCATGGAGAGCTGCATCAAACCAGTCTCAGGACTGAAGACCACAACAACAACAGCTGTCCTGGAATCTGCGGCTCAGTTTTTGTACCTATTAATGGTGAACATCGAAACACGTGACACCCCACTACCAATTACCATTCTGCTAGCTGCGACAGCCACACTCTGATCTCATACACATGAACGAAAGGCATTCCACTATCTCAGCGACCTTCAACGTTGAAGAAGACAATGACCGGTTACATATTTCCAAGGTCTTATTAAACTGTAAACCTATTAACCTCCAATCGATTAAGTCCACATCACTGCTTATTTTCTGCATCACTTGTTCTCTTTTGACATCGTCAGGCGCAACCAATGCCGTGTCCTCCATTAGTCTACTGGAGATAGGAAAATATCGTTTTGTCTACTGTACACTCCTCAGTTTCCTGCTGATATACCCTAGCCACGTGTTCACATCCATCCGCTCTGGTATACTGACTTCAGCGACTTCTTTGCCGTGCCCCAAGTTCTAATGACGTTCGAAAAGTCCCTCCAGACCCATTTAAATAAATTTACCTCCTATGATTACTTCTTGGCCATCAACACCATTTCTGCGAAATGAAATTTAGTAATAATCCCTCAGTTTGTTTAGGAACCATAAGCAAATGGCTCTATCCGCTATGCGACTTAACATCTGAGGTCATCAGTCCCCAAGACCTAGAAATATTTAAACCTAACTAACTTAAGGACATCACACACATTGATGCCCGAGTCAGGATTCCAATCTGCGACGGTAGTAACAGCTTGGTTCCGGACTGAAACGCCTAGAACCGCTCGGTCACAGCGGCCGGTCCGAACCAGAGTAATCTTACCCCCATGTTAATAGAGTAAATTATCTTGGACAGAGCTTCCATCTGCTAATCATATAACAAAATAACTAAAATATACTAAAATTACTGGAACAGATAAAAGGCCAGTCATACAGATTATACTGTTCCACCTCTCGTAACCATACAAATGCCTTACCTGACCCATTGTCCCCTTCACCAATGGAACTTGAATCATTGCTCCGCTAAAACTTTATCACTTTTCGCAAGTGCAAGAACAAGATGCTCTCCACATTAGTCATTACCGAGCGAGGTGGCGCAGTGGTTAGCACACTGGACTCACATTCGGGAGGACGACGGTTCAATCCCGTCTCCAGCCCTCCTGATTTAGGTTTTCCATTATTTCCCTAAATCGTTTCAGGCAAATGCCGGGATGGTTCCTTTGAAAGGGCACGGCCGATTTCCTTCCCAATCCTTCCCTAAACCGAACTTGCGTTCCGTCTCTCATGACCTCGTTGTCGACGGGACGTTAAACACTATCCACCACCACATTAGTCATTAGAAGTCAAGTGAACATATTCTATTACAGGAACTCTCAAAGTTTCGGGATAGGAACAGCAGATTCGTCCCACAAATGCAAAATTAATAATGCAGATACTTGGTTCAGTACGGCATGGGTAACAAACAATGATTAAGGAATATACTCTCACGTCGCAAGCAAAATCAAGTCAGAATCAGAGGGCAGGATCGTCAATGAAGTATAACACTGAGGAACTGATAGAAGGTTTATTATTGACACCAATTTACATCCAGAAAAGATTTTAATTTACACAGACGTCGAATTTTGAAGAACGGTGGCATTTATACAACTCTGAATATTCCAGAATGTACAAACGTCACAAACATAGGATATTTAAAGAAATTTATGGACATGAAAAATGCTGAATAACAAATAACTGTAGGTGGTTGCGTTTGGACCGAAGACCTGCAACACTCTTGCCACCGACGCAAACCACCACGTCCTACTGCATGCACCACAGCCCGTGGCATTACTCTGTCTCCTGTAGAAACACACTACTTCAGAAGTTCATATGGGAGCCAACTACAATATATTGGATCTAGATCTTTTCAATGGTCCTCGGTATGGCGACGTTGGCAGATCCTCGCACTCTTCTCGTGTTGTTACATTCTCTTTCGTACGGTGACGATCGACGAGCTTCGTGATTATCGAGTGGGTCTTCAGGTTCCCTGAAGCTTCCATCGTTGACCTGTGTCTCTGGTTTGTAGTAGTGTGTCATACGAAGGTCATAGGCGACTTTTGTGCTCTCTGGTCTCTTGATGAAAGGTCATAATCCTCGACTTAATATGTGACGTCCGACAAGCAATGAAAGATACGAACCGACCCAAAGCAAAACTTCAGCAACTTTTACCGACAGAGGTACTTCCAGCATAGGCGTAAAACTCCACACCTAATTTTCTGGGCCGAATCTCAGTGGCCGAAGCTTAGCGTTATAGCACACGATTTTTTTCCTCCTCGTCAAGGATCTGAATGAGAGTCAGATGCCTTGCTTCTTCGATCCTGTTGATGAGGTTCTTATTTTGTCATCGTGCATATTGTCCGACTCAAATGGGAACAGTGTGCTCATTGTAGTTTCGTCCTCGCGACCACGGAGCAGAAACAACAGTGGGAATCTTTTAGTGTAATGCATCGCTGTCCTGTATACGAATTCCAACACGGGCAGCATTGTATCCCAATGTTTCTGTTTGACGTCAATGTACATCGAGTGGGTCTCTCCTAGGGTTTCGCGTTCAGTGAGACCATTCGTCTGTGGATATTAGGAAGTTCTGATCATGTAGATGATGATACAAAATGAAATTACCCCTGATACAATTTTCGTCTCGAAAACCTTTCATGATCATGAGATCATCGGGCGTTTTCTACAAGTAACTTTGCAATTTCTGGAGCTTCGGCAGTCAGCGCAGCTTTAGCGATAGCACAGCGGATGAGGCAGTCAGTTCATGGATTGTGTACGTTGACTTCGGAAACCGCCCCTATCGAATCCAAGTTGGTGGAATCGTGCTACTGCAGGCGAGCTTTTTATGATATCTGGTTGGTCGGATGTGGAGCTGTAGTTTGATGCCTCAGGCACAAGTCCGAGTTCGACGAATCCATTCTACCTGATGGGTTCGACTATTAGCGGAAATTGGTGTTAAAGATCGATACACCTCCTCTTCGACATCTTCTGTTACTTTCTGACGTGTGAGGTCGACATTCTTGGATGCTATGGCTTGCACACATATTTCCTGCTACATTACACTGAGAAAGGCGAGCTGATGGTGGTCTTCCACAGTTATCATATGAGCCAAATTATGCATTCGGCTATGTCTCTTTTGTCCAACGCTTTTCTGCTGAACTTTCTCGATGCCCTGGCATTATCTAATGAATTCATAGTTGCCATTAAATCTTTAACCAGAAGAGCTCGGTATAAAAATTCCGTGACTCATTTCATCGAGTACAAGAGATTTTCAGCTTCTGTCGTATTCGATTCAACGATGTGGCATAGGAGCAGAACGTTCTGTATATACAACTGCGTCGTTTCCACATTCCGCTTGACACTGTCCTTCAGTTGTTCTTCCGCTAAGCGGAGTTCCGGTTGATGGTCGTCAAACATTTTCTTCAATTCGTCCTGTAATTTATTTCTGCTATTGAGCTTCCCTTCGTTGTTGTCGAGCAACTGCTGGACTGTGCCGTTCAAGGAAAAGTATAAATTTGCAAACACACCACAGCACCCAGCTCGTAGTATTTTGGCGCTGGGTCGAATCCTTCGGCCATTACGACAGTTGTGACCCATGACTCCGGAAAACACTGGTGAGTGGATGATGTGCTGCTGAGTTACTGCTGTTTTAAAACTCGCTGATTACTGAACATAAGGGTCCTAGGAACGATGAACTGCTTGTATTCCAGTTGCGATCTGTGTTAGTAATATCTTTTAGGTTGCCTAATGGTGGCCACGTTGATTTAGATGTTTTTCAGCACTCGGCGTCTTCACGAAACAATGTCACGTTCAAATCACAATCAACTCAAAATCCGAAAGCTGGGTCGACACTGAAGTACAACACTTATAAATAAAAGCACGTTTATTACTTAAACCAACGAACAGCCAGGACAAATCTGAACTCCTGGACGCAGAGTGCTGCTATTTATTCAAACATCGAATATTCCAGGATGCATGTGTTTATACATACATTGAATATTCTAGAGTATACAAACATAAGATATGCATTGATTGATTCTTTCTTCTGATATTGGTAGAATGTTTTACACATTATGAATTAAAACGCACACAACACTGGTGTAATATTCTATAGGCCGGCCGTAGAGGCCGAGCGGTTCTAGGCGATTCAGTCAGGAACTGCCCGACCGCTACAGTCACAGGTTCTAATCCTGCCTCGGGCATGGATGTGTGTGATGTCCTTAGGTTAATTAGATTTACGTAGGGGACTGATGACCTCATATGTTAAGTCCCATAGTGCTCAGAGCCATTGGAACCATTTTTTAAATATTCTATAGTAATTATTATTTATCTCGAAACCGGTTTTCATGTTTTATGCCATCATCAGGTACAAAAATAAATATGTGGTGCAGTAAAATTTCTGTAAGATCAAATGTTTTAAATCAGTGCATCAAAAGATTATCAATATTTAGAAAGATGGAAACCTAATCTCCCAGTCCGCCTGCATAGCTGAGTTGTAACGTGCTCGCCTCTCATTCAACAGGCCCGGGTTCGAATCGCGGCTGGGTTGGAGATTTTTCTCTGCTCGGGGACTGGGTGATGTCGTGTCCTCATCAGCATTTCATCCCCATCACGGACGCGCAAGTGGCCCAATGTGGCGTCAATGAAATAAGACTTGCACTTGGCGGCCGATCTTCCCCGAATGCGGCCTCCTCGCAAACGATGCCATACGCTCATTTCAATTTTCAGCATGAAGCATGTATCTCCCGATCTGTCTACTGAACTACTGTGGCTGCCTCGGATACTACCTGCACTGAGGTTGATCCCTCACCTATGGTCGAGTGGGAGGTCATCCCAAGGTGTGGCTGGCAGCGAAAATCTTTCCGATGGGCCGATGGGAGGGCCTCCGTGGTTCGTCTGACGAACAGGTTTCGGCTGGTGTCTATGGCTGACGAACTCCCTGACAAAAACGAATTCCCTCGTACTTTTTCAGAGGAATCCTCTCGGTTTGCAAAGATTGGGCATTCGCAGAAGTTGAGATTACTGGTAAGTGGTCGTTCCAACATTAGACACGTAGTGGGGATCCTTAGAAATACGGCTACGAAGGAGGGCAAGGCACCCAATGTGCACTCTGTGTACATACCAGAAGAAGTAATTCTGGATGTGTAACGGGTGCTTCCGGACGTCATGAAGACCACAGGGTGCAGCCAGCTACAGGAGGTGGGTTTTGTTCGTACTAACAATGTGTGTAGCTTTCGATTGGAAGAGATTCTCTTTGGTTTTGAACGGTTAGCTGAGGTAGTAGAGACTGCCATTCTTGCTTGCAAGGTGAAGGCAGAGTTCACCGTCTTTAATATCGTCGACAGAACCGACTGTGGTCCTGTGGCACATAGGGGTATCGAGGTTTCGAATCAGAGGCTTAGACAGTTCTGCGGTCAGGTAGTTGCAGCTTCCTCGACTTTCGCCAAAGGGTGGTTGCTTTCTAGGTTCCACTAAGTAGGTCAGGAAGTAGCTACACGGGTAGCGGGGGCTGTGAGTAGGGGACTGAGACGTTTGTTTTAGATTAGAGGGTCTTGGCAGGTGCAGAAAGAGCTTCAGTTTCAAAGGGTGCAGGACGAATATCGGAAAAAAGATATATATGAGAACAATCAATATCGTAGATGTAAACTGATGTTGCTATGTTGGAAAAGAACCAGAGCTCCATTTGCTAATAGGAAGCGCTGAATCTCAAAGCGTTATATACATGGAAAGCTGGCCATAACAGGAAATAAGTTCAGCCAAAATATTTACTTAGAATCTAATTGTGTTCAGAAAGGAGAGATTAAATGCAGTAGGTGGAGGACTCTTTATTCCTTCAGAAGTAGTTAACCCTGCAGTGTAAATGAAGTTTCTGTGAGTTAATGTGGGTAGATGCTATACTTTGACATCCGGAATATAATAAAGAAATGGTTACTTTTAACGATCTCGTGACACATATGATACAATTGGTGAACAGTTAAAAGAAAACCCGACTGCCATTTCTAATATTTACCTCACTCATACTATTACAATTGATGTTGACTTCAAACTACTCTCTATATGTTGGCGAAAATACACATTTAAAGTTTCTGTACTCATAAAACGTCGTTCGGAATCATAGCGAATACCGTCTCAGAAAAGTATTGCCAACAACTGGTTCAGGTGCCCACTCGAAGTGTAAATAAATGCGAAAACGTACTTGACCTCTTAGCAAAAGTAATCCTGACTAAATAAGAATTATCAGTTAGTCAAATACCGTAACATTGAAATCCACAAAAAATAAACACAAATTATATCTTTTGTTTAAAACTGATACAAATCCGCTTACACATTCTTAAGAGACAGTCGGCACTCCCTCCAGTCTGAGCCGGCAGTGCTGGCCGAGCAGTTCTAGGCGCTCCAGTCTGGAACCGCGCAACCACTACTGTCGCAGGTTCGAATCCTACCTCGGGCATGGATGTGTGTGATGTCTTTAGGTTAGTTAGGTTTAAGTAGTTCTACGTTCTAGAGGACTGATGACCTTAGACGTTAAGTCCCGTAGTGCTCAGAGCCATTTTGAGCCTCCAGTCTGACTATGTAAGGATAGACCACATATGGTTTAAATGCAGAGAAATAGTATCGACGGCAATTCAGAGACATACGAATATATCAAATAAATTAATAAGATATGATACTAATCCTCCATTGCACATAAAACAAGTCAGAGCAGTATCGCAGAAGAACAACAACAACAACAACAAAAATAACTAAATTTAAAAAAACGCAAAAATCCCCAATATTTACATAAGCCGGAAATTTTGGGTGAACATTAGTGCGAGATGCTTTTAATAATTTCCACAATGAGACTCTGTCTTGAAATCTGGCAGAAAACCAAAAAGATTCTGGTCGTATATAAAGTACATCAGTGGCAAGGAGCAGGAAATACCTTCACAGCACGTTTGCAGTGGTGATGTTATTGATGTCAGGGCCACTAAAGGATAGTTACGAAACACGGTTGTCGGAAATTCCTTCAGAAAAGAAGACGAAGTAAACATCCCATAATTCGAATCAAGAACAACTGCCAACATGAGTAACATAGAAGCAGATATTTTAGTGCAGCGAAGCCGCTTAAGTCACTTAAGAAAGGCAACCCTTACTGTCTACATTGTATACCAGTCAGGTTCCTTTTAGAGTATGCTGATACAATAGCTTCATCGCAATCACATATAACCGCTCGGTCATATAAATATCCGTACCCAGAGACTGGAAAGTCACACCAGTACCCAAGAAATGAAATAGGAATAATCTGCTGAGTTGCAGACCCATATCACTAACGCCGATTTGCAACATGATTTTGGAACACATGCTGTGCTCTAACATTATGAGTCACCTCGATGAAACCGGTTTATTGACAAATAACCAACACAGATTCAGGAAATATCATTCTTGTGAAACACAAGTAGCTCTTGTAATAGGTGTACCAAAGAGACTGCTTACACTACGCTTGTCCACCCTCTTCCGGAGTACTGCTGTGACATGTGGAATCAGCAACAACACAGGACTGAAGGAGGACGTCGATAAAGATCAAGGAAGGGAAGTTCCTTTTCAGTTATCAAGAAATAGAGGAGAGGATATTATAAACGAGCTGCGGTGGCAATCATTAAAAGAAAGATAGTTTTCGCTGCAGGACCTTCTCATGAAACTTCAATCATCAACATTCTCTTCAGAGTGTGAAAATATTTTGTTCGCGTCCACCTACATAGGAACAAACGACCGTCATAATAAAATAAGAGAAATCAGAGCTCGCATGGAACGATTTAAGTGTTCTTTTTTCCCTCGCACTGTTCGAGAGTGGAATGATAAGGAAGTTGCTTGAAGATGGTTCGAGGAACCCTCTGCCACGCATTTAATTGTGTATTGCACATTTGTCATGTAGATGTAATTGTGTGTGTGTGTGTGTTTGTTTGTGTGTGTATGTGTGTGTGTGTGTGTGTGTGTGTGAGAGAGAGAGAGAGAGAGAGAGAGAGAACTGTTAAATCTAACATGTGCACTGCTTCCATGCAGTACTAACCAGCTGCTGGTATTCTAGAGATTAGAGAAGAAGCATCTTCCCTCATGTACATGTATCATGTACACTAATTATCTTTGGCCGTACTAATACTATAGGAGATTACTCGGGCAGAATTTCCGGTACGTCTGATGCACAAAGTTAATTTCACAGTCAGTGACGCTGACCTTAATAAATGCGTGTTCACAGTGGTCAGACTTCGTGCGCCATTTAATTAGCTAGCGACACGCAGCTGGCAAATGACAAACCGAGGTTTTGGTCCACAAAAAGCCTTCCAGCAGCAAAGCATGAGGGGTGGGAAATGTGGAAGTTCACTATGCAAGATGAACTCACATCGGTTCATGTTGGTGATAAGAAAGTTAAATGTTTGTAATATGTAAGTGATATAATCAGGATACAAGATCGATAAAGTCCGAACAGCCGAATGGCTTAAAACACTCAGTGTCGACATTTTTTCCTCAAATAACTCGAGGACGACGCAGATGTGACTGCTGCAGAAATTGCGATGTTATTTGAACAGCATAATTTTGTGTGAACGCCAAGACAAAAGCAGCAGTAAGCTTTAAGATTGATATGGAAAGTTCCAATCAATAATGGGGAGAGACGCTCGGCTGTTATGAGGACATTAAGGATAACATCACTCATATTCTTACACATCTAGGAGTACGTTTATATTCTGCAATTCGCTACAATACGGGAGGATACCTTTGATCGCTCTATGCATTCAAGTTTATCCCATTCCGTTTACGCGTAGAATGTAACAAGAACTATATAGATTACACGCTTGTCCGACAACTACCATTAGGCTATTATGTTCGTGACAAAAAGAAGTTAGAGGCGTGGGATACTGAAGAATATTAGTAAACTGCGACATAATATCCGGTTCTTGTAATTTTGTAAGCAAGTGTCCTCAATACATGCACCGACTTTCTTTGAGTCCTCGCCGGCTAATATGGTACAGCATTTCTCTTACTTTTCACCTCAGTCATACAAGCCAGTGGCCATTTGTGCTGGAATGCACAATTAATGAAAGCAGACACTGAAACCATACGAGTGATGAGAACTGTGATATGGACATCGCAAGCGTATTTTAAACGATGTGTTTCGTACAAAAACAGCACGTTTTCAATATTCTACAAATACTGTGAAGCATTCAACTGAAGAGTCACACGTATCTGGTGGTAACTTTTCCGGGGAGTACTAGATTTCGAATATATATATGTCGAACTTTTTAACTTATCTGTGCCGTGTCGGAAGAAGACGAGACGTTTTGGGCAGCACGTAGTATACTTAAGATTAAAAGTGACCACTGATGGAAAAAATATGGACGGTCGGAGATATACAGCTGCCGGCCGCTGTGGGGGAGCGGTTCTGAGCACTTCAGTTTGTACCGCGCGACCTCTACGGTCACAGGTTCAAATCCTACCTCGGGCTTGGGTGTGTGTGATGTCCTTAGGTTGGTTAGTTTTAAGTAGTTCTAAGTTCTAGGGGACTGGTGACCTCAGATGTTAGGTCCCATAGTGCTCAGAGCTCTTTCAACCATTTTTTAGGTATACAGCGAATACATTTAAAGAACGCACAATTTATGATTATTTATTTTAAAAACGCTAGATGGAACTAATTTGTTCTTTTCTATATGAAGTTTCATTACTAATGTTATATATAAGTAATTACAAATCAAAGACCTAATGGGACATTTAACTTTTTGAATTTGGGAAACAGGCTCGATCGCAGTGGTTGCATTTCTCAGGGTGTTGCAAGGTGTTTATCTGAAATTTAGTCCTATTTTTACTGTAAGTGTGCTTTAGTCTTAAAAATAACTGTTCACATACGTACGTTCTTCCAGATAAAGATGACGTATGTAACACAAGACTTGGGAGATATGATTTATAAAAGCCCAACAAATATACAATTCATTTCAGATATCAGATTGCAACTCTATGCATTCAGTTTGAAAATCTTATAACAAAGTACTCTCGCATCTTCAGTGATAGTACCAAATACGCCTGTAATACTGCAGCGTTACTGAAATTGTTCAAATGGCTCTGAGCACTATGGGACTTAACATCTGAGGTCATCAGTCCCCTAGAACTTAGAACTACTTAAACCTAACTAGCCTAAGGACATCACACACATCCATGCCCGAGGCAGGATTCCAACCTGCCACCGTAGCGGTCGCACGTTTCCAGACTGAAGCGCATAGAACCGCTCGCCCACAACGGCCGGTTCAGCCTTATAAGTGTTAGTTATCATCGGTTGACAGCAGTTCTCAGACGATTACTTCCGACATCTAGTGACAAGGGCCTGACAGAGACAGTGAAGAAGTTGTTGCTGTCTAACAGTACAGTACAACCACATTATGCTGTGGGTGGTCTGTGAGGTATGAACTTGATGAAAGCTGCTGGGCGTCGCAGGACAACACATGCAGTGCTAACACACTTCGATTTGTACTGAACTTATGCTATGGTGAAATTGCACTCGAAAGTAAATAGATTTCTTTGAAAGCCTGCTATAGAGAGGTTCATGTACAATTGTCGTTCTTATTTGCCACAAAGAATGCTATGTCAAGTTAAGCTTGTTATAACAGAATTGTATCAGAACTGCCATGAGAAAAGTTCCTTACCACAACTGTTTATAAATAACACAGAATTTCATTATCTTCCCGTAAATTAATTTCATTATACGTCTCTAGATCCCTAGTTTCGCTGTTGCAACTGAAATAGCCGACATAACATACCAGTATGCTTGACATATCGGCTAGTTATAGGAACGAGACTTTGGGGATGCACGTATAGCATGGGCGGCAGTGTTGTGAACGAGACGGACCACCGTCGCTGAAGGCAATGGTCACACTGCTTTGGCCGCTCAGCGTACAGCGCTTGCAGGTGGCACTACTGGCGCCAGTAATGTCGGCCTGCGCTGAAACGCTAAAGTGCGCGTCATTTATGACGGCGGTCGAGTTTAGGTTTGTTCTGCGCATCTGACGTCACAGAACACAGTCAGCCAGTGAACAGAGAACGACGTTGCCAGAGTTCGGCTGCAGTACAGAGCACGGGCGAGTGTCTTCAATTTTAGAAACGTTCAGTCATAAATAAAGCAACTGAACAAAAGCAATGTCCTGATAGCAGAATTTCTTTTACAGAAAGTTTGGAAAAAGCATTCTTCATACCAATTGCTTCATATTAATTAATTAAGCCAAACAAGCCATAAGCCACCTAAATCAAGAAACAGCAAGGAAAGGTGATTGTATCTTTCTAACTAACCGCTTTTTCGCAATAATGAACAGCAGTAATTGTTTATTTCCTATTGTACTTAGACGAAACGTGAGTAATTCATAGTCATACCAACAGCGTTTGTCGGTATTTTGCGTCCTAGTTTAAAGTCCCCAAGGATTTATGTTGAATGACGAGCTGCATTAGCGTAGAGGATAAATAGCCGGCACGGTAGCTTAGCGTGTTCGGTCAGGGGGTTAGCTGCCCTCTGTAATAAAAAAAACTGTGTTAATCGAGCAATAACGATTATAAACGGATGTCTCGCGACGTCCGCACCGAGCAAAAACAACGAACAAAATAAGATTTAGGAAAAAAAAAGGTTTGATTGCTACTCGATAAGTTCCGACTTCAAACCTTCTTCTGTGCTTAATATTTTCTTTATTTAAAAACAATATCGAAGTGTTTTTGTTCATGAATTTTATTCGTTTGAATCTAATTATTTAAATATCTAGTGGCAACTGAGATCAACCATACGGAAAGTATATGCTATGGACTTTTACCTCTGTAAACTCTTCAAAATATCATGCAGTGGTTTACCACATTTAATGCTGCACAATAACTGCTTCAAACATAGAAACAAAATTAAGTCATTTATGGGGGGAAGGTATCAGTCAAGAAGATGTGTAAAAATCAAATTTTTGGGTCGAATAGTTTTATGTGAAATCGAATGATACGTGTGTCAAAGCAGTCGGAACACCACGTGTTGTCTGCACAGGCGAGCAGTGCAGTGATGACAAAATCGCGCACAGCGGGGAATGCGGGGAGCACGTCTCTGTAGCAGCGAAGGGGCTAATGCGGCCGTGGTGGCTTCACTTCATAAACTGTGCGCTCCCCCCTAAATGTAAGTTTGCTTGGCGAGCACAACTGGCAGTGCAGCAATTTCCGCGTCTTGGCGGGCATGCGCGAACCGCCAAGATAAAAAAAATTGAACTATAGTCATGTGCATCTCTCCCTTCGCCCATTGATACTAGTAGACTGGCCTTGCTGTGCAGAAGCTATAGGGCTGGTGTGGCTCCAATATAAACGACGTGACTGTTGGCAAAACGTGGCGGGATTACAAATCAGCGGTCTGCCATCCTATGTTTGTATCGTATTTTACTCACATTTCTCAGTTGACAGCCAAACGCTTCCAACAAAAATTGCTTCTTTATATGCGAAACATTATGTCAGAATTACATTTCACCTGGATTTGTTCACAGTACCATTTATAGAATCTAACAAATACATCGAACGCACCTCTGGTGGGCAGCGGGACGAAATTACTATAAACTATCAATGAAAAAGTAAAATGACGTTAGAATTCTTTTAAACAGTAAGAGTGGGCTCGTGTCAAAACTTTAAACAATGGATTTTCCGCGTTTTGAGCTCTAGTCACTTATAAAAGAAAATGGGATATGGGATTATGTCAACTACAGGGGCCAAAATTGTCGACTTTAGGAGCAGACCCATTTTAGAGTGTCAATTTTAAGTGCACTTCAAAAGTTCGGTTCCTATTGTTTTTACAAAAGTTTTAATTATCAGTTCTAAAAAAATATTTTAGATGAAAGGTGGGACTTTGAAGTTTCAGAAAATAATTTTGGAGCCTACATTTATTTATTAGTATTAGAAGGTAGAGAAAAATTGTCTTCATGTTTCGACTACAGGTGCTCTTATTATAATTTCACTTTTGTATACAGAAAGACGCGTACGTGCAGATGGCATAAAGTTTTTCCGTTTCGGGGCCTATATCTAAAGCTGCTTTCGGTTTTCATTCTTAGTGAACCTATGAGTAGAAACGAGAAACATCTTGGATATTTTCCAAAATGTAATATGAGTCTGACTTTACAGGCATCACTTTCAACTCTTTAATTTACGTGATACTCTATTTCAAGTGTAAAAAATATATAAAAGTCAGGTCATCAGATTTCAATAAACGCATCTGCACTACATAGAAACACTTACACTTGAAATGTAACGCCATTTTCCACGACAAAACGCTGAGAGCCATAAGGGCAACACGAAACAACCATGTTTTGCCAACATTCACGTGATTTTAGCCCAGAGATGTTGGAGCCACGAAAATGACGTCAGGGCCAGTCTATTATATTTATGGCCGAAGATCTCTCCTCGCCGCGAACGCTCGCTGCAATTTTCTCCTGATATGAATGCTGCGATCAGTGTGTAGCATTCTGGGTGGCCAGTAGTGTAGTTATACGTTATAAATTTGTTGATAATGCGTTATTTTAATTTAATTATAACTTATTATTTGCCCTAAATACAGAAATCTATCAAATGTTCCTAAGAGTTTATTGTCAATTAGTACTACACTCCTGGAAATTGAAATAAGAACATCGTGAATTCATTGTCCCAGGAAGGGGAAACTTTATTGACACATTCCTGGGGTCAGATACATCACATGATCACACTGACAGAACCACAGGCACATAGACACAGGCAACAGAGCATGCACAATGTCGGCACTAGTACAGTGTATATCCACCTTTCGCAGCAATGCACGCTGCTATTCTCCCATGGAGACGATCGTAGAGATGCTGGATGTAGTCCTTTGGAACGGCTTGCCATGCCATCTCCACCTGGCGCCTCAGTTGGACCAGCGTTCGTGCTGGACGTGCAGACCGCGTGAGACGACGCTTCATCCAGTCCCAAACATGCTCAATGGGGGACAGATCCGGAGATCTTGCTGGCCAGAGCACGTTGGGTGGCACGGGATACATGCGGACGTGCATTGTCCTGTTGGAACAGCAAGTTCCCTTGCCTGTCTAGGAATGGTAGAACGATGGGTTCGATGACCGTTTGGATGAACCGTGCACTATTCAGTGTCACCTCGACATTCACCAGAGGTGTACGGCCAGTGTAGGAGATCACTCCCCACACCATGATGCCGGGTGTTGGCCCTGTGTGCCTCGGTCGTATGCAGTCCTGATTGTGGCGCTCACCTGCACGGCGCCAAACACGCATATGACCATCATTGGCACCAAGGCAGAAGTGACTCTCATCGCTGAAGACGACACGTCTCCATTCGTCCCTCCATTCACGAGTGTCGCGACACCACTGGAGGCGGGCTGCACGATGTTGGGGCGTGAGCGGAAGACGGCCTAACGGTGTGCGGGACGGTAGCCCAGCTTCATGGAGACGGTTGCGAATGGTCCTCGCCGATACCCCAGGAGCAACAGTGTCCCTAATTTGCTGGGAAGTGGCGGTGCGGTCCCCTACGGCACTGCGTAGGATCCTACGGTCTTGGCGTGCATCCGTGCGTCGGTGCAGTCCGGTCCCAGGTCAACGGGCACGTGCACCTTACGCTGACCACTGGCGACAAAATCGATGTACTGTGGAGACCTCACGCCCCACGTGTTGAGCAATTTGGCGGTACGTCCACCCGGCCTCCCGCATGCCCACTATACGCCCTCGCTCAAAGTCCGTCAACTGCACATACGGTTCACGTCCACGCTGTCGCGGCCTGCTACCAGTTTAAAGACTGCGATGGAGCTCCGTATGCCACGGCAAACTGGCTGACACTGACGGCGGCGGTGCACAAATGCTGCGCAGCTAGCGCCATTCGACGGCCAACACCGCGGTTCCTGGTGTGTCCGCTTTGCCATGCGTGTGATCATTGCTTGTACAGCCCTCTCGCAGTGTCCGGAGCAAGTATGGTGGGTCTGACACCCCGATGTCAATGTGTTCTTTTTTCCATTACCAGGAGTGTATTATCTTTCAGATATGTTATGGTAGCTATGAAATATTGTATAATTCATCTCAAGACCAGTAAGTCGCCTACATCTAGATTTATACTCCGCAGGCCACCCAACGGTGTGGGGCCGAGGGCACTTTACGTGTCACTGTCAATACCTCCCTTTCCTGTTCCTGTTGCGTATGGTTCGCAGGAAGAATGACTGCCGGAAAGCTCCCGTGCGTGCTCGAATCTCTGTAATTCTACATTCGTGATCTCCTCGGGAGATATAAGTAGGAGGAAGCAATATATTTGATACCTCATCCTGAAACGCACCCTCTCGAAACCTGGACAGCAAGCTACACCCCGATGCAGAGCGCCTCTCTTGCAGAGTCTGCCACTTGAGTTTGCTAAACATATCCGTAACGCTATCACGCTTACCAAATAACCCTGTGACGAAACGTGCCGCTCTTCTTTGGATCTTCTCTATCTCCTCTCCAAACCCGACCTGGTACGGATCCCACACTGATGAGCAATACTCAAATATAGGTAGAACAAATGTTTTGTAATCCATCTCCGTTGTTGATGGACTGCATTTTCTAAGGACTCTCCCAACGAATCTTAACCTGGCACCTTCCTTACCAACAATTAATTTTATATGATCACTCCACTTCAAATTGTTCCGTACGCATACTCTCAAATATTTTACAGAAGTAACTGCTACCAGTGTTTTTTCTATCATATAATCATAAAATAAAGGATTCTTCTTTCTATGTATTCGCAATACATTACATTTGTGTATGTTAAGGGTCAGTTACCACTCCGTGAACCAACTGCCTATCCGCTGCAGATCTTCCTGCATTTCGCTGCAATTTCCTAATGCTGCAACTTCTCTGTATACTACAGCATCATCCGCGAAAAGCCGCATGGAACTTCCGACACCATCTACTAGGTCATTAATATATATTGTGAAAAGCAATGATCCCATAACACTCTCCTGTAGCACGCCAGAGGTTACTTTAACGTCTGTAGACGTCTCTCCATTGAGAACAACATTCTATGTTCTGTTTGCTAAAAACTCTTCAATCCAGCCACACAGCTGGTCTGATATTCTGTAGGCTCTTACATTGTTTATCAGGCGACAGTGCGGAACTATATCGAACGCCCTCCGGAAGTGAAGGAAAGTAGCATCTACCTGGGAGCCTGTATCTAATATTTTCTGGGTCCCATGAACAAATAAATCGAGTTGGGTCTCACACGATCGCTGTTTCCGGAATCATGTTGATTCCTACATAGTAGATTCTGCGTTCCCAGAAACGACGTGATACGCGAGCAAAGAAATGTTCTAAAATTCTACAACAGATCGACGTCAGAGATATAGGTCTATAGTTTTGCGTATCTGCTCGACGACACTTTGGCACTACCTGTGCTCCTGCCAGGAGACTCACGGCGCTGGAAACTTGCCACCAGCCAGTGATTCCCCTTGTTCCCTCATACCTCCCCGCACCCACACCTCCGTGACGCCAGCACTGCCCTCCTTGGCATTCCGACGCCTCATTATCGGCCGTGCACAGTGCAGGCGAGCGCTGCGACGCCCGAGTAGCGCCGTTGTTAACAAGTACTTCCAGCGCGGGGTCCTGGCATTAAGCCCGTTGTTCTGCACAGTCTTGCGATACGTTCCCGGATCTACACCAGGTACCGTCTGGCGCACGTGAACAGGAGAAAACTAACAACGCAAAGTCACGATATTTTGCCGCGCAAAATTATGTTCATTCACAGGTCAGACAACAGAGCAACAAAATACACATACACCATGAAAGTGGCCATGCGGTTCTAGGCGCTTCAGTCTGGAACCGCTTGACCGCTACGGTCGTAGGTTCGAATCCTGCCTCGGGAATGGATGTGTGTGATGTCCTTAGGTTAGTTCGGTTTAAGTAGTTCTAAGTTCTAGGGGACTGCTGACCACAGATGTTGAGTGCCATAGAGCTCAGAGTCATTTGAACCATTTGAACAACATAAAATTTACAGCTGCTATAGACTATTAGAACAAGAGATATCAGTCGCCAAAATGACGATGAGAATACGGCAAGTATGAGAGGATCACTTGAGACAAGTAATCAATAACATGGCATGTAACACTCTAAAACATAATTTACTAACTTGATTACACGATCGGAGGCAAAAAAATTTCAGGTCAGCAATAATAGCTTTGTCAACTGACAGACAGTTCTTGCAGTGTGCACATGTAAGGGAAACAACTTGCTTACGGTTCTCATGGAAACACACTTTCGTTAATGCTGCTTCGAAGCAGTACTCCAAGGCTCTTTGAAATACATCAGGAAAGTCTTTGGTGTAGCCGCATCGAAAACGTTCAAATCTGTTGCAGAATCGTGTCGCCGAGAAATGGAAATACACAAACATCTGAAGGCTTAAATGGTTCAAATGGCTCTGAGCACTATGAGACTTAACATCAGAGGTCATTAGTCCCCTAGAACTTAGAACTACTTAAACCTAACTAACCTAAGGACATCACACACATCTATGGCCGAGGAAGGATTCGAACCTGCGACCGTAGCTGTCGGGCGGTGCCAGACTGTAGCGCCTAGAACCGCTCGGCCACCCCGGACGGCTGAAGGCGCAAGAATTGGTCTCCATGCCATACGTTAAAGCCATTGTCGGAAAATACCAAAATTGTACCTGTGGTGCATTTCATCAATTTTTGTATGGCCGGGATAAAAAAAGTCGGCAGGTTGCACAATGACAGTGCACTGTACTGGAATCAGCTTCTGGATGAATTGAAGCCTTCAGAAACTGTAGAGTTGTTTAGTTCGTTATCTCTATTGGCTGTCATGGAGACAACCAAACGAACAGCTTTTTTTTTAGTTTAGTTTATCTGGGTACATACGTGTTTCTTTAATAACAGGCCTCCTTTCTATTATAACATAATAAGCTTTTTCTTTGTTGAATATTGGCATTCCCTACAACCAACCGCTTGTTACCTTTGTGGGTTATTTTGCGACAGACAATTTTAGTCTTACATTTAAATTTCTTTACCAACGACTTGAAAGCCTTAAACTCTAGCGAATTGTCACGCTCAATGCTGTTCTTTATTTTCAGTGTCCAAGTCTTAATAGTCGGTCACGTATTACTATTCCATTTCCTTATCTCCTTACTACAAAATGATCATGTAATTCACTATTTATCATACCCTACAGAATTTTTGGTTTGACGAATGACGTTGTTTTAACCTGTTTTCAAAATTTTATAACACAGTCTTGTTCTTCATTTTCATTTTGTGTGCCACCACTCCTGCACTTTTCAAACACGATGTCATATCTGTTGCAAACCCATGGCGATGCAGAATAGAAATATCAACATTTCCATCGTTTCTCTCGGTTATTGTGTTTATATCTAGTACGCATCCGTCACAGATATGTTTCCGGAAACTTCATTCGTGTCCTTGTAAGTGGTGGCCAATAAGATGAACTGCTGCTTCCCTGGAAATCCTACATTGGTGATGTTGCTTCATTAGTTCCTGACAAAACACTACTATTTTCTTCATCTGATGCCTCTTCATCTGATACCACTCCCTTTGATGCCCCTTCAGTTGTTAAATATGTAGTAACCTCTGTTATTACAGCATCCTCTTCTGTCAACTTTAGTTTTATCTGGTCATACAGAACGCGCTCTTCTCCTGTAAGTACATATTCAGCAATACTTAGGTACTCCACTAACCGTTTCAGAATTATTGTCTGTGTCATTTTCCCCGGCGCAACACTAAATCGGTAAAGATACTTCTGTACCATACAGATAATGTGATTTACTGTAACAGAAAACACAAACCCATCTGACGCTCACTGCGACCACTGCGATGCTCCCAGAGCGGTACGTAATTGTGAGGCTTTAGTAGAGAGACGGAACTCATTCCTCCTCGTCCTGTCAATACAACTGCATTACGACAACTAAAACTTTACGAAGCGTTTTTCTATCCAGTCAGCAACAAAACAAAAATAGTTTTCCGCAAATAAGGCCGTGAGCTTCCCTTATAAGTACAACAGTTAGTAAGAGAGGCGTATGACGCACACAACAGGAGCAGACGGCACAAGTTACAGTGATAGGTAACAGGCGGTCAACGAACAAAGAACAAATTCAGACATCATAGAATTGATTGGATGAAGGGAAAAGCTGCTGAAATGGAACCAGATACAGGGGTGGGTCAAAAATACAGAGACAAGGGGAGAAATGTATGAATGAAGAAGGTATATGCACGTGTTATTGTGTTGTATATGAAACGAACGGCAGCTGTGAAATAGGTTGCATGTGCCGGTCGTGGTTCGAAAAACGTTCTTTGTTGTGAGTATATTATGAGGCAGCTAAGTGAATCAGGATGTCGGTAACTTATTGGGGCTCGTATGGAGTACGTCCCCGTAACCAACGGAGCTGATGTTTTTGGTGTTTCTAGCGGCACCATATTGAAGAGTTATACTGCTTACAGAGAAAGCGGGGAGACATCATCCGCTAAAGCACAAAGTTGACAACACTGTATGTTGAGTGACCATGACGGAGGTGATTGAAGAGGATTGTGACGCAAAATAACAGGGCGACAGCTACACAAGCCACTGTCAGCATCAAAATTACGTGAAGGGTGCTCGATGACCAGAGAAATGCAAAGCGAGCGGGAATTTCGAATCAACTCACCTGTGTTGCAAATGTCCACAACGGGAAAATGTGGTGCGACAACCATAGAAATTGGACTTAGAGCAATGGAAGAATGTCATTTGGTCAGATGAATCTTGTTTCACACTGTTTCCAACTTCTGGTCGAGGTTAAGTTCAAAGAGGGAAATATGGCAGGTGTTCGGTGATGAATTGGACGGCTATATTACTGTATACCATGGGGCTCATGGCTACTCTGAAAGTCGCATTACTGTCAAGGTTTCCGTGACCATGTTCGTACCCTGATGGCGGTGCTGTGTTCCAACACGACAGCTTGTATCGCCTAGGACTTGTTGTGCGAGCATGAGGGTGACCTGTTCCAGCTCCCGTTACAGCCACAGTTACGAGATCTCAAAATAGTGAGCTTTTGTGGTCTGCTTTGTCTGCTTGGTATCGCTATCCTCCTCCATCATCCTTACAGGAACGTGCCACTATTCTGCAGGTAGAAGGGTACAAGGTACAAGAATCCACTGAAAACTATATAGGACTAACATTCACACATTCCAATACTACTGGAAGCAGTTCTGACGTATGGTAATGTGTTGTGTTTCGGATGTTTAAAAATATTTTCCCAACAAAAGTAATAAAAAATAACATATTATCAATATGTATTTCCAATGAAATAAGTTGATTAATAAATATTCTGGTCAACTCAGAGAGCTTGACCCGGGTGGATGATACATTGGTCAATAATTATCAAATTGTGAGTGTAACTGCCCGTATACTTCACAATTATTCGCCAAGCAGTTTAATGAAGAGCCTTTCAGTGAAAAAGAAGAGTTCCTTGTTAACTGAGTGTATTGTTTCTCATAACTTTGTCGAGAGAAAGCTATTTGTCTCAGTATCGATAGGCAATAATGACTAAAAGTCTGTTGGGGACACGTGTCTGAAGACCTGTGGAGATGTGGCAGCCCCCTCTACCTCAACAGCCATACCCAGAGAAAGGACAAAATTTTGGAGACAAGTGTTTGGAGCGAAGTCGACATTCTAAATCCACCCCTAAGGCGTTCGATTTCGCTCCAGAAATGTTATTGTACGCAAACAATTGCCTCAAACATAATGCTTTATTACAGGGGCCACTGTCATGCTGATACAAGAATCGTTTCCGAACTGTTCTTCGCAGTACTCAATACTGTAAAATGTGATCATATCCTTCCGCATATTTCAGCACTGCCCTGTCCGAACTTCATTGTCGGCCGTGCACATTATGGCAGGTCGTCGTCCGCGAATACGACAAACCCGAAGCCATGGGTCACAGCGTGATTAATCACTCGAAATTACACGTTTGAATCATTGTCTGTCTAGTGGCGTAAACCGGTACTCCAGTTCAATCGTCGCTTGACATTGACTGGAAATATGTGTAGCCTATGTGGGGCTGCCCAAACACTGTACCCTATTCTCATTTAATTCCGAATGCACAATCATCGTGCTAGATGGGCTGCTGGTGGCACTTTGGAACTTCAGGAGTGATTCTTTGATTCTTTTCGCTAATCTTATGCGATATTTTACAAGTAGCCTTGGTGATCCCTGTCTGTCAGCAGAGGTTTACCTCGTCTAGGCTTATTTGTGGTTGTTGGCTCGCGTTTCCACCTCATTCACATGACGAACAGTCGACTGGGGCAGCTTAAGAAGGGCTGATATCTGCCTGAGCGATTTGTCAATCAGATGACGTCCAATGACTACCCTACGCTCGAGAAAAAAACTCACTGAACGGTCCTGACCGACCCATTCGTGTGGTACTGCTTTTCTACTAACAACACAATTGTCGTCTCCTTTTATACTGTAGGTTCCGCCTCTGGTGATATGTAGTGGTCAGTTCCGCGTTGCATAGTGGAGTTAGGGTTCTTTTCATCACGTAGTGAATGCCGGGAACGCATCACTAGGGAGCTACTAGAGTGAAACGACAGTGAATCGGCGACGAATTAGCGGAAGTTTACACTGGAAACTAATGTGTTTCGGTGTGTCCAGCAGCGTATGTACACCAATAATTTTTCTACAATGTCAATTAAGCAGCAAGTTTTGAGACAGGATTTTCAAGCATTCGTGGTAAAATGGCTCAAATGGCTCTAACCACTATGGGACTTAACATCAGAGGTCATCAGTCCCCTAGAATTAGAATTACGTAAACGTAACTAACCTTACGACATCACACACATCCATGCCCGAGGCAGGATTTGAACCTGCGACCGTAACAGCAGCGCGGTTCTGGACTGAAGTGTCTAAAATCGCTCGTTCATAGCGGCTGGCTACTTGTGGTAAACAACATTAATTTGAGAAATAAAGATAGTAAGATAATTAATTTCTGTTATCTTTTTCGCAACTGTCTCAGTTTACGCTTGCTCATCGTCTTGTTTCTGTATATTAGCAACAATCAAAGCATGTGCTCTTTAGATACCATTATTGATGACTTGGCACCTGCAGTGCTGTTTTTGCATTACAGGTTATTATCTTAACAAATTAATGACATTTTGATATAATTACGTACTTTGTTCATAATGACTCTCTTCCCAACAGCCATGTCTAACGTAATCAGCCACTGATAGGACTGTAGACATTACTCTACTTTTGACCGCTCAGGTGAAATCATTATCTTCAGCTAGTTTAAATTATAACTGCGGTATTTGGAGTAATTGGTAGTAGCTGGGAACAGTTAGCTACAACGCAAGAAATTACTCGCACTCGTCCCTGGTAGGGTGTCGTTTTATCGTAGCACCTCCACAACGGTGTACGTCCGCTATACAGTAAGGTGATGAAAGTAACTGGATACCTCCTAATATCGCGCCGGACTTCCTTTTGTCTAGCGTAGGGCATCAACTCGACGCGACGAGGACTCAACAAGTCGTTGGAAGTCCCATTCAGAAATACTGAGCCATGCTGCCTTTACATCCGTCCATAATTTTTAAAGTATTGCGATGCTGGATGTTTTGTGCGAACTAATCTCTCGATTACGTCCAATAAATGTTTGACGAGTTCATGCCGGTCGATCTGTGTGGCCATGTCTTCCACGCGAATTGTCCAGAACGTTCTGACATGGCACACTGCCATCTATAAAAATACCGTGGTTGTTTGGAAATATGAAGTCCCTGAATGGTGGCATATGGTTTCCAAGTAGCTGAACATTGCGAGTTTATGTCGGTGATAGGTTCACCTGGAGCAGAGGATCAAGTCCTTCCCATGTAAACACGGCTCATCCCATTTAGGAGCCATCAATAACTTCCACAGTCTTATTGACTACTTCGGTCAATGGCTTTCTGAGGCCAGCGCCGCGCTCGAACCCCACCATAAGCCCTTACCAACTGAAATCGGGACTCATCTCACCAGTCGTCTAGGTTCCATCAGATATGGTCACGAGCCTAGGAGAGGGGCTGGAGGTGATGTTGAGCTGTTAACAGAGGAACTAGTGTCGATCGTCTGCTGCCATACCTCATCAACGTCAAATTTCGCCTCACTGCCCTAACAGATATGTTCGTCGGAAGTCCCACATTCATCTCTGCGGTCATTTCACGCAGTGTTGCTTCCCTGTTAACAATGACAACTCTACGGAAACGCAACTGCTGTCTGTGGTTAAGTGAAGACCGTCGGCCATTGCGTTGTACGTGGTGAGAAGTAATGGCAGACATCTGCTATTTTCTGCACACTCTTGATACTGTGGACGTCGGGATATTGAATTCCCTAACGATGTCCGAAAAGGACTGTCCAAAGCGTCTACCTCCAACTAAAATTCCGAGATCAGAGTCCATTAATTCCTGCAGTGCGACTATAATTACGTTGAAAACCTTTCCACATGAATCACTTGAATAGAAACGACAGCTCTACCTATCCACTGCCGTTTTATACTTTGTACAGAATATTACCGCCATATGTGTGTGTGCATATCGCTATCCCATGATGTTTGTCACTTTAATGTAAACTGAAGGAAAAATAATTGCAAAACGGTCAAGAACGGTGTCCAATGACACCACGGAATATATGTGCATACTGAAGAGAGGTAGTGTTAAGACATTAATCAGTCACAACCATTGGCGATCAGGTGTCGCTCAGGAAGCTTGTCGGTGCTCCCTTCGTTTTGATTCTACAGGCCGCAGCTGTGCTGAGATTAGAGGTGAACAGAGTCTGCAACTTTCTTTCAAAGGTACAACCATGCCACAGCGACGAGTAAGTACTATTTTTGAACAGTTGCAGCCATTTGAACGCAGTCGCATGGTGGGTGTCCTGGAGCTGGCCGGACGTATTTATGGATAGCCGCAAATGCTGGATATAATACTCTACTGGCCATTAAATTGCTACACCAAGAAGAAATGCAGATGATGAACGGGTATTCATTGGACAAATATATTATACTCTAACTGACATGTAATTACATTTTCACGCAATTTGGGTGCATATATCCTGAGAAATCTGTACCTTGAACAACCACCTCGGACCGTAATAACGGCCTTGATGCGCCTCGGCATTGAGTCAAACACAGCTTGGATGGCGCGTACAGGTACAGCTGCCCATGCAGCTTCAACATGATACCACAGTTCATCAAGAGTAGTGACTGGCGTATTGTGACCAGCCAGTTGCTAGGCCACCATTGACCAGACGTTTTCAGTTGGTGAGAGAACTGGAGAATGTGCTGGGCAGGGCAGCAGTCGAACACATTCTGTATCCAGAAAGGTCCGTACAGGACCTAAAACATGCGTTCGTGGATTATGCTGCTGAAATGTACGGTTTCGCAGGGATCGAATGAAGGGTAGAGTCACGGGTCGAAACACATCTGAAATGTAACGTCCACTGTTCAAAGTGCCGTCAATGAGAACAAGAGGTGACCGAGACGTGTAACCAATGCCACCCCATACCATCACGCCGGGTGATACGCCAGTACGGCGATGACGAATACACGCTTCCAATGTGCGTTCACCGCAATGTTCCCAAACGCGGATGCGACTATCATGGTGCTGTAAACAGAACCTGGATTCATCCGTAAAAATGACGTTTTGCCATTCGTGTACCCAGGTTCGTCGTCGAGTAGACCATCGCAGGCGCTCCTGTCTGTGATGCAGCGTCAAGCCATGGTCTCCGAGCTGATAGTCCATGCTGCTGCAAACGTCATCGAAATGTTGGTGCAGGTGGTTGTTGTCTTGTAAACGTCGCGACCTGTTGACTCAGGGATAGAGACGTGGCTGCACGATCCGTTATAGCCATGCGGGTAAGATGCCTGTCATCGCGACTGATTGTGATACGAGTCCGTTGGGATCCAGCACAGCGTACCGTATTACCCTCCTGAACCCACCGATTCCAAATTCTGCTTACAGTCATTGGACCTCGACCGACGCGAGGAGCAATGTCGCGATACGATAAACCGCAATCGCGGTAGGCTACAATCCGACCTTTATCAAAGATGTAGATGTAGATGTAGAAGTAAAGTCGGAAACGTGATGGTACGCATTTCTCCTCTTTACATGAGGCATCACAACAACGTTTCACTAGGCAACGCCGGTCAACTGCTGTTTGTGTATGAGAAATCGGTTGGAAACCTTTCCTCGTGTCAGCACGTTGCAGGTGTCGCCACCAGCGCCAACCTTGTGTGAATGCTCTGAATAGCTAATCATTTGCATATCAGAGAATCGTCTTCCTGTCGGTTAAATTTCACGTCGGTAGCACGTCATCTTCGTGTCGTAGCAATTTCAATGGCCAGTAGTGTATATCGGTGGTGTGTCGCTACTTTCAACAGTAGTCTGTGGAAGATTCCCGCACCTGTAAACTACTTTCTGGAGGTCCGTGTAGTACAGACGCACGTCAAGATTGTGCGGAACGAACCTTGTGTGAAGAACGAATCCCGGGCACATGCTGGACCTATTGTGTCGTAAGGGACCATCGTGAACCATCTTCCTGCTGCACGATTAAGATCACGTGTCCCTCTGGCCCGGCTACGAGTGACACCACGACACCTTCAATCATGCCAACTCCGGCACAATGAGACAGTTGACTGTGTAATGGAATTGCGCTCTGTTGTCGTGAGTGTTGAAAGACGGTTCTGTCAGTATCCAAGTGGTGGGCGATCACGTATACGGCCCAGACCTGGTGAGCTGCCTGTGCCAGAGAGCACTCGTCCACGACACACACATTCCAGCCGAGCCTTCGTGGTGTGGGATGTCGTCAGTTACAATCCGCGTTCACATTTGGTGCCTCTTAAGGATAAAGTGACCAGCGCCCGTTACGATGCAAAGTCTGCTAATGCTGTGCTACCGCCATTTCTTCGACTGGAAGTTGATGTACTTTTCCAGCTGGTCAATACACGTCCACACTTGACACGCATTGTGTCCTTTCGTAATGTACTGTTGCCCTGGCCAGGGAAGTCACCAGCTGCTCGCCAGCTGAACATGTGTGGGACATGACGAAGTGGGAACTCATTCGCTCTCCAGGGCCTACAAAACCATTCCCGAATAGCAACAAAGTGCTTGGGACAGTCTATTGGAAAATACCATTCGGCACATTTATGATTGTTTGCTTGCGACAATACATTCCTGCGTTGATGCCAGACAGGTGTACACTGTTCTTTCAGAGTACTCTTGCGTATCCTTTGGTCTGAATTTATCACATACTCCTACAATGAGGAACTACCTGTCACCTCACTTGTCAATTAAATAACCTTCCCCTTCAGAACGCTACATTTTTTCCAGCAGCGTACAAAAAAGAAAACAGAAAAGATATAATCGTACAGATTAAAACAACACTCATGAAACGTTCCAACCTGTGTGCTATTTTGCAATTTCCCGAACTCTCCTTGTATAAAACAATTATATACAGTATATCCGTACATGTCATTCAAACATATGCATGCAACAATATATTTTTAAACACCCAGTAATGAATGATTAAGCATGAACGGAAACGCCAGCCAGTGTGCCCGTTTGGTTCTAGGCGCTACAGTCTGGAACTACGCGACCGCTACGGTCGCAGGTTCGAATCCTGCCTCGGGCATGGATATGTGTGATGTCCTTAGGTTAGTTAGGTTTAAGTAGTTCTAAATTCTAGGGGACTGATGACCTCAGATGTTAAGCCCCATAGTGCTCAGAGCTATTTGACCCATCTTTGAACGGAAACAGACAAATATCGTAGCACTAAAAATCTAAACATTAGTGCTACTTCGCGTCTTGGTTAGCCGAAACGTTAAGTGTGTAACTTGTCTCAGACGGCCATCACTTTAGACAGATTTACTATTAGTGTCGTTAAAGAAGAATCAGTTCTCCGAATTCCTTACACAAAACTATGCTCACAGGTGCACAGTGTTTTAATAAGTAACTGTTGATGGTCAGTAACAAATATTAGTGCCAAGCAAAAGCGAATCACAACAATATGTTAGATCACAATTCGACAGTTAAAACGAAATTACTATGGAAAAAATAAGATTTATTTACTTGGATGGTGGCCCACTTTCTGAAATACGGTAGCGATTATGCGTCGTATAGATTCCACAAGCCCCAGGCGTGTTTCTGCAGGTGTATGACTAGAGCTGTATTTGTGTAGGACACGCAATGGCTGTAAATCAATAGCGTCGCAGACGTTTTCCATCGGGTTCAGATAAAGCGAGTTTGGTGACCAAGACATAAACATGAGTTCACTATCTTCTGCTTCAAACTACTGTAGACGCACCATTGCCATTTGCACGTACAATTATTTAGTTGGAAGATTCCGTGGCCATCGGGGAGGACATCAAGTACAGAGGGGTGCAGGTGGTCCGCAGTAAAGTTCACATAGCTTTCAGCTCTGATGGTCATATGCTGTCTTCGACTGCTATCGGTGGCCCATGGTATGCCAGGTAAACGTCCTGCGCAGTGTGATACGTAATACTGCCCCCACCCAACAGCGTCCATGACGTGGTGTACGTTTCAAGAAGCCGTTCCAGCGAATGATGGCGTATTCAAACACCATCATCGAATTGGTGTAACAAGAAACGACCAGACGACGCGTTTAAATTAATCGAATGCCTAGTCTGCATAATCTTGTAGTCACGGTAGTCGCAACAGGCAATGTCATTGTGTCAACATGGCAACACTTCGGGGTCGTTAGCAGTATTTTCATCAATGTGCACTGACGGTGTGCTTCAAAACACTTGTGCCTCCACCAGCACAGTGCTCTGTTGGCAGATATGCCTCAGATGGCCGCCTCTCCTGGTTTCCAGAGCATGGGCCTCCACGTTCTGTAACGACTGGTGGAGTTCCAACACTTTGTCACCCATCTGTGCTGTGCTGCTTTCCATAGATGTTCAAGACAGAAGCTCGGGAACGGTCGACGAGTTTCGTCGTTGACGAAGTAATCGTTCACAGTCAGCAGACAATAACAATGTGCTCCTCTCAACCACAGAAACTTATATCAGTAAATATCCCAATTAGTGGTCGCTATAATTATAACCTGTTCGCCCCATTCCTATTATCTTCGAGGGCTACTCCGTAAATAATGCAACACAATTACTTTTTCTCCTCCACTTTCGATTGAAAAAATGCGTAATTTGTTGTGGGACATTGTGGTGGTTCAAATGGCTCTGAGCGCTATGGGACTCAACTTCTGAGGTCATTAGTCCCCTAGAACGTAGAACTAGTTAAACCTAACTAACCTAAAGACGTCACACACATCCATGCCCGAGGCAGGATTCGAACCTACTGTAGCGGTCTCACGGATCCAGACTGCAGCGCCTAGAACCGCACGGCCACTTCAGCCGGCGGGACATTGTGGATTATTCCTTCTTCAGCCCCCACAGTTTCATGAAGTTCCGACAGGTGGCGGTGCCATATGTAGGCTTCAAAATGGCGTCAGAAACGAGTATGCGTTCCAGGCAGAGAGCTGTCGTTAAGTTCAAGAAAATGGTTCAAATGGCTGTGACCACTACGGATCTTATAAGGTCATCAGTCCCCTAAAACGTACAACTACTTATGCCTAACTAACCTAAGGACATCACACACATCCATGCCCGAGGCAGGATTCGAACCAGCGACCGTAGAGGTCGCGCGGTTCCAGACTGTAGCGCCTAGAACCGCTCGGCCACCCTGACCGGCTGTCGTTAAGTTCCTTTTGGCGGAAAATCAGAGCATCGTAGATATTCAGAGGCACTTGCAGAGCTCCTACGCATAACTGGCAGTGAACAAAAGCGTGGTGAATCGTTGGGCAAGGTGTGTGTCATGTTCGCAACAAGTTCGTGCAAACCTGTTCGACCTCAAGCGGGCTGGCCGGCCGCACGCAACTGTGACTCCTGCAGTGTTGGAATGTGTGGACACCATCACTTGAGTTTATCAGAATCAAACACCTCACTGCTCAACAGAACGCCTCTGTTATTCGTGATGACATTCGTTCGCCCGTTAGGTACTCTGTGCCCTCTAGGTTCCTTATCACCTAACAGAAGACATGAAGAGCTTCCATTTGTTTGGTCCAATAAAGAATGCGTTCTATGGGAGGCAGTACGTGGTTGATGGGGAAGTTATCGATGCAGCTAGATGTTGGCTCCGACTTCGAACAGTCGGGTTATACCATACGGGCGTACAAGCCCTGTCAGTAACGTGGCCTAAGGCCGTCACATTGAACGGAGATTATGTTGAAAGTAATGTATTTGTAGCAAAAAGAATAGATAATAACATAATGCAATAGAATTCTGAATAAAATGAACCTGATTTCAGAAAAAAGGTGTTGTATTACGTACTGAACTCCCTGCTGCATCTGCTGTTCTCAGCGCCAGCAGTTGGCATTAAGTTTTGCGGTGGGCAATGGTCAAAGTGTTTTGGAACAGCGGTTTTCCTTTCTGTGTTATGAAGGGAGTACCAGTAAGATCTAGTAGCTTACCTTTCCTATTCCAGTGGCGGACGGAGCTTGCCGGAAACAACTGTAGATTCCTCTATAAGTTCTCATTACTCTAATATTGTTATCATTGTGGTTTTGAGAAATGTATAGCAAATAGGAGGAAGTAAGCTAATCCCTGACTCTCCATGTAAGACCCTCTATCGGAAATTTAAGAGGAAATCTCTCCCTGATGCTGAAAACCTCCCTTGTAGCACCTGCCACTGGGATCTTTTGAGCATCGCCGTAACATTTTCGCCCTTATAAACTAAGCAAAGGCGTAACTATGCGCTCTTCATTGCACCCTCCCATTAATTTTAACTATAGCGCATAGGCGTTCAGATTAATGTGTAATATTCAAAAATGTGTAGACAGTGTTTTGGAATCATTCTCTCAGGGATCTGCTTTATCTAAAGGTATATGTGGTTATTCCACTTTACGTTACTGTAGAGGAATACTGTTAGTACTGTTTCCAATGATTTATCGCCAATAATGTAATTTAACGCTAATGGACCTCTCCGGCTATTAATGCGCAATACGTTACGCAGTGGTAACGGAGATACAGTATGCACCATTAGTGATATTGTCATTAACGGCCAAGGCCGTGGATGACTGATAACTTATGACTGAGTTGGGGTTGTATATTCATTTTATCAATTAATATTATTTGTTTTACTGTAATCTCTCACTTATTCACGTACCAAGGCGTTTCGCTTCTTAATATTAAGTGCTTCTTCAGTGCATTCACTGCGGAACAATACAGTGAGGCTTTTACACACTGATGAGCCAAGTCATAATGACCAACTGATTAATACTTGTTTCGTTAGCGTTTGAAACGAAATACGTCACTGACTCTGCGTATCAGGGATCTTAGAGTTTGTTGTCAGTTTTATGGAGATATGTGGCATCACATGTCTACGTACAGGTGATGTAATTCGCATAAATATCGGGTCGCTGCTTTGCGTACACTAGCGATCCAGATGGGTTCCATAAGTTTTACATCAAGTGAATTTGGTCACCGAGGCATCGAAGTGAGTTCTGTATAATACTCTTCAAACCAATGTTGCACGGCTCTGGCTCCGAGACAGGAATGATTATGTTGCTAAAAGATGACATCGTCGTTGGGGAAGAGGTCAAGCAAGAAAGGGTGTAGGTCGTTAGCAGCTGTCAGCATGTCTTTGACTACTGTTACAGGTCCCATACAATCTCAGAAGAATGTCTCCCATAACATAATACCGCTCCCACCAGCCTGCGTCTCTGGCACGGTGGACGTTTCCATCGATGACGGCGTTTGTGGAGACGACCATCGATCTAGTGTAGCAACAATTTGCTTCACCCGAGGAGCAGACGCGTCTCCATTGATCGAGGGTCGAATCCCGATGGTCCCGTGACCACTACAATCGTAAATGACGATGTCGTTGCGTCAACATATCAACATGTAGGGGTGGACTACTCCACAGCCCCATGTTCAACAACGTATGATGAACGATCTACATGTACATCTACATTTATATTCCGCAAGCCACCCAGCGGTGTGTGGAGGAGGACATTTTACGTGCGCTTTCCTGTTCAAGTCGCGTATGGTTCGCGGGATGAACGACTGCCGGAATCTCTCTAATTCTACATTCGCGATCTCCTCGGGAGATATAAGTAGGAGGAAGCAATATATTCGATACGTTATCCTGAAACGCACCCTCTCGAAACCTGGACAGCAAGCTACACCGCGATGCAGAGCACCTCTCTTGCAGAGTATGCCACTTGAGTTTGCTAAACATCTCCGTAACGCTATCACGCTTACCAAAAAACCCTGTGACGAATCGTGCCGCTCTTCTTTGGATCTTCTCTATCTCCTCTCTAAACCCGACCTGGTACGGATCCCACACTGATAAGCAATACTCAAATATAGGTGGAACAAATGTTTTGTAAGCCACCTCCTTTGTAGATGGACTGCATTTTCTAAGGACTCTCCCAACGAATCTCAACCTCGCACCCGCCTTACCAACAATTAATTTTATATGATCACTCCACTTCAAATTGTTCCGTACGCATACTCCCAGAAATTTTACAGAAGTAACTACTACCAGTGTTTTTTCTATCATATAATCATACAATAAAGGATTCGTCTTTCTATGTATTCGCAATACATTTCGTTTGTCTATGTTAAGGGTCAGTTGCCAGCCCCTGCACCAAGTACCTATCCGCTGCAGATCTTCCTGCATCTCTCTGCAATTTTCTATTCCCGCAATTTCTCTGTATACTACATCATCATCCGCGAAAAGCCTCATGGATCTTCTACATCTACATCTACATGACTACTCTGCAATTCATATTTAAGTGCTTGGCAGAGGGTTCATCGAACCACAATCATACTATCTCTCTACTATTCCACTCCCGAACAGCGCGCGGGAAAAACGAACACATAAACCTTTCTGTTCGAGCTCTCTTATTTTATTCTGATGATCATTCCTACCTATGTAGTTTGGGCTCAACAAAATATTTTCGCATTCGGAAGAGAAAGTTGGTGACTGAAATTTCGTAAAAAGATCTCGCCGCGACGAGACACGTCTTTGCTGTAATGACTTCCATCCCAACTCGTGTATCATATCTGCCACACTCTCTCCCCTATTACGTGATAATACAAAACGAGCTGCCCGTTTTTGCACCCTTTCGATGTCCTCCGTCAATCCCACCTGGTAAGGATCCCACACCGCTCAGCAATATTCTAACAGAGGACGAACGAGTGTAGTGTAAGCTGTCTCTTTAGTGGACTTGTTGCATCTTCTAAGTGTCCTGCCAATGAAACGCAACCTTTGACTCGCCTTCCCCACAATATTATCTATGTGGTCCTTCCAACTGAAGTTGTACGTAATTTTAACACCCAGGTACTTAGTTGAATTGACAGCCTTGAGAACTGTACTATTTACCGAGTAATCGAATTCCAACGGATTTCTTTTGGAACTCATGTGGATTATCTCACACTTTTCGTTATTTAGCGTCAACTGCCACCTGACACACTATACAGCAATCTTTTCTAAATCGCTTTGCAACTGATACTGGTCTTCGGATGACCTTACTAGACGGTACATTACAGCATCATCTGCGAACAATCTAAGAGAACTGCTCAGATTGTCACCCAGATCATTTATATAGATCAGGAACAGCAGAGGTCCCAGGACGCTTCCCTGGGGAACACCTGATATCACTTCAGTTTTACTCGATGATTTGCCGTCTATTACTACGAACTGCGATCTTCCTGATAGGAAATCACGAATCCAGTCGCACAACTGAGACGATACCCCATAGTTCCGCAGCTTGATTAGAAGTCGCTTGTGAGGAACCGTGTCAAAAGCTTTCCGGAAATCTAGAAATACGGAATCAACTTGAGATCCCCTGTCGATAGCGCCCATTACATCGTGCGAATAAAGAGTAGCTGCGTTGCACAAGAGCGATGTTTTCTGAAGCCATGCTGATTACGTGTCAATAGATCGTTCCCTTCGAGGTGATTCATAATGTTTGAATACAGTATATGCTCCAAAACCCTACTGCAAACCGACTTCAATGATATAGGTCTGTAGTAAAATGGATTATTCCTACTACCCTTCTTAAACACTGGTGTGACCTGCGCAATTTTCCAATCTGTAGGTACAGATCTATCGGTGAGCGAGCGGTTGTATACGATTGCTAAGTAGGGAGCTATTGTATCAGCGTAATCTGAAAGGCACCTAATCGGTATACAATCTGGACCTGAAGACTTGCCCGTATCAAGCGATTTGAGTTGCTTCGCAACCCCTAAGGTATCAACTTCTAAGAAACTTATACTAGCAGATGTTCGTGTTTCAAATTCTGGAATATTCCGTTCGTCTTCCCTGGTGAAGGAATTTCGGAAAACTGCGTTCAATAACTCCGCTTTAGCGGCACAGTCGTCGGTAACAGTACCATCGGCACTGCGCAGCGAAGGTATTGACTGCGTCTTGCCGCTTGTGTACTTTACATACGGCCAGAATTTCTTCGGATTTTCTACCAAATTTCGAGACAATGTTTCGTTGTGGAACCTATTGAAGGCATCTCGCATCGAAGTCCGACACTATCTACTAGGTCATTTATATACACTCCTGGAAATGGAAAAAAGAACACATTGACACCGGTGTGTCAGACCCACCATACTTGCTCCGGACACTGCGAGAGGGCTGTACAAGCAATGATCACACGTACGGCACAGAGGACACACCAGGAACCGCGGTGTTGGCCGTCGAATGGCGCAAGCTGCGCAGCATTTGTGCACCGCCGCCGTCAGTGTCAGCCCGTTTGCCGTGGCATACGGAGCTCCATCGCAGTCTTTAACACTGGTAGCATGCCGCGACAGCGTGGACGTGAACCGTATGTGCAGTTGACGGACTTTGAGCGAGGGCGTATAGTGGGCATGCGGGAGGCCGGGTGGACGTACCGCCGAATTGCTCAACACGTGGGGCATGAGATCTCCACAGTATATCGATGTTGTCGCCAGTGGTCGGCGGAATGTGTACGTGCCCGTCGACCTGGGACCGGACCGCAGCGACGCACGGATGCACGCCAAGATCGTAGGAACCTACGCAGTGCCGTAGGGGACCGCACCGCCACTTCCCAGCAAATTACGGACACTGTTGCTCCTGGGGTATCGGCGAGGACCATTCGCAACCGTCTCCATGAAGCTGGGCTACGGTCCCGCACACCGTTAGGCCGTCTTCCGCTCACGCCCCAACATCATGCAGCCCGCCTGCAGTGGTGTCGCGACAGGCGTGAATGGAGGGACGAATGGAGACGTGTCGTCTTCGGCGATGAGAGTCGCTTCTTCCTTGGTGCCAATGATGGTCGTATGCGTGTTTGGCGCCGTGCAGGTGAGCGCCACAATCAGGACTGCATACGACCGAGGCACACAGGGCCAACACCCGGCATCATGGTGTGGGGAGTGATCTCCTACACTGGCCGTACACCTCTGGTGATCGTCGAGGGGACACTGAATAGTGCACGGTACATCCAAACCGTCATCGAACCCATCGTTCTACCATTCCTAGACCGGCAAGGGAACTTGCTGTTCCAACAGGACAATGCACGTCCGCATGTATCCCGTGCCACCCAACGTGCTCTAGAAGGTGTAAGTCAACTACCCTGGCCAGCAAAATCTCCGGATCTGTCCCCCATTGAGCATGTTTGGGACTGGATGAAGCGTCGTCTCACGCGGTCTGCACGTCCAGCACGAACGCTGGTCCAACTGAGGCGCCAGGTGGAAATGGCATGGCAAGCCGTTCCACAGGACTACATCCAGCATCTCTACGATCGTCTCCATGGGAGAATAGCAGCCTGCGTTGCTGCGAAAGGTGGATATACACTGTGCTAGTGCCGACATTGTGCATGCTCTGTTGCCTGTGTCTATGTGCCTGTAGTTCTGTCAGTGTAATCATGTGATGTATCTGACCCCAGGAATGTGTCAATAAAGTTTCCCCTTCCTGGGACAATGAATTCACGGTGTTCTTATTTCAATTTCCAGGAGTGTATTTTGTGAAAAGCAGTGGTCCCATAACACTCCCCTGTGGCACGCCAGATGTTACATTAACGTCTGTAGACGTTTCTCCATTGAGAACAACATTCTGTGTTCTGTTTGCTAAAAAATTTTCAATCCAGCCACAAGGCCGGTCTGATATTCCGTAGGGTCTTACTTTGTTTATCAGGCGACAGTGCGGAACTGTATCGAACGCCTTCCGGAAGTCAAGGAAAATAGCATCTACCTGGGAGTCTGTATCTAATATTTTCTGGGTCTATAGTTTTGCGCATCTGCTCGATGCCCCTTCTTGAAAACTGGGATTACCTGTGCTCTTTTCCAATCATTTGGAACCTCTCGTTCCTCTAGAGACTTGCCGTACACGGCTGTTAGAAGGGGGGCACATTCTTTCGCGTACTCTGTGCCGAATCGAATTGGTATCCCGTCAGGTCCAGTGGACTTTCCTCTGTGATTTCAGTTGCTTTTCTATTCCTGGGACGCTTATTTCGATGTCAGCCATTTTTTCGTACTTACGAGGATTTAGAGAGGGAACTGCAGTGCGGCCTTCCTCTGTTAAACAGCTTTGGAAACACGTGCTTATTATTTCAGCTTTACGCGTGTCATCCTCTGTTTCAATGCCATCATCATCCCAGTGTGTCTGAATATGCGTTTTCGACCCACTTACTGATTTAACGTAAGACCAGAACTTCCCTGGATTTTCTTTCAAATCGGTACATAGAATTTTACTTTCGAATTCACTGAACGCTTCACGCATATCCCTCCTTACGCTAACTTTGACATCGTTTAGCTTCTGTTTGTCCGAGAGGTTTTGGTTGGGTTTAAAATTGAAGTGAAGCTGTCCTTGCTTTCGAAGTATTTTCCTAACTTTGTTGTTGAACCACAGTAGGTTTTTCCCGTCCCTCACAGTTTTACTAGGCACATATCTGTCTAAAACGCATTTTACGATTGCCTTGAAATTTTTCCTTAAACACTCGACATTGTCAGTGTCGGAACAGAAATTTTCGTTTTGATCTGTTATGTAGTCTGAAATCTGCCTCCTATTACTCTTGTTAAACAGATAAACCTTCCTCACTTGTGCTTTAAAACACACGTGCGTGCACTGACACTTTCCTCTTTCGGCAGAGATGCCACAGATCACCATCTGTTCTACTTTACGGAATACGCAAGCCTCCGAACCCCACGTTCCGCGATGAGTCGTGGATGTCTAACCATTTAGCGCCTAGTGGTAGCAGCACCGTCCTTCTATCTCTTTCCGTAGCTGCTCACGGCAGTAGCACGTGCACATTCGACTAGCATCGTCGTTTTCAAGATACTCGTTCACAGGCTTGGCACAATAATAATCTACCCTTTGCCGAAGTCGCTTATCTCCATGTATTTCCCCATTTGAAACACATATCATCGCTAGGGTATTCGCCCGTCCGTGTCTGCTTCGCTTCCATACTTTTGTGAGCCAGCTACGTCACCAGGCTGCATCCAACGTCGCGGTGGGTATGGGTCATAATGTTTTGGCTTATCAGTGTAAGTGATAATTCCAGATTATTGACAGTTATCACCGTAATTTATACACGAGTAAAATGTTACTTAAAGGTAATCATTTATTCTGCCAAAATCGGAATTTGCTCTTCTTTGGTTGTAAGTTAGAGGCCAGAGCTATTCACAATTTAAAATCCCCCCATTTATTTAAATTTTCTTTAATTCTTTTTAACGATGAGTAATTATTCTTTAATTATTCCTTTTTAAAGAACGTGGCTTATTTCTTTACACAGCCGTTGCCTATCTGAACATATATTTTGGCTCTAAAGACCTTGAAGTCGACGAGTCTTTATATTCAAGGCGATCTTTCCGTTTTTAATAACCACGTACAAAATCAGGAATGATACCTCAAACCCCACTGTTCACATACAGTGATCTTTCCTGCTCAACAATCCAAGCACGGCTCATGACGCATATTGCAGATGCTGTCTACATGTAACTGTCACGTGATCTCCAAATGTCAAAAATAGCTGCTTCACATAATGCTGGAATGGCAATGTATAGAAAACGTAAATCACTGAAACTACTTATCCACCTTGTAGCAGTTGCTTTTAGGACGAGTTTCTTAGTCAGCTATATGTTGTTCTGAAACACATTTAAGGGAGAACAATTTGATGGAAACCGTGACACACGTAGGGACATCTCAACCGAAGAAAGCATTGCTCGCGTACAGGGCACGTCTGCATCTGACGTCTGGGGGTGCACACAGTCTTACCCTCTCTGGAGGTTCAATCAAGTGTCAGATTTTAAGCTGTTAAGCGTCACGGCTCGATGAAAGTCAGGTAATATTTCATTTTTGTGATATAAACAACACACACGAATCACAGAGGGGCGGATTATGCCAGATACTAGTTAACTGAACGGGAGAACATTTCGCGGCTCTATCAGGTAGATAAACTCAGGCCTGGAAACATATTTAGTTGCATATTTATTAACAGAGCGACAATTAAAAAACAGGATGCTGTGATTCCTTCACTAGCCACAGAGTATCTCACTTGAGTTAGTCGGAGCAAGAGCAGTACGGAGATGTTTAAAAAATCCAGAAACAAGGAAAACCATCAGGAGATCAAAGCCAATTGTAAAATTCTTAAAAGAAGGTATCTGTACAGTGCGAAAAATGACAGTTAACTCTACATAATTATAAGTATTATGTCGGTCACGTGATTACCAAAAGGAAGCCGCTAAATTTCGCTTGCCGGATAAATGACACAGATTTATAGGTTGTGGAGTCAACTATGTCCCTAGGGGCTACAATTACGAACTACATAAATTCGAACGCTCATGTTGTAGGGAAAGCGAACCAGTAATTGTGTTTTACTGACAGAATGCTAAATATATGGCATATATTAAGCTTGTGTATCTTTTTCTGGAGTATTGTGTGTGGTATGGGTTCGTCATCAGATAGGTTCGCGGAAGACACCGAAAAACTTCAAAAAGCGGCAACTCGTTTTTTATTATCGCAAGAAATATAACAGTGTATCATGGATATGATGCACGAGTTGAGGGGGTAATCATTAAAACAAAGGTGCTTTTCGTTGTGGCAAGGAATTTCACTAACTACCTTTCTTTTATGAATGCGAAAACGGTTCAATGACTCCCACTTAATGGAGGGGAAATAAAAATAAGAGGAACCGGAGATGGCACAAAAAGATGTATATCTTTAAGAGTATTTTTCTCACGTGCTATTCGAGAGCATAACGGTGGAGATGTAGCCTGAACGTTGTTCGATGAACTCTCTACCAATCAGTTACGTGTGAATTGCAGAACACTCTTATAGACGTAGCTGCAGATGCTACAAGAGAGGCGTTGTGCATCATGGACAGGTTCACTGTTTAAATTTCGAGAGCGTAGGACTGAAAAAGAATTGGGCAGCATATTACTTCTTCCCTAAAAAGTTTCGTGAACTGATAATGAGGAGGAAATCTGAAGAATTAGAAGTTATACGTAGCAGTACCGACAATCACTCGTGAGTAGCACAGGAATGGGAAAGAGATAGTGGGTGCCAGAATTACTATCCGTGACACACCGTAAAGTGTCTCACTGCGTAAAGATTTAAATCTAGATGTAGAGTTAAGAAAGGTGTCACCTCATCTACAAAACAGATTTTAATGGAACTGATGGTGGCCGTGAAAATGTAGGCTTTTGTGTTAGGAGAAGTTATACGAAGGAGTTCCTGGTTAATCGACACGGATCCAAGCAAATGTACACAGTACATTGCAAGTAAAATATCGGAGCACGTGATAAAATTAGACAGACGATAGTGCCCGAAGCGGGACCTTCATCTTGTTTACGAATTTGAAGAATCAATTAATAGTAAAGAATTAAGTTTTAGAAGAATGTAATATCTCCTTTTATAATGTTACGCACGATTTGCGTTTTATTCTTAGGAAATATAATCAAAAGTTATTGTGAAAGAGCTTTTCAAAAACAACTTAAACTTAGCGAGTTTGAAAAAGAGTTGCCAAAATCGGACCTTTTGCAAAAATAGTAAAGGTAACGCTATATAAAACTAAGAAAAGGTATTCAATCTGGGAACATAAATCTAGTTTCAAAGTGGGTGTCATATGACACCTTCCAGATGATTATAGAATATCTCTGTGTTTTCTTTGGTGAACCCAAGTGCCTTGCTATAGGGAGTTCCCTTATGTTTCCTTTCTGACACCTTGGTTTTGTAGCGTTAAGAATAACCTTTTCAGTTCCTTTTTTGTACTACCACTCTTCACAGGTCATTATGAGCAAGCCCAAAGGCAGGAAATTCCGTAGACAGGCAATATAGACGAGACCTTCTTCATGATCTTTACCCCGATTCATAGGTCTGCCCCTTTCGACACTGATTCCTCAGGTTTACTGTTTTTCACTTTCGACGACATTGTAAGTGTTGTCCTTGGAGAATTATACTGTTTACTGGCCTTCTTCCACGCCACCTAATATTTCCGATCTGTTTCAGTAGCTTTCGTCATTTTAGATGGACTCCACATTCAGCGATATACCTTCTCCACTATTCAAAGCTGCGAGAGAATTCCAGTAGAACAAGTGTGTCTACTAATACAGTTAGACTTTAAACATGAAACACTAAGGGGTCTTGTTCAGGCCACTGAAGGGAATCTATTCTACAGATTGTTAACACAATAATTGTTTTACCAAACAGCTAAATGAAACAGTTTCACCATATACAAACCTTAAATCTTACAATCTAAGAACACATATTGGTTAAAAGACTTAGTATCAGGATTACAAAATTATTTCGCCTATTTAACATTAAGAAATTCACAATTTGATTAGGTATTACCTCATTAACTATAATTCAATGATGACGAGATGCAGTATGATTATTCCTATATATCTCAATTTATTGATGAGGTAGATAATTGATTTTCTAGTACAAATAGTACATTTGATTTCCAATAAGAAATATTGATATAAATCAAGAAATCCTAGTTCTATCCACAAGAGTTTTCATTAGTTCCAACACTTGGTCCCAGTAGAATCCAGAAACATGCAGCGACAAGTGACTAGTGGGTCAGCGTTAGGAAGGGCACTGTGGAGTCCACTTTAAGGCACTTTCCTGTACATATCGAAATTGATTCATTCCGTGATCTAGTGGTGCTCGGAACCCGAGGAAAATACAGGGTGTGATACATGAGAAAAATTACTAGAAAAAATGCCGAAAATACGCTGATGTGTTTAAATGATTTAATCATGAGACAGTTTCACAGGAAACCAAGTGCACTGTTTGGTATTCCCTCAGAAATTGATCACTGGTACAACGAGGTGCTCTTCCAATGGTAGCGGCATCGTCAGAAGGGTGTGGCGCGAACGGGGAGGCCCTCGACAGCAGCGACGTGGATTATCGACTATCGCGTGGCGTGGCGCGGCGAGCGTGTTTGCGCGCCTAATGTGTTTGCTACAAGCGGCGCATCACTTCCTGCCGGGCAGCCCGAGAGGAGGGGCGGCCAGCAGCCAGCAGCGGCGGTCCCAATACAGAACAGTGAGGAAACCCCCGCTGGTTGCCGCCCTTCATTGCAATGTAAAACATAGTTATTCATATACGTTTGATTCCTGAACGCACCCTGAGGTGTGCGATGAAGGATATATTGTGCACCTGCTTCATTCTGCCCCCTCCCCTCTCACCAGCTCTCCCCCCCCCCCCCACACACAAAAAAATCCCCCACATCCCAATTACAATCATCTGCACCTACGTCTACGTAATTACCTTGCAATTTATAGTTAAGTGCCTGGCAGAGGTTTCATCAAACCACATTCAAGCTACTTCTACACCGTTCCATTCTTGAACAGGGTGCAGGGAAAAAAGACAATTCAATATTACCGAGAGGGTTTTGATTTCTCTTATTTGATTACGGTGATCATTTCTCCCCATGTAAGTGGGTGCCAGCAAAATATTTTAACGCTTAAAGAGAATGTTGGTGATTGAAATCTCATGAGAAGGCCCCGCCACAGTGAAAATCACCTTATTTGTGACTGTGACACCAATTCGCATAACATATCCGGGGCACACTCTCTCCTACCTCGCGATAGTACAGAACGAGCTGACATTCTTCGAAATTTATCGAGGTCCATCGTCAATCTTCTCTGACAAGAGTCCCACACTGCCCAGCAACACTCCATAAGAGGGCCGACAAGCGTAGTGTAAGCAGTGTACTAAAGAGTACACCTGTACACCTGTTGCACTTTCTAAGTGTTCTGACATTAAATCGCTGTCTTTGGCCTGCTTTCCCCGCAACATTATATATGTGATCGTTCCAGGTTAGGTTATTCGTAATTGTAATCCGTAAGTATTAGTTCAGTTTGCAGCCATTTTCGTGTAACCGAAATTTAGTTGACTGATTTTAGTTCTGATGGGGATGACTTCACACTTTTCACTATTTACAGTCAGTTGCCTCCTTTTGCAACAAACAGATATCCGGCACTTGTAAAATACCATGCGCACCGCTCTGCGTGGTTGCATTCAACATTCTGGCAGCGACACCAGTTATAATGTACCAGCATTTCACATTTGCAATGACTAACTCGCACTTACATTAAAATGTGATCGTGCAATGTTAATCACATAAATATGTTGTCCAGACGAAGGTGATAATGAAATTTCATTACTCTGTACTAATTATAATTTGGAGTGGCGATTATTTTCGTCTGTGCATTTACATTACACTCATGATAATAAATATGTTACACATCATTTATACGTAACAAGTAACTTCATGAGATATTTCATAATTGCTGTAATGCAGAAGTGGACAAATATAAATAGTATCAAGTTTCTTCATGAGAGATTCTACAATAAAGACAAGTTCCACGAAGTTGGGTTTAAACTGTCTGGGCTAGTAACAATGACCATGAGGGAAGTGGCGGAAGAAGAAAAAAAAGGAGGAATCTTAATAAAACAGAATTAATGAAGATGAGGGAAAAGAAAGTGACATGAGTGACTGAGAAATTGAAAGAGAAAGAAGCTTTAATGAGAGAAAATCAGAATAATTGCTTTACTGATACATAGTGTGGAAACTGCCAATAGACGCTGAGTTTTGGGGAACATTTTCTATGGTGGCAAACGGAAGTGGTTCACCATTTCCTTTAAAGCAACAGGGCACTGAATTGTTCCTAGAGTGGAGTATGGTGACTGCGGACCGATATGTACTCCATATGAGCGACTTCGTTTTTCCATTATGATGAGATGATACGTTTGTAATCTCTGAGTGAAGGTGCTAGCTCCGTGGTCCAATGGTTAGAGTTGCTGCCTCTGGATCACGGCTTCCCTGGTTCGATTGCCTGCCCTATCAGGGAATTTGTGTTGTCCTCATCGTTTCATCATAATTAGGGAAAATGGCGAGACTGGACAGGGAAGAGATTGGGAATTTGTACGGGAGCTGATAACCTCATCGTTGAGCGCCTCACATACCAAACATCATCATCATCATCATTATCGAGGTGCTGGCATTCGTGCACACTGAGGAGCTGATGAGGTAAACATAACTTGTGGTCGACACATAACTGTTTGTCCGCAATTGGGGCGCTGACACGGTGAAATAGACGGATGTCGTAGATCTAGCGCATACAAACATTCATGATTAGCCGTAATTGTCGGTGCTGTCTTTACAAATGCCATGCTGGATAACATTGGAATAAAGATTCCACAAATTACGTTTCACATCTTGTGCAAAAACATTTGGAGGCTTTTTAAGTTCACATAGATAAGTGAAATTCTGTCTGCGTGTTGCTATAGTATTTTCTGCCCAGTCCAAAGTCACATCCAAGATTTTCATTGTACTGGAATTCAGTAGATGGAAAATAAGAAGCAATTCTTTGCGGAATTCAGACGTCCATAAGTTATTGGGGCATTCCCAAAATTTATTTGGATTTTTGCATATATGTTTTAGTCCAAGGAATACATCCATGTTACCGCTGACCACCTCCATAGCGAGTTAGTTTCACTTGAAACGCGGTAATGGTCAACACATGAGTGTTCCGGCTCCCTGCGTTGTTGACAAGCTTTGTATCACATATGTTTCCATTTCTTCTGCGTGTGTGTGCGTACGTGCGCGTGCGCGTGACTCTGTGTGTGTGATTGTTTGTTTGTTTGTTTGTGTGTGTGTGTGTGTGTGTGTGTGTGTGCGTGTGTGTGTGTGTGTGTGTGTGTGTGTGTGTGTGTGTGCGTTTGTAGTAGTCCTGTTCAGCCATCCGTGTTCTTGAGTGTTCAGGCGCATGGCTTAGCCGCGCGTTCTAAGGTGCCTTGTCACCTTTCGCAAGGTGCGCTACGTCAGAGGTTCGAATCCTCCCTCGGGCATGGGTGTGTGTGTTGTTCTTAGCGTAATTTATTTTAAGTTATGTTAAGTAGTGTGTAAGACTAGGGACGGATGACCTTAGCAGTTTGGGCACATAGCAACCTACCAAAAGTTTCCAATTTTTGAGTGTTCATTCGGTACTAAACTCTCGTGTTAATCAGCAAAATGCCTATCACGTTACAAGGAGAAATGCCCTGCATTATGAAATCGACTAGTTGTGTAAGAAAGTTCACATGAAGACACTTTTGGGTAGTTGGTATTGTAGGAGTCACAAGTGATCAAGTCCATGCGTGTTGTTATGACCTGGTAGAGTGCAGCCTTTTCGTAAAACTGCTGAATCTTGTGTTAGTGATAAAACACGAAGAAACTGTATGTTTTCGTTATCAGAGCATATGTTGATTAGAAAGCTGTTCGTGTTTTTAACTTCCCGCCTCAAGTACAAAATTACTATCTGATGAACTTAGAATGTATGGGGAAAGTGAAAACATAAATGAACAATGACCCAGTAACCACATATTGCAAATTTTCAGGTGCGTGCGGCCTGCAAAGATGCAGATAAAAGTCTACATTCCGTCACATATCTGGAATTATTTTGAATTTGTGGTAAAGTCTTATGGGACCAGACTGCTCACGTCATCGGTCCCTAAGCTTACGCACTACTTGATCTAACTTAAACTAACTTACACTATGGACAACACACTCACCCATGCCAGAGGGAGGATTCGCACCTCCGACGGGGAGAGCCGCTGGGACCGCGACCGCGACGAGGCGCCTCAGACCACGCGGCTACACCGCGCAGCACATATCTGGGTACGATTTGCAAGCTTCATACTCGGGCCAATACTTTATGTGCTCTATACGTAATGAAAGCTTTCACATTAGTCGGAAATGTCCTAAAACAGTCTTAGTTTTTCAAAACTCCCTGGAGCTACCGAAGAAACTAATCTTAGCAGATCTCGGAACCGTAAATCAGCCACCTGACGAAGTTCAGCCAAGTGCATTCTGAATCAAACAAAAATCCAACATACTGCGTGGCAAAGATTTTCCACCGGTGGCAAGCAAACCCAATACCAAAAAATCTATGTATAAAAATACCGTACGAAGGGAACAGTTACGATGAGGACATTACCCAAACGCGACAATCGTCTAAAAGGAACACTCAAGAACAGATCATAAATAATCAGATAATAATGTAGCCAGTGACTTAATGACACGGGAATTAAGTCAGTTACTGGAACGACAGCACAAAGTCGTGACATCAACTTCCGCATTTATTTTGCGCCATGAGGTACTCCACCGAGAAATAAGGCCACAGGAGTAACGAAAACAAACCTCACGGAACCTAGTGGCAGTAACCAAACATCGTCTTCTCTACCATCGACAACATTCCCAGTGGGGCAGCCGGCGTATACAAACACGAGGGAAGTAGCAGTCGTAATGTAAATACTAACTGAAAGAAAATCGACCCAGTTCGCATACGACTAAGCGTGAAATCACAGACGAGAGAAAGGAATAGTCTGTCAGTAACGTCATCCTGTCACTTTCAATTGTACTTCAAGATAGCATCAACACATGTAGTCGGACAAAACTGCAACCCAACGTAAACATCATCAAATATAGAGCTTCAATAAAGCAGCCAAGGCTAAAGGTAATGAATGTCAAGAATCAGACATAGCAAAACACTTTCTAATGGAGTGGTCCGAGGGCTTTAAATCATTAGACTAAATGCAAAATAAGCCAGTTAAGCAAAGTTGTAGGCACACACAATTCATTAGCTAAACTAAAAATGAGTAACATCTTATTTAAAAATTGCTGCACTGTAGTAATTCATATAACCGTCTGACGTCGACATAATCCTCTTATAACAAAACACCTTATGTGTGAAGGTATACCCGTATAAAGTAATGAGAAACTAGAATTCGGGAGAGGTTATTAAGTGCAAAATTTACTATGTCACCCTTATAAACATTAACGCCCATTAGGAAAAACGCTGAAACGAGTTGCCACCTCAAAAGAGAAAATAGCTTACATTCTCAGAGAAATCTCACCTAACCTACTTACTCGAGTTGATTTTACCTGTGCATTTAATGGAAAAGACCAGTAACCGCCTGTAAAGAACAGCACGACCTTGAGAAGAATTTGTAGCTCATGGATGCATGGGAATTAAAGGATGCTGCACTTATGAAAAACATGGTGTCCGGAAATTCCCGTTATAAACATCAAACACTTGTAGATGAGAGTGCGTTGATAAAATTTTAAATCGGAACCCTTGTCAGCAAACATACCGCTTTCGTAATACAACCATTTGAAGACACGCTTATAACCCGACCACCACTACAAGTAATTGATTAGGCGTGACTCCGTACATCATTCGTTTTGCAATTCCACTCATTTTCAGCAAAATATATTCTTGGTGTACTCGTTGACAGGTTTGCTTCAACGTGATGCAGTATGCCTCTTCCAGTTTTGGGGTGTGACGTCTCCTTGCAGTATCGCAGTCACACCATTCTCAAAGCCGCATGGTAATTGAGTTGGAAAGAGTATGCGATGGAGTCGGACTTTGTGGAGAACGATCTTGGTAAAGGCGACGAGCAGCTCTCTCATTACCGTGAGCGATACTATTGAAAAGGGATAATATCGGCTCAAACGTGTACTCAACCTAGGCCCGAACCTTATCAGAGAAGTAGGACAGACGTCAAATGACTTCAGTGGATCTAACTTGATTACTCTCCACCACGATTACTCTATTGCAGAGCTACCTAGCAAACAAGTTTTCAAACGACTGTAGCACGGAACCGGTAAGTTTTCGAGCATCGGTTCCTATTCGAAGTTTTGTTCACTCACTCGCTCTACGAATCCGAAAGTTTGTAACCAGAATTTCCGAACACACTGTATATTTTCCATTTGTGGACTTCGAACAGCTGAATTGATGGAATGTTCATAACAGAGAACAGGCGGTAAGGAGTGCTCACTACAAATGTCATCGTTGTTCCAATTACAGAGCACGTTGCATCACCTGTAACGTTAAATCTAGACAGCCTGCAAAGAGATATAAAAGGCAGCGGATGTCAAAAGTCTCCCACGTACATGACGTAGACTTACCTGGCGATGACAGAAAACCAGCCGACTACGTTCACTCGATAGCTTCACGTCAGAGGCCTACTGGGGGACCGGACTTGCTAAAAGACGCTTAAGTACTTTTGAAATGCTCATGTTTAACAACACATCTAATATCTCATGGAAGAAATACAATGATGTTACAAAAGTCATGGGATACCGCATAATATCATATAGGACATCCTTTGGTCCTGCGTAATGCAACAACAACAAAAAATGGTTCAAATCGCTCTGAGCACTATGGGACTTAACATCTTAGGTCATCAGTCCCCTAGAACTTAGAACTACTTAAACCTAACTAACCTAAGGACATCACACACATCCATGCCTGAGGCAGGATTAGAATCTGCGACCGTAGCGAACACGCGGTTACAGACTGAAGCTCCTAGAACCGCACGGCCACAACGGCTGGCGTAATGCAACAACTCAATGTGGAATGGACTCTATAAGTCTTTGGATGTCCCCTGCAGAAATACTGACCCATGCTGCGTCTATAGCCGTGCGTAAGTGCGAAAGTATTGCCGGTGCAGGATTTGGACCTCTCGATCATGTTCCACAAGTATTCGATGGGATTCTTGTCGGGCGATAAGAGTAGCGAAACCATTCCCTCGAACTGTCCAGAATGTTCTTCAAATGCAAACAGCTGTGCCCAGGTGGCATGGCGAACTGTCATTCATAGAAGTTCCATCGTTATCTGAGAAAATAATGTACATGAATGGCTGAAAGTGGTCTCCAAGTAGCTTAACATCTAGAGGACCCAATCAATTTTATGTAAACACAGCTCACACAATTATGGAGTCACAGTGTGTTGTTGACCACTTGGATCCTTGACGTCGTGGGGACTGCGACACACTCAAACACTATTATTAGGTCTTACCAACTGAAACCGGCGTTCATCTGACCAGTAACTGTTCTCCAGTCGTCTTGGGTCCAACTAATATAGTCACAATCCCAGGACAAGCGATGCAGGCGATGTCGTCGGTCGCCTGCTGCCATTAACAGCAGGCAATACCACACTCTCCAAACGGACGGTTAGGTCTTGATGCGTTGCTTGTCTTTCAGCTCTGACAACTCTAAGCAAACACCGCTCCTTTTGGCCGTGAAATGAAAGCTATCGGCCGTTTCGTTGTCCGTGATGAGATAAAAGTCTGAATTTTTGCACAGTCTCGGCACAGTCTGGGCACTGTGGATCGTGGAATTATGAATTCCCTAACGAGTCCCGATATGGAATGTCTCATGTGGCTAGCTCCAACTATCATTCCGCGTTCAGAGTCTGTTAATTCCCGTAGTGCGGTAAAAATTCCGTCGGAACCCTTTCACTTGAATCACCTGAGTACAAATGACAGCTCCGCCAATCCACTGCCATTTTATACCTGAATTCGCGATACTACCGCCAGATGTTAATGTGCACATCGCTATCCCGTTGCTTTCGCCACCTAAGTGTAAAAGCAATGAAACAAAGTAAACCATGGACTATTGCTTTACCATCCTCAGAAAACTCTATGAAAAACCGAACCTTACGAGGGAGCACTTACAACAGATAAGCGGAATTAAAGCGAAACTCTTGACCATCAGACGGAAAGAATTAGGTGACCTGAAAATTAATACCACAGCAACGTCCATAGTAGAACCCCAGACAGCTTCCAGGTGGCAATCCATTGAACACCAAACCTACTGCAGACGGACGTTCGTAGATGAGCTGCAAATAGGGGGTGTCACTCACATAAACGAGATGGTGTATGAAATTTAACGACATTACCAGAAACTTTACTGTGTGAGTCACACCGATCAGTATTTTATAACTAAAGCCATACAACAATTGAACATATAAATTATTGCAGGCGGTAACGAATTAGTATCTGATTTTAGGGAGAATTAGGTATTGCATTCAATGCTAAATCACCAGCTCACAAAGCCGCAGGACCGGATGGAATTCCCAAAGAATTTTATCACAAATTCAGGGATGTCGTCAGGACTACTTTTACTTCTATTGTAAATGACACAATTAGTGGCGGGATTTGTGCTTAACGAGATGAAACGAGAGCAAGGCTGTTCTCGTACGAAACAAATGAGGTCTGAAAACTTGAAAATCTTGCAGCCTATTATACGAGTTCTGCTAAACTTTGGCTGCATACTGTCACCAGACCTATCAAAAGCAATATGACGCCTTTCTTAAAAAAAACATAATGTTTGCGTCCCTGGAAGAACTGTAATGTCAGCTGCTTCTTAAATTAGAGGCTTCATTTCAGTAGCTACTGTGGAAAACTTCAAACTCGCTCTTGTTTCCATCGATTTTCGTTTAGCGTTTGAGCCTGTCCAACATCAATACATAATGAGAACAATGGGGAAAGTGGGAGTGGAAGAGAGTGTAATAACACTCATTCGGAATGTGATCACTGGGTATTCGCTGGGTTAAAAGTTAACAGGTAGTTAACAAAACGTTTCAACATTCATCGGTGTGTGCTACATAGCAGCCCGCTCTCAACGCTCCTTTTCGCGCGGTCGCTATAACCCATGCTACGATTTTTTAACGAAAAGTAGTTACTAGAGGCGGTATGTTATGTATTTACATATTCTCATTCTTTATATGTGGATGTAAGAAAAGCTAAAATATCGACGAATTACGCTCAAAGGATCCTTACTTCAGAGTATTAAATTATGTATTTCTACATATTTTCTGTTGTAATACATATTTCACACCACTGTACATAATTTTACGTATTTTAATATGACGAAATTATTAAACGTTTTCTTATGACCAAAATAATTTTCCTTACATAGCAAGCAACAAAAAAACTGATTTTTATGATTGTGTTCCTCATATTGCTGACAATCCCGTTGCAGTCAAAGCTAAACTGCACAAGTCTATGTGGCCAGCAACGGCTAGTTTCGAACGCTTTTCTGTCTTGTTACTAAACGCTTCAAAACGTGTAACAGTCAAATGCGTTTCTGTTAACCATAGTACTATTTACGTCTTCGTTAATATCAAAGCTGAAAGCACAGATTTCTATTGACAGTGCTTTAACGTTAAAATAGTCCTCCACGATTCTTGTGATAAATATACAGGACGAACGATGAAATCTTAAGCTGAACATCATTTGTGAAGCAATGTGTTCTTCAAAGAAACAGGTTACACATACACAGTTGCACGGACAGCCTACATCATCTAACATTGAATCTTGCAAGAACTATGTTTTGCATTGGTTGTAGGTGTCCTACTCTGGAACGAACTTCAGGTATCGGAGTTGAAACATTTCGTCAGCAATAATGCAACCGCAACGTTCCCGATAACTCCACTAGCAGGAAGAATTATGTGGGTTACTATTATGTCGCCATATTAGAAAAAAACCAGGGTTGGCATTGGCACATCACGAATGGGGATTTCTGCTAATGAAATGATGGATACTGCACGCCTTTTCATCGCCGTCTAATTGTGAACAAGGTGGACTATCTGGATGCATCTACATGTTACTTAATTTACTGTAAACCATTGGAGGCAGTAAGTAGATCAACAACTGCTATATTTGGCTCTGAACACTATGGGACTTAAAATCTTAGGTCATCAGTCCCCTAGAACATAGAACTAGTTAAACGCAACTAACCTAAGGACATCACACACATCCATGCCCGAGGCAGGATTCGAACCTGCGACCGTAGTAGTCCAGCGGTACCGGATTGCAGCCCCTAGAACCGCAGGGCCACCGCGACCCGCTGCTAGATTCTACCAATGATGGACGTAAGGTAGTACGTCATCATGTCGTAAAATAAGATACTGTCCCACCGACGTACACAAATACAGCTCCTTGCATGTTGAAAGCGTGGAAATCGCTTAATGTACACTCCTGGAAATTGAAATAAGAACACCGTGAATTCATTGTCCCAGGAAGGGGAAACTTTATTGACACATTCCTGGGGTCAGATACATCACATGATCACAGTGACAGAACCACAGGCACATTGATACACGCAACAGAGCATGCACAATGTCGGCACTAGTACAGTGTATATTCACCTTTCGCAGCAACGCAGGCTGCTATTCTCCCATGGAGACGATCGTAGAGATGCTGGATGTAGTCCTGTGGGACGGCTTGCCATGCCATTTCCACCTGGCGCCTCAGTTGGACCAGCGTTCGTGCTGGACGTGCAGACCGCGTGAGACGACGCTTCATCCAGTCCCAAACATGCTCATTGGGGGACAGATCAGGAGATCTTGCTGGCCAGGGTAGTTGACTTACACCTTCTAGAGCACGTTGGGTGGCACGGGATACATGCGGACGTGCATTGTCCTGTTGGAACAGCAAGTTCCCTTGCCGGTCTAGGAATGGTAGAACGATGGGTTCGATGACGGTTTGGATGTACCGTGCACTATTCAGTGCCCCCTCGACGATCAACAGACGTGTACGGCCAGTGTAGGAGATCGCTCCCCACACCATGATGCCGGGTGTTGGCCCTGTGTGCCTCGGTCGTATGCAGTCCTGATTGTGGCGCTCACCTGCACGGCGCCAAATACGCATACGACCATCATTGGCACCAAGGCAGAAGCGACTCTCATCGCTGAAGACGACACGTCTCCATTCGTCCCTCCAGGCGGGCTGCACGATGTTGGGGCGTCAGCGGAAGACGGCCTAACGGTGTGCGGGACCGTAGCCCAGCTTCATGGAGACGGTTGCGAATGGTCCTCGCCGATACCCCAGGAGCAACGGTGTCCCTAATTTGCTGGGAAGTGGCGGTGCGGTCCCCTACGGCACTGCGTGGGATCCTACGGTCTTGGCGTGCATCCTTGCGTCGCTGCGGTCCGATCCCAGGTCGACGGGCACGTGCACCTTCCGCCGACCACTGGCGACAACATCGATGTACTGTGGAGACCTCACGCCCCACGTGTTGAGCAATTCGCCGGTACGTCCACCCGGCCTCCCGCATGCCCACTATACGCCCTCGCTCTAAGTCCGTCAACTGCACGTACGGTTCACGTCCACGCTGTCGCGGCATGCTACCAGTGTTAAAGACTGCGATGGAGCTCCGTATGCCACGGCAAACTGGCTGACACTGACGGCGGCGGTGCACAAATGCTGCGCAGCTAGCGCCATTCGACGGCCAACACCGCGGTTCCTGGTGTGTTCACTGTGCCGTGCGTGTGATCATTGCTTGTACAGCCCTCTCGCAGTATCCGAAGCAAGTATGATTGGTCTGACACACCGGTGTCAATGTGTTCTTTTTTTCCATTTCCAGGAGTGTATTTTATTCTATGTTAGTGTATGTTTCATGTACGACTCAATCATCTCAACGAGTGGCAGAGTCAGTCAAACGTCGATTTCCGGAAGTAAACAATCTGATATGTGCAACGAAGAAGATTTTCTTGAAATGTTCTTTCCGTGGACAACACTACAAGCAGCAGCTACATGATATACCTCTGCCTCCAGAGCCAGTGATAACAAGGTAGGCAACACAGATTGAAGCTGTGAGTTTCTGCTGTAAACCCCATGCAACAGTGAAATTAGTAACGGGGAATTGATCTTTTGATTCTGCCGTGTTTGTGAGTGAATCCTTGTCACCATTCAACATTTCTAAAATGCTCAGTTCAGTTTCATAAATGGCAAGTCACTTCAGGTGGCTTCACGACAGTTTCAAGAAACTGGAGACTTCTAGTATGCCTCTCCGAGATATATTTTGTGCGGTATCCAACTGTTGATGGTTGAAGATTTTCGTGACAATTTTATGACGACTAAACTATTCCGTCAAGATAGTGCAGCTCTTCAGTTTCATGATAACTGAACTATTCCGTCAGGAAACGTGCACCTCTTCTTTGAATTTTTTCCATCTCTCCGACAAGTTCAGCTTGGAAATTTCTCCTGATTGATAAATACTACGCAAGAACTGTTCTATCGAGCGGTTTTGTAGGCGACCTCTTTCGTGCATGAATCACGCTTCTGCAGGAATCTTCTAATACTTCTGAGTCTTGCATCTGCCTCCTCGGTTTATTTTTATGCGTATGAGCGTTATCTTCCCTGTTGAACATGTCCGTCAGAAACGGCACGACTCACGATGAAGCAACTGAGACACATACAAGAATAGTTATGATGAAAGGAATGGAAAGAAAACTGGATGGGAAAGAGAGAGAAAGGGAATAATCACTTCCAGCCACACAGTTGCTGGCGGCAATGCAACGACGAATGTTGACTTTTTATACGGAACTGGTAATCAAACCCGATTGATCCACTTCTCTACAATGATAGTCTTAATCGCTTCGGCCATCCGGACGCGCTTTCTGTAACACGACATCCATACACCCTCATGTAGGCGTGAGCGGTGGACGGAGTAGCAGCCGGAGGGAGGGGAGGAGGGGACAAAAGCACTGCGCCAGCTGCAATGCAGTCAGCTAATCAGCGTTCCTGAGGATGGCAACGTTGGTGCTTGCTGATATATTGTGTCCCTTGGGCACGGACACCCAGTCATTCACACGTGAACTATTTTATAATGGAGTACCTTCTATTAGGTTCATTTTAAATAAAAGTATTGACTGAAATAAGTAGACTAATACCCACTGACCTGTACATCCGAAAACTATGAATATTTACCCATAGTTACTGAACTGCAGCAAACGCTAACCAATAAAGTTCTACCCAAGGGAACTTAATATAGAAAATATTAACAACACTATTTGCAAGAGCAAAATTATTAAATGCTCTATGTGTTCCAGTACATGTAAATCATTATATCTGACGATTTACATATTAGGTTAGTTGGTAATGTAGAGGACAGGTAAGGCGAACGGATAAATAAAGCAATATTCTTAAAATTCTCAATCCTCATTATTTAGTCAATGGAGGTCATCGTCTCTAAAACAAATACTTATCAGTTATTGATTTACACTGCGTCACTTTTTTCTTACATTTTGATAATGGCTTCGATGATATTATGTAAGATTTTCACATAGCTTATTATGTAGACATCGTACCTTGCGTTAAAGAAAAGTATACTTAATTCGACTTTGCCAATGGCATTTCTGCAGTGGTAAAGCCAGTTCTCATCAAATCACCACCATTCAGCACTGTGGGACTTGTGTAGCAAACATTTGGATGGATCACAATCCGAGTCTGCCGAGCTCTGTTGGTAAGTGGGGCGCACTCAGCCCTTGTGAGGCCAATTGAGGAGCCGACAACGACTGGAAGACCAGCTGAGAAGACACGGCGATCGGTCGGTTCCGTTCGGTCTTCCGAGGCCTGTTCTGTAGGAGGAGTTCAACTTCTCTCTTCCAAGTATCACTCACAGTAATGGCTCTCCTTCCGCAGTGTGCCGTGTCGAGAAACGAACGAAACGTATTGTCACTATTGTCTCACTAGGATAAAAATACTGTATATTAGGATAACATCACTAAACAACCTAATAAAGATTACGTAAATTGAAGGTGGAGGGGGAAGAAAGGAAAGGAATGAGACTACTGATAATATGAGCTGTAAAGGTACTTTAACCGGAATCAACGGCGACAAGCGAAAATGTGTTCCGGACCGTGACCAGAAGCCAGTAACTCCTGCCTACTAGGCAGTGGCAAACCCTCGCGGCCGACTCACATACCCACCTGTCGCCACCTATCTCTCAGTCCTCTTCCGTAACGTACATGCTCGCTACTTTGAAATTTCCACGGAGGTGATACGTAACTTGTAACCGCACTGAAGTTGGCGAATTCATTGCCCATCGAGGTAAATCAACTATAGAAACGCGTGATATCCGAAAGAACAGACACCAAGCATTCATACAAACTAATCAAGATTTAACGGATTATCATTCAAATGTATTCGTCACCATACGATATGAAAAATGACATAATAACGTAACGAACATTTACAGACCCTGTCCTGAGCAGAGAATGAATAAAGTCGACACATTGTCGTAAGGCTCTAGGTAACGTGTGTTCGCACTACCTTCCTCACTGACAGGTTGACAACATTAGGTACATAGTACACCCGTACTTACGGCTTGTTCTTTCAGCAAATCATTGTACCTATCCCAGAGCTTCAGAAATGTTTCACTATGGTGAAGCGAACAACTGTGAGTAGTATGTGTGAGTAAGTACGCAGGTGAGTGTATGCGAGAGCGCGCTTCCAGGTAACCTGATCTCAGTCCACTTCATCACATCTGGGGCACCGTCGAGAGATATATGTGAACTGGAACCTGACCTGACATATCTCCATAAGTTAATGGCATCGATCGTTTCCCGAAGGCTTTCGGTATCTTGTGGACTACCTGGAACGATGCCTCAAGGCCGTCATCAGGAATAGAGGCGCTCTACGTGCTACTGGGTAGCCAAGTAGTTTGCGCAATCTTTAATACAGCTGCCTTAAGTAGAATTAGTATGAACTCTTTTCCCAAACAAAATCCGAAGGGCCGTCCTTCATGCCTCTGTCTGAAATTGAAATATTCAGTGGTTATGCCAAGCGTACGCATGAAGATATACACTTAATTATGTACTATTATTTATTATTTTTCGCGGATTCAGAAGTTCTGTTGACTGACATTGACAATAGCCACCGACATCTTCAAAAAGAAACAGTCATAGAATATTCCGTTTGTAATATATCTCCCTCAAAAAATTAGTATGAATACAGAAACCTGACGATCATAACTGGTGGTACAACTGTAACTTAATTCCATTTTTGTACCGTTCGTCTAACGTTTCATAACAAGATCAATATCCAGGTTCTATTCTAAAGAATCCCAATTCTTCCAAGTACCTACTCAATTCATTTTCAACGACTCTAAATAAATATAATCCACTTTCAAAAGAAAACCCCATTCCTTGGCTACTCAATTTAAGGCTGCTTGTCGATAGATACCTCTTTTTTCTTTATTCTATTATATATGTTCTTCACCTTTTTTTAAAAATTTTCTGTGACAGCATGGATAAATCATTATTAAAGATTATCTATGGTAGTACTTCATTCTTCTTTGGTGGTTTTTCAACCACAACGGATCAATGTCTCTAGCCTTGTAATACTTCTCTCACTACTCAGTCGTAACGAACAGCGGGCTGCTCAGAATTCTGCTTTTCCGACAGCTTTTCCTCGTCATGTAAATTTGCAGCCGTCTCCAACTTCTCGACATTTGTTTGAGACGTACTGGTGAGGCACAAGTGACAGTAACGCTGTATTTCATCAGCAATTTGCTGCTTGCAGCAGTAATATGTTGCAAAGAACCAATACGAAGACTTCTGCGTCACTAACTTATTCTCTGCAAGCAAGGTCTAATTTCTGCCAGTATTTTTCGAGCAGTAGTATATCTGTGAAACAATATGACTGCGATTTATTTTTCGGAAACAGACTGTACGGCAGAAACATTCACACGTTTATCCATTGAGATGAACATCGTCATTGAGAAGCTTCAGGTTTGGATGAACACGTATGCATAATATGTTATTATGCCTCAAGATAATTTCTTTTGTGAATTATCAATAACGTTATGAGACTCTGTAAACGATCTCACATTAATCATATATATATATATATATATATATATATATATATATATATATATATATATATATATATATATTTCATTTTTAGTCAGTTGCATCATGCTGAGATCTTAATATCGCCCTTGGTCTTGCTTTGTGGGAGTTGAGTGAAAACAATCGTAGACTTACGTAATAAGGAAAAATGTTTCAGTATCTTCCAGGAATAATTTGTTAATCTGAGAAAACGTCCGAACTTTCAAGAAAGAGATTTATTCATGACTGTTCAACTAGCCATACCTTGTACGCCTGCCGTAAACTGAGCGATGTCGCCTCACCAGTGAGACGCCTTCTTTTCTGACGCTATCTGGCAGCACGTAACACACAAAGAGAGGTTTTATGTTTCTTTCGTTCCACCATACTTTACCAGTAATCCCCGAAACCGTAAATCGTCACTAATATATCAATATTTGTAAAAAAGTTAATTTCAAATGTACCTTCTACAATCGCATGTGTAATGTAGCACTCTTTCAATCATCTTGATTTGTAAGTTTTCCCTACTGTAAACTGGATCAGTCCCTTCTTTTCTCCAACACCTGTCACAAAAATGTCCGTAATACGGTGTTTCACGAAAATAATGAAGGGTCTATTGTTTTCTCATTATCTCTGTCTGTCTGTCTTTCTGTGTTTATACTCGATTCGGTTCCCTCCTTCCCCCACCTCTTGCTCACGCCAGTGTATAAATTTTGGATTTATATGTTCACATATTTTTCAGAGATAATGGAATCTAGTGGTATTCACTCTCTCTTAGTTTTTGCATGGTTTTATATTTTCCTTTTTCTCTTTCGTTAGGACGCGAATTCGAACTTTTTCCTAACAGTGACAGCGTGCCATAGATGGAATTAGCGAGGCGTTCGTAACAATTGCCTCCCTTCACGCTTCACTTAAAGCGGATAAATTTCGACATAATCGGTCTGATGGTGTACAGTGACGGGTTACTAAGACACGTGCTAACATTTTGAGTGGTAGATATGGCTCTCAAAGGAAAGTACGAACGGTCATTGTAAGGGGAGTAGATCATTGGTGTAGGTGATTCAGGTTTCCTGGGAAGCTGGCTGTGGAAAAAGGGAATAAAATTAAATGCGTCACATCGACTACGATGTCATAATACAAACCAGCTATTATTGGAGAAAGATGACACAGGTAAGAGTCTACGGCTTTTCACAGACATCATGACGATAATTGTACTTGGAGGAACCATGGAAAACGCCAAGCTTGGTTGTCATACGGATGTCCATCCCTTCCGAAAGCGAGTCCATTGCGTTTAATAGCTATGCTACGTTACTCGGTGAGGAGGATGGATATAAAGAAATGAGGAGTAGAAAGATAAGAGATGAGGGGAAGTTAGATAGATAGAGTCAAACCAGTCGAAATATCCTATTAAACAGTATAATTAAACAAAAACGAATCTGCTGCTTTTGGTTTGATCTGGTTATTAAAATTTTTACAGAATCCGGGCGGAATGGTAGACATTAATATGGGGTGCGACCACCAGTTACCTTTACGAAGGCCTGAACTCTGCTTGAGACACATAAACAAGTTGTCTGAATGCCTGTGGAGGAATGGCAGCCCTTTCTTTCACGAGAGTGGAAACCAGAGAAGGTACTTATGCAGGAAACGGTGACCTGGAGGATAGCCTACATTGTAGCTGATCCAAAAGGTTCTCCATTGGGTTCACATCGGGAACCTGGGCATTCCATTTCATATCAGGAATGTTTCTGTACACAAACAATTGGCTCACAGAAGATTCGCATTGTCATGCTGATATAAACGTCATCGTTTCCGTAATGTTCCTCTATTTTAAATAGCACACAGTGCTGGAAAATACCATAATATCCTTTCGCATTTAGCGTTTTCTTAAGCGCAATAGGAGATCACATCCCAATCACGAAAAATACCCCCACAACGAAACACCACCTCCATTCGCCAGACCCAAACGCCACTATTGCTTGGCCACACAGTACAGCGTGGTTCATCTCTTCACGGAACTCTTTTCCAGTCATCCACTGTCCCGTGACATCACTGTTCATAACCCCTCAAGCGTAACTTAGCACTGACTACAGATATAGGTGACTTGTGGGGAGCTGTTCGACCATTGTACAGTTCATTTCAGTTCAATACGCACTGTCAATGTACTAGATGGAATGCCCATAGCACTTTGGAACTCACGAGGGATTTATTCCGCTGATTTCATGCGATTTTCACAACCACTTTCCGCTATTTTCGACGATCCATGTCCGTTAGTGCAGGAAGTCTATCTTGTCTTGGATTAGTTCTGTTTGTTCCTTCCCGTTTTGCACTTCACAGTTACCTCGCCAACACTCCACTTGGAAAACCTTGGAAGGGTACAATTATCTCTGACAGATTTGCTACTCAGATGATATCCAAAGATTAGTCACTGAGCTGCTGTTATTGCTTCTCTACTGACAACACAATACTTCCCTTCTGCTTTTCTACTGGCTGGTGCGCCCGTTGAGACAATTAGTGGGCAATTTCGCCTCACATAGAGGTGTTCAAAAATGCCTCTGAGCACTAAGGGACTTAACTTCTAAGGTCATCAGTCCCAAGAACTTATAACTCCTTAAACCTAACTAACCTAAGGACATCACACACATCAATGCCCGAAGCAGGATTCGAACCTGCTATCGTAGCGGTCGCGCAGTTCCAGACTGTGGCGCCTAGAACCGCACGGCCACACCACCCAGCACATTCAGGTGTGCAGGTAGTTTTTATCAGATACTGAACATCGAGGTGACAGAAAGTCATTTGAGAGCGATACTCACATACAAGACCGCACGACGGGAATTATTGGACTCTAAACGCTAATTGCGAGTTCGAGCTTGGAGCATGAGACATTCCATTTCGGAAATCGCTAAGGAATTCAACATCCGCAGTGTCAATAGCGTGCCGAGATCACCGTATATCAGGCATTACTCCTCACTAGGGACAACGCAGGGGCCCACGGCTTTCACTTAATAACCGAGAACAACGGCGTTTGCGTAGAGTTGTCAGTGCTAACATACGAGTAACACTGCGTGAAGTAACAGAATCATGTAATGCGGGAGGCACGACGAGCGTATCCGTTAGGACAGTGATGCGAAATTTGTAGTTAATGGGCTGTGGCGACACACAACCGACGCGTGTGGCCATGCTAACAGCACGACATCGCCTGCAGAGCATGTCTTGGGCTCGTAGCCATGTCGGTTGGATCCTAGACGACTCGAAAAGCGTGCGCTGGTCAGGTGAGTCCCATTTTCAGTTTGTAACAACTGATGGAAGGGATCGAGTGTGGTTTAGACCCCATGAAACCGTAACACCAAGTTTTTAGGAAAGCATGTGCAAGCTTTTGGTGGCTCCATGATAGGGTGGGCTATTGACAAGGAATGGACTAGGTCCCAATGAAATCATTGGCTGGAAAAGGTTACGTTCAGCTACTTGCAGACCATTTTCAGCCATTCAGGGACTTCACGTACCCAAACAAAGTCGGAACTTTTATAGATGGCAATGCTCTATTTCCCGGCTCATAATTTTTCGCGATTTGTTTGAAGAACGTTCTGGACAATTCGAGACAATGACTTGGCTACCAAGATCATCCGACATGAATCCCTTCGAACACAGTATTTCTGCAGGAGATTGCCAACGAGATGTTGAGTCCAAGCCATGTCGAGTTAGTGCACTACGCCGTCAAAACGAGATCCGACTCGATATTAGGAAGCATCCAATGTCATATCAGTGTACATCGCTAGACGGTCTCTAGTGGAGTAAGCCGGGCGGGATTAGCCGAGCGGTCTCAGGCGCTGCAGTCATGGACTGTGCGGCTGGTCCCGGCGGAGGCTCGAGACCTCCCTCGGGCATGGGTGTGTGTGTTTGTCCTTAGGATAATTTAGGTTAAGTAGTGTGTAAGGTTAGGGAATGATGACCTTAGCAGTTAAGTTCCATAAGATTTCACACAGATTTGGCTTTTCTAGTGGAGTAAACATTTTTCTAGTCTGACGGTTGTGTGGCATATTTATGTTGTCGAAAATAAGGACTGTTATAAAACTTGGTGGTTTTTTCGATATCCAAAGCGTTGAAGTATTGTTGGTGCTGTTCTTGCAGTCTTCATTACGAGAGATGAGGTGAGAATGATCTCAGCGCCAGTCTGTCCTAAAAGACTATTCGTGGCTTCACAAAAGCTGCTCCATACGATCAGTTGAGCTTACTTACTGTATTCACGCCGTGCTCTCTCTCTATAATTTCGTTCCCCACCCCTCCACCCTTGTCTTAACTAGCAAGTTAACTATCCTTGATGCCTTAGGATGTATTGTCAGTCTATCTCTCCTTTTAGTAGAGCCATCAAGTTCTTTTCTCCCTCATGCTATTCAGTATTTCTTCATTAGTCATGTTTTCTGGTCATATAACTGTAAGCATTTCTCTGCAGTACACATATGGAAAGCTTCAGTTATCTTTCCATCAATAAGAACATTAACTGCAAGTGACGTAATACATGGGAACATTTATCAATCATTTGTCTAAAGTAACCAATGCAGCGTCTTTTTGGACCTCAGCGACCACTTTCAATGACGACTGGTCATACACAAAAATTTTTTGAAATATCTCTCTTTAGAAGATTTTCGTTAATGTACTCTGTGCATGACTGAGATTCAAATGTAATGCTGTGCAACGCATCTGCAATTCATAGTGAGTTGAAACTTCCTGGAAGGTTAGAACTGCCTGCTACACCAGATTTCAAACTGAGATAGACTCTACCGACTGAGCTATCCAAACACAAAGACAACTCACGATTCACCATGAGAGCACCAGTACCGACAGTACATCCTCTTCAACGTCTGAATGTAACCAAAGGAACAAGCGGTCATTCGTGAAGAAACTCAGATTCGTTAGTGTTTGCTCATCTTGGAATGCCCAAACGGGTGAGTGCCGCACAGTTTCCGTCTCCTGTGGAGGCGTTTGGTGTAAGTGGACCTGTACATACACAAAGTCGTACATAACAAAAAGTAAAGGAAAGTATCTAAGACCAAGCTCGGGAAATAATGACTGCTCAGCCCGATCAATAATGTATTTCTTCGGGGCACGCACGAAGTATGTAGTTTGTGTTACCACTATCGATATCTGCGTGGACTTGATTTCTAAGGTTTACTACCCCTTGACTTTCCGGCTATTGTCAAGGAATCTATGACCATGGTGCGTCACGGTACAATTTGCCGCCGTCATTACGGTCAGCAGTCTGAAAAAACCGGTACATTCCGAAGAACGTAAAATGTCCTGTAACACGAAATAATAATGCTCTTTAAAAAAAGTCTGTATTCCTGTGCGTGCAAATGTACACAGGCATTATCTCTTTGTTTGTTTGCACTTATATCTTGGTTAATGTAATAATTGCTGTTGTTTGTGCTTAATGTTCGCCACTACCTTTGTACAGCACTGCAATTCAGAATTTTCAACTACAGTAAACAATGTTAGTAAAAATCTGTGGTCCACGGGTAGTGTTTTTGGCTAGTAATCAAAACATCATGGTTCCGTGGTTCGAACCTAACCACTGCTAAGGCATCTTATGCAATGGAGGTTGAATATCACAGGTGTAAAGAGTCATTCTTGTTTTGCCAGCGGCCTTGTCAAAGAGAGAGGAAGACTGTACAGAGTTACAGGGCACTCCCTTCCCCCTTGCGTGGGAAACTGAACCTGGAAGATGGAAGAGTCAGCAATGATCAGTAGGATGAGGCTGTAGAAGACAACGGAAACCACTGCATTAAAGACACACAACGTGTATTGACAGGACATGTAAAAGGTAACTGAAAAAGTGTCATATTTAGTCTCCATCGGTAAAAGATTCAAGATTAGTTACCTATTCGAACTTGCGGGAGGCGACTGCCAAAGGGGAGATAGTAGTGAGAAAATAACTTAATCACCAACACAAAGGAAGGGTAACAAACAACGGATTGGAGTGAGGTATGGCAGAAGTTTGAACGTGGCAGAGAAGCTAGAATACTTGAAAACGTAAATGCAAAATGTTGTGTTGGCAGAAGAGCCAACGCCGTGTTACGAGAGGAGACCGAAATGAACGCGGTTTAGCTCACGCAGGCTGGCGTGAAGAGGGAAGAACTATACTGACGTGAGGTCTGGAACATGACAAGGAATTAGAATTCAGAAAGCGGATGTAATTAGTTTGATACTGAATTTTAATCCATTAATGGTGAACGTCGCTCTTGACGGTACATGATTCACAATGTTATCTCTTCAGAATACATTCTTGAAGAATATGTCGCTAGCAAAGTCGGCTGTACAACAGGGGCGAGTGCTAGGGAACCTCTTAGACTAGACCTGCCGTGTGGTGGCGCTCGGTCTGCAATCACTGATATTGGCGACACGCGGGTCCGACGTATACTAAAGGACCGCGGCCGATTTAAAGGCTACCACCTAGCAAGTGTGTGTCTGGCGGTGACACCACACAAAGTCCCAGCTGAGGACTGTGATTTGAAATGGAAAGATCAAAAGTTTTACCTAGTCAGAGGCTTAATGGGTAATATTAAATGCAGTACAAATTATTTAATGGGAACATGATTCGTTGTGAATAGGAAAGTAGGGTAGAGAGTGCCTTACTGCAAAAAGTTCAGTTAAAGGGTTTTTCTTACGAGAACCGCCAGCAGACTAAACCCAAAAACAGTAGTTTAGGTGCATATTCCCACACCACAAGCAGAATATGAGGAGAGAGGAAAAGTATACGACGATATTAAATGTGTAATTCAATGTGTAAAGGCAGCTGGTAGTCTAATAACTACACGGTACTGGAACGTGATGGTAGATGAAGAAATAAAAGACATTTAAAAGAGAATATGAGCTTGATCTAACGAAATACAAAGGAGATTAACTGACTTCTGCAATAAATTTGACCGAGTAAAGGTCATACATTGATAAAAAATCACAATAGGAGAAGGTATACTTGGAAAAGGCAAGGATATACGCAAAATTCCAACAGGTGTACATGGTGAACAGAAACAGATTTCTAATTTAGATACTAAATGCCAAGGATTACCGAGGAGCAGTTACAGACTTGCATCTCAGTACAGTAGCAGCTGAATATTAAGAGACATCTCCAATTAAAATGAAAAGTAAGCACAGAAATGGGATTTTGAATTGCTTCGCAATGTGGAGTGCTTCGGAAGTTTTCTGATGACATAAATACGGCGATAATGAATGCAACAGCTGACAGTTTAACTGAAGAGGAATGGATAATCACAGAATTTGGGCAAACAAATGTAGGCACAAAGAAGGTAATACCCGAGGAACCTTGTGTATTAGAAGAAATGTTTCAACTGATCGAAGAAAATTTGAATACAAAAATGTTCAGGAAAATTCAAGAATATGGAAATATAAGTCGGTTAGGAATAAAATAATTACAGAATGTAGGGAAACGAAAGCGGAATGGCTGAAGTAAAAAGGAAATGAATTTGAGAAAGAAGAGGTTATCGGAAGGAATGATTCACTAACAGTGAAAACAATTTCCGGTATTTCAAGTAACGGCGTCAACATGAATAGTGCAATGGGAATTCGACTGCGATGCACAGGAAAGAGCAGACAAAAAAAAGGCTCTGATCACTATGGGACTTAGCTGCTGAGGTCATCAGTACCCTAGAACTTAGAACTCATAAAAACTACCTAACCTAAGGACACACACACATCTATGCCGGAGGCAGGATTCGAACCTGCGAGCGTAGCGGTTGCAGACTGTATCGCCTAGAAACGCTCGGCCACAGCGGCTTGCAGAGAGCATACAGGTGCAAAGAGTATACTGAAAGCTTCTGTGAGGGAGAGTAATTGTCTGATGACGTGATTGAGGAAGAAATGAGAATAGATTTGGTAGAGGCAGAGGAGCCAGAATTACGATCCCCTTTTTGAGCTCCAGTCAAATTGAGCGTAGTCCACCAGTAACGTATCTTTTTCATAACTAAATGTTCATGCCACAGAAAATGTTTTGCTGTTGGAGATACGCTCAGTGATGTCCCTCTCTCATGGCACGACACATTATGATCCTGTTCAATCACTTTTCGCACTGCTTCGACGCAATCGAGTCTAATTGGCCTTACAGCGATTAAATTATATATGCGACAGAATGTACTCTTTCAGCAGTCTAATGTGACCACAATCAGTGTCTAGTGAGACATGAGCTCTGCTTATACATTCCCTGCTTTGTGTTATCACAGATAGCATTTAAGTTCAAAATGATTCTGAGAACTATGGGACTCAACTGCTGTGGTCATGAGTCCCCTAGAACTTAGAACTACTTAAACATAACTAAACTAAGGACATCACACACACCGATGCCCGAGGCAGGATTCGAACCTGCGATCCTAGCAGCAGCGCGGCTCCGGAATGGAGCGCCTAGAACCGCCCGGCCACCGCGGCCGGCAGCATTTAAATATTCCCATTTATACTGGAAATGCAGGACATGTGAGGGGCCTATTTGTACTGTCCGGCATCAAAGTGAACACTGACATTTAGGCCCTTGTCCCTGCAAAGAAGTAGCACTCCGATCGAGAGTCCGTTGTTCTCTCTGAAATTTATCAATGAGTAGGCTAAGGCCCATGACGCTACTAAGTGATTATCCGAAGTTAATTGGTATGCCACAATAATTTTTATTTATTTATCGCACACGGAGCAGCTAACTCCCTAAATGGCTGGCAAAATATTTCACAAACGTAAGGTCACAATGCCACACGTAACACAGTTAATATATGTAACACTTATAGTTCTGGAGCATTAAATACATATTAGAAAACTGTCACAGATCAATTTACACATTCTAGTATATTCTGGTCTCCCCCGCACTGCTAGACGAGTGCGGTTACTTAACGTCATTGTATGCGGCGTGTAGTTCAGATCTTAATCGTCTGGCCTCTAAACTGAGCTGTATCGTATGGTCTTATCGACTGGACTGGTCTTCACGCATCACTTCGCTCGGTGCGTATCTTCGGCCGGAGCATAAGAAGGGCTTCCGACTGCATATCGTTACTACAATGTTGTTAAAAGTAGTTTTTAAAATGAAATCTGAAATGAATTTATGATAGTTTACTACTGAGAGAGTATCTAGTACGATTGTAAATTAAATCTGAGCTACATTTTAAAATCTACAGATATTATAAGACTTTAAAGAAACGTGATGCATATATCACTTACTCTCTGGAAGTCACCGCTGTGAGAGTAACAACCACCTGTCTATCAAAGGGGTGGGGTGGGGATGAAAAAGAGGTGTTGCCCACGACGCTAGAATACCCATCATTTTGTCATCCAGTATTTGAGAATTAGAGCACTTAGAGATTTGGAGCAAACTTCTTTACACGTAATTCCAGAGGTTTAAGAAACTTTTTATCGCTGATGACACCACAAAAAAAAAAGAAGTTTATCGCTTACAACGCTTACGCTACTCCTGCAGTAAAACTGACGCATGTAGCATAAAGTTTTAATTTTTTACTTTTTAACTAATGGATATATTTGCGTCATATTTTGCAGACAGTATTCTGCATAATGTGAGCATTAATGAGCAGGTACAGATAACGCTCACTTAAAGGTGTCGTTTACGGAATTGTCCGAATAAGACGGCACGTGAAGAATGAGAATTCAATCTCTAAAATATTCAAAGCATTTGGTGACCTGCAGAATCGAGAGTAAGATTTATTGAAATACCAGAACAGTAAGCAAACAAGAGAAAGTTATAAAGCCGTTGGGCCAAACCGCACGTAAATCAAAAACACTTTCTTATTGCTTCAGACGTAATATAAAATAAATTATTTCCATTTCCGTTTGTAAAAGTTCGTACATTAGAAACCTTGTTCGAGCATTTCAAAATCTTCTCAATCAATCAGACGTTATTGTAATGTTGTAATGTAAAATACGAAGTAACAGCCCGTTGCTCCTTAGCAGCCGCGCAAGTTACGAAGCTTGGGATTAGAATACTTCTGCGATTCCTTAGCCACTTTAAGAATGTGAAATTAAAAACCGTGATTGTGGTGACAGACTGTACGCAGCTTAGTCTGAGATCTAATATAGGCTGGAAGTCGTATGACTGGTTGTGAGTTGGCGAAGACAACAAAAATTTGAAAGCAAAATACTACTTGAGTTGTCTTCGGTTCTGCAGAAATTCCAACAAATTCAATCGTAAATTTCTCTCTGCACAGATTACAGCACACTAGTTTTCTCAAGTGCCAAAAAGCTGGGGCTAATCATATTATTTTAACAGGAGTTGACGATAATTGCGTGTCTTTAATTCAAATTCTGTTTTGTTTGTGGAAAGAAAAGAATGGGCACCCAATACAGGAACTTTCTTTTGTGTATCTCACGAGGTCGAAAAATGGCTGCAGTGACTGAATAATTATTGTCAAGTCATTTGAGGTGGCGATCGTAACAAACATCGTAATCCCTTTACCGAGTGGATTGTCGTACAATTTAGAAAGCGTGAATAGCAGCTACTACAGCTACTATCAAATTTTATAGCGTAAAATCATTTTAGTTCACGACAAAATACAATGAATGTGTACAGGGTTTGCAATGCACTGTAGATCAGAGACTTTTCTCCGGCCAACAAGGCGTGCAACTGCAACAAGTACTGATTGTTTTAGCTTCATGACAAAGGGAGATTGTTGTTGTTGCTGTTGATGTTGTTGTGGTCTTCAGTCCTGAGACTGGTTTGATGCAGCTCTCCATGCTAATTTACCCTGTGCAAGCTGCTTCATCTCCCAGTACTTACTGCAACTTACATCGTTCTGATTCTGCTTAGTGGATTCATCTCTTGGTCTCCCTCTACGATTTTTACCCTCCACGCTACTCTCCCATGCTAAATAGTAGTTGAATAAAAATTATTTTATATTTCCAATCGCTTATTCGGTTTGCTAGTAGAATTACGAATCCATACACAACATAAAAACGGATGTTTATACTGTGTGTATGTCCCGTATCTCCTTCTAAACCACTGAACCGATTTCAATCAGACTTCGTACACATATGCCTCACTGTCAGGCAACAATCGCTACCTTGTAATAGATCAGCAGATATGACGTACTAAGTAACGAGATCCTTGAAAAACTGCCGCATCATGCATTGCGTTGAAATTCATTACTCTTTTCAACAAAGTCTTCTCACAAGATATTCCACAGACAGCATCGATATATGCCGCCGTACGTACATATACAAATAAATCAATGTACGACACATAGTTCAAGAGTTATTGCGTCATAATCATAGAGATTCCTGAAAAACTGCCACATCATACATTAAGCTTTATTACATTTATTCTTTACTATTTTAGCACAACTGCAGTCGTATCGACGTAAGAAAATCCCTGACACCTGACAGCGCTTTCGAAAGCGGATGAGGCGAAACCAGTATCCACCTATAGAGTTATGAAGAGGCGTTGTCATAGAGACGTGTACGAAATCGCGTTGCACATTTCTTTCTATGACTTTTTCAAAGATGTTTCCACGTATAAATGGAAATGTCTTTTTCGATTATACTAAAAAATTTTATTTAACCAATTTTCCCCAGAAGTCAACGACCACCGCGAGATTACTTAAACAGGAAACTATCGTCTCGATGGGCGGATTAATTTTGCAGATCTCGGGTTAATCATCCCTAGTAATTTTGAGGATGATAAAGTTACGGAGAAGTTTTCGAAGCGTCAGTTTCAGTTTTAATCCACGTATACCTCGAAAGTCGTAGATACCAGATCTACCCGTCTTTATAGAATTGGCGCGATTTCACTCGCCCCCAACTTCTGAGTCCGGAGACCAGGCTGCACATCCCGTAATCAGCAAAATTGTTACGTTGGCCAAGGGTCCTCTTCTAGACAGTGGACGGCCACTATGGTGCAGCGTCCGCATTGACATTACTCTTCGTATTTGCTGAGACTTTGTTATTTGCATTTTTCTTCTTCATCCTCATCTTCGACAGCTTTTCCACTCTAAAAGAAAGAGCAACTTTACACTTTTTTTCCAGACCTACCTTGTGTCGGACATTTACTTTATTGGAATTCCTGACTTTCGAGTATTCTCTTCGAAAATCTGTAAAACTGAAGACCGTTTATTTTTAAATTTTGATTTTATGATGAGAGAAGAAGATACGAATGCCAGTGATTTTATAATTGGAGGAAAAAGAATAAAAGTTTGGTGTTAATTCTGGAGTTTCGTATGACTCTTCAGCACAAACATTTTATTATTGTATCTCTCTGCGTATACCGTGTTGGCTGGGTATGTATTTACTCCAAACTCCTCCTTGCCTATCTCTCTGCCCATCTCCTCCTAACCCTTTACTTATGCTCATCTCTTTCTTCTCTCTGTCCATCTCCTCGTCTCTCCTTTCTGTGTCAATCATCCCGTCTGCCCTACCTGTGTCCATCCCCTGCTTCCCTTACTCTGTTCGTCCATCTTCTCCTGCCTCGTTCCAAATTATCACCCCCACTCTAATAGGAGATTCCTTGATCTACCCATACAGTACTTCTTTTCAAATAATAAGTAATACATTTACTGTGTGTGGTCAAGGGTTCTTAAGCGGAACTCTATATCCATGGCTTTGCCCGTGTAGACAAGTGCCACATGCATTTCACAGATAAAACACATTGTACGCAATATTTGTACAGGTGGCTCCAGCGAATTTCGCCGTGCAGATTCGTTTTCGTGCACCTCAGCCATAGTGACGTCATATCTCCTGAACTATGTGTCGTACAATGATAGATTTTGACAAGTACATTCAGTAGTATATGTGAATACTAACTCCTAAGTGTGTTCGAAATTGAGTTCCCAGTAAACTAGTAATAAATAAAAACGTCATGTCTGACGTGGCAGTCTTACTGCACGAACTACTAAATTGTAATAAGCGATGAAAGTTATTTTTTTTCCTTTCATCGTTTTTAAGAGTGGTCAGCGAGAAAACGTCTCGTAAAAATTTGAAATTCTATGTAAAATTGGTTGCCAGTAGCTAAGTGTTTTCATTACGAATACGTTCGAGCTAGTTTTGCCTTGTCAGCTACGCTTCTTTTTCACACCCACACCCTTAAGAGGTAGGTCTTTCTTACTCTCTTTCTTACTCCTCAGTGTTTCTTTCGAGTCAGTAAGTGATATGTTTACTAATTTTGCTTCACATCGATCCTATGATTTAAGAGATCTATAATAATTATATATACACGCCGGCCGTTGTTGGCCGAGTTGTTCTAGGCGTTTCAGTCTAGAACCGCGCGACCGCTACGGTGGCAGTTTCGAATCCTGCCACGGGCATGGATGTGTGTGATGTATTTAGGTTAGTTAGGTTTAAGTAGTTCTAAGTTCTAGGGGACTGATGACCTCAGATATTAAGTACCATAGTGCTCAGAGCCATTTGAATCATATATATATACGCCTTTATAGTATTTCTGGATTGGCACTGAATGAGATTATCTGCAACGCAGCTCTAAGCAGTTCAATGTAAACGGAAACAAAAATAATGTTATAATAGTATTATTCGTTTTTAATATTAACTCTGCTCTGTTAGAACTTTAAGACATGAGTCTATGTTGCGCTTAAGATAAGTGTAAAAAGTGTATATCAAGATGCTATCTGTTCTTTCGCACACGTCCACAGTGTGTGCACGTTAAGTTGGGAGTGTGGGTCTCACGGAGAGCGTGCAAGGAGTAAGTCCCTGTAGTCCCCCTATCCACTGTGCCCTCGATGGCTCAGGTGGATAGAGCGTCTGCCATGTAAGCAGGCGATAACGGGTTCGAGTCCCCGTCGGGGCAACCAATTTCAACTGTCCCCGTTGATGTACATCAACGCCTGTCGGCAGCATAGCGTCTTCATTTACTTATCAATTCAGCGTAAAAAGTATTTCTTAGTTCGCTTGAAATGAGACTAGCCCCTTTTTATCGGGTACCATTATGTGTCTGGTACCCGACAAAAAATTTTGTGCTGTGACCTTCTTTCGTGTAGAAAATCACCTGTTCTCCGCGATGTGCGTGAAACGCGGAATGAGGAGGAGATTCTTTTTCCCCTTCCCCTGGGCGCCGTACCGCCTCGCGCATCTCGTGCGGCCGCTCACGAAGAAAACGGACTTCGGCTTCCACCGCGCGACAGCATCCCAGGAGGCAACTGAGCGCCACCGCTCCTCCCCTACCACGACCAATAAGCGTGGCGGCGCGGCGGGCAATACATTTGTCCCAGTGGTCCCCAGGGGGAGGCCGGCAGAGGCCATCGTGCTGTCGGATCGCGGCAGCCACGCGCACGTCGATAACCGCTCCGCAGGGGAAAGTAGCCACCGGAGGGCAGCAGCTGGTGACGTACATACGGCCAGTGTATACCTCCTGCCTGTTACTGTTCGACGTCCGTAGCGGTATGTATATTAGACTTGTGTTCGATAACGCCAAGATGAGAAAATCACAAGATAGTTGTATAATCTACACTCATGCTCATAAATTAAGGATAATGCTGATACATGCTGAAACAACGCTCTGGTGGGCTGTTTGCGGGTTTAAATCACATCGGGGTATGACCATGCGGTGCATTTTACCTGCAGTCGTCGCACGGTGGCGCTGGCGGCAGTACGCATACGCAGAGGTGTGTTGGTGAATGTCAGAGTATGGTGCAGCGAGTAAGTGTGCAGACGTTTACAGAAGTGGTAATGGTGACTGTGTGTTGAAAATGACTTAAAGAACACATATTGATGGCGTTATGAAGGGTAGAATACTAGGGCAACTGGAGGCTGGTCAAAGACAGTAGGTCGTAGCACGGGCCCTCCGTGTGCCACAAAGTGTGATCTCAAGATTATGGCAAAGATTGCAGCAGACAGGAAACGTGTCCAGGCGCAACAGTACGTGACGTCCACAGTGTACAACACCACAAGAAGGCCGATATCTCACCATAAGTGCCCGCAGAGGGCCACGGTGTGCTGCAGGTAGCCTTGCACGGCCGCAGCCACTGGAACAGTTGTTTCCTGACTCATAGTGTGGACTCAACGGACATGGTTTATTCGCCCGAAGACCTGCAAGGTGCATTCCACTGACTCCTGGTCACAGGAGAGCCCGTAAATCCCGGTGTCAAGAACATAGTACATGTTCATTGGAACAGTGGTCCCAGGTTATGTTCACAGACAAGTCCAGGTATAGTCCGAACAGTGATTCTCGCCGGGTTTTCATCTGTCGTGAACCAGGAACCAGATACCAACCTCTTAATGTCCTTGAAAGGGATCTTTTATGGAGGTCGTGGTTTGATGGTGTGGGGTGGGATTATGATTTGTGCACCTACACCCCTGCAGGTCTTTGAGAGAGGAACTGTAACAGGTGAGATGTATTGGAACGTCATTTTGCACTAGTAAGTCCGCCTTTTTAGGGGTGCAGGGGATCCCACCTTCCTCCTGATAATGCACGGTCCCACAGAGCCGCCATCGTGGAGGAGTACCTTGAAATAGAAGATATCAGGCGACTGGAGTGGCCTGCCTGTTCTCCAGACGCATATCCATCGATCACGTCTGGGATGCTCTCGGTTGACGTATCGCTGCACGTCTTGAAACCCCTGTCACACTTCAGGAGCTCCGACAGGCACTGGTGCAAGAATGGGAGGCTATACCCCAGCAGCTGCTCGACCACCTGATTCAGAGTATGCCAACTTGTTGTGCGGCCTGTGTACGTGTGCTTGGTGATAATATCCCATATAGATGTGAGGGTACATGTGCATGAACCAGTGGCATTTGGTAGCACATGTGTTTCGGGACTGTTTTCTCGACATATACTAATACCGTGGACTTACAGATCTGTGTCGTGTGTGTTCCCTATGTGCCTGTGGTATTAGCACCAATTTTGTGTAGTGCCACGTTGTGTGGCACCACATTCTGCAATTATCCTTAATATATGAGACTGAGTATATTAAGAGGCACTACAATGTTTGACGTAATTGAGAAACTCATTTATCAACGTCTGGTGTGTTAAACACATTCTGAGTCGGGCGTCGCCTGTGCTCTTAGTGCTTGGTTTTAAATCTTTGCTTTCAATGTAGATAACAATTAGCGTCATTCATCGTCTATTGGTTGTGTTTTTCATTACAGTGTTAGGTGACCCTCAGAAAGAAATGAGTACTGGTCCCAGTGTTTCCTTGTGAGGCACACACATGGTAGTTGTCATTTGCAGAAGTTGTATTCAACCAACCACATGTAATGCAACCTCTTAATGCAGTGAAAGTGGCAAGGACGGTCTGTTTGATCAACAAGAGATGAACGTTCAGTCATGTTACTGCAGATGCCAATCGCTCTCAACGTGTCATTCATAGGTTGTGGACGCAACAGGGAGACAGGTCAGTTTACAAGGCGAGTTTGGGAAGATTGCAGACTAATTACAACCCGACTTGAAGACCGATATCTGTCCATCTCTGCTTTTTGGCATGGTACGGATACCTGTTGAGCACTGAAAGAAGATATCAGAAGGTCTACTGGAGACGTTGTCTCCGATCTGACTGTAATGAACACTTGACGAGAAGAAGCCTTACGATACAGACGTCCTGTACGAGTACCCCGCTTGACTTGGCAACACCTTGCAGCACTGAGTTGTCCAGTTCCCCGTCAACTGGCTACTTCGTCACTGGCGAAACGTGTAATTCACAGACGAGTCCAGATGTCTGTTGACAGCATTGTTCGTGCGTGCACTTTTGTGGTGAGTGGCACCTGCCAAATGCTGTCCAGGAAATCGAACGGTTTCCAAAGTTCTCTGATGTTATGGGCAGACTTCAGTGTTGACAGGCATACGGATCTTGTCGTTGTCCATGGTCACCTTACCGCCAGGCAGTACATCAAACAAATCATGTTGGACCATGTGGTACCTGCTGCGTATGGTGGTGGCCGTGAATTCCTTCTAATGATGGGGCTTATGTGGCGGGCGTCAGTGGAGATGCCTTGCGAAGCCTGAACATTGAAGAAACGGAATGGCCAGCTATGAGTCGCGACCTAAGCCCCAATGTGCAAAAGTGGGATAAGCTTGACAGACGAGTTCGACGTCGTCCTGTTCCCCTACAAACTCCCCAAGAACTATAATGGGCTGTTATTAGAGAATGGAAACGCATACCACAAGGTGTCCTTCGTCGATTTATACTGAGTATGCCACGTAGGTGTCAGGCAGTGATAAATGCTCACGCAGGCCATGCACCTTACAGAAACTCTCAAAGTCCAATGAAAAGCACCCTGCATGACGGGATGAATCATAGTTTCCACTTTGTTTTCGACCCTTGTCGGACATTTCAGTTCTTTTCATATAAAAGGAAGGTGAAGGAATGATGTTTTGTTGCGTTCTTAATTTGTGAAAGATAAACATATAATTAGCTAACGTACCGAGTCCTCAGTTATTGCTCAGACGCCCGAAGTCATGTTCCACTAACTCTTTTGAGCAGTTTATTATTGGTAGTTGTACGACCTAGTTAATCGTACCCCTTAGGCGTCGCTGGTTCCTTGCAATACCGGTGACCTCCTCCTCCAACCTCTTTCTCTTTCTTCAAGAAATGCTCCCACGTGTAAGTGGCAGTCAAGTAAAAACTTGAGAGATGGAAAGAAGTATGTAAACTGTTTATTATTTCAACTGAAATTGCCATATCTTAACTTATTCACCCGACTGTTAGACTACACGGTTATTGCATTCGTGTAATACTGTTTACTGTTGCCTACCGGACCACAATTGTACCCAGGCGAACACCTCTTCTTGCAACCCAAATCAAAGGCCATGAAAGTCTTTCTTCAAGCTTTCAAGAATATGGAAATCACTTTGGGAGTGATATGTCACGGCTTCCCAACGAACCTTCTGCAGCGAACTCATAACAACATTATCAACATGTAGGTGGTCATTTTCGTCCAACAGACCGATGCTGTCCATCAATATTCCAGGGCGTTTGGAGCTGATGGCGTGCTTCAGTTTTTGCGAAGTGATTACATACCCCCGTACGTTAATTGTGACACCGTGTTCCAGAAAGTCAATGAAAAATGACATCGTGACTTTCCCGGAGACGGCGTGCATGGTTTTGGGTTTTTTTCGATGGGGTTTAATCCATGTGATTATATTGTTGGATCTGACAAATTATCTCTGGCTCGAAATGTTTCTTCTCTCGTGACATTACGGGATACTGAATGATATTCGCCGTGAAACCGTTCCACATGCTGCAGAGATATCGACGTTCTGTTCAACTTGTCTAGCTGTGGAGTAGCCACTGCGCACACATTTTTCGGATCTTCAGAGCCTCTTCTGTGATGGCGTGAGCGCTATCGTGACTGATGCCCAACACGAACCAAATATCTTCCACCATCCTCTGAAAGATGTTTCTGACGGCAACATACACCGCAGAAACGACAGGAGCGGTAATAGCACAACGAGCCTGCCCAGGAAGACTGCTGTCTTTCAGTGAAGCCCTACTTTCTGTACATCGTTAGTTCCATGCAAACACTCGCGCTCGTGACGTATTGCGTTCGCCATAGATAGGATTCTGGCATGAAACCCACTTCCTGACACACCAATAGTCAAAAACCGCAGATCACCTCGCTGTTTCTCATTCCCGGACATCATAGTGAAGTCGGACTCTCATCCGACTCGCTGGCCTCACATCTAGCACATGTGGGAGGCCAACAGAACAGCGGTGAACGTTTGCGCTGTTCCTTACTCATTCACAATAGAGGAAACTTCTATACACACACCTACGTGCGTTGTCGACGCCAGCACCAAGTTCGTTGCACAGTCTGCCTTGTTCTCATTCGACAACGCCTTATAGAAACGGTTTAAAACGTCTGACCACATGGCAACTGATTTTTTGTGTTAAATATTTGACGATTAAAACGTATGTCTTTAATGGTTGGAGACGCAAAACCATTGTTACGTTATTTTTATTATTTTCAGACTATTCATCAGCAGACGAGTGAAAAATTGTAGAAGTTTTGAAACCGTGTTTATAGTTTCCTTGAAGTCGCTAAGTACTCTTATCATCAAGCATTAGACGAGTAAAGTCTGAATACAGTGATATAACATGACAGGTACATTCAGACTTATATTTGGATAATGTCTATAAAATGTGTTCGAATACAGTTAATAGCAAAGAAGTAATAAATTAAAATGTCATAACTGTTGCTGAAGTTTTACCACGTAAACAGCGAAAATGTACATTCATTCTATCTTCCTTTTTGGGTGGGAGGAGGGAGGAGAGGAGGAAGTGTCAACGAGAAAAATTTCAAAATGGTTGAAATTATGTGTAAAGTTTGTAGGAAGTCGCTCATCCTCAAATACTGGATGAACGAAGTCTAGGTAACTTGCGGGCCAGCGCAGCTTCAAGACATACACACAGTTTCTAACATCAGTTTCTGACTAAAGTTAAGCATTTAATTCTTAATGGCCACATATCAACGTTATGAATTCAGAAAGTATTTATACGAAATACCAAAACTTAAAGTTTTCTGCTCTTGGGAATCTTTAGAGAGACAAAATGGATCTGAGATAGTTCGCCGTGTTCCGCGTACACAAGGACGTTCGAAGACATTTTTCTAAGAGGGGGTAAAAATTTAAAGTTGCCATTCGAAGAGTTTCAAAATCTGTCGTGACTTCGGAACTAAATTTACAACAAGTACTTAAAACTGATTGCGACTCAAGCGATTAATAGTTATACCATCAACATTTTTAAGAGAGATTGATATTCAAGTTGAAACCATATATGCGAAGTACATCTGTTTTTACTATTAATATGAAACTTGATCCACCCTGTTTAATTCAACTATCTGAAATTCATACTCATATGATTCAATCAACGGCACCAATCCTATTACGAAATAAAGCCAGAAAATATTAATGAATCTATTTATGTACCCATAATGATGATGTTCGAAGTAGAGAGGATATAAAATGTAGACTGGCAATGGCAAGGAAAGCGTTTCTGAAGAAAACAAATTTGTTAAGGTCGAGTATAGATTTATGTATCTGGAAGTCGTTTCTGAGAGTATTTGTATGGAGTGTAGCCATGTATGGGAGTGAAACATGGACCATAGCAGTTTGGACAAGAAGAGAATAGAAGCTTTCGAAATGTTGTGCTACAGAAGAATACTGAAGATAAGGTGGATAGTTCACGTAACTAATGAGGAGGTATTGAATAGGACTGGGGAGAAGAGAAGTTTGTGGCACAACTTGACTAGAAGAAGGGATCGGTTGGTAGGACATGTTTTGAGGCATCAAGAGATCACACATTTAGCATTGGAGGGCAGCGTGGAGGGTAAAAATCGTAGAGGGAGACCAAGAGATGAATACACTAAGCAGATTCAGAAGGATGTAGGTTGCAGTAGGTACTGGGAGATGAAGAAGCTTGCACAGGACAGAGTAGCTGGAGAGCTGCATTAAACCAGTCTCAGGACTGAAGACCACAACAACAACAATGTGGTAGACCTAAACGTAAACATCGCTGACGGATCAAGCCCTAGGCCTGTTCTGGCTGGCAAACTGTTGCCTAGAAATCAGTATGACGAGTGTACATAGTTCGTATCAAACACATCGGGAACAATTTTTCGCTGAATTCACTGTACGTCGCAGCTCGCTGGCACCGCACGTGCTCTATGGGGGGGGGGGGGGGGGGGGGCAGTGACATCTCAACACGCGGCAAGTGCGAGACGCCCGAGAGTGTTCGTTCAGCAGAAATCGTATGTTTAGTGTTACACTTTCGAGCGACTCGGTGCAAGCTCAAAGTGCAACAAACGACTGAAGAGCGGTACACCATTAAATTTTCTGTTGGACTGGGGGAATCGGGTACAGAGACTCTGGGCACGATTCACCGAGCGTTCAAGGATGAAAGCATGTCACGGACAGCACTTTTTAAACGGCACAAACTCTTCTAATGTGGCCGAGAGGGTGTGAAGGACGAGCCCCACATTGGACGGCCGTTGATGTCCAGAACCAACGACAACGTGCAACGTCTGCGTGAAGTGCTAAATTCAGACCGTCGGTTGACACGACTACCAAAAGCAGAGGTGTTTGCTTGTCAAGACCTTCTGCAACGCGTTGAAGAAGACCCCAGCTTCTTCGACAACACAATAGCAGGAGACGAATCTTGGATGTTCGATTACGACCTGGGAACAATGTGGCGAAGTTCCGAATGGCACACTGCAGCGTCATCTCGCCATCACCCCCCCCCCCCCCCCCCCAAAAAAAAATCTAATTAGCAAATCCAGAGTGATACACACGCTTATCGTTTTCTTCCTCGTTCAAGATGGCATCCACGACGAAATTGTATATGAGTGACAGATGGTGAAAAGAGGACTGCAGAGAAGAGTAAACTTGGCGAGACCAGCCATCGAGAGAAATACCAAGATCACTGACTGACGACAAACGGCATTGCGACGATTCTGCAACTCCATTACAGTTCCGACTTGGTACCACCACACTACTTCCTATTCCCAAAAGTGGAATCCTCAGTCGAAGGACACCAGCGTGGCAGTCTAAATCCCGTGAAAGATGCTAGCACGTATACTCTTGAAGACTTTCCGGAATCCGCCTACCATCGCACCTCTTTGAGCAGAGAGAAAGCCGCTGGCAAACTTGTTAACAGGTCAAGGGGTGAACTCCACAGAAATTTGAGGTATAAATCTATTTTTACGAAATTTTTCCTAATACCCTTTATACAAACACTGTATGTTCGTATGACATCTGATCAGTATGACCCCTACCTCCTCAGCTGTAACTGGGAAGTCAATGAATCCAGTCGATTCCACTGTTTCATTACTCGAACAACTCATTTGGCCTCATGAATCTGTTCCCGATAGTGGTCTAAGCAAATGGAGAAGGGATCTACCATCTTAAAAAACTGACTGTAGCTGAAAAATGGAAGACAAGTTTCTGCAACGTTTTAATAGTTCTTATGATAAATAACAAAGGCTAAATAAGTGTGTACTTAACTGTGGATGTGATATCAAAGTATCTAGATAAACAATTGAGGTGTAAGAGCTAATACGAGGACTGGAACTTTAATAGTGGAAACCATTTATTTACAGCTCGTACAAAATAGGTACGTGTCTCAAAGTTTTACTTACGTGCAAAGTAGTCACCGGCATTGTGAATAACCCGTCGCCAGCGATGCGAAAGTCGTAGGGTACTCCTATCAGTGCTAGTTGTTTTGAAAGTTCCAGCGGCGCGGTCTATTGCCCGACGAGTTTGTAGAAGTTCTGAAGCGAACGCTGTGAAGTGCTTCCTTCAGTTTGGAAATCGAGTTTCATTTACGAGGGCTTCAGTCAGGGAAGTGCAGTAGGTGCTATTGCACTTAGCAGCATCATCAGTCAAACAAATCAGTAACAGCTTGCATTGTCCTGCAAAATGATGGTCAGGCCCGCAGAAAGTGTCATCGCTTCTGTCTCTAAGCTGGTCTTGGGTTGTAGTCCAAAAATGAACAGCATAGAGACAGAAATGATGACACTTTCTGCGTGACCTGACCATCATTTTGCAGGACAATGTAAGCTGTTACTGATTTGTTTGACTGATGATGCTGCTAAATGCAATACCACCTACTGCACTCCCCTGACATTAGCCCTCGTATGTTGTGTGCTGTCCTTAGGTTAGTTAGGTTTAAGTAGTTTTAAGTTCTAGGGGACTGATGACCATAGATGTTAAGTCCCATAGTGCTCAGAGCCATTTGAACCATTTTTTTAAGCCCTCGTTAAGTTCTAAACTAAAGAAAAAACTTCACGGCATTCGCTTCAGAACTGCTATAAATTCGTTGGGCAATTGACCACCCCGCTGGAACTTTCAAAATAACTAGTACTGATAAGAGTATCCTACGACTTCCACATCGCTGGCAACTGGCTATACACAATGCTGGTGACTATTTTGAGGGTCAGTAAAACTTTGAGACAAGTATTATTTTGTACGAGCTGTAAATAATTAATTGCCACTATTAAAGTTCTAACCCTCGTATTTACTACTATGTAAGAGTGGCGAAAGGATTGAACGTTAATTTGTCTATAGTTGGCTTAAGTAATGAATTAAAATGGGAAAAGGTAGAGTATATTGAATGATTTGAGCAATTTAACATAATTGGAAGGAAATATGGAATCGAATAAAGGACCAACCTATTTTTAATGAATGAAGTTACTTTTACTTGTGTAATTAAAATAAGAAATGGGTGTTATATGATGACTCAGAAGAAACTAATGTTGATGTGAACTTATTCTTGTAGCGAATGCTACTTACTTCCGTATGTGTGCTTTCTGAAGCGTATGAGTTAAATATATACGAAGTAATATAAGAGATGGATGGACTTGAAAGCTGAAGGTGATTAATTACCAGAAACAGATAGTAAGTACCACTTAGAAGTAATAAGGTAAATAGATGACTGCCTTATTTTATTAATAATTATTTTACGTAGCGACACTACGGGAAGCATAGTTGTGTTATTTGGAATATGATCCTGACTTATGGCAACTGTAACTGAGAAGGGAAAGAAGTGCATTAATTTGTTATGAATGAAAGTGCTTATAATTAATGAAGTTGGGTATTGTTTTAAAGTATACAGATTACTTATGATAATACTTTATTGTAACCTGAAGAGTATGCTATAACTGAAGTAACTGAAGCAAAAGATGGGTGTTACTTAACTATGGAGAAACAAGTAGAAGGTATTTTCTTGACTGAGGTTGAGGAACATTGCAACAACCCACCTGTGACCATGGTTTGCTTCGTCTTCACTCTGAGTGTCTCACGGGGCACAAATCGTAACCATCCTAACTTATTTTCCTAGTCAATCAAGAATTCCACTTCGTTGACGATGTTAGATAAAAAGCAGGGCTGAGATGTCAACAACCATCCAAACTGAGAGATTTTCTGTATGTCAATCACCGTAAAAATGTTGCAGGAAGAATGCGTTTGCTTCTTGCTACTGATGCAATTCAGAGATTGAGGAACCAGCCACTAGAAGCAAGCAACCGGCGTTGTAGCTATAATGAGACCACGTTAAAGAATACCTCGACTGCGCTGGCAACAAAATGAAGACACTAAAATACGTTGTAATAATGCCAGTTTGCATGATATACTGGATCTGTTGGTCTGTACGCATCTATGAGCGCCAAGACAGATTACTGAATTTACACTACGAGGTAATTACTGGACTGAAGTTTAGTCACGGATCTTAAACTGTGCACTGCTGTACGAATCACAAGGCAATATGTTGGGGTTAAAATTTCATGAAAGTGATTAGTAGTTCGACATATGGTAAAGTTCTGATGAAATGATGTGATAACAGGTGTGTTGGTTTGAAGTCAGGATTGCTTTAGAATCCCCTTTGATAGTTTTACGAAAGTGACAGTATGTTTGTTCCGTGTAAGTGAGATATTTTTTGTGTTTGTGAATCTTTTCTAGTAATAATGTTGCCGCGATTGACCTCGACCTTAACTACTCGGTTAAATAGTTCAGGGCTTGATTAGATATTATAAGGTTTATAATATTTGGGGATTTTCATCAGGCCTTTTTGTGCGGCATCTCCATGAGTCGATAGTTCCAATTTGGCACAGTCAGGTTATGGCGGGCCGATTGGTAGGTCTTACATAGATCCAAGTATAGTCAGCACCCCTATTTAGAAAGTCCACCTCACCCTGTATGATTTTGTTCTCCACATCTCAATCTCAAGGAGCTCTCACATGCTTTGGAGAGGATTCATGATTGATAAGTGTACTTTATGTTGAAACATACTAATTTTATCTAGATCCAATTATTTTCTTTTGTTTTGATTCGTCTATAGTATCTTACTTGGAACGACTTCTCGCGTTTTTTTCTTTTTTATGAATAAAATTATAAGCAAGTCTTATAGGGCCTTCTTAGATTGTTTTGCACAGTTCGTCACTGGGAAAGGGGAGGGATCTTGAGAAGCGAGAAGTGTACACGTCACATACATCTCCAGTGTAAAAGTTCATACGAAGAGGCCAATGGAACATTTAAAGCGTAAATGCGTATCACGAAACTAGAGTTCCGTAACAACCACCATGCCGCCAGTTGCGAAAGAGAGAGGCATACACCAATTTTCATGAACCAATCAAATCCTGCAGAGCGAGTTACTCGAGCAGGTAATTACCTCTCGCTTGCTGCTGACCATAAAGTGAATTTAATTCAGATTAAAATGTTCATTAAATTAAAACCAGAATTTGTTTGAGATTTATGAATGTAGCCGACATTAGTATCAATGATAACTGGCGCAATCTGCGTTTGTCAGTACTCAGTCCGTACCGAGCGCAGAGGATTGTTTTACTGCAAAGAGCCTTCTGCTCATCAACGTTTCTAGTATCACTGACGAAAACTTGGCGCAGGAAGTGTTTACTTTGTTCTTTAGCACATGGAGTCTTCAAACTTTTTATCGTCGAACAATGCATCTCCATACAGAAAATGTTTCTTGACCACTTCTTGATGAAAAACAGTATGGCCTCCAAAAAGAATTGTGAAACACGGTTTAATGAGTCACTGGCCCAGTAAACACATCTTAAAACGTGGAGAAGATCCTGTCCGGCGCATTAGTTCTTAATTTCGCAGAACTACCGAGCCAGTAGAAAGAAGCTCACTTAGCTGCCCTCTTTTTGTCACAGCTGGAAAATTCCATAAATCTACACTAGCATTTTACCAAGTTATTCTCATTGTGTATACAACCAGTTGTTTAAGTCACTCCTGTTGTAGTACTTCTGTCAATCGCATTAATTTTATTTTGGCTCCCGTAACGTAATCATTAGTGACATTCACGTCCCCTTACTTTTCTTCGAGCTAATACCTATCATTCTTACTTACTTTACTTTGCACAGTCAGTCCCAGACGACCGCGAGCAACTAGAAGGTTCCTCTCCCACTGATCCCACTGATTTATGTTCTGTGCCTTGTGTCGCCCATCAGCCACTATGCCGATCTGAAACAAGTCCTCATGCATTCCATATCACCAACTTTTCACTGGCCTGCCTAGTAATCTTCTTCCGTAGGGAGTAAAACCATTGGATTTCAAAGGCCATCGTTGTTTATCCAACCGAGGCACATGTCCTACCCGTTCTAGCAACTGGTTTCTTTTCAGACCTACAAAGTGTGGTCTGTTATAGATTTCATCCGACTCACAGTTATGGCGGGTTCTCCAATCTCCAGCTATCCCTTGTTGTACCAGTCCATAGATCCTCCTTAAGAGTTTTCACTCGAAAACGGAAGGATTATTTCAAACTTTTTTTGACACAATCTAAGTTTCTCAACCACACAGCCCTAAGGGTTCGATGATATTTTGTATAGCTGGGATTTGAAATTCCTTGAGCGACAGCACAATTTAAAAAGTAGGCAAAGATTGAAGTATGATGGGTTTGCGACTTGGATCCTCGCTTTTGTTTCTGCCTCACACGATGCGACCTTTGTAAAAATTACCCCCAGGTATTCAAAATATTGAACCCTTTTGCATAACCGGGTTCCGAGTGCTAGAGGTAGGAGTGGGGCCCCTGATAAACCATTAGTCCTGCTCATTACCAAATATTTGGTCTTCGATTGATTCACAAGGAGGCCGACTCTCTGCTGTCGCTCATCCACATGGGTTCTTCCTTAGACCTGGACAGCAGGGCCACATTATCGAAAAATGCGAGGTGTGTGATTTTTCCACCCCCTACCTCGATGCTCTGGAAGTTCTTGTGGAATGTTTCTCTCACTATCTTTTCGAGATCTAGGTCGAACAACAGCTGTGACACACCACGTCCATGTCTCAACCCTGTGTTCATGTACAAGCTCTCCGTGACTTGGTTCCCGAGCTTCACTTTGCCATTGGAATCAGTGAAACGAACTCAAACTGACGAGTTTAAAAGGTATTCCGAAACCGGTTAGGCAATTCGTAAGACTGTCAGGATGGATTAAGTCTTCTTAAAATCTATGAAGAACACATATAGGTTTTCGCCATATTCCCACACGTATTCGATGAAATGACGCAACACATAGACGTTACTAACAGTCGAATGGCCCCTTCTGAAACCTCCTTGATATTCAAAAATCACTACTTCTGCAAACAGCTGGATTCCACAGCTGGACAAGATCTTATAGCAGACGTTCAGGAGGGCGATTCTACTGTAGCTGATGGAGTCCATTTTGACACATTTCGTGTGTAGATCAGATAAGAGCTGTTTTCCAATCTTTTGGGATCTCCTCCAAATTCCAAACCCTCTTGAAGAGTTGGTGAATTTTATTACGGAATCTCCTTACTCCAGCTTCAATGGCTTTTGGCCACATTCCATCTTCTCCTGGGCTTCTGTATTATTCTGCCTCGTTATTTGAATATTTATTTCCTCCTGCGTAGGTAGTGAGTAATCTAAAAGTCAAATGTAAGGAAGTTGAAATTTGAACAGATGTTTAGGCTCACATCAGTTGTGGAGCTCCCGAAAGTATTGTTTCCATCCCACAACAATATTGAACTAAGTGGTGACTATGGTTCCGTTATTGCCCATGATGAATTTTTGGCATCTCCTGCATCCCTTCTTAAAGAAGGTACCTTTAAGGAGTATCTTTTACGCCTCTTTCCCCAGGGAATCTTGTTCAGCCTCCTCTATAATTCCTTTGACGTAAATTCGCTTTGCTCTGATCAGGGTTGCTTGGATAGACCTCCTTATTTCTTCGAATTGTGCTCAGCCTTGAGAAAAACCCTCGCCACGTACCTATCTCTCTTGGCACTCTCATCTGGCTTATGCCTCAATGCATTCGTCCCCCAACCAAATCTTCCTACCCCTAATCCGCTTGTTGATGACTGTATTTGCAATCTGTATGTAAGACCTCCTTCCACACTTCTCCTACATTTTTCTGTGAATCCCCTTCCCGCAGTATTTCAAAGTGGTTGCTGAACTGGAGCTGGAATTCGTCTTTTTTTGTAGTAACTTTGAGTGCATCGACGTGGTACCGTACAACTTTCTTAATAGTGTTTGTAACACTGGGCGTGGGGTATACTGACCGCCAAAATTCAATCAGAGAGTGGTCGCTCACACGTGCCGTTTTTACGGCCATGACCGAGTTGTTTGCTTGGATGTCAGGTGCAGTATGATCTACCTCGTCAACTGTTTTACCATCAGATGGCACTCGAGCTCCTTTATGTATATCCTTCCGCTGGAAATTTGTGATGTTGATGATCATGCCTTTCGATGTTGTTGAGTTCATGTAAACTATGTCTTCCATTTATTGAATGGAATACTCATTCTCTTCCTATTTTAGCACTAATATCTGCCAGTACTTCATCACAGTTCGTGTTGGGGATGGCATCCATACCAAACTCCATACCTCATAAATTCGTCTTGCCCTTGGTGTTGGCGCTCTTCTGTGAGGTCGTTGCAATTCACAAACGACATTTTACATATTACCTTCATGTCTGTTGTTGCTTTTGTAGAGGTCACTAACGAAAACCCAGAGACTATAGCAGCTATATCCTTACTAACACAAAATCCTATACTCAAATTGTTTCTTGTCTCAGAGGTTCCATAGAAGATACTATACTTTTCGGCACCAGGGGTACAAAATTCATTCCAATGAACTTCCTGTAAATCAAGTAACCATCATGCAAAACCATAAACATTGTCCCCGTATATGCCTTACTGTCGGCACCAGTGTTATGTAACATAACCTCCAAAAATATTAGCCACCCTTTAAAAGAGAAAGATAGTTACTTTGGAGCGCTGTAGACGTGGCAGAACTGCAAACCAAGAAACCATGTGACCCGGCGTCGCTGACGTTCGAGTGAGCCGTGGCGGTTAAGTGATGTTCATGTGCCAGTCACTTGTGAGAATGAGAAGAGAACTGTGGGTCGACACGGCAACGAAGCAGAATGGCACAAAGGATCTGCCGCGATTGAACGATCACATGGTCACACCGTGATACAAAGTTCAAGATTTGTTGAGGCAGCAAAGGCCATTGTCCCATCGGATCGTGAAAAGATCGGAACCGACAAAGACAGGAAATCAATGTCACACTTTGACAGTTGGTTTCAAAACTCGTCTGAAACTGCTGCTGTAATGTGAATGCAAGGCCATCTCAACAACTTTCTGAATGAACATCGTGAAGGGTACTGCACGCAGTAGTATTTGGAGTTGGGTAGCTCGGAAAAGGGCGTAGCTCAGAGAGGCACATGGAGTTACACGTGGACCAAACAACACAGAGACTGGGCAGTAGCTAACTGTGGTCTGAACAGACGCGATTTCTATTATCAGATGAATCAAAGGGTCGAGTGAACCAATGTACAGTTAACCGCTCAGCGCAACCTCCATGGAAGACGAAGGTAAGCTGCAGGTGGCTCTGTAATGTTTTTCTACAGTAACTTTTGATCACTCATTCGAATTACTGTGAATACGAACCAGAATCTTTATATAAATATTCTCAGGCACCAAGTGCCCTCCTTTTAGTCTACAATCTCATGATGGTTTTTAGATAACAAATGCCGTGTTCATTAAGACGCATGCATGTGCTTCTGGTTCTCAAAATACTCAGACATTTTTCACACCATGACTAACCCACAAAATGAGCTCAGCTCAGTCCTATAAAGAATATGTGGACCTATTTTGAAAAGTGAATTTGACGTCACAATAAACGTTTCCGAATCCTTGTGGCTCTGCGGAAACTAATGGTTTCACCTGGTTGTGGTATACGTGAGGAAACATGTGGAGTCCCTTCCTCACCAAATGTCCAAGGTATCAGCGTGACATGACCTGCGTATGACAACATTTTTGTCCGTAGTGCGTATCAGGTCACTGACTTTTCTCTAGGAATTCCATGGGTAGAGCATCTCATATTTTTCGTACCAACTTCCTTCTTTCAGATGCTGTATCGTTACTAGAGTATCATAATCATTCTCAGTATAAGCATTGGTAAACGGCCTGTAGTAGCCTCTATTACAGATACCTTATTTGCTAGTTCGAGGTTTCCTAAAATACGTATTTATGAGGGCATGGTGATAGTAGTGTCCTACCAGATGAAATTACTTCCTCTCAATATTAGGTCACACTATTTCCAATTGCAGCCTCAAGTTCATCATTACAGAACCATTGCTGCAGTAGAACTACTGCTGTATTTGTAGTACGTTTCAATGAAGCTCACACTGGTAGAGTTGCTGAAAACATGACTGTCAGTTCATGCCATTACTTTGGCAATAAGGTAACGTTTGTTTGCGGCATGAACAACTGATTCAGTCAACATGTCTTAAAATATGGGACTACGGATGAAAGTCTTTGACATAGCTTCGTAAAATCTGAAACTGTAGCATGTCCTTTCGAATAAACCATTCTGCCCTGGAGTTTATCTCTCAGACAGTTGACTACCAATTTTTGGGACTTCCAATTGTAATATTTTCCAGAAACGAGAGCCACCATATGTTGCAGTAAGCACTCAATATCAGCCATAATTTCTGTCAAATGTTACTTTTATTTCCTGATCAACAGATTTTCTCTATTTGAAAGGAAAATTATTTCGTGCCACACTTCCCATTATAGCCGATAGTGGTGTTCGTGCTGCGTATTTAATCGGTAAGCGTGACCTCATGACAGGTTGTGTGAGATTATTCTCTTCAACTTTTCATGTCATAATATACCCTGCTTCCCGGATGGAGGGAATGCATCATTGTTATAAGCAGTAGTTAAATAGATCAATTATGTACATGTCAATTATTTACTTTGTTCGTTAGGGAAGTTTTGCGCTGATATTGTCGTACTGATGTCATTTCCTGTATTATCATAACTACTACTATCTTAATTTAGCCCTCTCAAGAGAGTCGGCTTTCCAGAGGAATCCCTCTAGCAAAAAGTAAAAAGAAGTCAAAGAAAATGCTCAAATAGAGACATCAGTGATGACAGTGTCACATGAAAGTAGCCCCAAACAACTGGACAGTTCATAGGATCACAACTGTACAATCATAATTTTTTAATTATACAAACACACACACACACACACACACACACACACGCGCGCGCGCGCGCGCACGCACACGCACACGCACACACACACACACACACACACACATAGACAGAGAAAGAGAGAGAAAGAGAGAGAGAGAGATACCATTCTACAACTTCTTCTTGTAATTTGTACGCTTATTTTGGGGGAAACAGTTAACATCATAAAGGTAGTTTGTCATCAGAAGCATTGGTGTGCAACACTATCACTTAATGATCCACAAACCCACTTTGCTACCGTTACTATATCTGTGATCTATTTGTACGAAAATAGTTGTTTACATCTTATTGATAACGACATACGAGTATCTAGGGTACTTACATTTTGACGACTACATTCAGAGATGCAACAAAGTAATTCTTCTTCGAATTCAAATGCATATCATGGTTAGAAGGACTGTTTTAACTTAAGACCTGTAGACATGAATCCGTCAAAAACTTCTCCGTTTCCATACTCACACGGATCGATAGTACTGTATTTAATGTCTATATTTCTCTATCATAAACTTAATTTTAAATATATAGGAGATGTAGTTAGTCACATAAAAATTCTGTAAGGACACATAAGAAGTGATAAGCAAAATGTAACAGAGAAACTACAGTTAGGAGAGTTTTCAAATTTCTGTAATGAGAATTTGAGCATCTTTCGCCCTTGGCAGTACAAGAAAGAATTTTGCTTGCGAATCTATATACAATTTTACTAGATAGTCGACGTCAATGTTTTCCAAAATGTTCATATGTGTGTGAAATCTTATGGCACTTAACTGCTAAGGTCATCAGTCCCTAAGTTTACACACTACTTCACCTAAATTAACGTAAGAACTAACACACACTCTCATGCCCGAGAGAGTACTCGAACCTCCACCGAGACCAGCCGCACAGTCCATGACTGCAGCGCGTAAGACCGCTCGGGTAATCCCGAGCGGCAGTGTTTTCAACTGCGTACGGTGCTTATTAAAGTATTTTCCAGAATGTACTACGGCAGCTGATTACTTAAAAATTGAAAACGTACTCAGTAATGAGAGATATGTTACGAACTGAAATTCCATATCTGTGTGTTCTGCTAGACCTCATGTTCCATTCTGCTTTCCAGCCAAAGCCCTAAATTAGTGGTCTATTTTCGGAGAAACACTTTCTTGTTATGAACTACCCTTGATGATTATATTGGGTTACGGGGAACCAAATTCGGGAATTAGCAGTATCAATTTTACGTGAACCAGAAAAAAATGTACTAAGAGGTTTCTGTTTTCGCCACTCGCCTTAAAATGCACTCACAGTTTAGGAGTTTCATTTCTGCAATAAATATGCAAGCTCTTTCCGTGGTAGAATGTAAATCAATTACCCAGACGTGCAAAATTACTAAACTCCATTTATAATAATGTACATTTTCCCCAGTTCCTTCACAACGAAGGCTTCATCGCTGATTTTCACAACTCGTGCACGAATGTCCCAATGTCGTTAATTTAATTCCAGTCCAGAAAGCGTCTGGCTTCCAATTTAAACGTTGCTGTTTCGCCCTGTTACGTTCCCTAGCGACCTCATTAATTTGGCTGCAGCCAGAGCAGTGGTAGGGGCGGACGTAACAGGTGGTATTCTGGTATTTAGCGAAACAAACTGGTTGGCCTCCTCATTAAAAACGATTTTAACACCGGCTCCAAATCACAAACTTGTTAGCAGACAGTAGCAGTTAATTCTAACGTTATTTAGGGATTCTCCCGTCGCTTCGGCGGTTTTTGTTCTACTGAATTTTATTTGTATGAACTAGTTTTCGGCTGATTAGGCCATCTTCAGATAACTACTGGCTATTGTTTACAAGGAGCATGTGTTCTTACGAACCAAACATTCTGGACTAAGATACACCTCACTTACATACCATCTTTAATTGTGATATTGTCTTCCGAATTGTCAAACGGCTCTTTTGCCAATTTGTTCTGTAAAACTGTTTTTTAACATAATAAATCACATTTTATGGTTTGTCAGTACCATGCATGACAACAAGTATAAATGTACTCACAAACCATAAAATGTGATTTATTATGTTAAAAAACAGTTGTACAGAACAAAAGGTCAAAAGATCAGTTTAACAATTCCAAAGACAATACCACAACTACAGATGGTATGTAAGTGCGTTGCATCTTAGTCCAGAATGTTTGGTTCGTTAAGAACACAAACTGCTTGTAAACAATAGCCAGTAGTTATCCTAAGATGGCCTAATAACCCGAAAACTATTTCATACAAACAAAAATCAGTAGAACAAAAAACCGCCTAAGTGCTGTTCAGCCCTGAATAATTCTAATGTATTTACGACGAAGGGTGACACGAGATGAGCCATACATTTAATATTACAGTCCCCTAGCATTTCCTCAGACAGTATGTCGTACTGGAAACGATGTTACTGTGTATCAAAGTGACTGTGAAACTATCAGAAACAATATATCGAATTCTCTCCCAGGTTTATCTGTTATCTAAGATATACTGCACCGTGCAAGTAACTTTACTAGTTGAAAAATATGCATCTATATAATTCTTTGTATTCATGGATCACCTTGCAACAGAAATGACTATTTTGTTGAAACCGATATACGGTACTTCAACTCCAGAGAAGTATTCGTCCCTTTGTGTCACTGTATTATTTTCAAGTTTACCTAAGTCATGATTGAACGCATCTCCAAAACATTATTAGCAAAATTTAGGTTTTTTATCTTTGTGTGTAAAAACGAAGATAAGTAAGGACGAGAGAGACATTGTTGTTTAATGTGACAGAAATATAACATTTTAGTAGTACTTGCGTCTATTTTTAGGCAGGAACAGTTTTTAATAAAAAGTAACTTCGAGTTACACCACTTCTTAATAAAAATTAAACTACAGAAGTTGATGTACAGAAATACAACAAATGCCCGGAAGTAGGTTGCCTGTAAGAGGCGCAAAGTTTCGAAAAAGATGAAGCAACGAGAAAGATATAATGCTAATGGAGAAAATAGTACCAGAATAGTTTTTGACATACACTCCTGGAAATGGAAGAAAGAACACATTGACACCGGTGTGTCAGACCCACCATACTTGCTCCGGACACTGCGAGAGGGCTGTACAAGCAATGATCACACGCACGGCACAGCGGACACACCAGGAACCGCGGTGTTGGCCGTCGAATGGCGCTAACTGCGCAGCATTTGTGCACCGCCGCCGTCAGTGTCAGCCAGTTTGCCGCGGCATACGGAGCTCCATCGCAGTATTTAACACTGGTAGCATGCCGCGACAGCGTGGACGTGAACCGTATGTGCAGTTGACGGACTTTGAGCGAGGGCGTATAGTGGGCATGCGGGAGGCCGGGTGGACGTACCGCCGAATTGCTCAACACGTGGGGCGTGAGGTCTCCACAGTACATCGATTTTGTCGCCAGTGGTCGGCGGAAGGTGCACGTGCCCGTCGACCTGGGACGAGGCCGCAGCGACGCACGGATGCACGCCAAGACCGTAGGATCCTACGCAGTGCCGTAGGGGACCGCACCGCCATTTCCCAGGAAATTAGGGACACTGTTGCTCCTGGGGTATCGGCGAGGACGATTCGCAACCGTCTCCGTGAAGCTGGACTACGGTACCGCACACTGTTAGGCCGTCTTCCGATCACGCCCCAACATCGTGCAGCCCGCCTCCAGTGGTGTCGCGACAGGCGTGAATGGAGGGACGAGTGGAGACGTGTAGTCTTCAGCGATGAGAGTCGCTTCTGCCTTGGTGCCAGTGATGGTCGTATTCGTGTTTGGCGCCGTGCAGGTGAGCGCCACTATCAGGACTGCATACGACCGAGGCACACAGGGCCAACACCCGGCATCATGGTGTGGGGAGCGATCACCTACACTGGCCGTACACCTCTGGTGATCGTCGAGGGGACACTGAATAGTGCACGGTACATCCAAACCGTCATCGAACCCATCGTTCTACCATTCCTAGACCGGCAAAGGAACTTGCCGTTCCAACAGGACAATGCACGTCCGCATGTATCCCGTGCCACCCAACGTGCTCTAGAAGGTGTAAGTCAACTACCCTGGCCAGCACGATCTCCGGATCTGTCCCCCATTGAGCATGTTTGGGACTGGATGAAGCGTCGTCTCACGAGGTCTGCATGTCCAGCACGAACGCTGGTCCAACTGAGGCGCCAGGTGGAAATGGCATGGCAAGCCGTTCCATAGGACTACATCCAGCATCTCTACGATCGTCTCCATGGGAGAATACCAGCCTGCATTGCTGATAAAGGTGGATATACACTGTACTAGTGGCGACATTGTGCCTGCTCTGTTGTCTGTGTCTATGTGCCTGTGGTTCTGTCAGTGTGATCATGTGATGTATGTGACCCCAGGAATGTGTCAATAAAGTTTCCCCTTCCTGGGACAATGAATTCACGGTGTTCTTATTTCAATTTCCAGGAGTGTAGTTAAAAGTTCCTACTCTTTCATTGCGCTGTAGGTTACATTGCTGGATTCCTTTTCTAATGTTTGTCACAAGTGTCATTACCATTGAATGATGATTACAGGCGTTTCTGCAATTCCCAAACATTACATATAAGCTAATGTCTAATGATCTACACCGCATGTTGCGGATCACTTCCATGCTGAGGACAAGGTTAGTTAGCGCCAGATTAAGGTAATGGAATTGCATGGTGCAAGATGGTGGTTCAAACATCAGCCCAACCAATGGCATCCAGTTTTCGTCAGGTTTCTCAAATTCTCCATATCTTAAGGTACAAGCCAAGAACATGCTTCAGAAAATGACACAGCTCATTTCCTTCAAGTATATTCTGCAAGCCGAGCTGACTTTCCCTCTCTAAGTACCACATCGTTGATGTGATACTAAACTTGCACCAGTATGTATGACACATTTCTAATCTACTGCATCTTTGGAAAGATTATCATTCTGACGAAGTACATCTTTTCTGCTTTCTCTTACAAATCTGCATTAATTAGTATGCTGTAGCAGTATATCAAAGTACACCGTGGCACACAGTTCAAGCAAGTGCCGTTAGTCGGCACTGCAGTCGAGACACTGCAGTCGCAGAATCCAAGACGACAAAGGTGAGAAATTCAGAATTCTAAGTTGGCACTGGCAGAAAATTGATACAGTGGAAGACGGTGGAACTAACACAGGTGTGCTAGACGGATACTAAACAAAACTCTAAATTTCTTCTAAACAAAATACTGAAAAAATCCAATATGGCGCTCTTGCGATAGTGACCACTGGGGCGTCATCTTCAAATACATCGGAAGAGATTGTAATTTGCGCCGTGTTCAAAAGTACGCAAATGATTCGTATTTCTTATCAAAAATATTTTAGTATAATCACAATAATGCAGAATTTCCTGATCAGAAATCCATAAGCTTCCAAAACTTGATTCCAAGTTCAAAATTATTCGATTATTTGTCAGGAAAACAAACATGCTAACAATGCGCAAGTTGTCACTAGTGATCCAATTTACACGCTAAGCAGCGCTTGTCAGCGGCTTAGTTCGATTACCTGCTGTAAGGAACAATGCACCCTCAATTTCAATGCTCTCTGTATCTCTCTCTCCCTCCCTCCCCTTCTATCCCTCTCTCTCCCTCTCTCCATCTCTCTCTATCTCTCTCTCTCTCTCTCTCTCTCTCTCTCACACACACACACACACACACACACACACACACACACACACACACACACACATGCAAGCATACATACACACACACACACAAAAATCGAATTTATTAAATTTGTGCCATGTTCGGTATTTCCAAATGAACTGTATTATTCAAGAAAAATGTGTAAAGAGTGATATTTACAGTATTTCCCTGTCTAAAATGTGTTTTAAGAAAAAAATTCAGCATCACACACAATGTGTATGTCATCTTTTACAAAGGTATCCACACGTCAAAAATATTTGTCAAAATACGTTAACTGTATTGGTATTTGATTATAGGCTTATTTGAGGTTGTGTTACTCGAGATACAAAATCCGAACTATGAGCGACTAGTGTTTAAAGAAATTTCTAGTTTAGAGGGTAAGAAGACATTTCATCATGAAGTACACTAGAAAAATAGTATAATCAATTATTCTGACTAGCTAATATGACTTTTTAATACATGTGAACCTGCACTGCTTGACATTCTGCATCACTTTCGGCACCAAAAGCTATCGAGGCCTGCTGCGATATTTAGTGCTGAAAACCATGGGGCAATAGCTACAATTTCTAAAGGTATTGGTATTTAGATCTGGGGCTATTGTATTGCTGGTATATAGGTCGAACTTCCCCAGATTTTCAGTAAAAGCTCTCCTCAGCAAGCACCATTTTAGGGAGCAAGAAGTTAATGCATCATGTTCTACACTGAAAAAGGATGAGTAACACTATTGCCTGGTAATAGCTTTTTTAAAAATTTCTTTTGATGTGGAACATACCTGTAGTTACGTTATTTTGATGTACTACACACCAATGTCATAGTTTCTGACACCAAACTGTACTAAAAATAATGCATTATGAAGAGATCATTAATACATTATATCACTTAATATGGATATTTTTTCATAATGCTACCAATATGAGATATATAGACACAAAATGACCACACAACAGAACATGATCAAAGATAACGATGGCTGAGGTTCCTCATACAGAGAATAAAAACGGAACTCTGATTACGAAAGAAAATTACATTTTGGACGAAAAAAATCAAAACTAGATTGGGTCAAACTGCTCCTTCACTCTTTTTCATGTCTCGCCACTCACCAGTAACTCACAAAAATAAATAAAAGGAAGGCACTTTCCCTGTTTAACTGTTTCTAATTATTAACTTGGGAAGAACGTGGGAGAAGGCTTAACTGCCTTGAAAATGGCGGAGTGTGCATCCGCCGAAATATCGGCAGTTGTCGAAAATTCAACCTGGCTGAATGCCCGTAAGTACTTTGAACATAGTTTACGCCAGGAGAAGCTCAGGTATAACATAACTGTTATTAACTTAGGATCTTTATGACAATACTGTGTCATTCAAAATTCATATTACAAGCTTCTAGATGCGAGATGCTAGATGTAGTTTAATAAGGAACCCACGTCCGGTTCACTTTCAATTTTCAACACACACAAGCTGAGAAAATGGTGCCGCCATGAGACCCTATAGCAATTATGACATCAAATAACACATTCCTCCAACTACAATAATGGCTGCAAGAAATTGGTACCTGTGAAACAAGGAGTGTTACCTGTTGTGTTCCATGAACGCGCTGCACTCTCGACTTTGAAGAGGATGTGCTTTGACATATAAAAGTGAACCCAAGGACGAGTACTCGAAAAGTTGCCCATACCATGTGGTACTATAGCACAAAGGTCGGAGCTCATTGTCTCCACTGTGTGCTTTTCTTGAAGCCAGAGATTTGAATATGATCCAGTCTTCTAACTGACCTGAAATTCCAATGGAACATTTCCAGACATGACTTTCTCATCAAAATTTCATCTGCTAAGTCGTGTCTACAACACCTAGAAGTCAGTAATGGAAATTGCAAATCACCCTGCATGTGTACCCAAGAAGAAAAAATAAATCAGTATTATGAACTACAATTAAATATGCAGACATTTTATTTGATGTATGTTTCTTTTCTCAGTGCACATCAGTCCTGCTTTTGAAAAGATACCCTTATTTTGTAAACCACTTGCTATTTTATAGGGTAGAGAAATTTTATGGTTTCCACCAGTTCAAGGGATTGCTGTTTGTAGGCAAATATTCGTCAGACAAATGTTTGTCTAGTTTACCATTTGCCACATCTCCCATATCGTTGGAGCTGATCACATGCTCCAAGTAACTATTCATGTGTTACCCATAGCAGCAGATTTATACAATGTGTTCATATCTTCAGAGTAACCAGAAGTTACAGCTTTCAGGTGCCAGAAGCCAATTCCAATCAAAATTATAATAAATGATCAGAACACAGTAATACTAAACTCATTCTAAGTATTAGGAAATGCTATGTTGTCCAGGACAGATATGGTCATACAAAACAAAGTAAAGAGATATAACTACATTAATGGAACAGTCTATACAATCCTCACAATTAAAGTAAAAAATAGAACTTTGAATTATAGTAATCAATGTAAGTACCAACTACGACATTTGGAAATGAGCCACGGCCTGTAACAAAATAAATAAACAGAGAATACAAGCATTGGAAATGCATTTAGTGGGTTGCTGAGTGCAAACTATTTGACAGGATTACGAATGCTGATATCAAAGAACCACTGAGAATGAGAAGTATAAATGAGCAGATTAAGGAATACAGAAATAACTGAAAAAACTATATCACAAGAAAGGAAGCAACAGAATAACTGAACTGATGATGAATTATTATCCAGCGGACAGCAGACCTTTAGAAGTCTTGAGAAAAGGAGGGAAGATCAATAATTTCAACCAAGAGGACACAGCAGACAAATGCCTAATACATGGATAAAGAGGAAGTACATATCTCATATTGAAAATGTTATTAGTTTTAAGTAAGGGTAATGATATAAGTAATGAAATTCCATATAATACCAATTTCTGTTGTAAGAGCGACCCTGAAGGCATAAATATAGTCCAGTTAAGTAAATTAATAAATAAATACATGAAAACAAATAAGATATGCATGAACTATCACATACATCACACAGTTTTATAAATATGTACAGTTTTTCTTGCAAAGGAAGGTATACATTCGACCCAGTATTGGATGGAGATTTACTGAGTCAAGAAAGTGAGCTGCAAGCTTTACCACTGAACAAGCCAAGAGCACAGAGAACATGACGACACATGAGAGATAGTTTGATCTTCCCCAATGCAAACAACAATGAGCCAGATCACCCAGTGAGCCAGGTCTGCCAATGAGTGGAATCAGCCAGTTAGAGGATAAGCCAGTGATCAAGATCACCCGTTGAGCGTTTGGGAGGGAAGTGACTAATGAGTCACTTTGCAATCTGCTTTGTACATATTTCAAGAATGATGTCAGCAGTGCAACAAGACAGTATTTATTGACATCTCTTCTATCACCTATCTTCAGTAGGAGTTTGACAAAGAGATATTTCAAAATATTTCAGATATAATGAGATATATTACATGTGAATAAATCTTTTTACTCTATCAAAGATAGCTGTTATTTTTGAGAGATTGTTTATTATTCTTTATTTTGGAGGGTGGAAATGGTGATACATCAATATGATTGAATTTTATGGCAGGTACGTTCTCAACAAACTGCTGTGTTTTTTCTCTTGAACTGTTTCCCAACTTATTTTCTAGTCTATTTAAGATATGCATATTAAATAGATTTTCTGCCAATGACTCATCATTTATAGGCCTTCCATGCATATAAATAGTTGTGATATCCGATTTGTGTCTGTCCAGTTGTCATGTCTCTCACTTCATTGCATTCCATATAGCCTCAAGTCTGTTGTTGGAGCTTCTGATTCCTGATACCATTTGCACATCCCTTGAATTTTTAATAACCTTTCACAGTAATTTTGAGTAGCTTCTGTAGTGTGGAAGTACTATAGGATATAAACTTCTTCTTGTCAGTTTCCCTTTTTCATTCAGAAGATGCTTTATTCCATCTTGTCATTAATTTCTTTTTACATGTCAGTTTAGTGTTATTTTTAGTTAGCTTACCTGGAAAGCTGTTTTCAAGTAATTATAGCAGTTTGTCATGGATTAGATGAAATATTATGTTAATTTTTGGTTCCGCATAATTTTCTTAAAAACATTTGTCTTGGAGTCATTAATTATTCTGGCTGATTTCGTATGAGGACCATCAAAATGACAGCACACCTTCTTATTTATTCTGACTAACAGTGCATTACATTCCAAGAGGGCATTTGTTACTGGACAAACATTTACTTTATTGATTCACCATAGCTATGAGGACCATCAAAATGACAACACATTCTTATTTATTCTGACTAACATTGCATTACATTCCAAGAGGGCATTTGTTACTGGACAAACATTTACTTTATTGATTCCCCATAGCTTCAGTAAAAAATATTATCAATGAGGATCCTAATGTCTTTATCCATCCATGTTGGAAAATTAGTTACTGACATCATATTTTAGGACTTTAAGAATGGTCTCCTATCATTTTTCAGATTACAGTTATTTGGAAAATCTACACTGAAATTACCTCAGACTGTTAAGAGATTTTTGATCTCTGACAGATGGTACAGTAAAGGATCCAGATTCTTCATTACATCCTCAGAATTTCCCAGTGGAGACATACAGTTACAGATACACAATTAAAAGTTAACCACTTCTTACTATTGATTCACAAGCACACGTTTCTATATGCTGAAGCCTACTAAATCTGTTTGACTTATTACTTTTGAACTTGTGTTCTGTCTCAATATATGTAACAACTCCTTCGTCTCCCATATCTGTTTTGCGTGAGTAAGTGGCTAGACTGTGATATTTAAAACATAACTTATCTAGCCCTGTGGCTATGATGTTTCATTGAAGTCTCACGTGGGTTCCTATGTGTGTGAACATTAGCGATTCCTTGAGAATGGTACTTTAACTAGCAAGCAGTATCAGTAGTGCTATTGCGTGAGCTTTATGTATGTTTTAAATCTTGTATTGCAATTAAGCTACATCAGTCTGGCCTCATGTGTTTGGTGTTCGAAATCTTTTGCATCTTGATAAATAATTTTAATTTTGTGCAAAATGGAATTCTAATTCATAATCAGGGATCTGTTGTTGGAAGCTGTACATGAAACTTGGCCTAGCATTGTCTTTATCCATGTTCTGCTGTGTTCTCATTTTGTGTGTTTAAAAAAAATTGTTCAAATGGCTTTGAGCACTATGGGACTTAACACCTGAGGTCATCAGTCCCCTAGAACTTAGAACTACTTAAACCTAACTAACCCAAGGACATAACACACATCCATGTCCAAGACAGGATTCGAACCTGCGACTGTAGCAGTCATGAGGTTCCGGACTGAAGCGCTTAAAACCGTTCGGCCACCGCGGCCGGTCTTTTGTGTGTTTATATTTGATATTTGGAACATTATGAAGATATACTTTCATATTAAAAACACACTGTTTAAATGATATAATGAATTAATTATCTCTTCAGATGCATCAATTTTGGTGCAGTTTGTTAAGTCGGCAGAAAATTTGATGTTGTTGTATAGAACACCAGTGAATTATAACACCAAAAGTAGACTACAAGAAACGCCAATTATATTTTTATAGTGTACATCATACACTAAAATGGTGATTGGTGAGGAGACTCATTACTGAAAACCACGGCAGGAAATGTAAATTTGATCTATGTATCACCAATAACACAGCATCAGTGCGAAATGCCATTAACGTTATGTATTTTCACGAATATTAATAGTAATTTACGTTCATGATGACATAGTTCTGCGCAGTAAATGTCGCAGCCTTTCTACAAAGTTCGTTTCTGTACCAACATTGGAACATAACCTCAAGAAGGCCTCGATCTGACATTAACAAAAAACAGTTTTAGCCCATCAGTATCATGGACTATACTATTTTTCTAGTTTAGAACATAACGCTGTATCTTCCTCCCCTCTAAAAAAAATGTTCAGTGATGTGAAGCATTGCTGAGAACTTTCTGTAACTTACCAGACATTCCTAGTTCGACATTTGTACACGAGTAACACGGCGTCAAGCAACCCTACAATGTAAATACTAGCATCTTCTACGTGTTTTGGCTAATATTTTCTACACGGAGAGACCATCTAAAAACCATTAGTCAAACTCTTTACAAATTTTGATGGGCACTTTAAACTTCAAAATAACAATGTGAGACTTTGCCTAAACATTTTTGTGTTGATATCTTCTTCCAAATTAAAACGGTGTTTGTCAGTTTCGTTTTTGTGTATAGCGTCATTTAGTCTCAGGATGCAAAATGAACTTCTTGCATATGATCTTATTTTGGTACATTACATGTGTCTTGCACATTTATAAAACAATTTAACTATGGAAATATTGTAAATTACACTCTTTATGTAATTTGACATGAAAATAGCAAAGCTACATTTGACAAAATCATTGAGTTGGTGACTCTACTTCACATATGCTTTTGGCAACGAAATACTATTTGTTATTTCACTTATATATTTTTTGAAATAACACAGATAGTTTGGATACTTTGATCATGGCACCAATTTACGCAATGCAGAAGAAGTTTATAATATTTTGAAAATTGAAGTCATTCGGACACTTTTCAAAATGGCAGACAACATAGAAGTTTGAGCGTGTGCGCGCGCACGCTAGCGGAGTTTAGTTCGAGTATCTACTGTGCCTTATACCAAGCGTGAGATATTAATCGGACTAAGCTCAGGCTGACTGTTTTTTTTAACATATATATCTTTACTAGTGCCATGTTATACCACTTTTGTCAATATCCTTACATATTTTCAATAAGCAATCAAATACTTTTGAACATGTCGCCACCAAAATTTCTAATTTCTGGCACGGAAATATATAGTATTGGCAATACACTTAAATACTTTTGATAAATGCCGGGTGGAGTGGCCGAGGGGTTCTAGGCGCAACAGTCTGTAACGACGTGACCGCTACCAACGCCGGTTCGAATCCTGCCTCGGGCATGGATGTATGTGATGTCCTTAGGTTACTTAAGTTTAAGTAGTTCTAAGTTCTAAGGCACTGATGACCTCAGAAATTAAGTCCCATAGTCCTCAGAGCCATTTGAATCATTTTTTATAAATAGTACAGGTCATTAAGGTGCTTCAGGAGCTGAGAACATGTTAGTACGTCCTGCCTCTAGGTTTCAAGATCATATTATTATTGTAGATTATAATTAACCATAACTTACCTAATGGATGAACTGTTTTGTTTTACTTCATGTTTAGTTCCTGTTCTTTATTGTTTCTTACTTATTTTATCCACTGTACCAACTTAGTCTTACTTCCATTGTTAATTAGTAGTTTATTACTACATTATTGTTGTTATTCATCATTAGTGCCATTAATAGTGCGCTCTGAATTTATAAAATTCATCCTGCTTCCGGTACTTTGCTTACCGATTATTCTAGCTCAGCTTTGCGAATATCTATTCCTATCACCACGTTTGTTTAACGATTGCTGCAAACCCCGCTGGCCTTAGCCGTAATACATAATTCTGCCTCAAAGACTAGTTGTCGTGAGGTCTTAGCTTTATTCCTTGAGGGCCGGAATGGACGTGATAGGCAAAATATTGTATCACACTATAATAAGGTAAAGAGGACGAAATACTTAACTTTGTTACAATCCGTATCCACTGGAATGTCATGAGTATTTACTGCTGTCACTATACAGGGTGAGTCAATAAACATTGGCACCAAGAATAACTCCAGAAGTATGATTGGAGCTGAATAGTTTATGTGACATAAGTTGCATGGGACAACGGGAGCCGTAGTATGACACTGGTTTTTTTATGCTAGTTGGGGTCGCTTCAGAGATATGAAGGCCAACTTTTTTAAAAATAGGATGCTATAGTTTGGAACTTATTTCCTGATAGCGGCTATCGAGACGAATCCAGTGATGTGTAACAGTAAGGTCTTTGAAGGCAAACAAAGGTCAAAAATGTGGCATGAACCTACATTTACAGAACGTTTTCGAAGTGATGACCACTGGTATCAATTCAGTACTGCAATCTTATTATCATGGACTGTTCGCTATTCCTTATCACAATGGCATTTATCGACGCACATGCTCTGACAATTCTCCCTCGCATATCTTCAGATGTAGCAGGAACGTCTTTATAAACAATTCTTTTACGAATCTACACAAGAAAAAATCCTGAGACGTCAAGTCTGGCGAACTATTCAGCCATGACACATCTCCTCCGAGTCCAATCCAACGATTTCGGAATTGTCTCTGCAACTCATTTCTAGCCATCAGCGAAAATTCTGTCTCACACCCATCGGGTTGATACCACATTCTGTTTCATGTTCCTAAAGGTATTTCTTCCTCCAACAGACCTAATGTTCCTTGCAGGAATGTGGTGTACTTCCTACCATTAAGATTTCCTTCGATGAAATAGTGGCCTATAACTCTGTCCTCCAGAATCTCACACCATACATTCACCGACAACGGTTTTTGGTGAACAGCTTGCCGCAGCAAAAATGGATTTTCAGTTGCCCAATAATGTATGTTACGCAAATTAATATTTCCATGGTTCGTGAATGTAGCTTCGTCGGTAAGTAACTTAAAGTTTATAAATGTGTCATCCCTCTGAATCTGAAGTTGAGCCAATCGGCGAAACTCAATGCGACGCATACAAACAGTACCAGTTAATTCTTAGTGGAGACTGATATGGTAAGGATTATATTTATGGTGATGCAGAACAAGAACAACACTACTCTGGTTCATGCCGGATTCCCTTGCGAATTCACGCGTACTAACACAAGGATCTCGTACCACAGTGACAAGAGTACCAAATTCCCTTTCCTCGTTAGTAACTTTTCTTTGCCAGATATATTTGCGATGCGTTAAAGACCAAGTTGTTCTCAATTTATCGTACATATATTTACATGTACGATGTTTACGGCGAGTACGTTGAGGATATCTTTCAGCCTATGAGTCTCTAGCTCTCATTGAATTTCGTTGGCATTCTCCGTAAATGAGAAGCACATCAACTTGTTCCTCGAAGGAATACATCACTCATATTTGCTTGATTCGTCGATACTAGTCTTACCGTTTCTATTAATGTTGTATTGCGAAACCATCGAACGGTGTTTACATGTGAATAGCACGTTATTTTCTATTTGCACGATATACGAGAGAGAACTGTCAGAGCTTGTGCTTCAATAAGTGCTGAAGTGATAAGGAATGCCACTCAAACCATCATAAGAAGATTGCAGCACTGCACTGATACCAATGGTCATCACTTCGAATACCTTCTGTAAATGGACGTTCATGTCACCTTTTTGCACATCGTTGACCTTGAAAGAACTTATTGTTACACATCATTGGATTCTTCTCGATAGTTACTATCAGAAAGTAACTACCAAACTAAAGCATCACATGTAAAAAAAAAACAAAGTTGACCATATCTCTGACGCGACCCAAGCTACCAACAAAAAACCAACGTCATATTATGGCCACCATTGTCTCACGCACCATTTGTACCACAACCTTTTCAGCTACTATCATATTTTCGGAGTTATTCTAGGTGGCAATAGTTAGTGACTCACCCTATATATTAATTTACCACTTCATACAGTACAGCGGAATACCCAACATTGTATAGGTGTGTATTTATTCCAATCTCTTATCAGCCCATCTCATCGTTTGCACAGTCTCTGACCAACTGCTTCTCCTGTCACTCCGTCCATTTCCTTCTCTGACTCTGACTACCCAATTCCTTGACCACCCCCTCCCTGTCCATTTTCTTCCATCCCTCTCTTGGTCCATCTGCCTCTCCCCACTCTCTCTGTCCATCTGCTTCCCACTCGATCTCATTCCATCTCCTCCAACGCCTCTCTCATTCCATCTGCTCCTGCTATCTTCATCCATCTGCTCCTTCCCACTCAGTCGATCTTATACTCCCCCTCTAATTTCACCTCTTGCTCCTCTGTTCCTCATCCCTCTTCTTCTACATTCCCTTCTCCCCTCTCCCTGTTTATCTCGTTCCTTTCTCTCTCTTACATTCCCATTCTCTCCCTCTGTCTGTCCATTCCTTCCTCCCCTTCTCACTCTCGATCTTCTCCTCTCTCTCTCTCTATTCCACATCCTCCTCACATTCTCCTTGTGCATTTACTCCTTCCCCTCTTTCTGCCCATCTCTTCCTTTTCCCTCTTCCTGTACACACTCTCTTTCCAGTCTCTGTATACATCTGCTCCTCCACCCTCTCTCTGTCCATTTACTATTTCCATTCCCTGTCCGACTCCTTTTACCACAAGCCCTTTCCATTGCCCCTCTTTCCTGCCTCATACCATTTCCTTCTCCCTCTCCCTCTTTTGCTCCTTCTCTCCTGTCTCCCTGTCAGTCTCCTCCACTCAATGACTCTGTCCATCTCTCCCTCTTTCCTTTCTCTGTCCATCTACTCATCTCCTCTCTCTCTCTATCTCTCTCTCTCTCTCTCTGTCCAATTCCTCCTCTTCCTCTTCTGTGTCCATTTCTGCCTCCTCCTCGCTTTGATCATCTTCTCAGTCCGCCTATCTCATCTATGCCTAATGTGACTGTTTTACAGGATGAACAGCAATAATGTCGTAATCTGTACACATTTTTCAGCAAAAAAGAAGTCTCGGAAAAATTTGGTACATATTACACCTATTTGCGTATTGTGTGCTACAAAAAATTTTCAACCCAATTTGTCTGAGACCGCTGTTACCCTTACAGTGGTTCCTTTCAGATTGTGAGTGATACATGTGTCATGTGTGGTTGAAATTGATCCAGCGGTTTAGGAGTAGATATGGAACATACATACACACAAACAGTGTCTATTCACTTTAATGTGACTACCTGTCAAAAGCCTGAACAACCAACTTGCAAGCACAGACTCCTATACTTGCAGGAAGAGAATCAGTGAGGTTCTGAAAGTTACCGACCGGGATGTGAAGGCAAGCCGACTCCAGTGCTGCAGCCAGCTGCGCTGTCTATCGATTCGCCATTGGGTTTCAATTCGACGACTTAGTGGCCAGAGGAGAAGCGAAGGGACCACTAGGATGATTGTCCCAGTGTTTCCAACGTTTGACGTCATCCACGCTAGCAACCCTGTGACCGATGAAGCATAAAACGCGTTTCATTCGAAGAGATCACCTGTCGCCATTCAGTGGACATGCTGTTGCGGTACTGGCGTGCAAATTATAGCCTTCGTCGCCGATCAACAGGAGTCAGCGTAGGTGCATGAATCAGGTCACTGTCTTGAAGGTCCAATGCAGCAAAGTTCGCTTAACGGTTGTTGACAAGACATATTTCGTAGTCCGTAGGTTCATCTGAGCGGTCAGATGCTCAACAGGGGACATCTACTCGCCCGTAAAGAAGTCCACAGCCCTTGTTCATCCCTGTCATCTATGACTTGTAATGCAGTAGAATCGCCTCGACGCCGGTTTTGGATAGTGCCATTTTGCCATACACAGTATAGTTTAGCACGTGAACACTTCACAAACTTAGTCGTTTTGGAAATGCTTCCACCCTTGGACCGAAATCCAATGATCATGCCCTTTTGGAGATCAGATATATCGCTCCAATCCCGCATTACCAGAATAAATGCACTGTTTGGTCCCCCCCCCCCCCCCCCCGTCCACCCAGCCAACAATCATTATACAATCTCCACTGGTAGTGCTGGTATCTGCTGCCTGTGAGCGGTTACTTCACGTTGACATCCAACATAGGTGCTGGTCACATTAAGCCGGAGTCAGTCTAGTGAATGTTTTAGGAAATGTACTGTGTGATGGCGTGTTTACAAATCCAACACGGTTACTGCATTGTCTACACAGGCGTTTGGACAGAAATCTATTGTAAAGAATACAGGCTATTCCGACTGTTATTTAGTATTTATTGACATAAAAACAGATTTACAAAATCGAAAAATAACAATGGTATGTTAAAATTAATACTAGTGCACGAGCTTCATATTGCATTGATCAGTTAATTAGTGAAAAACTACAATTCATATATTTGATAATGAAAATCAGCGCAGTAATGTGCTTTAGTGTCCAAAATATAATACAAAACAAAGAGTAATCAAGAAAGCTTCAGTATAAGGCTTTTTCACGAACCGTGAACTTGAGAAAAATATCTTTCGCTCACGCACTCGTTGCAGACTGAGTTATATTGGTCGAACCCATAGAAAGGGTTCTGTTTTGTCCCTTCACTAACTACTTCACGTTCATCTCTATCTGATAAATATACATTTCAGATTCTGTATCTTGTTCACTGCTGCACTCAGGAGCACTTTTGTGTGCAGTTTTAACACCACTGTCTTCCTTCTCTTGTAACCACTGAGTGAGAACAGCCTCAAAGACTTGTTGCGAAACACCATCTCTGTCCTTGTTAACCACGCCTCGTGATATTTCTGTAGTAATCCAAAATATGAAGTTTTTAAAATTAGTGAGTTCATAGCATAAACTGTGTTGTTGAATCGCGCCATAAGCCCAACGACTTATTCTACTTACGAAGTCAAATTAACAGCAGCTCGCAACAACGACTATTCACAACATTACGAGCTGAACGGAAGCTACTGAGCAGCAGAAGTGTACGGTTTTAAAAAATCCGGCGTCGTGCACATTGGAATGTTGGAGCAGGTATCCTCGTACCCCACAACACTCATTGAGTGTTAATGTAGCTGGACCGTGTACATACAGCGACTTTTACAATATGTATGGGCTTGCAAAAAGGAATACAAACGTCACAAAAATGAGATCGACAGGAAGTGCAAAATGGCTTAGCAGGGATGGCTAGAGGACAAATGTAAGGATGTAGAGGCGCATATCACTAAGGGTAAGATAGATATGGCCTACAGGAAAATTAAAGAGACCTTTGGAGAAAAGAGGACAACCGGCGTGAATATCAAGAGCTCAGATGGAAACCCAGTACTAAGCAAAGAAGGGTAAGCAGAAAGGTGGAAGGAGCACATAGAGGATCTAAACTAGGGCGATGTTCTCGAGGACAATATTATAGAAATGGAAGAGAATGTAGATGAAGATGAAATAGGAGATACAGTCTGATACTGCGTGAAGGGTTTGACAGAGCACTGAAAGACCTGAGTCGAAACAAGACCCCGGGAGTAGACAACATCCCGTTAGAACTAAGGACAGCCGTGGGAGAGCAAGGCGTAACAAAACTCTACCATTTAGTGAGCAAGATGTATGAGACAGGCGAAGTATCCTCAGACTTTAGGAAGAATATAATATTTCCAATTCCAAGAAAAGTACGTGTTGAGAGATGTGAAAATTACCGAACTATCAGTTTAATAAGTCACAGCAGCAAAACACAAACGCGAATTCTTTACAGACGAATGGAAAAACTGGTAGAAGCCGACCTGGCAGAAGATCAGTTTGGATTCTGTAGAAATACAGGAACACGTGAGGCAATACTGACCCTACGACTTACCTTAGAAGCTGGAGTAAGGAAGGGCAAACCTACGTTTCTAGCATTTGTAGACTTAGAGAAAGCTTTTGACAATGTTGACTGGAATACTCTCTTTCAAATTCTAAAGGTGACAGGTGTAAAATACAGGGAGCGAAAGGCTATTTACAATTTGTACAGAAACCAGTGGCAGTTATAAGAGTCGAGGGGCATGAAAGGGAAGCAGTGGTTGGGAAGGGAGTGAGACAGGGTCGTAGCCTATCCCCAATGTTATTCAATCTCTATATTAAGCAAGCAGTAAAGGACGCAAAAGAAAAATTCGTAGGTATTAAAATCCATGGAGAAGAAATGAAAAGTTTGAGGTTGGCCGATGACACTGTAATTCTGTCAGAGAGCAAAGTACTTGGAAGAGCAGTTGAACGGAATGGAGAATGTCTTGAAAGGAGGATATAAGATGAACATCAACAAAAGCAAAACGATGATAATGGAATGTAGTCGAATTAAATAGGGTAATGCTACCGAAATTAGATTAGGAAATCAGACACTTAGAGTAGTAAAGGAGTTTTGCTATTTGGGGAGCAAAATAACTGATGATGGCTGAAGTAGAGAAGATATAAAATGTAGACTGGCAATGGCAAGGAAAGCGTTTCTGAGGAAGGGAAATTTGTTAACATCAAGTATATATTTAAGTGTCAGGAAGTCGTTTCTGAAAGTATTTGTATGGAGTGTAGCCATGTATGGAAGTGAAACGTGGACGATAAACAGTTTAGACGAGAAAAGAATAGAGACTTTCGAAATGTGGTGCTACATAAGAAAGCTGAAAATTAGATGGGTAGATCACATAACTAATGAGGAAGTATTGAATAGAATTGGGGAGAAGAGGAGTTTGTGGCACAATTTGACTAGAAAAGGGGATCGGTTGGTAGGACACGTTTTGAGGCATCAAGGGATCACCAATTTAGTATTAGAGGGGAGCGCGGAGAGTAAAAATCGTGGAGGGAGACCAAGAGATGAATACACGAAACAGATTCAGAAGAATGTAGGTTGCAGTAAGTACTGGGAGATAAAAAAGCATGCACAGGATAGAGTAGCATGGAGAGCTGCTTCAAACTACAGCTGCCTCAGACCACAACAACAACATGGACTTGTTTGTTTTATAGTCGTATAGTCGCGCCTTTAGTTTGTACCTATAACAGTCAAACTCCGTTTATTCTTTCGGTATCTGCAGACGACCGCTTCAAGCCGTTCCGGAGCCACCGAGAGCCGCCCCAGTGATCTGACGCGACAGGCCCGGCAGCGTGTCACGCCGGAGGCTCCGCCAGATCCCGGTAATACCGCGGCATTACGGGGCGTTTTCCGCCACGACGGCGCAGCAGGGATTTTTACCGGCAGCTCGTGCCTCCCCGGAGACGCATCCATAAGTAATGGAACGCGTCGCGTCGGCTGGGGAACGAGTTGCCGGAGCTGGGGCGGCAAACAAAGACGGGCAGACAGAGCGCGCCGCGAACAATGCCGCGAGCGCCGCCATTGTCTGCGTCTGCCCGCCGCCCGCTGCCTGCTGCCCGCGCGCGCCAAGTCTCCGCCGCGATGCATTAGCGCCCGCCTTGTTTGCGCGCGTCTCCTGACATTGATCCTCCTCCCGACCGTGTCGACAGCGCGCCGTCTCAATTAATCACCTGCGCACCGGGCGTATCGATAGCAGCCATCTGTGACGCCGTCTTCAAGGCCTTCGTGGACGAACTTACTGTCGATCTCTGAGAACCGCGGAGAAGAACGGGCGCGACAGGAATGAGGGCAGCGAATGTGGCATGTGTGCCATTACGTCTATTACCAGGTCACGAAGTGGGGCTTGGTGATATACTACTAAAGCGCGTGTCTGGAATCTGCGGAGCCAGCTAGTTTGACGCCGTGATCCTTGACATCCGAAAGACGTTTGATATAGTCTAACGAACAAGATGCGAGAACGCGGAACATCGGACGAGCTTCGTCAGTGGATTGAACGGCCTCTAGCAAACAGGACATGAAATTTCACTCTTACTAGATAGAAACCTTCCCAAGTAAAAGTACACTATTGGCCATTAAAATTGCTACACCGTGAAGATGACGTATTACAGAGGAGAAATTTAACCAACCGGAAGAAGATGCTGTTATATGCAAATGATTAGCTTTTCAGAGCATTCACTCAAGGTTGGCGCAGGTGGCGACACCTTTAACGTGCTTACATGAGGAAAGTTTCCAACCGATTTCTCATACACAAACAGCATTTGGCCGCGTTGCCTGGTGAAACGTTGTAGTGATGCCTCGTGCAAGGAGGAGAAATGCGTACTTTGATAAAAGTCGGATTTTAGCCTATCGCGATTGCGGTTTATTGAATCGCGACACTGCTGCTCGCGTTGGTCAAGATCCAATGACTGTTAGCAGAATATGGAATCGGTCGGTTCAGGACGGTAATACGGAACGCCGTGCTGGAGGCCAACGGCCTCGTATCACTAGCAGTCGAGATGACAAGCACCTTATCCGCATGGCTGTAACGGTTCGTGCAGCCACGTCTCGATCCCTGAGTCAACAGATGGCGACGTTTACCAGACAACAACCATCTAAGCGAACAGATCGACGACGTTGGCAGCAGCATGGACTATCAGCTCGGAGAGGACGGCTGCGGTTACCCCTGACGCTGCATCTTAGACAGGAGCGAATGCGATGGTGTACTCAACGACGAACCTGTGTGCACGAATCGTAAAACATCATATTTTCGGATGAATCCTGGTTCAGTTTACAGCATCATGATGGTCGCATCCGTGTTTGGCGACATCGCGGTGAGCGCGGATTGGAACTATGTATTCGTCATCGCCATATTAGTGTATCACCCAGCATCATGATATGGGGTGCCATTGCTTACAAGTCTCGATCACCTCTTGTTCACATTAACGGCACTCTGAACAGTGGACGTTACATTTCAGATGTGTTACGACCCGTGGCTCTACCCTTCATTCGATCCTTGCAAAACCATACGTTTCAACAGGATAATGCAGGACCACATGTTGCAGGTCCTGTACGCGCCTTTCTGGATACAGAAAATGTTCGACTGCTGCCGTGTCCAGCACATTCTCCACATCTCTCAACAACTGAAAACGTCTGGTCAATGGTGGCCAAGCAACTGGCTCGTCACAATACGCCAGTCACTACTCTTGATGAGCTGTGGTATCGTGTTGAAGCTGCATGGGTAGCTGTACCTGTACACGCCGTCCAAGCTCTGTTTGACTCAATGCCCAGGCATATCAAGGCCGTTATTACGGCCAGAGGTGGTTGTTCTGGGTACTGATTTCTCAGGATCTATGCACCCAGATTGCGTGAAAATTTAATCACATGTCAGTTCTAGTATAATCTATGTGTCCAATGAATACCCGTTTATCATCTGCATTTCTTGTTTGTGTAGCAATTTTAATGGCCAGTAGTGTATCTTCGGTTATCAAAAGATGGACGGTACTGGACCAAAACTGTTGGTACATAGCATGAACAACTTCAGCATACACCACCTGCCAGAAACGCAAAGCAGCCAGAAGAGGAGGAGTAAACGAAGTGAAACCCACGTATGCAGTGTTAATGTAGTAATTATAAAGTCGATTACAATTTAGAAAGAACTTAAGAGTCTCACCTCACTTATTAATGTGATGTTCCACCTAATCGGGCCTGGATGCAAGCGCTTATTCGTTTGGGAATGGTGTCACTAAGCCGTTGTATCCCTTTTTTCTAACCTACAACTGTTGTAAATACTTGAATAATAATAACAAAACGAGTGGCTGTATTTGAATCTAACGCCGTTTGTTCTTTTTAACACATGCTGCCAGTTTCGCCACCACATGGTGTCATCTTCAGGCCCCGAACGTTCTCATGTGAAATGAACAGAATCGTATACAGCGGTCCAAAATTATCGGATTCTGTACTTTCCGTGGCAACAACAACGTCAGCATACTACACTCCAGGAAATGGAAAAAAGAACACAATGACACCGGTGTGTCAGACCGACCATACTTGCTCCGAACACTGCGAGAGGGCTGTACAAGCAATGATCACACGCACGGCACAGCGGACACACCAGGAACCGCGGTGTTGGCCGTCGAATGGCGCTAACTGCGCAGCATTTGTGCACCGCCGCCGTCAGTGTCAGCCAGTTTGCCGTGGCATACGGAGCTCCATCGCAGTTTTTAACACTGGTAGCATGACGCGACAGCGTGGACGTGAACCGTATGTGCAGTTGATGGACTTTGAGCGAGGGCGTATAGTGGGCATGCGGCAGGCCGGGTGGAGGTACCGCCGAATTGCTCAACACGTGGGGCGTGAGGTCTCCACAGTACATCGATGTTGTCGCCAGTGGTCGGCGGAAGGTGCACGTGCCCATCGACCTGGGACCTGACCGCAGCGACGCACGGATGCACGCCAAGACCGTAGGATCCTACACAGTGCCGTAGGGGACCGCACCGCCACTTCCCAGCAAATTACGGACACTGTTGATCCTGGGGTATCGGCGAGGACCATTCGCAACCGTCTCCATGAAGCTGGGCTACGGTCCCACACACCGTTAGGCCGTCTTCCGCTCACGCCCCAACATCGTGCAGCCCGCCTCCAGTGGTATCGCGACAGGCGTGAATGGAGGGACGAATGGAGACGTGTCGTCTTCAGCGATAAGAGTCGCTTCTGCCTTGTTGCCAATGATGGTCGTATGCGTGTTTGGCGCCGTGCAGGTTAGCGCCACAATCAGGACTGCATACGACCGAGGCACACAGGGCCAACACCCGGCATCATGGTGTGGGGAGCGATCTCCTACACTGGCCGTACACCTCTGGTGATCGTCGAGGGGACACTGAATAGTGCACGGTACATCCAAACCGTCATCGAACCCATCGTTCTACCATTCCTAGACCGGCAAGCCAACTTGCTGTTCCAACAGGACAATGCACGTCCGCATGTATCCCGTGCCACCCAACGTGCTCTAGAAGGTGTAAGTCAACTACCCTGGCCAGCAAGATCTCCGGATCTGTCCCCCATTGAGCATGTTTGGGACTGGATGAAGCGTCGTCTCACGCGTTCTATACGTCCAGCACTAACGCTGGTCCAACTGAGGCGCCAGGTGTAAATGGCATGGCAAGCCGTTCCACAGGACTACATCCAGCATCTCTACGATCGTCTCCATAGGAGAATAGCAGCGTGCATTGCTGATAAAGGTGGATATACACTGTACTAGTGCCGACATTGTGCATGCTCTGTTGCCTGTGTCTATGTGCCTGTGGTTCTGTCAGTGTGATCATGTGATGTGTCTGTCCCCAGGAATGTGTCAATAAAGGTTCCCCTTCCTGGGACAATGAATTCACGGTGTTCTTATTTCAATTTCAAGGAGTGTACATCAGCGCTTCTGCATGGCTTGGGTGCGCCAAGTATTTGGTAGGTTTCTGGAAGTATTTCGTACCAAATATCAACGCAGTACCTATGTTAAAATTAGTCAGCTATTTGTAACGGTCGGCAGGTGTTGAACTTCATGGAAACGTGACGCCAGGCATAGTTGTCGTCAACGTTCCAGTCGATTATACTTTATTCTGCACCAAGCACATTGTAACATCTTCGTATCTGAGCGTGCTGTTCTAGAACACCTTTTATTTTCTTTCCAGCAGCAGTAGGATTAGGGAATTACCGTCCCATTTACATACTGCTCTTACCACCGCAACATAAATGGCTGCGTTTGGAGTAGTGTCGTGACAGGGAATCACGGATTGCGGATGAATGGTGTCAGACTGTGTTTAGCGTCTAGTCACGTTCCTGCACGACTCCAGATCATGATCGTCCATGAATTGCATGCAGAACTTGGCAAAAATCCCTTCCTCCCGGCGTTGTGAAGAGGAACAGCAGTGTTATTCCTGGAGCCAATGCATGGGGAGATATTCAGTACGAATCCAGGTGGCAGCTGTTTGTTATTTAGGGGATTCTGGCGATCACGAACATCGTACAAACTGAAGTGTTAACCACCATGCAACAGGATCATGGTACCATTTTTCAATATGACAGTGTTGGCACAAACGTGGCACGTGCCTCTATTAATGGTTGCGTGATACTGAGGTACTCCTGTGGCCAACGCAGATCCCCTCACCTGTCTACGATAGAACATGAGTGGGAGCATATTGCATGTCAGCTTCTAGTCAGTGCCCGTAGCTGAGATCTCAAGGACCATTTACAACAATCTCTGACCACTCGTCAAGGAAAGTGGGACCGAAGCAGGAAAAGTAGTACTTGAATAATGATAGCAAAACCAGTGGATTTACTTGAATCTGGCGTTGTTTATTCTTTTTAACACATGTTAAAAGATTCGACACCACACTGTGTCATTAATTTATTTATTAATACGTCTAGTGCCGGCCTGGGTGGCCGAGCGGTTCTACGTGCTAGATTCTGGAACCGCGTGACCACTACGGTCGCAGGTTCTAATCCTGCCTCTGGCATGGTTGTGCGATGTCCTTAGGTTAGTTAGGTTTAAGTAGTTCTAAGTTCTAGGGGACTGATGACCTCAGAAGTTAAGTCCCATAGTGTTCAGAGCCATTTGAACCATTTGAACACGTCTAGTTCCGTAGGACTAGACCGAGGAGCAAATTTCCCATGGTCATGGAAGGTATCAGTACATGAAATCACAACATAAATATAATAACAAATAAAAATAAAATGTTTATGAACCCGAAAAAAGTCAAGCCATAAGTTTAAGTAAACGTAATCAACTATATAGCATAAGAACTAGTTTACGTTTTCGAGGAACTCCTCAACAGAAAAGGAGTGACCCATGACGAGACTCTTCAGTTTCGATTTGAAAGAGGTTGGATTACTGCTAAGATTTCTGAATTCTTTCGGTAGCTTATTGAAAATGGATGCAGCAGCGCACTGTACACTTTTCTGCAGAAGAGTTAAGGAAGTGCGACCGAAAATTAGGTTCGATTTCTGCTGAGTATTAACTGACAGAATACCGCTAATTTTCGGGAGTAAGCTGATATTGTTAGAAACAACAGTACAGAATACATATATTTATTGAGAGGCCAATGTCAATATACCCAGACTAGTGAAAAGGGTTCGATAAGACGTTGGCAAACTTGCACTACTTATTACCCGAACTGCCCGTTTCTGAGCAAAAAATGTCCTTGTATAATGGGAAGAGTTACCCCAAAATATAATACCATACGACATAAGCGAATGATAATAGTCGATGTAGACTGATTTTCGTGTCCAATTATCACTTACTTCAGATACCGTTCGATTAGCAAAAATGGTAGCATTAAGTCTTTAAACAAGATCTTGAACGTGGGTTTTCCACGACAGTTTAGTATCTATATGAACACCTAGAAATTTGAACTGATCAGTTTCACTAACCATATGCCCAATCTGTGAAAATAAACGTTGGGTTTCGTTGAATTGTCTGTTAGAAACTGTAAAAACTGAGTATTACTGTGATTTAGGGTTAGTTTTTTTTCCTAAAATCCATGAACTTTTGTCAAGGACGGCACTATTGGAAACCGAGCCAATGTTGCACACAACGTCCTTTACTACCAAGCTAGTAACATCAGCAAACAGAAATATCTTAGAATTACCTGTAATATTAGATACAATTTACATAGATAATGAATGGGAGTGGCCCCAACACTGATCCGTGGGGCAACCCCTCTCCTTTTAACTGTAACCGGCTCAGATCCCACATCACAGCCATTCTCAACACTGTGGATAATGATCTTTTGCTGTCTGTTGTTAGAGTAGGTTGTGAACCAATGGCGACCTCTTCCCTGAATTCAGTAATGGTCCAACGTCTGGAGCAACGCCTTAATTAAATCAAAAAATATACCTAGCCTTCCAAACCTTTCGTTTAATCCATCCAGTATCTCACAGAGAGAGAAAAGACTATATCATATTCAGTCGTTAAACGACTTCTAAAGTGGCACTGTATATTCGATAGCAAATTATGTGGTGTAAAATGATCACTTATCCTTACATACACAGTCTTTCAATAACTTTAGCGAACACTGATGGCTAAGAAATAGGTCTACATTATCCATTTTTTTCTCTTTTTGTAAAGCGGCTTTACTACTGAGTACCTTAATCGCTCAGGAAACTGACCATACCTGAGGGAAAAATTACAAATATGGCTAAGTAGAGGGCTAACGGCAAACATGTGCAACACTGTACTGTGATGTTCCCCTAGGCACACCATCATATCCATGAGAGACGTTAATCTTCAGTGATTTAATTATTGACTCAATCTCCCTCTTTTCTGTATCACAGAAGTATTTTAGACATCAATTTTGGAAAGATATTTTCCAGGAGAGTTATACGACTACCTGTAGAAACTAAATTTTATTTAATTCACCAACAAGGCCCACAAAATGATTTTAAATACTGTACAAATATCGGACTTATCAGTAACAGAAATATTTTGACTGCGAACTGACTTTATATCGTCCACCTTCTGCTGCTGACCAGACACATCCTTCACAACTGACCATATTATTTTAATTTTATTCGGTGAATTAGCTGTTCTATTTGCGTACCACATCCACTATGCCTTCCAAATAACACTTTATTTATCTTACGATGCAGTTTGTAATGGGTGACTGTTGCTTGATTGTGGCTACTTATAAATTTTTATATAATTCCCACTTTTATCGGCACTATAAACAGCCTGCCACTCTTGTTCCTGGACAAGGTTTAAAAACTCTCATCTGCCGTTGTATTAGCTTTCCTACATAATTTGTGATTATATATCACATTTGTTTGAGTACAAAAACCTTTTAGAGTTAAAATGTGTCCATCATGTTATGAACGGCCACTCACCCTTTTACTAAGAGAATACCCGTCTAGTAATGAAGAATGAACAAAAATACTGTCTAGGACTGTGCTACTGATCCCCTGGACCCTAGTTGGTAAAAACACAGTATGCATGAGATCATACGAGTTTAGATGATCTACCAACATATTTTTCCCTTGCGCAATCACATACCAAATTATTATTATTGAGGTCATCACAAATAACTAATTTCTGGTACTTCCTATGAAGTGAACCAAGAACAACCTCTAGCATGAGCAGAAATGCTTTGAAGTCAAAGTTAGGGAACCTATAAACAACAACAGGTAGAAGTTTAGTTTCACTAAGTTAAACTGCCCCTGCATATCATTCAAATTTCTGTTTAGTGCAGTGCCATGATACGTCTATGGACTCAAACGCAGTACTGTTTCTTACGTACATGGCCACTCCCCGCACTCCGCAAGGATGTCCTTGAAAAACAGCCAGTTACTCTGTATCCTGGTACAAGAAATCTCTGTTTTTTTAAGTGGTGGTTATATTATAATGGCATATGGTAGTTTCTTCTGTACTTGGAAACATGGCGTCCTCTGAAGTGATTACTTAGATAGAAGGACTTTCTTTAATCAGGTTTACCTATCAGCTTACGTCAATCTATAAAAGATTCAGCTCTAACACCAAGTACTATACGAATTTCTCCATGAGTGATCCCACCACCACCACCATTACCCACTACACCGTCACGTATTAGCTTTGCCAGCCTCCCCTTCCTATAGCTACTGAGGAGCAGGCCATGCCTAGTGAAACCTAATCTAATGATAGACCCAACTGGCACCACTGAAATGTGACCGATGCCCTGTGCCATCAGCGCCTTCCCCAGCCTCATGTTAATGCGCCTAACAGCCGCATTAAGATGAGGCCGATCATGATGCTGAAACCTTTGCACGAAATGCACATTATTGCCCCCAATTTCAGTAGCTATGTTTACCAGATCACCACCTAAATCATATTCCCCGTCCTTATCAACACTATTCCCTGTTCCACCAAATATCACTGCCTGATCCTCTCTCTTAAAATCCCTACATAACTCATCTATGCTGTCAGTCACCTGAGCCAACCTTGCACAACCGATGTAAATACACTCCTGGAAATTGAAATAACAACACCGTGAATTCATTGTCCCAGGAAGGGGAAACTTTATTGACACATTCCTGGGGTCAGATACATCACATGATCACACTGACAGAACCACAGGCACATAGACACAGGCAACAGAGCATGCACAATGTCGGCACTAGTACAGTGCATATCCACCTTTCGCAGCAATGCACGCTGCTATTCTCCTATGGAGACGATCGTAGAGATGCTGGATGTAGTCCTGTGGAACGGCTTGCCATGCCATTTACACCTGGCGCCTCAGTTGGACCAGCGTTCGTGCTGGACGTACAGACCGCGTGAGACGACGCTTCATCCAGTCCCAAACATGCTCAATGGGGGACAGATCCGGAGATCTTGCTGGCCAGGGTAGTTGACTTACACCTTCTAGAGCACGTTGGGTGGCACGGGATACATGCGGACGTGCATTGTCCTGTTGGAACAGCAAGTTGGCTTGCCGGTCTAGGAATGGTAGAACGATGGGTTCGATGACGTTTTGGATGTACCGTGCACTATTCAGTGTCCTCTCGACGATCACCAGAGGTGTACGGCCAGTGTAGGAGATCGCTCCCCACACCATGATGCCGGGTGTTGGCCCTGTGTGCCTCGGTCGTATGCAGTCCTGATTGTGGCGTTCACCTGCACGGCGCCAAACACGCATACGACCATCATTGGCAACAAGGCAGAAGCGACTCTCCTCGCTGAAGACGACACGTCTCCATTCGTCCCTCCATTCACGCCTGTCGCGACACCACTGGAGGCGGGCTGCACGATGTTGGGGCGTGAGCGGAAGACGGCCTAACGGTGTGCGGGACCGTAGCCCAGCTTCATGGAGACGGTTGCGAATGGTCCTTGCCGATACCCCAGGATCAACAGTGTCCGTAATTTGCTGGGAAGTGGCGGTGCGGTCCCCTACGGCACTGCGTAGAATCCTATGGTCTTGGCGTGCATCCATGCGTCGCTGCGGTCCGGTCCCAGATCAACGGGCTCGTGCACCTTCCGCCGACCACTGGCGACAACATCGATGTACTGTGGAGACTTCACGCCCCACGTGTTGAGCAATTTGGCGGTACGTCCACCCCGTCTCCCGCATGTCCACTATACGCCCTCGCTCAAAGTCCGTCAGCTGCACATACGGTTCACGTCCACGCTGTCGCGGCATGCTATCAATGTTAAAGACTGCGATGGAGCTCCGTATGCCACGGCAAACTGGCTGACACTGACGGCGGCGGTGCACAAATGCTGCGCAGTTAGCGCCATTCAACGGCCAACACCGCGGTTCCTGGTGTGTCCGCTGTGCCGTGCGTGTGATCATTGCTTGTACAGCCCTCTCGCAGTGTCCGGAGCAAGTATGGTCGGTCTGACACACCGGTGTCAATGTGTTCTTTTTTCCATTTCCAGGAGTGTATTTCTTTCCAACGCTGAGCCAACATTATGTTAAGCAGGTGTCCATAATGTTTTGGCTCATCAGTAAGGTACTTCGAATGCATCTACACAACTGTTAAAAACGCGAATTTATATTACCACCTGCGTCTCCTCTATTCTTTTAAAACATCATCCGTAGTCTTGAATCAAATACATTTGTAACTTATGTTTGGTTATAGACTTAAAAATACTTCGCTCCATAAGTTATGGACGTATGAAATTCACTTACTGCATTTTCGTCTTCACTCGCGTTTCAGTGGTTGGCTCTATTGTTCCAGATCTACCTGCATCTATAATCAGTTTACATGTAGCAAATACACTGCGCATGGCGTGCCGTGCAATATTTGATACTAATCTCTCTCAGTGTGCTGTAAACGTCCAGCGTCTTCCATGGTGAAAAATTACGTGTGGAAAGCTAAACTTTTTAAACTTTTATTATATATCAAATAGTGACGGACATTCTTAAAATCTGACAATTCTTCATCCCATTTACATATCTCTAAATCAGAGGCACTTCCTTGGCGGGGTTTTATTCGCAGGTACTGTTCTGAAATAACAATAGATTATTTGAAGAACGGCGAAGCTTGTCTGGTTTCTCGATAGAGTAGGCCCAGAAAAAAATTACTATGGAATTAAAAAAGTGTTATCTTAGGAAACGACTTCTGATAGTCAGAAAACACAGAGCAAGACGTACGTTGCAAAGTAACTTCAGGAATGCGATGTTGTATGTTTTTCGAGAATGGTCTATGCTTCGAGATGTGTGTCTTATTACAGGGGTACGGGTAGAGAGAGCAGAAAGATATTACTGTGTGGTGTTTCACCTCAAGTAACGATCTGAAAAGTGCTGTAATTCTGTGTGAAAAATGATGAATGAATAGACACGAAATGTATGTAGTATTAATTTTGTTTGGCTATCTCTTACATTACTTCTCTATGAGAAGATTATTTCGCGGAATTGATTAAATTATTTATTGATTCGATGTGTGAGAGTGCTGTTAATTTTTGCATACAATTTTTTATCGTAGATATGTTCTGATTAGGGAATACAAAAAGCTTACATACCTGAATGAAAAGGAAAATAGAAATGAACATATCGAATTGTTGGCCGGAAGGCCCCATCCGGGGAAGATCGGCCGCCAAGTGGAAGTCTTATTGCAGTCGATGCCACATTGGTCGACTTGAGTGCCGGTGAGAGGATGAAATGATTATATGAATAACACAACACCCAGTCCACGAGCGGAGAAAATTTCCAACTTGGCCGGGAATCGAACCCAGAACCGCATGCATGGGAGGTTAGCACGTAATCACTCAGCTAAGCAGGAGGACTAATAAAAAGGAAAAACATATTGATCTTTGCTGAGCTAGAAAAAATTTATTACGTAAGTTTCCTTCGAACCTGTTGATCTCCCTGTGAGAAAGAACGTACAAGGGCGATATAAAAACTTCTGCACAAAGCGAATGCTACTCTAAATTGAGACGATTCCCGAGCGTGTGATCTACGCATTTTATCTATCACCATGTGTTTTCACTGTTATGATAATTTGTGCTTTGAAATTGAAATGGAAAGAGAAAATGGTTCAGGTCAAATCTCACTTATTGACCAGGTTTCATAGATAAAAAAATTGTTACTTGTACCAAAAATTAACGCTGTACTTAAAGATTGTGGGGATAGTGTAATGGATCGAAGCGGAACGTCATGTGGGCTTCTTGTTTACGGCAAGGCCAAAAATGCCGTCTCCAACAATCCAAAGTGAAGATAACGACGATTATAGTTTATGACGAAACTGTGTGGTAGCATCAGATAAATTGCGCCTGGGAACCACTGTAAGAGGGACATACTGTGATGTCACCGCCTGACATCACACTTGCTACATGGTAGCCTTTAAATCGGCCGCGGTCCGTTAGTATACATCGGACCCGAGTGTCGTCACTATCAGTGATTGCCGCCACACGGCAGGTCTAGAGAGACTTCCTAGCACTCGCCCGAGTTGTACAGCCGACTTTGCTAGCGATGGTTCACTGACTACATACGCTCTCATTTGCAGAGACGACAGTTTAGCATAGCCTTCAGCTACGTCATTTGCTACAAGCTAGTAAGGCGCCATATTCAGTTACCATAATGACTATCTTGAAGATTTTATTCTGAACGTATAATATTGTGAATCACGTGCCGTCAAGAACGAAGTTCATCATTAATGGATTAAAGTAAAGTATCAAACCAATTACGTCCGCTTTCTGAATTCTCATTCCTTGTCATGTTCCAGACCTCAAGTCACTTTAGTTCTTCCCTTCTCACGCCAGCCTGCGGGAGCTTAAACACGTGGCGTGCATTTCGGCCTCCACTCGTAACACGGTGTTGGCTCTTCTGCTTACACAAAACATAGTACAAGGATTTTCCATGCCATTTTTTTTTGGGGGGGGGGGGGGGGGGGAAGGGGACTAAGATTCGTCAAAGATAGTTCGACACTATCGCAGCGGGAGTGCTAATTCTGTGTTATGATATCACATGACCGCATATTGCCGGAGCAGAACACAGAGTTTTCGAGAATTGTGGATGAGAACTCCTTCCCCAGACTGCCTGCACTCCCGATATGAGCCAACCAGACTTTGATTTGTGTCCAAAACTCGAGAGACAACCCTCAGGGGAGCGTTTTCAAACTATGGAGGAAGCTTTTGAAGCAGTGACCCATGTAATGAGACAGATCACCAAATATGGGGTCAAGACTAGAATACAACTCTCGCACAAAAGCACTGAACCGCTGTTATTGATAAAGTATTTGGTGGAAAAACGACTTTAACATAATTTCATTATTTTCAGAATGTTTTAAAAGATCCCCGTATACCCAATCTGCTTGCAAAATGTTTGTTTCCCTAGATGTTCTAATTTAATGCGAGACATGAGGTGGGTGAAAGAGGTGAACTGAGTGGAGCAAGTAAACTTCACAAGATTTATCAATGCACAATGTATTTCGTAAATCTTGATTGTGTGACATAGCATGTGAAAATTGCTGGATTTGGACGGGTTACTTCTGTAACTGAAATATCAGATCTGAAGATGGTTCTGAATGAACCGAAACGGGTCATATGAATAAAAAATTTCCAATCAAGACGGTTTTTAAGTAACATTATAAAATCACTGATTGCTGTTATCCCATAAGACATTATGTCTGTTTTTGCAAAGAAAGAATACAGTCTCATAATCAAGCTGCACTGAAATGCGTAGGGACGCATTAGACGAAAGAGTTACAGGAGAATATAAATTTGAAAGTAGAACTGAAATAGAAGAAAGACTATTTGAGTTTGCAACAGACTCTATGTAGTAATTGCACTGCAAGAGGAAGGGCTATACTTGGAAAAGCCTGGACACAACGGAAGATTCTAGCAAGATTATATCATTCTTAAACAGAGATTCAGAAATTAGATTTTAAGGTGTAGTTAAGAGGATATATAGACAGAAATCACAATTTAGTAATGATGAAGAGGTGACTAGAGTTTAAGAGGATGGTACAGACGCATCAGTGTTGAAGCAATTATGATAGTGAAGTGCTGAAGAATAGTGAGACAAGTTTAAAGTTCGCTAAAGATGAGCATATCGCGATAAGGAATACCACAGTAGGCAGTTCAGTTGAAGAGGAGTGGACAAACCTAAAAGGTCCAGTCACAGATGTCGGAAAGATAAACGTAGGTACTAGGAAGTGAACAACAAAGAGATCTTGGGTAACAGAAAAAAATGTTTCAACTGATCGGTGGACGAAGAAATTACAAAAATGTTCAGTGAAAGAAAAGAATAACTTGCAGTAATACAAAATACTTAAGAATGAAATAAATAGGAAATTCAGGAAAGCCAATGTGAAATGGCTGCAGGAGAAATCTGAAGAAATCGAAAAATAAATGAACGTCTGTAGGGTTGACTCAGCATGTAACAAAATCAAACAACCTTTGGTGGAATTGAAATGAAGGATTACAACATTAAACGTACAATAGGAGTTCCACTCTTAAACGCAGTAGGGAGTGTGGATAGCTGGAAAGAGTATATCCAAGGCAACTTTTAGAGGGAGACTTTTCTGATGAATGGAGGGAAGGAGGAGTTGGAGTCGATATGGAAGAGATATGGGGTACAATATTAGAGGCAGAATTTAAGAGAGCTTTGGAAGTCTTTAGAAGGGATAGACAACAATCCATCAGAATTTCTAAAATTATTGCGAGAGGGGGCTAGAAAAGGACTATTCAAGTTTGGGCGTAGAATATATGGAACTGGAGAATACCTTCAGACTTCAGGAAAATTAGCACGCACACAATTCCGAATACAGCATGGGCAGATAAGTGCGGTAACAACCGCACATACCAGCTTAAAAGCTCTTACATCCAACTTACTGACAAGAAAGGCATACAGAAGAATAAGATAGAAAATTAATAAAATATTATCCAAATGAACTGTATTGACAAAAATATTGCACACCTCCAACTACATACACTGATGCTAGAAAAGTAATGAAATACCTTATAATATCGTGTCGAACCTCATTTTCTCGGGCGCAGTGCTGCAACTCGACGTTACATGGACTCAACAAGTCGTTAGAGGTCCCCTGAAGAGATATTGGACCGTGCTGCCTCTGCAGCTGTACAAAACTTGCGGAAGTGATGCCAATGCAGGACGTTCTGCACGAGAAAACCTCTCGATTATGTACCATGAATGTTCGATGGGATCCACGTTGGGCGATTTGGGTAGCCAAATCATTCGTTAGAATTTTCCAGAACTTCTTCAAACCAGTCGCAAATAATTATGGCCTTGTGACATCGTTGTTTGGAAATAAGAAGTCAGTGAATGCAGATGGTCTCCAAGTAGCCGAAAAAAATCATTTTCAGTCAATGATCGGTTCAGTTAGACAATAAGACCCAGTCAATTCCATACAAATACAGCCTACACCATTATGGAGCTACGACCAGCTTGTTGACAACTGACAGAGGCAGGTACACAATGCCACCCAGCCATTGCCAGGACTGGTGACAGCCCGGTATCTTCCTGCTGATGTTACATAAAACCTTGCGCAATGTAGGTCCAGGATTACATTGACAGAATTAACTAACATGATGTAATGAACACCTGCACTCCCCAAGTTTTGCGACTTTTACTAGCAGGGACATTCGAGTAATGCAAACTTCAAAGGAGATTTGTTTTCTGCTTGGAACTCGCCTTCCGAAATTACTATGTGAGAAGGATTGAGTTGCAAATAAACATCTTGGTGTGCCTTGAGAATCGGTCAGCCTGCTTTGTAAACAGAAAGTCGTTCCTCCTTGAAGACAACAGGGCCGACTTGCACGCGTCACTGTATTCAAAGCGGATGACCCCTATTATAAAATGTTCTAAGTTGTCACCTTATTGCCTAATCTAAACCAAAGGCAGAGCAGACAGTAGTTTGCAGAAATGCTCTGTAGGCATGACCTCGTTGGCTAAAACATCGAACTGTCTGAAGAGTGTGAGAGTAACTCAGTATTGTTAGGAACTGCAAGCTCGAGTTTTTAACGATTGTTAATACTGCAAGACTTCCAGGCTGAGGGAGACTGTTCATGTTGTAAGGCGTCAAACAAATAACACACCTAACACTGAATTTCTGAAACAATTCTGGTTAACTCTATATGTCACTCAACAAAGGTTTGTGAAATTGTACGAATTTTTTTAATATGTAGATCTAATAAATAAGCCAGCATTTTGTGTCTACAAACTATTAACACCCACACAAGTTGGTGCACACAAGTAATTTTTCTTACCCGACCTAAGAAATGCAGTTCTGAGTAAGGGGAATTTTACGATGGCTAATCCCGTACCATGTAGGCCTATACCTTCGTCACAGGGAACCTAGCGGACAAAATGAGATACCAGAGCCACTGTGTAGGTCGCCGGCAAAAGCCGCCCCTTGTCTCTTCTTTTAATGACAACCCTATTGTAAAGCCTTTCTACAGGAAAACGAAGAGAGATGCGAGATAAACGTCCAGAGAAATCCAACTCAAAACAATGGTGACTCACTGTAGCCATCAATGTTAAAAATTCAAATGAAAGAAAAAGTGGTTTATCGCCTTACGAAACCAATAACGCATGTGATAGCTTATAAAAACTCAAGTGGGTTGGGTTATAACAAGTACGACCGCACTGACTGGCCAGAAACAAAACACTTGGGCACCACCTTTGATGTAAGCATATTGCAAGGAGAGTAACTGGCTTCTTATCTTGAAGAAAGTCGACATGTATTTGAACAAGGCCACTCGCACTGTGCTGAGAGTGATTATGTGAACACTTGTTCCCAGGCTCGCCTTAACTCGTAACGAGTAAAGCTGCAAAGCCTCCTAGTATGGAGAATCGCACCGAGTACTGACAGTTAACGCTTGCAAGTGATTTAAGGGCAATGATGTACACGCTATTCCAGCCAAATAGCATGTACCATGCCAATAACTTAGCTAGGGAATACCTAGAAGTCTCGGCTTCACCGAATACGTAGGAAATGTAGCAGACTGGTGTTAGCAGTCGAGAGAGAATACATTCTCAGGAACACAGCTCACGTCGACAGCCGTCACTGCCGCCGCTGACACAAGGTAATCAAGCACGCTGCCGCTACGGCAGAAACTGATTTTCAGTTGTCACTCAGAATTGCAGTCGTCTCCGTCTCTCCTAATTTTTCGTGCATGCAACCATGACCAATAATTAAACATATTCACGATCGTCCGGCTTAACTGGAACAGAAATGTGAGATGTGGAATGTAACGGAAAGGGCTGATGAGCCACTCTAGAGGTATCGAATTGTGTTAATTGTGTACTTTTCTTATTGCTCTTTATTGATGCCCATTCAAATTTGGGTTATTTTCGTTATGCATTATTTCATAATTGATATCTCTCCCCCCAATTGTATTTAATTTGTCTGTATTTTTATCGAACTACAGATATGGATATCAGCCACCTTACCATTAAAGAACCTTATAATAGTTACGAATTACGCTTCACAGTTGTGACACCCAGTATCAATATTTTACCATCATGTACATAATTTTGCTAAAATTGTTATATCATGAAGTCATACTTAGAGCAAAAATAAATGTTGATAACAAAAATTTAAGATCTTCATTTTTGCTCGCATATAGTTACTCCTGAGGCCATACACCAATTCCTGTTAGCAACAACGTTTCCTTTAAAGGGAGTGTAGTGGAACCGACACTGAGATCATTGTCTGATTACATCACTGTCCATACTGCTGCACTCTTCTGAACTCTGCATGCGTGAGATAGTATCTTCCTACTTTGCACGCCACAGGTTCGACACCAAATTCCTAAAGAACTCACAGAGTATCCTTACGCAACTGTTTTAGGAAAATGCATAAGAACCAGTCATACACATGTTACAATATGCTAACAAATATGTTGTTGATCAGTACTTTGCAGAGACGTTCCCAATGGTGCCCAAGTTTTAAGCGGATTTGCAGAGTGGAGAACGAACTTACATTGCTATACAGAGCACATTTCAGTTGAAGGCACAATAGGGATCATATCTGTTCGTGGTACAGTAGAGGACACCTCTGTTTGAGGAGCGATGTTGCAGACTTCGGCTTGGAACATGGTCAAAGTGACCTCTGGTCTGGGAACGGAAGAGAACAGTTGACTTAGAGATTTCATTTGGAGTTCAGAGGCAGAGCTGATATATTACAGTTTGTGACAGTTCCTGGCGTCCACTATGCTTCTTGCGTCTGAGGGCTGAGTATGGTTAGGGAATAGCTTAGGCGAGCAGGTCTGAGAATCGACATTCCCCTTTAGGTGCCGTGTTAGGTTCAAATGGCTCTGAGCACTATGGGACTTAACATCTGTGGTCATCAGTCCGCTAGAACTTAGAACTACTTAAACGTAACTAACCTAAGGACATCACACACATCCATGCCCGAGGCAGGGTTCGAACCTGCAACCGGCCGTGTTAGGATTATCCTCACTCCAGAATGCAGTAATTTCCCCAGTAGTCCAAGGTCATTTACGACTCTATCGCAAATGTTAGTTGCACGCTTAATTCTTTCTTTCATATGGCTAATTCAGGCAGTCACTCCGCAGCCATTGTCGAATTTTGTTCCCATAATTCATTCATAGATTACGGTATTGTCACATTCACCTGAATTATCCAACCTTTGCTGAGATTTTCACGTATTAGACTTTTATTGACACATGTTAACAACAGATGATTTTCTCACTCTTTGCATTACTTGTAACTCAACTGGACCTGCATTTTTTTTTATTTATGTATATCAACAAGGAACTTTATAATGAAGTGGACGACTGTTTCACTTCATTGTTAAATTAACAGCCTTTTTATTATCTTCTGCGAGGTACAACATCCAGATCTCACATTTACTGGGGCCACCCCAGTCGTATTTTCTGTCTATTGCTCGTCACCTTTTTGATTAACTGCCTATGACTCCTTGACGAGCAATTCGACAACTTATAAGGATCATTCTGACATCCACAGGGGCATGGCGTACGCTCAGCCACAACCTCACAATAGATACTGGCGTGCCTCATTTTCGACTGTATCTGCTACGCCACCGCCCCCACCCCCTCCCCCAACTTGATTTCACTCTTTTTCACTTCATGGAATATGCTGACTTGTCGTTTACTTATCCGGCTCCTATGATTGTGAATGTCTCTCCTAGGACACCAGTCGTTTATTCTTTGCGTCAAACATCTTTTGCTGACTTCGGTCCCAAGATGGTTCTTCCCAGTCCATCTTAGATACTGCTGCCTCGCGGCCACAGCACTGAGAGAAGAAATTATTACAGATAACTTTCCAACAGCATGATGGAGAAACTAGATAGCGTACATCTACCGATCACTAGACTATGCACTAATCCTGGTTTAGATTCCAAACTTCTCCACAATGTCTCATGCTGTGGCGGTATGCTTGTCAGATCAGGGTATTGATCCCGGCGATTCCCTTGGTGGTGTCTGAGAGGAGTACACTGTGTGTTGGTATTGGGTTTCTCACCTTCTCCCTCTCTCTCTTTCTCTCTGTCTCTCTTTTCCATTCACTCATAACAACACAAGGCAGGCACTCATCAGTCATTCACACAACACAGAAACACACTTGACATGTCTGAAAGGCTACGGGAAAACAACATCACACCACACACAGTAAAACCATACCAAAGACGTGGAACTTACGCATCTACCCCAACACAACGCTTATTTTTTGGGTACGATATTGACTTTCACTTTAAGTCAGTGAAAGTACCCTTTACACTGATGAGCCAAAATTGTTATGGTTTCCTGCTTAATAGCGTAATGGGCTCATCCTTAGGAATATAATGTAGCACCGATTTTGCGAGGCATGGATTTCATACTAACTTGGCAAATTTCTGTGGGCACATGGCACCAGATGTCTACTCACAGTTCACATAAATCCTGTAAATTACGAGGAGGTAGTTCGTGAGCATGGAGCTGACATGTGACAACGTTCCAGATATCATACATCGGTTTTAATATAAGATGAATTTCGAGGCCAAGATATTATCATGAAATTACTGTTATACTCCTCAAATCACTGAATCTCTATTCTGGCCTTGTGGGACTGCCAGTTATGCTCTTGGAAGACTTTCAGAATTAGAGGTGCATGTGGTACACAATAATAATCACGCACTCAGCAGCCTGCGTTTTCTGCCACAAGTCTCAAGAAAGCCAAGATGAGTGGCTCCGACAGCATAACACTGCTCACACCGGTCTGTTTGAGTGGTGTAGTGCATGTTTTCGGCACACATTCTCCTGGATCTTGGCACATTCGGACATGAATATCGATCTGGTGTAGCAAGGAACATGATTTATTTGCCCAGGGGATATGTTTCCGTTGATCCACGGACAAGTCTCGATAACCCCGTATCCACTGCAATCGTAATTCACGATGTTATGTCAAACTGGGGCCACAGACGAGTTATGGACAGTAGGGACCCATATTCAGCAATGTACGCTGAATGGTGTCCACCCAAACACTTACGCTTGCACCAGCGACAGATCGCGGCCAGTCCTGCTTTGCAGAGGGAGCAAGCTTCTGATCTCCATCTTCTGCGATAAGGAATGGACGTCCAACGCCTTGTCGCCTACTCCCAGTTTCACCATCCCTTAACCACTTTCGGTGGATGTTCACGACATCAGCACGCGAATACCCGACTAGTCTCATCGTTTCCGATACGATCGTTCTCAGGTACCGGGCCATAGCAATCTGAGCTTTGTCAAATTCGCTTACATCAGTGGATTTCCCCATTTGTGACCGTACCACCGCTGGAATGTTTCTCTTTTGTCTGTTCCGCTTACCTACTTTCCTTACAGTGTCGAGTGCCAGCAACGGAACCAGGCGGCTTTCATTCCTGTGGTGGCCAGTTACAATGTTTTGACTCATCAGTGCAAATTGGCGTCCAATAATTCATACTTCACATTCCATTAATATCTTATCGTATATAATGCATACATTCCAAGATGACAGCAAATACTTTTATTTTTCAATCCAATCTCGTACAACATAATTTTCACATATGTGGACCACGAGATCATCGATTGTAAAGGCAGCACATCAAGCAATGGTTGTAGCATCTTAATCAGATGATATCTACTTCCTCTTGCTTCTCATCTTTTTAGGTGCATAGTCACCTAGCTCCATTCCTCGGCCTCGCCTCCCCCCTCCAAACCACTTTTGATTGCTCTTATATCTTACGTTAGCGATAATGGACGAAGACGCGTCGATGGCAGTGACCACGGATATCGTAAGTTTAGTAGTTCCAGCACAAACGCCGGTAACTTTCGAGGTATCCGCCAGCCACGTCTGCTTGCTATTTGGGGAATGAAGAAGATGGCAATAGAATCAGCCTCAAAGCAGGAGAAAACGTTTTCGTTTCGGGTAGCCACCTCAAGCAGCTCGTTTCCAGCTATGCTAAGCGATCGTACCCTTACTGCCTTTGCTACTATGGTGGGATTCCTTCCTTTCCTACTTCAGGTTTTTTGGAAAAAAGAATCATTCATATTCTATTACTGTTTAAGAGCATAAATACTAGAATATTACAAGTGTTCACTTCTTGTGCAGGTTACAGAATTGTAATTTGCTTTGTGACGTGAAGTGATGAATTTAGTCTTATTAACAGTGGAAAGTCATAACATAAAATATGAATCGTTATATTTGAAACTACCCTGAACTGCACAAAAATTCAGTTTTGCATTTGCTTTTTGTCGCTATTCCACAAGTACGCTTCTCATCTTCCATACATTTTTGTCACTGTGAATTCTGTACTTTCAATGTAACGTACTCTTCCTGTTGACATACTTTTCATTATGTATTTAAAACACAGTTAATCACAAAATGTATAAGATTATATTTAGCACTTTTCCTAAAGTTTCTTTTGTAGCTGAAGTTATGGGACGTTCTTCTAGTAGCTCATGTAGCCGAAATATCAACGCGAGTTCACTCCTCCTCAAACCACTCCAGCAAGATTCTAGCTTTGGTTTGTCCATGAAATTCGAGAAAAAGTTCACATTTCATTCTTAATTACGACACTTTCACTTGCAGAAAGGCTTTATGATTCCTAGAAATAAAATGTTTAGACCACAATAGAACATCAAACGCTCACCCGCAGACCTCTCGACTACAGTTCATGCTGAAAGAATATGAAATTAATGAGACTTTTTACTGAGATGAATGTTAAAGTATTAGTGCAATTCGTTTCAAACAGGGTACTGTTCGCTGAATTGACAAGGCAGTGGCATACGTACTGAGACTTCTATATAGGATCATTGATCTTCTCAAAAGCCTGAGGTTTGTGTCCTGGTTCAGTACTCAGTTTTAACCTACCAGGGAGTTTCAGGTCAGCGCACAGTCACTCTGGGAAGCACATGTATTGTTTAACTGCACTGCCGCCATCAGATATACAGTGCAACAAACTTACATATGTAACAGTTTCACTGTCAGACACAATCTCTTCAACATTTTCACAATTTATGTGTTCATATTCAAAATAATACAGAGAAAAAGGAAACAAAATATTACTGCCGAAAGTCATATAACACCTTTGAATCACGAGAGGAATATTTCAAATACACATTTTAAACAAAAAATTGCAGCAACTCGGTTCTGGGAGTTCCGGAAACTGTACAGAAAATTGGAATAGAGCTTAACATAAACATCATTTCCGCCCTTTTTACTGCTCATGAAAACCACACACTGCATGTTGTACCACCATACACCTTCAGTGATGGTGGTCCAGACTGCTGTACATATCAGTACATCCAATACCCAGTAGCAAGTCCTCTTGCATTGATGCATGCCTGGCATACTATCGACAAGTCCATCAAGGCACTGTTGGTCCAAATTGTCCCACTCCTCAACGGTGATGCGGCGTAGATCACCGCGCGGGGTCGCCCCGTGGTCTTAGGCGCCTTGTCACGGTCCTTGAAGCTGCACGCCTCGGAAATTCGAGTCCTCCCCCAGGCATTGGTATGTGTGTTGTTCACAGCTCTAGCTAGTTTAAGTTACATTAAGTAGTGTGGAGGCTTAGGCACCGATGACCTCAGAAGTTTAGTCCTGTGAAACCTTACCAGAAATTTCAAGTTTCGGCGTAGATCCATAGAGTGGCTGGGGGAGGGGGGAGGGTCACGTCGTCCGTAAACAGCCCTTTTCAATCTGTCCCAGAAATGTTCGATAAGATTCATATCTGGAGAACATGTTGGCCACTCTACCCAAGCGATGTCGTTATTCTGAAGCAAGTCATTCACATGATGTGCACGAAGGGGCGCGGATTGTCATCAACGAAGACGAATACCGACGTAGATCTATAGAGTGGTTGGGGGAGGGGGGAGGGTCACGTCGTCCGTAAAAAGCCCATTTCAATCTGTCCCAGAAATGTTCGATAAGATTCATATCTGGTGAACATGTTTGCCACTCTAGCCGAGCGATGTCGTTATCCTGAAGCAAGTCATTCACATGATGTGCACGAAGGGGGCGCGGATTGTCATCCACGAAGACGAAAGCCGGCGTAGATCCATAGAGTGGTTGGGGGAGGGGGGAGGGTCACGTCGTCCGTAAACAGCCCTTTTCAATCTGTCCCAGAAATGTTCGATAACATTCATATCTGGAGAACATGTTGGCCACTCTAGCCGAGCGATGTCGTTATTCTGAAGCAAGTCATTCACATGATGTGCACGAAGGGGCGCGGATTGTCATCAACGAAGACGAATACCGACGTAGATCTATAGAGTGGTTGGGGGAGGGGGGGAGGGTCACGTCGTCCGTAAACAGCCCATTTCAATCTGTCCCAGAAATGTTCGATAAGAGTCATATCTGGTGAACATGTTTGCCACTCTAGCCGAGCGATGTCGTTATCCTGAAGCAAGTCATTCACATGATGTGCACGAAGGGGGCGCGGATTGTCATCCACGAAGACGAAAGCCGGCGTAGATCCATAGAGTGGTTGGGGGAGGGGGGAGGGTCACGTCGTCCGTAAACAGCCCTTTTCAATCTGTCCCAGAAATGTTCGATAAGATTCATATCTGGAGAACATGTTGGCCACTCTAGCCAAGCGATGTCGTTATTCTGAAGCAAGTCATTCACATGATGTGCACGAAGGGGCGCGGATTGTCATCAACGAAGACGAATACCGACGTAGATCTATAGAGTGGTTGGGGGAGGGGGGAGGGTCACGTCGTCCGTAAAAAGCCCATTTCAATCTGTCCCAGAAATGTTCGATAAGATTCATATCTGGAGAACATGTTGGCCACTCTAGCCAAGCGATGTCGTTATTCTGAAGCAAGTCATTCACATGATGTGCACGAAGGGGCGCGGATTGTCATCAACGAAGACGAATACCGACGTAGATCCATAGAGTGGTTGGGGGAGGGGGGAGGGTCACGTCGTCCGTAAACAGCCCTTTTCAATCTGTCCCAGAAATGTTCGATAAGATTCATATCTGGAGAACATGTTGGCCACTCTAGCCAAGCGATGTCGTTATTCTGAAGCAAGTCATTCACATGATGTGCACGAAGGGGCGCGGATTGTCATCAACGAAGACGAATACCGACGTAGATCTATAGAGTGGTTGGGGGAGGGGGGAGGGTCACGTCGTCCGTAAACAGCCCATTTCAATCTGTCCCAGAAATGTTCGATAAGAGTCATATCTGGTGAACATGTTTGCCACTCTAGCCGAGCGATGTCGTTATCCTGAAGCAAGTCATTCACATGATGTGCACGAAGGGGGCGCGGATTGTCATCCACGAAGACGAAAGCCGGCGTAGATCCATAGAGTGGTTGGGGGAGGGGGGAGGGTCACGTCGTCCGTAAACAGCCCTTTTCAATCTGTCCCAGAAATGTTCGATAAGATTCATATCTGGAGAACATGTTGGCCACTCTAGCCAAGCGATGTCGTTATTCTGAAGCAAGTCATTCACATGATGTGCACGAAGGGGCGCGGATTGTCATCAACGAAGACGAATACCGACGTAGATCTATAGAGTGGTTGGGGGAGGGGGGAGGGTCACGTCGTCCGTAAACAGCCCATTTCAATCTGTCCCAGAAATGTTCGATAAGAGTCATATCTGGTGAACATGTTTGCCACTCTAGCCGAGCGATGTCGTTATCCTGAAGCAAGTCATTCACATGATGTGCACGAAGGGGGCGCGGATTGTCATCCACGAAGACGAAAGCCGGCGTAGATCCATAGAGTGGTTGGGGGAGGGGGGAGGGTCACGTCGTCCGTAAACAGCCCTTTTCAATCTGTCCCAGAAATGTTCGATAAGATTCATATCTGGAGAACATGTTGGCCACTCTAGCCAAGCGATGTCGTTATTCTGAAGCAAGTCATTCACATGATGTGCACGAAGGGGCGCGGATTGTCATCAACGAAGACGAATACCGACGTAGATCTATAGAGTGGTTGGGGGAGGGGGGAGGGTCACGTCGTCCGTAGAAAGCCCACTTCAATCTGTCCCAGAAATGTTCGATAAGATTCATATCTGGTGAACATGTTTGCCACTCTAGCCGAGCGATGTCGTTATCCTGAAGCAAGTCATTCACATGATGTGCACGAAGGGGGCGCGGATTGTCATCCACGAAGACGAAAGCCGGCGTAGATCCATAGAGTGGTTGGGGGAGGGGGGAGGGTCACGTCGTCCGTAAACAGCCCTTTTCAATCTGTCCCAGAAATGTTCGATAAGATTCATATCTGGAGAACATGTTGGCCACTCTAGCCAAGCGATGTCGTTATTCTGAAGCAAGTCATTCACATGATGTGCACGAAGGGGCGCGGATTGTCATCAACGAAGACGAATACCGACGTAGATCTATAGAGTGGTTGGGGGAGGGGGGAGGGTCACGTCGTCCGTAAAAAGCCCATTTCAATCTGTCCCAGAAATGTTCGATAAGATTCATATCTGGTGAACATGTTTGCCACTCTAGCCGAGCGATGTCGTTATCCTGAAGCAAGTCATTCACATGATGTGCACGAAGGGGGCGCGGATTGTCATCCACGAAGACGAAAGCCGGCGTAGATCCATAGAGTGGTTGGGGGAGGGGGGAGGGTCACGTCGTCCGTAAACAGCCCTTTTCAATCTGTCCCAGAAATGTTCGATAAGATTCATATCTGGTGAACATGTTGGCCACTCTGGCCGAGCGATGTCGTTATCCTGAACCAAGTCATTCACATGATGTGCACGAAGGGGGCGCGGATTGTCATCCACGAAGACAATAGCCGGCGTAGATCCATAGAGTGGCTGGGGGAGGGGGGAGGGTCACGTCGTCCGTAAACAGCCCTTTTCAATCTGTCCCAGAAATGTTCGATAAGATTCATATCTGGTGAACATGTTTGCCACTCTAGCCGAGCGATGTCGTTATCCTGAAGCAAGTCATTCACATGATGTGCACGAAGGGGGCGCGGATTGTCATCCATGAAGACGAATGCCGGCGTAGATCCATAGAGTGGCTGGGGGAGGGGGGAGGGTCACGTCGTCCGTAAACAGCCCTTTTCAATCTGTCCCAGAAATGTTCGATAAGATTCATATCTGGAGAACATGTTTGCCACTCTAGCCGAGCGATGTCGTTATCCTGAAGCAAGTCATTCACATGATGTGCACGAAGGGGGCGCGGATTGTCATCCACGAAGACGAAAGCCGGCGTAGATCCATAGAGTGGTTGGGGGAGGGGGGAGGGTCACGTCGTCCGTAAACAGCCCTTTTCAATCTGTCCCAGAAATGTTCGATAAGATTCATATCTGGTGAACATGTTGGCCACTCTGGCCGAGCGATGTCGTTATCCTGAACCAAGTCATTCACATGATGTGCACGAAGGGGGCGCGGATTGTCATCCACGAAGACGAAAGCCGGCGTAGATCCATAGAATGGCTGGGGGAGGGGGGAGGGTCACGTCGTCCGTAAACAGCCCTTTTCAATCTGTCCCAGAAATGTTCGATAACATTCATATCTGGTGAACATGTTTGCCACTCTAGCCGAGCGATGTCGTTATTCTGAAGCAAGTCATTCACATGATGTGCACGAAGGGGCGCGGATTGTCATCAACGAAGACGAATACCGACGTAGATCTATAGAGTGGTTGGGGGAGGGGGGAGGGTCACGTCGTCCGTAAAAAGCCCATTTCAATCTGTCCCAGAAATGTTCGATAAGATTCATATCTGGTGAACATGTTTGCCACTCTAGCCGAGCGATGTCGTTATCCTGAAGCAAGTCATTCACATGATGTGCACGAAGGGGGCGCGGATTGTCATCCACGAAGACGAAAGCCGGCGTAGATCCATAGAGTGGTTGGGGGAGGGGGGAGGGTCACGTCGTCCGTAAACAGCCCTTTTCAATCTGTCCCAGAAATGTTCGATAAGATTCATATCTGGTGAACATGTTGGCCACTCTGGCCGAGCGATGTCGTTATCCTGAACCAAGTCATTCACATGATGTGCACGAAGGGGGCGCGGATTGTCATCCACGAAGACAATAGCCGGCGTAGATCCATAGAGTGGCTGGGGGAGGGGGGAGGGTCACGTCGTCCGTAAACAGCCCTTTTCAATCTGTCCCAGAAATGTTCGATAAGATTCATATCTGGTGAACATGTTTGCCACTCTAGCCGAGCGATGTCGTTATCCTGAAGCAAGTCATTCACATGATGTGCACGAAGGGGGCGCGGATTGTCATCCATGAAGACGAATGCCGGCGTAGATCCATAGAGTGGCTGGGGGAGGGGGGAGGGTCACGTCGTCCGTAAACAGCCCTTTTCAATCTGTCCCAGAAATGTTCGATAAGATTCATATCTGGAGAACATGTTTGCCACTCTAGCCGAGCGATGTCGTTATCCTGAAGCAAGTCATTCACATGATGTGCACGAAGGGGGCGCGGATTGTCATCCACGAAGACGAAAGCCGGCGTAGATCCATAGAGTGGTTGGGGGAGGGGGGAGGGTCACGTCGTCCGTAAACAGCCCTTTTCAATCTGTCCCAGAAATGTTCGATAAGATTCATATCTGGTGAACATGTTGGCCACTCTGGCCGAGCGATGTCGTTATCCTGAACCAAGTCATTCACATGATGTGCACGAAGGGGGCGCGGATTGTCATCCACGAATACGAAAGCCGGCGTAGATCCATAGAATGGCTGGGGGAGGGGGGAGGGTCACGTCGTCCGTAAACAGCCCTTTTCAATCTGTCCCAGAAATGTTCGATAACATTCATATCTGGTGAACATGTTTGCCACTCTAGCCGAGCGATGTCGTTATCCTGAAGCAAGTCATTCACATGATGTGCACGAAGGGGGCGCGGATTGTCATCCATAAAGACGAATGCCGGCGTAGATCCATAGAGTGGCTGGGGGAGGGGGGAGGGTCACGTCGTCCGTAAACAGCCCTTTTCAATCTGTCCCAGAAATGTTCGATAACATTCATATCTGGTGAACATGTTTGCCACTCTAGCCGAGCGATGTCGTTATTCTGAAGCAAGTCATTCACATGATGTGCACGAAGGGGCGCGGATTGTCATCAACGAAGACGAATACCGACGTAGATCTATAGAGTGGTTGGGGGAGGGGGGAGGGTCACGTCGTCCGTAAAAAGCCCATTTCAATCTGTCTCAGAAATGTTCGATAAGATTCATATCTGGTGAACATGTTGGCCACTCTGGCCGAGCGATGTCGTTATCCTGAACCAAGTCATTCACATGATGTGCACGAAGGGGGCGCGGATTGTCATCCACGAAGACGAAAGCCGGCGTAGATCCATAGAGTGGCTGGGGGAGGGGGGAGGGTCACGTCGTCCGTAAAGAGCCCTTTTCAATCTGTCCCAGAAATGTTCGATAAGATTCATATCTGGTGAACATGTTTGCCACTCTAGCCGAGCGATGTCGTTATCCTGAAGCAAGTCATTCACATGATGTGCACGAAGGGGGCGCGGATTGTCATCCACGAAGACGAAAGCCGGCGTAGATCCATAGAGTGGTTGGGGGAGGGGGGAGGGTCACGTCGTCCGTAAACAGCCCTTTTCAATCTGTCCCAGAAATGTTCGATAAGATTCATATCTGGAGAACATGTTGGCCACTCTGGCCGAGCGATGTCGTTATCCTGAAGCAAGTCATTCACATGATGTGCACGAAGGGGGCGCGGATTGTCATCCACGAAGACGAAAGCCGGCGTAGATCCATAGAGTGGCTGGGGGAGGGGGGAGGGTCACGTCGTCCGTAAACAGCCCTTTTCAATCTGTCCCAGAAATGTTCGATAAGATTCATATCTGGAGAACATGTTGGCCACTCTGGCCGAGCGATGTCGTTATCCTGAACCAAGTCATTCACATGATGTGCACGAAGGGGGTGCGGATTGTCATCCATGAAGACGAATGCCGGCGTAGATCCATAGAGTGGTTGGGGGAGGGGGGAGGGTCACGTCGTCCGTAAACAACCCTTTTCAATCTGTCCCAGAAATGTTCGATAACATTCATATCTGGAGAACATGTTGGCCACTCTAGCCGAGCGATGTCGTTATCCTGAAGCAAGTCATTCACAAGATGTGCCCGAAAGGGTCGCGGACTGTCATCCATGAAGACGAATGCCTCGCCAATATGCTCCTGATATGGTTGCACTATCGGTCGTAGGATGGCATTCATGTATCGAACAGCCGTTACTGCGCCTTCTATGACCAACAGTGGCGTATGTTGGCCCCACATAATGGCACCCTAAAACAGCAGGGAACTGCACCTTGCTGCACTCGCTGGACAGTGTGTCTAAGGCGATCAGTCCGACTGGGTTGCCTCTAAACACATCTGTGACGATTGTCTGGTTGAAGGCATATCCGACACTCATCGGTGAAGACAAAGTGATGTCAATCATGATGGCTCCAATCGGCATCTTGCTGGGCCATCTGTACCGCGCTGAATGGTATCGTGGTTTCAAAGATGGACATAGCCATGGATGTTGGGAATGAAGTTGCGCATCATGCAATATATTGCGCATAGTTTAAGTCTTAGCGCTACGTCCTACACGAAAAGCATTATTCTACATGGTGGCGTTGCTGTCAGGGTTCCTCCGAGCCACAATCCGTTTGTAGCAGTCATCCACTGCAGTAGTAGCACTTGGGCCGCTTGAGCGAGGCTGTCTCACTGTATCTCATCCATGTCCCAAAAACATCGCTTTGGTTCACTCTGGGATTCCTGGACACTTTCCTTGTTGAGAGTCCTTCCTGGCACAAAGTAACAATGCGGTATTGACCATCTAGGCATGGTTGAACAACAGACACCCCAAGCTGTGTACTGGAATGACTGGTACTGGTCGGCTGTCGGATCCCCTCATTCATGGTTCTTTACATCTTTGGGAGGGTTTAGTGACATCTCTGAACAGTCAAAGGGACTGTGCCTGTGATACAATATCCACAGTCAACATCTATCTTCACCAGTTCTGGGAGCTGGGGTAATGCAAAACTCTTTTCGATGTGTGTAGAACACTGTGACTTCTGATGTATGCTTATCAGGTGTAGAAGTTAATAAATCGTAACTTCTTTCAAACATGTAGTGACTGCTGGTTATCCCTAAACACTCAATAATTCACATCTTGATGTGATCAGATGTGTGGAAGAATGATTACTAATCTGATAAAATAAAAAATTATAAAACTGTCTTAATAACCTAAGGAAAATTAATCGCTTCACCTAAAAAATACTTGTATCAAGAATAATAGTGTCCACAGTGGGAGAACATTGCCAATTACCACATGTTTTTATAATATCTCTTTTTTGTGTATCTGTTCAGTATAGATTTTGCAGTTCATTTTAAACTTACTTCCCCAATAAGAAAGAGACTTGAAATTTTAAAGATGTCTCAGAAATGGGTGTCAATACAATATTATTTCGCTTTCTTGATGGTCAAATCTTAAGAGGTATGGGTGAGGATGGAAGTTTGGTATGCCTCACATTTAGGCTGGACTGCAGGATCAGAATGCTGTCCAGTGAGCATTGGAGAGCGTTCCAGATGCTGTGTGAGCAGTTGGGCACCAGTGAACAGAGAGAAAGAGTAAAGAGAGGGTGAAGTGAGAGAAAGGAGGAGGAAATGTGTGATTTAAATGTACAGAGGCAAATCTGAGGGTAAAAAGGTGGTAAACCCATTTTTTTTTTTTTTTTTTGAGTCGCTAGTCTTCTGTGTCTTCTGAATGGTGTGACTGGTGTGATGTGGCCCACCACAAATTCCTCTCCTGTGTCAACGTCTTCATCTCAGAGTAGCACTGGGAACCTATGTTCTCATTTATTTGCTAGATGTATTCCAGTCATTGTCATGCTCTGCAGTTTTTTCCATGTGCAGCTCCCTCTAATACCACGGAATTTATTCCCTGATGTCTTAACGGATATGTTATCATCATGTCCCTTCCCCTTGTCAATATTTTCCTAATATTCCTTTTCCCCTCCGACTCTCCACGGAACCTTCTCATACTTTGCCTTATCAATCCACCTAATTCTCAATATTCGTCTGTTGCACCACATCTCAAATGCCTCGATTATCCTTTGTTGCGGTTTTCACTACAATCCAATTCTGTGCTCCAAACGTACATTCTCAGATATTTCTTCCTCAAATTAAGGCCTATGCTTGATATTAAAAGACTTCTCATGGCAAGGAATGCACTTTTTGGCCTTTGTTAGTCTGCTTTGACGGCCTGCTTGCTCCGTCTGTCATGCTGCAGAGGTAACAGAATTCCTTAATTTCATCTACTATGTGACAATTAATCCTGATGTTAAGTTTCTCGCTGTTCTCATTTCTGCTACTCCTCACTTTCGTCTTTCTTCGATTCACTTCCAGTCAGTATCCTTTCAGCAGATCATTTAATTCTTCTTCACATTCACTCTGGATAGCAATGTCATAAGCGAGTCATATCGTTGATGACCTTTCACCTTAAATTTTAATTCCACTCCAGAAACTATCTTTTAATCCCATCATTGCTGCGCCAATGTACAGACTGAACAGCAGGGACCAAACACAGCATCCCTATCTTAAACCTATTTTAATCCGAGCACGCTGTTCTTCTTCGCTCACTCTTTTTGTTCCCTCTTGGTCGTGTTCATATTGTATATTACCCGTCTCTTCCTATAGCTGAGAATTACGAAAATCTTGCATAATTTTACACTGCCGAACGCTTTTTCGAGGTCAACAGGTTTTATGAACGTGTCTTAATTTTCCCTTAGTCTTGCTTCCATTATCAACCGCAATTTCAGAAATGACTCTCTGGTGCCTTTACCATTCCTAAAGTCAAACTGTTCGTCCTTTAACACACGCTCAATTTTATTTTCCATTTTTCTGTGTATTATCCTCGTTAGCAACTAGAATGCATGAGCAGTTATTCGGTTTGTGAAATAATTATCGCAGTTGTCAGCTCTTGCAGTCTTCGGTATTGTGTGGATGATATTTTTCAGAAAGTCAGATGGTATGTAGCTAGATTCATTCATTCTACATTGAAGCCACCTCCTCCTACGATTTTAAAACTTCTGATGGTATGTTACCAATCGCTTCTGCCTTATTTGATCTTAAGTCATCTGAAGCTCTTTTACATTGCCATTCTAATACTTGATACCCGTCTCTTGTAAGTCGACTTCCGTCTCGTCTTCTATAACATCAGACAGCTCTTCCTCTCACAGAGGCCTTCAATCTACGCTTTCCACGTATCTACTATATCCTCTGCATTTAACAGTGGGATTCCCGTTGCGCTCTTAAAGTTACCACAGGTGCTTTTGATTTCACCAAATGTTATTTTAACGTTGTTATACGCTGAGTCAGTCCTTCCGAAAATCATTTCTTTTTTGTTTCCTTCACATTTTTCATGCAGCTACTTCGTCTTAGCTTCCCTACACTTCGTATTTATTTTGTTCCTGAATTACCCTGAACAGTTTTGTACTTCCTTCTTTAATCGATCAACTGAGGTACTCTCCTGGAAATTGAAATAAGAACACCGTGAATTCATTGTCCCAGGAAGGGGAAACTTTATTGACACATTCCTGGTGTCAGATACATCACATGATTACAGTGACAGAACCACAGGCACATAGACACAGGCAACAGAGCATGCACAATGTCGGCACTAGTACAGTGTACATCCACCTTCCGCAGCAATGCAGGCTGCCATTCTCCCATGGAGACGATCGTAGAGATGCTGGATGTAGTCCTGTGGAACAGCTTGCCATGCCATTTCCACCTGGCGCCTCAGTTGGACCAGCGTTCGTGCTGGACGTGCAGACCGAGTGAGATGACGCTTCATCCAGTCCCACATATGCTCAATGGGGGACAGATCCGGAGATCTTGCTGGCCAGTGTAGTTGACTTACACCTTCTAGAGCACGTTGGGTGGCACGGGATACATGAGGACGTGCATTGTCCTGTTGGAACAGCAAGTTCCCTTGCCGGTCTAGGAATGGTAGAACGATGGGTTCGATGACGGTTTGGATGTACCGTGCACTATTCAGTGTCCCCTCGACGATCACCAGAGGTGTACGGCCAGTGTAGGAGATCGCTCCCCACACCAGTCCTGATTGTGGCGCTCACCTGCACGGCGCCAAACACGCATACGACCATCATTGGCACCAAGGCAGAAGCGACTCTCATCGCTGAAGACGACACGTCTCCATTCGTCCCCCCATTCACGCCTGTCGCGACACCACTGGAGGCGGGCTGCACGATGTTGGGGAGTGAGCGGAAGACGGCCTAACGGTGTGCGGGACCGTAGCCCAGCTTCATGTAGACGGTTGCAAATGGTCCTCGCTGATACCCCAGGAGCAACAGTGTCCCTAATTTGCTGGGAAGTGGCGGTGCGGTCCCCTACGGCACTGTGTAGGATCCTACGGTGTTGGCGTGCATCTGAGCGTCGCTGCGGTCCGGTCCCAGGTCGACGGGCACGTGCACCTTCCGCCGACCACTGGCGACAACATCGATGTACTGTGGAGACCTCACGCCCCACGTGTTGAGCAATTCGGCGGTACGTCCACCCGGCCTCCCGCATGCCCACTATACGCCCTCGCTCAAAGTCCGTCAACTGCACATACGGTTGACGTCCACGCTGTCGCGGCATGCTACCAGTGTTAAAGACTGCGATGAAGCTCCGTATGCCACGGCAAACTGACTGACACTGACGGCGGCGGTGCACAAATGCTGCGCAGCTAGTGCCATTCGACGGCCAACACCGCGGTTCCTGGTGTGTCCGCTGTGCCGTGCGTGTGATCATCGCTTGTACAGCCCTATCGCAGTGTACGGAGCAAGTATGGTCGGTTTGACACACCGGTGTCAATGTGTTCTTTTTTCCATTTCCAGGAGTGTATTTCTTATGTTATACATAGTTTCTTCACTGTTTCTTTCTTTGTACCTATTTTTTCCTTCCAGCAACTGTGATTACCCTTTTTAGAGATGTCCATTCAACTTAAAGTTCACTGCCTCCTGAACTATTCGTTATTGCCGTGTCAATAGCCTTAAAGAACTTCAGGTGTATCTCTTCAGTCTTTGGTACTTCCGTATTCCCATTCTTTGAGTACTGATTCTTCTTTCTTAGTCTCTTAAACTTCAGCCCTCTCTTTGTCACTACTACATTATGATCTGAACCTGTATGTGCTCCTGAGTACGCCTTACAGTCCAGTATCTGGTCTCGAAATGTAATCTAACTGAAATCTTCCCCTATCACATGGTATTTTGGAAGTATACGTCCTCATCTTGTGATTCTTGAATAGATTATTCTCCAATACTTGCTGAAATTTATTACAGAACTGAACTAGTCATTCTCCTCATTCATTTCTTGTCCCAAGATAATACTCTCCCATAAAGTTTTCTTCTTCTCTTCCACTTACAACTGCATTCCAGTCCCTAGTGACTATTAAAATTTAATCCCACTTTACACACCGTATTACACTTTCAGTATTCTCTTATGCTTTATCTCTTCGTATCCAGCTTGAAACGAGGGCATGTCTGCCCTACCTTCCTATTCTTAACGAATCGCACTCCCATTACATCATTTTCTGCTGCTGTTGACATTACCCTATACTCAGGTGACCAGAAGTCCTTTTTTTTCCTTTTCGTGTCACTAACCTGTACTATATCTGTACTGCGTTTGTGCATTTCACTTTTCAGATTTTATAGCTTCCCTAGGCGTTCAAGCTTCTGACATCCCCCACCCCGACTCCTTAAATGTTATCCTTTCGTTGGTTAATCCATATTTTACTCATGGTCACCTCCACCTTAGCAGTCTTCCTGGAGATCCAAATGGGAACTATTCCGCAATCTTTCGGCAATGGAGAGATCATCATCACAGTTTTTCAGTTTCAGGCCACCTGTCCTGTGGATACACGTTATGTGTCTTTAATGCAGTGGTTTCCATTGCCTTCTGCATCCTCATGCCGTTGATCATTGCTGATTCGTCCGCCTATAGGGGCATTTTTCCACCCCAAGGACAAGAGAGTACCCTTGACCTCTGTCCGTTCCTCCACCCTCTTTGACAAGGCCGTTGGCATAATGATGGTGTCTTCCTATACTGAAAGTCTTCGGCGCCAAAGGTGATGATTAATCAGAATTTAAGCAGTGACCAGTTTCGAATCCGGGAACGAGGACGTCTTAATTACGAATCAATGACGCTAACACTAGACCTGGCTACCAACCGCAATCGATCTGGAAATGGTTATAAGTATTTGTGTGTGTGTGTTGTGTGTTGTGTGTATGCGTGTAAATTTCAGCCAAACTTAGTCAACATATACCTTTCCGTCAGGGGACAGTAGATGAAGGGTAAGAACCACTTTCCTGTCGAAGTGGTAGGGCGTGGGATCAGAAAATAAGGGTAGTCGGTGACGCGTATATTCCGAGACTTTATTCATTCAGTATCTGAGAATGAGAGCACACAGCGACTTGCAACAAACTTTACACAAAATTTCAAACATCCACGAAAGTTTCTCTTCTTGATAACCTCTACAAAATGATGAAAGGAAAATGTTTATCCCTTACTGCTTTTCCTAGGTTCATGGAGCAGAAGTGTCGTGTGGCGCATGACATTGTAATTTATTACCTCTTTACTATTGTGTTCGCGACACAGTTTACAGTGTGTATACCAATATACCACTGAATGTAAGTGAAAAATTATATCATTGCAAGGCACATAGTTCTGGAGATATGACGTCAAAAGTAAGGAAATCAGTATGAAACTGCCGTATCATGCATGAAGTTTAAAGTTACAACGTATTGGTACTAAGTCTATTCGCAATTAATTTCTCAGACAGTGACCACATATGCCGCTGAATGCACCAACAATATAATATCACTGTAAGCCTCATGGTTTAAGAGATACGACACCATAAACATGTGTCCCTAACTACTACATTGTGCATGAATTTAAATTTCTTACTTCGTTAATACTGATTAAATTCGCAACACACTTTGTAGAGATTATCGACAGATGTTACTGAATGCACTTCCATATTTATATGAATGCACGACACGTAGGTCACATGAAATGACGTGGTAAAAGTTAAGTACAAGGTCAGGCAGTGCGTGATAGGTGCGTGGACGCACAGCTATACATACTCGTAAACCCGGACAACGCCTGGTTTCTTAGTTGGTATATCAATAATTATCGAAATAAAAATAATCTCTTCAAAATGGCTAAAATCCGTTGATAAATTTCGCACATACACAACACCAAAAAGCTGAAAGTAGTTACTTACATAAAAATTAATTTTTAATATTTTTCATTTTAAAAACAAATCATATTTTACGAGACAGTGTCTCGGAGTCCCATGTAAATGTCTAGCCCGTATAGAGACAGTCCTAAAAATTTGTGCTTGAGAGTTTTTAAAAGATGTGATAATACTTCCAAATTTTATAATGACAAGCGTGGAGAACATCCAATAGATAATAGTTAGCAGGTGGACTATTTATGCATCGATTATGTATTATATGCACCCTACGTTTTTCGTTATAAATATTACTAGTATTTCCATACCTGTTGAAACAATGACAAGCCCAAAATGTCAGAACTTTCTGTACGGGGTTAGGAATCTCTACGGGTCTAAGATAAATTATTTTAGTATTTTTGGTCCAACTTAAAAACTTGTTGTTTTAAATATTTATGATTGTTTAGAAAAAATTCTATTATAAAACGGTACGTTTAATGCCTGAAGCCTTTTGTCTAATAATCTGACAACCTTCAAAATTGGAATTGTAATTCTTTAATATTTCCATGAAGAAGTGCCTCCTAATCTAGAAGACCACCCACTAAACAACAATTGCAGCATAAGTCGGTATTGTGTTTTTTATTTACTTCTTCAGAGTTTATTCTGATGACCTATGAAGTTAAATACGATACCTTGCATTTGTAGTTCCGATATAAGGATTGAAAAACTAACAGGAAGTAGAAGAATGTTTTTCAAATAGCTTCTCATACTGAGGGAATGGCGGTTGTTCAATTTCCTCTTGCTGGATGTTGACTTATCTGGCAGGACAAATGACTTCACGTCACGTCCGCAGCAGATATTTCTTTGCGCTCGGCACGACGCGAATGCAATTTCAAGGGTGTTTCAACCAGGATGTACAGTTTTAATTTTCTGTTCACCCTGGGGAAATTAAGCACACGTCTGTCTTACTTCGCTGCAGGCCGGTTTATTGCATACTAAAAAAGCGTGACCTCGCAGCTGTCTGCGCGAATCACAGACACTCCGTAAGCACGGGCGACGGATCTCCTTTATCTACATTTCTGCTTCGTGTGTCATCCTACTGGTGGAGTTCCTACAGAAAGGAATATTCATGCTTCATACCAGTTCACTGGCAGAGGCAAAGCAATGAAAAGTGAGACGTGTTTTACATGTGGTGTGTAAACTGCTATTCCTGCACAGTAGTGGAAAAGAAAGCGTTCTCGCAGTAAAAGGGAAATTTTTGCGCCGTGTATGATTTCAGTAAACTTTGTTAATGTTCTGTTACTTTCTGCTCGCAAAACACGGAGGTAACATTTAACAGTAGCTTATCGATGGAACAGAAACAGTTTCCAAAGACTAAATTATTTACGCTTGTAGCTTTGCTACATGTTAGTCGGCTTGAATTATTAGACAGATGATAAAATATGTCGACAACAGAATTATTCATCCATTTCACAGTTAAAGTAGTCTAAATAAAGGAGAAAGAAAAGGAAATTTTGCTTGTAATACTATATTTTATGAATTCGTTGTTACTTGTGAACTGTAACAGTGTTTAGCCCAAGTTTTGTGAGCGAAAGTGTGCAAAGTCAAACTGTTGCTAAGATAAGTAAGTCGCAGAACGATAATTTGCGAGATGATCGTGGATGTGCTCCTCAGAGTCTTTTCCTTTGTGCGCTATTGTTATATGACATTCTCAACATCGTATTACGCTGGAAAGTAACTTCACTTGGCATACAGGATTTACAATGAACTAAATATGTAAAGTTACTGATTCGTGAGTCGAAGACATATTATGACATAAAAGCAGCTGAACTGACTCATGGAAGACAGGACACATAGCGTTTTATATTTCTTTTAATTTCTTTCAATTAGAGCTCTCATGAATCTGTTCAACGTAAAAGTGTTTGGAAGACTTACATTTCAGTTACTAGATCCCTGCCACATATTATCTTATGAACTATTTATCGTAATTCCTCCATACTTGCGTTATAATAAGCCGACGATCAGTTTCTAAGTAACATGCTCATTTTCAGGCCATACGTATTAACGTTAAAATACTAACGTTGATAAGAACACACAAAAACAAAATACGGGTGTTAAGATTTCAGTAGTTATTCGCTGAACTGTAAAGATACGTGCACTAATAGTGCTTGATTAGGGGAGAATCATTTCACTCACACAGGTAATACAAATATTATACATAGTCACATGAAATGTCAAACCAATTTCTTAACATATATATATATATATATATATATATATATATATATATATATATATATATATATATATATATATACTCCTGGAAATGGAAAAAAGAACACATTGACACCGATGTGTCAGACCCACCATACTTGCTCCGGCCACTGCGAGAGGGCTGTACAAGCAATGATCACACGCACGGCACAGCGGACACACCAGGAACCGCGGTGTTGGCCGTCGAATGGCGCTAGCTGCGCAGCATTTGTGCACCGCCGCCGTCAGTGTCAGCCAGTTTGCCGTGGCATACGGAGCTCCATCGCAGTCTTTAACACTGGTAGCATGCCGCGACAGCGTGGACGTGAACCGTATGTGCAGTTGACGGACTTTGAGCGAGGGCGTATAGTGGGCATGCGGGAGGCCGGGTGGACGTACCGCCGAATTGCTCAACACGTGGGGCGTGAGGTCTCCACAGTACATCGATGTTGTCGCCAGTGGTCGGCGGAAGGTGTACGTGCCCGTCGACCTGGGACCGGACCGCAGCGACGCACGGATGCACGCCAAGACTGTAGGATCCTACGCAGTGCCGTAGGGGACCGCACTGCCACTTCCCAAATTAGGGACACTGTTGCTCCTGGGGTATCGGCGAGGACCATTCGCAACCGTCTCCATGAAGCTGGGCTACGGTCCCGCACACCGCTAGGCCGTCTTCCGCTCACGCCACAACATCGTGCAGTCCACCTCCAGTGGTGTCGCGACAGGCGTGAATGGAGGGACGAATGGAGACGTGTCGTCATCAGCGATGAGAGTCGCTTCTGCCTTGGTGCCAATGATGGTCGTATGCGTGTTTGGCGCCGTGCAGGTGAGCGCCACAATCAAGACTGCATACGACCGAGGCACACAGGGCCAACACCCGGCATCATGGTGTGGGGAGCGATCTCCTACACTGGCCGTACACCTCTGGCGATCGTCGAGGGGACACTGAATAGTGCAAGGTACATCCAAACCGTCATCGAACCCATCGTTCTACCATTCCTAGACCGGCAAGGGAACTTGCTGTTCCAACAGGACAATGCACGTCCTCAAGTATCCCGTGCCGCCCAACGTGCTCTAGAAGGTGTAGGTCAACTACGCTGGCCAGCAAGATCTCCGGATCTGTCCCCCATTGAGCATGTTTGGGACTGGATGAAGCGTCGTCTCACGCGGTCTGCACGTCCAGCACGAACGCTGGTCTAACTGAGGCGCCAAGTGGAAATGGCATGGCAAGCCGTTCCACAGGACTGCATCTAGCATCTCTACGATCGTCTCCATGGGAGAATAGCAGCCTGCATTGCTGCGAAAGGTGGATATACACTGTACTAGTGCCAACATTTTGCATGCTCTGTTGCCTGTGTCTATGTGCCTGTGGTTCTGGCAGTGTGATCATGTGATGTATCTGACCCCAGGAATATGTCAATAAGATTTCCCCTTCCTGGGACAATGAATTCACGGTGTTCTTATTTTAGTTTCCAGGAATATATATATATATATATATATATATATATATATATATATATATATATATATATATATTCACGAAGTGCGGTTGAACTAGAGTGGTTGTCGCCTAACCTAGCACTGTTAGTGCACTGTATTTTACAGTTCTGTGAACAGTTACTGAAACCTTGAGAACAGTATTTTGTTTTCCAAATTTTATATTTATGTGTTCTTATACATGTATATATTTTAGCTTTAATAGGATTGGCTTGAAAATGATCTCGGCAATTCTAAACTAGTCGCCAGCTTAATAAGACGCAATTGTGACTGAACTGCAAATTAGAATTTGCTTTCCTGATTTCTGGTCCTGCCCAGACTTCATGTTGGAAAAACGTGGGTATTACCTTGTAGTTGCTGTTCTTTCCTTTGTTGCGCTGACTGAATATGTTGCTTTTTTACTTTTATTTATCAGTATTGCAAACTCTCCACAAACAAAATACTTATTTGCCGAAATAACAGTTTTTCTTATTTATCCTGTTAAATACGTCTGTTTAGCTCTCTTTATGCTGGGGATGAATTTTACTGTTTCTCGTACATTAAATAGGAAGTTATTTACATCCAGGAAGAAAAGGAACTATTGTAATGTACCTTATTCAACGGTTTCCCAGAAAGTAATGGTTCAAAAATGGTTCAGAGCACTATGGGACTTAACACCTCAGGTAATCAGTCGCCAACAGGACATGGGTTAGTACCGACAGGGTATACACGCCCTTATTTCGTGCTGGAGGGAGGTCACAGAACGTGACGGAGATAACGTGGAAAAATAGGGTTTGTAGATAAATCACCATTTTTTCGTGTGAGTAATTCTCATTATTTTCAATAAAGAATTGTTGATGAAAAAATGCGGTGTATTACTTTCTGGGCAGCCCTCGTAAAACTGCTCTGAAGGTTTCTCGCCAGTTAGAAGCACACCCCCTGCCACATTTGTTGATTTACGCAGTACTACTTGCGTCACTCTTTGCGCACATTAAATCGATTGGCATTTGATAGCACTGTCGTTACTTCTATTAAATTTCTCTTCTCTGACAATTTTGATTGTTTACTCAGAGAGATGCCTTTAATGGCATGTCGTCAAATGTGTCAATACGTAAAGTGTAGAGGCAGAATGTGTGAAAGGCAGTCTCATTTGAAGACCCCTTCTGAAATTGCAGTATTACCGTATTACCTTTATTGTGCAACGATAAATATAAAGATGAGAATTACTTTTTCAGCATAAAACAGTTGAATTCACTTGATATGATGAAGCTCTCACAGGTATGTACTGCATGGACATTTTTTCAGCTAATAGTTCCCACAATCTGCAGAGGATGAGAGAGATGTTAAACTAACCTTGAAGATGGCGGCGAGGAGCAGTACGCTGAGAGCGATCATGAAGAGCTGCGTGCCTATTATGGTCAGGTACGCGATCTGCACGCCTGAAACAGTGCCGTAGAAAAATGAACAAAGCTCGAAATCATCTGTAGCGAAAGAGATATGTAATTAAAGGAATGGAAGGATTATAGGTACAATAGAAGCTCACATCCACAAAAGTTCAGCTTTAGCGGGGGATTATTTTTGCTGCTCTTGTCCCATTGTAGGCTGGCGTCATTGATGGCACTGTGAAAAATGGTTTATCGATCTTAACCTAGAGTAAATTACATCTACATCTACATCTACATCTACATGACTACTCTGCAATTCTCATTTAAGTGCTAGGCAGAGGGTTCATCGAACCACAATCATACTATCTCTCTACTATTCCACTCCCGTACAGCGAGCGAGAAAAACGAACACCTAAACCTTTCTGTTCGAGCTCTGATTACTCTTATTTTATTTTGATGATCATTCCTACCTATGTAGGTTGGGCTCAACAAAATATTTTCGCATTCGGAAGAGAAAGTTGGTGACTGAAATTTCGTAAAAAGTTCTCTCCGCGACGAAAAACGTCTATGCTGTAATGACTTCCATCCCAACTCGTGTATCATAACTGCCACACTCTCTCCCCTATTACGCGATAATACAAAACGAGCTGCCCTTTTTTGCACCCTTTCGATGTCCTCCGTCAATCCCACCTGGTAAGGATCCCACACCGCGCAGCAATATTCTAACAGAGGACGAACGAGTGTAGTGTAAACTGTCTCTTTAGTGGACTTGTTGCATCTTCTAAGTGTCCTGCCAATGAATCGCAACCTTTGGCTCGCCTTCCCGACAATATTATCTATATGGTCCTTCCAACTGAAGTTGTTCGTAATTTTAACACCCAGGTACTTAGTTGAATTGACAGCCTTGAGAATTGTACTATTTATCGAGTAATCGAATTCCAACGGATTTCTTTTGGAACTCATGTGGATCATCTCACACTTTTCGTTATTTAGCGTCAACTGCCACCTGACACACCATACAGCAATCCTTTCTAAATCGCTTTGCAGCTGATACTGGTCTTCGGATGACCTTACTAGACGGTAAATTACAGCATCATCTGCGAACAGTCTAAGAGAACTACTCAGATTGTCACCCAGGTCATTTATATAGATCAGGAACAGTAGAGGTCCCAGGACGCTTCCCTGGGGAACACCTGATATCACTTCAGTTTTACTCGATGATTTGCCGTCTATTACTACGAACTGCGACCTTCCTGACAAGAAATCACGAATCCAGTCGCACAACTGAGACGATACCCCATAGCTCCGCAGCTTGATTAGAAGTCGCTTGTGAGGAACGGTGTCAAAAGCTTTCCGGAAATCTAGAAATACGGAATCAACTTGAGATCCCCTGTCGATAGCGGCCATTACTTCGTGTGAATAAAGAGCTAGCTGCGTTGCACAAGAGCGATGTTTTCTGAAGCCATGCTGATTACGTGTCAATAGATCGTTCAAATTAGGTGGTTAGGAAGCGGCGTAGGAAAGAACTCTTGTAAAATCACTCCACTGTTTAGCTCTTCAAACGGTTATTTCAGTAGCGTCATTTCACACAGATGTCGACTAACTCAGATGAAGGATGGCATGAACTTGCGGAGCAACCGCCGCCAATGTTCCCAAAATTCTCATCAGTACACGTACAGCCACTGAATGACATGGAAATCGGTAGTTGTGACGTACACGTACGGACAACCAAATGATTACACTTTCAGGAGAAGGGGGTGATTTCTTCAAGAGAAAGAGACTCACAAATTCAGAAAGTTTGTCGCACGTAGGTCCATCTCTAGTCCTCATGCAAGCAATTTAACGACTCGGAGTCGATTGACAGAGTTGTTGAATGTCCTCCTGAGAGATATCGAGCCAAATTCGGTCGAATCGCCCAAATCCCGGGTTGCTTGCAGGGCAACGCCCAGAATGATCAAAACGTTCTCAGCTGAGGACAGTCAGATAAGCATCCCACCACCGTCCAGGGCGTCTCCAGACTCTTCTTCGCTGGAATCTAATCGACTGGAGTAGAATTGTCTTCAGTGATGAGTCCAGCTTCAAACTGAGCCACAATGATCAACGAAGATGCCTCTGGAGACGCCATTAGCGAGCAGTGGGATACCAACCGGACTGTCACATGCCATATGGCTTAACTGTCAGGAGTAATTGTCGGGTGGGGGGGGGGAGGGAGGGGGGTGGTAGGGGTGCCATTTCTTTTCATAGCTGGTACTCTTTGATTGTTATCAGTGGCACCCTTACAGTACAGCGATACGTCTACGATACTCTATTACCTCTTTTTGGTGCGCTTCATGATCAGCCATCCTAAGCTTCACCAAGCTTCGCCAAGAAAATGGCCGCCCACACGCGGAGAGAGTTCGCACTGCTTGTCTTCGTTATTACCACACCCCGTCTTCGTCAGCAAGGACGCCAGAGACTTCTCCAACTGAAAAAATTGGAGCATTATGGGCAAGACCCTCCAACCAGTTCGTAATTTCTTTGATATAAGGTACCAGTTGCATTAAATTTGGCGCTATGTACGTCAAGACGACATTCAATAACTCTGTCAATAAATTTTGATTCAGTTTTTCTGAAAGTGTTGCCTTATGTTTATTTGTACATGTAAGTCACATCTACAGATTTCCTTCCCATTCGGATAATCCCTTCGTGATGTATCTATTTTTGTCTTAGAGTGTGCATAAGCAATACAATGTAACCTTATTTCAGAGAATTAAGAACTAACGAAAAGACGTACAGGTAATTCACGTACGACAATGAAAGACCACACGGAAAACATGTACACGTTATATGGCTATCTCTAGTTTGTCATTTATGTCTTCATAAAAGAAGCATCTGATACACCAGTGTAATGACGACAAAATCAAATACTTAGATACAGTAATGTTTAATGCCTTCGGTGTAGCACATGCATTTCGAAACACCACTTACTTTCAAAATAATTAATGTTATAATCTAGAGCTTTACATTTTACCATGCGTATGATGCAATGAGGCAGTCTGAAAGCGCTACGTTCGTTTTCTCCAATGCGGTAACCATGGTCCTTTCTAAGAACGAGTATTTCGGAAAATATTTTCTGCTGTTTCCTCAGCAGTTTCTTTACCGTCTCTTTCCGTATAATCCTCTGCCTGGTATCTGCCATATTTTATCGTTAATTGCTTCATGAATATTTTTATTTTCACAATAAAGTTCCGCTTTCAGCTGCAAAAGTTATGAGAAGCGGAATTATATTTCTCATAATTGTCACAAAATGGTTACTTTACATAATTAATATCTATGTTACCTGTACTTGACAATTTATCTGTTATCAACACCAATTGTATAACAGTTAAATACGTTCTTCCGATATTTGATCATTAATATTACTATACCTACATTTTACAATTATTTTTTCGGTGCATTTTTAAACAGTTTCCCTTGTTTCATCTTTATTTTCGCATTTTCACATAAACTGTCCTCTAAGTTTGATTTTCATTCATAACTGTACATCTCACTGTTCCCCATTTTCATTATCATACCCATGTGCCTTATTTTGGTAGTAAATAATCTGTCAGTACTTGCAGTAGCCTAATTTATTTGATTGTTTTCGGCATTTACTCTCCTATCAAGTTCCATCAACATATACAGTATTCATATTCGTCATTACAAAGTTTTGTTAGTCAAATTCCTTTTTTTTCAGTCTTAGAATCTTTGTTAGATTCTGTCAGGTAATCAGTTGAATCATTAGTGATTTTACTAGTTTTTTCCAAAACTTTTTACTTTCACTATTTTGTTCAATTCGCCTACACAATTCCCCCAGTAGTTTGTACTGTTTCACTATTATCTTGTTCAGTCTGCTATGGAAACCTTTTGACATTTGCATTATTGCACGTCGCATTTCCCTTGGATCAAATCATTTGGGACTCTCACCACTAAGTTCGTCTTCACTACCTGGCATATGAATATCACTCAATCTGTCATTTACATTCAGTTCCCCATGCGCTTCTGTAATACAGTCATAATTTGAATTATGAGATGGAATCAAAACATCAATGTTATTGTTACCTTCGTCATTAATATTGTACTCAACTTTTACAATATTTCCTCGAGTAGCCCTCATCACTCATGCTCTCATTCTTGAAATTCATTTACCAATATTTCATTTATTAAGATATCATAAAATACGTATATTACAAATCCTAAACGACAAAATGAATTCTCACAAAACCGCAAGGAAAATCATTTTCTTTCATCAATATGCACATTTGACAGTACTGTGCGGTGTTTCTGATGGTAGTATAGTATGATACTCCGACATATACACATTACTTGACAGATTTAAATTTTTAAATCTACTTAAGCACGGGATTTGTCGCTCTTGAAAATTAAGAGATAGCAAAATGGTGATTGTCAACTTTATAAATAAATAATTTACACTGCAAAAAGCGACAGTATCGCTGTTCAAAAAAATTCATTTGACTGTAGATTGCAAAAAATAAAAGATAACTAGATATACGTGGACTCCTTTCTAAGGTCACTGCTAACTCAGTTGCTTTAATTCTTGGCTATAACTGGTACATTACATTCCGCAAACCGAGAAGCAGCGCGTTAGGGTCATTGGCGTTCGCAGTCTCTCCAGCATTCACTGTGTTGGTTCCCAGATGTCACCAGAGACAGTTCATGTGTCGATACTGTAAGATTCTGTATTATGATAAGATGAAAACTTTCTAAAAGTAGCTATAGCCGCTTCATATAGTTTTAATGACACGAAACAATCTTATGGCAGTGACAATAATTTACAAAAAGATATTGATATTCCCACGTTCTGCTACGTATGAAGTTGTGTTGTAACTTTTAACTGTATTAAAACAAGTTAAAGCCTCTGATCCTGTAAAAAAAATGAAAAAAAAAAACTAAACGTAAAAGAATACTAAAATGTAGTAAAATTTCTCGAAACATTAATGAAAAATAACAGAATTATCCACTACTATGTGGTAATGACAATTTTCATTCATACTTCATAAATAGTTCAAGATATCGTAACGAGGACTTTTGCAAATGGTAGGACGGGCACAGCAGTGAGAGTGTAATTTCGGCTTCCTTAGTTTATTTAGGTCTGCTTCTGGTATCTTAGTCTTTATAACCTCTGATGATCGCCTTAGCTCTAGAAGACAAAACGTGAGTCAGGAAGCAAGCCTTCGACCACAGACTAATTAACATAAAACAAAAGTCATCAATGACACAACTACCTACCCTGAAAGTCTGAATTTTTTGGGCGTTGCTTCCTATAACCTTTTATTGAATGAGCTTCTGCTCGAAGTTATGCTGGACATCTTGTTCTAAGTTCATATGCTTCTAACACTGAATCTGCGTGACTCGCTAAATTTTTTATTAAAGTGAAAATAACGTTAATGTACATAAATTATGTGTTTTACACTTATGCTTCCTTTAGCAATAGTGAAGTCTCCTCCATGTTTGGCATTGTAGAAAGTTCCCAATGAAGATTTCATTCTGAGCGACATCCGATCAAAAAACGAAGAACATCATTGTTACAGTTGTAGCCAGTGAAACCACTGAGGAAGAGGTGCTATGTAGCAACAGAGCCAGATACACTGGGGGGTTCGGAAATTCTCGTTAAAAACCTTTACGACTTGTAGAGAGGAGTGAGTAGACCATATTTTCATTAGTTTCCTTACTAAAACCATCTGAAAATATGTTGGTAACGCGACCTCTTTCACAAGTAATTGGCCATGCGTGACCCACTACATCATATGTTTCACGGTTCCACTCATTAGTGGACAAAGAAATCGCTCGTGTTCTCGTTGATGTTTGCTTTTCCACGTGACGCAGTACGGCCTGTTTCAAATCGGTCGCGCGGTGTCTCCTTAGAGCACCATAGTCATATCTGCTGACGGTGAAGGTATCTACTCTCGAAACCGTTGCGTAGTGGTGGCAAAAATTATATGCGATGTTGTCGGTCTTTGTTGAGAACGATCTTGGTAACGGCGACAAGCAGCTCTTCCAGTATCGTGAGCTTCGGCATTCAGAAGGATCATGCAGATGTATTCTGCAAAGGTGTACACACTAACATACACGCGAATGAGGCTCGAATCTGATCAGAGAGGTAAGACAGGCATCAGATGGCATTAGACGATACGACGTACCCTCCCACCACCCCTTTCCTCACCATGACTAACTTGTTGTATACCTATATGGCAAACTTGTTTTCAAACGGCTGTTGTCCGCATTTCATGGTCGTGCGGTAGCGTTCTCGCTTCCCGCGCTCGGGTTTCCGTGTTCGATTCCAGGCGAGGTCAGGTATTTTCTCTGCCTCGTGATGGCTGGGTGTTGTGTGCTGTCCTTAGGTTAGTTAGGTTTAAGTAGTTCTAAGTTCTAGGGGACTGATGACCATAAATTTTAAGTCCCATAGTGCTCAGAGCCGTTTTTTCAAACGGCTGTAGCACGGTAACGGTACATTTCCGGACATGGGTTCCTTTTCAAATCTTTAAGTACTCACTTCCCTTTACAGGTCATAGAAGTCTGTAAGCCGGCCAAAGTGGCCGTGCGGTTTTAGGAGCTGCAGTCTGGAACCGCGCGACCGCTACGGTCCCAGGTTCGAATCCTGCCTCGGTCATGGATATGTGTGATGTCCTTAGGTTCTTTAGGTTTAAGTAGTTCTAAGTTCTAGGGGACTAATGACGTCAGAAGTTGAGTCCCATGGTGCTCACAGCCATTTGAACCATTTCTTTTTGAAGTTTGTAAAGGGAATTTTTGAGAACCCCGTATAGTCTGTGATACAACCATTCAAACATTTTGACAGTTTATCTGGGTATTCCAAGTCCTGCCCTTTTTAACAGGAGGAGAATTTTTTCTATTTGCACACAGATGTCCAATACTTAAAAATCGCCGGTAGTGCGTTTTAAATGTAAGGAAATGGTAGTGCTAATACGGTATGTTGATGTGCACATAAATTCTTTATTTACTGGATTTCGAAGCAAAGCGTTTGTGGTTCAACACTTCTTTTTTCACTTGGTCTCATCTTGAAGGAACTTTGCGGCTCTCCGGGTGAGTCCTTAGCGGTAGGAGAATGTTTCCAATACTCATCTCGTATGTGTTGTTGTTGTCTTCAGTCCTGAGACTGGTTTGATGCAGCTCTCCATGCTACTCTATCCTGCGCAAGCTGCTTCATCTCCCAGTACCTACTGCAACCTACATCCTTCTGAATCTGCTTAGTGTACTCATCTCTCGGTCTCCCTCTACGATTTTTACCCTCCACGCTGTCCTCTAATGCTAAATTTGTGATCCCTTGATGCCTCAAAACATGTCCTACCAACCGATCCCTTCTTCTAGTCAAGTTGTGCCACAAACTTCTCTTCTCCCCAATCCTATTCAATACCTCCTCATTAGATACGTGATCTATCCACCTTATCTTCAGTATTCTTCTGTAGCACCACATTTCGAAAGCTTCTATTCTCTTCTTGTCCAAACTAGTTATCGTCCATGTTTCACTTCCATACATGGCTACACTCCAAACAAATACTTTCAGAAACGACTTCCTGATACATAAATCTATATTCGATGTTAACAAATTTCTCTTCTTCAGAAACGCTTTCCTTGCCATTGCCAGTCTACATTTTATATCCTCTCTACTTCGACCATCATCAGTTATTTTACTTCCTAAATAGCAAAACTCCTTTACTACTTTAAGTGTCTCATTTCCTAATCTAATTTCCTCAGCATCACCCGATTTAATTTGACTACATTCCATTATCCTCGTTTTGCTTTTGTTAATGTTCATCTTATATCCTCCTTTCAAGACACTGTCCATTCCGTTCAACTGCTCTTCCAAGTCCTTTGCCGTCTCTGACAGAATTACAATGTCATCGGCGAACCTCAAAGTTTTTACTTCGTCTCCATGAATTTTAATACCTACTCCAAATTTTTCTTTTGTTTCCTTTACTGCTTGCTCAATATACAGATTGAATAACATCGGGGAGAGGCTACAACCCTGTCTCACTCCTTTCCCAACCACTGCTTCCCTTTCATGCCCCTCGACTCTTATTACTGCCATCTGGTTTCTGTACAAATTATAAATAGCCTTTCGCTCCCTGTATTTTACCCCTGCCACCTTTAGAATTTGAAAAAGAGTATTCCAGTCAACATTGTCAAAAGCTTTCTCTAAGTCTACAAATGCTAGAAACGTAGGTTTGCCTTTTCTTAATCTTTCTTCTAAGATAAGTCGTAAGGTCAGTATTGCCTCACGTGTTCCAACATTTCGACGGAATCCAAACTGATCCTCCCCGAGGTCTGCATCTACCAGTTTTTCCATTCGTCTGTAAAGAATTCGCGTTAGTATTTTGCAGCCGTGGCTTATTAAACTGATAGTTCGGTAATTTTCACATCTGTCAGCACCTGCTTTCTTTGGGATTGGAATTATTATATTCTTCTTGAAGTCTGAGGGTATTTCGCCTGTCTGATACATCTTGCTCACCAGCTGGTAGAGTTTTGTCATGACTGGCTCTCCCAAGGCCGTCAGTAGTTCTAATGGAATGTTGTCTACTCCGGGGGCCTTGTTTCGACTCAGGTCTTTCAATGCTCTGTCAAACTCTTCACGCAGTATCGTATCTCCCATTTCGTCTTCATCTACATCCTCTTCCATTTCCATAATATTGTCCTCAAGTACATCGCCCTTGTATAAACCTTCTATATACTCCTTCCACCTTTCTGCCTTCCCTTCTTTGCTTAGAACTGGGCTGCCATCTGAGCTCTTGATATTCATACACGTGGTTCTCTTCTCTCCAAAGGTCTCTTTAATTTTCCTGTAGGCAGTATCTATCTTACCCCTAGTGAGATAAGCTTCTACATCCTTACATTTGTCTTCTAGCCATCCCTGTTTAGCCATTTTGCACTTCCTGTCGATCTCATTTTTTAGACGTTTGTATTCCTTTTTGCCTGCTTCATTTACTGCATTTTTATATTTTCTCCTTTCATCAATTAAATTCAATATTTCTTCTGTTACCCAAGGATTTTTAGCAGCCCTCGTCTTTGTACCTACTTTATCCTCTGCTGCCTTCACTACTACATCCCTCAGAGCTACCCATTCTTCTTCTACTGTACTTCTTTCCCCTATTCCTGTCAATTGTTCCCTTATGCTCTCTCTGAAACTCTGTACAACCTCTGGTTCTTTCAGTTTATCCAGGTCCCATCTCCTTAATTTCCCACATTTTTGCAGTTTCTTCAGTTTTAATCTACAGGTCATAACCAATAGATTGTGGTCAGAGTCCACATCTGCCCCTGGAAATGTCTTACAACTTAAAACCTGGTTCCTAAATCTCTGTCTTACCATTATATAATCTATCTGATACCTTTTAGTATCTCCAGGGTTCTTCCACGTATACAACCTTCTTTCATGATTCTTAAACCAAGTGTTAGCTATGATTAAGTTGTGCTCCGTGCAAAATTCTACTAGGCGGCTTCCTCTTTCATTTCTTAGCCCCAATCCATATTCACCTACTATGTTTCCTTCTCTCCCTTTTCCTACACTCGAATTCCAGTCACCCATTACTATTAAATTTTCGTCTCCCTTCACTATCTGAATAATTTCTTTTATTTCATCGTACATTTCTTCAATTTCTTCATCATCTGCAGAGCTAGTTGGCATATAAACTTGTACTACTGTAGTAGGTGTCGGCTTCGTATCTATCTTGGCCACAATAATGCGTTCACTATGCTGTTTGTAGTAGCTTACCCGCATTCCTATTTTCCTATTCATTATTAAACCTACTCCTGCATTACCCCTATTTGATTTTGTGTTTATAACCCTGTAGTCACCTGACCAGAAGTCTTGTTCCTCCTGCCACCGAACTTCACTAATTCCCACTATATCTAACTTTAACCTATCCATTTCCCTTTTTAAATTTTCTAACCTACCTGCCCGATTAAGGGATCTGACATTCCACGCTCCGATCCGTAGAACGCCAGTTTTCTTTCTCCTGATAACGACATCCTCCTGAGTAGTCCCCGCCCGGAGATCCGAATGGGGGACTATTTTACCTCCGGAATATTTTACCCAAGAGGATGCCATCATCATTTAATCATACAGTAAAGCTGCATGTCCTCGGGAAAAATTACGGCTGTAGTTTCCCCTTGCTTTCAGCCGTTCGCAGTACCATTACAGCAAGGCCGTTTTGGTTAATATTGCAAGGCCAGATCAGTCAATCATCCAGACTGTTGCCCCTGCAACTACTGAAAAGGCTGCTGCCCCTCTTCAGGAACCACACGTTTGTCTGGCCTCTCAACAGATACCCCTCCGTTGTGGTTGCACCTACGGTACGGCCATCTGTATCGCTGAGGCACGCAAGCCTCCCCACCAACGGCAACTCATCTCGTATGCAGAAATCATATACTGATCTTTCGCTATTTACACTTTCAACATTTCGCGGCCCTGTCAGCAACTGTTTCAATATTAATTTTAATTTTAAAAATCTACAGCTTCAGTTGCACAGATTACCTATATTTACATAAGTTTTAGTCGCGGTAATCCAACCGTCTTCAGAATAAAAGTTACTACCGTTTGTCCATAGTGGACATCGTCAAACTAAAATTACAAATCCATAAATTATCGTCAGAATGTAAAAACGTATCTAAAACTGCCTCGGCTCCTCTTCACGACCCAATGCGGCAGCCACGAGTGCTGTACTGGAACTGACCGTAGCGTCATGAGGCCCGCCTAGGCGGACTCAATACCTCGTGCCTGTGCATAAACGGTGTGAAGGGTACTTCCTGGGACAAGACGCGAACCTAACTCCTGAACTTGAATATACTAGTAAACTGAAATAAAAGAAAGGTACAGCTAAGGAAAAGGGCGTATATGTTATCCTGTGCAGAACGTACTTAGATCGACTGTCTTAACATTTATGAAGTATTCGTTGGTCATGATATGAGGAAGACATGACGTGCTTACAACGTGTCACCTGTCTAGGAAACTTTTGTGCTTAATCATGAAGTTTAATCATCTTAAAGAACTTAGGAGTGGGAAGGATAATATAAAGCCTACATCGTCATTATTATGACAAGGTCTAAATTTTTTTTTTTTGAGATGTAAATGTTAAGCATTTGTTTTTGCTATGGTTACAACCCATGAGCATCCTATTGACGTAGCAGACAAAAAGTCATGAATGAACTTATGAACAAGTCTACATCTAATCTGTAACATCCGGCAATGCGGGATATATAATATAGATGATAATTATTCAAGATTACTATATTTGACCTGAAATGGTCAAAATAAACTAATGCACGTACCCGATTGAGCATCATGACGAAGTTACGGTTATGAGTTGTTGATCGGAGCGCCAAACGACGCCTCGCTTGGTGTAAGGAGCGTAAACACTGGACGATTGAACAGTGGATAAACATTGTGTAGGGTGACGATTCAAGGTAGAAAATGTGGTCATCCGATGGCAGGTGTGCGTATGGCGAATTCCCGGTGAATGGCTCAGAGCTATTTGAATCATTTGCAGAATCGTGTGGCCGACCACCAAGCAAAAAGGGCATATCAGCTTGCGCGAAAAGGACACTTCGAAGGTTACATTGTGGAAGGCACTGGTGGAATAGGTATTAAACCTCTATCATAATGAAGTAAGTACTGGGACAAACAGATTTTCAGACGCAAGTTCACTTTTGTCGATGGATTATCTACCGCAGTATTATAACGCTGGATTTTGTTTAGTTCGTATTGTTAACAGATGAAGCTCCGTTACTTGTGATGGTGTTTCAAACAGTGTCCACAACCATGTTTCGAGTGACGACAATCCACACGCCACCTATATCGGTGGCCACCAGCAACTATTTTATATCAACATACACTCCTGGAAATGGAAAAAAGAACACATTGACACCGGTGTGTCAGACCCACCATACTTGCTCCGGACACTGCGGGAGAGCTGTACAAGCAATGATCACACTCACGGCACAGCGGACACACCAGGAACCGCGGTGTTGGCCGTCGAATGGCGCTAGCTGCGCACCATTTGTGCACCTCCGCCGTCAGTGTCAGCCAGTTTGCCGTGGCATACGGAGCTCCATCGCAGTATTTAACACTGGTAGCATGCCGCGACAGCGTGGACGTGAACCGTATGCGCAGTTGACGGACTTCGAGCGAGGGCGTATAGTGGGCATGTGGGAGGCCGGGTGGACGTACCGCCGAATTGCTCAACACGTGGGGCGTGAGGTCTCCACAGTACATCGATGTTGTCGCCAGTGGTCGGCGGAAGGTGCACGTGCCCGTCGACCTGGGACCGGACCGCAGCGACGCACGGATGCACGCCAAGACCGTAGGAACCTACGCAGTGCCGTAGGGGACCGCACCGCCACTCCCAGCAAATTAGGGACACAGTTGCTCCTGGGGTATCGGCGAGGACCATTCGCAACCGTCTCCATGAAGCTGGGCTACGGTCCCGCACACCGTTAGGCCGTCTTCCGCTCTCGCCCCAACATCGTGCAGCCCGCCTCCAGTGGTGTAGCGACAGGCGTGAATGGAGGGACGAATGGAGACATGTCGTCTTCAGCGATGAGAGTCGCTTCTGCCTTGTTGCCAATGATGGTCGTATGCGTGTTTGGCACCGTGCAGGTGAGCGCCACAATCAGGACTGCATACGACCGAGGCACACAGGGCCAACACACGGCATCATGGTGTGGGGAGCGATCTCCTACACTGGCCGTACACCTCTGGTGATTGTCGATGGGACACTGAATAGTGCACGGTACATCCAAACCGTCATCGATCCCATCGTTCTACCATTCCTAGAGCGGCAAGGGAACTTGCTGTTCCAACAGGACAATGCACGTCCGCATGTATCCCGTGCCACCCAACGTGCTCTAGAAGGTGTAAGTCAACTACCCTGGCCAGCACGATCTCCGGATCTGTCCCCCATTGAGCATGTTTGGGACTGGATGAAGCGTCGTCTCACGCGGTCTGCACGTCCAGCACGAACGCTGGTCCAACTGAGGCGCCAGGTGGAAATGGCATGGCAAGCCGTTCCACAGGACTACATCCAGCATCTCTACGATCGTCTCCATGGGAGAATAGCAGCCTGCATTGCTGCGAAAGGTGGATATACACTGTACTAGTGCCGACATTGTGCATGCTCTGTTGCCTGTGTCTATGTGCCTGTGGTTCTGTCAGTGTGATCATGTGATGTATCTGACCCCAGGAATGTGTCAATAAAGTTTCCCCTTCCTGGCACAATGAATTCACGGTGTTCTTATTTCAATTTCCGGGAGTGTATAAGTGGGCATTGAACAAGGTCTCCTAACAGAACTTTACTTGCAGCCTCCCTGTTTGACTGGTCCACGTTACTGGTGTGCCTGTGAGATGTATTCACATAGTTCTGAGAGGGTGCACCGATTGTTGTAAGCTAAAGGATGTGGTTTCAACCCGACTTGCACTAGCCCACTACGATGTTAATCTTCGCGAGCACATGATCAAAACGTTCCTTCACCACTGGAATGGGAAGGTAGGTTCCGTCCCATGGCCAGCGCGATCATCGGTTCTCACTCCTCTGCGCTTTTTCTTCTGGGGTTACGTCAAGGCGTTAGCCTATGAAAGCCCCGTAGAATCTGACGCATGAAGATAAGCTCGCCAGGTTCCAAGCTGCCGGTGTCCAGGTACAACAGACACCACGGTTCTTCGAGAGAGTGCCGCAGAATTGCAGGCGCCGTTGTTATTCATGCATTGAGACAGGCCGTCGTCACTTTGAAATATTACAATGAGCTACGTTGTTGTTATGCAGCGTATGCTGTGTATGTCCAGAATATAATAAATATGCATTTCCGATCATCGGTTCCCCTATCTCAATATAATCGATTGTGGACCTGGTGTCACTTGTTTTAATTTCACCCAAAAGACTTGCAACATCTTATAGTCGCCTTCCAAGTCCCTCGAAACGAAGCGCAAGTCGCCGAAGTGGCGAACGGTCTACCCGTCGGGAGGCCCTAGTGACATGACATTTTTCTTTAGTGCCTCGACAGCATTTGTGGGACTATGTGTGGCGTAAAGTCAATCGATACGACTAACTCAGTGACTTGTAAAATACACTAAAGGAAAAAAATACAACACAAAAAACATTAGTCTACAGTGATGACATTTCGGGAATACTTTTGTCTAGGCGATATATTTAACTGATTAATGTTGCAGCATCACAGATTAAGGTAAGGGCGAGATAGACCATTGCAAATGTCAAATGGTGGTACGTTAACAACCGGTGTAACCGTCAGAATGTTGAATTAAATCATGCAAACGTGCGCTCATGGTGTTGAATAGATATTTGTGGGATGGAGTTCCTAGCCTGTTGCACATGGACGGTCAATACAGGGACGGTTAATCTTGTTTGTGGATGGCGCTGGAGTTGCCATAGGATGATTTCCCATATGTGCCCGATTGGAGACATATCTGATGTTCGAACCGACAGAGGCAACATGTCGACACTATGTGGAGCATGTTGGGTTACAACAGCGATATTTGGGCGAGAGATATCCTGTTGAAAACACCCCCAGGAATGCTGTTCATGAATGGCAGCACAACAGGTCGAATCACCAAACTGAATTTTAGATTTGCAGTCAGTGTGCATGGGATAAGCACGAGAGTGCCTCTGCCATCGAACGAAGTCACATCCCAGACCTTAACTACAGGCGTAGGTCCAGTGGGTCTAGCACGAAGACAGGTTGGTTGAAGGCCATCAACTGGCGTCCTCCGAACTAACGCAAGTCATCACTGGGATCGAGGCGGAACCAGTTCTCATCAGAAAACATTACACGGGAACGGAAACATTACATGGGAACGAAAGGTATTTGCGCTATAGCCAACATATTCTTCGCGAGAGAAATCAGCACCTCTGTTGATATTTGAATTTCAGACACAGTTCCACATCCGAACACAGTTTCTCACGTGTAGTAGTGATAGAGAGAACAAAGGTTGCTGAGGCAAGTACATAAATCTGAAAATGAGCGAGGGAGCTCGAAACTACTCATACTGTAAGCAATTTGTAACCGAAACTGCAAAATAAGTTATATAAATTTCATTTGGAAAGATAACTGATTTAGTCTGTTGAACTGTATTATGGGATCAGCTCCATTCTGTGACACAGATATTTCTCTCACCATAGAACTTTTTCTTCACCATGAGAACACCTGCTGGAAATACCTAAGTCTTTTTTTTTTAGTTTAGGTGAAAGAACACGTCATCCGTGCACTCCAGAATCACAAAAATTTTTGAGGTATTGTAATCTATAATGCAGAGCTAGAGGTAGCAAAAGTACACCACTGTACCTCAAGGAAATCGGAAAGTTCATTTACTTAAAATGTTTCAGAACATAGAACTACTTAAACCTAACTAACCTAAGGACATCACATACATCCATGCCCGAGGCAGGACTCGAACCTACGACCGTAGCGGTCGCGCGGTTCCAGACTGAAACGCCAAGAACTGCTCGGCCACAGCGGCTGGCAGTTCATTTACTACACATGGTATAGCATGCCAATAAACATAATGCTGCAGTTACGTGCACCTGTGCGAAAGGCCATTTATTCTGTTCCAGAAGCCAAAGCTTATTAGACGCAACATTAATTAGTTCTACCCTATACCTAGCGAAAGTTATTGCTTAGATTGCGTCGCTTTCTCCTTGTCTTCGCCAGGTACCGATATTCCTATTAGTTTTTTCCCTTAACCTGGAGGGCACGGAGTGCCACGGTAGTATTTTAGACTCTTTTCATCTAAATTCCAATGACTTGCAAGGGGAAACCAATTTAAATTGTACGAGATTATCTGACTGTACAACTAAATTTGTCGTAGGATGAAATATGGCAATTGACATATAAGTACAGAGATATCATATTTTGAGAACTTATTTTATCAAGGTCAGTAGACATGCAGAGAAACTAATGGGTAACATATGCCGAACAGTAATGCAATATGAAGGATCTCACCGTAGTAGACGTCCTGAAGAGCGGCGTGTCGGTTGGCGTTTGCTCCGATCCTCCAACTATAGAGCAGCACCACCAGGATGGAGATGTTCTGCAAAAGGAGTGGCGTTTTCATAGTATGTCCAAAACCAGCTACGCGGTTATGATTATTCATCCTACCAGAAACACACTGTAAACATTTTTTCATAGTTCACTACAATGCAATAAAAGACCACAAGCTGAAACAGGATACCCTTTTAGCCCAGAAACGAGCCGCAATATCATCACCACACTGATGTACCCTCTGCTCAGAAACACAGCACAGAGTGTTACTACATATCGATACAACCCCACGTGTGTCGGGAAGTCGACAACAGAATTGCAAGTTTGCGTTAGACACTGACAGCAGTCGCACGGTATGTGGCGGACCCAATGGTCCGCACCTGCTGAGCCATGCCTCCAGAGGCTGTAGATTATGAGCGCCCTCCGCCGCCGCAATATAGGACGGCCGGGGGAAGCCGCTCCACACACTTGGAGCCTCAAGGCTACGAAACCATCACTTCTGCTTAGTACGTGAAACTCATCCTAATTGTCACTGTACAAGCTACATTCGAATCCTTGCTGTATTATTTGTTATGGAAATTCGTATGCTTGGAGAAATACAAGTTAAGTAAATCCTCTGTTTACAGTGTTAACTTCCTCGATAATCATTTCCGCTTCTGCACTGTTTTCCTATGAAAACAGTTAACGCACCTCTCTGTAGCCCATCTCTGCTCACCATTGTGTACGAAGCCATACACGACACATGTGGTGAGATGTATTCACAGATATGAGTGGTAGTCAATTCTAGTTGCTTTCTCCGTATTCTGTCGTCTTTTTAGTCGTTTCTTTAGGTTGGTTGTCTTTTTGTCCCCTGTGTTTGACTTGCTTCTGCTCTTCATGTTTTAGACTTCTTTGCACCCCTCATTTGCTTTCTTTGTCCTTAACTGTCTTATTTTTTTGCATTGCTTAGCTGATCATGGCTACTGCGCCGCAATCGACTGTTGCGCTGCCTGTAGTTAGCCTGACTCGGTTCGTTCAGTTTCAGAGCCAACAAGTGGCGCAATTGCTTCAAGTGATAAATCTCTTCGTAACGGCGGAGATGACTTCACACAAGACGCCGGACCCAACCGCAGCGCCACCGCCAACATCGCCTAAGTATGCGCCCCCATTTCGTGAGTTTGTCGAAGCGGAGGGAGATTGAACGCAGTACCTCACACAATTCAGTTCATACGTCGCAGTGAATCACATAAAAGGTGTTGACAAACATTCTTGTTTATTAGACAAAGAAACCTCGCATCCAGCTTGTCGACAGCGGCCTGGCCGGTCACAGCCACAGCGCTCGCCTAAACACTTGTCACGTCCCAAACAAGGTGTGAACTCCTCTCCTCGCTGTAATACCGCACATGATCACCGATATTGCCTCTCGCGTCAAGTGACTTGCTTTTTTTTTGGAGCATACAGGCACATATCAGTCTGTGTGCTTACAGAAGCGTAATGCACCTCCTCCTGCCACTCCTTCAGGTAAATCTAAATCACAAACCGTGTCCAGCGTGTTTCCAAAACGCCATAGTGTCATTAGGGCAGAGGAACAGTGTAACAGCCGATCCAGAAAGGCTCCCATCTCATCTGCGGTACTGTGTAAAGATAAAAAGCATTTCGCTTCTCTTACTAATGCTGGATCGTTTGCCACTTATCACTGGAGCTTCAGACTTCGCCGAACCGTAGCATTTAAGGACTGCTTGGCAGACCTAAGTTGTGCACATCACAACACATGTTGACGGCATATAACAGCCTACACATTTCTGGCTTAGGCAGTTGTAGCCTTCATGCAACTTTCCGACATTTGATGAAGATAGTGAAATTTACAATGTTTTACTCCCGAGACAGAACTAATATTTTTAGTTTTCATTTGTTTAGGTTAAACATTCAGGACAATGCACTTTCTGTTTCTTATTATGATCCACGGGGCAGTGTTTCTAGGTTATGTGCAAAATTTCAGGATTTGTATTGTGAGGCTGTAAGCAAAGCCCGTAATTTTGTTGCCCTTGTCACAATGAAAGACAATGCACAGCCACGTTTTGTTATAGCTCGACCTGTTCTTAGGCTCTTAAGATAACAAGTGGATCAGGAACTCACTGCTTTGCAAGATAGCGGCCTCGAAGCACTCGTTACTGCAAATCAGTGGGTCTACTCTCTTATTATTCTAAAGAAGCGATACTGCAGAATTCGGCTGTGCACCTATTTCTAGAAAACTGTTACCCCTTGCCGCATCTGGAAGAATTGTTGGATCTGGGTCTCTTCAAATTTTTGACATTCACATTTCGCAGCGATTCTACACCCGCTCGCTGTATTTCAGCACATTCTGGAGCAGATGACTGCAAAAGCTACGTTTTGCTAAAATAATATAGATGAAATTGTCGTCGCAGCTAACACTCCAAATGACCGTGTTGTCTGCAGCAGGTCTCAAACGTAACAGAGAAATATTTGTGTGTGTGTGTGTGTTTCAGACTGTACTTGCTTACTTAGGATACGTCATTAATAACCAGGGTGTCCGCCGGCAGGTGTGGTTGAGCGGTTCTAGACGCTTCAGTTCGGAATCGCGCGACTGCTACGGTCGCAGGTTCGAATCCTGCCTCGGGTATGGATGTGTGTGATGTCCTTAGGCTAGTTAGGTTCAATTAGTTCTAAGTTCTAGGGGACTAATGACCTCAGATGTTAAGTCCTATAGTGCTCAGAGTCATTTGAACCATTTTTTTTCAAATGTGTGTCAAATCTTATGGGACTTAACTGCTAGGGTCATCAGTCCCTAAGCTTACACACTACTTAACCTAAATTATCCTAATGACGAACAAACACACCCATGCCCGGGGGAGGACTCGAACCTCAGCCAGGACCACCGGCACGGTCCAGACCGCTAAGCTAATCCCGCGCGGCGATCGCGCTCTGCTTGTAAAGCTGTATAACAGGAATGATGGCTGTGCACATTTCGCTCTGTCCAAGTCCCGGACATTGAAGGCTTTGAAAAAAGGCGTTGGTCCGATGACTGCCAAGGGTCTGGAGAAAATGATTCGGTAATTCGAGGGAGGAAACGAATTGATTCGACGTCAGTGGAAGCAGTGGCCACAGCAATACAGGAGGAGACGAGTGGTGGTGTGCAAACGTGTAGTGCACGGAGATTCACCCGAACATTGGACATATCCGTGAGCAAAGTGTGTAAACTCCTACGAAATATCCTTCTTTCCTATCCATTCAAAATTCCCCATATGTACGATTTACGTTCTGTAGATCTGCCAGAAAGAGAGACCTTTGCTTTAGAATTTCTTGCTCGCATGGAAGTGGACAATGATTGGCCGTTGAAGATTTTGTGGACAGATGAACCCAACTTTCATCGGACAGGATACGTCAATACACAGAATTGTCGAATATGAGCAACGGAAAATTCAGACGGAAATGAACCACTACAACTTCGTCCTGAAAAGGCCATTGTGTAGTGCGGATTAACGGCATCATTTATCATAGGGCTATATTTTTTGGAAGATACAGGTGCTTCCGGTCCTGTTACTTGTACCGTCACTGGTAAGCGGTATGAGTGTCCTTTGTGCAGCCACGACATTCCAGCTTTCCAACGGCATGGATGTGTGGATGGGATCATATTCATGTTAGATGGCGCTTCTTCGCACATTGAAAATCGAGTTAAACTGTTGCTGAAGCGTCAATTTGAAAATGCTACACTCCTGGAAATTGAAATAAGAACACCGTGAATTCATTGTCCCAGGAAGGGGAAACTTTATTGACACATTCCTGGGGTCAGATACATCACATGATCACACTGACAGAACCACAGGCACATAGACACAGGCAACAGAGCATGCACAATGTCGGCACTAGTACAGTGTATATCCACCTTTCGCAGCAATGCAGGCTGCTATTCTCCCATGGAGACGATCGTAGAGATGCTGTGGAACGGCTTGAAATGCCGTTTCCACCGGGCGCCTCAGTTGGACCAGCGTTCGTGCTGGACGTGCAGACCGCGTGAGACGACGCTTCATCCAGTCCCAAACATGCTCAGTGGGGGACACATCCGGAGATCTTGCTTGCCAGGGTAGTTGACTTACACCTTCTAGAGCACGTTGGGTGGCACGGGATACATGCGGACGTGCATTGTCCTGTTGGAACAGCAAGTTCCCTTGCCGGTCTAGGAATGGTAGAACGATGGGTTCGATGACGGTTTGGATGTACCGTGCACTATTCAGTGTCCCCTCGACGATCACCAAAGGTGTACGGCCAGTGTAGGAGATCGCTCCCCACACCATGATGCCGGGTGTTGGCCCTGTGTGCCTCGGTCGTATGTAGTCTTGATTGTGGCGCTCACCTGCACGGCGCCAAACACGCATACGACCATCATTGGCACCAAGGCAGAAGCGACTCTCATCGCTGAAGACGACACGTCTCCATTCGTCCCTCCATTCACGCCTGTCGCGACACCACTGGAGGCGGGCTGCACGATGTTGGGGCGTGAGCGGAAGACGGCCTAACGGTGTGCGGGACCGTATCCCAGCTTCAAGGAGACGGTTGCGAATGGTCCTCGCCGATACCCCAGGAGCAACAGTGTCCCTAATTTGCTGGGAAGTGGCGGTGCGGTCCGCTACGACACTGCGTAGGATCCTACGGTCTTGGCGTGCAACCGTGCGTCGCTGCGGTCCGGTCCCAGGTCGACCGGCACGTGCACTTTCCGCCGACCACTGGTGACAACATCGGTGTACTGTGGAGACCTCACGCCCCACGTGTTGAGCAATTCGGCGGTACGTCCACCCGGCCTCCCGCATGCCCACTATACGCCCTCGCACAAAGTCCGTCAACTGCACATACGGTTCGCGTCCACGCTGTCGCGGCATGCTACCAGTGTTAAAGAATGCGATGGAGCTCCGTATGCCACGGCAAACTGGCTGACACTGACGGCGGCGGTGCACAAATGCTGCGCAGCTAGCGCCATTCGACGGCCAACACCGCAGTTCCTGGTGTGTCCGCTGTGCCATGCGTGTGATCATTGCTTGTACAGCCCTCTCGCAGTGTCCGGAGCAAGTATGGTGGGTCTGACACACCGGTGTCAATGTGTTCTTTTTTCCATTTCCAGGGGTGTTGAATTATCAGCTGCCATTGCCCTACGCCATGGCCGTCCCGATCTTCTGATCTTAATCCGTCTAACTTTAGGCTGTGGGGCTCTCTGAAAGATGTGTTGACTGTTCGACTGCATTGAAGACATGCATTGCACAACACATTCTGTACATGACCCAGGAAACACTTCAATCAGTTATGGAACATGTTTTTCCTCGATTTCAACTTGTTGCACAGAACGGTGGACAGCATATCGAGCCTGTTTTGCATCAGTCACACGGAAATTAATAATCTGGTTTGATTTTGACGGATGCTTTTTATGCGGTTTTTGCCCCAGGACAATTAAAAACCGATTTTTCAGTGCGGTGTAATATGACCAGCCGTGGTGGAACGGCTTTCGTAACAAATAGTATCACACCTGTTCACCCATGCACACTGAGTAGTACAGTTTGCTTAGCGTCAAACGTACACTTTTGGCATTGTTGTATGATTAATTTGTCATTTGAAGTCGACAGCTATTAAATTATGATGGTTACAGCGCCATCGATTCCTAAATTCTGTAACTATTAGTTTCTTCTGCCATATGTTTTCCCCCTTCTCCGACGTCATTCTGACCAGTGGTGTTATTTGTACAGCGATTTGAAAGTTTAATTGTAATCATCCTGTATTCCCAGCCCCGTTGAGGTTGAGGCTCCCTTGCATCCTTTGCACAGAAATGAGGTTCCTTTTGTTTCTTCTCAGACATCTCAGTCGTTTTTCCAGACGTTGAAGGATACTTTGATTAGTCATAGATGCACTGATCATTTTGTTCCAACCAATTTTGTGGTTTTGGGTGCGGATGTTTCTGCTTATGGCACCGGGGCAGTATTTTCGCATAAACTTTGTGCCGTTGAAAGGCTGATTGCCTTTGCTTAGATGTTACTGGACCAAGGTCAGTGCAGTTACCCGTACATTGAAAAGGAGGCTCTCACTATTCTCTATGGTTTCAATAAGTTTCACCAGTATCTTTATGAAAGAAAACTTTCGTTGGTGATTGACCATAAACCTCTACAGTCTTTGTTTAGCCCTTCTCAGTCAGTACCAACTCGCACAGTGCAGAATCGGTGAGAATTGGTTCTTCTTTGTCTAGGCGCTACAGTCGGGAACCGCGCGTCCGTTCCGGTCGCAGGTTCGAATCCTGCCTCGGGCATGGATGTGTGTGATGTCCTTAGGTTAGTTAGGTTTAATTAGTTCTACGTTCTAGGGGACTGATGACCTTAGAAGTTAAGTCCCATAATGCTCTGAGCCATTTGAACCATTTTTTTTTTTGGTTCTTCCTTTCTCAAATAACAAATATTAGATTGCGTATTGGATCACCTCTAAGGATGCCAACGAAGATGATCTTTATCGCCTTTCTATTACTCCAGATCCCGCATTCACCTCGTCCCCTGCTTCTTGTTGCTTCATTGGTGCAGAAGACACAGATCCCTTGGAAGGCTTTCCGCAAATTGCCCAGGCCACAGCAGCAGATTCTGATTTGCAAATTCTGTTGCACTACGTGCACACTATCTAGCCACGTTCAGCCACTCAGATTCGTAGCTCGGTCGTCCACTGATGCTTTGGTAGTCGGCACAACCTTGCAATTCACCAGGGTGTGATTTTACTTGGCACCGAAAATGACCAGTCAAGCGTTATGGCTCACCATGTCCTCTAGCTTTATGTGCTTCGTTTGCTACACCCAAGGTCACTGGAGCGTCGTCGCTCCAAGCAGTTGGTGCGATGGCACTTGTCAAAGTCTGGATGCGGAAACTGAACAGTAGACTTCTCAGAGCCTGTGCGGTGCTTCAATCAGCCCTGGCTCAGCAATTCTTTCCTTGGCCAAAACCTCAAGCACATAGGCAACGCCTCCCCTCGGATTTTGTGAGACCTTACTGGAATACATGTTGGCTCATCGTCGCTGACGCTGTCAGGAAATTTCCCTTCACGGTTCCTACGCATTCTAAAATGGCTCGTTGCACAGTTCAGGCCCTGTCATCGATCATTTGTCTCGACAGATTCCTGAAATGACTGTGACTGTCAACGGACCTCAGTAATCCTCGGGATTTCTCCACCTCCGGTTGCTGCTTCGCCTCTGGATGTGTGTGCACGTCCTCTGCCCAGTTTTTAGGCTGGTATTCACAGGCGGGCTCCCATTGCCGGGGCTGCAGGCGAATGCTCAGCACTTCAGATTCGGCTTCCATCTCCTCATTGACGTCTCCATCCTGCCCTCGCCCCATCGTCGTTTCGCTCATCTCCAGTACACAACGACAATGAGGTGGGATGTATGCAGGTCGTTCAATAAGTAACGTCCCACTTTTTTTAAAAAAACGCCATTAATATACATAGACAAAAGTCCTTATCGGTACTTCACATTTGATGTTTGTACTGTGCGCCGGCAAAGTTTCGAACCGTTCTGATGTATGGCAGAGCCGTAGTACTGCGCCAAAATGGCGTATACATACGACTCACGTTACAATCAGCGTTCTGTTATTGAATTCTTGTGTGCAGGAAATTCAGCGTTGGTGAACGTCCAACAACATGTATGTGAAGTGTATGGCGCTGATGCAGTTCGTAGGAATACAGCTGGGCGATGGGTAAAGACATTTACCGCCTCAGGAAATGCAGAATTTGAGTTCCATGATCAGCCACGCTCGGGGTGTCTTGTCACAGCCGCTGTTCCAGACTTGCTGAATCATGCACATGACATTACTCGTGCCGATCTGCGTATCACAACTCGACAATGGCTCTACAGTTGTCGGTCAGCGTTGGAAGTGCGTCTTCAATGATCTACACACTCGGATATTCAAAGAGCTGCTAACTATGGGTTCCACGAATGCTCACAGCCGATCACAAGATTCAAAGAAAGGCCATTTCGTCTGAATTGTTGGAGCATTTTGAGACCGAAGGAGAGGCCTTTCTGTCACGGATCGTTAGAGGGGATGAAAGCTACGTGTACCACTTTGTGCCGGAAACAAAAAGGCCGTCCATGGAGAGCCATCATCCTCATTCACCACAAAAGAAAAGATACAAGACAATCCCCTCTGACGAAAAAATCATGGTGACAGTCTTCTGGGGTTCTAACGGCATCATTCTCGTGGATGTGATGCCAAGAAGGTCAACCATCAATTCAGAGGCATACGTGAAAGACTCTGAATAAGCTCAATAACAGTTTTCGACGTGTTCCAGTCGACAAGAATCCAACACAAATCTAGCTCCAGCACGATAATGCACGCCCACTCACAACCCGCGCACACATTGCCAAATTGTGTTTGACCTCACTGCCTCAACCACCCTACAGTCGAGACGTTGTACCCTCGGACTTCCATCTCACTGGGTCGCTTAAAGATTCTCTACGGGGAACCCATCTTGAAGATGACAAGAGTTTCAGTACGTAGTCAAAACATGGGTACGCCTACAGCACAAGAGGTTTTACCACCCCGAAGATGGCAACAGAATTGCAACTTTCCAATAGATGCACACTGCCATGTGTATGATACTAAAATAATTTCAAGCGTATCGTGTTTCGTAAATTTAAATTTCATTTTGTGCCCTGACATATATTCAAGGCGGAAAATAGTACTACTTTTTTCCTTAAAGTCTTTTTAATCACTAACGTACCAGTTTATAAATTTGAAGTTCAGGGTTTCGATTATAGGAATCTATTCTTCAATAGTTATGTTTCCTTCATGTTCCCTGCAATCCTTTTGAGACCAAAGATAAAATTTGTCGAACACTTACAGTAAGATCCACTACTTTCTATATTCATCCTTTGATTCACAGACACATCTTCGTCTCTGTCATTATATTCTGTAGCTGACTCACGGAGCGTACGATAAGACTTGACACCACTAAAATGTTTACACCTGAGAGTGCAACGTTTCTTCAGAATTATGTCAAAGTCGGAAACGTTCGCCTTCTTCAAGGGTAGAACTGCAAAGCACTAAAACTGATAGAAAATACATTCTCTCCTTTCGTAAATACTGACTGGTTCGAATGAGAGCCATATTTGTAGATAGGCTCACCTCTATACTTTGTGACTTCTCTTGAAAAAGTTCAGAGCATTTGTTCAACTTGGTTAAATTTCTAGTTTCGATGTCCTAGAAAATTCCACTGCTTAAGTTGGCTTTTGCAGTTCAAAGCACGTAATCCTTATATTTTTGATTGTTCCAAATTCCTTGCACTTTTTTTTTATCGTTGTGATTTATTAATATCTCTCGTTTCTTTTTCACAGTATTTTTGATATTCCAGAAACTACTTCAAGCAAATGATTGCGATATTGGTGTTTTTATTTTTTTTCCATTACGGCCGTCTGTTGTCAATTTTACTGTTTCTTTAATTGCTGGTGGTGGTGGTGGTGGTTAGTGTTTAACGTCCCGTCGACAACGAGGTCATTAGAGACGGAGCGCAAGCTCGGGTTAGGGAAGCATTGGGAAGGAAATCGGCCGTGCCCTTTCAAAGGAACCATCCTGGCATTTGCCTGAAACTATTTAGGGAAATCACGGAAAACCTTAATCAGGATGGCCGGAGACAGGATTGAACCGTCGTCCTCCCGAATGCGAGTCCAGTGTGATAACCACTGCGCCATCTCACTCGGTCTAATTGCTGCAAAATTAGTCGATAGAGACTTATGATATCCGGCTGACACTGTCTCATTAGATGAGATCAGATGCCAATTTTCTGTCCATGAGTAAAGAGGACAATATTATGGAAATGGAAGAGGATGTAGATGAAGATGAAATGGGAGACACGATACTGCGTGACGAGTTTGACAGAGCACTGAAAGACCTGAGTCGAAACAAGGCCCCCGGTGTAGACAACATTCCATTGGAACTACTGACGGCCTTGGGAGAGCCAGTCCTGACAAAACTCTACCATCTGGTGAGCAAGATGTATGAGACAGGCGAAATACCCTCATACTTCAAGAAGAATATAATAATTCGAATCCCAAAGAAAGCAGGTGTTGACAGATGTGAAAATCACCGAACTATCAGTTTAATAAGTCACAGCTGCAAAATACTAACGCGAATTCTCTAAAGACGAATGGAAAAACTAGTAGAAGCCGACATCGGGGAAGATCAGTTTGGATTCCGTAGAAATTCTGGAACACGTGAGGCAATACTGTCCCTACGACTTACCTTAGAAGCTAGATTAAGGAAGGGCAAACCTATGTTTCTAGCATTTGTAGACTTAGAGAAAGCTTTGGACAATATTGATTGGAATACTCTCTTTCAAATTCTGAAGGTAGCAACGGTAAAATACAGGGAGCGAAAGGCTATTTACAATTTGTACAGAAATCAGATGGCAGTTATAAGAGTCGAGGGACATGAAAGGGAAACAGTTGTTGGGAAGGGAGTGAGACAGGGTTGTAGCCTCTCCCCGATGTTATTCAATCTGTATATTGAGCAAGCAGTGAAGGAAGCAAAAGAAAAATTCGGAGTAAGTATTAAAATCCATGGAGAAGAAATAAAAATGTTGAGGGTCGCCGATAACATTGTAATTCAGTCAGAGACAGCAAAGGACCTGGAAGAGCAGTTGAACGGAATGGATAGTGTCCAGAAAGGAATATAAGTTGAACATCAAAGCAAAACGAGGATGATGGAATGTAGTCGAATTAAGTCGGGTGATGCTGAGGGAATTATATTAGGAAATGAGACACTTAAAGTATTAAAGGAGGTTTGCTATTTGTGGAGCAAAATAACTGATGATGGTCGAAGTAGATACGATATAAAATGTAGACTGGCAATGGTAAGGAAAGAAATTCTGAAGAAGAGAAATTTGTTAACATCGCGTATAGATTTAAGTGTCAGGAAGTCATTTCTGAAAGTATTTGTATGGAGTGTAGCCATGTATGGAAGTGAAACATGGACGATAAATAGTTTAGACAAGAAGAGAATAGAAGCTTTAGAAATGTGGTGCTACAGAAGAATGCTGAAGATAAGATGGGTAGATCACATAACCAATGAGGAAGTATTGATTACGATTGGGGAGAAGAGAAGTTTGTGGCACAACTTGACCAGAAGAAGGGATCGGTTGGTAGGACATGTTCCGAGGCATCAAGGGATCACTAATTTAGTATTGGAGGGCAGCGTGGAGGGTGAAAATCGTAGAGGGAGACGAAGAGATGACTACACTAACCAGATTCAGAAGGATGTAGGTTGCAGTAGGTACTGGGAGATGAAGAAGCTTGCATTAGATAGAGTAGCATGGAGACCTGCATTCAACCAGTCTCAGGACTGAAGACCACAACAACAACAACAACGAGTAAATAAAAAAATACTATCTATTTCCAAAATTAACCAAGTATTGTGAAGTTGTAAGTGTACAGCTGTAGTGATAATAAGAGATAATTCAGACACAATAAACTTTTTCTGAGAGCCATAAAGTTATAAGTATTTCGTACATGTCGAGCTGAATCTTAAAGAAAATTTTCGCTTAAACTGTATGGATGTATGGACACTTGTGTGTCGTATGAGGTCATTTTTAATTTCAGGAATCTTCTGTTGGTTTATTTCCATTGATTCAGAAAAGCACCCTGAAAACTGTGACCACTGTTTTGATTTTCGCACATGATGGTTCATATTTTACTGGGATTGCACAGCGGTGTAAGAACTGGTTGATATTTACACATTTTTGAAGGTGCAACACGGCAGATTTCAACAAAAAAATTATTCTCTAAGATTTCACTTTTATTTTTGTTGAACAAATGGTGAAACTTGCACATCGTTTTTCATCAATAAATGACACTTAAAAGAAATGCGATTCCTCTGAGAGGGCCTGAATTTGGAAAACTGCGGTCGTGAAGTGACATAGTAACTACAACCAATAAATCATACATAATATTTGCGTAAAAGTAAGTAACAATACAGAATGACACAGCAACGTGATAGAAATGACATCAACTAACTTTCTTAACTTTAACTCATAGTTGTTTTAATTGCAGCCTAACCTCTGTTTCTTTCTTCCCCTTCCAAGAGAATCTGTGTTTGCAATATTATTCATTGAACTTTTTCTGCCCAAATCACATTCACACAGAATGCAGAAGATCTGGTGTACTAGAACTCGGTGTATGGGAAAGATCTGATGGAAAGACGTGTGGCGTAATCTGTTTGGATAGTTCTTAGAGACCGAAAGTAATGTTTGTGTCTGAATCTCACAGGCCAGAGAGACTATCGGCTTTTTCATTTACACGGTAATTTTCTATAGAACAGTTTACATCGGCCTGAGTGCGAATGTTATTCGGAGGACTGCCGAAACAATTCAGTGCATCCGCTACAAAAATGTATTTAAATTATTGTCGATTAAAAGCTGAAATATAGGCTTCCGAGTTTGAACTCATCAGTTAAATTATAATTTCATTCCGTCCTTGTAAGTCGAAAGCTTGATAACATGAGAAGAACAAACTACAGTATTCACGGTTCGTGATTTTACTTTCAGCTGTCTTAAATGTGAATTCTGTTTGTATTCTGAGCTGTGATATTTCCATACCGCGTTTTGCAACTCTCATATTTAAAATCAGTTATTGAATAATGTATCGTACTCTCGCGCTGAAATATGGCTGGATAATTGTCTTTCTGGTTTACGTTCTAAGAAACAGTACATTTGTTTGCTAAAGTTTTTCAGTATTGAAGGATTCCACCTATTACTCAGAGATTTTATGAAGAATAAAAACAGAAATCAGTTCCATATTTGGAGCAGAATTATATCAAATTAACAGAGACTAAATCAACTAAAACCATAAGCAGCAGTAAAATATTTTAAATCCACATTGACTAAAGCCGCTAATAACTCATTTAGTATTCTGTTACTCAGTGGACAGTAAATGCTGCCTTGCAGTAGAAAAAGCATCAGGGTATCCAGTACACACATTTACAAACAAAGTGGAAGAGCTCTCGAAACAATAAATTCGCTAATTAAATTCTCGGATATTTAGTACGGATTTCCCACTCTCACATTTTCTGTCATTTGCAGGTTTATCAGTCTTTTACTGTGAAAAATTCAATTTTGACCTACCTCCATTTATTTTAGTCTCTTTCTTAACTGTTCAAGACATTAATACGCCACTCTGTCTTTGTCAGCAGGAAGCGGCATTACGGTGGCAAGGTAGTGTTTTTCATGGGATACAAAGGAAGCGAGAGAATTATGTAGAGTTATTTGATAGGGAAATGAGATTCACATTTGTCATGTAATTTACAATCAAAGGCGAATGATCCCAAACGCACTACGCAACATTACTGCCGTAACGGCGTGCACAGAAGCACTAACAACAAGCTGCTCAAACAATGGGGCACAACGGATCCAACGGCCGCGTTTGACAAATGGCCCTCGCCTGTTTGTTCCGCTATACAAACAAGTAGCTGACAGACACTGGAACACAAGGGTGCAACGGGCGACTACTCTGACGTAACTGTGTCCGTGCCCATGCTTAACGTGCTGCTCTGAGTTGGCTGTCCTGTTCTGCTTTTAGTGCGTGAACACACCCACTGTCGAAGGAAAACTAACCACAGGCATGTTTACAAGGCCTCCAACTGTATGTGTTTATACCTGTATTAGTTTAACGAAGTGAGTGACAACTACTTGTTTACGCCGTCCGCGGTGGTCTCGCGGTTCTAGGCGCGCAGTCCGGAACCGTGCGACTGCTACGGTCGCAGGTTCGAATCCTGCCTCGGGCATGGATGTGTGTGATGTCCCTAGGTTAGTTAGGTTTCAGTAGTTCTAAGTTCTAGGGGACTGATGACCTCAGATGTTAAGTCCCATAGTGCTCAGAGCCGTTTGAACCATTTTTGAACTACTTGTTTACAAGAAATCTACCACAGAAGACAACTGTCATATCGCTTTTCCACCCGGAGTGGCAGTATAGTGACCACGGTCAGTGGCAAACGACACTAGCAGCCAGTAACGTAACAACAGAGATTGTTTTTCATTCACTGCGTTGTTTGTGTGTGCGGCGTGTTTATTTTACGAGACAGGATGTCTTAAACTAGTTGAGAAAGTACGCAGAAGACTGATTAGGCTTTTACCAATCATCTAAGCAATTCCAAAATTGCAGGTTCACGGGCAGCGTGAAAAAGCATACATAAAGGAAACTCCCAGTTATTAGTGCCACAGCCGTATGATGCCCGTACACAACCTTGAACCGACAATATCGCCCCCCGCCCTCCTCTGTGCTTAACTGTCGACAGTTTCTTACTTTGATCGACGTATAGAGGAATTATTAACTAAGAATACAGTGAGACTGACCATTGGTCCACCCTGACTCCCTGAATCATTCTCGCCTGCCGCTGTCGTTGGCACATCGTTAGAGATGATACGATGTGGTATGCGATACGACACGTTGCAGTGAAAATCACGGGATGCGACACTTACCGGTGCGCCCTCTTGTTACCATTGGGATGATATGCGATATTGTAAGGTGTCAGGCAAATCCAACACCTTCCATGAAAACCCTGACATGATAGCAAATCCGGCAGTATGTCACATAGCTCCAAATAAATCCTGACATTAAATGAACCAAATTAATACGATCAATGAGTGATCAAATGTAATACTACAGACTAACACAACGCCTAAATGCATGTCATACCTTCCCATCGTGAAACAGACATAGTTCCAAGGGGAGAAACGAGAACCGAAGCCGAGAGCAGAGTCGTGTAGGCTAGGAGGCCCTACGATAAGGGACTGACACCCACGTGCCAGCCGACCGCCAAGACCACCCCCAGCTCACGTCAAAAGATAGAGCCCTCCAGAAGAACAGTATAGATCTTACGATAACACTAAAAGGGCTACACCAGATGTAAGTTTTAGCGTGAGACTATACGCGTCTCTTTTATGTAGCAAACTTTAAAAACATTGCCCCACCACGAAAAGTATAACGTTTCTAATTTTTGTAGACGGAGCTTAAGGTACATACTGAGACTCTGATTGGTCAGTTGAAAACACAGCGAGATACCTTTTTCTTAAACCAACTTCGATAAATGGTAGTAAAGAGAAGTTAGAGAGAGTTGCTTCAGAGACGGCCAGGTGTGTGGAGCTGCGCTGCCCACCGCCCCCTGACGCTGCCTAACCAACAACAAGATAATGAACGCACGCGATGCCGCATAAGATACATAAGGCTTCACTCAGAACTGCAGAAGTCTCATCTGTTACATTTCCTCAGGAATGTAGAGAGATACGGCTCTCCTTCCACAGTTCAAAGATATTTCAATATGATACTTGAGTTTCTCCCGGCGTATTTGATTATCAAAATATCCACGGGTGTACTGCCGGTCTATAGTGTCCAACGGGCACAATATTTCGGCGATCAAACATGTCGCCATCATCAGGTGAACTGACGGACGGAGCTCCTGTGAACGTGCCGGCACGGAGATCCGTACGCTATGGCTGCTCAGGGGGAACTGGGTTCGGTCGCGACGGCGGCCGATTTAAATACCCTCCGCCCGCGGCGCGCTCCCTCCGCCGTCCGCGCCCCGCGCCACGGTCTCGCGGTAGAACAGATTGCGACGGCGTCTGAGATGACGTCGGTGTGATGGCTCTGTCCGCCGTGGTCGTCACAACTATGCGTTTGCTCGATTTACTCTTGATTAATCCAATCGCTGGTTCCCAAGCCTTGCTAAGATTATAGCCACAGTCACGGTTTATGAGGTCGTCATTGGTGCGAATTTCGATGGCCTCTCTAACAACGCTGTCCCAGTATCTCTACGTCTGTACCAGAATCCTCGTGCGGTCATACTCCATAGCGTGATTTTCCGACAAACAATGTTCAGCGACCGCCGACTTGCTCGGATACATCAGTCGAGTGTGCCTCTGGTGTTCACGGCATCGATCCTCGACAGTACGCATCGTCTGACCAATATACGACTTGCCACATTGACACGGAATCTGGTACACGCCAGCCTTCCTCAAACCGAGGTCATCTTTGGCGCTCCCCACCAGTGCACGAGTTTTATTCGGAGGACAAAACACAGTTCTGACACGGTGTTTCTTCAGAATGCGGGCGATTTTCCCCGAGAGTGCGCCTGTGTATGGAATAAATGCAGTGCCTACCTCCTCCCTCGTGACTTCATCCATATCAACAGGTGGTGCTGCAGTGGTTGGGCGGAGAGCACGTTGGATCTGCCACTCTGAGTACCCATTATTTCGAAACACAGTTCTCAGGTTCACAAAGAGGGGGTACCATTACGCCCCATTGTCAGCAACATCAGGGCACCTACATATTTGTTGGCAAATACCTGACGGGAATATTAAGTCCTTATGTGGGTAAATGCCCTCATCACATCCGTAATTCCGTGGATTTTGTTAAACGCCTTGATAGCTTCAGGTTGGATGAGTAAGATATTATGGTGAGTTTTGACGTCGTTTCCTTGTTTACGAGGGTACCCCTGCGAGAGTCGCTAGAGTTGATTGGTCAGAGGTTTGACGAGAATACCACTGAACTTTTTAGGCATGTCTTGACTTCCTCGTATTTTCTTTTTAATGGAGAATACTACGAACAAACGGAGGGAGTCGCCATGGGTAGCCCAATCTCACCGGTGGTGGGGAATTTGTACATGGAGAACTTCGAGGAAGGAATCCCTGTCGTCATCCGAATGGAAACCCACTTGCTTTTTCCGTTAGTGGACGACACGTTCGTCATCTGGCCACATGGTATGGATAAACTCCTTGACTTCCTTACACATCTAAACTCCATACACCCCAACATCAAATTCACTATGGAGACTGAAAAGGAGGGTAAATTACCTTTCCTTGACGTCTTGGTCAGGAGAAGGGCTGACGGCACCCTAGGTCATGGAGTGTATCGAAAGACAACACACACTGATCTGTATTTGCACGCAGACAGCTGCAACCACCCTTCACAGAGGAATGGGGTACTTAAAACTCTAGTACATAGGGCGCGCACTATCTCTGACACAGAGAGTCTACCCCAGGAATTGGAACATCTAAGAACTGTGTTTCGAAAAAAATGGGTACTCAGAGTGGCAGATCCAACGTGCTCTCCGCCCAACCACTGCAGCACCACCTGTTGATATGGATGAAGTCACGAGGGAGGAGGTAGGCACTGCATTTATTCCATACACAGGCGCACTCTCGGGGAAAATCGCCCGCATTCTGAAGAAACACCGTGTCAGAACTGTGTTTTGTCCTCCGAATAAAACTCGTGCACTGGTGGGGAGCGCCAAAGATGACCTTGGTTTGACGTAGGCTGGCGTGTACCAGATTCCGTGTCAATGTGGCAAGTCGTATATTTGGTCAGACGATGCGTTCTGTCGAGGATCGATGCCGTGAACACCAGAGGCACACTCGACTGATGTATCCGAGCAAGTCGGCGGTCGCTGAACACTGTTTGTCGGAAAATCACGCTATGGAGTATGACCGCACGAGGATTCTGGTACAGACGTCGAGATACTGGGACAGCGTTGTTAGAGAGGCCATCGAAATTCGCACCAATGACGACCTCATAAACCGTGACTGTGGCTATAATCTTAGCAAGGCTTGGGAACCAGCGATTGGATTAATCAAGAGTAAATCGAGCAAACGCATAGTTGTGACGACCACGGCGGACAGAGCCATCACACCGACGTCATCTCAGACGCCGTCGCAATCTGTTCCACCGCGAGACCGTGGCGCGGGGCGCGGACGGCGGAGGGAGCGCGCCGCGGGCGGAGGGTATTTAAATCGGCCGCCGCCGCGACCGAACCCAGTTCCCCCTGAGCAGCCATAGCGTACGGATCTCCGTGCCGGCACGTTCACAGGAGCTCAGTCCGTCAGTTCACCTGATGATGGCGACATGTTTGATCGCCGAAATATTGTGCCCGTTGGACACTATAGACCGGCAGTACACCCGTGGATATTTTGATTATATTTCAATATGTTACTTACATTTCGGAAGCAGCACATAATCATGAAACGTACCATACATAAACAATGTTTTATTTTGCTTAGAGGTATCACGATAACTATGGACAACAACTAAACATAGACTAGTTCATTATCAGGCTGTGATGTCGCACTATAAGATGTGAAAATATTGATTTTATCCAACAGTTTTCTCAAAATCGAATGAGAAATACTACGTAGAGGACAACAAGCTTTAATCCCAAAACAGTACTTTGTAGCTTACTACGCAAAAATAGGATTTCTATTGAGAAACTACACAGACGGCGGTAGCTTTGCTTCATCCATATAAAACAATTTTTTTAGGCATATCGCATGTCTTTCAGTTTACTTCCCCGTATACCGTATGACACGGGTTGCTTAGGGCAAACAGCACAGGGTGCTGCCGCGAACAGTATGACAGATGCACGTATTGGTGTGGTACCACTGCCGAACCAGTGTGAATCAACTACAACAGAGTAACGTATGTGATGCGGTTCTGTATTATAGCTGCTTACAAAAGCTGATTGCTTCACTAGTAGTGTCGCGTATCGTATTGATATCGTAATGCCTCAGTGGGATCCGCGCCTGACACAGACGAAGATCATACCACCGTTCCTGCATTTAATCGCCGAAAAAATTCCTAAGGGACATGTGTTTGATAACTGATAACGGAATTGGGAATCAATTACCAGGTTATCCGATCTAATGAGATCACTTTACCATTCCGTAAGGACTATGCTAAACAACTTGGTCCCCTTCTAGTAGAAGTGTATCGTAGCTTTGTGGAGACTGGAAAATCCAAGAGGTCATTTTCGATATTGTCAAACACATGTACGTAATAATAAGATTGCATCACATATATCCCTACCGCAGAATTTTGTAATAATTTTGAAGCTCACGTATTATGACCTACTTATAGATAGATTATCTCTCCAACAGCATCCGAGATGTAGTCCACAAATGTCACCGTGTGTAAAAACTTACAGAATAAATAATACCGATCATGTGAAACAAAGTTGCCTCGTATTCAGACGAAGTAATGAGCGCTGCCGGCAGGGGACCCCAAGTTGATTCCATATTTCCAGATTCTCAGAGGGCTTTGGACACCGTTCCTCACAAACGCATTATTGTCAAATTGCATGTCTATGGGACTTGATTCGTGATTTGCTGTCAAAAAGGACACAGTTTGTTGAAATTGGCGGGACGTTACCGAGTGATACACAAATAATATCTAACGCTCCCCAAGGAGGAATGAAAGCTCTCTTGCTGTTGCTAATATATACATACGATTTGAGAGACAATGAGAAAAGTCCTCTTAGCTATTCAGGAAATGATGTGTCGTTTACCGTCTAGTAAAGTTACCAGAAGATCAATACGAATTACAAAATGATTTAGGCAAGATAACCGTAATTGACCGTAATCGGTACTACATGTGAGTCCTCCAAACGATTACTAAGAAGAATCTGTTAAATTTCGCTTACACGGTAAATAATACTGATTAAAACGTTGTCGATTCAACTAAATACACATGGATTACTATTATGAGCAACTTAGAATGGAATCGTCACGTAGAAAATGTGGAGAATGTGGTCCAAAGACTGCGTTTTATTTATGTAACAAATACACCGTCTCCTCTACAGTTGTCCGTCCTGCTGTGCGGCAGTGGATCCTATTTCGTTTCGGCGAAATAATTTTCACATAATTTCAGTTACCATACACTCAAACCGACCCCCCCCCCCCCCCCCCGCGCCCGAATGCGAAAAGATTTTTTTGACTCACACCTACATAGGCAGAAATGACAATCACTAGCAAATAAAAGAAATTAGGGCTCGCAACAAAAGACTTTGGCGTTGCTATTTTAGAATCGAACGGTGTAGTGGTAGTCTGACAGTGTTTTTGTAGCCCTTTTCCCAAGCACATGGATGTCAATTGATTCAATAAACACAGTTTTCCGAAATTCACACATCAAAAAAGAAGAAGTAAATACTCCAGAATTGTATCAAGAATAACTGCAAACGTGAGTAACTGAAAGGTAGGTATACCCGGTGTAGCGAAGCAGCTTCAGTCACTTAATAATTCCAAAGCCGCCGAACCAGATTGTATACCAGTCAGGTTCCTTTCAACGTTTGCTGATACAGTAGCTCCATACCTAAAAATCAGACACAACTATTTATTCGTGAAAAGATCCCTATCGAAAGACTGGAAAGTTTCACAAGTCACACCACTACCCAACAAATGAAGTAGGAGTAATCCGCTGTACAGATCCATCGCTAACATCGATTCGCAGCAGAATTTTGCAACATATAGTTTGTTCGAATATTATGGATCACCTCGAAGAAAACTAGTTATTTACAAACAGCCAACATGGAATAAGAAAATATAGTTCTAGGGAAACACAACTAGCTCTTTATTCTCACGAACTGGTGAGTTCAGTCGTCATGGGATGCCAAATTAGTTCCATATTTTTAGGTTTCCAGAAGAATTTTGACATCATTCAACACAAGCGACTTCTAATCAAACTGCGTGTCTATGGAATATAGTCTCAGTTGTGCTGCTTGGTTCATGATTTCCTGGCAGAAATGTTACCGTCCGTACTAAATGACGGAAAGTAATTGAGTAAAAGAGAAGTAATATTAGGCGTTCACCAAGGAAGTGGTATAGGCCGTCTGGTGTTCCTAATCTCTATAAACGATCTAGGAGACAATCTGAGCTGCCTACTTCGATTTTTTGCAGTTGATACTCTCATTTACTGTCTTGTAAAGTCAATTGCAAAATGATTTAGGCAACATACTTGTATGGTAAGAAAAGTGGCAATTGACTCTAAATAACGAAATGCGTGAAGTCATCCATATGAGTTCTAAAAGGTGCTAACTTATGGTTACATTTTAAATCACATATATCTAAAAGCTGTCAATGTAGCTCAAAACTTAGAGATTCCCACTACTAATAACTTAAGCTGGAACGATCACAGAGGTAATGTGATGGGGAAAACAAATAAACGACTGCGATTTATTGGCACAACACAAATGCAACAATTCTACTAAATAGACTGCATACTCTGTGCTTTTCCACCCTCCTCTGGAATACTGCTGTGCGTTGTGGAACGCGCCTCATTTAGGGTTGACGGCACCTCGTTTTGCATTATCACAAATTCGGTAGAGACTTCAACGAATATGATACGCGAGTTGTGGTGGTAATCATTAAAACAAAGTCATTCTTTGTTGCGGTGGGTTATCCTCATGAAACTTAAATCACCAACTTCCTCCTAGTGTGTGAAAATATTTTGTTGCAGTTCTTCTACATACAGGAAAATTATCATAGTAATAAAACAATAGAAATCAAGCTTTCACGGAAAGAATTACTACTCCTTTTAGCCCCGTGCTGTTCGAGAGTGGACAAGTAGATAAGAAGCTTCAAGGTTATTCGATGAACCCTCTGCTAGGCACTTAACTGTGAACTGCAAAGTAATCATTAGGGTACGGGTGTAGAATAGTCGTGTAGATTTGCAGATGCAAAAATTTCTAACAATAGGAGCATACTAACTTCCACTCACAGATTTAATTCATATTGACAAGCTGTGTAGAGCAGGGATAGGCCTTCAACACGTGTAATTTGCAACAAAAAACTCTCAATGATTTTCGAGAACATTTCGTTTGTATAATTAGTCACTAGTAATCAAGGATCGCGCTACCAAGAGAGTAGGCGCTAAGTTTCATAGGCGCGAGGTCTATGAACAGAATCTCGCTTCTTGTATTTTTTTTTAAATTTTGATTCCAGCGTAAATCTAACGACATATATTCAAGGAACGACGCAAAATTGTGTGATGACCGAGCACCGCTTATGAATGTAGCCCTAGTCTGTTTTGCAGTACACACTGAAAATCATATGCACATGCCAAGATTCCGCGATCATTACAAACGCTATATAACGCAACAACTATTCTTTCCCATGTTTCTATGCTCATCATCATACTGATTCTTGCAGTGCTTCTTATACTTGTCATACACGTAGATAAAACAATATAAATAAAATGACTCTACTGAAAAAGTTCTTGTGTATCCAGTTTTTTCCCAGTCCCATTACGAAACATTTTCTCCCTTTTCAGGGTAGGTATTATGAAACTAATAAATGAATCGTTCAATAATGACCGTCTGTACTGCCATAATAAGTATGTGGGAAGAAAAAAAGGGCAGGAATATTCGATACATGGACTACTCAGTCCTGAAGCTAACCAGTCATCTTGAGTCTGAACGACCATACAAAATATATAAACGCGCGTAAAATGTTCTAGCTCGATTTTTTGTGAAAACATTTGAGAGATGAGTCTCCTTGCTTACATATGTTGAAGTCGTAGTGATGTCATGTCCGACACATCTTGTCAAGTTGAATGAAATCGGTGAGGGAAAGTTCGTGCGACCCTCTTGTAACCCTGAACTTAGGATCGACCTAATATTTCAGTGACAGATCAAATAAATGTCCATTAGAAAACGAAAATAGAAAGCCATCATGAACCTAAACAGCACAAAAATAAAATCAAACGGTTGTCATGCAAACGCAGGAAAGATGTATAAAAGTAGGCCTACACCGTGTGCATTTTTGTAAAAAAAAGGAATGTCCACGTCAGAATTGAAGTACGGAGATTAAAAATGTTAATATAACTTCATAAATTACATGTTTGTCGTTTGATGAAAATGAATAATAATTAAAACAAGTATGCCATGAAAAATTATTGATAGCACTCTAAGAGTATCTAAACAAACTGGAATCAAGAAGCCAGTGTGCAGATAGGTATATGCTTGTTTCTTCACTATAAACATCTTAGCATGGCAAAGAAACTGAACTTAATATCTTTAACTATCACTGAATATGACCGCAAGCAGATATGCAGAACTGACAGTAAAGTAAAATATGCTTGCACGTGTATATTGGGAAAATAAAAGAAATGACGTGCAAAGTTTGACCTTAATGCATTAAAGGTGGTGTGACAGTGTCATGTTGTGAAAGATGAAATGCGAAATATTTTAGTACAACAAAGGGATATATCTACATGAGTGTACTATTTCCAGATACACGCTCAAGTGAGTTTCATAACGTAAACCATTGTACAAATACAAAATAGCAGTTATACAAAGAAGAAGGCTTAAAATAATAAAATAGGAGGGCTTTTTTCGTTTTAATGATAAAGACGTTTGTAAGCACATCCACTTAATCACTAAAACTTCTGAATTGTAAAACAGCTTCCCTCTTGACACAGATTAAATGCACAGGAAATGGATTCGAGTAAGAAAAAAAAAGTCTATAGTGCGAACTGCTGTGTGAACATTGTTAGTTATAACCTTATTAGTAGAAATCATGTTGAGCTATTCAACCTCCAGTAGACGTCATCAAGTGGTTCTTGGTAATCACATAGGTATTCAGAGGGAGGTTAAGTATATATCTCATTTTGTACGACTCATGAGTGCCGGCTCAGCAAGGTGGGTAAAGGGTGCTATCGATCGATGAGCAACATTTGATCAGTTTGAGAATCGATTTTGATAGTCGATGTTGTTGCTCCAGTGAGAAAGAGCATAATATTAAAAGACTATTATCGATCAACAATTGCTAGCAGAATGAGAGAAGGATGAAATGTTTAATGAAAAAATGTTCGTACCAACTTTGATGATCCGTTTGATGATGACGATTAGAACATTGTGTTTCCAAAACACTTGTCTTGTAGTGTACGCGAATAATTGGCTGTGGAATGATACGAAGCATTGTTGATAAACTGAGGTATGCAAAGTGAATGCAGAAGAGAAAGAAAAGTAGTGGAAGAAGAAACAAGTTTCAGAAGGAGAGGAATCATAACAGAAGAGGGAAAAGCGAACAGAGGAACAAAGGGGCAATAAAACGCTGTGGAAGACATGAAGACTTCTCATCTCCAAGGAAAGGACAAGAGCAACCCTGTTTGCATTAGCACATTATGACTACTTATGTGTATAACAGATTGGTTAGGATTTCTCCTTGTGAAACGCTGTGGCCTGTTCCACTGACGTCATATACTGTAATGTACACTCGACTACATATCCATTTAAATATTTGCGCTTAGCTGGCGTCTCTAGGTCCATGCCAAGTCTATGGAAAAAATTAACACAGCACGAATTCACATATCACACACAATGTTCACAAGTAGAGAGGTGCAGAGCCTTTGCACTAACATTAACACAGGGCGCACAGTTCATTAATAATCGTCATCACTAATCGGATCATCCAAGGTGGTACAAACACGTTTTTCAGTAGACGTTTCATCCATCTCTCATTTAAACTTAAGTATAATGTCCTGTCGACATCGAGGTCTTCGAGACGGAACAGCTGGCCGCGGTGGCCGAGCGGTTCTAGGCGCCCAGTCCGGATCCGCACGACCTCTACGGTCGCACGTTCGAATCCTGCCTCGGACATGGATCTGTGTGATGTCCTTAGGTTGCCTAGGTTTAAGTAGTTCTAAGTTCTAGGGGAGTGATGACCACAACTGTTGAGTCCCATAGTGCTCAGAGCCATTTGAACCATTTTTGAGACGGAACACACGCTCGGAATATTCGGATCTGGACCGTCATCCTTCCGAATGCGAGACGAGTATGCTGGCGACTCCACTACCTCCATCGGTGTGAGCCACGAGGAACCCCAAAAATATTTTTCACCGAAATTCCAACTGTCTTGAGCGTTGCAGACACGAACCTCAAACTACAACTTCGTAGTTAACCCCTGATGTTCTGCTCAAATGTTAATAACTGTGTTATCAGTTCGGCATAAGAGCACAACTCTTCGCCGGCAAAGTATTACGAAAAGCTATGTGACAACTCAAATATTTCTTGGCATCCCATTGTCGCCAGCACCAAAACTATAGTGTGTTAGCCATCGGTAGCCACCCACCGTTATGTGAAAAATAAGGTATAATAAAATAGAAAATTAAAGCATAACATTTTCGAAATGACGTAATTACACTATGTGATCAAAAATTATCCTGACACCCTCAAAAACATACGTTTCTCATATTAGGTGCAATGTGCTGCTATCTACCGCCAGGTACTCCGTATCAGCGACCTCGGTAGCCATTTGACAGCGTGTGAGAGCAGAATGATGAGCTCAGCTGAACTCACGGACTTCGAATGTGGTCAGGTGGTTGAATGTCACTTGTGTCATATGTATTTACGTGAGATCTCCACACTCCTAAACATCCCTAGGTCCGCTGTTTCCGATGTGATGGTGAAGTGGAAGCGTAAAGAGACACCTACTGCACAAAAGCGTACAGACCGGCCTCGTGTTTGATTGACAAAGACCGCCGACAGATGAAGAGGATCGTAATGTGTAACAGGCAGACATCTATCCAGACCATCACACAGGAAATTCAAACTGCGTCAGCATCCACTGCAAGTACTATGACAGTTAGGCGAGAGGTGAGAAAACTTTCATTTCATCGTCGAGCGGCTGCTCATAAGCCACACATCACTCTGGTAAATGCCAAACGACACTTGGCTTCATGTGAGGAGCGTTACGTTGGACGACTGAACAGTTGAGGAACGTTGTGTGGAGTGACCAATCACGGTACACAATGTGCCAGGTTGTTGTAATGGGGAATGGCCGGTGAAAACATCTGCGAGCGTGTGTAATGCCAACAGTAAAATTGGAAGGCGGTTGTGTTATAGTTTCTTCGTGTTTTTCAAAAATGGCTCTGAGCACTATGGGACTCAACATCTTAGGTCATAAGTCCCCTAGAACTTAGAAGTACTTAAACCTAACTAAGCTAAAGACATCACACACATCCATACCCGAGGCAGGATTCGAACCTGCGACCGTAGCAGCCCCGCGGTTCCGGACTGCAGCGCCAGAACCGCACGGCCACCGCGACCAGCGGTCGTGTTTTTCATGGAAGGGGCTTGACCCCCTGTTGTTTTGCATGGCAGTATCACAGCACAGGCCTACATTGATGTTTTACGCAGCTTCTTGCTTCCCACTGTTGAAGCAAATCGGGGATGTCGATTGCGTCTTTCAACACGATCTAGCACCTGTTCATAATGCACGGCCTGTGGCGGAGTGGTTACACGACAATAACATCCCTGTAATGGAGTGGCCTGCACAAAGTCCTGACCTGAATCCTGTAAAGCACGTCTGGGATGTTTTGGAACACCGACTTCCTGCCAGGCATCACAGTCCGACATCGATACCTCTCCACAGTGCAGCACTCCATGAAGAAAAGGCTGCCATTCCCCACGAAACCTTCCAGCGCATGATTGAAAGTGTGGCTGCGAGAGTGGAAGCTGTCACCAATGCTAAGGGTAGGCCAACATCATACTGAACTCCAGCATTACCAGGGGAGGGCGCCACGAACTTGTAAGACATTTTCAGCCAAGTGTCCGGTAGTTTTGATCAAGTAGTGTATATTCCATATCGGTGTAGGTTTTAAATTTGGCGTGCTCACATCCTTGCTCTGTAGGGGTGCAAAAGCAAGGAGCCCTGCGACGTCACCTTTGGGTTCAGCGACACTTCAAATAGCAACATCATGACACATACGAGAAAAATGACCAGAGCTCCACAGTTCATGTGACGTATAAGCTTAGTTAGGGGTGCCATATTGGCAAAAATTTCATCACAATACCGTCCAGCCAAACGTGGACGTATCACACCATGGGAAGCCCGTGACACCCCCTTTTCCTCACATCTAATCCCTTCTGTTACGCCCCTGAGATGGTGGTCAGAACCGCAAAGACCAGCGTTGAAACCACGCGGGTGTCGAAGGAAAATATTTCAGACACACCACCACTCATAATCGACACAAAAGGCAGTAGGGTGTGGCGTAGAGGACTTGAATGTAACTACCCCTTTTCTTGGACAGTTTACACTTTTCGCAGCCGAAAACGGCATTTTTTAGTGTTATTAGCAACATTTGGCACTACTGACTACCCACAGACGATTCAAACTTACTCTAAGGACATAATATGCCAGCAACCGCACTGAAAGTGATTGTACCTCTTTGGAGTGCAGTATAGCTGCATTCTTGTGCTCCAGTGTGTGGGGTGGAGTCACAAGAGGTCGCTCAAAACCATTCAATGGAAGTTGAACACGACCCGAAGAAGCCAAGGGTGCTTATACATTTTGTGCATTCTAGCCTACACCCTCCTCTATTGTGATGATAAAGGGGTGCAACATTGACACATGCTTGGATATAATGGTTAAAGGTCCCTCTAAGTTAAACCGTTATTTCAGCGACACACTTGGTGCCACCCGCACACCTTTCTTGTACCTGTACAGAGATAAATTGTGATGTATGTACTTTGGGCTCATATGCAGGCTACGCAGCAGCACTTGCGCCTGCGAGTAGGCATTAGGAACCTGATGGTTGTCAAGGGGTTTCAAATCTACGTCGCATTGGCAGATAATTACGGCTTTCGAAAAACTGGTTGTTTAATTGTGTTGCACACTGTAGATTGCATCAACCCTACAGCCATGCAACATCCAGCACATTGCTTGTGATTCAAGTGGCTCTAAGCACTATGGACTTAACATCTGAGGTCATCAGTCCCCTAGAACTAAGAACTACTTAAACCTAACTAAGCGAAGGACATCACACACATCCATGCCCGAGGCAGGATTCGAACCTGCGGCCGTAGCAGCAGCGCGCCTCCGGACTGAAGCGCCTACAGCCGCTCTGTCACAGCACCCAGCACATTGCTTGTGGTTTAGTGAAATGGAAAGACGTTACCTGTCGACAGGTCTGAAAAACTAACTGGAACAAATATTCAAAAATCACATCAGGTAGATAGCTGTTGCTTCTTTAGTTGAATCCTAAAATAGTTTGTTTACCTGACCGAGAAGAATAATACAAGATTTCTAGTCAGCAAAAATTTACTTGTTAAGCAGAACAGTCTGATAACGGCTGTCTTCGGTGATTCGTAATTGTACTTTATTTGTGATATTACAGCCCTACAAATGTGTAGTTAACGTTCGGCAAGTTGATACGTACGTATTTGGCATCGTGTGTCTGAATGTGTACACACGCGTATCCACTTGATCGCGCATGTTAGGAAGTGTTGTGTTTGTATTGCTAAGGGACCAAACTGCTGAAGTCATCGATCCTAGACTTACACGTTATTTCAACTAAATTAAACTAACTTATGCTAAGAACAACACATACACCCATGCCCGAGGGGACTCGTACCTCCGGCGAGAGGGGCCGCGCAATCCTTGATATGGTAGGTACTGTTGTAGATCCATGTTATGTGAAACCGAAACATATGATTGTACAACCGAACAATGAATAAATACCAATCTTTGATACAAGTTACGAAGAATACCAAGGAAAATACATGAGACGTTGGGGACAGCGCACTGACTGAAGTCGTCAGCAGAAAGTGAGGTTAAAAAACTGTGAAGCGGAGAATGAACTATGAGAAGCAGGCTGGCTACCTACTCCAGCTACACTCCTGGAAATGGAAAAAAGAACACATTGACACCGGTGTGTCACACCCACCATACTTGCTCCGGACACTGCGAGAGGGCTGTACAAGCAATGATCACACGCACGGCACAGCGGACACACCAGGAACCGCGGTGTTGGCCGTCGAATGGCGCTAGCTGCGCACCATTTGTGCACCGCACCCGTCAGCGTCAGCCAGTTTGCCGTGGCATACGGAGCTCCATCGCAGTCTTTAACACTGGTAGCATGCCGCGACAGCGTGGACGTGAACCGTATGTGCAATTGACGGACTTTGAGCGAGGGCTTGTAGTGGGCATGCGGGAGGCCGGGTGGACGTACCGCCGAATTGCTCAACACGTGGGGCGTGAGGTCTCCACAGTACATCGATGTTGTCGCCAGTGGTCGGCGGAAGGTGCACGTGCCCGTCGACCTGGGGCCGGACCGCAGCGACATACGGATGCACGCCAAGACCGTAGGATCCTACGCAGTGCCGTAGGGGACCGCACCGCCACTTCCCAGCAAATTAGGGACACTGTTGCTTCTGGGGTATCGGCGAGGACCATTCGCAACCGTCTCCATGAAGCTGGGCTACGGTCCCGCACACCGTTAGGCCGTCTTCCGCTCACGCCCCAACATCGTGCAGCCCGCCTCCAGTGGTGTCGCGACAGGCGTGAATGGAGGGACGAATGGAGACGTGTCGTCTTCAGCGATGAGAGTCGCTTCTGCCTTGGTGCCAATGATGGTCGTATGCGTGTTTGGCGCCGTGCAGGTGAGCGCCACAATCAGGACTGCATACGACCGAGGCACACAGGGCCAACACCCGGCATCATGGTGTGGGGAGCGATCTCCTACACTGGCCGTACACCTCTGGTGATCGTCGAGGGGACACTGAATAGTGCACGGTACATCCAAACCGTCATCGAACCCATCGTTCTACCATTCCTAGACCGGCAAGGGAACTTCCTGTTCCAACAGGACAATGCACGTCCGCAAGTATCCCGTGCCACCCAACGTGCTCTAGAAGGTGTAAGTCAACTACCCTGGCCAGCAAGATCTCCGGATCTGTCCCCCATTGAGCATGTTTGGGACTGGATGAAGCGTCGTCTCACGCGGTCTGCACGTCCAGCACGAACGCTGGTCCAACTGAGGTACCAGGTGGAAATGGCATGGCAAGCCGTTCCACAGGACTACATCCAGCATCTCTACGATCGTCTCCATGGGAGAATAGCTGCCTGCATTGCTGCGAAAGGTGGATATACACTGTAGTAGTGCCGACATTGTGCATGCTCTGTTGCCTGTGTCTATGTACCTGTGGTTCTGTCAGTGTGATCATGTGATGTATCTGACCCCAGGAATGTGTCAATAAAGTTTCCCCTTCCTGGGACAATGAATTCACGGTGTTCTTATTTCATTTTCCAGGAGTGTATATGCTACTAAATGTGAGGGAGCCCTGGTCTCGAGTGCTGACAACACGAATCGATACCCAATATCAAACGAATATTTTCTTCTGGGATGTAGAATTTGAACGCTCCACATCAGTTCTAAAGGACACCAGCTGTACTTTGGAATCGAGGCTAAACTGAAGGGTTCGATTTTGTAGCGCCAACTCACAACCAAACTGTCTCCTTTTAACTTAACCTATAGTTCACGCTACGCTACAAGTCAGTATCGCTCCACATCTTAGATTTCGTTCTCACATTTGTAGGCCTTGCGAACTCACAACCAGGCACTCCCTTTCCAGCCTAACCTCGACCTAAGACACCGTTACAGATCATTCTGTAATCAAAAACTTTGTTATGAAAACTAATAAAGACACAAAAGATATATTGTCCTATTCTCTCTGTGATTTCGCATCTATGTCATCACCCGCCACTTCATCGTTAGGTTTGGGATGAAGCTGAAATTGGGTATTAGCAGGTGCAGTTGACCCTTGTGGCGGAAACTTAATTGTGAATGACATATTGCTTATAACCTGAAATACATAAATAATAGTTAATCACGTACAGACAGACGGAAACTTTTCCCTGAATTCAATATGACGGACGGTGGAGATGACGTTACTGCGTTAACGACGAGGTTCTAGCCGGCCGTTGTGACTGAACGGTTCTAGGAGCTTCAGTCGAGAACCGCACTGCTGCTACGGTTGCAGGTTCGAATCCTGCCCCGGGCATGGATGTGTGTGCTGTCCTTAGGTAGTTAGGTTTGAGTAGTTCTAAGTCTAGGGAACTAATGACCTCAGATGTTAAGTCTGATAGTGCTCAGTGCCATTTGAACCATTCTGATGAAGTTCTACCCTCCGCGAATTTCAGTTTATGTCCAGGTAGTACAGAAACCAATGCCCGGCGTTTGCTAGGGTCCAAAGAACCGCACCGTGGCAGACGGAGGTAGGCCAGCGCAAGACATTGAACCACGTGACTACTGAAAAGTAGTCGATAGCGAGCGAAGAGGTATCGAAACCTTGAGGTAATCCCGAAACTGTGGACTATATAGAAGTTCCTCATTATTATGTATAACCTCAATATTCCTTGCTTCTCGCAAGCTAAGAATGTTACAATTTCTCTTGTGATTTGGTTCGCCCTAATGTTAAGAAATATTATTGTTGTGAAAACAATAATAACACTCATCACGCAATAACGATTAAAATTATAAAAATTATAACAATTAAGAAGTAAACAGTGAACAGGTTTCCAAAAGCCGCATAGCTGCAGGAAAGAGCGTCACGTCACTGTAGACGCATCTTCAGATTTATCTGTCAAGAATACAAATCACTATATCGAATTTTTGAAATGGCAGAAATTCAGAATGGTAGTGTTTGCATTCAGTAAAGAACATTGACATGTAATTACAATGATAATATTTGCATAACCTAGACTGGCAATTACGGTGCCACAACTTTCGGAAAGTTATCCATGTTAAGAGTCAGACGACATTGGAGAGTTGTAATAAAATTGAGTACACCCAAAAGAGGATTTCAAAATATACAAGACAAGATTACTGAATCACCGAGGCGTAGGGAAAAACGGAGGAAAAGACGAATAACGTATGGGACATAACTGTGAACGGTGATAAAACGTCTGAAAATTAACTAAGGTCTGGAAAAAGTACTATAAGTACACGGGAAATTTCATCCACGAAATAATACTCTAGAATCGAATCGAAACACTGGAAACGCAAAAAATCGGAAAAATGAATTACCGAATAACACCCCGAAGGATATACACTCCTGGAAATTGAAATAAGAACACCGTGAATTCATTGTCCCAGGAAGGGGAAACTTTATTGACACATTCCTGGGGTCAGATGCATCACATGATCACTCTGACAGAACCACAGGCACATAGACACAGGCAACAGAGCATGCACAATGTCGGCACTAGTACAGTGTATATCCACCTTTCGCAGCAATGCAGGCTGCTATTCTCCCATGGAGACGATCGTAGAGATGCTGGATGTAGTCCTGTGGAACGGCTTGCCATGCCATTTCCACCTGGCGCCTCAGTTGGACCAGCGTTCGTGCTGGACGTGCAGACCGCGTGAGACGACGCTTCATCCAGTCCCAAACATGATCAATGGGGGACACATCCGGAGATCTTGCTGGCCAGGGTAGTTGACTTACACCTTCTAGAGCACGTTGGGTGGCACGGGATACATGCGGATGTGCATTGTCCTGTTGGAACAGCAAGTTCCCTTGCCGGGATAGGAATGGTAGAACAATGGGTTCGATGACGGTTTGGATGTACCGTGCACTATTCAGTGTCCCCTCGACGATCACCAGAGGTGTACGGCCAGTGTAGGAGATCGCTCCCCACACCATGATGCCGGGTGTTGGCCCTGTGTGCCTCGGTCGTATGCAGTCCTGATTGTGGCGCTCACCTGCACGGCGCCAAACACGCATACGACCATCATTGGCACCAAGGCAGAAGCGACTCTCATCGCTGAAGACGACACGTCTCCATTCGTCCCTCCATTCACGCCTGTCGCGACACCACTGGAGGCGGGCTGCACGATGTTGGGGCGTGAGCGGAAGACGGCCTAACGGTGTGCGGGACCGTAGCCCAGCTTCATGGAGACGGTTGCGAATGGTCCTCGCCGATACCCCAGAAGCAACAGTGTCCCTAATTTGCTGGGAAGTGGCGGTGCGGTCCCCTACGGCACTGCGTAGGATCCTACGGTCTTGGCGTGCATCCGTATGTCGCTGCGGTCCGGCCCCAGGTCGACGGGCACGTGCACCTTCCGCCGACCACTGGCGACAACATCGATGTACTGTGGAGACCTCACGCCCCACGTGTTGAGCAATTCGGCGGTACGTTCACCAGGCCTCCCGCATGCCCACTATACGCTCAAAGTCCGTCAACTGCACATACGGTTCACGTCCACGCTGTCGCGGCATGCTACCAGTGTTAAAGACTGCGATGCAGCTCCGTATGCCACGGCAAACTGGCTGACACTGACGGCGGCGGTGCACAAATGCTGCGCAGCTAGCGCCATTCGACGGCCAACACCGTGGTTCCTGGTGTGTCCGCTGTGCCGTGCGTGTGATCATTGCTTGTACAGCCCTCTCGCAGAGTCCGGAGCAAGTATGGTAGGTCTGACACACCGGTGTCAATGTGTTCTTTTTTCCATTTCCTGGAGTGTATTATGAGATCAGGTAGGTATTAGTTATACAAAATCAGTCTAAGTGAAATTTACAATCCGTATGATCTGCGTACTCCCGCCGTATCGCTAAAAGATCGATGTGATGTAAGCAGCCTGTGGGGGCTAGCAATTTATTTTTATGTGTATTTAAAATTTTACTTACGTTGATTTCATACACCTGATGTCTTTCGGATCTTGTAATATATGCTATGGGGTGTGATCCGATAAGCTATTTTTCAGATTTTTCCAATCTCGACGTTTCGGTGCCTTACCCGTGTACTTATGGTCTGCAGCTCGTGGTCTTGCAAAAGCGTTCTCACTTCTCGCGCAAGGGGTCACGGGTTCGATTCCGGGAGGTGTCATCTGCCTCGAGATGACTCGGTGTTGTTGTGGTGCCTTAATCTTCAACATTCATCCCCATTACGGTCGGAGGGAGGCAATTGCAAATCACCTTCACTAGGACCTTGCCCAGTACAGCGGTGCGGGTCTTCCGCATCGTCCCCTACACTCCTCGGAGTATGGGACCTCATCATCACTTACAGTACTTTCCCTCGACGTTATTTAATTTTTAGGTATTTTGTCACTCCTCAGTAGTGTCCCATTCATTATTTGTGTTTCGTCCACTTTTTTATAGCCGTGGTTCCTTCAGCACTCATGCCTTGTGCTTTTTGGCAGGCGTCTTTTGGCTGTACTCAATTTTATTACACCTCACCAATGATGTTTGACTCTTAACATGGATAACTTCCCAAAATGTGGCACTCTGTAGTTGTAATTCTAGATTACGGAAGTATAACCATGGTAAATGCTTGTCATCGTTTCTTGATGAATGTCGACAGTACGGTTCTGTATTTCTGCCATTTCTAAATTTTCACGCTGTGATTTGTATTCTTGACAGATAAACCTGAAGATGCGCCTGTAGTGACGTCCAACGGGTAGTTTTAAATAAAGCACTTTAATGCAGCTATGCGGCTTTTGGCAGCCTAATTATTCTTAACAGTTTAGTTGTTATAATTTCTATGATTATTTGAATGAACATTGCGTTTTGAATGTTGTTATTGTTGTTCACAATGTCTTTCAGCTGTGGTTACCCTCCCCAGAAAGTTGTTTGTAACATCGTTATTAGTTTAAGCCATGGAGGATTGTTCTACGAGTGTATATCCTACAAGAATTTCAAAATCATGATTCTAATTTACAGCATTATTCCAGATATGCATTATCCTTCACATTCCAATCGTCCTGTCAAAATAGACCAATCTAGGACAAAAAGCTGCAGAATATATTTCTATAAATACAATATTAAATATTCTCTTCAGAGAAATGTTTTGTCTTATATCGAAGACTTGTTTCTAGGGCTCTAAGTAACAAAGGAAATTCTGGGAGGCGTTGCTTGACTTGAGCTAACATCTTCGCAAAAATATATTTCACTTTAGACTGAGAAGTAAGTGCCATAGCATATGACTATACCAGTTTCATTTTATAGTCTACTTGTGTTTTTCACTCGTATTTCCTGAGATCAGTAGTGCCATGTTTGAACAAAAGGTGTCAGGATTGATGAAAGTGAGTCTGCATTGATTATGACGGCCAGTTTTACGGATTAGACATGTCCACAAGGTTGCCTAAAATAGTAACTTATTTATATGTGTTATCACATCTGAAACGATAGACATAAAAAATTCGTAATTAAGGCGTGGCGGTTAATGATTTCTCCAGAGCGAAAGCACTCCTGGCTCAAACTCTTACGAGAATCGACGAAATGCCGCGAGTAATAAGGATAACGGACAGTGGGAACTACATTTAGTAGTGTGTGGGTGAGTTGAGAATTTGGGTCCGGGTAGAGGCGGATACCGGTAGTCCATACAGTTGTGAAGACGCTGTATCCGGATGACGCACTGGTCAGCACAACTGCCCAGTAAAGCGTGAGACCTGGGTTCGAATTCTGGCCGGGCATATATTTTCAAATATCCCTGTTGATTTAAATCAATGTTCACTTGCAGCCATTGTCTCTATCTCCTTTGTGTAGTAACTTATTTATCAATTTCTGATGCATCTTACGATACTGCTTACGGTACCAATGGAATCAAACCGTAAATAGTAAGTCAAAATAATGAAAAAATCAGATTTTTCATCAGTCTATTAATGTCGATATCTCTCGAATTTTCATGTAATACAGCAAAATTCTCCCTTCTCCTCCCTCGTCCCCTATTTACTTACTTCTACCTTATGTTCTTCTCCAAAGGTCTTGAACTGGGATGCAATAACGCACAATAATGATCATGTCGTTTAACCCCTTCTCTTATTATATCTTATCTATCCCTAATAAAATAGTAGGTCATTGTCTCTAGTTTGCTTTAAATTCGTTAGGAAATGACTGTAAGTGGAATCGAACTATGATGCGAACATTGATGGCTGTTACTGAAAGGAATTACGTATTGTCCTAGTATTGACTGCCAGCCAAAACTTGCAAGAAGCCTTGTCACAGTAAACTTCAGCTCGACCGAATTTCCTAACGTAGCTAATTATTCCAGTACTTGGCCTTCCATGTGGAACAATAATTACCTGTGTAATGTACCATGACATACAAGTCAATTCACCCATGCTTCAGTTGATGATAGAGTCACTACTTGCGACTCCCACTTCCGACTATCAACTTGTAGCTGCTACTAACCCATGCATCTGTGACATCAAAAACGGTAAACTCCAAATTATGCCGCAAACAATGATAAGCATGTACCACTGGACATCTATGTGTTGCATGATCGCAGTTTCGTGGCCATACATGCAACCAGAAGAAAGAATAAAATCAATTATAAACCCAAACATTCCTAATGTACAGCGTTAGGCAGCTAAGATAGGTAACCCAAAATATATCCAGAACAAATAAATACATAGAGGTTCGGTTTTCGCCAAACTATAGCGAACAATATGTTGAAATGTTGAATTTCCTGAAGTTCACAATGATTTTCGTCGTTTATAGTCGCAGAATTACGACACCGATATTTTAAATGGAAATTTATATTTTTTCTGTTATATGTGGCTTGATCAAATAATATTACAACAGCGCCGCAAACGACTGTCCCACCGTCAGGAGAAGAGGTTCCACTAACGTCTTCTCTGTTATTCGAAATTTGCTTAGCAACAGCTGCTTCGCTCGCGTAGACTGTAAGGTCTGCATACATTTTTCTTTATTCTTAATCGATTTTTTATGTTATTCACAAATTGCAACACCTCCTAAACCTTTCAAGCTAATTAAGACAATAGAAGCAAGGTCTTTTCCAAATGTACTTCTGATGAAAAATCGATTATAGTAGCTGGAGTCCAAGGTTCTGTTAATCATATGTTCTGCGTTCTTATGGTGATATTTCCAGAGAAACCTTCATTCCCTAACACATATGTCTGTATAGCTAACATGGAAGAGATATACCAGTTATCATAGATTTAGTATTAAAATATTTTAATGTAACGAAATATTTCCTTAACTATTTCATCCCCTATTTCACTCTCTTAGGCAACAAAATTCACAAAACACGTATTATTTTTATTCTAACCGGTAAGTCAGATATCATTTTTCATACATGTATGTTTAAATATGTTTACTGGCCCTTCAATAATGATTTATTTCCAAACCGATCTTTGAATCAATATTTAAACCACTTTGTGGGTGAATTTCCGGAAATTTTGAAACACGTACTTTATTTGAATTTCTGACGGAGAAACCAAATACCAATTCTCGTTGCTCCACCTGTAAGATTATCTTAATAGTGACGTGTTTTTGAAAAGCCTTTAATCGCGTATTTCGTCTTCTCAGGAGTGGAATTTCGAACAAGTCCTTCTTAAACGATGTCTGCAGTATAAGACCCACACCCACCACAAATTTGAAGTGTTTGTCCTTTTCAGTTTGGGCTAGGCGTTTATGAGTCAAGAATCAACGCGTTCATTTTTCACCTCCTTAGGGGTTGAATTCCCGAAAAAAATGAAACACGTAATTTTTCATTTCCCACCAAAAAGTAAAATACCCATTTTCGAAGATTTTACAATGTAATATCTTTAAAAAATTACCCCCTGTTTCACTCCATTAGGGTTTAAATTACCAAAAACAGTGAATCAGGTATTCTTTTTATCTCTTACCGAGAAGCCACAATCAAATTTTCATAGATATAGCCTTAAAAATGCTTTCATAATGAGATATTCCATAAAGCATTTCGCCTCCATTTCACCCCTTAGGTTAGGGGCTGAATTCCCACAAACACTTAAACATGTATTGTTTTTTATTTATAACCGAGAAGTCAAATACAATTTTCAGAGATATGGCTTTAAAAAGACATTAGTAGTTCTTTAATACTACTTTATATAAATAAAGGTTTCACGCATTATTTCACTCACAGTAGGGTAAATTTCCTAAAAAGGTGAAACGTGTAGTTTTTATTTCTGAGTGAGAAATCAAATATGAATTTTCGTAGGTCTAGCTTCAAAAGTGACTTATTAGCGACATATTTTATACACAGCTTCCATCCACTATCTATTTCAGCCACTTCGAAATGCGATTTCGAAATATGAATTCTTGAACGACGCCTCCAAAGTTCAAGTTCTTGTCCTAAGCGGTTTGGGCTGGACGATGATGAATGCGTCAGTTAGGACATGGCTTTTTTCATAGAAAGATGTAAGCAAACACGTAACTCAGGGTACGGTCTGTCTCAGTTGCCTCATCATAATTATGTGAGGATTAGGATTCTCACAGGATTATGTGGATGTAGAATCGAAAAGTATTTTTTTTTATCTACTGGTGATACTTCATTGCAGCGAAGTTGTAATTTGACAAAAAAGCATTGGTGGTGGTGGGGGGGGGGGGGGGGGGATATCATCTGTCGCCCCAACTTTGAGACTGCCGCAGTTCGACATCCAATATAGATGAACATCGCCGGCGCTCAACCTGTATTGCTGTCATTCCACGGAATGTTTCTTTGTCAGAATAGGTAACATCCGAGGAGGAGTTAAAAATTAGCGTGGACTACATTACCCATAGTGTTACCAATGAATCGACTGATCTCTTGGCGATTAGGACCTCAGACATTAACTAAAAAGCAGAATGCAACCTGGATTGAAACTACTGGAGATTCTAGAATGAAAGCTTTCACGACCGGGTGACATGGCTGTTGTTATACAGTCCGGGATGTGAGGTCGTTGTCCAAGAACTTTTCTGCTCCTTACGTTTCGTCCAGGACTTCCTCAGAGGCGCTGCTCCGCTGCTTAGTCGGCAAGACTCAGCGGAGCAGCGCCTTTGAGGAAGTCCAGCGCAGTCCTGGACGAAACGTAAGGAGCAGAAAAATTCTTGGACCACGACCTCACATCGCGGAAAGTATCTCATCAGCTACTGAAGATTCCTTTTGGTACGTGCGTCTGAGATCCATCTTTTCTGCAAACGGTTACCAGAAGTGAAAGTTTAATAAAATAGCCTTTACAGTCTCATTATCTGTTTCTTTTTTCTTTTAATTTTATCCTTTTATGTTTGCCATTTGATAATTTGGAAATGGTTAGAGTGGCTACTTTTTTAACACGACAAATGTCCCACTGTAATCAGTGCCCGGCCAAATCCTACGAAGCAAGCCCTGATGTATGGTGGTAGCTCCTTGTGTTATCCGTTGTCGCAGGTGTTCGACGCTTCCCAGAAGAGGGGGAACAGACACTCCGTCTTAAATATAAGCCCCACACAGATGTCCATTGGGGTTAAATAAGGTAATGGGGGGGAGGGGTGTGGCTAGATAATGTTCAGCGGCATCAAATCCCAGTTGGCATGTTCCTATGGAGATAGCGCCAACGTGACGATGATAAAGTGGTGGCGCGCCATATTGCTAGAAAATAAAATCTGCGCCCATATCCTGTTGTAATTGAGGCGTTACTTACAGCGCTTATCATAGGCGAGCCCCGCACGTGTTCTAGTACGTGATGGTGTTCCTGCTCATCCCATATCCAAACATAATCCCGATTCACTTTACGCGGGTATAGAAGGTGACTTCGTCACTGAACACAATTTTTACTGAGGAAATCATATTCAGTCTGCATTTTGTTAAACGTTTCTACACAAAACGTCATCTCCCTTTTCTTTGTGACTTTCTCTAAAAGCTTGCAACAGTTCGAATTTTGTGGGGTCTGAATAACAGGTGATTCTGTAATTCCTTTCACACTGTAATACTAGGCATATTCAATTCTGAGAAGGCACGTCACGTCGATTTACCCGGACTACGAACGTAACGCTGCCGAACTTGTTCAATTGATGTCTCAGAGACTACTGGGCTACCCTGACCCGGCGTACTGTGTGACATACAGCCAGTTTCGGTGAAATGACTCTATCAATTAGTAGCAGTTTGTCTTTCAGGTGGTGGCTTGCGATATTTAGTTCTGAATTGTCTCTGAACTGTAGTAGCAGATTTGGATTCATGAAACCATAAACAACACTGCACACAGTCTGCACCGTTATAAGACTCTGTGATGACTGTTGCCATAACTCATTTGTGCATGCCCCGCCATCTAGCGAGAACGTCGGCAACTAGCACTGTTAGACGGAAATAAGATTTGAAGTTGTGCTGTATTCAACATTGCATCAAACGTTCCTGTAAGCTATTTACGCTTTTCACAATCGAAGGTTACTTTAGTATAACTAATTTATAAACCACTTGAACACAGGGCACTTAATATTATTTCAAAATTGCAGGCAGATTGAAACAGATGTTAATGGAACATCTGGGGTTATTGTTTACTGTGTGACAAGCAAAGTAACTGCGCTCGTTCTAAAACCCAAATACATAAATACGATAAATTCTATTAATTGCATATCTAAAGTGCTAGAATATCCCACTGACACGAGTACATCAATTTGTAAGGAACAAGCCCTATAAATTTCGTAGATAAATGGATGAAATCTTTGGATTAAATATGTCTCAGGTTTTCCCAAGTTGTGTGACCTTTGTCGGCGACTTTTGTGTATGACAGGAACTTAGAAGCAACGCGTACAGGCGCCCTACGCCATAGTTAGATATAACTTCTTACATGGGGCATGGAAAATTCTGGGTGACCGAAGTATTGATTCCATCGATGTGAGACAATAATTCAAACTCAGTCCAGCGGACTTTTTCTGCGGCCGGAATGAGAGATGATTGTTCGCTTTTGTTCGCGATTTATGGCGCGGTTCTTCACTCAGACCGCCGGCCAATTACGTGCTCACTGCAGCTGCCATGGCAATCAATTCCATCGTTTCATTTCCACGGAGATAATTCATTTAGGGGAGAATAGCCGTATCGGGCGGAAGAAAAATTGTAAGCTAAGTACGTTCGTAAAAAATGGTGGAAAACTGCAGCTATTTCCATAAAACTCAGGGACGATATTTCTCCAAGCAGAATGATGTCACAAACATCGAAGAAAATTAGTGCCTCATTCATCCATAATCTGTTGGTTATTTCTTATTACACTAATAAGAGCTAGATAAAGGTGGTTGAAATCTCGTCATACTTGCACTTCTACCGCAAGACGAAGCATAAAAATCAGTGCGTTTGAGAAATTGTGCGTTACGACTTGTTAGGAAGCACGAAATTCCTCTCAGTATTGCAAATTTCTACTCCTAAGTTAGTAGTGCGGAGATATTTGAATCGTCATGCAGTAATATTGTGTTTTAAATGTCTATAATTTTATACGCGATCTTACATCGACTTTACCATTTACTTCTGAATTTACGTACTCCGTTAATTAAATCATAGTTTAGCCGTTATTAAATACAGATAACGTGGAGTGGAATATCCTGACAAGATACAGTTTTATTTCTTACTGATTTAGAACAGTATTCAGTATTCACTTTGGGTGAGGGCTAGCGTAAGAGGATTTCAACAATGAAAGGCTCTCCTCAAAATTTTTGCTTTCTTCACTTAAGGATAACTATGGAAAACAACATTCCGGAATTCTACAGGATGACTGCTAATTAGTTTCATACCAGTAACCCTTCCTCCCCGAAATTTTAATGAATCATTTCAGTCTAAGAAAAGCTAGTTCTTCAAATATGTCTATATTTATAATGTCACATCTTCTGAGCTATGTTTCACACAAAGACATAATTTTGCATTTAAATTTAGGGCTGTACTATCTGGAAAAAGGTTGCATATAGGATTAGTAGTAAATAATTAACGAGCAGTTAGCATTGGTGATTATGTAGTGCCCGATCTGTTTACAGCCACTGCCTACACATCATGGTATTGGATCTGAAGATGGTCTAAAACAAGCCGACACCGGTGACCAAAATAAAAAAGTTCTTGCAGTTGTAAATATTTATATTTATTTTATGGTAATAAAAAATCGTTGCTTTCCAAGAGAAAAGTTCTAAAAAGTTAAAGAACTAATGACCTAAAACGTTATGTTAGATGGTAAAGTTATGCTGCATTAAGGGTGAAAAATGTGATATATCGCTATTTTTGAAAGGGGTCATCGAAAAATGTGTGGAAAAGGTTTCAATTATGCATAGATTTTGTTGGAAGTCGCCAAGATTTCTCACTCTCAAAAACTGGATGAATGCACTTTGGATAATTTGCACTCTTTCAGTTATGCTGCCTCTTCACATATACAAACTTTTTAATTTAAGTTCTTGACTTATTGTGTTAAGCCTTTGTCGTGAGACTATAACTCCTTACGAGTAAATTATGACATTATTTAAAATTTCGATAGGTAATTATACAAAATACTGAAAATCAAATTTTTGTTGATCCTGAAAAATGACCCATCTGGGATTTGTTGTTGATTATTTCTGATCCGAACATTTTTACTTTTCTGTTCGAGCCCTAACAAAGCGTTTTAACCAGTATTTTTTGCCACATAGTAAAACATAAGTATTTATAGTTTAGTTGAATATGTTCCAAGCTATCGAAAAGTATGCTTGCTTGTCCACAGATCTTCTGTATGAGAGAATGTTGTAACGACCAATGGTCATAGTATTGGTTTAGTGTTTTATGGAAGCATATTAAATAGGTCTACGGTTGTTGGTTCCAGAATATTTATAAACGCATCTAACATTGGACAAGTGAATCGAAAGAGGCAGGGATATACAGCTGCAGGAGCTACGAGAAGCCCGAAGACAGTAGGCAATTTTACTCGGGAGAGGCAAAGGCGGCTGGAAGCGGATTATCGTCTCCAGTGAAGCGGCTGGAGGCCGAACGGAGGTAAGCTGGAAGGGGGATAAACTGCGTTTTCTAAGCTGGGCCGCTCAGGAAAATCTGGGACGGTGCCTGCTGCTTCCGCGCCTGATGTGCCAAATGCAAGCGAACAGGCAGATTTGCAGGTCCGTTGCATTTCTGCTTTATGGAGGGAAATTTTCTTAATTGGCGTGACTCTTGCCGACTATGATTCATGTACCCTGTTTATTTCAGATGCTTATTTGACGAGTATAGTGGTATGTCGGTGACACTTACTTCGATGGTATGGATAGGTGCATATCGTACTGTAATAGGAGGGAAAAAAGAAATACATAAAGAGTGGCGAGCCACCTTGGTACAAACTGAAACGTGGGAAACAGACAAAGTCTCTAAAATACCATTGAAAACTGTAATGATGTAGGAAAATTTCGACAGGATAAGAGAAGAAAATATTTGTAATTGTTAAATATTTTTATAGGAAACATCATTGTTACACATCTATTTTTTAAATTTCATTTATTCGTTGAAAAAAATTGTTTCAGTCTTAGGTTTTTTTAGTTGCAATACGCTGTAACTGTTAGTTTCTCCGCATGTGAGGGTGATACTTTCACTCTTTAAGCCTACTAGATCATGAAGGTTGATTCATGTCTTTTTGAGTTATCAAGTGGGAAAATTTAATTTCCTTCATCATCTACACACTATTTCATTTTCTAATACTTTCCACCATGGGGAGGGTACACAACTCCTTCCAAACGTGGATGCAGTTCTAATATTTCCGCTATTGATGTAACTAATTCGGAGAATCCGAGGACGTATCTTGCGCCAAGAAAGAAATTTGACACGAAATACACAGAAGATCTCGTCTCTCAAACGACTGATACGTTTCAAGCCAATCTGTTTAATGGAGATTGCTCTTATACCTACGTGGTAAGCACATTTCACTAGTGTTTGGGAAGTACACCGTTTTATACTATTAATACGGGCATTAATGGTACCTTATAGGTACAACGATCCGGAGCTATATTCTTATGATAGCGTCCAGGATATTAAATGAGTTACTCAGAAAAAGGACTCTTATGTGTCCAAAAATAACGTTACGTGTGTATTTAAAATTGAAACTCTGAAATAGATTGTAAAAGTCAGAATGACTGAGAAAACCTTACTGGTTGCTAACAAAACTAATTCACCGCCTTAAAAGTCCTAAAATTAGAGGAACAGGTAATAAACTAAAAATCTTGTTGCCGTCTGTAATAGTTTAATTCCTTACTAGGCTTCAGAGCTGAAGAAGCTAATGAATTTATTACATTATTTCCAGGTCTTCTTTAAAATATTAAGGGCTGACATGATTTAAGGCGAACAATATGTGCTCTGCAAGCTACATTTTTCACCTTTTTTAGTAATCTCCTTAACTTGTCGGTAGACGCGACTTTTAACAACCTAAGAACGAACCAAGACAGTCCTCCCATCTCCAGAGAGAAATTATTGTGCAGCCATGGTAAGCAGACTGCTGAATCCGTAACTATGGCTACGTGTCGCGTTGTGTTGCACACCATAGAGTGTGGGAAGGGCCACGTTCAGGGGTGACACCTTCTTTTTATTCTCTCTTCACGGCTGGTACGTTGGGCTCCAAAGACGTATTGATATACATATCTGTTGTACATCGTCATCGTATCGTTAACTCTAGGACAATAGCTTCACTGTGTACAACTGAATGCAGCCTCAGGAAACCGTACGGACATATTTGGTCCACTAACAAATAGTGAACGTACGCTACAATTCAGTTAGGCAGTATGGGGACGTGCCGTTTTTGCATGAGTTTGAGACGGATGTCAATGGGGCGTGGTGATGCCATGTAATATATTTTGATTTGAACTCATCCCGCGATTCGGACTCCATGCTGCTGGACCTATCATTTTTCTACAGTTGCACAGGTGACGTACGGTGATGAGACTCATAAAAGATTGGGGACACCCCACTGAGGTTACAGATGTCATGGGATACCCCAAATACCGTGTCGTACCTCCATTTTCCGCTGTAGTGCAGCATCTCCACGCGACGTGGTGTGCACTCAACAAGCTACTTTACCTCAATAGCTGTGCATTGCGAAAGTGTTGGAGCCCCTAGCTGCGTAGGTGTTGCCAGTGCAGCATTTTGTACACGATGACACCTCGATTATAGCCCATAGATGTTAGATAGGATTCATGTCGGGCGATCTGAATGCCTAAATGATTGGCTCAAATTGTCCAGAATGTTCTTCGTACTTTTCTGAAACAATTGTGGCCTGGTGACATGACATAGTTGTATGGGAACACGACGTCACTGAACGGCGGAAAATGTTCTCCAAGTAGCAGAACATAACCATTCCCATCAATGTTCGATCCAGTTGGATCAGAAGATCCAGTCCATGCCATGTAAACACAGCCCACACCATTATGGAGCAAAGTGCCTTGTTGAGAACTTGGGTCCATGGCAAACTAGAACACTATCATCAGTTCTTACCGACTGAAATCTGGACTCATCTGCCCGGGCCGTAGATTTCCAGTCGTCTAGGGTCCTGCCGATATGGGCACGAGACCAGGAGAGGCGCTGCAGGTGACGTCGTGATGTTAACGAAAGCACTTGCGTAGGACGCCTGCTGCATCATAGCCCGGTAAGGCCAAATTTCTCCGCACTGTCGTACCGGATACGTTTGTCGTACGTACCATATTGATAGGTGTAGTTTTTTCGCACAGTGTCGGTTGTTTGTCAGCACTGACAGCTCAATGCAAACGTCGCTGCTCTCTGTCGTCAAGTGAAGGCCGTCGGCCACTGCGTTGTCCGTGGTGAGTGGAAATTCCTGAAATTTGGTGTTCTCGGCAAATTCTTCGCACTTTGGAGCTCTGTATATTAAATTACCTAACGAATTCCGGAATGGAATGTTGCATGCATCTAGTTCCATTCAGCATTCAAATTCTTAACTCCTGTCCCCATAATAGGCCGGCCGAGGTGGCCTAGCGGTTCTAGGCGCATCAGTCCGGAACTGCGCGACTGCTACGGTCGCAGGTTCGAATCCTGCCTCCGGCATGGATGTGTGTAATGTCCTTTGGTTAGTTAGGTTTAAGTAGTTCTAAGTTTTATGGGACTGATGACCTCAGATGTTAAGTCCCATAGTGCTCAGAGCCATTTGAACCAACCTGGCCCCGTAATGTCGTGGGAAACCTTTTTCACATGAATTACCTGAGTACAAAAGACAGCGCCGTCAGTGCACTGCACTTTTATACCTGCCACCATCTGCATATGTGCATATCAGTATCTCATGAGTTTTGTCATTTCAGTGTTTTCCCGCTACGTTCTGTAATGTTTCACATCCTCCTAGGCTTCAGGAAAACCCCGAAACAACTGCAGTGCCGAGAATTCGGCAATTTGTACTGCTAACAGCGCCACAACCGAACGAATGAAAGTCGTATAACGATTACTAAGGCAACAGTGATTACCATAGCGCTCAGTAACACTAAATCTTCAGGGTATCAGTTTCGTATATAATCGTCGACAAATAAGACAATTTTGTAATGAATTAGCAGTCGATATCGCGAGATTAGGTCAGGGGGCAAATACAATATCTTGCGGGCGCCCCAGCTGTACACCCAAGGGTCACGAGATTTATCCGCATAAATAAAGCCACAGAATTGCGCACGGTAGTAGTTATATTCTTCTCCTCGAATAGGATGCTACCATATGCAGAGCAGAGACTCTTATGTCGCCTACCAGAAGGCGCTCAGTAGGAACGGATGTTGCCCAGTCGAGCCTTCGTGACAAAGTGATAGTGGCGCTATAAAATATAATTTGCATTTCCGAAGGTATATGCAGATTGTACGCAAATTTAGGAATCTTCTGATATTTATCATCGGTCGCTCAAAATAATACTCTGAACGTCGATGTAATTAATCATTAATGAAATGGTGTCAGACTAATTCTTCCCAGCATTTAGAGATCACTTGACGCTTCCACAGTCAGAGGATTGTAGTCTCGTAGGGGTGGAGGAATTTTCGAGCTTTGGTTTCATTGTTCATAATAATTTGCAAAATGGCGAGTAGCCAGAAAGTCTGGTGGAGCCGTTTCATTGAATTTCTCGCCTTGGCTTCCTCGCGGCACAGGGACACTAGAAAGTCCCGCTCTTTCGCAGAACTGCTGCCACTTCACGTGCCCCACCCGTGAGACGAGGTCTTTCTGGCCGGAAAAAATTCTAACTTTAACCCTTTCCAGGACGGCGACGGGCGCCTCATTCCGCCGGCGGACGCCTCCTGAGGTGCAGTGACCTCAGTAACAAAACACGACAGAAGCCCTCTCATTATCAGTCGTTGGCATTTTTTGGATGGAGTCGGTTCGTGATCTCCAAAAGCGCAGTTGTCGCCAACATTTATATGTCCTCCTGCACTCTGGCTGCTCTTAGTAGTAGCAAAGGACTTCAAAGCTCGGGTTAGTGCTGCTTCGCATTATCTGTAACGAAACGGTGATTATTTCGGTAGTGAATTCGTAGAAATGCAAAAGTTTACGTCTCAATCGGCAGGCAAACTGAAGCTATGCTTTCGTAAGAGTAGGACTATTTTGCACTGTCCCTCCCAGGGCTTCAGTCTATCACATTGTTGTGGCTGTTAATCATTTGATGACTCTCTAATTGTGCTCTCTCTTTTATGAAAGCGTTCATTCATATTACTTTTTCCTATTGTTTCGTCCTTGAGTAAGATTTACAAAGATGGCTGTGTGTAAACAAAACTTAATTAACCTTGCATTTCTATGCAATCATAAAGCCCTACAACACGATGTGGGGTCCCATGCTAGCAGGGGCGAGACAGCAGCAAAGTATCAGATAAGGCTACATGTACCTGTCAATTGGGAATCAGAGGGCACGTTGTTTTCATAAATTCTACTCTCAACATAGTCACATCCTTTTATCAGAACACAGCAGCATCCTGCCATTGTCCTTTAAACTTAATTATAGTGTTATTCTTTGCATCGAGCTTAAACTATAGCTCCCTTAGGTCAGTAAGAGCTGAAGGGTAGTCTTTCGAACCTAACAGCAAAAAAAGACTGGTCAGCTGATACTCTGGTCTTTGGCGAGAATAGTATCTTCACCAGTTTGCGTGTTGTCTCGTCTGCCTATGATTAACCTACAACGAATATTTTTTTTTGGTTCCCAGAATCATTTCACAGCTGTAGCAAGTGCCATCACATTTCCTGTAGCATGTTTTGTTCCCGCGAACATTGCTTCTACACTCCATTGTCCAATAATACCCTTATATTTCCGTGGCTTCTTCAACCGAAACAAAAGGAAGTTATCAACATTCGAGACGGTATGAAGTAAGGGAGAACTAGACACGTATTTGGATCTCCCGCACACACATTGTCGAAAACTTCCTGAGTTACAACTGCCCACAATAAATGAAACGAACTGCAGGTTGTGAACTGCTTCAGATTTTTGTAATAGTTCCAACCATTACTGATCTTCAAAATATGAAAAAACACACTCGGATCCGGAAGTACAGTGAAGACGAATGTTTAAATATGATAAAAAACATGCAAATTATTACGTTTCTGCCTGTTAATGTAATACTGACATCAACTCTACTTGATACTAATATCTCAATATACATTACACTTTAGTTCATTACAACTTCCTTTTTTGATGAAGTATGAAGTGCCGTGTAGTGTCGTACCGTTTCCTTCCGTCAGATGGTCTGTTGCAAGGAAGTGGTTTGTTAATGCAATCGCTATCTCCAGTTTTCGAAATGTCCCTAAACGAACGTAACCAAATCACTTTAAGCATGACTGCACTAGCTACTCTCTAGTTTTTCGATGATGTCTTTAGAACAATGCATCATGATAAATCACAGTATTACGAATGGATGCATTAGCGGTAATGTTCGTCTTGTTTTTGTGAATATGGATACCAGATAATAACGAATAAATAATGTGTTAAATATCAGCGTGTGAAGCTGAGTAGATACATTTGTTGACTTCGGGTAAAAAGCAGTCAACGAACAACAGTTGACAATCGTGTTTACAGTAGTAGAGGAATGCCTCATGTCTCGTTGCGACATATTTTTACGGTACTCAAAAGACGAAACAACAATTACAACGGTGATTCGGTGATGGTGAAAATATCTCGATGAAAGTAAATACCGTGTGATTGGAGGAGCTGGGAGACGTAGTGACACTGGCTTTTCATCCACGAGGTATTATCGTCACTAAGAATATGACAATCGCTGAAGTTGCTATTGGGTTTTATTAAGCAATGTCCGAGGTTAGTGACATGCAGTAGAAGCGAATAACGTCAGCCAGCCGCACGGGGTAGCCGCGCGATCTCGGGCACCTTGTCACGGTCCTCCCTCGGGGATGGGTGTGTTTGTTGTCCTTAGCCTAATTTAGTTTAAGTTTCATTAAGTAGTGTGTAAACTTAGGGACCGAAGACCTCAGCAGTTTGGTTACATAAGATCTTACCACAAATTTCCAAAGTCAGCCAGAAACAGTGCGCTACTGGGGCAGTAAGATGCTCTTGTTCTCGATGCAACGGTTGCAATGCGGAACGAGTTCTAGGTGGGCTGCGACATAGCTGTTCGCGAACGATTGATTAATAAGATTTAGCGCTCTCATTCGTACTCCTGTGTCAAAAGACGACGGCGACATATTTTTTCTGGATATCTACTGGTATGAACACTGCAGATTTAGAAAAAAACCTTGGCTTTTGTGCGAATTAAAAAATTGGAATTTTCATGGATTGTATTGTGTTCACGCAGGCAATGTAGAGAATGAATACCGTCAATTAACACATCTGTCTTAAAAATTATTAACAGTCCACTATTGTGTCTAAGTATCTGGTAATAATCTGCTGAACAAAGAGGAAGGGTTCCACACTGTCTTAACAACTAAGACCAGCTCGTGACCTTAGGCTCGATGAGCCGCATCTCTGACATTGCGCTACGCATCGCTCCTGGCGTTCTGCAGCGGATGCCAACTGCTGCATGCCGTCCGCTCCATTCCGACATTCGACGAGGAAATAGTGCCTGAAATTGTCGCGTTTCATGGATAGCGCATCGCCACGTAGACGTCAGCGGGCATTTCATATGTATTTTTTAACAACGAACATAATATGTGACTTATTTTGTTGTCTCCTTTCCTGTGTTCCTTGCTACACTTATTTAATGCTCTTATCCAACAGTTTCCTTCTTTAATGTACGTAAATCACCACGTATCCATTCCATCGTGACCCACTTCCTCCACGTCACCATTCCTCTTCCCTCTTGTCAGAAACGATAGTGTTTAAAAGTCATTTAAAATTAATTAAGTCTCTATAAGCTACTTACTATAATGAATATAACTACAAAATGTGCTGAAGTAGCTGTAAGTTTCGAGAAAACTGACCTGTATAAACAGGCAAAAAAGAGGATGAAACTTGTTCCTCTAAATACCGTTGCCTTCAGTACCGTTGCCAACCCATCCGAAAAGTTACATCACCTCTCTCAGCATGTTGTTTAGTTTGTAATTACGTTCGTTTATAACATTACGTATGTATATACGTGGGTCACTCCAAGAGAAATGCACACTATTTCTGTAAAAATACAGTTTTCATTCTGCATGTGTGAATGTTTTACAGTTTGCAGATACATCCTTCCCACTTGTTTTCAAACTTAGTTCAACCTGTTCCCGTGAGTGGCGCTGTCACAGAATGTCTTAAAGATGGTTGCTACACTTGACGTTCGTCATAAGCAACGTGTTTCGATTGCCGTACAGTTAGTCGGTGGGCAAGCAGATTACGAGATGATAGCGGGCACGGAAATATTGAGGATTGTCCTCGCAGCGCGAGGCCTCGTACTCCACACACTCCAGACAATGTGCAGTGAGTTAACGAATTGGTGACTGCTGACAGACGCATCACAGTGAACGAATTTTCATGCTAAGTAGGCATAGGGGAAGAAAGTGTTTGCAGAATACTGAAAGTGTTGGCGTTAAAACAGGTTTCTTTCAGGTGGGTTCCCAGGATGTTGACAGTAGCTCACACAGAAACAAGAAAATCGGTATGCCACGAACTTTTGGAACAGTACGAGAATAATGGAGATGAATTTCTTGGAAGAATTGTGACAGTTGATGAAACATGGCTCCATCATTTTTCACCAGAGACGAAGAGGCAATCAATGGAGTGGCATCATGCAAATTCACTCAAGAAAAAAAAATTCAAAACCATACCATGTGCTGGAAAAGTTATGGCTACGGTGATTTTCGATTCTGAAGGACTCTTCCTTACGGACATCATGCCAAGTGGAACCACCATAAATTCTGACGCCTATGTGACGATACTGAAGAAACTCAAGCTCGACTGAGTCGTGTTCGACCACAATGGCAAAAGCAGTTGCACGACAATGCACTGCCACAAGTCAGTCAAAAAACCATGGAATCGATCACAAAACTCGAATCGACAACATTGAAACACCCGCCATACAGTTCTGACCTGGCTCCATGTGACTATCATCTCTTTGGGAAACTGAAAGACTCTCTTCGTGGAACTAGGTTTGAAGATGATGACTCCCTTGTGCACGCTGCCAAACAGTGGCTCCAACAGGTTGGTCCAGAATTTTCCCGTGCAGGTATACAGTCGCTGGTTCCAAGATGGCTTAAGGCAGTTGAGAGGGATGGAAAGTATGTGGAGAAATGAAAATATTGTTCACAAAGTATGTATCTACACACTGTAAAACTCTCTAACATGCAGAATAAAAGGTGGAATAAAAAAAATAGTATGCATTTCTTTTTGAGTGATCCTTGTAGTTGTGAGATTTTGTAGATTCTATAACGATTATTTGTTTCCTCTTCCTATCGTTTAGCGGTTTAAAGATGGCTACTGGAAGCTCTACACCAGTAACGGTATTGTTAGATGCTCGTGAGACTGTCTTGTGAAAAATATTAGCCACTTAACAGGAGTAAGTGTTATTCCTAGGGATGTGACGAGTTGAGACTTTCGCACGCAACGTAATATGTGAGAGTAGTCGATTCACAATCGCCACCTTTTTCTCCTGTGCATTTGAAATCAACCATGAAAATGAAATGAGACTTCATTTTTCTTAAATTATTTTCGAACGATTTGAATGACACTGTGCTGACATGAATGCTAAAGTTTTACTTGTTTACCTACAGACTCGCGAAAGTCACTGGCCTATTTCTCTATTTCCTTCATTGATGCTTCGCGGGCTGTAAGCTGTCCATTGTCATTAAATGTTACCGTACGTGAATCTTCTGAGAAGGTCGTATAAGTACAGACAGCGATCTTGTACTTGAGGGATCGAATCCAAATATACCCTTCTTTGCTATAGCGCAGCGCTATCGCTGATGGGAGTGCCCTAAAGCTATGATTTGTTGCGAAGGAGTGAGTCAGTTTACCGGAGCGTACGTGCAGGGCACACCCCGAATGCCTGTAAAAATGAAGTATATATCGGAAAGGTTCCAGAAAATCGTGGTTGAGCCATCACGCCAGTACAACGCTTATGTATGTGAGCAAAGTGAGAATTTAGAAGCTCGGCATTTCTTCCGTATCGGAGGAGTTGGTATAACATAAAAAATCGATCGTACGGTAATGAATCGGCAGTGTTAATCTATCATACAAGCTCGTGATAGATGGGTGAGTGTAATATTGTAATGCGACAGTCTTCAGAACTAGTAGGGACGTGTTATTTGGGTTAGAAGTGGAATAAATTAGATGCGTCATACTAAAACTGTTCGCATATCACAACCTCTTCTTTATTATTATTAGAATATTTAGGAAGGCGTTAATTACAGATCAATGTAGGACAATAAATAAAGCTCACGGTCAGAACATCAGCTAGTGGCGCATGTACCTTGGGAGCAAGTTCGTCCTCCATAACGGACTGCTTGTAACTGTCTGATACCTAATTCTCCAATCATGTAGACTATAGCAAGTAATAATTTACTGCATATCAATAAATAGTATGGGCGCAGCTTAAAAATGAGGGATAAAAGGTTTTTAAATGTATCTTAATAGTTGTGTCACATTGGAATCTTTTATGATTTATTTTTATTGTCTTGGTATACGTAATCGAATCAACTATCTTACAAATACATGTTATTGTCCTGTTACAAGATATTCGATAGACAGTTAATAAGAGAATAATATAAATCTGAAAACGCAAGTCATGTAAGACTACACTACATACATATAAGCCTTTCTACTAAAAACTGTATAAAATGTATATTCAACAATATCATTAGTTGAAAACAAAACATTCACATTCATGAGGATATAAGTTAATTTTTCATGTTCTTGTAATAGGTGTAATAGGTCTGTTACATTAGGCACTTGTTGCTCATCTTTACACTCTCATGTGACACCTAAGGAACTCCATCACTAATACATTAATGGGAACTGAAAAATTACCACATTTAAGTAGGTGATGGAGATTTTAGGCTATAAAATACAAGAAACACAAACGATTATGATTGATACTCCGATGCTATAGACGCAGTAGTAAATAAGTGTCGGTTTTGTTTTCGTCATCAGAAAGAACAATGGTTTGATGGAGCTCCCTCGATTAGACTGTCCTGAGCAAGTCTCTCCATATTTGCGTTGCAACCTACATGCGTTTGAACCAGTTTACTGTGTTTCAAGCCTGGAACTCCCTCTGCAGCACGGAAACAGTTGCAGACATTATCGACACGTATGATGGAGATCAACCTTCCCTACAAAGCACCGTCACATGTGCTGAGGACAGACGATGACAGATTTTTAGTGTCATAGGCAATTGTTAATTTGCAGTCCGCATCGGAGTGGATGACATTTCGTCAGACATCCAAAGAGGCATGATTTCCTTGTTTTGTTCTTTTCCACAGTAAGTGTTCACTGTCGGTTTCCAGGACCATTATGAACAGTGTATAACGCAAGCTCAGCGTACAAAATATTAAACATTCATCAACAGAATCAACATGGCATTTCACATTGCTTCAGACCCTCTTGTGACACTTCATCGCTAACGTAAGTCGTTTCATTGAAGTGATGTACGTGTTCCAGTCGGTTGTAAGGAAACAACGAAGTAAGACTCGTCCACGTGGTGACATGAAGGGTCAACAAAATGCAACTATCGTGTCTGAAGATGAATGACTACATCGTAAAAAAAGTTGCTGTAGCGCAACTGGTCATTGAGGAGCGGTGGTGCTGGGCTGAGAGATGTATACACATTTGAGACCATCTCTTTTCACAGGCATAAAAATTCTAACTAGAAGAGGGTGTGAACCCAGTTCGAAGTATACACAAAATCGTTCCGCAATATAACGAACCTGTTACTTTAAAATTTAGCAGGAAACTATTCATAAAAACAAATCCCAACGGTCACTTATGAGATTACGCAAGGCACAGTTTAAATTTTTCCAATAAATAATAATCAATACAAGATTTAACCGTGTAACACAAATGATGGTCCAGCACCACCTTTAGTTATAATTTACGTGGCATGTATGATGCATACCAAAATTCTCAAATAAGAGTACAGTTAACTAAAACAAGTTCAAGATTTAATTTCAAAAGTACAAACGCTTTTCAAGCTGCAGCTTCAGTTATTATATGAATGTCACTTAAGGTGCATACCAATATTCTCGAGTAAATTTCAATCACTAGAAATCAGTTGAAAATTTAATTCGATAGTACTAACGCTTGTCAATCTCCAGGTTCAGTTGCCCAGTTTCAGGGTTTCTAAACTTGGTTTGGCCTAAGTGTTTGCAAGGACTGGTGTACCACTTAAAGCTATAGGACATACGTAACAACAGTAGGAAAAAAAAAAAAGAAACGGAGCCCAACCAACTGGGACTGGTAATGATTGTCATGCTTCGTCACGGACAATCGGTTTCAAATCCGACACGAATTGCTACGGGAGCTATCATTTGGTTCAGGTTCATCTCAAACCAGTATCTGTGCAAAGATTAAGTGTGAAATTGCTTGCTGTGTACAACTGGTTTGGGCTACCTCACGAAAGTCTACTGTTCACAGAGGCATGTAAGGTTGTGTGTCGATAACGGCACGGACACTCGGCGGTAGCTGACTCTATTATTGAGATATGGTCAAAAAAGTCGCCAGTTGGCCAGACGATTCTGGGTGACCAAATATTGCCCTTTATTCTACATCTTCATGATTAATATGCTGTGGTCGCTCCCATATTCCAGAAAGACAACAGTCGTGTTCACAATGCTGCGTGGTTACGCTCCGTGTTTGAAAACCAATAGAGCGTCCATCCCACCTCAGCTGCCCCAATAAATCACATCATAATAATGCCATGGGAAATATTTGGGACAATTTACAGAAAAAAAATGGAATGCAGGAATCCAGCTGTTTAGTAACTCTGCGAGATGTATTTATCAGTGAATGGGTTTAGCTAGATATGGCGTACCGTTAATTAATTTATTTATTTATTTGTCACACGGTTCTCTTTGAAGCTCCGAAGTTAGCAGGAGTAAAACTCTGGGAGTGAAATGCTGTTTACAGCTTATACAGAAGCCAGACAGGAGCCATGAAAGGGAAGCAGTGGCTGAGAATGGAGTCAGGGTTGTAGCCTGTGTCCGACGTATTCGATCAGTACAATGAGCAAGCAGTAGAGGAAACGAAACAAAAATTTGCAGTAGGAATTGAAGTTCAGAGAGAAGAAACGAAAACTTTGATCTTGGCCAATGACATTGTAATTCTATCACAGACATTAAAAGACTAGGAAGAGCAGGTGAATGGAATGGACAGCGGTTTTAAAGAAGGATGTAACATGAACATCGACAGAAGCAAAACAAGGAGAATGGACTGCGTTCGATTGAAATTGCGTCATGCCGAGAGAATGACGAGTCACTGAAGGCAGGACCTGAGTATTGTTAGAGCAGCGAAACAACTGATAATGACGGAAGCAGAGTGAAGGCAAAATTTATACTGACAACAGAAACAAAAGAATTTCTGAAGAAGACAAATTTGTTAAAATCGAATACAGATTTAGGTATTAGGAAATCTGTTATGACGGTGTTTGTGTGCAGTGTAGCTTGTGTACAAATGAAACGTAGACGACAAAGAGTTTAGAAAAGAAGATGATAGAGCCTTTTCAAATACACTGCTACAGAAGATAGATTATATAATGGTAAGACAGAGATTTAGGAACCAGGTTTTAAATTTTAAAATATTTCTAGGGGCAGATGTGGACTCTGATTACAATCTATTGGTTACGAACTGCAGATTAAAACTGAAGAAACTGCAAAAAGGTTGGAATTTAAGGAGATGGGACCTGGATAAAAGGAAGGAACCAGAGGTTGAACAGACTCTCAGGGAGAGCATAAGGGAACAATTGACAGGAATGGAGGAAAGAAATACAGTAGTAGAAGAATGGGTAGCTTTGAGGGATAAAATAGTGAAAGCAGCAGAGGATCAAATTGGTGAAAAGACGAGGGCTAGTAGAAACCCTTGGGTTACAGAAAAAATATTGAATTTAATTGATGAAAGGAGAAAATATAAAAATGTAGTAAATGAAGCAGGCAAAAAGGAATAAAAACGTCTCAAAAATGAGATTGACAGGAAGTGCAAAATGGTGAAGCAGGGATGGCTAGAGGACAAATGTAAGGATGTAGAGGCTTTCTCACTAGGGGTAAGATATACACTGCCTACAGGAAAATTAAAGGGACCTTTGGAGAAAGGAGAACCACTTGCATGAATATCACGAGCTTTGATGGACAACCAGTTCTAAGCAAAGAAGAGAAAGCAGAAAGGTGGAAGGAGTACATAGAGGGTCTATACAAGGGCGATGTACTTGAGGACAATATTATGGAAATCGAAGAGTATGTAGATGAAGATGAAATGGGAGATACGATACTGCGTGCAGAGTTTGACAGGGCACTGAAAGACCTGAGTCGAAACAAGGCCCCTGGAGTAAACAGTATTCCATTAGAACTAGTGACAGCCTTGGAAGAGCCAGTCCTGACAAAACTCTACCATCTGTTGAGCAAGATGTATGAGACAGGCGAAATACCCTCAGACTTAAAGAAGAATATAATAATTGCAATCCCAAAGAAAGCAGGTGTTGACACATGTGAAAATTACCGAACTATCAGTTTAATAAGTCAGATCTGCAAAATATTAACGCGAATTCCTGACAGACGAATGTAAAAACTGGTAGAAGCCGACCTTGGGGACGATCAGTTTGGATTCCGTAGAAATATTGGAACACGTGAGGCAATACTGACCTTACGACTTAATTTAGAAGATAGATTAAGCAAAGGCAAACCTAAGTCTCTAGAATTTGTAGACTTAGAGAAAGCTTTTGACAATCTTGATCTGAATACTCTCTTTCAAATTCTGAAGGTGGCAGGGGTAAAATACAGGGAGCGAAAGGCTATTTACAATTTGTACAGAAAGCAGATGGCAGTTATAAGAGTCGTGGGGTATTAAAGGGAACTTCGGTTGGGAAGAGAGTAAGACAGTGTTGTAGCGTATCCCCGATGTTATTCGATCTGTATATTGAGCAAAGCAATAAAGAAAACAAAAGAAAAGTTCGGGGTAGGTATTACAATCAGTGGAGAAGAAATAAAAACTTTGAGGTTCGCCGATGACATTGTAATTCTATCAGAGACAGCAAAGGACTTGGAAGGAGGATATAACATAAACATCAACAAAAGCAAAACGAGGATAATGGAATGTAGTTGAATTAAGTCGGGTGATGCTGCAGGAATTAGATTAGGAAATGAGACACTTAACGTACTAAAGGAGTTCTGCTATTTGGGGAGCAAAATAACTGATGATGGTCGAAGTAGAGAGGATATAAAATGTAGACTGGCAATGGCAAGGAAAGCGTTTCTGAAGAAGAGACATTTACTAACATGGAGTATAGATTTAAGTGTCAAGAAGTATTTTCCGAAAGTATTTGTATGGAGTGTAGCCATGTATGGAAGTGAAACATGGACGATAAATAGTTTAGACAAGAAGAGAATAGAAGCTTTCGAAATGTGGTGCTACAGAATAATGATGAAGATTAGATGTGTAGATCACATAACTAATGAGGAGGTATTCAATAGAACTGAAGAGAAGAGAAATTTGTTGCACAACTTTACTAGAAGAAAGGATCGGTTGGTAGGGCATATTCTGAGGCATCAAGGGATCACCAATTCAGTATTGGAGAGCAGCATGGAGGGTAAAAGTCGTAGAGGGAGACCAAGAGATGAATACACTAAGCAGATTCAGAAGGATGTAGGTGGCAGTAGGTACTGGAAGATGAAGAAGCTTGCACAGGATAGAGTGGCATGGAGAGCTGCATCAAACCAGCCTCAGGATTGAAGACCACCACCACAACAACAACAACAACAATAAATTTCACTTGCTGGAAGAGTGTTCTATTGCCGCGATCTTGTCCTCTATAAGCGAACATTGCACTCCTGGACATATTGAGGTGACGAGCACAACGCTCAGAAATAATTTATGTTCAGTCAAGTCTTATTTCAGGGCTGTATGAGGCTGGTTGGCTCTCCTGCTAGATACTGTTGAAAATCGTTCATTAATAATTTAAAAGTCAGCTTTCTACTTATTCATCCTTATGCGAGTTCCCAGTCGTGGTTCTGTAGCAAAATCACCGCACCAGGTTTCTCGACTGCTTTGAGAGGTCGAGTGATCGCATGTCTGCTAGCCAATACTTTGGAGTCAGTATGTACCCCCCCCCCCCCCCCCCTGTCTCATATCTACAGAGGCCGTGTCACGTGTCACGTTTCTGTGAGCCCCGTTATTAGGTTGACAAAGTCTTTTTTCAGTTCAGTTCTTCGCTGTCTTTCGTCTTGTCACGGTGCTTCCACGTGCTGTTTGTTGGACGACTGGTACTGCAGCTTGCTTTTGGACGCCGGGTATTTGCATTGGTGTTACTTTCTGATATCCATCGTTCAGTTACGAGTAACGGGAAGTATGGTGAAGTAGCAGTCGGCGTTTTGTAGCTTGGAGTAGTACTCTGTTTACAACGTTTCAGGTTTTTAAGTTAGCCTTCATTTGTGTGCCGACTGGGCTACGGGTATTTAAGACGAAGATTGTGGTCTCTTCCAAGTGATATAGTATTGTTGTATCACTCGTTCCATTTGCGCAGTAGGTGTGCTGACTACATCATATTCAAACTGATTTATATGTATCCAAGACTTGAAAATGTAAACAGAACTTTTATTTGTCAATTTTTCAGTTACCAATGTCCGCTGCGGCATGTGACCAATGAGAGACAGGTATAATGATACATTTGTTATTGTTTCTTAAGTGAATCTTAATAATGAGAAATTTAATTATAGCATTTACGATTCATTTTTCTTTCTCCGGTGCTAATGAAGTCCATGTTAAATCTCGACTGCATATGTTCTTTTATGTTCACTCTCGAATTTTCATTAAATTGACCACAAACTTTGTTGTTAGGTCTACCTTCAGCAGAACTATTAATCAGTATATAGTCCAAATACAACCAACACAACCATTTTTCAATTCTTTGCTGGACTGTCCATCTCGAATCGTAAGCTGTGCTGCACCGAGTCCGAGAGAACTTGCAGTTTCCTAGATTATGTTCGATGTGATTGATATATTTCATGTTCTTGCGTGGACAGGTGTTAGGTCAAGGTTCACATTCTCATTACATTTACACTACCTGTAAGGAAGACCAAGTGTGAGAACTAAATGTGAGTACTAATGGTGATCTAAAATTTATTGGAATATTCATTCATGACCCTATTTCTTCCCATTGCGCAATGAAAGCATCCCCTATTCTTGAATATGCATACGAATCTGTGGGCAGGTAGCGTAAACAAAATTTTGTATGAAATGGTTCCTACTTTCATGGCGTTTTACCGAAGTTGCACATTTTCATGTATTCAGTTCCACTGGGAAAAAATTCAGGTTCACGAGATTCACTTGTGGCCAAAACGAGAGAGGAATAACGTTGGAAGAATAATGTGGATGATGACAGTAACTGGTTGCTTTACTTTAAACTGCTGTCACTTAATTCAGTTAACCGCTACTGACTGTGAAAGTGGTTCCAAACAAACAATCAAAAATTTTCACGTAAGAATAAATTCAGACTATTCAATAAAACATCACTCTTTGATTATAAAGTATGTCATCCCATGGAAAATAATCATGGCAGACTCGTTAAATCAGTTCACGGCGCTCAGATAATAAGATTCAACTTCACATTAAATAATACCACCGACTATGACTCAACATTGAACTTTCCAGTCGCTAGCATACCAACTAAGATTAGCACTGCAAATATTGCTGAAGAATGAAGTGCTATAGATGTGCTGTGTTCACAGAATGGAGTGGTTGTCGGGGACTTGTACTTTTAGCCGATCAACAGACAGTAGTAATATTTAAAAATTGTATGTTTTGTACAAACATACGCTATTTTAAATCGGACAATGCCTGGTGACATTAACAGACTAAAATTTGGGTAAATTAGAATGTCAGTGGTGTTTGTTGCAGGATCCTAGTGTGAGTGCTCCGTCAGAGAGCGGAAATACACGCTTCCATTCTGGTATAGAACGAGCGCTGCACACTTGCTAACATTTCAGCGGAGATGTCCGAGTAGGCTGCATTAATATGTTGTTGGCTGTAATAGGTATGTTCCAGTTGACAGGGCCTTTCAGCTTTTAGCACTGTTTAAACTCTACAGACGTTAGATCAGCGGAAAGGGCCGGTCAAGGTACAGGCGCTCTGTGTCCAATCCAACGATCTGGAAACAATTATTGAAGACACGCTGTAGTACTTCTATGGCTGCACAACCATCATGTTGATACCGCAGGTTGCTCCTAGTCTGGAGAGGAACGTCTTCTAGCATCTGCAGAGGATGGTCTGTTGAAAGGCTGCGGTACTTGTTCAGCGTTTCGACTGTGAGAAATTGGTCCATAAGCTGATGGTTCACCATCCCACACCACAGATGTACACTCCATGGACGGTGGCGTTCCACCTGACGGAGCCTACAGGAACTGTTATCCGACCAGTAGTGCATGTGTCGGCGGTTTACCTGGTCATGATTGGTAAATATGGCTTGGTCACTAAACATTTTAAGTATCCTGTATTAATGACCATGTACAGAAGTTAAAACGATTCTCATAGTCGTTCCCAAGTAGCTCTTCTCAGAGAATGATGTGTTAGGGATGGAACCTATATCGATGGAGAATACATAGGACACTTGTCTGACTCATTCCCGTGCCACATCCTCGTGCTATTTCGCAGGAGCTAACTTGCAAATCAACTCAACAGCAGCAACCAAATAAAATTCCTCCTCTTATGTCGTCACTTGTTTCCTTCTGTTATCTTGTCTACGTGTTACACTACTATTTTCACGTAACTGGTTGAAGAGGTTGCCTAAATCAGAATGAAAATTTTATTCTGGAAACGTTCCCCGCCATTTCCTTTCTTCTAGTAGTGCTAGCTATTCAAGTTTCGCAGGAGTACTTCTGCGAAATTTGGAAGGTAGGAGACGAGGTACCGGCGGAAGTAAAATTGTGAGGACGGGTCGTGAGTCGTGCTTTGGTGGCTCAGTTGGTAGTGCACTTGCCCGCGAAAGGCAAAGGTCCCGAGTTCGACTCTCGGTCCGGCACACAGATTTAATCTGCCAGGAAGTTTCAGGTTGCTAAATAATTGCCAAGATGGTTTACGTCTACTGGGATATCTTTCCTCGTAGACCGCACTGCTCAGAATCTATGAAATTAGTGAGTCTACGCGTGTTGTTTAGTGTGTGCTATCACAGGTATTATACATGTTTCGGTCTGGAAAGAGCTTTTAAAAACATGATATCTCGAAAACGTCTCGCACTAGTATCCAGCAACAAACACTTCTGACATTCTAATTTACCCTACTTTAATTTGTTGATGTCGATAGGCATTGCTCCATTTTTTAAAAAAGTGTATGATGGTAATTTAGCTTCTACTTGGTCTTGAATTGAATCTAACAGCTAATGTCATTGTTAGCCTGCAGGATCAAAGATGGTATCTGCTCTTTCGGACATGCCCGAAAGGAGGATCACCACATATGTATAAATGGGTAGAAATTCAAATGGCTCTGAGCGCTATGGGACTTAACATCTATGGTCGTCAGTCCCCTGGAACTTAGAACTACTTAAACCTAAGTAACCTAAGGACAGCACACAACACCCAGCCATCACGAGGCAGAGAAAATCCCTGACATAAATGGGGAGAGACGGCAAATGATCCTTTCAGTGGAGACACATGAATCAGCCCGAAGTCCTGTAGGAATCAGTGATCACTGCGAGTAGTGGGGTTAGTTAATGGGGGGGGGGGGGGGCAGAGCACTGCATCAGTAGTGCGTGGGAGGTTACAACTGGGAACCGTGGGGGCCGTGTCCGGATAGCCGAGGCGGTCAAGGCGACCATTAGCGAGAAGCGGAAAATCCGGGTTCGTCATAAATTTGCCTCTTGCCCCATTCATTTAATTCAGAACTCAATAGCAGCTAATACCGTTATTCCTTTGTTTAACATTTGTGTAGAGAGGCAGAAAACTTGCATTTCAACTGATCATAAACTGGTAGAACGCTTAAAAATATATATGGTGTGGAAGGTCGCAATTGGTGTGTGTCACGAACAAGTTTGTGACAGCACACAGCCGTGATTCAGCGTTGATAGCGGCGGCCATGCAGAGCGTGCACACTCATCATCCTGTTTCCGGACAGGACTGGAATAACAGATTCACGAGGCTACCGCCGCAAGTAACAAGCAGCTCTTGCTGATTGCACGCTGACCGCAGCACGAATTACAAGCCGCACCTTTCTCACAGTGTAAGTAGCAAATACGCGCCGGCCGAGAAAATTAGATAAACAACGACTCGGTTTATCATTTAGTGGTGTAGGGTTTTTCTTCGAAATGTACGAGGCGTTGGAAACCCACAATTGCACCGCTTCCCTGACCCCGGCAAAGAGAAAGTTACTATTTATATTAAACTTAATTTACCGGTCAGAGATTCGAATTACTTGTGAAAGTACGAATCAGATGACATTCACGGGTAGATCTAGTTATAAATTTAAAATTCAATATAATTAAATAATGAAGAAATTGAATTAAATCAATTTTACCCAGCAACGTGAGACCAACCGATCGATAGCCAGAAGAGAGTACTATCTTTTGGCGTGGTTGGAGAAATTTTCAGGACCACAGACTAATTATTGTTAATCTGTGCAAAAAGGCAAGCTTCTACAGAGGCTCCGAACCTTGGGTTGACCTTCAAGCCAATGCTACTTCTATGTTCAGGGATGCAAGGCTTCAGCCGGCCGCGGTGGTCTCGCGGTTCTAGGCGCGCAGTCCGGAACCATGCGACTTCTACGGTCGCAGGTTCGAATCCTGCCTCGGGCATGGATGTGTGTGATGTTCTTAGGTTAGTTAGGTTTAATTTTTTTTTTATTTTATTTTTTTTTTTTTTTTTTTTTTTGCAAGGCTTGCCTCGTTTCACAGAGTTTTTGCCCCTCTGAACTGAGAAGGCAGAGCAGATTGTAACCGTCAGACCCTGTTAGATTGGCTGCGGGATGTTGTTTTTGCTGACAGACGTTTACTTTGGTGGTGTATTCGAACAGACATAAGTGATTAGAGCCACTCTCAGTGCCTTATTTCGCTGCAATTCTAGGTTGGAGACTGTTGTGGTAATGTGGAGTGTGTGTTGCCACCATTTTGGTTTCTGTGAGCTTTCTTCCGTTGCTTGGTTGTAGCTATCAATAGAGCAGTACGGATTAATGCCACAGCTTCTGAATAATACGCTAGTGGAAATCTCGGTCCCGATTCTACAAATCTCTTAACCAACGGGCATGGAGATTTATTCATGCTGACACTGTGAGCTAATCATGCTAGTGTTTTATTCAAATGCTGACCACTAGCTAATCATTATGTCCCAATTCATTTCAGTTTCTCAAGGGCCTGGAAGAGCTCTTCAAAAATGGTCCAAATGGCTCTGAGCACTATGGGACTTAACATCTATGGTCATCAGTCCCCTAGAACTTAGAACTACTTAAACCTAACTAACCTAAGGACAACACACAACACACAGCCATCACGAGGCAGAGAAAATCCCTAACCCCTCCGGGAATCGAACCCGGGAACCCTGGAGTGGAAAGCGAGAACGCTACCGCACGACCACGGGACGCGGGCAAGTGTCCTTCATTTTTAGTTCTTGTGCTCAGTGATATTTTTACTTGTCTTGACCTATAGCAAGCCATTTTAGTGCCAGGTTATTTCATTAATTGCGAGTAGATCGATTTTTTTGCGTGTAAAAAGTTGCCTCTCATTTCAAGTCTTTAGATTTTGTGAATACCCACTGAGGTGAGAGGATTCTTGCATACATACTAACAGTGATGGTAGTATCGCATACAGATGTTATAAAGTTGCAGTGCATTGGCGGAACTGTCACTTGCATTCAGATGTCTGAGGTAAAAAGGCTTCCGAAGTTATTATGGCCGCTCATCGGGAATTAACTGACTTTGAACGCGGAATGGCAGTTGGAGCTGGACACATGTGACACTCCATTTCGGAACCGTAACGGAATTCAGTAGTCCCAGATTTATGGTGTCAATAGTGCATCGAGAATATCATATTTCAGACCTTAACCTTCAACACGACCGCGAGGTCTGAGGTGCCTTGTCACAATTTGCGTGGTTCCCCCTGTCGGAAGATTGAGTCCTTCCTCGGACATGGGTCTGTGTGTTGTCCTTAGCGTAAGATAGATTAAGTAATGTGTAAGCTTAGGATCCGATGATCTTAGCAGTTTGATTCCATAGGCTCTTACTACATACATATTTCCTAGTTTAAGTTAGATTAAGTAGTGTGTAAGCTTAGGAACCGATGACCTCAGCTTTTCGGTTGCATAGGATCTTATCACATATTTCCAAATTTCCTCTCAACATTGCAACGCAGTGGCCGACGCCCCTCACTTAAGACAGAAAGCAGCGACGTTCACGTAGCGTTGTCACTGTTAGCAGATGAGCAACACTGCGTGAAATAACTGCAGAAACCAATGTGCAACGAACGGCGAACGTATCCCTTACGACAGTACGGCGAGATTTGGCGTTAACGGGCTGTGGCAGCAGATGACCGACGTGAGTACCTTTTCTAACAGCAAATATTGCCTGCAAAGCCTCTCCTAGTTTCATGACCATAGCGTTTGGATAATAGGCGAGTGGGAAACAGTGTCTTGGCCATATGAATCCCGATTCATATTGGTTAGAACAGACGGCAGGGTTCGAGTGTGTTTCAGACCCCACGAAGCACAGAACCAAGTTGTCAACAAGGCACTGTGCAAGATGATGTTGACTCCATAATGGTGGTGATCTGTTTACATGGAATAGATCATTACTGGAAATGGTTATGTTTCGCTGCTTCGAGACCATTTTCAGCCATTCATTGACTTAATGTACCCAAACAACGATATCTTGTCATTAGGCCACAGTTGTTCGCGATTAGTTTGTAGAACATTCCGGACATTTCCAGCGAATGATTCCACCGTAATGACCGCAAGAAATGAATCCCATCGAACGTTTATTCGACATAATCGAAACGATAGTTCGTCCACAATACCCTGCACAAGCAACATTTTCGCAATTATGGTCGGCTGTAGAGGCTGCATGGCTCAGTATTTGTGAAGGGCACTTCCAACGACCTACTGAGTCCACGTCACTCCGGACAGCTGCACTTCTTCGCACAGAAGGAGATCGGACACGAAATTAGCAGGTATCCGATGACTTTTGTTACCTCAATGTATGTAACTTATATGCCAGACTGTCTGTTTCTTGGTCTGTAGCATTCACGTATTGCTGTAAATCAGTAACTTTTTAGAATGAGATATTCACTCTGCAGCGGAGTGTGCACTGATACGAGACTTCCTGGCAGATTATAGAAAGGACTCGAAGTCGAGACCTTTGCCTTTCGCGGGCAAGTGCTCTACCAACTGAGTTACCCAAGCACAACTGACGCCCCATGTTCACAGCTTTAATTCCGCCAGTACCTACTCTCCTACCTTCCAAAGTTTACAGAAGCTCTCCTGTGAACCTGCACAACTATCACTCCTGAAAGAAAGGATACTGCGGAGACATGGCTTAGCCACAGACTGGGGGATGGTTCCAGAATGAGATTTTCACTCTGCAGGGGAGTGTGCGCTGATATGAAATTTCCTGGCAGATTAAAACTGTGTGCCGAACCGAGACTCGAACTCGGGACCTTTGCCTTTCGCGGACAAGTGCTCTACCCACTGAGCTACCCAAGCACGACTGACGCCCCATCCTCACAGCTTTAATTCCGCCAGTACCTCCTCTCCTACCTTCCAAACTTTACAGAAGCTCTCCTGTGAACCTGCACAACTATCTCTCCTGAAAGAAAGGATACTGCGGAGACATGGATTAGCCACAGACTGGGGGATGTTTCCAGAATGAGATTTTCACTCTGCAGGTGAGTGTGCGCTGATATGAAACTTCCTGGCAGATTAAAACTGTGTGCCGAACCGAGACTCGAACTCGGGAACTTTGCCTTTCGCGGACAAGTGCTCTACCCACTGAGCTACCCAAGCACGACTGACGCCCCATCCTCACAGCTTTAATTCCGCCAGTACCTCCTCTCCTACCTTCCAAACTTTACAGAAGCTCTCCTGTGAACCTGCACAACTATCACTCCTGAAAGAAAGGATACTGCGGAGACATGGCTTAGCCACAGACTGGGGGATGTTTCCAGAATGAGATTTTCACTCTGCAGGTGAGTGTGCGCTGATATGAAACTTCCTGGCAGATTAAAACTGTGTGCCGAACCGAGACTCGAACTCGGGACCTTTGCCTTTCGCGGACAAGTGCTCTACCCACTGAGCTACCCAAGCACGACTGACGCCCCATCCTCACAGCTTTAATTCTTGCCAGTACCTCCTCTCCTATCATCCAAACTTTACAGTAGCTCTCCTGCGACCCTTCAGAACTAGCAAACCTGAAAGAAAGGATATTGTGGTGGTAGAGCACTTGCCCGCGAAAGGCAAAGGTCCCGAATTCGTGTCTCTGGCACACAGTTTAAATCTGTCAGGAATACTTAGTAACTTTTTATTTAACTACCAAAGTCCCCGGTAGACCTGATGCCACTACGTTCCAGGGAGCTGCAAATTGGAGATTAATGTTACAGCCAATAGAGTATCAATGAAAGGCAACTGGCCAACTTATTTTTAAACACGCCTTGCGTTATAATGTTCAACACTTGCTGGATCCTTGTTCACTGATTTAATTTTGGGACTCAAATAGCCACAAGTTATCTCCAGTTACAACAGATACGCTGCTGTAATTGTTGGATGACATGGTACTGGACATAAGGCAACCAATCTGATCCCAGTATGGCCCGCTCATAACGCAGCCATAACTACAGACATCCTTAGTAGCTCATTTGGATATCGGTCGGGAAACGCTCACTGGCTACCTAGCCTTAACATTTATGGATTTCTATCTACTGGGAAAAATTACTAACGGTATTTTGTGCGGTTTCACTTAAAAAGTGTATGCTCACTTCTTTTACGTTTTTAAACTGCATTTTGTCTCGTATAACGGCACTGACAAGGATGTGGTGACATTTTGCCACCCGGTATTTTATGTGTTTTATATTGATGTTTATAGGCCACGGAGGCCAAATTTACCTGGAAAAAGTAGATTGGAGCGTAATTTATTGGAAATATTGCTTGGCGTGTTGTTAATGTATTTACCAGTTGTAATTTTTTGCTAAACTATTCTTGCCTATTTGAAGGTTACGAGGATTATAGATTAAGCATTAGAAAGCTGAACGTTAAATAATGAAAAAGACTAATATTTTTGATATTTTGTTCTCATAGGATTTAATTGGTGGTTGTAGGCTGTTTAGGCAGATAGAAAGGTTTTGCCGAATATGGGGAAGGTGCATAGAGGAAAACGCGTTAAAAATTGTTTATTTGTTTCAAGGAGAATCGATGGATATGACTTATTTGGCAAATTTAGTAAGGACAACAGATTTTGATGAATGCCATTTTTATGGTTTACCAATATACAGCACCCGATTACGGGCAATTGTGGTGAACTGCGACCATTTAACCTCCGTGCACTCAATGTCGTGTGAAAATTAAAGAAAGGAATCTGAGGGTTAAACATCCCGTCAGCTTTAACGACATTAAAGACAAAGGAGAAACTACGACTGGAAAGACTGGGAAGGAAATTAACGTTGATCTTTCGAGGGAAGATCCCACCATTTACCTTCATCGATTTAAGTAAGTAACGGGAAACTTATATCAGGACGGTCAGACGGGGATTTGAACCACTTTGTATCAACTTCATAAGTAGAAATTAGTGTTTGGTAATAACAGAATTGATCTGAAGCAAAGGCAAGTTTGAGTCCTCAGAATGTTGCGTCATGGATTTAGTGTCAAGAACTAAATCTCAGTGATATATTCATCGGAGTTTCGGTTAATTGTCAACAACGGAGGCGCCACGTGGTCGCAGCGAACGTATAGCGACAAAGGTAACTGGAACTAGTGTTGCTGCTGTACCAGAACATTCATCTAAACTGTCCAAGAATTTCTCTAGAAAGCAATCAAAAGTGGTTCATATGGCTCTGAGCACTATGGGACTCAACTTCTGAGGTCATCAGTCATCTAGAACTACTTAAAGGGACCCGGAATGTCCTATACCTCCGATGTCAAATTTAAGGAACATTTTATTATGAACTATTAACACCAGAATGATGAAACTTTTACAGTATAATATTACATATATTTAATACCATGAACCATATGGATTTTAATTTTATTGGCTTGTTTTAGGAAGATATTAATTATTTTGTTACTGAAAATAATTGAAACATTTTTTGGCATAGTATCTTTGAAATAAAATCTGTTATCAATTATGTATAAAAAAGGCTATGATACAAGGTATATATTGGCACTGTTTACATTCCATGAAAATATTAAGTCTTTATCTCTAATTGTTTAGCCGAATATGTACCTTATATGGCAGAAAAGTGAACTTGTGGAAAACGAGTTTCAAAGTTGCACTAACATTTTAGTCTGGTCCAGCACCAAAAGAGTGGTTTTCACTGTGACTAGACATATCCTCATCTAGCCTTCTTTTCACACCTTTCATTCTTTGTCTGGCATGCATCTCACATTCCTTTTCTTTCCTTTCAGCATCCCGTTTCCTCTCATTGTCTACCGACATCATTGCACTCACCATGTACTTTACGGGCATCATATCCAACTTCTTCAGCACATTTCACTTGATAATGTTACCTTTGTTGTACGTAACAATGGCATCATATACTCCGAAATGAAGAGTATGAATTTCCACAAACACATTTTTGGCGATTATGGTCCTAATTACATTATTCACACTGTCATTTTGATTTTGTGTACGTCCAGCAAGACATTTCTTCAAAAGTTCAGTTCCAGAAAGATCTCTGAAAACTGGTTTTGTAGCCTTCATGACAGCTTCTGGTAGACTGTGAAGGTGCCTGTATACACCTTCAGATCCCTGATATTTGTTGTACTTGCACCAGGAATTGGGTCCGTGTGGGCATAGTCCATGTAGTGGTTCCTCGTCAGTCCATAAGGTGTGGTAGTAAAGTGCCATTACAGCCTTTTCCATTGCATCATCACTGAGTATTTTGTCTTATTGCCAGTCCATAGTCTCTCTGCAATCTGTTGATTACCTCGTCTGTCAATCTTTTAGCTCCACCCAAAGGTTTTCCATCACTGAGTACTTGGCCTTTCATTGTGGTCTTCAGTCGACGCAGCCTTGTTCCCGTACGTTTCTGACCTATGCACTCCTGTTTAGTAATGGTAACATAATTTCCATAAGGTTTCAGCTCAGATACAGCATCAAAAGACTTCGAATCACCATCACCCAGGAACTGTAGGTATCTGACCTTGTACCACAAAAGAGAGCGGCTGAAAATGTCTTTCAAACCGGAAACTTCCATGGCCCCACTGGACCCACTGTAGTTCCTTCGACAGTTTTCTGAATGCTCATCCTTCACTCTTTTAGGACATGTACAGTGCTTGGATTTAATTACAACATCTATAACTTTTGTAGCATCAGCACTTGTGGCCGTTATTACCCCATTATGTGAAGTGTGCCCGCGCTTCTGCCACGTACCATATAGTGCGTCAGTCAGGTCCCGAGGATTCTGAACATCTGGAATTTCTTCATTCACCGCCATAGTCTCCTCCATAGCTTCTTTCATGGATTCTTGGGCAATATATTCAACACAGGATCCAACATCCGAGTTATATTTTGAGAATTTCGTTGGTGGTGGTGGTAGGTTCATTACACCACAAAACATTTGACCAGCAGAGTACGTATCCCTTACCTATTGACCTTAGAGCATAAACACATCTAATATTTACACCATAGTACTGGCTTTTATCACTATCAGTTTCACCTTGGCCGATTTCGACATATTCTGAGTTCCAAATTGAAACACTGTAATGACAACTAGTACAATAGAGACAGATTTATGCTGCAAGTCCTATGCCCTCTACAACACATTATTGAAAATATTTTCAATACTTGGGGTTGAGCTACAGGTAAGATTGATATGTCAGTTTAAAGAGGAAGATCTGTAGTATTTTATTTCACAATAAACTGAAAACCCAAAATTTCATAATATTTAGGTTCCGGGTTCCCTTAAACCTACCTAACCTAAGGGCATAACACACATCCATGCCCGAGGCACGATTCGAACCTGCGACCGTAGCGGTCGCGCCGTTCCTGGGTGCAGCACCTAGAAACACTCAGCCAGCCCGGCCGGCAGAAAGCAATCAACAGCGTACGCCTCCTTCAGATTTAGCTCTCTCAAGCGGGTTATCATACTCGCGCCTTAACTAACAACCATCAATAGTATTTGATGTGGACAGAAATGCGCTTTACACTTGGATTATGGAAGTCTTCATCTCCAAAAAAGTAGCTCTCTACAAGCTTGGACTCCAAAAACTGCCTGACCAGCGATAAATTATTTTAATAAATGGGTGAAGGCAATATATTGTTGATAATTAATGTCTCTCTTGTGTTTTTATGTTATATTCCATAAACTAAAGAGAAACGCCAGAAAAAAGTGCTTTGTTCTAATGCAAATGAATTACTGCTTGCCAGATTGCGGTTATGACTATAGTCTGACTTAATAGAACGAATAGTATCTGTGACAAGAGACTGAGCAAAACATCTTACACTAGCAAGATGCTACACCATTTGACTCTCCATATGGTCTGTGTCTAAGTGTGGTCCTAGGTCCTATCAAAGAAGCATTTTAGGAAGGAAACAGAAATAGATAAACTTTGCAGTGAGATTAACCCAAAAAGAAAACATTTAACAAATTATTCAATGCCTCACATAATAAACTGAATTTCGTAATAAAACAAAATGTGCGTCGGTATAAGCAGGAAAATATAAATTTTAAGAAAATTGCGGGGGCACAGTTTCTTGAATTTTTTTTCTTTTATTTCTACTGGGTAATAAAGCGAAATTGCTATGAGATTTAAAATGGCGAAGTTAATATTACATTAATGGTTTTCAATATAGATTATAACTCGGTAAGAGAAGTAAAATGCCGACAAAATTCTTAGACCTCTAGGGAGAATGGAACCCAGAACAGCGGCAGCGCTTGTTTGTCCATATCAGTCACAGCGCCGCTTAGCTAGAGAGCCACTACTGCAATGCCATGCTCTCAGTGCGCTACTGTTAATTAGTACAAAGAATCAGTAACATATATGAGATCAGCTATAAATTCCGTGTTGGACGACCTTTATCAATCAAATATTGAATTTGACACCCCAATGTTAAATCTTAAGTGAGAATCAGTCAAATGATTTATCCTGGAATGTAAACGAAGTATCAAGTGAATTGTGGAGGACAAAGTTGAGCCCCAGCGGGAAGTAAATCGACGAGCACATGGTTACCACACGTATTTTACTACGTTACCAGTTCTCCATTAGCCTAGAGGCAGAAGAAATACGTTGGGTCAGCAGAGGTGTTGGGAATCTGTCCTCTCAGGGCCGCGGCGAAGCTGTCTACTACCGCACTTTTTTTTTTGCATTCCTGTAACTATAAGTTTGATCTAGACTATATTTACGAATAATTTGCAGACTCAACGACTGTAAATCAAACATTATAAATAATGAGTAAGGGAAATTAAATGGATGGCCCTACTCTTAAGCAGCTGCCATAGTTACTTTTTTTCCATAAAACTGAGAAATTCATTCCCCAGATGCGGTTCACTTCTTCTTATTTTCTGCCATCATCCATGGCTATACAGTAAAAATTATGGGGAGAGGACACTCTTTGTTCTTTCGATCATTAGGAAATTAAAAATAAATTTTCTTAACTATGTTTTAATTTGTATATAAGGAAAGCTACGAAATATGTGAGGTTTCAAATCAAGGAAACAAAGTAGGCTCGCAAACTCGCAAAGACATGGATGTCTGCGGAACAAATTTGATTTGAGCCTCTGCTAACACAGAGGAAGAAGCAGCTGTAATCAAGACATGTAAACAAGAACACGAAACCCTAACATTATTTTCATAAATACGTCTTCATCAAGCGAAACTGCCATTCAGTTTGCAGTAATCAAAGTAATGAATAGTTTAATCTACTCAAAGTAAATGCCATATTGCTTGTATTGCTTTGTCAGGGAAAGTCAAATGTATCTGGTGAAATGGCGTGTCAACATGCAGTACACTTCAGACGGAGGGAAACCAAAGTATCAGTAAGAGGTCCACAAGACGAGAGTGGGTTGACGTTTCTATCGAGCGTTTCGAATTAGCGAAGATTGCTCTAGAATTATTTCCTGACAGTTCCATAATACTGAGGCCTCAACGCCATCCGAAATTTCGTGTGAGAAATAACATAGTGTAATTGTTAAAACAGACTACTTCGTTAGACTGTACTCAACTTGTGGCTGAAGATGACTCTGATGACATGCAGTATGAGTCTGAACTTCTCTTAAAGTAACGTTGCCTGCCTTGGGAAAGGTCAAGACAATGTTGTATCGGCTGTGACACAAAGCTGGTAGCAAACATGTTGTACGTGTTATCCACAACATTATCCGACGCGACGCCCGTGAACCATTGAAGCAGTAGAATATATTTTTTAGTGACAGGTACAGCACTACCGTAATTCCTTTCTTGCTTCAATTATTGTGCGAATTCTCAGGGTGGGTCTCCAGTTTTTTCGGAGCCAGCAACTTATCATTTAGGGCCAACCCTTTCCTCCGCTTTTCCCTCGTAAATTCTCACTCGCATAAAATTTCGCTACTGAAGGCGATATGCACAGTAAACACAAACCTTGCATCTGGGCGCCAGGGACACTGCATGCGGCCGTAGCTGAATGTGGTACATCGTATATCGGGAGTGCTATACCTGTCAGCTTGGCATCCCATGGGGGCTTGTTAATTCCACAGATAATTTGCGTAACAAATCTTATCGTCTTTCACACAGGCAAAATGACGGACACTGCGCAATGTCCCGTGTGCTGCAATTTGTTATTAATCAGATCCCTGCCAGCTGTCCTTCACTGTTTCGAATTCTACTGCAGAGCTACATTGTCATCGCCAAAACTCAGTTCTTATTTTTTCTTTCTGAACTTTAATTTACTTTCAAAATTAGTCCTCGTTACCGATGATTGATTTCTCAATGCATAGACTGAATAATGTCGGGAATAGACTAAACCAATGTCTCACTCTCATCTCAAGAACTGCTGCCCTTCACGACTTTCAACCAGAATCAACTTTTTTATGAAAGATGTAAATAAACTTTCACTCCCTGTATTTTAACTCTGCTACCCTCAGCAGTTTTGTGTCCCTGCCAGTCAACTTTGTCAAATGCTTTCTGAATGTCAATGAATGTCAGAAATGTAAGTTTGCCATTCTTCAACGTATTTTCTAAGGTAGGATCAGTATTACCTCACATGTTCGAACATTTATTCGGAACAGAAAGCGATCATCCCCGAGATCGGCTACCACAAGTTTTTTCGTCGATACTTGTGAAAACAATTCGTGTCAATATTTCTCACTCATAACCTTTAGCACGATAGTTCGGTAATAGTCTCATTGGTGTGCAAGTGCTACCTTTGACACTTCAATTATTGTGTTCGTTTTGAAGTATGGTGCTATTTTTCCTATTCCATATGTTTCACATTTCCGATGGAATGGTTTGTCACGGTATGTGCAACCAAGAACCTCAGTAATTTTGAGGAAGCGTCTTATACTCCAAGTGCCTTGTTTCGATTTATGTGACTTAATGCCTGTCAATTCGGCTCACTTTCCCAGTATTCAGCGTTTCAGCAATAGTTCCTTACCACAGGGATTTAGTTCTAACAAGGATTTACATTCAGGAAACGAGATACAGACATAAAAGTCTTCGTTGTAGCGCATTATGTACAATATTGAATTGTTTTGCTCCTGCTGAAAAAGCCATGTTATCATCCTTTACTGATTAAATTGCCTTTTGCATCGCAACAGAGTCCCAGGTATGCTGCGCTGTGTTCCACATGTATTTTTTTGGCATCTTGAAGCTCTTGCAAACTGTTTCAGAAAAGCAGAATAGCGGAAATTAGTTTTGTGTATAAAGCGATTTGTAATGCTTTAGTTCCAGTTCTTGTAATGTACACAAAATATGGACTTAGCTGATTCTCACTGGGATAAATAGACTGAAAAATAACTGTCATGCGTAGTGTCTAAGGTGGACAATTTTCCCGATCGGGCGCTATGTCTGTGTCAGCAGTTCACACGTGAAGCAATACAACCGAAGGAAAAGAAAATGAGTGATATTAGTAAGCCAAAAGGCAGTGCGTGAACCTTGATCTTGTAAAAACTTATTGCTCTACATAAAGTGTCACAATTACAGTAATATGAGTGACTTATCTTACTTCAAACGATCGTAAAACCTAAAAGTTTTCATAGTTTCACAATGAGAAGAACCAATATTTGTACTACGCGCAATATTTGTCTCCCTATCCAGAGGAATATCAGTAACCTCAGCTGCAGTATAGCCTTCATCGGTAAACACGTTAGAGTCTAGAGGAAAAAATCCACACTTTCTAAGCCCTTGAATGCTCTCATTGGAACGGTTGTACGAAAAAACGCTTCACCCAAGTCCACTTATTTGAAACTGTGTAATATGACAATGCTAATGGTGTAGATTACATCTAGTATGACCACTTCTCGGTAGAAAGCAGCACTGTTGAAAACATCTAACAAGCAGTGACCACATTTCCCAACGTGACCACTTTACCCTTCCTTCATCTACTGGTTTCGACTCCCAGTCAACACACGGAACTGTATAGTCACATAATTTCAAGTTCAAAAATGTCACTCCTAGTTACTTGTGAATACTATCCTATATTCAGTGTGTCCTGATGTGAAGTCAACAACGGTGACTGTGTAGAGTTTGAATCCCAGACAGCATGGTACTTTTTCTCACGTGACCACTTTACCCTTCCTTCATCTACTGGTTTCGACTCCCAGTCAACACACGGAACTTTATAGTCACATAATTTCAAGTTCAAAAATGTCACTCCTAGTTACTTGTGAATACTATCCTATATTCAGTGTGTCCTGATGTGAAGTCAACAACGGTGACTGTGTAGAGTTTGAATCCCAGACAGCATGGTACTTTTTCTCATGTTATTTCCAGTTCACAGATGTGTACATGACGCTACTGGTGAATAAATCTATTTTTAAGACCTGTTAATCACAAGAAGTCAACGACGAAAGATGCTATGTTCGAATCACTGTAAGTCAAAATTTTTTTTCGTCTCGTTGTTTCAATTACACGCATCTCATTACTGGTAAAAAGAAGGGTTTTTAAAATTTTATTTCTCTTCGTTAACAAACCAATTAGGTGCTTGGTTCGAATCCCCGTGAAAGACAAAACTGTATACCAAGTCATTTCAAGTTTAAATATTCGAACTCTTTGTTACTTGTGACTGAAACCATACTTACAACGTTCCGTTCTTAGTTAAAAGTAACAGTTGTTGATGGATTAGAGTCCTGGATCCCAGTCCATTACAAAAATTTTCACCTTATTTCAAAGTGAAAGTTGTATTCTGAAATGTCATTTATTGTAATAAATTTGAGTTTACAAGTGTAATCGCTGTGCCATTTCTAAGAGCCTGTTTACTGATATTTGCATTATCGTGGTACTACGAACTTGTACAGTTAAACGACTGTACCGAAAAGAGAGCAGATGACCTGCAAAACGGTTAGGTTATGTGAGTTGCATATAATTCAAGCATAACGCAATTCTAGACTTATAGACAATAGTTTTGAAAATAACAGAATATCAAGTTTTCACCATCTCATTGCATATAATAAAATGCTCAAAAATAAATTATTCCGGGAAACACACTTTATTCTATGTTGAATTTTGACATATTTCTCATTTTCAGAAAGTTTGTAATCGGTATTGCACATCGCTATGCTCCTTACTTCTTCCGAAGTTATTAACCACATACTGAGCACATTACATGTGTGTTTTATTCTTGACCTACATATTTGCGGTGAATTAAGTAGATTTTGTTCTCTTGCGTTACTTGCGTTGCTTACGTTAGTAATTTGTGTATCCCGTGTAATATTTATGTATGGAGTGAAAAATAATTGCTCTTTGGGCGTGTCTGAGAACGGCGCCACCGTTGGTTCAGAAGACTCGCTGCAGAAGGAATGCTACAACAGTAATAAAGAATCCATAGTTGCTCCTTGTGACGAAGCTCGTTTAAAGGCAGTGGCGACTCTGCTATTCATTCTTCAGTTCACTGAAAAACTAAAACCATTCCTGGTTGCTGCTTGTAACGTACCTGCGTAAAAAGAAAGTGGGGGTGCGTCTACATATGCTTCAGTTTGCAGACAAACTAACACAACCCGTAGCTGCAGCTTATAACGTAGTTCAGCACAGATAGTGGGCACTCCCCTATTCATTCTTCAGTTTGCAGACCTACTGAAACAAGTTGTATTTGCTCCTTGTGACGTAGCTGAGTGGAGGAAGAGCGGACTGACTCTCCTCGTATTCTCGCTGGCAAGCAGCTTCAAACAACCAGTAGTTGCTACTTGTGACGTAGCTGAGTAGAGAGAGTGGGGACTAGCTTACTCTCTCTTGAGTATGGTGACAAATCATTGGCAGGTGCAACCCGATCCCCAAGCCGTCAGTCGCTGACGTTGCGCGGCTGCTGGTTGTTGGACTGCGGCAGCGTCCTCTCCCCCCTATCAGTCACACATGCCCACGTATATAGCGGTGCACAGCTGCTGTGCCCCTTTAGACCGCCTGGCCTGCCTTTGAGCGACCGCGCCGCTTCGGCCTACGCGACGACACTCACCGAGCCTCGTCTGGCGCGCTTGCTGATCCAATCTGGCGTCACCCGACTACACCACACACCCGCGTGCGCCTCGCAGCGAGGCAATGCCGCAGAGCCCATTGTGCGAGTCGCGCTGTTCCCAGTGACAATTCTCCCACCTCGCGTCGCCCGGAGCTGCCGGCCTAATGGATTTCACGCAGTACGGGTAGTCCATCGACTCGAGGCTGAACAAGTGTGAATACGCTGGAAACTCTATACTCTGGTTAAATTAGCTGCCGTCTGACGATTCTGATACAAAGTTGCTACGATGTCGGCACAAGTAGTGCCTGCAGGCATCCACCACAAGACTGTGCTCTCAGATGCCATACAAAATCGCTTCACCGTCTCCATTTCCTACATACGTCATTTAAATATACGGAAATTCACGTATGATATTGATCTGTATTGTGTCTATAAGCATTTCACAGATCTGTTCTTAGTTATACATACAGCCAGAGTATAACTGATTTGTAGTAGACCATTCGAACGAAGGGCATTACAACTTTCGCCACTACGTGTTCAAATGTCTATCCAACGACTTCTTTAGTTACGATGGCACCGGACACGGGGCCATCGCTATCAGGCTGTAGATCACTGGTTCCCAACCGGTGGCTCACAGACCACCAGTAGTCCATAAGGGCTAAAATGTGGTCCGCGAAAGACCCAAAAATTTCAAAATTTTATTCGTTTTTAATTATTAATCCCGTGTAATTTGGGCAGTGCACAGTCGAGGAGAGCGCGGGGGGGGGGGGGGGGGGGGGGGGTGCGGTCGAGGAGAGGTCAAGTGATACACGGCACACCACAGCACGAGCCTGTCAGTTAATCGCACTGTGTGTCCACCATAACTTGTCGCTGGCTAGTGCTGCTAGAACGAACAACAATTTGCATTAGTTGAAGGATATTGATTTCTTTCTGAGCGCTGCCAACTTTAGGCTGGCCATGGATGCGAGGTGTTACCACTGAGCTCAATACTAATTTGGAAAGACTACTCAAAGCTATATTTGCATAGTAAACAGAGACGGTGTTTGGCAAGGACATCGCTTTGGCGAGGTAACATTCCTGGTTGTTAGTACTTCTTGTACTTGCGATTTTTGAGCAATTCCTTCATTGAACTAAAAACCGAACCCAGACAGTGTCATGCAGTATCAATAAATAATAATTTCATTATTCCTGTTTAGTAGAACGACTTGACCACTTGCACCGACCCATTATGGCGACTGTGACGTATTGCATCACGGCTTGGGTTCATAGAGTATTCTCTTTAATTCATTACTAAACTCACTGTGTATCAATGTGGTCTCTGTTAAGTCAAACGGTGTCTTCTCACCTCAGATGCCGGTAAATAAACATCGGGTCGGTGTAAGACTTCATACCTACTCCCAGTAAACTGAAACTTATGTATCAGCTGGCTTACCGGTAGCTTCACTCAACCCCAGAACGCCGACATAGCCCTAGATGGTGCCATCACTGCAGAACTACTCTAACGGAACGAAATCGCGCATGAAAATATAATTAATGTAGAGTGGTGGAATATTCTGTAATACCCGCCAGGGTAGCTGAGAGAGCTAATGCGCTGCTTCCTGGACTGGGGTAGGCGCGCCGGACCTGGATCGAATCCGCCCGGCGAACTAACGACGAGGGCTGGTGTGATGGCGAGCCTGGATGTGGTTTTTAGGCGGTTTTCCGCATCCCGCTATGTGAATACCGGGATGGTCCCCACCTTCCGACTCAGTTGCAAGACTCGCAAACATTTCAAACACGTTCGCACTATTTCATGTATTACACTAGATGCAGACATTTGGTGTACACATATTCCATCCTGGGGGGTACAGGAAGGGCATCCAGCCAACCCTTAAAATGAACTTGCCAAAACCGGTTAACCATAACGGGAGACCAGACCTGTCTAGATAAATGCCTGGAAAGACAGAGAGAGAGTGAGATTTCCTGTAATACATTTGTGGAAGTAATATATTTAAGTGAGAAAATTTGCCAGATCACAGCTTAATGTAAGCACAGGAAAAGTTATGTAGGTGTGAAATGCTGGAACATTAATAACCGATTTAACCGCTAGAATATTGAATGCAAGCAAGCATACACACATGAAAAGTGTTGTACAGGCGCTGGATATCAGTTTGTAGTATGGAGTTCTATACCTGCTTCACTTGGTCGGTCAATTCAGTAACAGTTACTGCTGGTTGTGGATGATGCTGAAGTTGTCGTCCAGTGATGTTCTTGACTGGAGACAGATCTAGACATCTAGCAGACGAAAGCCACAGTCGTCACTCTGTAGAGCAACTTGGGTTGCAACAGTGGTATGTGGCCGAGCGTTATCCTGGTGGAAAACATGGCCTGGAATGCTGTTGACGAATGGCAGCACAACAGGTCAAGTCACCAGAATAGTGCATAGCTTTGCAGTAAGGATTCGTGGAATAACTAAGATAGTGCTCCTGCTGTCGTAAGAAATCACACTCTGGACCATAATGCCCAGTGTTCGTCAGGTATGTCTAGCATGACATGTTGTTTTCTGGCCCTGATTGCGCAGAGGCAGAAACAGCCTTCATTAGAAAACACATCAGAGCACCTCCATGCTCCCCAATCAGCTCTCGCTTGACGCCACTGACGTCCGAAATATCAGTTGTTTGTGGTCAGCGGAATGCACGCTACAGGGCTGAGCTGTCCTAGAAGTAACTGAGTTGTAACAGTTAATCATGTCACTGTGATACCAACTGCTGCTCACAACCCTGCTGCAGATGCAGTACGATGTTCCAGAGACATATGCCAAAAACGAAGGACTTCCTCACGATAGTGCAAACTGGCCATCTGGAGAACAGTCTTCTTGTGGCCATAGAGTCCCCTGGCCACTGCTGTCAGCAACCATGTACTCGGTTACATTCCTGCCGAGTGTTTCTGCAATATCAGAGAAGGAACATCAAGCTTCTCGCAGCCTCCATTCTCAGAGGTAACTAACGCCCAAGTCCGGTAGGCCTGGAGCGTGTCTTTAAAGTTGCGCGACTGGCGCGAAATTTAGTAGATATCAGCTTTCACATGTAGAAACATACCTCTCGTGTTTCGTTTCTCTCACAAAACTCCTTCTTGTTTTTGTGACTGTTTTTCATCAGTGTTTACTTCAGAACACATTGCAGTATTACACATACGCCCATTTATTTTGAAACTGATGTGTTCTTAATATTTCCATCAAAAGGAGATCTGGAGCACAACAGTTTGTTCCATAAACTGCATGCCATATTGGTATATTACACCGTGCACATGATCATATGTTGTAGTATTATATGCATAAATCTTGTTACCCAATTTTCTGTTGATGAAGTCTTAGTAATGCTGAAGAGTGGAGGTCAGAGGCAAGCATAATTTCCTCAGTTAACATTTTAAGTTTTTGGAATTGAATGTCAATATAATCGTCTTACAAACGGTAACTAATGAAGGTACACTCCTGGAAATTGAGATAAGAACACCGTGAATTCATTGTCCCAGGAAGGGGAAACTTTATTGGCACATTCCTGAGGTCAGATACATCAGATGATCACACTGACAGAACCACAGGCACATAGACACAGGCAACAGAGCATGCACAATGTCGGCACTAGTACAGTGTATATCCACCTTTCGCAGCAATGCAGGCTGCTATTCTCCCACGGAGACGATCGTAGAGATGCTGGATGTAGTCCTGTGGAACGGCTTGCCATGCCATTTCCACCTGGCGCCTCAGTTGGACCAGCGTTCGTGCTGGACGTGCAGACCACGTGAGACGACGCTTCATCCAGTCCCAAACATGCTCAATTGGGGGACAGATCCGGAGATCATGCTGGCCAGGGTAGTTGACTTACAGCTTCTAGAGCACGTTGGGTGGCACGGGATACATGCGGACGTGCATTGTCCTGTTGGAACAGCAAGTTCCCTTGCCGGTCTAGGAAAGGTAGAACGATGGGTTCGATGACGGTTTGGATGTACCGTGCACTATTCAGTGTCCCCTCTGTCCCCTGGACGATCACCAGAGGTGTACGGACAGTGTAGGAGATCGCTCCCCACACCATGATGCCGGGTGTTGGCCCTGTGTGCCTCGGTCGTATGCAGTCCTGAGTGTGGCGCTCACCTGCATGGCGCCAAACACGCATACGACCATCATTGGCACCAGGGCAGAAGCGACTCTCATCGCTGAAGACGACACGTCTCCATTCGTCCCTCCATTCACGCCTGTCGCGACACCACTGGAGGCGGGCTGCACGATGTTGGGGCGTGAGCGGAAGACGGCCTAGCGGTGTGCGGGACCGTAGCCCAGCTTCATGGAGACGGTTGCGAATGGTCCTCGCCGATACTTCAGGAGCAACAGTGTCCCTAATTTGCTGGGAAGTGGCGGTGCGGTCCCCTACGGCACTGCGTAGGATCCTACGGTCTTGGCGTGCATCTGTGCGTCGCTGCGGTCCGGTCCCAGGTCGACGGGCACGTGCGCCTTCCGCCGACCACTGGCGACAACATCGATGTACTGTGGAGACCTCACGCCCCTCATGTTGAGCAATTCGGCGGTACGTCCACCCGGCCTCCCGCATGCCAACTATACGCCCTCGCTCGAAGTCCGTCAACTGCACATACGGTTCACGTCCACGCTGTCGCGGCATGCTACCAGTGTTAAAGACTGCGATGGAGCTCCGTATGCCACGGCAAACTGGATGACACTGACGGCGGCGGTGCACAAATGCTGCGCAGCTAGCGCCATTCGACGGCCAACACCGCGGTTCCTGGTGTGTCCGCTGTGCCGTGCGTGTGATCATTGCTTGTACAGCCCTCTCGCAGTGTCTGGAGCAAGTGTGGTGGGTCTGACACACCGGTGTCAATGTGTTCTTTTTTCCATTTCCAGGAGTGTATTATCATTATTAGTGGATTAATGAAAAATTAATTAATTAAATGAAAAATTAATAGAACCTTTACATCAAGCGTTAATGGGATTTTACAGTAGTAATAACTTTACTTTCTAGAAATGTCACTTGAAAATGAATGATTGAATGAATGATTGTGATGTGTGCCCAAGAACATTTTGTAGTATACAATGTACCACACCACAGCCCCTTGCCCGTACTGCCTTATTCTCCAACTCCAATTACCTGCCCTCCACCCCTTCCAGACCCAAGTGTTCTATCTTAAGCAGCTGGATTACATACACCACTTACTTGATATTTCAGGACTGTAGTGCCTCATAGTGACACCACAGAACTGTGTCTTCATTTTAGGAACATAGCCTAGGATAGTTGCACCATGTACATCTTACATGATTTCTTAACGACAGATGGCAGTTTTAGAATTTTAAGAACTACTAATAAGTTTTGAGGTACCCTATTTCCTAATATATGTAAGTGGAGTATATACGAATGTCACGTTGAAAATGTTGCATATATAGCCCATTTCACTTCGTCCAAATTTTCAAATACTTAAAGTAGTAAGACTACATGTAATTAATAACATGTAATTCATGGTTTTTTGTATGTAAAGAAATATATGTAATTAATACTATTAATGTAAAGTAGTCGTGCACACGTTAGGTATATAGGGTAGCCTACTGATTTACCGTTTTGGAAATATATATAGAAACTATTATGGTGGGCTTAGTTCTTCATACACTGTATGTAGTGAGAGTACATCAATATGAATTCAATGGACGTTCATGTAACACTGAAGTTTATATTGAGACATATATCATAGGCCATAGAAGTACCACAATTTATCTACCCCTCTCTCCCCCCCCCCCCCCCCCCCCCCCCGCCAGGACGACTCGTGCACACTTGTTGTAAATCTGCTGTTCCAATCCTCAGCTACCCCAGCACTTCCAACTCGCCCTCCTTCCTCCTCATAATCTTGGTAGTCTGTCACCTGCCCCTCCACTTGCTATTCTCTCCGAGCCCCCTCCATTGTTTTGCCACTACCTAACAGTCATCTCTACTGTGGGGACTTTCTGACTTAAAATCTTTCATCGCTGAGGACTGTGGCAATCACGCCACTTAACGCAGCTTGTGCAAGTTGTTACACAGATGTGACGTCTTTCACGCAAGTCTTCAAGAACCAGTGAATAAAGATTTTAGAATACTGCAGCCTTCCCATGGTTGTGACATAAAAATTTTGTTGTGCATCTAAAATAATTATATCTACACCTTGAGTTGGATTATTAGAATGTATACCTGAAATGTGTATTGCAAGGCCACGTTAAGCATTTATCTTACTAAATATCAACCTCCCTTTCCTGGTATAGCGAGGACCATGCATCTCACCGAGTAGTGCCACTTTGTTACGATCCCTGCCACAGTTTTGACATAAGTCGACGTCAGTTGATGAACGGAACAGGAATATATTAGCTGTTAAATATGGAACACTGTGTGTTAATGGTTTCTCACGGTGGCCAATATTGGCTATATTTTGTGATGGCGAGCCTGGATGTGGTTTTTAGGCGGTTTTCCGCACTATGTGAATACCGGGATGGTCCCCACCTTCCGACACAGTTGCAAGACTGGTATAGCGAGGACCATGCATCTCACCGAGTAGTGCCACTTTGTTACGATCCTTGCCACAGTTTTGACATAAGTCGACGTCAGTTGATGAACGGAACAGGAATATATTAGCTGTTAAATATGGAACACTGTGTGTTAATGGTTTCTCACGGTGGCCAATATTGGCTATATTTTGTGTCTAGGTTATGCACTCGTATCCTTTAATACGAAAATATTCATATTTAATGACGTCATATCACAGATAGGTCAGATATGTTTTAATATGCAAGTAAGGTCTGCGAATATGTAATACGGCTTGTCTCTACCCCGTACACTGTCTGGTGTGTATGCTTTATTAGTTGCCAGTTCAACGTGCAGTTGAGAGTGGCTACAAAGCCAAAGTCATGACTGTGTACAATAAATGAAAAATTAGCAGTGAATTGGCGGAAGTTTCTTTCAAAAAGTCTAGTGAATGTGGTCCCCCAGAAAGGAAAAATCACAAATTATGCAGCTACTTCCTCATTTGAATATTTGTTGGTTATGGCTAGTTTGTCTTAAGACACTTCTATGAAGGAGAAATTCCAACCAGCATGAAATTAGAATTTAGTTCGACAGCGGTAGTACTGTAACGTGACAAGGCTGCAGTTTATCATTTCCTGATGTTGCTGCTCTTGTTAATCTGCATCTCATCACAATCTTGCGAACCAACGCGGAATCAATCGGTTCATGGGTGCCGTACTCAACACCATGCCGTAGTTCAATGGCCTCTCGCAGCCAGAGCCCTAGATGATAGAAATTTAGGAGTCTTGGCAGTTCTACTTAACTGAAGTCAGGAAATACCCTTATTTTCAGTATCACAAGTATCCACACAGATATTGCAGCCATGTCTGGAGCGTCGATACTTACGCTTTCCCTGGTACAGCAAAAGAGTCTTAGTTCTGCATACAGTGTCACGACAGATGACTGGGTGTGTTGGCTCTGAGGAGCATGGAAGTTGCAAGTGCACCCATCAAGTCAAATGGGTCTAGCACCTAGCATGATGATGTAGGGTGTCATTAGGTACATAACGAGGTCGTTTCTCGTTCACATATTTATCTGTATTGCAGGTATTACGCTTTTGACATCTGAAGAGTGGTGGCCATGCCGTATCTCTGAGGTCTCAATGGAATTCTCTTACTATATGATAAAGCAAGACCGATCGTCTCCAGTGCTGTCTTAACGTACCTCAATATATATGGTGCTAGACTGTGCCCTGGAAAGTACATGGTACAGATAACCTACCCACTGGAAATATTTGGCCATGGATCGAGACCAACACAGCTCTAAAGCCGACAATGGCACATTAGGAGTGTGCGATACACTGTGTTTCAGACACGCTTGTACTCTGCCAGCATTTAAGTCTGATAGTTCCATCACAGTTCACTGTCCATCCTGTTTTATCAGTTTTCCCAGCTTAGAAAGTCCGACATGTGTCATGAGTGATGGCCACCCAACCCCACGATATCTTGATGCGATTTCACCTTGTTTTCTCCATGTGTTGAAGATACTAACCACAGCACTCAATGAACACCCTACAAACATGCTTAATGATGCTACGTGTACCTTTTGTGTGTCAGACCAGCAGGTATTCCTTGTCAGGTGATGCTGCTATCGCCCAGACAGGTTTAAACCAGTAGTACATAGGTTGTCATAATGTTCTGTCTGAGCAGTTTATCACTTCCTAACATGCATCTGTCATGAAATGACCACAATGAGGAATGAAATCTAATACTGGGTTTCTGCTGACATTCTTTCCAAATGAATGGAACATGTATGTATGTTAGATGCACTCTTCAACACATACACACACACACACACACACACACACACACACACACACACACACACACACACACACAATGAGTTGGCATCTGGATTTTTTGCATCTGATTTTTTATATATACGGTAGCATCATCTAGGGAAAAGCTGCAGATGATTGAACAACAGCAGTCACTCATTTGCAAATTCTTTACACATGTGAGCAAGAGTCTCTAAACAACAGTTTGGTTCCACCTTCAGAAATAAGTGTGTCGCTTATAAAATAACTATCATTATGAATATTATTGCACATGTGTGAGAGGATATAGATTACTCTAGCCGAAATCCGATATGAAATAGCACACAGAAAAAATGAACAGTTCTTGCGATATCACCTCACAGGAATATGTTGGAGAAAGTAGTACCAGTCTGTGGATGGTACAGGAAGCAAAGTATAAACTTTACTTGTTCATTGCTCTACAGAACTATTCATTTGCTTTTCTGATATTCTCGGCATTAAAACTATTGTATTCTAGGTATTTAGTGAATTTTGACTTCCCAATATTGTAATGCAACTCGCTTATTGTCGTCAACAATTCTGTTTCTGTAACTATTAATTCACAATCTTACAGTCGTCCAACAGTCTACCCATCCCGCACATGGCGGACAGCACTTGGTACAGGTTTTAACGTTTTTTTCTGTCCAATCTTCTGCAGAGATGTGAAAACAGTAATGACCCTCTTATGCACAAGCAATTCCTAGCCTCGTATATTAGGTTTGTACATAAATTCGTTTCGTTTTCCCATAACTTTAATAAACACAACAGGTAAACGTAACCGAGATTTTTCTCATTAATAACGACCAGGAAGTCTGTATGAAGTGATGGTACTCCAAGATAACTCTCGCACACTTTCTGGTAGATTGACACAGAACACTATACAGAAGTTGGGTTGGGAAGTCATTTCGCACCTACCTTATTTACCTGCTCTGGAACCCTGAGATTTTAGTTTTTTCCGCTCTCTATCGAACAACGAGCAGGAAATTCCTTGCCAGATGGAAGTGTGTTCCAAGCATGGCTCACAATGTTTTTCGCCTAATAGATTCATGGTTTCTACAGTCACGGACGAAAATTTACCCCAGTGTTGGCAGACTTTTGTAAATAGTGAAGGAGAATATGCTGTTGATGACTAAATGTAATATTGCTAAACTAATTTGCCAAATGGTTGTAGGAACTAAAATATAATTGCATCGTTACTGGTAGTAATGGAATCAAATAATTTTGAGTTCATGCATCCCAATAAAACATGGAATCATTGTTACCTTAATGATGTGTACAAGCTGCCTACGGCACACTATCTCAGATTGCAAAGGATTTGTAATGGATGATATGGAACTGTATAGAGCTAGTCAGTTTCTTTGAAGGAAGTGTTAAGATAATGATGAAATCATAGCTATTATACTAAGAGTTGACTTACTTAAGCATTACCTGTCTCACAATGTTGTTGTAATATGTATCATTTTAACATTTATCAGCTACATCGATTAGATATATTAACTTACATTGAATTTTCTGTTAACTCTGCCGCAATATTTGTGACTGTCTCGCTGCAATGGAATCTAAAGCATCTGGAATATGCCAAACAAATATATACTTCTATGTCTCTCATGTCCAAAGTGTCACATAAACTACAACGTATTGCTGTATCTTATGGTATTGTAGTGCCACTAGAAACCTTTAGTGGGTGGTCATTTGAGTACGATGAACAACATTGTATCGATTTATTAAGACCACAGAAACAGTGTTTCAATGAGCCAATCATAGTTCGGTAATTTTTCCATATTTTATGTCATTGGTGTGAACAATGTTCTGGATTGCAAAAAATATGAGTCTCCTGCTTTAATAAAATATTTATGATTCAATAGCATTTAAAACGTTTGATAGTTTTTCACAGGGTCAAACATGATAATTTCATTCCGTGGTAATAAATCAATACTTAAAACCATGGTCTTTAGCCGAGGAAGACCTAAAAGTTTCTACCAGATTTATATCAGGGCATATAACAAAACTGATAATGTCTCTACCAATTACTTCACTAACTCCTGGCCTTTTGATTTGACATATATACTGATAAGCCAGAACAGTTTGACCACGTACTTAATGGCTGGTACGTCCCCTTTTCGCATGGATAGCAGCGACACATCATGGTAAAGCAGCAATGAGGCCTTGGTACGTCCATGGAGGGCGATGGCACCACACCTGCACACACAGGTGTAATTCTGGGGAGGGGGCAATAAGCTCTGACTTCACGTTCAATCACATGTCTGATGTGTTCGATCGGTTTAAGATATGGCGAGCTGGGAAGCCAGCAATTGAACATTAATTCCCCACTGTGTGTCTCAAACACTCTATCACACTCCTCTCCTCGTGACATGGCGTACTATCTTGTTGAAAAAAGTCACTGCCATTGGAATGCATGATCGTCATGAAGGGGTGTACGCGATCTGCAGCCAATATATGGTAGTTGTTGGCCATCATGGTGTCTTGCACGAGCTCCACTGGTTCCATGAATGCCCACATCAATGTTCCCCATAGCATAATCGTGGCGCCGCCATCCTGTCTCCATCCTGCAGTACAGGTGTCGAGGAGCTGTTCCCCTGGAAGAGGACTGATTCGCGCCCTCCCATCGGCATGATGAAGGTTCCGAATCGGAATTCACAGACCAAGCAATGCTCTGCCACTATGCTAACGTCCAGTGCCGATGGTAACGTGCCCATTTCAGTCATAGTTGCTGATGCATGGGTCGTCGGTCGCGGAAACCACTAGTTGGGAGTGTTCGGTGCACTCTGCGTTGCAACATACTTGTACTCTGACCAGCATTATAGTCTAATGTTAGTTACACCACTGTTCACAGCCTGTCCAATTTTACCAGTCTTCCCAGCCTACAACGTCCGACATGTGTAATGAAGGGTCGCCGCCCAACGCCACATTATCTGGACCTGGATTCACATTTCGCTGTGTGCTGAAGACACTCACCACAGAACACCTCAAACACCTGACAAGTCGTGCTGTTTTACTTAGTATGGTATGTGTACATTACCTTGAAGTGGTCTCCAATGGTGTCTCACCAAAGTTTTTCCAATATGCCTATTGCTGTCTTAGTTTTTTATCCGTGCTGGTGAAACTGTACTTTCGTCTGTGCCTTTTGTCTTCAGATTGTATCAGCTATCATCCATTAAAATATAGAAATGTGATGTCGTTTTCTCTTATCTGTAACAGTTAGAGCTTCTAACAGTAATGTCAGTTACTCCTATCGTGCATTTTCTCCCTTTTAAGTGTATTTATATGATTAGTGTAATATAACGGAAGCCGTGTGACAAATGGTTGTAGAGAGTAAACTATAGCTCTTTTGTAATGGACTGTAATACTTTTTTATGGTATACGTCCCACTGCAGCCTGAATTCAATACTGAGTTTGCAAAGTGCACAAGTTCCTGTGTAGTGCTATTCCAATTTCGCAAAGCACTTGTTAGTATATGATACAGAACAGTTTATCCCTCCAGAGTGCTGTCCCGTGTTCGATTCCCGGCGGGGTCCGGGATTTTCTCTGCCTCGTGAGGGCTGGGTGTTGTGTGATGTCCTTAGGTTAGTTAGGTTTAAGTAGTTCTAACTTCTAGGGGACTGATGACCATAGATGTTAAGTTCCATAGTGCTCAGAACCATTTGAACCATTTTTGAACCAGAGTGCTGTTTTTAAGTCATACAGGTTTGTAATACAATGATATTTTTTTTACTCAGTAATTGAACATATACATCGATAAAAGTGGTAATGTGTGTCAGTACTACGTTTTATCACTAAAATCACGGCTCATTAACGCTGACCAGTCTTTTCGATTGATGTGTTAAGATCTTGGTGTTATCATAACACTCATACTAAGACTTGACCCCTTTGCTTCGGTATAAAATTTTGATGTGCGTGCAGTAGATGGCCTCGAAATTTCCATACACTGCGTTTAAAGTTATTTGTAAGGTCTGCTTGCAGACTGCTAATGACATGCTCTTCTTCAAGAAATACTCTGTAGATTTCCTTTGTAGCAACTGGTTTTGCTAAATACAATAGTTTTTTTGTTCTTTGACATCTAGCTGTTCAAAATTATAGTTTTCCGACATTAACGGCACATAAGCAGTAATTTCTTAATAAAGATTTCCCTCAGGCTATTTAATGCACTGCTCCATTTTCTTGAGACCTGTAGAATAACAGTAATTTTGGGAACAGTAACTATTTATCGCACTTTTTTCATAAGACTTATGGAATACTTGTTTATAAACATATTTTCTTACATTTAATAAAGTAATAAACACCTTCAATACATCATTTTTCTGCAGTTATGTCGAAATGTGAACTCTCTCCATTAGTTTAAAAAGTAAATGCAGATATTCCATGCATCTCATTTGTATCCAGATATTTTTCCATATACTTTGCATGTAATTATATGCAAAGATTAATCAAGATTTTTATATAGCAATATATTTGTTCTCATTTGCTATCCTATATGGCATGAGTTAGTTATTTTATCATCCAACAGTGATTCTGACTCCATCATCTAACAAGTATATGCACGAAGAGTTCACAGGAGCATTTAATTGCCTACCTACAAAATTCTATAGATAGATGTCTATAGATATTTTTGGACAGCAAGCGTATGTACAATATAGATTACACAGTATACTGTCAGATAACTAAAGGGGAACAAGTGGACCCATATGAATTGTAGGTACTGGGGTTACATATACCTGTCCGCAGTTCATTCCACCCTCGATTACAATGTGACAAAAATTATTTACACATGTACTAAAATCTTAGTTGTTTCTGTACTTTTACAGTAGATGTAGACTATGCAGTTGTACAAAATAGTGCTGATCTGTAGGTGCTACAGTAATCAGTGTATGATTACAAGTGCAGCAGTAAAGCTTATTTGATCATTTTTTTCTGGAGAGCTATTAAGCTTCGTTTCCGTATATTCTGGCCATTGAATCTAATGTTTTCAAGATATACATCGAATTGCATCTCTGAATTTGAAATGCACTTTGTTTATTCTATCATCAATTCTCTCTCCATAACTGGGTAACCACAGTTTGGCTTCATGAAAATGCCGTCATGGTTTCTTTGAAAGGGCACTGCCGATTTCCTTCCCCATCCTTCACTAATACGAGCTTCTACTCCGTGTCTAATGACCTCATTGCCGACGGGACGTTAGACACTAATCCCCTTGTCCTCCTCCACAGTTCGGCGACTGTCCAACTGTTTACCCAACCAGTACATGGCAAAAGGTGCTTGGTACAGTGTTTAGCCTTTCTTGGCCCTTCTTCATTGCAGAGATGAGAAAACAGTAACAATTTCCTTATGGATTCGCAATTCGTTGGTATTCTATCAGTACTACAAATTAGTGAGTAACAAAAATTAAAGATAATGTGGTTCACTATTTCATTGCTATATATCTATAGGTGTACAATCTCAAGTAAAATGAAATACAACAGACGATTTAGGGATGGCTGTATCGGATGGGTACATAAAATCATTTTGTTCATAACTGAAAATTGGTACAAGAATCATAAAAGAACGTTGTATACATGGAAGAAGCCTGGAGATACTGGAAGGCCACAGAGAGATTCTATAATGATAAGACAGAGATTCAGGAACCAGGTTTTAAATTGCAAGACATTTCAAGGGGCAGATGTGGAATCTGATCGCAATCTAATCGTTATGAACTGTAGACTAAAACTGAAGAAACTGCGAAAAGGTGGGACCTGGATAAACTGAAAGAACCAGAGGTTGTAGAGACCTTCATGGAAAGTATTAGGGAACGATCGACAAGAATAGCGGACAGAAATATAGTAGAAGAAGAATGGGTAGCTTTGAGAGATGAAATAGTGAAGGTAGCAGAGGATCAAGTAGGTAAAAATACGAGAGCTAATAGAAATCCTCAGGTAACAGACGAGATATTGAATTTAATTAATGAAAGGACGAAATATATAAATGCAGTAAATGAAGCAAAGAGGAATACAAACGACTCAAAAATGAGATCGATAGGAAGTGCAAAATGGCTAAGCATGGATGGCTAGTGGACAAATGCAAGGATGTAGAGGCGCATATCACTAGGAGTAAGATAGATACTGCCAATATGAAAATTAAAGAGACCTTCGGAGAAAAGAGAAGCACTTGCATGAATATCTAGGGCTCAGATGGAAACCCAGTTCTGAGCAAAGAAGGGAAAGTAGAAAGGTGGAAGAAGCGTATAGAGGGTCTATCCAGGACGATATTCTTGAGGACATATTATAGAAATGGAAGAGAATGTAGATGAAGATGAATTAGGACATATGACACTGCGTGAAGAGTTTGACATTGCACTGAAAGACCTAAGTCGAAACAAGACTCCGGATATAACAACACTCCATTAGAAACATTGACAGCCTTGGGAGAGTCAGGCCTATCAAAACTCTACCATCTAGTGAGCAAGATGTATGAGACAGGCGAAATACCCTCATACTTAAAGAGAAATATAATAATTCCAATCCCAAAGAAAGCAGGTGTTGACAGATGTGAAAATTACCGAACTATCAGTTTAATAAGCCACGACTGCAAATTACTAACACGAATTCTCTACAGACAAATGGAAAAACTGGCAGAAGCCGACCTGGGGAAGATCAGTTTGGATTCCGTAGAAATGCTGGAACACGTGAGGCAATACTCACCCCACGACTTGTCTTACAAAATAGATTAAAGAAAGGCAAACCTACGTTTCTAGCATTTGATAACTTAGAGAAAGCTTTTGACAACGTTGACTGGAATACTCTCTTTAAAATTCTGAAGGTAGCAGGGGTAAAATACAGGGAGCGAAAGGCTATTTACATTTTGTACAGAAACCAGATAGCAGTTGTAAGAGTTGAGGGTCATGAAAGGAAAGCAGTGGATGGAAAGGGAGTGAGACAGGGTTGTAGCCAATCTCCGATGTTATTCAATCTGTATATTGAGCAGGCAGTGAGAGAAACTAAGAAAAATTCTGAGTAGGAATTAAAATCCATGGAGAAGAAATTAAAACGCTGAAGTTCGCCAATGACATTGTAATTCTGTCAGAGGCAGCCAAGGACTTGGAAGAGCAGTTGAACGGAAAGGAGGATACAAGATGAACATCAACAAAAGCAAAACGAGGATAATGGAATGTAGTCGAATTATGTAGGGTGTTGCTGAGGGAATTAGCTTATGAAATGAGACACTTAATGTAGTAAAGGAGTTTTGCTATTTGGGGAGCTCAATAACTGATGATGGTCGAAGTAGAGAGGATATAAAATGTAGACTGGCAATGGCAAGGAAAGCGTTTCTGAAGAAGAGAAATTTGTTAAGATCGAGTATAGATGTAAGTGTCAGGATGTCATTTCTGAAAGTATTCGTATGGAGTGTGGCCATGTATGGAAGTGAAATATGGGCGACACATAGTTTGGACAAGAAGAGAATAGAAGCTTTCGAAAAGTGGTGCTACAGAAGTATGCTGAAGATTAGATTTGTAGATCACATAACTAATGAGGAGGTATTGAATATAATTGGAGAGGAGTTTGTGGCACAACTTGACTAGAAGAAGGGATCGGTTGGTAAGGCATATTCTTATACGTCAAGGGATCACCAATTTAGTATTGGAAGGAAGCATGGAGGGTAAAATCACATAGGGAGACCAAGAGATGAATACACTAAACAGATTCAGAAGGATGTAGGTTGTTGTTGGTACTAGGAGATGAAGAAGCTTGCAAATGATAGAGTAGCATGAGGAGCTGCATCAAACCAGTCTCTGGACTTAAGACCACAAAAACAATATAGGTCTAGCTGCAGAAAATTGTCAGTATGTTGGAATGTTCATAATAGCGCATTTCCAGAAATATTACAGTTATAAAATTCTTAGATTGTATTCAAGACAGCCTACATACAATAGTCACAGCAGTGGCTCACTCTGTATACCTCCATCCCCGCAGAGCGCCCACTGCATAGTCCAGCAGCATTGAGTCATAGAGTGATTCGACTAACTATAGGACCACTGACGCTTGGTGCTACTACGTGTAGGGAAAAAATTTTAGTTTTTTTTTTCTTTTTTTTCCAGTACATGCGTTGCTGGCAAACTCTAGCCATGGTGGTGTCTCCTCATTAGAAGCAAGGCAGTTGCCAACGCGAACACATTTGAGTGTGCAGTGCAGCAATGGCTTTGGTGCTGGAAGGATATAACCTCATGGTGTGAGTAGTGGCAGCACATGGTAGATGCTTTCCTGCAATTTTTTAATTTATAATATAGTGCATACCTCTTGTATACCGATCGTACTATTACACAAGGTTGCGATGACTGTTTAACAACTAATGAGCTTTACAGTTCTTATACTTAGGTAATTCGATTTTTACAAGTATGCAATAATGTAATGGCATGAGACCCATATTAGACAGCCTGGCAGTGATGTTATTACAGTATTACTGCAGATTACTGCTGTAGACTTGAATATGCTAAGCCCCATACAAGAAATAACAATCCCATCCATTACGGAAGATATAGTATGGCTCCACTCATTGGATGTCATTCTAGGAGCGTCAACAATTTCTGCGTGGAAGAGATTTAGGTGCCTTACCAGAAAGACAAGTAATAACGAGAGAAGTGCAGTAACTTTCTGGCCATTCATTAATTCAGGGAATCACAATTAAAGAGCTCCACAACAGGCTTCCAACGATAGATAGTAGCATTTACGAATCGAATCCCTATCCTACCAACACTGCAGAGCTGACTGACAACACCACATTTAAAATTAAAATCTTCTCAGCCATTGCTTACATCAACGTATGTTATGTAAAAGCTCATTTCAATTGTACAGATAGTAGTACTCATTAAACAAATTGAAAATAGCTCCACTACACTAACAACAGCTTATTGAAGTTATTTTTTCTGTTCACATGAGAGAAATGGACCGGAAATACTTGGGATATGTATGTCCGTAAATGCGAGCAGCGCTTGTAATGAAAGAAGTTTCCTTTCGTGGAAGAACAGTACAGCTGCCGCACAGGTTAAATAAGAACCATTTTCACATCAAGCAGTGTGGACAGATTTACGCAGATTAAGTCCTCGTTTGTTACTAGCGTGAGTGTCGTTAGTATAAATCTTCACTCCCTGTAAGGTTAACGCACTCTGTAGGAAGTAAACACTCCGGGCTCGTGTGTGCTTTGAGCTGACAATGGTTCATAAGGTGCACTGCGCAGGGTCGGTGAACTTTGTGAAAAGCAGTGTAGTTGCTTCTTTTGACTTAGTGAGGTGGATAGAGTGGAAAATCACTAGTCAGTTTTCAGATTGCAGACTCATGAAGGAGGGAAGCTCAAAGGAGGGAAGCTCATGAACACAATCTGGCGACCAATTTTCCGTTACACCTGTACCTCACACATCCCCTCTTCAAACTGTTACACTCCCAGAACGCAGTTCAAACCCTAATACGGCTCTAATGTGCTTAGACGTGATACACACATTGTAACTGACTTCTGTTAAAGATAAATATTAATATTATACCGTTAAAGCAATATATTTAATAATGTGCGGTACTTTCATCCCCTACAACGCAGAACTGTTAGTCCCAGAAGAAAATGAGTAGGACTTTCCTTGTACGAAATTTAAAGTAGTTGAATTTTGTACTGGAAATCATTTTTGGTAGAGGCCACGAATTTTGAATTATTCGAGAGAAAGAGAACCTTTTAACACCCTCTCACTCAAGCACTCACACCCCACCGGTTAGGATAATTATTCTGCTGTTCATAATATTCGCTCCTCGTAGTGTACAAAACTTTGCAACTACGCGATTTTTTCCTGTAATTTTCCTTAGTTGATTAGAATATATACTGAAAAAGCCTCTCGGAATCACCTCGAATGGTATCCTTATAAAGTGAGCCTACAATTCGAGGGCACACAGGGTGTATCATAGATGCGGCGATAGAATTCTAGCCGCTCTAGAGCAGAATTTGCAGATAAAGTCAAAATGAGACAACGTTTTGTTTGCGAATGTTACTAAATCTTTATCACAGAACGTCGTGAGCTGATTCCCAGCAGACGGTTTGTGTCACAACAGAAAAAGCACAACATTGGTTCAGAGATAATTACCTGGCGGTAAATGAGAAGAAAACCGTATGTTTCATCTTTAGAGATATAAGAAGCACTAGAATTAGAGCTGTGGCATTGAGCAAAGTCTTACACAAAGTTACCAGCAAAACAAGATTATTTATAATACGGATTACACGCTTCCTGTAAAACAAGTAGGAATAATTTTCTATGAGAACTGCATAGCAATCCACTGTGTCAGAAACGTATGTTTCAAAACGCGTGGTTTATCAGCGTAAAACAAATATAAGGAACATAAAACATTTGCTTTATTTAAGATAGAATCTAAAAATTATTAATTTGTGATAGTTTCTGAAACCCATAAGAGTACATCACGTATTCACATTGACGCAGCTCAGCCGACCTGTTGACGAATGTGTGTGATTTCTTTACTATGTTTCGTACACAGAAAATATTTGGGCTTCTGCTTCTCTGTTTTGCTTGTTTCGCTGTAGGTGACTGTTGGTGTAGCTGTGCGCCCAGCAAAGTGTCGAATCGAGCCTGGCGAACAGCGTTGATTGTGAGAATGGATTAGAGATGTGAAGTAGTGAGAGTTGAATTGTGAGTACATGTGTTGGTTTCACGGGTAGGAGTCGTAGTTCTTCATTATTTTATTGCCGAACATCCTGTTCCTATGTAGGTCAACTGTTCCGCTCTTCTCCTATCGATCCCTGTTAGTTCATATACTAGAGACTGGATAGAGAAGAAATATTGTCATCCTATGAACGTTGACACTGTGTTCATCGGCTTTTTCTCATATTTTAATGTTATTCACAAGACTGGTAATGCATCTACTCCGCTTCAGATAGTTAACGCTTGTATTACAGCAGTCAATTAAATATAATTTTTATGAAGAATAGTAATGATGGCCGTGGTGGAAAATAAATCTTGAGTCACCACACTGTGGAAAAACAGTTCACGCTCCGTATTTACCTTTAAAGAACTTGTACAGTTATTTTCTCTTTAGTGTTAATTACTAAACATTATGTCATCTGAGGCCGTGAAAAGCTTATCAACGTCTATTAACAACCAGTTGTTAGTACTCTTGAAAAGACGGATTTTCAAATCGTTTGAAGTAGAACGCAGTGTAAATTACCAGGCAGACACAATTTCATTGCAGTTTATAAGATCAACATTGTTCAATGAGAAAAAAGTAATCAGTAGTTCTAAAGCGTGTCTAGAGGAACTTTGTACCATTGATACTAAGGAAGTGTTTTATTAAGAAGAATTTTGAACGTTTTAATTTCGTTTGAACCTGCACCACCAGTATAGACTTCGGCTAGACAGGATGACTCATTATGGTGCTCTCGAATTCAATAAAAATGAACCTGGAATGTATTTTAATGAAATACCTAACAATGTATTTCAAAGGTTGAGAAAATTATATAACTCTTAATATCGTATTCAGCCTCATCAGACAATTACGAAAACTTTCTCTCATGTTTATTAAATATATACGAATAATTCCGTACATCTAATATATCACTGTTTTCTACCCTAGAATTGTTTAGGCAACCTGACTTAGTTTACACCGTAATTTAGTGTTTACTATCTCACAGATACACTATGTGATCAAAAGTATCCGGACACCCCCAAAAGCCGGCGGGGTGGCCGAGTGGCTCTAGGCGCAACAATCTGGAACCGCGCGACAGTTACGGTCGAAGGTTCGAATCCTATGGCTTTGTGTGACGTCCTTAGGTTAGTTAGGTTTAAGTAGTTCCAAGTTCTAGGGGACTGATGACCTCAGAAGTCCCATGGTGCTCAGAGTCAACACCCCCAAAAACATACATGGTTCGTACTAGATGCATTGTGCTGTCACCTACTGCCAGGTACTCCATATTGGCGATCGTAGCACTCATTCAGAGAGAGCAGAATGGGGCTCTCCGCGGAGCGTGGAACGTGGTCAGGTGACTAGGTGTCATTTGTGTCGCACGTCTGTACACACACTCCTAAACATCCCTAGGTCCACTGTTTCCGATGTAATAATGGAAACGTGAAGAGCAGGAAAACAGCACAAAGCGTACAGGCCGACCTTGTCTGTGACTGACAGACACCGCCGACGAGGCGGTCGTAGTGTGTAACAGACCATCACACAGGAATTCCAAACTGCTTCAGAAGCCACTGTAAGTACTGTGACAGTTAGGAGGGAGGTGAGAAAACTTGGATTTCATGCTCGAGGGGCTGCTAATAAGCCACACATCATGCCGGTAAATGCCAAACGACGCCTCGCTTGGTGTAAGGAACGTAAACATTGGACGACTGAAACATGGAAAAACTTTGTGTGGAGTGACGAATCACAGTACACAATGTGGAGATCCGATGGCACCGTGCGGGCACTCTTGAATGCCCGGTGAACGTCATTTGCCAGCGAGTGTAATTCCAACAGCAAAATTCGGAGGCGGTGGTGTTATGGTGTAGTCGTGCTTTTCATAGACGGAGCTTGCACCATTTATTGTTTTGCATGGCACTATCACAGCACAGGCCTACGTTGACGTTTGAAATACCCTCTTGCTTCCCATTGTTGAAGAGCAATGCAGGGATGGCAATTGCATATTTCAACACGATCGAGCGCCTGTTCATAGCGCACGGCCTTTGTCGGAGTGGTTACACGACAATAACGTCCCTGTAATGGACTGGAGTGCACAGAGTGCTGACCTGACTCCTATAGAACACCTTTGGTATAGTTTGGAATTCCGACTTCTTGCCAGGCTTCAACGACCGACATCGACACCTCTCGTAAGTGCAGCACTCCGTGAAGAATGGGTCCCTATTCCCCAAGAAACCTTGCAGCACCTGACTGAACAAATGCTTGCGAGAGTGGAAACTGTTATCAGTACTAGGGGTGGGCCAATATCATATTCAATTTCAACATTGCCGATGGAGAGTGCCACTAACTTGTAAGTCATTTTCAGCCAGGTGTCCGGATACTTTTGATCACATAGTTTATGTGATATGTGATCCGACCGATATGACGGTCTATTTTTTTCTTCACGTTCTGAAATTAGCATTATGTTGCAGCTATCCACCACTCAAGCGCTAGAATTCAGTATCATATTACAAATTTCCACATGCCATGAGACTTCAAAGGAGACAAATGCGTTTCAAATTCAGTAAGTATTACGGAATAGCTATAGGAGTTCAGACAGAGATAAATGGTGAATTCATCTCTTTCATAAGGGCGATAATAACAACGAATTTGTAAACAAGAAGCCAATAACATCAAACAAACCTGAAAGCACCATCTATATCAGTAACTTTACTAACAATATTTACAGTAAATACGAACATTTTTGATAATAAAAATATCCACGGGTGCACTGACGGTCTACAGTGTCCATTGGACACACTGTAAACCGGCAGTACACATATGGATATTTTGATTATCAAATACGCTGGGAGAAACTCAAGAATCACACGAAAATTAGGCGACTGACGTAATATCGTATGTAATGATTCCTGTAGGGTTTAATTTACGACCAATATATTTGCGTGCCTTGACAAAAATTTACCACTAATACGACTTCAGCAGTAAAATATTCCGTCCATCCATGACCTTCAGCTTCTCTCCTGACTTTTGTGAATGGGTTTCTGCATCAGAAGTCATCCGCTCTAGCCGCAACGACAGATATCTTTTCCAGAATTTTCTAATTATTACAGTAGTGACAATAGGCCTGCCGGCATGGGTTGTGGTGACAGGTTCCGTAATGTCACTATGTATTTGACACCCTATTATTAACTTTTTTCTGAATTGATACTTTTCAACAAATAAAAGCTGTCCACGACAACCTCAGTAGTAAATATTCCAGGTTTTTCAAAAATTTTAATGTTAATTTTTAGTTATTTGATCGTTTTTCAACGCAAAGGATACCATTCACCTATAGCCGCAAACACAATTCTTGTATTTATTTTTGCGACACCTAACTATGTTTAGTATAAACTGAAAGTGCTGATTGGTCGGTCTTCGGACTTTAGTGAATATTTTCAGTGATTTCCTTTCGAGTAGGAATCAAAGAGCCGTGCCAGGAACTGTGAACGAAATGAAGTCAAATTACAAAAACACGAGGGTCATTTTTAAATAATACACTAATTTAATTTTGTTTTATTTTCACAGCTGTTAATAAATACAGCAAACCATCCTTTTACCTGGTTGTAATTTGGATCTTCCTCTGCACTTGTGGGAAGATTCAAAGAATTAAAACAGCTAACAGGGCTGTAATGTACCATAAGAATGGCTTCTACGCAAGACACTCGATGCAATCAGAGTGATTCAAATGAATTTTATTGCGGAAAAGGAAACTGTGGTGAACACTGATAAACGTTCATGTGCAATGTACGGAAATTGTTGATAGTAGTATTGTTGGGCAATGGGTAAAGCGAACTGAAGCGTAATGAAATGCAGAAACTGAGCTACATGATCGGTCACATTGGGGACGTCGTGTCTCAGCCGCTACTCCCTCCATTACGAGTTGCGCGGAAGGCATCATTTGTGCCGACTGGCGTATCACAGCTCGATAATCGCTCTTCAGCTATTAGTGAACAGTGGAAGTGCGTGTGCAATGATTTAAAAGTCAATATTAATTTCTGAATGCTCAAAGTAAAGCCACTTCATTTCAACTATAAAAGCAGTCTCAGTCAAATGGAGAGGCCTTTCTGTCACGTATCGTAACATGCGGCTACACCTGTGTGCATCACTTAGAGCCGGAAACAAAATTAGCAGCAGCTGGAGTGGTTCCATGCGCAGTCATCAAAAGAGAAGAAATTCAAAGCACTTACCTCTACTGACGAAGACATGCTGGTAGTCTTTTGATGCAGTGATTGTATCAGACACGTGGACGTATTTGTGAATGGCTAATAATTAATCCAGAGGTGTATGTGAAGACTCTGAAGAAACTCAAGAACCGTATCCGACGTGTTCGTTGAGGCAAGAATCCAAATATTGTTCGAGAACGACGTTAGGAGACCGTTTTTCCCAAAACTGTCCCATAATTACTGCGAAGTCAGAATTAAAGAGTTTAATCATATCAAAATAATAATCGCCACTGATTAATGAGATTTATATCAGTACCAGTGATTGAATTTGTCTAATGAACGTAGTTTACATTTTACAGTTGCTGCACGGTTCACGTAAGTAAGACGCCACTCAGAAATCATACTCTGATGAGCTGCAATCAGGTCACGTAGGCAGACAGGCGAGCCACCCTCGCCTTTCGTCCCCTCCCCCCCCCCCTTCCTCTGACGTCAGCAAATGCGTTCCCAGGAGGGACGAATGGGCAGCCACGCGGGTTTGTGTCTCTTGGATGGCCAACTTTCCTTTGAGGAGACGCTACACGATGGCGTTCACTGAAGTCACAATAGCATTTTTCGTGGGGCCACCAGCAGAGGCTGTTTCATAACTCGAACGTAGGAGGAGGAAAATACAGTTTTAGATAGGTTTAGGAAACCGGACTTTATTCGAAGTACACCGCCTGCAGAAAATAAGATCGAAACGTGGAGTGGGAATTCACAGTCAGGCCACCTTTGTAAACGTGAATCATGAGGGCACAGGCATTGCAAAAACCGAAAGTTTAACACGACACAAGAACCGCCAGGATTTGCTAAGGTAAATAAATTACCACTGGAGAACACACGTCATTGACCATAGATGAAGGAAAAAAGAGAGAGAAGGTATGCTGTTATTTCGCAGCAAATGTTAACTGCCTCAAATCAGTTACAGAGAGGATCAGCTTCTTGCCGCACGGGATTAGCCGAGCGGTCTTAGGCGCTCCAGTCATCGACTGTGCGGCTGGTCCCTGCGGAGTTTCGAGCCCTGCCTCGGGCATGGTTGTATGTGTTTGTCCTTGAGATAATTTATGCTAAGTAGTGTGTAAACTTAGGGACTGATGACCGTAGCTGTTAAGTCCCATAAGATTTCACACACATTTGAACATTTGAACATCACCTTCTTGTAACGTATCTTTATACTGGCAAATACGAAAATAGCCATAGCTCATCCAAGTGAAATAATGTAAAACTGAAAACGTAAAAACCTGAGCAAGGCCGCTTGATGGATGGACTACTTCCTGGGCAGATTTCTTCTGTCTCTTCGACCGGATGACCTGGGGAGTTAGCCGGCCGCGGCAGCCGTGCGGTTCTAGGCACTTCAGTCCGGAACCGCGTGATTACTACGGTTGCGGGTTCGAGTCCTGCCTCGTGCATGGATGTGTGTGATGTCCTTAGGTTAGTTAGGTTTAAGTAGTTCTAAATTCTAGGTGACTGATGACCTCAGATGTTGAGTCCCATGGTGCTCAGAGCCACTTTGAACCTGGGGTGTTAGAAATATTTCTTGCTGAGTTGCACTTAGCAGCAAGTGCAGGTGGCTGGTGCTAAAGCAGTGACTGGTTTTGCAGCTGCGTCTGTCTCCATCTGCAGATTAGCATCGTGAGGCATAGCCGTGACAGTCAACCGAACCATTAAATAGGCAAATCATTTCAGTAGGCTTAAGTAATTTTCAAGCTTCACTCTGAAGAGTTGCTTGCAGATTTTTACGATCAATAGGCTTTCAACTCTGGTCACAGATACAAATGCAAGTCACATCTTTTAGAATCATACTTTAGTCCCTTTATCCAAACGGGGCAAGCAACTAATATGATACTGTCAGTCATTGTTAGATGTTCTAATGCGAAATTTAATGTAATACACTGAATAAATCCTAGTTATTTTTTAATTTCGTCGCCAATAAATTCCCTTTTATCACTTTCTAGTGGCTGCGGTTTGTTTATGGAAGACTACAAGGCCAATTCGTACAATAAAATACATTCATACTCCAGCAACGACATTACACGTCCACACCCATGTCTCATTGCTCGGGAATGTATTTCCCAATTGCGTCGGACATCATTGCTACATCCACCTATAGCCCAGAAATAGAGCTCTCAGACATCCATCTATTTTTGCCTTTAAGAAGTGTCTGCGTCGGAAACACTTTGGAGATGATGAGAGCCTATTTTAGACAGTGCAAGCAGGACTACAACACATGAAAAAAGCTTTTAGCAACAGAGGATACTTGCTCGTACAGAACGCTGGTTACGGCAATAAAGCTTTAATGGAGACTATACAAAAAATGTGCATAAAAAAGAAAGGTTAACTGACATGGTCACCAAATTAAGAATAAAAATCTTCAGAGAAAATACGCTGTCAGAAAGAAATCGCAACACCATGTAGGAGTTGTGCGACCTGAACGAAAGCTGGTAGGCGTGTTTCTACCTGTGAATGACAATGCTTTTTAAAATATCGTGCGAGTGACATAAGAATTTCCGTAGTATATGAAGATGCAAATCAGGTTTGCTTTAAATACAATACGCGGTGTAACGGTCGGGAGCTATAGTTACCATCGTGAATAGGCATGGCGAGTTTATGTTACTCATGAACGCCTTCAAGGCGACAATTGCCAATACCGCACTGAGTTTGAGCGAGGTCGTGTAATAGGGATGCGAGATGCTGGATGTTTCTCTGGCGATATTGCAAAAAGGGCAGAAATGTATCCACTGTACATGATTGAAGGAAGTGGTAGCCACGAGAACATACGATTGCAAGAAGATCGGACTCCGGACGCCAATTTAACACTAACGAGACGGAGGACCATAGTGTTTGGAGCGCGGTTGTGGCGCATGTACCACATCAGCACCAGAAATATAGCCAGCAGTTGGTAGCACAGTAACACTTCAAGAACAGCTCCGAGACAGGCGCCCTTCAGAGTGCATTCCACCGACCCCAGACCATGCGGTTTACAACTTCAGTGTTGTCAAGTGAGAGTTCATTGGAGGACAACGTGGAGGTAGGTTGTGTTTTGTGACGGAACCTGGTACTGCCTCGGGTCCAGTGACGGCCGTGTGTTGGTTGTAAGGAGACCAGTTGAGAGCCAGCAACCACACCTGGAGTTGTGGTGTGGGATACGATTTCGTATGACACCAGGAGCACCCTTACTGCAAAACTGTACGTCAATCTCGTGATTCGACCTGTTGTGTTGGCATTCGTGAACAGCGCTCCGGGGGGGCGGGGGGGGGGGGGGTTGTTTTCCAACAAGATAACGCTAGCCCTGACACTGCTGTAGCAACCCAACATGTTCAACGGATATCGAGATGTTTCCGTTGGCTACTAGATCACCAGAACTGTCTCCAACTGAGCACGTGTGGAACATCATTTAACGATAACTCCAGCGTCATCCACAAACAACATTCGTCTCTTTACTGATCGACGAAGTGCAGCACGCAAGGAACTCCATCCCACAAACGGAATCTGCCACCTGTGCACCACAATGCACGCACATGTGCATGCTTGCTGTCAACATTTTGGAGATTGAACTGGTTGTTATTGTACCGGCATTTCATATTTGCATTGGTGTATCTCCCACTTACATTAACCTGTGATATTGCAGTGTTAAGCACTTAAATATATTACTTAGAGAAAAGTATTTCCGAAATTTCACTACTCTACATTATCTGTTCTCTGTTGTTGTGATTTCTTTTCTACCATAGTAACTGTGGGCAATCATTTATGGAACGACCATTGCAGCTGAATAAATGAAAAATTAACGTCATCGGTTGTGTAATAGGCGGGATGAAGGGATGAGGAATAAGTGTGACACGTATACGTGACGGCCAAAGTACAAAATCACCCAAAGCGGAAAGTGTCCGGCCAAGTCACGAAATGACCTGTTTCGCTCAAAATTTTTCGGCCAATGCCCTATATTTCTTTTGTTTTTGCGTTTTTGCTGTCCCAATTATGATATGATTTTGACCCAATGGCCAAAAATCAAAAAAATCTTAGCTATTTTCGAGAGTTTATATTTCAAACTTTAACAAGCCATTCACTTTATCAATCTCGCCTATTACAACCTATCGTCTCTTAAACTACAATATGAACTTATCAAACATTTGAAATTGCAGAACTGTTTCGGTATTTGGTGAGTGTATATATTTCCAGAGATAATACGATCCACTCACTTTATGAATTTCGTATACTATAGTCAGTGATCTCTGCAACAACATAAACTTTTATGAGATTTGGAATTGCCCAACTCCTCCTAATATCTGCTTTCGCAGCTATCTGTCGTGCCTTCAGCAGACCAATCGCATGGAGGGAACACTTAGGCGCTGGTCAGTGTTTGCGAAGAAGACATGGTTCGTACTGATTTTTCATCTGCAACTACGGATTCCAGCAAGAGCAGTTTCTCGAGTAGACTGGAAAGCTCGCTTCCTCAATGCTGTTAGAACACCATCCTACGTTTCTAGCTTGTGGAAAGTACACTCTACCTTCGTGACAAATTCAAGAACACTTCTGGGTTCCCCATGCCCTCTGTCAACATCTAGTATACAGACGGGAACATTGACTCAAACTTTACTGTTGGCAATTTTGTACCTGTATGCTTAATAAGAGTCTTCGTACATGTGTTTGCAAACTGACATGAGCTCCTGAGCTCTTTTTTCAGGTTTCTTTGTTATTTTTACATACTCTTAAAGCTATTTTCTCTCCGTTACTTATTCCAAAAATTGCGTGTACATTTTTCCGCAGGATACAAAACACTGGGCTTCCACTACACACTGTTTGACAAACCATACACAATATTTTCGCTTTTTATTATAGGACAACTGGTTTGCAGATTCCTATGGTTCCACCGCCATGGCGGCAGCCTCTCCATTGGGGAGAATTTTTGCATTTATATCATCCTCCAATCCTTGTTCAACTTTCTCAAGATCTCCACCTGTCACTACGTTGTCTATGACTTACCTGACCAGAATTGAGGTACTCAGACCCAATTTCGATTTGTAGTCGAAATTGGCATTATAGTGACTGTTGAATGCCTTAACAAAGAGAGCGGTTCTGCGTTAATTGAAAAGAACGGTGACTCTCGGCCCAATATGTTGATTCGTACATTTGCATCCACATCTTTATCATATTCTGAAGATCCTGGTTGGTGCGTTCAGTTCGATGGAACCTTGGCTTTGGACATATCTAAGTTTTCCGTATATCAGTTTCAGTTCACACATGTCCTTGAGTTCATTTATAACTTGGTTCGAAAATTCTCTCCCGTTATCTGGCTGAAGAACACTTGGAGCGCCTATAGCGATGAAAAGCTGGTAAGCAACTTTTTCTGTTCTTTTGCTTATTAGGGGTCACAATAATATGAACTTGCTTAAATCATCCTGTTAATTGCGTATGATCTTATACTCACTATCAGGATTACTTTGCTTGCCTATCAAATCTGTCATCATGAGCTAAATTCTTTAAATATCAGAGTTTTGGAAACGAAGCCTTTCTTGGGACTAGACAATCTGACAAATCTTATATAAGCGGAGATGCAATGTAATGACTACTTTGGGACACTTTTTTATTTAGTTTGTAGTTCTTTTTCCAGTCATGTAGGGCCTCCATGTCCAGTTTTCAAGTGAGCATCCTGGAGTATGGTGAACACGTCTTCTGTCTTTTTTTTTTGGCATCAGTCTACTGACTGGTTTGATACGGCCCGCTACGAATTCCTTTCCTGTTCTAACCTCTTCATCTCAGAGTAGCACTTGCAACCTACATCCTCAATTATTTGCTTGACGTATTCCAATCTCTGTCTTCCTCTACAGTTTTTGCCCTCTACAGCTCCCTCTAGTACCATGGAAGTCATTCCCTCATGTCTTAGCAGATGTCCTATCATCCTGTCCCTTCTCCTTTTCAGTGTTTTCCACGTATTCCTTTCCTCTCCGATTCTGCGTAGAACCTCCTCATTCCTTACCTTATCAGTCCACCTAATTTTCAACATTCTTCTATAGCACCACATCTCAAATGCTTCGATTCTCTTGTGTTCCGGTATTCCCACAGTCCATGTTTCACTACCATACAATGCTGTACTCCAGACGTACATCATCAGAAATTTCTTCCTCAAATTAAGGCCGGTATTTGATATTAGTAGACTTCTCTTGGCCAGATATGCCTTTTTTGCCATAGCGAGTCTGCTTTTGATGTCCTACTTACTCCGTCCGTCGTTGGTTATTTTACTGCCTAGGTAGCAGAATTCCTTAACTTCATTGACTTCGTGACCATCAATCCTGATGTTAAGTTTCTCGCTCTTCTCATTTCTACTACTTCTCATTACCTTCGTCTTTCTCCGATATACTCTCAAACCATACTGTGTACTCATTAGACTGTTCATTCCGTTCAGAAGATCATTTAATTCTTCTTCACTCTCACTCAGGATAACAACGTCATCAGCGAATCGTATCATTGATATAAGGAACTTTCACATTGTATTTTAATTCCACTCCTGAACCTTTCTTTTATTTCTATCATTGCTTCCTCGATGTACAGATTGAAGAGTAGGGCCGAAAGGCTACAGACTTGTCTTACTCCTTTCTTAATACGAACACTTCGTTCTTGATCGTCCACTCTTATTATTCCCTCTTGGTTGTTGAACATATTGTATATGACTTGTCTCTCCCTATAGCTTACCCCTACTTTTTTCAGAATCTTGAACAGCTTGCACCATTTTATATTGTCTAACGCTTTTTCTAGGTTGACAAATCCTATGAACGTGTCTTGTTTTTTCGTTAGCCTTGCTTCCAATATTAGCCATAACGTCAGAATTGCCTCTCTCGTGCCTTTACTTTTCCTAAAGCTAAACTGATCGTCACCTAGCGCATTCTCAATTTTCTTTTCCATTCTTCTGTATATTATTCTTGTAAGCAGTTTCGATGCATGAGCTGTTAAGCTGATTGTGCGATAATTCTCGCACTAGTCAGCTCTTGCCGTCTTCGGAATTGTGTGGATGATGCTTTTCCGTAAGTCAGATGGTATGTCGCCAGACTCATATATTCTACGCACCAATGTGAATAGTCATTTTGTTGCCACTTTCCCTAATGATTTTAGAAATTCTGATGGAATGTTACCTATCACTTCTGCCTTATTTGACCGTAAGTCCTCCAAAGCTCTTTTAAATTCCGATTATAATACTGGATCACAAATCTCTTCTAAATCGAATCCTGTTTCTTCTTCTATCACATCAGACAAATCTTCACCCTCATAGAGGCTTTCAATGTATTCTTTCCACCTATCTGCTCTCTCCTCTGCATTTAACAGTAGAATTCCCGTTGCACTCTTAATGTTACCACCGTTGCTTTTAATGTCACCAAAGGTTGTTTTGACTTTCCTGTATGCTGAGTCTGTCCTTCCGACAATCATATCTTTTTCGATGTCTTCAAATTTTTCCTGCAGCCATTTCGTCTTAGCTTCCCTGCACTTCCTATTTATTTCATTCCTCAGCGACTTGTATTTCTGTATTCCTGATTTTCCCGGAACATGTTTGTACTTCCTCCTTTCATCAATCAACAGAAGTATTTCTTCTGTTACCATGGTTTCTTCGCAACTACCTTGATCATGATGTAATCTGATTGTTCCTGTTACTGGAACAAAAATGTTTTCTTTCGCGTCGACTTCAATACGGTAAAATTTTCTTGGCCGAGGATAGTCAATACTGTCTTTTCTTTGCTTTTCTTTGGCTTGTTTAGCGTCCTCTATAAGAGAGAACTATCTGTGTCTGGTGAGGATTCCGTTTTTATTTACTTTTTCTTGCAACAGATTATTCAAAGTGTCCGAGAACCTGCTATTCGTATCAACGGTTGTTTCCACATTTGCTTGCATCCGACTTCGTCCTCTTGATTACACAAGTGTGTCACAGCCGTGAGACAGCCAACTGAAGAATAATACGAATAACTGGAAACGACGCACAGTTACAAGGGATAGGCGTACAGGACAAAGAATTATATTCGGTTGCTGATTTACCACGTTTAAAGAAAAACATCAGAAAGTATTTAATTGTCAGAAATAAAAACACAATAGAGCCACAGTAATCCAGTTTCCGTCAATCCGACCTTCATTTAGTCCAAAACGGTCGGTAAGAAAAACAGGAAGCTGTAAAAATAGTAAAATTTATGTATTTTGTGAGTTTTAAAGGTCGTACTTGTCACGTTCCACTTCATCCTGCCTTCCTACTCATCCGACTAGGCCACTGCCAGTTCAGGTCATATACACGGGCTCTGCTGCATCGTATAGTATAATATAATACAAATACCAGAATGACCACAGTACTAAGAATGAATCATATTTGTGTAAGTGAGAAGAAGTCACAGAGGATGCAGATATACCATAAATGCCAGGAATTATTACAGTGATCACAACGAAAAGAGGCGGAGCCATCTCTGGAAAGCAGCATATACCGCATGTACGGTACACTTAACACTGAAGGCGGAATAAGTCTTACTTACCCCACATGGTTGCTTCGTCAGGCCGAGTTTTCCCTAGAGATTTTCAGGAAATGCTTGTAATGGCCGCCCAAAGTAACATATATTCTACTACTTTTTCATCGGATCTTGGTAACACCTCACAGTAAAGTGATAAATAGCCGACCAATTCGATAACTGGCCACACTTCGGGTTTTGAACCCAACATATATACACACAAATAAAAAAAAACTGCATCACTCGTTTCCGAGAGTTCCGTAACCTGAACAGAAAATTGGAATGGAGATCAACATAAACATCACTTTCGTCCTTTGTATTGCTCATGAAAACCACACATTTCATGTTGTACCTCCATACAGCAAGTCCTTCAGAGGCGGTGGTGCAGATTTCTGTACACACCGGTATCTCTAATACCCAGTAGCACGTCCTCTTGCATAGATGCATGCCTGTATTCGTTGTGGCAAACTATCCACAAGTTCATCAAGGCACTATTGGTGCAGATTGCCCCACTCCTCAACGGTGATTCGGCGTAGATCCCTCAATGCGGTTGGTGGATCGCGTCGTCCATAAACAGCACACTTCAATCTATCCCATGCATGTTCGATAGGTTTCATGTCTGAAGAACATGCTGGCCACTATAGTTGAGCAATATCGTTACTCTAAAGGAAGTCATTCACAAGACGTGCAAGAATGTATTGACAATATGCTGCCGATATGGTTGCACTATCGGTAGGAGGATGGCATTCACGTATCGTACAGCTGTTACGGCGCGTTCCATGACCACCAGCGGCGTACGTCGGCACCACATAATGCCACCCCAAAACAGCAGGGAACCTCCACCTTGCTGCACTCACTGGACAGTATGTCTAAGGCCTTCAGCCTGTCCTAGTTGCCTCCAAACACGTCTTCAACGATTGCCTGATTAAAGGCATATGTTACACTCATCGGTGAAGAGAACGTGATGCCAATCCTCAGCAACCCATGTCGCATGTTGTTGGGCCCATCTGTACGGCACTGCATGGTGTCGTGATTGCAAAGATGGACATCGCCATGGACGTCGGGAGTGAAGTTGCCCATCATGCAGCCTTTTGCGCACAGTTTGAGTCGTAACATGACCACTTGTGGCTGCACGAAAAACATTATTCAACATGGTGGCGTTGCTAGTAGGGTTCCTCCGAGTCATAATCTATAGGTAGCTGTCATAGACTGTAGTAGTAGCCCTTGGGCGGCCTGAGCGAGGCATATCATCTTCAGTTCCTGTCTCTCTGTATCTCCTCCATGTCCGAACATCATCTCTTTGGTTCACTCCGAGACGCCTAAACACTTCACTTTTCGAGAGCCCTTCCTGGCACAAATTAACAATGCGGACGTGATGGAACCGCGGTTTTGACCGTCTAGGCATGGTTGAACTACAGACAACACGAGCCGTATATCTCCTTCCTGGAGAAATGACAGCAACTGATCGGCTGTCGGACCCACTCCGTCTAATAGGTGCTGTTTATGTGTGGTTGTTACATCTTTTGACGGGTTTAGAGACCTCTCTGGACTGTCAAGGAAATTCTGTCTCTGATTCAATAGCTACAGCCACCGTCTATCTTCAGGAGTTCTGGGAACAGGGTTGACGAAAAAAACTTTTTTTTAAGTATGTAAAAATCGCTAAAACGGTGACAACTGATGTAATTTTTATCGAATTGGGAATAATTCCTCGACAAAGTCACAAAAATATTGACATAGAGGGAAAACTACTGGCATCTAGATTAAACTCGCACAGCAGTGCTTACTGCCACTTTCGAGATATTCTGGGAAGATAAAAATCATCCGATATTTTCGAAATAACGGTTAATAAGAAAAAGTATTGTTGTAACTGTACCTTGAATCAGCAATATGCCACACGAAAATGGAAGACAGTTCAAATACTTTCACAGCAAATTTAATTGTTGGTCACACCCTTGGACTCGAACTTATGTATGGAAGTAATGTCATGGAGGGGGAGAAATGAGAAAGCACAATTCGTATCATTTAATAAAAATTATTATTGAAAAAGTAATTTCGGTCCCGGTTGAGGTTCGAGTCCTCCCTCGGGCATGGGTGTGTGTGTTTGTCCTTAGGATAATTTATGCTAAGTAGTGTGTAAGCTAAGGGACTGATGACTTTAGCAGTTAAGTCCCATAAGATTTCACACACATTGGAACATTTGAAAAAGTAATTCCGTAGGTGTGGTACAAAATTACCGCCTATGTGATATCAACAATGACAACAGGGCTGTCAAGACGTAATCCCTCTGGCTGTCTGTCTCTTTAAGACCAGAAAGAAAGATGCGCGTCTGTCCACTGCTCCCACTGCCAAAGAACATTCGATCTACATCTACATCTACGTCTACAGTCATACTCCGAAAGCCACCTGACAGTGTGTGGCGGTGGGTACTTTGAGTATATCTATCGGTTCTCCCTTCTATTCCAGTCTCGTATTGTTCGTGGAAAGAAGGATTGTCGGTACGCCTCTGTGTGGGCTCTAATCTCTCTGATTTTATCCTCATGGTCTCTTCGCGAGATATACGGAGCAATATACTGCTTGACTCCTCGGTGAATGAAACTTCAACAAAAGCCCGTACCGAGCTACTGAGCGTCTCTCCTGCAGAGTCTTCCACTGGAGTTTATCTATCATCTCCGTAACGCTTTCGCGATTACTAAATGATCCTGTAACGAAACGCGCTGATCTCCGTTGGAGCTTGACTATCTGTTCTATCAACCCTATCTGGTAAGGATCCCACACCGTTGAGTAGTATTCAAGCAGTGGGCGAACAAGTGTACTGTAACTTACTTTGTTGTTTTCTGGTTGCATTTGCTTAGGATTCTTCTAATAAATCTCAGTCTGGCATCTGCTTTACTGACGATGAACTTTATATGCTCATTCCATTTTAAAACACTCGTAATGCGTACTTCCAGATAATTAATGGAATTAACTGCTTCCAGTTGCTGACCTGCTATATTGTAGCTAAATGATAAGGGATCTTTCTTTCTATGTATTCGCAGCACATTACACTTGTCTACATTGAGATTCAATTGCTATTTCCTGCCCATGCGTCAATTCACTGCAGATTCTCCTGCTTTTCAGTACAATTTTCCATTGTTACAAGCTCTCGATATACCACAGCATCATCCGCAAAAACGTCAGTGAACTTCCAATGTCATCCACAAGGTCATTTATGGATATTGTAAATATCAACGGTCCTACGACACTCCCCTGCGGCACACCTGATATCACTCTTACTTCGGAAGACTTCTCTCCATTGAGAATGACATGCTGCGTTCTGTTATCTAGGAACTCTTCAATCCAATCACACAATTGGTCTGATAGTCCATATTCCCCTACTTAGTTCATTAAACGACTGTGGGGAACTGTATCGAACGCCTTGCGGAAGTCAAGAAACACGGCATCAACCTGGGAACCCGTGTCTAGGGCCCCCTGAGTTTCGTGGACGAATAGCGCGAGCTGGGTTTCACACGATCGTCTTTTTCGAAACCCATAATGATTCCTACAGAGTAGATTTCTAGTCTCCAGAAACGTCATTGTACTCGAACATAATACGTGTTGCAAAATTCTACAACTGATTGCCATTAAAGATATAGGTCTACAGTTCTGCACATTTGTTCGACGTCACTTCTTGAAAACGGGGATGACCTGTGCCCTTTTCCAATTCTTTTGAATGCTACGCTCTTCTAGAGACCTACGGTACATCGCTGCAAGAAGGGGGGCAAGTTCCTTCGCGTACTCTGTGTAAAATCGAACTGGTATCCCATCAGGTCCAGCGGCCCTTCTTCTTTTGAGCGACTTTAATTGTTTCTCTATCCCTCTGTCGTCTATTTCTATATCCACCATTCTGTCATCTGTGCGACAATCTACAGAAGGAACTACAGTGCAGTCCTCCTCTGTGAAACAGCTTTGGAAAAGACATTTAGTATTTCGACCCTTAATCTGCCATCCTCTGTTTCAGTACCAGTTTGGTCACAGAGTGTCTGGGCATTTTGTTTTGATCCACCTACCGCTTTGACATAAGACCAAATTTTCTTAGGATTTTCTCCCAAGTCAGTACACAGAACTCGACTTTCGAATTCATTGAAAGCCTCTCGCATAACCCTCCTCACACTACATTTCGCTTCGCGTAATTTTTGTTTGTCTGCAAGACTTTGGCTATTTTTATGTTTCTGTGAAGTTCCCTTTGTTTCCGCAGCAGTTTTCTAATTCGGTTGTCGTACCACGGTGGCTCTTATCCATCTCTTACGATCTTACTTGGCACATACTCATCTAACACATATTGTACGATGGATTTGAACTTTGTCCACTGATCCTCAACACTATCTGTACTTGTGACAAAACTTTTGGGTTGAGCCATCAGGTACTCTGAAATATGCTTTTTGTCACTTTTGCTAAACAGAAAAATCTTACTACCTTTTTTAATATTTCTACTTACGGCTGAAATCATCAATGCAGTAACCGCTTTATGATCGCTGATTCCCTTTTCTGCGTTAACTGTTTCAAATAGTTTGGGTCTGTTTGTCACCAGAAGGTCTAATATGTAATCGCCACTAGTCGGTTCTCTGTTTAACTGCTCAAGGTAGTTTTCAGATAAAGCACTTAAAAACTTTTCACTGGATTCTTTGTCCCTGGCACCCATCATGAACGTTTGAGTCTCCCAGTCTATATCCGGCAAATTAAAAGCAGCACCGAGAACTATAACTACTCGAAATATTTTTCAAATGATACTTCAGGTGCTCAGCCACAACAGCTGCTGAGCCAGAGGGCCTATAGAGACATCCAATTACCATGTCTGAGCCTGCTGTAACCGTGACTGTCTGTCACAGTGTGAATACCTTTTAATCGTTGAAAGACTTTGCCAATGGATTTGCCGCAGTGGTGACACCGGTTTCTGTCTCATCAACGATGTTAAGCGCTTTCGGGCTTGGCTAGCACTTGCATGGGCGACCGTCCGGGTCTGCCTGGCGCTGTTGGCAAGTGGGGTGCACTCGGCTTTGACGAAACTGTGACTAGTTACACGTAACTCGACAAAATTTTAATTCTTATTAGACTTTAATGAAGTGACTGATAGAAACACCATTATAATAGTCTTACCACGAACTTCTGCGAGGGATACACGGTTTTTATTTTTTCGCTCTCTCTTTTGCGTTTCAGTGTCACTCTCGGCCTCGCCTAGGAAGCCATCAACCCGCAATGCATCTATACTTCGCGGGTAATCGTCAACTCTAGCCCTGCGTTCAGTCTGGTTTCCGAAGCATACAGCCCAGCCTCCAAAGGGCCTCCCCCAAGCAGCCAAAGTACGCAGAAGATAGCAATAGGAATCGCTCCAAACGTGCACCTCTTGCTGCATCCACCGCAAATTCGAAGCCTTGGGGAGATTTCTAACCTATTGCCACGCGAGTATTTCTGTACGCAGGAGCCAGCTACAGGCAGTTCCGTATTCGTTAGCCAGCAACTGATGTACCATCACCGTTGGGACACCGATCCAGTTGGAAGTCGCCTTCGCTGCCCGGACGGCTGCACTCCCGCGACCTATGCTCCAAGCATTTGTGTTCTGCACCGTGGACAAATCCTGCTGCTCGCGAGATAGGACTTTGAATACTTACTTGGTTTGTAGATAGTCTTTTCATCAGTTAAGAGAATGTAACCTACGCTCTCAAGAATCTCGCTTTGATGAAGAAAACTTGATTGTCATGAACTTCTCCTTCACTTACTCTCGTCAATACACGCGCTCGCACAACGATCCACTCTGGGCTATCAATTCTGTCTATGGACATTTCCTGTAGCTTCCTGAAACTGTCTCCTGTCTACGTGGCCGTGCAGTGCTCCTGGTTAATCTGCTAGATGGCACCTACTGCCGCTGGTATTTCAATGAGACTCGCCCCGGCTGTGGTTTCCTTTCTTCACCAGAGTCTACATCTACATCTACAAGGATACTCTGAAAATCACATTTAAGTTCCCGGCAGGGGGTTCATCGAACAACCTTCGCAATTCAAACAAACCTTCCAATCTCGTATACGGCGCGGAAAGGATGGACAAATATATATTTCCGTAAGAGCTCTGATTTCCATTATTTTATCATGGTGATCGTTCCTCCCTCTGTAGGTCGGTGTTAACAAAATATTCTCGTTTTCAGAGGAGAAAGTCGGTGATTGGAATTTCGTAAGAAGATTCCGTCGCAACGAAAAACGCCTTTCTTTTAATGATGTCCAGCCCAATTCCTGTATAGTTTTTGTGACACTCCCATATTTCGCGATAATACAAAACGTGCAGCCTTTCTTTGAACTTTTTCGACCTACTTCGTCAGCCCTATATGGTGAGGAACACAAAACGCGCAGCCGTGTTCTAAAAGAGGACGGACAAGCGTAGTATAGGCAGTCTCCTTAGTAGGTCTGTTACATTTTCTAAATGGCCTGCCAATAAAACGCGATCTTTGGTTAGCCTTCCCCACGACATTTTGTATGTGTTCCTTACAATTTAAGTTGTACGTAATTGTAATAGCTAGGTATTTAGTTGAATTTACAGCTCTTCGGACTCTTGAGTTAGATTCATTTATCGTGTAACCGAAGTTTAACGAGAACATTTCGCACTCAAGTGGATGACCTCACACTTTTCGTTCTTTAGGGTCAACTCCCACTTATTAGTCGATAAACGACAGCGTCATCTACAAACAACCAAAGATGGCTGCTCAGATTGTGTCCCAAATCGTTTATATAGATAAGGAACAGCAAAGGGCCAATAACACTAGGGAAACGCCAGAATTTACTTCTGTTTTATTCGATGACTTTCCGTCAATTACTACGAGCTGTGACCCCTCTGACAGGAAATCACAAATCCAGTAAAATAACTGAGACGATATTTCATAAGCACACAGTTTCACTACGAGGCACTTGTGTGGTACAGGGTCAAAAGCCTTCCAGAAATCCAGAAATACGGAATTAATCTGAAATCCCTTTTCTATAGCACTCAACACTTCATGTGAATAAAGAGCTAGTTGCGTAAGTCTCTTCCACCTTTCTCTGTTCCAAATGAACGGGACACAATGGTATAATATATTGAAAGATCCGCCTCAGTTTCGCCTATTTTCTGAGGCGGATCATTCACTATATTACTCAATCATAGTTGTTGACGGGGCTGCAGTATGCTAAAAAAACACTGTGGTGCCCCTTGCCGACATCGAGCAACTGGTGTTGTCTCCTCCCAATATGTCACAGTGCCAGGCGTCAACTCCAATCGCTCCCATGGGCGTCGAGCCTCAAGGGTCTTTGTTGCGACGCAGCAACGGCCACACAGACAGCGACGTCATTGATGACTCCGACACTTGCCTCCACCTCTCCTCGGTCGCTTTCCACGAAGGAGGGGGAGGGGTGTGTGTGAGGTATGACTCTCAGCTTCCCCATCGACGCCGACACCCAGCGACGCATCTAAACTTAGCCGTTTATCGTCAACTCAACCCCTACATTCAGACTTGTTTCTGTAGTAAACAGCCCCGCCTCCAGAGTGTCTCCCGGTAACCAGCCTGAGGTCACAGAAGATAGCAACAGGGACTGCCCGAGACATGCACCTTTTGCTGCATTCGCCACAACTTCGGTAGCCAATAGGAAAATTGTAATCTTCCGCCAAGAGAGTATTTTTGCCCCTGCGGAATACGTAGAGCCAGCTCTATCTTCGCCACCCAGCGAATGACACAACACTGCTTGGATACCGCCTCAGATCGGACGTCGCCGGACGGCTGCACTCCTGCGTCCTGGGCTGCTAGCCTTGGTGTTCTGCAACGTGGACAAATCCTGCTGCTAGTGAGCCTGGTCTTTGAATACGTACTTTGTTTGGAACCAGACTTCTCGTCAGTTAAGAGAACGTAACTGAGGTCTTAAGGTCATACTCCCCTTCCGAAGAAGAATAATTGTTTGCGACGGACTTCACCTTGACATTACTAAAGAGAATTTCTTGAGAACATTTATTTCCGTTTATTGTACTGCTCAGAAATAGCAGACTGTTTCTATTTGAAGTTTACTTGTTCAAGTAAATAAAGTTTAGTTACATCTTCTTGTTAGGTTGTGGAAGTTTTCGAGTGGAGAATACTACACGTCTATCCCATTGTACGAGTTCCTTCCGTTTTTACATGATTTGCAAAATTTATTTTATTTTAACTTTCAGGAAGATGCTCTTTTGGCCACTATATTCTCAGTGAAGTCAGTGTGGAGAGAAGTTGTGTGCGCCAGGCGTGCCTGAACCAGTGCGCGAGGTAGTGCAGTGGTCAGCACAATCGAATTTGAACCAGGAGGTTGACGGTTCAAATCCGCGTCAGGCCACCCATGTGTAGGCTTTCCGTAATTTCTGTAAATCAGTTTAAACAGATTCCGAGAAGGTTCCTTGGAAGGGGCATTCCGATTTTCTTTCCCACCCTTAAAACTGTCTGAGCTTTATCACCGTCCCCTAATTATCTCGATGTCGACGGGACGTTATTACTTCATCACATAGACCGTATTCCATCTATTATCATATTTTAACTGTCAGTGCGTGATTTTTTTGTAGTCCATAAATTGGGAATCAGCCTATCATTTGTGTAAATGTACGTGTGAAACAGCTTAACAATCCTAAAGACAGGGAGTCACTGTAACACGCAAACAATTATTAATCCGCATGTGCTGATTTGATCCACCACATCACTTACCCATAGTCTGACTCGCTGCACTTTAGTTATGTCAGGGTGTATGTTGGGCTACCGTAAATCATAACAGCCTTGTGACATGTTTCACGCTTTTTTAAAAAGAAAAAGTCGCGTAAGTGCAACATTTTGTAAATATCGCTGTTCGTCTGTGATGTAGCTATTCTTCATTTATTAAATGCAATATTGTTTCATCAGAATTTTACCAAATAAGTCGAATATAATTTTAACTATTAGAGTGGGAAATTGTGACAGTTGCATTTCTGCTTAAGCTGCTCGTATACTCAGGGCTGTTCGAAAATTGTAACTGTGGAGGTCATCTATGGGACATAAAACTGCATAAAAGGAAGTTTGCTGAGAGAGAACGCCATAAACAAACTTCAGTTCAAAGTTAATGATAATATTATGTTGCAACACATGAGTAGCAATATTCTAAATAAAACACGGAATGAACCTCAAAGTTTCACCGTTTCATGAAGTTACAGAATATTTCTTTTGTCCCTTACTTTGGGCCGTTTTCAGTGAAGAGCCAAAGAAATTGTTACCCCTGCCTAATATCACGCAGGGCCCCCTCGAGCAAGCAGAAGTGCTGCAACACGACGTGGCATGGACTCGACTGATGTCTGAAGCTGCGCTGGAGGGAACTGATACCATGAATCCTGCAAGGCTGTCCATAAATCGGCAAGAGTACGAGGGGGTGGAGATCTCTTTAGAACATCACGTTACAAGGCATCTCCGATATGCTCAATAATATGCATGTCTGGGGAGTTTGGTGGCCAGTGGAAATGTTCAAACTCAAAAGTGTTCCTGGATCCACTGTGTAGCAGTTTTGAATGTGTCGTGTGTCGCATGTTCTGCTGTAATTTCGAAAGTCCGTGCGAATGCACAATGAACATGAATGGTTGCAGGTGATCAGACACGATGCTTACGTACATTTCACCTGTCAGAGTCGTATCTAGATGTACCAGGGGTTCCATATCACTCCAACCGCGCACGCCCACACCATTGCAGAGCCTCCACCGGCTTGAACAGTCCCCTGCTGACATTCAAGGTCCATGGATTCATGAGGTTGTCTCCATACCGATACCCGTCCATCCGCTCGGGTTGAGGGGCACAGGCGAGGCGTAAGGCTTTGTGTCGTCCAGTCATCAAGGGTACACGAGTGGGACCATATCGGTGATGTCTCGTTGAATGTTTCGCACGCTGACACTTGTTGATGACCTAGCCTCGAAATCTGCAGAAATTTGCAAAAAGATTGCACTTCTGTTTCGTTGAACAATTCTTTTCAATCTTCGTTGATCCCGTTTTTGCAGGATCTTTTTCCAGCGATTTCGGAGCTTTGACGTTTTACCGGATTCCTGATATCCTCGATACACCCGTGAAATAATCGTACGGTAAAATGCACACTACATCGCAACCTCGGAGATGCTGTGTCCCATCGTTCTTGCGCCGACTATAACACTACGTTCAAACTCATTTAAATCTTGATAACCTGCCACTGTAACAGCAGTAACAGATCTAACAATTGCGCCATACACTTGTTGTCTTATACAGCGTGTTACAAAAAGGTACGGCCAAACTTTCAGGAAACATTCCTCACACACAAAGAAAGAAAATATGTTATGTGGACATGTGTCCGGAAGCGCTTACTTTCCATGTTAGAGCTCATTTTATTACTTCTCTTCAAATCACATTAATCATGGAATGAAAACACACAACAACAGAACGTACCAGCGTGACTTCAAACACTTTGTTACAGGAAATGTTCAAAATGTCCTCCGTTAGCGAGGACACATGCGTCCACCTTTCGTCGCATGGAATCCCTGATGCGCTGATGCAGCCCTGGAGAATGGCGTATTGTATTACAGCCGTCCACAATACGAGCACGAAGAGTCTCCTACATTTGGTACCGGGGTTGCGTAGACAAGAGCTTTCAAATGCCCCCATAAATGAAAGTCAAGAGGGTTGATGTCAGGAGAACGTGGAGGCCATGGAATTGGTCCACCTCTACCAATCCATCGGTCACTGAATCTGTTGTTGAGAAGCGTACGAAAATTTCGAATGAAATGTGGAGGAGCTCCATCGTGCATGAACCATATGTTGTGTCGTACTTGTAAAGGCATTTGCTCTAGCAGCACAGGTAGAGTATCCCGTATGAAATCATGGCGGTGAATTGAGGAAGTACAGTACATACTAACGAAACTAAAATGAGCTCTAACATGGAAATGAAGCGTTTCCGCACATATGTCCTCATAATATCTTTTCTTTATTTGTGTGTGAGGGAAGTTTCCTGAAAGCTTGGCCGTACCTTTTTGTAACACCGTGTATAGGCGTTGCCGACAGCAGCTTCGTATTCTGCTTGTTTACATATTTCTGTACTTGAATACGCTTGCCTATACAAGTTTATTTGGCGCTGCAGTGTATTTTACAAAATATTTCCTCATTTTTTTACCAGTTTCATCTTTTGTTGTCGGCTATATCTAGATTTTCCCCACTGACTGCATCATTAATATGTGTACCATCGTTCCTGATTATGATTATTACACCCGAATAATATCCCCCTTCGTGTATCACCACCACATTCTTCCCCACTGTCTTGTCTTCTTCCTTGAAACCCTCAGTCTCTTCCGTGGTATCAGCTTCAGAGTCCGAATATTGAAACAGACTGTAATCTGATTCAGTACACACTACACCGTCTTCGTTACTTTCACCAGAGCTGCAAGTGATGCGATGAGCTGTCTTCTTTTTTTAACTTCATACTTGTGTCTACAGAGGGTGGGTTCCGCCTACTTGAAGATTTAATTGTAGAATAATCTGCCGATAAGCATCACTGATGGAATGCTCTTTCCAGTGGTGACATTGACTCGCCTTCTCCTTAATATCAGCTTTATCTGTGTCATGTTGTCTGTTTTAGGTTAGGTGCTCTAAAAAGTTATCACTTACTTTTCCTTGTAACAGTTCATAATCTTTTCGGTTATTTAATTAATCTTCTAGATTTTGGATTACGTCCACATTTGATAAACCTCACACTCAGATTTTGAACATTATTCTCGTCAGCTTTCTCCACGAGTTCTATTAAGAAATCTGGAAACCCCTGTTTAGGCTTTATGGCACACCTCATAGCAACAGAAGACTTTTGCAATGTGTCAAGAGCTCTTTCCGGTGTCTCTTGAAGGGCCGGAAGAATGCCACCATCAATTACTGCAAGGAGTTTGTAGCATTTGGTAGCAAAGCTATGAAACGGATGCTATATTGCTAGCACTGTCGAATAACTTCAACATTCTGGTGGGAGTTCAAATTATCGCCTATTAATACCTTTGTCCTCTCTGGCCTTCTCAGGACAGGAAGCAAAAGGTTCATAAAAAAATCTCCAGATATACTGTAGTAGAATCATTCCGATGAAGTGCAATTTTACCTAGCAGCCAACGGACCATTTTAGGTCCACGTGCTCCATACATATTTACACTGTGGCTAATGTAAACAAGAGCAAACTCACCATCAGCATTCCTACAGGACAAAATGGAAGTACAGGCTTAGAGGCATCCTTACTTTCTCGGGATATTCTGCGTCCCTCATTATAATGATTTTAATGGATTCAGAATCATCCATAGGATCATTCTCGTCGCAATTCCAGGTAGTGGAACTTGGAACACATACGAGTTCAGAACAGAGATGATAAAAGTATCTGTTTACTACATTTCCAAAACACCAACCCTATCAATCAGTATGTTGGGAGAAAATCTCATAGATTTTGTACTATGACGAATAAATGCATTTAGCCACTTGTTTCCAGGAAAATTATTTCTAAAGCTTTTGACTTTTCCTCCCCACCGACAAAATATTTCTTCACTATACGTCTCAGATCGAACCCTGTGGCAGGAAACCATAAATGTACTAAGTCAAACAATGAAAACCAACAGTTCGTCTCCTTTTTAAACAATACGGTAGGACGACTTGAAGTCAAGGGCTGTTTGTTTTTTATTTTCATCCGTAGTGTTTTTCTGTGCCTGCCATAACTGAAAAAATTAACTGTGGAATTAACAACACAATCCAACAAATAAACCTGTGACCGCAACAGGAATTACTCTAATATGTACAAACTTACTTCTCAGCTACATTCCGAATAGATAAAGTAGATGATAAAATCTCATTAAGTACTTCCTGCAAAGTTTTTGTTGTATAATAGCGATACATCTGTGAGCCGACTCTTGTTGTTCACTTTGGAGTTCAAATGGGTCAAATGGCTCTGAGTACTATGGGACTTAACATCTATGGTCATCAGTCCCCTAGAACTTAGAACTATTTAAACCTAACTAACCTAAGGACGTCACACAACACCCAGCCATCACGAGGCAGAGAAAATCACTGACCCAGCCGAGAATCGAACCCGGGAACCCGGGCGTGGGAAGCGAGAACGCTACCGCACGACCACGAGATGCGGGCGCACTTTTGAATCCCTTTATGAACCAAAGATGGCAAGAAACCCAGAAATATAGCTCAATCCAAAAATAACCGTGACCTGTAATACTACAGGACAACTTTGCGACAGTGCCACTGTGTCACAATACTTCACCCTGTTCCTTCACATTTTTAGAGTACCCATAAAAAATGTGAGAACGATATGCATTACATCCGAGATTTTTAACACAGATGGTCTCAACAAGTAATACAGTAAAGTTATCTCCGCCACACAGATCTGCTTACTACCCTCTTACAAAAGCAAAGTTACGGCAGAACCCTCTTTAGTGTCTTTAGCGGTGCTAAACAGTAGCTTTGGGATACGACTGTAGAAGACAGGTTGTTTTCAACTGCCCTACGAAATGGCGGCTCTCATCATGCATGTAGGCGACACAGCCTTCAAAGTCTGAAGTATCATGGAATATCCGCGATATTTAAATACATCGTGCATAGTATAAGTGGCACGAAGTTCAAAATCTTTCACAAATGTACTACGGTTTACGGTATAATATAAAAAATCGCACTACTACAAGTTTCGAAAAGAATTGAAAGAGAGTTTTTATCTGTTAAAATGCCGTAGAAATTATCTCATTGAATTGAAATGAGGTTTCATCTCAGTCTTCAGTAAGCGGAAACTCGTATTGCATGGAGAGCTATGAGACTTTCAAGGAGAGTGACAATTGTATTACGTGTAGATGATACGTACAGATGACTACAATGTGTTTGTGTGTGTGTATGAGCGCGCGCGCGTCTATGTGTGTGTGTGTGTGTGTGTGTGTGTGTGTCTGTGTGTGTGCATTTGCTTTGTATGACTTCGTTGGAACCCAGCCTACTTTTAACTGAAGCCGCGAGGGATTAGCCGAGAGCTCTAAGGCGCTGCAGTCATGGACTGTGCGGCTGGTCCCGGCGGAGGTTCGAGTCCTCCCTCGGGTATGGGTGTGTGTGTTTGTCCTGAGGATAATTTAGGGTAAGTAGTGTGCAAGCTTAGGGGCTGATGACCTCAGTAGTTAAGTCCCATAAGATTTCACACACATCCGAACATTTTTCTTTTCTTAACTGCAGTACCGACACCAAAGATGCTGCCAAGCTTAATGCTTAGGCAGATCAGCATCAAGCGTGTCACCTATCCACTCTCTACGAGAGACTGCGGATACAATTTAATCCAGAACATTGGCACAGAGACTGGTGATCAATAACTTTACGCCTCCATCCCTCCTGTCTTTTGCTGGTGAAGCATAGAGAAAGCAGCCAAGGTTGCGTAATACAACCATGCGCTTACTCATGCAACTACTGGTCACGAACGACGTTGATTAATTGCGTTGATTTGATGGGTGACCGGTGTATTCAGCGAGGCAATGCCACTGTCTCAATCTTCAGTGATAAAGCGATATATACATCTGACAACCAATAGCCAAGATTGATAATTTACAAAAGCTAATGGAATAGTGACTGACACCTGATAACCCAAAAATTATTTTATCAAGTTCTTACCAGACGTAATGCAATGCAGGACTACATCAATATAAAACTAATAGAGTCTGCTAAGTAAAACATTTAAAATGTATCACGACAAGGTAAAAATGAAATATAATGGGCCAATAGCATATAGTAACGGTCTTTCCAACAGTGTATTCCACTAAATAATGTGGATTCCAGCTTCAACATGGTTACAGGGAATGGAATTTTTGACGATCGTGATGTTGTGCAGGAGCCATGACTGGTTGTCTACAACTGATGTGATCAATGTTTCCCAAGGAAATGTGGAAAAAGGATCGAATTACAGGATATACAGGTTTGGTTCACCAAAAGCACATTCGGCACAACAATTCAACACAATGTTTGGCGGTATTTAATTGCAAAACGGAAGACTTTTACACCGATTTGTCACTGATAATGAAACCTGAATCCATCTTACACGACAGAGTCAAAACGGCAGTAATAATAATGGAAAAAGTATGGCGTAAGAGCGCCGAAGAAGGAGAAGACCATTTCGTGAACCAGTAAGGTGATGGTCATTGTTTCTTGGGATTCCCAAGGCATAATCCTCATGGATTACTTGAAAAATTGCGGAACCCTAAGTACACCCTATTATGGTTTATTGTTGCATCATTTGACGCAATCAGTGGCTGAAAATTGGCTAAAGTTGGTACGAAAAAAGATGCTCCCTCACGGAAGAGTGCACCATGTGACACATCAGCGATAACAATGGCGAGAGTGCATGAACTGGGCTTTGAGTTAGTTCGTCCTTCACCCTATTCACCTGAATTAGCCCTAAGTGACTTCTTTCTGTTCCCTAACCTGAAATATTGGCTTGATGGGAAGAGATTCTTGTGAAATGATTAAGTGATAATTATAGTCAATGAGTATTTTGCGTAGTCTTCCAGAACCTATTTTTCCAATGGAATGAGAAAGATGGAGGATCGCTGCATGAGGTGTACATCCTCACAGGAGACTATGTCGAGTAGCAACGTGAGCTGTTTACGAAACAGGTATTCTTGCTTACGTTCTTACCAGATTTATCGAACACTAAGTTATATCAAGACGAGCAACGGAACCGGAACAGAACCCTTTGGTACCCTCATTTTCCGTAATCCGAACCTTAACCATATTCATATACCTCCACTGTTTAATGACACTGGAAGATAAATTGACGTTTCTTACTGTCCAGATACGATGTGGAACGTTATTAAGATTTTCGCTAATACGTTTCAGATAATGCAAAAGAATTAATTCGTTCATACAACCCAATGCTTTTGTTAAATGAAATAAAATACGTACTGTCTTTCCATCTATTGCTTAATGCTGCTAGTGTCTCACAGACAATGGAATAGATTGCGCTCTCTGTCGACACTCGTTCAAATAATTCTTTCCTTCACTCAACATCTTTTCACGACATTCACTGCGTCACCCTCTTACCACTGCACCAGGAATTCTGTCATCCGCCACAGCAACGATTGCGATCAAGAAGACCAGCAAATATTACTGCAGAACAATTCATCGCGGATGGTTTTGATCTAAGTGAAAGCTGGAAGCATGAATGGTTAACAAAAACATTGGGAACAAGTGCCCATCACCTTGATCCCACAAAGAAGTCAAAAGGTTTTGACCTACCCAGGAACCTTTTGTGCCGCCTCAACAGGTTAAGGATTGGACATGGTTGTTGTAGGTACTTCAGGTACAAATGGTGCTGGATCAGTTCACCAATGTGTGAATGTAATCAAGAAGAGCAGACAATTGAACATTTAGTCCAACGCTGTCCACTTCATTCGTACCCTGGAATTCTCGATGACTTGTTCCTTATCACACCGAGCTTAATTAACTGGTTCAAAAATACGGACTTAAAGGTTTAATCTGATCTAATATCATAAGTATATTGTAAAAAATTATCTGCCTTATATCAACTGTGTATTGTATAAAATCATCATAAGATTAAATAAATACTGATGAAAAATGTTACTGTGTCTTTGGCAGGTTTGTGATTCTCTTCTGTCTGATGGTATTTTATTGACTCAGTGCAAAGTGACTACTGGAATCTCTCTTCTATCTATCGACCTCTGGTAGCGAGACGTGTTAATGCCTGGGCCAGAAGAGAGGCGGCCATTTGAGGTCTGCGGCGACTGCTGTCCTCCGTCAAGTGCGGCCATCAAGCGCTCGTTAGCTCGCCTCGCGATAACACAGCCACCAGCGCAGCCGGCGTGACTTTTGTCATCGCCTGCTTCACACAGCGGGCCGTCTAAAACCCAGACCAGCTCATTTCTTGTACACTGAGCCCCACAGGCATCACTCAGAAACATCGTCCAGTAACAGTGACCATATGGTGGTATATTTCTGCTAGGCTTTCGTATCGTAACGCAGTAGGATCACTTGCAACTTACGGATGCACCAACCGAAAAGAGGCTCATTTTAGCCGAAACGATAGTCCACACAACATACCAGAGTTCAAGCATAATCAGTAAATCGTATCATGTTTGCCGATATATGTTGCACGTAAAGATGCTGCAAACACGTAATTAGAAAGGCTACAGAACCGGAGAAGATCTCTATAAAATAAAAATTAATATACAGAAATCAATAACGTAATATCTGGTGTTTCCTATCATTATCCTGTCTGCTCTCCACACTTCGTGTCTTCTTTCTGGCTGCTGGTTATTCGCTTTAGCATATACAGCGTGTTTCATTTACCCTTACCACAACAAATAATGTTTTGTACAGAAGGAAAATGAAGTACCAATCAGTTTTTGTTTACCAACCTTGAGGAGATTAACAAGCATGATTCCCATTCTTATAACTTCGATAGTTACAAAGATATCAACAGCAGTATTTATTAAAAAGAAATAGCCCGTACTTTTTATTCGCTAATGCATTTCCTCCCTTCAAAACCTGATCAAAAACGCATCACAGTCTGCGAACCCTGTAAATGTGACGTAATTGAAAATATAAGACAGAATGACTTTGACTTCCTTTACTAGCAGACATTGCGAACAGCTGAGGTAAAATAACTCATAGACTTCCTGGAGCAGACTGTAAGCAAATGGAAAAAATGCAAACAAAGTGTGCATCAGTTTCAGTCGGCTGACACACTGTGCGCTTGTACAGTTCAGTCAAATTTCGTTTTGTGTGAAGTTTTAATAACGTCATAGTTACCTGAATGGAACATTGAGTTTCTGATCACGTCATGAGGAGTGGAAGTCGATTATCGAATAAAATGTAGAAAGATTTATTTGGAAAAGACGGTACTTCTGTTTATATTACTGTAAGGAGCAAAGTTACAATAAAGACAATCGTGCTGGTTAATGTACCATTGGTAGCGAAATAACATTTGCTTTATACTTCTTTTGTGAAGGTAAATGGGATATTATTTAATAGCATCACGTGTTACGTGAAATCTCAAATAACTTTGTCAACGCCACTATACTGGACGATATACAAAGTGTGAATACACTCCTGACTTGCAACCATTCGCTACAACTGCTGTCAGAACAAAAAGACCATTTTTTTCCGTCGATGACAAATTAAGATGATTCGGTATCACAGATATATTTACTCAAAATGAAGTCCTAATAGATGTCAAACCCATTACAAAAACAAAAAAAAAAGATAATACTTAAGCAAACTCTAAATTATGGCAACAAACCAAACGGACTGTGTTATGTAGAAGGCAGCATATTGTATAAGAATTTGTTTCAAAGATAAATTAACCTGAAAATGGCGTTATAGAATACATCCAGTTCCTTATGTTGGAAACACATAGCCGTGTGGGATTAGCCGAGCGATCTCAGGCGTTGCAGTCACGGACTGTGTGCCTAGTCGTGGCGGTGGTTTGAGTCCTCCCTCGGGCATGGGTGTGAGTGTTTGTCCTTAGGATAGTTTAGGTTAAGTAGTGTGTAAGCTTAGGGACTGATGACCTTAGCAGTTAAGTCGCATAAGATTTCACACATTTCAACAATTATTATTATTATTTTTTTTTTTTTGAACCATATAGACACAGCCTCCTGAATGTCGGCACGTCTTCTGAAGTATAAAGAAACAAGGTACTTCTATAATGGTATGAAGAGATGAAAATCACTGAGTTGCAATATGGTGCATCTGAAACGGTGGAGCAAATTACGCCAAGCGGAGAGCACAAGCGATCGAGTGTTGCGCAACTAGTCGACTCGTTTGGAACGCAGTCCTGGTCATTTACTCCGCATCCCCTTCTTCAACCGTTTCAGCGTGGAACACTTTTTGATCAGCGATAATCCTCACATGGATGAGAAAATCCACAAGCGTGGAACACTTTTTGATCAGCGTTAATCCTCACATGGATGAGAAAATCCACAAGCGTGGAACACTTTTTGATCAGCGTTAATCCTCACATGGATGAGAAAATCCACAAGCGTGGAACACTTTTTGATCAGCGTTAATCCTCACATGGATGAGAAAATCCACAAGCGTGGAACACTTTTTAATCAGCGTTAATCCTCACATGGATGAGAAAATCCACAAGCGTGGAACACTTTTTGATCAGCGTTAATGCTCACATGGATGAGAAAATCCACAAGCGTCGAACACTTTTTGATCAGCGTTAATCCTCACATGGATGAGAAAATCCACAAGCGTGGAACACTTTTTGATCAGCGTTAATCCTCACATGGATGAGAAAATCCACAAGCGTGGAACACTTTTTGATCAGCGTTAATCCTCACATGGATGAGAAAATCCACAAGCGTGGAACACTTTTTGATCAGCGTTAATCCTCACATGGATGAGAAAATCCACAAGTGTGGAACACTTTTTGATCAGTGTTAATCCTCACATGGATGAGAAAATCCACAAGCGTGGAACACTTTTTGATCAGCGTTAATCCTCACATGGATGAGAAAATCCACAAGCGTGGAACACTTTTTGATCAGCGTTAATCCTCACATGGATGAGAAAATCCACAAGCGTGGAACACTTTTTGATCAGCGTTAATCCTCACATGGATGAGAAAATCCACAAGTGTGGAACACTTTTTGATCAGTGTTAATCCTCACATGGATGAGAAAATCCACAAGCGTGGAACACTTTTTGATCAGCGTTAATCCTCACATGGATGAGAAAATCCACAAGCGTGGAACACTTTTTGATCAGAATTAATCCTCACATGGATGAGAAAATCAACAAGCGTGTAACACTTTTTGATCAGCGTTAATCCTCTCATGGATGAGAGAATCCACAAGTGTGGAACACTTTTTAATCAGCGTTAATCCTGACATGGATGAGAAAATCTACAAGCAGCACACCCAGCGTATCTGAAATCATTGTCTGTTAGCGGATGCCGTTGTTTTGAACATCGCGGTAGGTGGGACGAGCTGTATCTTCGTTACAATCATGCTGTCACCACCACATTGATCTATCGCGCGTCTGAATTATCACATTTTCCGTCCCTTGTGACGATGTGGAGAATGAGTGGAACACCCTCCCCCCGATGCCACATAATCCGCAATAGTGGCCACTCCTTCCTCTTGCTTTATTCTCGCCTGTTTACACTATGAACACAACCTCCTGCAGTGCACTGTGCTGTCTACGATAACACCTACATTGCCGATGGAGATGTTGGCTGAAGTTGTGAGCAGCCTTCCTCACATGAATACGGCAATCGGCCTGAATTAGTTCTTCGACACAGCACACGTTATCGTCTGGGGTGAACGTTCTTGACCACCCTGACCTTTGCTCATGTCGCACATTTGACCTCATACGTAATTCTCAACATGAATTTACTTTCTCACTTTATCATTGGTTTCCTCTACTCGTTATTCAGTGTACAGATTCAGTAACATTGGCGATGAGCCACAAACTGTTGTACTCTCTACTCAACAAATGTTTCCTTTTCATATCGTTCCACTTTTATAACTGCAGCCTGGGTTATGTACAAGTTGATGATTACCCCTTGCTCTCTACATTTTATCCTGCTACATTCAAGAAGTTCGTGGATGTGCTGGTCAAGCGGTTTCAAACTCTGATACAGGTGAGGAATTTTTCTCATTTTGAGCAAATTTAGTCAACCAGATATCAAATGAGTACTCGTGCTCTTTATCAGGAGTACCAGGTGACGTGCACACCACTCTACCCCCACTAGTCCTGCTCCGTTGAAACGCTGCACTCTACCTGCAGTCAGCCCAATAGCTCCGTCGCAGGCTTTAGTCATATAATCTATCGTTTATTTGCCTTCAGAAGTTCAGAGGATATTTTGCAGTCAACAGTTTCAATAGAAATGTCTAAATCTATAAATCTGTAAATCGAGGCCAACTATAAGTAGCATTATCACTTTATTTTCAGTTACAGTTCATCACACTTTAACAGGAATTTCATTATGTTCAGTAATGACCATTTTCAGAGAAGAGAGGCGTCACATAATAGTGGATGATCATCTATAACTCTATACAGCAGTCCTGAGTAAAATACTGGTAAAAAAAAATTATATTTACAGTGACGGAATAGGAATCTAAAACCCAAGAACAAGTTGTGCCACATAAACGAAACTTGGTAGACGTATTTCTGCATGTCAAAGATGTCTGTTCAAATTTCGCGCCAGTAAGAGTAGCTGTAGTAGCGCCACTATGCCGATCCAAATCAGGCTTGCTTTAAATGCACGCTGTAAGGTCATGAGCGTTAGTTATCTTTGAGACTGGACGTGCCGTGTTGATGTCGGTCAAGAATGTCTTTAAGGCGACAAAGCCGTCTTTAACAACACCTCACTGAGTTTGAAAGAGACTATGGAAAGGGGCTACGAGAAGCTAGATTTTCTTTCTGCAGTACTACAGAAAGACTTGGCAGGAAAGTAGCCATTTTACGTACAGCTGGCAGTGGAGATCACGAGATTATACGGTCGCAAGAGGACCGGGCTTCTGACGGCCACTTGGCTCTGCCGAGAGGGAAGACCATCGTGTTCGGCGTATGGCTCTGGCGCAACGCACTACATCTACAGCGGAAATTTGAGCAGCAATGTGCATAAGCATGGCACAACGAACTATTATAAATCGGCTACTTCATGGACAGATCCGAGCCAGGAACACTGTAGCATACATGCTACTGACCCCTAACCACCGCCATTTGCGACATCGGTGGTGTCAAGTGAGAGTTCATTGAGGAGTAGAGAGGTGGTCTGTTCTGTCTTCAGATGAAACCTGGTTCTGGTTCGGTGCCAATGATGAGCGCTTGTTTGTTAGAAGGAGGCCAATTGAAGCCTGAAACCAATATATCTCATCTACAACTGGAGTTATCGTCTGGGATCAGATTTCGCATGACAGCAAGAACATTCTCATTGCTATCCGACGCACACTGAGTTTAAATTTGTACATAAATCTGGTGATTTTACCTGTTATGCTGCCACTCATGAACTACATACCAGGGGGTATTTTCCAACAGGATTACGGCTGCGCACATACCGCTGTTGAAGCCGAACTCTACAGAGTGTCTACATGTTTCCTTCACGTGTGTGATCACCAGAAGTGTTTCCAATAGAGCACATGTGAGATATCATGATACAACTCCGGTGTCATCCGCAAACAGCGTTAACCATCCCTGTATTGAGCGACCAATGCATTAGGCGTGGAACTCCATCCGAGAATCTGACATCCGTCGCCTGTGCAAGATAATGCATGCTTGTCTACATGCTTGCGTTCAGCATACTAGCTGTTACACTTGTTATAATGAATCAGCATTTCACATTTTCAGTGGCTTATCCTACACTTACACAAACCTCTGATCTTGCTATATTAATTACTCAAATATGTTAGGTAAACAAATGAGTTCCAGAAACTTGATTAGCCTGCATTAATTATTTTTTAGTATTGCGATTTTTTCCTGTCAGGGCATATACAAGTGAAGTTCAGTACTGGAGAGGCTGCCAAAACGTCTAAATGACGTAGAAAAGTATTGTACCAGTGTACCACTATACTAGATATCTTCGGAACGTAAGGTCCGATTGATCGCAGAATGGAAACAAGAGTGAAATTCCGGGGTTCACGTCACTCTTTTGAGTTCTGTGAGCATAGATACGAGGCAAAGATGACTAGAAAACAGCGTCTCCCACCAGGTATGAGTGGCTATGAGAGATTTCATCTGATTTCTTGTAACCATAAAAACGTAAGTGTTACGCATTTTCTTCTTCACGACAAATCTCGGCCTCACACTGCAGGGCCAATGAGGAAGATTCTGAAGCATTTTCGATGGGACGTGTTTGAGCACCCACCACGTAGCACGGACTTGGCTCCCGCTGATTTTCATCTCTCCTCACATGAACCGCTGGCATTGAAGACAACGTTTTAGCACAGACTACAAACTGCAAACCAGCATATAGAATTGGCAGAAAGCACAGAGGACTGCCTCCTATGATGAGAGTATTGGAAAGGTGGTACAATGCTACGACAAATGTCTCTGTCAGAGCGGCGACTACGTAAAGCAGTAGCTAGAAGGTTTCAAATGCAACATTTCTGATTTTCACTGTGGTTTCGGTTTCTCAAGCGATCGGACCTTACTTTCTAAATAGCCTTCGTAAAACTAAACCTAAAATGCTTCGACGTCTTGTAACGTACTCACGTTTGTTATTTCGGATGACAGGGGCAACAAAATGCAATCTTCCTGGACTCCTCTATGTTTATAAGCCTTTATGGTTACTTCCTCATTTTCTTGTTGTGATTTTTACGGTAAATACACAAATTACATGGGAACCCCGTTGGTAAAATTCCAGATGTGGTTCAAGAAACCCTTCTTCTGGCAACTCGTCACAGAGTAATGACACGTAAGTTTTATTCGGTTTGTTACTCAAATTATATTAATGTGAAAATACTTTCGCAAACAGTGAAAATGCTGTAATGTGGAATAATCAAAACGTAACATACAGAGTAATTTAACAACCTACAGAAAAATGGTAGAGTAGTTTTGTGTAGCTGCGCGGTCGATATTTTTGACAATACCTGTAAAAGAACAGTTCCGGAATTGCTACGTACTGTATTGTAGACTGGCAGAACAGACTGAATAGTCTGTGATGAAAGTGTACACGTTTGGCATGATGACTGTTGCACTTCCCAGTATAGTATGCTTTATGGTAAATACTTATTACAGGCTACTTTAATGTTATGAAGAACTTGTCGGTAATTTTGGATGAGCTTTCCTAGGGCGAAAACGATGTCACGATTTGCAGAAAGACTTCTCCTTCCTTCTACGCCCTCAAAATGTTCCGGAACAGGATTGAAAACGTAAACTTGTGCAATAACTCATTCCACTAACCTCCACTACTGCGAAGTGATTCAACCCCCCCCCCCCCCCCCCCCCCCCCCGGCACGAGTAGTGAAAACACAAGGCGATTAGAAACATGCACAGATGCTTGTGTGCGTTACGTATTTGCAACATTCGGCTTTATGACTAACAAGGGAATAGTCCAATCCGACATGTCGAAACACACTCTGTAATTTTACATGCACCAACAGGAATACAACGAAACAAATACACTGTCAAAATTTTAGCTCATTAAATGCATTTTCTTTTAATTTTTAAATTTGAATATTTTTATCTGACGAGGAAATGCTTATGACAGCGGTTTGTATAGCCCTTCTTTCCTAGCACTCGATAGGCTGTGACAAGAGTGCAGTGCGCCGCGTAACGCTAATATCTGAAGCACTTAACCCATACAAAAAATGTCACGTATCGTTAATGTTTCGAATAAGAGGCAGTTCGTGTCTACAGCTAAACTGTTACATACGTAATTCCTATGAAGTTAACTAACAGAGGAAAATAAATCAGGGCAGTGTTTGACGTTTCACTACAGGTGAATTCCATCAATCGTGATTTAAATTTATTGAAATGAAACCTCACCCTATAACAATTCCTGTCGCACAGTCCCTGTGACAATTTTTGAATAATGTAAATTTTAGTAACTATACAACAATTTTTTGTTTATTCGCCGTACTTGTCACAATAAAGCGAAATGTCATTTGATTGATCGAAACAAACATTTTCCTTACACTAGGCAGCAGTGACGATAGAAAAATTAATGCTTGCAGATACATTACAGTAATTGCACTAGTTACCAAATTCAAACCTTTTTTCTGCATCTGGTTTGCAAATGGGAGGATTTGCATAATTTTGGGGTGCTGACTTCACAGGTAAAATCAGCTTTTCTCCATGACGTCATATTTCCTAGATACACAGCAGAAAAAAATGGTAATAGCGAAAGTTGACAAACTAAAATACACATTCAGAACGTTCGAAATCAAAATTATTTTGTATTTATATATGGGTATGATACCATCAAAAGGTCCAAATTAGTTCATAAGATATTTTCACCTTTAATCGTCTTTGGTTTTAGAAAAATGCGACTACGGAGCTCTTCTTTTGTTTGCCATTTCATCACTCTCCCTAGCAAGAACCCAGCAGTAATCACCCAACATCGAAGGTTTTCAATGGCCGTGGTAACGATGTTCCATGGTAAGAATGTCTTGGTGAAAGCGTTCGCCATGCTCTTCGCTTAGGGCTACCATATTTTTGGAAAAGAAATCAAGGTGAGAACATAAAACTTGAATTTTAAGCGACATTCTACACTCCATGTTCTTGTAATTGTGCAACAGATCCTTCACAATGGTAACATAGTTGTTATATTTTCTGTTACCCAAAAATCTCTTCACAACTTCTTTAGAAAAAGACCAAGCAGCTAATTGGATATTTGTGAGTTTGGTATCAAAGGACGAAACTTTCAGTAATTTTCATATTTGTGGGCCAACAAATATACCCTCTTCAGCTTTCCCTCACTTAATTTCGGAAACTTTTCTTTTAAATGATTGAAATCCTCATCTTCTCTATCGAGAGCTTTTACAAAATTCTTCATAAGGACCAACTCGATGTGAAGGGGAGGCAAAATGATTTTATCGGGCTCACCCAATGTGGTATTGTTCACATTTACATTTCCAGGAACATATGACTTCCTTATGGGCCATCTTGACTGTATAGTGGTTCTTGGTGTCACGGCTGTCATAAAGGCACAAAAAGCAGCAGTATTTCATGAATCTGTCTGCAAACCTGTAAGGAGTGCAAGAACGTTTAAATCACAGCACAGCTGCCGTTCATGATCCTTATATCTGACTGCCTCTAGCAGCAAAGTCATGGTTTCATAAGTTTCTTTCATGCCTAGTGCGGAAGCCAAAAGTATCGATGGAAATGCTTTGCCATTATGGAGTAATATTGCTTTCAAGCTGGCTTTACTGGAGTCGCCACTCCTATGGATTATGTTGTACACCTAGCTGCTTCATTAGACCATTGACACCTCTACATAAACACATTGAATGCTGCATATCGAAATATTGGGCGAAGGAAGCAACTTTTTATTTGAAACAGGGAATTTTTGTCCCTGGAGCTAGAAGGTTTCGTAGTTGGAGTCTCGACCCCAAGAATTCAGCTTGCTGTTTCTAAAGTTTCACATCGCGAACCAAATCGTTCAGTTCCTTTTGTTTAAGTAGATGAGGCGAGGTGTCATGATATTGAGGGCAATACTCTTCTACATGTTCAATACTTTCTGATTCACTTGACATGTTGTGTGGTTCCGTGACTTTCAAGTTACAGACTGGAACAGGCCACCCCTCATCGTGGGGCACATGTAAATGGACTGAAGGCATATTTGGACACTTTATTTTATGTCTAGTTTTGCTTGAATGTCCCGAAATGTTTGTAAGACAGAAGTAACAGTCTGAATAATGGTCTTTAGGCTCATACCACACCATCGGAACGGCGAATGGCATAGCTCGGCGTTTTCCTTTCAGCCACTCGTTTAAGGTTGTAGCACAGGCTATGCACGCAGTATAAGCTGCCAAATTTTTATCTTGATCAGCAACAGGACAATCAAAATACAATTTATATGCCTTCTTAACCAAATCAGTGATTGGTTTTCTTTCACTTTTGGAGTGAATTTCCCACACTCATAACAAAAGTTGTCGGGTTGGTTTAGACAGCTACGAGGTTTACCAGTTGCCATTTTTCTTAGTGTAAGTTTTAAACACAAAAATTTTGCAGTGTCTTTGACAGAAAAGACTCACTGAGGATCTCATTCACACCATTGGATTACCACACTAACCATTTACTGACGGTTTGTAGATCGTCTAGCTCTCCTCTGCAAATCAAAATCAAACAATTAAACATCAAAACAAAAGAACAACAAAAAGCGAGATACTGAACATGAAAAATAAAAACCTTAATTAGAAACTCAAAAATGGTACGTGCTAGAACATTTTGAAAGGTATATTCCGATTCTACAAACCAAAATACATACTTGTTGATGTATCACATCCCAGATGTAAAATGGCTGTTTTATGTAGGCAGAATTTTAGTGGAGTATGAAATGGTCCTGCCCATTGCTCTGCTTATTGTACCGCATACTGAGCTTACTTAACGAAATTTGTAACATGTGCCAGTGAAAACTGATAATGCTCAAATGAATAAAATTTAAGAATACTGTACTCCTGATAAACCCCTGACGACACAGTGCTATCAGTAGTCATATTGTTAGACAATTTCCTTAAAAATTTTCTCCACAGTCGAAATAATTCTTTATCGAGTCACACTGGTTCTTTCGGGTGGAGTCTAAATTATATCAAAAGTCTTTTCGTCGTCCTCTTGAAAGACAAAAGCATCATAAAGTCCAGGCCAAAAGACGAAGAAAAGCCGTGAATAAACTTTTACAACTGGTTAGGATCCGTGTGGAATGAAATGTTCAAAATTATTCCTTTCCAATTTTGAAGATTTGTATGTGTCTATCATAAGCCACTAAACAATACTTTTATTTTTTATTTTTGGTCCTGGTATGCCTTGAGGTCCCGGCAGACAGACATAAAGCTGCGGAAACAGGAATCCACTCATACTGCCACGGTCGTCGTCGTATATAAATGTGTCATAACATTAATGGATTGCACAAAAGACTCTGTTCTTCAAATTGATAAAATGCAATTAGCTCACATTTATTTCACGAAATCTGACCGATCAGCATTATACGCAAAGATTTGCTGATAACAGCATGCTTTGTCTTCACATCAGCTGCGGATTAAAGGCATCTTCTCTATACTTTTACTCGAAGCAAACTTCGTTGTGTTGGGTCTTCATACACTACATGATTTCTAGAATCTGCTTAAACAGGTCGATGAATACTTACAACCAACAATTTTCGTCTCAGTTGTGGTTTGGTGGGTCCAGTCTCGTAGATATCCATCGGTTACGGTAGGTTGCCTCTTATGAGCAGTTTTACGTAGTTCGTATCTGAAGGAATCTCCTCTAAAGAAGAGCTGTTCATGTTCTTTATTCAGGTTTAGGGGCTTATCTTGGTTATTAATGGTAGTATCAGAAGTATTGTGAGCTCCCTATACAGTACATCTTTCAATAGCTTTTTTTGTACGATTTTGCGAATTTCATTGTAGCGCATATTAAACGTTAAATGCAGTGAATATTAATTCAGTCTTTTCACCACTTTTAACGTTTATGCTACAACTGGTAATTATTATTATGGATATTAAATGAATTATGGATTTCAGTCTACATTAACTGCGGACAATTGTTTCAAAGACACGGTCAAAGAAAACTGAATTTGCTTTTACTAATTACGATCGTGCTGAGACGTTTTGTCTGTTTACTGGTGCACCATCAAACAAGAACATGCGCCCGCCATGCAGCGCATTTGCAGTCCGCTATAGCTCCGGTAGCGATGCACATGCCTCCAGCAACCCGGCGATATTCGAATTTGACAGTTTTCAACATTTTCTTTTTTTATTTACTTGCAGTACGTCTTAACAGCAGGGCCTTCATTTCGGTGTATTTTTCCTGTATAAAAGAAAGTTATAGTGATTGCAGCCATACATGTTACGTGGCTGCCGTACGCTATGTATATTTCAATGGCTCCTTAGTGCACAAACATTCAAGTACCTCGTTGCAGAGGTGAAACACCTTTTGTGCCATCGTAGTATTAACACTGGGTCTCAGTTCTATGGTGTGAGGCAGCAAGGCACTGCTTCCTAAATATTCCCAGAATGAATAAACGTATCGAGGTCCGGTTATCGCTAAGTTTTATCGGACCTATTGAAAATTTTCTCACGTTCATAATTATTATTTATCGTTTATAGCCACCGAATTACGGCAGCGCAATTGTTTCTTTTTTTCTAAAGGAACTGCATACTTTTCTCTGTGGTATTGGATAGAGGCTTTTAGGAGACCTCCAACAGCATAACATGTCTGAGGTTTGATCGAAAAGTATAAAAATAACAGCGCCGCAGGCCACAGCCCAACGTTCAGGAGAAGAGTGTCCACAAAAGTCTGCCCTATGACACCCACTTTGAGCAAAGACGGAACTCAGGTGTCGTTCGTGTATTTATGATCACGGCTGTTCAGCCTAGTGCTCAAACTGTGGACCTCGCTCATTGCTACACGCTATAGAGTGAGTCTGGAGAAACGATACTGCACGTTGAATTTCGTCTGCAATTAACGACGGCACTGGCCCGTGTTATAAGGCATTTAATGGCTTTGGGAATCGTCGGTGTTTCGTAATAGACTTCTTGTCTTACCTTTCGCGCGCACAATGGTGTAGAGGTGTTACATTAGGCGCGTATGCAGACCATTTTGCTTTTCCTGAATGTCTGTTCCAGTACTCTCCAAATATTCTCCTAAGACGATCTGTCATTACATCTGTGGAATGGGAGGGACATCCATCATGTTGGCAAAACATTGATTGCCTTATGGCCAGTGGCATGTCTTCCAGTAATTGCAGCTGCAGCATCTCGTAGGATCTCCAGGTACTTGACTATAATTAGGTTCCCACATTAAAATAGGGGCCAACGATGCATGTCATGAAAAACATATACCAAATCGTGATACACCAAGAGCATTGTTTTTATCCTTTTCTTTTTTTTCTTTTTTTTTTTTTTTTTTTTTTTTTTTTTTTTTTTTTTTTTTTTTAGCCAGCGTCGATTTTCAAATGACTGTTCAGTGCATATTATAAAGATTGACTTTCACATGGCCGGCCAGTGTGGCAGAGTGGTTCTAGGCGCTACAGTGCGGAACTGTGCGACCGCTACGGTCGCGGGTTCTAATCCTGCCACAGGCATGCATGTGTGTGATGTCCTTAGGTTAGTTAGGTTTAAGTAGTTCTAAGTTCTAGGGGACTGATTACCTTAGAAGTTAAGTCCCATAGTGCTCAAAGCCATTTCGAACTTTCACATGGTCTGTGAATGATGCTTCTTCCTTTAAAATGTTTTTTCTTAGGTATGCTAGGTCACTTAGCACTTTTTGTAGGAAAATTAGGTGAACTGTAAGCAATTTTAGAAGTCAATATCAAAGAGCTGTAGACGCAACAAAATTTGAAGAGAATGAAATGCCATGGAACGTACTACTTTTTTTATTAAAGCCTTCCGAGATGTCTCCTCGCGACATTTCTTCTGTTGGTGACACCTACTAAAATGTTAGTTTCATTTCTTTCGTCAGTTCCCCTTCTTTGTACTTGGTGTATTTTATTCTCCGCATATCCAGTTTCTAGAAATTATTTTTATAATGTTCTGAAAAACGTATACTGAGTGCCTTGTATGATTTGGATACTCTTCAGTATAAAACCGTTGCTCTATTAGTTTGGTAACATTCAAATTAAACGATATTCACTTTCTCGACTGCCGAATACATTGTGAACTGAAGCACGGCAGGCAATTTTGAATGTCATTTTCATTTAATTTGAGGTTGATTGTTTTATGTAGACGATGATAACGGTGGGGACTGCGTTAAGGATATTTTTATTGAAGATCTTAGGCCATAGTCACTGTTTATAATGTGCTCTGTGTAGACTCACTTCCCTTCTGTAACATGGTGGTGAACTCATTGGCTTATGAATGTTTTTTTCGTATGGGTGAACACACAGTGCATTTTAGTTGAAATGGGGCGAACAGTGAATGCTACGGAAAACGGCCCTTTGCTGGTAGTGGAGACCGGAGGTTCTTCTGGAATTTGCGGAGCTGAGTCTGCAGTGGTAGCAAACCATTGTAGAACATCTCGCGCATTCTAGTGTCCACCCCAGGACATAGAGACGCGGTTGGAGGCCTGCTTCCTCATGCTTTGCAGACCGCCTTTGTAGACAGCTATTGGCCGCTTCATGAAACACGGGTTGCAGAAAGTAATGTGCTAACCTCGTGAGATGACTTTTATAATTTCAAAGGTCCTCTCATGTGAGGTTGGTGTCTAAGGCACGATAATGTGCTATTTGTACCTTAGACTGTGGCGTCATGAGCACAGATCCGGAGCGGACGCTTTTTGGTAAAGTTGGGAGCGTTGCTGTATGATTGACAGCAGATCACTACACACCGTTTTTGTGGGATTCTCTGTGTGGGAGGAAAGCCTTGCTGTTGGGCTCTAGTGTTTTGTATTTCACCATTGACAACTGGCAGGAGCGTTAGAGACACCTAAGAACATAGGAGTGAAGTTGGAGAGGCAGTGGACGCATCATTGACTCTGGGTTGAGACGCGGTGGATATGGCATCAACTTCGGCTGAGATGTGGTACTGCCCACAGCGACTTCCGAGTTAGGAGAAGTCCAAGGAATAGTGCCGCAATTGTAGTAACGTGTCCTTATCAACTCGAGGTAGCTAGCAAAACAGCGTCGTTCATCACTGTGCACAATTACATTATGGTGAGCATTCGTATCCAGCATCGGCGAGCTAGATTATTCCCATTCTGCACCTGTGGAACTATATACGATCGCCTGTCCCAGGTTCAACGTACATGTGTTGAAAGTATGAACCTTTCAATCACAGACTAAACTTTTAGTCACTGTTTTCCGTCAGGAAATAGTTACTTTTGAAACAGTTCTAGGCCGTTACAACTGAGTTAGCCGGACGTAATTTCTCCCGCAGACAAATAACACTGCCGTCATTATAATCACTAATCACAATTTTCAGACGGAGAGCATCAGTCAGCTGCTTCATTGTCCCCTTGATGATCTGTGATAATCTGTGACTGAAGTCGGACAGTTTAAATGAAGGAGTATTTTGGTCAGACGTCTTCCTGTCGCATTAAATTATTGTGTAAATATCACATTTAGGCTCTTCGCCTAGGGCCTAAAATTGTGTTATGCATTAGAAGTCGTGCACATTAAACTCGTAAGATAGGTCTTAAAGGAAGGGCTCATCCACATTTACTTTTCTGGAGTTTTTCACGAAGATTGAATTTGGCAAAATGTCTCAAAGATTATAAGTGTACCTTATCTGATTGCTGCATTAGCGGAAGACAGACTGGTGGGCTTCAAATGCACAGGTAAACGCAGGAACAATACCTGAATTACGCGTTGGCTTGTATTCCTTATGTTAGGGCCGAGGTTTTCGGAACTTCTTCTCTTTGATGGCGACACAGTGACTTGCGGCGCTATTTTCTTGATATTATTTGAACATTGTTGTAATGTCATTGAAGGTCTCTTACAAGTTTCTCTCAAAAGCCACAGGGAAAAGTAAGTACTCCCATTAGGAAAAAAAAAGAAAAGAAACATCAAAAGTTGGTGTCGTAATTTGAAGACCATGAACGATAAAAATTTCTTGTTTATGTCAGAAAATTGACTATATTGTTTGCTATAACTGAGGAAAAGCCGCACCTCGATGTATTTACTCACTCTTCAAATACTCGTATGTGGGGTGGACCGTCTTAGCTTTCTCATTCTATTTCATATTTCGCATACTCTTCTGTTGCCGCCGTCCGTCTCTGCAACAAGATGTCCAGCACTCTGCCCACGGTTCAATGTCATGCTGCTTTTAAGAAGTAAACGAAGCACTTCCTTCTGTTACTCTCTTAACGATTTCCCCAAGACTAATGCGAACTTCCGATTTTCCCTCGGTCGAACAGTCTTGTTCCTGTCACGCTTCATTGTACTTATCTTTCTCTCTGTGCCACGCCACCTCCTTTTCCCATATATTCGTCAACTGTGTGTTACCCTGCTGCTCTTTCTCTACGTCTTCAGCACCGTTTTATTCTGCCCACAGCTGCTAGAATTCATAATAAAAGAATCACTATATGGTAGTTTATAATTACAGCTGTACTTCTCTCGGAACGGATACGAGCTGTGTGACCGGCTAGCCGCGCAGTCTAACGCGCTGCTTCCCAATTGAGAACGCGCGTCACACAAATCCGCCTGACGGTTTCGTGTCAAAGTCTGGTGTGCCGATCAGCCTGTGGATGATTTCTACGGCGGTTTTCTATCTACTTCGGCTAATACGGGCTGGTTCCCCTTATTCCGCCTCAATTACACTATGAAGGCGATTGCCGCACAAACACTGTCTTCCCGTACATGTACACTATCATTACTCTATCAAGAAAACTTTTGGGGTTATAATCGTCTGGTATGAGACGTTCCGGGAAGGGGAGGGGGGCTGCATTGGGGCTCGGACCAGACAGTAACCCTGGGTTTGGTGTGGGGTGACGGTTAGGTGGGTGGACTGCTGTCGCATGTTATGGTTTTGTGAACCACCGACGGCTACAGCTAGCTCCCCAGTTTAATACACAATACACACTCAGATGTTTAGTTTCTCAATGTAGTACAAGTTAGTTATCGTGATATAGGATTCCACATAAAACCAGTAGCTCAACGTACCAGTTAATGATCTCTAGTCGAATTGCTTGTGAAGTGTCTATAATGTATCAAAAGTTGATTACACTGCGTATTACCGGAAAATTCAGTGCAACTGTGAAGATGCTTGCACAGAATAGGGTAGCATGGAGAGCTACATCAAACCAGTCTCAGGACTGAAGACCACAACAACAACAAGAAGAACATTAGAATCTCGTATTGCTGAGTTGTTACACAAATGGGGCAGATTGCTTTAAAACAGCGATTTTATCTCGTGCTGTGCTGCATAAAGACAGGTTCCATCAATAAATGTAAGGAAATGTTTCAAGCGAAATATTCTAGTACGCAACTCTCCAAGACCTGCAGTACTTAGGTATGTACAAGAAATGAAGCGCTGTAGGATCCGTTCAGAATATGCAGGTGAATATGCAGGCGAATAGGAGACTGGTGAAGATACCTGAAACTATAGACAGAAATCGCTTGGCCGTTACGAGAAGTCAACAGAAGTCGGTAAGGAAGCTATCACAGCAGGCTGGTTTAGCCAGAATGAGATTTTCGCTTTCCAGTGGAGTGTGTGCTGATATGAAACTTCTTGGCAGATTAAAACTGTGTGCCCGACCGAGACTCGAACTTGGAGCCTTGCCTTTTTCGGTCAAGTGCTCTACCATCTGAGCCACCCAAGCACGACTCATTCACCGTCCTCGCAGCTTTACTTCTGCCGGTACCTCGTCTCCTACCTTCCAAGCTTAACAGAAGCTCTCCTGCCAACTTAGTTCAGCAAGGTTCGCAGGAGAGCTTGTGTAAAGCTTGGAAGGTAGGAGACGAGGTACTGGCAGAAGTTAAGCTGTGAGGACGTGGCTTGAGTACTAAAAGATGTGACTTTGAAAGCCTATCGTGTGAATGTTGTGCAAAAGTTGAAATATAAGGATCAGGACAAAAGAGTTCTTCATTGTAACCGACTGTTGACATCAACTGCTAACTGTTTACCTTCATGTCAGATGAGGCCGGGTTTCATTTGTCAGGTTGTGTAGTTTCCAGAATTTCAGATACTGGTCACAGGACAGCCCACATATTCTGAATGAAGTACCTCTCCACTGAGAGAGGATAAATTTGCGTTGTCCAGCATGCGTATTATTGGCCCCATAATTTTCAATCACGCCTTACACAGTGCCAGGTACCTAGAGATCTATAACTCTTTCTATGCACAGTTAACAGATTCAGAGAAGCTATATGCAGTACTCTAGAATTATGGAGCAACCACTCACACATTCAGCCAAAGTATGACCCCAATCACAAACGTGTTCCTTGAAGACAGACTAATCAGTCCCCGGATGTAACACAGCGTGGTTTTTATTTATGGTGCACACTAAAAAGGAAAGTGTATGCTGAAAACCCTCGCACAGTCTACAATCTTAAACGGAACATTTCTTTAGGAATTAACGTCACGCCTACAGAGCCATAGCGCGTTGCTGGTAACATCACCACACGAAGTCAGCGACGTCTGCATGCCGATGGCCACCACTTCCTGCATCTGTTATAAACAAGTAACTACATGTTTTTTACTATTATTATTATTTATTCTTTTTAATTAGTTCATTGTCACTTAAAACTCTGGCGTAAGGCCTACAGGCTTTGTGTGGTACATCCTGTCTGTGTAATGTAAGTATATAGTATATCTGGTAAAGTGTGAAAGAATTGCTGAAGGCCCTAATTTCCCCAGATACAATGAATAAATAAATTTCCTCAGAGACACAGGAAATCAGAGAAACAAACCAAATAAGTCGTAATTATTTTGGTACTCTTTAACGAGCTACCGGAGGCCGCGGGTAACTGATACCAAAATATCTCGTCGGTAAAGTTCGCATTTACCTTATAGTTCTATGTAAAGAACGGTGTGAGGGGTGAAATCGCAATTTCATCAGAGGAATGACGTTTGGCTTCCTGCCTCATCGGACATTGATCTGGCGCAGTGAGATGGCTGTTTGCTCGCAGGAGGCGGGAGGAAGGCGTCTTCCGAGCCGGAGGAACGGACAGAAGTTAGGCGCTGCGTAAACTCGCCCAACTCCCTCCCCCAGGACCCTGCCGGAACTCGGTGCCCCACTGGCCTAACCCTGAACCCCCCACCTCCCCCCCACCTTCCACAACTCCGATAACTCACCCGTCTTCCGAGCCAGTATCTGGTCTGGGCGCCCCGGACGCTGTATTGTGCGATAAATGCACAACAGCCAGCTAGTTGCGCCATTGTAATGGATTCTGTAATAGCATTTACTGTCAGCAATACGCTGTTATTAACCGGTAAAGACAACTCAGGCACTCACGAGAGTGGCATTTCCATTGAATTTAATATTGTGAAACAGAAAGATGGCGCCTAGGCGCTTGCACAGGGGTTATACAGTAGTCTAGAAAAGAAACCCTCAACTGATTACCAAGTTTTAACAGGAAATTTCACTTTTTTTTATTTTGCTTCTCACGACATTTCAACCTCGGCATCCGTGCAGTTAATTTCAGTGACAACAACAGTGTCTTTTAAGAGCTCTCATTTAACAAATCATTCATATTCGCCATGGCATCTATCGTTCAGCGTCTAATACAAGTAAATTTTTAAACTGTGAAAACAAAGCGTTATCAGCTTTACATCCAAGATACAAATTCAGCTGTTCTGTTTTCCAAGACGGAAGATTCAGGAGGTGTTGTAAGAAATAAAATCTCTATCTTGCGTAGTCACTATTCGAGAAGCACAGTTATCTTGTGACAGGATTGCATGCTCTCAAAATTCCAAGATAGTTGTTTTGTATGATGTGTACATTTTTGTCTTAAGAGTACAAACCGATGGATGTTTGGACCCAGCCTGTTTTTTCACAACAGTTATGTCCTGGCAGACTCAGCTGGCGAACTGCACCTGCAAGAAAACTTTCTCTTTGTGTTTTTGCTACCTTAATAGTACACCTCTGCGCTACAAAAGCTGCAAGGTTTGTACATACTTTGTCTTTGCTTTGACTGGACGCTATGCAGAGAGATAGTAGCCTTATAGTTCCATGTCGCAGACTTGCTTCATCAAATTGATATTAAATAACTTGTAGCTTCTTTTTCCTCATTTAAGATACTGAAAACCGTCGTATTGTACCACCGTTCCGAATCCTTCAAGCTGTCGTCTCACGATTCGTTAATCACTTAGGAGACCATTATAGTACCTACTTCTTAAGCGTTATCTGGTTGTTCCTCTGGTCGTCTTTTAGCTCGCTGATGTTAACAGGAAGTAGACACATCTGACTGAACCAAAATTCTTTTATCACTACCTGTTCACGTATCACGCAACAAGAGCACGACGTACTTCGCACTAGAAAACTAATATACATCATTAGGTAACCGAGTTTAAATCATGCAACATAAGCATCATTCTGCTAGTTAAGGGAACTAAATTTTTAAGAAACACAACTGTCAGTCTGTAACATCTCAAAACTCAACTCTACTGAAAACGGCCGTCGATTACAGGGCCGTTAGAGATGAAACGAGAAGGATGACGGATGCGTTATTTCTCGGGAAGTACCCCTACGTTCGTTATTATTGAAACCGCGGAAAAACGAAACATGGGTTGCTAACTGTCGGTAATTCGAAATTCAAGGTATCTAGCAAGAAGTTCGATTAATTCAATGTTTGGTTTGGAAATATTTATTTTTGGAACACTTTAACTAAAGTTTGACGGATAGAGGTGGAATCATGGAGAAGTGGAAATAAGAGTACAAGTAAAAAAAAATGTCGTGTGACTAGGGCCCCCCGTCGGGTAGGCCGTTAGTCGGGTGCAAGTCATTCGATTTGACGCCACTTCGGTTACTTGCGCGTTGATGGGGATAAAATGATGATAATTAGGACAACAGGACACCCAGCGGAGAAAATCTCCGACCCATCCGGGAATCGAACCTGGGCTCTTAGGATTGACATTCTGTCGCTCTGACCACTCAGCTACCGGGAGCGGGCAGAATACAACCTAAAAAGTAGTATTGTAGTTTCAATAATATACGTTTTCCTTTACAAAGCGCAACCGATATTAAGAAAAAGAAGTCAAATAAAATGTAGTTTGGTTCTTTACCTGCTTAATACATGAAAAAGTTCAGTTTCATTAATTTTTCCGTCCTGAACAAACTGTTTCACTAATACTCCTATTTTCTCTTAGGAAACCAAATTATATCGTTTTTGAAGTTAGTGATCCACATGTCACCAGCGTCAAACCTATCAATTCCGAAACCAACAGCGAATAAGATAGCCTTTTCTTTTAAGCAATCAACCTAAGACAAGTATGTTTTGTCCTCGACATTGCCTAAGCTGTTTCAGTAAACATGCTACGTCACGGAGAATTTACCTGGCCGCGACCGCTTCCATACTCCTTATGATAGATACGTTGTTAGTAATCTTCTTCGGGACTGTCACCATGTGGATGGCGGAATCAAAAACATTTTGCTGACGCCTGCATTTTTTCCACTCCACTTCCCGCGACCTCAGTAACCTGTTTCGTTTCTGCGAGAGTCAGACACTTGTATTTCTTTGACGCCATTCTACTACATATCTATGTAACTGAGATAGATGACACTGTGGTTAGCACAAAGAATTCGCATTCTGGAGGGCTATGGTTCAAACCCCCGTCCGGATTCTAAATATAGGATTTTTGTGATTTTTCTCTATCGCTCCAGACAAATGCCGGGATGGTTCCATTGTTAAGGATTCGAACGACTTCCTTCCCCGCCCATTGACAATCCGAACTTGTGCTCCGTCACTAATGACCGCACTATCGACGAGACGTTAAACTCTAATCTTTTTTTATTCTTTTGATTTATCCAGTATAGTAAGTTATACATTGTTCTCGAAACCCAAAAATTGTCGCAGACAGCTGAATGACTAAACAATCATCTGAAGAACTGAAAAAAGAAAATAGTTCAAAGTACCTACTGTTAGGTAGTCGCTGACTGAATTTTAGAGTGTTTCGTGGGTGGCCTTTCATAATAACCGCTGCGATTTATCGAGAGTAAGAATTCTCATAGGATTTCTTCAGTCGATCGATTTTTAAGGGTCTTGCAACAAAATCGATTTACAGAGAATTTCAATTTGTCAACGTTCTAATTAGAAAGAACCGGATTCATAAATTTTAGTTTCAGATAGCACAGTGTTTGCTTGAAGTGTAGCATTATACTGTGGAAGTAATACGTGGCTGACAAACAGCGCAGACAAAACGATATAGTTTCCTTTAAAATTTGGTGCCGCTCAAGAACGCTGAAAATTACGTGGATAGAGTCACTCATGATTAGGTATTGAACTGTTAAGAAGTTTATGACGCATCTTGAGTGGAAGAACGGACAGGCTGATTGGACACATCATTATATATAAATGAATAATTAATTGGTTATGGACATAAGTGAGGGGATATGATTGTAGAAAGAGACAAAGGCTTGAATGCAGTAAACAAGTTCAATTGAATGTTGGATGACATAGATAAAAAGAGTTGCAGAAAGTAGGCCAGCGAGGAGGTCGACTTCAAATGCATCTTCAGACTGACAACAACAACAACAACAAGACTGCCGATTGCGAGCCCAGGATCTTAAGTACAGCGTCAGCATTTGTGGTATATAAGATGTAAGAAAATCGAATACCATATGCTACACATGATGGTTCTAAACTAATTGATAACTGAATTCCTCGGCTATCAACACTGGTGTTAGATGAGTTGGTTGTTTTGAAAAATGGCGGAGTCAAGCTTCAATAAAATATCATAAATAAGATATGTGAAGTACATGTAATTGGATTTTTGTTCCAAACAGACATTGTTTTAAAATGTATCTAAAAAAGCAACACCTTTTTCGAATAGTAAATTCTACCCTAAATTTTATTTTTAAATCTTAGACAATGGGTACTTAGCGCTGACTGCCAGCAAACTGAGTATACATAACCTGGGTCAGCACTGACGTACAGCTGTTTACCTGCTAGTCAAATTAACTAAACTTACTAAGAAAAAAGGGAAATTTATAGGTCCAAATTGCTTACGTTTTGGTAATAAAATCTAAATTTATGATTGCTGAAATGATAATGTACAAAAGCCTCAGAATTAATCTGTGATTCAACACAATATAAATTTAATTTTAGCAAGCACCTATGCATTACATACTCATTATTATGAATGGTCTTTAAGATTCTTACCATTAGTCCCACCTCTAAGATCTATGGAAACTATGGATACGAGCACAAGTTAACATTGTTTAATTGATAAAATAAGTATTCACATTTAGCGGAGTAGCAACAACTTTCGAAGCGCATTTGAGTTTAGAAAAATATTCAGGATCTTTATTCGATAAGTAGATAGTCTTATCGTCCTCACATACGTACAAATCGACTCTGAAAATCATTTTCCTGACACGAACACAGCACTCGCTACTACTACTGTCATTTACCACTGTTTACACGCAAGCGTCCTGACAAAGTTGCATTGGAAAAAATATGGAATGAATTTAAAGATATTAGATATGTATCCCTTCATAGTGTGAAATGCAGACCCCTAAGGAACAACGTTAGTTCTTCCAGAAAAATTATAAAACTGTGCATCTCATACATGTGTACGTGGGTGATATGTCTCCCCAAAGTGCAGCCAGAGAATCAGTGGCTTCTACTGTACTTCGATGAAGGCTTTCCCTTTTCTTGTCATTTAGGACCTGTCGTTATCGGCCTGAAATATGGTTTGTAGTGTTTCGTTAAGGAAAAGTAACAGCTCCCTTACGTGGATGTTTCTGTCTCCAAAGCTCTCAGCATGTAGGAGTGGGCATTACATGTGGTATTCAGTGTTACCTTAGACCAAAAACTTGTTGTTTGTCCACTTCACCGCTCCACAAAGTAGCCATTCAGATTGAGGTAACTACAGTCGCATCTAATGCACCTTCTGTCAGTACCCATCATGTCAACCGTGGTGATGGCTGGATATTTGTGGTGTGAAACATTAGTAACTGCTGGAAATTGAAAGCTGGAGTATTACTTGCGTACCACCAGCATGACCCATTGCAAACTGCAGCAAATTGTTGCTGCGGACAAACCTAAGTCGGTGCAATGCTCCACCTTATAGCTCCCCGTCTACGATTCTTTACGCTCCGTTACGGTAAACATGGTGGTTATTTTTTGTAGTATCTTCTTCTTATTGCTCCTTTGACGGCCCTCAGTTCGCTGGTACGATACATACATATCACACCGGTATTCACATTGTGATCCAAAATGTTTCGACACGAGAAAGTTATTTCAACAAACGAGTATTCTGGCCCATCGCACTCAAATGCTAGTTCAAGATCTTTGCAGCTGACGGAGCCTACTGGTGCCTGGTGTCACACTTTTACTTCTTACAGCAATCAAATCTTTTCCCTGACATACTGCTTTATCTAGCCTCCGTGTTGGTACTGCTTCGGCCTTTTATTTCTTAGTGTTGCCTTCAATGAGAGATTCAGCGACAGAGCAGATACGTCTCTAATTGAGACCGCAGGAACGCTCCACAGCTTCTGCTGCGAAATTCCGGTTACTTCCTCTGTATACTGCTTTTTGCTTATGTATCTATGAATCGGTGTATTATGACTGAAACGAGAATTTAAAGATTGTGTCATATGTGTGTTGGTAACGAATTGTACCTGTATGGTAGAAAGGGCCCGTATGGTAATGTAACTGAGTATTTTGCATTGTAAACATGACTGTGGATAGCATGTAATTTAACAGATTACTTTGCAGTTGTGATATTAGTGTCAGTGATTGGTTGAGTGTGGAAACAGTTTTCTATCTATTCGAATGGCACTTTTGCACTGTGATCAGATTCCAATAGAATCACAGCGAATATTACGCTACCCTACCTCAACGCGAAATACCTCAAATACATAGAATATCATTTATAGTGCTGAGATGTGAGATGAAACCTGTCTTGAATTTCGATATGCGAATGTCTGAACAACAGTCACAATGATGCGTGTACCAGTCAGATTGTCACAGATACCACATGCATTCCTCAGTCTTACCAGTCTTCAGTTTCTTTGGCAGTATGCATCTTCAAACTTGCAATCTATACACAGAAGCCGATATCAAAGTCAGCTACACCAAACATTCCATTCTCTAAAAGCATGCAAGAAAAGTGAAGAACGCATGCATGAAACAAAAGACTAATCAGTGTCGCCCTCCTTCTTTAAAAATTTAGTCATTTCTTCTTTTATAAGCAGTGCAATCAGTGGCAGGATGCCAATTTCCTGTAAATAATGCAGTGGTACAATTGCTCTACAGGTTATAACAAACATTTTCTCTCTATATCTGGTTTGGCTGATGATAAAGAGATTTATGTAAGTTGTTTTGAGAGAGGAGACTATTGTTATAAAGGCGAGTCTTGGAAATAAAGAAAATTGAATGATTGGCGTATCTGGTTTCCGCAGACGTCATGGAATGGCCGATAGGGGGGGGGGGGGGAGGTTGTCACACAGCCCCCTTCAATGGCGTTGACTCAGTTTATTAGCTAACCTTTCAACTGTTTGTAACACACATGCTCGTTTCCAAGTAACATATCCTTACACTAATAATTCAATAACCTACTTCACAGGACAGCGTACACAATTTTATTTTACACTTATGTAAGATCAAAGATAACAAATGGTATTCTTCTATTTTTTAAAAGGGTGTTGTCTTTTCCTCACTTATAGTCATTACAATGTTAACAAACTAGGGTTTTATATAAAGAGTAAGGGTTGCATTTTCCGATCCTTATTATTCTACATCAGCCGGCCGAGGTGGCCGAGCAGTCTAGGCGCTACAGTCTGGAACCGTGCGGCCGCTACGGTCGCAGGTTCGAATACTACCTCGGGCATGGATGTGTGTGATGTCTTTAGGTTAAGTTAGGTTTATGTAGTTCTAAAGTTCTAGGGGACTGATGACCTTACAAGTTAAGTCCCATAGCACTCAGAGCCATTTGACCCATTATTCTACATCACAATATATGAGGAGCAACCAATCAAAACGTATATTGTCCGCCTGTGGACAACATGGAGTTTTGTATAGTTTTCAGTGGTATTTTATATGCTCTACCTGAGCCACCAATCAGAATGCGTCTGTCTGTATACTATAAAACCGAAAAAGTATTTTGAAAATGAGCACTTAAAACAAATCTTACATTGTCCACATACTAAATAAAGAAGAATGTATAATGTCCACCACTTACGTTTCAGTTTGCTTTTGTTGCATCTACTTTGGCAGTGCTGTCGAGTTTAATTTCTGCCAATGCTTGCTGCTTTTCAAAGCCTTAATCATCATTGTTGCTTCTGGTACTGTTCGACATCGTTTTAGCAAATTCTTTATTGTTAATACCGCTTGGCAGCAGTATTCTATTGTGTTTTGTGTGTACTCTGTCCAACGGATTTAGAAGAGGAAAGTGTGACTATAGGGAAGAAGAGTAAAGATTAGGGAAAAAGAAAAATAATGGAGAAGAAATCAAAATGAGAAGTGGAAACTGAAACCAGGTAAATCTTCTGTTTATACCTTATTATTAGAAAATAAAGCCACGATAAATAGTACTTTCTCGTTCTTTGTGTCCTAGATACCGTGATAATGATCCTCATTTAATGAATTTTTATCCTCTCTGCCAACATAGAGAGGGCCGTTTTGATTGCTGCTCTATCCCAATAAACGTTCTATGTAGAACCAAATGAAATGTGTTTTCTACATCAGTTAAAAACACAAATATCAAAAAAATTTGTACATTCTGGATGTAAGCAGTTTAAAGCGTACGAGCATTTGCAGAGAAATTGCGAAAGTAAAACCAACATCTGACACAATGATGTATCACCTAATTTGGGGACATGATACAGATTCGCACTATTTTTCATGTTAATTTTTCTTCTTAATGAAGTGTCTCTTTGTGCCGATACTAAACAGGAATTAATCCAACAGACTCTGGAATACTTGTAGTTAACGTTCCAACGTGCTAATCTAAACGAAGAACACTACAATTTAACAAAGACAAGCAAGTAACTATCGCATGCTAACATGGGTCTTTATAAGATGCAGGTGAAATCAGGGGGTCATAAGATTCCTTCATATGCTGCATTTTTTCAGAAACTCTTTGGTATATGCCAAACAAGATTAAATACAATTGCGAAGGGAATTGCATCTGGGAGTCGACTAACAGATAAAGGAGTGGGTGATCATGAGATTACAGTAGGAACAATAGCCAAAGACTGTACCTCTCGTGCGAATGAGGTATAAACGAACTTTTAAAATTATGCACCTCAGCTGCAGCTGATCTCAAAGTTAAGAAATCATTCTTCAGCAAAATTTTCAACTCCAAATTGTATCTAGGTTTTGGCTCCCCTGGCAGCGATAGATGCAGTTATTGCCTTAGAACGAGGAATGAAATTCAAAGTGCTGTAGGTACAAATTAAAATAAGTTAGTGATTGAACTTCGTGCACATAAGCTGAAAGCTCGAACTTTTCACAAATTAATGAAGCAATCGCCACATGCAAGTAAAACCTTTGCATTTGACGTGCAGAATGTGCAGCCACTGCCAAAACAGAAAAATAGAGGCATACTATGCCCAACAAATTGCATTTTATACCTTCTGTGTAACAAATATAGAAACCACACATCCTGTTCTCTATGTGTGGAATGAAGCTCTAGCTGGAAGAGGGCCTCAGGAAATTGCATCAGTTACCACAGATTTTCTTTCTAAAACATTCTTTGACCGGACTACGACATCTTTCAGGGTGATGAGTGTGGTGATCAGAATAAAAAATCAACATCTGGTTCATTGTATTGAATTATGGGTACTGGAAAGTTCTCCATTACATATAACTGATGTGTTTTTATATTTTCCTGTTGGAGAGAATTCCTTTTTACCTGATTTGAGAGAGTACTGCACCAAAATCCAGAAATTTTGAATCAAGGTCTGTAATATGTACAGATAATACATACAGATTTACAATGAAGTTGGGGAAACATGGATAATTGGAAAAGACTGGGAGCTTAAGAACTGCAAATAACTCTCAGAATATAAATGTATCAGTCAAGCAAAAAGAATAATTCAGAAAAAGTCAAAACTGAAGACTGTTAGCGACCAGGATATAAAATTTAAAACAGAAATTCATTATAACTTCGACGACCCTTCTCAGCCTTTCACAAAATTAGCAAAACGTGGACATAAGATATTCTCTGCTACTGAAAGACCTATACTAGCGTTGTCAAACATGATAAAGGAAAAGGGAAGGTGTGAAGAAATTGTGCATGCAATGGAAAAGAGAGGAACAACTTAATATTTTACGTACGTAGAGGTTCCATGCTGCAGAATCACTACAGATGATATTGAATGTGATTGTTTACAATAAGAACCAGAAATGGACAAAATTTAGTTAATTCTGCCTTTAACAAATTATTGTATTGAACAGTTCCTTTTATGTAATTTAAGGCTTTGGAGTATTACCTCAAGTAAATATTAATGTTACATTTTTCTAAGCTTTATAATTAATGTAGAGGCATTGCAAATTACTATAAGTTAATAATTATTTTGAGGTATTACCGTTTATGTGAATTAATAAAGATTTAATGCTGAAAACTCATCAGGATATATAATATCCTAGATGACCAATCAAAAAGTATATTGCCCAAAAAATAAACTGATTTTATAATCATCGTAACCAAATTTTTATCTGTTTCAAAGTGGGATCGACTTCTGTATCCCAAGATGGAATTAATTGAGAAAACATCATTACATTCCATCAAATGGTTTGATAAATATCAGTGGTTTGCTTTTCCTGAAAAATTTGAATCAATGAGCATTATACATTTTGATTAGATGCTCTTCACATTATGTGCCTAAAACCATTGTCAGCATAATGATGATTCATTAAAACAAAAAAATTTAAATGACCAGTGTAGCTAGCTTTCATGAACAGTCATTAACAGGGTGATGCTAGACCATGTATCATTAATAAAACTTTGAATTGCCATTGGTGATTTGCTTGAAGTTGCATTCAAGACATTGTAATTAGACTTAATAAGCCATGAAAAGGTAATAAAGGTTCTTCGATTGACAATGCAAATTTGATTATAGGTGGCTACAATGGTGACCAATCAATTGCATGACCATATCAAGACTTCCAAAGCTGAAACAGATTTGAAGTGTATTATGACAAGGTAATTACAAACATTTTAGTAAAAATGTGTTTTTTTCATTTTTGCACACACACATACACACTCACACACACGCGCACACACACACACACACACACACACACACACACACACACACACACACGCGCGCGCGCGCGCGCGCGTAGATATATAAGTCCTAAAACTTACGAACATGAACAAAATACCACACCTCAAAACTGCAGCACATGTCTACATAAGAGGGGAGAAGAGAGAGAGTGTGAAGGAGACAAGATCTCTTGATAAAAATTTTGGTCTCATTTGTTTCAAACGTGTATTTCAGTTTTGCAACGTTGTGTTATTCTATCTAAGATATCGTCGATAGTTCAACTAATTTATTCGTAAAAGGGATGTCAAAAGAAAATGATTGCTTAACGATGTGGTGCTCTGGAATATTTCATGATTTAGATCATACCCCACACAGGATCTGTTGAGAAGAGTCGTAAGATGAGGGTGACATATGTACAGTAACAGCCATCATGGATAGAAAATTATCGATCAGGGTCCTAACTAAAAACAGGAAATCTGGCAACCATACCAACTGGTCCAGTAACCTGAGGAAATAGAACAATAACACAATTTTATTATGAATTTCCTGCCGTTTATGCACGAGAAAATTGGCCTAGAAAGGAGTGGAGGTGCTGGCTCATGGCCAGGGGAAGAGGGAGATCTGGTAACAATGCAAGGTAACCTAAAACAGACAGAGAGATAGGAAGATATCATAATGTTAACATTGTATTTCAAAGAATTACTTAATGATTTTCGGAAAATTAACAATCCCAAGACTTACAAATTAATACAAAATCGTATATTCATTTCCATAATAGACTAACGCAAAGAATTAATACTATTTTCTGAAAAAGTGATTATTTAAAATTTATTGGTGTACGTGTTGATGAAACTTAGGAAAAAATGTGTCTGAGATGCTCATCTTTAGCTCTTCATGTAAATGCTTGTTTTGGAAAGAAACAAGTAAACTTGTGATCTCCGACGTTTGAGTGAAACTTTATGGAGTAATTCATCACTCAGAAAGAAAATATTGATTGTATGAAAGTGAGAATTCTGAATAATGTGCTGTATTCAACCACAATAATTTCGTAAAGGCATTTTCGAAGTGCCTGGCATTTTAACAGTAACTTTATAGTATGTATACTTCCTAATGGGAGTCATTTTAAATTATCCATCGCAGTTTGAGGATAATAGTGATGTCTCCACTAGAAGAAAGGATGGCCTTTAATACTATTGCTAAAGACTTCAGTGGTTCATTCGGGAGTTTAGAAAGCTATTTTGGAAAGCGATGACTGTTTATCTAATAACACGAAATCTCTGACAGGCGGCAAAGTAAATTTTACATCTGGCCTAAATTTATTTGTCATTCCTGCAGCCTCTATTCCACAGACGAATTGTTAATAATACTTGTCCGTTCATGCTAAATTTAAACCAGCGTGCCTTACTGCAGCCAGTGCACGGATAGAACAACTAAGGCACGAACGCTCAGTAGTAGCCATATTGGCTACACTCATAGTAGCATCTCTCGCTACAAACCGTCTCAAACTTCCAGCGTGAGATTGGCCACTGTGATGTCACGGTTGCTGGAGCCAATGGGATGTACACGTTAAACAATTTTTTAAAGAAAATAAGCGGAAAATGTAAGCGCTTTAGGGGTGTGTTCTAGCGTTCGTTCTGTCATGCAGCTGTTAATAGCAGACGGAGGTAATCACTGCTGCGTACAATCAACGAGGCCATTAGAATAATCAGAGCATAGTTCCTGCTCTTACTGCATTTGGCAGCAGACTATGTTTATGCATGAGGCATTTGAAAAGCAAACCGAATAAGCTCCTGGTACGAGTGCTATGTCAGCTGGTGGTAATCTGAGACCGCTTGAGCTGCCAGGTGAGCAACGTAGTCAAAGGAGCTACTACTACAAGTCATGTCGTCTTACGGGGAAATCTATGCTTGTTAACTAATGATTCAACTGAGTGGACTGCTCATGTCGCAATTACGTACCTGTTTATTACTTCCAGTTGAGCGTTTTAGGCGGTTAGCCCATCGCTAGACTGGAACAGTAAGGAAATAACTACTGCTAAAACGCGTGAATCTAGCGAGCAGCGGGTCTAATATTGCTAAGTGGTGAGTAAATCTGAAAAAATTGAAACTTACCTGGTTGAACGCCGAAGACCTACTTCTTACATAAAATGGCGATGGAAACTACCCCTGTAATAAACTAGAAGTAAACACAGGGCCGGCCGGTACGGCAGTGCGGTTCTAGGTGTTATAGTCTGGAACCGCTTGACCGCTACTGTCGCAGGTTCGAGTCCTGCGTCGGGAATGGAGGTGTGTATTGTGGACTAGGGGAGACAGGAAGAGAGGGGGAGGAAGACGTAAAACATAAAAGCAATAAAAAAGGAAGTTCCATGTATTTAAAACTCCCCATAGCAGACGGAAGAGCCTGCGTAGTGGTAGGTACAGGTTTACAAACAGCAAAAGGAATGAACTGTAAATGGAACGTCCTCGCCAACCGTTAACACAGAAGTGGTGTAGCAGGGTTACGGACAGGGAACTGTCTGAGCTGGGGGCCAGCGAGGCAGCGGAACTGGAGCAGCGGGAATTTAAATGGAAGTTAAGCGCTGGGATGAGGAGGCGAGAGGGGGAGATGAGGGGAAAGGGGGAGAGGTTTAATAAATGGGGAACCTTACGTATTAATATGAAAGAGGAGGAAAAGAGAGAGATAGAAGACGAAATTGTGTGACGAGAGATTCATGCAGCATACAGGATAATGTTGCAAGAAAGGAAAGGCAAGCCTGCCTTGCTGCCGTAGCAAAATTTTGCTGTGGGAAGAATGGAAAGAAAGGAACTATAGTTGTTGAAACAAGAGGGAGTTTGTGGGGGGGGGGGGGGAGGAGGAGGAACAGGTTTTAATTAGGAAACAGGATTAATGGGAGGGGAGGTTGTGGGTCGTAGTGGGGACAGGAAGATTTCATTTTGGAAAGAAGATGGATAACATGGTATCGTAAAGCACTTGATTATTTTTGATCAGCTGGTGGTTAAGACAGTGTTCTGCAGACTGTCTCTCGAACTTGGAAATTTCTAATTCTTCGAAAATGGAAAGCTTTCTTCCTTTGAAGGCGTAGAGGAGGATTTGGAATTATTCCAAAGGATGCTGATTTTGCTTGCTTCTCTTGAGATGGTTGGAAAATGGAAAGTTGTTTCTTACGGTGCCCATCCTAGTTAAGCAGAAAATGTTCTTGAAATGTAGTCTTGAGGGCTCGTAATATTTGACCAGTGTACAAAGACAGGCACTGTAAGCACACGATATTGCAGACCTCGGAGTGAGGTCTTACAGCGATCGTTCGTTGTGATAAAAACAAAGGTGTATCGCCTAGCACTATGATTTGCCTGTTTTCCTGCCCTACTCGTTGACCATGTTTAGCCTCCGCATCACCTCAGAGTTCTTTAAGATCACCATTGTCATTTGGCGATAGGTGTACTGTGGCAAGAAAAACGCTGCCTTACTCTTTCTAAAACGAGCACTCTCGAAAATTTAACGGCAAATCACCCCATACGTACAATACTTCTCTTGTAGATGGTGTCGCTGGAGTTCAGTGTGCTTTCTCCATATTCGAAAAAGCAACTTCAAAAATTAATCGAAGATGTGTCAAAAGGTTCTGGCCCCCTTTCGACCTTCTCTATATTCTTTACGAGGGTCGTCCAGAAAGTAAGGCATCACATTTTTTTTCTTTTTTTTTTATACAAACAACAGTGATACGCATACAAAATGTTATGTATGAAATATTTAAGGTTTTCGGAGTGCGCGCGAAAATGTTCCTTTTCCTCCGACAGAAAGCTTAGTTGTAGCAATTTTTAAACGTAGCATCTGTAACTGATGCACGTTACAGGTAGCGTGTCGTCATTGAATTTATCACTGTGGAAAAAGTCTATTCCGAAGATTCAAAAATATTTGTATGCTGTTTAAGGAGGAGCTGCAATCGACAGTAGTACGAATAGTCACTGCGAAAAGAGGGCGAGGCCGTTACGAGAAGGCGGTTTGGCAGAGTTCCAAGATTTGCAACACTCCTGGGAGAGGGGTGGAGGTCTATGCGAAGCTGCGACAGCTGACAAGCAGCAGCTTGCAGATGTGCTCATTCGCGAGAACCGACGTACAAAGACTCGGCAGTTGGCGTTGAAGCTGTCAGTCAGTAAAGGTAGCGTGGATGCAATCAATCGCTCATGTCATTGAATCAGCATGATAACGCTCAGCCTCACACAAGTTTGAGGATTTCGGAACACATCAGTAAACAGAGTCGAACTGTATTACCCCATCCACCCTACAGCTCTGACTTATCTTTCTCCGAGCTTCACTTGTTTTGGCCGTTAAAAGACGCTGTTCGTGGAAGACGTTTAACAATGACGAAGAAGTGATTCGCATAGTGAAGAAATGGCTTTGCGATCAGAACAACGAATGCTGCTTGCAGGGTATATGCGCCATTCTGTCTCGCTGGGAAGGAGGTTACATGGGGAAATACGTAGTGTAGAAGTAACATGATTCTTCCTTTTATGTAAGTTTCATTGTGTTCAATAAAAATTTCTTGAAGACAAAAGTGTGGTGCACTATTTTCTGGGCGACCGCTGTTGTAGACCATCCTACTAAGTGCCATTACCTGGCGGTTAATACCGAAGAATCTCCTGATAATGAGTTATAGATATCACTTCTTTTCTATTCGAATCTACTTTTCATGCTATGAGTTTCATGTTGTGGTTTCAGTTTAGGCCGCTCCGGACACATACTTCTAGAAATTTTTCTGTTCTGTTTCTTAAGAGTGTGATAAGAGAATTTTTGTTTCTCCACCTGTTACGTGCTGCACTTTACTTTTATGTTGAGATTCCGGTTTAGTGGTGGCATTAACAGTCTACCTTCCATACGTCTTCCTGCCATTGATTTTCTCGTTATTAATTGAATCATCTGCAACATTAACTGCATCTATAATTGGGAAATATATTTTGGATTTTGGTGTTAGTACTGTCAAAGGGATGAGCGCTCTCCATCAGGGTATTAAGAACAGCACACCTTTTCGTATATACTTCTCTTAAATAAATAAAAATTAATTGTTTGGTCAATAACAAGTTATTCCGTATTTTTTGTATGTATGGGCACAATGTTTTACCACATTATTAAAAAAAGAAACAAAAAAAAAGAAACTGAAACGAATTTTATCACAAATATATTTTCATTTATTGCAAATTGTTATTAAAGTTTGTGTCCATTAGGTTAAACAAGATCAGGGGAATTTGTGAAAGTGATAGCGGATATATATATCTGACGTTTACAGTCACATGCTATCACTTCTTATTATCTCTTATCATATGGATCAGATTCTTCGATCTTTAAAACATTTCTTCAGTTTTGATTTTTAAAAAACATAAAAAAATCAGATTGTTAGAAACTCTGATCTCTTTCTTCTGAAGGTTACTTTAACACTTAAAAAAACTTTAAAACCTGTATATCACAGAACTAGATGAATTAAGGCAACCTTAGTTTCTGATTAGTTTGTAGACCCGTTCAGTACATGTTAATAAGTACGGGCTGCTTATGGTTCAAATGGCTCTGAGCACTATAGGACTTAACATCTCAGGTCATCAGTCCCCTAGAACTTAGAACTACCTAAACCTAACTAAAATAAGGACAACCCACACATCAATGACCGAGGCAGGAATCGAACCAGCGACCGTAGCGGTCGCGCAATTCCAGACTGAATCGCCCAATACCGCTTGGCCACCGGGGTTGTAATAATTAAAAGTACTGCTAGTCACACAGGTCCAGTTTGGGCTGTGATTATCGCACAACAGTAAAACATGGTAGATAGTCTAATGCGTTAATGAGAAACCGATTTACCCTGGAAAAAACGACTTCCGATTTTAGCCACCAGGTGCAAGTCTGGCACTGTCCATGCTGAAAAGACGTATAGAAATGTTCCCATGTGTAATTGACTAAGAAAAGAACTTAGGAGGAAAATCTCAAGCAAGTGAGAAAGGCATAATGTTGATTTTACACAGTTTGTTCAGTGTGAGCACCGGAGACATCGACGAGTTGCTGCATCCGTAAAATGAGGTTATGAACAGAATCTCGCAGAAGTTCCGGTGGAACCTGAGCAACGCGTTCCTGTATACTGGCCTTCAGATCAGGTAGATACGGGTAGCGTCCATAGAAAACGCGTTCTTACAGATATCCTCAGAGACAAAAATCACATAGATTCAAATTAAGTTATTGCTCAGACCATACATACGGAAAACCGCTGGAGATAACACGTTCGTGGAAGGTTGCATTAAGCAGATGTCTCGCTGGGCAAGCAAACGAGCTGTTACAACATCTTGCTTGAAAACATAGATTTCCACACGATTGTGCTCCTTCGAACAGAAATTACACCCTGTACAAGGAGGTCTCGATACCGTGCAGACGACACCACGGTATACCTGACAGCCCCTCTGGGTGTATTCTTGTCAAAAATGAACGGACCGCGAATATAGGTGCTTGTGAACCTACACCATGCAGTCATACTCAGCAATTGCAATCGTTCTTTGTGCACAACACGTCGTCTAACAGTACACCAAATTCGGCAGTTCTCTGTGCTGCGTGACCTGTTACAGCAACAGCGATCTCGGCAACAACTTCCACCAGGATAGGACACCTTCCTATTCCATGTAGCACACCAAGATCACCCGTGTTTTCGAATTTTATTGCCATTAATGACATCAGGTCTTTCTGCAGACTTATCAGTGGGTGATACTCTCTCAATGTAGCACTGTAATTGCTGCCGGCCACATAAAAATATCATTAAAAGCCCAAGGTGTCTCTTCTTGATAGCCTTACTGGTAACCAGCGTTAATGCTTTTCAATTGTTAGTGTGGAGTCATACCATTATACATACAACGTACAGCGCCAGATTTGCACCTGGTAGCCTCAATTAAAACATTTTTTTCAGCGTACATTGGTCCCGTAGTAACGCTATAGCATATCTATCACGTTTCTCTGCCACACGATAGTTGCAGCTCACACTGGACCTCAGTGAGTAACTTCACTTTTAATCATAACCAACCTGTATTGTATCAGTACGTAGATATTACTGGAACGGCTAATTATTCAACAGAATACAAAAATATTAGTTATGTCAAAATCTTAGGAATTTATGAGAGGGTGTATTACGACATTTGTTTTATCTTCAAAGAAAATACTGATTCTAGTTGGCTTAAATTTCATGTCAAATATTGTGCAATCGCACTAATCAGTGATACTCGCCTCGACAATTGAAAGATCATGGTCTTGATGGAGGTCATCTTCAAGGTACATAATGAAAATGTTAACTAGGATGCGATTTTCATTCATTCCGTTGAAGATGGCTTCTTCAATTCCAAGTCATAATTAGTGAGTGTAATATGGTTTTATGCACGTTATGTAGACGACTTAATTTTTGCATTTTATGGAACTGAACAGGAATTAGATTTCTTTTTTAGTACCTTCAACGGTTTCCACGAGAAAATTAAATTTACAAAAGAAATTCAAAATCTGAACGATGACCTAAATTTCGTTACTCTGAAATAACGCATACCGAATGGCAGTGACACTTTCAATATTCATCGAAGACCACCTACTCTGACAATATTATTCAGTTATGTTCTTCCCACCCACAGGATAATAAAGTTACGTTCTTCCATTTAGCAATAAATCGTGCTTTACCAACGCCACTTTCCCCATACATTTTTCAGAAAGAAATTAATTTGGTTAGCACTATTGCTAGCAATGTTATAAACAATACGTAGTCGATCAGATACTTAGCAACAAAAGGGCAAAACAAGTTCAACACTAGGCCACAACGAACTGAAGAATAACGAAGAGGGAAATGGCAAGCTTATGTCGATACCATTTTTAGTTAATGCGCCCTACAAGACTGGCCGTCTTTTGACTAGAAAATACTGTTGTAAAGTTACCTTCCCTATAGTGTGAAGAAAAATTTAGAAAATACATTTTAAAAAATTGAACAAAGTCATTTCACAAGTTCAGGTGTCTATAATATCGTCTCTCAAGATTACTCTAGCTATTATATAGTGCAGGCCAGTAGAGATATTAAAGCCATATATAAGGAGCATCTGTTAGATAAGGAAGGGAGAAATGTGTATAACTCTTCATTTGATGAATATTTAATTATTTCAGACCGTTCTCCTAGGGAACTAGAAGAAACCGTAATTTTACGTAAGGAAATAAAAGGATGAAAATTCGATTTATTAGCAAAACCTGAAATATGTAAACATCTTGCTAAGAGAGACGGTAGCATTTTGAACAATCAGTTGCTACTCGCAAGTAAGCACTTCATTGATGGGCTTAAACCGATGCTCACAATCACATAATAAGTGTTTACCGATATCCGCTAACATCGGTGAATGTGCCATTTTCCTCAAAATATTTTTTTCTTTCTCCTGTTGATCTACTGACATTTCATATCACTAGGTTTCCTTTATCGTGGCTTTATCAGTACATGTTCTTACAGTCGATATTACAAAATTAGTATTGGTACTGTTTAGTAGAATGTTTTCATTTTTATGTTGTGATGTAACTTTATCCATTTATTCTGTCCTGCAGCATTTTTGGTAACAGAAGTAATTTTTGTAGTAGTTATCTTCCGCCCACTGAAACTTCGTGCAGTATCACTTTGCTACACATATGTTTTATAGATAATTTTATATTTAAAGCACAGCTCTAAAATTTTGGCCTTTATTAGTTGTCTTCTATAAGAAATTGTCATATTGCTTTACTATAAAATTGTGCTACTTAACACCAGCAAGACGCATTGCTTACCTGCATGTATATAGCGCCTCCTGCTTCATAATTTTCCGTAGCGCTTAAGCTTTCGTAACGTTAAGCTGAAGTGTTTTTCTTTCTTCTTTTTAATGAAGTTATTTTAGCTTATATTAGCTCTTCTTTCCCCATGCTTTTGTAACAGTGATGTTTTGTAAATTGGTGTCTACCTTCTGCACGCAGGATTTTTGTACAGTATTACTCTGTCAGCAAATGTATTAGCTATTTCATACGTAATTATACCAGTAAATCTATTAGTCTTTTGGTAGCCTTGCAGACGAAATTTCATGCTTACTTTAATTTACAATGCAGTTACTCAGTACAAGCAAGGCGCAACCGTCTTTTTCCTGGTCGTTGGAGCCTGTATATTCGTAACAGTTGACCTTTGTCTCTGGCATGATGTACACGTAACTTATGCAAACATTTTATCCTTTGACTCCTGTTACAATCTTATGTTGAGAAGAATCTCTACCTGTGAGCATGTTATACTCAGCACTTATTCTGAAGTACGCTAACTGCTGTCCAAACCCATGGCTTGGGATAATTCTTGTTTTTGTAACTTTTATAAAGGGCAAGAGCCACTCGGCTTCAGTTAATCTAATATACCATACGTGATATAACAAGTTATACTCACACCTCACAAATATTTTTCTATTAATAATTTGTTATGTCTGTAAAAACAATTTTTGTAGCTGGTTATATACATTTTTAGGACCTACTCTTCCTGAAGAAGATATTTGTAAAGATATCGAAACCTAGGTCAAGGGCGAATAAACCTTTGTTTTGCAACTGTTTGGCTGATTTTTTTCAATCTCTTCATATTTATTCGCTGACATGTTTAATATTTTACAAGAAGCACCTAAAATCCAAATTACAGAAACATTAATTACCCGGCATTGGGAGAAAATTTGATGGAAACTAGGATTTTTGCAATTCGTTGTGTCTGATTTAGGTTCTCCGTGATTTCCCTAAATCGCTTCAGGCAAAAGGCGGGATCGTTCCTGTGAAAGGGCACAGCTGATTTTCTTTCCCATCCTTCCCTAATCCAATGCGCCCGATTACCTCGCTGTTTGGCCCCTCCCCCAGACCGACCAACAAATCTTACAATAATAGTACTTTTCAGGTACATTCAGTGGTACGTGTGGATATTGTTTGTAAAATTTGTTGTGAATAATGTTAGTTTGTAAGAGGTAATAAATTAACACGCCTTGCGTGATGACGCTGAAGCTTTACCGCACGAACCGTAAAAATGTAATAGGATGCTGCATAAGTGCGTAGCGCTCATGTTTTGGATGTTGGTATCTAGGTTGCCATGGATTTATTGATCGATTGTCATTTTATTTTGTTTGTATTTGTCTGACGCTATTTGAGTTTACATATTGTCATTTTGTCATCTGGAGATAGTGAGTTGAACTGTAGACACAAGGAAGTGCAGTGCCAAGTGGAGAAATCTTAACATTTCCAAGTACTTGAGTTCAATGGAAAGGTGACAGCAACGGAGGGCGCCAGAATGATTAGCACTATGTATGGTGGTAATGCCATTTGATACAACACGGTAAGGGAATGGTTTTGTCTTTTATGGACTATATTTGTAACATTAATGACGGGCCACAATCACAAAAATCGGCAAGGAGCCGTACTGTAGGAGCATTTCTGCTTGCTCGTTCTCAATTGGTTTGTGGAGAATAGTGATCGTGCCTATCTTGTATCGTTAATGGTGACGAGAAATGGTGTCTTTAGGCTTAAATTAGGGAAAGAAAGGAAAGTTTGAGCCCAAGGCAGAAACTCCCCGTACAACTATCTGCGCGCATTCACAAAAGATAAAACACTCCTGGAAATTCAAATAAGAACACCGTGAATTCATTGTCCCACAAAGGGGAAACTTTATTGACACATTCCTGGGGTCAGATACATCACATGATCACATTGACAGAACCACAGGCACATAGACACAGGCAACAGAGCATGCACAATGTCGGCGCTAGTACAGTGTATATCCACCTTTCGCAGCAATGCAGGGTGCTATTCTCCCATGGAGACGATCGTAGAGATGCTGGATGTAGTCCTGTGGAACGGCTTGCCATGCCATTTCCACCTGGCGCCTCAGTTGGACCAGCGTTCGTGCTGGACGTGCAGACCGCGTAAGACGACGCTTCATCCAGTCCCAAACATGCTCAATGGGGGACAGATCCGAAGATCTTGCTGGCCAGGGTAGTTGACTTACACCTTCTAGAGCACATTGGGTGGCACGGGATACATGCGAACGTGCATTGTCCTGTTGGAACAGCAAGTTCCCTTACCGGTCTAGGAATGGTAGAACGATGGGTTCGATGACGTTTTGGATGTACCGTGCACTATTCAGTGTCCCCTCGACGATCACCAGAGGTGTACGGCCAGTGTAGGAGATCGCTCCCCACACCATGATGCCGGGTGTTGGCCCTGTGTGCCTCGGTCGTATGCAGTCCTGATTGTGGCGCTCACCTGCACGGCGCCAAACACGCATACGACCATCATTGGCACCAAGGCAGAAGCGACTCTCATCGCTGAAGACGACACGTCTCCATTCGTCCCTCCATTCACTCCTGTCGCGACACCACTGGAGGCGGGCTGCACGATGTTGGGGCGTGAGCGGAAGACGGCCTAACGGTGTGCGGGACCGTAGCCCAGCTTCATGGAGACGGTTGCGAATGGTCCTCGCCGATACCCCAGAAGCATCAGTGTCCATAATTTGCTGGGACGTGGCGGTGCGGTCCCCTACGGCACTGCGTAGGATCCTACAGTCCTCGCGTGCATCCGTGCGTCGCTGCGGTCCGGTCCCAGGTCGACGGGCATGTGCACCTTCCGCCGACCACTGGCGACAACATCTACGTACTGTGGAGACCTCACGCCCCACGTGTTGAGCAATTCGGCGGTACGTCCACCCGGCCCCCGCATGCCCACTATACGCCCTCGCTCGAAGTCCGTCAACTGCACATACGGTTCACGTCCACGCTGTCGCGGCATGCTACCAGTGTTAAAGACTGCGATGGAGCTCCGTATGCCACGGCAAACTGGCTGACACTGACGGTGGCGGTGCACAAATGCTGCGCAGCTAGCGCCATTCGACGACCAACACCGCGGTTCCTGGTGTGTCCGCTGTGCCGTGCGTGTGATCATTGCTTGTACAGCCCTCTCGCAGTGTCCGGAGCAAGTATGGTGGGTCTGACACACCGATGTCAATGTGTTCTTTTTTCCATTTCCAGGAGTGTATTATGAGCCTTGTGGAACAGCGATGGAGCGTTGTAGTATGAATTGCTTCCACTGAGGTCTAAGTATTACTGTTGACATTTATTGTCAACAACTGAGACGTCTTAGAACGCTGTCCAAGAGCAACAACCAAGAAGTCTGCGTGAAGTGATGCTACCCCACTATAAAGCCCGACCGTATGCTGCTAGACTTACAACAAGCAATATACAAGTGTTACGTTTGTAAGTCATTCCACACGCACCTTATTCACCTAATCTTGGCCCCTCAGATTTTCACCTTTCTTGCTCTCTGTCGAACAACATTCAAGAAACTTCCTTTCGGGATGAAAATGCAGTCCGAACATGGCTCGACGATTTCTTCGCTTCAAAACCACGTGATTTCTACAATCGCGAAATTGAGAAGGTATCGCAGCGTTGGCAAATTATTGTAAATAATGAAGGAGAACACACTAATGATGATTAATGTCTGTGTTATGTGTATCTGCTGTTTTTGTTAATACTTACGCAAAAGCACCACGAACATTGCACCAACCAAGTAGAGAGAGAAAATAAATTTTCCTTTCATTATTTTGCGTGGCCATGGATGGGGTTTAGTGTGAGTAGGTTGCACTTAATCTGATACACTGCCTCGAGAAACTCAACTATTGAAAAATGTTAACATTGTCTTATTGTGTTATGCCTTTAACGTGACATTATACCTCGTAATGATTAGCTTATAACAAGGTTATCAACTTTTGAATTCGGTCAGTAGTTAAGCGAAATACTGGAAACCAACATCTTTTTGCCTCTGGAAGCCGTTAAATAGTCAACCTGCTCCAGGTTGAGCGTTTTAGATACTTCGTAAAATGGATCTGCAAAACCGTAATTTAAATGTGATGGGTATGTCTCAATAAATATCAATTTAAAATAACCTTTAGGAAGAGATTTGATGGTAATTCGAAAGACAATTTTACTTATCTCTTTCCCCCGTCATCATCTTCTGATACAAATTTGTTGAAATATCAGGTCATTCTCTAAATATAAGATTGATTAAAGACACTGAGTGTAAATGAAAACGGTTGTCTCAGGTATAAGTATATGTATTATTAACTATATTTTAATTTAGTAAGTGTGATCCAGATGTAACGATCAGGCAGTTTCGGGTGCGACATGAAATTTCTTGAAATTATACGTCTGTTTTCAGTATTTATGTTTACTGTCAGCCCCTAACAAGTGATTCAATTTTTCAATTTTGGTTTCCCTTTTGGAACTTAGGTGTAACATTATTCACATATATTGAAGACAAGAACAACAAGTTACTCCCACTGACGTAGTGAGGTTTGTGAGGGATTATCTTACATGAGTTGATCCCACAAACATTGTTCATACCATAGCTCAACTTTTTTTTGACCCTCTCTTTGAAAAGCATTTTGAAGCAAGTGAGGTACCTCAGTCCAAGCGTATTGTCAAAACAGTTCAATCTAGAAACTATATTCTATTAAAAGATGTTTTAATAAAATAAAACACCTAAAACAATGCAATGACAACCTTAAAAATATTTCTCCTATGTAAATCCTATTTCAGCGTTCTATCCTCCCTATCAACTGCAGTATTTTGATGTGTCCAACATAAATTTAGGACCAAATTTTATTTTGACATTTCGGTACTGATTTCAGTTTATTTATAAAATTATTTTTAGACTTTCTGTCCTCATGTTTCAGTCAACAGTAACTTGTAAGGTACACAGGTATTTATTTTAAAGTGCTGAATAATGCAAAAAATTTGCCTTCAGCGTAAATCAAAGTCACAGAAGAGATAGTTAAAAGGTGTTTTGTAATTGTTACGTATTGCTAGGTTTGATGTCATAACGGCGAAGGCACAAGCTGCTGTTACGAAAGATGCTGGTTCAGCGGGAGGTACCCGCAATTATAATTCCAGCATAGTGACATAAATAGCAGTTAGTGGTTGGCCGGACAGTTACAGCAATGTATTACTTTCGACATCACTGAATTCTCTAGTTTGCGTAATAGTATGGTGGCAACACTGATAGCACCGGTGAGGAAATACGAGGGGTACATACTATTATTGGAGCTGGATGTCGATAGTAACGGAACGTTTCGTAAAGTTTTTATTTGTTACTGAAACCTCAATATAACCTCAGACATCAACTACTTCCGTAAACATCTCACGCTGGCCGACACCACGGCAACTAATATCAGTATGTCCACGTGAGTTTTGAACTTGGGTACCTTGTAATGGAGGCTCGCTTATAAGTCAGAAAACAGTTGTAGGTAGATTTCAGTCTGTGTGTATAATGCTAGTACTAAATAAAATTTTCTTGTTTGTCCTAGTTGGCTGGAGCTCTCTTCATTTGGCACCACTCCGCTTCTTGCGTGTCAACGTCACTGCTTCATTACCGTATATCAAGCAGTGTCTTATATTAGCATGTGTTACCATCAGAAAAAATCTTGATTAATCACATTTCACTTGGAATCTGGGTCAACATCCTTTTTCGTAGAAGTACTATTACATAAGTGCCCTGCTAGGAGGCAGAGGGGAACGGTTTTTATGGAATTTATGTCCCCTCCCCCCTCCATTTTACTCTCTTGACACGGAACTTCCGTGCCATGACAATACTGCGGATGTCCCGCGTCCGGCCATCCTGAGTCAGGTTTTCCGTGATTTTCCTAAGTATCTCCAGGCAAGCGGCGAGATGGCTCCTTTGAAAGGGCACGGCCGACTTCCTTTCCCATGCTTCCCTACTCAGATGAGACCGGTGACTTCGCTGTGTCACCTCCTCCCGCTAACAACCCAACCGCCCAGTACTGCGGTTGAGGACGACGCAAGACGGTTGAGTAATTTTATTTCTTACACCGAATGAGGAAACATAAAGTCTTACGTAACCGGTAGAGTATACAATTGCTGTTGTGTGGTTTCTTCATGTTAAAATATGGACTTGTACAGTAGCGCCTGCTCCACAAGGAGAGCTTTTCCTTGATAGTAGTTATGTAACATATCAAGATCAGAAGCGCAGCTTTATTGCTTTCTGGACATCTTACGCCTACTCAGTGCGGAACTGTTAGCTTAGTAAGGGATGTATGAAGAAAGACGTTATGGAAGGTAAGAAGTACCGAACAGTCTCTCCACACGTTGGACTATGACTCAAGGAATATATTCAAGGAAGGAACCACGACACATTCCGCAAATCCTCTAATGTTCCGTTCGCGGCTGAAACCACCAGCAGTGAGGAGAGTAAAATACCAAAGGAACCCCCAAACCAGTATGAATTACGCCTATCCCGTTGGATGCTGCATATTGCGTCACACGAAAATTCGAATCTCGATTAAATAGTGTTTCACGTCTACGAGACTGAATTCACAAGCAGCTGTAATGCAGTGCTTCTGAAGGCGTGAAAGTGATAGAGATTCCTACCAGATTCCTGTACTAGACAGCGTTTTAAATTAGTTGGGCACTCTCCATCCACGAAAAAGCTGTAGTTAGGTCAGACGGTTTCCTTTCGTATGTTGCACGTATTGTCGACTCTGTCGTTGTCGGTATGATAGAGCAAATTGATGAAGTCGGTTTCTGTAAGAAAGCATTCCTTGCGTGAAATTTTTTATGAAAAACGGTTCCTACGAGCCAAAGTTTGGAGCTCAAACACTCAAAATAAGATGAAACAATTTAACTCCTAGGAACCAATGCGAAGACAACGACTTTTCTCCCACTGAAATGGTAATTCTGTTGGTGAAAGCTTTGTGAGGAAAAACCCACGGCTTGCATTGCGAAGAACAAAGCGTTGTTTACGCTCCAGCAGTAGCTCACCGGCTCATACAGCGCTTAATGTTAAGACGCTTTTGGGCAGAAAATATGACATCCACTCCAGTAACCAGCTGTGGGTTCTTGCAAGATCTATGTTTGCGCAAGACAGAAAAGTGACGCACGGGGCATGAGCTCCAGGTCAAAATTTGCCACACAAAAACAGGACACATGGAACAGCAATTACGAATACAAACATTATAATTTAAATGGCGGTTTTATATAGACGACGGCAAGTCAGGTGATACACAATATTGTACAGTAGAGCCACCTAGCAACCTGTCACTAATTTAACTGTGTCCTCAAAAAAGGAACTCTAGTTAGTTTTGATGCCCCCGTCGTACTCGGCCATCTTTATAATTCTAACGGACACCAAAATTCTGTTTTCTCATCTAATAAGCAAGCTACATCTGGTAGTGTATACTTTCGGCATCGAATACGTCCTTTAGATTTACTTATAAAAGTGAAATGTATTTGCACTAACTGAACATTCGAGAGAATGAAAATCAAAAACTGGTTTGTTCGCCAAGTAGTTACCGTTGACGTGACGTCGGCCTACCACTTTATTAGAGGGTCACCCGTTCAGGCATCATTAACTGACAAACTTACACTAATTGTCGTTAGCATAGCTTAGTATGGCACCCCTAAAACGCTTTATACGGTACTCAGGGTTCACCAAACTTTAAAGTTGAAACCAATGCATATCATAGAGGACTGTTCAGTGCGAACTCTGACACAACGAACTAATGGCCTGAAATTAATATTTAGTTCTTTACAAACACAAACAACTTGCATCTTACCACAATAACGTACGATCATATGAACTGATAACGCGCGTTACCAGCAGTCTCGGTGAATGTTTTAAAAAGGTACAAAAAACTTTATAGCCATCTTTTAGATTCTCCTTTCGTGCTTTGTACAGGTTGGACAAATGAAACAGGCCCGGAAAATATTTCATGTATGTTAAAGCAAGCAATACATCTAAAATCATCTGCCCTGGGTGATGATTATGTAAGGTGGGTTTCCTATCTTAGGGCGCGGGAAATATTTTCCGAGCCAGTTTTATTTGTCTCTCCTATACAAAGAGGCAGACAGCTACGACCCTGCCATCCAGTACCTCTTCACATTACACCATCGTTTCTTAGATCAGTGACTCCCCTGAACCACACAGAAAAGGTATCCATGTAGCCAGATCCGGCAATTGCAATGACTCCATCTGATCATACGTTGGAAATACGTGTTCTGTAAGTGATCATGGACATTAACACGAAGTTGCTATTTCGTACTGTCTTGTTGAAACAACAAGAGGTGCAGTCTGTAACAACCGTGACAGCATATCTCATTTGATCACCACTTAACATCTGCTACTCAGAAGGGGTAGAAGTTCATAACATGCACTTTTAACAAGCATTTTTGGCCCACAAGCTGACAGAGGATCTTGGGAAGTTAACAGATGCTTATTTACCAATACGTGTAGACAACCTTGGCACTATCCAGAACTCCCTTTCCCCCAACTTTGCACAAATTGCGTATGGTAACTGCACGATGGTTTAACCGAAATGTACACGACGGATTTCTTTCGTTATCTTTCTTCATTTAGAGATTTCGATTCGTTTCTAATGAACTCACCGTGGACTAGAAATGGAAAACTATTCTTCCGTCTTTAGAATGAAAACTTCAGCAGGGATCTTTTGATGGTCCTACATAATTTCTGGTACGTTTGTATTCACTGCGATAAATTTCTCCCAATAAGGATGACACATGCTGTGGAACTTCTTTCTGTACATCTGTTTGCCTCCCCAGGCACACTGTGTTGCACCACTCGCAAAATGCATCTCTTCCAATTCCTTAAACGAATGATGCACCTGTTTCAACATCCCAACATCCATCATGAATTTCTAACGAATGTTAAATTGCACCACGACCACATCATAGAAAACTGTCATGATTTCCAAGGTGGCACCAAGTATCCTTATTTTGCTGGCAGTAGTTATGAAATATACGCGATTTGGGATCAATGCTTCCACTGCATTGCTCATTAACTACGTCGTACTGCCTTAAATATTCATCGATGACAACTGGATTCTACTCTCAAAATACTCAGTTAAGCATCTTCTACGGTTTTTACAACAGCAGCCTTAAATGCTTGAGACACTCAGCTCCTCACATCACTGTTACCTATGAAACATGAACGATATCATTCTCTGGTTTCAGTTACACTATTTACGAAAACTTTCAGTATTTCAGTAACATGATCCACAGGACACACTCTCATCGGAAAATGATTTAGACAAGATGTATGTATGATACGAACAGTAGAAATTGACACAAAATAATAAAAAGTATAAGGTCGCCTACAGCAATATCTACATACATACAACGCAAGTGACCGTCTGGTGCGCAGCGGAGTGCACCCTGTACCACTGCCAGTCATATCCTTTCCTGATCCACTCGCAAATAAAGCAGGGCAAACACGACTGTCTATATACCTCCATACGAGCGCTAATCGTTCAAATCCTATGTTCATAGTCCTTACTCAAAATCTACGTCGGCGACTGTAGAATCGTTCTGCAGTTAGCCCCAAACCCCAGTTCTCTAAAATTCTCCACAGTGCTCCTCGAAAAGAACGTCTCTTTCCCTCCAGTGGTTGCCATTTGATTTCACGAACCTCTCTGTAATATTTGTGTGTTGTTCGAATCTACGGACTACATATCGAGCTGCCCGCCTCTGAATAGCTTCGATGCCTTCTACATCTACATCTACATCTAAATCTACATGGATACTCTGCAAATCACATTTAAGTGTCTGGCAGAAGGTTTAACGAACCACCTTCACAATTCTGTATTATTTCAATCTCGTATAGCGCGCGGAAGGAATGAACACCTATATCTTTCCGCACGAGCTCTGATTTCCCTAATATTATCATGGTGATCGTTCCTTCTATGTAGGTCGGTGTCAAGTGACTGGAATTTCGTGAGAAGATTCCGTCGCAACGAAAAACGCCTTTTTTTAAATGACATCCAGCCCAAATCCTGTATCATTTCTGGACACACTGTCCAATTTTTCGCGATAATACAAAAGGTACTGCCTTTCTTTGAACTTTTTCGATGTACTTCATCAGTCATATCTAGTAAGGATCCCATACCGTGCAGCAGTATTCTAAAAGATGACGGACAAGCGTAGGGTAGGCAGTCTCCTTGGTAGGTCTATTACATTTTCTAAGCGTTCTGTCAATAAAACGCAGTGTTTAGTTAGCCTTCCCCACATTTTCTGCGTGTTCCTTCCAAATTAAGTTGTTCGTAATTGTAAAACTTACCTATTTAGTGGACTTTACGGCTCTTAGGTTACACTAATTTATCGTGTAACCGAAGTTTAACTACACTCCTGGAAATGGAAAAAGAACAGATTGACACCGGTGTGTCAGACCCACCATACTTGCTCCGGACACTGCGAGGGGGCTGTACAAGCAATGATCACACGCACGGCACAGCGGACACACCAGGAACCGCGGAGTTGGCCGTCGAAAGGCGCTAGCTGCGCAGCATTTGTGCACCGCCGCCGTCAGTGTCAGCCAGTTTGCCGTGGCATACGGAGCTCCATCGCAGTTTTTAACACTGCTAGCATGCCGCGGCAGCCTGGACGTGAACCGTATGTGCAGTTGACGGACTTTGAGCGAGGGCGTATAGTGGGCATGCGGGAGGCCGGGTGGACGTACCGCCGAATTGCTCAACACGTGGGGCGTGAGGTCTCCACAGTACATCGATGTTGTCGCCAGTGGTCGGAGGAAGGTGCACGTGCCCGTCGACCTGGGACCGGACCGCAGCAACGCACGGATGCACGCCAAGACCGTAGGATCCTACGCAGTGCCGTAGGGGACCGCACCGCCACTTCCCAGCAAATTAGGGACACTGTTGCTCCTGGGGTATCGGCGAGGACCATTCGCAACCGTCTCCATGAAGCTGGGCTACGGTCCCGCACCCCGTTAGGCCGTCTTCCGCTCACGCCCCAACATCGTGCAGCCCGCCTCCAGTGGTGTCGCGACAGGCGTGAATGGAGGGACGAATGGAGACGTGTCGTCTTCAGCGATGAGAGTCGCTTCTGCCTTGGTGCCAATGATGGTCGTATGCGTGTTTGGCGCCGTGCAGGTGAGCGCCACAATCAGGACTGCATACGACCGAGGCACACAGGGCCAACACCCGGCATCATGGTGTGGGGAGCGATCTCCTACACTGGCCGTACACCTCTGGTGATCGTCGAGGGGACACTGAATAGTGCACGGTACATCCAAAACGTCATCGTACCCATCGTTCTACCATTCCTAGACTGGTAAGGGAACTTGCTGTTCCAACAGGACAATGCATGTTCGCATGTATCCCGTGCCACCCAATGTGCTCTAGAAGGTGTAAGTCAATTACCCTTGCCAGCAACATCTCCGGATCTGTCCCCCATTGAGCATGTTTGGGACTGGATGAAGCGTCGTCTTACGCGGTCTGCACGTCCAGCACGAACGCTGGTCCAACTGAGGCGCCAGGTGGAAATGGCATGCCAAGCCGTTCTACAGGACTACATCCAGCATCTCTACGATCGTCTCCATGACAGAATAGCAGCCTGCTTTGCTGCGAAAGGTGGAAATACACTGTACTAGTGCCTACATTGTGCATGCTCTGTTGCCTGTGTCTATGTGCCTGTGGTTCTGTCAGTGTGATCATGTGATGTATCTGACCCCAGGAATGTGTCAATAAAGTTTCCCCTTCCTGGGATAATGAATTCACGGTGTTCTTATTTCAATTTCCAGGAGTGTAGTTCCTTTTAGCACTCATGTGCATGACATCACACTTTTCGTTATTCACGGTCAACTGCCACTTTTCGCACAATTCAGATATCTTTTCTAAATCGTTTTGCAGTTTGTTTTGATCTTCTGATGACTTTATTAGTCGATAAACGACAGCGTCAGCTGCAAACAACCGAAGACGTTTGCTCACATTGTCTCCGAAATCGTTTACATAGATAAGGAACAAGAAAAGGCCTATAACACTACCTTGGGGGAGCGCCAGAAATCACTTATGTTTTACTCGATGAATTTCCGTCAATTACTACTGTGACCTCTCTGACAGGGAATCACAAATCCAGTCACATAACCGAGACGATGTTCCATAAGCACGCAATTTCACTAGGAGCGGCTTGTGTGGTACAGTGTCAAAAGCCTTTCGGAAATCCAGATATACGGAATCGATCTGAAACCCCTTGTCAATAGTACTCAACACTTCATGTGAATAAAGAGCTAGTTGTGTTTCACTGGAACGATGTTTTCTAAACCCATGCTGAATGTGTGTCAATAGACCGTTTTCGTCGAGGTAATTCATAATATTCGAATCCATACATGTTCCAAAATCCTGTTGCATATCGACGTTAACGCTATGGGCTTGTAATGTAGTGGATTAGTCCTACTACCTTTCTTGAATATTGGTGTCACCTGTGCAACTTTCCAGTCTTTGGGTACGCTTTAATCCGACCTGGTGTGTATCCGAAATACTTGAACAGTATTCAACAATGGCTCGCATCAGTGTCCAACATGTGGTCTCGTCTATAGATGAATGACATTTCCCTAAAACTCTCCCAATAAACCGATGTCGACTACTTGCCTTCCCTACTACAGCCCTTATGTTCTCGTTAGACTTTATGTTGCTTTGCAACGCTGTGCCTAGATATTCATTCGACATGAATGTGTCAAGCAGCAAAGTACTGATGCTGTACTCGAATAGTATGGGTTTCTTTATCCTACTTATCTGCATTAATTTACATTTTCCCACGTGTAGATTTTGCTACCGTTCATAACACCACCAGAAATGTTGTGTAAGTCATCTCGTATACTCTCAAAATCAAACATCGCCACCTTCTCATTCACCGTACATCATCAGCCACAGACTGCTGTTTACCCTGTCAGCCAGATCATTTGTCTATGTAGAAAATAACAGCGGTCCTATCACACTTCCATTGAGCGTTCCCTATGATACCTTTGTGTTTGATAAATACTCGCCATAGGGGATAACATACTGGGTTCTACCGAGCGAGGTGGCGCAGTGTTTAGCACACTGGACTCGCATTCGAGAGGACGACGGTTCAATGCCGTCTCCGGCAACCTCGATTTAGGTTTTCCGTGATTTCCCTAAATCGTTTCAGGCAAATGCCGGGATGGTTCCTTTGAAAGGGCACGGCCCGATTTCCTTCGCAATCCTTCCCTAACCCGAGTTGCGCTCCGTTTCTAATGACCTTGTTGTCGACGGGACGTCAAACACTAACCACCACCACCACCCACTGGGTTCTGTAACATAAGAAGTTATCGAGCCGCTCACATACCTGGGAACCTATTCCGAACACTTGTACCATTGTTAACAGTCGACAGTGTGGCAACTTGTCAAATGCTGTACGGAAATCAAGGAATATGGAATCAGTATGTTGTCCTTCATCTGTCTCGCAGGATCTCATGTGAGAAAAGTGCAAGCTGAGTTTCGCACAAGCGACGTTTCCTAAAACCACGTGAGTATTAAAATGGACACATTAAATTTTTGTTACACAATAAATCACACAAATTTTAAGTTTCACAATTCAACTACATTTCTAGGAATTACAGTTACGGACATTTTAAACTGAAACCATTAGATAGAAAATTTTATGGGGAAGGTGAACCTACTACTACGATTTTCTGGCGGAATAAGTGAGAGACTTAACAACTCCACTAACAAGACTGCCTACGATACTGTTCTGGGGCATTGGTGCGCGGTATTGCATCCTTACCAGACACGGTTGACGGAAGACATTGACAAAATTCAAAGAACGGCAGCCTGTTTAGGATTATCGCCAAAATTGGGAGTGAGTGTAGCGTTATCGACATGATAAGCAAGTAATTGTGATATGTATTTAACCAGTGGCATTTGTCGCTGCGACGAGAGCTTATCGAAAAATTCAAGCTTCAACTTTGTCCTCTGAATGCGAAAGTATTCTGTTGACTCCTACCTACGTTGGGAGAAATGTCCGCCGTAATAATAAAATAAATAAAAAAAAATTAGAGCTGGCGCTGAAAGATTTAAGTGTTCGCTTTTCCAGCCCGATATTCGAGAGTGGAACGCGAGAGAAATAGTGTGAAGGTGGTTCGATAAACACTTTGTCAAGCACTTAAGCGTGAATTGTAGTCATGTAGAGGTACACTAATGGCCATAAATTAAGGATAATTCTGATACATGGTAAAACAACGCTCTGGTGGGCGGTTTGCGGGATTAAATCACCTCGGGCTATGAACAAGCGGTGCATTTGAACTGCTGTCATCGCACGGTGGCGCTGGCAGCTGTCCACACATGCAGAGGTGTGTTGGTGTACGTCAGAGTATGATGCAGCGAGTAAGTTTGCTGACGTTTTCAGACGTGCTAATGGCGACAGTGTGCTAAAAATGGCTCAAAGAACACATACTGATGACGTTATGAGGGGTAGAATACTAGTGCGACTGGAGGCTGGTCAAACACAGCAAGTCGTAGCACGGGCCCTCCGTGTGCCACAAAGTTCGATCTGAAGATTAAGGCAGTGCGATTGCGCAACCGGAAGTGAATTTTCGAGCAACACGGACCTAGTAATACTAGGGCCCGTTCAAAGTCACCCGCCTAGCAAGCAACCAAGAGAGCGACAGCAGACAGGAAACGTGTCTAGGCGCTACAGTACAGGACGTCCACACTGTACTGTTGTAAGTACACAAGAAGACCGATATTTCACCATCAGTGCCCGCAGACTGCCACGGATTACTGCAGGTAGTCTTGCTCGGGACCTTACCGTAGGCACAGGAACTGTTGTCTCCAGACACACCGTCTACAGGTGACTGAACAGACATGGTTTATTCGCCCGAAGATCTGTTAGGTGCATTTCACTGACCCCTCGTCACAGGAGAGCCCGTAAAGCCAGATGTCAAGAACACATTTCATGGTCAGTGGAACAGTGGTCGCAGGTTATGTTCACGGACGAGTCCACATATAGTCTGAACGGTGATTCTCGCCGGGTGTCCATCTGGCGTGAACCAGGAAACAGATACAAAAAAAAAAAAAAATCGTTCAAATGGCACTGAGCACTATGGTCATCAGTCCCCTAGAACTTAGAACTACTTAAACCTAACTAACCTAACGACATCACACAACACCCAGCCATCACGAAGCAGAGAAAATCCCTGACCCCGCCGGGAATCGAACCCGGGAATCCGGGCGTGGGAAGCAAGAACGCTACCGCACGACCACGAGATGCGAGCAAACAGATACAAACACCTTACTGTCTTTGATAGAGACCTGTATGGAGATCGTGGTTTGATAGTATGGGATGTGATGATGATTGGTGCACGTACACCCCTGCATGTCTTTGACAGAGGAACTGTAACAGGTCAGGTATACCGGCACGTCATTTTGCACCAGCATGTCCGCCTTTTCAGGGGTGCAGTGGGTCCCACCTTCCTCCTGATGGATTATAATGCACAGCCCTACTGAGCTGCCGTCGTGGAAGATTGCCTTGAAACAGAAGATATCAGACGAATGGAGTGGCCTGCCCTTTCTCCAGACCTAAACCCAATCGCGAACGTCTAGGATGTTGTGGGTCGACGTATCGCTGCACGTCTTCAAACCCCTACGACACCTCAGGAACTCCGACTGACACTGGTGCAAGAATGGGAGGCTATACCCCAGCAGCTGCTCGACCACATGATCTACAGTAGGCTAACACGTTATGTGTCCTGTATAGGTGTGCATGGTGATCATATCCCATATTGATGTCGGGGTACATGTGCACGAAACAGTGGCATTTTGTAGCACATGTGTCTCTGGACGGTTTTCTCAGCTTATCACCAATGCCGTGGACTTAAATATCTGTATAGTGTGTGTTCCCTACGTGCCTATGGTATTAGCGCCAATTTTGTGTTGCCACGTTGTGTGGCACTACATTCTGCAATTATCCTTAATTTCTGAGCATGAGTGTAAATGAGAGCATTTGCATAACAATTCGAACCCACATCCATTTCATACATTTGATTGTGTTCAAGTCCTTCCGGATGGAAACATCGTTGGACATCCACAGTCACTGCAAGGCACCATCTCAAGGGACGAGGGCTGAAGGTGAAAATTTTTTTTCTTGAATCGTAGGCAAATATTGAGTTTGCAGTGCACAACAGATTGGGTAACATTCCGATGATCAACCGAAGCCGTACAAGTTCCATGCTTCGTGTGATTCCAAATTAACCGTTCGCTACCGGTTTGCAGCACCGTTGTGAACAATGAATAAAGTAAAAACACCGAACTAAATGCTAGTTATTTCTTCATAGAGCACACACGTTAAATTGCAGGGGTCGTAGATGTTAGAGCTCCATCACTAATAATTGGGAATGGTCAAAAACTGCGGAGCATCAAAAGCACGACAAATTAGCGTGCCCGACAACGTGTAGCAAAACCGTAGGCATTCAAAACAGCTTCGAGTTGTCTCGGAATGGATAAATAAAAGTCGTGTATGGCCTAAAAGGGAATCTTATACCATTATTTCTGCAAAATTGTGGTAACAGTCACTGAGATAGGTAATGATCACCCACCTTTCGTCCCAAAGAAGACCACAAGGGCTCAGTCGTATTCAGATCCGATGACAGTGATTGCCCTGAGAGATAAGACCATTTATCCCTGTGCTCAGAGGAACAATCCTACGACCTGCGTGAACAGGTGTCCTGTCTTCTTAGAACACAGCATCGCCATTGGGGAACAAACATTATTCCATGGTGTGTGCCTGATGGGGCAAAGTGGTCACGTAATTGTTGATAGTAAAGCGACATTGGACGATACATATAGGCTCCCTGGAATACCAAGATATGGCTGCCAAAATCATCACTGTTGGTACGTAAATCTGACTAGAAGTTGTAAACAGTGTGATACGTCACCCATCCGACAAAATGATTATCTTGCGTAACTTCTTAGTCCAGAATTTATGGATTCTGCACCAAGTTTTCTTCTTGAACATCCGCTGTGTGCCTTACGAATTCCATAGCGCCATGCGAATCCCAGTTTATCGAGCTCCCACCTTGTTTTAATGCTGGCAGGGTTCGCAAATGCGACGATAAATTCTATAGTGACTATTGGAGCCAACGTCCTCTTAACTTTCGTCAAAATTACCGTCTCTCACTATCATGCAATAAACTCTTTTCGTCTGCGTTGTAAGTCAGAGGAAAATATTTTTTTTCACTTTCCCTGTGCGCGGTGTAAATGTTTGATATGACGCTCTTGAAATACTTAACATTTCGACCTCCCTGTTTACAGAAGCACCCCCATACGAACACCAACAATGCACCAACGTTCGGAGTCACTTAGCACCAAGGTAATGCACCCATAACCACAAAGAGTACTGTTATGACCAACACTGAACCCTGAAACGTTTTGAGGCATTGAACAGATACCGTTCGTGGCCGAAAACGACAGCGCGCATGCAGGATGGGCTGACATCTGCATATACACTCCTGGAAACGGAAAAAAGAACACATTGACACCGGTGTGTCAGACCCACCATACTTGCTCCGGACACTGCGAGAGGGCTGTACAAGCAATGATCACACGCACGGCACAGCGGACACACCAGGAACCGCGGTGTTGGCCGTCGAATGGCGCTAGCTGCGCAGCATTTGTGCACCGCCGCCGTCAGTGTCAGCCAGTTTGCCGTGGCATACGGAGCTCCATCGCAGTTTCTAACACTGGTAGCATGCCGCGACAGCGTGGACGTGAACCGTATGTGCAGTTGACGGACTTTGAGCGAGGGCGTATAGTGGGCATGCGGGAGGCCGGGTGGACGTACCGCCGAATTGCTCAACACGTGGGGCGTGAGGTCTCCACAGTACACCAATGTTGTCGCCAGTGGTCGGCGGAAGGTGCACATGCCCGTCGACCTGGGACCGGACCGCAGTGACGCATGGATGCACGCCAAGACCGTAGGATCCTACGCAGTGCCATAGGGGACCGCACCGCCACTTCCCAGCAAATTAGGGACACTGTTGCTCCTGGGGTATCGGCGAGGACCATTCGCAACCGTCTCCATGAAGCTGGGCTACGGTCCCGAACACCGTTAGGCCGACTTCCGCTCACGCCCCAACATCGTGCAGCCCGCCTCCAGTTGTGTCGCGACAGGCGTGAATGGAGGGACGAATGGAGACGTGTCGTCTTCAGCGATGAGAGTCGCTTCTGCCTTGGTGCCAATGATGGTCGTATGCGTGTTTGGCGCCGTGCAGGTGAGCGCCACAATCAGGACTGCATATGATCGAGGCACACAGGGCCAACATCCGGCATCATGGTGTGGGGAGCGATCTTCTAGACGGGCCGTACTCCTCTGGTGATCGTCGAGGGGACACTGAATAGTGCACGGTACATCCAAACCGTCATCGAAACCATCGTTCTACCATTCCTAGACCGGCAAGGGAACTTGCTGTTCCAACAGGACAATGCACGTCAGCATGTATCACGTGCCACCCAACGTGCTCTAGAAGGTGTAAGTCAACTACCCTGGCCAGCAAGATCTCCGGATCGGTCCCCCATTGAGCATGTTTGGGACAGGATGAAGCGTCGTCTTACGCGGTCTGCACGTCCTGCACGAACGCTGGTCCAACTGAGGCGCCAGGTGGAAATGGCATGGCAAGCCGTTCCACAGGACTACATCCAGCATCTCTACGATCGTCTCCATGAGAGAATAGCAGCGTGGATTGCTGCGAAAAGTGGATATACACTGTACTAGTGCCGGCATTGTGCATGCTCTGTTGCCTGTGTCTATGTGCCTGTGGTTCTGTCAGTGTGATCATGTGATGTATCTGACCCCAGGAATGTGTCAATAAAGTTTCCCCTTCCTGGGACAATGAATTCACGGTGTTCTTATTTCAATTTCCAGGAGTGTATCATGAAGCGTGCATTTCGTGCGGTGTTTCCGTATTTACGTTCAACCCTTGTAAGTTAAGTCACTGGTGTGTACGTAACTGTCGACGGTGAGGTATCAATGCAGTAGCACAAACAGGCGACACTGAAAGCTGCCAGTGACGTTAGTACTTCAGAAGCATTACATGTTGCAGCGTTGGGAAGCATTCAGCACTGCGAATGAGAACGTACCCGGCACCGCCAACGTGTTGGAACTACGTTGAGACACAGTGAGTAATAGAAAAATAGTAGAACTGCGGCCTTCTGCTGCACATAGATGGAGTAATTTGATACCACGAGTTCAAACTATCTAACAGTACAGTGAAGTGTGGTCATGTTCTATGTCACGCACCTGCGACAGATATTTGGTGTTATTCTCCCTGAGGGATGAGATTAAGCACCACTAAATTCTTCGATTTGACTTTTCTGTAACCAACAGATTGGTGGTATCATACAGTACCGTGCACAGAAGCCTGAAGTACCTGCGTTGTGACGATTTGCATGTGTAGCAATGACTATTCATCGATAGCGTGAAAGTTAGCAGTAGGCTTGAAAACTACAGCTAAATGTATTTGTGGTCATTTCAGATCTGTACCTAGATTTAGCTTACAGAAATGTAGCAGACACGCTGTGATTTCATGAAAACCCATTTTGGTACATTTCGTGGTAAGCTGGAGCATATTAACATCCATCAGAAGCTGTATGACGAGCCTCCGTGTGCAAGTGTAAAACTTTCGGCGTACAAATATACATCCGTGACTTTTCAGTTGTAGATGTGGATTTGAATGTGGAGCTCAACATACAGATGACTACTTTCTTGACTTTGTTTTGCAGAACTCGTTTGTGTTTTACCAGTCTGTCATATCCTTGTATACATTTCTGATTTTCTCTAAAGTAGAACAAGCATTATCATTCCATACTTGCGTTTTAAATCAGGTTGTGAGATTTGTCTGGACGTTGATTCTAGTTTGACCACATTCATACACAATACGACAGGAATGATCATTTATCAGTGTATTCTTTTACACAAGCCTCGTCAGCAGAAACGTTATAATTATGAAAAGGAGATCTGAAACACATTGCGCTGAACAGATTTGCTCAATATTTGTGGTATGAATGTTATTTTACGTAATTATGATTTAAAGCATTTAGTCTGTTTGCCTTCGTTTGGTTTGTATACTGAAGTGACATATAAAATATAAGGATACTAGCGGAGAAATCCAAGGGTGTAAAACAAACGTTATCTATAGCGTGAACGATAAGAGTAAAATTTCATCTAGTCGATGCAATTTGCCATTGTATTCAGTACTTTCCCTCTTACCAGTTCACTCTTTACCAGAGACAACAGTTTAAAAAGATAGGTAACATTTAAGCGAGATAAGTAAGTGACAAAACAATTTTTTAACACGATGTTTCCTTTTCATTAAGTTAGTGCGCTTTGGAAACAATGTTGTGATTGTTTAGCATACAAAAGCTTAACAGAATCTGATCATTTAAATTACTGCTGAATTTAATTGCGTTGCTTCACTCGGAAAGTCAGTCAACTACAGACGCAACCAGCTATCAGAATTAAACGGAATTCTGTTTGTTCCATACCTTAATTCCACATTCACTTTGAACATGCAGGTCAAAAACCGCACGGTACACAAAAGGATTAACTCAGGGAAGCTGTTTGTTTCACTCACATGTACATACGAGACTTTCACAATCTGTCCAACGATTTAACAGAATACACAACTCACGTGTTGTACCTGATACTTTCATAAGCTTTACCAACCTGTATTAAGCACACTGCTACCAGTTGTAACTATATGTTTCACGAATTAGAGTTTTAAAATGGTTTTACACGTTTGTACAGTCTAATAAACAAAATTATCAATGAATTTGCAAGATAACTTAAATGCTCAATATACAGAAACCGATTGGGACTTACGAAACAGTTTGTTTCATTTGGTTTACATACTGAAGTAACGGAATGTAAGGATACCAATGAAGAAATCCAAGAGTATAACGTGAGCTCTAAGAGTGAACCTCCTTCCAGGCGATGCAATTTTCAGAAAACAGATAAATTAATGCACTGTGTGCAGATACAGGGAGTAAGAAAAGATGAAAGCGTAATAGAGCTTAAAGCTATAGTATAGCCTACTGCAAAAAAAGAGTATAAATAATTTATCGATACTCGGCAATGGAAGTCTGAACTGCCCTCTCAGAATAGCAGTTTGTATTATGATCTTTGTCCTTTTGTAGAAGAAGAATGAGTGGTTTTTTTTTTTTTTTGGTTCATTGTCTTATCGATTTTGATGTTCTAGCTGACGGACGCTTATTGTTCACGGTTTGTAACTGATACAATTATCTGTAGTAATAATAGCATTTTGATCAATAAATATGAAATGATTTATGACAATACGTGTTTTTGTCAATAGCGATTCAGTTACGTAATAATTAAATGTTGCCCTGGTCATTTTGTGTAGGCTTATTATTGTAGCGACGCCATTGATGACAATTATCATATAAGTTCTTTTAACGGTTACTTGATGCAAAAAGTATTAAAATGAATAATCTCAATAAACTGAAAACGGCGTCTTGTAATATGTTCCAATTCAAATTAGGCCAGAGGTACAGTTTTTTATTAATAGTAATATCTATAAATCTGTAAACTGCCATTGCACATAGGTAGCTACCCTGGAGCATCAAGCCCCACAGAAAAAATAATTAAGAAATGTGTTTAATGGATCATCGTCTAATATTAAATAAAGATTTTTACTCCATCGTGAGTAAGACGGATGTCTTCATGTTGGGACACGTATGATATATCTGGCGATAGCCCCCTGAGAAAAATTAGCCGCAGCTTTTAACAAACATTTCATACAACAGTAGTAACGGCACAGTTACCGTTGTGTGAAGCAGTACTCGGTTTAAGCTCGTTTTAAAAATTACGCTATAAAGTTATATTAAATACTTCTCTTGACGGAATATAGACCGTAGTACACACTGAATTAAGGCAAAATACTGAAATATTTTACCTACAGAAATAAATCCAGAACGGAACAGAAAAATCTTATACTTAATTTTGCCACCATGACACGAAACGCATTATTGAATCAAGTCATATTAATGTGACATTTTAAATTAAATATGAAGGTCGTTGATGACACAATAGAGAATAGATATTCTAACATCTTTAGGACTTTCCATGTTGGTTATATATACCGGGTGATGAAAAAGTCAGTACAAATTTGAAAACTTAATAAACCACGGAATAGTGTAGATAGGGAGGTAAAAATTGACACACATGCTTGTAATGACATGGGGTTTTATTAGAACAAAAAGAAAACACCATATTGCTAGACGCGTGAAAAATCTCTTGCCCGCGTCTTTTGGGGATGATCGTGTGCTCAGCCGTCAGTTTCGTCATGCTTGGCCTCCCAGGTTCCCAGACCTCAGTCCGTGCGATTATTGGCTTTGGGGTTACCTGAAGTCGCAAGTGTATAGTCATCGACCGACATTTCTAGGGATGCTGAAAGACAACATCCGACGCGAATGCCTCACCATAACTCCGAACATGCTTTACAGTGCTGTTCACGACGTTATTCCTCGACTAGAGATATTGTTGAGGGATGATGGTGGACATATCGAGTATTTCCTGTAAAGAAAATCATCTTTGCTTTGTCTTACGTTGTTATGCTAATTATTGCTATTCTGATCAGATTAAGCGCCATCTGTCGGACATTTTTTGAACTTTAGTATATTTTTGGTTCTAATAAAACCCCATGTCATTCCAAGCATGTGTGTCAATTTGTGCTTCTCTATTTACATTATTCCGAGATTAATTCAGTTTTAAAATTTATACAGAATTTTTGACCATCCGGTATAATACTGAGAGTAAAATATATAGCAGGAAGTGTAGATAACTGTTACGACACTCTTCTGAATTACGAATAAGCTAACACTGATCAATTAATTTCTTTATGCGTCTGCTCTTAACAAATTTGTCAGTAAAGGAGTATTTTTAAATAACCTCACAGCTTTCTCCGTCGCAACGAAAAATCACATTGTTAATTATGACTAAAGAAAATATGGAAAATATCACAACTGGTATCAGTCAATGCATTGAAATACAACTACGTAGCAATTTGTGGGGACATGAAATGGAATGATTAGATAAATGCCATTGTGGGTGAAGGAGATAAAAACTTCTGTTCATTTATAGCATACTGAGGAAATCCAGTCAGTCGACAACAGATTATGCTTACACGGGAAATTCCCCACCGCAGCCCCCTCAGCTTTAGTGGTAAGGTGTCCCAGTGAATAGTCTGTCAAAGGCTGAACACAGATCAAGCATGAAACATGAAGGAGGTGTACTGAACTGTGAAAATAAGCAAAACAGAAACGGTGAACAGTCCAAGGAAAAGAAGTGCAATAAAGAAGAAAGAGCAAAAGCAATGGCGTCATGGTTAAGTGATTTCGTTGTTGGGCTACTAGGTGGGCGAGTAGTGTTCGGACCTCCATAGCGCAATTTTTTTTATCGTCACTATTCGCTTTATTCAAATTTGTGTCTGTGTCGCGGTGTATTATGTGTTTGCAACTGGGAGGTGTTAAGGTAGGGACCTTTAATGACAGATGATTCTGCACTACCACTATTAGCAGCCGAAAGAAAGTGACTTTCGAATGGGAACCGCAAACGTTTGATGAAAAGCCGGTAAGTACACCGAATTCTGCACCGGAAAACACGTCTGGTGTATAATACACAGCATTAGTGACAGCAAGTGTGTCATATGAAAGGAATCTCTTATCGACGCACCTAATTTGCACGACTGGTAAGTGAGTGAGATCTGCCTCCTTGCCCGATACAGGTGCTCGTATGAATGTGTATGTGATCACTCCCAAGGAAATTATGAAAACATAAGAGCATGTCACATAAGCTGCAGCAAATGAACTTAACTATTTCACAATTACACAGTTTCTATTTGCTCTTTCAAAACCTTTGTTTTTAAAGTTTTTTAAGTTGCGTCCCGTTTTTGAAGTCTTGACTCTTGCATTCCTTAGTTGTAAAAAAGTTTACACCCGTTTACTTGTTGTTTTTTATTTCTGTGAGACGATTATGTGGTGTCTCGTCTGCTCTCACTGTTCGTCACATTTACTCATGACGGTGAAGTATACTTACCACATGACTCATGTTCTATAACCAATGTATACCATGATTACTGCCAAGACTACGGAAGGAGAACGAACATTTAAGTGACCGGATGAATCTTTAGTAATGTTGTGGGAAAAAAAAGGCACCTGGGAATTATGAACACGGCTCACCCGATTGGCAGTGGAACACCATGATCGCTTACCCACGCCCCCATTATAGATTTACGTTGCCTTTATGGTACTTCTTCTTGAACCGTTCACTGTTTCTATTTTACTGATTTTTCACAATTCAGCACACCTTCTTCCTCTTTTTATGCTTGATCTTTGTGAAGTTTTTGACGGGCTATCCATTGGGTCATCTTATCACTAAATCTTAGGGGGTTACGATGGGACGTTTCCCTTGTTAGAAACTACTCATGCCACCAAACGTAGGATATTGCTCAAACCTCTAGGATCTATACACAAATGATACTGAACATACGCAAAGAAGGTTTCCAAAAAGTAGTACTGAGTGGATGATATACAAACATACTACAGCCTTCTACACATTTCTCCAATAGGTACCGTGAAGATAAGATAACTCTAATAGCAGCAAATTCAGAGCAATTAAGGCTCTTAATTTGCCCTCTGCATACACATACGGAATGAAGAAAGAAACCTAATCTGTCGCATATCTGTTTATACCATTTTCTATCCACTTTACGGTGGTGTATAGAGCATGGATGTACTAGTGGATGTAGATGTAAGATGGAGGTGTAGAATCTAGAATGATCGCGATTTGACCGAAACAGATATAATGATGAGGCCGACAACATGTAACAGGTGAGTCAGTGTAACATGTCATGTCAGTGAATCTTCTTAAGAACAATTCTAGGCGGATTCCGATCATGGGAAAAGGTGAAACAAAGCGAAAGGAAAGGAACAGGGATGAGTGGAGAAGGATGTACGACACTTCAGAGCATTCCTAGTTATCTTGCTCAACGACGTAGGCCAACATGTGGCAGACATAGAAAATTAGTAAATGAACCAACAGCAAACAAAGGAAAGAATGTTACATGAACATAAGTTGAAAAGATACGTGAAGACGCTATAAAGGCAGCGGTTGATGTGTGACTCAGCTCTTTTCGTCTGCGATCGAGAGGTCAGTTTTTTCATAGTTACGTACTCCAGTTGAGTTCGTTCTCTGGTCGATTCGATTACTTCGTTCTCTTTTCTCTCCTGCAAATTCCTAACATGCATCTCTCGACTGATCGCTCTGAATGATTTTCGCATTGGAAGTCAATGTCTCACTGCCACTTGGCAGAACTTGTAACACAGGATCGCTGTAAATTTCCTTTCTAGACACAATGGAAGTCTGACTTTGAAAACATTATTTCGTTTATTCTTATTTTTATTCCTTTTGCTGTTCACCTTACCGTTTATTTCCAGCAGCTCTAAATACAAAAGCTCATCTACAGGTCTATGAATTCGCTGTTTTTTCAATTTTGCCTTCGATTATTATATTATTTTTGTATTAATGTAAATGATTTTCAGGCTTGCCGCCTGATGTGGCCGAGCGGTTCTAGGCGCTTCAGTCTGGAACCGGGCTACAGCTACGGTGGCAGGATCGAATCCTGCCTCGGGCATGGATGTGTGTGATGTCCTTAGGTTAGTTAGGTTTAAGTAGTTGTAAGTTGTAGCGGACTGATGACCTCAGATGTTAAGTCCCATAGCGCTCAGAGCCATTTTTTTCAGGCTTCCTTTCAATCTTGCTGTACTAAAATCTTCCGTTCGTTAAAGTTTATCTGTTCTAGACGCATAAATTAAAAATTGCAAGTTAATGAGAAAAATGAAGATACGTTTTAAGGACTGCTCAAACTAATTTGAATATTGACGCACACGTATACAAGACAGAACTAAGAAACACACAAATATATTTTACAAACATGTCAACTTTTTTATCAGTATACCAGTGTCCTACAAACTGAAGCTCTCCGGTTTCAACGCTCTGGGATGCCTTCCACCTGCAATGTTAAATTGTGCTCCGTCAGATGCAAATTTAGCAGCGTTGTCCGTGCTAAGCAAATATCAGACACTTTGCTGCTTAACGTATCACTTAAGTGAATTGTCGCCTATCACAAGATATCCGTCCATCGATCCATTTAGTGAGCTGTGTGGACGTTTTGCTGTAAAACAGTAGCCACAAAACAGGAATTTCGTCAATATGGCCCTCAAAGTTGAGATAATGGCCAGAATTATCACGTTATACGCATAGCATTCAACATTGAAGTACCTCACTGCATTAAAACATTTTTCTGTCGCAGGAATTCTTCCTCCAAACGCTGTAATTACTGCATTGTTGTTAACAATATGGAACTAGAGTATAGAATCTTATTGAATACACAAGTATCTTATGCAGCCCTAGATTAGTCATAAAAATTAGCCACATAGAAATTTTCATTTGGAGTTGTTTTTGTTCTCGTGGATAGTAGAATGCGAATATGTGCGTTGCCAAGTTACGCTTCACTCTGGGATCTGATTCTAACAAATTGTGGATTTCCTATAGCTAGTTGCATAAATCATCAAGTCTAAGAAAAGCAAAAACGTGAGTTTTCCTGCAGAATTACACGTTAAATGACCCACCACAGTAGTAATTTAGGCTTCGAGTTTAGAACAGAGTTACTACTCTTTTCAATACCATCGTCCCTGAGATTTCCTAATTGCAGCTCCACACAATTCAGAGAATTTGGTCAATCTTGTATCAATGCTTCTCCTCGTTCTCATAGTATTTTAAAGTGATTGCCTTGGAGAAAGCAACATTATGTGGTCATGCTTTTCTCCTTCTGATCAATTTTTAACACGTAACAGATTAAGCCTACGGGAAGATTAGTTACGACATAGTAAATCAGTCATCGCTGATTTGCAGCTGACTGACATGTATATGGCTGTGAGAGATGAGAGAAGTTTCAATTTTTGCCTAGTTTTCTATCTCTAACGAGTCAGAATTTCCATTTTGAATCACTCGCATACATGCTGAACTATAAACGTTTGGTAAAATTCTTTTCGAACACTTTAGATAACATTCAAGAGCTGCGATTTCTTCAGAACCGATTTTGGTTGAGGTAATAGCATTCATATTTATACGAGGGGATTGCATTATCTTTCAGCTTGTCCAAAAGATGGAAATCGTTTGGTGCAATATCTGGACTTCCTTATAAATGTCACCCACGTCTGTGGGGCCTTGCTGAAATTGTTGACACAGTTTCACTGTGGCTCGCCGTGAGATTGCACTTTATGCAACAGTATCAGAATTTATCGGTGAATCCATTTGGAAGTAAGAAGTTTTGCCTACTAGAATCTTATAGTCACACGTACTTCAACTTTGGAGTACGCTTCCATTTCCCGTGTCATTCTGGTCGTACACTGTGATACATCTGTTATCCTTACCGCAGCAGAACTGCGTCTCCAGGAAACCTGGGACATGTGTACTCTCTCCTGACAATGTGCCTCTCTTGCTAAGCAGTACTGTTACCGTAGGACGGCATGTGTAACTTACTGTCTGAAGTCCCTACGCATGTACGATGATCAATGTTCGTAATAAAATGTCCAATGTCTAACGCTGGCGACTATATCTAAATCCTTCGTGCTATCAATGCTAACAATGTTTGTGTTGGAAATGCTACATGGCGTAGCAGAACTATTCAAAGAGAGTGTAAGATACAACAATGCAGTACATCATTTCAGATGGTGAACTGATTTATGTTAAGGCACCGCAGCTTTTATTCTCCTTTCTCTTTTCTTTTCTTTTCTGAACAATGAGGAGGTTTTTGCAAGGTTTTTTTGTTTTTTGTTTTTGGCTATACCAAAGTCGATTAAATAACTTAAAAAGATATGAGAAACTAAAATGTTTCTACATAGACATAAAGTGTGTAGTCTTCTAATACTATTATGACGCGTGGTAGGAAAAAAAATGACTGATAAACTGCCTATGAAACGTGAACTGCCCGGAAAATATGATCGAATGCCAGTGTAAGTAACCTCGTAGAAGTACCCGGGTTCGATTCCCGGCCGGGTAGGGGATTTTCTCCGCCAGAGGACTGTGTGTTTGTGTTGTCCTCATCATCTCATCATCATTCAGGAAGTGTTGAGATTGAAACTGGAAAGATTAGGAACTCGTACGGGCGCTGACGACCTCGTTGAGCGCCCCACAAACCTACATCATCATCTCAAGTACATAAAATCAGCGGATACGTACAGGATTAGAGTCGCAATTTTCTGTGACTAGAAGAACGGTCAACAATTTCCATTAGTGCTGTTTTTGTTGAGTGTTTAATGGGAACATGAGGGCAGGCATAACCTAAACTGAACTCCATCCGAACAGGCCTTGAAGGCCCAAAGGTATCGACCGACCACATCACTGGATACGCATATGGAGGTGCATGTGATCAGCGCACAGCCCTCCCGGCCGCTGCGTTTTCGTGATAGGGCTCCCCTGCTTCCCAATCAAGTAGCTCCTCAATTAGCCTGACGAGGACTGTGGGTACCCCGCTTGCCAACAGCGCTCTGCAGACCGGTCGGTCACCCGTCCAACTATTAGCCAAGCCCGACAGCATTAACCTGGGTGATCTCACGGGAACCCGTTTTACCATTTCTGGGAGGACGCTGGCGATCGCAAGCATACCAATCGTCAAGTGTCCAGTCGACCATGCCTAACCACAAGGGAGGATCGCAGTACTGTGCACCAAGCCCTTCGTAACCCCTACACACCTGTGCCTTTCATGCGAGAGTAAGCACTGGACTCCCTGCAACATTCCGCGTAATCCAGCACCATTGGTCAGAGTCTAGCAGTATCCGTGCTAGGGAATTATTGTCCCAGCCTAGGCTGCCATTAACCCTACAACAGGAAGGGTTGCATTTGGAGGGGTGCCGTGACGGGGAGGCATGCACTGCGGGTGAATGGCATCCCATTGTCTTCAGCCACGAAGCGGGTGTCTGCAGTACACCAGATGACAATAGTCGGATTGTATGGCATGCGACGTGGGCAGAGATCCCATTCTTACAATGTTTTGGAGAGGCACAGTAGTGTCCATCCCAATGGCACAACAATACGTGACGGATATCATGTGCCCTGAAATGTTACCTCCCATGCGACTGTAGCGCGGTGTCCTTTTTCAAAAGCACAGTACTCGTCCACACATGCGACGTCTCCGTATGAAGACTTGGGTACTCCCGTGGCCATCGAGATGCCCAGAACTGTCCCTGGTAATTCACGTGTCCAAACAGTTCAATACCCCAATGCAAGTGTGCTGGATATCAAAAACCAGCTACAACAGTGATTGACCCATATGTCTCGGGGAACGAAGTAATTACTTTATGACACCCTTCTTAGTGGAATCACAGCATGCATCCAAGCTAGAGTGGGCGTAACGACATAATGATAAGTGGGCTGATACTGCCAAGTTCTTTGTAAGTTTGATTCGATTTTGCTATCACTCAAGAACCATCTCATACTCTCTCAACCCGTGAGTTAGTTACTTTCTTACATGTTTTCTTCGTTTCCTCCCGTCCCTTCTGGATGCTACACTTTTCTTGTCAGCCAGTGTGTCTAAGATAGTAGCGAAACCTTATGGCGTGAAAACATCTAGATAGTCATATCAAAGTGAAATGTCCTGCTCGTGCAGCTTAAAGAGCAGTGTGTGAAACAAGGAGTTGAGCTAAAGCCGTATTGAATCAGAGCACATGTTTAATCACTCTTGGTATTGTATGCCTAACAGAACGAGTGTGGTTTTTAGGCGGTTTGTCACTCTTGTTTCCACAAATTCGTGGCTTGTTTTAGTTGCGGAAAGCACGACGCGCTGCGAGATACACAGAATAATGTGTACACAGTCCACAGACTGGGGGCGCATACGACTTCCATCGTCCAGGTTATCTGATTAGCGTGACGACGGGATGCGTATGATATTACAAAGTTTAAAACAAAAAACTGCCAAAATCCTGGAGAAAATAGCAAATCCCGTGACTATCGGACGACAATATGAAGAATAAGGGCGCAACGGTGGCAGGCTCGAATCCTGGCTCGGGCATGGATGTGTTGGATGTCCTTAGGTTAGTTAGGTTTAAATATTTCTAAGTTCTAGGGGCTGATGACCTCCGATGTTAAGTCCCATAATGCTCAAGCCGTTTGAAGCATTTTTGAAGAATATGTGCAATTAGAAGGGGTAATAGAAAATGGAAAAATTAACAAATCCTTTGTGTGTCACAATAAATGTATTGGAGAGCTAACAGATTAAATGGATTACAAAAGAAAATCATATTTGATATGATATTGGTGCTGTCTGATAATCTCTACATATAAAAGGCAATGTCCTGACTGACTGTCAGACTGAATAATTCATCATCGCCCAGCCCAAATCGCTGAGCATAGATACTTTAAATTTGGAGAAAGTGTGGATCTTATACTGTTGGCGTCGGTGAAGAAAGGATTTTTTGAAATTCCAACCGTAACAGGATAGAACAGGGGATGAAGAATATTTTTTGAAAATGTCGCCATTAAGGCAATTTTGAAGCTGGTGATACGAAAACTGGTATTTAGTTTCTCGGTCAGAAATTAAGAAAATGTGTGTCACAATTTTTGAAAATTTTGCCCTATGGGCGTGAAATAGTGGGTGAACGCCCTTTTTGAAAGTATATCACTATTACGGAACTAACAAAATATTTTCTAACTACATTTATGAGCATTGGCATTTGATTTCTAGGATAGAAATAAAAAATATGTATTCAGTGTTTTTGAAAATTGAACTGAAAAGGGGGTGAAATAGGGGATGAGATTTTGTAGGGAAATACTTTATTATGAGAGTACACTCCTGGAAATTGAAATAAGAACACCGTGAAATCATTGTCCCAGGAAGGGGAAACTTTATTGACACATTCCTGGGGTCAGATACATCACAATTAAATATTTCTATAAAAATTTTCATCCCGTGTTTCACACCAATAGGCCGGGTGGACGTACCGCCGAATTGCTCAACACGTGGGGCGTGAGGTCTCCACAGTACATCGATGTTGTCGCCAGTGGTCGGCGGAAGGTGCGCGTGCCCGTCGACCTGGGACCGGACCGCAGCGACGCACGGATGCACGCCAAGACCGTAGGATCCTACGCAGTGCCGTAGGGGACCGCACCGCCACTTCCCAGCAAATTAGGGACACTGTTGCTCCTGGGGTATCGGCGAGGACCATTCGCAACCGTCTCCATGAAGCTGGGCTACGGTCCCGCACACCGTCAGGCCGTCTTCCGCTCACGCCACAACATCGTGCAGCCCGCCTCCAGTGGTGTTGCGACAGGCGTGAATGGAGGGACGAATGGAGACGTGTCGTCTTCAGCGATGAGAGTCGCTTCTGCCTTGGTGCCAATGATGGTCGTATGCGTGTTTGGCGCCGTGCAGGTGAGCGCCACAGTCAGGACTGCATACGACCCAGGCACACAGGGCCAACACCCGGCATCATGGTGTGGGGAGCGATCTCCTACACTGGCCGTATACCTCTGGTGATCTACATCTACATCTACATCTACATAACTACTCTGCAATTCACATTTAAGTGCTTGGCAGAGGGTTCATCGAACCACAATCATACTCGTACTATCTCTCTACTATTCCACTCCCGAACAGCGAGCGGGAAAAACGAACACCTAAACCTTTCTGTTCGAGCTCTGATTTCTCTTATTTTATTTTGATGATCATTCCTACCTATGTAGGTTGGGCTCAACAAAATATTTTCGCATTCGGAAGAGAAAGTTGGTGACTGAAATTTCGTAAAAAGGTCTCGCCGCGACGAAAAACGTCTATGCTGTAATGACTTCCATCCCAACTCGTGTATCATATCTGCCACACTCTCTCCCCTATAACGCGATAATACAAAACGAGCTGGCCTTTTTTGCACCCTTTCGATGTCCTCCGTCAATCCCACCTGGTAAGGATCCCACACCGCGCAATATTCTAACAGAGGACGAACGAGTGTAGTGTAAGCTGTCTCTTTAGTGGACTTGTTGCATCTTCTAAGTGTCCTGCCAATGAAACGCAACCTTTGGCTCGCCTTCCCGACAATATTATCTATGTGGTCCTTCCAACTGAAGTTGTTCGTAATTTTAACACCCAGGTACTTAGTTGAATTGACAGCCTTGAGAATTGTACTATTTATCGAGTAATCGAATTCCAACGGATTTCTTTTGGAACTCATGTGGATCATCTCACAATTTTCGTTATTTAGCGTCAACTGCCACCTGACACACCATACAGCAATCTTTTCTAAATCGCTTTGCGGCTGATACTGGTCTTCGGATGACCTTACTAGACGGTAAATTACAGCATCATCTGCGAACAGTCTAAGAGAACTGCTCAGATTGTCACCCAGGTCATTTATATAGATCAGGAACAGTAGAGGTCCCAGGACGCTTCCCTGGGGAACACCTGATATCACTTCAGTTTTACTCGATGATTTGCCGGCTATTACTAGGAACTGCGACCTTCCTGACAGGAAATCACGAATCCACTCGCACAACTGAGACGATACCCCATAGCTCCGCAGCTTGATTAGAAGTCGCTTGTGAGGAACGGTGTCAAAAGCTTTCCGGAAATCTAGAAATACGGAATCAACTTGAGATCCCCTGTCGATAGCGGCCATTACTTCGTGCGAATAAAGAGCTAGCTGCTTTGCACAAGAGCGATGTTTTCTGAAGCCATGCTGATTACGTGTCAATAGATTGTTCGAGGGGACACTGAATAGTGCACGGTACATCCAAACCGTCATCGAACCCATCGTTCTACCATTCCTAGACCGGCAAGGGAACTTGCTGTTCCAACAGGACAATGCACGTCCGCATGTATCCCGTGCCACCCAATGTGCTCTAGAAGGTGTAAGTCAACTACCCTGGCCAGCAAGATCTCCGGATCTGTCCCCCATTGAGCATGTTTGGGACTGGATGAAGCGTCGTCTCACGCGGTCTGCATGTCCAGCACGAACGCTGGTCCAACTGAGGCGCCAGGTGGAAATGGCATGGTAAGCCGTTCCACAGGACTACATCCAGCATCTCTACGATCGTCTCCATGGGAGAATAGCAGCCTGCAATGCTGCGAAAGGTGGATATACACTGTACTAGTGCCGACATTGTGCATGCTCTGTTGCCTGTGTCTATGTGCCTGTGGTTCTGTCAGTGTGATCATGTGATGTATCTGACCCCAGGAATGTGTCAATAAAGTTTCCCCTTCCTGGGACAATGAATTCACGGTGTTCTTATTTCAATTTCCAGGAGTGTATGTTTCACGTCATCTATCATGGCGTGTAACTATTCCTGTCCAGTAATGTTTCTGTTGATTCGCAGTTGTCAAGCAGTGTATGATGCTCAGCGATGAGTCTTGCGCCAGTTTGTGGCGGTCAGATGCCGCTAACGTGTCCGTAGACGACCTGCTGAAAGGTCACAGGAAGACGCGAATCTCAAGACTCATACTTCTCCTGCTTCTGGAATCATGGTGTGGGGAGGTATTGAATATAATAACAGAATTGATCTGTTAATCATTAATTAGAGGCCGAATGGTCGCTAGTTCGTGGAAAGAATAATAAATCCCTTTTGTACACCATCCAAGTACAATATACAAAGTGGCATATCTCTGCAGGATAGTATAAGATACAACACTACGGTTCACAAGACAAATATCCAAAGGAATGTGCGGACACCTTAGCTTACCTCATTTCCATGATTTGTCACCTACGGCACATATCTTACATAAACGGTCGTACCAGCTCTAACCTGCTAACTTCATTAACTAGTGTTCGACTTTTTGTGCCCGGCCAAAAGAACTTGTCCACTGGTCACACTACGAGGTGCATTCACTAGGTAAAGTAATACATTTGTCTATAAGGCCGGCTGGTATTATCCATGATACCAGTATATCATAATATTCCTTACTGTGGCTACAAAACCCTGTTTTACAACATAATTTGGCCTTATCTCACTGGGGTGACCTGTATTCCCGTATGGTATCACTCTACTGGTCGATGTCGGGGCTAAGATGAAATTCGGAAGGTGCGAAATCTGGGCTGTTGGGTGATTGAGGAAGAACAGTCCAGTGAAGTTTTGTGAGTTCCTCTCGGGTGTGCAGACTTCAGAGAGACCCATCGTTGTCACGGGGAAGAGGAAGTTTGTTTGCATATTTGCGGTGACGAACAATCTGAAGTCTTTTCTTCAGTTTCCTGAGGGTAGCACATTATCGTACCGGATTGATCGTTGCACCATGAGGGAAACATCAAACAGAGTAACACCTTCAGATACCCAGAAATGATCGCCATGACTTTATCGTCTGACGGTGAGGTTTTGAGCTCTCTCTTCGGAGGGGATGTGGTGTGGTGCCATGCCATGGACTGACGTTTTGTTTCACGTTTGAACTGATGAAGCCATGTTTCTTCGCCTATGACTAACTTAAACCTTGTGTTCTGCTTTACGGCAGGTCTTGTCATGGGGGACGCCTCGTCAGAGAGGTCCACCGTATGAGCGCCTAGGGAAGTGCCACCACTGGTGGTTTCCCGTTGCCTTCCACTAATGATGATGAAACGATAATGAGGACAACACAACAACCAGTCCCTGAGCGGAGAAAATCTCCGACCCACCCGGGAATCGAACCTGGGTTCCATGGCGTGACAGACCACCGCGCTGACCACTTAGCAATCGGGGCGGACCACCTGTGACTATGTTCGACAAAAGATTGTCACGATCAGCATAGTAACGCTCGAGCAATTCCGCGCAGATGGTCCTTCGGTGCTCTTTATGATCTTATGTTAATCGGTGAGGAACCAAACGGGCACACACCTTTAAGCATCCTGCAAAGTGAACGATTAGGTCAGCATCGCCAACAGAGACGTCCAGTTGTGCAGCGAGGTATTTGACTGTGGAGAGAACGCATCTTAAAAAAAAATGAAGAGATAGAAATACACTTCCATTTACTTTCGAACACTTTTGTCATAAACTATGATCACAAAAATAAGAAAAGTAATTAATTTCCTTTGTGAACAGTTCTCTGAGATCACTGTGATAACGACGTTAAGTTGCTGTTATCAACAATGAGTCATATTCATTTTATATTCTGTTTGCTAAAGAGTAGATATATTCTCTTCAGTTCCTATATCGCATCCAAAACTTACGATATCGGTGATTGCATTTTCATAGCCTCATGTCAACAAAAATGTAAGCAAATGCAGCTCTTGCGGCACACTTGTACCAAAACTGAAACTTATAATTAATGCACACTACTGGCTATTAAAATTGCTACACCAGAAAGGCCCGTACAGGACCTGCAACATGCGGTCGTGCATTATCCTACTGAAATGTAGGGTTTCGCAGGGATCGAATGAAGTGTAGAGCCACAGGTCGTAACACATCTGAAAAGTAATGTCCACTGTTCAAAGTGCCATCACGTCGGGTGATACGCCAGTATGGATATGGCGAATACACGTTTCCAATGTGCGTTCACGGCGATGTCGTCAAACACGGATGCTACCATCATGATGCTGTAAACAGGACCTGGATTCATCCGTAAAAATGACGTTTTGCCATTCGTGCACCCAGGTTCGTCGTCGAGTAGACCATCGCAGGGACTCCTGTCTAAGATGCAGCGTCAATGGTAACCGCAACCCTAGTCTCCGAGCTGACAGTCCATGCTGCCGCAAACGTCGTCGAACTGTTCGTGCAGATGGTTGTCTTGCAAACGTCCCCATCTATTGACTCAGGGATTCAGACCTGGCTGCACCATCCGTTACAGCCATGCGGATAAGATGCCTGTCATCTCGACTGCTAGCGATACGAGACCGTTGGGATACAGCACGGCGTTCCGTGTTACCCTCCTGAACCCACCAATTATATATTCTGCTAACAGTCATTGGATCTCGACCAACGCGAGCAGCAAAGTCGCGATACGATAAACCGCAATCGTGATACGCTACAACCCGACCTTTACCGAAGTCTGAAACGTGATGGTACGCATTTCTCCTCCTTACACGAGGCAACACACCAATGTTTCACCAGGCAACGCCTGTCAACTGTTGTTTGTGTATGAGAAATCGGTTGGAAACTTTCCTCATGTCAGCACGTTGTAGGTATCGCCACCGGCGCCAACCTTGTGTGAATGCTCTGAAAAGCTAATCATTTGCATATCACAGCATCTTCTTCTCGTAGGTTAAATTTCGCGTGTGTAGCACGTCATTTTCGTGGTGTAGCAATTTTAATGACCAGTAGTATAATATTAAGACCTGTGTCCGAATAATACTATATCCATGCCACTACGTAATTAGATGGCAATGTCTAAAAATGACTGAATTTTTTGATGATCATCTTGCATAATATATTAGTCTAACACTTGCGGCAACAACCCTTTGCGAACATTCTGGAGATACTTCGTCTTATTATCCAATTTACCAGAACAGCAGTAATCGAGAAGCTCAGTTGAGGAGGTTCGCACGGCTTTGATTAAGTGTAGTGGGTTTGCTGTCGGTGTTCCTCCCTACTCCTTGTTTCATCCTGTCCTTACCAAAGGCCCCTCGCGCACATAATTTAGGTCTCATGAGTAAAAGCGGTACGTAACTTAGCCCTCGCTGCTGCTTCGTAATCCTTGGCTCTGCCTCAGTACTTGCAAAGTATCTCATTCGCCTCCCCTCAGCCCGGCCCCTTCCAGCTCATAAAGTCTTAAGACATGTTACAGTACGCTTGCGGAGGAGTGTAGCCACTACAAAGAAGCCTTTTATCAAAGGAGCGTTTATACACAAGTATTCTCCCAGGCGTCAAAGGAAAACCAGTACTGTTGTGTAACACACAGCTGTCCGTGTTCCAATCCTCTGAAAGGCAATTCTTTACATGGCAGGAAGGTAACTTGTAAGGGCTATAAAGATGCATTCCTGGAATACAACAAAGATTTAATACGTAGATAACTTAGCTTAACTAACTGCACAAGGTAACAAACTGAAGGATACTTTTAAACTGTCTTAAAGTACCCATACACAGTTGGACCTCGAAGCAAGGACCCCCAGAAATTGGAGCAAGGGGATGGGGGTGAAACTCCCCCCACCGTAGCCCTCAATTAAAGGAAAAAGTATAGAGTAGTAATATGTTTTTCTCTCAAGAAAATGATTTAAAACTCGGTGTTACACAGGTTTTTAACAGGGTCGGAACTGGATCTATTTGATGGCTATAACATTAGAAATGCTCCATAACCCCTGGTCTAGCCCCTCCCCAACCCTACACACTATGGAATGGGCGCACTTGCCCCTAAGGTACAGGATTGTCGGATAAGTAAAATTGACCGTTTAATAATTATGTTGATAAATAAGGTTTAGGCATCTGAACGATTTTCGTTTTTAACAATGCAGTTGTTTTCCATTGATTTTAATCAAAAACTGTTTTGCTCTATCACGTGTGATTTTGAAGACGAGCTTTCATGGAACAGTGTTCCACGAATGTTCTTCTTAATTTTTGGTTGTTTTTCACTTAACGCCCCAAACAACTCTTTCACCGTAGCTGAAATTCAAATGAATACGATGTTTGTAGACGACTTTTCCATATATCTAACTATTTTCACGTTTAATTATCCTCGAGTGTTCATCGATTCATATAAAAGAAGTTTAAAGGAAACGCTGTAATACAGTGGAAACATATACGCGTCAGTACGGCTGGAATTTTCTACCTGTCTCGAAAAAGCGCTGGGAATGAAGCCATTAATTCATGAAAATATTCTCTACCCTGATTTCAACTTCCGCATTGTGGTTCATTTGAAAGTTAATTCCTACAGCGTGCATAAAATGCTGCTGTATTATTTCGAATGGTTCTGCCGACATGGAAAGCAACACACGGCACAAGGAAGAATTGGCCGACCGAATGTGTAACCTGTGTATGCATCGAGTAGAGCGTGACAAAGTCATTATACAACCACTTTATAAGAGGTAGCTTAGAAGGATTAAGAATTTAACTAATGAGTTTCAAGAACAAATAAAATTTTTAATAAAGCACAGTTTGTTTTTCGTAGTGGGATAGACTTATCCATGGCTTTTGACACTGTTTAACATAATACACCGCTAAAACAGCTAGAGGCACTGAGAATAAGAGGAATAGCAAACGAGTGGTTCCATGGAAAGATAGAGACACTCGTAGTTTGTAAGTCTCTTGCTGATGAATATGTAACAAAATAATTGTCCTACCGGAAAGATTTGATCGTAGATGTCCCTTAGGATAATGTATTGAATCCAGTTCTCATTTTAATATATAACACTGACTTCACAGGCAGTGAGAGAGGGAAGGAAATGTTCTGCTGGCTAATGTTAGTTATAATCAGTGACAAAGCTTCAGAGCTCCTATTAGAGAAAGCAAATGAAACCCTCAAGGATCTATACCACTCGGCAAATCGCAATACGTTAACACTGAATATATCAAAAACGAACTAACATGATGCGCTTCAGTATAAAGCATGGAGAACTAGTCTATAGGCTGAATAACAAAAACCTAGTTTTTGCGGATGAACATTGACAACTAACTTGAAATGAATACACAAAGATGGTGGCAATGAAATGCTACTGGCAAGCTATGCTCTTAAATTTCTATCATTAGTTTGTAACAGACGATATCTCATGGTGACTTACTATTCCTACATATTAACGTCTTGGCTCTGGGACTCTTTTTTTGTGATCAAATACACAAAATATGTACATAATTTTTAAACTGCAGAGAAAGACCGTAATGGTTATAACTAGAGTTTGCAATCCAGCTAACTGTAAAGAATTTGTTAAAAAATTGGATATCCTCCTTGCATCAAATGAGTACATTTACCAATCTGTTGCGTGAATCCGGGGTAGCAGTACTAAGTATTTCACTAATAGCTATATTCGTAATCTTAGAAAAAGAGCCAGTTTTGTCTTACGTAAAAAACCCAAAACAGCATTTTCTGTCAGGAAATAAAGCTGTACAGTAAGTTATCTGAAACAAACAGTGTGTGAGTCAAAGAATCTTGCACAATAGGGATCATCTGAACGGGGCAGTGCAGTTGTGATGATACTGACCTCGTATTTGGTAGGATGGTGTCCATATTCGATGGCTAGGTAGGATTTAACAGTAAAACGGCCTGTTCACAGTGTGACGTATCAGTCAATAATTGAATGTAAGAGGGCACTACCACACTACTGAGGATTTCATTGTGTCAGGACGGATCCGAGTACATACCTCCTCAGTGGAAACAATGGCTGCGTGCAGCAGGGAGCGGAGTGAGAACGGCGGCCGCTTTCATGTTTATAACCGTGTCGTGACGAGCGTCGGTTTCACAGTCCACAACCCAAGGTCAGCCACGACTGAAGCCGACGAGAAGCTGTTGCCCTCAAGACCTCTCTTTGGATTACGAGACTATAAGCAAGAACGTTATTTAATTATTACTGGATATTAACGATGACTGAGAATGGATGCAGTGCGTTCCTCACGTAGGGAACAGTCGTATATCAGGAAAGATGGTAGACAGATATCCCACTGGGGAGAGAGAATCCTCCTGATTCTGTACAACGTCTTATCAGTTTAAGAGCGTCTTCACACGACGGAGGTGACTGCTCGTTTATTGAAGAAATTGTATATATAGAGGGGCTTAGAGGTAATGTTTTAATTCTTGGGTGTATTCCACTGGCAACCGCTGCTTTAAACCAATCTGACTCCTTAAATCGTTTCAGAGCTGGTCTCCATAGCGAGTAGCTTTCCCTCTTAAGCCACAGTGAAGCTTAAAGCTCGTAATAAAACAAGAATTTCCATAATATTACTCCAAGCAGAAATGACCATGATCATACAATAAAAGTGGGAAAACCTGTTAGATCTCTTACGGAACGTAAACAAGATATTGTAAATTTAGGAGTCATTAAAACCATAAAATTTTGATTGTTTCCAGTATGAAGGAAGTCTTACGCCAATTGAGACCAATTACGAGTTCACGAAATAGTAGTCCAATTCTGTGACTGGACTGAAGAGTCTGAGTTTCTACTGAAATGATCACAGCATGTCATTTTCAACAGAGAGAAGTTGGTTCAAATGGATCTGAGCACTATGGTACGTAACTTCCGAGGTCATCAGTCCCCTAAAACTTACAACTACTTAAACCTAACTAACCTAAGGAGATCACACACATCCATGCCCGTAGCGGTCGCGCGGTTCCAGACTAAAGCGCCCGGCTACACCGGCCGGCACAGAGTGAAGTCTGCAGACGTGAAAGTAGCTTCGAGCGTGTCTGAAGGGAGTATTATAGAATTAATATAAGTGGCTTAGTATATAACGTTGTAAGTTCCATGACGCTTTTCGCCGATGATGCTGTTGTATACCGAGAATTCTACTCTAGACAGTTGTAACAAATCGCAGGAAGACTTACAGAGAATCGACGCTTTGTGCGTCGAGTAGCAATTGACCCTGAACGACAAGAAAAGTATTACATTGCGAATTTACAGATAGAAAGACCCTCTTTCGTATGATTACACGATTGCAGAACAGTAACCGGAAGCAATTACTTCCGACAAATACCACGGAGTATGCGTACAGCCACATAAAATTAATAGCGTATAAGGCAATGACAGACCGAGACTCATTAAAAGAATCCCGATCAAATATTGTCCATCGACAAAGAAGATGGCTTACAAAACTCTAGTTCAATCAATACTTGAAAACTGTTCGTCAGTCTGGGATTCATACCAGATGGAACTGACACAGAGAATAGAGCAGATAGAAAGAATAGCTAAACGTTTCGTTGTAGGTTCATTTACTAAGTGTGAAAGTGTCACGGAGATCCCCGAGAAACTTCAGTGGTAGACGCTGCAGGACACGTTCTGCATCATCTTATAATTTACCGCTAAAATTGTGAGATTACGTTCCTAGATTCTTCAGCCAGTTTACTGCTTCTTCCTATGTATATCTTTCCAAGATATTATAAAGAAAAAATTAGAGGGATTCGAGCCCTCACAAAGGCTTGTCAGCAGTCGTTCATCCCTCGTACAATTCGCGACTGGAACGGGAGAAGAAGACTTGGCACCAGTACACGAAGTATCGTCCTTCACATAACGTAAGTGGGCTTGCCGAGTACATTTGTAGATGTTGATGGAAAACTATTCATTAATACTCTTCAACAAGCAGGAAAGGCTCCACGTTGGCTTTGGAATAACATAGTGTGGCGAATACTGATGTGTAAACAAATGCTACGCATCACTAAACTATCATAACTGACGTTTTCACGTGGTCTAAATACTCCACCAAGGGAAGCATTATGACTTTTTTCCAACTAGCTCCAGCCTACTGACTTAATGGATAATGCTGGTTGTATATCAACGCCGATTCTGCCCAACTTTATTTACAAGTTCATAGGTTTTTATTTGTCTAAATTACTTGACACAGATTATTGACGTACCCTGTCGTTACAGCTAAGATGGCAGCAGCCGTTTTGATTGGTTGCAGAGGATAGAGGTTTTACATTTCTCATTATCACAACTGAGGTAGTTTTACTGTCTTTGATTTTGATTGACTGTTTCATTTTAATGGCTCCTAGAATACTCAACAATCCTTGTCTAGGCAATCACAACCCAGTATTTTAGGGGCCATTAAAATGAAGCAGTCAGTCAAAATCTAAGATGGCGAAACTACCTCAGTTGCGTTAATAGTAAATGAAAAACCTCTCCCATTTCCAGCTAATCATCAGCTAGTATTTTATGGCCATTCAAATGAAACAGCCAATTAAAGTCTAAGATGACGGAACCAGCGAAGTTGAGCTAGTAGAGAAAAATCCAAGGAACTAGCCCGGATGTGGTTTATACTCCTTCCCTTCTGCTTAAATCAGAGCCTACAATTTTAGTCGTAATGAAAGTGAGAGGCCCAGTCCTAGTGCAGTATTTTATCAGCAATCAAAATGAAATCAAAATGTAACCCCAGTGCCCCCATCTCGATTGTGATAAAAATATTCAAACGACGTGAACTGTTTGTCAGAAATTACGTTTGCAGTATATCCTTACCTAAAATACGTTATTAATACACAAAAATTCCAAAGAATATGTAAATTCCACCTTAAGTGTGTAAAATGGCATCAAGTTAAAAAAAATTATTGTCAGCTATGTTATCAATCCTGATTATAAAAAATTGTTTGCGGACTGTCTTGCCAGTCGCACCTGTCAATTTCATTGAAAATTGTATAAAGTGTTACGGAACATCAGAACGAGTATAAAACACACCTTCATAGTTAAAATAAATGTTTCACAACGCAATGTAATTAACAACTTAGTACTACATTGTTGTTATAGATGAGTTTTACTTGAAATACTATCATGCAAAAGCTTCAAAAACGTGATATAAAATTACCTGCTGATATATGCTGCTGTTGCTTGTCATTATCAATAAATGGCTGCTCTTGTAAGTATCCTAAACACGATTATAGTACCACGCTTTGTTTAAGACATAACTGAGCCTTAATTAATTATTTTCCAAAAGATAATCCTCTTCAAGAGCCACAATGTTCTTTCAATGTCTAAAGTGTGTGCAGTGTGAAAATCTGCAGTGTTTACATCACGCATCACAAAGTTACACTCCCTTCCTCCCTTCCCTAACACACGAATATCCGTCAGATTGGTGTCTAAAACATGACTGTGAACAGTAAGGCCTTTTCCTTGCCTTAATAGTTACAAATAAAATGCTAAACAGATATGTTCGTCTTAGAAGATCGACAATAACCTACAAGTTGATAAAAACACTTACACAAAGGCAATCTGAACGTAATAATGTAGGTCTACTCTCGGAGTGGCTAAGTACATCCTCAAATAAAATATTTTGGCACTTCTATGTGTTCCAATGGCATCTAAATACGCAAAGAGTGCTACTGTTTCAATCTGATGCCGTCTACTTTAAAAACTTAAAATTTTCATTAATGTTTCATCAATAATTTAGGTGGTAATATGTAACGAGAAAGAATATAATCGGTAATATTGATGTGCAGTTATTGATTTTTATTCCCACTTACTGAGCCTAGTAGAGGTTATGTAGGTGGATACTAAGCAAAAACTGAAATGTGCCATGCAGTCGAGACGCCCAGGATGGTTGACGGACGCTAACAGTCTGTTGCAGGACAATGTCCACCCAGATGTTGCCAAACGTGTTCCGACTACGCAGCAGAAGTATCGCTGGCAACCCCTTACTCATCCTCCACTCAGTCCGAATCTCTCCCAAACTGATTTACATATTTTTGGAGCCCTGAAAAAAGACATTCGTGGCCGTCGATTTGCCTGGGACGAAGCGATATACTTGTCCGTACAACTGTGGTTCCAGAGGGAACCTCAACCATTTCTCCATGAAGGCACTGACCGTCTTGACGAAAAAAAAATGTTTCCAATGGCTCTGAGCACTATGGGTTTTACATCTGAGGTCATCAGTCCCCTAGAACTTAGAAATACTTAAACCCAACTAACCAAAGGACATCACACACATCCATGCCCGAGGCAGACTGAAGCGCCTAGAACCACTCGCCCACACTATGACCACTGCATCAACAGTTACAGCGACTGCTTTTGGAATAATTAATATTTTACTTACTTTACTTAATCATTTGTTATGGAAAGAAATTTAACAAAATAACTTTGGTTGAAGTCTTTTGAAAATTACTGAAATGATTATTCAAAACTTCTTACTGGTTGAGTTAGGTAAAAAATAGTAACAGTGAGAAGCTGTACAAAAATCTTCAGCATAAATGAGAGTTTTATTACAAAATCTTTCTGATATTAGCCCTAGAGAGAAGAATTTCCTAACGTTTACAAAGTTTGGTGAGTACTCACTTAAGTGATGATATTGCCGTGTCGTCATACCACGTTTCCCGCTCGTAACCAACAAGTGTAATGCATGTAATAAATGCTGCTGTAACTCTCCTCTTCAACGTAATCTCTCGTCTATAGATGCAGAAGGAGATGCGATATTTACGATCTCTTCTCTTTGACTTACGTGTAAACGGCGTTGCAGACCACAGTTAGAGACGTGCAAACACGTGATGTTTACTGCATCACAGTGCTTGTTAATCATTTCTCGTAACTGTTTAAACGTTGCAGATTTCACATTAGTTTATTACGTGAAGCAATCTATACACCACAGTCCGCGATGTCCATCACAAACGTTGACTGGGCAAACATGCTGCTCCACATTCTAAACACTCCAGTGTTACAATTATTATTAAAGGAAATATTATTCCGTGGCAAGAAGTTAATTCCATTACAAAAAATCACAGCCTTCACTCCTCATAGAACGAATTCTACACTGTGTAATTGTCTTCTCACAACCCCGACCGATAGCCTTCACGTTATTAGTTTGCTTGAGAGTAAGTGATAATACAAGCAGTTTTATTTATATGCTCATAAAGTTCACAGTTCGGCGGAAACCGTACATTCGGGAAACACGAAACGGCACTGTCAACACCTCGTACTTTTCAAGTTCACTTTATGAGACGACAGTCGACGATGTGAAAGTATTATAACCTATTTATATTTTAAATTTGCAGAACACTATATGCATCGAAAAAAAATCGTGTTGTTCACATCTAATATTCTGACCACTCCGCAACCAAGTGGCTTTGCTGACTGCGCGTTGCATTTTCAAATTTAATTTCGAGGTGTTATTTCACAATATAAAGCGAATTGATCTGTGTAACTTTTAGTTTCGAGGTTTGTGGTGGGGTGTAACAATCGATTAGCTCCTCAAAGGCCATATATTTCTGTAATCGGTGATACGCGCCGTTTGATGTGCTGTAAAGAGCGACACCAAGGACATTGGGTGACTGGAAACTACTGACTTCGATTAATGAATACTTGCGTAATAGTTCTCTCACAGCTCAGTATCACTTATTTTGCAATATAATATTAAGGCGCCGAAAGATATGCAAACTGCACGCTGTTAACACGCCCAGAATGTGGCTTTCAATCACTCTTCGAACAATAAATTTCAACTTACAGGAGGGAAAGGAAATAAGAGAAAATGTTCTTAATGTCTCTTGACAAACAAAATGTTCCTACGTTTAGGCGCGAAAGGAATCTTGGTGTAACTTGTACTAGTGACTGCAGTAACCCACTTGTGCAGACGATGACTCTTTCACTCGATGAACAACAAATTCCTATGTGTAAGTGTGAAAGATAATAAGAGTAAATATTTTTCATTTCACTTGACAAACAATAAATTCCAACTACTAGGTGCGCAATGAAAAAGGTGTAGCTTGTACCAGTGATTGAAATAAGACACTTCTGTCTAGAACGAGTTTTTCTTTTGCATCGAATTATGTGCAATTTATGAGGCTTTCTGGTAGAATATAACTGAGTTCTTTATCTTGTGCGAGACTCAGCTTGCCTTTTTCTGACATGATGTCTTGTGAAGCGTGGGTGAGTGGCAACAGGCACATTCCATATGCCTACAATTCCGAAAGTGTTCGACTCTATACACCATTGCAGACTGTTAACTGTTGTGGTTGGCAGGAGAGCCAACCGTGTTCCTAAAGGAGGCCGAAATGCACGCGTTTTAGCTCACGCAGGCTGGCGTGAGGTCTGGAACATGACAAGGGAATTAGAATTGACAAAAACGGACGTAGCTGGTGGAACATTTAACTTTAATCCATTAATGGAGAAGGTCGCTCTTTATGGTACATGATTCACAATATCAATAGTACGGATACTGGCGCCTTGCTAGGTCGTAGCAAATAACGTAGCTGAAGGTTATCCTAACTATCGTCTGGTCAAATGAGAGCGTAGAAGTCAGTGAACCATTGCTAGCAAAGTCGGTTGTACAAGTGGGGCGAGTGCTAGGAAGTCTCTCTAGACCTGCCGTGTGGCGGCTCTCGGTCTGCAATCATTGAAAGTGGCGACACGCGGGTCCGACGTATACTAACGGACCGCGGCGGATTTAAAGGCTACCACCTAGCAAGTGTGGTCTGGCGGTGACACCACATTAACGATGGCCCCAGTCTACGGAACAGGTACCCAGATATGTGATTGACTCGAAGACTGCCTATGTTATAAAACGCAGTTCGTTGGCCTAGAAAGCGAGTGTTCATGAGAGACGAAAGTACTTTCAGGAGTGCCCAGGGAAATGTGACACAAACGCTCTTGATATCCCTTAAATGTTTCATCAATTTCGTACAACTTTATACATTATTCAGATGCCTTGGCCACAAAAAAAGGACAAATATCCCCAAACTAATCTACCCATGTACATTAACGGAAATACGATGCCACGAAAAGTGTGAAAACAATAAAATTACTGATAAATATGCAGTACCCGTGGCTCTGATCTACGGATTTTATTAAATAAAATAATTTGTGTTATTCTCAATGTTGTTACAGTCAACTATTGTGACGAAATATCTACGTTTCATTCCCTACGAGAGGGGATGAAGGGTCGGATTACCATCCCCGGGGATTATAATGCTGGCGCACTCAGTAGAGTTAAAAAATGTGCGAACTGAAGTAAGGCGGGTTTAATTTACAGAAGTTCAAATTTACTGCGAGAAGAACACCATCCTTTCTGTCACAAAGTGGTGAGAAAGAGTAATAACAGACACTCCATAACGGAGTGGCAAGTTTCCTTCGTTTAAGAGACAGTTTACTTTCCATGATATTGAGCTTGCAGCTGTACTCCCTAAACAAACGGAATCCCCTTTTTTGGGATGACCGAATTTCCGGTCGCAAAGTTCTCACACAGTAATCAGTAACTAAAGGCAGCGCTTACTGAAGAACTGTTTGAAGTTACAAAAGCTAAATGGGAACATCAGTTTTATAATATATCATTAATGCCCCGTCCGCCGCCTCTTCATTCATTAAGAAATCAAACACTCATATGGACAACAGTTTCAGACGTATGTTTACTTTACAAACGAGTTAATGTGTTAAATAATAAGGTTGGATATTACTTTTACAGTTTGTGGAAGTCGGTGATTGCTCTTATAATAGAACACTGGATGAGGTTAATCTGGGTGATTTGCGTTCCATTTTAAGAAAAGTTAGTTTTTCACGCACGTTAATGTTCGTATCTCTTGTATTATTTGTAGTAAAATGGTATAATATTGCAGGAACCATGGACCTTGCCGTTGGTGCGGAGGCTTGCGTGTCTCAACGATACAGATGGCCGTACCGTAGGTGCAACCACAACGGAGGGGTATCTGTTGAGAGCCAGACAAACGTGTGGTTCCTGAAGAGGGGCAGCAGCCTTTTCAGTAGTTGCAGGGGCAACAGTCAAGATGACTGACTGATCTGGCCTTGCAACACTAATCAAAACGGCCTTGCTGTGCTAGTACTGCGAACGGCTGGAAGCAAGGGGAAACTACAGCCGTAATTTTTCCCGAGGGCATGCAGCTTTACTATATGATTAAATGATGATGGCGTCCTCTTGGGTAAAATATTCCGGAAGTAAAATAGTCCCCCATTCGGATTTCCGGGCGGGGACTACTCGACGTCGTTACCAGGAGAAAGAAAACTAGCGTTCTACGGTGCGTGGAATGTCAGATCCCTTAATCGGACAGGTATGTTAGAAAATTTAAAAAGAGAAATGGATCGGTTGAAGTTGGATATAGTGGTAATTAGTGAAGTTCGGTGGCAGGAGGAACAAGATTTTGGTCAGTTTAATACAGGGTTATAAATACAAAATCAAATAGCGGTAATGCAGGAGTAGGTTTAATAATGAAAAAGAAATAGGAGTGCGGGTAAGCTACTACCAATAGCATAGTGAACGCATTTTTGTGATCAAGATAGACACGAAGCCCAAGCCTACTACAGGAGTACAAGTTTATATGCCAACTAGCTCTGCAGAGTATGAAGAAATTGATGAAATAGATGAAGAGATAAATTATTCAGGTAGTGAAGAGAGACGAAAATTTAATAATCACGGATGACTGGAATTCCAGAGTAGGAAAAGGAAGAGAAGGGAACATAGCGGGTGAATGTGAATTGGGGGAGAGAAATGAAAGAGGACGCCTGGTCGAATTTTGCACAGAGAATAACTTAGTCATGGCTAACACTTGGTTCAAGAATCATAAAAGAAGGCTGTATACATGGAAGAATCCTGGAGATACTAAAAGGTATCAGATAGATTATATAATGGTAAGACAGAGATTTAGGAACCACGTTTTAAATTGTAAGTAAGGCATTACTAGGGGCTGATGTGGACTCTGACCACAATGTATTGGTTATTAACTGTGGATTAAAACTGAAGAAACTGCAAAAAGGTGGGAATATAAGGAGATGGGACCTGGATAAACCGACTAAACCAGAGGTTGAACAGAGTTTCAGGGAGAGCATAAGGGAACAATTGACAGGAATGGGGGAAAGAATACAGTAGAAGAAGAATGGGTTGCTGTGAGGGATGAAGTAGTGAAGGCAGCAGAGGATCAAGTAGGTAAAAAGACTAGGGCTAGTAGAAATCCTTGGGTAACAGAAGAAATATTTAATTTAATTGATGAAAGGAGAAAATATATAAACGCAGTAAATGAAGCTGGCAAAAGGGAATACAAACGTCTCAAAAATGGATCGACAGGAAGTGCTAAATGACTGAGCAGGGATGGCTAGAGGACAAATATAAGGATGTAGAGGCTTATCTCACTAGGGGTAAGATATACACTGCCTACAGGAAAATTAAAGAGACCTTTGGAGAAAAGATAGCCACTTGTATGAATATCAAGAGCTCAGATCGAAACCCAGTTCTAAGCAAAGAAGGGAAAGCTGAAAGGTGGAAGGAGTATATAGAGGGTCTATACAAGGGCGATGTACTTGAGGACAATATTATGGAAATGGAAAAGGATGTAGATGAAGATGAAATGGGAGGTATGATACTGCATGAAGAGTTTGACAGAGTACTGAAAGACCTGAGTCGAAACAAGGCTCCCGGAGTAGGTAACATTCCATTAGAACTACTGACAGCCTTGGGAGAGCCGCTCCTGACTAAACTCTATCATCTGGTGAGCAAGATGTATGAGACAGGCTAAATACCCTCAGACTTCAAGAAGAATATAATACACTTCTGGAAATGGAAAAAAGAACACATTGACACCGGTGTGTCAGACCTACCATACTTGCTCCAGACACTGCGAGAGGGCTGTACAAGCAATGATCACACGCACGGCACATCAGACACACCAGGAACCGCGGTGTTGGCCGTCGAATGGCGCTAGCTGCGCAGCATTTGTGCACCGCTGCCGTCAGTGTCAGCCAGTTTGCCGTGCCATACGGAGCTCCATCGCAGTCTTTAACACTGGTAGCATGCCGTGACAGCGTGGACGTGAACCGTATGTGCAGTTGACGGACTTTGAGCGACGGCGTATAGTGGGCTTGCGGGAGGCCGGGTGGACGTACCGCCGAATTGCTCAACACGTGGGGCGTGAGGTCTCCACAGTACATCGATGTTGTCGCCAGTGGTCGGCGGAAGGTGTACGTGCCCGTCGACCTGGGACCGGACCGCAGCGACGCACTGATGCACGCCAAGACCGTAGGATCCTACGCAGTGCCGTAGGGGACCGCACCGCCACTTACCAGCAAATTAGGGACACTGTTGCTTCTGGGGTATCGGCGAGGACCATTCGCAACCGTCTCCATGAAGCTGGGCTATGGTCCCGCACACCCTTAGGCCGTCTTCCACTCACGCCCCAACAACGTGCAGCCCGCCTCCAGTGGTGTCGCGACAGGCGTGAATGGAGGGACGAATAGAGACGTGTCGTCTTCAGCAATGAGAGTCGCTTCTGCCTTGGTGCCAATGATGATCGTATGCGTGTTTGGCGCCGTGCAGGTGAGCGCCACAATCAGGACTGCATACGACCAAGGCACACAGGGCCAACACCCGGCATCATCGTGTGGGGAGCGATCTCCTACACTGGCCGTACACCTCTGGTGATCGTCGAGGGGACACTGAATAGTGCACGGTACATCCAAACCGTTATCGAACGAATCGTTCTACCATTCCTAGACCGGCAAGGGAACTTGCTGTTCCAACAGGACAATGCACGTCCGCATGTATCCCGTGCCACCCAACGTGCTCTAGAAGGTGTAAGTCAACTACCCTGGCCAGCAAGATCTCCGGATCTGTCCCCCATTGAGCATGTTTGGGACTGGATGAAGCGTCGTCTCACGCGGTCTGCACATCCAGCACGAACGCTGGTCCAACTGAGGCGCCAGGTGGAAATGGCATGGCAAGCCGTTCCACAGGACTACATCCAGCATCTCTACGATCGTCTCCATGGGAGAATAGCAGCCTGCATTGCTGCGAAAGTTGGATATACACTGTACTAGTGCCGACATTGTGCATGCTCTGTTGCCTGTGTCTATGTGCCTGTGGTTCTGTCAGTGTGATCATGTGATGTATCTGACCCCAGGAATGTGTCAATAAAGTTTCCCCTTCCTGGGACAATGAATTCACGGTGTTCTTATTTCAATTTCCAGGAGTGTAATTACAATCCCAAAGAAAGCAGGTGTTGACAGATGTGAAAATTACCGAACTATCAATTTAATGAATCACGGCTGCAAAATACTAACGCTAATACTTTACAAACGAATGGAAAAACTGGTAGAAGCCGACCTCGGGGAAGATCAGTTTGGGTTCCGCAGAAATGTTGGGACACGTGAGGTAATACTGACCCTAAGACGTATCTTAGGAAATAGATTAAGGAAAGGCAAACCTGCATTTCTAGCATTTGTGGACTTAGAGAAAGCTTTTGACAATGTTGACTGGAATACTCTCTTCCAAATTCTAAAGGTGGCAGGGGTAAAATACAGGGAGCGAAAGGCTATTTACAATTTGTACAGAAACCATATGGCAGTTATAAGAGTCGAGGGGCATGAAAGGGAAGCAGCGGTTGAGAAGGGAGTGAGACAGGGTTTTAAGCCTCTCCCCGATGTTATTCAATTTGTATACTGTGCAAGCAGTAAAGGAAACAAAAGAAAAATTCGTAGTAGGTATTAAAGTCCATGGAAAACAAAAAAATAAACGATGAGATTCGCCGATGACATTGTATTTCTGTTAGAGACAGAAAAGGACTAGGAAGAGCAGTTGAAGGAATGGACAGTGTCTTGAAAGGAGGAAATAAGATGAACATCAACCTAAGCAAAACGAGGACAATTGAATGTAGTCGAATTAAGTCGGGTGATGCTGAGGGAATTAGATTAGGAAATGAGACACTTGAAGTGGGTAAAGGAGTTTTGCTATTAGGGGAGCAAAATAACTAATGATGGTCGAAGTAGAGAGGATATAAAATGTACTCTGGCAATGGCGAGGAAAGCGTTTCTGGAGAAGAGAAATTTGTTAACATCGAGTATAGATTTAAGTGTCAGGAAGCCGATTCTGAAAGTATTTGTATGGAGTGTAGCCATGTATGGAAGTGAAACATGGACGATAACTAGTTTGGACAAGAAGAGAATAGAAGCTTTCGAAATGTGGTGCTACAGAAGAATACTGAAGATAAGGTGGATAGATCACGTAACTAATGAGGAGGTATTGAATAGGATTGGGCAGAAGAGAAGTTTGTGGCACAACTTGACTAGAAGAAGGGACCGGTTGGTAGGACATGGTCTGAGGCATCAAGGGATCACAAATTTAGCATTGGAGGGCAGCGTGGAGGGTAAAAATCGTAGAGGGACACCAAGTGATGAATACACTAAGCAGATTCAGAAGGATGTAGGTTACAGTAAGTACTGGGAGATGAAGAAGCTTGCACAGTATAGACTATCATGGAGTGCTGCATCAAACCAGTCTCAGGACTGAAGACAACAACAACAACAACAACATTGCCGGTTCGTTGAACGCTATATGTAGATACTGTCTAGAAAATGCATGGTGCTTAGATGTGGTAGTTACGGAGTAATTAATTGTAACGTCTGCTTTATTTCATGAACAGTGAAAATGTAGTAAGCAACAAAAAGTTTCGAAAATGTTTTGCATTATTTGTAAAGCTGTTTGAAGTTGGTAAGTGCTCTCCTTCTTAAACACTAAACGAATCGAGCCTGGGTAATTATGGCAAGTGAGTTACATTGTCTCATGTTTCACAGTTTCAAACCTTAATACTTGTGTTACTCTGTTAAGCCTTTAACGCAAGGTCACAGCTCCTAATGTGAAGCTTAAGAAAGCTCTTTGAAATTTTTAATTCAGTCAATAGTATTATGAAATATTGCAAATTACATTTTTGTGGCTACTTTACATAAGCAACATATAACTGGAATTCGAAGAAACTTTTAGGGAACTTCCTGGCAGATTTAAACTGCGTGCCGGATCGAGACTCGAACTCGTGACCTTTGCTTATCGCGGGCACGTGCTTTACCATCTGAGCTACCCAAGCAAGACTCCAGACCCCTCCCCACAGCTTCAATTCTGCCAGTACCTCGTCTTCTACCTCCCAAACTTTCTGGAAACTTTTACGTGTTTAGTAACATAAACATAGTCTTTAGACTCATTCATAAATCTGTACACTAGTTTGTTGTTACCACTGAAACGTCCATTTTTACACGAAAAATTCTTTTTTACCTTGAGCTGAAACATCCGGGCTGGGAATACTTCGTCAACAGTGTAAAACTATTTCCTAACGTTTCTTCTCCGACTGCGAGAAACATCATCGGAGATAAAAGAATAACTGCATCAAAAGTTCAACGGATTCCCGAATATATAGAACCGTATAGCGGGAACCACCATTTGTCTCTGACTAGTGTCATCGATTTCTATTAATGGTAGTCGATCGTAATTCTGTTAACTCGAAGAGGGCATTCATATTTCAGTGACATAATTCCTTTTTCTTTTCCGTAGAAATTTACATGGCGCGTGTGCTCTGTGTTGCCTCCCTATACAAACGCGCATGATAATACATTGTCTCTGATAAAACGCTAGCTAGTATCGCTGAATTCTATTTCATGGTTGGCGGCTCAGAAAGCAAGTATTTTTGTGGACTATTTGTAAGTTTGCCCGAGGAGGCAGTTCCTTTTATGTTTGGCTAAGCAGTTGTTGACCTTACTTTTTGTGAGTCCAATGTATATTGGGCCACAATTACACAAATTATATATACACTCCTGGAAATGGAAAAAAGAACACATTGACACCGGTGTGTCAGACCCACCATACTTGCTCCGGACACTACGAGAGGGCTGTACAAGCAATGAGCACACGCACGGCACAGCGGACACACCAGGAACCGCGGTGTTGGCCGTCGAATGGCGCTAGCTGCGCAGCATTTGTGCACCGACGCCGTCAGTGTCAGCCAGTTTGCCGTGGCATACGGAGCTCCATCGCAGTCTTTAACACTGGTAGCATGCCGCGACAGCGAGGACGTATACCGTATGTGCAGTTGACGGACTTTGAGCGAGGGCGTATAGTGGGCATGCGGGAGGCCGGGTGGACGTACCACCGAATTGCTCAACACGTGGGGCGTGAGGTCTCCACAGTACATCGATGTTGTAGCCAGTGGTCGGCGAAAGATGCAGGTGCCCGTCGGCCTGGGACCGGACCGCAGCGACGCACGGATGCACGCCAAGACCGTAGGATCCTACGCAGTGCCGTAGGGGACCGCACCGCCACTTCCCAGCAAATTAGGGACACTGTTGCTCCTGGGGTATCGGCGAGGACCATTCGCAAACCGTCTCCATGAAGCTGGGCTACGGTCCCGCACACCGTTAGGCCGTCTTCCACTCACGCCCCAACATCGTGCAGCCCGCCTCCTGTGGTGTCGCGACATGCGTGAATGGAAGGACGAATGGAGACGTGTCGTCTTCAGCGATGAGAGTCGCTTCTACCTTGGTGCCAATGATGGTCGTATGCGTGTTTGGCGCCGTGCAGGTGAGCGCCACAATCAGGACTGCATACGACCGAGGCACACAGGGCCAACACCCGGCACGTCGGCATGTATCCCGTGCCACCCAACGTGCTCTAGAAGGTGTAAGTCAACTACCCTGGCCAGCAAGATCTCCGGATCTGTCTCCCATTGAGCATGTTTGGGACTGGATGAAGCGTCGTCTCACGCGGTCAGCACGTCCAGAACGAACGCTGGTCCAACTGAGGCGCCAGGTGGAAATGGCATGGCAAGACGTTCCACAGGACTACATCCAGCATCTCTACGATCGTCTCCATGGGAGAATAGCAGCCTGCATTGCTGCGAAAGGTGGATATACACTGTACTAGTGCCGACATTGTGCATGCTCTGTTGCCTGTGTCTATGTGCCTGTGGTTCTGTCAGTGTGATCATGTGATGTATTTGGCCCCAGGAATGTGTCAATAAAGTTTCCCCTTCCTGGGACAATGAATTCACGGTGTTCTTATTTCAATTTCCAGGAGTATATATAAATGAAAAGTCGCTAACGGATAACGTACATCTTTCTATATCAACTATGACTTCGCAACCTGTGAACTCTAACTGTGGTAAACACAGACCGTGAAAGCCTACATTGTAGCATTCCTTGTTATGTTTTGTATGTGATAGATCTTTGTAGAGATTGTCACAGGAACTCAAAATTACTGGCTTTAGGGACGTGATAGTCAAGCTGAATGAACGACAACCTGAGCTGAAGACGCAGGTACTGTCTCCTGAATATCAATACACTAGAATAACAAATGTTTCTATTGTAGCACAAAAAAGACGACTATGCCCTTGGCTGAGCTAGAAATGTAAACTAGCTTTTCGACGTATCTGATGTCTTCAATGACATTACAATCGAAACATTGGACATATTCTCGGCTCATTATGAGCTAACTTTCTTCCTCATGGTAGTTGGACCTCACAGTTGCATTACGTTGGCGCACCTTACCCTCCAATTTATAGGCTAGAGTCCCTGATCCTTTGTCCAAAACCGGAAAGACTCAGCAACTGTTGTGATACAATGCAATGAGCTATATCGTGCTACACAATTTCAGAACTATACTCCTAGTTTAACCCTGTTGCCTCGTATAATTTCATGTTTTCTTTTCGAACAAGGTTACCCAATATTCATCCTATAGCAGAGTCTGATATGTAGTGCCCAAGGATTTAACGTTTGGTATGCTACCATTACTCAATATTCATCTGATCTCACTTTCACTCGTTGTGGAGTAACTGTCGGATGAGATATCATTTTGATAGTGCAACACAGCGGCAGACGACATGTGTGGATGTGATACCAAGGTTTCGGCGTCTAATCAGTTTTGTTACCGCATAAAAATTGTTCTTTGTTCCCCGAGTGAGTTTCGTCTGTCCATTTTCGTGTTTTTCTGACAGTTTTGTCCCCAGTTACGTGACTGAGTATTTCGTCAAGTATTTGTTTCTGTTTTCACATTTATTATCTAACATGATACGTCATATAGAAAAAATGACTTATACCGTACATTACTCGGTCGAAAAAATACAATCGCCCATTAATTTCAATTTTACTCTCATATAAATACGTGGCCCCTTATTCGGAACTAACTGGTACTGTCGATGTCCATCTTGAGCTAAGATATCACTGTTGTCAGAAGCAAAACATATAACAAAAGAATATAAAGCTGTCTCTGAAAGCGTAAGCCGAAAACAAGAGTCAAAACACCCATCCTTGACACATTCAACTGTACGACATCTTTTTTCTTATCTTGTGAACAGTGATACATTGCAAATTAGAAGTGCAGTTTCACAGCGAAAACCATGTGGAAACCTGTAAAAGTGTTAACCTGTTACATATAGAAACGCAAACACCCACACAGACTCCCAGTTTTTCCCAGAGAAAGAGTGTGAGAGATAGCAGGAAAAGACTTCAGCATTTATTAAGACGGTATAAAGTGAAATTCTGCATCTTCCAGATTGTACGGAAGTGAAACGCTGTCTTTCCAGTTATTTCATAGAAAAAATAAAAAACTCACTGAAAATACTGTAACTTGAAATCAAACCTAATACATAGCATTAAATCACCGACGATTGTGAGTATCGATCGTGTCATGTTTAATGTGATTATAATTAAAGTTATACCTTCGAACCGCTGTAGAAATAACCACTGGTCAGAATGACGTCAAATTGCAGCGGAATTGCATCGGAGAAGGGGGAAAACGTACGATAGAAGAAAAAGAAACTAGTGTGAATATTGGTCAATTTATGGCGCTGTATGTTTCAGAGTACTTAAGTGAAAACACCTGTCATGCGCACGACCCTTTGAAGTTGGTATAAACACGCTGGGTACACGGCTTTTCCTCCTTTCGCGTCTGCGACGATCGCCATGGGGGTCTCAATGAAGGATCGAGTTCTGCTTGTAAAGCTGTATTACAAGAATGATGACAGTGCACACGTCGCTGGAGAAAATGATTCGGAAATTCGAAAGGACGGTTTTTTTTGTGTAAAACCTCGTAGAGGAGGAAAGGAACTGATTCGAAGTCGGTGGAATCAGTGGCCAATGCAGTGCAGGAGGAGACGAGTGGTGTTGTGCAAACGTGCAGTGCACGGAGAATTGCTCGAACATACCCGTGAGGAACGTGAGTAAAATCCTATGAAACATCCTTCTTTGCTATCCATTCAAGATTACCCGTGTGCACGAGTTGTTTCCTGTTGTCCTGCCAGCAAGAGAGATCTTTGCTTTAGAGTTTCTTTCTCGCATAGAAGTGCACAATGATTGGACGTAGAAGATTTTGTGTACAGGCGAAGCCCACTTCCATCTGACAAAATATGTCAATACCCAGAATTGTCGAATATGGGCAACGGAAAATCCACACGCAAATCAACCAGTACCACTTCATCCTGAAAAGGTCACTGTGTGGTGCGTGTTTACAGCATCGTTTATCACGCGGCCATATTTTTTGGAAGAGACATTTGCTTCCGGTCCTGTTACCTGTACAGTGACTAGTAAGCGGTATGAGTGTCTTCTGCGCAACCACGTCATTTCAGCTCCCCAACAGCGTGGATTTGTGGGTGGGATCATTTTTATGCAAGACTGCGCACATCCGCTCATTGCGAATCCAGTTAAGCAACTGCTGAAGCGCCATTTCGGAAATGCTAGCATTATCAGCGGCCATTTCCCTACACCCTGGCCGTCCCTATCGCCTGATCTTAATCTGTTTGACATCTGGCACTGCGGCTATCTGAAAGATGTTGCGTTCAGTGTTACGATTGCAAACTTAGCTGCATTGAAGGCACGCATTGCGCAACACATTCTGAACGTGGCCCGGAAACACTTCGTTCAGATGTGTAACATGCTGCGTCTCGAATTTAACTAGTAGCAGAAAACGGTGGACATCATAGTGAACATGTTTTGTACCAGTCACATGGTAATTAATAATCCGGTTTGATTCTGATTGATGCTTTTTATGCGGTTATTGGTCCCACAACAATTGAAAACCGATTTTTCCCATCCGATGTGATATGACCTTGGTGTGGTGGATGGGGTTACGTAACTAACAGTATCACACCTGTATACTCATGCACTGTGAGTAGTACAGTTTGTTTAACGCCAGACGTCCACCTTAATCATTGTTGTATGATTGATACGTCATATGTAAGTGACCACTATTACATTATGATACTTACACCGCCATCTATGCTACATTTTGCAACTGTTTTTTCTGTGCCATACTATTTTTCCTTTCTCCGATAATAGTTCGTTGCTATTTCACGTCATTCTGGCCAGTGGTGTTATTTCTACAGCGGTTCGAAAGTGTAACTTTAATTAATATAATCCTGTATAAGAATTAGTATCATCGCGTAAAAGTCGTTTCCTTTTTTTCACAGGAAACAAATTTAACATTTGTTTAGTTAAATTAACAAAGATGTAACTATGCCTGCTTTGTAAATTCCGTTGCATAAGTGTTTATGCAGTCTTCTGTAATAATTGCTTAGCAATTTCTGTAAGAATGATTTAAACGTTTTGGTTGAATATCTATATGACTGGCTAAAATCTTTGGCCTATATGCGTATTATTATCTCTGTTCTGTTGGGTCACACTAGGCAGCAGGGGCCAAACAGTCCTTCATTATTTGTTGTAAGGAGCTATGTAAGTGAAAGATAGAAACTCTTGTATGAAGAGAAATGACGTTCTTAACTGTTAAAGAGTGGTTTTAAAATAGACATGCCTTAAAGTGGGATGTCATTTACTAATTGCACTTGTACCTCCCAGAGGAAATAGTAAAATTTCTTCGTACAGGTAAGGCCCGTGGAAAAACTCATGTTCCTGAGAAGAGACAACACAGACCAGCAAAAGATTCAGCTGAGCAACAAAATTCTTATTTTAACAAAGTGGCCATGCCATTTAGTTTCGCCCAGGAATCAGCACCAACCCTGCATTGTATACGTCATAACACATATTCATTAATGAAAGAGCGTGTTACAGACTTCAGCGAAACATGGCTGGTTAAAAAAGGAGAAAACATTGTGTTTTTGTCTGCTTTTTTTTTTTTGCTCAGAGCGGAACCTATCTACAAACAAATGAAATAAACAGCACTTTTTATTTTCTTTCAGTGATTAAAAATCAAGTATTTGCCATAGGAATTAATAATATTATAACTGGTGCGAAGTATTTTCGTCAAATGACAGCATCATCCCTTCCTGTAGAAATCCGAAGGGAACTCACAAGTCAGAAATTCCGACTTAGTCGCCTCTCAGCCGTTTTCCGTTAACTAGCAATGTGCCTGTCAAATCATTACGCTGTCAATTGGTTCACGCAGCATTCCAATAGCTCATGCACAATTTTCCAGTCAGGCGGAATCTCAGCAGCTTGTAGGCAAGTCACTGTCACCCATGCTACAGCTGGCCTACGAACATTGGCGCACATACCATGCTGATAGCTCTCGCAAGAAATTCACTACTCATGTGGCGTATGCGCACATTGCACTTTCCTGTTAACAGTGACCTTCACCCCTCTGCCAAGGGACATCTCGTGGTGCGGCCACAGTAGTACCAGAGCCATTTGGAATGAACGCGTTACCTGGAACTCCGACATACTTCATTACAAACCTGACCCGCTTTATAGTTATATTCTGCCTGGCACGCAGCAGTGTGCGGTACAATGGTGTAGTGTATTACAGTGGGTACTGACCTGCATGTAGAGATAACATGGGCGATGGAGTCACTCCTGGCGTATAGCTTACTGCATTTATGTAGTACGTGTAGCCTAGTGTACTGTATTGTAGTGGGTGCTGACGTGCATGTAGCGTGCACTGGCGATGACAAAGTTCCTGGCTGTCAGCCTGCTGTATCAATGTAACATTTCTATAGTGTAGAGCAGTGTAGTGCGGTGGCTTCTAATCAGACTGTGGACTGCACTGATGATGGCAGCGCCTCTCGTGTACAGTCTACTTAATCAGGATATCGTTAGTGTAGTGTAGAGTAGTTTGTGTAGTGTGTAGTGTCGTGGTTAGTGTATTGTGTGTAGACTGCACTGGCCATACGGACATTGTGGAGTGCAGCTTACAGTGCCTGTGTAGTGTAGTGTGGTGTAGTGTAGTGTAGCGCAGTGCAGTGGATACTGACCAGCGTGTAGACTGCGCTGGCGATGGCGGCACTCCTGGCGTGCAGCCTACTGCAGACGCGGCCTCGCAGCGCCGAGTAGGGAGACAGCACGGTCGTCCGCATGGCGTCCGCTCCGCATCACAGCCTGCAAACCAGACAACAGCTCCCGTCACGCTGGTTGCCGAACACCATTGGTGTGGTGTGCGTACTGTAAGACCTTCGGTACACACACCATCAGATTATTTGACTTGTCGCTCTAACGAAGTAGGCGAGTGTCAGCAGTATGTCTCGTGGTCTTATCGTGGCGTGTTTATCTTCTGCCGTCAGGTAAGAAGATAGAAATGCCACTTGCACGCTTAGAGTAGCAGATTGCCGGTGACCAACTTGAAACAGAACTTGATTAATTTTCACACACATTTATTAAAATAATAACAATCGTAAGCCTTATTTAACTTGATTCTGGATGCTATTTACAATTGACAATCTGAAGTTCCTTTGGTCTTGGTACGTTAATCTTATTCTCACATATCTCTGATACTTGACAAAGCGTCTATACATTTATCATCATGGCAATGTTCAGGAATGTGATAATCTTATTAGGCCCAGACTGGAACTTGACTACAGACTAATGCAGACTAATGCAGACTGACTGATCGGAGGTCTGTACACTCATTATAATACCTCGACTGGTCAGGTATCACTGCATTAGTGTGATCCGCGAGGAGAAAAGGTTCTACGTTAACAGCAATCTCATTGGCTGCGTTACATATTAATACGCAGATCGGCGGAAGCAGAATTCGGTCCGTCTCTAACGCGGCGCCATCTCGTATTGCTGAGACGGATGAGCGCTGCGCTTGCGCTGTTGTGCTTAGCGGGGCGCGCTCTAGTGGGAAAGTTGTGTACGCGCTGACTATGTGGAACTATGTACACAACACTTGCTAAGGCATAAATGAGGAAGACGAATGGAACAGAACATCGACTAGACAGTGACTGTGCCTGGGGAGAAATTGGAGCGCTAGTCTACATTGATCAGCCCTGTCCTCATTTCAGCGACAGTGGGTAACAGCTGAGAAGGTATCCAGGAGAGAGCTGGAGATCTATCATCATAAACAAGAGGATAACACTGATTCACCGTAACGAAAAATATACAGTGTAAGTGAAGATCGCATGTGACAGGTTGATAAGGAATGGTGTATTGTAGGAGTTATTTCTGTGTACCTTGTGACAGCCGTCAGCAAATTACTATTTTACAGTGGTCAAAGGAAGCTGAAAGTCAGGACACTCACCGTTAGTGCAGCGTGTGTGTCTACGGGAGTCAGGAAGGCATCTTCAGTACTGATAGTGGCACACATTGGAATACATACAAACACAGCCTTTTAAAGAACTACAGAATTTAGCGGATTTGAAGTATTGGCAATGGTCTTCCAGATTCCAAAACAATTATGTTATAGATGACGGTTTTACACCTGGCGGTATATAGGATACTTAGAAATTCCCGTTACAAACCTCTAGAACTCGTAGAAGAGAGTGATACATAATATTCTGAGCAGGATCCCACGTCTCGAAACTTACTGTTTCCGTTCTACGATGGTTTCTCTTCAGATGTTTAACTCGTCCGCTTCTGCTTGAGGATCTGAATTAGGCGTGATGAAGTACAATTATTAGGTGATAATGCGAAAGGAAAAACTACGAAAATACGTTGATGGTTAGCACATATATCCGCTGTGGTAATGACACATCAGCACTGTTTTATACGTACAGAGCGCTGTGTTCTGTTATGTTTTAAAGTAATGTAAATACATAATATTTAAGTCTTAATACAAAACAATATGCTTAAGTGATAAATGGATGTCTCCAATTGTTACCTAACATTCGTACAGCGTCAAGCCTAGTTCGATTCCTCAAGCAGAAGTGGATATTTCAACATCTGAACTAAAAGGGTCGTAGAACCGAAACGGTACGTTTCACGACATCGTTTCCTATTCAAAATGTTATGTACTGACTTCCCTCTACGAGTCCCAGAACGTTGTAACGGAAATTTCCAACACTGTCAATATGTTTGTAATAAATACAGTTAAGACACACCTAGCTTTTTACTAGCAGGCGGCCGGGTTGGCCGTGAGGTTCTAAGCGCTACAGTTTGGAACCGCGCGATCGCTACGGTCGCAGGTTCGATTCCTGCCTCAGGAATGGATGTGTTTGATGTCCTTAGGTTAGTTATGTTTAAGTAGTTCTAAGTCTAGGGGACTGATGACCTAAGATGTTAAGTCCCATAGTGCTCAGAGCCATGTGAACCAGTTTTAACTAGTAACAAGATAGTAGTTATAATGACAATCTACTTATCTTAATAGTTAATTAATTAGATGAACACTGTCCAGTGTTTTAAATTGTTTCCGAATGAAATTATAGATTAATAATAATTATACACAATTAGTAATTACAGATTTCCTTAAATTGTATCCGCCTTGTGGTCGTTTCCTCTGCACACCAGCGGGCCGTACTGGCAGCCATACCACCAGGAAGACAAGATAAACAGCTTTCATAAACACTGAGTTATTTACCACCATGTTACACGTCGTCACCACAGCACCTTGGGGGGGGGGGGGGAGGTGGGTACGGGGAGGGGGGGGGGGGGGTCGCCAACCTCACCGACTGACAGCGTACCTGTCAGCTGTAGGCAGCTCCCGGCTATTTTGGCCAATACCGGAGATTGCGAGGTTAGTTACGCCATACACCTCAAGTCGGCAGTACCAGCAATTCCGTCTGGCCACAATTGCAGATCAGTTCCAGCGCTACATGCTGACAGTACTAGCACTTCGTCTCAGAGCTGGCAGCACCGGCCCATTTATTCCTGGTCTGCACCAAGAGAACATCAGCCGTCACACGCCGACAGGAACAGCCCAGTAACGTCCCAGGTCTTCACGCTGCTGTCTTTCACCATTCCAGGGATCGTTGTCTAGGGACATCACAGACAACGTCACAGGAGAGACATTTGTGTTGATGTAGTTGTGTGGATATTCATCCAAGGAGAGCAGAATTGAGTTTCGTTTTGTTAATGAAGTTATTCTTTTCAAAGTTTGTTCGATCACTCCTCAATACGAGGATACGCTACTTTAGTTTCGAGGCAGATGATCGGCTTCCATACCAGTTATAAATAAAATTAAAAGACGGTACAGGTCATAAGCTCGAACACCTGGACTGCTAACGAGACACAGTAATTACTGGCAGTCTATCATTTCCTCCATCTGTAGATACTGAGAGGAATGTGCGTGTCGTGAATGTGGCAGCAGGTACATTCTGTGTTGTGACATACAGAACAGGAAATACGTCTGTGAACCGAAGAGCAGGCAGGTAAGCCTCCACTCTCCCTGCCCATCATCTACGGGGTATTTCACTAGGTTATACCGACCGTTCTGCGATGCACCTAGGGGACCGCAGGTGGCTGGCGCGGTTCACAGAAAAGTCCAGGTAGGTTTATTTTCCATAACATACGTTGGCAATATACAGAATGCAGAAACTAGTAACTAACATAAACAACGCAAGAAATAAACACGAACAGTATCTACAGGATTATTCGTAAGTATCTTCATGTTTTTAGACGATGCCTGCACAGAAACTATCAGACATACAACTGCTCAATACGGGCAGCATTACTGGCGCAGCAGAGGTCAATACGTGAGTGCAGTTCATTGTAGCTGCCGATACGAATTGCTTGGGAAGGTGTGACATCACCCCGCTTTGGAAATCTGTTCATTAAATTGCCTGTCTGTATGATACAGTACGAATTGGATGATTTATCTACATGTTCTGACGCCCTTAGCACCCCTCCCCTTCCTCCTTCCAGTGTAACTACTTCACAGTACATGTCACCAACTGGAACTTGGAGAGATCATCTGTCCACTGATGTATGTCACTTTTTTGTATGTCTTACAGTTTTCTTGCTGTAGTCTTCTGAACCCCGGAGGTACCTGTAAGTATCACTGTACGTAAGTCACAGGAGGCTGCATTGCACTTCCCGATGAGGAACTGAATTTCAATCATCTTCTAGGGCGATTTGTAGTGTGATTTCCGGTTGTAAGTAGGCCGTTTAAGTATTTTTATTGGTAACGCCAACACCACGTAGCGCTCTGTATGAAAAATCACTGGCTGTGCCGTGTGCAGTCTGTGGCTGGTTGGCATTGTTGTAATACTCGCCATTGTAGTGTTGGGCAGCGGCAGCTGGATGCTAACAGCGCATAGCGTTGCGCAGTTGGAGGCGAGCCGCCAGCAGTGGTGGATGTGAGAAGAGAAATGGCGGAGTTTTGTAATTTGTAAGACTGGATGTCATGAACTACCATATATATTTTGACTATTAAGGTAAATACACTGTTCTCTATTAAAACCTTTCATTTGCTAACTATACCTACCAGTAGTTAGTGCCTTCCGCAGTTTGATTCTTTTAGTTAGCTGGCAGTAGTGGCGCTCGCTGTATTGCAGTAGTTCGAGTAACGAAGATTTTTCTGAGGTAAGTGATTTGTGAAAGGTATAGATTAATGATAGTCAGGGCCATTCTTTCGTAGGGATTTTTGGAAGTCATATTGCGTTGCGCTAAAGATATTGTGTGTCAGTTTAAGACCAGTCGTGTGCAATTTTTCTAAGGGGACGTTTCACGGTAAGATCACTTCCCCGGCCACAAACAATGAACACTCTTCAGGTTACGGACAAACTGCACACATGATTCTAAAAACATTTTCATGAATGTAATTACATCAGGTCGTTTCATTGACTGGCTTTTTGATGTTAGAGTGAAGTAAATGTATTAAATTGTCTCACCTCTGTATTTTACTGATGCTACCCTAAAAATACAGCTCAAAGTCCTATTTTTTGTGTACATGGTATTGATACTTACGCATTATATAAATTCGCTTATTGTGCAGGGGATACTGGAAACGTAAGGACTTGATCGCCTCCGAGCACATTAGTCAAGTCCGTAAAGGCAAATTTCATGTATACGCAAACTTTTCGTGTTGTGTTAAGAGGGATTGCCATAAATAACATAACAAAAAATCCCGATGAGCTGGGTGTGAACGTGTCGGTGTAAGGAGTACAAAATCATTTTATGTTTACCTTGAATAACTTGAGAATGGCGGGTCTAGCAAAATGTTTCCCAGTATCAAATAAGATTACATCAAATTTCCTACAAAAAAGGTGATATTCATTATTTCTCCAGAGCTAATATTTTTACCACTGCAAGGTTGGAAAGGAATGCACATCATTAAGAAGAGTGCTTTAGTGATATAAAGCTAATGATTATTGTCAAATGAAGTGAGATACGAAAAAATACTAAATTTGTGTACCACATCTAAACACAGTTGAGTGCCTTCTGCGCCAGCAAACGAATGGGGTGAGGGGGGCAGAGGGGGGGGGGGGGGGAGGGGAGGGCGGTACGCAGAAGCAGAAGAGTAAAAGCATGAGGGACGGTTAGTCGCCATAGTGTCGTCATGCATTTCCCTCCTTCACAGATCTATAAACTAAAGAACGAGCAGGTGATTTCTCATTTTCCCTGGCCCATGTTTCAACGTAAGTTAAATTCGTTGGACGTTCAACAACTAGTGCAACAATAATTTTTTTCGTCTAGTTTTGCTTGAAAAAATGCGTAATTAGCTGCGGGAAATCGTGGAATACTTCCGCTTCAGCCGCTGTAGTTTCATGGACTTCCGATAGGTGGCGGTGCAATGCGTAGCCTTCAAAATAGGCTCTGTAGCGAAGAAGCGTTCATAGCAGACTGCTGTCATTGAACTTGTTTTGAGTGAAAATCTGAGTTTCACAGATATTCATAGGCACTTGTGGAATACCTACTAAGACCTGGCAGTGAACAAAATCACGGTGTGTCGTCGTGTGAGGCGTCTGTAACCATCGCAACACCATCGGGTGACCTGTCCGATCTCTTCCTCATCTACTCGACAGCCCGGATCCCTCGGCTTCCGACTTCCATCTATTTGGCCTAGTCAACGCTGCGCTCCGCAAGATGCAGTACATAGGTGATGGATTATTGATGAAGCAGTCTGGAACCGCGAGACCGCTACGGTCGCAGGTTCGAATCCTGCCTCGGGCATGGATGTGTGTGACGTCCTTAGGTTAGTTAGGTTTAAGTAGTTCTAAGTTCTAGGGGAATGATGACCACAGATGTTAAGTCCCATAGTGCTCAGAGCCATTTTGAAATGTTCCAGCCTTGAACATGGCCAGTTCCATTCCACGTCCATACCCATCTTGTAAGATATACGGGAGACCTGTGGGAACTGGGTGCGCTCAATGCAGCCCACTCCAAAAGCACCAGCAATTCCCCAATGGATCAGGTTTATTCAGTGTAGAAGTAACAAAATTAATTGTGAGAAAAATACAGTAAAATTCTAGTCATTGGTTAATTCACCGTCAAGTGGCTACAATACAGTTACACAGCTTTACAATACACTGTCAATAATATCCAGCAGCAAGGTGCCCTATTTTCCAATCTAGTCCCTACCCCACCAACACTAGATAGGTCCCTTATAACATTATACGTACGAATTAAACACTTCTCATGCACTGATTATAGAAAAATATTTTACATAAAAGGTTGGATGTAGGCTGTTTAGGTTTTTATGTTGGTAACGCCACGTAGCGCTCTGTATGAAAATCACTGACTGTACTGTGTGCAGTCTGTGGCTGATTTGCAATGGAGGAATATTTGCTATTGTAGTGTTGGGCAGTTGGATGTGAATACGTGTAGCGTTGTGCAGTTGCAGGTGAGCCGCCATCAGTGGTGGATGTGGGGAGAGAGATGTCAGAATTTTGAGAGCGGACGATCTGGACCTGTGTCCATCAGAAAGAGTAAATTTGTAGTACAGGATATCATGAACTATATAATGACTTTTGAATACTATTAAGGTAAATACGTTGTTTTTTCTCCATCAAAATCTTTCATTTGTTAACTATGCTTATCAGTAGTTAGTGCCTTCAGTAGTTAGAATCTTTTATTTACCTGGCAGTATTGGCGCTCGCTGTATTGCAGTATTTCGAATAACGAAGATATTGGTGAGGTAAGTGATTCATGAATGGTATAGGTTATTGTTAGTCATGGCCATTCTTTTGTAGGGATTATTGAATGTCAGGTTGCGTTGCGCTAAAAATATTGTGTGTCAGTTTAGTGCTGATCAGAATAAGTAAAGAGAGAAATGTCTGAGCACGTTCAGTTTTGCTCAGCTGTTTGAATATCAGATAACGTAAGAGGTTTACCAGCACAGTAATACATAATATTCCAAAGGGGAGGTTTCAAGGTCACTTAACAACTGCAAATGAGTACACTCCTAATAAATTCAAAATACTCTACTGTAAAAACACAAGCTAGCTGAAGTTATTTTGCCTAACCAATTTTAAAAACTGGATAGGAAATGCTGGGGATATATAGTCCGTCTGTGGACTGACAAGGAAGCATCGTCAGGTGGGAAGCTACCTTTACTGGAAGAAAACTACAACTACCGCCAAGGTGACTAAAAGTCAACGTCCCCGCGAACAGTGTGCAAAGATTTACGTAGATTCTGTCCCCACGCGTTTCGAGCATTAGACTTGTTAGCAACTCATATCTGTATTCAATGTATTGCTAACGCATTTCGTAGAAAATGTACTCCTGGGCGTGTCTGCGCACTTTGTCACCAGTCATTGATAAGGCAAACTGCGGAAGGGTAAGTATAACTTTCTGAAGCACCCTGTAGTTCCTTCTTGTGACGCGAAGTAGAGAGAGTGGGGATTCGCTTGACTGCTAATAAGTTTGCAGACCTACAAGCAGGGAAAGTGCATGACCAGAATCCCGCGAGCTGCCTTCCATCATACTTTTACCTTCTCTCCAACCTCCTGCACCCGAGGCCGACACACAGCAAGAATGCAATTTGCTCCTTAACATGGTTCTACTTTACTTAGATGAGGTGCACGCTTGTAATTTATGTTCTTAATCTCCGTCACTTAACAATAAACTGATATGATGCTATTGAAACACTATTTTCTATAATATGCGATATTTGCATCTCCTGCAACGTCGAAAGTATTAAATCTAGAGAAGAAATTAATATCACCTTTTTTGTATGACATTTAATAAAGTTCAATTTGATACAAAGGAATATTTTCACTGAAGGCCACAGTTATTTAAAAAAACGTGAAAGAGTCACATCTAACCGCACTGACACCCCCACGCTTACACCCCATTGGTTACAATTTAGTATGTTGTTCATGACATTCCCTCCTAACACTGAACAAAATTTTGCGACTAAACAGATTTTTACCCCTACTCGATCTTCTTGTATTCGTTGTGGTGTCTACAACGGTTGCTGAGTGTAGAAGAAAGCAGTGAGGGAGGACAGGCCTTTTATGTTCCTAGGGCCAGCAGCACGCTGGAATCTACGTTAAATTCTTAGTGCCTTGTACAATGTATTACTGTGGCGCGTCATACTGTTTCCTAGCTGAGGGTGGCTGCGGGCGGAAACAGGCCTAAAGTCATCATGATTCACCTGATTCCTCCGCTGCGAAGAAAGTGTCCACTTAGCCGCCCGAAGTGGCCGAGCGGTTCTAAACACTACAGTCTGCCTCAGGCATGGATGTGTGTGATGTCCTTAGGTTAGTTAGGTTTAATTAGTTCTAGGCGACTGATGATCTCAGAAGTTAAGTCCCATAGTGCTCAGAGCCATTTGAACCATTTGAACGGAAGTGGCAAGTTACTATTTTCCTTTCTCAGCTTCTGTGAAACTAGTCGAGTATAGTAGCCTAGTACTAAAGCGCATACCTGGGAAAAGTAGACGTCTTGGGAATCCCGGCTGGAACAAGTAAATTTTCAGTCTGCCTCTAATATGTCCGTCAGCTTTAAATTAGGTGAGGAGTTGATACAAGGGAAAGAAAGACATTAGGCGCATTGGACAATGAAACACACCAATACAGAATGTTCAATATTTTTGCCAGACCTTGACTCGAACCCAGATTTTTTCCGTTTCTCGCAGACGGTCGCCTCGATCGCCTCGGCCATCCGAACACGGTCTCTGAAGGACCCAAATTTCCAACTTACTCCCACACTAATGATGCAGGCCCCTGCCCATCACTCTCACTTTTCACAGCGATTCGCTGCCTCCTGCAACAGTTCGAGCGTGCTGTAATCTGCTCATGAAGGATGGTGGGCGGTCCCGTCCTTCTTAAATACACGTGGTGTCTGTTCTTTACGACATGTTCGACAGACGCCAAGTGGCTCTGAGCTCTATCGGACTTAACAGCTGAGGTCATCAGTCACCTAGTCTTACAACTACCTAAACCTAACTAACTTAAGGACATCACACACATCCATGCCCAAGGCAGGATTCGAGCCAGCGACCGTAGCGGTCGCGCCGTTCCAGACTGATGCGCCTAGAACCGCTCGGTCATAACGGCCGGCCCGACAGACGCCATTTTTGTTCATACAGAAATACATTATTACGATAAAAAGTAAAGCAAGACATTACCTGCTATAGAGAACTGAAGTACATCAATTGGGAATGTTGAAAATCTGTACCGGACCGTGACTCGTCTCACGAACTATCGCCTTGAGCACATCAATCAGGACACAGTCCATGAAAGACATAAATCTCAACTTATCCACACACTGTTGACGTAGGGCTCCTGCCCCTTACGCTCATTGTTCACAGTGCTTCCCTGATTCCGATAAGTGTTCGAGCGCGTTGAGCGTCTGCACAGAAAGGATGACTGGGCCGCACCACCCTAGTTATACAGATGCGGCGTCTGTTCTTTCAAACATATCTGAAATAACAGTCATCGCTTCTGCAGGTGAGCAGTCGCCAGGAGCGACGCGGGATGCGGATAGTCTTTAATTGGGGATGTGGTGTGTTAACAATATCCCAAATGCAAAAGTTGGCTCGTATTTAGGGAAGCATACTTGCCTCTCTGTTGAGAAGCTTCTTACCTTCATTAAAAAGGATGCACATTGTTGCGAAACCATTGTTTTAAAGGTACGCAATAGCGTATACCACACGTTTTATCGCTGGGGTGTTGGTAACACCGCACCTAACTACTAGTGCGACATTCTGTAGTGAGTATAGTATTATGTCACATAAGGAGCAGCAAAAGTATCTTAGAAGGGTGTTGGAGGAAGTTTTTAAAGAAGATGATAATTGTTGTTGCATACCAGAGATTTAAGATTCGGATGAAATGAAGGAGAGCAGGGTGAAGAAAGTTAAAATGGTTCAAATGGCTCTGAACACTATGAGACTTAACATCTGAGGTCATCAGTCCCATGAACTTAGAACTACTTATACCTAACTAACCTAAGGCTATCACACTCATCCATGCCCGCGGCAGGATTAGAACCTGCGACCGTAGCGGTCGCGCGGTTCCAGACTGAAGCGCCTAGAACCTCTCGGCCACATGGGCCGGCGACAACAGTTTTTGTTTATCAATCGCTCCTCAATACGAGAATATGCTACTATTGTTTGGAGGCAGACTATCGGCTTGCATACCAGTTATAAATAAAAATAAACGACGGTACAGGTCAGTTGTTTTTGTGACCTAAAACAAAACAAACCTGGGTCATACGCGGCCAAGTCAAAACTACAGAACGCGAAGGCAGCGAGGAGTTGAAAAATCGACTACACGTCAATCCCAATCGACGTAAGAGAGAACAGCTAAAAATAAGGACGTGGAGAAAGGTCTATAAAATACATCATTGAGAAACGGACGTCCAGAACTAAAGATTAAATGGCTTTCACCATATTGCTGCGACCGATAAAAAGTAAAACACATTCGACAGCCCGCGCGTCGTTCGCTGAAACGGCCGATAACTCAGGTGGCAAACCCAAGCGGTAACGTAAACGGTTAAAAAATGAGCATTCCGTCAGGATTTGTCGGACAGTTAATACTTGGGCGAAATGTGTACAAAGTGGTGGGGGAGCGCCACTTAACAAATGACGATGGCTAAAAAGGCAGTGCCCAAGACGCAGCCTAGTTAAAATGACCTCCTCTCGGCCCTCCCGACGTCCAACCCGCTGGGAGAAGTGATCAGTCTGATGTGCTCGAAAATAGACAGCATCCTCCTATTCAATAATACCAGACAAGTTTATACGTGGTAATTATGAAATAACTAAATGGATTTCTACAGCTAAGCCTAATAATATCAGAACCAGGAAACAGAATATATTAATTCAGCTTCCTGGAACCAAATTAATTGCTAAAAGATGAAAGATTGCTGTAGAATGCTTCAATGTGCTCATAAATATCCAAATAATCCTACAGTAATAGAGTTCATCAACCTTTATATTGATGGCCCTGAGCGCTTCTATAACAACAAAAACTGATGCCGGAAAACAGACGTAATAGAAATACGATCTTCTGTTGGATTACTTATAATTGTTGGTTCTTACAAAGCAGCTAAAATGATTTTACTAGATCTGTTTTCTTAATAGGAAGTGGGAGCAGAAATATTTCACACTACTGTAGCAACAGATGGATTTTTGTTCCTTAAGAGGTGCTTGAGATTTGGCGATATTCATGATACAGTACAACGTAACGAATTGGACAAAATGGAAGACATAAGGGAAGTACTGATGTTCTTCAAAGAAAACGGCAGAAATTCATACTGCCTTGGAAGTTACGCTACAAGAGATGAACAGCTGGTGCCATTTGGAGCTAAATGTAGCTTTTGGTGTTAATTCCAAGCAAGCTTGCTAAATATACAATCTAGATACAGACATTACGTGATGGAAGGACAAAGTACACATCTCAAATGGAAGTGTATGTCGGAAAGCAGCTTGAAGGCCTTGTCCAATTTTCTAATTCATGTACAGACGATATGTTGAGAATCATTGGGAGGATTCAAGCAACTGGTTGAAACATCACAACAGATTACTAGTACACTACTATCTTGCATGCAGAAGAATCACTGAAGAGACGATTTACACTTCTTGGCACAATGAGGAAAAATAAGTCTCACCTCGAAAAAAATCTCGGGTGAAGAGCCTGATATGAGTGTGCATAGGACACAATATTTCGGCAATCGACTACTTAGCCATCGTAATATTAAGTTCACCACGGAGATCGAAACGAACGGGATGCTCCCTTTCCTCGATATTTTGACTAGAAGACGAGCTGACGGCACTTTGGGCCACAGCGTGTATCGGAAGAAGACGCACACTTATTTGTACCTACATGCGGATAGCTGCCACCACCCGACACAAAAGAATGGCGTGCTCAAAACTCTTGTATACAGAGCTCCCACCATCTCTTACAGGGACAGTCTCCAACAAGAACTGGAACATCTGAGGACCGTGTTTCGGAGAAAAGGTTACAAGGAAGGACAAATTCGGAAGGCTCTACATTCCACATCTGCAGTACCGGCGGAAACTGAGGATGAACCTCAGGAGGAGGCGGCCTTGGCTATTGTTCCGTTTTGTAGGGCCTTATCCGGAGAAACTGGACGCATTTTGCGTAAACACGAAGTGAAAACCATCTTTCGTCCTCCGAGCAAAGCTAAGAGCCTTCTTGGTAATGTTAAGGACAACTTTGGTCTACGTAAATCAGGGATTTATCAGATACCTTACCAGTGCGGTAGTGTATACGTAGGGCAGACCATTCGTACCACTGAGGACCGACGCCGAGAACATCAACGGCACACTAGACTGCAACAGCCCCGTAAGTCGGCAATCGTTGACCATGGCCTGTCGGAACTCCACAGCATGGATTATGACCAAACCAAAGTCCTGACATAGACTTCCAAATACTGGGACTATGTCATCAAAGAAGCCATAGAAATCAGAGTAAGGGAGCCCTTAGCAAGGCGTGGGAAACCGCGATCACCCGGAACTGTAGTGCAGTTTCAGTAAAGCTACCTGTCCTGCAATAGTAATGTGCAGCAGCATACTTTTTGAAGCCCTCAGGCAACTCCGTGTCTCAGCAGCACTACTCTGTTTATTGGTCAGGAAGCCGAGTCGTTAGGCGCGCTCAAAATCTTAAAAGGTGTCAGACGGAATTCGTGAAACATATACCAGGACTTCTCGCTGACATCAAACAGTACAATGTATGAGGAGCAAGGTAAGTCATGGAACAATTTTTTATGAAAGTAGGTTGGTTTTATTCAGGATTCCAACAAATCATATTAATCCTTGTTCTTTTTACTAGAAAATAACTATTTTTCAACATAATCTCTGTTGAATACGACGACCTTACGCCAGCTTACTTGGAAGGCGTATATGCCTGCATGGTACTACTTCGCTAGTCGACGTCGGAGCCCACGTCTCGGTGCATCAATAAACTCCACATCGTCCACATACTGCGTCTCGGCGAGTGCACCCTTGGTTGTGCGAAACAGATAAAGCTCGGCAGGTGAGGAAGCCAGCGGGCACAGACCTTTGAGTACCACAACTGGTGAACAAGTGTGTCAGCTCTAGCAACATGGATGTCCAGTTGAATAATGGATGTCCAGTTAAATAGCGGAGTATTCGATTGTGATTCGTCGATCATCTCGAATGAGAGTGTCCGCACGTTCCAACACTGTATAAGTCACAGCTGCGTGTGGCCTGCCGGCACGTTGCAGACCGGTCACATTTGCGAGCTTGTTGGGATGATGACAGACACCCCACCCAACGACTCAACGTGCTTCTGTTCGCTGTCCGGTATCTGTAGAGAGGCCTATAAATATCTGCGATGCTCCGGTTTCCCGCTAGAAGAGACTCAATACAGCTCTCTGTTTGGAACACACCTCCACTACACACACAGCCACCTATCGGAACAGCATCAAGTCATAGGGGCTGAAGCGGGAATATTCCACGAATCTCACAAAAAATACCGCATTTTTTCGCCGAAACTGTCGTGGAAAAACTGTGTGGCATTATTTATTGAATGCTCATTGTATAAATACACTCCTGGAAATGGAAAAAAGAACACATTGACACCGGTGTGTCAGACCCACCATACTTGCTCCGGACACTGCAAGAGGGCTGTACAAGCAATGATCACACGCACTGCGCAGCGGACACACCAGGAACCGCGGTGTTGGCCGTCGAATGGCGCTAGCTGCGCAGCATTTGTGCACCGCCGCCGTCAGTGTCAGCCAGTTTGCCGTGGCATACGGAGCTCCATCGCAGTATTTAACACTGGTAGCATGCCGCGACAGCGTGGACGTGAACCGTATGTGCAGTTGACGGACTTTGAGCGAGGGCGTATAGTGGGCATGCGGGAGGCCGGGTGGACGTACCGCCGAATTGCTCAACACGTGGGCCGTGAGGTCTCCACAGTACATCGATGTTGTCGCCAGTGGTCGGCGGAAGGTGCACGTGCCCGTCGACCTGGGACCGGTCCGCAGCGACGCACGGATGCACGCCAAGACCGTAGGATCCTACGCAGTGCCGTAGGGGACCGCACCTCCACTTCCCAGCAAATTAGGGACACTGTTGCTCCTGGGGTATCGGCGAGGACCATTCGCAACCGTCTCCATGAAGCTGGGCTACGGTCCCGCACACCGTTAGGCCGTCTTCCGCTCACGCCCCAACATCGTGCAGCCCGCCTCCAGTGGTGTCGCGACAGGTGTGAATGGAGAGACGAATGGAGACGTGTCGTCTTCAGCGATGAGAGTCGCTTCTGCCTTGGTGTCAATGATGGTCGTATGCGTGTTTGGCGCCGTGCAGGTGAGCGCCACAATGAGGACTGCATACGACCGAGGCACACAGGACCAACACCCGGCATCATGGTGTGGGGAGCGATCTCCTACACTGGCCGTACACCTCTGGTGATCGTCGAGGGGACATTGAATAGTGCACGGTACATCCAAACATCGAACCCATCGTTCTACCATTCCTAGACCGGCAAGGGAACTTGCTGTTCCAACAGGACAATGCACGTTCGCATGTATCCCATGCCACCCAACGTGGTCTAGAAGGTGTAAGTCAACTACTCTGGCCAGCAAGATCTCCGGATCTACGATCGTCTCCGTGGGAGAACAGCAGCCTGCATTGCTGCGAAAGGTGGATATACACTGTACTTGTGCCGACATTGTGCATGCTCTGTTGCCTGTGTCTATGTGCCTGAGGTTCTGTCAGTGTGATCATGTGATGTATCTGACCCCAGGAATGTGTCAATAAAGTTTCCCCTTCCTGGGACAATGAATTCACGGTGTTCTTATTTCAATTTCCAGGAGTGTATGTGTGCATTAGGTGGCAGTATCTTTGTACTCTGTTATCTTGATTGTCATCCTGTGAGATAGCTTGTAGATGTCATGCTCCTATAGTGCAATCAATAGTAGACGCCTGTACCTTAGTTAAAATATGTACGTGGAGTGGTAGTGTAGTGGTGAATAAGCCAAAAATGAAACAAGGGTAAAGAAAAGAGTTGGTTGCACAGCACAGAACAATTATTTATTACACAGTTAAGATGGACATAATACTGGATGGAGAACTGTGTTCATAATATGAAACAAAAATAATATTAAGCTACACAAAAACTTGCATTCCGCTTATTTAAAAAGAGAAACTTTCAGAAGGGCTAGTGAATTTATGAACATAACTATAAAGAGAGAAAGCTGGGTGGGTTGTCATCCCTAATACTGTACTCGTGATTGATCAACTACACTGACTCAAAACAGTCCGTTCAACAGCTTCAATAAATAGTAGCTGCTGCCTTCTTCATTTGTTGATTGGACACAAAGGCACTGTTATGTTTCTCTACCTGTCTGTATCGACGGTAGGATGCCATTTACTATTGATCCTACCGGATGCACGGATGCATCAAATTCTTTGCACACAAATTACAAATTCCTCAAATCTCGCCGCCTATACATATGCGTTCACTTTTATGCTGAATAACAAAAGATAGCGTTTTGGGAGCTGACGTCAGACTCTCCTTCTGTGATTGCCATTACGTGCTTGATGCTATCCTGATGACCACGGGAAGGAAAGAAGCATTTTGAAGTTATTGACGAATGTCAAGTCTATAGTTTTGTAGCAATTCTGGATACGACGTGAAACTTGAACTGTCACGTGTTGCCGTCGACCTGAACAGAAACGGAAACATCAGGGAGGTTTCAGATAATATGTTTCAGGCACTCAGACCACAGCGGAAAGCACGGAAACCGTATAGAGGGCTCAATTTGGCGATTTCCATTTGTTAAATTGAAAGTAGAGTTGTACAAATTTCTTCTTCTTGTACGGGTGCGATTATGAATGAAAGTAATCAGTCCGGACGAAAACAGTGTCCAAGATCATGTAGTGTGTTCGCTGTTAGGCGTCAGAAGACATATAAATAACTTATACAGTACGGCACCTAGAACACCAATTGCGAAATTGTGAAGTTCTAACAGTAGCGATCATCCGGACCTCTGTTTCCAAAATAGAGCAAGTTCTGGAAATAATTGCTCGAGTTACATGTCGCAGATTGGCAGCTGACCACAAATAGCTCTCAGCAGCTGAAGCAGAGGTACGGCACATTGACCCGACTGCATGTGCTGTCATTCGTAGACTTAGGCACAAATTAGCTCAAGAAAGAAGCGTTGTAAATTCGCTATTACGAATTTCCTGTTGCAGTGGCAGCATGATGTCAACTATTTCTGCATTCGCCCTGTTTAAAAAACATGACTTCCTCCCTTCATCAAAAGTTTTCTCGCGTGTTTCAGTTGTTGATTCTGGTGTTTTATATGCATACGGTTCTAAAAGTTTCACGGGCGTGTTCATCCACATAGCAGGACATTCGTTGGCTTTCATTCGTCCTTGCTTTCCTTAAATTGAAAATGTTGCCACTGTTTCATTCTATATGTTGCAATAGATTAACCATGTTCCACCAACCCGACATGGAGAAGTCTCTTATCAAGTAGAAAGCATTCCTAAAAGTAAAGGTTCATTAAGTACAACTTAAAAAATGAATTAATGTATGAAATAGAATAATATGTGCTAATATAAACTTATGCGATTACATAATATAAAATACATCTATGAAGGTCCTCTTCAGGGGTGTCGTACTAGAAACTGACAAATAGAATAGTCATTAATATTCTCTGACTCTAGCAATATGAGATATGCTGTGGTGGTTTAAGGAATACATTTCTTTCATTCATCGTTATCATTGTCGTTATAAAAATTGTTTTCAGTCGTAATATTATGCTTATGTTTTGAACATTATTTATTGAGAAAATAAATGTATTGCTAACCACAGATAATGTTAATGAATATATGTACTGAGAAACAGGTGACTTTTGATTTTCTTAATAAGTGTAAGTGTATGACTTCAAAAAATTAATACAAAATGTAATTCTCTCTAGAAGTTTTAATACTCTGAAAATTACATCTTTCTCAAATAGTTATGATACACGTAAGATGTAACAAATATTTAATTCTCTGGTTCCACCTGGCTGAGGTCCTATAAATTTCAGGTCGTCTCCGTTAACGTCACTCCAATCACATTCCGAGGAAGATGACTCCAATTCCGAAAACATTATATTAGATCAAGTCTCCGGTCATTGACTGGAAATGGCTATGTTCGGCTACTTGGAGATCATTTTCAGCCATTCATGGACTTCATGTTCCGAAACAACGACGAAATTTTTGTCAGTGATAGTGTGTCATGTCATAGGGGAACAGTTGTTCGTGATTGGTTTAAAGAACATTCTGGACTCCTCGAGCGAATAATTTGGCCACCCAGACAGCTCGACGTGAATATCGTCGGACATTTACGTGACGTAATGGAGAGGTCACTTGGTGCACAAAATCCTGCAGAGGAATTACTTTTTCAACTATGGAAGGCTGTGTAGGCAGCGTGACTCAATACGGAATCGTTGAACCGTGCTTCCACTGTATTCAGTGAAGGCATACGTGAGACGCATATAGGCCAACTATACTTCAGGAAATCTATCGAGACTGGTGTTAATCATCGTTAACGTACAACTATGACTTCTGGAAAGCAAATATTCCTGACAGAACTGAGCACTACTGAACGGGTATTACAGTTAAGACCAGTAAGTACCGCGAGTGAATGTAACACGTGTGTTTCTAAACAATAAACGCATCTATCCTCGTCGACAGTCACTCTGCAACGCATATTTTTTGTAATTGCAGTAAATAAATTAAGATAAATAGGCTAAGAAATAACACTAAATGCTGTTACTTTGTAACGAGCGCCAGAGACCGTAGGTTCCTTATACCAAAATACTCGGAAAGTAATTCTGAACAAATTCTAAAATTATGTCTGTAGAGTTCAGTATCACCCAGAATACAAAAATATTACTATTTGCTAAAATGTTCTCTTTTAACCTGGACGTAGAAGAGCCTTTGCTATGAAACCAGAAGTAAATACCCAGAAGCGTTAAATGGAAACATGAAGAGAAATGAAGTTCCTTTTGTATTGTAATATGTTCGTTACACTTAGTCATTGAGCCCAAGATCGCCAAAACAAGTGCACTGAGATACCGAGGTACAAAACGTTTCCCTACATACTATCGAGAGTAAAGCACAGTGCCTTCGGCAGTGCGACCTTCTAAGCAGTTACTCATTTGTCAAGACTTTGACTGACTCCTGTGCTACAAGAAGTAGACATTTTCCCCATGTGATCTTTCGGGCAGTTCTGGAATAACGTACCAACATGAAATTTTAAGTTCAGTTTACACCACGTCATGCTCGCAGATACTTTCATCGGTTCCTAACCTAAAACGAAATAGTTGCAGTGCTTTCTCATTTACGCCATTCCTATTTTCAGTTTTCATTTGACAACCATAGGCATTAAAAGCGTAAAAATTAACTCTTTAGAGGCTGCTTTGACCTTATAACGTCACTGCTGCCTGTGAGAGAAGATACCCCACATTGTAAGGATTCGAAATTTGTACAAATAGGAATTCTTCCTTTGAAGCTATATGATCCTCAAAAGTGTGTTAGATATAAATTAAATAACTTAACTGTAGGTTGCACAACGTTTGGTGATGTATTTTTTAAATTCGTTACAATATAGCCATCTATCATGTGTGAAGCCGGAATATATGTAGGAGTCGATTATTGACCAGTTGAGGTACATGGAAGGAATTCCCACGAATGACTCTTGTGCAGAGAACGTAATCTGGTGCACCAAGGAAATGATGAACTAGAGTTAATGGCTATTATGTACTGAAAAATTGTCAAAAGAGAAATAAATTTTACTATCAGATAAGTGCAAACAATTGAAGGGACATTTTAACTTTGCAATAAACATTCTATGGGATAAACAACCGAAGACCAAAAGTTGAAGTCATGAAGACAGGATTAGAACGCCCCAATGAACAATATTGTAGTGCTACCTTTGTAAGACCAGATATAGAGGTTAACTCTACACGAATACGGGCACAAACAACGCTGAAATTTTAACAACTGAGATCCAGTTGTGCACTACTGCATCAATGCACAAACCATCTAATAAAGACTTCACCTTGCGCAAGCCGAATAATTTTCATTAGCAAAACATCACTACTGTATTGAGAAATATTAACCGTAGAAGTCTCAACTGGGGATATAATTAGACTGATAAAATGTTGAAGAACTGAAAAGGTGGGCAGAATGAGATGGACTGAACATTATCTCCGACCCTCAGTTCATACCATCATTTAATAGCGGCAGATGGCAGAGAGGGCATAACCCTGACAGCATCTTCATTGCTAAGAACACTGTGCAAAATGTTACAAAAGCAGCAGAAGAACCCATCATCAGGATCCAACACACTCATCCGCATATTGTGTAGTGTCTGATGTGGCCCGAGTAGAAATGTGCCATTCAAAAAAGCGAAATGTATGGATCTCAGAGAAGACATTTATCTCAATGTTGAAAACGTAGACGCAAACCCAAAAATCTAAAAGGAATTTGTCGAACGTGTGAAAAGTAGGCGTAATCGTCGTAGATGTAGGACCCTATTTATGTTTGACCGCGTCACAAGTTCGCAAGACGTATTGAATAATGATCATAGCAAGTACAACGCAGATTCTTTCTCAGCATATGAAACTGAAACGGCAGAACTACACCGAAACAAAGATGAACAACGAAAGGAAAAGTGGATTAAATTACTGTCTGATCTGGACATGAAACATTACAGTCGAAGAGCATGGAAACTGATAAAAAATTATAGCAACTGTCCTACGAGTTCTCTGTTGAGCGCGAACGTCACTCAGAACCAGATTGCTCACCAATTGCCGGCTACGCTGTTGATTGTTTGTAGCCATATAACGACTACAACACGTCACAAATGATTTTGTGTGTTCGAATCTGCGAGAAGTCAATCCATTCTTCAAGTGCAACGTGCATTCCGCCGTAGATTCACAAGCAGATTTATGACTGATGTACAAAATAACTGGAAGTGTATTGCATATGCTACTCACCAAAAGATGAGACATTGAATTGTTAAAGCTGTCGATGCAGCAAACAGGGACATATTGACTCGGGTGTCAAATACCATGGGCTACAGTTTCGATGTTTCTCGAGCAGCGCATGGTGCTCGTTTTCAGTGTGTGGTATAGTGTGTATGCGAACATACAACTTTGAAACTTCCTCCATCCATGTGCAATGTGTTTCTGTCGTTCACAGTTCGTCTGCAAATGAAATCTCTTCTTTCACTTTAAATCGCCCTTTACTAATACCTGGTAAATAGCCGACTGTCCGCCCCGATAGCTGAGTGGTCTGCGTGCCGGATTTCCGTGCTACGGACCCGGTTACGATTCCCCGCTAGGTCGGGGATTTTCTCCGCTCAGGGACTAGGTGTTGTGCTGTTTTCATCATCATTTCATCCCCGTCCGGCGCCCAGATCGTTTAATGTGGCGTCGAATGTAATAAGACCTGCACCGACGTGGCTGGACCTGCCCCGCAAGGGCCCTGCCGAAAATTAACACCAAACGCTCACTTCCAATCGCCAACTTATAAATGGTTCGTGCCTGCTCATAATCATCGATTTCGTCCAAACTTATGGTATATGTAGGGCTTGGCAAGACGCGAATCTGACAAAGTGGGAACTCCAGCTGGCCAGTTGTTTATAAAAAATAGTATTTGGGGCGTGAATAGGGCGTAGTTTCCAGATAGCGCCTGGCCAAGCGGAAGGTATACAGAACGGTAATCCGAATGTCGTGAGATCTAGTTTCTTTGGACAGATCCTTACTTCTTTTTTATTTTCAGTTTTTACGTTAGTTTCACTGCAAATAAACTTAACTAATGCTCAAAATAGTATGTTTATTAATATTTGCATAAAATGCGTTAAAAGAAAAGACGAAGGAGAATTAGGTAAATCGAGAATTCTCCTTTCTCGAGGTGAATCGAAATACTCGATTTATAACCGAAATCTGGACTATGAAATGTAGTTCTCTTGAAACGACAGGACATGAACAATGTAAGCCACTCATATACAGTGCAGTACGCCTTAAACCTCCTGTGAAATTATTGCCAACGATCTACGTATGCCTAAGAACTTTAAACCTCCTGTGAAATTATTGCCAACGATCTACGTATGCCTAAGAGAGAGTACTGGCTCTTCTGGACCGAGGATTCAAAATAAATTGTCTGACTACGTGCCAAAGTAGTGGAATGTCCTAGATTCTACTTCAAAACTTGGGAAACGTACAACAGCCATACACAAAAACTTTTTGACTGATGTGATGACAAGTACGTGGAAGATACAAATGTCTCTTGTTAATTTACTTGTCGGGAGGACAACAGATCCAAAATCAACCAATGAGATTTTTCAAGATCAGGAAGAATTGCCATGATGCAGTATTAAAGTATTTGTTGCCCACAATATATAAGCCCTACGCAATCTGACTGCTATACAGTGACAACATGACATCTAATAATTAACACAAAAGAATGACACTGAATTGCAAGAAATCCTAACAGTAATAAAAGTCCAAAAAATATGAAATTAAAAAATATGAAACTACTTCCAGCTCTCTTAATTACCTAAACTCATTTCACTCACGAACCCCATTTATTTTATGTCACTTACCTCACAGAAAATCTTCATAATACGAATTACAACAATTACAGCAAGCAGTAACTACAGCCAGCCAAATAAAAAGAGTCTAACTACTATAGACCCTAAGTACTAAGAGACATATGGTTAGAAAAAGGAAGATTTTGTTAAAGAGCAAACAACGTATTTAGAAAATTTTTCCTTATTCATGTGACATACAATTACAAAAATTATATAGTTGTCAATAAATACCCTACCCAAACATTACCAACAAGGTCCATCCTAGTTTTCTTGAGTCTCACTTTGCAATGCAAGTCCTACCAACACAGAGTCTCCACTAAGAAAAAACATGTCTATACACTTCTCTATCCACTCGCTAACTGCCTGTCGTCCAACAACAGAATCTCTGGCCGAGGTTGCAGAGCGCTGTCAGCGACATTAACACAGTCTATAGCGCTGCCAACATAGAAACGGGCTACTTACAACGTAAAGTAGCTGGTGGAACAGAGACGGAGAAACAGCAAACCGACCCATGGCGCTGAATCTGTAATTCTAAAGAGTAGAATATGGCAACGAATAACGTTATTCAGAAACGCAGCTCAAAATATGGACAAGATGTTACTTCGCGGCAGCTGATACCATTGGTTAAAGCCGATGGCCAGTGCAGTATCGCAAAATCTTAATCACGCCATTGAGCGTCACAACGTACGAAAATCCGCAGCTTATAACTACAGCGAATTTATCCCTTAGTACGTTTTCTCCAGTCCTATCACGCTGTACTTAAGATTACTTTAAAAACATACAACTGTTTCAGGTGAAAAGCTATCGCTAAATAGCTCGCACGAAAGTATTACTAAACATAAAGTATCGAAGTATATCACTCAGCAGCAACGCTTTTGCTAAATAACGTGATTGCTTTATAACAATTGCAGATGTGATAGACGTCGTCAGACGCTGAGGAAACAGTCGGTTCAAATGTCTAACTTTTGGAACCGAACGCTTTACTGCCACAGCTAACAGCAAGATTTCAACTGTTTGATCGTAGCCACGCAACGGACGTTGTGTGCTGCCGTTATCTGATGATTGTTGAGAATCGTTCTGTGGATAAGTTAACCATGTCTGCTTCACTTAATTACAGCTAACACCTATGAAAGAAACGTTAACACTCGGGTTGAGAAGCCGAGCGAAATGACGCAGTGGATAACACAGTGGGCTTGCATCTGGAAGGACTACGCTTCACATCAGCGTTCGGTCATAGAGATTTCCGTAATTTCCTTAAATCGCTCTAGGCAAATGCTTTGATCGTTTCTTTGACTGGACAGTCGACTTCCTTCCCCTTCCGAGATTAGCTCTGTATCTGCTGACCTCGATGCCGACGGTATGTAAACTTAAACCCTGATCTTCCTTCCTTCCTTCCTTCCTTCGGCTTAACATAAAGAAAAGCAACAGCGTTCTACTAGACACCCATTAATCTTGTAATGGCGATCATTGTTCATGGACAAATGGTCACCAAATATGCTTCTCCGAAACCGACGTTCTGCCCACCTCTAACCGTTTCTTCGCTGGAATGTGTAGATAAGTGTATAGAAATCACGAAAACCATGAGAGCTGCAAATCTTCTTTAGCAGAAGACCACGAAGACAGATTTAAAAAAAGCCGTTGGCCCTAGTATTAAAGAATAAACGAATTAACAGTTTTCTGCTACTCGTCTATAGTTGACAGCTTTTAAATTAGTACCATGATGACTATGTCGGGATAACAAAGAGTTGAGTTACTTTGCTCACCAGCTCGAGTAATGCTTCATTATTTGAGTAACAAACCTCATAAACTCTTCCCTGACTCATCACAACCAATAACTCTGTCTTCTCAATCAGGAGATTAAATGATAGGTGACATAATATTTGAGACTGTGCGTAAACATCCAGAAGCCAAATGCCACAAAGGAAATACTAATAATGCGGAAAAATGCATGTTATGATCAAAATACAATGCTACGCAAAACTTAAAGACGAATTAACTTCCATATGATCTGACACTGCCAAATAACATAGCTCGATGAAACTGTGACAACACATACAAAATACTGCCACAGTTTAGTACAGTACGGTACAAAGGGCACCTGAAAGATGCGATGAAAGGATCATAAATGACAGTTTCATATAAATACGATAATTACACTGATGTGGCCGCTATTTTTTATAGTTTCCCTAAGTTTATTAAAGGCGCAACATGGTTCTTAAAAGGATATGTGAGCGCCATGGACGGCATTGTGTTCTCTGCAACGTGGTCCTTTAATGGTAACAAGGTTGGTGGGGAGTTTTTAAAGTGGGGCGTTCCGTTCCTCCACAGCGATGTGGGAAACTGCTGGATGGCCGTTGGGGCACGTGGACGTGCTTCGAAACACCTCCCCAAGGCGTCCCAGATGTTCACTGTGGGATGCAAGTCGAGGGAACGGGCAGGCCAGCGCATTCGGCGATTCTCCTCTCGATTCAACAGATCCTCCACATTCTTAGTTCGATGCGTAGCCACGGAGTCACCAACAGAAATAAAGTCAGCGCCGAATCCTTTCCTGAAGAGAAGCACGTGGGGAAGAAGTACGGTGCCATAATAACGTTGATCGCTGAGTGTACCGTGTTAGTACACCCAAGGGACATTATGCCTGCCAACCCCTTAACACCTTGTAGGGAAGCAGCTTACTCACGCCGTATAAATTCACATCAGTCTTTCCATTGTGTGCCAGCCAGTCCGCTGTAACTAGCTCTGACCACATAAACGATGCGCAAATCAAGTAAAGATCCTGAAACGTTGCTAGCATGTCAGGAGTAATACTTTATTATTGTGTTGAATATCAGTTCAATAACTTTTACCACTTTCAAAATTTAGACGTTTTTCTGTAAAAATCATTGGCGCAACAGAAAAGTGCTAGAAACTTCAAAAATTTATATTTAGATTCCTTTTTCATAATAATTTAGTAGAAACAGAATTCTGGATCTCACAAATTAAAATCTTAGTTGAAATTCATAATTTTCTGGTTTTTGTCTTAACAATTAAGGAAGCAAGATTGATTAAGTAGGCTAATAAATAAGGCTAGGATGTTTAAATTTAAGTAGAAGGGAGATACGCTACAATCATAAAGATGTGAGAAGTTTCAACTGAATAACTATAAAACTATAGCGTTAGTGTATCTCCAAAGGGCAAGTTCAGAGCTCGTCTACTATGTGTAATGTAATTAAATTAATTCTCTCAACCAAAATATTGGACTTAGCTACGTAAGACTTTTATTATGATTACTTACCTGTGTGCTGATTGCACATTTAAATCGAGAGCTTCATTGGCCATCAGCAAAGGAAGTAATGATTTATTTAATAACTTAAAGTGGTGCATTACCAGCCCAGCGGCTAGTTGGGACAGCGGAATTAATCAGGCGTCCCCTTAACCGCCCGCACCGCGGCTTTATATATAAGAACGCTGCGCGAGCAAATAAGGCCCCAGTTCTCTGCAGACACTGATCAGCCGGCGCCGCCGACGGCCGCTGCGTAACGCCTCCGTGACGGAACGTTCGGCTACTGATGCCCCAATGGGGCGGCAGCAGCCTGACCCTCGGGCTGTGCACCCGCAGCCACCACCACCTGCGGTTCCACCGCCGCCTGCTGTTCCTGCCTTGGAGGCCACCCCAGGAGCTCCAACGGCTCCCTATGCCGCTGAGCTCCGTACGCTGCTGCATTCGTTGAGCCGGCTGCTCGAGCAGCTCCCGGTGCTCGTCACCGCCGTCACGTCCGCCCTCTGGGCCGCGTTGTTCCTGCTGACCGCCATGGATAATGAGCACGTCCATGGGCTCACGGTGTGCGGTTTCAACGCACGTGGCTTGGTTCCCCAACAAGCGGAATTCCGCCAATTCCTCCGCGATGAGGCGATAGACGTTTGTCTCGTCTGCGAGACGTTTCTGAAACCTGGTGTGGCCGTCGGGGTGGAGGACTATCGCTGCTACCGCACCGACTGGCCCACCCATGGCGGAGGCACCGCCATCTATTTGAAGACTTCACTGAAGCACCATGAAGTCCTGATGCTGCCTCTTCCTGTGATGGAGGCCATCGGGGTGGCTGTCACCACCACGGCGAGAGTCATTACCTTCGTCGCCGTGTACAGGCCACCGAGGGGCCACCGCCTGGAGGCTGACCTTGATGCCCTGCTGACGCTGCGTGGGAAACTGTTCATTGCGGGTGACTTGAACGCCAAGAGCCCGCAATGGAACTCTCGAGTCACCAACGTCAGCGGGCGGCGCTGGAGTCGAGGTAGTACCTGGGGGAAGTACCCCTCGACGTCTCCAAGGCGTTCGACTGCGTGTGGCACGAGGGCATCGTGTACAAGCTCCTTGTACATGGGGTCCCGACGTCACACGCCCTTCTGCTGCGGTCCTACCTCGCGGGCCGCACCTTCCACGTCCGGGCCGCCGGCGGCACCTCCACTGACCGGCCAATTCGTACGGGGGTACCACAGGGGTCGGTTCTCGGCCCGCTGCTGTACACCTTGTACACCGCTGACGCACCGCGGGTGGCGCGCGTGGAGTTGGCTCTTTATGCTGACGAGACTGCGCTGTTCACCCGCAGCATGAACGTGCTCGCGATGTGCCGCCGACTCCAACTAGCGTGCCACGTCCTGGGGGCGTGGTCCACCAAGTGGCGACTCAAATTTAACGCCGCCTAGAGCCAGGCTTTCGTCTTCACTCGGAGACGGCTGCCTCCTGACCTGCTTCCTGTCTCGATCTCGGGAGGCCCCATCCCGTGGTCACCGACCGGCACATACCTCAGTGTGACGCTGGACAGGCATCTCACCTGGCTGCCGCGCATCCGCGACATCGGGGGGCGGGCGATTGGGAGTCTCCGGGTGCTCTACTCGCTGCTAAACCCCTCATCCAACCTCCCCCCTCGGCACGGCCTGACCGTGTACTTGGCCCTCATCCGGCCGGTACTCTAGTACGCCGCCGTTGTGTGGGGGAATGCCGTTCCGTCGCACGTTGCGATGCTCCAGCGTGTCCAGAATAGGGCGCTGCGACTCGCTCTCCACAAGCCGCCTCGTTACTCCACGAGGCTCCTTCATGAGGAAGCTGGCGTCCAGTTGCTGCGGGATCGCTTCAGGCAGTCCGCCAGGGTGTTCTGTGCCTCTGCAGAACACTCTGCCAGTCGTCTTATACGCGGACTGGGACACCAAGTCCACCGCAGGCCGACCACGCGTTGGCCTGATCTGCTGCGGGAGTAGTTTCTTCCGCAGTCTCTATGACGCATTTGACGCAGCGTCCGCCCCCACGCGGCCGCTCCCATAGGCCAATCCTAACCGTGAGGCCTAACAATAGTTCTTGAGGTCCACACAGGAACAGCAGCTTCGCTGCTTAGCCTGTCTCCCTCCTGGTAGATGTAACCAGAGATTTGCAGTGCAGTGCAGACACTGATCAGCGCACCATCTGTGCCGGGAGTCGCGTCGCGTCGGTATCATTGTTATAAACAGCCTCGGATGCCGTAATAAGTTACTCGTGATACGCGTAACCATGAAATCGTTTTCGAGTGAAGTGTTAATTCTGGGATGACTTTAATGATCTATATTCAGTTTGCGTATATCGTATTTTCACGTGCCGCCGCTGGACAGACATTCAACCATTATTTAGCGTGGCGTTTGATGAACATTATCATCAAATTATGGCGAGCATTCACTTAAACATTTAATTTGTACAGTTATAGTTGCATCAGCGTATTAGAATTTGAACTGCTCTGGTAAAAAATGGTTCAAATGGTTCTGAGCACTATGGGACTCAACTGCTGTGGTCATCAGTCCCCTAGAACTTAGAACTACTTAAACCTAACTAACCTAAGGACATCACAAACATCCATGCCCGAGGCAGGATTCGAACCTGCGACTGTAGCAGTCGCGCGGTTCCGGACTGCGCGACTGCTCTGGTAGTAGGATTGTGTGGATTCTTTTTGGTCTGTGACTTTCAGAATATAGTGAACATTTTTGAAAGAATCATTTTTTGATTATGAATCCCAGACAATCTCCTAAATCTTCAGAGCTATAAACTGTAGCTATAAGTGTATTTATCAGTTGAAGTGGGCACTACGAATTCTAATTACAGGCTTCACGTTTTGCTAATCAATTTCTGGTTGCCAGTATTGTAGTTAGAGAGCCATTGTTGAGAACGGCAAACAACAGCATTAAATAAATCATAGGAACATTCATTTACCAATAAATTCCATACGCCGCTCCACATATGGTGCATCGTTGGGAAAGACATTCCACATCATTTTTCATTCAACAATTATTTCCATACGCCGCCCCACACATGGTGCATCGGCCGGGAAAGATAATCCACATTTATTAATAACAATAATACTACCCACCGCCCCACATATGATGCATCGTTGGGAAAGACATTTCACATCATTTTTCATTCAACAATTATTCCATACGCCGCCCCACAACCTGGACCTGCAAAACGATCATGTTGGACAATGCTGGACCTACCGTCATACGGCGAGGTGTGGGAATACGTAATGCACATTGTGGAAGACGATCGTTGTGGTGTTCCAGGCGTTACATTGCGGAGCGGCATACTGTTGCATGGCCGTACTGACTACCAAATCTTTGAACAAATGTGCTCTGCTGGTCAACGGTAATATGACGCTATAGTATTTCGACACGTATGTATCTTGTGGGACACATTCGCCCATGGCAAATTTTTATGGATGACAATGCGCAGCGGCACCGAACAGAGTATTTGGAGGAGCTCTGGTAATGAGAGTATAGTCGGCGAATGGCCTGTCCTGTCCGTTCCCCAAACTGAAATCCCATCGAAGACGTGTGGGATGAGATGGGGAGACGTGCTGTAGCACGTCCACATACACCAAAGATCATCCAGCATTTGTGAACCGCGTTGGCTGAAGAATGGAACAACTCTTTACCAACCTTGTGGCCAGCATGGCATTGTGGCCAGCATGGCAGAATGTTGCAGAGCACACAACATATTAAGACCAGCATCTCCCCTTTTTGTAAGGTTCAACTGACTTCGGTTTAATTATTGTCTTGGAATAAAAGTGTCATTACTGTCCGTCTCAGTGTATATTTGTTTCAGTTAGCTTCTCTACTATATTTTAGCATTTCTTTCCATGTACTCTAAGTACATTACTTGACAGGGACACATCATGGTGAAGTTAGCTTCGACCTCAATTTTTTTGTATCATGATACAGGGTGTCTCAGAAGTGATACTCAGGCACATGCCAGGAATGACCTTCCGAATAAAAAAAAGTCAAGGAAACAAGAAGTCTAAAACATCTACCTTAAGAGCAATGAGCAATTCTTGATCTTCGATACTGTGAAACAAATCTCTTCTACGACAAGTTCTTTGCTTTCCTTATTTTGGGACCAAAACAAGAAAAAAAGGTCAAGTAAACGTGTTCTCTAAAACGCATACCTTAAAAGTTATGAGCACTTCTTCATTGGAAGAGTTGTCTTTCAATGTAGCAAAGACGAACGAGTGCTCATACCTTTTAAGGTATACATTATAGTGGGGGATCTTGCCCACTCGTCTGGTATAGGGTGCGTAATGGATGGTGCCTTCTCGAAATGATATAGAACAATACAAGCATATATCATTAGTAGTTTTATTTCAATAAAGCAGGTAGATAATACTTAACTTCCAGAATTGCTAAGCTATGTCTCCGCAATATCCTTTCTTTCAGGAGTGCTAATTCCCCAGGTAATATTTGGAAGGTAGGAGACGAGGTACTGGCAGAAGTAGAGTTGTAAGGACTGGGCGTGAGTCGTGCTTGGGTAGCTCGGCTGGTAGAGCACTTTTCAGAGAAAGGTAAAGGTCCCGAGTTCGAGTCTCCGTCCGGCACACAGTTTTAATCTCCCAGGAAGTTTCAATACTTAACTTGAATATACAATGGTGTCGCAAGTGATTAGCGACATGCAACATAAATTCGAGTCCTTCCTATACACAATGTTCAAACAAGCAATGGATATGGATCACTACTATCTGATATCGTAGCACTGTCTGCTAGGCCGTGCTAATCCACTAATGTGCGGCCGAGGCTGGGAGGGACTGTGCTCATATTCATTTCTTGGAGAGGACGCTCCTGTCGTGGCACGGTCCTTGCCAGAGGGCTACGGGCTGACTTCTTCACAACGCCTTCTCTGGTCTTGCGTTCTTCCTCTTCGTTCCGGTGCTTGTGGTTACGCCAGAACAGTTAAAGCACATGTTCACAGCCCTTTTATTTTGTTTTGGTCCATACTACCACTTTCCAAAATATGGAAAGCAAACAGCTTGATGAGATTTGTTTCATAATATCAAGGATAAGGATTTGCTCATGGCTTTTAAGGTGTGCCTTCTAAAGCCCGTGCTTAATTGATATTTTTCTTTCGAATGATTATTCCTGTCATATCCCTAAATATTAACGATCACTTCTGAAACAATCTGTATACGTGGCTAGATGTGTGGGAGGGGGGTTGGGGCAGTTGGAGATTTGGAGTATGAGTGTAGGTGTTCCACATAAACAGCGATAGAAAAAAAAGTCCTTGTATTCTACAGTTTGGCAACACTTTTACCGATTTTAACCACATACATCTTTCGAGACTTCAGCATGAGTGCTCAATGCTGAAGAACTAGACGTCAAGCACACATGCAGTTCATTCGTCATTATGAAACAGAATCTTGCATATGTTCCATCAGTTTCTGTCACTACGAAACTGTTTGTTGTTTGTAAATCTAAAGTGCTTATCAGACGAAAGTTTCCACAAACTCTGAATATTACAGTGAAATTGATACAGGGGCCCTAAGTACCCATGACTGGTGTCTCTGATGCACTAACCTGTCTTCGTTAAATGCCTGGAAAGTGTAACATGATGATATATACTAAGGTGCCAAAGTCATGGGACAGCGGGGCATACAGAGATACAGTAGTAACGCGTTCGCAAGGTGTAAGAGGGCAGTGCACTGGCAGAGCTGCATTTCTATCAGGTTATTCGTCTGAAAAGGCCTCCGTCGTGATTACGACAGCACGACGGGGAAAAAAAACTTCAAAGTTTGGTGGTTAGAGCAAGCCACGTGAGACATACCATCTATCAAATCCTTAGGCAATGTAAATTTCGAGATGCACAGTGTCAAGTGTCTGCCGAGAGCAGCAGATTCCTGGCATTGCCTCTCACCACGGGCATCGCAGTGACCGACGGACGCCACTTAGAAACCGAGTGCTGTCGCTTAACAACCGAATGCTTTGCCGTTTGCGTAAAGTTGTTAGTGCTGACAGACAAGCAACACTGCATGAAATAACCGCATAAATCAGTGTGGGACATATCAGTTAGCACAATTAGCACAGTTCACCCAATTTGGCGTCAACAGGCTACGTCAGCAGATCACCGTCGCGAGTGCCTTTGCTAACAGCATGACATCGCCCTCGGCTCATGGCGTTACTGTTTGGACCACTAGACAACTAGTAAACCGTGGCTTGCTCAGATGAATCGCGATTTCAGTTGGTAACTGCCAATGGTCGGGTTCGAGTGTGGCCCGTACCACAAGAAACTATGGACCCAGGTTGTCAACAAGGTATTCTGCAAGTAGGGCGTGGCGCCATGATGGGGTGAGCTGTGTTTACATGGAATGGACTGGTTCGTCTGGTCCAAGTGACTGTAAATGGCTATGTTCGGGTACTTACAGACCACTTGGATCTATTCAACGATGGAATTTTTATAGATGACAATGTGCCATGTCACAGGGTCACGAGTTTTGCAATTTGTTCGAAGAACATTCTGGACCATTCGAGTGAATGATTTGACCACCTAAATAACGCGACATGGATACCATCTAACATTTATGAGACATCATCGAGTAATCAGTTCATGCAGAACATCGTGCACCGACAACACTTTCGCAATTATGGACGGCTATAGAGGAGGCATGGCGGCGGCCTTGCTGCAGTGGATGCACGAGTTCCCGTCAGATCACCGAAGTTACGCATTGTCGGGCGTGGCCGGCTCTTGGATGGGTGACCACCCGGGCCGCCATGCGCTGTTGCCATTTTTATGGGTGCACTCAGCCTCGAGATGCCAAGTAAGGAGACACTCGACCGAATAGTAGCGGTTCCCGTCGAAGAAAATCATTATAATGACCGGGAGTACGGTGTGCTGACCACATGCCCCCCTTTCCGCATCCTCGGCTGAGGATGACACGGTGGTCGGATGGTCCCGATGGGCCACTTGTGCCCTGAAGACGACGTACTGTGCCGATAGAGGAGGCATGGCGTAATATTTCTGCAGGAGTCTAACAACTTTAAAATTCAATTGCACGTCGAGTTGCTGCACTAAACCGGGAAAAAGGAGGTCCAACACGATATTATGAGGTATCCAATGACTTTAGTCACTTCAGTTTATGTCCAATACAACAATCAAAGATTTATTGGCGGTTCAGGATAATGCCAAGGAACAGAATCTTATCAAAGGCAACGCCCTATGTTTAATAGTACGTCGAAACCTCAGAAAGGTTGGTACCATTCTCTACGCAATAATTTCTGTCTGATGGAATACCAAGAAGTGCTCATCACCCGTGGAGATCTGTACCTGTAAAAATCAAAAAGGTAAACACACTCACTAGTAGAGTATACGAATTTGTTTTTAAGTATATTGGTCAAATGGCTCTGAGCACTGAGGGACTTAACATCTAAGGTCATCAGTCCCCTAGAACTTAGAACTACTTAAACCAAACTAACCTAAGGACATCACACACATCAATGCCGAGACAGGAATCGAACCTGAAACCGTAGCGCTCGCGCGTTTCCAAACTGTAGCGCCTAGAACCGCTCGGCCATACCAGCCGGATTTCAGTATATTCACGCTGATCTGCGACGTAGAAAGTTATAGTTTCGTGCGACAGTTTTCTCTGACTCGCTTCATCTGTTCGGATAGTGCTTCATTAGTAGTACGTGATTTCTGCCGGAGAGCACCAAGTTGATAAATCCCAGCGTTCGGTTGGAAATACTCGACAAAAGAGGATGACGTCAGAATTTCCTCTCTTCTTGTCTCTGAGCAGCATTCGTCAGAAGCCGGGAGCCAGCGCGGTAGTAATGAAGTGTCACCTCATTAAAAGTTGACGCCCGGGGATTCTTGAGGCGGAGCAGTCGCAGAGGAGTCACGGAGAATATCACCAGCGCTGCGACAAGCTCTCTCATCGTACACAGCGACAACAGATTTCACTTTTTATTACGGCTTTCATGACGCACGCATCTCTGCAGTTTAAACTGCAAGCTGGCGTTCCGACGCGAGTGTTTTATTTCCTGCTTCGACGTTGTTTTTAATAAAAATCTGAGATAAGATTCACAGAACTTGAGCGCTTCATCATCAACAAAAAGCTGTTGTAAGGTAGAGTAACATCTATTGCGCTCTTCATGCTTTCTGTTTTTGGTTACCAATCACCTCACCGGAAACATTAACATAATTCCGGAAAGGGTCAATACGAGAAGTTGTCACAAATTTCTAACTACCATTACGAAAAAATTCAAGCAGCCGTCACGAAATGTACGACGCACCATGAACGGTTTGTCCGAATGGAACGGAAATTGATGATGTACACATACAGAGAAACCCGTGCCTACTATTTCAGAGAAATTGAAAGATTTATTTAAGAGAAATAGCTTCACAAATTGAGCAGTTCAATACCGCGTTGACCCACTCTAGCCCTCGTTCAAACAGGTATTCGGTTTTGCATTGATTGATACAGTTGTTGGATGTCCACCTGAGGGGTATCGTGGCAAATTCTGTACAACTGGCACGTTAGATCGTCAAATTCCCGAACTTTTTGGAGGATCCTGCCCGAAGTGCTCCAAATGTTCGCGATCGGAAATACATCCAGCTACCTTGCTGGCCATGGTGGAGTTTGGGAATCACAAAGACAAAGATTAGAAATTCCTGTTGTGTGCAGTCGGGCATTATCTTGGCGGAATGTAAGCCCAAAGTGGCTTGCCGTCACAAAACACTGTGCTGTTAGGGTGCCGCAGATAACGACCAAAGGGCTCCTGCTATGAAATGAAATGTTACTGCAGATCACACCTCATGCTAGTCGAGTCGTATGGCGAGCAGTAGTCAGATCGGTCTACGTCTTCTGCATGGAATCTGATCGACTGGAGTAGAAATGGCTTCAGTGTTGAGTCTTTCTTGTTACTGTGTCCTGATAAAGAGCAAAGACTTGCCTGGAAACGCCTAGGACAGCTGTGTGACCCCAAACCGAGCCGGCCGTTGTGGGCGAGTGGTTGTAGGCGCTTCAGTCTGGAACTGCACGACCGCTACGGTCGCAGGTTAGAATCCTGCCTTGGCCTTGGATATGTGTGATGTCCTTAGGTTTAAGTAGTTCTAATTTCTAGGGGACTGATGACCTCAGATGTTAAGTCTATAATGCTCAGAGCCATTTTGAACACCAAACCGAAACCAACTGTGACCCGCCATACAGCCCGTTAGCCAATAGTGATGGTTTGTGGTGCCATTTCATTTTGTAGGAGAACCCTCCGGTCGTTAACCATGGCACCCTGTCATCACTGCGGTACGTCGACGGCATGATCTGTTTTGTGGCCCTTCATTACAAGCCATTAATGGTTTACATTTCTAGAAGATAATAACCCCCTCCATGGCGAGAGTCTTGTCTTCGTGCTTGCCAAGCACCATCTTGGCTATCAACATCACCGGATCTTTCCCAAACTGAGACCTGTTGGAGTATTATGGGCACTGCCCTCCAACCAGCTCACGATTTTGAAGATGTAACGCGCCAGTGGCAGAGAATTTGGCGCTATGTACCTCAGGAGGAAGTCGAACAACTCTGCTAATCAATGGAAAGCCGAATAACTGCTTGCGTTATTGCCTGAGTTACATGTTACTGACTTGCGCAATTTCTGTACATGTACACATCCAGTGATCTCCGTCGGATCTGTGGTGCATCTTCTCTTCGTTTTCTTTTTTATTTGAGTGTATCCGCCTATCACTACGACACATTTATTTCTATAACAGTTGATTTAGCCAACACCTGAGCTATAAATGCCCGCATTTTGTTTTTTCAGGAACGATCTGGCTTTGAGAATATTCTCGTCATCACTGTGAAAATACCTGCTAAGCAATGGTTTCCTTATCCCAGAATTGTAAAGGAAGTCAGTATATGACATGTCAGGAGGACACCAGGGGAGAAGCAAAATTTAATAGTCTATGCAGAATGTTCTGGGAATCTTCAATGGCCAAAAACACTCCATTGGATTGCATTTTGGGACGTTCCATCGGGAAAAATAATCCGTTAACCTTACCATTATATTTTACTAGTATGCCCCAGCGAATAATTGACCTTTACCCGAACGACCTGTTAGCATCAAACTATGGCAGTAAGAAAATAAATAAATAAATAAATAAACACCACGTCACCTTCGACTGAAGATGCTGGTGTCTTCGACTATTACGACGCTGGGGAACCATCATGTTTCCACTGGTTTCTTTGATCCGGTGTCTCGGGTTGATGGATCCGTCTGCGACAGTGCATTGTACCGATATGTTCCAAAAATCCTGACGCAAAAATGCAATTTTTCAGGGAGTCATATGTCTGGTTCTATTGATCACAGAGATAAGGGGTCAAATATTATGGATAGCTTTTGGCCTAGCCAGTATTTTTTACCTATCAGGAAGGACGACGCTGTAACTATCCTAAAGTATTATGTCAAAATTCAAACATTACACACTTCCTCCAACCCAAGCAACCCGTTGTGGTATAAGGTGGACCAGTGACGGTTTATAAAAGAAAAATTTTTTCCTGGCGTTTCCCAAGAAAAAGCTTGAAAACCCTGACTTTTTAAAAAGTACCATTTGGAGGATGACAGCTTGTACAATTTATATTTATTGCATAGCGTCGAAATTTTTGCTATACGCTCTTAAGATGACATTCTCGGAGAACTAGAAAAATGTTTTCGGTATGGTTATCCGTTAACGAGATCCCAAGTTTCAAAGTTACCATACTTACGCACAAAACAGCAAAAATCGATTTTTAAGCGTTTTTGCACCATGTGTCCTAATTATGTAAATAACTAACCATAGCAAATGGCTCAGATTTGAACAGTACATTCTTTAAACAATAAAATAGAAACAAATTTTCTAGTTTTCGAAAATCTATACGCATGTAAAACCACGGCTTTTTGTTACCAATAGCAGCAGTAAAGGATAAGGCTATTTTTATAATAAATCGTGGAAATGTGTAAAATATGTTCTTAAGATGATATTCTTGGACAGCGTTTAAACATTCTTAGATATCATTATCCGTAACCATGATCCAAAGGTGCAAATTTACTGCACTTACGCACGTAAGATATGCACATAATATTCTGTCCGAGACGTAGCCGTACTTTTAACTGATATAGCGAACGTGATGGCTGTTCTATGGTCCTCGCAAGTTCTGACGGAGAATGTGATGACATCAGCACCAGCGCTTTCTTATGTGTGGTATTATATTACAGCTAGACAGTTGCGCATTTCATATTTCAATGACAGCAGCATCAGCAGCTCCTTATCTTCAAGGTAATTCTACAGATCACAGCATCCTGCCATGTGGCAAGATCAAGGAAGGATGGGGAAGGGAAGGTAGGAGAGGGGAGGACCTCCCCAGACCCTTGCACTTCAGCAAATTTTGCATGAAGCACTCTCTACCCCCAGAGCCACCACCCTCCCTCCCCCCACTCTCCATTTGTGGGAGCGCGACTTGAATGAAGTTGCATGAATGTCAAATTACGTTGATATCAGCATCCCCATCACCTGTGCCTTGCACTTCCGCCAATTTCGCATGAAGAACCCCCACCACCAAACAGCCAACCTCATGCGCTCACACTTCTATGCACCTCACACATCTGGTTTGCATCTAAGTTTCCATTATTGACTTCCAAAAATTCGTACAGGTATTGGTTCACCTGTCCTCACACTGGTTACTTTGATTTGAAACTACATATCATTGACCATAGAATACTGAAATGAGTAGATAGCAAACGAGTAGATAGCAAATTTCTCTATAAATAATTAAAAACCAACATTTGCTAGTAGAATATAAATAATAAAATGGGAATTCGATAATGATAGAAGTTTGAGTCTATCGGAAGTCAAGCTAGTTCAATACCTAATGTAGAAAAGCTTGCCCATGGCCATCGCATCAGAGTTGATGCATTTCCTGAGCTGTTTCAGTGATTTTGGGAATGGGGCCACAAGAGCATTGTTCTTAATGTACCGCCAAAGGAGGAAATCGGGAGATGTTAGGTGAGGCGGCCTGGGGGCCAAGGGGAACCGAGCCATATTGTCTACAACACTACGCACAAACCAGCAAAGTCTAGGTTCGTCGTTCAGATAGCGGCGTACATGGATGCTCCGATGTGGGGAGTCCTGTACTGGAATACGATATTCTTGGAATCAGCAGTCGGTGGCGGTAACAGGCATACCTGCAGATATCAAGGTAAGAGCTATACATGGAAGATTCTCCCGAAACTCTCACGCAACATATTTCATGATGCACGCCACAATACAACAGAAGGATAAAATTTTATAACCTCCCTAATTGATCCCCTTTGAGAGGCATAAGTTTGAATTTTTGTTCAATGGTCCTTACAAGCTTTCCCTGCATTGGTGCAGAAACGTAACTCCCTACATCATCACCCTCTGGCACGGTAACACTTCAAACAACGAGTCGTCGACACATGCGAAAGAATGGCAGCGCGCAGTGGCTGAGGTTTGTGTATCGCGGGTTTGTCATGTCACATTGACACGAAATTTCACCATAATTCTGCCAATGCTACCGTGAGCATCTCATGCTACGGTAAGACCTTTGCACACCCTCTTATCCGCAATTCCCCCATTCTTTTGATTCCTTCACCAGGGAGGTTAAAACCGCGACATCCAGCGCTGAAAGCGCGCATTTTCCTTATGGGTAACCGAGGAAAAAATTTCATATACGCTTTCGCCTTAGAAACGACAGAAGGTGGCTTGAAAGATATCAATGAAACCTACCCTTCTCATGGGACGTTTAGTCCCACTTATTTCGCTGTCGAAAACGACAGCCCGCACTACGATGACCAACATAGTGACGTTCTATTCAGCCTTTGACACTGCTGATGTCCTTGGGACGATTCTATTCTTCTGTTGGCACATTGTGGACAAACAGTCCCTTCGAACGTGACCGCACCAGTTTACTGTAAGAACGAAGGCAATTTTTGCTCTTGTGCACACGGTGGAACCACTAAGGGCCGTTAAAAACCAATCGACGAAATATAAACACATAACATATTTGCCAACATACAAAAATTCTTTTCTTGCATTGTCCCTATTTTGTCAACGCACCGCACTTTTAACACCAACTGGAGGGCACGATACAAACATGGCGAGTTTATGGTTCTTTTATAGGTCAGTAATATTTGTCCATGTAATAGTTTGGAAAAATAGAGAAATCTGAAAACGGATGACTCACTTATAGTCGCCTTGGTTTATTAAATATCTAAAATGGCCATTCAGTATCATATACAGGTTGCCTATCGACTGACATCGAGTGACTACAAAAATTCGATTTTTACTATTTCGTGTAATTATGTGGAATTTAAATTTTAAAATGCTGCAATAATTTGCTCATTGCCATTGTAGACAAATCCAAAGTAAAGCTCATATCACAAAACCATCAGTATATCGGCTATTTGATTATGACACGCAACATCTTATGTTTAATGTTGATATTTGTCAGAATTTAACATCTGTCAAATCTGAGTACAGGAGGGTAATAAATTGAGAATTTTAGGAGACTGCTCAAAGACTAAGTCCATTATTAAAGATAACAATTTATTTGCATTGAAGTATTATTAGAGTTGAGAAAACTGATATAATCTTCCAAAAAATGATTCAAATTTCTCTAAGCACTATGGGACTTAACTTCTTAGGTCATCAGTCCCTTAGACTTAGAACTACTTAAACCTAACTAACCTAACGATTATCACACACATCCATGACCGAGGCAGGATTCGAACCTGCGACTGTAGCAGTTGCTTGGTTCCGGACTGAAGTGCGTGATATAACCTTCCTCTTTGAACATCCTGTGACCACTTGTAAAGTATGTAAATGCTGAGACTGCTACTGTAATGTCATTGCAGACAAATCTAAGGTAAAATTCATATCACAAAACTAATAGTAAATCGGCTATTTGATTATGACAGTCAGCATCTTATGTTAAATGTTGGAACTTGTCAGGATTTAACATCTGTTAAATCTGAGTACAGGAGGGTAATAAATTGAGAATTTTACGAGACTGTTCAAAGGCATGAACTGGATACATATTTACAATACTTCTGACACAAATGTAAAATACGAAGCATATATTAATAAAGTTAGTACAGTGTTTGAAAATTGTTTTCCCCCAAAAGACAATTCAATTCAAACCGAAGTCTAAAAATAAACCGTAGGTTACGCAAGGAATAAAGGTATCATGTGGCACAAAATCTACTACATAGGAACAGCTCTGGTGCTAGCACTACAAAGAATATTGCAAAACATTCAAGTAAGTAATCCAGAAATCTAACCATAATTATTCTGAGAAAACGATAATTGCATCAGGCAGCAAAATGAGAGCCATATGGGATATACTGATATAGTGAAGACAGAGGAAGGTGAGGCTAGAAAGGAAGAGGAACAGATAGATCTAAAAATAAATGAGAAATTGGTGCCGGCCGTTGTAGCCGAGTGGTTCTAGGCCCTTCAGTCCGGAATCGCGCTGCTTCATTGGTCGCAGGTTCGAATCCTGTCTCGGGCATTGATGTGTGTGCTGTCCCTAGGTTAGTTAGGTGTATGTATTTCTGAGTTCTAGGGGACTGATCACCTCAGATGTTATTCCCACAGTGCTCAGAGACATTTGAACCATTTGAGAATTGGTAACAAGTGCATGTAGTGTTGCAAACCTCTTAAAAAAGTAAATCATTTCTGTTACTGATAGCTTGCGGTTATTGGATTCAGTAAACTGTGTAATGGAATACCTTCAAGAAAATGGAAATAAAACTCATTTCTCCCACAAAAGTAGCATCCATCATAAAATCCTTACTATCAAAGTATTCTGGTGATTATGATAACATATCAACGAAATCTTGTGAGTTGAGTTCCATCTAAATTTATTTACATGAATGAGTGGTGTCTGTTTTTTCGGACAGAACTAACACCACGCGTCGCGATCGGTTTCTTGGAAAAGCACTTAACAGAGCAAGAGGTTAGCGACGTCTGAATGAAAACGACCAATTATCCCCAGGGGGTCATAATCCTCTTAACAGAACAATAGGTTAAGGACCCGTCAATCAAAACAGAGCTATAGGTTTGCCCATATATGTATACTTCCCGTACGCAACCTGCAATGTGTGCTGGTGCTGTCTTTATCCACCTCACTCTCAACAATTGCTGGGAAGCGCTGCTCTCCGAGTGGCTGTTGAAAGCGCAGCATCGGACGTGACTCAAGACATGGGCGGCAGGAGACCTTCGCAGGCTGCAAAGTGGCAGCAGCAGGTGGACTGCCGTGGACAGTCGAGGCAGCTGTTGGTTGTTCGGAGCTCGGAACCTAACTGGCTCTCCGTGAGTGGATCGTCGACTTAAGATCACGCCTGTGGAAGGATACATGCATGTATCACGTGTGCATGTGACTGTGCAGACGTTAATTCGGGTCCGCGACTACAGCACTGATTGCTACGACTCGTACATACCTGGCCGCTTCTGTTCACAGATGATCTCTGGGTGAGGCAGCTGCCGTACCTGGCCTGCGAAACATATGCGTAAATGTGGTGACCGAAAAATGCAGGGGGCAGCTCTACATATTTAAAAGAAAATTGGCTGAAGGCGGTTGCTTGATGCGGACATCATTGGGCTGTGGTAGTCCGTCCAGCTGCGTTACCTAAACTACTACGATTGTGTAATGGTTACCGATAGATGAAAAGTCACCGCGGCGGTGTGTTACGCCAAGTGGCCCGGGTTTGATTCCCGGCTGGGTGGGAGATTTTCTCCGCTCGGGTACTCGGTGTTGTGTTGTCCTCATTATCATTTCATTATAATCAGTGGAAGGCAAAGGGAAACCCCTACTTGAATCACTTACCTCGACGCTCCTGCGCTGGATCTTTCTGACGAGGCTTCCCCCATGACAAGACCTGCCCTAAGGCAGAACACAAAGTTTGTAGAGGCTAATCCATCTGCCTAGAAACAGGTGACCGGCGTTCAACCCCTGGCCGTGATGCGAATTTTAATCCATTTTTCAGCTTCTATCATTTTTGTACTTCCTAAACTTGGTTGTACCAGGTTCACTGTATTGATTACAGTAAAAGTAAATGAAAACGCTTTTTAATTGCAATTCCAATGCGTAATGAAATATACGAAACTATCATATGTTCACTGTATTGATTACAGCAGAACTAAATGAAAAGGCTTTTTAATCGCAATTCCAATGCGTAATGAAATATACGAAACTATCATATGTAAATTTTACATAACTTCTTCCTGTTCATTAACCAACTATTTTTGCAGTAAAATAAGAATTCGTCTGCAAATCCCCACGTTCTTAAAGATTATTACTGTAGTGAACAAATAGGAATATGTCGGAGTGAATGTGCATCGCTTATCGTGTTTCAGGCCACTATCTTTTCTCTAACAGTGAACCAAATTTGTGCTGAAATTTCAGTTGTTCAAAACAGCGGTTGTTGCCACTGGTAGTGGTTCAGATTTATTGGCGACTTTTATGGCTGCTTTTTTTCCCTTTTTGTCGTGTTGGGCCCGTATGTTTTTCAGTTTTGTTCCGCTTTTTTTATTATGTTTGGAGTGAATATTTGAAGTCAGTATCCTCGTCTGCTGTCATCCTGTTGTACACATGTCGCACCTTCGTGTACGGTGACATCTTCCGAATCAGAGTCCTTGTAATTTATATCTTCTTCCGAGATGTTGATTCCTTTGTCTTTATACTACGACGATCTGCGCTGCTTGTTCGAGTGCAATTTAGAGTTCTCTCTGTCATCTGTCACCATTTGTGATAGTATGTGGTGATGTGCCATTGGTTTGGGCTGTGGCCGTTATTTGTTGTCCTGTCTTCTAGTCCCATTCGCGAGTCTTGATGTATCGTGTGCCTAAGGCCTTGGTCTGTAATGCAATTTAATGTTAAAGTTATTCAGAATAAGTGTTTTTTAATACCTTTTATCTTATTTCGCTTCTATTACGGCTTGTGTAGATGCACTAACAGGCATAATAAAATATTAGTATTGACAAGTAAAATACATTCGACAATTATTGCGTCACAAATGCTGGCAGAGACGTGGAAAGTCATGGTAGGAAAGAATTATAACTACGTGCTGCCTGAATGAGGGAATTGTTTCTGCTCTTTTCTGTCAGTCCACTACTATCGATTTTTATCGGACAGGAAAGAGAGGGCTAACATCACAGATTAGTCTTCCAGGCTTATTCTTATCTCGGGAAACTCCACATACGCATGTGAACTGCTGTCCTCTGTGGAGACTAAGCCATCACGGCGAGCACCTTGTGTATTAACGCGACCTGTATCGATATGGAGCGGCGGCCAGCCCAGGGCATTGGCCGACGTAACTCAGTTACAGGTCCGTCACAGGGCAGCCACCCTGCCGTCCGTTCCCTCACAGAGGCGCCATTGTAGGTCAGCCGAACAGCAGAGCGCCAGTAGCAAAGCGCTTAAGGAGCATTGTCCTTCGCGCAAGGAGAAAACAAAGAAATAAACGTCCAGAAGCAAGTGCCACTAATGACATTTGATTCGCTTAAACGGAAGCTACAGAAGTAATAGAATAGCGAAATGCACTTTTGCAGATGGTCGTAGTATCGCGTACACAACACATCAAACGGTAGTGCAATGGCGAAGCTGTCATTTCTACTTAGGTGGTTCACGTGAATAGGTTTCCGACGTGATTATGGCCGCACGACGAGAATTAACAGACTTTGAACGCGGAATAGGAGCTACACTACTGGCCATTAGAATTGCTACACCAAGAAGAAATGCAGATGATAAACGAATTTTCATTGGACAAATACATTATACTAGAACTGACATGTGATTACATTTTCACGCAATTTGGATGCATAGATCCTGAGAAATCAGTACCCAGAACAACCACCTCTGGCCGCTATAACGGCCTTGATAAGCCTGGGCATTGAGTCAAACAGAGCTTGGATGGCGTTTACAGGTACAGCTGCCCATGCAGTATCAACACGATACCACAGTTCATCAATAGTGGTGACTGTCGTATTGTGACGAGCCAGTTGCTCGGCCACCATTGACCAGAAGTTTTCAATTGGTGAGAGATCTGGAGAATGTTCTGGCCAGGGCAGCTTTCGAACATTTTCTGTATCCAGAAAGGCCCGTACAGGACCTGCAACATGCGGTCGTGCATTATCCTACTGAAATGTAGGGTTTCGCAGGGATCGAATGAAGGGTAGAGACACAGATCGTAACACATCTGAAATGTAACGTCCACTGTTCAAAGTGCCATCAATACGAACAAGAGGTGACCGTGACGTGTAACCAATGCCATCCCATACCATCACGCCGGGTGATACGCCAGTATGGAGATGACGAATACACGCGTCCAATGTGCGTTCACCGCGATGTCGCCAAACACGGATGCGACCATCATGATGCTGAAAACAGAACCTGGATTCATCCCAAAAAATGACGTTTTGCCATTCGTGCACCCACGTTCGCCCTTGAGTACACCATCGCAGGCGCTCCAGTCTGTGATGCAGCGTCAGGAGTGACCGCAGCCATGGTCTCGGAGCTGATAGCCTATGCTGCCGGAAACGTCGTCGAATTGTTCGTACAGATGGTTGTCGTCTTGCAAACGTCCCCATCTGTTGACTCAGGGATCGAGACGTGGCTGCACGATCCGTTACAGCCATCGACTGCTACTGATAGGAGGCCCTTGGGATCCAGCACGGCGTTCCGTATTACGCTCCTGAACCCACTGATTTCATATTCTGCTAACAGTCATTGGATCTCGACCAATGCGCACAGCAATGTTGCGATACGATAAACCGCAATCGCGATAGGCTACAATCCGACCTTTATCAAAGTCGGAAACGTAATGGTACACATTTCTCGTCCTTACACGACGCATCACAACAGCGTTTCACCAGACAACGCCGGTCAAGTGCTGTTCGTGTATGAGAAATCGGTTGGAACCTTTCCTTGTGTCAGCACGTTGTAGATGTCGCCACCAGCGCCAACCTTGTGTGAATGCTCTGAAAAGCTAATCATTTGCATATCACAGCATCCTCTTCCTCACGGTTAAATTTCGCGTCTGTACCAAATCATCTTCGTGGTGTAGCAATTTTAATGCCCAGTAGTGTACTATGCATATACAGGATGACTCAGCTGCCCCTGTATATAGGTTTTATGCAGCCCGCAACTCCTTCTGATACCATGGGCAAGACATTCACATTCTCCCACTCGCTATGTGCAGGATATTAGTCCTACAGAAAAAAAATAACAGGACACATTTATATTGTAGTTAAATTTTGTACTAGGATACGTTCTCGGTAGAGGCTGTAGTTTTCGAATTATGAAAGATTAACATACAAAAGTGACCTTCAAATTCGTTTATCTTGAATAACTCGAAAATTGTGGCCCCCCAGCGAAAAAGTATCACAGTACAAAATTGACGTACGTTAAATTTACAACGAGGCACAGTTTCTTCCCACTGCACCATTGATGACTCCATTTGCCTCTTTCATCACATCAGAGACTGGGGTGAGGTGAGGCCTGTAGGGTGGCGTATGCTTCTTGTTGGCCACCATACAGACAACGGTATACGCTGTTCATAGATTCACTCTAGGTGTGGAACTCTCATTTTAGTTAATGGTGCGAGCGCAACTCCGTCGTCCAGGCTGCTAGTCTGATGCGAGTTTCCAGGAATGATTCCACACGCTGCAGTCCAGGAAAGCTGCCCGACGCACGTGCTGGCCCCCTACGTACACTGACACATCCTGAGAGATGAAGATACTTTTTATCATATGAATTCGTCTTTCTATAGTCATCCACCTGCTTCACGTACATTCAGAACGTAACAAAACCTCAGTTTAACGCAAAGATACAATTATGTCCATAGACTTTCCACCTGCATTGATGGCCGACAACAATTAGTTAATTTTCTGTAACTATGTTTAATCCCTGCACGTATTTGCAGGGTGAGCTACTGATTACAGAGCACCGTATTCTGATCAAGTTGCATCCTCCATAAATACCGGAGGTATAAAAAGACTGCGTGAGGCGATTTTTAATTGAACGTTCTGGCAACGTGGTGCAACAGTATTGCGGTGGAATGAATTACTTGTTCGACAGCTCAAAGCATTTCAATCAACATAGAGTAATCGTCAGCAAATCACTGCATATTTGCGGTCAAAGCATTTAAATGAATAATGAATCTGTGGTCGGTACTCTGCGCTCCTCTAGCCCCTACTTCGACCGTGAACATGACGGATATGGTACCTGCAGGAAGCATAATTTACTGGCTTCAGTAATTTTAGAGAGGCGTGCCCGTAGATGACTGCGGATTACTCACGCTCATGGCAACATACGAGTTGCTGTAGTATGAACTACTTCCTTCCGCTATCCGACTTTGTGGTCTACCTCTAACGATCTCATCGTCGACGGTATATTAATTTCCACTTCCTTTTTTAACATCTCGTAAACTAACACTGTAATGCATACCAACATTGCCTTATCCAGTACTAAGAATATTGTAACGTTCCTTCACTCGTCGGCATATGGCAATCAGTAAAGCAGGTTCGAAGTTCAAAAAGTTCATGTACACCGTTCAGGTATTCGTTTGTTTCCCTCTCTGCAATTACGAGAGATGTTTACAAAATAGCCTGTTTTCCCAATTAGCCATCATATGGCGGTATTGTCTTGAAGTTGCCGCTGCGCACAAGTCGCATGATGTTTCAGCTCTGTGTTGACTGTAGCAGAGGACACATGGCAGCCCATAGTGGCTTGCACCTCTGTTGCATTTTATTTTTATTCTGACTATCAGGCGCTGTCAGATATGACCGCAGCTTTCGTATTTTTTGGTACGTTATGCTGTAACATTTAGTTTTAATTCTGTCCCTTGTGACACCGAAACCTAGGTCATAAATTAATTGTGTTCGTGACTGAGGGCTGTGTTTTTCTAAATTTTGTATTATACAACAGTCGCTGATTGATAGCCATGTAAGAAACCTTAAAAAACTTAAAAAAGTTTTCACTGTCTTACTCACAGTGACAACCAGACAAAGAATTTAAAGTGCTAATAATCGAATTAATTTAAATAATAGGAATAGTTCAGGTATAAAACTGACAAATGTGAAAGCAGTACTGCTACATACTATTCTGAAACTGTCTGTTTACAGATTCGCGCTGTACTGATTGTTTGTAAACATTTTCACTCGAAACGGATCGACATGAAATGACATAACAAATCATTACTCTGATCTATTCTTGGCAAACTTGTTTATCAGATAAGCAACAACCCCCAATGTATAATATTTGTAATTATTCCCAGTTTAAGAAAATAACAATGTCACCGATGATACTCGGTGCGCTCGTGAATTAAGTGCTCGATTTTCTTCGAGAATGATAGACTGAAGTCAAATTCTGAATAAATATAGTGTGTGATAAAGAAGCCATGCAGGAAAAATAATTATGTATTCATATGAATAACTGTGTTGTGGTGTGAATATTCACGAAAATTTATGTCCATGAGAAAACATTGATGAAACAAAAAGTTATGAAACGATGCACAAAAAATGCGGCGACGTCTCCTTGAACACGTGTAGAAGAATCGAAGATTAGGGAAGGCATTAATATTGATGTCCGTCCATGACGTCGTCATTGGAGACTATCAACTGATATTAGGAAACGGTGGGGAAGGAAAACGAGCTGCACTTTCAAAGGAACCATCATGGCATTTGCCTTAAACGGTTTAGGAAAATTATGGAGAACCTAAATCTGGATTTAAGCACTGTCAGGCTGGGCTAGCACTTAGATGGGTGACCATCCGGTCTGCCGAGCGCTGTTGACAAACGGGGTGCTGTCAGACCTTGTTAGACAAACTAAGGAGCTACTTGACTGAAAAGTATCGGCTCCGGTCTCGGAAACTGACATACGGCCGGGAGAGCGGTGTGCTGACCGTATGTCACTCCATATCCAGATCCAATGACGCCTGTGGTCTGAGGATGGCCTTCACGGCCTGTCCGGAAGGAGTTTAAATCTGGACCACCGTTCTTTAGCATGAGATTAATAATAAAATTTACGTCGAGTCAACAATCATATCTGTAACGATGAACAATAGACCTAGAATGATAGAGACAGAGTTTTATAATGGAACCATATGACTTGTTACTCTTGGTAGTTTATGGAAATCCTGTGTAGCGTGTCTGAATGGCTTGGCGGGGTCTCAACCAGCATCGTTTACGCCGCACATGCGCTTTTGCCACAAGTCTGTGGGCTGCTGCTATTGTCATCCATGGTGAAAGCTTGCCCAAATCGATCGTCTTCACACAGTATAATCGCTGAACTACGCAGGCTACATAGAATGCGAACATTTTCTATGACACTGCTACATTCCACTGTACAGCCACTTACGAGGTGTTGTCCGATCGGATCAACAAGATAATCCAGAACTTAACTTCCAGTCAGGATTATGCATGGCTGCAACCAACAAGATTGCCCTACTTCACAACGACAGTCAGGTTCACTGAACAGAAGTATGGCTGGATATCTCTCCTCGTCAAGTACTCAGGGGCCTACTCGGTGAAAGATGTCGTGGTCTCCTGACCTTCATTGCTTACACATTCCGCCCTCACAATCATATTCTGTACATGAAGACGCTTTATTCGAAACCGAACTCGATAAGATAAAGTCAATGGTGTATGAATTCATGTAAACGATATGCAAATAACAAGTGCCCTCTGGGGTTGAAATACTTGAGGCTGGCGTACACACATACGTTTCAGACACTACGGTCACAGGAGCTTCGAGAGAGGCAGACCACACACAGGGAGGCCGGTCCCTTCAGACGACGAGTCAACCTCGGCCGCCAGTGGAGCAGACAGCGTGTGCCCCAGTGAAAGAGGGAACGACTCCGTGTTCGACGTAAAAGCAAATTCCGCTACATTGTGCGGGAGCGTCCATCCTATGCATTCCTTACACATAGCATGCAGTTTCAGAGATTTTTACAGTGAGACAGCAAACGCCAAACGCCGATACTAAACATTTCCGGATTGGTACCCTTAAACGAAACGTCATTTTCCCGTTTTAGAAGAGTAATGCTGATTGGCAGACGATATTTATGACGCCTTGAGCTGAAGGAGAAACGGAAGAGACCGAAAGATGTACCCCTTCACGTCTGGCGTGGAGAGACGCCGTTCCGTTGTCGCTCTTGAAGCAAGGAACAAGTCTCTCCTCAGTACTTCACTGGTTGAGCACCTCTGTCGGCAGCGAATCGAAGTGCGACTCTTGTGATTAACCGTTGTTCACTGTGTTGGCCGACACACTTATTGTGCAGTGTGAACGGACAGAGCTACAATTAAATGCCTGCGAGCGAATTTTTGAGTGGCATCACAGTGGACTGGTTATCTGGCCTGTGTACCATGCCAATAGTTAGAGTAGGGGCGAATAGGAATCCTTGAATGTCAATCCAGATCCTCCACAACAGTACACTTCACGGCATTTCACACGTGACAGCCTGGACAGTACCTAGCAACATTCTAATGCATAATTATTGAAGTTGAGTAGGTGCACCTCTCAGCCATTCTGCCAAGTCAATAACAACCCTAAACTTTGTATAGAAATTTCATTAGCGAATCATATCCTTGAGAGGTAACTTCACATTTCGAAAAGAACCAGGATATAACTTGTTCAATTCATAACTAAAAGTGCCATTGTTATTTCTCAGAATTTTTGCAAAACAAATAATAATTTTCGTTAGTTTCATGTTTTTCTTACACTAACTAGCACTACTCCAGTACCCAAGTATACCACTAGTTACATAAGAAATTTTGTGAATCTTTCTGTCATTTCCTTACAGCGGACGATTCCGGGGATATTTACTGCTGAAAGTTTTTCGGGCATTTCTCTTTAGAACGTTAGGAGCGTATGTCTGACTTCTGTACTTATGTGGGGGGGGGGGGGGGAAATTGCATCTTGCAGGAGCCACAGGGTAAAGGGTACATCTCAGATTAATCCATTGCGCAGAATAACAGAATAGGAAATCAACCCCACACGCTCACAACGGTCAAACAACGGCAGTGTGTTGCTCGCATTTGTCACTAGGAGCTCAACAGCAGTCTGCTAGTGTCTACTTCCCTGCAAACCAGTGCCCGTTACACATACTTTGACTCAGCAACGTGTAAACTATCTTGTTTAGAAATTTGAGTTTAAGTGATAATGAGTGGACTTGTCTGTTTTGCGTTGTCGCTTTTCAAAAGCGATTGAACTGTATTTACTGTACTTGTAATAAATGAGCTGACTTTCATTCAGTTGTTCACTCAATAGTTACGTAGCCAACTTGAAAACTGAGGCTAAAGCTTTGGGAACAATATAGTGACACTGCGTACAGCCAATAAGGCGAGGGAGATTATTGGTAACCAGTTCCTACGTGGCCACCTAGTGCAGTGTAATTTTGGTGTATCCATCACTTTACGAAAGCTGGTCTAAAAGTCAAGCTTTTACATTTCAGCATGGCAACTCCAATAATAGACGTCTTAGTGTAATGACTTACCCAGGTGCTTGTGCTGACGAAACTGTCCAACATAAATACTGACCCCGAGTAGCCAATGAGCTTGCCGCAGCCTCCGCTGACGAGTTTCGTCAAGACCTTATAGCCGCGGCCGAACTACATTGCGAGTTTGGAACAGCACTTTGTTGCTCTCTGAGTCACAGGTGACGGCAATCAGAAGGTCTTCCCCCGTGACTATGCTGGTGGAGATGTTTATCGCCTCTAAAGGAGCTGAACCCTAAACGTACAGTTGACAGATTATTTCAAACTGCATATGCTTCTATTTGCTGCAAGACATAGATTTTACACCTGTATTAATAAAATCGTGTAACATTAATAGGATGGATAGCTCATTCGCTGGGATTTACGCGTTATTGATAATTTCATGATCTTAATGATAACTGTAGGTAACCATAATATGCTGATTGCAAAGTGTGGGACATGATTTAATGTATTCCGTCGAACAGAGTTTGAAGAATGATTTGTTAAAGTAGACCAGACCCTTATTAGACGAATATTTACCACCTATAAGTGAATTTGAGAAAACGATGACGTCATCCGCAGTGTCACGCGATCCATCTGCCGCCTATCAGCCTAGTAAACAACGGCCGGGGCAAAAGCTCTCGCGTTGTCCTAGTAAACAAGGCACGGCGCACTCCTCCGACCGTTCGCAGGGCACGGAACGGAAACAATTTCGCACTACGTTGCATTCATGTCTGTGGTGCGTCAGTTTTCACAAACGTGATAACTATCTTCGCAACGTCAGGTTTAATTCCTGTTAGAAGAAGCTTCACAAGCCGCAATGTGTAATTCACGCAAATTTAATGTGCGTAGCACACGTGTTACCACTGCAGATACGGATTCTGCTCGCACATTAGACTCCTCATTTCACGAAAATTTTCAAGGTTGTTCGGCCTTTAGTTTACAAGTGGCAATCAATGGACTTTCGTTACGCTCCAGAATGATATGAGCTTGTATTTGAGAGCTTTTTTTTAAATTTGCAAACATACAGTTTCACCATAGCTACAGCCAATTGACAGTAAATTATTTAGTTACAATAAGGACAGCACAGTGATATGTATTCTATGTGTGTTACTGTGTAATGCATGGATACTATATACGGAACAAGCTTCACTGTAGTCAAGAAGCAGAAAGGTAATAATATACCAGGTTTCGATTTGTTCTGTAAGTTGAGTCTTGCGGCGCACGGATCAGCCAATGAAGTGCTGGCTCTGATACCCCTCACTCGTCTTCTGGATTTATTAAGGAAGTACGCGAGGGTATTTAATGGCAAAATTAAATTCATCAGGGATTGTAAAACACATACCACTGTGAAGCCTACAGTGGTAACCAAAATTTTGCTTTTGCTAATAGAGTTAACTGATCTAAATACCCGGCCGGTGTGGCCGAGAAGTTCTAGGCTCTTCAGCCTGGAACCGCGCGACCGCTATGGTCGCAGGTTCTAATCCTTAGGTTCTAATCCTTAGGTTAGTTAGGTTTCAGCAGTTCTCAGTTCTAAGAGACTGATGACCTCAGATGTTAAGTTCCATAGTGCTCAGAGTCATTTGAACCATTTTTGACTAAATAGCTGATACGCTACAACTCTCGTGTTCGTCGACAAATCATATGTTTCCCTGGGTATATGTGACTTTAGAGCTACTGCTAATTTACAAATGATTGTGGATACACATCCGATCACCAAAGTGGAGGATATTATAGCTAAGTTGGGAAGAGGTGCAATTTTTCCCAAAATCGATCCTCTACTAACGTTGGATGAACATTCGAAAAAAGTTTGGTGATTGATACTCAGACTGGCTTTCCTCGATATGAAAGGTTGCAGTTTAATGTTTCTAGCGTCCCAGTTGTCAGTTGAAATCTCGAACAGTTAATCGAGATGCTCCGGGCACCGGCAGTATCTTGATGATATCACCATAATGAAAAGACGCGAGTGGTGTTTTATGTAACTTTGTATCATTGCGTCAGCCTCTAGAACCTGCTAAATGTAACAAGGCAGGTGTGTTTTCTTCGTTAGGCAAATACAGTACTTGGGACACATATTGAGCGACGAAGGTGTAATTCCCACACCGATACTCATCGAGACTTTTCAAAAGTTAGAGTCTCTGACTAACATAGAGGAGCTGAAGTGGGTTCTGGGTGAATTCAACTATTAAAGGAAATTTTCTGCGAACGTGGCAGCCATTTCAGAACCTTTAGATCAGTTGCTATGCAAACATGCGGTGTGGCACTGGTCCCCCGAATGTCGACACACAATCCGCAAGCTTCAGCAGGCGCTTACTAAGCCCACTTTCTTAAAGAACAACTATCCAATGAGTTGCTAATCATGGTTGCTGATTATTTGAACATGGGCTTAAAACCGGCTTTTTGTACGTCATTGGTGTTGAACGAACAATAGTTTTTGCTTCTATAACCATTATGCGTGAAGAAGGTATATAAAACTGAAATAAGGCTTTGACCATCGTCTCACTTTCAAAAAATTTCCCGATTGTGTATGGCAAACCTGTAAATATTGTTCTCAAATGCTGGCAACAGCCACTTTTATGAACAAAGACTAACATTCTGCGTGCAAAGCAGCACGTGGTTACTGTGGTCACAGCAGGATTCCATGCAGTATCGATATAAACTATCGTATCAACTGACGCCGGCCTCATAGAGTTGTATTTCCACAGATTCATTAATAATGAAGGTCCAAACGTTTGAAGCATAGGCCAAAATTTTCGTTTCACTGTGTTTTATCGAATGAGCAGTACAAAACTGAGTTCTACGATATATGATTTTCTGGGTTTAAGGAGATGAATAAGCCGCTTGTGTTCTACAATTCACTCCTGAACAATACCCATCAAATCATCTATGTGTGATTTGCCACACTCGCACGGAATGTCATAAATATCTGCTTCGAGCATCTTTAAGCCGTGTGTAATCTATCCGAGAAGCGCCGATGATTTATATGTGGTACAAAATGTCACTGCGTCCTTATGTTTTCTTAATATTCTGCTTGTTTTCGTGGAAATGTTTCAAATAAATGACAAGTCAGCTGCCATCTTGATTGCCTCAACCTGTTCCCTCTTGTGCCGCTTAGTTGTCTGCAGATCTCTGCTGAAATGAAAATCCGTTTTCCATGAACACAGTTCGGAAGTCTTCCAGTTGCGCTTGCCTGTTATCGGCATCTGAGATACTATGAACTCCATGAATTAAGGTCTTCATAACTGTTTATGCCAGATGGTGGCAACTAGTAGCCTGTAATAACAGGTCTGAGTGAATGGGCTTTCTAAATACTTCATGTCCAACTGCACCACAGCTCCTAAGCCCCAATAAGACACCTAGAAACAGAAGACAACCTTCTTTTATATCTCTATAACAGAATTTATATTTTCGTGTACGGAATTAAATGATGAAGGGGTTGTCGGACACTGTGCCTACTATGAGGTCAAATTATAAAATTTCATCAACGAATGACCAGAATACTGATGGTTCTAAAACTGCTGAATCGAGTGTGCATTCCTCAAAATTCTCCATATAAATATTGACCGACATAGCAACGCCGTCAGTCAGTTCAAAAAATTCGTTATCACATAAAAAAGAAAAAAAAAATATGACGTAGAAAAAACGCTGTTATATCAGTCGCAAAACATTTACTGAGATACCGCACGAAATTTGAAACTGCCTATTCCTCATTTTCCAGCGGTTATACGGGAAAAGTTATTTCCAGAATTCATTGCATATAAAGGTTGTTTTTTATTTGCCTTTGTTGTGCGGCGTCTCTGAAAGCGTTCTAGGCTAGCAAGAAAATCTGTAATGAATGTGATGTTGTATACAAGTAAACTCATGGCAGACATAAAAAAGAAAAAAAGTGTGACGTAGGAAAAATGCTGTTATATCAGTCGCAAAACATTTTCTGAGATACCGCACGAAATTTTAAATTGCCTATTCCTCATTTGCCAGCGGTTAACTTCCATTGCGGACAGATTGTCAGTGCACACCCATATCTGCACTTCAGAAGCCATACTAAGGCTTTAGTGGTGACAGGACATGATGTTTAAATATTCTTGAGCCCCTTCCATCAGGGGCGCCACGCGATAAAAGAGATACACTCCTGGAAATGGAAAAAAAGAACACATAGACACCGGTGTGTCAGACCCACCATACTTGCTCCGGACACTGCGAGAGGGCTGTACAAGCAATGATCACACGCACGGCACAGCGGACACACCAGGAACCGCGGTGTTGGCCGTCGAATGGCGCTAGCTGCGCAGCATTTGTGCACCGCCGCCGTCAGTGTCAGCCAGTTTGCCGTGGCATACGGAGCTCCATCGCAGTCTTTAACACTGGTAGCATGCCGCGACAGCGTGGACGTGAACCGTATGTGCAGTTGACGGACTTTGAGAGAGGGCGTATAGTGGGCATGCGGGAGGCCGGGTGGACGTACCGCCGAATTGCTCAACACGTGGGGCGTGAGGTCTCCACAGTACATCGATGTTGTCGCCAGTGGTCGGCGGAAGGTGCACGTGCCCGTCGACCTGGGACCGGACCGCAGCGACGCACGGATGCACGCCAAGACCGTAGGATCCTACGCAGTGCCGTAGGGGACCGCACCGCCACTTCCCAGCAAATTAGGGACACTCTTGCTCCTAGGGTATCGGTGAGGACCATTCGCAACCGTCTCCATGAAGCTGGGCTACGGTCCCGCACACCGTCAGGCCGTCTTCCGCTCACGCCCCAACATCGTGAAGCCCGCCTCCAGTGGTGTCGCGACAGGCGTGAATGGAGGGACGAATGGAGACGTGTCGTCTTCAGCGATGAGAGTCGCTTCTGCCTTGGTGCCACTGATGGTCGTATGCGTGTTTGGCGCCATGCAGGTGAGCGCCACAATCAGGACTGCATACGACCGAGGCACACAGGGCCAACACCCGGCATCATGGTGTGGGGAGCGATCTCCTACACTGGCCGTAAACCTCTGGTGATCGTCGAGGGGACACTGAATAGTGCACGGTACATCCAAACCGTCATCGAACCCATCGTTCTACCATTCCTAGACCGGCAAGGGAACTTGCTGTTCCAACAGGACAATGCACGTCCGCATGTATCCCGTGCCACCCAACGTGCTCTAGAAGGTGTAAGTCAACTACCCTGGCCAGCAAGATCTCCGGATCTGTCCCCCATTGAGCATGTTTGGGACTGGATGAAGCGTCGTCCCACGCGGTCTGCATGTCCAGCACGAACGCTGGTCCAACTGTGGCGCCAGGTGGAAATGGCATGGCAAGCCGTTCCACAGGACTACATCCAGCATCTCTACGATCGTCTCCATGGGAGAATAGCAGCCTGCATTGCTGCGAAAGGTGGATATACACTGTACTAGTGCCGACATTGTGCATGTTCTGTTGCCTGTGTCTATGTGCCTGTGGTTCTGTCAGTGTGATCATGTGATGTATCTGACCCCAGGAATGTGTCAATAAAGTTTCCCCTTCCTGGGACAATGAATTCACGGTGTTCTTATTTCAATTTCCAGGGGTGTACATTTCTGGTACACCTCGCAAACTATATAAATTCTTTCTTCCATTGCGATCACTGGCTTTGATTCCTGTTGGAGGTACCATTTCATTTGGTGTCTAGCTACAGAAATACTGTTCTTGATATACTGAGAGCAAATCTGTTCACGATGTGTCAGGAGATTTCTGATCACTTTTGTGACGCTGTTGTGTTGATTAAACAAACGCCCGAAGAAGCGTTAGTTCTTTTTTTCCTTAAACTTTCTCTACTTCTTCCAATAAAGAACTTGCAGACAGCTTCACAGTCACACCAGTACTCATAAATTGGTCGTCAGACGAATTTGTGGCCTGCTTCATGGATGAATTATTCTTCCTTATTGTTTACCCAGTATATGTAAGTATTGTACCGGACGCCCTCCCCTATGGCTAAATATATTCGGCTGCTTCACATTAAATTTCAGATAAGCCTAGTTACCTAACAGCTGCGACAGATTCCAGTGATAGGGGATCGATAAGATATTAAGAGGATATAGCGTCAGCCTCATGCCAAAGATATAACATTTAAAGAGTCGGGTCTCTTGCATGTAGGGTATTTGCAATGTACTACACGTTTCTGTCATCATGTTATGATCATCACGTGCATTTTGCTTTTTACATATGGAATGTGACGTCTATTGGTTCAATTGGGTCTGAGCACTATGGGACTTAACATCTGAGGTCATCAGTCCCCTAGAACTTAGAACTACTTAAACCTAGCTAACCTAAGGACATCACACACATCCATGCCCGAGGCAGGATTCGAACCTGCGCCCGTAGCGGTCGCGCCGTTCCAGACTGAAGCGCCTAGAGCCGCTAGGTCACACCGGCTGGCGTGACGTCTATTGGTAAGCATTAATCTAACACTAATGAAGAAACATTAGCATTAATTGCGTTATTGGCTATGTTTCATGCATTTAAACTAGTACTAACTGACAAACACGGCAATGTCCGCGTATTCATTTTCCCAAATGGCTCGGAGCACTATGGGACTTAACATCTATGGTCATCAGTCCCCTAGAACGTAGAACTAGTTAAACCTATTAACCTAAGGTCATCACACAACGCCCAGTCATCACGAGGCAGAGAAAATCCCTGACCCCGCCGGGAATCGAACCCTGGAACCCCGGCGTGAGAAGCGAGAACGCTACCGCATGACCACGAGATGCTGGCATTTTCCCACTTTTCTGTCACAAAAGGAAACAAAGAATTAACTGTGTTTGCAGTGAAGCACAAAAAAAAATAATTTCCAAGTATTCCTGAAAAAGCGTCTAAAATTATGAAACATCCGCGCAAAGAAATACGCATAATGTGCAAATGTATAAGTACAGTAATCAAATTAAGAAAAATTTTCTTGGGGAGTTTCAGCTGTTTAGCGTGTCTCCAATGCTATTTTGTAAACTTCTCTATGATAGCCGCTCTGAATAGCTCTATGGACGGCTATTGTCTTCAGCTACAGCTGTTTGCACTCCGCAGGTTAAAGCTGTCAAAAGTGCTACCACGTGTCAAGCATTTTCTTACGCTGACTCGACTGTAAGAGTGTCTTAGCAGTAAACAATAAATTTATTAATACTTCATAGGTGATGCGGCATTTTTTCACGTGTCTCAGTGATTATGGCGTCACATCTCTTGAACTGTTTGTCGTACCATGATATGTTTGTGTAGGTGCATTCAGAGGCGCATGTGGATCCCGTCAGCGAAATACCTTGTGAATAGAGTTAGAAGCAAAGGAGGAATAGCCCACGGGAGATCGGCATTTCTCTGCTGGATACGAGCTTGGCTGGGGACTGGTAAGCGACGCAAGTTCTCTGTCACTGTACGCTCTCGGTATCCTTTGGCAACCACAGTGCGGCGCGGCGGTGGAACGTTGCTGTCACAGGGAATGAGGATCTTGACTGCTCGGATCGCGACGCTCGTAAAAACCTCCATAAAAAAGCCGCCAATCTCGAGGTGTCCTGCCCAGTGATGAAATGCATGGCTGTCGAGGTAGAAAAGCAGTTAGCTGGCAACCTATGGGAAATCTACCGCAGCTCAGAGGTGGTGTAGCCAGTCCTCCAGACTTGGTAATATCATACAGTCTTTCAGTATCGCGTAACAGAACACATGCTGATGTCATAATGTGTTTCTTATAGCTAAATGGAAAGAGGGGATCTCTGAGATAGATTCCCCTTTTTACATACAGAATAGTTTAGATGGAATCGCTGGAAATTTAAAATCTGTCAAGCACTTGTGGAATGGGACGCTGTTGTGGACGTGGGGAGAGAGATGGCGGCTCACCTCCAACTGCCCAACGCTACACGCTGTTAGCATCCAGCTGCCGCTGCCCAACACTACAATGGCAGACAACAATGCAAACCAGCCACAGAATGCACACGGCACAGCCAGTGATTTTTCATACAGAGCGCTACGTGGCGTTACCAATAAGAAAACGTAAACAGCCTACTTACAATCTGATTGACTTTCCCCTAGACGAAATGTAAGGTGAGTGCTTCCAGAAAGGCATCGTAATTTGTAAAACGTAAAGAAAAGTGAGGATAGCGATCTAGTGAAATCAGCCTCATTTATAATGACTTTCAGCAGCTCTAACCTGCCAGAGCAACTTAAGGCTGTTTCCCTTCTCCTGTGTTCGGCCTTGTTTTCCTAACCCATTGCACTGTTTTACATGCCAGCCCTTTGGGCACATCTCCTTCGATCGCAAGGGAGAAGCCAATCGTGGCAAAAGTGGTAAGGGAGCCTATGAAGGTGATGGTTGTCCATCTCCTTCAAAGTTTGTAAACTGAACCCCGTCTGGAGTAGGGTTGTAGTGTCTTCCTTGAAGAGAGGAAGATGTAGGAGACGAAAACAACACAGCGTATGTTGCATGGTGAGCCAAAAAAGAACTATAAGGCCACGCAGTCCATGAAGTGTGCTACCTTCTTTGTACCTGTTCTTAAACAGCCATTTCAGAAGATCGATGACGCTACACTAACAGAGGTTACTAGTGTCAGCAGTAGTACCTGCCAGTGCTCTTGTGCTGTTGCAGTTATTTTAAAGCCTACACTTCCTTCCTGAACATCAGACAAAGCCATAGTCGCTAAGGTTGCGGAGCTCCCTGCCCCTCCAAAGGTTCCGTCTGCTTCACCGCCCAGTCCTGCCAATCCTGCTGCCACGGTTGTTGTTCTGAAGCCTGCCCAGGGTAACAGAAATCAAAGACCAAGAGTCGACCACTGACGGAGTCGATAAGTAAACAGTCCGACGATGTCGATGTCAGCCTATCTGACACCCCTCTTGATTCTTCTATCGAGCTAATGGACTCTGATGACGGACTGGGCCAAACATCTCGCCTGAAGACTGAGCTTCCACATATTACCTGCTCCTTCCCCAGCGGAAAGACACGGTAAAGAGTAACCTCCGTGAAAGGTGGCTCCCATATAAAAACCGAACATAATAGGTTCAGGACAAATATGGTGGAACTAAAACTGCTAGAACAGGAACGTCTCCTGCGCCTGTGTCTACAAAAAACATATTTTAAAGACACCGAGGCCACTGAGCCACGGGGCTATAGTCTTTATCGAAATGATGACCTGACAGGGGCAGAGCCAAGGAAAGTTTCGCTATATTTGTAAGTAATGTGCATCACTCCTTTGCTCTCTTTCTGGCTACTGACCTGACTGCAATTTTCATTGAAATGTTTGTGTGTCAGAGGATAACTCTTTGTCCACTGTATCCACCTTTTCAAGATGCAGCAGACTCTGAGGCTCTCACAGATCTTACGGAACAACTCCCACTACCGTGAGGCTCGACTTCTACCTGCCCTCGGGCTCGGGTTTTAGAGAGCCTCATGGAGTCTCACAAGCTGTGCATCCTCAACACAAGTCGCCCCACACCTATGCTGCTACTGGGACACTCTCAGCCATCGACCTCTCTTTCTGCCTTGCAGAAGACTTTGGTCAATGGGAGGTAATTGACGACCTTCACTCTAGTGACCACTTCTCACTCTGCATTTACCTACTTTGGGAGCAGTTTCTGAAGAGATGCCACCAAAATGGATCGCCAGCAGGGCTAACTGGGCGCTGTTTAGCTAGCTAGTGGCGTCTGACCGCCCCAACAGCGTCCAAGAATGGGTGGACACATTACACGAGTGATCCATCATGCTGTTGATTTATATATTCCAAAATCGTAAAGTCATTTTAGAAGGCAACTTGTACCATGATGAACCGCTGAGTGACGCTCAGAAATCCAGGACAGGTGTGTGGCTCTTCGACGGTTTAAAACCACCCAATTGCAGAGAATCTCACAGCATTTCAAGTCACAGGAGCCAGGACTTGAAGTGTGATTAAGGACAGAAAGAAAAGGGCATGACTATCGTTCCTGGACTCAATCAACTGTTCCTCTAGTTCTACAAAAGTAATGGAAGACGCCGAGACGATTTCAATTGAACGCAATCGTTTACCAATAGCAGGAGTATTGAAGCAGGGGTGTCTCCAAACAATGCCCAGATACATTATTCGGATGATGGCCGTGCAATTTGCAGGGGATTCGGCTTATGGCAACCCGGATCTTGCGTTTCACACTACTGTGTGCCTGCAGAGAGGGGCTAGTTGGACTTCAGATCCCACAATTGTGAGTCTAACATCAATATACTCAGAGACTGGAATCGTTACTGTCTGAGACTGCAACCTGTTACGACCAAATCTGGTAGTGCATGCCTCGAGATTTGTCGGCAGTGTCACAAGAAATCCTCCTCGAATATTTTAATCTGATATGGCAGACGGGCAACTTTCCAAAGTCGTGGAGAGAGGCAATTCTGATACCTCTTCTCAAACCAAGAATGGACAACACATGCCTCAATAGTTACCAGAGCGTAGTTTTAAGGATCTGTGTAGAAAAGACCCTACAGCGAATGGTTAACCATCGTGTGGTTTGATTGGAAGAGACCAGGCACTTCCTATGCCTCTCTAAGTACGGATGAGAGATTTCGGTGTACTGTCGACAATCTGACCCACGTAAACATCACAGTAATGGCAGATTCTTTGTTATCAGTAAGGGAGACCAACATCTTAAATCTTGCCGCAATTAAGAGCTCCTTTAAGCCACACGGACACAGACTCTGACTCATTTATTTTATGATACTCTCTGTGTGAGGACGCTCTGGGCATCTCTGTGAGTCTCGCTGCCGCTGCGACATACTTTGATATATATGTGCCATAAAATATTGTAATATGCTCATCTGCGATACTTAAGGCTGCTTGCCGCGTCGCTATAGGAGGAGAAGGCGCTCGCGCCTTACAGTATATAAAACTGTTGACAATATTGCTGTTAGAACGAAGAATGGAGTAGGTGGCCAAGTGATTTTGCATGGCCCTTCAGTCTTTTGCGAACGCAGAGGCTAATGGACAATGTAATGGTTGGGTTACTGTGGCTGTAGTACATGGCCCGAAAGTAGACACTGTAACAGGACTGGAGACTTTTAACAGTAGAGAAATTGTTGCTTATCGGACATTTCAGATATGTTAAGTCTATAACAGAGATAGAGGTACATCTACAATGCCGTTGGTTCCCAGGACGAGGAATCATTGTTAAGTAAATGAGTAAGAGTCTGTGACCGTATGGATTAAAAGAGCTCTTAACTGTAAGAAGATAAAAGTTGCTGGTGACGTGACACATTGATACAGGCTAGCTATGCTACGTTATAATAGGAGGAGAAGGCAGCTGACCATACCGTATCAGTAAGGCGTATGGCCATCTTCCTATCTTCATACAGTTCTTCCTTTCCAAGTTCTTTCTCAGGTACCGAGTTGATACTGTGACTACAGATCGTTCTTTGTCACAACCATAAACAGTATCACGTCTGTGGTAAGGAGTCCTGTACAATGTTCCTTATTTCTGGACGATATTGCTTTTTTCTGTTCCTCGTCCAGTGTTGAAACAGCAATCCGTCAGCTGAAACTTACGTTACGGAGGTGAGAGGAGTGAATTGTAAAGATGGTTCTCAGTTTTAGGTAGATAAATGTGTGTGTGTTCATTTCAATCGTTCCCATCGTATTTTTAATTTACCTGCCTTGCATATGAGCTTCCTTATTCTATATCTGAGAGACTCAGAGCAGCTTGTCGTGGTTACCACACCTGAGAGATGTATTATGTATGTAATATACTGTGGTGTTGATAGCTTATGCAAATAAGTACACACACACACACACAGAGCGAGAGAGAGAGAGAGAGAGAGAGAGAGAGAGAGAGAGAGAGAGAGAGAGAGAGACAGAGAGAGAGAGAGGCAGATGGATGAAATTTGCTGGACAATACTTTCGAACATAGAAGAAAAACACCTGTGTGTGTGTGTGTGTGTGTGTGTGTGTGTGTGTGTGTGTGTGTGCGCGCGCGCGCGCGCGTTCTGCTTACGAAATTTTTGATAAATAATCGAATACTGTAGAACATGTTGCCCAATTCAACTGAAGGAGCTTGCGGAAATTTCAATGTATAACTGGATACTTTTGAACATTTTTCTACTGCACAGGCTACATAGTTGTACACATTAACGTAACATACAACAGTAGCTGCATTAACTAAAACCATGTGCATCATATTATTCAGTTCGTGGTCTGTTTCTAATCCATCTATTACTTCATGAGAGTATGATTTCGCTGTTCCCAGAACTCACGTGCGCCAGAAAGCCGCAACTTAGGGCTTCATTGCCTGAGCTTTGTTCCACGTGGCAACGAATTCATCTATATAATCTGCAATCACGTGAATGCCCGACATTTAGCAGGGCAAGGTGCTAACTGAGCGCTAGCAGCGTGAATTTTAGGTCGTATACGAACTCGAAATTGAAACAGCGGTGTCGTAAACAACAGGTAAGCTTTCAACCCATACGGTAAACAGTCTCTAAAGCAGCTCGAAAACAAAAGTAAAATTGGCAGTGTACTTGGAACATTTAGAAATCTGCCCTTATAATTCTTTCAAGTGACTAACGAATTATCCAAAACTTGCATTTTCTTTAACGCTAGGTAGCTTAGGGAACTAGGTTTTGTTTGTAACAATTGAACTCTCCTATAACGTGATTTGTTTTTTCTAAATTCGTGCCTATCGAATTAGAAATAAGTTGTTTCTCACCTTGCCATGTCTTACTGTGGGCAGTATGCAGTCATGTCCACTTAAAATGCGAGATCTGCAGTCTATTACGAATCTCATAATTGTCGTTCTTCCACTGTGCTTTTCTTCATACACTCGACAACAGCGTGTCTTAAATCGAAAAGTCGTTCCAGGCATGCCACTGACTTATCCAGCATACTTTGCTATATTTAAAGTCTTCGTAGTTTTCACTCACTTCCATTGAAAACTATTGCGACTAACAGTGGAATAATGCGTGCAACTTAAGAAATTTGAGTATTCATATCAACAGTTTCTTCTTGTGCTCCATGACTGAAAATTTCGCACCGAGTGCTTCTTGATACACACATCGTTGCATTCTGTCTGTCATTGTAATTTTCACCTTTTCCGTTCTCAACTAAATCTTTAATTCTTTCTGCATGATGTCGTAATGCCGCTTCATAGCAAATGTGCAGTAGCCGTTTAATAGGCGAGTCAGCAATAGCAATTTAAAATTTTGTTTCCTCATTCCCATTCAGTTTCCTGAGGACACAGCGCTAGATTGCCCTTTTTGTGCAAACAGCCACTGGACATGTGAAAGTTGTTCATAACACGAACAAACAACGAAGGCTCAACACCAGTGACACAACGAGTCTGCCGAACTTAAGAGTATTGTACCGCCCGAAAAATGCCTCACCACAACACTAACTGAAAAGTGACACTGTCCGACAAGAACAGAAAAAAGCCTTGGCCCTCGCGTGGCCCGTACACCTGACTCGCGTGAGGCTTGGCACACATTGGCCGTCTGTGTGCTACAGATCCCTCGAGTGTCGTAGAGGGTATCCTCGGTGTCTTAGCTAATGTCCTATAATTGAGCCAGTCTGAGTGGCTGTGCGGTTCTAGGACCTACAGTATGGAACCACGTGACCGCTATGGTAGCAGGTTCGAATCCTGCCTCAGACATGGATGTGTATGATGTCCTTAGGTTAGTTAAGTTTAAGTAGTTCTACGTTATAGGGGACTGATGACCTCAGACGTTAAGTACCATAGTGCTCAGAGCCATTTGAACCATTTTGTCCTACCATCCTGTACCTTCTTTTCTTCGCGCTGATTCTGCGGATAATCTCCCCACTTCTTATCTGTCCATCTAATTTTCAACGTGGTTTTACAGAACCACATCTCAAAAGATTCGAATCACTTGTTTTCCTTTTCTCCCACAGTCGATAACTCAGTTCCATACAAAAGAATGTGTTCGAATTGAACATTCTTATAACTCCCTTCCTGAAACTGAAGGGTATGATAAATACTACTACATTACTTTTGGCCAGAAACTCCCTCTTTATCCTTGCTTCACGGATAGAAGGATTCGGTACGTGTTCTACAGGTGGCCTCCAAACTTATTGCTCATCCCACTCTTGCTACTTCTCATTACTTCCATCTTTCTTCGGTTCAATCTCAATCCGTATTGTGCATTCAAAAAAATGGTTGAAATGGCTCTGAGCACTATGGGACTTCTTAGGTCATCAGGCCCCTAGAATTTAGAACTACTTAAACCTAACTAACCTAAGGACATCACACACATCCATGCCCGAGGAAGGATTCGAACCTGCGACAGTAGCGGTCGAGCGGTTGCAGACTTTAGCGTCTAGAATCACTCAGGCACTCCGGCCGGCATTCTGCATTCGTTAGACTGTTCATGCAACCAGTAAATTTTGCAATTATTTCTCACTTTCAATAGGATATCAACCTCTTGGTTGTTCTACATATAGTACACTCCAAGACAAAAAATGGCGCACCACGAAGGAATTAGACAAATGGGAGAGAAATCGATAGGTGTGATGTACATGTACAGACAACCAAAGTCTACAATTTCTGAAGTATTGGCTGATTTATTCAAGAAAAAGTACTTCAAAAATTGAGCAAGTCAATAATTCGTCGCTGCATCTCTGGCTCTCATGCAAGTAGTGGTAAGGCTTGGTACTGGCTGACACAGTTGTTGGATGTCTTCCTGAGGGATATCGTGTCAAGTTCTGTCCGATTGGCCATTTATATCGTCAAGATCCCAAGTTAGTTAGAGGGCCCAGCTCATAATGCCCCGAAAGTTCTCATTTGGGCAAAGATCCTGTGATCTGGCTGGCCAACATAGTATTTTGCAAACACGAAGACAACCAGTAGAAACAGTAGCCCTATGTGGGCGGCTTTTATGTCGCTGAAATGAAAGCCCAGGATTACTTGTCATGAAGTTCAGCAGGGAGTACAATATCGTGGAAATACCTCTGTGACGCAAGAGTGCTGCGGATGACACCAAAGGGGCCCTGCTGTGAGAAGAAATGGCACGCCAAACCATCACTCCTGGTTGTCGGGCCGTATGAAGGAGGTCGGCCAGTTTGGTACCCTACCGCTTCCCGGTACGTCTCCAGAAACGTCTTCGACCTGTAATCTCATTTAATGGCGTATAATTCTATTCAGCAGTGAATCCCTCATCGTAGTGAGCCCCAACGACGAGCGAAGGTCGGGGGGGGGGGGGGGTAGCTAACCATCTATCGCCCTCCATTCTGCCAGATGACAGACAGTCGTGGTCTCGGATGCCATTTCATTTCCTAGCAGCATCTATTTGACTGTCATACATGGCACCGTTACAGCACAGCGGTACTTCGACAACATTCTGCATTCCTGTTTGCTCCCCCTTCAAGGCAAGAAATCCTGGCCTTACATTTCAGCTGGATAATGGGCGCCCGCACATGTCGTCATGCTTGCCAAACCCTACCTTCGCCAGCAAGGTCACCAGATCTCTGCCCAATTGAGAACGTTTGGAGCATTATGAGCAGGGCTCTCCAACCAACTCGGGATTTTGACCATGTAACGCCCCAACTGGACAGAATTCGGCACGTTGGCCCTCAGGATTGCACTCAACAATCGTATCAATGAATCAATTCCAAGCCGAACAAGTGCTTGTATAATGACCAGAGATGGACTAACGCGTTATTGGCTTGCTCGGTTTGTAGAGCTCTGTCTCTTGAATAAATAATCAAATTTTCTGAAATTGTAATCTTTATTTTTTTCCTCTACATGTACGTAACAACTACCGATTTCCGTCCGATTCGGTTAATACCTTCGTGGTGCGTCGATTGCTTCTTTTTTCTTTAGAGTGTATACTATCTGATTTTCACTTGACCCTATACATATCTTCCTGAAAATTCTGAACATCTTGCACCATTTTATGTAGTCGTACCCTTTTCCTAGGTCGATAAATACTGTGAACCTCTTCTGCGTTTACTTAAATCGTCCATTACGTAGCGCAACGTTAACTGCCGGGTTGCGGCTGTACCTTTCCTGTACCTGAACTGATCGTCATGTAACTGATTCTCATTTTATCATCCATTCTACTGTACATTGGTGCATATTAATCTTTTTCGGTGAAAATTTAAAATTTATGCCCTTCACACCCCCCCCCCCCCGACACCGCCCCACCCCCCTCCAAAACTCATACAAAATTAATATTGTTTCTATTCCCGAATATCACTTACATTAAAGGTGTTCTAATAATGAAACTCAACTGCCTCCGGACTACATACTATGTGGCCCAGGAGGAACAGCCAGTATTTAGGGATGCGACAGAAATAGTCTAGTAAATATAGGCTCTCAAATGCATACCTCAAGAGCTATGAGAACTTGTTCAACAGAAGGGATGTTTTTCACAGTGCCGTAATGAAGATCAACAAATGCTCATAGCGCTTCAGGTATGCGCTTTACAGACGACGTTTACTCGAGATTTTTTCTTGTTTTGGTCCATACAAATACTCGGAAAATATGAAAAGATAGGAGCTTTCGGTAGAAGATAGATGTGTTTCACAGTAGTGAAGATAACGAAGTGCTAAGGTCTCGTAAGATATGCATTGTAGAGAACATGCTTAGCAGACTCTTTAGGTTCGAATTATCGTCCCTGTCATTTCTCTGAATATTTACCACTCGTTCTTGGACACCCAGCACATCTCCCAGTGTTCTTCAGACAGCCTTCGTGATAATGTCTCTTCCCTCTTTCCCTCGAGCCGATTAGTAAAGCCGAATGTCTGTCATCTGCCACTGACTGGTGATAGAAAATTGTTGTACATTTTCTTCTTTCCTGTTAGGTGAAATGGATCATATGTAGCTATTACTTGGCAATGACACTTAAATTTTTTCGTTCTACTATAGCATCCAAGTCATCTTTATTGGAAAGATCCTCCTCTGCGTAGTTTATACTCGGAAACGGTATTCTGGCTTCCACAAAGCCGGAACGATCGGTAATTAGAGATCGTTTCGTACCTTCATCTCATAAAATGTTATAGCTGTCACGAAATCAACTGGGCTAACAAAAGAGGACCGCCAGAAGGCATTGTCAGGTACATCTCTTCCACTCTAGTACATAATATTGTTCTTATTTTTGCTATCGACGTATTTAGTTGGTTTGAAGCATCTCTTCAGCCTAACCTGTGCAGGCCTCTTTATCTGTTGTGAACTACTGCACTCTAGATTGATTTCAACCTGTTTACAGTCGTCTAACCTAAATCTCCCTCTGCAATTTCAAATTTCCTCCATGCTCGCTTCCTTATGTAAATTCCGCATGATGCATCGTATCACCAATCCCTCATTTATTTCAGTCGAAGAATTCCATTCATGCACAGTATGAATCAGTGCGTCACACTATTAGCTACCCATTCTTCATATGTAATCTTCGGCGTTCATATGTAACACTACCTTCTTTTCTTGTCTAAAGACTTTGGCGTCTCGTTCCAATTCAATAGAAACCTATAATGCAGGCGCATATCTTTAGGAAAGATTTCCTAACAGTTAAATTTGTATTCCAAAATTTTTTATTTTCCAAAATCTCCTTTTTGCTAATGCCAGTCTGTATTTTGTGTCATTTATTCAGCGGCCATCGTCAGTCATTTTGCTGCCTAAATGGTAAATCTCATCTACTTCTTTCAGTAACTCGTTCCCCGATGTAATTACTTCAGAACTGCCTGATACAAATCGAATTCGTTATCCTACTACTGTTTGGTGTATAATCTTATAATCTGTGCTCAAGATAATACCTGTTGCGGTTGTCTCCACTGAGAAGACTTTTGTTTTCTGTCACAGAGCTACAAAATTTTATTTATTCATCCTAAACTTTAATTCCTTCTCCGGATAACTCCTTGGTTTTCTCTGGTCAACTATTGCTTCATATCCATGCCCTTGTCCTTTAACTTTTCGCTCCATGTGTGCTATGCTAGGTTCTTTTATAATTTAAAAGAGTATGCTTCAGTCAACATACTCAAAACTGTTTGCTAAATCTATAAATGCTCTTGAAGTGGAAATGTCTTTCTTTAGTCTGTCTTGTGAAATAAGTTGCATACTGATTTTTGTCCTACGTTACTTTACTAGTCTCAACAATCAAGACTGATGTTCTGTGACCTCGGCTTCCATTTGAGTGTGAAGAATCTGTGCATTTCAAATAGTCCAGGATTGAGGATACAGCCAACAACCTTCCTTTCGCCTTGAAGCGGGCACTGTCCGTGAAACCGCTATGGTGCTGGATCAGGTGGTCGTGCTGTGATCTGCTGAAAGCTGTCAGAGGGACAGTGGAAGGGACAGTGTGGCCAAGGAGTTTGCTTGTGGAAGGGGGCGGCGGGGGGCGAGGGGAGAAGGCGGGCCATTGTCTGAGTGTTTGCTTCTCGTTACCTGCGACACGGAGCGGCCACACCCATCGCCACTGGGTGATGCGGATTGTGCTTCTCTGCAGTTCTCCGAGGAGCAGTCAGAAACAGCAGTCCTCAGCTATTATAGCGATATCACACATCTCTATTTACATATCTAGTGAATGGTTGGGAGTTTTTCGTATTACGATTATCTGGTCGTATGTAATCTTTTTACATAAATAAGAAGGGAGGAATGTCTGTCTACTGTCGTATGAGATTTATTTTGTGGCTGCTGTGTGATATACACGCCGGAAGAAGTCAATCTGAAACAAAGTCGACTTCAGAAACCCTTTTAGTAAATTTACTGAATACTTTTCAGTGAGAACAACGTAGCCTTCTTTACAACGATTCCCCTTTTCTTCAGATGGCTATCAAATTTCCGACAATATGAGGGCTGCCTGGAGCTAACGTCCAACTAGCGTGGAGCGTTGTTGCTTTTATTGCAAGTGATTAACTTTTCAGCCCCAGGACACCTAGTAAGCAAGAGTAAACCCTCGTGCATTATGCATCTCAGGGAAGATTACACCCGAGTGTGCTAAATCATTTATCGCATTTCGGTCCTTTTTTTGTGAGGAGGTCTTCTTGTGAGTTGTGTAAGAAGACCCAGCAGGACTGCACTGTCACTTGTCTCACCTTGACTCAGGAAATCGGCTTATTTACAGCACCACAGACAGTGTACTGTGTCTGGTGCACCATGCAATGCCAACATGGAGACCAATGTTGCAGCTTTCCTCGATGTTGTAGCGAACACAGGCGTACTGACTGTGGTGCAACCAACGACAACAATGGACACTAGAACCGCATGAAGTTGTCGTTTCTAGCGAGTCCTGGTTTAGCCCACTGCACTATGATGTAGGTATCAGTTGTGGATGGGGGGAACGAAAGCTGCCAGACTGCTTTTGTCATTGACCAACTCTGGCATAGAGTTGAAGTAATATCGAATGACTTACCCATATTGTTCATCCGATCTGTTTGACATGATGGAAAGCTAGGGTAGAAACATTGTTCTTGACATGTTGGCAGGTATGTGTACTAAATTTCTCTCCCTGTATACGAACATATCACTCACAAATTTAATCATATGTTTCTCCTGCCATAGTACATACAATACATTTCTCTTTCATATCCTTCCTGTATTGCAATTTAATTGGCCCAAATATAGTTAAGAATATTGCCGCAGCCAAACGTTCTTGACAATAATGTGTCCCACGTGCTGAGCTCTATCTTGTTATAAAATTATTTTCACTCGAAACATTCGGCCGTTGTCACGGCGGGCTGCTTCTGCGTCAGAAATGGAAAAAAACTGGGGGCACTCGATAGGCAAGGGCCCACTTACATACGTCATGACTACTATGCCGAGCTTGGTAGCACGCTCAGAATTTAAAACTGTTAGGTTTACTGTTCTGTGGTGAAAGAAGAGATGATCTATAATGGCTTATTGGCCCTTCAATATGAGCAATGACAGGCAGACATTGCCAAATGGGGTGCTTATTTTAGTAAAATCAGTTTTCCTCTCATCTCAGCGGAAGGTAAACGTGCGGACAAATCCAACAAAGTTTCGCGAACAGCTTTGTATGAAATGACAAACGCATCTAATACTGTTCTGGTTATAACTGGCAACTCCGTTTAGTTCGGCAAATAGTCTCGAAGAATGTGACAGCTTTGCGCTTGTTTGTGTTTTTGGTCACCATAACTATATTACAAACATGAATTCCAATTAATGTTTTACTAGATTCAGGGGTTGTATGTCTTTGGTGTCAGTATCTACTTCTTATGCAGACGAATCATTTGCTATGTGTAATTCTTAGTTTTAAGTCTCCGGCGTCCTTCTTGTTTGTATGTTTTATTTCCTACACAGTGAAATTTACCCATCTCTTCAATGACCCCTCATCCAACGTCAAGCCATTTAACGTGACTACTGGTTAGACATACCTTTGCCTGCCGGCCGCGGTGGTCTCACGGTTCTAGGCGCGCAGTCTGGAACCGTGCGTCTGCTACGGTCGCAGGTTCGAATCCTGCCTCGGGCATGGATGTGTGTGATGTCCTTAGGTTAGTCAGGTTTAAGTAGTTCTAAGTTCTAGGGGACTGATGACGACAGTAGTTGAGTCCCATAGTGCTCAGAGCCATTTGAACCATTTGAACCATACCTTTGCCACAGTTATAATTTCGTATGTGTGTATTAAGTCTGTGTTCATTAAACACCCGACTTGACTCCTGTTCAGATTCGGTGGTTATAGAAATGTTAGCAGTGAACAGAACCACGCTGAATTTCTTTCAGTGACAGGTCGTTCCCACATCGAAATAAACCTTTTATTCCTTCACTGCCTCCTCATTCTACAAATTAAATATCAATAGTTACAATTAGCACTCCTGCGACACATGTAAATACCAGAACTCAGTATATCTTCAGTGGCTACCCCCATAAGTTTGTTCTCTGCCATAACATCTACAGCTGCCGCCCTTGTCGGGTCGACAGTTGACCGGTCTGTTCTAACTCGTACGTCTAGATACAGACTCCGCAAGCCACAGTATGGTGCATGACAAAGAGTACCTTGTACCACTACTAGTCACTCTAACAGAACGAAGGAAAAAACGACTATCTATATGCATCCGGACGAGCAACAGTTTCTATTTTATTTTCGTGGGCCTTACGCGAAATGTACGTTGGTGAAAGTAGCATGGTTCTTCAGTCCATTTGAAATGCCGGTTCTCTAAAGTTTCTCAGTAGTGTTTCTTGAAATGAACATTGCATTCCCTCCAAGGTTTACAGTTTGAGTTCCTCAACCGTAGCACTAGTGTGCTAATCCAAGCTACCAGTTATTGTTGAGGAATGATGGTGGACATATTGAGCATTTCCTGTAAAGAACATCATTTTTGCTTTGTCTTACTTTGATATGACAATTATTGCTATTCTGACCAGATGAAGCTCCATCTGTCGGACATTTTTGAACGTTTGTCTTTTTTGGTCCTAATAGTACCACATGTCATTCCAAACATGTGTGACAATTTGTACCTCTCCATCTACATTATTATGTGATTTATTCAGTTTTCAAATTTGTAGTGACTTTTTGATCACCCAGTATATGTAGGGTAAGTGTGGTCATGACACTCCAGCTGATACACTTGTCCCTGATGAACTTCCACGTTGTTTCGAACGCTCCTCAGCCAGAGCTTGGACCAGACGCACAATCCGCCTTGAAAGTGGCGTAAAAAGGCGAAATGTGTAAAATTTTGTACGGAACACAAAGTAATAAAGATAGAGATGAAGCTGTCGAGTAAAGCTAGAGGAGCTCTAGTATTCTTCGCAACGCCAGAAGTGTCTGAAGCAAAGTGTGTAAATGTTGTGAGAGGCACGTCTGTGGTAGAGTCTGCTTGCTTCGCCTCAAGTGTTGCTTTGCTTCAAAGGCCTAAGCCGGGCCGGTGCGTTGGAAGGGGGAGCAGGGTTGGGGGTGTTCCGCTACAAGCTGGCCTTTGATGCGGGACGCGGCGCCCTAGTGTGAGTGTGTGGGCTCGCTACATAGCGGAACGGGGCCGACAGCCCCTCCAGGTTCGAAGCAGCAGCGTGTCAAAAGGTCGCCGCGTCGTGTCCCCTTCCTGTCAACCAATTCATCACGTACTTTAAGCACAGTCATTCATGGGGTTGAAGAAGATCATCAGCTACGGTATTCAACTGCATTAATTGTTTCGAGGGTGCATGCTTATCATCTACATATCCAGTCTAACACACACAGTGGACAGGGTATAAATATACGTGGTATCCATATATATGAACCCTGTTATCAAGATTAAGTATTAGTTATGTCTATGACAGTAACGTTTGTTTAGCCGGCCATGGTGGCCGAGGGTTGTAGGAGCTACAGTCCGGAACCGCGCGACTGCTACGGTCGCAGGTTCGAATCCTGCCTCGGGCATGGATGTGTGTGATGTCCTTAGGTTAGTTAGGTCTAAGTAGTTCTAAGTTCTAGGGAACTGATGACCTCAGATGTTAAGTCCCATAGTGCTCAGAGCCATTTGAACCATTTTGTCCTACCATCCTGTACCTTCTTTTCTTCGCGCTGATTCTGCGGATAATCTCCCCACTTCTTATCTGTCCATCTAATTTTCAACGTGGTTTTACAGAACCACATCTCAAAAGATTCGAATCACTTGTTTTCCTTTTCTCCCACAGTCGATAACTCAGTTCCATACAAAAGAATGTGCTATTTGGACCATTAACGTTTGTTTTATGTTGCACGTCTACTAGGGAATCAATGAAGTTTCTGTATAACTGTGTTCCATTCAACACTTTCACCTCTGAGTGAGATATACAGGGTGTTACAAAAAGGTACGGCCAAACTTTCAGGATATATTCCCAACACACAACTAAAGAAAAGATGTTATGTGGACATGTGTCTGGAAACGCTTAAGTTCCATGTTAGAGCTCATTTTAGTTTCGTCAGTATGTACTGTACTTCCTCGATTCACCGCCATGATTTCATACGAGATACTCTACCTGCGCTGCTAGAACATGTGCCTTTACAAGTACGACACAACATGCGGTTCATGCACGATGGAGCTCCTGCACATTTCAGTCGAAATGCTCGTACGCTTCTCAACAACAGATTCGGTGACAGATGAATTGGGACAGGTGGACCAATTCCACGGCCTCCACGCTCTCCTGACCACAACCCTCTTGACTTTCATTTATGGGAGCCTTTGATTCTTGTCTACGCAACCTCGGTACCAAATGTAGAGACTCTTCGTGCTCGTATTATGGACGGCTGTGATACAATACGCCATTCTCCAGGGCTGCATCAGCGCATCAGGGATTCCATGCGACTGAGGGTGGATGCATGTATCCTCGCTAATGGAGGACATTTTGAAATTTTCCTGTAACAAAGTGTTTGAAGTCACGCTGGTACGTTCTGTAAATGTGTGTTTCCAGTCCATGATGAATGTGATTTGAAGAGAAGTAATAAAATGAGCTTTAACATGGAAAGTAAGCGTTTCCGGACACATGTCCACATAACATATTTTGTTTCTTTGTGTGTGAGGAATGTTTCCTTAACGTTTGGCATTAACTTTTTGTAACACCCTGTACAGTAAAAACTCGTTCCCACCAGGAGGAAGACTAATGTGCTGTGGGGCTAGCAGCAACCAAATCACCGATTACTGTGCAGCGGGAGTTTGTATCTCATCATGGAATTTCCTGACGTCAGGTTATTTACAACATGAAACTTCCAGGTAGATTAAAACTGTGAGGGCCTACCGAGACTGGAACTCGGTACCTTTTCCCTTCGCGTTCATGTGCTCTACCTTCTGAGCTCCCCAAGCACGACTCACCCCCCGTCCTCACAGCTTTACTTCTGCCAGTATCTCGTCTCCCACCTACCAAACTTGACATAAGCTCTTCTGCGAACCTTGCAGAACTAGCTCTCCTGAAAGAAATGATATTGCGGAGCCATGGCTTAGCCACAGCCTGGGTGATGTTTCCAGAATGTGTAAAGTTCTAGTTAGAACATGTATGGAAACTTATTTGACGGTGGGGACGGTTCAGAAACGGGCAAGCAGTGACAGACCATCAGCTCGGAGGAGATGGTCAAGACAGTTCAGACCACATTCACAATGTCACCACAGAAGTCGATTAGACAAGCTTCGCGATAGCTATAACTGCCAAAGACTACAGTGCGTTAAGTGATTCGCAAACTTCTTAAACTGTGTGCTTAGAAGGTTCAAATTATTTAGACATTACAACAATATGACCTCCCAGAAGGTGAACCATTTGCAATGGACATACTGAACCGTTTGGATGAGGACCATGATAAATGATTTCTTGAAGCATGTGTGATTTTCCGGTGAGGCTAGATTAAATGTTTGAGGCTCAGTTGATCTATGTAATGTCTAGACCTGGGGCTGTGCGGAGTGGACAGAATGCTGATTTAGGTCAGAGGGTCTCGGGAAGCTTTCAATAGGGCTTCAGTCTCAAAGGGAACAGGTCAATCTCAGGACAAGGTTGGACCTAGGTCTTACAGATGTATGCTATCGTAGCTGTGTTAGGATAGAACCAGAGCTCGGACGCTAATAGAAAGCACTTAAGCTGAAATCTTTATAGACACTGAAAACTAGCTAAAACCGAAAATACGTTCAGTGAAATGTTTCCAAAAGGCCTAACAGTGTTCAGAGCTGTTTCTAGTTGAACCCCACCTCAGCCAGTTTTGACTGTGCCATTTAACAACGCGAAACTCCGCATAAGGCAGTAGTCAGTTTATTGTTCAAAAGAGGTATATTCGAAGTTCTATATATAGTAAACTCCCCGAAACCAATAATCGGATATTGAAAAGTGCAACTCCGTTGAATTCGCCTCATTTAAAATTAAACAATAAGCAGGAGAAATTATTATAGCTGTAAATGAGAATTTGATACCGATATATCTGTAATTAATATATCTATGAAAAGAGATCAATTTCCGTCTACTGAGTACATCCTCACATTTCACCTGGGTGAAGAAAACACGGCGATGCCTTAAACGGTTCGGGAAATATTTGGGGTGCGCAGCTTAGCTGAATCAACGTTTTTAACCCTACACTTTATTTACCACTTCATTTATCAACTACAGACATCTTGACTGACCTGTTTGTCAGACGAACGAGAGAGGCATTCTGATAATTCCATGTGGCATGTGCTTTCGGCCATGCAGCTTGCGGTTGTTGCCAATGGCCATCACTGTGGGGTGGTCTGCCGTGTGTATCCAAGGGACGACCAACCTGTTGCACGTGTCCAAAAGTCAGTCCACTACCGCAGCCAGCCTGTGGGGAGGGGGGGGGGGGGGGTTAGCGTGTGAATTTCTCAGGGTAATTTATTTAATTAGAGACTGTAAAGACGTACATTAGTCAACATTTTCAAAAGTTTCATTAAATCTGTAAATAGTGTGACCATATGTTTGCCTTTATTAAAAAAATGGTTCAAATGGGTCAGAGCACTATGGGACTCAACATCTGTGGTCATCAGTCCCCTAGAACTTACAACTACTTAAAACTAACTAACCTAAGGACATCACACATATCCATGCCCGAGGCAGGATTCGAAACTGCGACCGTAGCAGTCACGCGGTTCCGGACTGAGCGCCTGGAACCGCTAGACCACCGCGCCCGGCCCTTTATTGAATCTGCTAGATAGATAGAAGTGTCTGTATTGCCACGCGTGTTCCAAAATTTCCCCAGAAACCAAAACAATGAAATTTGCCCAGGAACAAAAACAGTCTTCACCGAGATCGGCTTCCACTTGTTTTCCCACTCATCTTAATCAAGGGTGTCAGCATTTCGTACAGCATTTGTGGATTCAGAACAAGCTTTCGACAGCGTTAACTGGAATAGTCTCTTTCAAATTTTACAAGTGTCAAGAATAAAATACAGGTAGCAAAGGATTATTCAAAACTTTTGCACATACCAGATTTCAGTTCTAAGAGTCGAAGAACAAGAAATGTAAGTAATAGCTAAAAAGGGTGACAGACAGTGTTGTAGCGTGTTCATGATATTTTCAGTATGCACATTGAACAAGCAGTGAAGGAAAAGAAGGAATAATTTATAAGAGAAACTAATACCAAAAAGGATAATTAAGTTTTGAGGTTTGTCACTAACATCGTAATTCACTCAGAGAAGGCAGAGATTGTGACGGATCAGTTAAGCGGAATGATTCTTGTCTTGAAAGGAGCTCACAATATGAATATCTTCCAAGGCAAAACAAGAGAATCTAATGTAATCGAATTAAATCAGGCACTGAATGCAAGGAACTGGATTGGGAAAAGAAAGACTAAGAGCAGTATGTGAGTTTTGGTATTTGGCCAGTTAAATAGCTGGCGACGGCTCAGTTGGACAAGAAATGAAACGAAGACACAGGAAGACACGAGAAAACTACTATCACCGAATATAAATTTTAGGATTTAGGAAGTGTTTCCTGACTGTATGTTTTTAGAGATTTCTCCTGGAACCCTATAAAATATTCCGTGTTTTCAGTATACAGGAAAAAAAAATTAACTGCAGATGGATACTAGGGCTCAAAATTATCAACCACTAAGACAACAAAGCATGGTACTGATAGGAGAGAAACCTTGTGTGCACAGCAGGTACCTCCATATTCACTGCGTGCGATCGTGGAGATCAGTCGCAATCACTGAATAACATCAATAACATTATCACTGCCAGACGGTCCACCTACTGTCTTTCAGCGTATGTATCATGGTTTCTGCCGGAGATGGCAGGTTCCGGCGCCTATACCTTAGACGTCTGTAGCGCTGTTGGATGAAGGTTCCGGACGCGAGTACCAGTCCTCTATTTGATTCTTCAGTTTCTCCAGGCGTATTTCGTGACGAAATAAATCTCGGGTGAACAGCCTGGCGTGAGTGTACAAAGGACACAATATTTCGGCAGTCCTGACGATGGCAACAAGGTTGATTGCCGAAATATTGTGTCCTTTTTACACATACACACGACTGTTCACCCGAGATTTATTTCGTAAATCCTCGAGCTTCATCGCAACATTTCTGGGACACCCTGTATATTACGTGGGTAGATCGTATAAATAATGAAGCAGGAAGGAATCGAACTACTAGTAGCTAGTAAATACGTTTTTGGCACAACACAATTAAAATGAGCGGCCGTCATTTTGGTAATATAGTAACATGTAAAAACTGTAGTTGCAGGAGGCTAGTTTTTCACTTTAATAAGCACGCTGAAACGGTATCGGTATAGCTATGCAGAAGTGAAAAGGCTGGCGCTGAGAATTGCATGAAACCACTCGTAGGATGAAAGACCACAACAACACAAATGCTGTAAATGATGGTTGGTCTTTCCTCAATCTATCATTCGAAGGTAAATCACAGAGTCAGTATTGCCTCGTGTGCTCCTACATTTCTCCGGAAACCAAACTGTCTTTCCCATAACTCAGATAAACAAAAGACTGACAGAACGGTTGTAATATACAGATCCATTAGAATCCATGGCCGGCACTACAATGATCGAAGTACTACCAGCTTGGGAGGCAGCCATGTTTGAACTTATGAACATCCAGCATGCTAGAGTAGTGTTCGTCAGATACTTCAGATAACTGTTATTTGTATGCGCTGTAACAGATCATTGCAAATTTTTGGCATGATTTCCAAATCTTCGGAAATACCATTTTTGAATGTGATACAATGATTTGAAAACGGTTCTCTGACCGAAACTAGACATCAAGTGAATAAAAAAATTTGAAAATTTGTGCTGGTTTTTCGTTGTGAAGAGTTTTGCACCTTCCTGTAGAATATAGAATGAGTGGATGTTTCGTATCCAAGAAGATGGAATAGAGATAACAGTTCTTTTGGTAAGTCTACATGAAGAATACCGACAAGTCAAAAACGTATTGGAAGTGATGCACTGAACATAACATTTAGCAGCTCCAATCTATAAATTCTACACATATCAACAAATCAAAACCAAAGTGTAAAAATTGAGCAACATGAAGAATGGCTACGTAATTGACATTTCAGCGCCGTTGGTAGCTACTGCAGCTGATTGGAAATATAATGTATCGACCGGGTCATTTTACCCGTTCTAAAAACAACAAAACATTCTTGAATTCATGGGAACGCGGATGTCGCACCGCCTCATTTAGAAACTCCGCAAGATAATAAAGAGAGTGCATAATCACGAGTTATTATAGAACTCATAAATAAGCTCTAAATACTGAAATACGGGCAGAGAAAAAATGTTTGGACTTTTCATTTCACGACTGAATGAGGCAGGCTGTGTGAGAAAATTTAATGGAGAGTCTCTCATCTGCACCAGGACCAACGCGTAACGTACTTCACGACTCTCCCACTCAGCATGTAACAATGCTCATTCCGAGAATTTCAGAGTACTGTGCCACAGCGCGGATACGGCACTGGAAGAAAGTTCTTAGGAGCTGACTACAAAGTCTGCCAAGCCTTATTTGAATTTTTCGTAGTTTCAATAAATATATTGTTTATCAGTGCACTACTGGTACAAAATATTTGAATGCAAGAATATAAACACAAAAATTGAAAACGGTAAGAAATGGGCGGAAATGCCAACGACCAAGACAAACAAAGATTAGAGAAATTAAGTTATATAGCATTAGAGAAATATTTAGCCATATCTATTGACAGCTAATTTCTTCCACTCAGTGAAATTTCAGCGCCTTTCGAGAGGCCCTAATCGAAAAATTTGTATTTGAAGTACAGTTATAGCAAGTGATTCAGTGCTTCACATCGTAGTCATTGACGATTTCAACCGTACGTGTGCAGCTATTTCCCAAATGACTCGTTTGTAGATACATGTTTACTGGGTATTCTTTGCTTCTAGCATCGTAATCTTTCAACAGTGTCACTTTTCGTTAGTAATTATGATACACCTTACACATATAGAGTGTTCCAGGAAGAACTGTCAGTATTCATATATACGATTGGAACGATCATTTGAAGTAAAAATGTCTTTTAACCATGGGCTCTAAAATGCACTCTTAGGATTTACGACCACTTCTTTATCTTTGCGACTGTGAAACCATTCTCTTCTACTGCAAGATCTTTGCTTTCATATTTTGGAAGGAGGTAGTATGGACCACAAAAAGAAAAAAAGTGTCCACTAAATATGGATTGGATAGTGCATTTCTTCATCTTCGCTACTGTGATACTCACCTCTCCTACTGAACACGAGCTCATAGCCTCTAAGATGAGCATTTCAGAGCCCATGTTAACCAGGTTTTCTTTTTCGGTTCATTCCACCTCATTCCAAAATAAAAAAAGCAAAGGGCTGCGCAGTGTGAGGTGTTTCACAGCAGCGAAGTTGAAGAGGTGTACATAGTTCCTAAGATATGCATTTTAGCGGCCGTTTTCCTTCGAATAGACGTTACTCTTATATCTCAGACTATTTATCTTTCCTCCTGAGACGTTCTGCATATCTATCCCACCGTTACAAATAAAACAAACTCAATCGTGACAAAGAATTCTCTTTCTGTTCTCTTCATCTTTTAAAAAAACTTTAAATTAGGTTAATGGACAACTTTCTGCACTATTCAGCGAATCGTAATAGAAGTAAGAGGCTCTGTTAAATTTATTTTTTGAGCACTATGAAACTTCTGAGGTCATCAGTCCCCTATAACTTGGAATTACTTAAACCTAAGTAACCTAAGGACAACACACACATCCATGCCCGAGGCAGGATTCGAACCTGCGACCGCAGTGGTCGCGCGGTTCCAGACTTCCACTCAGGCCGGCGCCCCGTTAAAGTGTCGTACATGTCTAAATGCAAATCACGATTATAAAATGTTGATGGAAACGAGTATATAAGAGCTGAAGACATTCCAACAAAATGTACCGTAAACTGTCAAATAAACAGTGAGCAATATACGATAACTGTAATTGTCACGACAGTATTAATTAATTGAAGGTCGTTGTCTGAAGTCTAGCCTTGTATGGTAGTGTGATGAGTACAGTAAACAGTTTACATAAGAGGAGAACAGGATCATTTGAAATGTCATGCCACAGAAAAATTTTGAAACAGGTAGAACGTGTAGTTGATAGGATGGCACTGACCTGAAGTGGGAGAGAAATGAAATTCTTGACAGAATTTGAGTAAAATAAGGAAAATATCTTGAGTCATCAAAGTACCATTGAAGTGGCAATTACTTTCTCTTTTTTATTTATATATTTCGTGGGTCTGGTAATCCATGCCGTAGAGAACTAGATTCCAGCCCTGGAGGTTCCGAGTTCAATCCCAGACAAGTATGGGGATATTTTTCCTCCTTCCAGACGCTTCAGGACAGCCCCAAGTCCACTTAGGTATCAAATGCGAACGAGAGACCTTTCCTGTGGGTAAAAGGCGGCGTGGGCGTTGGCTACCCACCTGCCCCTGCCACTGCTGCAGCCAGTCAGGCTTGTCCTATATCTGCAGCCAGGTCAACAACCCAGTCAGGGGGCTATACTACAGACTATTCACTTATTTCACCTGGTGAGATTAATGTCTTCCATCTAACCATAATTTTTCAGTGCGTAAACACTGCAAAATTATGTTAGTGATATTATAACAATAGTAACACACTACTGGCCATTAAAATTGCTACAACACGAAGATGACGTGCTACAAACGCGAAATTTGACCGACGCAAAGGAGATGCTGTGATACGCAAATGATTAGCTTTTCAGAGCATTCACACAAGGTTGGCGCTGGTGGCGACACCTACAACGTTCTGACCTGAGGAAAATTTCCAACCGATTTCTCATACACAAACAGCTGTTGACCGGCTTTGCCTGGTGAAACGTTGTTGTGATGCCTCGTGTAAGGAAGAGAAATGCGTACCATCACGTTTCCGACTTGGATAAAGGTCGGATTGTAGCCTATCGCGATTGTGCTTTATCGTATCGCGACATTGCTGCTCGCGTTGGTATAGATTCAATAACTGTTAGCAGAATATGGAATCGGTGGGTTCAGGAGGGTAATACCCGAACGCCGTGCTGGATCCCAACGGCTTCGTATCACTAGCAGTCGAGATGACAGGCATCTTATGCGCATGGCTGTAATGGATGGTGCAGCCACGTCTCGATCCCTGAGTCAACAGATGGGGACGTTTGCATGGACTGTCAGCTTGCAGACCATGGCTGCGGTTACCCTTGACGCTGCATCAGAGACAGGAGCGCCTGCGATGGTGTAGTTAACGACGAACCTGGGTACACGAATTGCAAAACGTCATTTTTTGGGATGAATCCAGGTTCTGTTTACGGCATCATGATGGTCGCATCCGTATCACCCATGCGTGATGGTTTGGGTGCCATTGGTTACACGTCTCGGTCACCTCTTGTTCGCATTGACGGCACTTTGAACAGTGGACGTTACATTTCAGATGTGTTACGACCCGTGGCCCTACCTTTCATTCGATCCCTGCGAAACCCTACATATCAGCAGCATAATGCACAACCGCATGTTGCAGGTCCCGTACCGGCCTTTCTGGATACAGAAAATGTTCGAGTGCTGCCCTGGCCAGCACATTCTCCAGATCTCTCACCAATTGAAATCGTCTGGTCATTGGTGGCCAAGAAACTGGCTCGCCACAATACGCCAGTCACTGCTCTTGACGAACTGCGGTATCGTGTGGCAGGTGTACCTGTACACCCTATCCAAACTCTGTTTGACTTAATGCTCAGGCGTATATTACTGCCAGAGGTGGTTGTTCTGGGTACTGATTTCTCAGGATCTATGGACCCAAATTGCGTGTAAAAGTAATCACATGTTTGTTCTAGTATAATATATTAGCCCAATGAATACCCGTTCATCATCAGCATTTCTCTTGGTGTAGCATTTTTAATGTCCAGTAGTGTAATAATAATAGTTTTAGGAAATGGATATCTCAACAACAAAAATGGTTCAAATGGATGTGAGCACTATGGAACTTAACATCTGAGGAGATGAGTCCCCTAGAACTTAGAACTACTTAAACCTAACTAACCTAAGGACATCAAAAACACCCATGCTCGTGGCAGGATTGGAACCTGTCACGCGGTTCCAGACATGGAGATCTTATTGTTTATGCTTTTGCTGATGACATCGTCATTTTGGGAGAAACAAGAATGGATGTTCAGAGGAGACTATATTACTGGAGTTGGTAGTTTAAAGAATCTACATTGTCTGTGAGTAAGAGCAAGGCAGTGAAGCTGAAAAATGAAGATGAATAAGACACCCACACCTTCTAATATGTACTGGAAGCAAAGATGGATACATGCGTGATAAGTTTCTGGTATGTGGGTAGCGTGGGTAGTGTCATATCAAGTGATGGCAATGATAATTTAGAAGTGATAACAGAACAGCATAAGACTCCAGATTCTTCCACGTACTATGAAGTGTTAACTCGGTCGAGATAGTCCCTCTAAGAGCTAAACAGACTGTAAGGTGGCAAGATTTTGGTACGATACATTTAATGTGTAACAAATGAATTTTTATGTTATGCTACAGTTTACAATGCACAGTTGGATTATTAATAGTTTCATTGTTTGATACTGGCTAGCATCATATACTAACAATGTATGTAGTACTGTATGTCTGGGAGTTAATTAGACCTGAATTGGGCCAAGTGTTCCTCAGAAGCTGCTATCGGCTAAAGAGCGGCTGGGGAAAGACTTTTCATGTTCTGCAGGGGCAGATATTTAATGCTCTCGGAGAGAGCTGAGCGTAGCGGCCGTGGTTTACGATGCTGGAAGTGGCAGAAACCCCATAGCGCAGACAGAGAAGGCGGTAGGTTTCCATTTGGTGGTATGAGAAAAACAATTTCGCTATAGCGTACCTGGAGAAAGAGCACTGGGAGCCAGAAGAAAGTGAAAGGACATCCTTTTAGTGTGAAGGAAAGTGCGGCAATAGAAATGATAGTCGCAGACTGACGAATATTCCAATCGGATATGCCGGGGCACACTTCCCACCAAAAAGCAGTAATGTGTATTTTCAGTGACGAGTGCTAAGGATGCGGGTGGGCAGATGGAACATGCCAGGAAATCTTTTGAAAGAAGTATGTAATTGGCTCGAAGATTCATGTTCTGTGCTGTGGGAGGTAACATTTCTGTATTGGGTGCTGGGATTAGTCGTTTGAGAGCTAACATAAACTCTGTTTGTTCATGATGGAGTGGAGTATGTTGTGAGGAAGGACTTCCCTCCAGAGATCGATCGAAAGCACTTCTCTACTGGGAGCGACTGAAAACAATTCCACGGAACAAGCTAGAGACTTGGCTGGCGAGAGTCACAATAAAGAATCTCGCGGTTAGATTCTGAGAAGTGTACCTTTCGACACAGGCGGCAGATAAAGTCGTTCCCCCATGACAGAGTTGTTATTGTGTTTACTCGAGTAACGATTCTTTACCTCTCTGTGGAGTACGGTACACATTGAAGTACGTCTTAAAGAAACAATACTTGATTCGAGTTTCCGTTCCTTGATAGTGAGCAAACAGAGATCTTGACCCGTGTTCTGTCTTGTAGTGAGGTAATTTCCAGCTTTACGAGTGTGCGGATGGCCTACTGGATCCACTGCATAAGCAGAGAATTGAATGTACGCCGCGTACTCAACTGTGACCAACACGCCAGCCGGGAGATCATAGGTGCAGTACAACTTCTGTCCGTCCTTCAATAGATGATTGCACACTCGAGTGTGGTAGATACAAGAACAGTCACAGTAAATGTATTGAGTTTCATTTTCTTGTCCACAAAGCGCTTTCAGAAAGTGCCAGTCAGAATAAAATTCTTCTGTCTCTCATCGTTAAGCAGTATCAGGCAACTTTGTAACCATTTAAGAACAGGTGGCAAGGACTAACGATGATCAAACATATTTCCTGCCAATCTCAAAATTACATATAGGTTAGAATTCGATATTGTGTACTTCATATTTATACAGTTTTTTGAGTCTTCCTTTTTTTAAATAAATAATATACGGTGTCCATATTCTGACTCGTTTTAGTATCATCCAGATAGAAATCATTGGTTTGATGTGCTACACTAAAGTGACGTAAAACCCCAACACGATATTTGGATTTAAAGAATTTATTAGGTGTAGTTTATCAATGTCAGGATCATCTTAATCACTTGTAGTTGTGAGAAATGCATTAGGCAATTACCCGTACACAGTCCAGAGTTTACATGAGTATAGGAGAGCTGAAGACGTAATAAAAAAAAATTATCGTAATCTGTCAAGTTTACAGTGAGTAAAATGTGATTAATCTAAGTATTAATTAATTCATTAAAATTTGTCTGGATTGTAGCCTTGTCCGGAAGTGAAATGGGGACAGTAAAAGGTATACACAAGAATGGTTCAAATGGCTCTGAGCACTATGGCACTTAACTTCTGAGGTCATCAGTCCCCTAGAACTTAGAACTACTTAAATTTAACTAACCTAAGCACATCACACACATCCATGCCCGAGGCAGGATTCGAACCTGCGGCCGTAGCGGTCGCGCGGTTCCAGACTGTAGCGCCTAGAACCGCTCGGCCACGCCGGCCGGCCTTTACACAAGAAGTGAGTAGGAGGACACCATGGCGTTTGCAAAACATGAATAAAATGTATCTCCTGTCAATAATGACGAATCGTCTGGAGACCTGTGATATAAACGAGAGATAAGAGTGCAATACAAGCATGTGAAAACAGGGTTCAAATGGCTCTGAGCACTATGCGACTTAATTTCTGAGGTCATCAGTCGCCTAGAACTTAGAAGTAATTAAACCTAACTAACCTAAGGACATCACACACATTCATGCCCGAGGCAGGATTCGAACCTGCGACCGTGGCGGTCGTTCGGTTCCAGACTGTAGCGCCTAGTCAGCTATACAAAAACCAGGAGTGACAGAATCAGGTATGAATATCGAAGAACCGAGCCACAGATATTCTTGACCATAGATGAAAGAATGAGGGCTGCGAGAGTGAAGTGGTTAGGTCACGTGAAGCGAATGCATCTGGCTCCATTTAGGGATATAGGTACCAGGAAAAAGACCAATTGGACGACCTAGGAAAAGATGGACAGGATTAACGTGGGGTACAGTGGAGAGAGATAAGTTATAACAGGCCAAAAGTGAATGGAAGTAGATCGTTCATAAATTTCCTAGCCCGTTCGCAGGAAGGTTCAAAATGGCTTTGAGCATCATGGCACTTAACTTCTAAGGTCATCAATCGCCTAGAACTTAGAACTAATTAAACCTAACTAACCTAAGGACATCACACACATCCATGCCCGAGGCAGGATTCAACCCTGCGACCGTAGCGGTCGCTCGGCTCCAGAACGTAGCGTCTAGAACCGCACGGTCACTCCGGCCGGCTCGCAGGAAGGAAACTCTGCATGAGAATGATAATAACTGTAACGACAACATGTACAGGAATGAAAACGTGGAATTTAAGAAATGTGAGCCCAACTAACACTACAAAATTTCCTCACTTTGTCTGTAGATGACGAATAGAAAACACGGTGAAAGGTTACGACAACACGACCCCGTGACTCTGTTGAAACCTGACAAGATTTTCACAACGAAATGCGCCAAGAATCCCTAAATTCCCATATGTGGGGTAATTTATCCAATAGTATTGTGGCTGAAACGGAGGGATATTTGTATTTTTTTTTTTGGGGGGGGGGGTGGAGGGGTATCGGAAGGGAGACACTAAGGTTATTAGGGTGAAGTACGCACAGACGAAGAAGTTTGCACAGGATACATTAGGATCGAGAGCAGCATCAAGGCACTTCAAATTATGTATTTCATCAGACGACAGCATTTGATTTAGGGGGTCGAGTCTAAAATCAGATATTGTAGAGCAATTTCATATGGAAAGTTATCTATTTATTCTATTCGTTTTAAATTAAGTGATCTTAATAAAAATCATCTTTTACATTATATACGTTGTCTGTATCTAGGTATTTTAACCTACTGCTTCGACTGAAATACGCCGATTGCTTGGAAACGCTGATTTTCTTCCTGTTGCCCAAAAAGCAGTAGAACAGCGCTTCCATAACAAATTTTGTAATATGGCCTCATGTAAGCTATTCTATAACAATGCCTCACTGCGAATAATTTTGGGATTCAGCTTTCGATAAAAGCTGATAATGTTAGATACCGTTTGATAAAAGAAGCCTAATAACACGACGATAAACATTAGTAAGTTGACTGGTTTTTTTAAACAGCCTAATATCTTGGCGACAAGTGCATAAACATGGGTAAGTTCACTGGTTTTATAAAAAGACGAATAATTTGAAGAAATTTTATCTTGTCGCTGAAAGTTTCTCCCTGGTACTTCAGCAAAAAGTTTTAGTCCCTGAAAATTTAGATTAGAAGGAAAATTTGAGTTTACAGTCAGAAAGAGACAGCTATATGTTAGATACTGAGTACTTTAAATAAGTCTTTAACTGATAACTAGAGTTCTAACTCAATAGAATTTAGTAACAGTTGTATACTATCTGAAATCTATGGAATAACAGTTCTATACTATCTGAAGTCATATGGATAAGTTTTAAGAGTTTTTTATGTGAACAACTCCCGATAAACAAAATTCGATACTAGAATAGCTCGTGGACGGTGTGATAATTTTATATGTAGGTACTATTTCGCAATTAAATACATTGTTTCAACATTTACGTTACAGATTTGACAAAACTCAATTCGCTATGTAACTGGAAGCTATCCCAAAAATTTCTTGAACCTAAATATAGACGCCAGCATACACAACCACATATTTCACGTCTACTCATGTAAGTTACCAGCATAAAAAATGTCACAAACTTGGAGGTTTCCTTTCAGTGGTGTATCGTCACATGTATCCACTACCTAAAACAGCGTTTCAGAAGAAATGCGTCTGCAAATACGATTCAGTCAATAGTGACTCAAACAGATACTCTACTCCAATGTAGGCAAAAATTTCGGTAGCCTTGCAAAAGAAATAAAATTTCGCTAATAGAGATCTGTGTTCTTGAATAAAAGTATTATAGTTAAGGCATTAGTGAATTTTGAAGCGAAAACGAATTGCATCTAAGATAGCGTGGAAGCACTATAGTAAAGTGAATATTGATCGGCCGCAAAGGTGCATGGCGACTATTTTGAACATACGAGAAGCTGGAGACATTTCAGTCTCTTTGTGACAAAAAAGTACCAACACTATTTGATAAAAAGTATCCGTACACCTTTGTGTATTTCGAACTAGGTCACTAGATGTCTCGAGAGGCGGATGTGTTAGTAAGAATGAGGCATATGGGGGTGGGGAGGAGGGTGGTATTGTGTTGTCGGCAGAGAAGCGATAGCAGCAGAATGGGTAATTCAAGGGAGCTCAAAGATTTGAAACGTGGACTCGTCATTGGATGTCATGCGCAACAAATCAGTCGGGGACGCTTCAACATTTCAGCAGGTGTCCAGGTCGGTTTTTGGTGATGTGGTTGTGAACTGAAAACGCGAAGGAGCAAACACAGGTAAACAAAGATGAGGTAGGCACCATGTGTTGACGGGCAAGGATCGCCGAGTATTGCCGAGAGTAATTGTCAGAAACTGGCAGAAGGAATCACACGTGACCTCCAAAGTGCTAGAGCAGTAGACCAGCCAGTACATAGCCTGTGCGTACGGGGTTGAAAATAACGGGTTACAATGGCCGTGTAGCTTTTCACAAGCAACATATTTATGGAGTCGTTCTTAAGTGACGGTTGATGTGGTGTAAAGAGTGACACCACTGATGACCGAAAAGGAGTGACATGTAGTGATAAATCACTCTATGTCCTGTGGCAGTCTGATGGAACTGCGTGGTTTTGGTCAATGCCCCCAGAAAATTATCTACCACCACGCGTAGTGCCACATTTAAGTATGTAGGAGGTGACGTTACATACATTTGTGTTTTTCTAGGTTAGATGTTGTCCCCTTATTGTGTTTAGGAAAACGCTAAATTCGGAAGCATGTAAACATATTTGACATCATTGTCTGTCACTTACAGCTGAGAAATTGTTCCAAGACAAAAATTGTATCAGGATGACAATGCACCTTGTCATAAACTACCGTCTGTGAGGTAAAAGTTTGTGACCATAATTCTTGAAACGGGCTCTCTGTCTGGAGTTCCTACCCGAATCCATTGAAACACGTCTGGGATGCGTTAGAACGCGACACCAGCGTCCAACGGCACCATCTTCTCTGGCTTCAGCTCTTCAGGAAGAACTGGCTGCCATTCGTTTACTGAAATTCATTCACCACACTGAAATTGTGGCCAGCGGAGTTTAAGCTGTCATAAAGGCAACGGGTGAACGCAACCCCATATTCATATCAGCTGATAAGTGTACAGGTGCTTTCGATCATATAGCGTGTATGGAGTGCACTGTGACGTACGTAATACATACTGTTAACGAGAATTGAAAAGTTGCACCATTTGAGAGGCCTGAAAACAATGAACACACAACACAGAATGCTAACTTGTATATATTAAACCGGCGACCTAGAAACGATGGAGAGGCTTCGTCCTGCCGTACCCCTCAGTTGTTCACAACCCCACAGCAGGCCACAGCATTCCACCCACCCCACCGCTGCCCCACACCAAACCCAGGGTTATTCTGCGGTTCGGCCCCCGGTAGACCCCCCCTTGGGCTCACTTAACTGTGTCAGCCTAAGTATCTCTGGAACAACAATAGGTATTCAACATCGTCTTTCGCTGTTATGAGTGTAAGGTAGGGTTTCGTGTAAATCGAAAATAAATACCATGAAACATTCTGAAAACGGAACCAATATTAGTTTCAACACAAAATTATGTTTTTTCCCTTCATTTTTCACCCTTTTTAAATGGACAGCCCATATTATTTCTTATGCAATCAGCAACACGAAAAATCAGAAAATGATTGGTGCTCGTTGCATTGCAAAACGCCAATTGCATCCCAAGAAATTTCAAAGCGAAGTCGACGCTTGAAATAAACGAAACACTCCGTTATTGCAGATCTCGAGATGCAAACGTAAACTCAACTTTGCTTATAATCGCGATGTGACCGAAGTACGTAATACTACTTTCACTACTGTCGCGAGTGCCGAAAGTAATTACAGGGTTTCTTGCCACAAAGACTGATATGTAGGGACCACGCTTGCAACTCTGGATGTGCAATAGCACCGCGTTTCGTTTATTTGAAGTGCCACCATCGCTTTGCAGTTTCTCGGGATGTAATTGATGTATTGTGATGTTACCAACGCCATTCTTTTTGTGATTTTTCGTGATACTGATAACATAAGAAATAATACAGGGTATCTATTAAAAGAAATGTAAGTGTACGTTGAACTTCTGTTTGCTTGTGTTTTGAAATGTCCAATAGTGTTTTCTTTTACGAGCCCCTGTCTCACACTCATGCCCATGATTTTCGTTTTTCAACATATATTGTTGTTCCTGAGAGATTTGCAGTGAAATGTTTAAGTGGGTCACCCTACATATGTCATGATTTCCTTTGTGAAACTCTGTGTCACTAGTACATTTTTTCTATGATTTGGACACGCAGTTGTCACCATATGATGGTCAAAAAACCGATATCCGGTAACAAAAGTTCAAAATCAGCAATGAATATGTTTCGCTTTTATCATGACCTTCAAGCACCGATCCAGGAATTTGTAAATGATTCAAATGTTGTTGTAACAAATTTTAAATCATTCTTCATATCTACTACTTCTGCATATAATATAGCCCTTTGAACCACTACCTTTACTGTGGTTTGACTCATAACTACACACATATAACGGCTAGGTATTTTTTATGGTACAACTTCAGGAACAGATACCACTTAAATTTCTGAGATTAAATGAGATCCTGATTACATAATAAAAGCGTAGCAATACTAACACGGAAGCGTAGAAGAGACGTCACAAAGCTTGCACAAGGCCGGAAGCCACACGAACCTAACTTTCAGTGCTGTATGGCACTGGTCGGCAAACAATTCGTGCAGCCACCAGGCCCATATTTGTTTTGGTCGTAATGCATGGAACAAAACTGCCAGATATGTTTTGTGCTTTAGGTACATCAAAACAACCAGAAACAAGAGTTGGTATTTGAGTGCGGTCAGCGTGTTTCCGTGTGAACAATTAATCCGCAATTACATTTTCGGTCACAGCACAGCGATGAAACATGAGGTTTTTATTCCGCCGCCTTCACACGGACACAGATGCGGAGGCAAGCTCGACTCCAGCAACCCAAATTGTTTTTAGGAGCGTCCACAGCACTGTTCGTATTTCAGAATATACTGATTGTGTTTTCGCGACAGATTGGAACAATGTTAAACTAATTGCGCTCTTGCTATTTCGGTTGCTTTAGTATACCGACAGACATGCTTTCGAAGCACCTCAGTTTCGTTTGTTTCCTCTTTTCTTGAATTGCACTTAACTTAGAGGTACGAGAGTAGTATCTCGTCTGCATTACTATAAACATTAATGTATATCGTCATTAGCGACATTAATCTTAACCAAAATATTTATTTAAAAGTCTCTAGTATTATTTTTAGTAAACTACTACATGTACTTCACTTTAAGCTAATGTTGAAAATGGTACAAGGAAAAAAATTGTTTTTTGAATTTTAACTTGTTATTTATTCAACAACGTTCCGACACTGAGTGCAAAATGTGTATGGTGAAGGACTCTGATTAAATGGAAAATAGTGAATATCACAAAGTGAAAGAAGTCGAGAATGTAGAATCACAATTTAAGTGATGAACGTCTTGAGCATTTTACATTGTATAAGTGTTTAAGGATAGTACTAAGAAGCCATATTCAATGATACGATCACGTTAAATCAGTGTTAGGGGAGGTGATTGGAGGAGTTATATTTATTCTTGGAAAGTTCACAGCGTCTGTAAAAATATCCCATAAAATGACGGCAGTGTGGTCAAATCCAGGGTGTTGTTCCGCTCTAGGAGGTCCTTATCAAGTAGGTACGAAAACAGACGTCAAACGAATTAAGAAAGAAGCTGCTAGGTTCGCTACGGTTCGGTGTAGCCCTTACGGAAATGTTGCAAATGCTTCGCAAACACAAGTGGAAATTCTTGAAAAGGAGAGTACGTAAATCTCTCGAAATCTTGTTGAGTAGATTGGGAAACCTTGTATTCGAACACGACTGTACAGACATGATGCTACCACCATCGCATATGTACAGGTGGACAAAAGTATGTAAACATCTCCAGAAATGCAAGCTTGAGCATGAATGCCGATGCATGTTGTGCTGTTGTATGTGTCCACGAACGACACATATGCAATTTCCTCTGCATGTTTCAAGTGTCTCTCGTGGACACAACAGCATTCCGTGTGAGTGCACTATGTCAGAGATGAGTGAAGTGGGACATAGGTAAATTGTTGGTGTTTGTATGGTGGATGCTTTCGTAACTAAGTTGGCGGAAGTGACTGATGGTTTAAGGGGCACCTTATCGAAAATATATACCGCATACAAGGAAAGCGAAGGAACATCGCTCGTTAAGTGACAACGCGGACGAAAGTGTGTGTTGAGCAATCATTACAGACGGTCATAGAAGAGGATTGTGACTCACTGCAAAATGTCGAGGTCGCGAACCATCTCGGCACCGAAATAACCAGAAGGGAGCTCCATAGGCAGTGAATTGCCGGTAGAGGAGGAGTTCCAAGACCAGTCAGTAGACATGCTAGTGCCAGTAACATGAAAACTCACTGTCTGAAGTCATGAAGCCTTGACTGTGGAGCAACGGCAGAAAGTCAATGACTGGAAAAATATTGTATCATGCCGTTTGCAACTTTTGTCTCAGTTTACAGACCAATAATGAATAATGGCCAGAGTTTAATAATGATATGCGAGTCTATGTCGTGATACTGCATGGGTACTGTGTAAGGTAAGAGTGGTAATAAGGTTTACTTGACCATTTTGGCTGCCCAGGTGCATTTCGTGGTGCAATATCTGTTCTCCAATGGGAACGCTGTGTTGCAAGCCGACAACCCCTCCCCCCCCCCCCCTCCCACCCCTCACCCAACTGTTCTCAAAGGTCCCAATGGCTCTGAGTACTATAGGACTTAATGTCTGAGGTCATCAGTCTCCTAGAACTTAGAACTACTTAAACCTAACTAACCTAAGGACATCACACACATCCACTTTCGTACTGGTTGTACCGACCCGCTACGAAGCTAGTACTGCGTCACTGAAATGGATGTCAGCTGCCGCGCCTGCTTCATATGGACTCCAAACACAGGATTAATAGAATTGGTCGCACTAGCGTTTTCAATGCAGTTTTATTTATAGGTACATCGCAGTTTCCCAGAACCTTTCCAACAAATCTACGTCTTTCATACGCCTTCACTAACACTAAATTTAAATCAGCATCCAAATCACACCGCTTGATAGTGTTACTCCTGAATATTTATACGATTTGACATACTCAACATGTTCACGTCGATCTTGTAAACAAATACTATACTATTCATTTTCTTTTTGTAGCCATTATCTTGTATTTAACCTCACTTAAAGAGAGATGCCTTTCAGTGCACTAAGAGTAAGTGTTAATCTGGTCATGTCTACTGCAATTCCAAGCGATAATCTAACAACTATTATTTCCCGTACACAAGTGCCAAGTCAGGGAACAATCTAATAGTACTGCTGATCCTATCTGATAAATCGTTCATCATAAGTCTTATCACACCTTCTCCGAGCGCTTCCTATGTAGGCTTCATTTCTGTGGAACACTCGCAGAACTGAGTTTCAAAGCTTATTTCCTCTCCGTGTGGGCTGCGACAGTAAACATGCGTTACGCTATGACTCGCTATAAAACGTTGTTGCTCTTTTTTTCTACTCATCAGACTTCCGATTCGTTTGAGGCTGCGAAACACAAATTGCTCTGCTGTGCCAACCTCTTCATCAAACAGTAACTCTTGCTACCTACATCCTCAATTATCTGCTTGTTGTATTCTTCTATCTGTCTTCCTCGACAGTTTTTAACTCTATAGCTCCGTGTAGTACCACTGAAGTTATTCCATGATGTCAATAGACGTCCTGTCATCTTGTCCCTTCGTCTTGTCAGTGTTTTCCACATATTTCTTTCCCCCGTTTCTGCGGTTAACCTTCTCATTGCTTACCTTACCTGCCCAAGTAATTTTCGACAGTATTTTGTAGCAGCACAACACAAATCCATCGTATCTAATCTTTTCCGATATTCCCATAGTTAGTGTTTCACTACGATACAATGCTGTGACCCAAACGTACATCCTCGTAAATTTCTTCCTCAAATTAAGGTCTGTGGTTGATACTAGTAGACTAGTCTTGGATAGGAATGCCCCTTTTGCCAGTGCTAGTCTGCTTCTTATTTTCTCCTTGGGCAATCCGTCATTGTTGTTTTGATACCCAGGTATCTGAATTCCATAACTTAAACTGCTTCGTGACCATCAATCCCGATGTTAAATTTCTCAATATTCTCATTTCTGATGCTTTTCGTTACTTTCGCCTGTCTTCGATTTACTTTGTTGATATTCTGTACTCATTAGACTGTTCATTCCACTCAGCAGATTCTGTAAAGCTTCTTCGCTTTCTCTGAGGATAGCAATGTTATTAGCGAATCTTATCATTGGTCTCCTTTCAACTTGAATTTTAATTCCAGTGCTAACCCGTCATTTAATTCCATCATTGCTTCTCCGACGCATAGATTGAGCAGTAGTGGCGCAAGACTACCCATCTTTTCCTATAGCTTACTTCTATTTTTCTCAGAATTTCGGTTATCTTGCACCATTTGACACTCTCGAGCCCTTTTCCCAGGTCGACAAATCCCATTAATGTGCCTTGATTTTTCTTTAGCCTTGCTTCAATTATCAACTGTACCGTCACCCTCTCTCGCGTCTTTACCTTCCCCAAAGCCAAACCGACCGTCATCCAACACATCCTCAATTTTTATTTCCATTAATCTCTATATTATGTTCGTCAGCAACTTGAATACATGAACTGTTGAGCTGATGGTGTGATAATCGTAACACTTGTCAGTTCTTACAGTCTTCGGAATTGTGTGGATGATATTTTACCGTAAGTCAAATGGCAGACGTTTGCATTCTACCCATCAATATGTTTAGTAGTTTTGTTGTTACTTCCCCTTATGATTTTAGAAATTGTGTTATCTATCTCTTCTGCGGTATTTGATCTTAAGTTCTCCAAAGCTCTCTTAAATTCTGATTCTATTACTAGACCCCCTATCCATTCCCTGTCGAGTACAGTTTCTTCCTGTATCATGTCATCACACAAGCCCTCCCACTCGTAGAGCACTTCAGTGAACACTTTCCATCCATCCACTCTCTCATCTCAGTTTAAAAGTGAAATTCCCATTGCAGTCATTACGTTATTACCCTTGCTTTTAATTTCACCGAATGTTGTTTTTACTTTTCTATATGCTGAATCAGTCTTTCCGACAAGCAGTCCTTTTTCGTTTCCTTCACATTTCTCATGCAGCGATTTTGTCTGCGCTCCCCTGAACTTATTGTTTATTTCATTCATCAGCGACTTATATTTCGGTATTCCTAAATTTCTCTGTACATTTTTCTACTTCCTTCTTTCATCGAACAACCGAAGTATTTCTTCTATTACCCATGGTCTCTCCGCAGTTAACTTCTTTGCACTTATGTTTTTCTTTACAGTTTCCATGATTGCCTTTTTAAAGACGTCCTTTTTCCTTCAACTAGAATGCGTGCTGAGCTATTCGTTATTGCTGTATCTATAGCCTTAGAGAACTTCAAGTGTATCTATTTATTCCTTAGTACTTCAGTATCCCACTTATTTGCGTATTGATTCTTTCTGATTAATTTGTTAAATTTCAGCCTATTCCTCATCATTACTGAATTGAGATTCCAATCGATGTTTGGTTTTGCGTACATCTTGCAATCCAGCATCTGGTTTCGAAATCTCTGCCTGACCATGACGTAATGTAACTGAAATCTCCCCGCCTTTTCCAATTGTACCTCTTTCTCTTGTGGTTCTTGAACAGAGCATTCGCTGTTACTAGCTGATAGTTATTGCAGAAGTCAGTTAGTCTTTCTCCTCTCTTTTTCCTAGTACCAAGCCCATATTCTTCCGTAATCCTTTCTTCTACTCCTTCCACTGCAACTGCATTCCAGTCTCCCATAACTATTAGATTTTCATCTCCGTGTAGGTACGGAATAACCCATTCAGTATCCTTAAAGATTATCTGTGTTTCTTCATCTTCAGCTTGTGACGTCGTCATATATACCTTCATTATCGTTGTCGGTGTTGGTTTGCTGCCGATTCTGACGAGAAAAACTCTATTACTTATGAAGCCGAGATCCAATTCACAACGCAATATAAAATAATCACTGTTGTGGAACATTAGCATTGTGTATTCCAGTTTTTAATTATTAATGGCTCTTTATCATTCCAGTCAACCACAAGTGTCCTCCTAGTTTTCTTGATGGCATTTTTTCTCTTTGATAATCATTGTTCTGCAAACGCGTGGACACTGGAGATTGCAGGGTGGAGTAGCCTGGAGAGTGATGGCGGTGCGCTAAGGAAACAGCATTAGCAAGAGATACAGTTATTCCGCTGGCTGTAGAAAACTTTAAGAACATTTTGCGTTTGCCGATGATATCTTTCTGCTGCTCAACAGTTCCTATAATAACATCGTCTTTCTGCCATGGACTGCACTGTGGTTTGCGGAGAGTTTCTCCCGTTTTTATGAACAGGGCCACAGAGATTTAATGCTCTGTGGAGATAGCATAACTTTGCACTAATTGATGCTGCTGGCTGTGTGTACTTTACGTTAGTCTGTAGTACCTGCTGAGTCACTGGGAATACATTTCCACAGCTGTTTGCCTGCTGATACCAATTGTTGTTGTGGTGATGTACTTATTTTTGTCAAATCATTTTTATAAATTGAAGACACTTGTAATTGGCAAGTTAAATGAAAATTTGTCATTCAATAAGTTTTCCGTATTGTTATGTTTTCACCTAATGAATAAAAAAGAAATATTTAACTTTATCAGTAGAGTTTATGAATAATTACAGAGATAAAGGAGAGAGCGATGTAAAAGTTAAATTTTCCACAATTTGATGGATTTACACTTTCCTCATTTAAATTAATTTTAAACTACGTTTGAATACTTTCATATGGGCATTTAAGTTTTTTATGGTGTTTTTAAAATATCGGTCCAAAATGTGAACATGTTCCTGAACAGGTTCAAAACCTCCATGTTATTGGAACGTCTACCACCAAAAGTGCTCAAAAGTAGAGTTATGATTGACTATGGATTAATAGAGGTGCTAGTAATGTTAGTAACAGCAACATAGTTGGACAACCAACAGAACTCACACCAAACACTAAAATCAAAACTAGGCTTATGGTAAAGGGTAAAGTTGTCGCCCATACTCGAGAAGCTGCCATACGTCTGAATTTCCAGATTTCCACAGGCGAAGACAGAAGACCATCGATAGGACAACTGTAAAAAACTTTATTCATAGGCAATCCTGGGTGTTTCCGGCCAACAAAACCAGTGCTGTCAGAAAATAAATTTCTTGATCGTCAGAAATTTGGTGAAAAAACGTCTAATGGGTTTTGCAATACCAGTCCTAAGAAAGGGAAAAAAGGATATATATTCTGTTTAGCAATGATTCCCCAGTAGAGCTTTACCCAAAGTCCAACAACCAATATACACAAATCTGTGAAAATGCATCAAAGAAGATTTCCCCCAGTCCACAGACTAAAGCAAGGATTGAGTGAGGTTACGGTCGCTGTGGCAACTGTCTGGAGAAATTGAATTGCATTCGGTTGATGCAAAAACATGTCAGTACTGATTATTACCGGAGAGGATCGTTCCTGTGTATGCTCAAACAGTTCTGAATGGTCTTCTCTCAAATCTAGACAATGCTGTTATTTATAGCTTGGAGCAACAGCTCCCTCAGCCAAACAAACAATTGAATTTCTGAAGAGGACATTCCCTGTAATTTTGGATGAGTTGTATGGAAACAATCCAGACCTAAGCCGCAAAGGTACTTTTGGGCCACACTATACGATAGTGAGTTGAAAAACGTCGTAAACACAACAGAGACCAGCTTGCTTCGCGTGTTCAGGAGCGATGGAACTCAGTCAGGCCTGAATAAACAGCAGCGCTCACCCAAAGATTTGGGAGACGAGTTGTAAAATGCCTTCATAATCAGGGACGCCTCACAAAATACTGAGCAAATGAACAAATCACTAACCACATCATTCATTCATAATTAGAAATGAATTTCGCTAAAAATAATTTTGTGTGATAAAATATTCAAAAAAGAACTTCAGGGAGAAAGTTTCCTTCCAACCTGTATAAGTAGACGTTGTTTGTGATATGCAGCCCGAAGGTGGTAAAAGGCTGTCTAATCCTGCGCCATGTCTTTGGAGATGCCATTTTCCACTTTCACCAACTGTAGAAATCTAAAACGAGACGGTGCCGACAGCATTAATTAAACTTTAATGTAGCGACGAACGCAACAGTGTTACAGTAGCAGTAGTGAACAGCTGAGACGCAGAAACTCGCTTTTCCCACTGAGCGCCTCCGAGAAGCCAGAGCCGGCCTCTGCTCTTGACAGTGAAGTAAAGACGATTCGATTAAAGGCAGACAGGAGAGGATCGCTCCGGCACTTCGGCTACAAGTCTTGTTTCGGAGCGCTGGCTGGTCGCAGAGACGCATTTTGCGTGCGCGTCACGCACCGCACGGCCGCGTCGTTACGTAGGTCCCGCACGTACGTCTGCGCTTCGCGCTCTGCGCGACGAGTTCACCCCACGTTATTTCCTTCCCTTACTGGTCGGCATTAGGCGCTCTCGAAGAGGCGTTTGCGACGTTCGTGTGCGGCGTGCTGCAACAAGGGGCAAACCTGTGCACATAGACGTAACATAATTTCGCTAATTACGTATTCCGACATGTGAAGTTTGTAAATAGAGTCGATGAGAGTCCTTCAGGATCGAATCACAGCTGTAGCAGTAAGGGAAAATGAATTACGAGACAATCTCTCACAGTATTTCGGTTTGGTGCAACTTTTCATTTTTAAGTGGCATCACCCTGTTTGTTTGTTGTCGATAGATAAACCAGTAACCACTGTCACAGTTCAGGGGGTTCACTGTAGTTTTTACTTAGTAACTTGGTTGATACAAATGAAATTCTCCAGATTTATTCTTTTTGATATCCTCAATTTTTTCCGTTTGTACAGCATTCTCTTGTTCCTAACACAGTTCATTTCATTAAATTTCTTCCTTTCTACAAGGTACAGGTCCTTCATATATGTTCTTCCCGTAGTCCAGAATAAAAACCCCGAGAAAGAACAACATACGGCGATAGTTCACGATATGTGGTCCCTAGTATTTGAGTGTTCTACTATATTTCAATTTTTAAATAACTTCATTACATTCATAGATATAACATTAATATGTTCGATTTAACTTACTATTTTCGTGCTACAATCCAATAATTTAAATTTAATAACATTAAAATATAAATAATAGTTTTAAACTTGGCAGCAATCTTACTCCCAAGCATGTTACGAAAATAATTAAGCGTGAATTAGATCGTAATCGAATTGCATCATAATGTTTACCATCAACAAATACGGTAAAATAAAGTGATGTTTTATCCAATTTTGAAGATATTCTATTTTAAACTTTATGTAAAATGTACTGCGGAGTGCCAATTTACGAATAGTACAAAATTTTTCAAACGACTCTCAAAAGAGAAAACACTTCGTCTTCGGCAGTTATTGCCCAAACCTCCCCCTTGGCATGTCAGTTTCTTGTTTCTTCTTCAGTTTTAGTAAATATTTTGCAGCTGATTTTAAACTAATTTCCAAGTGAGCTAAGTTCATGAAATTTCAAACCGATCTCTGAAATGACCATGCAATATTAACTTGCTTTCTTTTCTGTCTGATCTATTGATCGAACTAGCCAGAACTGGCGTGTAGCGTGTATGTACAGGCAGTATCAGAATTTATTCCAGGTGATAGTTGTGAAACTGAGTGATAGCCACTATAAAAAAAGAAATGGAAGGCACTGTTACTTCTGCGAGTGCTAGAATCACCTCTGCATCACAGATACGCAGGGGCATGCCCACCCTGCGGCCACATACCTGTGCTATTTACAGGGTGACAGTTATTGAACTATATGAAATAAAATGGTCATAACTTCTGAACAGTTTGCGTTAGGACGATCTAACCGCACGGTTGGCCTCAGGGCATGATGGGAATTTGTATGCGCATTGGTGTTTGGATTAGCGAATAAACCCACTTTCATTTGGATAGGTTCGTCAGTACCCTATATTGGCACATTTGGGGGACTGAGAATCCGCATTTCGCGAGAGCGAAGTCTTTTCACCCGCAACGGGTGACTGTGGGGTGTGAAATAGCGATATTCCTTGATGACACGGTGACTACCGAAAGCTACGTGAAGGTTTTGGAAGGTGATTTTATTCCCATTATCCAAGGTGACCCTGATTTTGACAAGATGTGGTTCATGCAAGACAGAGTAGGACCCCCGTGGAAGCAGGAGAATGTTTGATGTCCTGGAGAACCACATTGGGGATAGCATTCTGGGTCTGGCATACCCAGAGGCCAGTGCTCTGGGCCTAGATTGCCGCCATATTCTCCGGAACAGAACATATGCGAGTCCTTCTTGTGGGGCTGCATTGAAGACACTCTGCACAGCAATAACACCAAAACAATTGCTGAGCTGAAAACAGCCATTCAGGAGGTCATCGACAGCGTCGATATTCCGAGACTTCAGCAGACTTACGCTATTCGTCTGCAACACATCATCCCCAGTGAACACGTCATAACCTGAATACGAACATCTACAGCGACGTTTACACGTTGAATAAAGAGTGTGCACACGATAGTTTGTAACTAATTTACGTTTCTTATTTGATATAATTCAATAACAGTCACCCTGTAGCAAACTGTACCGTGACTCTGGCTTCAGTGTATTCGTAGCAGTCTTCTATAATTGTCATTACACCCGAATGGTTTAATCTCAGATTTGGCCACGCCTTGTGTATTTATTCTTGGAGTCCTCGTCTGATCTTCGTTATTCCGCCATGCCAGTTCAGTTGTCCATTTTCCTCCAGTTGTCTTCCTTACTGCTGTTGGCGGCCCCTGGTCAGTCGGAGTCTTTCCGGATCACTGTCAGATTCCGGTAACATTGATTTGCCGCAATGAAAGTAAAACTCTTATAACAAATAGTAGATAATTAATTCTGCTCGTTTATTTATTTATTTTTTTAGAACAGCGTTTAAACGGAGTGATGTATTGCTATAAGGTAGGCATATCATTACCCTTTTTCAGCTCTGATCAGGTAAAAAGACGCTGAAATAAACCCAAAATTTTACCCTAATCTCTCTTATAATATCATCAACATGTTTAAAATCCACTGTGTAATTTCACACAAAGAAGACAAAAAAGCAGAAAATAATTGTCTGGGTAAAAATCGAGTTTTAAAGTAAACTATGTTTTTCTAGATAAATAAATGGTTAATTGCAATAAATGAAACACAAAGTGTAATATCTTCTTTCACAGTCAGCTCGTAGGTAGTTCTTAAATGCGCTAGGAATTTTATATTCACCAATGAAAACCGACACGGAAAGTCCATTACAAGTGGAGAACAATAGCAGTGTGCTTACTTACAACTCTAGAAGAAAAAAATACCTTTATTACTCATTATTAAAGCTGTCAGTGGCTCAGAAAGGAGTTAAAAACGCATCAATCACCATTTTTCAATAAAATGTTTGACGGATAGTGAACCAAACTCCAAATACAACACATAGTCGTCTCTTCTGGATAACTCGCACTCTAGTAGAATTTTTATTATTAAGTTAAAGCTTGTAAAAAAATTTAAATTGAACAAGACTAGCTTGTTGCATGAGTAGAACTGAAAATTAATATGCTTACCAACGTTAAATTTGAGAGTACCATCCAGAAACTTGTAAGTGGCCAGCGTGTACCCATCCAATGAAAATAATTCAATTCATAAATTATCCTCTAAAGTGACTCGTTCCACATCTTTGCTGACAAAAGGTTTTGAAAATGACCCGTGAGTAACCCTTGGGATTAGTATTTCCCCAGCAGACGCTTCCTTTCCCACTCTTCTTCCGTCCGAGAAATTTTCCTGTCACGATGACCATGGTAGTACCGGACTACGAGCTAGGATTCTTTAAGATACATGAAGTCTGAGACAGCGTCTCCGTTAGTCAATTTAAATAGCCGGAAAAATGTGTTAATTGGAAATGTATTCAAGAGAAGACAAGTTTTCTTGTTGCGATCTGTATATGATACAACGGCGCAACAATGTGAGAGCATCATAATTACGATACTTGTGTAGGAATCAAGGACAGTAGTTCGAGCTTCAGTTGATCTTGAGGGGAAAAGTGAACATAAAGTAAATGTGAGCTATTAATTAGTTATGTGAATACTGACTCGTTGCAGTGCGAGATATAGCAGCGCTTACCAGCTTAGTGTCAGCACATACGCTGTCGACTCCACACAGTTTCTACCTCAGGCGTGAGAGGCTCAACTACTGCACTAGTCGATGCTGTATTCTTGTAACACGAATGAATTATAAGCAAATTTGTCCCCAAGGCAAAGCAGGTCAGAGCATGTTTATGTCTTGCAAGGCGGCAGATTGCTGCGCAGGTGTTCTTGTTGACAAGAAACAAATAAGCCACGAACAAAACCCGAACAAGGCGAATGAGAGGAATGAGGAGGAGCAGCCTCTGGCCATTATATAATGTGGGTAACCTATCTCCACAGCTAAAGATATAACCCGTACAGCCCACCCTATAGGAAAGCAACACTAACCTACAACTCTTTACTACTTCAAGGTGTGGTTGCCCCCTCGACGTTGCGCCAGTACAAGCCTCAGCAGGTCAACGGTCTTCCTCCGCTAGTATGTGGGCTAAAGACACTGGTATTTTTAATTCCGATATCACTATCTGTTAGTCCTATCCTTTGCAAGGTGCTGCGGCTAGCATTGTATTTAACAGTAAATTCTTGTAGAATCTTCATAAGGAAATGATGCTCCTAACCCACCTTATCTAACTCCGACTTTTGCTGTTGCACATGGATTAAAAAGAAACGCGAACTGACTGTTATCGACCCTGCAAGTGGAGTAGAAAAGAGTTTGGCACCTGCAATAATTTAATTTGATAGAAATTAATTTGATAAAGTCAAGTTTCAGTAACGTAGTGAGAAATAAAAGGGTGGCTTTACCGATCCACAGAATGAAATTTCTGTCCAAAATAACAATTTTATTTACTGTGAATAATAAATAAAAGACATGAAACATTTACAATACGTCAAATTGGATACTCAAATAAATGCTGTGAAGCTGAAGTTGTCCATAAATTAGATTGTGACATTTATGACCAAATGTAGCCAATTCCTTCCAACTCAAATCTTAAGAGAAACACCGAGCCAACAAAACATTAATGGCTGCTACAGTAATGAGAACTCAGACAATGAACACTCAAGACAGAACCACGTTAGAAAAGACGGGAACAGGCACGCTCTGATGAGCTCTCATTGTCACATAGCAAAATTCTCTTATTTGCTGGTGCTGCGGACATACATTACCAAGCTGTCTTCTTAACTGCAAGGACACGATCTGGCATACCCGAGGCGATGATAATGTCGCGAGTATAGCCCGAAACAAATTCTCCTGGTTAGGTTGTTCCAGACTAAAGACTTCCTAGCAGCACAAATACGCCTCTGAGGGAGACGAAAAAGGCTCAAATGGTTCAAATGGTTCTGAGCACTATGGAACATAACGTCTGAGGTCATCAGACCCCTAGAACTTAGAACTACTTAAGCCTAACTAACCTAAGGACATCAGACACATCCATGCTCAAGGCAGGATTCGAACCTGCGACCGTAGCGGTCTTGCGGTCCCAGACTGTAGCACCACCCCGGCCAGCGACGAAGAAGGCTCACTGTGCAATCGGTACAGTGAGTGATTTTAACAAGCCAAGTCACACAGTAACTCCGATACAGTCAACTTTAGCCAAGACAGCTCAAGACGGACAACATAGGCCGCTTGTTTGCAGAACGCTCAATTTCCAACTGTAATCGTAAAGTTATGTTGACGTTGAAACTTCAGCAACTTCGTCAAACAGTTACAATTAAATGAAAGTATATTAGACAGTCAACGGTAGGCAGGTTGTCCAGAGCAGCGAGAGCTCAGTCTTGTAACCTACTCCCACCGAAAGGCGAGAGCCGACTCTCTCAAGAGCACCCGTCAAGCCGAACACAGAACATTCCTGCACCCACGACAGTGGCCTTGGTTAAACGTTCCAATCAGCAACTGAAAACCGGCGGAAAATTCCACTTTATTGCCGACACACTACTATTTCACCAATGGAGATACTTGGCGCAAATTTCTCCGCTGATTTTTTTACGTCATGGAGCTATCCCTTGAGCAAGGCAATCACAGTTATGATTTTGCAGAAAAAGCGGGAATTTGCCCGCCAAGACTGCCTGGGAACACAAGTTATTCCCACGCCTCGCTGGTAGGCCCTTAGAAAGTGTTTTCACCAAGTTTCTGCCAAGTAGCGGAATCTCTAGCCCAGCCGCTCCGTCAGGCCCCTGTGGCCGTGTCGCCCCCCGCTCTTATGACAATGACGGCAGCTGAAAAGCATCCATTCGACTCCCTCACACTCTCAAGATCAGCAGGACCTGCCTGTCACCGGACTACCCGGGTGACGAGAGACACTGCGTGGGAAGTCCATGTGTGAAGGAATAGCAACTTTTAACCACATGCATATAGAGAGGAAAATAGAATTACTATGAGAAAGATAGAAATATGTGAGGGGACTCGTGCCACCCCTCACCTTCCACAACACATCTTTTCATTTGGAATTTCAGACATAATTGATTTATAAGTTTATACAGATGCTTAATGTAATTAAGGTTATCGAAAAGGAGTTCAGTCCTTGTATCCGTAATCATATCAACTGCCAGAATACTATGATCGAATTTTAGGTGTACTGATCTGTAACGTTGTACTTCTTTTTGTGATCTCAATGTAATGGTTGGCTACGAATCGCCAATGTGACCATAAATCGCTTTGAAAACGTCTGTAATTTATACATGGAACAGTGAACGAGGTGACTAGTCCTGCGATAGCGGTATGCACATAAACATATGGTAATTGTCTGGCGCACACATTGCATGAAAGAGCTGTCCACTGACGGAACTGACATTTTTAGTCAGCTGATTCATGCGGAAGGTTCCGACGTGATTGTGGTCACTCGACGGGGATTAACACTATTTGAAGGCCGAATGGTAGTTGGATCTACAGGCAGGGGTCACCCTGTTTCGGAAATCGTTAAGGAATTGAATATTCCGAGAGCAACGGTGTCATCTTATGGCTAGGAAGTGGACCACAGCTGCTCAATAACCAAAAAAATAAAACCAATCGCCGATATTTAGATTTTATTTTTATTTTTAGGCTACCAGTTTCGACGATACATTACGTCATGCTCAGGCGAAAGTTATTCGACTGAAGCAGGCCTGAAGATGTAATTTATCGTCGAAACTGGTAGCCTTAAAAAAAAAAAGAATCTAAATAACAGCGATTGATATTGTTTTATAGGAACAGTGTCAATAGTGAGCCAAGAATACCAAATTTCAGGCATTACGTCTATCCACGAACAACCCAGTGGCATACGGTCTTTACTCTACAACCGATAGCAGCGGCAACTGCGTAGAGGGGTTGGATTTGTTTGGAGGAAGAGACCAAACTGTAAGGTCATCGAATTAGGGAAGGACAGGGAAGGAAGTCAGTAGTGCAGTTTCAAAGGAACCATCCCAGCATTTGCCTGGGGCGATTTAGGGAAATCACGAAAAACCTAAATCAGGATGGCCCGACGCGGGATTGAATTGTCATCCGCCCGAATGCGAGTCCAGTGCACTGCGCCACCTCGATCGGTCTACGTAGAGCTGTCAGTGCTAAAATACGAGCAAGACAGCCTGAAATAACCGAAGAAATCAGTCTGGGACGTACGACGAGCATATTCGTTGGGACAGCGTGGCGAAATTTGCCGTTAATACGCTAAGGCGGCAGACGACCGACGCTAGTACCGGCAGCACCTGTCCAGGGTCTGAGACCCTGTCGGCTGGACCCTAGACGACTGGAAAACCGTGGCCTGGTCAGATGAGTCACGATTTATGTTGGTGATAGCTGATGGTAGGGATCGAGTGGGGCGCTGACTCCATAAGGCCGTGGACCCAAGTTGTCAACAAGGCATTGTGGAAGCAGGTGGTGGCTCCATAATGGTATGGGCTGATCGCGTCCTCTGTCCAACTTAACCGATTGCTGACTGGAAATGATTGTGTACAGCTACTTGGAGACCGTTTTCAGTCTGTCATGCACTTCATAATCCTAAACAACACTGGAAATTTTATAGATCATAATGCGCCATGCACCCGGTCACAACTGTTCGCGATTGATCTGAAGAACGTTCTAGACAATCCGAGCGAATTATTTGGCTAAGCAGATCGCCCGACATGAAACTCTTCTAACATTTATGGGACGTAATTGAGAGGTCAGTTCTTCCAGAAATGCACCGGCAACACTTTCGCTGTTATGGACGGCTATAGAGGCAACATGAATCAGTATTCCTGAAGGGGACTTCCAACGACTCGTTTAGTCCACGCCACGTCGAGCTTCTGCACTATACCGGACAGAAGGAAGTCCGACACGATACTGGAAGGTATCCCATGACTTTTATAAAGTTGGTTTATGTCTAACGAGCTACCAGCTTTAAATCGGGTGGGTCAAAGTATTTTGCTTGTAGAATTGACAGCTGTCTTGCCCTGTTACCATTGGGAACCAATTTAAGAAATTCCGGGCGGGAAAGAGCACTGGTCACCGGCACGAATCCCCCCGGCGGATTTGTGTCGTTGTCCGGTGAACCAGCCAGTCTGTGGATGGTGTTTAGGCGGTTTTCCATCTGCCTCGGCGAATGCGGACTGGTTCCCCTTATTCCGCCTCAGTTACACTATGTCGGCGATTGCTGCCCAAACAATTTCTCCACGTACGCGTACACCACCATTACACTACCACGCAAACATAAGGGTGACACTCGTCTGCTGTGAGACGTTCCCTGGGGGGGTCCACTGGGGGCCGAAACGCTCAATAACCTCGGGTTCGGTGAGGGGCGGCGGAGAGGTGAAGTGGATTGCGGTAGTCGTCGTTGGGCTGTGGACCACTGCGGCTGCGGCGGGGACGGAATCTCTCCATCGTTTCTAGGTCCCCGGTTAACATACAATACAATTTAACGAAACAAAAACGAGAAGTTGATCATATGGCTTTACTGGCCGGGGAACTCCTCATGGTTTTGTTCGGCAGTCTGGTGTGAGTCTATCCATGTGTCACCACCTTGGCGACTTGAGCGTCGGTGAAGATGAGATGACATATTTAGGACAACGTAGACACTGTGTGCCCGTGTGTGAAAAAGCCACCGAGAAGGTCGGAAATCAGTCCCGGGACCCGTCTGCACAGAGGCAGCTACGCGAAACACTAGACCTGCAGACACCAATTTAACACAAGCATAATATCTGTCATATCAACACTGTCTCCATGGAAGGGTGAGAGTTTTATTGTAATTTGGATATGGCGATCGATGCAGATACTTGGAATGTTGATGGTTCTGCAAGAGGGTTCCGTGGGTGGCGATCCGAGAGCTAAATTTCCGCTGCCGCAGACCCAGACGCTGCGACTCCTGGCCGGTTGGCCGTCGTCCAGCGTTATTGCCCTCTGGCCATTCAGAGCGTGCAGCCGTTGTCACTGGCGCTCGCGAGTGCCTCCCGTCCCCACCTCCAGCCCCGCCCACCCCCTCCCCCGTACCCCTTGGGGGCTGTGCAGCTGTAATTAAGCCAGCCACGAGCGACCGGACGCTGGGCAATAGGGTCGACTGATGGGTGGGGGGCGGAGAAGTCAGTCCACTGCCATCTAGCTGTGGCATGTTGACTGGAGTGCAGGCAGCTCTTCCTGCGGCCGCGCTCTCGCATAAGCGGCACAAACATTCGGGGACCACGCCCTTAGACCGTAGATACAGACTGAGCATGTCCCTATCTGTGCCCTGCTGAGATTTATAACCAGCATCTAAGTCACGTGACTGGCAGCAAACTTCGAATGTCTGCACCTTGCGAATTGAAGCCATTTAAAAATTTTCCTAGTTATAGCTAGCTTCAAAAGTTGTATTAGTAACATACATACATTAGTACAGTTATCAAGATTACTACTAAATTCCCGTTATCAATTTGACCATTACTGTTTCGACATTTGGTAAGGTTAAGTCGTAACATAGAATTTGAAGCCGTGTATTGGGTCTCCTTTGTTTTTACAAGTGGCAGAATTGTAACTCTTCCTGTAGCCCGTCTGTAGCATTCAAGCTATTTACTACACTATTTCAGCAGGAATAGAAGCAGATATATTAGTGTGACAAGAAATATCTAATTTCTAACGATTCTTCAGGATGTGTGTGAAATTTTTCATTAATGTTTTGTAAGAAATGGCATCCCTTGCTATCCATAATGTATGTTTGTTACTCTAAGCAAACATTTACATTTTATGACTGTTTCTTAATCCAGTACAGATAACGGAGCTGTACCAAGATAAGAACCATAATACAGGGTGATCAGGGACACTAAGAGTCAGGATTGCACCCGGGGCAGCGTGTGTCACTGGGCCCAATCTCCAAATGAAGCAACCCAATTTTAATGTTATTTTAAACAAAATTTGACGTAATTGAAAAATACTGCAATTCGGCGAGTATTAGAAATTCACAAAATGATCATTGGGCTGAAACACAGCATAAATATAATTTTTTATCAATTGCTAAGCGTATCTTCACAATTTCTATCGATCCAGGCACGACAGTACAGGTGCACGTATGTTCCAAAAGCCCCGCACAAAAAATTTATTTTTCAGTGGTTCGTATCTCGTATGCTGCTGATGACAGAGTTAAGGGATCAACTATTTTGGATAGCGGTCGGTCTATAGAACATTTTAATATCTATCATAAGAATTGGCAAAATATAACTATCCTATAGTGTAGCCTCATAATTTAAACATTATGTACTTCCTCCAACCCGGCAAATTTTGCGAATCGCTTGGTTGTTTTGCATTAGGCGTGGTGTTTGGTGGACCCTAGGTGGCTCACAAAATCACTATTTGTTAATGGACGATCCCTTAGAAAATCCTTAAAAACCACAATTTTTGTTTACGAAAAGTACCAGCTTTGGAGATGTCCACGTCTAAAATTTCTCCTCGTGACAGATACTCGAAAATTTTGCCATTTGTTCTTAAGATGATATCCTCAGGAACATCTAAACATTATACGTTACCAAGATCCATAGGCTGAAATTTATAGTACTTATACAGCAAAATATGCATGTAATATCCGGTCTGAGACGTAAATGTAGTTTTAACAGAGTTTGGACACATTAAAAGTGTTCTAAGATCATCGCAAGGATCCAGAGTCCACCAAACTGTGATTTTTCGCCAGCATTTTTCACTAATAAAACGTTATGACATGGTCACTGTGTAATGAGCATTTAACACCTATACAAATATGGTCAAAGTGGTACTGCAGTAACAAAATAATGGACTACAAGTGGCCTTATCTTGTCTAAAAGTGACTTTAAATTGCTGTGAAAAATTATGTAGACATATACAGACTACAAATTCAGTATGATATTTGTGATAAAGTTTTCACTCGTTCATGATACAAATAATAAACAGGGCGTTTTCGAGGAAGTAGTATTGGAAGAAAACGCAACCCAAACCATTTTGTATCATTCTTATATAATGGCCTCTGACTTGTGTATAATATGTGTCAACGTATATAAATGTATCGAAGTGTATAAAGAAACTGCCAGAACTTTACTAACAGTAAAACTCGTTTTATGTAAGCTGCATATGCTGCTGTAGCAGGGTAACAGGACAAGCGGCAGATAAATGCTCCTGCTGGAGCACAAAAGGCTGAATATATTCATTTTGTACAGAGTCTGACAGATAATTGGGGAACCGGCTGCCTCAATCCTAATTCCTCGTTCCCCACCAAATATTTCGGCATACGAATATATTCGCGCTTTTTTGTGATGAAAGAGAATAGCAGAGAGACAGTGACATTGTAAGAGAGAGAAGACAATGGCAGTGAGCGAAGGAGAGAGAAAAGACAGTGGTGATAGCACAGAGAGTAAGTGAAATTGAAAAAAAAAAGAGATGGATGAAGGCAATAGACGTGGGAGCCAAAGAGACAGGATGGTCAGTGACAGACAGTGGCAGTAAAACATAACGAGAGAGACACATGGAGACAGAAGGAGAGGGAGGAAAAGTGAGGTGAGACAGTGGAAATGGAAAAGAGAGCGGATTAGGAACCATACATTGGCTTGGGAGGGTATCGACCAGCAATAATGGATCAATTGTGTGTTGCTTCATTTAATATTTTAAAATGGTTTAATTTACTTTCACTTTACTTTAAAAGAAGAGTCTAAGTATTATACTGGATTGTATAGTGACGAGAGGTCTGATACCAGTACCACTGTGACGTGGACTTCCATCATCACATCTTAAAGCCATGCCACACATTTCAACAAGCAGACGTCAGCGCGCTCACATATAAACTGCCATTCGTGCAACAGAGAGCATATTGTAACCTACTTGCCTTTAGCACTGTCAATACCGCTTTGCGAGCCTTTTGCTCAGGAAATGTTTGAATCACAGCATCAGAGGCTAGCTGACTTGTGAAATTATATTCAGATAGAAAGTTTTCCATATCTGTGAGATGTTGATGCACAGTTAGCTTTTAACGTGAGGCAGAGTACTAAATGACATTTCTGTTTCAGCTACTGTCGCTGGAAGAGTGTAAAATATGTGAGTAACTACAAATACATTCGGAAACAAGCTTATAGATATAATTTAAGAGTTCTAATTGTTCGAATGTAATGTTTTCAAAGTTATAAATATGCACTGTTTTCAAGTAATTATTTTCCTCTTCTAAATCTTATGTGACATCATAAAGGTATTCATTATAGATAACTTTCATGCCTCAGCGTCCTAATTATCACTCACAAAAACCAAATGTTTCATTTAAAACCTTAGCTATTTCTAATCGGATTTTCAAGCTAGACACTAGATTGTCAATAATCACATAAAATACATTTATCTTGAATGTATCTTCTCAATTAACGGCTGCCACTTTATTCCTGTCTTCTATACGAAATGATATCCTCTATTTAGTACACAGCTCCAGAAATTCAGGGCCGATATTAATTGAACAGACAACAACTTTTAGATCAGGGATAATGGAGACTCAATTTTAGAAAAGATATTTGAAATCAAGTATAGACTCTCAAAATGCCGTATTTCATATTCACCAATTTCGTTCTTGAAGTAAATATAGCACAGAATGAAAGTTGTTCGTTCAATATGATTTTTGTAAGGCGTTACATCAATAATAATTTAATAATACTTCTCATTTTCTCTCTGTTCCAAGATGGCGCCACTGATATGACGGGCACAACTAAAAATAATTCCATTCTGAGTACAACTTGACAGGTAATGCACTTGTAAACGCTTCCCAGATCTCAATAGTCTCTCATTTTGCTACAGTATTTTGCCAGAACTGGATCATACTGACTCAACAGCTCCCATACACCAAGAAAACATTCATTTTTTAGAACTCCAGTTTTCTGAGCTGATCTCTGAAGGTCAGTTCTCTTGGCGTATTGGCGCGCTACGTAGAGCAAGAGCCGGGAGTAAGTCACACAGTCTGTAGGCAGCAGTGATTCAGGCAACACCTTTGTGGAGCAGGAGAAGCATTGCCTTCAAATTCGCACAAAATGCCTCGGATGAAGACTCAAAACCGCTTACGGCATATCTGCAAGTTGTTGGGCCACTTTTCTCTGCCTCGTGATAACTGGGTGTTGTGTGATGTCCTTAGGTTAGTTAGGTTTAAGTAGTTCTAAGTTCTAGGCGACTGATGACCATAGATGTTAAGTCCCATAGTGCTCAGAGCCATTTGAACCATTTGTTTTTTGTTGGGCCACTGTGTGTAAAATTGAACGAAGCCAAGAAGATAAATTGAGCCCATACAGCAAGATACTTGCAGGCCGTACTGTGGGTAGTGTAGCTAGCACAATTGTTCACCTCGCCCAAGCGTACAGCCACCAGATCACATTTATTTGTATTTTCTTTTGTACTGCTTGAACCATTAATTTAAACTGTGTTTTAATAACCATTCTTGAACTTTAAAGAAAAATGTTCGTCCTGTTATTTCATCTTAATCATATACCTGTATAGGGTCCCTTCCTGGTGTTTGATTAATCCGAGTATCCTGTTGTACAGACTTATCAAGTGCGATGTTAATATAAAGAGGCACCATTTAAACTGGTTTTGTGTAAATAATGAAAAAGTTTTCTAAACTACTGCAAAATGTTGCAGTAAAAGTTTCCTTATGTAAATTCAATCAGGGTGAAGCCAAGTTACTGGAATCTGTTAAATGACTATACAGAGTTAGTTCAAAGAATAATAGCTTTTGAAAGTAAATTGCAATAAGGAAGAGGTTTTCTTGAAGTGAAATGTTCAGTATAAAAATAGTCTGCATTAATATCTAAGTATTTTATTGTATAAGTTTGTTGATTATGCAAAGTGCTTTTCTAAAGGTCCCCACTGGCAAAATTTTTTTAGCCTTCTTAAAGTTATCTACTGAACTTTTTCCCTTTTAAAAATGTAGTGTATAAGGGTGTGGTCCAACATTATTAACGTGGAGTAATATTTATTTGAAGAAGCAACTTAAATAGTAGCAAGAGAGTAGGCAAAAATCATACTTCTGCTTTTTCAATACTTCACTGTTCAATTGTCTGGATAGGCTGGCGAACGTCAGTACAAATTTTAAACCACTAAATGAACCTGGAGCTGAGTTGTCCTAGCTTCAATATAATACTATTCATACTTCGTTTCTTTCTAACCTCAGGGTAAGATCTTAGGAAAAGAACTGAATAGTCTGATTTGTTTATCCATACACACAACACGGTCAAACCCTGCAAAAAGGGTAACTCTATTGGTTAGCTTTCCCTATTAGCAGGACTATCCTCCCATAGTGTACTCTATTTGGAAACTAAACTAAACTTAGTAAGAGGATTATACGTGGCAACATAGAGACAGGACTTTTAGTTATTTAGGTAAAAACATACTAAATTACAATAGTAGTGGTATGGTTATATACGGTTCAAATCTGCTTCCGGCCATCCTAATTTAGGTTTTCCGTGATTTCCCTAAATCGCTTCAGGTAAATACCAGGATGGTTCCTTCGAAAAGGCAAGGCCGCTTTCCTTCTCCATCCTTCCTTATCAGAGCTTGCGCCCTGTCTCTAATGACCACGTTGTGGACAGGACGTTAAACACTAATCTCCTCCCCACTCCTCTAGTAAGCTGGCTATTCTACGTACGAGAAAAAAATTACCGGTACGTCCTTTTTTCCGAACATCAGCATGTCCTATGTAAATCTTTCATATAATTTCATTTCTTCAGTTCCACATTTCTTCCAGGAGAACTACATACAAATACAAATTTTTACGTTGTTTTTCCTCTTGAATATTTTCTATATACTCCTTTTTCGTGTAAAATCGCCTTGTGATGGAATGGGTAGTGCCTTATCCTTGTATGTTGTAGGCAAATCTACCAGATATACCGATTGTTTTAGTGTACATTTGTTGGGGAAACGTTTTGGTAGGATATCCAACATCATTTAAATAAAGCGCATTCTCGGATACGTCAGACATTATTTTCAGTACACAATGTCTAAAAAAAATTGGACGTTCAGGGTTGATATGGAAAAGAACTGTGTGCAACTGGCCTGTATGATTCATAAAACTGAAGAAGAAAGGAAGAGCTGGATTGGTTACGTTAATGCTGGGATAATATTCTTTTACTTACAATACGATGTAAAAATTATTTTGCGATAGCAGGCTAATTTTTAGTAACCCCTCATCAGCTTGGGCCCTCCATGAGACCCGGATTCTGGAGATTTGTTGCCGCCCCCCCTCCTACCCGCCTCCCTACTGTCGCTCCTCTCGCTGGGCTTGGGGATGATTCAAAAACAAAGAACACATTTCGGTTCTATGTTACAGATAAAGAATAAAAGAAAGATTCAAAAATGGCTCTGAGCACTATGGGACTTAACATCTGAGGTCATCAGTCCCCTAGAACTTTGAACTACTTAAGCCTAACTAAGGACACCACATACATCCATGCCCAAGGCAGGATTCGAACCTGCGACCGTAGCGGTCGCGCGGTTCTAGACTGAAGCGTAAAAGAAAAAAAAAACATGTGGAAGGATAGAGGAAGTTTAAAAGTTATTATTTATTTGTAGTAACATGGCGTCTTTAGCACAACAGACATCATTTTGTGCCCTGGAACTTGCACGAAGTCAATCAATTATTCAAATGCATTGTGCATTTCCTGGTCACCAAACGTCACACGTAGCGTTTTTTTCTGCCGAAGTACATAAGACACAGAGTCTTTTGTCCACCTAGAGCAGCTACTCTTAAAGATCTGAGATACTGAATTGAAATTGTCAATAAACAGGGAACTGTTCATTCTAATGTAGAAGGAAATGAGCTACCATTTCGATGTTTATGGTTCAGTGTCTATGCGAACATAAAACTTTGAACTTTCCTTTGTCTTGTGACATATGCAATGTGTTTCTATCTTTCACAGTTGGGCTGTCATAAACAGCTGAAATCTGTGCTTTCTTTTTTAACCACCATGTACGTTAGAAAACATTTATAACAGAGAAACCTCTCGTCTCTAAATGTTAGTCATTCATCATGTTTTAGGTGTGAGGACCAATTATTTTTTACCAGAATATTATAAAACGAACTTTTCATTCAGATTTTATGACTTAGGTACAAATAAATACTTTCAAATACAAAACCATTATCATCCACTTGGTAAAGACAGCACTCCACAGATTTAACCTGTAAATTTACTGACCGAATCTGTATACAACTAAGACGGCAACCAGCTGGACGAAACTAAGCAGGAAGTTCGTGCAGCATATAGATTGACTAAAATTACTTCGTGATTGACGTTTCGGCGAGGCGAGTAGTAGGGGCAGCTGTTTTTTTTTTCCTCTAGTGCCACGTGTACTCTGTGACGCCAGTTTTCTAGTGCCATGTAGAGCCTCGTCCTAGTATCATGCTGGAGTGGATGGCTGCTCGTGCCAATATGCCCACCCCCGGCCACAGCAATCTGTCAGGCACAAAGTAATTTTAATCGGAGTATGAGCGGTGGTGCAGGCCGGTGAAGTTTGGCTGCTGGGTTTCTGTGGCTTGCTGTCAATATGAGGCACCGGTTCTCGTCTGGAAGCGCAAGTGGCGCCTGCCTTCGTAGCTCCAGCGAACGTGACGCTGTTAGGATGCAAGTAGTTATTAGCCGCAGTGTGTGTTCAGCTACAACGGCTAAAGGAGATTGCGCCAGTTGTTTTCAGTGTAGATCTCTTTAGTGGAGACAGTTGTGACTGGCTTGCTCACTTTTCGCTGTGCAAGATATTAAATAGTACATAAAGCGAGTCCCTAGTGTGTTAAATCCCGCGATTTATTGTTTATTGTGCTCATTGATATTTCGATTTATCCCTACACTTGACGTTCGCTGATTTGCTGCTCTCGTGAGTTGTAGCTCTGTTTAGGAGCCAGCACCCAGTCGTGGCGTGTTCTGTTATTTATATACTGTTCTCTTGCCAGTCTTAGTTTGGTAAGTCAGCTTTTGGGGTAGTACATTTTGGGATATTGTATCTTAGCCTAAGATCTGATCGTTGTATGTCTTTTGTCTCGTCTTTGTACTGTCGCATTATTGTTTTTAGCGTATTGTTTTTCATCCACCTTACTGTATAGGTGCCGAAATTCTAAGATGCAGATGAATTTAACGTGTGTGAAATTAACGTGTGCTCTGTTACACGTAAAGTTTTGCGTTTTGGTAATCTGGTTGCTGAATACCTTACTTACGTTCATCTTGTCCATGCACACGACGTTTGTGATATTCCTTTTATTTGCCTCTCATTTCATTCGCTAATTTCAGTATCGTATTGGGACACTGCAGTTAACTCTATAACTCTCTTTCTTAAGCAGCAATTTGGAACACTATAGCAACGAGACTTTTTTTATATATGGTACCTTAAAATATAAACAGAACACTGTGTTGGTTGTTGTCTCTCATCTTTGAACAGTTTTCTCACAAACAAGCAGCATAATTTACTAATTGGTGTCTTCTGCACAATTGTAACTGCATTACCAAGTGGACTACAACTGTCAGTATAGACAAACCATTTTGCATCCATGCATCCAAATTACAACACCTGATCTACTGCCCAGGGAAAAATAGCCATTAATGGCTTGGTACTGCCAGATGTAATTGAAGGTACTATGCAACTTAAAACCATACGACGAGCAATTGCTGTAGTTATAGCCACCAAACGATGTAAATAGTAGTGTAACGTTGTTTAGTACCCTGTCTTCAGTCATCAATAAAAACTCGGCATTTATACTCATTACACTTTGTGTGTCACAACTGTTAAGTTAAAGATAGCATAAGAATAATTCTTAACTACAGTAAGTGTACGATTTATTTCTTTTACGCACCTAGCTAATAAGTTGACGATAGGATGCAATCCAGACCTGGTTTCTGTGGAAACCATGTTCTCTGTTTTAAGTAATTACGTAGTTATATGTGCTTATCTGCATAATTATTGACTGTTTTACGGTGTTTATCAGTAAATGCACTGCAATGGCGTCCCATAATTTAGTTAAAGGAAATTAACTATCTTCATATTCATTTATAGCCACATAGCTGCACTGTTCACTCCAAAAAGTTTCAAGTAGCGCTAAAGGAACTACTTTACGTGACAACATCAGCAAGAAAGCCATACAGAACAGGTACAGAGAATTTACAAGTCTCGATTCATTAAGGGGATCCGAGAAAGGATAAATTTATTTTTTGCAGTCTCAAGTTGGACGGAACTACCAGTTCCACTGAACATCGCTCATGTCGCTTTCTACCGATCCGTGACTAAGATGAGAAACTCTTTCGGAGGTTCATTACCACGAGGGGATTTTGTAAGTTTTTAAAACAGATTAATTTATGAGTTTAACAATTTTTAAGGGTTTGTGCCTTTACAGCCATCATTCACTTTCCACTCCAACCATCTCCTGCAAGCAGTCTTGATGACCGAAAAGACTTACTTGAATGACGAGTAATCTCTTTCTGCACCATGTTGGTTCTACGAAGAACAGTATCCTTATTGGTTTTGAGGCTATCTGAAATGGAGCGATGCGCAGGATGTAGCTGGTAGGACATGTGTTAAACCATCAGGGAATAACTTGAATGGTACTAGAGGGAGCTGTAGGGGGTGAAAACTGAAGAGAAAGACAGAGATAGGAATATGTCGAACAGACAATTGAAGATGTAGGGTGCAAGTGCTACTCCTCGGTGAAGAGGTTGGTAGTGAAGAGCAATTCGAGACAGATATATGAAGTCTTCACGTGTTGTCAGTGGAGTAGCATCGTCATCTCGTAGCAACGTTTCGATGGAATGCGTCTCCATCATCTTCAGGCGAAGTGTCGGGATATCGTCGGTCATCGGCAGATATCTCTGCTGGACCGCTCTCCGCCGGCCAATCACGCGCCCGCGGAATCGCCCGATGCGCCTGGAACGGCCGGTGGTGGCGGTGGTGTTGGGGGGGGGGGGGGGGGAAAGTGGGGGTGGGTTGGTGGGTGTGGGGCAAACGCGTGTGTGGGGATCGTGTCCCGGTGTCCGTCTCTGTCTGCTCCGTCCGTGGCCCTTGGTGGAACTGAACGTTCTCCTCTGTTTTCCTGAGTGCAGGCTCCCACGTTGTGTTGAGATGGTAGCTACTGTCGCAGTTGATTATGTTGTCGTGTAATAGTATTTTTATGGGCTCTTTGATTACTGAGTCCAAAAATTCGTTTGTACTGCATATTTTCTTTGTGTCCTCGAAATCAAAGGTGTGCTTCTCGTCAATACTATGTTCCACCACAACAGATTTGCTGGTCAGACCCAAGCCGTACATGCCTCTGATGTGTTCACTGCGGCGCTGTGAGATCCAACGACACGTCTGTCCTACATATTGCGTCCCACACTCGCATCCGATCTTGTACACACCAGGTGCCGTCAGACCTAGTGGATCCTTGGTTGAACCGAGAGGATCTTTCATTTTTCCCGCTGCGCGGAAAACGGTCTTCACATTATGTTTCTTGAGAATTCTGGCGATCTTGGCCATTGGAGGACGCACACACGCTCCAGGCCCATCAGGTGATACGCTACTCGGCTGACAACCCGTGAACACTTCACATATGAAATTTGTCGAGAAAGCCTGCACTCAAATATAACTCGTGACAGGCTGCATTAAACCACCAAGAAAAATGACAAATAAAAAGAGTGAGGGGAGTGTTGTGACGTCCGAACAAGAAAAAAAATGGTTCAAATGGCCCTAAGCACTATGGGACTTAACATCTATTGTCATCAGTCCCTAGAACATAGAACTACTTAAACCTAACTAACATAAGGACATCACACATCACCCAGCCATCACGAGGCAGAGAAAATCCCTGACCCCGCCGGGAATCGAACCCGGGAACCCGGGCGTGGGAGGCAAGAATGCTACCGCAAGACCACGAGAGGCGGGCGTCCAAACAAGACACAGCCAGGGCAAAAGCACCACAAGCGCAATAATGTGAGCTGGTGTCTGCCATGGAGACTCTCCACTTGAGCGAGTTCCACCAGCGCCAAGGGCCGGGCTGAAGATGAAGATATCGACTTCGCCTCGGCCAATAGTTGGTCGAGCACAATCGGCCAACGACCGGGTGACAACGGAAAGAAGCTTATTCGGAAAATAGAAGAGCAGCTTTCGCCCACTTGGTTATAGATCAACGTCGAGGGCAGACTTAGATAAGGAACGTCGTTTAGTGAACTCTTAGAAGTGAACAGACAGTTGTAAATTGCATTTACTATGTACTGTGGTGTTTCCCTAAGATTATTTGCCTTTAGCCACCAAGGGCCATTTTATGTTATATTACATACATTGTTGCAGGTTTAATCATTTCAATTAGCCACAAAGATAAGTGAACCTCTTAACTCATCTGTGTGACTTTGTTACTGATTTGTTGGAGTGTTGTAGAACCTTCGTTGTCTCATCCTGTTACCTGACTCTGGATCAGAGCTGTGTAATAGTGGCAGAAGCCGTTTCCCGAACTCACAAACTCGGCCTACCGTAAGAACAATGGCAACTCGTCCTCCACTGCAGCAGCGACGAGGCCTTTACAAAACTGGCGACGAGGGTTTACAACAAGAGAGTGAGAGTGAGGGAGAGAGAAGAGAGCGAGAGATTCCTCTCGCTCACATGTTATATTTCCATTGCTATATGAACTATATTCTGTTCGTCGGTCAATTTAGGCAACACAAAGGAAAAAAAAAAGAGAACCCACATGGACCTGTTATCTGAATTGCTGTTAAACGTATCGTTAACGCTGACCTCGCCGATCTCTTATTCCTCCGATATCAGCTTCAGAGACATTTAGAGCATTTGTTCAATGTGAGGTGTCACGGTGCTTGTTAACATCCAATACTGACATGGGGTATCATCAGTACTTCATTACCGCCTCGAAAACGGTCGCTTTCAGGTTTTCTGCTCATAGCTTTACTCTCATACATAATTCACCGACTATGTATTCACCTCTGTCACCGATTTTCGCATTGCGCAACAAAACATTACTCTCTTTTGCATAGCGTGTCAGTTCAATGCGCACCTTCGAACTCAATAAAATGGCTGCAACTTGCATAACAAGGACACCATTTTGGAGATGTTTGGAAATTGTGCAGCGGGCTGGCTAGGCAAATAGAATTCAAGACTCTAGCGCAAATAACCCTACAATACTACTCCAGTGCTTGAGGTCTTATGAAGGAAGCATGACACCAGACGTCAACGAGTACAGAACTGGGGGACTGGGATTGAAAAGAGTCGTTATAGGGGATACGTACTCTCCGTTGGCTATGATACTAAAAGTAAAAATATTAGTCTCATCTCCGAACAGAAACATCAGTCTTCATGGCGTAACCATTACCCACTGAAAGAGAGCTAAGATGCCATGTGGCTTTCCAAGATGACCTTGTTGAAATAACAGGCTTTTTCTTTTTTCTATCTAATCAGTCCGTGAGGTTGCAGGATTCCTATTCGTGGTGTAGATTAGATTAGTAGCTGTTCCATAGATCATGAATACGACACTTCGTAATGATGTCGAGTGTGTTAAAATCAGGCTTCCCTATAGATGTAGAGTAGATTTTTCGCACCAGAAAGTAACCAGATGGGCTTTTCTCTATGGTAGTGTTACAATTTAAATAATTCAGTGTGCTAGTTCATTCACATTCCTTCGTATAAACTATAAAAGCTTTTTGAGTATCATATGCTTTAAGAAGAGTTGGTGCACAGTACTAATACGAGGACCTTCTGAGAAGCAATGCCTCGGAACTTTTTATAGGAAAATTCTTAAAAACTTTTTAAACTAAACAAAAGTTATTAACGTTCCACATGTTTATTCTTCAGACCTACATTACTGCAGCCCTCTGTAGCCAGGGGGCTCCGAATTGTAGCGTGCAACATGGCGGTGTGTAAGGTATCTATGTCGACGCGTGAGAATTCGAAGAGCCCGTCCACACAATGACCTCCCTATGCTTTAGCAAGATGATTCCAGACCACACAGTAGCGCTGTGACATCCGCAACAAATCGACGCCTCGACTTCACTGTCATTGGTCACCTTCCATACAGTCCGAACTGGGTCCTTTCAGATTTTCGGCTGTTCTCGAAATTTAAGGAACACTTTCAAGGTCTTCACATTGATATTGACGAAGCGGTGTAAGTAGAGAAGAGGTTGTGAATTCGTCAACAAAGTCAAACGTTCTACAATGGCATTATCAACAAACTAGTCTCTCGTTAGGAGAAATGTGTTCGCCGCCAGGGTTAATATGTTGAGAAATAAAGATGTATACATGAAGAATAAAGATGGAGAGTGTTAATAACATTTGGTTAAAAAATTTAGGAGGCATTGCTTTTCAGCATGCTGTCTTACACAGCTTAGTTCGAAAACCGTTAAAAAAGTGACCTGGGCGAAGGGAAAGAAAGAGACATTATTCTAGGTCTCTTCATTCGTTTCAAAGAAGCTGCGATTTTTTGGAGTGTCTGTGTAAAAACAATAATGGCATCTGAAGGTCTTTCCTGTTGCCTCGTCAAACAATATAAAGTTACAGTAAGATCAGAAAGTAGCTTGGAGACATTACAGTTGCAAACAGTATTATCAGTTGGTAGGAAAAAAAATAAGAGCTGCTATTTGCCACATGAAAAGCGCTGTTGCCCTATCAGAATTACAATGAAACGGTACATAAGTATGAGGGTCGTTCAATAAGTAATGGCTCTCACTTTTTTAAAGCCATTAACATACATAGACCATCGCCCTTGTTGGTGCTTCACATTTTACGTTTTTTCTATGTGCCGGTGAAGTTTCGAACCGTTTTGGCAGATGGTAGAGCCGTAGTATATCGTCAAAATGGTGTGTACAAACGACTCACGTTACAAGCAGCGTGATGTTACTGAATTCCTGTGCGCACAAAAAGACACCATAGTGAACATCCACAAGCGTTTGTGTGCAGTGTATGGCGATGCTGCAGTTGATAGAAGTACAGTTGGGCGATGGGAACAGAAAGTTACAGCCTCAGGAAATGCAGAAACAGAGATTCATGATCAGCTACGTTCGGGACGACCTGACACAGCCACTGCTCCAGACGTGCTGGGTGCGGATCCCTTTATTCGTGGCGACCAGCGCATCACAACTCGACAATTGAGTCTACAGTTGTCGATCGGCATAGGAAGTGAGTCTGAAATGATCGATACTCTCGGAAGTTCAAAACGGTGCTCACGATGGGTTCCAAGAATGCTCACAACGGACCAAAAGATTCAAAGAAAAGCCATTTCATCTGAGTTGTTGTAGCCTTTTGAGACCGACGGAGAGGCCTCTCTGTCACGGATAATTATGGGGGACGAAAGCTGTGTGCACCACCTGCCTTTACCAGCAACGAGTACATGCTCTTCCACAATGTTGGCGTACGGCCATAGAACGTGATGGAGACTACGTAGAAAATAGGTCATGGACAAGACATATTGAAGTATATTGTCACCAAATTCTGACTCTTAACAATAAATATGTTCTGAGGAAAAAAATATGGGGCATTACTTATTGAGCGACCCTCGTATCATTGCTATGGACCAAAGAGCATCCAGGGATTGTTGGAAATAAAAACGTCAAACAACTGGCAAGGGATGCAGCCGATAATGGAATATAAGAGAAATTATTTCAAGTTGAGAACCTGACTTCAGTAGGACCAAATCTGAATGAAACAAGGAATGGACAACTACGCGTCTGCACAAGAGCCCATGGTACATACAAATTCACATATTATGACAGTACGATGCTATAATCAAAAGTGTGGAATGAAACCTAACTCAGCTGGCTAACTGTACAAGAGGCGTTTCTAAACATTCGTTGCCAGAATGAAATTCAATCACATCTGCCATTCAGACTTCCATAGAACTCACGCCTACTACCAAACACTGCAATTGTTGGGCAATCACGACGAGCCACATACAAGATGTAATAGTTGTAAGTGCAGCTATTTCTATTGGTGATTGAGTACGGTGCAGTGAACAACATTACGTCTGTATTTACATCATTTGTAGACTAACAATTATAGCTAATACAAATTGTATGTTTTTAGGTTGGGTAATACCTCGAAGTACATGTCGCAAGAGCGATCCGTTAATGCTTATTTTTGAATGGGCAACATTTCAGGTATTGAATTGTGAACACATGAACACAAAACGTTTAGTCTGTATTGAAAGGTATAGTGCAATGTGTGATTTACTATGGCCATTCAGAAAACATCAGGTCGTAAAGTTTGTGACGTGTTTGTGTGAAGACTGTTCGAAGAAGAGGAAGAAAATAACGAATACATTGATGTGCGTACATATTAAGGTACAACATACAAAAACATCTGCATTTAGATCTATTACAGCATGTATAGTTTGGCTGCTTAGACACAGGAATGAATCAGATGAGGAAATTGCGGAGCTGGTTAAAATGAAACAAGGATGTATATAAAATGTGTTGATGCATCTGACAACAATGAATATAAACATTTATACTCATAACATAGTTTTTAATCTAAGATGTACAGAATTTTTGACGAGTTAGCTGATTAAGGTGCCGTCGTTAATGGAAGTGAAACTTGTGCATTAAATTACTTAGTGCTTTGTGGAAAGGCATCAGTGCAAGCTAGGACCGACTTTAGTATTGCACCCAGAGGCCAATACAAAAATAAACAAAATAACAAAAATATTTTCAGGGATCTTAAATGGGTACCCTTACAAGGAATGTGACTTTTGTCCTAATAAACTACCAGTAATCGACAGAAACTGTTCGGCATTTCTAGTGCTTTCATTGTATATGTTCATGTATTGTGATATTTCTGCAGAGATAAACGTCGGTTTCAAAGGCAACGATCGTGTGACACTCACATTGTTGTGTTCATCCATGGGACTCAGAAAACAACAGGTAGTGGAGCCCATGTTGATGACATGTTCCAATAGTTCTAAAACGCGTTCGACTAATTCTACATCGATACATAATGAATAAACAGCGAGCATATGGAGTATGAGATCAGCTGTACTCCCAAAGAGTTCGTAGAAAACGTATCACAGCATATCATTCTCGAAAAAGAGAAAGCTTCAGACGTAAAAAGTAAGTTCGGGTGTACCCAAAGGGAGTGTTATGGAGCCTTTGATGTTCACAATGTACCTATATAAATCACCTAGTGCATAACATAGGAAGATCCACCAGCCTCTTCGCGGCTGATGCTGGTGTATACAGAGAAGTTGCAACATTAGAGAGTTACCGGAGGACTTGTAGCGGAGCGCCACTTGGTGCTGGGATTGGCAGTTGGCCCTCAAATAATCAGTGAGGCTCGACAGAGGATTAGCAAAAATAGTGGAACAGTACACAAATTATGCTCCGTCACACACCGCAAGTTGCTTGCGGAACATAGGTGTAGACGTGTAGCGCGGGTAGAGATCATGAACAAAATGTGGGTAACAGCAGCACTTACAGAAGCGTACAAACACTCTTTTCTTCCGTAGTACAACAAGCGAATGGAAAAGGGTATATAGTAGATACGGTGTACCCCTCTCACGCACTGTCGTTTGCCGACATGGGCAGGTTGTAGATAGATACAAGTTCTGTGACTTCGCTGGGAACAAAATTTGTAGGGAAGCGTTGAAGCTGTGGAACCCGCTCCCTCGTATTGTGTACCTGAGACGGAGTAAATGGTTATAATTGTGTTTGTTCACCGACACACTCACAGATTTTAAACTTTATTATTATGGTGAGACTTTCATTGTCGAACCTTAAGACGATGTGGAAGAGTTCAGTGGGCCTAGTTAAATAGTGGCCGTTATCTGAAAATTGTGTCTCCAGTAATCAAATGATTTTATGTTGCCGTTTTTAAAGCCTGCACTATATTAATACATTTGTCCATGTGCAAGTGAGTCAAAGGTTCTGCCGAGTGTTTATATGTTTCAGAGTTATTCGAATGTTTTTTGTGATTCGGGAAGAAACTTTCGATTGTGCCAGTACCTTAGCGGGGAGTGAAAGGTCATCCGAGGTATAGGACTGGCAGTGTTTAAGAACCTGGCCACAACCAGAGTTGTCCAAAGTTTAGTATTTAACCTGAACGTATATGAAACTTCCTTGTAAATTAAACCTGTGTGCCCGACCGAGACTCGAACTCTAGACCTTTGCTTTCGCGGGCAAGTGCTCTACCATCTTAGCTACCGAAGCACGACTCACGCGCGGTACTCAAAGCTTTACTTCTGCCAGTACCTCGTCTCCTACCTTGCAAACTTTACAGAAGCCCTCCGCGAACCTTGCAGAACTAGCACTCCTGAAAGAAAGGGTATTGCGGAGACGTATATGAACTTGTTTTCTTAAATATTAGGGACTGTACTGACTAAACCTTAAACTGCATAGCATCTGCTGAGTTCCTTGTGCAGCTTTTCCTAGCAATTTTTTATTGACACGTCTGAGCACGTGAACACTTATTCTTTAAAGATCAGTGTTTGTGTTGTAGTTGTTTTTTTTTAAGTGGTTCTATCATGTAATGGCATTTTAGCTTGACTTTAAGGTTCAAGTGTTATTAAGTAACCCTTTATCTGTTACTGTTTTCATTGTATCTATTTTTATACGACTTGGCAAACAAATGGTAATGAGATGGGGAGCTATTAATATCAATGGGGGCTACTCTGGGAAGAAGGTACAGCTGACAGAGGCTGCAAGTAAGATGGGGCTGGACGTTTTAGCTGTTAGTGACATTCGGGTAAGGGGTGAGAAAGAAGAAGAAGTGGGAGAATAGAAGGTCTACCTGTCAAGAGTCAAAGCAGGAATAGCAACAATGGGGTGTAGGGCTTTACATCAGGAAATAAATGGAACCCAGAGTAGTTGCAATAAGGTATGTAAACGAATGACTGATGTGGATAGATTTGACAGCGTCTAGCAAGACAATTAGGATAGTGTCAGTATATTCGCATTGTGAAGGGACAGATCAGGATAAGATGGATAGTTTTTATGAGGCACTCAATGGTGTAGTTGTTAGAGTAAAGGACAAGGACAGTGTTCTGCTCATAGGTGATTTTAACGCCAGGATTGGAAATCGAACAGAAGGATATGAAAAGGTTAGGGGTAAATTTGGAGAGGATATGGAGGCCAACAGGAACGGGAAACAACTCTTGGATTTCTGTTCCAGTATGGGCTTAGTAATCACAAACCCCTTTTTTAAACATAAGAACATTCACCGCTATACTTGGGAAAGTAGGGGAACTAGATCTGTTATTGACTATATAATAACAGACCAGGAATTCAGGAAGGCTGTGAGGGACACACGTGTATTCAGGGGATTCTTTGATGACATTGATCATTATTTAATCTGCAGTGAAGTTGGGATTGTGAGGCAGAAAGTGCAGGAGGTCAGATCCATATGTAGGAGGATAAGAGTGGAGAAATTTCAGGATAAGGAAATCAGGCACAAGTACTTAACAGCGATCTCAAAAAAGTACCAGTTCGTTGAATGTAGTCAATTATAGTCATTGGAAAAGGAATGGACAAGGTACAGGACACAGTACTAGAAGTGGCTAAAGAATGTCTTGGAACAGTAGTGTGTAAAAGTAGGATGAAGCAAACAGCTTGGTGGAATGACACAGTCAAGGCAGCCTGTAACAGGAAAAAGAAGGCGTATCAAAAATGGCTACATACTAGAACTCAGGTAGACAGAGTAAGTTATGTTGAAGAAAGAAACAAAGCCAAACAGATAATTGCAGCATCCAAGAAGAAATCTTGGGAAGACTTTGGAAACAGGTTGGAGACTATGAGTCAAGCTGCTGGAAAACCATTCAGGAGTGTAATTAACAGTCTTCGAAAGGGAGGTAAGAAGGAAATGACAAGTATTTTGGACAGGTCAAGAAAACTGCTGGTGAATCCTGTGGATGCCTTGAGCTGATGGAGGGAATATTTTCAAGAGTTGCTCAATGTAGGTGAAAATACGATCAGTAACGTTTCAGATTTCGAGGTAGAATAGGATAGGAATGATGATGGAAATAGGATCACATTTGAGGAAGTGGAGAAAATGGTTAATAGACTGCAGTGCAATAAAGCAGCTGGGGTGGATGAAATCAAGTCGGAACTCATTAAATACAGTGGAATGTCAGGTCTTAAATGGCTACACAGGATAATGGAAATGGCATGGGAGTCGGGACAGGTTCCATCAGACTGGACAAAAGCAGTAATCACACCAATCTTTAAACATGGAAACAGAAAAGATTGTAACAACTACAGAGGTATCTCTTTAATTAGCGTTGTGGATAAAATCTTCTCAGGCATTGTTGAAAGGAAAGTGCGCTTATTAGTTGAGGACCAATTCGATGAAAATCAGTGTGGGTTTAGGCCTGTTAGAAGTTGTCAGGACCAGATCTTTAGCTTACGGCAAATAATGGAGAAGTGTTATGAGTGGAACAGGGAATTGTATCTATGCTTTATAGATTTAGAAAAGGTACATGACCGGGTTCCTAGGAGGAAGTTATTGTCTGTTCTACGAGATTATGGAATAGGAGGCAAACTTTTGCAAGCAATTAAAGGTCTTTACATGGATAGTCAGACAGCAGTTAGAGTTGACGGTAAATTGAGTTCATGGTTCAGAGTAGTTTCAGGTGTAAGACAAGGCTGCAACCTGTCTCCACTGTTGTTCATATTGTTTATGGATCATATGTTGAAAACAATAGACTGACTGGGTGAGATTAACATATATGAACACAAAATAAGCAGTCTTACATATGCAGATGGCAGATTCGATTAAAAGCTTGCAAAGTAATATCTCAGAGCTAGATCAGAAATGACTGTGGTATGAAGATTAGCATCTCCAAAACGAAAGTAATGTCAGTTGGAAAGAAATATAAACGGATTGAGTGCCAAATAGGAGGAACAAAGAACAGGTGGACTGTTTCAAGTACTTAGGACGCATATTCCTACAGGATGGCAACATAGTGAAAGAACTGGAAGCGAGGTGTAGCAAAGCTATTGCAGTGAGCGCTCAGCTACGATATACCCTCTTCTGCAAGAAGGAAGTCAGTACTAAGACTAAGTTATCTGTGCACCGTTCAATCTTCTGATGAACTTTGTTGTATGGGAGCGAAAGCTGGGTGGATTCAGGTTACCTTATCAACAAGGTTGAAGTTACGGATATGAAAGTAGCAGGTACTAGTAGATGGCAGGAGAGTGTCCACAATGAGAAAATCAAAGAAAAACTGGGAATTAACTCTTTAGATGTAGCAGTCAGGCCGAACAGGCTTAGATTGTGGAGTCATGTTACACGCAAGGGAGAAGCAAGGTTACCCAAGAGACTCATGGGTTCAGCAGTAGAGGGTAGGAGGAGTCGGGGCAGACCAAGTAGAAGGTACCTGGATTCGGTTAAGCATGATTTTGAAGTAATAGGTTTAACAGCAGAAGAGGCACCAATGTTAGCACTGAATAGTGGATAATGGAGGAATTTTATAGGGGGGGGGGGGGGGCTATGCTTCAGACTGAACGCCGAAAGGCATAATAGGTCTTAAATGATGATGATGATGTATCTGTTTTTAGGGAAGTCCTATATGCGAGTTTGAAGTACTCAAGTTTGTCGGTAAACCTCTTCCCTTAATTTGGAATTTTTTGTTATAGTATTCAGTACGTTGAGTTTCTAACTGTATTTCGAAAGTTTTATCTAGTTGCTCGTCCGCAATTTGTAATTGTCAATTTTTTTAAAGGGGGAATGTCAATAAACTGCCTTTAATTATAAAATGTGACTACCAACCATGATTGCATCCCGCTTCCTCTTTTATAGTATTTAAGATAAGGTGTGTAAGTGTGGTATGATTAAGAAATCACGTATCAGCAGACTTGTAGGAGCTGTAGAGGGGACTTAGTAGATGATGATTTATTAAGGAATGCATGTCTTGAAAAGTAATGTTATGATTTAAGAACAGTTTGAGGATCGGATTACTTTCAGATCTACCGCATCACGGTACGCACACAGCGGAGACAATGAGCAGCGACCTGTTTGCTAGCAGGAGCACATGGGGTAGTCAGTGCACCTAGTGAATGCCCACGAGTTCTATGTGACGGAGCACGTGTTCTTCGAAGTGGAGAGCGCAGCACGTCTGTGAAGCACCAGAGCCTTTATTGAAGGCGGACGAAGAACAGAGAGTCCTCTGAGTTTGTGCACGTACTGTGAAGTGGGAGATTTCAAAGTGAACCGATTTTCAATCTTATATGCATACGGTGCTTTTAGGAAGTGGATTCATTACAAAAACTTCACTTATCAAGGCCTCTCTAGGTTCCCTAGAATCACTACATAGGGTTGTCAGAAACAATCTGAAAAGCTTGTAAGGATGCTAAAGGGTAAGTTGTGCTGAGATGTAATTGCTAAGCAGAAACCTCAATACGTTGCGCCGTTTCCGTGTTAATTAGCGTTTAAGGTAGCCAATCAGGCCACTGCGTGCAAATTGAAGTGGTCAGCCAGGGAGAGTGTCGCTAAAAGTGTTTTTCGTTTTGGTTCCTAAAACTTAACTGCGACACAAACGTTAGACATGCGTCGCTGGTAAGCGTCAATCCCGATCGTAAGACTCAGCAATGTAGTGCGTTATCATCTATGCTATGAGAAGAACTGACAGAAATAGTATCTGGCAGGTCGACTGAATCTGCGTCCGCAACGACCCGACTGGTTAACTTCAGTGCTAATTAAGTCTGAAACCACATACTTTCTGAATAATTATTTCTCAGCATAACCTATACACACACCAAAAAAAGTTTAGCATCACCTTGGTTCAGAGAGTTTCGGAACCTGCACAGAAAATTGTAATAGAGGCCAACATAGACATCACTTCCCCCCTTTTTATTGCTCAGGGAAACTAAACATTGCATGTTGTACCACCATACAGCAAGACTTTCAGAGGTGGTGTACACACCGGTACCTCAGTAGCACAGCAGCACGTTCTCTTGCATTAATGAATACCTGTATTCGTCGTAGAATACTACCCACAAATTCAGCAAGGCACTGGTGGTCCTGATTGTCCCATTGCTCAACGGCGATTCGGCGTGGTTGGCGGGTCGAGTCATCCATAAACAGCCCTTTTCAATCTATGCCAGGCATATTCGATAGGGTTCATGTCTGGAGAACATACTGGCCACTCTATTCCAGCGATTTCGTTATCCTGAAGAAGCCATTCACAAAATTTGCACGATGGTGGCGCGAATTGTCGTCTGTGAAGACGAGCGCCTCGCCAATATGCTGCCCGTATGGTTGCAACGTCGTTCGGAGGATGGCATTCACGTATCGTGTAGCCGTTACGGCGCCTTCCATGACCACCAGCGGCCTACGCCGACTGCACATAATGCCAACCCAAAGCAGAAAGGAACCTCCACCTTGCAGCACTCGCTGGACAGTATGTCTATGGCGTTCAGCCTGACCAGGTTGCCTCCGAACACGTCTCCGACGATTGTCTAGTTGAAGGCATATCAGACACTGATCGGTGAAGAAAACGTGATACCAATCCCGAGCCGTCCATTCGGCATGTTGGATTCATCTGTACGGCGTTGCATGGTATCGTGGTGGCAAAAGATGGACGTCGGGAGCGAAGTTGCGCATCGTGCAGCCTATTGCGCACAGTTTGAGTCGTAACACGACGACCTGTGGCTGCACGAAAAGCATTATTCTACATGGTGGCTTTTGTGTCATTGATCCTCCAAGCCATAAATCGTAGGTAGCGGTCATTCACTGCAGTAGTAGCACTTGGGTGGTCTGAGCGAGGCATGTCATCGACAGTTCCTGTCTTTCTGTATCTCCTCCATGTCCGAACAAAATCACTTTGGTTCACTCCGAGACGCCTGGACATTTCCCTTGTTGAGAGCGCTTCCCGGCACAAAGTAACAATGCGGACGCGATCGAACCGCGGTATTGAGCTTCTAGGCATGGTTGAACTACAGACAACCCGAGCCGAGTACCTCTTTCCTGGTGGAATGACTGGAACTGATCGGCTGTCGGACCCCCTCCGTCTAATAGGCACTGCTCATGCATGGTTACTTACATATTTGGGCGTGTTTAGTGGCATCTCTGAACAGTTAAAGTGGCTTTCTGTGATACAGTATCCACAGTCAACGAGTATCTTCAAATGTTATTAGAACAGGAGTGATGCAAAACTGTCTTTGACGTGTATATATAGTGTTGAGCGTTACAATTGCGGAAGATATTTAGATCTCTAATGATGACTGAGGATGGTGTCATATGAATGCGTGGTGTCTCTTGTTTTGGACTTGTGCTAAATAAGAGACACCAAGCATTTGTGCAACTGATTTGCCTCGGTGAGTAATAAATCCACAACCTTTAATGCTGATACGCATTCGACCTCCAGCGAGAATTCAATATTAGCAGGCATCGACGACACGGACGGGGAGTGCAGGTAGGTGACTCTAGGTGTGAATGTGAATCAGCAAGGAGGTGTGGCGAGAAAGTCTGCGAATTTGTGATAAACGCTGTGTCCGGGTGGCATACGGGTTAACGGAGTAGCCTAGTAAGCAGAAGATCCGTGTCCCAGTCCAGAACCCATTTTCCACTCATCTCCGGTGATTCTGCTAAAAGTCAGAATGCGACTGATATCATTAGTCCCTTCCCTTCCCTTCCCTTTCCTTTTCTTCCCCGCCAGCCCCCCCCCCCCCCAACGATCTTCCCTGTACATAACAATATCTATGTTGCGGATCGACGAATGTGTTCCTTTTTTTTTTTTTTTTTTGGAGCATGTGCGAAAGAACAGACACCACGCATTCATATAATTGATTCCTCTCAAGGGGTAATGAATTCACAACTTCCGATTTGGATGCTCATTTACATTCGACCTCCAGCAGGAATCTGAATTTAGCTACAGGGGGAATGGACGGGGTCTACAGATAGGTGGCGCTAGCTGAGAATGTGAGTCAGCAGAGGACCGTGTCGCGATAGTCCACGAATTTGCAATACACACTGTGTCTGGGTGGCACAGAGCTTAATGTTGCTGCCTGGTAGGTAGGAGATGCCGCATTTGAATCGTAGCCTGGCACACATTTTGACTTGTATTTCCGCATAAAACATCTGCCCAGTGAGCAGTATGTTCCGGGTTCGAGTCCCGGTCGGGCATACAGTTTCACTCGTATTTACACACAAATGTCTTGATGCAGCTGATATCATTAGTTCCCTACATTCTTCCCCACACTCTCGCCCCCACCTCCACCTTACATTCAGTTTACATAACAATCTATTAATGTTGATTTTCCCCTGGGCAGCAGGACAGATGTTGAAGTGCGGACATTCTGACAGGCATAGTTCACTTTATGGCACAGTTGCGACCATGCAGAAAACATCAGGTAGCGAATTATGGGATGTGTTCGCAGGGAGACTATTAGTCACAGAGAAAAAACGAATAACACACTGAAGTTGCTACGTATTAAGGTACTGATGATCAAAACATATGTTACATATACCCATAACACCCTCTGTGTGTATAGACACCAAAGCGAATAGTTTCCCTAATCCATTACTCCAAGACGGTGATCAATAAATTTGATTGCTGTGTGACTGTTCACAGAATACAAGAAGTGCCAGTTAAAGTGTATGGTTACATTGCCTAGAGGAAACGTGTTTTCGTAAAATGTGCAAGTGTACGTTGGCCCGTTTTATGAATACACTTTTCCCCTTAGGAATTTACCATTCCTTTAAACTGGCGCTTCTCATATTTTGTGAACACTCACGCAGCATTGACATTTATAGATTTTTTTTTTTGTAGGTACGGGTTAGGGAAACTTTTTGCTTGGACGTCCATCACTTCATAGGTTAACCAACAGCTCTTCTACCTGTCGTATGGTATCTCTTAAGAAGTTTCGACATTTTCCCGTCATTCAGCCTTTGAAGCTGGTTCATTTATTTTCTCTGTTTTTTTTTTAAAGATATTTGTCAGTGGGTTGCCATATAAATAAATATACCCATAAAATCCTGTTTGTGCATGGACAGCAAAGCGAAATGGTTCCCTAATCCGTGACAGCAAGAAGAAGATAAATAAACTTCGTTGCTGTATGACTGTTGCCAGAATACGTCAAAAAACGCCAGTTTAGGTGAATGGATACATTCCCTAGAGTAAACGTGTTTTCGTAAAATGTGCAAGTGTACGTTTGCAGCTCTTGGAAACTTTATATCAATAGCTAGTATTTTTATTTCGTATTTCCCCTAGATTATTCAAGTTCCACATCGTTCAAATGTTCAACTGTGTGTGAAATCTTATGGGACTGCTAAGGTCACCAGTCCCTAAGTTTACACACTACTTAAATTATCCTAAGGACAAACACACACACCCAGGCCGAGGGAGGACTCGAACCTCCGCCAGGATCAGCCACACAGTCCATGATTGCAGCGCCTGAGACCGCTCGGCTAATCCCGCGCGGCTCCACATCCTTAAGTTGGGAATCGCGCTGCGGCTGGTTTACAGAATCACAATCTCAGAACAAAATTCCCATTTCAGTGCACTATCTTTTGGGATTTCTGTTTCGGGCTTCTTTGTTTTGCAACACATATCGATAGAGATTTATTTATTTTATAGTATACATTTCCGCTATAATACTTGTTGAAAGTGGTAATCTAATTTTTATTAGTCGATGGCTTAAAATCATAGCCAGTACATATTGTGTGTAAGGGATGAAGAGCTATTTGAAGAAATCTTCGTTCCCTTGCAGCAATATTTTTTCAGTATGAAATAAAAGAAGGTCCAAATGTGTGGATCCATTTGTATGTGCACATTTAGTGTTCCATTTCTTTTGGCACATGTCTTAAAATATTCGTCTTGTTCCTAAATCAGTTCTTGGAACGAGAAATGTTATTCTCTTCTGGTCTCCCAGTAATAGAAAATGAAATCACAACTCTTAATCAATGTTAGAGGAAATAAGCAGAAATGACTGATGAAGCAGTACCAGGTCTTCACTCTGTTTATATTTGCTAATGTCGTAGCTTAGGAACTTCACATTCCAACGTTGAATGAGTGATAAACTACGTGGCAACTATATAAAAGTAAAATTGCATGTATTTCCTGATATCCGTCGATTCTATCCGCAAAGACGTAAGTCACCCACTCCACAATTTTCCTCAAAAGTATCATTCGTTTTTAATCACTTGTTCCAGCACATGTTGAATTTATCGTTTTTTTTATCTCCATAGCGGAGTACTTCATTTCATTAATGTTGCGCCTCGAATGTGACGACGAGCGAGTTCCTAAAAGGCCAAACACCTAATATGCTACCAACAAAGACAAATTAAACCATAAATGGGGGACCTCGCTCAAAAGAAAAACGCATCGTCTGCTAAATGAAAAATGTTGGTATGGAGCGCTTTGAAATGAGAAAAAATTGTCGAAACACAGTGAACTTAGTATAATTAAACAGTGATTAAAAACTGGCTGTCGTAGTAAGTAATTGTGAATTTGTTACCAGATGGAAGTCATATTTACACGCCTCTATACAACAATTTTATAATGGACAAAATAAAGGTACTGAAGCTTCTCATGCTTCTGTTCCGTGTGCCGTCGGTCAAGTCAATTAAAGTAAGAAAGTAAAATTTTATAGCAGTAAAATTTGTCTTTATTGTGTAGATGTGAATAATTGGCTTGCCACCGCCGACCCAACGATATGTTTACCTATACGCCTCATTCCATTTCCTTTTCAGTTTTATTCATGAATAACAACCAATAACGGCTACTCTCCTAAAAACATTAACATAAGTATAAAGAGAAGGGATAAGGAAGGGGGAGTTTAATTTAAATGGCGTGCTGTTCAGTGTACAATAAAGACAAGAATAATGTAGTGTGGGACTAGGGTAGGAGTGTGGGAGAGGGAGGGAGGGTCGGCCATGATCTGAGGGTAGAAATTATGTAGCTGCTATATCTGGTATTAATGTGCTTCAGTAATTTAGTATTACAATTATTGAGAGGCAAAAAAGCCTAATCTTTTAGGCAGTGTGCTTTACGTATCAAATACACACTCTGATATGATCGAAAGGATCTGTACACGTATTGTAAGCCCACAAATACATGTTCTTGTATGAAACCTAGCCCGAATTTACCTAATCCTCTATAAAATATCTAGGTACTACGAAAGCTGTGTACCCACAAACTGTTATCCAACTTAAACTCGTATACTATAACCTTTGGCTAAACGGAACCTAATTTGAAATGAACTGTATCTGGTGTGAATAAAACTTGTCCTCATGTTAAATGCGCACCTGAAGTAAAACAACTATCTGGCCGTAATCAAAATTTCCACTCATGTCTTCACAATATTATAGCAAATTTATCGAAAGTACAACAGCATACAGGGAGCAGGCAGGTCCTAAGGTAAAACTAAAACTCCGCCCGAACAGTCCATGAAAGCCCAACGGTACCGATCGGCCGCCGTATTGTCCACAGCCCACAAGCGTCACTGGATGTGGATGTGGATGTGGAGGAGCATGTGGTCAGCACAGCGCTCTCCCAGCCATATGTCAGTTTACGAGACCGGAACCGCTACTTCCCAAGATATTAGCTCCTCAGTTTGCCTCACAAGGGCTGACAGCATCCTTCTTGCCAACAGCGCTCAGCAGACCGGATGGTTACCCATCCAAGTACTAGCCCAGCCCGGCAGCGCTTCAGTGATTTGACGGGAACCGGCGTTGCCATTGGGCAACGCCGTTGAATGGGCCCTAAGCTAGATCTTTATTTTTAAATAAAATTTCCAAATATTCAAGCTGTTGCGCACCGTATGGTGCAACGTGGTAATACGTAATGACAAACCTTCCTTAAACAGTGTGATAGGAAGAGTAACTATTCATATGAAATGATTTTCCAAAACGACGATTTTAGTATGAAGTATGTATTCAAAAAGAGAGAGTAAAGCTTCACATGATCTTCACACATAATACTGCTCTGAACATTATTAAGTGAACAATGATTTGAAAAGCGTACAATGGTTCAAATAGCTCTGAGCACTATGGGACTTAACATCTGAGGTCAGCAGGCCCCTAAAACTTAGAACTACTTAAACCTAACTAACCTAAAGACATCAGATACATCCATGCCCGAGACATGATTCAAACCTGCGACCGTAGCGGTTCGAGACTGAACCACCTAGAACCGCTCGGTCACAGTGGCCGGCGCGTACAACGTTAACAGAAAATTTCCAAAAAAACGAAACTGATTAATCAATTGGTATCTTAATGCATGGCTATCGGATGTAGGGTGGTCTTTCTCTGAGCTCTGAGTAAATTAATTAGCTGACAATCATTCGGAGAAGCTAGCTGTGTAGTGCAACAGCCTTACCTCAAATTGTCTGTCTTCCAAAAAAATAACATTATTCAAAATTTATATTGTGTTCTGCCTCCAGTATGTACATCATATTCGTCCTTGCTGTCCTTTACAATAAATCTTTCTTCATTCAACTTACATAGTCACAAGTCAATACAGCACTGCTGAGTACATCTATATCTACATGTATACTCTGCGTATCATATTTAAGTGCCTGGAAGAGGGTTCATCGAACCACCTTCACAATTCTCTATTATTCCGATCTCGTATAGCACGCGAAAGAACGAACAGCTATATCTTTCCGTATGAGCTCTGATGTCCCTTATTTTATCGTGGTGATCGTTTCTGCCTATGTAGGTCGGTGTCAACAAAATATTTACGCATTCGGAGGAGAAAGTTGGTGATTGCTATTTCGTGAGGAGATTCCCTCGCAACGAAGAACGTCTTTCTTTAAATGATGTCCAGTCCAAATCTCGTATAATTTCAGTGACAATCTCCCATATTTCGCGGTAGTACGAAACTTGCTTCCCTTCTTTGAACTTTTTCGATGTACTCCGTCAGTCCTATCTGGTAAGGATCCCACACTGCGCATAAGTATTCGAAAAGAGGACGGACAAGTGTAGACAGTTTTCTTAGTAGATCTATCATTTACCACACTTCAGTTAAGTATGTATCAGACTACGCAGAGCCAAAGATGGTGCCACGATAAGACCAAAGACTGTTTAATAGTAGCATAACTTGCTCGCTCTCTCTGACGTACACATCGATAGCTTATAAAAACCAAAATGACATGTCCACTTCACACTACTGGTGGACATGAACATCGGACGGGTCCAACCTTCGCCTTTATTACGGGTTGATGCTGTTGGGAACATTTTCCACGATTTGAGTGGCCGTGGAGGAATGACGGCCCATTCTACGTCAAAAGAAGGTAATGATTTTGGATACTGTGGTCTGGAGTGAAGTCGACTCTCTAACTCATCCTAAAGGTTGGAATCAGGCCTGGACTATGAACTGGCCAACCCCTTTCAGGAATATTATTCTCCACAAATCATTACGCTACATATCCTGCTGTATGACAAGTTTCGTGTCATTGTGATACAAACCATTATCGTCTCCAAGCTGTTCATCCACCGTACGCAGTGTAAATGTTGTAAAATATGTTCATATTCTCTTTCTTAAGAGCGATAAGGGGACCACACGCGTACCATGACATACCCTGTTCCACACTATTTACGGTAGCAAGTAACCTACCCAGCCATTCACCAAAGCCATATAATTCCGTCGGATTCCCGCAGGGTATAGCGTAATTCGTCACTCCAAAGTAACCGTTACCACTCATCCACTGTCGCTCTTTACGTGGCCTCAATCAGCGCTTAAAAGTCACAGAAATAATATCTTGAATGCTGTTTGCTCCGTGGATTTGATGTATTTACCAAGTGTGACTGATGATGGGCTATAAACCGAAAAACCGATTTGGGCAAATACACATTTCTAGCGCAGCTCATGTTGTGTAGCAGGCGTCCTTTAACAAACTTACAGAAATAAGTTACCAGACCTTTGCACCTCACTCTTTTTAAATCCCTACACAGAGTCATTGCGCTTGCTGTATTGCTGGTAACATTTTGAAACTCACGAGAGAGTCCTTCGGCTGCATTCTTATCGTGATTTTTTCTTACAACCACCCTTCGCATTGTTCGATGGTCCTGTCTATGAGGTCTGCTTGGTCTTGGTATCGCTGCGATTGTTCCTTCGTGTTTCCAATTCACAGTCACATCGCCAAAAGTTGATTTGAGAAAGTTTAAGAAATTTGAAATATCTCAAACGGATTTATTACTCATGTGACATCCAGTGACTAGTGTGCGTTCGAAGTCACTGACCCCTCCTAATAGACTCACTCTGGTGTTATTCTCTGCTGACAACACGGTACTCCCTGCATCCTTCTATATTGGCGTGTCCACGTCTTCTGACATTTAGAGGTGTTTCCAGATACTTTTAATATGATAGTTTGTGATAACTCAGTAAAATTTGTGCAGGCGATTTCTGCTACTTGGAAAATGTACTTCTTCTAGTTGCCTTATGTCATTTGTCATTCTAATATTGAAATGGCACGATCATGAAGAATGAGATGTAGAACAAACTGTAATTTATTCTTGTCTGTCACATTTTCAACAAATCATGACATATATAGGAACTGAAGCTTAGTGCAGAACATATGTTTAAGTGACTCAAATCGTAAATGGAGTTCATTTGGCTCTGTTTCCACCATTTTTCTACAGTTAAACGGAAAATTCCTGTCCTCCTTGTTACTGAAATATTATGCAGACACACATGCCATGTTTTGAGAAAAAGTACGTAGATCCTAGTGGCCATAGTAACTTTTTATAAAGGCTTTTAAAACACTAAACCGCCTTGTTTTCAACCCGCATAAAGAACAATGGACTGATGCTCCGAGATTCTTTGCAGGAGATCTCGTCAGGATAAAAGTCGAAACGTCTTTTCATATTTGTCCTTGCGTGACAAAATGGTGCTACCCAATGATCAAAATATTTCGCAAGACTGTAAAATCTTTGATTTTATAGTCTCTGAAGGTCATGAAGTTTTCCTTCCGCCAACATAAGAATTTTAGGGGGACAGAAATTGAACGAAAAGAAATCAACAAACTACTTCTACGGCCGGTCTGGGTGGCCGAGCGGTTCTAGGTGCTATAGTCCAGAACCTCGCGACCGTTACGGTCGCATGTTCGAATCCTGCCCCGGGCATGGGATTGTGTGATGTCCTTAGGTTATTTAGGTTTAAGTAGTTCTAAGTTCTAGGGGACTGATGACCACAGCTGTTAAGTCCCATAGTGCTCACAGCCATTTGAACCATTTTAGTTCTATGAACAGAAAATCGCCTGAGGATCAAACAAAGACTTTGAAAAGCTTATTGCTGCATTCTAAAATTAGGACACAATTAATGGCTGCAGTTATTCTTTCGTTTCAGAATAGTTGAAACCATTTGGTATAAATTCGATTAATAGGTGACAACGCAATCAAGTTAAACTGAGATGTTTTGAAGGGGAAATTTATTTGTCGTGATAATTGAGGAATTGTTGGCCGGTGTGGACGGAGCTGACGAGGTGCGTTCGGTGGAGACGGTCGCCGTTTCTCACAGACGCGATCGAACGTCACAGGAATGCGTGGGATGCCGCCACTAATGGGAGCCCAGCTCGTCCCGGCCCATTTGCATGCGAATTGTGGAGACGACGACTAGCGCGCCATCTGGCGCCGAACCGATAGGACCGCAGCAGATAACGTGGAGGGAGGGAGTGGGCGGCTGCCCTCGCTCGTGAATCCGGGCTGTGAGCATTCGCCGCTCGGCAGGAAAGTCGAGGAACAATTATCACTGTACAGGAATCTCACTTTCGTGAATCTGCCACTGGTAATGGGCCAACCGGTTCAGCAGACTTTCTATTATAAGCTCTCTGACACCTAAAAAAGCGAACTAGTCTTCTCTGAAAACAAAGGGAGAAAGATTAGTATTTATCGTCCCATCGACGTCGAGGTCATTATAGACGGAGCACAAGTTTGGATTAAGGAAGTTCGGGAAGGAATGTTTTAGTGTCTTTCGAACGCGATGATCTTAAATTTCTGTTTTAATGGATATAAACTGGCATGCTGGAACGAAGAATATAAGGTGGCACTCAGTTTTATCAGTTTGACAAGAGGAAACTACAGTCGTCCAGCCATAAACGTGGGTTCCTTGATTGCTCAGGAAGATACATAATCGAGACTACAACAGATGAAACATTAGTTCACTTTATTACATGAATGACAATGATTTACTTAACTTGATACAACTCTCTGCCACCAGAGTGTTAAATGACTCAAGCATCACTTGACATAGTAAGTAACTAACTGTTCTCTTGAAGTATAATGCTCAGCATATACAAAAGTGCACATTCGTCTGAGACTTGAATAACTCTTCAGCCATACTCGATGACGTTGATTGCTACAGTTAATTTCACGAATTTGGCCAGGGCGCTTCCATGCTCGGATCTATAGTGAGCTCCATGTGAGGGCGCTGCTGTGTTGAGAGAAAGGGTATGTCTTCTTCGGCATCTCCCTTTCGTCACTGCGCATTGCAGCGAGACATCGCTAATATCTCTGGAATCGATATGCGCTGCCGACCACATTAACCACAACACTTGTGTGGTTCTTCATCTACCACAAATGCAGTGTCGTACTGGATTCTTACATGGCTGTGAAACATTGCAACTCTGTGATTTTAATAAATCTGTCCAAATTAAAATAAACACAACGAAAACGCTAATATCCAAGATGACAATGTAGTGAAGAATTTTGTTGTGACGAATTTATTGCATTATTTATTCTTAACAAATGAATTCATAGATATATTTGCTCTATAAAGGGATGTGTGAGGTTTCATGTGAACATTTAGCATGCACCTGAGAGGCTAGAGGTAAGACCTGGTGATTTATGCGGTGAATTGATCACTCCCCACGAGGTTATGCGGAATGAAAAGGCAGAGTCTTGTAACGGAGAACTAATTGACTAACTGAATTAAAAAGCGGTATCCCAAGTGAACATGTAATTTGGACATCACAACTGACACAACAGAAATTCTTATAACGTTTTCCATCAAACAACTAAATGAAACGAAAGTTCACTATATATGTGACTATTACTAGACCCATTTATATGATTCCAGTCACTGAACGAATAATATACATAACTGCAAAAAAAAAAAAGAAAAAAAGGGATGCAAAGACACGTACGAAAGACCTTGGAACAGGTCAATGGGTTTGAGATAGAATGATACGAAAATGGCGTGCACAATAACCCGTAATGATTGCTAAATAAGTTGATAGCCTAAGGAAAGATTCAGAAAAGTATGAACAAGCGGCAGTCCTCTCGTCTAAGCATATTTTGGGTGGAGCTATCTGGCTACGAAATATCTCATAAGAAGGAAATTTTCACTTGAAAAAAAAATAATAAATTGGCGGTCCTCTCATAATGGCTTATGAAAATACGGTTCGTTCTTGCCACTGTGCTGATGCTCGGGTACGGAGGATGGGTGCAGAAGTGGCTGAGAATTCTAAGTTCAGGTCCAGTACCTGTGGTCAGTTCTAAAGTTAACACAACTCTATTATCTCTCTGGCGCCTTGCTGCGAAGTCAGTACTCTTATGTCTTAAGACATTCCGAGTTACAACCACGGAAAAGTTTATAACAGTAGCAACTATTTCCCTACTCCTAAAGAAACTGCCGTGTGTAATCATTTCTGCTCTCTTAGAGAGGTGTGAGGGACAGAGATTCTCTGCCACTGAATGTGTGTTTTAACATGCTGTCTAACGAAAACATATGCATATATGTGATCACAATTTCTTATCCCCACTGTCAAACTAATTATTATGAACCAATCACAGGCCTCCATCTGAAATGTAATGCTTTCTTAAAAAATTTAACACCTATACCTGTGATCTCCTTCGGCCCCCAAAGGCAGTCTTCCACCACGAGTGCGTCCTGTTTTCCTGAAGCTACAGCCAATTTTATCTTTTCTAAAGAAGATTCTTTAAATTCTTCGCTTTCTGAAAGCTTACAGCACATTGGGCACTATCTCGTGGCATGCTGCCTCTTCAGTGACGGGTTAATTTTTTTATGTCTGTTGAAAAAAAAAAAAACAGTGCTCTGTGCTCTGTCGCAAGCCCTTACCTGCGGGACACCTGGCTCTTGGCAGAAACACTTTTATTGTCTGCAGTCGTTGGTATTAGATTCAACTGTGCGCATACTTTCAGGCAGTGCTAGAAATTTAAATAGACTGGATATCTTCACCTGAATGATGATTTACTAATAACAGTATGGAGCAGTTTCTGGAAGACCTATCCCCTGACAAATGGTATTCCAAATAATCTTAATGAACAAGGGACTTTGCATTCAAGAATCAAATTACGTATTACACCAAATAACGGTACAATTTAGATTAGCGAGTCTGTGGTCTCTCCAGCTGAAATAGATGCTAACTGAATGAAACATTTGTAAGACCACGTGGTATTCCATACCATCATGAAAAGCATAAAGTGAATTAACGCTCTATGTATCTAAGCGAATTTAGTGATTTTTAAGTGGGGGAGATCGGTACAAGCCTAATCCGAGTACCATGGAGCGTCGAAACAAACGGATACAACCTGATTTCACGATATCAAAATTCACTCGAAATAACAAATGTGACACATAAAAAAATCATTCAGATATAGTCAAAGTCACTCCTTGCGCCAGTATGTGCTGACACCCACAGATTTAGAGGCGTTAAACTCACAACCAACTTCGCGTTTCAACAGAGCGTCCATACTCACTGGCTCCTTACAGCAAACTCGCATTTTTCTATTCTTCCTCTCCCTACACCACACGCAAACCTCAGCGTCGGTCCTCTATGGAGCGGACAGCGAACTCAGCAACCTCCTACAACCACCAGAAACGTGATGCGCTATGCCAGCTATAGAGGCTCGTAAATGGGCAGGTCTTTGTTGCTCTCGGTTCTTTTAAAACAGAGAATGCTTTGAGATGGATGACAAACCTTTCACCGTGCCAATCAAAAGTCACGATGTATTAACAATAGGGGAAAAGTTCGGCTCTGCCGTTACGATGCGATCCCGCCAATTACGTTTTATGGGAAATCTAAATGACGTGTCCCCCCGCATTCCAGAGAAAGAAGAACGGAAACCTCCACTGATTAGCAGCTCACCCGTCATATTCTCACGTCATTCACTTCATTCAGGCTGCCACCCCATGATTTAGTACAGCAGGCGGCTTTAGACTGATAATCTTAACAGATTTTGCAGAGAAATAAAACAAAATGTCATACAGGAGGCCTCCTCCAAGCATCGACTTGTGAAAGACAGATGAATCAGATAATCATTATTAATATACAATACTGGTAAGTCAGCGAATTACAGCGTTGTGGAAGAGGTACGAACCTAAAATACGCCTTGCACCCTTTCAAAGGAACCATCTCAGCATTCACCTCAAGCAACTTAGAGAAGTAATGGAAAAATTAAATTAGGATTGCCGACGGGGATTTGAGCCGTCGTCCTTTCAAATGCGAGTCCAGTGGGCTAACCTTCTAACCACTGCGCTACCTTGCTCAATGTCTCCCATTCGAGTGCTGTAGATTTTAAGGAACTGAGATCAAGCGGTGATGTGACCGTCCAACGCTGACCTGTCATGGTAATCATGTGATGCATACGTGGTACCATTTGGTTGCATCGAATCAGTGCAATTGGAGACGTCTATATGCAGACGCGACAGGTAGGCTGGAACGAGGTACAGTGTTTGGACTTCTCATGACTGTCCTATTTCTTAACGAATTACTGCGGACTGTACACCGATGCGTCAAAAGTGTCGCGATGCCTCCTAATGTCGTGTGTAACCTCCTTTTGCCAGGCACAGTGCAGCAACTCGACGTGGCATGGACTCACCAAGTCATTCGAAGTCACCTGCAGTAATACTGAGCCATGCTCTCTCTATAACCTCCCGTAATTGCGAATGTGTCATTCTTGCAGAATTTTGCGCACAAACTAACGTCTCTATCGTGTCCCATGAATGTTCGATTGGACTCCTGTCGGACGATTTGGGTGGCCAAGTCTTTCGCTCGAATTATCCAGAACGTTCTGCAAATAAATCTCGAACAGTTGTGGCCTGGTGACATGGCGCATTGTCATCCATAAAAAAAATCCATGTAAATGCAGCCCACACCGTTACTGAACCTCCACCAGCGTAACATATTAACGGCAAATTCCGCCACTCTGTCATAACGGATATACTCGTCGCAAACCCCCCATTGTTCTGTGGTTATTCCAGGCACTGTTGCTTGTCTGTTAACACTGACCTCTCTACGCAAACGCCACTGCTCGCGGTCGTTATGTGAAGACCATAGGTAACTGCGTTGTCCGTGATATGAGTCAATGCCTTAAATCTGGTTTTCTCAGCACGCTCTTGACACCGTGGAACTTGGATTACTGAATTTCCTAACGATTTCCGAAATGGAACGTCCTATGTGTCTACTTCCAATTACCATTCCGCGTTCAGTGTCTGTCAATTCCCGTCGTGCGGTTGCAATCTCGTCGGAAACCTCTCCACACGAATCACCTGAGTACAAATGACAGCTTCGCTAATGCACTGCCGCATTATACCTTGTGTACGCTATACCATCGCCATAAGTGCGTATCGCTATCCCATGACTTTTGCCACCTCAGTCTTCAACATTTCTACAAGAACTGGTGTGCCAACCGCAGCCATTGAACATAGTGTGAGAAGAGTGGACGCCAAAAGATCGTAAATGACATGGACAGGAGACTACTGTACTAAGTGTCCTCTTTAAGCGCATTAGAGCAATTTCCACTAAGTTTTGGTGTGAATCATGTTACATAATAAGCTCAAATGCAATCTGCTGGTTGTTAGTGTTCCGTCCCTCAATAGGTAAACAAGGCACGTTTTGTAAGAGCACTTTCTCGGCCATCTGTCCTTCTGTCTGCCCGACTGTTACAAAACCCTAGCGTCAGGAACGGGTAGACGAATGAGGTGTAAATCTATGTCAAATATAAAGATCTACGGTTCCTTCGCTGTATTAAAATGTTGAAGCTTATTAAGTCACTTCAATCAAAAGGTACGGCTGCTTATGGTCATGTGTTCTGATAGCACAGAACTCACTCATCAAATCTCATAGAGTGCTTCCAGTTGACATAGAATCATGAAATTTGGCCAGAAGCAAGACTTTACAGTGCAACTACAGGAAAACATCAGATAATTGTTCATTTTTAATTACATCACACAATAAATTTTTCTGTGATTTGTTTCCCGACTCTCTGACTGTCTGTCCGTTCATCTCTCAAGAAGGTTTTCTTAAGAACGGATAGACCTGTCAATTTGAGAAGTCACGTATTAAGAACTACGCTCCCTTGGTGGTCTGACCAAAATAAGCTTCTTGGTCAATGCATAAAAAATAAGTCCTTTTATTTCATACATTCTTCTTATTATTTTCAAACTCACAAAAAACTGTACAGTACCTACTTCCTGTTGACTTACAATAACGAAACTTGTCAAGAAGCAAGGCTCCACAGTAAAACTAAAGGACAAAAACCCAAATAGTATTAATTTGTAATTATATCACACGAGATAAAGTTCTTTGTCATTCTCAAAGGTCTTCGAATTCCCAAAACCGATATCTGTCAAGTATCGATATTAATAACAGGCAAAAATAGTTGAGACTCTAGGTTTCAGGGATGGATGAACAGCCTATATATGTAATTATTTTCATCATGGCAGCAACAACAGCAACCGTTAAGAAATGGTCTCGAATAAATAACAGCTCACAGTGGCACTAAATTATGTTTATTTTAAAACTCGACCATGGTTTCTGCTATAATAATGTAGCCATTTTCAGAAGTCATACACACTAATAAATGTAGAATGTCATAACCCAGCGGCTGAGTCAAGACCAATGTATAACAGAGGTAGTGGTGTAGTACATACGATGTCGTATGTAATTTTACTTATGTTCGAAACAGGCTTATGTCTGTTGAAGTTATTTCATTGGTCTTGACGCAGCCGCTGGGCTAAGACATTTTTCATTTATTAGTACGTATGACTTCTGAAGAAGGCTATATTATTATAGCAGAAACCATGGTCAAGGCTTAAAATAAACGTAGTGCAACTGTGGGCTGCTTTTCATTCGAGACAATATACGCAATAAATTTTTTTCAGAACCGTCGATATCTGAATCGTTCTTGCACCTATCCAAACTTTTTTTTAAATTTAAATTTACGTCAACAACAGCTGTAATCACTACGAAAGTATACTTCACACGTATGTTTTTCAGCAAACAAGGTAGAATGGTACTGACAAAGGCGGCAGTGACGAAGTGCTTTGTTTGACCGAAAGTGTGTTTTCGATGTCCTATAATTTGATACAGCCGGTTTCAAACGGGGATTTCTTCTGTCACTGAGGGCACGTCTATCTCAGCCAGTTTCTGAACGACCTTTACACAGGGACCTGCATTCAATGGAGATCAAGGGACGTGTACGTCCCTAAAGGTGATGGTTCTCATCGCCACCTTAGCTGCACATCGTCAATGGACCAAAAAACAGAAACGTCACAACTGGCCGTATGCGTGCAGCATGACCAGACGGCCTATAAATTTGCATTTCAAATGATTCTAGGGGATGAGTGCATGTGTGGTCCAACGATGCATTTAACAGGCTGTTTGTGGAGGGTGTATTTCAAGCCGGCGGTGATGTTGTGATGTTTCGGGAATTTTTGGTTCAGCGTGTAAATTTTAAGTTGACAAATCAGAACAACTCGAAAATAAGCTTGACTCGAAAAAATGTGTAGAACCCAAAGTTGATTATTTTTGGAAGAGGATAACAAGTGATGCTAAAATTAGCCCGACACCCCACTGCCTGGGAGTTGGGTGGGAGGTAACTTTAAAATTTCAAATGAGAACCCCCCCCCCCCATTTTTTTTTTTTTTTATAGCAGATTCAGATTCTACATATAAAATCTACGTATATTTTGTCTTAAACACTTGTTTTTATTCTTGAAAATTCATATTCTCATTTTGGCATAGAAAATGGTTACGGATAAATAAAAAAAGTACTTATTTACTTCGTAAATTTTGATTTTGCAAAATTAAAACTCTCCGCATAGGGTGGGGTTTGAGAGAGAGGAATTAGAGTTTTACAAATATTGACCCACATATTAATTTTTTGCGAAGATTCGGATAAGGTTTGGCTTGTCATCATTGGTAGAACTCTAATTCTTCTCTGTCAAACCCACCCTATGGGGAGAGTTTCAGTTTTAGCGAATCAAAATTTACGAAGTAATTTTTTTTTATTTATCCGTTACCGCTTTCCACGCAAAAATGAGAAAATGGATTTTCTTCAATTATAGCGCCAACTACCAAGAATCAGAACAAATGTTTAAGATAAAATGTACGTAGTTTTATATGTAGAATCGGATTCTGCAGTAACAAATGGGGTTTCGCATTTGAAATTTTAATGTTTCCTCCCGCCCCACCCCCAAGGAGATGACGTGGCGGACTAATTTCAGCATCAGCAGGTGTACCCCTCAAAAATATTGAACTTTGTATTCTGCACATTTTTCTTCGTGTGAAGCTTATTTTTCGAGTTATTCTGGTTTGTCAACTTAACAATTAAACCCCCAGTATATCTTGGCTTGGGTCCACTCTTCCTGTTTACCGTGAATATGAACCATGGTGCCTATTTCAACAGTCCTGGTGGCCATGTGTTGCCCTTTGTTCTACACCTTCAAGATAAGCATCTTGCGGACAGTCCCATGTTTCAGGCTGAGAAAATATGGGTTCAAATTACTGGCAGCGTACTTTCGTAGCTTGACGAAGGCTCAAGCACCTATTCGCGATACGACTGACTCGAAGTATACTAGCTCTGTCCAATAGAAAATGTCGCGGTCTATTTGGAAGGCAGGTCAACGTAATAACGAACATCTTGCAGTTTTTCTAGCCTACGGGAACTCATCTTCAGTGGGTAATTTCAGGTGGATATGACATGCGTGGAGAAACCTGTGGAAGTTTCTACAGAGCTGAATGCAGGACTATGGGAAGTATAGAGGCGGTGTTACCACCGTGTTAGCGTACGTCTCCCGCGGGAGGTCAATATTGCCTGATATTTTCGTTTCATTCTAAAGTATGTTGAGGAAGCTTCAGGGATAGAAATCAACATTTCGACGATATGGTTTAGATGAGATTCGTTGTACTTACGTATTTGCAGAATGACGGATACGAAATAATAATTAAAACTGTTGTTTGTAAAACAAGCAGTCGTATAGCAAGATGGCGTGATGCTGTTACGAAAGAAAGAGTCGTTGGTAAAGGAAAAGTGTTTCTTCATCCGGGCACAATGCCGCTTTCCTCGCTCGTACGCGAATTCTGAGTAGACCATCTACATTACATCAAATATTTATGTACACGCATGCTCCATAAGCCAACGTACAAGGCGTGGCGGAGTATAGCTTGTACCACAGCCAGTTATTTGCTTTCCTGTTCCACTTGCCGCACAAGTACTAATTACTCATATTTATCTTCGTGTTACGTAAGTGCAATAGACTCTTTCTACACTCAGATCCAAATGACGGTTGGCAAATTTTTTTCAGTAATACTCAACGAGAAGAGTGTCGTCTTCCTTCCACAGATTCTCATTTGGGTTTACGAAGCATCTCCATAATAGTAGCATGTTGATCGAACATAACATTAACAAATGTAGCAGCAGGTCTCTGACCTGATTCGATTTCCTCCTTCAGTCCCACCTGATGGAGATCCCAAGATTCGACTCGAGAATACGGTGTGCCGCACTAGCATCCTATACGCGCCCAGATGATCACACTTTTCTACACTTATCACAATAGATCGAAGTCGACCTGTCGCCTTCCTTGCTACAAGCTTCAAGTGATCGTTCCATTTCATATCGCCTTTCAATGCTACACACAGATATTTGATCGACGTGACTGCGTCATCGTCTGCTTTAACACACATTTTTCAATCTCCCATTCATCACACCAAATAGAAATTCGGTCTAAATCATCCTGTATCCTCCTACAGTCACTCAACGACAAAGCCTTCCCGTGCACCACAGCATCACCAGTAAACAGAAGCAGATTACAGCTCATCCTGTCTGTCACATTGATGTACATAGAAAATAACAGCGGTGGTCACACTTTCCTGGGACACTCCTGACGGTACCCTTGTCTCTAATGAACACATGCAGTCGTGGACAATGTCCTGGATTCTATTACTCAAGAAGTCTTGGGGCCACTCGCATTTCTTAGAGCCCAATCTATATCCCCGTACCATCGATAACAGTTTGCGATAGCGTACCGTGACAAACGCTCTCCACAAATCTAAGAATTTGAAATGTGCCTCTTGCCCTTCATAGATCATGTGAGAAAACTCCATGCCGTCTCAGGGAAAAATATTTTATTCGAACTCAGAATATGTTAAAGAATTCTGCAGACAACCAATGTTAAGGATATTGATCTCCAATTTTGTTGGACCGTTCTTTTAACCATATTATAAACAGGAGTCACTTGCGCTTTTTCCAGTCGCTTGGTACTTTGCGCTGCTCTGCGACGTTCAGATGACAGTATGTTTGTATGATCCTCCTTCCTGAGTACCAACTTCCCTGCAGAGTTATGTGGGGTCCACAGCGCTCACAAGATGATATCCTCACTCCAGTCCCTAACAGCCAATGGGCCACTACCATTCTCATTGCGGGAAAACCAAATGGTGCCCCTCACATTTGTGTACATTTCAAGATGACACAGTGAGTCAGTGACGCATACTCGGTACGTAAGATAGAGAACATCATAGCCTGCCTAGTAGGTAGAAAAGTATTTTCAGAACTGTACCTGACGGATCTACTCCACCAACCATCGATGAATCCTAATTAACTCTCATTTTACGTTGTTCCAGTACAACAGACTTCCTTTTGGTAGAGCTAGTGCCAGGCGATGTTTGAACGATGTTCGAAACATCTCACTTGTAGTGGTACATCAAATTACTTAGACAACATTCACAGCAGAAATGACAAGGACCTGCCCAACAAGTATGACATTCTGTTGATGGACCTGCAGCAGACTCATCTAAAATGTGACAAAGATACTTGTTATTTCTGTTCGTCACCATGAATACATCACACACATTTTGAGTGCTTCCAATATCCACCCCAGACTTCAGCACATTGCAGCAATACGGAAACTTCCAGCTCGTACCGGTACAAGACAGTTGAAATCAGTATTAGGACAACTGAACTACTACCAAATGTTGATTCCCCTTGCGGCAGCCATTACTGAACCACTACACTACCCGATGCCGGAAAACGACCATTCTCAATGAGTCTCATCATGAGACAAACCTTTCAGAGACTTGAAAGAGACTCTTCATAACCCTTCCAGTGCCTCACAGCACACAATCCTGGTAGCAGATGCATCAACTTACGGGATGGATAACTTCCTGTTACAAATTACTGACGAATTGGAGCCGGCAGCTGTGGCGGAGTGGTTCTAGGCGTTTCAGTTCAGAATCGTTCGAATCCTGCCTCAGGAATGGATATGTCTGATGCCCTTACGTCAATTAGCTTTAATTAGTTCTAAGTCTAAGCGACTGATGACCTCAGCGGTTAAGTCTGATAGTGCTTAGAGCCGTTTGAACCATTTTGACGAATTGGAATTAGCAGTCACTTCCGTGTCCAAAACCCTCACTACTGCTCAGCAAAATTATAGGCAAATTGAGAAAGAAGAATTAGCCATCAGTTTCGGGTTTAAGAAGTCCGTGGTTATATATATGGTAGGCATTTCACGTTATCCACCCACCATAAACATTTGCTTCCTCTTTCCAAGCTTTCATCCAACATTTGCATGAAAACTGCATGATATCTACAGCAATGGGAACTGTTACTGTCGAGTTATGATTATGATATTTAATATCATTCTACGACACATTGTGCAAATGCTAATCTCTTTTCACAACCATTCCTGGCTCAGGACCCAGTATTCGAGCATAATCCCAAAGAGTGTTTCCAGCTGGACATCGCTGTGAAAGGAGCATCCTACACCACATTCCACACCGCCGAACACCTAACCCTCAATGACATGCTCCATCTGGTATGCTGTGGTCAACCGCCAAACCCCAAAGAGATGGGCAGGAGAAGATGGAGGCCTACTAGCATCGTTGGAATGAACTCTCAACATAAAACTATGTGCCGCTGCTTCAAGGAGGAAATTCCTGCAGCTGGCTGGTCATCCCTGCTTCTCCCCACCAGTGTGTTTGGTCGCTTCTTCTAGTCAGGCACTCAGGTGTGATGTTGACTAAACGTCTGGCCTACCACTATGTCTGTTTGCATGGCATGGACACTGCTATTACTCAAATGATACTATCTTGCACCACCTGCCAGAGCGATCAGGTAATTTTTTCTCTTGGCCAGACTTTTTTTGTCCTTGTTCCAGGATCATTTGGATTTTGTGGGACCTTTCTTGGGCTAAGCGTGGCTCATCGCAATAGACGCAAGCAACTCGTTCCCATATGTTTCCTGCATATCTGCCACATCAACCAGTCAAGCTTTTCAAACTATATCTCGTATTGTTTCCACTGTAGGACTTTCTGGTACCATTGTCACCAACAAAAAGCTCACTTTGTAAATGTAGGATTTTCAACTTTTAGTGACAAAAACGGCATTCCACTAGTTCCACCCTGCCTCAAACGGACAAGCAGAAAGTTTAACACTCACTTTTAAAACATAAATTTCGGAAAACCACTTAACGACGCTCTTACGCTTTTTCTGGCATCTCACTGGTCAACTGCGCCGTACCACTTGTCTCCTGCTGTGAAACTCCATGACTCACCTCAGTGGTTCAACTTTCTGTTTCTCAACATACAGTTCACAATCTCCATACTTGGCCTAGCTGACACCATTTATCATTTTAAGACACAGTCACCCACCGTCCCTTTTTTTCGTAAGGGACACCAACATTGGTTTCAGGCAGTAATTTCCAAATTACTTCGCAGGGCCCTGGTTGAGATGAGGACTGTTCAGGAAGTCACACAGGACCGCAAACATCTCAACCATTTACGAACTTCCTATGGTCCTTCTCCTTACACGAAGAAACTACCACTTTCTTTTGTTCCAGAGACAGAGCTACTCACTATTTCCACTATGAACACTGCTGGACTGTCTCAACCGCCGTCGGCTGCCAGCCCATGTAAGGAGACTTCAACAGCTGCACACAACGCGTCATGACCGACAACAATGGATGTAGACATCACCCCAACGTCTCCGACTACAAGTACGGAACCCATCTTCTCCTGGGATGTCGATCTCGATTCTCACTGTAGAGCCATGTCCATGACATCTCAAGCCATCTGTCGTCTTAGAGTGTTCGCGGCCGGCTAGTAGAAGAAGACGGGGACTCAATCATCATGGCAGACTTTTGGACTTTTAGATTTATTCCTGTTTAACTTCCAAATGGCTACAACCTGACTTAGAGAATTTTCCTCTCATGGAACTTAAACTTCGTTGATTCAGTTTGTACTTTAGCACTGAGCGTGCTACGTGACATTTACTTTTATGAAGTGTGTGTTTAATGAACTTAGTGACTATTTGGCCCTCAACCCTAGAAGTACTATTATTCTATTTCAGAGGTGACTAATTTTATGTTTTGTTTCAATCCATGTCGGAGTACGCGTTTTATAAATATTTAATAAACTTCTTTACCCATTGCTGACTGGATACATTTGTGCCACCGTCGTATGGGAGTCAATCATTCGTTTTCTTTGACCACACGTTCCAGTTTGTTTAGTAGGAAAAATGGGCAAGGCATAGAGGAAACTTGGTGTGCCCGTGTTCATTTTGACTTACCTTACCGAGCTGACGCAATATTCAGAAGTTAAAATGGTGGAGCACATATTTTGTTTGCGTGCAGTGCAGTGGAGTTTGTGTTAATTAATACAGACGCATACAGGACGAATAAAGAACCTAATTTGGTTCATACGGAGACTGGTTTTGTCAAGATGTGCCGCTTCCAACATAAGCCGAGCAGCGTTGATTAAACTGACTCCCTTCAGAACTGTAACGACCAGTGCTACTTCAGTTTCAAATTAGTTGTTCGAGAATATAAGACCAGCCTTGCTAAAATTAGCCCTCGACTCAAAAATAAACTTCCAGTCTCACTTATCTTGCAACTAAATAATACAAACCTGCAGGTAATTAAAACTCTTCCAACTGGCGACGACATTTAATTCTATAATGACTGATATTTGGCCCTCGTCAGTGCGCAAGTGCTATGAAGTAATTTCTTTCACACCGGTAGTTACATAATACATTTTCCAGTCATGTCTCGTTGCACTGACGAGCCCTGTTAGGTAAATGCTTAAGTTTGTGTTTACTATAAGTGTGGTACGTATGTGCAAATGTGAGTGTGACTTTACTCTCCATACCCTGTTCGTGATTATTGTTGCTGCTGTGAGGTGCTCAGTACCTGATGTCGTAATAACCCATGATACATTAGGGCATCTGCCACGTTTTAAAGTTTTCGGGGGATACATTAGAAATACTTTTTTTTTCGAACCTGGAAACCCTCTTGACATTTCTTATTCATTGTTCATTCCTCGCAAGTTACGATCTTCGGCCGGCAGAAAAGGAAACGAATGGGGACAGCGAGATAAGTTTAGAGGACCACGAGGAAAGCAGACCTCCGCTTCTCTCTGGCTGGGAAGCAAAGAAACGTGCCAGATTTTTCCATTGATAACTAGGCAAGCAGCCCTGCACATGCACCAATTCTAAAATTACAATTTGTGCTGTTTCCATGGCCGACACAGTACTGTGTTACAGCCGGGAAATTTCAGATCTCATCCAAATCAGTTAGTTAGCTTGGCAGTGGGGTTACGAATCGCCACAACTGTGTACGGAAAATCTTCATTATTTCTTAAACTGACAATGTTTCCCCATGTCATACTATTAGTAGATTCCTTCTAGACTATTATTTGTATCCCAGTCTTAAATGGTAAAATTTTCTACACGATGGGCATAAATACCTCTTGGCTTCCAGTATCTACGGGTACAGTTTTCGCTTCTGTGCAATATCAAATAACAGCTCTCAGAACACCTAACTCCTAGTTTTGTCATATTGACGGCTCTACTCAAAAGTTTGAAATTATAAGTGGAAAAACATGGTGAGCAATCGTTGTAGCTTGCTGTATTTGACGTTTCAGCTGACACCATACGGACACTCATGAATTTGTAAATTACTGCAACTGAAACTGGATTTATGGAGTTCGTAGCCCCGCAGACATAAATTTTTTGGGCTATATTGTGACGTCGTAAAACGTCGTCGCAGCTGTTGGAGGTCGTAATAACGCAGGAGAAAGCCGGATACGACGCCTTTGGGGAGAAAACCGCGGGGCAACGCTCTCCTCACAGCAGGTCTCGAATAAAGCAGACGGCCCCTTTCTTAGGATTTTATGCCAACGCCTTAATGACGTCCTGAAGAGTTACTTATACTTCAAAGAGGAGAACAGCAGACTGCTAACACAGAAACTATTTGAGAATCGTTAGGCAAAGAAATGCGGAGGCATAAAAATGTTCTCTGGTTTAATATCCCCTCGCTATAGCTCTCAATTCGAGGACAGCCATTTTGTCTACACATATATGCACAACGTAAGGTTTAAAGTAACTTCCACATAATCTGTAACTGCCAAATACCATAGCTCAAAGAAATTAGAACCCTCTTCTGACTGGTTTGATGCAGCCCGCGAAGAAGTCATCTCCGGTGTCAAACTTTCATCTCAGAGTAGCACTTACAACCCAAGTCGTCAATTAATTGGTGGTTGCATTTCAATACCTTTCTTTCTCTGCAGTTCCTAGCCTCTAAGGCTCCGTCTACTACTATGGAGGTTATTCAGTGATGTCTTAACAGATGTGCTTCATCCTGTCCCTTGTTATTGTCAATTCTTTCCACGTTTTCCTTTCCTCGCCGATTCTGCGGCTAACCATCTCGTTCCTTACCTTATGAGTCCCTCTAATTTTCAACGTTCTTATGTAGAACCACGTCTCAGTAGCTTCGATTCTCATCTGCTCCGGTTGTCCCACATTCTATGTTTCACTACAATGCTCCATTCGAAAATGCTTAATAAGTCCTTCCGCAGAATAAGGCCTACGTTGGACACTATTAGACTTCTCTTGACCAGGAATGCCCTATTTTCCTGTGCAGTTCTGCTTTTTACTTCCTCCTTGCTCTGTCCATCACGGGTTATTTTTTTGCTAGGTAGCAGAATTATTTGACTTAGACTCCTTCATGATCCCAATACCGAAGTTAAGGTTCTCAGGGTTCTCAGTTCTGCAACTTCTCATTACGTTCTCTTCGAATTACTCTCTGTCGTACTCTATACTCATTAACCTGTTCATTCGATTCGACGGATTCTATAGTTATTCTCCACTTTCACTGAGGATAGCAAAATAATGTGCAAATCTTATCCGTGACATCCTTTCACCTTGAATTTTATTATCACTCTTGAATCTTTCTTTCATTTAAGTCACTTATTCTTAGATGTATAGATTGAAGAGTAGGGGTAAGGGACGGCAACCCTGTCTTACAACCTTATTAATCCGACCATTTCGTTCTTGGTCTTCCAGTATTATTGTTCCCTCTTGAAACTTATCTGTTTTTTTTTTTTTTTCGTAATTTCTAACATCTTGCAGCATTTTAATTTGTCAAATACTGTTTTCTTGTCAATAAATTCTATGAACTTGTCTTGATTTTTCTTCATTCTTGTTTCAATTATCAACCGCAACGTCAGTACTGTCTCTCTGGTGACTTTACTTTTCTTAGAACCACACTGATGGTCGTCTAACAAATACTCTATATTCTTTACCATTATTCTGTGTATTATTCTTGTCATCAACTTGCATGTGTGAGCTGTAAAGCACTTTGTGTGATAATTAGCGCATTTGTCGCCTCTTGCTATCTTCGGAGTCGTTTGGATAATGTTTATCCGAAAGTCGCCAGTCTAATACATTCAGTACACTAATATGAATAGTTGTTTTGTTGACACTTCCCTCAGTAATTTTAGAAATTTCGATAGAATTTTATCTATCTCTTCTGTCTTATTTGATCTCAAGTCTTCCAAAGCTTCCCTATCTCTCCCCTATGGACTTATGTTTCAGCTTCCATCAGCTAATAGATAAGTCCTCCAGCTCACACAGGCCTTCAAATGAACACCTTCACTTGACCGCTCTCTCCTTTCCATTGAATAGCGAGATTGCTTTTAACTTCACCGAAGGTTATTTTCATTTTTCTACATGCTGAGTCAGTCCTTCCGAAACCATTTCTTTCTCGATTTCTTCACAATTTTACATTCAGCCATTTCGCCTTAGCGTCCTTGCACATCATATTTATTTCATTTCCAATTGACTTTTAATTAAAATTTTCCGCTTTCCTCTTTATTGTATCAACCGAAGTATTTCTTCTGTTATCCAAGGTTTCTCCGCAGTTGCCTTCTTTGTACCTACGTTTTTCTTTTCAACCTCTGAGTAGTACAGAAAGCAAATGAAAGGAATAGTCAAAGAGATGAACAGAAATTATACTTCTATTTAAAGTCACCGCGATAGTTAATGGCACCCTGGATGTTACAAAAGGGGGGATATGGTTCGTAATATGGTGTATGATTACCACGGCCCATATTTGATGCTGAGCAACGTGTTCACATTTTGGGCACAAGGTTGGTAACGCTTTGTTTTGGTAAGGTGCTGCATTCCTTCTCTAGGGAGGCTGATAACTGCTGCAACGTCTTTAATATACGTGGACGTGATGCAGTAGGTCTCCGTATGTCATACTACACTCGCTCGAAGAGATTGAGTCGATGGAGCGAGCAGGCCATTCCATTTGGCGAATACCCTCTCGTTCCACGAGATCCTCCGCCTATGGTGTTAGAACATAGAGGTAAATCCCAAAGCCAAGAAGCAGTGAGATTCGCATTTGATAGAGAACACTATTCGAAGAGAGACCTTTCATAAATGGTACCCTGAAATTATTGGGCTTTTCTTCTCTCACATTTGGATGGGTGGCCATCCTGGCAGCCATGCACTGTTGCCATTTTTCGGGATGCACTCATCCTCGTGATGCCAATTGAGAAGCTACTCGACCGAATACTAGCGACTCCGGGCAAGAATATCATCATGACGACCGGGAGAGCAGTGTTCTGACCCCACGCCCCTCCTATCCGTATCCTCCTCTGAGGATGACACGGCGTTCGGATGGTCCCGATGGACCACTCGTGGCCTGTAGACGGAGTGGTTTTCTTCTCTCAGGAAAAAGGAGATCTCATATACCAGTGGATGAGATAGGCTGAGAGAATCGGTGAAAACTGCGTGCCACAATTAGCTCGGCATTATACACTGTCGGAAAAAATTAGTACACCCTTTTAGAGTTTTCCATATTTATTGTTGCATCAGGGAATATGGAGCACATGAAGTGACTGCATTAACAAATCAATAACACAAGCGTTTCTGAGGTGCCAGGTATTGACCTACGCTGAAAATCCCAGTTAGTACCTGTTGTAGCCTCCACAGGAGACAATGCATGCGCCGAACAGGCATCCTGTCGATCCTAAGATTCCGTATAATGACATGTGCTACGTTATTCAACGCCGGATCGATATGTTCACATGGTTCTGTAACAGTTATTGGTTGACGAGTCGCACGAGTCAGATTTCGTACTGTCACATACCTTACGTGCTCGATTGGAGAGAAGTCCGGAGATCATGCTGGCGAGGAAGCTGCTGCTAGTCTTCACAGTACGTTGAGTTTCACTAGCAGTGCTTGGGCGTGCATTATCCTGTTGGAACAACATTTTAGCTTCCCAACGCAAGAACAACAAAATATCGAATCTAACAACATTCTGCAAGAACCGAGCGCGGGATAACGTCCCCTCCAGAAACTCCAAGGGTGAACGAGAGTTGTAGCTCATCGCATCCCAGATAAGTAGACCGGAGCTTGCGCCAGTGTGTCTTGGACAAATACACTCTAAGAAACAGCACTCACCAGGCCCACGTCGTAAGCCCTACCGACCAGAATCTGCTTTCATCGTTGAAGACCACAGCGCAGTTTCCAAGTGATCTGACGGCACCCGTCGTTCCGTGCATATCGATGCTGTGGCATGAGTGGAAGGGAGCCAAAGGTGTGTGTGCCCGTTGTTACACTGCTAATACCAAGTTTGTAAACTTCGTGTTGACAGTTGTGGGTTCACAAGTCTATGCTGCGTAGCTGCGTGATCTGCCACTGTTCCTTTTCCAATATGACGATCGTGGAAGGCGTATGTGCTGTGTAGACGTCCAGATTATTACCTACGGGTCGGAGAATGTTTACGTCACCAATGGGACTTGCATCGTTGCACAACGGAAGCACCAAGTCCAACTTGTGTGGCAGTTCTCCAAAAGTACCGTTATGTCACCCGGGAGGCCATAGTTTGACCCCTTCCAGACTCACTCAGTTGGCTGTAGGAAGCACGAGTCCGTGCCATAGTTGCCTGCTTGTTTCACATGTCTGCACCACACTGACCCTTTAGGCTTTGAACATTCCGTATTAAATGGTAGACACAGAGGGTGCACTGGGAGCTATGCCACTACGCTATCTGTTGGCCGCCGATGCTGAAACGATTATCAGTACATCTACTATCCCCCAGGTGGCATACGCCATCATAGGTCCGAAATCAACATCGGCTTTCCATGTGTACTTATTTTCTGTGTACATATACACAAAGACTTCACATCCAACGCTTCACATGTACGTGAAACATTGCTGTGGGTTTAGCTTATTCCTTAGCTACATTCTTCACATTTCATCCTTCTTCCACTTTCCCCAGTGTTAAAATATGAAATTCCTGGCTAATTAAAACTGTGTGCCGGACCGAAACTCGAACTCGGGACCTTTGTGTTTACGGGCAAGTGTTCTACCACCTGAGCTACCCAAGCACGACTCACGCCCCATCCTCACAGTTTTACTTCTGCCAGTACCTCGTCTCCTACCTTCCAAACTTTACCAAAGTTCTCTTGCGCTGGAGGTACTGGCAGAAGTAATGCTGTGAGGACGGGGCGTGAGTCGTGCTTGGGTAGCTGAGATGGTAGAGCACTTGCCCGTGGAAGGCAAAGGTCCCGAGTTCGACTCTCGGTCCGGCACACAGTTTTAATCTGCCAGGAAGTTTCATATCAGGGCACACTCGGCTGCAGAGTGAAAATCTACTTCATAAAAATGTTATTTTCGGGCCTTGTCGCGAAAAAAACCACTGCATTCAATCGTAACTGCTCACTGATTGACACAGACGGTCCTTTCCCGCTCTTTCATATATTTGGCAACCACGCTGGTTAATAAACTGTTCAACAACACAAAAATCCAACGTGTCCCTGTCGGCATAAAGGCGCAGCAACCTAGCATCTCAAGACCTGGGAAGGACGAAAGCTACAGTAGATGGATCAACGAGTCATCATCTCTACTTGCAGTCGGACTCCCAGTAACATCTGGCTACAATGGACTACAATCAGCGACAAATAATTTCTCGTTTACCATATTGAATTAACTAAGTTCATAAGACAATAAGAAAAGTTTACCACCCACCACGTTGCCACGAAGTGTACCACAGCCAAGGCGGATATGCACAGTTACGCGTTATTTTCGCAGTGAGCACATAGGTTCTATTCATAAGCGGAAAAAGCTTGCGTATGACATGATGGTTGAAGAGAGTATCTTGCGAAAGCTGCAGAGCTGTTTCCGCAACTCACACCCCTGTGAGCTGGGCACTATCCAGAGCATTCGTTGTTATTAGCTAGTTCGTAATACTATTCATTAAAAGGATTCTATACTATTCACTCCCTTCAAAATCTAACACACCTTTACAGTATGCATGTACTGATCCGTTACGGTTTTCCTCCTCGCTAAACTGCACTAATTTGCCAAGTATTATATCTACATCTCCATCCACATATATAAGGCACAGTACGGTGCGTGGCGGAGGGTATCCTGTACGACTATTAATCATTCCTTCCCTGTTTCACTTGCAAACAGAGCGAGGGGAGAACGCCTCGCTATACGGCTCCATATGAGCCACAATATTTCGTATCTTTCTCTCTCTCTCTCTCTCTCCGTCGCGTGTGTTTGTGTGTGTGTGTGTGTGTTTGTGTGTGTTTGTGTGTGTGTGTGTGTGTGTGTGTGTGTGTGTGTGTGTGTGTGTGCGCTCGCGCGTACGTATGTGTCAGTCAGTGAACAGTTATGGTGCACTTTGGTGGCGTTCTTCATTCAAACATAGCCCTGAGATAACATTTGGGTGACTTCACACAGGGAAGAATTTTCGGGAAAAAGGAAGGACGAAATCTGACGACTGTAGCCAAGGAGTTTAATATTTCGCACAGCTTTGTTTCATGTAGATGGAGAGCTTTTCGAACGTAGGCACTGCTGCCCGAAGGATAGGAGGTGGTTGACCAAGGTCAGCTACAGCAGCGGATAAACTGCACATTGCGCAAAAGACAAGAAAGGTCTCACGCCAGCCAGAAGGTGAAGTTGCAACCACATTTTACAGGTCGTTGTTGGCTCGAACGTACTAAGTTCTTTGAAGTGTGTGTCACGCTATTATTCTCATTTTGCGTTTGTGAGCGCGGATGAATGGGTAAGTCGTGTTCAAATGGTTAAGATGGCTCTTAGCTCTATGGGACTTAACTTATGAGGTCATCAGTCCCATAGAACTTAGAACTACTTAAACCTAATTAACCTAAGGACATCACACACATCCATGCCCGAGGCAGGATTCGAACCTGCAACCGTAGCAGCAGCGCGGCTCCAGACTGAAGCGCCTAGAACCTCTCGGTCACATCGGCCGGTGATCTGTCTAGTGTATAACATAAATGTTCGGCGGGATTCATGTGGGGCGCTCTGGGTGGCCGAATCATTCGCTCGAATTGTCCAGAATGTCCTTCAAAGTAATCATGAACAATTATGGCCCACTGACATGGAGCACTGCCATCCACAAAAATTCCACTATTGTTTGCGAACTTGAAGTCCATGAATGGCTGTGAATGGCCTCCAAGTAGCCGAACATATTTCCAGTCAATGGTCGGTTCAGTTGGACCAGAGGCCCCAGTACATTCTACGTGATCACAGCCAACACAGTTATGGTTCCATCATCAGCTTTCACAGTGCCTTGTTGACAGCTTGGGTCCATGGCTTCTTGGCGTCTGCACCGTACTGGAAAGGTACTATCAGCTACTGTCAACTGAAATCTGGACCCACCTTACCAGGCACGGTTTTCCAGTCGCCTATGGTCCAGCTGATATGATCACGAGCCCATGAGAGTTGTTACAGGATATGTGATGTTGTAAGCAATGGCACATGCGTAGGTTGTCAACTATCCCATTAACGCTAAACTTAACCGTACTGTCCTAAAGAATTTGTTCATCCTACACCCTGTAATGATTTCTGTGGTTCTTACACGCAGTACTATCCGTCTATTAGCACTGCCATGTCTACGCAAACGCCGTCTGCCATTGTGAGAGATAACGCCTGAAATCTGGTATCTCGTCACACACTTGACACTGCGGGTCTCGGAATATTGAGTTCCCCAACGCTTTTCGAAATGGAGTGTCCTATGCATCTAACTCCAGCTACCATTCTGCTTTCAAAGTCTGTTAATCTCCGTCGCGCGGCCATTATCACGCCGAAATCCTTTTCACGCGAATCACCTGAGTGCAAGTGACAGCTCCTTCAATGCACTGCCCTGCCGCTGCCATCTGAAAATGTGCATATCGCTATCCCACAACTTTCGTCACCTCAGTATAATGTTCGAATACACCATTAGTAGTGTGCTCCGTGATACAGAAATGTCAATTAAATATTTAAACTTAAAGTGGCAAAGCGACATGAAGAAGGACAAGCACGTAATGTCAGTTACAGGCAGGCGAACAGATGTTTTTCGTTTATTGGGAGAAGTCTAGTGAAATTTAGCCCATTTGTAGGTAATAGGGGGTACAGAACATTTATGCGACCCATTTTTGAGTACTGCTCATATGTTCGAGATCCATAGCAGCTCGGATTAGAGGAAGGCATTGAAGCAATTCATTGCATATATATCTGCAACTACATAAGTACTCCGTAAGCCACCACACAGTTTGTGGCAGATGATATCTTGTGCTACTGTTAAACACTGCCTTTTCCGTTCCATCCGCAACATGCGAAAAAAAGGCCCCAACAGCACCATGGACGTATCATATGACGGGAAGACAGTCACAACTCCTCTTAACCTCAATTGACCGGGTGTTTTGACGTCTCTGCGATGAAGTCCAGAACCGTGACGCCCAGTTTGGAATCAGGCGGTTTTCTTACGGGTGGTCTAGGAAAACCGTTGAGACACATTGTCGCTCATAACAGACATCGTATGGCCTCAATAGATGGTATAAAGGGCGTCAATGAAAGCACCTGTTTCGTTCCATTGATGCATTCACTCTCACACATTGTATTCTGTAGCATCTCTGTGTGATTTCCACGATTTTACTCTCTCTTTCAATTTGTGTACTGCGATTATGTGCATTGCACGCTTAACACAGAATAAGTTTCTACAGTACTGCGTAATTTGACTGCCAGTCATTTAACATGCCGGACATAGCCATTGGCTCCGACCTATGATTATGTAATTTATACGTTCATTCAACCTGTCAGATCATACCTGTGGGCTAACAAGAGGACGACTCCAGGGGTTGGGTTGGGTTGATCTGAGGGGAGGAGACCAAACTGCGAGGTCATCAGTCTCATCGGAATAGGAAGGATGGGGAAGGGAGTCGGCCGTCCCCTTTAAGAGGAACCACCCCTTCATTTGCCTGGAGCGATTTAGGGAAATCACGGAAAACCTAAATCAGGATGGCTGCAAGTGGGATTGAACTCTCGTACTCCCGAATGCCAGTCCAGTGTGTTAACTACTGTTCCACCTCGCTCGGTGACGATTTCGTTACGTACATGTCATAGAGCACTAAACTTCATGATCCAATATAGTGCTTCATGCTGTCTTTAAAATAACTGCAGGCCTAACTGATCCGGTTACTCTCAAATATTTTAGGTAAATATATTCACGTAGAGGGCTGAATTACGACTTTGTTAGAAACTGAGTTTTGAAATAACTTAATTCTTTGAGCCTCTATTCACATCCTGATTTCAACGCCACACTTCGGACGCGTTACCTCCCGCTGCGCCAGGTACGTCATCAGAGGGGAAAAATTGTAAAGTTGCCGGCACACGGGGCGAGTTATGTATCGCTGATATGCTGTACGAGATTTGTGACGTCACTGCCTATTTCGATTTGATGGTTCATTTTGTCACGAGAAACGCAAAATAAGTTCTGCGATATTCCGGCAATGTGTCACGTATAGTAGAACCCATAGGAATCAAGAACGCTCCGTATGTTACAGAAGCCCATGTACAGTGCATTTTATGTATCATACCCCATGAATATATGTTGCTTCTTAATCACCAGGACATTGATGTCTCGCGAACGAACCGTTACTGATACGGTTTTTTGTAATTAAATGACGGGAAACGCCATATTGGTGACTAAAGAATCTTCGCATTTAGTATTATCGTGTTATAACTCGCATGTTATGAGATTAAACCGTTTTAAGACAACGATACGTTGAAGATTCATAAAAACCTGCTGTTCTTGTTAGGGTTTGTTATAATTAAATGTAAATTAATAACATTTCGCTGATTAATGTCTACAATACAATATACAAAATAGCCGCTCATGAAGCTACAGTGAAGTGTAGTGGATAGAAACATTACTCTACGGAACATAAACTGTGTTGGTAGAGGATTCGAATACTGCTGTATCTATTTTTTTCCAACTTACCAGTTTCTAAAAGGTTATGGGATTTCCTTACGACATTGACAGAAATAGTGTCTATAATACTTGATGTTATGCAAAGATAAGTACATTCTCTATTAGGAGTGACTTTGTTCGATTTGGTGGACTTCTCTAAGCTTATGTCTTTACTGACTGGGCATGTCCCTGTCCTTTATATTTTATTACATTGTCGCAGATACTGAATTTTTATTTATGTATACTGCACACAGAACAACACGACTGGCTTAAGGACAAAGGACGATATATGTGTTTTAATAGAGCTAACGTAGGAATTTTACGCGCTTCCATTTTCGGGAACAAACTGTATGCTTTATGAGCGAAGTAAAGTTTACAACTACCGCTTGAGACGGCTGAGAGAATAAAATCACGTTAATCAGATCGCCCATATGCCGACGGCGCTTTCTTTGTTGACGTATATCTCTGCCTGCGTCTACGTCTACGTTAACTGACATGTCCCGTTTGCCGACAGCGTAAGTGAGGTGTTAGCTATGAGAGTAAGTCTAACTGGTGCGGGACGGCGACATGCTGGGCTCAATTAAAGAAATAGCGGAGTTCACGTAGCATCAACGTCTAGGTCATTAAGAACGATGATCGGCTCTAGAGTGCCTAGTGAAGCTCTTGCACCGAAGTTGGGCGTCGTTCGACACGACGTTATGAGCCGTGGCGAGCAAGGTAGTTCTACTGGAAGCTCGTTCTCTTTCTCTTCAATTAGGCGGACTCCACTGGAGGAGGGGCTCCATTCGAAATGACTTCACTGCCGGCAGAGCATTAACATCTAATCCCCTCTTCCTTCCGACCTTAGATCGATGTCTCGCATTTCACAGCAGATGCTACCCACATGAATGCTAGTCTGTTTCATTGAGGTACCTACACTGTGGCTAAATTATGAGGATGGGGGAAGTAAATATTGAAAGCAATTTCCTCATATGCACATGGTTACTATTTTTTTTGTCATACAGCGCATCTTACCTTACACATCTTGGGAACAACGATTGCTACACTTAGTTTTATTTTAGTAGATGGTGTGAAGGACAGATAATCTTTAACGTTTCTAGATTCAGGAAAATTTGTGGACCGGCGTATAAACTTCTCGAATTTTTGAAGATATTAGATTATTAAAAAAATACAGGCAGCGAAATATTTTCTACAACTTGCACAGAAACCAGACTGCAGGTGTAACGCAAGGTCACAACATTTCAGTACAGTAGGTTAACTTTTAGCTGTCCGACTGCTTCGGCGAGCAGTCATCTGTGTTTTTGGCAGCATCCAGCATCAGTTACCTGGCCTTTTGTGTTGTTATTGGTTTGCACTTCATTGTTCTAAGTGTTTTTTATTGTGCGATAGGTTACCAAAATGAGTGATGAGACAATTCCTGGCCCAGTCGTCTACAATTCCTACCGGTAGGCCAATTGCTAGAAGTGTATCATTGTTACGTAGCGATGTTCGCAAAATTATATCGCGTGCGACTGAATGCTGCTAAACGAAACGGAGTGGAAAAAATTACTCCACTCCATCTATAAATCTTCCGTGAGAACTGCTACATATGACCACAGAGAACAAAGTATGCGTAGCATTGGGGGGATCAAACAGTTTCCAAGAGTTATCCTGGTAGATCACCGAAAACGCCAGAGAAGAAAAGATGAGGTTCCGTTTCCGATATTTTGTTCGATATCGCTTTGAAGGAACCCTCTTTTTCGTCCGAATTTCTTTGTACTTTACCTTTCATTACTGAAGCATTGCTTCGTATAAAAACACCGTTGGATATTGCATTATTTCGAAACACATTATATTGCAGTACAGTTAGGCTTTCGATGAAAGTGACGGAGAATCCGACACATCGGAATATCATAACAGTGAGAAAGAATGACCAGGTGGTTTGAAAGGTTTCTACGAAAGTGTGACGGCTTCAACAAACGCGAAAAACAATCTGCCATTCTTAGTGTCGTAAACGGTATTTCTGTTTTTTTTTTTTTCCTTCCGACAAGTTTACTTAATTGCTACAGTCAGGATCCTTATTAACTAAGTTAATGCATAAGACGATATCAGTTTAGCTTCCGAACGTCATTTAAAGCGATTCTGATTTCCGTGTGTGACTTCTGATTTCGCAGAAGTAGGATTTGTAGCCTATTAACCATACTACTCATACGTTGTGGAAGCGATAAACACTACCAAGGAGAAATTACGAAATAAAATTAAAGTTCAAAGAGAAGAATAAGAATGTTAAGTTTTACAATGACATCATGACTCAAGCATGTACGCAAAGGACTTAGAACACCAATTCAAGGAAATAGATAGCATCATAAAAATAGGTTATTTCATGAATACTCTTGTACAGACATTCTGAAATAAGTTCACCTTATGCCAAATGTCATGAACAGAGGGAAGATAGCGTATTCAGATGATGAAATTTCGCTGTATACCATCTGAAGATTTTTCGTCACAATAGACCTAATAGCTGTAGTGTCTTCCGGGAAAAAAAGCGATGCGCCGGACAGGGACGCTGATCACCTCTGGAGCAATTTTCTTTCGCACTAACTGTCTGCACACATTCTGCTGGTGTTTTTGTGCATCTATAAACGTAAATACCTATCGAACGTACTGGACACTGTTAGGGCCATGCTTATCAACCAACACATAATTTTGACACTCGTGCGTACGTCAAGTTTGGTGTGAGTTGTGTCACAGACGATTAACAGTACGTTCTTCGTAACATATCTACAATCTCGAAAACTTACGAATTAAAACTAAAAGACTCAAAGAATCGTGCTTATTTATGAATAATGTCATGAAAATGCATGAAGAACAACAGAAGAGCATGCAAGTTTTTATGATGGAAAGAAGGTAACCAAAATGATGACCTAATTATACCTATCCATTTAAATTCATATTGTTGTTATATCCTAGTAATTATATCGAAACATCTAGCTTATTATAATTCAATATGGATATAAAAGCATTACATGTAAACGTATCCCCATATCAGCAACAACGTTCTTCCAGTGGGATGATTCTTTATAGCGATAAGAGGTTTTCAACATATCTCTATTTAGTGTATTCAAAAAATCCTTAAGATTTTGAATTGCTGGAACGCTGAGCACAGCTTCACGTCTTATCTCAGGCATGGGTATTATTTCTGAGACTCCCTAGACCATTCGAGTATTGTATCTCTATTCTACTGCAAGAAAATTTATCTCGTTTACTCTCCTCAAACCTTCAAATTAACTATATCGTTGAATTATTGTGTTATTAATTTGCACATAACAGTGTAGTTCAGTTTGAAAAAAAAAACTGTTCTCTTTATTTCAGTAAATTTACAGGAACACGTTGTTCATTTCCTGATGAGTTCTCTGTGACTACTAGTGTCGTTGAAAAAATCAGCTTAATGTCTTTAACATTACTAAAAGTCTTTATGGTAAAAAGAGTCTCTCTCTCTCTCTCTCTCTCTCTCTCTCTCTCTCTCTCTCTCTCTCTCTCTCTGTGTGTGTGTGTGTGTGTGTGTGTGTGTGTGTGTGTGTGTGTGTGTGTGTGTCTTTGGCACTTACGTGTGCTCAACGGTGAAGTTATCAGCACCCTAAGACGAAAAAAAGTCAACGTACTCATCACTTCAGACGTGGACATTAATTATTTGTTCAGTTCAGTTGTGTGTGAAATCTTATGGGACTTAATTGCTAAGGTCATCAGTCCCTAAGCTTACATACTACTTAATCTAAACTATCCTAAGGAAAAACACACACACACCCATGCCCGAGGGAGGACTCGAACCTCCGCCGGGACCAGCCGCACAGTCCATGACTGCAGCGCCCAGACCGCTCGGCTAATCCCGCGCGGCCATTAATTGTTTGATTTTCGTGCTTTTTAGAATTCATCCTCAAATCTTTATGGTGTCATATTTACTGGCAGTATCTCAGAGTTTTAGTTATATTTCATTAAATTTATTTAGTAATTGTGCCTTTATTATTGCAGCGTCTTTATATTAGTTGGCCAGTCTAATAAACGCGTAAATATAATACCGCGGTCCCACTTCCCAGCCACTATACGACAATAGACATAGGGTCAGAAACAAAGATTTATCCTACTAACATTTTATTCGTTTAGTGTTGCTGTGATCTTCGTCCTAATGATTACTGCAATGACAGACATAATAGTTTAGTGTGAGTTAGTTTCTCTACATGTCACTTGCGTAGAACAAATATACATTGCAGTGTAAGAACAGAAGAGAAAGAGCTATTTTCCGGAGGAAAAAAACGGCCAGCTTCCATACATATGAAACTGTGTGGACACAAACTCAGGTCCCGCAAACAGAGAGTGTATGAAGCACGGAAACTGATTTTAAAAAAGGCAAAAAGTCTCTGTAAAGAGAGCCATGTACACAGCTCGATAACCGTCGTCGGGAGTGAGCCTACGGCGCTACTGAACGGGTTTCCCGAGAGTAAATAAAAGTAAAAGGATAGCGGCCTTGGATGGAAGCGGGTAGAATGTTTTCCTGCAACTCGAGTTCCACCCCTGTACAGCACATGTTAGTCAGGTAAAAATATAGCGAGAGTGATTTAACGGTGCACGCTTCCCTTAAACTGGTGATCCGTTACAAGTGTTCCCATGTCGATTGCCGTGCATTTCACGAGTAACAACAGATTGGCGTAAACTTATTATTTACTTCAAATGTCCCTTTCTTTCAGTATTTTCTCTTGCACTGATCTTGTCCGCATGACAGGGAATGATGGGAGCTCTTAACCGTTACGTAGCCCTATCCATGAAATAAACTAGCGAGAGTGGTATAAACTAGAGTGAGATAATTTAATTTGGGGTCTTGGATATGCTGAGTTTCATGCGTGTCTAAGTTCATTAGTGTGACGCTACCCTAACATCTGATTACGTCGACATGTAATTTGAGCGGTAGGCACGACGAACAAAAGTTCATACATGCAGGGAGCCCTGACCAGCCTTCCCATACACAAACTGTAACATTCAGTATTTATAGCAAACTCTTATAGCTTATTTCTAGCGTATAATTTATGTTTTTTCATATGTTTCTAAAAGAGGGCCAAAGTAATAATAGAGGGAAGAGAGAAATCTCTATATACATTATCTTGACAAGAATTTCAGTATCTAAATCGACATATATAATCCACGAACACTTTGCGGAAAATGGTGGAGGGTACTTCTGAAACTATCATGTAGATTATCTCTTTTTGTGAATTCCCTTCTCTGAATTTTTGCCAAACTTCTCCAAGACGCTCAACGAGAGAGGCAGAGCTGGATCAGCTGCAGTGGAGCTGGATCAGCATTTCCATGGCATTACCACTTTTACTAGCCGATCGACTGACGAAAGGTGTTGCTCTTCTTTGTGTGTTCTCTGTCTCGTCTATGTCTCTTGAATCGTATTCATGAATGCTTCCGTGAGCTACTTCCTCCGCTAATTGTTTATTATTCTCTAGAAATCTTCCAATGATTTTCAATTTGAATTCCTCCCTTGCGGGAACTGCTATTTCTACAAATAGAAATACTTGGTGGCTTCCATTGGAATAATACTACTAATAAAGTAGTAGCTGTACGGAAAAGTATCGTGCAAACTTTACAGATGAATGCGAATCTTAGTCTTGCAGCCGGCCGGTGTGGCCGACCGGTTGTAGGCACTTCAGTCTGGAACCGCACGACTGCTACCTTCGCAGGTTCGAATCCTGCCTCGGGCATCGATGCGTATGGTGTCCTTAGGTTGGTTAGGTTTAAGTAGTTCTAAGTTCTACGGGACTGATGACATGAGATGTTAAGTCCCATAGTGCTCAGAGCCATTAGAACCATTTTTTGGCCCGTCTAGTCCCAATATCAGTTGAAAGCAGTTGATGGTAGGATTCGAGTGCTCTGTAGACCCAGCATGCATTCAGATTGTCAACAAGGCACTGTGCAAGCTGCAAGCTGTAGGGTGGCTTCATAATGTTGCGGGCTGTGTATACGTAGAATGGTCCAACAAAACCAATCATTGCCTGGAAATTTTCATATTCGGTTACCTGGAGACTTTCTGCGGCGATTGAGGAACATCCCAAACAACGATCGGTTTTTTATGGATGACAATGCGCCATGTCAGCGACCCACAATCGTTCGATATTGACGTAAAGAACATTCAGGACAGTTCGAGCGACCGATTTGGCCACCCACATCGCCCAACATGAATTCTATCAAATATTTATGGGACATAATCGAGAATCCAGTTGGTCCACAAAATCCTGCTCAAGCAACACTTCCATAAATATGGACGGCTGTAGAGGCAGCGAGGCCATATATTTCTGCTGGGGACTTACAACGGCTTGTTGAGTTCAGGTCACGTCGATTGCTGTAATACACCGGGAGAGGGACGTCCGACACGATATTAGTAGATTTGCTGCGACTTTCGTCACAACATTGTAGTCTGGTGGGTAGCAGGACAACTGCGTTGCCCATTATAGACTCTGCCGAATAATTAACTCCCTTCAGTAAAAAGCCATACTATAATACCATACATAGTGAAGCACTGGGGCGACCGATCAATTGATAATTTAAATCGTTAACATAATGTTTATTAAAAATGTATTTAAAAATGAGAAAAAGTAAAATGCACTAGGTACTATAAACAGAGGAACAGACAATTTAATATTTCATCCATGTCAAGTTCCTTTGAAAAATAGAAATAAAATATCTAACAGATTAATACACTCCTGGAAATGGAAAAAAGAACACATTTACATCGGTGTGTCAGACCCACCATACTTGCTTCGGACACTGCGAGAGGGCTGTACAAGCAAACATCACACGCACGGCACAGCGGACACACCAGGAACCGCGGTGTTGGCCGTCGAATGGCGCTAGCTGCGCAGCATTTGTGCACCGCCGCCGTCAGTGTCAGCCAGTTTGCCGTGGCATACGGAGCTCCATCGCAGTCTTTAACACTGGTAGCATGCCGCGACAGCGTGGACGTGAACCGTATGTGCAGTGGACGGACTTTGAACGAGGGCGTATAGTGGGCATGCGGGAGGCCGGGTGGACGTACCGCCGAATTGCTCAACACGTGGGGCGTGAGGTCTCCACAGTACATCGATGTTGTCGCCAGTGGTCGGCGGAAGGTGCACGTGCCCGTCGACCTGGGACCGGACCGCAGCGACGCACAGATGCACGCCAAGACCGTAAGATCCTACGTAGTGCCGTAGGGGAACGCACCGCCACTTCCCAGCAAATTAGGGACACTGTTGCTCCTGGGGTATCGGCGAGGACCATTCGCAACCGTCTCCATGAAGCTGGGCTACGGTCCCGCACAGCGTTAGCCCGTCTTCCGCTCACGCCCCAACGAATGGAGACGTGTCGTCTTCAGCGATGAGAGTCGCTTCTGCCTTGGTGCCAATGATGGTCGTATGCGTGTTTGGCGCCGTGCAGGTGAGCGCCACAATCAGGACTGCATACGACCGAGGCACACAGGGCCAACACCCGGCATCATGGTGTGGGGAGCGATCTCCTACACTGGCCGTACACCTCTGGTGATCGTCGAGGGGACACTGAATAGTGCACGGTACATCCAAACCGTCATCGTACCCATCGTTCTACCATTCCTAGACCGGCAAGGGAACTTGCTGTTTCAACAGGACAATGCACGTCCGCATGTATCCAGTGCCACCCAACGTGCTCTAGAAGGTGTAAGTCAACTACCCTGGCCAGCAAGATCTCCGGATCTGTCCCCGACTGAGCATGTTTGGGACTGGATGAAGCGTCGTCTCACGCGGTCTGCACGTCCAGCACGAACGCTGGTCCAACTGAGGCGCCAGGTGGAAATGGCATGGCAAGCCGTTCCACAGGACTACATCCAGCATCTCTACGATCGTCTCCATAGGAGAATAGCAGCCTGCATTGCTGCGAAAGGTGGATATACACTGTACTAGTGCCGACATTGTGCATGCTCTGTTGCCTGTGTGTATGTGCCTGTGGTTCTATCAGTGTGATCGTGTGATGTATCTGACCCCAGGAATGTGTCAATAAAGTTTCCCCTTCCTGGGACAATGAATTCACGGTGTTCTTATTTCAATTTCCAGGAGTGTATTTTATGGTGGAGTGGGAATCGAACCAGAAACCTTCGGGGGGGGGGGGGGGGGGGGGTTATGTGCGGTGGCCAGACAGCTCGAGCGTTAAGAGCAATGGCCACAAAAGGCAATGATTCTTGTTAGAGTTCCTGTCCATTACAAAGACTGAACATGCGAGGAAGTCCCACTCCGTTGCAGAGTGACAAGTCTTACTGGGTTAAAAGTAATGTTCAGACATATGTGTACTAATGGTACGGCGATTCATAAAGACACAAAACTTGTTTTGGCGCTGTTTACCCAGCATCAATGCAACGACTGTGGTCATATCTGACACCGAGCGCCTTTCAGCCTCTCCTATGAACAAGGTCCTACTATGTTGGCAAGTATATTGACCATCAGGTCAAAAGTATCCGGACACCTGCCGGTGAACAGTATTATGCAGTGTGACCTCTATTTGCCTTTATGATGGTTTGAGTTCTTCTGATATACTTGCAATGAAGAACAGCAGCCCATTCCAGCTCGAGAGCAGAAACCAGATTAGGTACTGATGCAAGGGTCTACAGCAATGTCGACGTTCTAACACATTCCAAAGGTATTCCATTGGGGTGAAATCGTCACTCTGAGCAGTTCAAGCCATTTCAGGAGTGTTATTGCCCACACTCCAGTGCTTCACAGATGCTGTTTTATGACACAGTGTATTGTCATCTTGATAAATGCTGGGACGTGAAATTTATAATCCTCAAACCAGTCACAGAGGGCAATCACAAGAAAAAGCAAACACGGGCTTCAAAGATTTTTTACACATTTTCCCAAAAAAGGTTTTACAAAATCTTCTTCAAAACCGGCCTTGCAATAACCACCAATAACAAATATAATTACAATAGTATATAGAATGAAACAAGCTAAGTAAAGATCCTTCCTTTTAACGAAATAACAAATAGCCCCAGATAAATATAGATGACAAGCAAAATTAACAACAAAGTGAATAGGATATTATTGGGGTTATATGGTAAAACAAGCCACAGTACAGAATATTAAATACCAGATTTTTAATCAAAAGGGCAAATTCCCCACCGGGAACCTTAGACCAATAAACAGACCATAGACGAACGGAATTCCACCAGTTATATAGTGACTTATTCCTCTGAATTCGCTCACGAAATCCATTTCAAGTCTAAAAATATTCAGGCAGAAAAGACGTTTATCTTAATAGTCAGTTTACGTTCAACGCAACAGCGGGCACACTCCAACTGATGACCCACCCTAATACAAGTGTGACCAGACTACTAGGAACAGGGAACGCACCTTGGCGCAGCCCAAACACATTAAGGAGAGGAATCTTCAAATAATTACAGGAGGGAATACTCAACTTCTGTCAACTACAGAGGCGAGCAACGTCTCTGGCAGTATACGGAGTCACCAAAACGTAGCTGGCCGAGCTAACAGCGTCCGAACATATTTCAGTCAAGGAGCTGCCCCTGTATTGGTCAATCTGGAACAGATTGTGCCCGCCACTCAGAGTACACTGTGACATTTATTAAAATAACAAACGACAGACAACACAAACCATCTTTAAATTTAATACCCTTAACACATGCAAGACCTCAAACAAATTCCATTGAAAATTAGGCCCCCCGTAGCACATGCAAAACCTGAAACAAATTCCATTGAAAATTATGCCCTTCTTACAGGTCATAATTCTTCACTCTTACAACTTACTCACATGGGGAGGTTTAGGAGTGTTGAAATATCTCTGATGGATTTTGTACCCAGGTGACTTTGAACGGCTAGTCCACGCACGAATTCACTAACTTCTACTTACCGATCCACTATGATACCCCTGCTTGTCTATGATAATACATTACTCCCACATCTGTTTATACTGGTGGGTCCGCATATCGTGTAGTTTAGAGGGTATACCGCATCACATAGAAGTTTCCGGATATTTCTGAGCAGATGGTGTACAACCTCCAACTGCTGGCTGCCCTGCTGTTCGCAACCAGCAGTGGGTGGTGAAACCTTGATAATGTTAGCCACACGTGCTGACGAACGTATAAAAATGGCAGTATAGCTTTTGACGACCGTCAACATGCAACACGTCAGACTTTTAACGGTCTGAGTTGCAATTAAGTGCAATATAACACCTTTCATTTTACACGTTTTGACGCCAAACTGAACAGCAGTTGCCAAGTCTTGCCATGATCCGAAGGTACCTTTTCCGTCCCTATGTCTGTCAGTTCCTACGAAATGTGACGTGGAATGCGTAAGCTTTCTTGAAAGAATAATAAATACATTCCTCTCCTGAGCCAAAAATGCAGCTGATAAACCAGCCACCGAACATATCTGAGACAGGGTTGGCACTAACTTACTCGTCACAGACCACGAGCAGTCTCAGCTGGCGTAATCGATATACGCGAACAAACTACGTAGACAGACATTCTTCAGAAACGTACCATTATCCTTTTTGATTCTGTGATCCTATGTTTGGAGACTCTGAGAACATTGCCAGATATCGCCAAACGACGTTCAGTACGTCAGGTGCAAAGATGATGCACAGTGGTATAGCCTAAATTGTTTGCTTCGTGCCCAGTCTGAGGCATAAATTTCTAAGGTCTCATAATTTGTACTAAAGTTATCAGTTTTCTGAGGTAACAGAAATCTAACACACATTACCTAAATGTGATACTAATAACGTGTAGCCCACACCCTCAGTGATATATACCGAGAGTTTCGAAAGGTAATCTTCTACAGATTAAAAAATGTAACACTGTAGGTGAAGAGGTGCAAAGTGGTAAAGTTTATAAACAGATCTTCTAAATTGTATCACTGGTGTAATAAATTGTACCACGAAAGCATATCTCAATTACAGAGAAACACAAAAATTGTTGTGTATCAAAATTATTTCAGTTTTTAAGCCATTTGCTAAAACGTTTCTATTATTAATACGTATCCTTTACCTAAAATATTAGGCGTCTTTGGGACTGATACTGAACAGCTTCAACACAAACTATTTAAATACATTTGCGATTGTTACAATTAAGTGCCTTTATCTTCGCACTTACTTTAACCATGCAGTACATCTGAGGAACTTGATTATTCCCTTCTTCTGGTCAACTTCGTTGATTTTGCAGAACCAGCTGGAAGGAGTAGGAGAAGCCAGGCAGGTAATATCCTTTTCGTTAAATCCACAGATATGCAACACGCTTTCCTAAACCTTCGCTTTCTTCATTCATGCAGGATAGCTTGCCAAGTAGATGTAAGTAAATAATCGATTTCCACCTCCCTAATTTGCCGATGGCTTTGCACCGTGTGTCACATTGTCGGCTAATAAGAAACTATCATACGAAGTTGGTTGGTTGGTTGTTTCGGGAAGGAGACCAGACAGCGTGGTCATCGGTCTCATCGGAGTAGGGAAGGATGGGGAAGGAAGTCGGCCGTGCCCTTTCAGAGGAACCATCCCGGCATTTGCCTGGAGTGATTTAGGGAAATCACGGAAAACCTAAATCAGGATGGCCGGACACGGGATTGAACCGTCGTCCTCCCGAATGCGAGTCCAGTGTCTAACCACTGCGGCACCTCGCTCGGTCATACGAAGTATTTGCTCACACATTCGAGGGGTGCGACGACTGTTCGATTAAGCTAATTTAGACGACGAATTTACAACAGAAACGAAACTACAGTCGGATGTGCAATAAATATTCGTAACAGGATCTTCAATATTTTCAGGAAACATAAACGGTTTATCCGTTATAGTAAGCATTATGAAGCTTGAAAGGAATCTAAAACATTAAATACTCTAGGATTCTTGCTACAAGCCAGTATACACGGGAGCGGCTTTTATCACTCTGAAAGTGTCTCAACGTATATTAAATACGTCCTTAACCCATGTGCGCTCTGTATTGTGCTCATCTATGTCTGTAGCGAACAGCTACCAAATAGGTCGTTTGCTCAGGCTATGGACGTAAACGGCCGCTCCACGCCACTTTGTGGTGCGCCAGACGTTGTCTGAATTCCTGATGAGGGTATTGGCTTCCGACACAGTGATCGAGTCACGTACGTGGGAGGATTTTACAGCGCGGCGGTATTTTTATTAGAAATGAGGGACAGACTCGCTCTGTTTCTTTCTCCTCTTTCCTAATCGTTGTATTCTTGTATCCTGGAACAACTTCGTATGTTTTCTGAACATGTTCATACATCTTACATCCAGTGAGATGAATATATACACTTGTGCGCAGGCGCTGCGATCGTCAGAACCATTTTCAGCCGTTCTTACTCTGTTTTCACAACGCAAATAGAAAAAGACTTCTGTGGCATGTAAACGCCGCGCTGCGTAGTCCATATCGGTATCACAGTATAAGAACTGTTCCCTAAATGAAAACAAGACACTGATCTTGCGGGAATCAGTGGGTATACACGAATTCGTAGGTAGAACCCTGCAATGATACGGAGGAGACTCTATGTCTTTAGTCACTACTTCGAGTAATGTGAGTGTCTCTATAATTTTTTTTTTTTTTTAGTGGCATCGGCATTCAAAATATTTACCATTCAGATGTGCAAGTAAATCAGTTCTTCGTATCAGTAATTCCGTCAGCTATAATAGATTTTCTTCTGATATCCACTGCTGGATTTCTCTGAGATCTTGGATTCACAGGAGAAGTAGAAGTAGAATTTGAAGAAGTGCTTTTGGATTTTCAGTTTGTTCTTTTAGCCCCTACGGCAATATCTTACCGGTGCTCTGTTATCCTTCATCAAGAAAAAAAAATTTCGGAGACAGTTTTGTGGTAAGATTCACAGAGGGGCTACTCAATGTAAAATCTACAATGCCCTTGAGGGGTTGAAACCGTTCTTGTCTTTAACAGTATAACCAATACATGTGAGCTGGAAGCAGGAAGAAAATGGCTCTGAGCACTATGCGACTTAACTTCTGAGGTCATCACTCGCCTTGAACTTGGAACTAGTTAAACCTAACTAACCTAAGGACACCACACAAATCCATGCCCGAGGCAGGATTCGAACCTGCGACCGTAGTGGTCGCTCGGCTCCTGACTGTAGCGCCTACAACCGTGGAAGCAGGAAGAAAGACAGCTATAAAAATGTTTCAAATGGCTCTGAGCACTATTTGACTTAACTTCTGAGGTCATTAGTTGCCTAGAACTTAGAAGTAATTAAAACTAACTAACCTAAGGACATCACACACATCCATGCCCTAGGTGGGATTCGAACCTGCGACCAGTGCGGTCGCTCAACTCCAGACTGTAGCGCCTAGAACCGCACGGCCACTCCGACCGGCAAAGACAGCTATAGATAATAACGTTTTACCTTGGTGTTTGTACCGGACTGAGAAAATGCTGTGTTCAGCCATAACAGATTTCTTCCGTTGACCGTTTTATTTCCAATGCAATTTCGCGGACAATCTGCTTTTCAGCTCGAAAAATCATGGAAACTACACCAATCTCGGCTGCGCTCATAGACACAATACTGTTATGAGAGCTGCTTGACATTCTAGCATAGGCCATTCATCTTCGTAATGACGACGTAATCCTGAATCACTGTAGCTTTGTTGGCTTTGCGCTTCCTGTACTTATTCTTAAAATCATAAAATTTTACCTGCGATTGAGGCTTGCCGATAGTTGGCACATTTAGTCCACGGTACTGTGTCATGTGGTTTTAATTCTGTCAGCGACTCACCCTGAAGATAGATGTTCGGTTGTCAGCCACAATATCGAAAGAAGAAATAGTACAACTCCGGGTGTGCGCCGGAAAGATGATGTAATATTCTATCCTCCGGGGAAACATCAAAAAGCATATAGGTGCAGCCTATTTGCACACATTTTTCATCACTGAATGTATTAATAAAAGAAGCGATATAAAAATAAGTTATGTCGTGATTTCATTCAGAGTATAGTAAACATTAATATGTAAAACCCACCGTTTTTTTTATTTAATGAAACAAGTGATCGATTCAGAAGCATTCTCGCAAGCGGCATTGCAGGAAGAACTGTTATATTAAATTAGTATTTCTGTGATGCTCATGATACGTGTGATCAAGAAATAGTTGTTGGCCGCAGATTGGTAATTTGTTTTAATCGAGTATTGACGACTTGTTTTGCAGATTACTGTATAGGGGTTAGGCAAACGTTGATATCACTTTCCATCGAGAGACTGAAAACCACCCGTTGGCGTTTGTCTGTTCAAATTTCGCACCAGTCGGGGCGCTAGTTGCGCCAATCTCGGGAAGGAAATCAAATTTGCTTTAAATACACTCTGTAGCTATCTTTGAGACTGGACGCGGTGATATGACGTTACTCAAGAATTCCTTGCAGACAACAAAGATGCCACTACCAACACTTCACTGAGTTGGAACGACATCGCGTAATTGGACTACGTGTAGCTGGATGTTCCTTCTGCGATACTGCAGTAAGACTTGACAAGAATGACGCCACTGTAGATGATGAAATTACGATTAAATCAATACCATTAGCTGCTGACGGGCGTTGATATACATTAACGGGGACTGTTGAAAATGTGTGGCCCGATCGGGACTCGAACCTGGGATCTCCCGCTTACATGGCAGACGCTCTATCCATCGGAGCCACCGACGGCACAGAAGATAGTGCGACTGCAGGGATTTATCGTTAGCACGCCCGCCATGGGACCCACATTCTCAGCTTACAGTCCACACACTACATTCGTAGTGCCCCTTCCATTATACCCATTACTCTTGGCAGACAACGCACCGAGTCCCGTAAGAGTTCAGGCAAATCGTGTGGATCCGCACTGAAGAAGGTCATCAGCCGGTTTGTCATAAACGATATGAAGATTGCATCTGTTCTTTCGGACGTGCCCGTGTAGCTCTCTACAACGAAATTAGAATTAAATCTTCATAACGCCATCTTCATACTGTAGACGATTGCTGAAAGTGTTGGGCAGGGGAATGTAGGGTCGCAAGATAACAAGGCTGAGGACGGCCACGTGGCACTACAAAGAGGGGAGAGCGTCGTATTCCACGTATGGCTCTGCTGCATTTTACTGCGTCTGCAGCAGAAATTTGAGGAGCAGTTGGTACCACCGTGATGTTACTGTTAATAATCAGTTACTTCAAGGACAGCACCGAGTTAGACGCCCTGTAGCATGCTGACCCCAAAGCACCCAATTTGAGAGTTCAGTGGTGTCAAGCGAGAGCTTGTTGGAGATCAGAGTGGAGGTCTGTTGTGTTTCTGATGAAAGTCAGTTCCGTCTCGGTGCAAGTGATGGACGTGAATTGATGAGTAGAAGGCCAGATTAGGGCCTTCCACCAGTAAGAGCACTGTCATGCGGCCTGACTGTAAATTTCTATGTCAGTCTGATGATTCGACCTGTCGCACTGCCAATCCTGAACATAATTCTAGGGTTAGTTTTCCAACAAGATAACACTCGCCTATATACCGCTGTTGTAATCCAACATTCTCGACAGAGCGTCGAAATGTTGCCTTGGCCAGCTCGATCACAATCTGTGATCAGTCTCCAATAGGACAGATATGGGGCAACATCGGACGACAACTGTAGTGTCATTCACAAACAACATTACCCGCCCCTGTATTGTCCAACGAAATGCAACATGCATGGAACTGCATCCCACAAACTGACATCCGGCACCTGCACAGAACAATGCATTCATGTTTAAATGCTTACATTCATCATTCTGGCGATTACATCCGTTATTAATGTACCAGAATTTCACATTTGCGATGGTTTACCTCTCACTACATTAACTTGTAATCTTGCAGTGTTAATAACCCAAGTATGTCAGATAGACAAATGTATTCCCGAAAATTTCATTTCTCTACATTAGTTACTTTTTGGAAATCCGATCTTTCTTCGTTAGTGTGTATAAGTGGGGCAGAGGGATGAGGAATCATTCTAGCAAAGAGGGATGAGAAATCAATCTAACAACAATACGGGACATAAATAGTGAAAACCACTGACATAAGCGACTGTCACAAAGTGCTGACTCTTAGCACCCTCCATTCTGAGTACGAGCATATCGGAAGCGGCGTAGTGGTCAGTTGTTCGCGTGCTACTGTCGTGGTTACGAACAGCAGTAAATTTCAATTGAACCTCGAAAGACTTTTTCTATTATATGAAAGGTGACGTTCAGTTTCATTCACAATGCAAATGAAAAAGCTAATATTTGTAACCATGTTTGTGCCGTCAAGCGCTTTATGCACTTTTAATGATTGAGAATAAAAATTCCATTGTGGTAATTAAAGCTAGAAACTGATATAATACATAAAACATCGGTAGTGTAGAGATACATCGCTTAACGTGTTAGCAATTTTCAGAATCTCTCTTACTTTCAATTAGAAAACCTAGAAACCGTAGTCATGACTGTCTGGTAAAGTGGTGGAAGAACGTTCATACCACTAGCGGCCGACAAGGTGTTGGACGTCCATGCCTTATCACAGGACGTAAATCGATATAAACGTTGATTGTGGTGTATCCAATGACAGAGTAAAATTCTGGTTTATGAACATGTGTTTTGCAATACAGCGTTTAGCACATACGATGTGTGCTTAGTAGTACTCGTAGAGTACCACTTAATGCTCCATTGATACCCAAGGAGACCTATAACTACGATTCCAGTGCGCACAGGATCACAGAGATTGGACAGCAGATCAATGTAAATGTGTAACCTTGTTGGGTAAATCCCGTTTCTTGTTAGAATATCTCTATTGTCGTATCCAGATGCTCTTCTTTCATGCAGGCGAACGACTATTCGAAATATGCACTGCACCACTGACGCAGGCAGTTGGAGGCTGTATTGTTCTAGGAGGGACAATCATATGGGCTTCCATGGATGCTGTAGTGATAATTCCATGGGAGCTGTAATGGTAATCGAAGGCATAACGATAGCTACGAACTATCTGTACATTACTGCTGATCGTCTGCATCTCTTCATGCTTTAAGTGCTTACCGACTGCAATTGCTTCTTCCATGCCGTGTCACGGGTTCCGAATCATGTTACAATGGTTTGACGAGCATGACTGGTAACTTTATGTCCAGGCCATCAAACTTGCCTGATGTGACCCAAATGGAACGCATATTGAATGCTATCCTATGCCAGTTCCTCGCCTGCAAACCAACAACCCGTAATTTGGAGGAATTACGTGGACTGTGAGTAGACGTTTTGTTCCACTCCAGAAACGTACCAATGACAAGTTGAATAGATGCCACGCAAAGTCCCGGTTCTACTGAGTTCTACGGGTGGACCAACAAGTTCCTCAGCTGGTGATGATGTTTGCTTTGTAGGTCGCTCAACTGCGCGGTCATCAGAGCCCCTACAAAATCCCAATTTTTTCACAGTTCAAGTTAGCCACTGTCACGAATGATGATAATGAAATGAATGGGACAACACAAACACCCAGTCCCCGACTGAGAAAAATCCTCAACCCGACCGGGAACCCAACCAAGACCCCATGATCAGGAGGCAGCAACACTAGCCACTAGAACACCAGCTTCGGACACTTAGCAGGTGGTCAAAATGTTTTGACTAATCAGTGTGTACTTTCAATTATCGTAGTTTCTATAGTTACTTCTATTAAAATTAACTGTACATGAATGTGATTGACGTTACACTGAATTAAACTGTAAATGGTCCATTACATTCTCTGTTCATTTTTCTGTTTGGTTCGAGTCGACTTCTTACTGTAGTGAAAACTAGCTGTTTGCGGATCTCAGTAGTGCCACAACTCGAAATGGTCTCGGCAGTTCTCTTGAACCGAAAGTTATGGCGCCCATCCTCCAGCCTGGTGGCTCGCAGTGGACGTATCTACCACACCTACCCGTTAGGAAGCACGCAACCCTGCTGGCAGATCTATGTGCCAATGCCTGGCTCGTGCTAGTGTACACAGGACGTCCACAGTGTTTCAACGACTAACAGGTTGTCCTTATAGTCGTTCGATTACGGCCGATCAACGAGGCTCATCCACTGGAGCTGAGGTAACGCCCGACACACTGCCGACAACCAAGCAGTCTCGAAGCGGGTGAAGTGAAAACTTACCTGATGACAACATTCAGAGTGTCAAAATTTGGATCACTGCATACTACATTCAACAGACGTCTTTCTAGGATGCGACAGGCTATAGAATGTACGTTTGAAACAATGCATAGTAAATGAAGATAGCTACACAAATAGTGAAATTAATAAGCTTGATAGTGTTAACATTATACTGAAATGTATATTCTAGTTACACAACATCATATTTGACAAGGAGGGGTAAGAAGCAGCAGCTGCGTTCACTTGACAGCTAACACATCGACAAAAGGATAAATTTGTATGGGTAAAAACCGCAGTGTCAGTGCAGCGTAATCCGTCGTTTTGCTCAGGAGATGCACACGAATGAAAGCGGTCTGAGTATTTTAGAGAATACTTCTTATACAGGTGAATAAATGATTGAAGGTGTTTTCCTCTATCTTGATTTGAAATACATTTTCTAGAGTTTTTTAAACAGTCTTAGTGATGCAATCGGTACATGATGTACAAAAAGAGCAGAGAGTTCAATTGAACATATCACAATATGCACTTTTTGCAAGATCTGTATCGTTTCTGTCACCACACAGTACTATGTTGATATGACAGGCATACGTAAGACAAACTGCCTGTTGGTTTCTGTCTCGGGTTCTTCGGCCAACGTTCGTCTGATGATTTTTCTGACGTTTCGCCAGCACGAGTGGCTGGCATTGTCAAAGCTTCACCCTTCATTGTCGGTGGTGAACTGGAGCCGAGCTCGCGGCCGCAAACTATGTGCACCTGGCGCGCCAACGTAAAGAGCCTCTCCGCGGTCATTTCCGGTGCGGTTCTCCTCTTGCTACTTGCGACGGTCGTTCGCTGCAGTACGGGAAGCCAGGATCCGTTTACTTTGAGGCTTTCCTCTTTCTTGTTGAAGCTGTTCTCGGGTTTGTGTATTCCCACAGCTTCTCTGAACAAGCAGGTGAACCGTAATTTTACCTTCAGAATCTTTACTTAAAGAATTTACTTTATTTACTAGCGATTCACCAAGAACATTAGCACATTTAATCACACTAGGTGAGAATGGAAGTAGTTGCCAGGAAGCAACGGAAGGAAAATTAAATTATCTTTAATAAATGTGAATTTTATTCCTAAAAGTCTTTTCAAAAACAGATTTAAAATTACAATCTTCTCTGCCTCGTGATGACCGTGTGTTGTGTGATGTCCTTAGGTTAGTTAGGTTTAAGTAGTTCTAAGTTCTAGGGGACTGATGACCATAGATGTTAAGTCCCATAGTGCTCAGAGCCATGTTTTAAAATTAGAGTCAGACAGCACCCTCTAAATATAAAGTTATTCAGATGCAGAATAACAAAATTTTCCTTTTTTTTTCAGTAGGAGCCTTCGGGCTGAGAAGCTTCCGCTCTCTTTCAACACGCTCACAACGACCTCTGAAACACTACATTGATGCAAATCCGCAACATATCAGATTAGTTTAAACTAAAAGTTTTTACAACTAACACAAACACATTAACTATGCACCCCGAAAGACGGATGGAAATGGTACAAACACTCACACTAAGACATTATTTGTCTCGAAAGTGCAATTTGTTTTTAAAAGGGCTCTTACGGTGGAAGGGTGGGAACTTTATAAAAAATGACTATTTAAATAAAACCCATGAAATTCAGACTTACATAAAGTGTAAAACATGCTCTACATTACACATATACCGCATCGGAATATGATAGGCAAGATAAAAACATTCTTCAGGAATTCGACCTTTACCTTTACCGAATCCGACAAACATGACAGAGACACCCGCACGGCAGATTGACCGGGGGAGGGGGTGGGGGGTGGTGGTAAAACAACCCGAACCGCAGATTGCTGTAAACATCCGCTATTCCACAAGGGAAAAAAGACCACCCAATTCACAAATAACCACCTTCCCGCGGTTGGGCAAACGGAGAAGAATGGTGGCACGACCCCAAAACAAGCGGCTGGTGACCTCACCATGAAAACAAGTAGAATTCGACAAGTAAATGAAACAGCATATCTCCAACCACTTAACTTCTAATAAACTGCGATTTCTGGCGAGGACCTGGCGCAGCACCCCCAACGCTCCCCCGAACCGTCCGCTCCCAGCTGCTTCAACGGACGCAGGAAGGCGCGCCGATCTCACGGCGTCGCAGCTCGCCCCGGTCAGCTCCATGTCGTGGTTCCGCTCCTGTTGCTCTCGTGTGAACCGCGAAGCCACTACCCTTTCTATACGGCGCTGCCCACCAGACTCACATGGGGACCACACATGCGCCGACGCTCAAGGCGGACGCGTCATCTCGTGTCTCAGTGCGCGACCGACCAACCGACCGATCCAACCGCCAATGACAGTTGCCCGAGCAACTCGAGCAGACTGGTGGCCTAACGCGCAGACTAAGATGCAGGAACTCAGCCCCGACCAGGCGACCACTAGCTGAGTTCTGTTACAGGCGGAGTGGCAAGACTCTCATCTTCTGGCTTTAAAGTTTGACCCAACCTCAGACATACTAGCACTCCGATGACAGGCAGACACTAGCTGCCGCACAAATGCAAACGAGAGACAGACCAGCAACTGGTGACAACAGACTGCCCTCGCCTCACTCCGACTGACCACCTTAACGTACGTCAGACCGACAGACAGACAGACACTGACCTCCCGACACTGATCCAGCTGACCAACTGATTAGACTCAGACTGACAGACTCCTCCAGCCGAGCTCATAGCACCCCTTAAATGTACGTGAACAAACATCCTTTCCCCTTTCCACCAAAGGGAGACACCGAAGGTTCGATTGCCACAGCGGTGCCACCGCCACAAACGGAAGGCAACTGCTTTACACTACGCGCTCCGGCGCGCTCTTCAAAACAGCAAATTTTTACCACGGCTCAGCGGGTGTGATAGTTCTTCTCTACAGCCAGAACTTCCGTGTAGGTGACTTTTATTGCATGGTCTCACACAACGCGTGCTCTGCAACAGTCGATTTCTCCACCTGCCCCACCCTTCAATGTGGCTTATGTTCTGTAAGCCTGCTCCTGATCGATCGTCCTGTCATTCCAACATAAACTTTCCCGCATGTGAATGGCATGTGGTATATTCCTTGCACTGCAAGTGGGTCCCTTTTCTCCTTTGCCGATTTAAGAACACTCTTCGATTCGTTTTCGGTTTGTAAATAGTCTTTACGCCATCTTTGCGCAATATAAGGCCGATTCTGTCCGTCATTATGGGAATTTATGGCAGTAAGGCCGTACCCGACATTGCTTTTCCTGATTTCTTACTTCCCTGATTTTTTTGCTCTGTTATGCTTCTAATGTCACTTGTGGAATACCCTCTACCCCTCAGAACACTCTCCAAGTGTTGTATTTCGCGTCTGAGGTGCTGTGGTTCTTTCCCGCGTTACGAGCGTCTTGATCACGTCTGTTTTCTGGCTCGGGTGGTGATTTGAAAGTTAGTGCAGGTATCGGTCTGTGTGTGCAGGTTGACGATACACGCTATGTCCCAGGTTTACACCATCCCTTGTGACCAGCACATCTAGCAATGGTAGCGTTTTGTCCTTCTCCTACTTCCATGTAAGTCTTAGGGAGTCACCGAGCTGATCTTCACCATGGCGAAGGTATCATCGATATGCCCGTACCACGCTTCAGATTTACAAGGTGCCTGTGCTTCGAAGTATTCCATGAAGAAGTTGGCCACCACTGGCTTAAGAGGACTACGCGCGGCGACGCCTTCCAGCTGTTCGTGCAAACTGCCATTCCACTTGCAATAGCTCGTGATGAGACATGCATGGAAGAGCTTTGTGATATCTTGCGGGAAGATGGAACCAATGTGCTCCAGAGAGTCCCTAGGTGGCACTTTTGTAAACAAAGGAACAACATGAAATCTCACTAGGATGTCGTTTGGTTCAGGTTTTAGTTCCTTCAGCTTCTCAATGAAATGTCCTGTGTCATTCTTCCCCACGTGCGGCTGGAACAGAGAGGCTAGTTTATACTTCGGTGACCCAGGAGCGCTAACAATCGATCTTAGTGGAATGTCATTCTTATGGATCTTACGTAATGCATACAGCCGAGGTGTTAGGGCGTTTGTGCTGCGCAGGTTCCTCTGTATATCCGTCGACAGAGAAGATGTCGAGATTAACAGATTCGTATTCCGTGTGATACGTTGGGTCCGATCTGCGCTTCACTTCCGGTACATAGTCGGATCTTATAGGCCCCAGATCTTCTGCTCGTGATCGTCATTCGTCATTACGACAGTCGTATTTCCCTAATCGGCAGGCGTTAAGGTTCGTAATGGCTTGTGCCTCTTCTTTCTTCAGGTTGAAAGCTGGTGGTTTTGCTCGTCGCAGTATCTTGGTAGTTTCAGTGCGTATTTCCTCTGCCCTTTCACAAGGAAGAGTCCGAATGGCCCCTTCGATGTTAGCAATGATGTCCTCCATAGGCACTGTTCTCGGGATGAGAGCGAAATTCCCTCCTTTTTGATGAACGTACACTTCCTCTTCGGCCAGCTGTCGCTCAGCGAGGTTGACCACTGGTCGTGACATGTCGGGTCTCACCTCGCCAGCCTTCGTCCGACATCTTGCAAAACTTTTTCTTCTGTCTCTTAGTGCAGCGCTCGAGTTCGTTCCGCATGCTCCTGTGGGTGATGCTGTCGATCTTGTCCCAGTCGTCTCGATGCATTCTGCTACTTAATTGATGGAAAATATCCAGAAGTTCCTCATCCATTCCTGCCAAGTCCCACAATGTTGTGTGAATTCGCTCACGAAGAAAAGCTCGTTCCATCCTGTCGTAGGTACGATGTGCTTGGGTGGTGGTGAATAGGCGCTTATATTTCAAGAACTTCGGTGTAGCACCTTCATTCCAGCACCGCGGCAGAAAGACCAGAGAAGACAGCAATCGCGCTTTCTTCTTCCGTCGTCGGTTTTGTAGACATGATTGAGAAGAATCTTTAAGTTCCTCTTAATTTTGATTTTCAGTATAGTTTCTAGAGCTTATTAAATAGTCTTGTTGAGTGGACACTGTACATATTCAATAAATCTGATAACATAGTATCGTGTGTTTTTGCAACGTTATGATTAGTTTCCATACTCGTATCTTAGTCACCTTCAACCACACTTTCCTCCGTACTTTGCGGCGGTGATATCTGTTTTCTTGCATGCTCCACGGTGACCTGTTGTCATTCTCATGACTTATAAGGTTCTCTATGTTCACCGTTGGTATTTAAGTGCAAAACACACACAAACACAAGAAACAACAGGCGCTCGCTTGTACGGACTGCGTCCATCCAGTCTAATTTCACTGGAATACGTTAGACGGAGGGCCGACTTTGTCCTGTGCAGTGGACGAGTGTCTATGCTGCTATATGTCTTGGGATTGCTCGGTTGCGTGCGACAATACACGGCAGTCCGACTAATCGAACGAAGACGGTTCCAGTGGGTGCTAAGACTGGTGTGCAAGTATGACTGCAGGTGCGTGAATGTGCTTCACAGGCAGACAGAGAACACTTCGCTGTGCACTCTCTGTTCCACACCCCACTCTCCACCTTTCGTCTGCCCCAGTAACTGCCTGTTTCGGGCCATGTGCCCCATTGGACCATGTTCCTGATTCAAACCAACACCGTGAAAAATGTGAGTACCAGACAGCTTCTCACATCGTTTGTCCCCGCTATAGTTGTGTTTTGGTGTGTAACATTTCTCGCTCTTGCATCCATGATTAATTTGTTGACAATCAAACCTTCAGAGTACTAAAGCAAGCAGCTGACGTCCATAGAAAGTTTTGCTCGATGTATGGAACCAAGGGACGCCGTGTATGTCGTTTCCCATAGGGCTACAAAGCTCTGTGGGACCCTTCATTTAGCTGCAGTAGCACCGACGGAGCACTCTCACGTTCTGATTGGTTCCTAGGCTGCCACATGCACGGCAAAAATTATTTATTTTTAGTTTACATTATTTAAATAGGAAACCAAATGTGACTTTATTCGCTATGGACTACGAACGTAAATAATCTGGTAATAACATTCCAATCACGAATGAATCCATTAAGAAGTTCTTGCCGTATCAGGAAGTCTTAGAAAGCTCTAAACTGAATACAAATGTAACGTGGCAAGAACTCTGTCGCCGGAAGAAACTACAATGTAACATTAGAAATGTGGGAAAACTCATTAGCAAAAAAATATGTGTGAAATGTTATGGGACTTAACTGCTAACGTCATCAGTTCCTAAGCTTATACACTACTTGACCTAAATTATCCTAAGGACAAACACACACTTCCATGCCCGAGGGAGGACTCGAACCTCCGCCGGGACCAGCCGCAGTTACAAGCAGCCGGAATCACATGTGTTGTGGAGCTGTCACGAATGATGCCCCATCAGACTGATCTTCACTGACTTCGAGAAGAATTCTAGTCTAACTGGAGGCCAGTAAAGATATGCGTCATGCAAGGGGTCTGTGTTCAATGGTGGTCAACTACGTGTTAGAAAGGATTCATGTATGAAACGCACATTAATGCACAGGTGTAGATTTGTAGATCGCCTATCGCTGTGAACATACGACTTTGTGGCGACTGAGATTTTGTTACTTCAACCAACTGCGAATAAAATAACTGGCATCCCTTTTGTAATTTACGTTGCTTAATACTCTGCTGAGCCTGATTAACTGAGTATCAGAATCCTACATCCCGCCTTTCACTGTGTTTGGGCAAGTAACTGAAGCGACACGCCAATTCCGTACACTTCCCGGAACGCTGTGATTCTTTCCGATGCGCTTAGGTCAAACCGCGACCCCCACAGGGACTGCAGTCTCCGTGAAAAATAGAGTTCCGCCCTTAATACCTTGCTGACATTATTAGAGAACTGGTTGTGGCGAAAGAACAATAAAACAAAGATAACAATAAAAGATCACACATAACGAACACTTCAGGGGATAAATAACCTTAGCGTAACAAACATAACTTGAGCACAAACGAGAAATTTTCTGCGCGCAATCCGTAGTACACCCTACGGGAAGATGTGGCAGAATAACGCCATTCGCTGGAGGAAAATGTGGTACAACTCACACAGCTATTGCGTATCAGCATGCCACCCACTTTACGTGTACATTACCACCGGAAGGCAAGTGTATAGGCAGCCCGGGTGTGCGTACACTGCATAAGACGCTTCTGACGTAGCACAGGCTGACTTTGTGCTGGGTCCTAGTGCGTGCTCTGTCAAATAAAGCATAATCTATTTTAAAACTCGTCAGATCACTATGAAGTAGACGGTAGAGAGTACTTAGCAGCATGCTGCATGTGCTTCCCACTTCTACAGCGTTATCAGGGCGTCACAAACAGGTTGTCAAATGCCTCTCTGCGTGCTGTAATTCATCCATCACGTGTTCGTGCCCCCTGCCTGACCTGTACGTAGGCAGCGGCACTATGAATGTAGTTTGTGTTCATTAAGTTGGGAATGTGGGTCTCACGGGGAGCGTGCAATGGATAAATCCCTGCAGTCGCGCTATCCTCTCTGTGCCCTCGGTGGCTCAGATGGATAGAGCGTCTGCCATTTTCCGGTCCCGGTCGGGGCATACATTTTCAACTGTCCCCGTTGATGTATATCAACGCCTGTCGACACCTTAGGGTCTTGATTTACTTATCGTTTCAGTACTTAGGTGATTCAAATGTATTTCTAGAATCTTCGCTCAACACTAGTTCTTGCATCTTTGCACACAGGCTTTCGTGGAGTAATTTGCATTTATCACGTTTCTACCAATTCTCGTTCTTTATGCTTTTCGTGACTATCTTCCTTAGGTGAAAAACACTTGTGACAATTCGTACTGCCCTTCTTTGAGTATGTTCAATATTCATACTTCTTATGTGTCTCATACACCTGCGCAGTACTATAAGATTGAATGCACAATAGTTGCATAAGAAACTTTCTTTGTAGACTGTTCGCATTTTCTCAGTATCGTAATACCAAACTGAAGTCTGTCTTCTGCGTTGCGTGACTGACGCGAGCCTTTACGATCATTCCGTGTCATATAGCTAGGAATTGTTACATCCAGGTATATGTACAAGCTACATCTACATCTACATCCATACTCCGCAAGCCACCTGACGGTGTGTGGCGGAGGGTACCCTGAGCACCTCTATCGGTTCTCCCTTCTATTCCAGTCTCGTATTGTTCGTGGAAAGAAGGATTGTCGGTATGCTTCTGTGTGGGAAATAATCTCTCTGATTTTATCCTCATGGTCTCTTCGCGAGATATACGTGGGAGGGAGCAATATACTGCTTGACTCTTCGGTGAAGGTATGTTCTCGAAACTTTAACAAAAGCCCGTACCGAGCTACTGAGCGTCTCTGCTGCAGACTCTTCCACTGGAGTTTATCTATCATCTCCGTAACGCTTTCGCGATTACTAAATGATCCTGTAACGAAGCGCGCTGCTCTCCGTTGGATCTTCTCTATCTCTTCTACAAACCCTATCTGGTACGGATGCCACACTGGTGAGCAGTATTCAAACAGTGGGCGAACAGGCATACTGTAACCTACTTCCTTTGTTTTCGGATTGCATTTACTTAGGATTCTTCCAATGAATCTCAGTCTGGTATCTGCTTTACCGACGATCAAATTTATATGATTATTCCATTTTAAATCACTCCTAATGCGTACTCCCTGATAATTTATGGAATTAACTGCTTCCAGTTGCTGACGTGCTATTTTGTAGCTAAATGATAAGGGATCTATCTTTCTATGCATTCGCAACACATTACACTTGTCTACATTGAGATTAAATTGCCATTCCCATGCACCATGCGTCAATTCGCTGCAGATCCTCCTGCTGACTAACTACAGCTATTATTCGCTGGTGTTCTCGTCGTGGTGCACTGCTTTTCTGTGTTTGATACACATGGACAGCTTTTTTTTATATTTAAAGTATGTTGCAGTCTTTGCGCATGTGTTTAACTGTCTCAAGAGTTGTCCAGACACTTGTGCAGCTTGTTTCAGTTAGTACTACATTACAGAGAGCTCAATCATTCACAAATGAGTAGTGCGTGCCATATCTTCAATATCAGGCACGAACACCAAACGTCCCGACTCACTTGCCTCTGGCGCCTGAGAGTACTTTCCCATCTCTCGACGATTCTCGACCCTCGAAGTTTGCCGTGAGCACTCTGTATAAATAATATTCCCGACACGCATAGCGTTACTCGACAAAGTGAACTGCAGACCCGCTGGGGCGGCAGCTGTGCTGGCCACGTGACTAATTACAGCCACGTTCCACTTCTGACCAGTGTGTGTTCTCACCTTGCAGTGGAAGCACGCCACGCGACAGAGGAAAACGGGCTTTGCGGCTCCTGTGAGGGTCTGCTGTTAACATAATTACATTTATTGGTGACTGAAGGAGAAAGGTCTAAGTGTGCTGAAGGAAAAGTGACAGAACGTTCAAACAAAATGTCGTTGGCTTTAAAATTACAGAGACAATGATTCGTTCCGAGAGGAGTAGAATTCAGATAAAAGACTCCGAACAATAAGTAACTCACTGACGTTTTATCAACCGTCAGTTTCTGCGATGTTACGAAAAATATAAACAACTTCTTGAATACATTGCAATTCCTATAGCACACAACTTTACGGCAGCGCTAACAGAAAACTGCGAGAAAAATTGTTATGTCAGTGGAGTTTTAATTTTAGATATGCCAGAGTAGATGCGTCATTAGGTCCGAAGGAGACGAAGTAGTAACACAATTCACGCTACACTGGCTTTTAGAAATAAATTAAGCTTCAGAAATTGAGTGGCCTCGGGTTTATTCACACATATTACACAGGGAATAAATGTTTTCTCAGTTGCCGGCCGGAGTGGGCGTGCGGTTCTAGGCGCTACAGTCTGGAGTCGAGCGACCGCTACGGCCGCAGGCTCGAATCCTGCCTCGGGCATGAATGTGTGTGATGTCCTTAGGTTAGTTAGGTTTAATTAGTTCTAAGTTCTAGGCAACTGATGACCTCAGAAGTTAAGTCACATAGTACTCAAAGCCATTTGTACCATTTTTTTGTTGTCTCAGTTATTTGAGCAAGTATTAAAGTTTCGTTCACTGCTTAATTGTTAACCTACGCCGGGCGCTTGGTGTACACTGCCTCATCAAAAGTACGCGAACACTCCTATGTTGCGTAGCTTACCACTAGACGTCACGAGAGATGGGCCTTTCAGTATGGATGGAGGACGGGGAATTCTGTGTTGTCCATAGAGAAACAGAAACGGCTAAACAAACCAATCACGAGATCTCAGTGACTTTGTCGACTACTGATTGAATGTCAGTTGACCTTCGAATCCGTCACGGACATTTGAACCACCCTATGACTGCTGTAATTGACTGTTGGTGTCGTGGTTGTATATCGGAAATGCGAAGGAACAATGTCGACGAACCCATAACCAGGCACGCCTCACGTACCGACGAACGGGGTCCGCGAGCATCACGGGGTGTGGGGATAAAGCATCGCAAAAGGTCAGCCGATAGAGTCATTCGTGAGTTCCAAAGTTGAGCCGCAGTCAGCTAGTTCAGTGACTGGGCGTAGCGAGTTGAAAATAATGGGGTACAATGGGAGACCAGATCTTCATACACTATGTGATCAAAAGTACCCGGACACCATGCAACACATACGTTTTTCATATTAGGTGCTCTGTGCTGCCACCTACTGCCAGATACTCCTTATCAGCGGCCTCACTAATTAATAGACATCGTGAGAGAGAAGAATGGGGCACTCCGTGGAACTCCCGGACCTCGAACGTGAACAGGTGATTCAAAAAAATGTGTGTGAAGTGTTATGGGACTTAACTGCTAAGATCATCAGTCCCTAAGTTACATACTACTTAATCTAAATTATCCAAAGGACAAACACACATGCCCATGTCCGAGGGAGGACTCGAACCTCCGCCGGGACCAGCCGCACAAGGTCGGGTGATTGGGTGTCACTTGTGTCATGCGTCTGTAAGCGAGCTTTCCACACTTCTAAACATCCCTAGGTCCACTGTTTCCATTGTGGTAGTGGAGTGGAAACGTGAAGGGACATATACAGCACAAAAGCCGACCTCATATGTTGACTGAAAGACACTGCAGACAGCTGAAGAGGGCCGTAATGTGTATTAGGCAGACATCTATCCGCACCATCACACAGAAATTCCAAACTGCATCGGAATGCACTGCAAGTACTATGAATGTGAGGCACGAGCGGCTCGTGTTTATTGCTTTACATCTTGTCTTTGCAGTACTGCCGTCCCGTTTCTTATTCGGATTACTGGCGTCACTAAGTTGCCCATGAGTGGCAGCAGCAACGCTTATCGATAAGAGCACTGTCATACTATCTTTGGAGCGGCTGTTAGTATTTCCGGGTCGTCGTGCGTCGCGAGTTGAGTCGGAATGGAGCAGCAGTGAGGTCCCGACACCCATGACTCGCCCGACCGTTGCCGACACACATGACTTGACTGGGGACGACCTTGGTTGGTCGTTCGGTAGGTCATCTCGTCAGACGATGAGTAATTGGTCACCGGCCGCTTCTGGGTTCTCCGTACCTGTCGACTTGTGATTCATCCTTGCACAGTCACTGGTTTTAGCATTGTTCGAGTTGTTTGTGGAAGTTTTCTGTGGAACCATGCGTAGCTTGTTTGGTTTTGACTGAGCAGCTATTTGAATACTCTCTGCGTGTTTCAGGCAGTCAGTCGGTCAGGACTGGGCAGCTAGGAAGTCTCTCTGGCGCGGGGCCAGGCCGGGACCACTGGCGGCGTGCACGTGCTGTCGGATCGTGAGGCGCTAGCTGCGAGAGTGACAAAGTTTGTTGCTCACCGAACCTGAACACTGAAGTTGAGTGACCAGTTAACCTGTTATGAAGCTTCAGCTACCGTGACATCTCTTCGTTCATTTGCGCATTGTTGCTCCCTGGGGCGTTTGGGCTAGCAGCAGTGTATGATGTGTTGGAGTTAGTGAAATTACGGAGCCATCTTCCTACATTGTGATTAATTATTAAATTGACTGTTACTTGCCAGTGAAGTACACCAACGGTATTTTCTGCCCTGTGGCCTTAATCTACCCAGTTACCTGCCCTGGTCGTTAGCGTAATTTTCCAGCAGTGTACCTTTCCTTGTCGTGTTGATGGTGTCAGGCACGACGTGTAGTTCGACAGCCTTTTAAGTTGTTTGGTTCACATTTTGCTTAGAGTGATTGTTGTTCCCTTGCTTGTTTTAGACACCAATTTCTGAAAAAGTAGTGCTGTTCGTGTCCTTGCCCTCGGCCGATATTTTCCATCGTTGTGCTATTGGTCTGACAGAAGTTAATTGGTTAAATTATTGGTCGCTCCTTGGGCCATCCCTAGTTATGGTTGCCACCAATTCTTTAACTTCTGTTTGTTTTAGATTGGGATTTACTTGTTAGTTTGAAGTATTGGGCAAGGCCTTCCGCCATCTATTAATTCAGTTCCTTTAAATTTTACATAAAGGCCATAAGCCGTATTAAATTAAAATTTTGAAGATTGATTTTATTTTATAGAAAAATTTCTTAAAATTGGTTCTTCCTGAAATTGATTGTAATCCAGGCCCTAAGCCGTTAGTTGTTCAATGACTTGCATCTGGCTTTCAGCCGAGGATTTACGTTAAATCGTTTGTCTGACTTGTCGTTTAGGCCTTCAGCCGTTGTTTCAAATTTGTTTGTGGCCTTCAGCCATGCAGTAAGTTAATATTTCTACACTCCGGGAAATGGAAAAAAGAACACATTGACACCGGTGTGTCAGACCCACCATACTTGCTCCGGACACTGCGAGAGGGCTGTACAAGCAATGATCACACGCACGGCACAGCGGACACACCAGGAACCGCGCAGTTGGCCATTGAATGGCGCTAGCAGCGCAGCATTTGTGCACCGCCGCTGTCAGTGTCAACCAGTTTGCCGTGGCATACGGAGCTCCATCGCAGTCTTTAACACTGGTAGCATGCCGCGACAGCGTGGACGTGAACCGTATGTGCAGTTGACGGACTTTGAGCGAGGGCGTATAGTGGGCATGCGGGAGGCCGGGTGGACGTACCACCGAATTGCTCAACACGTGGGGCGTGAGGTCTCCACAGTACGTCGATGTTGTCGCCAGTGGTCGGCGGAAGGTGCACGTGCCTGTCGACCTGGGACCGGACCGCAGCGACGCACGGATGCACGCCAAGACCGTAGGATCCTACGCAGTGCCGTAGGGGACCGCACCGCCACTTCCCAGCAAATTAGACACACTGTTGCTCCTGGGGTATCGGCGAGGACCATTCGCAACCGTCTCCATGAAGCTGGGCTACGGTCCCGCACACCGTTAGGCCGTTTTCCGCTAACGCCCCAACATCGTACAGCCCGCCTCCAGTGGTGTCGCGACAGGCGTGAATGGAGGGACGAATGGAGACGTGTCGTCTTCAGCGATGAGAGTCGCTTCTGCCTTGGTGCCAGTGATGGTCGTATGCGTGTTTGGCGCCGTGCAGGTGAGCGCTACAATCAGGACTGCATACGACCGAGGCACACAGGACCAACACCCGGCATCATGGTGTGGGGAGCGATCTCCTACACTGGCCGTACACCTCTGGTGATCGTCGAGGGGACACTGAATAGTGCACGGTACATCAAAACCGTCATCGAACCCATCGTTCTACCATTCCGAGACCGGCAAGGGAACTTGCTGTTCCAACAGGACAATGCACGTCCGCATGTATCCCGTGCCACCGAACGTGCTCTAGAAGGTGTAAGTCAACTACCCTGGCCAGCAAGATCTCCGGATCTGTCCCCCATTGAGCATGTTTGGGACTGGATGAAGCGTCGTCTCATGCGGTCTGCACGTCCAGCACGAACGCTGGTCCAACTGAGGCGCCAGGTGGAAATGGCATGGCAAGCCGTTCCACAGAACTACATCCAGCATCTCTACGATCGTCTCCATAGGAGAATAGCAGCCTGCATTGCTGCGAAAGGTGGATATACACTGTACTAGTGCCGACATTGTGCATGCTCTGTTGCCTGTGTCTATGTGTCAATAAAGTTTCCCCTTCCTGGGACAATGAATTCATGGTGTTCTTATTTCAGTTTCCAGAAGTGTATAATTAGGCTTTCGGCCGTTCTGTTGTAAGTTTAAAAGAAAATTTCTTGGTTAGTAACATTGTTTATTAATTTGTTTAGTTATAGATGTCCTTCAGACGTGTAGTGTAGGTCTTCAGCCGCTATTTTTTTCAGTTGCACGTTTCCTTTAAAAAAAAGAAAAAAAAATTACCTTCGACTTTCGATTGCTTTTTATTTCTAAGCCAGGCCTTCAACCGTTGTTGATTTTGGTGTGACTTTGGGCCTTCAGCTCAGAAACCATCTCAAATTCATTAACTAGGCCTTCAGAAGTATTGTTTAGTTGTTATCTTTTAAAGCAATGTGTAAATGAGTCGTTCTTAGAAAAATATAGTGGTGTGTTTGATTGTGCAACTCACAGTAACTGTTTACGGCCCCATCCACAATGAAAACTTTATCCTGTGAACTCTCTGAGTACCTACCATCCTGGTTTCAGAAAGTTAGGCGGGAGGTGAGAAAACTTGGATATTATGGTCGAGTAGCTGCAGTAAGCCACACATCATGCGGGTAAATGCCTAACGATGCTTCGCTTGGTATAAGCGTAAACATTGGACTATTGAACAGTGGAGAAATGTTGTGTGGAGTGACGAATCACAGTACACAATATGGCGATCCGATGGCAGGGTGTAGGTATGGCATACTCCTGGTGAACGTCATCTGCCAGTGTGTGTAGTGCCAAGAGTAAAATTTGGAAGCGGTGGTGTTATGGTGTGGTCGTGTTTTTCATGGAGGGGACTGGCACTCCTTGTTGTTTTGCGTGGCACTGTCACAGCTCAGGCCTACATAGATGTTTTAAGCAGCCTCTTGTTTCCCACCGTTGAAAAGCAATTCGGGGATGTCGACTCCATCTTTCAACACGATCGAGCACATGCTCATAATGCAAAGCACGTGGTGGAGTGGGTATACGACAATAACACCCCTATAATGGACTGGCCTGCACAGTGTCCTGACCTGAATCCTATAGAATATCTCTGGGATGTTTTGGAACGCCGACTTCGATACCTCTCCCCAGTGCAGCACTCCGTGAAGAACGGTCTGTTATTCCCCAAGAAATCTTTCAGCAACTGACTGAACGTATGCCTGCGAAAATGGAAGCTGTCATCAAGGCTAAGGGTGGGCCAACACCGTATTGAATTCTAGCATTATCGATGGAGGGCGCCACAAACCTGTAAGTCATTTTCAGCCAGATATCCGGATACTTTTGGTCACATAGTGTACGCCACACATTTCTGTAGCCACTGGTAAGCGTCACTTGAGGTGGTGTAAAGACTGGCGCCACTGGCCAGTGGACGGCTGGAAATTAGTGAGTTGGAGTGATGAATCACGTTATACGCTGTGGCAATCCAATGGAAGTGTTTGGATTTCTCAAAAGCCTGATGAACATTACCTGCCATCATCTGTAGTGTCAACAAGCAAAATGCCCAGGAGGCGGTGATAAGGTAAGGAGATGTTTTTCGTGATTGGTGAAATCCCTTATTGTACTTAAGGAAACATTAAATATGCAAGGTTGCGCAGACATTTACATTGTAGTGTACTGCGCAATAGAGAAACAGCTGTGGGACAGTGGCTGTTTCTAAGAGCACGACAATGCACCCTGTCAAGGCAGCTGGACATTCCTGAAGTGGACGTACCTGTCCAGACTCGCGACCTGATCTCAATGGAACACCTTCGGGATGAGTTAAGCCACAGTTTCGAACATCATTTTTTTTCTCAGAGTTTGGCACTTGCGGAAGAATGGGCTGCCATTCCTTTAAACATATTTGAACACATTATCGAAAACGTCCCCATCAAACGTCAACCAACCGTAAAGGCGAAAGGTGGACCCAAAACATATTAATGTTCGGTAATAGGTGCCCCGATTCTTGTGATCATATGTATTATAAATGTCTGTTATACGGCAGCTGCCACTTGTAAGTTTACTGCAGTTTGCTTTCATTTACTGTACAATAAGAGGTGCAATGTTTACATCAGTTGTGCAATCACTACTAATTGGTCTACTGACAAAGTATTCCTGTTTTAACTATACTGTGTAATACTAACTGATAAAACTATGTTTCCTCTTAGCATTGCCAACTGCAGCATTCGAGTTACCATCCTTGGCACTTGCAGCCGGTCCTTTGCTTCTTACGAAAACACTGTCATGGCACATTATTTCCTAAAACCCAGTATGGATCTATAACAAAATCACTACAGGGTCACTCCACAAATTTTAAGTGTGTTTTGAGAGTGCAGTGCTTGTAACACATTTCAACATGTCATATCACAGACACCGAAGTCCGCATACTAGCTCTGGCCGCCTCTGGTGGAGCTTCAATGAGAAAACATTCTTCATCGTACTGATGATGTTATACTGCTGCTCATCTTGTTTGAGCTGTAACCATTCGCAGAGTGCAGTACTCCTCTCAGGTGTTAAGCGACTGCATTACATACTAAGGTGACCAAAGCTATGTAATAGCGATATACATAGATAGAGATGGCGTTAGTACAGAGTACACAAGGTATAAAGGAGCAGTGCGTTGGTGGAAATTTGGTTTGCACTCAAGTGATGTTTGTGAATAGGTTTCCGACGTGATTCTGCATACACGACGGGAATCAACAGTCTTTGAACGCGGAGCGGTAGCTGGAATTAGACGTATGGGCTATTCCATTTAGTAAACCCAGGGAATTCAGTATTTCGAGATGTAAAGCGTCAAGAGAGCACCTATAAGATAATATTTCAGGCTTCACCTCTCACCAAGGACAACGCAGTGACCGACGGCCTTCACTTAACGAACAAGAGCAGTGGCGTTTGCGTAGAGTTGTCAGCGATAACCGACAAGCGACACTGCGTGAAATAACCAGAGACATAAATGTCGGCCGGACGTATGACGAACGTATCCGTTAGGATCATAAAGCGGTTACTGCATCGATTATTTCAGCCGTAAATAGAAATATTAAAATAGGTAGGAAGATTTTTCTGTTTAGCAAAAGTGACAAAAAGTAGATTACAGAGTACCTGACGGCTCAACACAAAAGTTTTGTCTCAAGTACAGATAGTGTTAAGGATCAGTGTACAAAGCTCAAAACAATCGTACAATATGCGTTACATGAGAATGTGCCAAGCAAGATCGTAAGAGATGGAAAAGAGCCACCGTGGTACAACAACCGAGTTAGAAAACTGCTGCGGAAGCAAAGGGAACTTGGCAGCAAACATAAACATAGCCAAAGCCTTGCAAACAAACAAAAATTACGCCACGCGAAATGTAGTGTGAGGAAGGCTATGCGAGAGGCGTTCAATGAATTCGAAAGTAAAGTTCTATGTACTGACTTGGCAGAAAATCGTAATAAATTTTGGTCTTATGTCAAAACGGTAGGTGGATCAAAACAAAATGTCCAGACACTCTGTGACCAAAATGGTACTGAAACAGAGGATGACAGACTAAAGACCGAAATACTAAATGTCTTTTTCCAAAGCTGTTTCACAGAGGAAGACTGCACTGTAGTTCCCTCTCTAGATTGTCGCACAGATGACAAAATGGTAGATATCGAAATAGACGACAGAGGGATAGAGAAACAATTAAAATCGTTCCAAAGAGGAAAGGTCGCTGGACCTGATGGGATACCAGTCCGATTTTACACAGAGTACGCGAAGGAACTTGCCACCATTCTTGCAGCGGTGTGCCATAGGTCTCTAGAAGCGCGTAGCGTTCCAAAGGATTGGAAAAGGGAACAGGTAATCCCCGTTTTAAATAAGGGATGTCGAACATATGTGCAGAACTATAGACCTATATCTCAAACGTCGATCAGTTGTAGAATTTTGGAACACGTATTATGTTCAAGTATAATGTCTTTTCTGGAGACTAGAAATCTAGTCTGTAGGAATCAGCATGGGTTTCGAAAAAGACGGTCGTGTGAAACCGAGCCCGCGCTATTCGTCCACGAGACTCAGAGGGCCTTAGACACGGGTTCACAGGTAGATGTCGTGTTTCTTGACTTCCGCAAGGCGTTCGATACAGTTCCCCACAGTCGTTTAATGAACAAAGTGAGAGCATATGGACTATCAGACAAATTGTGTGATTGGATTGAAGAGTTCCTGGATAACAGAACGCTACATGTCATTCTCAATGGAGAGAAGTCTTCCGAAGTAAGAGTGATTTCAGGTGTGCCGCACGGGAGTGTCATAGGACCGTTGCTATTCACAGTATACATAAATGACCTTGTGGATGACATCGGAAGTTCACTGAGGCTTTTTTCGGATGATGCTGCGGTGTATCTAGAGGTTGTAACAATGGAAAATTGTACTGAAATTGGTGCAGGGAATGGCAATTGAATCTCAATGCAGACAAGTGTAATATGTTGCGAATATATAGAAAGATAGTTTCCTTACCATTTAGCAACAAAATAGCAGGTCAGCAACTGGAAGCAGTTAATTCCATAATTTGTCTGGGAGTACGTACTAGGAGTGATTTAAAATGGAATGATCATATAAAGTTGATCGTCGGTAAAGCAGATGCCAGACTGAGATTCATTGGAAGAATCCTAAGGAAATGCAATCCGAAAACAAAGGATGTAGGTTACAGTACGCTTGCTCGCCCACTGCTTGAATTTTGCTCCCTCCTACGTATATCTCGCGAAGAGACCGCGAGGATAAAATCAGAGAGATTAGAGCCCACACAGAAGCATACCGACAATCCTTCTTTCCACGAACAATACGAGACTGGAATAGAAGGGAGAACCGATAGAGGTACTCAGGGTACCCTCCGCCAAACACTGTCAGGTGGCTTGCGGAGTATGGATGTAGATGTAGATGTAGATGTAGACAATGCGTCAAATTCGGCGCCAATGGACTGTGGCAGCAAACGACTTACGCAAATGCCCTTGCTTACTGTAGGCCCGCTCCTGTGCTCGTGACCATATCAGTTGGTTCCTAGACGACTGGAAAACAGTGGATTGGTTGGATGCGCCCCGGTTTCATTTGGCAAGAGCTTATGGTAAGGTTAGAGTGTGGCACAGACCTCAAAAAGCCATGGACACAAGTTGTCAACAAGCCATTCTGCAAGCTGATTGTGGCTCCATAAAGGTGTGGGCTGTGGTTACTTGGAATGCACTGTGTCCTCTGGTACTACTGAACCGATCATTGATGGGAAATAATTACGTTCGGCTACTTGGACACCATTTGCAGCCATTCATGGAATTCATTTCCCTCGGAATGATGGAATTTTTATGAATGACATGGCGCCATGTTAGCAGCCCACTGTCTCTCGCGATAGCTTTGAAAAGTATTCTGGACAATTCGAGCGAATGCTTGGGCCTCACAGATCCTCCGATATGAATCCCAACGAACATTTATATTACGTAATCGAGAGCTTAGTTGGTGCACAGAACTCTGATCCAGCAACACTTTCGCTATAGAGGCAGCGTGAGTCCATATTTCTTTAGGGACTGATAACGACTTGTTGAGTCCATGCCAAGTGGAGTTGCTGCACTACACCGGTAAGAGGAGACCCAACACGATGTAAGGAGATATCCCATGATTTCTGTCACTCCAATGTATACTGGTCGCAGGTGACGTGGAGTACCATCAACCTTGCCGCAGTCACAAGTTGGTGTCTCCTTTTTTCCATTCTGCAAAGAAATTCGTCGTAGGGACCATGACATACAAGCTCTCACGTAAGCTTCAGATGTTTTAGTTTTAGCCTCCCCTCAACACTGGGTAGTAATTCGTACGGTCTTCGTGTTGTGTGGCTACGCGAAGAGTGTGCTTTGGTTATGTATTGGTTTATTCAGTACCAAGTCCTTTATGAGGTTAGTACCTCCATTTCTCTTCCACACTGTCCCTTAGCTTGCTAAATTACGCATTAAATAAGAGCCTGTTGCAACTATACTGGTAGCTCTGACATAAGGAATAAACAAATGAAACAGAGCATACGATGGTCCCTACTAGGCGTTAATATCCAGGAGAAAAGGTAAATGCTGCTGCTCTTCGTGTCAGGGAGGAGAACCCATATCTCCCAACAGCATCTATTGTCAACTGGAGGAAGTTCAGTACACTATTACTACATTAACTGACAAGTGGGACACAGATAGAGATTTCTTGACATTTAATTTCAATAAATTTTGTACTTTAAGCCGATGAAACACGCTATTCTCCTAAGAGCACAGGCAACTTAAGAATAATCAATAATTTCTTGCTAAGGCTATCCTACTACATGAACATTCATTTTCAAGGTACTCCTAACACCTACTACACGTACTGACAAACAAATCCTAGAATTACTAAAATAGGTAAAAAGAAGATAACAATCGATCTACACATCTAAGCCAAGTTAGTAACCCACGAGCACTACTTCGCTATTATGGAACTTTCACTCACCCCCGTCTGTATTCTGCCATTCTCGTGGAGCACTTTCCTTCCTGTATCCTACTGCAGTCAGGAGTTCCTGCCCAATGGCCTTTATGTCTCCAGCCCACATGGCACTCAACAGCGCAATCATGAATTGATCACATAACCCGTACACTCTGCCCCCTCCACCCCCCCCCCCCCATCCTATCCAACAAGCCCAGTAAACACGGCTCTTAAATACTTTCCTTAAGAGTTAAGAGTTATGAGCAGCGTTCACTAGAAGAGATGTGTTTCACATTAAGACGAACAAGTGCTCGTAGCTCCTCATGTCTGCATTATACAGTCCGTGTTAACTCTTTTTTTTTATTCTTTTGGTACATACTACAATTTTAAAAATTTGCCTACCTTACAGTATTAGCAACAACAGTGCAGGTGCACGTATTTCACTGTCAGAGGTAACCGAACGATTTTCGTTAACGTTTTTCGACTCGTCAGTTTCTGGATCATGGTTTCTTACCTGCAAATGATATATTTATCCTTCTCCATCATCCCTGAAAGTTTTCTACATCAGCATTTCTACATAAATAGATGCCAGCGCCTTTAACTTCGTCGTTCTGTAGCGTCACTGCATGACGCTTCCAGATGGGGGTTCTTATCCTCATTATACAGGGTGATTCAAAAAGAATATCACAACTTTAAAAATGTGTATTTAATGAATGAAACACAATATAACCTTCTGTTATACATCATTACAAAGAGTATTTAAAAAGGTTTTTTTTCCCTCAAAAACAAGTTCAGAGATGTTCAATATGGCCCCCTCCAGACACTCGAGCAATATCAACCCGATACTCCAACTTGTTCCACACTCTCTGTAGCATATCAGGTGTAACAGTTTGGATAGCTGCTGTTATTTCTCGTTTCAAATCATCAATGGTGGCTGGGAGAGGTGGCCGAAACACCATATCCTTAACATACCCCCATAAGAAAAAATCGCAGGGGGTAAGATCAGGGCTTCTTGGAGGCCAGTGATGAAGTGCTCTGTCACGGGCTGCCTGGCGGCCGATCCATCGCCTCGGGTAGTTGACGTTCAGGTTTCATAACTAACCTTTTTCGTAGAACTCTCCATACAGTTGATTGTGGAATTTGCAGCTCTCTGCTAGCTCTGAGAGTCGATTTTCCTGGGCTGCGAACAAATGCTTGCTGGATGCGTGCTACATTTTCATCACTCGTTCTAGGCCGTCTAGAACTTTTCCCTTTGCACAAACACCCATTCTCTGTAAACTGTTTATACCAACGTTTAATACACCACCGATCAGGAGGTTTAACACCATACTTCGTTCGAAAAGCACTCTGAACAACTGTCGTCGATTCAGTTCTGCCGTACTCAATAACACAAAAAGCTTTCTGTTGAGCGGTCGCCATCTTAGCATCAACTGACGCTGACGCCTAGTCAACAGCGCCTCAAGCGAACAAATGTACAACTAAATGAAACTTTGTAGCTCCCTTAATTCGCCGACAGATAGTGCTTAGCTCTGCCTTTTGTCGTTGCAGAGTTTTAAATTCCTAAAGTTGTGGTATTCTTTTTGAATCACCCTGTATTTCTCAGGACACTTTCTCCATCCCTTTGAAGTTTTTCGATGCAACTTTGAAGCACACTCTATATATAAAGCAAACCATATGTATGTATGTATGTATGTCCAGGATCTCTTTCTAAACCTCTGCATACATTTCATCCAAATTTGCCACACAAAGAGTAAACTTCAAGAGCATCACCACCTTGTGTATTATAACCTCGTAACTCCAACAGGAGCGGAGATATGGGGCAAAACCATGTGTTTTCACCCTCTGCTTTGTTTTATCCCCTGAATGACAGGTGTGTTGTGGGAGAGCAGTGTCATCCTTCTTTACTGACCCACGTTTTAGGGCATGAACAAGAAATGGTTTTACAACCCCAACATCTAGGCGACCCTGCGTGACAGATGTGTTTATTGTAGTATTAGCCTCCCTTGTCAACCTGTTTTGCAGAGGCTACACATTTCGGTGGGCATCACTCGGTACGCTTGAGACATGGAGAGAGTAGGCGGTGAAGGGAGAGGAACGGTAGGTGGAGCCTGACAAAGGGTCAGTGGAGGAGGAGGTGGAGAGTGTGAAGATGGACAAAATGGACAGAGTGACAGAGACAGAAGAGATGGACAGAGAGGGAAATGAGAGGAAGACGTGACAGAAAGAGGAGGTAGAGATGTACAGAGACATGTACAAAGTAATGGTCGTAACGAGGGAGAGGGCAAGATGGACAGAGAGAGAAGGAAAAGGGAGGTGTATGAGACAGGTAGAAGGTGCAGAAGGATAGCGAGGATAAGAACAATGAAGGGAGGTGAGTAGCAGATCCAAAGAGACTTATAGAGGCTTATATGGACCAAGGGAGGGGGAGAATATGTTGTAAGAGAGGAAAACGGGTGGATAAGGTGGAGTGAGAGATGGGGAAGGTGGAGATGAAGAGACAGAGCTAGAGGGGGGGAGTGAAGGGACCGATAATGGGAGGAAAGGGTGGACAGAGAGTCGTGGGAAGGGAGAGGTGGACCCAGAGAGAGAGAGAGCAGGAGAAAATATGCGCAATGTACCGGTATGTATCGAACGCGTTTATGGTCGAGGCCGCAGCGGAAAGGCTAGTCATACAATGTCCATGAAATGTATATATCCCTTTAATGTGAGTTCTTCCTTTTTAAAATTCTGACTACTTCATATCCCTCATTGCAGTAATCATTTGCAATTTAGGACTATCTATTTTATGCCCTAGTCTCTTTACACGGTAGCTCAGGGGGATAGTAGAGAGAAAGGTGATTCTCAGTCTATGACGTCTCCTTCACCTGGTCGTAGCTGGTATTTGCCGGGATAGGGGTGCAGCTCTCTCTGGCTGGAGGGAAGCTTCCGAGAACCGGTAACAGGGCCAGTTTTTCCGCCCTAATAGCAACCCGAGATAGCAGTTTTCTAGCAACCCGAGATAGCAGTTTTCTACGAAGTCATTGTCACTTTGCCACCTTACACGACATAGAAACGTCTCATCTTTGCTGTCGTAAAGCAAGGATTTCTTATTTAATCTCTTTCTTGTTAAAGGAGTTCCACCTCTGGAGCTTCCTCATTTTCTCGTATTTTTATTTCCATTGTAAGTAGCCTATTCTTTGCATACTGCGAGGTATGAGGGGCAGAGGCGCATGACTGTCATCAATGCATCATTAAAGAAGTCCCTGCACGCTGCGATTAAGCGTAATAGTATGGTTCTCAGCACCTTAACGCACAAGGTCAGTTTAACCAAGGTCAGCTGTAGACCCAGACACTGATGCCACAGCCCATAATCGACAATAGTATGCTAATGTGATACAAATTCACCAGCCTGGGGGAAATGTGGCTATCGTTACTGGATACTGCGGAAGCGTACAATCTTACTACGTCTCCATCAAGTTTCTCAGGCATAAACAAGACATTGCTGCCGCTATGAGGATTTAATTCAAATTTTATGGAACCGTTCTCCTACAAATGCTATCTTGTGTCTGTGTTACTGACATAATTTATACTGAGACTACAGCCCGTGCGAGGGTAGCAGTTGTATCTTAACACATCGGTAAAGGCAGCCGTGTTATGTAAGTTATATTGACCTGGCTGCCTTGCTCCAAGTAGTTGGCCCCAGCACAGTGATACGTGCGTTGTCTGTTTATTTTAGGGCACTGTTGTCGGAAATGGATTACCGCAGTAGGTGACACCGATATTCCGGCTGTGATGGACTATTAAGTGACGTAGCCGAAAGTTCACGAGAGACGCCCGTTATTTTATTCACGGCGTTGGCATTTGTGAAATAAGGAAACGATAATCACACAATTGGATTCTCACAACGATCGCTGATCTATATAATACATACCCAACGTATTTCACATATGTAACAAGAATAGATTTCATGGACAACAAGAAACAAATAACTATCGTAGTACCTAATTCGTCTGTGTTGCTCGCTGACTCCATCCAGCACTCAAAGTCACTACTGTCAAAAAGGCGCGTACGACAGGACTAACTGCTAGCGCAGATCACTTCATGGAGAACTGTTCGTGACAACCCGACAACGCTCAGAGTGATTCCGGGTTTTCACAAAATTTCAGTTATGGTTAACTGGCTCGTGTGATCCGACCATAATGTACAAGTACAAAACTTATAGTGGCGCCCTAAAACATGCTATCTAAATGTATTTACTCTCTAGTTTCTTACTTCACTTAAGTTCCCAATTCCGTTGCTCTGGGCAGGGAAAGGCAACCAGTACTCTGTAAAAGTAAGCAGCTCTCCTTAATTCTCGTAACAGTCATTACATAAAAAGAAGAGTGCTCTCAACTGCAAATAAGATCGCCACACTGTCCCACATGTTGTTTTGGTAAATTAAAATTCTCCTCGTTGAAGTAAATGTGCGGCATATATTACTCAAGACAAAGTACAGTAATAGTGCAAAATAAAATCAAAGTTAATCAGTAAAGAATAGAGGACAACGGCTGCTGTGTAAAGGTTTAATCAAGTCTTCCATTCACCCGGCAACAGCATTTATAGGACCTGTGCTGCATAGCTCATCGTTTCTTCACTTCTACCGCGCTATCATCCTGCATCCAGATAAGGTACAACATACCATGGATTGGGCATCTGGGTGACGACGCGGGCGTCATTGCATTCAAGAGACCTCCCACCCTTAATCCCATCACTCACCAGACATTTTCAACAATAGTTCTAGCTTTACTTATTAATTTGATGCTTCAGGTGGATACCCACAATGCGAGTACAACAGAACCTTTACACTATTTGATTTGTAGTTTAAGTAATAGAATTGAAGTTACGGGTGACCGCAGAAAATTTTCTGGAGTGAGACACGATTCAAAACCTGTCCGTTTATGCATAACTGATTCGATGAGCCCCTACGAACTAAATTTGACAATGAGTTCACAAAACATATTCTATGTCAAAAATTGATAGTTGTCTTCGTAGTATTTTTAAAGTAGGTTAATATGGTACATAACGTGAAGTACATTTCAATAGTATACCAAAAGCACATATTTTAATGCTATTAACACGGATCTGGATGCTACTTGTTTGATAGAATAATCTGAACTTTCATCTTCATGTCACTGAATTCAGGATATCAAACGAATTATCAAATAAAGCTCGAAAATATAAAAAAAAATAATTTTATCAACTTAAGATTGAGACTGAAAATAAAAAAAAACCGTGATATAGGAAAAAAGTTTGGAAGACTGAGAAAATCCTCCTGGGTATTGACAAAACTACCACATTAATACTCCTTCCAGTGAAGAAATACGAACCAAACTTCAAAATAGGCTTATTTATGTTATACCACATTGTTTGCGTATAAACTTCACATCTGTTAACATTAATGAATTTTTTGCATTAATTTCCAGACTTATATTTTTTGATGTTGACTGCCATAACTGTAGTTGAAAAAACGTGCTTTGAAATCGATATTTTTTAGTTCAGTTAGGAAGAGTATAGCTCATATGACTATTTCATACATCAAAAAGAACCATGAAACTGGCTGACAGAATCAACTTTTAGCAGCCTGGAACTTCACCAAAGTAGTCATCTCTGCAGTGTATCACATTACTATGTAGCACGCCACTGGAAAATAGATTTCGTGGCGCTACAGCTACATGTAGCAGCGCTTTGCACCCACAGACTTTGAGATGGTCCCAATTCCGGAGAGCACACTTTTCCGATCTTGAAAGTTAATACTGTTTGTGCCCCTCTTACGGCCCAGAAATTGGTATTTTATTTTCTCGACTGATGTGTTTTTGGTCGAATACAGATGTACCCATATACCGGGTGGTAATAATTAAAACGCAGCTACTCACAGAGGTACACTGTGGACTGTAACTGATACGTGGCAGAGAAAAATGGAAGATATGCTAATGATTTGATGCGGAAACGGCTGACGCTGGAAAAAACTGGTTGCGGTTTTGGCTCCTAGGGGCAGATATAGCGCTGTACACTGTATGGCGTCATGACTTCAACCTGTCATTTGACAAGCTTTAACGTGACTGAACAGTATTGGATGTCGAGAGAAGAGGTCGTACGCTGTTGACGAAGCTGTTTACGTATAAACCGCAGCAATTACATTGCTGCACTGAGAGAGTATAGCCGACTGACAAGTCTGGGGAGAGACCTGATGTCTTTAAACGGTTTATAGAAGGCGATAATGAAATTCGGAGACACGGGTGAGCTAGGTGTGGGACCTGCAAGAGGCAGGCGTCGTATCTCGGTAATTGACGAGGTCGATGTTGCTGTAACTGACATGCAGCCCGTGCTACCGCTAGAGCTAGCGCTCGTGCAGTGTCACGATGATGGTTAGTCAATACTACGGTATGTTTTGAAGTCTGTTTTACACTCGTACTTGTGCAAGATCCAGGCGGAGCAGCAACTGAAACCTCGTGATACGCAGCAACGTTCTGAATTTGCGAATCGGCTTCTGAAACGGATGGAAGCCTATGACATACGGCTGGTCGTGTGCTATGGAGTGACGAGGTATTACAGGGTGCAAAGAATACGGAGAACTGGCGAATCTGGGGTACTGTTAAAACGAATGTTGTGCGCGGAGAGTCACTACACTCGCCGTATATGGCTGTGTGGTGTGGATTCACAAGCACCTTTATTTTCCATCTGTTCGTTTCTTGAAGAGAATACACACACACAGGACTTTTCAGTTGCACCGTGACGTCTGCACGCTATCGAGACCTCATTTACAGCATGTGATTCCTGCTTTGGAAGAGCGCAGCTGTGTGGAAACTACTGTTTTCATGCAAGATGAGGTAACACCTTATGTTGCTCACCCAATGTGAAATCTGGTTAACGCTACATTTCATGAGTGAGTTATTCCAGAAACTGTAAAAATAATATTTCAACAGCCGTTATATTTATTCCAGCAGAAGACCATGAAGAGCAACGTAGGACCATATGTGCGAAATTTCTTGCGCGTTACGACGCTTCCATTTTCGACTCCTCAACAGGATCAGCTTCAGGCCCTGTAGCAACTGTATTGTTACATCTGTGAAGAGTAAACATTGTTCGTGAAGCAGCCTATGGAAACCAGGCATAGTTATTGGTTACCTGTTATATATGTGCCCGACTGGATGCTTTATGTCCTTCATGCTACAGGAAATGTTGATGACTCTGTTGAGGAGCCGAGAATTGGAGCCTTAATAAGAAGCTGTAAAAGTAACGGCTATTGAAATATTACGAGGGGTGTTCAATAAGAAAGAATTAATTTTTTCTCGATCATTTTCGGTTGAAAAGTTCAGAATTTAAGCTTCAGTCCCTCTAATTTCTTAAAGTTCCGATAGGCACTGGCGCTATAGGTAGCCTTCAAATTGGTGTCTGCAATGGAGGTGAGTTACAAGCATAGACCTGTCACTGATCTTCTTTCGGTGGGAAAGAAGAGCACCGCAGATGTCCATAGGTGCTTGCAGAATGTCTACGGAGACCTCGCAGAGAACGAAAGGTCGGTGAGTCGTTGGACAAGGTGTCTGCCATCGTCGCAACAAGATCGCGCAAACCTGTGCGATCTCTCTCGTGCGGCCGGCCGCACACAACTGTTGCTACTGCAGTGTTGGGACGTGCGGACGCCCTCATCCTAGGTGATTGATGTATCACGATCAGACACCTCACTGCGCAATTGGAAGCCTCTACTGGTATTGCTGACACACTCGTCCACCAGTTGGAATACTCAAAGGTGGTTGTACGCTGCGCTCCTCGCCGTCCAGCAGAAGACCATGAAGAGCAACGTAGGACCGTATGTGTGAAATTTCTTGCGAGTTACCACGCAGATAGTGAATATCTGTGTGGAGCATTGTCACAGGCGATGAAACGTGAGTTATCCACTTCGAACAATAAACAAACAGCTGTCCATAGTGTGGTGCTACACAACGTCTTCTCCGAAGAAAAAGTTTAAAGTTACACTCTCAGCTGTCAAGGTTACGGCAACGTGAATGGTGGGGAGGTTGTTGATGCAGCAAGCGATGACTCCGCCGTCGACCAGTGAAGTTTTACCATGCAGGCATACATTTCCTCCCAGTACGATGGCTTAAGACAGTCGTATTGACCGGTGATTATGCTAAAAATAGGATTTTATAGCCAAAAGAGTGGAGAAAAATATGGTGTGTTGGGATCATGAATGAAATCAACCTGCGTTCAGAAAAAAGTGTTGAGTTACTTATTGGGCGCCACTCGTATTTTTACAATTCATCGACCAGCGCACTCCCGTACTCCGTAACTGCAAGGTGGAGCTACGTTTACTGTTATTCCAGAGGTGTTCCAGATAAATAGTCAGAAAAATCACCTCATATCTATCCATGTAGCTTTTGTGTATAGGAGTATCTAAAACATAGCGTTACCACGGATATGTTCGTCTTCTACCTGAACTGAAGGCCAGTATTCAGGAACCCGTTGCGTAGATCCCACTGAAACTGCTGTGGGAAACTGTTAATTACGTCCTTTCAAGGATGGAGCGTCTCGTCGACGTATATGGTGTCCCCATGTTCATGTTAGCGTCGTTTAATAATAAAATTAACATTATGCGTTATTCAGTTGTTTGACCTTTTCTTCCCACGTCCATTTCCTAATCCATTTCTTATATAAAGAATTCTATAAGCGTTTATGGAATTCACAGCGCCAGATCAGCATCTGGTGGCCAATATCAGAACTTTTTTTCAGAGTATATTGGTTCCGCTTAAAAAAATGGTCCAGTTGGCTCGGAGTACTATGGGACTTAACATCTACGGTCACCAGTATCCTAGAACTTTGAACAACTTAAACCTAACTAACCTAGGACATCACACACATCCATGCCCGAGGAAGGATTCAAACCTGTGACCGTAGCGGTTGCACGGTTCCAGACTGAAGCACATAGAACCGCTCGGCCACAGCGGCGGGCTATTGGTTCCGCATTAACGCATTAGAATGTCTACCAAGTTTCCAGCTGTCATACGATAACTGCAGCCCACCCTGGGCGTCCGTGAGTAGCTACACTTCAATTATAACGGTTAATTAAGATCGTGGTCTTCCAAATGAACTACAGTAGGTCCGTCGTGTAAAACGGAATGCAGAGTCAGCAAATCAGTACGGATTTTCTTTTTCCGTAGAGAAATGGTAAACTACTGTCGTCATTCCATTGTGCATGAAGGGGACAGAGCATCCATATATGGATTTAGGTGGATAAAGTAGTGTATATTGCTGCCATGGTTTTGTGTTGCACATCGGTGAGCCAGCGTCTGCTTTCTGCAATTCGTAAAAAACGAGGAAGTGATAGAAATAGACAGAATGTACTATTTCAGCATAATCATGTAAGGAATCGTATCCTTCTGGACTGGAGTTAGATCCAAAATCACAATCGCACCAAGAAATCCCCATATGTCTTTCTCTATGCTCTATTGCGGGGGAGGATATGTGCTCGTCCTTGCAGCCCCCCCTCCCCCTCTTGACGAAGCATATTATTGAAGTTGTCGATTTTCCGCGCACAGCGCACATCTTTTAGCAAGTCAGTGGACAGCACGCTCCGCTGATTTCACACCTGCTAAAATCAGGAGCTCAATGAAATTGTGTGGCCTGTGGAAATCGACAAGATTGAGCTTTCCTTGGTCTCAAGCACTGAGCGATACATTTTATGAAGTCAGTTAGGTGCTGCAGTACATAAGATACCATGGATGATTTGATGGTAACCATGCCAACGAGAGATAGAAATGTGAGGCCACCCTGCTCAGTTCTTCAAGAGGTAGCTTTGCGCGGTAAGATCTAGGAAAATCCAAGATGCTACCTGTAGCTCGGAAATACGCTGGAAAACAAGATAGTGGAACGCCACGCTGTGGACGCCGATGCGCTTCTGTGTGGAGTGCATCGGCCACCACGGCTCGGCGCCAGGTGACGGCGGCCACTGCTCCCTCTGTGAGCCGTCCGCTCTCAGCTGATGAAAGCGACGCCGCCAGCTCCTGGACGGACGGAATGCACCCGCGACGCCGCCGTCTTCCCCCTCTCGGCCGCCTCGTAATGAAAGAGTTGGCGGTGTGCGCGCCGTGGCAAGGCCTAACCCTACCCACCTCTCTGCTGGCAATCTGGGTAATGGATCGAAGGAGTCCACCACTGCCTGCACAGGCCGGCGTCTGCGGATCTGCGTGGCCTGCGCACTGAGTATGCGGAGCGGCGTCTGCGGATAATTTGTCTGATTGCCGCGGGAGGATATTGTCTTGCAGCGCTGGGTGCTGGTGTATTAGAGACATGACGACGGTCCTCCAGGCCTGTTTGAGCTTAATGAGGCCTATCGGTGACCTGTGGGTACGAGAGGAAGGAGTCCCTTACACACAGTTACCGCCACGGTTTTCCCTGGGATGGGAAATATTTTAACAGGAAGCGACGGCTATTTTAAGAACAAATAAATATCGTAAGTGAATAAAATACTGAATGCTTGAAAAAGATTCCACAGATCTGACAGGGCTGTATCTTCAACATGAATGGAAGCGGAAATTGGGACCAAATTTTAACTTACTCTCCGAAACTCAAAGTTCACCTTGGCACTGGTTCTAAGTTGCCGGTTAATAAGGTTAATGACGCAGCATAGAACTACAACGTTTTTCTCTTCAAAACACCTGTCTAATTTTACAGGGGTATTCCTTTTACATGCTCGGTTACAAGGATAGCCGGTTAATAAGGTTGATGACGCAGCATAGAACTACAAAGTGTTTCTTTTCAAAACACCTGTCCAATTTTACAAGGGTATTTCTTTTACATGCTCGGTCACAAGGATAGCAGGGTAAAGTGACCACTCTACTGATGTTTTTGTTTGATATCATGTTACAGATGAGCATATGAAATACTCCTACAAAAATAGTGTACCAGTTGCATAATTATTTAAATTCTCTTTTTCTAAAAGAAAAGTGAGTTTACGTGGAAGTTGGTTGGCTGAACTGGGGAAGGGGGCCAAACACTGAGCTCATCGGTTCCATCGGATTAGGGAAGCAAATCGGCCGTGCCCTTTCAAAGGTTCATCCCGGCACTTGTCTGAAGCGATTTAAGGAAATCACGGAAAACCTAAATCAATATCGCCATAAACGAGTTTGAACCGTCGTCCTCCCGAATGCGTGTCCAGTGTGCTATTCACTGCGCCGCCTCGCTCGGTGAGTGGAAGTCTCCGAAAAGGCCACTTTCCCCAGTAGGTAGGACAAAGTGGTCAGAAACACAGAAAGGGACAAAAATAAGACTCAGATGACGCTGTTTCTCGTTTTATAGTTGTCTCTTCCTAAACAGTGTTACCATACCCTTGTCTGCCATTTTTCATCTTTATTGAATAGTTTCCTGCTGAGAAAGGTGGAACGCAAAGTTGTGTAAATCAGTTACTAATATGCCGTAATACCTTCTATTCATGTCAAAAGTATGGCTTAGAGTTCTTTCTCTTGCTGTTGGTCGAATGCATATCTGAAGTTCACAAGATTCTTCTTGTCTTCATTAGCATCCCAGTTTCCTTTACGAAGTCATGTTTTAAGTGGTTTCCTTGAGAGACTGAATGGTTTGGCTGTTGCGGCGAATAACACTTTTTTTTCTTATAGCATACAATGTATGTTTCCAGGCTTGGAAATCCCATGATTGTTGTAGTGATTTTCTATACATACATCAAATAAAGTTTTGCGTCATCCCGGTTCTCACAACTCCTGAAGATAGACGTAGACTGCGGGTATTCTATCATAGACGCAGTCCCTTTGACTGTTCAGAGATATCACGAAACCCTCCCCAAGAAGGAGGTATACGAATCATGTTGTCTTTAGTTCACCCATGCCTACAGATGAGAACCGCGGTTCGATCGTGTCCGCATTGTTGCATTGTGCCAGGAAGGACTGCCAGCAAGGGAAGTGAACCAAAGCCTTGTTGTTCCGAAATGGAGGAGATACGGAGAGACAGGAACTGTCGATAACATGCTTCGCTCAGTGGATGACCGCTGCCTGCGCATCATGGCTGGGAGGAACCCTGACGCCACCATTTTGAATAATGCACTTCGTCCACTCACAGGACGTCGTATTACGCCTCAAACTCTGCGCAATGGGCTGCGTGATGTGCAACTTTACCCCCGACGTCCATGGCGAGGTCCATCTTTGCAATCACGACACCATGTAGCGCAGCACAGATAGGCCCAAAAACATGCCAAATGGACCGCTCACGATTGGCATCACGTTCTATTCACCGTTGAGTGTCGCATATGCCTTTAACCAGACAGTCGTCAGAGAAGTATTTGGAGGCAACCCGGTCAGGCTGAACGCTTTAGACACACTGTCCAGAGAGTGCAGCAAGATGGAGGTTCCCTGCTGTTTTGGGGTGGTATTATTTGGGGCCGACGTACGCAGCTGATGGTCACGGAAGGCGCCATAAAGGCTGTACGATACGTGAATGTCATCCTCCGATAGTGCAACCATATGGACACCATAGTGGTGAGGTATCCGGCTTGATGGACGACAATTTGCGCCCCCAGCGAGCATGTCTTGTAAATGACTTCCTTCTGGATAACAACATCGCTTGACTAGAGTTGCCTGCATCTTCTCCAGACATGAACCCTATCGCACATGCCTGGGATGGACTGAAAAGGGTTGTTTATGGACGACGTAATCCAGCAACCACTCTGAGGGATCTACGCTGAATCGCCGTTGAGGAGTGGGACAATCTCCAGCGACAGTGTCTTGATGAACTTGTGGATAGTATGCACGACGAATACAGGCACGCGTCAATACAGAAGGCCGTGCTACTGGGTATTGGGGGTACCCGTGTGTACAACAAAGGTCTCGCGGTATGATGGTATAACATGCAATGTGTCGTTTTCATGACCAATAAAAATTAGGAAATGATTTTAATGTTGATCTTTATTCCAATTTTATGTACAGGTTCCGAAACTCTCGGAACCAAGGTGAAGCAAAACATTTTTGGTGAGGGGATGATTTGATGGTATCTCTTAATATTCACGTGTTATAAGAGAACATAACTTTTGACCACGTTGTTTATATAGTAATACCTCAATGTACGAGGGCATGCTGAAACGTACTGCTTCCGAATTTCCCGACTTCCCATCTTCGCTGGCGCAAGTTGCAGCTTTCATCCGCTAGAAAGCTCCGAAATGTAGCTCTTAATATGTAGGTGTGTAACGTAGCTAGGTCAGTGCGTAAGAAACACTGTGCTGTAATCCAGTTTCTAACCGCAGAAAACGTGCCTCTAATTGACATACATAGAAGAACTAAAGCTGCGTGATGACAACGCCAGACCACAGAAGAGTCCTGTAACTTCTGCAACTATACGACACCTTGAGTTCACTCTCGTCGATCATCATCCTCCATAGTGTCCCGACTTGGCCCCATCAGCTTTTTATTTCTTTCCAAAACCTAAAGAACAGTATCGAGGACTTCACCTTAACCGTGATGAAGCAGTGCACGCAGAGGAGAGGCTGTGGCTATGTCGACAAAGTGAAACACTGTGCAGTGGCCGCGTCAGTAGAGTGATCTAACGTTTGGAGAAATGTGATCGTCGCCAAAAAGATTATATTGAGAATTAAATATGTAGACATGATGAATAAAGATGCAGAAACTTAGTAAAGATAGTTTCGTTTAAAAATCTTTAACAGTTTTTACATAAAAAGTAGGAGGAATTACTTTTAGGCACGTCATCGTAATTAGATACTCTTGTCTTACTATAATTTTCGTTGCTCTAAAACAAGGTAAATACATTAAAAATTGTGTGCTCTTTAAAGTGATCACATGGCCACTTTGCCGTATCAAGTGAATGGCCACAATCTTCGATTCCAAAGAAACTGTGGGAATTAATGCCACAATAAATATTTTTAATACATACAGATGAATTTGTCGGTTGCCTTACATCAGACGTAGTAGAAAAACAAGAGATTTATGTGTAGAGGGGCGAGAAGAGCACGCAGCTATTGTCACTAAACTCACTGGCAAAATCAAAGAAATCTCTTTGAAATGTTTTAAATGCTTACTACTAGACTGCAGCACTCTCCAAGATAAGAAAATAAAGCAGCCACTTAGCCGGCAGACGTGCGGTTCTAAGCGCTACAGTCTGGAGCCGGGTGACTGCTACGGTCGCAGGTTCGAATCCTGCCTCGGGCATGGATGTGTGTGATGTCATTAGGTTAGTTAGGTTTAATTAGTTCTAAGTTCTAGGCGACTGATGACCTCAGAAGTTAAGTCGCATACTGCTCAGAGCCATTTTCTTAAAGCAGCCACGTATCCCGCCCAGGCTAATATAGCCGTCCCTACTCTACCAGGTACGCAAAATACAAATGGCTCCGAAAATGCTGATAAGACTGACGGGGAACTGACTCTTGTTAATGAACAGGAGAACTAACCATACAGAAAGTGTGGTGTAATGACATTTCGATGCACCAATCGGCTGCTTTCACATATCCGCACATACACATCTTACGCGTGCTCTGTCCCGAGTACATATTTTCAGTGTACAGATACAACACACAAAAAAAATAATGGTTCAAATGGCTCTGAGCGCAATGGAACTTAACATCGGAGGTAATCAGTTCCCTAGACTAAGAACTACTTAAACCTAACCAACCTACGGACATCACACACATCCATGCCCGAGGGAGGATTGGAACCTGCAGCCGTAACTGCAGTGTTGTTCCGGACTGAAGCGCCTAGAACCGCTCGGCCACAACGTTCGGCTACAGACACAACAGATTTACAGGTTCATCATTAGCATAGATATAAATGTTTGGCTGTAGATGTAGATTTTTACCAGGTCAGTTTTACATTGCCCAACCTCTACAGCCATGGGGGTACTACTTACAACCGTGTTCAGGATGAAAGATTCAACTTACCGTTCATAATTGTTACATACACCTTCCAATGGACACATGACACCCAGACGATAGTCAAAATCGACTCATTCTTTCAGGAGAATAACTCGAATTGCTACATTCACAGCTGCTGCTGTCCGTGGTCACAGTTCACTGCATGTTGTAGGTAGGGGAGGGACTGGGAAAAGCCAGAATGAGGCAATGGGGAGCAACGCGAGAAGTGCTTAGTGAATTCGTAAATAAAATGATGATGACCAGGCGGATGAAAGATCCTCAGAAGTTTCAGTCTTACTCTTAATCACTACATGGAAAACTATCATCAATACAGTCGCTTGGTGACAATTCTGGCAGCGATATGTGCAATAGCAAAAATACTGAATTCTGTAACAAAAGGTATTTGACAGCGGAATACTGTAATATGATTCCTTGTGACAATTATCGCAGGAAAGCTGAGAACGAGAAATTTTTCTGTATGTGACAGTGATATCAAAAATCAGTTAAAATTGTCCAGAGCGGAAAAGAGCAATGGTCCTGATGACACACCTCAACATTTCTGCATAAATTGTGTGAAGCAAAATTCTCCCTTTCTAACAGAGGTTTATCGTAGGTCGCTGAATTAACGAACCTTTCCACAAAACTCGTAAAATGCCCTTCTCAGTCCCGTTTCCAGGAATGATCTCTGGACGGCTGCACATAATTATAGGTGTATATACTTGGCGACTATATGTTGTGTAATCAGAGTCATATCGAGGTATTTCTGCGACCTGGGTGGAACTGCCGAGTTCGCGAGCACCTCCACCTATTTCGGACAAAATTGAATTCCTGTCAATTTGCCTGACACAGATTAAGCGAATTTTACAATTTTGTAAGTAGGTCTCATAAAACGAAGGATTGCTGAAAAATCTTACTTAAGCATCTTATATTGGTGGAAAAATTTACCATTACATTTAATATATTGCAACCTGCATAAACTTGGTGAAACTTCTTAAAATAAAACAAAATCTATATCATAGTGTTTGTGGTCCCTATTGTAATTTGGTTTTCATGGGACATACCAAGGTATGCCCCTGAATATTTTATGTGAAATATCTTAGAGCATTTTAAATAACACAAACGTTATCAATATTATTCACCTTTATTCCTCGTGTTTACATATTTATTTCTCAACATATTTACCATGGCGACAATCACATTTCTCCCAACGAGAGACCAATTTGTTCACACCGTCACTGTAGAATTGTTGAATTTGTTGCCTGAGTTACAACGTTATCTTTGCCCACTCCGCTTCATCACTATCGGAGGAAATCCTTGCAGGAGATTCCTGTTTTGGGAAAAGCTGAAAATCAGATGGGGCTGAGTCGGAACTGTATGGAGGATAAGAGGTAATGGTGAACCCAAGACGTCGGATTCTTGCCGATGTTACAGCAGTCGTATGTGGTCTGGGACTGTCATGGTGAAGGAGAGGGGGCAATCTTCTAATTGGAACTTTTAGTTTTCTGCGGGTTTGTCACCACATAGCTACGTTACGCATCGCCACGTTACACGCTACAATTAGAAGCCCTCTAGCGGCAGAGAGTTGCTAATTGCGTCAGCAAATAATGAAAGTTGAATAAGTAGTACGTAAGATGTATCATATCGCTACCAATATTGAGAACTGAATAAAAATTTTGAATCATTATCATTTAGTATGCCCTAGTATAACAAACACCGTAATTTATTTGGACCTCATGAATTATTAATAGCCCATACATTATTACTAGAAAAAGGGAAAGCGCTGTAATTGAGAGTTGAGAAAGTACATAAAATCCAGGTATTATCTTATTATTAGAATTTTACAGGCAATTCATTGCTTTCAGCGAAGCAAACTCATTGATAACTTCATTGGAGTGAAGTTTAGTGGCTGTCATATATTGTCATCGAGACACCACTTTCCCAGAAGTGTTGCGACAAACTTCGAAGGGCTTTACAGGATGTCTTGAGGAAGAAATTAAGGAAGTAGGCGGAACGTCTCAAAACATCGTTTGTTGTTCACTGATCGTGACTGATTGCAACATTTCTTAGACACCCCGTATATGAGTGATCCGCTTTCACTCCTTTCAACATATGAGCAGAATTTAGAAGCAGGTGTAAGAGCTAACAACTCCCATTATATTATTAATGAGTCACAAAAGACACATTCTTTTTGTCTACACAGAAAATGGTGCCAGCCACAACTTGGGAACATCAAAAGTACTAACAGCATGCGCACATAAACCGCATAACAACTCTGCCCGCTTTGTGGCTTTCCCCAATGACACGTCTCACTCCAGACCACAGTCAGCATAAATCTGGAACAAACTAAAATCTTCGATCAGTTTCATACTTGTTCCAGAACCTGCTTGTCGACCTCCAAAACTTACAATTTCTTATACACTGTACCCCCCCCCCCCCTCATTAACCATGGACCTTGCCGTTGGTGGGGAGGCTTGCGTGCCTCAGCGATACAGGTAGCCGTACCGTAGGTACATCCACAACGGAGGGGTATCTGTTGAGAGGCCAGACAAACGTGTGGTTCCTGAAGAGGGGCAGCAGCCTTTTCAATAGTTGCAAGGGCAACAGTCTGGATGATTGACTGATCTGGCCTTGTAACAATAAGCAAAGTGGCCTTGCTGCGTTGGTACTGCGAACGGCTGAAAGCAAGGGAAACGACGGCCGTAATTTTTCCCGAGGGCATGCAGCTTTACTCTATGATTAAATGATGATGGCGTCCTCTTGGGAAGAATATTCCGGAGGTAAAATAGTTCCCCATTCGGATCTCCGGGCGGGGACTACTCAAGAGGATGTCGTTATCAGGAGAAAGAAAACGCGTTCTATAGATCGGAGCGTGGAATGTGAGATCCCTTAAACGGGCAGGTAGGTTAGAAAATTTAAAAAGGGAAATGGATAGATTAAAGTTAGGTATAGTGGGAATTAGTGAAGTTCGGTGGCAGGAGGAACAAGACTTCTGGTCAGGTGACTACCGGGTTATAAACACAAAATCAAATAGGGGTAATGCAGGGGTAGGTTTAATAATGAATAGGAAAATAGGAATGCGGGTAAGCTACTACAAACAGCATAGTGAACGCATTATTGTGTCCAAGATAGATACGAAGCTGACACCTACTACAGTAGTATAAGTTTCAATGCCAACTAGCTCTGCAGATGACGAAGAAATTGAAGAAATGTATGATGAAATAAAAGAAGTTATTCAGATAGTGAAGGGTGACGAAAATTTAATACTCATGGGTGACTGGAATTCGAGTGTTGGAAAAGGGAGAGAAGGAAACGTAGTAGGTGAATATGGATTGGGGCTAAGAAATGAAAGAAGAAGCCGCCAGGTAGAATTTAGCACAGAGCACAACATAATCATAGCTAACACATGGTTTCAGAACCGTGAATGAAGGTTGTATACATGGAATAACCCTGGAGATACTAAAAGTTATCAGATAGATTATATAATAAGACAGAGATTTAGGAACCAGGCTTTAAATTGTAAGACATTTCCAGGGGCAGATGTGGACTCTGACCAAAATCTATTGGTTATGACCTGTAGATTAAAACTGAAGAAACTGCAAAAAGGTGGGAATTTAAGGAGATGGGACCTGGATAAACTGAAAGAACCAGTGGTTGTACAGAGTTTCAGGGAGAGCATAAATGAACAATTGACAGGAATGGGGGAAAGAAATACAGTAGAAGAAGAATGGGTAGCTTTGAGGGATGAAGTACTGAAGGCAGCAGAGGATCAAGTGGGTAAAAAGACGAGGGCTAGTAGAAATCCTTGGGTACCAGAAGAAATATTGAATTTAATTAATGAAAGGAGAAAATATAAAAATGCAGTGAATGAAGCAGGCAAAAAGGATTACAAACGTCTCAAAAATGGCTAAGCAGGGATGGCTAGAGGACAAATGTAAGGATGTAGAGGCTTATCTCACTAGGGATAAGATAGATACTGCCTACAGGAAAATTAAAGAGACCTTTGTAGGAAAGAGAACCACTTGTATGAATATCAAGAGCTCAGATGGAAACCCAGTTATAACCAAAGAAGGGAAAGCAGAAAGGTCGAAGGAGTATATAGAGGGTATATACCGGGGCAATGTTCTTGAGGACAATATTATGGAAATAGAAAAAGCTGTAGATGATGATGAAATGGGAGATACGATACTGCGTGAAGAGTTTGACAGAGCACTGAAAGACCTGAGTCGAAACAAGGCCCCCGGAGTAGACAACATTCCATTAGAACTACTGACGGCCTTGGGAGAGCCAGTCCTGACAAAACTCTACCATCTGGTGAGCAAGACGTATGAGACAGGTGAAATACCCTCAGACTTCAAGAAGAATATAATAATTCCTATCCCAAAGAAAGCAGGTGTTGACAGATGTGAAAATTACCGAACAATCTGTTTAATTAGCCACAGCTGCAAAATAGTAACACGAATTCTTTACAGACGAATGGAAAAACTAGTAGATGCCGACCTCGGGGAAGATCAGTTTGGAATCCGTAGAAATACTGGAACACGTGAGGCAATACAGACCTTACGACTTATCTTACAAGCTAGATTAAGGAAACGCAAACCTACGTTGTAGACTTAGAGAAAGCTTTTGACAACATTGACTGGAATACTCTCTTTCAAATTCTAAAGGTGGCAGGGGTAAAATACAGGGAGCGAAACGCTATTTACAATTTGTACGGAAACCAGATGGCAGTTATAAGAGTCAAGGGACATGAAAGAGAAGCAGTGGTTGGGAAGGGAGTAAGACACGGTTGTAGCCTCTCCCCGATATTATTCAATCTGTATATTGAACAAGCAGTAAAGGAAACAAATGAAAAATTCGGAGTAAGTATTAAAATCCATGGAGAAGAAATAAAAACTTTGAGGTTCGCCGATGACATTGTAATTCTGTCAGAGACAGCAAAGGACTTGGAAGAGCAGTTGAACGGAATGGCCATTGTCTTGAAAGGTGGATATAAGATGAACATCAACAAAAGCAAAACGAGAGTAATGGAATGTAGTCGAATTAAGTCGGATGATGCTGAAAGAATTAGATTAGGAAATGAGACACTTAAAGTAGTAAATGAGTTTTGCTGTTTGGGGAGCAAAATAACTGATGATGGATGAAGTAGAGAGGATATAAAATGTAGACTGGGTATGACAAGGAAAGCGTTTCTGAAGAAGAGAAATTTGTTAACATCGAGTATAGATTTAGGTGTCAGGAAGTCATTTCTGAATGTATTTGTATGGAGTGTAGCCATGTATGGAAGTGAAACATGGACGATAAATAGTTTAGACAAGAAGAGAATAGAAGCTTTCGAAATGTGGTGCTACAGAAGAATGCTGAAGATTAGATGGGTAGATCACATAACTAATGAGGAAGTATTGAATAGGATTGGGGAGAAGAGAAGTTTGTGGCACAACTTGACCAGAAGAAGGGATCGGTTGGTAGGACATGTTCTGAGGCATGAAGGGATCACCAGTTTAGTATTGGAGGGCCGTGTGGAGGGTAAAAATCATAGAGGGAGACCAAGAGATGAATACACTAAGCAGATTCAGAAAGATGTAGGTTGCAGTAGGTACTGGGAGATGAAGAAGCTTGCACAGGTTAGAGTAGCATGGAGAGCTGCATCAAACCAGTCTCAGGACTTAAGACCACAACAACAACAACAACAACACTGTATCGAAGTAGCAACAAGGACTCAATTGTTGAACATTAACAGACAGCTGGGTAAGTGGCAAATGTGTGAACCAAATGCACTGTTGCTATGAAAACAGTTTTAGCAACAGACATCAATCATTTCCTCCAAGTAGCATCGTAAAGAAAAATCACGACCGAACAGAAAAAGCCATACGTTTATAGTCTCGGAGAAGGTTCTTCTCGTAGACTGAAGATAGTGTTGCGGCAGCCGCAGAGACGAGAGGACGGGCAGCAGAGCAGAAGCAGTACTTGTGTGATGAACTATAACTTAATTTAATCTTTGTTTTTTGTTCCCATGGTTTTGCAAAGACGTGAACTTTAGGTGTGTATTTTACTGTGTAGGCTAGGGGTTAGGAAATCAATCGTAGTTTTATTGTTGCATCAGTCTTGTGACTATCCTTGTTTAAGGCGGCTACCTAGCATGAATTTTACGTGTAGAGTAATTTATTTCCGTTTAATAGCTTTCGGTCTTAGAGTACTGTCAGAAATCTGCACACCAACTTCTAGTGTTACTTTATACTCCTCTAGTATATTTTCAAACTTAGTAGCGCCATTTGAGACCTTATATCTATTTTATACACGATATGGCTAGGGACTATGCTTGTTGTGAGGGGTCACAAGGAGAGTTGGCTGGTGTCCGTAAACAGCCGGAAGCTGCGTTGGATACCTTCGAGAAGTTTCTAGCTAATGCTCGAAGTTGCGGTGACGTCGGGGAGCCCATGATTAGACCTGCGACACCTTTGGTGCCACTGGAATCCGCTGGTGGCCCGGACGTCAATGTGGCTTCCGATACGCAACATCCGACCGGTCCGTCCTCACTCCATAGTCGGTGGCGGACAGTGTTGAGTTCGCGTGTCACTGGGCGGAAGGCGAAAGAGGGAGGAGGCAGTGCGGCTACGTCTTAGCAACAAGTACGAGGTGCTATCTAGTGCTGATGATTGAGCCAACACGGGATGTCCCTCCTGCTGGGTCAGCGGTCGATTTCCCTGCCCAGTCCGGACAAATGCAGATGGTGGGTATGATAGTCACTGGAAGTTCCAATGTTTGGCTGGTAATGGAGCCCCTCAGGGAGATAGCGGGCAAGGTGAGAAATAATCCGTGTCCATCCGGTATGTTTGCCGGGAGGTCTCCTTCGTGATGTGGAGGAGGCTCTGCCGGCGGCTATCGAGCGGATTGGGTGCAACCTGCTTCATGTAGTGGCACATGTCGGCACGAATGACGCCTGCCGCTTGGGTTCTTAGGCCATCCTAGGCTCCTTTCGGCGGCTGCCTGATTTGAAGTCAACTAGCAACGCACTCGGGGTGCAGGCTAAGTTGTCTGTTTGTAGCATCGTACCCAGGATTGATCACGGTCCTCTAGTTTGGAGGAGAGCGGAAGGTATAAACCAGAGGCTCAGACAGCTCGGTGACGGCATAGGATGCGAATTTCTCGACATACGGTATCAGGTGGCGAATTGTAGGGTTCTCTTGAAAAGGTCAGGCGTGCAATACACGCAGGAAGCGGCTACTAGGGTAATGGAATACGTATGGTGTGCACATGGGGCTTTTTTAGCTTAGAGGATCCCTCCCTTCGGAGCAAAGACGATCTGCCTCAGAGAATCTCGGTCCTCGCAGATGAGAGATAGAAAAGATTAAAATGATTTTAGTAAACTGTAGGAGCATCCAAGGAAAGGTCCTAGAACTAGCATCACTTACTGAAGGTTATAATGCACAGATAGTATTGAGAACAGAAAGGTGGTTGAAGCCAGGTGTCAATGACAACGAAATCCTAAGTTCAGACTGCAATGTTTATCGTAAGGATAGATTACTCACCATTGGTGACGACGTGTTTATTGCAGTAAAAAATTCGATAAAATCTAGTTATCACGTATTCCGAGTGTGAATTAATCTAGATGAGTATCAAAGATCAGTCAAAAATGGTGATTGGATGTTTTTATAGACCACCTAGGTCAGGATCTGTAGTTGTAGAGCGCTTTAGACAGTACTTGCAGAATATCATTAGTAATTTTCCTGATCATGCCGCTGTAATAGACAGTGACTTCAACTTGCCAGGTACAGATTGGGAGTGTTATGCGTTCAAAACTGGTACCAGAGACAGGGAATCATGTGGCATTGTTCTAGACGCATTTTCCGAATATTACCTTGAGCAGATAGTTAGAGAATCAACTCGTGAGGGTAACGTCTTAGAGCTCCTGGCCAGAAAAAGACCTGAACTTATGGAATCAGTTGACGTAGAGGAAGGTATCAGTGATCATAAGGTAGGGACAGCATCTATGACGACGGGTCTTACAAGGCATGTTAAGAAAGATAGGAAAATATATTTGCTCAGCAAGGATGACAGGATAGAAATTTCTCAATACCTCAGCAGTCAGCATCAAACATTCGGTGATGAAGACGAAAATGTGGAGAACAAATGGAAAGAAGTCAAAGGCATCGTTCAATATTCCCTAGACAAGTATGTTCAGAGTAGAGGTTTCAAGGGATGGGAAAGATCCATCATGGTTTAACAGCCGTACGCTACACCACGTATATCTCAGATTCAAAAGAAGTAAAAAGCTAGCTGACAAACAAAAGCTGAACGAAGGGAAAATGAGCGTAAGGAGAGGAATGAGCGAAGCGTACAATGATTTTGAAGCTAAAACGTTGTCAACCGACCTGAGTAAAAACCCTAAGAGATTATGGTCGTTTGTGAAATAAGGAAGTGGGTCAAAATCATCTATTCATTCTCTCAGCGACCACACCGGCACCGAAAAGGAAGATAACAGAGAGAAGGCCGAAATACTGAATTCGATCTTTCGAAGTTGTTTCACAGTGGAAGATCGTAACACTGTCCCTCCTTTCAATCGTCGTTCGAACGTCGAAACGGCAGATATTGAGATAGCCGATAGCGGAACTGAAACGCAGCTACTATCGTTTAGTAGTGGAAATGCTTCAGGACCAGATGAGATACCTACAGGATTGTATAAAGATTATGTGAAAGAACTTGCTCCCCTTCTAGCAGTATTTTATCGTAGATCACTTGAGCAACGAAAAGTACCTAACGACTGTAAAAAAGCGCCGGTCATTCCCGTTTTAAGAAAGAGCGTAAGACAGATTCACAGAAGTATAGACCTATAACGTTAACGTGAATCTGTCGTAGAATTATGAAACATGTTTTATGCTCAAGAATCATGACGTTCTTAGAGAATGAACATCTTCTCTATAAAAATCAATACAGATTCCGCAAATAGAGCTGCGAAACTGAGCTCGCTCTGTTCCTCCAAGAGATTCACAGCGCAGTGGACAACGGCGTTCGGGTTGACGCGGTGTTTCTTGATTTCCGTAAGACATTTGACCCCGTCTTTCATTGCCTCATTGCCACTAAAAAAAAAAAAAAAAATAAATAAATAAAAAATAAAAAAAGAAAACTTACGTGGTATAGGAGTAGACCTCTGATTGGATTCAAGACGTTGCTGCAGATAGAACTCAGCACGTCGCTCTTAACGGAAGTAATTAGACAGATGTAAAGGTAATACCCGGAGTACAACAGGAAAGTGTGATAGAACCGTTGCTGTTTACAATATATATAAATGACCTAGTAGAAAGCGTCAGATGCTCTTTAATCCAATTCGCTGATGATAAAGATGTTTATACCAAAGAAGGAACGAGATAAGGTAGTGAGAATTTGCAGAACGACCTGCAGAGAATTGATGAATGGTGCAGACTCTGGAAGTTGATCCTGAAAGTAAATAAATGTAACACAGGAAAAGAAACTCACTACTGTACAGCTACACTACTGATGACAAACAGCTGGAGACAGAGTCTGCCGTAAAATATCTAGGCGTAACTATCCTGAGCGACCTGAGGTGGAATGACCATATGAAACAGAGAGTCGAAAATGCAGACACAAGACTCAGGTTCATCGGAAGAATGTTAAGGAAATGTAACTCATCCACGAAAGAAGTGGCTTATAAGTCACTTGTTCGCCCGATTCTTGAGTATTATTCATTTGTCTGGGGTCCCTATCAGGTAGGACTGATCGAGTAGATAGAGAAGGTCCAACCAATATCTGCGTGTTTCATGACGCGACAGTTTAGCTGGCGAGAGAGTGTTGCGGAGATGCTAAACAAACTCCACTGGCAGACGTTACAACAGAGGCGTTGTACATCACGAAAAAATTTTATACTGAAATTTCGGGACAGAGTATTGACCACGAGGAGAAAAATCAAGAAATTAGAGCCAATACACAGGGTTCCCGACAATCATTCTTCCGAAGCAGTATTCGCTAATGAAACAGGGCTGGAGATATCAGGTAGTGGTACCGAATGTACCCTCCGTCACACACCATTAGGTGGCTTGTGGAGTGTGATGTAGATGTAGATACTCCTGTATGGTGATTAAACTGTCGCTGTTTTTATCTGACGGGATTGGCGGGGGCCAATCTCTCCAACCCGTGTGTGTGTGATAGTGGCACAGCTAGGCCGATGATCGGATTTTACTTGTAAATTCCGGGGACTCAATCAGGTAACGTGATCCCTATTGGCACTGTGGTTTAATTTAGTTGGCTCCGCGACGAATGCGAAGAGGAGCGTCTGGAGCAGGCTAAATGAAATTCCACTGCCCGTTGTCCGAAGCCACCAGGTGACCACCGACCGTGACGCACCCAATCGTCGGACCGCAGAGGACGCGCTAGTAGAAGAACTACGTTTGCTGCCGTAGTCTGCTCCATGACGCCTTACTGCTAGCAAACATTGTTAGGCTGCCCCCAAAATGTATACACATTCCCAGTCGATGTGGGATGCTCTCACAGTCCGACTGGCATGTACAAGGCATTACGACAGCCTACGCAACCATGGCGCTTGTCTATTGGGCACCCGCACGGAGCCCCAGCGATCTGGATATTTTGTTTACGAACCAGGGTGACTCCAAAAGAGTAAATCGCCTTTGGTTTTTTTTTCAAGACCAATGTGTTTTATTTCTTTAGAAAGATATATGCACCGTTCATCATCTGTTCGATTAAATTAGGCAACGTTTGATCGCTCTCTAAAACATACTATCTGTATTTAATTTGCACATACATATAGTGGGCCAGAATCCTAAAACGTTGCCATACATATAAAAAAAGTTCAGAGTTGCGATGAAGGTTTGTTTAGAGGGATGTTAAGACTATTGAGTTCCAGTCTTACAAGTGGCTGAGCTAGCCGAACAGGAAAATATTTTTGTTCAGTGTAATCAGACCAAAATTGTTTTAAATTGAATCTTTTCCAGAAGTTATGAATTCAATTACAAGTACTTATTACATTGTTTAATCATTAATTCAGAATTGGTTTTTGCTAATTAATTTCTTACCGGAGAGCAAGAAAAGAAAATGTAAGTTTTGGGTTCCACAACATTCAGTCATCTGTTTCATTCCGTTCTTGAGTATGTACTACGTGAATCAGCCCTAAAATCCAGCTGCTAGCCTCAACGTCGGCCTCAATTGCCAAATGCCATTATTTACTCTGAGAAAAAAATTAAATTTTTACTGAATTACGAACAAAACACATGTTCATAAATAATCATACAATTGTTTTTTTCTATAACGTTCTTAATAAGCTATCACAAAATAAAAATATAATCATTACAATTTTAACAATCTGCCAGTTGCAGCAATACGCGCAGAAAACAACAACGTAATTGCTAAGGCAATATCGATTGAATTTTGCACGAGAGTCTCCTCACGTGAAAAATATGGAAGATGTGTTCCGGAGACTGCTGGGAAGAACTGATCCCTATATTTCTTCATTTCAGGGACCAGCTCCGAAAAGAGTGAAAACTTTGCTGTCGGAAGCTGTTGTCCTCTCGGTACTTGCTGGAGAGGATATGAAAAAATTACATGCTGAAAATGTTGCAGGCGATACAGAAGTCAGTGAGGAAGAAGACGAAGAAGTAAATGATATGAAGAGCAAGAAGCGCAAGAGGAAGAAGATTAAGAAGATTTATAAGACTTTCGTTTTTTATTAATATATATATTCTATAATAACGACAATAACACAACAAGCCTGGTAAGAAATTTTTACCATAAAAAGTATAAATATTGCCTGAAAACCTTCTGCGTCTCATTCATTAATTTTTTTCCGTTTTATTTTTGCAGTTTTGAATTTTTTGGTTTTGATAAAAGAAATCAGGAACACCTATTTTTGGCCGTACTGGAGCAGATTTTGAAATTTTCGCCAGGTTTTCAGGATCCTGGATCACTGTGATACGTCTAAAACGAGTACAGAAGAATTTTTCAACTGCGACAGCTGCACTTGCTGAAGCAGAATACGATCACACAGCCTCCAACTATATTAATGCCTTATAGGCACGATATCACGAGATGGAGTCTTGTCCAAAGCAGTTACACCGGCCACGCGTTTTACGTTTTGTGGAGTACAGAGGACGCTGCACTCCTGCAACTGTATTTAATAACATAATTTTATTGATTTTAAATGTGTACAACAACTATATAGCTATTTTCATTGCGACCTAAACAAGCGGACTACTTTTGCTGCTCTGTTGTTTTACTTGGTCGTTTCCTCAAGATTATACTGCCTCGAGAATCCACTGTGTTGAATGCAGAATTGTAAATTATCCTGAGGGCACTGGAGCGGATGATATATGCTGCGATAGCTGAATTCCTGTTGCAGCTCCCTGAGTTTCATTATCTGTTTCATTTTACCCAGTAGATAAAGTTGTCCAGAATATCACGACTCCCATCTCCATCTACGAAGACTGGGAACGGAGGTGTCTTTCTACTGGGTGCCTAGGCACATGGTTATAAAAGGAAACGAACTAGTGGATATAGTAGCCAGCAAGGCGGGTCGCGACTATCCAATGTTCAGTTCGCAATTCCCCAGTGTGCTGCGACCTCACTGTTGAGATACAGTCAGGAGTAGGTGGGAAGCGGAGTGCTGGAAGAGGCAGACAATAAACTGTGTCTCGTAAAGTCCACAACTAGGCCATGGCGTATCCTTTCCAGTCACGTAGGCGGAATGAGGTCCTTCTCATTCGTCTTCACATTGGACACAGCCCTCTGACATATGTCAAATAACTTGTGGGAATTCAGCCAGGTAACACTTTAAGCGACCGCCGATATTTCGGCGGGAGAACACCCCGCCATTTTCAAGGCAAACGTTTGCCTTGAAAATGGCGGGGTGTTCTCCCGCCGAAATATCGGCGGTCGCTGAAAGTGTTACCTGGCTGAACTCCCGGAAGTTATTTGAGAGTTGTATACGCCAGGAGAAACTCAGGTCTCACCTCTAACATATGGTTTCTGGCTCCAATGAGAGCACCCTCCAGTGTGTGGTTATTGCTTTGCACATTGCAGATGCCAGACTGAGATTCATTGGAAGAATCCTAAGGAAATGCAATCCGACAACAAAGGAAGTAGGTTACAGTACGCTTGTTCGCCCAATGCTTGAATACTGCTCAGCAGTGTGGGATCCGCACCAGGTAGGGTTGATAGAAGAGATAGAGAAGATCCAACGGAGACCAGCGCGCTTCGTTACAGGATCATTTAGTAATTGCGAAAGCGTTACGGAGATGATAGATAAACTCCAGTGGAAGACTCTGCAGGAGTGACGCTCAGTAGCTCGGTACGGGCTTTTGTTAAAGCTCCGAGAACATACCTTCACCGAAGAGTCAAGCAGTATATTGCTCCCTCCTACGTATATCTCGCGAAGAGACCATGAGGATAAAATCAGAGAGATTAGAGCCCACACAGAAGCATACCGACAATCCTTCTTTCCACGTACAATACGAGACTGGAATAGAAGGGAAAACCGATAGAGGTACTCACGGTACCCTCCGCCACACACCGTCAGGTGGCTTGCGGAGTATGGATGTAGATGTAGATATAGATCACAGTGCACCACACATCAGTAAACTGTGTTTTACATTCAGGAAAGAGATCAGCAAATCATTTGTTGATCAGTTTGCCCTCTTTTAACTGAAAATCAGGCGAATATCAAAGTGGCTGAGTCATCCACATTTTTTAAGTGTTCGGCCAGTTGGATTTTCCTGTGTGCTTATTTTAACTTTCCTGTTGTACCACTTGTGGTCTTATTGCCACTTGCAGAACATTTCAACGATTCTACGTTATGTTATGCGATGTGAGACTGTGTGACTTTGCGGGTGACAATGAGCGAGGATGTGAGAGAGAGAGTGGAAACATCGAGGACTTAATTCAACTGTTTTCCCACTTTTTAGCCACTTTCAACATATATGTTCCTACCAGTTTTCCTAAGAGCTCCGAAAGCCTCGCCGCTGAGCGCCGGTAAACCACAAACAGATACACACAATCAATGAAAACGGTAACAATGGTAACCCAGTTTTGATATTCTGGTACGTCAGTTTTCGTCAGTATGAAGTCGAACTCAGTTCCGCTACAAAAACCAATATTATAGTCAGTTGCAACATTACAGACGTGCTATGTACAGTAGGCCCCAACCTATAATACGACGAATCACACAGACTGACCTTTTAAGATAACGTTTATTCGTTGCCATTCAGAATTCGCGTCTCACGACAGCAGAATATCGCTCCTTATGGATGTAATAAGTGTGAAAGTTTCGTAGTGTGTAAGCTCACAGGGCAAAATATTATTTAGCCCTTTGAAAGAGGACACTGATCACTTTGGAGCCCTCTTGATGGTGCAGTTTTACCAGTTGGCCGCGTTATCATCCAACCGCGGCGTTAGTCATGGCAGTGAAGTGATGGCAGAGTGGTTGGATGTGGCATGAATACACCGTTATTTAAAATTCCAGGTTTGTCGATGTATCAATACGAACTGCAAAACTTGTCATCAAGGAATTATATACAGCTCAAACCAAGGAATACTGCGTAAAAATATTGTTCGTAAAAATAGCCTAACCGACGTGGAATAGAGAAGAGTATCACTTACTCTCAATGACAATCGGATTCGAAGCATCCAGGAATTGTTGCAGTCAGTAAATGCTGACACAATTCACAGCAGTTTCAAAGCGAATGGTGGCAAGGGAACTGACCTCTTGATTATGTCCCATAAATGTTCAATGGGATTCATGTCGGGTGATCTGGGTGGGCTAGCCATTCGCTCAAATTGTCCAACATTATCTTCAAACCAATGACGAACTACTGTTGTCCAACGATAGGGTGACTTGTCATCCATAAACTTTTCATTATTATTCGGGAAAATGAAGACCATGAACAGCTGCAGATGGGCTTCAAGTAGACGAACAAAAGCATTTCCAGTCAATGATCGGTTCAATCCATGTAAATATAAGCTACAGCTTCTCGCTTCCCGCGACCGGGTTCCCGGGTTCGATTCCCGGTGAGTCAGGATTTTTCTCTGCCTCGTGATGACTGTGTGTTGTGTGATGTCTTTAGGTTAGTTAGGTCTAAGTAATTCTAAGTTCTAGGGGACTGATGACCATAGATGTTAAGTCCCATAGTGCTCAGAGCCATTTCTTGCGCAATGAGCCACACTCGAACCATATCATCAGCTCTTACAGACTCAAATTGTGACTCATCTGACAATGCCACGATTTTCCAGTCGTCTAGAGTCCAACCGATGAGGTAACGAGCCCAGGAGAGACGCTGCAGATGATGTGCTGTTAACAAAGTCACCTCCTTCAGCTGTCTGCTGCCATATCTCATTAACGTCAAATTTCGTTGCACTCTCCTAATGGATTCGTTCGTCGTACATCCCACAGTGATATTATCTCCTGTTGTTTTACGCAATGTTGTTTCTCTGTTAGCTCTGACAACTGTATCCAAACACTGCTGCTCTCAGTCGTTCTGTGATGGCCACTGCGTTTTCCGTAATGATAGGCAATGGCTGAAATTTGGTAATCTTGACACACTCTTCACACTGTGGATCTCGGAATACTGGATTCCCTTACGATTTCCGAAATGGAATGTCCAATGAGAATAGCTCCAGCTAATATTAAGCTTTCAAAGTGTGTTAATACTCGTCGTGAGGAGCCTCACTTCAAAGACTTGTACTCAAGCTAGTGTAACTCTAGCATTTGAGTGGCGTCGGCTTCTTAAGCGTATGATATAATGCCCATAAACCATTACTTGCTTTTGTTTTCGGATAAACTTTCATTTCTGGATTGTTTTAGATTGAGAGACAATCTTCCTGCAGACAAACACCAATGAAAGAAACTGTTTCGATCCAACTCTCTTCATTTGGATCTTTGTCTGCTACATTTTCGATTACGTCTCCTAAGAGGTGGTCAGCCACGGTTACTAGGCCAGAATTTCGCTAAACTTGCAACGTGTGGTGTTCCTGCGACAACTTACCATTCAAAACCGATCTAGGAAGACTGTTGAGGTCAAATAAGACAATGAAAAATAAACATTTCTTTGTAACTGTGATTTTCCCGGTAAGTGTTATAACAAAGAGTAATTACAGCTGTAAGGTAGCTTAGGGAAATGAATGTTTTAAGAGGCTGTGGTTGTTGCTTGCCCCATATCCCTTGACAAATTAATTTTAGCAAGGAGATCTTTCAGATTATCTCGCGGCCGGTACTCCATGGCCGTAGATATTTGCCTTGAAGTTACTGTTCTTTAGCACCACTCAGAAGAAACGTGTGACTTACGGAATGTCACGGATAGGAGCAGTCATGTGGACTACCCTGATTCGTATCAGAACGGGCCACGAACGATATGCAGACACTCTCCACAAGTGAAGAAAATCTGCATCGCCATCGTGTGACATTGGTGCAGAACGACCGACAGTTGCTCACATTAAGGCAAATGCCCCGCACTTACTTATAAGGGTCGTTTTGAAGACTTATTGGCAGTGACGATTGGTGTGCTCCAATACATAAAAAGATACTGATATCCATACATAGCTATTTTCATTTCGATTATTTTATGCTGAAAAGCTAGGTTTAAAAGTTGAAGTGTAGTGATTTTGTAACGCTCGTATATGACTTCCCAACAGGTAAATAAATAAATGTTGCCTGCTTATCGATATGTGCTACATTTCAGTAAAACTATAACATTCATAGGTCTCGTATTGTTTGTGAAAGTTTTAATTAGTTTTCATCGAACGTGGAAATGTGGTCTGTAGATGGCACAGAAATATATTTAGTTAATTTTGCAAAGAATTTGATACGGAGGAAACTAAACTATACTTCGTACAACAGAAGAACTAAAGACATTGGACAACTGGAACACTACCAAGTAAATGATGTTTGATGATGCCCTTGTTCAAAAATAACGGTAACATTTAATTGTTATTTTGTCTATGACAGACCAATCGTGACTGCTCTTCAGTTAAAGTCTTTTAGGTGAGACCGCAAACCGTCACACATACCTTTAAGAGAACTGCGTTTTATTGTCATAATCGAATTTGCGCCATTACTTCCATCTTCAAATAACTTCACTTGTTCTATTGCACAATTAGTATCGTTGGAAACATGCCGTCTGCATCTCCACTGCATGAGGATATCGGTGTTTTTAGCATCCATTTATATACTACCCTAATGACTAATACGAATGTAAGAACACTAGCATATTCTTGTGTATGTAAGGTACCCGTAGAGCATACGAAATGGTGCTAACATTATATCGTACTGTTGCAGGTGAGTCGTTGCTGACAGTACTGATTGTGGAATAAAGCAAATAAATGTAGCCAAGTGATAATGGTTGTAATAGGCTGAATTCTGTTATGTAAATATAAGACAGCTTTCTAAAAATATTATTGCCGTTTGCGGCCTCCCTCCACCGTCTTTCAGCTTCTCATTCACTACTTAACTGAGTAAACAGATACTTTATTTCAGTAATACGTTTCCTATACATTAATGCCGACTATTGCCATTGCCTAAATGGTATAGTGTCAACGAAGGCGCTGGTATCTGACCTCGTGTATGCGTGAACGCCGCAGTTATCATCTCAACATCAGATGTCATGAAGCTGAATATTTTTTGTCACTGGATACGCACTGTTTACTGTCAAATAGATTATTCCTAGATAGTGGAATATGTGTCTTGAACCCTCGTTAGACAACGATACTGATGCGGACCCTGCAACTGGCACACAGTTAGTATTTCGTCTCGGAAATGCAGTACTAGCTCCGCAAGCCGTACCGGCAACAGGACCATGCAGAGGTAGGAGCGAATCCTTTTACATACGTGGGCACCAGTCAGGTCGTCTCAAATCGCTACCATTGATATACCATAATACCTCACGCTATAACTACCTGACAATAACGATGCTGCTTCTGCATTCCTATTTCACGTAAGTTATTATTGGACTGTTTTCTTTATTTTACAACAGCCTCGGTAACCCCGCACTTTCGTTTGTAGTTCGATGGGCTCAGTGTACAGATGCATCTGCAAAGATTCAAAACCGTAGACTGAGCGTTGTGGCTGCTCAAATCACGTGCTACAAAAATCAAAATTGCAATTTAACCACAGATACTCAAAGGAGGTAGGAAGATAGGGATCTATCCTGATGGACAGACTTGTGATTGGCACGTAATATTAATTTCCAGTAAAGAACAAATTTCATTATTACTGAATTACGAAATCGGAATAACAACATAAAATTTAATTCGGACCTTTGTCCTCTTAAGAGAATATGCTACTGCCTTTAACCGTCTGCCATGAATTAATCTAACAAACAATATTTTAAAGATAATAATTAGATCTGATTGCAAAAGCATCACAGACAGTCAGCACCATAAGTCCGCTGTTCAGTTCATTGCTTACGTAACCAGAATTTACGCAACACTAATGATTCACTTTGTGGTACAAAAAAACGATCTCGTCCTTCCAGGCGAACAGGCAGGATACTTAACTAAGGGATGGGAGCACGGTTTATACACGGTGGTACTCGGAACAAACAAGTAGAAAGCACCGCCAAGCAATTTAGAAGACGATCAGGCTGAAAACCAGGGCAGAAAACAAGCCGCACACACACACGGTCTCAGCCTGCCCGCCAAGGTTACGAACCCCATCTGCCCCACATACCAGACCATTTCTGCAACAGCAAATAATTGACGAGGCAAACAAATTCAACTCGTTATTTAGCTTTTCAAGACCATGCGAGGCTTACAAACTACATGACTACCTGTAACCTAACTGACAACAAAACTGAGACATTTACGGAATAAAAGAAGAATTAAAATTACAGCGACTTACAAATCTCTGCCCTTCATATTAAAAGAAAGACTAAAACCAAAACTTGGTAAAGACCACATTAATTAACATAATCCATCAAATTAACACTGCAAGGAATCTTTAAAACAAGCAGTAAGCAACGCTTGGAAACCTTAGACTTCGTAAGTTCAGTAAAACACTCTCTTATTCAGAACCATCCTTTACTGATCCACGGCAGATACAACATGCCACCATACGTTTCACAAATCTTCACATCTTAACAGCAGCATATGAATCATACGTAACTTAATACTTCCAGTTACGAGATTAGAAGACGTCCAGCCTGAGATGACGGACCCGCCACCGTTCGGCACGCAAAAGCGTCGAATAATCAGCACCGTACACTCGGCGCCCGGCAAAATTGTGAGGAAGGTGAGGATTCGGGGCCCAGGCACAGCGGATAGAGACGAGGGCCTGCCTTCAAAACACGTTGGCTCGTTGAACGCTGACCAGCGAGAGAGCTCGGCCACACACCAAGCCGGAAAACCAAAGGCGGAACAGTCAGAGATATAACACCAAACGAGTGTCGATATCAGCGACGCAAGTGGAGCTTAACTAGAGCCAGTCACCACGGCAATTATTTACTGTTACAATTTCATCACAGTGTTAAGTTGCAGCTATAGGACTACAATAGAATGATTATGTATGTGGAGAATTTTAATGCTTCCCTCTATCTTGCATTAAATAATAATCACCGTTTATTGGTCCCTAGACCGTTTAAGCACATAAACCGCACTCATATTTCTGAAGGCAGTCAAAATTAAGCACACGAAGCCTAGCAATCGTCGTTAACCATCTAAACTGGTGTGATTATCCATTTCTTCATTTGATAAGTTTCTCTCTTCAGTCCTGCATATCTTCCCCACTTTGGAAGTCATTGAAGTGCTCGTTCAGACGTTTTCCTGTTTTAGTTCCTCAGTTAACCAGGACAGAAGACTAAATTGGCGGTAATAAACGACTAGTAGCATCTTTTCTCCACGCATTCAGGCACAAACTGTACTACAATCAAACACAAGGTCCACTTACACCCATTGTACTGTTACCATGACACAACGCTCCATAACAATCCTACAATTGCCAAACGACCAATGACAATAACGTTAGAAACACGCTAAACGCGGTACGCTTTAGTTTTTTGTGGTGAGTGCTTTCTTGACAGACCTACTGAAATGAAAACTCGCTTCTGTTCCTTGTCAACTGCATGTCAGTATCCAACATCTGAATCACTGCTTTGGCACACATCGGGTACATTTTACAATTATTTAAGTTTTAGATAACAGCCTTCACACATTTAATTTTTGAGATCTTTTCGGCGGTGATTAAATTCAGTGCTATACTGAAGTTTCCAAAGTCCCAAAATATATACGTAATTGCGTTCCAGAGCCCGTGGGAAATCTCGCCAAAAAAAGAAAAATCACCGTACCTGTTGGTTCCTAAAATCATTCCGCATTTTGCATATATTCATTTCTCTCTGTTGACTCATTCAGAAGGTGATATGTATCTAATGCAGATAGATTTGGCCTACGCGCTCGAGGAATACTATCCAATTACTCACTCTGCATGTAATGATCCGCATAGAATAAGAGTATATGGCAAACGGCCGTAAAATGCTCCTATCGGAACAAAAAAAATTTCGAATATGTTTCTGGTTATTTAAGAGACTCTGACTGAGAAATGGGGTACTAGCTGTGTTATTCTAACTTCATCAACGCCTTTAAAAAATTTTCTAAAAAATTTTGGAATGAAAACATACTCGTATTAGTGTCTTTATTGAACATGCAAATTACCTCAAACTTCGAACTTCAACAAGATTCCCTTACTAACTTACACTCGCCGCGCGGTGTAGCCGCGTAGTCTACGGATGAGGCGCCTTGCCACGGTTCACGCCGCCCCTCCCCCACGTCGGAGGTTCGAGTGCTCCCTCGGACATGGGGTGTGTTTTGTGTTTAGCGTAAGTTAGTTTAAATTAGATTAAGGAGTGTGTAAGCATGGTGACCGATGACCTCAACAGTTTGGTCCCATAGGCACTTACCACCACTCACGCACACCAGTCCATCACTATAAGTCGCTCATACTCATTCATTCCTAGTCTCCCTTTCTCACTCACTCACTCAGTCTAACTCATTGTCTTTATCTCTTAGTATCACTCTGTCATTGTCTCCTGTGTCACACCCACAGACCCCTTCGTTCTATCCCGCAATGCAATCTCGTCTCACTGTCTGCCTCTTGCTCTCTCTTTCTGCTAATATCTTATTCCTTCCTGCCTATTGCTGTTGTCTCTTCTCACTGTCACTGTTAATCTCGTCCTCGTTGTCGTTTTCATAAACTATTTCTCTCATTATCACTGGCTATTACGCACCTCCAATTCCTTTTCTCCTTATCCCCCCTTCCCCTCCTTGGCACTGTCTCCCACAATCTTTTCCTAGCACTGTTCTGTCACCGTCAACTACGTTCCATTGTCTTTCTCTCACTCTGCTATTATCTTCTTCGCCCTTTCTATAACACAACCACTGTCTACTATCTTCCAGTATTTATTACTTTTCCGATTCTTTTCCATTGTCACTGTCTTCTTCTCTCAGAGCACAAAAATGTGTGAATATCTTTCCATACCAAAATTTTTGGAAACATTTTTAAAGGTTCTGAGGAAGGTAGAATGCGGCATCTGGTACCTCACTTTTAAGTCAACAGCCTTTTAAATAAACAGAAACATATTCTAATTTTTTGTGATCCGACAAGACCATTTTCTTCTAGTTTTCTTCTTTGCCTTGCTGCAGCAGAGCAGGTCACTCATAGGAGAAGAAATGTCATGGTCACTAACATGTAGATAGTTTACTTATGTGAAAGCAAAATAATGCAAAACTAATTTTGCACCTCAGACCGGATTTTATGACCCAAAAAAATATTTGTGTTTCAGTACTACAACACGAGGTTTACAGATGACAACGCAGACCATTTACAGTATATTCCTCCGAGTTACGTCACTTTGTAAACTACGTTTTCGAATGACACCATATTTTTTCGTGCGTAGCTTCCGTGTGCAGATTAGGTAACTCTGAACCTCTGCATCTCGGATTTTGGTGAAGATACGAAGAAAATTTCAAGATTGTACGAGATTAGCATCTTAGGAATACACCATAAAAATTACAACCATTTTCTGCGCATAGTAATCTTGGATTCAGCTGGATTTTGCCCCGCTGGTGACGAAAATGTAGGAAGAAAATTTATTGCGGTTCCCCGAAGAACCGCAGATGACCTAGCGGTCCCTCAGTAAGTCCTATGAAGCACACCGTAGACCACTTCAAATGCAAAAAGCACCAACTGATTTGCTCCTTTTTATCTAAGCAAGAGAAGGTGTGTAATATTCATACTTTGACCCCGTACTGAACGATAGTGGCATCAGGACGATGCTTCTGTTTGGTGTACAAATGGTCCCTAGCCCAAGGGCTGTCCAAAACCGTTAATCCTATTTTTTACCATTGACGGAACCCAAGGTATGAGTACCGCAAATTTCTATTTTTAAGTGTGGATTTTTAAACACATTAGGTATTTACTTGCTGTCTCATGCATACCGATGACAGTGTAACGAATTATTTAACACATGGTTCTTATGATACACTGCAACATAACTAAGTATCTCCATGCAGCTGAAATGAGGTCTTATTTAAAATGCCTGTTGACCGAAACCACAGCCTAATTTTTCAATAAAATGAGACTATCCGTGATATGCTGTGGGGTGCAAATAACAGGTATTCTAAGGCAACAATAAATACTTTCATTTAATGCAAAACTTTGCGCTTTATTTCTTGGCGTTATTAAATCCTGAAGTGCATGCAGGAGGGAAAAGAATGCTATAGTATACCTTAGGTTGCTCCAGCACGCCAGTGGGCGCCGGCTTCCGAACATCGCATAACAACTCAGGACACCAAGCGATAGAAGCTCTGGAACACACAAAAAGTATGTGATACATTTCAAATAAGAGATCTCACACATACAACGAGATGTTAGACAACTGCAAGAGTGTCTCTGGACTGGAACCGTTTAACAAATACTGACTTATTAGTTATTTCGTATAAGTTAAGCGCATATTAAGTTCTGCTGGTTTTTAAATAATTATATTTTACACAAGGAAGTGAAATGAAGAAAAACGAATTTTCAACGACGAGTATAACTCTGCTAAGATAATGACGTACCTATTCCAAACCGGCAGGTACAGTTTGCAGGGGAATAACTATCTGATCATTAACCTTATTCGCCGTGTAGTTTTATTACCACGCAGAAAGAAGGATCCTTTATTGTATGATTATATAATAGCAGAAGTAACCCTGGCAGCAGTTACTTCTGTAAAATATCTGGGAGTATGTTTGCGGAAAGATTTGAAGTGTAATGATCATATAAATTTAATTGTTGATAAGGCGGGTGCCAGTTTGAGATTCATTGGGAGAGTCCTTAGAAAATGTAGTCCATCAACAAAGGAGGTGGCTTACAAAACACTCGTTCGACCTGTACTTGAAGATCCAAAGAAGAGCGGCGCGTTTCGTCACAGGGTTATTTGGTAAACGTGATAGCGTTACGGAGATGTTTAGCAAACTCAAGTTGCAGACTCTGCAAGAGAGGCGCTCTGCATCGCTGTGTAGGTTGCTGTCCAGGTTTCGAGAGGGTGCGTTTCCGTATGAGGTATTGAATATATTGCCCCCACCCCCCCTATTTATACCTCCCGAGGAGATCACGAATGTAAAATTAGAGAGATTCGAGCGCGCACGGAGGCTTTCCGGCAGTCGTTCTCCCCGGCAAACCATACGCAACTGGAACAGGAAAGGGAGGTAATGACAGTGGCACGTAAAGTACCCTCCGCTACACACCGTTGGGTGGCTTGCGGAGTGTAAATGTAGATGTAGATGATAGATGTAGATTGTTTCTGAAAAGCTGATTTGAATGAAACGGATTTCTAAACGTATTTGATTAAATTCAAAACTTTTTGTAAAACATTAGTTTTAGAGTAATAGTTCTAAAAAAACTCTCCAAATCCCATAAATAAAAATTTTGCAATTGCAGAAATTGGTAAGAATGTTGTGGAATTCTGAATCCTGAACTGAAATATTTGAAACGGTGAGAATGAATGAAAATTTTTTACATCATTGAGAACTTTCAGCATCGGAAAGTGAAATCATAATGTTTAGAAGCCCCATCACGAAACGTTAGCCGTTTTTGTAAGGGGCAGCCAAATGAAAATGATCTATTTGTACAATGTCTTCTTCTTTAGACGTGCATGCCTGGTACGTGAATCCTGGTAAGGCTGCGAGCACTTAGGGGCACTGACACTGTGGCACATGGAGGCCTGGGTCTGTTCTGGAACCGCGCACGGATGGCCGAGACCGTTAAAGCGACCGCACGCGACGAGCGAGAAATCCGGTTTCGAGTCCCGGTCGGGCATAACTTTTCTTGTGTCACCAATATATATTCTTTCAATACCTAATACAGCTCATGTCAAAACATTGGCAATTGCTACTAATATTTCGAAATGAAAACGAGACAGATGGAAAAAGAGTAAGTAAACATTTTACGGTTTCAGCGGTAACCGCCATACTGTTAATACTCTAATCCCATTGCGAGGCAAGACAGTGAATGACTTAATGGAAAAATGTTTGTGGCTGCCTGTGAAACCATGTTTTTCACAAAGGCGTACATCTCTTCGTCTGAAGGGAATCGACGGCCACGAATGTCTGTCTCCAGGTTTTCAAAAGTATGGAAATCGGCAGGGGGAGAAATCGGGGACCTGTGGAAGGCTTCACTGAGAAATTTCTTCAGTGTAGTCGAACAAACTAGAAATCTCTTAAAGCGAGTACTTTTGAAATAATATTTTTTTTCCATTTTTCCTGTTTTCATTTTATTGTACCTTGTACAACTCGCACGCGGAAGTGAGCCACAACCATTTCGGACTCCTGATGACGTACAAGAGGAATTTTCCTACCAACAAGGGAAACAAAAGGGAAGGCCTTGACGGTCCAGTAACACAAATTCTTTTTTTTCTTACTCCTCTCTAAAATAGTAATTTCAGATACAAGCAGAGGATGATGAATTTTGAACTGTCGTTGCGTAATGGGAGAGGGCGATAAGTAGGAAAAAATTGTTAATAATTTCTGGAAGAAGTATTTCATGTTTCATTTAAGAACGTCCCAACTGCAGCACCTGGGAAATCGATTTAAATGAGATTGATGCTCATGACCGTGGTTTACCGTTAAGAGGCACGACACCCACAACCAGTCTCAGCCGCACAATAAGAAAAAATACACAAATACTGAACTTTCTAGCACTCAGTCTTTGCACTGTATTCGTTCTACACTTCCGTGGCTATAGTTGCTGCTCGCTCGGGCTAGTGCAGTTGTTATTGATATTTCCTTAACTATTGTTACAAAGTAATTACGACGACTTACGTTGCTTACAATATTGTTCAAAGAATATATGTAACATATTTTTAATTCAGTGAACAATGTTTTCAAATCCTGATTCTTTCACCATGACCTACGCCATAGGCTTATTTCGTTTCTAAGAATCCACCCACACTTTTCTTGGTCCTCCTACGGACCATGTACCTAGAGGTCTGAAATATGAGGTTTGTTTAGCTAGTCTCGAATACGGCATTGTTTGTAGATGCTCTAATTTGCTCCGCCGATTAAACTTGATCTTCTTACTCATAGCATATTCTCGAAGCTCTGCTCTTATGTTTTCATTTCTTTGACTGCTTAGTTTAATGCAGCATTTCACTTCTCTCAGAAAGTTCATTTTAGCCTCTTGGACATTAGTTTCTTGCGTTATAGCAATTGTTCCACTGCTAAATATCATTGTAGAGAGGTCCATTACGTCGTAAAAGTTGATTTTCATATCTTTGAAACTTTGTTCCTCAATTTTCTATCGACGGTTTGCATTTCATTAGATATTTCAGATGCCTGTTTTCAATGTTCAGTTCATTGTGGAAGTTCATAATATTTCCGAGATAACTGAGTTGACTAACTTGTTCCATTGTTTTAATTCTTATTGCGATCTTAGTATTCTGTTTGAAAGTCATTACTACTCTACATGGAGAGGATATATTTTATATTATATTCTGAAGAAGGCTGGCTCGATCTATAGATGGACCTTACTATCGAAGTTTCGCTGTGTTGTACGATTATATTGTCGTCTGCAAAAATATTATATTTAAACATATTTCATGTGACAATCTCAAGTCTGAATCTGTTTGCTGTTTCTATGTGTCAACTGTATTATCGTAAACGTACATATTAAAAAGCGTGAGTGAGAAGTACATCTTTCTCGGAGCCTAGATTTGTAGGCAAGTCTTGTGAAATAGCAAGCTTAGTTTTTACTTTTATTTCTACAACTCTATACCGGCTTTATATTGCTGAGGATATCCTTTCTTGTATGGTGTATTCCATAATATTTTTCCATCTACATGACCGAAAACTTTCTGTGCGTCTATAAACGCGAGGTGTGTTACCATTTAAGTCTGAAAATATTGTGGTTTAATTTGCATTGTAAACTGAAATGAAAATGTTCTCATCTCCTCTGGAATAATCTAGTGCAGTGCGCAGCTTTTTCATTGCTGCTTGAAGATGAGACAAGTATTTGCTCTTTGGGTCATCTTTTGGTATTCTTTCGTTTTATTAGCGGCGTCCGGAGAGGCGGAACGTTAGTAAACACAAGCAGAGGCGAATTTTAGGGCCGCAGTTATGAGTCATACTGCTGAGTTAATTTTCCCAGGAGAATTTTTATTTAGGTTCCTTATTGCTGTGGCTCCCACGAGTCATATTACATGAAATTTAGTTTCGGGATCTGAGGACACTGAATAACTCAAGCGTAATTTCAATGTTAAGTGAGGGAACTGACACAAGCTGCCCTATTATAAGACAGTCTAGCTTCTGTGTTCCTCGAATTTATATTACGTGTCAGTGAGGAAGGAAGTATATTAGTCTGTAATCCGAATGAACAGTTTTGAAAAACTGTGTACGGCACCAGTGGCACATTGAAATATTTAGATTTGGGAACATAGACGGTTACTGAGCACAGCGCATCGAATAAAGATAAAATTGAGTTTGATGAAGGAAAACTCGTTTATAACTCATCAACTGACCGTAAATCTGCCATTACGTAGAAAGTAAAGATTAAAGTGAACCATTATTTTATCCATGTAATGGTGATTTCAATAATGAAAATTACACCAGTTACTTATGTTTAATGCTCAACACAACGCATTTAGAAAATGTATTGCAATTTTCAAATGCATTTGTGCATTTTCTCCATGAATATGTTTGATGATCGAACTTCGTGGCAGATTAAAACTCTGGACGGACCGGGATTCGAACTCGAGACCTTTGCCTTTCGAGGGTCAAGCTGTGAGGACAAGTCATCATGCTTGGATAGCTCAGCTGAAAAGGACAAAATGGTATTTTGGCGTTTTCTCCTGAATGGACACGCGAAGCTGCAACAGCATAAGAAATACAGGGTGAGTTACCTAACACTACCGCTGGATATATTTCGTAAACCACATCAAATACTGACTAATCGATGCAACAGACCTAACGTGAGGAGAGGGGCTAGTGTAATTGGTTAATACAAACCACAAAAAAGCACGGAAGTACGTTTTTTAACACAAACCTACGTTTTTTTTTAAATGGAACCCCGTTAGTTTTGTTAGCAGATCTGAACATATAAACAATTACGTGATCAGTGCCGTTTGTTGCATTGTAAAATGTTAATTACATCCGGAGATATTGTAACCTAAAGTTGACGCTTGAGTACTACTCCTCCGCTGTTCGATCGTGTGTATCGGAGAGCACCGAATTACGTAGGGATCCAAAGGGAACGGTGATGGACCTTAGGTACAGAAGAGACTGGAACAGCACATTACGTCCACATGCTTTTTGTTGGTCTTTTTCACTAACCATGTACATTACTATGAGGGGTGAGGTACACGTACACACGTGGTTTCCCTTTTCAATTACGGAGTGGAATAGTGTGTCCCGACATGTCAGGCCAATAGATGTTCAGTCTGGTGGCCATCACTTGCTGCACACATTGCAATCTCTGGCGTAATGAATGTCGTACACGCCGCAGTACATCTGGTGTAATGTCGCCGCAGGCTGCCACAATACGTTGTTTCATATCCTCTGGGGTTGTAGGCACATCACGGTACACATTCTCCTTTAACGTACCCCACAGAAAGAAGTCCAGAGGTGTAAGATCAGGAGAACGGGCTGGCCAATTTATGCGTCCTCCACGTCCTATGAAACGCCCGTCGAACATCCTGTCAAGGGTCAGCCTAGTGTTAATTGCTGAATGCGCAGGTGCACCATCATGCTGGTACCACATACGTCGACACCAACTGCACCCGCTTCCCCTGTGACAGGCCTGTTACGGACCCGTTTGCGTGCTACGACCATACCTGTTGCATACAGTTGGCGGTAGATGTTTTTCAATGTGCGGCACGTCGGATGCTCTCTGTCCGGGAACCGTTCTGCGTACACCCTGCACACTTCAGCTGCATTTCGTCGACAATCGCCATAGATGAGTATCATCTCCGCCTTTTCAGAGTTCGAATACACCATGGTCACAGTTCCTACAACACTACACTATCACAGACGTCTGGTAACACGGTGTACTACAGTTGGTCTGCGTGCAGAGACGAATGCAGAATAACAATAGCAGCAAGCGCTACATGCGGACACTGCGACAGCTAGACCAAGCCACAAGCAAGCCACACTCGTAAACACGGTCGTCATCGTAAACATGACCCGACAGATGCTGCTCGCCGACCGAGGCAGATGTTTGTTACAACACGCAACTGAACGTCAGAGGTTCCAAGCGTCCACTTTACTTCATACTTCCGTGCATTTTTCTATGGTTTGTATTAAACAATTACACTAGCCCCTCTCCTCACGTTCGGTCTTTGGAATCGGTTCGTCAGTATTTGATGTGGTTTACGAAATATATCCAACGGTAACGTTAGGTGACTCACCCTGTATAGGCAAGACCACGCTAATTATATGCGGATGACATTTACCGACCCGCTGGCCAGATGGGGTGTGATGGGTGAGAGATGAGATAGACGAAGTAAACAGAAACAGACGTCGATCACACTTAACGGAACCTTAGTTATCTTCGAGAAGACGACCCAGTCATACGCCAACGTCTGGAGAACGAGTCGCTAGATGGCTCTATTGCTCTATCGACCGTCGGGTAGAGTTCAGGTGTCGCCACCGACTTGAATTTCATTTCATTGGTAGAGGAGCATGTTTATTTTGTATTTGTACTGTCAGCGATGTCGTCCTGTCATTTTCGTCTGGGCATTTTCAATTTTATTCATTTCCATTACTTAATTAATTTCTACTAGCCACTATTTGTTATAACTTGCACATTCTAGAAAAAAAACAAGAAGTTGGTAGAGCACTTGCCCGAAAAAGGCAAAGATCCCGAGTTCAAAATTATTTTACAAAAATAAGAAAAAAATTGGTCGAACTTTTGCTCGCAAAAGGCAAAGGTCGCGAGTTCGAATCTCGGACCGGCACATAGTTTTAATCTGCCAGGAAGTTTCACATCAGCACACATTCCGCCAATAAGTGAAAATTTCATTATGTTTGATGATGTTTGCATGGATGGTTTTCTCCATATCTTACGTCTTTTTGCGGTTAGATTCCACTCGAAAAAAAGAGCAAAATGAATCTTTGAGTGTTTTTAAATGCTAATGTGGCAAATGGTATTCTTGTCTGTCTACCTACAGGTATTGTGCCTCTTCCGATATACAGAATGTGATGTACACGCTAATCGTCACTTACTTTATTTGATTACAAAACATGCTACGAACATAAAACGCCACTATGGTTTACAAAGATTTTGTACACAGTCTGTGTTACAGTGTTTTGGGATTATATAATGTATAAGGCTCTGAAAAAAAAGGTATTTGCATTGTTATCGACTTACAAAATTACCGATTATATTTTTTCTAATGAGGAATCTACATACTTACGAAAATAATTACAGTTATTATACGTGGGACAAATATTTGAAGAAATCAACTGATTCACTGTCTATTTTACTATTCGGAAATTTTCCCCCCTGATTTCTGTGGTGTACAAAAGTTTCAATCTTCTCCATTAAATCCATTGATGTGATTTCTTAAAATGATGGGGTATCTTAAGATATTTTTTATATATTTTCAAATGTTTTTCCGTGTTTTGCTTTTTACAATTTTGTAAATTATTTATGTGTGTAACAGTTGATGTGTTAAGTGTATCTAATTTGAAAATTTTGTCCTAAGTAGCGGACTGAGCAATTTTTACATGTTATTTTATGCATTCCGGAGTCTGAGAATTTATCTCTTTTATTGTTAAAGTTATGGACTAGCTTCTGATGAAGTTTGTTGCGCGTGGGAAAGTTACTTTCACTTCATGTGACCTAAATAGCTTTATTATTTTTTGAGAGCTGTTACTTACATAAAGTATGCTAGACATACGTTTGATTACATTAGTGGTGTCTTTTAAACAACCATGAATTTCTTCGTTTTTGTTATTTGTCGTAGCTTAATTGTCTACGACAACGGCCTTGCCACAGTGGATACACCGGTTCCCGTGAGATCACTGAAGTTAAGCGTTGTCGGGGGTGGCCGGCACCTGGATCGGTGATCATCCAGACTGCCACCCGCTGTTGCCATCTTTTGGGGTGTACTCAGCCTCGTGATTGAGGAGCTACTCGACCGAACAGTAGCGGCTCCGGTCATAGAAAACCATCATAACTACCGGGAGAGTGGTGTGCTGACCACACGCCCATCCTATTCGCATCCTCATCCGAGGATGACACGGCGGTCGGATGGTCCCGATAGGTCCCCTTGTGGCCTGAAGATGAAGTGCTTTTTTAACTGTCCATCATTGAATAAGAAAGTCGTTGGCCACTGCAGTTTTCTTAATGATGTCTAATTCTTTCTCCCTGTTCACTTGCCATGTGGTGCCACGATAACATAGGCAGACTAATCTCAAGCCGCTTATTGATTAAAAAAGCCGCCTAGACAGATCACTGTATCCGTTCTGGCATAAGCACAAGCGCCGGAACGAAGACCAGAGAAGGCGGTGAAACGATGTCGGCTAGTGGTGCATTGGTTACGACCGCGCCACGACAGAAGCTACACCTGCAAGTGAATACAAGCGTCGCTCCCGCGAGTGTCGGCCCGACATTAGTGGAACGTATTCGTGGAGCGTGCTACAAGAACAGCTAGTAGTAATCCTTACAGTTGCCGGTCTGGACTTTTAGCTGTTTGCATGTCGCCCATCGTTTGCGGCTACTACTTGTAAATCTCCAAATTAAGCACTGTCAATCTGCTCTATACAGTTAAAAATAATAATGGTATTTGCTTGAATTGTGGTATAGCATTCCAAGAATGATGCATCCCTTAGGCACCCTATACGAGACGAGTGGACGAGACCCAACACTATCCGACCATGAAATCTGCGAGAGGTCATTCTACGCTTCCTCAGTTGACAAAATACTCCTACTCATTTCTATATCTTGACTGTTCTTTTCCCTACTAACCATCTTGCGTTCCCAACCTCTTCGTTCAGGGTCTATTTCTCGGCTTTACTATCCTACTTAGTTTACAAAAATGGTTCAAATGGCTCTGAGCACTATGGGACTTAACATCTGAGGTCATCAGTCTCTTAGAACTTAGAACTACTGAAACCTATCTAACCTAAGGACATCACACACATCCATACCCGAGGCAGGATTCGAACCTGCGACAGTAGCGCTCGCGCAGTTCAAGACTGTAGCGCCTAGAACCGGTCGGCCACTCCAGCTGGCACTTAGTTCACAAGACAGTATCCCAAAATGGTATTAATGAGCCAGTTCCTTGATTGTAGAAAGAAGTGCAATTCAGCATCACCATCAATATCAGACGTCATTGAAAGACACTCATTTTTATGTTTTAAATTCTCAAAAGCCGACATCGTTTCGATTTACACTCCAATAATAACGTAAGACGTGATTAATTTTTTAGAAACGTTTTTATATACACCTTTGGCCATTAAAATTGCTACACCATGAAGATTACTTGCTACAGACGCGAAATTAAACCGACAGAAAGAAGATGCTGTGATATGCAAATGAGTAGCTTTTCAGAGCATTCACGCAAGGTTGGCGCCGGGGCGACACCTACAACGTGCTGACATGAAGAAAGTTTCCAACCGATTTCTCGTCCACAAACATCAGTTAACCGGCGTTGCCTCGTGAAAAGTTGTTGTGATGCCTCGTGTCAGGAGGAGAAATGCGTACCATCACGTTTCCGACTTTGTAAAGGTTGGATTGTAGCCTATAGCGATTGCAGTTTATCGTATCACGACATTGCTGCTCGCGCTGGCCGAGATCCAATGACTGTTAGCACAACATGGAATCAGTGAGTTCATGAGGGTAATACGGAAGGCCGTGCTGGATCCCAGTTCCCTCGTATAACTAGCAGTCGACATGACAGGCGTCTTGGATCTGAATGGCTATAACGGATCGTGCAGCCAAGTCTCGATCCCTGAGTCAACAGATGGGGACGTTGGCAAGACAACAACCATCTGCACGAACTGTTCGACGACGTTTCCAGCGCTTGCGATAGTGTACTCAACGACTAACCTGGGTGCACGAATGGCGAAACGTCTTTTTTCGGATGAATCCAGGTTCTGTTTAAAGCATCACGATGGTCACATCAGTGTTTGGTGACTTCGCGGTGAACGCGCATTGGAAGCATGGATTCGTCATCGCCATACTGGCGTATCACCCGGCGTGATGGTATGGGGTACCATTGGTTACACGTCTCGGTCACCTCTTGTTCGCATTGATGGCACTTGAACAGTGGACGTTACATTTCAGAAGTGTTACGACCTGAGGCTCTGCCCTTCATTCGATCCCTGCGAAATCCTACATTTCAGCAGGATAATGCACATCATGTTGCAGGTCCTGTACGGGCCTTTCTGGATACAGAAAATGCTCGACTGCTGCCCTGGCCAGCATGTTCTCCATATCTATCACCAATTGAAAACGTCTGGTCAATGGTGGCCGAGCAACTGGCTCGCCACAATACGCCAGTCACTACTCTTGATGAACTGTGGTATCGTGTTGAATCTGCATAGGCAGCTGTACCTTTACACGCCATCCATGCTCTGTTTGACTCAATGCCCAGGCGTATCAAGGCCGTTATTACGGCCAGAGGTGGTGGTTCTGGGTACTGATTTCTCAGGATCTCTGGACCCAAATTGCGTGAAAATGTAATCACATGCAGTTCTAGTATAATGTATTTGTCCAATGAATACCCGTTTATCTTCTGCAATTCCTCGTGGTGTAGCAATTTTAATGGTCAGTAGTGTATTTGTGTTCTATTTGATCGTCCCTGCAGGTTATTAATATGGATATAAATACAGTTCAAATAGCAATTTTCTTATTAAAAACTTTTTTATACATCTCTAATAGAAGTTTCTATTTTGTTCTTCCTGTCGGGTAGTATATTGATCAGATCAGTCGTACCTGCTCTGAATAGATCTGAACGTGTTTCTCATCAGTATCAGCTTTCTTTATCGCTGGCATATTAACACAGTGTTCTTTGACATGTGTGTATTGATGCAGCTTCTTTTGGTCTCTTAGGGCATCTTACATCGGTTGCTAATGATCTTCCCCACTTATTTGACGTTTTGATTTTAGGTTTTTCTCTGTATAGCTGCTTGTAAAATGTTTTCCTGCGCATTTGCTGCATTTTGGTATTTTTGTACAATTTTTGGCAGAGCGATCAAAGCTATAACATTTAGCACATTGTACTCGTTGTGGAGAAAGAAGTTTTCAGGTTTCTACTAAATGCACTTTTTAATATATTTTCAGATGATCTATTAGAAGATAATCTACTGCATGTTGATCACGCGTGACCGGCATTTTTGCGATTGTGTTTCCTGTTTCTTTTGATTTCATTCTTACTACTCTGACAAAATTTATATCTAGTTCCTTGACGGCGTCTTCGACGTCATTGATTGTGAAGTCAATGTCAACCTTTGTTACGACTACGCTCAGATTTGGGATCAAATTTTCAGGACGTTGTCGCTGCAGTTGTCTGTAATTATTGTGAAGTCTTATTGTCTCGAATTCCATTTGTGGTCAGTAATTTTCCTTCAGGTTTTTGACAGTTAGTACTTCAATATTTGGGTACCCACTAATAAGTATTACCGTATCATTTCAGCTGAATTTTATGTATGTAATTTTTTGCACTAGGTTTGCTTGTTTTAGTTTAGTGTACAGTTTCTTTGTTGTTCCAACTTTTGCTAAATTTGAAATACGAACTGAGTATTTACTATCAGTATGAGCTATTGTGTCTCTCTCTTAATTTTCTGACTCAGTATCTGTTGTATGACTTTTTTTTTTCATGAGCTTCATTTGGGTAATGTAGCCCTGTGGCCAACGGCTTTGGCGCAGTGGTAACACCGGTTCCCGTCAGATCACCGAAGTTAAGTGACGTCGGGCTGGGCTAGATCTTCGATGGGTGACCATCCGGTCTGTCCAGGTCTGTTGGCAAGCAGGGTGCACTCAGTCCATGTGAGACTAGCTGAGGAGCTACTAGACTGAGAAATAGCGGCTCCGGTCTTGTGAACACCACGGCCGGTTGAGCGATGTGCTGACCACATGCCCTCCTCTCCGCATCCAGTGACGCCTGTGGCTCAAGATGATACGGCGGCCGATCGGTACCGTTTGGTCTTCAAGGCCTAATTCGGGCGGATTTATTTGGTTTTTAATGTAGCCCTGTTAAGCATTCCCTTGAAGAATTATGTTGTACGTGTGTTGATTCTCGTCTGGGGAGACGACTGTAAAATTTGGTTGTAGCCCTTCATTTTGATCAGTACCTGGGGCTGTTAGATCTTCCTGCCCCGTTTCAGTTCGCTGTTTTGTTGGGGTGACACCGTAAGTTGTTTAGCTTTCGACCGGCTTATGTTTGCGTTTTAGTTTTTGCATGTCTGTTTTCTTTGTCATGTTAGGTTGAGGTGAAGCGCTAGCCTACGTCTGTTTGTTTCTTTTCGCGGATTATTCTTTGCCTTGCTCTGCGCTTTAGCCTCTACAAACTCGACTTTATCCGACATGAACGGGACCCTGGTGTGCTAAAACCCTAGCTTACTTCCCTATTTCCAGCTGTCCGGAAAGCTCGTCTACCGTGTTACGGATGTAAGTATGGAAGACGACAATTTTGCTTAGCAAATATATTTTTTGGTTTACTGGATGATCGTTGGCTTCGGCAGTCTTGACCACATGATGTCAGATATGTGACAGTAACAACCTTGGAGATGATTTAATAACAATAACCAGGAATATACGACTGAGTGAAAAGTGTTTCGGTATGTTATTCATAGCTACTTAAACGAAAGTGAAATATTTGGCACGATGTCTAAAAGACAGCGAGTTCTTTTTCCTGAAAGATACGAGCATTGGCAATTACCCAGCGATTCCACTGTTGATCCTTTTTCAGAAATGACAACACATGTAACCTATTTTCAGGAATTCATAGATTCATCAGCAGTACGGAATACAGCAGTTGCATCTTCATACCTGAAACACGAACGACATGATCTCACGATGAGGATTCCAACAGTTACGAGCGGTAAAGGAATGTAGCACAACATTAGTCGTGAAGTGAAACTTCATAAACTACTCGCTGTTTGTGACGGTATTGCAACATATATTAACTATGAGCAGGTGTTCTAATTATTTAGAAGGCTTGAACGAGGTAGTGAGGTGTTACTGGCAATTACGAGCTTGGTAGGCGAACTTTTCATTTTAGTGTGGGCGTGCAGATAAGAGAGCGACTGCTTTATAGCAGGAGTAAATGATGGATATTTCTGGACGTCGAGTGATGGGTGGTATAGATCCTGCGAACTTTAATAAGTGGCCTGCTTGCACCGAATCAGTTAACTAGACTAGGTACTAGGGTTTTGTTGAAGTGTATTGAGGCGCGATTAAACTGCGTGCTCTTTCGTGGAAGCTGACGGGTTTCATTTTCATGTGACTTCCTAACATTTTTCATCTCTAATTATGAGTAGTTTTATTTTCTGTGATGACCAAGGATGCTTTAAAGGATCGGTAGGAAAATGCTGCGTTGTATGTCTCCTGTCCACTGCTTTGGTCTTGAGGCTAATTTCAGCAGACTCTGATTATTAGAAGACAGTCAAAACTGAGACTTTTTAACCAAGTTTCATGGGTAGAAAGGAAGCAGTAGTGCGTCATCAAAAACTATTTTGCATTTTAGCGGTGCAGATACTTAATTAGAATCGCTGATTAACCGTTTTTACGGCGGCAGTGTAGTCATTACGTCGTGTAACGGGATCGTGTATGTACTAAATACCTGTAACAGCTTCATCAGGGGTAGTGACGGCTCGTGAGCATACATTCTGTGTGCTTACAAATTTTTAGATTCAGATAAACCTGAGAGTGTGAAATTTATAGCATCTGCTGTATAACCGTTGTGCATATCAACAAGTTTACACAACTACAACCACTGCCAGTAATAATAACAATGTAGTAATAATAAGATGCTTGGCTTACATGACCAAAGGAAGAATTTCTTTTGTTGAATTATTTTGTTTTGTACATAATAACGAAACAATGTGTAAGCTTTCGCTTCTCTCCATTCCGAATTTTTATGTAAGTGGCAGTTTTCGTGCTTTTCCTTTTTCTCGGACAAGTGCACCAGATCCCTAACACATGTATTAGTTAACGAATTAACAGTCCGCAGCTCGTGGTCGTGCAGTAGCGTTCTCGCTTCCCACGTCCGGGTTCCCGGGTTCGGTTCCCGGTGGGATCAGGGATTTTCTCTGCCTCTTGATGAGTGGGTGTTGTGTGATGTCCTTAGGTTAGTTAGGTTTAAGTAGTTCTGAGTTCTAGGGGACTGATGACCATAGATGCTAAATCCCATAGTGCTCAGAGCCATTTGAACCATCGAATTTACTTCCGGGCTGGAAATCAGATATTCTAACGCTGCACCCAAACAACCTGTGCTAATGTTGTTAAATGTTTGCTTGCAGTCACGGTTGTTTGATTTCACCACTCTCACAATTAAAGGATCTCTTCCCGGGGGCCCACGTCCTTTGCGGCTAACTCCAAACACAAAGTGATTTAACTCAAGCAGTAATGTCAATCAACATGGTCACTTGACTAGAATACAAATGAGGCGCTGAGATCCATAAGGGCCTAAAGCACACCGTAGTCTATCCCACATTTAAGTGAATATCAGAGAAACAAGTGATACAGCTTTTCATGAATTTTCTTATATACAGTGTGGGCCTATAGCACAGATTAACCGTAAGATCAACAGATTATAGAAGTATGAATAAATGCTACAATCTCACAATCGACTGTGATGTCATTTAGGCCCTTATGATTGTCAACGCCTCACATGGATTACTGTATGATAAAACTGATAACTTAACATACTATAACTCATTGAGGAACCCACAAAATAGGTTTACTGCCAGTACCTTTAACGCATAATGACGTCAGATCCCGTTTAACTACAGTATATAGTAAGAGAATTAGCTTATCTGAGAAGTGAGCTATTTATTGTCTACCAGGATTTATGCCGAACGAACGGCGATAAAAGTCTGCCGCAGTGTGCAACGACCTGGCGCCTCTGGTGTAAACTTCTAGTCGAGTGGTAAGGGCCAGTTGTACTCATCGTCTACAGAGGACGTTGTTTATTAAATCCGCATGTCTTTGGCACGTAAGGCACATGTCATGCACGTCCGCAAAAGCTCCTTAAAACGTGCACATAAGAAGGTGTACTCGTGATCCTGATGCTGAGTGTCACGGAATCTAGAGGACCAGTAGAAACGTAGATTTAAGTGCCGTACCTTTCAGACGGCAACAGTTATGGTACGTTTGACAGCATTCAAAGAAAAATAACCAATAATGCGCAATGTGTGGGCCTTCACGTGCTCTTGCGCTCTTACGCAGCAGCCGCCACAGATCGCGGCACAGACACGTTTTCGCGGCATCGCGCTGTAAAGACGATATGCAGAATATTACAAGTTATGAAGACCTGCTTCACGATCTACGGAAGAGCTACGCTATTCATACCTATTTTGTTGTGTAAGTAAGATAAAATATGATTAATACACAACCAACAAATATACTAGGACTATACCAGTCAGATAAAATGTTTATTGGTGTTAAAATTTTGAGCAAGTCTTTTTAACATCATTAGTATTTTGACGTGTTTTCTGTCTTTCTTGACCTCTTCCACGTTCTCCAGTTTCTTATATGTACTAAACACGGAGTCCTCAGCAATCTGTTTTACGCGACGTAACTTCACATCTACTTCCACACATTTAAACTATGCAAATCACTGTGAAGTGCATGGCCGAAGGTACTTTTCGTCGTCTCACGTGTTAGGGGTTCTCCCCGTTCGATTGTCGTAGGAAGAGAGTGAAATATTATTGCTGAAATGTATCATGTATTAACTCATGCAAGAGGCAGGTGATTCACCGAAGATATATTATTTCATATTACGCCGCATGAGTGTAATCTAGAGGGAGGTGGAAAAATTAAAAAAGCCGTGTCTTAAATTTTTTTGATACTACCTCTCCTGTTGTAATGCTTGCAATATAGCTCTCTTGTTCTCCTACGCCTTGGCGTACAGACGTGGCTTTTTCTATATGTTGCAGTGAACACATAGTGTGTTTTGGGACGATCACTCTGTTGTATAAATAATTCAAAAGCTATGATCGCTTAACCACTGTATACTAGATGACCGGTTTCAACACACTAAAGGTATGTGTTGAAACCGGACGTCTAGTAAACACTGTTTAAGCAATCTTGGCTTTTGAATTATTTATTTTTCTTTATGTGACTAAACATTTTATTTCTACGTGCCTTAAGTACAACTGTTCTCCTCTGTGCGCGTCATGAACCATTAGCTTAAATCTAATGATGCACGGGAATAATCTTCAGGAAGACGACCGTCGCATCGTCATCTTCATGGCCGTACTACAAGAGAGAAGAGATAATTATCGTTCATAGGACGAAAACTTTCAAAGTTAATTAGTCCAAGTTCATGTTACAGAAGATTGAGAGGAGTACCTATCGTAATTTCTTCCACTGTGCTTGTGTAAAAGAAAAGGCTTTCAACTGGATGTTATTGTCATACTTCTCTCTCTCCCTCTCTCACCAAATTAAATTTATTTTTATACACTCTGTGCTCACGGTAATCAGTCTAATACTGTCTTACTGATTCTCATTCGAGGCAACACGAATGTAACTGCAGTATATTCCTAGACATCCCACATACCAGTGATTCTTGAAATTCTATAAGTACGCTTTTGAGGGGTAGTTGATATCTATCTTCAACAGTCTAACCGTTCAGGTGTTACAGCTTCAAAGTGACTCTCTGTCATAGATCAAATAAAGTTGTTGATATACATAATGCCATCAATATACTTTCAGTGTTCCCTGTTATTCCTATCTGCTGTGGATCTGACACACATGAGAAAAATTTTACGCTATTTCGCAAGTAATCTTATCTTTCGGACTGCCGGCGTTTCTCCTTTGTTCCGCCAATGAAGCGAAGTCTTCCAAGTGCTTTACCTATGATCGCGCCTACGTGATGATTTTATTTCATGCACCCAAAATTTTTTACAGTCAGGTACTTGTGTGACGTGACTGACTCCATTTGCGAATCATTGGCATTGTTGTCAGAGCATTCAAAGTTTTCACCCTTTGTGGAGCCCACGGTCCACCGTTTCTGGGCATCAAAGCAAATTTCCAATGTTTGGACAAATTTGAAATCTAATCAAGGTCCGACTGAATGTTTGTGCAATTTAATTTCAACTTCAACGCAGTTTTACCACTCTATTACACCTCTTACTACCAAGTAAACTATTCTCCAGTGTCGCAGATGATGTCCCAACAACCTATTCTGTCTACAGGAAAAGGGTTTCCGCAGATCACTTCCGTCACCTATACTTTTTAGTGTCGTCTCGTGTGCTACAGTACAAGAGCCATCAACTAACAGTTTCGTTTGAACGCCACAGTGCTGTACTATGCATGGTCCTGTTGGAAGTGATACGCCGTCGACTACCACCGACTACTAATTGACGCACCCAGTCCCTTACGAGGGAGCCTCAGGATAACGTAGGCTCTGAACGACAATGCTACTCGATATTAACAAACAAGAGATAAAATCAATGATAAATCACAGATTAATAAATCAACAAATGACAACATCTAATTCTTACGCTTATTTTTTAACATTCTTTTACAGAAATATGTTGTTTGTAGCTTCTATGATTCCCAACATTACAGATACATTGGTGAGCCGAAGCATTATAACCATCTGCTTAGCAGATTGCTTGCCCGTCTTTGGAACGAAATACATCACTTATTCTGCGTATCAGATGTCAGAGAGTTCGTTGGTAGGTACACACAGGTCATGTAATTCGCGTAAATAATGTGCCGTCGATTTGGATACGCGGTGATGATACCCGACATCAACCTATATGAGTTCCATAGCATTTACATTAGAAGCATTTGGTCGCCGAGACATCAACGTGAGTTCAGTATAACGCTCCTAAAACCACTGTAGCACGGTTGTGGCTCCGAAACGCGGACGCATGAAGGGATGCCAGTGGGTCTCAGGTGTCAGCGTGTTTTCTACTAATGCCACAGGTCCTATATAATGCAGGAGAATGCCTCTCATAGCATAATACTGCTTCCACCAGTCTGCGTTCGTCGTGCACTGCACGTTTCGTGCCAACGCTCATCTCGATGACAGCGTTTGTGGAAACAACTATTGAAGCAGTATAGCTAAAATGTTAGTCACCCAAAGAGCCGACACGTCTCCATTAATCGACGGTCGAATCCCGATGGTCCCGGGCCCACTGCTATCATAATTGATGATGTGTTTGGATAAACTTGTGAAGACTAAGGTGTAGCCTGCTGCGGAGCTCCATGTTCAACAATGTACGATGAACAATGTGTTGCGAAACACTTGTGCATGCACCAGCATTATGCTCTTTCGGTGGAGGTTTCACAGACCAAGATCTGCCCTAACTTTACAGAGCAGATTATGTTATATTGTTTGGCTTATCACTGTAAAAAGACTTACTGCTGTATAAACTCCTTACAATTGCCACATATCGAATAACACCCCTCTTCGGAAAAAATTCACTCCCTGCTCATTTTTGTGATACCTAACTGTATCTGACTTCTCTTTTCAGCTGATGAGATTCTTGGGGGAATACCGGGTCGTGAGACGGATAATATAACAGGGAATAAAGTGGAAGTTGTCTTCATTGCCGATTAGGCCTATGACAAGTCTTACGTGTTGCAAATGATGAAGAAATATCTTATTTACAGTCTTTAGAAAATTTGTTAATTTTTCTATATTCCTGTAGAAGATTAGTCCAATTGTTTTAACAGTTTTAGATAATTATATAATGCAAGGTACCACGAATAGTGCCGGCCAGGGTGGCCGAGCGGTTCTAGGCGCTACAGTCCGGAACCGTCCGACCGCTACGGTCGCAGGTTCGCATCCTGCCTCGGGCATGGATGTGTGTGATGTCCTTAGGTTAGTTAGGTTTAAGTAGTTCGAAGTTCTAGGGGACTGATGACCTCAGAGGTTAAGTCCCATAGTGCTCTGAGCCATTTGAACCACGAATAGTGTATGTTATTCTGATCTGTACCAGGAATACCTTGGCATCCTTTGCATAAGACAACGTGCCGTGGAGAAATGAGGAAAAACTGCAATTTTAAAAAGTATTTAGAACGTAGTTACGAAAATCGGGGTTACATTAGAGTGAGCGACTCTTCCCAGCGTCAAATACGATATCAGACCGTACAGAGCCACTTTGCTGAAGCTCGTCACTTTCTCCTGCAAATGCCGATCTTGTTTATTTTACCTACACTAGCGCTAAACTCAAATCAGATCAATATTCTTAAACCCGCCCAGAAACCCATAGCTTTCATAACCCATCCCAAGTGCTGCCGTATTTCTATGTTCGGAAACACACAGGTTTATATGAAACAAGATACAAATTTTAAAAATGTTTGTTTCGTTTTCTTTTTTCAGGACACAAGAAAGACGGAGAGCGGAAGCAGTAAATGAGTTATCGTTTCACGATGTTATAGTAGGTTAAAAAAGGGACACAGCATTGTAGATTAGATTAGATTATACACTCCTGGAAATTGAAATAAGAACACCGTGAATTCATTGTGCCAGGAAGGGGAAACTTTATTGACACATTCCTGGGGTCAGATACATCACATGATCACACTGACAGAACCACAGGCACATAGACACAGGCAACAGAGCATGCACAATGTCGGCACTAGTACAGTGTATATCCACCTTTCGCAGCAATGCAGGCTGCTATTCTCCCATGGAGACGATCGTAGGGATGCTGGATGTAGTCCTGGGGAACGGCTTGCCATGCCATTTCCACCTGGCGCCTCAGTTGGACCAGCGTTCGTGCTGGACATGCAGACCGCGTGAGACGACGCTTCATCCAGTCCCAAACATGCTCAATGGCGGACAGATCCGGAGATCTTGCTGGCCAGGGTAGTTGACTTACGCCTTCTAGAGCTCGTTGGGTGGCACGGGATACATGCGGACGTGCATTGTCCTGTTGGAACAGCAAGTTCCCTTGCCGGTCTAGGAATGGTAGAACGATGGGTTCGATGACGGTTTGGATGTACCGTGCACTATTCAGTGTCCCCTCGACGATCACCAGAGGTGTACGGCCAGTGTAGGAGATCGCTCCCCACACCATGATGCCGGGTGTTGGCCCTGTGTGCCTCGGTCGTATGCAGTCCTGATTGTGGCGCTCACCTGCACTGCGCCAAACACGCATACGACCATCATTGGCACCAAGGCAGAAGCGACTCTCATCGCTGAAGACGACACGTCTCCATTCGTCCCTCCATTCACGCCTGTCGCGACACCACTGGAGGCAGGCTGCACGATGTTGGGGCGTGAGCGGAAAACGGCCTAACGGTGTGCGGGACCGTAGCCCAGCTTCATGGAGACGGTTGCGAATGGTCCTCGCCGATACCCCAGGAGCAACAGTGCCCCTAATTTGCTGGGAAGTGGCGGTGCGGTCTCCTACGGCATTGCGTAGGGTCCTACGATCTTGGCGTGCATCCGTGCGTCGCTGCGGTCCGGTCCCAGGTCGACGGGCATGTGCACCTTCCGCCGACCACTGGCGACAACATCGATGTACTGTGGAGACCTCACGCCCCACGTGTTGAGCAATTCGGCGGTACGTCCACCCGGCCTCCCGCGTGCCCACTATACGCCCTCGCTCAAAGTCCGTCAACTGCACATACTGTTCAGGTCCACGCTGTCGCGGCATGCTACCAGTGTTAAAGACTGCGATGGAGCTCCGTATGCCACGGCAAACTGGCTGACACTGACGGCGGCGGTGCACAAATGCTGCGCAGCTAGCGCCATTCGACGGCCAACACCGCGGTTCCTGGTGTGTCCGCTGTGCCATGCGTGTGATCATTGCTTGTACAGCCCTCTCGCAGTGTGCGGAGCAAGTATGATGGGTCTGACACACCGGTGTCAATGTGTTCTTTTTTCCATTTCCAGGAGTGTATTTACTTTCATTCAAATTGATCCGTAGTGAGGAGGTCCTCCAGGATATGGAACATGTCAGAAAAACAAATAATACATGACAAATATTAACAACTGAAACAAATAAGTTCATCTACCTTCCACAGGTCCCAGCAGGAATGATCGCCATTTTTTTTAATGGACACTATATGAAGGAATCATTTTAAAACACTCATTTATTTAGATCGCATTAATGCACTGATTTAATTTTTTTTTACTTATAAGGTAATAAACATATAATAGAACTACTACAATATTGATATACAATGGACACATTACTGCACTGAAATGGTGCAGAAGTTAGATTGCACTCTGTTGAGAAATTCATCAATGGAGTAGAAGGAGTTGGCCACCAATAAATCTTTTAGTCTCCTCTTGAACTGAATTTTATTTGTTGCTAAGCTTTTTATGACTGTTGGCAAATTATTGAAAATGTGGGTTCCTGAATAATGAACACCTTTTCCTACAAGAGTAAGTGACTTTAAATCCTTGTGAAGATTATTCTTATTTGTAGTATTGAGTCCATGAATTGAGCTGTTGGTTTGAAAAAGTGATATTTTTAATGACACATTTCATTAAGGAATAAATATATTGGGAAGCAGGAGTTACTATCCCTAGTTCCCTAAACAGGCTTCTGCAGGATGTTATTCAGTTCACACCACACTTGCTGCTCGTTTTTGTGCCCGGAAAACTTTAGCTTGGCTTGGTGAATTACCAAAAAAAAAAAAAAAAAAAAAAAAAAATCGCATGTGATTTTGTGGAACGAAAGTAAGCATGGTATGCCAGCTTTTTCGTTTTTATGTCCCCTATGTCTGTCACAATTCACATTGAAATTAGAGATTTGTTAAGACGCTTCAGCAGTTCTGTGGTGTGCTCCTCCCAGATGAATTTATTATCTAGCTCTAATCCCAAAACTTGTAAATACGGGATAATTATAATCCTGAGATAATTTCTGAATGGCATATATTCATGTGTTTACTACTTAATCAATTCTTCTTACGAAGTGGTCGACAGGACGAAATTTCTGTAACGTAAGGTAGCTAAAAAAGAATTAATCTTAACACTAAAGGAGAGACAGGCGTGGAAAGTTCCAGGTAGGTGTAAAGTGAGGACCGGCATAGAACGCCACCTGTTTCTGTCAGTCTCCAGAAAACACCAGACGAGGTGACGTTTGTCGTGTATGTCTGCATACATGCATTTAAGCGGAATAAAAGTTGCGGCACAATTTTGAAGAAACAGAATTTGCTGCTATTTTATATGTTACTACACATGGACACTTTCAAGTGAACACTCGACCAACGAAATAAAACGACTGAACAACCTCGTGCGTCGTCAGCCCTACACAGTAATGGGTGGATGAGACCATTATTCCAGGATAAGCATCGGAAAACTTATTAAGGACATGAAGCAACACTGTGGCTGCGAAGACGAAGCAGCGAGGCAGAGTTCGAGTATGGAGGAGATGCTTGAGTGGAAAGTCCTCCACAGGGAGTTTTAACGAGGTGCAATCAAGAAAGTGTTTGCAGTGTTGCGATTAAGTATACACTTGAGGTACGACAAGGCGCTCCTAAGAGGCAGAAAAAAAGAGTGGTATCGATGACAGCTTTACACGCAGGGAACACCGGGTTGTTGGCAAGCGACTAGTTGGCACACATATTCTGTTTTCAACCACTGTAGACAAAGAACGCTGTCATCAGGCTAGTGGAGAGTGCATGTATGGGCACTCCATCCACCGTAACTTCAGTTCACTTGGAAACGTGACGTAGGAAGGACCCAGTTTGATTGTTTTCCTATCTGGTGAGTAAATTGTTTCATCGGAACTTTTGTTACTGTGAACCTGTACGTCAAATCGAGGCGCTACTGACATCGGTTTTCGAAGGCGTGGTTAACTGTGGTTGCGTGCATGCGTCATAATCTCTTGCTTCTGAAATTTGGGATTCTGTCATATCGATTTCGTTTTTGGTATTCTCATGGGGCTTGTTCGTATAATTAGCTATGCAGTCAGCTGGCATAGGTATGAGAACTCATCCCACGCATATGACAACTAACGCCTCCACTACTATTCATTAAAAAAGAAACAGCTTATGTAACATCACCTCACAAGAAAATCTCCTTTTGCCCAAAGGTGGTCCATGTCAACAACCCAGATGTGGCCGAAATAGAGTGTTTGCTTACGTCCTAGCAAAGAGTCCCATCAAAGATAGAATCGCGGCTAAAAGGACCAGTAAGAATAGAACGCAATCTACAATCAAGAAGTGTCATATAGATAAGGTTCACAAGAGGAAGAATAAACACCCCAGGAATTATCTATATGACTTGTATGTTAACGATGCTGAAAGTGATGACAGCTTGCCTTCATTGATGACAGTTCAGAGGCTGGAGAATCTCTTCACTGCGAAGAGATTTCACTCTCTACCTCCTGCCGAGACGATACTGAGGGCTCTCATGGATTTGTTTTAGTACAATAAGACTAAAGAAAAATCAAGGCACGTTCATATGATTTGTTGAGCTGGAAAAAGCGTTCCACAATGTAAAATGGTGCAAGAAGTTTGAAATTCTGAGAAAAATAGTGGTAAATTGCAGGGAGAGACAGGCAATATATAATATGTACAAGGGATAATAAGAGTGGAAGACCAAGAAAGAAGTGTTTGGATTAAAAAACGTGTCAGACAAGGATGTAGCCTTTCGCTCCTACTGTTCAATATATACGTCGAAGAAGCAATGAAAGAAATAAAAAAAGGTTCAAGAGTAGAATTAAAATTCAAAGTGAAAGGACATCAAAATACTATTCGCACATGACATTGCTATCCTGAGTGAAAGTGAAGAACAATTATGATCTGCTGAAGGAATGAACAGTCTAATGAGTATAGAATATGGATTGAGAGTACATCGAAGAAATACGAAAGTAATGAGAAGGAGCAGAAATGAGCAATGCGCGAAACCTAACATCACGATCGATGGTGACGAAGTAGATGAAGTTAAGGAATTCCACTACTTTGGTAGCAAAATGACCAATGAAAGACGGAACAAGGAGAACATCAAAAGTAGACTAGCACTGGCAAAATGGGGATGCCTAGACAAGAAGGAATATAGTGCAACTGATCTATAAATGAGAGATAGCTCAAAATTCGAACACACAGTTAGGGACATTAGTGAAAGCATTTCCCAAAAGTCACTGAGGTATTTATTATGTTTTGGTAATGACAACAATATTTATAATAGCATGAAAAACGGAACACTATTTCACTGCGGTACCATTTTCTTTGGAACCACTGACTCCACAGCTTGGAATAAGAGTCAGACTACATTCATATAAGTGTTTTATGCGTCCAGTTTCTTTCCCTGAATCTCGATCACTGAAAAAGACAAGTTATTTATTTTCCTACAGAAAAAAAATTTAAAATGTACCTCAAATATCTCCAACATATCATCATGTTATAAGTTTTTCAGGAAATGGTAGGCAAGGGAGGTAGAGGAGGTGATTCTAAATATCTGTATAAATTTTTGTGAGTTTAACTTCAGTCATTTAATAGAAAAGTGTACCTGAATGATGCAAATTCTAGTTTTCGATAAATCTCAAAAGAAGATTTACTGATTTATTAACATACCACTATGCTCGTTTAAAACATTCCAGCTGCATACTCCATTTGTCCTTCTGTTTCCTTATCCTCCATACTTTTCGTCTTCATTCTTTTCTCTATCCTTGATTCCTTGGTACTAGGTTCAGCAGCTGTCTCTGCTTCGGCTACCCGCCTCTTATCAACAGCAGTTAGAGCTGAAGCCACATTCCTTCCTGTCTGGATGTTCAATTTCTTCATAACATTGATCCTTGAAATTGCCCCATCATTGAATGTTATTATTGCATCCATTACACCAATCTTCAGCACTGTCAGCCCAACAAATACAGTTTTCAGTATTCTCTCCCACATACAGCTCTTGAAGTTTTCATTTGCATTCTGAGAGAGACCATGCATACACTTCCTAAGCAGATTTTTATTTGAAAGATCCCTATACATAGGCCTAATTGCCTCCATTCTAGCAAGTGGCAAGTAATGCTTGTGAGTATATTCTATGCCTGTAGCATTCCTCAAATAGTACTTGCACCACGAATCTTCCCTTCTGGACACAAACCATGCTGTGGGGTTTCTTCTGTTGACACTGTTGAAACCACGTTGCCCAAACAACTCGTCTCATGTGCTCCAAATCTCCTACATTTCTCCCTATTGCTAATCAATAAAATTGAATTAAAGAATCAATTTCACTTTTGTAAGACGACCTATGTGTTTTCCGTCTAACAGTTTTTTTCCACTGAAGCCTTAACATAATTTTCTCAGCCGTTCTCCGATTCTTTTCTGTACATACCCAACACATTCTAGCTTTTTTGTCAGAGTGTCCCCATATGGTCTATCATTAAGAACAGTAGTGTGTCCTTACAGTCTCCATACCGAAGGTAGCCTAGATACCACGACTGACCTCTGATCTAAAAATGTTTAGAACTCCTTTCGTTTCTATATTTTCACTTGTGCCATCAAAGTTATTTACACAAACATGGGTGCCAATAAATGTACTGGAACAACCCTGGCAACTCCTTATTAGACATTCATGTTCTAGTATCTTACCAATATCATTAAATGTGGCAGTTACAACTCCATTCAGAGAAGTATGACCTCTCTTCTGCTAAGAGCTATCAAATGCTGCTACAATGTCTGTATTCTCAGTCAACGCTACTGCTTCTTCTGCTGCTTTTTTCATTGAATGTTCACTTACACCACGTAAAGCATTATATATTAATTCAATGTATCTGTCAAACCTCAGTGGCGGTGGAGGACAATCCATCACTGCACAAAAAGGCTGGGCAACGCTCCTTCCCCTTCCAGTACATCGCATTGCACAAGCAAGCTGAATATTTACACTGTAATGTCAACTATCAGTTATTGGCGATGTCATAGTATCACTATGTATCTTACACGAGTTACAGGCAATCACTAACCGACTTGAAAGACCATTCCTTGCTGAAACGTCCTCGGTAACGTCAATACTATCTTCACAATTGCTGTGCTTAGATTTCACAGCACTATTCAAAACTCTTGACAGCATATTTAAGTTCACAATAACATTTAAATCGTTACTGCTGCTCACAATACTACTAGGCTTGTTCTTATTACATTCAGAAAGCGAAATTTTACGTCTAGAAGCACTGACTACAGACACAGTTTCCGTGAGCGGCTTTTGAAGTAACTGATGTGTATTATTCTGTGGTGTTTGGAAGTTGTTGCCACGAAACTTTCACTTGGGGCTAAATTTCTTTACTCTCGGCATTTGTAGCACATGAGACGCACACATAGAACCAAAACAACACACAATTACCACAAAACCACATGTGTATGAAATTCCAAAATCATATATTCTCAGATCTTTGTTTACATTCGAACCATAGCCTTCTAGACAGGCCTGTACTTTGGTTCCAGGAGTCAGTGCCTTCTATAATAAGCCTGTGTTAGCGATCCGTAACTAACGATGGTAAAAAGTGGAAGAACAATCACGTATTCTGATGCACTTCAAGCTGATTGATGGTCGTGGTCCCTGTGAAACATAACTTTCAACCTCAATTTTAGAACGAACGGAAAGTGATAATGCCCATGAACTATATTTTTTTTTAAATCAGGATAAAATGATCTTTTCTATAGCCCAAGACTTTTTTTCTAACTTTTGGTCATTTTAAAGAGCATGTCCCCTTAAGACATCGGGGAAAGACTTCCAATGTGCTATAGGGAGCTGTAGAGGCCAAAAACTGTAGAACAAGACAGAGATTGGAATACATCCAGCAAATAATCGAGGACGTAGGTTGCTTGTGCTACTCGGAGATGAAGAGTTTGCCCAGTCAGAAGACAAATGACTAAAAAAAATGCCCACTAGTGCCCTGGGAAGATTATCTTAACCGACAGCAACTATGTTCACGAGTCCACCATAGTCGCAAAGAGGAAACACTGGAAATGGGCAGACAAGGATTAGTCACTTTGATACGACAAAGTAAAATTGTGTAGAAAGTGAACCAGCCTATACAAATAAACGAGGGCCCTACTGCTATATACGTGGCTGGGTTAAAACAATGAGCTAATTCTATTTTAATAACTATAGGTAGTATAATAATAAGCAGAATTTCATTTTCTTGAAGAATTCATTGTCTGTCAACACATATACGTAAATACTGTCGTTTATCCACTTATGCACAATTATTTCTGTTGACGTATTATTTCTTCACGAGGAATTTATTTTTTGAAGAATTCATACTTTGAAAAGGAAATTATACCAAGCTTTGACACAATGAAATTGTTTTGCTCAAAAATTGCTGTGTTCCGCCCGAGTATCCCTATCCATATCAGGTAATGTCAACTCGCCTCTCGAGGTACGCCAACTAACTTCGTTCCCCGGAATTAGCTGGCATAGTTCAAAGCTTCCAGGAAAAGCACTTATGGGTTACCTAAACATTTCTTTAACTGACGGTTCCTGTGTGATTTTGCAGTCGAAATGTTTATCTTTGCGCCGTATTCACAAGTATCTCTCCAAGTATTACTCAAACGACAGAAAAGTCAAAAACTAAAATCCATGCCAGTTAACCCCTCTCTCTCCTACTTTATGTCCGTCTCTCCAAGTATTCATATGTTAAGATCGAAAGTATGAAGATCAATTACATGTTGTGCTTAACTTCACTGACTGCTACCTACTACACACTGTATAATAACGGTGTCCCCATATCCACCTGCATCGACGTCTCCCGCCTTGTCCAATACTCGTAGCAACATCGTCAGTATAAAGCACATATAGTATGCTAGGGTTCAGTTCATTCCATACAGACTAAAGCTCTTTTAGTCGAAACAAATAAGTCTCCCAAACATGTACGTGCGAATATCTGAGTGCGAGACTTTTACTGAAATGGTAACGGGTCACACAAGACCAGTAATTAAACGATATCTTTATGTTAACGACGTTTAGCTACACATCCAGATAAACGACAGATGTTTTATTCCTGTTGTTATTTACGTATATGGGTTCTAGTCCAATTTCCAAAAGAAGCCTGTCTGCATGAAGACTTCTCAGATTTGCAGTAGACTACCACAAAAGTGTACTGAAACCACAAGTTTTACTAGATATCAACTTTGGCTGTGGGTACTTACATTACTACGATACGAAGAAGTACCTCTAAAAACATAGAAACGCATTGTTCGTCTACACTGACATTTTGAAGAATGAAGATGGATATGGTTGTGGTTACCGGAATGACGGTTGTCGTATTGAAATTAAGTTCAACCTACCTAAAGAACTAACAATAATGACGGTCGAGTTTTTTCCTATATGCCGACACGTTTGTGGCCCATAAGTTAGTTATCTTAAGTGAATCTAATTCAGTGTTTTCAATAAGACAATATCTCAGAGGGCTACCTAGCCACCCAATAGCTCATGACACCATTAATCTGTTGCTGAAGACCACGAGTCAGAATAACGATGTTACCTTCGTTTCAGTAAAAGGACACTGTGGCAGTCAAACAGTGAACAAGCTAACCACTGCTGTCATGTATGAGAGAGGAAACACGTGGAACTACGAACTACAGACTTTTAAGATTTTATCAAATTAGTAGAGAGAATCCGAACAAAGAACTGCAAGTGACCTCCAAATACAAAGGCAAAGATTATTCCCCCGATGAATCCGGTGATGAGTACTAACTTCTGTTACGAGAATCATCGATGTTCCAGAAGACCCAAGAACACTATAAGAAGCTTAATGGTTTGTTACAGGAAGCATCTACTCCGTTTTCTTCTCCTCGTATCCCCATTGTGCGACTGTGGAAGATGACAATGTCAGCATCTTTTTTGCCTGTCCGCTCAGAAAACGCTATAAGTCACCATCAGGTGTTGTCTGCCGACATCTGTAATCGTAATGCTGAGCTTCAAAGACTAAACAATATATCGCCTTTTTTATGTATTTTTGTCATAACAACACGTCAACTTTTAATAAGCATCACCTGTAATTTTATCTTCATGCTGATGTACAGTGTATTAAACGATATGCGCATGTTGCTCTACAGAGTATTAGACTTTATATATATGATGATGGCTGTATAATTCCGGCTGGGATGCTAAATAAATGAAAAAAAATTATCATTCTCCGAATTTTGATACATTCTAATAAAAAATTCAGCACACAACGAAGAGTTTTAAGTGGGTCTGATAGACTCTTACACAGCCCAGCTGCGCAATGATCGTTGCCTGAATGAGGTACGTACGTACACATACACTATCCACTCACATCAATGTGACCACCTGTCAAAAGCCTTAAATATCCATCTTTAGCAGTACTGACTGCAGCGAATGTTTGGGATTACCAAACATTTAGATTAAAAGAAGATAGTGAAGGAGTTCAGAAGCGGGCTGCTGGATTTGTAACTGACAGGTTCTATGAACACGAGAGTATTAGGGAGGTACTTCGTATGCTCAAATGAGAATCGCCGTATCCCGACAGCGTTCTTTTCGAAGAAAACTATTGAGAAAATTTAGAGAACCGGCAGAACGATTCTACTGCCACCAACGAACATTTCGCATAGATACCAGAAAGAGAAGAGAACTTAGAGCTCGTACGGGGAAATAAAGACAGTTGTTTTCCTTTCCGAGTGGAACAGGAAAGGAAATCACTACTACTGGTACAAGGCACCCTGTGGCTTGTGGAGTACGTATACAGATTATACACTGAGGAGTCAAAGAAACTGCCTAGTATCGTGGAAGGGCCCGCGCGCACGCCGTAGGACTCTACTAATGTCTCAAGTAGTGCTGGAGGGATCTGACACCAGGAATACTCCAGCATTGCCCGTAAATCTATAAGAGTAAGTAGGCCTTACATCTCTTCTGGACTGCATGTTACGCCAAGGGGTCCGGGGCAGGATATTTTCTCCGCTCTGGGACTGGGTGTTGTGCTGTCCTCATCATCATTTGATCCCCATCTCTGACGAGCAGGTCGCCCAATGTGGCGTCGAATGCAATAAGTACTTGCCCTCGGCGGCTGAACTTCTCTGACTTCAAAAATCGTTCGAATGGCTCTAAGCACTGGGGGACTTAACATCTGAGGTCATCAGTCACCCACACTTAGAACTACTTAAACATAACTAACCTCCTGGCCCACAGTTCCGACCGCTCATTTCCATTTGAACAGCACGTTGCAAGGCATCCCAAATATGCTCAATAATGTTTATGTCTATAGAGTCTGGCGGACAGCCGGCCGAAGTGGCCGAGCGGTTCTAGACGCTTCAGTCTGGAACCGCGCGACCGCTACGGTCGCAAGTTCGGATCCTGCCTCAGCCATGGATGTGTGTGATGTCCTTAGGTTAGTTAGGTTTAAGTAGTTCATTGTTCTAGGGGATTGATGACCTCAGAAGTTAAGTCCCATAGTGCTCAGAGCCATCTGAACCATTTATGGTGGACAGCGAAAGTGTTTAAACATAGAAGAGTGTACCTGGAGCCACTTTTCAGCAATTATGGACGTGTGGGGTGTCGCATTGTTCTGCTGGAACTGCCCAAGTCTGTCGGAGTGCACAATGGACATGAATGGATGCAGGTGATCAGATACACTCCTGAAAATGGAAAAAAGAACACATTGACACCGGTGTGACAGACCCACCATACTTGCTCCGGACACTGCGAGAGGGCTGTACAAGCAATGATCACACGCACGGCACAGCGGACACACGAGGAACCGCGGTGTTGGCCGTCGAATAGCGCTAGCTGCGCAGCATTTGTGCACCGCCGCCGTCAGTGTCAGCCAGTTTGCCGTGGCATACGGAGCTCCATCGCAGTCTTTAACACTGGTAGCATGCCGCGACAGCGTGGACGTGAACCGTATGTGTAGTTGACGGACTTTGAGCGAGGGCGTATAGTGGGCATGCGGGAGGCCGGGTGGACGTACCGCCGAATTGCTCAACACGTGGGGCGTGAGGTCTCCACAGTACATCGATGTTGTCGCCAGTGGTCGGCGGAAGGTGCACGTGCCCGTCGACCTGGGACCGGACCGCAGCGACGCACGGATGCACGCCAAGACCGTAGGATCCTACGCAGTGCCGTAGGGGACCGCACCGCCACTTCCCAGCAAATTAGGGACACTGTTGCTCCTGGGGTATCGGCGAGGACCATTCGCAACCGTCTCCATGAAGCTGGGCTTCGGTCCCGCACACCGTTAGGCCGTCTTCCGTTCACGCCCCAACATCGTGCAGCCCGCCTCCAGTGGTGTCGCGACAGGCGTGAATGGAGGGACGAATGGAGACGTGTCGTCTTCAGCGATGAGAGTCGCTTCTGCCTTGGTGCCAATGATGGTCGTATGCGTGTTTGGCGCCTTGCAGGTGAGCGCCACAATCAGGACTGCATACGACCGAGGCACACAGGGCCAACACCCGGCATCATGGTGTGGGGAGCGATCTCCTACACTGGTCGTACACCTCTGGTGATCGTCGAGGGGACACTGAATAGTGCACGGTACATCCAAACCGTCATCGAACCCATCGTTCTACCATTCCTAGACCGGCAAGGGAACTTGCTGTTCCAACAGGACAATGCACGTCCGCATGTATCCAGTGCCACCCAACGTGCTCTAGAAGGTGTAAGTCAACTACCCCGGCCAGCAAGATCTCCGGATTTGTCCCCCATTGAGCATGTTTGGGACTGGATGAAGCGTCGTCTCACGCGGTCTGCACGTCCAGCACGAACGCTGGTCCAACTGAGGCGCCAGGTGGAAATGGCATGGCAAGCCGTTCCACAGGAATACATCCAGCATCTCTACGATCGTCTCCATGGGAGAATAGCAGCCTGCATTGCTGCGAAAGGTGGATATACACTGTACTAGTGCCGACATTGTGCATGCTCTGTTGCCTGTGTCTGTGTGCCTGTGGTTCTGTCAGTGTGATCATGTGATGTATCTGACCCCAGGAATGTGTCAATAAAGTTTCCCCTTCCTGGGACAATGAATTCACGGTGTTCTTATTTCAATTTCATGGAGTGTAGCATGTTTTCGTACGTGTCATCTGACAGAGTCGTATCCAGACGGATCAGGGTTTCCATATCACATGCTCCACACCATTAGAGGGACTTCAGCAGCTTGAACAGTCCCCTAGAAACGAGACTCGTGCAATCAGGCAACATGGTTAAAGTCGTCAGCAGTCCAGTGTCGGTTTGACGGGCCCAGGCGAGGGGTAAAGCTTGTGTCGTGCAATCATCAATGGTACACGAGTGGGCCTTCAGCTCCGAAAGCCCACGTCGGTGATATAGCACTGAATGGTTCACAAGCTGACACTTGTTGATAGCCCAGCATTGAAATCTGCAGCAATTTGCGGAAGGGTAGCATTTCTGTCACGTTAAACGATTCTCTTCATTCGTCGTTGGTCGCTTTCTTGCACGGTCTTTTTGCAGTCGCCGCGATGTCGGAGATTTGATGTTTTACCGGATCCTGATATTCACGATACACTCGTGAAATGGCCGTATGGGAAAATCTCTACTTCATCGCTATTTCGGAGAATCTGTGTCTCATCGCTCGTGCACCGACTATAAAACTATGTTCAAATTCACTTGATCGTGATAACCAGCTATTTTAGCAGCAATGACCCATCTAACAAATTCGCCAGACACTTAAGTCTTACATAGGCGTTGCCGACTGGATCGCCATATTGTAACTGTTTACAGATATGTGTGTTTTAATACTCATGGCTATTCCAGTTTCTTTGGCGCTTCAATGTAGAGATTTATGTAGAGTGCAGTTTGAATTAGAAGCCAAGTTGAAATAAACAATGGTGAGAAGGCTGAGCAGAGGAAATAATTACTCTTATGTATTTATATTAAATTTCTGTATAAAGAAGTATATATCTGCACGACCACCGGGAATCGCGACAGAGAAGCGAGAACAATGGAACGTGCAAAAGTCGTTCGGAGAAAGCACTACGCTTGGGCATACCATCTCGATCAAGGCCTGATTTACGGTTACAAATTACTCAAAACGAACTATCTCCGCAATCTGCAGGACGACATTTCGATGTGCGCCAATTCCCTGTCATCCTTAAAGAATCAACGTCAATGTAGCATGATTTGGTGACACTCGCTTAGAGACGATCAGAGATACCTTGTTCTCATGCAACAAAGAACCTTTGAGGAAATAATTTATGCAGAAGTTGACTTCTTTCAATGTCTAATTCCTAAAGAACATTATGTCACATTTCACCGTGACTAATGTGCAAGTGCTTACAGCAAAGGTTGATTTCTCATTGAAAAGCAGTTTTGTTATTTTTATACGGTTAATTACAAGTACCGCTGTGGTTTCAGAAGCCAACTGCATGAAAAGTATAAAACATACGGGAACATGGCATATATCAGGGGGTAGAACATCTCCCTAAGTTTCGATTCGTAATAGAAGCCCTGGCGTAGTTGCATTAGGAGTCAGAAAATGTAGACACCTAATTCGCTTCGTACTATCGAATGGAATTAGTTCCCATTTGCAGGTGGATAGCGAACAGATTTTTCGTACTGTGCTGCTGTCCCACATTATTGGGTAATCCGTGTCAGCGACTTTAGTGAATAGCATATACATATTGACATTTGCCAGGTCAACAACAGTGCCCACAATGATCCATGTAAGTTAAAAATTAAAGAAATGCTCCATCCACTGATTGCGTCGATTTCCAGTATGCTTTCATGCAATCCTGTTATGATTCCCCAATTAAATTAATAGCTATATCGCCTGGGTAACGGCCTTGCCGCAGTGGATACACCGGTTCCAGTCATATCACCGAAGTTAAGCGCTGTCGGGCGTGGCCGGCATTTGGATGGGTGACCATTCGGGCTTCCATGACCTGTTGCCATTTCTCGGGATGCACTCAGCCTCGTGATTACAACTGAGGAGCTACTCGACCCAGTAGTAGCGGCTCCGGTCAAAGAAAACCATCATAACGACCGGGAGAGCGGTGTGCTGACCACACGCCCCACCTATCCGCATCTTAAGCTTAGGGTGACACGGCGGTCGGATGGTCCCGATGGGCCACTTGTAGCCTGAAGACGGGGTGCTATATCACCTTGAGAGATATTCTGTACTGTTCCCTACGATCAGGGTTTTAACGTGCATTGATGCCTGTTGAGCTTTCTAGCCGGTTCCGTAAAAGTTTCTTTTTCTGAAAGCTTTATCTCTTTAATTTAGTATATGTGTTTGTAAGAACAAGACTTATAAGTATAAGCTGTCAATAATTATATAGAACGTGCCCGTTACAAACTTCTAGCTTGAATAGGTACCCATGTCCGGAAACGTAACTTACGACGGTTTCAGTTCAGATGTTGAAATCATCCACTTTTGCTTGAGGAATTCAAATTAGGCGTGACGTCGAAAATTTATTAGGCACAATCTCAAAAGGAAACATTACGAAACATCCATTTATCACTTAGGTGCATTTGTTTCTATCAACACTTAAACACTATGCGTTTACATTAGTCCAAAAAAAAAAAAATAGAACACAGCATATTGTGCATACAAAACATTACGGATGCACCACAACAGCGGATCGATCTGGCGACCACCAAAATCATCACAGACTTTGTACCTATGAAGCGTGTCCTGGTACCCTCTCTCCATTCCACCTGGTGTCTCTTCAATTTCTACTGCAGCGGCCGGAAGTCCTCCCAACAGACATTCCTCTGTCTCTACAGGAGTCTCGTAAATTAAACTTTGCACATGACACCACGTCACCTTCTCTACCAGGACAAGCAACTCTGAGACTTTTCTCTTTCCGTCAGCAGACGTCGGCATGTTACACATGGGAACTGAAACCGTCACAGAATGTAACTGTACCTCCTGGACATGAGTTCCTATACAAAGTATTATGTAATCACTTCCCTCCGCAAGTTCTAGAAGTTTGTAACGGAAATTTCCAAACTCCCTGTGTACGGCAGTGTAGTTTTGTGTTTATGGGCACAAATACTTACATATCTTTATTAATCTAAATATTTTAATCCGTTAAACAAGTATAGCATTGAGCATTTTCCACTTTAATCGATTGCTGGTGTCTTATCTGCTTAAGGGGGAGATGGAACGATCCATCTCCTCCGTGTTAATTTTAGCAAATAGAAGGAAAATTTTTTCTAAAGCCATTAAACATATTGCTCTGAAATTTTGCCTATATGTTCAGTGAATGTTTTTCTACAAAGTTGTAGTGCCATGTTAGGAACTATTTATTGCTTTTTGTTTTACAATTTTTTTGAACAAATGCTTACTTTTTTCTCTAACATTTAGCACTTTTTCTTACATAACTCTTGAATTATACAATATTTTTTACAATTTCTTATAAAAATGAAGGAAAAGAAGTAAACAATAATGTGTAAAAATTGCATTGATATATTAGCAGTTTTTGACAAAATGTCCCTCAAATATGAAAATTTTAAAGTTACAGGAAACACCTTCCAAAGATGTTTAATACATTCCTCCCCTATATGATGGATTGTTAGCATCCTCTTCTTTTTTCAGTGTTAGTTTCCTTTTCACTGGTCTTTTCTTCCCTTTTGCTGCTTGTTGTAGGCTTTTCTCCCTTCTTCCTGCAACTCTTAGTCTATCTTCATAAATTATGCGCATTTTGGAAATGGTGTTGTGTACTGAGAGGAAACCTAAACGTTTCAGCACATCACGTTTGATAATGTTTCCTTCACTGTATGTTGCCACTGCATCATACACTGCAAAATGCACTGTTTTTATCTGTACAAACACTGTTTTGGGAATCCTAATCGGAATTAAATTATTTACACTTTCCTTTGCATTTTGTATTTTCCAATAAACTTGGCTGTGATGCATCAATGAATATGGGCTTAATTACATTAATTACAGCATTTGGCAAACTGTTTTTATGGGCATATTCCTTTCCTGATTGTACTTAAACCGTGAGTCATCACCTGTGGGGCACAGTGCAAGTTGTGTGTGCTCATTTGTTGATTCAGTATGAAAAAATAATGCCCATACTGGTCTCCTCATATGTTCAATGCTTCTTGTATTTTGCCTAATTGCAAACACATAATACCTCTGTAATCTATCAATTGCTTCATCTGTTAATCTTTCTCTTCTTCCAAGGGTCTTACCATCACTAAGCTCCTGGGATCCCAATGTCTACTTTAGTTTGTGCAAGCGAACCCCCATGCACTTCCTGCCCATGTCCAATGTACTCCTGTTTTTTAATGTGAATTTCATTGTCGTAAGGTTTGAGTTCCTCTACAGCTTTATATCCCTTAGAATCACCATCTCCTAGATAGTTAGTGCATCGTACATTATACCACTCCTGTGATCTGGAAAAAAATGCTTTCACTCCCTCTACTTGCATCGCTCTACTCATGCCGTGAAAAATGCTTCACAACTTTCACTATATTCGTCCTTGCTATTGCCCTTACATCTTAAATGTTTTGAGAGAGTAGCAACATAAATTACTTTGCAACTGTCTCCACTGGTAGCTGTCACAACTCCATTCAGTGACCATCTAAAGCAACAGTTAAATCTCTACAATTCCCATTAACTTCCACAGCTTCTTCAACTGCTTTCTTCATTGTTCCTTGAGCAATATCTTCAGCATAAGATCCCACCAATTCATTATAAAATTCAAATTTGGTTGGTGGTTTTGGCAAGTTCATAATACCACATAACATTCTCCCTGCATCACTGCCCTTGCCAATGCAACGCAAGCCATACACTACCCTAACGTTTATATTATAAACCTTCTTTCCACTTTTTCCTACTACGATGAATACTGTTAGAGTTAGAAAACGAAACTCCTGCAGCACATTTGTTACACTTCACTAACATTTCACATGCCAAACCAATGTGTGAACTTATTTTCAATTCCAGTACTCTTTCTTTGCAAACTTGTCATAATACGTTATGCTTAAAAATATTAGAGAGCAAGGAAATGTTCATTATTTCATTTACATCATTACTATCACTTTCATAGTTTTCAAATTTTTCTCTGCTGTCATAAAGTTTCTTCCTGGAAGAAGTTCTATCACATTCATTTGGCGTAGTCGGTGAAGCAGTCTGAACAGCATCTCCCTTCGAAAAAACAAAAGATTTCTTCTTCCACTCATTATGCCTTTTCTTAAACACTCGATTGCTGAAACGGGGCGTATGACATCCACAACCAAATACGTAAAACAGGTACGAGCAAAATCCGTCAAATACAAAAAATTGAACAGCTAAACAACAAAAAGACAACTCCACCAGGCAACACACACGGTATAGCGTTTATGTTTACCGAATGAACAGTTGCAGAGATAAAGCAATACAAAATTGGAAAACAAAACACTGTCTAATTCCGCAAAGATACCCTGCTTGCAGCCAGCGAGGGGCGCCGTCGAGGTGACACACCAAGTCGCTACAACCGTTTACGAGGCGCGTCAATTTGCAGCGATAAAAAACACACTTCTGATTAATTTAGATGGGTGAAACTTGATTGTTTTATTCAGAAAACTACAAATAATTTTATAACGAAAAAAAAACACGTTGATTTGTCATTTTCATCGTTCCGGCTCCCCTTAAGTCTGGACAATACACACCCATATGCTATAATATCAATGAAATGTATCCTAACTTAACGAAATGTAGCAATCACTTTGCTGTTAATGAAGTTTGCTCTTTGTATAGCTACAGGTGGGTAGATTCCACAAATGCACAACAGGAAGCAGCCTCTCGCTGTGTACTGATGCACTGTCTACCAACTTGTGGCTTGATGTCGCAGCATACTCACACTTTTTTGAATCGGTTTCATTCTTTTGGCATGTCACTCTTCACAGTTTTCAGTAGACGTTACTTAAGATTCTAAACAATGGAAGATTATGGTTTCCCGTCTCGTCGACATCGAGGGTATTAGAAACGGAGCACGAGCTCAGATTGTTTCAAGGATGGAGAAGGAAAGGGCCCGTGGCTTTTCATAGGAACCAACGTAGCATTTTCTGGACAGATTTAGTGAATTCACAGAAAACCTAAATCTGGGTGGTCTGGTGTGGGTTTGAGCCGTCGTCTTCCTGAATGGGCTTTCAGTGTTCAAATCACTGCGCCACCTTGCTCGGAACTGTTCTACAATCGTTTCATAGTGGTTGGAGAATCACGACAGTAACAAATGTGTGCCCTTAGGCCACTTCACATGTGGCACATTGGGCACATACGTCATGCAATTGAGTGATTGTCTCACAACCAGCTCTGGCAATTATATTGATTTTCGAGTGGCGGTTCAGCTATCATGGATGGAGATGTCTCCACTTTCCGTGTTTTTTGGTACTCTTCAAAGATGCGGGGTCACCATTGCTGCATATCGATCGATACGAGAACAAATACAATCTCTCTGGGGGACGACAAAGTGCGGTTACGCAGCTCTCGGCTCAACTATAAGTTTTACGATCGCTTGCTTCTGAATGCGTTCCAGTGCGGAAGTCGTTAAAGGGGAGTGTACAGTCGTGCTCGGTCGTGAACAGCAAGTCAGGAGAGACATCCGAATGGTTGCCACGTAGTGTACTATATGTAATGGCCGCGAATCGGAAAAATACTGAACACTAATTCACTGGTAGGGAATGTCGTCCCAGATTGAGGCATTCATGAAAACTGAATTTTTATCGTGGCATGATGATTAAATAGTAGCTTTAGATTAACTCCATCCAACCGATCACATAGTGGTGGTAACTAAGAAACAGCATACAATCGACAGGGAGAGAACTAAATAGCAACGATTTAGTAAACGAAGGAGGTCGCAAAATGCAGACTGCAGACAGCACCAGCTTTCCAGTTATCCTCTCCTTCCATTCTGCTAAAATATGTTAGTCACCCATTTCCGGAGCACAAGTCGTTAATGCTGGTTGCTGAAGAAATTTTCTAGTTGTAGTATTTGATTGGAAAAAGGGAGGAATGGTGATGTTGTACAGTTGCTGATCAGGTATTGCATAAACGTCCTACTTTAAAAGACGAGCGTTTCTAAGCTTCTTCAAAGAGTCTGTGAGGCATTTGCTGTGTTGTAAGAATGTGCTATTAAAATGAGCAGTGAAGTAAAGCTCTGATTTATTAAGCTATGCTGAATGACATACTTAACTGAAAACGCGGTCTAGCAGCGGATGGTTAATACTAGAGTGGCGGAGTTTCTGACATTCCTAAAACGGCGGAAAGGCTTCATTTTGACCCTACGTAAAGTATTTTCATATTTTACTTAAACAAGTAGTTATCTTAGTGTTTGTTAATTCAGTAATCACAACAATTATTTACAATTATAAAAAGAAATTAATAACTTATTTGAAGAACAATGTGTCATACAAATTTATTGTTGCTACAGCTAACATGGTTCTTAACTATAGATTTTAATTTATTAACTATTCTCACAACCTTCTAGACACATTTAGTATATTTGGCCCATTTTACTCTCAGATCTGTTTTTTCAAACAGCTTTGTATTACTTTTCACTTGTCATTTGAAGGTGATAGAAGAATTTAACACAGATGATCTCTATTTCGCGCTCACATTTCCTGCACACGATATTGTGGCACTTTACAGAGTTTTCGCTGTTTTTTTTTTCCTTTTTAGGAGCTGATTTGGCACCTCCTCCGCTTTCTAGGTGATTTCAGTCGCATATCCTCTTCATTTTGCTGATGTTCTCGGTCTTTCTTTCCCTTGAGTTCATTTGCCAGTTGAAGTATGAACTTCTTTCTTTCCATTTTCTTGTTCATTACTATGTTATAGATGACCCATGCATTTATTGCCACTATGTCCAGTATGTTGTACAAGACATGCATTGGCAGTCTTCTACATGCAACCGTCGTAGTATATTTATGAGTCATTTGATGAACCACATCCATCCCGTACTTTGTTGCATTGTTGGACGTTACGGTTGCAGTTTTTTTTCTTTCCTTCCTTATTTGTTCCTCCGTCCTGAGAAGAATGACCTTTTTATTCTTCTTCCCTTGCCATACAGTCAAGCTGCAATCTGTGTTGCCGCTATTATACAGTATTGATCAAATGGTTCAAATGGATCTGAGCACTATGGGACTCAACTGCTGTGGTCATTAGTCCGCTAGAAATTACAACTAATTAAACCTAACTAACCCAAGGACATCACACACATCCATGCTCGAGGCAGGATTCGAACCTGCGACCGTAGTGGTCGCGTGGTTCCAGACTGAAGCGTCTATCACCCCTCGGCCACACCAGCTGGCATGCAGTATTGTGGAGGAGTGTATTTCAGCATTCGACTTCCTTACTTCATCAAGGATTTCTCGACGGATATTGGTCATTGTACCAACTAATGAAGTTCCCTTTTCTTTGAGTTTTGTATCAAGTTGAAGAGACGTAAAGAAGATGCCTGTGGTCACATTTCTTTCTTGACTTAGAAATGGCTCCATGAGACGTACTCTCCAAGTGTTTTTTTTCTCTATGCGTGTCCTCTTTGCGAGCTATGGGAAAGCATTACATATATACTTTGTCTTTACATCAACAGCCAACCAGAATCTGAGACCATATTTTTCTGGTTTGTTGGACATGAATTGAGTAAACTTGTATCTTGCTTTCCTTGGTAACAGTTGCTCGTCAGTGTTCCCTAAATTTAAGATACAAGAGCGAATTCTTTGGCTGCCAGGCGTTTAGCCTGGGGTGATTTTTCATCAAAACAGAGAAATCTGAGAAGCTCCTGAAATGTGTTCCTTGGCATAATGTCCTTGATAAAAGCAGGCTCCGAAGAGTGCGATCAGAGATAACTCACAGATATAACTTTTGCGCACAATACATCCTGAACATAAATGATGGCTATCAGTTTCTCCAATTCCTCAAGTGACACAATTCAGTCGTTGTTTTTTAGTAGTTTTCGAGCATTTGATTCTGTGCATTTCTTCATGAGACGTGACATTGCTTCATGGAAAATAAGACGGAAGGCACTGATTACAGAGGTGTCTACTAGTTGGCAAGCATAAGCACTGGGACCTTCTCTCTCCTACAAAACATTCGCAGCTGACTGTCTTCCACAAGATGAATAATCTCCAATCTCCTACACCGTTCCATACCTTGAAATCTTTCTTGTAGACTCTTCCAACTGTACCTGCTGTGGTGAAAGAGGAGGTGATTGACGTATTTCAGCATTTCAATCCTCTTCCACTAATCACCCCTCGTTCAAAATGTCTTCTCTTCACTTGTGTCAGGTACATAATCATCATCTTCATCAGTGAAGTCAATTTCCGATTCAACTTCGGGATTCTCTAAGATATGTAACACTTCTTCATCAAAGAGTCCACGCTGACATACATGTTCGAAAACGTGTTTCACGGACAAAGATTGTCTGAGTGACACAACGTAAGCTGTGGCGGACTGGAGTTGCAACAATGAGGAGCAACTGCTCTGCGTTACTGCTCACTGTTGCCAATGTATTGTTGGATAATTTACTTATATTCAGAAGAGAATTTACAGTGGGGTGAAATTGACACCTTCTGCTATTCTAGGTATATTGCATGAAACGGAAAAGAGAATTAAAATATTTCCTAAATACTAAAACATCTTCAGAAAGAGGAGAAAAATTACGAAAGTCATATCATTTCATTAACGAAGTAAATAAATTGGATACGACAATGAACCAAAAACATATGACAGGGGTCATTTTGACCTCTTCTGCCGTTCTAGTTTTAACGAAGTAGTAACACATACACACCAACTTAATATAAGGGCAACTTTAATAAATATTCCTAGCTTGATATTCTAACGCCCAATAATAGATATTTAATCATTCAGAACCTGTGGAAAGAGTTAGATGATATGCATAAGTTTGACTTATAGCCAAAAGAAGTACAATTGGCCTGTTTCCTCGTACAAGTGATCATTGAATTTAGACTCGAAAGAATAATTACTCAAATGCTTCATTAATCTACTGATATCCTTATTCAGCTTAAGAACAAAATCTGCATGTGTTCTTGACAATAGTGAACCCCTCACTACCTAATATTACACGTAATATCGCACTGTTATACAAAACTCAGTACATGTTTTCGGAAGTCGTCAACATTTGAGCACAGCGTCCAGTGGCCAACCTTTCTCCACCTGCAATATGATTCATGCCAAGACATGGTATTTATATTTCTTGAGCTGCAGTAGTAGGTTAGGACTGAGTAATGCTACAATCGTATCACGACTGCTCATTGATGTGGTAAGACCAACAGCGACCGGTTGTCACATTATGGCGGAAAGACAACCTGGAACTATTTTATGTGTGTAAATGAAGAAAAGATTTACACTGACCAACATAATTAAGAGAAATGTTATAAATAGTTTGCGTATTGTTCTCAAGACAAAGTAGGCAAGTCACAAAGACCACATGCTGTCTCCGTTTATATAGTAATAATATGGAACACTAGAAAAACAAATTTAAACCTTATCAAGGTTCTTCTCCCAACAAGACAATGAACTATTTACAAAGCAGGAGAGGACGATAAACCTGAATCTACATCACAGCGAACAGAAAATGCATTACTTCATCTCGTCATCAGAAAACAAATCAGTGGATGAGGCTTTGTGTCGCCACGTGCCAAGGAGCTAGTTAATGGTAAATATCTCTGCAAGCTCTGTAGCCGGAATCAACATAAGACAAATGCACGAAATTTTACGCACTCCGAACCAGCTCGCGTGGAGTCTAGAACACACCATAACAAACAAAAAGCAAAACAAAGAAGAACAGCCACAAATAGAATGGCGTGAACCCATTACAAATACTTAGTCTCGTGGCTCGACACCTTTGAAAGTTTCCTATTGGCTGATGACCATCGTTCTCCACCAAAGATACGAAAACGCTCTGGTAGAGAAACGAAGAGGTACTCCAAAGAGATATACTCGCATAATCGACGTCAACCGATCTTAAACTGGCGAAACATTGCGAGGAAAAACTAACGATTTTCTTAAAAAATAGTGAAAAAATGATAGTGCAATTGAACTGTTAAGTTTCAAATGGTAGTACGTGACACTCCTGACGAGTTCGTGAAGTTCAGTGGTCCTCCCGGTACTACCTGAAGGAAGCTACCGGTTTTCACCTCCTGCTTTCTACCCGTCACCTCCATCGTCACCATCAACACAAAAATGACAGAAAACTTTTACACGTTCCCATTACAATCACTCACGCTCAAGATACAGCCCACATAGCGAAAGTAAACTGTTTGTGCGATTTTGTATTTAGAAGTCCAAACAACTTCAGGACAGTATCCCAACTACCAGTGGCAGACGAGTTTACTTCACTATTAGTCTCAGACACCAGCACAGGTCAATAGCTAAAGTGGTAGATCCAATGGTTCAATAGTGTAGCTCCAAGCATAGAGTGAAGTATATGTTTAGACGGACTGATGCCTTAAAATACTTTTCTTCATCCTTTAATAAATGGTATTAAGTTAACGGTGAAATGTCACTAGTATAAACAGTATTACTGACGTGTTAGTTTCAATCAGAGCGCTTTAATTCTTATTACGTTGAGACAACGCGAGCAATTTGTTGCGTACAGTTATCGTATTTTGTCTTCAAGGTTGTTTGTCATCATGCATACAAACTGACATATGGGGATGATTGCGCGCGCGCACGCACGCACACACACACACACACACACACACACACACACACACACACAAACTCGTAAGTGTGCATCATGATACTTACAAACACACAAAAAGCAGGGTGATGTTAACTGGGAACTTTTTTTTTATAATGAGCAATTAACGCAATCGAAAGCCCGCTGGGGCGTGTGCGGTCATGTTTCATTTTTTGATAAATGAAAGCGGCCGAATTGCAGCGGATATATTCCGCAGAACTCCATTTAGCCAGCCAGTGGGGACGGCTGTGTATGAAAACGGCCTCAATTAAACCGCCAGCGCCGATATCGACGCCGTAATGGAGCCGGGGTCGGGAGCTGAGGTGAGATGTGTTTGGATTGCGGACGGAGCGCAGGGGCAGTCTCTGGCCGTCCGCCCAGCTCTGCTGTCGAATGGGCTGCCTAGCAGCAGGGGAAACCGTTGAAGCAAGGACAGACCATTTCCACGAGTGTCTGTGCTGAATAGCATAGAAAAAGTTAATATTCCGTGATTTAACATACAATGCTAAGCCAATAATTATCTGCACTTTCGCTCTAATCGGCTTTCTGTCGGCTTTGCGATTTAGTGCTGCAGCCAGCAACTAAACGGACTATTACATTCGTTTGTGACAGGTTTCAGCATTATCACGTGAGCGATTTGCGCTCTTCAGAAGTAAACTCGGCTGCGATACTCTCAGTTTGCTTCGATGAAGAACAGTGTTCTGTAGTCTGTATTTTGTGGCTTAAAAGTGTCCAAGGCGCAGGTGTTCAAAGACGGCATTCAGCACAATTCGGGGGAAAATGTTTGTTACAGAGAAGTGTTTACCTGCGAACTCAACTGTTCAAAAGGGGACGATCAAGTGTGAAGGACGAGGAAACGTTAAAACGTCTAATCACAACCTCCACTGAAGGAAACGTTGAACAAGTCCGAATAACTAACGAATGACGTGATTAAATAGAGAAATAACATTGCTTCGCCGTCAATAACAGGCTCAGCTTTCATGAAGTATGGGCAAGATGAGTTCCAAAACAACTCAGCGAGGTTCAAAAGAACAACTGTTTGAGAATCTGTCAACAGCTACTGCTACGTCCTACTGATGATGTTAACTGTTGTTGAAACGGATAATCGGTAGCTATGAAACATTGGTTAATAGCTCTGAACCATTGAGTAAATACCACAGTGTGGAATGGAAACAACCTCGGATTTCCAGCCGCAAAGTAATTCCCAAGTCAATTCTCAGCAGGGAAATAACTCTCCAGTTGTTTGGAAAAAACAACGGCAGATTCTATAACAGTAGAATTACCTGGATAAAGGACCAACAGTAAGCAAGCACTGGCATGCTCTAGAATGAGGTGAAATATGACATTCTGTATGAAATCCTGATTGCGTCTACTCAGATATTCGTTTGTTTGCTCCTCTTGCAGGTCGTTCAAGATTAATATCCGTCACAGGTTAAGGAACATTGCATTCTTATGTTAGTGAGGGTATTGAAAAGCTTTTTCAACGATGAAGCCAGTGCAGTGAAAATCGCGATGACTGTGTTAAAAAGTGAAAGGCTTTTCACTTTTGCACTTTTGGTGTAACAGCTCACAAACATAATATGCAAATGAAAATCCGTAGAGATGATTCACTGTCAATAAGCTAGGTTATATTAGCTTCGAAGTAAGAGTGCAGAGCGTCTCGCTTCTCAATGTAATCGAACACGCCAGTCAGCGACGACTTATTTGTTGGAAGGAAAAAATTAAGAAAGGATGTTCAGTGGCCAACATCACGTCGACGACAGGGTCACTAGGGATGGATACGAAGCGCATATTACGGCAGTATTCGTGGAATAAGCAGTAATAATCTTTTCAGCCACTTACTCCTGGCACTTGCTTGAATTTATTCCGTTAAATCTTTTTTTTTTTTTGTTTTGTTATGGCGGGAGGGGGGGCCGGGGGGGGGGGGAGGGGACTTCTACGGGAATTGGAATCACAGGCTACAAAGTGCATTTCAGTGAATGCTTACTTAAATTGTTTCATGGGTGGACCGGTTTCGACTAAGTAATCTACACGTATAGTGTTACATTCTTTTTTTTAAAGGTGGCATACCCCATCTTGGCTGACTGCAGCATACACGTGATGTAAACAAGACAGGAAAACAAGGTAATTATATTCAATGTTACTTTTTTTCATCTTTTCTGTCTATGTCGTCCACAAATCTTACAATTTTTACCCAGAATAATGTTTCCTTTAAGGCTTCCTTTACCGGACAGTGCAGCATGTTACCAAAAAGTCGTGCACAAGATACACACAACAATTTTTGTGAGAGAGACACTGAGGTGACGTCATGGGATGGCGATAAACACATACACGGATGGTGATAGTATTGCGAACACAACGTATAAAAGGGCGGTGGATTGGCGGATCTGTCATTTGTACTCTGGTAACTCGTGCGAAAAGGTTTCGGACGTGACTATGGGGCACGAGGGGAATTAACGTACTCTGAACGCAGAATAGTTGTTGGACCTAGAGGCTTGGAACATTCCATTTCGGAAGTCGTTAAGGAATTCAGTTTCACGACACATGATGTTAAGAGTGTCCCAAGAAAACCAAATTTTAACAATTATGTCTCACGAAGGACAACGCAGTGGCCGACGGCCTTCAGTTTACGAGCGTCATCAGCGGCGATTGCGTAGAGCTGTCAGTCCTAATAGTCAAGCAACTCTGCGTGAACTAACTGCAGAAATCAGTGTAGGACGTAAGGCGAACTTATTCGTTAGGACAGTGCGGAGAAAAACGCATTTAACAGAGTATGGCAACAGATGACTGACTCTAGTGTCTTTGGTAGCAGCACGACATCAATGGTTCAAATGGCTCTGAGCACTATGGGACTCAACTGCTGTGGTTATCAGTCCCCTAGAACTTAGAACTACTTAAACCTAACTAAGCTAAGGACATCACACACATCCATGCCCGAGGCAGGATTCGAACCTGCGACCGAAGCTGTCGCACGGTTCCGGACAGCGCGCCGAGAACCGCGAGACCACCGCGGCCGGCAACGACATCACCTTCAGCGTCTTCGTTGGTCTCGTGACAGTATCGGGTGGATCCTAAACCACTAGAAAATCGTGAAATGGTCAGGTAAGTCCCTATGTCGGTTATTAAGAGCTGATGGTAGGGTCTTAGTGTGACACAAAGCCCACGAGGCCATGGACACAGGTTGTAAACAAGGCACTGAGCTAGCTGATGGTGGCTCCAAAATGGCGTGGGCTCTGTGTACATGGAATCCTCTGGTCCAACTGAACCGATAATTGACTGGAAACGGTGGTCCTTTGCAGTCATTCATGGATTTTAGGTTCTCAAACAACGATCCTATTCTTATACATGACAGTGCGCCCTCTCACCGGAACGCAGTTGTTCGCGACTGGTTTGAAGAAAATTTTTGACAATTCGAGTAAATGATTTGGTTACCTAGATTTCCCGACATAAATCCCACCGAACATTTATGGTACATGATCGAGACGTCAGTTCATGCAAATAATCCTGCACCGGTAACACTTCCCCACTTGTGGACAGATATAGAGGCAGCGTGGCTCGTTATTTCAGAAGGGGACATACCACGCCTGGTTGAGTCCATGGAACGTTGAGTTGCTGCATTGCGCTGAGGAAGTGAATGTTCTACACGATATTAGGAGCTACCCCCAGACTTCCGTCACATCGGTGTAAATCCACGTGATTATGGACGCTTAAATTGACGACGCATGGAATGGGAATAAAATAAATCGTGAGTGGTTACGTTAAACTCGCCATTCAAATTGATATTCACTACAATCAGGGTAATGTGTAAGAGAAAATGAGCGAAATTAAAGTGAATCCTTTCCATTCAGATTTGAAAACCTTGAAACTTCCACTCACAATTTTCAGCTCTGCTGGAAGCCCGTTGACTATGCAAGAGAATAGCACGAATTTTCACGTGTAATTGTAAGGAAATGGTGTAACCCAAATGTGAACAGATAATTACTGCATCCTCTTCAGGAAGTCTACATTGTTATCTACATACGCCATGAAAAATATACAAGGATAGGTCAGAACACAGCGAACTATGAATAACGTTTTGTAATGGGAAACAAAAATAAGATCCCACTTCATTACATTACGAATGAAGTTTTGGCTAAGGTTCAGATTTCATCACTGTTCCTGGCAGATGGAATTAGCAGGCAAGTGTATCTGATGAGGATTATTGTATGTGCTTAATGTTTCTTTTTTTAACTTTCTTGCAAGAGTATTGTAACCTTATCGCATGATCACGGCACATATCACTGGATTATGTGGATATTAATTCAGAACATTGAACATTAAGAAGAAGAAGCTCTTCTGTACGCTTACTGTTTCTTTTTTTAACTTTCTTGCAAGAGTATTGTAACCTTATCGCATGATCACGGCACATATCACTGGATTATGTGGATATTAATTCAGAACATTGAACATTAAGAAGAAGAAGCTCTTCTGTACGCTATAGTTCCAAGGCTGTTTATTCAAAACAATACTGCAAACCGCCACACTATGACAGAGACACCTAAAACTTCACTTAGATGGCAACATTCGCGATTCGGGGATAGAGCGATGGAACTTGTTCATTTCTCGAATTCATCATTGGTCTTCCACTTTCTAGAAATGTAGATAGCGTTTGATGACGCTGAGTGTCATGTTCAGGAGTGTCAGCATTAGAGAAAAGGGAATTCATCGCCGTTCTGTCCATGGAAGGGCCAATGTGGCCCGACAGGTGACCGTGTTATCCCCAGCAAACGGCGTAATTTGGATGCGGTATGGAGAAGTGTAGGGTCAGCACACCGATCTCCCGATCTCCATTGGGTTAGGAGACCATGGTGATGTCACTTCGCATTCAAACAGCTCCTCAACTGGCATCACGACACTCAGTGGTCCCGTTCCCTGGTCGTAACGGGAATCAAACCCGGGTCCTCTCATGGCAGTCAACCACGCCAACGAGGGAGGTAGCAGCAGTAGAAATTTTGACAAATATTATTCAAGAATCTGTATTCAGTATTATTATACATATCGACGTTACCTAAAATTTTGATCAACAGCAGCAACTGTAAAAGTCCATCAAATCTTTATCAGGTTAGCGCTTATTTTTTATGTAGTTTCCACTACCTTCGGCAGATACTTTGAAAGGTAGCTACCCTTTGGGCAAGCCGTCTCTCAACCCTTGTTGAGCCACTCAGTGACATAGTTAGCCATCAGAAATACTAATTACATGTATAACAGGAAATGACAGAGTTTGTTTGCTGCTAGCAATACTAATTGTGCCATAAAAGTTTTTTTGTTTGGTGGGGACGACAGGGAGACGTAGCCAGGGCGGCAGAAGTGAAATAAACAGACATAGGCCCTTCCAGGAAAGCATCGGGCTTCTACAAAAGCATGATCCCTTTGTTTGTGAGCGCAGGCGGTGGCATTTCACCATTACGTCGGCCCGCGAGGGCGGGCCAGCCTTCAGCAGGACAATGGCCAGCGGTCTGCATTCCAGATGCGTATTATCCATCTCAGTGCTTTATGATTTGCTCTGGGAAGGAGAGCAGGTTTGGAATGCACGCGCATTTCTCTGACTTAAAGCTTAGCAGGGTAGAGCACTGATTTTGGCGGCAAACTTTCTCAGTGGAGGAATAGCGCTGTGACGAGTCTAGCGGGAGTTCTGGCACGGTGTTATAAGTACAACAATTTTTAGTGACTCCACGAGGATTTCGTGTGGAGGAGGGAAAGAGAAAAGATTTTTGTGGCATTTCGGTGGGTATCCACCGTTGAGGACGCTCTGAGCAAATCGACTGAGTACCTTGAACCTTCCGGAAATTGGTGGAGAACTGCATAGAGGACAGTCTTGCTAGCAGCCGCGATTCTCTGCACATATCGGCGTAAGGTACCGCTGATGACGAGCCTTGCAGATGCGCACCTATGGCCAGTCTCCACATCACCAGTTGGGGAGTTCATAGGTGAGAATATCAACAGCCCGGCCCAATTACCAATCTTTGTATGAGGACTTAGTCGTCACTGCAGCGAGTCCACCTGTACTGCAGCTCTGTATTTCAGCCAACCTATGTCGTATTGACGTTCAGCTAGTGGTTAACAGACTCGATCAGTAGCCCACCTGTAGTCAGAGAGTGTTGTTGCTATGACGTAGAGGGAGGCATCATTTTAGCTTGGCTCCCTGGCCCTTAAATAACTTTGCCAGCCATCAACATCAGCTGTCACCACGCCTTTGTGTCTTTTTTTTCTTTAATCTGTATGCTAATTCTGGGAATGTACATTTTGGACTTAAACTAAGTTTGAAAAGAACAATCTTTCAATTTAGTAGCCTTTCCACCTGGCCATTTGAATTATAATAGTTTTTTGTGAGTTGAGGTTATGCAATAAGAGAAGGAAATCCTGGAATTTCTGTTTTTTTTTTTTTTTTTTTTTGAAATTTAGTTCACTATAATTCATGAGTATTTGTAACAATACAACAACAGTCTATCACAATTATTCATTCGAACACGGGAACAGGACAGCGACCCAAAGTCTCAGGGCTTCTTTTGTAATGACGATGAGCTGATCTCTCATATTTCTTGCACAATCGGATATTAAAGCATTTCTGCTGGTACTGAACTTGAAATTTATTACTTTTTCTTCGATTCTTGCAGTACATCACAACTTTGGTGCTTAATGTTAACAGTAATACAGGGTGGTCTGAAATTCCCGTTACAAATTTCTTGGAGACGTAGAGGGTAGCGAATACAGAACATTTAGAATGGGAACCCATGTCCGGAATCATATCGTTCCCGTCCTATTTCGGTTCATATGCGTACCTCGTCAACGTCTGCTTTGGGCAAGAGACACGTCTCAGTGTTCCCTGTCTTGGTATGCAACAGGGTAGACACGATGACGTGTACTACGTCAAACGATCCCCAGATGTCACTTATTGTCCGCTTTGCTGTGAGACCGAGTCTGTACCTGTGCATCACCGATAGAGGAAACATGGTGCAGTACAAGTTTGCGCAATACACAGACATGCTCCTTGTGTATGGTGAAGCTGGAGGTAACGGAAGAGCTTCTAGTCGGCTGTATCACGAACGTTTTCCACACCATCACACTCCATCGCACAAACTGTTTGCCCAAGTTACATAACGGCTACGAGAAACGGGTACCTTCACCGTGAGGAGGCAGGACTGTGGTGCTCCACGGCGACGCCGCACTGCCGAATTTGAAGAATTTGTACTGTGTCGCATGGAAGATAGCCCGTCAACGAGTTCGCAAACAACTGCGCGTGCAATGGCTGTTAGTCGCATTACCGTCTTGGACGTCCTGCATGAGCAACAATTACATCCATACCACTTACATAGGGTACACGCTGTGGGTCCAGCAAATTTTCCATAACAAGTCGCCTTCAGCACATGGTTCCTGCACCATGCATCGACGCGCCGCTGTTACCACGTCGAATTCTCTTCTCAGAATAACGTAGTTTCACAAGGGATTGTGTTCTGAATGCTCGAAATAGCCACGTCTGAACGAAAGCCCACATGCCACGCATGTTCGGGGGTTTCAAGACAGGTTTTGAATTAACGTGTGGACAGGTATCTGTAGGGCCATGTGATTGGACAATACCTTCTTCAATCCAAGCTCATGGGGCCCACGTACTTAGTCATCCTGCGACACGTAATGGACCCGTTCTTGGAAGCTGTGCCATTGAATGTCCGTCAGGAAATGTGGATTCAGCATGATGGGGCACCACCTCACTTTTCACTGGCTGTCCGGAGACATCAACAGATGGTATGGTGAAAGATGGATAGGCCGTGGTGGTCCAACCGCGTGGCCCCCACGATCGCCGGATTTAACCTCTGTGGACTTGTGGGGTCGTATGAAGAGCTTAGTTTATGATACGCCTGTAGAGGTGGAGGAAGATCTGCTGGCACGAGTTCTGGTCGCTGTACAAGACACTGAAGAGACACCAGGTGGGATGGAGAGAGTGTACCAGAACATTCTTCGGAGGTACAATGTGTTTAACAACGTTGGTGGTCGCAACATCGAGCCGCTGTTGTAATGCGGAACCAGTCAGTATTCTATTCAAACGGATTGCAACAATTGTACTTGGTCACACCTAAGTACGTTCCTTACGTGGATGTGGATGAGATAATCATCTGTATTGAAACTGTCGTAGAACGAAAACGATACGTTTCCAGACATGGGTTCCTATTAAAAACGTTATGGACTCACTACCCTCTACATGTCGTAGAAGTTTGTAACGGGAATTTCCGACCAACCTGTATCTCTTATACAAAATTGGTTCAAATGGCTCTGTGTACTATGGGACTATACATCTGAGGTCATCAGTCGCCTAGATTTAGAACTACTTAAAACTAAATATTATAAGGAAATCACACACATCCATGCCCGAGGTAGGATTCGAACCTGTGACCGTAGCAGCAGCGCGGTTCCGGACTGAAGTGCCTAGAACCGCTCGGCCACATGGACCGGCCTGTCTTATGCATTTCCTGATAAATGTGAACAAGGAACGTAAATATCATTAAGGGTCGGAAGCGTCTGAAAAGGCCGCTCGCCCAAACGCAGTTCGGTGGGTGGATTGCGGTGAAATCTTGGAGCTCGGTTCTTATTTGTTCTAGCGACATGGGGTGAAATGTTGTTGATTTAACCCGGATCAGCGGTAATTTGTATAGCCATTCCAACATATGGTCTGCCATCTTACAGTACGTTAAGCAAGGTTTGAGCGGCGAATCGGAGATGGTGCCCAGGCAAATCGTGGGAATAGATTAATTCATTTGAAGATTTTAGTTGGGCTGAAATTAATACTCTGCTAATGGCAATATTTTTATGTGCACCGTCCAGATTTTTTGTGCAAAAACAGTCACCCTGCTCCGGATTTTACGTGCCATAGCATTCACCCTTAAGTAACTTCGGATTGAAGCGAGACTCATGTTTAACATTTGGTTCACCGGTATATCAGATCTTGGTCTAAGACAAACTTTAACGGTTTGAAAATAAAATAATTTTTATCCGTTATTGAGATACGTTGGTTTAAAGTCGGTATAAATATAGCACCTAAAATTGGTTCTCACGTGAACTGAATCCATGGAAAAGGTTTAAAGTGACTAAAATAAATACATAGTACATTTTTACAATAAAACTGGAAACTTACTTTCATTCATATCGTAAGTGCAAAGAAACACTTTTTTTGTTTCTTTACGTTCACTGTTTCTGTGTTTCAGACTTACGCCAATCGATTAAAATTTTGTGAGAAGGTCCATAAATTAATTGTCGTTCTGTAGTTTTGTGAAAGCTTTATCGGTTGCTACGCCATAAGCAACATGGTTCGATAGAGAATAAAAAGACTGTACAGGATTAGTCGTCACTCGAGTCAACAAAAACCTACAACGGTTGCCAGGCTAATGTCAAGGTTATGGTAGAGTAAAAGTTGCGAACCAGAATGAAAAACGCTCCTACCGTAGCACAAAGAAAGGCGAATATGTCCCAGGCAAAGTTAGTGATTTAAAAGAAGGAAACTTGCTTTTAGATTTATCAGTGAACTTCAATGACATTAAAATCCAAATATGCAGACGTATTCACGCTTTTTTACAAGTAAAATCTGTTCTCCCGGCGGAGTGTTCTCTCTTAGAACACCATTTGTTACATGTATTGTGAGGGATGTAAGAACAAAAAGACAAAAATTAATATGTTCTTAGAGAGTGGGACAGGTCTACAAGAAGAAGTGTTACAGTGTATGGGTGCCTCTTCAGGGATTCAGTGGGGTGGATGTGCGGCAGATATTTTCTTTGTGACACAGCCTTCGCTGTTCGCAGGATTTGCGCCCTTCATTATGTTCAATCGACCGGCACTAAAGGATCTGAGGTGACAAATCTGCCACTTTTGGATCGCATATTACTTCAGCGTCATCAGCGATAAGGCTTTTTATATAATCCCCGGTTGCAGGCAAAAGCTCTTTGGATCATGAAATTAATCACATGCCGTGTGACGTCATGACCGAACGCATATGACATGCACAACACAGAGCAACTTACAGGGATGCCACGCTAATTAATTTGAGTCTGACTCCTACAGTTTTATTCCTCGAGGCACTGTGTAGTAGGAAGTGGCGAGTAACTATTGTACTAGGATCATTCCCTCTATTACGAAACTGGAGTTGGGTCGTTCATGAACTAACGGGTACAAAGAAACTGTTCATCAATATGAACGTAACTAGCGAGGAATGAATTGTAAGGAACGGTCTTTCATAGTTCACTTCAGTCGCAGCTTCCTAATTATAGTTCCTGGGAACGGAATATGGTCGGTCTCGTTTCCTCATCGGCATGTAAGGCCGGTCTCGTTCCAGCCTCCGTCCCGTTCCCGTCTGTCTCGGTCTCGGTGTCGCTCTGCCAGACTCGTCCTTCTTCGCTTGGCCACTCGTCGCAGTTCCACTGCCGACTTCTCGAAGTTAGTTCACAATCGAGCTGTTGTTCATTTCGTTCGCTTTGCACGCCTATTCTAGATCTGTTTCAAACCTTTTTTGAACTCTGAACTTCTGATACTTTTCGTTTTCTATTCAGCGTCCACGACCGATAATTAAAATGTCTTTTATAATTATTTATATTAACATAAAAATTACATGGTGTGTAATACATACACCGTTTGAGGTAACAAAACGGCGTATCAGCTTAGTTCATTATTACGATAAACAGCAGAAGAAATATTTGTAAATAATCTAGATTCTTTGATATTAGACTTGCAACACGGCTCACACGAGTGGCCAATTTTTTGTCTTTTTTTGATCCAAGGTAAAAGAGCATGTTCATGTTTATGGAATACAGACCGACTTACAGCTGAATGGAGCCCGCGCTTCGTGATCGAGTGTATGGTGTCACATTTTGTGAAGAGAATACGATAACTCCTACAATATTATTTCAGTGGTACATGGTGGCGCACGGAAAACCGGCTCCCAGTACTAGGCTGCTCATTGTCGCTTACCAGTCATCATCTACTGTTTCGAAGTTGTTTGCATTAGCTTATTTGTTATTTCTTCACTGTCTAATTATCACCTCTTTAACTATTCGGCTCGTAGTGGTCAATAATTGGCGAGCAGTCTGTACTCGGGGCCAGTTTTTCGTGCGCCACCTGATATTATTTCACTGCGATCAACCACATAACGCTACAGTTGGCTAAGCGCGATGTTTTGCAGAATCACGAAAATTACAAGTGTGTGAGAATTCTGTTACGAATAAAAATTCTATACTCCAGGGGGGGGGGGGGGAGTCAAGTGCCCCTCTTGGCGCTTTCAATCTTCAGTCACCTGTGCTACTAATTTTCAGTTATTCATAAGAACCATATACTAAGCACAAGAACGGTGAACGAGTAATAATAAATGGTTCCCAAAAAAGAGTGATAAACAGAGACCTAGTTCCCTAGGATGAACGACTTTACCCATCTCTAGATGATACCCAATCATCGAATTTGGTGCTATTTGGATAAACGTACTTATATATTCACTTAAAGACTAGTACATTTTCGCAATAACAGGACAAACAGGGCTCCGACTAGGATCCTGTGGTGCATTGCTCATGCATTTAGTGAGTTATTGATATTGGTTTCCTAAGATGTATACTCTCAGTATGGGCGTGTGTGTACTTTGTTCTTTAGGTTACTCCTTAGAGATAAACTTTCAGTTTGAAACATGAATAATTTTTGTACCAAACTCTCACATAATTACTCCAATTGAGGAGCGCCTTGAGTAAGTTGCGAGTAAAACGCAGTTGCTATACATTTCGATTTACACTGCAGGAAAAGAATGCAACATCCTAAAGGACAATTCTGTTTTATTGACAAGTGATGTGGCAAGCAGTTCATCATTGTAGCAGGATATGATATCAGATTCAGACGACATGAAACACCCGTCAAAGTAGAAGGTGCCCAAACAGCTTCCACTCGCCGTATTCCACGAACCAATGGTGAAAGCACAGATAAACCACGGATACATTGTGCCCAACATGGGAAGAAACCCATTGATACGTCCATCCAGTTTCCCACAAACCCAAAATGCGACGCTGTTCAAGCAGCTGAAGTTGTTAAACACAACTAAGTATTCGTCAGCGGGGCATGGCTGCACCCTAGAATGAATGCTGCAGAAACCGCTCACCATAAACTGAGCACATTTACTACCTGCATAGTCAAAACAGAGGATGGAGTGACAGGCCTCCAGAGCGATATTTTATCGCCAATGACCGTGGCAAATGAATCACTAACACCTTCAACTCCTCAGTAAGCACCACTGAACACATTCCTTGAGGGTGATCCATTTATGCCAACACTGTATTTATTTTCAAGTGTCTTATAAATCTGTCAATTAGACTATTTTGTGAAGATATGTTCAGTCAAGAAGCCGGATACGACGTATTAATTAGAGCCCTCTCTATCCGTCACCTCTCCCTCTCGTTTAAGGATGAAACGCTAGATGAGTGATAGTTGATAGTTTCCTATAGAACAGAAGTTCCTCTCAAAAAATCATCATAGTCATTAAAGAAATAGAATGCGTCTTTAACGTGGGCTTTGGGGATTTTGAAAAAGAAATCTTTCTTGTAACGTCTTTCAACTCATTGAGCATTTCTGCTTCGCATTTTTGTTGACAAATGAAGCTCATGAAAGATGGGAGTTGCTCCACTTGGAATCATCTGTATCTCTTCCATGAATTCAGCCAGATAAAAGCCTCAGAATGACGAGCAGAACTTACGACATAGTTTAACTAATGTCACGTGTCCAGCTTCTTCGTGGGTTAATTACACTTTTCTAGGCTTCTGCCGATAAATCTCATTCTGACATCTAACTTCCAAATTCACAGATTTACGTAGTCTTTCTACTCTAAAATCGCTCCGGACACATGCGCCTAGGTGCTAGTGGGTGTTCGCGATTTATTTACTATTGTTCCGGTTTAAAGAGTTTTGCACTTTCGCCTGTATATGTACACTATATCGTACTTATTTGTTCACTAGGTAAGGTGTGATTCTTTGCACAAAGCACTGATCATTACATGGTCTGTCGCAGTTTTAAACAACTTTCGAACATCGTGACTTTCACATGCATATTTACGTCGTGGATGGTATTCCAGCTACAACATTTTTCGAATTCTCTATAGTTTGAGATATGATCAGCACGATGTTAAAATTTCTGTCCTGTAAACGCAGACAGAACACTGCTAAAAAGATGTAAGTAAAAGGTAACAGGTAGGTTTTTTTAAATTAAAATACAGAACGTAGGTACGTTTGTCCCTCCAGATCCTCGAGTGCCATGCACTCCTCCTCGCCTTCCATATATGCCTTCCGTCCTCCACGCAGATTGTCTATGACCTGTTTCCTTTCCCCCATCTGCTCCTATTCCTCGAACATATCCGCATATCCGCATACTCTACACCTCCCGTCGCCTTTATTCCCCTCATGCCCTGGTTGCTCCTGTCCTCTCCAACCCCCACCATCTGCTGCGCCTTTACTGTTGTGTCCCCCCTGCCCTCCATCTCTACACCCATCATCTCCTTTCTCAAGGTGGCTTCCGTCAATTCCTCCTCCTGGATGATGCCCTCTCTCCTTCCATTTATCTCTCCTATCAACTCTGATCCTGACCCCCCTCCTTTCCTTTGTCCTTTTCCCTCTCACCTCCCCCTCTCCCCTCCATCCTGTTTTTTCCCTGCCTACCCTCTCTCTGCCTCCCTTCTTTCCAACGAGTCCTTTTGCGTTTTACTTCCCCTGCTTTCCCCATTCCCTCTCGTGTCTGCCCTGCTCCTCTCCCTTTCGTCGTCCCACCCCTATTTTCGTTTTTCCTCTCCTCTCTCCATTTTTCTTCCCCATCCTCTGTCTAGGAACCCCTTCCATATGTCCTTGAGTGGTGTGTCATCTTCGTGCCGACCTTTTAGTGCAGTGTTCCTAGTGATTGTTACGTATTGTGCGGCCTTTACGAATTGTTGCAAACGGACATCATGCTGTCACATGGTGTGATTTTTTTATATCTCTTGCAAACAGAATCCAGACTGTCGCCGTGTTTTTTTAATTGTCGGTCTACTTTTTCCCTGCCTGTTTCCTTTGTATTTAGTTATCACCGCCAACCATCAGATTCATGTTTCAACTTCCACAATCTTCCGCCGTTTTTTACGTCACCGTTTTATCGCCTGTTTTTATTATTTCTTATCTCCTTATGTTTTAAAAATTCTATATTCTGAAGAGCGGCGTACTAAGCTGCTGCCAGCCCGCCCCCTTCAGGGGAAATCGATATCCAATAAAGGAAAAAAGAAAGTACGTTTGGACATTTTACTTCGGTTGTTCCAATGTGATACATGTACCTATGTGAACTTATCATTTCTGAGAACGCATGCTGTTACAGCGTGATTACCTGTAAATACCACATTAATGCAATAAATGCTGAAAATGATGTCTGTCAACCTCAATGCGTTTGGCAGTAAGTGTAACGACACTCCTCTCAACAGCGAGTAGTTCGCCTTCCGTAATATTTGCACATGCACTGACAATGCGCAGACGCATGTTGGCAGGCTTTGTCGGTGGAACACGATAGCAAATATCCTTCAACTTTCTCCACAGAAAGAAATCCGGGGACGTCAGATCCGGTGAATGTGCGGGCCATGGTACGGTGCTTCGACGACCAATCCATCTGTCATGAACTGTGCTATTCAAACCGCTTCAACCGCACGCGAGTTATGTACCGGACATCCATCATGTTGGAAGTATATCGCCATTCTGTCATGCAGTGAAACATCGGTAGAACGTTACGTAGGAATACAGCATACATTGCGCTATTTAGATTGCCATCGACAAAGTGCGCGCCAATTATCCTTCCTCCCATAATGCCTCACCATACATTAACACGCCAAGGTCACTTATGTTCCACCTGATGCAGCCATCGTGGATTTTCCGCTGCCAAATAGTGAATATTATGCCAGTTTACGTTGCCACTGTTGGTGAATGACGCTTCGTCGCTAAATTGAACGCGTGCAAAAAATTTGTCACCGTCAATTAATTTCTCTTGTGCTCAGTGGCAGAACTGCACACGACGTTCAAAGTCGTCGCCATACAATTCCTGGTGCATAGAAATATGGTAGGGGTGCAATCGATGTTGATGTAGCATTCTAAACACCGACGTTTTTTAGATTCCCGAATCTCGCCCGATTTGTCTGCTACTGATGTGCGGATTAGCCGCGAGAGCAGCTAAAACACCTACTTGGGTATCATCATTTGTTGCAGGCCATGGTTGACGATTCACATGTGGCTGAACACTTCCTGTTTCGTTAAATAACGTAACTATCCGGCGAACGGTCCGGACACTGGGATGATGTCGTCCAGGATACCGAACAGCATACATAGCACACGCCCGTTGGGCATTTTGATCACAACAGCCATACATCAACATGATATCGACCTTTCCCGCAAATGGTAAACGGTCCATTTTAACACGGGTAATCGGAATGTTAAGTGATACCACGTACTTATACTGTTGTGACTATTACAGCGCTATCTATCACAAAGCGAAAAAAGTGGTCCAACTAAAACATTCATATTTATTTACGTACTACACGAATGTGTAATACAAATGGGGGTTACTATTTAAAATAAAACGCAGTTGACATCCATTTGACCTATGGCAGCGCCATCTAGCGGGCCAACCATAGCTCCATCTGGTTTCCGCCTTCAAGCTAGGCGAGTTTCGTTCTTTGTAGTTTCTTCGTTTGATGCTTATTTCGTGAGATATTTGGCTCGGTCACTATCAGTGGACCACCCTTCTCGAAAGAACAGGTACCATTGACGACCGTGCAGCTTCTCTAGAATAAATGATAATTAACTGAAACCCTCAGCTGCCGACAGGTGTTGTTGATATACCTCGATGAGGACAGCTGAAAATGTATTCCCCGACCGGGACTCCAACCCAGGATCTTCTGCTTATATGTCAGACGCTCTATCCTTCTGAGCCACCTAGAACACAGATGAATAGCGGGACTGCAGGGACGTATCCCTTTTACGCTTGCCGTAAGACCCGCATTCCAAACTGTCCACAATCTTCATACGTAATGTACTTAATAAATTTTTCCTCATCCACTCATTACTCGCGCACACAAAGCTGACGTTTATTTATCAACTATTCTAGGTAAGCTGCACGGTCGCCAATGGTACCTATTCTTTCGAGGACATTTACTGTCTTCATATATACAGTTAAAGACTTTCGTCTGTACGAATGCACACAGGTTGCCCGAACTTTTACTCCTGCGTCTTTTTACAGTTGTCGTCCGTAATGATCGATTGTCTCCGTCCGTCAGAAAGTGAGGTGTACCTTATCTGTTATTAGTCGTGTTTTCATTTCACAAGCAGATTACATTTACTCGGGTAGTTCAGATATGAATCACCCTACGACGGTACATTGCTACTCTTCTCTGCACAGTAAGCGTGCTACCACCAGACGAGAATAAAAGTTCTTGGCAGATTAAAGATGTGAGTAGAACCTGGATGCGAAACTGGGATATTAGTTTCGCGTGCAATGTTCTTACCGACTGAGCCACCCATTCACGATTGTTGATCTAAATGCACAGCTTCAGTTTTAGCAGAACAGTCCGCTGGAGAACGTAAGATTCATTCTGGAAACAGTCCCCTTGGCTTTTTACCCCAATATACTCTAGTAAAATAGTGCTAGTACAGCGAAGTCGCTGCTCTTGTAATATCAGAGAGACATACTGGCAGAAGTGAAGCTATGAGGGTGGGTCATGAGTCACGCCTGAAAAGTCTATAATAGCATTTTTCACGGAAATCGAAGATCTTGGTTCGAGTCCCAATCCAGAACATAGATCTATTCTGCTAGTAAAATTTAGAACAGCACACTGCAACGCAGAATATACTGCGTGTTCGGCAGTTCCCGTTCTTAATTTCTAGGACTTATAGGACATGAATAGAGAACCGTGTACGGAATTTCCATTCTACGACGGTTTCAATGCAGATTATTAACGCATCCATTTCTGCTTGAAGATCTGAATTAATCATGACGCAGTAAATTATTAGCTAACAATCATAACGATACAGCAATTTCTCACTTAAGCAGATTCGTTAGTACTAAATGTTAAACATCACGTATTTTCGTTATTCCAAAACAAAAAAGAAACCAGTATACTGCACGTACAGAACAGTACTGATGCATTACAGTAGGAGCTCGATATGGCGACCATCAACGTTGTCACAGACATTTTATCTCCGAAGCATGTTCTAGTACACACTCTCTATCACACCTGGTGTCTCTTCAATTTGGAAGGAACACATAGAAATTGTTGTGGGGAAGGTTAACCAAGGACTGCGTTTTATTGGCAGGACACTTAGAAAACGTAGCAGATCTACTAAGGAGACTGCCTGCACAACGCTTGTCGGTCCTCTTCTGGAGTACCGCTGCACGGTGTGGGATTCTTACCAGATAGGATTGAAGGAGTACTTCGAAAAAGTTCTAAGAAGGGCAGCACGTTTTGTATTATCACTAAATAAGAGACAAAGTGTCACTGAAATGATACAACCATCATTAAAACAAAGGCGTTTTTCGTTGCGACGGAATATTCTCACGAAATTCCAATCACCAACTTTCTCCTCCGAATGCTAGAATATTTTGTTGGGGAGAAACGGTCACCATGAGAAAATAAGTGAAATCAGAGCTCGTACGGAAAGATATCGGCGTTCGTTCTTCTCGCTCGATGTACGAGATTGGAATAATAAACAATTGCGAAGGTGGATCGATGAACCCTCTGTCACACACTTAAATGTTATTTGCAGAGTATCCATGTAGATGTGGTTGTTGATGTAGAATTTCTAGTACAGCGGCCAGTATTCGTGTCAGCAGCTCTTCCTCAGTCTCTATAGGAGTCACATAAATTAAACTTTGCATGCGACTCCACAAGAAGTAGACCATACGAGTACATTACCTTATTGCGTAACAGGCCAAGCAACTCTGACACTTTTATCTTTATCTCAACAGATGTACACGCGTTACACGTCTGAACTGAAACAGTCGTAGAACGGATACCGTACGTTTCGGTACATTGGTTCCCATTCAAAATATTGTGTACTCACTCCTACCCGCAAGTCATTGAAATTTATAACGGAAATTTCCGAACACCTTGTACAAACTGAAAAGCCTGAATCACGAGGTGAATGCACGGCGCTTCGTTCCATACGTACTAGCTGACAACCCAGCTTCCCCTTGTATTAATTTTGCCTATTTTCTACTACAAACGAAAAAAATGGAAACGTGTTTGCAGGGTAATACCACGTACAGTTTATGTACACCGGGTGCAGATGCTTAGCGTGTCTAAGACGCGATTTTGTAAGTATCTCTGTGAAAACGCCTCTTCATAATTCTATATACCCGATTGTTTCCACCTAAAGCCATTTGCGCTTCACAGATTAAAGCTGTCGAAAGTGCTACCAGGGCTCAGGAATCTTCGTAAGTTGACTGTAGAAGTATCTTAGTAGTAAGGAATAGACGTATAAAAAGTTAACGCATAATGCTGCTCTTTTTCACGTGTCTCAGTGTTCATGACGTCGTATCTCTTTATCTAGTTGACATCAGTCTTACGGCTGGTTTGATGCGGGCCGCCCTGAATTCCTCTCTGTGCCTACCTCTTCATCTCAGAATACTACTCGCAATCTGCGTCCTCAGATATATGGAGGATATATTCCAATCTCTATTTTCCCTTACCGGTTTTAACTTGTACAGCTTCGTCTAGTACCGTCAAAGTTATTCCCTGAGGTCTTAACGGATATCCCATCATCCTGTCCCCTCTTCATTTCAGTGCTTTCCTCATATTCCTCTCCTCGCCGATTTTCAGGAGAACCTCCTCATTTTTTTACCTTATCAGCTCAACTAATTTTCAACATTCTTCTGTGACGCCATATCTCAAATGCTTCGATTCTCTTTTTTTCCGGTTTTCCCACAGTCCGTCTTTCACTAACATGCAACGCTGTAATACAAAAGTAGGTTCTCGGAAATTTCTTCCTCAGATTAATGGCTATATTCGATATTAGTAGACTTATATTGGTCAGGAATGTCTTTTTGTTGGCGCCAGCCTGCCTTTGATGTCCTTCGTGCTCCCTATATCATACACTCCTGGAAATGAAAAAAAAACACATTGACACCGATGTGTCAGACCCACCATACTTGCTCCAGACACTGCGAGAGGGCTGTACAAGCAATGATCACACGCACGGCACAGCGGACACACCAGGAACCGCGGTATTGGCCGTCGAATGGCGCTAGCTGCGCAGCATTTGTGCACCGCCGCCGTCAGTGTCAGCCAGTCTGCCGTGGCATACGGAGCTCCATCGCAGTCTTTAACACTGGTAGCATGCCGCGACAGCGTGGACGTGAACCGTATGTGCAGTTGACGGACTTTGAGCGGGGGCGTATAGTGGGCATGCGGGAGGCCGAGTGGACGTACCGCCGAATTGCTCAACACGTGGGTCGTGAGGTCTCCACAGTATATCGATGTTGTCGCCAGTGGTCGGCGGAAGGTGCACGTGCCCATTGACCTGGGACCGGACCGCAGCGACGCACGGATGCACGCCATGACCGTAGGATCCTACGCAGTGCCGTAGGGGACCGCACCGCCACTTCCCAGCCAATTAGGAACACTGTTGCTCCTGGGGTATCGGCGAGGACCATTCGCAACCGTCTCCATGAAGCTGGGCTACGGTCCCACACACCGTTAGGCCGTCTTTCGCTCACGCCCCACCATCGTGGAGCCCGCCTCCAGTGGTGTCGCGACAGGCGTGAATGGAGGGACGAATGGAGACGTGTCGTCTTCAGCGATGAGAGTCGCTTCTGCCTTGGTGCCAATGATGGTCGTGCAGGTGAGCGCCACAATCAGGACTGCATACGACCGAGGCACACAGGGCCAACACCCGGCATCATGGTGTGGGGAGCGATCTCCTACAATGGCCGTCCACCTCTGGTGATCGTCGAGGGGACACTGAATAGTGCACGGTACATCCAAACCGTCATGGAACCCATCGTTCTACCATTCCTAGACCGGCTAGGGAACTTGCTGTTCCAAAAGGACAATGCACGTCCGCATGTATCCCGTGCCACCCAACGTGCTCTAGAACGTGTAAGTTAACTACCCTGGCCAGCAAGATCTCCGGATCTGTCCCCCATTGAGCATGTTTTGGACTGGATGAAGCGTCGTCTCAAGCGGTCTGCACGTCCAGCACGAACGCTGGTCCAACTGAGGCGCCAGGTGGAAATGGCATGGCAAGCCGTTCCACAAGACTACATCCAGCATCTCTACGATCGTCTCCATGGGAGAATAGCAGCCTGCATTGCTGCGAAAGGTGGATATACACTGTACTAGTGCCGACATTGTGCATACTCTGTTGCCTGTGTCTATGTGCCTGTGGTTCTGTCAGTGTGATCATGTGATGTATCTGACCCCAGGAATGTGTCAATAAAGTTTCCCCTTCCTGGGACAATGAATTCACGGTGTTCTTATTTCAATTTCCAGGAGTGAATGTTACTATGCGGCCTTGGTAGCAGATTTCCTTAACTTCGTCATCTTCGTGATCACCAATTTTTATGTTAAGTTCCTCGGTATTCTCGTTTCTTCTACTTCTCAATACTTTCATCTTTCTTCGATTTACACTCAACCTATTTATGTACTCATTAGAGGGTTCATTCCATTCACCAAATACTATAATTCTCCTTCACTTTCACTGAGGATAACAATGTCATCAGGGAATATCATCATTGATATCCTTTCACCTCGAATTTAAATTCCACTGTTGAACCTTTCTTTTATTTCTGTATTTGCTTCTTCGATGTTTAGATTCACCAGTAAATGCGAAAGAGTACATCCTTGTCTTACAACTTTTCTTATCCCAGCACTTTGTTGTTTGTTTCCCACTCCTATCTTTCCCGTTTGATTACTGTACATATTGTACATGAGTCACCTTTCCCTATGACTTATCCCTATTTTTTCCAGAGTTTCAGACATGTTGCACCATATGACATAGTCCAACGATTTTTCCAGGTTGGGTAAATCCTATGAGTCTGTGTTGAGTTTTCTTCAATCTTGCTTCCGTTATCAACCGAAACGTCAGATTTGGCTCTCTGGTGCCTTTACCTTTCCTGAAGCCTAACTGACCGTCATATAATACATCCTCATTTCCTCAATTTTCTTCCACATTCTTCTCTATATTATTCTTGTCAACAACTTGTATGGATGGTCTGTTAAGTTGATTGGGCGATAATTCCCTCACATGTCGGCCCTTTCAGTCTTTGGCACTGTATGGCTGACCTTTTTCCGAGAGTTATATGGTAAGCATTAGGCTCATATATTCTATACACCAACATGAATAGGCGTTTTGTTGCCAATTCCCCAATGATCACAGAAATTCCGATGAAATGTTATCTATACTTTCTGCCAGGTTCGATCGTAAGCCTTGCAAAGCTCTTTGAAATTCCGGTTCCTATTCTGGATCCTAGTCTCCTCTATGTTCCTTTTCTTATCATGTCATCAGACAACTCTTCCCCCCTAATAGAGGCTTTCAATGTACTCTTTCCACCTATCCTCTAACTTCTGTCAGTTAAGTAGTGGAATTACCGTTTCACTCTTAATATTACTAGCCTTGCTCTTAATTTCACCGAAGTTTCTTTTGAGTTTTCGTTGTGAGACTGACTGTTCGACAATCATTCCATTTTCGATTTCTTCACATTTTTTCTGCGGCATTTTTGTCCCTGAACATTTTTGTACTTCCTGTATTCATCGATCAACTGGAATTATTTTTGTATTACCCGTCGTTTCTTTGCACTTACCTTCTTGCTAAGTTTTTTTTCATCTTTCCCTGCTTGCTCTTTTTAGGGATGCCCATTCCTCTTCAGCTGAAATGCCTACTGAGATATTCCTTATCGCATTATCTACAGCGTCAGAGAACTTTAAGCGTATGTCTTGATACATTAGTGCTTCCGCATCCCACTTCTTTGAACACTGATTTTTTCTGACTACTCTCTTAAGCTTCAGCCTACTATTCATCTCTTCCAAACTGTGATCTGAGTCCACACCTGCTCTCGAGTGCACCTTACAATCCAGTATGCGATTTTGGAATCTCTGCCTCACCATGATGTAGTCTTCTGGCCTTTTCCAAGAATACTTCCTCCTTTTGTGATTCTTGAACAGAGTATTCGCTATTACTAGCTGAAATTTATTGCGGAACTCAATTATTCTCTTCTCTCATTCCTACCACCAAGTCCATATTCTCCCGTAAACCTTCCTTATACGTTTTCCCCTAAAACCGCATGCCAACGCCCCGTGACTATTAGATTTTGATCTCCCTTTATGTACTGAATTACCGTTCATTATCCTGATATACCTTTTCTGTCTTTTCATCTTCTGCTTGCGATGTCGGCATGTATACCTGAATTATTGTTGTCGGTCTTGGTTTGCTGTCGATTCTGATGAGAACAACGTTATCACTGAAGTGTTCACAACTGAACTGTTCATAACTAATCCTAACCCAGTCAAACCATTTTAACGGTTCGCAACCCGGGGCCTAAATACGATGTCTCGTCAATACTGTTCCTGGGTATTCTTTTCTTATTTTTTTAGGTGGATTTACATGTAGAAAACACAAGTAAAGAAACTGAAGGTGCAGTTCAACACACCCAAACGTAACAGCTACCAAGATTGTCTAGATTTAACGAATCTACTAATAAAAGTAAAACGGTAACCAGCAACGTCCCAGCTAAAGCGTATGCAGGTCGGCTCCTCAATAACTCAAAAACAGTGAACAGTTAGTTACCTGAGTTCATCGGGCATGAACATAAGCTCGTGCCCGAAGACCTACTTTCTCACTTCACTTCTCGCATCCGGAACACCCCAGTTAGCCGCAGGCTCCGTGAATAACGAACCCAATTAATTGGCAAAACATATTGCATATTTCACGTGTCGCCGCAAGATTATACGTTGCTCTTCAGTATGTAGTAGAAATCTATAACGTTCTTGTAATCGGCGCTACACATATAGTACGCTGCCATCCCCTTATACAGTTTACGAACCTTGTCCTGGCGGTGGAAAAGTATACTTCGTCTGGGAAGAGTAGGTTATCAGGTTTGATCTCCTTTTGCACCGTATTCAAAAAGAGGTCCAACACTCAATTGTCGTCCTACAAAATAAAAGGAAGCGCTCATCGTATTCGACAGGGGGGGGGGGGGGGGGGGCCTCATTGGAGAGCTGACCAGATGAATAGAGCGCAGTGGTTGACTGTTCGGGAAGTTGTCATTCGCCACTACATATCACAATCCGCATACCTCCGTACAGAGAGATGGAAGATGAACCGCTCACCGTATACTCTGCCACTTTTATAACCGATACTTTTAGTTTCACCACATTGCGTGAGAGTTGTTGAACGGAGCTTAGACATACGTCTTTCGTTGGGGGCAGCCTGGCCGCTGGCAAACCGTAATGAATGTAACTGTAATAGTCGATGAAGTCCCGAAGATGTGCAAGCGGTGCCGTGATGTGGCTAACATTGATTGGTGGATGGAGTGACTGGGTGGCGGGGGGCACTTCGTCGATCACAGCGCCCACTGAGGAGACGTATTCGGTTCTCAAAAGGTGTTATGTCGTACTAAGAAATATCGCTCGCACCATGTTTCTCACTTTACGAGTAAGATGCCTCATCCTATCGGTAGCAGCGTTAAGTTATCGTGACGGACGTTAAAGAGGTGGTAAGCAATCACTAAATGCCAAAACGCTGAGTGTAGCCTTGACGCAATCGTGGTGGAAAATGGCAGCATGTGCATCAGTAGGCCTTTTTCTCGTGAAAGCTAAACTTTGACACACTGTGCGCGGTAGAACACGTCTGATGTGGGTGGTGCGTGTCGTCGCACTAATGCACGAATCTTCCGTAGTAACCATCGATAATTATAGGCCACTGTACGTCGTGTATTTCCTTGTGACAGCACTCTCAGATATTTGAGAGTGGGGACCTTACCAGTGGGCACGGCTGTCTCTGGTGGCAGCCCCCTGTCCACTTCCATGCCTCGGCTCTTTCATTTATTAATGACACTACCCGCCAGAGTTTCAAACTGCTGAAGCCATCACAGCGTGGTCTCCTGACTTGACCAAAACATCGACGTCGTTGTTGGCCCATGCACGATATGTAGTTAGACTTCGAAGGTCGTGTAGGTCAGGTTCAAGAGCGACTAAAAAAAAAAAAAAAAAAAATGTCGAAAGGAGGAAACCGTGCCGCACCGAGCTCTGGATCGTGATACGTTCTGAGATAACACCATTTACCAAGACTCTCGAGTGCGTGCCGTGAACAAACAGCAAGACTGTAGCCACAAACATCAGGGAGATTTCCATCCGTTCCATGACCACGAGCAGAAACACCTGTTCCACTTGGTCGAAAGCGTGATATAAATCAACTTCCATTAATGTTCCTCGTAACCTACGTGCCGACATCAGTGCTATGACACTCCTCTATGCCCTAGTGTCACGTAAATATTGCTCTTCCCACCTCAACACCTTTGATGTAAATGTATTTTTTCCCTTATTGCCACCTGAAAGTAGGCACGAAAGATACATGTGAAAATTTTGTAGTCTGAAGATTTTGTCTGCGTTCAGTAATGTCAGAGGCCGGTAGTCTTGTGATACGCGTCCACCAAGTGTTTTTGGAACGGGTATCACATTACCCTCGGCGAACTCAGTAGTGACCTGTAAGGTAAGTAAACAGAGTTTCCTTTACATCCGTATCCGAGTAAGGCCCATGAAAGCATCAAAGGCGCTGCAGAACTGAAAGAGTCCTGCTCTGTCCAGCTGGACCTCCTCATAACAGATAGTAGTGAGTGAAATTACGTGCAATATCCTTCTTTGACATGGCCAGTGATCCATTGATCATTTCGACGTCCCGTGTGAGTGTACGCCACTGCTACTACATCTCCCTCACTATATAGTCTAATGACAGTCGTTCGTTGCGTATTCCATCGAACATCCTGGCACGTACTTGAACTCTTTCCATCTTCACTGTCGTAAAACCTCACGTATGACTGTGAAATAAAATTCGAAAGTCTCCGTTGCATTCGCACTATCTTGTTCGTCGCCTCAGTTGTGCTGTTCGTCTCCTTTGGACAGCCGCCGCTTCTTCAGTGCGATCCTCTTGCTTATTTGCTTCCGTATCTAAAGTCGGGGTTGGACGGGAGCGTGGAAGGATCCTGACTCCGCAGTGGTTCTGGGGCGTCTGACTCTTGACCTAACAAGTGCATCTACGCCGTCAATGACATGCGGTCGGGGACGATACACGTAGACTCTATAGGCAACTGTCTATCATGCACGTCACCCGCGTCGTTCCTTAGCGCTTACTTGTATACAACAGGCGGCGATGTCATCTGCTGTGGTGGATGCTGGGTGCCCTGCGGTAGCTATATTGTGTATTCTGTCTATTAAACTGGCGACCTAGAAACGACAGAAAGGCTTCGTGCCACCGTAGCCCTCAGTGATTCTCAACCCCAAAATGGATCAAATGGATCTAAGCATTATGGGACTTAACATCTGAGGTCATCAGTCCCCTACACGTGGAACCGCTTAAACCTAACTAACCTAAGGACATAACACACATCCATGCCTGAGACAGGATTCGAACCTGCGACCATAGCAGCAGCGTGGTTCTGGACTGAAGGGCCTAGAACCGCTCTGCACAGCGGCCGGCTCATAACCCCACAACAGGTCACAGCAGTCCACCCACCCCACCGCCGCTCCACACCGAAACCAGTATATTGTGCAGTTCAGCCCCCAGGGGAATCCAGTCCCCCCCCCCCCCCCCCGGGAACGTCTTTTATGGTGTACGCGTACGTGGAGACAGTATCTGTGCTGCAATTGACGGCATAGTGTAACTGAGGCGGAATCTGGGGAACCAGCTTGCATTCACCCAAGTGTGTGGAAAACCGCCTTAAAGACCATCCATAGGCTGGCCGGCACACCGGACCTCGACACTAATCCTCCGGACGGACTGGTGCCGGGGACTGAAACGCCTTCCGGCTTGAGAAGTAGCGCGATAGATCGCGCGGGTAGTCGGGCGGGCTTGGAAGCTATATAAGAAGTCGCTGAAGACAGACCGGAAGTGACCTTCCTGCCCGCAGTTATAATTGGTCCTGAGTTGACCATCGTATTTCTCGATGGTTCGATATTCATCTACTGACACGTTAGGTAGTACGAGTGTCCGGACATCAGTCCTTATTTGGCGCACCCCGTCGAGAAAAGAATATATCTAGAAGCTGGTCCATTTTCCACAGCATGAATACAGCTGGAATACACGTACCATTCCCATTCCGAGACCGCCATGATCAGCAGAAACCAGCTCATGTCCGCGTCAGTGTGACAAAAACGGTAACCGATGTTCTCTCGACATATGAGTCTGTCGTATACTGCCTTGTCTGTACATTTGACGTATTCGACGTTGGTCACTATGGACAGGGGATTCCTATCACTCTCCTTGTATCTAACTTCACCACATCGCACAAGAAACGTTCGATGTAGCGTGCTTTTGGTCTTGTCTATTATGCGTCAATCGTGAACTTCATTCTCACCTACCGTCAGTAAAGAGACACCTAGTAATCAAAGTACCGCTATGCCAAGCCTCACGGATGTAAACAAAGCTCGCGCTAGCTGAGCGCGGCCGGAGCCCTCGGCACGTCCAAGCCGCTACAACACCGGACGCGGGCTGCCCCTACACCACAGGTGCTTTATTTGTCACACAATGATATATTTCTGAAGGTACATTCAGTGCCATGTGTGAATAGTGTCTGCGAAATAATTTGCCAACAGAGTTGATAGCAAAGAAGTAATAAATTTAAACGTCACACGCAATGCAGCAGTTTCTCACACATCTCGGTGTTTATGACGTCATATCTCTTGAACTATATGTGACAACATGATATAGGCCTAATTTCGTAGGTGATTTTATCGTTATATATGGGTGCTGTCTACAAAATTTAGTGTAAATAAAGTTGATAGCACAAAAAAAATTTGAAACGTAAATCATGATGCGGCAATTTTTACACATTTCATTGTTTCTGAAGTCATATCCCCTGAAATATGACAGATTATTCGTACCACCACAGCGATAGTTACCTGACGGTAAAGAATGTGCGAACGAGTTTGGTTGAAATCGATCCAGTGGTTTGCAAGGAGATGTGGAACAAACATACAAACGTACATTATTATAACACTGTGACGGAAAACGTCGCAACACCCAAAATGAGTTGTGCGGCTTCAGCGCAGCTTGGTAGACGCGTTTATACAAAAGATTACGTCTGTTGAAGTTTCGCAAACGGCGCATACGTGTGGCGTTAGTAGCACCACTATGATGATGCAAATCAGGTTTGCTTTAAATACTCGTTGTAACGGTCGTGAGCGTTAGTTAGTTACCTTCAAGATTTGACGTTGTGAGTTGATGTTAGTCAAGAATTCCTCTGACACCATGTTTAACACTTTACTGAGTTTGAACGGGATCGCGAAATAGAGCAAAGAGAAGCGGGATGTCCCTTCTGCGTATTGCTGAGACCTGGCACGTATGTAGGCAATGTATATGATTGCTATCAGAGGTGATCACGAGGCAGTACCGAGAGGTACGACTATTGTGTTCAGAGTATGGCTCTGGCCAACCTACTGCCTCTGCAGCAACAGCAGCTCCGAGCCAGACGCCTTCTGGGGTCTGAACCGTGAATTTACTTTCAAAACCTTTTCTTAAGAATTTACTTTATTTACTAGCGATTCATCAAGAACGATTACATATTTAAACTCACTATGTGAGCATGGAAGTAGCTGCCAGGGAATAACTGATGAAATCAAAATGAAATTGCTTTTAACAAATTGGAATTTTATTCCGAAAAGTGTAATTTTTTTTTAGAAACAGATTTAAAATTATAAGCAGAAAGCACCCTCTAAATATCAAGTTACAATTTATTCGGAGGCAGAAAGAAACAAATTTTTGAGTGTATGAGCTTTCAGGCTGAGAACCCTGCCGCTCCCTTTTGACACGGCTGTAGTCAAGACCGCTCACAACAACCTTTGAAAGACTACACTGGTGCAAATCTGCAACACACCAGATTACCTTAAAGTAAAAGTTTCAACAATTCACACAAGCACAAAAACTATGCTCCCCGTAGGAGGGATGGACATGATATAAAACACTAAAATTAAAAGATCAACTGTGCCACCGAAGGTGCAACTTGATTTTAACTTCTAAGAAAAAGTCTTACGGTGGAAGTCTTACACTTAAAGCAATAAATTCTTTAACACACCGAATCCGACAAACATGACAGAGGCAGCTATTAACGTACGGGAGATTGATAGGGAGATTACCGAACAATCCAAACTTCAGGTTGCTCTAACCCGCCCCTACACCACAAGGGGAAAAACGGACCACCCAACTCATAAACAACCACATTTCCGCGGGTGGGCAAATGGAGAAAAATGGTGGGACGACCCCCAAAACAAGCGGCTGTTGATCTCACCCAGAAAACAAGTAGAATTTAACAATGAAATGAAACAACATATCACCAATCACTTAGCCTCTAATGAACTGCGATTTCTGGCGTAGACCTGCCGCAGCACCCCTAAAACGCTCTCCGGAACCGTCCGCTGCCTGCCGCTTCTACGGACTCAGGAAGGCGAGCGTATTTCCCGTCTCACGGCGTCGCAGCTCGCACTGGCCATACCGATGTCGTGCGTTGACTCCTGTTGCTCTAGTGTTGGCCGCGAAGCGCACTGGACTCATGTGGCGACCTCACATGCGCCGACTCTGATGGCGGACAAGTCATCTAGTGTCTCAGTGCGTGACCGACCAACCGATCGATGGAACCGCTAATGACCGTTGCCTGAGCAACTCGAGCAGACTGGCGGCCTAACGCGCAGACTCAGATGCAGGAACTAAGCCCACGACCGAGCGACCGATCGTTGAGTTCTCTCACTGCGCCACAAATGCGGACGAGAGACAAACTAGGAAGCTGGGGACGAGAGACTGACCTCAGACTGACTCCAGTCTCACCCACATTTGCCAGCTTAGCGCCCCTTAAATGCACATGAACAGGCATCCTTTCCCCTTTCCCACCAAGGGAAGACACCAAAGATGCGATTGCCACAGCGGCGTCAGTGCCAGAAACGGAGGGCGACTGCTTCACAAGGCACTGCGGCGCGCTCTTTAAAACAGCAATTTTTACCACGGCTTAGGGTCCATTCCACTGACCCAAAATTACCGCCATTTGCAACCTCAGTGGTGGCACGCGAAAGCTCATTGGAGAGCAGGGTAGAGATCTGTTATGTTTTCTGGTGAAAGCTGGCTTGCCTCCATGCGAGTGATGGTCATATGTTGTTTAGAAAGAGGTCAGCTGAGGGCCTGCCACCAACCTGACTGTGTGTTAGATAGAATGGACCTACACCTGGAGTTACGGTGTGGGATGCGGTTTCGTACGACTGCAGGAGCAGTCTCGTGGTTATAACATGAACTGTGACAGTAAATTTGTAAGTAAGTCTGGTGATTCGACCTGTTATGCTGTCATTCATGGACAGCAGTCCAGCAGTGGTTTGCAACAGGGTAACACTCGGCCACATACTGCTGCTTGATCACCAGTCCCGTCTCCAGTCGAATACATATGGGACATCATCGGGTGGCAACCCCAACCTCCACCCACAAACAGCGTTAACCGCCACTGTAATGACCGACTAAGTGAAACAGGTAGGGGACTCCATCCCATAAATTGAAATCCGAAACCTGTACAACACAATGCATGCATGTTTGCGCGCTTAAATTCAACATCCTTGCAGTTACACCATTCACTGATATACCAAGATTTGACATTTGCAGTGGCTTATCTCGCGTTTACATTAACCTATGTTCTTGCAATGTTAATCGTTAAATACATTAGACAAATGTATTCGCAAAATGTCTTTACTCTGCATTAATAATTTTTTGGTGTTGGGACTTTTTTTCCTGTGACAGTATGTATGGGTTAGTGACCTAGTTAGCCATGCAGACTAACTGTTTTCTGGGCGGGAAGGCGTGCCGGTCCCCGGCATGAATCTGCCCAGAGGGTTAGTGTAGAGGTGCTCTTTCCCCTTATTTTGCCCCAGTTACACTATGTTGGTTATTGCTGCGCAAATACTGTCTCCAAGTATGCGTACACCATAATCACTGTACCACGAAACCTTTGGGGCTACTCTCGGCAGGTATGTGGCGTCCCTAAGGGTAAGGGGGGCGGGGGCGGGGGGGGGGGGGGGGGGGGGGGTCGGGGAGGGGGGGAAGGTGGGCTGCTCCAGCGGGGGCCGAACCGCACAATAACCCTAGGCTCGGTGTGGGGCGGCGGTAGGGTGAATGGACTGCTGTACCCTGTTGTGGGGTTGTGTCCCAGGTGTACCAGTGAGGGCTACGGTGGGGATGAAGCCTCTCCGTCGCCTCTAGCTTCCCAGTTCCATACCACAACCTCGCATGTATGGATTACGGTCATTATCATGCACAATATAAGTGTACAATATAAATATGTGAAGTAACGCCGGTCGGAGTGGCCCAGAGGTTCTAGGCGCTACAATCTGGAACTGCGCGACCGCTACGGTCCCAGGTTCGAATCCTGCCTTGGGCATGGATGTGTGTGATGTCCTTAGGTTAGTTACATTATAGTAGTTCTAAGTTGTAGGGGACTGATGACATCAGATGTTAAGTCCCATAGTGCTCAGGGCCATTTGAACTATTTTTGTGAAGTAAACTGACGCACATTTCGGGAAGTTATTCACATTAACTCTTTTCATTTTCCTGTTTCCCTAGTGTGACTCATATGTGGGAACTAGAGTCTATGGAACTGGAATAACAAGCGTCCTGTTGAAAGCGTAATCCATAAAATTCTGAGCGATCACGTTCTTAAGGTATTCAAAAAGCAAAATCGTATTGTAACAGATATCTCCCTTAACGACAACGGCTCTAAAATTAAAGAAATTCATGCTCATGTAGAATAGTAGCGATTACTTTTTTCCGTGTAATATACGCGAATGGAACAGAACAGGGGGAAATGAGACATACACTAGGACCTACATGCACTCACCTAATGTAGTTTGCGGACTTTGTAAGTAGCTGTATGCAACAACATGGAAACATTGCACCACTGATACTGTCCCTTGTCCCTACATTTCCGACAGCAGTCAGGTTAGTGTTTGCAAAGTAGTCCACTCGGCTGTGTCACCAAGTTGAAGGTAGTCGAATTATTATATCTCTCTAGCAGGTTTTGGATTATCTTCTACTTTATCTCGACTTTCCTTGCATTTTTGGCTGAAGTTAAATGAGCAAGAACGCTCTTTTCATATGGATAAGCTTTCATTACATTTTAACATACTTTATGGGAAAATATAAAATTGGTGAGTTTCTCTTCAAGTTAAATGTCATATAAACATCGACGGAAATACAAAAGTTCTCTAATGATCTAATTTGATGTCATCATGGATTCCTATTGATTTATTAGCAGTCTTTTAGAAAATTTGTGTGGTTGCAGGTGGATACGTACGCTTCAAAATTTTAATCAGTGTATACTCCACTCTCTCTTATGAGGTTAAACTGAAATTTTGTACTATTGTTTGAATTTACGACACTACTAAATATCCTTACGAAACATATCTAAGACTATAGACCGAAAATTACTGGATAACTATAGCATTTCGCGTATAATTTTACCCAAATATGTCAATTTTTTCTGTTGCCGCAGGATTTGTGAGCACTTCGGAAAAAAGTCGTTGCTCATAAGAAAGTAAACACAAATAACTATTGAAGGACGTATTCAGTCACGTGTATTACATGACGCATATACAGTCGCACCGGTAGGCTTTTAACTGTCTCAAAGAACCTGAATCTGTCTGCTGGGATACTTTATCGCTGGATGGAAACTGTAATGCATGTCTTAACACATCGTCTGAGCTTTGCCAATGAACCATTCGGCTGGCAGAAGCGGCCAGCGAGGGCCGCATGGTCGGCATAAAAGTGGTCCGTCTTGTCTGGTCACTCGGTTCTTCCGTTTTCTCATTTGTTTAGTGTAGACGCTTTGTCTTATGATAATGAAACTGACACACTGAAGTAACTCCTTTCTGGGTTATGGTGAGATGGTTGATGGCTGCTTGCCTGTGCTACATTTAAGTGTTTGTACCTATTGTACCTAATAAGACTATAGAGCATTAGGTTTCTTTCTGCGAGACTCCTTGTAGTTGTTCCTTACATGGGAAACGTAAAACTTTTGTTCGAGTTAATAACTTTGTTATATCACATGGAAATTCAGTCATCCGACCTTTCTGGCGATTTATCTCTCTGCTGTTCAGTTCATTAAATAATGCCCTGGGTGTCAATACAAATATAAGCTGATTTCCTTGCCCTTTCTATATGGATGGTAGTGTAAAGACACGTGGATCGTTGGACGTGATTTGCATATGAAACAATCGATTTTGTAAAAAAAAGGGTTCAAAAGTCTCTGAGCACTGTGGGACTTAACATCTGAGGTCATCAGTCCCCTAGAACTTAGAACTACTTACACCTTATCAACCAAAGGTCATCACACACAGCCATGCCCGAGGCAGGATTCGAACCTGCGAACCTAGCGGTCGCGTGGTTCCAGACTGATGCATCTAGAACCACGAGGCCTCACTTTCCGACAGAGATTTTGTATTCAGTTCCTCAACAACACATTACGTGTTCAGTCAGATTCCTACGATTTAGGACTCTTCTGATCTTTATTCAAGTTCACCGTCCACATATGATGTTAAATTTGTTGACCTGAGAATTACGTTCTTGAACATACTACGTTCATACGAACTGTGTTTAAAGCAAAGAGGATAGAGCCTCAATTCAGCTGTGATGGTGTTTTCGTTTTAAATGAAGTTATCAGATTTCTACTCAATTTCGAATTGCTGTGAAACTTCAAGACAAGTGCTTGCAAAGACGGAGATTGCTAGATAAAATTCCACTATCAAATTACGGTCAGATCTATGCCATTTACTAGGTGTTACGGGTAGAGAGTACAAACACTTTTGTATCGCACAAACAGCATCCGAAAGATGTAATTCAGGCTCAAATATAGTGAGTAGCTACATGGCTACTGTTTCAAAGATTATGTATTCAGTTATGGCTTGATTTAACCCTTCTTATACCCCATTTATTTATTCTCGTTGCCTTAGCGGGAATCTCTGTCTATCTTAACGTAAAGCAAAGTTAGATTGAGTTCATTCACTTATAGGTGAGCTTCTATACGAAGGGGTAATGTTTCAGTGGTGAAGAAATGGTATCATACTCCCTTAGGAACTCACACGTTAAGGTGTGGAGTAGTGCAAAGGCTTTCACTGTTCCTTTGTTTATTAGTAATAACTCGCCACTTTCCACCCAGTCACTAGCAATTCGGTGTTCTAAAGCCACCACACGGTATATGGCGAAGGATACCATTACTACTCATTTAATTTCGTTTTCTCTACTCGCAGATAGAGCAAGGGAAATACGACTGTCTATACGTCGACGTTCGAACCAAAATTTATCTTGTCTTCATGGTCTTTAAGAGAAATGTACATAGGCGACAGCAGAATCGTTCTGAAGTCAACTTCATTTAGCGGGTCTCTAAATTTTCTCAGTGGTACTCCTTGATAAGAGCCTCACCTACCTCCGTAACAGCTGCGTACTGATCGAACCTCTCTGCAACAAATCTAGCATCCCATCTATCAGCTGCTGAGATGTCATTTTTTAATACGATCTGTTGCGGATCCCAGACACTGGAGCAGTACTTAAGTATAGATTGCAGTAATATTCTTTTCGCGGCCTCCTTTAGAGATGAACCACAGCTTCCTATAATTCTGACACTAAATTGTTGAGCGTTCACCTTCTCCGTTACAATCCTTACATGCTCGTTCCATTTCCTATCGCTTTGCAACGTTATGCCCAGATAGTTAAACGACTTGACAGTGTCAAGCAGCAAACATCAAACTCTTTATTCGAACATTACGGGTTTGTGTTTTTCCTATTCATCTGTAGTAACTTCAGTGTTTCAACTTTTAGAGCTGGCTGACATTCATCACATGAACTAGAAATTTCGCCAAAGAAATCTTGTATCCTACAGCCACTCTAAGACGACACCTTCCCTTACACCACAGCATGATCAGCGAACAGTGGAACATTGCTGCCTTGCATGTCTTTTATGTATATAGAAAGTAATAGCAGTTCCATCACAGTTCCCTGGGTCATTCCTGATGAAACCCTTGGTTCCAATGAATATTCGCCGTCGAGGACAACGTACTGGTTTCTATTACATAAGATGGCTTAGAGACAATCTTATATATTGGAACTTATTCCATACGCTCGTACTTTCGTTAACAGTTTGTAGTGGTGTACTGATGATTGCCGGATATCTAGAAATACGAAATCTGCCTGTTGCTCTTCATCCATAGTTCGCAGTATATCATCTGAGAAAAAAAAAAAAAAAAAAAAAACGCGCTAAGTTTCGCTCGACGAATTCTTTCTAAGACCGCCCATATTCATAGACATAAAGCTTTTCCGTCTGAAGGAAATTTATTTTATTCGAACTGAGAATATATTCAAGAACTCTCTTTTTCACGACAGTTCCGAAAGGTGGCTACTGAGTGCCACAAAATCCGTCACCGGTGCAAAATGCAGATAAAGCTATAATTCTCCCCAAGACACCGCCTTTTCCAATCGACAAGAGCCGGTAGAAAGAGGGAATAAAATATTTTAAATGCTTAGCTTCATAGGATAAATGGAGTGAGGAGTGAGTTACAAACCTGATCCGATGTGAGTTTCGGTGTTGAAACCGGTGTTACCGACAAGCATTTCAAAGAATGACAGTGCCGAACCCATGTCGCCTGAGAGTATGCATCATTGTCGGAGAAGCAAAGTAAGAGACTACTTAGCGCTTGCCTTCAGTCAATGGTTAATTGTAAATTACCTGTCGGCCACCCAGAGTCACATACAACTAAACAAGCCGCGTCATAAACAGAGAAAATGGTTGTCTAATATGTCCCCCTGTTCAGCCTATCCCTACTAAGTTTTCCTTTAATGTTACGCTGAACAGATCTCCTACACGGAGCTTCCAATGTGCCTCATTAGCATAGTGAGACATCAAGAACTCATATCAGGTAAGCATCGAATGTGGGCAGCCTAACCCAAGGAAAATGGTTCAAATGGCTCTGAGCACTATGCGACTTAACATCAGTCCCCTAGAACTTAGAACTACTTAAACCTAACTAACCTAAGGACATCACACACATCCATACCCGAGGCAGCATTCGAACCTGCGACCGTAGCGATCGCGCGGTTCCAGACTGAAGCGCCTAGAACCCCTCAGCCACATCGGCCGGCTAACCCAAGGAAAACTAGCGCAGAAATCTCACTCGTCACTATTAGCACAAGAACTGAAAACGCGAGTGATTTTGATTTTCTTTGTACTGCCACGTCGCGGCAAAGAGCATGTTCCGCCTCATGCAGCAGGCGGTGCGAACGCTGCTGCTCTTCCCTGTCCTGTCCTGGAGAGAGCTGGACTCTGCAGCGGCGACGCACCAGCGCCTCCAGGAAGCAACGATTGAAGGCCTGCAGAGCCTGGAGGACAAAGTGTTGTGGAGGAACGGAACAGCAGGAACTGCAACCGAATACTGGTGGCAATGCCAGACTATACGAGCGTGCGGTGCTGAAGACAGGAATTACACGGCGTCCGGTTTCTTCTTGGCGTCCAGATGTTTGTTTCTTGCTGTTACTGGAGAGCACGGTCAGGGAGAAGATCACGGGCTGTGTGTGTGTGTGTGTGTGTGTGTGTGTGTGTGTGTGTGTATGTGTGCGTGTGTGCTGTGTGTGTGTGTGTTTTACGCACAGCGCTTCCAAGGGCCAGTGCGAGCTATTGTGAAGTCTGTCCGATATACGGATGGTCTTGTACTAGCAGAGAATGCAGAGGAGGCACTATTGCTAATTGCATCTACATCTACATCTACATGACTACTCTGCAATTCACATTTAAGTGCTTGGCAGAGGGTTCATCGAACCACAATCATACTATCTCTCTACTATTCCACTCCCGAACAGCGAGCGGGAAAAACGAACACCTAAACCTTTCTGTTCGAGCTGTGATTTCTCTTATTTTATTTTGATGATCATTCCTACCTATGTAGGTTGGGCTCAACAAAATATTTTCGCATTCGGAAGAGAAAGTTGGTGACTGAAATTTCGTAAAAAGGTCTCGCCGCGACGAAAAACGTCTATGCTGTAATGACTTCCATCCCAACTCGTGTATCATATCTGCTACACTCTCTCCCCTATTACGTGATAATACAAAACGAGCTGCCCTTTTTTGCACCCTTTCGATGTCCTCCGTCAATCCCACCTGGTAAGGATCCCACACCGCGCAGCAATACTCTAACAAAGGACGAACGAGTGTAGTGTAAGCTGTCTCTTTAGTGGACTTGTTGCATCTTCTAAGTGTCCTGCCAATGAAACGCAACCTTTGGCTCGCCTTCCCGACAATATTATCTATGTGGTCCTTCCAACTGAAGTTTTTCGTAATTTTAAGACCCAGGTACTTAGTTGAATTGTCAGCCTTGAGAATTGTACTATTTATCGAGTAATCGAATTCCAACGGATTTCTTTTGGAACTCATGTGGATCATCTCACACTTTTCGTTATTTAGCGTCAACTGCCACCTGACACACCATACAGCAATCTTTTCTAAATCGCTTTGCAACTGATACTGGTCTTCGGATGACCTTACTAGACGGTAAATTACAGCATCATCTGCGAACAGTCTAAGAGAACTGCTCAGATTGTCACCCAGGTCATTTATATAGATCAGGAACAGTAGAGGTCCCAGTAGACTGTATGTGCAGCGGTTCTGTGCAAAGATGACCATGTTATTCCACTGCTATTGACTGAGTGTGAGAGTGATTATTACGCCTGATTCCGAGATTTCGGGCTGACCTTATTTCAGGTTGTTTTTGCAGCAGTAACGTGTGAACCAAATGACATAATTATGATTTAGTAATATATTTGCATCTGAGGGAAAATATTATTTTGGTGTAAGTGAGTTGAAACTTTTTGTTCCCTTATTTATTTTGAGGGCGGGAGTGATGAAAAGGGGGGGGAGGTGGGGGGAAATTGTGAACATGACACAATGAGCCGAATTATTTTGTACATTTTATGAGTATGATCTAGCGTTAATTAATTGTTCTCTATGGTACCATTTGTTCAACATTTCGATATGCAGCTCCTTGTGTTTACGGTTTTTGCAGTTAAAATTGTTGGATGTAAGGTCCGCCAGTTACGCAAAACACCGTTTTTTCTAGGTTTCCAAACATGTTTCAGCACCTCTGTGCCGTCATCAGTGGGTTTCTGTTTTATTTAATCTGTAACGTGAACATTTTTACTAAATGATTACAAAATTAAGGGAATATTTAGTTCAAACAACAATTTGTTTCCAGAATGAGATTTTCACTCTGCACCGGAGTGTGCACTAATATGAAACTTCCTGGCAGATGAAAACTGTGTGCCCGACCGAGACACGAACTCGGGACCTTTGCCTTTTGCGGGCAAGTGCTCTACCATCTTTTTTTTTTTTTTTTAAATTGTTTTATTTATGTCTCATTTTGATCGTTTTTTCGTTCGTTGTATTTGTTCGGTGCGGACGTCGCGAGACATCCGTTTATGTTCGTGTTGCTCGATTAACTCAGTTTTTTTATTACAGAGGGCAGCTAACCCTCTGACCGAACACGCTGAGCAACCGTGCCGGCGTTCAAGTGCTCTACCGACTGAGCTACCCAAGCACGACTCAAGCCCCTTCCACACAGCTTTAATTTCGCCAGTACCTCGTCTCCTACCTTCCAAACTTTACAGAAGCTCTTCTGCGATACTTGCAGAACTAGCACTCCTGAAAGAAAGGATATTGCGGAGACATGGCTTAGCCACAGCCTGGGGGATGTTCCCAGAATGAGATTTTCACTCTGCAGCGGAGTGTGCGCTGATATGAAACTTCCTGGCAGATTAAAACTGTGTGCCCGACCGAGACTCGATCTCCGGTCCCGAGTTCGAGTCTCGGTCGGGCACACAGTTTTAATCTGCCAGGAAGTTTCAACAATTTGTTTATTTTAGTTACTGCCTTTACACTCGATTTTCTTGCTTCTTCAGGACAAAGGCGTATTATTTATTACTGGTAGCTTGTCACGTGCAACCAAACGATGTTGATGAGAAATCTTGTTGGGAGTTAACCTATAGCATTATGCTCTGAACTTAATTTAGTTTGTCGCGCTATATCACTCCTATATTCGTTTTTACATGAGTTTTTGTGTGGCAAACCCTTTTTTCTCAGCATCCTGATGAGGTGGTGTGAAGCACACGTACAATTACACGTATTTTAAGAAAATATATTCGTTAAAACACTTTGCACGTCACCAGTACACACTGTATTTGTGCTTGTTGTGTGTCCCAGCCCAGATTTGTTTGCACTGCATTGTGTTCGTGTGTGTGTGTGTGTGTGTGTGTGTGTGTGTGTGTTTGTTTTGTACGGTTGGCTCGTTAGCTGTTTATGTTGTCTTTTAAGTGGTGTTCCTTTAGTGTGTAAAATGGTGAGGCTTTGCGAAGTGTAGTTATCCATTTTTCATGTGTGTGTGTGTGTGTGTGTGTGTGTAGAGTTTTTAGCTGTTTGTGTCGTCTTGTTTGTAAAGTTCCTTTAACGTGTTAAATAGTGTTCCCTTGCAGCGTACTGTATTTATTTATGACCTGTTTCCCTTCTGCATTTTTGTTGAGCTCCAAAACAAAATTTTGCCTGTTCTTGTGTTTTTTAATTCTATAGCACGCCCGACTATAAAATAATTATGTTAGTTTGGTTACTACTGGTATTATTATTTTATTCTTTAGATCTTGCCCGCGCAAATGTCTTACAATTTAAAATTTGGTTTAGAAATAACTGTCTTACCATTATACAATCAATCTGAAATCTTCCGTGGTCTCCAGGTCTCTTCCATGTATACAACCTACTTCCTTGCTCCAAGTGTTTGCGTTTATTAAACTAAGCTCAGTGCAAAATGTTACTAGGCGGGTTTCCGTTTCATTCCCTTCTTCATGTACTATTCTTACTTCTCTTCCCTTTTCCTGACATCTAATACTGGTCCCCCATGGACATGAAATTTTCGTTTCTCTTAACTATCTCAATAATTTCTTTTAGCTCCTCACACTTCGCTTTAATCTCTTCATCGTCTGTGGTGCTACTTGGCATATCATTTTCTACCATTGTAGAGAGTGTGGCTTTTTTTTCCTGTCTTGGCTGCAATAAGGCGTTCACTGTACTCTTCATAATAGCTTACCCGCATTCCTGTTTTCTTATTCATTTCTAAACCCTCTGCTGGATTACCCCTGTTTTATTTTGTATTCATAACCCTGCATTCACCTGGTCAGAAGTCTGTTCCTTCTGCCACGGAACTTCCCTAATTCCCACTACATCTAACTTCAGCCAATCCATTTCCCATTTTAAATTTTGTAACGTGCTTGCGCGATTAAGGTACCAAACATTCCACACTCCACTCCCTTAGAACACCAGTTTTGTTTCTCTTGATGATGAAATCCTCGTGAATTTCCCCCCCCCCCCCCCTCCCGGAAATTTGCATGGGAGACTTTTAACTCCGAAATATTTGATCCAAGAGGATGCCACCGTCGGTTAACCATGCAGGCCATCAAAATGCCCTCCGGAAAAAGTACAGCTATAATTTCCCCTTGGTTTCAGCTGTTCGTAGTACCAGCACAGCAAGGCCATTTTGATTGTTGTTACACGGCATGATCGGTCAATCATCCAGAGTGTTGACCCTGTAACTACTGAAAAGGCTTGTGACCCTCTTCAGGAGCCACATCTTGCCGCTGTATTGTTACAAGTATTTATTCGAGCTAATCGTCCGCTTTGAATTGGAAAAAGGTAAGGTGAATTTGTTGCATGACTTAACAATAGCTAAGGACTCATGGCATGCCGCGGCAGTTAAAACAGCTTCTGCCTAGGTGACAGGTACGAGCGAGCGCGCGTACAGGGACAATGAGCGCGTCACTAGAAATGGATAAATCTCAGAGCTGGGAATTGGACGGCTCTTTAATATCCGACAATAACTGACATCAAATACTAATGGAGGTCTGAACACATCTCCCACCTCAAAAAAATGAGGCACATACAAAGACACAATAATATCTCAGTATCTTTAAAATTACATAACAGAAAATATCACAACTATTAAACATTTTTAGAGTGACCCTCTGAATTGACAAATTGTAATCGCTTCATGCGATTTCAACGAAAGTTATCTCAGATGACAGCATTGCTCTATAGGCATCATTCTTGAAAGCTACGTATCTGTATCTATCTATTTTATTTATTGATTTAAGACGTCTTTTACATGTTTTTCAGAATATCGCAATCTCCACATTTACATAGGAAATTCATGCGTCACGACTACTTCATATTTTGTCCTACTTGTGCTTTTACTTAATGAATAGTTTACTATTGTTCCAGTAACTTTATTTCAATGCTGGTGGAAAACGCTATTAAAAAACTGCTGAATCAAAAGTTGTTAACCGCATGTGTTAGCGGACACCACAGTTGAAAAGAGATCCAAAAGACACCTCTTTGTAGAAGGCATAAATAATAGTTTACACAATTTTTAGTGATACTCTGTAGTCACTGAACGTGAGCGCATTTGCGCCAAAATACTGGTTTATTTATTTATGAACCTACTGTTACTTATATTTGTAAATGATCTGAATGTAACCGAACATTTTTAACGTTATTCGTTTAGTGCGGGAGAGTGGTCATGTTGTGTCAGATCATCTCTGTAGAGCTTGTGAACGATGCACAATTTTGGTGGGAATTGCCTTCAGCCAGTGAGAGATCGACAGTGGCGGAACACTGTTGGTGTCAAATGGAGACTGGGACTTCTCGAGTAAAGAGCTCAAAGGACGCATTCTGGACACTTTATATGTCGAGATTTTGAAGAAGGCAGACCTGCTTTCGGTAAAGTGCGAGATTTGGTCGTATAGGTAATTGATTCTGAGAGGTGCACAACCCGCTACCATACTTTACCTTTTGAAGGAGTTTTATATTTCGAGAGGTCTGAATGTGTTCCAGACTAGTACTCTAACTTTTCCCTCTTGATTTACGGAGCTCAGGGAAGACAGAGTATGAGTTACTATTCTTCGTATCGCTTTTGTCAGTTTGTGAATCATCATGTTGATTTCTGAACTGTTTTCAGTTGGTGAATATTTCGTGTATTGTGATCATGTGACTTAGATTTAGCGAGTCTTTGATGACTACTTAGATTGGGTCTTTGATACCATTGTCGTATGCTGTCAACGTGACTTAACTGTATTTCTTAAGGGTATTTTCTGTCTGCATTTTAACTGAGTATCGTAGGACCACTTCCCGTTTCTTTGACATGTCCTTTCTGGAGTAAACATTATTCACCATATGCGATTGCAGTCCTTCTCGACGTATTCCACTGATGAATTCTTCTCGTATTATCAGCCGAGTGGTGGCGTCGTCTTGTCTCAACGTTTCAGTGAGTTTCGTATCCATCATCTTATGAAGTGATCAACCTTTGAAGATGATGCGTACGAAACTCATTGAAACGTTGCGACAAGACGACGCCACCACTCGGCTGGTAACCCGAGAAGAGTTCATCAATTATTCATAATGTTCTGTCGCGTAAATCAATTTCAGTAGTTAGACTAGAACCCTTGATATTAAATTAATCATCTATCTTCTATCTTATATTTCTGTGCTATGCATTAATTCGCAGTTCTAGCCAGTGCATGGACCATTTGACTGCAGGATCACAGCTGCAAGTTATTGTTTACAACAAACTAGCTGCGGGGTATGGAAGCTGACGTCAGCGGCTCGACTACATCGAGATATTCTTTTTAAACAGAGCCGTGGACCAAGTACCGAACGTATGAATAACCATAAGTAAACACCCCATTGGTTTTCTCGTATAGGATGCTGTTTAGAATAGCAGCTACTCCAGCGTTAACTGTTAGATATCGTCACACCTCTCAACAGACACCTCTCGTTGGTGGTTGAATTTACCGTATAGCCGTCTGTGTCGCTGAGGCACGCAAGCCACCCTACCGACATCTAAGACCACAGTTAATTCATAAAGGAGATGAATTCAATAAATGACTCTTCGACCACTATGTATTTTTCCGAGTAAAGTTATCTAGTGCACATAATATTTTTCTGTATGTATTACACCAAAACTTACAAGCACTATAAATATCTCAAAATCAATAATTTTGGGAGAGATAGCTACTTCCTGAGGTAGATTTGCCACCTTGCTCCCAGGTGCAAGTCGTCTGCGGGGCGATGTAGCCAGCCGGAGATCCACCGGCCCAGCAGCCGGCTAACACAATTCACATCGGCAGTTCTTGAAAAATTTTCAAAAACGAAATTAGAAGTAAATTCACTCAAAATTGTTAGTGGATAGTTTTTACGAGAAAAAATCCAAAGTCTTCAAAAACGTCCAAGGCACTTCCTTTTTGCTCTTTGCAGCACATAATGTTCTCAGTTGTCACGCCGAAAATGTACAATTGCGTTTTAAGTGCGACGTCGAGCGATCTTCTCGTGAAGTTCCGCTCGCGTGTGGACATATAAAATGTATCAGGACCTCTACATTTCATTTTTTTTACCACTGAGCCACTTCGCTTTCCAGGTCTAGATTCCACTTTGATGATATCAGTAGCTGCGACGGCGTAATAAATCATGAAATATTTCAATGCATTTAGAAAGCTTTATTAGGCAAAAAACGTTAACAAAGTTCCCCACGAAAACCGAAGACTTCAATGAAATACTGTATTCTGAGTTCTTTCTAACTGATATGGGAATACATATATATGCAAGAAATTATCTCTAAGGTAAGAAATAACTGCGAGTCACATTTTTGATGAAAAGTCTGCAACGAAATTAAGAAAAAAGAGAAATAAATACGAATTCCGCGATGCGTGCGTCACACGGCAGTGCAAAAGCATATCAAATTTCACTCATTACTGAGAAGGATTACATCCTGTGTTTCCGTCAAAGGCCGGTGATAGATCACATAGCCTCTCGTGTAACCGGAAGGTTGTTACGTAATTGGTAATTATAGTTGACAGGGCAATAACTGAGCTCCGGCAGCATAAAGCGACTCAAATTGCTCGTTTTGCTGCAATATCTCATCTGAGTCGCAATAGAGGCAACATTTGTTATCAACAGCTTAGCGAGCATCATCCCTCTGTCTCCACGTTTAGCAAGCCCTGCCTACAGGCAGCTGCGGAGTTTATGCTCTGCGTCACAGCGTAAAACCTGAACGTACCTTATAGTTCGAAACTCATTTACTGCAGTAGCTTTATTGGAATCCCATGAAAAGTCCTATTTTGTGACATCGTTTCATAGTCCACCGTAGAAGCGTATCGTGGTAGCAAGGCCCTGTTAACAACATTTTTATTTTTGTGTTAATAAAGTTTGTTACTCCCAATGAATGTATACGTGACTAACATACACTGATGGAAATGGAAAATGTTGAACTATAAACCACCAGTCTGATATCTATGAAACTTGATGCAGATATCATAACAGAGAATGTTACATAATTAATCATTCATTCCAAGGGGAACCGATTTTCATTATTTTATGAGGACTGGTACTCATGGGAAAGAATTCTCTCTTATCAGGTGACTCCAATTTTACTGATAATTGCAAACATATTGCACCATTTGACGTTGTCGAACGCTTTTGCGACGTCAACAACTTCTATGAACTAGACTTTAAGTCATGCTTCCACTATTAATAAAAACGTCAGGACGGTTTCTCTGGTGTGTTAATCTTTCAGAAAGAAAAACCATCATCTAACAGATCCTCAGTTATCTTGTGCATTATTTTTTTCATTAAGAAAAATGAAAGTGGATGCATCTGCTCTGCTATAGATCTCTTGCTTAACTACCTTTGCTAACTTCGGTACGGTGAAAATGGTAGTTTCCGATATTCGGATTCTACAAACCAACCTTACTAGTTTCTTATATCTGACTTCCTCAAATGATTTTAGAAACTAGGAAAATGTGTTCTATGCCTTCCGCTTTAACTGATCTTAAGTCTGCCAAGATTCTGTTAAATTATGACTAACATCGGATGCCCTGTGTCTTACGAATTGACTGCCATTTCTTCTTCAATCACTTCATCAGAGAGTTTCACCCCCCTTAAACGACTTGAGTCTATATTTTTCACCCATTCGCAATCCAGTTAGCAGTGAAATCTTTCCTGCTCTCTTCATGTCACACCTTTGTTTTTAATATCATCAAAGACTATTTCGACTTTCCTAAGAACTGAATAATTCCTCCCGAAATATATTTCTTTCTCTTATAGCTCTTTCGCCTTAATTTCCATAGACTTCCTGTTTACTTCATTCACAGTTGGCATATATTATGGCATTCTTTTTTATCCCTGAAGGTTTTCTTTCCTTCCTTCACTGATCGATTGAAGTATCGCCTTTGTAAGAGAAAAAAAAATTCCTTCGCACTTTCCTTTTCCATCTGTCCGACTCCTGTGATGACCATTTTTAGATATGTCCATCGCTCTTCAACTGAACGCCGTACAAATGATTCAAATGGCTCTAAACTCTATGGGACTTAACATCTGAGGTCATCAGTCCCCTAGACTTAGTACTACTAAAACCCAAATAACCTAAGAACATCACACATATCGATGTCCGAGGCAGGATTCGAACCTGCGACCGTAGCAGCAGCATGGTTCCGGACTGAAGCACCTAGAACCTTTCGGCCAAAACGGCCGGCCTGAACGCGGTCTGTTGTTATTTGTTATCGTAGGATCTACAACCTTAGAGAGCATCAAAAGCAACTTCATCATTCCTCATTGTTACAGTACCCCACTTCTTTCCGCATTGATTCTTTAAGACGATTCTCTTAAACTACAGTCTGCTCTTCATCATTACCAAATTATGATCTGAGTCTATATCTGCTCCACGTTACGCCTTACAATCTAATACTTGATTTCGGAACCTCTGTCTGGCCATGATGTAGACCATCTGAAATATTACCGTGCCTCCAATTTCCGACGACACAATCACTTCCTGCGATTTTTGACAGTATATTCGCTATTACTAGCTTAAATGTGTTTCCGAACTCGAAGAATTCTTCTCTCATTCCTACTTTCTCGCAAATATTCTCCCGCAATTCTGTCTCCTATTCCTTTTCCTACTACTGCGTTTTAGCAATCCATAATTATTAGATTGCCATGTCGACATGTATACATAAGCTATTGTTGTTGGCATCGGTTGGCTGGCAATTCTGGTCAGAATAATCCTATCTCTACACAGTTCACAGCAACTCACTCTGGGCTCTACTCCCGCTACACCATTTTCCACTAGTGTTGGTTTTACCGTATACTACTGTGATCAGGTATCCCTATCGGTTTTCCATTTCATTTTACGAGCGCTCACTGCATCTACAGTGAGACTTTAGATTTCCATTTTCAGGTTAGGAAACTGTTATCTTGTGGCTGCGTTGCTTTATCTCGATCATGGGGATCCGGGATCGATTTCCTGCCAGTCTGGAGTTCTCTCCACTATCGACAGGTTGTGTATGTTGTTCTTATCATCGTTTCATCATTATGAACGCACAAGTCGTCGACGTGGTGCGAAATAAAAAAAAAATAAAAAAAACCTGCGAAAGGCGGCCGAACTCCACAGAAGGGGACACACGGCTAAGAATGTCACAAGCATTTTTTCTCCTTTTTCACATCTTCTAGCTTCTCCGATTACAGCATATTCTTAACATTCGACGCTCCGACTCCTAGTATGTTACACTTTCGTTGGTTATTCAGTCGTTTTCTCATGGGCACCTCCCCCACAACAGTCCTATTCCGAAGATTCGAATAGGAATATTAATCCGGAATCTTTTGTCAAATGAGAGATCATTATGACAAAAGTCCAATTACAAGCGGCATCTTGTGTGGCCACACATCGAATGTCCCTAATGCAGAGATTTCCGTTACCATCGGCATTCTTACACTGTTAATTATTGCTTATTCTTCCGATTTTAAAGACGGTTTCCGTTTGCAGGGGCAAGTGGGTCACGGAAGCCTCTGTTTGTACCTCCACCCTGCACAACAAAGCTGTTGGCAGACTGCTCATCCCTGGATTTTTCGGCCACCACTCCTCGTGATTTTCCTTTAAATTTTATTCGGCGGCTGTGTTGTAACCCGGGACCCAGGATGTTTTGATTATTATTGAAAGCGGGTAACTTTAAACCACTGTGAATTCTTACCCCGTTACCCCAAAATCACAAATTCCATAATGAATTCTTCCTACTATACCATACATGCACAAGAAACGAAAATTCTGTAATATTATTTAACAGCAGTATGTAATATCCAGAACTTAATTTTTGTTCACTCTTTTTTTAAATATTAAACTTGGTGTATGTAACTAAATGTATTTTATATTCCACAAAATATCCTTACAAGATAACTAAAATGTAGAATAAACTATTGTTAAAACATGCCTGCCGAAACGAACTGACGACGTTGCGGAAGTACTGATAAACCAGAAATAAATCATCTCGTTTCGTAAAACAGGACATCTGTGTTTTACTTTAGGCTTCAAATGGATGGTGCACCATAGCATTGCCCTTCTACGGTGCGACGTATTTAAATGGCCATCCAGCGAATCGCTGAACTGGACGCAATGGTTCTACTCGCTGGCCGGCAAGGTCTCTTGATGTGCAGCCCACGATTTCCCCCTCTCCGGCCACCTGATGTCATTGAGTAGGACAGGAACCAGAAAGAGAGGGACAGAGCTGCTAATTAGTGGCAGAGTAAACGAGATCCGCTGACACGTTCCGCGGAATTCCCTTTGCGACTGACCGTCACGAATCGTGCCGCTGAAACTTCCTCAATATCGTCAACAGTTAGCTATCTCAAAAGACCTATAATAGAAGGGTCTACCATAGTGATAATGATAGCGGAAATATTATATGCCCGGATTTTAATTTAGTGCTAATGTTCAGTAGCTTCCGTACCCTACCACTTTTGTTCACGTTTACATTACTGTATTAGGAGTATTACACCTCCATCGTCATACACATTAATTTAAATTCAGGTAGCAAAGCAAAACCTCCTCGGAAAAATTAACCTTTGATACCGTCTCTCAGTGTACACGTGACCCACTTCAGTTACCTCATGTCAAAGGCTTTTATTGTTTAAGCTATTATAAAGAATGCCGCATTCTACAAACCACAATGTTTCAATTTTTTACCTTTGCACTCTAAGACAAAAAAAAGGCGCACCACGAGGAAATTATCCGAATGAGACGGAAATCGGTAGATGTGACGTACATGTATAGACAGACAAATGATTACAATTTCGTAAAAAAAAATGACTCCAAGCACTATGGGACTTAACATCTGAGGTCCTCAGTCCCCTAGACTTAGAACTACTTAAACCCAACTAACCTAAGGACATCACACACATCCAAGCCTGAGGCAGAATTCGAACCTGCGACCGTCAAGAGAAAGAGCTCCACTGTATAACCCGTTGGTGTGCCTCTGGTCTTATACAAGCAGTTGTTCGGCTTACCAATGATTGATAGAATTCTTGGATGTCGTCCTGAGGGATGTCGTGTCAAATTCTGTCCAAATGGCGCGTTAGGTCGTCAGAATCCCGAGTTGATTCGAGTGCCCTACGCGTAATGCTCTAAACGTTCTCAATTGGAGAGAAATCCGGCATCGTTGCTGGCCAAGGTAGAGTTTGGAAATCACGAAGACAAACAGTAGAAGATTTCGCCATATGCGTGTAGACATTACCCTGATGAAATGTAGGCCCAGAATAGTTTGCCATGAAGGTCGACGTACCACTGTGCTGTGCTGTAAGGATTCCGCGGGTGACAACCAAGGGAGTCCTGATATGTAAATAAATAGCAGCGTTGACCATCAGTCCTCATTATATGGTGATATGGTGGGTGATAGTCAGATCGTATCCCCCCACAAAGTGTTGCGTCTGCAGACAATTCGTTGTGGCTTGTAGAGGTTCAATTAGAAGCGGTACTTATCACTGAAGAATACTGCAGTCAATGAGATTTCATTCCGGGTGTGCCCGACACCAATTCATGTGGGCTTGCGGGTGTAGAAAGATCAATGGTAGCCGGCACAAGGGATGCAGTGAGCTCTGCCCCATTTCTGCCCATTACTGGTCACTGTTATCACTGAAGCACCAGTTGAAAATCGGATCCATGAGAATCGGCGTCTTTGAGTGCCTGTCTGACGGCTGCTCCGTCTTCACTTTCTGTCGGCTACCTAGGTCTACCGCTTCCCTCTTGACGTCGTGTTCGACCACGGTTGACCCTTTTCTGCCAACAGCGTCTATTCAAATATCGAGCAGTTTGCCGATTACTCTAACCAGCTTTTTTGAACCCTACTACACGTCATCTCACACATGCGGAAATCTATGTATATTGTACTTGCACCTGTCTGCGAGACGTAGTTACAGTCTAAAAGAGTTCACTAAATGAAATTCGCAAATACTTTATGTCCTGCTATTTACATGCTCCTGTTTATTATCCTTGCCATTTGGGCGGGGAAATTGCTCTAAGGCGTTACACATTCATCCATCGACCGCCAAAAGTCTACAATGTCGCATTTCCACTTGACACCCGTATGAATATCAACTTATGACCAATCTGAACAACTCTTTTTTAGAGTGTATTTAGCATACGTATCTTAACTCGTATGTGTGTCTTCTGAGCGTCTTGTTTGTTTGTTTGTTTTCCTTTTTTTCAGAATATGCAATAATTTGAAGGACACTTTGACCGGGTGGCCTACTGCTTATCATTTTGTGACCTGACATAACGTCACGCCTTTTCTTCTCACATTGAGCGCTCTTGACGTATAGACCGTGCATTGCAGTTACATATAGTGTTGATGACAGCCTCTTTCCACTTAAATGCTACCTAGTATAGTATCATTTCCTTTAAGAAACGAACAGAAATACTACTGCGGACGTTATTCTACGAATGAGTGTGACGCCATGCGATTTGCTAAATTCGTTCTTTTTATATGAAAACTCGTTATTCTAGGTGATGATGAAGCGGGAAACGGCGTGAAAAATAATATAATTAATTACAACGCACGAAACACATCGAGGATACACAACGTGACTAATAACATGGCATATTGTGAACTCATAAAATAAATAACACCATTGTACTCTTTAAATAAATGCAGCTTCAGAAATAAAAACGGGTCACATAAAATACGACTAAAATGTGTCGAAATATGCATCGAAAATAAAAGCGAAAATAATCGTCTTATTATCTGTCCTCATTTTAAACAGATCGTTTGCTGATGGTTCGATAAGGAATAAAATCTGTCTACGGCACAGTTTGCGTGTATCAAGGGTGCAAAGCAAAATGCAATTATTTCTATTTGAGAAACAAAAACGCTTAGCCTTGTGTAATAAGGTGTTTTTCTAAAAACACAGCTACATATTCCATGTAAGAACCACCTATCTTGCGACTCTTTAAATCAATCCGTCTAATGATGGAGATGTAATCCTACAAACGCCTGGTGGAAAGATAGGTATCTGCTTGCAGTTATTTACTGTTTCAAATAATATTCATAAACTTTACATTTATTCGTAATCTAAACTGCCTGAATTCAAAGACAACCTCGAAAGATTGTTGAAACATACAGTATGGCAATGAATCACGTTTTTATCAATAATGGCCGGCCGGTGTAGCCGAGCGGTTCTAGATGCTTCCATCTAGGATCGCGTGACCGCTACGGTCGCAGTTTCGAATCCTGCCTCCGGCATGGATGTGTGTGATGTCCTTAGTTAGGTTGAAGTAGTTCTTAGTTCTAGGGCACTGATGGCCTCAGATGTTAAGTCCCATAGTGCTCAGAGCCATTTGACCCATTTTATTATCAATAATAACCCTATCCACGATTTAGGGCTGTTTGAATGTGAACTGTGCCTTGTTACGTGAGGCATCTGCGGAGAAATGAACCACAACTGACACCTCTAGAAATCAGAATGCTACCCCGTAAACGATCGTGGAGCTTGGGCTCGGCCGCTATCCTGTGCGTATAATTTTTTTTTTTAATCTCAAATCCAAAGTAAGCAGGTGCTGACAGGTGTGGACGTACCGAAAGATCAGTTTAATTAGTGACGGTTGCAGTTGCAGAATACTAACACAAATTCTTTATAAGAGAATGAAAAAACTTGTAGAAGACGTGCATGGGGAGGGTCACTACGGATTCCGGAGAAATGTAGGAACACCTGAGGTAATACTGACCCTTCAAACCCTCTTGTAAGATGGATTAAGGAAAGGCAAAACTACGTTTATACTGTTTGTGGACTTACAGACAGCGTTTGACAATTTTGATTTGAATACTCTCTTGGAATTCTGAAGGTAGTAGGGTAAAATACAAGAAAAAAAAGCTATTTATAACTTGTACAGAAATCCGAGGGCAGCTATAAGAGTCGTGGGGCTATCCCCGATGTTATTCATTCTAAGCAGTAAAGGAAAGAAAAGAAAAATTTGGAGAAGGAATTAAAGTTCAGGGAAAAAATAAAAACTTTGAGGCTTGCCCACGACACTGTAATTCTGTCATAGACATGAAAGGACTTGCAAAGAGCTGTTGAATGAAGGACGATATAAGATGTACTTCAACAAAATCAAAAGAATGATAATGGATTGTAGTCAAGTTAAATCCGATGATTCTGAGGGAATTAGATTAGGAAACGAGATATAAAGTAGTAGATGAGTTTTCCCTTTTGGGCAGCAGAATAACTGACGATACCCAAAGTAGAGCGGATATAAAATATACACTGGGAATAGCAAGAGAAGTGTTTCTTAAGATGGGATATTTGTTCACACTAAATATTGATTTATGCGTAAGGACTTTTTTCTGAAGCTATTTCTCTGGAGCGTAGTCATGTATGGCAGTGAAACATGAACGATAAGTAGTTTAGACAAGACGAGAATAGAAATTTTTTAAATGTGGTGGTACATAAGAATGCTGAAGATTAGAAGGGTAGATCACGTAACCAGTGAGCAGGCACTGAACAGTATCGTGGTGAAATGAAATTTTTATCCTAATTTGACTAAAAGGAGGGTTCTGTTGACATGACACATTCTGAGACAGCAAAGGATCACCGATTTAGAGAGTGTGTGTGTTGGGAGCGGTGTCGAGGGGTGGCTGGGGGTGGGGTGGTGACGGGGGCTTAAGATGGACGAGAGAGGACAAATGAAGAATGTAGCAAGCAGATTCAGAAGGATGTAGGTTGCAATACCTTCTTGGGGCCGAAGAGGCTTGCATAGCAGAGAGTAGCATGTAGGGCTGGATCAACAACAAACTTTTATATTGAAAAATTTTAATAGCACATATTAGCTGTATCGTAACCAATATCCTTTCCCGTACTAAATGCTTAATGAAGACATATAATCTAGGAATGTGTACAGAATATCAACATAGTAATATTAAATACAAGCATTAGGCCCATGTTTTAGGGACTGTACTGTCGCTGTGGGATTTCCGGTCACACTTCCTGAAAAGACGCATTGGCCGTATATTTACTTTATACTATTTTATTTCAGCTGTTGATGCTAAGTTTCCGTCATAGTCAACTCATTTGTGTAGATAATTTACAAATGTTGTAGACCATGTCTGTGATGGACTATCCTTTACTCATATTTTGTTCACTGTCTGCCGTGACAATATATCTGAAGAATCTGTTGTAAGATCTTTGATGTTGCGTTTCCAACAGAGAAGTCATCGTCAGTGTTGGGAACGGATGACCGAGGTGAGCAACCCTTATGTCAGAAGAGAGCTTTAATTTGAGTTTGTCTTCAATACGTAAATATAAGAAGAGTAGCATCTTACCCTTCTCAATAGAAAGAAGTTTCGGCAGTGAATACATTGTGCAGATTTTTCCGAAAACGCCCGTGGCTGAAGGTGAATTTTATTGTTAAAGACGTCAGACACCTAGAGCTCTACATGCATAGTATCTCACGTGCTGAGGAACTGGCAGGAATATGATTGCACAGTCCATGGTTTTGCGTCTTGTGGTCTACTTGAGTTCTCTTTCACACCATTCTGTTACGATTCTAAATAATCTACGTCTATAGTCAAAAACCAGGATTAATGTTCAAGATATGCTTACCGACAGTTCAGCTACGTCTTTCCAAGCAAGTAACCGTAGAAAATGTGTCTTCTACTCCTTTCGATGCTAATACCTCAATGAACTTCTGTTTCCCATCACTGTTAAAAGTATCTTACCTCAATTGTATCCTTTTATTCGGTGAAAGTATCAGTTATAAGATAGTTCTAAATTAACTATTCAGCAAATCTGCCTCTGACTGCATCTGTGATCTTGTTTCTTGCACTCCTCCATTTTCCCAGAAACGCAACATGTATTTGACTCAGCAATCAAGTTTAAGATAATAATGCCGTTTGTGCACTGGCATTAAGATGGTACTGGAAAATTAACTTTTGGCCCTAATGTTTACTTGGTTCTTCATTGGTGGGTAACTTTAGTTTACCACTCATTTTCATATGCAATACATGCAAAGGATGTGGATTATGATTCAGGCTGTTAGATTTAAACACAATGTTGATCTCAATATATATGTTGTTAAAAGTTTAAATCATACACAAAACCTACTATTTCAAACATTTTCGTAGCAGGAATAACTCTTACAAAAAAAATTTACAAAACGCTTACTGCGTCAAACCTTGTACACAGAAATCCTAACTAAAGTTTTACCCGGGGCAGCGACCTAGCTTAACGCTGTCACCGCACGTCTGCTTCCTCCGGGCACCTAGCTGCGACTCCTCCTTAAAGCTGTCTGCACGCGTCTGCTTCCTCCAGGCACCTACCTGCGACTCTCTGGTTCTTTTACTGCGCGCACCCAGCTCTCTAAACCATCAAAGCTCCTCTTACTCGAACCCTGCGGTTGGCAACTACCGACTATTTTCTGGAGCTACCCTGATCACACCGTAGCACATGCCTTTCATTGTGTATAATTGATGAAGCTGTGTTCATCCGTGAGCAGTAATGTAGCGCTTCTAACATGGTAACGATTTTCGTAGCAACGATGGTTAATTTTGTTGCAAATTTTGTATAAACCAGTGTTTTGCAATAGAACGCTTCTCGAACAGAGTCTATAGATTAAGAAGCACTAGTGCAGATGAATATTGCTTTGGGCCGCAAACGGATGGGATACGAGCAATTATTTAGAGAATGAATAAAATAAGAGACTGAAGAAATAAGTAATCTGCACCATGGATATGCTAAAAATGACTTAAAGTTTTTGAAAACAGAAGCTTTTTTATGTAATTAATGTTTTACGTAGTGAATAGCATGCCCGGTAGTTTCCTGATGGTGTGTATACGATGTGACTAACCTAAAACGTGCACCGCAAATATTGCGGAAATGGAAAGTGCTATTGATGTGTAGTTTTCACGGAATGGATTGGTAGTCAGGGGTTCGTACAGTTAGCCAATTCCCAGACTGTAATAATACTCAGAAAGTATATTTTTAGAGCAAACATAGACTTTTAAATCAAATAATGCCTACTGACATTAAAAAACTAAAAGTAAGATAAATCAGAATGCCAGTGTTTATTGCAGGAGTCTAGAGCGAGTCGTTTACGATATAACATATTTTGAAATGTTCCCGCACCGACACTTGTACTATACGTGTGGAAAAATACAAGTACTTACCAGTAACGAGACAATTTACCACCAAATTTTGCGTTTGAAATGACCACCTACAGCTGCAGTAGAGTTACGGAATGACTACTGCACACCTTCTAGCACATCCGAAGAGATGTCGAAGCAGGCTGTAGTAATAACACGTTGCATGTCATACGGTGTAGTTGGTGTGTCCTTGTAGACATCAGCTCTTAGTCTGTCACAGAGAAACGTTTACAAGCGTCAAGTCCGGGGAACTGGCCGACCAATGTACATGTTTTCCATGTCCAATACAGCGATCTGGAAACAATTTGTGAAGACATGCCGAAGTAATTTGTATAATAAGGGCTAGACAGCCATCACGTTGGTATGAGAAGTTCCTGCTATTATGCAGAGGAACGTGGAAAATGGTCTGTTGGGAGGCTGGGATAGTTTCGCGCGTTCGGTGGTCCATCTATGAAAAACGGGCCTATGAGCTGATGGTTCACTACCGCACACCGCACGCCTACACTCCATGGACGCAAAACGTTCTTCGACACGACGCCAACAGGGATTGTCAACAGGCCTTTAGCGCATGTTTCGGCGGTCTACCTGGCCACGATTGGTAAATGTGGCTTCAGCACTAAACAGGATACATGGAACATCTGGAGTATGCTGTGTTAATGACAATGAACGAAAGTTAACACGATTCTTATAATGGTTATATGCAGTTCTTGATGGAGAGAGGTATGATAGGGGTGGAACCTAAGTCATTGGAGAATGCGCAAAACACTTGCTAGGCTCATGCCACTTCCTCGTGCGGTGGCTCGGGAGCTAAAGTGCGGATCAACTGCAACAGGAGCGAGAACATTAATTCCTCCCTCTTCTGTCATCACTCGTTCCCTTCTGTTGCGCTAGGTGTTACCCTACCACTTTCACGTTGTAAGTAGGCTGTTTAGGTTTTTATGTTGGTAACGCCACGTAGCTCTCTGTATGAGAATTACTGACTGTGCTGTGTGCAGTCTGTGGGTGGTTGGACTCATTGTTGGAATATGCCCTTGTGTAGGGCAGTTGGAGGTGACCCGCCAGCTGTGGTGGATGTGGAGAGAGAGGTGCCAGAGTTCTGAGAGGTTACTATAATCGGACGATCTGGACGTGTGTCCTCCAAAAAAAGGAAATTAGTAAAGATGATTGTCACGATTTGATAGATATATATGACGACTTTTGAACATTATTAAGGTAATTACATTGCTTGTTCTCTATCAAAATCTTTCATCTGCTAACTATGCCCATCAGTAGTTAGTCCTTTCAGTATTTAGAATCTCTTATTTAGCTGGCAGTTTTAACGTCGCTGTATTGCAATAGTTCGATTAACGAAGATTTTTGTGAGGTAAGTGATTCATGAAAGGTATAAGTTATTGTTTGTCAGGGCCATTGTTTTGTAGGGATTATTGAAAGGCAGATTGCGTTGCGCTAAAAATATCGTGTTTCAATTTAGTGATGATCAGAATAAGTAAAGAGAGAGATGTCTGAGTACGTTCAGTTTTACTCAGCTGTTTGAAAATCAAATAACGTAAGAGGTTTTCGCGCACTGTCGTTCATAATTGTTCAAAGGGGACGTTTCAACGTAACTGGTAGACGAGGCTAACAAATAACTGCCGAGATGGTTGACGTCTATTGGTGTACCTTGCCGCATACGCCGTATAAGAACGAATACCATTCTTCCTACACTCTTCCTACACTAAGAGCATACCGGCTTTGTCTGCATTGGTAAATCCCATCGAGCACTCACGACCTGCTGCTTGGACTGTCACACGCTGACCGCCTAGCGAGTCGCAATGGATTTAGGGAACACACGAGCACACTCTAAGCAAACATAACATCATCTTACCTACCAAACAACGCTGGTTGAATGACACAAAAAAGTGTCTGTGTGGTGACCTAGCACAATATGATCTCTCTTAAAAGATTCGCGCTGCACTCCTACAACAAAAACCACTGACATTACAATTTACCCTAGTTTTAGTTTGTTATTGTCAATAGGTATTGTTCCATTTGAAAACGTGTATGTTTGCACAAACATATGCTTTCAAAGTCTTATTACAAGCTGCGTTTTAACTAATAGTACAAGCTTCTAATTACATATCCATGGTGTGAAAACCACTCATCAATAGCACTTTCTATTTCCATTTGAGAAGGACAGTATGCATCACGGAAATTGGAAATTTTGCGGTAATATCTTATGGGACCAAACAGCTGAGGTCATCGGTCCCGAAGCTTAACCACTACTAAATGGGACCAAACAGCTGAGGTCATCGGTCCCCAAGCTTAACCACTACTAAATCTAAGTTAAACTAGCTTACGCTAAGGACAACACACACACACACACACACGTCCGAGGAAGGAGTCGAACCTCTGACGGGGGGAGCCGCGCAAACCGTGACAAGATGCCCAAGACCGCGTGGCTGCCCGGAACGGCTGTGCATCACGTAGCATTGGAATTTTCTGTGATGTTCCGCCGGCCAGGGGGCGTTTTGTAGGTGTACACTGCTGCAACTGTTGCTCATTGAGTGCGGAGGACTCCTCAGCACAATTTCCGGCACGCCGGCGTTAGCGAGCGGCGGCGAGAGTCGAATCGATCACCGCCAGCCACGGAGACAGCGAGCCTGGCCGCAGGCACGCGCTCCGCCAGCCGGCAGCCGCTCGTGTCTCACTTGTCGCTCCCACCGCTAAACTGCCCTGTCTCTTCACGTCTGCCACACTAACGGTGAGAGTCACAACATATTAAGCAATTCTTCTCCGTTACTTTCAAAATAGACTGCCCTTTTACATACATGTTACGTTGACATGTGATCCCAAAATCAGCGTAAACCGATTCCGCAATACCGCTTCTGGTTGGTCGTACGAGAGGGCGTCAATAACTAATGCAACACGTTTTCTTTCTCCGCCAGTTTTGGTTGAAAAAATGCGGTCTTTGTCGTGGGACACCGTGGAACATTCCCCCTCCAGCCCCTACAGTTCTGTGAAGTTTCTGTAGGTGTTGCCGCTATATACAGCCTTCAAAATGGCGTTCGTAACGGAGATATCTACGGAGACCTGACAGTGAACAAAAGCAGGGTGAGTCGTTGGGCGACGCGTGTGCACATCATCACAATAATGTCGCACAAACTTGTCTGATCTCCCACGTGCTGGTCAGCCGGTCTCCAATCTCAGAATGTGCGGACACTCTTACACTCTTATTCAAAGTGATCGACAATTCACAATCAAACACCTCGCTGCACTACTGGACGTCTCTGTTGATAGTACTGATGCAATCATCCACCAGCTGTGGTACTCAAAGCTTTGTGCCCTTGCTTCGCCGCGTGACAGAAGACCATAAAGAGCAACGAAAGACCGTCTGTCGAACATAGTCGCAGACCATGAAACCATGGGTTCATCACTTCGAACCAGAAACAAGGCGGCAATGCACGGAGTGGGGACAAACCACCTCTCCTCCGAAGAAAAATTTCAAAGCTGCATCTCCAGCCACTAAAATCTTCGCGAGGGACTTCTGGCGGTCTGACAGGGTTATTCTGTTTGAGTTCCTCCCTTACGGTGCAACAGTCAGCTGTGAAGTTTACTGTGCTACTCTCAGAAAACTGAAGAAACTACTTCAGCGTGTTCGTCACCACAAAAATAGAAACGAATTTTTTCTTCTCCATAACAGCGCAGGTCCTCCCACGTGCACTCCCGAGAGGAGCTCAAAAAACTTCGGTGTATTGTTGTTCCTCATACACTCAACAGCCTGGATCTCGCACCTTCCGATTTCCATCTGTATGACCCAATCAGAGATGCACTCTTCGGGAGGCCAAACTTGATGACAGAGAGGTAAAGACGTTAACTCCGACGTGGACAGGAAAGTGTGGGCATACAGAGCCTCCCAGTAACGGGGCGTAGGCTCGTCGCATTGAATGGAGATTGTATTGAAACTAGGATTTTGTAGCCAAAGATTGGGGGATAATATACTGTGCTGGAATTCCAAATAAAACCAACTTGATTAACAAAAATTGTGTTGCATTACTTATTGAATATCCCTCGTATAAACATTCCTATATTGATTCTGGAGAATCGAGTCTAGCTGCCGAGTATCTTTTTCGGCAACTGATTTTCTTTCACCTGCATTTTCACCATGTTTTTGAAACATGCTTGTATTATCATTTTACATCTTGCCTACACAAAATTTTCCGCTAATCTAGACGTAGTGAGTTTGGGTGCAGTGAATAAGAAGCAGAAGCATTGGACTGAGCTTGAAGTTGTCTACCTCCGATGTATGACTGAGGTGGAACAGCCACTGTACTGGCTGCATCAGAAATCGGAACAGCTGATTTCCGGAGGTCTTCGTCGTAACCATCGGAAAATGACCATCGGAAAATGAATATTTTACTGGTGTAGCAAAACCGCTTCAGGCCTTAATGTGTAAAAAGGACAGTGAAAAACTGTTTCGGAAACTCGATTTCGTCTTCCAGAATCGTATCTCATGCAAACGAAGCGACGATGTATTCAAAAAATTCATCCAAATTCACATACATCTGAATGATGTTAAAAGTTGGAATGAATTTTAACTTAGGCATACAGAGTAGAATTTTACCGTTGCGCTAGATGTGAGTGGCCAGTTCATGTGTTTGCCAGCAAAGGTCCTCTGGTGTAGCTGCATTACTCACTCGATTACAGGAATCGTGTAGCTGGGAATGTGGGAGGTATGGTTCTTTTCACGGTTGCGAGACTGTGCCGAAATTCCATTTTCAAACACGGCTGTGTACAGTCCTAACGCCAACCGACTGTAAGAGCCTTCCTCAACATTTATCTGCCTCAACGACTGATCGCCGACTGGGCCGTACGTTTTTCACGTTGCACCACTACCACTATAGACCGCCTGATTTCGACGTAAGTGATTTTTTAGTGTTTTGATATTAAATGTAATATTGAAAAGTACACGATGAACAATCGCAAAGGATACATTAAAATTTTATCCTAAGAAAAACATTAAAATATACCCGTGTCACAGGTCGGCAGTGGGAGAGAGAATTGGACTAATAAAGTGCAGAATGACTTTTAACGTTTATCAACTAAAAATATTACAATAGCAAGAGATAAACAAAATTTAAATAATAGTCTATCACAGCAAATAAACTTTAAACACTTTGCAATGAATCGTTGTTTCACCCCTTTGTAAGAACGTTCCTTCCCCAGCTGCCGTCAGAAAAAATAGGATTGTTCGTAATCGTACGCGAAATGTTGTATACAACAGATACTCCAATGATCTGAATAAATTACATTAGGATTTGGCGCATAGGGTTATTAATCTGTCGACTCACTAAGCCGTCACACATGTGACAGTAAAATTATTTCTATCCACATAATTAAAATAACTCAAATCTCAATAACGTATTCAAGGCTAGTAGTTTTCAGGAAACATTCACAACTCTCAATAAACGTATTGATAAAACTTGGTGTGGGTGTAAAGCGGGTAAATTAATACAATACGTAGTTTTGATGGTGTCCAATTTTACTTTTAAGGGGTAAAACACACCACCGAAAAGTAAATTCGCGTTTTAGGTTCAGAGGAAATGTCTTCGAAACGATGAGACATTCAAACTGTATTTTGTATAAAAGTTGATACGAAACCAATGTTCTTTAAACTGCATCATCTACTTTTATAACCATCTGAAATTTTGCAGAACAGCCTACCACTGTTAATTAATTCTTAAAAACGAAAACTTTCGTCTCACCAAAAATTAAAGAAGGATTCGAGTCACATATGTATCTGTGTAATAAAACTGGTTTCTGACAATCATATTTGGAAAATAAGTTGTACACACATGGTGATGTCTGGGTGTTTTCAACATACGTAGTTAATCATCTGAACATTCACTGTTATTAAAATTATTTATTTTACTTATACTTGTTTTACGTTATAGCCTGTTATTTTACATTTCATAATTTTGTCGCTTCACATACATGTATTTTGTTATAGAAGATAATAAGTAATTCATTATTATGGTCGAAATAATGATAATCTGTAAAGATATGCTTAAAACATAAGGTTATGTTAGACCATACACATCAAATGAAATAAATTTCTTCACATAATGCACGTAACGGATAAGACAATATAAAACAAAACTGAGCAACATTTAAAGTTGTCAAGGGTGGTCCTCTAAGCATCCTGGTTTATAACTGGCATATTTCAAAACATTGGTAAGCATTGTCGAAGAGAACTGATTACCTGTTAATGATTGGAGCTTCATTATATTGTTTCTCAAGTGGAGATTGACATCATAATCATTCAACAGAACTTGATATGAAACTCTTCTCACGAAGTCCACCCAACGTCGCAAGCTGTGCATGTCGCACGACTGAACCTGCACCGTCTATCTCTTTGCGATCACCAAATGTACAAGTTCCTTGTCCTAAGGTACTTTGCTCTACAGGCTACTACCGAAGCAAATTACAAAATACTTTTGAACTAAAGTACTATATATTTACATTGCTATTTCATGACGTTGCTTGTTTACTAGAAACGTAACCGCAGTGGGGTGGAGTTGCTGATGGAGCGACACAAATGCGTTGCTCAGTTGTGACTGAATGCAAACACTACTGACAACATAACATACCAACTACAAAATACTTTTCAGTACTACTGTAGTCCGCATGGATAGCTGAGTGGTTAGCGCGACGGAATGCCACGCAACTGGGCCCGGGTTAGACTCCCAGCTGGGTTGGAGACTTTCTCCGCTCAGGAGCTGGGTGTTGTCTTTATCATCATCATCTCATCCGCATCGACGAGCAAGTCACCGAAGTGGCGTCAACTAAAAGGACTTGCATCAGGCGACCGGTTTACCCGACGGGAGGCCCTAGCCACATTAGTTCACTTTCCCAAGCCAAAACCCCAGGAATGTAGAAACAAACTCCTGGAATACATTGGCAGTTCTGAATACACACTATCTGGAGCTGTCGCATCTGGACAAGTCTACAATTATAGACTTCGCACTAGATAACAGTGAGAACGTACCACTTGCATTCAACATCTCGCCCGTTAGAGGGCATCTACCCATAAGATGGCCCCTCCTTGATATTCGGGTCTTCCCAAATAGATGCACCAAGGTTTCATTGAAAGGCTTCGTCTCGAGCACCCACAGTGCCGGGCGTGAATTTGAATTCACAGATGGATGAAAGCCAGTTTTCACTGATGAGCCAAAAATTATGACCACCTGCCCCATAGCTTGTTTGTTCGCTTTTGGAACTAAATACACCAGGGATCGGCGTATCAGGTATTCGACAGTCTATTGATAGGTTTGTGGTACGCAGGCGTTATATAATTCGCGTAAATAACGGGCCCCTGATCTACGTACGCGGTGATGGCACATTACAGCGAACCAGATGAGTTTCATAGGATTTACATCGCACGATTTTGGTTGTAGAGATATCAACGAGCATTCACAATAATGCTCCTCAAACAACTAGCTCTGAGACAAGGGCAATTATGCTACTGAGATTTGACATCGCAGTCGGAGAAAACATCATGTATGAAGGCACGTAGGTAGTTCGCAGCTTCAGCGTGTCTTCGATTAAGACCACACGTTCCATGCAAGCGCGGGAGAGTACCTCCTACAGCATAATGCTACTCCCACCAGCAAGCATCCGTGGCACGCTGCACGTTTAGATGAACGGTGTGCTCCGAAACAGTTATGAGTGCACCAGCGGCTTCGGCTGGGATGCCACAGATCACCATCTGCACTACTTGACTAAGCAAACAAGCCTCCAAAACCCACGTTTTGTGAGGAGTCATGGATGCCCATCCATTTAGCACCTAATGGTGGTTTCACTGTCATTCTACCTCTTTCTGTAGATGCTCACGTCTGTAGCACGTGAACACTGGACCATCTGCACCGTTTTCGAGACGCTCGTTCACAGGCTGAGAGTAATAATAATCTCCCCTTTGTCAAAGTCGCTTTATCTCAATGGATTTCCCCATTTGCAGCCTCTGTCTTCACTAGAATGATCCCTCGTTCTTGTCTGCTCCCATTACATTCTTTTCTTACTGTGATGCGTGCCCGCAACGCCATGACGTGGCATCTATCGTCGCTGTGGGCAGTGGCCATTATGTTTAAGCTGATCAGCGTATCTGCTGTGAGTACAGTCGCAAACGGTCAAGCCACGGCGCCGCTACACTCCATATACAGGACAATAGCAGGTGGAGCCCACGCTGCAAAGTCCGCAGTCTGTTTACTGTCACCTCGGGGCTTTCATCTACGTGGGCCCTCAACCGATTCGAGTCGCGGCCGCTCCGGCCTGCCTCCTCGGCTGCGACAAAGGGGACGCCTCGCTTCAAAACATTGTGTTGTGAAACGGAAAATTGTTAAAGATGCAACACTGTAAAATCAATTTTTATTTAATCAAAACTTTTTGTTGAACTTCTACGTTCAAATTAACGCAAAATCTGTATTTTCATTCGGGTGTAAGATCTGGCTTTGTGAAATTGGATGGGTCGTTTTGAAGCTCACTTATGGAAATTTTTCAATTTCCACTCTTGTAAAACTAGCCTGTCTCTCGGAATGCTTTTAGTGGAAACAAAACAAATCTACTTACTCAAATGAACGAACCAAATACTGATAATTTCGATGTAAAAGAGATATTATTATGACATAAAAATTCCTTGCTTATGTACTGTGCTACTTGAGAATTCTTGAAGGAGTGCAGGATCTTTATTAGTCTTTACCGCATCATTATGTGCAGTTATGTCAATATTATCTACATCACAGAAACGCCTCAACTGGTCATTTGTGGGCATTTGAGTCAGAAGTACATAGTTACCAACAGCTAAACTCGCAGAAGCGGCAGATCTGCAGCGACTGAGGATCCAACAGAATATAATGGGAAACAGAACAATGGATTTAGAAATACGGATCGGTACATCATCGGTGAGAATCTTTCAATAATGATCAGTTCCAATTAAAATCTCGATTGACATATCTCCTTGCGAATGTCTGTGGACCAACGAACTGCAGTGTGCAGACATGTGTTGTTGTTGTTGTTGTTGTTGTTGTTGTTGTCTTCAGTCCTGAGACTGGTTTGATGCAGCTCTCCATGCTACTCTATCCTGTGCAATCTGCTTTATCTCCCAGTACCTACTGCAACCTACATCCTTCTGAATCTGCTTACTGTATTCATCTCTTGGTCTCCCTCTACGATTTTTACCCTCCACGCTGCCCTCCAATGCTAAATTTGTGATCCCTTGATGCCTCAAAACATGTCCTACCAACCGATCCCTTCTTCTAGTCAAGTTGTGCCACAAACTTCTCTTCTCCCCAATCCTATTCAATACCTCCTCATTAGTTACGTGATCTACCCATCTAATCTTCAGCATTCTTCTGTAGCACCACATTTCGTAAGCTTCTATTCTCTTCTTGTCCAAACTAGTTATCGTCCATGTTTCACTTCCATACATGGCTACACTCCAAACAAATACTTTCATAAACGACTTCGTGATACATAAATCTATATTCGACGTTAACAAATTTCTCTTCTTGAGAAACGCTTTCCTTGCCATTGCCAGTCTACATTTTATATCCTCTCTACTTCGACCATCATCAGTTATTTTACTTCCTAAATAGCAAAACTCCTTTACTACTTTAAGTGTCTCATTTCCTAATCTAATTCCCTCAGCATCACCCGATTTAATTTGACTACATTCCATTATCCTCGTTTTGCTTTTGTTGATGTTCATCTTATATCCTCCTTTCAAGACACTGTCCATTCCGTTCAACTGCTCTTCCAAGTCCTTTGCCGTCTCTGACAGAATTACAATGTCATCGGCGAACCTCAAAGTTTTTATTTCTTCTCCATGAATTTTAATACCTACTCCAGATTTTTCTTTTGTTTCCTTTACTGCTTGCTCAATATACAGATTGAATAACATCGGGGAGAGCCTACAACCCTGTCTCACTCCTTTCCCAACCACTGCTTCCCTTTCGTGCCCCTAGACTCTTATGACTGCCATCTGGTTTCTGTACAAATTGTAAATAGTCTTTCGCTCCCTGTATTTTACCCCTGCCACCTTCAGAATTTGAAAGAGAGTATTCCAGTCAACATTGTCAAAAGCTTTCTCTAAGTCTACAAATGCTAGAAACGTATGTTTGTCTTTTCTTAATCTTTCTTCTAAGATAAGTCGTAAGGTCAGTATTGCCTCACGCGTTCCAACATTTCGACGGAACCCAAACTGATCCTCCCCGAGGTCCCCATCCCCATCACCTGTCTCATACATCTTGCTCACCAGCTGGTAGAGTTTTGTCATGACTGGCTCTCCCAAGGCCGTCAGTAGTTCTAATGGAATGTTGTCTACTCCGGGGGCCTTGTTTCCACTCAGGTCTTTCAGTGCTCTGTCAAACTCTTCACGCAGTATCATACCTCCCATTTCGTCTTCATCTACATCCTCTTCCATTTCCATAATATTGTCCTCAAGTACATCGCCCTTGTATAAACCTTCTATATACTCCTTCCACCTTTCTGCCTTCCCTTCTTTGCTTAGAACTGGATTGCCATCTGAGCTCTTGATATTCATACACGTGGTTCTCTTCTCTCCAAAGGTCTCTTTAATTTTCCTGTAGGCAGTATCTATCTTACCCCTAGTGTGATAAGCTTCTACATCCTTACATTTGTCCTCTAGCCAACCCTGCTTAGCCATTTTGCACTTCCTGTCGATCTCATTTTTGAGATCAACATGTGTTACGTTCTTAATACCTTGTGGAACTCGGAGCAGGTGTGTGAAATAGTGATCACTTTCACTCGCGTTGACGTAAGTCGTAGAATTAATCCACAGTCCTTTAATTCCGAAACTGTCATGGCTACACCATTCTGAGATGCTAGTGTGAGATTCGAACGTGCAAACACTAAGTTGCCGTGGATCCAGGACAGTCAGTTTGCTATGAAGGATGCTTGGCTTCCATTGAATTTACTTCGTCCTATTGGTCCTACGACGAACACTTGAGCAGTTTGCAAGAAGGCAAAAGTGGGGGTTGTAGCATCTGTTTTACTAATGTAAGTGCACTTCATCTATGCTGATTTCTTACACGTCGTATCTTCGATGCATATCCACTTGTGACGTGGTTATTTACAGTTAGCATAAAATGCCATAACCTTCTGTCATTTTATGTCGTGTGTATCGGCAGTGAGGTGGGTTAATTTAATACATTCTTAGGCCCAGTGGCAACGTTCTTCGTAAAAGAAGCACAATGGACAGTAGTTTTTGTCGCCCGTGGGTACTGTTTGTTTCTGATTAACGCAGACCCAAGAGCTGCAGCTGCGGCAGTGTGAGTCAACGTGTTAGTGTCACTGTGGATCTTCTGCGAAGCAAGCACTGCGTCTATTTCCGTTCCAATAAAGTCCATCAACTTAAGTATGTCCCCTTCTGAAAGACCGATATGCTTGACATGAGTGTGCCAGCGCCGGCAGATACCAGCAGGAAACGTTTTGAGAATTTTTGGTGCAAGTCTTCACCGAGCGCCCGCAAATCTTGGCTGGGGCGCTTGCACTCGCTAAATGTAGAGTGAGCTTGTACAATTTTATTTTCATCGCTATAGCATGCTGTGAGGAGTATCTTGGTCTCTTCATTTGTGTCAGGAATTACAGTAATACCAGCAACTTAATACTTCGGTTCCTCATCTAAGCAGCCAAGAAGAAATACGTTTACCTGAATGGTGAACATTTCAGAATCTTGATCAAACGATTGTTGGAACTGACCCCAAAAACAAGTACAGCTCTCAAAATTTCCAGAAAACAACTCAAGTTTTCCGGAGGGAGATCTGATAGTAGGTGGTGGAACAACTGAAGTAACGGTCGTAGCAGGTTGTTAATCAGTGATGGTAGTGTGAGCCACCCAATTAGTAAGTTCCCCTTCTATACCCCTTGGCGTGCGTACAATAGTTCCTTGGCCACTTCTATGTATTCGTTACATTTGAGTACATCAGCAGCATGATCAGCGTCATGGGGAAGATCGCATATTTTGTTATGAAGATTTGTTTGTGTGCACAATAGTTCCTGCGAACGATGTTTGGAATATTCATAATCTTCAAACGTAAATGAGTGATTAAAATTGTGTATTTCGTTCAAAATACGTGTAATATTAGCTCTTGCTCTCTCCCGTAAAGTTTTCAAGCGGTGCAACTGATGGTTGCTGTCAGCGTTTTTTGTGTCAGACATCCGGAAGTGATTGCAGTTGTCTAAGCGGATCAAAATACCACGTAGGTTTTTAAACAAGTAACAGATGGCAGCACCAGTCATAAACAGCCTACAGGTGTAGCGTAAGATCTGATAATCCGTTAAAGCGCCAATCGAACAGCTACAATAGCAGTACAGAGCGGCAATAATGTAATCAGTTGCCTTTACAAATGGCACTACAAAACATGTCGTGTGCTAATTCAATTGAACTTGACTTTGTATGCAGGCGGTTGTTCTATAAGAGCATGTTGTGTAGTGTGACGAATCGCTGCAGTAAACCCGTCGTGGTATTGACACGTGACTTGCTTCCAGTGTTCGTGGTTCACAACAGTAATCGTGGAAACCTGTTCCCGGGTTTCGGCACCAGTTCTTATGTCGTGAATCACAGTAGGAAGCAGCGATTTGCTTATTCCATAGTCGCACAACATACATGTAACAAAACAGTTTACGACATGTTATGTCTTACAAATAATATTATTAGTCAGAGATATAAATGTCCCGACGACTTCAGTTCCCAACACATTCACTGTAGATGTCTTTTTTGAGGTTGTACTGCACTCGGAAAAGGGGGCAAAATGAAACTTCGGTTTTTTTTATATGTTACAATCAGAAATCGTATTTTTGTTTGTTTAGTTACATGTATTGTACCTTCTCCGTTACACAGATTGTCACACACACGGAAATCACGACTCACACTGTTTTGTTTAATAATCAATTATGCTGCAAAGATATTCCGACACTGTGGTCTCAGTAAGAGTTTGTACACAACAAAAGGTGTTTTTGGATGTGTAATATTAGCTATTAATCATAAAATGTGTTTTACCCCTAATGTCTACACCACCGAAATCACCAAAACTGTTTGATTAAACAACTGCAGTTGAAAATGAGTATAAATCCTCGAAACACATTGTGTTAGCATGGAAAAATGAGTAGAGGATGCAGTTTTTCGTAATTCCAGTCATAAATGTTACGTTCAAGTTTTCTGAAAAGACATGAGCAATTAAACTCATTTTTGTTAACATATGAGTAATCGTATTGTAACAAATAAGTCTTCGGTCACAAATATTAAGTCAAAAATTGACTTGGTTTCGACGCTACTACGAGCGTCGTCTTCAGAATTAGACTAACTGTACTAAAACAATAGGTATATAGTACGTTAGTAAAATTAAAGTTTGGACTGACTGGAAACGATGCAGAACTTACAAGTCACATATTAAGATCTCGGCTGGAAAGGCGACGTCATGAACACTTGTCACATGGTGAGCCGCTTAGGGCTGCTCGTACTGTGGACAGGGGTTGCAACAAGACTGAGGCGCTCACTTTAGAAAGTGTGTGCAAGTAAACATGGTGTTGCTACGAGCGCCATCTAGTAGCCGCAGAAACAACTAGGCTACTGTACATTCAAAATTAGGCACATGAAATTGTGATGCAGCTGATTTAGGCATAACGTAAGCATTTATAATAAGAGGATGAAGTTACATATTTATCTGCTTTAAATAGAGATACATTTTATAATGTAAAACATTAGTTATGCCATACAAAAAAAGAGCAAAGATATGTTTTAATTTCATTAATGTAATATATACCTAATGTTTTAGTACAGTTAGTCTAATTCTGAAGACGACGCTCATAGTAGCGTCGAAACCAGGTCCATTTTTGACTTAATATTTGTGACCGAGGGCTTATTTCTTACAATATAATTCTGACACGGTCACTGAACCTTAGCAGCTATGTTCAAAGTTTTATATGAGTAATCATTTTCTCGTCAGGAAGATGATGTTCTAAAGCTTTTCTTTACTCCTGGCAGTGGAGAGGGATGTGGGGTAGGGAAGGATTCGACTTGCACACATCACATCATTATTAAACAAGATGTCAGTTCCTTGTATTATCAAGCATGCAAAGTTCATCAAAAAATTAACGACCCTGATTCTATTCCCTTCTCCGTGTGGGATTGAGAGAATCATCAGTTTTTTACGATATAGGAGCATGAGATTGGCCTAAATATAATTAAACGTTTAAAGCTAGGCACAAAAACTAGAATTCCGTATATATTTGTAAAATTATATATTTTTCTTCCAATGCTGAAAACGGATTCTATTCACCCCACTTTACTGCACGTTGTATGTATAAGAACAATATGGTAACGTTATAATAATTGTACGTGCAACATGTTGTTTCATCCCCTGAGCTGTACTAGTGAGAAAAAGCGACGATTATAAATGCTTTGAACTGTGTGAAGAGAATCAGATTGTTTCACTTGGAAATTGCAATGCTGTAGGGGAGAAGGATATGGTTGCCTTGTTGTGACATGAGAAGAATGAAAATTATGAGAAGGGCAATATAAAATAACTTGTACACAGAACGATAGATTTGTTGCATTAATAACTGAACAAAACATTTAGTAAGGGGCAATTGATTGTATCAATTGGTGGTATTTTCCTGTTTGAGAAGATGCTACTTATCGGAAGTGGGAGAAGAGTAGTGTAGCCTTAGGAGCACAATTAAAATTTATTCTGTTAAATCAGTAAATTTAACGTTTTAACACCTAATACACAGAAGTAACTCCAAGACCAGCTACGCATTTGAAAAAACGTAGGGTGCCAGGAAAAATGTTCTCATACTCTAAGCACCACTCGATCAAATACAGGCTACGAATTTCAGGGCCCTTTTACGAAGAAATAATATTTCTTTCGAAAGAATAACAACTTAGATATTATTTCAAACAAAAGTCTGCGGATCGCAGAAAGAATAAAAAACCGCTGGCAGAAATATCTCCCGTTTCATCATTAATTCAACCGCTTTACCGAATATTTCCAACGTAATTAAAGGAAGAACTCGCGATTTACGCCCTGTTGCACGGAATATATTTCTTCCTGCTAAAAATGTTCTGTCACTGGAAGGGAGTAGGTCTGTAACACTTTCTAATTTGTTTCCTACATGTATTTCCAACTTCAACATTTATGTTAAGATATTGTATTGGAATATTAGGAGAACACGTACATTAGTCTACCATGAACCTGGCCAACATCAAAACGTATTTCGTTCTTTCTCCGTCTCCATTGTTTCGTCTAAAGATAACGCTAGCAATATTTCTTATCGTATAACGCGCGTTTCACGTATTACGGAGTAACGATTTTTTACTGTCGTTTGGTCGACACACGATACGGCCAGAACTTGAATGCACACAGTATTTGGTACAAATAACCTTTAAAGGGTAACATACAGAGCAGACAGTGCCTCGTAGCAGCTCGTAATAGCATGTACTGATAACTGGAAAAAGGCACAATTCTGTAGAATGTTATAAGATTGGTACTAAAGCACAACTTTTTGCTGAAGGAACAGTGTGGTACTGTCTATGGTTATATGGTGGCTATCATAAGGTTGATGTTACGAAATACGTAGATGCAACAGTATTGCCTGACACAGTTCATGGAACTATAGAAGTTTTCTATGGTAACTGAATTAGTTACATGTACTGGTAACAATCTCTTAAAAAAACAAAGAAACACTCTGCCGCATCTGCTGGTACGTGAATCATGCTGTTATTAAAGGGAATCTGATATTTCAGTTTTCCTAGCCTTTTACAAAAAGTTGCTTGCCGATCGTATTGTCAGTCACACAAGAATAATATAAGGTTAAAACCACCTTCGCGTAGTCATGCTGACAGTTTGGGGAGTATCTGACACCTATCTGAAGATGAGACTGGGATGTTCACGTGATGGAAGTGCCTCTTTCATGATGGACGTAACCTACCGTCTTACCGCATGCTTCGCTCGTAAATCACGAACCTCGGGCACTCATTCATCTTTTCACGTGTTTTACGCCCTCGATATTACTTCGGAGTGGACGTGTTCGGAATCCTTGGAACTGGGGATAGGCAACTAAGCGATGTGCTTTTGCGCCCTTGCGTCCTTTGCAAGGAGATAACCTGTATTTGGATTCTCGGTGCCGTGCACTACAGACAAAGCTTTCCGAAATTCCAAGCTCAGTCACTTTTTGCATAACGTTTATGAGATAAACATTATTGTCCTTCCGTTTTGCTGAGTCGTTTAGAGCGTAACAAACATTCTTTATGAAACGAAATATCTTTCTGCCAACGACTGAAAGTAGCGTTCATTCACTGCGTGTAAGTCAGTTTCAGTATTGTAAGCGTTGCCAAGCGACAGCTGAAGTTAACGAGCGTAGATGATTATTGGATCACATGGTTGTGATCGGTGAAACTAAAATTGCGGGTCAATTAGATGAGCATAATGTCGCAAAACAGGTAATTACGACGTAAACATTCATTCTGCAGACTAGTGAACGTAAAGTGTTGTTCTTGTATTAATGTACAGGCTAAGGAGGCGATTATGCCTTGCTTAAAGAACAATCTTGGTATTCGGCACAGGGATTGTGGATACTAGTGTGAACTTAGCGAATAGGGATCTGAACACCATTGTTTGTGAACGCGACTTGTATTTGCTGTCTCCCCCAGATAGGCAAGCTTGTGCAAGAGGAAAATTTTGACGGGGTGAAGGTTTGGAATCACTGCTCTCCTTGAATTTCCCCTCTTATTTCTACCACTGAAATTCAAGGCAGATTTTCTCTTGCATAATATACACTACATAAATACTTTTTCTGCGTAATATGGTGCGTTTGTTTGATTCCTTTTGTCAAAGTGATTTCAGCCTCCATTGATAGTTATTATATAACTGTTACGGGTGGAAAAACTGAAATAAGTTTCTCACCACCTTTTGTTGGCACTGATATTTCATTTTTTCACACGCTTTGAAGATATTGGAAACAGATTACTAAGCAAACGGTGAAGATATAAGAACCTTATCTCTAACAGCTACCTTGGAAATGTTCCTTACACGACAAAAAAAAAAAAAAAAAAAAACCTTTTGCTTGAATCATAGTTGAGGTTTCACAGTTTAACGAGGTCGCTGACCGTAGGAATGATTTTCTGAGACAATAGACTACTCCTCATGTATACATCTTGCAGTACATGTTTTCCTTTCTCTATTTTGCCTCCCCAAATCCTTTTGTTTCCCCTCTGCTAGCTCCATTGTCTGCCTCATCATATGGCATCTTCATTGATCCGTTGTATATCTGTAAAATAACGGAAAAACGTGAATGACTAGTCTCTTTTTTCAGAAAACATAATGTGACAAAGAGGTCTTGACAAATATGTGTCTGCTTATTTTTAGAAAATAAGTAGGAAGTATATAGACCTAAGCTACATGTAAGACTGTGTCGTTATTTTAAAGAGTAAACTGACTTATTTGCGACATAGAAACATAAAACGAATATTCATTTGCGGGTATCAGCTCACCTAAATTATCTGTTTTAGCGAGAACCAAATGTCAAAATAACTGCGCCAAGGGAAAAAAAAGTTTTGATTCTGTACTTTCGAATCTGAAACCAGGAGCAATCTAAGTATGAAATTAGTGGCTTCTCGTCGGTTCTCACATTTATCCGATACACATAGAGGTGTTACGAAGGATAATAAAAATTCGCCAGTAGTTGTAATTTCAGTCTTATTTTAGTTGTCGTGAACTATTATCCATTATACAGTACCGGAAGTGACACTCGCTAACCTACGGAACTGGATCTGGCCCACGGTCAACGTGCGTAGTTTTACGCCGCAAAACCAATGAACTGCGACCTCCATGTTTTATCGCATAGAAGCGAAAGCCACCGCGTGTTTATTGCCACAGGCATGTGAGCGAATCTGTCGCTCCGTTGCACACCGTAATGTTAAATGTCGCAAATCACAACCGTTTTCCAATATTGAGGTCATATTCAGGGAACATGTCGGGAACTAGGTCAGCATTACCACCAAAATTACGCCGGGAGCCCTATGGGTATTTATCTCACTACAAGCTCAGCGGCTTCCATTTATTCCTATTTTCCCCATTCTATACCTTTTTCAGTATATGGCACCTGTCTTGTCCTATCTATTGGCAGGTATCTTCCCTGACCTTTGACCTCTTGTACATTCGCAGGTATTTCTAAAACACCTTTTATTGCTAAGTCCTTGTCATTTAATGCGTAAGTAATTTTGTTTTCCTTGACTGATCTTAGTAACTGTTCTCGCCCTATCACCCTTTTTAGTAATTCTACATCCACGAAGCCCACGCCTACCACAATACTACAAGTTTGTATGTCAACTAGCTCCGCAGATGACGAAAATATTGCTGAAATGTGTGATGAGATATAAGAAATTATTCAGATAGTGAAGGGTGACGAAAATTTAATAGTCATGGGTGACTGGAATTCGATAGTAGGAAATGGAAGAGATATTCTTCAGTTTTGGTTGAAGAAGTTTGCGTTCTCTATAGGAGAAACTGAGATAGTATCTTGTATGCAACAGATATTTGATAGCTTCCACTGCAGTTATTTGTATTTCTTCTGTCTCCCTTCCTGTGTAACTGGTGAATAAATACGTGTTTCTATGTCTTCTGGGACTTGTTCTGTTTGCCAAATGTAGTGCATGAGTCTGATGATTTCTTTTATGGTGTTTGTGCCCGATGATTTGAAGATTCATGCTATGGTTTCATCTTCCCTCGATGTTTATTTGATTATAAGTCTTCTCATCTGTGAGGTGGGAATCTTTGTGTTGCTAAGTACTTCTTTGAAATATCTGTCAAGTTCCTTGCAGTTTTCTTGACTGTCTACAGCTAGCCGCCCATCTTCTTTCAACGAGCAGAGACTTTGCGGTTGATGTCCTATGAGCATAGTTTTGAAGTCCTTACAGTAATTTCATGTGTTGTTTCCTCGGAATTCTTTTTAAGTTTCAACTATGTGATCCTTTTCGTCTTTCTCATTAATTTGACTGTCTCTTTCCTCACTGTCAGGAATTTATTATAGTTGTCTTCAGTATTGTTGCAGTTAAAGTTGTTGTATGCACCCTGCTAAGACAGAATTGCAAACACACATTCCTCATTTCAACAACGGAGATTTCTTTCGGGTAGAGGATTTATAGTTTGTGCTCCTTCGATCGAATCGCTTTGGAGTTGTAGCCAATTTCTTGATTGTTTTTCTTTAATTCTTCATTGAGAGATGGTACGATTTTTTAAATGTCTAATTTGGGGATTTGTATGTTTTTACGTAAACGTCTGAGGTTTTGAACGTAGTTTTGTTATTGACAGGTAACGGTTTATGTTTGTAGCATTTCTGATTTAGAACTTCATAATTCCTCTGTTGTTTGAGTAAGAGACCGATGTGTGGCTACTTTGGAATTCATCGATAGGCGAGTTTGGTGATATCTCTATGTCATCTGTTTTGATGGTTCCTTTTTGAGGTGTGTTGACATAATTTTAAGACTGTTTATCGTGGTCAGTTAAAGTAAGCGTTGTTCGTTTTGGTTGGTCATTTTACACTCCAGGAAATTGAAATACGAACACCGTGAATTCATTGTCCCAGGAAGGGGAAACATTATTGACACATTCCTGGGGTCAGATACATCACATGATCACACTGACAGAACCACAGGCACATAGACACAGCAACAGAGCATGCACAATGTCGGCACTACTACAGTGTATATCCACCTTTCGCAGCAATGCAGGCTGCTATTCTCCCATGGAGACGATCGTAGAGATGCTGGATGTAGTCCTGTGGAACGGCTTGCCATGCCATTTCCACCTGGCGCCTCAGTTGGACCAGCGTTCGTGCTGGACGTGCAGACTGAGTGAGACGACGCTTCATCCAGTCCCAAACATGCTCAATGGGGGACAGATCCGGTGATCTTGCTGGCCAGGGTAGTTGACTTACACCTTCTAGAGCACATTGGGTGGCACGGGATACATGCGGATGTGCATTGTCCTGTTGGAACAGCAAGTTCCCTTGCCGGTCTAGGAATGGTAGAACGATGGGTTCGATGACGGTTTGGATGTACCGTGCACTATTCAGTGTCCTCTCGACGATCACCAGAGGTGTACGGCCAGTGTAGGAGATCGCTCCCCACACCATGATGCCGGGTGTTGGCCCTGTGTGCCTCGGTGGTATGCAGTCCTGATTGTGGCGCTGACCTGCACGGCGCCAAACACGCATACGACCATCATTGGCACCAAGGCAGAAGCGACTCTCATCGCTGAAGACGACACGTCTCCATTCGTCCCTCCATTTACGCCTGTCGCGACACCACTGGAGGCGGGCTGCACGATGTTGGGGCGTGAGCGGAAGACGGCCTAACGGTGTGCGGGACCGTAGCCCAGCTTCATGGAGACGGTTGCGAATGGTCCTCGCCGATACTCCAGGAGCAACAGTGTCCCTTATTTGCTGGGAAGTGGGAAGTTGGCGTGCATCCGTGCGTCGCTGCGGTCCGGTCCCAGGTCGACGGGCACGTGCACCTTCCGCTGACCACTGGCGACAACATCGATGTACTGTGGAGACCTCACGCCCCACGTGTTGAGCAATTCGGCGGTACGTCCACCCGGCCTCCCGCATGCCCACTATACGCCCTCGGTCAAAGTCCGTCAACTGCACATACGGTTCACGTCCACGCTGTCGCGGCATGCTACCAGTGTTAAAGACTGCGATGGAGCTCCGTATGCCACGGCAAACTGGCTGACACTGACGGCGGCGGTGCACAAATGCTGCGCAGCTAGCGCCATTCGACGGCCAACACCGCGGTTCCTCGTGTGTCCGCTGTGCCGTGCGTGTGATCATTGCTTGTACTGCCCTCTCGCAGTGTCCGGAGCAAGTATGGTGGGTCTGACACACCGGTGTCAATGTGTTCTTTTTTCCATTTCCAGGAGTGTATATGCCGGGGATTTCGAACTATTTTCCTGTACTTTCTCTCTATGGCTAGCTATGCACTGATATCACCTTGTAGGATTTTGACATGGTTTTGTGGAATATTAGGTACCGTGTCCCCTAGTGTTTCACATGATTTGTCTACCTTTCCACTATTCGTTTTATTTTAAATACTGTTTAACATGTGTGCACTGATTAGTATGAATGCTGAATTTTCACTTTTCATTGTGACTGTCATTATTGCCGGCCTTTGTGACCGAGCGGTTCTAGGCGCTTCAGTCCGGAACTGTGCGACTGCTACGGTCGCAGGTTCGAATACTGCCTTGGACATGGCTGTGTGTGATGTCCATAAATTAGTTAGGTTTAAGTAGTTCTAAGTTCTAGGGGACTGGTGACCTGAGATGCTAGGTCCCATAGTGCTCAGAGCCATTTGAACCATTTGGAAATGTCATTATTGTATTGTTTACAAGCTTCAAATTTGTTAAGGAGGTTAACATGTCTTTCTTGAGAGCAAACGGGAACCCAAAAAGTGGAATGTTTTTCAGTATATTCGTTCGTCTGTTTTAGTTTTGAAAAGTCTGTAGTTCCCAAAATCAATTGCACTTTCGTCAATGTATCTTGTTTCTTGGAGTTACGGTTATGAATATACTCGTGAAGCATAATTATTGCGTTATTATTATTATTCTTATTGATGTTGTTGTTGTTACACCAGCAACAGCACATTTAATTTAAGGGTTAGAACGGCTAGTATTTACGTCATTAGTTCTTAGTCTTTAGTACCACCTAGGCTGTCATTACGAACCTTCAAATCTTGTTTACTACCATTACCACCATTTCATTCCTATTTATCATATAAACAAATTGTTATTTTTAAGTACCGTGTTTGTAAAACCCTGGACGGATATAAGATCTGAATCTGATAAACAAATAAATGAATAATTACATTCAAATAACTCCCGTTTTGGAAGCTGCTCCAAAATTTTCTATGGCCTCAGTGCACGCACGCTGCCTCTGCGAGTGGTAATTCACACGAGCTTTAAATCAATTCTGATTTATTACCGCGCGAGCGAGCGATGCCCCGTCCTGATGTGTCCGTTGGAAATATGTCAACCCCAATTTACGAGTAGCACGTCGCCTTCGTTGCGCGCGTACGTCGCAATTTTCCGTGATAATTTGGTGAATGGAAAACGGTGCGTGTTTCCTACAAAGCATTGCGATATAATCTCCGAATATAACTGCCGGTACGGTAACGCAATTACATTCTGATCGTATTCAGTCTACTACATGAACCCAAAAGTTAGTGAAAATTATTTTTGTCAAAATTTGAGGGGACAGAATCGAGTACGGGACACAAATGTAATATCTGTACGTGTTTCGAGAGCATGGGCTGCAATAACAGACGGGAAACATATTACTTTATCCCACGTACGTCTGCCGAAATGATCACGTCGAGAAAATTAGCGAGATTAAGTGTCATGCGGATCATTACCGACAGTTATTGTTCCCACGCCCAACTCGTGGATGGAGCAGGAGAGTCGAGAAGTGATAATGGCATCAGAAGCACAAGGGGAGGTAACGTGTAAAGACTCTAAGTTAGAGACGCCCTGAAACGTACATCAAAACACATGGCTCAGTAATGGGTTGCAGAATTTAAATTATCTGTTTGCATTTCGAATATTTTCGACAGGAATTTACCTAATGATATTCAACATTTTCGGATCTGTTGACATCTGATATTATGAGATGTTTTCTGAACAGGATGCTGCTAGTGTTAAAACTACGACTGAAACTGCCGCTTAGCTCTATGTAGCTGAGGTACGGCTCTTGTGGCTCTTGAAAATGCTCAGTCGCTTTCTATGTCACGTTACGTCATAGCTACGCCACAAGAAGGGCTTCAGAGACGCCATATTGAGTTTCGTTCAGTAACTTTTATGTCTAAAGTGAGGTGTGATGTTTATGTCTAGCAAAGAACAGTTTCATATCAAGTGGTGTGCTGAGTGCGTATCTGATTACGTGTATCTGTATATTCATCTGACTCTGTTTTAAACAATCTGTCGGCTACGTCATTTAATGGAAATACATTGTGTAAGTGTGAAATTAACTATTTTTTGAGAGAACGCAGAAGTTAAAGGTGATTTAGTGATTTTATTAACAGTGAACAGCAAGTTTACACAGAAATGCGACGCATTCTGTACGTTGTCAGAAGAGTATTTTACCTCTGGAATTACGTCGTATTGGTTGTTGAATTAACCCCGTAGCGACGCCTTGGCGACGCTATATTAATTAAGAAATCAACGTCCTCGTAAACTATAATGTGCCATCGGCTTGAGTGATGGACTTTATAATTCGAGATATTCTATTACCTGCGTTTGAACTCTTTCGCAAACCGGGAATAAGAACAACAGTTATCAAGTTCTCGTAAGCTTATCAGCCTGTCGCGAACACACGAACCATATTTGGTTAATTGTTTCAGATCAAGGGAGTTGTTGCGGTTGGTGCAGTCACTGTGGGTTCGAAGTAAAGAAGACCGACAGACTTCGAACACAAGTGTTTCAATTTTATACAAGGGTTGTTTACACATTGCGACTTGCTGCTACATCGATACGCTGATGTCAGTCTAATGGAGATTGTGTCTGAAACTAATCAAGCGAGGAGATTGTTTTTAACAGTTACAGATCGGAGTCGTCGCGATCGACGGACACAGTTCCATGTCAAGCAGACCATCGAGCCGACACAAATGAAACACCACAATGTTCCTTTCTCAGATGTGTTAGGTGTGCCTGTGTTCTGTATGTTTGTTTTGTGTGCCTGTGTTTGTGCGTTAGTGTTGATCAGAAAAAAATGGTTCAAATGGCTCTGAGCACTATGGGACTTAACTGCTGAGGTCATCAGTCCCCTAGGACTTAGAACTACTTAAACCTAACTAACCTAAGGACATCCATGCCCGAGGCAGGATTCGAACCTGCGACCGTGGCGGTCGCGTGGTTCCAAACTGTCGCGCCTAGAACCTAAGGCCACCCCTAGTGTTATCTGTTCGCTGCTTTTCGTTGGGAAATTATATCATATTTCTTTTTATTTCTTGGTTTAGTTTGTCTATCATGTTAGTTTTGAACACATATTCAGTGTCTACTTATCTGATTTGTAGCTCATTTTTGTAGTTCTTGTCACTGAGGGGACTTTTATTCGACAAAGAGATATAGAGATGAGCGGATACATGATGATTACTGCCACGTATTGGTGCTGTGGGAACATCGTAAAACAAAAAAGCCTTTAAGCATAACATAGACGAATGGGGAATCATTCTAGCGACGGTACAGTCCAAAAATGGAGAAATCCACTAAAATAAGCGAACTTGACACGACGTACTCTTTTATGATACGGCATCTAAGAGAGAGAATTTTCGAAATGGCGAAGCGCGTTGGCTATTGGTGGTCTACCGTTGCGAACATCAGGGCTTTCATAGGACCTTCCGCAGTAATCGAAGACACCATGATATCTGAGAAGGACATTAATGTTAATGCTGTCCACGGTAGTCCTTCAAGCTTGATGCCCTCACTTGTGATGATGCCATCTTTCAGCAGGATAACTGTCTGTGTCAAAATGCCAGAATTATGCTGCAGTAGTTTGAGAAACATGATAGTGAATTCGTGTTGATGTCTTGTCCACCATCCACCGTACCCTCCCGACATGACACGCCTCCTCTTTCTTCTCATAAAGATACCATTACATGGCAGACAATTCCGCAGTGGCAACGACGTGATTGGAAATTTTCCTGAACAGTCGGAATTCACAGTTTTACAATGAACGTCTGCAACAATAGATCCAATGTGGGTAAAACGTATTTCATTGAAGAGTGTGTACGAAGGGTGATTCCCACTATATAAGCCGGCCGGATTGGCCGTGCCGTTCTAGGCGCTACAGTCTGGATCCGGGCAACAGTTACGGTCGCAAGGTAGAATCCTGCCTCGGTCATGGATGTGTGTGATGACCTTAGGTTAGTTAGGTTTAATTAGTTCTAAGTTCTAGGTGACTGATGACCTCAGAAGTTAAGTCGCATAGTGCTCAAAACCATTTGAACCACTACAGATATCGTTTTATGCAGCCCGCCCTTTGTCTCTACCAGAAACAGGATCTAGACAGGCACCAGCCACTTAATCAATGTAAGTTTCCCCTCAGAGCTTTGTGCGACTGCTAGCAAACTGAAACATACTGTTAAAATTACAAGTGGGTATTGGCTATGAGTTTCACAGTATTTTTGGACCAAGATATACCTTATTTCCGCCATTTTTATCCAAGTGTCTTCAGTCTCTTTGTGTGTAGTTAGTGGAGTAGTAGTACACGATTTGGGCGTCTCCGTAAGATTATTCTGTTTATTGCACTTAATATTTCGTAAATGGTTCAGCAACGATGCATCATACAGCACATTCTACCATCGGAAACAACGCAAAATTTATACCGTTTATAATCCTTAACGTTCCAAAAATGATTCAGAAACGTTGTCTTAGACAGTGTGTTTCACTGTTACAAACACGAAATTAACACGAGGTATCTAAATGGAAATTGTGGAAGTAACAACTTTCGGTATATAAGCCAGTAAATAGATTAATATACACTGATGTGACTAGACCTCATAATATCGAGTCGGATTCCTTTTTGCCCGGCGTAGTTGTAACAACTCGATGTGACGAGTCAACACATCGTTGTAAGTCCTCTGTAGAATCCGAGCGAGGTGGCGCAGTGGTAGCACACTGGAGTCGCATTCGGGAGGACGACGGTTCAATCCCGCGTCCGGCTATCCTGATTTAGGTATTCCGTGATTTCCCTACATCGCTCCAGACAAATGCTGGGATGGTTACAATAAAACGGCACGGCCGACTTCCTTCCCCGTCCTTCCCTAATCCGATGACACCGATGACCTCGCTGTTTGGTCTCTTCCCCCAAGCAACCCAACCCAAACCTCTGCAGAAATATCGAGCTATGTGGCCTCTGTAGCTGTCCATAATTGCGAAAGCGTTGCTGGTGCAGGATTTTCTGCACGTGCTGAACTCTTGATTATGTCCCATAAATGTTCGAAGGGATCCACGGTGGACGATCTTTGTGGCGACATCATTCGCTCGAAGTACCCACAATGTTCTGCAAACAATTGTGGCCCGGGACATGCCACATTTTCATCCATAGAATTTCCATTGCTGTTTGGGAACATGAAGTCCATGAACGGCTGCACAGTTGGTCTCCAAGTAGCCGAAGAAATGGTTCAAATGGCTCTGAGCACTATGGGACTCAACTGCTGTGGTCATTAGTCCCATAGAACTTAGAACTACTTAAACCTAACTAACCTAAGGACATCACACACATCCATGCCCGAGGCAGGATTCGAACCTGCGACCGTAGCAGTCGCATGGTTCCGGACTGCGTGCCTAGAACCGCGAGACTACCGCGGCCGGCTCCAAGTAGCCGAACATAACCATTTTCAGTCCATGAGCACGTCCATTTCATGTAAACGGAGCCTTACCAGTATGATGCCACCACCAAACTGTACAGTGCCTTGATGACAACTTGGGTCCATGGCTTCGCGGGTCTGCGCCACACTCGAACCGTACCTTACGTATAGATATCGGGACTAATCTGACCAGGCTACGGTTTTTCAGTCATCTGGCGTCCATACAATATGGTCACGAGCCCAGGAGAGGCGCTGCAGGTGTCGTCGTGTTGTTAGCAAAGGCACTCGCGTCGGTCGTCTGCTGCCGGGGCCCATTAACGCCAAATTTCGACGCACCATCCTAACGGATACGTTCGTCTCACATAGATTTCTGCGTTTATTTCATGCAGTGTTGCCCGTCTGTTAGCACTGACAACTCTACGCAAACGCCTCTGCTGTCGGTCAAGCGACAACCGTCGTCCACTGCGTTGTCCGTGGTGAGATGTCATGCCTGAAATACGGTATTCTCGGCGCTCTCTTGACACTGTAGGTCTCGGACTATTGAAATGATTCAAATGGCTCTGAACACTACGGGACTTAACATTTGAGGTCATCAGTACCCTAGAACTTAGAACTACGTAAACCTAACTAACCTAAGGACATCACACACATCCATGCCCGAGGCAGGATTCGAACTTGCGACCGAATCAGTCGCATAGTTTCCGACTGAAGAGCCTAGAACAGCTCGGCCACAGCGGCCGGCTGGCCTATTGAACTCCGCATCAATTTCAGAAATGGAATGTCCCATGCGTCTAGCCTCAATTACCATTCCGTGTTCAAAGTCTGCTGATTCCCGTCATGCAACCATACTCGCATCGGAAATCTTTCCACATGGATCACCTAAGCACACTACAAATGGTAGAGCGCCAATTCACTGGGCTTCTATGCTTTATCTATGCGATGCTACCGCCATCTGTATATGTGCATATCTTCATCCCATGGCTATCGACACACCAGTGTATAACGCGCCGCTTTAATGTGCTAAGGTAGCTACATTAACATGTCGAAGGTCGAAGATGTCTTCGTGCACTTTACCAGTTACTCTGAATCGTTCTGGACATCGTGCTTCATACCTTCAGACTGCACTGGCCAACTACATTGTTCTGTCACGTGGGGTTGCATAAAACTATACCGGTAGGGGCAACCGAGTCACCCTGTGTAGAGTACGACTATCACCCATTGGAACCTGGTACGCCTTCGTAGCTGAATGGTCGACGCGGCTGACTGCCATGCAGTTGGCCCAGGTTCATTTTCCGGTGAGGTCAGAGATTTGATCTGCTCGGGGACTGGGTGTTTCGCTGCCGTCTTCACCATTTCACCATCGTCGATGAGCACATTGCCAAAGAGGCGCCACATAAAAAGACTTGTACCGGTCGGCCGAATACCCCAGACAGGGTATCCCGGCCAAAAATTCCATACGATCATTTAACATATCAGAGATTGGTTTTTAGATGTGACAGATATTTTTTTTAATGACTGTCTCTCGCATGTAACTAGTAGCATGTAATCAATATCGACGCCATATTTGTGCCAGATCCAGTATTTTTGTCAAGGCACTCGTGTGACGCAGAGTGTTATCTGGCAACAGGCACTTTGACTGTGATACAGTGAAGTCCACACAGGTGAGGAGGAGCTTTCGGTTTGGTGGAGCGGCGCACCGCTCGCGAGGTTGCGGTGGCGACGGCATTTCCGGCGTCAGGGGAGGCGCGTAGTGCGTCTGACGCTGGGATGCCTCCGTGGCCGCTGGCCGGCGGCTCAGTCGATATGTGCGGCCGCCACGCCGGCGTGCGACGCAACGGTGCCCCAAGGTCGCGCCCGGCGCCGTTCACACCACACAAGGGAAGAGTACAGCGTCTGCCATTCGTATTCAGTGAGGCACCTGTTTGTAGCCCTAGAAAGGATACAGGGTTACTTCGTCACTCCACATGATTCTTTATGTTTCGGTGGATTCTTATATTTAATACTTGCAGAATGAAGTTTGAGCCAACGGTACGCGGACCGCGCTTTCGAACGTCAAAGTTAAGGGTGCAGAGTTCAACGTGCTTCTGAAAGGTCAGAAGCGATGTGACTTGTGGGTACAGTACGTGTGTGTTAACGTGGTGCCGAGCGGTCTTAGGCGCTGCAGTCATCGACTGTGCGGCTGATCCTGGCGGAGGTTCGAGTCCTCCCTCGGGCATAGGTGTATGTGTTTGTCTTTAGGATAATTTAGGTTAAGTGGTGTGTAAGCTTAGGTACTGATGATCTTAGCAGTTAAGTCCCATAGGATTTCACACACATTTGTTAACGTGGTATATGCTATCGCATCGCGCTACAGCGGCAGTTAGCTGTATTTGGCTCGCATATCGCTCTGCTCACCAAATAGAAGGGCGTAAACTTCCCGCGCTAGTTCCATTACAACACACATTTCCTCCATTGTCGGTATGTGGTGTACATAAACAAAAATTTCAGTCCTTTTTATACAAAGTGCATTTTAACCATCAGCTGTTTTTTGTCCCCATTAGTTATTTACCGGTTTCGGTTATTAACCATCATCGAGGAGGTTGTTAATATTATCCCATATTCCTCTGAAGCTGAACACTATCCAAAATACGCAGAGGAATTATAATGAAATGATTATCTCTAGTAGCATACAGGTGCTGATATAAGTCATGGGGACAGTTGAAAATTTGTACCACATCCAGGACTCGAACCCGGTATCTTCTGCTTACATGGCAGATACTCTATACATCAGAGCCACCGACGAAAGTGAGCCTCCCGTGAGACTCACATTCCGAACTTATTGTCCCGCACTATATTCGTAGTGTCCCGGCCCATTATACTCTTAACTCGCGGTTATACTGCCCATTCCCGTAAACTTTCAGGCACTGTTTGCGCATCTGCACAGAAGAAGATGGTCAAATGGCCGGTGAGCCCTAACTATATATGTATATGAAGATGGTATCTGTTCTTTTGGGGGTATTCATTTCATTGTAATTTTATTTAGCGAGTTGCATAGTGACCGACGGTATCTGAACAGATACCATCTTCGTATATATATTTAGCCAGTGGGATTGAACAAACAATTTATCTTATGATACTGACAATCATGCTTGACGTAAGATACGACTGTCAGCGTCTTAAGATAAATTGTTTGTAGAATTGCACTACATAACTTCGATATTGTTCAGCTTCAAAGGAATATGAGATGATTTTAGCTAATCTGTTGCACCCCACAACCTGGACGATGGTTAATGACCGAAACCAATGGACGACTAGTGGAAAAAATAAACAGCTGACGAAATTTAAATGAATTACAAAACATCAGCTCTGTATGGTACATTGATACAATTAAGGGTGGAGCTGAAAATGTGTGCCTGAAGTGCATTCTATCACGGGATCTCCTGCGTACTAGGCATCCACTATAACTCCCAAGTCACGGAGGACACATGAATTAGCGCAGCTGTGCGGATGTATCCCAAACAAGTCCCTCCCCCCCCCCCCCTCCTCTCCCTCCAGAATACTCACATTCTGAACTTACACCACACACTACGAAAGTAGTGTTCCCTGCACATTAATCTCAACGCTCGTGGCAAGGCCTATTCCCGCTTGAGTTCGGGCATATGTGTGCATCCACGAAGAAATTATCCTTGACTGTAATTATGTGTGTAAAGTTAAAATATACTTACAAAATACTTCATGGCTGTTAATCGACACCTCACGGGAAAATTACAAAACATTCAGTTTCTATTGATATGTCGTAAGACAAAACAGGACGTAAAATGTCCAGTCAGTAAGGTCACTGGCTTATAAAAGTCCCAATACAAATAGTACGAAGCAAATTTGCATTAGTTCTCCACATAAGATAAGAATTATGTCATCATTCTCGCTTTTTAGTAAAACTTTAATGTCAGTCTTACTCCATCACTGCTTCTGTTCAATAGCCGATTCTTTACAGCATACAAAACTTGAAACAACGAACTGCAAAATCTCTTACTGCAAGTAGTGCTAGATGTCTTGCACGTAAATCCCTTGGAAAAATCACACTCCTCAGACAGACCGCTCTTACATGGCAATTAAAATCGAATATTATGTAATATCCTTCCATTAAACTAATAAAATTTTCCAGAAACTACTAAAAAACATCAATGTCAATAAAAAAATTTGGGATCCAGCGAAGCTCAAGCCAGCCAAAGGACAATTGCTACTCCACTGACCTGCTTCTCTACTCGTTACACTAAGCTGACCACCAACAATTCGCGTCCACGCCATCTTAATTATCTCCTGAAAACTTTAATCGTAGGTATATTATTTAGTTCTTATTTTGTTATAACAAACTGTTCCATTAAAAATGCATTTTTGATGGATCCTCAATATTCTATCGCCTTGAAACGGCGTGTGGAGCACATGACATAAATCTGAATCAGGGAATCAGGCTGGGGTGTTCCCTTACAACCACTGTCTTTAACTTTTCTACGGACAACGTCATTGAAAATTAGAAATAAGGTAATTATCCAGGAATTAAAATAGGTAAACATTACATTAATATACTCAGGCATAAGTATATGGCAGTAAAGACGACCTCCTGTTAGCAGGAAAACGGCTGAATGGAATATGTGCAGGACGGAATCCAAAAATATCGTTAAATAAGACCAGCTATATCCTTTCTAGGTAAATATCAAATACGGCCGTAAATAATAAGTAACAACAAACAAATTGAACAGATGTAACAATTTAAATGTTTGGGTAGCAGGAAGAGTTATGAGTCTGATAGTGGTATAGATAAAAGCCTGCAAAATTTCAAGCAATATGTGCATTAATAGACAGAACACTTAGCAACAAAATACTTATTATTGTATGAAAGCGTGAGCTGGGCAAATGAAAAGAACGTAGGATGAAAAATACAAGCAGCAGATATGAGGTTGTCGAAAAGAGTAAATGCCTACACAAGTGTTAATGGAGACTGAAGATGTTTGAAATGAGTTGAATGTACGTGGTATAGATGTGGAAATAACTGATTACAAAATTCAAGTGGTTCAAATTGCTCTGAGCACTATGGGACTTAACATCCGAGGTGATCAGTCCCCTAGAACTTAGAACTACTTAAACCTAACTAACCTAAGGACAACACACACATCCATGCCCGAGGGAGGATTCGAATCTGCAACCGTATCGGTCACGCGGTTCCAAACTGAAGCGCCTAGAAGCGCTCGGCCACACCGGCCGGCAACTGATTACAGAAACAGGTGGGATTAACTCATGAATACCATTAAACATGAAGAAATACTCAACAAAACACTGAAATATAACCCTACAGGAAGGAGAGACCCAGATCGACCAAGGAAACCATGATAATAAATTTTTCTAAGGCGGAGTTAGCATATGCTTATTTATTTTGTGCGTGACAACGTTGACGATATACGGGCATTTCCTGACAATACTTCTATGTCAACAATTGATGATATTACTAAACTATTATTTGTAACTAGTAAAACATACAAAAAGTGATTAGTAGACAAAGACATTAACAGTAGTCCATGCCGGAAGTGTTTTGGTGTCGCAGGACCAAACGTGTAAAACAATTTGTTCTATGTCTCTTGCCTTCTGAGTGAAACAGTAAAAAAGATTTTACTGGGGTAAATTACTGGAACCCTGGTAGTTATTAACAATTTATTGACATGGCGACAAAATGTAAAGCTAACTGCTGTTGTATTTGCAAGCTTCCCTGCAGAAAAGGTTTTTACAGTTTATGCAATTGAGCTATTTTACAATTGACTTAGAGAGCCCTACAACCGTTAATCATATTTGCAATAATAATGTAGTGTATGCCTTAAACAAATAGGATCGCCGTTAAAATCTCAGAGCAAAATACTGTGCTATATTGCTGGGAGATTTGAAATGCTAAATATTTGCAAGATAAATAACACAATTTCCATTTTATTCTCGAAACAGGTTTAATACACACAGAAGCCAAATATATTTGAATTAGAAATCACAATTTTGTATTTCGCACTAGTTAGTCAATTACTAGGGATATGGGTTTAGAACTGTTCGTATTTTCGATACAAGTACGGCGCAGTAATTAAATATCTCGCCGTCGCCGAATTCGGAAACAATTCTCGACAGTGATGCTTATTGCTACACCGTACGTGTTTCATCGAAATACCAAGTAGCCCTAATACAATCTGTCGCCCCAGCATAACTCCATTAGAGATCGCATAAGCAGAAAACTAAAACTTCATCAAAATGTAAATCTCTGTATCACACTCGCCGTTCTCATTACACACATGTCACGTGCACGGCCTGGCTGGCAGAGTGAACACACGTGGCTGACTAACTTCCAACCCGACCACTTCTCTGATTTCCAAAATCCGTAATGTCGTTTCACGGAACAATAGCCCTCGTACGTCCGGCAGGTAGTAACAACGCAATAAATAAATAAATTAGTTAAATAAAAATGTTGCCGTGTGTGGTTATCTGGCCGCTTATTTTTGATACTGCAGCGAATTATGTCATAAACTATTATACATAAGCTGAGTCAGTAGGTATATTAAGAACTGAATAACGTGAAGTAATTTTTTACGAACCACGCCATAGTTTCGGAGATAGCTAGGTGCTGCATTGTCGTATGTGGGGGATGTGATTCCACGATGGATCACATTTCAGAAGCAAATGGCATATTGGTGGTAACTAGAAATCACAAATAAGTAAATATCAAGAGAAGAACGAAAAACGTCTCAGCGCTGACCATAAACAGGGCATCCTAAAAAAATTTCTGACGAACCAAATCAAGACACTTTGATACCGTTGTTGATAATCTATTCACGTCAGCTGCAGATGTGGGCAGAGGCCTCGATCTGCGAAAGATTATGGTCTTTTGAGGTATCTGTGCTGTTGAGTTGTGTTTATTTAATGAAATTCTGGCAAGCTGCGCTGCTACATAAACTGCCTGTTAATTTAGTCGAATTGAAAAGCTGACAAGAGGAAATATTGTGGAAACGTCGGGCAAAAAATAGTCAAAGCTCGTGGTAACAGCATATACATATTCAGTCACCACTCTAATTCTGGCGCAGTCATAATCAAACGGGTTGAACAGGTTAATTAAGTTGGCTCTTTTGAGTTCAAACGTAACATAGAACAGTAATTATTTCCGAGGTAGTGTGGTGTAAATAGAGTGACGGCAAAACATGTGACAATATAATGACGTTTACTAACCGGAATCTATGATCCAATATTTATCTAGTCAGTTTAAGTAACTGTAAACATAGATTTAAATGACAGAACATGAACCTTATAATTTGTAAGCGCAAGGGGACGTATTATACAAGGAATAACGACAAGCGCGTCTGACGCTCAAGGAAAGGTCGAAGTGTAAGAATCCGTGGAGGTTATCGATTACGCCGATACATCCATCTATAAAAAAAATTTTAAAAATAAGAAAACGCGTCTGCACACTAAATATCGGAATCGGTTCACATTTATCAAGGGTAGTCCATCAATGATTTTGTATTTAAAGTCTGTAGACCAAGGAATAAATACCACATACTCAGGCGATGAAATCCACGTGGATTTTCAAGAAAATCATAAGCTCCGTAATTGAACAAATAACCAAATAACAAAATGAATAGCGAAATATCATCTGCGGCATTTAGGCCGATGAAAACATTTATTCGAACGAGTTTTCTTATGATGGACTCAAATCGTGTGGTTCGTCACACATTCTGACTTTAATCAATGAAGTCAGCAGTTTGTGTGAGAATAATAAGAAAAATACTTTTAAATCGTATTGAGTAAAAGAAAAAATCCCTCAACTCCATTTATTTGGTGTGGAGCACATGTATTATAGCTTCCAACTACAACAAAATGAAACCAGGTAATGGAGTGAGAAGAGTAAGTATTTATTACTGTTAAATGAACAGGTCATTTTGATTTTGTAATTTATCGGTAAAGGCAGACGGAAATTTAATAGTCATGGGGGACTGGAATTCGAGAGTAGGAAAAAAGAGAGAAGGAAACATTATATGTGAATATGGATTGGCGGTAAGAAATGAAAGAGGAAGCCGTCTGTTAGAATTTTGCACAGACCATAACTTAATCATAGATAACACTTGGTTGAAGAATCATAAAAGAAGGTTGTATACATGGAAGAATACTGGAGATACTAGAAGGTATCAGATATATTATATAATGGTAATACAGAGACTTAGGAACTTGGTTTTAAATTGTAAGACATTTCCAGGGGCAGATGTGGACTCTGACCACAATTATTGGTTATGAACTGTAGATTAAAACTGAAGAAACTACAAAAAGGTGGGAATTTAAGGAGATGGGACTTGGATAAACTGACCAAACCAGAGGTTGTACAGAGTTTCACGGAGATCATAAGGGAAAAATTGACAGGAATGGGGAAAATAAGTACAGTAGAAGAAGAACGGGTAGCTCTGAGGGATGAAGTAGTGAAGGCAGCAAAGGATGAAGTAGGTAAAAAGACGAGGACTAGTAGAAATCCTTGGGTAACAGAAGAAATATTGAATTTAATAGATGATAGAAGAAAATACAAAAATGCACTAAATGAAACAGCCAAAAAGGTATACAAACGTCTCAAATGAGATCGATAGGAAATGGAAAATGGTTAAGCACGGATGGCTAGAGGATAAATGTAAGGATGTAGAGGCTTATCTCACTAGGGATAAGATACTTACTGCCTACAGAAAAATTAAAGAGACCTTTGGAGATAAGAGAACCACTTGTATGAATATCAAGAGCTCAGATGGAAACCCAGTTCTAAGCAAAGAAGGGAAAGCAGAAAGGTGGATGGAGTATATACAGGGTCTATATAAGGGCGATGTACTTCAGGACAATATTATGGAAATGGAAGAGGATGTAGATGAAGATGAAATAGGAGATACGATACTGCGTGAAGAGTTTGACAGAGCACTGAAAGACCTGAATCGAAACAAGGCCCCCGGAGTACACAACATTCCATTGGAACTACTGATGGCCTTGGGAGATCAGCCCTGACAAAACTCTACCATCTGGTGACCAATATGTATGAGACAGGCGAAGTACCATCTGACTTCAAAAAGAATATAATAATTCCAATCCAAAAGGAAGCAGATGTTGACAGATGTGAAAATTACCGAACCATCAGTTTAATAAATCACAGCTGCAAAAAACCAACCCGAATTCTTTACAGACGAATGGAAAAACTGGTAGAAGCCGACCTCGGGGAAGATCAGTTTGGATTCCGTAGATATGTTGTGACACATGAGGCAATACTGACCCTACGACTTATCTTAGAAGAAATATTAAGGATAGTCAATGTTGTGAAAGCTTTACAATGTTGACTGAAATACTCTCTTTCAAATTCTAAAGATGGCAGGGGTAAAATACATAGAGCGAAAGGCTATCTACAATTTGTACAGAAAGCAGATGGTAGTTATAAGAGTCGAGGGGCACGTAAGGGAAGCAGTGGTTGGGAAAGAAGTGATACAGGGTTGTAGCCTATCCCCGATATTATTAATTCTGTATACTGAGCAAGCAGTAAAGGAAACTAAACAAAAACTCGGAGTACGAATTAAAATCCATAGAGAAGAAATGAAAACATTGATGTTCGACGATAACATTGTAGTTCTGTCAGAGACAGCAAAGGACTTGAAACATGAAACAGCAGTTGAACGGAATGAACAGTGTCTTGAAAGGAGGGTATCAGATGATCATCAACAAAAGCAAAACGACGATAAAGGAACGTAGTCGAATTAAATCGGGTGATGCTGAGGGTATTAGATTAGGAAATGAAACGCTTAAAGTAGTAAAGGATTTCTGCTATTTGGGGAGCAAAATAACTGATGATGGTCGAAGTGGAGAGGATATAAAATGTAGACTGGCAATGGCAAGGAAAGCGTTTCTAAAGAAGACAAATTTGTTAACATCAAGTATCGATTTAGAAAGTCGTTTCTGAAAGTACTTGTATGTAGCCATGTATGAACGTGAAATGTGGACGATAAATAGTTTGGACAAGAAGAGAATAGAAGCTTCCGAAATGTGGTGCTACGGAAGAATATTGAAGATTAGATGAGTAGGTCACATAAATAATGAGGAGGTATTGAATAGAATTGTGGAGAAGAGGAGTTTGTGGCACAACTTGACAAGAAAAAGAGACTGGTTGGTAGGACATGTTCTGAGGCATCAAGGGATCACAAATTTAGCATTGGAGGGCAGCGTGGAGGGTAAAAATCGTAGACGGGGACCAAGATATGAATACACTAATCATATTCAGAGGGATGTAGGTTGCAATATGTACTGGGAGAAGAAGAAGCTTGCACAGGATAGAGTTGCATGGAGAGCTGCATCCAATCAGTTTCAGGTCTGACGACCACAACAACAATAACAACAATTTATCGGTGTGCGTATCAGAGAGAGAACAAGTTATGTTAAACAGTCTTTGGTCTTGTTGTGGGGCAGTCTATGCCTCTGCGCAGTCTAATACATTCTTAGTTGAAGTGTGGTAAGTGATGGACGTATTCAGTACCGCTTGTGATTATATCTATTACATGAAGGAAGATTTATTATAAAGGACAGTAGGCACGAATACCATGTATACATTGAAAGGCAAAATGAATGTAAATTATTGATAACTTTATTTATTAAAGAGAAGGAGTTTGAGGTAAGACTACAGCACTGCCGAGTTAGTCGGAAAAATTGTCAGCTAGTTAACTTGCACAGAGCTGAGACAGAGACTACCCCACTTCCCTGTGTCATGGTTTGCTTATTAATTTATTAAGTAGTTTGGTTTTTATAGAAATTCTCTGTTAACTTTGTGCCTTTTTGCAAATCGTTGTTAACCTTATCAAGCATAGCATTGTTCAGACCGATATTATGTGTGAAGAACAGGCGAAAATTAATTCTGTCTTTTTTAATACATACTTCCTTCTAAAATCGTTGTCTTGGAATATCATTTCATAAGAAAAGTTGCTCCCGCCATCCTGCTGTTTATAGAAAGTTTATCAATACATATTACAATACACATCCTGAAATACATGAATGAAAAGAAAATCCTGTTACAATATTCATACACTACGTTGAGACTCCTTCAAGGAATGCTACGATCTTCTACTAGAAACTCATACTGTGCATACACTTTAATAATCTTCCAGCCTCCAATTCCTAATCGTCCAGTGAAAGCCAAAGACCACCCACAGAGAACTAGATTTGTTGTGACTGACTATTAGCAATTTTTCAGACCAAAAGTTTTATTTACGTAAGTTTACAAGGTTGATGACAGAAATAAAAGAAAGGTAACCATAACAATGCCAGTAAAAGACTCCTAATTGAGGCAAACAAAAGTTTACTTGTAATTTTCCACTAAGGTATCGGGGTAACACTCACAGTAGTAAAAGTCTAGTGCAGAGATGGAGACACAAACTTCAGGGGTCGAAGTCGACAAGGATGGCACCCAGAGTCAACAGAATTTTGGGGCTGGTTATAGCTCCTAAATAGCTGTCTGCAGCCAATCAGGTTATGGTGTAGTGATACCTCCTGCAGGCCGTGGCTCGAGCTACCCACTGCAGGAAGCAATGCTCGGAATGTCTGTTTCCATTATCTTGTATATTAATATCCGGTGTTTACCGTGGTGCTTTTGGTACGCCTTGGACATAGACAACCCTGTCCTCTGTGATGTAATGTGGGTTGCCGACCCTCAGTGGCTATCTTGGCTCCGGCGTAACAGCATCCTTAGCTGAATTATCAGTCACAACTTCTCTCTCCAGCGATTTTATTGCAAACACCGAACCAGAGGCACGCTAGTCAGTTACTCTGAAACTACCATCAGGGTTTTTAAGAATATCTAGGAAGGATCGTTATTACGTTGGTGTGCAATACTTACTGACGAAAGTAACTCTGGCATGATGTGTCACTACGAAGTAACGTCCCTCGGTGAAACTTGGATGATACACAGAAAGAACTGCTACAGCATACCGTTGAAGTTAACTGAAAGAAATAAATAGCGATCTGTACGAAAAAGACACTTTTACTCGAAGACAATAAATACAGTGAAATCACCACGACTTATGGTAGCATGCTGCACATTGCGAAAAGTGCTGACCAGTCCATCCGCCCAGTGTTATCTCGTTCCAAAAGCTCCCCGACCAGCAATGTTCTATGAGGTCGCTCACTGTCATCGCTAAAATGAAGTCAGTGCAGAATGATCCTCTGAAATTATGTACATTAGGAAGGAGTACAGTGTCACAATAAGACTGTGAGTCTGCTGTGTACAAACAGTAAGCGGTCAGGACGTGTATGGAACGCTATGCTTTCCCACACCACAACATGCATTCAAATGTGCAAAAGATTACTTAATTCCCGAGCTGAGGGATAAATTTTATGTTCAAACGAATATGGTGGACAATCCCTACTACTTCAGAACTCCTTTTGACACCGTACAGTACTGCCATTTCGTGACAAAATTAAGGGATTACGAGTAGTGGGCCAGATTTTCGACTGGATACGAGACTTCCTTACAGATAGAAATCGACAAGTCGCTGCTAATGGAACAAAAGCGACGGATGTGAAAGTAATTTGTGGAGTACTAAAAGTAAGTGTGATAAGAACGTACTCTTTACTCTTTCTGGCGTTCCCCAAGGTAGTGTTATAGGCCCTTTACTCTTCCTTATCTATATAAACGTTTTGGGTGACAATCTGAGAAGCCATCCTCCGTTGTTTGCAGATGACGGTGTCGTTTATCGACTAATAAAGTCATCAGAAGATCGAAACAAACTGCAAAACGATTCAGAAGATATATCTTAATGGTGCTAAAATTGGCAGTTGACCCTAAATAACGAAAAGAGTGAGGTCATCCACATGAGTTGTAAAAGGAACTCGTTAAACTTCGGTTACACGGTAAATCAGTCTAATCTAAAAGTCGTAAATTCAAATAAATACCTAGGTATTACAATTACGAACAACTTAAATTGGAAGGAACACATAGAAAATTTTGTGTGTAACGCGTTTTATTGGCAGGACGCTCAGAAAATATAATAGACCTACTAAGGAGACTGCCTACAGTAATCTTGTCCGTTCTCTTTTACAAGATCGCTGAGCGGTGTGGGATCCCTACCAGATATGACTGACGGAGTACATCGAAAAAATTCAAAGAAAGGCAGCATTTTTTGTATCATCACAGAAATTATAAACGATTTGGGCTGGACATCATTAAAAGAAAGGCGTTTTTCGTTGCAACGAAATCTTCTCACGAAATTCGAATCACCATCTTTATCCTCCGAATGCGAATATATTTTGTTGACACCAACCCACATAGGGAGGAACGATCACCAAGATAAAATAAGGGAAAACAGAGCCCGTGCGGAAAGATATAACTGTTCATTATTTCCGGACACTATACCTGATTGGAATAATAGAGAATTGTGAAGGTGGTCCGATTAACTCTCTGCCAGGCTCTTAAATGTGATTTGCAGAGTATCCATGTAGATGTAGATGTAGATGTATATAAATAACCTAGTAGAAAGCGTCGAAAGCTGTTGAAACTGTTCGCAGGTGATGCGATTGTCTATAAGTAGCAGAGGATTGATGGATGGTGCAGTGTCGGGCTATTGAACCAGGACGTAAATAAATGTAACACATTGCACATACACAGAAAAAAGTCACTGTTGTACAAATACACTCCAGATAACTAATTGCTGGGAACAGTATCTACCGTAAAATATCTTGGAGTAACTATCCAGAGCGACCTTAAGTGGAATGACCATACAAAACAAATTGTAGGGAAAGCTGATGCCAGACTGACATTGCTAGTAAGAATCTCAACAAATTGTAATTAATCCGCGAAGGAAGTCGCTTACAAGGCGCTTGTTCTACTGATTATTGAGTACTGTTTATGAGACTGGGGCCTTTACCCGGTAAAACTGATAGAAGAGAGAGAGAACACCCGAGAAGAGCGGCGCGTTTGGTCAGATCGTTTAGTTTGCGCGACAGAGTTACCTAGATGCCCAAGAGACTACAGTCGCAGACACTTCAAAGGCGGCGCTGTGCAATACGGAGAGGTTTGCTACTGAAATTTCGAGAGAGCATTTCCAGATAGCGTAGGAGAACATATTACTTCCTATCATATACATTTCGAGAAATGACGTTGGCGAAAAAAATTGTGATATTAGAACTAACGGAAAGGTCCACCGACAGTCAGTCTTCCCACGAGCCATCCGCGAGTGGAACAGGAAAGCTGGTAGGGGTCATTCAGTGGTACCAGGTGTACCCTCTGCTTCAAGCTGTTAGGTTGACAGCGAAGTATGATGCAGATTTACATAGAACCGCAATAATACGTGCTATTCGTCTAACCAAAAAGCGAAGTAATATGTTTTTCTTTTGTGTTTTGATAACTGAAGGTTGAGCTTGAGAAATGGTTGAAGTGTCAACATGGGTGAGGAATATACTCACATTTTACAAGAACGTGCTTTGCGAATATTATAGTACCTTTATCCAGAATAAGGGAGCCTATTGCCCACATCGTTCTCGATAACAGTGAAATCTGACAGTTCATATACGTGTTTGGAGAGAGAGAGATTGATTTTCGATTGAGACTTTACTTTAATTCGTAACTGGTACCTGAATTTTCATTGCTGCCTCCTTAAATGATCAGCTTCTGCACCATTTGGTGACGTATTATAATTTGGAGGAAGTTATTGTTCTTTAAGATTTAAAGTACGACTCTGTTGGTTAATTGGTCGTATTGCGGAAAGCTTTGAGTCCAAGTTTTTCGTAGCTTTTCCTACCTAAGGGACCACTGTTGTAAGTAAATCAGATCAAATAGCAATCTGTTTTCGTGAGAAAAGGAGATTGCTTGGCACGCAAACTTTCTTTCAAACTACACGTCCTGCTACATCAAAACACGCCCTCTTTCCACAAGATACAGATTAACAGTCTTCTTTTTTTAATACATCAATTGTAATTTTTTTCTAGAGTCCATACTCAAAGATTCACAACTACTATCGTTGCAGGAATTGCGCGCTAAAGAGTTTCTTGCTGTCCAGCTGCGCTTCATTTGGTATTTACAAATTTAAATGAGCACCACAGAATAAAATTAGGCAAAAATTAGTTAGGAAAAGGGCAGTGAGGCTCACATAACATTACTACAGCTGCTTGAGACTGTATCTTTAGTGTATTTACGAGACTCCTTAGTAACGTGATTTTACCGTATGGGAAAGCATTAAGCGATGTCAGCATGCTTATAACTCCACTGCCTCCTTAATCGCTCGAAAACTCATAGTACTGCTGGACAATTAGAGATGGTGGACATCGTAGTAAGAACAAAAGAGCAATTCTCTTAAAAAAAGAAGCATTTATGATTGTTTTTAACAGCATTTTCTTCACAAGATAATATACTCACTCTTATATCTCTTAGACCACAAAAGCGTTCGTCTGTGAGTTCTCACAGTTCTCATTTAGCCACGAAACGAAACCAACAGTTTCAATTTAAGGTTTTGTTTTTGTAAAATTCATTTCATAGTGAGAGATCGTTCAATTACATGTAAAAAGGACATTTTTATCGATACTTTAATAATTGTATATTGATTTATGTTCCCACAACGAAGTAAATTTAGGCCGTTGACTGCTTATGCTAGAAACACAGGCAGCTTGTGTGCTTCACAGCGTCATCCATACTGCGCTCCAGGTCAGACATATCCTACGGATTCTTGCGAACACGCGTGCACAAGTGGAACGACTTGTGGGCCATCTGATGAACAAGGCAGGTTTGTGTGTGTAATTTGATAGGAGTGTACAGTACCGTTAGCACTGGACTTGCTGGCTGCTGAGTAAATCTTCCAGAAATGAAATGAAATTGCTGTCACTCTTGCATCTGGCAGCGACAAGTGGATGAAAATATTTGATTATGTTTTTAATCCTATAGCATGGGAATGCAGATGCGCATTGTATAGACAGTGAGTATGGAGAAGAGCTCTTACGGAGGAATTAAAATTTATCCGTGTTTTTGAGAATGTTTAGAAGAGTCTAGAAGTTCTTTCCCTGTAATGCGTGAACTTAAAGGCGGACTCTTTGTACTGTTTACCGGAAACTACCAAATATCTGAAACACAAAATAAACGTACTACATGGAATGCGTCCGAGTTTACGTTAAAATGAAGTGTTGTATGGAAGTAGTGGAGGCCTATTTCTACAGCAGTGACTTAAAATAGCACAGTCATTAACTTGGCCTGAACACAGCAGAGATAAACCGTGAATGTTGGGTTCAAACGTCTAATTGAAAACTTTGTGGTAAATGGCTGTTTCGTCTATCGAAGGACCTTCAAAGTATCAGAGACAAGCAACAACTACTGATTTCGTAATTTACTTTTTACAAATTTGTAGGTGTAAGAGATTTTAATCTAACCCCATTGTAGAACAGGTGACACAATCGAACTTACTACATATCGAGAGGGCTCAGTCATAAGAGGCTGGAATCGCTGGCATACGACGGGACTGCGGTTCATTCTCCAGTTCAGACAACCAGGTTTAGGGAATTTGGTAATTTCCCTAAATCGCCGAAAGTGGTTTCTTTGAAACAAAGACGGACGTCTTCTTTACCGATCTTTAAAAAATCCGAATTTATGATCTTTCCCAATGGACTCTGTAGTAGACGGATCGTGAAACATTAATCTTCATTTCTTCCTTTAAATAAAAACATACGGTTACGTTAGGTTTCGTTTAGCGGGCAGTCGGAATATTTGTTGTCCTGTAAACGACGAGAAGGGGTCAAAGTCCTGTGACTGTGTAGATAAAGTAACGGTTGGAAGGAATCACACAGGTGTGTCGTCTGCAGTAGCTTAGCAGTATGAAGCCCTCGCGCTTACATCCGGGTGAACTCATCAAAGTGGGCGAGTTCTGGAGGGCATCAGCCTCATCGGGTCACTTTTCTGGAATATGATGAATGAGATACTCATCGAAAGTCTGACGAGCTCACCCAGCCGTAAACCCGAAAGTTTTACACTGCTTCGTTTCACCTGGAAAGAGAACGAGATCGTAAAGCATAGGAACATAAAAGTAGACCACCAATAAACTGTTGTTTCGAAAGGTGGTATCTCATAATATAGTATCAACACTAAAAATTTAACAAAATTGCACATAAGTAAGCAAGTTCAGTCAGAAAAACGGCCACAAATGATGTGATTTGTATTGCACCTATTAAGTGTAAAATGACCAAATTAAACTTCGAAGTCACAAGCACAGTCTCAAGATGGACTTTTTTGTTTTCAGTAACCAAACGGTGTACCTGTGAGAGAAAAATAGTGAATTGTAATTTATTTTGTATTACCTGTCTGCGTGCTCTATAACTGTTAGGGAAGACGTACCTAAGCTTGCAAAAAGCTAGATTACATTACAGTTAATCGGATCGTGTATATCAAAGTGTTGTCCGGATCGTTTGGTTTAATGTTGACATCTTTATGAGAGTGCCAAGGGCCTTCAATAAATATGAGTGTACGACTGTAAAGTAGTCGTTATTGATTAATGGATCATGTACTGTACTACTGCTGAATACTCTACTATTGTTCTGTTCTTTCATTACTCCAAACATCCAAAAAGGTTCAGATGGCTCTGAGCACTATGGGAATTAACATCTCAGGTCATCAGTCCCCTAGAACTTAGAACTACTTAAACCTAACTAACCTAAAGACATCACTCACATTCATGCCCGAGGCAGGATTCGAACCTCCGACCGTAGCGGTCGCGCGCATCCATACTGAACGCCTAGAACCGCTCGGCCACCATCGCCCGGCGTCCAAACATTCAACCGGTCTTCGGTTAGATTAATACCGTACGCACGAGATGAGGTAAGATGTGGCTGGAACCACAAATTACTTTTATGGAAACTTCAGGGTGAAGGACACGAACCGTAATTTCCTAACACACATTTATGAAATCAACCAAGAGACAATGATTATTAATTACCAAGCAAACTAATGCTAGCAGTTTATAATAGGTACCTGCTGTCTACAATGTATAAGTGCGATCAAAAAGGTTCCCATTGAGGGCGTTGCTGCTGCGCGTGTGTAACCCAGAGCGACTCCGACGAGGGTATATACGCACATACATTTAGGCAAGGGTTTAGTGAGGGCTTCGAACGGAAACTTTCTGGACGCTCTTTGTATATAACTGAGATAACGCCGATTGAAGCAGTTTGTACATATTATGTTGGTGTCAGGTTCAAATCGTTCAGATGGTTCAAATGGCGGAGGGGTGAAGTGGACTGCGGTAGTCGTCGTGGGGCTATGGACCACTGCGGCTGCGGCGGGGTCGGAGCTTCTCTGTCGTTTCTAGGTCCCCGGTTAACATACAATACAATACATACAACCTAAGGACATCACACACATCTATACCCGATGCAGTATTCGAACCTGCGACCGTAGCAGTCGCGTGGTTCCGGACTGAATCTCCTGGAACCGCTTTTGGTGTCAGGCAAATGAGTTTAAGTTACATGTGAATTTTTGGTTTCGGATATTAACACGAGAAATAACGTCGAGAATTGAGTGTACAACTCTGCTAGAACATTCTAGACCGTAGAGTCAATTGGTATTTTCATCTGCAAGGGGAATAACATGACAAATTACTGCTAGTCAGTATGCGTCACGTGTTCTGACTTCCTTCGAAAGGACACTCAGTAGGTACGTCTGTCTGTTATGACGGGAGACGGTGATAGTTGTGTGTACGATCTTTCTTTTTACAACTTTGAGTTAATGGGCTATATCTATTCAGTATTTCATATTTGAGAGAGGCCCGTGACGTCTGTGTACTCCGCATTCCTTGAGTTTATAGGAGATAGTAATAATTCTCTTTTTGTTATTCTGGAATGTTACTTCAGCCGAAAGATTCATTCCTGACGTTTGTTTCGAGGGCCTGAACTATGTCGAGGTATTCTTATAGATCGCAGATTTGTTCCAAATTTAATGGACTTTCACTTTTCTTTATTTTTGCACTATTTTCCTGACATCTTGCTCGGTGTTGGATTGCAACATCGTGATATGTTACAGAGAGTATGGAGTTATTAAACGATCTAAGGAAAGGCTTATTCCAGATATTTTTGTACCAACTAGTCCCTTGTGATGTAAGATCAGACTTAAAATCTAGCTAGTAGTCGCAACTCCAGCTTTGAGCCAGTTTTTAATCGACGGTTGTAAAATGCCGTTATTTACACCAAGGAATTGAACTTTTCTAAAATACGAATAAAAAATAATGCGTAAATAATCATAGAATTATTATTCCTAAAACATTGCAAATTGGCTGCCAGAAAATAAAAACATAATTATTAAATATAAAAATCAACTTTAAATATATTACATACATAAAAAGCACTTTTTAAAAATAGTTATATCGTTCTATGGATTATATAGTTATATTTTTATGGGCCTATGGATGAATAATTAATCTAATCTAAACATGTAATATTTCACCCGATCACCCAATACCATGACAAGTACCGTTACAGAATCAGAAGTAAACTTCTCGAATTTTGTGACATAGTTTAAACGTTTAGAGGGAATATTACCAAACGGTGTGACAAAAAGCTAAATAAGAAATGTGAAAGGAATAGGGAGAAAATTCTGGTATGCTACAGTACACGACTTAAGATAACAACAGTAAAAGTCCAGCCAGACCTTTCCTAGATTGATGCCTACAGTGGTTGACGTTACTATCAAGCGATTTTGGCGTAAGACACATAGGAAATTTAGAGGCAGTCTACTAAGATAGTAACAGTGCAGTGAGGTCCACAGAAAAGTCCAGCAGAGAGATCCACGTACTTTAAAATGGAATCATTGACGGAAAAGAACTGTTTTTCTTGTTGGGCTCTTCTGGATAAATTAAGAGAGTCACGGCTTAAGGTGGACAGTGTGGTAATTCTAGTACTTCTATTGTTTATCTCAAATTTAACAAGAAGTCTTTTAACTTCTTTAACGACAGATGACGAAGTAGGACAAATCCTTGATATTCGAACGTAGTACAAGCCATTATGCACGCTGAGTGTTGATGCAGAGTGAGCTGTTTCTCTCTGCCAGTTATCGGTTTCTGGTGCCAGCTAACGAGAGCTTGCCACAAATCACTAATGCACGTGAGGTGGGAGTTGTAATCACAGACTAGTGCGGTGAATGTGCGATGTTTCAGCGCGACGACAGCTCGCACCCGGCAGCCGCGATGCTTGCTGGCCGACATCAAAGTACCGGCGTGGTACGTATCAGCAGGTCGAATGTGAGGGCTATTAAATATTGAAACAGAGTCCGAATGAGGTTAGCGGCCGTGCTTCAGTCAATACGGGCCTGCGAGCCACGGCTGGTATGCGGCTACTGACAGCTGTTCGAATCACGGCGCCCTGAACGACGTTCTGCCAGCAGCGTTTGAGCGTTCAGCGTCTACATCGACACAGCAAGCCGAACAACGAAACGTTTCACGCCATATAGTATGTGGTCGCAACCACTATCGAGGTTGCCAGTGGCGTGGTCGTCGTAATGGTCACCAATATCGTATACAAAGTCATAAACATTATCGTCACAGCTATCGTTGTCGCAATCGTAGTCGTCGCCTTTATCACCCTGTCGCGTCGATTTACATGAATTCTGGCTGCTCAGCCCTCCTATACAGGGAGTTTCCAAGAGCTAGCAAAACTCCAACAGGATACAGAGAGTACTTTACTGAATAATTTGAGATAGGGAGCCGGGGGTCGGAGAAGCCAGCTTAAGGTGATATGGAAGTAAACCTGTCTACCGCATTGTCTACTGCTTTGTAGCTTATTTAGAATTAAAATACGTACACGTTTACACGTACTGTGCTCCTTATCTACATGTACATTCTTCATTTTATGTAAGGAAACGAGGAGGACGATCCTGATTCCTAGGAAATATTTCCTTGTCGCTGGGTTGGAAGAGGAGGTCCTATTCCATTTCCTATGATGATATCTAAAGTCACTTGTGTATAGCACCCCAGTGATACGGAGATGGAATTAGGTGCCAGAATTGTAGCTGCTTGCGATGTGGTTCAAAACACACCAGGGATATATGTCAGGGCGCGTCACAATCTTCTTCGCTAATGTTTTGCTTGCATTGAGGTTGATGGCCGTCTTTTTCAGCACATTTTGTAAGGTACAGTACAATGGCACGTTCATTGTATGAACGACGGTATTTACAGTTACCTGTAAGTAATGTAAATAAAAAGTGCCCTGTACTGTGATTGTATCCCTATTATCTCCTTAAACTGGCTTCTCCGAGCCCTGGTTCCGTACCACAGCATCCCCTGTTGTAAGTAAGCTGTTTAGGTTTTTTTATTGGTAACGCCGCCGTCACATAGCGCTCTGTATAAAAATCACTGGCTGTGCTGTGTGCAGTCTGTGTTTAGTTTGCATTGTTGTCTGCCATTGTAGTGTTGGGCAGCGGCAGCTGGATGTTAACAGCGCGTAGCGTTGCGCAGTTGGAGGTGAGCCGCCAGCAGTGGTGGACGTGGGGAGAGAGATGGCGGAGGTTTGAAATATGTAAGAATTGGTGTCATAAACTGATACATATATTATGACTATTAAGGTAAATACATTGTTTGTTCTCTATTAAAATCTTTCATTCGCTAACTATGCCTATCAGTAGTTAGTGTCTTCCGTAGTTTGAATCTTTTATTTAACTGGCAGTAGTGGGGCTCGCTGTATTGCAGTAGTTCGAGTAACGAAGATTTTTGTGAGGTAAGTGATTTGTGAAACGTATAGGTTAATGTTAATCAGGGCCATTCTTTAGTAGGGATTTTTCGAAGTCAGATTGCGTTGCACTAAAAATATTGTGTGTCAGCTTAAGCACCTTCGTGTATAATTGTTCAAAGGGGACGTTTCACATAGACCAGTCTTGTAAAATTGTTCTAAGGGGACGTTTCATATGTCGACCCTTAGCCGAGGATACCTCACTGGAATCTTCTGATTTTTTCCTTGTAGTTTGTGTAATTAGTGTAGCTTTTGTTTATTGCTAGCGCGTAATCATAGAGAGAATTTCCTTTGTAGTTGCAGTCTTTCATTGTTGTACAGTAAAATATTTGTGGCATGCATGTAGTTTTGCACGAAGTATTTCGCAGTTGTGCTTGCAATTAACCAGATATTATTTTCAGTGCTATGTTAATGTGTTCTCTTATTTTTGTTCTTCAAATTGTGTTTTTCTGTGTTGTCGTGTGAAAAATTGTGACAATAATGGTGTGTGAAAAACGTAATACCAGGCTCCAAAGTAAACTGAGAAATGACAGTGAAGACGAAAGCAGTGTGTTAGCGCCACCATGTAATGAATTAACTAATGTTCGAAGTAGTAATTTGGTAATTGTGTGTAGGGAAATGGAGCGGGTTGCAAATAATGGTGTAGGCAGTGAAACAATTAGTAAACAGGGAAGCATTATCGGTCGATCGGTCGGCAACAGCTCGCCTCAGGATTCCGAAATGACAGGACACAATCTTGCAAATACTGTAGATTCAGATTTTGCGTCCTCACCGTTTTCTCAAACAAATCAAGACACATTTCCTGCTTTTCAAAATGCGAATATTGCCGGTTCAAATGCACTGCCGAAAAGCACTGAGGAACCTGTTTCAGACACCAGTGCACTGTTATTACAGTTAATGCAACAAATGGGACAAAAGCTTCAAAAGTTAGACACAATGGAACAAAATCTTCAAAAGTTAGACACAATGGAACAAAATCTTCAAAAGTTAGACACAATGGAACAGAATCAGAGACCAACACAGCAAAAGTTAGACACAATGGTACAAAATCTTCAAAAGTTAGACACAATGGAACAAAATGAGAGACAAACACAGCAAAAGTTAGACACAATGGAACAAAATCACAGACAAACAGAGCAAAAGTTAGACGCAATGGAGCAAAAGCTTCAAAAGTTAGACTCAGTGGAACATACGCTTGAACAAACACGTGAAGATTTAACTACTGAATTACATAAAATCGAATCGAAATGTCAAAAAGTCTGTAATGACGTAAAAAACACAAATTTGTGAGCATTTCCAACCTATTTTTTCGCGGCATGAAAATGCATTACAGAATCACGAAGCAGCCATAAAAGAACTGCAAACAATTGTTCATGAAAATCATGAGACCTTGCAAGCTAAAATTGACTCAGTTGCATCTACCGATTCGGTTACGTAACTTGCAAAAACTCAAGAAAACTTAAAGGACACAGTAGATACTCTGAAAAATGGTTCAGAAAGACACATGGAGGACATTAGTTCATTATCAGTGAAAGTAGTTGAACTTTCGGATCAGCTAAATAATTTATCTACGAAGGTAGATGATAATTTGAATGACACAAAACCGGCAGTCTTTAATGACACAGAAGAGTGCGAACAAATTAGGAAATTCAAACAAAGTCTGAATCAAATTAGTACGCAACACCAAAGAGAAATCCGAGAAGTACAAGATCAGCTGACACAGGTAATACAACAATTACGTATTTCAGAGGACACTCGCGCTCCAATACGGGAAGAGGGACATAGAAATACGGAACAGCCACAAAATAATAACACAGGGCACTTCGGAAATAATGAAAGAAATTGGCAAGGTACACCGAATTCTGAAATAGAACCGCCGACACGACGTAACAATGACCGATATGCTACCCGCCGAGACGATGATTTTGACTATAAGCTGTTCATTACTACACGTAAATTCGAAACATTTAAGAATTCTGGCAACGACATTCATCCACAAGCGTGGCTCCATCAATTCTCTCACTGTTTTCCTCCCAACTGGTCACTAGAGCACAGATTAGAATTTATGTGTGGCTACTTAGAGAATGAACCAGCTGTAAGAATGCGATCGGTCATTCACGATTGCCACAGTGAAGGAGAATTTTACCATGCCTTCCTCTCAGCATATTGGTCCCAAGCCACACAAGACCGATTAAAACATGGCATCATGATGATGAAACATTTCGAACAATCTGAATTTTCCAGTCTTGTGAAATATTTTGAAGACATGTTGCACAAGAATCAGCACCTGTCAAACCCATACAGCCCATCAGAACTCATCCGCATTTGCTTAATCAAATTACCTGAACATTTACGGCATATTATTTTGGCAGGCCGTTGCAAAGACGACATTGAAGCTTTTCAGGGACTCTTACAAGAATTAGAAATTGACACTGACAATCGCGGAACGCGAAAACAGGAACACAACAATTACAGGTCACATCCGTCGCAATTCCGCAATGAAAGAAATAATAACTGGACACGACAAGGCTATTCTCACAATACAAATCGTGACCAAAACAGACACCACCCGTATGACAACCGTTGGCAGAGTAATAGTTACAGAGAAAGACCGCATTTCCATAGTAATGACTATCACAGAGACAACCATAGAAGCAGACAAAATGGTAACCAGAACTATTATTATCAAGGGAGACAGAATAATTTCAGACGCAACAGTTCAGCGCGCAGCTACAATTCCGGGAGAAATTCTCCACCACATGACCGACAAACAAGAAACTATGTAAACTACCGACAAAACGACATACCTGAATTGCATCAGAACTGGCGGGATTCAAACAGAGTAGGGCCCTCTCGACAAGGTGAATTTGTAGAAGTTAGGTCTCCTAATCCCATTAACGACGCGCGCCAATAAAGAAACAGACAATGACTCCCACCGCAGGCAGCCGCGTGCGCTGGCTGGCTCAGAGAAAAATAACATAGGCACTAACCTTGAGAAAAACTCCAGTATTCTTTATCGACGTTTACCGCATGATAATTGCGCTCAAGTTGAAACTCTGCGTACTAGGAAGAGTAAAGGTTTACACCACATTTCACATGTAAAACCGTTTATTGAAAGATAATCTGCTTTTTAACTTTGTCTTTGCCATAAAACATTTCACTTCACATTTCTAGTATGCTTTGTCACACTGAGAAACTGTTAACATGCAACAATGTTTGAAGTTTACTATCCAGTCTAGAACCTAGGGAACATATTTAGACAGTATTTACGAGTGCATTGTTATAGTGAACAGACATCACTGTGTTATTTCGTGTGTACATTCTTGCTTGTTAGTTGCACGATTACGTAACGATTATAAGGCTCACATACTTAGAACATTTACCAGTATTGCTAATGAGATTTTAATGCAACATTTTGGTTTACTTGAAAATACATTCTGGATTTAAAGTACTTTCTGTGAGATACCAGATGATACAGTGGTTAGTTTATGTGACAGCTACACGATTTTATCATGACGCTACTAATGAGTGACAATTTACAATGTTGCTTTTGCAGTTTATCTGTTTTATATCTGCACAGTTTTTCTGAATTTTTCTGGAAAGTAAAACATGTTTTAGTAGTAACGTTTGTGGTATAGCTACAATGAGACAGCCTTTTCTGTAGCACAACAATACGTACAGTACAGTACTTACTTCATCATGGCAATAAGCGTAATAACTAAGATATCTATACGCAAAGCATTTCAATTTCGTTTATCATGAGGTAAGTACATTGACTTCTGCAAAACTTAGCTTTCGGAGGACAATAACTACGACACTTCCACAGAGATTGTCTTACAGCAAGACGCACATTTCGCGCTACAGGACACGCATTAAACTATTTATTTTTCAACTTATTTGAATTACAAAGAAAGTTTTCTGTGATACATTTCATTCCATTGCTGTAATCTGTAACACCTGAGGATATAATTACATTAATCCTCAGGGGGGTACACGCCTACTTTGTGTACCATGTGTTTAGCAAGCACAAGGTGCCCTAGCTAATATGGTATTTGTTTATACAACTTTACACATCGGTACCATATTTCTCTAACACATAAATCACACAGCTATCTGATCACTTAACTGAGAGAGACAAACATTTACTATACTACATCAGTGACAGATGTTTACGTAATTACACCATTGGATAACTTCACACTTACGAAGTTGTATTTTGTGAACTGTTCATATTTTTTCGGAAACATTGTGATACTATGAGAGCTTTGAATGACATATTTGGTATGGGATCACGATTTTTAAAGTACGGTTGAGGTATATGACACTTTTGACATGAGCAGAGAATTTTTTTTAGGTTTTGAAATTATTGGAGGAAGCTACAACGTTTTTGAGAATTGACTGAAATGTTATGATATTATTACGACGACGATGTGTATTATGCTGTTGCGGTATGTTTATGATCAATAAGCTGATGGTATAAGAGTTATTTGATTATGCTATGTATTTATTATGATGAAATATTGATGTGTCGCCGCAAGATTGACGTGTCGACGAATATGTACATGTTTAATAAGGTAAGAAATAAGGAGTAGTGGTTAGGGACTCTGATTTATGAAAAGGATGTTAGAAACCAAGAATAGTACTTTAGGAGTTATGAAATGTGTGTATATGCGTGAATGTATCACAAGGCCGCCAAAAATTTTTGGACACTGTTATATTTACAGGATTTTGTTTCTACATATTTGTAACGCAAATGCTTGACCTGTGAAATTTTTTATATGAGACTGCCACTGTAGCGGAAACTGCTGTCGTAAATATTTCGGTAAGAAAGTTAAGTGACCACCTGGACGTAGGGGGCCGTCGGCGCCCAGCTGGGCGACAGCCACCAGGAAACAAGCCATTAGTGTGTGCCTTTCAGAGGCACAGGTAAAAAAAAAAAAAAAAAAAGGAAGCCATTATCCTCGCTATTGACATTTCTTTGTTGAAAGCGTCGCAAATACGAGATGCTCATTACTTGGAAACATTCTTACATCTGCACACCTGATTAACAAGTGTCTTTCTACGAGGGTTGAGAGAACTTCTACTGACTTATGAAATGCCACATAGCTATTGAATGATGTTTTTATTCTTTGATTTGCATAATTGCTTATTTCAGTTGATATCTGTTTTCCAGCTGTGTTACAGCATTGGTTTTATAAAATAAAATTAAATGCATTTGATAATGTGAAAACTTTCTGTCAACAGATCTGTTAAATAATAATTTTATGATCCACATTCTTCAAAAAAAAAAAAAAAAAAAAAAAAAAGGAGCACTTGGAAAGGAAAGAACAATAAGAAGGGACTAGTAACAGGAACTGCATACATAATTTTCTTTTCAAGTACTTGGTAATTTATTTAATAGAATAAGTTGTGGTGCACCACTTTAATTACATAAGATGTGATTATAACTTTCCCTTATCTGCATTGTTGTCTTTAGTATACTATTTTTTCTGCTTGTGGGTTTTTTCATGTTTAGATATAAGTTATTACATTTACTGCTGCTTGCTTTGCATTTTTTTGGGTCATTGCTGTTTGTATTAATTGTTTTGTGCTGCTGCATTGCCTCGTCCCTTAGCTAAGCATCTGAGCTCAGTAGATTTAAGTTAGCTTAAGAGGGGGTAGCCTATATAAGAGAATGAGTTGCGATGGATTTGAAGAAATGCACTGAGAGGTTATATGAGAAAAGTACAGGAAGCAGGTATAGACAGGACTTTTTGAAATTAAGGTGAACTAACGGAGATCTCTATGCAAAATACTGCAGTAAAACAAACCCTGTCCTTTCCTTTCGTATTATCCCTCTATGTGTTTATGTACCCTTGTGTATTTGTCTTTTTCCTGTCTTTATGTGTTTAGCTAATAAGATTTATGTTGTAGAATTTTTCAAATACTATGTCATTTTCTTTGTAAATATGTTCAGACATTATTTATAGTGTTTTGTTTTAATGCTCATGTGTGAAGTTTATGTTTCAAAAGTTATTCTAATCTTTTATGTATGTACTTATGTTGTAATTTTTGTAACACTGATGTATTTGCTATTTCGATTCTTTTGTAAAGCCTATACTACTGCAAATGTTATCTGTATTGTTATGTTATTTAAAGATGTATTTTGTACCTTTGTTATTGTATTCTTATGTTATAAAATTGTAATTGACACCAGTTCATCAAATTAAGTAACTTGTAAATTACATTTCACTGCACACGTTTCTGTTGGTCATAGTATATGGAAAATATGTGAGAAGTAGAGACTGATAGTGTTTGCACGTGTGTTAATAATTCAGTAAGGGACTGGATGACAGCATTGCTGGTTGTAAGGACATATCAAAAACAATTTTTGTGAGTGCACAAGTGGTGGTTATGTACTTGCTATATTATCCGCAAGACTCTTCAATGGTGATTGTGCGCCTGCACAGTCGCAACAGATAGCTGCTGGCTATCTCTACAAGGACTACTTTGATGACCCGCCAATACCATTATCTCTACAAGGACTGCAGTGGGTCTGCATCTCTGGTGGCCCACCAATACCGTAATCTCTACCAGGACTAAAGTGTGTCTGCTCTGAGATGACCTACGTAGCAATATTCTTCAAAACTTCGACTGACTCTGCTGTGGGTTTGCTTTGTTGTGGTCCATTACCTGTCTGCATGACAAGAGTCAGCACTGTCTTACCGTTGGAGGGACAACACTTCTTCTTCAAGACTTCATGGAAATCCACTACTTCCGTGTGCATTTTCTTTTACTACTCAGACTTTGAGAAAAACACTGCAATTTTACTTTGATGAATGATTAGGACTGTCTTTATGGGCTGTGAGAAAATTTTAGCTTTTGACCAACATTGTATGTTGTGTGTGCATTACATTTCTTTGTCATTGTAATTATGAAAAATTTTTTCAAATCTGTACTGGCCACTGCCCAAAACAATTTTTAAATTTTTTTGTGGGGAGCATAGGGGCTATGTAAGTAAGCTGTTTAGGTTTTTTTATTGGTAACGCCGCCGTCACATAGCGCTCTGTATAAAAATCACTGGCTGTGCTGTGTGCAGTCTGTGTTTAGTTTGCATTGTTGTCTGCCATTGTAGTGTTGGGCAGCGGCAGCTGGATGTTAACAGCGCGTAGCGTTGCGCAGTTGGAGGTGAGCCGCCAGCAGTGATGGACGTGGGGAGACAGATGGCGGAGGTTTGAAATATGTAAGAATTGGTGTCATGAACTGATACATATATTATGACTATTAAGGTAAATACATTGTTTGTTCTCTATTAAAATCTTTCATTCGCTAACTATGCTTATCAGTAGTTAGTGCCTTCCGTAGTTTGAATCTTTTATTTAAATGGCAGTAGTGGGGCTCGCTGTATTGCAGTAGTTCGAGTAACGAAGATTTTTGTGAGGTAAGTGATTTGTGAAACGTATAGGTTAATGTTAATCACAGCCATTCTTTAGTAGGGATTTTTCGAAGTCAGATTGCGTTGCGCTAAAAATATTGTGTGTCAGCTTAAGCACCTTCGTGTATAATTGTTCAAAGGGGACGTTTCACATAGACCAGTCATGTATAAATTTTTCTAAGGGGACGTTTCACTGTGTCCTGTTAAACTTTTTGTACACAGTCACGGAAACACTGTATATATCATAGTGGCATCACACAGTGAGGGAAACACTGTGTATATCATACTAGCAGAGAAACCCGGCGACGCACAATGAGACAGCATTGTGAAAAAGTGACCGTAAAAGAAAGCTAAACCTTCAGAGTTAAGAAGTTTCGTTTAATATGTTGGCTAGAGTAACGTTGCGACTGTTGAATCCAGCTGGTGTTAGAGGCGGCCAGAAGAGTGTTTCTAATATTGAATTTCAGGTCTAACGCGCCAAGCTAGCCGGGCTGGGAATGTACTGCGTCGTTCCGATAAAACATTTTTGTTCAACGAAATGAGACTGAATTAATTTTAAATGGAGGCAATTTCAGAAGGCGCGTACTTAATTACGAAAACTTATTTCATTAAAGAATCATTACCTAACAACTGACTTCTGTTACTTACTTCATACTGTAATGTCAACCTCATAAAAATCCTAAACGTAAGCGAAGAAAATAGGAAAGTTTTAGATTGGACGACATTCTGCCTTCTTTTTCATTCCGCCCTTAAGTATATATTTGCGAAACAGCCTTAAACCCAGCTACTAGTCGCAGATCAAGCTCTGAGCCAGTTTTTAAGCGACAGTATCAAAATTACTTTATTTACACCGAGAAAATAGAACTGAAAATGTTACCTAAGTACGAATAAAATAATTATGCACAAATTGTCACACAATTATTATTCCTAAAACATTGTTAATAATCTACCACAAAATAAAAAAATTAACTAAATTTAAAAATCAATATTAAATATATAAAAAGCACTCTTTAAAAATAATTATGTTATTTCATATCCATAAACTTTTCCTTGATAAATTTAATTTTGTTAAATTATATTTTACTTTTATGTTTTCCTTCATTGCGGAAACTATCTACGACAAGAGTACAAATTTTATAGTCGGAATCTGTTGCTCTCTTATTACCTGCTGCAAAAAATTACGAATGGATCAGATTCTGAGGATGATGAACAGGATATAAATGTCGTTGAGGAAGAAGATGAAGAATGAAATGAAGGTTAAGAACAACAAACACAAGTGGAAGAAGATTAGGAATATTTTGAAAACTTCCGACCCTTGTTACTAATATATTTTTTGGGTAATAAAGACAGTAATTCAGTAGTTTTGTGATAAATTTTACCAATGAAATTATAAATATTCAATGAAAAACTATTTTTCTCTTCATTAATTTTTTCCAGATAGCCATCATTTTGAATTTTTCTATTGTAATATAAAAGTCGTTATTATAAATGTCAGAATTCACGTCATATCTATTTGTGGCCACACTGGAACTGAATTAGCAATTTTGATCTCGTTTTCAGGATTCTGGCCCCCTGAGCGTTGCCCTATTATTTATTTACAGTTGTGCGTCCACAGCCACACCACGCAGAGTATGGCCTTGTGCTTAATGTTTATGACGTCATATATCTTGAACTATGTGCTATACAGTTATATAATTTTGTAGGTACATCCAGCAGAGTATGTGAGTACTGTCTGCGAGATATGTTGCGAATGGCGTTAGTAAAATGGCTCCGAGCACTATGGGACTTAACATCTGTAGTCATCAGTCCCCTAGAACTTAGAACTACTGAAACCTAACTAAGCTAAGGACATCACAAACATCCATGCCCCAGGCAGGATTTGAATCTGCGACCGTAGCAGTAGCGTGGTTCCGGACTGAGCGCCTAGAGCCGCTAACCCACCGCGGCCGTCAATGGCGTTAGTAGCAACCAAGTAATAAGTTTAAGCGTCTTGTACGATGTGTCAGTTTTTCGTTTATCTCACTGTTTATGACGTCATAAGTCAAGAATAAAACGTCGTACAAGGCTATAGTACTGTAGGTACATTGAGCGATAGATATGGGTACAGTGTGCAAATTTTTGCGATTAGCAAAGAAGTAATAAATACAGGGTGAACATTAATAAAACCGATAAACGGCAAGGACTGATTCCTGACTAGGAATGGAGGAAAATACCTCCTACGAACATGTGTCGGGAAATGGATAGTGTGCGTGCAACGCAACAAATCGTCTCGGAACACAGTGCAGTGATGAATCGCATCAACGTGACAACATATGTCAAAGTGGCCTCCATGGGATTGTAGATGATAGGGATAGTACGGTTATGAAGCAGGATTCACGTAATCGTACTTTAGCTTACGGCTTATTAGCCGGGCACTTTCCTGGAACTTGTAGTACGGATCGTCTCAATTTCATGAAGAGCCCAGTCCTCCAAATCGACTGTATGCACTGTCTGCCGCCTCCCTGCACGTTCATCTGGCTGAAAGGAGCTATGATCAAACAAAGGCCCAAAATGGGCTTGAAACGTTGTGGCTGGTATCAATGAGGGTGCTTGTGTTGGTATAGCCCTGATGCCTCTCGACCGTTTCCATCTGCTTGGCAGTACCCAAATACCACCTCTGCCTGTTCCCGTCATGAATACCGGACCAGTTTGATACGTCAGTCAGCCAGCCTGCAACACAGGAGAAACTGTCTTTTGTCAGCACCATCTACCGTGATAACGATGCATTCCCGGACACACGTACCTCAGACCTGTTTTCCTCGATTGCCAGTCAGGAATTCGTCCCTGCTGTTTGTCGGTTTTAATAATGTTCACCCTGTATAAACGTCATGCATGAATGAATGACGCAACAGTTTTCAAGGATATTAATATTTATATTTACTTAATTAAGAGTCGTGCAATAATATAATTTTTCAGTTACATTCAGTGCTAGGTGTGGATACTGTCTGCAAAACGTTAGTAATAAAGGAATAATGAATTATAACGTAATCTCTCATGAGATACTTTTACTGCAAGAGCAGCGCAAAAGTAGTAAGCTATAAAAGCTTCGTCATCCACGCGGTTCTACGGCGGAGCCTTGGCTGGTGAAATGGAGTGTTAGAGTAAACGTCGACAAGTGCGAGGCAGTTCTGTTCACTAGAAGACCGAAGCAACTGCGCAAACACCAGTAGTGCAACCCAATAACACTACACACATGCCCAATATGTTTCCGCGAGAAGGTCAAATACCTCGGTGTCTGGCTGGACAGGAAACTACTCTGGGGGGACCACATCCAACACGTGACCAACAAAGCTAACGCGAGGCTCAAACAACTCTACCCTATGCTTAACAGGCGTAGCACACTAAACAGGAGGGTGTCTAGGTCCATGTACATGACACTTATTAGACCCCTGATGACGTACGCAGCCCGTGTCTGGGGATACGCTGCGCCAACTCGCCTACGCCGTCTGCAGCTCATACAGAACAAAGTGCTCAAAATCATAAGCAACGCTCCACGCTACACACGCATTGCGGACCTTCACCGGGAATACCTGCTAGATACCATCTTGCAGGTATTCCAAAAACTCTCCACACGACTGTACAATAACACCAGACACTCGCGCAACCCGTTTATTCTTTCTCTGGGTAACTACGACCACAACCATAGATGGAAGCATAACAGACCAAAGACATTACTGGCTAGGAACTAAACATCTATGGTCCATAGAACGCTAACACGACAGTACCGGCGACCCCCTGCAACACAGTTATTACTGGGAACCCAGATGTGCAACCAGCCGAAAATCATACAAGCGCAGGGAAACCGTAATGTACACAGCACGCAAACCAGCCTCACACTTCCCCTACACCGTCTGTGAGCCGATCTATGACCGATCGCCCACTAATCTACAACGACCTTGAACTGTTGCAGGGACGCAGCAACCGCAGTAAGCGCCGCAACAAGCTCCAACAACGACAAAGGTAACGATGCACGATACCTCGAACTAACACAACCACACCTTGCATGCACTGTCGCAGATAGCAAGCCGCTACTGCCCTTACTACCCGTCCTACTGTCGCAGAGGTTTTTTTCCCTTGGCTCTTGCCTAGGCACTTTTTTTCCTCTGCCCTTACAACCGCTACCCTTCAACCGTTTTCGACCACTTCTATCTCCCGATGGACCATGTTAATGAGTAATCTTACCCAGACGCATAGACAACATCACAGCCCGCATCCTGTGACGCCTGATTCAAAAAAACACTAACATGTTTACGGAGGTGACAGTAGAACTTTTGGTCTGGTCACCACGTTGGTGTGGGCGTGGAGGGGCCCCATCCTTTGTTGTTTGTTTGCGGTTCTAGGCGCTACAGTATGGAACCGCGCGACCGTTACGGTCGCAGGTTCGAATCCTGCCTCGGGCATGAATGTGTGTGATGTCCTTAGGTTAGTTAGGTTCAAGTAGTTCTAAGTTCTATGGGACTGATGACCTCAGAAGTCAAGTCCCATAGTGCTCAGAGTCATTTGAACCATTTGAACCCGTCATCATATAATGAAGATTGTGCTCTCATTCTCAAATACTGGGAATTCACACGTCGCGAACTACGTTTCTGTTTCACCACCTTCGGTGATTAGGTGGTTCTTGCAGCCACAGTAATTGTTGCCTGGCGATAAGGTAAATGTGCGTCAATGGATCTATTAATTTAGAAGGAGACATGGAACATACAAATACACACACACACACACACACATACACATATCCATTTTTATAATATGTGTGGATTTGGCAGCTCCCTTGGTCTGTACTTTGAATGTTCTGCGGGTTCTGAGAGGCACCTGACGGAGAGTGGTCTGGACAGCCCTTTACCGTATGAATCGACCCTCAGTCCAATCAAAGCTAGACTATGGATGCATCGTGATGTCATCTTCACGACAGTCCAATTAACTCCGTTTGGTCACTCACGTACTCCTCGCCAGCTCCTTTATGAGTACATGGAAGGTGCTATTCTGGCGCAATGTTCTTCTTCGCAAACGTGCTTGCCGGATAATACTCTTAACGACCAATATGAAGCACGCCTGCTTTCTTGTTGCTTCTTGAAGTTAGATTTGTATTCTACTTCGAAATCTTCATTTTGAGTTAACTATTACGTGGTCAGAGAAACCCTCCCCCCCCCCCCCCCCCCCAACGCCCACCTTCAAATTCCTTGGCTCTGCGCACATCTTGACATCGTTTCCAAAGAATACATTTCTGGCTTCGATCATTCGCTTCACGTTTCAGCTGTTTCTTACGCAGTTTGGGTAAAACACCCTTTATACACCGATGCCTCTAAAGATGACCATGGCATTCGATGCAGCTTTGTTGCTTGCTAAAGGTTTTGTATGTCACCTTCTGTACCACTGTTGAGTTTTTACTGCATAGCTGTTCGGCCTTTGTCAATAGAGCTTGTACATCCGCAACACGATACATTCAAGTCCGTCGTCTGCTCTGATACCCTCTATGATTTCCAGAGTCTTTGCGCGATGCGCACGTACCACCATTTAGTGCAACGAATACATGAATGCCTTCACTTGCACACTGACGCAATCATTAATATAATTTTTATATAATAATGTTTATATGGGGTACAGGACATGTCGGCGTGTTGAGAAATGAGACTGCCAATGCTGCTGGAAAGCCTAACAACCCACTAACGAGGCCTTTTAGCAAATCTTTCCCTATGGGTGATCTCAGGACTGCTCTGCGTAGAAACATCCTGTGTTCTCTTTGCGTGGAAAGTATCTCAGGCAGATTAATGTGGTGTTGTCCAGAGATAGTGGTTGCTTACCAAATCTGGCAATGCGAATTGATACCAAAGACATTTGTGACGGCTCGTTGCAACCCACAACAGCCAATGGGAGCCATTCCAGTAGACACACACTCACTCACAGAATAGTAACATCCTCTCACAGAGGCCAATACAGTGTCGAGAATGCAATAGTTCTCCAAAGTTCGAGATCTCAGCTGCAGCAGTCAGCATTGCTGTGGTGGACAGCGACAGTTAGTTTCTGATGAAATGTACTTTGGTAAATGCTTATTTTTGTGCTGCAAGAGAATGGTTTGTTAAACTATTCATAAAACGATGTTTTCATAGTCATTTCCAGTTATAAATTATCGAACAGACTTGTTACAAAGATCTCCGTCAAAGTTAACAAAATCTCTTATCTACATCTACATCTGCATCCATACCCTGCAAGCCACCTGACGGTGTGTGGCGGAGGGTGCCTTGAGTACCTCTATCGGTTCTCCCTTCTTTTCCAGTCTCGTATTGTTCGTGGAAAGAAGGATTGTTGGTATGCCTCTGTGTGGGCTCTAATCTCTCTTATTTTAGCCTCATGGTCTCTTCGCGAGATATACGTAGTAGGGAACAATATACTGCTTGACTCCTCGGTGAAGGTATGTTCTCGAAACTTCAACAAAAGCCCGTACCGAGCTACTGAGCGTCTCTCCTGCAGAGTCTTCCACTAGACTTTATCTATCATCTCCGTAAAGCTTTCGCCATTACTAAATGATCTTGTAACGAAGAGCACTGCTCTCCAAGGATCTTCTCTATCTCTTCGATCAACCATATCTGGTACATATCCCACACTGCTGAGCAGTATTCAAGCAGTGGGCGAACAAGGGTAGCCGGCCGGGATGGCCGAGTGGTTCTAGGCGCTTCAGTTTGGAACCGCGTGACCGTTACGGTCGCAGGTTCGAATCCTGTCTCGGGCATGGATGTGTGTGATGTCCTTAGGTTAGTTAGGTTTAAGTAGTTCTAAGTTCTAGGGGACTGATAACTTCTGAGGTCAAGTCCCATAGTGCTCAGAGCTATTTGAACCATTTCAACAAGCACGCTGTAACCTACTTCCTTTGTTTTCGGATTGCATTTCCTTAGGATTCTTCCATTGAATCTCAGTCTGGCATCTGCTTTACCGACCATCAACTTTATATGATCATTCCATTTTAAATCACTCCTAACGCGTACTCCCAGATAATTTGTGGAATTAACTGCTTCCAATTGCTGACCTGCTATATTGTAGTTAAATGATAAGGGATCTTTCTATCTATGTATTCGAAGTACATTACACTTGTCTATATTGAGATTAAATTGCCATTCCATTTACCATGCGTCAATTCGCTGCAGATCCTCCTGCATTCCAGTACAATTTTCCATTGTTACAACCTCTCGACATACCACAGCATAATCCGCAAAAAGCCTCAGTGAACTTCCGATGTCATCCACAAGGTCATTTATGTATATTGTGGATGGCAACGGTCATACAACACTCCCCTGCGGCACACCTGAAATCACTCTTACTTGGGAAGACTTCTCTCCATCGAGAATGAAATGCTCCGTTCTGTTATCATGAACTCTTCAATCCAATCACACAATTGGTCTGATAGTCCATATGCTCTTACTTTGTTTATTAAACGACTGTGGGGAACTGTATTGAACACCTTGTGGAAGTCAAGAAACACGTCATCTACCTGGGAACCCGTGTCTATGGCCCTCTGAGTCTCGTGGATGAATAGCGCGGGCTGGGTTTCACACGATCGTCTTTTTCGAAACCCATCCATATTCCTACAGAGTAGGTTTCTAGCCTCCAGAAAAGTCATTATACTCGAACATAATACGTATTCCAAAATTCTACAACTGATCGATGTTAGAGATATAGGTCTATAGTTCTGCACATCTGTTCGACGTCTCTTCTTGGAAACAGGGATGACCTGCGCCGTTTTCCAATCCTTTGAAAAGCTACGCTCTTCTAGGTACCTACGGTACACCGCTCCAAGAAGGGGGGGGGGGGGCAAGTTCCTTCGCGTATACTGTGTAAAATCGAACTGGTATCCCATCAGGTCCAGTGGCCTTTCCTCTTTTGAGCGATTTTAATTGTTTCTCTATCCCTCTGTCGTCTATTTCGATATCTACCATTTTGTCCTCTGTGCGACAATCTAGAGAAAGAACTACAGTGCAGTCTTCCTATGTGAAACAGCTTTGGAAAACGACATTCAGTATTTCGGCCTTTAGGCTGTCATCCTCTGTTTCAGTACCAATTTGGTCACAGAGTGTCTGGACATTTTGTGTTGATCCTCCTACTGCTTTGACATAAGACCATCTTTATGTAAAACAGTGAACTAATATTTCATGTGCTGTATAGTCTGATGAGCCTTCTCCCAGAGCAATCAAATAACCCACAATTACGGCACGAAAGTGGTTTAACTAGACTACATATTGTTATATCAACCATTATCATTTGTTAAGGAAGGATCCCTCATCCTGTAAATAACCAGTGACGGTACGTCGCTTCCTAAACCATTGTTAGTTTTTAGTCCCTTAGCCTTTTTTGTGTGATTGTCATCACAGGCATCCGAGGTTTCGGCAGACATTGTTACCAATCGGTCTCCTAAAAAAAGGCCGTTATTATAATTGTTAATTTTACCTTTCTACTACACTTGTTGCCCTTTATTGTCGTTAATCATCATAGTTTTATGCATATGCTAACATTGTTAAGGAATGTACGTGTGTAAAGTAACTTCAAGAACCAGAGAAGGCTTACTCTAAAAAACAGCCAATTTTATTTCTTTTTTCGTCCCAATACTATCAGCAACGTTGTTCTCAGTTTTATTACTAGTGTTAGTTCAAAGCCATCATCTTCACTATTATGGTCGTCGTAGCCATCATAATAAACAATTATCGTCATACAGATCTTCACTGTCAGCGTACCCGTCCGAGCAGCCGTAACCGAGGTCGCTAAAGCCATAGGCACACGGGACGGGATAGCTGACCTAGTTAACGTTGACGTGGTTCTCTACGGGTTTTCTCAAGTAACTTTCTGCTATTTCGCATTAAGGAGCCATGTCTTCAAGTGAAACACAAAATAAGTTCTGCGATATTTCAAAGACGTTTTACGTAAAGTAGAACCAATAGGAAGCAAGAACACTCTCTACGTCACAAGCAGAAAGCTTGAGGCTTGCAGAAAGCAAGACGCCGTACTGTACTCTTGGTGTTCAGTAGATGCACATATTCGGTGAGTTTTGTGTTATAAAGCAGATGTCAGACTGAGATTCATTGGAAGAATCCTAAGGAAATGTAATCCGACAACAAAGGAAGTATATTACAGTATGCTTGTTCGCCCACTGCTTGAATACTGCTCAGCAGTGTGGGATCCGTACCAGATAGGGTTGATAGAAGAGATAGAGAAGATCCAACGGAGAGCAGCGCGCTTCGTTACAGGATCATTTAGTAATCGCGAAAGCGTTACGGGGATGATCGATAAACTGCAGTGGAAGACTCTGCAGGAGAGACGCTCAGTAGTTAGGTACGGGCTTTTGTTAAAGTTTCGAGAACATACCTTCACCGAAGAGTCAAGCAGTATATTGCTCCCTCCTACGTATATCTCGCGAAGAGACCATGAGGATAGAATCAGAGAGATTATTTCCCACACAGAAGCATACCGACAATCCTTCTTTCCACGTACAATACGAGACTGGAGTAGAAGGGAGAACCGATAGAGGTACTCAGGGTACCCTCCGCCACACACCGTCAGGTGGCTTGCGGAGTATGGATGTAGATGTAGATGTAGATACCTTATTCCCCACGAATAGAAGTTGCTTATAACTTTGAATGTCTCGAGGACGAATCGTTATTGGTACTATTTGTTTTGATAGAGAACGACGAAAAACCTCATATTGGTGGTTAAAGAATTTTCGAGTTATCACCTGCGTGTTATCAGAGTAAGCCGTTTTAGGGCAACGCCACATCGAAGATTGGTGAGAAAACAATGTTTCTTTTACGATTTGTCATAATTAATAGTAAATAACAACATTTCGTAGATTAAAGCTTATAAAAGACTATGAAATAAAATACAAAGACGCGTATGGTACTTTCAGCCTAGCCTAGTGAGAAGAGGCACCATGTCATAGAACAGGAGTAGGTCAGCGTATAGTTCGAATCCTAGTGTATCTAATTCTTTCTCACCTTCGCGTTTTCAAAAAGATTGGGAGGCTTTTTTACGGAATCTATACAAATAGTTTCTTTAATACTTGATGTTATGCATATATGAGTGCGTTTTCTGTCAGGAGCCAGTTTGCTCAATTTGGTGCAGTTTTATGAACCTATGTCTTTATTGACAGACCATGTAGTTTTCCTTCCTGTCTTATTATGTGTTCACTGATACTGAAGTTTTTATTTATGTATACCACAGACAGATCAACAAAACCAGCTGATGGAAAAGGGGTGCGTTTTAATAGACCTAACGTAGGAATTATACGCGCGTCGATTTTCGTGCACAAGTTGTATGGTTTGTGAGGCAATTAAAGACAATTGACACTGGAGAGCGCTGAGCCCAAAATCACGTTAACCAGACAATTCTGTATGCAGACGGCGCCGTCTCTTGTGACGCTGGATATGCTGTTTGCGTGCACGTCAACGTTAGCTGCCTCGTCCCGCTTGCCGGTGGCTTAACGTAATGGTGGCACCCGAACTGGTCGGGGACGATTCGTCACAGACGATATTTAGCCGGCTATGGGACGAGTGTTGCTGGCGTTCCTGATTACCTAAATTTTCTCTAAAATCATAGATTAAATCCAGTTCTCTCTGTGTGGTCACAAATTTGGTAGTGATCCATCTGTCAGATGGGGACGTTAAAGTAGGAGGCCCCTTGATGCTATCTGAGAGGAGTTGACTATGTGCCACCACCGAGATTCACCCTCTCCCGTCTGTCATCGTCATCAACACGCTACAGAAAAATAACACTGCACTACGCCACACAATCACGTATGCTCAAAAAATACACATCTGGAAACCTTCACATATCCGCAAGGAAAGAGATTAGTATGCGTATGGGAAGAACTGCCTTTCCGACAGGTGGGCGGAAACCCTGCGTGGGATGTTCCAGCCAGCATGTTTACATTTTTCATTGTCAGCGTTGTCATCATCGTGAAATCCACTGTGATACTGAAAGAGCTGTAGTAGTCAACACAGTAGGTTTGCATTCGGGAGGAGTGACGCTGAAATCGCTGTCCACGAAGGCTGGGACGATTTATTCGAAAAGGACACAGCCTGCTTCTATCCCCATTTTTCCCTGTATGACTAGATACTTCACATTTACCGACCTGTTGTCGACGGGGCGCTAAACCCTAAGCTTCACACCTTCAACATTATAATTTTGATGGTCATCTTTGTGTCACCGAGTACGTTGTCTGTGTATTGTAACATGACACAATTTTCTAGGTACGCTCATATGTGGACGGTGTCTGCCAAATGTGTTGCGAATGGAGTCAGTAGCAAGGGAGTAATAAATTTAAGCGGCATGTGGTATGCGGTAATTTTTCATCCAGCATACTGTTTATGACGTCATATCTCCTTAACTATATGTCGTACAACTACCAAACATTGTAAGTAGATTCAGTGGCGTATGTGGGTATTCTTTGTAAATTTTATTACGAATAGAGGTAGTAGCAAAGAAGTAATAGACCGCAGCGCCAAGCCTCATGCCATAACTTTCATGCATGAGTAACGGAAAAGTGGCAAGACATAAACGTACTTCCTTCGAACGTTTTTCAGGGGTTGTCAGCGAGAGAAAATTTCTAATGGTTTGAAATTATGCTTAAAGTTCGCTACAAATCGGTAAGTAATGGAAGAATAAAGTCCAGAAGCTGACGCGTCCCGGGCTACGCTTCCTTTTCACCCCCAAACCTTTGATAGGTGGCTGGTTCTTACGCCTTAAAGCGACTATCGCCTGACTGCAAGGTATGTGTTTACCAAGTCTGTTTGGAATCTGGCCACTTATTTAGGAGGAAATGTGGAACACACACACGCACACACACACACACACACACACACACGCGCGCGCGCGCGCTTTTATAATGAGTATGGGTTTTATCTGCAATACCGCACTGTTTTCGAGCTCACCTTTTTTATTCTCACCTTTTTTATTCTCACCTTTTTTATTCTCACCACCACTATTTACTTCTAGCTCCATATCTATACGATGCAAGCAAGCTTACTGCTTGTGACGGAGTTTAATCTCGTACGTCTGTGTTTTCCGCTGTTTTCCTGTTCCATCCGCAAATGGTGCGTGGGGAGAATGATGGTCGGTTTATCTCTGTATAGCTTACAGTTCCTTATCGTGGTCATTTCGCAAGACCAATCTGTACGGAAGTAATTTTTCCGGAAGCACGCTCTGGGGATTTCGTTATCAAACCTCACCACGCTGCAGAAAGCTTCTCTTGCAGCATCTCCCACTAGCTAGTTAGTTATTTAGTTAGTTGGTTGCGTGTTCCACTGATCGATCGCATGGTATGGTGGCCCTTATGATGTAGAACGTGTCAAGTGCACAAGAAATGCACATATGAAACAAGAGTTTTTAAGAATTCATCTATGGTATATCTGGTATTATAATCTTGAATGTCACTGTTGTTTTTAAACTGGTCCATGTTAAAACCAATTAATGACTTTTCCAAAGACCTCATCTGTATAATTTTCAATGGCAGTTTCTTTTATTGGATTGGTAATGATGCTTGTATCATGAGCAAACAGTGTCAGTTTAGCTTCCTGTTTCAGATAGGAAGGGAGGTCGTTCACATATTTCAAGAACAGAAGGTGACCCATGATTGAACCATGTGGAACACCTAATGTAATTTAACCTTAGTTAGATGAAGTGGAAAACTTATTTAAATCATTTGACAATTATAAGGAGACTTTTTGCTTTCTGTTCTGTAGGTATGACTTAAACCACTCATATGCTATTCCGTTTACACCATAGAATTGTAATTTCCGTAACGTAATGTCATGGTTCACACAGTCAAATGCTTTGGAAAAGTCACAGAAAATTCCTATTCGTGACATTTTACTATTTAAAGACCCTGTTATGTGGACAGTGAAATTGTATATTGCTGTCTCAGTGGAACAGCATTTTTGAAATCCGAACTGTGATATACTAAGTATCCCATTACTTTTGAGATGGCTAATCACTCTTGAGTAAATTACTTTCTCGAAGATATTTGAAAATGTTGTAAGCAAGGATACTGGCCGATAACTATTGACATCTCTGGTGTCCCCCTTCCTGTAGAGAGGCCTGACAATGGCATATTTTAAACTGTACGGTAAAATACGTTAAGTTAGTGATGCATTACATATGTGACTCAGAACATCAGCTGTAATTGCACCACATCGTTTTAATATCTTATTAGAGATGTCATCTACTCCAACAGAACATTTATTTTTCAAATATTTAATAATTTTACTTATTTCAAAAGAAGTTGTTAAGTGAAAGTTAATCTGAATTATTTTTTTCAAATACGCTCTTCCATGTACTGCCTGGCCTTTTCTTTTGAACTGCTCTCACCAATGTTTTCTCCTACCCTTAAGAGTAGCACTTGCTGAGCATCTCCTAAACACTGTTGCGTCAGTTACACGATGCCGTGATAAACTCGTCGCTCATAGTTGTATCTGCTCTGTCTCATATATTAATTCATCCAAGTAAGTTTGATAAGAAATACTAAAGAATCAGTGGAACAAGTATTTTGTAAATCAGCTGTTTCGCAGATAAAATACAATTGATTAAGATACGCACAATGTGTGTCAGTTCAGCAGCTGTTTCTCCTACATTTTTACATGTTCGTTTGACTTCTATTACAAATATTTGTTGCCAATATTGTAACGAATTTTTGAAATTAGTGTTACTGTGTGGGATAATAAATTATTTTCAAAACTATTAATTATTCTGCGTCTCTATTGCTTATGTCCATCTATCCCACATCCACCAACCTGCCGCTTCTGCAGTAGTCTTCGCAGTTGTCAGTATTATTACCGCCATCGACATCATCTATATCATCACCAACATTTCCAACTCAAATATTTGTCTCAAAATTTTCGTCACTTCACCACTATCAACAATACCAACAGGAGGAACGTGATGGTGCCAGTACCAAGTGTGTCCGCTCCAATCCCATTATTTCGTAATTACCCTATCTGGCGCCAAATGAATGCAGACATTGCCGCTTTCGTTCCTCTATTTTATCCAGACGACAAGACGCTCTTTTGAGTAGGTCTCACTGAATCGCTGGGTGTAGTGTCATCATCTGGTAGTCGAATCACCATCACTTGTAACGTATACTCTTACTGTGAGTGACACTGCAGGGGACTTTGCTCTTCATTTCCTAATATTGGTGCATTCACACAATCAATCTCGTGTCGTTCCTCTATCACACCAAGTTCAGTAAAAATACTTTTCCACCATCAGGTGTAACGTGCGGAGGCTAGTATCACCGACAGAGTGACTTAACGCAACACGTTCCCCTGTACATCTACATCTACGTACATTCACCACAAGCCATCACATGGAGCATAGCGGATGGTACCTTGTGGCACTATTAGTTGTTCCCTTCCTGTTCCTCTTCCAAACACAGCGAGGTATAGCGACTGTATACATGGGGACATACGAGTCCTAATTTCGCTTATTTTATCTTCGTGAGCTTTACATACTACAGTCAGCTTCAAATGCCGGTTGCATTATTTTCTTATTGCACTCCTCGATAACACCATTTCTTTCCTACCAGGGATTGCCATTACATTATCGAGGCATCTCCATAATAGTTGTGTGTTTGTCGAACTTAATGGTAACAAATCTAGCAGCTCGCCTCTGAACTTATTGATGGCCCCCTTTTACGCAACCTTATGAGGCTCCCAAACACTCGAGTAGTTCTCAACAATGCATAGTGTTCTATAAGCGGTCTCCTTTACATATGGGTCACACTTTCCTAAAATTCTTGCAATAAACCAAAGTCGACCGTTCATCTTCTCCTGTACTTTCCTGTACATGCTCGTCCCATTTCATCTATTTGCAATGTTAACCCTAGATATTTAATAGACGTGACTGTGTCAGGCAGCACACTACTAATGCTGTATTCAGGATTAAGCGATAGCTTTTCCTACTCAACTGCTTTAACTCACTTTTTTCTATGTTAGACCAAGCTGTCGCTGATCACACAAACTAAAAATCTGCTCTACGCCGTCTTGTATCATATTAGAGTCAATGAACGACGATATCTTCCCGAACATCACAATGTCATCAGCAAACAGTCGCAGAATGCCCCACACCCTGTCCGTCAAATAATTTATGTTGATAGAGAACAACAGCGGTCTTATCACACTTCTTTGTGACACTCCTCATGACATCCTTGTCGTTTTTGAATATCAGCCTTCGTGGATAATATACCAGATTCTGTTAGTTGCATATGTGAGAACTTATTGCGTATTCTAGTACCGTCGTCAACTGTCAGCAGTGGGACACAGTGTCAAACGCTTCAGCAAAGCTAGTGATATGGAAGCTGTCTGTTGCTATACATTCACTGTTCGTAGCACATCGTGCGAAACAAAGGGTAAACTGAGTTTCGCACGTGGGATGCTTTCTAAATCCGTGCCGATTTGTGGACTGAAGTTTTTCCGTTTCAATGAAATTTCTTACATTCCAACTACAAATTTGCAGCAAACTGATGTTAAAGCTGTTGGTCTGTAACTTTACGGGTCCGTTCTTTTACCTACTTTACATATAAAAAAATCTTCCGCCTTTTTTCCAGTCATTTGGGACTTACAGTAGGCGCGAGATCTGCGATAAATGCAAGCTAAGTAAGGTGCCTTTGCCGTAGGGTACTCTCCGTAAAACCGAAATGGAATTCCGTCCGGACCTGGGGACTTCCTTGTTTTCAACTCTTTCGGTTAGTTCTCGATGCTTGTGATGTCTATTACGATGTTCTGCATATGGATGTCTGTGAGACAGTTAGACGACGGTAGGTTACTCTCATCCTCCTCCGTGAATGATTACTTATACATGAAATTCGAAACTTCACATTCCTTTTGCTGTCTTCTACTGCCACACAAGACTGCTCAATAAGTGACATGATAGAAAGCGTTCGACCCGCTTGGCAGTTTTATGTAGGACCAGAATGTTCTTGGGTTCTCGGCAAGGTATGATAGTGGTAATTGCATGCTTTTGCCGTGAATCTTTATACAGATACACAAATTTCTACTGATTTTTGCCTGTTGTAATACTATAACAGTAATCGTCAAATTTTCAGTACGGTGATCGAATCTGCACTGCTGTTTCCAGTCGCAGAGAGTTAAGTTACGGAATTGTTGCTAGGCTTTTATCAGTCTTGTACCCTCTTCCCCTGCTGCTTGTACAGCACGTTATGTACAAGAATATATGTGGATTTTGCAAAGTAGCAGAAATAGACTGTTAGTCGATAAGAGCTTTTGCCTGTGAACAATACGTTTCATCCTTCGAGTTTGTGTCCTTGTCGAAGACGCGGTATTAATATCTCAGGAAATTTCGTCTCGTTATATCTTCCGAATTACTCAGGACTCTACAAAAATTCTGCCTTCACATGAGAAGCCAAGCTGTTTGACGGATCGACCTCATATCACAGACTTTTTTAATGTCTGTTGTGTATATTGCCAATTGAAAGTTCGATGGTAGCCGGCCGGGGTGGCCCAGCGGTTCTAGGTGCTACAGTCTGGAACCGCGAGTCCGCTACGGTCGCAGGTTCGAATCCTGCCTCGGGCATGGATGTGTGTGATGTCCTTAGGTTAGTTAGCTTTAGGTAGTTCTAAGTTCTCGGGGATTGATGACCTCAGACGTTAAGTCCCATAGCGCTCAGGGCCATTTCAACAAAAGTTCGATGGTAATATTTTTGCCACTTTCCGGTAAGGGAGTACTAGACTGAAAGAATGTGTTTCCTGCATTAGCAAAACATAGGTGCGTCCATAATCAAGGAGTTCCGCTAAATACAAAACATTTCTACAATGAAGAAGATTGCACATCAATTATCTTAATATTGCTCAGTCACATGAGGCGTTGCATCATCCCTTCTCCTGATTATGTTGCAGTTTGTAGTGGTTCTTAAGGGATTCTTTTAGTTATAGTGGATATCCCTGAGGAGACTGGAATTTTATACAGAGCTCTATACAGGAAGCCGTTTTCGTACTGAGATTCGCGTAAAAGGAGTTTATCTTTGTTTCTCCCTACTGCCAAGCTTTTATTGCCATCGATTTAAATGTACTGCTAAAAGAAAAATAAATTTCTCGGGGAACGAGATATCTTAACGTGGAAGCGAAACAAGGCCACAGTTTTAAGGCACATTTTACATCTTACGACGATCTGAAATTATCGTCCTCTTGATACCGCATAGAGGCAGTAGATCCAGTTCGACAGTGATGGAAATTTGTATTGGTCTTGTTTAGAGAACCATCGCGTTAACCGCTCGAAGTTAGTGATGGAAACCTTTGAAGCTCAAGCCAAAAGTTTGTGACTCGTGGTTTAATAATGTCGTCATGCAACGCAATTCACTTTGCTCTACAGATTCTACCCTTTCGAGAAATTTTCTGCGGAACTGCAGATTTTAATCAGTCTGCGTGATATTACCCCGATAAACGTCGGAGTTTATGCAGACGTTTATTAAACACTTCTGAAGGGAATGGGGATATTATTGTCAGCTAAAGTTAGTAGGTCGACGGTGGACGACAAACGTAGGTTGCTCCTAACGCTAATCTGTCGTTCTGTAGCTGTATGTCCACCCGTTATGAAACCTGCAGGCCGTTAAAATGGTTTGCTGGACATCGGACCCCGTCCGTTTCCTTTCGCTGCTAATCATTCTACCGTCTTAGATATCCAGGTGCGACGCTCCGCTGTTTTAATCTGCCACAAAATTAAGAAAGGGTTGAGACAACTTTAGAGAAAAAGATGCTCACTTTGTAACCAACCGTAGCCTGTTGTTACTGCATTGTCTGATATTTTTTTCCAAGGTTGCTAGTCCTGCAAGATACGCACGAGATAAGGTATGGGAGTTTGAAATAAGATGACTGATAACGACGCACTGAACGTGTGAAATGCATGATGGTGTGTGCCTGCACGTTCATCGGTAAAAATGATTTTGTTGTGGTCTTTAAGTTCGAATACTGGTTTGATACAGCTCTCCACGACAGTAGATACTGTGAAAGCCTCTTCATATCTTCATAGTTAACTCTACAACTTCTGATCTTCTACACAGCCATACAATCTCCATTAAGACGCAGACGATGCCTCAGGATTCTTGCATAATCAGTAGAGCCCCTCTTTTAGTCACATTGTGCCATAAATTAATTTTTTCCTCAATTTCATTAAGTAATTCGTTAGTTATTCGATTTACACATCTGATCTTCAGCGTTCTTCTGCAGGACCACATTTCGAAAAATTCGGTTTTATTTCTGCCTGAACTGTTTATCGCCCACTTCCCGCTTCCAGAAAATTCTGAAATGAGTTTCTTGCTCTTTTTTGGGAAACCTGTTTTATCCGGTGTGAGGAGGAAGCAAACGAAAAAGGGTAGGGGTCTATTAATCATCAGCAGTCCATATGTATGGCGGTAATAATTAGAAAGTGGCAATAAGCGCCAGGAAAGGACACCAACTGTTTTCAGTTTGCATACCTGGGGCGTCATTCAACATCTCGAAGAGGCTATTCCGGCAGCCATTGAGGGGACAGGGTACAACTATTGTGGCGCACTTTGCAACCAATGATGCCTGTCGCCTGGACTTCTAGGTCATTCCTGGGTCATTCCAGCGACTGGCAGAGAAGATTGAGAAGACCAGCCTTGGATCCGCAGCTCGTGGTCGTGCGGTATCGTTCTCGCTCCCCGCGCACGGGTTCCCTGGTTCGATTCCCGGCGGGGCCAGGGATTTTCTCTGCCTCGTTATGGCTGGGTGTTGTGTGATATCCTTAGGTTAGTTAGGTTTAAGTAGTTCTAAGTTATAGGGGACTGATTCCCATAGATGTTAAGTCCCACAGTGCTCAGAGCCATTTGAACCATTTGAACTTTGCGCGTGGAGATTCAATGAAATTCAAACTTTACAGCATTGTTCCCAGAACTGGCCATACCCCATTGGTTTTGAGTCGAGCGGAAGAGCTGAACCAGAGGTTTCGAAGATTGCATGGTAAGCTATGCTGCAACTTCCTGGGCTCGCACTACAGGACTGAGAACTGTAGGCTCCCCCTAAATAGGTTACGTGTGCACTACACATATGAGGCTTCTGCACAGATAGCTGGTTGTCTGGGGGGTGCACACAAGGTTTTTTTTAGATTAGATGACTCTCCGTCCAATCTAGACAATGATAGTTTTAGGAAACCCAGAAGTATTTGTGTAATGTCGAAAGAAATGCCTCCCACATGTGAGAGTACTAGAATTCTATTACGAAAGTTGGTTGAAACCTGAAACTGATAGTAGTGAGATTTTTGCGAAAAATTTAAGTGTATGTCGAAAGAATAGGCAAATGGGAAATGGAGTTGGTGTATTTATCGCAATAGACAAGAAACTCAAATCCAGTGAGATAGAAATTTAAGGTGTAAGTGAGATTGTTTTGACAAGAATCTTTAAAGTGATGGGAATAAGATAATAATTGAATCCTTCTATCGCCCACCACGATCATTTCCTGATGTAACAGAAAACTTCAAAGAAAACCGGATTTCACTTGTATTTTAATTCCGAATCATACTCTAATAATCGGTAGAGACTTTATTCACCCAACAGATGCTTGGGAAAATTAAAGTTTCGTTAGTTGTGGGCGTGATAAGACATCTTGTAAAACTTAACTAAATGCATTCACTGAAAACTACCTAGAACAGACAGTTAGGAACACCACTCATCATGGAAATATATAGGATCTATTAGAAACAAATAGACCTGACCTCTTTGACGATGTCGACATCGAAACTGGTGTCAGTGACCTTGACGTAGTTGTAGCAAAAATGATTACTATAGTACAAAGGACAATTAAAGCAAGCGGAAAGTTATATATGTTCAGTAAACTCGATAAAAAATCAGTACTACCGCATCTCAATGACGAACTTGAAACTTTTAGCACAGTTCGGAAAGATGTGGAACAACTTTGGTTAAAGTTTAAAAGAGTAATTGACCACGTACTGGATACAAATGTACCCAGTAGAACAGTTCATAATGGGAGGGAGCCTCCGTAGTATAAAATCACTGTAAAGGAACAGAGATTAATGCATAATAGGTGTAAAACAAAGTGTACGACTATAGTCAGCGAGATGCTGAATGAAACCGTTTGACTGTCAAGAGCGAAATACAATGACTACCGTAGCAGAATACTGTCAAATGACGTTCACAAAATTCAATTAAATTATGGTCGTATGTAAGGGCTGTTAGATGCACCCAAGTTCCTAGCGAATGAGACAGGAACCGAAACTGAGGATAGCAAAACAAAAGCTAAAATGCTTAACTCCAATTTTCAAATGTTCTATTACAAAGGAAAACCGAGGAGGATTGCCCCAGTTTAATCCTCGCACCACTGAAAAGGTGAATGAAATAAGTATTAATGTCAGTGGTATTGAGAAACAGCTGAAGTCATTAAAATTGAACAAAACTACAGGCCCCCATGGAGTCCCTGTCAGATTATATACTGAATTTGCGGCTGAGTTAGACCGTCTTCTAACTATAATCCATCGTAGATCCCTCAAAGAAATAACAGTACCTAGTTCCTGGAAAAAAGGCACAGGTCACATCCGTCTACAAGAAGAGCAATGGAAGTGATCCACAAAAATATTGTCCACAATCCTTGACAACGATTTGTTGCAGAGCTTAGAACGTATGCTGAGCTCAAACACAATGAAGTATCTTGAACAGAATTACCTCCTCAATGTCACCCAGCATGGTTTTCGAAAGCAGCGATCACGGCCGCATGGGTTTAGCCGAGCGGTCTAAGAGCCTGCAGTCACGGACTGTGGGCTGATCCCGGCGGAGGTTCAAGCCCTCCCTCGGGCATGGGTGTGTGTGTTGTCCTTAGGATAATTTAGGTTTAGTAGTATGTAAGCTTAGGGACTGATGACCTTAGCAGCTAAGTATCATAAGTTTTCGCACTCATTTGAACATCGATCACGTGAAACCAAACTCGTACTTCCCTCGCATGACACACTGAAAGCTTTGGATCAAGGCAGTCAGGTAGATTCAGTGTTTCTTGATTTGCGAAAACGAAATGACTCAGTAAAGCACCAGCACTTATTGTCAAAATTATAATAATGTGGGATATCAAGTGAAATTTGCGACTGGATCGAGGACTTTTTGGTAGGGAAGACACAGTATGTCATCTTGGATGGCGAGTCGTCGTCAGGTGTAGAAGTAACTTTGAGTGTGCCTCAGAGAAGTAAGTTTGCACCCTTGATGTTCATGCTGTGTATTTATGACATTGCCGACAGTATAAATAGTAAAACCAATCTCTTTGGAGATTCTGCATTTCTCTGTAATGAAGCACTATCTGAGAGAAGCTTTATAAATAATCAGTCAGATCTTCAACGTGGTATAGAGATTGGCAACTTGATATAAATGTACAGAAATGTCAAATTTTGCATTTCACGAAACATATAACGCAGTGTCCTATGACTATAACATCAATAAGCCACTGTTGGAACCGGCTGACTCATACAAATATATAGGTGTAACTTCTGTACGAATATGAAATGGAATGATCACATAGGTTCAATCGTGGGTAAAGCATGTCTATACTTGGCGAAGTACTATCAGACTAGGAAAGAGATTGCTTACATATCACTTGTGCTGCTCATCCTAGAATATTGCTCAGGTGTGTGGGACCTGTATCAGATAGCACTAACAGGGTATGGTGAACGTACACAGAGGAGGGCAGAACGAATGATCACAGGTCTATTTAATCCTTTGGAGAGTGCCTCACTGAAATGACAGGCATAAACTATCCGAGAAAGTCTATTAACCAAGTTTTAGGAACCGGCTCTAAATGATTACTCTAGGGACATACCACAACCCCTTACGTATCGCTCACATAGTCTCGTGAGGATACGACTGGCATAATTACTGCACGCACAGAGGCATTCGAACAACCATTCTCCCCGTGCTCCATACATGAATGGTACGGGAAAAAACCCTGATAACCGGTACAATGGGACATACTCTGTACCATGCACTTCACGGTGTTTTACGGAGTATAGATATAGACACGGAAGTGCCTGGCATAGGGTTCATCAAACCATCTTCCAGTCTCAAACAGCGCGCTGAAAAAACGACACCCATATCTCTTTCCTTGCGAGCTCTGATTTCCCTCATTATTTTATGATGATCGTTTCTCCCTGTATAGGTTGGCGTCAACAAAATATTTTCGCATCTGGAGGAGAAAGTTGGTGACTGAATGTTCGTAAGAAGATTCCACCGCTGTGAACATCGCCTTTGTTTTAATTATGTCCCCCCATAATCCTATGTCATTTCAGTGATTCTCTTTTTCTATTTTCGGTAATTCAAAACTAGCTGCTCTTATTTGAACTTTCCCGATGTAGTGCTGCTGTTATTTGAACTTCCCCGATGTAGTGCGTTAACCCTGCCTGATAAGGATCCCACACAGAGCAACAGTGCTCCAAAACAGGACGGACGAGCTTATTACAGGCGGTCTCTTTAGTAGACCTGTTACATTTTGTAAGCGTTTTGCCAATAAAACGCACTCTTTAGTTAATCTTCCCCGCAACATTTTCTATACGTTCTTTCCTATCTAGGTTGTTCCTAACTGTAATTCCTAGGCATTTATTGGAATTTACGGCCTTTAAATTTAAGTGATTTATCGTCTAACCGAAGTTTAAAGGATTTTTTTTTGTCATTCATGTGAATGATAACACATTTTTCATTATATAGGATAAGCTGCCAATTTTCGCAAAAAAGAGACAAAATGAATAACAAATAAAATGTAATAAATTATTGTACCCCTTCGTTTATATTTATCTTTCTTTTTTTAATAAAATGTTCAGAGGCGTATTTAATTTTTGTTCGGCGGTGGAGCATGAAGTGGTGGCACACGACCGTACTAGTTAGCTTTACGGTTAAAGTGGCAGCGGCACTAGCTTTGTATTTCTTTTTAGGTTAGATAGTTGTTTGATGGTAGTATTAGTGATAGGAGCCAACGCTTGGAGTGGAAGAGGAAATTTTCTTTATTTACACTCCTGGAAATTGAAATAAGAACACCGTGAATTCATTGTCCCAGGAAGGGGAAACTTTAATGACACATTCCTGGGGTCAGATACATCACATGATCACACTGACAGAATCACAGGCACATAGACACAGGCAACAGAGCATGCACAATGTCGGCACTAGTACACTGTATATCCACCTTTCGCAGCAATGCAGACTGCTATTCTCCCATGGAGACGATCGTAGAGATGCGGCATGTAGTCATGTGGAATGGCTTGCCATGCCATTTCCACCTGGCGCCTCAGTTGGACCAGCGTTCGTGCTGGACGTGCAGACCGCGTGAGACGACGCTTCATCCAGTCCCAAACATGCTCAATGGGGGACAGATCCGGAGATCTTGCTGGCCAGGGTAGTTGACTTACACCTTCTAGAGCACGTTGGGTGGCACGGGATACATGCGGACGTGCATTGTCCTGTTGGAACAGCAAGTTCCCTTGCCGGTCTAGGAATGGTAGAACGATGGGTTCGATGACGGTTTGGATGTACCGTGCACTATTCAGTGTCCCCTCGACGATCACCAGAGGTGTACAGCCAGTGTAGGAGATCGCTCCCCACACCATGATGCCGGGTGTTGGCCCTGTGTGCCTCGGTCGTATGCAGTCCTGATTGTGGCGCTCACCTGCACGGCGCCAAACACGCATACGACAATCATTGGCACCAAGGCAGAAGCGACTCTCATCGCTGAAGACGACACGTCTCCATTCGTCCCTCCATTCACGCCTGTCGCGACACCACTGGAGGCGGGATGCACGATGTTGGGGCGTGAGCGGAAGACGGCCTAATGGTGTGCGGGACCGTAGCCCAGCTTCATGGAGACGGTTGCGAATGGTCCTCGCCGACACCCCAGGAGTAGCAGTGTCCCTAATTTGCTGGGAAGTGGCGGTGCGGTCCCCTACGGCACTGCGTAGGATCTTACGGTCTTGGCGTGCATCCGTGCGTCGCTGCGGTCCGGTCCCAGGTCGACGGGCACGTGCACCTTCCGCCGACCACTGGCGACAACATCGATGTACTGCGGAGACCTCACGCCCCACGTGTTGAGCAATTCGGCGGTACGTCCACCCGGCCTCCCGCATGCCCACTATACGCCCTCGCTCAAAGTCCGTCAACTGCACATACGGTTCACGTCCACGCTGTCGCGGCATGCTACCAGTGTTTAAGACTGCGATGGAGCTCCGTATGCCACGGCAAAACTGGCTGAGACTGACGGCGGCGGTGCACAAATGCTGCGCAGCTAGCGCCATTCGACGGCCAACACCGCGGTTCCTGGTGTGTCCGCTGTGCCGTGCGTGTGATCATTGCTTGTACAGCCCTCTCGCAGTGTCCGGAGCAAGTATGGTGGGTCTGACACACCGGTGTCAATGTGTTCTTTTTTCCATTTCCAGGAGTGTATATACATAAAAAAGAAAAAAAGCGTCTGTCATGTAAGCAGGGGGTGCCGGGTTCGCTTCCCGGTCGGAGTACAGTCTCTGCCGCTAGGGATGGTTCAGGCAAACTGATCTGCACGTGCTCCTGCGTCTCAAACGGCTGAGTTACAGAGTTGGCCGGTGCATCGTCGGTATCCAGCGGTAACTACCCCGCCGCGGAGGCGGGGCCGAAGTGGCGTCCACTATACTTTGAACTTCTTTCTCACTGCTTTACACCTGAACTTGCACTGCCGCTTTGTTAGCATGTTTCGGGTGCCGGGGTCGTACTACAGTCCCTGCGACTACCTTACTCAATAATGAAACAAGCCTTTCACTATCGTCTGCGGGACGTTCCCGTTTAAGTTGAAATGGACGTCGACGTGCGCTGTTCATCCGCAGATGTTCTATTGAATGGAAGATCGTACCGGTAGAATTTTGACCAATGTAAATTACCTGTGCGCGATAGTTGCCAATGACACATACGACGGTATATGCTTTTTTAGGTCTATACATACACTTGAGTTGGTAACGGTGAGCACTTGACCAGTTTTCATTGGTAAGCGACAAAACAATGCCGTACGGAGACAGACAACGTACAATGCGGTAATTACGACACTCAGGCCGCACACTAAATATCCTGATGGTTCGCACTGCGGATCCCCAAGGCACGATCTGGACATTACTAATACTACCATCAGCACGACGAAATTGCCTCATTCCAGCATATTCTTCTATTAATTTCTCGTAAGCGTCTTTCTAAATAAATTTGACAAATAACGAGTATTGCACAAAGTCCAACTGAAACGTGTCGACTGTGTCTTCAAGCAATTAAAAAAAATAATTAAAATCCGCTCGTGAGTCTGAAACGCCGTCGGCCTCAATGCAGCGCGATTGAAAAGACACTGAATCCTGTTCTCTCTGGTAATTGTCGATACCGTACTTACAATAGTCATAAAGAAAAGAGACGTAAACAACGGTCCCCCACACTGCTCGGATCCCGACCTCGGCTACACTCGCTATGTAAACTTGGCCCGCGCGACCGCTCGTCACCGCGCGATGTGCAATTGCCGGATGCTCGGTCACGACTTACTCTACCCCACTGAGGACACACAGGATAGTGCGACTGCAATGACTTATCTCTAGCACGCTCCCCGTGAGACCCACACTTCCAACTTACTGTCCCCTGCCCACTACACTTATTAACCGCGGCAGTCAATCTACCGATTCCCGTAAGAGTTGGGGCAATGTGAGTGCATCTGCACTGAAGAAGATCATTGGACGGTAAGCCTTATCTATACGAAGATAGTATCTGTTATTTCAGACATGTCCGATTACATCAAAGTAATTATCTGAATGGAAGGGAAATCGATTAAAATGATGTACATGTAAAGAAAAAAAGTTTCAGAAAAACTGTATGATTTGTTCAGGAGAAGGAACTTTCCGAACAAAGGAAGTCAATAAGCGTTAATCCACCTCTGATTCTTATGGAAACATTTAATCGGGTTATCATTGGCTGATGGAGTTGTTGGATGCCTCCTCAGGGCTATCGTGCCGAATTTTGTCCAATTGGCGCGTTAAATCGTCAAAATCCTGAGCTGGTTACCGGAAGCTGCCCATAATCCACCAAAATCCCTCAGTGAGGAGAATACCCAGGTTTCTTGACACGTTGAAAAACATTTATTAATGTCTAGTATAGTTTTAGAGATATTTAAATCTTAATTAGTGAACATAATTTATGGAAACCCGTACATTTGTCACTACACTGAGGATCAGCAAGTGTTTGATCGAGAGCTGGTCTACGAAAACTGCAGAGATCAAACACACGCCGTTCCTCGTCACAGTATTTTTGAGGTATACCAAATAAATAACACATTACAACCACTTCAATAGAAATAAGTGAACTTAGCAAACTAATAAATGTGTTTTCACGCTTTATACAGGCTGTCACTGTATATCACAGTGATATGGGGTCATAAAGTATGCACATATTGCTTGGTCAGTAATTTCAGCATATTGAGTAACTTCCACTAGCTCAGTTCACTTGCACAGTAATGGCTCAAATGGCTCTGAGCACTATGTGACTCAACATCTTAGATCATCAGTCCCCTAGAACTTAGAACTACTTAAACCTAACTAATCTAAGGACATCACACACATCCATGCCCGAGGCAGGATTCGAACCTTCGACCGTAGCGGGCATAGTAATGATACATAAAGAAAAACGTAGAGGTTTTGGATATAGTGCTGATAGACTGCTTCGCCATCCTGTTGCCAGGTTTGTTTTGAGGCGTATTACTGAATATCCTGACCATAACAGAAACCTTTCTATGTCAGAACGTCAAAACAATGGTCTTATTGTTGACTATCCGTAGTGTTCATACGTCTCACACATCCCCTTTGGATAATTGTCGTGTTGCAATCATGACAGTTCCTTGACTCAAGATACGTGACGTTCCTGCACGATCCTGTCAGCGAAAAATATAGGTCCTCTGTAACGCTAACGACGAATGGCTGTTGAGATCCTTCGTAGTGTTGAGTGTAGTCCTCATAATTCATAATACCCTCGATTCCATATTTACATGATAACCATGGGGTCTGTGCTAGAACGAGTAGAAAATATTACGTAACGATAAGAGATAGCGTTGATGTGCCACTACACTTAGGTGAAAGGTCATGGAACAGTAACATGCACAAACAGAAATGGCGGTAGCATCGCATACACAAGGTACGAAAGGGTAGTGCATTGGCAGAGCTGTCATTTGTATTCAGATGATTCCTGTGGATTTCCGACGTCATTATGGCCACACGTCGATACTAGAGACTGATTAGCGAGCAATCGTGTTTCCGTTCAGGCAGATCATCGGCGTTGTCTTTGTTAATCTTTCCGGCACATCCGATAGTATCAGTCACAGGAAATTATTAACAAAGATACATCCCATCAAAAAATAATTCTGTTTAAAAGATTTTATGAGACGTCTGCTTCAAAACAGACGTTTCTTCGTTACACCAAACGACAAAATAAGTCGTTGGAGGACACAGAAAAATTGTATCTCCTAAGGAAGCGTGTTAGCTCCATTTTTGTATAATATTTGTACTAATGACCAGGCAATAAACCCTACCACAAGATCTTTCATTTACGCAGATGATACAGCAGTTGCGGCGCAAAGGAGATCTTTTGAGGAGGCGGACGAAAACTAACAACATGTCTTAAGACACTATCTGACTATTGTGACAGTAATTACCCGAAGCCAAACCCTTCAAAAACACAAGTGTGTGCATTCCGCTTACGGAACAGAGAGACCAGGAGGAAACTGAACATAACCTGGAGAGGTCGACAGCTAGTGAGTTGCGATACTCCAAAACATTTGGGAGTAAAGTAGGACGGTTCTCTCACTTTCAAAGACCACTGCACAGATACAATGATGAAAGTCTGCGCTAAGGACAAAATTATTTGAAAACTGACAGGCATCAAATGGGGAGCACATCCAAATGCTTTCCGCACATCTGCCTTTTCTTTGTGCTTCAACGGTGCAAAATATGTAACGCCTGTGTGGCAAAACTACATCCATGCCAAAAAGGTAAGTATTGCCCTAAATGAAACAGGACGCATTGTGACAGGCTACCTGCGGTTAACAACGGTTAACAAAATCGACTTCATCTTTGATGTGGCACCTCCAGATATCCGAAGCAGAACTGCAGCTGAAATGGAAAGAAAGAAGCAGGAGACAGACATGAAAATCAGTCACCAAGACTGTAATCAAGAAAAGTTTCATGCAGTCAACACAAGCAATTCCGACACCGCCTGGAATACGTACAATACAACTCTGGCGTGGTTCATCATTAGAGGAGTATTGGGATGACCCCAAAAAATAACTTGCTGCAGGTCACCACTTCCGCGGACAAGATTTTGAAGGTCCTTTGTAGACTTAGAACTGGAGTATATCTGTGAAAGGTAAACATGAAGAAATGGGGATATATGTTAGAGGTCGATCTATGTGTGTGTAGTGAGCCTCAACACCAGCAACACCTACTCAGGTGCAGGGAACTGGCGGAACCTGTCTCGATGGACGATCTTGTTGTCGTCAATGATAAGGCAGTGCATAAAACGGAATTTTGAGAACCACATGGAATATAATCACGAGAATATTTTTTTGTAATCCCTTTACGTATATTTGTATGATATCCTACAGTATATGTATTATACGTATACGTATAAAAAACAAAATAAAATGGCCACACTATTAGAATTAAGTCTTTGAACGCGTAATGGCATTTGAAGCTAGACGCATGGGAGATGACATTTTGGAAATCATTATGTAAACCAATATTACGAATTCCACAATATCATGAGAGTGCCAAGAAAACAAATTTCAGGCATTACCTTTCACTACGAACAACGCAGTGATGACGGCCTTCACCTAACGACCGAAAGAAGCGGCAGTAGCGTAGAGTTGTTAGTGTTAACAGACAGGCAATACTGCCTGAAATAAACACATAAACCAGCGTGGGGCTTACGACCGTATCCGTTATGATAGCGCGTTGAAATCTGGCCTTAATGGACTGTGGCAGCAGATGACCGAGGCGAGTACCTTCGCTAACAGCCTGTAGAGCCTCTCGTGGGCTCTTGAACATTTCAGTTGAACGCTATACCGGAAAAAAATGCCCTGGTGAGGTGAGTCCCGATTTAGTTGGCACGAGTTGATGATAGAGTTCCAGTGTGGCGCAGATCCCAAAACAACATGGACCCAGATTCTCATCAACGAACTGTGCAAGTTGGTGGTGGCTCCTTAATGGTGTAGACTGTGTTTGCAAGGAATGGTCTGGGCCCCTTGGTCCAATTAAACCAATAATTGATTGGAAATTCTTATGTTCGGCTGCTTGGAGACCAGCTATAACCATTCATGCACTTTAAGTTTCCAAACAAGGATGGGATTTTTATGAATGACAGTATGCGATGTCACCGGGCCACACTTGTTCGCAATTGGATAGACGTACACTCTAGAGAATTCGAGTGAATGATTTGGCCATCCAGATCGCTCGATATGGATTCGCTCGATATGAATTGAATCGAAAATTTATGGAAAATAACCTGGAGGTCAGTTCGTACACAACATCCTGCACCAACAATTCTGCAATTATGGACGGCTATAAAGGAAACATGGCTCAGTATTTCGGCATGGGACTTCGAACGACTTGTTGAGTCCATGTCACGTCGAGCTGTTGCACTGCGGTAGGCAAAAAGATGGCCCAGTACGATATTAGGAGGTATCATATTACGTTTGTCATCTCAGTATATACGTTCTTACATGAGGCATGACATGATATGTTCACAAATAATTAACTATCAAATGCTGTTGCTCAAAGCGAAACCCGCTGTATGCATTTCCCTGTACGCAGAATTTAGAAGGTGGTTACACTGAAATGCTAATGTTTCACGATTACATGTCCCAGCATGTAGCACATGTCATGTTAATTTGACGTTTGAGGCAAACCAGTTTCGTGGAGTTGCAATTTTGATGTCCAGAGGCGTATTAAACCACTTGATGATGACGGCAAGACCGCTGCTACTCCTATTGCTGTTTAAAGTTGCTGACGTTGTCACTAATGACGTCGTTGTGTATTGTTTAATCGCCCACTGCACATGGCAAAACAGTCTATGATGGATGATGTATTTGATGTATTTGTTAATAAAATGACTGCTGTCGATAAGCTGCTGTTATCGGATTTGGTTTTACAAAGTGTAGACTGTAGAATTACAGAATACGGTGTCTTGCCTGTTAGAAATGCTCAGTACCTGTCATAATAAAAGTATATGAAAAATTTGCTCAATAAAGGCGAAAGTACTTAGACTAGCTACGGACTGGCTTTCACTTGATGCGAGGAAGGGCGTTTCGCCTAACTACGCAGAATTGGTGCAGTGTTAAAGCTAACAACATGTCGCCCACGAAAAAGAGAAACCAACCCACACACGTGTAGCAGACGACCGCTGCCGCAAGTGCTTTCATCAGCGGAAATGAGTCGTGCAGTGTAATGGGCGTACCTACTCTGTGTCGGTCTGGGAGTGATGTGAGCCACATGTTGCTAACTTTACGTGTGGGTCTGAGACATCATCCCCTTCCTCTCCCTCGCCCCACCCAACACGCAGTCGTAAACTTGATTCCCTCGCTACTCAACATCATCCTCTCTAGAGGGTGTCTGTACTTTGGCTGTAGCAGCATTCGGGGACTTGCCGGCTAGCAAGCAACCAGTTACTCACCCGCACGCACGGAATATGTTCTGCTGCTTACTTATTATGTCCGCTCTGCAATCAATGTAGGCAGCGCGTCTGAAATGATGCCCTCTACTGGACATGTGGTAAGGAGTAGGTCGTACAAATGAGTTCGGCTTATGCGTTAGAAATCTATGAAATGAAAGCAAACAGTGAATCCGCTGCACAACATCAATTTGCTAATGTTGTCGTCCAAACGCTGATTTAGAACTTTTAAGATAATTTACTTCAGTCGTTGTACTTGTGACGGATCCTTGTCTGTCGCACTTTAATGAGAAAGTTAAGCGTTTAACCATTGATCATTGTTCTTCAGTGTATAATTTTGCATCCGGCTTTAATGGGTGTTCAATGACTGCATCGCAACTCCGGATTTTAGCTCATAGGACCAAGCCATGGCTTCATTTCAATGATGTATAGAAGGGCATATGACCAGCATGACGTTTCCTCCCCGTTATCAGTTTTACGATCTTTGAAGCGGCTACTTATGATTCTAGAAGACACTCCGCTGGCACCGCAAGACAAAGTGCACTCCATTTCAATCATTCTAATAGGACAAATACTTTCCAATACCGGGAATTGACTGGGGGCCTCTGTATTGTTGTCTGATACGCTGATGACTCAGCTAAACAGCAGGACTGCTATTTTAGCAATTAAATGAAAGTATGTATTGTAATTATCATCCAGCTCAAGCACAAGGCAACCTGGTCTCTTCAATTCCACACTGGACTCGCATTCGGGAGGACGACGGTTCAATCCCGTCTCCAGCCATCCTGATTTAGATTTTCCGTGATTTCCCTAAATCGTTTAAGGCAAATGCCGGGATGGTTCCTTAGAAAGGGCACGGCCGATTTCGTTCACAATCCTTCCCTAACCCGAGCTTGCGCTCCGTCTCTAATGACCTCTTTGTCGACGGAACGTTAAACACTACCCACCTCCACCTCTTCCATTCCAAGTGTTTATCTTTTCCATTACGTCAGATATGAAATCTTCCTGTACATGCATAGTGCTGATGTAATTCTGACATGCGATTTTCACCAATGCTCATCCATTTCTGTAAGTGATTACCGTTTTCTGAGAGAATATTTCTGAAGAGGCCACTTTTGCAGTAAACTTCTGTGGCAAATGTGAAATTCATTCCTTCTGGGCTTTAATGTCAATCTCTCTATTCTAATATCTATGTTTCACTCCCAAACAACATAACTGGAACAGCCACAAATCCATGATATTTTAGGTCTTTGATTATTCACTAATCTTTATTCCCTATCTTATATCCAGCTTTTTTTTAAATTCACGCGACCCTTCCAGTACCTTTTTTGGGCGATAGTGCCTCAGAAAAATCAGAGATCATCATTCGTAGATTTTTATATTCACGCACCAGTGTTAAATTTATGACCGTCTGTTAATAGGTAACACATTTTAAATAGGTGATTTCGTTAGTAAAATGAAAATCTTCCTGCCCAAAATGAATATCATATTTCATGCCTTGACACACTATACCTCTATAAATCAGTAGGTCACTTCCCATTTCCTTTAATGCAGGAATGAAATTCTGGGTTCCCGTAGACGCAAAGATAAGCAGAGATGGTATACGAGCTTGGATTGAGAAAGAATGTGGAAGGAAATCGGCCTTGTTCTTCTTAAAGGAACTGTATTGGAATTAGCCACAAGTGGTTTCTAAAAACTACTGAAAATGTAGATCTGGATTGTCGCGCAGGTATTTGAACCGCCATCCTCCAGACGTAGAGTCCAATGTAGCAACCACTTCGCTCGGTATTCTCTAAAATTAGCCGACAGGAGCTACATGGTTCAATTACTTTAATGTGACCACTTGTCAGAAGCCTGAATAATCACCTTTTACAGCATGGAGAGCTGCGGGACCTGAAGGAAGAGAGTCTGTCAGGTACTGGGAAGTACCGGCAGGGTTGTGGAGCTATACCCTATAAATTGCCGTGGCCAGTTGCGCTAGGTTTCTCGGTTGAGGATCGATGACACGAAGAGCGCGATGAGGGTAGTTCTGTAGATTTTCGGCTGGGTTTGGTAAACAGAGATCTTTGGACCTGTATGTGCCCTGTGAACAGTGTGACAGGTTCCATTGCTGTGCTGGTGGATGCCGTCATGGCGAGGAAAGATGAACTGCAGTTTGGGGTGCACAAGGTTCCCAAGGATAGATATGCACTTGGGCCGACCCACTCTGCCATCCAGAATGCACAGCTCACCCAGAGAATGCCACTGAATCATTCCCCAGGCCCTCGCGCTTCCTTCCCAGAATGAGCCCATCCGGCTGTTGTAGCAGGTCGTTTGCTTCCTGACGCTTCACGCCAATGGATCATGTAACGTGGTTCATTTGATAAGACCACCTGTCGTCTCTCAGCGATCGACCGGATGCGGTACTGGCGTTAAAATGTAAGTCTTAATCGCCGATGAACAGCAACCAGCATGAATGAATGAATGAGGCGTCTGCTGCGGAAACCCATTCACAGGAGCGTTCGCTGAACGGCCGTTGACAAACGGCTGCTGGTAGCCCCTTGGCTCATCTAGGTAGTTACTCAACAGTTGCACGTCTATCCCCCGTACACATCTCCGCAGCCATAGTTCACCCCTGTCATCTATGGACCATGGTGCATCACAGTCACCTCGGTGCTGGATTTGGATAGCAACACAAACGATATATTTTAACCACGGTGTGACGCCAATAGTTTATAGACTCAGATTTTGAAAAAAAGCTTCCACGCCTAGCCAGAAAGCTAATGATCAAGTGTTACTGGATTTCAGATCAATCGCTCCGTTTCCGCATTTCCACAACGACTACAATTCTTCTGCGTCTTCCCGACAGGCTTTACATGCCCACCGCTTGTGATGCCACGCCGTCTGTGAACGGTTATTTCATGTTGGAGTCGTACATACGCGGTGGTCACAAAATCTTACTGGACCCTCTAGTTGCTCTTTGTCCCTCAGATACGTACAATTCATTCGTCTCTGCTGCCATGCTGTAGGTATGTTCCTCGAGTAGGCGCACACTACACGAGGGTAAGCTGAAGTATGTTCTTGAAAAAAAAAAAGGAGAGAGAAACAGAACACGGACACGACACTCTAGAGAATCCTCCTGTAGTCACTCCTTGAAATCAGATAACGACAAAAAATAAAACAGGTGACCATCGGATAGCAAAGCAACTGAATTCTCTTAAGAGAGGAAAGGCCACTGGACCTGACGGTATACCAATACTCTTTCAACACAGAGAATGAGAGAGAACTTGTTTCTACTCTAGAAGCTGTGAAATGTAGGACTGGAGGAGCGAATGGTTCCTAATAGTGGAATAAAGGAAGCTTCTTTCCCATTTGGAAGATAACGTCGTAGAACAGACGTACAAAACGGAGGCCTATATATCCGATGCCAGGCTGCTGTGAAATTTTCGAGTATATTCTACGCTCATGTATCAGTATATTTCCGGATACCGAAAATCTCCTCAGCAGAAGTCAGCATGGGTTGCGATCGTGTGAAAGCCGTCTCGCCTTGTTCGTTTAATACCACAGTGCCGGCGCCCCGGTTGATGCCGTGCTCCATGACTTCCTGAAGGCGTTCGATATAATCGTGCCTTGCTGCCTAATGTACAAAATACAAGCGTACGAAATATCATACTACTTGTGTCGCTGTACTGAACAGTTTCTAACAAAAAGAACACTGCATGTCATTCTCGACGGAGAGATCTCTTGACGGGAAAAAGTAACTTTCGGCGTAGTTTAAGAGAGTGTTACAGGACAAACATACACAGAAGAGCGAAAGAGATCGGTACATCTGCCTAATATCGTGTAGGGCACCCACGACCACGCAGAGCCACTCTGTAGCAACTCTGGATATTTGGGGGTGTCTCATTGTACGGCTGGAATTGAAAAAAATACGTCGGAATGCACAATGGACATGAATGGATGCAACTGATCAGACATGATGTGTACGTACACTATGTGATCAAAAGTATTCGCACACCCCCAAAAGATACGCTTTTCAAATTAGGTGCATTGTGCTCCCACCTACTGCCAGGTACTTCACATCAGCGACCTCACTAGTCATTATGCATCGTGAGAGAGCAGAATGGGGCGCACCACGGAACTCACATACTTCGAGCGTGGTCAGGTGATTGGATATCACTTGTGTCATACGTCTGTACGTGAGATTTCCACACTCCTAAATATCCATAAGTCCACTGTTTACACCATGAAGATGACGTACTACAGACGCGAAATTTAACCGACAGGAACAAGATACTGTGATATGCAAATGATTAGCTTTTCAGAGCATTCACACAAGGTTGGCGCAGGTGGTGACACCTACAACGTGCTGACTTGAGGAACGTTTCCAACCGATTTATCATACACAAACAGCATTTGACCAGCGTTACCTGATGAAACGTTGTTGTGATGCCTCGTTTAAGGAGGAGAAATGACTACCATAACGTTTCCGACTTTGATAAAGGTCGGATTATAGCCTATCGCGATTGCGGTTTATCGTATCGCGACATTGGTGCTCGTGTTAGTCGAGATCCAATGAATGTTAGGAGAATATGGAATCGGTGGGTTCAGGAGGGTAATACGGAACGCACTGCTGGATCCCAACGGCCTCGTATCACTAGCAGTCGAGATGACAGGTATCTTATTCGCATGGCCTTAACGGATGGTGCAGCCACGTCTCGGTCCCTGAGACGACAGATGTGGAAGTTTGCAAAACAACAACCATCTGCACGAACAGTTCGACGACGTTTACAGCAACATGGACTACCAGCTAGGAGACCATAGCTGCGGTTACCCTTTACGCTGCATCACAGACAGGAGCGCCTGCGATGGTGTACTCAACGACGAATCTGGGTGCACGAATGGCAAAACGTCATTTTTCCGATGAATCCAGGTTCTGTTTATAGCATCATGATGGCCGCATGCGTGTTTGGCGAGATCGCGGTGAAGGCACATTGGAAGCGTGTACTCGTCATCGCCATACTAGCATATCACCCAGCGTGATGCTATGGGGTGCCATTGGTTACACGTCTCGGACACCACTTGTTCGCATTGATGGCACTTTGAACAGTGGACGTTACGTTTCAGATGTGTTACGACCCGTGGCTCTACCCTTCATTCGATCCCTGCGAAACCCTACATTCCAGCAGGATAATGCACGAGCGCATATTGCAGTTCCTGTTCCTGCCTTTCTGGATACAGAAAATGTTGGACTGCTGCCCTGGCCAGCACATTCCCTAGATCTCTCACCAATTGAAAACGTCTGGACAATGGTGGCCGAGCAACTGGCTCTTCACAATACGCCAGTCACTACTCTTGATGAACTGTGGTATCGCGTTAAAGCTGCTTGGGCAGCTGTACCTGTACACGCCATCCAAGCTCTGTTTGACTCAACGCCCAGGCGTATCTTGGCCATTATTACGGCCAGAAGTGGTTGTTCTGGGTACTGATTTCTCAGGATCTATGCACCAAAAATTGCGTGAAAATGTAATCACATGTCAGGTCTAGTATAATATATTTGTCCAATGAATACCCGTTTATCATCTGCATTTTTTCTTGGGCTAGCAATTTTAATGGCCAGTAGTGTAGTTGACTTGTTTCACGCGGGAGCGGTGGCCAGTGGTAGCACAGACAGATGTCCCCTTAAATAATATTGATTTTTGCCTAGAACACTTTTTTTCGTACGGTGCGCCGGTCACGAGATATCTAGTTGTCTCCAAGTCGCAACGCTTGAAAATTGTATCGAAATGCTCTAAGACGTTCAGGGGATCGACGCTAGGAGCAACGACCGTTAGTTGACTCCGAAGATGAGCAAATGTAACGTACTGCGGATAAACAGGCAGAATGACCGCGTTATTGCGTGAGTAAACGACTGCTAATACTAAGTCATCACGCCCATAGGGAATGTAAGTGTTTGCTTACGAACGATTTAAATTCCAACGATCACATAAAACTAATCGCAGGTAAGACAGGTACCAGATTGAAATTCGTTGGAAGAACCGTCAGGAAATGTTTTACACGCTCAAAGGAGGTAGCTCGCAAAACCCAGGTATGATCAGTACTTCAGTTTTGCTCGTCAATTTGGGATCCGTGGGAAATCGTTAGAGCTGGTAGAGGAAATAGAGAAGACTGAAAGAAGAAAAGTGCGTTTCGTCACATGATACATTTACTGTGAGCGATAGCGTCACGGAGAAGCTCGGCCATCGTCAGTGGCAGACGCTGCAAGAGAGGCGTTCTGCATCAAGGTGTGGTTTTGTGTTAAAGTTCCGAGGGCGTACCTTCCTACAAGAGTCTACCAGTTATTGCTTCTTCCTACATATACCTCGCGGAGAGACAAAAGAAGTGAATTTGGATTCGAGCTCACAATTAGGCGTTGCAGCAACCCTTCTTCCCAGGAACCATTCGCGAGTGAAACGGCGGCCGCGCGGGATTAGCCGAGCGGTCTGGGACGCTGCAGTCATGGACTGTGCGGCTGGTCCCGGCGGAGGTTCGAGTCCGCCCTCGGGCATGGGTGTGTGTGTGTTTGTCCTTAGCATAATTTAGGTTAAGTAGTGTGTAAGCTTAGTGACTGATGACCTTAGCAGTTAAGTCCCACAAGATTTCACACCCATTTGAACATTTTTGAGTGAAACGGCAAACGGCATGATAACAGCCGTAGACAAAGTACTCTCCACCGCACACTGTGAGGTAATTTTTAGAGCGCATATATAGATGCAGATCGCCCAGTCAAAGCCCGTGGCGCGAGGTGGGAATCCGGACAGCTAGGGCAGCGTGTATGCTGTCGGATGCTGAGACGAAACCAGCTGCGCGCGCCAGCCGCGCTGCAATTGATGGATGGATGACAGCCGTGAGCGCACGTCATAGCGGGAGGTGTGACTGAGTTCGCTGCAACGAAATACGAGAGGCTACCGTGCGTCGAGAAAAAGTAGCGCTGGGTGTCACGCAGCTATGATATACAGCGCAAAATGGCAGTCATTCATATGCGACATTTCCTTGCTGGAGCACTCAGTAGGCTTTGATACAGTGGATAGAACTGTATGGAGCGCTGTCAGTATCCTGTCATTTGTCTTTGTCACAAAAAAATCTACAAAATATTCCGTCAATATATCAGTATTTTAGTACGGCTAGTCAGTGTCGGTAAATGTGACGGTTTTGTCTAGTATAATGTAAAGGTCCAACCTGAACTCCATCGACAAAAGTTTGGAGCTTGAAAGTAATGCCGGCCGGTGTGGACGAGCGGTTCTAGGCGCTACAGTCTGGAAGCGCACGACCGCTACAAGAGTCTACCAGTTATTGCTTCTTCCTACATATACCTCGCGGAGAGACAATAGAAGTGAATTTGGATTCGAGCTCACAATTAGGCTTTGCAGCAATCCTTCATTCCAGGAACCATTCGCGAGTGAAACGGCGGCCGAGCGCGATTAGCCGAGCGGTCTGGGACGCTGCAGTCATGAACTGTGGGACTGGTCCCGGCGGAGGTTCGAATCCTGCCTCGGGTATGGATGTGTGTGATGTCCTTAGGTTAGTTAGGTATAAGTAGTTCTAAGTTCTAGGCGACTGACGACCTCAGAAGTTAATTCCCATAGTGCTCAGAGCCATTTTTTGAATATAGTCCAGTGGTTTGACGACTGTCCCCACTGCTAATGTTTTCACTGAAATATGCCGTCGTCCTTTAAGATTCCACTCGCTAGCCGTAATAAAAATAAACTGATCCATACTGTGCAATGCTTACAGTAAAATCGATGTCCACTCCGGTAGCTGAGTGGTTGTCGGCACGGTAAACTCAGCGTGTTCGGTCAGAGGGTTAGCTGCCCTCTGTAATAAAAAACTGAGTTAATTGATCAACGACGAACTGAAACGGGCGTCTTGCGACGTCCGCCACGAGCAGAAGCAACGAACAAACACAAACAAAATGAGATTTTTTTAAAAAAGTGGTCAGCATGAGAGACTGTCAATCCTAACGGCCCGGGTTCGATTCCTGGCTCAGTAGGAGATTTTTTCCGCTCAGGGACTGGATGTTGTGTTGTCCTAATCATTATCATGTCATCCCCATCGACGCACAATTCACCGAAGTGGCGTCGAATCGAAAGACTTGCACCCGGCGGGCGATCTACCCGACCGTAGGCCCTCGTCACACGACATCATCAGTAAAATCGATTCCTCGTGCCGCACTAATGGTACCGTGCACTTCTCGTATTTTTTCGTTCTATGAGCTGATCTTGCAGTCTAACTGGCTGCGCGCCTTTTCTGCAGTCGCGAAAGGCCCATCCCATGCCCTGGTTGACGGGGCATCGTCGCATTACCTGTGATCTTGGTTCGAGCAGAGATGGGTAAGGGTAAGATTCGATACATCGTAGCGGTACCGATACCTGGACCGTTTCAGAGTTTTTCGGGTAATTTTTCTAAGTATTTTGGTGTAACGTGAAGGTGCAGCCTCTGGTGGCTTGTTGCAGGGTTATTGCATTTCGTTTGACAACAATGGATTGGACTGAGTGTTCTTGATCCCGAACCAACTCTGTCACCAGATATAACACCAGCCGACATACGCACCTGGGGTATAGCGAAGAACCTAGTTTACCAAGCTCTGGCAGGTACTCACATGGACCTGTATGCCTGGATTATCACAGCCGCGGCAGTACCACTCCAAACTCCTGGGAGTCTTGAGCTTGTAAGGTAGTTGATGTTACATCGCTATACACCTTGTCACCAACATAGCGGATGACATTTTGAACAATACCTGCGAGGGAACAGTTTTCCAATGTTACATACTTTACCGTACACTGACAAGGTAAACCTAAGGATTTCGGTACCACCCACCGACTTAGAACCGTGACGTGGTTGAGATATGTAAAATCCCTTTTTCAAAATTACACAGCATGGCGGCCATGAGGTCACTCATTACACACGTAAACAGACTCAAGCAATTGTGAAAATATTTAACTGCATAATAAAAGAAAAATAACGAGACAACTGCGGCAGTTGGGAAATACTGACTGGGGACAAACAAAACAGACGACAATCGTAAGACATAGGTACCAAAACAACTAATACAGAAAAAGTCATGTAAATGTAACACTCAACAATCAACAAAACTGCAACAGAAAAATCCGAATAAAACTGTTATTGGAAATTGATCTTCGTCTGTATAGCTAAAACTAAGTTCAGGATATTACAAACAAATACCTGTTTCCAAAAACTGAGTACCTGAAATTTCAGTTGACACCTACTGACCCAAGCAAGGCGCGGAATCGATAGCTTCTCCTACTCTATCTTTGCATTACTCGCTGGAACCTGTTTACTTTTTTGCGCTCACAGGAGGCATATGTCTCACTGCCGACTTAAGTGGACCGTTTGAGCACGCCGGAGCAGTTGTATCCTGGAGTGACTCGCGACGTTATCAAAATGGTTCAAATGGCTCTGAGCACTATGGGACTTAACATCTGTGGTCATCAGTCCCCTAGAACTTAGAACTACTTAAACCTAACTAACCTAAGGACATCACACACATCCATGCCCGAGGCAGGATTCGAACCTGCGACCGTAGCGGTCACGCGGTTCCAGCCTGAAGCGCCTAGAACCGCACGGCCACACTGGCCGGCGCGACGTTATCAGCAGCGATTCACTAGGCGTGGTACCTTGTCACGTGGCTATGTTATGACCGAGTGAGCAAATTCGTCTCGAGGCATTTGTACTTCTGGTGCGTACCTCTTCTAGGTGTAAACTTAGTGGAGCGCCTTGAGAAGAAAGTCAGCGTAAGCACATTAAATATGGCACATGACATTGATGGCTATGTCTCCGTTAATCCAGGACGATTAAAGAATAGTACGTCTCCTGTCAAAACTTAATGTTAGACTTCCATCAAAACTCAACCGCAGTTTGACACTCAATATTTACTTTTCTGCCTCTCAGTATATTGTACTCGTCTGGCATTAACTCTTGAGGACAGTGCTTGTTTTAGCTTACCACGTCACCTGGGGAACATTGTAAAATGTGTCATCTCGATTTCTTAACTTTTTTAACTTTTTTCCGAACCTTATTGGTTTTGTAAATTAGTGTTTTAACTATGTAGTTATAGTTTTACAAATTATGTTTTTCTCCTTGTTACATTTTCGTATCATTCCTTATCCAGACAAATTGTTATTGATTTTCCAAGGCTCCAGTGGGCTTGTTATGTCAAAGCCTCAGAAATGAGCCGAATTAAAAGTTATTTAATTACCTCAGTTCATCATTCGAAAACTTCATTGATTATCAAATGTTGATCCTTTACGAAATGTTAACATCGGACTTTTGGCGAAATACTGTGGTGTCAAATCTTAATTGTGCTTTTCATGGCCTGATACTTTATCACATCTTCTTGTTTTGTATCGTATCCACTGTAACTCAAAGGAAATACACGACACTACGAACAAACACATAACTCCAAAACTTGATACTGGAAATTTCACTTGACATACGTAGCTCAAACGAAATTCTAACCCTTCACTTAACCTATGCGGTTAAAGCGAAGTCCTTGGTATTACAAACGCAGCGCAAATCTCGCCCTTATGACTAATATAGAAAACCTAGTCTCAACCAATATGAGTAAAGCAAACTCCACGATACGTACCGAACACAGTGCGACATACTTACCAACGACAAACAATACAACCCAAAAAAATCATAAAAATTCCTGTAGCTCCGATGTCGATGGAGAGGAAATACAGAGTAATGTACATGAAGCCATAAATCACGGTTACCTATCAAAGTCAGCCAACATAGAAATCAAGGAACCTGGAGCGAAAATAATTTTATCAACACCCTCTTTGGGTTGGCCAGCTTACACTTCTCGAACAAGAATCTGTGGGGCTAGAACGGTACATATACTAGTTCCTGGATCGAAATGCAGCAACCTCTGCCACATTCATACCTTCTCTATATTACAAGCTGGGTAATTAAACAGAATAAATGTAGGAATTTAATTGGATCAACATGTCGTCCTCCACTGTGGCACGCAGGGAGCTACTCCGTAACATCGTTTACATATCAACATCTAACAGAAACCATAACGTTAAATTAAATCTCTGACCATAAACAATACACTGTGTCAATTGTTCCAAACCTGAAAATCAATCTGCCAACATCAACATAGCTCACTAACAGATTGTGATTAACTAATCCCATACTGTCCTCACGAACAGCAGTCAACGACTCCAATGAAACACCAACAAAACTCACAAACAACTTAGAAACGTAAACATCTCACATCAGAGAGCGCCACCGCAAACTCCAACACGCTCTGGGCAAACACGATGCATTTGAAATACGCCGTGCCACCATGACGTCAAACACTTCAAAAGCAGTTATAACATGGGTCAGAGCAAACAGGTGGCACTGCAAATTTCGACTGACCTAACGGACAAAACAGACTGGCTAACAGCGATAAAAGTTTATTTCTTTCGTCTAGGGTTCCTGTTCTGTTGCGTATTTTGTATTGCCATTTTGGTGCTGGAATATCGCCGGCCAGTGAAGGAGTTTTCGGCGAATCGAAGGTAATTATGGTAACGAATCGAATAAATCTCAATTACATTTTCATTTGTCAACAGGTCACAGGAGACTATGGACCACTTGTACCTAAATACTCTGGAAATATGCTTCAACAAATTCCGAAATTTTTCCTGTATATTTACATCTACATCTACATCTACAACCATACTCCGCAAGCCACCTGACGGTGTGTGGCTGTGGGTCCCTTGAGTACCTCTATCGGTTCTCCCTTCTATACCAGTCTCGTATTGTTCGTGGAAAAGAAGGATTGTCGGTATGCTTCAGTGTGGGCTCTAATCTCTCTAATTTTATCCTCATGGTCTCTTCGCGAGATACACGTAGGAGGGAGCAAGATACTGCTTGACTCTTCGGTGAAGGTATGTTCTCGAAACTTTAACAAAAGCTCGTACTGAGCTACTGAGCGTCTCTCCTGCAGAGTCTTCCACCAGAGTTTATCTATCATCTCCGTAGCGCTTTCGCGATTACTAAATGATCCTGTAACGAAGCGCGCTGCTCTCCGTTGGATCTTCTCTATCTCTTCTATCAACCCTGTCTGATACGGATCCCACACTGCTGAGCAGTAATCAAGCAGTGGGCGAACAAGCGTACTGTAATGTACTTCCTTTGTTTTCGGATTGCATTTTATTAGGATTCTTCCATCACGTTTATTGAAACCATTAGAGGTCCAATTTTACTTCCTTGGTGAAACACCTGGTGATACTTTCGTTTTGGTTTAACACCCGTCGTTCAGTAACACGTACAGCGTCCTATTACCTGAATGCTCACAGATCCGGTCTCATAACCGCGAAGCTAATTCACATGATCGTATTTTAATTACTAGTCGTAGTGGGGTACAGTGTTCAGCGCCTACTGAAAATGTAGAATGTAAATCGATTGCTTACACGAAATAAGTGGTACAGAAAAAAGGAAACAGCAGAAGAGAATTAGTCGATTACAAGTATGTGTACCAAACTGAGTGATACAGTTAGGTAAAAAAAATCTGCAAAACTTCGCAAACCATTGTGCGAGTTTCTTAACGAAATATACGAGCAATAGACACTATAGCATTGCTGCTTAAAATTCTTTTCAGTGGAATGTAGTCACATGAATAGCAAATAAATACAAGCAGGGTGAGTAAAAATAACAACGTCACTAGTATAATGTTGGAGACACACAAATGAAAAATTAAATAGTAAATGAATGCGTGGTGTAATAGCAGAGACGGAACTTTCAATTCCCCTATAGATTAGGTGTGAAAAAAAGCAGAACTTTTCGCCTAAAGAAAGGAGTTTGGGTAAATTCTCATTACAGGAAGATATTTCCAACTTATATAAGAGAAATGTTGTCTTGGAGATTACATGACATGAACATTTGCTTCATGTGTGCTACCACACAAACAGTCTTCATGTATAGCAAAGACGGCCGATTTAGATAGAAGTGGTGTGTATGAAATGCTAAATTTTGAAGTTACTAGAAACCATTCAATATACTGGAGCAGATATACAGTGACAAGATACAAGACACGTGGTAACTTTGCAGCCGTCAGTATTTCTTAATTAATGATGTTTATGATCCGTTGCTGTACGTACTTCAATATGGTGACAGTGATGGAGAAGGGGCCCCTACGCCGTCTCCGCCAAGTTTGTCCATGAAGAACGATGGACGATGTGTTCAGTGTCTTACTTTCGACGGGTCAATAATAAAATCCAAACTTACTTCCTTTCTCTGTTGGTTCTGTCAATTCCACGTTGCTATGTGTCAGTTATCATCACGAAGTAAGTTAGATGAACAATTCGTTGCCGTGAGTTACACTTGCGTAAGTCTATTCTTGAAGACTGAACTGCTACTGTGCTTCCAGAAATATTGATAGTGACAGCATCACCTCAAACTCTTCCACCAAAAACATACGTTTCAAGTGTTTCTTTAAATTCCGGGGATAGTTCTGTCGACTCCATACTCTTGTCTGGTGGACAAAATACATACTTACAGAATATCAAATAGGATATTTGAATAACTTCTAGATTCACTATTACACAGGGCTCACCAGGTTGTCGTCAATGGAGGGTCAAAGTCAGTACTGAATATAATACCAGGTAGCGTTGCAGCAGCAATTGGAGTGTTCAGTTTATGTAGATATGGCTCTGCAGATAACATCAGGAACAGCCGGAGGCTGTTTGCAGGTGACACATAGGAAAGCAGACGCCGGGTTCGTTGGAAGGACACAGAGAAAGAACAATACGTCCAACATAAAAAAAAGCTTACAAACACTCCTCCTGTATTAACAAGAGACAAAAAGAAAAAGAGGGGATTGGGCGATTCGTCACACGTATGCCTAATCACTGCGAGGATTTCGAAGAAATCATCAGAAATTCCCAGGCGAAAGTAGTGCTGGAAAAGCTATAACCGTCACTTTTCTGTTGATATTTAACTGCTGGCTGCTTGCACCGTACTCTTTACATAGCCTGTTAATGTGAAGACTGACAAACGAAAGTTAATGTTAGTGACACCGTAACATCCGACAACTGAACACAGTATCACTGCTTAGTAATTAGCAAAAAGTGCAAACCTCTTTTCTTATCCAGAAAAAGAGGCAAATTATGGTAAAAATTCGCGAATCCTCTCTGAAATCAAGTTTTTACAGTTACAATTGGTTATACGTTTTTTCCGTCAAGTGAAGATTAGAAATATACTGCCTTCTGCTGGTTGATGCGGAACGTCTCATTGAGAACAGACATTCAATTATACGAGTATATGCAGTTTGCATTCTCATGAAAAGTCCATGATGACTGTGTAAATTGCTACATTTTCTGATAAGAGACATGATCAAGATACTATTAGGAAATTAGTAATTCGAATTACTTCGTCCCTTACACAGTGTGACGTTTGGTTTGCTACAGCACTCACACGAAAGGATTAGGTTCCTTCCTGAATCCTCCACGCTGAGGATCGCTCTGACCTAAATTGGTAGCATTCTGAAGGTATGCGTTGTAAGATGAGTCCACTGACATACAACACCCTTTTACATATCATTTTGAGTGTTGTCGACAACGGTAAAATTACAGAGACTCTGCGCTTGTTCCGCGAACAGAGTAACAAAAAGGTAAAACGGTATTGGAATACTATGCGTCATACACTGCACATCGCATTGTGGTCAGCTGAGTAATCATGTGGTATTACGATAAACTGCCACGTGGCTTAAATTTAAACGCTTGAAAAAGAGCCAATTAATTATTAACGTTTCTTGAACTCAAAATTTACCCCGTAAAACCATGACTTTTCTTGGTACTACCTTCAGTAACATAATATACTGGGAATATCGTAGAATGTACCAGAGGTTACACGACAACTACCTATGGCTTTCGATTAAAACTATGTAGAGGCTGCAGAATCGGGACTAAGTGCTGCAATGCCTCTATGCCGTTCAAATGCGGCGTGGTCAGTACATATGTCAGCAGATGCAACATCCCTCATATACATGCAATTATGTGATATAAGCATATGTACACTGAGGACTCAAAACGCAATGATCACCGTCCACTGTAGGGTTGAATACCTTCTAGTGGTGCTGTCGGCTCTTGACGTTGCAAGGAAAGTACATAGAGTGATCCAGCTTCCATTACCTGCTGGTTTAATGCAACTTGCAATGTCTTCAGAGTTCAAACATCCTAAGCAAGATAGAAAGATATTCTCTCCCTCCTTATGTGCAAAGTAATAATCCTACAGAGAAACTGAACAGGACCCGTCATCATGTCATCGGAGTAGGGAAGGATGGCGAAGGAAGTCAGCCGTGCCCTTTCACAGGAACCATCCCGGCATTTGCCTGAAGAGATTTAGGGAAATCACGGAAAACCTAAACAGGGATGGCCGGACGCGGGACTGAACCGTCGTCTTCCCGAATGCGAGTCGAGTGTGCTAACCACTGCGCCACCTCGCTCGGTGAACAGGACGTTTTCTAGGTAATTTAACGTTGTTAAATTTTGTGAGTCTAATATTCAGGAAAAAGTGATATTCAGACCCTTTTTTCTTAAATAATTCTGAGATTGTAGTATACATAATCCAGTACAAAATTTAACTACAATTAAATTTCTTAAAAAAGGTGCTGTTCATTCTTCGTGTAAGACTAGCAGTTGGGGCATATTGAAGACACAGTATGAAAATGTGGCAGGTGGTTTTTGAAGGCATTGCGGGTTGTATAAAACCCCTTAGGTAAGTGCAGCTAAATCACCTTGTGTAAGAGGAGCAGACCTTCACAAAGGACTTGTTATAGTTTGCCAATACGTTGGAATTATCATCTCAGAATCGGCGACGCTGTTTACCTGCTCGTATCTGTAAAATGTGGTTGAAAGAATGTGAAAGTACGAGTTGATGAAATGATGTTGGACGTCCACGCAGAGCACTGAGCTCAGAACACATTGTTGAGCATGTCGCTCCACAACAGACGACCCTTACATATCCCAACGATGATCCAACGACATCTTAAATTACGATTGCAGTGATAATGGGTTCATTAAGATCGGACAGTGGATCAATGGTAACGTGTCGTGTGTTTAGTTAAATCACGTTTAGTGTCACACTAGCTCTATGGTTGCGTCCATTTCCGCCGTCTTCGAGGTAAACGGCTGCTCGAAGCAGACAACGCACCATGGGTGATAGACGGAATCATGCTACAGTGGTTTGACGAGTGTAGCAGCAAACTCACGTCTACATCTTCTCTACACAATTTGACTGATCTGGGACACGCACAATTCCTGCTGCATTGAATTCCACTCATGCTCCTCCATGCTCTTAAATAGGTGGTCATAACGTTTTGGGCCATCTGTGTAGCTGAACATTGGTATTTCTCGAAATTCTGACGACAGTGTAACAGGTGCATTGTTTATACGACACTAACGAATATTTATGAAGCTCAGTCGTATACTTCTGCCAAGGCTGACAGTAGAAGTGAAAGGTAGGGTGAGGACGAAGCCCTGTATCAGCAGAAAGGCGCTCCAGAAGATGTACAACAAGAGCTTCACGGGAAGATCTACAGCAGCCGTGCCATCTCTCACTGTCCTATGGGGCACTGGGGCGAAATTTCCCGTGTCATCGATTATATTGACGTATAGTTTACTGCTGTACAGTGCAGTCCAGCAACATAATCCAAAGCTGTTTCCGAGAGAACCGTGGTTGCGTTCAAGACACTAGTTGCATAAATAAAGCGTTAGACTGTGTATATCAATTATCAAATATCTATTGTTTTTAACTGTCTATGATTTTCCACTTAGTTTAATAGACACCAAATCTTTATTGAAATGAGAACAATACAGTGAGTCTCTTTTGTTTTGCTTTCACTACTAACTTTTAAGGATTTCAGAAATTACTTGAACTGGAAATTAATTGTCTCTTCCTTCAGTAATTGCCACTGGAAGAAAATTCAGAAATTTATTTTATATGGAGCACCTGCCGATATCTAGAATGGAAAATAACTGATTTCCATTGTAACCTAATTTTTATTTATTTTTAACAAAACAACAAATGCATAAAATACTCATTATACTTTTCTAATGATCAGTTCCATAATACATCCTATGTGAATCCCAGCTCATCGAGAATTTTTATGGAAATAGTTGGACTGTAGGCAGTGGTGTTGCAGCTTCACAGCTTGCATGATAGAAAGGAGAGTGAGTGAGACGTGGGACTTAAGGAAAGCAGGAAAGGTGTGGACGGGGCCTAAACAGTTACAGTTGGTTGCACAGAATACACACACACTTTATTAAGAAAACCTCTCAACGTCCATTTTTAAAAGATTTAATTACACTGGCGGCTGAAAGCCTAATTAGAATAATTCCAAGTTATTGTCGGCTGAAAGTCACAAGCAATGTTACATACAATCAACGGCTGATGGCCTGATTCAGGAGGTTCAAAATTATTCGTTAGCTGAAGGCCAGAAGCAGTTTCAAAAATACACAACGGCTGAAGGCCTGAATTACAGGTAAGGAAGGCAGTAGCATGTTAAAATACTAAAACCCTTTTAGAACAATGTGAACGAACTGTAACAGGCTATAGTGACAGCAGCAGGCCTTACTAACAAGGGAACCTCCCCATCGCACCCCCCTCAGATTTAGTTATAAGTTGGCACAGTGGATAGGTCTTGAAAAACTGAACATAGATCAACCGAGAAAACAGGAAGAAGTTGTGCGGAACTATGAAAAAAAATAAACAAAATATACAAACTGATTAGTCCATGTGCAATATAGGCAACATCAAGGAGAGTGTAAACCCTCAGGAGTGCCGTGGTCTCGTGGTTAGAGTGAGCAGCTGGGGAACGATAGGTCCTTGGTTCAGTTCTTCCCACGAGTGGAAGTTTAGTTTTTTATTTTCAGACAATTATTATCTGTCCGTCCGTCCGTCTTATGCGAGGTAACTGCCCTGTAGTATGGGGACGCTACACCTAAACAAACATCGAACACCCGTCAGTAGACTACAGCGCACGGCAGAGAGAGTATTCCTGCTAATGAGGCTCCCTGGCTGGCAGTTGGCTGTTTGCTACTTTGGACGAGAGTGAATTAGATACGTGAGGTGTATTCCGTGGGAAATATGAATCCAGCAAATATAGCTCGCATGGTTTTGCGGTGCGGTCGCAAAGCACAGACACTAAAATTATTACAGTAAACAGAGACGTCAATGAACGAACGGACAGATCATAACATTGCGAAAATAAACATTTCACTCGAGGTAATACTTGAACCAAGGTCCTCTCGTTCCGCAGCTGCTCAAGCTAATCACGAGACCACGGCGCTCCTGAGCTCATACTCTTATAGATGTTGCATATCTTGCGCGTGGACTACTCAGTTTGTATATTTTGCTTATTTTTTTCATAGTTCCACACAACTTCTTTCTGTTTTCTCGATTGATCTGTCTTCCGTTTTTCATGGCCTATCCACTGTGCCAACTTATAACTAAAGCTGAGGGGGGTGCAATGGGGAGGTTCCCTTGTAAGAGAAAACTAAAAATAATTTGTCGATTGAGGGCCACAAGCAATGTTACAAACAACTTATGGCTGAAGGCAGGAATTACAAGTCGGGAAGGCAATATCATGTTAAAACACTAGGGTAAATTTTAAACAATTATGACAACTTGTCCAAATAAGACGGAGTGACCCACAGACAGTGCTCCATGGATCGAACTGAGGAAGGTGACTACAGGTGTGTAAGCGGTTAGACACGCAGCCAAGAGATGTACTCACGTAACAGGATGGCAACTCACACTAGGGGTAGCTAAAGCGCCGACCGACCGACTAACCAATCCGCCTAGCAACCGATCACCGGTACAACGATGGAATATTTTCGGGCAAGGGCGAAGAGACGGACAGTACCCCGTCTTCAGAAACACACCCAAGGACGATGGAAACACTAGAACCAAGGTAGAACTTGCAAGTAGGGTGTTTAGGTTTTTATATTGGTAACGCCACGTAGCGCTATGTATGAAAATCACTGACTGTGTTGTGTGTAATCGGTGGCTGGTTGGCACTGTTGGAATTTTCGCTGTTGTAGTGTTGGGCAGTTGGATGCGAACAGAGCGTAGCGTTGTGCAGTTGAAGGTGAGCCGCCAGCAGTGGTGGATGTGGAGAGAGAGATGGCAGAATTTTTAAAGCGGACGATCTCGATGTGTGTCCATCAGAAAGAGTAAATTTGCAACACTGGCAACAGTGGATATCATGAACTGATATACATATATATATATATATATATATATATATATATATATATATATATATATATATATATATATGATGACTTTTGAACACTATTAAGGTAAATACATTGTCTGTTCTCTATCATAGTCGTTCATATGCTCACTATGCCTATCAGTAGTTAGTGCCATCTGCAGTTAGTATCTTTTATTTAGCTGGTAGTGTTGGCTCTCGCTGTATTGCAGTAGTACGAGTAACAAAGATATTTGTGGGGTGAGTGATTCATGAAATGTTTATGTTATTGTTAGACAGGGCCACCCTTTTGTAGGTATTATTGAAAGACAGATTTAAACATGTTTAGACATTATTTATGCTGTTCTCTTTTAATGCCCATGTGTGACGTGAATGTTTTGAAAGCTCTTCTCATATTTTTATTTATTTACTTATGTAATAATTCCTGTAACACTGATGTGTATGTTTATTTTTATTCTTTTATAAAGCCTGTACTACTGACAATGTTATCTGTATTATTGTATTCTTTAATGATGTTTTCTGTACCTTTCTAATTGTATTCTCATGTCGTAAATTTGTAATTGTATAGACACCAGCTCTTCAAATTAGGTTTCATTTCACTACACACGTTTCTTTTGGTCATAGTATATGTACAATATGTGAAATTTTTTTTTTTAAAAAGGGGGACTATTAGCATTTGCACGTGTATTCGTAATTCAGCAAGGGGCTGGTTAACAGCACTGCTGGTTCTAAGGACATTCCAAAAAGTTTGTGAGTGCACAGGTGGTGATTTATGGACTTCCAATATTGTCCGCAAGACTCTTCAATGGTGATTGTGCAGCCGCACAATCGTAACAGATGGAGAGATGGCTGTTGGCTCTACAAGCCGGCCGGAGTGGCCGAGCGGTTCTAGGCGCTGCTGTCTGGAACCGTGAGACCGCTACGGTCACAGGTTCGAATCCTGCTTCGGGCATGGATGAGTGTGATGTCCGCGCTTGCTGTATTTCAGTAGTTCGAGTAACGAAGATTTTTGTGAGGTAAGTGATTCATGAAAGGTATAGGTTATTGTTAGTCAGGGTCATTCCTATGCAAGGATTATTAAGTCAGACTGCGTTGTGCTAAAAATATTGTGTGTCAGTTTAGTGTTGATCGGAATAAGTAAAAAGAGAAATGTCTGGGTACGTTCAGTTTTGCTCAGCTGTTGGAAAATCAAATAACATAAGAGGTTTACCAGCACTGTGAATCTCTAATTTTTCTTTGGGGATGTTTCAACCTCCTAAAAGCATATACACAGTACAATTAAAGAGGCTGCCAAACTACACGCCGTGTCGGACAGCATCAACAGGACAAGGAACGGTACACTACTGGGAAAGTACGAAAACCTACAGTACAGGTAACTGGGGCGTAGCGGCCACAAGGCAAAAAATATCGCTGGTGGCCCTTCACTAATAAGAATAATACTAAATGCAAACTAACATCAAGGAGTACAAGTTGGCTAATAGCTTCTGCCAACCTGACAGGATCCACTTGTTGTGATTGGTCTTACCGGCCCTGGGAGCAGCAACACGCAAACAACAGCGTGATCTCAAACAGTGGAGGTTTCAGTACTGGACACGGTTCACTCAACTTCAAACGTTCTGAGTTCGGTCGTCGGCTACAGCCCCTCGGTCCGATAGTGACCGCACGCTGCCAGCAGTCTCGGCCTGTCCTCACGCTGCAGACCTCCTCAGTGCTTTGTGCGAAGCCGAACTGCCTGACACACACGACGACCCGGAATACCAGCCATGGCACCAAAGATAGTACCACAGTACTGGCTATCGATAACCACTGCTGCAGTCACTTGTGAACAAACAATACTAGCAACTCAGTGGCACCATTAACACAAGAAGGAATCGAGACGCCACTTCCTCTTCATTTCTTTTGCTAATCCTTTTCTTCTCGTCATTTGTGGTTTTATGTGATTCATCAAAAGTATCGATTTTAGAATGTTTTCTGTAGTTATCCGTTTAGGTGCGCCATTTATTTACACAATGGGGGATAGTTACAAGGCTTTAGAAGTCCCTACCTTCCTTTCATTCACGTCTCTTTGTTTGTTTCTTTTAATGCGCATTCACAAATTATTTAACATGCTAAGCCGAACTTTCATTTTGTCTCTTACAGTGCGAATTTTGCTGTAGATTTCCTTCGTAATTGGTAGACTAATGCGTAACAGATTGACTTTGTTGGCTACATTTTCATGTTCTTTCCTGACAGCAATTACGACTGACACTGTCTCTAATAACTAATATATTTCTTTAATCCGTTACCAGTACGCAACTCTAAATATCCTTTTTTTTTTTTTTGTTTGCACAGGCTGTAATCTATTTATCTGTGTACAGGACGCAATACCATAAAGCAGCAACCATACGTAAGAGCCGCAAACAGAACACCGTTATGTCAGGTTGGTGCATAAGTTCGTAGCGCTTTTGCCTTGCAAGTCGGTACTCTGGTTGGTACGGGTTTATTTATCATTTCTGTTTTTTTTAAATATATGGTTCACTGTTGCTATTTCACATTACATATTGTCATTTCGGAAATAGGAAGTGGAACTGTGAACGCTAGCACATGAAGTTCAAAGTAAAGATTTCGGAATATTTACAATAACTCCTCTGTCTGAGTTCCGTACAGGGGTGACAGCACCTAAGGCAACCAGAAACTTTTGCGTCGTGTATGGGGATAACGCCACTGGACAGAGCACGGCAAGAAAATGGTTTTCTCGTTTTAAGTAGTATCGTTTGGACATAAGTGACTCTACATGTACAGAAAGTCCTTTGGGATTTGATTAACATCGTTTAAATGCATTAATCAACAATGAGCCACGTTAGTGTACTCGAGAACTGGCAGATGTGATGAAGTGTAATCATTCCACCATCATACGACATTTGCAGGCAGTGGGGAAGATTCAAACACCTCGTGTATGGACCCGCATGCTCTAAGCCAAAATCACAAAATTCATCGTTTGCTCATATGTGAGTTTCTGCTTGATCGTCAACAACTGGTTGATGGACTACATCGATTGCCCCTATCCCGTGATAGTGGTGAAAAAAAAGTGATGTCTTTATGCTAGCATAAGGGATCAAAAGGAATGATTTAGCCTAGCAAAGCAGCAACTTCTCGAACAATGAGCTGCACTTATTCCCAAAAGATAATGTTAAGCACTTAGTGGAATAGCGACGACGTGGTGTACTACGATTTGCTTCCCAGTGGTATAACAATCACTGCTGACATTTATTGTCAACGAGTGAGACATCGTGCAGACGTAATCCAAGAACAACGACCAGGAAGTCCAGGTGAAACCATGGTACTTCAGGGTAACACCCTCCCGCATTCTGCTACACTCACAAAAAACACGATACAGGAACTGAATTGGGAAGTCATTCCGCACCAGACCTATTCACATGATCCAGCGCCCTCAGAATTTCATCTTTTCCGCTGTCTATCGAGCAGCCTTCAAGGAACTTCCTTGCTGGATGAGAACGCATTCCGAACATGACTCGACGAGTTCTTCGCCACAAAACTACGTGATTTCTACAGTGACGTAGACGAAATGTTACACCAGCATTGGCAGACTGTTGTATGTAGTGAGGGACAATATATAGTGATGAATAAAGTGTCTGTCATGTGTATCTGTTGTTTGTAGTAAACGTACGGAAAAACGGTACGGACTTATGCACCAATCTAAAATCTATGTTTCCTTTTTATCTTTAGTTCTTTGCTTGAGAAGAAGGAGGCCAAAGATTTAGCCATCTACAGGCATTGTCATCGGTACAACATGCTTACTATCACCGGTCACTGCTTGTTTATTGCCACGATAGATTCCGGAGGTTTAAACCTCCATCATCCTCCCGGGTTCCCGGGTTCGATTCCCGGCGGGGTCAGGGATTTTCTCTGCCTCGTGATGGCTGGGTGTTGTGTGATGCCCTTAGGTTAGTTAGATTCAAGTAATTCTAAGTTCTAGGGGACTGATGACCATAGATGTTACGTCCCGTAGTGCTCAGAGCCATTTGCAGCCTCCATCATCATTTGGATTTATGTGGGTTAGTATCGAGTGTACGTGTTGAGGTATGACTGTGGTGACCTATGGCGGTGCCTACACGAGAAGGGTTACCTCATTGTCATAACTCTGTACATACGTTCACTGTTAATCCGCATAAGACACCTGATGATTAGCGTTTAAACATCTGAAACGCGTTGTGGTAATTAATAATTAGTGACTGGTAAGAGTAAACTTGTTGTTCTATTCGGTAAATGGCTTTTGTCTTGTGGTCAATTGCTGTCACTTTGTTCGGTCTACGTCGTTTCACGGTAGAGCTAAATTTCTTTTTTTAAATTTTCTTACTAATACTGATGTTATGTTGTTCATTACTTGTATACAGGGCCGTAACGTCCTCGCTGTACACCGTGAATGAGCGGCAAGGCAGTGATGAATATGTTGGAAAGAGTTGCTGGGAGCACTGACCCTTGCGGTACGTCTACGCTAATTGTCTTAATTTATCAACGTATTCTGTCGATTGACACTATGTTACGTTTGTTAGTCTTGAACTTTTCTGTAATTGAAGTGTATAGACATAGTTAACATTATTATTATCAGTTTTTCTTCTAGTATTTTATCGTCCTTGTCCAGTCCATAAAGGCTGTTGCAGCTGTTATGGATATGTAGATATTGCTTTTAACGGTTTCAATTCAACGGGGTCTTGCATTTCAGTAAAGACCTAGAAAACGACCATTTTGTCTAAACTTTAACGACTGAGTACTTAAAATCTTATGACTCTGATAAATGTGCTGTAAGCATTCTGGTGGGTATGAAAATTGACCTATAAATGAACAACAATGGCATATGACCTCTTTTGGTGAAATGTGCTGTTGTGAAACAACCTTCAAACCACTACGGATTAATAAATGGTCCTTTACCAGAATCTAAATCAAGATAAATACCAACAAAAAATTCTCTAATTTATCTAATGCACCTTATCAGTGTTCGAGTATAACTCCCTACCGGAATGATACACGCAGTGCAGATGTTCCAGCGCAATGCGTTTTCAAACTACTTACGAGTGGAAAAGATTCATCTGAAAGAAAAGTCTTGAATTATTCGTCGCTGCAGAGCATGTGCCGAAGGTCCGTGGTGAGCCACACTTACCTTATTTAGCTGAAAATAGCAAATGCAACCAAGAGACGTTGTTCCTGCTAAAGGTAATTTAAGAAATATTGCTTCTTCTGAAGACAGTTCAACAAATATTTCTAACCGGTAATACGTGAACTTGCTGCTTTCCATGAATGAAAAGGTCACGTTAGCACATGCACATATAAGGGGTAAAGATTAGATACTGAAAGATAACTCAATGAAGGAAAAAATTACAGGAGAAAATTGAATTTAAACTGTTGTTTTATTAAAACAATGGACGCAAAGGCTCATGAAAAACGCATACAAATCTCCTACTACAGATTACGTTTACATACAGAGCCACACATTCAGATACGACAGGAAAATAGCTCTGTAAGTGTAGTAAATCCCATAATGCTATTTAATTTGCAGGAAAGCAGTGTGGTAAGTGACTAGTACCCTCGGTTGGCCTAATAAAACATCACCTAACATATAATTAAGCCAGTGCATTGCCAAGTTAACAGTTACCTCACCAACAGTTCTGGACCATGCAGTTTCAGTACGCCCAACACGAGACAAGTGTCTGTATTTTATAATACGGAAGCAGGTATAAGTAGCGCACGTCTTCAAACGGAAATTCAGTGACAGTGTGTCCTGCGAACGACACTGTCCTGCCGAATTCAAATAACTGCACCAAGCAACCTATTTTTTTTAGGCTGGACCCAACGTTGAAAGTACTAGGTAGAGACTTTCCTTATAGTTCTCGATCACTGATAAAACTATTAGAGCAGATACTAGTCTACTGATTACTAGATGCCCGCCCTGGCAGGTGACAAGACGTATCTGTGGTTGGATGACATGTTTATAATATGTAGTCAGGAACGAGGTAATTCACGACGCTCTCGATCACAGTTACGTTACAAATGGCTCAAAATGGCTCTGAGCACGATGAGATTTAACATCTGAGGTCATATGTCCGCTAGAACGTTGAGCTACTTAAACCTAACCAACCTAAGGACATCACACACATCCATGCCCGAGGCAGGATTCTAACCTGCGACTGTAGCGGTGGCGCGGTTCCAGCCTGAAGCGCCTAGAACCGCTCGGCCACACCGGCCGGCGTTACATTACAGCTCGCTTTTTGAAGGACTCTCCAAAGAAAGAGATTAAGCCTTATGTTCTTGAGTTACAGCAAGTCACGCCTCAAGATCTTCATTAGTCTCTTACGTGTTATAGTGTACTGAGAAATACCCTTCAATTTTCTAGGTATTTTTATTCGTTAACAAAAGGAAATCAAGAAGTAAAAAGTAGGCCACCATATCACAAAGCAGACTCAATAAATTGGTTTCTCCTAGTCAAGGAGTCGAATATATATAAAATTTATCGAAATAAGCGAAACAGGTTCAAAAAGTTTTTAATTCACAAAACGGAATCAGTATTCTGTATATCCTAGCCAAGTAAATTCATTGTATTCTTAAAGACACGAGGGGCGTTTAATAGGCAGTGCAACATTTTTGTCAGAAAGCACGTTCGTCTCATCATATTATTACATACTCTGTTGGCCGGAAGATCGCATTTGTCAACATAATCCCTGTTCAGTGTGACGACTTTGCGCAACCTTATTGTGAGCAGCAGTATGCCTCAATTTTTCCTCTCTAGTGGTCGATGTCGAAGTCAACTGATAGTCGCATCAGTCAGTTTCCCATCATCCATGTACTGCTTCCCATGGAGTGCATCTTTTATTTGGTAGAACAAATGGAAGGTGCGAAATCTGGTCTGTAGGGTGGAGATCGGCAGATTTGCAGGACCTTGTTGCAGTAATGACAGATGCCCTGCCCAACGACTCACTATGCTTATGTTCACTGACAGGTCTTCGTAGACATTATTCAAGCGCCTAAGAATGTTTGAAGGCTATGTATGTATAGCACTTCCACCCACTCGAATTCATGAAACTATAGGGGCTGAAGCAAGAATATTCCACGAGGTTCCTCATCAAAATCGAAATTTTTTCAATGGAAAGTACCCGAGAAAAAGTCATCGTCTGTCGTGAGACTGCGGCGCTTGATTCTGTCACTGACGTAAACTTCCCAAAATACTTCCGACACTGAGGTAAAAAACTAACACCGCCATCTACTAGTCTTTGGTGTACTGAACTATTATGATAGAGTCAATGAGATAAACATCCGAATTACTAAGGTGAGCACACGTCTAAAACTTTAAATTAAGTATATCTTTTTTGTGATCTGGTTTTGATTTAATAAAGCCTACATTTTGCCCCAAGCTACGGTCAAGTCAACTGCGAATCACCTAAGAAAATTTTTGTGGCAGTTTGGAAGATTAGCGTGAGCAAACAGATATGCAAACAGGTTTTTTTTAAAAAAAATAGTCTTCATCATATTCCCGTAAGCTCCCTACATAACTTGCAATCCCTTATTGGCAAATATTTTCTGTGCGTAGACGTTATGGTTTCACAGTTTTAATAACCGCGTAGACAAAGGATGCAACAAGTTAAACGCAGATTTTTTTGTGATGACGTGTACTGAACAACATTACGTCACTATTTATGTCATTTGCAGATGATAATTATAGTTATTACAAGTCGTATGATTTTAAGTAGGGCACTACCTGAAGTACATGTGGCAAGAGTAAGCAACTAACTCTTATTTTCCCCAAGGTAGCAGGTCACTTGGTGAATTGTGGAAACATGTACGCAAAATTCTTAGTCTATACCGACAGGAGTACACTCCTGGAAATGGAAAAAAGAACACATTGACACCGGTGTGTCAGACCTGCCATACTTGCTGCGGACACTGCGAGAGGGCTGTACAAGCAATGATTACACGCACGGCACAGCGGACACACCAGGAACCGCGGTGTTAGGCGTCGAATGGCGCTAGCTGCGCAGCATTTGTGCACCGCCGCCGTCAGTGTCAGCCAGTTTGCCGTGGCATACGGAGCTCCATCGCAGTCTTTAACACTGGCAGCATGCCGCGACAGCGTGGACGTGAACCGTATGTGCAGTTGACGGACTTTGAGCGAGGGCGTATAGTGTGCATGCGGGAGGCCGGATGGACGTACCGCCGAATTGATCAACACGTGGGGCGTGAGGTCTCCACAGTACATCGATGTTGTCGCCAGTGGTCGGCGGAAGGTGCACGTGCCCGTCGACCTGGGACCGGACCGCAACAACGCACGGATGCACGCCAAGACTGTAGGATCCTACGCAGTGCCGTAGGGGACCGCACCGCCACTTCCCAGCAAATTAGGGACACTGTTGCTCCTGGAGTATCGGCGAGGACCATTCGCAACAGTCTCCATGAAGCTGGGCTACGGTCCCGCACACCGTTAGGCCGTCTTCCGCTCACGCCCCAACATCGTGCAGCCCGCCTCCAGTGGTGTCGCGACAGGCGTGAATGGAGGGACGAATGGAGACGTGTCGTCTTCAGCGATGAGAGTCGCTTCTGCCTTGGTGCCAATGATGGTCCTATGCGTGTTTGGCGCCGTGCAGGTGAGCGCCACAATCAGGACTGCATACGACCGAGGCACACAGGGCCAACACCCGGCATCATGGTGTGGGAAGCGATCTCCTACACTGGCCGTACACCTCTGGTGATCGTCGAGGGAACACTGAATAGTGCACGGTACATCCAAACCGTCATCGAACCCATCGTTCTACTATTCCTAGACCGGCAAGGGAACTTGCTGTTCCAACAGGACAATGCACGTCCGCATGTATCCTGTGCCACCGAACGTGCTCTAGAAGGTGTAAGTCAACTACCCTGGCCAGCAAGATCTCCGGATCTGTCCCCCATTGAGCATGTTTGGGACTGGATGAAGCGTCGTCTCACGCGGTCTGCACGTCCAGCACGAACGCTGGTCCAACTGAGGCGCCAGGTGGAAATGGCATGGCAAGCCGTTCCACAGGACTACATCCAGCATCTCTACGATCGTCTCCATGGGAGAATAGCAGCCTGCATTGCTGCGAAAGGTGGATATACACTGTACTAGTGCCAGCATTGTGCATGCTATGTTGCCTGTGTCTATGTGCCTGTGGTCCTGTCAGTGTGATCATGTGATCTATCTGACCCCAGGAATGTGTCAATAAAGTTTCCCCTTCCTGGGACAATGAATTCACGGTGTTCTTATTTCAATTTCCAGGAGGGTATTTCCTTCGATTGCGCAGTCACGACTGAGCAAAACCAATCAGGTGTTAAATTATGCTAGGGGTTTCCGTGAAGACTGTGTGTGTGTGATATCTTATGGCACTTAACTGCTAAGGTCATCAGTCCCTAAGCTTACACACTACTTAACCTCAATTATCCTAATGACAAACACACACACCCATGCCCGAGGGAGGACTTGAACCTCCGCCGGGACCACCCGCACAGTCCATGACTGCGGCGCCTTAGACAGTCCGTGAAGACTGTACTATGCTGATGTGTGTGCATATTAAGTTACCACATACAAAAATATCCGCGCTTATACCAATTCCACACAGTATTGATAGTGCAGGGTGTATCAAAAAGAATCATACGATTTGGCATGTCTATATTTCTGAAACTAATAAAAATAGACAATGAATTTTGTAACTTCCTGGCAGATTAAAACTGTGTGCTCAACCGAGACTCGAACTCGGGATTTTTGCCTTTCGCGGGCAAGTGCTCTACCATCTGAGCTACCGAAGCACCACTCACGCCCGGTACTCACAGCTTTACTTCTACCAATATCTCGTCTCCTACCTTCCCAACTTTACAGAAGCTCTTCTGCGAACCTTGCAGAACTAGCACTCCTGGAAGAAAGGATACTGCGGAGACATGGCTTAGGCACGCCCTGGGGGATGTTTCATATCAGCGCACACTCCGCTGCAGAGTGAATATCTCATTCTGGAATGAATTTTGTGTTTTGATGGACGGGAAACTCAAAATGATGTTTTTTCATACCTTTTCATAGGTGTTCAGTATGCCCCCTATAGACGCACAGCATACGTCAACACGGTAAACAAGTTGTTCCCACAGTATAGCAAGGATGTATCGAGTTAAGCTTCCACAGCTGCTGTTACTCGATGTGTCAGTAGATTCATTGTTGTTGGTAACCGTGGCACACAAACAGTGTCTTTTATAATCCCCACAAGAAATAATCTCATACAGTCAGGACCGGTAACCTTGGAGGCCAGTAATGTAAGGCTGTATCATTTGGTCCAGGGCTACTGATGCGTTTCAATAATCCTTTGATTTAAAAATTCCCATACCTCCATTTTCCAGTGTGGCGATGCCCTATCACGTTGGTAAATGAAGTTCAAAACAGCTCTGAGCACTATGGGACTACGGTCATCAGTCCCCTAGAACTTAGAACTACTTAAACCTAACTATCCTAAGGACATCACATACACCCATGCCAGAGGCAGAATTCGAGCCTGCAACCGTAGCGGTGGCGCGGTTCCAGACTGTAGCTCCTAGAACCGTTCAGTGACGCCGGCCGGCTGATAAATGAAGTCGTTCGAATCAATTTCCAACCGTGGGAAAAGAAAGTTCTTAAGCATATTGAGATATGTGCTCAATGTAAGTATTTTCGGTAAGAAAAATGGACAATTCACCTTTTCCCGTGAAACTGCACAAAACACATTAAATTTTGGAGAGTCCCTCTAATATTGTCCAACGTCGTGTGGTGGTTCCGTACTCCATATTCTCATATTAAGATGTTTCACCTTTCCATTTAAATGGAATGTTGCCTCGTCTCTAAACACTAAACATTGAATGATACTGTCATCCTCCATCTTGCCAAGAACGAAGTTACAGAACTACACCCTTTGTTGTTTGCCGCCTTCACGAAGAGAGTGCAGTAGCTGAATTTTGTATGGTTTCATGTGTAAAAGGCGATGCAGCACACGCCAGACGGACAGCGGGGACACGTCGAGCTTTCGAGCTGCAAGGCGAACGGACTTCTACGGACTCCTTTTGAAACTGTGGCGGACGCGTTTAGACGTCCGCGTGAGACACTCGGGGACGGCCCGGCTGTTTGCTTTTACACAAACAACTTCTTTCTCGGAATTGTTCATGCCACCGTCGAATGCCCTGTGCTGTAGGAGGATCCATAACATATCTAGTACGAAAGTCACACTGAACAGTTATTACTGACTCGCACTGCGGAAAACGCAGAACACGAAACGCTTTCTGTTGTTCGAACACCATTTTTACTAGGGCTGAAGTGGGTGTAAACTGCTGCTACCTAGCGGGAAACTTGCAAAACACGAGAGTTGGCTCTTTCCAACAGTGTGTTGAAGACACACATGTATCAGATAAAATAGTAGTTACCTTTTTTTTTTAAAGAATCGGATTATTCTTTCTGATACACCCTGTATTTTTGGTCCGCTGAAGTGCCTGACAACTCGCGTAGTAATAGAGGACGTGAAAGATGTTAACAGCAGACAGCTTCCAAGCTTCTTCTTCAAACAAAACTGCTCCATGCTCATACGGCGTCTAAATCACGCAGCGTGGCTACTGTTTCATAGTTACGCCACTGGCTACTTGGGCCCCGCTGCATATTGAAGTCAAAATGTTTCCTTCACATGTGCCGACACTTTAAGTCGTGCACCTGCAAACGTGCCCGGCGTAACGCGAACGCCATGCTTCACGCGGCGCTGGCTGCTCGCCGACTTGTCGCAAGCTGCGCCACGCCACGTGACGCCGGCCGATGCGATGCCTCCATCACATGAGCGCGCCGGCCGCGGCAGCCCTTTCCAGAGGCGGTGTTGCGGACCGCCGCCTACATCGCCGATGCCGCCCTCCACCCACCCACACCGGGGTTTTTCTCGTTGAATATTGAACAGCATCATCCTCCGTCTCGCGTTTAATCGAAGCACGCGCGACAAAAAAGGAGACGGTGCTGCGTCGAACCTCTTTGTGGCCAGGTGCCAGAGACACGAAAATCTCACGCAGTCTGAGTAATGCGATTACTATTCGCAATTATGAGACCACATGAAAGGTGTAAGGCGTTGCTGCAACGGTGATGCAAGAAAATAAGTGAAAAGAAGTTTCATATGAAGAGTAAAAGTATAAAAGAAAAAGATAAAAATATTGAGTTCGAAGACGACTTAACACTTGCGGCCGATAAAAGGACGATAAAGAAGCCTTCGGAACTGATTGGATAGGGTAGATAACAAAGTATATGGATAAAAATATAAAATAAAACAGCCTAGGAACTAAGTGATGAGTAGCATTTCAATGAATACAGCAAATTACTTCGCTTGAAAATCTGTAATCTCATAGTAAGAGAAGTGTAACACCACGCAGTGTAGAGATAAAACGTCGGACACTGTACGGCTATGAGTTTTCCATCTCCACGACTCACAGTGAAGTACATCACTGTATTCTATTTCTATGCATTTTAATGAATTCTGTGTTATTCACTGCTACTTATGGAAAGCTACTGAACGTTTATTAAAGTATTCTACTTGTTGAATGCTCGACGTGGAGACTTGGAGTAATCAAGTGGCACAAAGTTTTCGAGTAGCAGTTTCGTATTGTCTCTCGGGCAAATGGCGTTACTCGCAAAAAGAAACCTAAGGTTTTCTGAAGGTTTCGTTGCCTGTTATTGATATTCATAATGCTAAAATGTTCATGTCAGCTTCCTAAAAACTCTCACTCAGCCGTGCTTGTGTTAACACATAATTTTTTTGGTAATTTAAAGCTTTTCCTTAAGCGGTAGTAACATGTACAGTGCTTGGCGCAGTTACTTTGTTGGCAGTGCAGAAGAAAAATGTGTTTGTGCGCTTGTGATGAATTTATTGAAGACGTTTAAAAAGCATTGTTTTGCACTACGTCTATCTCAATAATGTCAGAAATTAATTCAAAATGAAATGTGAAATTAAAATATTACAGGAAAGTAACAAACTATGTCTTCTCTGATTCCCATAAATGTCCATGAAATGCATTTATGTAAGAGTACTTCAGTCTTTCTTCAAGGGAACACACTAACAATGTGCCTCTTAGCAAAAATTATACCTCTTGATCAGCTGATACATTATCAGTGACAGAATATAATCAAACATAAAAAATATTTGAATTTAATTTAAATATCGATTTATATTCATCGATTAATGCAAGTTTATGAGCGATAGTATTATAAGATCTCTGGTTCTCATAGCAACATGCAAAACAACAGTGCAAATATTACGAAAGATTTTAGTCTTAACTTTTACTGGATGATGATAAAATCAATGGTACCTCTATTCTTTGAAAACAATTAGGCGATCCTGCACTAGATTCTTCGGAAATAGAATGTGACATTGATCCTCAAGAGGCCAAGAAACTTTACTTTGTGCCTCGAATATAAAAGTCGTATGACGCAAAACTGCGCTACACAGACTGTAACACTTCAATAGAATGGATGATGGCTAATACAGCCCACGTATCAGTAGCAGCAGGCAAAAACTACTGTCTGAAAACATAAAAAAATAAAATTCTAAAAAATCTGGATATTTTACCTGAAAACTTTTAAAAAATACTGCTATTGGGTGGAGTTAAAATTGAAGTAGACACAAGATATGTTCCAAATATGAGGAGATTAAAACGAAGAGTTAATGGCATAGGTGTATAGGATTTCTTACAAGTAGAAACAAAATTAACGTGTCAGGTATCCAGCAACGATAAACTTTGCGCCAGAGAATGACTACAGGAGCAAAACTATTGGGGCAAACAGAGACAAGCGCTTTTAAGAGAAGCACTGCGAGCTTCCTCTCAGGTAATACTGCAAAAGCTAAGAGAAAGTGAGTTAAGACTCCTGGACGGCACTACTATCCCACTCTCTACAGTCCTCCAGTAGAAGCGAAAACTGAGAGTGATGTACTCCACAGATGCATAACGTAAATGAATGGCTGCAGTGGAGCTTTGTAACGGATGGTCACACAATGTTTCAGAAAATAAAGGAAATTAAAAGATGTACAGGTATAGATTAGAAGTCCAGTGTCGTAATCAGTCCTTTGCCTGTTTCGTTTCGTTCTAACATCTGGGTTGATTTTATAGAAATAATGTTGTATTTGGCGAAGCTAGTAGGCCCATAAGCTCCGTTAAAGAGCGATTTCAAAATCTTTAAAGGTCGTTTCTGGACATGTTCCAGAATCTCTGAAGAACAATAGGCGATACATGCAGAAACTTTTATTGTTTATTGCGGAACATTCTCTTTGTAAGATAAGGTTTATGAGTTAGTCGCACTGGTCCTGTTCCAAAACGCACTGTGAAAGAAGAATAGACAATTTGTTCGCTGTGTTCATCATATTACATATATTTAAAAAGGGCAAGTGCTGATACTTGGTGGCTTTCTTTCTCACCACGTTACATAACAAATATTATGACGTTGGTCGTTTAGATGTACTAACTTATTTGCGGTATGAGTTGCAGTAGTATTCTTTGGCGGTGGTCGTGATTGAATGGATAGCCCGATGTTTTTTCTTTTCTGGGGTCGGAGTGAGTTCACATACCCATTTCGGATGACCTGTGGAGTTGGAAGCACCGTACATAAATACATTTGATTTTTCATATATTTTTTCTGTATTCAGTTGATTGTAAAGGCCAGCAGTTTTATTCGGCAGTTTCTTTTTCTAAAATTCGTTAAATCGAACTACGAGATAATCATGTCCAGAGATGATGGTCACTCTTATGTAAGCTGTGTGATTCACACCAGTGCAGTATAGGACTTTCATACCAGTTCTGTAAAATCGTATTTTTTGTTGGTACTTAATTTATCAGACAGAAAAAACAAGTGATCTGACTATGGGTATTGCCCTCATCTTATTTAACCATCTTGTCGGTACCTCTAGAACGCCAAACGATAAGAAGCTCAGCAGACTAGTAACATCCAAACTCAGGCAAGCCAAGCAGACAACTCAACCTCACGACGTGTATTCACGACCTTTCTCCCTACAAAAAGTTGAACAAGGCTTACACTCCCTTCAGAATGGAAAAACACCAGGATTAGACGGGATTTATCCGGAACTACTAAAGACCTGTGGCCCGGCCACAAAACAATGGTTGGCATTGTTTTTTAGTAGCACATAGGAATCAGGGAAGTTACCCGATATGTTGAAGAAGGCCAAAATCATTGCTATCTTGAAGCCAGGAAAAGATCCGAACTTACCTCAAAGTTATCAACCAATAGCCTTGCTTTCTGTCACGTGCAAGCTTTTGGAAAGGCTGATATTGAATAGAATAGCACCAGCAATCAAAGAGTTAATTCCAGTTGAACAAGTGGGATTCCGCTCCGGTCGTGATTGTATTAATCAAGTCCCTTCACTGACCACTTTTCTGGTAGCTGGTTTTCAGAAGAAGGTGACGAGCGTCTCTGTCTTCCTTGATCTCGCGGCAGCTTACAACACCATTTGGAAGAAAGGACTGTTATTAAAGCTTATCAAGGCGGTCCCCTGTGTGAAGATAACAACTTTAATCGAAAATATGCTACGTAACAGACTAATTCCAAGTTTACTCAGAAAACAGAAGCAACCGTTTGAGCAAATTGAGTAAAGTTCTACCACAAGGTTCGATCCGCTCTCTAGCACTTTTCAATTTATACACTCATGATCTGCCTAACACACTCTCTCGCAAATTCATATACGAGAATGATACCAACCTCACTGTTGAACGCACTAATTTTGCAGAAGCAGAGAGTGTCCTCAACCAAGACCTTGCATCCTGCATGAATACTTTAAAAAATGGCGTTTGAAACCGAACTCTCACAAACGTGAGGTATCTACTTTTCACCTGGACAATAGGCTCTGAAATTACCATCTAAGAGTCAATTTTAGAAGGGAGGCATTGCAGTTCAATGGCACACGTACATATCTGGGTATAATTTTGGAAAGGACCCTAACATATAAAGGCCAATTACGTAAATGTGCTGCAAAACTGAAGAGCCGTAATAAGCTTCTTCAGCGTCTAGCTGGTACATCAAGGGGAGCTGAGACCAACACATTGAGAACACCTGCTCTAGCACTTGTCAATTCCTCAGCAGAGCACTGCTCTGCAGTATGGCTTAATAGTTGCCATACTCATCTTGTGGTCACTCAGCTTCATCATACTATGCGTATCATATCTGGAACATTACTTGCTACTCCAGTCCAAAGGCTGCCGATGTTGGTAACATACCACCTCCTCACATCAGAAGAAAAAAACATCTTGGTCATCTGTGGTCAAGAAAACTGAACAGGTCGTCACTCCCAATTCACAAAGATGTGAGACAGCTAGAATCATCCAGCTTGAAATCCCGTATACCGGCAATTAAAACATGCCGGTATACGGGATTGTCAAGCAACCATTCCGACCCCAAAGATAGCTGCCGGAAAGAATGGACATCTTCTACTCCACAGGGCATCTTACAAGTTGAAGATCCAACAGGAAGGCTCAATGGTTTCAGCTTGCTAAAATACTTTCGGAGCAGGCTTAACCGTTCCATATGTGGTGTGGGAAGAAGTGCTTCGGTTCATCATAAATGGGGTTGGGAGGACACCCCATACTGTGACCGTGCTGACGTTCCACAAACAATGAAGCATATAGCAGTGGACTGCCCCCTCCATGCCTTTCCCGGATATCTAGTGTATTTTAATGTGTCTGTGGTCCTGTATTTTATTTGTTGTTGTGATTGTTATGTATCATACGCTAAATAAAAACAATTGTCGGGCCGATATCAATTGATGAGCCAAAATATAATTAATAGCACTTTGTTTTGCCTCTGATAAACAATACCTCAGCAGTTATACACGAAACGAATTCGGCAAGTCCTTGAAAGACTAACAGAAGTGTGTGGCAGGCCTGAATTAGTGGTGCGTGGTTTCCGAACATGGTGCGTAAGCCCTACAACGTCTCAGATAGGTTCCTTTGCCTTCACGTAGGGCGAATTTGAAGGCCGAGACATCAGCGTGGTCCATTGTCATGCTGGTGTTACCACTGTGAGACAATTTTGGGCCATGAGCCAAGCCCAGTTATTCTGATGGAAGATATCACCGCAGTCTTGGAAGGCATTACGCATGAAAGGATGCAAGTGGCCTACAAAAGTCATCACAAAGTCCACAGATGACATGATGCCTCCGGTTACGTACCACAAGTCCAATGGAAGCTCAGGTGAATGTCTCCCATAACATTATATTGACCCTAGACGCTTTCGTCCGTAGTGTTGAGCGTGTTTCGAGTAGCCGTTCGTTTGGATGACGGCCATCGATATATAACAAGAAACCTGTTTCGCCGGGGCAAGCGACAGTTTCCATTCATACAAGATCCAGTCTTGATGATCACACTGCAGTCGTAACAGCCGATGTCGTTGTGTCAACAGACGATCAACATAGCCCTATGGGTCGTCTGCTCTGGAGTACCATGTCAACAATGTGGCGGGACGTATAATTCAAAACAGTGGTGATTGTACCAGCATCGTACTCGTCGTCATATCTGCTACAGATCGCCACCTATCCTTCTTTACAGAGCAAAGAAGCTTCCGACCTCCAACTTCTGCGCCGGTCGCAGACGTCCAACACCTTGTCGCTTCCTCCTGGACTCCCCGTCCTGAAACTGCTTTCCGTAGATGCGATAGCAGAGCGAGTATAACTGACGAGCTCCATTGTTTCCGATATTCTCTTGCCCAGACAAGGTTCTAACAGTATGGGCTTTGTGGAAGTCGCTTATGTGGGTGGATTGCTCCATTTACGGCCCTTATAGTCCCTACAATGATTCCTCATTCTTCTCTTTCCGCTTACATTTACCATACCGCGTCTCGTGGTCCTAAAGCCAGTAGCCGATATTCTGTCTTGGGATGGACAGTGGTCAAAGTATTTTATCTCCTCGCTGTACTTGAAGAGTTGCGATTTGTACTAATACTTTTCTACAACTGTAATTAAAATTTGTATGACGTACAATTTTACGATTTTTAGTGTTACTATTATGAAGATTCCATATTAAGCGCACCTACAATAAGCAGTTTTCTAGAGCTTTGGATATGATTTGTAATCATGTAACATAGCCGGCGACTATCAACTCTTTATGTATTATGTCTATAACTTTACTTTCGCCGTACTGTCTCGAAGGGTTTATTGTAAAAAAACTTACAAAAAATTTACGATTCAAAGTACTGGTCATCCCTTGCAACAACTTCCTCCCGTCTTTCTGGCAGCATACGAATCCCGGTTTGCAGGCCGGTGTGGCCGAACGCTTCTAGGCACTTCAGTCTGCATCCGCGCGACCGCTGCGGTCACAGGTTCGAATCCTGCCTCGGGCATGGATGTGTATGATGTCCTTAGGTTAGTTAGGTTTAAGCAGTTCTAAGTTCTAGGGGAGTGATGACCTCAGATGTTAAGTCCCATAGTGTTCAGAGCCATTTGAACCATTTTAATCCCAATTTTTTTGAGGAAATCTATCAGTCAATCGAGTTTTGGGCTATTTCTTATTCCTGGAGGTCCTGGACCGCCATTGATCGAAAATATGGTAGTCAGATAGAGCAATGTCTGGAGAATTGGAAGGGTGGATCTACACCTTCCATTTAAATGTTTCCAAGCATATTTCGACGGGTTTTCGACACGGTGTCGAGCACTTTTATACTGAAGAATCACCTTGTAATGTTTATCACTGTATTGTTGCCATTTGTCTTTCAGTCCTCGGTTCTAACGCATCAATGGCTTTCGATAACAATCTCCTGTGATCGTTTCCGTCGGTTTCAGTGGCTTCGAAAACCTTTCCTCTTCCGCCGCCATGCCGGTCTCCGATGTCAAAATCACCATTCTCGAAGCGTTGGGACCATTCTCCTTACATTATTTTACGAACAGATGCCTTACCTTAAGTCCTGCCCAGCATTTTATGAGCGTCAGCCACAGATTACTTCATGTTAAATCAGAAAATTAAAACATCGGGCAAAAGACGAAAATTGTGCTCGGAAGATTAACTCTATGATGATGTCAGAAAACTACAAATATTATGATGGTATTACGTTTAAAAATGCCTAAGCTTATTGTTGACCTACTATTTATACGAACATCGAACCTCCCCGCTTATCTATTAATGTAGAAAAACGTCAGGAGTACACAGTTTCGGTCGCTAAACGACATGACGAGGTACGATCCTCAGTATCTAAAACAATTTTAGAATGAAGCAACGGCGTACTTTGGAGTTTATTCATCTCACGGTTAGAGATTTCTGCGCTTTTAATACTGCGTTCTGCTTCATCTGTTGTTATTGTATTCGTGTGAGGCACTGGATCCGTCCCTGGACTACAAAGTAGTTCAGTTTATTGGAATGAGGATGTGAGTAAAGTAGAGGCAACTGAAGACATCCTTGTGATTCCTATGAATACATATTTCGAGCCATTCCCATCAATAAACATGGACTGTTTTTCATTGTTGACACCCGAGACCAATTTGCTGTCGGCCCAGGAACGTCGTATGGGGGGTTTACATGGCTAGCAAGTTCCACTTACTTTGATTTCTTTTAATATTTTTGTGGCGTGCATTACAAGGATTATCAGCGGAGCTGAGCTACTGACTCAAATCAAAAATACGTTTCACGACATGCAACGGAATCGTGTCAAACCTATTGGAGTATGTCGATGTAACATATCGCAACACCAGCGCATAAATGAAGAGCGTACAAACCGCAGGTACAGACGAGAGCCATCCATGATATTTTAAATGTGACAGTGCTTATCCGGAAAGCTTGTGATGAGGCAAATGGTTGAAGGGAATGCGCCAGACCACCAGCGTACCAATTACAGTAATTCTGTATTCGACTGAGGCCAGCATCCGCCAGGCCCCAGCATTTGCTTTTGGCTATTAAGTTAGATGGCTTCTAGCGACGACTGAGTTTTTCTTTACACAACTCGTTAACGAAAATCATTCAGTGCACATTTCACCGATGAAAATGTGTACCACTAACGATTACGTACGAACAATGGGAAATCTGCTCCGAGTACTCTGTCAAGACTATTGTATCATGGCGTGAAGACAACAATCGTTCGTATTAGAGTGGTGTTTGTGCTTGTGAAAAATGTGAGCCTGAAATGGTTATCATGCTCTTGAAATCATGGATTTGGCATGGGAAAGAAGGGTCACATCACATAACACAGCCAAACCGACAGGCATGAATTTATATCACTGTTAAGCCGACTAGAGATACACGCAATACTATGGGTGATATGTGTGGTAGGCCGGCCGCGGTGGTCTCGCGGTTCTAGGCGCGCAGTCCGGAACCGTGCGACTGCTACGGTCGCAGGTTCGAATCCTGCCTCGGGCATGGATGTGTGTGATGTCGTTAGGTTTAAGTAGTTCTAAGTTCTAGGGGACTAATGACCACAGCAGTTGAGTCCCATAGTGTTCAGAGCCATTTGAACCATTTGATATGTGTGGTAGCTTGCCGTCACCATTTACGCATTATAGTTAAACTTAGTCTGTAGTTCGCGTCAGTAGTATAGTTTTTTTCATGTTTTATTTGTATTAAGGTGTTATTCTGTAGATATTGTTAGATCCAATGACAGCTTTAGAAATTTAGTGAACAGCTGAGGTTTGAATGATATTTGATACACATAGGGATATTTATACGTTTGCTCACAAAAAATGTTGAAATGTGTGTGAAATCTTATCGGACTTAACTGCTAAGGTCATCAGTCCCTAAGCTTACACACTAATTAACCTAAATTATCCTAAGGACAAACACACACACCCATGCCTGAGGGAAGATTCGAGCCTCCGCCGGGACCAGAAGCACAGTCCATACATTTGCTCTCTGTGTTGTAAAACATTCTATTGTCATCAGAAAAGATGCAATTTGTTATAATTTACTTTATAGTTTACTATTAACGTACAAATTCTATTACAATCTATAGTATTCAGTGTGCATCTAATTAGTGCCTGTAATCTCCCTATTTCAATATCCATTAGACTAAACACGGTTTGTTCTCTCATTGGTTCACTTCTTTATTACAATATGGTTACATTTCAGTTAAAACTGAAAACCTCACAAACTTACTTCTGAATTTTGAGTAAATTCTGTATATACCATTGAAATACAAAAAGTAATATTTATGTGACCAATTAGTGACAGTCATTTATTTTTTGACACATTAAGATTAAAAAGTAGGAACTATACCTACATTATTTGTACGGGGTAGCAGCATTAAAATAGTCATTGCTGTGAAGCATGAACCACAAGATGAACTACAGTACAGACTATATTGTGAATGCTGTAGATACCATGCAGTGATCCACCTATTACGTAGCTGTGTGTGGTCAGGCAGATCACGTAATAACTGTAAATCATGATGCCACATGTCCATATGTACTCATCAACAAAAGACTATGAAGTTATGATGTATGTCCAAATATATCTTTGACCATGTTTACAGGATGTAAACCACGACTGTGTACACTGGACCACAGTTGTGTAGGGGAAGTCGAGAAGAACAGTTTAATACGGGATAGTTGAGGTTTACAAAGCCGCAAAACAGCCCCAAATTGGCCTGCAAATGCCACCTATACTACGCGAGATTTTGAAAATCGTCTCACCCTCCTACGTCCTACGCCAACGCCTTATTCGGTCTTAACTATTATAAACTTGTGTTTCTCGCTAAAATCTTCCTTGAACATTAAACACACCTTGTGCCTAAAGTTGGTACTTGTAAAACTGATGCTTGTGTCAGTAGTATCTCAAAATATTACTAATCCCAACGCCGAAAAATTAATAATTAAAACGTTTTGTTTCTCAAGACTTCTTACTACCAGAGTACCGTGCTTTTAGGGGTAAAGTTTAAATCGAACTGTACACTTATCTAGTTTTTGGATAACGTTTACACAAGTCATTTTGTTTCGTTACCCTCACTGAAGAGGTCAATTTACTAATTTTAATAACAAATTTCCAAAATTTGACATCTATTTATTTAATAAACTACACGTCCAAGTAAGGAAATAACAACCAACATTTTGTAATCAAAATACAAAAATTTTAAATGCCTTAGAAGACAAAAACGCAAGAAAAACGCCAGTTATATGGCTGATGATTGCGCAAACTAGTACAGTTTCGGAAAAACTGCTCGAAGGTAGTTCCATTTATTCAAAAGCGCACGTTGCACCGCTAAGTAATCTCCTCACGCACATGTGCAGAAGTGCCTTCTTTATTTGGAACAATGAATGTAGCGCCAGCAATTGGAGCTACTAGATCCTATTTTGTGCACTGAACTACAGGAAGAAAGTCAAGCTAATTTAGGTTCTGTGATCTTGCATGCCGAGTTTATGGACCAAAAACGCCCAGTCCAACGTTGCGGGTAAGCCTCATGTTGATAATTCTTTACGAGAATGGCAGTACGTGCCGGTGCACCATCTTGCTTTAAGCGGACTTCAATTGTAACTTCTTTGAGCAGTTGCAGGAACGCATCTCTCGAAAAAAAGGTGATTATTGTGGACATTGAACCCTCTAGTACCAGCTCATACGCTGATTTTAACTTCTTCCAATACATTGCGTACATATGACGTTTTAGGATTTTCAAGAGCCTGGCAGATGTTTTGTTTCTAACTAAAGAGCCGTTTCCTTTAAACGTCGCCTTATCAATAAACAACAGGAATGCGAAATAGGGACTGCTTTGAAATTCTTCGTGCTATCGGTGGACAAATGGGCGGGTAAGGACGCCGATTGAGCTTTTTTAATTTTTGTGTTATGTAATGCTTCGTAGACATTTTCGTAACAAACTTTCCACGTTGTTGCGTACGAGATATCAATGTGATTGGAGATTGGGGTATTGGTGGTAGGATTTTCAATAACCTGTTATAAGAAACTTTTTTTAGATTTAGCTTCGAACGAAACGGTGCGCCCCAGGTAATCTTGATGAACGTAAAGTGATTTCATTTACTTTAATTTCTGATGTCAAAACCGCCATTTCGGACCAAAATCTCAAATGTTTACTTCTTTGTAGAAGACACGTTTCTCAAATTCTACGATCAACAGTAGTAAAGAAAACACGACTAGGTACAACTTCCTGAGGAAACGGCTCTATATAATTCTGTCTGGCTGTAAGTACATTTTAACGTGCAAGACCAAAACACAAATGCATGCCTTCTAATTGATAGAATGTAAAACGATTCCTTCCGATGCCGTCCACTTTGATTCACAATCCCTGTCGCTGCTACCCAAATAGCGGCGAACTCAAAGTAAATAATCACCATCTCTGTGCTGACCTTACATCGCTATACAGGGTGATTTTTTCCACACTGTACAGCTTATAGGGGTGGATCGATCAGAGGATATGGAACAAAAAAGGGAATGTATGGCTTCCAAGCTAGAGATAATTAATTCAGTCATACTTTGTTACAGCTACTGCTGTCTAATACGAGCTGTAGCATATGGCCACAGTTACAGTAGGTGTTGAAAATAGTTTCCTTATGCCTCAAATCATGCGTGTACTTGCCGTAGCACGTTCTATCTCACACGTTCACATCGGTCAGCATGCATCCGAACAGTGTCAAAGGCAGCGTGAATACGCTGTTCCTGTGCCTTTACATCTGGAATGCGCTCTGCATGCAAGATGCTTTCGAGATGACTCCATAACGAGAACTCGCACGGGTGGACGAGAGGGCCATGCAACTGGACACGATTGAGATGCATCCGGACTTTAACGGCGAAGTGGGCTGGAGCACGTAGCAGCAACATAACCTTTCGAACCACCAATGGCACTTCTTCCAGCAGGTGTGGCAAAGTCAACCACAAGAAACGCCGATAGTTCGGGCCTGTTAGGCACCAATTATACCGGCTCATACATTCCGGCTATACCCATGCTGATGATTCGCTGTCAGCATACCATCAGGGTTCTGCACACTATCCCATGGATGACTGTTATAAAAGTTGAAGATACCACTCTGCGTAAAGGTGGCCTCACCTGTGACTGGGATGGATAACACAAATCCCGGAATCGCGGTTGCCCTTTGAAAAACCAGAGAAAAAACTGCTGCCGATGTGGAAAGTCTGTTGCTAGTAAGACCTGCGCAGTCTGTGATGGTAGTATGAATTGTCGTGAAGAATGTTCGTTTGGCATATCCTAAACTGGTGGAACAACAGCCTGGTACTGACACGGCGGTCACCTTTCACATTGTTAATCACAATTTCTTCCAAGCATGGTATCCCAATATTTCGGGTACGTCCTTCATGATTTCCTTCTTCCTGAAACGACCTTGTCACAGACAAACAGCGAAACACTGTTGCAAACACTGAATACTGTGGTTGTTGTCGGCGAGGATAGGTTTCCTGATACAACCTTGATGCCCGTCGTCCGCTGCCATTTGCCTTTACGTAAGTAAACATTATGTCGGCAAACTCTCGATCCGAATATGGAACCATTGTGCACAACGCTGTGTCATATCCACTACAAGGTGAATCGGCAAGGGAAGTGACTCGGACACAACATTAACATTTGGTATGGTAGGAGGGGTGCTAGAGTATGACGTATGAGGAACAGAATCACCCTCTAGGACAAAGCCGTGCATGTTGTAACAATGGCTTCTTGGTACAGCGCGTGTCACACCGCAGTCTGTGTAGCAAAATATGATGGAATGAACTGTTGCCACTTGGAAACCATGCAATTCCAGACTTAAGATCATGAGACCATTCTTGTTCCGTATCCTCTCATTGATCAATCCCTAGAATTTGTACACGTTGCAAAAATCATTCTGGCCGGCTGTTGTGGTCGAGCGGTTCTAGGCGCTTCAATCTGGTATAGCGCGACCGCTACGTTAGCTGGTTCGAATCCTGCCTTAGGTTAGTTAGGTTTAAGTAGTTCTAAGTTCTAGGGGACTGATGGCCTCAATTTGATCCATTTGAAAAATCATCCTGTGTTTCTTCCTTGGAGTTCTGTGAAGGATCATATGACCAAGCTATTGTTACATATCTGCAGTACTTGAAGACGGGCATTTGAAATGCATTTGAACATGCCAGTGTAGGTATCCTAGAGGGTACATGGTGAGAAACTGTGTATCAATTGGATGATGACCGAAGCACTTAGGAGCTTAATGATGAATCAAAATTTTACGAGTTATTTTGCTGAATACCAGTTCTTATCATCTGTATTGAAAAATGGCTAAAACGGAACCGTCGCACCTGGACCAGTTTCCAGGTTGCCTATAATAGGGCTCCCAGGGGCAAGAAAGATTTGATTTTCTATATTTCCTGTAATCATTAATCGAATTTAAAACTTTTAAATGATATCATAGTCTCCTCATTGCGAAGCACATTCCTTAATTAAAAGCTGTGTACAAAAAGTCTGGCCTATTTATGTTTTGAGGCAGATTATCTCACGGCGCGCAAATTATTCAGACTATACTCTACAGTATTTTAGAATGTGAGTCACTTCCCAAATACTTTAAACATATTACATAGGTTGTAAGATAGCTGATAAATTTGTACCATGTGTTATGTCTTTCTGCTCCCACAAATAACTATATTTTTTTGCTAAAATTTATCTTATTTTCAATACATTTGTATATTAGCATTAGTACCTATATGGAAAGCCCAAGATATTCTTTACGCTTTATTTCACCTACATTTATTATTCATATTCTCATTTCAAGTGTTCTGATTTCATTTGTGTAGTTACGTTTCAGTAGAGCACTGTTAAGTAAAAGTTAGAGTTAGTTAAAGTTAGAACGATCTTTCGCTACATGCAGGAACTTGTACCATTAACAACATAATTCAGTAAAGTGATCTACTCCATTTGAAAGATAAGCATTCCCAATTTCCAGTAAAGTAATTTAAATTACGTAATACTAATGATCTTCCACAATAATTAACTTCAAATTCTGTAGCAAGTAACATTTTCCATCGCAGATTTTATAATAAAAACTGTTACAATCCGAATTACGAGTATATACTTCTGTTAACTTAATTTTTCTGTACAGTTTAATTTACTAATTAATAATCTTATGAAGTTTAACATAATTTTGGATATGACGTTCATACATGTCAACGAGGGTATTAAGAAGAATAACTGCGCCCAAGTATTTGTATAAATTTCTAACTTATGATTTTATCTGCAGTTCAGAATATCACTTCTTGTAGTTCATCGAAAGCGGTAGATCCAAACTTTAAAGCATTATTTAGTTTTGAGACTAACAGTCTGATTCTACACCAGTCTTTTTAAAACTATCTCAGCCATGAAATTGTCAGTCCGCCGTTTGAAAGCGACAGAGTATCATCTACGTCGGACGCGTTCGCAGTGTTGACTCACGCTGCAATTACACAGGTTGTTCAAAAATTCAGTACACGAACTAACAGAGACGATAGAGGAGACCACAACAAATATATTTAGTAAAGCAATCATGTGTGGGAAACCCATTTTGAATTAGGCCTGACCTGCGTAGGTAATACACGAGTGGTGGAGTAGATAATAGTTGCTACGTCTAACGTTAGAACTGCAACTGTTAGTTTGAAATTCATAGCATGCTGTGATGTCTTGCTCTTCGACACCGAGTCAGTAAATGGTGGATAGCTCTAATGCCGGCCAGACAGGTACAGTGCGCAGCGAATATACCACGAACGTTTGCCTGCACGCCGTTGCCCACATTACCGCACATTTACTGCGGTACACGCTCGACTGAAATACCGGCACATTGATGGTAAGCAGGACTAACGCGGGCAAACCACCGTCGGTGCGAGCACCTAACGTTCAGGATGAAGTTCCGCTACAGTTTTCGAATAATCCAAAGACGAGTACACGAACAACTTCTGCTGTGCACAGTACCTCCATAGTTTAGTATCGGATGTGTGGCATGAACATCTACTTCATCTTTACCGTCATATAAGAGTTAAGGGCATGGCATCAGATGACTGTCCACCTCATCTTGAATATGTATGCTGGCTCCTACGACGCGTTAACTAACACGCACGCTTTGCTGAAGTTGTTACGGTTACAGACGAGGCGCATTTTACTCAGGAAAGCATTGACAGTGGTAGCAATTCGCATATCTGACGTCATCAGAGACCTATTGCAGTGACATGTGGGCCGGTGTTGTTGACGACTACTTACTTGAGCCGTACGCGATACCTGCTAGACAGAGGTGGCCATTACAAGGAGTGTTCTTGGAAGTTCAGTTGCCAACATTAATGGAAGACGAACCCATACGTATCAGAAGAAGGATATGATTTCAGCATGATGAGCCCCAGCACACTTTACAGGGCCAGTCCGAGCCGTGAAAACCTGTACTTACGGCAATCGGTGGCTCGGTCGAGGAGAAACTGCACATCGACGTGAGAGATATCTGTACCTTACTCCATTAGACTTCTTTCTTTGGGGCTACATTATAGCAGAAGTGTTTTCTACCCCTGTTGACTCGGAGGCCACATTGTTTGCAAGAACTCTTGCAGCAACCAGACAAATACGGGACACTTTCCGCATTTTCCGGCCGACACGAGGCTCCCTGCTGAGACGTTACCGGCTCTGTCCTGAAGTTAATGGTGCTCGTTTTGAACATTTATTGTAAATTAATAGTGATCAGAACAGTAAAGGAATGAAAAACGTTTAACACCGTTTTATTCTCAGCTATGTGCTATAGTCTCCTGCATACTCAGTACACCAACAATATGCGTTTACAGCACACGATTGCTTTAATATATTTTTGTCACTGTCATCGTCGCTGTTATCTAGGGCACTGAATTTTTGAACATTCCGTATGCAAGTACCGTAAGTGAAAATACGAGCATCGGCAACCGTAAACAAATGCAAGGTAATGATAGGTGTGAACAGTGACAATTTCATGTAGATGTGAACTGCCACCATATAAAAGTTATCCTTGCCATGCTGATTGTGCGTGCTGGATTGCAAACTTGCGATAATTAGTCTTTGTAATGTAAAAACTAGTAACTGCAATTGACAATGATGCTGAAGTCTCATACTCCGTGACAGAGGGTAGGGGAATGATGCGAGAGACCCACACCGCCGTACTAGGCAAGGTCCTAGTGGAGGTGGTTTTCCATTGCTTTCCTCCAACCGTAATGAGGATGAATGATGATGATGAAGACAACACAACAACACCCAGTCATATCGAGGCAGGAAAAATCTCTGACCTCGCCGGGAATCGAACCCAAGACCCCGTGCTTGGGAAGCGAGAACGCAACCGCGAGACCACGATTAGCGGACTAACTGTAATTAATAACAGATTTTCGAAGGGAATAAAAATGTGTGAGTTTATCCAATACAAAATATGGTGGTGTGTACATCTTTCACTTAACACCATCCCACTCTTAATTAAACTTTCAGCTTTGACGTGACCAAGATTTTTGCTACCGAAGACTAGACTACGAAATTCAGGTCAGCTCCGTCACAAGGTCGACATAAGAGCCGAGGTTTGACGCTCATTACTAATTTGGTACCTCTGGACATGAAAATAGTATCACCATCTTCTTCCCTTTTTTTCCATAACTCTCAGATTTCTCTTCACGGCAACCACTTCTCCCAATCTGCTGCAGCCTATTTACTTTTTACTATTGGCTGTGAAATCTACGTTGTGCAATTTTTATACATATGGCAACATTGCTTGTTTGTAGAATGGTCAAGTAGAGCGAAAGAATGAACTTCAAAGCTCATGTTCCGTATTCGATGCGGCAGTCAACAGCTAAGTGAGCGTGAGAACTAGAAGTAGCTGCTTACACAGGTATTTATTGGTGGTGTTACGACAGTCAAGCCTTGTTCAGAATGTCAGGAAGGCACAGTGTGAATTTCCCAGACTATTTTGTTTCATATGTGAAACTTAAGTGATAAAAACGAGACGTCAGCAATTAACGGAATTTGTGAGGAAATTATGCTTTGCTTATTTCGACATGAAGCTCAGAGATAAGAGAAAGTCATCTTCTCGACACACTGTGTGTGCAGTGAGGATAAAATGATGTATTTGAACTTCTCTGTTCCCATGGTATGGCGTGATCAGAAGAATAACGTTGGTTATTTTTATTTGTGTATGGCAAAATTAGTGGCGTACAAAAAAATTTACGAAATATTATATCTGAACTTTAATTCGTCGATAAAGAAATGTCCCTTGTGGTTCAGGCCAGTCGATCCCCTGTCCACCAACATCAACGGATACGTTTGAATTTGCTACACAAAAATTAACTCATGACAGCAGAGAATCTGATTATTCTGACAGTAACACTAAACCAATAGTCAGACACAACTAAGCAATTTCATGAAAGGCGTGGGACTCTCAAACGATGCAGCACCACTTCTGGGATTACTTCTCAATGAAAATAATTTAGTTGCACAAGGTAAATCATGTTCCATGTACAGAAATCGTGATGAGGACTTTAGTGAATTATGTGTTGGAGATGGTTTAATGGTGTTCTACAAAGACATTGTCGAACCAGTAACGAAAGCGTGAGATCAAAGTATGACCGTAAGCAGTGGAGGACATTCATAGATTCTTCAAAGCGAAGTTTGAGAGGGGTACTGTAACATATTGAAAAAGAGGTAGCATCAATTACAACTGCGTATCAGTACATTTAAAAGAGACATATAATACCATGAAAGCACTCCTTCAAAATTTGACATCTGAAAAACAGCAGTGGCTTGTATGTAATGGCTTCAAGGTGACGAGCAGTCTGCTCAGGTAACCAACACGGTTCCACAAACATGCCTTATTTTACGTTAGAATATGACTGTGTAGAATATCACTAGCGCTGGAGCAGGAATAAGTGACTTACGAGGAAAATCCTGATAGCACGATCGAAGAACATTGCGAATGAGCATTTGATTCATCCAGGTCACATTATGTTGCTTCTACTGCACCTCAAAATAGGATTGATGATGTATTATGTGAAAGCAGTGAAGAAGACAGGAATCTGTTTCCAAACTGTCTAGTCAATAGCCAAATCTGTAGGCAGAAAAGTTGATACAATGGTCACTTGTTGGACCGGGTATACGTAACTTGACTTCTGATGAAAACTTCGAAAGTACAATGACGGAAATAGAACAGCAAGATTGGGGAACTTCAGAAAACGTTGTGCATCTTTTTCTTGGCCGGAATAAGCAAACTGATCACAATAAAATAGTGGAAGATGTGCTACAGTCGTTTAAACAGTTAAAATGCCATGTCTCACAAGAATTAAATTTTATAGTGTCGCATCTAGACAATTTTCAGGACAATTTGGTTGACAAATCAGACGAAGATGAAGCACAATTCCATAGGGAAACTAAAACTATGGAATATCGTTATCAAGGTCTTTGGGAGTAAACATGATCACTGACTATTGCTGGTGTATCACACATAAAAGAGATGTGGCACGAAAAATGGAATGACGTAAAACGTAAATGTCGGGTAGACCGTTCACCGGATGCACATCTTTCGATTTGACGCCACTTCGGCGACTAGCGCGTCGATGGGGAGGAAAATGATGATGATTTGGACAACACCCTGTCCCTGAGCGGAGAAAATCTCCGACCCAGCCGGGAATCGAGCCCAGGCCCTTAAGAATGACATTCTGTAGCGCTGACCAGTTTTTTCTTTTTTTTAATCTCATTTTGTTCGTTTTCGTTCGTTGCAACTGTTCGTGGTGGACGTCGCAAGACATCCATTTCAATTCGTCGTTGGTCCATTAACTTAGATTTTTTTTTATTACAGAGTGCAGCTAACCCTCTGACCGAACACGCTGAGTTATCGTGCCTGCTTCATCCATAGGAAGACGTAAACGGAAGTAATACCTCCAACTGGCAACTGTCGAAATCACCATGCTTGCTTCTTCTAATTCATACGTCTCTCACGTTACCTTTCTTTAAAGCATTTTATAGTTACTTTTCACCATCTTCCTGTAATTGCTCTCCGATTTTATTGGATACAGATTTCGATGATGATGTAATGATGATGATGATGATGATGATGTAAAAACTGACGCTCTATAGAGAAACAATCTTCAGATTCGTGATCAGCGCAATCGCTTTTGTCACAGGTTTTCATGGAAACATCTGACAAAAAGCCGACATTTTTCGACTTGAATAACTTCTTTACTTCGAACTCTATTCGTAACACACTTCGTGGACGTTCAAACCCGTGTCCGGCCATCCTGATTTAGTTTTTCCGTGATTTCCCTAAATCGCTCCAGGCAAATGCTGGGATGGTTCCTTTGAAAGGGCACGGGCGACTTCCTTCCCTGATCTGATGAGACCGATGACCACGCTGTTTTTTTTCTTCCTCCAAACAATCCAACCACCCCCAACACTTCGTAGACAATATCGTCGTATACCACTGAATGTAGCCACAAAATCACAGTATTCTAAGCCACATAGTTCGGGAAGGGTCTAAGGAAACTATGGGCCCTACGACGAACTTGCGATGTCACACTAGTCTCCTTGCTCGCCGCACATTGCAAGCACTCTGCTCCGTGCAGAGCCCACGTGAAATCAGCATGTCAATGAAAAGGTATCCTCTAAAGATTGCATGTATTCAAACATGCAGTTAAAATGATTAAACTCGTCTGAAATAGTAACTCCTTGTCAGAGACGGCCGCTGGTACTTGTAAGACCTGTAGTGTCAAGTCGTATGGCGCACGCTGCAGCGCCTGTAAACACCGTTGTCCCTTGTTGAAGAGATCTGTGACCATAAACACTGAGCTGGGAGAAATACTGGCTTCCCTTACATCGTAGTACAAATTAGCCAGTCATGCAGTGTTTGATAATGAGAGGGCTTAGCATTTCCATCGCATTGTAAACGTGATTTGAAACTGTTTTATGCATGATAGATTCTGCAAAGAATAAGCGATGCCGATATTACGTGATTAAAGAATAGAACGATAAACGTAATATTTTCTGGATACGCTGCATTACGAGTTGTAAGGCACAGAACGAGTGTTAGCCGTGCGAGCCGACAGATGAAAGTGGCCACCCTTCGGCGGCCGGTGGAACACAGCACACCCACACACACACACACCACAAGAGAATTACGGCGCGTTCAGCCGGCGGAAAACTCGCCGCAGGCGAGGCAGAAGAGAAGCAGCACAAACAACGGACAGTTGGCCGCGTGCGCCGAGGCGCCCTTGATGAATGGATGACAGCCGCGGCCACACGTCACGGCTATAAAGGAAATGCGTCTGCCCGCTGCCGCGAAATACCGAGGGCGCGAGCTCGTCCGAGGAGCGAGGAGTGAGCGGGCTCTTTCCGTACTGTGGCAGGCACTGCAAACGGTAGAACGGTGAGTCTCGGTGTAATGTCGCAGCTTTTGGAGTGAGCACTTGTGAAGGCTACGGGAAAAAATAATCCAAGGTCTGTTTCTGACGTGCTATACCAGCGTGACTAAACTACCGTGATAAGCTCTCCAGGAAAAAGTATCGATCACTCGCTTGATGGAGTAGTGTGGTCACTTTGGAGTGTGGTAGTTCGTGTGGAACAGGTACCCAGCGGTCACGGATCTTGCACGGCTGAGGCAAATAACGCCACTGAAGTGTTTTAAACATGTCGTTAAGGCTGTTATCAGTTTCAGTGCACTATATAGAACGTATGACACACAAATTCTATTTTAATTTTATTCCTACCGGTTTCGGTCATGAACCATGTTCAAAGTTCTGTACGAAATAAAAAAACGGAAATCATGTCAAAATGTAGAATGCAAATGACCGACAACTTCATAAGATTCTTTCGAATGTAAAAACAGAGAAATTTCTTGCGTCAAAAAATTAATCTGCCACCAACATTGCTCATTAAAACTAAAACTATTTCTCATTTCGAACATTACTAATACGATATCTGTGCGAAGAGAAAGTAACTGAAGAGAAACTACACGAGACATACAGTGGCATTACATGCTCAGAACTTAGTATAAGCAATTGAAAGATCAAGGATTAAGAAGATATTACATTCGTAGCAAAGGTGAAGATAATACTAATCACATATTTCATAACAAAATTATGTTCCAACGAAAGAGTAGCAAGAAGACAACGTAATAAACAAGGGCTCTTTTTCATACTCAAAAAAGTGGCTGCCGCTTACTTTGTATTTCGAACGGAACAGTGAACACGGTTTATGTACGATGCCTGTCGGAATTAATTCTAAATAAAGTCAGTATTTGGCTGTCTTTAGTTCTAAAAAGTACTGTTTATATGCCAGTAGCTTGTTTGGAACTAGCGCCACAAAATGAAGCGACGTGGAGAAATGTCCAAAAGCAAAAGAAAGGAGCCATCGTGTTTCGACGAGCACACCACAACTACGTGAATTAAGTTTCCTAATTTCTCGATGTATCAACGCAGATTGTCCCAAGTGTCTACAAGGAAAGATGTACCGCATTCAGCCACGAAACGTGACTTAAAAACATTGCCTGTAAGAATATACCTACTACAGCGTCAATATAGCGGAGTTAAAAAAACACATACACACAAATTTTCCGAAATGTTCCAGATTTTTAATCAAAGCAGCTACCTAATCAGGAATTTGTGAGTAGGTGTACTCGGTGTAGTGAAGCAATTTAAATAGCCTAATAAAGGGGTCTTTGGAAAAACGAGATTCTGTTGGCGGAGACGTTGATTTATCGTGGGTATTATTTTGCTTTAATTTTAATTCGTTCACTTTTTATGATACAGTTAAAACCGCTTTCGCCTTGAAAGGCCGTCTTCAGTTACTGGGTATATGCTACATCTACCCAGCAACCGGAAGAAGACTGTCACCGAGCTGCAACACGGAAGTGCCCTGGTCATCCACTTCGTGTCATCTGTCCTAAACTTTTTTGTTGTGGTGAAAACATCTAGCAGCTTATTATAAACAGATGTTACATTTTTGTCGCCTGTATTTACCTTAGTGTTTGATGAATAGCTGATTTAACTGTTATTGTAATAATGGTCATATGTTACGGTTTTTACAATTGAAGATACTCTTATACAGATGCATGCATCTACTGAAAAGAGTAGGGAAGGAAATGTACACTCGGTTGTATGTATATAATTCCCCGATTCCTGATTTTAACAGCACTTTACTAAGCTCACAAGCAGACCTAGGGAAAATAATTGTCCTTGTTTCTGGTCTTAACATAAGATTTTCTATTGCCGACAGTAGCATCTGAATACAGCCTTTGAAGGGCGAAACTGGTGAAGATTTATCACAAAGAAGTGACTGTGGCAAAATATCACCTTTCACACACAAGTTTTTCGGGCAACACTGTACACCAGTTAGGTTCCTTTTGGAGTATGCTGATAAAGTAGCTCCATTTTTAACAATTACACGAGTATATAAGCTCTCTGGACGATAGATTCGTGCCGCAGGACGGAAAGATGTACAGCTCACCCCAAAACCCAAAAAGGAAATAGAAGTGAACCGTTCAGTTATAGATCTGTATCAGTGACAACAATTTTTAGTGAGATTCTGGAACGCCCACTGTGTTCGAACATTATGAAATTCTTCAAAGGAAACAGTCCGGTGACACATAAGAAGCAGGATTCATAAGACATCGTTCTTATCAGACGCAGCTGTCTCTTTATCCGCACGATGCGAATAATGTTATCAACAGGGAATTTCAAGTTGATTTTATGTTTCTAGATTTTCGGCAGTGTTTTGACGGCGTTCTTCATAAACGGATTCTAATCAAACTGCATGCATTTGACGTACCTTCTCAGTTGTGCGACTGGATTTGTGATATCCTGCTATAAAGGCCACTGTTCGTAGCAACTGCCGGTCGTCATTTGGTGGAACAGAAAAGATATCTAGCGTTCCTCAACAGCCTGTTATAGGTCCCCTGCTGATGTTCACAAATATGGGGTGTGTGAGAAAAGTAATTAACTGATTTTTTTTACTCAGCAAAGTTTCTATTTTTTCATGTAACGGCACTGCCGCTTTCAAAGTAACTCCCTTCGGTAGCTACGTAAGGGTCGGGTCGTTGTTCCCACTATTCGTAGCAGCGCTGAAACACTCCAGCTGATAGGACCTTTAACATGTCCATCACATCCTTACGAATGTTCTTCAGAGTCCCAAAATATTGACCTTTCGAATCTTTTTCAGTTTCAGGTACAGAAAAAAGTCACAAGGACTCAGACCAAGTGAACAATGTGGCTACGGAACAACAGCAACACCTTTTGAGGTCAAATATTTGGTGATATAAGTGACCCTGTGACATGGGGAATTGTCACGGTGCAATATCCACTTGCTTGCAGGGTTCAGTCTCATTCGATTCACACTTTCCCTCAGCCTTTCGAGACATCTTTGTAAAACACTAGATTGATAATTTGTCATGGAGGAAATATTCTTTATGTACGATACCCCTACAGTCAAAAATTATTCAGAATTATTTTAAACTCTGATTTGCTGATGCGAAATTCTCTTTCAGCCGATGAGCCATATCAATGCCACACCTCACTTCTCCACTATGTGTCAAGATCTTAACCAAAAATCCAAGATTCACCGCCTGTGATCACACGACTAAACCATTCGTGGTCATTGGCAACCCTCTGAAGAAGATGAACGGACACGTTTCTTCCTGCATCATTTTGGCACAAACCTTCCGCATATGCAAGTCTTCGGTCAAAATTTGGCATAAAATGAAAGTGTTTGAGAAGCGACACATCACTCTCATCGTTCAACGTCGTTGTTATTTCATAATAGCACGCACTCGTTCGACTTTTTCGTCCGTTTCTGAAGTTTGTCTCCCTCAGCGAGGTTCAACCTCAACATGTTCTCGGCCTCCCAAAGTGATACATGTAAGCGAAAAACCTGTGCTCTTGATAAGAATGTTTTGCATGGGCTAGTTTAAACTTTTGACGGGTCACACTTGGAGATTTTCCAAGTTTAACACAAAATTTGATTGCAAATATTGGTCTAAGTTCCGCTGTTCCATTTTTGTAACGAACAACAAAACACTGGTTCACTGATTGCGCTATCAAAAATCACTTAATAGCCGTTCGGAGGCGAAACTTGTCCTGAGCACCTCGAAGGGATGAACATGTCGGCCTACACACGTAAAACAACACAGCGTTGCCAAATCATTCCTGGTATGGTTAGTCTCAGGACTTGTCCCACACACCCCGTATCAATAATTTAGGCGACAGTCTGAGCAGTGCTCTTCGATTCTTTGCAGATGATGCTGTTGTTTACCGTCTAGTAAAGTGTTCGGGAGATTCAAACGAATGGCAAAATCATTTATGCAAGATGTCTGTGTAGTTCGAAATGTGTTAGTTTGGTCTCAACAATAAAAAAGACTGATGTCGACCACATTAACACTAAATAAATCTGTAAAATTCCGGTTAGACGACAAATCACACAGATTTAAAGATTACCGATTCGCTTAAATAACTTCTGGCAGGAGAGCCAACACAGGGTTAATAAAGGAGGCCGAAATGCACGCGTTTGAGCTCACGCAGGTTGACGTGAGGTCTGGAACATGACAAGGGAATTAGAATTGAGAAAAACGGACGTAGCTGGTGGAATACTTAACTTTAATCCATTAATGACGAACGTCGGTCTTGACGGTACATGATTCAATATCAATAATAACTGATAATGGCGCCTTGCTAGGTCGTAGCAAATGAAGTAGCTGAAGGCTATGCTACACTATCGTCTCGTAAATGAGAGCGTATTTTGTCAGTGAACCATCGCTAGCAAAGTCAGCTGTACAACTGGGCGACTGCTAGGAAGTCTCTCTAGACCTGCCGTGTGGCGGCGCTCGGTCTGCAATCACTGATAGTGGCGACACGCGGGTCCGACGTATACTACCGGACCGCGGCCGATGTAAAGGCTACCACCTAGCAAGTGTGGTGTCTGGCGGTGACACCACAACTTCTATTAAAAATTACGAACGACTGAATAGGATGGGACCCTAACAAGATAGAATTGACTGAGAACATTGCTAATGTTCAAATAACGGAATCTATTTTTGTATTATCCCGAAAGAAGTGGGAAAGTATCAGGAACTTCAGTTGAGATCATAATTATTAAGACAAAGCCTTTTTTCGTTTTGGAGAATTCTTTTTACGAAATTTCTATCGCCAACATTAGTCTCCGAATGTTTCAGTATTTTGTTGACTGCTACCTACATGGCGAGAAATGATCATACCTATAAAATAAGAGAAATCAGAGCTTCTACAGAAAGATTTAGCTATTGATCTTCATCACTTGCTACTCATGAGTGGAATCATAAAGTGGGTCTACATACCACCTGCCGAACAGTTAAGTGTGAATCGGAAATTAGTCATTTTTATATAGAGCCTAACAACCAGGCACAGGAGATGATGGTCGTGCCTTGTCAATGACTATTGGTTTCAAACCCGACAGGAATTGCTGCTCTCAGTAGTTGCAGTCCCATATCCAGCACTTTCTTAGCGAACACGGCGAAAGGAACTGCACTCGGTGAATGAAAGGCCATTGTTCACAGTGACGCAAAAAGCTACACGTATTCGGTGGACAAACCGGGTAATAGCTGACTGCAGGCGTACAGCGTGACGCGTTGAGTCGCTTTTGAAATAACGCAAGTCATCTATTTGACTGACGACAAAACATGGACTTTAAGCCACCGAGTGCGGAGGTTGTAGTTGAAGACGGAAGTGATCTTGTGGGTTTCGCTCAGTTCTTCACTTTACCAAGATCCTGAACCATGGCGATTATTTTGACACCCTTGGTGACTAAATGTTGTATTATCTTCTATATCCTCATGATGTATAATCCCAGGACACTTCTGCCTTCCAATATGACAACAATACTTGTGTTCAAAGGCTACATGCACACATTCCTTGTTTGACGAACATTCAGACAACCTATACACTCACTCTCGCCCATTAAATCGTCACATCGTAATCCTGTAGCAATAATATCTGGGACACTCTGGAACAGTGAGAAAACTGTAGCAATCAACACTGCTGCATTTTAGTAGCTCTACAAGATGTGTTACGTGACAGTTTTCGGAACAGACCAGCAACATATGGAAATTCACCATATTCTAATTACAGACCCGTCGTTGACCTGTGTCGGTAAACGATCTTAAGTGTGGTATAATAATGTATTGGCATGCTACAGGGAAGCAAAGAAATGCTTTGGAAGCAGACTGGACGACGAAGTCAGTGAATCCGACGCTGGGACAGCCAGGCACCCTATTGAGGTTCTTCAGAGAGGGGACCACGGTGTGTGTCTGTGACACAGAAGGTGGGAGCCGGTAGGGCCTTCTCTGACGCCACGCAGCGCAGCCAGACACATTCCGCAAAAGGAAGCGCTTCCTGTCACGACTATTTTCATTTTTTTTATAAGATTGAGTGAGAGGAAGCTTGTTTGTGTTTATTGAGTATTGTACTGGGGACCTAGAAACGACGGAGAGGTTCCGTAGCCCTCAGTGGTTGACAGACCCACAACAAGTCACAGCAGTCCACCCACCCGACCGCCGCCCCACACCGAACCCAGGGTTATTGTGCGGTTCGGACCCCAGTGGACCCCTCCTGGAAACGTCTCATGCCAGACGAGCGTAACACAAAATGTTTGCATGGTAGAGTAAGCATTGTGTAAGCGTACGTGGAGATGGTGTTTGTGCAGCAATCGGAGACATAGTATAAGTGAGGCAGAATAAGGAAAACCAGCCCGCATTCGCCGACGCAGATGGAAAGCCGCCCTAAAAACCATGCATAGGCTGGTCGGCAAATCGGAACTTGATACTAATCCGCCGGGTGGATTCGTGCTGGAGACCAACAGGACTTCCCCTCCGTAAAGCAGCGCGCTAGACCGCAGGGCTAGCCCGTCGGGCAGAGGAAGCTAAGTAGAATGTGTATTATCTACCACACGTAGACCCGACTTTCGAGGCAAACACCAGAGGTTAATATTGCACAGCTGAAAAGAAAGTCCCTAGTCTTAGAAAACCGTGGGTCACCGCTAAACCCGTAGCTCATACATTAAATATTTTGTTCAATAACGTGAGAAGGATGTACGTTAGTTCATATGGAAGTTTTCTCAGCGTGACAGACCATAGAGATGTTGTAAGAAAGCTCCCTGACCTGATGAAGAAAGAGACAGTAAGAGCGAGAGATGACTCTTTTCCGAGGAAACTATTAGGAAGAATTTCCCTGGTTAACGAAGTTAATGCAGTCCAGGAAAAGGGACCTGCGCTCTTAGAGACGCTTTTTTGGTGGTCGGACCTCGCAAGAAATAGAGTCCAGCATATAAGGGCTACCTCGTAACGAAAAACGCTATAAAGCTAGGTTGCCTTGGCGGACCCAGTCACACACTAACTACACAATTGATCCGACGCTTTTCTGGTCGCCTACGAAAGCCTGTCTGCAGATCTTCAACTTACGATGCCAACTTAGAACAAACGACTTCTGCGTGAGATGTAGGGAAACTCCAATCAGTTACGTCTTATGGCTTCTCTGCAACGATTTATCTTACAGGTCATGAAACATCTCCTTGCAAATTCTACAATAGGTGCGAAGTACTATCTTCCGAATTCTGCATGTTCCGTTTAGCAGTACTATTCTTTACCAAGTAATTTCACGACTATCACTATAAATTTAAGAGATTTATTTTCAATTTTCCCTGTCGACACCAATTTCAGATTAACAGACTTGCGTTCGCTCAGGTTGCCTTATCGAAATGTTTCCAAAGGATGTCTTTACGAAGTATTATTGTGAATTAAATATTTTAGTCATAGTTCTCAGTAACCAAGCCAAGTTATTATTAACAGAGTTTCATCAGTTTAAAAAACCACCTACAGATGCACTCATACTGTGTGGATTCAGCTGGATGTGACATATGTGAATAAATTTGTGGACTCTTTTCATCACCAAAATGAAGCCATTGTCAAGACCAGAGTCGCTGTGACAATGAGTATTTCCTTGTGGAGACACTGGGCTGTATGCTCTTGATATAGTTACATCTTACCTGTACAAATTAATATTCTGTCGAGGAAATTGAATGGCAGCATTCCACGTTTTTCATCTCTGTTATACCACAGAAACACGAGTTATTAGCAATACTGATCAAGGATGGGTTTTCTTTCAGGGCCGGAGCTCCAGCGCAATTTCATTGGAGCGTCCATGTCACTCTGGTTTAATGGGGATAGAGTGTATTTCAATAGGCACGCTTCTGCGGTCTCGGCGTATCGAGGAGAGAGTTTCGTAACTTGGAACAATTTTCAGGCTTTCCGCTATAGCCAGTCCTGTAATAGAAACTTAATATATTTTCTTATTTAACTTTTAAATGATTGGATTCGATTTATGCGCCCAGCAGTCTTTTTGTGAAATTACAAATATCACTACATAGAAGTAAAGTTAACGCCAATGTGAAAAACTTTTCCAAGATACAAAAAGGACATGTACTTGGGAACAGGTACTGTATTCAAATTCAACAGTATTGCAATTCAGAAAATCTTATCAATATAGTATTTAATAGGGTTCGTGTTACATTATACAAACAATCAGTAAATGAAACCAGATTACGAAAAATTATTATTAAAAACGAGTTATAAGTTAAAACCGTTTTTCAAATAAAAGCTATTGTTAAGCGACACAAATTTCCATTTTCGGGATGAGGTATAATGCTTTAAATAAACTCAGTTCATTTGTAAATAACATTATCACATGCTCCATAATCGAAGATCTTTTTCCGTTTCAAGGTACGAGATAATGCACGACTGAAAAAGATGGTTTAACTATCCACACGTTTTGTAACTAGTTTTATAAATGTACTAAATTTTACTCACCTTAAAATAGCTTCAACACATTCTATAGTATTTAAATATGTATAACTCGTAATATGTGTAAACGATGACAAAACAAAACCTCGTACCTCATAGCAAGAACGTCAGAACTAAATGCTCGAAACCGCATGTAGTGCACTCTGATGCGGAGGAGGTTCGAGTACTCCCTCGGGTATGGGTGTGTGTGTTTGTCCTTAGAACAATTTAGGTTAAGTAGTGTGTAAGCTTACGGACTGATGACCTTAGCAGTTAAGCCCCATATGATTTCACACACATTTGAACATTTGACTCTAATGCACGTTCCTTCTTGTCACTGTAGGTCCGGTCACTAGACTGAAACACCGACCAGGAAACATCATTTGAGCCTTGATACACTATCCCCTGATACAACAATATCCCCTACATTTGTTAAAAGACGAACAATGTGTTATCGTAACCTTATTGACCCTTCACTTAACATTGTTGCCCTCAAGCAATGTCACAATTTCACCCTGGCTTCTGCAAAATTTTTCAAGTTTCTTCCTTGTAAGGATAATGGTGCTTCCAAGAAATCAAAGAGTGATACCATAATTCCTCTGTCTCAGTGTTATTGAACAGTGTGCTTTTTTAGCGGAGACCGTGTGAGGTTATGTGAACATCATTTACCCATGTATCAATTTCTTCCGATCTTGTGGCGGCATTTTTTCTTTTGCAATGAAATGTTCTTATAAGTCTTGAAGGTGTCTTATTATACGAATCATGTCTTTTCTGGAAAGAGGTACCCTGGCTTCGAGTACAGGATGAAAAATAAGTCGAAAAGGAGAAGAATACAACAGCTTCTCAGCAGGTGAATGATGTAAGTAGAAACAGTTGTGGTCACGTGCCAAAAGGGAAGATGTAGGCTTTGTCACCATGGGTGTTCCACTGTGCAATGTGGAAAATGTGGAACTGTTCTGTGGTTTCTACGAAGAAGTAATTGTTTTAAGATATTTGTCAAGAAACAGTGAAAATTCAACCATATTTTCAGCCACAGGAACAACATTGCAGTATTCATAATACAACAACTATGCGATTTTTTTTTGTAGTGACACTTTTACAAGTAACATTCTGAAAAAAAATCTGTAAAATTGTTCACATGATCATGTACATCTAATTCAAGTATATTAATATCATTTCCTTACCCTGTTCCTATACGTGCCTAGTATAGGGTTAAGCAGGGGACACAGCTCTGATTTCCTTTCTTAAATGAAACCACAGCAGTTCCAGAAAAGCAGTTTTAGGTTCCACTGAACTTCATTCAGATCTTCAGCGGTTGTAAGTAATATCTGTGGGGCAAGCCCGTCACCGGAATATTGGCCTGTCTACTGGAACAGTGGGTTATATCTCATTATTTTGCTGCCACCAGCGTTGAAAAAGTCGAGATTGATGTGATTACAAAGATATTTATTGCTTTCTTTACGGAGACGAAGATGACGTCAGAGAAGTTAGTTAATTCAGCTTAATTTCCTTTTTTAAAGAGACGTAATAACGATTTCTTCCACCGTTACATAAAAACTGGCCTTCAGCGAGTAGGACTCGCGCGGTGAGAGTTTCGTACGAACTTAATTATGTATACAGGCAGGTCATCTTTTTCAGGAATCAAGGACTTCGACAATTTTTACATGTTATCGACAAAGACATTGTTTTAATTTCAAGTTTGAACTAGGATAAAAAATGAAAAAACAAATATTTTCTCGGGTGATATAATTAAAAATTTTCTCATTGTTTTCCTTCATTTGTACTGTGGAGCGTTTCTTTTTGCTAAATTTAATCATTCTACGTCAAAGGTAAATACACTACAGGTTTTAATGAGTGACAGTGTATTAACTTATGTGACATAAACTGCCCAATGTTCCCATTGCTTTCATTTATGAGCTTCACATATATACATACCACCGAAGGACTATGGAACTTCTGTATGTGTAATAAATTTCAGCTCGATACATCTACCTGCTCCTGAGAAAAAGTGTTTTGAACAGTCGCACAAACAGACAGGCACAGACAGATCGACATCAAAGTTATCCCATACGGGTTCCGTTTATACCGACTGAGGTATGGAACCATAAAAAGGAACCATTAAAATGACGCCATTGCAATTTGGTGATGTACTTGGGCGGCTATTATGCTAAAATATTCACCCGATGATAATGTGCGCACTCAGTATTATGTAAAAAGAAGTAAATAAAAAGAAAGTGGGCACTGTAATTTTATCATGGCCCATGGCTTCCCGTACTGCAGCGAACGACTGTATTAGGTAGTAAGAGGAGAACCGCACCGGAAATGACCGAGGAGAAGGCAGATGACGCCATGTAACCAACCAATGTGTTCTCCATACAACCTGCATTCCGCAAACAGTAGTATTCAGTTAACTATGGATGAAGGCCAACCAATAGGCATGACATGCATTGAGTGAAAATAATAGTAGGATATAATATACAACCCATATGAGGTAAGCCATTAGTTGTAACTTCTTATGAATTCATCTAACTATGCACTTCCTGTTTTCTTAACATTGAGAATGGCTAACTTCTACCCAAAATCTAGATCTTCACAGTAAAATTTAAAATGGACGACTGATCGCTGCAACCTATCATTGACGAGAGAGACAATAGTCATTCCGAATTGAAAATAATGTTTTAAAATCGGTAACATTTAGCATTCCTTTATTTCATTTCTGCTTAGTATCTTAGTTCAGGAAAAAGAAACTGAAAGTGGTATGAACTTACATAATATAAAAAATTGTCAAGAATAGACTTCCACTCTAAAAGAATGGTTCTATACAACACGTCCTCCATTTCTGTAGAAGAACTGTTTTTCTCTATTGTAAAAGAACAGAAAACAATTTTTTTTCGATGAGAGTCACTGATGGGTATTAGAATAGGAACATCTACTAATTTTAAAACCATTTTTATTTTGTTTTCGCTCTTTGAGCTCGGGTACATTAGTTGTCACTTAAACATCTAGGGAAGATGTCATAATGCACTTCACAAACTGCAAGTTAACAATCCGGTCGATTACCAAATTGACCATTTCCGTCTGACTTTTACAGGGTTCTTATCGGCCAACAATCTCCACTGCAGGTCATACATGAATGACACCTTTTTCAGGTTTATTTTGCCTCAGTCTTAAAACAGTATCTACTGTCTTACCCAGAAACGTGCAGTCTGCTGGCTGTATAGACGTGACGCAGATGGAGAGGTGCTTCACCACATACAGTTCCCTGGTAATTCACTGAATGTCGTATAAACACATATATCTTTCATGACGTTGGCTACGAGATTTTTTCGAAGTCTATCGAGTTACGTGAACAGACTAGAGCATACGACAAGACAGATACTGACAAAGGGCTGCTGTAGAAGTGCAATGAAAACAGCCAATCTTTATGAGTTATGGAAGAGGAGTGACTGATATCGAAGAAATAGATGACCTAGAATATTTTAAGAGGGAACGTAAGTGAAATTGCAATACTTTGAAAAAAATGTGTAAGGACCATATTTCAAAAGACAATGTAACTAATTTGGCACAGTTGTTAAGAAATGTTATACGCATACACACATAAGCTTTTGTGCTTATTGATTTTATATGATTGTAATTATAAACAATAGAAATTTTTTCAGCTTGGTGAGATCAATTTCAGAAGAAATCGGTCAAATCGGATTGAGCACATTCTCGTGCAAAATTTGATGTACAATACTTAAACATATATGTGGAACATAATTTTTATATTTTCTTTTGCTGGATTTTTACAGCTCTCTAAATACCTGTAAAATATGCACTAAATTTAGGGCTTTTCTAATTTAACAGCCACCTTATACTACTGCATCAAATGAAAATTACTTCAACAAAAAGTTTCAATATCGTATTGAGTAGTTACACGCCAAACGGCGGAAAGGGTACAAAAAATTTGCAAATGTAAGTTACGATATGCATAGTCCTCTTCATCCTCAAGCAGTCTTTTTTTTTTTTTTTTGATTATTTACTTTGATTAACCTGATTCTCAAACTGAGTAGCAATAGTATCAACTGCAGCTATCCTCCTAATATTGATTTAATCGACATCGACAGTGTGAAAGCTCTTCGATCAAATTCTCGCCTCTGTAGAGTTCGTAGTATGCCAACATTATAACAATTAAAAACTAAACAAGAATATAACGTTACGTTTTGAACAGCAGTGGTGGCAACAACTGTCTTGGGACATCGTTTTCCTGTCGGAGAGTTGAAACATCCATTAGGATTTTGAGTGTTTCCGTGCACATACTGTTATAGAAGTACTGGGCTTCGTAAACACGTAAATATTTTCCGGAATTGGATGGCATAAAACTGCAGGAAAACACCGCAGGAATAAATAATATGAGATAATACAGATCAATAAAGGGGCATGGGCCCACACAAGCTTCTATCAATTACTATTTTTTCACACTTAGGTGTGGAACAGGAACATAATCTTCAGGAACTGAAATTTCAATACCATGTAGTAAATGAAGAGCCAATAAAAAAAATTCACAATTTATGCCACTTTCACGAAAGACCCCCGTTAGTTCGCCTATATCCAAGAGAAGCAATGATATAAACTGCTGAGTATGCAAATCGGATGACCCGGAAGTAAAGTAAACAACGAAAATGTACTTATTGAACGTGTAATGTATAGTAAGAGCAACACATGTCTAAAATTGTAGTTGATTTTCAAGTATACAGGATGAGAAATGTAGGATACAAAGGTGTCACCTGTGTCAGCAACAACGGTCTAGTCTGGCTGGACATCGAAGCAAACTGATCTTGGATAACACACACGTCAGTCCGTGCTTCTCCCAATCCAGGCTAGAGTTCAAATGGTTGAAATGGCTCTGAACACTATTGGACCTAAAATCTGAGGTCATCAGTCCCATAGACTTAGAACTACTTAAACCTAACTAACCTAATGACATCACATACATCCATGACCGAAGCCCAATTCGAACCTGATACCGTAGCAGCAGCGCGATTTCAGACTGAAGTGCCTAGAACCGCTCAGCCACAGAGGCAGGCAGGCCAGAGTTCGTCAATAATAGTTCATGGTGGGCTGTGACGTGCCAGACACTCGTCAGCCCATGACGAGAAGTTTTAAATGGGTGAGAGATCTGCACAACGTGTTAGCTAGGCCAAGAGTCGAACTCTCTCTGCCTCGAAGCAGACCAGGGAAGTGTTGTCTGCATCCAAGCTTGTGTTATGCTGTTGAAAGATAGTGTCAAGGGGACCACGAAGACAGGGCACAGCCACCAGTCCTCACAATTCAGAGATGTAACGGCTGTTATCCAAATTATCGGATGTATGTGCCGGAGGTGGCTGTTTCGAACCCAGCGGCACCCCATGCCATCACCCCCAGAGTTGTACAAATTCTCCTTCTAGCTTGCGTGCCCCTTCCTCCTCCCCAACCATTATAGCAGATCCGCCTGCCACAGTGGGAACACAAGAGTACACGTGTACCAAAATAAAAGTCCAGCTTGGGTTTTCGTAAGCGTGGGAAGCTTCACGGGACCCGTTCAACCTACGGCGCCACCTCTCCAGCGTGACTACAGAGTACCCAGGTATATGTCTGCATTGGTAGTATCACTGCAGTCCATTTATCATAACGGTGAGAACAGCAACATTAACAAACCAGACTTAAAGAAGACCGAGGAGAAATTAAGAATTGAGGAATATGTATCAATCATGAAAGAGAGCCTAAACGCAGTATGGGAAAATGTACATATATTTCTGAGACCGCTTCAGATAAATACTAAGAGTCTCGCAATGTAATCTGTGTTAAAAGCTACTACACTCTCAATCGGGAATCTCGAGTATGTTTGTAAATTTGGCAAGTACTTCTCTAACTGTATTTTCTTCTTTTTTGCAGTACAGAGGCATAGCGTTTGACAAGTGTGTGGAAATGTGTACTAAGAACTTGAGGTAGTTTAGCTGTATAGAGGCTTTCTAAATTTAGGGCAATAACGGATTGAAATATGACAAATATATGGTTCAGTGGATATTAACAACCAGATTCTGGTGGTATGCAACACAGTGCGAAGAAAGTTTAGTTTGAAAGAAAAGTTTCTTCTCTTCAGACTTTTTAGATTAACAAAATATGAAATTTAAAAAAAAAAACCTTCGTGTTTGCTAAAAAGCGTTTGGTGACTTTAGAATGAACTATTTTGACCACTTAGAATGAATTCAACGTATCCATAAATACACATCCTGGAAAGAGTAATTAAAATTTTTATAACTGTGTCGATATCTAACTGGAAGACACTAACATCACAGAATCTGGACCTCCAAAACCTTACTTTAGTTGGCGTTGCAGTACAATAGACATCTTCAGGTTCTTCAGTGCAAAGCATCTCGACTTTCAGAGAGGTTCTGCGTAATAAGGGAAACATGTCTGAGAAGTGACCTGAAGATGACTCGAACTGATAATAGGCAGTACTAATCTAAAGAGCGTGAACTTGCATGACAAAACTTTCATATCGAGGTAAATAAATAAGCCACAAATATGCCGGAAAGGATAATAAAGGACAAAATCCACAATTTTCTGGGCTTCAATGATCCAAAATGAATATGGGCTCCTATAGCCTGCTTGGATATGACACAGGTTGGCACGGGTGGTAGTCAATCAGCCTGTCAGTTCTGCTGATAACGTACTACAGTTTGTTTACGTAGCTAACAGGCAAGCGTTGACAGGTTAAAAGATCAGTATGTACATCTCTGGTCACCCCAGATGCTAGCCCCTTTGACAAAGATTAATGGAATTTAGCATGTTTCTTTATTGTCGGAGCCACCATCAACAAGTGGGTCCATCGCGATTCTGTATGAAGAATCAGCAATCGCCTTAATCGATGACGTCGCGACACTCTTGTGTCCCGTGTAGCAGCTTCGAGCGCCATTGACAGCGGGCTCTCTCTTCTTCCGCGTAAAAGGTAGCCGCAATAAATTGCTGCTGCTCGGTATATTCCCCCACAGACCCTGTGAGCACTTGTCTCTGCAGCAAATTAGCCTGTTGCCTGACTCAAGGTACGTGATATCGCTGTAGGATCCTACGAGGCTGAGCCAATAACATGTCTGTTCCCTCAAGCGGTAGTCGCGTGGGATCGTTAAGTTCATGCATTGTGTTGAGTATGGCATTCTAACCTATAGATTTTACAATCTCATTGCGGTCGTTGGATCTCAACGAACTGAGGTAGTGATACCGCGGGACCCCTTGTCTCAATAGCCGGTCGGATTCCACTCGTACTGGTTAGACTTCCCCTCCTTCATAGAAAGGTCATAATACGGTCTTCTCACAACAATGCTGCGTAGCCTCTCCGCATATGCAAAATGAAGATGGCTGTCCACCTAGTTACCTTGTGCAGTTGCACTGAAATACGAGTCACTGCATATCCCAGGAGGTAGCATACGTGATGCCTGTTTGACGTTTGTTGCCTAACGCCGTCATGGTGTTGCAATTTTAACTGCTTGCAGCGAAAATATGCAGCTAATAACGAAAACACACTAATTTACAGGACTCCGGAATACATGTCATAAACTGTGTGGCTTAGCAAATTATGCAGTTAATTGCGCAGAAGCGGCCAAGCTGCAATAGTAATTTTCTTTATTACTAGATAATTAGTTTCGAGCATAATCTCATTGTCAATTCATACGAAGAAACAGAAACCAAATAGTGAGTACTTTCTGCATTACAAAATACGCTACAGTACAAAATAACCAATGACAAGTGGTACATACCAGTAAGCTGTACAGTAACATCCATTACGACAGTCACATGACTATCTGTTTTGTTGTGTTATCGTCTGGGACACCAAATGTATGGTATCTGGTAGAATCAAACATTTATTTTCGCATAAAGCACGTCTATACATGATAGCTTGCAAGCGTGGGAGGGTGACGGATTAACTATTAAGGTAAACATGGAATCGTCTTCATCACTCACGTCAAAGATTAACTATAACAACAAACACTAGCCACATGAAATGTTTATATATCACTGTACACTCGCGTTTGCGGGGACAGAATGCGATCCTACACATTTAAACACATCTTGTTAATAACAAAAAACTTACTAATTTACAGGACTCCGGAATACATGTCATGAACTATGTGGCTTAGAAAATTATGCAATTAATTGCGCAGAAGCGCCCAAGCTGCAGATGTAATTTTCTTTATTACTAGATGATAAGTTTCGAGCATGGAAGATCTGCAGCGTATAGGCACTTGGTGTAGGGAGTGGCAACTGACCCTTAACATCGACAAATGTAATGTACTGCGAATACATAGAAATAAGGATCGTTTATTGTATGATTATATGATAGCGGAACAAACACTGGTAGCAGTTACTTCTGTTAAATATCTGGGAGTATGCGTGCGGAACGATTTGAAATGGAATGATCATATAAAATTAATTGTTGGTAAGGCGGGTACCAGGTTGAGATTCATTGGGAGAGTCCTTAGAAAATGCAGTCCATCAACAAAGGAGGTGACCTACAAAACACTCGTTCGACCTATACTTGAGTATTGCTCATCAGTGTGGGATCCGTACCAGATCGGGTTGACGGAGGAGATAGAGAAGATCCAAAGAAGAGCGGCGCGTTTCGTCACAGGGTTATTTGGTAACCGTGATAGCGTTACGGAGATGTTTAGCAAACTCAAGTGGCAGACTCTGCAAGAGAGGCGCTCTGCATCGCGGTGTAGGTTGCTAACCACGTTACGAGAGGGTTCGTTTCTGGATGAGGTATCGAATATACTGCTTCCCCCTACGTATACCTCCCGAGGAGATCACGAATGTAAAATTAGAGAGATTCGAGCGCGCACGGAGGTTTGCAGACAGTCTTTCTTAACGAACCATACGCGACTTGTAAATAAGTGTAGGGCTGAAGTTCATTCACATAACCGAGACATTGCACTGTGGAAGGTATTAGGAAGGCTACGGCAGGAGGCGCTTATCGGAACAGCGCCGTCTGGCAGCAACTTTATTTTATATATTTTCTATTTTCTCTCCCTTTTTTTCAGTTTTTGTAAGTGGTAAGAAGCATTACAAAATACATCTTTCGAACACACGCAGGAATCTTTGCAACAAGACATTTAACTTATAATTTGCAAAAAAAAAGAAAAGCAAAAGAGCGTCTATATATCGTCATGCCAGCGCTATACAGGGCAAGCCAATTAACCAAATTCTGTGCGCCGCGATGTCGCTAGTAATACGCAGACAAATTTTCAAAACACTAATGTATGTACCCATCAACAAATTTTTACCGACAAATTGGTACGAAATGGCACGATAAGCAACTCCGAAATTATTGAAATCACACACTGAGGAACAAAACGATTATGTAAAGCCAGACATAAAATTGTAGCAAAATCACATTGTCAATATAAATCTTTACGAACAGTCAAAAATAAATGACAGTTAAATACATCATGGCAAGATAAGAAGGTTTGTTGTTGTTGTGGTCTTCAGTCCTGAGACTGGTTTGATGCAGCTCTCTATATTACTCTATCCTGTGCAAGCTTCTTCATCTCCCAGTACTTACTGTAACCTACATCCTTCTGAATCCGCTTAGTGTATTCATCTCTTGGTCTCCCTCTACGATTTTAACCTTCCACGCTGCCCTCGAATGCTACATTTTTGATCACTTGATGCCTCAAAACATGTCCTAGCAACCGGCCCCTTCTTTTTGCCAAGTTGTGCCACAAACTCTTTCTCTCGCCAATTCTATTCAATACCTCCTCATTAGTTATGTGATCTACCCATCTAATCTTCAGCATTCCTCTGTAACGACACGTTTCGAAAGCTTCTATTCTCTTCTTGTTCAAACTATTTATCGTCCATATTTCACTTCCATACATGGCTACACTCCATACAAATACTTTCAGAAACGACTTCCTGACACTTAAATCTATGCTCGATGTCAATAAATTTCTCTTCTTCAGAAATGCTTTCCTTGCCATTGCTAGTGCACATTTTATATCCTCTCTACTTCGACTACCATCAGTTATTTTACTCCCTAAATAGCAAAACACCTTTACCACTTTAAGTGTCTCATTTCCTAATCTAATTCCCTCAACATCATCCGATTTAATTCGACTACATTCCATTATCCTCGTTTTGCTTTTGTTGATGTTCATCTTATATCCTCCTTTCAAGACACTGTCCATTCTGTTCAACTGCTCTTCCAAGTCCTTTGCTCTGTCTGACAGAATTACAATGTCATCGGCAAACCTCAAAGTTTTTATTTCTTCTCCATGGGTTTTAATACCTACTCCAAATGTTTCTTTTGTTTCCTTTACTCCTTGCTCAATATACAGATTGAATAACTTCGGGGAGAGACTACAACCCTGTCTCACTCCCTTCCCAACCACTGCTACCGTTTCGTGCCCCTCGACTCTTATAACTGTCATCTGGTTTCTGTACAAATTGTAAATAGCCTTTTGCTCCCTTTATTTTACCCTGCCACCTTCAGAATTTGAAAGAGAGTATTCCAGCCAACATTGTCAAAAGCTTTCTCTAAGTCTACAGATGCTAGAAATGTAGATTTGCCTTTTCTTAATCTTTCGTCTAAGACAAGTCATAAGGTCAGTATTGCCTCACGTGTTCCCACATTTCTACAGAATCTAAACTGATCTTCGCCGAGGTCGGCTTCCGCCAGTTTTTCCATTCGTCTGTAGAGTTTAATACGAATAAAATCACAGTCTCGTATAATCCTGATATATTAAAACCAGACAAACCAATCGTAAAATCGCACTGTTAAGTATGTCCGATTCTATGTAACGTTCTTATTTATTGCTAGCGTCACCGAGGAGCTCAAAATAAGTTTCATCGGCGTGCCGGGTGAGGCTTTGGCATGTAGACGTTTTGGCTTTCGTTACAAATTGTAACTTAAAGCTCTTCTTGTAAAGAATTTTATTGTATTTGAAATACGTATTCTTTAATTCTTGTTACCCGACAGGCCGTTAATTACTTCATAAAAAAATAAAAAAGAGATAGAAAAGAAAATGTGTAAAATAATGTTGCTGCTAGACGGAGCACTTCAAATACGCTCCCCCTATCCTTGTCTTCCTAATACCTTCCACACTTCGATGTCTCATTTCCGAGAATTAAATTCAGCCCTGTACTAAATTACAACATGTATTTAACTGGAATGAATAGTCATATGGCTGCCGTAATGGAAGTTACAGCAGAGCTTAGTAGTATTAATTACTAATTGTCACCGGCTGTTAATTTTATTCTATTATTCTATTTAATGTACTATTCTATATATGCAGTTATATTATTATGGTGTATTTACTGTTGTATTATGTACAAAGTACTTACTATTTGGTTTCTGTCTCTTAGAATGATCTGATAATGAACTTAGTTTCGGAACCAGTCATCAAGTAATAAGGAAAATTAATATTCCAGACTGGACTGTTCTTTGCAACTTATTGCATAATGTAATAACGTTAATGATAGGTGTACAGAGATGCATACTTCATCCAGCGTCAGTATCTTTTAAACAGGATAGCTTCCTCAAATTACCAGGAACAATTTATGAACACACGATCCAATAAAGCATGGACATACGGATATGATAAGTATCGTCCGAACAGTGTAACACATTGCGTCTACAAACTATGAACCGCACTGCTAAAGAGAACAGTATTTATAAGATTTGAAACTTTATGAGACTAAATCACTTGGTTTCAGAAAGAATTAAGACTTCACACAGAAGAACTTGACTTCATGATTGGCAAAGGAAGGAAGAATAATGAAAAGTGAAACTTTCCTTTTCTATGTCAAAAAAACAATTAAGGAAGTCATATAATATTTCAGTATAGGTATTGAACACGAGAAATGGTAAGTTGTGCAGGTACTTAGGCATTCCAACCCTAAGGTAATAAGAGATAATTTACAATCGAAATTATGATGTGAAATCTCTTCAAAGCTTTTTAAATAAAACAATCGTTATTAACATTTTATATCCCTTCAGATATAGATGCAGTTTACCAACCATCAACAACTAATATAACTCATGAAGCGGTAAAGTCCATAACCTCTTGAGGTATTTTCCATTAACTGAGTTTCTTTCATGCAGCCCCCTGCCGCTAGAGATCCCAGAACTATGGATATGGTTGGTTGTTTGATTTCGGAGGAGCGGACCAAACAACGAGGTCATCGGTCCCATCGGATTAGGGAGGGAAGTCGGACATGCCCTTTCAAAGGAACCATCCCGGCATTTGCCTGAAGCCTCGAGTTGTTGAGTGTAACATGGCGGAGTGTAATGTAGCTATGCTGGTGCGTGAGAAACAGCGTGCTCGAATCGAGTTTCGTGTTCGAAGAGATCGTGCATAAATGGATGACTCTCTGCTTCAGCATGACAATACCAGACCACAAATGAGCGCTGTGACGGGTTCATCCGACTTCTTGGGTTTACTGTGACTGACAATCCTCCAAACAATACTGGTCTTTCGTTGGCAGAAGTGCGTTTGGTGGCAGAGTGACTATGTTGAGAAATAAAAAAAAAATGTTAACGTTTGTTTTACTTTTTTAAAAACTTTAAGATATGTCACAAAAAATCGGAAGCATTTCTTTCCAGAACACCTTCATAAAAATGGAAGATTTAAGAGTTCCTTAGGTAATACGAAAGTTAAACTGATAATGGATAGCGCCAGTACGGTTTATTTTCGTTTCACTTGTGAAGATGATTAAAGCGTGTCGTAATATCTTCTTATATTGGTTTAATTGTTTCTTTACCATGCAAGTAATATGACCGTTATGTAAGCTGAAGTCATGTTCTACAGCTATTATCGAATTTGACTTTTTGTTGTTAACCCCATTTGATCTTCTTTCAGTACATATTTTGGAAGAGTTTGTGGTCTGTCTCAGTATGTTATCCACATTCCTCTAACGATTTTGAGCTTCTTATTTCAAAATACTAGAGCTATTCTTTACAAAAGCAGGTCTCGTTTATTCAGATGCCTGGCTGCTAATGTTTGTGTATGCAGCATCCACTGCTCACTGTAAACGCTCTCTTTTGTAATCCTGGCTATGAGGTACTCGAACAAATAGATGGCCTTCGTCGTCAGGATCAGAAACAGTGTAACCTCGCAGGTATTTAAGCTATGTCAGCTTCGTATTACGCATCTGTTTATTCCGATATTTGAGCAGTATATCGAGCATCAATAACCAATATAACACATGAAGCGGTAACGTCCATAATCTCTTGAGATATTTTCCATTAAATGAATTTCTTTTTGCACTATTTACTGGCTCCAAAAATGTGAAAAATTAAACGGCTTCCAAATAGGATTGCCATCTCTGGCAAGTTAGAGGTGGAGGTACATCAAACAAAAAGTAGCGCTTAGTACATCATATGGGCAGTTCTTGGTAATATTCATCAATCTTTATCTTCAGATCAGGACTGCACTTCAAATATCACATTTTAAAGTTTAAATAATTGAAAATTAACGGGTTTAACCTAACACATTTGTGAAAATCAATGGGACTAGAGTTGCTTGATGTAGCGGCCCACAGAAGTTTCTTCTGGTGTAGGACGTGGTGACAGAACCTTAGTTACCTCATATTACACTTTATTTTAACAAGAAATTCACTTTCCTCATACTTCAACTTCAGTTTGATTCGCTCATCAGCCCACAAGTTTTTCATCAGGGAAAACACTAGTCTTAAATGTGCGTTGCTCACAGGAATATAAAACACAAATTTCACTATCTCTAGTAACTTTGAGGCTCAGTATTACTAAAGAAATCAACCCATTTTTGGTCTGCTGGTAAATCTGATGTAAGTTTCAACGAGACTTATTAACACTGCGAATCCATTGTGCAAATCGTCACCGTTTAATTCTGCAGTCACATACAATATATATAATCATTTAAGAAATTCGCTGTGCTGATCATGAAAGATGAGATGATCTTTGAAGGACATATATATATATATATATATATATATATATATATATATATATATATATATATATATATATATATATATATTAAAAGGCTAGTTTTCTAAATTAAACTACTCATTTAGACAGTTTAGGCTTCTCTCACAAACGTGAGCTTCATATCTTCATCGTTCCTAAATTTGTCATGGTCAGATTTGTTAAATGTCTTTGAATTTTGATTCACATTGAAACAAAAAGATATTTTATTCTTGATTCAAGCCTTCCCTTCAAGTTTTCTCATATTTCAAAAAGATCTGTAAGGTCCAGCGTTTTCCGATTTTCAAGTTCTAAAATTTTTAATGTTATAAAATATTATGTGTGTATGAACTACTCATAAAAAGATGGAAGTGACCATCCATCTTTTTCGTGCACTCCTTACACGAAAGTCCGCATTAAAAGGTGGATCACTTCTTCCCCTTGCGGGAGAAAGCTCGATCGAATAACTTCCCCGTGTCTAAAGAAACGCTAAAGAACCGGCAGCAAAGACAACCAAACTACAAAAACATGTCGTAAAATTGATGAATATTATTATGCAACAAAGTCAAACATGTTTTCAGTTCCCGTTTTTTCTTACTGCAAAATGAAACTTCATGGTACAGACAACACTAGACTGTGTACGTGGACTTTAATCTTTTTGCGAGTATTTTAGGCCGTATTACAAATAACGCTAGGGTTACAATTACCATCAATTATACTACTTTTTAAGGATTTAAAAATCTGAAAAACTCAGTGATCTTTCTGGAAATTCACTGCTGCAATTTCTGAACCGAAACTTGATGTATCAGAAACTTCCAAACTGTGTTCACCTAAAATAAACCTAGTTTTTCTGAAAACATTATCAGCTGTTTCATAAATATGGTCATAGAAGCTTAGTAATTTCTCCTTCACACCAGATACCACAGAAAAATAATTTATCGTCACAGGAAAACATTTAATAATGCCATTATTGGAGAATTTGCTTAAACGGAAGATAATGTGCCGTCTTGTGATTCTTTTTCTACAAGTTCTCCCGAATGAGGAGCCGACATATTTTGTACCAGCGCCTCACTTTTGGTACTCCCAGAATAAAATCTTGTAGTGAACGTTGTGTCTTTGAAAATTACAATCAGAAGAGACATAACCATGGTTATGCTTAACTCTGTGATATCAAAGTGACCGTTCGGCTGTTGAAACTTCATTGTAAATAAAAGAATTTTTTGCACTAAACAAATTTGTAATCGCTTCTAACTATTCAGAACAAATTGAGCAGATTCCTTTCACATTTTTCTTCCATGTTTCTGCCCTTCACTCATTGCCACAACTATTTGTAATTATACTTCATCTGATGAGCAGTTTAAATATGTATAGGTCTTGGAAAAAATCTAAAATTACCGTAAGATTATTAATTTTTTGTGTTGAAAAATAGCGAAAGTCTTAAACATGTTAATACTTCTTCATTGGGTCACTTCATAAATACAACTGCTTCGTCGAAACTTCCCAGTTACGAGGCAACGAAATAACTGACGTTTCATCCATTGTTTTGTTGCTTCCTGGTGTACTTCATACATATTGGCTTTGGCGAACAAAAATGTGATGGTGAAGAATACGAATTTATAAATAATACAATATGAAATAAAGCAGTATAACTGCAAAAGTAAACCAAAATTTAGACACTTGAGGTGCGCCGTCATACTCGTGTAGTCACACAGGAAAATTACAGGAAAGTAACGTTGATCCCTGCAATACTGGGAGAGGTGGCAAAACTAACTCCAAAGTCAGCACTGATTCAATTCTAATAACTCCATGCTAAAGCAAGCCACTGAATATATTTCTTGTAGAAGTCACTTTGAATTCTTTTAGTGATTACTGCTTATTTGGATAAACTCGTTCGGTACTGACTCAATGTCTAATTTACACACACACATAGCCGGCCGTTGTGGCCGAGAGGTTCTAGGGGCTTCAGTCCGGAACCGCGTTGCTGCTATGGTCTCAGGTTCGAATTCTGCCTCGGGCATGGATGTATGTGATGTCCTTAGGTTAGTTAGGTGTAAGTAGTTCTTAGTCTAGGGGACTGATGACCCATAGTTCTTAGAACCATTTGAACCCCACACACACACACACACACACACACACACACACACACACACAAGTACAAGCAAGCACGCGCTTTGTGCTGCTGTTGCATGTCAGTCTTTCTCCCATTAGCAATTTGCCTTAGTCTTCATTTACCTCTTCGTATCGGGCGAAGTGTTTCCTTGGGACATAGTACGTTCACCATATATCTCCCGCCTTCAAATGCTTCAAATGGCTCTGAGCACTATGAGACTTAACATCTGAGGTCATCAGTCTCATAGAACTTAGAACTACTTAAACCTAACTAACCTAAGGATATCACACACATCCATGCGCGAGGCAGGATTCGGAACTGCGACCGTAGCAGCAGCGCGGGCTTGTCCTGATCCTTCTCATTTCACTACAGTCATAATTGCAACTGAGTAAAAAACTCGTAACACCAAAAAGTAATTGTTGTATAGTAATGAAATTTCGCTTACACATTTTTCTAGAAAACATATTTAAGTGATCAATATTGCAAGATCACTGGTTAATCGAAGCGTAGATAAGCCCTTGCAAATGTGAAACGGTGCTACAGTAAACACTGGTGTAACAGCCATCATGTAGAATCCAAGCCTGCAAATGTGTATGCCCGGTCTTACACAGCTGCCGGATGTCAATGTGTGGGATGGAGTTTCAAGTCTGTTGTTGTTGGTCGGTCAATACAGGATTAATACTGTTTGCGGATGACGATGGAGTCGTCGTCCAATGATGTCCCATATGCGTTGGATTGCAGACAGATCTGCTGATCGAGAAGGCCAAGGCAAAATTCGACGCTCTGTAGAGCACGTTGAGCTACAACAGCGGTATGTGGGCGACGGTTATCCTGCTGAAAAACATCTCCCGTAATGATGTTCGTGGAAACCAGCACAGCAGGTCAAAACACCAAACTGATACAGTTTGGCAGTTACGGTAGATGTGAATAATGACGAGAGTAATTCTCCTGTCATACGAATCGCACCACACACCATAATTCCAGGTGCAGGTGCATTTTTTGTAGCACGCAGACAAGTCGTTGGCAGACCTTCAACTGGGCTCCTTCTAAGCAACACACGGCCATCACTGGCACCGACGCAGTACCAGCTTTCATCAAAAAACACAACAGACCTCCACCCTTCCCTCTAATGAGCTGTTGCTTGGCATCAGTGAAGTCGCAAGTGGCAGTGGTTTGGGTTAGTATAATGCCTTTTACAGGGCCCCTGGTTCGGATCTGTTCTTAGATTTTCAACAACTCGTGTCACTGTGGTACCAGCTGCCTCTCAAATTGCTGCTGCAGATGCAGTACAATGCGACAGAGCCACATACGCTGAACAGAATGAGTTTTCCTCTCGGTAGTGCAGCGTGGCCGTCCTGAGCGTGCTCTTCTTGCGATTGTACATTATCTTGTACACTGCTGCCAAGCCTTTGTGCAGTACCTCGTTCAAACTCATTGAGATGTTGATGATGAAGTCGTTGTCGCCCTAAATGTATGCTTGACTAACACAGCTCACCGCGTTTAGTCTCAAAGGTAACGAACACTCACGACCGATATAGCGTGTATTTAAAGCAAACGTGATTTGCATTCTCATAGTGGTGCTACTAGCACCGTTCTTACGCGACTTGCGCGAATTCTGAATACACATCACCTTCAGGTGTAGAAATACGCGTAATAATTTTCGTTTTGTGTCGCACAATTCCTTCTATGGATTACAATTTCTTTTCCATCAGTGTATTTCTCCCATCCAATTTATTTCTTATCTACTTCTGTTCTCTTATTTTTGCACTGATTTCACATTAAGAGTCACTGTTTTTCCCGCTGTATGTGAGAAATGGTCAGACGTACCAGGTGTTAACTTCCTGTTTCGACATATCAGATACTTTATTTTGAAAACTCACCTTAGTTTACAAAAACTACGACAGGCCTTTTGGTTTTGCGTCATCAGTCTTCTGACTGGTTTGATGCGAACCGATACGAATTCCTCTGCTGTGCTAACCTCTTCCTCTTAGACTAGCAATGGCAACCTATATCTTCAGTTATTTGCTGAATGTATTCCACTCTCTGTCTTCCTAAACAGTTTTTGGCCTCTACAGCTCCCTCTAGTACCATGGAGTCATTCCCTCATGTCTTAACAGATGTCCTATCGTACTGTCCCTTCCCCTTATCACGGTTTTCCACATTCCTTTCCCCTCCGATTCTGTACAGAACCTCGTCATTCCTTACGCTGTCAGTCCACCTAATTTTCATCATTCGTCTGTAGTACCACATCTCAAATGCTTCGATTCTCTTCTGTTCCGGTTTTCCCTCATACATGTTTCACTACCATACAATGCTGTACTCAAGACATACATTCTCAGAAATTTCTTCCTCACATAAAGGTCTATATTTGATAATAGTAGACTTCTCTTGGCCAGGAGTGCCCTTTTTGCCATTGCTAGTGTGCTTTTGATGTCCTCCTTGCTCTATCCGTCACTCGTTATTTTACTACCTAGGTAGCAGAAGTCCTTAACTTCATCTGTTTCGTGACCATCGATCCTGATATTAAGTTTGTCGCTGAATAATATTTTCACTCTGCAGCGGAGTGTGTGCTATTATGAAACTTCCTGGCAGATTAAAACTGGGTGCACACAGTTTTAATCTGCCAGGAAGTTTCATAAGAGCGCACACTCCACTGCAGAGCGAAAATCTCATTCCGCAAACATCCCCCAGGCTGTGGCAAAGCCATGTCTCCGCAATATCCTTTCTTCCAGGAGTGCTAGTTCTGCAAGGTTCGAAGGAGAGCTTCTGTGAAATTTTAAAGGTAGAGGCGAACTCCTGACAAATGTAAAGCTGTGTGGACGGGACGTGAGTCGTGCTTGGGTAGCTCCGATGGTAGAGTACTTGCCCGCAAAAGGCAAGGTCCCGAGTACGAGTCTCGGTCCGGCACACAGTTTAAATCTGCCAGGAACCTTCAAGGTTCTAGCTGTTCTCATTTCTACAACTTGTCATTACCTTCGTCTTTCTTCGATTTGCGGCCAATACATACTTTGTCCTATTATACTTTGTTCTATTCATCAGATCATGCAATTCTTCTTTACTTTCACTCAAGATAGCAATCTCATCAGCGAATAGTATCAATGATATCCTTTTACCTTGAATTTAAATTCCACTCCTTAACCTTTCCTTTATTTCCGTCATTGCTTCCTCGATGTACAAATTGAACAGTAGGGGCGAGAGGCTACATCCTCGTCTGACACCCTTTTTAATGCGGGCACTTCGTTCTTGGTCGTTTACTCTTATTATTCTGGCCGAGCGGTTCTAGGAACTTCAGTCCGGAACTGCGCTGCTGCTACGGTCGCAGGTACGAATCTTGCCTCGGGCATGTTTGTGTGTGATGTCATTAGGTTAGTTATGTTTAAGAACTTTTAAGTCTAGGGGACTGATGACCTCAGACGTTAAGTCCCGTAGTAGTTAGAGCCATTTGAACCATCTTATTATCCCCTCTTGGCTATTGTGCATATTGTATATGACACGACCCTCCCTATAGATTATCTATATTTTTCGCAGAATTTCGAACATCTTACACCATTTTTCACTGTTGAACACGTTTTCCAGGTCAACAAATCCTATGAACATACCTTGATTTTGCTTTAGTCTTGCTTCCATTATCAACCGCAACGTCACGATTGCCTCTATCGTGACTTAACCTTTGCTAAAGCCAAACTGATCGTCGTCAAGCGCATCCCCATTTGCTTTCCTTTTCTTCTGTATATTATTCTTGTGAGAAACGTGGATGCATGAAGTGTTAAGCTGATTGTGCTATAATTCTCGCACTTGTCGGTTCTTGCTTTCTTCTGGAATGTGTGAATGAGGTTTTTCCGAAAGTCATGTGGTATCTCGCCAGACTCATAGATCCTACACGCCAACGTGAATAGTCGGTTTGGTGCCACTTCTCCCAACGATTTTAGAAATTCTGATGGAATATTCTATATCCATTCTGTCTCCAAAGCTCTTTTAAAGTCTAATTCTAAAATTGGGTACCCTATCACTTCTATATCGACACCTGTTTCTTCTTCTGTAACAGCAGACAAATCTTCCTCTTCATAGAGGCTTTCAATGTATTTTTTCCACGTGTCCGCTTTTTCGTCTGCATTTAACAGTGATATTCAGTGTTATCACCCTTACTTTTAATGTCAACAAAGGTTGTTTTGACTTTCCTGTATGCTGAGTCAGTCTTACCGACAATCATTCCTTTTTCGATTTCTTCACATTTTTCATGCAGCCATTTCGTCTTAGCTTCCCTGCACTTCCTGTTTATTTCGGTCCTTGGTGACTTGTATTCCTGTATTTCTGAGTCTCCCAGGACCATTTTTGTACTTCCTCCTTTCATTGATCAATTGAAGTATTTTTTCTGTTACCCATGGTTCCTTCGCAGTTACCTTCTTTGTACCTCTGTTTTCCTTCCCAACTTCTGTGATGGCCCTTTTTAGGAATGTCTATACCTCTCCATCTTGACTGCTTAGTGAGTTATTCCTTATTGCTGTATGTATAGCATTAGAGATCTTCAAGCGTATCTCGTCATTCCTTAGTACTTCCACATCAAACTTCTTTGCGTATTGATTCTTCCTGACTAATATCTTAAACTTCAGCCTACTCTTCATCACTAGTATGTTGTGATCTGAGTCTATATCTGCTCCTGGGTAGGCCTTACGATCCAGTATCTGATTTCGGACCCTCTGTCTGATCATGATGTAATCTAACTGAAATCTTCCCGCATCATCCGGCAATTTTCCAAGTGTACCTTCTCCTCGTGTGATTCTAGAACTGAGTATTCGCTATTATAAGCTGAAGTTTATTTCATAATTCAATTTATCTTTCTCCTCTCTCATTCCTTGTCCCAAGCCCATAATCTCCTGTAATCTTTTCTTCTACTCCATTCCAGTCCCCTAAGACTATTAGTTTCTCATCTCTCTTTACATAGTGTATTATCCTTTCGGTATCCTCGTACACTTTCTCTATCTCTTCATCTTCAGCTTGCGACGAAGGCACTTATACGTAAACTATGGTTCTCGGTGGTGGTTTGCTGTCGATTCCTATTAATAATGAATCCTACTCCCGTTATCCTAGTTTGTACTGCTGTTGATGTTACCCTATACTCACTTAACCAGAAATCCTTGTCCTCTTTCCACTTCACTACACAGACCCCTACTATATTTAGATTGAACCTTTGCATTTCGCTTTTCAGAGTTTTTAGTTTCCCTACCACGTTAAAGCTTCTGACATTCAACGTCCCGACTCGTAGAATCTTATTATTTCGTTGATTATTTAATTTTTTTCTCATGGGAACCTCCTCTTTAGCAGTCCTCTCCCGAGATCCGAATGCGGTACTATTCCGGAATCTTTTGCTAATGATGACATTTCTTTAATTACACAACACATGTCTTGTGTATGCACATTAACTTGTCTTTAATGGAATGGTTTCCATTGCCTTCTGCAACCCCATGATTTTGATCTTTGTTGATTAACCCGCCTTCAGGGGCAGTTTCTCACCCCTAGGACAAGAGAGTTCCCTGAACCTCTGTCAGCTCCTTCGGCACCTTTGACAAGGCCGTTGGCAGAAAGAGGGTGACTTCTTATGGCGGAAGTCTTCGGCCGCCAATTCTGACAATTAATCAAAATTTAAGAATTAGCCGGATTTGATCCCCGAGCAAGAACGTTCTGAATGTTAAGCAAAGACGCTACCACGCAGTTATTAATTATTCGTGTATTTTTTATGCTGCTCATCCACTTGCTTTTAGCCAATCAAATTACTTATGGCTTCCTTTGTTAACTTGTACTCTTTTCTTTTTGACGCGCTTGTTATTTATTTTATTTTAATTTTATTCATAAATTTACTAGAGGCTGCTTTCAAACTTTCTCCATCAACTACTTACTTCAGTTGAAAATAATCTGCTCTCGAGTTAACTTGTCTGTTGCAATCAGCAAACCCGAGGTGGTTCGGGCATGTACCATTACATTCACTATTTCTTCGTTTTCCCAATTTAAGGGTACGATAATACCCTCTGGGACTGCAGAGAACAGCATGAGCTAGATAAATCTCGTTATCTAGCATCTATTTCATTTCTATTTCACGGTATCATGATGAAGCGTAATGTAACCTGCAGCATTGACGTATGTATTCTTCAATATAAAGATGACAATTGAATAAACGCATCATTTCCCCAGGAATTCCAATAGAAATATCGCTGGAATGTCAAAGTCCATGAACCTCAAGCAATGTGCTAATTTACATCCCTAACTTCGATCAACATTGTGTTGATGACATGTCACCTTTTAGAGGAACATATATTGAACTTGTGTTAATGTATGCAAAATACGTGCTGTTCAATTTAGACGGTAAAAATGTATAGAATAGAAAAATATTATTCATTTTAACATAAAATAACAAGTTAATAGTACATTTTAGAGGACTTACGTAGCAGATGTTAAGGAAATGGTGCCTCCCGTCCGCCACACCGCCCACAATCACACTTTTTCTAAATGTCTGCATACCGTGTTATAACACTCGCACCAAAATGCTCATGTTACATTAAACCTCTTCTCCCAATCCTCCCTCTCTTGTCTTTTTTTAAGCAACAGGTCAAAGTCTGTATTTTACCTTCACATCTATATCCAAGGAGTCTAATTAGGACCAGAACATGATGTGCACAACGAGGTTTCATTTAGAATAGTCAGTTCCGAGTAACAAAACTTCACGTTTTTTGTCTTCGTGTGTTAGACGAACACTAGCGATGGAATTGCATAGTGTCTGAACATCGCCTACCCGCTCCCAACTTCCAATAACGTTTCAGGCACTGAGATTTAAACTCAGCCAGATTTGCTGGAGAATTAATCTGATACTGCACATCACATATGAAACGACTGCAAACTTATTGCTTGCAAAAGCTACTTACAACTGCCGACCCGTTACTACTAACACAACATGCTCACTGTACGAGCAACAACGACAGAACTGCCAATATTCTCGCAGGCTGAGCTATCATTCTACTACTGGCTACAGCTAAACATGTTTTTCTTCATGATTATGGGTAAACCACAGTTCTCAATACCAGCGTAAAAAAATTAACCTAAAAATGAATATCGACAAATAAATAAAATATGTATGACGTGTGAGGATTTACGATCGTTACATCGTGGTTAACTGCCGCGCAGAATTAGCCGAGCGGTCTAGGGCGCTGCAGTCATGGAATGTGCGGCTGGTCCCGGCAGAGGTTCGAGTCCTCCCTCGAGCATGGGTGTGTGTGTGTTACGTTAAGTAGTGTGTAAGCTTATGGAGTGATAACCTTAGCAGTTAAGTCCCATTAGATTTCACACATATTTGAACATTTTTTTCGTGGTTAACTGTCTGTGTTCTCTGTTCTCACTGCAGTCCTACAACTACAATTGAAAGCAAACCTTTCACTAACTGATAAAGCAACAATTAACTTGGGAAAGAAGAAGCTTATACGCTATCATCCTGGCACAAAAGCATCCTGGCACCCCTATTTAATGCAGAATTGTCCACTATATATTAATTAGTATGCCAGTATAAAAGGAGATGGGAATTATTGTGTTGTCATTAGTAACGCAGTAATGGCACAAGAGATCAGATAGGAGAGCTTAGTAATGTACTTGTCATTGTATGTCACCTAAGACTGGAACGCGCTATATTAATCTCCTCTAATAAGTGAATGGGTATTTTTGATCAGATAGTGCATATATCTTACTATAGTACAGGGTGTTTCAAAACGGAGTTTACAACTTTGAAAATTCATACAAATTAATTCACAGAGGTGACTGTAGTGTCCGTTTTTATAGAAATACATCAAGTTTTGTCTCACGTAGTTCGCTTTGAGCCGAATCGGACCATAAGAAGCGCTAGAGGCAGTTGCGTTATTGATGGCTGCCTTCACTCGAGCCGATCGTGCTAGCTGTGTGTGTGGATTTGAAGAATCTAAGTCGGCTACAACAGTTCAGCGTAATTTCAGTAATAAGTACGCTAAAGATCGTCCTACTAAGCCTACAGTTTATGGGCGGCATAAACATTTTGTAAAAACAGGTGCTCGGTAAGACATGCGAAATTTTCAGGTCGTCCAAACACATCCGACGACGTGGCTGAGCGAGTGAGACAACGTTTTGTCAACAGCCCTACGAAGTCGACCAGACGTGCATCTCGCGAACTGCCAATAACGCATACGACTGATTGGCGTGTGTTGAGGAACCGTTTGCATTTGAATCCATATAGATTGATGATCGTGCATGAATTAAAAGACACTGATAAAATTTCTCGCAAGAACTTCTGTACGAATACATTAAATCGATTACTGAGGATGACTAAGAACGAAATGTTTACTTCATGTAAGATGGTACATCACACCGTGGCCGTGATGCGACAGTTGCATGGCCCCCACGTTGCCCAGACCTCACAACACTCGATATTTTTATATGAAGTTCATCAAGAATATTGTGGTTGTATCTCCTGTGACGGCTTCTCTACCTGAACTTAGAGCAAGAACTTACGCTGCCACTGAGCAAGTTACACCTGCAATGCTACAGCGAGATTGGGAAGACAATGGCTTCCGATGACATGTGAGCAGAATAGCCAACGGAAGCCACATATAATATCTTCAGTTTAAGGTAAAGGAACTACTTGTGTTTCTCTACAAAATAACACTTATCCAAGCTCGATATCTCAAATACATTTTAATGGATTTTTAAAGTTGTAAGTCCTTTTTGAAACACCCTGTATAAGGAAACTCTACGGATAAATGAGTATTGGCAAGGTAAAAACCCTACCGTTTTACGCTTCGGTAGACGCTAACAGAAAGATACAGTACATTGACGGAGGACATCGAGAGGGTGCAAAGAAGGGCAGCTCGTTTTGTATTATCGCGTTATAGGGGAGAGAGTGTTAGCAGATATGGTACACGAGTTGGGATGGAAGTCATTACAGCATAGACGTTTTTCGTCGCGGCGAGAGCTTTTTACGAAATTTCAGTCACCAACTTTCTCTTCCGAATGCGAAAATATTTTGTTGACCCCAACATACATAGGTAGGAATGATCATCAAAATAAAATAAGAGAAATCAGAGCTCGAACAGAAAGGTTTAGGAGTTCGTTTCTCCCGCTCGCTGTTCGGGAGTGGATAGTATGATTGTGGTTCGATGAACCCTCTGCCAAGCACTTAAATGTGAATTGCAGAGTAGTCATGTAGATGTAGATGTAGATTCCGCTTTTGAATGTTTGGACGTTTGGACACAAGCCAATAAATACAAGTCTCTTTGACAAGTGCATTTTACGTAATAGTTACGACGGAAAAAAATTTGACGAATTCCAACTTTTAAAGAGCCGTCCCGACAGTCGTCCATTCTGCTAACCATTCGAAGTGGTCATTGAAAGGATGGAGAGGGGAAGGTGATGGTTCGCAATCTGATACATTATTTAGTGTGCCTAGATTTATGTGGAAAGTTTCCTGTAAAATTCATGTTAAGATAGTAATTCGATTTCAAATGTGCGAAGTGTCTTAAAAGGTCAGTTTATTGTTTAAAATAATTTTAGAGTTTAGAATTTGGCTTCGTTGATTATTATTTGCCATTCATCTTTTTCAAGGACGGTCTAGAAAATTGTTCGAAAGCTTGAAAAAAAACCCTTTAGTTTGTTTATTTGCTTCAGAGAGTCTAGTGTATTTCCGTGGGGATCGCGCTCGATATTGACACTTCCGGTTATGGAAACGCTCTTTGCAACGCCCCCTAAAATGTTATCACTAATCTTGGAACTGCCGAAGTAGCTACATTCAGAACTTTAACATTACGTCAGTATCAGGTTTATTTTCGTCGCAGCTGCTTCTAACACAAATTCAGAGGTTTTCATAACAAAGCACGAGTGTTTATAATAAACAACAATAAAGTGTCTAGTATTTCAATTAGTATGAAAGTGTGTGGAGTCTGTAACGTTTCGCGCCACTTTCATGATACACGTATCAAGTGAAGAAAAATAGTACAAGTGATGGACTACATACATACTAAACGTGTGGGGGCCGTTGCGTTGGGCACTTTAACGTTTCAATGGTGGCCTTCGTCACTCGTCAATTTAAGCCGTCAGATACGTTCCCCTTTCAGTCTCTGTCATAAATTCATGGCGTAATGAAGCCTTTCTACATGCCGATCATTACTAAACCTCATACTCATCACAGAAACTACCCATGTGTTGATAACGTCATAAAATTTTGGACGTTATTTCGCTCAAACATGAAAGGTGATTAACGACAGATTTTACATATTTCATAAAAATAAAATAAAAATGTCAAGTCTGGATTAAAAGTGTTTGATAACTTGTGGCATACTGAATTTCACGCGGAAATGCAAGTTTACAAACCATTTAAAGACATGCAACTATTAAAAGTTGGTCAAAAGAAATGAATTGTTTATTTGATGATTCTCAAGCCCTAGTCACTAAAACAATGCGTGTCTGGGATCACAAACTATTCTTCCAAATCAGCAAACATAACTGGTACTGTATACAGAATATACATATAATGGTTGCTGGTAATTGTTGCTCTCACTTATACACTCCTGGAAATGGAAAAAAGAACACACTGGCACCAGTGTTTCAGACCGACCATACTTGCTCCGGACACTGCGAGAGGGCTGTACAAGCAATGATCACACGCACGGCACAGCGGACACACCAGGAACCGCGATGTTGACCGTCGAATGGCGCTAGCTGCGCAGCATTTGTGCACCGCCGCCGTCAGTGTCAGCCAGTTTGCCGTGGCATACGGAGCTCCATCGCAGTCTTTAACACTGGTAGCATGCCGCGACAGCGTGGACGTGAACCGTATGTGCAGTTGACGGACTTGGAGCGAGGGCGTATAGTGGGCATGCGGGAGGCCGGGTGGACGTACCGCCGAATTGCTCAACACGTGGGGCGTGAGGTCTCCACAGTACATCGATGTTGTCGCCAGTGGCCGGCGGAAGGTGCACGTGCCCGTCGACCTGGGACCGGACCGCAGCGACGCACGGATGCACGCAGTGCCGTAGGGGACCGCACCGCCACTTCCCAGCAAATTAGGGACACTGTTGCTCCTGGGGTATCGGCGAGGACCATTCGCAACCGTCTCCATGAATCTGGGCTACGGTCCCACACACCGTTAGGCCGTCTTCCGCTCACGCCCCAACATCGTGCATCCCGCCTCCAGTGGTGTCGCGACAGGCGTGAATGGAGGGACGAATGGAGACGTGTCGTCTTCAGCGATGAGAGTCGCTTCTGCCTTGGTGCCAATGATGGTCGTATGCGTGTTTGGCGCCGTGCAGGTGAGCGCCACAATCAGGACTGCATACGACCGAGGCACACAGGGCCAACACACGGCATCATGGTGTGGGGAGCGATCTCCTACACTGACCGTACACCTCTGGTGGTCGTCGAGGGGACACTGAATAGTGCACGGTACATCCTAACCGTCATCGAACCCATCGTTCTACCATTCCTAGACCGGCAAGGGAACTTGCTGTTCCAACAGGACAATGCACGTCCGCATGTATCCCGTGCCACCCAACGTGCTCTAGAAGGTGTAAGTCAACTACCCTGGCCAGCAAGATCTCCGGATCTGTCCCCCATTGAGCATGTTTGGGACTGGATGAAGCGTCGTCTCACGCGGTCTGCACGTCCAGCACGAAAGCTGGTCCAACTGAGGCGCCAGGAGGAAATGGCATGGCAAGCCGTTCCACAGGACTACATCCTGCATCTCTACGATCGTCTCCATAGGAGAATAGCAGCCTGCGTTGCTGCGAAAGGTGGATATACACTGTACTAGTGCCGACATTCTGCATGCTCTGTTGCCTGTGTCTATGTGCCTGTGGTTCTGTCAGTGTGATCATGTGATGTATCTGACCCCAGGAATGTGTCAATAAAGTTTCCCCTTCCTGGGACAATGAATTCACGGTGTTCTTATTTCAATTTCCATGAGTGTAGTAATACCCTTCGCTGTGAACAACATTCTCGTAATAGTTGCTCTGGTGACGCTGCGGCACACAGTATTACGTTAATACCATGGTTAAACCTTAGTTTCCAACGAGCAGCCTCAGCAACCACCATCCTTCGGCGAGGAGTAGCGCCATTCATATGCCTCCAAATTTTACAGCTATACCTGATACTACGAAATGTTTTCATGCAGCTAATGCTATCCTCATACGATAAATTTGTGATCTTGATATTCTTTCCGTTTTGTTGTGGGCTCGAATATAGAGAGCTGGAAGTTCAGGTCTTCCAAAATTAGGTCTCTCCCTATTTAATCTGCTTCATAAACGTCATGCCTGTTTGATAAAGAAAATGTAAACTAAACAATGTTCAACTTATTTTCCACTCAGTAGTAACGGTATTAAAGTTACATTAAAGGTCCGCGTTCTGACCCTAAAGGGCCAATCGGAACTTACCGACCGCCGTGTCATGCTGTGCCAGTGGCTTCATAGTTTGCGGGAGTAGAGGCATGCGGTCAGCACTGGTTTCTTGACCAGGGATCTGCCACCAATCGACCGAGTAGCCTCTAAGTTGGCCTTGCGAGGTGGGGTTCATCCCGTACCAGTTGTCCCACCAAAAAAGTCCCTAGCAGTACCGGGAATAGAAGCTTGGTCCATTGCAAGGCTGCGGTCGGCGTTGGCCACTTTGCTACGACCATGCCGCGGTGAGTACATTCGTTCACACCATATTACACAAGTTGAGCATAGTCGGGCGTGGTCAGTTCTGGGATGGGTGACCATCCGGGTACGCTGGTTACTGATCACATCTTACCCTTTGTAGGGCGTAAGTTCCTGACCGCCAGTCTTTATGTCAGTGTCCTGGGTTAAATTACAAACCTGTGCTTGGTGTCTAATGAAGTAATGGCATGCGACACTTGTTAGTGATTCGTCCGTCGGATGGAGACGTTAATCCCGGCGGCTCCTCTGATGCTCTTCGAGACGAGTATGCTGTGTGCCGGCATCAGGTTTCACCCTCTCCCGTTCTCTTATCGTCTCCAACACAAACATGATACTACACGAACACGCGTCACAGTCACCTACAATTAAAAGACACACTTAACAAAAGACCCGTACACTTCGCGAAGGAAAGGTGCCCGTGGACGTAAAGGGCAGGGAATACCTTCCCAGTCAGGCTGCAGAACCTGCCCTCTAGGGTCTTCCAACCATTCATACCACACGATTTTACTATTGCCACTGAGCTACTGAAGCGAGCCCTAACGGTACAAGTGATGTCAATCTAATAATGACATGGACAACTGCACTCGTAAATACGAGGGTAGTAGTCACCAAACGAAGTATGCACAGACGTAAGACTTGTATACCACAGCGTGCTATCCATGAAATACCGTAAAGATATTTGATAATGATCTGAGGCTGAAATTATGTAATCGTGCACAAAATAGAGAAACAACACAGCGGCGGGTACCATAAAATCTGTTGAACTGCTAAAAACCTATGTGAGAAGCATGGATTTCTCGGTGAATTACATTGACTAAATATTCTCGGTTTATAAACCGAGTGGCTTTATCGTGTTATACAAGGATCCGACGAGTTTCCTCCTCGTTTTCTTCAGGAATATTTTTCTGAAGGTGGTGCTTAGAAAACCAATCAAAACAATGCGACGATAAGATGCCACGATTAAGCTAATAAACCGAGAAGAATTCATCGATACCTTAATCGTTTCAAATGTACCGCTATCATCAATGTCATCAACTAAGATTCAAAGTAGGTGAACGAAACAAAGCTATGTTCCAAGTAACATTACCTAACGCTTTCACTCAAATCCGACGGCAGAGATAAAATTAAGCTTCTAGCTCTATCATTTGTGCGCTTCCTGTATATTATTCTCGTCAGCATTTCCAATATCGTCTTTTCCTCGTCGGCTCTGAACTACCTCTTCATTTGTTATCAGATCACCTGAATTTGATCAGCCTTTTACAAAACCACTTCACAGACAGATGGATTCCTTCTTTTTCGATTTTCCGACAGTTCAAGATACACTCTCATATATTCAGTTGTTCAAAATGGACGTTTCCTGAAATTTATACCTGAAATTAAACCCAATAGTAGTAGAATTCTTTTGGTCAGGAATGACTTCTTAGCCTGTGCCAATACGCTCTTTCTGTCCTCCTTCCCTAGATTATGTGGTATTATGGTTCGGAGGCATCAAAATTCCGTCACTTGATACCCTTCGTTGTCACCAGTTTCCTCATAACTTCCGCCGTTCTTCGGTTTATTCTTAGTCGCTATTTTATTGTACCATTTGTTTCTTTTCAGGATGGAGCGTGGGAGGACTCTTAGCTGTATGGTTTTATGCGTACTATTATTAGACGTTTTCTTTGTTGTCTCTAGGAAAGTTACACGAAGTGAGTTGAAGGTAACGTGTGGGCTACCCCTTGTTTTCTGGTAAAATGCAGAAATCTTTCCATAGAGGAGCACAGCGCCGATTTCATTCACCATCCTTCCCACATCCGAACTTGCACACCGTCTCTAATAACGCACTCGTAGCTTGAGCGCTAAATGCTAGTTTTTATAGCTTTTCAGTTCGCTTTGTGATCAGTGTCGGAGTCAGAAACCTGGCATTCCGACAAAATGAATGAGTAAAAAAAAACAACATATTAAGCATCTGACAAAGAGCAGTCAATAGGTATTATTTCAAAAATTTTGAAACAGGACTTTAACCTATCTGATAGAGAATACTCTGGAGGTAGTCCTTCTAAAATTTCTGAAATAGAACGTTAGACCACTTTTACGTCATTTAACTTCCTTCTACATAATTAAAGCATTCCCTTATTTATAGTAGAGACGAAATTTAACGCAAGGATGACGAATTAAATGAAAAACTAAATAAACAATAAATAAATAAAATAAAAAGATGATCGGGTAGAGTACATTGTACAAAGGGACACGAAAGCCGAATGCAGGCAGTTTACTACGAGTATTTTATTTATTTATTTACACGCAAGGTCCATAGGACCAAACTGAGGAGCACTTATACAAGGTGGTCAGTCCATAGTGACCGAGCCAAATATCTCACGAAATAAGCATCAAACGAAAACTTTACAAAGAACGAAATTCGTCTAGCTTGAAGGGAGAAAGCAGATGGCGCTATGGTTGGCCAGCGATATTGCGCTGCCATAGGTCAAACGGATATCAACTGCGTTTTTTTAAAAATAGGAACCACAATTTTTTGTTATATATTCGTGTAGTACGCAGAAAAATATGAATATTTTAGTTGGACCACTTTTTTCGCTTTGTGATAGATGGCGCTGTAATAGTCACAAACGAATAAGTATGTGGTATCACGTAACATTCCGCCAGTGCGGACGGCATTTACTTCGTGATACATTACCAGTGTTAAAATGGACCGTTTACCAATTGAGGAAATGGTCGATATCGTGTTGATGTATGGCAATTGTGGTCAAAATACCCAACGGGTGTGTGCTATGTACGCTGCTCCGTATCCTGGACGACATCATCCAAGTGTCCGGACCGGTCGCCGGTTAGTTACGTTACTTAAGGAAACAGGGAGTGCTAGCCACATGTGAAACGTCAACCACGACCTGCAACAACTGATGCTGCCCAAGTAGGTGTTTTACTTGCTGTCGCGGCTAATTCACACATCAGTAGCAGACAAACTGCGCGGGAATCGGGAATCTCAAGAACGTCGGTGTTGAGAATGCTGTATCAACATCGATTGCACACGTACCATATTTCTATGACCCAGGAATTGCGTGGCGTCGATTTTTAACGTCGTGTAGAGTTCTGCCATAGGACACAAGAGAAATTACGGGATGATGACAGATTTTTTGCACGCGTTCTATTTAGCGACGAAGCGTCCTTGACGAACAGCGCTAACGTAACCCGACATAATAAGCACTATTGGGCAACGGATAATCATAAGATGGCGGTGACAAGTGGAACATGAGCGACCTTCGCGGATTAATTTAGGGTGCGACAGTATGGGAATAAGGATAATTGGTCCCCATTTTATCGATAGCAGTCTAAAAGCTTCAATGGTTGCTGATTTCGTACGTAATGTCCTACCGATGTTATTACAAGATGTTTCACTGCATGACAGAATGGCGATGTACTTCCAACATAGTGCATGTCCGGCACATAGCTCGAGTGCGGTTGAAGCGGTACTGAATAGCATATTTCATGACAGGTGGATTGGTCGTCGAAGCACCATACCATGTCCCCCACGTTCACAAGATATGATGTCCCCGGATTTCTTTCTGTGGGGTAGGTTGAAGGGTATTTGCTATCGTGATCCACCGACAACGCCTGACAACATGTGTCACTGCATTGTCAATGCATGTGCGAACATTACGGAAGGCGAACTACTGTCTGTTGTGTACGTTACACGTAGTGCTAAATGCATTGAGATTGATGGACATCATTTTGAGCATTTATTGCAGAAATGTGGTATTTACAGGTAATCACGCTGTAACAGCATGCATTCTCAGGAATGATAAGTTCACAAAGGTACATGTATCACATTGAAACAACCGAAATAAAATGTTTAAACGTACCTACGTTCTTTATTTTAATTTAAAAAACCTCCCTGTTAGCAACTGTTCGTCAAAAATTGTGAGCCATATGTTTGTGAGTATTACAGGGCCGTCTATCACAAAGCGAAGAAAGTGGCCCAACTGAAACATTTATATTTTTATACGAACTACACGAATAAGTAATAAAAATGGGCTTTCCTATTTAAAATACCCAGTTGATATTCGTTTGAAATATGGCAGCGCCATCAAGCGGGCCAACCATAGCGACATTTGCTTTCTTCCTTCAAGATAGACTAGTTTCGTTCTTCATATTTTTTCGTTTGACGCTTATTTCGTGAGATATTTGGCTCGGTCACGATCAATGGACCACCCTGTATAAATGAGAAACAGTAGTGGCCCGACACTGATCCCTGGGGTACACCTCTTCCTCCCCCTCCCTCCACTTAATCGTACTCCACACAGACATCACATCACAGCCTTTCTGAACACTGTGAATAATGACTATTTGCTGTCTATTCCTAAAGAAAGAGGTGAAAAAAATTTTGAGCTACTCTCGGTATTCCATAATGGTCCAACGTCTGGAGCAATACTTTGTGATCAGCGCAATCAAACGGCTTACTTAAAACATATAATATGCCTAGAGTTGGAAACCCTTTGTTTATCCCAACTCGTACCTCACAGAGAAAAGAGAAGATAGCATTTTCCGTTGTTAAACGACCTCTAAAGCAAATCGTGTGATATAAAATGATCAGTTACCCTTACACACACAGCCTTTTCAATAACTTTATCAAAAACTAATGGCATAGAAATAGGTCTAAAATTGTGTACATTATCACTTGTTCTCTTTTTATGAAGCGGCTTTCCTGCTGAGTACTTTAATCGTTCAGGAAACTGACCATCCCTGATAGAAAAATTACGAATATGACTAAATACAGGGCTAACATGTGCAGCACAGTACTTTAATATTCTGTTAGGCCCGCCATCATATCCATAAGTCCTTAGTCTTCAGTGATTTAATTGTTGACTCAATCTCCCCTTTGTATGTATTACAGGGGAGTATTTCAGACAGTAATCTCGGATAGGCATTCGCCAAGAGAGTTATATGATTGCCTGTAGAAGCTAAATTTTTATATAGTTCACCAGCAATGTTCAGAAAATGATTGTTAAATACCGTACATATATATGATTTATCAGTAATAGATATATTTTTTCTACAGACCGACTTTGTATTGTCGATCTGGTGCTGACATATAAATAGCATTACTACATGATATACTTTTCTTAAAGCATTTAAAATAATGAACTTGCAACAGGTTCGTCTAAGATTAGGATTTCAGGTGTTGTATGGTTTTTAATAGATATAAGTATCCTTTTTTTTGCAGTCATATTTCAAATACGTTCTTTTAGACTAATTCACGACCTAAGTTTACTTTTCAGTTCATATCTCCTTGTTGGCACTCTATTCTTGGGAAATGTAGATTCAGTTTACATTGATAATAGGTAGTTTCGTCCTGATGCGAAGGATGGGAGTGATCGAGAAATTGGAAGGACTACATTACTAAAGTAAACTGTTCAATCGTAAAATTTTCCACAAAATGTTCGGTACATGATGTCTACACAAGAACCATTAATTCAGGCAACCCAGGAAAAATCACCATCTGATACACATTGTTTCGACGCATAATACAGCCGTGGTATACATGCTATTCAGACTGGACAGAGAGGCCTTGGAGGTATTACCGATACACAAAATTACCAATATTGAGCAATCGGCGGAGAATTACGCAAAAGAGAGCATTTCTTCCGGTTTGTAAAATATACTTTCCTGGAAAGTTGTCACCGATATTAACATTTTCAATAGTGTGACACCTGATTTTCTAAAGTCGTTTGGAGTGATTCATTAACGAGTGCTGCACATTTGGTCACGTTCTTGTCGTCCCCTCCATTCAGGACACCGGAGGTTACAGCCGCACCCAAATCGTTGTACCCCCGCGAGTGCTAGTCACGTATCCAGCTTCACAGGCAGTGCGGGCAGTGGATTCTATTTTACATACTTACATTTTCTACAGGACTGTAAAATATTGTATATTATTGCATTTATCAATCCTGTTACTCATTTACTTTATATGTATTTTATTTGTGTTTTTATCTAATATCAATCAGTGTAGGATTGTTAATATTTCAGTTTTGTAATCTGATTACCACAGAAGTGTTCAATCGCAACTTCTTTATATTTAGTCAAAATTGTCATCTTTTACTTTGAAGTTCTTTGACTTGTGTTGCCAGACGTCACATGTTATTATGTCAATGGGTCAACGTATTGTAATCTTACTACGATTTTTCATTTTTATTGACAGTTACGGTTCTCAGTAGCAACATATGTCAAAGCATGTACAACATGTGTTAAATCTGCTATAATTTTTGTTAGTATTTCCATTGATTCAACTTTTTTTTCTCTTTTGATCTTATTTATGTCACATTGTTTACATTCGTATGTTGTAGAGCTGCCGTTGAAGCAGGTTTAAGATCGAAGCCGGTAGCAGAATAAATATCATTATCACAGATAGCACAGTGTGACGCATTTTGTAAAAGCTCTTGTTGTTCGTTGATGACGAAGCACATACTATTGCTTGCAATATGAGTCTTTCTGCAAATAACGCAGTTATCTATGAGGAATGCTATCTGAAAACAATTGTGGCAGTATTCGGATATTTTGTGACACAATATCAGACTGGTAATTTGAGTGGCAATTAGCTCTTAATGTAGAGAAATGCAGAGTTCTAAAATCGTCGGACCCTGTGACTAAATAATTAATGAGTTATGGCTGGAATCAGGCGTGGCAAATATATATTTGGGAGTAAGATTGTGTAGAGATGGGGAGTAGAACGACGACATGGCCTTAGTTATAGATAAAGCAGCACAGAAAACAGTCCTACGGCTCATAAATTAAATTGCTCAAAAGCAACGTACTCGTATCTGCTAGAACTCTGAGAAGATAACGAGTGAATACAAAGAAAGGTTGTACAAATGGCCACCGGCTTCCGTGAGTAGTGACAGAGCATAATATAATTGTTGAAACATCTCCACTGGCAGACACTCTACAAGAGAAGTCCTACATCCTGCGAGTATAAATTCAGAATACTTCAAGAACTGTCTTTCAGAGAAAAACCTTCGAATATTTGTCACTGCTCGTACATCGATCCCGTTGGGATCGTGCAGGTAAAATGGAGCATCCAACATGTAGCACAGACATATAGAACCATTCTCTCCTTACTCTAACCGTTAATGGATTAGCAAGAAATCTTAATATAAGAGCAATAAAAATTGCTCTATGCCACACGATCCACAGAGTATAGCTAAGTTACGGGTACAGATGTAGATCACATCTCTTGAGATGGTGGTCTACAGCAAATATGTCTCTCGCTCATATGTGTCGCATCTTGCGGCCTAATCAGGTCCAATTCCTTCAACATTAAGTGTGTGACACCGTTGCTGCAATCCATATTGATCCCCAACTATTCCAACATTTATTGCAGTTTTGTGTCAGTATCTAAAGCAAATGCTCGATACTATCCGTCATTAAGGTTGCTGAATTTAGGACATTGTTGCACGCTTCCACACAGCAATACTCTGTTAACCACTAAATAGTATAGCAGAGGATACTTGTCAGTACACCATGTGGGGCCAATTAGAGTTTCTTCCTGCTCCATTTTTGTATGAACCACGGGACGAATGACTGCTCAAAAGTCTCCGTTCACGTTATTATTGATCTAATCTTCCCTCGGCTGTGCCTAAGTGAGCTATGCGTAATGGCTTTAGTGTATCAGAGAGTCTACTGAAATATGGAAACACCAAAATCACAACATATTATCACGCCTAATACGGTGTAGGAAACAACGAATCACGTTCATGTTATTTGCTATATTACAGATTGTAACAAATCTTGCTGTTAATGTGGTGCTTGAAAGCGCTGTGGCAATAGCTTTAATGCACGCGCAGCTGGACTGCCTACAACACAGAGATTTGACTCGTTTCAGTGTCTGCAGCCATACGTGGCAGTTCTTGATAGGACTGCCCGTGCACATGCAGACATTTTAACAAACGTTCTCATTTACGTAGTGGGCAGTACTTCAAACTTAGGCGCACATTCTAGGAAAGCAGGCGATTATGTTGGCGGATGCCAGTAGTACATCCATTGCAAGTCACTTCCCACTTCGACTTTATGAGTTTCGGTCGTAAGCAAGTAGTAAAATTCGAAACGACGATGAAATGACGATTCTGTTCTCTTATTAATGTATGCAACACACGACGTGCAAGTGTGGTTTCGCATTTACAGTTCCACAAAATCTTCTAATTGCAAATTGTTCAAAAGAAAGTGAAGTATAGGCAGTACGCGTTAATGACTGAGATAGACCTCAACAGTAAAAACCAAAAATATTACAAGACTCTTGATTGACGTTGAATACCAACCGCAGTTTCAGTTTAAATGAAGCTAAACAGAAATCGTTGAAGGAAATAAAGTATACTTCACATCTCATGTGATTCAGCCAGCGATTTACTAGTATCTGCGAGGTCATTAACCAACAAGCCTCGATTACTTTTGCCACGTACTGTAAATTTCAGATATATATAAATTTATGTAGGGTAGATATATTTCATCAGTTATGACGTCAGATGACACAGTAACTAACAATAAGGAAAAGATTGTACATGGCTTTATATGTCACAGATGGGGATGCAGTAAAACAAAAGGAACTTACGAAACTATTTTCAGGGTTTCGGAAGAGGAAAACGATGTTGTAACTCCTCTGTTTTACAAGGAAGGGTCAGACGAGATATAGAAAACCACAGGCATATCAGGTTCTTCTCAGTGGTGTTCAAGGTATTTACTAAAATGATCATCAGCCGCATGGAAACACAATTTGATGATACTGAGGCCAAGTAACAAGTTAATTTAAGGTGTGTGCACAGCACAATGGACTGTTCGTGAAAGAAATAACAGAACTGAGGAATTACTAAAAATTATTACTGCACATTGGATTCAGCAATTTCGAAAATGGGTTTGAGTCACTTTCGAAATCAGTACTGATAGCCATTGAGAAATTAGGCATTAATTCAGTCTCTATTAGTATACCAAAATTTACAGCTCTGTGGAGATTTAAACAGACTTAACCAGGATTATGAAGAATTAAAACATGAAAGAGGAGGAAAGAAATGGTGTTAAATTGCACTAAACGTATCCATACAACTCTTATTTTAGGGATAATGTACTGTTTCCCTTTAATAGAAAATTTTTTCAACAATGAACGGAATAAAATTATGAAAAATGTTTCAAAATAAATCAGTACTAAAAAGACTATATAAGTATACAATCGAAATCCAGTACAAAACCTACAAACTAGTAATTAGTTCATAGATCCAGTTGGTGAGCTTGTGTATTTAGACTAATTGAAGACTATGACTGGATGGATACACCAATAAATATACAATACAGTGAAGATATTGTGGACTTCAATTGTCAACAAAAACAGCGTTTTCAAATATGAGCTTCCTACGTATATCAAAAAGTAAGTTTATAGATACTCATTACTACCAGTTGTGACAAATGGCAGTGAGATACGGACTTTTAATCCAAAAACCATGAAAAAAATTAATTTTTATCATTGAGCTGTGGACAGATGCTTACTGGGACTTACAAGTATGGACGAGAAAACGTTCTTGGGTTAGGTAACAATTATAGTGGAGTACGTACTTATGACTGCAGTGAAAGTGAAACGACGCGGAGGGATAGGAGGGTCACTTGGCTTGGTGAGTGGATAAGGTACAACTAGGAATTTCGTGACTGGTTCCCGAGAGAAAAAAGAAATCGAAGAGAAGGCGTTGTAAAGGTTTAGTAGATCAAATTAGGAAACAACCAGCAGCGTCAGGGATAAGTGTAATCTAACACTGCGATTCATGCAAAAGTACAATTACAGGGTGTCCCAGCAGGAATTGACATTATTCAAGCATACGACAGGAACGATAAAACTAAGCAAAGAAGTCTCGTAAACATTGCCTGTTACGTGCGTACGTTAAGAGCTATGAGGACTACTTCATCTTTGACACCGTGAAACAAATGTCTCGTGTTTCTAACTTTTTGCTTGTCATATTTTACGATGTTGTAGTCACCAAGGCCTCTAAAGTGCGTACCTTAAGAGCTATGAACACATTTTCATCATCGCTACTTTAAAACACAGGTCTTCTGCTGAACAAGTTCTCATAGCTCCTAAGCTGTGCATCTAAGAGCCTATTTTTAAGAGGCTTTTTTGCTTCGGATGGGTGGTCCTCCCATATCCTTCAATATGTAGACGATTCCTCATGTGATCTCCTGTATAACTCCACGAGCCTCTCTGCGGTTATATAATTACTGATCGAGATTCCGATTAAAGCGTCCTTACAATACGGCTCCACGGCCCCAACTGACGAAGATTTAAATATCAGTACAGATCGCAGTGTCACGGAAAACGTCAGCTAGATTTTGGTAGAAGAAGGCGAAAAAGATGACCACTTTTGGTTTCTTCTATTATTGTTTCAACTTCTCAGGTACTTTGACTATTTGACAGTCCACAAGTACAAATTCCCTAAGCGTAGTTCGTTCCCACGGCCTTAGTCTTCTTTCTCCGACGTAAATATGGCAGGGCTGAAGACTCAGTTGCAAGGACCAGTATTTCGATTGCCGCGTACGAGATAGCAAGCAAAATACTTGTTTACGCAGTCCTAAGTGGTAATGCGTAGCTACGTTTTGAGTCAATAAAACTACAACATCAGGACTGATATCAAACACTCATCTACAAATGTTCCTCAGTTGAATGTTAAAAAACTTATTTCCTGTACTGTTTTGGTGTCACTGAACACAAAAATGATGTTGAAGTTTATTTTTATCTCTCGTTTTATATAATAAAACTTCACAAAAATATGAATAACTGATAAAATGTTCAAGTTCGTTAAAAACATGTTGTTTTGGCCTATGTCTTAATGGAACCGCTCACCATGTTCATTATTCACATCACCACAATTTGGCGGAAATGAATCTAGGTGTGATTTCAAACAGTGCATTTTTAGTTACTTATTATACTTCGGCTGTTCATACGAGCAAAGTCATCACTCACAAGTTGTAAGAAGTTTCCATCTTTTAAATTTCCCGGAATACTATTCGAAATATTCTTAAATGATTGTTATACATTTTTCTCCTTATCAGTTAGCAGCCTTTAAAAAATTTTCTACAGTGTGGACCGATAAACACAACTGATTCACTTCTTCAAAACTGAGCCTGGGGAACTTTTGACCTACGTAAGAGAATGGAATACCATTTGAATCTACAGATCCTGTAAAATTTTTCTCAAGCTCCATTTTTATACTTAGTAATGGGACCAAAACTTTGTTTCTCCCTTTCTACAGTGCATACAGCACGTTTTTTATTCCACGAGTAAGTAACTGTCTCAAAGGCCTAAATTTCTGCGAACTGTGTATTTTTCTAAGACGGCTAGTCGATTGTCAAAGAAAACAATAGCACTTAGTGTAGCTCTATTACAACCCTAACAAAATGACAATAACTTTTGAATCGCCACACACCTTTCACTAGAGGCTCGTGTAGTCCTCTCCTACCACGACGTTTTTAATAAATGTTTCTTTTGTACTGGTAGTATCCGCGACAGGAACGGAGGGAAACTCGTTTCCATTAGATAAAGCTATTGCTTTAAGACTTTTCTTCTAGGTACCGATGAGCAGTTGGCATTGAAAGGGACGGTGCGTCATATTCAATGCTTCCACTGGATGAATTACATCTCTGCAGAATATTAAGTCCCACACATTCTTTTAAAAGAAACAGCTCAAGTTACTCATTTATAGTGCGAAAAGTTTACACTTTCACCGATTGTTATAGATGATTCCACTGTTCTAACCGTGATGCCAAGAGTTTTGTCTTTTCTTTCCTTTTTTTTCTATAAAGTTTTAGATCCCTGATAACTTCATTGAGCTACCATTGCGTAACTTTGTAATTCGAGGATGAAGTGCTTTGAAAAGAAGTCTGCATCTCTTGAAGTTCTTGGCAGTCCATCCCCATACGCAGTTACGAAAGAACTGCGGTCCCCACCACAGCTCGCACAAGCATATTCAGGGCTTTCCGGAGCAGAAAATTCGCCGTCATGAATTAGGGCGAATTGCAGACGGTGTATTAGGGTATACAGGTGTTCATTTCTTCTTCATTTCTTCTGTTCATTTGTAGAGGGAACCGGACAGAAATAAGTCAGCAGTGTGGTTGACGGATACCCTCCAAATCTTCTGTACTCCAAATGGAATACGACAACTTTTCTTTTCATCCGATAATTCTGGTTGGAGGAACACGTAGTGTAGAATAAATGCAATGTCAATTTTTTATCCTGGTCTTCTATCTTACAGACAAAAAGATAAGAAAAGTACCGTTTTTTATAGAAGGCGTAAATAAACACGGCCTAGAAGCAAGTATTACATCGACGCAAATATAGCAGAAATTCTTTCCATTATTTACGTACATACGAGATACTTTGCACTTACCTGTAAATAGTACATTGTCAGCTCGAATTATAATACAACACAATTATCACTTAAGCACTTCGAGACACGTCGAAACAAGACCCACATTCTATTTATAATACTGGTCACAATGCACTTATCCGGCCACAAAGTACTGAAGTACTGAAGAGTGGCTGAAGATGTGTGCGTATGTACTCGATTAGGTGACGATACCGCCCTATGAGACATGACATGCTCAGACAGTGTAGCCACTGACTTATACGAGAGACTCGGTACTTGTCGACAAAAAAGGTAATGGCTGCAATTAAAAAAAAAAGAGTTAACACGTTAATTTTAACATCGTTTTAGAATTCAGAGGCACCGAGTTAACAAAGTTCATTTCCATTACATTTTGTGTTTAGAACGGCCTAGTAAACAAAATCCTTGTTTACCGATTCTTAAGCGGTACTGCCTGTCTACGCTGCTGGACATTCAAGTTTAAACACCAGCAGCGATATCAAATAACGAATTTCAACGTACTACGCATACATCTGTAGGAAGAACACATCATTGGATTTGCGGGTGATGTAGTTCTGTTCAGGTACGAAAGATAGTGCAGATGGTTGCCAACTCTGGCACCAGCAATGGCCATAACGTGGTTGGTTATCGAGTCTACCTGTGAATGGATGCATGGATGACAGACACAGGAAAGTCATTCAATTCTGCTTCAAATCTACGTCACAGCTCATCAGTCATAGTGGGTGTCTCGCAGCAAACAACGACCAGATGCTTTCAGTGTGTGACACGTGGAGATCACTATGGCCTCGTGAGCAGTATAACACCAACTGTACTGAGCCAGATAATGGACAGCCCGAGCAGCGTGCGGTCTTGCGTTAAATTGCTGGACGACGACATTGCGGAGGCATCAGAAGTAAGACACGGCCACCGGTCTTAACAATTCATAAATTCAACGCCTGCTGTTCACAATACGTTTATCGCGATACTCTACGCAGAACCGGGACTATTGTGGAAAGACGAATTGGTGTTACTTGTGCGCTCAGCATTCTAGGGCGCCCCTCTGTCGGCGTGCCTTACTCTGCAGCTGGGTCAAGAAAGCCGCAACGATACTAGACTTGTTGAAATGCAGTCGCGCTTAAGACTTCGTCACAACCTCTGTGTCAATACAGATAAGACTCGATTAACCGGAGTAATTGTTGTCGTAAGTCATTCGGACAATCGGAATGTATGAGGAAAAGAGATTTTTGTGTTACTGACTCTAGAAAGATAGCTTTTGTCGTCCGCGTATGGTTACATTTTGGGTAGGTTGTCACATGGTTACCTTCATACGATTTATATATAAAGTTAGGCGTTTATAAAAAACAGAAAAATAAATTGACTTTATTAAAATCAACAAAATTCAGTGTTCTTTAAGAGACTAGAGACATAGTCTCGTATGCATGTACATATTTTCTTAAAATTACTGAAGGGCTGCAACCTTAATGATGAAATGCCTAACAAAAATCACATGGTACAATAACAAAAGTTTGTGTTTGTTATCATACTCTGTTTGTTTTTCTAACCATTTGAAAATTATTTTGACATGCTTCCGCATAAGATGATCTATATCATTTTCTGAATCTACGTTTATTTCTGTTTCACCATTTTACGCATCGTGCTGTTTGTTTGCCTGCGATATGTTTTCAACAATGTCGTCAACATACATGAACTGAAAAGTCCTTACTGTCACAAATGAGCCATTACATTCCCGGTATATTAGTATGTTCGTCATTAACTCATTTATATCCTTCAAAACAGAATCATCTGCATCTGCTATTCAGATTCCGTGCTCCCGTTGTAGTATTCTGCTCCACATTTTCTTCAGAGTATTCCTCTAAATTAAATCCCACGTATCTACAACCCTGAAACAACACTCCTTCAAATTCATTTGCTTGTAAAATTACAAAAGGGCTTCCGCGTTATTTTTATCAGGATGTAACGATCTACGTAAAAATTGTTATCTACAAAGTCGTTTTAACGTCTCAGTAACGCTTCGATTTATTGATTGTAACGAGTGTGACGCAATAGGAAGGAAAATTTTTAGCGGAAACCTGCCATTTTCTACCTCCGATAGTTAAACAGAATGATGGGTTGGCGTTTTATGCAGGAAAATCAATACCTTCTCATGTTTACCAATTTCGTTTCGAATTTTTTTTTTTTACTTATGGGATAAAAGTGTTCTCGTACAAGCCAATGAAAACTTCGGTGTACAGCCTTTCGCCTTTTTCGTTCATATACACTTAAGGAACACTGATGTTTTTGAATTATCTGGGATTTTTGAGTTTTCGACGACGAGCAAATACGTTTTACGGGTCTCGGTCGCGTTTATAGAAATTGGTATTGTTGATCTCTTTTTACTAGTTTTATATACTGCACCTGAATTCTGTCGTCGAGAAAAAAAGATTTTGTTGCTAATGATTTCCAGCTTAATCTGGTTTCATCAGAGTTGTGAACATACTCCAAGTCACAATCGCTTTCGTCCAATTCTTTTTTAAAGCAATCTTTAAAAGAATTAGCTTTATCTCCATCAGCTGACATTTATTCACCTTGTATTTCCAATCCGCGAATTACATGACGAGATTTCAGTCTGTACAGCTATCCGTTACATGCCACCTATTTTTTAATTTATTTATGATGCTTTTTCACGGAGCAAAGGAACAAATATCGATTGCCAATCTGATCGTTTTCTTAAAAACCTGCAATACAATGCTTCTCCCAAAAGTTCTCTTATCTTAGAAGCATCCAGACCGTACTTATCGGCTTACTGCCAGTTTATCCTTTTCATGAACCAATAATGTGTATTTTATTTTTGAGCGATAACGCCTCTCTCTGGCGCTTTGACATTCTTAATCACAGACGCGACACGGTGTAGCGGCGTAGCGATTGGCAATTGTCGTAGTTCTAACAACGATGAAAACGCACGCTGTCTAACTTAAGCTATAATAAGGGCAAAGCAGAGATCGCCCGTGGCGCGGGTGGGTAGTCCAGCGTGACATGCCCCGTGCACGCACTTATTAGACTAGAGAGATAGCTGCTTACTGCTGGCAATCCGGATAATCGACTATCTACATAACTGAGCTTCGGATAATCGAGTCTCCACTGTACTTGTATTGCTGTGATGAGATCCACTTCCTCAATCACAGTACGAGCCGTGGGAGTACAATCATGGACGACCGAGAAAAGAAAATGCGAGTTCTCTTGGGCTCAAGTCACTTCACGTCACTGATTTCCTGCATCGGATCCATATGCGCACCACATTCGACGGACCAACTATGTGTGGATCAGTATCGCAGATCGATAAGCCACGGTTTCGATCGGACAGAATGCTACCTCTGGTGAATTCTGACACTCTTCTTGCACGAGGCATAACACGATCTTTTCAAAGGTATTTTTGTTTGCCCACCCCTTATCGCCATGTGCAGACGTCACGCGACCAATGCATGTGACGCAATCTGAATGGAGCGAGACTGAAAGTCCGCTGTTTAGAACGAGCGCCTCCTATTTATCGCAGGATTGCTCCACGCTCACAGACAAATCACTAGTTTAGATCACAGACGCTCAGTCACCTCTTGGTGCCAGTATGCGAGTGTTTTGAGTGGCTTTACTCAATGAGAATTTAACGAGTCGAATTTCAGTCCTCTTCCGCCTTGTTTTGACAAGACATATTTATCTTTTCGGTTCTTATTGCCTAGGCAGAGCAGTAATCTATAACAAGTAGCTTTTCAGACTTCAGTCTAGTTTCTGTTTGAAAACATTTGACCAGCATGCACTGGAGATTTGCTGAGATCGCAAGCAACCGCAACTCTTGCGTCTCATTTACTAATTTTATGGGATTTATAATGTAATTTCAATGTGAATCTATGCTGTTGTTTCGGAGAGTATGTCAAGTGTTCTTACTCGGAGTTTCTTTACCATCGATGCGCCAAAAGCTGTGTCGTTTGTCTATTGGAAAGTTATATAATACATCCCTTGCATTTAGATCTAGTGGAGTCATTAACTTACAACTTTTAGTGGTAGTATTAATTTCAGTCATGTGTATTTGCATCCCCATTGGAATTTTCATGCACTTTCATTGGCGGTGGGTTGGTGGGGGTGTGGTGAGGGGGGGGGGGGGGGGGAGGTAGACATAATTCTTGCTTACACTTGAAATTACACTCTGGGTTTCATTGCACATGCGTTTCTGTTAGGCTTTTACGTAATGAACATTCTTTAGCAAACATGGTAAGTCGTGAACGATGCTGCTACTCCGATATCTTCACGTACAGAAACTAAGTAGCTACTGAGCATTTCGTTCACCATACCAGCTTTCGTGTTATAAGTTATTATACGGACTTGCTAACAGGTGGCAGAGACTATTGCCCATGTACTAAACGGACAAGATGTGGTTCCCATATTTATAGGTTGTGTCGCAAGCTTAATACACGTGTTTAATTGTGCTGATTCCGAGTAGCTTTCCCCCTTTCTATTGCGCTTTGCGTGAGCTCACTTCCACCTATCGTCATTAAAAAGGTCAAAAATATCAGGTCCAGTCAGACCAATGTGCAATTCACTTGACGGCGAGGATTTAAGAACGTACTTATCGATTGGCGTGAATATTAGGTTGATCCATAAGTTCGTAGAGTTTTTGTTTTATATGTTTCTATTCATGTTGCTGTAGGTTTACTTATCTATCGTTATTTCTTATTTATAGTTCATTGTTGTTTTTCCGTTTACATATTGTCATTTCTTCATTTGAAGATAGTGAGTGGAACTATGGGAGCTAAGAAATTGAGTGATAAGTAGAGAAACCGTAACATTTCCGGCATATTCTTCTGTTTGAATCCATTTGAGAGGTGACAGCAGCGTTGGCAACCAGAAGCGTTTGAGCTTTATATGGGGATGATGCCACTGGACAGAGCACGGTAAAAATGGTTTTCTCGTTTTATAGAAGAATATTTTGATATTAGCGGCTCTCCACGTTCAGGAACACATTCGGGGCTTCATGAAGAGAGTTCAAACTTACTTATCCACTTTGGTCGACGCCAGTGTACTCGAGAAATGGCAAACGTGATGTACTGTGATCATTCCACCATCGTGCGACGTTTTCTTGCGATGGGGATGGTTCAAAAGTCGGATGAATCGTTACTGCATGTTTTAAGCCAAAATCACCAAAATCAGTGAGTGACTATATGTGCATCTCTGCTTGCTCATCATCATTTTCGCCAGCGCCAGTGGCCGAGCCGTTCTAGGCGCTTCAGTCTGGAACCGCGGGACTGTTACGGTCGCAGGCTCGAATCCTGCCTCGGGCACGGATGTGTGTGATTTCATTAGATTAGTTAGGTTTAAGTAGTTCTAAGTTCTAGGGGACTGATAACCTCAGATGTGAAGTCCCAAAACGCACAGAGCCATTTGAACTATCATCAATTGCTTCGTAAACTTCACTGACCATTCCTGTCCTGCATTGTTAGTGGTGACGAGAAATTGTGCCTATACGCTAATATAAGGAGTACAAACAAATGGCTGAGCCCAAACCAAGCAGCAGCTTCCGTACAAAAGCTTGTGCGCATCCGCTAAAGCTATGTTATGCATCTTGTGGAACAGGAACGGCTTGGTTTACTACGTGTTGCTTCCCCACAGTGTAACCATCACTGCTGACGTTTATTGTCAACAACTGAGATACCTTGCAGACGCAATACAAGAACAACGGCAAGGAAGACTAGGTTAAGTGGCGCTGCTCCACATTATCCCCGCCCTCATATTGAGAGACTGACAAAAAACACTACGCACGCTAGGAAAGTCGTTCCGCATCCATCTCATTCATCTAATACTGCGCTGTCTGTCGAACAACCTTCAAGGAAGTAGCTTTCCGGAGAAAAAAATGCGCTAAGAACAGGGCTCGAACATTTCTTCGACTCAAAACCAAGGATTTCTACAACCGCGGAATCGAAGTTACCCCAGCGTTTGCACACTGTTATAATCAGTACAGGACAATATATTACTGATGCGTGAGGTGTCTATGACGTGTATGGACAAACACTACAAAGTTATGCGCCAGTCCAATACTTGCAGTTTCACAATACAGGTGGATGTGTTACTAGGTGTATATGCATGAGTTCGCGATTCACTGTGGAGAGCGGCTGAGAGATGTGTCGGAATGGCACACACAACACTGTCTGTGCTGTCCATTTCCGTAACAGACAGATGGAAACGAGGGAACAGATTCGCCATCATCTCAAAAGGTATTGGTTTCCGCACGAAGTGCACGTCGTGTTAATTTGGGCTGTGTTGCATGTGACTTGCATTTCATTGCAGTATTAAATAACGGCAACAGCAATGGATTTTGCACAAACAGCAGAGCAGGATTCAACGGTGACATCCAGACTCAGATGAGACACCGCTGTGACACGGACACGCCTCCCACACATTGCGTTACGCGTTGAGCGCTCTTGGTCAGTGACCGTGACAGCTGAGTCACGTCCCCAAGAGTGTGCCGTGGTGCAGTGCGGTGCAGTGTAGGGTTTCCTGACGAATGGCTCCCAGAAACGCTCCTGTTACACGGCTGCTGCGGCGCCCTCAATCCGACGTCCTCCTCTTACGGCACGCACCTCCACCCGCAAAGCGAGACTGGGCCCAGACTTTGAACTGAAATGCATTTATAAAGCCTTTAGGAAAGGTAAAGACACTAAGAGCGGAATATTTTACGTTCCCCTTGCTAAGGGAATCAAGACTTAGGAAAATTCAAGCCACCGTAATAGGATTTGTTGACCTAGATAAAGCGTTCGAGGATGTAAAATTGTACGAAATGTTCGAATTTCTTAGAAAAATAAGTGCATGCTATAGGGAAGGACAAGTACTAGATAAGATATATAAGCAGAAAGAAAAGGTGCAAGAATGGAAGACCAAGAACGAAGTGACCGGGATAGTAACGGTGTACAACAGGGATGCTGCCTTTCTTACATGTCGCTCAAGCTGCACACCCAAGATCCTATGATGGAAATAAAACGTACGTTCAGGAGTGGGATCTATATTCTGGATGAAATAGTAGTGGTATACTTAGTGGAAGCGATAAAGAATTATAGGATCTGCTAAATAAATTGTACAGCCTAATGATTACAGAAGGGAGAAGAAAAGTATGACGAGTAGCATAATCAGATTAGTGACAAAATTAACATCAAAATTTGCGACCACAAACTGGAAAAAGTGAAGGTATTCAGCTACCTTGGAAGCAAAATAAGCCACGAAGCACGAAGCAAGGAGGACATAAAAAGCACATTTCCATGGACAAAGAGGGCATTCTTGGCCAAGAAATTCCACTAGTATTATTGATAAGACTTAACCTGACGAAGATACTTCTGAGAGTGTTCGCGTGAAGCGCAAATTTGTATGGGTTGAGAATTATAGCCTGAGGGGAAAGCTGATAAGAAGAAACACGAGGCGCTTGAGGTGTCATGCTAAAGGAGGAGTATGAAAATTATGCGGAATGAACATTAAGATATCAGGAAATTCTCCGCTGAATCGGCGAGGATAGAAATTACTAACCAGGGGCGCACTGTGGTGTTACCCAAGATTAATTCGTTAAAAAAAAGTTAGTTTCGAACCTCACTACTAGCATGTGTATGACACTTCTTGGAACTCTTGTGGCATGAGACACTTGCTACCAAGCAAACCGTGCAGTATCAACTCACTCGTTTTCTTCAGGGAAAACTAGAAAACGTTTTACGTGACCGAATAAAACGAGGTAGAAACTGTGTCAGACAAGGGTATATATAATTACACGACTATCTGCGACGTGCCTAGCACAGAACTGTCTCGGTGTGTGTGGACAAGCAGAACTCTACTGCACTAAATGTTTATAAACAATGTTTTGTTCTCGGTGTCCGTAGAGGCACACGATTATCTGGCTTTGCAATCTTCTTTTAGTGCATCTTCTCCTTCCCTCTCTCTCTGCTCAACTCTTTCTTTCCCCTCGCCCCCTTCAACCCCCATTCTCTGTCCATCTACTCCTCCCCTCTCCCAGGTTGGTTCCTGGTTGACTTGGGTGAAGGGGACCAAACAGCGAGATCAGCGGTCCCATCATATTAGCGAAGGATGAGGAAGGAAGTTGACCGTGTCGTTTCAGAGGAGCCGTCCCGTCATTAACCTGTAATGATTTAGGGAAATCCCGGAAAACCTAAAACAGGATGACCGGACGCAGGTTTGAACCTCGTCCTCCCGAATGCGAGTCCATTATGCTAACCACTGCGCCACCTCGCTCGGACCCTCTCCCTGCTTGACTCCTCTTGTCCTATTTCTCCGTGCGACTCCTCTTCCCCCGCACACTGTCAGTCTCCCCCTCTCCCCCAACACTATCTCCTCTTACTCCCCCCCCCCCCCTCCCCATCTAGGTCCATCTGTTCCTTCCATAACTCTGTCTGTCCATCTCCTCCTATCCTGTTCCCCATCCACTTTATCACCCTCATCCCAATATAAGACTGATTGTTCTTACCCCCACAAAAAATCTTCCCAGATCGTTACTACAAGGGCTGATCAGAAAATTTTCATTCGAAGGCAATGCTGTCCAGAATCGGTGTGCCAGTCAGGCACAACCGCTGTGGGCATTGAGGGAATCTTCCGAAAATGGTTCAAATGGACCTAAGCACTATGGGACTTAACATCTCAGGTCATCAGTCCCCTAGACTTAGAAATACTTAAACCTAACTAACCTGAGGACATCACACACATCCATGCCAAAGGCAGGATTAGAACCTGCGACCATAGGAGCAGCGCGGTTCCGGGCTGAAGCGTCTAGAACCGCCTAGAAGCGCCTAGAACCGCGGCCGACCGAATCTTCCGACCCGCACACCATGTTGAGGATACCAGTCTGGTGAAACACCGTGTCCTGCTGCAAGAAGAAGTCCAGTACTGCTTACCGCACATTCTTGTCCGACAGGAATCTTCGATCTTCAACGACTGTTTTGACTAACCGAAGGTGTGATAACCGCATCGGTATAAATCAGAACTATATGCCTGGTGCTCCAGTGTCTCTCGCTTGGGTTGGCCTGATTTCTGCGTCACGATATTTGCGGTATGAGAACAGCATTCCTCAACGATGGCCCCGTACAGCTTTCCCATTTTTCCATGGACGTCTACCGGTGTTTGTCGTTAGGCAACCAAGAAGAAAATAACAGCACAGTGTTCCTGTTAGGACGCATTTGACAATAATGTTACCACAGTTCACGTTTCTACACTTACCACACGCACACAGGAAAGACACGAATGCCACACTAATCCTTTGCCTACTTGTCGGTGCTCATACATGCGAGGTGTGTTATCGCAGTTCTTGGAGGCAGTAGCCCTTGTTTTCCGAGAAAGGATGTGGTTTCAACACGGCGGTGAACCAGCCCATTTCGACGTTAATGTCCGCGAGCACCCGAACCACACGTTCCCACATCGTTGGATCGGAAGGGGAGGCCTTGTCCCATGACCAGCACGCTCACCGGATCTCATACCACTGGAATTTTCCTCTGGGACTGCACAAAGACGTTGGTGTGTGAAGACCTATTTGTGTGGGTCCAGACTATCCCGGTGCGATAGACAGCAGGAATCTTTGAGAAGGTGAGGCAGAACTTCATGTGCTGTTGCTGTTCATTCGTTGAGACTGGCAGTCATCACATTCAGCATTTACCAGGAGCTAGGTTGTTATTATGCGGTGTACGCTGTGTATGTCCATAACGTATTAAGTATACATTTCCGACGGTTGGTTCCCTATCTCTCCGCATACCCTCGTTGGAGTCAAAAATGGTTCAAATGGCTCTAAGTACGAGGGTAATCCGGCGGATTTTTGTCGAGGTCCCGTGAGCCGACCAGTCTGTAGATGGTTTTAGGTGGTTTTCCATCTGCCTCGGCAAATGCGGGCTGGTTCCCCTTATTCCGCCTGAGCTACACTATGTCAGCGATTGCAGCGCAAACAAGTTCGCCACGTACGCGTACACCACCATTACTCTACCACGCAAACATAGGGATTACGCTCGTCTGGTGTGAGACGTTCCCTGGGGGGTCCACCGGCGAATAAATCGCACAATAACCCTGGGTTCGGTGTGGGGCGGCGTAGTGGTGAAGTGGACTGCGGTAGTCGTCGTTGGGTTGCGGAACTCTGCGGCTGCGTCGTTTCTAGGTCCCCGGTTAACATAACATAATATAACATGCCCAGGTTTCGGCACCCGTGGCAATTGAGTCCAAAAAGTTGTCCTGTTCGCCAGCAATGCGATGCAGGAATGCGCGGAAGCATCAATTCGATGCCGTATGTGGTCCTCAGTCAGCATGCGTGGCACCCATCTTGCACACACCTTTCGGTAGTTCGATGTTTCCGTTAAAATTCTGTGAGCGGTGCTACGGGAAACCTCGCGAACGAATGTGCAGAGAACATACAGGCTGATCCGCCGATTTTCACACATGCTTTGCTCAACCTTCAACACTGACTCCACAGAAATTAACGGTGTCCCACTCCTTTGTTCGTCTTGAATTTCGGTCCGACCAGCGGCAAACTCTCTACACCACTTACGAACATTTTGGACATCCTCACACGACTCACCATACACTTCCGTCCATTGGCGATGGATTTCAATCGGCGCAGTGCCCTTTGCGTTCAAAAACCGAATAACTGCCCGCAATTCGCACTTGGTGGCGGTATCATCCAACATGAGCTCCATTCTTAACGGCTGCCAAGCCAGGACGGAGCGCCTCGGCGTGGCGTGCGCATGTTTACACACAGTGCGTGAAGCACTCTTCATAACAGTGTGACCAACTGCCACACAAACAGAGTTCTGTAGTTATACAAAAATAGGAGACCTTACTTTTGGGATTACCTCGCACAACGCGGCTTAACGTAAATAACCTATGGTCATTACACGCATCCATGCACGAGACAGAATTCGAACCTGCGGCCACAGCAGCAGTGCGGTTCCAGACTGATGCGCCTAGAACCGCTTCGCCACAGCGGCCGGATTCGTTGGAGTCGCGACGTTGCACTTAAACGGGAAATTTTTGATCGTTCCTTGTGAAAAGTGTACCGGATTTGACTGAAATCGTTCCACCCGCTTAGGGCGACGTGTTTAAACTTGGATTTCCACACGAACTAACAGGTCCAACCTATTTCACATACATTTAACGTACGTCACACGTATTTGTACATAGGTTTCAGCTGTATCTCTAGCAAATGTCGCTCTGCAGTTCCATTTTCACGCTGCTCAATGTTTATGACGTCGTATATTCGGAACTATGTGTACAAGTACATAATTTGCACCCACATGCAGAGGTGCACGTGGATACTGTTCGTGAAATGCGTTGTTAATAGAGTAAGTATTAAAGAAGTAATTAATTAAAACGTCATGCATATGTGGCAGTTTATCACGCATCTCAATGTTTATGACTTCGTATTTCCTGAACTACGTATCGTACAATGATATAATTTTGCCGGTACATTCAATGGCATATGCACACACTGCCTGAAAAATGTGTTAGGCATATACTTTGTGGCGAAGATGTAACAAGCTGATACGTCATGCTCCAAGTGGAAGTTTTACTTCAGGAACAGCGAAAATGTAGTAATCGACAAACTTTTTTTTTACCCTTTCATCGCTTTTACGGAGATGGCAGGGAGAAAAGATTTCATAAAGGTTTGGTATGATGTGTAAGATTTGTTGCAAGTTAACAAGTGCTCTAATTCTCAAGTACTGGATGAGTAACGTACGGAAGTATGGGTACTTGCACGTCCTGTGCTACACCTCGTTTTCACCCTCGCTAGCATATGAGTTAACTGAGGATATAAGATACAGTATCTCCATTGCAAATTTCATTCAAATTCGTCCAGCCGTTCCAGCGTGAAGAAGTGAAAGACATACTAACCCTCACTGATAGACGCGCACATACACACACTGACAAACTTTCGGGAAGGGACAGGATGTCAGGACATACATTAAAACTTCATGAAATAGCCTCCATGACACTAAAGAGAGTATAAGAACTGTTGAGGAAGAAAGAGATTGGAACACATACAAGTTTGTAAGTAGTAATCCCTATGAAGAGGTTGGAACTGGAGAAGAACCTGTGGGAGGTCACATCAAAACCTTGAGATGACTGATATCCGCCGACCGTGGTGGTTAAGCGGTTCTAGGCGCTGCAGTCCGGAACCATGCGACTGCTACGGTCGCAGGTTCGAATCCTGCCTTGGGCATGGATGTGTGTGATGTCCTTAGGTTAGTTAGGTTTAAGTAGTTCTAAGTTATAGGGGACTGATGACCTCAGATGTTAAGTCCCATAGTGCTTAGAGCCATTTGAACCATTTTTTGACTGATATCCAGAAAAAGTTTAATGTATGTTTAGGACTCTCGAGACGACGTTCATCACAGGTGGACGAAGCGTGGTCGATGACAGCGACCATGGACACACGTGGCGGTTACTACGCCATATGACCGGCGGTCACTCACGTCGGCCATCTGGGGAACTATAAAGATGGCAATAAAACCTGCCGCAGAGGAGGGGGTAGGCCGTTTCCCTTCAGGCAGCCATCTAAAGCAGATAACCGCCAGCTTCGCTACGCCGCCACCATCTCATCGCCACTGGCGCTGGAGTCCTGATTACGACATCGCTCCGTTCCACAAGGCTCTTCCGAATTCGACGTCTCGCCCGCCTGCGCCGTCATGGAACTTTGTCAACAGTGCCCTACTACAGGTAACAGACTCCCAAACTTTTTTTTTTTTGATATGTATAATACCGTGGCGTAAGTCACTTGGAGAACTCCGAACTTCCTCAAATTATTATCAAGTAACATTTACCACACGCTTTGATACACGCTGAACTCTTGGACTTCAGGTACAGCTTCCTTGCACATCCCGTAATTTTCTTGTGAAAGAACGGACCTGTAAAATTACGGAGCATTATCATTATCTGTTTGGTGCAGAATCCTTGAATTTAATCTCAATTCAAATATAAAAAAAAATTTCCCTGAAACGGAAAATATCTGTACACAAAAAAAGGGCTTTGGGCATTATGGGACTTAACTTCTGAGGTCATCAGTCCCCTAGAACTTAGAGCTCCTTAACCTAACTAACCCAAGGACATCACACACACCCATGCCCGAGGGAGGATTCGAAGCTGCGATCGTAGCGGTCGCTCGGTTCCAGACTGTAGCACCTAGAACCGCTCAGCCACCCCGGCCGGCTTCTGTACACAAATCACCCCCTATTTACAAAGTGCGAAACTCAGTTTGCCCTTTCCTCACATGATTCCGTGTGATCTACCGATGAAGCTCAACACAGATTCTATATTCCTAGATTTCCGGAAAGCGTTGACATTGTGCCACACAGCAGTCTCCTAGCGAAGGTTCACAGGTAGCACCGATAACGCGACATAAACGCTACTTCTCTCAATCTTTAAGTACAAACTATCAGCCACTGAGTTGTCTGTGGTGAGAGGTAATCGTTGAAATGTGATTTCCTCAGCACACTCTTGACACTGTGGTTTATCGAAGTACTGAACTCACTAACCATTTCCGAAATGGAATGTTTCATGCGTCTAGCTCCAGCTACCATCCTGCACTCAAAGTCTGTTTATTCCCGTCGTGCGGACACAATCACGTCGGAAAATTTTCACATGCATTACCTGAGAACAAATAACAGCTCCACCACTGCACTGGCATTTTATACCTGATGTACGCTATACTACCGCTGTCTGCATACGTGCACACCGCAATCCTATTGTAAGTAGGCTGTTTAGGTTTTCATATTGGTAACGCCACGTAGCGCTCTGTATGAAAATCACTGACTGTGATGTGTGCAGCCTGAGGCTGGTCGGCATTGTTGCAATATTTGCTGTTGTAGTGTTGGGCAGGGATGTGAACAGCGCGTAGCGTTTGCAGTTGGAAGTGAGCCACCAGCAGTGGTGGATGTGGAGAGAGAAATCTCGGAGTTTTGAGAGTAGATGATCTGGACATTTGTCCATCAGAGACAGTAAATTTGTAAGACTGGATGTGATGAACTCATATATATATATATATATATATATATATATATATATATATATATATATATATATATATATATATATAATGACTTTTGAACTCTGTTAAGGTAAATACATTGTTTGTCCTCTATCCAAATCTTTCATTTGCTAACTATGCCTATCGGTAGTTAGTGACTTCAGTAGTTAGAATCTTTTATTTAGCTGGCAGTACTGGCGCTCGCTGTATTGCAGTAGTTTGAGTAACGAAGATTTTTGTGAGGTAAGTGATTCATGAAAGGTATAGGGTATGGTTAGCCAGGGCTATTCTTTTGTAGGGATCATTAAAAGTCAGATTGCGTTGCGCTAAAAATATTGTGTGTCAGTTTAGTGTTGATCAGAATAAGTAAAGAGCGTAATGTCTGAGTACGTTCAGTTTTGCTTTGCTGTTTGAAAAGCAAATAATGTAAGAGATTTATCATCACAGTCATTCATAAATTTTTCTAAGGGGACGTTTCACTATGACTTCTGTCATTTCGGTGTAAGTACTGCAGAAGAACTGTGTCTCCCAGAAGCAGGGAACATGTACTCTCTGCTGCCAATACACTATTCTTGTTGCGCAGTGGTCTTTGCGTGGGGGGACGTGTAGCTCACTTTCTAAAGTCCCCGTGTGCAGTATTTTTGTGTTTCGCGACAGCCGTTTAATGGTCGAATAATGTCGGTGTTATTTCGTGACAATAAGGCGTGCAAATTATCGTGCTGACAACTTTATTTTGCCGTGTAGTGGCAATACGTGTAGGATCTAAGCTTAAAATGAGCCTGTGAGGCATGTTGAGCGACTGAACAGCATCTATAAGCCGCATTCTCCAGTTTATGACTAAGGTCTGCGCGATTTCCTGACTGCATGGAAAATGCAAGGTTTACCTTTATTCCAGTTACGTACGTGGTTGCACTTAACCGTTTCCTCCGTTCATATCACAATGATACGTATCGTGGTGTTACCAAAGGAACCATGAAATTTTGACTTTCAGGTGCCTACAACCCGAGCACGACCATTCATCTCAGTTACTCTGGCAAATACAGTCTCATGGATATGCACACACTGGCACCATCCAACGAACTTTTGGAATCATTTACTTCTTTTGTACATAGAACTGCATTTTCCTGCTGCTAGTTACTTTATTAATCCCATACGCGTTTCGCATTTTCCTGTTCTAAGGCATCATCAGTGGGGGACAAGGAAGGAGCCTCCACGAAGAGTATGTGAATGCAATACACATACTCGGGCGTCCCCTGGGCGGTTGTAAACCGGCTGATCCTTTCACTCCAGAAGCAACATGACAATCCTACTGAAAAGGACCTTAGCAGGCACAGCACTGACGATTATCTCTGTAAATACTGAAGGCCTGTCTGCATGCAAAGAACGTCTACTACAAGACCTATGTCAGAAAGAGAAATGTGACGTCCTGTGTCTACAAGGAACTCACGGAGATAGCACAATCAAAAGACCCAAGATAAACGGCATGCGAGTAGTAGCTGAAAGGCCACACCGACATGACTGCACTGTTACATCAGTGTACAAACCACCAACTGTGGACTTTTCCAGCTTGAACGTAAACAATTTTAACAAAGACAGAATTAATTTTGTAATCGGTGATTTCAACAGCAACAGTACGCAGTGGGGCTACCAAGATGACGACGACAATGGCATGGCTGTGATCTGCTGGGCCGAGCTAAACTACCTAAAACTGATACATGACAATAAACTGCCTACTTCCTACAACAGTGGCAGACGGGCGAGAGGTTATAACCCGGACCTCATCTTCGTTAGCCGTCAAGTAACGTCCCAATGCTCAAAAGGAGTTTGCTCACCAATACCAAACACCAAGCACCGTCCAATAATGTGCCAGATCACATCTGTTGTTAAACCCCATAGCGTACCTTTTCGCCGTAGGTACAGTTTTAAGAAAGCAGAATGGTCAACATTTCAAAACCTCATGGAAGGTTCTGTAAACAACCTACCACCTGAACCAAGATTCTATGACAATTTCGTGAAGGCTGTGCAGTGGTGTTCCAAGCAATCGATCCCTAGAGGATGCAGAAGCAATTATGTTGAAGGCCTTACGCCAGAATTAGGGGACCAGTTGCAGCAATACCTGACACTGTTTGACGCAAACCCTCTATCCGCGGAAACTATCACTGCGGGCGAGCAGCTAACCGAGTCACTAGCTAAAACCAGGAGAGAGAAATGGCTGAGGACAATAGAGGAATTGGACATGAAAAGGAGCAATCAGAAAGCCTGGACACTCCTTAAACGTCTCAACAATGACCCGATTTCTCTCCAGGACATGCTCCCGTCACAGCCGACCAAATAGCCCACCAGCTTCTCAAGAATGGGAAACCCGACACCAAAATCAGGAAGTCGGAGACCAAAATAGACAGGATTGAACACCAAGAAAATTCAACTCTTACCACCCCTCTCACAATGGCAGATCTGGACAAAGCCATAGCGAAATGCAAGCTAAGGAAGGCCCCGGGCCTGGACGGGATTTTTGTTGAACAGATTAAACACTTTGGTCCCAACGTTAACCAATGGCTACTGAAACTGTTTAACAATTGCATGGAAACATGTCAGATTCCCACAATCTGGAGGAAGGCTACAGTTATTGCCATTTTAAAACCAGGCAAAAATGCTGATGACCTCAGAAATTTTCGACCCGTATCACTTCTCTGCCACATCTTTAAAATCTTTGAAAGAATACTCCACGATCACCTCTCCAGTGCCATAGAACCCTACCTGATCCCCCAACAAGCAGGTTTCCGCCCAGGGAAAAGCACTACACCTCAGGTAATTAACCTCACGCAGCTGATTGAAGACGGCTATGAGAACCAGAAAATAACCGGTGTCGCCTTTATAGACTTGACAGCCGCATATGACACCGTCAACTTACTTCTGCTAATGAAGAAGCTGTATGCCATTACCAGGGACTTTAAATTCACATCCACAGTTAGAAGTCTGTTAGAGAACCGTAGGTTCTCTGTGGAATTACAAGGGATGCATAGCAGGTGGCGGGCCCAAAAAAATGGACTCCCTCAGGTCAGCGTACTGGCACCCTTACTTTTTAACATATACACCAATGATCAACCACTGCCAGCTGGTACGTAAAACTATATATATGCCGATGACAGTGCTATGGCCGTACAGGGTGACTCCTTTGAGGATGTTGAGACAAAGGTCACGGATGCACTAGACATGCTGTGTCAGTACTCCGCCGACAATCAACTCAAGCCGAACCCTAGCAAAACACAAGTTTGCACCTTCCATCTCCGTAAAAAGCAGGCATCCCGTAAGCTGCGAGTCTTCTGGAAGGACACACTCCGCGAACACTGCGTTAACCCCAAATACCTAGGACTAACCCTAGACAGGGCTCTGACGTATATACAGCACTGTATTAACACCAGAATGAAGGTGAGCGGCAGAAATAATATTCTTCGGATAATTACGAACTCCTCCTGGGGCGCAAAGCCAGAGGTAGTGAGGACCACAGCACTAGCAGTTTGCTTCCCAGCAGGCGAAATTGCAAGCAGTGTCTGGTACAGCTCTACCCACGCTAAACAGGTCGACATTGCTCTGAACGAGACCTGCAGGCTCGTCACTGGATGTCTGAAACCGACGCCAACAGACAGGCTCTATCATCTTGCTGGGATTACACCTCCTGCAATGCGAAGAGAAGCTGCAGCCTATGGTGAAAGAGCGAGGGCTGAGATGGCAGAGAGCCATCTCCTCCACAAAACTCAGCCAGCCATCAAACGCTTGAAATCTATACGCAGTTTTCTCAGAGCAACCAAAGATTTTAGCGACCAACCTTGATCTAGGGTGGACAGATGGAAGCGGTCGGGAGAAGGGCACTGGATGGAACCAAAGGAAGAATTGGCACCAGGTTACGATGAGGACTGGATGGTCTGGAGATCACTAAACAGGCTACGCACCAACACTGCACGGTCAAGAGATAACCTTCTGAAGTGGGGATATTCTAGTACATCTAATCTCTGCGACTGTGGAGAGGTGCAGACGACCCAGCACATGTATAACTGCCCTGAATGTCCTTCACACTGCACATTAGAGGATCTGATGTTGGCAACCCCAAATGCTGTCGACGTAGCCCGCTTATGGGCCAAATGCGTATAACATTTTGTTTCTGTGCACACATATTTGTATATATATTTTCATATGCCTGTAATTAATTTTCTGTGTGCTATTCATTTTTTTATATTCCTGTATCCATGGTGCTTCTGACACGAGTAAAAAAAAGTGGGATCTATAAAGAGACAGTTTTGTTAGTTTTATATTGTTAAACAGTTCACTTCGCGATTCTTTTGTAAAAAAAAAAAAGAAAAAAAAATACTTACAATTTCCTCACATCTGGTCAAGAGATCGCACTACCACTTTTATCATTCTCATATAATCACAACTTTGTGTTCTGGCCTTCCTCACACTGTTCACCATGTTTCTCACTCTCTTTTGTAGTGTACTATTCTTTTTTTGTCACTCGATGCAATTATTTCGTCGTACACTGTTTTTCACAACGTAAATATTGCGACTCCATTACGTGTTTCATCAAAGAAACATGTTTTAGAATCGTTCTTATGCATGATAACTCCACATTAGGTATATACAAGGGAGACGAAGCGGAATGTGAAGAGAACAACGTTGTTATTGCACATCCCTTTTTGCTGGAAGAACTCCAGTTTGCGCTCTCCCAAGGGAAGGATACTGCACCTGGACCGGATTAAACTGACTGTCCAATGCTGGGACACGTCCAAGACAAAGGGACTCTGCTACTGCTCAAAATTTACATAAGTGTGTGGACACAAAAGATTAAAACGGCCTCGATGTACACATGCTGTGTCGTCCTCATCCACAAATCGGGAAAAATTTGTGATGAACCCGAGCCATATCGGCCTATCACCGTATTGCCATGTCTGGCGGAGGTAATGGAAAGGATTATTAAGCGACATTTAGAATGATTGTATGAAACCAAGAAACCATTTTAGGAAAAACAATTTCGATTTCTAAGAGCAAAAGGCAAAAGTGAAATTTCTTTATATTTAGTTACTGACATTCAGCTAAATTTCTCTCTGAAAAATTATATGATTCTTGATTTCATAGATTTGACTAAACCATACAACAACGTCGGATTATCAATTTTAGCAAAAAGATTGAAGAAACTGTAGACTCCAAAGCCACACGTTCATAACGCTGTAAGCTTTCTGTGCAGTTTGAAGGCCAACATTTTGCAACACGGAAATACATGGGAACGCAGAGAAACTAGCAGATGACTCCCTGAGGGCTCAGTCTTGGCTCCCTTATTATTCAATCTCTATACTATATGACCACTTTGCCGGTGACATGCAAATATTACGATACGCACACGACGTATGCATGTATTTCGAAGCCGGTACTCTTCAGTCCTGTCATCTGAAAATGCACACCGTGCTCATACGTCTGCATGTGTGGTGTACAGAAAGTGGCTTCGAAATCTCTGACAGCAAGCCTATTCTTATGATATTTACTCACCATAGGATTCCGCTTCCCAAACAAAGCAGCTGTGAAAACAGCTTGGGGTGATTATCGACAATAAGCTAAGATGGGCTCCTCGTAGTCAACATATCCTTAATAGCTGTAAAAAGGGCTCCACTCTCATCAGAGCTAGGACTGAAGTGTGGTGGGGCCTTGGTCGATGGACAGAGATGACTTTATATCAGTCCCTGCTAAAGACACACTTTGATTACAGACACCTACGCAACGAATCAGCATCAGACAGGACGCTCTTGAGACTTACATGAAGTACAAAGCTTTGCATATAGTTACTGCGGCGTTCATGTCACCGCAACCAACACTCTACTGACTGAAGCGAATAAACCACCGTTAAAATTGCGGCCGATATTCGTCTGCAAGAAATTCCTCTTACAATACTGTTTCGACACTTTGACGACAAATCCGGAAATCAACGTCCCACTCTGTGTGTGGAAGATGCTGAATAAATAAGGAACTTCCTCCCGTCACGGCTGAATATATGGGGATGCAGACAGTAAGGCGACAGGTGTGTAAAAGTCCTCTCCTGCAACATTACAACAACCCACACGAAACGTCGACTCTGCGGATTGATGCTAAAAGCAGCTTATCGGGTCAAAACCACGATTTAACAGACTCAACACCAATGGAATTCCTACCTCACTATAACGATTCAAATGGCTCTAAGCACTATGGCACTAAACATCTGAGGTCATCAGTCCCCTAGACTTAGAACTACTTAAACCTAACTAACCTAAGGACATCACACACATCTATGCCCGAGGCAGGATTCGAACCTGCTACCGTAGCAGTCGCGTGGTTCCGGACTGAAGCCCCTGGAATCTCTCGGTCACAGCGGCCGGCTCATTATCACGATACGTGCGTGGTGCAAACAGATAGATGCAAGTCTAGTGAAGTAGCTGGTGGTGCTTATTGATTACCCAAAAGCAAACAATAAGGCCCATACAAGCTGGATCCACACTCCAATATCATGAAAGCCAAACTGATTGCCATTCTGGAAGCCCTACTGTTCGCACAGACGTCCACAGCAGACATCATACCTACCATGTCTAATAATATGTCATTCCTACAACTGATTAGAAACCGTCGTAATAGTTGTACCAAACGCAAAGTTGCAGCAGTCGTCGACTTGTGTTTCAGATGATGAGGAACTGTCGTAATATTGTGATAATATGGATTAAGGCAATTCTACGATATCTGGAAATGAACAAGTAGATCTCCTAGCTATGAGGGCATCTCTGCATGGAACTCATAATCTTGATAGACTCCCTCTCACAGATAAGACACTCATGCTCAGATAGCGGTTGTAACCGGACTCGGAAGCGGAATAGTAGTGGACTTCTCAGATTGAAGGGCTTATTTCAATACTGGTACAAATCCATTTTTGTTCATTTTGAGATACAGAGTCCTAAAGTTAAATGAGCGCTGAAAAATCTGTAGTTGAGATACCAGAAAAATTCAAGTTTGGATCATTAATTTCAGAAGACTTATAGGCAGGACTTGTACCACTATTGAAATAATCCCCTTAATTAAAGGCGGTCACTATACACTATTTCGTCCCACGATTCCCAGAATTCCATTGTGATATTAGGTACAAACATCAAGGACCTTCATGTCAGTTATAGTACGACTGAAATTTAATCATTCGAAGTTCAAGAAATCCTGCCTTGGGCATGGCTGTGTGTGATGTCCTTAGGTTAGTTAGGTTTAAGTAGTTCTAAGTTCTAGGGGACTGATGACCTCAATTTGTTAAATCCCATAGTGCTCAGGGAACCATTTGATATCGAAGTTCAACAAATACTTCTATCGGCTCAATCTATGAGCCACAACTCTAGGCAAAAGCTTATTACAATGTGAAAGCTACTATACGAGTTGGTAAACACTGCCAACATCAAGTTATAATACCACGTGTTGCTAATCTAACGTTATTGGTACTCAGCCAGCGAAAGACCAAAGCTACTCTGCACAGTATTTACCGCTCAGTTTCTGAATGTATATCACCATGTACCTCCCATGTGGATGGGTCTGAGCACAGGAGTGACTATACGTGTGGCTGAAAGTCTCTTTGTTGCAGGAATCTAAAAGCAACTCGATTCATTGTTTCGGCGATCCATCTGTTCGCCATCTTCACGAGAACGCTGTTTCTACTCCTAAGTTCCGCTGAGAACTGATGCCAAAGTTGCAAACGACCGTCCTATATAGGCCTCCGTATGGTGCACGACGCATGCACCGTCCACCGCAGTTGCTGCCCTCCAGGACAGCGTAGGGGGCACCGCCCCAAATAGAACACCGGCAGCCGCGATATATCGCATTCAGAGACTATTTTCGAAACCTCTAACTGGTCGCATCGAAGAACGTTCTGTCTTGGTGCGCGATAGTACAGGATTCCACGACATCTTAAGGGGAAACCAATTGTCTCTATTAACGAAATTATCCCCAACCTGGTTACAGTGGCCTCTTTATGAACATTGTTCCAAAAACCCTAAGTGTTGGCAACTATCACAGTTTCGTCAAATTTCATGCCGTGTTCCTCACTGAAGCAATGTTCTGCTACTGCCGATTTTTCCTGCTGTTGTAGCCTCGTATGACGGCGATGTTCCACGCACATTTCCTGAACTGTGCGAATCGAACGGTCAATGTCAGCCTTCCCACACTGAGTCGGAATTTTCTATATGCCAGGTTTTCTAAGCCCAAATCATCTTTCACAGAGCCGAGTAGTGCCCTAATCATGGAAGTGGGACGAAACACACTCTTAATATTAAAACTCCTCAAAATTCTTCCAGTCTTAAACGAAATGTCCCAAGCATTAGGAATAAGGACTACCTATCTATGCTGCTCTTCATGCACACCATATCCCGACGACTCTACTTCTCAGAGTTAACACTTTGCTTAAAAACAACACTTAAATTTGCAAGTTCTTGGGTTAAACTGTCAGCGTCACGAATGGCGTATTCTCTGAGTAACAGGACACCACTGCTTTGGTATGATGGATGACAACTCTTAGCATGCAGATACCGATTAGTGTGCGTCGGCTTTCGGTGATTACTATGTCCAAGAATACTATCTGGCATCTGGTAGTTTTTATTTCTTTATTTTTTTTAAGCATGACATCCAAGAATGGAAGCATTACGCCAGTTTAAACCTCCATGATAAATTTAATACCAACATTATTATGCCGGGAAATCCTACGAAGTCATATACTCTGGTGCTCGTAAACTGTTTTCCTGTTCTGTTAAGATGGTATTTATTTACCTGCACAAATATTCAGTTCTCTGTGCGATAGGTTTGAAACAGTTCTCATCGCACTGATGAAGAACATTTGATTTTTAATTTACATATGTAGTTATTAATGTGGTCTGAATGGGGAATATAAAAAAATGTGCACCAACGACAGTTCATCAATTCTTATGTCTTAATAAAAGGATTTTTTTAGTATACTACCAGCCTGTCTCCTGAGTTTCGAATTCTTCTTGTTAACTCGTTTTCATATACTGTAATTGTATGCTGAATCAATCCTTTGTTAATCCTGTGTCAGATGGTACCCGAGTACGACTTGTGTAATGTCTACGCCATGAATTGTCAAAACCAATTGTAATATGACATTTCCTATGATTAGCTGGCTATGTGGAAAAGTTCTGAAGGCCAATTAATTAAAGAAAAGTTTCGATATCATACTCGCAACTATGTGACCTATCCGTTCCACGATTCCTACCACACTAACTTTCATAAGCACACATGCTCTTCTCTGTTGTGCACATACACTATGTGATCAAAAGTATCCGGACACCAGGCTCAAAATGTATTACAAGTTCGTGGCACCCTCCATCGCTAATGCTGTAATTCAATATGGTGTTGGCCTACCCTTAGCCTTGATGACAGCTTCCACTCTCGCTGGCATACGTTCAATCAGGTGGTGGAAGGTTTCTTGAGGAATTGCATCCCATTCTTCATGGAGTGCTGCACTGAAGAGAGGTATCATTGTCGATTGGTGCGGCCCGGCACGAAGTCGGCGTTCCAAAACATCCCAAAGCTGATCTATAGGATACAGGTCATGACTCTGTGCAGACCAGTCCTTTACAGAGATGTTATTGTCGTGTAACCACTCCACCATAGGTCTTGCATTATGAACAGGTCGTGTCGAAAGATGCAATCGCCATCCCCGAATTGCTCTTCAAGAGGTGAAGTAAGGAGGTGCTTAAAACATCAATATAGGCCTGTTCTGCGATAGTGCCACGCAAAACAACAAGGAGTTGAAACCCCCTCCATGAAAAACACGACCACAACATAACACCACCACCTCCTAATTTTACTGTTGGTACTACACACTCTGGCAGATGACGTTCACCCTGAATTGGCCACACTCACGCCCTGCCATCGGATCGCGACGTTGTGTACCATGATCCGTCACTCCACACAACGTTTTTCCACTGTTCAATCGTCCAATGTTTACGCTCGTTACACTAAGTGAGGCGTCGTTTGGCAGTTACCGGCGTGATGTGTGGCTTATCAGCAACCATTAGGCCATGAAATCGAAGTTTCCTCACCTCCCTTCTAACTGTCATAGTACTTGCAGCGGATCCTGATGCAGTTTGGAATCCCTGTGTGATGGTCTGGATAGATGTCTGCTATGACACATTACGCCCCTCTTCAACTGTCGGCGGTCTCTGTCAGTCAACAGACAGGGTCGGCCTGTACGCTTTTGTGACGTACGTGTCCCTTCACGTTTCCATTTCACAATCACATCGGAAACAGTGCATGTAGGGATGTTTAGGAGTGTGGAAATCTCGCGTAGAGATGTATGACACAAATGACACTCAATCACCTGACCATGTTCAAAGTTCCGCGTAGCGCCCCATTCTGCTCTCTCACGTTGCCTAAAGACTACTGAGGTCGCCGATATAGATTACCAGGCAGTAGGTGGCAGGACAATGGACCTAATATGAAGCATGTATTTGGAGGTGTCCCGATACTTTTTATCACATAATGTATCTAAGAGAGGACACAATGGCCCTTATCTCACCAAGATAGACGAATAAATGAACTGAGCAAAGTTTATTGGTCCATCTCCGTAGCTAAGCGGTGATCATCCAGCTTCGAATGCCAGAGTACCGGTCAGTTTGCTCTTGCGTGAGAACTGAGGCGAAGTTACGAGAATGTTTAATGAGAAACGAAGAGTCAAACACTGGTAAATTTGACAACGGTTGGGAAACTCGCTTGTTGACCACATGCGTCGTCAAATTTAATCCAATGGAACCTTCGGTGGAGGACACGCTACAGCCCGCCGGCATAGTGTGGTCCTGTGAGTTTCGTCGGGGAGTTTAGCTTTCTTAACATCATATTTTACATTGCACTTTCAGAATTCTAAATGTGCTGAGCAGGTCATTTCTAAGCGACGAAGGATGTGACTAACAGTTAACTACGGGGCGTGCCGATAAGAAATGCCTCCGAATTCTTTATTTGAAAAATCTTAGTGCTTTTTAAATAAAACAAACATTATTAACCTACTACAGCTTATTCTTCGTATTTACATATTTATTTCTTAACGCAGTCACCCAGGCGCCGAACATACACTACTGGCCATTAAAGTTGCTACACCAAGAAGAAATGCAGATGATAAACGGGTATACATTGGACAAATATATTATACTAGAACTGACATGTCATTACATTTTCTCGCAATTTGGGTGCATAGATCCGGGGAAATCAGCACCCAGAACAACCACCTCTGGCCGTAATAAGGGCCTTGATACGCCTAGGCATTGAGTCAAACAGATGACGTGTACAGGTACAGCAGCCCATTCAGCTTCAACACGATACCACAGTTCATCAAGAGTAGTGACTGACGTATTGTGACTAGCCAGTTGCTCGGCCACCATTGACCAGACGTCTTCGATTGGTGAGAGATCTGGAGAACGTGCTGGCCAGGGCAGCAGTTGAACATGTTCGGAATCCATAAACGCCCGTACAGGACCTGCAACATGCGGTCGTGCATTATCCTGCTGAAAAGTAGGGTTTCGCTGGGATCGAATGAAGGGTAAAGCCACGGTTCGTAACACATCTGAAATGTAAGGTCCACTGTTCAAAGTGCCGTCAATGCGAACAAGAGGTGACCGAGACGTGTAACCAATGCCACCCCATCACGCTCGCTGATACGCCACTATGGCGATGATGAATACACGCTTCCAATGTGCGTTCACCGCGATGTCGCCAAACACGGATGCGACCGTCATGAACCTGGATTCAACCGAAAAAATGACGTCTTGCCATTCGTGCACCCAGGTTCATCGTTGAGTACAAGATCGCAGGTGCTCCTGTCTGTGATGCAGCATGAAGTGTAACCGCAGCCATGGTCTCCGAGCTGATAGTCCATGCTGCTCCAAACGTCGTCGAACTGTTCGTGCCGATGGTTGTTGTCTTGCAAACGTCGCCATCTGTTGACTAAGGGATCGAGACGTGGCTGCACGATCCGTTACAGCCATGCGGATAAGATGCCTGTTATCTCGACGGCTAGTGATACGAGGCCGTTGGGATCCAGCACGGCGCTCCTTATTACCATCATGAACCCACCGATTCCATATTCTACTAACAGTCATTGGATCTCAACCAACGTGAGCAGCAGTGTAATGATACGATAAACCGCAATCGCGATAGGCTACAATCCGACCTTTACCAAAGTCGGAAACGTGATTGTACGCATTTCTCCTCCTTACACGAGGCATGACAACAACGTTTCACCAGGCAACGCTGGTCAACTGCTGTGTGTGAATGAGAAATCGGTTGTAAACTTTCCTCATTTCAGCATCTTCTTCCTTTCGGTTACATTTCGTGTCTGTATCACGTCAACTTCGTGGTGTTGTAATTTTAATGGCTAGTAGTGTGTTACTCCCAACGAGAGAGCAGTGTGTTGGTACTATCGCTACTGAAAGTGTGACTTCGTATACGGGACTACAACTGAACCGCTGTTTGTAATGTTTCATCAGTATCGATGTGAAGTCGTCGAAGGTGTTCTTTAAGTTCTAGAAACAGATAAAAATTGGATGGGGCTATGTCGGGGCTGTATGGAGGATTATCGATGACAGTAAATCCAAGGTTTAGGATTGTTACAGATGTTGCAGCACTCGTGTGTCGTCCGGAATTGTCGTGCTGAAGGAGAGGGCGCTCCACGTGTGGACGAACTCTTCGACTTCGAAACTCGATTACTGTTTCTCACGCCGAGCGTAGTTACGGAACACACCGCCATGTTACACGCTTCAGTTCAGAGCCTTGTAGCTGCATAGAGCTGCAATAATGTAGATCTGAAGAATAATAATGTGGAGCGTTCATAACATTTGTTTTACTTTAAAAAAAATTTGGGGTCCACACAAAAAAATCGGTGGCATTACTTTTCAGCACGCTCTCGTACATTGGTTACGCCTGACATGTATCGTACTCACATCAAACTTACAATGAAAGCATTAACAATTTACCGTGATGCATATATCTAAGGGTAGTATAATTACATTGTCATAAATGAGTAAGAAGAAGATCAACAAATAACTGTAAAGTGTTTTTAAAATGAAAATCGGTCTCTAATGTAACTAGAACGGAAAATGACAGCTACAAAGAAAACTGAGAGACTTTCAGCTGCGAAAAGAGAGTTACATTTAGAGATCAGTAGGATATGGAAAACAAAGGGAGCAGACACGTTTTTTGAAACAAACATAATTACTGTAAGGATATGCTTAAGATATTAAGAGATTGTGGTGGCAGAAACTTCAGCAGCACTGTTTGATGTGAAGGTTATTCACACGAAGCGCATTAGTGACTTTCTGACTTCTGAGAGATGTGAAATGCGCTGCTGGTACTAAAGCTTGAAAGCCATTTGGACGACTTTACAGGTCACAAAGGAGCAAAATTTCCGTCCCGCTGAGGGTAGGTCGAGAAATATCATATAATACTGCTGCTGAAAAGCCAACGGGACAGCACCAAGTTCGTTGCGTTGGAAACCTGTGAGTCGACGGCAATATATCAGTTACAATACGTGTTCACAGGATACTTAGCTACCCTTTAGAGACTTAAGTACGCACTATTTGTACTTCCATTGCCACGTTCGTGATCTAAACCAAATTAACAATGATACTGAAACGGATGGTCAGAGACACAGCAGCATTACTGTGATCTATGACGATACCGAATTTTGAAGACATGACTAGCAGATGTAACTGTGTGAGTGTTTCTGCACGAGCACTTTGTGTAATACATTTGTCTTACTCTGCTTGTGCTTAAGAGGAATGTATGACACAAAACGTTACCTAGCTTTAAATTCAACTCCTCCAATGTCCTCTAGTGAGGCATTATTAGTATTTCATAAATGTAATGTTGAAAGCACATATCATATCTCACAAGAATGTGGGATTATGAAATTCCGTATTCTTGTACTGAACGTTATGCCTTGAACACACCGTGTTAGATATTCGAATGACACCACTTCAGCTGCTTACCGTGAATAATTGAGTTATATCCATATCTCCGATACGACTCCTTAACCTTTTCCCTTTTTCATGCACAAATATTGTAAGGTTGAATAGTTTACAGCCCGAGAGAGATGGTTGGGAGGAAATAACTTTAATGTCTGACGCACTGGTTATGTTCATTAATTACGAAAAGGCACTGAGTGAATGGTCGGCATGTCATAGCTGAAATATTCATTATTTCGACAACAGATTTGTTTACTGGCATCAGGTGTGCCGATAGACTGATGGAAGGTTCCTGCGTACGCCTCTCACTGCACTTTTAGGTCAGGACTTCTGTTTTAGGTAGGCCTTTAAAGGAACAGATCCTTTTAAATTTGATTAAACCGCCTTCAAAGTAAGTACCGCGACGTCCTCGGCAAATTTTAGCAAAAAGAGTGGTTATTTACCCACTTAGAGCGCTCGACACTAATGTCAGCGCAACGTTGTGGTCGACACACACATTATAAAACCTTAAAACCGCACCAAGGGGAACGCTGGATCAGCTATATCAGGGACTGAGAGGTTAGGTAGTAATTTAACGAGCCATTCATATTGTCACGTCGGAAGCACATTCAAATCGAAAGCTGAAAGCCGAGTCGTCAATGAAGCACAACACCCAGCAATGAAAGCTAGTTCATTGTTGACACCATCGCACAGTGTGGTGTGCGTACTGTAAGACCTTCGGTACACATACCATCAGATTATTTGACTTGTCACTCTAACGAAGTAGGTAAGTGTCAGCAATATGTCGTGTGGTCTTATCGTGGCGTGTTTATCTTCTGCGTTAGGTCAGACGATAGAAATGCCACTTGCACACTTAGAGTAGCAGATTGACGGTGACCATCTTTAAACAGAACTTGATTAATTTTCACACACATTTATTAAAATAATAACAAGCATAAAAATAACTTAACTTGGTTCCGGATGCTATTTACAATTGACAATCTAAAGTTCCTTTGGGTCTTGGTACGGTAATCTTATACTCACATCTCTGTTACTTGACAAAGTGTCTATACATTTCTCTTCATGGCTATGTACAGGAATATGATAATCTTATTAGGCGCAGACTGAAACTTGACTATAGACAGGTACAGACAAATGCAGACAGGTACAGATTAGTGCAGACTAATGCAGACTGACTCATCGGAGGTCTGTACATTCATTATAATACCTCGTGCGTTCATGTATCACTGCTCGAGTGTGATCCGCGAGGAGAAAAGGTTCTACGTTAGCCTGCAATCTCATTGGCTGTGTTACATATTAACACGCGGATCGGTGGCAGCAGAATTTGGTCCGTCTCTATGGCAGCGCCATCTCATAGTGCGGAGACAGACGATTGCAGCTCCTGCGCATTTATGCTTAGCGTGGTGCTCTCTAGTGGGAAAGTTGTGTACGCGCTGACTACGCGGAACTATATACATAACACACAGCCTGACGAGGACTGATCCTCGGGATGGAGAGTACAGCTAACAAACATACACAGAAATTACGAACATTACATATGATAAATACTAAATAACAAATAATTGGTAAAGGTAGAGTACAAACTGGTGAACCACAGCGCGCCAGGCAATGCAGTAACCAGTAAACAAAAGATCATGTACCGCTGATCGATCCAGTATCGAGACCAACTGAAAAGAGGTAGCAGGATCTCGGACCATAAATGTATGGGGATGTACATTGGCCGCAATCTTTACTGTCTGAAATGGTTTATGGTAGACTTTAAAAAAAACTTAAAACACAATTGATCCAAATCAATTTCAGTGCACCATTGCTAAATACGAGTTCAGTGTCGTAACTACTTACCTAACTACTACATCTATACTTTGAAAACCACTGTGAAGTAAGTGGTAGAGGGTACTTCCCACTGGACCACTTAACAGAACTTCTTCCTGATTAATTCGAATATGGAGTGCTGTAAGAATGACGGCTTATATGCATCTTGTCGCGCAGTAATTCGTCTATTCTCGTCTTCTCTGACCCTATGCGCTCAAAACATAGAGGCTTATATTGTACACTCCTAGATTCCTCACTTACTGCTTATTCTTAGCTTGGGGTTGGGTTGTTTTGGGGGAAGAGACCAAACTGCGAGGTCATCGGTCTCATCGGAGTAGGTAAGGACTGAAAAGGAAGTCGGCCTTACCCTTGCAAAGGAACCATCCCGGCATTTGTTGGTAGCGATTTAGGGAAATCGCAGAAAACATAAATCAGGATGGCTTACGCAGGAATGACCGGTCGTCCTCCAGAATGCGAGTCCAGTGTGCTAACCACTGCGTCACCTCGCTCGGTGCCGATTCTTGAAGCTTGGTAAGTAGGCTTTCGTGGGATAATTGACTTTTTTTTTTCAAGCGTAAAGCAACTGAGGTTTTCCAGCATTTATGTGACACTCTTCCACTTCGAAAGAAAGTGCTGTCGTTATTTGTAAGCTTCAGCCTCTCCTGGTAGTTCTATTTGAAAATTTGTCATACGCACTACAGCAATAATGTGAGATGGGTTGCACGGCCGTTGACTGACAGCTTTTTTAGAGTTTTCTACCAATTAATTTAGCTCTAACTACGACTACCTGGTAATCCACCTCGAAGTCTCCCCGGACTATTACTCACAGATACTTGTATGAGCTGAGTGATGCCAATAGCGATTAATTGATATTGTGGGCACGGAATCCTATAATTATTTGTTTTGTAACGTGCATGGCTTCACATTTCTGAACTGTTCATAGAAGTTGCCAATTATTGCACCAGTATGAAATCTTTTCATGATCAGAATCAATATTTTTCAGGCACATCGGATACTTCGTTCTACGTAATTGAATGAACTGCAAAAATTGTGATTTTAATGTTAGCATTGCCTGCCAGGTCATTTATATACAACATGAATGCCAAGGGTCCAACCCAGACACCTGAGGCATGCGTGAATTAACTTATACGTCTGTCAATGACTCTCCATACAGTATAATGGGATGCATCCTCACTACTGAGAAATCAGGAGTTCAGTCGCAAACTTGATGTGAAACTCCTTATGAATGCATTTCTGTTAATAGGCGTACGTGTGATTCTGACTAAAATGCTTCTAGTAAATCAAGAAATATTTTAGCTACTTCATTACTTTCATCCATGAATTTCACTATGTCATGTGAGAAACGAGAAAGGTGAGTTTCGCACAGCTGACAGGTTTGAAATTCATACTGCTTGGCATGGAGGAGAACATTCTCTTTTAAGTACCTCATAACAGGCTTCAGAATGCAATCAAACAATCTACAACCGGTGTAGGCCAAAGACATTGGACAGTAATTTTGTAAGTCACTGCTCCTATCCTTCTAGTTCGCAGATCTGATCTACACTCTCTTCCAACTACAGGACACATTATTTTTTGAGCTGTCTTTAATTACCGTTATACACTATGTGATCAAAAGTATCCGGACACCTCCAAAACCTTACGTTATACTTATTAGGTGTATTGTGCTGCCACCTACTCCATATCAGCGACCACAGTAGTAGTTAGACATCATCAGAGAGCAAAATGGGACAGCCAGCAGGAACTCACATGGTGAGGTGGGTGGGTGTCACTTGTGTCGTACGTCTGTGCAAGATTTCCACACTCCTAAACATCCCTAGGTCCCCTGTTTTCGGTGTGATAATGAAGTGGAAACGTGAAGGGACACGTACAGTACAAAAGCGTACAGACCGACCTATTCTGCTGACTGACAGAGACCGCCTACAGTTGAAGAGGGTCGTAATGTGTAATAGGTAGACATCTATCCAGACCATCACACAGGAATTCCAAACTGCATCAGGATCCACTTCAAGTACTATGATAGTTAGGCTGGAGGTGAGAAAACTTTGATTTCATGGTCAAGCGGCTGCTCATAAGCCACACATCACGCCAGTAAATGCCACACGACACCTCGCTTGGTGTAAGGAGCGTAAACATTAGACGATTTGACAGTTGAAAGCCATTGTGTGGAGTGACGAATCACGGTACACAATATGGCGATCCGAAGGGAGGGTGCGCGTATGCCGAATTCGCGGATAACGTCATCTGCAAACGTGTGTAGCACAAACAGTAAAATTCGCAGGTGGTTAATTATGGTGTGGTCGCGTTTTCGATGGAGGGGGCTTGCACCCCTTGTTGTTTTGCGTGGCACTATCACAACACTGGCCTACACTGATTCTTTAAGCACCTTCTTGCTTCCACTGTTGAACAGCAATTCAGAGAGGGCGATTGCATCTTTCAACACGATCGAGCACCTGTTCATAATGCACGGCCTGTGGCGGAATGGCTACACGAAAATTACCTTTGTGATGTTTTGGAATGCCGACTTCGTGCCAGACCTCACCGACCGACAACGATACCTCTCGTCACTGCAGCACTCCATGAAGAATCAGCTGCCATTCCCCAAGAAACTTTCCAGCATTTGATTGAACGTATGCCTGCCAGAGTGGAAGCTGTCATCAAGGCTAAGGATAGGCCAACGCCATATTGATTTCCAGCATTACAGGCGGAGGGAGGCATGAACTTGTAACACATTTTCAGACAGATGTCCGGATTTTTTTTGATTACATAGTGTATGTGCTCTTCTCTCTAGCAACCGAATTATAGGACCCATAATGAACACCCTTTTGTTGCAAAAAAAGTAGAAAAATCAGTCATCCTGACAGTGATGACAGCTGCTGACAACAAAATTTACAATCTTGACAGTCATGTAAATACTAATTCTTATCATAGAGAAAGGACTGAATGATAGAATACCATATGGTACGAAACAGAAGTTTTAAAGAAAGAATTCAAAAAATACTATTTACGAAGGTTAAAGCCCAGACCATAAATTGACCAAGGATAGCATTTATCCTAGAAGAGAGTTGTAGCCGCAACGAGTTCGCTGTTGCTACAATGAATTCGGCAATGGAGATGTTAGCTTCACTTCTCTCTTGTACTCTTGCAATAGTAGTACGCATACTAAGTGCTTTTAGATTGTTTTAAAACCGGTCTGAAGTTTAAAAGTTTTATGGTTGGAAGTATTAGTTAGAATTCGGACTGAATTAAAATAATCTTTACCGTTTAGACAGATAACGGGATAGTTGATATATGAGACAGAAAAATAACTCGTGTGATTGCTGATTTGTGATGGGACTTAGCCCTCGTGATACTTAATAGTCACGAACATCAAAGGACACAAACGAACACTGATCACCGACGTGAACTCAATTATTAGACGTGAGTAGGAAGCAGATAAACGCAATCACGAAGAACTTACAATTGCACCATGTTGTCTGAAGCTATCGTCAAACTCAGAATTTCTGATGCTAACAGACGCAACTCCCTGAATGAAAATTCGGTGTGGGTCCCCAGTGTAGGGACAAATACTTACGAAAAACAATAAACTTCAATTCAACTTTAATTCTTCTTATCGCATACATCGTTTAACGGACGTTTCAAGTGTATTGGTGGAATTAACTGATTCTTCGGGTAACAAAAGAGTAAAAAGTGATTTAGTAAAAATTTAACTGTAAACAGAAATAAGCTTACACCGAAATACGACGCATTCTGAACATTGCTCAAGGGTATGTTATCTCTGGAATTACATTGTGTAGTTGTAGTATACGCGACGTAGCGACGCCTTGACGACGGAATAATAATTAACAACTCAATATCCTTGCAAAAATCATGATGTGACATCATCTTGGGTGATGGGTTGATGATTCAACATAATGTTTTCAACGTTTGAATAACCATTCTCAAACCAGGCATGAGAACTATAGTCAGCCAGTTCGCGTAAACTTAAAAGTCTGTCACGAACATCCAAAGGGCTTTTGGTTATCATTTCAGATCAAGGGAGTCATCGCGGTATCAAGTGGTACAGTCGCTATATTTATAAGTGGAGAAGATCGATAGACATCGAACACCACTGCTTTAATTACAAGCAAGGACAGCGCACACACTCCGGCGTGCTGCTCCATCGAGACGTTGATATCAGTTTTGAGAGACAGTATCTGAAAAGTAACCAAACCGCGAGAGGAGTTTGTTTTTGTTATAGTTATAGACGGGCGTTGAGATCGACGGACGCCGTTCCACGTCATCTCGACTGGGACTACCATCATCATCATCATCATCATCATCATCCTCATCATCGAGCCGAGACAAAACGAGACGTCACAACTGGTATTTAAGGGACCTTCATAAAAATGGATCAATTGGCCCCCTAGTGCAATGGGACTTAACTTCTGAGGTCATCAGTCCCCTAGAACTTAGGACTACTTAAACCTAAATAACCTAAGGACATCACACGCATCTATGCCCGAGGCAGGATTCGAACCGGCGTCCGTGGCTGTCGCGCGGTTCCAGACTATAGCGCCTAGAATCGCTCGGCCACCTCGGCCAGCAAGAGACTTTCAAACGTAGACACTTTTGTTGTAAATGCTGTGGCAATTGATCTGTAGGATTTTAATAGTTTGGTCTGTGGTTGGAGGCATTTTTTAAATTCCAGTTAGAATTCTTCGCGATCTGGTACAGCTACTGTTATATGGTCGGGATGGAGAGTTTCCTAATCGAAAAATCCTTGTTTACACAGCACATATACACCGCGATGACAAAAATCATTAGACTGCGATATGCACACATACAGGTGGCGACAGTATCGCGTACACAATGTATAAAAGGCAGTGTGCTCGCGGAGCTGTCATTTGTTCTCAAGTGAAGAGGTGTACGACATGATTATAGTCGCACGGCGGGAAATAACAAACTTTTAACGCAGAATGGTATCTGGACCTAGACGAATGGGACATTTCATTTAGAAATTCGGTAAGGAATTCAATGTTCTGAGATCCACAGTGCCAAGAGTGTGCCGAGAACACCAAATTTCAGGAAGTATCTCTCACCACGCACAACAACGTGGCTGACGGCCTTCTCTAAACGACCGGGAGCTGCGTAGAGTTGCCAGTGCTAACAGACAAGCAACACCTCGTCAAGTAACAGCAGAAATCAATGTAGGACTTACGACTAACGTATCTGTTTGGGCAGTTCGGCGGAATGGCAGCAGACGACCTACGCGAATTCCTTTGCTAATAGCACTACATCGCCTGCAGTGCATCTCCAGAGGTGGTGGCGATATCGTTTATAGCCAAGACTACTGTAAAATTGTGGCCTGTTCAAATGAACGTCGATTTCAGTTGGTAAGTGCTGATGGTAGGATTCGAGTGTGGCGCAGGCCACGCGAAACCATGTACCCACGATGCTAATTAGGCGCTCTGCAAGCCACTCCCGACTCCTCAATGGTGTGGGCTTTGTTTACACGGGATAGACTGGATCCTCTGGTCCAATTGAGCCGCTCATTGACTGGAACTGGTTATGTTCGACCACTTGCAGACCATTTACAGCCATTCGTAGACTTCACATTTCGAAACAAGAATGGAATTTCATTGATGACAAGGCGCCATGTCAGTGGGGCACAGTGGTTCTTCGTTTCTTTGGAGGACATTCTCAGTTAGAGGGAATGATCTGACCACTCAGATCCCCCGACATGGGACAAATGGAGAGGTCAGTTCGTACACAAAATCCTGCACTGGCAACAGTTCTGCTATTATAGACAGCTACTGAGGCAGCGTGGCTCAGTATATCTGCAGGGGACTTCCAACGACCTGAGGAGTCCATGCCACGTCGAGCCGGTGCACTACGCTGGACAAAAGGAGGTCCGACACGATATTAGGAGGTATTCTATGAGTTTTGTCATCTCAGTGTGGTAAATTAGATAGCAAGGAACTTCTTATATGTAGCCCAGACCTGACCAATTTAAAGGCATGCTCAAAGGAAACCAAAGTGTTTTTCTTAATGAGCCACGAAGAAGTTCCGGAATGCAATAGCATAATTTGAAACCTATATGAATTCAGTTGAATGTCAAGTTATAGCGGTCTAAATGTACAGTCAATTTCCCGCCTGGAAGGCGGCGCGTGGGTTGGATCAGGAAAAGGTAAAACACGTCGGTACTGCTCTATGCTTTACTCAAGCAATAAGAATACATAACTTGGAATGAGGTGCGAAGCTAATGCGAAGTGTCCTAGCTGGCTGCACCTGATGAAATGAGTAGAATCTGTAGCGGAGCTCGTAGGGCTCCACAGCACCAGCTAGAGGACGCTGCCGCCGTTGTCTCGTGGTAACCTTTGAAACTATGTGGCATCGTTACTATCGATACCACGCAGTTCGCAGGATTTAACTATTTCAGACTGAGGGGACAAACATTAACGTGCTAAAGTAAACTGGGACATAGAGTTGCCAACATCGTTTCTAAAGTAATGCATATTCAAAGCTTATCAGACTACTTACTGTAGCAGTGCAAAGAAGCATCGTAACATGTCGTCAGTAGTGTGATATTTGTAAAGCTTTTGAGAAGTGTTAATTTCTATTCGAATGCAAAGGAAACTACAGAGAAAATAATCAGATTCAGTAGCAGAGAATCTAACAATACCACCACTTGCAAACTAGGTTAGAAATCAGATGAATAATGTTGCTCACACAGCATATGTTCGCTTTTTCGGCAACAACAAAGTCATTGACTTTGGATGGCATCGTCAGAATGGAAATAATGAAGTCACTGTAAAAAAAAGTAATTAATTTTGTCACTTATCTTGAATATATTCCCACGCAGATTTCGTCGAAGTTGTTATGGCTCATCTTGTTGATTCTAGGGTGATTCCAATTTGACTGCTAGAAGGTCCAGATCTGTATTTTAGCAATATTTGAAGGCCTAACAAATGCGTTTTTCAGGAAATTCTTAATGATCAAACAATCCCAGATCAGAACAATGGTAAGGTAGAAATAATGTTTGACTTGGTGTACACGATCCACATTTTTATTAAACTTCTTGTAAATTCACATATACGTCTTCTTGATTGTCGCATCATCAAGAAAACAGTTTTTTATCAATCTTCGTATATTTAATTCTCACTTTAACCAAACACAAGACTTGACTGTTCTTTTACAAAGCAAAATAACAACTTAACTTCTGCAAAGTGCAACAAAGACTGCTCTGTGCGCATTCGCGCCAAAACGGTTACACGTAAGTCAAAGATGATGACAGTCTCGCAGAAATGACTACACACAAGAACCATATCACTGGAATATATCGATACATCGGAGTGCCTATACATTAATAAAACCAAATGTGAATATTGTCACAAAATATGTCTGTTACTTCGAAAAAAGTAGTACGATATTATTGTTATCGAGAACTGGGGTTTGAGTGCCGTAATGGACACGTAAATAAAGAACCATTACAAAACCATCTAGTAAGAGAGAAAAAAAGAGACAAATGGATACCGAATTCTGTAAAAGAAATTCTATACCATATATCCTCAAACATTCCATTCCAGTAGCAGTCATGGAAGTCATAAAGCCCATTTACAGAGATCTGGCACATCCTGACTTGTTCAGAAAGTGTCTCAATGGACCGCCAAAGAAACCAAATGAGTCATTCGGCAATCTCATGTGGACTAATATTCCAAAAAATATTTTTATCGAGAGGACGACCGTAAAATGAGGGATCTATGATGCTGTTATTTCTTGTAATAATAGCAGCATCCATAGGTTGCAAGTAGTACGAAGTATGGGAATTAATCCTGGAGTATACTGCATCAGAGAATTTCAACGGATGGCGAAGGTTCGCACTGACAACGCATAGTATGTTCCAGAAATGGCAGGGAGAAAAAAAAATACAACTGATCCTTGGAAAGTGATTAAGGGAATGATACACAGCATGTTGTAGGGTACTTCTCAATGAAAAAAAATTTAAAAACGAAACATATATCTGACGAATTTCAGGCACTGCAAACTTTAGTAGCTGATCCTAAAAATGTAAGTTTTGAGCTGCCTTTTTTCCTAAATTTAAGTGGCCACTTCGAGTTGAATATTCAAATTATTTGTACACTTCACAACGAAAAGACGTGTTACGTCCAGCAAAATTTTCTTATCCATTGCTAAACTGGTTTCTGAAATACAGAAACGCCAGTTAACCAAAATTTTACATTTTCGAAATACGACAGTCCAACTAACCCGAACCATCATAAATAGTCCAGAAGCCGCTGCACATTCAATGGTGTACGGTACTTCGAACCAATATTAGCGATATTCTGGCCTGCTCCTTTCGAATTTGGAGCAAAGGAAAACTTACTATACCGAATCGCGCGATCTAATCTCCCTTATCTTCACTATCCCTACGCGAAATATTATACGGAGACAGGAAGTCGTCGCACATTATTACTGGAAGGCCGGTTCTCTGAGCCCAGTAGGACTTCGCGGGAACTATGTTTCTCCAAACGATTCCATTAACGTCTTATAGCATTTATGTTATATTTTAATACGGGCTACATCAACCGATTACGATCGTGGTACCGCGCTTCTGAATTCATTTGATCCCTGCTGACATACCTGCCTGATATAGACTCCAAATATGGAACAGTATTCTAGAACTGGTCACTCCGGCGACTTGTGAGCGACTTTCTTCACAATGACACCGTATGTTCGCCGAAACCTCACAAGAAATATAAGCGTTTCACCTGCCTTTTTTTAATAACGACTTCAAATGCTCGTTCCATTTCATATGTTTATGGGTGTTATCGGTGAATATTTAAAAGTCGAGGGCCACTTACAGCAGTCGCCGAAACGTTAGTAAGACACGCTATCGTCGTCTCATACACGGAAAAATATTATTTGAGTTGACAACGGTGGTGAAAATGAACGCTAGATTATACGGGTACTTACCACATTTTCCTCATATTTACAAGCATTCACTTCTTTACAATGACGTTTTCTTATTTCTCCAACGTAGTAACAAAGTGTGGTTCATATAAAAAAGAAAAAAGAAAAATTAGGATTTAACGTCCCTTCAACATCGACGTGATTAGAGACTGAGCGCAAGTTCGGTATGATTCATGGATGGGTAAGGAAATCGGCCGTGCCCTTTCAAGCGAAGGACACAGTCATTTTCCTGGAGCGATTCAGACAAATCACGGTAAACCAAAATCTGGATGGAAGGACACGGATTTGAACTGTCGTTCTCCCGAATGCGAGTACCGCATGGTTAGTGGTTCGTATATGTAATATGAAGATCTTCATAATGTAGATAAGAAACGTGACTACAGGAAACTGCACATTGGTAGCACTCCATACATATTACGAAGAAGCCAAACATGTAAACTACCTAAAAAAGAATTATAGTTTACATTATTTGAAGATGACTTATGATGTGAGCAATACAGATAACGAGAAAACAACACTGCCTCGCAAACGAAAGTGTAGCACTCAGAAGAGATACTTCCCGCGTTCAGAGCGTATCTACTCTTTTTTCACTGAATACTAAATTGAGGTAAATTTACAAAGAACTTAGCAGTAAGAGCGCACTTATGATAAAGACTTGGCATCCATAATAGCCTGGATGCATCCACCGATTCGTTCGGGAAAGGTGTCATAAAGACGTTGCATCATTTCCTACACCAAGAGCCCCCAAAAATTGGTCCTTGATGTCCTGCATTCTATCATTCGGATACAGTTGATGTCGGAGATGCTCCAACACATTTTTAAATTGCTCTGAGCACTGTGGGACTAAACAGCTGTGGTCATTAGTCCCCTAGAACTTAGAACTACTTAAACCTAACTAACCTAAGGACATCACACAACACGCAGTCACCACGAGGCAGAAACACATTTTTTATTGTGCACAAATCCAAGGATCTTGCGGGGCACTGCAGTACACCAATATTACTGACAGTTAACAAGTAAAACTTATGGACGAGCATTGTGCAAAACTGAACAACGGTTCTGTCCCGTGAGAGTTAACGCATGAGGACGCACGGGGTCCGTGACGTACTGTAGTTCCTTCAATCACTAGTAGCTGTCATGTAAAATCATACACCTCCCCCCCCCCCCCCCCCCACACACATCATAACAACAGGGTTAACTCCGCAATGTTGGTCCAGAACATTAGAAGAATGGGACCTCTCACCAGTTCGCTACCATACTCGACACAATGATGTATCGCTGGGCACAGTGTAATACCACACACGAGCAGTCCATTCTTCCCGGTCACGGCACCGCTCCAAATGCGGCCGCTTGTGTTGTGGTGTCATTCCTTAATCTGGATGCTGGTCTCCAACCAATGGTGCCGCCTGGCGTAGAATGTATTTAATGCATTCAATTGCATATCTACTCTTTTTACCTCTGCGTTACATTCCAATGGGGTTCGTGCTTTCAGACACAGCAGTTCACTGTATTACTTTTTAAAAAATGGTTGAAATGGCTCTGAGCACTATGGGACTTAACGTCTGAGGTCATCAGTCCCCTAGAACCTAGAACTACTTAAACCTAACTAACCTAAGGACATCACACACATCCATGCCCGAGGCAGGATTCGAACATGCGACCGTAGCAGTCACGCGGTTCCAGACTGAAGCGCCTAGAACCGCACGGCCACACGGCCGGCTTGTATTACTTTAATTAAGAATGGTAGTTTCCTTAAAATGGGTATATCGTTCCCTCTGTCTTTTCGCTTTGTTTGTCCGATACAGTGTGCAGTACACAACGCAAATAGGAAAGTTAGACTGTTTCTGATCAACGAACATCGGGTCTGCGCATGACTTCAGGCCACTTAGTATACCTGTTCAACCTAATTTCTGGACAATTTAACAATCTCTGGTGAACATAAAAATATCATTTGACATGTGTGGTTCACACAACTATTTATCCAAGTTTATCTCGGTGTGTCTATAGCCACATGAAAGTTAATCATTTTCTGAATCTAGTGTTTACACTCTGTGAATCCTTCTCGTAAAGAGGGGAGTCATCATTTTATTTCTGCAACTTAAGCGTGCTGACATAATTATAACCGTCCGTTCTGTTCCATCGATTGATTCGCTTTTGTCAGTGAGACAAAAATTAGTCGATGGTGGAAAAAGTAACAAAAGTATTTCAGGCATGTAGCTTACAGACTCATCTATAGTGGCAGTACTGTGTTGTGTTTTCATTGTAGTACACTTACAAGGATAAGAAAACTTATTTGCTAGTTTGTGAGTTATGGAAACCACAGATATTCCAGCTGCTACTCCTACACATACATACCTACTTTCGTATGTAATTTGGAGTACTTAGGAAGTTGATCACAAAGGGAATAGGGCGCAAACTAGCTGCGGGGACGACCTCGTGGTCTTGTACGCGAGCTCAGGCATTACCGTAATCGATACGACGTGTAACTACTGACTCCGCACAGCTTGTACTAACTTGTCCTCTGCGGCCTGGAGGGAGAGACTTGAGCTGACGTCAAGGGGTGGGAGAATGAGAGGGCTACGTACATTCTCTTTACTTACGCGATACTGCTACAGAGGCACCAGCGAACGCCCGCCGTACGATTGATTGCTGTGGTTCGTATAAGACCTTAACGGGGTTAGGGATATGAATATCTGTCGATTTCTTGATATCGATACTTATGGTCCCAAGTACGAACTTAACTAATTACAAGTACTGGATGTATTTACTAGTGTGGAGATAATTATAACTTTTCACTACTACTTTACTAAGAATTGAAGTGTACTCAGCATCTATGTAATATACACGAAACTCATCTGCAGAAATAAAAGCTACGTACCATGTGTAGTCTACGCCGAGGTGAAAAAAAGTCATGGAATAACGATTTACATATACACATGTTGCGGTAATATCTTGCACGCCAAGTATAAAAGGCCAGTGCATTAGCAGAGGAGATACAGTTGATTCACGAGAAAAGATTTCCAACATGATTATGGCGGCACGACGGTAATTAACAGACTTTTAAGGAGGGATGGTAGTTGGCGCAAGATGCATGGGACATTTCATTTCAGTAATTGTTAGGAAATTCAATGATCTGAGGTCCTCAGGCACAAGAGTATGCCGAGAACACCTATTTTCTGGCACCACCTCTCACAACGGATAACGCAGTGGCCGACGACCCTCACTTAACGACCAAGAACAGCGGCGTTTGAGTAGAGCTGTCAGTGCTAAGAGATACGCAGCACTGCGTGAAATAACCTTGGATGTCAATGTCGAACTTACGACGAAAGTGTCCGTTAGGGCAGTGCGGCGAAATCTGCCGTTGGTGGGGCACGGCATCAGATGACCGACGCGAGTGACTTTGCTGACAGCACGACGTCACCTGCAGCTGTACTTCTTGGCTCGTGACCATATCGGTTGGATCTAGGCGATTGGAAAACCGTGACCTAGAGGGACGAGTCCCGATTTTAGTTGGTAAGAGGTGATGGAAGTGTTCGAGTGTGGAGCAGGTCCCAAAAAGACGGACTCAAGTAGTCAACCAATCTTTTGGTAGCTCCGTAGTGGTCTGGGCTGTGTTTAAGTGACATGGCCTGTGTCCTCTGCATGCTCGACTACTTGGAGACCATGTGCAGCTGTTCATGGGCGTCATGTTCCCAAACAACGATGGAATTTGTATGGATGGCAGTGCTTCGCCGCACCGAGCCAGAATTGTTCGCGATTGGTTTGGAGAATATTCTCAACAATTCATGTGAATAATTTGGCCATCCAGATCTCCCAATATAAATCTTATCGAGCACTTGTGGGACATAATCTAGAGGTCAGCCCGTGCACAAAATCCTGCACCGGGAACACCTTCGCAATTATGGACGGCTCTAGAGGCGGCGTGGCTCAGTAATTTTGCAGGGGACTTATACAATGACTTGTTGAGTCCATTACACGTAGTGCTACCGCACTACGCTGGGCAAAGGGAGGTCCGACATGGTATTAGGAGATATCCTATGACTTTTGTCACTTTAATCTACAATGAACATCTCTGGTTTCCTTAACAGATGTCATTAGCATTAAACTCGTATGTGAACAACATGTAGGTTCAAAAAGTTAATATATTTAGGCAGTGCATCAGAAAAGAAAAGGATTGAATAGATATGACTTTCACTGTTCATTTTTTTTCTTTTATCAACGACTACATACAGAGTGCCAAAAAAGTACTAACTGTAGAATCACTTAGATTGTTATGGAGGATGAAGACAAACATTTTCGTTGTTTGAAACAAATGTCACAGGTGCACCATTTCCGCGCTAGGTCTCCTTTGAAAACAGAACTGCATCTTTCGACTAGGAATGGTAATTTTGCATTTCCTATAACAATGTGCCCGTCTCCTGATGAGCAGTTACATTATCATTATGTTATTTACGTTTTCATGAAAGTGCTTCCCAACTCATTCCCTTGAACTTCTTTTTATACGTTTGTGTGACGGGGTAGGGAGAGATCAGCGTTTGGTGTACACTAATATAAACGGACAACATTTTTAACTGTATCTCTAAAACAGTATTCTGCACCGGGCAATTTTAACAACGTCTCTCAGAGTCAGTTGCGTCAAACTTTTAAATGAGACGTAGGGGGGAAACGGTGCACTTCTGACATTTTAGTTACATAAAATAATCTCGCAGTTTATTTGCTCTAACACTCTACAATTTTGTACACGTAGTTTTTCACGCAATGCATATACTGCTTTCGTTTGTGTTTCATTTTTCAGTCTTGATGGTTCTTGCATATGATCTAATTTCCACATTTCGTTTAATATTCTAAGTCTTCTGTGTTAAAAGAAAGATTCAGAAAACTCAAAAAAGCAATCCATACCTTGCATTATTTTCAGTACTGATATTATCCAGGGTGTGATACAGTAGCTGAGGGATCAGCACAGCTGACTGCTACTCGGAGTACTCGCGTTCGATTACCATCACTGCTAAGAAATTTTCGTTGGTAAAAGGACTGGACCGGAATGCACGCAACCACGTGTTGCCAGCTGCGGAGGTACTTGACCGGGAACCTGACCAGGGCACGAAAACTGACAAAGACTAGGAGAACGATGTACTGACACCACCCACCTTCATACGGCATCCAATGCCTCCATTGGTGGAGGACGACACGGTGGTCGGCGAAACCGATGGCTTGCGAAGGTCTGTGGAAGCAGTTTAACGGCCCGTGAGCACCTGTGGATGCAGTTTATGTCTTACTGATACAATCTGGTATCAGAAGGAAATATCATATCACATCTGGTATTGGAACGTACTTACAGTCAGTACGGCAAGAGGGGTTCCATAACACGTTCATAGGTTGCACATCTAGAGGCTCTTTTCTGTTGCTGGGGAGAAGGAGGGGACGCTGATCACATTCTGTTATGGTGCCCAAGACTCCACGCAAGTACTGAAATCCTTCTGGAAGAACTTGTAGAGCTTGCTCATGACCACAAACTTTTCTGCAGAAGCGTCAGCGTCGCTACAGGTATCCAGAAAATATTCCAACACACATTTTTCACTTCTCAATTGAAAGTTGGTAACAGCACTGGCAGTTGTGAAAGCTGGCAACAGCGCTGCTGGTTGTCAGGGATCTCCTTTTGATGTGTTGAAGTATAAATACCATACAGCCACGTCTTCGTAAGTTAGAGAGCTTCACATTCCTTATAACAACTTTATTTAAGTAGATCATAACAACCTGTGATTAATATACTTAGTGGGAAATTTGTCAATAATTACATGTGCAAGCATTATAAAAACATGTGCCCAAACTATCTAAAAAGAAGCACTTGGAACTTATCACAAAAACATTATATTTACTGATGGTGAAGCACTTGGAACTTATCACAAAAACATTATATTTACTGATGGTGACGAATGTCAAGACTTGCCTAAATCTTGAGTGATAATCTTGGATTTCTATTCGCTAGCGGAGGTCTCCCAATTGCAGTACTGTTACATCATACTTTCGATCTGAATATAGATGCGAATTTATTTGGACTTGGAGATATTTTAGAAATTCTTTAATTTAGTACACACTTGTTTGGGTTTCTGCGATCAGGTGCTAGGGTTTTTTAATCTGCAGTTAGTAGGCACGTACCAATTTACAGTTCACAAGAACATGACATGCTGCAGCTGCGTGGGCGAGACAACTTGAAGGTGGACGAATAGTACTAGCAAGTCCGGCAGTAGTTACCAGGTCGTTCTCAAAACAGCAACAAATAGTCCTCAGGGCAAATCAGCATTCTAATCGAGTTGCAGGAAGCCAATAGCGCGTCTCGAAGAGGGTGTCAACAGTTTTCACGTGGTAAATTACGTGTCCCTGTAGAATCCGCGCACTGCATGAAAACGCTTCCTGGATTCTACGTGGCGAGAGCAGCTAAGTCGCCTATTCTGAGCAGTCTTGTACACGAACCTCTTTGACTTCGTAATATCGATAACTTCTGTGGTGGAATCATCAAAAATACAAAATTAAACAATCCAGTTCAGCCACGTTTCCGCTTCCTACTTTATAAGCGTTGGAGAGAGACAAATAATTAAGTAAACGTATTTTTCAGTTCAATCGAACAATGTCATACGGAACTGTATACTTGCGTAGCTCATCTTTAAGAAAGACAGTGTTCATTACGCAAAAGCGTTGCATAAGAGTAATATGTAATCCTCACTCTCGAACTCTTGTGTTCAACTGTTTCGGGTGTTGTGTATTTGAACTACATCATCATTATATGTTTCTCTTATTACTTTGTGGAAATAGAGCAGAGTTCCGAATGAAAATTTGACATCAAAATTACAGTTCTGAAAAAAAACGAACGTCATTACTCTTCATTAAAATTTAACTTATCTCAAAACTTGATAAATAATCCTGATACCAGAGGTATCAAATGCGTGACATACGTTAAAGAAAGATTTCAAAGCTGAAAAGTTTTCATTTGGGTTGGTCCCGTATTCCATTGAAGATATTTTATTTAAATACACTCCTGGAAATGGAAAAAAGAACACATTGACACCGGTGTGTCAGACCCACCATACTTGCTCTGGACACTGCGAGAGGGCTGTACAAGAAATGATCACACGCACGGCACAGCGGACACGCCAGGAACCGCGGTTTTGGCCGTCGAATGGCGCTAGATGCGCAGCATTTGTGCACCGCCGCCGTCAGTGTCAACCAGTTTGCCGTGGCATACGGAGCTCCATCGCAGTCTTTAACACTGGTAGCATGCTGCGACAGCGTGGACGTGAACCGTATGTGCAGTTGACGGACTTTGAGCGAGGGCGTATAGTGGGCATGCGGGAGGCCGGGTGGACGTACCGCCGAATTGCTCAACACGTGGGGCCTGAGGTCCCCACAGTACATCGATGTTGTCGCCAGTGGTCGGCGGAAGGTGCACGTGCCCGTCGACCTGGGACCGGACCGCAGCTACGCACGGATGCACGCCAAGACCGTAGGATCCAACGCAGTGCCGTAGGGGACCGCACCGCCACTTCCCAGCAAATTGGGGACACTGTTGCTCCTGGGGTATCGGCGAGGACCATTCGCAACCGTCTCCATGAAGCTGGGCTACGGTCCCGCACATCGTTAGGCCGTCTTCCGCTCACGCCCCAACATCGTGCATCCCGCCTCCAGTGGTGTCGCGACAGGCGTGAATGGAGGGACGAATGGAGACGTGTCTTCTTCAGCGATGAGAGTTGCTTCTGCCTTGGTGCCAATGATGGTCGTATGCGTGTTTGGCGCTGTGCAGGTGAGCGCCACAATCCGGACTGCATACGACCGAGGCACACAGGGTCAACACCCGGCATCATGGTGTGGGGATCGATCTCCTACACTGGCCGTACACCTCTGGTGATCGTCGAGGGGACACTGAATAGTGCACGGTACATCCAAACCGTCATCGAACCCATCGTTCTACCATTCCTAGACCGTCAAGGAAACTTCCTGTTCCTACAGGACAATGCACGTCCGCATGTATCCCGTGCCACCCAACGTGCTCTAGAAGGTGTAAGTCAACTACCCTGGCCAGCAAGATCTCCGGATCTGTCCCCCATTGAGCATGTTTGGGACTGGATGAAGCGTCGTCTCACGCGGTCTGCACGTCCAGCACGAACGCTGGTCCAACTGAGGCGCCAGGTGGAAATGGCATGGCAAGCCGTTCCACAGGACTGCATCCAGCATCTCTAAGATCGTCGCCATGGGAGAATAGCAGCCTGCATTGCTGCGAAAGGTGGATATACACTGTATTAGTGCCAGCATTGTGCATGCTCTGTTGCCTGTGTCTATGTGCCTGTGGTCCTGTCAGTGTGATCATGTGATGTATCTGACCCCAGGAATGTGTCAATAAAGTTTCCTCTTCCTGGGACAATGAATTCACGGTGTTCTTATTTCAATTTCCAGGAGTGTATTAGTAACTGATATAGAGCATGAATGTAATAAACATACTTGTTTTAGTAGTCCAAATATTATTATTATTATTATTATTATTATCAAAATGCTGCCAAGTAATACTAGTCTCGTCGCAGATTTACTACTTTCATGAATTAGTCTGCACCCAGTAGGCAATGGTATCATTGTACTAGTGACAGCAGTCAGTACAGGTTGTGGTTTGAATGGAGTTACAACTTCGATGCTTAGAGTTCATTCCAACACATGTTGGATGGCTAACGTACAGCAAGAGATTTTGATCACTATCAAACACAGAAGAACAAATATTCTACTGCTATGCTACTGGTATTGGGTTTTGATCAGCATATAGGCCACCAGACTCTGACAAACATAGTTCGTCCAGTAAGTAATGTTTCGAAGACAGTCCAAGAATGTGACAATATCATACGAGTTTTCTGCTCGACATAGTGCCACCCACCCTCGGAGACTCAGCTTTCTCTACGTACTGTAGTACAGAGTGCACTATTTGCTTGCAGTAGCGAATCACCTGTAGATAGAGTACAAAGCATAAATGGCTGCTCTGGATGTGGAGACATCGACGTCTTCAGCAGTGGCCATGACATCGTAAGATGCCCACCGTGTCAAGGTAAAGAATTTCGCTCCCAAAAATCAAATGGCCAAATCTGTATTTGGTGTAAAAGACAGAAACCTCAGGGTGTATTGTTCCGTCGATGACAGGATCATTAGAGATGAAACATTAGCTCGGATTAAGGAAGGATGTAGAGAAAAATTGACTGTCTCCTTTTTGATGGAAATTTCCTCTCATTTACTTTAAGCAATCTATAGAAACGACGGGAAACATTAATACAGATGTCTGAAACGGAAATATAGGGCCGTCTGCATCTACATCCACACGTATATTCAGCAAGACAGGAATTTTGACTGGCCAGCTAAATGACGGTATATTAATCTTGAAATTTTAAACATTTGATTGGCAATGATCCAGCAACCATACGCTATTTAATTGCAGGACGTATATGCAGCCACATCGGTTGCCAAAAATTTTATGTCACTTGGCCACGGTTTCTACTGCACTATTGCAATCTTCACCATAGTAAAAAATTACGTGGAATACATGCAATCAAAACATGATTTAAAACGTCTGAGCGAAAGTGCTCTCGTCTAACAATTGACTATATCTTTCTCGACAGAAATTTCCTCTCATTTACTTGAAGCAATCTGTTGACGAGAACACTCTTGCTCAGACGTTTTAAATCATGGTGTGATTACATGCATTCTATGTAACTTTTTATTCTGATGAAGATTGTCCTAGTGCAATCGAAATCGTAGTCAACTGACAAAAAATTTTAGGCAACCGAAATGGCTGTATATACGTTCTGAAAGTATATGCTATATTAATCCTTAATCCTCGGACTATTGGAACATCACGTGAAATTCCTTTACCACCGAAATTTTGGTGCGACTTGATGTAAAACCTGTGTATAGCAGAAGAGGATCAGAAATAGGATGATCTAATATCCAACGAAGTCGTACATTGTAATTTCTGAGGAGCCAAGATGAGTAAAGGAATTCTCCTACTTCCAAACCGCAATAACCTGGAATGTATGAATCAAGGGGGATGTAAGACGCCGAATAGCAAGGGGCGGAGAGATCATTCCACGCTGTAAGAACACTGCTGCTATCGAACGCCTTAAGGTAAAGTGGAAATTTTTGTTGAGCACACGTCCTTTTGATATTGTATTATGGGGAGTAGGAAAACACGGGATGACGAGAATCGGAGGTTTGAGCGGACTGCTAAAATTAAAAATTAGGCGGTTCTCCGCAGATTAGGTGGGTAGCAGGACAGGTATAAAATCAGACCAGAACGACAAACAGAATTATATGCTATGTGATTCGGCATCAGAGAATAGCATCCATAGTGTTAGAGGGACCCGTATAGGTCAACAAACTGTTGGAAAATATTGAAATGTATCGAATGATAGTGATTGAAAAAGAAATTGCAACACCAAGGGGGAGTTATGCGTCATAAACGAAAGTTTGTGGGTATGTTTCTACAGCTGGAAGATGATGTCTATTGAGATTTTCTGCCAATCGCATAAGGGTGGTGCTAGTAGGACCACGATGAGGATGCAAAACCGGTTTACTTTCAATACACGTTCTAACAATCGAGAGTGTTATTTACCTTTGATATTGGACTTGGCGAAATGATGTTAGACACGAATGCCTTTAAGGGGGCAAAGACAACATTATTAGTTCCTTACCGAGTTTGAACGAGGTCACGTAATAGAACTACAAGGAGCTGGGCCTTTTGCAATACTACAGAAAGACTTGGCAAGAATGTAGCCACTGCAAATGATTCCTGGCAGAGGTGGTCACGGGAATGTACGGTCGCAAGGAGACTCCGGAAGCCCAGATGGCACTACCGAGAGGGAAGACCACCTCGTGGCGTGGCGCCCTGTCGCGTCGCACTGCATCTGCATCAGCAATCTTGGCAACAGTTGCCACCACAGTGACATAACGAATTGTCACTAATCAGTTACTTCAAGGACAGCTCTGAGCCAGGCAACCTGTATCGTGCACTCTATTGATCCCAAACCACCTGATTTGCGTCTTCAGTGGCGTCAAACATGTGTTCATTGGAGGGCAAGAGGGAGATCTGATGTGTTTCCTGATGACAGCTGGTTTTGCTCGGCGCCAGTGATGCCCGTGTGTAGTTTAGGAGGGCAATTGAGGGCCTACAGCCAGTCTGCCTGTGTGCTAGACACCCTGATCGTATGTAAATTTTTATTTAAAAAAAATTACCGCTACCAGTCACAAACTTTGTCAACAATTCTATTACTTGTTTATTTAGCGACATGTTTCGAGGGTAAAACCTCATCTTCAGGGTAAATGGCATTACAAAAACAACTTTACAAGAAGGCCATACTGATATTAGGTTAGTTTTTAGTATTTTAAGTTTAATTTTTTTGTATGCCTGAAATACTCGTACAACTTGGCTTGTTGCTATAAAAGAATTTGAAGCCATTCTGACTATTTTTCCACAGTGGATGTCTCAAGAAATATGTAAAGTTCTTGTTTTTTAATTATCGCAACCAGTCACAAACTTTGTCAGCTATTGTACTACTTATTCATTTAGCGACATGTTTCAAAGGTTAAACTCCATCTTCAGGGTAAATGGCATTACAATATCAGTATGACCTTCTTGTAAAGTTGTTTTTGTAATGCCATTTAGCCTGAATATGAGGTTTAAAACTCGAAATATGTCGCTAAATAAATAAGCAACATAATACTTGTCAAAGTTTGTGACTGGTAGCGGTAATTAAAAAAAAAATCCTGTACATATTTCTTGAGATAGTCACAGTCGAACAATAGTCAAAATGGCTTCAAGAACCCTTAACCTACATCTGAAGTTATGGTTTGGGATGCGATTTCGTACGCCGGCCTCGGTGACCGAGCGGTTCTAGGCGCTTCAGCCCAGAACCGCGTGACTGCTACGGTCGCAGGTTCGAATCCTGCCTCAGGCATGGATGTGCGTGATGTCCTTAGGTTAGTTAGGTTTAAGTAGTGCTACGTTCTAGGGGACTTATGACTTCAGATGTTAAGTCCCATAGTGCTCAGAGTCATTTGAACCATTTTTGCGATTTCGTACGATAGCAGGTTATCCCACGGACTTCGACTGCACATGTGTGCGTCATTCTGGTGATTAAACCTATTATGCTACCATCAACGAACAGCATTCCAAGGCGTGTTTTCGAACAGAATAACGCTTGACCATTTACAGCTGTTGTTATCCAACATGTTCTACAGAGTTTTGCCTACCTTGGCCTATTCATTCACCAAAGCTCTTTGCAGACGAGAATGATTGGGACATCATAGGACGGCAACTTAAGCGTCATCCACAAACAGAATTAACTGCCCCTATACTGACTGACTAATTGCAAATGACATGGACCTCTATCCCGGAAACTGACATCCGGAACATGTAGAACATGATGCATGAATGTTTACTTGCTTTCAATCACCATTCTGGCACTTACGCCAGTTATTAATCTTCCAGTATTTCACATCTGCAATGGCTTATCACGCGCTTACAAATACATATGATCTTGCAGTGTTAATCACTTACGTATGTTACGCAGACAAATGGATTCTCGAATTATCATTGTTCTACATTAATTATATTTTGCAAATTTTTCTCCGACAGTGTGTGATCCAGAACGTTAAGTGTTACGTACTACTATTTCACAAAGATCTTGTTATAAGAGGGAAAATCGTGGTGGGTTGCATAAAACCAGCGGTAACACCGAAAGATATAAAAGGACTGAACTTGCAGGCAAGTGCCTACTAACAGAGCTACCCAAGCACGACCACGACCCACTCCCACAGCTTCAATTCAGTTGGAAGAGCACTGGCAAGAGAAAGACAAAAGTCCCGAGTTCGAGTCTCGGTCCGGCACACACAATTTACAACTGCCAGGAAGTTTCATATCAGCGCACACTAGGCTGCGGAGTGACAATCTCATTCTGAGAACAATGTGGCGATTAATTCATTGAATGAATACTGAAAAGCGAAGCCTTTCCCAGCCAGACCCTTTTCATTTTTTAATATGGAAATGGCATGTGCCACAGATTCAAGTCACGTGCAGGCCGATCAACTCTTTATTGTTTATACAGAGAACAGTGACTGTTTAGGTGATTGGGACTCGATGCATGAATGTCGTTACCTCGCTTGTAAGTTAACGACGTGAGCAGACTTCGTTAATAGGACGTGAAGGGCAGTGAACATCACTCCATGCGATGCTGCTCCGAAAGGAACCCTAGAGGCTACTTGAAAGGGCCCTAAAGACGAACGATGGATCGCAACGACCCGTCACGTGGGCGACCGATCGCTTCATAGATCGCACGTGTGTGAGTGAATCGCAGCGACTGGTGACTGATCGCTGATCGTATGGAAATCCCAAGCAGTGTGATCTATCGCATGCAATTCGTGCTTGGATTGTAGCTGCCTCAGTGGACAACAACGACGTGTGACAATACGGCAGCGAATCGTTTCTCTAGCTATTAAGCGTGATCGTGTAATATTGTTTCATTCGCAACTGCCCACATTGGGTAAGAACGTTAGATTAGAATTTGTAGTTATTCAGGGACCACGAACTAACCTGAGAACTAAAGTGGGGGCTGGAGTTGCCATTTATATTAGGAATTAATACAAAGAAAGGTTTCCAATTTTGCAGTGATTAACACTTTTAAGCTAGTGCTATAGAAGACGAACTGAGAGGGAGTTCACAGTAATAGTCAAGGTACAATAGGCTCCATCTCAAATTAGGACATCATTAAAGTTTTAACCTGTAAACAGAATGACATACGTATTGTAATGCTATTAGGACATTTTAATTTAAATTTTCGTGGCAAATCTAATATACACCTGTACTTAAGTTGCTTATAATTTCATATAATCATTGCACATAGTCTACCTCTCCCTCATACAATTTGTAACAAGGTATGATGTAATTTTTACAGGCATTCCCGACGATCTGTTGACATCTTGTGGTGTCGGCTGTTCTGTCGGGTACCAGCGTCGTTCTTCCATAGCAGTTCGATAACGTGAGCCTTTATTTTCCATACCTGAAGAGTTATAGCAATCAGCGGTGCTTCTGCTGCCAACATCTCTACACACAGACCGAGATTGTACACTAATTGCATAAATACTTGTCGTTCAACCATAAGAGCAATGAATAAAACGGAACTGAGGGCAGCTCTACGGAAAACGAATTGTATTAACACACTAGAAACATGTACACTACTCACTTGGTTTTATTGAAAAATTTTATATAATCTGTAAAGTAACATTTAATTCCCAGGAAAAGTGTTTCAAAATAAGTTCAATATATTATAACTCTCATTTATTTGAAATCGATTTTATGCAAGCACTTGTGGGGATACAGATATCTATTGCCGCTGCTACTAAACATAACATTTTATTTTCCATAGCAGAAATTCTCGACAAAGTAGCATTCGCAATACAGATTCAGACCTCTTCGCAAATAAGTAGTGTGTGGGTTGTAGAGGTGAGCGACCGATTTCAGACGACATCGAATGCGAGAGATCGCTGTGATCCATCGCTCATGCGTGGGACCCTTAAAAGGCAGGACGTCAACCGAAGGTGGTCACGCTCAAGGCCCCCGGCAGATGTTCGGAAGTACATTGTCTCTCAGTCCTGTTGACGATCGCAACAGTCTTCTGAGAGATTTAGAAAGCGAAAAACGACATGTGAACCCAGTTCATACTCTAAAAGGATAGCCGCGGCGTCTCGCCTCCCGCAATAATGGGTGTTTCATAATGTGTCCCTTCCGGCTACGTGTTGTCATCAGAAGGCACTGTGTGATGACCGACGGGTTTGCAGATGGTAGGTGGTATGAGTAAAAACTTTTCATTACCGCCGTCTTGAAGCCTACAACTTGGGTCTTATTGCATAAAATATTCTCTGGGATGTCACCACATTGTAGTGTTAATCTCAGCTTAGCCAAAAAGTTCCTAATCGAAATACGAGGCGATTTGTGAAAATATGTATCCGAAAGCAAAAGCAGACGAAAAGCGATTAGAGCGAGCAGGGCAACGGATGGCAGAAGGTGCCAAAGACGCCCTCAGGGCCGCGATCGCCACGGAGAAAATAGTAGAGGAACTGCAAGCATTGCTGTATGGTCCAGGAATCACTTTCTAGACGTACATTTACCTCAACTACAGAAGACGCAAAAAAATTTAATATTTTTTTCTCGAAACGGAATGTTTCAAATTTGTGGGAGATATGTTCTTATTGCTTCCATGCTGCTCTATTCTGTGCAAGCCTCTTTATCTCCGAATAAGTACTGCAACTTATATTCTTCGTTTCTCTCTACAATTTTTCCCCAAAATTTCCCTCCTATTATACTATGTTTCCCCCCACTTCTGTTCTGTACCTCCTCATTCATTACACGATGTACCCACCTAATCTTTAGCATTCTTCTGCAGCACCACATTTCAATAGCTTCTGTTCTCTTCCCGTCTAAACTGTTTACCATCCATGTTTCACTTCCATACACGGCTACATTCCATGCAAATACTTTCAGAAAAGACTTCCTTACATTTAAGTCAATATTCTATGACAACAAATTTCTTTCCATTAGAAAAAATTTTCTGGCCATTGGCAGTATACGTTTTATATCCTTTCTCCTTAGGCCATCATCAGTTATTCTGTTGCCCAAATAACAAAACTCATTTACTACTTTAGTGTCCCGTTTTCTATTCTGATTCTCTAGGCATCTCTGATTTAATTTAGTTACATTCAATTACCCTTCATTTGCGTTTGTTGATGTTCGTCTGATACTTTCGTTTGAAGATACTGTCCATTCGGTTCACCTGCTCTTGGAAATCCTTTGATGTGTCTGATAGAATTACAATGTCAGTGTCAAACCACAAAGTTAGTATCTCTTCTCCCTCAACTTTATTTCCTACCCAAAATTTTACTTTTGTTTCCTTTACTAGTTGCTCAGTGTACAGACTCAATAATTTTGGCGAAGGCCTGCAACCCTGTCTCACTACCTTCTCAACCACTGATTCCCTTTAATGCCCCTCGATTCTTATAACTGCCATCTGGTTACTGTACAAGTAGTAAATAGCGTAACGCTTTCTGCATTTTACCCCTGCTATCTTCAGAATTTCAAATAGAATATTCCAGTTAATATTGTCCAAAGCTTTCTCTAAGTCTACAAATGCAATAAACGTAGGTTTCCTTTTCCTTAACCTATCTTATAAGACAAGTCGTAGTGTCAGTATTCCCTCACGTGTTCCTACATTTCTCCGGCACCCAAACTAATCTTCCTGAAGGATAGCTTCTACCAGAAGAATTCCTGTTAATATATTGCAGCTGTGACTTATTAAACTGATAGAACGATAACTTTCAAACCTGTCAGCATCTGCTTACTTTGGAAGTGGAATTATTAAATTTTTCTTGAAGTCTGACGGTATTTCGGCTGACCCATAACATCTGGCAGATCAGACGGAAGAGTTTTGTCATGGGTGGCTTTCCCAAGGTTGTCAGTAGTTCTGACGGAATGTCGTCTACTCCCGTGGCTTTGTACTCACTTAGGTCTTTCAGTGCTCCCTCAAATTCCTTTCGCTGTATCACATCTATCTCATCCTCGTCTACGTCCCCTTTCTATAATATTTCTTTCAAGTTTAAATCCTTTGTACAGACTCTCTAGATACTCATTCCATCTTTCACCTTTCTCAGGTTCGGTGAGGACTGGTTTTGCAACCGGAGCTACTAATATTCATACAGTTGCTTCTCTTTTCTGCAAAGCCCTCTGTAATTTCTCCCCCAGAGAAACATGTTTCTGAATCGTTACATTTGTCCTCTATCAATTCCTGCATAGCGATTCTACACTTCCTGTCGGTCCCATTTTTTACACGTTTGTATTCCCTTTCACCCGCCTCATTTGTTGCATTTGTATATTCTCTCCTTTTATCAGTTAAATTCCTTACGGCCTGTGTTATCCAATGATTTCTACTAGCCAATGTCTTTTTACCTATTTGAGCCTCCGCTGCCTTCAGCATTTCATCCCTCAAAGCTACCGATTCCTCTTTTTCTGTATTGCTTTGCCCTGTTCTAGTCAGCCAATACTCACACAACCTCTGGTTCTTCCAATTTATCCATGTCCCACCTTCTTAATTTCCTACCTTTCTGCTATTTGTTTAGTTTTAATTTACAGTTCGAAACCAATAAATTGTGTTCAGACTCCACACCCTCCCCTGGAAACGTCTTACAATTTAAAATCTCGTTTCGTAATCTCTGTCTTACCATTATATAATCAATCTGAAACCTTCCGGTGTCTCCTGGTCTCTTTCACTTAAAGAAATTTCTATAATAATTCTTGTACCAAGTGTTAGCGATGATTAAATTATCCTTTGTGCAATATGCTATCAGGCCGCTTCCTCTTTCATTCCTTTCCCACACTCCATACTCACCTACGATTTTTCATTCTTTTCCTTTTCTTACTATCGAATTCCAGTTCCCTCCCGCCTGAGGTTCGAGTCCTCCTCGGTCTTGGGTGTGTGTGTTGTTCTTAGCATAGGTTAGTCTAAGCTAGTTTAAGTAGTGTGTAAGTCTAGGGACCGATGACCTCTGCAGTGTGGTCCCTTAACAACTCGCACACATTTGAATATTTTGAAATCCAGTTCCTCATTTCAATTAAATTTAATTCTCCTTTAACTTTCTGAGTAATTTCTTTTACTTCATCACACATTTCTTGAGTGTCTTCATCATCTACGGAGCTTGTTGTCTTATAATCTTGGGCTACAGCGGTGACTTTCACTGTGCGGTTCATAGCAGCTTACCCGCATTTCCATTTTCTTATTCTTGTGAACAAAACTCCCTATCATTGTAAGCAGTAGTTTTTTGATATATTGAAAAGCCTATTTTTAGTGCACATTTTGTCTCGATTTTGCTAGCGAAGAAAGTGACATTTGCGTATGCTAATAGAATATATATTGAGGATAACTTATACAAGATTATTTTGATGCTGGACCAATATGAGGTCTTCGGGAATTCCCGCGAATAACAAATGTTCCAGCTCCAAGCAGTCCTTCCATCTAGTGCAGCGGTTACAAGGAGAGCCAATAGTGCAAGGAATAAAACTATATTATCAGATGTTTGTTACCTCTAGTTTTACTTGAAAAATATCACGAACGTCGCCTATTTTTCATGGGTTCAGAGTGGGCTTTTCCCTTAATGAATGAAAGTCAATAACCACACTCCGAATTTTTTTTCCGGAACAGACCACGGACTTGTAGTTCAGGAAACGTAGCTCTGAGTAAGCCCGCTTCCTCGTAATTGCCGGAATGCTACGAGCGGGAGAATGTACGACTGGAGGCAAATTATCACACAGTCCACAGTGGCAAAATTTGGCAACATAGGTATATGACCTTATTGGCTAACCCCAGGCGAATTTTGTGATCACTGGTTGGCGATGTTATTTCGAAGGAGAGTCGAAACAAAGGAAGCAAAGGAGACGCATGCCCTTGTACATTTCGGTATCAGCATTCTGGTAATGTGCTGCGCTGCAGTAGGACACTTCACAGCGACGGCACTCTGACTGCAGAATGCCTTCTGCAAACTTCTGTAATGGCAGAATCAGATGTGGAGAGACGGAGTTCCTCGCGGAGCTGACTGAAGCGAGGCATCCATGTGCAACACTCAATCTACGCGTCCACACGCAATTAGTGGTGACATTACCTAGCTGCTTTGGCTAACTAAGCAGGAACAGAATTAAATGTTTTCTACCGTTTCCGTAAAGTCACGCTGCACTTCATGACTATACGGACAGCCGTAGTTGCATTTAATCTTATTTCCTCTTACAGTCACAATCGTGACTCATTAGTTTAATTTCACGGCTGTGTAGTGCAGTATTAATATGCCAGGAAACTTATTTGGTTCAGATCCGTTCACTGTTAAATTATCTCCACCAACTGCATATTGCCTACTGTAACCTAATTTAATGTCTCACTCTGATGTTTAGTTGTGTAACACTTTAGAAATCTTATTTCCTTTATCTGTTGTACATTTAAAACATGTAATAAATATTGCCCCCCTCCCCATGAACCATGGACCTTGCCGTTCGTAGGGAGGCTTGCGTGCCTCAGCGATACAGATAGCCGTAACGTAGGTGCAACCACAACGGCTGGGTATCTGTTGAGAGCCCAGACAAACGTGTGTTTCCTCAAGAGGGGCAGCAGCCTTTTCAGTGGTTGCAGGGGCAACAGTCTGGATGATTCACTGATCTGGCCTTGTAACACTAACCAAAACGGCCTTGCTGTGCTGGTACTGCGAACAGCTGAAAGCAAGGGGAAACTACGGCCGTAATTTTTCCCGAGGTCGTGCTGGTTTACTGTATGGTTAATGATGATGACGTCCTCTTGGGTAAAATATTCCGGAGGTCAAATAGTCCCCCATTCGAATCTCCAGGCGGGGACTACTCAAGAGGACGTCGTTATCAGGAGAAAGAAAACTGGCCTTCTACGGATCGGAGTGTGGGATGACAGATGCCTTAATCGGGCAGGTAGGATAGAAAATTTAAAAAGGGAAAGGGATAGGTTAAAGTTAGATATAGTGGGAATTAGTGAAGTTCGGTGGCGGAAGGAAAAAAACTTTTAGTCAGTCGAATACAAGTTTATAACTACAAAGTCAAATAGGGGTACTGCAGGAGCAGGTTAAACAATTAATAAAAAATAGGAATGCGGGTAAGCTACTACAAACGGAATAGTGAACGCATTATTGTGGCCAAGATAGACACGAAGCCCACACCTACTACAGAAGTACAAGTTTATATGCCAACTAGCTCTGCAGATGACGAAGAAATTGAAGAAATCTGTGATGAAATAAAAGAAGTTAATCACATAGGGAAGTGAGACGAAAATTTAATAGTCATGGGTGACTGGAATTCGGTAGCAGGAAAAGGGAGAGAAGGAAACGTAGTGGTAGAATATGGATTTGGGGGTAAGAAATGAAAGAGGAAGCCGCCTATTAGAATTTTGCACAGAGCACAACTTCATCATACCTAACACTTGGTTCAATACGTGGAAGAAGCCTGGAGATTCTGACATATGGTATGAAAGAAATTTAGGAACCAGGTTTTAAATTGTAAGACATTTCCTGGGGCACATGTGGACTCTGACCACAATCTATTGGTTATGACCTGTAGATTAAAACTGAAGAAACTGCAAAAAGGTGGGAATTTAAGGAGATGGGACATGGATAAACTGACTAAACCAGCGGTTGTACAGAGTTTCAGGAAGAGCGTAAGCGAACAATTGACAGGAATGGGGGAGAGAAATACAGTAGAAGAAGAATGGGTAGCTTTGAGGGATGAAGTAATGAAGGCAGCAGAGGATCAAGTAGGTAAAAAGACGAGGACTAGTCAAAATCATTGGGTAACAGAAGAAATACTGAATTTAATTGATGAAAGGAGAAAATATAAAAATACAGTACATGAAGCAGGCAAAAAGGAATACAAACGTCTCAAAAATGAGATCGACAGGAAGTGCAAAATGGCTAAGCAGGGATGGCTAGAGAATAAATGTAAGGATGTAGCGGCTTATCTCACTAGGGGTAAGATAGATACTGCCTACAGGAACACTAAAGAAACCTTTGGAGAAAAGACAACCACATGTACGAATATCAAGAGCTCAGAAGGGAAAGCAGAAAGGTGGAAGGAGTGTATAGAGGGTCTATACAAGGGCGATGTACTTGAAGACAATATTATGGAAAAGAAAGAGGATGTAGATGAAGATGAAATGGGAGATACGATACTGCGTGAAGAGTTTGACAGAGCACTGAAAGACCTGAGTCGAAACAAGGCCCCGGAAGTATACTACATTCCATTAGAACTACTGACGGCCTTGGGAGAGCCAGTCCTGACAAAACTCTACCATCTGGTGAGCAAGATGTATGAGACAGGCGAAATACTCTCAGACTTAAAGAAGAATATAATGATTCCAATACCAAAGAAAGCAGAGGTTGACAGATGTGAAAATTACCGAACTCTCAGTTTAATAAGTCATGGCTGGAAAATACTAACGCGAATTCTTTACAGACGAACGGAAAAACTAGTAGAAGCCGACCTTGGGGAAGATCAGTTTGGATTCCGTAAAAATATTGGAACACGTGAGGCAATACTGACCATAGGGTTTATCTTAGAAGGTAGATTAAGGAAAGGCAAACATACATTTCTAGCACTTATAGACTCAGTGAAAGCTTTTGACAATGTTGACTGGAATACTGTCTTTCAAATTCTGAAGGTGGCAATGGTAAAATATAGGGAGCGAAAGACTATTTACAATTTGTATAGAAACCAAACTGCAGTTATAAGAGTTGAGGGGCATGAAAGGGAAGCAGTGGTTCGGAAGTGAGTGAGACAGGGTTGTAGCCTCTCCACGATGTTATTCAATCTGTATATTGAGCAAGCAGTGAAGGAAACAAAAGAAAAGTTCGGAGTAGGTATTAAAATCCACGGAGATGAAATAAAAACTTTGAGGTTCGCCGATGACATTGTAATTCTGCCAGAGACAGCACAGGACTTGGAAGTGCAGTTGAACCGAATGGATAGTGTCTTGAAGGAAGGATATAAGATGAACATCAACAAAAGCAAAACGAAGATTTTGGAATGTAGTCGAATTATGTCGGGTAATGCTGAGGGAATTAATCAGGAAATGAGACACTTAAAGTAGTAAAGGAGTTTTGCTATTTGGGGAGTAAAATAAGTGATGATGGTCGAAGTAGATGGTTCAAATGGCTCTGAGCACTATGGGACTCAACTGCTGTGGTTATTAGTCCCCTAGAACTTAGAACTACTTAAACCTAACTAACCTAAGGACATCACACACATCCATGCCCGAGGCAGGATTCGAACCTGCGACCGTAGCAGTCGCACGGTCCCGGACTGCGCGCCTAGAACCGAGGTCGAAGTAGAGAGGATATAAAATGTAGACTGGCAATGGCAAGGAAAGCGTTTCTGAAGAAGAGAAATTTGTTAACATCGAGTATAGATTTAAGTGTAAGGAAGTCGTTTCTGAAAGTATTTGTATAGAGTCTAGCCATGTATGGAAGTGAAACATGGATGATAAATAGTTTAGACAAGAAGAGAATAGAAGCTTTCGAAACGTGGTGCTACAGAAGAATGCTTAAGATTAGATGGGTAGATCACGTAACTAATGAGGAGGTATTGAATAGAATTGGGGAGATGAGGAGCTTGTGGCACAACTTGAGTAGAAGAAGGGATAGGTTGGCACGACATGTTCTGAGGCGTCAAGGGATCACCAATTTAGTATTGGAGGGCAGCGTGGAGAGTACAAATCGTAGAGGGAGACCAAGATATGAATACACCAAGCAGATTCATAAGGATGTAGGTTGCAGTAGGTACTTGGAGATGAAGAAGCTTGCACAGGATAGAATAGCATTGAGAGCTGCATCAAACCAGTCTCAGGACTGAAGACCACAACAACAATAAATATTGGAATTTACTTGGACGAAGATTTTCATAGTAAATTCACAGTTGTCAGTCGCGGTAGCTGCGTTGTCTGTGCGGTGGATTTCTAACAACGACGCCCGCTTTAGATTCCCGGCCAAGTTGGAGATTCTCGTAGCTAGTTGTGTGGTCCTCACCCTTGTATCGTCTTGTTTGTCTACGAATGGTAACACGACTGTATGGGCACATACTGAACTCAATACAAATAATAAAGGAAGTTAGTTAACTTTAAATTGTGTGAGTTCCGGTACCTAGAATTCAAAGTTAGGGCCATGTTTTTCTCATTAACTGCATTTTTTGAATCCTTTGCGTAACTTTTATCAACTATTCGAGTTTCAGGGAGCGATCTGACACTCAGCGGAATCACGCATGTTGATCATGTAGAGGACTCCGAGCCGAACCACTGTTATCAGTGGCAACAAGAAGATTCAGTGCCTGCCGCCTAGTGGTGTAATGGTAACGTCGCGTGACAAGGTGGGCCCGTTCGCTTCAAAACCTGCACGAAACAGAAAAAAGATGCGCATTCCCACTTTTCTCCCGCAGCATCTTGTCGTAATATCACTGATACATAAGCCTGCCTCTGTGGCCAAGTGGTTCTAGGCGCTTCAGTCCGGAACCGTGTTGCTGCTACGGTCGCAGGTTCGAATGCTGCCTGGGGCATGGATATGTGTGACGTCCTAATGTTAGTTAGGTTTAACTAGTTCTAAGTATAGGAGACTAATGAACTGGTTATACTGTCTCTGAGCACTATGGGACTTAACGTCTGAGGTCATCAGTCACCTAGAACTTAGAACTACTTAAACTTAAGTAACCTAAGGACACCATACACGTCCATGCTCGAGGCAGGATTCGAACCTGCGATCGTAGTGGTCGCGCAGTTCCAGACTGTAGCGCCTAGAACCACTCGACCACTCCGGCCGGCGGAGACTGATGAACTCAGATTTTAAGTCCCATAGTGCTTAGAGCCATTTTGAACTGATGCATATTTGTCGAATGCTACGATAGCGCTCCAGTCACAAGTCGGTACAGTGACAGTTGCCAGTAAACAGTCAATCGGACAACAATATATTTTGCAGATATCGTTTGCGTGGTCTGTATAATATATGCCAGCGATCCTTCCCAGTTCTAATGACGAAATAACATGGATAGCACTCCATAATGTACATTTATTCAATATTTAACCGTTGTAATGTCATGGCTGAGGTGACAATGTCATAGGGCAGCTATAGGCACATATACAGACGGAGGTAATATCCCATACGCAAGGTATAAACGGCAGTCCATTGGCGTAGCTGTTACTGGCCTGATTCATGTGGGTAGATTTCCGACGTGATAATGGCCGCTCTACCACAATTAACATGCTTTGAACTTGGAATGGAAGTTGGAGCTGGACGTACGAGACACCCAGTATCAATAGTGTACCGAGAATACCAAATTTCAGGCATTGCCTCTCACCGCGGACAACGCAGTCGCTGATGTCCTTCACTTAACGACCGAGAGCAGCGGCATTTGCGTAGGGTTTTCAGAGTTAACAGACAAACAACGCTCCGTGAAATGACAGCAGAAATCAATGTGGGACTTGTGGCGAAATTTCCGTTAACGGGCTATGGGTGCAGACGACCGAGTGCCCTATGCTAACAGCATGGCAGCACCTTCAGCGCCTCTCCTGGACTCGTGACCATATACTTTGGACCCTACACTACTCAAAAACCGTGACCAAGTTAGGTGAGTTCCGAGTTCAGTGCTGATGGTAGGGTTCAAGTGTGGTACAGGCCTATCGACGCCATGGACTCAAGTTGTCAACAAGCCACTGTGCAAGCTGGTAGTGGGTCCATAACCGTGTGCACCTTGTTTACATGAAATGGACTGTGTCCTCTGGTCCTACTGAACCAATCATTGGCTGGAAATGGTTATGTTCGGCTACTTGGAGACGATTTGCAGCCAGTCATCGACTTCAAGTTCCAAAAGAACGATGCAATTTTAATCGGTAACAATGAGTCATGTCATCAGTCTACAATTGTTCACTACTGGTTTGAAGAAATTCTGCACAATTGTAGCGTATGAATTGGTCATCCATATCACCCGACATGGGACATAATCTAGAGGGAAGTCAGTACACAGAATCCCCCACCGGCATCACTTTAGCAGTTATGGACGGCTGTAGAGGCAGGAAGGCTCAGTACTTCTGCAGGGGACTACCAACGACTTCTTGAATCCATGACGCGCCGACTTACTACGCAACACTGGGCAAAAGGAGAGATAGTACGAAGTAGCCCAAGAGCTTTGTAACGTCAGTGTATATCGACTTCAAACTAAACTACTACCAACATTATCCGAAATAGTGGGCTACAAAATTTCCCTGCATGTCTTCACTTCTGTAATTGGCTCTCCTTCTGCCTTATTAGTATATACATAGTTAAGAAGTTCAAAGGTACTTGTGTGTGCATAGCTGCGCATTCATAGTAGCCAGTTATTTCTCTGCCATGCGGCAGTGTCACATGGTAGACCGTTTTTCGGCAGAAAAATAATGTAAGTAATAAATTTACAATTTGTTAAACGTCTGGTTAGTTACTGAATTGAAAATTAGCAAATGAAGAATGTATTGTGAATAACTGTGTGATGAACACTTTGAATGATTTCTGTTTCAGCATCTACTTCCCATTCAAAAAATTACACACGTAATATTAATTTTTTGGCTTTTGCTTGATGTATGCGCAGCAGTTGCTAACAGTTAAGTCGAGGCTCCGCAGTCAAAATTGTCTGAGAACATATGCTACCGGTGTCAGTTGACTGTGCTAATGAAAAGCAGTTCAAATTAATTTTATCGAAATTCTGGATGAGGTGAAAGCAGGCTCAAGGAAAACGCAACCGATCTCACGTCGCCAGTAAACAGTGGTTGGACGGATCAATTACATTTTTGGTGAATTCCATCCGCGCTGTTTGTTATAATTATTTTCAGCACCTTGTGCCTGATACAGGGTTATTCAGTATTCTCTAGACACTTTCAAGTGACTGTAGAAAACGTTGAGGTATCATATGTATGAATACAGACACTCTAGAAGGTGTCTTTTTTTCTAATGTCCAGCATCATGGCTGTTAGAGCATAACCGAGTACTAGCAAAAGCGAGTCCATAACTGTAGCGATTAGGAAATTTCGGACCATGCTTAACAAGGCCCCACCTACCCCACACTTCACTTACGCTTGGGTACAGACGTTTAAGCATGTGCCTTTGTGCAGGTGGACGTGTCAGGCAGCTGTGACTCTCATCGGAGCAGACACTTTGGGGCGAGTGAGGGCGGACGTGGACTATAGCGACATATGTGCCTTGTGGCAAAGGGTTCACGCATTCATGTTTGTAAACGTGACACAAAAAAAATCTCTAAGTTCCTGCTTCTGTACACATAATGAATCAATACTTTACCTCAATAAAAACATATTTGTCATCTATTGAAAGTGCCTTGAATATTTAAAATAACCCTGTACTAACGTAATAGCAATAATTTGCATTATAGAATAGCAATAATGGGGCAAGAGACGAATGTGATAACGATTTCTACTGAATAATTTAAAAAAAGCGACTGAACAATCCAATTCGGTAATTCTGACTTCTAAATCGTTATCAGCGATCTCAGAATACCTTATACCCGAAGTTTTACTCGAATTCGCTAAATTCATAATGTTTCATCCACCGTATTGAATCCTTCAATCAAAATTTTGCAATTTCGATATCGGATTCATAATAGGAGACCCCAAAAATCTAAGAAAGTACACTTTTGTAGGATTTTGAATAAATTTTTCTTTTATGAACTAAGCTTGAAGCGAGTCCTCCCACTGTGCGCCGTAATGGAAGTATACTGCGGGAAGAGACGAATGAGGAATCGTTAAGTGATAACACGGGCCATAATTGGAGAAATCCACTAACTTAACCGTCTGTGACAAAGGCAAATCGTTATGACAATTAGCGTAGGGACACGAATCTCGCATGGTGCGAAGCTGGCCGTCTCTTTGCGTGCTACTGTCGTGAGCATCTGTGGTAAGTTATTAAAGGACGCCTTAGCTACGGGTGGACGATAAGCTTTTTAGGTGTCCACTCGGCACCACAGAACATGGAGGTGGGAAGTTTGCCCGATCCGTAAAGAAGGAGAGCCGGCCTGCTGTGACAGCTCTGGGCAGGTGCAGGCTCAAGTGCTTCTGCGCACACTGTTCTACGCATATTGTTGAAAATAGGTATCCGCTGCAGCCTACCACTTACGTGTTCCTACGTTGACGCAATGACATCGGCAGTTACGATTGCGTCGAGCACGCGAGCACTGAGATTGGACCTAGATCAATGAAAAGAGTGGTCAGGTCGGACGAGTCGCGTTTCTTGTTGCACCAGGTCGATGACCGTGTCAGCAGGCGCTGTCAGCCGGGCAAACGGCTGCCTGAAACACGCACCGCACAACGGACGCATCTTCAGGTTGGAGGGACCGTGGCGGAGGGGAGAGGGAGGCCGCGGGGGTGGGGAGGGAGGGGGCAGTATAATGGAAAAGGAAAGAAGGTTAGAGTTTAATGTCGCGTCGACATCGAGGTCATTACAGATGGAGTACAGTTGGTATTATAGAATAATAAGGAAGGAAATCAGTCGTACCCCTTCGAAGGGCTTTATGCGATTAAGCTAAATCATGCTCGTTTTGATGAGTGCAGTAGTGGACACTCACACACAAATAATATCTTACACTGAGACACTCATACAAGCAATGTGGCCTGGCTACAAACATTATAGTGTTATGGTAGGACTAACATGAATTGTTTGATAATGGACTACAGATGTGCGAAACCGGTCGCTCCTGTGCAACTTTGACGGATTTATTACTTTATTAAATCACGGAACACTTAAATCTAGACGACCACATGAAGATTTGAAACGTCGTACTCCCGAATGGGGTGTCAGTGTGCTAACTTCTGCTTCATCTCGCTCGCTGTGGTTGTTCTGCTACGTGGGACATTCACCTGCCCTTCCATCGGCCCTGTAGCAGTAATCCAAGGCACCATGAAACGCGTGTACCAAGGAAAACTCATTGCGGACCACCTACGTGGTCTTACGTCTTCACAGTCAGCTTGTGGTCTTTTGTTTAGCGTTGCTGACTCTCAGTCACTGGGCACTCAGTTCGATCCCCAGCAAGATCGGCGATTTCCTCCGCTCGGGACTGGATGTTTATGTGGTGCCCTCATCATCATTTCATCATCATCCACGATAAAATCATCGACGTGGCGTCAAAATGACTTGCAGCAGGTGGCCGGCCGTCTAAGATATGGTCTCCCGGCCAAAAATGCCATATCAAAATTTTATTTCACGTCTCCCCAACAGAGACGGCATCTTCCAGCAAGATAGCTTTCCTTTTACGGGACAAGATTAGCGCTATAGTTGTTTCACGAACCTCATACTGAAGTCACTTTGATGTCTTGTTCACCAAATGTGTCTGATCTCATCACCTTTGCGTATACCTTTGATGCCACGTACCTCCAGAAACTTACTAATAACTTGTCGAAACCACACCATGCTGAATAGATTTTGCATTCCTTTCCAAAGAAGCTCCAAGATGTTGTTAATATGGTGGTTATAAGTTTTTGAATCATCCGTGTATATACGTACACTTACGATCATGCGTAGTGATGCGATTCAAAAATAAATTTCGTTTATATTCGTCATCACTTCGCATATAGCTTACAATCAGCGATTCTAAAACGCATCTGCACGTTACTGTATGTGATTAGTGTCGCATATTTGTGGAACGGGGAGTAGTAACTGCTGATAATAAACTAGCCACTGAATATGGCATGACTGTGACAACTGTATTATCATCTTCACAACTACAAATCAACTGTGTGTCTAAGTCGCGTGCCATTCGCTGTGGTAATTGTCATTAGTTTACCATTTAGCGAATTATGAGATGCTTTTCAGGAGACATACGTAATGCAGAAAGAGTTGCACTCTGTTCTCTGTGCTATGTGACTAATGTAGTAACATATAAATGAAACAGTTCGTTTCTGCTCTTTAATTCTAATTTACACAATCTAACATGACCAAACTGGCTACTGTAGTATCTGTGAGATATATGTTTGATTAGTGCTTCTGTCACTTTTGCAACTCAGTTAATTATGAAGCTATATAGTGTGTACCTTACTATGTAGTTAATTCTGCCTCGTTATAACACTCGAGGTAGTTGAGAAAAGGAAGCAGCGTCTGTCACATGTAAACCATTAAACCACTTTCTACGAAATATTTGAAATTAAATACTAAAGATTAGAAATTACTACTAAATATTATAAATTACATGTAGATGATAGTATGGTCAGAGATATAAAGGACAGTACACAAATTTGAAAAGATGGCTGAGCTTGGTCGCTGACACTGTATCATTTGTAACAAAAAAAAACAACAAAAAAACCTATGGAAGGCACTTTATTCTATGTTGACAGTGACAGAATCTAATCTACTTCAAGCAATTAGTTGATACACTATGTATCTTTGCAAGCAGTAACGGCACACATCAAAGTAAAGTGAGACCGATTCCTTCAAATTTCGAGGAAACCAATTCTCAAAAACCTGACTATTACAAATTTTACAAGTTCACAGTTGTTACCAAACTTAAAACGTGGAGTAACGGTTTATCTTTGGAAAGCCTGGTAGTTGTGTCTATTATTTCTCAGTGAGTCCCGTACTCCATATATAATAAGGTAATATAAAGACAATAACATAAAATTTAGAGTTTTTACAACGAGCTTCCACATTTCTTTGTCTCTTCTTTTCTAAATTTTTACTGTTGCAAATTTCTGTTTTGTATTACTCTGCTTGAAAGAAGTGTAATAATATGTAACGTAATTACGTTGATGTGTAAATATTACGCTAAATAATCTCTTGAGAAAGCTGTGATGTGATAGAATAAACAGCATTATCGTAATAAACTGACTGTGGCCTTAGAAAAGAGAAATCAGAAATCATGGAAGAATGACGATACTTTCTTATGCTTCTACATCATATGACCGACAACATCTACATCTATAGTACATGGAAATTTAATACCAACATCATAAACAATGAAGTAACAAAAACTGTAATCTTTTGACGTATAAAAGAAAGATTCAGTCGATGAAGCAGTAACAATGTTTATATGTATTATCAAGCATATATTTCACAGCAGCTTCTTCTTTAGCTGCCTGGAAACATAAATATACATTAGACGGTCGTTTGAGCGTTGTCACGCTCCTTTACTGTAATACCAACCACGAATATGAATGGACCATTATTCACAGAACCATTCATTGTGCTGCCGGTGGGGGCACGAATGTCCTGTCGAACAGAGTTCAAAATGTATTTCTAGCAACGTAAATGAAGGCTTTCATATCCCTGAACATAACGAAATCTACGGTAAGGATTTAGTCGTCTTTCGGATGAGGATTAAAATGCATCATTTGTAGTGATTTCTAAACTTCACAAAATAACTCCGCACCTTCTCTTAAAATTCGTAGAGGCGGGACTATTCAATCCCTTGGTATTCCTATTGGTTCGGAAATCCAACAAGTAACACGGCTTTGGAGCATATCTCTTGACTTCTGATTAAAAGAGGTCTGAGTGAGTAAATTAAAATCATTCATTCATTTCCCAGGGTAGTTTTCTCCTAGTTTTGAACAAAGAGAAATAGGCCCAAAGACTGTAAATGGAACTTCGTTGAGCATTGTAAAATGAATAGCTGCTATTTCTACTTATCGTCACTTAAAATGATGTCTACTTTATGTTCCACACATTATCGAAATAACGAAGACTTGCTCCACGTCACTTGCTATGCGTTTGGTCATGCACAAATGAGCCGATTATAATTTCTAAGCCGTGATATTAAAATAGCTAAGTGATTCTTTGTTAATTTACTTATTCTGAAGTAATCTATTAGGTGTTGTACATTTAAATATATGTATAGCTCTAGTACGGCGGTCTTCGTCTACTAGGTTTAGGGTTTTCTGTAATCCAAAATTAGACATCTTTCCCCACCGCGGATTATTGAATACCTCATTATATCACGCAGCACTAAGGAGAGGATTTACAGCAAACAGAAGCTAATCCAACTTTTAAACTTTAAGGAGCGAATTCATATTTATTTTCGAAAATTGCTAACCTGTTCATATGAACGCTATATAATGCAAATAGGGAGACTAATATAGTTTGCTTTCTGATGTCCGAAAAGTTTTCGTTGTACCTTGTACCTTTGGTGTGGATTCTTATTTTGAAATTCATGAAGACTGAAGACCACCTATGAATTAAAAAAAAAATTCCATTGTGTAAACAAAATGTTCAACTCACGTCATCAGTTCTCCATTGTAAATTTATCCCTGTCATGTAACTCAGCCACAAAACATACACATAACGCATTTTCGAAGATTGATGTGATAATAAAGTGAAGTCCGTCAACGTTAAACAAATTGAGTAATAAATTATTTATGGCGATCGGTAGCTGAGTATATTAAGGTAGAGAGCATTTGCTTTCTATGGACAGGCTGAGAGTTTCAAATCGAAATTATGAGTATTGTCTTTCTCGGAACAGTTCATATCTGGATTCTTTGATTTGTGTGATAAAATGTCGTTACGTGAAAAGAAACAATGCAGACAAAAGCCTATACTGAATTTTTCGCTTTAGGATCCAGTTAAGAAACATGTCTATGATTAAAATCATACCATGTTCGTAAACGACGCTCTACTAAATTATATGTAAACAAATAAACAAAAATTTCATGAATATATCATAACTTCATGTTGCAGAAAGCAGTAGCAATAAACAGAAACTGATGTGAAGACAAAGCATTTGTATAAAAGTATATTTCTATAGAAACTTTAATTCACATTCTCAAGTAAAGAGCTCCAGATGTTAATAATATCAAAGTGCAACGTTGACCCTGGTTTAAGGACACAAAACATGGGAAAACAGAAAACCAGATAGGAAATAGAAAAATGGAAGGAGGTAATCAACAGTTTCGGTTAGTTGTCATTTAGTTTCGGGCAGAGTACGCGATATTTGTTACAAATACAATGAGGTGAAATGTGAGTAGACAACATAACCTGAGCCACGTTAACTTGTAGAGTCCAGAATACAACAGAAGAATATTAAGAGTAGGGTGTTCACTTAGTATCGAGGAAGGAGCCTCGATTAACAGAAAGTAATAGCTTGTTACACGTGTAGGCACAGTGTTGCCACTAGCAAGGATGATGCAGTATTAAATCCTTAAATGTGTTTCCCATCGTTGTTTTATACAGCATGTTCCGGAAAGAATCGTCGATCATTTGTACAAATATGTAGCATGTTCCTGATTTATAGCTTGTCGGGTACAGTGCCACGTTGTTTCACCTCATCTCCGGTTCCAAATCGGCAACTAGCAGAATTTTCAGCGTATAGGTCACCCTACCTTCAAGAGAACCTGAGAACAGTAATGGCATAGTAATTATTGGCTACTAACTTCTCCAGTTAAGATGTGGGGCAGCTCCGAATTTCCAAATCATTCGCCAGAAAGAAGGCAATAAAATTCTGACACTTTTCATCAAACATGCAACTGTTTGAAAATTATATAATATGGTAGTGTCTGTATAATAGTGTCCCATAACAGTTAAAAAGACACGTGTAATTGTAATACCATTCATTCATGGAATATACGTCACGTAAGACTGTCATAGTTTAAGCTATGCTTGTAGTCATATTTACTGTTATTTGAACAAGTATGTACAGTGCCTCAGAGCTCTGGTCCGTCTTATGCAGTGCCAAGTAATTTCAACACATTTACATTTCCACATTGGTAGGTACGAGAATTTTCACCATTCAAGTCAAACTACGTTGGACAATAACGATGTATAGTGTTAACATTAAATGATTGACGCTCTTTAATCCTACAGTAACCACGGGTACAATTTTTCAAAGTATTTAAAAAAATTTCTAGCAGCTTATATTGTAGGTCGATAGAACTGTAAATGCAAGATCCGTATATTATTTTTCACGTTGTTGTATGACATAAGTGGCGTGGAGAGCAAATGGAAAAACACGTGCAAATGCAGATGCACCAAAATTCTACCGAGTTTACCACATCAGAGGCGCTGCAATCTTCGGTAAACGTAAACAAAACTGTGATTTGCATAAAATGGACGCTATATCTAAATATTTCTACTACTTTTGTTCAGACTACACAATATTTTCATAGATTCATGATATGGTTGGTCTTCAGTTGTGTGTTGAGATATTCATCGTTGTAATGTTACATTCTGTCACTCAGATGAAATCTGAGAGGTGATTATCACCACATGATGTGTTACAATTTTTTTCCAAGGGCGTAAAACTAAACTAATGTAGTGAAAGCAGTTTTCATTTCTATTTATTAATCTATTAAATGCAGGTGTTGGCAGGGGTGCGGCTACAATGGGCTAATAATACAGTTGATAGTTTTATGGATACAATACCCATTGTCCAGCTAGCTATATTAAGATACGACTGAGGAATTAATGAAATACACGCCTAGTCATCCAAATGCCACCGAGAAAATATGCGGCTCTCTGGATAAAATTGTGTGATTGTTAATGTGATATGGAGCGACAAATAAGAAGGATCAGTTGGGGAAGGGGTACTGATTTCCCAGCGTATATGTTTCGGCAGGGCAGTCACTTTCTGGCATAGCCAGGAGTGAGGTAAGGACGGAGCTCCTACCTCGGTCTCGGCGGAGCGAGTCGTGCGTGGATGCCGACAGCGGCGCGCGGCCCACGACGCTCGATCCTCTTCGGCGACCGCGAAGCGACTGACGCGCCGTGCCGAGCAGCCCGCTTCATATGGGCGCGCTCGCGCATGCGTGGTTGCGTCTGCTGCGAGCACCTCAATCTCTTAAGCGCGGTTTACACCGGAGCGAATGGAAGCTAGCACGAGCGAACGAGCATTTGCAGACAATTCCTCGTCGGTCCTCAGTATCATTCTCCTCCACCTGTGAACAAGCGTTTACGGCAGAGCAAACGTGAGAGACGCCGAGATAACGAGCACAGCCTCTGAGGGCTGCGTTATTATTTTATGGCACTAGCAGTCGCCACACACAGGACAAAACACGGTGTAGTTAGAACCACGACACAAGAATTTGATATTCACAGGGCATAATTTTGCATGGCAAATGCCCCCCCCCCCCCTCTTCTTTTCAACGAAGCAAGCAAAATACCGTACGAAAAGAAAATATTTAGTGTATGAATTGGTACGAAATCGTGAAATGCGTGGAGATAGTGAACTTAACACTGAATTGCAGCTCCAGTTTTCCTGAGCATTGCCCCAAAACTCTGCCCTCATTTGTCGGTTTACAGTTTCGGTGGGCTTCCGCTTACTATTGAGAAGGACATATAAAAACAGGAAACTAGTCACCCACGACCAATACAAAGTGAAGAAACGGTAGCATTTACACCCTGGATATTAACAGCTGGAGACATTTAATTTAGCTATAGTTTCGCATTTAGGTATCTACAGGATGACTGCAAAGTCCCATTGCCCACTATGTTTTATTATTATTATTATTATTATTATTATTATTATACATTACGAAGTCGTTAATGAATTGTTTATGTTTGTTGTAGGTTCTAATATACAGTGTGGAGAAAAAGTTCCTGTACCCTGTAGTATCGAATGCTAATTATTTTGATTTGTTTTAACACAAATACTTACTTACATGTTAACACTTTGCCGTCCGCAAGTATAGTACAGATTTATTCGCTTGGCTCCGGTAGCGATAATTCGGATTACTTGGCTTGTCACCGGCCGCTTGTCACCTGTCCGTTGATGATAAGGTTCAAACAGATTTACTTTTTCGCCCTTTAATTTTTCCGGAAATCCTTTATTTTGCCGTATCGTTCCACAAACGCGAATTTTCTTTTCAAGTAATTTCTCTGCAAGTTCTACACTTTTATAATAATGATCCATGTAGAGAGGATGCCACTTACCATAAGAAGGTGTCAATAGTTCCATCAATGTTTTTGCTAAAGGTTGTCCAGCCCCGGAATATATCTTGAATCAGGAAAACTATCCCGTACCGGAACCACACAGTATCCGACTGAATATTCCATATTTGGTAATTTTCGCCGGATTGTAACCTTTAAAATTTAACTGTCCACGTCTCGGTACCATTCCTTCATAAGTTGAGATGTTTTGACTTAGATTAAACGTCTCTTTAAATTTTTTGGAAAGCTAATCAATTACGAATTCCACTTTCAAAAGCCAGTCGGCATTATCCGGTTTATTTTTGTTGTCGGGAAAATGTAAAAACGATAATATTTGTCTGAAACGGTTGCGGGACATCCTTTTGCGAAATATCCGTGTGCCTACCAACCATTTTCTAACATCGGGTCCCGTAACCTCCACAAATTTTCCTTCTATTTCAATTTTGACTGTAATACTTGTTGGTTTCGTTGCCAATTTACGCAAATACATCGTCCCCAAAATATAATTCTACGATATCCACGACGCTCTGTATATCTTTGAGAAATATGTGTGGGCCTGTAAATCATTCAAATTTTGTTATTGGTCCTCAGTAAATAATAGTCTGCCTTCTTCGGCTGATTGATCCGAATTAGATGGCAACCGGGTCGTTCGCTGAATTCCTCTTGGCCGTATTTCACTATCTTCCGACGATTCTGCTTCACTTTCATTTTTTTGATAACAAATGTCATCTTCCCAATTGGCCAAGTCATCCAGAACGTGAGACAAGACGTCCGCGCATTCAACGTAAATAATCGTATCGTCTTTTTCGTCTACCATGATGAAAGTGCACAAATACTTATAAAAACAAAACACTTGTTGGCGTGTGTAACTTATTGTTACCTAAACAAAACACCAATAGAACGTAAAAGATGCTAAGTACTGTCGCCGGCCACTGTGTGATACTATGCTCACGACATCACTGTGGTGTCGCAGGCCGTTGACCTGCGCCGGTCAGCAAAGTGTTAAGTGACCAGTATATCAGTATGTACCCCATCACGCTGTAAACACATTTTCGTACTCCCTCATGTTGTTCTTGAAATATTTTTCAGCATGTTCGGAGTTATAATACAGACTCTATTCTCAACAACGTTGCACAGTTTTCGTTTATATCACAATGACGTCCAGATATATACGCCTTAATGACTCCCCAGAACGAATTGTCAGCTGTTGTGAGATCAGGATACCGTGGTGGCCATTTCAAGGAAGTTGGTGTTCTCATGAACCACGACCTATCCACCAAACTGGAAAATGATCATTCAGAAAGTCGTGCTCTGAAAGAGCGTAGAGAGTAGCTGCATAGTTTTGATGTAGTTATATTCGTTCTGTGGGGCTTCTTTTCTCAAGCTGAAGTATTAACAATGAATGCAACATACGCAAATAGTTGGCGCTATTTACAGTCCCTCCAAAAGGTATGGTCCAAGCAGATGATGCGATGTCTTCGCTACCTATATCACTACATGAGGCAGGTTCCTTTCTAATTCGGCTATGTAATGAGCATTCTCTTTAGCCCAAACGGCAATATTTCTAGCACTTGAGCTGCGATAAATGATAGATTCATCTGGAAACATAACCCTGGCACGGTTGACTGCATTTGGAAATTGAAGTAACAAAGCAAGGAATGCTGAAAATGGTCATTCAGATCTGTGTCCGATATCTCGTGAACGAATGTCAGTCGAAATGGTCTGACCTTAAGTTCTTTATTCATTTGATCTCACATTATTTTTCTCGGTATACGGCGTTCTTAAGCACGTTTACATGTCACCTTCATAGCAGATTGCTCAATAGAAGAAGAATCTCAAGCACATCATTTTTCTCGTGTCTTCTTCCATCCACGCTTCGCGGCCTGTCTTAACACTGCCAAAAGCAAAAGCTCGGTTTTATCAGTCCAAAAGTATTGAATTTCGCAGTAAATGCGCAGCCAAGTGTGTTGTCGTCACTAAGCCCCCCCCCCCCCCCAAAAAAAAAAAATAGAAAAAATAAAAATAAAAAAACGTAACTACGACCGCTCATGAGTTTTAAGAACTGATTCCAACAACTGATGGGAAATAACGTAGCTAGCCACCTGCATTTGATAATAATTAGAAATTACAGGGGTGCGAGTACTTCTCGCCCGCCCTGAACACCTAAATCTTGGCTGATGTATCCACTTAAACAATGGAGGAACGAATCACAATGAGCACGTGTGCTTACGAACAACCTCATACAGGAAACTTATTGGGAGATATTCAGCATGATTTCATTGTAAGTTTTCAGAAACGTTACCCATCAAAACCAATAATTTCATCGTGAGAAAAGAGGCTCTCTGTAACTGGTTACATAAAAGATAGTCCCACTCAGGACGACTCGAAACATTTGTGGAGGCTGCTGCGTCTAGCGAACGCTAGCCAAAAACGTCCATCCGTAAAAGGTTACACAGTAATTGGGAGTTCTTTAGTAGACATTAGAAAGTCATATGCAGAATGATTTTCAGTTAAACACATTTAAACGTTCGTTTGTAAACTAAATGACTACTAAAGACATGCAGAAACGTCATCAATATTGTGGGCGAGTGTTCGATGTTTTTATAACTCTTCCTTGAAGAGGAAAAATGATTTTCTCAGACGAATTTGGAAAATATCGCTGTGCAAAAGCCAGAGACATTTACTTCTAGACTTAAGAAAACACACATTTTTATGAAGAAGTTGAACACAATGCACCACATATCATGCATGATCTGAGCCGCAACGCCTGCTGTGTCCACTTGGTAGGTCCACATTTTCTCGACTGTTGCACGTTGCATATCTCACCATGCTACGTGATTGGTTCATTCCGCATCTGCAAGTTCTAGGCTGCTCGGTCAAATATGGTTCCAGCAGAACGGAGAACCAACCCATAACACTGTTGTCGTTCAAGAACACATCTAAATGGACTGGGCGTGGTTCCGTCCATTTGCCTGCAGCTTTCGAGTGGCCACCCAGAACCTCTGATCTGTCATCTTGCGACAGTGTGTTATGGAGGTCAATTAAATAGATGGTTGCTGTTACACATTACGAGAATGTTGACGAAGTTATGGATGCCGTTCGGCTTGAATTAACTGCCATCGCGCCAGCAACGTTGAGGACAATTTCACATTCTACATGAAGGAGGAACATATTCTGTTATGATAACGATAACAGTAAAGAATAGCTGCATTCCCTCAGTGTTATCCTCTGCCATGATCGCACATTACTAAAATGCAATGATCAGGGAATATGTTGCAACACAGTAGGGGGCATACTTAGTGATCACTCAGTACTACACACCTCAAAAAAGTTATTCATTATCTCGCTTCCGAGCGTTCCGGAACCTGTACAGAAAATTGCAATAGAGATCAACATAAACATCATTTCCGCCCTTTTAATTGATCATGAAAACCATACTTTGTATAATTGGCTTCCGCGGCCAGAGTCAGTCGACATAAATGTTTTCTGGGTTTGATACCGTGTCATAATGTAAAAACTACTGCTAGACCCAGAAGAAGGCCGCTGCAATCGTGGTCGAAACGTTGTTTTTCTATAGCAGCAGTAGTTTCTACATTATGACGCGGTACCAAACCCAGAAAACTTTTTTTTCGACAAACTATGTATGTCGTACCACCACACTGCGAGACCTGCATAGGTGGTGCTCCAGATTGCTGTACACTCCGCTGCCTCTCATACCTAGTAGCACGTCCTCTTGTATTGATGCATGCCTGTTTTCGTCGTGGCATACTATCCACAAGTTCATCAAGGCACTGTTGGTCCAGATTGTCCCAATCCTCAACGGCGATTCGGCGTAGATCCCTCAGTGTGGTTGGTGGGTCACGTCGTCTATAAACAGCCTCTTTCAATCTAGGCCAGGCATGTTCGATAGGGGTCATGTCTGGAGAACATGTTGGCCACTCTAATCGAGCTATGTTGTTATCCTGATGGAAGTCATTCACAAGATGTGCACGATGGGGGCGAGTATCGTCGTCCATGAAGACGAATGCCTCGCCAATATGTTGCCGGTATGGTTGCACTATCGGTCGGAGGATGGGCATTAATGTATCGTACAGCCGTTACGGCGCCTTCCATGACCACCAGCGGCGTACGTCGGTCCTGCATAATGCCACCCCAAAACAGCAGGGAACCTCCACATTGCTGCACTCGTTGGACAGTGTGTCTAAGGGGTTGACCCTGACAGGGTTGCCTCCAAACACGTCTTCGACAGTTGTCTGGTTGAACGCAAATGCAACTTCATCGGCGAAGAGAACGTGATGTAAATCCTGAGCGGTCCATTCGGCATTCTGTTGGGCCCATCTGTACAGCGCTGCATGATGTCGTGGTTAAAGTACAGGCAACAAGCGCCGTGTGCCTCACTCCTGTTGGAATGACTAGAACTGATCGGCTGTCGTACCCCCTCCGTCTAATAGGCGCTGCCCATGCATGGTTGTTTATATTTTTGGGCGGGTTTAGTGACATCTCCAAACAGTCAAAGGGATTCTGTCTGTGATACAATATTCACAGTCAACGTCTGTCCTCAGGAATTGTGGAAACTGGGGTGATGTAAAACTTTTTTTGATGTGTGTATATCTCACAAAGGGAGACGGCCATCGGTCGCTCTCTGATGCAGTTGAAACTTGGCAACGTGACAGAAGGATGAAAATAAAGGCACTTACATGGTGACGAATATTGAACTATATGAAAAAAAAAGTGCTTGAGTGCTTCGGACGTTTGCTGCAAATCATATTCCCTTTCCTTCGACAATTTTGCTGTTGACATCTTGGATGCCAAAAGCGTTTACGATATCTATATTTTTCTGTTATCAATATCACGTTCTCTTCAAACCACTTACGTACTTACACACCTTATGAAATGATAATTAAATCAAGACCCTAATCTGCCGACAGGTGTTGATATACATCAACGGGGACAGTTGATAATGTGTGCTCCGACCGGGACTCGACCGCGGGATCTCCTGCTTACATGGCAGACGCTCTATCCATCTGAGGCACAGAGGACACTGATGATGGTGCGACTGCAGGGATTTGTCCCTTTCACGCTCCTCGTGAGACCCACATTCCCAATTTATAGTCCACACACTACATTCGTAGTGACCCTGCCCATTACACTCATTATTACTTGCGGCAGACAATCTTACCGAACCCCGTAATAATCCCGGCAATGTGTGTGCATCCAGCACAGAAGAAGAAGATCAATGGCCGGTTAGCCTTAACTATATGAAGATGGGATTTGTTCTTTCGGACTTGTCCGAAAGAACATATACCATCTTCCTATATTACTCAACTTATATCAATAAAAGAAGTAGGACAAGATAAAAGATCGAAGCTTTCTGTAGCGATAGCACTGAAGCAGAGAGGACGCGAACCTCTTTGAAAAACCGACAACCAGCAAAACACAAGTGAACACTAGGGAATGCGTACCAAAGATGACAGAGTGCAGTTCGATTACGCTGGCTTACAGTCTACAACAGGGAGAGAATTTTGATACGCTAATGCTTGTTTAGGTGTGTTCGTTCCGTATTCAACCGGTCTCTATGGAGTAATCAGCCAATTGTACCTGTATCCCGAGAAAACTGTGATCTGTTAAAAAGACATTCGCTGTTGACCACAACTGACCAACGTACGCAAGAACACAGGTTTTTATTGTCACTGTCGATTGTATTAATTCTTCTCGGGTTTTCGTACAGCTTTACTCTTCCAGAATCTTCGGCTTATAAGATCTCGATCTTTTCACACATGACTTCCTGAAGCCCAAGTTCTGTGTCGAGGAGATGCACTTGCTCATCAATCAACAATACAGACGGGTTATACAAACACAGACTCGCAGGCGATATCTCTTCAGGTGACAAACTAGAGATGGCTGTGCTCCGCCCGGTCGCCAGGCGGCAACCCAAGCGCCGTCAGAGGTCAGTGGCTCTGCAGATTTTTTCTCCATTGTAGACCACATCACCGAAAGTAGTTCGTGCAGTATCCAGGCACCCGGGCTCTGTTCTCGCTGTCCGCCCTAAATGAGCCTCATGGGACAGGTGGCGACTGCGAAAGCATCCCCACAGTCAGGCTATCATTCTGGAACCGCCGCTACGACGGCGCCAATGCCCAACCTGACCTCCGTCTGAGCAGCAGGACATTTCTGGAACTACACCATTCGTGGCCTGTACACGAAGAAGACGTGACCTCCGACGCTATGACCAGAAAATGGACAGTGTAACATTTGTCTTTGCTTTTCATCGGTAATAAAAAAAAATGGTTCAAATGGCTCTGAGCACTATGGGACTTAACATCAGTGGTCATCAGTCCTCTATAACCTAGAACTACTTAAACCTAACTAACCTAAGGACATCACATACATCCATGCCCGAGGCAGGATTCGAACCTGCGACCGTAGCAGTCACGCGGTTCCGGACTGAGCGCCTTAACCGCGAGACTACCGCGGCCGGCTCATCGGTAATACGCTGGAAACAACTTCTGGGGAACTATTCCAGATTTTAGCTTTTGCATGTCCATCCGACTTTTGACTGTGGCGTATGGAGATGGAATTTTGAATCTTTCAATTTACTTTGACGTTTTCTGACCATAGCCTTCAGATAACATTGTTGTTCCCTCAATATTCTAGAAGTCGCTTGTTTTCAATTACTAAGTTCCAAACTAACTGCCATCGAAGAAGATTGTTTATGTGTGTTACAGTAACTTCATATTCTATTTACATTTGGGTAATTTTCATGCGCCACCTATGGCAGACAAATCAACATGAATCAAGGAACGCAGCTGAATGCAGCGTTTCATGACTTCCGAAAAACATTTGACTCGACATCGCACCAACGATTATTGACAACTGTTCATTTATAAGGGTTCGGAAAGAAAATTTATGACTGGATTGAGATTATCGTGATACAGAGGATGCATCACGTCATCTTGAATGGAGAAATACTAGCTGAAGTTGTGATGGAAACGGAAATGAGTGTTTGGCGCCATTGGCTGGGAGGCCCCTTGCGCGGCAGGTCCGGCCGCCTTGGTGCAGGACTTATTACATTAGACGACACATTGGGGGACCTGTGCGCCGGATGGGGATGAAATGATGATGAAGACACAGAACTCGCCATCCCTGAGCGGAGAAAATCTCCGACCCAGCCGGGAATCGAACCCGGGCCCGTAGAACAGCAATCCGTCACGTTGACCAAATTAAAAAAAAATCTTATTTCGTTCGCTTCATCTACTCGGGGCGGACGTCGTAAGACACCCGTTTAAGTTTGTCGATGATCGGTTAACTCAGTTTTTTATTACAGAGGGCAGTTAACCCTCTTTTTTTTAATTCATCTCATTTTGTTCGTTTATCTTCGTTGTAGCTGCTCGAGGCGGGCGTCGCAAGACACCCGTTTCAGTTCGTCGTTGACCCGTTAACTCAGTTTTTTTTATTTCAGAGGGCAGCTAACCCTCTGACCGAACACGCTGAGCTACGTGCCAGCACCACTCAGCTATCGGGGCGGACAGCAGAAGTACTGATAACGTCAAGTGTGTGATGTATATTAGAACCTTGTCATTTATGTTTTATATTATGGTAGGCTATTTCAATAGTAACTTCGGAATTATTGAGCATTATACAACTCCAAAAATGTCTAGTCAGATCTTAATGATTTATCAAACTGATTTGCAATTTGCTTTGAATGTTTGGAACGTAAAATTTAGTTCTTCATAAAATGTAGAGAATTAATATCCTATGGCTACAATGAGAGTCAGTGATAATTAAAATCAGTCGGCTCTCGAAACTTACTTAGTGTAGGAGTTTCCAGGGGTGTGTAATAGAATGACCATATAACCGCATTCTTATGTAAGACAAATCTTAGACTTCGGTTCTTTGGCAGAATACTGGGAAAATGGGGGCAGTCTACGAAGGAAACTACTTATAAATAATTTGTGAGTCGCATTTTACAATACTGCTGAAGTATCTGAGCTCCATACCAAACAGGTCTAATAGGAGATATTTAAAGCACATAACGAAAGCAAATGTGACTGGACAGACACAATGTGCCAATTATCCCGCGAAATCCTTCTTATAACTATTCAAGAACCCGTAATAAGAGATGAAAAGAAGAGAGAGTCAATAGCCCCACAGATATCGCTCCCGTAAGAGCCGTGAAGTCAAACTGACAGATAGATGAAAGTAGTCATTCTTTCCACCATTCCTCCTCGATTGGAATGGGAAGAAATACTACTACGTCGCACCATCAGTACTCTCTGCCACTCACTTTCACAGTGGTTTGCAGTCGCTGCATGTAGACGGATAAATGTATCTTAAGATCGGTATATCTCACTGAAAATTTCTTCAAGAATTACTAGATACAAAACACAAAAACTTGGTCAACCCATCTACTGAATAATAAAGACGAATTTATGCCTCAGAATCCCATTCCTGCCACCACCTCCAGTATCGACAGCGTCTCTATGTAGGCAGGGATTAGTGGCGATCATGTAATCATAGCGATGACTCAAGCTAATAACACAATCAAGAAGCCTGGGATACTATTTTTGCTAGAGAGAGCAGATAAGCTTAGGCACTGAAACGGTAGTATTTAGTTTCAGTATGACATTCGCAAAGCAATTGTGAACATCGTTAAAACTACTTGTAAATTACGTTCCGGAGAAGTACAGAGGTCCCTCCGAGGTATAGCAAAAGCAAAAAAAATGGGGAAATTGAGGAAACAGATACTATTGCACTCTCGGTTCAAAAAAGAAGGCGCAAATGACGAAAGGCAAGAGTGGGCGAAGCATACACCTTACATCGCCATACGTCAGTAAAATATTTGGTCGAAAACCCGAGAAAATTCCGGTCCTACATAAAATCGTTGGATTTCTTCCAGCCACTAGATGTCCAGTCTGGTGTGGCAATAGAAGAAAGCAAAAGGAAAGATGAAGCTTTAAATTTCATGGTTAAGAGATCATTTAAGCAGGAGGATAGAACCGACGTAATCGTTTGACTATCGCACAGAAACCTGTACGTAGGACACAGTAATCGGAGCCTCTGGCGTAGAGAAGCAACTGAAAACGTTGAAAAAAAAATTGACAGGACCTGACGGAATCGAATTTTAGGTTTACGGAGACTACTCCACAGCATTAACCCTTTGCCCATCTGTCGCAAATTTCTCGACCAGAACAAACTCCTGAGCTATTGAAAAATAGCACAAGTGTCCCAGAAGCAATGGTATATATTCAGAGATTTGACACGAACGATCATTCGAAGCCAAAATTGTCAGTGAACATTGTCTCTAAACTGATTATCTAAAGATCTATGAGCACTTCATCTCCGATACCGTGAAATAAATATCTTCTACTGCAAGCTTTTCGAAAACAATACAACTTGTAGGATATTCGGGGAGTGCTATGGTGAGAGTCTTCAACACTTGGCAAAACCGAGATGAAACCACGTCCAAATGTCGAGGGATTGGGCAACGTCCCTGCACTACAGATGGTTCAAATGGCTCTGACCACTATTGGACTTAACATCTTAGGCCATCAGTCCCCTAGAACTTAGAGCTATTTAAACCTAACTAACCTAAGGACATCACGCACATCCATGCCCGAGGCAGGATTCGAAAAAGCGGCCGTAGCAGTCGCACGGTTCCGGAGTGAAGCGCCTGCACTACAGATGTCGAAAGTCATCAGTTTGGCAAACTGGTAAAGCACGACACGAAGCGAACTGTGGCGGAGCTAAAATCGGACCTTAATGCTGAGTACAGTAAAAGTGTGCCTGAGCATACAGTGCACCAAATACTCCTAACGATGGGTTTCCTCACCCGACGACCCATGCATGTGCATCGGCCACTATGACTGAATTGGGCGCGTGACCATCAGCACTGGACGCTGGCACAGTGTCAGAGAGTTGTATGGTCTTCGGAATCCTGATACTTTTTTCACCATAACGATGGGACGTCGTCTTCCTGAGGAACAGCTCCTTGATACGTACAGAGTGGTCCACTGATAGTGCCGGGCCAAATATCTCACGAAAAAACTACAAAGAACGAAACTCGTCTAGCTTGAAAGGGGGAAACCAGATGGCTCTATGGTTGGCCCGCTAGATGGCGCTGCCGTAGGTCCAACGGATATCAACTGCGTTTTCTAAAATAGGAAACACCATTTTTATTACATATTCGTGTAGTACGTAAAGAAATCGGAACGTTTTAGTTGGACCACTTTTTTCGCTTTGTGATAGATGGCGCTGTAATAGTCACAAACGTATAAGTGCGTGGTATCACGTAACATTCCGCCAGTGCGGACGGTACATACTTCGTGATACATTACCCGTGTTAATATGGACCGTTTACCAATTTGCGGAAAAGGTCTATATCGTGTTGATGTGTGGCTATTGTGATCAAAATGCCCAACGGGCGTGTGCTATCTATGCTGCTAGGTATCCTGGACGACATCATCCAAGTGTCCGGACGGTTTGCCGGATAGTTACTCTATTTAAGGAGACAGGATGTGTTCAGCCACATGTGAAACGTCAACCACGACCTTCAACAAATGATGATGCCCAAGTAGGTGTTTTAGCTGCTGTCGCGGGTAATCCGCACATCAGTAGTTGACAAATTGAGCGAGAATCGAGAATCTCAAAAACGTGGGTGTTGAGAATGCCACATCAACATGTATTGCATCCCATTCATATTTCTATGCACCAGGAACTGCATGGCGACGACTTTGAACGTCGTGTACAGTTCTGCCACTGGGTAGAAGAGAAATTACGGGACGATGAAAGATTTTTTGCACGCGTTCTATTTAGCGACGAAGCGCCATTCACCAACGGCGGTAACGTAAACCGGCGTCATATGCACTATTTGGCAACGGAAAACCCACGATGGCAGCGACAAGTGGAACATCAGCGACCTTGGCGGGTTAATGTACGGTGCGACATTATGGGAGGAAGGCTAATTGGCCACCATTTTATCGATAGCAATCTAAATGGTGCAATGTATATTTATTTCCTACGTAATTTTCTACCGATGTTACTACAAGATGTTTCACTGCATGACAGAATGGCGATGTACTCCCAACGTGATGTATGTCCTGCACATAGCTCGCGTGCGGCTGAAGCGGTATTGAATAGCATATTTCACGACAGGTGGATTGGTCGTCGAAGCAGCATACTGTGACCCGCACGTTCACCGTTTCTGACGTCCCCGGAATTTTTTTCTGTGGGGATCTATCGTGATCGACCGACAACGCCTGACAACATGCGTCAGTGCATTGTCAATTCATTTGCTGTTGAGAGGAATGTCGTTACGCGTATTGCCAAATGCATTGAGGATGACGGACATCATTTTGAGCATTTATTGCATTAATGCGGTATTTACAGGTGATCACGCTGTAGTAGCATGCGTTCTCAGAAATGGTTCAAATGGCTCTGAGCACTATGGGACTTAACATCTTAGGTCATCAGTCCCCTAGAACTTAGAACTACTTAAACAAAACTAACCTAAGGAAATCACACAACACCCAGCCATTACGAGGCAGAGAAAATCCCTTACCCCGCCAGAATCGAACCCGGGAACCCGGGCGTGGGAAGCGAGAACGCTACCGCACGACCACGAGATGCGGGCTTCTCAGAAATGATAAGTTCACAAAGGTACCTGTATCACATTACAACAACCGAAATAAAATGTAAAAACGTCCCTATGTTTTGTATTTTAATTTAAAAAACCTACCTGTTACCAGCAAAATGATTGTGAGCCATATGTTTGTGACTATTACAACACCATATACCAGAAAGCGAAAAAAATGGTCCAGCTAAAACATCCATATTTCTTCACATACTATACGAACATGTAATAAAAATGGGGGTTCCTATTTTAAAAAACGCATTTGATATCTGTTTGTCCTACGCCAGCGCCATCTACTGGGTCAACCATAGTGCCATCAGGTTTCCCCCTTCAAGTTAGACAAGTTTCATTCTTTGTAGGTTTTTCGTTTGACGCTTATTTCGTGAGATATTTGGCCCAGTCACCCTCAATGGACCACCCTGTATACTCTAAAATTTTTATTTCCCCTCAGTCACCCTTAACATTGGTTTGTTCAGTTTGCTGTTCCAACCGTTCTGAGAACTGAGTTGTAGTGAAATCACCTACCCAAAAACATACCGTTCTTATACCGTATGTATGTAGGATTGATAACGCAACTCTTTCTCAGGTACATGGTTCTGACAACTGAGGTATAATGAAACTACCTACCTAAACATATAGCTGTCTATACCGTAGGGTCGTACGATAGTGCCAGTTGTTCGCAGGTACAGCAGGCTAAAATGATCCTGTGAAGCTTTCCAGGTTTACGGAAACCCAAGTTGGCCTTCGTTAACCATGGTTCTTTAGTACACCTGCACTGTTGTATCTCCGATGTGGCAGGCTAGTGTGAACATAGGGGAAGGAAGGCTGGAAGGAGAATTCCTACACCTATGGTTTAAACCTCTAGCGTCACAGGCGCCTCCAAGAGAGACGGATGACTGTATCTGCAGCCACTCTCTCCTCAGTCTTCATTTGCAGCTCATGTACGACTCTTCACAGTACTGACGATCGAACGATGACCGGGAATCGCTATTGGACTTTTCTCTTTGTTTGTTACTATGGACTCTGTGGATTTCGCTTGTGTAAGTCTTCTTCTTCGTCAATTAAAAAAGTATTAACTGTAGCGTGACGTCTCGACACTGCAGATTTCCTTTGTAAATTCACTGAACTCACCCAGAATACTTCCCACAAATCTAGTCTTCATTAGAATTTATGAACACGGTAACTTTTAAGCTGTATACTCTCTCTCTCTATCTGTGTATGGCACAGAGTTTCAGTGGACGAAACTAATTACTGAAAAATGTGACTACTTAAACCCTTCATTTCGCAGTCGAATGAATAGTGGTGTGCTGCCTGACGTCACAATAGATAATTTTCGACATCTCAAAAATACGCCAAAGTAAAACCAATAAAAATAACACATCAAATGAACTACTAAACTTTCCATGAAAAAATTATCCAAATTATCTTAATAAAAGTTCAATGCGTATCTACGTAGCTAACTTGTGAAACAAACTCGGAGTAAGAAAAACATATCACACATGGATTTATCACGCTCTTCACTGGAACGTACTTTGTACAAGAATATAACTTTCACACCGAATGTAAGCTATCTGACATAATCACCGATTAACTGCGTAATGCCGACCGCGGTGGCCAAGCGGTTCTAGGCGCTGCAGTTCGGAACGACGCAACTGATACGGTCGCAGGTTAGAATCCTGCCTCGGGCATGGATGTGTGTGATGTCCTTAGGTTAGTTAGGTTTAAGTAGTTCCAAGGACTGATGACCTCAGATGTTAAGTCCCATAGTGCTCAGAGCCATTTGAACCATTTGAACTGTGTAATGATATTATTCTGTATGTACAGCGTAACTATATAACTATAGCCCTGAATTATTGTAGCACTTATCTCGGTACAATAAGCTTTCTCTCTAAAGTGTAGCACAGCAAGCAGCGTAGCAGAAAAGCTAAATTAAGATTGCAAACTTAAAACGATAGTCAAGCTTGTGTCCCGCCTGGTGCAATCCGAATACATGGAGCTCAGTATTTCTTGCTTGGGAACATTTCTTGGTCCTAAAATACTTCAAAATGATTCTCTTAGCACAGTTTTATAGCAGGGACTTCAATGTTAAGAACTTGAACAGCATTTGCCTTACACAAATAAGACTGGTTTTAGAAACAATTATAATAAGTTGGTTACTCAAAAAAATTACGCTAGATGAAGATTAACTTACCCAAATAATCTCTATTGTTTCACAAAATATACATTTGTGGGAGGAAAACTAACTTCCTTAGCTGTGAGCAATCAATAGGTTATGTTTCTATGAAATTTCGGTACGACAATTAATTCTACTCCAGAGTACTAATTACGTGGAAATAAGCAATGCTGCCAATTTACGTAAAGTCAGTTCCTCACCTCACTCTTTTCGAAATCGATGAATACTCTCATCATTGCCTTATTCAATCATTTCCATCAAATCTGTACCAGTATTCAGCAGCTCAACTCCAGATAAAAGTTTCCTGACCATTCACTTCCACACCTGCTTCTCAACACATCTTGACTAATAACAATGCTTTCTGAAAGCAGTCAGGCAGAGACGGCATAACAACATAACGAATCATTGCGGATCAACATGGCTTGCTCTCAGATGTGAGCGTATCGATTGACGAATGTTACAAGTTAACATTTCCGTAATGCCCATGATCGCGTACACACCTCACAGTACTGATTTTGTGCCTTAGTCCCACTACGTATCGCAAGGAAGGATGCACAGCTTTCTATGGGCGGCGGAGGTACTAATTAGCATCGAGGACACTATGGGAAAGACTTTCTGTCACCGCATACAAACAGTCAGCACTTGGGGTGCCTTGTTGCTAGCTAGGAGACGTTGGGCATCAACACATTAGAATAAATGTGTGTTGAACTTGACGGAAGATTAAAGCTATGGGCCACCAAATGACCTTGCCTGCCGCTGGCAATATTCCGTCGACGGGACTATCCAGGCAGAACCCATCAAGGGGACCAATCAAATCATTTCCCCAGTCGGAATACGATTAACAGTTAATATGCACTCATTCCATGAAAGATTCCCTTTTCAACTTCCTGCTTTTGTTAGCAAATCCACCACCCAATTACCTACGCTGGGTCAATAGGCCTCTTGACTAATATGACAGGTGCATCGAATCCGAGTAGAGCCGAATAGCAGCCCCACCCAGAGCTCACATTCGGTGATACGGTGGCCCGTGTCCCGATACGTGGAGGCAAGCTTTTGTTTTTTTGTCTTTGTTTTCTTTCATTTGTTTTGTTTTGTTTCAGCAGCTTAGTACATTTTTCAAATTAATTACATGACTTTGAGAATCAAGTAATGGAATGTTGTATCAATTTAAGAAGAGGCAAAAAGGTAGATAAGAAACGGAATTATTAGTCTCGCCACCTATATGTCACAGGGTGACCACCTCGGTATGAACTTTGAGCCATTGACCCTCAGACATTTTGCTTGTTACTAGTAAGTGTGTACTTTATATTTTACTACATTACGATAATTATTCTGTCTATATAAATATTTATAGATTTATAGTGCCTGTTGCCGTTGACAATTTGCGATAATACGACGACACTATTAAGACTACCTTATGCTGTAATACCTCTAATTACTCTACTTAGTTACTATTTACAAGTTCATAGCGTCAGTTGCCTATGACAGTTTGCGAGAATGCGCCTACACTTAAATAACTAATCTGCACTCGTTTGTGACTATGAGTGCATATTCATGATGTAGCTAAATGCTGTTGTAGTCTGTTACTACCTAAATTAGGAGTTCTCTATTTACTTGTTGTGTTATCTTGTGTATCGTCTTCCTTGCAGTCATTCTTACCTCCCCCTGTATCATCGGCTTCCACCCTATGAAGTCTGTCATCTTGCTACATACAGACTTTTCTTCTGTAAAGCGGTGTGCACAGATAATACTCGAGTGCCGCTTTTAAAATTTTGTCCATTCTATTTCGTTTCTAAGAGCGTCTTGTATTTGGAGCTCCCTGTATGCGTCGTATCCCTGTCTTTGTCCCTGATGTGTATGTAGTTCCTGCAGAATATTACTGTGTGTTCGAGAGATTCCATCTCGCCAAAGGTGCAAATTGTTGTCTGCCGCAGTCTCTACTGGTACAAGTACCTGGGATAAGATCCGTGTCCCATTTAGCAACGCACCATGTCGCGGCTAGGATCGGCAGGTTTCATTCTTAACCGTTCCGTTATATGAGGAAAGAATTTTTGGACCCTCCTTCCCTTATAATTTGTGCTCTACTTATCCAGCCAAATCTCATTCGCCAGTTGAAGCTGGTGCTTGTTGTTTAAAGGTACATCAGTTATTAGGCTAACTCGGCCTAATCTACACATCCTTAACCAGTACAGTACACCCCTGTATCTAACGGTAATACCAATCGGATAGATTCCGAGCACCACACACAGTGCTTCACGGATGTGGCCCCGAAAAGTTTCCTATACTCTAAAGAGGACACGTCTCTGCCCCCTCCCAAGGACGCTCCGGTTAATGGCGAAGGCTAGTCAAAGTGTTCATGTATTTCCTGTGAAAATTGGATACTGATTACGTGGGACGCCGAATTGGAAATTAATCAAAAGCATTGTCATCCCAGAGTCGATGCAACCAGTTCTCCTGTACTCGCCGGACAAAATTGTCAGTGAAAATGTCTTTCAGTACCAGTATTCGAACCGGCTGCCCCCCACATCGCGCACAAGTTCGTTAGCTACAGCGGGAAAGTGATTATTTACAATGGAGTATTTAAGAGTAAACAAGGATATCAAGGGAGACACTGAATCTTAATGTCGAAACAGTAAGATACAAGAATGTAGGAAATCAAGCTATAAAGGGGGATAATACAAACGTCTACATATGTATATTTCACAGGAATTACAAACCGCAAAAGCAAGAAAGGCTAGCCATGAAATGAAACGTTGCAGAGACTTACATAACTAGCAGAAAGATGGATGCAACATATAAAGAAATTAAAAAGACCTTTGGAAAAACAGAAGCAAGTGTTAAAGTAATTAGTGCTTCGATGGCAAGCACATACTATGCAATGAAAGGAAGACCGAAAGATGGAAGGAATTCGTAGAGGATCTTAATTAGGGAAACAGACTTAAGGACAGTATTATAAAAAGAGAAAAGGAAGGACATTGAGATGGGACAGACCTTATAATATTGCAAAATATTTGGACAGACTCTGAAATACCTCAGTCGAAACAAGTGTCATGAAGTAGAAACAGCAGTCTCTCGGAATTATTGAAATTCTTGCAAACCAGTCGTGAGAAAACTATTCTTGGATTGCAAGACATAGGAGAAAAGTGTACTATCCTCTGACTTCAAGAAGAATGTAATAACATTTATTCCAAAGAAGGCAGTTATTGACGGGTGTGAATAGCACCGAATTATCAGTTTAACAAGTTACGGTTAGAAAACACTGAACCCAGTTTTTAACGGAAGTATGAAAACGCTAATAGAAGCTCACCTCGAGGAATATCAAGTTTTATTCTTTAGAAACGAAGGAAGAATGGAGTGCCTAGTGACATTGCGAGCTACCTTCCCTTAAAAGATAGACTGCTACGTTTATAGTATTTTCAAATTTCGAGAAATTCTTGGCAGTTTTGGAGAGAAATCCCCCTTTCACATTCTTAAGGAAGCAGGGGAAAAAAGTACAAGGAGTGGAAGGTTTTCTACAACCTCCGCAGAAACCAGACTGCAGTTATAAGAGTCGAAGAGGGTGAAAAGGAAATCTGTAAACTGAGTGAGGAGATAAAGGAAATCAAGAAGAAGTTTGGAAAGCGAATTGAAACTGAAGAAGAGTAAAACAAATCTTTGCGCTTCATCCATATACACTCCTGGAAATGGAAAAAAGAACACATTGACACCGGTGTGTCAGACCCACCATACTTGCTCTGGACACTGCGAGAGGGCTGTACAAGAAATGATCACACGCACGGCACAGCGGACACACCAGGAACCGCGGTGTTGGCCGTCGAATGGCGCTAGCTGCGCAGCATTTGTGCACCGCCGCCGTCAGTGTCAGCCAGTTTGCCGTGGCATACGGAGCTCCATCGCAGTCTTTAACACTAGTAGCATGCTGCGACAGCGTGGACGTGAATCGTATGGGCAGTTGACGGACTTTGAGCGAGGGCGTATAGTGGGCATGCGGGAGGCCGGGTGGACGTACCGCCAAATTGCTCAACACGTGGGGCGTGAGGTCTCCACAGTACATCGATGTTGTCGCCAGTAGTCGGTGGAAGGTGCACGTGCCCGTCGACCTGGGACAGGACGGCACGGATGCACGCCAAGACCGTAGGATCCTACGCAGTGCCGTAGGGGACCGCACCGCCACTTCCCAGCAAATTAGGGACACTGTTGCTCCTGGGGTATCAGCGAGGACCATTCGCAACCGTCTCCATGAAGCTGGGCTACGGTCCCGCACACCGTTAGGCCGTCTTCCGCTCACGCCCCAACATCGTGCAGCCCGCCTCCAGTGGTGTCGCGACCGGCTTGAATGGAGGGACGAATGGAGACGTGTCGTCTTCAGCGATGAGATTCGCTTCTGCCTTGGTGCCAATGATGGTCGTATGCGTGTTTGGCGCCGTGCAGGTGAGCGGCACAATCAGGACTGCATACGACCAAGGCACACAGGGCCAACACCCGGCATCATTGTGTGGGGAGGGATCTCCTACACTGGCCGTACACCTCTGGTGATCGTCGAGGGGACACTGAATAGTGCACGGTACATCCAAACCGTCATCGAACCCATTGTTCTACCATTCCTAGACCGGCAAGGGAACTTGCTGTTCCAACAGGACAATGCACGTCCACATGTATCCCGTGCCACCCAGCGTGCTTTAGAAGGTGTAAGTCAACTACCATGGCCAGCAAGATGTCCGGATCTGTCCACCATTGAGCATGTTTGGGACTGGATGAAGCGTCGTCTCACGCGGTCTGCACGTCCAGCACGAACGCTGGTCCAACTGAGGTGCCAGGTGGAAATGGCATGGCAAGCCGATCCACAGGACTACATCCAGCATCTCTACGATCGTCTCCATGGGAGAATAGCAGCCTGCATTGCTGCGAAAGGTGGATATACACTGTACTAGTGCCGACATTGTGCATGCTCTGTTGCCTGTGTCTATGTGCCTGTGGTTCTGTCTGTGTGATCATGTGATGTATCTGACCCCAAGAATGTGTCAATAAAGTTTCCCCTTCCTGGGACAATGAATTCACGGTGTTCTTATTTCAATTTCCAGGAGTGTACATTGCCTTCCTCTCAGAGACGGCGATCGACTTAGAAATAAAGGGTTAACGCAGTGTATAGTGCAAATTATTTCCAATTGCGGTCAACCGCAGCTGGCCACCGGACTTGTAGCAGTGGTAACACCGGTTCCTGTCATATCACCGAATTTAAGCGCTGTCGGCCTGGACTAGCACTTGGATAGGTGACCATCTGGTCTCTCGAGCGCTGTTGGCAAGCAGGATGCGCTCAGCCCTTCTGGGGAAAACTGAAGAGCTACTTGATTGAGAAGTAGCGGCTCCGGTCTCTTAAACTGACATACAGCCGGGTGAGCGGTCTGCTGACCACATGCCCCTTCAGCCGAAGAAATTCTGGTCGCATGTAAAGTACACAAGCGGCAAGACGCAGTCAATACCTTCGCTGCGCAGTGCCGATGGTACTGTTATCGACGAGTGTATCGCTAAAGCGGAGTTATTGAACGCAGTTTTCCGAAATTCCTTCACCAGGGAAGACGAATGGAATATTCCAAAATTTGAAACACGAACATCTGCTAGCATGAATCTCTTAGAAGTAGATACCTTAGGGGTTGCGAAGCAACTCAAATCGCTTGATACGGGCAAGTCTTCAGGTCCAGATTGTATACCGATTAGGTTCCTTTCAGATTACGCTGATACTATAGCTCCCTACTTAGCACTCATATACAACCGCTCGCTCACCGATAGATCTGTACCTACAGATTGGAAAATTGCGAAGGTCGCACCAGTGTTCAAGAAGGGTGGTAGGAGTAATCCATTTAACTACAGACCTATATCATTGACGTCGGTTTGCAGTAGGGTTTTGGAGCATATACTGTATTCAAACATTATGAATCACCTCGAAGGGAACGATCTATTGACACGTAATCAGCATGGCTTCAGAAAACATCGCTCTTGTGCAACGCAGCTAGCTCTTTATTCGCATTAAGTAATGGCCGCTATCGACAGGGGATCTCAAGTTGATTCCGTATTTCTAGATTTCCGGAAAGCTTTTGACACCATTCCTCACAAGCGACTTCTAATCAAGCTGCGGAGCTATGGGGTATCGTGTCAGTTGTGCGACTGGATTCGTGATTTCCTGTCAGGAAGGTCGCAGTTCGTAGTAATAGACGGCAAATCATCGAGTAAAACTGAAGTGATATCAGGTGTTCCCCAGGGAAGCGTCCTGGGACCTCTACTGTTCCTGATCTACATAAATGATCTGGGTGACAATCTGAGCAGTTCTCTTAGACTGTTCGCAGATGATGCTGTAATTTACCGTCTAGTAAGGTCATCCAAAGACCAGTACCAGTTGCAAAGCGATTTAGAAAAAATTGCTGTATGGTGTGTCAGGTGGCAGTTGACGCTAAATAACGAAAAGTGTGAGATGATCCACATGAGTTCCAAAAGAAATCCGTTGGAATTCGATTACTCGATAAAAAGTACAATTCTCAAGGCTGTCATTTCAACTAAGTACCTGGGTGTTAAAATTACGAACGACTTCAGTTGGAAAGACCACATAGATAAAATTGTGGGGAAGGCGAGGCAAAGATGGAACTCATGTGGATCATCTCACACTTTTCGTTATTTAGCGTCAACTAACACCTGGCACACCATACAGCAATGTTTTCTAAATCGCTTTGCAACTGATACTGGTCTTCGGATGACCTTACTAGACGGTAAATTGCATCATCATCTGCGAACAACCTAAGAGAACTGCTCAGATTGTCACCCAGGTCATTTATATAGCTCAGGAACAGCAGAGGTCCCAGGATGCTTCCCTGGGGAACACCTGTTTTAGATTTGCCGTCTATTACTACGAAGTGCGACCTTCCCGACAGGAAATTATGAATCCAGTCGCACAACTGAGACGATACCCCATAGGCCCGCAGCTTGATTAGAAGTCGCTTGTGAGGAACGGTGCCAAAAGCTTTCTGGAAATCTAGTAATACGGAATCAACTTGAGATCCCCTATCGATAGCGACCATTACTTCATGCGAATAAAGAGCTTGCTGCGTTGCACAAGAACGATGTTTTCTGAAACCATGCTGATTACTTATCAATAGATCGTTTCCTTAGAGGTGATTCATAATGTTTGAATACAGTATATGCTCCAAAACCCTACTTCAAACCGACGTCAATGATACAGGTCTGTAGTTAGATGGATTACTCCTACTACTCTTCTTAAACACTGGTGCGACCTGCAAATTTTCCAGTCCGTAGGTACAGATCTATCGGTGAGCGAGCGGTTGTATATGAGTGCTAAGTAGGGAGCTATTCTATCAGCGTAATCTGAAAGGAACCCAATCGGTATACAATCTGGACCTGAAGACATCCCGTATCAAGCGATTTGAGTTGCTTCGCAACCCCTAAGGTATCTACTTCTAAGAAACTCATGCTAACAGCTGTTTGTTTTTAAAACTCTGGAATATTCCATTCGTCTTCCTTGGTGAAGGAATTTCGGGAAACTGCGTTCAATAACTCCGCTTTAGCGGCACAGTCGTCGGTAACAGTACCATCGACACTGCGCAGCGAAGGTATTGACTGCGTCTTGCCGCTTGTGTACTTTACATGCGACCAGAATTTCTTCGGATTTTCTACCAAATTTCGAGAAATGTTTCGTTGTGGAACCTATTAAAGGCATCTCGCATTGAAGTCCGTGCCAAATTACACGCGTCTGTAAATTTTAGCCAATCTTCGGGATTTCGCGTTCTTCTGAACTTCGCATGCTTTTTCCGTTGGCTCTGCAACAGTGTTCGGACCTGTTTTGTGTACCACGGGGTGTTCCATCTCTTACCAATTTATGAGGTATGAATCTCTCAATTGCTGTTGCTACTATATCTTGGAATTTGAGCAACATTTCGTCTACATTTGCATAGTTAGTTCGGAAGGAATGGAGATTATATCTCAGGAAGGCTTTTAGTGACACTTTATCCACTTTTTTAAATAAAATTATTTTGAATTTGTTTCTGGTGGATTTGGTAGAAACGGTATTGAGCCTAGCTACAGCGACCTTGTGATCACTAATCCCTGTATCAGTCATGATGCTCTCTATCAGCTCTGGATTGTTTGTTGCTAAGAGGTCAAGTATGTTTTCGCAACCATTTACAATTCTCGTGGGTTCGTGGACTAACTGCTCGAAATAATTTTCGGAGAAAGCATTTAGGACAATCTCGGAAGATGTTTTCTGCCTACCACCGGTTATGAACAAGTATTTTTGCCAACATATCGATGGAAGGTTGAAGTTCCCACCAACTTTAACCGTATGAGTGGGGTATTTATTTGTGACGAGACTCTAATTTTGTCTGAACTGTTCCGCAACTATATCATCGGAGTCTGGGGGTCGGTAGAAGGAGCCAATTATTAACTTAGTTCGGCTGTTAAGTATAACCTCCACCCATACCAATTCGCACGAAGTATCTACTTCTACTTCACCACTACTGACAGACACAAACACTCCACCACCAATTCTGCCTAACCTATCTTTCCTGAACACCGTCTGAGACTTCGGAAAAATTTCCGCAGAACTTATTTCAGGCTTTAGGCAGCTTTCTGTACCTATAACGATTTCAGCTTCTGTGCTTTCTATTAGGACTTGAAGCTCAGGGACTTTCCCAGCACAACTACAACAATTTACAACTACAATTCCGACTGTTCCTTGATTGAAGCACGTCCTGTATTTACCATGTACCCTTTGAGATTGCAGCCCACCCCGGACTTTCCCGAGGCCTTCTAACCTAAAAACCGCCCAGTCCACTCCACACAGCCTCCGCTACCCGTGTAGTTGCCACCTGAGTTAGTGAACTCCTGATCTATTCAGCGGAACCCGAAACCCCACCACCCTTTGTCGCAAGTCAAGAAATCTGCAGCCAACACGGTCGCAAAACCGTCTGAGCCTCTGATTCAGACCCTCCACCCGGCTCTGCACCAAAGGTCCGCAGTCAGTTCTGTCGACGATGCTGCATATGGTGAGCTCTGCCTTCATCTCGTAATCAAGACCGGCAGCCTTCACCAAATCAGATAGCCGCTGGAATCCAGAGAGAATTTCCTCAGATCCAAAGCGACACACGTCATTAGTGCCGACATTTGCCACCACCTGCAGCTGGCTGCACCCTGTGCTCTTCATGGCATCCGGAAGGACCCTTTTCACATCAGGAATGACGCAATCGTTAACGCATCTGGCTGGTTAGTATGAACCATGTTTCGAAACGCGCTCCAGCATGACTTTCAAATTTCCACATTGATTTAAACAAATTCCTACTGACAGCCAATTTATTAATTCCTTTCTGTCTTCATTGATTACTAATGATGCTGGACTGAATTCTGTATGTTCTTTAGAACAATTCCGAAAGAACAAACACCACATATACAAGGCTATCCAAAAAGAATGAACAGATTTCAAACATTTATTGCTTCCAGACTAGATCAATTCTCAAAGCACTTCCGAGGTTACCCGACTCGCACCGTTCCCGGACGTTGGATTGGAAGAGGAGGAGCAGAAGATGAATTCCATCGCCGGTGGCCTCCCAGTTCTCCAGACCTCACACCTTGTGACTTTTATCTGTGGAGTTACGTAAAAGACCGCGTTTTTATCCCACCTATGCCTGGCACTCTTGAAAGTCTGACACATCGCATAGTTGACGCTGTGAATTCGGTAACGAGAGACCAGCTACTTTGTATTTTGATATTTATCGTGTAATTGTGTTTCTACCTCTTTTGGTTCGGAAGCAATAATTGTCTGAAAACTGCTCCTTCTTTTTGTGTATTCCTGTATAAATGAGGCGAGGACGAGTAATTGATGACTTCCGTTTGACTTAGATCAGTGCACAACATTCCGTTGTGTCCCGATTATTTCATAATGGTTGTTGGATCCAACTGGAGTGACACTTTTCGGACGTGTCCGAAAGAGCAAACACCAAATAAATAATTAAGGTGAGGATGACCAACTGATCACTGCAGTACTGATGCACACTGAGCTCGAATTCCTATGGGATTCATCGAAACGCTACGATAAATGAGAGCGATGCGCACGGGTCACTACCTCACCAGTTCGTGAATAAGTTCAGAATCTTATCTGACGGGAGGCATGCTAGATTAATTACTGTCTGGATGGTACAGTGGTCAGCACACCTCACTAGTAAGCAGGACGCATGGTTTCGAATCCAGATCCGATATACCTTTTCAACTTTCCGCATTGTTTATAACAGTACAGTCTGGAAGCTAAAGTCATTAATTCCTCTGTGGCTTCATTGATTCATAATGGCTGCAGTATCGAAATTGTGTCTGTTTTTTCGCACATCTACGAAAGAACATCAACACATATGTAATTGATGCGAAAGCGACAAACTGATCCATTGGTATCTTCATTGGGGATGCACACCAGACACGAACGCGCACGGAAATCGGCGAAATTTCGTGGTACGTGAAAGGCACTTCGTTAGTTGTGTGGATTAGTTGAGGATTTGGGTCTGGAAGGAGACGCGATGACTATTATGTGCGAAAGGCGCAGTGCTCACCAAACCTGCCTAGTAAGCACGAGACGGAGGTTCGGATCACAGACGGCACTACGTTTCAGCTTTCCCCATTCATTTAAATAAATGCGCAGTTGCTGCTAGTGTCATTAATTCTCTTGTGTATTGATTGATTTGCATTGGGTGGGGGATCTAAATTGCGACTTTTATTTCCGACGTGTCCGAAAGACACATATATTAAATTTCAGTGTTTGGAAGTAGTTTTGGAGAAACTTGAGCTAAAGGAAAGAAAAATTTTAAGAAAAATTATAGAACCAAAATTTCAAGACAATAAGATTATATACATCAAAAATGAAACTGTCTACAAGAAATCTGGAAAACTTTCAGATACTCTGCGAAAGAGAAAGATAAATTTTTATGGTCATCTTCTCAGAATGAATTCCAACAGACTCACTAAACAAATCTTTGACTTTTTCCGTAACCGCAAAACGAAACCCAACTGGTTGAAAGAAACTGAGAAACACGTAATAGAATTAAATATTTCCAAAAATTCACTGATTGATCGAACAGCTAAATTAATTACTAAAGATGAAAACGTAACGTTACAAGACAAATCAACACAAAAGTCCAAATCCTTCATCTCAGAAGAGGAGAGAAAAAGAAGATCAGAAAGAATAAAGAAATACTCGGCCCTAAGAAAATAACAACGCACAAAGAAATGATTGATCCAGCGTACCCCGAAGATGGTGAAACGAAAGAAGAAAAACAGGTAGTTTGGGGACATATTTGTACAGAGTGTAATCTTACATGGAAATGAAACTTTGTCAACATACACTTCAGGCAAGAGGAGAACTTTTATAATGTAGTGCTTCAGGGAACTTCTGCAAATTGCATAGGGAGTTCTTATAGCTAATGAGGAGCTACTGAAGCGAATTGACGAAACCTGGCATTAGTGTTACAACTTCACAAAATTAGAATCGTCAGTGTGATCGTGTAAGGCAGTGTAAGAGGGTAAAAATTGCGGAGGGAGTCCAAGGCTTGAATACAGTAATCAGATTGAAATACATGTGGCTAGCAGGCCTGCACGGGATAGCCTGACGTGAAGAGCTACGTCAAAGTATTCTTCGAATTGACGAGCACAGGAACAGCATATAGATTTTGTGGTAGTTCTGTAAAGTAACGACTCTTAATCCACAAGGAAGGCAGACCAAATTAGTGAACATTCGCTTATTATAGTTTAAAGATCGCATTTTACCAGTTGCAGATTTCGCTGCATCGCCACTAGTCATTGTAGGGCAATGGCCTCAATCGCAGTATGATGCGAATTATGTTATTGTTGTAGTTAACCCGACAGTGTTGGGCGATGCAGTGCATTGGTTAAGGAACTGGATACGAGAGATGCAGTGCTTAGACACCCGCCTGTCCATGCACACACAGGTTTTATGAGATTTTCCTAAATCGGTTAAGGGGACTGCTGGAGTGGTTCCTTTCGTCACCTTGTCTAATCCGATCTCGCAGTCGTACCCACCCCTGAAGTAAGCTGGTCCACAATCGTTGTTGATCTTTGTTATTCTGGATACTGGCACTTTAACGGAGTTAACGTCTGAGCTGGTCCCGCACATGGTGTATTGGGGAGGGGAGGGGGGGGGGAGGCAGCTTCGCGTATGTCGCTGGCCGCGCAGACGGTCTATGGGAACACATGACATGAGAGGAGGCTCATTGTTCCATTGAAAAATTGCACCACGATACAGTCACATGAGAGGTAACACATGAAGACGCCGGATGACTGTGATGTACCGTTTGCCATCAGAGTTCTTATACCATTTCCAGCGTTACCTGTGCGTTTCCAATACACTTGAAGGGTGGGACCTCTCCCCTGGCCACCGCTGTACTCATCGACGTTCGTCATCCGGGACAGTGCAGAGCCGCGATCATCGCTGAACAAATGCCTCGACATTCATCGGCTTCACCTGCTTGCTGATCACGACACCACTCTAAACCGAGCCATTTGTGCTCTGGTATTAACCGCAGCATATGCGCGTTTCGGTATTTTTCTAGACTGGCTGCTTGTAGTCACCGACCAATTGTGCAGGACGATACACAGAGTGACAGGGAGTATTAATTGTTATCGTACGGCATGCGAAGCTCTGAAGGAGTTACGGTGTGCTTGGAAAACAGTTCGGAGATCTTGCCTTGTGGTGATCAGACATGGTCAACCGGATCCTTGACAACGAGTATACCTGGCCTCACGTTAAAGATGCAATCCTACATCTGTCCACTATCACATCCTGATACCCATGAACGTGGATATTGCACTAATCGACCAGCCTCGTACGTTCACGAAGTTATATTGACCGTCCACCATGTCTCCTAAGTGCTTAAATCTTTTTTTTTTCTTTGCCAGGCGGTGTATTACGAGTGAAACAATAGTTTTGTACAGCTCGTTAATGCCATATAACGGTTATTTGTAAAAAATCAAAAGGCAACCGTCTGGGTGTGATGTGCCACAATGACAGCTTTGTTCGTGAGTTATGAGTTTGTAAAGTAACTTCTAACTTTGAGCAAGCCGCTGTGACCGAGCGGTTCTAGGCTCTTCAGTCCGGATCCGCGCTGCTGCTACGGTTGCAGGTTCGAATCCTGCCTCGGGAATGGATGCGTGTGATGCCTTTAGTTAGGTAAAAGTAGTTCTAAGCCTAGGGGACTGATGACCTCACCTGTTATGCCACATAGTGCTTAGAGCCAACTAAATTTGATTTATGATTTTCGAAGTTCGTACTCATCATCATCATCATCATCATCATTTAAGACTGATTATGCCTTTCAGCGTTAAGTCTGGAGTATAGACCCCCTTATAAAATTCCTCCATGATCCCCTATTCAGTGCTAACATTGGTGCCTCTTCTGGTGTTCAGGCTATTACTTCAAAATCATTCTCAACTGAATCCAGGTACCTTCTCCTTGGTCTACCGCGACTCCTACCCTCTACTGCTGAACCCATGAGCCTCTTGGGTAACTATGCTTCTCCCATGCGTGTAACATGACCCCACCATCTAAGCCTGTTCGCCCTGACTGCAACGTCTATAGAGTTCATTCCCAGTTTTTCTTTGATTTCCTCATTGTGGACACCCTCCTGCCATTGTTCCCATCTGCTAGTACCTGCAATCATCCTAGCTACTTTCATATCCGTAACCTCAAACTTATTGATAAGGTAACCTGAATCCACACAGCTTTCGTTCCTATACAACAAAGTTGATCGAAAGATTGAAGTTCGTACTACCTCAGATAATTACTGGAAGGCGTACGATGTGGACCTGCAAGTATAGAGATAATCTTTGCCTCAATTCGATAGAGTTATTATCTTTTATAGTTCATATTTAACTTTCTTTGATTTCTTCAAGAATTCATCAACTCTTGCATTTTATTTCCAAAAACAGTGAAATAATCTTTTTTTTACAGCCGTGAAGCCAAATAACAGTTATGGTAGATTAAGCTTCAAAATTGCTCTCACAATGAAATATTTACTTCAAATATTTCATCACCTGTTTCACCCCTTATGAGCTGAATTTCCACAACAGTGAAATGTGTCATTTTCATCTTTGGCAGATATGCCACATTCACATTTTCTTGGATTTAGCTTCAAAAATACCTACATAACTAAATATTTGAGTAATAATTGTCATCACCTATTTCGCCCCCATAGCGATTAAAGTACCAAAAACAATAACACACGTAACTTTTTTATTTATATTCGAGAAGGCAAATTCAGTTTTTCGTAGATTTAGCTTCAAAAATGTTTTCGTAATTGAATTTTTCATAAAACATTTCATCCCCTAGGGGTTTAATTTCCAAAATCACTTAAACACTTAATTGTTCATTTATAATTAAGAAGCCAAATACCATTTTCATAGATGCAGTTACAAAATTTACTTTAGCAGTGGTTTAAAAATGACTTATTTTCAAAAAACTTTCACCGACAATGGCACCCTTATTGGGGACAAAATCTCAAAAGCTGCTAAGAGACGTTTTCTTTATTTCTGACCGAGAAATCAGCTAAGAGACGTTTTCTTTATTTCTGACCGAGAAACCAATTATAAATTTTCATAGATCTTGGTTGAAAATTGCGTTACCAGCTAGATATTTTCAAAAATCTTTCGTCCCCTAATTCACTTCCTTACATTTGGAATTTCGAAAAATCCCGTCCCAAACGACGCCTGCAATATAAGCTCAACACCCTCTGCAGATTGCAAGTTGCTGTGCTATTTGGTTTATGCTGGGCGATGATGAGTCAGCGAGTGAGTCTGTCACTCGGGACATTACCTTTTATACATCGAGATATTGTTCGTATAGGTAAATTCGTGACTCACTCTGTGGTGAGACATTATATTTTACTGGATCTCTACTTATGCCATATATAAAGAGCTTTTCAGTAAAAGTGTTTGTCTCTGTAACTTGCAAACTAACAGATGTCGAGAAATTTATTGCGGTAGGTCAACATAAGAAACGTTGCACTTTCTGCGAAGCTATGAAGACAGTTTTTTGTGTTATATTTCCAAAGACTTGAAGCGAAGATACAAATTTTAATGGAGAAATAGTTTTTTTCTATAACGCACTGGAATTGTTGAAACCAGCGGTGTAAAAATCAATTCAAATATCATTCATATCGCTTTCTTTGGGAGCTACAATCCCTTAAAGTTTCATGTGCGGATACCACTCACTGCTCATAAGGCAATGCGCCTTCTGAAGGTACGGCGGACGAAACGTAACATCACCGATGTCAAGGAGCGACAAGTTTCCTCGCTGTGTTATTGAACTGCGTAAACGAGACAGGTCGATCCATACAAACTAACTGGTTTTTTTCAAGTGACTCTGAGCACTATGGGACTTAACATCTGAGGTCATCAGTGCCCTACAACTTAGGACTACTTAAACCTAACAAACCTAAGGACATCACACACATCTATGCCCGATGCAGGATTCGAACCTGGGACCGTCACAGTCGCGCGGATCCGGATTGAATCGCCTAGAACAGCTCGGTCACCGAGGCCGGCAAACAAACTGGTTCGGCGTGCCGCAATTGCTGACGTTATATGAAGATGGTATACATGTAGGACGAATACGTTGACATGTTTCTTACGCTCGGCGAGTGCCGACACGATTCCACTGAAGTAGATATCGCGTATGCCGTGACGTATGTTACGAGAAGATCTCCGGCAGCCGTTATGTCTTACGTGCTGAACAACTACTTTGGTAAACAGGCAGCTTGGGCAGGTGCAACAGTAACAGACGAAAACCTGCAAGCATTCGAGGAGACGGAGGTGTTTGTTTTAGCAGCAATACTTCGCGATCCCCATGTCGGCGTACGAGATTTTGCTGTCGTCGCTAGTGCCAGCCTTACATATGTGCGGCATACAGCACAGGGTCACAAGGTTTACCCATACCGCCTGATACTGACCCAAGAGCTGCGTGGGCACGATTTCAATCGAAGAGTTACTTTCTGTGAATGTTCCATGCATAATTTCACTCTGGATTCCTGACAAACCGACCAAGGTTTGCTTAGCACACTGGACTCGCAATCGGGAGCACGACTCTTCAAACCCGCGTCCGGTCATCCTCATTTAGGTTTTCCGAGATTTCCTTAAATCACCTCAGGCAAATAGCGGGGTGGTTTCTTTGGAAGGGCACGGCTGACTGCCTTCCTCATCCTTCCGTATTCCGATACGACCGATTACCTCCGTGTTCCTTCCCCTTCCCCAGATCAACCAACCAACCTACTCTTTGCAATGGGCAATGTTCTCTGATGACCCATGTTCACACGTTACGGTGCAGAGAAGCGCCATACCGTGCACTACTGTGCCGCAGACAACTCTCGGTCTGTTAATGTATGATGTGGAATCTCTCGGGATGAAATCATCCGTTCACACTACATCCCACGTACATTGTCAGGTGAGAGGTGTCGGGCGTATATAGTCGACAGTTTGGGTGCTCTCGTAGAACATGTCCGTCTAGACATCAGTCCATGTAATGGTCACCCAGCCCATTCTGCGCATGCTGTTGTGGAAGCAATCAGAAACAGATTCCCTGGAAGATGGTTGGGCGCGGTGGTCCTCATGAATGGCCAGCACGGTCATCCGATTGAACACCTGCAGGTTCCTTTCTGTGGGAATATCTAAGGAATCATCTTTGTGTCACTGAGCCTGCAACCTCGAATGATCTAAAACGGAGCATTGGGAAAGTCTGTCGTTCCGTGACACTAGTGACGCTGCACCTCGTCCGTAGATCCTTTGACACATTATGTTATGCATTCAGGAACATGGGCACACATTTGAACACCTCATTTAAATGAACATTCCGCCGCCAGAGCATCCATCCCACACAGTCACGTTTCATGTACAGCGAGCGGTACCCGCCCCTGAAACTTTGAAGTGTTGTAGGTCCAAACTAAACGTGATAGCAATTTGATTTAAATTCATTTGCACACAGCTGGTTTCAGTGATTCCGGTGCACGATAGAAACAAATATTGTCTCAGTTAAAAAATCGTATCCCTTTGCTGTAACTCTTTGAAAAACAGCGCAGTAATCTCTGTTCATAGCACCGCAGAACGTGTGACATTTCTTCTGTTGACCTACTGCAATAAATTGTTCCGTCACCTGTTAGTTTATAAGTTACAGAGGCAAACACTTCTGCTGAAACCCCTACACACGTTATGTGATCAAAAGTTCCGGACATCTGGCTGAAAATAACTTACAAGTTCGTGGCAGCTTCCATCGGTAATGTTGGGATTCAATAGAGTGTTGGCCCACCCTTAGCCTTGATTACAACTGCCACTCTCGCAGCCACACGTTCAATCAGGTGCTGGAAGGTTTCCTGGGGAATGGCAGCCCATTCGTAATGGACGGTTGCACTGAGGAGAGGTATCGATGTCGGTCGGTGAGACCTGGCACAAATTCGGCGTTCCAAAACATGAAAGGTGTTCTATAGGATTCAGGTAAGAACTCTGTCCAGGCCAGTCTATTACACGGATGAAGCGAGGCGTCGTTTATCATTTGCGGCTTGATGTGTGGTTTATGAGCAGCTGCTCGACCATGAAATCCAAGTTTTCTCACCTGTCGACTAACTGTCATATTACTTGCAGTGGATCCTGATGCAGTTTGGAATTTCTTTGTGATGATCTGGATAAATGTCTGCCTGTTACACATTACGATCCTCTTCAACTGTCGGCGGTCTCTGTCAGTCAACAGACGAGGTCGGCCTGTACGCGTTTGTGCTGTACGTGTCCCTTCACGTTTCCACTTCACTGTTACATCGGAAGCAGTGGACGTAGGGACATGTAGGAGTGTGGAAATCTCGCGTACATACGTATGACACAATTGACACCCAATACCGGACCACGTCCGAAGTCCGTGAGTTCCGCGGAGCACGCCATTCTGCTCTCTCACGATGTCTAATAACTTCTGAGGTGGCGATATCGAATACCTGGCAGTAGGTGGCAGCAAATTGCACCTAATATGAAAAACTTATGTTTTTGGAAGTGTCCGATTACTTTTGTGCAAATGGTGGGTAAAACTTAGCAGTTGTTTAAAATATCCCAGAAACATGTTTCATGCTGCAATTTTTTTTTCAGTTTTTCAGTCCGGTACAGGATACTAGAGAGTTGGACTTCATGAGTTCTCCATATCCGTCGACATCTCCAGGACGTTTCATCAGTTAAAGATGTTCATGATATAGAGGTGGGCCTTTCTTTTATCTTCGACGGCTATCATTTGCTGCTGCGTGCAGACTGTAATAATTTATCTTCCGAGACGGAATAAAGTGAATGAAAAATGTTAACAAAAATTGTATCAACAGCAGTTTGAAGCAGATTGCACAAAACGTCTGTAGGGAACGCTGCGTTCGCTCTAAGGAACTGTGGTAGCTAGAGACTTTTCAAAGTACTGCAACAGTCTCGTTTGGAATGCATGTGGTTTTACGCTCGGAAAATACTTCGCTGTAGAAACTCCTTCCCAATAATTAACATTAATAATTATTTACAGAATATAGTTCCAGAAGACTCTAGTGATTGCAAACACCATGTGAAGGAATACTGATGTTAATAAGACCACAAACAAGATTAAATATAATTCTGTGTCAATAGAAAGCAATGACTATTATGAAAAGCTTATCGCTGAAATCGTGTGAACTTGATGCACATCATAGCATGCAAAACAATACCAGCCCATTGCTCAGAATTTCGTTTCATTTTTATTGATTCTGTGACTTTTCTGTGTGGCGACAGCATTCGATACGAACCCGTGTTACTTCTTACTGCAAAGTACAAGACCAATTGGTCACTAATCCCAAATTTGAATATCGAAATGAAATGCATTTGACTTCTTTTCTCCGAGGACCTATTAGTGTCAACACTATGTGAACGAAAGTTCATACTGATTATAAGGCGTTACTTCCACAAGACAAGACGTTTTTCAAAACTTAGAAAATAAGTTGCCAAATTAGCAGCATATGAAGCTGTTCTACTACTAGAATTAAATATAAGGCGCTGGGAAACGGGTCTGCATATAATGATTTGCTGCGTCATACATACTGAACCATCTGGTACCATTTTGAATAAATGGCTTGCTCAATGTGCAGCCTCAGTTCGAATTTCCCAAGAGGAACGCAGAAATATATGCTAATCTTTTCACGCATGCGCTCATTTTTCTTATCTTCAGTGGGCCATTATCTCTATGCAGACAGGCAATTCCACTTGTGATTTATTGTTTGCAAAGCCTCCACGGAGATACTGAATTCGATCTGTTAAAGCAGTGAAGGGAAACATATACAGCACACATTCAGAAAAGTCCTCCAGGTGTAAAAAATGTAAATAAATTAATATATAAGTAAATTTGCTGACCTGAAGAGAAGAAATGTTAATAGTTAAACGTACTACACAATCTGCTCAGATATATCTTACACCCGAATAAGCAGCTACAGTTGCACATAGCCGGTATAGGTCTTATCACGGAACGACTAGTTCCTTTTGAAATTTATTAAACAATTTCTCAGAATAAATAAATTGTTTTCATTATTAGAATAAATTTACTTGTCTTTCACAACCGATTTAGATTCGAGACTAGTCCCCTTGAAGTGAGGATATATTGCATCTACATTTACATCTACATCTACATCTATACTCCGCAAACCACCTGACGGTGTGTGGCGGAGGGTACCTTTAGTACCTCTATCGGGTCTCCCTTCTATTCGAGTCTCGTATTGTTCGTGGAAAGAAGGATTGTCGATTTGCTTCTGCGTGGGCTCTAATCTCTCTGATTTTATCCTCATGGTCTCTTCGCGAGTTATACGTAGGAGGGAGCAATATACTGCTTGACTCTTCGGTGAAGGTATGTTCTCGAAACTTTAACAAAAGCCCATACCGAGCTACTGAGCGTCTCTCTTGCAGACTCTTCCAACGGAGTTTATCTATCATCTCCGTAACGCTTTCGCGATTACTAAATGATCCTGTAATGAAGCGCGCTGCTCTCCGTTGCATTTCCTCTATCTCTTCTATCAACCCTATCTGGTACGGATCCCACACTGCTGAGCAGTATTGAAGCAGTGGGCGAACCAGCGTACTATAACCTACTTCCTTTGTTTTCGGATTGAATTTCCTTAGGATTCTTCCAATGAATCTCAGTCTGGCATCTGCTTTACCGACGATCAACTTTATATGATTATTTCATTTTAAATCACTCCTAATGCCAACTCCCAGGTAATTTATGGAATTAACTGGTTCCAGTTGCTGACCTGCTATTTTGTAGCTAAATGATATAGGACCTATCTTTCTATGTATTCGCAGCCTCAGTGAACTTCTGAAGTCATCCACCAGGTCATTTATGTATATTGTGAATAGCAACGGTCCTATGACACTCCCCTGCGGCACACCCGAAATCACTCTTACTTCGGAAGACTTCTCTCCATCGAGAATGACATGCTGCGTTCTGTTATCAAGAACTCTTCAATCCAATCACACAATTGGTCTGATAGTCCATATGCTCTTACTTTGTTTATTAAAAGACTGTGGGGAACTGTATTGAACGCCTTGTGGAAGTCAAGAAATACGGCATCTAGCTGGGAACCCGTGTCTATGGCCCTCTGAGTCTCGTGGGCGAATAGCGCGAGCTGGGTTTCACACGACCGTCTTTTTCGAAACCCATGCTACAGAGTAGATTTCTACTCTCCAGAAAAGTCATTATACTCGAACATAATATCATAGTGCTGGTGAAAGACGTTCCAATTGTGACTTCCTTATGTACTGGGTAATCAAAAATGGCTTTCAGGTAACAAATTTAGGATATTTTTTAAAAGAACTAAAGTCTTAGATATGAAAAAATAAACATTGCTGAGATATTATCGCCTGATATACACGAAGGTAACGAACAAAAAGTACGACTGAACAGTACTCCTCACAACATAAATGCAGAAAATAAACTCACAAAAGAATGAAGTCATCTATAACACTCCATTTTCTCACAAAGCTAGACACATGATTGTTATTAATGAATATCTTCCATTACAATCCATTTGTTTTTCAATATCGGCTGATTTAAATAAAGCTAAAGAAGGCTGGTTGTGGAAGGTACAATCTATAATTGATGTGTAAAGTGCACCCGGGAACTACATTTGGCTACCTTAAGCATAAAATTATTGGTAAGCTAGGAAATGGATTTTGGTGACTTCTTTTGCGCCGTGTGTTGGACTAACCCTCTCCGCAGCCAGGCAAGGGAGGTATGAGGATGCCCCATAGCAAAGACGGGGATTATTCTTACAATTGCGTCTTAAGTTTCCTCCTCGACAGCACCAGAAAACAATTCCGCACAAACATTTGAGAATCCAATTGACTTACGTTTTGTAGTGATTGGCAAATCCACTGTACCATCCTTCGTTCGGTAAAACTACGGTTTCTGCAAGCGCAGAGAGACGTTTTGGGAACTATATATAGGGTGTCTCAAAAAGAATATACTAATACAAAGTAGAATTGGGGAGAAGAGGAGTTCGTGGCACAACTTGACTAGAAGAAGGGATCGGATGGTAGGACATATTCTGAGGCGACAAGGGATCACCAATTTGGTATTGGAGGGAGGGAGATCAAGAGATGAATACACTAAGCAGATTCAGAAGGATGTAGGTTGCAGTAGGTACTGGGAGATGAAGAAGCTTGCACAGGATAGAGTAGCATGGAGAGTTGCATCAAACCAGTCTCAGGGCTGAAGACCACAACAACAACAACAATTTTGTCCGAACTGTCGATCGCTGCGCCTCGGCTAGACTATAGGAGAAACGAATACGTAGTCTAGTTTATATTAATAGCCGCTAGATTTCAATTATCTTCTGTTTGGCTTGGTAACCGTCATAAGTTTAAAATGGCTACTCGCAGCAGAAATTATTTGTGTTCTCTAGTTTGCGAAGTGCAATTCCGTGATTACACTGCAAAGACTTTTCAGGTTGAGGTACCAAACTGATCCTCCTAATGTGTGGGACATTCGCAGATGGTAAGGACAGTTACTAGATACATGATGAGTGTGTACAGGAAAGAGTTCTGGCCGCCCTCGTGTTCCTGAAGAAAATGTTGAATTGAAACTGCTTTCCAACGTATGTTACAAAACTGGTTATTTCCGAGGCTACACGAAGACAACTTCATTTTTCAACAAGGCACGGCACCCCCTCACTCAAGTCGCCAAGCGCGTGACTATCTGAATGGAACTCTACCGAACTCATCAAGGAGGTGGCGACTTACCACGTCTAAGCTGGGCTCCACGGTCACTGTATTTTACTCGCTATGACTTCTTCTAGTGGAGTTACGTTAAAGACAACGCTTATGTACCACCACTCCCACAGAATCTGGAAGAGACGAAGAATCGGATCCGTACTGCCATAACACCAGTGACGAAGGACAAGCTTGCGTTAGTACGGGAGGAATTTGATGGTTGGTTGGTTGTTTTGGGGAAGGAGACCAGACAGCGAGGTCATCGGTCTCATCGGATTAGGGAAGGATGGGGAAGGAAGTCGGTCGTGCCGTTTGGAAGGAACCATCCCGGCATTTGCCTGGAGTGATTCAGGAAAATCACGGAAAACCTAAATCAGGATGGCCGGACGCGGGATTGTACCCTCGTCCTCCCGAATGCGAGTCCAGTGTCTAACCACTGCGCCACCTCGCTCGGTGGAGGAATCTGAGTGTCTATATGATATTTTTAATGTCTCTGATGGAGTATAATATATTGAACATACGTAATCTGAACTTGAAGGTTCGTAAATATGTGTGTAAGTTGTCATATTCGTATGTGTTGAAGATTAATAAATATATGCATTCGAAATACGTATATTTTTTTTAAACACCCTGTATTTGGAAACGGGGTTACTTCTCAACCACATCTGTCTCGTGGAAGCCTACGCTGTAAGTACGAAGGGTACATGGTTATTGCTCTGAACACTATAGGGCTTAACTTCTGAGGTAATTAGTCTCCTAGAACTTAGATCTACTTTAATCTAACTAACTTAAGGACATCACACACATCCATGCCCGAGGCAGGATTCGAACCTGCGACCGTAGCAGTCGCGTGGCTCCAGACTATAGCGCCTAGAACCACTCGGCCACTCGTCCGGCGGTACATGGTTATCTGCGCTGCCCACGGCGTGGAAATGGCGCATGCAGCGAATTGGTAAAAAGCCTCATGTGAGATCACGAGTCAGCTGAGATATATTCTGTTGAAAATGTCAGTTTACATAGAAACTTAGTAATATGGGCATCCGCAGCTAAGGTAGGCATTCTTGAAAAATAAACCGCGAACAGCTGTTGCATGATCCTTTACTAGTACTATCGGCTATACAACGTCAGAGTGGCATCTCTAGATGCTTCTAAATAAAAAATAGCACATGAGTGTATTATAGAGCAAAAAAAATTATAAGATAATACAATGGCAAGAATCTAGGTAGAAGAATATAACATCATATCCAAAGGATATAAGCAAAGGGTTTGGTGTTACAAGAGGCACCGTATCTAAGATTTATATTGCACTCAAAAAAAGCGCAAAATATCATCTATTAAGTCACAACGCGGACCGAAGCGCTTGTTGTGTGACTGTGACGGACTGTCATTGAAGGGGATTGTGATGAAAAATAAAAGGATAGCAGCTGCAAAAGACACTGCATAGCAGATTGGCGCACTAGCGAACCCTGTCACTGCCAAAGCAGTTCGAAGTGAACTCAATAAGCAGGGTATTGGAGGGCGACCTGGAATTCCAAAAGCAGTCATCCGTGATGAAAATGCCTGTAACAGGAAAATGTGGTCCGGTAGACATAATAACTGACTGTGGATCAATGGAAGAAAGCAATTTCATCTGGTGAGTCTTGTTTCACACTGTTTTCAACTTCTGGCCGAGTTTACGACACAAGAGTAAAACCTGTCCGGATTTTCGTGACGATTTGGGAAGACATATCTTGGTGCTTCATGAAGCGCATAACTACTTCGCAAGATCGCATTACTGCAAAGGACTCTGTGACTATTTTGGTTTATCGGATCCATCTCATGGTTCTATGCTTGTTCCCCAATGGTCAGGCTGTGTTCGAAAAGGACAGAGCCCCCATTCACACAGGTTGTAAAATCCAGGGCTGGTTTTTTATGCACAAAGATCAATTGTCGCATCTCCCTTGGTCACGGCAGTCATCAGATCTCAGTATCATTGAGCCTCTAAAGGGAAATGATATTTTGGATAGGGTGGACAGCAATGTGCGGCTGTTTGCTGATGATACTGTGGTGTACGGGAAGGTGTCATCGTTGAGTGTCTGTAGGAGGATACAAGATGAATTGGACAGGATTTGTGACTGGCGTAAAGAATGGCAGCTAACTCTAAATATAGATAAATCTAAATTTATGCAGATGAATAGGAAGAAGAAGCCTGTAATGTTGGAATACTCCATTAGTATCGTAGCGCTTGACACAGTCACGACGATTAAATATTTGGGTGTAACATTGCAGAGCGATATGAAGTGGGACAAGGATGTAATGGCAGTTGTGGAGAAGGTGGATAGTCGTCTTTGGTTTATTGGTAGAATTTTTGGAAGATGTGTTTCGTCTGTAAAGGAGACCGCTTATAAAACACTAATACGACCTACTCTTGAGTACTGCACGAGCGTTTGGGATCCCTGTCAGGTCGGATTGAGGGAGGACACGGAAGCAATTCAGAGGCGGGCTGCTTGAGTTGTTACTGGTATGTTTGATCATCACGCGAGTGCTACGGAAATGCTTCAGGAACTCGGGTGGGAGTCTCTAGAGGAAAGGAGGCGTTTCTTTCGTGAATCGCTACTGCGGAAATTTAGAAAACCAGCATTTGAGGCTGGCTGCAGTACAATTTTACTGCCGCAAACTTACATTTCGCGGAAAGACCACAAAGGTAAGATAAGTGAGATTAGGGCTCGTACAGACGCATATAGGCAGTCATTTTGCCTAGTTCTGTTTGGGAGTGGAACAGGGAGGGAAGATGCTAATTGTGGTAAGAGGTACCCTCCGCCATACACCATATGGTGGATTGTGGAGTATGTATGTAGATGTAGATGTAGAAGTCTGCATGACCGCTATCCACGTTCATTATAGCAATCTGAAAATCCTATTTTGTAGGAAGAATGGTATAAAATTCCTTTGAAAACCGTAAAGGACCTGTATTTATCCATTCCGAGACCATTATCTGTGGGTTTCAATGCCAGCGAGTTTCCTATCTCGTCTTTAGGCACTGTATTATTTTGTTTTGTTGGTGTTCTCATATTTCTGTCTAATCTCTGCGTGTGTCTGTGAGAATAATCTGATGTGCCTCAAATATCCATAGCTTCGAAGTCCTTATCAGGGTTGGCAATTTAAATAATGGCAGGCCTACTCCTGGAGAACGAAAAACACCCCCCTCCCCCACTTACCACATCACCATGGGTGCACATCTTCATTAACTTCAAGTGGTTATTGCTAATTGGCTTGTAGAATTCTTCGGTATTGCACATAAGGGTATGGCGTTAACAACCCAGCTATTAATCGATTTTAATGACGATAATTGATTAGTCATTCATGATTAGTGGGGAATGATGGCTTAGATGCAATAGGTTGAAATGATAAGGCGTTAGGAACGTGTTGTCACAATGAGTTGTCAGCCACTGGGGCCATCTGCGTTTCTAGGCTTCGTTCATAACTCAAGTCCCGAGGTTCCGGATGGGCCGATTTCGAGACTATAACAGGAAAAATAACAGTTGGTTGCCAGAGTCTTGTATCGCTGGAGAAATGATGGGATGTCCGATTCGCGGCAAACGTAGCAACCGCGATGAAGTACGAAGCACGTAACGCTCGCCGCATGAAAGTGTTTTGTAGCACCTGCAACTTCTCTCTCTTGTCTCAATCAGCGTTAGCTCACTAGGAACAAGCATACTCCAAAATGAAAGAGTCATTCACAGCTGCTACGCAGATTAACTGTAGAACACTATTATGAAGCGCATTCAACGAACCTTGCACTGCAATCACAGAAAATTTGATGAACTTTATACAGTTTTTCATAAATGCTGATTCAAATAAAATTGCATTCCCTGCATTATACAAAATACATATGGGAAAACGGTTTGCCCTGCTAACATGAAAACTTGCGCGATCCCTAGGCCAATTTGAATTTTAAGACGAACTGTTCCTGCACCATAATAGAGGAATGATAAGCACAACTTCAGCGCTAAACCTAGGTACGCCTGCATTCGCGGTCAATGCTTCACAGCATACAACAACGGTAACGATAAATATTTACACTGGCAACCGCACTTGTACCCATTTGCAAATTATATTTGCACCATTTCTCTTACACATTTGAAGCTTAACACCTACTTAAAACTTGTAAAATAACGGGTGTGTGGATTGGGAATCTTATGGGCGCCCAGCGGTGGGGTTATCAAGGGCCTAACCATGATTAAAATAAACGAATGTGGATAAAAACGATAATTGTCGTATACCCATGCACAAGAAGCAACCACACAATTACTCTATCGCACAGGCACTCCCACATGCACTAAAACCACTGAGGAGGCAAGATAGCTAATGAAGAAATTAAAAGAGAGGGAAAACCAAACACAGAAGAGCTAAAAGAGCAGCACAGGGAAATGTGACTGGCTGACCACTTACAAAAGCTTGGGTGAGCCAGCCACCCTGTTGACACATTAAAAACATGACCCCAAAATCTTGTTAAAAACGTGGGACGGTATGTTTTGAGCAGTTAAATAACTAATTCATCTGAACAACAAATTGTAATTCCGAAACCGTGCTTTTTAAATATGAAGAAGGTAAAGTGAACAAAAGTCAAACTGCGTTATGGTTGCTGCTGTGTGCTACAAATACTCTGATCCCCACAGCAGTCTCATTATGATAGATGCCTGACTATACATTTTGTAAAAAATCAGGATGAAACATCTTCAAGAAGCAGCCAGCTTGTGATTGGATTCTGAGAAATTACGAGCGATGCGATAGAATTTCACCAGGCTGTTATTTTTGGCGGCTGGCAACTAAATAAATAGAGGTTTCCGCACGGCAAACCTAAACTACTACTCGTCGACGTGATTTGCGTTTAGACGGCGAACTAGCCCAGGGCGGAACTCTGCTTGCCGCCAATCCTGTACACTGGGAACTAACAGGCGAGAATTTACCCAACTTGCTAATAGTTAATACCGGAGCCTCGCAAACTAGCTCCATAACGACGTGGGCTTTGCCCCTTCGAGCTCTTGACATTACCTGGCCACTGTCCACGTCAGAATGAAATGAGTACCTCATCGTAATATGATTAGCTGATCAGTAACTAAGCGGCACTTGTCTAAACTCTCCCCCTTCTTCTTTGTAGTAAGAATTTTGTTGGTGTTCTCTCTGAGTTTCAGACGTAAATTTTTCATCTGAAGGAAATTTCAATATATTTTATACCTTAATCGGAACAACGAAGTTATTGAATGTGTACCATGTTAGCGGGAAGTAATGATGGTGGTGGCGACGGTGGTGTAGCTGATGGGAGGTGGAGAATACTGTCAGTATCCCATTAAGATACTTTCACGCCGAAAACCAATTCCAACACACTAGGCTGACAACTGTTTTCAACTCCTGATTAGACTTAGTTTTCAACTAATGTCAGCAGTTGCTTGAAATTGCGAGACCAAAAAACTAGTTGAGGGAAGTTTTATATCAAGTTTATATGTCATGACAAGTTAATAAACACATGGCAGAGTGGGATGGCACATGGAGATTGCCTTTTTGCCTACTTTGCCCGGGATCGGCAACTTCAGCTATGGCAGGCCTACTCCTAGAGAACGAAAAAGTGACCCCCTTCCTATTTGCCACATCATTAGGGGCACACATCTTCATAAACTTCACGTGGCTACTGCCAAATTGTCATTTAAAGTTTCTCAACACTGCGAGCATGGCTATGGAGTTAACTACCTACCTAGTAATCGATTTGACATGACGGTAACTGAATAGTCTCTGCTGATTAGCAGGATAATGATGGCTTGGATGCGACAGGCTGAAATGATGTGTGGTCTCAATGTGTTATCAGCCACTACGACCATCTGCGTTTCCAGGCTCTGTGTTTTTATACAATGGGGACTCCCAACTGATCCACACAAGTAGCTATTAACTTTTTTTACAAACTGAAGTCACGAAACCAATGCAAAATTCGTCTGATCCAATAATTTTATGAATAAATCATTTTAAATTAGCAATATTTTTATTTTAAGTTTAAGGCTTTAGCGTCTACTGTTTTCATTTTGTGTCTCAAAATACATTTTGGTTACGTTCTTTTTCAAAGGATAATGCACAAAATATATAGTGTCAAATGCTTTTTTTTCAGTCTTTGATCACAACATCATTTCCTTTATCGCCAAAGGAATTGATATTGTGATAAAAGACTGGAATTGGGTCACTGTTCATATTCGCGACTAAGTCGCAGCTGGTGAATATATAGTGTATGTGTGTGTAGGCAAGTGTGTTTAAAATGTTTTCAGCAATTTATAAAAAAATGGTTCAAATGGCTCTGAGCACTATGGGACTCAACTGCTGTGGTCATTAGTCCCCTAGAACTTAGAACTACTTAAACCTAACTAACCTAAGGACATCACACACATCCATGCCCGAGGCAGGATTCGAACCTGCGACCGTAGCAGTCGCACGGTTCCCGACTGCGCGCCTACAACCGCGAGACCACCGCGGCTGGCAGCAATATATATTTTTTAACTTAAACATTGAAGTGCCTGCCAACTACTATAGTAGTAACACCTTAATATTATCTTTCAGTTCCTTGCCCTCAGTAATGTGATATCGGAAAGAATGGAATATGTAGTATGTGCCGGTAAGTGCATGTACTAATGTCTTAAGAATCTACAGAAAATAAATTAACAGAACTTACTTTTCCTAAATCCTTGAATGCGTTCAGTGTAACTCAGTACGTTCTAGGCAAGTTTCACTAATCTTGGCCCGTGATATTCAATGAGAACACATTAAACTTTTATAAATGTCACCTGTTGGCAAAATATCGATATTTTACAGGACGTTTTTCTGTTGCTGATACTGCATCTTTAAAATCAGTGTCTTTCCATTCAACATGTGGTGCTACCAGCCTTGAAATGTCTTCAAGTTTCCCACAAGTAATCCTGACAAAATTTTTGAAACCTTATCTGACTTCAGTACGAGATCCTCGAATACAGGCTTACAAGTTCCAAACAAAACGTTCCGGAACGCGTCCCTCTTTTTTTGGTTGATTTACGTGATAGACAATTACACCAACAATTATAGCACGAAGTGCTAACTCATTTCCACAGCCACAACCCATTTTCTTAAAAAAAAAAAAGCTTCTAAAAAACTGCCGAATTTGTGTGTTTCCAAGAGATTGAAAGATTTGTCAACATTTTGTAACTATTGTAAGTTTGCCGAACTCAGAATAACGTACAACAGTGGTGCGTTTTTGTTTGTTGGATCTGGTTTTCGGGGTAAAGGTACCTTCATGCCCAAGCGCATTATGGCCCGCGTGACATCACCAGCTGTGCAGTTCCGTACTCAGTACATTCCCAGTTAACGTACAGTATTTCTCTGCATGCTCTTGAGAGTTTTATTACTTTCCTAAGCAGGAAGAACAGTTACAATCACACATTCCGTGTAAAGAAGCATGACGCAATGAGAAACAAGGAATACCATAACAAATCACAAGAGCTGCGATACAGACCGCAGTTTTCCATAGTTAGTCAGTGACTGGTAGCTGAGATAGCACAGCGCCATGGCAGTTGTTCACAGGGCAGAAGGTGTGACCAAAAACTGTTCCGGCTGGTTGTTGCTACTGTAACTGTTCTGTATACGACTTAGCGCCAGTCACATTATTATTCTGAAGCAGTTGCAGCTCTTTGAGAATTAGCAGAAAAGACAGCGATAAATACCAAGTTTTTTTTCTTTTTTGTTAGTAACTAAATTCATTACCATTTTAGCCAGACTAATGTAGAAGAACATGTGCAGATCCAGACGTTAATATTATGTGTATTATGTGAAATATGACGTAATTGGCTATTAGGGGAAGCTGTGATTCAGAAACTTTTTTCATGTTTATTATATCTGTCGACAATCACTATTTTCATTTGTACATTGGTACATTTCAGATATGATGTACAGCCATTACCAAACGACTGCTGTAGCAATTTGCTGTAGCATTTTGGGTGAAAAGATCCTGAGAATTTAGTACCCAGAACAACCACCTCTGGCCGTAATAACGGCCTTGATATGCCTGGACATTGAGTCAAACAGAGCTTGGATGGCGTGTGCAGATACAGCGGCCCATCCAGCTTCAACACGAAACCACAGTTCATCAAGAGTAGTGACTGGCGTATTGTGACGAGCCAGTTGCTCGGCCACCATTGACCAGGCGTTTTCAGTTGTTGAGAGATCTAGAGAATGTGTTGGCCAGGGCAGCAGTCGAACGTTTTCTGTATCCAGAAAGGACCGTACAGGAGCTGCAACATGCGGTCGTGCATTATCCTGCTTATATGAAGTGTTTCGCAGGGATGGAATGAAGGGTAGAGCCACGGGTCGTAACACATCTGAAATGTAACGTCCACCGTTCAAAGTGCTTTCAATGCGAACAAGAGGTGACCGAGACGTGTAACCAATGGCTCTCCATACCATCACGCTGGGTGATACGCCAGTATGGCGATGACGAATACGCACTTCCAATGTGCCTTCATCGCGATGTTACCAAAACACGGATGCGACCATCATGATGGTGTAAAGAGAACCTGGATTCATCCGAAAAAAATGACGTTTTGCCATTAGTGCACCAAGGTCGTCGTTAAGTACACCATCGCAGGCGCTCCTTTCTATGATGCAGCGTCAAGGGTAACCCCAGCCATGGTCGAGCTGATAGTCCGTGGTTCGTGCAGATGGTTGTTGTCTTGCAAACGTCCCCATCTTTTGAGTCAGGGATTGAGACGTGGCCGCACGATCCCTTACAGCCATGCGGGTAACATGCCTGTCATCTCGACTGCTAGCAATACGAGTCCGTTGGGATCCAGCATGCCGTTCCGTATTACTCTCCTGAACCCACCGATTCCATATTTTGCTAACAGTCATTGGATCTCGACCAACGCGAGCAGCAATGTCGCGATACGATATATTGCAATCACGATAGGCCACAATCCGAACTTTATCACAGTCGGAAAAGTGATGGTACGCATTTCTCCTCCTTACATGAGGTATCACAACAACGTTTCACCAAGCAACGCCGGTCAACTGCTGTTTGTGTATGAGAAATCGATTGGAAACTTTCCTCATGGCAGCACGTTGTAAGTGTCGCCAACGGCACCAACCTTGAGTGAATGCTCTGAAAAGCTAATCATTTGCATATCACAGCATCTTCTTCCTGTCGGTTGAATTTCGCCTCTGTAGCACGCCATCTTCGTGATGTAGCAATTTTAATGGCCAGTAGAACTAATGTAGAAGAACTGTTGCAGCCCCAGACGTTACTATTATGTGTATTATGTAAAATATGACGTAACTGGCTACTAGGGGAAGCTGTGATTGAAAATCCTTTTTTTCATGTTTATTATATCTCCCGACAATCACTATTTTCATTTATACAATGGTACGTTTCAGATATGATGTGGCGCCATCACCAGACGACTGCTGTAGCATAAAACAGACTACGTAACAGAGGCTGGCGACACGTCAGTCCTCTCTGCTGCGGCCACCTGATATTCACAACTGCTTATGATGTATGCAAAGTGGTGCTGCCTGGTAAACGAGCTCCGCATAACGTTCCATTTCAGGAACATCACTTCAACTAGCTTTTCACTGACGCTTGAGATACAAGCTGATAACATCTGTGATACTATCGGTATGCATCTACTTAACTGTTATTTTTCCTGTTCAGTGCCATCGAATGGTTTTGGTATATACTAGCCACCCGGCCTGGCTTCGTACGTGTAACACTAAGTATACACTCTCAGATGACTTGTGTGGCCTAACAGTAATACAATAAGGTAAGGGAGCAGTATTTCTCATACCATTTAGAGTCTTACAAAGTTTGGTAACAATGTTTAAAAGAAAATGAATATTCTTTCCTGAACTCTCTATTATATATCCTTCCAAGTACCGTGTTCAAAATTCTTATGTTCTTAAAACATTACATACTAATTTACAGTAATTAAAAGAGTGCTTCTCTTACAATATCGGAGGAAGGGTTCTCCATTTCGGATATTACCGGTCCCTAATTTCGGATCGTTATTATTAAGTAAATTACGTGACTTATGCAATGTAAACGAAACAACATCATTTGTAAAGCGTTAATTGGCACCCTACATTATTTACAGCAACTTCCACCACATAATACATATATTTTCCAACCACGTTTTTCCGTTACCGAGCACAATTCGTTAGCCTACTGCGGACATTTTATGCATCTAACCCACTTCTCGTAACGTTTTCATTTTCGTAGGGCTCATAGCAGTAGAGGCACTCCTCATCTTCAATGTCTTCGTCATCTGTAGGGAAGAGGAGGAAGAGTCTTAGGAGTCGCATCATTTTTCTTTTTATTCTTCTCTGCGGGCAACTGAGAAGATCGTTCCACTATTGGGTGTATTTCTTTTAAAGTTCTTTTTTGTAATCTGTAGAGGAAATGTTCAGCTTCATTCTTATTTATTCAGACTTCTCCAATGAAGCTTGTAGTGGCAATTTGTAAGGAGAAGTCTTAATCACAACACTCTTACCTCTTCTGCTGGTGGCATTTTAACTTCTAGACAGACGGGGGACTGATTTCAAGAGGAGAAACAAATTTGGTCAAGGTTTAGCAGATGAGGATGGAGCTTGTGGTTCTGCCACGGGAATATGTGATTGGGCAGAAGATGCAACAATTTCAGCTATACTGTTGGTTGAAGAAAGCTGTGTTTCTTGGAGGAAGTTGGGTTCATATATTTCAGAGTTGAAAGGTAATATGCTACTTTTTCTAAACCCACTTACATGACACATTGTCAGGGACCTGAAGGGATGTGCAACTGACCATGTTTGTATCTCCTTTGAACAGTTAGGTTTGAATGGCTTCATGAATGCGATATCCAGCGTTTGAAGTCGATATGTAGCAAGCGGAGGAAAATATACTGTTACCACGCGGCGCTTTCTAGCAAGATTTATCACTTTCATATTTCGGATGTGACAATAGTGACCATGGAGTATCAAGAGGACTGGATTCTCTACTGGAGCAGAACGTGCACGATGGAATGCTGGAGCCATTCTGCGAATATTGGCAGTTGAATCCAACCCAATGGATGGCAAGCTGCCTTCATAGTCTTTCTCGCAAAGAGTATAAAGATGGGACCAAGCTTCCACCATCATTCATATACTTTACCACAGTAATCAGTTTACCTTCTTGTACAGAAGACAACATTGCGACTTGCGTTTTCCCTTTTACGGTGATGACTTCAACACTTTCCTTCATGAGACCTTTCGCCCTTGCTAAGGAGACCGACTGTGGAATTCGGCAAGCTAATTCTAGGTGTCTTTTCATTAAGTTCGGGAGCCATTTTTTGCCGGAAAGGACTTTTTAGGGTGACATGGATAATCGGGGTCGTTAGCAACCGCCAATTAAAACGCCAGCTGTCTCAAATCCTTCATTTGAAGCGCATATTACGGTCATCTGTAATTTCTATGTAGGAAAATTGTTAGTCTTCTAATTTATTTCGCAGAGCACACTTCCTGCGATTCTTTGTCTGTAAGAGATAGTCAGCTCTTAAGGTTCACGTAACTCTCAGTGTAGACCTTGGGAGGTTAAACTTACTAGAACGCTTTTTGGAAGCATGTTTGCGTATTCCTTACTGCTACAAAAACATTTCTGATATATTCTTCTGACCAACAATTCCTTACTCCGTGTGCCATTTGCAACCAAGATACGTCCACGGTGATAAAATCGAGTCAAATCAATCGGTGGAAAGTATTATAAGCTAAATACGTTTATAATAAACAAGATTCGACTAAAAATATTTTGGCAACCCCGTAAAATAAAAATGGCATAGAGTTATAAATTAGTTATTATCTAAATCTTAGGTGCCGTAGTAATAATTGCTTTTTATTAAAATAACTCAATTATTCAAAGAGCACACAAAATAGTTCCAGATTTCGGATACCTGAAGATAAACAACGACAGTATCCGAATTTAGGAATATTTCAAGCGTGCATTTAAAATAGCCGATTCCAATGTATAGGTGGTGTGATCGTAATTTCACTCATATCTAAGGTGGTTACAATTTAACTTTCAAACCGCTGTAGAAACAACACCACTGGTCATAATGACGTCAAATTGCAACGGAATATTATCGAAGAAGGTTGAAAACGTATGGCAGAGGATAAATAAATACTTACAAAATGTAACAGAAGATGGTGCTGTAAGCATCATAATTTAATAGTTGTCGACTGCGAATGACAAATTAATAATACAACAATGCCTAAGGTATACGTTTGACGTTAAATAGACTGTACTACTCAGTGTGCATGGGCGTACAAGTGTGATACTGTTAGTTACGTAAGCCCATCAACATGGCAAGGTAATATCACATCCGATGGGAAAGATCGATTTTTAGTGTCCTGAGGCCAAAACCCCATAAAAAGTATTAATCACATCGGTTTCAAATTTTTCTGGAGCCAAAAACCGCGTTAAAAGCATCAATCAAAATCAAATCGAATTATCAATTCCCGTGTGACTGATTCAAAACATGTTCAATATGCTGCCCACCGTTTTCTGCAGCAAGTTGAAATCGAGAAACAGCATGTTTCTGGAGGGCCGGTCGCTGTGGCCGGCGGTTCTACGCCCTTCAGTCCGGAACCGCGCTGTTGCTACGGTCGCAGGTTCGAATCCTGCCTCGGGTATGGATGTGTATAATGTCCTTAGGTTAGTTAGGTTTAAATAGTTCTTAGTCTAGGGACTGATGACCTCAGATGTTAAGTCCCATAGTGCTTAAAGCCATTTGAACCATTTTTGTTTCCGGACACACGTTCAGACTGTCTTCCGCAATGCGTGCCTTCAATGCAGCTAAGTTTTCAGACGGAACACTGAACACAACATCTTTCAGATATCCCCACAGCTGGGAGTCACTCGTATTAAGATCTGGTGATAGGGACGGCCAGGCTATAGGGAAATGGCGGCTGACTATTCTAGCATTTCCGAAATGACACTTCAGCAGCTGCTTAACTGGATTTGCAATGTGCGGAAGTGATCCACCTTCCATAAAAATGATCCCATCCACACATCCAAGGTGTTGGAGAGCTGGAATGACGTCGTTGCGCAAAAGACACTCATAGTGCATACCACTGACGGTACAGGTAACAGTGCTGGAAGCACCTGCATCTTCGAAAAAAAATATGGCCGTATGATAAATGATGCCTTAAATCCGCACCACACAGTGACTTTTTGAGGATGAAATGGTACTGGTTGATTTGCGTGTGGGTTTTCCGTAGCCCATACTCGACAATTCTCTGTACTGACATAGCCTGTCAGATGGAAGTGGGCGTCGCCTGTCCACAAAATTTTTCTCGGCCAGTCTTTGTCCTCTCCCATGAGAGCAAGAAACTCTAAAGCAAAGGCCTCTCTCGCTGGCAGGTCAACAGGAAGCAACTCTTGCACAAGGGTAATTTTGAATGGATAACAAAGAAGGCGCTCCGTGCTTACTGCTATGTCCAATGTTCGAGCAATTCTGCGTGCACTACAAGGTTGCACAACACCACTCGTCTCCTCCTGCACTGCTGCGGCCACTGCCTCCACTGACGTCGAATCAATTTGTTTCCTTCCACTACCAGGTTGCACACCAAAAGAACGCGTCTTTTCGAATATGCGATTCATTTTCTCCAGACCAATGGCAGTCATGGGACCAACGCCTTTCTTCAAACCCTTAAGTGTCCAGAATATTTGCAGAGCCACGTGTGCACCGTCATTATTATACCACAACTTTATAAGCAGAGACGGATCCTGCATTGAGACGGTCATGGCGATCGCCGCACACGCGAAAGGAGGAAAGCCCAATTCAATGGCTCGTGTGCATGACAGGCGTTTTTCGATTTACGTATTCTGACAAAAACAGCTCCATCTATTAATCAATTGTCACACTTTTTCTTCTTTTACCATACGTTTTTCCCCTTCTTCCATAATATACACTTGCAATTTGATGACATTCTGACAGTGGTGTTATTTCTATAGCGATTTGAAAGTTTAACTTTAGTTATACTCACCCTGTATATTAATATTACACGACATACGTTGCTTAGACACACCAGGTAAAATATCATAAACCCTTACCTCCTGTGTAACACCCTGGCTCAGAAAACAGAACAAAAACCTAGGAAATGAACTGAACACACTTGTCGCCTCCTACTCCACTGGATTTCAAAGCAAAAGTGAATAACCCTCAGCATGCTCTCCTGCTGCTCCTAGAAGCTTATTGACATGATGTCCAATAGAGAGCAGCGAAAACGTAGTTTATAAAGTGCGTACATAAAATGTGGTCTGAGGTGTAAAATTAGTGTTGAGTTATTTAAATTTCAATTAAATAAACTATTAAAGTTTTACTGACCCATAAAACTCTTTTCGTATGGGTGACATACCCTGGTGTGGCAGGGTTAAAAGGCTCTGACGGGAAAGTGGGCTACCAGTTGCCTCATTCTGCTTTCTCTACACCTTCAAAATTTTCCCAAACATTGTAACGTTTCGTCATATTCGCGCTTTTTTATGCTGGGAGGGAAGATGACAGTGGCGTGGGAAAGAGATGGAAAAGTAATAAATACTAGAAGGTAGTAGACAGTGGTTATCTTACCTAAAGAGGGAACGAGACAATGAAAAATCGTTCAAATGGCTCTACGCACTATGGGACTTAACATTTGAGGTCATCAGTCCAGCCGGCCCCTGTGGCTGTGCGGTTCTAGGCGCTACAGTCTGGAACCGCGCGACCGCTACGGTCGCAGGTTCGAATCCTGCCTCGGGCATGGATGTGTGTGATGTCCTTAGATTAGTTAGGTTTAATTAGTTCTAGGGGACTGATGACCTCAGCAGTTAAGTCCAATAGTGCTCAGAGCCATTTGAACCATTTGAACAAGAGCTAGAGGGAGACAGAAATAGTGAGAGCAGACAGCAGTAGCAGGACAGAACGAAGGAGACTGTGGCCGTCAGACAGAAAACAATGACAGTTACTGGGACACAATGAGATAATGACAATGAGCTGGACTAAATGAGTGAGCGAGAATGGGTAAGAAGGAGTGGATGGGTGTGAGTCACTCACAGTGTTGGATTACTGGGTGTGGGCAAGTAACAACTAGGGGAGCTCATGGTAATGAGAGGTTGGTTGCTTGATAAAAAAAGTGCAAATATATTGGCACGCCAAAATATTTGGGAATATTTTTAAAGTTCCTAATGAACCACTTTTCAGTCAGAGACTTTAAACAGGTGTACACTAGCCTGTTTTTCAAAGGGATCGCTTGTGGTAGCATGTGGCTCAACAGGGTAAAGGATATTTCGTTTGGTAGTTAAAGCGGCAAACCTTAGCAGAATATAGATTTTAGTCATTTAAGGCAGAAGATCCATGAATGGAAGCTCAGGTTAAGAATGCAACCAGTCGGGTAATGTGATTATTCTATTCTAATTACTTGTGGGATAAACATCGATGTAGACATAAAATGGAATCTAAAACTCAAGGCATCTAGTGACGTCATTTTGCGATTTTGTAAGTTTACTGAGCATGACATTCCTCTGAAGACTTAACCTTAAGTGAACTGCTTATTCCTGGAACGTAAAAAATTACAGTAAGTATCAGTGACTACGTTGCGTGATCCAGGAAACACTAATTTACTCTTTCGCTTGGTAAAGCTTAGGAACAGCAATATTAAGGGCTTCCTGAAGAAACGAGTATGCTTCACATATTGTCAAGGCAGCTATGTCGGCACACCTGCATGCCCACCGCGCTAAAAGACTACCGAAAAAAGTTTATGTCATGTTTCCCTTGTTTATCATGCACTAATTATCTTATCAATATCTAACAGATAGCTTTTTTCAGACAGTAATTCATTATAGATCACTGTATCATTTGCAAAATGTCTGGGTTACTATTAATTTTGTGGGCCTGCTTATCAATACGGAAAACATGGACGAGAATGGACCCAGCACTCTTCCCTGTGACACATCTGAAGATATTTCTACATCTATCGATGATACTCCATCCAAAATAAGCGTTTTAACGTAATTGAAATGGAAAATGTTGCTATAATTCATTGCGTAGCTTCTCTATAGCATAAGGCAGACGCACATTTTTATCTAACGCCTTGTTTTACCACGTATTCTCTCACTTTCGTTGCTATGGAGGAGTCTCTGAAATCATGTGAAAATAAATTAATACCACAGTCTCGAGAATTGTAAAAATGGTTGTATTTCACACCATGATAAGAAATAGTTAGTCCGCTTGCAGTGATGTTGTCATCTCCAGCAGAAAATTGTTTTGACAACAATTTGAGAAGAGATTAATTATTTCTTTTGTGTGATAGTATTTACGTTGTGCCTTCTGACTGTAAATTTTTAGTCGCAGCCTTCGCGCCATAGTCCTTAACAGTTAATGAGGCAATGCGTATTCTGCATTTACGCATACATTTATCACTAACAACTTGTGGTAACCAGTCTTGATAAGTTTCTTCCTTCAACCATGCATCGTGGAAAGAACTCAGATATCGTGTCTTCATTTCTCTGTTAATACCCTCTATTAGCAATTACGTAGTATAGTCTATTCAGGCAATATGTGAGCGTTTCAACAATAGCCGGTAAACAATTGATAACGAACGAACGAAAAAACACAAAGAAAACAGAAGCTGCCGGTTGACACACGACTTTGTATGTATCTTTAATATTGTGACAGCCACATGTTACAGTCGCAACAATGAAAAGTTGTCATAAAAAGAACGGAAACACAGAGCATTGTTATAAAATTATTCAACATGATTAAAGAGTAAGTTCACATTCACACATTCAAGCACATAGATTAAAGTTTTTGGTCAGTATTCTCGGAAAATTCATGCCAAACCTAGTCGGTGACTGGAGGTCCAGCAAGCCTGAATGCTTTTGGAACTCATGCTGGTTTGCATGGAGGAGGACATTATGTTATATATCTCAATAAACTTGAACTACAACACTGACCTGAAGATGGCTGTAAATCACAGCTGAAACCAATGCTTGTAAAAATTAAATTAGTGATTCTCATGATATGTAATGAAAGAAGACAACAACAATTGTCTAGAGATGTCTGGACTTTAAAATAACTGATTGTTTTAATCACTACAAATATAATTGAGAGGTTCTAGAAGAAATGATATTTGTCACTGATACGTTTCTCATGACATTTGCCACCAGATAATTATTTTAACAACGCAATCTAAAATACAAATTTTTATTGCAGCGCAACCCTTACTTTAATACTGATGAAATGGGTAAAAAAGGAAATATAACCAATGTGTAGGATATAAGGTACTGAGAAAGTTAGGTCGATCATTTCAGGATGTAAGTGTCCTAATGAGAGATGTTTGTAGAAAAATAAATATGATCTGTCACACCTTATGCAAAAAAAATACAGTATTATAAGTACTCAAGCCAACCTTGACCACAACCGAGAGGTCATCCTGAGAAATTACATGTAATCCCACAAGTGATATTTCGCTGACAACTGTATTAGAAGTTCCTTATCTCCAAGACCATTCCAGGAGTTATGGCATCAGCGTCATCGTATCTGGCCACATGCAAGGAGCATAGAAGAAGAGTGGAGGGATAAGTCCCTGTGCACCAACACCCACAGCCACCTGCGCAGTAGTCAATATAATAAACTATCTGAACTGCCTAATAACTTGTCAGCTACGTTTGCACTTTCAAATATTCTTTTAAAAACTGTCTCACCAGACTCGTGGGTAAATTTCATTTTAAACTATAAATGATTCAATATGGAATACTGGAATGAGCAGACTTGTATTATTCTGTAAATTATTAATAACTAACATTTGCTAATAAAATATAGATACTGACTTAGAAGTTCACATTAATTGAAAATGAGTTTTATCTGAAACACTATCACACAAGCCCTGAAAATACGAAAAAAGCTAGTCAGGTTTCACATCTTGCTTGCTCTACAGTGCAGGTGCCTGCACTGTAGAATATGAGTGCTTACAGCCATCAGCAGAAGGCTGAAGCGAGCAATATTCGATTTTTGTACCACGATTTCTTAGTGCCACCAATAGATTTCTGCTGAATTAAAAACGCAGAGGACTCATAAATTAATTATTTTCGAAGTCTAAAACGCTGAAAAAAATCGGAAATGTCTGAAAATATGTTGGCAGCTTGAAACGTGTGAGGTTACTATTGTGTGTTGAAGTTAATATATGTGAAACAATTGTAAGACTCAACTTAATTAATGTGAGTCACAATATTATAAAAATTCGTTTTAATATAAAAGAAATTATGAGTTAATTCCCAAATTTACCCATATTTGTAAAATTATTGGGTAGAATTATAATGTATGGACCCTAATACTAAATTTCAACTCCTAATAACAGCTGACATTCGATGTCATAAAACTAAACTGACCAGACATATAACTACAGAATAAATACATGTTAATCCAAGTACTTCAGAATGCAGGCTCATAGACAGTCTGAATATAACTAATTAGGCCGACTCTTGATTAAAGTCACAATGGTCTCTTAAATCAAATATGTCAACAATTGTTCCCAACCACCACTGTAGAAGGGACTGAGATAATGCTTCGTGTTATTCAGTACCAAAACATAAACGATGCTGTTGATGGCCAATTATTTCTTTTATTACAAATGATACACAGTAGCTTGAGGCTATATACAATAATAGCACTTTTGAATCAGAGCTACGGTGGTATAACATGGAAGTGTAGTAAATTAATTATTTCCCACGTCTCAGATGTAGATAAATTCTGAAAAGTGTCCTCAGTACGTAGGCAGAGCAAGAACAATGATATTTACACTGAATATCTATAGCGTGCTTAAGGTTAACACATGAAAAAAAGTCTGGTAGACCAAATCCACTAAATTGATGTCACAATATTGCAATAAAATAATATTAATTTCCATTATGCACGTATTTGCCAAATAAGTGCCCAATGTCCAAAGAATGTACCTAAATTGTAGATATCCATGTCTAACAATAGCTGGCATTTTAGAAGTGAGGCCCCATAATTCTATGTCATATAACAAACCTGGCTTGGCTTTTAACTGCAGAAAAGTACAAGATAGGTAAAATATTACGCCAAGCAGGCAAATAAATGGACTGAATGTAAATAATTGTGCCTATCCTCAATGTAGGTCACAACGCAGCATCAAATTAAACAATACCAAATTTAAATTGTTCACAACCACAATTTTAGGAGGGACAGAGGTAATGCACCGTGTTATTCACTAGAAAGAATGTAAGTGGGGCTATCGATTGCAAGTTACTGTTGTTGCTACAAATGACGTAGGACTACCAAAGCCTATGTAAATAACAGGAGTCTGCAGTGAAAAGTTCCTAAAAGGCTTAAAGGTAGTATTTTTGCTATACTATTGCTCACTGTATCTAAAATAGGTCAGCAACCTGTAAAATGCGATGTTTATGTTACCATGGTTTCTAAACAAGCAAAGTGTGTATTGAATTTGTCCTCTTGCATTTCCAGAAACTATGGTTCACATAAATGAAACCTGCAACCAACTACATCAACATAGACACAACTCTATTACCTTATTAGAGAAGGAAGGAATAAGACACTCTTATCAACAAGTATTACTTAAATTGCCGAAAGATATGGCCTGCTTATATACCGGGTGATCAAAAAGTCGGTATAAATTTGAAAACCTAATAAACCACGGAATAATGTAGATAGAGAGATAAAAATGGACACACATTCTTGGAATGACATGGGGTTTTATTAGAACAAAAAAAACGAAGTTCACAAAATGTCCGACAGATAGCGTTGGACAGCAAAACGTCAGTAATTGCTACCGTGACGGGTGAGAGGTACGCCGATATGTTACAGAATCGCATCATCTCCAGCCTCGCTGATAAACACCTGCAGTATGGTGCTCCACCCCATATTGCTAGACGCGTGAAAGATCTCTTGCGCGTGTCGTTTGGTGATGGTCGTGTGCTGAGCCGCCACCTTCGTCATGCTTGGCGTCCCAGGTCCCCAGACCTCAGTCCGTGCGATTATTGGCTTTGGCTTTACCTGAAGTCGGAAGTGCATCATGATCGACCGAAATCTCTAGGGATGCTGAAAGACAACATCCGACGCCAGTGCCTCACCATAACTCCGGACATGCTTTACAGTGCTGTTCGCAACACCATTTCCTAGACTACAGCTATTGTTAAGGAATGATGGTGGACATATTGAGCTTTTCCTGTAAAGAACTTCATCTTTGCTTTATCTTACTTTGTTATGCTAATTTTTGCTATTCTGATAAGATGAAGCGGCATCTGTCGGATATTTTTGGACTTTTGTATTTTTCTGGTTCTAATAAAACCCAATGTCATTCCAAGCATGTGTGTCAATTTGTACCTCTCTATCTACATTATTCCGTGATTTATTCAGTTTTCAAATTTATACTGACTTTTTGATCACCCAGTACACAGTATCAAAAATGACAATAGTGAGGAATGTGACATTTTGAAAGACAGTGCCTGAGTCAATGTCTCGTAAAATAAAAAAAAATGTATTTACTATATGTTGCGAGCTGTCTTACGAATTAAATATTCCTACACCTAACTAGTCTGTGTGTGCATTATCATGTAAAGAAGACTCTAAAAAAATCTCTTTCACAGGCCTTGCAAGCGTACTGATGTGTCACACATGACTAATGCCTCCTGTATCGTCCATTGCTATAAATTCTATATAAATGCCGCAATACATATTAAAGGGGTGTTATTCTCTATAACGTACAGATACGCAGATGTAGATGTAAAATTTTATATGTTCTAAAATTTCGTGGGTCATAACCCGAAATGATGTTACAGGTCCTTCCAACCCATGATGCTGCCTGAGCTTAAATATACACTTAACAAGTCGTCAACCACATCATTCGTCTTCGAAGTTCCAATAAGCAAAGCTTAAACAAAATGGCTGTAAATCGTACCAGAAATAGTATCCCAACATTTCAGAGTTTTTTTGTGGTTTTGGGGCGCACAACTGCAGGTGCCATTAACGCCCAGACTAAGTTATGAATGCACTGCGAGGCACAAGGTTAAAGCAGCAACTAAAAAGGACATTGCAGTGTGACAGCAGGAAAGCCCCGGTTTGTAGAGACGAAGATGTAGACGTCGTACTACACGGAAAACGGACGACATAATGTGATTATAGCAGCGAGGAATTACCAATAACTGCCGAAGTGATGTAATTATTTACATTACATAGCGAACTATTTGAAAAGCACGATACGAGCCATTCTGAACATAGCTACATGGTCTTGCACAAGGATCAAACATACAATCAATTGTGTAAAGCTCTCTAGGTTGGGAATACCATGTTCTTCAGCTAAGGAAGGCGCAAGAAGTTTCCTGCAGACACGTGTCTGGAAACGTTATAAGATTTGTATGGGATTACTAAGAATGTTGCCCGTTCCAGGGCCTGTTATGTGGCATGTATAATATTTTATATCATTTTTCACTTTACAACTGAAGGTCACTCTCGTTAAACAGTCAACCCATCTGTCGCATCGTATAGAATAAACATAGTTGTCGTCATATATGTGACATCTTACAGGAAAAACTTTATGTAACTACTGCCGAAGCAGGCAAGGTCTGTTAATGTAGATTTGTAGTACAGTTTCATGAGCCAAATAGTACAGGAAACCCACTTACAGAATGTATAGATTAATGAAGTTATAGCACACTGCGCAAAAAAAGGGCAGCGAACCATAATAAAATGAAATAATTTAGTGCTAAATTCCGCAACTTTTGTGTGAGAGCATCAAATCACAACAGACAGACTGCACCACTGAAGGCATTGTGGAGAACAATGTTTCCTTTCCTGTTTTATTGTAGCACTTCCGTGACATGTTTACCGAAGTCACAGTAACTTATTATAGACATTTTCGAAGAGAATATGGTGGTCTACTTGCATGACAGTAGACAAACAGCAGAAAATTTGCTTAACACCACTGTTGTATAAGTTTTTCTTCAATTGACATCACATGGAGGCAATTGGATCAGTTTTGTGGTACTCCTACTCAGGACTCGCCCGTATCAAGTCGCAACTTAGTATTTCGCAAACCATCACATCTTCAAGTGCTTCCGATACTGACTGACTGACCCACAGTGTATCACCTGATTGGGTGCTCGAATATAGTGAATGGAACCTACTGTAACTGGGTGATAGCAAACTGTCATACAAATGAGAGAGTCATAAGTCACCATCCGTATCCAGCTCTCATGTACTGTTAACGATATGGCTGTAGCAGGAAGGTAGAGCTGCAGAAGTATTAGTGAAAAATAACAAGCCGATACTGGTGACAAAACATATCTTTCTGAGTACAAGCAGCAGGAAAGTTGCTGAACACCACTGTTCTAAGTTTATAAATGGACATGGGGGTTTTAACGCTTTATAATATTTACTATATTAAACTTACAGTTGTAAATGATACGTCAAATGAAAGAGCAACTCAAACAGTTTTATCATGAACCTTATAAATGTTCAATGTGAGCACCATTTGTCACACGGCACACATCAAGTCTATAGCTGAGTTCTTCCGAAACATTGGTAAGTGTGTCTTCATTGGTTGTAGCAACTGCTACTTCAATCCTGTTTCTTAATTCAGTGAGATGTGCTGGTAGCGGAGGCACGTACACATGATCCTTTATGAAGCATTAAAGTAAAAAAAAAATCGCATGGCGTTAGGTTCGGTGAACGTGGAGGCCATGCAAAGCAAGCCCTTTCACTGGGCCCCTTGCGGCCTATCCAGCGCTTGGGTGCAGTGAAGTTCAACCAGTCACGTACTTCGCTATGAAAGTGAACGTTTATAAGGTTCTTGGTGAAACTGTTTGAGTTACTCTTTCATTTGACATATCATTTATAACTGTAAGTTCTATGCAATAAATATTATAAAGCGTTAAAACACCGATATTTATAAACACCCCGTATAATAGATCATAAAGTCATACAGATGGCTCTAATGTATAGAGCACTTTAGCAAGCTCACCAGCTTACATCACGATAGTAACATATACCAGTCACCGGTGGTGTTGTAAATGGTGTTTGCTGAGCGAATTTCCAAATAACTAAATAAGATGTGTACCTCAAAGTTTAAAAGTTGCTGTATATGATTCAAACAGTCACCAATAGCAGTATTTAAGAAACATGTATAATGCATTGAAATGTTAATTGTTGGGTTATGAATTGCATATGGACACGTATATGAACTTGCTTACAAAGAAAGACATTTATTGTGCTTTACAACGGATAGATATTAATTAGTGTACATGTTGCCTTAATTGTGATGTATTAATCCTCTTACGTTATTGCTATAAGTTCCCAAAATGAAACACATAAGGAAATGGAGACAGCACATTACACAGAGTAGGCATGTCTTCAAGTGCACGGAACTTCGCACTCTCCTCGTCCCTGAAGCAAATTTTACACAGGCGAGTACCCTCGACTACGTACTGTTCAGATGTCACTGCTTTGTTCGGAATATCTGCATCAAGTTTAATACCTGACACATCGTTCGACAGATAGTACTCACCAAGTCGGTGGCCTTTCCACGAATCAGAAACATATATTTGGAGAACAACAGAGAGTATGCTGTCGGATGTATTTCCATTCTGTGCATGATTACCTCGTAAACCTTTTATTTTTTTAGATAGCGACATTGTCTTTGTTTTAGAAAATGTGACATCTCTCATTGTTACCGTCTTTGGTCGTGAGTTAAATTAAGCCCATTTCCGTCTGCAGTTCACGTAACATTTAGTAAAAACGGAATCTTATTCCTTCTTTCCCTAATAAGACAATTGCTTTGTGTATGTGTTTGTGGTGGTATAGTTTGTCATAGGTTTTATTTTTATTAACCATCGTTCCAGGAACTGCGACTGCACATATTAAATACACACTTTTCAGATGTAGTCACCACTGTTACATAAACATCACACTTTGGACGCTGCTGACATATTCTCAGTATAGTATGAGCAGTAATATAGCAAAACTACAGCCTACAAAGCTTTTAGTAAGCCTTTCGCTCCGAACTGTTGTTATTTACACAGCCTTCAATAGGTCTGCGTCATTTGTAGAAACAGCAATAATTGGTAATCAGTAGCATCGTTTATATTTTTCTAGTCATTAACATGATGCGTTACCTTTCTACTCTTAAAATGGTGTTCTGGAGCATTTTAAATGTGGAAATACTTAAATTGAAAGTGTAGTTTGGTTTACATCAAGAGTATACCTAATTAGTTACAATCAGTCTCTCTATTTGCCTGTTTAGCTCATTATTGTAGCTAATACGTAGTTTTAGTTTCAGTTATAAGCCTGCTCGTATTAGTTTTATGACACTGAATTATTAGACCTTCATCCTCAAATGTCAGCGTTGAAATCTGGCACTGGGGTACATACTTCATAATTCTGGGCACTAATTTGGCAAATGAGAGTACATGTGGAAATTAACTTTCACTCTCTTTTGTACTGGATATGTAATATTGCTCTGTTTAGATATAACATTGACTGATTTGTTTTACAGCTTTTTTTCATGTATTAACCGCAATGTGAACATTGCACTTTTAGCAATGCACTTTTAGCAATTCGACATTTTCGAATTATTTCAACATGGTAAATGATTTGTTGCATTAAATGTAATTTACCAATGTGACTGGTGAACCAGTCCTAAAAGGACTTTTTGGGGGTCAGTGATGCAAACAGAACTGACAATTTTTTCTGTAGTTGAGGTACTTTATCGTATTTGGCGGCTGAGCAGAAGCATGTCGTAGCGTGGGCTTTGGGGGCTATCGTCTCCTCCTCCATGCCATGGGCAGAAACCAGATGCTATAATCATAATGTAATGTCCCCCTCCCACTCTTTGGCCTTGCTCATGCCCGGATGTAAAGATTTTGGGAATGGACTTCGTGATAAGGAAGTGCTGATGCCGGTGTCAGTGGAGATGATATGTACAATTACATGAATTGACCTCTCAGTTGGGGTCTAGGTTGACCCTTACCAGCTGTGCCGCTGTTGAGGGTATAGCAGGATACAGTTGTTTCTGTAGTTAATTAAACATTAGAAAAAATAATTTTATCAGAACCGCAGATGGCGGTGATCTATGAAGTGGGACAGTTTTGTACTGTGTTGCATTATTATTTAGACAAACACAACCGAAGCTAGATTGTGCTTTAAACTGCACTCTCGTACTTTACGCAAGGTAGTAACCATGAACCATGGACCTTGCTGTTGGTGGGGAGGCTTGCGTGCCTCAGCGATACAGGTAGCCGTAACGTTGGTGCAACCACAACGGAGGAGTATCTGTTGAGAGGCCAGACAAACGTGTGGTTCCTGAAGAGGGGCAGCAGCCTTTTCAGTAGTTGCAAGGGCAACAGTCTGGATGATTGACTCACCTGGCCTTGTAACACTAACCAAAACGGCCTTGCTGTGCTGGTACTGCGAACGGCTGAAAGCAAGGGGAAACTACAGCCGTAATTTTTCCCGAGGGCATGCAGCTTTACTGTATGATTAAATGATGATGGCGTCCTCTTGGGTAAAATATTCCGCAGGTAAAATAGTCCCCCATTCGGATCTCCGGGCGGGGACTACTCAAGAGCATGTCGTTATCAGGCCGTTCTACGGATCGGAGCGTGGAATGTCAGATCACTTAATCGGGCAGGTAGGTTAGAAAATTTAAAAATGGCAATGGATAGGTTAAAGTTAGATATAGTGGGAATTAGTGAGGTTCGGTGGCAGGAGGAACAAGACTTCTGATCAGGTGACTACAGGGCTGTAAACACAAAATCAAATAGGGGTAATGCAGGAGTAGGTTTAATAATAAATAGGAAAATAGGAATGCGGGTAAGCTACTACAAACACCATAGTGAACGCATTATTGTGGACAAGATAGCTATGAAGGCCACACCTATCACAATAGTACAGGTTTATATGCCAACTAGCTCTGCAGATGACGAAGAAATTTAAGAAATGTATGATCAAATAAAAGAAATTATTCAGATGGTGAAGGGTGACGAAAATTTAATAGTCATGGGCGACTGGAATTCTAGTGTAGGAAAAGGGATAGAAGGAAACATAGTAGGTGAACATGGATTGGGGTTAAGAAATGAAATAGGATACCGCCTGGTAGAATTTTGCACAGAGCACAACTTAATCATAGCCAAAACTTGGTTTAAGAACCACGAAAGAAGGTTGTATACATGGAAGAACCCTGGAGATACTAAAAGATATCAGATAGATTATATAATGGTAAGACAGAGATTTAGGAACCAGGTTTTAAATTGTAAGACATTTCCAGGGGCAGATGTGGACTCTGACCCCAATCTATTGGTTATGACCTGTAGATTAAAACTGAAGAAACTGCAAAAAGGTGGCAATTGGAGGAGATGGGACCTGGATAAACTGAAAGAACAAGAGGTTGTACAGAGTTTCAGGGAGAGCATAAAGGAACAATTGACTCTAATGGGGGAAAGAAATACAGTAGAAGAAGAATGGGTAGCTTTGAGGGATAAAGTAGTGAAGGCAGCAGAGGATCAAGTAGGTAAAAAGACGAGGCCCAGTAGAAATCTTTGGGTAACAGAACAAATATTGAATTTAATTGATGAAAGGAGAAAATATAAGAAATGCAGTGAATGAAGCAGGCAAAAAGGAATACAAACGTCTCAAAAATGAGATCGACAGGAAGTGCTAAATGGCTAAGCAGGGATGGCTAGAGGACAAATGTAAGGATGTAGAGGCTTATCTCACTAGGGGTAAGATAGATACTGCCTACAGGAAAATTAAAGAAACCTTTGGAGATAAGAGAACCACTCGTATGAACATCAAAAGCCCAGATGGAAACCCAGTTCTAAGCAACGAAGGGAAAGAAGGAAGGTGGGAGGAGTATATAGAGGGTCTATACAAGGGCGATGTACCTGAGGACAATATTATGGAAATGGAAGAGGATGTAGATGCAGATGAAATGGGAGATACGATACTGCGTGAAGAGTTTGACAGAGCACTGAGAGACCTGATTCGAAACAAGGCCCCCGGAGTAGACAACATTCCATTAGAACTACTGACGGCCTTGGGAGAGCCAGTCCTGACAAAACTCTACCATCTGGTGAGCAAGATGTATGAAACAGGCGAAGTACCCTCAGACTTCAAGAAGAATATAATAATTCCAATCCCAAAGAAAGCAGGTGTTGACAGATGTGAAAATTACCGAACAATCAGTTTAATAAGCCACAGCTGCAAAATACTAACACGAATTCTTTACAGACGAATGGAAAAACTAGTAGAAGTCGACCTCGGGGAAGATCAGGTTGGATTCCGTAGAAATACTGGAACACGTGAGGCAATACTGACCTTACGACTTATCTTAGAAGAAAGATCAAGGAAAGGCAAACCTACGTTTCTAGCATTTCTAGACTTAGAGAAAGCTTTTGACAATGTTGACTGGAATACTCTCTTTCAAATTCTAAAAGTGGCAGGGGTAAAATACAGGGTGCGAAAGGCTATTTACAATTTGTACGGAAACCAGATGGCAGTTATAAGAGTCGAGGGACATGAAAGGGAAGCAGTTGTTGGGAAGGGACGAAGACAGGGTTGTAGCATCTCCCCGATGTTGTTCAATCTGTATATTGAGCAAGCAGTAAAGGAAACAAAAGAAAAATTTGAAGCAGGTATTCAAATCCATGGAGAAAAAATAAAAACTTTTGAGGTTCGCCTATGACATTGTAATTCTGTCAGAGACAGCAAAGGACTTGGAAGAGCAGTTGAATCGAATGGATAGCGTCTTGAAAGGAGGATATAAGATGAACATCAACAAAAGCAAAACGAGGATAATGGAATGTAGCCGAATTATGTCGGGCAATGCTAAGGGAATTAGATTAGGAAATGAGACACTTAAAGTAGTAAAGGAGTTTTGTTATCTGGGGAGCAAAATAACTGATGATGGTCGAAGTAGAGAGGATATAAAATGTAGACTAGCAATGACAAGGAAAGCGTTTCGGAGGGAAGAGAAATTTGTTAACATCGAGTATAGATTTGTCAGGATGTCGTTTCTGAGAGTATTCGTATGGAGTGTAGCCATGTATGGAAGTGAAACATGGACGATAAATAGTTTGGACAAGAAGAGAACAGAAGCTTTCGAAATGTGGTGCTACAGAAGAATGCTGAATATGAGATCGGTAGATCACATAACTAATGAGGAGGTACTGAATAGGACTGGGGAGAAGAGAAGTTTCTGGCACAACTTGACGAGAAGAAGGGATCGATTGGTAGGAGATATTCTGAGGCATCAAGGGATCACCAATTTAGTATTGGAGGGCAGCGTGGAGGGTAAAAATCGTAGAGGGAGACCAAGAGATGAATGCACTAAGCAGATTCAAAAGGATGTAGGTAGCAGTAGGTACTGGGAGATGAAGAGGCTTGCACAGGATAGAGTGGCATGGAGAGCTGCATCAAACCAGTCTCAAGACTGAAGACCGCAACAACAACAACAACAACAACAGTAACTTTTATGTTCCACTTCAGTTATCTCTTCACTAACGTGTAACTGGATCTTAGAAAACTTCTCCCCTGAGAATTTTGAGAGCTCTCATATAACAACATTCCATATTTTTTGATTGAGATGACTCTTGCACTTTACTTAGCTGAAACACTGTTCAATTTGTTTTCGTATAACTATGATTATCATGACAGTTACATCTACTGAAGTTTATATTCGATAATGTTCATATCATTTCATTACTTGGTTTGTGTTTAAAACTGCGGCTTTATTGTGAAATTTGGATACATATGAATTAATTGTTACAACTTTGGGACATGAACAGCAAGTGCATAGCTTACTATGTATGCATCAACTTGAGATTAACAAACCCAAATAAACTATTAAATTTATTTCTAATTTTCTCAAGTTTCTGGTCTCTATTTGAGTACGCTAGTATAATTTCCCCTGCTGTGTACTCGCCCTCCTGTCGACGTAGTGCATCTGTCACTATCTAGTTTCTCTCTTTCAGTGTCGTTTTATACTCGTAATTTAGATTAATGTGAACATTATATGCACATATGTACAATAATGTAAGGTATCTCATTTGTTGGTATAGTTAAATTTCCATTTTACGTATTCCTTGAGTATCCATCTGGTAAGAGCTTCAGTCGAGGCAAGGCGGAATCAATTAATATTGTAAGGAAAGTAATTTGCAAAGCAGTTTTTATAATAGCCTGCTTTTTCTTTGAACATTGGTGTTTATTTTCTGCATGTTGTTGTAATTCGCCATGCAGAACGAAACTGCAACTTTTTTTTCATTTAAGCAGAGAGTTCTTCGTGACAACATCTTTCGCTGATCTGGTAATATTTGCATTGTAGGAAATTTGGATGGCCAAACAATTTCCAAATTTAACCAGTAGCTTACTGTGTCTAGCGTAATATATTTTCTGTTTAGCGTTGTTTATACATTTAATTATAAAATGATGTGCAGGAGATGTAAACATATTTTAAAAGAATACCTTTTAACAGGATGCTTGAAAATGGTTTAGAATACTACGAAAATAAAATCAAAATTAATTTTTACAGCCAGCATTAAATCATTAAAGAAAGTCATAGTAACTGTGGTAATAAAGGTAGGTTCACTTTTTTCTATAATTCAAGAACGTTTACTGTGAGATCATGTACACCTCTGCTTTGTGAATTTAGACAACTGGTGATAGTATCTAAATTACGAAAGGTAACATCGACCAACAGGATGGTGGTCCACGTATTCCCTGAACCTAACTGAATAATCAGCTGAAAATCATATTTTTCATTTTTTATGTTTTTAAGTGATTAGTTTCTACATATTGCTGCTAAGAGAAAAGTTCAGTTATATCTAACCAAACGGAATTATTGCGAAAATTACTGAATATCATTGCAAGTAATTGTGTATAGATCAAGATCAGGACATGTTTCAGCTGTTTGAAAGAATTTACATAACTTCTTGTTTCAGTTCATATTCCATTTTCCTATCGAACGTATACATCATGTAAGCAACGTAGAACAATTCTTTGTGGAAGACAGAGAAATAAAAGTAATTACAATTGCTAATTTGGCTTATGACAATGTTAGTGTTGTTCATACATCTACACATGTCAAGTTAATTATTGAAAAATGTGTTTGAGATGTATCGAAGATGAGTATAATCAGTAGAGATTTCTGTGTTCACATCTGTTTTGAACTTCAATTGTGGTTTGTAACTCAAAGTAATTATCTTTCAAACCGTTTACATCGTGATCCGTAGCGTGGATCCTCTAACAAGGAGACCACACAACAACCGGGTTTCTGTATTATTCTTTTTATTTACTTATATAGGGCGCGTGAAGTTCAGGAACCAAATATCAGTCCGTCAAAACAGTTTGATCCAACGCTCAAGAACCCCCGCTGAAATATACTTTGAAGTTTTACGAGTGTCTTCAGTACGCTAACATATATAAGGCCATTATTGCTCAGGGCAGAGCGGCTCTGTGGTAGGGTGCTCGATTGCCACGGGGGTGGCCCTGGTTCTATTCCCAGAGCAAATTTTAACACAAAGGTCCAAGTTCCACTATCATTTAAGAGAATCGTGAAACACACAGATGATGTAACATTAATTTGTAACGTGTTTTTAATTTAAACAGTAGTTATTAGAAATTTTTCATTAAAGGTTGTTGTTAAAAATTTATGTTTGGAATGATAACGCGGTACTTGTATGCTATACACAGACTGAAGGAAAGGTCGCAACACCAAAAAGTAATTAATGCACAAGAATTAAATTTCGAGAGTATATTTGACCAGGCAAAATATTTAAGTCATTAACATCGCATGATCACAGAAATGAAAGCATGAGGTAAGCCATTGTGAATGTTAAATTCTGATACAATAATAACCGTTTAACCGTCAGAATGTTGCATGATAGCATGCAGACGTCCATGTATTGTGTTGTACAGGTGCCGGATGTCAGTTTGTGGGATTGCGTTCCATACCGGTTACACTTGGTCAGTCAATACGGGGATGTTTAGTGACGGTCCGTATGTGGTAGCCTGGAGACAGATCTGGTGATCGAGCAAACCATAGCAGCATCTCGACACTTTATAGAGCATGTTGGCTTAGAACAGCGGCATATTTGCGAGCATTCTTCTGTTCGCAAACACTCCCTGGAATGTCGCTCGTGAGTGGCAGCATAAGAGCTCTAATTAGCAGACTTACGTACAGATTTGCACTAGGGGTGCGTGCAATGACCAAGAAAGTGTTCCTGCTCATATACAAAATCGAATCCCAGACCATAAATCCAGCTGCAGGTCCAGTGTGCCTAGCATTCAGATAGGTTGATGGCAGGGCCTCAACTGGTCTCTGGGATCCCGGGTTCCATTCCCGACGGGGCCAGGATTTTCACCTGCTTCGAGATGACTCGGTGTTTGTGTTATCCTCATCACTTCATCATCATTCACGAAAGTGGCGAGACTGGACTGAGAAAAGGTTGGGAATTTGTATGGACGCTGATAACCGCGCAGTTGAGCGCCCCACACAGCATACATCATCATCAACTGGTCTCCTAAGTACACACTGCCATCGCTGGCACCGAGATTGAACCAGCTTTTTCTTTCATAAGAAAATATATTAGACCTCCAACCTGCCCTCCAATGAGTTTTCGCTTGACACCACTGGAATCGCAGATGGTGATGGTTTGGAATCAGAGGAATGCACGTAACAGGGGGCCTGGTTCGGAGCTGTCCGTCAAGAAAACCGTTTGTAACAGTTCATTGTGTCACTGTGATGCCATCTGCTACTCAGATTGCTTTGCAGATTCGGCATGTTGCGGCAGAGGCATATGCCTAACACAATGGCCTTCCCTCTCGGTAGAATCAAGCGGCCTTCCTGATCCCGTTTTCTTGCGACGGTTCATTCTCGTGTCCATCGTTGCCAGCTTTCAAGTACGGTGGCCACATTCGTGCCAAGTCCTTCTGCAGAAGAGCATGAGGAACATCCAGCTTAACGTTGACCTATTACACGACCTCGTTCAAACTCAGTGGGCTGATGATAATGGCGTCGTTGTCGTCTTAAAGGCATTCTTGACTAACATCAGACCCCAAGCCCAATCTCAAAGGTAAGTAATTGTGCGACTGCGATTGACGAAAAATTCGAGTAGACATCATCTTTCAGATGTCGAAACATGCCTAGCAACTTTCGTTTATGTCGCTCATCTCCTTCTTGCTGGTGCGATTTCCTTCCGTCAGTGTATCTAGCAAATAGAAGACGTGCACTTTTCATAATAATGGTAATTATATGTGTGTTAATCAATATATGCATATGTTGAATTTTGTATTAACTGTCGTAGGTATTCAAACGGAAATAATGAATAAAGGAAAGTGATGAAATGAAACTCGCAATAATGATGCATCAATAGTTTGAAAGTGGTCATATAAAAGAAATCTATCGTAAACTTTACCGAACAGTAAACACAAAACTTTCTGTCAATCCTAGTGCAGCAAACCAAAAACTAATACAAAACGAGACCTCTGTAAGAAAACAAAACAAAATGTATGAAACCATCTGAATGAGGTTTAGCAAAAAAGCCGAAATCCGCCATTATTTGATCCATATAAACCTGTCTCCCCCGTACTTTTGACAGGCTGCTGTTTCAATTATAGACCTCACAGTGTTGCAGCCGTGGTTCTCAACGTGGCAATTTACGGCCAAACAGCGGATAGAACGTAGCATGGATGCCAGCGTTGCATTAAGCGAGAACAGAAGTAGTGAGTATTTGTAAACAGTCAAAATTTACTATTCGTAACGTTAACTGAAGTAACAAATAATTAATTACTCTCCATAGAGAAAATGGTTTTAATGAGTTTTGAAAAGATACATTAATAATTCTATAAAGTTATGTAAGTGGCAGCACTGTGTTGGCAGCCTGTACTGGGACTATACAACTGTACAGTCCATTAACAAAGCAGTCTGCTCCTCATCCGGGTTAGAGTCGATTAGTGTAAATTATACAGAATGTCATCAGAGTGGTTTTTAAATAATGAAGACAAATCGAGCGCTTTGCTAGGCCCTGCCCGAAACTACTGAAGAGAATGTCGAAGTGTTGCCTACGCAGTCGTCGTGTTGGGGCTGCAGTCGATCAAGGCGTCACTGCATGGACCTTTCTATTGATTTGGATATCTTAAACTGATTCTAAAATTTCCAGCACAATCATTCCAGTATTCGGCCCATCTACTTGTGCACATCTGTTCGTGTTGACAGAAGGAATGGATACCTCCAGTACCTCGCCTCGACTTTCTTTACGGGCACTTGTCCTGATCTATGATGAAAGGTTAGCCCTGTTGGCTGTTCCTTCGGTCGTTCGATAACTGTTTCTATTTTCTAACCATATTTTGCTGCGCTTTTTGCTGTTCTACTGATTCCTCGCCTCGCACTGTGCGTTTCATATTTTGTCACGAAACAGTCAGCAGACACCACAGACCAGTGAGGTATTGCTGTTTCCACACAGACATATAAACAGCTAGTACACGGTACTACATTAAAATCGACCGCTTATGCACAGCAATATAGATTTTATACTGTCTCAAATCACAGTTTATCGTATATTCGTGACCAGCAACTCTATAAGTCGACCAGTGATCACACTCTTCAACTGTACTGTAGTATTCTTTTTATTATATTTATTTATTCATTTTCAATCACCTGCTGAGCACGCATTTCGTGTACTGTTGGTTACACAGTCTGATTTCGTCGCTGAAGTTTGTCCGTGTTTGGAAATCATTAATATTGATTACAAATGACTCTACTTCAACTAGGCAAACATTATTCACGAACAGCATGTTTTATGCTCCTCAGACAAAGCCTGATCTTTGGCACAAATTTAACATCAATTCATGAACCCAATTTTTAGACATTATCTGCAACAATAATTAGAGACCTGAAGTCTCAAGACATTTTATAAAATACTTGTAAAACTGTCAGTCAAGGATTTAGGTTTGAGAGGCATATTCCCTGACGTTTCACATCCGACTGCCGTGGCGTCTTCGGAGGGGTTGCGTTGTTTTGGGGGAAGAGAGCAAACAGCGAGGTTCAAAAATGGTTCAAATGGCTCTGAGCAGTATGGGACTTAACATCTGTGATCACCAGTCCCCTAGAACGTAGAAATACTTAAACCTAACGAACCTAAGGACATCACACACATCCATGCCAGAGGCAGGATTCGAACCTGCGACCGTAGCAGTCGCGCGGTTCCGGACTGAGCGCCTAGAAACGCACGACCACCGCGGCCGGCCAAAAAACTGCGAGGTCATCGGTCTCATCGGGTTAGGTAAGATTGGGGAAGGAAGTTGGCCGTGCCCTTTCAGAGGAACCATGCCGGCATTTACCTGGAGCGATTTAGGGAAATCACGGAAAACCTAAATCAGGATGGCCGGACGCGGGATTGAATCGTCGTCCTCCCGAATGCGAGTCCAGTGTGATAACCACTGCGCCACCTCGCTCGGTCCGTCATCGGAGGTAAAGCAGCTACTGCATGAGTGGTCCAAATAACTAACATACTGAGAATCGCTTTCTGTCAATCTTGATGTCTCAACGAGAGCCTAAAAACACAGTAGAACAGCAAGTAACCTCCGAAATAAAGTGTTGTCGGAAACCGACTGGTACGTCCCAAATCGTACTATTGAAATTTCGAGGGAGTACATTCCGGGAAGAGTCTGGCAACATATTATCTCCTCCAAGATTCATCTAATCAAATGATAAAGACAAGAAAATTGGAGAAATTAGAGCTAATACAGAGGGTCAGAAACAGTCACTCTTACCACGCGATTGCAGCAGGGGGGCGGGGGGGGGGGGGGGGGGCTCGTCTAATGCAGCGGTTCCCAACTTTTTCGACTCACGAACCCCTTCTACAACGATCTGAGTTGGGTGAACCACTCACTTTTAAATATACGTACAGAATACGTGCATAAAATATAATTTCAAGCAAAAGTTTAATAACATTTAGTTAAGGGGGTAGAGTAACCTTAACGGTTAAAACCGTAAGTCTAGTTATGGCTTAAAAGTTGGACTACATGGAGATATATTTGCGATAATAAATACGAGTTTTAATTATAGCTACTTACCTTTTCTTTGTAATTGAGTGGCAAAGGAGCACCTGCTTGTCACAGCACAGAGGTTTGAAGTCAGAAATCACAGACGTTAAGTAATGCCTCATATCACTTTCAACACGAAGTCTGTCTCTGTATTTATTTTTCAAATAAGGATGAGAAGAAAACGACTTTTCGCACAAATATGTGGATGAAAAGGGTAATAAATCATTTATGGCTTCATTCGCTAACACTGGGAACTCCTTTAGATTTATTCAAAAACCAATTAATGATAAAGACTTATAACGTTTCTGTTACTGAAAATCAGTAATAATTTTAAGAAGCTGCTCTTTTTCACTTAAATTTACTGTGTACTCTAAAATTGTCCTTTCTTAAAAGTGATTCCGAACCCAGTAGTTATTATTGGACATAGCAGGGAAATACTCTCAGAAGGGTTTTCCAAGACCTTTCAAATGTTCTTTAAGCATGTTCTTGACACTGTCGACCAAAGAAGGTTGACTTTTCACGAAGAAGTCCTAAAGGGTATCGGAACACCCTGTTTCATTCTTATTGAAACACGTTTCCCAAAAATTAAGTTTTTTAATTAATGTTTCGATATGATCTTGCACCATATAAACATTATTGTTTGACCCCTGGAAATATAAGTTTAATCTATTAACTTCGGAAAATTTTTCTGCCAAAGAAGCTAAAGTCTGAAACCAGATTTCGTCTTCCATGCATTTTGCTTTGTGAAGGGCATGGATAGTGAGAGAAATGTGAACTTCGTCCTTAAGCTCATACAGTCTTGAAATAACTCTACCTCTAGATAGCCCCCTAACTTCAATGTGAGTTAATAAATACTTATAAATGGTTCCCACTTCCTCACAAAGCACAGCAGAAATCGGGAATTTGTAAAGCAAGCCTTAATAAAAAGTAATTACTTTCACTGCGTCGTCCAGAACAGATTTCAGTCCATCGGGCATGCTTTAGAAACAAGAGCCTGTCTATGAATGCAACATTGTGTCCAAGAAGCGTTCGGCGCTACAGATTTAAATTTGGATACAAATGTAGTATAACACCCTCTCATATATTTCGCTCCATCTCTGTTCTAAGGGTTTGCGGAGTAGTAGTTCCTCTTCTGCAGGCTCCTCGTGAATCTCTTCTTTTCTTTCTTTCTTTTGCTACCGCCTTTATCCCGCATTGTGCCCAGGGTCGGCTGGGTTAAGTACGGAATTGGTGTGGTTAATTTTAAGGGGTGGCCGGATGCTCTTCCTGCCACCACCCCATACCCCAAGGAAGGAAGTAGTGTACCCCAGCTGTCTGCGTCTATTGTAAATCGTGAAATAGCGTAAATGTGTTTCAAATGGCTGCGAATCGTGTAACTGAGGCGGGAGGTGGGGACGAGCCCGGTATTCATCTAGTAGGATGTGGAAAACCGCCTAAAAACCACATCCAGGCTGGCCAGCACACCGGCCGTCGTCGTTAATCCGCCTTCGGGTCCGGCGCCCCTACCCGAGTCCAGGAAGCAGCGCGTTAGCGCTCTCGGCTACACGGGAGGGGCCAGGCTTCTCGTGAATCTAACGGATGAAGTGTAACATAGTGGCTAAAGTGGCAACATCAGTCGATACGTGAAGCTCAATCATAAAAGAAGGAATATCACTGACTCTTTCCAAACTTTCATTTTCGACACTACTGGACACGTCTGTAATCCGACGGTTGATCGTATTGTTGGTCAGTGGTACCATATTGACTTTTCTTGTGAAAGATTCTCCAAGGATGCACTTTACAGCTTCTCGGTTTGCAGCCACACTCTCTACTACAAGATTACCTCACAAGGTACAAACTGGATTCCGTTAGCCCCGTTCTCGAGGCACTCGCACTCTGTCGAGTTTCGGAGTCTGTACGCTAGATCACAATGACATTGTTTTCACAATGTAACTTCAATTGATCATAATTCTGAGAATTCGTACGAAATGTTTATAATTGTAGAAATTTCTCGTGAATCGCTGTATCTGTTAGTCAAAACTGGATCAAAATATCTATAGCTGGTGTTGAAAATTGCTGCTCCTCGGGACTTGTTATCTCCAGCATGCACTGAAATAGTAAATTAAAAAAAATCGACTAGAGAGATGTCGTTAACTTGGATGATGCTTCGAAAAGTCAAAATCTTTGTCTGATTTGAGGTTGTGCTTTGTCCCTAATGACTTTGTCGTCGACAGTAGATTAAATCCTTATATTTCCTCCTTTGTGTCCAACACAAAAATGTTAACAGCTTATGCAGAGAAGGGACTTAAATTGAACGGCGTATTCGAGCAGTTAGTCGCTGCTGTAATGAACTGAATTTCGCGACCTAGTTAACAGCAGAGTGCCAATGGCGGAATCATTAAGTGCAGGTGAACAATGGGGCGAAGCGCCGTCAGACAGAGCCGGCGGCTATTACTCGCTCCGGCGAGCGCCTTGGCGGGGCGCCAGCCGCCGGCCTGCGATATAATAAATGCGGAAGTTCTGGCGTTGCAGTTGCCGGAAACTTGGTGATTAAGCCGGCGGCGAGATTAAAACCCGTCGGCGTGTGTGCGCGCGGCCGGCGGAGAGTTGGAGGTCCACAGCTGCTCGCAGCAGCCGCTCTGTGCGGCTCTGATACCCACCCAGCCCCTGGGGGAGCAATCTGTTCCTAGCGCACCCGGCACGACGGTTTAGACGGCAGGACTCTTGGCTGTAGCGTGTCTTTCGCGATTAATAACAAGAAATGAGGAGAGTGTTGTACGGTCCCGTAGTTACGAGAGTATTCCATAACACACATATAACGGAGAGAAACAATAACTTAACGTAATGTATGAACCATGGACAAAACGATGTCAGTATTAACACAGTACAGTGTAGCGTCGTCTTCAGGAACCAAAACAGGCTGGGCCTTCGATATATATAAATCTTGTGCCGTGCTCCATCGCTATTTGTAGTACTCTTCGTAAACAATCTGTTTCAATTCCTGGACACTGGAGTAAGACAACCAGCTGCTTGCTGTTTGTCTTTTTCATTACAGACTGTAGTAGTATATTTCATTCACATGTATGTAAGGTTAATCTTGGATGGGCCAACCGTATTAGAAGCGACAAAAATCACCTCATAACAACAATTCTTCATACACGATATGTAAGGCTGCGTTTCTGTTCTTATGAACATTTTAAAATGTTTCTCTTTTGTGCACTAAGACATCATACCCAGCGTGTACACACACGTTTGGAGGTATGCATACATCCCATCATATAAACGTACAATGAATAATCAGCATCCAGCCACATTTCGATGTAGTCAGTTCAAACACTATGGCCATTTTCCAGTTAATCACATCTTACACTTTTTCTTCCTTGTGTTAACATTTGCTTTCTTGAGTTGTTTTAATTTTCTTGGCTCCATCATGGACTCGAGGCAGTGGCTGATCAAAATGAGTGTAGAGCAAAAACCAAACAACAGCCATATTTCAATTGTTTCTCATTTTCCTATTCTTTAAGTATCAGTTTCGGCAGTTTACTGGTACTATCGTCAGGCCACCATGCACACTATCCTTGACTGCCCGTTTATACAGTTGTTGTCCAAGGGCTGAGGTACTCATTTCAGGAACAGGATTTTTTCATGACTCTTGTTGTACTGTTAAAAGCTCCGTGGTACATCTGTTGACAGTGTGCATAGGGGCTTGAGGATCCCACCAGTTAAGTGCCTAAACTGGTGGCTTAAAGAAATATAAATAAGGAGTCATTGAAATACGGCTGTTCTTTAGCTTTTGCTCGAAATACTGTCTTGTTTTGCGTTCTTATTGTGTTCGCTTGCGATAGTTTTGACAAGAGGGATATGTTAACATTGTTTTCATTGAAAACGTAGACTGCCGCGATATGTGGTTCACGAACTTTCATTGTTTGCTTAATGTGAATGCAATCACGGTGTTCAAGAAACGGCTCTCAGCACTATGCGACTTAACTTCTGAGGTCATCAGTCGCCTAGAACTTAGAACTAATTAAACCTAACGAACATAAGGACATCACACACATCCATGCCCGAGGCAGGATTCGAACCTGCGACCTTAGCGGTTGCTCGGTTCCACGTTAGCGCCTAGAACCGCACGGCCACTCCGGCCGGCCACGGTCTTCAATAAGTAACTATGCAGTTCATAACTTGCTATATTGAACTCATGGAAGTTATAAGAGATGCTGGAAGTGACCCCTTGAACTTGAAGACCAAGTTGCACACATTTCTGCATGTTCAGGACATCGCGAGTGATGTTCCGAATGTGACATGTCAGTGCAAAAAAATGGTTCAAATGGCTCTGAGCACTATAGGACTCAACTGCTGTGGTCATTAGTCCCCTAGAACTTAGAACTACTTAAACCTAACTAATCGAAGGACATCACACACATCCATGCCCGAGGCAGGATTCGAACCTGCGACCGTAGCAGTCGCACGGTTCCGGACTGCGCGCCTAGAACCGCGAGACCACCGCGGCCGGCATGTCAGTGCAGCTTGTAGTTCTTTTATGGTGTGCGGATTGCCTGCAGGGCCTTTCCCTTCAACGTATCCTATAGAAAGTAATCCGATGGAGCCAAGCCGGGTGAACGCGGAGGCCAGAGTTCTCGAGAGATGATGCGGTCACCGAAGATGTCCTTTAAAAAGTTCATCGTCTTGTGGACGGGATGAGAAGGCGCCCCATTATGTTGGATCAGGGCATTCTCAATTTCGTCCTCATTCAGTTCACCTAGGAAGGGCTCCAGAATGAAGGTGTAGTACCGTTCTGTATTTATAATGTCCTGAAAGCAGATAGACTCAACGATGCTTTCATGAGTTCGGCGCACCAAACACCCAACTTTGGATCATGCAGTGGGGACACCTCAATTCATGCGGATTCTCCGTAGCACACACGAGGCTATTATGGCTATTCACGTAATCGAAGAGGTGAAATCATGCCTTATCCATGATAAACGCTGTGTCAGGAAACCGTTCACCATTGTTCTGCAGGACGGACAGAAACCAGTTACTAAAGTTTACACGCACCGAGTGATCGGCGCCTCTCTGTTCATGCGCGATCGACATTTTGTACGGATAAATGGATAGTGACGTCCGGAGAGTCTTGTGAGCGAAACTCACGGATACGTGAGCCTGCTGAGCTAGTCGTCTAACCGTTTTCCTTGGAATTTGCAACATGATGTCTTGCAACTCCGCCACCTTCTCTTTGGATGTGGATGTGGATGACCTGTGTAATTTTGCAGCATAATGAACGCTTCCTGACTTTCGAAACTTGGCGATGAGGTTCCGTACAGCATTGCGTTTAGACATCTTCACTCCTGGGAACTTTGCTACAAATGCAGCTTCTACTGCTGAGGTAAACTTGTCTCAATTGCGGAACACATGCTCCATAAGACACACTCTTTGTTCAATCGTCAGCATGATGCACTGCATCACAATAATGTCACACAAGACGTTGGTTTTCAACCAACCTGCGAACAAATGCAGGTGTTCCAGGTCAAATATGGTCCAAATATGTTGAACAATGGACAATGTTGTATTAATATTTGAAAATCCCATCAATCATTACTTAGCACATAACAACATAGCACTGCATAGTTACTTCCTGAACACCCGCTACTTGGTGGATTCCTTAAATAATTATTGCTGGATCTCATAGCTTCCTGATTGAGGCGCTCGTTAACACTAGGCACGATCAAAAACTGTTTTCTGTTTCTCTTGTCCAGAAATGTTTTTGACGAGTTGCAGATGTTGTACAGTTACTAAAGCGAAAAGCAATCTAATACGTGAAGTATTACATTAAATGGAAAAACTGTGTCTATTATTCTTAACAGCTCTTTAACTACAGAAAGGTCAAGTAGGATTTTTAGTACAATACGAATTAATGACCTTAACAAGGCAATCAGTTGCCGACGGAGATGTTGTCTCTGCTGAGCAGAAACGTATCTCCAAGGAAAACAATCACATCTAGTGATGAGATGCACTGGCACAGTGCTAAGATGTAGTTAATCAATTCAACTTTAGACATTCAGGTTCCACAAAAGAGCTGCTGAAGTGAGTCACGTGACAGTTAACAAATAATACTTCAGTTGGTTGCAATTTCTGAAAACGATCTGTCATTCTCTATGGACGTGTAGCAACGGAATGAAAAAGAAAAATATTGATTTCTCTGATCAGTTGATCACCGGTGCCGCATAAATTTGTGACGTTGGAAGTGGAGTAAACAGAAACTATGTACATATCTGTGTGTCAAGAACAGAAAAAATTAGACATGGCGGAAAAGACAAAAAGAAAACAACCAATCTAGGCGCTACAGTCTGACACCGCAGGGCCGCTACGGTCGCAGGTCGAATCCTGCCTCGGGCATGGATGTGTGTGGTGTCCTTAGGTTAGTTAGGTTTAAGTAGTTCTAAGTTCTAGGGGACTCATGACCTCAGAAGTTAGGTCCCATAGTGCTCAGAGCCATTTGAACCAAAACAACCAAATAAACAATCAAACCTTTTTTATATGGCATTGTGTGAAAGTCTACAAAAATATTTTTTTCCAGTAGAAGAGGACATGGAATAATATATTCTACACACAATACACGAGGTTAATCCCAAAAGTAAGGCCTACTTTTTTTATAAGTACGTAGACATGTTTAGTTCTACGATGGTTTACATCAGTTTCCAGCTTGAATATTTAGTTATTATTCGATATAATCACCATTTTTGTCTATGTAATTTTTGTAGACGCTGTGGCAGTTTTTGTATGCCCATGTCATACCAGCTCACCACCATGCTGTTCAAAAAGTTATGAACCTCCTCGTCGGAGCTGATTCGCTGGGACCACAATTAACTGGGGAAGGTACTGTGAGACTGAAAAAACTCAAAAGGGCAATTCAAAACCAGAGAAAAGGAATATTGAGCAAGGGCGTACACATTCTCCATGACAACGCTCGTCCACACATCGCTGGGTAAAACGTTGCTCTCCTGCAACTGTTTCAGTGGAACATAACCACCCACCCATCCTATAGTCCTGACTTGGCGCCCCGGTTAAAAGAACATTTGGCAGGAAAGCGATTCAGATCTGACGAGTTGAAAGAAGAGGTTCATAGCTTTCTGAACAGCATGGCGGCGAGCTGGTGTGACATGGGCACACAAAAACTGCCACAGCGTCTACAAAAATGCATCGCCAGGGATGGTGCGGAAAATAGCTTAATTTTCAAGCTGTAAACTGAAGTAAACCATTGCAGAAATAAACAAGTTAGTGCTTTACTTTTGAGATTACCCACGTATTAATATTTCATGACTTAAATACAAGAAAACAATGACATTTGTTAAGTCTCAAAAATGTCACTTTGAAGTTGTGGAGCGTAGAGTTAAAAATTTCTCTGATGAAAAATGGCTTCACAGAAAAATAAAAATTTTTAACACAAATCCAGTTTATAAAAACGTGTAACTATTTGTTGTGGAGATATGTAAAGGAATTAATTTTACGACTCTTCGTACACAAGTGCTAATTATAGTGCTAAAGTGGTTATGCTAGAAACTTTCCGATAAAGACTTGAATATCGCCTAAGTACTTATCATACTGCAAGACAGTATGATAGAGTGTCTGACAAAACAAGCGAAGCACTGTGAAGGGGACGATAAAACGAAACGAAGGTTCATAGGTTCAGTGATTACTGATTACAATGTAAAGTTAGGCTGTTTGAGGACACTCAGTAGTAAGACGTTGCAACTTCCTCTGGCCTGGATGCGTGCCCTGATTCGGTTGCGAAAGGAGCCATAAAGTCGTTTTGTCCTCTCCTGAGCTGAGATGGCGCACTGATTTTGGCCTTGAAATCCTGGATACTGGCAATGGGACGGAGTTTACATCCAGGATGGTCCAACCCAATTTCTGTTTGGGACAGATCTGTGCTGCGTCTGGGAGTACCTCAACATCACGCAGACAGTTCACAGACACATGCGTGGACGAGCATTGTCCTATTGAAAAACGGCGCCACAACACTGTAGCATGTGAGTAAACACATGAAGAGGGAGCTTGTTCACGTACCGTCACAGCTCCGGCAATCTCTACCAGCAGCGACCTGAAAGCTTACCCGAGGGTACCCATACCATGACGCCATACTAGCCAACGATTGTTATCCGGGGCAGTACTGAACCGTGATGCATCTCCCAACACATTGCGACCCCATTGATCTGCTTCCCCTTTCACGGTGTCGCGCTGATAACACAGCAAAAAAAAATGGCTCTGAGCACTATGAGATTTCACATCTATGGTTATCAGTCCCCTAGAACTTAGAACTACTTAAAACTAACTAACCTAAGGACATCACACAACACCCAGCCATCACGAGGCAGAGAATGTCCCTGACCCCGCCTTGAATCGAACCTGGGAATCCGGGCGCGGGAAGCGAGAACGCTACCGCACGACCACGAGCTGCGGACGAAAACGCAGCAGTCTGTGTTTTGGTGTTCATGGCAGACTATGTTTGGAACGGTAGTTCCCTTGTCTGGCTGCTGCTAACCTCCAACAGATGGTGCGGTATTGGGCAAAATGTTGTAGGGAGCCCATTATTTATTCCCGGACGTCAGGCGCAGATGTGAACGGGCTACGATATGCTTGGCACACAATACGGCAGTCCTCCAATGAGGTGGTCTGACGATGTCGACAGGAAACTTGACGACGAATATGCATGCCCTCATGGTTCAAATGGTTCTGAGCACAATGGGACTTAACATCTGAGATCATCAGTCCCATAGAACTTAGAACCACTTAAACCAAACTAACCTCAGGACATCACACACATACATGCCCGAGGCAGGGTTCGAACCTGCGACCGTAGCGGTCGCACGGTTCCAGACTGTAAAGCCTACAACCACTTGGCCACTCCGGCCGACCATGCCCTCATGTTCCCATGCAGTTAAAGGTAGGACCATTGTAACGTATGAATGCTCCAAAAATCTGAGACTAGCCGGCCAAATGGATACCAACAAGGAGGTCCCTTTAAAATCCTGTCAGGTTCTGATACCAGTATCACACAAGTACGTGACATCTCCATGCCATTCAAGTGATCATTCAACATCTGATGATGTTCACGCCCTTCATGTACCCTACCAGAACTGATAGCAACTGTAAACATGAACATTAACACATTTCAATGACCGTCCTACCTGTAACAGAAAACTGCACATACCCGTACTTCCAGATGGTGTGCAAGTGTACAAACTTACGCTGAATCCGATCACAGCTTCTACATTCTTTACTTTGTCTCCTTAACACCACTTGGCCCGTCTAATAATTGTAGTCACTCGTTTTAAACTATTCGGTCTTGTATTCCGATTAGTTCCGCCGTAAATTTTTATTATTATTATTTTTTTTGTATGAATTTGGTTCATTGCGATCTTTATACACAGCTTGAATCTAGACATATCAAGTCAATGTATTTTAGCGACCACGTGCACTAAAGTACATAATACGGTCAACAAGGCACCTCTTTTGTATTTATTTACAATTCTCCACAGCCAGTCCTCCCACAAAATCTTTTGAATGCAGTAGTATGAAAATAGGCAGTTGCTGTTTACGTCTTCAGCTTTACCAGCTAATGTGTCTTGTTTAGGCCTCTACCTCCCTGCTTAAGTACTGCAACATACATTTGTTTCAACTTATTTTTAGTAGTCTAGCTGTGGTCTCCCCATACAACAAAATTAACGATTCATTTTTGCCTCAGTACGTGTCCCTTGAAACAGTTCCTTCTTTTGTCAAGAGTTGCCACAATCGTTTTTTTTTCCCTTGGATTTAGTTCACATTTATTAGTCAGTTTATTTCCACTTTATTAGTCACCCGAATCTACTCCTCTTTCGGCATTCCTCTATGGCTCCACATTTCGAAAGCTTCTGTTCTCTTCTTCTCCATATTGATAGTCGATCACCTTCTACCACCATTACATCCCTAGAGTAAAGGTAGATATTTCCAACGAAGTTATCTTAATATTTATATTTACACTAGCCATCCGACTCGGCTTCTCACGGGTAGCACAATGTATCTACAGCCGGACGACTTGTTTACAACATGTAGTGATGCACGCAAACCTTCCTCATGATTCAGTTTATCCTCTAGTGAAACTGTAAGAAATTGCTGAGATTGGCATAACGGGTGGAATTAGCATCACACCAACCGCTGGAATGAAAGCCATGCTGGACAGGCCTCCACTTCACCTTTTGGTTAAGATGGAGGCAGTAGCTGGGGCATACAGACTTAAAACTTGCCAAAACTGGGTCTCATTTGGATTTCCAGAATCACACACTAACATAGTGAGTGAGGTAAATATAGGCATGGCTGGGGAAATGCCCGCTGACTGTATAATAACTCCTAACTGCTCCTACAAGCCTTACAACGTAATAATTGGAAGTAGGGAGCAGTGGGAGAAAAGAGTTCGACACCGTACGGCGGACATCGTTTGGTTCACCGATGGGTCGAAAACAGATCAAGGCGTTGGGGCAGGATTGTAAAGGGTTCAGCCAAGACTGGAGAGCAGTATCTCTCCAGGGAAACTAGCCTCTGTTTTCCAGGGCATGTGTGGAGGAAAATATGAGTAGGTGCTACAATGATGCGGGCCGGTGTGGCCGAGTGGTTCTAGGCGCTTCAGTCTGGAACCGCACGACCGCTACGGTCGCAGGTTCCAATCCTGCCTCGGGCATGGATGTGTGTGATGTCCTCAGATTAGTTAGGTTTAAGTGGTTCTAAGTACTGGAGGACTGATGACCTCAGATGTTAGGTCCAATAGTGCTCAGTGCCATTAGAGCCAGCTACAATGATTGTAGAATGTTGTAAGGTATCAGGCAAATCCAACACCTTCCATGAAAACCCTGACATGATAAGCAAATCCAGTAGTATGTCACATAGCTCCGAATAAATCGTGACATTAAATTAGCCAAAGTAATACGAGTAACGAGTGAGCAAATGGAATACCACAGACTAACACAAGAATGCCTAAATACATGTCATACCTTCCCACTGTGAGACAGACGCAGTTCCGAGGGAAGAAATGAGAACAGAATCCAAGAGCAGAACCGTGTTAAGCTGGAAGACCCTACGATAAGGGATGGACAGACAGCCACGTCGCCAGCTAACCGCTGAGACCACACCACCCACAAGTTTTAGCGTGAGACTTTTTCGCGTCTCTGTTATTTTAGGACCACCTCCGAGCCCATCTTAAAAGCTAGAGCCCTCCAGAAGAACAGTATAGATCTTACGATAAAGCTAAATGGACCACACCAGCTGCAAGTTTTAGCGTGAGACTTTTTCGCGTCTGTGCTACGATGCAAACTTTAAAAACATTGCCCCACTACGAAAAGTATAACGTTTCTCATTGGATAGACAGAATTTTAGTAGGCGGAGCTTAAGGTTAACATTGAGACCCAGATTGGTCAGATGAAAACACAGCCAGATAGATTTTTAAACCAACCTCGGTAAATGGTAGTAAGGAGAAGTTGGGATGAGGAGTTACTTCGGAGACGGTGAGGTGAGCGGAGCTGTGCTGCGCGCCGCCCCCTGACGAACACCAACAAGGTAATGAACGCACGCGATGCCGCATAACAGCGCATAAGGCTTCTCTCAGAACTGCAGAAGTCTCATCTGTTACACCTCATTTTTGGGTAATATTAGTGTCAATCGTCAATTAAATCTCATGGTGTTCACATTTGCCACTTGCAGTAAAAATCTGAAACGCGATGATTATTCGGTTATATAGTTATTGAGAAGCCACATCAGCCACTGTAATTTACGACAAGTTAGATAAGTAATTAAAGATAATTGAGGGTCACTGTAGACCATTTTGATAGTTTTATCTTTTGTGAAACTTAATTTAAACCTAGATTATACATGTGATATGGCATAGGTCATCCTTTGACCCATTGTAGAACTTGGAAACCCATTCAGCGAATATTCGTTCACATTTTTGTTGAACGCAGTTGGTTTTTACCATCCTGTATTAAAACACTTCCTTTTATCAATAGTGCAATTTATAAACGATGTTTTGTGAGTAGAATAAAATTTCCAGTGGTAAACGTAACTGCTTTTTCGACGTTATTTTACCAGCTAACTAAAAATAGGAAAGCCTCGAACCCCTTCCACTAAATTTAGTTAGTACTAAGATTCTTTTAAAGGGAGTTCAGTGGAGCTGACGCTCAGATCATTAAGTGTTTGGTTATATCATCGTTAGTCTCAGTGAACTCTTCTGAATTCTACATGTCATGTGTGGTCTGGCGTCTCCTTACCAGCAACAGGTCCCAGGTTCAAACTAGTCAATTCCCTAAAAAAACACGCTCAGAGCGTCGTTGCGCGAAAGTAGTAGGGAGACACAATATAGAACAAAGAGACACCACCATGAATGCTTAGAAAACGGCGACCATGCCAGGATGGTAAAATACCATGTTTGAAGGTCGACCACATGCCTTAATAGGTCAGAAAAATATCTTGTTGAAAAATGTTCGTAGTAAAAATTTTTTCTTAAATTTATACTTAGTCGAAAACAGTAGCTGCAGCGATAGATAGTAAGAAAGTATTCAACAGAGACATTGTAGCAGAGACAATAGCATAATTACGTTACGAATTTTAATATTGTTAAAATTAAGTTTTCACTCCAATGCAAGCGCGCAGGTGACGGATACATCGTTGACAAGTTGGTTCTGACCCAACAAGTAAGTGAATTGATTGTCAAGTCGTGTGAACAAAAAGTTTATGAAACGCGTGAGATCGTATGAACGCATGTTGGTGCGAAGTAGGGCGTGTGAATTGCTTTTAAAACAGAAAATTAAGGGATTTGGAAAGATTAGCAATGGCAGATCGAGACCTTGACCGAATTGAGGTAGAGACCCAGCATGAAAATGGACAGAGAATGAAGGACAGTACATCACACGATGCAGTATCGCGAGATATAGGACATATAACGCACCATAACGAGGACAATGTACGCCAAGGCACCGAAAACCTAGGTCAGCATACGACAGAGGGGCAGGAAAGTAGTGAGACAGTCGATGAGGATTCTAACTTGCGTCTTGAATACGTAGAACCCGTAGTACAAGTAATCAGAGCTCCCTCACCACAGAGTACAAGGAATGCGAGAAGAAACGTGTCATAGCACAGTTCAATGCAATCGGTTGCGAACCAACACTTGGGCGAAAACACAGGGCGTAGGACGTCGGAAGAAAACGCAATAGAACCCACCAATCTGGCAGAATTATTACAACAAATTACGGAAACCATGACAAGGCAAAATAAAGACATAGCGAACCAAATTCAAATTCAGAATGCAGAAACCACGAGACAAATGCGTGAGATTAAAGAACAAAACAAAGAAATTCAGTTACACCTAAGTCGTATTGAAGATGAGGCAAAAGAATCTCGAGAAGTGATAGGAAACTTAATAACAGGTCACAATCAATTGAGAACAGACATTGACAAGGTACAAGCGGACATACAAACACTGCGTAATGACATTCTGGACGAGATCAAAACATTACGTAAAAACATCCAGGGAGAAGTCAAGAAACTAAAGAAACAGATAAACGTAATTACTAGACAAGCAACAGGTACAGGGCGTGGAATTGATGAAAACAGTGTGTTACACAAACGTATCACAAAAGCAGCGCTGAAAAGATATGATAACCGCATAGTCAAAATAGAATCGCAAACGAAGCAACAATTTCAGAAATTGTGAGCAGAGTTGTTGCAAACCATTGAAGAGCGTAGTGAACAGTATCTAACAAGCACAGAGTCTGCAACCACATCCGTATCTGTAACAGCACCGGAAAAAAACAAGCAATTAACGAAGATATTACCCATTTGCGAGTCCAATCACAGGCGGAAAGTAACATACGTGAAATCAGACAGCCTGCACAGCAACAAACACGTTTCTAATTTTTTGATGAACAAACGTCATCACAAACACATGCTGAACCACAAATGTATGTTTCAAGACAGTTTGGATCGTGCAATGAAGCAGCAAGGTTAGACAGACAAGATACCCAACCAATACGTGACAATGCAAAGCCAGGTCGCGAAGAGTATAGTGCAATGCATCCAGCTACACGATCACAAGCGGTGGAAGAAACTTACTGCGTACCACTCCAACGATACTACGCAAGGGTAGGCGAATATTACACTGAACAATATCCAATGGATCTATCACAACCGGAAGGAACGACAGGAGAAATGATCAGAAACAAAAGTGGCGAAGAATCGCGAATTTCATATGGAACTATGACGAAGTACGACAACGATCATTTCCTCACAGTCAGAAAATTTCAACACTTTCGAGAAGGAAACTCATTACATCCACGAACTTTTATTGATCAATTCCGAGTAGGATTACCAGAACACTGGACGCTAGCACATAAATTAGACTTTATATGTGCACACATGTCAGGAACAGTCGCAGAAACCATGCAGAATGTTGCAGCGACATGCCGATCGTACGAAGATTTCAGAGAGAAGTCTCTCTCACGATATTAGTCCAGCGAAGCACAGAACAGAGTGAAGTACGAATTATTACAGAACCCATATTTTGAAAATTCAGGAGAGAAGAATCCCGTGAAATTTTTCGAATTAGTGGCAAAGAAAAATCAATGCTTAGATGTACCATACAGTGACGGAAAGTTGATTAAATTATGCGCGATGAAGCTACCATTGAAATACCAGCAATCATTAGTAGGTCGCGGAGGCAATGACGTCGAAGCATTTAAAGGTATTCTAAGGGAACTAGAGTTCATATTTTCGGAAGATGACGCAAGAAAAAGACGAAGCGCACGTGAAAACGAAAGCAAAAAGCAGTGGAATCCACAAGACACAGTACGAAAACAATAATTACGAACCACGTGATAACTTCGCACCAAGAAACGACAATAGATTTCAACAAAGAACCTGTTATGGATTTGGAAGAGAATATGGCAACAATTATAATTCACCCAGGAACGGCAACAACTATTACAGAGGGAATAACGACAACTGGAACGGGTACTGGAGAATCAATAGACCGACAAATTATCAACAAAGAAACCACTATCAACAAGCTGAACAAGAAAAGCGAATACAGACAGAAGAGGAGGTAAGACCACCAAACCCCGATAAACGTTCGAATTGACAGGTAAGTGCCCATGCCAAAGAGAATGACGCACCGACCCAGGACAGTTGCAGCACCTTGAACAGAGAAGTAAATACCTTATCAGGAGAAGAGAAGAAGGAAGAAACAAACCCGCAGGGACCCTATGAAAACGAAGACAAGAAAGTACCAATACCGTGTTGGGAAGAAATTAATTGGGAGAATACTGACAAGGAAGATGAATTACCAGAGGCATGCACAACGAATGTAGGAGGAAAGGACGAAGTAATGAGTATTGCAGAGCTATTTGATATGGAAACCAGGGAAAGCGAATTCATTGAGGATAATGCGCAGTCAACAGAAGTTGAAAATAAGTTACAAGTGGACACACAACGCAACGTATATAATGAAGGAAGTTATGAAACGATAATTAGAGCATTTAGATGCGATTATGTGGAAGTAGCGACGAAGAAGGAGAAGATAGGCAAGGAGGAGGAAAAAGTAGAGGATGTAGAACAAAGTGTAAATGAAGGAAGAAATAGAGAAGAGGAAACAAAAGAGAGAGAAGTAGCAGTCGATGCTTATCCTACAGAAAGTTCGAATTCACAAAGGAAAATCCTAAAAAGACTCATTTATGATTCAGTGGAGGATTCGTTGATGCAAGAGGAAGAAGAGGAGAACCAACCCTTTCAAATTCAACTAATTGTGAAGGCCATAGTAAAGCATATCCCAGTCAATACTGTAATTGGTAGCGGAAGTGAACTGACTGCGATCCCAAAAATTTATTCATGCAGTGTAATGCCAATGAGGAATTGTTAGTTCAGTAAACACGTAAGGTTAAAGTAAGAGGCCCTATTAGAAACAATGCTGCGGAAGTTACGAGACAAAACAAGGTTAACTCTTTCGTGCCGAGGTCAAAAGATCGAAGCCAACTTCGTGATTATAGCTAAACTAACTGTAGATTTGATTATAGGTGCAGATTTTTTTAATAAAAGGCGAGAGAAAATAGATATGGGGAAAGGTAGCGTAATATTCGGGAATGTCACACTTCTCTTTGAGCAAAAGATAAAATTAGAAGAAATACCAGTTATAAACCAGCAATTAAGAATGACGCGAGATAAAGACGATGAAGAATTAGAATGGTATGCACAAAAGGGGGAATCGCCTCAACTCATGTTAGAAGTCCATAAAGAAATCGACGAAAAATTGCAAGCCGTTCAAGGTATTTCGGAACACAATAAAAGAGAATTAGAGGGTATTTTACGAGATAAAGCAGAGGTATTTTACCTAAGACTGGCAGTATTAAGCACTTTCAGGACAAGTTTGAAGATTAATTTTATTACTGGTAAATAATCAGCACAATATTTCAAGATTATGTTGCAGATAAGATCGTCAGAAGAAAGAAGAGAAAGGAAGGTGGGAAAAAGAAAGTAGTTTCAACAATAACATCAATAGTACCATAGATTAAGGTGAAGGGATAAAGCGTAGATAGTCTAACAGCATAAAATACTAAAATGGTATACACCAAGACACTACACAAAAATAAAAAACGAATTTGAGGATTCTTGAGTAGACGTAAATACTCCAAATATCTTAAAATTGTAACATGGAAAGGGCGCCAAAATTTGTAAAGCTTTTTAAGAAGGCGCAAAACAATGTAGGTACTAGACATATGTTAGATGATTATAAGTAAAACTTTTTGTAAGAACCATTGTAAAAACTCAAGCAAGGGAGAGATGCAATGACCCACAAGTTGCAACGTGAGAAGTATTAAGAAAGAAAAGGACATAATTAGCAAGACACGATTCCTACAAGGTAGAAGTGAGACCAACAGAAGGCCCTTGTATAGAAAGTGGGCAATAAATTTGCCCCCTAGGAGGAACCCTGCTGCGATGGAACACAGAGCCGCACAGTGAAAGAGCCCTGCAGTGACGCGACGGGACACCGAATGACAGGAGAGACCGGTGCGGGGACACCGGACTTTCACCGCTCGTAAAACCCCGAGAGCCCTGACTTAGCGGAGCGACGGCCCGACGAGAAGACCGATTGGGGAAGCCACCAATGGCTAAAAATATGTGTAAAAGTCACACTACTGCTACTAAACAGCACGCTGATGCATGAAACTGAAGAAAACTTCCACCAAGTATCAATGACACGCCCAAACAATTTATCAAACTGTTACTAGGAGGAGAACTTCAAAGCGACTAGTTATCAATAAATATTTCCATATCCTGCCCAGAGAAGAACTAAGAAGCAAGTAAGAAGCAGAGAAAAAGCAGGAAGAACAGAAGTTGAAGATTCGCAAGAATGAGACCAAGAAAGAAGATGGGTGAAGAGTAGACGACATACCTTCCCAAATCCCTATCCTATTGTAAACTAGTCGACTGTGAAGTATTACAACGAAAAACGAGCGCTTTCAGCAACACATAAGGATGACTTTCACGCCTACAAAGCCATTAAACCACGAGATTCTGCACTCACAGCTCCATTCCATTATGGGCCCTCCACAACAGCAACACACACTTGCAAAGCGAACAAGGAACTACGAAAGAAGCTGTTCATCAAATACTTGCCCACATCCATCTCGCTCAAGTTTATCACCTACATGCAAAACCATTCGCCAACCTCATGCTTAAACATTCATAGGATTGTGTGAATGTGTGAAATCCAATTATGTGGTGTAGGAATTGTGCAAAAGAAACTTGTGGAAAACTAAATAAGTTAAGCACACCAGACTTCAAAATAAGTAATTGACTATGGACTTAAGTAAAAAATAGACTATCGATAAAAATAAGTAATTAGTTCTCAAATGGACAGTATATAAAGAAGACAAAGTAAGGCATAATAAACGCTAAAACTATATACCACTTATTTTCTCCTCATAAAAATAAAAGAATAACTATATTTTACTTATTTTCTCCTTATAAAAACAAAGAATAAAAAATTATCTTGTTGGATATTTTCTCTTTTTTAAAATATTTGTACCATTTATTTGGATAATATCTCAATACTTGTGTATGTATATTTATTTGTCAAAGCAATTCTTGTAAATAACTCTTATTTGTTAGTGTAACAATGTTGAAATGAGTGTCTAGAAACAAAAACATTTTACTTTTACATGATATTTAGAAAATGAGTTAGGAATAGATTTTACTTAATTACTCCATTTAGAAAAACAATATTTTTAAGAAAATCGATGTGAAAGAATCCTCACTTTCGATAACAACCTTCTTAAAAACCAACTTCACACTTAAATAAAGAAAGAAAATAATAAAAAGTTAATAATAGCATAAAAATATTCTTCTCTTGCCATTTTTAATTATAATGTGGAAGAATATAAAAATATAAATTATTAATACACACTAGCATAGAACAAAATAACATGGCTCAACAGTACGCAACAATATTTAGATAAATTAGAAAGTCTTTGACTGACCTAGACAACAATTCAATCATTGCCTAAATTCAGTGCAAAAATTAAGTTCGAAGGGTGGTGATCAGTAAGGTGTCAGGCAAATCCAACACCTTCCATGAAAACCCTGACATGATAAGCAAATCTACTAGTATGTCACATAGCTCCGAATAAATCGTGACATTAAATTAGTCAAAGTAATACGAGTAACGAGTGAGCAAATGGAATACCACAGACTAACACAAGAATGCCTAAATACATGTCATACCTTCCCACCGTGAGACAGACGCAGTTCCGAGGGGAGAAACGAGAACAGAAGCCAAGAGCAGAACCGTGTTAAGCTGGAAGACCCTACGATAAGGGATGGACGGACCGCCACGTCGCCAGCTAACCGCTAAGACCACACCACCCACAAGTTTTAGCGTGAGACTTTTTCGCGTCTCTGTTATTTTAGGACCACCTCCGAGCCCATCTTAAAAGCTAGAGCCCTCCAGAAGAACAGTATAGATCTTACGATAAAGCTAAATGGACCACACCAGCTGCAAGTTTTAGCGTGAGACTTTTTCGCGTCTGTGCTACGATGCAAACTTTAAAAACATTGCCCCACTACGAAAAGTATAATGTTTCTCATTGGATAGACAGAATTTTTGTAGGCGGAGCTTAAGGTTAACATTGAGACCCAGATTGGTCAGATGAAAACACAGCCAGATAGATTTTTAAACCAACTTCGGTAAATGGTAGTAAGGAGAAGTTGGGATGAGGAGTTACTTCGGAGACGGTGAGGTGAGCGGAGCTGTGCTGCGCGCCGCCCCCTGACGAACACCAACAAGGTAATGAACGCACGCGATGCCGCATAACAGCGCATAAGGCTTCACTCAGAACTGCAGAAGTCTCATCTGTTACACCTCATTTTTGGGTAATATTAGTGTCAATCGTCAATTAAATCTCATGGTGTTCATATTTGCCACTTGCACTAAAAATCTGAAACGCGATGATTATTCGGTTATATAGTTATTGAGAAGCCACATCAGCCACTGTAATTTACGACAAGTTAGATAAGTAATTAAAGATAATTGAGGGTCACTGTAGACCATTTTGATAGTTTTATCTTTTGTGAAACTTAATTTAAACCTAGATTATACATGTGATATGGCATAGGTCATCCTTTGACCCATTGTAGAACTTGGAAACCCATTCAGCGAATATTCGTTCACATTTTTGTTGAACGCAGTTGGTTTTTACCATCCTGTATTAAAACATTTCCTTTTATCAGAACTGCAATTTATAAACGATGTTTTGTGAGTAGAATAAAATTTCCAATGGTAAACTTAACTGCTTTTTCAACGTTATTTTACCAGCGAACTAAAAATAGGAAAGCCTTGAATCCCTCCCACTAAATTTAGTTAGTGTTAAGAGCCTTTTACAGGGAGTGCAGTGGAGCTCACGCTGAAATCATTAGGTGTTTGGTTAAATCATCGCTAGTCTCAGTGAACTCTTCTGAACTCTACATGTCGTGTGTGGTCTGGCGTCTCCTTACCAGCAACAGGTCCCAGGTTCAAACTAGTCAATTCCCTAAAAAACACGCTCAGAGCGTCGTTGCGCGAAAGTGGTAGGGAGACACGATATAGAACAAAGAGTCACAACCATGAATGTTTAGAATGTACATCTATTCAGACAGCCAGGGAGCCCTGAAATCATTGACAGCTCCTGCAACAAGATCTGAGATCGTTGCACATTACCACAGGGCTCTGGTGGAGCTAGGGGGAAGCAATAGGGTGTACCTAGTGTGGGTCCCTGGCCACTCAGGGATCTGCGGCAATGAACAAGCCGATAATTGGCTAGGATGGGGGCAACAACTCCATTTATTGGCCTGGAACCTGTCTTGATAATCACACATGCTGTGATCTAATTAGAACTACTTAACTGACTTAGGAAACAGCACGTAAGATATTGGACCAAGGTCCATAAACAGATACATGGTAAGGTAATTGTTGTGGTTGGCAGGAGAGCCAACACCGCACTACCAAAGGAGGCCGAAATGCACGCGTCTCGGCTCAAGCAGGCTGGCGTTAGGTCTGGAACATGACAAGGGAATTAGAATTGAGAAAAACGGACGTAGCAGGTGGAATACTTAACTTTAATCCATTAATGACGAACGACGCACTTGACGGTACATGATTTACAATATCAACAGAAACTGATCATGGCGCCTTGCTAGGTCGTAGCAAATAACGTAGCTGAAGGCTATTCTAACTACCGTCTCGGCAAAGGAGAGCGTAATTTGTCAGTGAACCACCGCTAGCAAAGTCAGCTGTACAACTGGGCGAATGCTAAGAAGTCTCTCTAGACCTGCTGTGTGGCGGCGCTCGGTCTGCAATCACTGACAGTGGTGACAAGCGGGTCCGGCGTATACTACCGGACCACGGCCGATTTAAAGGCTACCACCCAGTAAGTGTGGTGTTTGGCGGTGACACCACATTCCTCCCCTGCAAATCGGCGTACGGTTGTGGCATAAGGCTTCCGCCCGCCGTGGGGAGGACCGCATGTTGACGTATGCAACGTGGTGGGGAGCCTAACAACAGGCGAGGCTGTGCCACCCGCACCCTGCCATTCGGACCGCGGGGAGCTAGGAAACGCCAGAAAACATGCTCCAGGGCTCACGCCAACATGCGGTGTATGAGCCCGTAGAGATACAGGAGGGGCCGAAGGGTCGACCTCCATCGGGCCGGGGCACCCGACGGGCGAAGACGACATATGGTCCGGAGCGGGCAAGAGTTCCATGTCTAAGGACAACTGGTCACGGGAAGCGATCGGCGGCTTGTGACCCAGAGAGGCGCCCGGCGGTTGCAGCGACGCGTCTACTGCGGGCGTCACCGGCGGGAGAACAGGCTGCAGCGGCGGTAGCGGCGGCGGCGGCGGCGGCGGCGTCGCGTCGCCATGTGGCAAAATGGAAGGCAGCGTCGGTAACACCTGGGGCTGAGGCGAGCCAGTAGATGGGTCCCCGGGGCGCTGATCGGACGGCACCGTCGCTGAAAGCAGACGGCTAGCGGCATATCTCGTGCGACGACAGAGGCGCAGCTGATTGAGATGCCGGCGCCCCTCATCAGTGGCCCCCAAAACGAGAGACATAGCGCGTCCGAGGCAGCGAAGAATGCGCCCTTCGAGCCAACGCCGTGAACCTCGGTAGTGGCGATAGTAGACAACGTCGCCTGGAGCAAAAGCAGGCGTCTACCGCTGCACAGGAACCTGATGCGGCGGATGCAGCAAAGACATCAAGGTTCGATGAGGGCGACCGTGGAGAAACTCAGCCGGCGAGTGACCATCTCGGGGCTGAGAGCGATACGAGGACAAAAGCAGCAATAACGCGTCCTCCCGAGAATGCGACTCTTTCAACTTCAACATCTATGATTTGAAGGTCCTAACCAATCGTTAAGCGGCACCGTTTTTCTGTGGCGAAAACGGCGCGGACGTCAGATGTTGATTACCATTGGCCTTGCAGAATGACTGAAATTCTGCGGACATGAATTGTAGTCCATTGTCGTAAACAATAGTCTGTGGAAGAGCTTCAATGCAAAAGATAGCGGATAACGCTTGGATGGTGGCAGATGACGTCGTGGAAGACATCCGGACAACAAAAGGAAAATTACTGAATGAATCTACCACAACCAACCATCGAGCATTCCAGAATGGACCAGCAAAATCGATGTGTAAGCGTTTTCAAGGGGAAGTGGCTTTTGGCCATGCAAAGAATTTCGGTGGTGCTGATTGTTGTTCGGCACACACCATGCAAGAAGAGCACATCGCGGCATCGATTCCGAACCAAGTACAGTGCTGACGAGCAAGTTGTTTCGTTCTCACTATACCCCAATGTCCTTGGTGGAGAAGCTGTAAGGCAGAGGACTGTAACGAACGTGGTACCACGACCCTGCACTGATCATTATCAGAATGCAACAGCAAAACACCACGTCGAACAAAAAATCTCTCCTTGTGAGCAAAAAATCGGCGAACCGACTGGGCCCCGATCCGTGACTTTGATAAGGGCCATTGCGTAGCAACAAAACGCAGAATGGGAGCAAGGACAGGGTCGGCAGCTGTGGCTGTAGCTACACGACGAAAATCAATCGGAAACGATTCGACCACGTCATCGGTTTCCGCATCAATGAACATGCAAGCAAGTTCGGAGGAATCAAATGCCTTATCCTCAGCAACAGGCAAGCGGGACAACGCATCGGCGTTTCCGTGCTTAGCAGTGGACCGATAAAAGATATCGTAGCGGTACTGCGAGAGGAAAATAGACCAGCGAATGAATTTCTGCACTGTACGTTGAGGTACAGGCTTGGTCGGATGAAAAAGCGATGTCAAAGGTTTGTGGTCTGTGATTATGGTAAAGTGACGACCATACAAGAAATCATGAAACTTTGTAACACCAAATACGAGAGCCAATGCTTCTTTCTCGATCTGTGAATAATTTCTTTGCGCAGACGAGAGCAATTTGGACGCAAAGGCAATAGGGCGATCGTGCGGTCCATCTTTGTGCGCAAGCAAAGCTCCGATCCCGAAATCCGATGCATCCACCATCAACAAAAGGGGCTTCTGGGGATCGAATGGCGTAAGGCAAGTATTGGAAAGCAACGCCGATATCAACTGGCGAAAGGCGCGATCGCATTCCGTCGTCCAGACGAAGGGAACACCCTTACGGCGTAAGCGATGAAGCGGAACTGAAATGGAAGAGGCGTGTGGTATATAACGGTCATAATACGTAATTTTTCCCAGCACACTCAGTAGCTGCTTCAAATTCTGCGGCGAAGTCAAGTCTTGTATGGCACGAAGGTGCGTGGGACTGGGATGTATGCCTTGGGCATTGAGTACATGTCCCAAGTATGGCAAGTCCCGAGCAAAAAACACACATTTGTCCTGCCGCAAGCGAAGACCATTTTGTCGCAAGACCCAAAATAATGTTCTGAAATTGGCCAAATGTTCTTCTTCCGTTTTTCCAGAGATCACAATATCGTCCAGATAATTTGCTGCAGTAGGGACCGACCCACAAACAGTTTGTAGATATTGCTGAAACAATGGCGGGGCGGATGCACATCCGAATGGCAGTCGTTTGAACTGATACAACCCAAGATGCGTGTTAACCACCAAAACGCGCTGGGATTCTTCGTCCACCGGTATTTGCAGGTACGCATCTGCGAGGTCGAACTTCGAAAAATATTTACCCGGGCACAGTTTGTCAAAAAGATCTTCCGGGCGGGGTAAAGGAAAAGTTGCCATCTTTAGTTGTGGATTCACTGTTGCCTTGAAGTCCACACATAGTCTCAATTTTCCGGATGGTTTTGGCAAAATTACCAAGGGTGATGCCCAGAGAGAAGCCTGCACACGTTCAATTACACCTTGTGATTCCAAATCGTTTAACGTTTTTGCGACCTCATCACGCAATGCGTGGGGAACATCGCGCGCTCTGAAAAATTTCGGTTGCGCGTTGACTTTCAGTTCCAAATGTGCTTTATAATTCTTAGAGCTACCGAGGCCCGGTGCAAAAATGTCTGCAAATTCTTCACATAGAAGAGAAACACTGTCTGTAGGCACAGTCTGGTTCACTGATAGGACCTGATTTACTACAGACAAGTTAAACAACTCAAATAAATCGAAAATCAAACAAGTTCACTGCAGAAGAAGAGCGAAGGACGTAAAATGACACAAGTTTTGTTTGTCCTTTGTATGTTGCAAGAAGGCTGCACTGTCCTAACACAGGGATGTTTTGTCCTGAATAACTACTTAATTTAACATTTGCGGCACGCAACTGAGGTGTGCCCAGCAGTTTGTAAGTGTCTTGATAGATCAGTGGAACTGCAGCTACGGTATCGAGCTGGAATGGTATCACTTTGCCGTTAATGTCCAAGTCTACAAAAAGTTTATTGTCCTGCTGATGACAAGAGCGACTGTCTCGTGCAACGTGGACTGACACTGGTACATAATCACTAGCGACTTGACGGGAGGTCCGGCGATGTCGACGCACACTATTGTTGGGACGAACACAGTCACCGTTAGAGAGAGTGGCACTAGGCGCAGTGGAATGAACTACATGAATTTCCATGTGCGAAGTTTCGCGAGCCTGAGTATCCTTGGTTCGATTCCGATTCCGGCGCGAAGCAAAGGGCCTGGAACGGTTTTGAGCTTCCGGTCTGAGCTTTTTCTGGCAAACACTCTGAACATGCCCTTTTTTATTAAAATAAAAGCAAATAGTTTGGCGTGACGGGCAATTCTCACGCGAATGTTTAGCAGCACACCTCAGGCATAATTTGATCACTGCATTTGCTTGCTGGCGCGGCACACGTGGCTGAGAGCCTGGCGGCAGCGGCGCGGCCGGGCGCGAGGGCTGTTTACTGCTCCGTGCAGCTCTCCCGGCTGGCCGGTTAACTTGACACACTGCTGGCGAAGTTTCATATGATTCCTGAGCAAAGTCAAGTGTGTCCTGCCGATCCAATATGTCCATCAATTGTTGAAGGGAGGGATTTACTAGTTTCAAAATCTGTTCCCTTATACGAACATTAGAAACGTTCTGTGCAATTGCATCACGTACCACAGTATCTGAATAAGGGAGTCCACATGGACACTCAAAAGCACAATCCCTAGTAAGGCCTTGCAAGGTTGCAACCCACTCCCGATTAGTCTGACCGGCCGTACGTTTTGTACGAAAGAAGGTATACCGTTTGGCAGCTATATTGACTGATTCTATGAAATATGCATCTAATGCAGAAAAAATTTCTTCGTAGGACAGAGTTGCTACGTCGCGGCGAGGATATAATTTGACTATCACACGGTACGTACTCACGCCGACGGATGAAAGGAGGAAAGGCTGCCGCTCTTTACCTTGAATTCTGTAGGCGGCGAGATGCAATCCAAATTGGCGTGACCACTCCGTCCAGCTTTCCAGTGCAGCTTCTAAAGGCCGAAAAGTGGGTGCAACAGCGTGTTGTGGCTGCGTTAGCGGTGAAGCGGCTGCTGCCACATCGTTTTGCATCGCACGTTGACCCTGGACGAGCTGTCCAAGGGCACCCAGTAAGGCCTGCGTATGCTGATTCTGTAAGCGATAAAATTCGCACAGTGCATCTGGAGATTGTAGCGAAGCCATTACACAAGTAAATCAGGGCAATATCGATAAGAACACTTTTATTCTCGTCGCCAATGTTGTGGTTGGCAGGAGAGCCAACACCGCACTACCAAAGGAGGCCGAAATGCACACGTCTCAGCTCACGCAGGCTGGCGTTAGGTCTGGAACATGACAAGGGAATTAGAATTGAGAAAAACGGACGTAGCTGGTGGAATACTTAACTTTAATCCATTAATGTCGAATGACGCACTTGACGGTACATGATTTACAATATCAATAGAAACTGATCATGGCGCCTTGCTAGGTCGTAGCAAATAACGTAGCTGAAGGCTATGCTAACTACCGCAAATGAGAGCGTAATTTGTCAGTGAACCACCGCTAGCAAAGTCGGCTGTACAACTGGGCGAGTGCTAGGAAGTCTCTCTAGACCTGCCGTGTGGCGGCGCTCGGTCTGCAATCACTGACAGTGGCGACAAGCGGGTCCGACGTATACTACCGGACCACGGCCGATTTAAAGGCTGCCACCTAGCAAGTGTGGTGTCTGGCGGTGACACCACATTAATGATGCCCAAGCCATGTTTTAAAAGAAGTTCTCTAATTCCGGGATTGAACAGGGAAGAGATCAGACTCATAGCTGGACTGATGCTATTCCCAAAACTGAAGCTCAAGTCGAAAGGCCGTCGGTTCGACACACTAGAGAGGATTCAGGAAGCATCGCTGGCAGTGATAAACACCCCCAAAGAACAGGACTTCCAGAGAATGTTTCACCAGTGGCAGAAGCACTGGGACCGGTGTGTACGCGAGGATGGGAACTACTTCGAGGGTGATGGTGATCCATTTGTCCAAAGTTAAGGTTTGCAACAGGTGGCAGCACCAGTCCCGAAAATTTTGATAGCACCTTGTGCCGCCACCTTCCGTTCGCCATTATTTTTCTCCATTGAGGTGGGCTTCATCTGGCACTAGGAAATCTGAAGTATTGCCTGGAAATCCGCAAACATGTCGATAATAATACAGCTTCTCGTAAGAAAGAAAAATAGGGAAAAGGAAAATTGTTAATTACTTGTTTGTTAGTGCCTCTTAGCAGAATGTATGTATGTTGACATGATGCAATTAAAAATTCCATTTTGCTGTAAATCATAAAGTCCCTGCTCTATGTTTTAAACAAATAAATAAAGCAATACTTGATGTAGAACATAAAATTTCTTTCTCTTTTAAGAGTGTGCAAAAAATATGTAAATTTATGTTCCACGTTACTTAAAGAATGGCAGACTAAGCAGGAGTGGATGAATCTGTGGAACCCCTTCGAGAAATGCATGCTCCAACACAATGCAATTCCTAGTGAAGCCTGAAGGTTGCGCTGTGGTATTTGATCACGAACGTGATCATGTATGCTCAGGTGGTAGATAGACCGAAATTCCTCCTTGTTCCATCCTCTTTTGTCAGTTGGAAGCTTATAGTTAATCTTTTGAATGAATTAAATGTGCTTTCTTTCTTTTTTCCGTGCTTGAGAAGGGCACATATCTTGGCTGAGGAATCAAGCAGGTGTTTGGACGTTGGGCGTGTTGCTACAGATGTTTGCTTAATTCTGCCTCACATAGATCCATATATCTTAAACCGTGTCGCTGGCCAACCTGTTGTCTTTGTTATCTAATGAGTTACACGTTGCACACAAAGGAGAATCTGTCAGATGTGTACCCTTTATGCCAAGAACTGAGGTCGTCATACTACGTAATGCACCCCCCCTCCCCCACCGTACTTTCGACCTAGATCAAGCGACCATGAGAGCACAATGCATCGTTATTTATTGGTGTAATTAACTGTTTATGGAGTTATATAGAATGAATGTTGTCTCTGTTATGGCTCAGTCGAAATATTTTGCATTACTCCTGCCAACCCCTTTTACATATGTTGATGTCTCGCTTAATCAAGACGTCGTGTCCTTGGCAGGAGGTGTTACGAGACAATGGAGAGATTACGTAAGTGGTGGGCAATCTGCAGGCCAATGTTATTTCCTATAGGTAATACCCAGCATCCGATTACGATACTTCAGTGTTCATAACTGCGACACCAGAAGAAAAGATGACCTTAATATTACTCATCATAAAAATTGGTATTAACACTTAAAACGTTGAAATCTGCTGCTCTCGGTATCTTTGATCACTCACCTGACAAATAATACGTCTGACACATAGCAAAGTTCAACCTGAAGAATATTTGACATAGTTTATTCGTATTTCCACATTATATTTAATAAAAGAAGTTTTTCTTTTCCTCTTTAGCTTCTGAGATGGAAAGGAATTACATATTTATTTTTATTTAACATTCATTTCCTTCTCCTGTACAAGCTCATCTGCAAACTATCAGCTGCAGCTTTGTTTAAAAACAAATTATTAAACAGACTGTAAAAGGCTGTTCCCAGTTCATCGTGATGTTTCGTACTAATGAATCAGTGAAGACAAGACAAAATGAATTACGTCAAAATCCCACTGAAAACCTTTCAGAGTTCAACTGCCTAATGCTTTTACTTTTCAGTCACATTGTAAATGAGAACAGCACATACTGCATCATGTACATATCGTGTAAGGTGCTGTCAAATGTAAACGACACAGAAGAGAAAAGTAAGTAAACCGTTTCTTATTTCAAAAGTTATCGCGGTAATTGTTAACACATTTGTTTCACTGTAGGAAAGGAAAATCAGTGGTATCACGAAAAAATGTTTGCAGTTTTCTATGGGACCATGTTTGTATTCAGGCGTGTACCTCTTCATCCGACAGCTAAGAATGTCTTCTTCAGCACTCCAAAAATGTGGAAATCGCAAGGGGATGGATCGCGACAGCATAAAGGATGTGTAACGGCTTCCCAGCGAATCTTTTGCGGGGTAGTGGATCCAGCCTTGGTAATTTGTGTACTCACTTCCCAGTGAAACTCCCGCAACATAGTCGAAACAACAATGGGATAATATGGACTGCAAGACTTTCGCTGTATATTGCTTACACATCCTCCATACAGTCCCGATCCCTTCCTATACAGTTTCCATATTTTTGGGGTCTTGAAGAAAGTCATTCGTGTTCGTCGTTGTGCTTCGGACGAAGAGGAGCATGCCTAGGTACGACCATGGTTCCGTAGACAGCCGCCAACAGCTTTCCATGAAGGCACTGGCCGTCTTGTCTCACAGTGATATGTTATGTAGAATAAATGTTATCTCTGTTATGGCTCAGTTTAAATAGTCTGCGTAACTCCTGTCAAACACTTTCACATATGTTGGCTCTGAGCGCTAAGGGACTTAATATCTGAGGTCATCAGTCCCCTAGAACTTAGAACTACTTAAACCTAACTAACCTAAAGACATCACACACATCCATGCTAGAGGCAGGATTCGAAGCTGCGACCGTAGCGGTCGCGCGGTTCCAGACTGAAGCGCCTAGAACCGCTCGGCCACACCGGCCGGCTCACATATGTTGATCTTTACCTAAATCTAGGAGTCGTGGCCTCCGTAGGAGGTGTTACGAGACAATGGAGAGGCTATGGTAAGTGCAGCGCAATCTGAAGGTCAATGTTATTCCCTTTGGGTAACACCTACCATTCGATTATGATACTTCAGTGTTCGTAATTTCGAACTGAAAAGAAAAGGAGACCTTAATATTAATCATCATAAAAACTGACATTAACTCTTAAATCGTTGAAATCCGCTGCTCCCAATATCTTTGATCACTCACCTGAGGAAATAAGACGTCTCACACAGAGCAAAAGTGAACTACTACACTGTTTGAAAAAGTTTACTCGTGTCACCACTTTTTATTCAGTAAAAGAAAATTTTGATCACTAACTTTAGCTTCTGAGATGCAAAGGAAATAGTCACTATGTGATCAAAAGTAGCTGGAAAACTGGCTGAAAATGACTTACAAGTTCGTAGTGCCGTCCAACGGTAATGCTGGAATTCAATATGGTGTTGGCCCATCCTTAGCCTTGATGACAGCTTCCACTCTAGCAGCCCGCATCTCGTGGTCGTGCGGTAGCGTTCTCGCTTCCCACGCCCGGGTTCCCGGATTCGATTCCCGTCCGGGTTAGGGATTATCTCTGCCTCGTAATGGCTGGGTGTTGTGTGATGTCCTTAGGTTAGTTAGGTTTAAGTAGTTCTAAGTTCTAGGGGACTGATGACCATAGATGTTAAGTCCCATAGTGCTCAAAGCCATTTGAACCACTCTGGCAGGCATACGTTCAACCAGGTGCTGGAAGCTTTCTCGCCGAATGACAGCCCGTTCCTCACTGAGTACTGCACTGAGGAACGGTAACGTTGTCGGTCGGTGAGGCGTGGCACGAAGTCGGGGTTCCAAAATATCGTAAAGGTGTTCCGTAGGATTCAAGTCAGGACTCTGTGCAGGCCAGTCCATTATAGGGATGTTATTCTCGAGTAACCACTCTGTCACAGACCATGCATTATGAAAGGGTGCTCGATCGTGTTGAAAGATGCAATCGCCACCTCCGAATTTCTCTTCAACAGTGGGAAGAAAGAAGGTGCTATGATAGAGCCACGCAAACAAGGTATGCAAACCCCGTCCATAGAAAACACAAACATACCATAAACCACTGCCTCCGAATTTTTCTGTTGGCGCTGCACACGCTCGCTGATTAGGTTCACCGGGCATTCACCATATCCACACCCTGTCATCGGATCGCCACATTGTGTACCCTGATTCGTCACTGCACACAACGTTTTGCCACAGTTCAGTCGCCCAATGTTTACGCTCCTCACACCAAGCGAGGCGTCGTTTGGCATTTACCGGGGCGAAGTGTGGCAGCCGCTCGACCAAGAAATACAAGATTCCTCGCCTCCCGTCTAACTGACATAGTACTTGTAGTGCATTCTGATGCACTTTGGAATTCCTGCAAGGTAGTCTCAATAGAAGTCTGCCTATTATTACACATTACGACCCTCTTCAACTGTGTCGGCGGTCTCTGTCAAAGGACGAGGTCGGGCTGCACGCTTTTGGGCTGTACGTGTCCCTTCACGTTTCCACTTTACTATCACATCGGAAACAGTGCACCTAGGGATGTTTAGGGGTGTGGAAGTCTCGCGTACAGACGTATGACACAAGTGAGACCCAATCACCTGAACACTTTCGAAGTCAGTGAGTTCCGCGGAGCGCGGCATTCTGCTCTCTCACAATGTCTAATGACTATTGAGGTCGCTGATATGGAGTACCTGGCAGTAGGTGGCAGCACATTGCACCTGATATGAAAATCATATGTTTTTGAGGGTGTCCGGATACTTTTGACCACACAGTGTATATTTATTATGTCTGAAATAGTGACATGTCTACTTACTTTTTTCCATCTGGTTCGATGTCATTCGACTGCCTTCAATTATATAGGGTCGTCCTCATTTGTAACGTCATGTAGATAATCTAGATGCAGTACTTTAAGCCATGAAATTGTAGCACATCTAACAGCATGTGAATCCCATATACGAAACGCTACCTGCACTCCCCTCGTAAAGTCATTCTCCTGTGCTACAACATTACGCCGCACTGTAAAAGCGTTTCCGCCTCTATCATATTCCTTGCAGACTGTTCTGTATTGTGTTACAGCGTGTATACCGTTTAATTGTGGGCAGTTTTTATTATTTCTTAATTGGACCTTTTGATCTTCTTTTGTTAATGTACAATTCACAGTTGTGAAAAATCTACATCTCCACAAAAGTCCCGCAAATATCGTACGGTGCATGGCAGCTGTACCTTTTACCACCAACAACCATTTTCCTTTCCCATTCCGTTCACAAGTAGAGCAAAGGAAGAACAAGTGTCAGTATGCCACCGTACGACGCCTAATTTTTCTTGTATTTTAGTAGTCTTTACACGAAATGTTCTTTGCCGATAGTAGAAACGTTCTGCAGTCAGCTAAATTTTCTCGATAGCTCACTGCGTAACAAAACAAAACTTTGTGCTTGTTTAAGTGATTTTTATGCTTGTTTTGGATGAATAAGATCACAACTAAACTGCACTAAATAATCCAAGTTTTATATAATAGGTTCATTGGTCTTTATGTGTAATTATATGAAACTAATTTGTTAAAATTATATTAACTATGAACACTTTATCTATGGAATGAATAAACGTTCATATATGTATTATCTGTTTCAGATTCACATTACTGATGAATACTGCCACCTTCTCGTAATTTTGAGCATCAGCCAGACTGTTTTTGTTACGTGTGTGGCGTCTTCCTTGGATCGGAAGCAGTAGTGCATAGAATAAAAGATGTTAACGACATCTTCCCAGTATACAGCTCTTTTTTTGGTATTCCTGTGGGACACCAAGACAGGAACTGGGCACCACATGTCGTCTGTGGATGTTGTATATACTCTCTAGACGCCTGGTGTAGAGGAGAAAGCAGAAAAATTAAATTTGGCGTATCTAGAATTTGGCGAGAGCCAACAGACCACTTGTGCAATTGATATTTCTTTGTTTCTGACTTGTCTGATTGCTGAAAATGGCAATAAAGCCAATGTTTTTGAACATGCAGACTCGCCATCGTCTCTTAGGCACATTCCACAGTGTGAGGATCTTCCAATACCACCTACTCCTCAAATACTGAAGAGGATGAAAATAGCAGTAGTGAATCAAATACCGAAATCGACCACAAAGAAGATTTCTCAGAGGATGAAGTTGGTACACCTCACTGGCCCATGCAAAATGTGTCAAATTACTTGATCAGGGATCTAGAACTAACAAAATACAATGCAGAAGTTCTAACATTGAAACCAAAGCAGTTGAACCTACTTGGTAAGAGTCGCAAGATATCCAACCAAAGGAAACACTATGAAACTTTCTCAGAATACTTCATTCTGGCAGACAAACTTTCTGCTGCCACAATGTGCAGGATTTTTCGAAGAAATGCGTATTAACTGTGATCCGCCGCAAGCGTCTGAAAGCTGTTCTCTTCCTTAATGGAAACAAGTACCCCTAAGTTCAATCGCTCGTTTTCCTAAAGGAAAATTACTTAGATGTTCAGCAGTTCCTTCAGGTGAAAAAATACCTTGATCATCAGTAGGACGTAATTGGTGATTTCAAGGTGATAACATTTTTGATGGCATCACAGGGAGGATACATTGAAGAATGCCTGGTTTCTCTGTCCTTAGGGTGGCAGAGATATAGGTTGATTTTTGAGACTGTTGAGGGGTCACTGAGAACGGAGTGAGTGGTTGGGCAGATAAATATGAAGTGGGAACCATTTGTCAAGCGGGATAAGATTCTAAAGCCTACCTCCGTATTAAGGTTGGATACCCCAGACATTTTTTAAAGGCTTTAGATACAACGTCAGACTGTAGTGTTTCGGGATATTTGTAAACATCCCAACACACCATAGGGAAGCCGTCGACTAGAGATGCTCTTGAGTAATTTGAATAAGAATAAATGTAATGGGAAAGAGAAACGCTGCGTTCTCTTTTCTTGTATGTAGTGAATGTGGAGCAGTGGTGGAGCCATCAAGAAGGGGACCAGTAAAAATGGTATTACAACCACTGGTCGTCCAGGAGTCATTTGTGCCATGGTGCAGCAAGTGCCTGAATACGAGAGCCATGGAGTAAACTGCCCACCAACAAGGGCGTAATGAACATTTGAAAAGCGGTAGTTTTTTATCTGTGTTCTTGTATGTTCTCTCAGGTCCTAAAGTACGCATGTACGGGCGTTTTTGAATGTACCCAAGAGAGTGGTTTTACCGTAGAAATTGTTTGTTGTGTCGTTAAAAGAAATAATGAAAGTGTTGGGCCAAATAAACCCCCTTTTTTTAAGAAATGTGGCTATTTATTTAGTAGCGCAGTAGAGAGAACTTGCGGAAGCATTCCAGAAATCGTCGTCGCGTTTGGATCGACAGGAAGTTGGCACGGCAGGATCCAGACCACCAAACAACTACTCTGAGAAGAGAGGATAAAGGTAATACTACTTTCATCTGACAGTGTATTAGGGTTGGCAAAATATTGCCCAGTTACTTCGGTCAGGGACGCAACTTTCTGCTAGTGTTGGTATACGACCCACCATAATCCCTACAAAACATAGACCGATGACCTCGCTGTCTGGTCTCCTTCCCCAAACAACCAAACCCAACCTACAATATACACATCAGCAGGATAGGAGGGCTAAATACGCCCGAAGACCCAATGAGGTACCTCCAGAATACGTTCACCAATTCATCAGAGCCTAAGAAAAGGGTAGAATTTTTGTGGGCATCTAAGCGAAAAAATTACCTCGTAATTATACATTAATCAGAGAGCTTCCGCTATTCAAAGAAAGGCCTGGAAGAGCTTCCTGGATGTAGTGAACGGTTTCTTAGGGAATCACTGGGTGGATAATTTCAGACATGTAACAGAGGGTCGTTTTCATTTCCAGAGGAACAGGATGAAAGCCTATATCAGGATTTACAATTGTTTAAAAGAAGGTACAAGGGACAGTATAATGAGCAAATCAGAGATAGTGATGTAACTTACAAGTGGAAACGTAGGAAGAAACACATTTTTAAGCAGTCTGTACGTAACACGTAAACATTATCATGTACTTTAACACAGTTGTCACATATATATTTACCACATTTTACATTTCTTGAAAGGTTAAATGTAAGAATTTCTTTTATTTCTTTTCATTGGTATTTGTAGACGGAAATTCCTTTACCCAAATAAATGCACTTTCCTAATCTTAAGAAAATCGACGCCATTTCCATAAAAGCAATCTCCCACAGGCAAAATTTTGTTTACACACTGCATCAGAAACAACAAGAAATAAAGTTAAACAAAATCTTTTTGCAAGGTGTAATGTTTCGCGAAAAGACAGTCATCTTCCTCCAGGGACTCCCATTTGAGTTCACGGAGGATCTCTGTCATATCTGCGTGCTGATCGAACCTGCCGGAGATAAATCTGCCTTTAATTCGGCCTGGTGGAAACACCAAACATTAAAAAGGTAATCAAGAATCGTTTTTCAAAAGCTCTCTCAGTAAACGTAAGTCAACCAATTGCCTTCACTGCTACCGTCCTTACGTGCTCCTTCCAGTTCATATCGCTTCGCAACGTTACGTCTGCATATTCAATCGACGTAACTGTATTAAGCAGCACACAGATAATGCTATATTCCTATATTACGGGACTGTTTCTCCCATTCATCTGCATCGACTTACGTTTTTCTACATATAGGGCACGAATCCACCCTGCGGATTTGTGACGAGGTCCGGTGAACGGGCCAGTCTGTGGATGCTTTTTAAGAGGTTTTCCATCTGCCTCGGCGAATGTGGGATGGTTCCCCATATCACGCCTCAGCTACACTGTTTCGGCGATTGCTGTGCAGACAAGTTCTCCGTGTACGCGTACACTACCATTACTCTACCACGCAAACACAGGGGTTACACTCGTTTGTTGTGAGACGTTCCCTGGGAGGGGGTCCACCGGGGAACGAAACGCTCAATAACCCTGGGTTCGGTGTGAGGCGACGGACGGGTGAAGTAGGCTGTGATAGTCGTCGTGGGGTTGCAGAGCACTGCGGTAGCGGCGGGGACGGAGTCTTTCCATCGTTTCTAGGTCCCCGGTTAACATAACATAAGCCTATGTCTTCCTGTTCAGATTGATCCTCAGTCTCAGAACGGACGTAACGTCTTGGTCTCTTCGAATTCTCGTCACTCAGTGGCCGGGGAAAGGCAACGCTTCTTAATAATGGCGTACAGTGGACAGTCAATGGAAGTCGAGAGAACTTGTTTCCTTGTCGTTTCACAGTATCTCTCATTCACCTAGCGCGTAATCACGATGCATCATGTGTTTCCCAGTGGGTGTACGCCATATAGCATCATGTTACATTTTCCTCATGGGACAGTCAGCAATAAATGTTAAAACAGCCACATATGTTTATCGAAAAAGTTCCTTTAGGTCGAGTCACGCCCAGTGTAGTGATTCGAGAATTTCTCTGTACATTCTAGAACCATTCAGCCTTCTACCGTCTCAAAGACACGATATTCTACATACGAGTGTGTGATGGTTAAATCCAACCTACTGCGCGTCACTTGTTTGTGTGTGCAAGTTTTAAGTCAGTCGCAGGAAGAAAGTGGATGCGGCGGCCGAACGGTACCGACACGTACTTGTCGGGCAATCCATAGCTCTTTTAGAGGAAGAACCATGGAGTTTTTATGCGACTCTGTCTCTATTGTGTCACTGACAATTGTTATATTAAAGAAGAACAGTTGAAAAAGTAAATTAAATTTGTTTCTGACGTTGGACGAAGCCATATACGTGGAAAGGGAGAATTTTATTTCCCGGCGGGGTCAGGAATTTTCTCTGCCTCGTGATGACGGGGTGTTGTCTGATGTCCTTAGGTTAGTTAGGTTTAAGTAGTTCTAAGTTCTAGAGGACTGATGACCATAGATGTTAAGTCCCATAGTGCTCAGAGCCATTTGAACCATTTTTGAATTTTATTCTGTATAGAGTTCAAACACACCGTTGGTTGATGAAAGGTAATGTTCGCGTTTCTACTTATTTCACAAGTAGAGAGAGAGACTTAAATATTCCTGTACCAGGCACCATTCTACGGAAAAGAAGTCAAGAGAGTTTTCCAACAGTCAGTTAGCCAGCCAAGAAGATGGGCTGCGAAACTCAACTTCAAATGTTGAAATGTGTGTGAATTCCGAAGGGACCGAACTGCTGAGGTCTTCGGTCCCTAAACTTACACGTTACTGAAACTAACTTATGCTAAGAGTAACACACACTCCCATGCCCGAGAGAGGACTCGAACCTCCAGCGGGAGAGGACGCGCAGTTAGTGATTCGACGCCACACCGCGCGTAACTCTCAACTAAGTTAACGCGTATAAAACAAGTGGGAAGTTTGTACGTCTATTTCACGCTTTAAATCGGAGTCAAAGCAGTAGACCAGTGGGAATAGTCACATCACGAATCCGGCCACCGATCCACCATGCAGTTCACATCGAGAGAGAAAGAGATAAATATTATTTATTAGAGCTACCATCTCTATGCCTGATATCTTTTGAAGCTGCGAATATTGTACATCAAAGTAAATATTTCGTGTTTTTTGCTGCAAAAATGTATTCGACTTACATTGACGGTTCCGTTTGTTGACGAAGAAAAATACTAACGGCAAAGATTGGGTCTAGATCAGTTCTTACACTGTTTGGATCTTTCCATAATTTTGCACTGGTAGTGGTTCCACATGTCTTGACCAGTTTCATCTCAGATCATACAAATCAAGATTGAATTTGTAGCACAAGTGTTACAATGTTTGCTACAAAAAATATATGTTGAAGTGCAACATGACATATGTTAAAAAATGAAATATTTTCATTTTCTGTTGATTTGTTAAAATGTTATAGACGTTTTTAAATGAAGGCTCTAGTGAAAATGTTTTAACGAAAGGGAGAATTTTAAAAATATAAATAAAAAACTGAAAGTAATAGAGGACTGAAATTATTTTTAACAGAAAACTTATTCACGATACTTACACGCTTCTGACCTTTCTTTTCATCTTTAATTTAGATAAACATAATAAGAAAATATGTGGCTTTTTAAAGAAGTTCAATTTTTTTTAAGTGAATATTCATAGGATGTTAATTGCCTTTGAGAAGTTAACACATGGAAACTCTGATAACTGTCAGCAGTGATATTATAAACTTCTTAAAGTACTGAAATACCAATTCATAATCATGAAAGGACCTGAATTTTTTTCAATTTCCTTAAATTATTTTCTCCAAAACCCTCATTCTGAATATTCCAAAAATTGCATGGGCTATTGTTTGGACATCATACTTATGAAAGGTAGAGTCAGAGACAGCAATTCTTTGTGCGAAATCTGAGAAATTTTTAAACTTGACCTATTTACATTCATATATTCGACACTTAAACATTTTACTGTTCGTTAACGTTGAGTAAATGTAATGTATAGTGAGTAATTCTGACTCAAAGTAAATGTTTTACAGTGCTTCTCTGTGATATTCCATTAACTACAATTGCCTACGCTGGTTCAGTGTTTGAATTGCAAATCTGTGAACTTATTTAGTCGATCCAGGCAATCAATTGACTTCCAGATTTTTTTCCTCTATGGATACATTCCAACTACTTTGTAAGAAGTCTACTCACAGGTTCCCACACTGTAACAACCTACACTGCATTACTGAAGAGATATCGGGAGATCACTTGTTTTCATTCAGCCATTCCTCCTTGAACTTTTTAAGCCACTCCGGCCGGCTTCACTCAATGCCGTGGTAAAGCAGCACGACAACGCTCGCTGGGCTGCTCGTGCACATGGGTATCCACATGACGGTACTTTGGGCATCCGACCTGAGTTGGTTGCCGTACTCTGTGTTGTGTGTTGCACGGTTTGGTTATTGCATATTACAGGTTTCTTCACTCTTGCGAAGATGTTTTCGAAAAAGTAAGGTTATTTAGGTAACAAACCAAATAGGCCATATTTACAGTATCAGTCTGTAACGAGCCACCGCAGAGTGCCTTCCTTACACATAGAATACTCAGAGAGTGTTCCTGAACACTGTCTATGGAGTTGTGGTTCACCTTCATATTCGTTTGTTACTTATAGAGAAAGAGATATTTTTACATATTTTTGAAGGGCATAGCCACTATTAACGTTCCACAATAAAAACCGCATGTTTCAGTGGTCTGTTTCAAATACATTTCAGTGTTAACCAATTTATTATGTTTGTACACCTGTTTCTCCTTAAAGCTTGGTATATTTTTCCAAAAATGACAAATGCATCCAACCGAACAGCTAACATTTATTGTTTGTTGACCCCTTAGTAAATAGTTGTTAATTTTGTGTTGTTATATGTTTGTGTAGAAAAAAATTAGTTGCAACTTTGCCATATTAATACTGACCATCGGTCCCGGCAGACGTTAGTAGCAAGCACTCCAAAGTAAACTCATGAGCATCCCCCCGCCAACATTCGGGTCTAGTTTAGCAGGGGATACAGCCTGTCAGCTTTCACCAGTGACGTCATAATTGACCAGAGAGCATCTATTACAAAGATGAAAGAGTTGAGAAGGATGTTCAGAAACCAAAGAATGCAAGAGAGAAAAATTGTACTTCACATATGTCGGGGCCAGAAGCATTTTCACGTTAACGATATCACGTGTTTGTATCTTAGTATTTCTCCGAAAAATACGATGAAAAGAAATGAATGAAATATATTACTAGCAAAGAATACATCACGTTACATGTATGTCAGTTGTATCTCGAAACTCTTTAGAACTGTATTGCTTAAGTGCTGTACGGGATACAAGTTCAGCGTACGTCGATTTCTTAGTTTCGACTAGCATTGCTATCCTGTTGTTCACTTGAACGACGTATCCCCTGCTTCACTAAACCGTAAATGAAACACCGGATACAAATTAAAAACTCACTCGAAGTGTGTTGCTTAAGTACAGTAAGGAATACGAGTTTGTCGTAAGTCGATTTCTTCGTTTCCACTAGCATTACTGTCCTGTTCTTTACTTGAACGATGTATCCCCCGCTTCAGTAAAGCGTAGTGGGACACGGGATACAAATAGCAGATGTGTTGTTTATTTCTTCTCCGCTATTACTAACAGTCCTTTCTTACGTACATATCAGTACTACTGATGACAGAAGGACCTACGTATGTAATATATGTATACCAGACTTCAGTTGACCTCTATATATGTACACTGGTAACGAAAAGTGGAAATAGACGTAAGTTACATTTGCAATCTGTACGACAGCTGAACTACACGAAGACAAGAAGACGACACATGTAGAATTTGTATCCCGTACTTCACTATGGGGTACAGTTTTCTTGTTGCCTTGGACGCTGATAGTATCCCATTCGTTACTTGAGCTATATAGCTATACGCAACATTTGTATCTTGCTCGCCAATTGACATATATAGTGTCGGTGTAAAGGCGAAGTGAAGGACTGGATACAAATTTTAGTTGTGTCGTCAGTGTAAAGGCGAAGTGAAGGACGGGATACAAATTTCAGTTGTGTCAGGGGTTTCGCCTGTGATATAGCAAGTACACATTCGAAAATGTCGTACTGATACTAGTGCTGGGAAACGAAAGAAGATCGACAGCCGAGAAATTTCTGTTACGTACTTTACAACACAAAAATACACATATTGGTGGAACAAAACAGTGAAATAGGTCAAAATAGCGAAATACAGTGAAAGAAACAAATGGAAAAGTGAACTTATCCCAAGGAAAAATCGAGGAATAACCGAAGCTCGCCTAGACAGACAGTAATGAAAATTACCTACCTACAGATAAATCCATTCCTATAAACGAAAATAGGACAGTATAAATTGTTCTACAATAACAAACTAATACTCTAAATTACCTCAATATCATTGCGAATAATTTTAATGTTCAATGATAGCGCTTATCCGGAACACAGAAATGTTATGCCTCGAAGTGAAGACATATCGAGGAATAAGTGGAGATCGCCTAGACGGACAGTTACGAAAATTACATACCCACAGACAGACAAATCCATTCCTATAAACGAAAATAAGACAGTATAAATTGTTCTACAATAACAAACTAATACTTCAAATTACCTTAATATCATTGCGAATAATTTTGGATAAATTCTAGCGTCCGAAACCACCCGTCGGCTTTGACCAATGACGTCATACAAAAGGTAAAGATGGTGCAATGGACAATCTATGAATGGAACGGATTATACTCGTAAACAAATGAATGTAGTATGCCATATAATAATACATTTAATGTGACTATTATGTACGCGCGAATGTCATATAAACGAGTTGAAGATGACTGAAATAAATAAGAACACGAGAGCAATTACGAGTGCATATATTATGTAATGTCATAGAACAGCGTTGTGTAGAGCCTATTGACAGCGATGTGGAAGGCGTAGTATACCGTTAGCAGAGCCTGTTCTATTATATTTTCTACAGTATTGCAAAAACTATCTAAATAATGAACCGTCGAATAGTTGGAATCGATAACTAGAAGCAACCTATGTAGGAGGTTATTTCTAATTACCGATTCCAACATTTCTGTTTGTTGCGCAAAAATCACATATCAGAAACGTGCGTAAAAAATGATCTTGTTACTGAACTACAGAATACTACCTGACTTTCAAAAAATGATAATCTTTACACAGATTACTGCACATGCAAAGAAATAAAATGTAAAAATGACCAAACCTTGGAACCAGTACAAGTCACACCAGCTGCAGTAGCTCCAAGTAACACTCCGTAAAATCGATACACCAGGAGTGACAGTAAAATTAAGACAAGTGTAGCAAAAACATCAAAAAGGAAAACATAATAGTGGCTATATAAAATAGAAACATACCGTGTATGAAATTCCAAAGGAGTCAAATATCGAGGCTGACGAGAACGAAATAAGAACATAACACAAATTGATAATGTCAGAAGGTGAAACTGTTACGAAAGAAGCAAATTCCAGAATAACTAATGAAAAAATAATAAGAAACACAAACTCCAGGCACGAATGAGGTACCACTCAAATCAGTTCTTCCTGCCCGCAATCAGACGGAAAATTTGAAAATAATAAAAAAATGAAACCACGAGTCAATCACATAAACCCTCCGACTAAGACACAAGAATACCCCTCGGCCCACCATTGTAACAAGAAAATATTAAAACGACAGACAAACCACCCTCCAGGGAAACAAAAAAAGTATCACTCGCACAATACAATGACATAAAAAAACGCAACGTAAAACAAGAAAAAAGTATAGGACCCACCAACACCTAACTAACGAAACGAGGCCTGTACATTTTGCTGACTACTTTCATAAATGCAAGAAATAAACAATAACCTTTAGGAATACTCTTCCTCCAACAATATTCATCTAAATGGCCTTGCAACACTGAAATCCTTCTCTTTCCCCACAATGACGCCCAATGACTGCATAAATTTTGTAGTTGATTTACGGTCACTCACTTTCTGAAGCAGCATTTTCGCAGTAAAAACAACTGACTCATCAATAACGAACACCGTGAGAACACCAGACCTTACAAATCACGACTACTTATAAATCACGACTACATTCATTAACAAAAGATACCAAAATATATTACGAAATGAAAACAAAACAATCTACATCGAATTTTTAATATACAAGCGTAACGAGGAAATTCAGGGAAATCATTTAACGTTTGTCGACAGGAATCTGCTGCACAAACAAAATAACATCACACATTACGTCATTGGTCAAGGCCGAAGGGTGGTATCGGACACTAGAACTGACCCATGATTTTAATGTTCAATGAAAGCGCTTATCCGGAACACAGAACTATTTTGTTATCTATGCGTCAAAGTGAAGACATTACTATCTATGACTAATGTAAGACGTCATTGGTCAAAGCCGACGGGTTGTTTCCCTTGCTTCACTAGACCCCAACTTTCGCCGGGTGACTTCCACCCTGACCACTGCGTGTGGCTAACATACCTCTATCTCTTGTGGCCGTCGGATGCAGAGCCGCCCAACTTCTGATGCGGGTGCCCGGCGAGTCCAGGCCCGCCCGTAGCGACAGGAGGCGAGTAGGGAGGAGTCGCAGCGGACGCAGATGCCGGTGGCTCACAGCAGACTGTCGGCGCAGTTTCCCGGCAACGGAACCGCACACCTCAACAATGACTTATTCCCAGCAGCTGCTGAGGCTTCCATGTTATACGGCCGTCCTCCATGAAACTTTTCCGTTCGGAACGTCTCTTCCAGAGCTGCGATGGACATCTTCGTATGTGTTCCTGGTTCCTCTGAGTCTCATAAGACGATGAACATACTGAAGATTTCATGCACATCTGAAGTTATCCAGCGAAGCTCTGGGCGAAACGTTGGGAACGGAAAGTTTCATGGACCTCAGTCTTATATCCCAGAAGACTCTCCAGCTTCTAAGACAGCCAGTCTTGAAGGCCTTCGTTATACATATCACAAAAATAGATGTACGTATATAAGTACGTATGTAGTATGTATGTACGTATATTCAAAGTTTCCTGCTGAGCCACTTGACGAATTTCAACCAAACTTGGTACATATAGTTCTTATTGAATAGAAAGAATCGCTGTGTAGGAAGAACCACCTATCAACCAAAGCGTGGGGCTGGCGGTGAAAAAGCAGTGTACCCTACAACCAGTGAATAGCCACAGTTTATTCATGCGGTATTTAAGATTGAGGGTACTTGGTGATTTAAAACAAAACTGGACACATGATTTAAAACTATTATTGGTAATTTCTTGCTGGTACTACCCACAATAAGATGAAAGGAAAAAAAATTATCGCTTACCACAGTTTCGCTGTTCATACAGTACAACTGCCATTCAAAATATGACGTTTTAATTTATTTCTTCTTTACCACTAATCGCATTCGCGACACATTTTGCCCACAGTATTCACATATACCATTAAATGTAACAGCAGAGTTATATCAGTGTAAGGCATGTAGTTCAGAATATATGACCTGATAAACACTGAGATACGTGAAAAACTGCCGCAGCATACAACACATCTAACTTTCATACTTCGTTGCTACTAACTCCCTTCGTTACTCTTCTCGCAGTCTGTATCCACATATGCCATTGAATGTACCTACAAAAAGACACTGTTTTACGACACACAGCTGACGAGTTGTGATTCAGATACTGATATGTGTGAAAAACTGTAGCACCAAGTATGGCGATTCAACGTATTACTTCCATCCTGTTAACTTTATTCGCCACATTTCGTATATCATGTCCACATATGCCACTGAATGTACCATAAAATATATCTTTGGACAACACATAGTTTAGGAGATATATCATAAACACTGGGATGCGTGGAAAACACTACTAACTCTATTCACAGCACGCTTCGCAAACATTAGCAGGATATACGACTAGACATACCTGCAAAATTATGTCATTGTACAGAACATAGTTTAGGAGATAATAAAGTCTTAAAATTGAGCTAAGTGAAAATAAAACTGCAGGTCCAAATACGCTAGATATACACATATGTGCAAGAATACGGATGAAATATCTTAAAAATATAAGAAAAATACAGTATTTTTCATGCGTATAAGTTGACAAATCCTAGAGCAAAAAGCTTATTCCTAGCCCCAGGAACAATTTCCACCAAATTTGGTACACATTTAGTTACGATCTGGAAAGAAATGCTTTATGCATAAGAACCACTACCCTCCTGCTGCGTTGTACGTGATAACGTGAGGAGAGAGGGTGGGAGAAGGAGATGAAGAGACAGACAGGGGGGAGCAGCACATATGCACAGACAGGGAGAGGAAGAGGTGGACAGATGGAGGCAGAGTGGGAAATGGTCGGACAGAGAGCACTGGAGGCAGTTGAAAGAGAGAGGCAGGAGGAGATAGAGAGTACGTGAATGGAGGAAGTATAGACAGGCGAGGTGTGGATGAGATAGTCAGAGAGGGAGTCAAGCAGGAGGTAGACAAAGGGAGGTGGAAGGAGGAGATGGACTAACAGAAGACTGGAATAAATACATACCCAGACAAACACGGGTACCCAGCATCATTGGCTTCGTTTGTGGTAGTTTTCAACGCTGTCACATCATTTCGCTGTTTGCTCTTCTCAAGCAAACATAGCTGAGTTACTTTCCACTTGCAAAATTCAATAACAGCGTTCTATAAGCCATTCGTTTGTGGCCTGAAGTGTACCTGGAGCTGAAACCCAATGAAGACTTCCAGCACAATAAGGGGTCATTTTTTCCAAAGGGCTTAATGATTCAAAAGCCTCCGAAAAAATATGAAGGATGAGAAAAGAAACATAGTTAAACTGACTGTTAATGTATATATTTCGCAAGTTCGTGAGGTACGAGTGACTGTTGATGAAATACCTATCTAACTGCATGTTAATCAGTATTATGCGACGCCCACGAGAAAGACAGGCCGTTGCGGCATACCGCAGGCCTCACAAGTGCCAGTAGTAGTTCAAATGGCTCTAAGCACAATGGCACTTAACATCTAAGATCACCCCCCCCCCCCCCCCCGCAGACTTAGAATTACTTAAAAACTAACATATGGACATCACACAAATTCATGTCCGAGGCAGGGTTCGAACCTGCGACCGTAGGAGCAGCGTAGTTTCGGAATGAAGCCAGTAGAGCTCTCTCCGACGGGGATCGAGTAATAATTTCAAAACAGTTTGGTAATTCTTCACTGCATTTTTAAATTCCACCAAACTCACGACAGCACACGACAAAGTTCCTCTCAGTTACATACTGATTTCCCTTGGGGTCCTGTACGTAGTCGAGAGTTCGCGAAGTGTGGCGGGCAAGCCGACTTGTACGATGCCACAAGTTACTTGGGGGAGCCGTATTTCTCTTGGGTCTCGGGAATCCGCATGTGACACCATCGACAACAGGCTCAACGTTCCTACAATCTGTGCATGATACGTCCCAAAGCAAATCAATGCTGAACCTAAGCACATTTTTCTGCGAATCAGGCTAATGAAAGTAAAATGTTTTTCAAGCAAATCATCATTGAAAATGACACGGGGGCCATCACTTTGAACCAGAGAGGAAACTGCAGAGTATGGAATGGAAACACCCCAGATATCCAGGAAAGAAATTCAAGTGAACGCTCTTCAGCAAAAATGATTCTCACAGTCTTTTGGGACGCACAAGTGTAAATTTTGGAAGATTACCTGGGAAGGTGGTCAACAGTAAACGGTCAAAGTTAATGTCATTTGCTTGCCAACAAGCTGAAGTCTGCTGTTCGAAGAAACCACCGAGGTCAATTGGCAACGACGCTCTTTTTTTTGCACAACGTAAGTCATTATATCGTCGGTGTAAAATGACTTTCTAAAAATTTTTTTTTGTGTCCAAAATTTTGTGTCACGACTCCAGAACAAAGAGTCCATGTGTTAACATCTAAATTATCTTTACAAATAAAGGAGGACGCAGCGTTCAGTTTCTTCGAGGGTAGCTAGAAGATGCCTGGCTGTTCGCTTTTGTCTTTTGCTATTCTGCTCTCACAATGTAAGAACCATTCTCTGTAACTCTGACTGATTTTAATATATTAAGCTAATTCTCAATGAAAATTAGTTGAGCCTTTATTGCTATTCCGGTACACATATTTACATTAACTACTATTATATAACAGTTTTTTTCAACCTTTTGTGGGAGAGAAGCAACGTTTTTATGTGTTAGCGACTAGCGTTTTGTATGACCTTCTAACATTTTTAGTACCTCTTTTTCAGTTATTGTACAACCTGAACCCATAGTCGTTCAAAGAAAAAGTTCGAGAAATTTAACTAATTACACGGCATACAGCGATTACCAAATCTTTATATACAATTTGCATTTCCAAAATTCCATCGGTCCGGATCTTTAGTTGCGCTGATCCCAACACCACCTCATGTCAGCATGTACTTTGGGAGTTTTCAGAATATGCATATAGAGGTGTTGTATCATCCTATATACAGTCATGACATAGCCCTCGGATTTGTTGGGCTCACCTGAATCTCGTTTATGAGCCGTCCATTCACTTTCAATACACTTTCAATACACAATGAAAGAAGCTGTACGTACATGTCTCAGTGGTCAACCGAAAAAGATTTGTTTTGAGGGCATTAGAAAACTTTTAAAGCGATAGAGAGTCTTCACTGAAGAGTAGGGTGACTATATTGAAAAATGATGTTATTGTACATTTTTTACTATAATAAATCTCGTAAATATTGTGTACATACTTTTGATGTATCTTGGCACACTTTTCTTAATATTCCCATTCCATGTGTTCAAACTCCAATACACACTCACGAATCATGAGTAAGCGTACTAAACACACCTACTTTGTAGCGAGCAGCAACCCTTTCCCCATAATGACGAAACCCATAAAATCTAATGAGAACATCTTTGCCTATGACTAGACAACCAGTATCCACATCTAAGGGTGATAGGTTGAAGATGTATCCAAGGCGAGCGTTCATCTTGCTCGCTAGCGTTCTAGGTGTTAGTAAAGGATGTAAGGGAGCGTTGAGGCCACCTGGCCTAGTGGATGGATGGGGATGGGGGGGGGGGGGGGGGAGGAGGCTCTGCCCTTATTCAATAAGTCCAAGGAATGTGCCTGCGTAAATTCGACGTAAACCGCCGATACTGTTATAGGTCATTTTCAATGCAATAATTACAGACTAACCTGTATCTTTCTTTAATTTTATTGAACAGTTATTTACAATCACCGTGTTGAAGGCGCGATGGCAGCGGACAAAACTGACACACATCGGACTTTCGATTACATATCCTTCAACTCAATGAAATGATTTAATTGGGTAAGAAAGGTGATTATGTAATGATGATAGTGATGTGAATTCCTTTTATTATGGCGTTGGTGTGAGAGGATTCCTGCGATCTATGGGTAGATATTATGACGTTGGAAGTATTCGAAAGAATGTTGCACAGAAAAGGGTTTGAAATGTCTGTAGGGGAAGGAACTGGAAGCTGTGATGTATGGGTGATAGCTGGGACGAAAAAGTGACTTAGGTTGTCCATATGGGAAGCGATGGGTACAGTAGGTTACGAATAAAAGGAAAGGTAAGTTTCAGGGATGAGTCCATCGTCCATGACTCAGATTCGACTGAAATTAAGTTGTCAAACAATATAAAGTTGTTGGGGATGAAGGATACAGTTACACTGGCTCACGTGGTGCAAGAAGAGCAGCAGCATCTAACAACCGGAAACAAGACAAGTGTATCCGTTCCAGAGGGAGGCACCGATCCTTCTCACTTTTCTGTCCTCAAATCCTTCTCCTTCTTTCTCTTCTTATTGTTACCCCTCCGCAATCTCTTCCTCCTCCTTCTTGCAACCCCCCTTATTACCCCTAACAAACCTCTACCCATACGGAGACAGCGACCAGAGCACGTACTCTGGTGGCCATTCTGATACAGCGATTAGTGATCACAAGGTCATTGTAGCTAGGCTCAATACCATTTCTTCCAAATCCATCAGAAACAAACGCAAAATAATTTTATTTAAAAAAGCGGATAAAGTGCCACTAGAAGCCTTCCTAAAAGACAATTTCCATTCCTTCCGAACTGACTATGCGAATGTAGACGAGATGTGGCTCAAATTCAAAGATATAGTAGCAACAGCAATTGAGATATTCATACCTCATAAATTGGTAAGAGATGGAACGGATCCCCCGTGGTACACAAAAAAGGTCCGAACGCTGTTGCAGAGGCAACGGAAAAAGCATGCGAAGTTCAGAAGAACGCGAAATCCTGAAAATGGGCTAAAATTTACTGACGCGCGAAATTTGGCACGTACTTCGATGCGAGATGCCTTTAATAGGTTCCACAACGAAACATTGTCTCGAAATTTGGTAGAAAATCCGAAGAAATTCTGGTCGTATGTAAAGTACACAAGCGGCAAGACGCAGTCAATACCTTCGCTGCGCAGTGTCGATGGTACTGTTATCGACGACTGTGCCGCTAAAGCGGAGTTATTGAACGCAGTTTTCCGAAATTCCTTCACCAGGGAAGACGAATGGAATATTCTAGAATTTGAAACACGAACATCTGCTAGCATGAGTTTCTCAGAAGTAGATACCTTAGGGGTTGCGAAGCAACTCAAATCGCTTGATACGGGCAAGTCTTCAGGTCCAGATTGTATACCGATTAGGTTCCTTTCAGATCACGCTGATACTATAGCTCCCTACTTAGCACTCATGTACAACCGCTCGCTCACCGATAGATCTGTACCTACAGATTGGAAAATTGCGCAGGTCGCACCAGTGTTCAAGAAGGGTAGTAGGAGTAATCCATTTATGTACAGACCTATATCATTGACGTCGGTTTGCAGTAGGGTTTTGGAGCATATACTGTATTCAAACATTATGAATCACCTCGAAGGGAACGATCTATTGACACGTAATCAGCATGGCTTCAGAAAACATCGCTCTTGTGCAACGCAGCTAGCTCTTTATTCGCACGAAGTAATGGCCGCTATCGACAGGGGATCTCAAGTTGATTCCGTATTTCTAGATTTCCGGAAAGCTTTTGACACCGTTCCACACAAGCGACTTCTAATCAAGCTGCGGAGCTATGGGGTATCGTCTCAGTTGTGCGACTGGATTCGTGATTTCCTGTCAGGAAGGTCGCAGTTCGTAGTAATAGACGGCAAATCATCGAGTAAAACTGAAGTGATATCAGGTGTTCCCCAGGGAAGCGTCCTGGGACCTCTACTGTTCCTGATCTATATAAATGACCTGGGTGACAATCTGAGCAGTTCTCTCAGGTTGTTCGCAGATGATGCTGTAATTTACCGTCTAGTAAGGTCATCCGAAGACCAGTATCAGCTGCAAAGCGATTTAGAAAAGATTGCTGTATGGTGTGTCAGGTGGCAGTTGACGCTAAATAACGAAAAGTGTGAGATGATCCACATGAGTTCCAAAAGAAATCCGTTGGAATTCGATTACTCGATAAATAGTACAATTCTCAAGGCTGTCAATTCAACTAAGTACCTGGGTGTTAAAATTACGAACAACTTCAGTTGGAAGGACCACATAGATAATATTGTCGGGAAGGCGAGCCAAAGGTTGCGTTTCATTGGCAGGACACTTAGAAGATGCAACAAGTCCACTAAAGAGACAGCTTACACTACACTCGTTCGTCCTCTGTTAGAATATTGCTGCGCAGTGTGGGATCCTTACCAGGTGGGATTGACGGAGGACATCGAGAGGGTGCAAAGAAGGGCAGCTCGTTTTGTATTATCGCGTTATAGGGGAGAGAGTGTGGCAGATATGATACACGAGTTGGGATGGAAGTCATTACAGCATAGACGTTTTTCGTCGCAGCGAGAGCTTTTTAAGAAATTTCAGTCACCAACTTTCTCTTCCGAATGCGAAAATATTTTGTTGAGCCCAACCTACATAGGTAGGAATGATCATCAAAATAAAATAAGAGAAATCAGAGCTCGGACAGAAAGGTTTAGGTGTTCGTTTTTCCCGCTCGCTGTTCGGGAGTGGAATAGTAGAGAGATATTATGATTGTGGTTCGATGAACCCTCTGCCAAGCACATAAATGTGAATTGCAGAGTAGTCATGTAGATGTAGATGTTCAAATTTTTAAATGATTTTATGAGACCATGTCGTGAGTGCCATAAGCGAATTCAGCAGCCAGTGGTGATCCTCAGGTTAAAGGCACACGTTTGAAGAGGAGTCCATTACGTTGTCAATATTATAAGATTTTGTTGAAACGACTGTGCCATATAAGCAGTGTGATAAGGAAATAGGTGGACATTTATCTTGATGTACTTACACTAGGGAGACAAAATCTGTGGGATACCTCTCACTTTCTTATCGGACCTCCTATTGGTTGGCGTGGCGCAACATCTTGACCTGACATAGACTCAACATGTCGTTCGAAGTCCACTGCAGAAACACTGAGCTATGCGAAAGTATTGCCGGTGCAGAATTTTGTGCAGGAGCTGACCTCTCGACTACGTCCCATGTCTGGCGATCAGGGTGGCCAAATCATTCGCTCAAATTGTCCAGAATGTTCTTCCAACCAAACGCGAACAATTGTGGACCAGTGACGTAGCGTATTGCCGTCTATAAAAGTTCCATCTTTATTTTGAGACATGAAGTCCAAGTAGCCGAACATAACTATTTCCAGTCAATGAGCGGTTCAGTTGGACCAGAGAACTCGGTCTATTCCATGTAAAAACAATCCACACCACTATAGAGCCACCACCAGTTTGCACATTGGTTTATTGACAATTTGAGTTCATTGTTTCGTGAGATTTGCCCCACACTCGAACCATGTCATCAATTGTTACCAACTGGAACCGGCGATGATCCGACCAAACCACAGTTTTCCATTCTTATAAGGCCCAAACGATATAGTCACGAGACCAGGAGAGGGTCTGCAGGCGATGTCGTGCTGTTAGCAAAGACACTAGCGTCGGTCGTCTCCTGCGATAGCCCATTAACGCCAAATTTGGCAGCACTTTCCTAATGGATAGGTTCGTCGTAGTGTCATATTTCTGAGGTTATTTTATCCTGTGTTACTTGTCTGTTAGCAGTGACAGCTCTACCCAAACGTCTCTGCTCTCTGTCGTTAAGTTATGGCCGTTAGCCACTGCGTTGTCTGTGGTCAGAAATAATTTCTGAAATATGGTATTCTCGGAATATTCTTGGTGGTATTCCCCGGAACAATCTTGACACCGTGGATCTCAGAGTGTTGAACTCATAATGATTTCCGAAATGGAATGTCACATGCGGCCACCTGCAAGTACCATTCCGTGTTCTAAGTCTTTTAATTCCCGTCGTGTGGCTATAATCACGTCGGAAACATTTTCATATAAATAGCCCGAGTACGGATGACAGCTCCGATAGTGCACTGCCCTTTCATACCTTGTGTACGCCATTCTACAGTCATCAGTGTATGTGTCTGTCGTAATCCCATTGCCACGCGGTAGCCGCGCGGTCTAAGGGCGCATTGTCACAGTCCGTACGGCTACCCCCGTCGGAGGTTCGACTCCTCCCTCGGGCATGGGTGTGTGTGTTGTCCAAAGCGTAAGTTAGTTTAAGTTAGATTAAGTAGTTTGTAGGCTTAGGCACCGATGACCTCAGGAGTTTGGTCCCTTAAGACCTTACCACAAATTTCCAATTTTTCGTAATCAAATGGTTCAAATGGTTCTAAGCCCTATGGGACTTAACAAAAAATAGCTATAAGCGCTATGGGACTTTACATCTGAGGTCATCAGTTCTGCCGTCCGCTGTAGCCGAGCGGTTATGGGCGCTTTAGTCGGGAACTGCGCGACTGTTACGGTCGCAGGTTCGAATTCTGCCTCGGGCATGGATGTGTGTGATGTCCTTAAGTGAGTTACGTTTAAGTAGGTCTAAATTCCAGGGGACTGATGACCTGAGATGTTAAGTCCATAGTGTTCAGAGCCATTCGAACCATTTGAATAAATAAAAATTAGAAATAGCAAAAATTCCCTTTCCCTTTTGATGACACCTCGTACGTGAATCAGACACCAAATTTAAGCTAATCTGTTATGTAACACATATACTATAAATTTTGTTTGTGTGACATCTTATACTTCTTAGGGATTGACCTCTCTACAGGTCAATATTTGGAACTGTGTATCTTCTCTATTGTCGCTCCACGGCATTAAATTGCTTATGTGTCTTCCATTAGGTAGACCAGTGTTCTCTGGGTTAATAATCAAAAGTCATGATTCTCGTGTTCGAAACCAGCCTGTGGATGAATCCATACAATTATAAATATGTAAGAAACTATGTTCCACATCTCCTTCTGAATCAATGGACCGACTTCAACCAAACTTAGTACACATATTATTTGCAGTCTGAACAAAGTCACCGTGGCGATGAGAGGCACCCACCCATCAAATGGGTGGGGGTGACAGGGCAGTGTAGCCCACGACACGAAAACATCTTTACTTCAGTCATCGAGTATTCGAGAATAAAAGTACTTAGAGACTTGCAACAAACATTTGCAGATGATTTCAAATCTTTAAAACCTATTTCTCGTTGATAACCTCCGCGTAGTAATGAAAAGAAAAAAAATTGTTACTTACTCCTTTTTCGCTGTTTATGCAGTAAAACTGCCACTTGAAACATAATGTTTCAATTTATTCCTTCTTTCCTACCAACTGTATTCCTGACAAATTTTACATACAATATTCATACACGCCATCGGCAGTGCAAGAAAATTTACATCATTGCACGACTCTTAGTTAAGAAGACATGGCGTCATAAAGACTGAGACGCGTGAAATATTACCGCATCATACAAGACGTTTAAATTTATTACTTCATTGCTAGCTACTCTGTTCGCAACACTTTTCGTAGCCAATATCCACATCCATCACTAAATGGACCTACAAAAATATATCACTGTATGGCAAATAGTTCATGTGATTTAACGCCATAAACACTGAGGTGTGTGAAAAACTGCTGCTTCATGCATACCGCTTTAATTTATGCTTCTTTATTGCGGACTCATTCCGCAACACATTTCGCGGTCAGTGGGCACATGTAACACTAGATATACACTCCTGGAAATTGAAATAAGAACACCGTGAATTCATTGTCCCAGGAAGGGGAAACTTTATTGACACATTCCTGGGGTCAGATACATCACATGATCACACTGACAGAACCACAGGCACATAGACACAGGCAACAGAGGATGCACAATGTCGGCACTAGTACAGTGTATATCCACCTTTCGCAGCAATGCAGGCTGCTATTCTCCCATGGAGACGATCGTAGAGATGCTGGATGTAGTCCTGTGGAACGGCTTGCCATGCCATTTCCACCTGGCGCCTCAGTTGGACCAGCGTTCGTGCTGGACGTGCAGACCGCGTGAGACGACGCTTCATCCAGTCCCAAACAAGCTCAATGGGGGACAGATCCGGAGATCTTGCTGGCCAGGGTAGTTGACTTACACCTTCTAGAGCACGTTCGGTGGCACGGGATACATGCGGACGTGCATTGTCCTGTTGGAACAGCAAGTTCCCTTGCCGGTCTAGGAATGGTAGAACGATGGGTTCGATGACGGTTTGGATGTACCGTGCACTATTCAGTGTCCCCTCGACGATCACCAGAGGTGTACGGCCAGTGTAGGAGATCGCTCCCCACACCATGATGCCGGGTGTTGGCCCTGTGTGCCTCGGTCGTATGCAGTCCTGATTGTGCCGCTCACCTGCACGGCGCCAAACACGCATACGACCTTCATTGGCACCAAGGCAGAAGCGACTCTCATCGCTGAAGACGACACGTCTCCATTCGTCCCTCCATTCACGCCTGTCGCGACACCACTGGAGGCGGGCTGCACGATGTTGGGGCGTGAGCGGAAGACGGCCTAACGGTGTGCGGGACCGTAGCCCAGCTTCATGGAGACGGTTACGAATGGTCCTCGCCGATACCCCAGGAGCAACAGTGTCCCTAATTTGCTGGGAAGTGGCGGCGCGGTCCCCTACGGCACTGTGTAGGATCCTAGTGCTCTTCTTCTTAGAGATACTTTTGCTCCATAATGCCCACGCATCTCCATCAATATGAAAATATTCTCTTCCCCGAATGAATATAGCAGAGAACTATAGCCATTATTTCTGTACGCTTCCGTAACACAAGTACCTACAAACACCATCACTAGGTTTTGCGACTGTGACCAGGGACGCACCTACAAAGTAACCACCGGCTTTATTATCCGTCATTTAAAGTCTGCATCGTTACATACAGCAGTACATAACGTGGTTTCAAACGTAGCGCCGACTCACAACACTTTCAGAGTTGTGAGATTGAAAACTTTCCCGTTGTACAGATTCTTCCATAAAATATCAGAAGAACTGCCGGATGTCTGCCACATCCTGCCTTTTTTCTTCCGCGCAGAATCTCCTGGCCATCTTTAGGTGAATACGGAAAGGAAACGCACTGAGGTTACGTATTTAAGACCACGCCGGCACGTGCTTGGGGTGTCCAGTTTGCGTTGTGCATCCTCTGTTTTGTCTGGAAGTCTGTACACCGCGTCGCGCGCCCTCCGTCGTGAAAGCTGGCTTCATCGATACCAGGTCGATTGTCTTCATATAGTGACGCCGGCTGCGCAGAGCACAAACTTTTTTTGTGACGAGATTCTATCCAGAATTTAAATGGAAGCCGCGATCATGATTGATAAGGACTCAGACTTATTTAAACTGATTCACTGATGATGCAGCTCCGAAAGTTTGACGTTTGGGCCATAATTTTCATTTGGCTGTATTTCATCAAATGACCAGTGGAAATACAGTGTTCGGCGTTAGCGGACTTATTGGTTTGCAGGAGGCGAGTATGCCGTTGATGCTCTGACGATCATTCCTCTGTGCGCGTCGTTACCCTATGTAAGCTGCAGACCTCCGGCACTTATCCTGAAATTTTATGGAACACTTCCAGAATTATCACAGCAGAAGATGCAAAAGATGCACAACGTCAGCTCCGTGCAAGAATTAAGCCACGAGATAAGAACTGGCAAGGACGTTCTTGTACAAGGAGGTAATTATAGCAGGACGTTCACCTCTGTCCATTGTCGGTCTATCTTGACTGCTTTCGTCTAGGGCGTGACCAGTCTAGACAGGTCGCGTGGCCCCCTGAGGATTACGCGTTCCCTTATTTTACGAGATGCTGTCCGCCTACAGCCTAAAAAAAGAGAGCTCGTCTTGAGGCCAGTCAGTGTAAAAGCTTTCGCCTGTACGAGTGTAATGGCCATCGACCACAGCGCAGAGCCTCCTCTAGTGCTGCCGTTCTGCGTCGCTTGACGCTGCACTTCCTGCTATGAAACTCTCGCCCTGCATTATTCAGGAAGACGGCGCTCAACGAACAAGTTCCGTTTAACATGCAGTTACGTTTCACAGACGGGAGACATTTCACTTGCAGCTCTCGATCTTCTCCTATAACTCTGATGCTGACTGCCTGAAATGTACCCCTCCAGGATTTTCTTGAGGTATCACAAAGCTGGTGAGGGCTGCGAAGAACTGCATTTAATTACTCGGTGTACACTAGCGAATATGCACTGACGGAAAAAGAGTCGCAACACCAAATAAATGATTCAAGCAGAATAATGAAATTTCGGGAACAGATTTCTGTAGGTAACATTTTGAAGGGGTTAACATTGCAAGATCATAGCTTAAAGAAAGCGCGAAATAAGCCACTGCAAATGTGTAATGCTGGTACATTAATAATCGGTGTAACCGCATGAATGTTAAATGCAAGCATGCAGACGTGCATGCATTATGTTGTATAGGTACCCTACGTCGGTTTGTGGGACGGAATTCGATGCCTGTTGGACGTGGTTGGTCAATACAGTGACGGTTAATGTTGGTTGTGGATGATGCTCGAGTTGCCGACCAATGATGTCCCGTAAGTGCTCTACTGGTGACAGATCTCGTGATAGAGAAATCCAAACCAACATCACTCTGTTGACCATGCTTAATTACAACCGATGTATGTGGGTAGCGTTATCCTGTTGGGAAATACCCCATGGAATGCCGTTCATGAATGGCAGTGCAGGTCCAATTACAGGATTGACGTACAAATTTGAAGTCAGGGTGTGTGGATTAACGACGAGAGTTGCCTGCTATAATACGAAATCGTGCCCCAAGGGTTGGTCCAGTATGTCTAGCACGCAGACAGGTTTGTTTCACAATTTAAACGGTCCTCTTATCGAACACACGGCCTCCACTGGCCACGAGGTAGAAACAGCTTTCTTCAGAATACACGACAAATCTCCACCCCGCCAGCTAATGAGCTCTTGCTTGACACCATTGTTCTGAAGTCGCTAATGCCGGTGATTTTGTGTTAGTGTAGTGCATGCTACAGGGTGTCTGGCTTGGAACTGTCCCCCATCCAAGAAATCCACCACCTCCACCCCTCCTATATCTCCCCTAGTTCACCGCTCCTCCAGGTGACGGGTCTTATTAGACATTCCGTAATATCTTTATGAACTGTCTGCCATGTAGGTTGAAACAAGTATTTGTTCCCTCGTGACACGTATAGATCACTTGAAAAATATAGATAGGTGAATATAATAACAGCGTTGATCCTTACATTATCGTAACACATAAAGTGAATCTGCATAACACCTATGACCAGTGCGTTAGAATTACATTTTTACGATACTTTTATAACCTGTAGGCTACAATTGCAGTTGCTGCAATCACTGCAGTTTCCAACACACGTATGTTACAGCTTCAGTACATTACATTAACATCGCACGTAGGCTACAATTTCAGTTTACATATTTTCTAGAACATTACACGTGAGTTACAATTTCAATATGATACAGTGACAATTATTACGCTACAATTTCCGTCTGTTTTTCTACTAAACCAGTTTTTAATCAGCTCCTGTTGTGTACACACCATCTGACTATCTGCTGTCTTAAAAATCAGAGAGATTTTTTTACAGTTACGCTTTTGTGAAAAGCAACGTGAAGTCTACGTAATGTAGTGATAATTTTATTCTTGAAATTTCCTGGCAGATTAAAACTGTGTGCCCGACTTCGTTAGCTCAGATGGCAGAGCACTTGCCCGCGAAAGGCAAAGGTCCCGAGATCGAGTCTCGGTCGGGCACACAGTTATAATCTGCCAGGAAGTTTCATATCAGCGCACACTCCGCTGCAAAGTGAAAATCTCATTCTGGAAACATCCCCCAGGCTGTGGGTAAGCCATGTCTCCGCAATATCCTTTCTTTCAGGAGTGCTAGTTCTGCAAGGTTCGCGGGAGAGCTTCTGTAAAGTTTGGAGGGTGGAAGACGAGATGCTGGCAGAAGTAAAGCAGAGAGTACCGGGCGTGAGTCGTGCTTCGGTAGCTGATGACACAGAACTTGCCCGCGAAAGGCAAAGGTCTCGAGTTTGAGTCTCGGTCGGGCACACAGTTTTAATCTGTCAGGAAGTCTCATATCAGCGCACACTCCGCTGCAGAGTGAAAATGTCATTCTGGTATTTTATTCTTCATAAATGCAATACTGCGCTCGAAATTTGGTGTAGAAATCAGTCTAGCGGCTCCATATCCACCTTCCCAACGTGTTACTAGCTTCACATTCCATTTTTCACACATTCTGCATAATTTTGAGATAAAACTTTTATTCGGCGATTTGAAAAAGTTCAGTTTCGCTTTTCCCATTCGTAAGTCTGTCGGAATTAATACTGATCTACGGTCCAATAATGCAGCTAAACTAAATGATAATATCTGGTGAATTTTACTTAGAATAATATTATCGTTCAGACGCTGCTTTAAATTTATGAAGTGAATCAAATAAATATTGTCTCCTATAATGTGGATACATTCCTTGAAACTTCTGGCTTATTAATGCATAATAATGATATGAATTTCTCTCAGGCACATAACAAATGTCACATATAATTACAAACTATGTAGGAAACTTAACAAAACCGCCATGGAGAGTTTTTTAAAACTTGGCGAGGAACAAGAGTGGCAGGATGTTTATAGTGCTAGTTATACAGATGATAAATACAATGCTTTCCTTAGCACATTTCTCATGCTCTTTGAGAATTGCTTTCCAAGTGTTAGAAGTAGTCACAATGAAGCTACAGTTGCCCATTACAAACTGTGTTATAAGGTGCTTAGAAACGTTATTAGGTATGTGGTGCACAAATAGGGTAGCTAATTCACAGGATAAAATTGAAACCATGTGGTCAGTTGTGAAGGAAGTGTCTGGTCAGCAGCACAAGGTCGACCATATAAAGTCAGTTCGTAGTAAAAATATTTCTGTTACTGACAAATCACATATATGTACAGTATTTAACAATCATATTTTGAGTGTTACTGGTGAATTAACCACAACATTTACTTTCTACAAGGAATCATATAACTTTCTTGTAAAATGCCTTTCCGAGACTAATGTCGGAACTACTCATCTGTAATATCGACAAGGGGGAGATTGAGTCAATAATTAAATCCCTGATGACTAAGGACTCTCGTGGATATCATGAAGTGACTAGCAGAATATTAAAGTACTGTGCTGTATATGTTAGCTCTGTGGTTATGCACATTTGTAATTTTTCCTTTATCAATGGTCAGTTTCCTGAATTATTAAAGTAGTCAGTAGTAAAGCCGCTTTACAGAGAGGGAGAAAGGGATATTGTAGACAATTTTAGACCTATTTCCAAGCCTTCAGTGTTTGTTAAAGTTATTGAAAGGGCTGTGCATGTAGAGATAATTGATCATTTTATATCACATAATTTGCTATCAGATGTACAGTTCGGCTTTAGAAGTCGTTTAACAACTGAAAATGCTATATTCTCTTTTCTCTGTGAGATGCTGGATGGGTTAAGAAAAAGGTTTCGAACGCTCGGCATATTTTTTTTATTTATTTATCTAAGGCGTTTGTTGGTATTGATCACAAAAGAAGTAGGACCATTACGGAATACGGGGAGCAGCTCACAATTGGTTCACCTCTTACTTCAACAGACAGCAAAATGTCATTATTCATACTATTGAGAATGGATGTGATGTCGGGTCTGAGTGGCATAAATCAAATGGGGGGTACCCTATGGACCATTTCAAAAATGGCTCAGAGCACTATGGGACTTACCATCTTAGGTCATCAGTCCCCTAGAACTTAGAACTACTTTAACCTAACTAACCTAAGGACATCACAAACATCCATGCCCGAGGCAGGATTCGAACCTGCGAAAGTAGCAGTCCCACAGTTCCGGATTGTAGCGTCTAGAACCGCACGGCCACCGCGGCCGGCCTAGGGACCATTGTTGGGACTACTTGTGTTCCTTGTCTATGTAAATGATATGATCTTTGCTTATGACACTAGCTTGGTAATAAAGGATATTGTGTGCAACACTGGATATGTTTCAAATTGTGTAGTTCGCAACATAAGTCCATGGCTTGTAGAAAATAAACTAACGCTAAATCACAGCAAGACTCATTTTTTACAGTTTGTAACACATAATTGAACAAAAACCGACGTTTTAATTTCACAGAAAGAACGATTTGAATTTCTAGTTGTTCAGATAGATAGTAAATCGTCGAGGGAAGTCCATATTCAGGATCTTGTTCAGAGACTTAATGCTGCCATTGTTACTTTTCTAACGGGTATCTGAAGTAGGTGATTGTTGACAAGAACATTAGTTTACTTTCAAAGTATCAGCTTATTCCCAAGAATAAGCAGCTTTCACTCAATTAATACTCGGCAGAAATCCAACCAGCATTTGAATCGGACTTCCTTACCTCTTGTGCAGATACTGCTGCATCCATTTTCAATAAGCTACCACAAAAATTCAAAAATCTTATCAGTAATCCACGCGCTTTCAAATCTAAACTGGGAGTTTCCTCATGGTTCACTCTTTCGACACGGTTGAGAAGTTACTTGAAAAATTAAGCTTATTCTTATGTTGTATTGTTGACTGCACTTACTAATAATTATGGTTTGTCTGTTTTTGGGTTCATAAACATTTTATTTTTACCTACTATTACTTTCATGTTCGTCCTACAGAAGTTGACGTGTAAGTAAATAAATAAATAACGGTAAAAGAAAGTGAAGATCATGGACCTTTTTTGTATACTGAAGATCTATTAGTATGTAACCTTTGTCGGAATCATCTGTTACGCTCATCACAGTAAGGCTATGCACCATTTTTGCAAACAGCCACACAAAATCTGATAGTTGTAGGTGTTCACCATTGTCCTGTTGTAGAGACTTATCATCGAGGCCCAGGGCATAAGATTCATTACTATTTTCACTGTACAGGAGTAGTTTAAAAATGATCAGAATGGAATAGAAAGAAACATATTACCAGACTGAAAGTTTTTTCCGGTGTAATTACCGTGTAACTAATGCATTTGGTGCAGCTATGATCCAGAGCCTTGACCCCATCTCGAAAATTAGGTTCCTCCAGGCCCACGAAATGCCCGTCAGCTTCTGCTGTCAATTCCTATTTCAAGAGAATCTCTGTACAGCAAGGAAACGTTTGAGTATGAGTAAGCGGTGTAAATCTGATGGAGCCAAATTAAGTGAATAAGGCGAATAAGGCAACAGTCCTTACGTTATTTCTATACTATCTCCTGTATTTTAATGGCAACTATCATCAGTAAAATCTACAACAATGTATTAGCACAGCATCTAATAAACTTATCCACATTATTCTGACAGTAAAAAAGTAGTAAATGGCACGTCGATGTTGCAACCAGGTGACGGAGACCGGCCAATGCAAGGCGGGCCACGAGTAGGAACTTGTAACTAATTGTGGCTTAAAATCCTGCGTAGGCCGTGTTCTGTCGGCTCGAGCGAGGCGCTTTCACTCTACTTTCTGATGCACTGAAAAGTCTCACAGAAGATTAACAAACTTAAGGGCGAAGGAACTCCAGTCTCGTGGATCCGTGTTTTATTTATATCTTCGAATTATCCCTATGTATTATCATATCACTTCACACAAAGAATCTGTACTTGTGAATAATTCCATATTCATTGTTCAATTATCGGAACAATAGTCTTACATAGATCACTTCTTCTCTCTCTGACAATTATCCTTGGGATAACTTCTTTCTAGAATAGCTACTGTCCTCCTTCTTCTACATCAAGGGATAAAACATAGCGCATGGAGCGTGTAACACAACTACATCACATTCACATAATGTCTTTGGTCTGTATAGTAGCAGCCTTCCAATGCCATTAATTGTAGACGTTTTCCTCTGCGATACTAAAGTCTAGTATTCTATCAATTTATTGCTGTGATGTTATAGTTCCCCCCCCCCCCCCTTGAACCATGGACCTTGCCGTTGGTGGGGAGGCTTGCGTGCCTCAGCGATACAGATGGCCGTACCGTAGGTGCAACCACAACGGAGGGGTATCTGTGAGAGGCCAGACAAACGTGTGGTTCCTGAAGAGGGGCAGCAGCCTTTTCAGTAGTTGCAGGGGCAACAGTATGGATGATTGACTGATCTGGCCTTGCAACATTAACCAAAACGGCCTTGCTGTGCTGGTACTGCGAACGGCTGAAAGCAAGGGGAAAATACAGCCGTAATTTTTCCCGAGGACATGCAGCTTTACTGTATGATTAAATGATGATGGCATCCTCTTGGGTAAAATATTCCGGAGGTAAAATAGTCCCCCATTCGGATCTCCGGGCGGGGACTACTCAGGAGGATGTCGTTATCAGGAGAAAGAAAACTGGCGTTCTACGGATCGGAGCGTGGAATGTCAGATCCCTTAATCGGGCAGGTAGGTTAGAAAATTTAAAAAGGGAAATGGATAGGTTAAAGTTAGATATAGTGGGAATTAGTGAAGTTCGGTGGCAGGAGGAACAAGACTTCTGGTCAGGTGACTACAGGGTTATAAACACAAAATCAAATAGGGGTAATGCAGGAGTAGGTTTCATAATGAATAGGAATATAGGAATGCGGGTAAGCTACTACAAACAGCATAGTGAACGCATTATTGTGGCCAAGATAGATACGAAGCCCACACCTACTACAGTAGTACAAGTTTATATGCCAACTAGCTCTGCAGATGATGAAGAAATTGAAGAAATGTACGATGAAATAAAAGAAATTGTTCAGATAGTGAAGGGAGACGAATATTTAATAGTAATGGGTGACTGGAATTCGGCAGTAGGAAAAGGGAGAGAAGGAAACATAGTAGGTGAATATGGATTGGGGCTAAGAAATGAAAGAGGAAGCCGCCTAGTAGAATTTTGCACAGAGCACAACTTAGTCATAGCTAACACTTGGTTTAAGAATCATGAAAGAAGGTTGTATACGTGGAAGAACCCTGGAGATACTAAAACGTATCAAATAGATTATATAATGGTAAGACAGAGATTTAGGAACCAGGTTTTAAGTTGTAAGACATTTCCAGGGGCAGATGTGGACTCGGACCACAATCTATTGGTTATGACCTGTAGATTAAAACTGCAAAAATGTGGGAAATTAAGGAGATGGGACCTGGATAAACTGAAAGAACCAGAGGTTGTACAGAGTTTCAGGGAGAGCATAAGGGGACAATTGACAGGAATAGGGGAAAGAAATACCGTAGAAGAAGAATGGGTAGCTCTGAGGGATGAAGTAGTGAAGGCAGCAGAGGATGAAGTAGGTAAAAAGACGAGGGCTGCTAGAAATCCTTGGGTAACAGAAGAAATATTGAATTTAATTGATGAAAGGAGAAAATATAAAAATGCAGTAAATGAAGCAGGCAAAAAGGAATACAGACGTCTCAAAAATGAGATCGACAGGAAGTGCAAAATGGCTAAACAGGGATGGCTAGAGGACAAATGTAAGGATGTAGAAGCTTATCTCACTAGGGGTAAGATAGATACTGCCTACAGGAAAATTAAAGAGACCTTTGGAGAGAAGAGAACCACGTGTATGAATATCAAGAGCTCAGATGGCAACCCAGTTCTAAGCAAGGAAGGGAAGGCAGAAAGGTGGAAGGAGTATATAGAAGGTTTATACAAGGGTGATGTACTTGAGGACAATATTATGGTAATGGAAGAGGATGTAGATGAAGACGAAATGGGAGGTAAGATACTGCGTGAAGAGTTTGACAGAGCACTGAAAGACCTGAGTCGAAACAAGGCCCCCGGAGTAGACAACATTCCATTAGAACTACTGACGGCCATGGGAGAGCCAGTCATGACAAAACTCTACCAGCTGGTGAGCAAGATGTATGAGACAGGCGAAATACCCTCAGACTTCAAGAAGAATATAATAATTCCAATCCCAAAGAAAGCAGGTGCTGACAGATGTGAAAATTACCGAACTATCAGTTTAATAAGTCACAGCTGCAAAATACTAACGCGAATTCTGTACAGACGAATGGAAAAACTGGTAGATGCGGACCTCGGGGAGGATCAGTTTGGATTCCGTCGAAATGTTGGAACACGTGAAGCAATACTGACCTTACGACTTATCTTAGAAGAAAGATTAAGAAAAGGCAAACATACGTTTCTAGCATTTGTAGACTTAGAGAAAGCTTTCGACAATGTTGACTGGAATACTCTTTTTCAAATTCTAAAGGTGGCAGGGGTAAAATACAGGGAGCGAAAGGCTATTTACAATTTGTACAGAAACCAGATGGCAGTCATAAAAGTCGAGGGGCATGAAAGGGAAGCAGTGGTTGGGAAAGGAGTGAGACAGGGTTGTAGCCTCTCCCCGATATTATTCAATCTGTATATTGAGAAAGCAGTAAAGGAAACAAAAGAAAAATTTGGAGTAGGTATTAAAATTCATGGAGACGAAGAAAAAACTTTGAGGTTCGCCGATGACATTGTAATTCTGTCAGAGACGGCAAAGGACTTGGAAGAGCAGTTGAACGGAATGAACAGTGTCTTGAAAGGAGGATATAAGATGAACATCAACAAAAGCAAAACGAGGATAATGGAATGTAGTCAAATTAAATCGGGTGATGCTGAGGGAATTAGATTAGGAAATGAGACACTTCAAGTAGTAAAGGAGTTTGCTATTTAGGAAGTAAAATAACTGATGATGGTCGAAGTAGAGAGGATATAAAATGTAGACTGGCAATGGCAAGGAAAGCGTTTCTGAAGAAGAGAAATTTGTTAACATCGAATATAGATTTATGTATCAGGAAGTCGTTTCTGAAAGTATTTGTTTGGAGTGTAGCCATGTATGGAAGTGAAACATGGACAATAACTAGTTAGGACAAGAAGAGAATAGAAGCTTTCGAAATGTGGTGCTACAGAAGAATACTGAAGATAAGGTGGATAGATCACGTAACTAATGAGGAGGTATTGAATAGGATTGGGGAGAAGAGAAGTTTGTGGCACAACTTGACTAGAAGAAGGGATCGGTTGGTAGGACATGTTTTGAGGCATCAAGGGATCACAAATTTAGCGTTGGAGGGCAGCGTGGAGGGTAAAAATCGTAGAGGGAGACCGAGAGATAAGTACACTAAGCAGATTCAGAAGGATGTAGGTTGCAGTAGGTACTGGGAGATGAAGCAGCTTGCACAGGATAGAGTAGCATGGAGAGCTGCATCAAACCAGTCTCAGGACTGAAGACAACAACAACAACATGTTATAGTTCCATGGCAACGACACTTGCATGTAGACGCGCCTTGTCTTCATCAGAGATGACTTCAATCCTTGCCAGACACAGCCTTTCTTCACCATCTTTTATTGTATGGTTCCAGGATGTTAGCGGTCCCGTATTTGTATGGGCGGTGAGAAGGCAATCCATCAACAGAATCCCTTTTACATCACAGAAAATTGACGCCATTACCCGACCGTGTTGATTGGTTCAAATGGCTCTGAGCACTATGGGACTTAACATCTGTGGTCATCAGTCCCCTAGAACTTAGAACTACTTAAACCTAACTAACCTAAGGACATCACACACATCCATGCCCGAGGCAGGATTCGAACCTACGACCGTAGCAGTCACGCGGCGACCGTGTTGACTTTTCTGTCTTTGGTGCTGGTGAAACAACGTGTTCCCACTATTTTGACTATATTTTTGTCTATGGGGCGTAGTATTGGACCCAAGATTCATCTGTGGTCACAAACCGTCGCAAGATATCTTGGCTCTGAAAACGGGTCAAACTTTGGTCGGGCAGTTCCATCACTAAAAGTGTACAGAAACGGAGATATCTACCACAGGTCTCTAACCACAGCCCTGACATATTATGTGTTTACTGATAAAAGAAGACCTATTGTTATGCGGGAACATCGTATCGGTAACTCTGATATGTCATGGTGATTTCGCGAAATTGCAAACTAATTTCGAAATTAGATGTGAACCTTTTGTCTGCAACGGCAATCTTTGTGAACAGTGAACTCATAGTAGTTGTTCCAAGTCTGTAACAAGCTGCAATTTTATATTAGCAAGCTCTTAGCAAACAATTCCATGCTAAACCATACGAAGCATTCAGTGGGCTGCATCCATATTGTGTGTGCTGAGGCAGTGTGTGCGGAAAGTTTCAAAGAGATCGGTCAGTAGCAAGATAAGAGTTTCAAAATATATGCCAGAACAGTCTCCTAACTCGTTACATTTAAATAAGCACCAAATCTGGCATTAACGAATGTGTCTACATACTTTGATAGTTGTTTCATCCGTCAACAAGTTTCAGAACGCATAAACTGACCGAAACTATTCATGCACGGAACTGTATTCGTCAGTTATATACTGGTATTGTGTGCCGTCACTCCGTATTATCTATTGATTTACATTTAATTATTACTTACTATGGTCTGTCTGGTTTGAAGATTAATCATCGGACATTCATAAGTAGTCAGTTTAGGAGTGTTTACCTACTCCCAAGCTACAACCGCCAATAACTAAAGTTGTGTTCAAGAGCCTATGACGAATGCCCTGTCTATTTCACACTCCATTCTGTAGCCCATTTCCTTCCAAATCTTCTGATAAAAATGAACAGGTTGTAATATTTGAACATTTTTATATGGCACAGTTAATTTATTTCACTTTAAATTAATATATTATGTCCGTACTTCTTCTGATCGCACTCGTATTACAACCACTGTCACTCAACTCTCGCGAACTTATATCAGTCTACAACTGCGTAAGACCACTTTTTATTTAGGTAGCAACTCCGCCGACATGAAATTAACCTTGAGCTCCAGAATTATTATTTTTACAACGGTCGCTGCTCTCCTACACATACGAGTCCTATTGGCAGGATGGCTCGGATGGGACTGATTTACTCTTTCCCGCCAGACGATCTCCAGGCGCCAATCTCTTTTTTCCGTAACTTTTGGGCACACACACCGGCGATACCGCTGCGCTGTAACGAAGACGCATATTAATACACTCCTGGAAATTGAAATAAGAACACCGTGAATTCATTGTCCCAGGAAGGGAAAACTTTATTGACACATTCCTGGGGTCAGATACATCACATGATCACACTGACAGAACCACAGGCACATAGACACAGGCAACAGAGCATGCACAATGTCGGCACTAGTACAGTGATATCCACCTTTCGCAGCAATGCAGGCTGCTATTCTCCCATGGAGACGATCGTAGAGATGCTGCATGTAGTCCTGTGGAACGGCTTGCCATGCCATTTCCACCTGGCGCCTCAGTTGGACCAGCGTTCGTGCTGGACATGCAGACCGCGTGAAACGACGCTTCATCCAGTCCCAAACATGCTCAATGGGGGACAGATCCGGAGATCTTGCTGGCCAGGGTGGTTGACTTACACCTTCTAGAGCACGTTGGGTGGCACGGGATACATGCGGAAGTGCATTGTCCTGTGGGAACAGCAAGTTCCCTTGCCGGTCTAGGAATGGTAGATCGATGGGTTCGATGACGGTTTGGATGTACCGTGCACTATTCAGTGTCCCCTCGACGATCACCAGAGGTGTACGGCCAGTGTAGGAGATCGCTCCCCACACCATGATGCCGGGTGTTGGCCCTGTGTGCCTCGGTCGTATGCAGTCCTGATTGTGCCACTCACCTGCACGGCGCCAAACACGCATACGACCATCATTGGCACCAAGGCAGAAGCGACTCTCATCGCTGAAGACGACACGTCTCAATTCGTCCCTCCATTCACGCCTGTCGCGACACCGCTGGAGGCGGGCTGCACGATGTTGGGGCGTGAGCGGAAGACGGCCTAACGGTGTGCGGGACCGTAACCCAGCTTCATGGAGACGGTTACGAATGTTCCTCGCCGATACCCCAGGAGCAACAGTGTCCCTAAATTGCTGGGAAGTGGCGGTGCGGTCCCCTACGGCACTGTGTAGGATCCTACGGTCTTGGCGTGCATCCGTGCGTCGCTGCGGTCCGGTCCCAGGTCATGTGCACGTGCACCTTCCGCCGACCACTGGCGACAACATCGATGTACTGTGGAGACCTCACGCCCCACGTGTTGAGCAATTCGGCGGTACGTCCACCCGGCCTCCCGCATGCCCACTATACGCCCTCGCTCAAAGTCCGTCAAATGCACATACGGTTTGAAACGTCCCCTTAGAATAATTATACATGACTTTGCTTAAACTGACACACAATATCTTTAGCGCAACGCAATCTGACTTCCAAAAATTCCTACGAAAGAATGGCCCTGACTAGCATTAACCTATATGTTTCACAAATCACTTACCTCACAAAAATCTTCGTTACTCAAGCTACTGCAATACAGCGAGCGCCACTACTGCCAGCTAAATAAAAGATTCCAACTACTGAAGGCACTAACTACTGATAGGCATAGTTAGCAAATGAAAGATTTTAATAGAGAACAAACAATGTATTTACCTCACTAGTCATAATATATATATAGCAGTTCATGACACCAATTCTTACAAATTTCAAAACTCCGCCATCTCTCTCCCCACGTCCACCACTGCTGGCGGCTCACCTCCAACTGCGCAACGCTACGCGCTGTTAGCATCCAGCTGCCGCTGCCTGACACTACAATGGCAGACAACAATGCAAACCAGCCACAGACTGCACAAGGCACAGCCAGTGATTTTTATACAGAGCGCTACGTGGCGGTGGCGTTACCAATAAAAAAATCTAAACAGCCTACTTACAGGTTCAGGTCCACGCTATCGCGGCATGCTACCAGTGTTAAAGATTGCGATGGAGCTCCGTATGCCACGGCAAACTGGCTGACACTGACGGCGGCGGTGCACAAATGCTGCGCAGCTAGCGCCATTCGACGGCCAGCACCTTGGTTCCAGGTGTGTCCGCTGTGCCGTGCGTGTGATCATTGCTTGTACAGCCCTCTCGCTGTGTCCGGAGCAAGTATGGTGTGTCTGACACACCGGTGTCAATGTGTTCTTTTTTCCATTTCCAGGAGTGTAGATTCGATCTGTCAAGTATAGGATCGATATCTGTACCCTTGCATCACCCAACTAAACTTTTTTTCCAAATCCATCTGAAACAATGATTTTTGAAAAATAAAATAAGTGCTGTTAGATACTGAAAAAGAAATTCTCCACTCACCGAAAATAATCTAAAATGGCAATGGTGCCCTCATATCTTGGTACCATTATTATTTTCCCTTTTGAAAATTTATACTTCACACCTACCACATCCATCCATGCCTACTATTTTCGACATTTACAAAGAAATATTTAATTGGACATTGCATAGAGTTATCAGCCGCGCCAAATTGCCGCGAGGAGTAGGCGCGAGGTCTAGGGTGCCTTGCCATGGTTCGCGCGGCTCTCCCTGTAGTAGGCTCGACCCCTCCCTAGGGCATGGTTGTGTGTGTTGCCCTTAGTGGAAGTTAAAGTTACATTAAGTAGTGTGTCTTCTAGGAAGTGATGACCTCAGCAGTTTGGTCACACAGGTAACCACAACTTTCCAATTTCCATAGAATTATTCGGACAGGAAGAGGTCACATTGAAGATAACTAATACATTTTGTTTCAGTGCTTTTCAAAAGTCACGAAATATGAGATCCATGCTGAATGAAAAGTACACAGACATCTCTACCAAATTTTTTTACACCATGTTTTGTTATTTAATCGAATAGTCCACATCAGGTACGTATTTAAGAATGAAGGAAATGTGAACAAATCTATAAATACAAACTTCACCAAATTACTCGAACGTATCAAATTTTTTTTTTTTTTTTTTTTGAAACGAAGTTCCTATTCCTGTGCTATAAGCTTACCACTGCTTATCTTAATATTTCTGGAACCTTATAAGCATGACTGACACAAATTTTTAACAAGTCATATACTGAAAATTTCAGTTTGCTGTTGAAGAAGTCACAAATTAGGAAAAAGTGAGTCCATGTATTCATGAGCACGTCCTTACACAACGCGGATAAACGCACAGGGGGTCGCTAATGGGATAGGAAATAGGATACGTGCTTTTGCATTCACTTAGTCACTGAGATGTGCCGCAAACGTTGTCTCCTCGCACGCCGCTGTGGTGTAATGCAGCGTTACGTACGCAAAGACTAAGCGAGCTGCCAATAGCTGACACGCACTTGCTGTGGCCAGCCCAAGACATCTCGCCGCTGCTGTCTCGGCGCCTCCTCCCCCCCCCCCCCCTACTCACAACGGCTGCTTGACTTGCAGCCTGAATCTCGTCAACATCCAGGATCCAGGCTGCTGTCTTCGGCGTCGACCTGCGGTGTCAAATGCAGCGCCTCGCTCCGCTAGCAACCATCGTGTAACGATTAATTACACTATGTTAGCCACAGTTTCTTCTCGTAAATTCTCTACGGGCTGCTGTCACCTGCCACACCACCTCACAATAGTCCCAAGTTCTGGGTCCACTCCTCCCTTCTTTTAAGTAACTTCTCTTTAATGCAAAAGTTTAAATAAATGACTGCGTAACTGATGCCTTCAAAACTATCTATTTTAGCACAAGTCACTGAATTACACATACTCCTAGTTTCTCGACATTTTCTATAACAATATTCACAAAAACATCCATAAACTTAAATATGAGGAAACATAGTCAGATATGTCGAAATGTTGTTGGCAATGTTCTTTTGTGACAGTTACATATATTTCTCTTAATTACTTCTTCAACATTGCTAAAATACTCCCTATTTTCTCTGATCCTCATCTTCTCTGTCATCAAATCTGTAATAAAATATTTCTTTGCATTCCACACAGGCTGAACAGCTTTTTAACTGCTTTCTGTTTCTTGGTTTCAGAAAATGTATTATGGCTGCCAGCTTTCTTATCGTGGGTTTTGTAGCTTGTGGCCCAATGATGTGTCCGCGGAAAGGTATCTCCAGTCTTTCATATTCAGATTTTTTAAAATTAAGTCTTGTGCATATAGGTGTACACTTTTCTAATACTTCTTTTAATGTCTCTTATGTGTTCCTCCAACGTTTCATTGGCTATCAATATAACATCCATGTAAAGAGTATTTTTTTTCAACAATTGTTCTCTTAGTGTCCTGATGAAAACTGAAACAGATACGTTTATCCCTAAAGGTATCACTCTGTGCTGATAACTTCTCCTTCCATAAAAAAAAAAAATGTTGTATATGGCCTCTGTTCTGGGTCCAGCAAAACTTGATGATATCCAGATGTTAAATGTACACTTGTATATATTCTTGATCCCCTACAGTTTTCCATTAGCTTGTCAATGCTTACTGGCTGATCCCCTTTGGTTCAAGCACTTCTTTGGCATGCTTTGGATCCAACAAAATGGCTCTGAGCCCTATGGGACTCAGCTACTAAGGTCATCAGTACCCTAGAACTTAGAACTACTTAAACCTAACTACCCTTAGGACATCACACACATTCATGCCCGACTCAGGATTCAAACGTGCGACCGTACCGGTCGCGCGGTTCCAGACTGTAGCGCCTAGAACCACTCGGCCACACCGGACAGCTTTGGGTCCAACGCAAGCCTCACATTTCTGTTGTCCTTTTGCCACGATAACTACAGGGTTATTGTATTAACTTCTTGCTTTCTCTGTTGCTCTTGCTTTCAGTATTTTTTGCAATTCTTTTTCCACTACTACTTTCTTGGCATGCTTTATTTTTATGCAGTATGACTTGCTTTTATTATTCTCAGCATTTTTCCAAAAACCTACCTGAACTTTTCATTTAATACGTCTAGTTGTGCAACTGTTGCACTTGCTATATTATAATACGATTTACTTTGGTGTTAATTTCGTCCCATGCAAGCCCATTTCCTTATTCTTCACTATTCAGAGATGTAACGCTTTGGTTATGATCTACTATATTGTCCTCTTCTATTTCATCTGCACAAACTGCTAATCGGTATCTGCGGGAATATACGTTGTATTTTATCTACTGTTGTTTTGTCATTAAATCTTACGTTTTTATCCTTTTCTCCGTCGCAAACGATTTTTCCCACAATTTATCTCTACATTGTGTACCATCAACCAGTAGGAGACTATAAACTTTCTCTTGCAAATTAGGCACGACTACAGCGTCCATTCAATACGACATTCCTGCAGCAGCCAGCAACGTTAGCTGACAGTTTACTTTTTCCCCGTAAAACTCCTTTTATTTTGAATTCAGTGATTGGTGAACCGACCTTTTATCTCCTGATTTCAGTATCTCACTACACACGTTGTTGCTAAAGCACACAGCTGGTTTTCCAAGTGAACGAATGATTTAGTCACACGCCCACAAACTTTAACCTCGATTATAGGGGTGATTGCCGTCCGGGGTGGCCGAGCGGTTCTAGGCGCTAGTCTGGAACTGCGCGACCGCTACGGTCGCAGGTTCGAATCCTGCCTCGGACATGGACTTGTGTGATGTCCTTAGGTTAGTTAGGTTAAACTAGTTCTAAGTTGTAGGGGACTGATGACCTCAGAAATTAAGTCCCATAGTGCTCAGAGCCAGTTGAAGCATATGTGGGTAATTACTGCCTTATTTTTCAATATACTATCTTCTTCTAGCAGGTCTTCTTGTTCGCCACCTAAGTTTCCTGCTTTTATTACATATATGTTTCTTTCTGTTAGCAGTCATTAGAGATCCTCCATATACGTGCCAGGTCGAGCGAATCCTGAAACACTTATTTGTTTCCCGCAGTATCATTCTCGGCCAGCTCCACGTGACTTTAAAGCGTCTGTCGTCCGTATCTACATTCGCGCATACGACGCTCTTCTTCCTCTCATCCGCCTGTCCGTCTTCGTGGTATATGAACGCATAACCGCCACGTCCTCGGACTCTTCTGTGTCTCTGTTCATTTTTGCTCTCTAGGTCATATCGCATCCCTCCCTGCGGTACTGCATTACTGAGGTTATCTCTTTCCAATTCTGGCTGCCTATCCTCGCGTTCTAATTGCGCAAATACTATCCAGACCGGTTCCTCCCAGTAAATAATTGTTACTAATAAATGGCTACGTACTTCATATGGCAATCTTGGCGCCACTCATTGCACAATATATCTTAAGTCGTACGGCCTTGCCGTAGTGTTTAGACTGGTTCCCGTCAGACCAGCTAAGTTGAGGGCTGTCGTTCGTGGCCGGTACGTGGATGGATGACCATGCTGACTACCATGCGCTGTTGCCATTTTTCGGAGTGCACTCAGGCTCGTGACGCCAATTAAAGAGCTACTCGACCGAGTAGTAGCGGCTCCGGTCAAAGAAAACCATCCCAACGACCGGAAGAGCGGTGTGCTGACCACACGCCGCTCCTACCAGCATCCTCTCTGAGAATGACACGGCGGTCGGATGGTCCCTATGGGCCACTTGTGGCCTGAAGACGGAGTGCTTGTGGCGCGTGTCAGGTTACTGGTTTCTCTTCAATTGCTTCACAAAGAACTCACCATAACTTCCATCCATTCTCCTGTTGTATGGACGGTTACATATACAAATTAGAATATCGTCTTCTTTGCTCTCGGTCGAATATTTGGCAAAAAACATTTTTTTTCGAATTCTGCATACAACCTGCATTTCAGTTCTAACCAAGTACCAAAGTTACATTCTTCAACGTCGATTTGTTTTATAGTATAAACAGTTTTGGTTCTGTTATTATCCTAGGCTTCCAGGAATAACTCATGTAAATTTCTAATGAATATAACGCGATGCTGCTAGTTCCCAGCATGGAATTTATTGAATTTGCGTCTATGTATAAATTCTAATTTGGAGTCGTTCATGGCCACTATTGCAGTTTGGCCAGTTGATGACTTTGCTTCAGTGCCTAGTTTGCTTCTGACTGCCTTTGCAGTAGTGCGCTGTACTTTCTGCACTTCTCCTATCACTTGGTTCGTGACTTCTACTTTCTTCGCGATCTCTTTCATGCATTTACTAGTTACCTCTGACCTTTGTGCACTCATATTTGCCGAAACAGCTATCATAAGTACTTTTTCCGTTACGTTCTCATGCTGCTAACTGTAAGGTTCGTTTGTTTTCATAATTGCTGTTCCCTGTGTCCCTAATTGAGATTTTCCTTCTTCCTTCATTCCCTTTCGTTCTTCCTATCCATTATTTCCTGAGCCACACTTTCCTCTCAAGTTTTAAACATTTTCTTGATATTCACCCCTTGTGTCTTCATTTCATTACGAGTTTTCTCTATTATTGATGCTTTAACTTCTTTAATACCTTTCTTTTGATACCTTTCCATGTTTTCCAATTCGTCCATTAGCTGTCTGAGACCGATACAGGTTCTACCTTTGGTTTTGGCTTGTCTGCAAACGAGTCATACCCACTGTCTTTGCTCCCTATTACTGCTTCCCGCATTTCTGTGTTGGGTCCGTTCACGTTTCCAACTTTTATAGTTCGGAGCGCGGCTACGTTTCCCAAACTTTTCTATGGTGCACTGTTCTCAAAGCAGAATTCAGTCTGGTTACGGCTCAGATTTTCATGCATATTATGCTCTTTAATCTTTTTCGTGGTGTCACCGCCAGACACCACACTTGCTAGGTGGTAGCCTTTAAATCGGCCGCGGTCCGGTAGTATACGTCGGACCCGCGTGTCGCCACTATCAATGATTGCAGACCGAGCGCCGCCACATGGCAGGTCTGGAGAGACTTCCTAGCACTCGCCCAGTTGTACAGCCGACTTTGCTAGCGATGGTTCACTGATTTCTACGCTCTCATTTGCCAGAGACGATAGTTAGCATAGCCTTCAGCTACGTTATTTGCTACGACCTAGCAAGGCGCCAGTATCCGTACTATTGATATTGTGAATCATGTACCATATAGAGCGACGTTCTCCATTAATGGATTAAAGTTAAGTATTCCACCAGCTACGTCCGTTTTTCTCAATTCTAATTCCCTTGTCATGTTTCAGACCTCACGACAGCCTGCTTGAGCTAAAACGCGTGCATTTCGGCCTCCTTTAGTTATAAGGGTTGGCTCTCCTGCCAACCACAACATTTTTAATTTAGATTTCTGATGAAAGTTGCTGCTCTTTCTCTACATTGGACTGATAATTGTCCTTATCTTATAATCCCTCCTGTTTGATCTTATTTATCGACAATTTTGAACCCATTTTTGCTATTTTGAGTTTACTGTTTTGTTTCCTGAATATTGTACAATTTCGATCAATATCCAAAATTCTGAAATATCACTCTCCATCACATACAGTTTAAATCACTTCATAACGTATTCTGCCCTGCCAAACCACTTTTACAGAAATAATTTTGGTTAATGGCCTACAGTAACTTGCAACACTTAAGTTCAACATTTTCTGGTGCAGCTGGCTGCTGTATTGCTGGCCGCTGTTCTTTGTGTTTGGCTAATTTATTTCTGTCGTTCTGCGGTCCGGAACCTTTTTTATTCTTTTAGCGGTGGTTCTGCCCCATCCAAACAATTTTTGCACTCGTTCCTCTGTTCCTACGATCATCTCCGAAGATTAAAGCAGTTTATGTTGTCCCGTCAATAGTAAATTGGCGTCTTATTTTTCACTCCACGCTTAGATCCGACGATTTAAATAGCTCGGTGTTGTTAATCGTCGCCAAATGAAAGCCACCTGTCCATAATGTTTACTGATTTACACTTCATTATTACTTCCTATTGTCTAGCTGGTTGGAAAATTACGCATAGGATATTCATAAATAGCCAGTTTTGCAGTGCGAACTTATTCCCAAGGTACTCGCACCCATAAAGTCCTGATCATGAGCCTAGGACTGATGCCCTATCTATTCTGTCACACTGTTCTGTAACTCATTCCCTTCTGCTCGATTCCACTATTACGTCGCTACTTTTTCTGATCCCACTACCACTACAGCAACAGCTTATATGAGCTTACCAATGTCAATTTCTTACCGAGAGGTCGCATCTAATTATATAACATCTCACCTCATACGAAAATAAACTTGACCTTCAAAGTTATTATTCTGACTACGTTCGCTTCTTTCGCAGTCATAGGCGTCCTACTGGTATGACGCCACTGGCGCGACTAACTGCTTCCTTCGCGCCAAACGATCTCCAGACGTCAATCTATGCCTTCTAGAAGTATGGGGCGTCTCCGTCGGTGCTGCCGCTGACCTGTAGCGAAGAGGCATAAGAACAGATTCGATCCCTCTAGATGATCGATACCTGCATCATAACAGTATACAAACGCGCTTTGCTTTTCTTATTAGTTACTGTTGGAGAAATACTTTCTTGTCACAACCTACATCTGGTTTTAGATACGAGGCTCCCTTTTTCAGATAGGAACCAGAAAGACGAAGAGACCTTCAAACCAAAATTTTTGGTCTATATGATCTTCCACGGTGTAAGATTCAGTTAATGTTTTATGAAGAACAAGCAATCTCGGTTGCAGTGTTATACTTCCTTCTATGGCTTCCCAGTGATGCGTTTCACCTTTATTAGCTACGGAAAAAATACAAAATTTCATAACAGTGGCGTGACCCATTTCAGTGACATGAGGTTACCAAGAAAATATGAAACAACTTACTGATATCTAGTTGCGATGGGAACGGGGGATACAGCACATAAAATGTCCCAGCAGGTAAATGGCTCTTATCGAAACTCTAAAAGCACTATGGGGTGTCATATAAAATAGAATGAAACAAAATATGACCGAAAGATATTTTTTAAATAAAATATGTTGCCTGATTTGTCCCTAAATTGGCAACCCACATTGGAAATACGATGGAAGCACCACAGTATCTTATTACTGCATGTGGCACAGTCCAATGGGAACCAAATAGTATCAAGCCTACAGTAAAGCTTTTACATCTTAAACTTGCTGAAGGTGTAGTGCAAATTCTTGTTGCAGCATCACACTGGACGTGAAAACTTAAGAGGCCCCTAAAAACAGCGCACGCAGCTCTCGGCAGATGGCGCCTGCAGCCTTTGAGCTACGATTGTGTTCAATTGCTAAAGTTTTCCACAGTAACCAACGATGACAGTTATTGTAGATGACCAGTGTTGTAAAAACAGCAGTTCATCTGGTCGTGGCAACAGGTTGGAATCAACAACCGTCTGAGGATTTACTATTCACTTGAAATCTACACGAAAGCGTAACTTTCCATCGGGTTTGGTTAAAATTGCGTAGGGAGAAGCCGATTGACTTGCCGAGTAACTACTTGAAAGAAAAAATTTTTCTTCCTGCTCCTGTCATTGTTTCATCATTCCGTCTCCTGTGGCTTGTGAAAGAGACGTGAAGCGAAATCGGCTGTGCATTGTCTTTCAAAGTTACATGCGCCTGAAAAAGTTCACAGCTCATTATGTAGTTGAGAAACACTGCCATTAGACTCAAAAGTGTTCAGTGACAACATATTTTCCTGTATCTGTACGCAAAACAGATCGAAGGTGCCCATGTCGAAAATATTTTCACTGTCTTCGGACAGAATAACTACAAAATAAAATGTTTTTGTAATATTTTTGTATGTTGGCGTTAAGCTACGAACGCCTAGAACAGCAATGTTTCCTCACCATTTTACGTCGAAACACTGTTTGTGATAGAGAGTTTTTGACAGTGAAGCCGTTCGTAAGCGCATCTGTACAAAATGGTTACAGAAGCACTGGTGTCGAGCTGCATGCACACTTGCTGATTTATATATTTAGTAACAGAAACAATTCATTAGCTTGCCTGCGAATGGGAGACATGTTCTGCGATTTTGACACGGATTTACAAACTGAGTTAGTTGTACACTGACACTGTTTACAGTTGGAGGTTTTATCAAAACCTCGATCACGCTCATGATTCAAATCACCACTAGCACGAAACCCTGATCTTTGCTGTCTAATTTTTTGCATACAGAGTGAGTATGTCCGCACTTGCCTCAGTAGTATTATTTTTTACAGCAAGGGCGTGCCTGTCGTTTTTGATAATTGAAACATCGTAGACAGGACTTAGCATTATTTCTTGTCGGTGCGGTATGGATGTTCACCGCCTTGCGGAACTTGCTTTGCCCGAACTGTTTGTAATGATAATTAAATCAAGACCCTCACCTATCGACAGGCGTTGATGTACATTAACGGGGACAGTCGAAAAAGTGTGCCCCGACTGGGACTCGAATACGGGATCTCCTGCTCACATAGCAGACGCTCTATCCATCTGAGCCACCGAGGGCACAGACGATACTGCGATTGCAGAGATTTATCCCTTGCACGCTCTTCGTGAGACCCATATTCCCAACTGAATGTCCGCACAGTACATTCGTAGTGCCCCTGCCCATTACATTCTTTACTCGCGGCAAACAATCTTACCGAGTCCCGGAAGAGTTCGGGCAATGCGTGTGCATCCAGCACAGTAGAAGAAGGTCAATGGCCGGTTATCCTTAACTACAATCCTGGAAATGGAAAAAAGAATACATTGACACCGGTGTGTCAGACCCACCATACTTGCTCCGGACACTGCGAGAGGGCTGTACAAGCAATGATCACACGCACGGCACAGCGGACACACCAGGAACCGCGGTGTTGGCCGTCGAATGGCGCTAGCTGCGCAGCATTTGTGCACCGCCGCCGTCAGTGTCAGCCAGTTTGCCGTGGCATACGGAGCTCCAGCGCAGTCTTTAACACTGGTAGCATGCCGCGACAGCGTGGACGTGAACCGTATGTGCAGTTCACGGACTTTGAGCGAGGGCGTATAGTGGGCATGCGGGAGGCCGGGTGGACGTACCGCCGAATTTCTCAACACGTGGGGCGTGAGGTCTCCACAGTACATCGACGTTGTCGCCAGGGGTCGGCGGAAGGTGCACGTGCCCGTCGATCTGGGACCGGACCGCAGCGACGCACGGATGCACGCCAAGACCGTAGGATCCTACGCAGTGCCGTAGGGGACCGCACCGCCACTTCCCAGCAAATTAGGGACACTGTTGCTCCTGGGGTATCGGCGAGGACCATTCGCAACCGTCTCCACGAAGCTGGGCTACGGTCCCGCACACCGTTAGGCCGTCTTCCGCTCACGCCCCAACATCGTGCAGCCCGCCTCCAGTGGTGTCGCGACAGGCGTCAATGGAGGGACGAATGGAGACGTGTCGTCTTCAGCGATGAGAGTCGCTTCTGCCTTGGTGCCAATGATGGTCGTATGCGTGTTTGGCGCCGTGCAGGTGAGCGCCACAATCAGGACTGCATACGACCGAGGCACACAGGGCCAACACCCGGCATCATGGTGTGGGGAGCGATCTCCTACACTGGCCGTACACCTCTGGTGATCGTCGAGGGTACACTGAATAGTGCACGGTACATCCAAACCGTCATCGAACCCATCGTTCTACCATTCCTAGACCGGCAAGGGAACTTGCTGTTCCAACAGGACAATGCACCTCCACATGTATCCCGTACCACCCAACGTGCTCTAGAAGGTGTAAGTCAACTACCCTGGCCAGCAAGATCTCCGGATCTGTCCCCCATTGAGCATGTTTGGGACTTGAGAAGCGTCGTCTCACGCGGTCTGCACGTCCAGCACGAACGCTGGTCCAACTGAGGCGCCAGGTGGAAATGGCATGGCAAGCCGTTCCACAGGACTACATCCAGCATCTCTACGATCGTCTCCATGGAAGAATAGCAGCCTGCATTGCTGCGAAAGGTGGATATACACTGTACTAGTACCGACATTGTGCATGCTCTGTTGCCTGTGTCTATGTGCCTGTGGTTCTGTCAGTGTGATCATGTGATGTATCTGACCCCAGGAATGTGTCAATAAAGTTTCCCCTTCCTGGGACAATGAATTCACGGTGTTCTTATTTCAATTTCCAGGAGTGTATATGAAGATGGTATCTGTTCTTTCGGACATCACCATCTAAAGACCCTTGACTGTCTAATACCCATAACACTTATTTCCAACCGGGGTCTCCGTACTTCAAATTTTTGTCTCTGACACATTTTGAGTGGTTGGTATCGCGTTACTTTTCGTATGCAAAGTACTTGCTGCACTGACATGTAAATTTACACTGTCTCTCAAGTTTTCTACCCACTCTTTCTGTGTATGATTCGGCTTTCTCTGAAACGTAAAAAATGAATCCTAGAAGCAGCGACGTGGATCTGCTCCTCGAAATGTTTATCGAGATAGCCACTACTTCGTCATCCTCAATGTTTTCTGGCCTCTTCCTGGGAATCAACTTCCAGCGTAGTCTATACACATCTACTGCAACAGTGACCAGAAAATATGGAAGTGGCTCCCTGCCTTGTGTGCAATGTGCTTCGAAATGCGTTTGAAGTTTAGCAATGTACTTTCTCCACTCTTCCGTTTATGCGTAGAATTGCGGAATTGTAATGCACAAACTAATGCTGTTTGCTGTGACTGATCGTGGGTAGCTGCTGATTTCTTAAGAGCTGTTATTCCAGTTATTAGCGTCTGTATTTGCTGGATCTGTAACTGTACGGTTTGTGTTAGCGACATTTCTGGTGTATCCTGTAAGTAGGCTGTTTAGGTTTTCTTATTGGTAACGCCACATAGCGCTCTGTATGAAAAATCACTGGCTGTGCTTTTGAATTGGAAGAAAAGCATTGAGAAGCTTTAAGAAAATGGTTTGGCCAAAAAAGTAGTGTACAGTGGAGAAAAACTATTTTTGAAAGAGGATGTGAACAGAATACAGAAAGCAGGTTTAGATAGGACTTTTTGGAAATAATGATGAACTAAGGGAGATCTCTATGCAAAATACTGCAGAAAACAAACCCTGTCCTTTCCTTTCGTATTATCCCTCTATGTGTTTATGTACCCTTGTGTATTTGTCTTTTTCCTGTCTTTATGTGTTTAGCTAACAAGATTTATGTTGTAGAATTTTTCAAATACTATGTCATTTTCTTTGTAAATATGTTCAGACATTATTTATAATGTTTTGTTTTAATGCTCATGTGTGAAGTTGATGTTTCAAAAGTTATTCTGATCTTTTATGTATGTACATATGTCGTAATTTTGTAACACTGATGTATTTGCTATTTCGATTCTTTTGTAACGCCTGTACTACTGCTAATGTTATCTGTATTATTATGTACTTTAACGATATTTTTTGTACCTTTGTTATTGTATTCTCATGTTATAAAATTGTAATTGACACCAGTTCATCAAATTAAGTAACTTGTAAATTACATTTCACTGCACACGTTTCAGTTGGTCATAGTATATGGACAATATGTGAGAAGTAGGGACTGATAGTGTTTGCACGTGTGTTAATAATTCAGGAAGGGACTGGATAACAGCATTGCTGGTTGTAAGAACATTTCAAAAACAATTTTTGTGAGTGCACAAGTGGTGGTTATGGACTTGCTATATTATCCGCAAGACTCTTCAATGGTGATTGTGCACCTGCACAGTCAAACAGATGGCTGCTGGCCATCTCTACAAGGACTACAGTGGGTCTACACCTTTGACGACCCACCGATACCATTATTTCTACAAGGACTGCAATGGGTCTGCACCTCTGGTGGCCCACCAATACCGTAATCTCTACCAGGACTACAGTGGGTCTGCTCTGTGATGACCTACCTACCAATAGTCTTCAACGTCGACTGACTCTGTTGTGGCCCATTACCTGTCTGCATGTCAAGAGTCAGCACTGTCTTTCCGTTGGAAGGACAACACTACTTCTTCAAGACTGCATGGAAATCCACTACTTCCGTGTGCATTTTCTTTTATTGCTCAGTCTTTGAGAAAAACATTACTATTTTACTGTGATGAATGATCAGGACTGTCTATATGGACTGTGAGAAAATTTTAGCTTTTGACCAACATTGTATCAATAAGTGTGTGCATTTGATATCTTTGTTATAGTAATTATGAAAAATTTTATCAAATCATTATTGGTCACTGCCCAAAACAATTTGTAAAAATTTTTTGTGGGGAGCATGGGGGCTATGTAAGTAGGCTGTTTAGGTTTTCTTATTGGTAACGCCACATAGCGCTCTGTATGAAAAATCACTGGCTGTGCTGTGCGCAGTCTGTGGCTAGTTTGAATCGTTGTCTGCCATTCTAGTGTCGGGCAGCGGCAGCTGGATGCTAACAGCGCGTAGCGTTGCGCAGTTGGAGGTGAGCCGCCAGCAGTGGTGGACGTGGGGAGAGAGATGGCGGAGTTTTGAAATTTGTAAGAATTGGTGTCATGAACTGCTATATATATTATGACTATTAAGGTAAATACATTGTTTCTTCTCTATTAAAATCTTTCATTTGCTAACTGTGCCTATCAGTAGTTAGTGACTTCCGTAGTTTGAATCTTTTAGTTAGCCGGCAGTAGTAGCGCTCCCTGTATTGCAGTAGTTCGAGTAACGAAGATTTTTGTGAGGTAAGTGATTTGTGAAACGTATAGGTTAATGTTAATCAGGGCCATTCTTTCGTAGGGAATTTTGGAAGTCAGATTGCGTTGCGCTAAAAATATTGTGTGTCAGTTTAAGCACAGTCATGTACAATTTTTCAAAGGGGACGTTTCAATCCGTATTTTACAATCAAAATTAGAACAAATCGATGCTTATTCAGCGAAATACAAGAACTACTGAGAGAGGGCGGACGAATGCGTGGTCCTAGTTCAAAACATACACACACACACACACACTCTAGCGCGCGCGCGCGCGCTTTCGCGCACACTCACAAGCAGACAAGAAGTTATAGAATGACTACAGTTCCATGATCACACACTATATAATATTGAATGGTCTAGGAAGCTTGCATACTCGGATTGTTAGACAAACAATCAAATACGAAATAATGAATCTTCTTCAGAATAAACAATTCCATGTCTGTGCTTTATAGAGATTACAAGCGAAGTGATCTAGCGTTGACGATGCTATCGAAGTCAGTAATCTTGAAGCTTCCATTGAACTGGGCATCGTTGATGCTGCTATGGAACTGGGCCATCACTAGTCGGTCACGGCTCTTATGTCCTCTGCTATCGCATTGTCGTCCTGGATGGAGGTCCGGTCAGCGTGCGATGGCTGACTTCTTCTCACATTATCACAGAGTTCTCTTCCCTGTCGTTACCGCCTACCCCCCCCCACCACCCCCCCCCCCCCACCCACCACCACCCAAAGTGACGGACCGTCGTCGTCGTATATGTAGCACGACAACGGCGGCGGAAACAGGAGTGTGGACGCTATGTTGGACTGGTAGCTGTGGCTGCAGGGGACGTCAGACTCCCGTTCCTACCCGGCCATCCGGCCTTCGCTGTGGTGGAAACGTCCCTCAGAAAATGCCCACAACGCCACGTCTCCAACTCCTGAGGCCCATACAAAGTAGTGGAAGGAGTCGGAGTGGGCGGGTCCATCGGTAGGACGAGAGGAGGCGGAGAAGACGAAGGCTCCGTCTCCACGCGGTCGTCCCGCGGTGTCCTGTTGAAGCCGCTGGTGGCTGCTGCTGATGGCTGCTGTTGCCACGCTGTCCTCGGGATTCGTGGATCTGGGGGAAGAGATACAGAATGATCACAGTGCATGTGACAGTGGCGACACTGTCTACTGCCGCTAAAAACCACTGAAAAACATACAATCGCGCGACGCGAGGTGATACTTGCAGCCTTCCTTCGGCGACGGATGCTGAGAAGGGTGGAGCAGTGTCCAATGGCGGCGGCCGTGAAGCAATTCCGCCGGCGATCGTCCGTTTCTTGGATGGGAACGATAGGAGGCGAGAAACAGTTGCTAGATCCCTGGTGGGTGTGGTGTGAAGTTTGGCGATCTGCTGCTTGAAGATTCTGACAGAACCTTACACTTCGTCGTCTGAATGGAAGGGTGCACTACTTAGATGCTGTATGCCACTGCGCTTGCGAAATGTTTCAAATTCATTTGACGAGAACTAGGACCGTTGTCCGACACTATGACTTCCACCTAACGTTCGTGTCAAGAGAAAGAGGAAAACGCCTGAACGATGTTACGTGACGTTGTCGAGTTCATTGGTACAGCAGTTGATAAACAGGTATTCATTGGACAAATATATTATACTAGAACTGACATGTGGCTACATTTTCACGCAAAGTGAGAGCATAGATCCTGAGAAATCAGTACCCAGAACAACCACCTCTGGACGTAATAGCTGCCTTGATACGCCTGGGAATTGAGTCAAACAGAGCTTGGATGGGGCCTACAGGTACAGCTGCCCATCCAGCTTTAACACGATACCACAGTTTATCAGTAGTAGTGACTGGCGCCACCATTGACCAGACGTTTTCAATTGGTGAGAGATCTGGACAATTTCTGGCAAGGGGAGCAGTGAACATTTTCTGTATCCAGAAAGGCCCGTACATGACCTGCAATATGCGGTCGTGCATTATCCTGCTGAAATGTAGGGTTTCGCAGGGATCGAATGAAGGACAGAGCCACGGGTCGTAACACATATGAAACATAACGTCCACTTTTCAAAGTGCCGTCAATGCGAACAAGAGGTGACCGAGACGTGTAATCAATGGCTCCCGATACCATCACGCCGGGTGATACGCCAGTGTGGCGATGACGAATACAGGCTTCCAATGTACGTTCGCTGCGATGTCGCCAAACACGGATGCGACTATCGTGATGCTGTAAACGGAACCTGGGTTCATCCGAAGAAATTACGTTTTGACATTCGTGCACCCAGGTTCGTCGTTGAGTACATCATCCCAGGTGTTCCTGTCTGTGATCCACCGTCAAGGGTAACCGCAGCCATGGTCTCTGAGCTGATAGTCCATGCCGCTGCAAATGTCGTCGAACTGTTCATGCGGATGGTTGTTGTCTTGCAAACGTCCCCATCTGTTGACTCAGATGTGGAGACGTGGCTGCGCAATCCGTTACAGCCATGTGAATAAGATGCCTGTCATCTCGACTGCTCGTGATACGATGTCATTGTGATCCAGCACGGCGTTCCGTATTACCTTCCTGAACTCATCGATTCCATATTCTGCTAACAGTCATTGTATCACGACCAACGCGAGCAGCAATGTCGCAATACGATAAACCGCAATCGCAATAGGCTACAATCTGACTTTTCTGAAAGTCGGAAACGTGATGGTACGCATTTCTCCTCCTAACACGAGGCATCACAACAACGTTTCACCAGGCAACGCTGGTCAATTGATGTTTGTGTATGAGAAATCGGTTGGAAACTTTCCTCATGTCAGCACGTTGTAGGTGTCGCCACCGGCGCCTACTTTGTGTGTCTTCTCTGAAAACCTAATCATTTGCATATCACAGCATCTTCTTCTTGTCGGTTAAATTTCGCGTCTCTATCTCGTCATCTTCGTAGTGTAGCAATTTAAATGGCCAGTAGTGTATAAGAGTCTACCACAATCAAACAAAGAGTGTTCCAAAAAGGACCCGCAAAGTCTACGTGCACAGGTTGCCATGGCGATTGCGACTTAGGCCAAGTAGACAGTTTTTGTGGCGGAGTAGACTGATCTTCTGCACATGCATGACACTGTGACGTCATCTGTTCTATTTGGGTGTCCATTGCAATTTTCTTATTGTAATAAAACTCATTAATATGACTGTGTCATTGTTTGTCTAGTGAGCCGAGTATTAAGGCTTCCTAGACATTACATGTTTTGCGACGACGAGGTGAACGAGCACCAACGTGGGTGTTGCAGATTTCTTTGTTTGTGTGCTTCTTTTTATTTCTTCTATTGTCTTTTTATTGCATTTGCTCATTCCAAAGTGAGCAACCAACCTGTCCCGCCCTCTGCTCAGGCACCTCAACTGCAATCGATAGATGCAACGCAGCTAAGACAGATGTTTCAGTTTCAGACACGGAATATTACCGCTCTTCTAAATACGGTACAGCAACTCCTGGCGAATCAAGCCACGAAAGCAGCGACACAGGCAACAACTTTAGCTCCGAATGCCAGACCACCAGTTCAATGAAAAAGAAGAGGAATGGTTCTAGTGACTGCAACAGTATGAAGCCCACACCATTGCTCACAACGTACCAGGTACTGCGAAACTACATTACTTTTTGCCAACAGTAGAAAGTGCAGTCTTTCGCCTCATTCAAAAATTGTTCCGTAACGCGACTCCGAGTGAACTTTCCTATGATCGGGTTGTAGATTCTCTAACTATTTTGACCAACTAGTGAATGTGGTGGCAGCTAGGTATCAGAAAAGGTCAGACCAGACTTATCATGAGAGGGTAACAGATCTGTAAGGTACGACAAGAAAATGCAAATTCAAATGTACTTCTGGTACTGTATATTCAGATGTTATGTTGCGTTGTGTGATCGTAAACAATGTAACTGGTGTCAGACTTAGAGAACAGATTCTGAAACAGTCACATCCATGATTTCAGCACGTAGTGCAAATTCTCGACCAGTATGACTCAGGTGCCATGGCGGCCGATAAATTTGAGCTACCACCAATTTGTCGGGTTGAGTCGTCCTTTGCTTACGACCAGCCCTAGGCAGCAACAGCATGCGGGCGCTAGGCCCCGTAATAAATTCTCTAAACAGGCCAACAGAATTAAGTAATTTTTGGACAACATGGTTGTGGAGATGAAGCAGCGATTAGTATGGTTAAGCAATTATTCAAAAACAGGCTTAATGGCATTCATTATTATTATACCGCCAACCGGTTTCACCCCGACGTAGGGGTCATCTTCTGGGCGTTTACACCATTGGTCGACTGCTGGTGGTGTCACTCCTGTCTACATAACAAACATAGTTTCCTGCCGCTATGTAGACAGGAGTGACACCACGAGCAGTCGACCAATGGTGTAAACGCCCAGAAGATGACCCCTACGTCGGGTTGAAATCAGTTGGAAGTATAATAATAATAATAAATACGATTAAGACTGCTTTGAATAATTGAAAAAGAATTAAGTCATGCCTTCAGTGCTATTTACGGCACAGACGCCAAGACTGTCTGTCCAGACAAGCAGTATGTTACGGTTGCGGCAATAAAGGTCACATACAAGCCGCATATTTACAACGGATCAAAGATAACAATTCTGCACACTCACAAAAATCTAGTCAAAAAGCCCATGTAATAAGTGCAGTGTATTCAAAGCCCGTTGCAGGCTTTTGCAAGACTAGCAAGTGAACAGTTTTTTCAGAGCTACGCCAGTCCAACAACCTTTTTGTTTATTTGCATATTAGGGGAAAACTTATGTACTTTCAGCTGGACACTGGTGCCTCTGTTACATTGCTGAATCGTAACACATATGAACTGTTAGGATCCCCCACGCCTGTCTAAAACTAGCATACACCTAACGGCTTATAACGGACAACACATTGTCGGAAAATGTACTTTGCCTTCCATGTATCGCTCACATGCGCGAACTGTGACTTTCAGGGTGCTACAATCACACGATTATGAGAACATATTTGGCCTTTATTCGTTTGAATTGCTTGGCTTTCAAATTCAGGAAAAATTGTTGTAAGGGATGCATTCAATGCCGAAGACAGTGTAGCTATCTTGCTGATAGTATTTCCTTAACTCTTTTCTGTAGGTTTACACAACAGCAACAATTTTGTCGCACATATTACTATGAAAGACAATGCTCAGCCGAAATTTTGCCGGGCCAGAACTGTTCCCATTGCATTATGGGACAATGTCGTGCCTGAACGTAAGGAATTGCTAGATAGCGGAGCTACTTCACACATACACGCTAGTCATTGAGGAAGTCCACTGGTTTTGCTCCCCAAACCTTCAAGTCGCATTCGCCTCTATGTTGACTTTATGTCCACAGACAACGCACAAATTGTGATTGATATTTATTCACTGCCACGCCCAGAGGACATCAGGGACACATTGCGCTCTCGTGGCTGCTTTTCGAAAATTGATTTGCGCAACGGATGCCTTCAAATACCATTAGATGAAGAATCTCAAGCCATGTGTGTTGTGAACACTCATTTGGGCTTGTTTAAATATTACCGTTTGCCTTTTGGCAGTGCTTCCGCACCCACCATTTTCCAACGGTATTTGGAGCAGCTGACTGCTTAATTATCAAATTGTTCTCTTCCCTGTCGTTCCCGATTTGTGTGCCGGCGCTTGACTTTACATCGTAACAAATATTGTCTGAACAGTTCCATGCTAACAGTACTCAGTTAAATCTCTAGGAAGGTATACACGATAATTCTATTCACTGTTCTGGTTGTATTGAAGACTAACAATTGTCTGTCTGTCGGCCAATGTTTCTATCTCACTCGACCACTTGAACACTTGAAGACATGACGAACGTGTTTCAGGAACTCCCCAGCAAGACTTGGACTGGCTTACAACTTGCAACTGACAACTTCTGCCAGTGCACTGTAACCTGAGCGCTCTCCTCTCTTCTTGGTGGCATCACTCCAGGGGGCGTGGTACTCAAGGGTAGCGTGATTGGTTTGCGGGCAGCGATGTTCCTGCTGCGAACGGACACCCACGGTACTTCTGGTACCAACTGTCGCAAACTCTTCTTGTGTGGTATCTCAGTACAGCACAGCATCAACACACAGCTTACCCGCTCTAGCGGAAACACAGCCACATAGTCTCTCATGTTACGAATGGCCACCTGCGATACACTGTCCCTAGCACCCTGGAACATTTGTAGCAGTTTTTCAACAGTTCTTGCAGCCCTGAAGAATGAATAAGTTCCTACTTGATCATGTTCCATGCCCGTTGAGTTGGCGATACATGTGTTGAACTTGCCGGCCACGGGAGGTGTTGAGCACCACGAAGAGCACCTGGCGCTCCAGGAGCCGTATGTAGCCTTACTGAAAAAGCAAATGTCAGTACCACGAATATAGCAAGCTGTGAAACGTAGCGGGCACTGATTGCTTTACCCTGCAGAAAAAAACAAATATGATCGCGAGTTGGAATGATGACGTCCGACACCAGAAGCATGGTGTCGTAGGCGAATATATTTCTGAATAGGCCGCTCACCATGTCTATCCCTTACGTGTGTACGTCTATCTCTCGCATTCACACAGATCCTACTGTCATCACTGAAGACAGAATGCCTTCCACTTCCCAGATGACTTTCTCAAGACGCCAGAGTAACTGTGCTCGGCTATGTCGTGATGTCAGTGGTAGCCCGCCCATGGCACAAGTGATATTAGCTCTGTTGCAAGTAGGTACTTCCCACTGATCGTTGGGGTCACATCAGGTGATGCGTCTGCCAAGATTTCTTCTCTGGGTGATGTACAATCGGCCATTGCTACTTTCACAGTGCGATAGGCGTCTGTACAGTGTGGACTTCTAAGATCTGGTCTAGGAGTGCTGGAAAGTGCCTCTGACGACTGCTGGCAGCAGCACCACTCCACCGATGCGCTGTGCCTCTACATCTGCACCTACCTGTCGATAAGTAAATCCCGCTTCTCGCTGGCACATAATGCGACGATGTTCAAAGGGCTCAAGTTGTTCAACGGGAGTGTGTACTAGTCGGCGGGGCATGCTTGAACCCTAGAAAGAATGTTGCACTGCCTGTTCACCTCTAAACTCAGCACAGTCACCACCCTCAGAGTCCAAACCTAGGGCACATAGACAGATCTCGTGAGCGCCTTCTGATCGCCGATGACCGTGACAAATGAATCACTTGCGCTACAACCCCTCAGCACGTGCCCATTGTACACTGGTGGCACTGAACACTTGAGGCAGTTTAAATATCGAACGCTTGCGACTATGTTACATAAGGATCTCACAGCATCACAGGTAAGACTACGTAATTTCAACAGACACGTCGTCAAAAGCAGCTTCTTAAGATTCTAATAGCTCCACCGTACCAGATCATTGTTTAAGTAGCCTACGTCGCAAATGATACACAAACGCCGCCCGCTGTGGCCAAGCGGTTCTAGGCGCTTCAGTACGGAACCGCGAGACCACTACGGTCGCAGGTTCGAATCCTGCCTCTTGCATGGATATGTGTGATGTCCTTAAGTAAGTTAGGTTTAAATAGTCCTAAGTTCTAGGGGTCGGATGACGTCAGATGTTAAGTTTCATAGTGCTCAGAGCCATTTGAACCATTTTTGACACACAAACGCTGACGAAAAGAATTCGCGGTACCAAAAAATAATAAACGTAGAGTCACGAAATTTTGAATCTTCCGAGCGCTGGGGACAAATGACGTGTACTCAGGCAAACTGAGGAGTTACTTGACTTAGTACTAGTGGCTCCGGTCGGGAAAATTAACAAAGGCAGGGAGAGCTGCGTGCTGACCACATGCCCATCCATATCCGCATTCAGTCACGCGTATATGCTGAGGATGACACGGCGGTCGGTCAATACAGAGGACTGATCAAAAGGAGTTTAGTTTAGAATAAAACTTCCGATACACATTTGTCTAGGTAACATATCTAAGTGATTAGCGTTGTAAGATTGTATGTTAATGCAAGGACGAGAGAAGCCACTGCAAATGTGAAATGCTGGCACATTAATAGCCGGAGTAACCACCAGAATGTTGAAAGCAAGCGTACAAAAGTGCATACATCGTATATTACATATGCCGGATGTCAGTTTGTCGGACGGAATTCCATGCCCGTTGCACTTGGTCGGTCAATACAGGGACGGCTAAAGCTGTTTCTGCGTGACATTGGAATTGTTGTCCGATGATGTCTCATATGTGTTCGACTGGAGACATATCTGGTGATCGAGTAGGCCAAGGCAACCTGTTGACACTTTGCAGACGATGTTGAGCTACCACAGTGGTATTTGGGCTAGCGGTATCCACATGTGTTCGACTGAAGACAGATCTGGTGATCGAGTAGGCGAAGACAACATGTTGACACTCTGCAGACGATGTTGGGCTACCACAGCGGTACTTGGGCGAGCGGTATCCACACGTGTTCAGCTGGAGACAGATCTGGTGATCGAGTAGGCCAAGGCAACATGTTGACACTCTGCAGACGATGTTGGGCTACCACAGCGGTACTTGGGCTAGCGGTATTCACATGTGTTCAACTGGAGACTGATCTGGTGATCGAGTAGGCCAAGGCAACATGTTGACACTCTGCAGACGATGTTGGGCTACCACAGCGGTATTTGGGCTAGCGCTATCCACATGTGTTCGACTGGAGACAGATTTGGTGATCGAGCAGGACAAGGAAACATGTCGACACTCTGCAGACGATGTTGGGTTACCACATAGGTACTTGGGCGACTGTTATCCTGACAGAAACCACTTCTGGAATTCTTTTCATGTGTGGCAGCACAACATGTCTTTCACCTGATTGACATACAAATTTGCAGTAAGAGTGAGTTGGATAACCACTAGAGTGCTCCTGCTTTCATAGGAAATCGCACCACAAAACCATAACTGCACGTCCTGTCCTCTATGTCTAGCAAGCAGACAGGATGGTTGCAGGCACTCAACCGTCCTGTTCTTATGCAACATACGGCCATGACTGGCACCGCAGCCCTCCACCCTGTACTCCAATAAGCTCTCATTTGACACCACTGAAATCGCAAGAGCCGTTGATTCGGAGTCAGTGCAATGCACGTCACAGGTGTTTTACTCGGAGCTCTCCTTGGAGTACACGACTTATAACAGTTCTGTCTCTTTGGTGGTAACTACTGCTCAAATTGTTGCTGCAGGTGCGCTTCGATATGCCAGTGCAACACGCCAAACACGATGGCCTTTCCTCTCGGTAGTGCCACATGACCGTCCGTAATCCGGTCTTTTTTCGACCTTACATTCTCGTGACCACTACGTCAGCAATCATTTACGTCTCGTCGTTCTTGCGAAGTTTCTCTGCAGTGTCACAAAAGGAACAACGAATTTCTCGTATCCCTGTTACACGACCCCGTTGAAACTCAGTGAGATGTTGATTATAGTGTCTCAGTCGCCTTAATTGCATTCTTTACTAACATCAACTCATCACGTCCAATCTCAAACGTAAGGAACGCTCACAACCGTTACAGCGTGTATTTAAAGGAAATCTAATTTGCATCGTTATAGTGGTGCCACTATCGCCTCTCTTGTGCGCCTCATGTAAAATCTGAATAAACATCAACTTTCAGATGTAGAAAACTCCTAGCAAATTAGTTTTACGTAGCACAACTCCTTCTTGGTGTTTTGATTTTTTTCCGTCACTATATTTGTCCTGCACAAGTAGTACGTATGTCACAACTTATTAAACTTTGAGGCATTATAGTAAGATGTTAGCAGTCAACTTTCTTGTTTAAATTGCGTTTCTCTTACTTGAGAGTAACCGCCCGCCCCCTCCATAACCACGCCACGCCGTCCCCACCCTACCTCCATCTTTTTGATCGCTTTCCGAAAGTTCTGCCCTATACAAACATCGTCAGTACAGTCTTCTTGGATTTTAATGGGCCGTTCTCAATGTGTGGTGGTATAAGCGTCAGGACAGAAACCAGGTTAGTATATCACACCTGAACACACAGGTTCAGCCTCAAAGAGAGTGGCAGGCTTTCAGTCTCACTGTCGGCTTAGTGTTAAGCCGTTTTATATCCTCTCATGCATTGAGGAAATCGACAATCATTCTTTCCTCGTAGCATTTGTGAGTGGATAAGGACAGCGCTTAAATCGTTCGGGCGCGCCGTACACCGTCCCTCGTACATCGTGCGATTGATTGTGGAATGCAAATGTAGAAGTAAATTTGTGTCATGGTATTCATATTGTCTTTAACATTCTCTACGTAAAACAATACACATTATGAAAATTATTGCAGGTAATCAGTCACCTTATTCATTGCATTTAACATCGCAATAACAAAACAGCATCGTCTCCTCTCTTTCTTATCGACTGAAAGCCGGTCCAATTCTTGAAAAACCGCTTGAGCCGAACTTCCGGCGACTTCAAATCAAGTTTGCGGGAATCAGCGTCACGGTTTTTCTTTAAAGAGAGAGGAGGAAATGAATAATTCAGAAGCGGACAGTCTCCCCTCAGATTTCTTATTCCGCGCCCATCGACCGGCTTATTCTCATTAGTAGGGCTAATTATTCTGCGAGCTTCTTCTCGTCTGTTATCTCTCCCTTTTCTTTCCTTTCCCATTTTATTAAGGGAATTACGTCAGCGGCGAAAAGAAATTACTTGTCTCTCTCACGTCTTACCGATTATATCTCGAGTGGAACCCTTCTGAAGCGAGTTTCTAAACTGTTCTTAATTTAATTGCTGTCACTGTAATCTGGTTTCTGTCGTAGGCAGTAGAACATAACTAAATTACACATTTATTGTGACTGCAAGAAGTGACTGCAATTTCAAGTGTACTCGTGCGAACCAGACGGTTAACAACGTATTAGACGATGCAGCAACAGTACGTAACGTAGCACGGAACAGACGTTTCACGCTGATTAATGTTGCTCTTCCCAGCCGTAACTAAAATGCTTCTTTCTATTGATGACGATGTAGCTGTCAACATATTATACCACACTGTACCTTTATCCGGGAGGACTGGTTTTGAACCTCCTGTCATAGAGATCCAATTACATTGCGTTTTTACGAAAACGCTTAACGTAAACGGTGGTAAGGTTGCTTTTAGGTGAAGATCGATGCACGTAGTGTATAGCAAATTACATCGTCACAGATGAGCTGTGGGTCTTGCCGAGAAACCCGGAAAATTCTCGTCGTACTTAAAATCACTTAACCGATCGATGGTTCCCATTCAGTCATTTTTCGAGGATCGTACAAACATATCAACATTTGATCGTCTCACAAACGTAAGAGTTTAGAGAAGCGTCGTTTTCGGTTGACTGTAGAGCGATGCTACTGCCGCCAACATATATTTCGCGTAAGGATCGCGAATACAATTAGAATTTGGGCAGAGGTATATAGATATCCCATTTGCGAGTGGAGGAAGAAGGGCAATGACTTGTGGTGGTAGATGTATCCTCCGCCATACATTTTACGGTGGTTTCCGGAACGTGTATGTACATGTAGACGACATTTCCCCCCTGTCCCCCCCTCCCCCTCCCATTGTTGATCTAACCTATATTGTGGTCCGCCTCTAAATCACCTCTTCGTCGTCGTTGACATTTACCTCATTATTTCTTTCCTTTAAAAACGCACTGATGGTAGAGTTGTACTTTATCATGATCACCTTCGTTCACGGGCGCATCCCTCACCAAATTCTGAGAAAACATTCCATATTGCGTATGCCAAATTTTTATTAGTTGCAGAGATATCTCTTGTAGAATGTAACCAAAACAAAATCCCACTGAAGATGTTAACCAAAGGCAAATAATTTTTCAAAAATGATTTTAATAAATTCCACCTCTCCCTTTAATACACTTTCAACTTCTCCTTGTAACACTGCGTGTAGGTCCTTTTAGTGCGCACCGGAATTCTTTTATTGGGACAGATGTATTCATAATCCGAATGGCCAGTTCGTCTCTCCCCTTCTTTTTCACACAGCAGCCTTATCGCCTTTGCCGATTTTGCTGCCTGTGTGTTAGGTAAGGGAGAGGTCTCAGACTTTATTTACTGCGCTTTATTTACAGGTGTTGTGCACAAGAGGGTTCTTTTGCCTTAGGGATGGAGGCCGTACAATTCTTGTTCCTTTTTCTTTTTTTTTATTACTGTGATTCGCACATTAATTGAAGTTATTTTGTGTCCTGCATGTGCAACTCCATCGTGTCCAAGGATGTATCGTGACACTTGGCTCTTTATATTTGTGCAACCGTCGGGGAAGAATTGTGCCTAGTGTCGATAACCTTGACTGACGTGACGTACCGCATGTATGTTTTCAAACTGCTTTTCGGTCACTTCCCACTCATTTTGGAACAGGTATTTTTCGTGGAGTGCATCGTGGAGTTCCTCCGTTCTTATCCTCCAGTGGGCCCAGAGCGTCCAGTGAAGAAAGTTGTTTTGCTTGACTTGGAGATTCTTGAAATTAGTGTCGTATGTTCTGCCCCAGGTATCAACTCCATAGAGCAGTACGGGCTCCACCGTGCCTCGGTACTGTTCGTCTCCGTGGCAAAATTCAGATCCTTATTCTTGAAGAAGGAGATGAGAGGTCTGAACATTCTTTGTCCGCCTTTCTTCTTACCTCCGACGTGACGGGTGAAGAGTAGTTTCCTGTCCAAGTAAACACCCACGTATTTAACCTCCGGGGAGCAACGAATAGGTTAGTTTTCGATATTGAGCCTAGTATGAATGAGCGGTCGGCGTCTTGTGAAAATAATGGCCACTGCTTTATCCGGATTCAATGTAATCTTATGTAGCCGTTCCCATCGCCCCATGAGATCCAGTCGCCACTGCAATCTCGCTATCGTGTGATCTCATTTTCTGTCTCTAGTAAAAAACGTTGTGTCGTCAGCATAGAGACTGTCACATGTGGAAATGTATGTATGTCGTTGATACAGACGGAGATATCAGCATGGGGTGATTTCTTCGCAGTGTTCTTGTCTTCGATGATGACATACAATTTCGTTTCCTGAAGGAAGTTTAGCCGGCCGTTGTAGCCCAGCGGTTCTAGGCGCTTCAGTCTGGAACCGCACTGCTGCTGCGGTCGCAGCTTGGAATCCTGCATCGGGCGTGGATATGTGTGATGTCCTTAGTTTAGTTAGGTTTAAGTAGTTCTAAGTCTAGGGGACTGATGACCTCAGAGGTTAAGTCCCATAGCGCTTAGAGCCATTTTGTAGGAAGCTATTAAGTAGTTTTAAGTAGCAGTCGTGTATGATGATGTTTTAGTGCAGCGTGGCAATTATGTTCTCGCGCCATACTTTACGGTAAACATTTTCGAGGTCCAAGAATACTCCAGTTATCGAATATTGTTTAGTTCGTTCTCTTCTGTGTTTAGGGTAATCCGGAGGAGTTGAAGTTCGGCGGATAGTCTACTTCGGAATCGTCTTCTTGTGGCAGTTGAGGTGGAATTGTAGTTTGCTGCTGATGTGCGGCGGTTACATTTCCGCATGTGCTAGTGGGTCGTGTATTAGACCATCTACTCCACGTACTGTTCGTCGCAGTGAAGTAGTTTATTCACCACTTGCCACTCGTCACGCGTTCGTAGCAGTGAGTCGGACTTCTTGGTTTCCTAGACTTCCCGACGACATTCTATGAAATGTTTGTGGAGTTCCCCCTGTTCAGTAGCTACATCTATTGTCAGGATTACTATGGCGGTTCCACCGTCTCCGGGAATTATTCATTTGTGCTTTGATGGCCTGAAGAAGCGGGAGAAACGCTTAAAAATTAATATCTAATTGAAAATTTCGTGTTGCTGACCGGCGTTACGCGATTTTGAATTTTGGCCGTTGACGAATGTAACTCTGCATCAATGACGGCCCTCTATGAGACACGTCTTGTGTTTACCGAACGTTGTTGTTCAGGAAACGCTAGAGGAAAGCTTTGATAATATTCTCTATCAGTGAGAAAATGGTACCTAGTTTTTGGTGCAGTGAGGTCAGTAGTGAGGCGAAATCTGTGATGGCTGGTGTTATGGGGTCCTTCGTGAACTTCGCTGGTTGTCCGGAAGGTGGTGGAAGAATAGGGGATGCCACGTCGACATAAATCCGTGAATGCCGTTGTGATCGCGAGTCGGACCGGGCTGTTGTTAGGAGTTGTGTCGCCAGGTGTGGTGTCACCGCTTCGGCCAGTGTCGAGGCTTGTCGCTGTAAGTTGTCATGTAGGTCTTTCTGCCTTGGTAATTGTGATGACAGAGATTTTCTATCTTGATGGCTAATGGGCAGCCTTCACTTTGTACTTCCTCAGAACCGCTTGATACTTCTCGCACCATCGGTAGGTCGTTGGATGGTCCTTTCCGCAGTTGGAGCAAGTAGGCTTCTTTGTTTTTTGTACGTGGCAGTCGGCTGATTTTTAATGGCCGCCACATCGGACACATTTTAATGGGAGGCAGCAGTAATTGGCCGTGTGTTCCCACCTTTAGCATAGTTTGCACTAGACTGAGCCGTCCTACGAGTCGTAAGTTAACTACACTCACTCTCGTTTAGGGAAGATACTTCAGACCGTAGATCTTATGACTTTCCATTCCTTTCGGAATCTGTACGTGATATGCCGATAGCGGGAAGAGTTTCTTTGTCTTCTTGGCTCTCTTGTGGTACTGTTGTACACCGATGACGTTGCAGCGTTTTTCTCGTAGAGCTTTTAGCACTTCTTTCAGAGGAATCTGTTCTGGCAGTCGTTTAATGACGGCTTTGAGCTCATTGGTGAGTAAAATATTGGATGTCATGGGTGGCGGAAAAGAACATGGCTTGTTGCGTGTATGCAGACATATCGAAGTGGTATTTTACGACGGCTGCTTGGAAAGCCGGTCGTGAAATTAAAACCACGGTGAAAAAAAAATAAATTTATTCGCAACAGTTAGCCACACCTTCCAGCTACCTCTCTAAATAGCCGCCTCTCCGACTTAGACATTTTCTGTGGCGTTGTACCAACTTTACAATACCCTCGTCACAGAAAGCAACCGCCTGTGCTTTTCGCCGATTCTCTACGCTGGTCTCCCTTTCGTTGTTTGTGCCAGAATGTTGTCTTCGTTGCCAGTGGTTCGTGTGAGCTTAGATGAACAACGCAGGGAGACAATTAACGGCTGCATTGTCAGTAATCACACACTTCCCATCGAAAATACTGCAGGAGAGTATTCTTGCCCCCTGCAGAATGATGGTGAAATTTGTCTTGAAGAAAGAAACGCATGACATTTATGTGAAATGGGTTGCATAGATTCAGGAAAAATCTCTCACCGGTTCCATATACTTAACGGGAGACACGTTGTTTCTGGCATTCCTAGGGGACTGATAACCTCAGATGTAAGTCCCATAGTGCTTAGAGCCATTTGAACTATTTTTTCAGGCATTCCTACATGATCTGCACTCTGAACTAAAAAAAGAGAAGTGAAGCCATCGATAGGAACAGTAAAGACATTGACCAACACATCTGTGCAAAGTTCCATCGGATTTCCACATTGGTTTCCATTTCGGGCCTAATCGGACCTTACTTTCCGAATACGCCTCTTATTCTGTCCCGCTGATAAAAGGCCTTCAGATCGCCGTCGAGAAGTGAGCTGAGCGCTGTGTTGAGTTCAAAGTAATCGTGTCCTCGAAACGTGTTGTGCGAACATGAATAGGTCCCTCGGAAGCAGCGGTCTCTGCCAGCGTTGTTACCGCAGCCTGGTGTCAGGTAATGACTGCGACATGGAGAGATCGCGATGCTGAAGCGTGCAGGGGCTATGTAGACTGCACGCGTGCCCGATGAGCCCAGGGGGTTGCCGCTTCCTTTCTCGTAGGCCTCCGAGTAGCAGACGAGACATGGGGCTGATCTGAAACATTCGTAGCTCAGCACGTCGTACTCGTGTACGTACCGTTGGCACCTAATCAGTCTTCCACCACGAGTTCCCCTACGTTAACTTATAGCTTATTGCTCCGTTTTATATGACAACGGATCCTCATACAAAACGCTCTCTGCGTCTAACAAATCTAACGATACAATAACCACGTGAAACTCGCATTTGGAATTAACAAACCATTACTTAACTGCAACAGAAACTACAGAAACTATGTTATCTTGCTACATGCCTCAATAGAATGCTGCGAGTAAGGCTGCTGCGAATTCCTCACGAACTATCTTAGATAGCCGATTCCGTAACGATTGTTCACAGCTAGGAAGCTGAATGAATTTTATATCGAGCCTTCAAATTGGAATGTGCTTGTTGGAAATCATCGGTAATTCCCAACTGCGCGGATGCAATAGTGAATCACAGCATTGTTCGTGAATAAGAAGTCTGCCTACACTACACTTGTCCGTCCTCTTTTAGAATACTGCTGCGCGGTGTGGGCTCCTTACCAGATAGGATTGACGGACTACATCGAAAAAGTTCAAGGAAGGGCCGCACTTTTGTATTATCGCGAAATACTGGAGACAGTGTCACCGAAATGATAAAGAATTTGGGGTGGACATCATTAAAACAAAGGCGTTTTTCGTTGCGACAGAACCCTCTCATGAAATTCCAGTCACCAACTTTTTCCTCCGAATGCGAAAATATTAAGCTGACACTGACCTATATAAGGAGAAACGATCACCATGACAAGCGAAATCAGAGCTGGTTCGGAAAGATATTTGTGTTCGTTCTTTCCGCGCGCTATACGAGACTGGAATAGTAGAGAATTATGAAGGTGGTTCGATGAACCCTTTGCCAGGCACTTAAATGTGATTTGCAGAGTATCCTTCTAAATGTAGATGTAGATGAAGCGACTGTCAAGCATCAATTTTCCAGGCGCCGTTACCGTATGCTTGGTACGCATCAAAACTAATTCCGGAAAAATAAATATCTTAAATGTTAACCATGTCTGTTTTTCGCCGAATATTCGGAAGGAACAATTTAGTTATGCGAATACTGTATTCATTACTTGTTCTTGATGTCGTGAGTATATTTGCTTCGAGTTTTTATATGACAAGCACCACCAATGTAGTTGTTGGAAGGAAAGTGCGTATACATAACAGAGTGATCGAAGGAGGCGTTGTAAGAGGACCAAAATTTAAACCGCAATTACTTACTAATAGAAGTCGTTTGAGAAATTTATTCGCTTATCTTGTTGTTATTACTAATTATTTTAGTTACCTTATTAAACCTTCTATTACCACCAAAAACGGCAATAAGACGCGTGAACAAAACTGATGAGTGATTTTGGGAATTGGACAGAGGATCTCTGCTACCCGGTCAGATGTCTTGGTCGGTAAGTCACCGGCACTTTCGTTGAGGAGCGTTTATCGTATGGGTAAATAAGCCAGCACTCATAAAGCTTCTTTCATAGGTTTCTAGGAAAATATGTGTTCTTGAAACCCATATATGATGACTGCAAATGTTACGTCTTCAATTATCTAACGATCTCGTCAATTTTGAGACGATTGCGCGTCCTGGAATTTAGGGGTCGTTTTCTCGAAGAAAGGGGGGGAGGGCGGGTTTTAAAGCCAGAATATCTTTTCAGGTTGTGAACAAGTGATCTGCCAAACATAAGCCGAATTGGGTGGCCTGTCTGAGGCCTTCTCCTTAGAAGCGACCAGCCTTTCCGTTAATCCGAAATGAGTTGCAGGATGCCTGTATAACGGCTTCCAGAAGCATTAAAAATTCTATATTCAGTATTCCACGTGATAACTGAACAAATTTAAAAACTTGATATTCTTTTATAATCTATTCATTAAGAAGTATAATGTTATGTTAAAAGGTTAACATACAGAGACATGTATGAGAGACATTGTGTATCTGTCTTCAGGCTCCGTAACTGATGGCTCTCAAATACCCGGACTTTATTCATTCAGTGTTTGAGAATGAGAGCACTTAGTGACTTCTAACAGACTTTACACAATTTCAAACCTTTACTAAACCACCCTCCCCCCCCCCCTACCCCCCCGACATGATGGAAAGTGAAAACTACGTTTTCATTGTTATGCCTCGAAATATCATTATCAGAAGTGACGTTGTAATTTCTCACTTCTTTACTATCGACTCTATTCGCTACTAATACACCACTGAATGTACCTGCAAAATTATTTCATTGTACGATACATGGTTCCGGAGATATGACGTATACATTTGGATGGGTGAAGAAGTAGCTTCTGCTTAAAATAGCGCACGGTAAAACTTCAACATCAGGCATGACCTTTTAGCATATTATTTCTTTACTACCAACACTGTTCGCAAAAGATTTTGCTGTCAGTGTCTACATCTGTCACTGACTGTGTTGCAAAAATTATATCACCGTACGAAACAAAGTTCAGGAGATAAGACGGTATAAACACCGAGATGCGTGAAAGACTTGCTTTTGCTTACAGTGGAGAGCATATTACACCCATTATATTTATTCTGTGCTTCATAATGAGAACACTTAGCGACTTCCAGGCAACTTAATACTTAATTTCCTACATTTTATAAATTCTTTCTCGCCTACATCTTTAAGTCAAATATGTAACACAATAACTCTATTGTACATGAATCTCACGTTTGTAGCTGTTTTGTAAATGGGACTCGAATCTTTAAAGAATAGGAGGTTTTCTGGTAAATACTAAGTGGTGTAGTGTATTTACATAGTTCAGGCGGCGCTGTTCACGAGGGAAATAAATATTATTGGTCTTTAATGGGCCCTTAAGTGAATGAAATTCCTGAAAGACAGAGTGACCTTTCGCCAGCACGGAGGTTAGGCAGTCGGTAACCACGATATTGACGTCACTGGCTGACAAATGAGGGGCGCCGGATCGCACGCGCCTGGCTGGCAGGGGGGAGACGAATCCGTGGCCCACCGCGCCACGGCGGATTCCTGCCATTCCGTCTGGGGCCGCCTGGTGAGATTGCGAATACCTGGCGACGCGACGACAGCACACAGAGGCTAGCGGCGGCACCCCCTCTCCCCTGGAAGGCTTTGCAGGACGGCAACAGCTACCTGTCAAACCTGAGCTCGTCGTTATCTGCGGTCGCTTTGCGCTGGCACAGTAGCTTACCAGCGCCGGCGCTGTTTGTAATTCTGCGGGCAGGCGCTAAGACTTTGAAACTTATTATCTCAAGAAACAAAAGTGAAACACCGGGTAAGCTATACATAGTCTTCAGAGTGTAAAGTAATTACGTCTGTGCCTCTAAGATAGAGTATACAATTTTCTTTACTACTACATCTTAAACTAGGTCGTTATTAGATACGAGGGGCAATCGATAAATAATGCAAGCATCTCTTTCTCTGCTTATTTCGATTGATAAAATGCGGAATTTGTTGTAGGACATCGTAGAATATTCCAGCCTCAAATCCTATAGTTTCGTAAAATTCCGATACGTGGCGCCGCTATACGTAGTCTTCAAACTGGCGTCTGTAAAGGAGGTTGGTTTCAAACAGAGAGTTGTCATTCTTTTTTTTTCGGTGGAAAATCAGATCATCGCAGAAGTTCACAGGCGCTTTCAGAATGTCTACGAAAACCTGACAGTGAACAAAAGCGCGGTGAGTCGTTGATGTCATCATCACGAGTTCGCGCAAATCCCTCCGACATCCCGCATGCTACGTGGCCAGACACAGCTGTGATTCATGCAAAGTTAGAACGTGCGGACACTGCGAAATGATCGACGGATCACAATCAAACGTCTCGCTGCACAACTGGACGTCTCTGTTAGTAGTTCTGACACAGTAGTCGGCCCTTTAGGGTACTCAAGAGTGTGTGCCCGCCGGTTTATTGACCGCCTAACAGAATACATAAAGAGCATCGAAGGATTGTCTGTTCAAATAGTTCAAATGGCTCTGAGCACTATGGGACTTAACATCTATGGTCATCAGTCCCCTAGAACTTAGAACTACTTAAACCTAACTAACCTAAGGACATCACACAACACCCAGTCATCACGAGGCAGAGAAAATCCCTGACCCGCCGGGAATCGAACCCAGGAACCCGGGCGCGGGAAGCGATAACGCTACCGCAGAAGGAGTGTCTGTGCAGAATTGCTTGCACACTACGAGGCTCATCGTGACAATTTTTTGTCGACCACTGTCACAAGCGATGAAACATAAGCTCTCACATCTACCGGAAACAAAACGTCTCTCTGCAAAGATGAGCCACACCACGTCTCACCCGAAGAAAAAGTTCAAAGTCGCAAACCCAGCCGGTAATGGCATGGTGACGGCCTTCCCGGACTCTGAAGGGCTTATTTTGTTTGATATTCTCTCTCATGGTGCAAGGATCAACTCTGACATGTATTGCGTTACCCTCAGGAAACTGAAAAAGACCACTGCAGCCTATCCGCCGCCACAAATATTCAAACGGACCCTTCCTTCTCCGTGACAATGCAAAGCCCTATCCAAGTGGAGCTCACTGATCTTCACTTTAGTGTTTTTTCTAGGTCACCCTACACCTTGGATCGCGCACCTTCCGACTTCCACCTGCTTGGGTCAGTGAAGGATGGGCTGGACAGGAAGGAGTACTTGGATGATGGGGAGGTTATAGATGCCACAAGGCTTTGACTCCGACGTCCACCTGTACAGTGGTACCATGCAGGTATGCAGGCCCTGTAAGTAAGATAACGTAAGTTCGTCGCATTTAATGGAGATTATACCCAAAAACAGGATTTTGTAACCACAAGAGAGGAGGTTGATACAATCTACCGTATTGGAATCCGGAATAAAACCAAAGTGCTTTCAGACAAAAAAGTATTGCATTACTTGTTGAAAGCCCCTCATATATACGAATGTGATGCTGTAAGTAAGCAACGACTATCCTATATATTTTGTTTATTCTGCCCCATAATCGGAAAAGACGCTCGTCGTCCACACACATTGACCTCTTTCCTTGTATGTTTCTCACAGATGTGTCCTATGTTTATTTGTGGTTTGTAGCCAGGTGTAATGGATGCGTGTACAGTGTAGTGTATGTTTGAGTTGCATGATGATGATGGCACATAGTCTACTCATCTCGAATAGCATCAGTGAGGATGCTGAGCTAGGCACCCCCTTGCGATTGACGAATCATTCTCAACAGCACCACTTCGTAAGACACTGTGGAGAGGTTAGGAATTTGGTACATGATATTGCTGCAAAGACTGGTAATCTTCTATCCACCATCAGATTCTAAGTGGATTATCTCCCATCAGAGCACCCTTCACAGGCGTATATTAGCGACCTTGGCTGACATTGATTCAAATGGATAAAACGAAAGGCATATAGTGAAGCAAACTCACATGTATTAGCATTCTCTAAGAGGGAGTTCATGTACCTTTGATGAGCACGTTTTGCACGTTTCACACAGAATTCCTGTATGTGAAAATTTTCTGGGTCTTCTGATTGGTTTGATGAAGCCCACCACGAATTCTCATCCTGTGCCAACCTCTTCATGTCGGAGTAGGTCTTGCTACCTTAGACATTAATAAACCTTTTCTTCGCAATTAATTGTCAAATATCTCGGTAAACACTGATACTCCAGAGTGAGGTTCCAACTCAAGAACATACATGAACTATGAGGCTGTATCAATACAAGAGGTAGTGTTGTGTACACAGTTCCGCGTCGTCGGCGGGTACACAACTTTCCCACTAGAGCGCGCCCCACTAAGTACAACAGTGCAGGCGCAGCGCTCGCCCATCTCCGCACTACGAGATGGCGCTCCCATAGAGACGGACCAAATTCTGCTTCCGCCGATCCGCGTATTAATATTTAACGCAGCCAATGAGATTGCTGCTAATGTAGAACCTTTTCTCCTTGCGGATCATACTAGCGCAGTGATACATGAACGCGCGAGGTACTATAACGAGTGTAAGACCTCCAATTAGTCAGTCTGCATTAGTCTGTACCAGTCTGTACGAGTTCTACATTTGTCTGTACCAGTCTATAGTCTAGTTTCAGTCTGCGCCTAATAAGATTACCCTATTCCTGTACGTAGCCATGAAGATAAATGTATAGACACTTTTGTCTAGTACCAGAGACATATGTGAGAATAAGGTTAACGTACCAATAGCCAAAGGAACTTCAGATTGCAATTGTAAATAGCATCCTGAACCAAGTTAAGTAATTTTTATGGTTGTTATTATTTTAATAAATGTGTGTGAAAATTAATCAAGTTGTGTTTACAGTCTGTCACGGTGAATCTCCTACTCAAAGCGTGTCAGTGGCATTTCTATCGTCTGACCTAGCGGGAGAAGATAAACACCCCACAATAAGACCACGAGACATATTGCTAACACTCACCTACTTCGTTAGAGCGACAAGTCAAATAATCTGATGGTGTGTGTACTGAAGGTATTACAGTACGCACACCACAGGTAGACAGACATAAAATCTAGGGATCATAATCTCATAAAGCAATCCGCTGGGTGCATCCTACAGAAGTTCTGAAACACATATACAAATACTTATTTACAATATGAAAGATCTTAAAAGAAATGTTCAAATGTTCATCAGTCACTAATCATAAACACTATTTAACCTAAATTACCCTAAGGACAACAACACACACCCATGCCCGATGGAGGACTCGAACCTCCACCGGGACCAGCCTCACAGTCCATGACTGCAGCCCCTAGACGGCTCGGCTAATCCTGCGCGGCTGAAAGATCTTAGAGGCATCTGACATGACAATATAGCGTCCAGTGTGTTTTGTTTGCTTTCATTCAAATGGTTCAAATGGCTCTGAGCACTATGGGACTTAACATATAAGGTCACCAGTCCCCTAGAACTTAGAACTACTTAAACCTAACAAACTTAAGAACATCACACACATCCATGCCTGAGGCAGGATTCGAACCTGCGAATGTACTGGTCGAGCGGTCCCAGACAGCAGCGTCTACAACCGCTCGGCCACAGCGGCCGGCTTACTCTCATTCCGTAAAACAAGGTTTTTTTTTTCTTCGTATCTGTCTTCCTAGGAATGAGCCTACTACTGTACACAGGAAAAGCTCATTGAGAGATTTTGGTCTTATTTAATCTTATGTTAGATCTGACGTGTTCCTTCCATATTACAGTAATGTCAGTGCAATAATGTCACCGAATTCAGGTAGTGTTTCTTTCTAAACCTTAAGTTTAAACCTTTAGTATTCTGATCTCTGGAATTGCTGCAACCTATGGTGCTTATTTCCTTATCGTCTGACTATACATCTATGAAAATAAAGCCAGAACACGAGCTATTATATTATCAGCATCAGTGTGACTTAACCCATAATTATACCTCTTTTCGGAGGTCGCTTTCAACCTTGTCTGCAATGAACTGCTTATCTGTAATAAATATATATATATATATATATATAATGGAAAAAATAATTTGGTATTTTCCGTTATATTATTCTTAAAATACTCAATATAAACATAAACGAATACTGAAACCAGACACCCTAGCTGCAAAACCTTATCTAATATTAATTGTTCCAAATCTGAAAATGGGAATTCTGAATTTCTGAGATTAATGCTTCCCATACTCATTTCCACTGTAACTTCTCAATAGCTTCACCATATTGTATGACTTCATAGTTATTGTTGTTGTGGTCTTCAGTCCTGAGACTATTTTGATGCAACTCTCCATGCTACTCTATCCTGTGTAAGCTTCTTCATCTCCCAGTACCTACTGCAGCCTACATTCTTCTGAATCTGCTTAGTGTATTCACCTCTTGGTCTCCCTCTATGATTTTTACCCTCCACGCTGCCCTCCAGTACTAAATTGGTGATCCCTCGATGTCTCAGAACATGTCCTACCAACCGATCCCTTCTTCTTGTCAAGTTGGGCCAAAAACTTCTCTTCTCCCCAGGGTTCTATTCAATACCTCCTCATTAGTTACGTGATCTACCCATCTAATCTTCAGCATTGCTCTGTAGCACCATATTTCGAAAGCTTCTATTCTCTTCTTGTCTAAATTGTTGATCTTTCACGTTTAACTTCCATACATGGCTACACTCCATACAAATACTTTCAGAAACGACTTCCTGACATTTTAATCTATACTCGTTGTTAACAAATTTTTCTTCTTAAGAAACGCTTTCCTTTCCATTGCCAGTCTACATTTCATATTCTCTCTACTTCGACCATCATCAGTTATTTTGCTCCCCAAATTGCAAATCTCCTTTACTACTTTAAGTGTCTTATTTCCTAATCTAATTCCCCCAGCATCGCCCGACTTAATTCGACTTCATTCCATTATCCTCGTTTTGCTTTTGTTGATGTTCATCTTATACCCTCCTTTCAAGGTACTGTCCATTCCGTTCACCTGCTCTACCAGGTCCTTTGCTGTCTCTGACAGAATTACAATGTCATCGGCGAACCTCAAAGTTTTTATTTCTTCTTCATGGATTTTAATTCCTACTCCAAATATTTCTTTTGTTTCCTTTACTGCTGGCTCAATATGCAGATTTAAACAGAATGAATTCATAGTGTATGGATAAACTAAATCCCTTCCTTTTTCAGTTATTTTTTGGAATACTGAAAAGCAATCTTAAGAGGATATTCCTTTCATGCAGCCATGTAGAGTATGAAACGTGGACGCTCCAAATAAGTGCAATTTTTTACAAACTATATTAGTATATAGATGTTTTATCGTTAAGATAATTGTTTCAATGAGTTGCTTAGGTCCTGTTCGGTTTGCCTCATATCGTTGAGGTGAACCTGACTTATGATATCTGGAATGAACACCAAACATAATTATATGCATTCTTGTATTATATGAGTAATTATATGAATTCTTCGGTGACAAAAAACTAAGCAGAAAATTAGAATTAGCTATTGTATAATGTATGTGCTTAATTCTCTAGGTCTACGATTTGCGACCGCAAGTAATAACCGGTTTAAAAATAAACATTGTGGTTCAAGACTGGAATTATAAAGAAGTATATAAGAAATTTTGTATGTTGTCTTATAAAATGCAAATATTTCTCGATGATTAAGTTACATGTACCAAATAAGGGCCGCTTCCTAACCTTCTGCCTGCCATTTTATGTTCTGCTGCGTTACCTCGTTCAGTGAAGGAGGTCTTTACCTTATTTGCTAGGCACGTTACATCTAATGCAGTGGCTATTGGTATGAAGCATTTTTACTAATAAATAGATATTTATGAACAGAAATTCTACCTTATTAAGGTAGTAGCATCAGTTTCGTAATATGCAATTTCTTTCAAAGCAGTAAACTCACATAAGTTTTACACTGGTTGAGGAAAATCCATTGCGCTCCATACAAGGCCCGGTTAGGCCTTATAAGGCACCTTCTTGCTTCTATCGACTGCTGAGCACTATTTGGAAGTTTACGCGTAAAGCCAACGCATATTTAATTGTGAGCACATCTCGACATACCTCACGTAACATGTATTTGTCATTTCTAAATTAATTATATTTTTTCATTTTTACGACACTACTATTTGGTTGTTGTAAGAAATATTTAAAAAAATATTTTAATTTTACATGCCTTATTAGTAATCTTTATGAAGAGGCGTTCCGCCTATCGATAAATAAATTTTTAATTTTTAGTAATTTTAACTGAACTACTTGAAAATATTACATTCATGAATTTATAACTTTAATTCAGGAACGAGTGGCTTACTGAATTATTATTTTTTTATGCAGTCACGGTAAAATGGTGAACATGGACTGCAGATAATTTAAAGAGACCGATGGGACTTGTTGCTAATGGGATGTCTTTCCGGAACGCATCGCAAACATACGGTATCCCCCGACGTAAGTTACGCAACAACTTAAGATCTATAGTAACAACAAAAGAATGGGACGGAGACCTTGCTTGGACGAAGTTCAGGAAAGAGTGGTTTGCAAAAGAATTTTTTTCGACTGGTTGAAGTTGGGTGACCAATTCCAGTGAAAGTGCTCGGACGATATTCATTTGTATTTTGTGAAACGAATAGTTTGCGATTGGCTGGACGCAAGTGGCTCAATCTCTTTCTCCGAAAGCACCCAGGCGTTGCAAGAAGGAAGACACAACACATGAAACCAGGAACAGTTGCAGTTCTAAACAAGATGATCGTAAACGATCAATTCCAGGCGGCCTGGGTGGCCGAGCGGTTGTAGGCGCTACAGTCTGGAACCTCGCGACCGCTACGGTCGCAGGTTCTAATCCTGCACCGGGCATGTATGTGTGTAATGTCCTTAGGTTAGTTAGGTTTAAGTATTTCTAAGTTCTAGGGGACTGATGACCTCAGATGTTAAGTCCCATAGTGCTCAGAGCCATTTGAACCATTTGATCAATTCCAAAAACCAATAGCTGTCTTGTTCGAATTGGAGCTATTTGACAAACACCGCGTATCTACAACACGAAAAAAGATGTCGACATTCACTCCACAAGATTCTTAACGTTTTGGCGAATAAAAGTGAAAAACGCTTACATTGCTCCAGAACATGAGGAAAATATTAACATTGTCTCATGTGGCAGTGTAGTTGGGCAGGTTATTCCTCGAATGGTCCTTTTCAAAGGAAAGCGACGCAAGGCCGAATCGGAAGACTATTTGTCACCTGGAATAGCGTTACCAATGACAGATAAGAGCTAAATAAATACTTTGACTTTCACCAGATGGGTGCATCATTGTACCGAGAACAAGCCTATAAAAGATCTTATTTTGATGTTTGATGGAGCGTCGTCACATTTGGACCCTGAAATTGCTTGCCCAGTAACACCACCCATGAGTTGCAACCAACGGATAGATTAGTATTTGAACCTTTTGAGTCTTACTGGTATGATGAAGTTCATCTGAACTGGTCCAAACATAAAAAGGAAGAAAAATAGAGCATTTCTTAAACGTGTGTTTCAAAAATCTTCGGCAGTGCATAGGCAAAAACAGCATGACCAGTAAATACCATGTCTAGGTTCCACACAACAGGTATTTATCCTTTTGATCGAAAAGTTATTCCAGACTCTACATTTACTCCCTCCCGTCCAGCACAGCGTCGTGAGTCAGAATATGCCCCAGAAATAGTTACACTGCGAAAAATACAATCACTCCCAAAGCTTTCCCGAAAAATGAGTAGCCTGTTATAAAAATACAATTAATTTGGTTCGAGCGAGGGATATGCAATAACAGTCAACAACGCTTGTCGAATGTTCTTTCTCCTTTACACAAGCACCACGCAGGATATGACGATAGGTACTGCTTTCGATCTTCTGTCACATACACTCGATACCATTAACTTAGACGATCCTCCTCCTATGCATGAGACTTACCTGTTTCGTAGTACGGCAATGTCGATGACGATGCGGCGGTCGTCCTCTTGTAGATTATTCCTGTTTATCCGATGATTGGCTTCATGATTCTCGATGCGCAGAGAGGGGAAGAGGTGTGCTTGAAACTCTTAGAAATAAAATACTTTCTTCCACAAGCTATCCACTTTAATTTGTTAGGCACATATTGTGGGCTTACTGCAAAAACCCACTAACTACGTTTTAGCTAGTTGCGAGGAAAATGGATTTTTATATTCCTTAGTGGGCCATAAATAACTAAATCAAGAAATGAATTGTTGCAATGCAATAACTAACTAATGGTGATATCTAGTAAACGTTAATGCATAAATAGCTTGTTAATGCTTTATAACTTTTTATTAATTAACATGAAATACAAATATTGCATCACATAATTGGTTTTGGTAGTCATCATAGTAATTATTTATCAACTTGAGCAAAGTTACATAAAAAACACTTTACTGACTAATTTTAATCACAGTAATGAGTCATGTTATAATATCACATAACAATTGAAAAACACTGTGGAAGGTTCTTTTCTTCTCCACTCTATACATTTGCTCCGCTGCTGTCGCTGTCTTCTACACTTGGCTCAGGAACTGTGTCAATGGCTGCAGCTCATGTAGGAAGAGATTCATACCAAGAGTGAAATTCTTCAGGAATGACACCATTTTTGCGTAAGTGAATCCGGCAGTTCATTTTCTTTTTGCTTATTGGCAGAATGTTAGGATAAAGATCTTCTAAGTGAATATTTGCCATAGTTAAAGGACGTCCTTTTCCAAACTTATGTATTTCTTCATAATCCGATGTGTGGTCGTATCTGTATTCGATCACTCCTGGATTGGTTTCCTGGTAGCGAAAAGATTTCACTTTTAGCCAGGTAACTTTATTTCCATGAATGTCAGTACTTCTATTTTTAATGATAGATGTTGAAAGTACAGACAAATCCTTGAATTCTACATTTTTTCATTTCATGTTCTGCATAAGGAGAACTTTCCTTGTTTCGAGCTGTTTTAGATCTTGCAAGTCTGAATATATTAAGCCAATTCTGAATAGTATAAAAAGGTACATATATTTCGCACATTCAATTGCACTGTGTATGCTATCCATTTCCATGGAGGTGTGGCCAGATTCGAGAAATTTGTCTAAATTCGTTGTCTGAACCAGGTACAGAAACAATGCAGCTACGTTTAGATTCCTGTTTTGACCGCCGCAGGTGTCAGAGAAAAACGAAATGTGCTTTATACCTGGTCGAAGCTGTTTAATATACTTCGTGATGCAGGAATTAATTTCGGAGCTACCTCTCTTTCCGTTTAGCTCAGTCCAAGCGTAGCAGAATGCATCATTTGGCTCAGATAACTCATAGTTAAATTGTATGTACAGATTTTCAGGCTGTAGTACATCGGGCTGACTTAACTTGCAGGTATATGCAAGACCGATTGCAAATCAAACGTGGAACAAATAACTGTCTTTTCTACCTTACATTTTTCTTTATCGGCGACTTTTGCTTAGTTGCATTCATTTTTCCTTGCAATATGCTCATTTCAGTCTGCTTCTAAAGCTTTCTCTTCTTCATTACTTTTTGATTTCTCATAACTTACACATTTTTTTGGCTTATAGAAGGCCAGATTATAGTCCTGACAAAATACTCTTCTATAAGTTACTTCACTGACTGGTTCGGAATCCTTACATTCTTCTTTTTATAGACTATACATCTTGGATATACTTAGTTTGGAGTCTAAATACAGTCTTTTGTGAATTTCCTTGAGTAGTGAGATATCACTGTAGGAAACTTTTCTATGTGGTCTTTAACTTTCTGCACTCCAATAGGTTTAGTTTTATTATGAGGAATTCCTTTGCCTCTCTTATCACTTCCTACGAACAGTCCACTCTCGCCTTTTCCCTTATGTGCAGTGACTATTACATCAGCCAAAATACAAAGAGCTTTAATAAAGAAATTTCTTATATTCTCTGACTTTTTTATTGTCTTTGTTCAGGTAGTAGACCTTAGAATCTTTACGTATTTTCAGTGGCTGAGCAATACTTCGTCTCTGTGCTGGAGTTAAACTCAGTGTGTTGCAAAGAATGAAATCCTTTTGTCTTGTATAAACACAGTCCCAGAAGCTTCTACAAATAGAGTTCCTAATTTCATCAGAGAAATTGTTTTTGTACGTATATCTACATCTTTCACAGTTAACTGGCTTTCGCTTTTTGTTTTCAATTTTACACTTCTTAATTACATTCTTCTTCCAATTTTTGGGATCATTTTTCTTCCATCTTGATCGTTTACCACTAGTAGTTCCCTTTACAGCACTGATTACTTTGCTCAGGAGATCCGTACTATCTGTATCACTCGAATCTGGTTCGTAGTTAGGATCCTGAGTCAAAATCAACCGCTTCTACACTCTGATTGACACTTTCACTTAAGTGATTCCCCTGTGAATTCACCCGATACAGTTCCTGCTTCGGTGTATCTTCCCCAATTGACTCTATGAGGACGTCATTGAATAATCTGGGTGAATCATGAACTCTGCTTCCAGTTGCCACACTTGGAGATACATATTCATTACCTTAAAGTAAAAATATGAATTAAAATTAATTTATTAATTTTAAAATGGCAGTATACTGTAACAGTTCAGTTAGTTCCTTTCATGTTCACAGTATTGTATTATTCTATTGCTTACCTGCAATATCATCTGCTGTGAGTATCGTTTTCCTGGTTAATGATACAGTCGGGGCACTTCCTGAATACGTTTTGGAATTAAACACACTCTAGGCAAACAGCAAAATGCTGCCGCACTCACTGAACTAACAGCAGCTACTGCGACAATAGGCTCTTATTCAAGCAAACTGAAATAATCGACAATAATGCTGTTCTTGCATTGTTCACGCATTGTAGTATAATGATATTATTACAGCCTATGTGGAATCACATGCATTGTTTTTGGCTGTTGGAAATACGATACACATATTTACCACAGTCTGATAAACGAATCTGATGTAAGAAATACAAGCTTGCATCAGTTGACTTATAAAATTTAAATCCAGTAAGTTGTGGTTTCTTTTTCTGCTGAAATCCATTAAGTAAACTTGAACGATTCTCGTTGTTCAAATTATTTCACCAATCATATTGAAAGGTACTGGAAAAATCATTCAAATACACCTGAATGATTTTTGCTGTACAAAACAATCACTTATGTACTTAGTGGAATCTTGACATATCTCTCTAACTCCTTAGAGTGATAAATGCTCTTAACCTGGTTTCTCGAGACGAAAGATATTCGATTTGTGATACTGTCTGTGTACATAACTCGAAAATGTCAAAAACTGGGGTTAACGGGTTTTGCAGTAAGCCCACGATATAGAACAAGATACGTCCATACACCAAGGTGACAAGAAGAGCTATGTTACAGTCATTAAAACAAGAGAAGTGCAACGTTTTTAATTTTTCCGCCGCCCTCTGAGATCACTTTAATGAGGTGTAATATGGCTTAATGTATCTTTGGCGCATTCCACTGACGCCTGTATGAATTAAGCAGTTCTTTTTTTCTATACAGGTAAACCTTATAGGTACTTTCACACTGTCCAATGATTCTAGCTCACTTAAAAGTGGGCCATGTTCAGTAATGGACACTTCAAGTGACTTCCACCTTGCAGACATTGACATACCTAATGGCCACGATTGTTGTTCCCATAGAATTTTGCGTCCTTTAGAGCTGAAGAAGGAAATCCAAAAACCCCAAAAGAAAGCATTAGGTTACAAGGTCAGGTCGTACATAAGACACTATTCATTGAAAAGCAACTGTATCAATGGTTATAAGGCAGATATAACTCACAAAAAAGTTTCCACTGCAAGTGAAGAGTAATCACAAGGACAAACACAAAAATAAAGATTCTGCTGAAGCAAGCAACAGTTGTGTAAGCAAGAAAGTATTGCAACAGAATGACTGGTTTTGTCACGTGCACTGTATAGACGGAACAGTTGACATGAGACTCTGCAAAAAATGTAAGAATATGTGCGTAAAGATTATGTACAGTTGAAACCCAAAGAGAAATTGCGGAACTACTTCTGTCTCTTATGCGAGAAAAGAATTAAATGAGACAAACCAGTTTCGTGAGTCATTATTAATGTTTTCGTTGGAAGTGTAGTGTTTCAAATTATTATTTTTATGAGTAAGAAACTTACTTGTGTCACAACAATTTTGAATGCTGTATAGTAACCTGAAGAGTTAAAAAGGAGAAAGACTGCAGTCTGTGTCAACAGGTAATTACGAAGTGATTGTCAAAAAAATAGAATTATACAAACCTATGTATTATCTCATTTCATTTCTTATTCATATAAAAGTACATTAAATGTCTTCCACCGTGTTCACATAGTTTTCTTACCATTTACGTTCTCCAAAAGTCTAATATGAATCCGATGTGGCTACGGACGATATTTGGAACAAGAGCTACTATGATGGATCAAGCCGGCCGGTGTGGCAGAGCGGTTCTAGGCACTTCAGTCTGGATCCACGCAACGGCTACGGTGAGGTGTGCCTTGTTTGTTACAAGTACCTTCGAATATATTCTTCGATTCTGTGACGCCCACTGCAAATCCACTGTAAGGTGATATTTAAAAAAATTGCCAAATTCAGTACAACGTAGGACTACAGGACAAGGGCCTGAACGAAAGAATAACGTTCAGTTGTGAAGTGAATGTCAGAACAGATCGAAACGGCTAATGGTTGTAGCAGCTGCTGATGAATGTGAAGGTGGTGGTGGTGGTTATGCTGGTGGTGGATATGGTAGGGGTGATTGTGACGATGCTGATGGTTAGTGGGAATGGTGGTAGTGGTAATGTTTACCACATACCTCCTACATGGTGTGCCAAACGTTTGCTGCTACCTCTAGTTTGCATAACAATTGCATCCCTGATCCCAGATGTTGCATGCTGAGTATTCGGTGTCTGCCACATCTTGAGAAATCGTTATCAGAAAGCAAATCAGGTGTCGCTTGATATGAAGTGGTCGATACGATATGAACATATGGTACCTGCAGCCACAAAGGCTGGAGCGTTATAATTCCAAAGTGGCTTTATTACGGTCGTTTGGATACGCTATATCAACTAGGTTACAGGCGTTGCATCGCGAGTTACGTACAGTGATGAGCGAAAATATTGACCGCTGCCCACTGCGAGAAATATTGCCACCCGGTGACGTTGACATGGTAAGCAAGGTATATAAGCGCTGCAGAGATCTATGACGAATAATTCTAGCGATGATGCGGGTGGCATATGTGGATATCCATTGATGTAACCAACTTTGACAAATGGCAGATTATTATGGTCCAGCGCCTGGGAATAGCGGAGCTGGTCGGAGGACGGTAAAACCATGGGTTGGTGATATGGTATCCGAGTCCACGTGCCATCACAGAACGTGGATGTCGGAGTCTTGTCCAGTCTGTAAAGTACGATAAGCGGCGATCTGTGGCTCACCTGACGACTGAGTACAATTCTGATGCAGACACAAGTGTTTTCGATCACACTGTTCAGCGCACACGTAGAACATGTGGCTAATCAAATAATGAGATGATGACAGTTACCTGCTCCGATGCTCACTGGACCACACTGTTAATTAGAATGGCAGTGGACACTGGATTGGACCATAGATCAATGGAAAGGAGTCGCCTGACCTGGTGAATCACGTTTCTTGTAACTTTAGATCAGTGGTCGTGGCGAGATCTACCATCATCCAAGTGAAGGACTTCTACAAACATGCACCACATTACGGATGTGGCCTGGTAGGGGCCCTATTTTACTATGGGGGACACTTACAGTGGCTGCTATGGGAACTGTGGTAGAAATCGAAGGTACCATGACTGCCGTGGACTACGTTAACTATATTACGGATCATTTTGATCTTTTCCTGCTTGATGTCTTGCCCGACGAGGATGATGTATTCCGACAGGATAGCTGTTTGTGTCACAGGACCGCAACCGTTCCACAGTGGTTTGAGGAGCATGTAGTGAAATCACACTGATTTCCTGGCCACCAATTTCTCTTTATCTGAACCTGATGTAACATATTTGAGAAGTTTTCAGATTCCATTTCTGCTCCCAGTAACCATGGCGTCGTAGTTTAGGGGAACTGCGTGATCTGTACATAGTTGCGTAGTGCAAGATACTTCTGGAAATCTGCCAAGAATTTATTAAATCGATTTCACGCAGAATCTCTTCTGCATGGTGTTTCAAAAGTGGACCAGCACTTTGAAACAAGTTAGAATGGAGTGTGGTGGAAGTGACACAGAGCATCAGTGTATCCTTACCTCATCGTATTTCATTTTGGGATGGTTCGAGGGAAGTAAGTTTCTGTTGAGGCACTGATATCCGTAATTCTATCGGCATGAGGAAATTATATTTGCAGCCCTTGGAATATTAAGGCCAAGTTCTTGTCTTACGCGTCAGCCTTTTATTGTATCATCTCCGAATATCGATGGTTCACTAACATGATTCTCTGGTCGTGATTATGGACAGGTGTCAATGCAAGTAGCTCTCGTCCGTTTTTCAGACTTCGTAGTCACCCAGACTGACGACAAGGTTCATCAATAGGCAACAAGTCGAAAGAGAGTTTATGATGCCAACTGTCCAGTTGTGTATTTACATTCGTCTACCATTCTTCCGACAAATCTCTGACGTCTAGTTCTTCCGTGTGAGGATGTGTGTATTTTCTCCACCTTTATTTAAATATCTCGGATACGTGCTCAAAGACTCTTTTGAGTAACTGAAATGACAGTCCTCAACTACGTAATGAAATAGTCTCGGACATTCTCGACTCTTTACACGCGTTGGCTTACAATTGTTTATGATGAAACATCTCGTTACTGAGAGCAGGGCGTACTCAGGTGTTCCTATACTTCGCTGCGATATCTCCTTGCACACAAAGACCACATTTGGGAATTTCTAAAGATCCGTTACCTACGCGAAAGCCATGTGAGATATACGCTACGTGGTGGTTTCACCTCACCCATTAGTAACATGTGTGCACTTGCGTGTCACAGTCTCAATCTTTTGCATAAATGTAAAGGACTACGATGTAATGCATAATTTTTGTGCTTCCTAGGTTTTCGTACGGCAGCAGATAAACCATACAGAGTGGCAGACACTTTCTCTAACTCTGAACTTCCGATGTGGTCTGAGTATTCGCGTCGGCAGAATGCGCATCATAATTCAAGAATAGTTAATATTATGCTGAGGCCATACATATTATCAGCACTAACGACGGATCGCGACGTATCATGAGTGTATTCAGAGTTCGGAGGAACAATTATCAGATTCGGATTTTATCTAGGAATGAAGTTTTATTTACTTCAAATCCGACCCCAAAGCTGACAGAGCCGTCTGGACCTAGTGTTGGCCGTTAGGCATACGAGAGGTCTAAGCCTGTGTCGTTGATTTCTTCTCTGCGATCCACATTAACCGGAATGTACGAGAGAGACAGAGTACACTCTTATTGCTGTAGCTGGAACCACTAGACTAGCTTAAGAGCTGAACACATTCCCATGACATTGAATATCTGTCCACCACGTTTGCGTTTGAATAACTTTGCGTGAAGTCATGGCAGGCGAGAGATCCTTTTAGAGGAGTACTCTTGGCCTGTGAAGCGAATTACCAATGAGAATGTCCGGATTGTGCTCCTGAGATGGTATGGTTGAAAAGCATGATTATTTAAGTTATCTTGAGAGTTTCTTGTGCTCGTGGTCAGGAAAATCATTATAAAAACCTCTCGAATGGTTAACCTGTTTTGTTGAGATTGTCTGAAGATAAAACAAAAAAACCAGTTAGATACGGTGTATTGGCTGTTTACGACGTACCGGGTGATCAAAAAGTCAGTATAAATTAGAAAACTTAATAAACCGCGGAATAATGTAGATAGAGAGGTAAAAATTGACACACATGCTTGGAATGACATGGGGTTTTATTAAAATAAAAACAAAACACTATTGCTAGCCGCGTGAAAGATCTTGCCGTGCTTGGCGTCCCAGGTTCCCAGACCTCAGTCCTTGCAATTATTGGCTTTGGGGTTACCTGAAGTCGCAAGCGTATCGTGATCGACCGACATTTCTAGGGATGCTGAAAGACAACATCCGACGCCAATGCCTCACCATAACTCCGGACATGATTTACAGTGCTGTTCACAACATTATTCCTCGACTACAACTATTGTTGAGGAATGATGGTGGACATATTGAGTATTTCCTGTAAAGAGCATCATCTTTGCTTTGTCTTACTTTGTTATGCTAATTATTGCTATTCTGATCAGATGAAGCGCCATCTTACGGACATTTTTTGAACGCTTGTATTTTTTTTTGTTCTAATAATACCCCATCTCACTCCAAGCATGTGTGTCAATTTGTACATCTCTATCTACATTATTCCGTGATTTATTCAGTTTTCTAATTTATACTGACTTTTTGATCACCTGGTATATTTGCCAGGCCAGTGGTCGGATCTTGCAGTAAATCTGAAAGGAGATAAACTAACACAGACTTTACGTAGTGACATCGATAAATCTGTCTCTTGGCTCGAACCCGCGCCCCTCATTAAGCCATGTTTCATCACTAATTAGCGGTGCTTGTAGTTGCACAGTGTGTCCTGGTGCTTCACATCGCTGGCAGCATGAGGATTCCGGTCTTGGAGGGGAGTATGACTTCACACGATCCAATGGTGTCTTCTACGTCGAATCCAATAAATGTCCAGGATGATTGTCCGGATCTGAGCTACCGTAAACCCTAAAACCACATTTCCTGTAAACACGTTAAATTTAAGTGTGATAGAGCACCGTTTGTTACTTGGGTATCGCAAGGAGTAGATTCCTAAAAAGGTGGGCCACTAAAGTAGCGTGTAATGTATCAGTGTGAGACTAGGTGTTGTCCGCTCTCCGCTGGAGGACTTGGTCTGTGAGAAATGAGTATGTTCTGTGAAAGTTTAGAACTCTCATTTTATCATTGAGTTACACAGAGTGATAATGTTACGAACTTTCATGGATGATGCAGAATGTTAAATGTATCAATTTGAGATAAGAGGCCCAGGTCCGGAAAGAACCGAGTCGAAAGCTACAAGCGACACCTCTTGCAAAGGGAAAAAAGTGCTGGTACTCCTAAAGCTAAGACTGTAGGGCATGCAACTTTCAGAGATGGAAGTATGGAACAAAACAAGAAAAAAATACTACCTTAAGGCCTATGGACATTTATTCAGTAGAAGAAATGTGTTTAAAGGTAGCGAAGATGAAACGGCGCTCATAGCTCTTAAATTATCAATTTCAGAGCCTGCATTGACTGTACTTTTTTTTTGTTTTGGTCCATACTAACTTCTCGAAAACTATGGGAACCAAGAGCTTGCACTAGAGGAGATACAGTTCACAGTGTAAAGAATGCATTTTAAATCCCATGTTTACTAAATATTTTTAATTGTTTTCGTCCATAATACCACATCTGTTACTTGCCTACCTTTAGTATTCGCGACAACACTACTGATATGCGTATTCTACTGTCAGGGATATCAGAACCATTTTCGCTTGTAACTTTCGACTCGATCGTTTCCAGATCAGGGTTCCTTACCTCATATTGTTATGTTTACTCTTCTCCATCATCCTGGAAAGTTAGTGGCATCCTCACGGAATGACACAGTTTAACAGTTCTAATTGTCATTTAGGCCTTTTGTAAATCAGTAGTCACTATCCATGCCCGCAGTAAAGAGCATTTCGATTTCACGGTTATTATACATAATTCATATATGTGTATATATGCAGACTGAAGCGACGAATGAAAATTTCTACCAAGGCCAGGATTCGTACCTGGGTCTTCTACTCACCAAGCAGCTCAGCTAACAGCTACACCACCTTACCACAGTGGCACTGCATAGTTGCAATGACTACCCTAGCACGCTTCGCTCCTCAACACAAATTCTCAACCACGGCTCAGCTAACTTGGTATTCCCCCTAAAGTGGAACCGGTCTCTGGTTCAAATGGCTCTAAGCATTATGGGACTTAACATCTGAGGTCATCAGTTCCCTAGACCTAGAACTACTTAAACCTAACTAACATTAGGACATCACACAGAGTCATGCCCGAGGCAGGATTCGAAACTGCGACCGTAGCAGCAGCGCGGTTCCGGACTGAAGCGTCTAGAACCGCTCGCCCACAGCGGCTAGCCAGGTCTCTCGAACCACATAGTTTCATTTGAAAATAATATTCTTTGCCTCAATGGAATAAATGTGACCATTTGCTTGGTATGTCGTTGATAGCTCTCCTTCCAACCGTTATCTCGCCGAATAATGTTTGCAGTTTTCGTGATATGCCAACATAATTTTTGCTGTGTACCAATTGAGAGGTATACAGTACACACCATGAGATCTTTGTCGATCCATTATGCATCAAGAGAGACACCATAAGAGGCCGTCACATCACAAGCACAAACCCCTATCTGGCGACTCTCATTTGCATGCAGCAGCATCCAGGTGCCGCTCAGAAATCAGGACCTCTTCCTTCACTGTGTCGTATACATCCACCGATAGTGAAGAAAGCCACCGTAGAGAGTGCTGTCAACCACGGACTACACTGCTTCTTTCTGGTGCTAACGGACATGAAAATCCTTCTGCCAACGGGCACCAAACAAGACGTTCCATGAACAGTCCAGGTCAGTGGCTGCAGTCAGCTGAGCATAGTACTCTGAACCTATTTCAGTAGAAGCTTTTTATGGAGAACTAGGATTATTAACAGACTGTATGCAAACTACTATAAGTTATACTGACAATATCATAGACTTCCCAGAGACAGCCATTTTGTTTAGGTATCATTTTATTGGTTTCATAACATCAAGTGTCACATTGCATCAAAGTTAACTATTATTTTGTAAGATACTCTCAATAGATGTTATTAATTATTTCTTATTATGTTGCGACATTTCTGTTAAAGTGCGACCATGTCTGACAAGCGTTTAATTCCTAAGAATGTCATTAGCCATCTGTAAGGACCTGTAAATCACACAGTTTTCCGTTACTATGGATGTTTGGGCTGAATTACCAGTAGAACTAGGTTGCTATTCATAGCATTTTGGTGACCACGAAAATCTTTAACTATCGTCCTCGTCGGCAGATAGATTGACTTAAGTAAATTGTTATCGAGTTTTAAAGTTTATTCACGCTTTTTCGCTATGTCCCAGCATTTTGGCGAGAAAAACTGAAAATTGCTGACAACGAATTTCGTCATAGCAAACAAACAGCATTCTCGTCGGCAACCGGTGGCGAGAAAAACTTAGCAGTACCGGAGAAAAAAACAAATTAAAATTAAGCAGGTAAACCTTTTTTATTTTTACTCGATGCTTAGAGTACATGATTATTTTTACTGATTTTTTTGGCAACATTGCGGGGCTTCATTCTGTGATTATTACGCTCTAGTACTGATAATCCCTTTCGTATCCAGGAAGATTTTTGTCTATTGCATGCTCTGTACTCAGAATACATTTTAGAACTGACCGGACAGGAATGCCTCCTCCAGCGCATGCCAAATTTACTGCAACACCTGTCTGCAACCCTGGCCGAACTTAAACAAAGCAATAAAGACGACCGTCAACAACAAGCATTGCAATGAAAGATGCCGCACCACGCCTTTCCGTCATTCGACCGAAATATTAAGTCCTGATACAACACAATCCAGAGACTGGAGCTATACATATTACCTCACACATCACAAATAAGGTGATGTAGAACGAAAATCATTTTTGTTAGCATATGCAGGTCCTACGTACTTCAGAAATTTTCACCGACTTATGAGCTAGCGGCTCTTCCGAATTCCTACAATAAAGAAACGCTTACGACTCATTTCAACTCGCAAATTCATAATACTGCCACTAGTATTCTGTGATTCAAATAGTCAAATAAATTCTATAAGAGCTGATTACAGAATTACAGGGTGGTATTTAGGATGTAAATTGTATTGTGCAAATTATCAATATAAAAAACCTTATGCAGGCTCACCAATTCGCTTCGTGCTTATCACGAATTCCTTGACAGTAAATTAAAAAAGGACCTGCTTAGTCAAACAAACATGTCTTTACTAAATTGATGCCACTGTCTTCGACATACGATCAACACCGTATCTCCCGAAGCAAAGCAATGGAACGCTGTTGGTGTGTTCATTACCCCTAGAAACGCCAAGCACGGGCAAAAATTGTCTTCACAGTTTTATTTTTTAAAAATGTCATGGCAAATATCCTTCTATGCTTTTGGGCCTGTTTCTATTTGTCTGTTACCTTATAATACACTACGCTGTACGATTCTATGGTTACATTTTTATAATTGCTAGTACAACATAGGAACTTTACATCCAAGGTCACATTTTGCCCGGGACTGGTACTCCACGTGACCATAATTGTTACTAATTTCCGTACAACCACCAAGGTTGGGCGAAATTGACCCCTACGTTTTTCTTTCTTTTATTCAGTTGGCAACCTCGAACATGAGTTTTACGGTGGTTTGTTGAGCTTCTAATTATTGAGTTTCACTTTCATTGTTGATTTTAGACTTCTCATTATTACTATTATCAGTTTGTCACAGTAGAGCGACGCCTTTATTGCAAAGAAGATTTCGTAAGATGAGTTATAGAGGCTTAAAAGACGAAGAAGTTCTGTTACTCCACGACGAATTATCAGATTTAAGTGATTTTGAGTCATATCATACAGAAGTAGAAAAGGATTCCAGTGAAGAAGCGGAGGACGATGAAGAAGAAACAAACCATGCAGGTAACGCTCCAAATAAATTTGTTACAAGTTCTGGCAGAGTGCATTTTGCTGAACCTCCGAGACATAGTAAAAGGGATTTTGGTAACATAGTCCGTGAACGTCAAGGTATAACCAGTGCTGGGAAAGAAACAAGCAAATGTGAATGATTTCCAAAATTTTCACTCCTGAATTAGTACGGAAAATACTTGACCACACATATGTAGAAGCTGAAAGAGAAAACGTATCACCCGTTAGCGATTCTGAAATATATGCATTGATGGGAATTTTAGTTCTGATGGGAGTTTACCAGGACACCAATATTTCTTTATCTGATTTATGGTCAAATTTATTGGGAAGAACGATTTGTAGAGGATCTATGGGTAAGACAAGAGCATTTCAGCTATTGAAATTTTTTCGCTTTGATGATAAAGTATTTGAAGTATTGAATGGAATATTCCCACGGCACTTCAGAAGTGGACATGACTATACAATTGATGTAATGTTGTGTCTTTTCAGAGGTCGTTGTACATTCAAAGTTTTCCTCAGAGACAAACCTGGAATATATTAATTATTAGTCAGAATGCTTTGTAGTGAAACTGAAAGATACATAATGAAAATGGAAGTGTATGCTGGAAAAGACAGTAGACCCGGTAGGGAACGAGGTCCTCTTGAGATTGTGAAGAAACTAGTGGAGCCAATAAAGAATACAGTCTACAATGTCACAACTGACCCCTTTACACTTCTGTGGAGTTGGCGGACATTCTCTGTGAAGACTACAAACTTACATTGCTTGGGACATTCAAATCAAACAGAAAACATGTACCGCAGAAACATAAGACGACAGCTTTCAGAAAGCTGTATTCCTCCAAATTCGCATTCACAGACCCATCTTGTAAGAAGCAGCCAGTAACAACTGTCTCTTTCATCACCAAGGACAAACCAAAGAAAAATCTGTTGATGTCGTCTACTCAATATCGTAATGCAGGAGTAGAAGTTGATACACCAAAAAAAAAAAAAAAAAAAAAAAATAACCACATAAACCTGTACTGTAATTCTACTAAGAGAAGAGTGGGTACCGTAGATCAAATGGTTAGGACATACTCTACAAAAAGGGGTACGAGAAGATGGCCACTACTAATGTTCTACAGCCTACTTGATATAGCTACAGTTAACTCATACACACTGTTCAAGATGAATGCGCCTAAATGGAATGAAGGGAAATCAAACGCCAGAAAACTGTGTCTCCATGAATTAGGCCAAGAACTTTTGAAACCATAAGTAGAAGAGCGAGCCATGGATTTGAAAGGACTCCAGTTGCCTGTTATTTGCGCGATGGGAGAGATCCTTGGAAAGAAACTAGAGGTAAACAAAATTGCTCCCAATGAAGAACCAACTAGGAAAGCAAGGTGCTACTCATGTTTGAAGAATGCAAGTAACCAGAGAGCAAGAGACAACATCACAAAAACCAAGCTAGCATGTGGAAGCAGTGGGCTCCATCTGAGTTAGACCCAGTCAGCATCAACCATTTTGTGTGCAGGAGGTAAATGTCATGTCTAAGTGAAAAGTGTTTTCCGAGAGTTTTTAATGTGCAATAACATGTATTTTAGCAAGTGTTTTCATTTCTGTTGCTGAAACTTTCTCTCAATGACAAAGCTGTATTATTCAGTTAATAGATCAAATAGTGCATAGAAACTTTAGACAGCCTTTCTATTCACTTACAAAACTTCTTATCTTGTTTACACAAACTTTCATTGACCAAGATTTGACCATTCTTGCTTGTTACCTTCACCCTATGAGTGTAAAAAAATTAATCTTTCAGTTTTGTTGTCAATATTTCCTGTTAAAATAAATCTCAATGGAAACAGAATTACATAATATATATACATATTACAACAACTTACCAGATTTAAAACTTATTGTAGTACAGGAAAAATTTGCCCTTACTTGGTGCTCCGTGTAACCTAAAATACCTTCGTGTTTCTAGGGTTACGCGTAAAGAGCCAGGATGACCAAGTATCCCGCAGGGCCAGGTCCAGAAAAAACAGGGCACGCATGCCACTCAACTGAAACAGTCCGAAAACAAGTTTATAAATTCTAAATTACCATCTCGTTCACGTTGCGGAGTAAACCACGAAAAAGACAACTGATTCTATTGCAACGTACGTTATATGTAAAAATAGCTGATATAGGGAAGGGTTGTGCAATACGAAGCACGACCGACAAAAACAGCAGGTACTCAGACATACTACAATGGTTGAAAATAAGAAGTCAAATACAGTTCATAACGAACACGTCCCAATTCAAAGTTTTCAGGGACGAAGCGTCAACTAAATGCCACCACTGCTGGCAATAACAAGTTGACGGGTGTAGCTCTTGGAGTTTACAAAGTGCTGATGAATTTTCAAATGGGTGCAGTGTTGTCATTTGCAGTTGCTAACATGCAGGCGTACTGAAATTTAGGAATGCCGAAGTTAACAGACTTGCAAACTTCGCTGTTCAGCTACAGCAGTCAGGAAATCAAAGCGAAACGAAGATTTCAACGGATGTTGATGTATGAATAATATACGAAGCAGGCTACGTTGGTAGTTGTACATTCTAATAAAACAACGAATTTACTAGGTCTATAGCACTTCAATGCTTTCGGCTTCAGTGTTCACGAGGGTGCGTATCAAGTTCAAATTTATGCTCCGAATGCAAAGTTAAATCAGCTGTTGCAAAAATGTGTCTAATTTTTTTCAGAAGGAACAAGTAGTATCAACAGTTACATAGCACACATTACTCTGAAACCGAGTGTGGTGCCGAAATTTACCGAAGCATGCAACATTCCTTTCTAGTTGAAACGTAAAGTACATCAGTAACTCGATCGTCTTGAACAGATTGAGGCTATCGAAGCCGTAACCAGCAGACAATGGACATTACCGATTGTATCTGCACAGACGCACAGAAGCCGAGCAATTTTCTTCGCATCTGAGGAGATTTAAAAGCTACAGTTGTATCTCAATCTATTATTGATTGATGTCTTATTCGCAAGCCGGAGTACCTGACACCAAAATTAACTCATTGTGTGTCCTTTTCCAGGCTGGATCTTAAAGAGCATAGTGGGAAATCCCTGTGGATGAGGAAACACAGATGTTTATGGTGATAACGAACAGTACCCAGTAGAATTTACAGGAATTAATTCAGATCACTGTAAACGCAGTGAATTACACTGATGTCGTAATTGTCTCATGCGCAACCCCACAGGAACTGTTACAGAATTAGAAGTACTTAGGACAAATATAGTCTGTATATCAAACTGACGCCACAATATACTGACGCCGTTAAAAACTTTCCAACTCCCGATAACGTAAAGCAATTATGTTACGTATTAGAACAAATGAATTATGAAAAAAATTTCATCCTGATGTAGCTTCCATCAGTGAACCACTGCACAAGTTATTACGTAAAGCAAAGTAGTTTACTTATGGCGATTCTGGGTCACATGACCAACGCTATTGACCTAGTGACGTCATCATCGTCATCAGGGAAACAGTCATCCTTATCTGCGTGAACTGAAATCCCCTATAGCCTCCCCTCACCCACTCTATCTCCAGTCAATCGTAATGTAGTATTACAAATCCAAGATAGCGATAATACTCGTACAGTGTAAGTGGAAATTTTAAAAACCTCTCCCCTGTCGTCAACCAATCACACTGTGCAATAACACTTATTTCCAACCACTCGTTGTGCACAAAAATCCAAGGTAGTTCAAAAATCCCACTGCATCAACGGGAATTTAGAAGCCTTGTCGCTCCCCATATTTCAAACTAGCCATAGTGCCACATTAAAACTCGAAGGTAAACTAAATAGACCAATGGTATGCATTATAGTTTGTGCCTCTTCCTCTTTCCAAACAACTGGAGTGTAGTGTTTAAATGACGTGTAAAATTACACAATTCGCGATGTACACTTCCCTATCTCCAACCAGTCACAACGTAGTACTAAAAGTAGTGCCAAATATGCAGTATATTACGTTACCCTCAACTTAAACTGGAACGTATCTATTACTTTCGTAAGACGTAAAGATTTTGTCAAAATTCATTATTTGTGTAGAAATATATACCTCTAAACTGATGCAAAATCTGCAGTAAAATAATTACTTAACCCTCAGACTAAAGTAATTGATATTCATTATTTGCCAGAAGACATAAATATAGTGTCAAAATACATTATTTAGACAAACATGTATACTTCTCACATACCTCCTCTCTACAATATCCGAAATATTTTTTGTCGTAAAATACGTTAAAATACCTCAGTTGCCTAAAATACCGAAATTTTGAACACTACGTTTGCGTTAATGACTTCCAAAACATTGTTTATGGATTGGTTCACCACTCACATTTGTAAATTTCATTGAAAGCTATATATCATTCGCCATTCAATATTAGAATGAGTAAATATATCTCTGTAAATAATAGAAACCCTTATTTCCTTGCAAACTATAAATTAAGAGTTGGTCATCAAGAGTTTCACCTTAAAGACCTTTACATAAAACTTGTGCATCTCAAAAAAAAAGAAAAAAAGGCTCCTGTGTCACATCCACAGCACCAGTTGCTACTAAGAGATACACACACATACACACAACACGATTTTGTATACGTGGGGAAGAAATAAGGTATTCGATTTTAAGAAGGTATGAGATGTTTTGTTATGTTATTTCACTTAAACCGTAGAACAGTATGGACTATTTATTATCATACAGTAAAAATGGAAACAGAGAGAGATGTGAAATCTCCAAAGACAAAGCCAGAGTCGATATTTCGAAATATCATTTATTGTTAGGTTACTCACACTACGCAACCACAATGAAGCTTCAAATATTATATATATTCAGCATTGTCTGCGTCCTTATCTAAATATATGCAAGATCACTACGAAAATACGAGAAAAATACAATTACCTTGTACTTAAGATTTCTCAGACAATTCAAACAAAGTAAAACTTCAAATTAAGTACTGCCATATCGAGTTTGCCTGTATTACTTATTGCAATATTCGCAGCTTGCATGATGGCACTACACGTAATAATTTTTAGATTAAGCTGCACTCGCTTGTGACAAAAGTTAGAAATGCATACTACACTTGAAAGATCTAGGGAGCATTAAACTTTTAATGTTATTTTTTCTCTAAACTTTTTTTTCTGTTCCTAAGGAGTGAGATCTTATTAATGTACACACTTTCGCATTCTTATCACACAAGACCTGTACAAAAATTAGATAAAAGATAAAGTTTAATCACATGTAAGTTTTCACACCCTTTGCAAGCACAATGAAGGTTCAAATTAAATATTTCTTCATATAAGTTCAGAATCTTGCCACACAAGAGTGATTATTTCTGTGAAGTTTAAATATAAGGTACTACACGTTATATCTGTGCCATTGCAGCAGTTTCCGTACCAGATACATTCTTACAGGAAACATATTCACGAAGATGTTGAAATTATACTGGCTATATGCCGCTTGTTTCAAAAACAGCAGGTAGGTCAGCGTCAACAATATTTTTCGCTGCTGATATATGTATAATGTTTTTGGAGGGCTGTGTTCCCAGAGGTCTCTGGCTCATTCCTATCGATATTTTCTCCAAATTTCCATTTGTGATGCACGTGTCATTATTTCATCACGCACAACCCATGCCTTGGTTAAGGTATTCTCTATTGAAGGACTACCAGAACCTATCGCAACGGACAATAATACACAGTTTTTGTCTCATGAGTTTAAATTATCTTGTGAAACCAACGGCTTTCACACTTCAAGAATGCAATGGCTCATCCCGAGACCAATGGACTTACTGAATGATCCTTACGAACTTCCAAGTCGCACATGACGAAGCTCTTTCAACAGTACAATAGAGATAATGCTTCATACATATTACAGTGCGGAGCTATTCTACGCGATGCACAACCTCCAGTGGAGAAAATACATATAAGATGGAATATTACTATCAATTTTAAGGCTCCTCATATTTCTACAAGCCGAGTTTCGACGTTAGACCAAACCGAAATTTTTTAAAACATTATGATCCAGTGCTCATTTCCGCGTACAAACATGAGAATACCATGCTCTCTCAAATACCGTCTCCGTAATGTTATGTTTAACATGTTTAAGATTAAACGATCACATGGAATCGCAACACATCACAAAAATTAAATCTGGTCACATTGTGCACAAATGCTTATAGGCAGAACTCTAAGGATCGTTTCTTTTACAGATCTGGAGGACCTATACACAGCCAGTTACCTGAGAGCATTCCGATGCAACTGATCCACTTACACTGTTCCCAAATTTCTATTTTCTAACTTGTAAATGCAATTTTCATGAGATTAGGCTTTCAAGATAAAAATGGTTTTATGTCTAGACGACGTTCTGGAATTAGTCAAACGTTTATAAGTTCTTTTTCTTAAAGTTATGAGTACAATTATTCTCATGATAGAACCCCCTAAGTATAACCGATCAAAATTATGAAATATTAAAAACTACTGCTTGATTTACAAATTATGCCAAAAAACACTATTTTATTCTAATACCTCCAAATATACAGTACCTTATTTTACCCAACATTTGTCATTTCTTGTAGTTCAAAAAGCTGTCTTTTCCTTACCGATTAATTATATTTACAACTTTGTAGCTCAGTTCTCATGCACAAAATCTTACCAGCATATTACAGTTCCGTATAAACCTAATTTCAGAACACACGTTAACAGATTGACACAGACTTACTTCTTGAAATATAAAATACGCGATTTTCAGTAGAGGCATTAGTGGTTTTCGAGAAATGAATCATACAGTTATAGTATCTGTTCTGAAACGAATTTTTTCGATTACCTGAGTTGACCCAAAATATGTAGTCATTACAATTTTAGTTGTGCATGGAACTTTGAAATTGATACCATTGTTGAAAGGTGTGAAGCACACAAGAATTCTTATAACTTAATACAAAATTATGTGTTCAATTGTCTATTGTATATTGGTAAATTTCGCCTCACAGACATTAGTTTACGCTCAACAGTAAATGCCTGATGGCCTGAAGTTATCAAACAATTGTAATGTAAAAGAAATTAGCCGTCGCATAGCAGCGACAGAATCTATTATTCCTTATCTTTGGCGCTCCTCCGCAGCGGCTGTAAATCTCTATATACACGTATCGATTAATGATCTAAAAAGAATTCTGTTTCTTCAAGACAAAGGAGGCCTAGTGCCTTCACCTTTTACTGTTTCTATTCTGTGAAAGGCGGATGCGAACTTACTGCATTCTTCAATCTGTATTTTATAAATTGTGCAAAAAAGTCTTTAAATGCGCTAATTGTCTTCTCAATCAGAAAACATATAGTTTTATGTAATTAATTACGAGCAGGCACTATCAAGAGGACATTAGTCTCAAGTATGGCCTGTGATGTGCAAAGTTTTTGTTAATTCGAACCAGCTGTCGTAACTTTAATATAAAAAGATACGTAGCAATAAAAACGTGTGTTATAAATGAAGTGTACTTATTTAGACAAATTATCCCTAAGTATCTACATTTCCTCATTACATGAATGTTAATCATTTTGTATCAATTTATCTCCAGAAATTACGATCACGCTGATGGGCCAAACGCAACATTGAGGCAGGAGGAACGTTATCGTCTTTCTATCATTTCTGAAACAATCCTTTTCAATTGTGTAGTGTACAGTTCTTTTAAAGTCACGAAATATTTTGGTTCCTTAGTGTCGATCCGGGTATGAGTGCATCACGATCATGAAAACGGGCCGAAATGATAATGTTGTATCCTACCAACCTCAAATAAATTAATCTGCTGGTCCATATCCATAGAATGTCTGGTATTTAGTGACTTGTTACTATAAGGTAATTCAATCAATTAATCGAGCCGGAAGAGCAGTAAAAAAAATTCATCCTATAGTATTACACCGAAATTTTTCAGCAGTTTTTCCAAATAGCTGGAGTGACCGCCAGCGAACTCAGTACGTTACTGGATTTATCGTAGGAAGCGCTGCCTTATGGGGAACCGAAATAGTCGACTCTTGTAAAAGGTACAAGGAGTGCGAACAGATGTTTTTAGCTAAAATCTGGAGTTCTGGTGTGCAGCAGCGCCTGAGAAAAGAGGTTTACAACGCCGAAGTATTTAACAGCCAGCGCGGCAGCCTGAGGATGTATTTCGAGAAATATTTAGCGAATATTAAGTTCTGGGATTCGCCGATCTCCGCCAAAGAAATGATCCTAAAAACAAAGCTACCGATTGCGATCAGATGAAAGTTATTAAACGTCTCTAAGGAAGACACTGGTACCTTCCTGTCAGCGTTAGACTCCTTTGATCTGATTTACGAGGACGCTAGAGTTAATGTTGGCAACGCCCACTTCAGTGCAGGCAGCCAGCACAGTATAGAACACGCAGGCAACAATGGTAGCCGAGCGAAAGCGAGCCACAGCGACAGTCAGTACCAACCCCACAATGGTTTCAAAAATAAACACAGCACGTACTCCAACAGAAATTAACACAGCACGTACTCCAACAGTAAATACAAAACTAAGTACAATAACGGGCAGAGATAGAATCCAATATATAATGCGCCACCACAGCAGTATGGAAACGCACATTATAACACACAGCCCCAGCAATATGTAAACACGCAAACCGATCAAGGGCAGTATCAAAACAATCAGTCTTACGATTCCAAGCACTACTTATAAAAATGAGTAGGTTCGCGAAACGTAAATTTCTTTTGCATTGTGTAATGAAAATTAATCCCGTTTGAAGAGGAATTTAAATTTCGTCGACGCTCCATGAGTAGGCCCGCTGATTTTATATCCACACGAAAGCAAGAGGCGGATCTATTGTTTCCAGGTCTGTCCTCGATTTTTTTTTTCTGTTTAAAGATGAAATGAAATGAAATGTCGTGTGTCTAGGACCCCCGTCGGATAGACCGTTCGCCTGGTGCAGGTCTTTCGAATTGACGCCTTTCGGCGACCTGCGCGTCGATGGGGATGAAATGGTGATGATTAGGACTACACAACACTCAGTCCCTGAGCGGAGTAAATCTTCGATCCAACCGGGAATCGAACCCGAGCGCTTAGGATTGACAGTCTGTCACGCTGACCACTCAGCTATCGGGGGCGGACTTTCAAAACATAAGCAGACACGAAAGAGAAAGAAACATTGAAATAAACGACGCACTATTCACAAGTAAGATCCACTATGAAAGAAATGGATTTGTAAAGGAGACAAGAATGAATTTAGTCAAAGAAAAAGGACATTTGTAAGGTCACATGTGACTGCAGGCGCAAATGATAAAGGACGAATTAAGAAACAGTTGCTCTGATTTAATGTGTCCAATTACATTAATCCTGGATTTTAAGTGAAATTTTGTAAATATTAGTAAGTAAGTCAACTTCTAAACACAGTGTAATGGTATTAAGTGAGAATTTCACCGAATACAACGTTCACGCAGACGCTCACCACAGTGCAAGTGAAGTAAAGTTCGACGAATATCAGTAGCAGTATTCTACTGCACAATAAGTGTGAAAAAGTTTATCGATGTGTGCGATGAGTCATAATCCGTGTCATTCCACACATGGAGTTGCAGCAATAGCTATGACTTACTTGTAAATCCGTAACTAGATAGTGGTAGGAAGTGATGTGATGCAGCTTCAGTGGAAGGAGCTCTCTCCAGCAATTACAAAAAAAAAAGAAAGAAAAAAAACACAAAGCCACGATCCGACGAACAAAAGCGACGCACGGCACATAAAACGCGATATCAATGCACCGCAACTATAAGCTCCGGTAATTTGCGCGCGCAGTCGGAATAATATGAACGTTCACAACACTAAAGGCCGAAAGAAACCGTGTTTCGAAATAATGCAAGCATTCCACCGCCAACAGCCGATGATGTGCGCTACGCCCTGTAGTCAAAACATTGTCACCCAGTACTGAAAACATTTTTTGTACATACCATGAACATTCTGAGAGACTCTAATACAGAGAAATTAGGGTAATTTTTCCAATGACTGATCATTTACGGAAATAAGTCACAAGGTCACCACAGAACACTGTTGAAATGATAACTTTACCGAAAGGTCACGATTCAAATGAAAATAACCACACCATAAAACGTCAAAGGATCGGATATTTTCTATATTCCATTCCACATGTATAACAAATTTGTTTTGTAGGCTATTCTGATATATTTATCTCTTTCATATGCGAAATAATTCAAAGAGCCAATATCGAGCCCTGAAAGTGAAAGATATGGACTACCTTGTCGAAGCCATCAGCAATGGCCACTCTACAATGCAAGTTTATGATAAATAGGTGTATGTGCATCAGAAATAAATGCATAATTAAATGCGAATGAGCTAATGAAGCTCGACAAAACGACAAAGCAATAAACTGATAAGAGGATGAAAATATAATAATACCATTAAAAAAGTTATGCACCAGTTGTGATTGTCAAATTAGTTTTGCCGTGACGAAAGATGCACTGTGATTTTTTCTTGTAATATTTGTAAATATGTATACCTAGAGCTTCAATTTTATGAATCAAGAAAGACTGAAACCATGGAAAGACTGAAAGGAATACAGAACAAATTCATACTGATCAACGCTCAGTAATTGCAAATTGTAACGTCACTTCTTTTATTATAGAATGAATATGAAATGAAAACTTTTTTTAATAACCTGTATGTTACACCCGAAAATAACAAATAGTCTAATGGGCTTGAGGATGAAAGTAATACCTTCGATATTCCTTCCTTCCTCATGGGAGGCAGTGTAATATTGGTAACTTTCGCCTCACAAGCATTAGTATACGCTCAATAGTAAACGCCTGATGGCCTGAAGTTCTAAAACAATTCTAATGTAACAGAAATGAACGGTTGCACAGCAGCAACAGAAGCTATTATTCTTTATCTTTGCCGCTCCTGCGCGGCGGCTGTAAACCTCTATGTACACGTATCGATTGATAATATTAAAAGAATTCTATTTTCCTAGACAAATGAGGCCCTGAGCGTTTCTACCTTTAACTGTTTCTATTCCATGAAAGGCGGACACAGACTTGCTTCGTTCCCCAAGCTGCATTTTATAATTTATGCAAAATAGCCTGTAAATGTGGTAAGTGTATTCTCAATCAGAAAACATAGTTTTATGTAATTAATTGCGGACAGGCACCATCAAGAGAACATTAACCTCAAGGATTGCCTGTAATGTGCGAATCTTTTTTTAACACACACCAGCTATTGTAAGTGTAACATAAAAAGTTACGTAGCATTAAAAAACGTGTTACGTCTGAAGTGTGCTTACTTAAACAAATTATCCTTAAGTACCTCGATCTCCAAAATGGTTCAAGTGATACAAACGGTTCTAAGCAGTATGGCACTTAACGTCTGAGGTCATCAGTCTCCTAAACTTAGAACAACTTAATCATTTTGTTTCAGTTTATCTCCAAAAATTACGATCACGCTGATGAACCGAACGTAGCATTGAGGCAGTAGGAACATAATGGTTTTTCCATCATTTCTGAAACAATCCTTTTCTATTGTGTAGTTTTGATTTCACTTAAAGTCATACATATTTTGGTCCCTTAGTTTCGATCCGGGTATGACTGCACCGCGTCTATGAAATGCACGGAAATGATACTACTGATTCCTTCCAATCTCAAATAAATTAACCTGCTGCGCCATGTCCAAGCAATGTCAGATATTAAGTGACTTGTTACTGTAAGAAAATCCAATCAATCTCTGATTCTGTCGCCAAGTTACACACAAAACATCATTATACATTCAAATATCCAGGAACACACTACGTTGTCGTAGCAGGCCGAGAGGTGGTACTACGACGTGCCGCGTCCCAGGTGGCTGATGGGGTGGCGGGCGGTGGGGTGGGGGGTGGGGGGTTCTCACCGGCTTGCCGGCAGACTTGAGCGAAGTAAAATAGCTCTCGCGGACCAAACACACAACATCAAGAAATCCACTAGTGTCTGCCTGCCGTTGTGACCGAGCGGTTCTAGGCTCTTCAGCCTGAAACCGCGCGACCGCTATGGTTGCAGGTTCGGATCCTGTCTCGGACATTGATGTTTGTGATGTCCATCGGTTAGTTAGGTTTAAGTTGTTCTAAGTTCTAGAGTACTGATGACCTCAGATGTTACGTCCCATATTGTTCAGAGCAATTTCCACCATTTTTCCCACTAGTGTCTGTTCTGGTATCTAGCAACTAGTGGTCAGCGTCTGTTCACCTAGTTGTTGCGGCTGTGAAATATGGCTTGATCTCGACAGTCAAGTCTGCGATCATTGGGATCTTTTTCAAAGATCACCGCAACTAAACTCAACTTGATGTGATCATGAATGAACAAAAGGAAATGCATCCACTACCCCAGGCAACGCACTGGACATTCCTGGTCATTGGTTCTGGGGGACCAGGAACATCATGAGGCAAAGAATCGGAGCTTTTCAAAATCTCTTCGCAAACACTACATTGGCACTCTCAATACAAACACACTCTTCAAACTTGGAAAACTAAAACAACTCACAGACATACTAGGAAAATTTCATATCAAAATTCTCACCATTCTAGAGACGCGATCCAGAGATGGAAACCATTTCAATACTGAAAATTACACGATCTACAAAGGGAAACCTGCTGTCAGAAGAGGCATACCATCGTTACTCGGTACAAAATTTGCTGTACATAAATCAGTCATGGATAACATCATAGAGTTCAGTTCCACATCAGCATGTATTTCCACACTCTCCTTCATATCAGGTAATAAACTATACACAATTATCAATGCTCATGCACCAACAAATGACCATAATAGAAAAAATCCGCAAGAAGTTGAAAACTTCTGGGAAGACACGGAAGAAGTAACCAACAACATACCAGCAAGACACGTGAAAATTTTAATGGGACATTTTAATGCGCAATTAGGTAAAGAAAGAAAGGACAAACAAATCACAGGTCCTCATTCAGCACACGTTCATACAAACAAAAATGGAGGACACCTCATAAAATATTGTCAAAATTTCAACCTCAAAGTTATGTTGACGCAATTTCAAAAGCCATGACGAAAACTTACAACAAGGAAAGCACGCAACACCGTGTGCGGAGAATTCCAGATTGATCGTGTGGCCATTTCTACCAAATGTACGAAGGAAATTCTAAATGAGAACACGTAAGGAATTTTTCGAGTCTGACCATTATTTACTACAAGTAAAGGTTAGGACAAACCAAGACGGAAAAAAACGGCACAAAACAAAATAGTCAAACCTATTCCGGAATACTTGAAGATCAACAGGGACCCTGTTGTTGAAGAGATTAATATGCATTCAACAGACACTTGGACAGACTTTGCGAAAACAATTCAGAAGGCAATGCGATGGGGGCAACCCCCTCGGAAACGAAAACATAGATGGTGGAACGCGAACTGTGATCTATCCATTGAAAGAAGAACACAGGCATGGAAGAAATTCTGTAGTAACAGAACATCAAAAACATGGAAGGAATATCACAAGATTCAGAAACAATCAACAAAGGAAATCAGAATAGAAAAACGGGCATATGATAACAACAGGTTGAAAGAAATTGACGAAGATTTCAAGGAAATAACATTAGAATTTTTTTACAGAACATTCCAAGAAAATATGAAGATTTATCAACCTCCCGTTCTCTGTTTCCGAAGAACAGATGGATCCCTCGAAACGAACACGAAAGAAAATTGTAAAATCCTCAAACAATACTTTGATGAACCTCTGAATTGCAAGAAACCCACAGAAAAATTAACCTTCCTAAAGGCCACAGCCAACGCAGATTCTAATCCACCCACAATAGAAGAGCTAGAGAGAATCATCAAATAAATGAAAGATAACAGAGCAGCAGGAGAAGATGGTATTATTGTCGAGATCTGAAAGCTCCAAGATGAAAACATCACCAAGCAAATTTTTAAGATTATCTCAGAAATTTGGGTCACAGAGAAGTTGCCATAGGAATGGAAATGTGCTTTGATGCATCCCCTACATAAAAAGGGTGATACGTCAGATCCAAATAATTACAGAGACATTTCTCTAGTACCAGTCACATACAAAATTCTCTCAAGGGTATTATTAAACAGACTAGAGCCACAAGGAGATCCGCAAATAGGGGAATACCAGGCAGGCTTCAGAAGAGGGAGATCAGTCATAGAACAGATCTGGAACTTGAGAACACTTTTGAATGTGAGGCAGACAAGAAACACGGTAGTTACCTTTGTTGACTTCAAAAACGCATACGGCCCCATAGACCGACAAACGCTTTTTGACATACTGGAGGAATATGGCATCGATAAAAAAAAACTAGGGCAATTATACAACAGACCCTCGCAGACACCATCTCCAAGATGAAGTTCATGGGAGAAATTTCGGAAACTTTCCAGATACACACAGGGTCCGACAATGAAATGGACTTTCAGAAGTCCTGTTTAGCATAGTCTTAGACAAAATTTTCAAACAATGGGATGAACAAGTTAAAGGAATACAGCTAGGAACAACACGTGAAACAAGAACAAGCATAAATTGTCTGGCATTTGCAGATGACATAGCCATACTTAGTAATAACACACAGGACGAAAAGGAAGCACTGGAACACCTACATGAAATAGCTGCCAATATAGGTCTACAGATATCGTATGAGAAGACTCAATACAGGGAACGACAAACCAACAATGTACACATCATTTAAACGATGTATGGATCCGTAAAAAGAGTCGAAAATTTTAAATATTTAGGGGAATACATTCAAATTAGAGAATCAAGCAAGAAATCCAATTTAGAACGAACAGAAAGACTCCAGAAAGCATACAAACTCACATAGTGAATTTATAATAAGAAAGCATATCAAGACAGACCAAAATTGTTCACTAAAAACAGTTGTATTACCGGGAGCATTATATGGGCCAGAAACGACCACAAACGTCAGGAATTATGGAGACAGAAAAAACAGAACGGAAAATTCTCAGGAAAGTATTCGGACCAATACACAAAGGTGGGATATGGATGAAAAGACCAACCTATGAGCTATACCAATACACTGACAGACTCACAGACATGATCAGAAAACGCAGACTAAATTTCTAAGGACACATACAGAGAATGTACAACACCATACTTACAAAGAGAATCTTTCATGCAGTAAAACATTCAAGCCTTAAGACAAATTGGTATCATGAAATAGAGGAAGACTTAAGGCAGCTGGGGATCAAAAAACAAATGATAAAAGATACAAAGGAATTCAGGAACAAAATTTGGAACGCAAAATTTATAGTAAATAAGAAGAGGAAGGCGGGAGCAATATGGGCGGAACAAGGGAAACAAGAGCGTAGTCAGAGGATGGAGAGATATTGGGAAGAGAAAAGAAAGAAAGGAAAGAAGTGAAAATTGTGTCATCATGAGATATTTGAGTTCACTGTCCATAAGGGCAAAAATCATATGGATATATGCTGCCTGCACTATTCTTTGCACACTATCTTCCAGGAATGCTTCACAAGGTCTTTCCATCGTTCACACAGAGGCACTAACGTGAGCCATCCGAAAAGACATGTTCTGCGATAACGCCGGGGTAAGCAGGAGAGACGGCGTTGAAACCTTGAGGACGACTAGTATTCAGGAAGGTCTTCCTGCGATTTGAAGTTATTTCACAAACAATAGCAATAAATATACAATACCAATTCGTTGCCTGCTTCCAGGAGGGGTTAGTACACTGTACTTTGTATGAGAGTGGATTTCATACTTAAAGTGACTTTATCCTTCCTTCTGCAGTTACCCAACGTAAAATTTTCATACTTATTTGGAACCAAGAATTAGAGGTTTTATTGACGTATGTGAGAATATAAAATAAATTATCCTACTGAACCGTATTTAATGTTTTATGGATGGCCCTTAGCTGTGGGAAAATGGAAAGAAGAAAAACTCCCCATTCTGTCACTGATGGGTCACCGAGAGTGGTGGTGGACCGACCAACTGCCGTACGCTTTCGGCCAATGACGTCTTGGGAAGCTGTATCGAGGGGCGTGGAGTCATCACACGGCTCTCCACGCCGCTGTCGTCTTTCGTGATCTGGGAGCTCCAATGTTAGGCGCGTAATGGGGCCCCTTAGGGATATGGCGGCTAAGGAGGGGAAGAAATCCAGTGTGCACTCCGTGTGCATTCCGGGAGGAGTCATTCCTGATGTGGAAAGGGTCCTTCCGGATGCCATGAAGAGCACAGGGTGCAGCCAGCTGCAGGTGGTGGCACATGTCGGCACTAATGACGTGTGTCGCTTTGGATCTGAGGAAATTCTCTCTGGATTCCAGCGGCTATCTGATTTGGTGAAGGCTGCCGGTCTTGCTTACGAGATGAAGGCAGAGCTCACCATCTGCAGCATCGTTGACAGAACCGACTGTGGACCTTTGGTGCAGAGCCGGGTGGAGGGTCTGAATCAGAGGCTCAGACGGTTTTGCGACCGTATTGGCTGCAGATTCCTTGACTTGCGCCATAGGGTGGTGGGGTTTCGGGTTCCGCTGAATAGGTCAGGAGTTCACTACACTCAGCTGGCGGCTACACGGGTAGCGGAGGCTGTGTGGCGTGGACTGGGCGGTTTTTTAGGTTAGAAGGCCTCGGGAAAGTGCGGGATGGGCTGCAATGTCAAAGGGTGCTTGGCAATTACAGGACGTGCTTGGATCAAGGAACAGTCGGAATTATAGTTGTAAACTGTTGTAGTTGCGCTGGAAAAGTCCCTGAGCTTCAAGCGCTAATAGAAAGCACAGAAGCGGATATCGTTATAGGTACAGAAAGCTGGCTAAAGCCTGAAATAAGTTCTGCAGAAATTTTTACGAAGTCTCAGACGGTGTTCAGGAAAGATAGATTAGGCAGAATTGGTGGTGGAGTGTTGGTGTCTGTCAGTAGTGGTTTATCTTGTAGTGAAGTCGAAGTAGATACTCTGTGCGAATTGGTGTGGGTGGAGGTTATACTTAACAGCCGAATTAAGTTAATAATTGGCTCCTTCTACCGACCCCCAGACTCCGATGATACAGTTGCGGAACAGTTCAGAGAAAGTTTGAGTCTCGTAACAAATAAATACCCCACTCATACGGTTATAGTTGGTGGGGACTTCAACCTACCCTCGGTATGTTGGCAAAAATACTTGTTCAAAACCGGTGGTAGGCACAAAACGTCTTCCGAGATTGTCCTAAATGCATTCTCCGAAAATTATTTCGAGCAGTTAGTCCACGAACCCACGCGAATTGTAAATGGTTGCGAAAACACACTTGACCTCTTGGCCACAAACAATCCAGAGCTGATAGAGAGCATCATGACTGATACAGGGATTAGTGATCACAAGGTCATTGTAGCTAGGCTCAATACCATTTCTTCCAAATCCATCAGAAACAAACGCAAAATAATTTTATTTAAAAAAGCGGATAAAGTACCACTAGAAGCCTTCCTAAAAGACAATTTCCATTCCTTCCGAACTGACTATGCGAATGTAGACGAGATGTGGCTCAAATTCAAAGATATAGTAGCAACAGCAATTGAGATATTCATACCTCATAAATTGGTAAGAGATGGAACGGATCCCCCGTGGTACACAAAAAAGGTCCGAACGCTGTTGCAGAGGCAACGGAAAAAGCATGCGAAGTTCAGAAGAACGCGAAATCCTGAAGATGGGCTAAAATTTACAGACGCGCGAAATTTGGCACGTACTTCGATGCGAGATGCCTTTAATAGGTTCCACAACGAAACATTGTCTCGAAATTTGGTAGAAAATCCGAAGAAATTCTGGTCGTATGTAAAGTACACAAGCGGCAAGACGCAGTCAATACCTTCGCTGCGCAGTGCCGATGGTACTGTTATCGACGACTGCGCCGCTAAAGCGGAGTTATTGAACGCAGTTTTCCGAAATTCCTTCACCAGGGAAGACGAATGGAATATTCCAGAATTTGAAACACGAACATCTGCTAGCATGAGTTTCTTAGAAGTAGATACCTTAGGGGTTGCGAAGCAACTCAAATCGCTTGATACGGGCAAGTCTTCAGGTCCAGATTGTATACCGATTAGGTTCCTTTCAGATTACGCTGATACTATAGCTCCCTACTTAGCACTCATATACAACCGCTCGCTCACCGATAGATCTGTACCTACAGATTGGAAAATTGCGCAGGTCGCACCAGTGTTCAAGAAGGGTAGTAGGAGTAATCCATTTAACTACAGACCTATATCATTGACGTCGGTTTGCAGTAGGGTTTTGGAGCATATACTGTATTCAAACATTATGAATCACCTCGAAGGGAACGATCTATTGACACGTAATCAGCATGGCTTCAGAAAACATCGCTCTTGTGCAACGCAGCTAGCTCTTTATTCGCACGAAGTAATGGCCGCTATCGACAGGGGATCTCAAGTTGATTCCGTATTTCTAGATTTCCGGAAAGCTTTTGACACCGTTCCTCACAAGCGACTTCTAATCAAGCTGCGGAGCTATGGGGTATCGTCTCAGTTGTGCGACTGGATTCGTGATTTCCTGTCAGGAAGGTCGCAGTTCGTAGTAATAGACGGCAAATCATCGAGTAAAACTGAAGTGATATCAGGTGTTCCCCAGGGAAGCGTCCTGGGACCTCTACTGTTCCTGATCTATATAAATGACCTGGGTGACAATGTGAGCAGTTCTCTTAGGTTGTTCGCAGATGATGCTGTAATTTACCGTCTAGTAAGGTCATCCGAAGACCAGTATCAGCTGCAAAGCGATTTAGAAAAGATTGCTGTATGGTGTGTCAGGTGGCAGTTGACGCTAAATAACGAAAAGTGTGAGATGATCCACATGAGTTCCAAAAGAAATCCGTTGGAATTCGATTACTCGATAAATAGTACAATTCTCAAGGCTGTCAATTCAACTAAGTACCTGGGTGTTAAAATTACAAACAACTTCAGTTGGAAGGACCACATAGATAATATTGTCGGGAAGGCGAGCCAAAGGTTGCGTTTCATTGGCAGGACACTTAGAAGATGCAACAAGTCCACTAAAGAGACAGCTTACACTACACTCGTTCGTCCTCTGTTAGAATATTGCTGCGCGGTGTGGGATCCTTACCAGGTGGGATTGACGGAGGACATCGAGAGGGTGCAAAGAAGGGCAGCTCGTTTTGTATTATCGCGTTATAGGGGAGAGAGTGTGGCAGATATGATACACGAGTTGGGATGGAAGTCATTACAGCATAGACGTTTTTCGTCGCGGCGAGACCTTTTTACGAAATTTCACTCACCAACTTTCTCTTCCGAATGCGAAAATATTTTGTTGAGCCCAACCTACATAGGTAGGAATGATCATCAAAATAAAATAAGAGAAATCAGAGCTCGAACAGAAAGGTTTAGGTGTTCGTTTTTCCCGCTCGCTGTTCGGGAGTGGAATAGTAGAGAGATAGTATGATTGTGGTTCGATGAACCCTCTGCCAAGCACTTAAATGTGAATTGCAGAGTAGTCATGTAGATGTAGATGTAGATGTAGACCCCGTACTTCCAGTCAAGTAGCTCTTCAAGTGGCACAACGACTCTAAGTGCACCTCGCTCCAGTCCTCCCACGATGGAAATATCCCTGGCAATACCGGGAATCGAAACAGGATCCTCTGCGTATCAGGCAGACGCGCTGACCACTGAGCTACGGAGGAGGAATGAGGGATACAGATGACATAAAATGAAAGGGAGAGTTGCTCATCCACTGGAGTGCACACATAATATTGTGTTGACCAAATACACTTGTTGCAAAACACAATAAGAGCCAAGAAGACAGGACCATATTCCCGCAAGTACACTAGGCCATTAAAATTGCTACACCAAGAAGAAATGCAGATGATACACGAGTATTCTTTGGACAAATATATTATATGAGAACTGACATGTGATTACATTTTCACACAATTTGGGTGCATAGATCCTGAGAACAACCACTTCTGGCAGTAGTAACGGCCTTGATACGACTGGGAATTCAGTCAAACAGAGCTTGGATGGCGTGTACAGGTACAGATGCCCATGCAGCTTCAATACGATACCACAGTTTATCATCACGAGTAGTGTCTGGCATATTGTGACGAGCCAGTTGCTCGGCCACCATTGCCCAGACGCTTTCAATTGGTGAGAGGTCTGGAGAATGTGCTCGCCAGGGCAGCAGTCGAACATTATCTGTATCCAGAATGGCCAGTACAGGACCTGCAACACACGGTCGTGCATTATCCCGCTGAAATATAGCGTTTCGCGGGGATCGAATGAAGGGTAAAGCCACGGGTTGTAACATATATGAAATGTAAAGGCCACTGTTCAAAGCGTCGTCAATGCAAACAAGTGGTGACCGAGACGTGTGACCAGTGGCACCCCATACCATCACGCCAGGTGATAACGCCAGTATGGCGATGACAAATACACACTTCCAACGTGCGTTCACCGCCATGTCGCCAAACGGATGCGACCATCATGACGCTGTAAACAGATCCTGGATTCATCCGAAAAATTAACGTTTTGCCATTCGTGCACCCAGGTTCGTCGTCGACTGCACCATCGCAGGCGCTCCTGTCTGTGATGTAGCGTCAGGGGTAACCGCAACCATGGTCTCCGAGCTGATAGCCCATGCTGCTGCAAACGTCGTCGAACTGTTCGTGCAGATGATTGTTGTCTTGCGAAAGTCCCCATCTGTTGACTCTGGGATCGAGAAGTAGCTGCACGATCCGTTACAGCCATACGGATAAGATGCCTGTCATCTCGACTGTTAGTGATACGAGGCCGTTGGGATCCAGCACGGCGTTCCTTATTACTCTCCTGAACCCACCGATTCCATATTGTGCTAACAGTCATTGGATCTCGACCAACGTGAGTAGCAGTGTCGCGGTACGGTAAACCGCAGTCGCGATAGGCTAGAATCCGACCTTTATCAAAGTCGGAAACGTGATGGTACTCATTTCTCCTCCTTACACGAGACATCGCAACAACATTTCACCTGCAACGCCGACCAATTGCTATTTGTGTATTAGAAATCGTTTGGAAACTTTCCTCATGTCAGCACGTTGTAGGTGTCACCACCGGCGCCAATCTTGTGTGAATGCTCTGAAAAGCTAATCATTTGCATATCACAGCATCTTCTTCCTGTCGGTTAAATTTCACGTCTGTAGACTTCATCTTCGTGGTTTTGTAATTTTAATGGCCAGTAGTGTAGTTGTTGTCAAGAAGGGGCCTCTTTACGTGCGGCAACCCTAGTACCCTGTCAGAACAACAGAATGTCCGGTTTGAAGCTTCTAGGGGGTGATTAGAGGCACAGTACTAATGCTGTGTTGAGGCGCAATGTTGACAGTGCGGAACTAAAAGCAGACGCACCTTGTCTGAGCGCGGCGGTGCGTTTGCTAATTCGGCGTCTAGCGAATGGATGTTCGCCTGGAAACCATTTGCGAGATGCTACGTGTGCCCTCTACAGCGTCAGATCATTGTCATGTCGCTCCCCTCTGGATGCTGGCCTTGCCGTGTGGAGACCCTCTATATAGAACTTTGTACCCTATATCTGTAGGGCGTAGCACATAACGGGTGCAGCTACTCACTGATGTCCAATGTGGACAGTGTCATACGACAGGTGGATACTCCACTGATTCACAGCAGAACCGTTTTACACAGGAAAAAATTAGCTCCAGTTTTGGCCAAAAGGTGCAAATCTGGCACCGTAAACGCAGACATATAACGTTTTTCATGTTTAAAGAACTGAAAACGAGAAGTGGGTAGAAAAGATTAAACAAGTGAGGTAGGCATAATGTTGATTGTATTATAAACCACAACTTACACAGTTTGTCCAGTATGTGACCCGAAGACGTCGACGAGATGCTGCATCCGGGAAATGACGACCTCAACAGCTGCGGCAGCTCTGGTGGCAACGTGGTCCTACACACTGGCCTTCAGATCAGATTGAGACCCAACGTGTCTCTGGTAAACGCGTTCTTTTGGATATCCCCACAGCCAAAATATACATGGATTGAGATCAGGTGTTTTTGAAGACTATGCACTAGAAAATCCCTGCAGAGAACCCATTCGTGGAAGACTGCTTTAAACCCATCATTAAATTGGCGAGCGACATGACGTGCTTCCCCCTTGTGCATGGAAACAGCGGTTTCCACACAGCTGCGCTCTCCCGAAGCAGCATTCACAAGCTGCGCAAGGAGGTCTCGATAATGTACAGACGTCACGGTACCCCTGATAGGTCCTCTGGACCGAGCACAAAGGTGCTTGCGGATCTACATCACATAGTTACACGCGGCGGGTACAATAGTTCTCTCCACACAACAAAAACAGTTTCGCGGTACCTCAAAACCGACAGTTCTGTATATTTACTGCGTCCTATAGTGTGAAATGTGCCGCGTCCCTCCACAAAATATTGCTCGGCCACGTGTCACCAAATCAGATCCTGCCAGAAGCCGAAGAGCAAATTCATACCTTTGCTGCGGATAATGACATTTCAGTTGGTGTAGAGTCTTGATCTATTTCGGGTACCATTGTAAGCCGGCCGATGTGGACGAGCGATTCTAGGAGCTTTGCAGGTTCTAGTCCTGCCTCGGGCATGGATGTGTGTGATGTGCTTAGGTTAGTTAGGTTTAAGTAGTTCTAAGTTCTAGGGGACTGTTGACCTTAGATATTAAGTCTCATACTGCTCAGAGAAATTTTTTTACCATTGTACAATAGACAGCAGAAATCGCCGTACTCCTGCCTATGCGATGAACAAGTGCTGCATGGTCAATTACAGTAACAGGAATCTCGACAATAAACTCCACCGGGATAGGACGCCCTCCTGTTCCAGGTGTATCACCAAGCCCAATAGCGGTTTCAAATTTCTTTATCACCTTGTTTACACCATTTAATGACATCGGGACTCTTCTCTTCTGTAGTTGCTGCCATTCTCGTAAAACAGTTTCTGTAACATCGCACGGTCCCTCTTCTCTGTAGCTACAGGGAGTTACGGATTGTCATATGGAAATGTGGATTGTCATACTGTCATAAAATCTGTGTACAGAACCGGATTTGTACCTGATGGCTATAATTGAAACTCTTATTTTCCGGTGTAAACTGGTTCCGCGTTAATGCTTTGGCATATGTACCAAGTTTTACTGTCGTACGATATTCACAGTCCACACTGGTACTGCCTGAGTAGGTGCACTTTCAAAAATAGTTCAAATGGCTCTGAGCACTATGGGACTCAACATCTGTGGTCATAAGTCCACTAGACCTTAGAACTACTTAAACCTATCTAACCTAAGGACATCACAAACATCCATGCCCGAGGCAGGATTCGAACTTGCGACCGCAACAGTCACGCGGTTCCGGACTGAGCGCCTAGAACCGCTAGACCACCGCGGCAACTGCACTTTAATTAATAGGATAACCACGTGATATACAGACACACAATATACAGAAAATATAGAAACAACTAATTTCTCTACCACAGCTAGTCACTCCAAGGAGTGATTTCTCAAAGGGCCTTACCAGGGATGAGATGAAGAGGAGCGCAGCACAGTTAGAAACTTGCGAATGGCCTCACTTATGTGGAGAATGTACTACGAACAATCAGGACTTTAGCCACCTACAAGTATTGAAATAAACCAACAGCGAAGGATTGGAAGACGGGTACTCCACCTTTACTGCCTTGGCTAAATTCTGAATCTGTCACGCGCAATTAGCGCCCCTATGCATTACGCCACAACTCACAGCATTCCCCGCAGGGGTTCGATAGATGTGGTGCATCCACACTGAAAGTAGCTAGAATCGTCCTCACTCACATACAAACAGATGAGCCAAAACGTTATGACTACTGCCCACCGCGATGTGGGAGGGAATGTGACGCGTTAAGAGAAGCATAAGAGCGGTGCAGAGACGAATGGGGAATCGTTCCTGCGATAATAAGCGGCACAAACGCGGTAATACGCTCACTTAAGCGACTTTGACGTGAGACAGACTGTTGCGGCCTTTTGCCTGGGAGTGAGCATTTCGGAAATGACGAAGTTGGCCGGCTCTTCGAGTGCTACTGTCGTCAGAATATATAGAAAGTGGCTGAACAACGCTGAAACCACGACAGTTCCGGAACAAATAAACATTCGCTATTGGTTAATGCAATACTTGTAGACGGCTGAAGTCCTGATTGCTAGTATTATATTCTCTATATGAAGTGACGCCATTCGCTAGTTTCTTCCTGTGCTGCGATCCTGTTCATCTTATCCCTGGTAAGACCCGTGACAAATTGCTCCTTAGAGTGAATAGCCGTAGTAGAGAAATGCGTTGTTTCTATATTTTCTGTAGACTGTGTGTCTGTATACCAGATAACTCTACTAATAATTAAAGTGCACCTACTCAGGCAGAACAAGTGTAGGCTATAAATATCGTACGGCAGTGAAACTTGGTACATATGCGCGTGAATTAATACGGAACCAATTTACACTGGAAAATAAATGAGTTCCAATTACCAATTATAGCCACCAGGTGCAGGTGCTGTACATTGTTTCGTACGATCAGAAGATGGATCCATACTTCATCATCGAACATAGGAGTCGGACGCCTGTCCGCCTTTAAAGGAGGGCAGGAGGCGATCTGTGGCAGATCTGACTACAGAGTCCAGTGTTGGTGCAAGCGCAAGTTGAGCCGTGGAAAAAATTGCTGTTTGAAGAGCGCGCCGCAGCGCGTTGTGTGAAGCAGTCACCCTCCGTATCTGGCGGTGGCGCCGCTGTGGCAATCGAAGCTTTAGTGTCTCCCTCTGGTGGAAAAGGGGAAAGGTTACCTGTTCACGTGCATTGAAGGGAGGCTATGAGATCGCCAGTGGCAGTCGGTGAGGCAGAGTGAGTCTGGGTCAGTCACTCGTCACCAGTTGCTGGTCTGTCTCTCGTTCGCATTTGTGCGGCAGTTAGTGTCTGTCTGTCATTCAGAGTGCTGTCGTTTGGATCAAACTTTAAAGCCGGCAATATGAGAGTCTTGCCACTCCGCCAGTAACAGAACTCAGCTAGTGGTCGCCCGGTCGGGGCTGAGTTCCTGCGTCTGAGTCTGCGCGTTAGGTCGCCAGTCTGCTCGAGTTGCTCGGACAGCGGTCATTGGCGGTTGGATCGATCGGTTTTTCGGTCGTGCACTGAGACACAAGATGACTTGTCCGCCTTGAACAAAGACGCATGTAAGGTCGCCTCGTGAGTCCAGTGGGCCGCGCCGTTTAGCGACGGGTAGTGGCTTCACAGCCGACACGAGAGCAACAGGAGTCAACCCACGACATCGGTCTGGCAAGTGCGAGCTGCGACGCCCTGAGGCGGGAGATCTTTGCGCTTTCCTGCGTCCGTTGAAGCGGCAGGCAGCGGACGGTTCGGGAGAGCGTTTGGGGGGGGGGGGGGGGGGGGTGCTGCGCCAGGTCTTCGCCAGAAATCGCAGATTATTCAAAGTTAAGTGATTGGAGATATGTTTCTTTATTTACTTGTTACATTCTACTTGTTTTCTTGGTGAGGTCACCAGCCGCTTGGTTTTGGGATCGTCCCACCATTCTTCTCCGATGGACCACCCGCGGGAAGGTGGTTATTTATGAATTGGGTGGTCCGTTTTTCCCTTTTGGAGTAGGATCGGGTCAGAACAACCTGCGGTTCGGGTTGTTTAGTAATCTCCTTGTCAATCTGCCATACGTTAATAGCAGTCTCTGTCATGTTTGTCGAATTCGATGTTACCGAATTTATTGCTTGAAGGGTAACGGCCGAATTCCTGAAATATGTTTTTATCTTGCCTATCGTCTTGAGAGGCGGTATATGTGTAATGTAGAGCATGTTTGGCTAACCTTGTATGTTTTGTGTAAGACTGCATTTCATGGTTTTATGTAAATGGTTATTTTAGTATATAAAGTTGCCACCCCTTTTTTTAATAGAATCAAGTTGCACCTTTGGTGGCAAGTTAATCTTTTAATGTTAGTGTTTTGTACCATTTACATCCATCCTACGGAGTACATAGTTTATTTGCTTGTGTGAGTTGTTAAAATATTTTTAGTTTAAAGTAATCTGGTGTGTTGCAGATTGGCACCAGTGTAGTCTTTCAGAGGTTGTTGTGAGCGGTCGTGACTACGGCTGTGTCAAAAGGGAGTGGCAAGGTTCTCAGCCCGAAAGCTCATACTGTCAAAAATCTGTTCTTTCCGCCTCTGAGTAAATTGTAACCTGATATTTTAGAGGATGCTTTTTGATTATAATTTTAAACCCGTTTCTAGAAAAAAGGCGTTTTAGGAATAACATTTCCATTTGTTGAAAGAAATTTGATTTGATTTCATCAGTTACCCACTGGCAACTACTTCCACGCTCACTTAGTGCGATTAAATGTACACTCCTGGAAATTGAAATAAGAACACCGTGAATTCATTGTCCCAGGAAGGGGAAATTTTATTGACACATTCCTGGGGTCAGATACATCACATGATCACACTGACAGAACCACAGGCACATAGACACAGGCAACAGAGCATGCACAATGTCGGCACTAGTACAGTGTATATCCACCTTTCGCAGCAATGCAGGCTGCTATTCTCACATGGAGACGATCGTAGAGATGCTGGATGTAGTCCTGTGGAACGGCTTGCCATGCCATTTCCACCTGGCGCCTCAGTTGGACCAGCGTTCGTGCTGGACGTGCAGACCGCGTGAGACGACGCTTCATCCAGTCCCAAACATGCTCAATGGGGGACTGATCCGGAGATCTTGCTGGCCAGGGTAGTTGACTTACACCTTCTAGAGCACGTTAGGTGGCACGGGATACATGCGGACGTGCATTGTCCTGTTGGAACAGCAAGTTCCCTTGCCGGTCTAGGAATGGTAGAACGATGGGTTCGATGACGGTTTGGATGTACCGTGCACTATTCAGTGTCCCCTCGACGGTCACCAGAGGTGTACGGCCAGTGTAGGAGATCGCTCCCCTCACCATGATGCCGGGTGTTGGCCCTGTGTGCCTCGGTCGTATGCAGTCCTGATTGTGGCGCTCACCTGCACGGCGCCAAACACGCATACGACCATCATTGGCACCAAGGCAGAAGCGACTCTCATCGCTGAAGACGACACGTCTCCATTCGTCCCTCCATTCACGCCTGTCGCGACACCACTGGAGGCGGGCTGCACGATGTTGGGGCGTGAGCGGAAGACGGCCTAACGGTGTGCGGGACCGTAGCCCAGCTTCATGGAGACGGTTGCGAATGGTCCTCGCCGATACCCCAGGAGTAACAGTGTCCCTAATTTGCTGAGAAGTGGCGGTGCGGTCCCCTACGGCACTGCGTAGGATCTTACGGTCTTGGCGTGCATCCGTGCGTCGCTGCGGTCCGGTCCCAGGTCGACGGGCACGTGCACCTTCCGCCGACCACTGGCGACAACATCGATGTACTGTGGAGACCTCACGCCCCACGTGTTGAGCAATTCGGCGATATGTCCACCCGGCCTCCCGCATGCTCACTACACGCCCTCGCTCAAAGTCCGTCAACTGCACATACGGTTCACGTCCACGCTGTTGCGGCATGCTACCAGTGTTAAAGACTGCGATGGAGCTCCGTATGCCACGGCAAACTGGCTGACACTGACGGCGGCGATGCACAAATGCTGCGCAGCTAGCGCCTTTCGACGGCGAACACCGCGGTTCCTGGTGTGTCCGCTGTGCCGTGCGTGTGATCATTGCTTGTACAGCCCTCTCGCAGTGTCCGGAGCAAGTATGGTGGGTCTGACACACCGGTGTCAATGTGTTCTTTTTTCCATTTCCAGGAGTGTATTAATGTTCTCGATGAATCGCTAGTAAATAAAGTAAATTCTTAAGAAACGGTTTTGAAAGTAAATTCACGGTTCGCATGTATTCCGGAGCACATCGCTCAGAGCACAGTGTTGATCATGGTGTCCTGCAGCAGAAGAGCCCTACGTCTCCCCAATTTGACTGTGTGATATCGTCAGTTATGGTCGTAGAGGTTAGATTAGTAATATGCCATGCCACGTAAATGTACTTGAGTCAAAACAATCGATGAGCAGGATTTGTTTGTTAATTCTGTGTGCACTGTTCGCAAGGGACGCTCTGTTCTCAGTCCAGCTGCGGCCGGCTTTAGAGAACAACGTTCCAATCAGCACGTGCCAGTCCAACCCCAGGCAGCAGCACAGCCTTTGGGTGACCGATTTTTCGCTACCAGCTCTCCAACTCATTTTTCCCGACTCGTGACACTGCAGCCATGGCATGTCTACCTGCGACAGCCGTCATCCCATCTGTCCTACAGACTACCAGGCGATGTTACAGAAGTCATCCAAACAGCACCGGCAACGTAAACTATCGGGCAAGGTACTGGTCGACATGACTCATTAGTGAAACTGTATGGGAGATCTACATAAGGAAATTTTTATGTCACTGAGACGCACAATAGGTCATGCAGAACTTGTAAATATTACGCATCTATAGTCGGACGTGAACCTATGGTTTCGTTACCCGTTTCAGTCCGTCGCCGTTCTATTCTAATACATGCAGAGTATTGCTTCAAACAAAGTCACATTTAGTGGTTGCTTAATACTGTGCGAGAGAATGAACAGTTTAATGAAACTCGCCACAAACAAAATTTTTTTGTGAGGCATGAACAGTTAAAATAGTGCCCACGAAATAATCGACATAATGTAATTATACGAATTAGGTCTATACTACCAACTGGATAGAGGAATATGTGGTGTATAATGAATTTCATCATGCGATATAATTAATTGTAGGTGCCTTCCCAACATCCTGCACGAGAGGTATAGCACACACGAGGCGCGTTCGTAGCTTTTGCAGCTAGACTGGTGAGCCAAAACATTACGACCACGTACTTAAAAGAGTGTCGGTCCACTTCTGGAATGCAATTGAGCAGTGAATCTGCGTGCCATGGGTTCCCCAAGTACTTGATAGGTCCCCAGATGCTTGTGGCACCAGATGCCTACGCACAGGTCACACACTTCCACAATTTACAGGCAGCTGGCCAGTGGGAAAGGAATAGGCGCCAGATAGCGTCCCAGTTGGGTTTCAGTTGTGCATGTCAGGATGTGGCTGAGGTGGAAGTTGGGTGTAAAAAAGAACCTAGCTGGGATATATTATGTTAATTTAGCGGCCCTAAGGCGCAAACATATTGAGCCGGGGCTCGAAAAGTGCACGGAGGCAACCGGCCAATGCGTCTGATCTCGTCGGGGGCCTGTCAGTAAAAGAGAGCGATCCACACGCCTCGTTCGCGCAGCTCGGCGTGGTGGGCGCTCACACGTGGTCTCCTGGACCCTTCTGATGGGCTGCTGTAGGAGCTCTGCCTAGGCTAGCGACGCTTCCCTAAGAGTCACCCCGTCAGCAGAAAGGTTGTTCGTCGATCACATGAACAAGCCGTGGGATAGCGGCACATACTGGGAAAATCTGATGTGTCGCCTACCCAGGGCCTGTGCACAGCTTTCTGAAGATCCATTGCCATCCACAGCTCACGCATTTAAAAAGTCCCTTTTCTTTTATTGAAAATAAAGGACTCCCGTACTCAATCTGTCAGCATCTATACATCTCCTTCCCCTTTAGTGGGAGCGAAAGAAAACAATTTGCTCCCTTGGTCGGGTGTGCTAATATTTGCAAAAATGAGGGTGGGTTAATCTAAGTTTTACAAAAACATCTATGTATACTGGAGTGGTTTTGAAACAACATAAAAATAAAGTTCCTTTAAAAAAAATAAAGATATTATACAGGAAGATTGTTGTGAGTCTGGTGATGAAAATCATAAAACATTTAGAGACATTGATCTTACCAGACATAATTCAATACGATAATTTCCCATCATCATTACTGTATCAGAATGCAGATCTTAGCACAATAAGATTCAGGTAATCCTAATTTGATGGCCAAGCAATCAATGTGAGTTCGTTATAATAACCCTCAAACCACTGCAGCACGATTCTGGTCTTGTAACTCGAACGGTAATCCTGCTGGTAGATGTGATTACTGTTCAGGAAGTCTTGAAGCATAAGGGGCTACTCATGGTTCCTAGTAACGTTCACGTACTCCACATCTGTCATGGTGCCCACGGACGCCCAGGTGAATATTCCCCATAAAATGACACTACCCCCACCGGTCTGCGTTCATGGAGCGCTTCATGTTTCGATCAACTATTCGCCTGGATGACTGCCTATCTCGAAAAAACCATTGTTCTAGTTTAACAATAAACGTCATCCATCCGACCGGGCTACACGATTCCATTGATCAGTGGTCCAATCTCGATGACATAACACTGTCGAGCCTCCATAGCTATCAGCAGCAATCACTCAGTGCATCTCGCTACTGGCCTCTAATATCAACTACAGCATTTGTCCAACGTCTCATCCGATGAAGCCATTATCGCAATTTTTCCGTACTTTTTCAATGGCTTCAACATAATTGGGATATTGTCACATACCGTCCATTTCCTTTATTCTTCCTCGTTCACTCGCCCATGGTTATGAAAGTGGTTTGCGACTCCTCGGGATTTCAATGTCAGCAACTTTATTATAAATAATTCTCCCCACTCTGTACGGTCCAAAGTACGTCTGAAAAAAATTGTGGGTAACAAAACTGCTCTTGCGTGACCTCCTTCTCATCTTCAGTAATACTTCATCGCCGGCCGGAGTGGCTGAGCGGTTCTGGGCGCTACAGTCTGGAACCACGCGACCGCTACGGTCGCAGGTTCTAATCCTGCCTCGGGCATGGATGTGTGTGATGTCCTTAGGTTAATTAGGTTTAAGTAGTTCTAAGTTCTAGGGGACTAATGACGACAGCAGTTGAGTCCCATAGTGCTCAGAGCCATTTGAACCATTTGAACTAGTAACTATTTTCATCATTGATGTCGAACAGCGTGGCTCGTTCTCGTCATCTCTATTCAAAATTGGCTGAGCTTCGATTAAAAGAAGTACCAGACTGGACCTGTAACACGACTTTCCTCTCTTGACTTAATTCTAAGTTCCCTGTTCACACATTCAAATTCATCTTCATTGGAGTCGTAATCTTCTTCCAGTAATTGTGAAGTTGGGTTTATCCATTTTCTAGCATGAAGAAACACATCAAATACTTTCCCAGCCTCGACTAATGTGTTGCACCTGTTGTGGTTGGCAGGAGAGCCAACACCGTGTTACTAAAGGAGGCCAAAGGCACGCGATTTAGCTCACGCAGGCTTGCGTGTGGTCTGGAACATAACAAGGGAATTAGAATTGAGAAAAACGGACGTAGCTGGTGGAATACTTAACTTTAATCCATTAATGGAGAACGTCGCTCTTTATGGTAAATAATTCACAATATCAATAGTACGGATACTGGCGCCTTGCTAGGTCCTAGCAAATAACGTAGCTGAAGGCTATGCTTAACTATCTTCTCGGCAAATGAGAAAGTAAGTAGGCAGTGAACCATCGCTAGCAAAATCGGCTGTACAACTGGGGCGAGTGCTAGGAAGTCTCTCTAGACCTGCCATTTGGCGGCGCTCGGTCTGCAATCACTGATAGTGGCTGCACGCGGGTCCGACGTATACTACCGGACCGCGGCCGATTTGAATGCTACCACCTAGCAAGTGTGGTGTCTGGCGGTGACACCACAGCACCCATATCTTCCCAGTCGTCATCGTCGTAATAGTATTCGTCAGAGTCTGATATGTGCTCTCCTGTTACTATTTCGGCCATCGTCTCTGTCTTAAGAGCTCCAGATCACACAGGTGGTCGAATCTCATTACCTCGTACCCCTAGTTTCCATGACTGATTTACGTTCATCTGACCCTTTCGTCTCGTAGTACTACAGTTCATCCACTGAACAAATTAATGCATAGGTTTTTAAAATTTTCCTACCAGGAATTCTCTGATTGTCCATGAAGAATCTTTGAATTCCTCCCATGTCGATGCACTAGTACATACTTCGCTTCAGCTACAACACCAGCTTGTACATCTTGAGACAGTCTAGATCGAGCAGTGTCATTACAATCCGGTTCCGATTGATCAAAAAGTTTGCACTGAGTGACTGACGCACAACATTTGCTCTGACTTTACTTCGTACATTTCCCAGGTATTCGGCTGTATGATTTCATCCCTTGCAGCTCAAACATAAGCCTCCTCTTCTTCTTATCGCACTTGTCATAATGTTCTTATCGAGTACCAAAATTTGACTTCCTGCATCTAATATGCTCAGCAAGAAGTGGGACAAAGTATCACCGGAATCAGAGAATTCATTGAAAATGGCGGCTCGAAATTCCCCCTTACACTCACCCATGATTTCAAACCCCACCACCTGTAAATGGCGGAAAATACCTCAAATGGGCTATCCCCACAAACCTAACTCCCCCCACTGCTTCCCACATGCCTACATGCCTACGACGTCGCACACCCGCACCACCACACCGATCCAGGAAATAGTGCAGAACGGTCAGTTTGTGTTCAAATACTGGAGAGGTAGGTTAGGTTACTGTACTTTATTTACTTCCTGTGTAGTCCTCTATTACCCTCCCACCCTCCTCCACTTACCCCGCCCCCCTCCCCCTCCCCCTCCCCATCCGGCCACCCCGCCCCTGACCGCTGGCCCACTTTTCGGGTTTCAGCTACTTGTTTGGAGGCACTGTCATAGACAGCTGCTGTGGGGTATGTCACTTTACTGAGGCGATATAGTTTATTTTCGCTGATGGAGTCAGGGTTGTTGAGGGACTTTTTTTTCCTCACTTTTCGAAATACAATTCAACAATGTGGAAACCAACAATGAGTAATCAGGGGCAAATTATTTACTTTCGCCTCAGTGCTTCGGCAGTTAGATTTTTGAATATCTACGTATTACTAGACACAGTTCGTGCGTTTCCGTAAGGTTCTACAGTAGAGTTGCGCAGCACGTGCCATTAGTCCGTTTGTCTACATGGTCTTTAGTATGGACAGGGACTGCGATTGTTGTGTTCAGATGCGAGCCAAGTTGGTGACACGGCTTGAGGCTGCAGTGGATGGACACCACTTTTGTGGGCCGGCCGTTGGGATCCAATGGACATCCAGCACGTCAGAGTCCTCCGATCGGTCCTCACTGGTGGCAACCCAGTTACTGCTTGCACTGAAGCTGACCCATCACCTGTGGTCGAGTGGTAGGTCGCCCTGGTGCGAAGCAGGCGGCGAAAGACTTCGCAGGCGGCCGCACATAAGGCCTCCCCAGTTTGTCTGACAAACAGGTTCCAGGTGCTGTCTGTGGCTGACGCTGTCGCTGAGCCTGATACTGTCGCCTCTCCTGTTTCAGAGGAAACCACTCAGCAGTAAATCGCAGATGATGGTATTATTGGTAGTTGGGAGCTACAACATTAGGCGCCTTATGGGGTCCCTTTGGGACTTTGCTGACAAAAAGGGATAAGAAAACCAATGTACATTTTGTGAGCCGACCGGGTGGAGCCATTCCAGACGTGGAAAGGTCCTCCTGGATGCCATGAAGAGCGCAGGGTACAGACAACTGCAGGTGGTTGCCCACGTCGGTACCAATGATGTGTGTCACTTTGGGTCTGAAGAGATCCTCTCTGGTTTCGAGCGGCTAACAAAAGTGGTAAAGGTTGCCAGTCTTGCTTCCAAGATGAAAGAAGAGCTAACCATTTGCAGCCTAGTCGACAGTACCAATCGAGGACCTCTGGTACAGAGCAGAATGGAGGGTTTGAATCAGAGGCTCAGACGGTTCTGCGACCGTGGTGTCTGCAGATTCCTCGACTAGCGCCAAAGGATGGTTGGGTATCGAGTTCCGCTGAATACGTCAGGTGTCCAGTATACGCAAGAGGCGGCTACACGGGTAGCGGGCGGTGTTTTAGGTTAGAGGAACGCGGGAAAACACAAGAAGGCTGCTGTCACAAGGGGTGCAGGCTGAACACAGAAACCATTGGTATAACAGTTGTAAATTGTCGTAGCTGTGTTGGGAAAGCACTGGAGCCCCAAGCGCTAATAGAAAGCACTGATGCTCAAATCGTTATAGGCACTGAAAGCTGGCTAAAGCCGGATATAAGTTCAGCGGAAATTTTTGCAATGAACCTAACGGTGTTCCGAAAGGATGGGCTAAACAACGTTGGCGCTGGCGTGTTTGTTGCTGTCAGAAGTAGTTTAACTTGTCTCGAAATTGAAGTAGATACTTCCTGTGCGATAGTATGGGCAGAGGTAATTGTTGGCAACCGGAATAAATTAATAATTGGATCCTTTTACCGACCTCCCAATTCAGATGATACGGTTGCAGAAAGCTTCAAAGAAAACTTGAGTTTGATTTCAAACAAGTACTCGACTCATACGATAATAATTGGTGGTTACTTTAATTTAACCTCGATATGTTGGCGAAAATACGTGCTTAATTCCAGAGGTACGCATGAAATATCATCCGAAATTGTGCTAAACGCATTCTCTGAAAATTATTTCGAGCAGTTAGATCATGAGCCCACGCGAATTGTAAACGGTTGTGAAAACACACTTGACCTATTAGCAACAAAGAATCCTGAGTTATTAACGAGCATCAAAACCGATTTAGGGATTAGTGAACACAGGGTCGTCGCAGCGAGGATGAATATTGTAATCCCCAAATCCTCGAAAACTAAGCGAAAAATCTACCTGTTCTAAGAAAGCAGATAAAAATTCACTTGACGTCTTCCTGAGAGACAATCTCCATTCATTCCAAATTAATAATATATAATAATATAAGTGTAGACCAGATGTAGCTTAAATTCAGAGTAATAGGATCGGCAGCGATTGACAGATTTATACTAAATAATTAATAAAAGACGGAGCTGATTCTCCTTGGTACACAAAACGGATAAGAACACTATCGTAGAAACAACAAAACAAACATGCCAAATTGAAACAGACGCAAAATCTCCAAGATTGTCTGTCTTTTACAGAAGCTCGAAATTTAGCGCGGACTTCAATGCGAGAGGCCTGTAACAGTTCCCACAATGAAACTTTGTCTCGAAACCTGTCAGAGAATTCAAAGAGGTTCTGGTCGTATGTGAAGCATGTTAGCGGCAAGAAACAATCAATGTCCTCTCTGCGCGATAGCAAATGGAGATACCATCGAAGACAGTGCTGCGAAAGCAGAATTACTAAACACATCCTTCTGAAATGCCTTCACAAAAGAAGACGAAGTAAAAATTCCAGAATTCGCATCCAGAACAGCTGCCAACATGAGTAACGTAGAAGTAAATATCCTTGGAGTAGTGAACAACTCAAATCACTTAATAAAAACAAGACTTCTGGTCAAGACTGTATAGCAATTAGGTTCCTTAAGGAGTATGCTGATGCATTAGCTCCATACTTATCAATCACATACAACCGTTCGCTCCACGAAAGATCCGTACCCAAAGATTAGAAAGTTGCACAGGTCACACCAATATTCCAGAAAAGTATAAGGAGTAATCCACTAAATTACAGGCCCATGTCGTTTACGTCGATATGCAGTAGGATTTTGGAACATATATTGTAATCGAACATTATGAGTTACCTCGAAGAAAACGGTCTATTGACATACAGTCAACATGAGTTTAGAAAACATCGTTCCTGTGAAACACAAGTAGCTCTTTATTCACATGAAGTGTTGAGTGCTATTGACAAGGGATTTCATTTAGATTCCATATTTCTGGATTTCCGGCAGGCTTTTGACACTGTACCACACAAGCGGCTCGTAGTGAAATTACTTGCTTATGAAATATCTTCTCAGTTATGTGATTGGATTTCTGATTAGCTGTCAGAGAGGTCACAGTTCGTAGTAAATGACGGAAAGGCATAGAGTAAAACAGAAGTGATTGCAGGCTTTCCGCAATGTAGTGTTATAGGCCCATTTCTGTTCATTATCTATATAAACGATTTGGGAGACAATCTGAGCAGCCGTCTTGGGTTGTTTGCAGGAGACGCTGTCGTTTATCAACTAATAAAGTCACCAGAAGAGCAAAACAAACTGCAAAACGATTTAGAAGAAATATCGGAATGGTGCGAAAAGTGGCAGTTGACATTAAATTAATTCAACTAATTACTTACGTATTACAATTACGAACAACTTAAATTGGAAGGAACACAGAAAATGTTTTGGGTAAGGGAAACCATAGACTGTGTGTTATTGGTCGGAGACCTACTAAGGAGACTGCCTACGCTACGCTTGTCCGTCCTCTTTTAGAATTCTGCTGCGCGATGTGATATCCTTACCATATAGAACTGACGGAGTGCATCGAAAAAGTTCAATGAAAGGCTGTACGTTTTGTCTTATCGCGAAATATGGTAGTGTGTGTCACAGAAATGATACATAATTTGGGCTGGAAATCATTAAAAGAAAGGCGTTTTTCGGTGTAACGGAATCTTCTCAAGAAATTCCAATCACCAACTTTCTCCTCCGAAAGCGAAAATATTTTGTTGACACCGACCTACATAGGGAGAAACGATCACCACGATAAAATAAAGGAAATCAGTGCTCGTACGGAAAGTTATAGTCTTTCGTTCTTTCCACTCGCTATACGAGATGGCAATAATAGAGCATTATGAAGGTGGTTCGATGAAACCTCTGCCAGGCACTTAAATGTGATTTGCAGAGTATCCATGTAGATGTACATGTAGATGAATTGTGTGTAAGCACATACCGGAAACACTTGCGCAACTAAAAGTTCATTACATAGTTCAGAACCTACAACAAATCGTGAGAAAACCAATTATCACACACAGACACAGCGGATCTGATATCTGAAACATATTCCTATAATTCGAAACACTGACCTACAGATGGGAAAAAAGGCTGGAATTTTGGATCAGTTTTCGGTGTCCGCCAGCAGTTGGTCTGGAGATGTTTTAAAGCCACAATTGTTCCTGGCGAACAGCATGTCGCCTGCCTGAACCAGAGGAGTTTACTCTGTCTTTACTTAACTCTCGGAACATTCAAACAAAAAAATATATCACATTTCTCTCTGTCGTCAAGGAACTTTCCATAGATGCTTTGTTCTGCCTGTCTTGATCGAACCAGTCAGCGAAGTTAAATATATTATTATTTGCTTAGCTAATTAAAAGTATGATTTATTTATTTATTATTATAAATAAACAATCATTATGTGTGCTTTTATTTTAAATGTTGGTTAGTTATTGGTTTTAATTCGTTTATTTTAGTTCCTTATTTCCTTTTATCTTCAATTTCCTGAAAACCTGGAAAATATAAATATTTCGTTTCAAATACCGCAAGAGAGCAAGAGATGTATTTCGCAGCGGCGATCTCGCGGAAATTTCTCGTCGTTATCTGCTCACCTGAAATCTCTAAAACCTTTACTCGCTACGCACATCGTTTGATACGACTGTGTGCTTGGTTGCTTGATGAGTCTGGATGATTAGGCCAACTATTTAGCAAGTTAAAATGATGCTGAGGGTATTAGATTAGGAAATAAGACGTTTAAAGTAGTAAATGAGTTTTGCTATTTGAGGAGCAAAATAACTGACCATGGTCGAAGTTGAGAGAATATAAAATGTAGACTAGCAATGGCAAGGAAAGCGTTTCTGAAGAAGTTAAATTTGTTAACATCGAGTATAGATTTAAGAAGTCGTTTCTGAAAGTATTTGTATGGAGTGTGTCCATGTATGGAAGTGAAATGTGGACGACAAATAGTTTGGACAAGAAGAGAATAGAAGCTTTCGAAATGTGGTGCTACAGAAGAATGCTGAAGATTAGGTTGGTAGATCACGTAACTAATGAGGAGGTATTGAACAGAATTAGGAAGAAGAGAAATTTGTGGCATACCTTGCCTGAAAGAAGTGATCGGTTGGTAGGACATGTTGTGAGGCATCAAGGGATCACCAATTTAGTATAGGAGGGCAGCGTAGTGGGTAAATATCGTAGAGGGAGACCAAGAGATGAATACACTAAGCTGATTCAGAAGGTTCTTGGTTGCAGTAGGTACTGGGAGATGAAGAGGCTTGCACCAGATAGAGTAGCATGGAGAGCTGCATCAAACCAGTCTATGGACGGAAGATCACAACAACAAAAATGTTTATTAATTCGGAGATAATCTCTCGATAAATTTTGGCCGTGGAAAATGCACGTTCGCACTATCTTTCCAACTTCCCCTCCGGGCGATCTACGCCTCGTAATATCTGTACCGTGATCGTTACCTAATTTCTATATGGTGATATATGCACACCTTGAATACTTGATGTTAGTTATTGGATATAATTTTGTGCAAAAAATTTGAATATTAGCTGTATACCAAAATAGTGTCTCACAACAATACAATCTCACTCCTCCTCTCACACGTCCGATCTCTCCATTGTCTTCACAAAGAGTCCATAAAACTAAATCATTGATTCATTAAGACACAGAGATCCGTTCGTAGCATGGAACGTTTGATTCTCGCAGTCGGTATGTGCCGGTCGCTACAATACAAATTTGTCGCACCCAGCATCTATGTTACGCACATGCTTTAAAATTGGATCCTAGACGAGAGCGATACCATGTCGTATCGTTACAGTATTATTGGATCCTTGACGAGGGCGATACCATGTCGTATCGTTATAGGTATTGCACCGTTGGTGTCTTAGTAGTTATTACCCCAGGATAGCTGGGACGTTTCTGGTGTGCGTCGTCCTCTCGTGCCGGGTCCCTGGCCATGTTGGACCCGTTTGCACTAAGGAGAAGCTTGCGGAGCAGCATTCGCGACTCTTCCCTTCGGGGAGATCCGCGTCGGAAACGCCATTCGTCACGGCCTCCCGTCGCGCAAATTGCTCCGCCCACCTCGCAAAGGGCGAAGGATCGCTTGAATCGCGCCAACCGCCGAAAATTGCCGGTGGACACCACCGGCACTGAAACCGATCATCATGAAGACTGTCCACCGCCGCGTGTCAGGGTCCGCTCATCCGCGTCGTCCGACGATTCACCTGAACGCCTAGTAATTGATCTTTCTCGTAGTGAGGCGGCGTTCACATCGACTCTGTCTGACCACCACCCGGCTGTACCTGCACCTCTTTCTACGCCGGCCCACCACCGTGGCGAGTCTTCTGGACACCCTGACCTAGTCGGAAAGTCCTCTGGCCGTCGCTCCAGACGCCTCTCCGCCAACGCGGGCTATGGTGGCAGCGGATCGTATTCCGATACCCCCCTGCCGGGGGACGCCGCACCGGACGGTCCTGTGGATGAGGAAGTGGCTCATGCTCCCTACCCTCCTTCTCAAAAGATCCCGCCAAGCCGTCTGAAGAAAGAGAAGATACCCCCCCCCCCCCCCCCAATTGTGGTCTATAACGTCACTAACTAGACGAAACTGAACACTGAGCTCCAGCGGCTCATTGTCGGCCAATTGAGAGCTGTTTACCAAAAAGATCATGTGAAATACCTGCTTGATAGTAGGCACGACTATCTTACCATTCTCGATTTCGTAAAATCAAAGGCGATGCCTTACTTTACCCACCAGACGTCGGGTAATCGCCGAACCAAAATCGTCATCAAGGACTTGCCACCAGAGGTCACGGCAGAGGAGGTCAAGGAGGAACTGCTTCGACTCGATTTCAAAGATCCTTTGGTCCACCAGTATAGCAAAAGGAATCCTGAGACCAGGGCATTGATCTCCTGTCCCTTTCCCGGAGGGAGGACATAGAGCGGATTTACCAAATCCGGTATCTTCTGTACACGAAAGTCCGGATTGAATCGTACGAGCGCCGCAACGGGCCAGCCATCTGTCGCAAATGCCAACGTTTACGACATACTGGGAATTACTGCTCCCTGCCGTTGCGGTGTGTTAAGTGTGCTGGCCCACATTTAGTGGAGAACTGCACACTCCCTGCTTTGGAAAAACCTACCTGTGCCATATGTTTGGGAACGACACACGATCCCCACAACATGGCATCCTGGAGAGGGTGCCCTGTTTACCAGAAGGCACTGAAGTCGTCTCGTCCGCCCAAAAAGAAACCAAGAACAAATCGACCTCCCCCACCACTACGGGACATGAACAACTATCCTGTTTTGCGGGGTCAGCCTGGTGCACTGTCATCAGCAGCCACTCTGGTACCAGCCACTCAGACACCAGATGGTTCGGTGGCTCCTGTGCCCCTTCCTGCCCAGACTCCCACGACATCCTTCGCTGCTGCAGCCCGGTCTCCTCCTCATTGTCTGTCTTCCGTGACAGCTCCCACTTCTCGCCAACTACAGGAGGCAGCTGCAGCCCACTCCAGTCTATCTGTGGCTCTATCTCAGCTCTCTGCCCCTACCTCCACTCTGCCTACTACTACACCTGCACCTGCGTGCCGTAGGGGCAAGCACATCACCCGGGACCCTCCCCCAGTGGTTGACAATGATGCGTCCTTTCGGGCGGACATGCGTGAAATCCTCCAGGTCATCTCCTCTTTCACGAAACCCCACATCCGCGCTGTTATTCGTGACACTGGAAGAAAAATCCGTCAGTCGGAGGACGGGCTCCCCAAGGTCATCGCCCTGGTGGAAGGGCTTAGTCAGATATTGTTGTAATGGCGAATGGACCTCCACACAACCACGAGCCCCCTCGGGATCTTGTCACTTGCATTTTTAATGCCAATGGCATAAAACGTATGAAGACGGAATTGAACACTTTCCTCCATGACTATCGTATGGATGTTTTACTGGTCACAGAAACACACCTCAAACCGGCAGACGACTTCCGCCTTCGCAACATGGTGTGTTACCGCTCTGACCGCCTTGACCGCCATGGTAGAGGCACAGCTGTATTCCTCAACAAAGCTCTTGTCCATACCCAAGAGACTCTCCAGCCAATGGAACACATAGACGCCACAGCGGTTACCATCTCCACACGCCTTGGTGCCATTACCTTTGCAGCAGCGTATTTGAGCCCAAACAAGCCACTGCTGGAAGCAGACCTCGGCACATTGTCATCCTTCGACAGGCTCATCATTGGGTCAGATCTCAATGCCAAGCACCCAGCTTGGCATTCTCGCGTGTCTAACCCCAAAGGCCGGCTCCTCCTTGACCTGGAGGATACTTTAGCACTATCGGTCTATGGCCTCCACGAACCTACCCATATCCCAGTCCGTACTAACTGCCAGCAAGACGTTCTGGATGTGGCCATCTTCAAAAACATCACCGCTCAGTTTTCATTGAGGTTCTCCACGAACTGGCCTCTGACCATGAGCCAGTACACTTGCACCTCACCAATGCTGCCCATTCATTTGATGTTCGTTCCACTGTGACCCTCACCAATTGGGACAAGTTTGCCAGGGTACTTAATAACGCCACTGGACACGACCTCGATTTGACAACACCGGCCAATATAGTCCGTGCTGTGGATTACCTTACCGCCAAAATACAGAAAGCAGTGAAACTCTCCACCTCCACGGAACCTCGAAATTTAACACCCCTGGACGATTTGCCCTCTGTGTTACGAGAGCTGAAGGTGCAAAAGAACAGCTACCGCCGGAGGTGGAAGCAGTTTCGTGACCCTCAGAACAAACGCCAAATGAGACGCCTCCAACGCGAATGCAGCCACCGGCTCGCCGAATGGAGGTCTGTCCAGTGGGAGGACAGGATGACCACTTTCCTACTCCACCAAAAATCTGACTGGGCTGTCACTCGCACCCTGCGACGTTCTAAGCCAGTGACTGCCCATCCTATTCGCACAGCAGCGGGCTTGTCATATGATAGCCTGCAAATTGTGGAAACGCTGGCCGATACGTTCGAGGCCCAAAACCGCCCTCCGGTCCAGGACCTTTCTCCGAACGAACTTCAGGAAGAACATGAAGTCCTGACAGCTGTTGCTGCTTTCCGCAACCGCCCACCCCAGTCTGCTCCCCTTCTTACGTCCATGGCAGAAATTCAGCGCATCCTTCGACGGAAACGTGGCCGGTCGGCCCCTGGATTGGACGGAATTTTAAATGAAGATCTTTGCCACCTTCCCCGCACACCACTCATCTTGTTCACCAAGATTTTAAACTGTTGTCTCACATCTGGCGTTTTCCCCCCTCAGTGGAAACAAGCCAAGCTGATTGCGATCCCCACCAACAAGAGGCCCATCAGCCTACTAAACACTATGGCGAAGGTCCTTGAATCTGTGATCCTTCACCGACTTTCCCAACCTCTAGCAGCAGCTGGGACGATCCGTCCTGAGCAGTTTGGATTCACTTCGCACCTATTTGCTGAACTTCAGCTCCTACGGATCACTGAACACATCACCAAAGGCTGCAACACTGCCAAGTCGACAGCTGCCGTTTTTCTGGACTTGCAAAACACCTACGACAAGATTTGGCAAGACAACCTCGTACACAAAATGCTGACACAGACCCGTATACCGGATATTTATGTCAAGATCGTGGATGACTTCCTCCGTGGTAGGACTTTCCTAGTGGCTCAACGGGGAATTCGTTCTGATATTCGCCAATTGTCGGCAGGCACTCCGCAAGGATCGGTGCTATCTCCCATCCTTTTTAATATCTATGTCAATGATATGTCGGTCATTCCCGAGTGCCACCTTGCACAATACGCTGACGACACAGTACTATACACCACTGACGCATTACTGACGCCGTCGTCGCCCGCCTCCAGCGACAGGTGGACGCTACCATCACCTGGTGCCGGACAAACAAAATAGTTCTCAATGCCGCCAAAACTACGGCAGCACGAAGCGGCGCCCAGTCTTCTGCCGCAATATCTCGATTGCAGGTGTGCAGGTGCCCTGGTCCCCGACAACCACCTATCTCGGGATCCAGATGGATCACAAGTTGCTCTTCCACTGCGGAGTATGTCACCAACAAGGGGCAAAAGCTAACCAGGGCTTTGTACCCGCTCTTTCGCAGTAGGGAACTTAACCTGCATACCAAGCTCCGAATTTACAGAACAGTTATCCTGCCTGCCCTCAAGTATGGATCTGCTGCACGGGCCACGATTAGTGTCACCAGGATGCGGACGTTGCAGCGCCTGTAGAACAAGGTGCTCAGGTGGAGCCTGCACGCCCCGCCACTCACGAGAATTGTTACTCTCCACGAGGAAGCGGATATCGTCCCCCTAAAGACGACCATACACAACAACGCGCGGCGGCTCTATGAGAAAGTGGATGCCTTGCGGGACACTGTCCATGGGTTACGCCACGTTGGGACCACACTTCCACGCCCTGGCATCGACATCCGGTTCCCCTAACCATCCTATAGGAATCGGATTCCGACTATGGCTAACGGTTGGGACCGGTTCGCCCACCACGGACGCATCCTTTGGCAGGACTAGCCCCCATTCTACGTCCAATACTTTTCAATTATACCTGCCCACGGTAGGCCAAATTTTTCTGCCTGACTCATGTAGTACTGTCACCGTCAGAGGGTGGTACGCGACTACAAGTCCCACCGCCACACCTCCAAAGTGAATTGGAGTGACGCAGTCACTGCCCTGTGGATACATTTACTGCCTCGCCAGCACAGTTAGACCGCAATAGACCGGTGTTGCTGTAATGTAACATATCACAAAAAAGGCGTCTATGATTGTTGTACAACGCCAGTTGTTGGTGTGAGATGATTGTCTGTGACTGTCTGTCTACGTATGAATAAATTAATACAATTTCATCGGGCATCTTCGTAACACAAGTCGGGAAGCTTACAACAATCGTGTTGCACTGACAACGAAACCTTGCAAAAGAGGTCTACATATCTCTAACGCTTTGCCTTACGATTTAATTTCCGTTAGTGTCAGCCGTAAGTGGCTGCTAGGTACGGACGCGCTTTACGATTCCCGGCGCTTACACACTACGGCTGCGGTGCACTGCGCCTGGTGGCGTCCGATGTCGTGCAGACGCCCTCGGGATTTGCAAGTACACTATATTTGTCAGCAATGTTAAAGCTTGTGGCCAGAAATGAGGTCATTATCACTTGAGCTGAAGTGACATGAAATCGGTAAAAGTACGAAAATGCATGGGAAGTATGTTCAAATTGAGGGAAAATACGCCAAAATGTAGGGACATCGAGGGAGACTGCGGTAGTACTTATATATCTGCTTCATGCAGGAAAATTCCTTTACATAGGAAGAGGTGAGTAAAAGCACGAGGAATATGAGAAAAAATTGACGTGGAAACACTGGGAACCATGGAAACAGTCATTTTTGGTGGACAGGGATACGACAGCTGAAATAGATTGTTTAATGTGGATCATCACCAAATGTAGAGCAATAAATTTATATATGTTGGATCACATGTCCTGGTGTGTCCCCAAATTTATTGGCAAACATCTTATAGATTTTTATAATGTGTCCAGACATATGAGTACTATAAACCTTACGTCCTCCTTAGATAAAGAGCATTTTACCACCAGCTTGCGGACTGCGTTATACAACTACAGAAGAGATCGTGTGTTTGACCCTGTGCAATACTGTTTAAGTGTTTTAATCTCTAAGAAACGGTATTTAAAATGTGCTTCTCTACACTATCTACCAATCACAATAATGCAATGTCAGCTAAAGTATACCTTACAGGACAGGTGGTGCGTGGTTTTTAACCACATTCTGCTGTATGTCTCCTGAGATAACAGGAATACACGCAAGTTGACTGCTGTCTTGGATGATTTCCTCGAAAAGAGATTATCTGAATCTAAATTTACATGAAATTACAATGAAATGAACACTCTTAGCTGCTTACAGGTGTTGACATACGTCAACGGGGACAGATGAAAATGTGTGACCCAACCGGGACTCGAACCAGGGATCTCCTGCTTACATGGCAGACGCTCTATCCGAGTCACCGAGCACCGAGGACTCAGAGGATAGCGCGACTGCAGAGATTTATCTCTGGCACGCGGGAGGCGTGCCAGAGATAAATCTCTGCAGTCGCGCTATCCTCTGAGTCCTCGGTGACTCAGATGGAGAGAGCGTCTGCCATATAAGCAGGAGATCCCGGGCTCGAGTCCCGGTCGGGTCACACATTTTCATCTGTCCCCGTTGACGTATGTCAACGCCTGTAAGCAGCTAAGGGTGTTCATTTCATTGTAACTTCATTCTAACTAGCTGCTGGGTCACCGATGGTATCTGTTCTTTCGGGCATGTCCGAAAGAACGGATACCCTCCTAGTAAATAAATTGACATGGATCTGTGTTAAAGACGATAGAAAGTTGATCGACTAAGCGATTGAGTGGAGTTGTAATGAGGCATGATTTACTTTGTAGTTTGATGATGCATTTTAGGTATAGGGAGATGTTGTGGTAGATCACTTATCGCACATTTAACCGTTTTTCCTTTGTTCTCTTGGGCTGTATCAGCTGTGTGATATAACCCATTTTCGACTGATATGACATTGTGCGTTCTGTGTGTGACGTAGACCACTATCTACCTACAAACGTTAACAGTAAATCACCGCATACCACAGTCAGCAGAGAATTCCCATCGCATGCGTGATGAATCATGTCCACCAAACCGATGGTAAACCTATTTCCTCTAGATGAACGAAGATGAACTGAGCAGCACTTCATTTCCCTCCCACATGTTGGACATAAAACGAGTCTTCAGTTTAATAACTGCAATGATTCTAAGTTAGTAACAGGGTTTCGTGAGGTACTGCATTCCCTGAGTAATTATTTGCTTGACATATTGTGTGTTGAAGAGAGTGTGTTCTCTTCACGGGGTTGGTGTGGTGCACCATGGTATATAATTTCACATGACAATCACCGCTACTATGTATTTTTGTAATTACTCACAAGATGTTGTTATTTCGTGCGTTTTCCATTGCTGACGATCATTTATTGGGCTGATGCAAGCGTAGCATAATTTCCGAGCTGTAACTGGATGTGAACGATGGGCACTATTCGCCTCCAGGAACCTATAAAGTGCATGTATCGAAACGAATTTATTTCTTTGTTGTAGAAACTAGTAGTTTTATCACCTTAGCGATTAGGATGTAAAACGAGTAGGGCGAATGTATATCAGGTGTTGGATATCTATTTCCTACACTGAAATAATAATAACGCTGCATTCCATGTGACAAATATATCGGAAAGCATACTGCTTTAAAATTAAAGCATGTGTAAGTGCAGAACCATGTAGCCATATGAGTGTGTGTTTATGTTCTACAATTATTTCTCTGTTACCAGTACCTTCTTGATATGGAATCCAAACACTACGACAGTATCACAGAATTGATAGCATAAGTGATTTACGTAAAGTGTTTCAAACCCCTTCCACCTGGAGCTCCATCATGTATAAAACATATGTGTCTTATTCTTCTTAATCTTTTGTTATATCACCACAGCATTCTCAAAAGTCTTAGGCTCATATCTACTATACTCCAATACCGGTTGTAATTACAATGATAAATAAGTGGTTGGTTTCCTAGGATGACTCCACTTGCTGTCCAGGCACATTGGCGAAGGCAGCTGGTGACCGAAATGAACTAACATTATCGACTTAACTCGCGAGCCCCCTTGAGCCTGCCCAACTGATCTGGAGCCCGGGGTAGAGGGTGCAGTTGACCTAATTGTCAGCAGAGAACTAATAATCAGTATGTGTGGAGCAGCTTTGCGATCTCATTTGTTGTATATATTTTCTGATTATTACGATATAAAATGAGAAAACGCGATGTGGCGAGTGTTTCCTCCAGACGGTTGTTCCCCTCACTTAAATTGACTGATTGACTGCTTGGCGGTCACAGTGAGTCTCTCCGGCCTCTGACTGGCCGCTGTGACCGAGCGGTTCTAGGCGCTGCAGTTTGGAACCGCGAGACCGCTACCATCGCAGGTTCGAATCCTGCCTCGGGCATGGATGTGCATGATGCCATTAGGTTATTTAGGTTTAAGTAGTTCTAAGTTATGTTAAGTCCAATAGTGCTCAGAGCCATTTGAACCATTTCTCCGGCCCTGATTATCCGGTACAGAGATGGGTATGCAACTGCCAGCAATGGCCCATGGGGCCTACGGAAGTTTCCGCAACCTTCGACGTCTAACCTTGACACCTTCCATGGAATGGATCATGGCTTAAATGTTTCCAAAGTGCACTGTGCATGTGGTGATGGCTGCTGTGTCTGGCGATGAGTGCTTCCCAATACATCGCAGCAGACACTGCCTGGGAGCAGAAAAGTGGAGTGGTATTTGCTTCAGTAAAGGTGGATTTAACGTTTTTATTATCCTATCACAAGGTAGACTCTTGTGACTTCTGAAATTTTCCCGGCGTATTTGTTCTTCTAATAATTTCCGGGTATGCAGCCGGATCCCGTCGACATTCTGCCACGATATTTCGGCCCAGAGACGTCCGGCCATCATCAGGTGAGTACACAACTACTGAAGAGCCCAGGTGCAGTCGCGGTATTTATACCGATTCTCGCGCACGTGTTGACATGCGCGGCATAGCCGAGTTGTACGTGCTGCCCTCGGTGGTGAAAGTAAAAGATCATCTAGTCATTGAGTATCGAATGACGCTGTCTATTCCGCTGTGAATGTATAATTTTAATAACAGGATTCCAAGTTTTATCCAGTTGAAAGCCGTTGTCACGATTTATAAGATTATCGGCAAGACGTATTTCCACTGATTCCTTGATTACGGAATCCCAAAATCCGGAAACCGGAGCTAAAATTTGATCAGGAATCTTTTGTAGCACTGACATCAGTATTCGTTAGAAAATACGAGTGCAACTATCAGTTTCCTCTGTTTTCGGGTTTTCACGTGAAAATCTTTACGGACAAGGTAAGTTCTTGAATATTCATTGTCACTTAATAATCTGCATATCGCCCCGCTTAATGATCTCGCTAAAGTGTTGGCTCTCTAAAGATATCATTTCCACTCTTAATCTTCAGAGTTATACCGTGCAAGCGACCGGAAGCGTACTATTCTGTGGATGATACCCAGAACACTCGATTAAATACTACGATATTCCGGCAAAATATGTTAAAATACAGAGAATTCTGGAAATTTTCATGTGCTATTCGATGATTTCAGCACAAAAGTGTCACAGATATCTACGTTGGCGCGTGTAAATTCGGCTTCGAGATGGGTAAATTAATTAACAATTGACAAAATAATTCTCAATGGCAAAGCTCAGAAAGTAAGTATAATCCCAGAGTCTGGACCCGTTGCAGAAATCGCGGTATCAAGCAGGCTGCGCCGGAAACAACGCCGTTAGCGGTCGCCTAAGTGCCAGAGGAGCCAATACAACCTTTGTACACCAGTTTAGAGAGTGACCCTTGTCAACGGAGAGCACACCGATCGCCCACCAGGCCAGCGCATGAGCGGACAGTTGCCTCGTGACCATTGGCCAAAATGGATGATTGCTTTCGTGTATCGAGGATATCTACTGCTGCAACTATATAGGGTGCATGTGGTTCTGTTTTTGGGATGTGTGTGTCTTTGCAGTATATGTAGGAGTGTCTGTTGGTTGACTGCTATATTCTGGATGGAGAAGTGGTGATTTTTTATGGTGCTGGATATCAAATGTGTTTACTTCAGCGGCGTAGTGATATGAAATGGTTCCAGCCTGGCTAGAGATCGGTTTCACTCCAAAAATGCAGGGTTTCCTCGACAGTAGCAGAGCAATGTAATTGATTAAGTGTCTTTGGGAACAGTTTCCGTTTTTCATGACCAACAGAAATATTTTGCAGGGTTTAACTGTCAGTGCAATATGACTCCTGTATGTCTTTGGACCCGTAGAAAATAGTTTTCCGACGAGATTCTCGTAACTTGTACATCTGTAGACAGTGACAGAAATGCTCCCATACCAGCAGCAGCATTTTGAGTGGTAAATTTAGTAAGGACCAATAACGATGTTCAATTCACAGGAAGCTCCATGACGTCAGAAAGTCATTTGTGGTTAACATAGGAGTCTCAACAGACTGTTTCGAGCAAGACAGGGGCAGAACAAGGCATCTATGGAAAGTTTTGTGGCGTCAGAAAGACATGTGACATCTTATTTGTTCGAGTGCTCAGTGATAACTCTACGCAGAGCAGCCTCCTCTGGTTCAGACAGGACGAATGCTGTCCCCCACCCGCCGCTGTGGCTTTAGAGAATCCCCAGCCCAGTAGTTGTGGGAAATTGAAATGAAAATTCACCAAAAATTCCAGCCATTTGCCTCGTCCGTAGGACAGTGCTTAGAACAACAGGGGAATCTTTTACACATCTTATCTGCTGTGTCTGCGTGTAATATTTGTTTTTTCACGATCTATTGTGGGTTTCGAGCTAGTCATGAACTTGTAGATATGAAGTTGTTCTGATTTTCCCGTCTTGGCTTTACCATCTGTATTTGTTTCCTGTAGTAGAACTGTGCTCCGAAAAGTGAGCAAAACAAACAGTGAAAATAAATTATGCTTCTCGGCGTTTCAGATAAGTGACGAACACCACTTAGCTGTAGGTAACTGAAATTTTTTTCTCTCTGACAGGGCCTCTTGACAAGCAGCTTAAACTCGAAAACTGGAGGGAGGGGGGGACTTGGAAAGTGGAGGAGGGTGGCAGTGGAGTACACCTTCCTCTCCAGCAGTTGATCACAGACTGAACGTTTCCCACCATTACCAGGGACAGTGTGGTGGTGGGGAGCGGGTAGCATCATAGGAGTTGGGTAGGAATGATGGTAGTTAGGTTAGTGGAAGTAACCAAATTGACATATTTTCCCCAATTTCCAGAGGATGGAGGCTGACAAAATGGGGGGATGTGGGGACGGGACCCAGCCGCCATTTAGAATAAATTTTCTGCCCCACGACATACTTTGTCCCGCTACTACAGAGCAGTTACATAACCAAATATCACATTATGAATTGGGCATACAATGTCTGCTGTTATTGAACTGAGCGACATCTTCTTTCTGATAGACTTTTCTTTAAATACTGGTAATCTAACAGCCATCTCCCTGCACCTGAATTCCACCTAGTGGTGCAGTCGGCCCATCAGCTCCAGTCTTCCTCATTTTAATTTCTTCCTCATTCCCTCTCAGTTTCCTTCGCAGATATGGGCTGTGTACTTGAACGGTTTCCGGACCCTCTCGTGTTCGATCATCAGTCCTCTTTGATCTCGCCTATCATCTGCAGGATACGACTGCGCCCACAAATTACACTGATTGTTGTGTTCCACCAGTTTGCAGTTTTTGCAGAGTGGATGCCTCTCTCGACATTTGGCATTTGCTGGCCCATGTTGTGGCGTTCTGTTGTACATTTGTACAAAGTGTGCTTGTTCCCCGACTTAGGGTTCGCGAGCGTGGCCAAGTTTGTCAAACAGCTGCAAGAGCGCGCCGGCATTGTCCATACCAGTACCTGCTAACTTAATTTCTTTTTTGCAATCATGTAGCCAGTTTGTTTTGGCAGAGTCGTGTGAGTTCCTTTTCTTCAAACGGTGCGTCCAAGAAAGGCTTTGTCTTGACTACTTCTTTAAAGTACGACGATGGACTTGTAAACTGTGAAACTGTGTTCGACTCCATCAGTACAGTGCGTAGTTTGACACTTCCCAGTTTTTCTATCGCCAAAAATTCGTGCAGAAGCCACTTTTTAATCTTCTCAGACAATCGGCACTTGACCACGAGCGCTCATAGTTTGGGCGCCTATTCTCGTAGATGGGCAAAAATAAATTTCATTTTGTAACCGGCGGACCAAAATCTCGTTACATCGTCCTGAAACTGTTTTATCCTAATGTTGGGACGAAAACTGTCCCATGTGTCCGAAAACAGTGTCTACTTCTGAATCGAAAAAAATTCTTTCTTTCTAGAACTTTTCAGTGTCCTGATAATTTATTCCTACTGGCACAGCTGATTGTACGATCACGGGCGATGTGACAGGATTCCCAAATACACAACAGAGTCCTTCCATTAATTCACGTAATTCATCCTCTTCCTCTTGCCTATCTTCTTTGCTCACCAATGGCTCACCGTTCGCGTACCGTTTGTTGATCCACTGCATCATTGGGTCTTTTTGAACGGCTCTATCAACGCTGCACAATGGCGATGGTTGATATCAGCTTGATTTTCTTTGAACTGAAACCACACTTTTATTTCTTCTTGATCTGCCTTTCGAACATAAAGCATTACACAATGACAATTCATCTACCTGCTTCTTAACTTGAGAAATGTCGCCTGTGACTACATATTTCCACTATTTCGTGTTGTCAACGTCCTTTCGCAATCCACAGGTTCAGTCTTTCACTTCTTGAGTTGTTGTGCCAAGTTTACATTTGCAATTGCTCATTTGATCCTCAATGACTAGTTTCGTTCTCTTCTTATTTCTTAAATTCTGTCCCGATCGTTTTACCTAATTGTTCCATTCGTTCGTTACACCCTTGTAAATGACATGTCAACTGTTGTTCCAATATCTAGATATGATTATTATGTCCTTGAACTGTTCTTCTTAACATACACATCATTCTTCTTCTCTTGATTTTTGGAGTCTTCGTCTGTCTTTTCAAATTCCCATAAGACTGAAATTTTTGTCCGCCTTTTTTAAATTTTCGTTTGTCTTTTTGAGGAATTCTTGTGTCTTGTAGCACTCATCAGCAATCCCATTCTTCCTTTCCACCCTTTTGTAACGTTCAACTATTCTTTAAAGCCGTTAATACCACTTCAGCTAATAATGACTGCATACCAAAAGGGGGCGCGGAAGCAGAATTTGGATTGCGAATATCCACAATCTGTTTCATGTTTCCGCAGCCTGCAGTTATGGAACCTTCCGATGACTGAGCCATATCTCAGCTTCGACTAATTCTACGCCGTTCTGCATGATGTTTACCTCTTTATCCGTGACTAATGACGCGTTCAAATTAGTTTCATGACCTTCCCTCATTTCAGAACTGTGCGAACTGCCTGATCGATACCCATGTTAAGTTCATGGTTCACGGTTTGATTCACTTCTTGCCTAACTATGTTACTCATTTCCTCTAAACTACGTGCAACAAGTACGGGTTAACATTGGCATAATCAAATATTGACACAAAAATTCACGCACTCCGGCCCTAATAGCCAAATTCCTAACTTAAACGCTGCAAAGTGCAACGAAATCATAACCAAACAATATGTAATAAAAACATTACCGCAAATTTCAACGACTAATACTCAGAGTAATGCTGGAATTTTACTCACTAACTTTTCCTGTAAGGAAGTGCAAATAAGTGAAAGGGCCAACAAATTACAACCATTTTAATTTTGTATGTTCTTTTATTATTAAGTGTTTGACTTTACGTCTCCTGTTGAATTTCGGTCAATTAAAAGAAAATTTGACTACGATAACGAACCGATCGGTGGATTTCGGAAATTTATTCTGGACAAGAGTAGCCAAGCCTTTCTTGGGTAGCCGACTAAGCCGTTTAGCGTACCCCTGAGATGCTATTTATCAGTCTCTGATGATCTATAGGAGCTCCCTATAAGATTGTGTAAATTTTAAGCTAATGACAATGTCATACAAACGGACGCGTCTTATTGAGTGAATATTAAGGGGAGTGGGGGTCAAGCAAGCATGAAAACATGTGTAGCGCACCACACATGGATAAATTAATCAGAAGAGGCATCATCTATCTGTAACAGAAACAACTGATCACTACAAAAGTCAGGTTTATTTCCATGAAGCTTCTATATGTGATTCACCCATGGGCATAAGCAAATGAAAATTTAGTAAATGAACAAGGCATTATAGTTATGAACTTTGCCTTGGCACAGTTGGGTGAGCAGGATAAAGCATATTAATTAGAATAATTCGCAGATACAGATGATGACAGCAGGGTCGTTAGTGGACTAAAGAGAAAACAAGGAAAAGTAGGTAAGCATACCAGTAAGACCACCGAAGTGCATAATGGAAGCAACTAACTGGCTGGGAAACGTTAGAAATGAGCACACAGCTCTTGACGGAAGTTAACTACATTGCATCCCTTCCAAACTGGTGACGGCAACGACAGCCCATTCTCACCACACACACATATAGCATAGAGGTTTAAGTGGGCAGTAGCAACGGCTTGAGATTCTAAGTCCTGATTGACCTCTGCACTCAGTACTAAAATGGAGACATCCTTCTATATGAGCCGTCTAATTGATCTCTTTACTTTTCAGTACCCCAGCGGCATGGTTTCTCCATCTTAACACTCGGTAACTTAGCTGTTTCTGTCACAACAGGAATCTTGCCGGCCAGTAGTAGCACACATTGTTAGTTCCATCCAGGAGTAGTTCTCTGAAAATGTTACACACACCCGTGTGGATTTTTCTGTAACTTACCAATAGTGCTGTGACATGAAGTGACAGGCAGAAGACCTCTCCCACTCTTTGTTACGATTCTGAAGCTGACCAACAGCAAGGCTTACACACAGACGTCCACGACAAAGCGTGCGCTATACAAAAACAAATACTGTGAACCAATGAGGAAGCTTTTTAGTGGGATTTAAAATTAACGTCTCCCGTGGCACGTCTGCTGTGGCAAACGCGGTTCTCATACAGCAGCATCTCTGAAGAATTGCACCTGGCTCAGACCTTTGTCCTTTCTTAAACGACTCCTCTCCGTGTCTCGAACAAAACCGATTTTTGGCAGTATCACCTGCAATGTGGGTAAGAGAGAAGTAAATTCCTACTTTAACTACCTGCCACTAGCTCTGAACGCTTTAATGGCTTTTTCTGTTCCTTTTGAGTAAACTTCTATGTCAGCCGAGCCAGCTTGAAAGCTTTCAGTTCTACGGAAAGATTACCAAACCTCCGCCATAGCAAAAAGAAGGAGACGTAAGAAGGAATTAGCTGATCAGTGACTAGTAATACAGAATATTGTCTACGGTCTGATGCACTGTATGAGGGCAACTATATTGAACGAAGGGAATGAGCATGTAAGATGATGAAATACAATATGTTGTATCACAGGTTTGGGGAAAAGCTGTCTCATAACGCGTAAGACTAACTATCATTACCGACACCTCCATGTCCCTCAAGTATAAAATATGGCAGTGCTAGATTTCAATTCACTTCGCCAGGTAATACACTCCTGCAAATTGAAATAAGAACACCGTGAATTCATTGTCCCAGGAAGGGGAAACTTTATTGACACATTCCTGGGGTCAGATACGTCACATGATCACACTGACAGAACCACAGGCACATAGACACAGGCAACAGAGCATGCACAATGTCGGCACTAGTAGAGTGTATATCCACCTTTCGCAGCAATACAGGCTGCTATTCTCCCATGGAGACGATCGTAGAGATGCTGGATGTAGTCCTGTGGAACGGCTTGCCATGCCATTTCCACCTGTCGCCTCAGTTGGACCAGCGTTCGTGCTGGACGTGCAGACCGCGTGAGACGACGCTTCATCCAGTCCCAAACATGCTCAATGGGGGACAGATCCGGAGATCTTGCTGGCCAGAGTAGTTGACTTACACCTTCTAGAGCACGTTGGGTGGCACGGGATACATGCGGACGTGCATTGTCCTGTTGGAACAGCAAGTTCCCTTGCCGGTCTAGGAATGGTAGAACGATGGATTCGATGACGGTTTGGATGTACCATGCACTATTCAGTGTCCCCTCGACGATCACCAGAGGTGTACGGCCAGTGTAGGCGATCGCTCCCCACACCATGATGCCGGGTGTTGGCCCTGTGTGCCTCGGTCGTATGCAGTCCTGATTGTGGCGCTCACCTGCACGGCGCCAAACACGCATACGACCATCATTGGCACCAATGCAGAAGCGACTCTCATCGCTGAAGACGACACGTCTCCATTCGTCCCTCCATTCACGCCTGTCGCGACACCACTGGAGGCGGGCTGCACGATGTTGGGGCGTGAGCGGAAGACGGCCTAACGGTGTGCGGGACCGTAGCCCAGCTTCATGGAGACGGTTGCGAATGGTCCTCGCCGATACCCCAGGAGCAACAGTGTCCCTAATTTGCTGGGAAGTGGCGGTGCGGTCCCCTACGGCACTACGTAGGATCCTACGGTCTTGGCGTGCATCCGTGCGTCGCTGCGGTCCGGTCCCAGGTCGACGGGCACGTGCACCTTCCGCCGACCAATGGCGACAACATCGATGTACTGTGGAGACCTCACGCCCCACGTGTTGAGCAATTCGGCGGTACGTCCACCCGGCCTCCCGCATGCCCACTATACGCCCTCGCTCAAAGTCCGTCAACTGCACATACGGTTCACGTCCACGCTGTCGCGGCATGCTACCAGTGTTAAAGACTGCGATGGAGCTCCGCATGCCACGGCAAACTGGCTGACACTGACGGCGGCGGTGCACAAATGCTGCGCAGCTAGCGCCATTCGACGGTCAACATCGCGGTTCCTGGTGTGTCCGCTGTGCGGTGCGTGTGATCATTGCTTGTACAGCCCTGTCGCAGTGTCCGGAGCAAGTATGGTGGGTCTGACACACCGGTGTCAATGTGTTCTTTTTTCCATTTCCAGGAGTGTATTCTGAGTTAGAATACAGTAAATCACCTTGGAACGGAAAAGCTTCTTTCCACTAATAAACACGGTTTTAGGAAACATGTATCTTGCGAAACTCAGCTTGGCATTTCTTCACTTCATTTCCTGTGTATTATGAATGATGGGCAGCAGGGAAGTTCCATATTCCCAGACATCCGAAAAGCATCTGACGCGGTATCACATCGAAGGTTGTATACGAAGGTACTAACATATGGAATAGCTTCCAGGATATGTAATAAAACAGTATGTTTTTCCTCTAAGGCATGTGTTCAGCCGAGTCAAGTGTATTGTCAGGAGTGACCCAGGAAGGTCTTGTAGGACCGCTATTATGTTGTATACACATAAATGATATGGCGCAGTGGGTGAGCAGCAATATGAGGCTGCTTGCTAATGATGATGTGGTGTACGGAAAGGTGTCGTTGAGTGGATTTAGGAGGATAAAAGATGACAAGGGCAAAATTTGTAGTTGGTGTGATGAATTTTACGTAGCTCAAAATGTAGAAAAATATAAGTTAAAGCAGATGGATATGAGAAACAAACTCGTAATGCTAGTACAGTATTGGTAGTGTGGTGTGTGACAGAGTAACATCGATTAAATATCTATGTGTTACAAATGAAATCATATGAGCATGTAAGGATTTTAGTAGGGAAGGCGAATAGTTGCTTCGGTTTATTGGAAGAATTTTAGAAAAGTGTGGTTTATCTGTGAAGGAGACGGAATTTAGGACACTAGTGAGACCCATTATTGATTCTCGCTCGAGTGTCTGGGATCCGCACCACGTAAGAATAAATGAAAACATCGAGTCAGAGGCTGTCTGGTAGATTTGTTACAGGCAGATTCGAACAACACGTTACTATAACAGAGATGCTTGGGGAATTCACATTAGAATCCCTGGACGGAAGACGATATTCTTTGCGAGGAACAATACTGAGGAAATTATTGAGGACCGGCGTTTGAAGCTCACTACAGAACAGTTGTGTTATAATAACGTAGTCGTGACACAACGTCGCGATGGAGGAATGCGACCTAATAGAAAAATATGGGAAGTCTGCAACTTGCTGAATAGACCGCTAAGGGAAAAGTCATTGAATAAATCTAAGATGACTTTATTAATTCAGTATTACGCATTTCAGCGTTTTACATCATCAGATATCATCGAACGGGAAGTCTGTTCAAGCCTGTTACCTTTCCAAAATGTAACTGCTATGTCCACTGGTACATGTAACTACTACATCGGCTGGTTGCTTCCAGTTCCAGGATATTTGATGATGGCAAACGCTAAAACGGGTAAAATTGTCTTAATAAAATCATTTTGCATTCAGTCAATGATTTTTTTCATTAGCGCCCGATTCAGCAGTTTACAGAGTACACATTTAGTTCTACTGTTGCCAACATAAGGACCAAAAAGAAAAGATGAGAGAAATTGGGGCACACACTGAAGCATATAGACTGTTGTGCTCCTCTGGCTCTATTTTGATGCAGAACAGAAAAGGATATGAGCAGTAGGGGTAAAGTTAACCCTCCACCATGCACCGTACGGTGGCTTGCGGAGTATATGTAGTGGTGCAGATGCAAACTTAAACACAATAGGACTTCGACCAGAGCGGCCAAGACCGTCCTGCCGGAGGTTCAAGTTCTCCCTCGGGCTTAGCATAAGTTAGTTTAAGTAGTGCGTTAGTCTAGGGACTGATGACCTCAGGATTCTGGTCCCAGGGACTCACACACATTTGAACATTTTGAAGACAGAGACTGCGATGGAGCTCCGTATGCCACGGCAAACTGACTGACACTGACGGCGGCGGTGCACAAATGCTGCGCAGCTAGCGCCATTCGACGGCCAAAACCGCGGTTCCTGGTGTGTCCGCTGTGCCGTGCGGGTGATCATTGCTTGTACAGCCCTCTCGCAGCGTCCGGAGCAAATATGGTGGGTCTGACACACCGGTGTCAATGTATTCTTTTTTCCATTTCCAGGAGTGTATATGTGACATACTAGAAAATTTATGAATTTTACAAGTACATACATAAAACTAGTTGTTCATTAAAAGCATGGTCGGCCACGGAGTACCAAACTTCGCCCACGCATCGTGTGTGGGCCGTGGGTAGGCCAAGGCCTCACCTGTCACTCGGATTTGCTCGGTTCTTCTCGGAAGAACTCGGAACAGCACCACATTTCATATAGCATTGCTCTGCGGCCGTTTTCGGTCGGCAGAACTCTCTGAGCTCGACAGAATCGTGCTGTCAGCTCTGTATAACCGTTGTAAGCAATCTGTGCGGCAGTCCCTTAAAAAGGAATAGGAATGACAGAAGAGAGGGATGAGAATTCTCAATGCGCATAACCACAGGTACTCGATATTTTCTATGAAACTACATTACAATACCATGCTGTAAGAATGTAAAGATTTTGTTGACAATTAAAAAGCAAAAAAAAAAAAATTACAATGATCGCCAAACAGGATTCATTGTTCTGTACATAGAAAAACACTTTCAGCTAAATTTACAGGCTTGGAGCTCGTGAAGAAATTGATTGTTCGAACAGTAAATTTTCTGACGTTGCACGCATTATTCCATAGTCTGTTGCAACTGTTTCCAGTGGAACTGAACAAAGATTATGAAGACGTTACTTATTGCTGCAAAATATGTTGGTTACGTCGAGGAGCATGCCTGGAATGATTTTTCGATCTAAAATTAGCTATTGTTGAATTTACGAAGGAAGAATAAATGCAGGAATGAAAATCAAAGCAGCCGGGATAGACTACAGACTTCGCATTTTATGTGGACTTGACTTCACATTGCAAGGTAACTTCTTTCTGATTTGATGGGGAAGCATTTAAAGAGCAAATCGCGTTGTAGAAAGGGCACATTCTGACAAAGACAGCTACTTCCCTTAGCTCACAGGCTTTAAAGAAATACGAGGTTTGAAAAATTCATAGTGGCTTCGAAAGAATTACGAGGATATTCTTATGAAGATCTTAGTGGACAAAGTCAGCCTACTGTTATTGAGATCGTTTGCCGTTTCAGTTGAGAAACGGCCCTGTGGATATGTCGATGTAAATTATTGACCTGCAAGGTAATTCCAGTTTCAGTAACAAATATTTTTACGCTAGAACTGTCCACGACATCTAGATTGCTTTTCTCAGGTAGAGTTTACAAGTCAGCATTACTAGGCTGCAATAGTGCTACAATATTTCGATCGACACATTTGATTGAAAGCCCCTCTTTTCGATAACGAAACTAAATAAGTCACGATTACGTGACAAATTTAATGCAAAACACTTTGAAATTGTCTGTGCCTGCCCGTATGCCAACAGTTTATACCAGAGAATAATTATGTCTTGATCGCGCCAAAAATAATTAAATAATACTGCAAATTTGTTTTGTATGTGTCCTGTGTTGCTGAGAAATGTGAAATGTAAAACTATATGGTACACAGTCCAACTGCACTTCCATTTAAATGCGGAATCCTCGCAGTTTTCCGTTCTTCACCCCCTTCGCAGTCAGACAGGCTGGTGTGGCGGTGGGTGAAATCTCAAGTGAGGCTGAGCGCTTTGGTTGGCACTCGTGACCGGGCAAGGCGCGCAGGCCTAAATTTTGGTCGCCCCTGACTAAAACCCTCACGCAATGTGAAATCTGTTGTGTTGGTAGAAGAACCAACACCGTGTTACGAGAGGAGGCCGAAATGTACGCGTTTTAGCTCACGCAGGCTGGCGTGAGGAGGGAAGAACTATACTGACGTGAGGTCTGGAACATGGGAAGGAATGAGAATTCAGAAAGCGGACATAATTAATTTGATACGTAACTTAAATCCATTAATGATGAACGTTGCTCTTGACGGTACCTTATTCACAATATTATCTGTTCAGAATACATTCTCATACACAGTAACTGAATATGGCGCCTTGCTAGGTCATAGCAAATGACGTAGCTGAAGGCTATTCTAAACTGTCGTTTCGGCAAATGAGAGCGTCTGTAGTCAGTGAACCATCGCTAGCAAAGTCGGCTGTACATCTGGGCGAGTGCTAGGGAGTCTCTCTAGACTGGACCTGCCGTGTAGCGGCACTCGGTCTGCAATCACTATCACTGATAGTGGCGACACGCGGGTCCGCCGTATACTACCGGACCGCGGCCGATTTAAAGGCTACCACCTAGCAAGTGTGGTGTCTGGCGGTGACACCACAAAACCATTGTCTAACAAAAGTGTGAAGCACCCAGAAGATATGGTCGAGCGTCAGTGTAACATCGTTGATGTACACGCGAACTGTGGGTCTGTAACTCATTATTTATCTATTTATTTAATTAACCTGGCAAGAGTAGGGGCATCAGGCCCTCTCTTACCTCTAACCAGGCATCCTTCTTATTTTACATTCATATGTTTTAGTAGGCATGTTAAACTACATCGAGTACAAATAGTGAAATAAACAATTACAAAGGCATACCTGAAAAAATATATACATATAGAGTTTATATTCGTAGATCATAAGTCCTGTTATAATTAGACATTATTGAAGAGACAGATTTTCGATAGGAGTGCTAGCAGCAGGGAGTATGAGGGAGACTGATGGTGAAAGGAGGAGAAGAATAAAGAGACATGATAAAACATAAATATAAAGGAAAAGAAGATTGCTTGGCTAATAGAGATAGATGAAGAGGAAGGCATCTCAGGAGCAAGATAGGAGACGCTAGCTTTGCTATTTGACAGATGAGAGGATTGGCCTTGTACATTAATTTTGTGGCGAACGTTATGAGGAAGAGAGTAGGAAATGCTTCAGTTTCTTCTTAAAAGCAGCAGGAGATTGAATTTTGCGCAAAGTAAGGGGCAGTTTGTTCCACAGGCGGACAGCGGCAACTGAGAAGGAGTTTGCAGAAGTTTTTGTTTTGTGAGGTGGCACAGTTAGGATACCAAATAAGAGTGACCTCGTGTTTTGGTTATGATGACATGACAGGTTTTTAACCTCTGAAGCAAGGTACTGGGGTGCTTGCGCGACGAGGAGTCGGTGAAGTAGACATAGAGTGTGGTAGTCACGCAATTTGTCCGGCCGCAGCCACGCTAGCTCGGAGTATGAAGCACTAACATGATCATATCGGCGAATGTTGCAGGTGTAACGCACACAGGCATTCATGGTTCGTCCTAGCCGTCTTTTGTTTTCACTACTCATGTCTTGTTGAATTACATCACAATAGTGGAGGTTCGGTAGAACGAGTGCTCGCACGAGCTGGCATTTCAAGTCCTGTGCAAATATGTTTCGAAGCTTTTTGAGAGCATAGAGACAAGCAGACGTCTTCCGGCACACTGCGACGGTATTCTCCGCCCAGTTGAGATGCTCGTCCAAAGTTACACCCAAGTTCTTAACTGTTTTCTGATATGGGATTGGAGTACCGTCCGAGCAGAATAGGAGGTAGCCGTTCGCGGAAATCTGAACTTATTAATTTCTGATGGGCTATTAAGATTACTTGCGTCTTTTTTGCATTCAGTTTAAGGTTTTTCGCCCATGTCACTACTGAAGACAAATCATCATTCATCTGAGCGATTGCAGTGTTTCATTGTCAGGTTTTACGCTTAGGTAGAGCTGGAGGTCGTCGGCATAGTAATAATAGAAGTAACGTGATAGATAGAACGGCCTCTGGATTTCGTTAGTGTTGTTCGTGTTTAGTGTTGGTACAGGTTTATAAGGGCGTGAAGAGTGGTTCAAATGGCTCTGAGTACTATGGGATTTAATATCTGTAGTCTTCAGTCCCCTAGGACTTAGAACTACTTAAACCTAACTAACCTAAGGGCATAACACACATCCATGCCCGAGGCAGGATTCGAACCTGCGACCGTATCAGTTGCGCGGTTCCGGACTGAGCGCCTAGAACCGATAGACCACCGCGGCCGGCCGTGAAGAGTGTCAGGATGTTGCGTGATCACTTTCAAGCACACATGGTTGCCAGGTACTCAACTTTTTTGTGTGTGTGCGTGCGTTTGTGCGTTTGTGTGTGTGTGTGTGTGTGTGTGTGTGTGTGTGTGTGTGTGACGTGGTGTTTTACAGTGCCTTCGGCTTCGCCGAATGTACGTGTATTTGTGTGTAGTTTTGGTTGTTATTCTCTGGGATTTCTTTTATTTACAAAACAAATCGTAGGAGTTGGAGGGCATGGTCGGTAACAATAAGGCCTTGCGGCCCCCGACCATCCTCGATTTATGGGGCGTGGGCTCAGGGTTGTTGGGTTGTGTGCAGTGGGTGCAGCGGGTGCTGCTTCCCACTGCATCCTTTTGTGTAGTTGCACCAGTTGGCCGCTCGGCGAGATGTTGTCGTCGTTCTGCGGCGGCCACTGTGCTCGTCGTTGCAGGGTGATGGCCATCCCCACCTTGGGGGGGTACAGTGTTCCCCGCCGCTTGCCCGCTGAGGACGGGCGTCGTGCGTGCGTAGGTCCGCAGCTGGTCTGCGTCTACACTTTGACTTGAACACTATACTTAATAGTCTAGCTCTGGTTATCTCTAAGTAAATCTGTGTTGCTAAGGGTGGTCGCACAGCTGACAGAGAGTTGGGGGGATTGGACATAGTCACTACGTCTTTAGGTTAGTTTGGATACTTAAACTACTAATTATTTGGATTTTGTGGATCAGTTAATTTCCAATCAGACTTTGGCCGTAGTGGTTGTACCAGGTCTTACTATCTAAACAACACAAGATATCGCAACAAGGGAACACGAAATCGGAAGGATAAAATAACAAAAGCATATTGTACCAAAAGGGAACACGAAAACGACAAAACAAAGACAAAAACATATTAAACATCTACTTATTTACTATTGGTTACTACTCTACAGGGCCTTGAAGGATTAGGCTTGGTACTCTCTGCCTATGCCATGTTCTGGGTATCACAGTACCTGTGTCCCTCAATTGTCTACAACTATATCTTACAGTTTCTAATTTGTTATACAGTGTAGTCACTAATCTTTTCACAGTGTCGTGTATGGTTTCAATTTCCACTGTTTCGTGGAGCTCGCGTATGGGTGTCCACTGTGGGGCGTCCAGAATCCACCTTAGGACCTTGTTTTGCACTCTCTGCAGTTTTTTGTGGTTGGTCTGGCACGAGATTCCCACGCAGAACACCCGTACGTTAGTGCTGGGAGGACTGTTCTTTTGTAGAGTGTTCTCTTGGTTTCCATCCACATCTCCCTGCTGAGGAGGAAGGGCAGGAGGGTTTTTGCGAAGTTTATACCTCTCTTCCTCTTTTCCTCGATGTGGAGGTAGAAGAGCATTTTTTTGGTCTAATGTTTTTTACGGAGTCTGTCCACGGTAATTCCTGGGCGTTTAATGACAGCTGGTTTCTGATTACCGGGCGCTTTCTTGTGAAGTAGATAGCTGTAGTTTTACCTGCGTTTAGCGTCATTTTGTTTCCCCTACACCAGTCTTCTAACATGTGTAGCTGCCTTTGGAGGCGTGCTATGGTTGAGTGGTGCTGCCTGCCACTCATGTAAAAGGCTGTATCGTCCGCGAATTGGGCTATCCTGGCATGCGGTGACACGGGGATGTCGTTTGCATAGATCTTGAGAAGCGTGGGTGATAATACCGACCCCTGGGAGATGCCGGCCTTCAGGGTCTTTCTTGAGGAGCGTTTTCCGTCTACCTCAACAAGGAACACGGTCTCTCAGAAAGCTGTATATCAGTGTCGTGTACACATCGGGGATCTTTGTATTGTGGTGTATCTTCAAAATAAGGTTGTGGTGCCAAACCTTATCGTAAGCCTTTTCCCAGACGAGGAAAACTGCTGCTGTTGAATTTGTGTAGTTGAAGTGTGTAATGTGTTCTGTCAGTCGAAGGACTTGTAGTTCTGCAGAGACCTTTTTCTGGAACCCGAACTGTTCCGGTCTGATGGTTTCATCGTCTATGAGACGTTTTTTGATCCTGTCCAACACTACTCTTTCAAGCGGTTTCCCCATTACGGAGAGTAGGCTGACAGGGCGATGGTTCGCCGGTAGTTCTGGGTCTTTCCCTGCAATTGGAATTGTAATAACTTTTGCTGCCTTCCTGGCCGCAGGGACGTTTTGTAGCACTATTAATTATACCTGTTAACAGGACTAGTGGTTTCCTAGTGAGGTTATTTAGGTGTATGTTTGAAATTTTGTCTAGTCCTGGCAACCCTTTCTGCAGGCTAATTTTTTTTATTTTATTTGTGTCGGTGTTGTGAGTTCTGGTACTGTTTGTGTCGGTGTGTCTCGGAGGATTTGTATTGCTTGTGTTTTCTTTCTCAAGCTGCTCTACAGCTGTGACGTCGATCTGTGGTGTTGTGTTTTGCTCCTCGTACGTGTCCGCAAACAGTTCAGCTTTCGACAAGGCATCAAACACGATTCCCTAGGGTCCTAGCATCGCCCTTTTGGCTGGTCGCTGCTGTCGAATGTTTTTGACCAGTTGCCATTCGTCCTGGGTTTGGAAGCAGAAGGTCTCCATTCTGCCTTTCCAGGTTTCTACGCGCCATTCTTTCAGACGTTTCTCAAGTTCTCGAGACAACCTGTTGATTTCTCTCCGCTCCCGCGGGTCACTGCTTCTTTGCCACAGTCGTGTGTGTCTGTTTTTTCTGGCATCGGAGCTCTCGCAGTAGCGGGGGGGCGTTCTGTTTCGTGTCTTTTCGGTAAGATTGTTTTGTTCTGTTCTGTTCTTCGATCGTATCTAGCGTGACGTCGTCTCCGATGTTTTTCGTCAGTAGTGCGTCCAGGACGTCCGGTCTGTGTCCGACTACGACTGGGATTTGTGTCGCGTCGTCGGGGCCGCATAAGGTGTAATGGAAAGCGTCCTCCAGATGCGGGAGTTTTGTTCCCTTCGGGTTTGTCGTGAGTGTGTTCCACCCTGGATTCTTAGCGTTTAGATCCCCACCCAACGCTACACTTTGGTGCCTGTCGAAGATCACGTCTTCCAGCAACTAGCGGTTTGGGGCTAGGTATGCTGCCCCCACTGTCAATTTACCTCTCTTTGTGTTTATTTTAAGCAGAGTGACCTCGATGTCCTGCGCCGGAGGTGTGATCACCACATCGTGCGGAATTGTTCGTTTTAGGAACACGGCCGTACCACCTCCTCGTTGGTTTTGCCTGTCAGTGCGGTATTCCGTCTGTTCCGCAGTTTGAAGGTATCTCAGGGCCGGAGGTGTGTTTCGGAGACTAACAGAATGTTCACATTGTGGTCCGATAAAAACGTCTGTAGTTCCGTTTTCTTGTTTTTGATGCGGTTTGCATTCCAGATGCAAAGTGTTGTGTCAGTGTTTTGTGTGCCTCGTAGCACTATCTTTACATGAACGCACTAAGCAGACCCTGTAGGATAATGTGTGTTTTTTCCGTCCTGTCCGATGTTTGACGGAGCGAGTTTTGCTGTGTTAAATTTTGATGTGATTATGTTTGAGTCCTGCTCGAGGGCACGGATTGTGTTTATGGTCTCCCAGAGGGCGTTCACGAGCAGTTCCTTTCCATTTGTGTTTGATGTGGCAGTGTCTCTCTGTTGGGTTGGTGTTGTTTCCTTGTGCATCTGAGTTTGGTTTGTGGTCTTTGTTTGGGTGTAGCTTGATTTTTTATCGGTGGTCGGCGATGTTACCGCCTCTCTGAAGGAGCGGCGGCGTGGTGTTAGTGTGTTTGTGTCTGTGTCTGCCGCCTCCGCCTGTGCGGCTGCGGCAATGTCCGGACGGACCTGTCGTCGCACAGGGAGAGGTGGAAACTGTGGTCTGGATTGGTGTTTATCGGGAGCGTGGGAAGCGTGCACCCTCTGTTGCGTGTGTGTTTCGTCTGTCTGCTACGAGTGACAGTATTTCTTCTCCGTCATTCTTCCCCTTTTGTATTGATTCCGTTATCCCTGGATTGGGGACTCTTTCTGGGGGGTTTTCTCTCTTTGTTTGTTCGTGTAGTGTCTGAGTCTCTGGCGTGTCTTGTAGTTCTTGGATGGGGTCTGTCCTCGCCTGTGTTTCGACAACTTCCCAGCCCTTCTTGTGTTGTGTCCGAGTTGTCTGGTGCTGGCGGGCGCACGCTTTATAGGCTGTCCCTCTGTCGGCTGTCTGGGGCGGTGCATTTAGTTTGAGTGCTCCGGGCAGCCTTTCCAAGACACTAGGTGGTCTCCAGAACACAGCACGAACTTTGTCGGCTCGCTTTTGGGTTTTTGGCAATCCTTTGTGGCGTGGAGGCCCGCGCACTTTACGCATCGTGCCGGCATGTTGCAATAGTTTGCCATGTGTGTTAGGCGCTGGCAGCGGTGAAATTGTGGGCGAGCTTCTTTGGGACTATAGGTTTCTAACGTCACTTTTGTGTGAAGGATGTACCGCACTTCGTAGATCCTCTCACCATCCGTGCCTCTAGGAAAGGGTAACTTTGTACGTTGGCTGTTTCATGAGCCTTCGTGACTTTCGTGCCCGATTTTTGAATTGGTGGACGTAGGAAGGTCTGAAACCTTCCTCCATGAGGGCCTCTCTAAGTTCCTCCTCTAGGACTTGGGCGGGGAGGCCGTGAATGACTACGCTATGTTCCTTTTTCTCGGGCGGTTGGTGTTAAAGTGCGGTACATCCCTATCTCTTAGAAAGGCTGCAGCGGCAAAATAGTCTCTTAGGGACTCAAAGTGGTACTTAACAGAGTCCCCACGAATGATGGCCTTTAGGACGCCACCTATTGTACTTTTAGTTTCTCTGTTTAGTTTAGTCTACCGCTCTAATTGATAAACTCCTATTGGTGGTACGTTTTTGGGGTTGGTTTCGTCTTCTCCGCTGTCGGTGGTCTGTTGTTGACCCTCGACGGCGGCGTAACGGTGTCCTCGGTGAGGACTGCTGGTGTATCCCCTGGTGGTGATGGTTGTGGTGGTGGTGGCGGGTTGTCATGTAGGGGGACGGTTGTCTGACCGTTCTCAACCAAGTCCCCTAAGGCGTCGACCCTGCTTGGACTCTCGAAGATGTGTTATTGTATCCTTGTGGGGATTTGGGACTGGCGTTTCCCTGCCCCTTGCTGGTGTCGTGGGGTGGTGTTTTCTGGTGCGTTTGTCAGTCTGCTCGCAATTGCAGAGGTCGACGCGACGCGGTTGGGCGGGCTTTTTTGCGTGAGTTTCGCGATGCCGGCGGGGGTGCCGCGAGTGCTCTTTTGTGGCGCGGACACAGCGCGGTCTTGGTGGCTCTGTCGGGTTGTGTTGTATTTGGCTGTCACCGATTCGGCGGTTTTCTTTCTAGCCATTTCTTTTTCTAGTATTAGTTTCTTTTTTTCTCGTCCCCGCCTCTCAGCCTGGGAGAGGAGTAGTGGTGTTGAGTTGTTTGACACGGTCATTCTTTTTGGTTGGCATTCTTCCCCGTCTGGTGTTGTGATGTTGTTAGCCGGTTTTGTGTGGGGTCCTATTTTCCCCATTTTCGTGGCTAGTACAGATGGTGGATACCTTACGGGGAGGGCATCTTTTTCCAATGTTGTGCTTGGTGTGGAAAAACTACTTTTCCTGTTCGCGAAAGCTCACTTCTGCCCTACTTTTCTGAGCCTGTCCTGGCAAAGCGCGGGCTTGTCCCGCCGCAGCAGGGGTCCTGACCTTGCAAAGTTCCCTTTGTTAACCAGTCCCTAATAATTCTGGCTATCCAGAATATCTCGCCTATCATCTATTGTGAACTTACTGGGCACGACAATTTTGCCGCTTCTTTCGGCGTTCCCGGCAGCGTAGGCGTCGGCTGAAGCGCCGGTGACTGCTGCTGCGTGGTGGAGCGACGCGGCGTGGAGACGACCTCATGCAACGGCGGCTCAGCCGCGAGTCTACTCAACTTGCGAGACAGCATTACTAGCGTCTGACCGAGTTTGAAAAGGGCCACAGTGTGGAAGTTCACTTAATCGCCTCGTCGATCCCACAATATATAGACTGGTCAGGCAGTCAGACGTGACACTGGTCCAGTACTGGACTGCATGGAAATTTGATGGTAGGCATACTTGTCTTCAACATTCCAATCTATCATGTCTAACCATCACAAAAGGTATCGCCGTATTACACTACAAACATATCCCAAACCCTTCAAAGCTCTGTTGCCATCCAAAAATGAAAAATGGAATCCTTGTAAAATTTTGGGTCAGCCCACGGCATTAGTCAGAGAATAGCAACAGCTGGGACACACAGTTTTATTTGGAGTTGTGATGCATGTACACCTGGGAGATGGCGTCGCATTTTGTTCAGTAATTAATAGAGGTTCAGTACTATCTTACATTGACATGATCAGTAAATACTGCGGCAACCTGAGAAATCGTCCTATTCCTTCCGTGTGATAGACAAGCATAGTTATTAGTGATGTTATGGTGTAGGGGGCCGGTGACTTCAGAGTCAGCCTAGTAGTGATTGAGGGAGCTCTGATGGCCCCACAATACGTCACGGACATCTTGCCTCTAGATTTGGATTGTTTCTCATGTGACACTATTGTTGTGCAGATTTTCAACAGCCGACAGTAATTGCTCACATACGGTACATGTCACTACGAACAGCTGGGGTGATGTTGAAATATATCGACGACTAGCAAGGTTTGTCGAGGACATCAAGTATCAGTTACAATAATTGTAGGCCAGCTTGCCTCAAGAGGTGATGAACTGGCTTTGTTATATGCTTTCCCAACAGAATCGGCGTATGCAACTAGGCCACAGAGGGTGCCATCCCAAACTGATGAGTGGCCTCCTACTGCGAAAATCTTTGAAAATTTAAGTCGATATTTTATCGCTGACATAACGTCATATACGTTATCAACCTCAAACGTTTCAACAGTTTTCCTGCTCTCGTCCTGGGTGCATTTTCGACCATTCGCTGGTTTTCGTAAAATATTCAGCTAAATTCCTGTACCATCGTTATTACGTAGGTCCTAAAGTTTTGGGCCAGTCTGTAAATCTATATTACGGTAATTTCTGTCCTTAATTTTCTCAAGTTAAATAGAATTAATTATTACTTTTATAAGTTTATATCTAATTTGTTGATAATTTATTTCTACTTTCTGATTATATGCACACTACAGGCCATTAAAATTGCTACACCACGAACGTGCTACAGACGCGAAATTTAACTGACAGGAAGAAGATGCTGCGATATGCAAATGATTAGCTTTCCAGAGCATTCACACAAGGTTGACACCGATGCCGTCACCTACAACGTGCTGACATGGGGAAACTTTCCAACCGATTTCTCATGCACAAACAGCAGTTGACCGGCGTTGCCTGGTGAAACGTTGTTGTGATGCCCCGTGTAAGGAGGAGAAATGCGTATCATCACGTTTCCGACTGTGATAAAGTTCGGATTGTGGCCTATCGCGCTTGCGATTTATCGTATCGCGACATTGCTGCTCGCGTTGGTCGAGATCCAATGACTGTTAGCAGAATATGGAATCGGTGGGTTCAGGAGAGTAATACGGAACGCCGTGCTGGATCCCAACGGACTCGTATTGCTAGCAGTCGAGATGACAGGCATGTTACCTGAATGGCTGTAAGGGATCGTGCGGCCACGTCTCAATCCCTGACTCAAAAGATGGGGACGTTTGCAAGACAACAACCATCTGCACGAACCACGGACTATCAGCTCGACCATGGCTGGGGTTACCCTTGACGCTGCATCATAGAAGGGAGCGCCTGCGATGGTGTACTCAACGACGAACCTGGATGCACGAATGCCAAAACGTAATTTTTCAGATGAATGCAGGTTCTGTTTACAGCATCATGATGGTCGCATACATGTTTGGCGACATCTCGGTGAACGCACATTGGAAGCGTCTATTCGTCATCGCCACACTGGTGTATCACCCAGCGTGATGATATGGGGTGCCATCGGTCACCTCTTGTTCGCTTCGACGGCGCTTTGAACAGAGGATGTTAAATTTCAGATGTGTTACGACACGTGGCTCTACCCTTCATGCGATCCCTGCGAAAACCTACATTTTTGCAGGATAACGCACGACCGTATGTTGCAGACCCTGTACGGGCCTTTCTGGATACGGAAAATGTTCGACTGCTGCCCTGGCCATTACATTCTCCAGATCTCTGACCAATTGAAAACGTCTGGTCAATGGTGGCCGAGCAACTAGCTCGTCACAATACCCCAGTCACTTCTCTTGATGAACTGTGGTTTCGTATTGAAGTTTGACTCAATGCCCAGGCGCATCAAGGCCGTTATTACGGCCAGAGTTGGTTGTTCTGGGTACTGATTTCTCAGGATCCATGCACCCAAATTGCGTGAAAATGTAATCACATGTCAGTTCTAGTATAATGTATTTGACCAATGAATACCCGATTATCATCTGCATTTCTTCTTGGTGTAGTAACTTTAATGGTCAGTATTGTACTTATTATGTATTATTTGTTATTTTTGTGAGGAAAACCTGAAGGCACAACGGTACTTTACAGACATCTTACTGTATCATAGGTTGCTTCTCATGTGGTAATATGGTAATGCTATTTTTCAACCGACTATTCTGGTCCATATAGGGCACGAGTGTCTCTGAACTTTCTGTATGATACTGAGATTTTGAGGACATCGACTCCATCCCAGTGCCAGTATCCAGGATATAAATAAACATTTACTACAGTTGTGGTCAGGTTGCTGCAGGAGACGATACGCGGCTTTATGACACGCTAACCCAACCGAATCAGTATACCATCCAGGCCAGAGAGGTTGTAAGACCCTGCTGATAAGTGGGCCTGTACTGACAAGTCCTTGTAAATATGAGTTTATGTTGCAGTCACAGAAACAATACCACAAACGCTCTTGATTCATGATGTTTCATTTCGTCTCTTCGTCCCCTTGTGGGTGCTTAATATTTTATTCAGTTAGTGCTTTCATTTTTGACCATTCGTTTTTTATTTCAAATCATTACGTTTAGATTCTTCTACCGACTTTATAAATTAGACCCTGAAGTTTTAGGACCATCTATATATTAATATTAAAGCAATTTCTATAGTTATTTTCCCCAGTATAAAGGGAATTAAAAATCTCTTTCGTACATCTTGCATCTACATTTGAGAGTTTTATTGTTTCTTATCGTAAATCATGTTTCTTCATGGTACTGTTATTTGGATAATTGTAACTGCACATTAGCGGTAAATAATCGTTATGCATGTAGGATATTAATGAGACGAGCGGGACCAATGGAGAAGGAAGCCACGTCGTTACCTGAAATGGGAGCTGGACGTCGTTAACGCGCGCCGCTCGTTACGTTCCGACTAATGGCATTCCCTTTGTCCGCTAATGCCGCCGCCGGTTTTAGTTGCAACATCCCATCTCACGCCGGTCAAAGACAGCTTTCCTTTCATGGACTAACGCAGAAATGTGCTGACTGCCACGGTCACATTTCGGACATTCACAGAAGGAGGTGAGCGTCGTATCGATCGACAGTGTATTTGTTCTGATGGTTTAATCGCCATAAGACGCTCACAGCAACGAAACAGCAGGCTCAAAGTCTCCACGAACAGGTGAGATACTTTAGCAGTATCACACAGGAGACACTTAATTCTATAGATAGGAGTTTTGTTTAGTTGTCGTCCTATAAGCTAATTAAGATGTCCAATTTGCCTTATATCTATCAAACTACCGTGTGTATGAAGATAAACATCGTATTTATCAAACTAACAACTGTATTCATGATATGATCGTCAGCCAGATTTAACTTACATATTCCATGATAGATTTACAGAAAGACAAAAAACTTGACACACAGCAAAAACTACTTAAAATACACGTCTTAAATAAAATGCACTGAACAATAAAGAAGAATTACTTAAAGAACTTGAAGTATGGGTCCTTAAAAACTGTTAATGTTAGTGTTGTCATATGTTTTCAGTCTCAAAACTAGTTTGATTCAGCTAGTTTATCCTGCACAGCCTAATCATCTCTGGGTGTCTGCAGCAAACTGCATCCACCTGAGCCAGCACGCTGCACTCTAAGACTTGCTCTCGCACGACAGTTTCCAACCACCAAATTTTCCTCTGTTAATATGTTAACAATTCCTTGATGCACTAAGGTGTGTCACATCTATTATCGCTTTCATTTAGTCTAAATTTCCCATAAATCCTTGTCTTTCGCCATTTTGATTTTGTACCTCCTCAACTACCTATTCGATCTATCAATCTAATCTCCACCATTCTTCTTCAACAACTCGCTCAAAGGACTTCTATTCTCGTCTGCTCTCAACTGCTTATGGTCAACGTTCCATTTGCTACAGACACCTTTGAGAATGAATACCTGACATTTTAACTTATATTCTTTGTATACAAATTCCTATTTCTCAAAAATTCATTTCTTCCTATTGCCACTCCGTATTTTATGTTCTCTCTACTTCTGTTACAGTCATTTTGCTGCCTAAAGAGAAAAACTGGTGTTTTAGTTTTAACATCCCATTCTTTATCTAGTTTCCTCAGCATCACGTGATCCCATTCCAATACAATCCTCTACTTTGTTTTACTATTATTGTAGAGAAATGTGAATAAATACGATAACATTAGTTTTGGTATTAACTAGAGCTGTATGTGTTTGTATCCTTCCATGTTTGTCAACTTTCAATTATGTTTCCTTGTTGAATTGAAATTATAGTTTACGATCTCTTTAAAACGATCTGTGCATGAAAAAACAACCAATTTATACATGTCCTATCGGATAACAAGGGAACCAAGTAATCTCAGATTTAATCTAAACCCCTTTCTTATCAGGACTGAAGTTGGTCTGGAGTCTTCCACGTTGCTGTGAGTAGTTATTTTTCGTGCATTTGGTGGGATACAAACCACATAGTTACGTTCTGCACCTTCTCTGAGAGCGAAGAGCTTGAACTCCGGACCCACGCTTCTTTACTGAAGACTGACTCTAAGTTTTGTGACACTGGAAAGAAATCTGTCAAGGATCTACCATGTCTCGAAATTCTCTGTATGTCCAAGAGGAAACGTACTGGGCGGAATTACGAAAGTGAGTTCTGACGCAGTAATTTTGGTCTGGGATATTTTGCAATGTTTTAGCACAGGCCCCTTGTGTTTGTAGAAAAAGATATATTTCGCTGCTGTCTGATACACCAGAAAAATTTGTTACAGTCTTGACCCTATGGCTATTGGTTGCAATTTCCAAGCGAATTTGTGATAGTTTTGTTGAGGTCCTACACTGACAAGGCTAATCAATGTAGATTAGAGTTATTACTAATAATATGTAACATTTGAGTGCAGCATCTGCAATTCTTTATGAATAAAAGAATTAAGAATGTCAGAGAAGGGTAATTGACATTACATTAAGTTAAATCCCCCAGGATATGCAAGAATGAAGCTTACCAATAGATTTACATACCTGCACGAATGGATTATATGAAATGGAGTTGGTAAATAAGTCTCGAAAGCGAGTGCCAGGAAAATTGAAATGCTTTGCAAATATCACGTAACATTTAAAACAAAAAGGGCTCTTCCATAAATATTATATTCAATATAACTGCACTCCCATAAACGTAGTGCATCTACAGGGTGAGTCACTAACTATTGCCAACTAGAGTAACTAGGAGAACTAAAAACTTTGTAGGGCAGACGTTGCGTAGGACAACGGGGGCCATAATATGACGACTGTTTTTTGTTGCTGAGTGGAGTCGCGTCATAGATATGAAGGTCAACTTTGATTTTTTGAGATGCAATACTATATTTTGGTACATGTTTTCTGATAGCAGCTATCGAGACGAATCCAATGTAACTAGGCTGTTTAGGTTTTTTTTTATTGGTAACGTCATGTAGCGCTTTGTATGAAAATCACTTGCTGTGCTATGTGCAGTCTGTGGCTAGTTTGCATTGTTGTCTGCCATTGTAGTGTTGGGCAGTTGGCTGTTAGCGGCGCGTAGCGTTGCGCAGTTGGAGGTGTATGTGTTTGTGTACCCTTGTATATTTGTGTTTTTCCTGTCTTTATGTGTTTCGCTAATACGATTTATGTTGTAGAATTTTTCTAGTACTAATGTACATTCACTATGATGAGGAATACTGTTATCCTCAAATATAATTTACATTAATACTATGTGATTTACTATGTAAAGATGTTTAGACATAATTTGTTCTGTTTTGTTTTAATGCTCATGTGTAAAGTTGATGTTTCAAAAGTTATTATGATCTTTTATGTATTTACTTACGACATAATTCCTATAACACTGATGTATATGTTAGTGCAATTCTTTTGTAAATCCCATATTACTACAAATGTTATCTGTATTGTTATGTTCTTTAATGATATATTTTGTACCTTTGTCATTGTATTCTTATGTTATAAAATTGTAATTGACACCAGTTCATCAAATTAAGTAACTTGTAAGTTACATTTCACTGCACATGTTTCTGTTGGTCATAGTATATGGACAATATGTGAGAAGTAGGGACTGTTAATGTTTGGATGTGTGTTAATAAGTTAGCAAGGGACTGGATAACAGCATTGCTGGTCCTAACGACATTTAAAAAAAATGTGAGTACGCAAGTGGTGGTTATGGAATTGCTATATTATCCACAAGACTCTTCAATGGTGATTGTGCACCTGCACAGTCAAACAGATGGCAGCTGCCCATCTCTACAAGGACTACAGTGGGTCTACACCTTTGATGACTCACCAATACCATTATTTCTACACGGACTGCAGTGGGTCTGCACCTCTGGTGGCCCACCAATACCGTAATCTCTAACAGGACTACAATGGGTCTACTCTGTGACGACCTACCTTCCAATATTCTTTAAAACTTCGACTGACTCTGCAGTGGTTTTGCTCTGTTGTGGCCCATTACCTGTCTGCATGTCAAGAGTCAGCACTGTCTTTCTGTTGGAAGGACAACACAACTTCTTCAAGACTGCATGGAAATCCACTACTTCCATGTGCATTCTCTTTTACTGCTCAGACTTTGAGAAAAAAAAAAACACTGCAATTTTACTGTGATGAATGATCAGGACTGTCTTTATGGACTGTGAGAAAATTTTAGCTTTTGACCAACATTGTATCAATAAGTGTGTGCATTTGATATCTTTGTTATTGAAATTATGAAAAATTTTATCAAATCATTATTGGCCACTGCCCAAAACAATTCGTAAAATTTTTTGTGGGGAGCATGGGGGCTATGTAAGTATGCTGTTTAGGTTTTTTAATTGGTAAAGCCACGTAGCGCTTTATATGAAAATCACTGTCTGTGCTGTGTGCAGTCTGTGGCTAGTTTGCATTGTTGTCTGCCATTGTAGTATTGGGCAGTTGGTTGTTAACAGCGCGTAGCGTTGCGCAGTTAGAGGTGAGCCGCCAACAGTGGTGGATGTGGGGAGAGAGATGGCGGAGTTTTGAAATTTGTAAGACTGGATGTCATGAACTGCTATACACATTGAGACTTTTGAACACTATTGAGGTAAATACATTGTTTGTTCTCTATCAAAATCTTTCATTTGTTAACTATGCCTATCAGCAGTTAGTGCCTTCAGTAGTTTGAATCTTTTATTTAGCTGGCAGTAGTGGCTCTCGCTGTATTGCAGTAGTTCGAGTAATGAAGATTTTTGTGAGATAAGTGATTTGTGAAAGGTATAGGTTAATGTTATTCAGATCCATTCTTTTGTAGGGATTTTTGAAAGTCAGACTGCGTTGTGCTAAAAAATATTGTGTGTCAGTTTAAGCACAATCATGTATAATTTTTCTAAGGGGACATTTCATACCAATGATATGTAACAGTAAGGTCTTTCAAGGTCACAAAGGTTACATGGAAGTCCATTTACACAAGGTGTTCGAAGTGATGTCCATTGGTATCAATGCGGTTCTGCAATCTTCTTATCATGGGTTGAGTGGTATTCCTTATCACATCGGCACTTATCGGAGCACATGCTCTGACAATTCGCTCTCGCATATCTTCAGGTTTAGTTGGAACGTCTTTATAAACAATGTCTTTTACGAATCCCCACAAGAAAAAATCCGGAGGCGTCAAGTGTGGCGAACGAGCCGGACACGACACATCTTCTCCGCATTCAGTCCAACGAAATGTCTCTGCAACTCATTTCTATCCATCAGCGAAAACTGTGCCGGACACCCATCGTGTTGATACCACATTCTGTTCCTTGTTCCTGAAGGTATTTATTTCAATAACAGACCTGATGATTCTTGCAGGAATGTGTTTTACTTCCTTCCATTAAGATTTCCTTTAATGAAATAGGGGCCTATAATTCTGTCCTCCAGAGTCCCACACCATGCATTCACCGACCACGGTTTTTTGGGTGCTACTTACGCAGCCAACATGGATTTTCAGTTGCTCAATAATGCATGTTATGCAAATTAACATTTCCATGGTTCGTGAATGTAGCCTTGTCAGTAAATAAAATCAAATTAAGAAATGTGTCATCACTCTTAATCTGAAGTTGAGTCCATCGGCAGAATTCAGTGCGACGCATACAAACAGTACCAGTTAATTCCTGGTAAAAACTGATGTGGTAAGGATGATATTTATGGCGAAGCAGAACACGAACTACACTACTCTGGCTCATGCCACATTCCTTTACGATCTGACACGAACTAACACAAGGATCTCCAACCACAGTGACAAGAGTACCAATTTCCGTTTCCTCGTTGCTATCTTTCCTTTGCCGGATATGTTTCCAGTGCGTTAAAGATTCAGTTGTTCTCAATTAATCATACACATATTTAAATGTGTAGGGTGAGTATGTTTAGGATATCTTGCAGTGTATAAGTCTCTAACTCTCACTGAATTTCGTTGAAGCTCTTCATAAATAAGAAGCAAATCGACTTGTTCTTCGAAAGAATACATCATTCACATTCGCTTGAGTCGACGATACTAGTCTTACGGTTCTTATTAGTGTTGTATTGCGAAGCCGTCGAAAGGCACGTCAGATGGAAACGCCGTATTCGGCGAATATTTACTACTTGCACTATATGCGAGAGAGATTTGTCAGAGCATGTGCTTCGATAAGTTCTGAAGGGATAAGGAATACAACTCAATCCACGATAAGAAGATATCAGCACTGCATTGATACCAATGGTCGTCGCTTCGAACGCCTTCTGTAAATGGACCTTCAAAAACCTTATTGGTACACGTCATTGGATTCTTCTCGATAACCCTTATCAGAAAATACGTACAGAAATATGTGTCGAGCCGTGCGGTTCGTCTTGCTCGTCGGACAGAAAACCACAAATTCTGTCTCCAATGAAACACAGTAAAGGACAGTCGTTGTTCAAAGAGCTGGTACTAAACACTCTAACATTGTGCGTGGTTTCTGTTGGTCTGTGTGTCTGTGTCTGTGTGTCTCCCTACCACGTTCGCGCAACGACGCTCTGAGCGCGGTTTTTTTTGGGGGGGGGAGGGGGGGGGGAATTGACTAGTTTGAAACTGGGACCTGTTGCTGGTAAGGAGACGTCAGACCACACATGACATGTAGAGCTCAGAAGAGTTCAGTGAGACTAGCGATGATTTAATCAAACACCTAATGATTTCAGCGTCAGCTCCACTGCACTCCCTGTAAAAGGCTCTTAACACTAACTAAATTTAGTGGGAGGGATTCAAGGCTTTCCTATTTTTAGTTCGCTGGTAAAATAACGTTGAAAAAGCAGTTAAGTTTACCATTGGAAATTTTATTCTACTCACAAAACATCGTTTATAAATTGCAGTTCTGATAAAAGGAAATGTTTTAATACAGGATGGTAAAAACCAACTGCGTTCAACAAAAATGTGAACGAATAATCCCTGAATGGGTTTCCAAGTTCTACAATGGATCGAAGGATGACCAATGCCATATCACATCTATAATCTAGGTTTAAATTAAGTTCCACAAAAGAGAAAGCTATCAAAATGGTTTACGGTGACCTTCAATTATCTTTAAATACTTATCTAACTTGTCGTAAATTACAGTGGCTGATGTGGCTTCTCAATAACTATATAACAGAAAAATCATCGCATTTCAGATTTTTACTTTAAGTGGTAAATGTGAACACCACGAGCTTTAATTGACGATCGACACTAGTATTACGCAAAAAGGGGGTGTAACAGATGAGACCTCTGCAGTTCTGAGTGAAGCTTATTGCGCTGTTATGCGGCATCGCGTGCGTTCATTACCTTGTCGGTGTTCGTCAGGGGGCGGCGGGCAGCACAGCTCCGCTCACCTCGTCTCTCGGAAGCAACTCTCTCCTAACTTCTCCTTACTACAATTTACCGAAGATGGTTTAAAATAACTATCTGGCTCTGTTTTCATCTGACCAATCAGGGTCTGAATGTTAACCTTAAGCTCCGCCTACAAAAATTCTGTCTATCCAATGAGAAACGTTATAATTTTCGTGGTGGGGCAATGTTTTCAAAGTTTGTAACGTAACACAGACTCGAAAAAAGGCTCACGCTAAAACTTGCAGCTGGTGCCGTTCTTTTAGTGTTATCGTAAGATCTATACTGTTCTTCTGGAGGGCTCTGTTTTTTAACATGGGCTGGAGGGTGGTCCTGACGTAACAGAGACGCGAAAAATTCTCACGCTAAAACTTGCGGCTCGTGTGTCCGTTTTTGTTATCGTAAGATCTATACTGTTCTTCTGGAGGACTCTACCTTTTAACGTTGGCTGGAGGGTGGTCCTAGCGGTTAGCTGGCGACGTGGGTGTCCGTGCCTTCTCGTAGGGCCTTACAGCTTTACACGTTTCTGCTCTTTGCTTCTGTTCTTGTTTCTTCCCTTGGAACTGCGTCTGTCTCATGGTGGGAAGGTATGACATGCATTTAGGCATTCTTGTGTTGGTCTGTGATATTCCATTTGCTCGCTCGTTACTCGTATTACTTTGGTTAATTTAATGTCACGATTTATTCGGAGCTATGTGACATGCTACTGGATTTCCTTATCATGTCAGGGTTTTCATGGAAGGTGTTGGATTGGCCTGACACCTTACAACATGATTACATACGTGGAAGATCACCCGCAGCATAGTAAGAAAAGAAATAAATAAGAACAATTATGAAGAGATTTCGAGTAAGTCCGCAGCAATATGACTGTGTATTGTATAAGAAAAACTATGGATATTGAAGGGAACACTTGTTACAAAGCCGGAGTTAGCGCGTTTAAAGGATGCCCGATAACTTTTACCGGATGTGCATGATAGTGTCCTACAATGTTGTCCACATCACATTGCACTCGAAATAGATTAGAGTTTCACAATAAGCTCCACGGCAGACTGTTTCGCATTCGGTTGCATTCCATCACATTGCATCTGTTCTTATCACCCTGTCTCACCAATATGATTCTATATGCGTTCTTTAAGAGTGGATACCAAGCTGAGCGTCCTGTATCACAAATCTCCCACGGAATTCTCCTTTGATCTTCATGGGACGATCCTTTGTGGGCACTCACAATTTACAATCGGTGTTCGTGGTACAAGTTAATAGTTCGTCTTGAACATTGCTTGAATGTCGACAGTGTTCATTTTCTTAAGCGTAACACATACCTCCCATAGAAGGTCGATCTTTGCACCTCGAGGATGTTCATTTTCTGTCGGTCTCCTAATGCACATGGTGAGCCATTAGCAGATAATATTTTTCCTGTCATAACTGTTAATGCATCACTTTCAAATGAACCTCACTAAAGATTGAACTTCCGAAATCACGCTCAAGATATTTCGTGTTGGTGACTTATCGTCTCCATGAAATGTTTGCTATCATAATTACAATCACAATAGTGAAACAACTCATATAACATACTGGGCACAAATTATACAAAATAAATCCACATACAAAAGTGGAAACCACAAATATATTCTAAAACACAACAACTTACAGTCACAATGTGAAAACGCATTTCGTCAGCACTTACCCAACGGACTCCGCAACGCAAGGATAGATCGCTCAGTTGCTGCCGATGCGTCGGGCAGAAGAGCCTTTGAGATTTTATAGCAAAAATCCCCACTCCAGCGATGAGGTGTGCACGGCTACAGTACTCCACACCCCGACATGGCCACCCTGCATCATCCCACGGCTGTCTGTCCAACAAGGCATGTTCCTGTTTTTGGCGGCCTCCCACTGCCAAGCGCTGAGCTATGAAGGCACGACAGCCCGGGGTCATCGTAAGCTGTAAGAACACCTACTGCTTTGAGTGTATGAGTTCTGTTAAATAGATATATTGCTGTTGTCGCTGTACTTGTGATCGCTCAACAGCTGAGAAACTGATCCTTCATAACTTCTGAACACTCAGCCCTTCTACATCGACGTCACAACTTATTTCAAGGTCATCAACGCTCTGACCTTCCCGATTTGTAATAGGAGCAAGAATGATTCAAAAGCTACGAATCGTATATTTAACCTCTTTGAATGAAAACGAAAAATAGAGGACGATGGTATATGGTCATCAAAAAAGATCTAGAGGAATAGGTCATACTATTAGATGACAAACAAAACCGAAACATTTTCAAAGCAGTGTAGTGGCATTTGGACTTTCCAATGTCTTGAAACAGACAACTGCTGTCAAATTACCTGATAAAAAGTGTAAAATAATATCCCTTATTCTCATATAGAATCCTAATCCTATACAAAAAATTTTAAAATTGGTAATGGTGGATTTTTAATAGCTATGACAATGTTTTGTAAGATTTATAACGAAAAGCCTGAAGCATATGTAGTACTTAAATCATGAGTGAGTAGTTAAGCTCCTATCTATTAGTTATTGCATGAAACCAACGTTTTTCTTTGGCAGTCTTACAAGTTTTGATATAGCAATTGAAAATCACAGAACAGAATTTTGAAAACTACGTGTGTGTGGTTACAAATCTGTATAGGGCTGGGAGAAATTATTTTATACTTCTTATACGAATATAAATTATATTATATGAAATATACTTCTATTTAAGTAAATACGATCCAGCTTTTAGTCTTGTGTGTGTGAAATTTCACAATGAATATTAAAATTTTTGATGAGATTATACTTTTTATTTATATTAATAATATTAAATATAATAGCTTATATTAATACAGATAATTATATTAATTATTTATTGATGTAAATTAGCTGCCTTTATATCTGTGGCTTCTCCTGTGTACGTGTGTTGTTGTGGTCTTCTGTCCTGAGACTGGTTTGATGCAGCTCTCCATGCTACTCTATCCTGTGCTAGCTTCATCTCCCAGTACCTAGTCCAACCTACATCCTTCTGAATCTGCTTAGTGTATTCATCTATTGGTCTCCCTCTACGATTTTTACCCTCCACCCTGCCCTCCAATACTAAACTGGTGATCCTTTAATGCCTTAGAATGTGTCCTACCAACTGATCCCTTCTTCTAGTCAAGTTGTGCCACAAACACCTCTTCTCCCCAATTCTGTTCAATACCGCCCCGTTAGTTATGTGATCTACCCATCTAATCTTCAGCATTCTCCTGTAGCACAACATTTCGAAAGCTTCTATTCTCTTCTTGTCCTAAATATTTACCGTCTACGTTTCACTTTCATACATGACTACACTCCATACAAATACTTTCAGAAACGACTTCCTTACGCTTAAATCTATACTCCATCTTAACAAATTTCTCTTCTTCAGAAACGCTTTCCTTGCCATTGGCAGTCTACATTTTATATCCTCTCTACTTCGACCATCATCAGTTATTTTGCTCCCCAAATACCAAAACTCCTTTACTACATTAAGTGTCTCATTTCCTAATCTAATTCCTTCAGCATCACCTGATGTATTTCGACTACATTCCATTATCCTCCTTTTGCTTTTGTTGATGTTCATCTTATATTCGCCTTTCAAGACACTGTCTATTCCGTTCAACTGCTCTTCCAAGTCCGTTGCTGTCTCTGACAGAATTACAATGTTATCGGCGAACCTCAAAGTTATTATTTATTCTCCATGGATTTTAATACCCACTCCGAATTTTTCCTTAGTTTCCTTCACTGCTTGCTCAATATACAGATTGAATAACATCGGGTATTGGCAACAACCCTGTCTCACTCCCTTCCAAACGACTGCTTGCCTTTCATGTCCTTCGACTCTTATAACTGCCATCTGGTTTCAGTACAATTTGTAAATAGCCTTCGCTGCATGTATTTTATCCCTGCCACCTTCAGAATTTGAAAGAGAGTATTTCAGTCTACATTGTCAAAAGCTTTCTCTAAATCTACATACGCTAGAATCATAGGTTTGTCTTTCCTTAATCTATCTTCTAAGATAAGTCGTAGGGTCAGTATTGCCTCACGCGTTCCAATATTTCTACGGAATCCAAACTGATCTTCCCCGAGGTCGGCTTCTACCAGTTTTTCCATTCGTCTGTAAAGAATTAGTGTTAATATTTTGCAGCCGTGACTTATTAAACTGATAGTACGGTAATTTTCACATCTATCAACTGTTTACGTGTATGTCACGTATATTGACACATCTACTCTTCACCGTCTGTCTGTTCATCTCCTCATGCTCCCTCTCTCTACCCAGATGTGTCCTTCCACGTGCTTACTATTGCATTATCGTCCACATTTCAACTATGTTTAAAATTTCAAGTCTCTGGCTCACAGGAAAGTTAATTTGAAATCAGTTGCTGCAAAATGTTTACTGAACAGAAAGACAGACAAAAAAGCGACCTAATAAAAACGTATTAAAATGAGAACAACTATCATAATAGTTTTAAGTTTATTGTGGTTTTCTGATTAACGAAAAATAAATAAATAACAAAGTAAAACGAATTCATAATGCCAGTAAATTTCTATAAGCGCCTGTATCCGTGTGTTCGAAATGTCTCCATGCAGAATAATGTCCTTTCATATTGGGACATTGTGTTTATAGTAACAAAGGCATGTGAGCATTTCGCCAGCTGTTGATCCCGGCTGTGTGGCGAGATGTATCGTTTCGGATTATAGCGCAACGGTAAAGGTCTTTCCAGTGGCTACAGAGCATTCGAGTGTGACGGGTAAACGATAGGAACTATCAGAGTTTACTAAAGCGCTCATCGTGGTCGTCCAGAGGACTAGCACATATGTCGAACAAAGAGCTGTACTTGCCTATTAGAGCGTCACTGTTTGCTGCTACCAAAATGAATGGAGATTGTTGTCAGCACAGGCGAAATGGCAGTCTCCCGGTCCACGGTGGAGATAAAAGACAGGTGACCGATAAGCTCAGGACTGGCATTAGCGACTCGAACAAGCCATGAAAGACTGCTATTTGGTGTAGATCGGATCCCAGTTGACGTCCGCTGGGCAACTAGCGTCACTCCAAAGCCCCTTCGTGAAAATGAATGCCTGTAGCGTGTTGCTTTGACGGTTGTCAGCTGTATAGTGAATATTTTCCTCTCACAGATAACTTCTTTACGTCTGACTATAGATGGGTGTTTACGCATAACATTCTAGTTTCGTCATGGATTAGGGAAGCTTGGGGTAGTTGGAGGTAGATAAGGAAAAGTTTAAGAAAGACAAACCTATAGCCGAAATGGTTTATCAGATTGTTATTAATGAGTCTATACGTTCTTTACCTTTTATATGAATCACATACGAACCTAAAGAAACAGGTCAACGTAAATTATAGCTTTTACGAAGTTACTATATTTCCTCATATTACCTTACATAGCGTGTTATGAAAATCTAAAGTTTTCGCAACTGTAAAGAACAGCATCGTTGTTAAATAAACACTTGATAAAATTTTAGTCATTCCTTTTTCAACACTAAATTTTTAGTAAGGCGATTAACACCTGAAAAACACGAAAGGTTTCATGAAATTCAGCACTGCAAGAATAAAGCCTTTTTAGATTTCTAGACAAATAATTCAAACATAAATCTATGGTCATTCAAAACCTTTGCACTTAACGAACACCCATGCTTTCCAGACTCTACAGAGGTTCTGTAGCTCATTATTTTCTCAATGTTCTAAAGTGTAAAACTTTTCCACATATTACATCTACATCTACGTGGATACTCTGCAAATCACATTTAAGTGCCTGGCAGAGGGTTCATCGAACCACCTTCGCAATTCTCTATTTTTCCAATCTCGCATAGCGCACGGAAAGCATGAACTCCTATATCTTCGCGTACGAGCTCTGATTTCCTTTATTTTATCTTGGTTATCGTTACTCTCTATGCAGGTCGGTGTCAAAAAAATATATTCGCATTTGAAGGAGAAAGTTGGTGAATGGAATTTCGTGAGAAGGTTCCATCGGAACGATAATCGCCTTACTTTTCACTAATCCTGTATCATTTCTGTGACACTCTCTCCCATATTTCGCAATAATACTAAACATGCTGCCTTTATTTGGACTTTTTCGATGTACTCTGTCAGTCCTAAGTGGTAAGGATCCCACAACGCGCAGCAGTATTCTGAAAGAGGACGGGCAAGCGTGGTGTAGGCAATCTCCTTCGTAGGTCTATTACATTTTCTAAGCGTCCTGCCAATAAAACGCAGTCTTTAGTTAGCCTTCCCCACAACATTTTCTGTGTGTTCTTTCCAATTTAAGTTGTTCGTTATTTTAATACCTAGGTATTTAGTCGAATTTACGGCTTCTAGATTAGACCGATTTCTACATCTGCATATACATTTATACTCAACAAGCCACCCAACGGTGTGTTGCAGAGGACACTTCACGTGCCACTATCATTACCACCCTTTTCTGTTCCAGTCGCGTATGGTTCGCGGGAAGAACGACTGCCGGAAAGCCTCCGTGCGCGCTCGAATCTCTCTAATTTTACATTCGTGATCTCCTCGGGAGGTATAAGTAGGGGGAAGCAATATATTCGATACCTCATCCAGGAACGTACCCTCTTGAAACCTGGCGACCAAGCTACACCGCGATGCAGAGCGCCTCTCTTGCAGAGTCTGCCACTTGAGTTTGCTAAACATCTCCGTAACGCGATCACGGTTATCAAATAACAATGTGACGAAACGCGCCGCTGTTATTTGGATCTTCTCTATTTCCTCCGTCAACCCGGCCTTGTACAGATCCCGCACTCATGAGCAATACTTCAAGTATTACTGATTTAACGTAAGACCAGAACTTCCTAGGATTTTCTGTCATGTCGGTACATAGAATTCACTGAGTGTTTTGTAAGCCACCTTCTTTGTTGATGGACTACATTTTCTAAGGACTCTCCAAATGAATCTCAACCTGGTACCCGCCTTACCAACTATTAATTTTACATGATCATTCCACTTCAAATCATTCCGCGCGCATACTACCAGATATTTTACAGAAGTAACTGCTACCAGTGTTTGTTCCGCTATCACATAATCATACAATAAAGGATCCTTCTTTCTATGTATTCGCAATACATAACATTTGTCTATGTTAAGGGTCAGTTGCCACTCCCTGCACCAAGTGCCCATCCGCTGCATATCTTCGTGCATTTCGCTGCAACTTCTCTGTATACTACAGCATCATCCGCGAAAAGCCGCATGGAACTTCCGACACTATCTACTAGGTCATTTATATATATTGTGAAAAGCAATGGTCCCATAACACTCCCCTGTGGCACGCCAGAAGTTACTTTAACGTCTGTAGACGTCTCTCCATTGATAACAACAGGCTGTGTTCTGTTTGCTAAAAACTCTTCAATCCAGCCACACAGCTGGTCTGATATTCCGTAGGCTCTTACTTTGTTTATCAGGCGACAGTGCGGAACTGTATCGAACGCCTTCCGGAAGTCAAGGAAAATAGCATCTACCTGGGAGCTTGTATCTAATATTTTCTGGGTCTCATGAACAAATAAAGCGAGTTGGGTCTCACACGATCGCTGTTTCCGGAATCCATGTTGATTCCTACAGAGTAGATTCTGGGTTTCCAAAAACGACACGATACTCGAGCAAAAAACATGTTCTAAAATTCTACAACAGATCGACGCCAGAGATATATGTCTATAGTTTTGCGCATCTGCTCGACGACCCTTCTTGAAGACTTGGACTACCTGTGCTCTTTTCCAATCATTTGGAGCCTTCCGATCCTCTAGAGACTTGCGGTACACGGCTGTTAGAATCGGGGCAAGTTCTTTCGCGTACTCTGTGTAGAAACGAATTGGTATCCCGTCAGGTCCAGTGGACTTTCCTCTGTTGAGTGATTCCAGTTGCTTTTCTATTCCTTGGACACTTATCTCGATGTCAGCCATTTTTTTCGTTTGTGCGAGGATTTAGAGAAGGAACTGCAGTGCGGTCTTACTCTGTGAAACAGCTTTGGAAAAAGGTGTTTAGTATTTCAGCTTTACGCATGTCATCATCTGTTTCAATGCCATCATCATCCCGGAGTGTCTGGATATGCTGTTTCGAGCCACTTACTGATTTAACGTAAGACCAGAACTTCCTAGGATTTTCTGTCATGTCGGTACATAGAATTTTACTTTCGAATTCACTGAACGCTTCACGCATAACCCTCCTTACGCCAACTTTGACATCGTTTAGCTTCTGTTTGTCTGAGAGGTTTTGGCTGCGTTTAAACTTGGACTGAAGCTCTCTTTGCTTTGGCAGTAGTTTCCTAACTTTGTTGTTGAACCATAGTGGGTTTTTTCTGTCCCTCACAATTTTACTCGGCACGTACCTGTCTAAAACGCATTTTACAATTGCCTTAAGCTTTTTGCATAAACACTCAGCATTGTCAGTGTCGGAACAGAAATTTTCGTTTTTATCTGTTAGGTAGTCTGAAATCTGCCGTCTATTACTCTTGCTAAAAAGATAAACCTTCCTCCCTTTTTTAATATTCCTATTAACTTCCATATTCAAAGATGCTGCAACGGACTTATGATCACTGATTCCCTGTTCCGCACTTACAGAGTCGAAAAGTTCGGGTCTGTTTGTTATCAGTAGGTCCAAGATGTTATCTCTACGAGTCCGTTCTCTATTTAATTGCTCGAGGTAGTTTTCGGATAGTGCACTCAATATAATGTCACTCGATGCTTTGTCCCTACCACCCGTCCTAAACATCTGAGCGTCCCAGTCTATATCTAGTAAATTGAAATCTCCACCTAAGATTATAATATGCTGAGAAAATTGATGTGTAACCGAAGCTTAACGAATTCCTTTTAGCACTCATGTGCATGACCTCACACTTTTCGTAATTAGGGTCAACCGCCACTTTTCGCACAATTCAGATTTTCTTTTCTAAATCGTTTTGCAGTTTGTTTTGATCTTCTGATGACTTTATTAGTCGATAATCGACGGCGTCATCTGCAAACAACCGAAGACGGTTGCTCAGATTGTCTCCCAAATCGTTTATATACATAAGAAAAAGCAAAGGGCCTATAACACTACCTTGAGGAACGCCAGATATCACTTCTGATTTACTCGATGACTTTCCGTTAGTTACTACGAACCGTGACCTCTCTGCGTACTCTACACCTAACCTATTCAGCGGAACCGGAAACCCAACCATTCTTTGGCGCAAGTCGAGGAATCTGCAGACGACACGATCGCAGAACCGTCTGAGCCTCTGATTCACACCCTCCGCTCGGCTCTGGACCAGATGTCCACAATCGGTCCTGTCGACTATACTGCAAATGTTCAGCTCTGTTTTCATCTTGCAAGCAAGAATGGCAGCCTTTACCACTTCTGTTAGCCGCTCGAAACCAGAGAGAATCTCTTCTGGTCCACAGTGACACACATCATTGGCATCGATGTGAGCAACTACATGCAGCTGGCTGCACCCTGTTGTCTTCATGGCATCCGGGATGACCCATTCCACATCTGGAATGACTCCACTCGGTCTGCACAGGGCGTACAGTTTGGTTTTCTTACCATCCTTGTCAGCCAAGTCACTGAGGGGCCCCATAACGCCCCTAACGTTGGAGCTCCCAACTACCAATAATCCCACCCTCTGAGGTTGCCCGGATCTTGCAGGCTGAGTGGTTTCCCTTGAAACAGGGCAGGGGATAGCATCCGGCTCAGCGCCACTGTGAGTCACACACAGACAGCACCTGGAACTTGTTTGTCAGACAAACCGGGGAGGCCTTACGTGCTGCCGCCTCGGGTGTCTTTCACCGCCTGCTTCGCCCCACGGCGACCTCCCGCTCATCCACAGTCGTGGGGTCAGCCTCAGTGCGAGCAGTAACTAGGTTCGCCACCGGTGATGTCCGATCGGAGGACTCTGACGTGCTGGACGTCCGTTGGATCCCACGGCCTGCCGACAACTGTGGTGCCTCAAGCTGTGTAGCCGAAGCCATCGCAGCCTGAAGCTGAGAGCAAAGTGTCACCAACTCGGCTTGCATCCGCACACAACAATCGCAGTCCTTGTCCATATTAAAGACCGTGGAAAACTAAACTATGCAGATAAACGCACTATCGCAGATATTCAAAAACCTTACTACCGAAGCACAAAAGTGAAACTAAATAATTTTCTCCTAATTAGGACTACTAATATGTCACAAAATCGGTTTACTTTGTGACGCAAACGAAAACGCGAGAACTGTGGCTCTTAGATATTAAATTTACACGCAGAAACTCAAGAAACTAAAGTACTGAAGCACACAGATGATACAACAAAATTCGCTCCTGGTTACGAACTCGTAAATGTCACAAAAGCGGTTACTTCCCTGTTGCTGCGTCTGTCTCGGTCGGCTACTGCTGCCTGACTGGTGTAGGTACAATCGTGTCGGAGTAAGTCTTTAGTAGCCCTCTTATGGCTTGTTCTTAAGCTTACGTTTTATTTTGCTTAATTGTCTTGTGTTTTATTGTTTTGTTCTTCTTAGTAAGTTGGTTGTTTTTCTCAATTAGTACTGTCATCAGTTTACTGGTAGGGACTTCAGGTGACTGTTTATTATTACCATCCTCCGTAGGCTTGTTGATTATTGGCGGATGTTGGCTCACTGCCTTAAAATGTTAGAAAAGATTGTAAAATGGTTGTGGACAGTCCCTGAGCTGAGAAGTTCGGAATGGCTGAATCTGGGTATTCTCCAGCTGTTGTGATATTAGCTGTTGGTGGTTGGGGCTGCTTGCAAAATCTCCCACTGCTGAAAACTGATAGTAGATGTTGGTTGCAGAGCGAGAAGATGATTAGTCGCAATAGCTATGGGCCTAGTGTACACTGTATGTGGCTCACTATTATCGGCAATAAAATCATCAGAGGAATAGGAAATATTTCTGTTACGTTAAGCCCGTAGCGTGCGACTCTAGAGTAGGGTCTGTGCAACAGTCTAGCTATTCCACAAGCAATTACTTCAATCAAATTTATGGATTTCAGATACATGTTACACTCTCTTTTTAGATGCTGTTTTGAGGCCTAAGGATGTGGTGAGTGTAGAGGAACGACCAATATGGTTACATTATTCGTGCTGGTCCTTTCGTGTGCGTGTAGTGTGGCATGACTGATGTTTTCGTCCATTTATACCAATACCAATTTCTCATTCCAGAGCGCCAGTAAATTTAGAGTTCAGTATCCTACTTCATTCATGTCGTCAATATACTGACGTTTGAACTTAATTTTTGTCATTACTGGCTCAGGATTAATAATGAAGCGAGTCAGCATGGCCTCATTAAGGAAAATATCTCTACTCACACAAGTTACTTCCGGTTTCCGAATAAATAAATATTATACTTTTGTTATTTTAGCCTGTCGGGGCATATATACCGGACTTCTCTCCTACGAGTTGTCAGGAGCATTTCCTCTGATGTTTCCACATATTTGCAGTTTCGTTTTTCAATAGCGTAGCTGAAGTCTAGGGTTCGATTCTGCATAGGGGCGTATTTGTTTTATTTGGTAAATGTAGTCTGAATGTTACATTATCTGGCGTCTTAATCGTCATACAGCGATTACTGTGGGTATTGTACAAAACATTTTCTCTTACATGCTACGAACGCAGGAATGGAAGTACAGTCGTTTTCACTGGTCAGCTTTCAAGGAAGCCTTTTGCACGTCGTGGACGCAAATTGTTCCGCGTCGCTGCATACACTAGATTCCAAACCGGTTTTCCGTGTACCCTTCCCCAATGGTCCCATAGATTAGTAGCAACTAATATTCTTGCCACCTTCAGGTCCGTTATATTTCATTAGGGTCTTATGTCACCATGGAAACACTAATTACGCCTTTCGATGTTGACTGTAATAAGCGCATGCCGTTTAATAAGAATGTCCATGCGATATTTTGATTATTGTTGTTGTTGTTATTATTATTATTACTATGAAATGAAATGATCGCATGGCATTGTTGGCCGGGAGGCCCCATGCGGGGTATTTCGGCCGCTGTATTGCAAGTCCTTTTTAGTTGGCGCCACATCAATTATGATGAAATGATGATGAAGAACACACAAACAAGCAGTCATCACGAGGCAGAGAAAATCCCTAATTCCGTCGGGAATCGAACCCGGGACCCCGTGCGCAGGAAGCGAGACCACGAGGTGCGGACATTATTACTATTATTATTATCTATGGAAATGTAGGAACACCGCGTCCGTTACCATTAGGGAAACAGTGTAACTCGAAAACAAACATTTCGCAGTTAACAGTGTCGGGACGAATCATGCAGAACAAAGGCTGTAAGAGCGGTGATTCACGTTAGGTGGAACAGCTTGCTGCGACTAATGACGCGACTGTACTGTATGCGCTGTTGACCAGACAGGTGCTAGTCTGCCAGCGGAGTAACTCGCCCGTGACAGACTCCAAGTTCATTCTTCTCCTGTTATTCTAAAACACTGTCGCAGACGTATGGCACACACTAAAGTTGAATATGAGGTATGCTTGCTTGCTTGCTGCATCTGATAACTGAACTGGTGTTGCCGCTCGCCAACCCAAATAAAAACGTGTATCCTAGTCTGGAGCTTCGCCTTGGGGAGACAGTGTCTCTCCTTCCACTATCTCGTGCTAGAGGTCGTCCACGGACTCACCGTACTGCAGCTACAGTGGAAGCTATTCTGGAAGTCATAAACCAAGAACCCCAGCGAAGTACACTTACCGTAGCAAGACAGCTACGTGTCTCACAAAACACGGTCGTTGACATGATGCGCAATCATAGGCTGCACTCTTGTCACTATTCCTCAAAGCAACACTGCATTCTACAGACCGCCGTTTGCGGATGCAGTTCTGTGAATGGTCCATCAACAGCAGGAAGCCAACGACGAATTCGTAAACACTGCAATATGGTCGGATGAAGCTGCGTTCACCTTTGAGAGTGTCTTCAATATGCATACTGTCCACCATTGGTTTGACGTTAACCTGCACGTCACCCGCGACCGTGGATATCAAGTTCACGTTGGCATCAATGTCTGCGCCCGACTATTGGGAGAAACTTTTTGCCTGAGCGCCTGACTGCGTGAAGGTATCATGCACTTCTCTCAAAGTATTTGCTTGACGCACTGGAAGATGTTGTACTTAAGGTTCGAGAAAGGTTATGGTTCCAGCATGAAGGTGCATCTCTTGAGATTAATGTGCGATAGTATTTAGACGGAACATTTCCAGGGAAATGGGTAGGACGGGGAGGTCCAGCCACATAGCTGCCCTATTCACCTGACCTAAACCCCCTGGATTTCTCTCTGTGGATACGCTTGACGGAGAAAGTGTACTCTACCACAACGACACACGTAGAAGAACTCATAGCACTTGTTCATGCTGGATTTGTACCTGCAGATCAGCCATGTTGCTAGGAGTCCAAAGCTGCACGAACCAGCGGGTCGCGCAGTGTTTGGACGTGCAAGGGAAGGGAAGGGGAGTGAGGGGGTGGTCGCTTTGAGCATCTGCTCTGAGGACGACGTACTCTTTTGAAAACGTCATGCGGTCATGAATACGAAAATTATTACTGTCACTGGCTGCTAATGTGTTACATCTGAGCGAAAATACTGCCTGTAGTATAAATTACCAGCAGATTTTGAGGCTATTTAACTATGCAGTCATCTTTAGTAGCCCAAAATTAATATTGTTTTTGTAGTTATTTGTCCTATGATAGGCCATTTGTTTCAACTATCTCCGACGTGTCTGACCCCGTTTTTGTTATGTTCACCGTTACAAAACACTGAACTACGTAAATCACGGATACATGTAGCTGAAAGAACGCCGTATACTTAGTTATTATTCGCCAGAACGAAATTAGCAAATAGAAACAAATAGTTCTCGACCCAGAATCGAACCCTCGACCGCCTGCGCGCCAACCGAAAACGCTATCTACTGCACCAAATGCACAACCCTATATATGCTAACAGAGGTACTTACCGTACATGTTATTAGAGTGTTTCTGGACCGCCAATATTTAACATCCACCAATGGCGGAAGTATGCGATGGCCGAATTTGTGTGAAAGACATTTTTGTATTGTTAGTAAGTGTGAAATCATGTTGCGAAGTCCGAGTACGAGAATTTTTCTTCATCTTGTATAACATTGATGATTACATGTTTGTATTCATACAGTGTCAGTATCTTTACGTTACAACGTCCTTCCGACTCCCAGGCACGTTTGAAGATCATGTACTGCAAAGACACAGCCACTGATAAGCACAGGCACTGTAATCATCAATGACATAGAATTCGTCATGCACCTTATTACGTATCTTACACAACTGGTTACTGTTTGGAATGTAAAACACACTGAATATCTCTAGAAGATGGTTAACAAGTATCTATTCTTATTCATGAGTCATTATATGATTTCTGTCAAACATTTGTGGACGGCTACCTCTTTTTTTTTTGGTCATCAGTCTACTGACTGGTTTGATGCGGCCCGCCACGAATTCCTTTCCTGTGCTAACCTCTTCATCTCAGAGTAGCACTTGCAATCTACGTCCTCAATTATTTGCTTGACGTATTCCAATCTCTGTCTTCCTCTACAGTTTTTGCCCTCTACAGCTCCCTCTAGTCCCATGGAAGTCATTCCCTCATGTCTTAGCAGATGTCCTATCATCCTGTCCCTTCTCCTTATCAGTGTTTTCCACATATTCCTTTCCTCTCCGATTCTGCGTAGAACCTCCTCATTCCTTACCTTATCAGTCCACCTAATTTTCAACATTCGTCTATAGCACCACATTTCAAATGCTTCGATTCTCTTCTGTTTCGGTTTTCCCACAGTCCATGTTTCACTACCATACAATGCTGTACTCCAGACGTACATCCTCAGAAATTTCTTCCTCAAATTCAGGCCGGTATTTGATATTAGTAGACTTCTCTTGGCCAGAAATGCCTTTTTCGCCATAGCGAATCTGCTTTTGATGTGCTCCTTGCTCCGTCCGTCATTGGTTATTTTACTGCCTAGGTAGCAGAATTCCTTAACTTCATTGACTTCGTGACCATCAATCCTGATGTTAAGTTTCTCGCTGTTCTCATTTCTACTACTTCTCATTACCTTCGTCTTTCTCAGATTTACTCTCAAACGATACTGTGCACTCATTAGACTGTTCATTCTGTTCAGCAGATCATTTAATTATTCTTCACTTTCACTGAGGATAGCAATGTCATCAGCGAATCGTATCATTGATATCCTTTCACCTTTTATTTTAATTCCACTCCTGAACCTTTCTTTTATTTCCATCAGATTGAAGAGTAGGGGCGAAAGGCTACAGCCTTGTCTTACACCCTTCTTAATACGAGCACTTCGTTCTTTATCGTTCACTCTTACTATTCCCTCTTGGTTGTTGTACATACTGTATATGACCCTTCTCTCCCTATAGCTTACCCCTGCTTTTTTCATAATCTTGATCAGCTTCCACTGTTTTATATTGTCGAACGCTTTTTCCAGGTCGACAAATCCTATGAACGTGTCTTGATTTTTCTTTAGCCTTGCTTCCATTATTAGCTGAAACGTCAGAATTGCCTCTCTCGTGCCTTCACTTTTCCTAAAGCCAAACTGCTCGTCACCTAGCACATTCTCAATTTTCTTTTCCATTCTTCTGTATATTATTCTTGTAAGCAGCTTTGATGCATGAGCTGTTAAGCTGATTGTGAGATAATTCTCGCACTTGTCAGCTCCTGCCGTCTTCGGAATTGTGTGCATGATGCTTTTCCGAAAGTCAGATGGTATGTCGCCAGACTCATATATTCTACACACCAACGTGAATAGTCGTTTTGTTGCCAAACCCCTAAAGATTTTAGAAATTCTGATGGAATTTTATCTATCCCTTCTGCCTTATTTGACCGTAAGTCCTCCAAAGCTCTTTTAAATTCCGATTATAATACTGGATCCCCTATCTCTTCTAAATCGACTCCTGTTTCTTCTTCTATCACATCAGACAAATCTTCACCCTCATAGAGGCTTTCAATGTATTCTTTCCTCCTATCTGCTCTCTCCTCTGCATTTAACAGTGGAATTCCCGTTGCGCTCTTAATGTTACCACCGTTGCTTTTAATGTCACCAAATGTTGTTTTGACTTTCCTGTATGCTGAGTCTGTCCTATCATATCTTTTTCGATGTCTTCACATTTTTATTGCAGCCATTTCGTCTTAACTTCCCTGCACTTGCTATTTATTTCATTCCTCAGCGACTTGTATTTCTGTTTTCCTGATTTTCCCGGAACATGTTTGTAATTCCTTCTTTCATCAATCAACTGAAGTATTTCTTCTGTTACCCATGGTTTCTTCGCAGCTACCTTCTTTGTACCTATGTTTTCCTTCCCAACTTCTGTGATGGCCCTTTTTAGAAATGTCCATTCCTCTTCAACTGAGCTGCCTACTGCGCTATTCCTTATTGCTGTATCTATAGCGTTAGAGAACTTCAAACGTATCTCGTCATTCCTTAGAACTTCCATATCCCACTTCTTTGCGTATTGATTTTTCCTGACTAACGTCTTGAACTTCAGCCTACTCTTCATCACTACTATATTGTGATCTGAGTCTATATCTGCTCCTGGGTACGCCTTACAATCCAGTATCTGATTTCGGAATCTCTGTCTGACCATGATGTAATCTAATTGAAATCTTCCTGTATCTCCCGGCCTTTTCCAAGTAAATCTCCTCCTCTTGTGATTCTTGAACAGGGTATTCGCTATTACTAGCTGTAACTTGTTACAGAACTCAATTAGTCTTTCTCCTCTTTCATTCCTTGTCCCAAGCCCATATTCTCCTGTAACCTTTTCTTCTACTCCATCCCCTACAACGGCGTTCTAGTCGCCCATGACTATTAGATTTTCGTCCCCCTTTACATACTGCATTACCCTCTCAATATCCTCATACACTTTCTCTATCTGTTCATCTTCAGATTGCGACGTCGGCATGTATACCTGAACTATCGTTGTCGGTGTTGGTCTGCTGTCGATTCTGATAAGAACAACCCGGTCACTGAACTGTTCACAGTAACACACCCTCTGCCCTACCTTCCTATTCATAACAAATCCTACACCTGTTATACCATTTTCTGCTGCTGTTGATATTACCCGATACTCATCTGACCAGAAATCCTTGTCTTCCTTCCACTTCACTTCACTGACCCCTTCTATATCTAGATTGAGCCTTTCCATTTCCATTTCCAGATTTTCTAGTTTCCCTACCACGTTTAAGCTTCTGACATTCCACGCCCTGACTCGTAGAACATTATCCTTTCGTTGATTATTCAATCTTTTTCTCATGGTAACCTCCCCCTTGGCAGTCCCCTCCCGGAGATCCGAATGGGGGACTATTCCGGAATCTTTTGCCAATGGAGAGATCATCATGACACTTCTTCAACTACAGGCCACATGTCCTGTGGATACACGTTACGTGTCTTTAATGCTGTGGTTTCCACTGCCTTCTGCATCCTCTTGTCGTTGATAATTGCAGATTCTTCCGCCTTTAGGGGCAATTTCCCACCCCTAGGACAAGAGAGTGCCCTGAACCTCTATCCGCTCCTCCGCCCTCTTTGATGAGGCCGTTGGCAGAATGAGGCTGACTTCTTATGCCGGAAGTCTTTCGGCCGCCAATGCTGATTATTTAGCAAAATTTAGGCAGTGGCTGGGATCGAACCCGGGACCGAAGACGTTTTGATTATGAATCAAAGACGCTACCCCCCTTTTTTTTTTTTTTAATCTCATTTTGATCGTGGTTGTTCGTTGTATCTGCACGTTGCGGACGTCTCAAGACATCCTTTTTCAGTTCGTAGTTGATCCATTACCTCAGTTTGTTTTATTACAGAGCGCGCCCCTAGACCACGGGTTATCTCCATAAACACTAGAAATCGCTGATCTGTGAAGTTGCTTCAACGTTCTATAGGATATGATCAATTCCCGTACCTCTTAGTGTACAGATTTTTCCGTCATTTTTAAGCACTGTATAGTATTTTCTACTAAACGACCCGATACCAGTATTTTTGCCTCACAGAGCACCACTGGGGTCTTATAGACCCAAAGTAATTCAAATCATATATTTCGTCAGTATTTTTATGAATTAACATAGAAACATACATTGCAGGGGTTCAGTGTAACAGTGATGATTTTATATTCATAAATATTATGTTGAAGATACAAAAATAAATTGAGTGGTACTCAGCGGGAAAAACCATGAATAAATTTTAACATGTTGTAAACTGAAGAAAACATAATTGGGTATTTGATTTATCAGTTTTTCATGTGTGGTTTGAGTATATCAGCCAAGAGACAAATAATAATAGATAATGTTAATAGTATGTAATCAAACCGTAAATTTCTAATGGTGCTTGATACAAACTTTGGGCTCTTGACAGTGGCCTTTTGTGTAAGATCCGTCGTTTAAGTTTGACCGTGAGTAACTCTCCTGAAAATATTTAATTATCGGACTTCGCAGATTGAGTAATCCCAAATCATTGGCTTGAGCTGGACCATTCATAAAATTTGTAACACGGAACCTTTAGCCATGCCAAGACGCCGTTTCATTGGAACAATAGCTTGCAACATAAATGCAACACAAGATTAAATATATCACTGTATCCACAAAGTATTATACTGAATTAAATTACACAGACACACTAATTCTGTTGCTGTGTGTAACTATAAGTACTTCTAATGAGATTGCATCTCATTAAAATAGAATAATGGCGGTGTGCCAAATAATTATCTGCAGCGATGGTAGATACGCGTCCGATCTGAACCATTAAAAGAACAAAAAAGGTGCTGTCTTCTCGGCAAGACAACTGAACTACGTAATTAATGTAATGTTTCAACGTCTTCGCGCCATCATCGATACTACTAATTATTATTTAAGTAATTCTGTCTCTATATTCTCAACTTATACCCGCGTTTTTTGCAATTTATCAACGACCATCCGTTGTTTAAAGTTAGGATTAACGAGCAAATAGACGTTTATGAATTTTAAAAAAAAACAGTTTTGATTTTCCAATATGCTAATGAGGTCATATTGATCCCACTGGTACTAGGAAGGATACAAGAACAGCTGATACTAGAAACCCTAACAATGGGTACAAAAACAAGCGCTAAATAATATTTTATTTGTTGCGGGCTTTTCATCTAACAGCTGTTTAACATCAGATTCATCATTCTATTTTCATTAATCTTACGTTCAAGAAACAAAATAACAATATAACCCTCGAGCGGTCGAGCCACTGTATAAAGTGTGTTAATCTCAAGAACATTGTTTTGTACCATTCCATTGTTCTTTTTCAACTGTGAGCCTGTAACTATACTCCATTACTGCTTAAGCTAACATTGTAATAAGTAATGTTGACATGCGTCCAAGTGAGCAGCGGTAATATAAAATGAACAGCGAGGTAGGTGAAAAAATGTTACGATCTGTGCAAGAACATGAGCCAAATTACGAGCTAGTAGCATAATCCCACAATGAGACAGTTATCTAAGAGGTAATTACTAATCTCAAAAGCAATTGGCAGGGATCAGATGCAACTATGCTATTTATCACCTCGAGTAGGTCAATTACCGTAGGGTAACATATGCGTGGGGCAACAGAGTGGTAGAGTTAACAGTTTACTTTATGACTGTTTAATTAAACGGTAGTTTAACTCATATGAGGTTAGGTTACACAGAAAATGTATTCATATATGTTTGCCTTGGTAGTGCTAAGACTATTCTTTACATGTTACAAACTGCACCACGCGCCCACTAGTGTTATGAGAAACGGCGCGCCCTCTTGGGGGTTAAGTTGGGCTTATAATGACCCCAGTGGTACTTTTTGCGTAAACCACGAACAAATACTAATGTATAGCAAATATAGAAATGAACAAAGTATCACTGGATGCATCTGACCCAGAGCGAGAATGTCGTGTGTTTTGAAAATAATAATTTTGAAAACATAGGAGACGCATATTTCTAATATGTTTGTGGGGTCATATTGACAAAAGTGGTACTAGGAAGGTTAACGCTATACATCCGACCAGCATTCGATGTCATTCGTTCCTAAATTTTGGCATTCGAAAAGCGAATTATGGAATTTCTGAATAGTAATAATAGTGAAATTCACGAATGGGTAATGAAAGCCATAGCAAAGAAAGGGCTGATTTGAGATCCGAGACAGTCTACCAGGAAGATTGCGCCTGTAGCTAATGCACGGCCCCCGCAACAGAGCTAGATGACGTCAACCAGGTATACCCCAGCACACTCGGACTGTTCGCCTATTCTGACCTAACAAAATTTTTCTCCGGAATTACAGAATTTATGTCAGCACTGAGACAGAAGAACATCGTTCAAATCCTAAAAGACGCCTTACAGAACTTGAGTAGTGCACTGGACATGTTCTCCTTACTGTTGATTCAATTGAAAGCACCACGAAGATCGCATCCAGCCCGTATATCTTCACGAAAAGCAGATATCACGATGTATATGTTTAAAGCTAATGGCGTATGCACCAGAAAAATTTAATTGCAGAACGTCCTTCTCCATCACAATGCCGACATCCTGTTTTCGACGGAGATCCATCTGCGACCAACATACTCATTTAAACTTGAAAATATAGTTCGATACCTGATCGACCGAGGTAATGGCCACTGGGATGGCACTGCTGTTTTTCTGAAGAGGTCACGCAATGACGTTCCAGTTGTCCTGTCGCCATTCACGTCTCTCGAGGCTACAGCAGTAAATGTAGCAAAAGTAAATGGGAACATTACGATGCTTTCAGTATACATAAGCTTTCAAGGAGTTTGATGAAGAGGACCTCATCACCATCTTAGAACACTTTGATAAAATACTCGAGCATAGCTACCTCAGTGCAACGAGAAATGGCTGAAATTTCCGATGAACAAATCCTCTCGGGGTACGACTACATGTATTGGAAGACGTCTGGAAGCTATTACTTTCGGCCACAACCAACTCACACCAGTGACCTGACGCCTTAGATATAACGATGTCGAAGAACTTACGCTTTGACCTCCCAGTTAGTACCATCATCAACTTAATTTTCGATCATCAACCTGTCACTGGCACCATCAGAGAAGCAGTGGACTATATACGCCACCCAACTAGCACGACCACCAGCTGGAACTAAGTCAGCAGGTGATTCAACAACAACGTTCGGCTCACGGTGGACCTTTCTACCACTGCCAAGATCGACGATACCATTGAAACCGTAAATAAAGCTGGCATTTTGACAAGAGTCGTCAGAAACGTGCAACAAGGAAGATATCACGAAACATTCTCGTCACTCTTGCAAGATCTGAAAATATTTAAGAATAGGAACAGTAGAGGATGTCGACAAATCAGGAACGCATTAGACTGCAGGGAAGTGAGACGGCTGGCTAGAGAACTTCAATTCCGGGCCATAGAACACCGCGGTGAAGCCTGGGAGGATAAGATAGCAACTTAGATCCTACAACCAAGGAACGAATGGAACCCCCCTCAGATACATGAAAAACCTAAAGCCATTTTAGCTAGCCGTCAAGGGTCATGTTGATCAACTATAGGGCCACTGGGAACGACAGAGGTGTACCCTAGAACATTCGAAGAACAGAATTCTTTGGACTTCGACAAAAATGGCGTAGAGGTAGTGTGGATTCAATAACGGGCACAGGAAGTCCGCGAACTAGCAAGACCAGTGGTACCTGACCTTATATCGCCTCGAGAAATAAGTGAGATCATTAGCTTCCTCGGAAACCCCTCATCTCCAGTCCTAGATGGCATCCTTAACAACCGGCTGAAGCATCTTCCGAGAAAGCTTACGCCGCTAATAACTGCATCTGAGTAGGCTACTTCCCAACTGCATGGAAGTTTTCCCAGGTTGTGGCACTACCGAAACTTGGCAAGGACTTGGGTATGCCAGCAAACTACAGACCAATTTTCCTTTTATCTACACTCTCCTAGATCATCGTGCGCATACTCGTGATACGAATTTGGCCACCAATATTGAACCAGGAAATCATACGAGACCAGCTGGCTTTCCAACTCAAGTTACAAGCGGAACTGCAACTACTGCACGTTCTTGTTGTTGTGGTCTTCAGTCCTGAGACTAGGTTGATGCAGCTCTCCATGCTACTCTATCCTGTGCAATCTTCTTCATCTCCCAGTACCTACTGCAGCATACATCCTTCTGAATCTGCTTAGTGTATTCATCTCTTGGCCTCCCTCTACGATTTTTACCCTCCACGCTGCCCTCCAGTACTGCACGTATTAGAATATATCACACAGAACTTAAATGTCTCCAAGTATACTGCTGCAGTTTTCTTAGATATTAGGAAAACTAGCGTCCGTCTGGGCTGAGATAGGCCCCACGTTAAACTGCAAGACTGAGGACATTCCCGTACTATTGCATCGAGATCTTCGCCAACTTGTTACAGGACAGACGACTAATAGTGAAGACAGACAACAATGCTCCAGCATTAAACCTCTCACCGACGGTATTCCTGAAATATGCGTATTGTCGCCGACATTGTGAGTCATATACGTGAAAGATCCTCCAGTACTGCCACGTGTCGTCCTGGCTCAGTCCACGGATAAAATCGCTCCCTTAACTAACAGCCGGAAGGTGAAAGCCGTGATCGAAAGTCTGGAACGCCAAATTACATTGATTGAGCAGTGTTCAAGGAAAAACTCCATTACCAGTAACACGGACGAAACACGTGTAGTTATACTCACCGACGCCTTGATCTGCGTAACCGACTGATCCTTCATGATGCGGCAATTACTTGGAGCGACTACGTTGAGTTTCTTGGAGTTATTCTGGGTATAAACTCCTGTTCAAGCATCTCATATGGGACAAGAGGGTGAAAATCCTTGATCCAGTCGCTCAGCTGTACTCTCTATTGGCAAGCATACGTACACGTAAGAACGAAAGTGAAATTATGCAGAGTAATTGTCCTTCCGGCTATCCTATACGCTTGTTCTAAATGTGGAACAACTAGCATCTCAACATGAAACTGATACAGCTTCTGAAACTAGATGCTTACTCCTGATCGTTGAAACCCCCAGGTGCAGGCGTACCCGGAACACATATCAGAAGCTTAATCAACTCATGGTTCGGGAATGCATCAGCCAAATTTCGTAAAAACTTTTGTACAAAATTGAAGCCTTGCGTCCCACGTTACGACATGCTGAGTACAGAGGTTGCGTCGCATTGCAACGCTAGATCTCCCAAACTAAAAATTAGAAGAACCAACACCTCCTAAGGGTCAGAGGACCATGAGCCTACAGTCCTCCAATCAAGAGCCTTCCTTATATTTCCACTAACCACACAGAGTCCTGCCACAAAATGAGCAGTACCCACTTCAGACGGAGACTGCGTGACACTCACATCTCATCAGGGATTAGTGGACTGCAGATGAGAGAAATAGGTACCGTAGTATGCCATCTTGGTAATTGGTAGCCGTGTTAGAAATCATTTCTGCCTGCAAAGTTCTACCCACATTCACATTTCTGCATTAGATGCACAGTCTATGTGCATGGTGTTATCAGTGACGTATTAGGTTGCTGACGTTCTGCGAAAATCAAGAGTGTTTAACGTAAAGAAATACATGATTTATTGGAATGTTTACTTCCGTTGCGACTCACCCGTACTACGATATTAACGTATTTGTCATGAGAAAATCTATTTGACAGTTTCCTCCCCTTGTGTGGTGATCATAGCGTACATGGGACATACAAAATGCAACCCAAGACAAAAACCGAAAAAGACAAAAGTAAATCGTCGCACCACGAAGGAATTATCGGTAAATGTCGTGTACATATGCAGACAAACAAATGATCATAATTTCAGAAACGTTGGATGATTTATTTAGTAGAAATCAGAAACCCACCAAGTGAAGAACTCTCTGATCCAACTGTGGCCCTTATGCAAATAGTTGGCTCTGAGCAATAAGGGACTTAACTTTTAAGGTCATCAGTCCCCTAGAACTTAGAACTACTTAAACCTAACTAACCTAAGGACATCACACACATCCATACCCGAGGCAGGATTCGAACCTGCCACCGTAGCGGTCGCGCGGTTCCAGACAATAGCGCCTAGACTCGCTCGGCCACCCTGGCCGGCTGCAAACAGTTATTCGGCTTTGCACTGATTAGTAGGGCTGTTGGATGTCCTCTTGAGGGATATCGTGCTAAATTAAGTCCAATGGGCGAGTTAGATAATCAGAATCACAAGAGGATTGGAGTACGCTGTCCATAATTCTCCAAACTTTCTCAATTGAGGGGAGTCCTGGTGGACTTGGTGTCTAACACTTTGGGACATCCGAAGACAAGCAAGAGAAACTCTCACCACGTGTGGATGGGCATTATCATGCTCAAATGAAAGTCCAGAATGGCTCGTTATGAAGGGCAACAAAACGGGGAGTAGAATATCGTAGACGTACCACTGTGCCGTGGGACTGCCGCGGATGACAGCCAGATGATTCCTGCTGTGAAATGAAATGGCACCCCAGATCGTCACTCCTGATTATCAGGCCATATGGTGGACCACAATCATATTGGTGTTCCAGCACTCTTCGGAGCACCTCGGGTCTCGTCTTCGGCCTGGAATCTTATTGACTGGGGTAAAACTGTCTTCAGTGATGAGCGCCGATGGCAGGCGAATGATAGGAGCCCTTTGGTTGTCAACCACGGCATCCTTACAGCACAGAGGTACATCGACGGCATTGTACGCCCCGTTTTGTTGCCCTTCACGGCGAGCCATCCTGGGCTTCAATTCCAGCAAGATAGTGCCCGGCCGCACACGGCGAGGGTTTCTACAGCTTGTCCTCGTGTCTGAGAAAACTGTACCTTAGTTGGTAAGGTCGCGTTATCTCTCACCAGTTAAAGAACGTTTGGAGTATTATGAGCAGGGCCCTCCAAATATCTCGGCGTTTTGACGATATAACGAGTCAGTTGGATACAAATTTGACACGATATCCCTCAGGAGGACATCCAACAATTCTGGCAATCAAAGCCAAGTCGAATGACTGATAGCACAAGGGACGGAGGTGGATCAACCCATTACTGACTTGCTCAATTTGTTAAGCTCTTTCTCTCAGAAAAATCATCATTTTTTCTGAAACTATAATGATTTGTTTGTCTGCACATATTCATCATATTAGAGTAATTCCTTTGTAGCGCAACTTTTTTGAGTGTGCAGTGCGCAGTGATCGTCACGCAATGAGAGGAAACTGTCATATAGTTATTTTCATGACGAGTATGTTACCATTTGTGTTATGTCTGCATCGCTAGAAACATAATGACACCAATAAATCATGTGTTTAATTACATAGAAGCTTATAACTTAACATTACTAATGCTTGTAGCAGTCAGTTAACCCAGTCTAATTTTAGAATAAACAACCCAACAATTTTTTTCTGTTAGCTCGCAAAGTATCTTAGAGTGTGCAAGCACATGTATTCTAGACGCAGGTATTTTTTCTCACCAGTGTCACAAACATGTATAGTGTTAAACGTCGATTTTCCCCCCTAATAAGGATCATGTTTTTGTCTACTTCTGTTTATCAGTCATACCGTTGGGAAACGATGCTACAAGGAAATTTTTGTTTTGTTTAAATAGACTGATGAATAGAGGTCAGTGAATTTGGTGGAATTCATGTGTTAGCAGTTGCTCCCACTAATGTTAAAAGATAGTCTGATTTATGTGTGTCTGTTTCATTATGTTTCACTCAAGTTAACTTTATTTTCCAAATCAGTAGCTCCTCCCATATTCTGTGCATTTTGTAAATGATGTCTGGACAAAATGTAAGCAGATAAGTTTCTTTATAAGTCACTGTTTCACAAATTTTGTGCAACTATCTTTGTTGTGTTACTGATTTACAAGTAGATCCATCAACTGTCTGTTTCCACTACCTTTCACACCTCTGTTTACCATGTTTTAATGTTGTATGCCTACGTTTGTTTTCCATTCCAACGCTCTTTGAATGAGAGAGTGAGCTTTTGCAAAGTGTTGGTGAGTGTGGTTTTTGCTCTGTCTTCAAAATGTTCAAATGTGTGTGAGTCCCTGGGACCAGAATCCTGAGGTCATCAGTCCCTAGACTAACGCACTACTTAAACTAACTTATGCTAAGCCCGAGGGAGAACTCGAACCTCCGGCAGGACGGTCTTGGCCGCTCTGGTCGAAGTCCTATTGTGTTTAAGTTTGCATCTGCACCACTACATATACTCCGCAAGCCACCGTACGGTGCATGGTGGAGGGTTAACTTTACCCCTACTGCTCATACCCTTTTCTGTTCTGCATCAAAATAGAGCGAGAGGAGCACAACAGTCTATATGCTTCAGTGTGAGCCCCAATTTCTCTCATCTTTTCTTTTTGGTCCTTATGTTGGCAACAGTAGAACTAAATGTGTACTCTGTAAACTGCTGAATCGGTCGCTAATGAAAAAAATCATTGACTGAATGCAAAATGATTTTATTAAGACAATTTTACCCTTTTCAGCGTTTGCCATCATCAAATATCCTGAAACTGGAAGCAACCAGCCGATGTAGTAGTTACATGTACCAGTGGACATAGCAGTTACATTTTGGAAAGGTAACAGGCTTGAGCAGACTTCCCGTTCGATGATATCTGATGATGTAAAACGCTGAAATGCGTAATACTGAATTAATAAAGTCATCTTAGATTTATTCAATGACTTTTCCCTTAGCGGTCTATTCAGCAAGTTGCAGACTTCTCATATTTTTCTATATGGTCGCATTCCTCCATCGTGACGTTGTGTCACGACTACGTTATTATAACACAACTGTTCTGTAGTGAGCTTCAAACGCCGGTCCTCAATAATTTCCTCAGTATTGTTCCTCGCAAAGAATATCGTCTTCCGTCCAGGGATTCTAATGTGAATTCCCCAAGCATCTCTGTTATAGTAACGTGTTGTTCGAATCTGCCTGTAACAAATCTACCAGACAGCCTCTGACTCGATGTTTTCATTTATTCTTACGTGGTGCGGATCCCAGACACTCGAGCGAGAATCAATAATGGGTCTCACTAGTGTCCTAAATTCCGTCTCCTTCACAGATAAACCACACTTTTCTAAAATTCTTCCAATAAACCGAAGCAACTATTCGCCTTCCCTACTAAAATCCTTACATGCTCATTTGTAACACATAGATATTTAATCGATGTTACTCTGTCACGCACCACACTACCAATACTGTTCTAGCATTACGAGTTTGTTTCTCATATCCATCTGCTTTAACTTATATTTTTCTACATTTTGATCTACCTAAAATTCATCACACCAACGACAAATTTTGCCCTTGTCATCTTGTATCCTCCTACATCCACTCAACGACACCTTTCCGTACACCACATCATCATTAGCAAACAGCCTCATATTGCTGCTCACCCACTGCGCCATATCATTTATGTGTATACAACATAATAGCGGTCCTACAAGACCTTCCTGGGTCACTCCTGACAATACACTTGACTCGGCTGAACACATGCCTTAGAGGAAAAACATACTGTTTTATTACATACCCTGGAAGCTATTCCATATGTTAGTACCTCCGTATACAACCTTCGATGTTGTACCGCGTCAGATGCTTTTCGGATATCTGGGAATATGGAATTTTCCTGCTGCACATCATTCATAATGCACAGGAAATGAAGTGAAGAAATGCCAAGCTGAGTTTCGCAAGATACATGTTTCCTAAAACCGTGTTTATTTGTGGAAAGAAGCTTTTCCGTTCCAAGGTGATTTACTGTATTCTAACTCAGAATACACTCCTGGAAATGGAAAAAAGAACACATTGACACCGGTGTGTCAGACCCACCATACTTGCTCCGGACACTGCGACAGGGCTGTACAAGCAATGATCACACGCACGGCACAGCGGACACACCAGGAACCGCGATGTTGGCCGTCGAATGGCGCTAGCTGCGCAGCATTTGTGCACCGCCGCCGTCAGTGTCAGCCAGTTTGCCGTGGCATACGGAGCTCCATCGCAGTCTTTAAAACTGGTAGCATGCCGCGACAGCGTGGACGTGAACCGTATGTGCAGTTGACGGACTTTGAGCGGGGGCGTATAGTGGGCATGCGGGAGGCCGGGTGGACGTACCGCCGAATTGTTCAACACGTGGGGCATGAGGTCTCCACAGTACATCGATGTTGTCGCCAGTGGTCGGCGGAAGGTGCACGTGCCCGTCGACCTGGGACCGGAATCAGCGACGCACGGATGCACGCCAAGACCGTAGGATCCTACGCAGTGTCGTAGGGGACCGCACCGCCATTTCCCAGCAAATTAGGGACACTGTTGCTCCTGGGGTATCGGCAAGGACCATTCGCAACCGTCTCCATGAAGCTGGGCTACGGTCCCGCACACCTTAGGCCGTCTTCCGCTCACGCCCCAACATCGTGCAGCCCGCCTCCAGTGGTGTCGCGACAGGCGTGAATGGAAAGACGAATGGAGACGTGTCGTCTTCAGCGATGAGAGTCGCTTCTGCCTTGGTGCCAATGATGGTCGTATGCGTGTTTGGCGCCGTGCAGGTGAGCGCTACAATCAGGACAGCATACGACCGAGGCACACAGGGCCAACACCCGGCATCATGGTGTGGGGAGCGATCTCCTACACTGGCCGTACACCTCTGGTGATCGTCGAGGGGACACTGAATAGTGCACGGTACATCCAAACCGTCATCGAACCCATCGTTCTACCATTCCTAGACCGGCAAGGGAACTTGCTGTTCCAACAGGACAATGCACGTCCGCATGTATCCCGTGCCACTCAACGTGCTCTAGAAGGTGTAAGTCAACTACCCTAGCCAGCAAGATCTCCGGATCTGTCCCCCATTGAGCATGTTTGGGACTGGATGAAGCGTCGTCTCACGCGGTCTGCACGTCCAGCACGAACGCTGGTCCAACTGAGGCGCCAGGTGGAAATGGCATGGCAAGCCGTTCCACAGGACTACATCCAGCATCTCTACGATCGTCTCCATGGGAGAATAGCAGCCTGCATTGCTGCGAAAGGTGGATATACACTGTACTTGTGCCGACATTGTGCATGCTCTGTTGCCTTTTTCTATGTGCCTGTGGTTCTGTCAGTGTGATCATGTGATGTATCTGACCCCGGGAATGTGTCAATAAAGTTTCCCCTTCCTGGGACAATGAATTCACGGTGTTCTTATTTCAGTTTCCAGGAGTGTATGTTCAAGATACTCACGAGAAATGTAAGGAGCCAGTACGGCCAGTGCCGTAGAGTACTCTTTGTAATACCGAATTGGGACACAATCCGGACCTAGTAACTTACTTGTCTTCAATTCGTTCATTTGTCTCTCGCAGACGGGGATACCTGTTACTACGTCCGCTATTATAGAGCGTGTGCCATGGTCAATTGACGCTATGTTTCTATGATTCTCTTGCGTGAACGATTTCTTAACGGCGAAATTTAAGACTTTGGCTTTCCTTTCGCTACCTCTTATTGCCACACGAGACTGATCAACGAGTGTGATTTCACGTAGGGCCAGAATTTTCTCGATTTCTCGGGAAGACATTTTCCTAAGGTACGACAGTATAGTTGTACGCTGCACGCATCGAACATTTTAAAGACGCACGTATTTCTATTAGCGTTACTTTGTCATCACTTGCGGATTCTCATTTGAACTGAGAGTTGGTTCAAATGCCTCTGAGGTCATCAGTCCTCTACGACTTAGAACTACTTAAACCAAACTAGGGACAAAATGGTTCAAATGGCTCTGAGCACTATGGTACTTAACATCTTAGGTCATCAGTCCACTAGAACTTAGAACTACTTAAACCTAACTAACCTAAGGACATCACACACATCCATGCCCGAGGCAGGACTCGAACCTGCGACCGTAGCAGTCATGCGGTTCCGAACTGAAGCACCTAGAGCCGCTCGGCCACCGCGGCCGGTCCTGAGTGTGTGAAGTCCTTTGCTTCTCCAGCATTTTTAGAATTTCGTTGTCAAATCACGGTGGGTCTTTTCCGTCCTTAATTCACTTACTCGGCATCTACCTTTCCAGAGAACGATTTACAATCCATTTGAACATTGCACTGTGCGGGAAGGGTTTCTCTGGCCACTTCCGCTACGTGAGTAGAGGCCGGTTTTGTTAGTATGCTGGGTAGTCATCCCAGGGAAGTCGGTGAGATAGACTGCTCTCGAAGGCTCGCCTACCGTAGCTTTGCTACGATGACTGAGATTGGGTAAGTTTCAGCCTGGATGAAGTATCAATCCATATCCTTCACAGCTTTAGGAATGTTGTTATTATTTGGTGTTTGTACGTTAGTGCTTTGTGTAGCCATCATAGGAATGCGGAATCGTGGTGGACGATTGGCCGCTGGGTTCAGCTAGTACTCTTGTTTTCTCATGTGAAAGTGTGTATTTTTGTGTTTCTTCCATTATAATCCTTCCTTTTCCGTCATTTTAATTTCATTCTGCAAATTCTGTTTCGCACGTGAGCCTTTGTGTGTTAAATTTCCCGTGTTCTTATATGGTTTCGAGAGCCTTGACTTCACGGACTCTGCTTTGTTTTGTAATTACACTTCCGGTTTGTGGATAAATCTTTCTGCGGAATAGCCAGTTTTACTGGAATTTCATGTTTCCTCATGATCTTGCTTTTTGTAACTTTGACCAAGTGCGTATAAAGCGAATGAGCTTCCAGCTCCACGTTCTTTCAGTTTCTTTCTTTACAGGTAAATCTTCATTAAATTCCATTCGCATAAATGTTATTTCTTACCATTTATAACTTTCCCTCGTGTTGGCGCTGTGTGTTATTGCACCACCGGATGTGGGTCGTCCATGTCTGAGGTTGTGGTTATTTCAGTATTTCAGTGTTCATTTACGTTTCCAGTTTTCTTTCTATTGCTATTGAAATAGCGGAATTTTAGCAATGTGTTCTGCTTGTTAACCTGTTCGGCCAGTTGTTTCTTTCCTGGACATTTAGATGAATCCATGCTTCTGTACGTTACTGATGCGTACGACGGTAAGAACATGCCTTTCTGGAGATTATATTTCATTATAATGTAGGTTTTAGACATTATTGTTTTTTTTCTTGACCTTGTATGTTTCTAGTGTGAACGTGGAAGTTCGTGTTTGCTACCTGTGCATCAAACTATTCTTGTTTTACAAGTTATCAATCATTCATGATCCCTGGAGGCAAAGTACTTAGTTCATTTTTTCATCCACTTGCTTAACAAATCGGGTCCCGAAATTCTTTATTTTCTAATGTCAATGTTTCGTGCTTCATATCCAAAATTCTTGAATGAATAAATATCTACTGCAGTTTTAATTGAGTTCCACTCTCACTGCTGGTAAATTATCGCCCCCGCCCCCCCGCTCCATACCGATTTCTGTTTCGTATGGTGCATCGCACGCCGTTTTCCCTTGCGTAAATGAATACATATCCATTCATTTTCCTTAGTTAATTTTTTATACTGATTCCAGAGGGAGATTGTTTATCTGAAACATAATGTGCTCAAGCTGTTAGTCACTTGCTTTCAGCCTTCCATACGCCCAAAATAAACATTCACTTTGAATGTGCACTGTCTTTTGCTTACAGTGGCTTATCCTCTGCTCGTTGGTTTTTTGTCGTTATTTGTTACAGTATGGGAGTTATGTGTCAGGAGATAATTTCTATTGAAGCTAAAGATAAATTAAGTAATTGTACAAATGGCTCAGTTTAACCTGCCACGTCTGACTAATTCAGTTTCCAGCTAGATTTTATCCAGTTTAAATTACTCTAACCAAAACCATATACCAATATCTGTTTTTTATGTTTAAAGATTCAGATTGTATCCATGAGTTTCAGTCATCTGTGCTCTAACGAACACCACGGGTGTATGACGATACCAATAGAAAACTATACTATGATCCTTGTGTAGCCACCTAACGAGAACTCCAACTCAGACATCGATACTGACACAGCACGATCGATGACAGAACTGTGTCCCGCGCTGAGAAGTGCTCATAACACGGCAAGCGGTGTGGTGTGGCCAATATAAAGTATACGGACCAGCACCGGCCACGCTAGATCTCCTCAGATCTTCAAGTAGCTAGGAACACCGCTGAAACTGATCGAGAAAACCTCCCTTGCCTGTGCATTTGATCCCTTAACAGATTACTACTTTGGAGGTTTTCGCCGTTGCGTGCAAGGACATACCTTCGGATCCCTCTACGTTATGGTCAAACTATTTCACTTGCTGTACTGAGAATAAGCCACAGTATTCGTAAACTTAAGTGCCGAATACTTCAATAAAATACAACTACTGCGAGGAATTTCACGTAAAGCATTGTGGATATCTGAGATTTTTGCCGCATAGTGTCTCAGCCGGAATTCGTGGCATTCCACTTACTTGTCATAATAACCTCACATTACTTAAAGCCACTATACACTGTAAATGAAATTAAAGACTCGCTTCGTCTTCAAATCAAATAACTACACACGCAGTTCTCATTCATCTTGCCTTATCCAACGCTCAGTGTTGACACGTAATACATTATTCACGAAATTACCCTCTTAGAATGACGGTTGATCTAATCTGAGAAATAAATTTATGTTAGTAACTATAAAACTTTTATTGCAATACAGAATAGTGGGTAACGTGTTTTGCACGTTAAACGTAATTTTTAAATTCAAATTAAGATAAAAATATGCAAAGGGAAAGTTATATAAAATCAAAATGATCAAGGAAGTCATCAATCACGGCTCCACGACCATCAAGAAAGTAAGACGATCGCTCATTTTAATTGATTTTAATTTACGCACAAGTTTGTCCGTCAGGAATGTCTCGCCATCTCCATAATTTTCTTTAGTGGAAACAAGTAATTCATCACCATCGATTTCTACGATCTTCCCACAATATATCCGAGCATTATAACCCCCTATTAGGAAATCATCTGCGGGATGCTGTTCCGAGTTATCTCAGCAAATTACGTTTACAACGTACTGTATTTCTTCCCTGAAGGCTTCCTTGGCTGTATATACCTAAGGGGGATACAAGACTATATTCTTAATCAGCACAGATCATTAAATCTACTTTCCATCTTTTCAGATTCTGTTTCAGAATCATTTCCCTGCGAACATGTGCTCTTCTTATTTTTACTTGCAACAGCTACGCTCTCCTTGGCTAAAATAGTATTAACTGGCATTTTCTTGGAATAGGTACATTTTGTGGAGATATGATGGAAGGTTTGTAGCGAAGAAGCAGATCATTTACAAAGTCTGAGCAGAGTGGTTCGCTTTTTCGGACTTCACTTTTAACTGTTCGTCGCAAACCTGCAAGTAAAGTAAAAGAAAATAATTGAAAATCAATCATTAGATACCTACAAAACAACAACAAAAACGATTGAAGGATAAGTTGGTATATGTCACATGCTCCAGTTCATCATGCCACTGCGCTAAAATGCCGACTTGCTTCTAAAGGACTTTTTAGACAAGAAGATTGCCTTAATGTTGCACAAAGGTTTTATGAATAGTTACGAGTTTAATGTAATTAACATTAATACTTCTCCCTCTCATAACCGTCTAAATAGGGCGGATGCAAGTCATGAAACGTGCAGTCCATAGCCTCTGGTTTGTTGTTGTTGTGGTCTTCAGTCCTGAGACTGGTTTGTTGCAGGTCTCCATGCTACTCTATCGTGTACAAGCCTCTTCATCTCCCAGTACCTACCGCAGCCTACATCCTTCTGAATCTGCTTAGTGTATTCATCTCTTGGTCTCCCTCTACGATTTTTACCCTCCACGCTGCCCTCCAATACTAAATTGGTGATCCCTTGATGCCTCAGAACATGTCCTACCAACCGATCCCTTCCCCTATCAAGTTGTGCCACAAACTTCTCTTCTCCCCAACCCTATTCAATACATCCTCATTAGTTATGTGATCTACGCATCTAATCTTCAGCATTCTTCTGTAGCACCATATTTCGAAAGCTTCTATTCTCTTCTTGTCCAAACTATTTATCGTCCACATTTCACTTCCATACATGGCTACACTCCATACAAATACTTTCAGAAATGACTTCCTCACACTTAAATCTATACTCAATGTTAACAAATTTCTCTTCTTCAGAAACACATTCCTTGCCATTGCCAGTCTACATTTTATATCCTCTCTACTGCGACCATCATCAGTTATTTAGCTCCCCAAATACCAAAACCCCTTTACTACTTTAAGTGTCTCATTTCCAAATCCAATTCCCTCAGCATCACCCGACTTAATTCGATACTTTCCATTATCCTCGTTTTGCTTTTGTTGACGTTCACCTTATATCCACCTTTCAAGACACTATCCATTCCATTCTACTGCTCTTCCAAGTCCTTCGCTGTCTCTGACAGAATTACAATGTCATCGGCGAACCTCAAAGTTTTTATTTCTTCTCCGTGGATTTTAATACCTACTCCGAAGTTTTCTTTTGTTTCCTTCACTGCTTGCTCAATACACAGATTGAATAACACTGGGGATAGGCTACAGCCCTGTCTCACTCACTTCCCTACCACTGCTTCCCTTTCATGCCCCTCGACTGTTATAACAGCCATCTGGTTTCTGTACAAATCGGAAATAGCCTTTCGCTCCCTGTATTTTACCGCTGCCGCCTTCAGAATTTGAAAGAGAGTATTCCAGTCAACATTGTCAAAAGCTTTCCTTAATCTAGCTTTTAAGATGAGTCGTAGGGTCAGTATTGCCTCACGTGTTCCAACATTCCTGCGGAATCCAAACTGATATTCCCCGAGGTCGGTTCTACTAGTTTTTCCATTCTTCTGTAAAGAATTCGCGTTAGTATTTTGCAGCTGTGACTTATTAAACTGGTAGTTCGGTAATTTTCACATCTGCCTACACCTGCTTTCTTTGGGATTGGAATTATTATATTCTTCTTGAAGTCTGGGGGTATTTTGCCGTTTCATACATCTTGCTCGCCAGATGGTAGAGTTTTGTCAGGACTGGCTCCCCCAAGGACGTCAGTAGTTCCAATGGAATGTTGTCTACTCCCGGCGACTTGTTTCGACTCAGGTCTTTCAGTGTTCTGTCAAACTCTTCACGCTGTATCGTGTCTCCCATTTCATCTTCACCTCCATCCTGTTCCATTTCCAAAATATTGTCCTCAAGTACATCGCCCTTGTATAGACCTTCTATATACTCCTTCCACATTTCTGCTTTCCCTTCTTTGCTTAGAACTGGGTTTCCATCTGAGCTCTTGATGTACATGCAAGTGGTTCTCTTATCTCCAAAGGTCTCTTTAATTTTCCTGTAGGCACAATCTATCTTACCCCTAGTGAGATAAGCCTCTACATCCTTACATTTGTCCTCTAGCCATCCCTGCTTAGCCATTTGGCACTTCCTGTCGATCTCATTTTTGAGACATTTGTATTCCTTTTTGCCTGCTTCATTTACTGCATTTTTATATTTTCTCCTTTCATCAATTAAATTCAATATATCTTCTGTTACCCAAGGATTTCTACTAGCCCTCTTCTCTTTACCTACTTGATCCTCTGCTGCCTTCACTACTTCATCCCTCAAAGCTACCCATTCTTCTTCTACTGTATTTCTTTCCCCAATTACTAACAATCGTTCCCTTACGCTCTTCCTGAAACTCTGTACAACCGCTGGTTTAGTCAGTTTATCCAGGTCCCATCTCCTTACATTCCCACCTTTTTGCAGTTTCCCCATTTTATTCTACAGTTCATAACCAACAGATTGTGGCCAGAGTCCACAACTGCCCCTGGAAATGTCTTACAATTTAAAACCTGGTTCCTAAATTTCTTCCATACCATTATATAGTCTATCTGAAATATGTCGGTATCTCCAGGTTTCTTCCATGTATACAGCCTTCTTTTATGATTCTTGAACCAAGTGTTAGCTATGATTAAGTTGTGCACTGTTCTGTTCAAACTGATGCTGCAATGGAAATAGACTGTAAAAATAGTAGAACTCAGTGATTATAGCATTGGAAGAAAAATATAGTGTGCCAAATTACGGCTTATGCTACCTAGCACCCGCTACCGCTATTGATTTCGTAATTATTGCAAGAGTACACACCTTATAAGAATATTTCAAGTGTGGCTAGTAAATTAAAACTAATAACCGAAGATTCTCATCCATCTCATTGATTGTGATATTATATCTCCTCACCTATGTGTGGTGCCATGATATATTTTTCTGGGCCCATTCAGCGGCGTATCTGGGTACTGTCTGCGATAAGTATTGGAAATCTGTGGTAAGTACTATGGGACTAAACCCCTGAGGGCATGGTCCCTAAGCTTACACACTACTTAATCTAACTTAAGCTAACTAAGCTAACTAAGGACTAACTTAAGCTAACTAAGGACAAGACACACACCCATGCTCAAGGAAGGACTCGAACATCCGACACGTGGAGCGGTGAGAAACGTGGCAAGGCGCCCAAGACCGCACGGCTACCCCGTGCGGTGTTAAGTATTGTGAACAAAGTTAGCAGTGAAGTAATAAATTGAAACGTCATGCTTCATGTGGCTGTTTCACTGAGTGAACATCGAAAAAGTAGTAAGGGATAAACTTTTTTCATTTTCTCATTTTGTGGTGGTCTTCAGAAAGAAAAAGCTTTGTAAACTTATGAAATTATGTGTAATGTTTGTCAGGCTCCCTAAGTGTTCTCATTGTCAAATACTGAATAACTAAATTATTGCTACTATCGCTGTATCGGCTACACTGCTTTTTCATCCCCATGCCCGCCCCTTTGTTAGGTGGGCTGTTCCTGTCCCTACAGTGACTCCTTCCAAACAATAAGCGAAACGTGTACCAAGTTTGATTGATATCGGTCCAGTGACTTAGCATAAGAAATGAAACATACATACATAGTACATATATACTCATACATACACACACGAGTAATTTCTTTTCAATGTGTGCTGGTTCTTTAAAGGAGACTTGTATTCCCCGATGAAATTTATAACTTGGATCTTAGAATATCCTGGAGCTGACGAACGTTTAGAATACACTCCTGGAAATTGAAATAAGAACACCGTGAATTCATTGTCCCAGGAAGGGGAAACTTTATTGACACATTCCTGGGGTCAGATACATCACATGATCACACTGACAGAACCACAGGCACATAGACACAGGCAACAGAGCATGCACAATGTCGGCACTAGTACAGTGTATATCCACCTTTCGCAGCAATGCAGGCTGCTATTCTCCCATGGAGACGATCGTAGAGATGCTGGATGTAGTCTTGTGGAACGGCTTGCCATGCCATTTCCACCTGGCGCCTCAGTTGGACCAGCGTTCGTGCTGGACGTGCAGACCGCGTGAGACGACGCTTCATCCAGTCCCAAACATGCTCAATGGGGGACAGATCCGGAGATCTTGCTGGCTAGGGTAGTTGACTTACACCTTCTAGAGCACGTTGGGTGGCACGGGATACATGCGGACGTGCATTGTCCTGTTGGAACAGCAAGTTTCCTTGCCGGTCTAGGAATGGTAGAACGATGGGTTCGATGACGGTTTTGATGTACCGTGCACTATTCAGTGTACCCTCGACGATCACCAAGGGTGTACAGCCAGTGTAGGAGATCGCTCCCCACACCATGATGCCGGGTGTTGGCCCTGTGTGCCTCGGTCGTATGCAGTCCTGATTCTGGCGCTCACCTGCACGGCGCCAAACACGCATACGACCATCATTGGCACCAAGGCAGAAGCGACTCTCGTCGCTGAAGACGACACGTCTCCATTCGTCCCTCCATTCACGCCTGTCGCGACACCACTGAAGGCGGGCTGCACGATGTTGGAGCGTGAGCGGAAGACGGCCTAACGGTATGCGGGACCGTAGCCCAGCTTCATGGAGACGGTTGCGAATGGTCCTCGCCGATACCCCAGGAGCAACAGTGTCCCTAATTTGCTGGGAAGTGGCGGTGCGGTCCCCTACGGCACTGCGTAGGATCCTACGGTCTTGGCGTGCATCCGTGCGTCGCTGCGGTCCGGTCCCAGGTCGACGGGCACGTGCACCTTCCGCCGACCACTGGCGACAACATCGATGTACTGTGGAGACCTCATGCCCCACGTGTTGAGCAATTCGGCGGTACGTCCACCCAGCCTCCCGCATGCCCACTATACGCCCTCGCTCAAAGTCCGTCAACTGCACATACGGTTCACGTCCACGCTGTCGTGGCATGCTACCAGTGTTAAAGACTGCGATGGAGCTCCGTATGCCACGACAAACTGGCTGACACTGACGGCGGCGGTGCACAAATGCTGCGCAGCTAGAGCCATTCGACGGCCAACACCGCGGTTCCTGGTGTGTCCGCTGTGCCGTGCGTGTGATCATTGCTTGTACAGCCCTCTCGCAGTGTCCGGAGCAAGTATGGTGGGTCTGACACACCGGTGTCAATGTGTTCTTTTTTCCATTTCCAGGAGTGTATGTGTGTGTGTGTGTGTGTGGATATTCTAAACGTCCGTCAGCTCCAGGACATTCTAAGATCCAAATTATAAATTTCATCGGGGAAAACAAATCTCCTTGAAAGAACAATCACACGTTCAAATGAAACCACTAGTGTGAGATGTAGCTCTATTTAATAGTAATATAAAATCACACAGAAGGAAAGCGTCCATGGTAAACTACATCTGTAGTCTGTTGGGAAACTGGGGAGGTTTCAACGTCATAAGTCATAAACAGATACAAATTGACTTTACTGATCCAGAGTGACACTTTTAGACGTATGCTATCATCAGATAACCTGTCAGAAATAGAACATTACATGAAAGTTACAAAACCAATAAGCACAATTATTTTTACAGGTTGTTACAAAAAGGTACTGCCAAACTTTCAGGAAACATTCCTCACACACAAAGAAAGAAAATATGTTATGTGGACATGTGTCCGAAAACGCTTATTTTCCATGTTAGAGCTCATTTTATTACTTCTCTTCAAATCACATTTATCATGGAATGGAAACACACAGCAACAGAACGTAGCAGCATGATTTCAAACACTTTGTTACAGGTAATGTTTAAAATGTCCTTCGTTAGCTAGGATACATGCATCTACCCTCCGTCGCATGGAATCCCTGATGCGCTGATGCAGCCCTGAAGAATGGCGTATTGTATCACAGCCGTCCACAGTACGAGCACGAAGAGTCTCTATATTTGGTACCGGGGTTGCGTAGACAAGAGCTTTCAAATGCCCCCATAAATGAAAGTCAAGAGGGTTGAGGTCAGGAGAGCGTGGAGGCCATGGAATTGGTCCGCCGCTACCAGTCCATCGGTCACCGAATCTGTTGTTGAGAAGCGTACGAACACTTCGACTGAAATGTGCAGGAGCTCCATCGTGCATGAACCACATGTTGTGTCGTACTTGTAAAGGCACATGCTCAAGCAGCACAGGTAGAGTATCCCGTATGAAACCATGATAACGTGCTCCTTTGAGCCTAGGTGGAAGAACATGGGGGCCAACCAAGACATCACCAACAATGCCTGCCCAAACGCTCACAGAAAATCCGTTGATGACGTGATTGTACAATTGCGTGCGGATTCTCGTCAGCCCATACATCTTTATTGTGAAAATTTACAATTTGATCACGTTGGAATGAAGCTCATCCGTAAAGGGGACATTTGCACTGAAATGAGGATTGACACATTGTTGGATGAACCATTCGCAGAAGTGTACCCGTGGAGGCCAATCAGCTGCTGATAGTGTCTGAACACGCTGTACATGGCACGGAAACAACTGGTTTTCCCGTAGCACTCTCCATACAGTGACGTGGTCAACGTTACCTTGTTCAGCAGCAACTTCTCTGACGCTGACATTAGGGTTATCATCAACTGCACGAAGAATTGCCTCGTCCATTGCAGGTGTCCTCGTCGTTCTAGGTCTTCCCCAGTCGCGAGTCATAGGCTGGAATGTTCCGTGCTCCCTAAGACGCCGATCAATTGCTTCTAACGTCTTCCTGTCGGGACACCTTAGTTCTGGAAATCTGTCTCGATACAAACGTACCGTTCCACGGCTATTGCCCCATGCTAATACATACATCAAATGGGCATCTGCCAACTCCTCATTTGTAAACATTGCTCTGACTGCAAAACCACGTTCGTGATGAACACTAACCTTTTGATGCTACGTACTGATGTGCTTGATGCTAGTACTGTAGAGCAATGAATCGCATGTCAACACAAGCACCGAAGTCAACATTACCTTCCCTCAATTGGGCCAACTGGCGGTGAATCGAGGAAGTACAGTACGTAGGGACGAAACTAAAATGAGCTCTAACATGGAAATTAAGCGTTTCCGGACACATGTCCGCATAACATCTTTTCTTTATTTGTGTGTGAGGACTGTTTCCTGAAAGTTTGGCCGTACTTTTTGTAACATCCTGTATGTGTGAACATAGGTACATATTATGGCGCAGATGGTAAACAGTAATCCTGAGAGCTACATGATATTAACCCAACTAACATGAACAGATTGAACAAGAATCATGAGCTGTGTACAAAGTAAATAAATTTTAACACCAGATTACATTACGTGAATGGCTATGGGATACCACAGAGCCATCAGGGGTGGCAAAGACTTTATTATAAATAACAATACAGAAGTACTTACAGAAAATAAGAACAAAAACATAATTTTTTAAATGGTGGATGTAATATAAGTGACCTACACGGTGAGAGTATCCAACGCCACAGTACATTCAGAACATTACGTAACGCATTTGGCCAAGAAAACTAATCATACGACGTCAAACAGTTCAATGTATCATAGCAAAATGAACCGTCAAGACCAGCGTTTTGGCATGTACTAGTGATTACACACACGCTATACAGCAACGAAGTTTCAATAGTCAAGTTAAAACATATCATTAAACTATAAGCGAAAAGCCGGCCGCCGTGACTGAGCGTTTGTAGGCGCTTCATTCCGGAACCGCGCTGCTGCTACGGTCGCAGGTTTGAATCCTCCCTCGGGCATGGATGTGTGTGATGTTCTTAGGTTGGTTAGGTTTAAGTAGTTCTACGTCTAGAGGGCTGATGACCTCAGATGTTAAGCCTCGTAGTGCTTGGAGCCATTTGAACCACTAGTGCTTAGAGCCATTTGAACCACAAGCGGAAACAAGGGTACACAGCAACCGTATGACAATGGCCAAGGAATAAAGGACACGTACTATGGACCAGTACAGAATGGTATGCACAAAAAGTAAAATGAAATGTACCCACCTCCCTGCCCCCCCCCCCCCCCCTCCCACACATACACACACTCACATTAATTTTTCCCTGTCCCGACTACGTTTTATTACTAACATTGCAAACAAGAAACATCTTTTGCTCTGCATACTGTTGTCTCTTTGTATTATAAGTTTGAAATATTTTAATGAATACGCAGTTCCGTGACGTGCGCCATCGTGTGGTAGGTTTACAGATTCCGCTTAAGAGGTCCCGGGACCACAACACACAGAAAGCAACTAAATGGGCAGCAGTGCCTGTGTGGAGGAGACTGGGTGGTTTGTAAAGAAAGCTGCAAGCCTAGATCGAACACTTGTGCCCAGTGACGTTGGCACATTTACATCCATAAAGATTCGATCGTTTTGGGAAAATATGAAGTCCACAGCCCACCCACATCATTATGGAGCCACTACCAGCTTGCACGGTGCCTTGTGGACAATTTCGGTCCATGGTTTCGCGGGGTCTGTGACACAGTCGGACATTTCCATCAGCTCTTAACAGCTCGGTCGGGACTCTTCCGAGCAGGCCATGATTTTCCTGTCGTGTAGGGTCCTACCGACATGATCACTAGTCCAGCAAAAGCGTTGCAGGCGACGTCATACTGTTAGCGAAGGCTTTCGCGTCGTTCGTCTGCTGCCGTAGCCCATTAACGCCACATTTCGCAGCACTGTCCTAACAGGTATGTTCGTTGTACGTCCAATGTTGATTTCTGCGGTTATTTGACGCAGCGTTGCTTGTCTGTTGACACTGACAACTCTACGCAAACGCAACTGCTCTCGGTCGTTAAGTGAAGGCCGCCGGCCACTGCGTTGTCCGTGGTGAGAAGTAATGCCTGAAATTTGGTATTCTCGGTAAACTCTCGACACTATGGATCACGGAATATTGAATTCCCCATCAATTTCTGAAATGGAATCTCCCATGTGCCTAGCTCAGACTATCATTTCGCGGTCAAAGTCTGTTAGTTCCCGTAATCACATGGAAACCATTTCACATGAGTCACTCGAGTACAAATGATAGCTCCTCCTACGCGCTGCCCTTGTACACCTTGTGTACGCTGTACTACAGCCACCTGTAGATGTGAATATCCCATGACTTTTGTCACGTTATTGTAAAGCTGATGAGGTTTGAATTCAAGGAAATAGTGTCGGCGGCAACAGAGAGATACACTGAAGAGCCCAAAGAAACTGGTACACTGATAATATCGTGTAAGACCCAACGAGCACTCAGAAGTGCCGCAACACGGCGTGGTATGGATTAATGTCTGAAGTAGCGCTGGAGGGAACTGATATCATGAATCCTTCAGGGCTGTCAACAAATCCGTAAGAGAATTAGGGGACGGATGTCTTCTCTAAACAGCACCTTGCAAAGCATTCCAGATATGTTCAATAATGTTCATGCGTGGGGAGTTTGGTAGCCAGCGAAAGAGTTTAAACTCTGAAGATTGTTCCTGCAGCCACTCTTAGCAATTGTGGACGTGTGGTGCGTCGCATTGTCCTGCTGGACCTGCCCAAGTCCGTCGGAATGCACTATGAACATGGAAGAATGCTGGTGATTAGACAGGATGCTTACGTATGTGTCACCTGACAGAGTAATATCTAGACGTATCAGGAGACCCATATCACTCCAACTGCACACGCCCCACACCATTAAAGAGACTCACCAGCTTGAACAGTACCTTTTAGACATGGGGAGTCCATGGATTGATGAGGTTGCCTCCATACGTCCATCCACTCGATATAACTTGCAACCAGACTCGTCCAATCAGGCAACATGTTTCCAATCATCAACAGTCCGATGTCGGTGTTGACGGGTCCTGGCGAGACGTAAAACTTTCTGTTGTGCAGTCATCAACGTTACACCTGGCGTCTTCGCCTCCGAAAGCCTATATCGATGACGTTTCGCTGAATAGTTCGCACGCTGACGCTTGTTGATGGCCCAGCATTGAAATTTGCAGGAGCCTGCGGAGGGGTTGCACTTTTGTCACGTTGAAAGACTCTCTTCAGTTGTCGTTCGTCCCGCTCTTGCAGGATCTGCCATTGTAGCATCAGTATCCGACCTAACAACTGCGCCAGCACTTGTTGTCTTATACAGGCGTTGCCGACCGCAGCGCCGTATTCTGCTTGTTACATTTCTGTTTGAATACGCATGCCTGTACCAGTTTCTTTGGCACTTCAGTGTATGTACCACATAAATTAATAAAGGTTGGTACTGATCCACCTTGCTACAGAAAACGGGCCAGATCACTAATGCAGGAGCAACAGAAAAAGAATGGTAACTTTAAAATAATGCAAATCGCCCATAATTGGGAAAGTTTTACAGAAGCTCGAAATCTGGCGCGAACTTCCGTGCGATATGCTTTTAAAAGTTTCCATAACGAAATTCTGCCTCGAAACTTGCAGAAAACCGTAATACATGCTGATAATTTGTAAAGTATACCAACGGCAAGACTCATCAGTACCTTGATTGCGCGATGAAAATAGAAATGTCACTGACGATAGTGCCACAAAATAAGAGTTATTTAACACGATTTTCCGAAACTCCTTCGCCAAAGACGACGAATTAAATGTTCAAGAATTCGAATCTAGAACAAGTGCCAACATGAGTAATTTAGAAGTAGATACCCTCGGAGCATTGTGTTGGAACGTTATGAGTTACCTCGAGGAAACTATTTATTGACCAATAGTTAGTGCGAATTCACAAAGTATCTTTCTTGTGATATACAACAAACTCTTTTTTGTCATGAAGCAACAAGTGCTGTCGACAGAAGGTATAAAATTTATTCCATATTTTTAGATTTCTAGAAGGATTTTGACACCGTTCCTCACAAGCGAGATGTAATCTAGTTGCGTGCCTGTGGAGTATCGCCTCAGTTATCCGACTGGGTTGAAGTAGTAACTGACGGAAAGACATCGCGAAAAACAGAACTAATATGTAGCATTGGCCAAGGAACTGTTGCAGGTGCTGCGCTATTCCTCATCTACATAAATAACATAGGAAAGAATCCGAACAGTCTTCTTTGACTGTGCGTAGACGAAGCTCACCATTAACCCTCTTGTATAGTCATCAGACGATCCAAAGCAATTGCAAAATGATCTAGGCCAGGTACCTGTATGATGTGAAAGGTGACAGTTGACACTAAATAATGAAAAGCGGGAAGCACTAAAAGAAATTCACTAATTTCGATTACGTGATAAATCAGATAAATCTAAAGGCTGTAAATTCAATTAAGTACTTATTAATTACAACTAAAAAATCTTAATCTGGAAATACCACACAGATAATGTTATGGGTAACTCAAACGAAAGATTGTAATTTCTTGGCAGAATAAATAGGAAGTACAACATGTATGGTAAGGAAACTGCTTACACTACGCTTGTCCGCTCTCTTTTTGTGTACTGCAATGCGGTGTGGGAGCCGCATTAGCTGGTACTCACGGAGGACATAGAACACATCCAACCAATGGCAGCCCGTTTTGTATGGTCGCGAAATAGGGGAGCGAATGCCACGAATGTGATAGGTGAACTGGGATAGCAATCATAAAACAAATGCATTCTTCGTTGTGGCAAGATCTTCTCGTTATATTTCAATTGCGAAAACATCATGTTGGCACCCACCTCCGTAGGGATGAATGATCATCATGATCAAATGAGAGAAACCATAGTGCACATAGAAATATCTAAGTGCTCGTTTTTCCGCGAGCCGTTCGTGAGTGGAACTGCTGAGAATTTGACCGAAGTTGGTTCAATGAGCCCTCTGCCAGACACTTAATTCTGAATTGCAGTGTAATCCTGTAGATGTAGATGTAGGTGTATATATCCCTCAGGAGGGCATGCAACAACTCTATCAATCAATGTCAAGCCGAATAACTGCTTGCATAAGAGCCAGAGGAAAACCCAGAGGTTATTGACTTGCTCGGTTTGGGAAACTCTTAGTCTTGAATAAAAAATCGAGTTTTTCAGAAATTGTAATAATTTGTTTGCCTGTTCATGTACATCACATCTATTGATTTCTGTCCCATTCTGATAATTCCCCTGTGGTGCGTCCTTTATTTTTTCTTACAGTATATATTGTATCTGTTATATGAGAAAAAGATAACAAAGATTAGTGCGCTTCTACATCTACATCTACATCCAAGCTCCGCAAGCCACCTGACGGTATGTGACGGAGGGTGCTTATCGGCTCCCCCTTCTTTCTAGTCTCGTATTGTTCGTGGGAACAAAGATTATTGGTATGCCTCTCTTTGATTTTATGATTTTATCCTCATGGTCGCTTCGCGAGATATAAGTAGGAAGGAACTATGTACTGCTTGACTCCTCGGTGAAGGTATGTTCTCGAAACTTCAACAAAAGCACGTACCGAACTACTGAGCGTCTCTCTTGCAGAGTCTTCCGCTGGAGTTTATCTGTCACCTCCGTAACGCTTTCGCATTTACTAAATGATCCTGTAACAAAGCGCGCTGCTCTCCCTAGGATCTTTTCTATCTCTTCTATCAACACTGTCTGGTACGGATCCCACACTGGTGAGCAATATTCAATGAATCTCAGTCTGGCATTTGCTTTACCGACGATCAACTTTATATGATCATTCAATTTTAAATCACTCCTAATGCGTACTCCCACATAATATATGGAATTAACTGCTTCCAGTTGCTGACCTGCTATATTGTTGCTAAATGATAAAGGATCTTTCTTTCTATGAATTCGCAGCACATTACACTTGTCTGCATTGAGATTCAATTGCCATTCCCTGCACCATGGATCAATTCGCTGCAGATCCTCCTGCATTTCAGTACAATCTTCCATTGTTACAACCTCTCGATATACTACAGCATCATCCGCATAAAGCCTCAGTGAACTTCCAATGATATCCACAAGGTCCTTTACGTATATTGTGAAAAGAAACGGTCCTGCGACACTCTCCCGCGGCGTACCTGAAATCAATCTTACTTCGGAAGACTGGTCTCCATTGAGAATGACATGCTGCGTTCTGTTATCTAGGAACTCTTCAATCCTATCACACAATTGGTCTGATAGTCCATATAGTCTTACTTCGTTCATTAAACGACTGTTGGGAACTGTATCGAACGCCTTGCGGAAGTCAAGAAACAAGGCATCTACCTGTGAACCCATGTCTATGGCCCTCTGAGTGTCGTGGACGAATAGCGCGAGGTGGGTTTCACACGATCGTCTTTTTCGAAACACATGCTGATTCCTACAAAGTAGGTTTCTAGTCTCTAGAAAAGTCATTATACTCGAACATAATACGTGTTCCAAAATTCTACAACTGATCGACGTTACAGATATAGGCCTACATAGTTCTGCACATCTGTTCGAAGTCCCTTCTTGATAACGGGGATGACCTGTGACCTTTTCCAATCCTTTGGAATGCTATGTTGTTCTAGAGAACAACGATACACCGCTGCAATAAGGGGGGCAAGTTCCTGTGCGTACTCTGTGTAAAATCGAACTGGTATCCCATCAGGTCCAGCGGCCCTTCCTCTTTTGAGCGATTTTAATTACTTTTCTATCCCTCTGTTATCTGTTTGGATATCTACCATTTTGTCATCTGAGCGCCAATCTAGAGAAGGAACTACAGTGCAGCTTTGGAGAAAGACATTTAGTATTTCGGCTTTTAGTCTGTCATCCTCTGTTTCAGTACCATTTTGGTCTTAGAGTGGCTGTACATTTCGTCTTGATCCACCTACCGCTTTGACATAAGACCAAAATTTCTTACGATTTTCTTCCAAGTCAGTGCATAGAACTTTATTTTCGAATTCATTGAACGCCTCTTGCATAGCCCTCATCACGCTACATTTCGCTTCGCGTAATTTTTATTTATTTATTTATTTATTTATTTTTTTTTTTTTTGTCTGCAAGGCTTTGGCTATGTTTATGTTTGCTGTGAAGTTCCCTTTGCTTTCGCAGCAGTTTTCTAACTCGGTTGTTGTACCACGTTGGCTCATTTCCATCTCTTACGATCTTGCTTGGCACATACTCATCTAATGCATATTTTACGATGGTTTTGAACTTTGTTCACTTATCCTCAACAGTATCTGTACTTGAGACAAAACTTTTGTGTTCAGTCGTCAAGTACTCTGACATCTGCTTTTTTTCACTTTTGCTAAACAGAGAAATCTTCCTATGTTTCTTAATATTTCTATTTACGACTGAAATCATCGATGCAGTAACCGCCCTATGATCGCTGATTATGCGTTAACTGCTGCACAGACATTTGGAGAGTTACTTTTTCCTCTCGCTCTATACGCGAATTGAATAGGAAATAAAATTGGTATTGTCGGTACGATGTACCCTCCGCCATCTACTGCAAAGTGCTTTGCAGAGTATTGATGTAGATACGCTGATGTAAAATATGAGTAATGGCTGTTTCATTCTAGAAGAATCCAGTAGTCAGCACGATGAGGGCTTTAGTTTTATGATTTATCATTATTTTCGAGTAACGGTTTGCTAATGTTTATAGTGGTTGCTAACAATCGTCTTACGTGTCTCCGTTTCATTGCAACGACCTTGTGTTGAGGTTCCAGCAAACGGCGACGGCGGCTCGGCAGCCGGGCGGACGCGGGCGCGTGCTGTTTGCAGTCTGACGTCGGCCGGAAGATTGTCGGCTGTTCTTCCATTACCCGCGCTCGCCTCCGCTCTAATTCCATTGCCAGACGAGCTCCGGGGTTTGACGTCTGAGAGCAGACGAGACGACACGGGGCGGCGACTGCGCCTGCGCGCCAGATTGGCTGCGACGCTCCGCCGCCGCGCCGCCGTCACCTCGCCGTAACTTTTAATTATCGGCGCCTCAGGGATTGGCCGCACATCACGCCTGTCTCAGGCCCGAGACTAGGCCGGGCCCTAAATAACTTGGATGCTCCGGAAAGAAATTTCAAGGTGGCGTGCAAACTTGGAGACAAGAAAAGCAATCTCAATACTCGGTGCTTATGGTTCAATTCTTTTATCTTGGCGGCTCGCGCATGCCCACCCAGACGCGGGAGACTGCTGCGTTGCCAGTTGCAAACGACGCACGCGCCAAGAGAAGCAGCGCCATAGTATAGTATAGTTCGCAAACTTGGGGAGAGCGCGCCGTTTATGAAGTAAAGCCACCACGGCCGCATTAACCATTTCGCTGCTACAGAGACGTGCTCCCCGCATCACTGCACTGCTCGCCTGTGCAGACACATGGTGTTCCCACTGCTCTGACACACTTATCATCCGATTTCACAACAACTCTTTGGCCCAAAAATTTTATTTTTACACATCTTCTTCACTGATACCTTCCCCTCATAAATGGCTTAATTTTGTTTCGATGTTTAACGCAGTTATCATACAGCATTTAATGTAGTAAACCATTGAACGAGATTTTGAGGAGTTTGCAGAGGTAAAAGTCCATAGCGTATACTTTCCGTGTGGTCGATTTTAGTTGCCACAATGTTGAGACTGAAATGTGGACATGATACCTAAATTTCATATAAAATTTACTGTATAACAATATCTCATTTAATTTAAGTCCCAGATAGGAGTCGCCGGCCGCGGTGGCCGAGCGGTTCTAGGCACTACATTCTTTAACCGCGCGACCGCTAAGGTCGCAGGTTCGAATCCCGCCTCGGGCATGGATGTGTGTGATGTCCTTAGGCCAGTTAGGTTTAAGTAGTTCTAAGATCTAGGGGACTGATGACCTGAGAAGTTAAGTCCCATAGTGCTCAGAGCCAACCAGATAGGTGTCGTATGTAATACTCAGAAATATTCAGTCTTTTGTGACTGTAATAAAACTTTTATTTATACCAAAGTCATTTCGCCTCTTTCTAAAACGTACTGATTAAAACAAAGTTGGCGAAGTACACAAAACTGAATTGAGGACGTAATAAAACATAGAAACTAAAATATACTGTTAGTGAGGCGCGGCGCGCAATCAATTTGTGTTAGTCACAATGGACAGAAAATACTTGCCAAAACATAGATCAGTCGACGGAAACATTGAATGTGATGATAAGCAGCGAAACAAAGAATTGCGTCAGACAATCAAGTAGCTCGGCAACGTAGGAGCTGAAATTCTGCTCTAAATAATACTTTTAATACGGTTGGAAAGGAATATACACTCCTGGAAATGGAAAAAAGAACACATTGACAACGGTGTGTCAGACCCACCATACTTGCTCCGGACACTGCGAGAGGGCTGTACAAGCAATGATCACACGCACAGCACAGCGGACACACCAGGAACCGCGGTGTTGGCCGGCAAATAGCGCTAGCTGCGCAGCATTTGTGCACCGCCGCCGTCAGTGTCAGCCAGTTTGCCGTGGCATACGGAGCTCCATCGCAGTCTTTAACACTGGTAGCATGCCGCGACAGCGTGGACGTGAACCGTATGTGCAGTTGACGGACTTTGAGCGAGGGCGTATAGTGGGCATGCGGGAGGCCGGGTGGACGTACCGCCGAATTGCTCAACACGTGGGGCATGAGGTCTCCACAGTACATCGATGTTGTCGCCAGTGGTAGGCGGAAGGTGCACGTGCCCGTCGACCTGGGACCGGACCGCAGCGACGCACGGATGCACGCCAAGACCGTAGGATCCTACGCAGTGCCGTAGGGGACCGCACCACCACTTCCCAGCAAATTAGGGACACTGTTGCTCCTGGGGTATCGGCGAGGACCATTCGCAACCGTCCCCATGAAGCTGGGCTACGGTCCCGCACACCGTTAGGCCGTCTTCCGCTCACGCCCCAACATCGTGCAGCCCGCCTCCAGTGGTGTCGCGACAGGCGTGAATGGAGGGACGAATGGAGACGTGTCGTCTTCAGCGATGAGAGTCGCTTCTGCCTTGGTGCCAATGATGGTCGTATGCGTGTTTGGCGCCGTGCAGGTGAGCGCCACAACCAGGACTGCATACGACCGAGGCACACAGGGCCAACACCCGGCATCATGGTGTGGGGAGCGATCTCCTACACTGGCCGTACACCTCTGGTGATCGTCGAGGGGACACTGAATAGTGCAGGTACATCCAAACCGTCATCGAACCCATCGTTCTACCATTCCTAGACCGGCAAGGGAACTTGCTGTTCCAACAGGACAATACACGTCCTCATGTATCCCATGCCACCCAACGTGCTCTACAAGGTGTAAGTCAACTACCCTGCCCAGCAAGATCTCCGGATCTGTCCCCCATTGAGCATGTTTGGGACTGGATGAAGCGTCTTCTCACGCGGTCTGCACGTCCAGCACGAACGCTGGTCCAACTGAGGCGCCAGGTGGAAATGGCATGGCAAGCCGTTCCCCAGGACTACATCCAGCATCTCTACGATCGTCTCCATGGGAGAATAGCAGCCTGCATTGCTGCGAAAGGTGGATATACACTGTACTAGTGCCGACATTGTGCATGCTCTGTTGCCTGTGTCTATGTGCCTGTGGTTCTGTCAGTGTGATCATGTGATGTATCTGACCCCAGGAATGTGTCAATAAAGTTTCCCCTTCCTGGGACAATGAATTCACAGTGTTCTTATTTCAATTTCCAGGAGTGTATCTCAATATGAATAGTAAAACAGCGATTCCGGAAGAGAAGATATACAAACAAAACAGATCACGTGAATAGTGTACGTGTACCTTTTCATGGTTTCTAATTGCTGTGAAAAGAAATATTCGAGGACAAAATTAGAAAAACCCGAAACTCATTATGACTATAATGAAGAAAGAAAGCACAAGAAATTTAAAAAAAAATATATTCAGACGATTTTAAATAAAGAAAATATAAAGCATCGAGTAAGGTTAGAACCGAGAACGCTCCGCTTAGCAGCCAAAAACACCTCAACCATAACGCTAACGCAGCTTATCACTCAAGGGAAGTCCATGAGGACTTCAACCTATCACTCAAAATACCGACAAACACTGTTGGTTTGACTATGAATTACTCACGTTTCGTCGAAGTACAATGGAAAATAAACAATTACTGCTGTTCATTATTGCGAAAAAGCGGTTGGTGACAATGATACAAACACCTTTCCTTGCTATCGCCTGAATTAGGAAGCTTATTGCTTGTTTGGTTTAATTAATTAATAGAACATGAAGCAATTGGTATGAAGAATGCTTTTTCCAAACTTTCCATAAAATAAAGTGTTACCAAGACATTGCTTTTGTTCAGTTACTTTATTTATGACTGAACGTTTCCAAAACTGCTCGTGCTCTGCACTGCAGTCGAGCTCTGGCAACGTCGTTCTCTGTTCATTGGCTGACTGTGTTTTGTGACGTCAAATGCGCCGAACGGACCTAAACTCGGCCCTCGTCGTAAATGACGCGCACTATAGTAGTAGTGGGGGTACAATAATAATATTATGACCAAATTAATACTTTGCTTCCGGCTACTGTGCCGAGTTATTGGTTCCATTTTATGCACAATATTTCAGCGATCGACGCAGCCGTCTTCTTCTGGCGCTGCGAGGTTTGCTGTTACATATACTCGCTGCCTGGGCTCAAAGCAGACAGCGAACTATTATTGGTCTCATGCCGCTATTAATAGGCGAGTTCGATTATCAACATCAACAAATGGTTCAAACGGCTCTGAGCACTATGGGACTTACCTTCTGAGGTCATCAGTCCCCTAGAAATTAGAACTACTTAAACCTAAGTAGCCTAAGGACATCACACACATCCATGCCTGAGGCAGGATTCGAACCTGCGACCGTCGCAGTAGCGCTGTTCCGGACTGAAGCCCCTAGAACCGCTCGGCCACATCTCACCATCTACAGACAAGGCCTAAAAACCGTACTGTGACGTCATTGCCAATCGACGATCGTAATACAGGGTAATTTTTATACGGTGTACAAGCTCTAGGGATTGATCGATGACAGGATACGGAACAAAAAAGGCCTTATGAACCCCTGTGCAGTAATGCACGGTTTCCGTGCAAAAGACTATTTATTCAATCATACTTCCTTACAGAGACTAATACCTGCTGTACCATGCAGCCACTGTTACAGTATGCAGGTTTCCCTCCTAAATGGTGGTACTGTTTCTCAGACGTCATATACTAGCACCCTCTCCTGATTTAGTAATTGGTAATGTAGAGTCCGATTCATGTCTCTTGCCGACTTACCTTGTAGTTGATTGGATACAGCGTTGTACACAGTGGTTTCTGTATTCGAATCGAGAGCTTGTCGACATTGTGTTTACTTGCGGAAAGGCAAATCGCAACGGCCGGTGGGTAGCAAGGTTGTATTAAGAGACCTATGCCCACCGACAACAACCACGGAATTCAACGTTTGCAAGAGCTTTTCGCCGTTTCTATGAGACAGGGGCGTTTCAGGAAGCAGGAAATCATGAAGGACGTAACCGAAATGTTCGGACACCAGACATGGAGGAAAATGTGATTAACACTGTGGAAGGCGACCACCGCAGCAGTACCAGACAGTTGGGCCACCAGTATAGAGTAAGCTAGACGACTGTATGGAACATTCACCTAAACAATTGTTACTCCCCTTAGAGCGTGTGCAGGGATTACTAGCGACAGACTTTCCACAGCGGGAGCTGTTTTGTAACTGGTTTCTTAACCACCCTACTACAGTTCCGGGATTTGTCATCCATCCTAATCACAGATTAGGCAACCTTTATGCGGAGTGGTATCTTCAGCTTTCGTAACAGTCATCTGATGGGATAGTACGGAGAACCCCCATGGTATGGTGACACCGAATCATGAGCATCGCTGTAGCTGGAATGCGTGGGCCGGGATAATTCGCGGCCATATTTTGGGATGAGTCTTCTTTAAACGTCGCCTAACAGGACGAAACTACTGGCCTTTCTTGTGGGTGACTTTGCCTCCTCTGCTGGGAGAAGTAAATCACAAGCGTTATGTAGCTGCTACATGACGGTGCTCCACGCCACTTCGCCGTTAACTTCCCGACTCATCACTATCGTGTCTTCCTTGGCCGATGAGTAAGAGGAGGGGGTTCAGTAGCATGGCTTGCTCGTTCATCGGCTCTCAACCCGTGCGATTTATGGTTATGGGGCCAACTCAAACGTATCGTGTGTGCAGGGCCCATTCCAGATGTAGAGACACTATAGCAGCATATCCATGCTGCATTGGACACTATTCGGATGCAGCCTGGCCGATGTGAACGTCTGAGACAGAACATGGTCCGGCTCGTACACTCATGTGTTGAGTAATATGCAAACGATTCTCACCACTTACTGTAACTATGGCTGCATGGTACAGCGCGAATTAGACCAAAATTTCTCTAACAATAGCCGGCCGTTTTGGCCGAGCGGTCCTAGACGTTTCAGTCCGGAACCGCGCTGCTGCTACGGTCGTAGGGTCGAATCCTGCCTCGGGCATGGATGTGTGTGCTGTCCTTAGATTAGTTACGTTTAAGTATTTCTAATTCTAGGGGACTGATGACCTCAGATGTTAAGTCCCATAGTGCTCAGAGCCATTTAAACCATTTCCTGTTACAATATGTGATTGAATAAAACGTATCAACCATGGGAACAATCCAAATCCGGACATAAGTTCATTGGACCTTTTCTGTTCTGTACCCACTCATCGATCAGTCCCTACAGTTTCTACACAATTGAAAAATCAGCGAAGGCGTCAACGCCAAAGCAGTTGTGTAGCACTTAAAATTGGTGACTTTTTTTTACTTGGTAGTTGAATGAGGGTAGTTACAGACAAAACACGTGTAATTATGTATATGAAAATGACGAAAAACAACCAATTAAGAACGCACTACTGCGATTATTTTCGCGCATAGTATATACATGAGTAGTACGTTTATAAACAAAGCTGTTGACTTCTTTAAAAAAATGTGTCATTTTCTGCCCATGAACTGTTAGGAACATCTGCGGCATTTTTAAATGTAAAGAAGTTGTTTGGTAAAAGATGCACTAATTTGCAAGTAATATTTTTATACAGAAACAAAGAGACCCACACATCAAAATCTGGTGTAGTCACAGAACTGTTTGTTGTAAGACTGACTTGAAGAACGTATACAGTGGCTACAATTTTGTTTAATGAAGCACCCTTTGAATAGACTTCCACTTTCAAATGGTCGTTAGTTACAATATATACTATATATGGCACGGCACATATAGATTGATTTACGTATAAATAATGCATTATTCTTTCATTATTTTCACCCGGTTTTCTGTAAAGATTTTACATGAGCTTCATCTTTCAGTTATTGAAAGTTTTTAAATGAAGTTGGTTTTAAATACTCATTATGGCCGGCTACTGATCTCGATTCTTCGTACAGTACTGCTGCCTCGAACGTGCTTTTTTTTTCTTGTGGTCCCTTTCCGGATGGTCCTGCAAATGACAATAGGTAGGCTGTACAGATCGGAAAATTGCCTGCAAGTTATTTGATTCAAGCTCTTTTGAACATGGAGTAGTTATGGATTTCCCGTGTGTGACAGGTACTTCCCAGATAATATCGATAGCTTTGAAATACCAGTAACACGTCTGAAAAATGAGCATTGATCTACATTGATCGTAATAAAAGTCTCAATTTGCCAAGTGATCTGCAAACGTTATTATACCATAATTTTAAAAAAAGGTAAGTAAATTTTATTCAAAAGAAAACTTATAACTGAATAATTACTAACTGCAAAATTTGCCTTGGATTTGAACGCAGCCATGTCTATCTCATTACCTTGTTTTTAGGAAACTTGAGTATATGAACCTTGTTTCCATGTGGGTTCTTTTGATACACAACATCTCGTAAGTGAAATGAAGATGAAACAGCATAAACATGTTTACATTGTGTTAAACTTACACAGGCATAATATAGCAACACACAATATGATTTTTGTGTACTTAAGTAACAATCTCGTAAAGGTCACGTAGCAGAACGATTATTTTATACCCAACACGCTGCTGAAACAATGAAAAAACATAGCTGTTTCCTTTCACCGCTTCTCGCTGCTGTCACAACTTCGGATTGTCACTTATGTTCGGCCTTTCCACATAGATGGTGTTGGCTCGATATCATACATACATTACCACCTTTGATACCCTTTTGTTTTTTTTTAACTAGATTGATATTCCTGAAACTTAATTTTTATTTTTCCAACTCTGTTAGATGTTATAGCCGATGAGATTATAGTAAATGGAGTGCCGAGCCATGCGTTGTTCAAATTGGTACTGCCGTCCCTGTTTACTACGATTTATGATATTTTAATTTCAATAGACTCCTTAATTATGCTGTCGAAGAAATTTTGCGTTTACATCATGATACTAGTCCTTTCGTATGTCGTTTTAATACTGTATCGAAGGCAGTCCTCGGTGACTGTTGATTTACTTGGCTGTTACAGCTTGCTACATCTACATAGATACTCCTCAAGCCACCGTACGGTGATTGGCGAAGGGTACACTGTACCACTACTAGTCATTTCCTTTCTAGTTCCACTCGCAAATAGAGCGAGGGAAAGCGATTGTCTACATGCCTGCGTACGAGTTATAGTATCTCGTATCTCGAGATACTTAAGCCCAATGTTTGTTGACCGCAATAGAATCATTGGACAGTCAGCTTCAAATGCAGGTTCTCTAAATTCTGTCAATAGTGTTTCTCGAAAAGAACATCGCCTTCTCTCCAGGGATTCCCAATTGAGTTCCCGTAGCACCTCATTAACACTTACGTGTTGTTCGAACCTACCGGAACAAATCTAGCAGGCCGCCTCTGTATTGCTTCGATACCTTCCTTCAGTCCGACCCGGTACGGATCCCAAACACTCGAGCAGTATTCAAGAGCAGGTCGCAGCAGCGTTACATATCCCGACTCCTTTTCAGGTGAACCACACTTTCTTAAAATTCTCCCAATAAACCGGAGTCGACCATTGACCTTCCCTACTTTCTCACATGCTTTTTCCTCCTCATATCTCTTTGCAACGTTGCGCCCTGATATTTAAACGACTTTACTGTGTCAGGCAGCACACTTACACGAGGGTCACTCCAAAAGAAATGCACACCATTTTTGTAAGAATACAGTTTTCATTCTCCATGTGTGAAAGTTTAACAGTGTGTAAATGCTTCCTTCCCGCTTGTTTACAAACTTAGTTCAACCTGTTACCGTGACTGGCAACGTCACAGCATGTCTTCAAGATGGCTGCTACACTTTACGTTCGTCAGAAGCAACTTGCTGTCATAGAATTCCTGTGCTGTGAAAACGAGACAGTAGGAAACATCAACAAGAGTTTGAAGAAGGTGTATGGAGATGCTGCTGTCGATCGCAGTACAATTAGTCTTTCGGCAAGCAGGTTACGTGATGAAAGTGGGCACGGCAATATTGAGGATTGTCCACGCAGCAGCAGGCCTAGTACTGCCCACACTCCAGACAATGTGCAGAGAGTTAACGAATTGGTGACTGCGGACAGACGCATCACTGTCAACGAATTGTCACGCTATGTTGGGATAGGGGAAAGAAGCGTTTGCAGAATACTGAAAGTGTTGGCGTCAAAAAGGGTTTGTGCCCGGTGGGTTCCCAGGAAAGAAACAAGAGAAACGGTATGGAGCGAACTTTTGGAACAGTACGAGAATTGTGGAGATAAATTGTGGAAGAATTATGACAGGTAATGAAACATGGCTCCATCATTTTTCACCAGAGACGATGGGGCAATCAATGGAATGGCATCATGCAAATTCACCAAAGAAAAAAAAAACTCAAAACCACACCTTCTGCTGGAAAAGTTATGGCTACGGTGTTTTTCGATTCCGAAGGACTCTTGCTTGTGGACGTCGTGCCAAGTGGAATCACCATAAATTTTGATGCATATGTGACGACACTGAAAAACCTCCGATATCGACTGAGTCGTGTTCAACCACATTGGCAAAAGCTGGATGTTTTGCTGTTGCACGACTATGAACGGCCACATGTCAGTCAAAAAACTATGGAAGCGATCACAAAACTCGGATGGACAAAACTGAAACATCCGCCTTAGAGTCCGGACCTCACTCCATGTGACTATAGTCTCTTTGGGAAACTGAAAGACTCTCTCCGTGGAACAAGGTTTGAAGATGATGACTCCCTTGCGCACGCTGCCAACAGTGGCTCCAACAGGTTGGTCCAGAATTTTACCATGGAGGTATACAGGCGCTGGGTCCAAAATGGCGTAAGGCATTTGAGAGGATGGAAATTATGTGGAGAAATGAAAATGTTGTTCCTAAAAGATGTATCTACACACTGTAAAACTTTGAAACATGTAGAATAAAAGATGGTCTTCCAAAAAATAAAAAAGTATGCATTTCTTTTGGAGTGACCCTCGTAATACTGTACCCGAAAGTTACAGGTTTTTTCTTGCTACTTAATCGCATAACTAACATTTTCTTACATTTAGTGCAAGCTGCCATCCATCACACCAACTGGAAATTTTGTGTAGGTCGTCTTATAACTTGCTACAGTGCTCAACGTCGGCACCACACCGCACACAACGGAATCATCAGCAGGTTTGCTGCCCACTCTGTCCATAAATCATTTACGTATACAGAGAACAACAGCGGTACTATCACACTACCCTAGGACACTCCTGACGATACCCTTGCCTCTGATGAACACTGGCCGTCAAGGATAACATACTGGGATCTGTTATTTAAGAAGTCTTCGAGCCACTCAAGTATCAGTGAACTTATTCCATATGCTCCTATCTTCGTTAGCAGCTTGCAGTGGGGTACTGTGTCAAACGCTTTCCGGGAATATGGAAGTGTGAAATCGCTCTGTTGCTCTTCATCCAAATTTCTCAGTATCTCATGTGAGAAAAAGGCAAGCTGAGTTTCGCAAAGGCGATTCTTCCCAAAGCAATGCTGATTCGTTGACATGAGCTTCTTAGTCTCAAAATTTTTTTTTATTTTCGAAATGAGAATATGTTCAAGGGCTCTGCAACAAACGGAGTCAGAAATATTGTTCGGTAATTGTTTTTTTCCGGTTTTTTACCCTTCTTTTATACTGGAGTCATCTGCGCATTTTGCAGTTACTTGTGACTTTGTGCTGGACGAGAGATTCACGGTAAATGCGAGCTACGTAAGGGCTCAATGCCGTATGATACTCTTTGTAAAATAGAACTGGGATTCCATCGGGCCTTGGTGATTTTTTTGCTCTCGAACATTTCAGTTGTTTCTCTATGTCAGGTCTGTTTATTACTACATCGTCCATACAGGAGGCTGTCCGACGATTATCCTGCATGAAAGATTTCTTGAAAGTGACATTTAAAATTTCGGATTTCGGTTTGCTATCTTCAACTGACACACCAGACTGGTCAAAAAGGGACTGAATGGAAGCCTTAGACCCGCTTAGCGATTTTACGTAAGACCAGAATTTCCTCGGGTTCTCTACTAGATCTTTTGCTGAGGTGTGACGGTGGTTGTTGTTGTGTGCTTCGCGGATATATGTTCTCCCAGACATACGAATCTCTACTAACCTTTGCCTGTCGTCATTTGTGCGTTCCCCTTTGAACGGCAAGTGCAACAGCCTGTGCTTCCTCAGCATGCGCCGAATTTCGTGATTAAACCATGTATGGTCTTTCCTACCTTTTATCCACTTACTTGGCACGTAACTCTCCAGTCCACAATTTACAATCTGTTTAAATTTCGTCCATAATTCCTCTTCATCTATCTTACTGGAACTAAGTGATGCCAATTCACCGTCTAATCCAGCCGCTAGAGCCGAGTGGTTCTAGACGCTTCAGTCCGGAACCGCGCTGCTACTACGGTCTTAGGCTCGAATCCTGCCTCGGGTATGGATGTGTGTGATGTCCTTAGGTCAGTTAGGTTTAAGTAGTTCTACGTCTAGGGGACTGATGACCTCAGATGTTAAGTCCCACTGTGCTTAGAGCCACCTGAGCATTTAAGTCACCATGTAAGTGCTTATCCGTGCTATTTAGCAGGAACACTCCCCTAGTCTTCTTGACTGATTCATTAACTTCCGTATCATAGTTGCTAGAATGGCATCATGATCGCTAATCCCTGTTTCTATACTGACATTGTCGATAAGGCCCGGCCTATTTGTGGGCACAAGGTCTAAACCATTTGATTTCTGTTGCGTGTGAGCTGCCAAGCTGTGCGCTCAGGACAATCTTGAGATAACCTGTTCAATAGTGTTTCGGATGACTGTCTCTGTGTACCACCCGCAATGACTCCACAGGTATCCCAGTCTATAATCGGCAGGCAAAAGTCGCCTCCAACTAGGATTGCAGGATCTGGCTATTTACGTGCTATCGACGGTAGACCTTCTTTGAATGAATCAAGAACTGTCTCAACAGAATCGGGTGGCCGATAAAAACCTGATAATTAATTTTATTTCATCTACACCTGTTATACGCGACCTGATGATTTCAGTATCACACAACTGCGAACTCAATAGAGACAAAATTATTTGTCAAATGCAACGAACACTCCCCCTCCTCTGGTCTTTTATGTCTTTGCAATATACATTCCCCTCTCTCGAAATATCTCAGAGCTTTCCACATCGGGCCTCAGCCAGCTCTCGATCCCAAGAATAATTTGAAAGGGAAAACTTTCATGGAGGGCAGTAAATTTGGGAATTTTATTTCGAATACTTCGACAGTTTACTGATAAAATTGTGACAGTCGAAGTGTCTTCATTGTGAACGCCGTTTGACTTCCCTTGCTGCATATCGACTGACGAGTGTTTATCACAGCACCTCCAAGTACTACCTTGCCTAAAAAAAAACCTTATGTGCACTCAACAAGTATTCTGCTATCTGAGTAGCTGCTTTCTTTGCGTAGTGCACCCCACACCTATCAAAGGGAGTCCTACAAATCCCCACACGATAATGCAGATTAGAAATCTGCAACTAAGACCGTCACAGAGTTGACGAAGCCTTAGGGTGAGACCTTCCATTCGGATCCACGCAAAGGGACACGGATCGAATCTGAAAACGATGTGTCAAATTGAAAGCTCTGCTTGCACCCCGGCTGCGAAGCCAGCAGTTTTCATCACCACCGTCAGACGTCAGTACGAACTCAGGATCGCCTCAAAACCCAAGCAACAATCATTAATATTCCGTTGCTATTACACGGAAGCAACAGAAACTACAACAAAAAAGGAATTACGGACGAATTCATTACCTTAGTGATGCAGGAAGCGGTTCACTGAAAATTCAGCGTTCGCAAAAGCGATTGACATACAACAAAAAAAAAAAAAAAAATTAGAAGAAATTTAAAATTATTTATTGTTGTAAAACAAATGTAAAATCTTTCATCCTTGAAAGGCAGTCACATAAGAAGATGTACAGTGTATACTGGCGCTACGTGATCACTTTGGGTGATTCAGAGACAATTTGCCTTTACAGATGTATAGTCTGATCATCAGTTTATCGAAATACATAGATCGCAGGAGGACAAAGAACAAACGTTGTGTCACCAGTGGGAACCGAAGAAATAGAGCAACAGATTATGAACATTTTGCGCACAACAATAAACACAACAGTTAGAACAATAAAGTTATGGACAGTCATATGACGATTTCCTGCACAGTCTCTCACTATGAAGTTAAAATTAGCGAAACTCGAGCTCACACAGTGGGTTATCAACTATCGTCTTCCTCGTTCACCATTCCCTATTGATATACGAAAAGTTGTGGGGGGAATGACAATCGAACCAAAGTACATACCATACCGTGGTTTGCTGTGTATAAATGTAGATGTGTAGTATTGTTGTACAAATATCTGAATAATTTCTAGATAATATTGACATTTCGCGTCTATCAGTATCTCTGGTCATCGGTAATACAGAAAGATTTGCAAAGCAGTAGAGCTGAAACTAGGGTTCTCTGCCGTCTCCAGCCTTTGTGGAAGACTGGCAGGAGCGTAAAGTGAAGGCTAGAGAGAACAGGAGCTCTGCCGACGATGCTGATGCTGCTGCTGCTGCTGTTGTACAGCGTTGCCGTTAATGAGATATCGGAAAGCCATCGTGACCACTCGATGAATACCTGCGGCTGGCAGTTAGCAAGTCCATTACGTAAATTACGCTATTCCCCGCCCACAATTTTCCACGGCAGTGCTATCAGTTAACATGTAGCGCCCCTAGGGCTCGCCGGTGTATCGCTGCCGGCACAGATTACGAGCTTGGATCTACACAGGCATGAAACGCTACATTCGCTCGGTCGCGTAATTGTCTAATTCTCTGATGTACGTGGAATAGTTAAAAAGTATTAAATATCACCTCGAAAAAAAGGTCAAGCTGCGACCCTGAAAATAAGTGTTGGTGTTGTCCTGTTTTACGCATTCACTCTTCAATATAACAGATTTTTCTCAACAACGGATGACTTGAAGGAGTTACTGGCTGTAAATATATATGTATATGAACAGCCCAATTTCTTTTCATTTGCAGCGACACGTGACCCACGTCACTGAACTACCCATGATATCGCCAGTCCCACTCTCTTTACCACTGGTGCTATCACTGATTTCAGAGGCGTCGTCACTTTTATCTGTGGTGTCATCATCAAAATCATTGCCATCATTATGCTGCGCCCCTTGTTTCGCCATGCTCCTCCTCCCTGTACCTCCGATCAAACTAAAAACCAAGTTGTGCTAGCGGGAAATTAAAAACAGAAGAAGAAAATGAATCCAAAATAGCAGTACTACACCAGTTGTGGTTGGCACTCCTCCCCTCTCCCCTTCTCATACATGCATTAAAATAAGGCAGTCAGTTGTTTAAAAATGGCCAAAGATACGCAGAAAATGCTGCAAGTTGCTCATTTTATAACACGCCACCATGTTGAGTCTCGAGGCAAAAATGAAGTTACTAAGCATGAGTCAGCAAGTTGTTTATGCAGCATCATATTTCCGATTTATCATTACCATTGAGAAATCCCAGCTTCGAGACACCCGGGAACTCTGTCTCCGAAAAAGGGAAACAGATAAGATGATCTCGGATCTCTAACACATTTCTGTGGTAAAAAATTTTTCCGCTGTTTATGGTGCTTGTAATAATGCAAGGTGCTGTGCGTGTGAAGACATTGCTAGACTAGTCAGCAGTAGCTCGCATCCTGTGTAACAGTATCCACCTGGAAGCTGACTCATGCACTCCATAAACATAATACTTGCTCTATAATTCGGCCTATATATTCCATTCTTATGCTCAAGGAAACATAATAACGAGCAATATACACTCAGTATCCATAGAATGCTGTTTGATATGCTAAATCCTACACTATAAGTGAGTGAACTGTTTCTAAATCTGCGAAATGCACTTCCTGTTTATGTCTTTCAACCGATGGAGTGTTGTGATGTGCAACTTCCCATTCTGCAGGTAAGCCTTTTACTTTATTTTCAGAAATCATCGTACGTTTCAAGCATTAATCGATATTTCACAAAGCTCCTCTTCAATATTGCATCACTTCATTATCGTGTGAGCTATTGCTCATTGCTTTCGAAACTATCAAGAATACTTAGAGCTCCGCCAATTCATTTGAATTATTCCAGTGAACTAAATCACTTTTTTTCTGGAGATTCGTTGGAGATGGTCTCCCAGTGACAAACTTCAAACATATTTCCGTTCTCTCCTATACCGATATCAATCCCATAGTATGTCACTATTGATCCACAAGTTTTATTTAAAGCAGGCTTAATGATTTGAACGTAGTTACAGCCTTTGTTAGAATTTAATGACTCGTGAGACAGATAGAATTGAGTGTTGCTACGCTTGAGAATTTAATCACATTTACGAATATCTCATGTTGTGTAACGCTTTTTAGAAGGTATAATATTAAACAACAAATTATATAAACCTCTCACTTAGGTTATCTTACACGGTGAGTTTCTAAATAATCTCCTTTGGATGTTACTTAAAAACTAACAGTTATCCACTTTTGCAACTACATCAAATCTGATTCCGCATAAATAACCACGCGTTCTGTCAACTAGTCTACTGAAACGATTATGCTACCATTGTACCTCCTGTCTCTGACGTAATTTCCTTTCGTGACTCTTCATCTTTCCCAACACCCTTTTCTTCGGCATATTCATCATAATCATCATTTTCTTCTTTTTCTTCTTCTTTTGTAACTTCTGCTTTCATAAATACTCTGTTGTATTTGGCTTCATTTCCTTCATCTTGTCTGTCTCATTCGCCTTTAGAAATAGGTTCCCCAATCTCCCTAGCGGTTAAGAAAGAGTCCTAAATGTTTTTTACAGTGCAGAGTCAGCTAAGCTTTCCTTCTTTGCAGCAAAGCCAGTTTCCTGCGGATATTTAGTCAAAACTTCAACACTTGATTTCTAAGACCAATCTTTCGTCCATATTAATTAAAAGTTATGTTGATAACTTCAACTCTTAGTCGCGAATTGAAGATATTGGAAGTGAAGTGCTTAATTTTTACCACTGCTTGCATGTTACTGAAATTAATATGAAAACACTCCTCATTTAAATCATCACCAGTGCTTGAAACGAGAAAATTGTATGCATCTGCACTTAACGGTAGTTTACACATTCAAGGAATGCGTTAAAATTCGTGTCTTCGTTACCATACTCGCCACGTAATGTCTCAAATCACGATCGTCTTGTTTGGAAGGAATAATTACGTTGTAATGGCCTCAAATTAATTGCATTTCAGAATTCAGTTGTAAGTTTGAGTTACACGAAACTTTGTATTCCACAATGAAGACCAACACAAAATTGCGACCTCACAAGACCTTGCTATCAAAATCAATATTGTCCAAAACAAAAATCGACAGCGATAGTGCACAATTCTGCTATATTAGATTCTACTTACTTGAAAATATGAAATATCCAATGTCATTCCCGTTTTCAAATACTTGTGCTATACATTTATACTTTGTTGCTGAAGCGATATAGAAATATGTGTACATTTTCATGAAGGAGGAGGTTAATAATCACATTCGTCTTTTCACAGCTGCAAGGAACAGATATATGATCTAGTCACATTAATGTGACCACCACCTATGTTCAGTGTCAACGCGCAATAACCACTCACAGGCGTAAGTGTCAGCACTAACTGCGAAGGGTATAAAGTGTGTAGGGGGGACGCGCATAACAATGCAGTGTTCATAATGCGGCAACGGTGCGATTTGTCTGTCATCCAAAAGGATGTGGTCATTCATTAGGTGGACAAGGCTGGACGTATTTCTGGTACAGGTAAGTTTGTAAACTGTTCTCATGCCGCCGCGGTTAAAGTATGCCGTGCACATGAAATCGGTCCCATGCAAAACTGGCGCCGAGGCAACTCTGGTGCATCATGGGCCACAGACGACAGCAGTGTACGATGGTTACGGAGATGTATGTGGGCGAATGGAAGTGCAACTTTTCAGCAGCTGACCACCTACATGAATCAAAGGGCTGCCAACAGTGCCTCCTCGATGACTGTTCTGCAAACACAGCTCTGGGCGGGCCTCTGCAGCAGGTAGCTGGTTCATGCAAACACGCTGACTTATTTATTGGTGACGAAGTGTGGAATTTGCACTCCAGTACCGAAACTCGGCGTCCACTGAGTGGCGGCAGGTGGCCTTTTCAGATAAATCACGTTTTATGCTCTATCAAATAGATGACCATTGCTGTATACGGTGTGAAATGTGTTGAAACAATGAAGTCATTTCAGACGAGGGTGCACTATAGTGTGGGGAATGTTTTCTTGGCATTCTGTGGGTGATACCGTCATCCTGGAAGGTACAATGGATCTACACAGGTCAGCATCTATCCTTGGGGGATCACATCCACCCCTACATGCAGTTTCTTTTTCCTCGGTACAAGCCATCTACCGGCAGGAGAATCCAGTATATCACACTGATCGCAGAGTACGACGGGGGACTCAAAAAATCAAATTTTTGTTATAACAGATTTATTCATTAATTTTTTTTACAATATTCTTTCATTCACCTTCAACGTACTCTCCATTAGACACGATGCAGCTTGACAAATAATTTTTCCAATTGTCTGAAGAATGCCTGGAACACTTCAACTTTGCTATCATCCATTGTTCTTCGCGAAGCTGTTTAACCTCCTGCACGTCATCCCGACGCCTCCCTTTTAGGGTTTTTTTCATTCGTTGGAATAGGTCCAAAGGATACGGAGGGTGGGAAACGCCTGACCATCCCCCAGATGCCGCATATTGCAGGGTGTCCAGAACTATGTTGGTCTTCAACAGTTATGCCACCACGTTGAAGGCGCCCAAACCAGTCGAAAACACGTGTGCGGCTCACAGCATCCTCCTGTAAAGCATTCATAAATCTCCGCTGTAGATTTTTTAAGCGGGAAACAAAAATTCCACAACACCCTTCGTTGCCATAACGTCTTTGCAAGCGGAACACGTCAAAAGTCAAAGAAACGCTACACTACGCTCACACGTTGGCCTACACACTGACACTGTCTGCACAGTTATTTTACGAAGATCTCTACTGATCCTTCCAGTGGGAAAACTCCGTACTACGTTACGAATGGCAGCTCCCTCACAGTCCGGTTTCTCTTGAGTCCTTCTCGTATGTGCATGGTTCGAAGAGCACCACGATGGATTTACCATCCCTCCCTTGCCATTGAACTCACAGTTGAACGTAATAGATAACCTATGGCATCACCTCGATTGAGCTGTTCACGCCATGGATCCGCGACCAAGAAACCTAGCGCAGCTGGCCACGACAGTGGAGCCGGCACGGCTCCACATTCTACACGGTACCTTCCAGAACTTCAATGACTCTCTTCCTGCGTGTCTCGCAGTCGTCCACATTGCAAAAGGTGGTTATTCAGGCCTTTGACAAGTGCTCACATTAATCTGATTTGGCAAATTGATACCATTTTAGACATTTTGTGGTTGTCAACAATGTTTATCAGTAATATGAATGGCAGAGAGCTGAACTAAATGATTCTTGACTCGCAGTTTCTAGTACACAAACGGCCCTTTTGCTTTATGTAGATTCTAGTACTTTACTCATGATGAGGAATTTGAGCAATGAACAAGAAGAAGGGCAAGAAGAAGGATGATGATGATGAAGAAAGGTGAATCTCCATTTAATTGTGTTAGTAACAACTTACCCGCAGAACTTTATTCCTGGTTAGTCATATAGTGGGTTGGAAAGAAAGCTAGTGTAACGGCTAAGCAGAGACGACGCCAGAAATAGTCCATCATATGTATCGTGCAAGGAGTAGGCACCAATAAGGGCAGATCCTAGTTGAAAGTGTATGAGCCGGCCGGAGTGGCAGTGCGGTTCTAGGCGCTACAGTCTGGAACCGAGCGATCGCAACGGCCGCAGGTTCGAGTCCTGACTCGGGCGTGAATGTGTGTGATGTCCTGAGGTTAGTTAGGTTTAATTAGTTGTAAGTTCTAGGCGACTGATGACCTCAGAAGTTAAGTCGCATAGTGCTCAGAGCCATTTGAACAATTTGAAAGTATATGGCGTAGCGTGAAAGCAAAAGACACTAAGGTCAGTGGAAAGAAAGGTGCTTTAACAGAGAATGGCGCAATGAAAGCGAAAGTTAACACTGTCAATGCCATCAAAAAGAGAAACAGAAAGAAGAACGCACATAATTTGATGAACTGAAAATTAAAACAATTCGAGTGGTCTTAAGTTTATAAACCCTGTAACTACTGTAAAAACAGCTCATAAGATTACTTCATATGTTTCTCCAAAAGCGAAATCGCTCTTCAGATAGAGCTTAACACGCATCACCAAAACAGCTGAATTATTACCACTTGTTCCATCAATACTGCGCTCTTACTTCCTCGAAGATAACGTGAAGGAGCTGCAGGCACTTCTAAGGCATTTCATACTCCAGAGGTTACTTAAAAATGATGCTCACGACAAATTTAAAGTCATATTCATACAGTGGATTCAATAGCACTTAGTGAAGGGGATAGCCAGTATTTAGGACTTTGTCTGTATTTGATGAAAAAAAAAATCCGTTAGCACTCTTCGAATAAGAGCGCTTTTTACTATATACTTGCAATATTATGTCTAAAAAACTGAAAACGCCACAATTCCGAGATGTGTTTATTAGAGATAATTTACCCAAAATACCTGAAATATGTGAGCCATTTGTAATCTTACAAGAAAAGGGGTGATGTTCTACATCACTTCGACAGGTTCGACAATTTACTACCTCCTCGGGATATAGTGAGGTATTTCAAAAACTATACAATAATGAGTAATCCAAACCTTTTAAATAGCCTAAAAGTCAGGTGTGATTGCCTTTGTTAAGAGTTTCGGAACTCTAGATAAATTTGCAACTCTTTTAGCACCATCTGACAATATTACTACAAATGTCATAGAACATAGTGTAACGTTTAGACTGTATAGTAAAAACTCAGATAAAACTGCTGTCTTTAACTCTAAGCTAAATTTATCTGATTGTGCATATGAAATTTCCTTACTCATTATACATAACTACAATTCCATTCCAAATATAAAATCTACAAACAATTAATTTCTACTTTTACAATCAGATAGGTGATCAAGAAATTCTGCACACTGTAATTATGTAATAGGCGTATTTAAACTGTTTTAGCATGTAATTATCTGAACTGTTTCTTATTTAAATTGTTTTGTTAATTAAATTGCATTGTGTATTATTGAGAAAGAGCGGGAAACCGCACATAGATACATTTTGAGAAAGAGCGGGAAACAGCGCGCAGTAATACATCTGTAATGGTAGCAGGGATTGTCTGCACCAAAAACCATTGTTGGCGGCGAGACCGCACTTTTGTAGCATTGAGCGTTGGAAGCGAGCAGTTGCGAGTAAGATGTGAGACGAGGCAGTCGTAGCTAGCGAGACATGAGAGGAGGTCGCTGTAAGCGAGGTATGAATTAACACTTTGAAAGAAGCGGTGTGTTCGCCAGCCACTCGCTATATGTAGCGCAATGCTAGTTTTTAAGAATTTTTGTAAAGAACTATGCCCCTTGTAATTGTTTGTCAAGATCGTTCTCAGAATATAGTTATGTAATTTTGATGGAAAATTAGGTATGTAGCGCAACGCTACTTTTTAAGAATTTTTGTAAAGAACTATACCCCTTGTAATTGTTTGTCAAGATCGTTCTCAGAATATAGTTAACTTCTACCAGATTAAATGCATTAAGAATTTTCTATCCCAAAATCATTCACGTAAATGCTTTACGGAATTTATTGTTATCTTAAAAGAAAAGTCTAAACTGAGCTTCAGCTTTTATCAAATCTAAATTAACTTCAACTTAAAGAATCCCAGTCACAAAGTATTATGAAACTCCACCAGCAGCTTATAATTATGTTAAAGAGAAGTAAGTATATTCATTCCACAGTTTGCTGTAGCAGTCAGATGGCGATCCAGTATAAATAATTAAAGGTAAGAATCAGTCTTAATAATTTCAGGTAACGACTGAGGGCCACGGCGACAACACATTTTATGTTTCGTCGTAATAATCAGCAGGTAGTCTTGACAGAGCAGCAGTTAAAAGATTTTAAGAGACGCAGCGTTCAGTCAGCAAGCAAACCCACATCCAATATTAGACGGGAAGGTTTCACTTGGCGATATCCATTCAGTACGACATTTTAGTGAATCTACTGTGGATATGAATATACTGACTTTGATAATAGTGTGAATAAGTTACTGTTAAGTGGCGCAACGCATATACTAAAGTGTATAACTTTTATTCACAGGTCATCGGCAATTCTGTTTGCTTTATTGATTCGGCGTTGAAAAGTGTTTGTTCAGTGTTGAATCCGCTTTGAACAGTGATATATTTTGTTGCGTGTGATGATTATAGACAATGTCCCGCAGAATAATTACTCGTTCTCAAACTGATAAAACTTTTTGTTGCCTGTGATGATTACAGACAATGTCCCGCAGAATAATTACTCGTTCTCAAACTGATAAAACTGTACAAAATACTGACGAGAGATTCTTTTCTGGAATAGGCAGTAATAATACGTGTGAAAACCCTGATTCTGAAACGTTAGGTGAACAGACATTTAATAACAGTAACAATATGGAAGCGTTTAACGAACAAGTAACTTCAGAAATGCCCACAGACAATGAAACGGTAGTGCAAAATAATTTGGCATTAAATGCAACAGACGGTACACAGTCACAAATTCCGCATAGTAGACATAACAGTTTCAGTAACGAAACCACTACAATGCAGTCAGACAGAGAGACTCCATTAAGCACTGATTTAGATTCAAACGGTACACAGCTACACAACCTGCGTAGCAGATCCAACAGTTCTCATGACCAAAATTCCGAAATTACGGAAAACGTGACGCAGTCACAATCATCTGAGGATGTTCAAATAAACACAGATCTACAGCCTTTAACAACGAATACAAATACACACAGAAGTCAATCCGAAACGGATCCAATAATGGCATTTTTGCTACAAATGAGACAAGACATGAATCAAAACTTTAACAGAGGGTCACAAGAATTAGAAAAAAGGTCACAAGATCTAAAAAACGAAATTAAGGCAGAACACGCACACACAGATCATAAATTAGACAACATGTACCAAAATCTAAAACACGAAATCAAAGTAGAAATTCAAACAGTCGCTGAAAAATGTTCACAATCAACACAAGAATTACGCGACAAAATTCAAGAAATATCCGATAACCAAGCAAAATTTGCAGTTAGTATACGGGAAACAATGACAGAAAACTTTGCTAAACAAAACGCTCAGATTGATGAACGTTTTAACAATCACACAGAAAACTGTTTGATACGTCACCGTAAACTGGTGCGATCGCAGGATAAAGAACGAAAAGAATTACTACAAACAATCACTAAACAGCGTCAGGACGACAAAAAGAAAGTGTTTGCCCAGGGCAAAACATATGTAGACAATCACATACAGTCGATCTCGGAAGAAACCGAAACGGTCAAAGAAACAAATAATCAAATACAAGACAGGCTTACAGAAATCCAAACACAGACAATCGATGTGAAAACTTCTACAGACACTGAAATCCAGAATGTTAAAGATAAATTAACAGAGGACGTTCAGACACTAACTGACAAAATAGAACACATAGAAATTAACCATGACACAGAAAATTTAAAGGCAGATTTTAAGAAAGTCACCAAAAGCAACCGTAAATTACGAAACGAACTGACAGAAAAGATCAATGAACTCACTACAAGAATAGATCTTTTAGATACTAACAATGACGAGAGATCAGACGACACTGCACCAGTCCCAGTGCAACAGAACTCTAATAATAATAACACGCCATTGACAAATATACAACAAACTATCACAGATCTAAAATCGCGTAATGATTCATTGCATCAGCAAATAAATTCTCTACAGCAAGAGATAGCGGATGCACAAGAAACCGCCGCACATAATCATTTTCAACAGAACACACACCGTTATGAAATGCCTCAGATCCATAATACATATAATGTTGGTAGACTTCAGAGAGTAAGAGATTTTACCCAGGAAGAAAGACACCCGAATCCATATTCAAGACAATACGACAACACTTACACACACAGACATGACAGTTTTGATCACAAACATTTTCTTTCAGTTAGAAAGTTTAAAACATTTAAAAACGACAGGGCGCAAATACATCCGTTGGATTTTATCCAACAGTTCAGGGGAGCACTTCCACCATCATGGCCAGTACAAAATAAGTTAGAATTTATTGTCAGTTTTCTTGAAGGAGAACCAGTACGACGAATGCGACCAATTGCTAGACAATGTTTTTCCGTAGAAGCATTTGAGGAAGCATTTTTATCAGCATATTGGTCTGACACTACACAAAACAGCATCAAAGATTGGCTACTTAGTTTGCCAAACTTTGAAAATTCTACCTTTCCAACAATCACACAATTTTTCGAGTACATGGTGGAACAGAACCAGTACCTCAACGAGCCATACAGTCAATCGGCATTAATACTGCTTTGCATTTCAAAACTGCCCAGAGCTTTGAAAGTGTCATTACTGACAGGGCAACAAAAGGACAATGTATCCGCTTTTAGAGACATCTTACAACTATTAGAAGCACACCAGGCAGACTACGCATTTGTTAACAAAAATTTTTTACGACAGAACGGAAAACAAACAAACTCAGCTACTTTTGAACAAACACGATTTGGTAATAACAATCCGAGTAAACGCTTTCGCAGCGAAAATGACAACGAAAACAGGAGTAATGAAAAACATTATACTGACACGGTAAATTTATATTCAGGACAGCAACAGAATCCGAGACTTAACACGCAACCGAATAGGTCAAATTTCCATATGAATCATCGCTCAGATAATGCGACCGGGGAAGGCCATTACGCGGGTCGACCGCAAAATGAACAAAAACAAACGTTTCTACGGGGTGCAGGTGGGCTGCCGTACAGTCACAGTTATAACGACAGGAGAAAAGAAAACGAACACAGACCGCCGAGGACGTTCCACAATGACAATTTTAACGGAAACTACAATAGGGCCCAACAGCTGCGTTACCGTATGAATGTACCAGACACCAGATTTCATCCACCAGACACTGCTAATAATCAAAACGGCAGAACTGTACAGTTGATAGAACACATACCAAACTCCCAAGCTGAAAATCACATATCGGAAGAATTATGACTAGAGAAAACCTGCAATGAATCTCTTAATGTCGATACTATGAAATCACACAGAGAAAACATAACGACCGAAAATGCCATTACATTTGACGACGTGAGAGACACATTGTTACAGGAAAAACCAATCCTACAGAAAACAATATATCACCCAATAATAGAGATAAATTTACAGTCGCACAATATTTTAGCGATAATTGATTCAGGTTCACCTATGTGCGTAATTAACGAAGACACATTTAACAGATGCAATAGCAATAATGATTACCCAGTATTTCCTTTAAACAGAACGAAGGTCAAGGGAGCTTTTGCAGGAAAAGGCATTGAAGTTAAAAGACAGACACAATTAACATTTGTTTTTGCAGGGGAAACGTTCCACAGTGATTGTTGGATAGTTCCGAATTTAACAACAGACATGATATTAGGAATAAATTTTCTTGTTCAGTACGATGCGAAGATTGACTTCAAATCGTCATACCTCACACTACAAAAGGAAAACAGGGAAGTGATCGTAAGATTTCAAAACACAGTATCCTCCGAAGAACAAAATATGCACAGGATCGAGATTATTACTGATTCTCAAGATAACGATTGTTATATCGCACTATACACGAACACACTTAATAATGACTTGGTAGAGGAACAGGAGTACAATATGTTCGAGACAATTACACGCAAGGTAGACAATAGTGTAGCAAAATGCGACGCAGAACGCACAGAACTTGAAAATATTCTGGTGCAACACAAAGCAGTTTTTGCCAATGTTCCAGGAACAATGACAGGATTTATGTACGAATTTCAGGTGAAACCACACGAGACTTTCAAAGCAAAGCATTATCCAATCCCACACATACACACAGAAGCAGTTAAGAAAGAATTATGAGCAATGATCGATCAAGGAATAATAGAACCAGCAGCCAGCCAATATATAAATCCACTACACATTGTTGAAAAGAAGGATGGATCACTACGTTTAGTTTTAGATTCACGTCAAGTTAATAAAATAATCATTACAGAAACCGACCGACCACAGACGTTAGAAGAGTTACTGCAAAAATTTCATGGCACCTCCATTTATACTACACTCGACCTCAAATCAGGGTTTTGGCAAATCCAACTACACCCAAATTGCCGAAAATATACGGCATTCCTTTGCTTTGGGGAATGCTATCAATTTTGTAAACTTCCGTTTGGACTAACGATTTCGTCTGCCGCCTTTATACGAGGCATGAATACTATTCTACCACAAGATCTGAAAAACAAAATTACTACATATGTCGATGACATTTTAATTGCAGCAGAAAACTGTGAACAACACAATCATACTCTTCAACAATTACTGAATACATTCGAGCAGAATGGTATAACTATAAACTTGCGTAAATCTGAATTTGGTAAAGCGTCAATAAAATTTCTAGGGCACATTATCTCACAAACAGGTATCGCACCAGACCCTGACAAATTGCAAGCACTGAAAGACATCGACGTGCCAACAAACAAAAAGGAACTTCGGAGCTTTTTAGGTCTTATCAATTATTTTAAAAAATTTATTCACTACAAAGCATTAGACACGCCCTTGCTATACCAGCTTACAAGTAAAAACACACTTTGGTCATGGAATGAAGACGTTGAAGCTGAATTCGAGAACTTGAAAGAAGCATTATTAAAAGCACCTTTGTTATCACACCCTGACCCAACACAAGACTTTTCCGTTGCAACAGATAGTTCAACCACAGCACTAGGAGTACATATTTTCCAAGAAATAAAGGAAGAAGATAAGACAGTCGTGAAACACATTGCTTTTGCAAGCAGGATACTTTCTCCAGCAGAGCGCAATTATTCTGTAACAGAATTAGAGACACTATGTGTAATTTACGCTTTTAAGCGATTCCGTCATTTTCTATATGGCCGACATACAACAATATATACCGATCACCGAGCAATCCAGTTTTTATTGTCAGCAAAACTTACGCACGATAGATTAAGCCGCTGGAAATTATACTTACAAGAGTTTGATTTTACCATTATACACATTCCAGGCACGCAGAATACTGTTGCCGACGCATTGTCGAGGTCCATTCACAATAAACGCATGGAGAAAGAAAATACCTTTTGCTACAACAACCATAGTATTATGTATATCAAACAAGTAGCTTTCGAAAACTTTATATCAGCAGCATTACAGGATATAGAGAGAGAACAGCAGAAAGATGAAACACTGAAAGAGATTGTAACGCTTTGGAAAGACAGAAGTAACGCTAAAGTCAGACTTCATTACACTGTACATCAAAATATACTCTTTATTCGATCATACCGAGACGGTAATAATTGGCTTTTATGCATTCCGGAAGGGATCGTAAATAAACTGATATGGTATACACATCTAAGTTATGGACACTACGGAGCGAGGAAATGCTTTCTGATTCTGCGACAAAATTGCCACTTTAATAACATGGAAAAACACATAAGAAAAGTAATAGCATCATGCAAGATATGTCAAAAAGCTAAATCATCAACAGTGTCACACATTCCACCATTGTATCCCATCATACCGGTTAAGTTAAGACACATGGCAGCAGTGGATCTTTTCGGTCCAATCCCCAGAACAAATAATGGTTATAGTTATATTTTTGTAGCTGTAGAACTAACATCCAAATTTGTAACATTTTCTCCACTAAGGAAAGCAACAGCAAGAACAGTATCAAGAGCGTTTGTAAGAGATTTTCTATCAGTAGTAGGACGTGTACAGAAGGTTATTTCGGATAACGGTCCGCAGTTTAGGTCAGACGTATGGAAGAAAATGTTAGAAAGTAAGAACATAACACCTATTTACATATCAAGATATCACAGTTCTTCCAACCCATCAGAAAGAATAATGAAAGAGATCGGGAAGTTATGCAGAATTTATTGTCATAAAAGACATACAACATGGGATAAATATATTTTACAGTTTCAAGAAGTGATAAATGCAATACCCAATGAATCTATGATGCTATCACCAACCGTAATACTGACAAATAAAGACCCACCGAACAAAATTACCGAACTAATTACTTTTCCTAAGACGCGTAGGCTTCGACATTGTGAAATAATAGACACAGCATTAGCAAACACTAAAAGAGCTGCAGATCGGCGGAAGAAACAACAGAAGCAGGTAAGTCGACTACAGAAGTACGAGATTGGCGACAAAGTACTGATTCGCACTCATTTTCTTTCCAACAAAGGTAAGCACAGATGCCGTAAATTCGAACTTCTGTATGCAGGCCCTTACAGAGTTCGTAATATTCCACACGCTAATGTAGTGCATGTGGAAACGCTACGTAAGAAGAAATCATTAGGGAATCATCATGTATCCAACGTGAAACATTTCTTGACTTAAATTTTTGCATTTCAGCTGACGAAAGGACGGCGTGACACGTAAGTATGCAACAATGGTAGTTTCAGCGCGCTTCAGTAACAAACAAAGCCGCGACACGCAGCGGGCCGCTAATATTTCACCGTACCTTAAAGAACACAGCAGTACTTAATGATGCTACGCCAGCCAAGACAAATAAAAACACGAGAAACATTTCCTAACTTAAAGAGAACATGCAGACAACGACACGACGTATGAATTTGTGCACTGAGAGCTCATAAATGACAGAAATTTTTTTTATAACGTGACATAATTACTTAAAAAAATGTCGATTTTTGCAATAGCTAAACTGATAATATAGATCGTTCATTAATCAATTATTTTAGTGGTAACATTAACATGTACTCTTTATTCCAGAATGCAGCATTGTTGTCACACGTCATCAAAATGAAACGTAGTTTTAGTTAGAATAAGGATGTGAATCTTTAGGTCACGCAGATAGCTGACGCTAATTGTCATTACAGAAATTTTATAGGTCATGCCGGGAGCTGACGTGATTTTGCAGCAGTTAATATTATGATAAAGTGTTTTATAGGTCATGCCAGGAGCGGACGAGAAGTACCAGAAGATGTTTATTGAAGTCATGCCGTGCACTGACGATAATTAATACTGAATGTTTTATAATAAGTCATGCCGTGCGTTGACGTTAATTAATGCTGAATGTTTATAACAGGTTATGCAGAGAGTTGACACAGATGCAGAAGAAGAATGTGTATGTTATGTTAGTATATAAGAAATGTATAATGTTAAGAAATAATTTTGCTAGCATGTGACACATTGCAACACTATGGATGGGGACCACACATTACAATGTCTAACCAGAATAATGTTTACCTTAATTTTCAGCTGCAAAAGAATACTTTAAATAATTTTATGACAGTAATTTTATTGTATATTATGACCTGACATTTGACGACTCATAACTGACGACTACACCCCTGAATGGAAGATAAAATTTTAGGACAGCAAGTCAAGAAATGCATTGTCAACAAAATTTATTATTAATTTTGTAAGAAACTAAGATATGTAAATACAGAATAAGTAATAATGTACTTGTCTATAACAAATCTGTATACTATCAAATACTGAATAAGTAGGAACTTTTATGTCTTTTATATATGGGAATAATTTTCTGGAAGAACTCTTAAATTAAAACTACATATTGTTACAAATTACGACACAACATATTTTGTCATAGGGAAAATTATTTGGTAGTCAAATTATGGTACCAACAATGTCCGTGAACCCATTGCCAAAACAATTTTACCCGTACCTTAATTCCTGTGCATCCCCATGGTTATTGAGCACAGAATCAGTGAATTGTGAAACACATGACTTCAACCAATGATGTTCTCGACGAGGTGTCTGCATACCTAGATACACACCACAGTATGATGTACGACAATAGGTGTTTGCATACCAAGATGCACACCACCAACCTTAATGGACCATTGGAGATGGAACTTAATCCTAATGTGGCTGCGGCGACTCAGGCTATTCGACGACGTACTTAGTGTTTGGGTACACTAAAACTATGGAGCAAGGCGATGATGGAACCACATGGCGAAACCTGGTGTTGTGCTATGTGAGGGAAAGGAACAGACTTTTGAGTGCATTCACAGACAGTTGCCAGTGCTTTGACCATGCTATCCAATTCCTTTTGTACCTTCCTTAATTGTGGTACTAAGAGATGCCAATTTGAATTAAATGTTTCATAATGTAAACTTTCAATTGCTTCATACGATCTGTATATTGATTTTCACATTTACTCTTATTCTTGTTGTTAAATTTAAGGGAACCAAATTTTACTTGATGTACAATTCCTACTAAAACCCTTTCTATTTACATATTCTCTTTATTAGAGATAGACAAATCATTTCGTATGACAGCATTTGTGTATACACTTTGTTCAAACTATTTTCTATAATCAAATTTTATACTTATGTTGAGTCCATATGACTCAACAACGTAGTAAAATTTTAAGAAAGCCGAGTAGCGGCATATGTAATTATGTAATAGGCGTATTTAAACTGTTTTAGCATGTAATTATCTGAACTGTTTCTTATTTAAATTGTTTTGTTAATTAAATTGCATTGTGTATTATTGAGAAAGAGCGGGAAACCGCACATAGATACATTTTGAGAAAGAGCGGGAAACAGCGCGCAGTAATACATCTGTAATGGTAGCAGGGATTGTCTGCACCAAAAACCATTGTTGGCGGCGAGACCGCACTTTTGTAGCATTGAGCGTTGGAAGCGAGCAGTTGCGAGTAAGGTGTGAGACGAGGCAGTTGTAGCTAGCGAGACATGAGAGGAGGTCGCTGTAAGCGAGGTATGAATTAACACTTTGAAAGAAGCGGTGTGCTCGCCAGCCACTCGCTATATGTAGCGCAATGCTAGTTTTTAAGAATTTTTGTAAAGAACTATGCCCCTTGTAATTGTTTGTCAAGATCGTTCTCAGAATATAGTTATGTAATTTTGATGGAAAATTAGGTATGTAGCGCAACGCTACTTTTTAAGAATTTTTGTAAAGAACTATACCCCTTGTAATTGTTTGTCAAGATCGTTCTCAGAATATAGTTAACTTCTACCAGATTAAATGCATTAAGAATTTTCTATCCCAAAATCATTCACGTAATTGCTTTACGGAATTTATTGTTATCTTAAAAGAAAAGTCTAAACTGAGCTTCAGCTTTTATCAAATCTAAATTAACTTCAACTTAAAGAATCCCAGTCACAAAGTATTATGAAACTCCACCAGCAGCTTATAATTATGTTAAAGAGAAGTAAGTATATTCATTCCACAGTTTGCTGTAGCAGTCAGATGGCGATCCAGTATAAATAATTAAAGGTAAGAATCAGTCTTAATAATTTCAGGTAACGACTGAGGGCCACGGCGACAACACATTTTATGTTTCGTCGTAATAATCAGCAGGTAGTCTTGACAGAGCAGCAGTTAAAAGATTTTAAGAGACGCAGCGTTCAGTCAGCAAGCAAACCCACATCCAATATTAGACGGGAAGGTTTCAACACAGTTACTTGAAAATGTGGAACTTGTGAGGTCGATGACCTTATTTCTGCGTTTCTGAGGGATATATCCTCATACAACATTCAAAATGACATAATGTGATGTGGAGAAAAGAAAAATTCAGTTTCAGACTGAGCGTCAGCTAATACAAAACTCTCTAACGATTGGAGATGTACAGTATATGTTGATTTTAAGCAGGAATAAAATAAAGGTGCTGTCTTAGATTTTGAGGAAGCAAAGGCCTTGCCGCAGTGGATACACCGGTTCCTGTCAGATCACCGAAGTTAAGCACTGTCGTGTGTGGCCGGCACTTGGCTGGGTGACCATCTGGGCCGCCATGCGCCGTTGCCATTTTTCGGGGTGCATTCAGCCGCGTGATACCAATTGAGGAGCTACTGGACCGAATAGCATCGGCTCTGGTCAAAGAAAATCAACATAACGACCGGGAAAGCAGTGTACTGACCACATGCCCCTCGTATCCGCATACTCAGATGAGGATGACACGGCAGTCGGATGGTTCCAATGGGCCACTCTTGACCTGAATACGGAGTGCTGAGTGCTTAGGTTTTGAGAGAAATTTAATTCGAAAAGAAACCTTAAACACACGAGATCACCAGTAAATATTCGGAACGTTAACAGCCTATGCATTGACTGTATCATATCCGTGAGATCATTGCATGGTGTTGCTTCTATACACATGTTAGATCAGTTCTGGGCAGCTAGTCCCGTTATTCCACACATTCGTATGCCAGTCCTCATAAGATACGTTCCAGTGTTAAGTAGATCAAGGAAACAAACTTGAGGATTTCAATGGTGAAGAAACAATTGTCATTCAGCACTTAAGAAACGTAATGTGCACGTCTTCAGGTTGCATATTGTGTCTGAAGCGAAGAAAACTGATACGAAGAAGAAAAAATGTAAGGAAGTCAAAAATACCTTGACTCCACACAATTGACAAATATTAAACTATCATCACTAAAATAAACAGTGGTATCAATACTACCGTCATTCTGCGTCAGCTCACATTCTACATTGTTATGACTGAAGAAGCAGAAGGAGACGAGGAAGATGATGATGATGATGATGATGATGATGATGATGAAAACGACGATGAAGGTATCCGAACTGAAAGTGTGTAAAACTTCTCGTTGATGGGCCTGTTACTCACTTAGAGTATCATAAGTATAAACCATATGGTCAACCACTTTACTCCCACATTGAGTCCTTACTTGAGGGTGACACAAAATAAAGGCACTAACGTACTACCATGCGAAGGTCTTACGTGCATTATAAAAAGACTGTCAATTAATGAGGATTGCGGAAAGCTAGTAAGACCAATTTGAATGAAAATTGTGTTCATCGCTTATTTTTCGAAATTCAGTATCGTTGAATAACGAAATTATTTGTAGTCTGTGCAATCCAAGGTTTGCAACGTAATGCATCTTCTATGCCAAATGACGCATTCCAGATTGCTGGTTTGGCAACGATTAATGAACAAAAGAAAGTTTTTGCTGATGATGCGCGTTTCTGTGCGGTACGTGTGTTGACAGGGGATTGCAGGAAGATTAACTTAAAGGTTCACCGTGAACTATAGTAATAGCAGCAGAGAAGACGCTAACTTTATTACCTCAAATAATACAGACACCAAGTAGAAAATTTCATCGATTGTGCACGCGAAGGTCAAGAAACAGTGAAGTCGTGTGTCAATGACATAAGAATTAATATTCAAACAAAAACACTGTTCCCAAAAAATACGTCAGCATACGGCCTGGTTAGTCACAATTCTGCTCCAGATATGTCACTTTCACCCAACTGAGTAACAAGGTATACCCATAAATGGGAGATTTAATGCTGTGCATCTGAAAGGAAACACACAATTTCTCGAACGAAGATGACGTCATGATCTCGTAATCTGAAGTGCTGGAATCTTTGACTTTTAGATTTTGTAACAACGCATGACAGCTATAACTGATCAGTAATCTGTCAGACATATCACACACGGTAAGGGGAAAGAAACACTTATCTCAAGCTTAAGAAAAAGTGTCACGGGTATGTTTTGGTTTATTCCAGCTAACGCCGAGGACTACGCTGCTGTGACACGTAAGCTACGAGTGATTTCACAGTTGTGTGCTTATGACAGGAGGTAGACACCCACAGCGCTGTAGACATCGTCGCTTAGGTTTATGCCGTATTCCTCCACTTCAAACGCCGTTTGAGGCTGTCCCTCAGTACTGGTTAGTGAAAACAATAGAAGATTATCGAACGTGGGACGATATTTGCGACGGGGTTCAAGACATCCTTGCTAACACCACTGAATACGTCGTTCTTCACGCAAAAAAAGTGGGCAGATGTAAAGGTAATTTCGAGTGTTCCCAGAGGAAGTATGATAGGGCCGTTACCGTTTCCAATGTAGAAAGTGATCTAGTACAGCGGGTCGGGAGCTCTTCGTAGATGATGCGCTTGTCTAGAAGAAGACAGTAACGATTGGCAGAAAGACCTACAGAGGACTGGAGAATGGGGAAGGGACTGGCAGTTGACCCTCAAAGTAAATAAATTTAACACATATAAACAAAATCAATCCACTACTGTCAAACTCTACTATTGACGACAAGTTGTTGGAAACAGTAAGCACCGTAAAATACCTAGGAGTATCTATCCAGAGTGGCCTTAATGAAATGACCACGTAAAACAAATAGTAGAATAAGCAGATGCGAGACTGGGAGTCACAGGGATAATCTTAAGGAAAGGTCACAGTTCATAGTAATTGATGGAAAGCCGTCGAGAAAAACGGAAGTAATATGTGGCATTCCCAAAGGAAGTGCTCTACGCCGTCTGCTGCTCCTGATCTGTATAAAACGTTTTAGGAGACAATCCGAGGAGGTTTCTTAGATTGTTTGCATATGGTGTCATCTACCGTCTTTTAAAGCCATCACATGATCAAACCAAATGGAAAATGATTTAGAGAAAATATCTGCATGGTTCGAAAAGTGTCAGTTGACTCTAAATAATGAAAAGCGTAAAGTTGAAACGTCCCCTTAGAAAAATTTATGAATGATTGAACTGAACTTATTTTATTTGATTTTCAAACAGCTGAGCAAAACTGAAGGTACTCAGACATTTCTCTCTTTACTTATTGTGATCATCACTAAAGTGACACACAATATTTTTAGCGAAACACAATCTGACTTTCAATAATCCCTACAAAAGAATGGACCTGACTAACAATAACGTATACCTTTCGTGAATCACTTACCTCACAAAAATCTTCGTTACACGAACTACTGCAATACAGCGAGCGCCAATACTGTCAGCTAAATAAAAGATTGTAGCTCCTGAAGGCACTAACTACTGATAGGCATACTTAGAAAATGAAAGATTTTGATAGAGAACAAACAATGTATTTACCTTACTAGTATTCAAAAGTTATTATATATATATATATATATATATATATATATATATATATATATATATATCAGTTCATGACATCCAGTCTTACAAATTTACTGTCTCTGATGAACACACGTCCACACCATCCGCTCTCATAACTCTGCCATCTCTCTCACCACATCCACCACTGGTGGTGGCTCACCTTCAACTGCCCAACGCTGTTCACATCCAACTGCCCAACACTACAATAGCCAATATTACAACAATGCCAACGAGCCACAGACTGCACACAGCACAGCCAGTGATTTTCATACAGAGCGCTACGTGGCGTTACCAACATAAAAACCTAAACAGCCCACTTACAAAGTCATCCGCTAATTTCGGTTACACGGTAAACCAGATAAATCTAAAGGCTGTAAATTTACTAAAGTACTTCGGGTTACAACTACGAATATCTTTATATGGAAAGATCACATGGATAATGTTGTGGGTAAAGCAAGCCATGGATTGTGATTTATTGGCAGAATAAATAGAAAATAAAATAGTCTATTAAGGAGACTGCTTGCTCTATGCTTGTCCGCTCTCTTCTGGTGTACTGCTACGCGGTGTAAGATCCGCAACAAATGGGACTTACGGAAAACATCGAGAAAGTTCAAATAAGGGCAGTTCGTTTGTATTATCGCGAAATAGAGGAAAGAGAGCGATGAATATGACACGCGAAAAGGGGAAAGAGAGCGATGAATATGACATGCGAATTTGTGTGGCAATCATTAAAACAAAAGCCTTTCCCTTTGAGGCAGGATCTTTTCGCGAATTCCAGTCGCCAACTTTCTCCTCCAAGCGCGAAAATATTTTGTTGCTGCCTACCTACACAGGGAGAAATGATCATCGTAATACAATAAGATGAATTAGAGCTGCATCGAAAAAATTTAGAAGTTCTTTTTTCCCCTTTTCGTTCTAGAGATCAGAATAGAGTATTCACTGGTACCATCTGAAACTTATTGCAGAACTCAATTAGTCTTTCTCCCCTATCATTCCTACTCCAAGCCCATTTCTTTCATTACCCTTTTTTCTGTTCCCTCATCCTACCGCCGCGTTCCCATCTCCCATGATTATTAGATTTTCATTTCCTCTTACGTACTGAATTACCTGTTCTAGACATTCATATACTTCCTCTATCTCTTCATCTTCCGTTTGCGACGTCGGCATCGCAGCATCCACTTCCTTAGAAAACTACCAATGTTTCTCATCATTCCTCAGTGCTTCAGCATCTCACTTCCTTCAACATTGGTTTTTCCGTAAGATTCTTCTGGACTTTCAGTCTGCTCTTCATCATTAGCACATTGTGATCTGAGTCTATATGTGCTTCTGGGTACACCTTGTGGTCCAGAATTTGATTTCAGAATCACTATCTGACGATGATGTAATCCAGCTGGAACCTTCCCGAGTTTCCTGGTCTCTTCCAACTATACCTCATCCCTTTGTAAGATAGGGTCTCTGTACAACAAAAGCTACGTAGTAACAGACAACATTATAAAATTCACGGACATGTTTTACCTGAAAATTCAATCGATGAACATCGGCAAACGGATCAAAACGTGAATGTGTACATCGCGTGAGAGATAATCAACACAATGCGCCGAACAAATAACACGACACGTTCTTTTGAATATCGGAAAATCACGAAATCCAAAAGGACTCGCACATGCAATCACCTAGTACCATAATCAAAAAATGAAATACTTCCATAAAAAACGACTAGACAAATGTTTCACTCCCTTAGCCATCATTATGGAAATGGTAAAGCCCTGAGCGACGTAGTATGTGTTGCAGAAGACACAACTATTCAGGATCCGATTTTTTGAAGTAAATCAATGGAATGCTGTTCATGTTATACTTCCCCGTAAGCGATATCCAATTAAGTGTAGCTATATTAATTGGAGAACGATAAATATTGACTCCCAAAGACTTATAGTGATCGCCGACCGTTACCCACGAAATGACAGCATGATCAAAACCCCGTAAATTCATTAAAAATTAACAAGTATTTGCTTCGTTAATGCAGGCACCAGATACAAAGTAAAACGCATCCTCAGTAGCCTTCAGCAGCAGAATCTCAGCAGGAGGTTATAGTGACACCATTACGTCGTCCGTGTATGCGCGCTCCTATATCGTTTCTCCCTGGAATGTCCATCCTTGCAATGAACAGCCAATCTTCGAAGAAAATGTTCAAGTGATAGAACAAAATACGATATCTGTAGTGGATTTCTCTGAGGAAAAATCCTGTGGATGGTAATCGGGGATGCAGGCTGCCCACTGAACAGCCGCAGAAGTTTGTAAAAACGTTAACAATCTAGACAAGATCCTTCGCGCGTCCAAAGTGAACCCAGAGGGTTCCAGTACCTGCAACACGAAGCCATGGCTAACCCGGTCGGATGCTTCGTCAAAATCCAAAAGCGCCAGAGCACAAGGAACAGAAGTAATAGCGGCCACCGATACGACGTCACACATTCAGCCTCTTTCGTCAGAAATACAACTTTGATACTCAGCAACAATTTTTCCGCCCCTCACCCCCCCCCCCCTCACCCCCCAACTCCAAAGGTGGACTCGTCAGTGGTCTCAGGCAGTGAATCTTGACACTCACTGATAAAGTAATTAAGCACGTCATCATCTCGAATTTTGTTGCTAGGTATTAATTTCTTTGACTGATAATCGGGTGAATCCGGAACTGCGGATCACCTCTTTGGACCAATCTATCTGTGATTTCTGTGCAGAATCGGAAGAAAATTAATTAGTTGCTGCCTGGCCAGAACTTTAAGGAATTAACAAGATCTTGCCTACCTTAAAAGAGTCGGCCAAGCCTCTCCACCTTTCCAACAATTTGATCAAAAGCAGTGAAAAAGTAGTACCTAACGCAGGCCAGACCATCCAGTATTGGTGATTTACAACAAAGAGATCTGAAAATAAGGTCATAAACATTTTCACACAAAGAAAAATCTAAACATGCATAATCAAGTCACGGAGTAAGTCTGTGATCCAGTGTTCGAACAAGCAAGTCGGATGAAATGTTACAGGAAAGGGGGTCTCATACAGCACAGCATAAAATTGATTGAAGCCACACATGATGTCCTTCTGTGCCATCACAACATTGTCGTCCTCCATCTTGAAAGACCCGCGCGGGGTATCCGTGCGGTCTCGGGGATCGAGCCACGGTCGCACGGCTCCCCTCTTCGGAGGTTCGAGTCCTCCCTGGGGCATAGGTGTGTCTGCTGTCCTTAGCGTAAGTCACTTCAAATTAGATTAAGTAATGTGAAGACTAGGGACCGATGACCCCAGCAGTATGGTCCCACAGGAACTGACAACAAATTTCCAGTTTCCATCTTGAGAAATGGAATACACGCACGTCTACGAAACTTCTAAGAGAATCATTTCACGTGAACCCTCAATGGTTTCATCATTTGTGGAGGGAAACAGTCGTCCGGCTCCTTCATCGTGCGTAGAGCTTGCGCGACCATTTGGGAATTTTTCAATCCATTTGTAGACACTTCGTTGTGGCAAAACACTGTGGAAACTGAAACCTAGACTGCGCTCGAGGAATATACGGTCACATGGCGTACAAAAACAACGAATTGAACTTCATTTACGAATATGACGACCACAGGAATCGCAGATAAATTCATGCAAAGAAGTGAGCCGCAGTTCTGATTCCACCTGATTAGCTCATAATTGGTTCACCTCTGACTTTAGCAACAGACAGCAAAAGGTCATTATTCACAATGTTGATAACGGCTGCGATGTGGGGTCTGAGTGGGGTACTGACAAGTGAGTGTGTGTGGGGGGGGGGGGGGGTGGGGGGGGGGGTGTTGGGGGGGTGGGGGGTCCTCAGGGTTCAAGGGATCAGTGTTGGGGCCAATACTTTTCCTTGTTTATGTAAATGATATGCCCTCTAGTATGATGGTAGTAAAGGATGTTGTGTGCAACATTGGCTCGGTTTTATATAGCGCTCGGTTTCAAATAGCGAAGTACATGACCTAAGTTCATGGCTTGTAGAAAATAATCTAACTCTGAAACGTCCCCTTAGAACAATTATATACAAGACTGTGCTTATGCTGACACACAATATTTTTAGCGCAACGCAGTCTCACTTCCAAAAATCCCTACGAAAGAATGGCCCTGACTAGCATTAACCTATGCGTTTCACAAATCACTTACCTCACAAAAATCTTCCTTACTCAAGCTACTGCAATACAGCGAGCGCCACTACTGCCAGCTAAATAAAAGATTCAAACTACTGAAGGCACTAACTACTGATAGGCATAGTTAGCAAATGAAAGATTTTAATAAAGAACAAACAATGTATTTACCTCACTAGTCATAATATATATAGCAGTTCATGACACCAATTCTTACAAATTTCAAAACTCCGCCATCTGCTGGCGGCTCACCTCCAACTGCGCAACGCTACGCGCTGTTAGCATCCAGCTGCCGCTGCCCAACAGTATTACAACAATGCCAACCAGCCACAGACTGCACACGGCACAGCCAGTGATTTTCATACAGAGCGCTACGTGGCGGCGGCGTTACCAATAAAAAAACTTAATCAGCCTACTTACATAGCCCCCATGCTCCCCACAAAAAATTTTTTACAAATTGCTTTGGGCAGTGGCCAATAATGATTTGATAATTTTTTTCATAATTACTATAATAAATATATCAAATGCACACACTTATTGATACAATGTTGGTCAGAAGCTAAAATTTTCTCACAGTCCATAAAGACAGTCCTGATCATTCATCAAAGTAAAATTGCAGTGTTTTTCTCAAAGTCTGAGTAGCAAAAGAAAATGCACACGGAAGTAGTGGATTTCCATGCAGTCTTGAAGAAGTAGTGTTGTCCCTCCAACGGTAAGACAGTGCTGACTCTTGACATGCAGACAGGTAATGGGCCACAACAGAGCAAACCCACAGCAGAGTCAGTCGAAGTTTTGAAGAATATTGGTAGGTAGGTCAACACAGAGTAGACCCATTGTGTTCCTGGTAGAGATTACGGTATTGGTGGGCCACCAGAGGTGCAGACCCACTGTAGTCCTTGTAGAAATAATGGTATTGGTGAGTCATCAAAGGTGTAGACCCATTGTAGTCCTTGTAGAGATGGCTAGCAGCCAACTGTTTGACTGTGCAGGCGTACAATCACCATTGAAGAGTCTTGCGTATAATACAGCAAGTCCATAACCCACCACTTGTCCACTCACAAAGTTTTTGGAATTGTCCTTAGAACCAGCAAAGCTGTTAACCAGTCCCTTGCTGAATTATCAACACAAGTGCTAACACTAACACTCCCTACTTCTCACATATTGTCCATATACTACAACCAACAGAAACGTGTGCAGTGAAATGTAACTTACAAGTTACTTAATTTGATGAACTGGTGTCTATTACAATTTTATAACATAAGAATACACTAACAAAGGAACAAAATACATCATAAAAACATAATAGTACAGATAACATTTGCAGTAATACAGACTTTACAAAAGAATCGAAATAACAAATACCTCAGTGTTACAAAAATTATGACATAAATACATACATAAAAGATCAGAATAACTTTTGAAACCTCAACTTCACACATGAGCATTAGAACAAAACAGAATAAATTATGTGTAAACATCTTTACGAAGTAAATAACATGTTATTAATGCAAATTATATTTGAGGATAACAGTATTCCTCATCATAGTGAATACAGCTTAGTATTAGAAGAGAAAAAATTCTATGAAACAGTACACAGAGACAGGAAGAAAATAAATACACAAGGGTACACAAAGACATAGTGGGATAACACAAGAGGAAAGGGCATGGTTTGTTTTCAGTGTAACATTTGGTACTGCAGTCCAATCAAAAACTTCATTCTGTAGATCTTTCGTCTTATCTCAACATTTGTTTCCCCCAAAAATATACTATCCAAGCATGTTTTCTGTATTTTGGTCACATCCTCTTTCAAAAATAGTTTTTCTCCACTGTACACTACTTTTTTTGGCCAAATCATTTTCTTATAGCTTCTCAATGCATTCCTTCCAATTCATTGCAACTCATTCTCTTATATAGGCTAGCCCCTCTTAAGCTAACTTAAATCTACTGAGCTCAGATGCTTAACTAAGGGACGAGGCAATGCAGCAGCACGAAACAATTAATACAAACAGCAATGACGAAAAATTCAAGTACGCAAAGCAAGCAGCAATAAATGTAATAACTTATATCAAAACATGACAAAACCACAAGCAGATAAAATAGTACACTAAAGACAACAACGCAGATAAGGGAAATGTATATTCACATCTTAATGTCTATATAATTAAAGTGGTGCACCACAAACATTTATTGTAAAAAACATATTACCATGTACTTGAAAAGAAAATTCTGTATGCAATTTCTGTGAAGGGAAATGTCTTTTTGTGCTCCTTCGTTTTTTTTAAGTACATGAGAAAGTTATTATTTACTGGATCTGTAGGCATAAAATATTTTTATTAGTACATCCATAAAATTTATTTTAAGCAATGTTTCATTGCAGTTAGAAACTAGATATTAAACAAAATGACCAATCTCTCAGCTCGAAAGACAATAGATATAAAATATTTCTCATCATTTCATTTCAGTAAATATCCTAAATGAAGAGCTTCACAGCGTAGTCATATGTTTTCAAGTTTGGGCGTGTCGTATTTGCAATGCTTTCTACAGAGGAATGTCAATAGTGAGGATAATGGCTTCCTTTTTTATTTTTTTACATGTGCCTCTGAAAGGCACACACTAATGACTTTTTCTCAAGGCGGCTGGCACACCTGGACGCTCACTCGTACCGAAATATTTACGACAGCAGTTTCCGCTACAGTGACAGTCTCATATAAAAATATTTTCACAGCTTGAGAATTTGCGTTACAAATGTGTAGAAACGAAATCGTATTGATATAATAGTGTCCAAAATATTTTCGCTAGCATAGTGATACATTCACGCATATACACACATTTCATAACTCTTAAAGTACGATTCTCGGTTTCCAACATCCTTTTTCACAAACCAGAGTCCCTAACCACTACTCATATTCCTTACATTATTACAAATATACATATTCGTCGCCACTTCTTCAATATTTCATCATAACAGAGACGTAGCATAATCAAATAACTCATATACCATAAGCTTATTGATCATAAACATACCGCAACAGCATAATACACATAGTCATCGTAATAATAACATCATAACACCTCAGTGAAATTCTCAAAATCGTCATAGATGCTTCCAATAATTTCAATAGCTAAAAAAATTCTCTGCTCATGTCTAAAGTGTTATCTACCTGAAACGAACTTTAAAAATCATGATCTCATACCAAATAGATCATTCAAAGCTCTCATAGTATCACAATGGTTCCGAAAAAATATGAACAGTTCACAAAGTACAGACAAAATACAATTTCATAAGTGTGAAATTATCCTACTGTATAATTACGTAAACGTGTGTTACTGACGTAGTTAAAGAAATGTTTGTTTCTCTCAGTTATATGATCAGATAGCTGTGTAATTTATGTGTTAGAGGAATATGGTACCGATGTGTAAAGTTGTATAAGCAAATACCATATTAGCTAGGGCTCCTTGTGCTTACCAAACACATGGTACACAAAGTAAGCGTATACCCCCCTGAGAATTAATGTAATTATAGCCTCAGGTGTTACAGATTACAGCAATGGAATGGAATTGTATCAGGGAAAACCTTTACATCATTGTAATTCAAAAATCTTTAAAAATAAATATTTTAAGTACAAAATTAGTCACTCAAATGCGTGTACTGCAGCGCTAAACTGTGCGTCTTGTTGTAAGACAAACTCAGCCATTACTTAAGGTTAAAAAAGTGTGCCAAGTGTCGTAATTATCGTCGTCAGTAAGCAAAGTTCTGTAGAAGTCAATGCACGTACCTCATAATAAATGCTATGCGTATAGATATCGTAATTATTATGTACAGTACCGTATCAAGAAAGTACTACACTGCAACGTATTGTTGTGCTACAAGAAGAGGCTGTCTCATTGTAGCTATACAACAAAAGTTACTACTAAAACATGTTTTCCTTTCCAGAAGAATTCAGGAAAACTGTGCAGATATAAAAGAGATTCACCGCAAAAGCAACAATGTAAATTGTGTCACTCATTACTAGCATCGTGATAAAATCGTGGAGCTGTCACATAAACTAACCACTGTGTCATCTGGTATCTCACAGAAAGTACTTTAAATCCATAATGTATTTTCAAGTAAACCAAAATGTTGCATTAAAATCTCATTAGCAGTACCAGTATATGTCCTATGTATGGAGCCTAGTATTACGTTTTCCACACGCCATTATTGTCACAATATTTAACACGACAACATAGAAAAGCACAATTTCAAGAGCAAAAATAAGAAAACACATTAACATAGCACTGAAAATAATGTCTCCTTAATTGCAAGCCCAACTGCGAAATACTTCGTGCAACTCTGTATGCATGCCACAACTGTTTTACTGTACAACAATGAAAGACTGCAACTACAGAGGAAATTCTCTCTACAATTACGCGCTACCAATAAACAAAGGCTACACTAACTACACAAACTACAAGAAAAAAATCAGAAGATTCCAATGAGGTATCCTCGGCTAAGAGTCGACATATGCAACATCCCGTTGGAAAAATTATACACAAGACTGTGCTTATGCTGACACAATATTTTTAGCGCAACGCAAACTGACTTCCAAAAATCCCTACGAAAGAATGGCCCTGACTAGCACTAACCTATGCTTTTCACAAATCACTTACCTCACAAAAATCTTCGTTACTCAAGCTACTGCAATACAGCGTGCGCCACTACTGCCAGCTAAATAAAAGATTCAAACTACTGAAGGCACTAACTACTGATAGGCATAGTTAGCAAATGAAAGATTTTAATAGAGAACAAACAATGTATTTACCTCACTAGTCATAATATATATAGCAGTTCATGACACCAATTCTTACAAATTTCAATACTCCGCCATCTCTCTCCCCACGTCCACCACTGCTGGCGGCTCACCTCCAACTGCGCAACGCTACGCGCTGTTACCATCCAGCTGCCGCTGCCCAACACTACAATGACGAGTATTACAACAATGCCAACAAGCCACAGACTGCACACGGCACAGCCAGTGATTTTCATACAGAGCGCTACGTGGCGGCGGCGTTACCAATAAAAAAAAACATAATCAGCCTACTTACAACTCTAAATCACAGTAAGATTCACTTTTTACAATTTCTAACACAGAATTCAACAAAACGTGACGTTTTGATTTCATATAACGGCCATATGATTAGTGAAACTGAACAGTTCAAATTCCTAGGTGTTCAGATAGATATAAGCTGTCGTGAAAAGCCCATGTTCTGGATCTTGTTCAAGACTTAATACTGCCCTTTTTATTATTCGAACGGTATCAAAAGTGAGTCATCCTTCGACATGAAAATTAGTCTACTTTGCTTGTTTTCATTCGCTTATGTAGTGTGGTATTATATTTTAGGGTACCTCTTCCCATCTCCAAAGTATATTTTTGGCTCAGAAACGGGCTGTTGGGGCAATAAGTGGTGTTAGTTTACGAACCTCTTGTCGACCGCTGTTCAGGAGTCTGGGTATTTATTTATATATATATATATATATATATATATATATATATATATATATATATATATATATATATATATATATATTCCCAGGAAGGGGAAACTTTATTGACACATTCCTGGGGTCAGATACATCACATGATCACACTGACAGAACCACAGGCACATAGACACAGGCAACAGAGCATGCACAATGTCGGCACTAGTACAGTGGAAATCCACCTTTCGCAGCAATGCAGGCTGCTATTCTCCCATGGAGAAGATCGTAGAGATTCTGGGTGTAGTCCTATGGAACGGCTTGCAATTCCATTTCCACTTGGCGCCTCAGTTGGACCAGCGTTCGTGCTGGACGTGCAGACCGCGTGAGACGACGCTTCAGCCAGTCCCAAACATGCTCAATGGGGGACAGATCCGGAGATCTTGCTGGCCAGGGTACTTGACTTACACCTTCTAGAGCAAGTTGGGTGGCACGGGATACATGCGGACGTGCATTGTCCTGTTGGAACAGCAAGTTCCCTTGCCGGTCTAGGAATGGTAGAACGATAGGTTCGATGACGGTTTGGATGTACCGTGCACTATTCAGTGTCCTCTCGACGATCACCAGAGGTGAAAGGCCAGTGTAGGAGATCGCTCCCAACCCCATGATGCCGGGTGTTGGCCCTGTGTGCGTCGGTCGTATGCAGTCCTGATTGTGGCGCTCACCTGCACGGCGCCAAACACGCATACGACCATCATTGGCACCAAGGCAGAAGCGACTCTCATCGCTGAAGACGACACGTCTCCATTCGTCCCTCCATTCACGCCTGTCGCGACACCACTGGAGGCGAGCTGCACGATGTTGGGGCGTGAGCGGAAGACGGCCTAACGGTGTGCGGGACCGTAGCCCAGCTTCATGCAGACGGTTGCGAATGGTCCTCGCCGATACCCCAGGAGCAACAGTGTCCCTAATTTGCTGGGAAGTGGCGGTGCGGTCCCCTACGGCACTGCGTAGGATCCTACGGTCTTGGCGCGCATCCGTGCGTCACTGCGGTCCGGTCCCAGGTGGACGGGCACGTGCACCTTCCGCCGACTACTGGCGAAAACATCGATGTACTGTGGAGACCTCACGCCCCACGTGTTGAGCAATTCGGCGGTACGTCCACCCGGCCTCCCGCATGCCCACTATACGCCCTCGCTCAAAGTCCGTCAACTGCACATACGGTTCACGTCCACGCTGTCGCGGCATGCTACCAGTGTTACAGACTGCGATGGAGCTCCGTATGCCACGGCAAACTGGCTGACATTGACGGCGGCGGTGCACAAATGCTGCGCAGCTAGCGCCATTCGACGGCCAACACCGCGGTTCTTTGTGTGTCCGCTGTGCCATGCGTGTGATCATTGCTTGTACAGCCCTCTCGCAGTGTCCGGAGCAAGTATGGTGGGTCTGACACACCGGTGTCAATGTGTTCTTTTTTCCGTTTCCTGGAGTATATGTCACTTCTTTTTAACAATATTGGCTTATTCCCAAGAATAAGAAGAATAAGCAACTTTCACTCTCGGCAGAAATCAAACCTGCATTTGGATCGAACTTCCTTAGCTCCTTTCCAAAAATATGTGCAGTATAGTGCTGCATCCATTTTCAATAAGCTATCATTCGAATTCAAAAGTCTTAGCAGTAATTCACGCGTTTTTAAATCGGAACGGAAGAGCTTCCTCATGGGTCACTCCTCCTATTCTGTCAAGGAGTTCCTTGAAAAATTAAGCTGATTCTTATTGCATTGTTCATTTCGTTTACTTAAACTTATGGACTGACTTTTTTCGGGTGCACATCACCTTCATGCTTTTTCTTTTTACGAGATGCTACGCGCTTAGGTTGACCATGTTGTTTACAGTGACTAGGACGTTATCAAAGTATGTGAGAAACAAGGAGCCTCGGGGGTCCGCTCTGTAAAATTGGATCTTTGATAATCACATCGACACACAAGAGAGGGGTAAGCCGACACAGCATTTGCGTCGTCAGGTAGTAATCCCTGGGTACTAATCGCCTGCACAGCACTAACAATATTAGGTCTCTCCGATCTTACTTGAAAGAATGACATCAGGGACATTTGGGTTTAAGGGCCACTGAAAGTGTTTCTGTTGAGTAATTGATACACAAGAAGATCCATAAACTTCCCTACCCTTGGGTGGTTCTGGAGGAGTTCCCTCACCATAATTCCAAAACAAGGAGAAATACTAGAGATGTCAGCAGCTGATTTTGCCCTACCAACTCCATCAGGAGCGCAGGACTCAGCAGTACAAGACACAACAACTTACCGACTTACTTCAGGAAGGGGTGGGTGAGGAGTAAACATACCCGACTGCTCACCATATTGTGTAAAAGATTCTTTATTTGGCACTGCAGAGATTACTGCAGGCTTGGCAACAGTAATTATGGTACCGTGCAGCAAGGACAGACTCAGTAAGTATGGGGCCGTAAGTTGTACGCCCATCTGTGGTTCCATTACATCCGGGGAACTAACATCATAAGCAGTGGAAGCGATATCATCTAACTTCAACTTTCGATACTGTTCAGATGAGAGATGGAATACAAATACCCACTGCAGACAGTTACATTTTAGATGTCCACTTCCATTATTGAGAAAGCACGAATCCGCTTGTCTGCTATATGTCACATGAATGAAGTAACCTCATATGTGTAGATGGGAAGGAATGTTGTGTTTGGCTAACATCTCCACTAAACTAATACTGATAAAATACTACAACCTGTATTGAATGGACCAGCACTTGGGGCGTATAGACCTCACATCACAATAAGGGAGCTAAATCTCCTTAAGTAAGTTGTTGTCAACATGCGGCAGTGGACTGAAACCTTGGAGATTTATGTTATCCAATTATGCGTTAGCAAGAAATATCATCCACATGGAAGCGTCATTGTGCTAAAATGGGACTTGAGGACGACGACGGAAAAGCATTCTACCGCCTTGAAATGGAATCAAGAACATCACGAAAAAGACATATTGATTGGCGACTCCATAATGTGCTGTGTGCACAATGATCATGTAATAAGGAAAATTAGAATGAAGGTCAGCGTTGGCCTTTATTTTGATGATTTATTAACAGCAACATTGATTTTGGATCACATAATGTTTATCTTCAGTGCTGGAAGTTAAAAATTTTCACGTAGCGATCACTGAATAAGAGACAAAAGGCCACAAATACAACTGAGTATAAACCAACTGTTGGCAAGAACATAAATTTAGCGTACCAATTACAGCTCGTAGGCACTAGTATCTAGTTAGAAGCAGTAACAGAAGCTATGAAACGATCACAATAACTGAAGCATCTGTTTACATTCAGCTATACAGTAGACCTCGGTGTGACAGGGGTTGGGAACGCCCTCTATGTGACATGTGTCACGTGAAGACTTAACATGGCATCAAAGCTCTCTAAAACTCAGTTTCACATAATCAACTACTAAATATTACCGAATATCCGACTGAATATCTCACATCTAAGTACCCATTCCAGTGTCCAATAGGCACAATGTTTTAGCAAGTAGCATTATTGCCCTCGTCACGTGATGGTAGTTACACTGTGATTGCTTGTCGAAGTATTGTGCCTATAGAATGCTGACGAACAGTTGTTCACCTGTGAATCATTTCAAAGTGAAGTTGACTGTCAGAAGCTGTGGGCTCTTACCAAATATCTAGGCTATCTTTAACGTTTTTCGTACTTTTATTGCTTCTGCCAGTCAACATATACCGGTAACCTCATCTACAATTCATCACGTAGCATAATGTTTCCAAAGTCTTAGCCCATTACCATCTTCCCGATCATTGCTAGTCAACGTGACTTGTGCAGCACACTAGCGGGCGTTCCAGCTTTCATGGTGGGTGGTACATGGTACGAATTAAAAAAAAAATTATTAGTTTTCATAAAATATTGACATATAGTGATGGTAACTAAGTATTATAAAGTTTAACTTGCTGTAACTCTACTTTATAAATTGTATAAAGTAAAGTTACCTCCCTATCTTATAAATCAACATTACTGTGAAAGAGATGGGCTGTTACAAAAATTTTTCTATTAACAGAGACACACAAATTGGCTGTGGGTAATTAAAAGTGACTACTTTGCTCTATATTGACTAGTTCTACAGTGTTCAGATAAACGCCTCCTGCAACACTAAGGACGATATGCCACATTATATCGGGTTATGTATCTATGCCTTTTTTCGAGAATGGACGCTATGTCATTACTTCATTTTTTTGACTACACCAAAGAATATTTGTACTTCTAGGTATTCACACTCTGTCTTTGTTTCAAATGATTTCCGTAACGATCATATAACATGTCCACCTTTGAAAATTATAATGTGTCAGTGAAGTTCTCACCATGCACACATTACTGTAGCTGTGCTAAAATACAGCTTATTTATATAACTACTTTTCAGACAGACTCTTAGGAAAGTTGTGTGTGTTCTATTCATACATTTTATGGGTCGTATTTGCGAAAAATGTACTTTTGATCTATTTTTGTACTGTATAAGTACTACAATTTTAAAAACCTTTTAGAATTTCCTCTTATTCTTTTTGTTGCCTGTATGCATTTTAGATTCGTTACTCTTTTGTGCCTTACAGTTGTCTCAAGTAAAGATGATTAATATTACTGAAACCGCAAGAGAATACAATGGTACAGCTGATGTCGGAAGTATAGTATTTTTTTTTCAAAAATACTGACAGTCGTACACAGTAACTAGGAAGTTTTAAACTCAGTTTCCTTTCACCCTTCAGTTATGTTACTTTTAGTTACAAATATTCGATTAAAATTGTACATTTTACTTTATTTTTCATCATTTGTTAAATGAGTTTCCTCATAAGAATACCTTACCAGTAAGCTTTCCTGTTTAGGGTTCCATACCTCAGTCGGTAAAAACGGAATCCATATAGTATCACTGCTGTCTTTCCGATAGTTATGATCCCTTTGTTCTCAGGAACTTACAGAAACAGGAACTTGAAATATACATCATACATTACGGTGCACGGACGTTTGGGGATGTAAGTAATTGAAGTTTCTAAAAATGCAATCAAGAGATAGGGCTATTATGTCACATATTTTGATATTCCAAATCTCACTCAGCAAAACCTATAGATAATGTACTTATATGTATGTTGGGCCTAATGTTCTAGCAATAAGGCAAATGCATAGATATCTAGAGGTAGCGGGATCGAATCTCGGTCGACTGCAGAGTTCATAGACTTTGCTTTATCCTCCGCGGTATGAGGAGTGACCAGAAACAACACTTGGTTCGGATTTCACATTAAACTGTAGGTCCCCTCTCCCTGCTTCGATTACTGAGGTAGGTGAAGGAGGCACAAGTTGCAGAACTGGTGTCCAATTAAAAGAATTGCACTAGGTAATTGAGGCACATGAATATATTTTTATTGTCTATACACATAATTAGGTTTGTGCGGCCCCACTCGCATTTGTCAAGTTTATAAATTAATGTAACAATTTCTGTGTGATACGAAAAATATGTACTACTCTGCTATGTAAATATTCTACATGTCAGCCTTCTTGTATCTTTTATATCTTCTGTATCAATATTATTGGTCTAAATGGCTCCTCATTTTATCTGTATTTGCCACACTGAGTTGTCACTTGACTGGGTTTTGGCCAAATACACTACTAGCCATTAAAATTACTACACCAAGAAGAAATGCAGATGATAAACGGGTATTCATCGGACAAATATATTATACTAGAACTGACACGTGGTTACATTTTCACGCAAGTTGGGTGCATGGATCATGAGAAATCAGTACCCATAACCACCTCTGGCCGTAATAACGGCCTTCATAGGCCTGGGCATTGAGTCGAACAGAGCTTGGATGGCGTGTACATGTACAGCCGCCCATGCAGCTTCAACACGATACCACATTTCATCAATACTAGTGACTGGCATATTGTGACGAGCCAGGTGCTCGGCCACCATTGACCAGAAGTTTTCAGTTGATGATAGATCTGGAGAATGTGATGGCCAGGGCAGCAGTCGAACATTTTCTCTATCCAGAAAGGCCCGAGCAGGACCTGCAACATGATGTTTTGCATTATCCTGCTGAAATGTAAGGTTTCGCAGGGATCGAATGATGGGTAGATCCACGAGTCGTAACACAACTGAAATGTAACGTCCACTGTTCAAAGTGCCGTCAGCGCGAACAAGAGGTGACCGAGACGTGTAACCAATAGCACCCCATACGGGTGATACGCCAGTACAGCGATGACGAACACACGCTAGCAATGTGCGTTCACCGCGATGTCGCCAAACACGGATGCGACCATCATCATGCTGTAAGCAGAACCTGGATTCATCAGAAAAAATGACGTTTTGTCATCCGTGCACCCCGGTTCGTCGTTGAGTATACCATCGCAGGCATTCCTGTCTGTGGAGCAGCGTCAAGGGTAACCGCAGCCATTGTCTCCGAGTCCATCCTGCTGTAAACGTCGTCGAACTGTTCGTTCTGATGGTTGTTGTCTTGCAAACGTCCCCATATGTTGATAAAGAGGTCGAGACGTGGCTGCACGATCCGTTACAGCCATACGGATAAGATGCCTGTCATCTCGACTGCTAGTGATACGAGGCCGTAGAGATCGACACGGCGTTCCGTATTACCCTCCTGAACCCACCGATTCCATATTCTGCTAAAAGTCAATGGGTCTGGAACAACGCGAGCAGCAATGTCAGGATACGATAAACCGCAATGGCGATAGGCTACAGTTGGACCTTTATCAAAGTCGGAAACGTGATGATATGCATTTCTCCTTCTTACACGAGAAGACATCACAACAACATTTCACCATACAACGCCGGTCAACTGCTGTTTGTGTATGAGAAACCGATTGGGAACTTCCCTCGTGTCAGCACGTTGTAGGTGTCGCCCCCGGCGTCAACCTTGTGTGAATGCTCTGAAAAGCTGATCATTTGCATATCACAGCATATTCGTCCTGTCGGTTAAATTACACGTCTGTAGCGCCTCATCTTCGTAGTGTAGCAGTTTTAATAGCCTGTAGTGTAAATATAATTTAGCCGAACATTAAGAACTGTTTCCTGTTTAATGTTATAATCGAATTTAACTGAGTTCGTGATCGACTCCTATTTAGGTAGAGTTGTGCTGTCCCCTTCCGTCCTTAATTTATCCATTGTGGTTGTGAAGAAAAGCTCCAGTGGCGCCGGTGGTAGAAAATGTATTAGACACTGATAGCGTAAGAATGAAGGTAACGAGTATTCGAAGACACGTCACACAGCTGGGAACGCAGTTTCCCATAATCACTTGGTCACCTTATGGATTCCTTCATGAACCAAGGAGGGAGTAATCCCGTGAGTTAGCTGCCCCATGAAATCTCTGCCGGCATCCGTAATGACCAGTAACTTCCAAGGTAAACTTTTTGTTTCGATGCGCAACTAAAGGTTCACCCCAAGCATCTGCCTTCTCTCATTTATGAGGTAAAGTCTCGTCTAATAGTATGAATCTTTGTGGAAAAACCATGTATTCAGGAACTTATGTATGCAAGGACATTTTCTCAACTAATGGCTTCCAATAACGTGCATCTACAGACAAACTGTATACTGCGAATGTGATGTATTTTTGTATAAAAATACTTCTGTTGTCCTTTACGCTTCCTTTCAATTGTCTTGAACTACGGAAACGTCTGATGAAGAAGCAGAATCAGTGATAGAGTATAACCATGAATATAAGTAAGTCTTGAGAGTAAAAAAATTTAATTTTCGAAAATACTTTAATGTAATTGTGGTTTTGATATACTTATTATTTCTGTATAACTGACAAAAAAATACTACTACTGATACCCAACAGCTATGGAAACTACAGGATCTTAATTTAAAATTTGTTTTGGACAGACAAGCATGACTAAAGAGAAAAATACATTACTGTGCTAAGTGTTAACTTCTGAAACAATGGTTATGTAAACACAATGTTGTTAACTTTGAAACTGTCACACTCATCTTGAAATAACTGAAGAGTAACAATGAAAACCAATGTGATTGCATCCAAGCAACAATGCGTAACGAATCGGAGGTGCAGCAAATTTTTATTTTTTATCATAAATCCTTTAAATCTGTGCGCAATAGACGTAAAAAAAATAACCCCTCTTTTGGTTTGGTAACTAACAGGTGAGAAATGGTAGCAACCAGAAATGTAAGTAGTGAGAGGTGTGACGTGTATTCATGCGTTTCAGGTATCTTACTTGCTTCGTGTCCATGTGGGCATTGTAACATGTCTTTACCTTAATGAATAACTATCATGACGCATTCATTGCATGTATTTTCATTATTTTTAAGTACGATCGAAACGTGTGCCCACTACCGTTAATTGAAGTTTTTTATACTTAGCTGATTCTGTTACTGGTCTCATTGTTTGCTTTACGGCAGGTCTTCCCAACCTTTTCTGCTGGCGGACCCATCCTTTAGTCGAAAATCCATGGCGGACCTCTACTCAGTCAAGAGCACAGTAACTATAAATTTCAGAGCGAAACCCATGCGAATTGAAAGCTTCTTAATGCTAGTACCATGTTCCCAATGAACCCACTCCCCCCCCCCCCCCCCCATCCCCCAATTCATGAAGTATCAATAGTCTTTGGTTTAGAGACGAATGAAAACAACTTTAAATTGACGATCCAATTTGAAATCCCACTGTATTGAGACACTTACTAGTTGATTTACTCCCTTTGTTCAAGACACTATAGCCTGATTAAAATTACTTAGTAACTGACATTTCACACCTTGGAGCTGCCTTCCTCCAAGAGCAATCAACGTCACATCCAAGCTATTCGCTGTTGACAATCTGCCGCTTGTGGTCTGTTCACTTCCACTGTTTGGCTACTGTTGTGTAAAGAGTATGCATATTTCGCAACAGTCGTGTGTGTGTGTGTGTGTGTGTGTGTGTGTGTGTGTGTGTGTGGTGTGTGTCTGTGTGTGTGTGTGTGTGTGTGTGTGGTTTTTCGTGAAATCCGAAGAAAAATGTTTAGATGTATGTAAAGTCTATGGGACTTAACTGCTGAGGTCATCAGTCCCTAGTCTTACATACTATTAACCTAAGTTTAACTTCCGCTAAGGATAACATACACACACACACACACACACACACACACACACACACACACAAACACGCCCGAGGGAGAACTCGAACCTCCGGTGGTAGCGGCCGCGCAATCCACGATACGACGCCTTAGATTGAGTGGCCATTCCGCGCGGCTATGTAGGAAAGAGGCAGACCCATGATTCGGGACACAAACACATCACGAAAGAAAATATGCCAAGGAATTGCATTTAAGGAACTATTGTGACCATCTATTGTGCAATGTGTGGGAATACATTCACCCAGTTTACATGCCTTTCCAAAACCGGATTTCGTAAGCCCATGTCCCAGTTCCGCTTTTGGTTGGTCAGGTAAACACTTCAAAATCGATTCTTGAAATCTGCTTTTATAAAGCCATTTTCCAGTTCCCCAATCGATTTTTGTGCCAAGGTAAACAGCTCGGAAAGTCTTGTTATTTTTACGCCTTTGCGTATCTACTGAACGGCAGATGTCAGCCCATGGCCGGCAGCTAGCAGGTGGCGTAGCAACAGTGAGTGTACTGTCTGTTGGTAGCTGGCAACTGGCAGGCGACGAGGCAACAGTTTAGCCACAGTTAACAACTTCAACTACACTACTGGCTATTAAAATTGCTACACCACGAAGATGACATGCAACATGGTTGTAAAGGATCGTACTGTCACGTCGATCTCTTAGTCAACAGATGGGGACATTTGCAAGACAACAACCATCTGAACGAACAGTTCGACGACATTGGCAGCAACATGGACTATCAGATCAGAGACCATGGCTGCGGTTACCTTTGACGCTGCATCACAGACAGGAACGCCTGCGATGGTGTACTCAACGACGAACCTGGGTGCACGAATGGCGAAACGTCATTTTTTTTGGATTAATCCGGATTCTGTTTACATCGTCATGACGGTCGCATCCGAGTTTGGCGACATCAGGGTGAACGCACATTGGAAGCGTATCACCCGGCGTGACGGTATGGGGTGCCATTGGTTACACGTCTCGGTCACCTCTTGTTCGCATTGACACTACTTTGAACAGTGGACGTTACATTTCAGATGTGTTACGACCCGTGGGCCTACCCTTCATTCGATCCCTGGGAAACCCCACATTTCAGAAGGATAATACACGACCGCATGTTGCAGGTCTGTACAGACCTTTCTGGATACAGAAAATGTTCGACTGCTGCCCTGGCCAGCACATTATCCAGATCTCTCACCAATTGAAAACTTATCGTCAATGGTGGCCCAGCAACTGGCTCGTCACAATACGCCAGTCACTACTCTTGATGAATTGCAGTATCGTGTTGAAGCTGCATGGGCAGCTGTACCTGTACACACCATCCAAGCTCTGTTTGACTCAATGCCCAGGCGTTGGTTGTTCTGTGTACTGATTTCTCAAGATCTATGCACCCAAATTGCCTGAAAATGTGATCAGATTTCAGTTCTAGTATAATGTATTTGTCCAATGAATACCTGTTCATCATCTGCATTTCTTCTTGGTGTAACAGTTTTAATGGCCGGTAGTGTACTACTTGGACACTATATCGTGGCAGTCAGCCTCGACTGTAAACAAATTAGGAAAACAAATAAACAGTCTCTCTTATTTCTACATAAGAAGACAAAGCATTTCACAGCATTTTTCTAAAGAAAAAACAATTCTGGCAGAGGAGGTTTACCTTTCACAAGGTGGTACGTGAAAAGTCGTCATTTGTCTACGCTCGAAGCCAGTTGCCACAATATAGTGTCTGAGTAATAGCAAGTAATTGTAATTGAAGTGTAGATAAGAGCTATTTTTAAGAGAGAGGAAGGAATATATTTTAATGAAAAGAAATTACCCTTTGAGATCATTGTAATTTTCGTAACAAAAATATCAATGCCAACAGAATTCAATTAATAATTCTTTTGTTAATGATAGAAGACAGAAACAAAATTCCTTCAGAGTTTTAGTTCAGGTACGTTCACTGAGCAACTACGAAGAAAAATGCTTTTCTTCCTTATTGTAGATGAGTCTGTAGGAATAATAATGGAATCCTAATGTGATGGTCTAGGGTGCTTCTGCTGACACCATTTTGAAACCTTCGGTACTTAGTTTTGTGGGCAGCATACATCGAAAATCCAGATTCACACACCTATGTTGTGGCAATCCGAAGAAGTACAAGTTTTGCATTTTCAGCAAGGGGTTAGTGTTTCTTGTTCTCCAAACGGATCCAAAAGTGTGAGTAACCGTCAATGTGAAAACTTCAAGGTAGGGTCTGTGGCAGTTTCTATCAACAACTCATATTCATTTCATGATAGAATGTTCGGCTTTTTGGATACAGTGAATGGGTTGACCCCCCATTCGTATTGCTGCAGCTTCTCATCTTCAGCTGTTGGGAAATAATGCTCCAACAATGACATCAAGCTTCGGAGATGTTCCATGGTTTGATGAAACAAGTTCTTCCCAAAAACCAAAGTTTTGTTTTGCAAACACTCCTTGAGAAGAGGAAAACACTCAGCCTTCCCCTCCTAGGCACTCTCGGCCCAAAAATTGATTTTCCTCTTGAATGTTCGAACTTTGTCAATAGCGGTGACCTTTGTTACACTTTGTCCTTGGAGTGAGATGCTCATTTTGTTCATTTTGGAGAAAATATCTGACAAATAGGCAAGTATACACAACAATTTTTGTGATTAATATGGTCTCCTAATTGGTGTTATGCTCCAAAGGAGAGCTAAGTCTTCCAATCTTAAGTCGTACAACCGAGAGAGTGCATTCCCACGTGAGAGCCACCTCACTTTTGTGTGGAGAAGCAGGGAACGATGAAGGTTTCCCATATCTTCACACTGTATTGTGAAAAGTGTTAACTTCAACTACCTTGATTTTATGTAGTTAATGATTTGAATGGATTCGTCTAAGATTTTCTTGAATGAAACAAGCATTTGTTTCGTAGCTAAACCGTAACTGTGGAGAGCACAATGACTACTGCTGCAGTTCTTGGCGCTTTCTTTTATTTTCGTTATTGCTCCGACTGTAGGACCCGTCATAGCTTTTGCACCATCTGTGCACACATCTATGTCATTAGACCATGAAACTTCGTTAGTCCTTAAAAAACATGCAATAGTCCGAATTTCAGCACCTGTTGTGTTGGCAGGTAGTGGTGTGCACAATAAGAGGTCCTCCTCAAAACATCCAGAATATTCATAACGTACAAAAGCCAATAATGTCTCTAATCCTGCAACATCAGTGGATTCATCTGTCTGCAGAGAAAATGAATTCTGTTGGATGCGATAAACAAGAGTGTCTTTCACATCATTTGACAAGTCAACAATGCGTCTCTTGCCAGTATTGTTTGATAATGCCACCGAAGATACAAGCTTTACTGCCTTTTCCTCTAGCATGCAAGAAACAATATCATTAACACACGGCTTTAGGAGATTTTCTGCAATGGTATGAGCTTTGCCTGCTTTTGCCACTCGATAACTAACGAAGAAAGACGCTTTTAATGAATTTTCATTAATTGTTTTTGCATGAGTTTTAATGCAATGCTGAGAAGCAGCTAGTTCAGCAGTATTCCTTTTGAAAAAATCGATGTCTTCGGCCTGGAAGTCCGTGTGAGTACCTGCAAAATGACGTCGCAATTTAACTGGAACCATTGAACTGTTCGGAAGGACTCACGTACAAATTACACACTGAGCTTTACCCTCCTTTGTCTCCATAAAGTCCATTTCTAAATAGCTTTCTTTGTACTTACCCTTCTTGGTTATTCCACTTCCACAGGATATTGCAACCAGTGGAGTACTTGCAGCGTTTTCACATAATAAATCCGGCTGTGGAGCTTCTTGTGATTGTTCTTCCTTTGGTCGTCCTCCCTCCCTCATTCATTTCAACTGTAAACTTCCCTTGTGAAGGCGATGGAGAAACTGCACCTTTCTTCAATGATCCTGACTTCAGTCACCGATCCATGTTAGAAGTAATAAACTGGTCAAAAATCGACTTATGTAATAGGTAGTGCTCTGACAAAGCAAATTTAACATTTAATGATGTCTGGGGCCGCATACGTGCCAGCGAGCGCTGTGATTGGTCGACAAAGCTCGCTCCGCGCATGCGTAAAAGGTTTCTAGCGCCGTGATCCAGCGCACAAACGACCCCCATATTGTTGCGAAACAGTCGATAAGTAAAGCCGCATTCTGCGGCACTAAACTGTTTATGCGTTCTCACTTACGAACCACAAAGGCTGCTTAGGAATACGACCTGAAATAAAAGTACACATGTTTTTCACACGAAAAAAATAGTGACGAATTTTATTTTCACATTTTTATTCAATAATTTTACTCATTATTTTACACGATTTGGTGTTAAGGTGGCCGCGGACCCCCTAGAAAGAGCCGGCAGACCCCTAAGGGGTCCGCGGACCACAACTTTCGGAAACCCTGCTTTACGGAAATGTGGCTTCAGTCTCCGGATTTGACTATACAAAGAAATATAATATTTCCAGATTTGCTGAGGTGATGGTTAAGTAACTACCAAATAAAACAGATTTTCCATGGAATCTTTTGTATTAATTGAGTCGTAGATGATTTTTCAAAAACTATGCCTCACTAAAAGTTACACAAGATTATTCTTTCAACAGCTAAACGTGACTACTCATTCCAACAGATTTTCCCACACTCCGTCATACTACAGTTCCTGTCACATGTGAATAACATGAACGACAAAGATCCCATTATGTATATAACTTAAAGAACTTACTAATTGCCACGGACATTCAATGGATACGTTTGAAACTGTTTTCACATAAATTGCGTTTAATAACTATGAATGTTTGAGTAAATATTTATGTAAATGACTTCAGAAAATCGGTATATTTATGTTAATTAAACAAACATGTATTCAAGGAAATGGTCCTTCACAATTTCCATAAAGAACAGTTTTACACAAATTTGCTATTTAAATTTATGTGAAGATATCGATACCCATGGTATCATGATTTCATAATACGAAGGTCATTCACTAATTGAAGAGACAAATTGGTCTGGAGGAAAAAGCGTTTGTTTTTCCAAAACAATGCTTTTCTACTTTTCAACATAATCCCCTTGAACATTGATGCACTTGTTCCAAGGGGCTATAGGCCTTTTTATTACGGCTGCAAAGAATTCTTTATCTTGATGTTTGGACCAATTTCCCACAAACATTTTCACATCCTCGTTGTCCTGGAACCTCTTCCCACGTAATGCCTCCATCAGTGCACCAAACAAATGGAAATGAGTAGGTGCTAAATCAGGACAGTAAGGTGGATGAGGCAGTACTTCCTAGTCCATTTTATCGTTGGTTTCACGGTATAGTTGAGCAATATGAGAACGTGCGTTGTCTTGCTGCAGAACCACACCTCTCCTCTCAGATCGATGATGTCTCTCTCTCGCGGCTGGCTTCATCCTCTTTAAAAGCAAATCCGAGTAGTATTGGCTGTTCATTTTACGCTGCTCTTCGAGATAATCACAAAAAACTGGGCCTTCAGCATCCCGAAACGCCGACAACATGACTTTTCCTACTGAGGCTTGGATTTTGAAGTTTTTCTTGACAGGCGAGTTGGTGTGCTTTCACTCCATGCTTTGTCTTTCTGATTCTGGCTTAAAATTTTGTTGAGAAAGCACCACCTTCTCTTTCATAACTTCCTTTACCTCTGTGCCCACTGTGAACCTCGTTTCCTCGTGTAGCCGCATCAACTCCTTTGGGACCCATCTTTTCCATGTTTTGCGGTACTTCAGCTTCTTATAGATAATGTTATGAACTGAACCAGTACCAACTTGAACCTTATCAATTATCATTTCCACAGTCACACGGCGGTCGGCACGAATAATGACATCAATTCCACTTTCAAGTGAGGGAGTTGAAACTGGAACTAGAATGTCAAACGGTGTTCGTGAGCTACTGTGTCGCGACTATTTTTAAATTGTTCTACGCACATGTAAAAATTTTACAACCTCCTCTATAAACTTTAGACATTATACAGTATATATTCACTGGTGTCTTGTCTTCAGAAAGTAGAAAACCTATAACAGAACGCTGTTCAACTAATATGCACGCTTCGAGCGAACTCGCCAGCTTTAAATGTGTTTTTAGGTTATAAACAAAACAGTGTTGATACATCAACTGATGAGGGCTCATCACAGTGATGCCAACTTTAAGTCATAAAAGTACCATACATTCCCTACTAACAGTTTTTCCCCAGACCAATTTGCCTGTCTAATTACTGAATGACTCTCGTATGTATTAGGTATGGTTATATCACAGCACCAATAAAGAAGAATAGAGCAGGGATTTCGCTTCGAACCATGCTTACTCCTAGTGTTACCACTCACATTTTTGTAAACTGAATGAAGTAGTCAGATTTTTTTAAAAATCGTTGTTGTACGTTTACTCAGCTGTTCTGTCACTTCAACATGTACGTTTCCTTAATTGTTTCAACAAAATGGTAAGGACAGGCATTTAAACGACGTAGTTTCAAACCACACCAAACCACAACAAAACAGGATTCGACCCCACCACCTTAGCTACATGAGGCAGCCCGAAGCCACCGAGGTTGGCTGAAACGTTTGTAGAGACGGATGCGACAAGCAGTACGAACAGTGGCTGACTTTCAGCAGTGTAAGAGCATTGCCCGCGGTTACTGCCACAATGCTACGTTTATAGCACCAACAGCCATTACAGTGATTCACGTCAGGGAATAGCTGGATGCCGTAAAAGTCAACAGCACCTTCGGGACCACTAAAGTACAGCGCAGAAATGTCACACAAAGATGTACAGCGACGCAGTGCAGATCAGGTTACACCCTCCATCACGTCTTGCGCAATCTCGTATTAGAGAGGGAAACGAGCTGCAGAATATTCTACGCCCGTTAATAACTCTAGTCTCTTCATGTCATTGCCGTATATGTTCTCAACAGCTGAACTGAAAGTTGTATCTCTAGCGTGTCGCATCGTAAGTTCATAAGTGATCTGCAGAGAGTCTGTGTACCTAGGGAGTAAAATTTGCCGTGTGAGCAGTTTTACTGCTTGAGCTTCCACACAGAAATAAAGACATTTACGCTAGAAAAAAAATAACAGCATTTTACCTTCAAGTAGCTATGCAGGAGGGGTATATTTTACCACCGAAGGTGTCTGCCTGATTTATTGCTAGTGAAGAACGAAACTGCAAAACGTATGACGGCTCGTAAATTGCAACAGAATGATTGGAATTTAACATCCTATAAAAGACTTGTGTGAAGCTTGTTTCTCTGAGAAATGTAGGGAACACAATATGAATGTCAATTAACAACTGAGGAATGGGTGTAGAAATGATCACGTATTGCACCATCTCTAATGCTTTGAGCCATAAGTTTTATTCCCACGAGACACACTTTAACTGAATGAAGATGCAGTAGCTGGCGCATGAAGCGATAAAGTGGATTGAGTTACGAACAACAGATGGTAGTACTAATAATTCCTATAATCTGCAATTGTGCATAATGAATAGTTTTGGACTCTTATCGACTGCTGAAATTAGATATGAAGATATTGTCATCGGGCCTGCACACGAAAGCTCGCATTTTTCGTTGGTTTATTGTTACTAATCGTTCATAATTTATTTACAATAATAAGAGAAACCTCTTAATACTAAGCTATCACTACATACTCAAAATATCAGTTTATTAGCAACATTTAAGATACGTTATATAAGTTGAGACCTCCCATTAGAAAAATTTATGAATTACTCTGCTGGTAAACCTCTTACGTTATTTGATTTTCAAACAGCTGAGCAAAACTGAAGGTAATCAGACATTTCTCTCTTTACTTATTCTGATCAACACTAAACTGACACACAATATTTTTAGCGTAACGCAATCTAATTTTCAATAATCCCTACAAAAGATTGGCCCTGACTAACAATAACCTATACCTTTCATGAATCACGTACCTCAAAAAAATCTTCGTTACTTGAGCTACTGCAATACAGCGAGCGCCAATACTGCCAGCTAAATAAAAAACTCCAACTACTGAAGGCACTAACTACTGATAGGCATAGTTAGCAAATGAAAGATTTTGATAGAGAACTAACAATGTATTTACCTCAATAATGTTCGAAGGTCATCATCATGATATCCAGTATTACAAATTTACTCTTTCTGATGGACACACGTCCAGATCGTCCGCTCTCAAAATTCTGCCATCTGTCTCCCCACATTCACCACTGCTGGCGGCTCACCTCCAACTGTGCAACGCTACTTGCTGTTCACAAACCGTGCAGGGACGTTCAGCTACGTATCCACTCTTAAAGAACGCATATAGAATCATGTTGGTGTAAGGGATGATGAGAACTTACGGCATGTGACGGCAAGTGACAAATGCTAAATAGTGTGTAGTGGGGCTTTTTGTGTAAGTGGTTATACTTTAAGGCATAGCTGCAGACAGTACGATAATACGTTTTATAGGCACGGAAAGCTCAAACATCCAAAGGCCAGGGTTGTTAAGTGGTTCTAGGTGCTAGGAAGTGCAGTGTCACACACTTTTCTAGAATGATAGTTTGCACTAATGGAGTATGATATTTACAAGCACACCAGGAATAATGCAAATGAACCTTTTTACCACCTATTCGCCAAAAGCAGTGCTCTGCCCATCTTCCCACTCTCGCATACTGTGTCATCAATATTAGCTACTGCCTTTGCAAGGTCACGCACACAAGAAAGAATCGTAGCGGCTGAGAATTTCGAGCTTCTCGTAGCAAAATAAATAACTTTTCAGACAATTTACCATCCAGATTTACCAGTCAGCATAGTTGTATACTAAAAACAGCACTCTGACATCAAGCCACAAGTGGCCCATCGGGACCATCCGACCGCCGTGCCATCCTCAGCTGAGGATGCGGATAGGAGGGGTTTGTGGTCGGCACTTCGCTCTCCCGGTCGTTACGATGGTTTTCTTTGATCAGAGCCCCTACTTGTTGGTCGAGTAGCTCTTCAATTGGCATCACGAGGCTGAGTGCAGCCCGAAAAACGGCGACAGTGCATTGCGGCTCGGATGGTCACCTATCCAAGTGCCGGCCACGCCCGACAGCGCTTAACTTCGGTGATCTGACGGGAACCGGTGTTACCACTGCGGCAAGGCCGTTGCCATAATTGTACACTCAAGTGTCTACGTATTGTTATTAGTTAATTTTGATAGAACTCCCTTGCTACCTTTAATTCCCAGGGTTCCTTTCATATGCATTACCTCTTAAAATCCCGACTGGTCGCAGTTGAAAAGAAATTCGTTACTGAACGAAAGGATAAGTTGTTTACCCCATCTAGGTGTGCGTACCTTTAACGCTTAAACTCTGGAAAGAGGTACCAGTCCGAGAGCGGAACGGTGATCATGTGGAGAAAAAATTCATTCTGGTATCTGTCATATGTTCTTGTTAGTTAGTTACATGTTCCATAGATCACACCAACGATTCTGTTATTGAAATTATGAAATTACGTCGTACGAGTCAGTTCACAGGATATGTATAAATGACTAGTGCTAACTTCAATGAACGCATTATTTTTAGTCCTATTCATGCAACTACACTAAAAAACAAGATTTTGTTTAGGATCTCAGTAACGTCCTTCCTCCAGTTCAAGTTTCAATCAGTATGCACGCAGAAAAATGTGAAAAATGGTTCAAATGGATCTGAGCACTATGGGACTTAACAGCTGAGGTCATCAGTCCACTAGATCTTACAACTATTTAAACCTAACTAACCTAAGGACATCACACACATCCATGCCCGAGGCAGGATTCGAACCTGCGACCGTAGCGGTCACGCGGTTCCAGACTGAAGCGCCTAGAACCACTCGGCCCATCCGGTCGGCCCAAAACTGTGAAGCCTCCTACACTATTTTCTAACTTATGTGCATGTGCAACGTTAATTGTTTGTTATACAGAACTGAATGCAGCGTGGTTTTTTGAAAATTTAGGGACAGTCCATTCTCAGAAGGCTACTAAATATTCTTTTGAATAACATCATCACTATCCTCTTCTGTTGCTGTTTCTCTAACGGGATTCCTTTCAACAGTAGTATTGTGGGCAAGAAGTACGAATTCTGCGTGTTAAATGTTAAGTGGAAGGTCATTCACATGTATAATGAAAAGGAGTGGGCCCAAAATTGAACCCTGTGGGACTTTCTCCGTAATTTCTCACACAAATTATCTACCTTTCCAGTATTTTTTGAGTTACTCAGCTCAGCGTTTTGCATTCTGCGCTGTGGCTGTAGATCCATATGACACATGTTTGCGCAAGCGAACTTCATTATTGTTCTAAGTGGACAGCTCCTAAACATTTTTCAGACTACATTTCCTGCATCCATTCTCTTATATATCGTCTCAGCAGTGATGCGATGAATGATCTTAAAACGCTCTGAATTTTGATTTATTTTCATTTCGTGATAGATTTCGTTTATACAAACGCCATCTGACCAGTTAGCAACAACAGCAAGGCAGCAACGTCAGTAATTATCGTCCTTTGTATTACGCTCTCTCAGCGCAGCTTCTCTTTCTAACGTATGACAAATGTGTGGTGCATTCAGTGCGTTATACAGTGCATTCCTTGTAACAGACCGGTTTAAAATCAGCGTAAATAGGTGGTTCATTCGAAGCATTTATACTTCCCTAATGAAAAATATTTGAACGGTGTTTCATCTGTTTGATTTAAAACCACATTTTTATGATCCATTTACATTTTAACAGCAGTATCTCATCTACCGAAATAAATATTTACATTAGCTCTAATATCGGTGAACGGTGCACGAATTATGTACGGCGTACTCATAGCGACACTTATGGAACAATGACGAATACTCGTCTAATTGTGGTTCACAATACATGTTTATATACATCAGAATAATTCTGGAAACTATTGCCATTAAATGGAAAAGAGAGATAATGAATTTGTTTTTAATCACAGTGCTTTGTCACGTACTTCTAATAATTGTGTTTCAGTGTCGCCATTGGCTACGTAACCTACGGAATTTTTTTAAAGTAGTGTGATTGAATCTATAGAATTTAAGTGAATGATTGCACCTACCACTGATGACTGTTTGCAAGTCACGATTTTACCATCACATCTGTGTGCTTCACAAAATTTCTTTGAAATAACGTAAAAGCTTGCCTTCTGCTTTTCTGTGTACGTGTGGTAGTCCGCGGTTCTATCACTAATATTCGATGATTCCAAAAAGTTAGGAATCATCACCACACTTTGTGCAAATTACGACTTATTGTCGTTTTGTACCTTGCTATGGCTAATGCGCTTTTTTAACCACACGACACCACAGGTTTTACCTATGAGAACCACCACTTTCAGCTGAGATCTACAATTATTTCCAGATCTGTAGACCTATAGAAGTACAGATCCATACATCTGATGATGACAGTGGATACAGTTCTAGAGTATGAACGTAAACCGGTAAAAGAAAAAGATTTAAAAAAAAAATTGTTTATGGTTCGAACCAGAAGGTCAGACAGTTGGTCTATAGTGTGCCTAGAAGGAACTGTATTCGATAACATATGTTACAGTACTCTTTTTCGAAGTTTATGCTTTTGCGGACCCCGTGGGGCAGAACACAGGGTTTGTTTCATTCACCTTTCATCTCGCTTATACGCTCTGAAATGAGAGATAAATCAGGAAGTTAGATTCGCTTATTTCAGGGGTGCCATTGCACATCGCAGACAGTTGTAACAGACAATCCAAGTAGACCGAGCTAGCCAGAGCAGTACTTAGTACAATGGACTGTAATTCAGGAGGACGACAACTCAAAGCTTCGTCCGGCGCTCCAGGTGTTGATTGTTCGTTATTTCCGTAAATCACTCCAGGCAGATTCCCGGACGGTTTCTGATCACCACGCATTCGACACGACGTTAAACGGTGATATTCTTTCCTTCCTTCAGGCCGGGTAGTCCTAGCCGAGACCGATTATGTGCTACGTCTCGAAAGCAACGGGTAAACTCAGGTCGCAGTCGTGTAGTAAGTAGGCTGTTTATGTTTTTTTTGTTTGTAACACCACTTCTGTATGAAAATCACTGGCTGTGCTGTGTGCAGTCTGTGGCTGGTTGGAATTGTTGTAATACTCGCCATTGTGGCGTTGGGCAGTTGGCTGTTAGCGGCGCGTAGCGTTGCGCAGTTGGTGGCTGAGCCGCCAGCTGTGGTGGATGTGGGGAGAGAGAGATGGCGGAGTATTGAAATTTATAAGACTGGATGTCATAAACTGCTATATATATTATAATTTTTGATGACTATTAAGGTAAATACATTGTTTGTTCTCTATTAAAATCTTTCATTTGCTAACTAAACCTATAGGTAGATAGTGCCTTCCGTAGCTTGAATCTTTTATTTAGCTGGCAGTAGTGGCGCTCGATGTACTGCAGTAGTTCCAGTAACCAAGATTTTTGTGAGGTAAGTCATTTGTGAAACGTATAGGTAAATGTTTGTCAGGGCCATTTTTTTGTAGGGATTACTGAAAGTCATATTGCGCTGCGCTAAAAAAATATTGTGTGTCAGTTTAAGCACAGTCATGTATAATTGTTCTAAGGGGGCGTTTCAGTGTCTACTCTCCGTCGCTTTCCTTTTCAGTCACACTGCAGCGTCCTCTGTATACTTTGCTCACCTGCATGTCGTTTGAGGAGCAAACAATCCAAAAATCGTCAAATCAAAGAGACACTGGTAAAGAATCATTCTTTCTGTCTGAAGTACCTACAAACATTTTTACGGTCTCAGTACTCCATTTCTCCTTTCAATGTACTTCCTCACGTTTCCGTGTAGAGCGTATACTCTAGTTACCATTTTGGAGCGGTATTTCTGTGACTTTGGGTTAGTACACTAAACTCATTCAAAGAACAGAGATTCTACTCCTTTTCAGCCACATACGTCACAGAACTGTTATCGAACTCTTGGCTGACATTTTATGAAGACATTCGACTGGAATAATAACAGACTGTTGACCGAAAGAGTAAAGACGATACGAAAGCATTAGCGTGTATACAGTATGTTGTCATAGAGAAGCCTCTCATATGCCTGTTTTCAAAACTCTTCAGTTTATCGTATTAGGACAACAGCTGCAACAAGGATCTTGGTTTTATTCTGGTTTAATCTATAACGATGTTTAGTTTTCACAGTTGTCGTTTGAAACGATTACGAAAAACTTAAAGAGTTCTGAAACAGGCATGATATTCCATCGAATGCCTATATACAAAATAAACGTAAGGCGAGTTAGAGCAATCAATCCTCCCTACCATTCGACCCCACCCTGAATTCCTCCGGCGTATCTCACAGGTCGAACGCTCCTGAGAGAAAGGACGTAGCGAAAAATGACGTGACCACTGTCTGTGTTTGGTTTTCGGGTTATCTTTAGAAGTCATAGAACAAAGAGCTTCGTTGAGTTTGGAAGGCAGTAGTTAGCTACTCCCAGATGTACATTTCAAGGATCGATCATATTTATTTTATCATACGATCACACAACAATCATAACTCATCCTTACAGTCTAGAAAAATTAACCGGGAGAACGTTAGAACTTTTGAATTTCGTCACGCTTTTGCCTTGATAAGAAGTCTCGTCTTCGCAGAGACCTCTAGTATTTGTCGAAGACCAATTCATCGAGTACTCGAAAATGTTGTATTCTGGTTACAGCAGTGATATCTCAGAGTGAATTATGCAAAAAGAATATATACTAAGTGTACATTCAAAGAAGTCTCAATGTCAATTATTTTTGATTGTCATCCGCAGAGACGCTCAACCCGTGAAGTTAGCGGAGAGCGCTAACGCGCTGCTTCCTGGACTCGGGTAGGCGCGCCAGCCCGGATCGAAGCCGCCCGGCGGCTTAACGACGGAGGCCAGTGTGCCAGCCAGCTTGGATGTGGTTTTTAGGTGGTTTTTCACATCCCCCTAGGTGAATAACGGGCTGATCCCCACGTCCCACCTCAGTTACACGGCTCGCAGACATCTGAACACATTCACACTATTCCATGGATTAAACTAGACACAGACTGTTGCGGCACACTAATTCCGTCCCAGGTTTCTCAGGGAAGAGACAACATATAACAAGCAACGCCAGGCGGGCGCGGACGGCAAAGAGAGCACCCAGCGCTCTCTGGGCGTAAATACTGGACAAGATCCTCCAATACGGCAGTCTCAGGTAGCACCTGAAGAAAAAAACGAGTTACGTGGCCGAAATATTGTGCCAGAGTGAAACAAACGTCCGGCAGTAGACTCGATTATTCCATATGTCAAGATCTCGCCGGGAAAGCCTGAAGAGTTAAATCATAATAATGTTCGATAGAAGTGTTATAAAAGTAAGAACATACTATACAGGCTTTAATAGCTGGTGTTTACTTCAAATGAAACTTCTAGGCTGAGATTCTATTGTTGTCATATAAAATTGCCCCTGACGTCTCGTCTCGGACTGCGTGAGACACCTTATGAAGTAAAGTGGCAACTGCATCGAGGGCTAGAAGTGCCCAGAATTTATAAAGAGTAAGTAGATATAGATCTTATCGCTTTTATTTTTTCGTTTCTTTCCATGGCTAAATTTCTAATAAGTTCTTTTATCAATTCGTATACTATGAATAGAATTTGCGAAAGCGATCGTGTTGTCCAGGAAGGAATTCTAACACTCGCAGCAATCTTGCTTATTCGCATTATTTATAGAGATGCTTAGGAGGCACCACCATTTGCAACATGATGCCGAAAGCGTTATTCTCTCGGGATCGAGAGCTAATCATGCATTCCATATCGTTTGACGAATATTTATGCTTTCTATACTTCTCAATAAATGCTGGAGATCCTCGAGACCTGTATGGGGCTGCCGCTTTACCACCAAACATGTCTGCCACAGTCGGAGACAAAACGTTAGGGGATAGCCTTATACAGGTTGCAACCAATTTCCCTTTGCAGACTTTGAGGAAAGGTTCATTACACCAAAACAATAATAAACGTCCAGTAAACTAAAATGCATACCTAGAGAGGTATAAGCACTTGCTAATATGTGTTTCACAGTAGGGGAGATGAACAAGCGCTCCTAGCCATTGAGGTATTCTTTTTAGAGTCCATGTTTTCTGGTCATTTTTTATTGTTTTGTTGTAAGGAACCAACCGTGGACGTCTGTAAAGTAAATTTAGCTACACCCTTCACATCGGCCACTGCCTCACAATTCGGAAGTTTCCACTGAAACAACTGTCACAGTCATGTACACTCCTGGAAATTGAAACAAGAACACCGTGAATTCATTGTCCCAGGAAGGGGAAACTTTATTGACACATTCCTGGGGTCAGATACCTCACATGATCACAGTGACAGAACCACAGGCACATAGACACAGGCAACAGAGCATGCACAATTTCGGCACTAGTACAGTGTATATCCACCTTTCGCAGCAATGCAGGCTGCTATTCTCCCATGGAGACGATCGTATAGAGATGCTGGACGTAGTCCTGTGGAACGGCGTGCCATGCCATTTCCACCTGGCGCCTCAGTTGGACCAGCGTTCGTGCCACCTGGCGCCTCAGTTGGACCAGCGTTCATGCTGGATGTGCAGACCGCGTGAGACGACGCTTCATCCAGTCCCAAACATGCTCAATGGGGGACAGATCCGGAGATCTTGCTGGCCAGGGTAGTTGACTTACGCCTTCTAGAGCACGTTGGGTGGCACGGGATACATGCGGACGTGCATTGTCCTGTTGGAACAGCAAGTTCCCTTGCCGGTCTAGGAATGGTAGAACGATGGGTTCGATGACGGTTTGGATGTACCGTGCACTATTCAGTGTCCTCTCGACGATCACCAGAGGTGAACGGCCAGTGTAGGAGATCGCTCCCAACACCATGATGCCGGGTGTTGGCCCTGTGTGCCTCGGTCGTATGCAGTCCTGATTGTGGCGCTCACCTGCACGGCGCCAAACACGCATACGACCATCATTGGCACCAAGGCAGAAGCGACTCTCATCGCTGAAGATGACACGTCTCCATTCGTCCCTCCATTCACGCCTGTCGCGACACCACTGGAGGCGGGCTGCACGATGTTGGGGCATGAGCGGAAGATGGCCTAACGGTGTGCGGTGTGGTTGCGAATGGTCCTCGCCGATACCCCAGGAGCAATAGTGTCTCTAATTAGCTGGGAAGTGGCAGTGCGGTCCCCTACGGCACTGCGTAGGATCCTACGGTCATGGCGTGCATCCGTGCCTCGCTGCGGTCCGGTCCCAGGTCGACGGGCACGTGCACCTTCCGCCGACCACTGGCGACAACATCGATGTACTGTGGAGACCTCACGTCCCACGTGTTGAGCAATTCGGCGGTACGTCCACCCGGCCTCCCGCATGCCCACTATACGCTCTCGCTGACGGTGGCGGTGCACAAATGCTGCGCAGCTAGCGCCATTCGACGGCCAACACCGTGGTTCCTGGTGTGTCCGCTGTGCCGTGCGTGTGATCATTGCTTGTACAGCCCTCTCGCAGTGTCCGGAGCAAGTATGGTGGGTCTGACACACCGGTGTCAATGTGTTCTTTTTTATATTTCCAGGAGTGTATATCAGAAGGTGATATGCACGCGTTAATTAACGTATTTCGTTAATAATGATAATAGTAACAGAAACACTCGTTTGGCATTTGAAGATGAGTAGCGTCCTCACGTGATATGCAAGATAGACTAACTCATTCTGAAACCATGACCACATGCGTGTCAGACAATCTTGTAGGTGGGGGTTATCAGTTTTATGTGAATTCGGCATATTTATAATATCTTCTGCTATTCACAAAAATAACTGAAATATACTCAATATACACAAAAGTCCATAGCCTGTCTCCAGATTGCGGAAAGAGACAACATAGGTGGTTTCTAAAGTTATAATAAACATAACAACGAAATTTTTGTCAGTAACATGAATAAATACTCTATATGAATTGGTTTGTGTGTTACTATTATTTATAGAAATTTCTGTGTAGACAGCACCTTATTTTATTTCAGTAAGTGTGCTTGGGCACAGAATCATTGTCAGATGAAGATTGGAGGAGCGATCAATACATAGCCTCAAGTCTAAACAGACAAGCTAGCTGCTTCATGTGCAACGTTTGATCAGAACTGTCTCTTACAAAAGCAGACACTGAACATCCAAAGCTTCTCCGAGGAACGACCGGAATTAGTGTTTATGGGTCCTTCAAGTTCTTCTGCGATTTCGGCCATCGAAAATTCCTGGAGTTATGTTGGTCGGTAATATCAAATGGTGCTGATGCTTGTTAGGCTCGTGTACAACCCGTAAAGAGATATACTTCCCAGGAAAAACTGCGAGTATCGACACGCTCTCTGATAACAAGCCCAAGACGTTTTGTTATTGTAGAGTCTTGAACCAAGGATGCGAGGGAGAGGATGTTGTTATGGGTGGCTGGTATCCTCTTTGTACAACACAAATGCACACCTGGATTAACACGTTTCTTTATTTACATGAACAGATAGCTACTACTTAAGTTGAATAAAGTCCATGAGTTGTGGTATAAGCCCCTCAGTAATAGTCCAATAGTCCTGTCGCAGATAATATCGGTAACCTGGCTGTTACAATCTTTAGTTTCGCTGAGATTGTCACTATGTAGCCAGTGACGTGAACTGAACCTGCACTGCAGCTAACAGACGCCAATCTGGAGTGTGAGTCAGTGAGACCCTCCGGCCAGCGGTGGCGGCCTAAATACTTGCTGTTGATGCTGTTGAGAAGGCGTCGGCGGCTTGTTGCTTGTCAGTGTGTCACTGGCCTCTCTCGTGAGAGGCGCCCTTTATCCAGTGCCAACTATCGATCTTCGCATTAGATCTTTGTCGACCGGTGTGCTGGCGACAGCTTACGCGAGCAAAGTTGCTATGATTGAAGAACGTCAAGGCTTCACAGTGTATTGAATTCCTGTTCCTCCTACAATGCAAGATGACATACCTTGCCGTTTAACATCAAATAGCCACAGATTCCTGCTCAAACAGTCTGATCGTGTATGTATACTAACAACGAGAGTGGTCTTATTGCACTTCTCCCAGCGACTGCCGGCGATATCCTTGTCTCTGATGACCACTCGCCATTGAAGAGATGTACTAGTTCACGTTGCTTAAAAAATTTCGAGCCATTCACAAATTTGAGAACCCTTCCGTATGTTCGGATATTCGTAAACAGTCTGCAGTAGGGCACTGCGTCAGACTCTTTCTGAAAATGTAAGAATATGGTATCTTCCCAGAACTATAAATTTTCTTCTTGCGATAAACTTAATTTCGACTTTTTATAAACACGGTTGTTTTTGGAGCAGAACTGCGTGACGTGCAACAAAGAATGGAATTAACACCAAAGTCAATTTGAGATGAAAACGTTGCACAGCTAAACATGGATTGGCTGAAATATAGAGACCCACCTAACAAGGAGAGAGGCGGTGTTGCCTTGAGAGCAGGGGTGTCTTATACGAAAGAGCTCCAGACAAACTCTGCAAAGCTTTTAAAGTGTGTCCCAGCTGCGGAGAAACGGAATCTGCGCTCTTCTGCTCTTGGCTGTGGGGTTGAAGCAACGGAAGTTGTCACTTGCGGCATACGATACTGCAGGTTGGCAACGTGCTCGTGGAGATTCCATCGCGTACCACAAGTGGAAATGTAGAACATTAAGGAGCTAAAATATTTCTGTATTTATAATAGTATCAAGGAAAAAGTTACTTATGTACGATTGGACATACGGAGCAAGCAAAAGGGAAGGACTTCCGAGATCGAACGAGGCAGCTTTTTATCAGAAGGCGAGAGTTCAAAATGAATGTTAATAGCCAGATGGTACGTCTGTAAAGTGAGGAACGAGAAGCACTGTTGGAGGAGGATATGGCTTTTCCCTGAAAAAAGGCCACAATTTCCGTACAGGAATACCAGGAATCAGCTGTCCATCTGACTTTATAGCGCAGCGCATGGTGTTTTACGTGGGATCTATTCATGTGCGCTTATATTAATTACAAAGTCTTGTATTACGTATAGTGTTAGAGAATTTAGTGAAAACCAAATATCTTGCGCGCTCCTCTGAGCACTACGTAGCCACTGATTTAAAAGATGTGCTGCAGAAGAGCGGTGCAAGTTTGCAGAACAGCACGTAAACCCTCATTGTGACGTAGCTGGGTAGTGAGAGTGCGATTCGCCTGCTCTCTCTTCAGATTACAGACAGACTACAGAATATTAAGAAAGAAAACTATCTGCTCCTAAATAATTGAGAGAGGTTGTGAGAAGATAAGATGAAAATATAATATGAGAAAACAGAAACTAACGAGAGTATGCCTAAAACAAAGTAGAAACTCATGTTGTGTAGGCACATCATGAAACACCGAAAATGCAGATAAAATACTTTCTACACCATCCAAAAATTTCGCTGCTTAAAATCCTTTGATAACTTGCACTGTACTTTTGCTTGTGAAGCTGTAGGCTGTGATACAGAAACTATATTTTACACGTAATCGCTGTACTAGCGTATTTATCTTTGACTGTATATAACTGATTCTACTCGTAATTATAATGATTATGTCGTAAATTGCTGGGTAATATCCAAGGGAACTTAATTGAAATGTGTCGATAGCAACGACAAAATGGTAGTAGCTGTGTATGGAGAGTCTCTGTCGCGTTACGAGCAGGGAGGAAGCAGAGCAGCTTGAGTTATGAAAGAGTGCGGAATTGTTCGTCGGGTGCTCCCGCAGATGCGGTGTGCAGTTATGCTCGCACCAGAGCAGACGCGAATGATTCGTTAACCCTAGAGTATTGAGAGCACGATAGGAATGGAGAGGCGCAGGAAGGTGCAATTACAACTACTTCCTGTCCCATATTTATCCGTGGCTCTGGAGACGACTCCGCGTTCTTCTGAACAACAACAATAGCTCAGTATTCTTCCTTGTCCGCACAGCTACATCATCGTAAGACTCTTAACTGATAAACATGTTAATGTAGAGGCTTTACCCAGCAACATTTATTTCACAAAGTATGAGTGGCTGGAATAATAACTTTCACTAGTTAAAACTTATAGGGTACATGTGTTCTTATTGTCCTGATACATTATTACCAAGCAGTGTCTCTTTTCTTTCTGTGCAATCAACGAGTGTCGTAAGAATGTGAAAGTTGATTAAATATTTACTGGCATTTTTGTATATTTCCTACTGACCAGTTCAGTCTAAATTTTCTGCCTCAGTAACTGTTCATTCTTGTATTGCATAACTGAGACTACTTAAAGTAAAGTAAAATTTCATTGGCAAAACTACTAACTAAAGATATAGCACAAATTAAGTGTGCGAAAATTCATTAATTCTGTATTTAGCTTAGTGTGTGACTTCTGCTAGTTTGGTATGTATTTTATTGTTGTTGTTTAAAAGTAAAACCATTTGCTCATTTGCTTAAAGTTAATTCAGTTCAATCTTTCAGTAATGGAAAGTAAATTGTTTACCATTTTCTAATTTTGCAGTACGTTACATTAAGTTTACTGAAAGTTATTTAGCAAAGTTCAAGTTAAGCCAGTCATTTATTCAACCAGTAATTTCATATAACGTTACTTTCTAAATTTAGTATTTCAGAATACGTATGTGCAAACTCAATACATTCTCATTCATCAATTTTATCGTGAACTGTTCTGCTATAGGAAAGCGTGACAACCTTATGCCGCCACGCCAGTGATTATTTGCTTAAATTTCCTTACTATTACCTTTCTCAAGATTCTGAAGATTCATTGCCGCAGATGGCTGGCGATCGTTTAATTATACCTCTTTCTAGCTAATCAGTGTTTTCTTTGTGTTATCAATGATTTTTGTAGTAAATATTACATGGTACCCTCTTCCCCCTGTGCGATTCGTGATCGATTGCACTGTATTCCAGCCATTCGAAAATTATCATCTAAATGTAGCTCAGATTTCGACTAGATTCTTCCTTCAGAAGAGTCTGTTGTACACTTCCCTCCAGCTAACCAGTGTTGTTTTCTTTGGCAACGATAGCCTTAATCACTGCAAAATTTCATTACACATACGTGATCACGGTCAGTTATATCGCAATCAAGTATGCCGATTAGGAAGAGGAGGCTACAAACATATCATCTATTTTGATGGGAGACGGCATAAGTAACTAACAACACGAAGAAAAGCATTTCATGTCTTCTTTGAATATTTGTGTAGCTAAACAGAGATGTTGGTCGTGGTCTAGTGGTAGCGACCTATGACCTGGGATATTTCCCAATCGACAACTGCATCAAATCAGTCTTCGAACTGAAGGCCACGACAGTAAAAACGTCACAAAATCAGTCAGGTGCCTCCACAATCCTTGAGGGCCTCTTTAACAACAAGAGACTCAGCAATCCAAGCACGACTTATGGCCGTCAACTAAGCATACGTTCTGAGGAAGAACGCATTCAAACCCTAACTGGCTGTAAGATGTTCAAACATCTTAGAACAAGAGAACTGTTGGGTGCGTACAAATATTATGCATGCTGCAGCGATGGAGGCGAAAGCTTCCAACACGTCCTGTAATTTTAGTAGATTATTATTAGCACTTGTCTGTTCTTTAAAAACTATTTTCTGTGTTTTGCCAATTGCTAAATTTTATTGGTTTTTAATAACTTTGTAAGGCTGTTTACATTATTATTACACTAATGCCAATTAAAATTCCTACACCAAGAAGAAATGCAGATGATAAACGGGTATTCATTGGACAAATATATTATACTAGAACTGACATGTGATTACATTTTCACCCAATTTGGGTGCACAGATCCTGAGAAATCAGTACCCAGAACAGCCACCTCTGGCCGTAATAATGGCTTTGATACGCCTGGGCATTGAGTCAAACAGAGCTTGCATAGCGTGTCCAGGTACAGCTGCCCCTGCAGCTTCAACACGATACCACGGTTCATCAAGAGTAATGACTGGCGTATTGTGACGAGCCGGTTGCTCGGCCACCATTGACCAGACGTTTTCAATTGGTGAGAGATCTGGAGAATGTGTTGACCACGGCAGCAGTCGAACATTTTCTGTATCCAGAAAGGCCCGCACACGACCTGCAACATGCGGTCGTGCATTATCGTGCTGAAATGTAGCGTTTCGGAGGGATCGAATGAAGGGTAGAGCCACGGGTCGTAACACATCTGAAATGTAACGTCCACTGTTCAAGTTGCCGTCAATGCGAACAAGAGGTGACCGAGACGTGTAACCAATGGCACCCCATACCGTCACGCCGGGTGATACGCCAGTATGGCGATGACGAATACACGCTTCCAATGTGCGTTCACCGCGTTGTCGCCAAACACGGATGCGACCATCATGATGCTGTAAACAGAACCTGGATTCATCTGAAAATATGACGTTTTGCCAATCGTTCACCCAGTTCCGTCGTTGAGTACACCATCGCAGGCGCCCCTGTCTGTTATGCAGCGTAGAGGGTAACCGCAGCCATGGTCTCCGAGCTGATAGTCCATGCTGCTGCAAACGTCGTCGAACTGTTCGTACAGATGGTTGTTGTCTTGCAAACGTCCCCATCTGTTGACTCCGGGATCGAGACGTGGCTGCACGATCCGTTACAGCCATGCGGATAAGATGCCTGTCATCTCGACTGCTAGTGATACGAATCCGTTGCGATCCAGCACGGCGTTCCTTATTACCGTCCTGAACCCACCGAGTTCTTATTCTGCTAACAGTCATTGGATCTCGACCAACGCGAGCAGCAATGTCGCGATACGATAAACCGCAATCGCGATAGGCTACAATCCGCACTTTATCAAAGTCGGAAATGTGATGATACGCATTTCTCCTCCTTGCACGAGGCATCACAACAACGTTTCACCAGGCAATGCCGGTCAACTGCGGTTTCTGTATGAGAAATCGGTTGGAAACTTTCGTCATGTCAGCCCGTTGTAGGTGTCGCTAGCGGCCCCAACCTTGTGTGAATGCTCTGGAAAGCTAATCATTTGCTTAACACAGCATCTTCTTCCTGTCGGTTAAATTTCTGTAGCATGTCATCTTCGTTTTGTAGCATTTTTAATGACCAGTAGTGTATTTTCCTTTATACTGAAGGAGACGTGTGCTAATATTTTCAGACTGTTTCTTTTGGCTCTCGATTGATGTCCAGTTAGTTCAGTTGTAATGGCGCTGCTCCCCTCGTGCATGGGATAGGCAAAATTATGTGAACAGTAGTAATGGGATCGTTGTGCCTGACAGTCAACAAAGCAGCCAAGGCACGTATCGTGCTTGACTGTGCGTGTTCAATACGGACTAGGAAACAGTGGAGGTTGTTTACGAGTATTGCACACTTCGTATTTTGATTCAGAAAATTAGGTCGAAGTGCAACAAAAGACCTAACATAGTTCCAAAGTTGGCAGATTGTGGGGGCCCGATTAGCCGGAGCATCAGTAACCAAGACAACCAGTTTACTGAATGTTTCAAGAGCAACTCTATCATGACAGCCTATAAAAAGCATGGGAAGACGTAATAGCAGGCGCAAATCTAAACTAAATGACAGAGGTCGTCATACGCTAACAGGAACTGTGTCAAAACACAAAACTACAGTGGCCACACTGACTGAAGAGCTCAATAGCCATCTTATCAATCGATACTGTCCGCCGAGAACTCCATAAGGCGAATATTCATGAAAGAGCTGCTACACCGATACCGTTAGTGACGACAACCAAGGCAAAGAAGCCTAAAGCATAGTGTCAGAAGCAAAATCCTGGATGGCTGAGCAATAGAAATACGTCATATGGTCCGACGTGTCAACGTCTTCGTTATTTCCAACTTCGGGCTGAATTTACATCTGGAGAAAGCCAAAAGGAACCTACAATCCTGATTGCCTGATTCCAATGTTTAAGCATGGCAATGGAATTTTGATGGTATGGGCAGCTCTATCATGGTATTCTGCTTGTCCCATCATTAGTCTCAAAGGCCGTGATACAGGTAACAATTATGTGAACATTTTTGATGTTTAGGTGCACCCCATGATTCAAATGTTTTTCCTCAACAACGATGCCATATTTCATCCAGTCACACAGCCAGGAGAGTACAATCGTGGTAAGAGGAGCCTGCAACTGAACTGCAGCGTCTTTCCTGGCCAGAACAGTCCCTCCTCCATCGTCACCACAAGAGATAGAAGTTCTGATTGAAGAGTGGCGTAACATTCCACTGAAGACTATACAATCATTATGTGCCTGTATTCCAAGAAGAATAGCAGCTGCATGACGGGAAAATGGGGGAAATGTCTTCGATACCTTTCTTGGAGCATGCTGGTGGTGGATGCCTCTTTTGGTCTTGGCTGAGGAGGTGGCAACGACGCAGCGGACGCCTGGTACGTGGTGAGGGCTGCATGTGGACGGGTGTGCGCAATGCGTGCGACAGGTTCATGACGCTTAGGGATTATTCGGCCTGTTATTCTAAACTTGCAGCGGTAGTTATATAAAGGGGCTGGACAAAAATATTAGAACCTAGCGAGAACTGCTTCATTCAACATAGAAGTAGATACGAGCCAAGCCTACAGGTCGTGCTATTGTATTTGATCACAAACGACACTTGTGCAATCTTCTCAATACTTTGCAAGTGCCAGTTGACGTCACTAGGTTATGAGTAGTTGTGGATACATTATGTCGGAGCTAAGTGGCTTAGAACGTGGGTAAATCGTTGTCTGTCGTATGGTGGTTGTTGCCGCAAGCAAGGTGGCCAAAGTGTTTGGTGTGTCAAGAAGCGCTGTATCGAAAATTTATACCGTGCACAGTGAAAGTAGAAAGAACGTCATCCGCTAATTCACGATGGGGAAGAAAGTGAGTGTCGAGTGTCCTTACAGACCGTCATTGAAGGGAAGGACGACTGCAGAAGTAATTGCCGACCTGAATGTCGCACTCTCTAACCCTGACAGTACCAAAACAACACGAAGGGAAGTCCGTAAGCAGGGAACTGTTGAGAGACCTGCACTTTCAAAGCCTTTCATCAGTGGTGCAAATGGCTGTAACAGAAGAAACATGTACACTAACTTCTGGACGAGGTTATGTCTCAATAGTCAAACATAGTTGGGATTCATTGGTGATTTCGGCCGCCATATCGTGGGGTTCTCTGCAAGGTCACACAACTGGCAAGAAATATGTAACGGTTTGGGTTGATCAGGTCTGTTTCATGGTAAAATGGTTTTTCCCCTATGGTGATGTTGTGTTCAGAGAGGACAGAGCCCCCTTCCCAGGGACCGTAGCGTCCAGCTCTCATTTTTAAAATGTCTTACCGACGTTAACTGTACTTGTACATTATTACATTTCAATGATAACAGTTGAAAATTTATGTCCGACCGGAATAGAACCAGGATATCCCGCCTTACCTCTGCTGTCGCATTAACGTTATCAGCCACCCAAGGAGGTCTCCCTTTCGACGCAAATTCGGAGACTGTTGCACACTACTGACGTAACGTCAGCTACCCATGTATCTGCTACCCGCAGAACCTGATTCCCATATCAGATCAGGCATCGTGTTCATCCCCACTGAAAGAAAGCATCATGGTTTTGTGAGCACGAGGATGAACTGTCGCATCTCCATTGGTCGCCACAGTCAACAGATCTCAAAGTCATTTAGCCATTGTGGTCAACTTGGTTAGAAAGAAGCGTGGTCGCTATTCGCCTCCATCACCGTCGCCTGAAATTTCCACTATTTTGCTGGAATAATGGTAGAAGATTCCCCTGAAAGCCATACTGGACCTCTGGTTATCCATTTCAAGACGGCTGAAAGCTGTTATGAATGCCATTAGGTATGGGTATGTGTTGTGTTTTTGGTGTTTTCATATCTCTGTCCGCTCATTGTAAAAACTATAGTTCGTAAGTGCTGCTATAATCGATTTTGACTTTCTTTATACCTTGGTGCTCTTTCGAGATCCTTTCTGGTGCCAGTTAGTGTTTTCGCCACATCTACTGTTGCTGATCTTAAAATCTGGCAAACGTTATTAAGGTTCGCCTATTCCAAACTGGTTCTCGTTTGATTTATTAGTTTCCATAAAGTAAGTTTTGGACGGTTTGCAGTTGTAAAGTTCTGTTTGTGTGGTATGTCTTGAAAATAAAGTTGTATAATGGTTGACCAACTGCTCTTCGTCACAACAGAACCCAGCGTTCTAGTCCACATCCTAAGTAGTAGATCCACTGAAGAATTTTGGTAACCATACAAGCCCATTTTATCACTGAAAGCACTCGCTGTATTCACTGTATGTGGTGCAGGTTTATCCCACAAAGGCAGTGCATCCTCAGTGTCTTGCAGTTTCGCTACAAACAGAAAAACTGTTGATGAGCACCTGCTTCACTTTTACGATGCATCACAAACACAGATGCTGCTTCAGCTGCTCCTTGGAAGACGCTCACAGTAACTATTTTGCAAGATTATAATATTCAATATCCACTGTGTCGGACAGTCTATGGCTGCATAAACATCCTGAAACGTCCTGAGTATGAATACGTATCAGTGTTTGTTAGTTCGCGCTGGGTTTTTACACCTTTGTCTTTAATCCGATCGTAATTGTAAGGCTGATAAACCTGTGATATATTAAAATGTGTTCAAACTGCTGAGGTCGTCGCTCCCTATACATACACACTACTTAAAGTAACTTAAACCAATCTATACTACGAACAACATACACACCCATACCTGAGGGAGAACTCGAACCTTCGGCAGAAGGGGCCTGTGATATATTAATACACTGCCAGGCAATGATTAGGATGCTGATCAATTTAAAAGTTCGAAACCTACGAATAATAGAATGTATTAGTGAAATTTGTCTTTAAGAATGACTACGTCATTTGTACTAAATTGAAGCAGCGAAAGTGCAGCGTATAACTCATCATTAGAGACCGGATTATATGCATTTGCATGTTCCATATGCGTTTGCATATTTGGCTCCTTTCACGGCCTATTGCATATTTTAACTAATAACTAGTGACGATGCATATTTTCGCTCTATGCTTACAATATTTTAAAAATTTTGACGGACCGTCTCTAGCTCTATCTAGTCTTCACGTCTCACATATTGACCGCGACCTAGAACTGCGTGCAGTCGCTAACCGAGAGGCCACTGCCTAGCGAAATCATTACAGAAGAGGAACCGGAACAGGCAGGTAGAGTCAATGCTCCTGCGCCCGCGCGCCCGGTTAATCCCCTCCGCTGTCATACCTTAAGTGTCTGCAACAATTAAATAAAACTACGGAAGCCTTTAGTCGCACGTCCATTGTTTCAATTTAGCTTTATATTCGCTAGTACACAGTTGAACGTGTTTACGACGTGTAGTGTGTAACGTGTTGTGCACCATGCCACCCGGGAAAAAAACGTTGTTTCGTGGATAGCTGACCATACTGGAACATTTAGGTATGACGGGACTGATTTACATTGTCGAGTTTGTGAGAAAAACGATTAGTACAAAAAAAAGTTTCAAATAGACCAGCATGTCGAGACAAGTCTTCATATGACAGTAATACAGAAGAAAGGGCCACGACAACAACTGAAAACCACAGCAAGTTGCAGTAACAGGGATTTGTCCAAAGGTAACGAAAAATGAGGGTTTAACATGGATCTCCGTAAACCATTCTTTGCAAGGAATATTCCTTTTCACGAACTTACAAACACTATCCTGAAAGGCTTTCTGCGTAAATATTGTTTAAATCAAAATACACCAGATGAGTCAACAATGCGTAAACATTACATACCGAGTATTTACGTAAATGTTCTGAAAGAAATACTCAGAGAACTAAAAGACAGCATTATCTGGAATTCAGCTGACGACACTACAGACAGTTCTAGCCGTTACATTGCAAATTTGGTTGTTGGTATTTTATAAGAAGAGCTTTCTTCTTTCTATTTCGCGGCCTGCAAAGAACTTGAAAAAGTAAATCATTCTACGATCGCCAGATTTGTGAATGAGGCTATTCGAAAAATATTTCCAGGATCTTCTGCAGATGGGAGGTTGTTTGTGTTTATTTCAGATGCTGCTCACTGCATGATCAAAGCAGGAAAAATATCTTATCGCAGTTCGATTGCTCATGTAGTACATCGCCTTGCTGAAGAAGTACGTTCCACGTTTGTGAATGTAAATAAACTGATTTCGTCCACAAAGAAAGTGTTTCTAAAGGCTCCTGGTCGCATCAAGGCCCACAAAGAAAAACTTCCAAATGTTCCTTGACCTCCCGAATCAGTAGTACGTCGTTGGGGCACGTGGATCAAACTGTGTTGTTTCACAATGAATATTTCAAGATCATTAGAGGGGTGGTAAACAGCCTTGATAGTGCACTTTACCAGTGCTAGGAAGCTTTTAATGATTCCTGTATTAAAAAAGACATTGATCTGAGTAGCACTCATTTTTCCCATGTACAGTCATGCTCAAAAGTAGCCGAAAGACCTGAATTGCATTTCGCCTGATTCGCATGCAACTCACACAACGCAGCTGTCAAGCAGGTCCTCTAACCGCCGCCTGGTACAGTCGTTTCACTATTTCAAAATGGTTCCAACAAGTCACCACTAGAAAACACTGCTCTGTATCGCAATAACTCAAGGTGCAAAGTAGTACTACGATACTAAAAATATCAGGGAACACCTTGTCACAAGTAAGACTGTCCTTAAGGCTTGTAAGCTCACATTTATTACAATAAATGATATACCTGAAATGTTACCACTCTCATTATTACGTCAGATAGGTAATGCACGTAGTAAGTTCGTCCTATTCATGATTTCCTCTTCAAAGTAACATACCGTACTTATTATTTAACACAAACTGAAATTAAAAATTTAAATTATTCACGAGCATCTAGTTGAGGATATATATGAACTTCAAATGACACGACGAACCGTCTAGTTCTGCATATGGATTCAAATCCAGGTCATGCAGACTAAGCAAAGATTTCGTGACTGACGGAAACTAACAGTCATTCCTGATTAGGCATAAATAGAGAGTGATATCCTCGATTTTAGACAGTATCAACATTCTTAGTGGTGTCTGTCTGTTCTATGTCGTGTCTCCCTACCACTTTCGCGCAACGGCGCTCTGAGCGTGTATTTTAGGAAATTGACTAGTTTGAACCTGGGACCTGTTGCTGGTAAGGAGACGCCAGACCACACATGACATTTAGAGTTTAGAAAAGTTCAGTGAGACTAGCGATGATATAACCAAATACTTAATGATTTCAGCGTCAGCTCCACTGCACTCTCTGTAAAAGAATCTTAATACTAACTAAATTTAGTGGAAGGGGTTCAATTCTTTCCTATTTTTAGTTACCTGGTAATATAACGTCGAAAAAGCAGTTAAGTTTACCATTGGAAATTTTATTCTACTCACAAAACATTGTTTATAAATATTTCAATACAGGATGATGAAAACAAACTGCGTTCAACAAAAATGTGAACGAATATTCCCTGAATGGGTTTCCAAGTACTACAATGGATCGAAGGATGATCTATGCCATATCACATCTATAATCTATGTTTAAATTAAGTTTCACAAAAGAGAAAACTATCTGGTCTACAGTGACCCTCAATTATCTTTAATTACTTATCTAACTTGTAAATTACAGTGGCTGATGTGGCTTCTCAATAATTATATAACAGAAAAATCATCGCGTTTCAGATTTTTACTTCAAGTGGCAAAGGTGAACACCATGAGCTTTAATTGACGATCGACACTAGGATTACGCAAAAAAGGGGTGTAACAGATGAGACTTCTGCAGTTCTGAGTGAAGCTTTATGCGCTTTTATGCGGTATTTTGTGCATTCATTACCTTGGCGGTGTTCGTCAGGGGGCGGTGGCCAGCGCAGCCATACAGCTCACCATCTCAGAAGCAACTCTTCTCCAAACTTCTCCTTACTACAATTTACCGAAGTTCGTTTAAAAAAAACTATCTGGCGGTGTTTTCATCTGATCAGTCAGGGTCTCAATGTTAACCTTAAACTCTGCCTACAAAAATTCTGTCTATTCAGTGAGAAACGCTATACTTTTCGTGGTGGGGCAATGTTTTTAAAGTTTGCAACGTAACAGAGACGCGAAAAAGTATCACGCTACAACTTGCGGCTGGTGTGGCCCTTTCTGCGTTATTGTAAGATCTATACTTTTCTTCTGGAGGGCTCTAGCTTTTACCATGTGCTGGGGGGGGGGGGGGGGGGTGGTCCTGTCGGTTAGCTCGCGGCGTGGGTGTCCGTCCCTTATCGTAGGGCTTCTAGCTTAACACTGTTCTGCTCTCGGGTTCTGTTCTCGTTTCTTCCCTCGAGACTGCGTCTGTCTCACGGTGGAAAGGTATGACACACATTTAGGCATTCTTGTGTTAGTCTGTGGTATTCCATTTGCTCACTCGTTACACGTATTACTTTGGTTAATTTAATGTCACGGTGTATTCAGAGCTATGTGACATACTACGGGATTTGCTTATCATGTCAGGGTTTCCATGGAGGGTGTTGGATTTGCCTGACACCTTACACAATTAGCAAATCCCAACTTTAAATTACATAACGCAAACAGTTTTAACGGACGCGAATTACTACCCAGCATCTATTGTCCCTGTTAACAAACTACGAGAGATGTTAAATAATGCTTCTTGACAAGTAATTTATTTGAAGTTCCGTGAGGTAAAGCTTTGTGTTGGACAGGGTTTCGAACCCAGAACCTAATAAGATAGATGTCTAAGCACAATCAACAGTGACATATCGGATTTTCTCGGCAGTAGCTAGATGTTTTAACTGAAATGACGAGACGAAACATTAAGTTTTTCGTTCCCAGGACTCGAACCCGGCACCTATCGCTGTTATATTCTAGAGAAACCATCAGCGACATGTGAGCGTGTTTGAACTAGAATTAATATGACGAAGAGTTCAGTGCTCAATGGGAATAGAGCCCCACACATGTCGTTGTTGACTACACACAAAGAGACGTCAGCTACCGAATTTTTCTCCACCAGCAGCTCGGAATAACATCTTGAACTTACAGTGATCTCGCAAATAATTCTGTGTCTCACTGGGAGTCAAAAACGTCAGGTACCGTTAGTGTTGACAACGAATGAACATACATTAAAAATGGAAATTATTATCCACCAGCAGATAGGTGTTCTCATGCTAGAGCTTGATAATACATAATTAAATCATTAGTGCGGGGCCAGGATTCGAACCCATTCACGTGCAATATGTGGAGATGTTGAGGAATCTGCAGTTTTGAACAAACAACAAATTGTAGCCGAGCTATATTGTCACGAAGGGATAAAATGCCGCGTTTGAGTTGCATTCCCAGTTCGGAGCCAATTTTATGGACATACAGAAGCTGAGATAAAAGATGGAATAAGTGTCCTGTGAGCCTACATAGCGTTTGTTTCGTCACTAGAAATAAATAATTAGTATAAGAAAGGTTACTGGTGTTAAGAGTTTCTACATATCGCCACTCCAGACTTTATTGTGGCTCAACCTAACGTCTACTTGGTACAGAATGAATATCATTTTTAATGTGAATATCAGACCACAATGCCATTACATGTTCTTCGCTTGGTGTAGCCAGAAGAGAATGGAATCTGTCTCTCCTTATCTAAAATCATTGACCGAAGTTGGAATCCAACCCAGCCCAACAGACCACCAAATCCTCTTCTCAGTTGTCCATTTTTCTATCATAACGCCGTTGTACCACACTGGCATTATCCCACACTGCATTATCCCACAGCGCTGTGGAATGCAAAATGTCTGGAGGAATTGTTGAGACTTCTGGAGATGTTAAAACTACGTGTCAGCTAGCGGCGTAATGGTAAGTACCGCGCATGGTAGATAAGATGACACGAGTTCGAGTACATTCACTGCTATATTTTTTAAAACGCAATTCTGCTGTCTGCTAAAATTATCATTCTACTGGAACTTGTAACATAATTTCCTTAAGTTCTCAACCCAAAATAGTCGTATGTGGAATAAGGGGTAACTTCTGCGACATTTTGTTCGTTCCACGTTTAATAGACAGCCAGACAGCAGAGGCATCTCGAAACTTTGTATTATGTATGGGTAGAGCGTATCGTACCAAAATACGTCGGAAAAGTATTTTCTACATTAGCTGTCGTCTGGCAATGACATTTTATTCTTCTTCAAAAATTGTTTGACAGCTTGAACTCAGAACAAGTTTTCTACGTGCATGTAATCAATAAACTGCATGTGCAATTTCAGACTGTTATATATAACATGAGAGAATTGGCATATATCGTTCATGATTAATTTCTCTCTCCTGCTTACTATTGTTTTAACAACATTAAAGGAAACCTTACGAAAATTGTGAACTGTATTATAAAAAATGAAATAAAACTACCCACGATAACCTTACAACGAAAGTCTGTTTTAATAAAACAGAGTATCTGTACACAAGCGTGCCACTGTCGTAGCGAATTGGTAAAATACTACTCACTTAGATTTTGATTGGGCTATGTATAATTGGTATGCTACGTCATACTCAAGAGGTATGCTAATGTGGCATTTCATAAATAAAGTTATGTATTCCTAGAAACCCAAAATTTGCATGTCAGCAGCGCAAAGAAGCGCTACGTGTTGTGCAGCATTGTCAGTTTTTCACCATTGCACTATGAGCCGAAAGTATTTTCTTGCGATTTCCTTACGGATGTTTGATCCGACTGCTTGTAGCTCTTTCACAGAAGGCATAAAAACGCTACACTCAGTGAGACTGGAACTGCTAACCATATCAGACGCTTTTTCACAGGTCAGCACGTTATCACAGAGCTGGCGGAGAAGCATGTACCTTAACTTCCTCCTACGAGACCAATAGTGCTAGAACTCGTAAACCGCTATTTGAAGGACGAGATTAGTTGCGATTTCCTCGTGCAACGACTTTCCTCGGCTGAAAACCGTAAATTTACAATCTTTTGTTACACCTCAAGCCATAATACCTCAGATTATTCAATGGAAATGACAGGTAAAATCAAGTGAACTATGAGGCTTATTCCCGCGCACACCAGAAAGTAACTCGTAGATCACAGAGTTGCCAAACATACATTGACTTGTTGCCAAATCTCAGTTACAATATCAACAGGAAGAAGACGAACCGATGTGATCTTACAGCGGGATAGGAAGTGACCATAGCTGGTGTCTGTAAGTCCCGGCTGCTACGGTCTGGAATACGCAATGCGTCTGATTCGCATTTCTGTAATTAGGTTTAGGGACTGGAGCATAGTTACTAATAATACTCGGAACTGACTGCAAACTAAGCATCATAAATCAGTAAGTCTCATAGTTGTTTTATATTTCTTTCGTAAGTGTACTCAAAACTAAGAAACTCATTCACAGAAGTTTTCGTGCCTCGCCGATAGTCGATCACAACAAACAAATAAAAAAAAGAATGAATGTGTGTGTGTGTGAGAGAGAGAGAGAGAGAGAGAGAGAGAGAGAGAGAGAGAGAGAGAGAGAGAAATCAGAAAGAATGAGAGAGAGGGAGAGTAAAAAATTGTATAGAAATTGAATCATGGTATGTAAAGAAATCTTTCATTAAAATGACACGCTTCACGTCATTTCGAAATCTCTTATATGATTAATCTAATGTAATCTAATCTAATCATATCATATTGATGACTAGCCATGAAGAGTCATGAATTACCGAAGAATTTGCCAATACCAGTTTCCAAATCTAAACCTGAAAATAAAAGATGACAGTTTTTGTAATAAACCGGGACCCGTACCAAGACCCTCTCGTCCCTGTTAACTAACCACGAAAGATGTCTGATATACCTCTATTCTGAAGTAACAAAGTGTGCATGCATTTACAGATGAAGTGCATGACGTGAAGTTCTGTGACGGTGATACGAACCCAACAGATAATTGGATTGTTAACTAAGTAAAATCAAGTGTGACCTATCGGTTTTTCTTGCCAGCTGCTAGGTGTTTGACTCTAAAATAAGGATACAAACGTTTGTGCCTAAGCGACAATCGAACTGCACACCTACCGAGCATCCACGAATTTAGCTTAAGTATCAGTTGCTTACTCACTAATAGTAAGATGTGTGCGTGTTTGACCAGAAATAACGACACCTATTGCGATTGTTGGCAACACATGAACAGACATAAAAAATGCACGTTAATTTTCACTAACAGGCCTATGTGCACGTGATAGGGCTTGAAATGAAATTATGAATATTTTTGTGCTGGATCAGGATTCAGACGCATATACTTACCTTTGGAGAAAACCTAGAGAAGACTGCAGTCTTGAGAAAAGGAACGAAATGATTGAAATATACTGTTCCGAGAGATTCAGATCCTCCAAAGAGGAGACACGAACTCGAATCACAGTCCAGCACCAAAATTTTCAACGTCTCTAGTTCATTCAAGTACAAGTAAAGTAAGAGCCCTGTTCCTTTAAATGGCTATCAGTTCATCAAATAAAATAAAATTTTCTAATGTAAGTAAGTTTAATAACGACTGTATTTCTGTTTACCATGACTTCCGCTATGTCATTTCCCAACGTAAACCGGCTCTGCCCAGTTGGTAATGAAGGAACGTGATGTTTAATGCGGATTCTGGATTATAACGTCTTTCTCGTGATGTTACCAGGGATAAAGTAAATCTATTTGTGCCTCTTGAAAGTAGATGCCTGAACCTACGCAATGCACCTGTGATTGTTCGTTCCGCCAGACCATTGTGGCCACATTTCCCAGCCCCAGGAGTGTGCTGTAATAGGTGATGTTCTTAGGCTACAAAATTAGTCACGGTGTAAAAACCTCGATTGTATTAAATGATTAAGTAGAAGCAAGCTTCTGAAGCGCAGATTATGTTATTCTCATGTCAGCAGGAGACTCTTCTAGGTATCATAGGCTCGATGTGAAGCCATTTTGAAATTTTCGCAAATTCAGCAAATTTCTTAGTTCGAGAAAATCCACTGGGAAGTGTGAAGTTACCGGATAATTCGATTATTACCGTCATTATTACTATCATTTTCTTCATACTGCTGCTGGAACACTGTACTTGATGCCTTTTGGCCACTACAGAAGTCGTTTCCCAAGAACAGGTTATTTCCCTGCCTACGGAATCCTTTTCATGTTAATATCAAGCATCAGTAATAACTCGTAGATTACATTAAAACTAAAGTAATTGATGAAGACGTTACTTGATAACAGAAAGGCGCTGCCTTTCTTCATTTACTTTGGCCTAGAAATCACTATCGAGTACTGCCAAACCAAAAAGCAAGAGATCTTGCTGCCTTCCAATATACGTCGCTGTCAGTTCTTCCATATGATTTGGTCGACATGACCTGTTTGAAGTTGCGAATGACACAATGTTTTAGAAAATCATTAGTTTTCCTTTGCAATAAACAGAAAGATTTTCATTCTAAGCAGTCCAAGTACGAAATTTTCGCAATATTAGTTCAAATTCAATACCCGCTTCTATAACGTAGGAAAGTATTTCACAGTTGCAACACTCGCACCCAACTCATTGACCTTACACTTAGTCGCTGACCATAAATTCTAGCACAGAGTGACACCAAATTAAGTAACCTAATGTAGCGGAGACTCTTTCTCACCGGAAAATACACAGTTAACTCATTGGGCTTCATAAGTACATTGTAACACTAATTTATGTGTGTATGCAATGCATACGGATTAGAATTTATTGGTGCTCTCTCTTCTACTTCTGCATACAATATGCCTGACCTAAACGTGCCCTTTATCTTTATAGGCCCTGGGCAGTGCAAAATCATACTGACAACAAGAAGGTGCATATACGGACAACCTGACTGTTCGTTTTACCTGATTTTGTAATCATTGAAATAAAACATCATGACCTTCCAGTGGGAGACATTTCATCTAACTTCTCCTTCTGTGAAATTTGTCAATAAGCTTTTTGCCTTCCAGCCAGTGAAATGCGGTAGAATACCGCCGGTAAATGATTCACAAACCACGATTTACTGCCGTTAAGACTATTTATTTAAACGTCACAAGACTGCACATAGGTGCAATCGATTTCGAGGTGCAAAGTGTTTGTTATCTTACTTTTGTGACATGTGGGCATAAGTGATTTCCAAAGACTTTTTATTGTACTGAAATAATCTTTTGTCACAAAGTAACAAGGTAGTGTTTTATTCGTATATATTTCGTAGGAAACTGTAATCGTGATGGAAGATTATACACCTGAATGTTTGACACAACTGGTAGAAGAAAACGCTGCATATTAACGAAGCCCCGCGCCTCCTCTCCTTATCCTCCTATGACACGAGCACGGGATTCTCCTCGCATCTTAAGGACAGTCTTACTTGTGACAAGGTGTTCCCTGATATTTTTAGTATCGTAGTATTACTTTGCACCTTGAGTTATTGCGATACAGAGCAGGTTTTCTAGTGGTGACTTGTTGGAACCATTTTCAATACTCAAACGACTGTACCAAAGAGCGATTAGAGGACCTGTTAGACAGCTGCGTTATGTGGGTAGTATGCGAATCAGGCGAAATGCAATTCTGGTCGTTCGCCTACTTTTGAGCATGACTGTACCTGAAAGTATTAAAAAGCTTGAAACTCAAGGTTTGGCGTTGAATGAATTTATTTAGTTAATGAATAAAGTTATTCTAGTGAATTCGTCATTGCCGGAGGTATTGCCAAGAAAACTTAAAGAGAAGTTTGAAAACATTTTAAACAATAGCCCAAACTTTGAACCCTTGACCCAAATTCATAGTTTTGTTAATGGGAAGGGACAACTTTTACCAGAAACAATAAGTGCCAACATAACATTTTTCATGCACATTTGCAAGCATATTTTAAGGTTTTTGTGATACATATCATCCAGTCTCTACTCATCATCGTGATTGGTTATTTCATAGCCGTTTCAGGAGTAAGGCCAACGTTAGACATTTTATCCATTAATCACCTTGAAATATACGCATCCATGTTACTCTTTAACTTTGTTTAATATCGACCATCTAATTCATACCACAACTTCAACATCTTCTTTTCTTGTTGCTTGGAATATATCGAAGAACCTTCTTCATCGATCAACCGTCTATTCTTCTAGCAACACGTTCGTACTCTAGTTGGTGCATTCAGTAATACGTAGTATCCAATCAGTGGCAGAAAATTCATTCATAAATGCTTGTACACTCGGTACATGTTCTCTGAGTGATACTACATTAAGCCTAAATTAGATGCATCACTAATCCACAAACGACCCTCTAAAGAAACTAAGCATTCAGCTGGTGAAATGTGCATGATATAATGGCAGTGGGTCAGTTGACAAGCAATTCGGCTCTCATAAACTAGATGTGGGTGGCATCACCCGTAATTAGCTTTCTGGAAACGGATCTTTCATCCCAGGTAGTTAATCATACATTTACTTGCTTCTCGTGAATACCGTTGGTGGTGAGTTATTCCATCGACCATATACCTCTTCCAGCCTGCTCGACTGAATAGCCGTCATTAGGATGTTATTTATTATATGGCTAGCAGTTTCGGTGCTTTAGTGCACCATTTTCCGGCCGTTACTGACACTGAGGGAGTAAACTCCAATACTTAGATCTTCTGAAGAAAAAAAAATTCTGGCTAAAATGAAGAGTCATAGTGACAGGCTCGGGATATGACTATAAAAAACGCAACGATTCGTCGGATCGAAGAGAAACGACGAGTGTGGGAATGTGTGCAATCGCTAGGTCACATAGTTCGTGTCGAGTGGACAAATACGGAGGGTGATACAGCTATGTTCGCCGGCCACTTCAGCGCCATTTGATAAGCTTCACATTCTTCATGGCTCATGTCGGGTAGGAGCAACTCAGGGAAAAGTGTTCGCATTGACCGATTTTTTTTTTTTTTTGGCGAAATTGGATTTCTCGAGGTGGAACTGGGGAGCGCTGTCACTTCTGTGTAATCGTTAAGTGGTGGCCACTCTTCAGCGAACACCGCACTGCGGGATAATGCTGTGTATGCTTCTGTGACACCTGTGTGGCGTTGTGAAGGAATGTTCTGTGTCACAAGCTGCAGAAACGTCATCAGGTATGGGCATTCGCAGCCGGAGGCCCACGCTGTACCCTTCCTGACCGCACAATACAAAGCTTTACGCCTCGCCGGGGCCAGTCAGTACCGACATTGAACTGTTGATGACTGGAGACATATTGGCTGGTCGGACGGCTCTCATTTCACATTGTATCGAGCAGATTGACGTGTACGGGTATGGAGACACCCTCATGAATCCATGGACCTGTACGTCAGGGGAGAATGTGTAATGGTGTGGGGCGTGTGCAGTTTGGGTGATACGGGACACCTGATGCGTCTAGACATCACTGTGACTGCTGAAATGTACGCGAGAATCCTGTTTGATCATCTGATTCCTTTCATGTGCATTGTGCATTCCGACGGAGTTGGGAAATTACAAAAGGACACTGCAACACACCACTCGTCCAGAATTGTTACAGAGTAGCTCTTCTGAATTCAAACGCTTACGATAGCCACCAAACACCCCCAGACATTAACATTATAGAGCATATCTGAGATGCCTTCCAACGTGCTGTTCATTAGTGAACTCCAGCCCCTCGTACTCTTACGGATTTGTAACAAATCAGACACTGTGACCATGGGAATGATCATATGGGAGTTAATGAAAATTATGTTTAGAGTGCAAGAAATATCATGGACTAGTACAACTGAATATGTGTACTAAAGGAAAAACTAGCACAAAAAGCGTGTGTTCCTATAAAAGTCGTCAACAGTAGGTGGCCGTACCAGTTTCAGAACAAAGGATCCATTAATCTTATGTAAACACTGATGTCACTTGACCTTGAGCGTTATGTAAGGAAATAATGCATATGTGCTCTTCCAAATATAAACAACAAGATCACTGTATGTTAATTTAAGACTACTGTAAACAAACCCACCACTTGTGCTCGTTTCGTTTATTCATTTAAGTGCCTCTGCCCAACGCCTGTCTTGTTTGCATGTACCACCTCCCCAACAACCTTCCCCCCAACCGCCACTACTCTAGACCATTTGTGTGACGTAAAATTAGCGGTAAATTCAAAAGTGCCTCTTGTTAAGGGGTGAAGTATAGTTGTAAACATCATTTATGATTTATCACCAAACTAACTTTTTGCTATAATCTGTCACCATTATCATAATTACAATAAATTTATGACCCAGTATCTTATTTCACTTGTATTATCTAATATAATTTACGGCCGCCGACCATATATATCTATCTCTTCATTTACATCACTCTTTCATTTATTACTACAACTTATAACCGAAAAAAATAGGCTTGTTGACATTGCCACTGCAACCATGACCACCTTCCATTTCTTTAGCTACAGATATGGGACAGTTTGTTATAATTTTGGGATAATTTTCTTAAGGAATTCCAAATATTCATTTTCTAGATTGTCAAGCAAAGGCCTCTTTAGGGGCTGTTGGAAAGTAATGGCTCAGAATTTTAAAAAAAATTAAAGCTTTCACATTTTACATCATTAGTCTTCATGTGTACACATTTATTTCTCAATATAGTCACTATGGTTACGAACACATTTCCCCGAATGAGAGACCAGTTTATTGATACCATCACTGTAGAATCACTGATTTCGTTGCTGGAGCCACAACCTCACCCCAGCTTGCGCCACATCACCATTATCAAAGTGAAGTAGCCTACTCCAAGGTAAATTTGTGGAAATAGATAAAATCGTATAGAGCCCAGTCGGAAGTGTATGGACGATGATCGATGGCAGTGAGTACAAGGTGTCAGATAGCTGCAGATGTTGCAACTCAAATGTGTGATGTGGCAGTGACATGCTAAAGGAGATTGTGGTCTATGTTTGGACGAACTGGTCGAATTTGTTTTTTTCGTGTACTGATATAGTTAAACTACACACTGCCACATTGCACACTCAAATTTGAAACCCTTTAGTGGCAGATGGTGACAACTTACGTCAGCGAAGTGGGAAACTAAACTGAATGAAATGTGTGTCATATAAGATCTTCATTGACATTGAAAACAGAATAAAAAGTTTCGACACTTTACTTTTCAGCACACCCTCATTGTGTTGTTGTTATGGTCCTCAGTCCAGAGACTAGTTTGATGCAGCTCTCCATGCTACTCTATCTTGTGCAAGCTTCTTTATCTCTTCTGAGTGACTACTGCAAACTACATCCTTCTGAATATGCTTCTTGTATTCACTCCTTGATCTCTCTCTACGATTTTTACCCACCACGCTTCCCTCCAATGCCAAATTGGTGATCCCTTGATGCCTCAGAACATGTCCTTCCAATCGATCCCTTCTTCTAGTCAAGGTGTGCCACAGATTTCTCTTTTCCCCAGTTCTATTCAGTACCTCCTAATTAGTTACTTGGCCGACCCAACTAATATGCAGCATTCTTCTAAAGCACCACATTTCGAAAGCTTCTATTCTCTTCTCGTCTAAACTATTTATCATCTATGTTTAACTTCCATACATGGTTACACTCCATACAAATACTTCAAAGACTTCCTGACACCTAAACCTATACTTGATGTTAACAAATTTCTCCTCTTCAGAAACGCTTTTCTCGCCACAGCCAGTCTGCATTTTATATCTTCTCTACTTCGGCCATCATCAGTTATTTTACTTCCCAAATAGCAAAACTCATTTCCTAATCTAATTCCCTCACATCACATGATTTAATTCGAGTACATTCTATTATCCTCTTTTTCCTTTTGTTAATGTTGAACTTATATCTCCCTTTCAAGACACCGTCCATTCTGTTAAACTGCTGTTGCAAGTCCTACGCTGTTGCGTGGGGCGGGGTTTGTTGTTTTTTTTTTTTTTCTCTCCGTGTCACTGTGCCGGCTGCAACTCAAAATTCACCAACCTCAGAACTGCGTCTGCTCGACGGCCCTTCACTCGCCAACGTAGATACTTACAAGATGATGTAAAAGCAGCTTTGATAAAAAAAACACCATCTAATATAAACAATTATTGAGGCCGCGCAACTCTAGTTATGAAAGAAAGTTCTGTATAAAAACTGTCATTCAATTTTATCGGACAGTAAGAAAATCGATTGGCTTCTGGAAAATAATGGCCAAAATTTCCACACAAAAATGTTTATTTTGTCCTTGATAGCCAATGAATAGTAACTATTTATCCACATTTAAACTACTGGCTATTTTCTTCCAGTTCATAACTCAAACACACATATCACACACACACCAGCCAGAAATCTGTCCAAAACCGTCCCATATTAAACACGGTTTTCACAGTCATTAATTTCACCAGTGATCTGAGTTATTACATTCGGTCATTCTTGAGGATTTCCAACGAAGAAAATTCTCGTCAAAATGCTCAGTGGTTGAATACTGAACATGCAGCTACTATGAAGACCAAAATTTCATATGCGAATATCTTTCCAACAGGTTTAGTCAAAATCTCTGAAATTTCCCCAAGCAGTCCTCAAAAGCAACTGCTATTGACTTAGCTCCCAATATCTCAAACACTAAGAAATTGTTCCTCTTACGCATTATTTTGACTGGAACTAGTAACAAGACTGTCCGCGTTCAAAGCTAGCGAGCGGATACTCTTTTTCCAGCCTCCTCCCAGTGTAACTATTAGGTAACAAGCGAGAACCGTCTCAATTTTGATTGGCTGACCATGTTCGCTGCCAATCAGAATGCTCGCTCATGATCATACTCACGCCAAAACTGGCATGCACCAATCCTTATATACAGACGCATTTGCGTCAGTCTGACATGCAAATATTAAACTAATGTTTCATAAACGAACACGAAAAGACAATAATTCTGGAAATATTCTTCAGGTAGAGATTTTACTCCAGCTGACTTTCTGGCTGCTCTGTTACTGTAGCAATCACACTTAGACATACATCATCAGCAAAGTGAGTAAGTCCCCTTATTTTCGCACGGCAGGCAGTGACAGACGCTCGTGTGTCTCTCGGTTAGGCCGCTGAATGCAAAAAAAAGTTGTCTACTTTCTCGCTTTAACACAGCTTAACAATGCCCCACAGCGCCCTCGTGCACACCAGAGATAAACACCTAACTACTGCGATGTAGCTTTACATAGTTGCTCTCTCACTATATAATGGCTCTGAGCACTATGGGACTCAATTTCTGAGGTCATCAGTCCCCTAGAACTTTGAACTACTTAAACCTAACCAATCTAGGGACATCACATACATCCATGCCCGAGGCAGGATTCGGACCTGCGACCGCAGCGGTCTCGCGGTTCCAAACTGTAGCGCCTAGAACAGCTCGGTCACTCCGGCCGGCGCTGCATGTCAGCCCTCGAAGTTACATGCAGCAAGCTATCCTAAAACAAACGTTCGCTCGGAACAACTTGCGGTGCTACATTCTCTCTGACAGAATTACAGCGCCAGCGGCAAACCTCTAAGTTTTTATTCTTCATCATGTATTTTGATTCCTACTATAATTTTTTCTTTGTATTCTTCTCTTCTTGCTCAATATACAGATTCAATAACATTGGGGATAGGCTACAACCCCGTCTCATTCCTTTCCCAACTGCTTCCCTTTCATGGCCCTCGACTCTGATAACTGTCATCTGGTTTCTGTACAAATTTTAAATAACTTTTCGTTCCCAGTATGTAACCTCCGCCACCTTCAGAATTTGAACGAGATTATTCCAGTCAACATCATTAAAAGCTTTCTCTATGTCTACAAATGCTAAAAATATAGGTTTGCCTTTCCTTAATCTATCTTCAAGGTAAGTCATATCGTAAGTATTGCCTCGCATGTTCCGTCATTTCTACGGATTGCAAACTGATCTTCCCCAAGGTCTGGTTCCACAAGTTTTTCCATTCATCTGTAAAGAACTCGCGACAGTATTTTGCAGCCGTGACTTATGAAACTGATAGTTCGGTAATTTTCGCACCTGTGAACACCTGCTTTCTTTAGCGTCGGAATTATTATATTCTTCTTGAAGTCTGAAGGTATTTCAGCTGCCTCATACATCTTGCTCGCCAGATGATAGAGTTTTGTCGTGGCTGGCTCTCCCAAGGCTATCAGTAGTTCTACTGGAATGTTGTCTATTCCAAAAGCCTTGTTTCGATTCAGGTCTTTCAGTGCTCTGTGAAACTCTTTACGCAATATCATATATTCCATTTCATCATCTGTGTCCTCTAACATTTGCATAATACTGTCCTCAAGTACATCGCCCTTTTATGGACCCCTCCCCTTAAACGCCTTCCGCCTTTATGCTTTTCCTTCTTTGCTTACAACTGGTTTTCCATCTGTCCATCTGAGATTTTGATATTCATACAGGCGGTTCTCTTTTCTGCAAAGGTCTCTTCAATTTTCCTTTAGATGGCATCTTTCTTACCCCTAGTGATATAGGCTCCTATATCCTTAAATTTGCCCTCTAGCCATCCCTGCAAAGCCATTTTGCACTTCCTGTCGATCTCATTTTTAGATGTTTGTATTCCTTTTTGCCTGCTTCATTTGCTGCGTTTTTATATTTGCTCCTTTCATCACTGAAATTCAATATCTCTTCTTTTACCCAAGGTTTTCTACTAGACCTCGTCTTTTTGCTTACTTGAGCCTCTGCTGCCTTCACTATTTCATTTCTCAATGCTACCCATTCTTCTCTTACTGTATTTCTTTCCCCCATTCGTGTCAGTCGTTCCATAACTCTCTCTTTCAAACTCTCTACAAACTCTGCTTCTTTCAGTTTATCCAGGTTCCATCTTCTTAAATTTCCATCTTTTTGCGCTTTCTTCAGTTTTAGTCTCTAGTTCATAACCAATCAATTGTGGTCAGAGTTCACATCTGCCCCTGGAAATCTCTTACAATTTAAAACCTGGTTCCTACCATTATATAATCTATCTGAAACCTCGCAGCGTCTCCATGCCTCTTCCACGAACATAACCTTCTTTCGTGATTCTTCAACCACGTTTTAGCTATGATGAAGTTATGCTCTGTGCAAAACTCTACCAGGTGGCTTCCTCTTTCATTCCTTACCCCCATTCGATATCCATTTACTACTTTTCTTTCTTTTCCTTTTCCTACTACCGAATTCCAATCCCCCATGACTAATTTTCGTCTGTCTTCACTACCTGAATAATTTCATCTATATCATCATACGTCTCTTCAGTGTCTTCATCATTCGAGGAGCTAGTTCGCATGTAAGCTTGTAGTAGTGTGGTAGGCGTGGGCTTTGTGTTGTCTAGTCGTACGAATATATTTCCCTGTTATTCTTCATGTCAGCCACATTGTCTACTGTCATATACGAAAATTATTGTAAAGAATTTTATCAAGTAATACTACTTAATTCACGAAATCAATAATATTACGACTACGCGTGAGTCGCGATGATCATAACGGGGTCATCGCTCCCTACGCGGGAACCAATGTAACATTATTGGATTTCACATACTTTGCATATGAGGTATATGTCATAAAAGAAAAAGACAGCCAACGAGCTGTAGTTCGTTAAGATGCTAAGCATCGCAGCGTTGGGTGCAGATATTTAAAATCAGTGCCTCAGCGCTTGATAGCAAGAAGCTGCGAAACACGAGAAAGAACAATCTATCTTTTGTTAAGAAATATTCTAGAGACTTCATTATCCCTTGTACTTTTGGTTGCCGACATGTTAAGACGTACTACATAGCAACGTCGTAAGTTTTTTTTATTTTGTGTAAAAACTATGAGAATTGACCAACGAACAGTTCGGTAACTCGGGTGAGGATACAATGTACTTACACACACGCAAGGGCATTTAATTTTAAGAAGGAACGGACTGCCAAAGTTGCGATTATAGGACTGCGCCATGTACAAAAGAAATATTAGATGTAATTCATGCATTTATTGTGTATTTGTCAATGTCTGGAAGTTTAAAGCCAATTTGTTCAAAATATATTAATATTTTACGATGCAGTAATTTTCTTCTTATTCTTTACTTTCACCAACCAAAAATGATGTTCAAATTGTGTTTGAGCTTTGGTACAGGTTCACTCTTTATCGTGGTGTCTCCATTGTATTTGGGTGACCACTAACATGTTCAACTTCGATCCGTTAATCTTTCTCTTACGAAATTCCAGTAATTTGCTTTCATTTCCATTTTTATACTGAAATAGGTACCTTAGGTATTTTCATCGATGATTATGATTGGGTGAAGGCAATCCGGGTCGAAAGGTCAATTAAGAACCCCCCAACGCTCAATAAATCCGTAGGTCTCGTGAACCAATCGAGAACCGACGCATCGGTGATAAATTAATAATCTCTCTCTCTTTTTAAGTCGTACTAAAAAACGGTCACACTCGATAGCTGTAAGTACGCAATCTAGAGTTAGACTGCATTTTGTCAGTATTTATTACCAACCAACAGTAACAGCATCACTATTATTATTTACTACTACTTCTTATACAGAGTACGGCAAGTTCGTAAAGCCAGATGTGACGCCGGAACAAGGACTTGACTAAAAACTGGTCTGTTCTTTTTATTTTTCATGCTACCACCTGGTGGAAATTTGGAAGCGCACGGCAAAAAACCAGTAAAAAAGGTCGTTTGTGCAGAAAACCATAGTACGAATCCACAACAGCAGAAAATAGCAGCACTCAAGACAACTATACTGAAGCCGACTTTTCATTCCATTTGAAGCTTTGCGTACCGAGAATTCAATCGGCTAGTGAACATTCACTCTCTACGTTTCTTTCGTTTTCTTCACTCTAATTTCCTAAATTTCTGCTTCTTTTTGCTGTTAGATCAGCCTCTTTCACATCATTTCGCTTAAAATTGTAGAAATAGTTAGTCAAAATTTCCATTGTTGTATATTTTAGTGGATCAAAATGGCCGCTATCTACAACAGTTTCAGTGGTTTATAAGTGTTTTTCATTTATTTTATCTCTCCAGTTGCCATATTGGCATCTTCGTGTGCTAGAGTTTCAATTGTTCATAACGCGCAAGCAATATCTGAGAGATCAGGACGCGAAATCATTGGCGTGGTTGACAAGTGAAAATCATAATTATGAACTGTCTCTTCTGGCTCGTGTGGTGTAACTACGCAAAATTTAAGATGACAGATGAGCAAGCCAGACAACTTAGACTGCGCGCAAGTGAAAACAAACTTGAGTCTCGTAGTGAAGGAACACCAGACGACGAAGCGACACGCGAGGTGTCGGCGGCATAGTCCGCGTCGCAAAACCGTGTGTGCTCGTTGTCAGTTCTACTGAAATTGTTTGCTGATATGAAAACCAGTGTTGAAGCACATATGGGACAGTTAACACAAAAAAGTGACAATATTGAAATGTAGATCAGTCAATTAACATACAAAGGTGATAATATTGCAATGCAGATCAGTCAGTTAACAAACAAAAGTGACAATATTAAAGTTCACATGGGTAATCTTAGAAACCAAATAGCGAATGTTGATGCTAGGTTACAGCATGTTGATGCCAGATTACAGCAACAGAACAGAGCTGTAGACAGCAGGTTCAACAGTTTAAAATTGTGGACAGAGGACACTCAAGTGCGAATGACCAATATAAATTCTGTTATTACCGACATCCAAACACAAATCAAAAGTTAAATTAAAGCCATTACCACTGCTTACATAAGCGAGCTAAACGCAAGCGTACATGCAAAAATAGACAGTGTTCTTTCCAAGGTGGATTCCGCCGAAACCAGCTTTGGTAGAAAGTTTACAGGTTTGCACACCAAAGTCGATGTAAATCAAAATCGAGTGACTCTTTGAAACAGAATGTGTCAGCCATATTGGCGAGCGAGTGGAAAATCTTGCTCAGCGAATATCCGATGTCAATATTGACAAAAGGATCGAAGATGTCGCCGCAGAAATAAGCACCACACTTAATAGGGAATTTGAAAAGTGGATACAGTCCAAGGAACAATACATTGAGGGTAAGGTACACTCTGATCTAAAAGGTGCAGTTAAATACGCCACAGCAGAAATCCTAACCGTTCCCGGTACTTCTGGTGACACTTTAACCAGTGAATTAGGCGAAATCCGACGAGCCTTCAGCCACGATCTTCCGGAACGGAAGCAACGGCTGGCCAGTGACATAGATCAGCTGGAAAGGTAAGTTCTGGAATTGTAAGGTGACAATCAAAACGATTATTCACTACTGTCAGAACAAGATACTCCTCAATATCCCGAGTATCAAGTACAATTACAACCATCTGTAAATAATACGCGTGATAAAGCTTCAACGTCACGTAGTCATGCCGATCAACTGACACTCGTTGAACTAATGCGAGATGAGAAGGTGCTGAAACACAGAGTTTTCCAGCCTTTTATACCTGAAAAACGAAATATGGATCCCATGGTATTTGTAAAATCATTCACAGGCGCTTTTCCAGAATCATGGAGCGACAGACAGCGAATACAGTTCATATTAAGGTATGGGCACGGCGAAAGATCAATTTGGGGTATTGAAATAACAGACAAATGTCACACCTACCAAGATTTCGAAAGGCATTTTTTTTAATAAATTCTGGAATTCAGGTATACATCAAAGACTCCGAAAGGAGGTCTACAACGCCGAACCTTTCAACACCAAGGGAGGCAGTTTGAGGTGTTATTTCGAGAAATATCCACGTAAAATTCAGTATTGTGACGCGCCCATTTCAACCAAAGACGTCATCACAATCTTAAAGTCAAAACTTCCTGTGTCATTAAGGGAAAAATTGGTTAATGTGAGTGAAGAGGACCAGGAATCCTTCCTTTCCGCTCTTGACCATTTGGATATGATCTATGAGGACGTGCGTGCGAGTGCGCTGAATAATTACAGCACTGGAACGCCCGCTTCGCAACAGCACGTGGCAGTATGTGCCAACGGAATGTCGTGCCAACGTAAGATGGAACAACCAAACGCCCAGTCCTACAGCAATTATAATAATTTCAACCGCCGCAAGGGGAAACCATACAGTAAATATCCAAACTAGAATAGACATGACCCGATTTATCAAAACACACAGCGACAGTACGGTAATTCACCAAGAAATCACAACAGTATTTACCAGGATTCGAAAAACATGAAATATAACAGAAATCGTCACAAGGGATGAATTTGGAACAATTATAACGGGCCATGACAGTACAGCCAGCCAAGTCACTTCACTCCCTCACACCAAATGAATTCTTTAAAGCCTCAAAATGCGACATTTTGTCACCAACTCAACCAACAGTTCAGGAACAATAATCAGGACAATCCGTAGCATGCTTTTCTTAACACCGCCAGTCACAATAGCCAAGAAAACCCAACCATCTTTTTTACACGCGGGCTAACCAAGCATCAAACACGATGTCCAATGACACGCAATTAATTGGTGCACAGTTCGTATGGGATACAAACGCATGTTTTTTTTAGCCTGGTATGACACAAAATACTAACCAAGTAAAAATAACTGACATTTCAACTCCACCCAAGTCGTAAGACCATTAGCAGCGTCTTTATGCCTTCACGGGGAACCTGCGGAACGAAATTACAACACCTTGAAGTAACATTAGACGACAAGTTAAGACAAGCTCTCATATCTTTAACCATTCATGCCAACCTAAGAAAAAAGGGGCATGACAAACCCATTAGCAAAGTATTATCGTATCGTATAAATTAACGAGGGCTATTAAAGACCCAATTCCAACCATCGCAAGTGGCGGCACTTGTATGAAAGACAATTTGTTATACTAAGAAAAGCGCACGTTGGCTGCTATCTATTAGCTGAACCTGAATCTGGACGAATAAAAGGATTGTTTCATTATGCAAGCCTAACACCCTGTCGACCTGTCTCCACAAGAGAAGTAATCTATGTGAGCGCCTGAAGTAAATACATTTACTGTAGGGGAGAAAGATTTGCCTTAGATGTAAGTTAGTTTTAAGTTGATTGAGCCATGAACGCCCACAACCAAAGAGCAGACGAATAAATAATGTAGTAGCGACGTGCTAAGTGCCACCTGTTACCACTAGTTTAAAGTATAGCAAAGCTCTCTCCTCTTGAATGAAATAAATTAAAATGATCATTCGGAACAGAATGATTGCCCCAAAATAAAAGTTAATTAAGGTCGCTTACTCTTATGAGGTAAATTTTATGTATAAGGATTGTTTGACAACAATTTTTATGAGACCACGTGTGAAAAGCACCAGACAATGGCAGCACCTTAGCATATAAGAATCAATCAAGTCAATAACGGCCGGCCGAAGTGGCCGAGCGGTTCTAGGCGCTACAGTCTGGAACCGCGCGACCGCTACGGTCGCAAGCTCGAATCCTGCCTCGGGCATGGATGTGTGTGATGTCCTTAGGTTAGTTGGGTTTAAGTAGTTATAAATTCTAGGGGACTGACGATCTCATAAGGTAAGACTCATAGTGCTCAGAGCCATTTGAACCCAATCGATAACGATCCAGATAGCACGAAAGAAGTGAGAAACTCAATTATTTTTATTACAGAACGGAGAGAACCGTATATGTTCATAAGAATTTTACGGCACAGTGCTGCTGAAATACTTACAAAGATCATTTATAAGTAAACTAATTTAGGACCAGAAGCATCTATTTGAGGTCCTCGAAATATGACGACTGCTTCTTTTTTTTTGGGAACAGAAGATAGCTATCAGACTCTCTTCACTGCTAATGCATGGTGAAAGCAATTTTAGATATGTATAGAGAAATGTTGGACAGCTGGATCAGACGATACTGAGAGTACTATATCGATTTAATTACGCTAACTACTTGTCATGAAAAACTATGGTGATGATGCACAATTTATGTTAGGCTCGTCATTACATACGGCATTAACACTGTATCTTCAAACCTATTCACTCTATAAAAGTCTATTGTGTTTTCCTCTAATCAGTATCCTTACCTCCCTACCCTACCCAGAAGAGAACTTAATTTTACGGACTGATTGCATGCTTGATACGTACAGACTGTACGTATGGATGGTCGTGACACATTGGTTGTCGACATGCTATGCTTATTCTCAGCGAACCGCGAATTCAATTAAGGTTTGATATGTGCAACTGCACGACAGAGAACGCCTAGCTTTCCAATTTCCCTAATGGAAGTTTGAACATGATCTGTTCATCACGTAATCGAAGTCACATTGACTATGTCTTCAAATTAACGAATCAATTAACAGAGAGAAACTATAAGAACTGAACTTGAGAAAAGAGTAATTATAGTTAAAAGAAATGAATAACAAGGTTTCGAACAAGGTGTAAATCTAAAGTGCCTTGGAAGCACAAACTATGAATACGAGACACGTTTTTTCGTCTCGCCTTGTAGTCACACAGACTAATTTTTCTTTGTAAATAAATTGTAGACAAAATATGTGTACCGTACGTTAACTGTACTTTGTAGTAATAATGCAGTCATCAATTTATGGACACGTATATGCTGTTGCGTGCGAACCGACTGTAGACGAGCAATAAACAGACTCGTATAAAAGTGGTGCGTGTGAACTTTAACATGACGACCAAACACATGTAGACACGAAATAAAAACAACGTGTGAACTGAAAGGGTGACAACTTTATGGACACGTGTGAAATTCCGCGTGTGAAGTAATGTTATAAGTACTTGTACCACGAAACCACGATGTAGAAAGCCGATCTGTGCAAGTGAATAGGTGTTGCGCTTACCGCAACCGGTACTGTACGCCTTTCCACGGACACATTCTTCGATACAGCTGCGGGAGTCGCCGCGTCTGGCTGCTTCCGTAATTCCGAGTCGATGAGAAACAGTAAAAACTCACAACGCTGCTAGTAGACACCAAACGTTGTGCCTCTCGCAGAACACTGCTGCTTGCGTTGCGAAGCCATCAAGTTACTATCACGTGATTATGACACGAGCGTAACACAGAGTACGCTGCACGCTCAACAATTCAGATTCCTTTGCACAAGGGGCGCGGCGCCAAATGTGTTTGAAATACTTTCAATATAAAATCTGATAAAACCATGAGTTAGGCACTAAAATACCTTATAAAAATCACCAAGACACTAATCTGAAAAGTCTTAAACTCGACTTTGAGAATTGCTACCGAATTTATAGACTGTGCCTAGTAATGGCGAAAACGTGTCGACCCAAATAAAACCATAAAAATAAATAAACGCGAGAACTAAGCATTCCTAAGAGAATGAGCCCTTATGTACATAAACAATTGTCATCCTTACCTAATACAATTTTCTTTTTGATTAAGTTATTAGTAAGTAAACACATTCTAATACAGATTCTCTCTGCGGGAATATGAATGGAACCTCGAAAATGTGTCAAGTGAAATGGAGACCGCCACCAAACGGCTCAACACGTTGCAGAACCAGTCTTCCGGTTCCTGATCCACGACGTCTTTCCAACGCACCATCACATCCAGACAACCACTTCGACCGCTACTGTGAAACTAATGCTCCACATTTCCTCCACTGTGAAAGTGCAATCAATTTCCCTCACTCAAGTGCAGTGCTACCTTTTTACCCGAAGTTCTACCACCCCCCAGTGCAAGTCATACCTTCCCCAAGTGTAGTGAAACTATTTTTTTCCAGGTCATGAAAGGCATAAATCAGTGAAGTGCTACGTGTTTACAGCAACAAATCTTCGTCAAGACCGCAACAAAAATTTTCCTGTAAATGTCACTGTAGAACAGGAATATCAATTCTTTGAAACATATTTATCCAAGAATGCACAATGCACCAAGACTACCTGTGAAGTCAAATAATTTATTTCTCTATTCTTTTTAATATTTGTTATGCCATGTATAATGTATCTATGTATGTGTATCTTTATGACAATTTCATTGTCTCTTACCGAGAAACGAATGTTTGCTATCCTTGTGTAATACATTAGAAATATTACGCCTCAATTGTCATGTAATTACCCTACGAAGAAGTTACCATCAATTTCGGTCGTACGAATATATTTCCCTGTTATTCTTTATGTCAACCACTTTCTCTAATGTCATATACGAAATCTATTGTAAAGAATTTTAGCAAGTAGTACTGACTTGATTCACGAAGCAATAATATTGCGACTACGCGTGAGTCGCGATGATCCTAACGGAGTCATCGCTCCTTACGCAGGAAGCAATGTAATATTATTGGATTTCACATACTTTGCAACGACCTGTAGTTCGTAAAGATGCTAAGCATCACAGCGCGAGAGTAAAGATATGAAACATTATTCTTAATGCACGCATAAGCAAGACGCGCGTCCAGCGTTTCAATACTCTAAATAAAAACCATGATCCGCTGGGAGAGATATTTAAAATCATTGACTCATCGCTTGATAGCAAGAAGCTGCGAAACACAAGAAAGAACAATCTATCTTTTTTTAAGAAATATTCTAGAGACTTCATTATCGCTTGTACTTTTGGTCGCCGACATGTTAAGACGTACTACACAGCATTGCTGCAAGTTGTATTTTCATTTATGGAAAACTGTGTGAAACGACGAACAAACATTTCGGTAACTCGGGTGAGGATACAATGTACTTTTGCACACGCAAGGACTTTTAATTTTAAGAAGGAACTGACTGACAAAGCTGCGATTATTGGACTGCGCCATGTACAAAAGAAATATCAGATGTAAGTCATGCATTTATTGTGCATTTGTCAATGTCTGAAAGTTTAAAGCCAATTTGTTCAAAATACATTAATATTTTACGATGCAGTAATTTTCTTATTATTCTTTACTTTCACCAACCAAAAATGATGTTCAAATTGTATATGAGCTTTGGTAAAGGTTCGCTCTTTATCGCGGTGTCTCGATTGTATTTGGGAGACCACTAATGTGTTCAACTTCCGATCCGTTAACCTTTCTCTTACGAAGTTCCAGTAATTTGCTTTCATTTCCATTTATATATTCAGATAGGTCCCTTAGGTATTTTCATCAAAGATTTTGATTCTGTGAAGGCAAACCGGGGTCAAAAGATCAATTATGAAAACCCCATCGCGTAATAAATCAGTAAGTCTCGTGAACACAATCGAGAACCGAAGATATCGGTGATCAATCAATTACCTCTCGCTCTTTTCAAGTCGTACTAAAAAACGGCAGCACAGGATAGCCGTAAGTACGCATTCTAGAGTTAGGTTGCATTTTGTCAGTAAATATTACCAACCAACAGTTACACCATCACTATTATTAGTTACTACTAGTTCTTATACGGAAAGTTCCTAAATCCAGATGTGGCGCCCTAACAGGGACTTGACAAAAAACTAATCTGTTCTTCTTACTTTTAACGCCAGAATTTCTATCTTGGCTACAATAATCCGTTTACTAGACTGTTAGTAGTAGCTTACCCGCGCTCTTTTTTTTATTATTCATACAGGACGTTAACCGGCAACAATTACCTATTAATAATTTCAAATAACATTGATTGTGTCGAGCACCACAGTTGACAAATTTTAATGGTTAATGAAAACCATCTCAGCTGTATAAATTATAATTTGTGCCACATAATACACAGCGGCTTAATTCAATAATTACACAACTGAGGTGATTTTAATTAATCATTAATCACTCCAACCTCGAACCGATGTTAAAACGTTACTCCCCTTCCTTTGAATTACATCCACACACAACGAGTAAGAACTGCCATTACAACAGAAACAGTTTTAGAGTACAGACTTCTCGAAGCATCGTGCAGTTGCAACTGGATACTGTGTTGTGTGGATGTGTGGCCTAGATGGGAGTGTAAGGGGAGGGGGTGGTTACTTCTCAGCTGCGCCACGCGGGCGACAGCTGTAGCAGGCTACGTGACCTGGAGTCGCAGAAAAGTTTCCAGCAGCAGCTGCTGAGACAGAGAAATGAATTCCTCCGACCAGTGTTCTAATGAGGGGAAGCGAAGAGGTACGCTACCCCGCGCATGGAGACGCAAAACGTGTTCTTGTTACAGCTTTCCGGCAAGGTTTCTAACAAAATGTTCAAATGTGTGTGAAATATTATGGGACACAACTGCTAAGGTTATCAGTCAATAAGCTTACACACTACTTTACCTAAATTATCATAAGGACAAACACACACACCCATGCCAGAGGGACTTCTCGAACCTCCGCCGGGACCAGCCGCACAGTCCACGACTGCAGCTCCTTAGACCGCTCAAGGTTTCTAACAAACAGTGCAATAATATCACGACCGACACGAGGAAATACGTGTGAAATTTTATGTGGGCTATTAGAGAGATGTGTCGCACAGTCTACCACAGACATACGATGTTTTTTAGTCTATATATTAAACTTTGAAAGAAACCAGGGAAAGAAATTAAAGTTCAACAAGAAGAAATAAAAATTTGAGGTTGGCTGATGACACTGTATCTCTGTCAGAGACGATAAAGAACAAGGGAGAGCTCTGAACACAATGGACTGTATCTCTAAAAGAGGTATGACCACATCAAAATTGTAATTCTGTTTATTCGAATTAAGTCAGGTCATTCTGAGGGAATTAGATTAGGAAATGAACACTGAAAGTGTTAAATGAGTTTTGCTACTTAGTTACGAAAGTAACCGCTTATGGACAAAGTAAGAGGGTATAAAATGAACATTGGCAGTAGCAAGAAAAGCCCTTCTGAAAAAAAGAGGTTTACAATGTCTTTTCTGGATATATATCCAGTTGGGGTGAAATGTGGACGATGAACAGTTCAAAGAAGCGGAAGAGAATAGGAGGTTTTGAAACATGGTGCTGCAGGAGATTACATGCGTAGATTGGATGACGAATGAGAAGAAATGTATGGCATAATTTTACTGAAAGAAGTAATCGGCTGATAGAACACATCCTCATGCATCAAGTGAAAGTTTGGTAATGGAACGAAATATGTGCGATGTGGAGAAAGTGAGACAATTACAAAGGGAGAGTAAGTCTTGAGTTCAGCTCACGGTAGACTAACGCGGAGAGCTACGTCTGACCAGTCTTCAGTCCGAAAAAAAAAAATTGCTGAACTCGTTCTGCCGTGCATGAATACAGTATTTTGAACTTAATTAAAAAAAGAAAGGAAAAATAAATATAAATATCTGATGTTTTACTTTAGAGGCTATTCGATCATTTACATTCTTTTACTTCCACATGCACTTCTTACGTCATTGCGTTGACAAACCGCAGACAGACCTCTGTTACGATCAGTTAGCGGTACGTCTAAATGACTGCTGGTCCCACCTCTTTCTGTATACGTAACGGCCGCTCATTTTCGCTGTAGATGATACCGTGCTGCGGCACTAATGACCTCCATTTGAATGAAACACTAAACTTCTTTCTATCTTCCTTCTTATACAATAGTAAATACACTTTAAATGATCAGCTTTTTGTTAAACATACTATGTTGACCGTTGATGACACAGGGATTTCAGAGTCACGGTATATCAACATGAACTTGCCGTGCCTACAAGAATTCGCCATTAAAGATATGTAAGGTTTCTGCTTATGTGCTACGAAGTAAGGAAACTTTATTCACAGCAGACAGATGCACTCGAGTTTACACACATGCAGCAGTGACGATTTTTCAAATATTGATTTACTATTGGCTTCTAGTATGCTTTCTTTTTAGCCATCACAATTTAAAGGGATATACAGAATATATCAAAATAACGTTTTACTATCTTCATACACACATTTTAGGGCAAACATTGTTAAATTTATTGTCAGGTTGAAATTGCTATAAACATACAATTATACTACTAGGCATAAATTTATAGCTAACCACCGGTTTGTGTTCAAACATTGAATCCTTTTCTTTCGTTATATTCAGTGCTATCAGTCCTATTCGATTATGTCTTCCTGTGCTATAAGCCTGTCTAGGGTGTCTTATGAACTCCTGGTTCTCTCTCCAAATACTGGGAGAGTGCAAAGGGGAAGCCAGTGAGCAAGTTTCGATAGCTTTTTTTTAAAAAAAAAGAAAAGTTGAATCTGCTATTCACATACCGCTTGCACTGAAAAGGGATGTAATTTAGATTACCATTTGTGATGTTGAAATAGACGTAATTTATTTACAAGGAGCAAGGGAATGTTTGTCTCGCGATAGCTTATTAATTTCACAAAGATAGTGGTTACGCTAAAATGTGGTGTAACTTATGGTTATTCAGTATTCGTTATTAACAAGAAAAATCAGTTACCACTGTGGATCACAAAATTTTTAAGACTGTAATGAACTTTTCAAACAAATAATTTGGTTAATTTAAGATGTAAAGTATTCTGTAGTCACTTAAACCAATAAACAAAACTTTACAAACAAACCTAAGTTATAGGCACGAACATATAACATTACGAGGAAAAGCGTAGAGTTCTAGATTCCTGTTAGAACGGTCATTAAATAAATCTACGGATGCATCCTGTTAGAACGGTCATTAAATAAATCTACGGATGCAAAGAGAGTGAAAACTGTGTTAATAAAAATTAGTAGGTAGCCTCTTTTTGTACTCATGGCGGTATATCAGACTTCGGGAAAAGTAGTGTTGAAGTTGCAAGCACAACAAAAGCTGTGTGTCCAAGCGCAAGGTCACATCACATTGTCTGTACTTCCACTTGCCCATCAAAAAGTCAGTCATCCTTACACCTTGTGGCCAGATGAAAGCGTTGCTTAAGCATACCTGCCACATGACCGACAGAGAAATACACTATTATGTAAAAGCTACAAGACGAAAATAATATTGCCAAACACATTTAAGCGCCAAAGTGGTATAAGCATGCGTATTCAAATACAGTCATATGTGAACAGGCAGAATACGACGCTGTGGTCGGCAACACCTATATAAAACAAGTGTCTGGCGTGGTTATTAGATCAGTTACTTCCGCTACAATAGCAGGTTATCAAGATATAAGTGAGTTTGGACGTGGTACGAGGGCTATCCACAAAAGTTCATTACGTTTTGGAATTATAAATAAATAAAGTATTGGAATTTTTTTTATTATATACAGATGAAAGCCACACTTAAATACCACTTTACTACATAGTTGCCATTTAAATTAAGGCACTTGTCGTAGCGATGGACGAAGTTGGAAATTCCTTCGTCGTAAAATTCGGCCGCCTGCGCCTTCAACCACGTGGTTACCTCTTCTTGAAGCTGTGCGTCGCCATCAAAACGCTGCATAGCCAACCACTTCTTCATTGCTGGGAATAAGTGGAAGTCGCTCGGTGCCAGGTCATGACTGTACGGTGGATGAGGAAACAACTCCCACTTAAGAAGATTCGAGAACTTCACGAGTGGCATTTGCCGTGTGGGCCCGTGAATCAGCAAGATCTTTGAGCCTAACTTTCCCTGCGTTTGTTTTGTATTGCTCTTCTGAGGTTGTGCAGAGTTTGGCAATATCTTTGAGAGTTTATTGTAGTGCCTCTTTCCAGAAAATCCACAAAAATCAAACCTTTTGTGTCCCAAAAGACAGTCGCCATCACCTTCCTTGCCGACATTGTCTGCATGCATTTCTTGGGTTTTGGGGGGAATTTGTGTGCCCCCACTGCAGTGACTGCAATTTTGTCTCGCAGTTCACATCCTTAACCCACGTTGCGTCGCCAGTAACGATGCGATCGAGTAATGAGTCGCCATCTTCCTTGTAAGCGTCCAAAAACGTTAACGCAGCAGCCATTCGCTGATTTTTGTGAATCTCTGTCTAGGTTTTTGGTATCCATCTTGCACAAGACTTGTGGTAAACAATTTTTTCGGTGATGATTTCGTGCAACAAACTTCATGAAATTTGTGGAAAACTCGTAGAACTCGTAGAGAGTTCCGTTATTGTGAAATTACGGTTTTCACGGACCGCGGCATCGACTTTTTCGACAAGTTCGGCAGTCACTGTGCTGGGTCTTCCACTTCGTTCTTCGTCGTGAACGTTAGTTCGGACATTTTAAAATTTTATGACCATTGACGCACGCCACCTTCCGTGATTATGTTGTCCCCATACACTTCACAAAGCTGCCGATAGATTTCTATCGGTGTACAGTTTTTTGCAGTCAGAAACCTTATTACCGCACGCACTTCACACGTCGCGGCATTTTCAATTAACGCTGACATTTCAAACTGTCACAGTAGCTCAACGGAGTACAGTGCGAACCTCTCACTAGCACGGCAGGATGCCGACTGAGCGGCGGAATGCCTTGACACCAAGATCACCGCGATAGCCCCGCCCCTAACGGACACAAACGAAAACGTAATGTAATTTGTGGATAGCCCTCGTATTACGGCCGTCGTACGAGCGATGGGACACAGCATCTCCTTGTATATACTCGCAATTTTGGGTTTGGAATTTGTAGCTCAAGTCAACGCAAACAAACGCTGCTCATCAAATCTTCCATGTGACGACCAGTGCCGATGGAAAGCATCGGTTTGATTCCCGTTACAAACAATACGGTTTTTAAAGGGAAATTTAACATTACCAGTCCATTTGGCGGTCCGAGATTAGTCTTGTGCGAAATTTTTTTTCTCAGTACGTATTGACGGCGACAGTAAAACTGGAAGACTGGCGACAGCACTACCCCAGCTGCGTGAAGCCGCCATGCATGCGGCGCTACTCGAACTGAGTTGCTGTCAATTCTTCGTGGTTTACTTTCGCTGTTCATAAATATGGATAAAACGAATGTCGGAACAGACTAACTTGGGACTACTATCAAAATAGGACCTCAAAATTCCGACTCAAAAATAAATTCATTTGTAATGGTAAACTGACGTACCCTTTCTGTTGACACTAGGCGTCGCGTGAAAGACGGGAGAATCAGTAATCGTTTCGACTGACTTAAACTACACAATATAAAATTGACATGGCAAATTTCTACCAAAAGTCAAGAGAAAATTTGCCTGTCTTCTCGCAGGAGGGACACCCAGTATAAAGGGTGAAAAGTATTTAAACCGACAAACTCTGGGAGGTTGTAGGGGACATCGAAACAATTATTTTTCCCTAATGTCTTTTTTTCCTATGAGGAGTATTTAAACCGGTAGCGGAAGATTTCTCTAGCGACAAATTAATTAATACAACAAACGCTTTTCCATTTTTTATGACCAAGAGACAACACATTAACACAACTCAATTTCAATTACAAATGCCTTCAGTGACACGTAAACAAAGGTTACACCGTCGGATCATGTTCTGTCTGACATGGGCAAAAACCCCAGGAGTATCCTGAATTGTTCCTGCTGCTTCTACTATCCGGGCAACCAGATCCCCTTCTGATGCAATAGGAGTAGCGTCAACCAGGTTGCGCATCTCTCCCCACACAAAAAAGTCCGGAGGGGACATATCTAGGGATCGAGCAGGCCATGGTACAGGACCACCTCTGCCAATCCGCGTTTCTGGGAACCGTCGGTCCAGGAATCTACGCACACGACGACAGAAATGTGCCGGCGCCCCGTCATGTTGGAACCACATGCGTTGTCTTATAGGGAGCGGGACGTCTTCGAGCAATTCTGGAAATGCTGTGGCGATAAAATGGTAATATTGCCTGGCATTTAATGGCCTAGTAGCAGATACGCCCAAATTAAACAGTTCCCAACAACACCGACCCACACATTGTCGAAGAATCGCACTTGATGAGCGCTAGTAACTGTGGCATGTGGGTTATCCTCACACCAAACATGGAAATTGTGCATGTTGAAGAATCCATCACGCCCGAACGTTGCTTATCGGTAAACAACACAGAGGATGGAAATGTAGGATGCATTTCACACTGTTCCAGGTACCACTGCGAAAACTGTGCTCTGGGTGGATAACCAACTGGTTCCAGTTTGTGGACATGCTGTAAGTGAAATGGACATAACAATTGCTCTCGAAGGACGGTTCTTACATTCGTCTGTTTCATCCCCATGTTACGTGCAATTGCACAAGTGCTGATTGAAGGACTGATCCCGCTCCACATGCTGCAAGACAGCTTCCTCAAATTGCAGCGTTCTTACCGTGCGACAGCCTCCCTGTCCAGGTAATCTACTAAATGACCCGGTCTCACGCAGACGTTGGTACACAGCAGGAATGGACGTATGATGCGGGACACGGGGTTAGGATATTTTTGTTGATAAACCCGCTGTGCAGCTCGTCCATTGTGGTGCGCTAAGTAGTACGCACCAACCATATTAGTGAACTCAATGCAAGTGTATCGCTCCATTACTAAACAGAGACAATGCACTACGACACTGGTGCACAGCAATTGCCTACAACTGAAGAGCATAATACGCCCTATAACAACTGAAGATCGTAATACAGCCTGTAACAACTGAAGAGCGTAATACGGCCTCCACCGGTTTAAGTAATCCTCATAGGGAAAAAAATGACATTTATTTTGATGTCCCCTACAACTTCCCACAGTTTTTCGGTTTAAAAACTTTTCACCCTGTATAGGAGGAACTTGTGATTTTCAGTCAATCTATGTGGCGTGTCGACATTATTCACATGAATTATGTTTAAAGCAATATGAACTTATTTAATGGATACACTTTTATTGTGCATACTAAGGCATTAAGAAAAACATGATTTTGAGTGACTATATAAACACTGACGGAAAAAATCACAATACTAAGAAGGAGTTGTGTGACACAAGCGAAAGTTGTAGGGTGTGTTTCTACATCTGAAGGATTATGTCTGCTCTACTTTCGCGCCACTCACATATGAGTGTCGTTCGCAGCGCCACTATTACAGGTTGCAAATCAGGTTTCCTTTAAATACACGCTGTAACGGTCGTGAGCGTTAGTGGCATTTGAAACTGGATGTGGTGAGTTGATGTTAGTGAAAAACTTAAATAGGCTATAAAGGCACTAGGGGAAGCTGTTTTTCCCTCTACGATATTTCAAAAAGACTTGGCAGGAATGTAGTTACTGGTCGTGATTGCTGGCAGCAGTAGTCACGAGAATGTACGGTCACAAGAACACTGGGCTCCGGACGGCCATGTGGCACTACCGGGAATGAAGACCGTTGTGGTCGCCGAATGGCACTGGCGCGCATCTGGAGCAGCAATCTGAGTAGCAGTTGGCACCACAGTGGCACAATGAACTGTTACAAATCGGTTACTTTAAGGACAGCTCCGAGGCGAAGAAGGATTCCGGAGAATGCTTTCCAACGATCGCCCACATACTGCTGCCGTAACACAACATGCCTCGCAGAGAGTCGACATGTTACCTTGGCCTCCTCGATCACCAGGTCCGTCGCCAATGGAGCATGTACTCCAGCGTCATCCATGAACTGCTTTGCCTACCGATCTATTGACTGACCAAGTGCAACAGGCATGGAACTCCATCCCAAAAACTGACATCCGGCACCTGTACAACACAAGGCATTCACGTTTACATGCTTGCATTCAACATTCTGGCAGTTACACCTGTTATTAATATACCAGCATTTCACATGTGTAATGGCTTATTTCGCGCTTACTGTAACTTGTGAGCCTGCAATGTCAGTAATTTAAATATTTGGAGAGTGCCACTGAAATGATACAGGATTTGTGCTGAACATAATTAAAACAAAGGGATTTTTACTTGCGGCAGAATCTTCTCACGATATTCCAATCACCAAATTTCTTCTCCGAAATGTTTTGTTGACACCGATCTACACAGGGAGAAACCATCACCACGATAAAATAAAGGAAATCAGAGCTCGTTCGGAAAGATATAGGTACTCGTTCTTTCCGCGTGCTATACGAAATTGGAATAATAGAGAACTGTGAAGATGGTGCGATGAACTCTCTGTCAGGCACTTAAATGTGATTTTCAGAGTATGCATGTAGATGTAGCTTACCTACACAAACGTGTTCCTATGATTTCATTACTCTACAGTTATTATTTTTTGGTATTACGACTTTTTTCATATAGTCAACAACTATACAGAACGTTCATGTTACAGGCGCCGGCGCCTGTATATAGAGAGAGATTCTGTGATGATGTTACAAAATTTCATTGATGATGGACTAAGTGAAAACGTATCATTCTGAACTAAAGGACGCTGATCCAGAAACTTATGAGTCGAAAGTTACAAGCAAAAATAGTTCTAAAGCTTACGACAGAGGAATCCTTGTATCGGTACTGTTGCTGCTAAGATTGTAGCTTAGGCAATTTTTAGAGTTAGTAGAATTAACAAAAACAAAAAATGTCCAGTAAACCTGAACTCTAAACTACGTACCTAAGGAGCTATGAGCACTTACTCTTTTTCGTTACCACAAAACACGTCCCCTGTATTGAACACGTGCTCATAGGTCTTAAGGTATGTATTTTAGAGCAATTGTTTAAGAGGTATTAAAATGATTTTCACTTATAACTTTCAACTCCGTCGTTTCTGGGCCAGGATCTCTGAGCCCAAAGTGATACGTTTATCTTTCTCCATCACCCCTGAAAGTATGTTAACATCATCACGGAATCACCCTGTATTTACATACATACACATGCGCCAGTGCCAATCACTTTGACGCTTTGTAGTGTCGCTGGATGATACTTCCGGGCAAGGACTCCTATCCTTATATTGTTCCTTAAGACACCATCTTCATCTCCGCAAAATCTGTCGGAGTAATTTTGAAACACATTGCGTATATAGGATGCCAAAATATAGTTTCACCAAAACTGTAGGACAGGAAGACAGCATCAAACAAAGGCATTTCAGAATGGAAACTAGGGCAGCTGCATATTTTCGGCGCTACAAAATGCAGTCGAAATGTAACAAAATGATATGTAATACACAGTAAATGGATAAGTTAACGAAATGTGTGGACTAAACAATCGTAGCGATGAGAAGAAGAGAACCTTAAAGCATCCCACATACGTGTATCGTGTTTAGGTGACTTACCGTACTGAAATTCTTTAGAAATAAAATCAATCAAATGTCCACGTTTCGTATTTTAGTATATCCTAAAAAGGTCATCGTAATAGAAAAATGTGTATGCTCATGTACGTAGAAATGTCACTATTGACATAACGCAAGTACGTCGTAACAAATTTTCAAGATGACCAGGTTTATCTCGCAGACATAACGCCGTAAATATGCAACCGCGCCCCCTATTTCCTGTACTCAAATTCCTTCGTTTGATGCTTTCTTTACGCCCTGCGCTTTTGGTCAAATTGTGTACAGAGTGAATCACCGAAAACTTTTAATGTGCGGTTTTCACAGACTGGCTTGGTAGGCAGGGTCTTGTGTTTTTAACCGATAAACAGATTATAATAATACTTAGAAAGTATTTATGTGTATACATGCATATTGTAGACAGAACAATGCCTATTGACATTAACAGACTGAAACTAGGGTAAATTAGAATGTCAGTGGTGTTCGTTGCAGGGCTGTATTGCGAGTCGTTCACGACATAACCGCTCCCACACTGACACTTGTACAATACCTGTGATATCACATACCTGACTGTCCGGTATGGTACGACTACTGCACACGTCCTAGCATTTGAGGGGAGCTGTCCAAGGAGGCTGAAGTAATACGCCGCTCCATAGCATCGGGTGTAGTTGGTATATCCTCGTAGACTGCATGTTTTAGGGGAACGAGCTGGCCATGGTACAAGTTCTCTGCGTCAGAACCAACGAAGATACGCATTAGTACTTCGCGCGCTATGAGCTGGACGGTCATCATAATGGTACCACAGGTACATCCGTGGAAGATGGTCTGTTAGGAAGCTGGGTACTTGGGCGCATCAGCGTTCCGTCTATGAAACACTGGCCTATGACTTGATGGTTCACTATCCCATATCACACGTGAGATTCCATAGCCGCTGTCGTTCTACCTGTCGACGCCATGGGAGCTTGTCAACCAAGCAGTAATGCATGTTTCGGCGGTTTGCCTGGTCAAGATTAATTAGTAAATGTGGCTTCATCACTAAACAAGATACATGGTATGTGTGGAGTATTCTGTCTTAATGCCGATGTGTTTAAATTGACACGATTCTCATAATTGTTTCCAGAAAGCTCTTGATGGAGGGAGGTAAGGATGGAACCTGTGTAAACTAGAATGCCTAGGACTCTTGCGTGAGTCACGCCACTTCCTCGTGCAACTGTGAGGATCAACTGCAACAGTCTCAAGAACATTAACTTATTCCTCTTTTGTCATCACTTGTTTCTTTCTGTTACGTTGTCTAGGTGTTCCGCTACCACTTTCCCGTAACTGGTTGACGAGGTTGATAAATAACTGCCGAAATGGTTGACCTCTTTTGGGATATCTTGCCGCTCACACCGTATGAGAGAGAATTGCATTCTTCCTACACTCCTCATACACCATGAGCATGTTGGCTCTTTCTGCATTGGTAAATCGCGTCGTCCCCTGTCGACCTACTGCTTGGAGCGACACACACAAACTGACTAGCAAGTGGCTGTGCACTCAAGAAATACACAAGCGTACTGTGAGCAAACATGACAGCATTGAACATAACAACTACGCAGGTTGATTGACACAAGCAAGTATCGGTGTGGAAATTCCTAAAATACGATATCTCGTAATCGTCTCACACTATTATTCTGCCTCAGATACCACCGACATTCTAAGTTACCCTACTTTTAGTTTTTTAATGTTAAGGGCATTGTTCCGTTTAAAAAAAGCCTTTGTTTCCACAAGAAATACGCTTTCTAAGTATTATTATAGCCTGTTGATCAACCATCAGTGCGAGCCTTTGACCACCATTCCACTCTGTGAAAACTGTACATCAACAGCACTTTCCATTTCTGCAGTATTGTTAGTGCACGTTTTAGGTGATTCAACCTGTATACACTGAGGTAATAAGACAGAAGTTATACCTCCCTTTATCCACATAGACTCCTTTTTCCCGGCGTATCTCAGCAACTCAACATAGTATGGACTCAACAAGCCTTTGGAAGTCCTCTGCAGAAATATTGAGCGATGCTGCCTCAATAGCCATTCATAACTGCGAAAGCGTTAGCCGCCGAAGGATTAGTGTACGATCTGAAACCTTCACTATATCCCGTTAAGTGTTCCGTGGGACTCACGTTGGGCGATTTAGGTGGGCAAATAATTCGCTCTGATTGTTCTCCGAATCAATTTCAAACAGTTGTGGTCCAGTTACATGACATCATTGCATGTGGACTTAGTCCATGAATAGCTGCAAATGGTCTCTAAGTAACAGAAAATAATTATTTCCGGTTAATGATCGGTTCAGCTGGACCAGAGGTCCCACGCTATTCCATGCGAACGCTTCTCACACGGTTATGGAGCGAATATCTGCTTGCACAGTGCCTTGTTGACAACTTGGGTCCATGCACCACATTCGAACTCTACCATCGGCTCTTACCAACTGAACTCGGGACTCATCCGACCAGACCACGGTTTTTCAGCCGTCTGTGGTCCAACCGATGTTGTCAAGAGGCACAGCAGAAGATGTCTGCTATTAGCAACGCCACTTGCCAGTCGTCTGCTGCCATAGCCCATTAACGCCAAATTTTGTTGCACTGTCCTAACGCATACGTTGAAATTTCTCTTTAAATAATTAAATATAAAGTTCTCTTAAAATAACAAAATCTTGTGAAAGCTCTCAAAATAAACAAAAATAAGACTTAAGCATTCCATTTCTAATTGTAAGCACTGAGCTGTAACTACTAAATGAACTGTCGTAACGTAACGTATCCTCTCATAATGTGAAGCAAGGTTGCACTGCAATATTAAACAATTATCGCGATAAAAGGAAAGTCTTTCATACTGTAAAAGTTAGCAATCTGACTGCGAGAATTTTGAACAGTATAAACTGCCTGAATAATGAACATCGACAGGAGACTACAGTAAATGGTTTTTCAAAACTTATCACAAAAACCGTCTCTGAATGACATAAATTGGCCCTGACTGAATACATAAAACATCAAAACATTTAGTCCTTACGTCTACACTGCGCAAACCTGGATAAAGCGTTGCAGTACTGTTCGGTCTCGGGCGCCGCTATGTTAAAGCTGCAAATAACTTTCTACATATAGATACCCGGTAGGTGCAATGACTTCTCTGTCAGTTGTAAATCGAAGTATTTTCCGAATAATTAAATTGTAAGAGAAAGGTTGGCAAAAAATGACATACGCGCATAAATGACAACATTATTTTCTTTTGTATACTGTGAAAAAGTGCTCATGGCTGCTTTTAAATTTAATGACCATCTTAACATCAAAACAATACACTTCCTATCTCTCATATCTAGCAACTCACAGTACAGCAACAAAGGTAGTCCGATGGCGCAGCAACGGTGAAAAAAAAATAACATCATTATAATATTTACCTCTGACATTCCATTAGACTTCTTCCTTCACAAACCAGTTTCCATTACAATCTTGATATAATCATGTTGACTGAACAAACTGATAAATTGAGAATTTGCATCTGCCATTCCTTCCTCACTCAAACACAGATTAACATCGTCTACTTTCTGGCTTCAACACAGCTTAACATTGTTTGCCCCACTGCGCCCTCGTGCACACTAGAGATAAACACCTAACTACTGCGATATAGCTTTACATAGTTGCTTTCTCACAATCTAATGGCTCTGAGCACTATGGGACTTAGCTTCTGAGGTCATCAGTCCCCTAGAACTTAGAACTACTTAAACCTAACTAACCTAAGGACATCACACACGTCCATGCCCGAGGCAGGATTCGAACCTGCGACCGTAGCGGTCCGCGGTTCCAGACTATAGCGCCTAGAACCGCTCGGCCATTCTGGCCGGCTCTCACAATCTATTTAGGTACCAAAATGATACATGACATCTAGCATTACACCGCGGACCGGCGGACCAAAATATCATAGGCGAGGTGATGTCAGTGAGATTGCTGAAACTGGGAAATTTTGCTATATAAACACAGCATTCTGATAGAAAGATGTAGTAAGGTGAGTACAAAAGTTAAAAGATACAATACGAGTACGTAGATAATCATGAAACTATACATGACAAAAAATAAGTGCAAATTATTGCTGGACATTAACAGCTGCATAACTCAAAATAAGTACAAATCGCTACTGGACATAAGTATGTTGTTGCAAATATAGTATTTGCTAAATATTAGGAACATATGTAGAATTTATTACAGAGAACCAATAGAATACACATATCCACTGTGTCTTAAGTACAAAAAAAATGTTTATCACCACAATATGTCGCGGCGCATAAAGTGTCCTCAGAGCAGTAAAATTTGTAAAGAGCTACCAACCATAAGTGCGTAGGCAAACAATATGACACATTGAGAGAAAATTTTGCAGTCCCACAGACAATGACAGCATAAACATTAATTGAAAAGTACAGTGAGACAATCTTCCAGACCCACTGGCACTGTCAGGAAAAGTATTTGGTATAACTGTCCAGTGCAGGACAATCTTGCAGTCCCCCTGGCACCAACATTCGAAGTATTTGGTACAACTGACCAGTTCAGGACAATCTTGCAGTCCGGCTGGCACTGATATCAGAAAAATTTGGTATTGGCAAAAATGAGGAGGTAGCAGGCTCAGAATGTGCTAAAAGTAGATAGTCCATCCACACTGTAGCAGGAACCTAACCATTTATTACAAACATGTCTCCACAGTAAAAATAATCTTAAGTGCAGTAGAGGATAATCACAAGCCATGGTATAAGAGTCTACAGTCGATGATCAAATAACATATGAGAGCTAACAGTTGTTCCCAATGAAATTATTTCAATATCTATGCCTACTGCAAATAAAGTACAATACTTCATGTGGAACAAGAGGACATGCCCAGGCAGTGAAATACAATGTTGAAAAAAGCATACATATTACATCGAGAAACAAAACGAAAAAGAACCAAAAATACCACAACGCAGTGCATCTTAACTCTAAAGAAGTAGCTTAAGACTAAGCAAATAATCAAGGTACAAAATCAGCAACAAAAGAGTATGCATAATGTCTAATATGTCTAGTACATACAAATGGCATGGTAACATCCCCTTACTTTCAGTGGAATGTACAAACTTAGTAGCAGTATGACCAGAGTCATTGCATACAATGCTATAATGGTGGCATGTGAAAAATAGTTACCAAGAGCAAAGTATGTCACATTCGATATCACGAGTAAAACAGTTCTATAAAATAGTTGTGTATACATTCAGAGAAGTTTGCAAACGTAGTTGCTTTATGACAAGGCGCTTTCCATAGGATTGCAAGAACAACTCTATGTTAACATATGTGTATAGAGCACTAGGCCTATTGTACCTATGGAGAGAGATAATTTAAAGTCATTCATCGTGCGTCAGTCAACATAGCAACAAGAAGAATTTGGCCATAATGACGAATATATGTCAGACTTGACAAGATAGCGGAAAAAGAGTAATTATCAGGGACAAGAATTTAGGTATCAAACCACAAATCACCGTAGAGGAAAAGGAATCAAGTCTAGCAAAGCAGCAAATAACTTAAAAGGTAACCCTAATCCCACACCTTCTACACCAGGAAAAAAATAGCTTCATGACATCCCAAGAAAATTTCATCACCATCTACACAAAGTCTCTCCTTAATATAATGTATTCAAAAGAAAAACATCATAAAGGCTCTTCATAATACTACAAGTACATACAGAACATCATAAACATTATACCATTTTCTGACAAAGGCAGAGGCTGGCCTGATATCAACATACTAAGAACTGTTAAAAATGGATTAGTACAAACTTTGAAAATTAATCAGATCTGCCAAAGTGTCAGCCACATGACATTACCTGAACACTTACCATTTACTTCTGTATGTACCACGTTGACTGTACTAAGATGCTGAAGTATATAGATCTGTCACTACTTAACAAAATTATGGTAATACGATAACAAAAAACGTAAATTTTTACAAGCGCAAGGTGGGTCTGTAACAGTTAAGTACATAGGATTAAAGTGTGCTAGCAGTAAAAAAATTGGAAGAACAAGATTCATCATTAACGTGAAAGAAAATATATGCCTTAGTCTATAATTTAACTGCCTATAGATAGTAAACCAAATGCAAAGCACTCAACAATCTATCCAAAATATAAGACATGTAAAGCAGTATTCTTAAAAAGACAAAGGATGAGTATGTAAAATAAGACACAAATTAGGAGTAGTAATATCAGTTGTGGGCATATGTCGTCTGTCAATTCATTCAGTACATATTAGAAAATCATAGGTTCCATAAGAACCAACAGTAAAAAAATGCAGCAGCTTATTATTAGACAAGTAAAAATGTCGTAGTATATAGTACAATAGTAATTAGAGAACAAATGTACATTGGTGTAAGATGAAGCATGTCTGTGGTCTGTAGTGTCGCTCTCATACAGAAAAGAAAAAATGTACCTAGTATAGTCAATACTGCACAGAAAATCTGAAAAAAGTGTCAATTGCATATCTTAAAAAACTTCAGTTTAGTAGCTAGTAGCAGTAGAACAAATCTTATTGTCAACCTGCCATAACTGACCTGAACACATCTTTTGTACTTATAAACCAGAAATATCATCACGTGAAATAAAAATCGACTTCAATAAAAACAGGATTAGTAGCCCTAAACAATACCTCAATATTATTCATTATCATCATCTGATCTGTAACTTCACATGACACATTACATATGTAAACCACATAAAGCATAATCATAATCATCATTAATCATCGTCATCAATGACACAAATATGTAGTAAGCTTCATAACACAGCTTACATAAAATATACCAAAATAAAATTCCTTGTTCTGTTCACATCAGTTTCCTCCTACCATATAAACTCCAGATAGCCGTAATTATAAAACATACCATATTGTACATAAAACCCTTGCAGTGACAATAGATCCTGAGAAAAAGAAGTTGTAGCTTTGAGCAAATATTCCTTTTGGCATTATGAAAGCAACAGGCTGTAGATAGCATCAGATAAATGGTCAAAAATTCTCCTGAGTAACAGCAAAGTAAATCCAAATATAAGTGCAAGTCCAAACTCATAAGATAAGACAAATAGGCTGTACTGATCAGTACGGTAGTAATCCAGATCACAAAATAAGTGTATTGTCTATAAAGCTGTGTGAGTGAGCCCTGTTCATGAAATTCTTTGACATTCGTAATATGGTGTACGCCCATACGACATTTGGTCCTCAAACTTTCCACTTCCAAAGCATTCGGATGACAAATAGAACGAATGCTGTATGGTTCGTTATAGCAAAGAAAGAATTTGCTGATCAAGCGTTTTCCTTAATGAGACAATCTATGTTATCTGACGAGTACTTTTTGACCTACCTGAAACATTACATTCATTCCAGAACGCTGCTTGCGTTCAGTCCTCTTTTCTGCAGCTCATTGGATGTTTCGTAAAACTATTTTCACAATTTGGTGGTGTCGTAAGCAATGTGACTTAGGTATCAGTACAAGTTCTCTGATTCTGTCAGGTTGAGTTTGTTTTTCAGTACAAGGTACGGAGAAAGTAAGGTAAAAACGTTGGGAATAGAGTTGGTAACATCCTGAAATATGTAAATGTATTTGTTCCAATCTCTGTGTTTCTTGTGGCAATATAATCTACATAGTTTGCCTATATCTTTCATAATGTGTCCAGCTGGATTTGAATGAGCCTGATAGCGGGAAATGTAAACGGGTTTGATGTTCCTGCTCGAGAGAGTGCGAGTCCAATAACTTGACCTAAATTGCGGACCGTTGTCTGAAATGACCTTGTCAGTGTGGCCAACTTCTGTTAAAAAGTCCTTAAAAAAGGCGGCGGACACAGTTTTTCCAGTAGCTTTATTCAAAGGTGTGAATGAAACAAATTTAGATGTGAGCTCTACAGCTACGAAAATATAAGTTAAGCTTTGTGGGCTGCTGGATGACGTAATTTTACAGGAAAGATCGGATACAACTGAGCACAAAAGGATGATGTTGTCGTCTTGGCTTTCTGGCATAATATGCACTACATAAGAACACGACGAATGCGTTTCTCCGTATTAAAGAAATAAGACATTTGACGAAGAATGAAAAAGCAATTGGGGGCTCCGTAATGATCGTAACTGAGATGTATGTACCAGGTAAGTTTGTCAACTAGATGCACGAGAATTCAGAAAAGCCAGGTAGTACCGTCAGGTGTTTACTGTTTAAACAAAATATTGTTCCCAATGAGGCAGTAGAGTCTGGCAGAAGCTTTGGTTTTGTCGTGCCATTGCGGCTTCATGTCTTTCCAGATCGGATCCTCGTCTTGTTCTTTAGCAATGTCAGTCATCGCCGAAGAAACCTACCTGTTGAATATATAACATAATGTAATTGGCGTGACAGAAATCTGCTAGAGAACGAGGCGGGGTACCACAAAGTGAGCGAGATAATGCACGAGCAACAATATTTTCTACACCGTGTATGTAGACGACCGCGAAGCAAAACTCTTGTAAATACATAGCCCAACGAAGTAAACGCTCATGTGAAAGTTTTGCTGACATAAGAAATTGCAAAGCTCTTTGATCAGTAAAATGGTATGTCTGCCAAATAAGAAGTGACGGAATTTGGAAAAGTCCCACACGACGGCTAAACATTGAAGCTCTGGTATAGAATACTTACTTTTAACTGGTGATAAAACGCGGCTAGCGAAAGTAATGTTTTTCCTAACAACAGTGCCGTCTTCTTCGATCTCTTGAAACAGATAGACACCAATGGCCGTTTTAGAACTGTCAGTGGCCAAACAGAAGTCATGTGAAAGATCAAGATGAGAAAGTAGGGGATTGTTCAATAAAGCTTGTTTTCAGCTTGTTTTCAACGCTTTTGCCAGGTACGCCACCATTTATTTTGATATTATTGAGAGGTAACATCGGACAAGAATAATCTGAATCGCAGTGGTTCAATGTTTCGTCACTCATGACAGTAACGGGACAACCAGGGTACAAGAACTGACGTGTTTGCCAACTTGAAATGTAATAACAGGATGATAAAAGTGGTTCATAGGTTGTTCATTTTCCACGTGGCAGTAAATCCCTGAAGTCTTCTACGTTGATCATATGCTCTATAATGTGCGCCGAATGCGATGTACCCCGTGTTGGGCGCGGTGACGGCAGCATCTGACGCCTGGTCCGCTAGTCATTGTTGCTTAGCGTCTGTACTATTCGGTACGTTGACAGATGCGACTCCAATTATTTTAACAGTGCACTGTGGTTCTGAATGATTTACATTACCTTGTCGCGGATTAAAATGTGAATCTGGTTCATTTAAGCATAAAGACAGACTGTTATTAAAGTGCCATTTATTGTTGTAATTGTGATTAAAATTTCTATTTCCCTTTTTATTCCCAATGTGCCCTTGAAAATGTTGGGCATTGTCGTAAGAGTTTTGCTGGTACGGTTGCAGTCTGTAGTTACGGAAATTGTTTCTGTGTAAAAAATTATTTCCTTAATCATTTTGCGAAAAGGATTGTTGCTGTGGCAGCAGTTGCGACAAAGGCTGATTATGTGTTATGAGGAATCAAAATACTGCTGACTAGACTGTTGAAAATTGTGATTCTGATGTTGGTAGTTATTAGAAAGGTTTCGGACCTGTTGAAAATGTCGTTGCTGATTACCGTTAAAATTCGGGTTGTTGTCAACGTTTCCGTTACGTCTTTCATTCCCAAATAGTAACACGTATTGTGATTGAAAAACGTACCAGAATGAACAGTGCTGTGTTTGTAGTGAACACTGTGATTGTTCTTGGAAAAGTTATTATTATTATTATTATTATTATTATTATTATTGTTCTGCTGAGAAAACCACTGATCAGTAATCAAGTAATTAAAAGTCATGAAAAGCATGTATGTTAGATATTTGTTGACCTGCTGTTAACGCACATTTCAAATTTCCTGGAAGTTCTGAAATACGGAGGTGGATCAGACCTAACAGGCTGAATTGCTTAAGTAAGTGTTGGTTTTATTGTACCATGTATTCAAATATAGTCTTAACTTTTCAAAACTCGAGTTGTTGAAATTCGGTAAATTTATCAGTTTGTCTTTTACAGCATGCTGTCTGATCTCACACCAGTACGCTGCCGTCCGAGGTGGCCGAGAAGTTCTAGGCGCTACAGTCTGGAACCACGCAACCGCTACGGTCGCAGGTTCGAATCCTGCCTCGGGCGTGGCTGTGTGTGATGTCCTTAGGTCACTTAGGTTTAAGTAATTCTAGTTCTAAGGGACTGATCACCTCAAAAGATAAGTCCCATAGCTCTCAGAGCCATTTGAACCAATTTTTGAACCAGTACGCTGAGAGAAAAACACTTTCGAATTCTTCGACTGAAAAACATTGGCGTGCAATAGATCGCATTCTCGTCGAAGGTTCCTCTTCCGAAAAGCTACAAATACATTATAATTTGTGAGAGACAGGCCAGTTCTGCGGCAAAGAAAAGGCGAATTGCTGACTGCAGTCCAAGGAATGTTGGCAATTAGGACCATTAGGAAATACTTTGAATTTTCTGACAAATAAGAAATGCTTGTAATCGAATCCATCGGTTCTAAAATTATCAAAAGAATGTTGTCGGTAGAAAAAGGTGCAAGAGTTGTCACGTGATTGTAAAAAGTCTCTTTCTGTAACCAATTTAGTAAGTTGAGGTTGCAAAGTATGTTCTATGTTCTGATCGATACAAAAAAGTACAGATGTGTGTGAAATCTTATGGGACTTAACTGCTAAGGTCATCAGACCCTAAGCTTATAGACTACTTAACCTAAATTATCTTAAGGACAAACACACACACCAATGCCCGATGGAGGACTCGAACCTCCTCCGTAATAAGCCGCACAGTCCATCACTGCAGCGCCCCAGACCGTTCGGCTAATCCCACGCGGCTCTGATCGATACAATGCGTGGTAAAATTATGTGAGCAGTTCTGAGAAATGGTATCATTCTTGTTGTCAGACAAGCGAGCATTCAGTTTATTATGTTCCTGTTTGATTTGACGATTAATTTGAATCTGTCCCTGTCGAATGTTTTCAAGTGACTGACATTCTTCAGCGTTGGGGAAGTGCGCCGGTTATGTACATTCAGAGTGATTGTTCTGATTTAATTTTAACTGCACTACTGCATCGGCGAGCTAATCATATTCAGCTTTCAGATTGTCGTATTGGTCGGGAATTTTGGTAGTATCATCTTTAAGTGACTGTAACTGTACAACATTACCACGCGATTTCGTTTGCAGAGCAGTACTGAGTACCGACTTCCTAATTTTGGCAATAAGTAGGGCTTTGTCTTGTCTGTGAGTTACAGAAATGGTATTAAACTGTTTATCAGCGGCTACTACTTCGTCTGACACACGTTCATTAATGTTGTTATTCGCTGTGGTAAATTCGCTTAAACAAGATGTGACAGTGGCAACCTCGGTTGAAACATTGTTTATACGGTCTGTTAAAGTTTTGCGGGTGTCTTTCCATTCGTCAGAAAATGGTTCCTGATTGTCACGGAGAGCATCTACAGATTTTTTATGCTCTTCGAATTTGTGAATAAGCTCTTTCAAAAGAGTTGCCTGTGCATCAAAACGTTCTGTAAGAGAAACATGATTTATAGAACATTTAGTATTGTGTTCTTGAAATTGCTTTGTAAGAGTCTCGGAACTGTTTTTAATTTCGACATCAAAACAAGTTCATTAGCCGGCTTGAGTGGCCGAGCGGTTCTAGGCGCTACAGTCTGGAACCGCGCGCCCGCAACGGTCGCTGGTTCGCATACTGCTTCGGGCATGGCTGTGTGTGATGTCCTTGGGTTATTTAGGTTCAAGTAGTTCTAAGTCTTAGGAGACTGATGACCTCAGATGTTAAGTCCCATAGTGCTCAGAGGCATTTGAACCATTTTGAATAAATAAAAACGTCAAAACTTTTAGTCCTTACCTCTTTTCTGCGCAAATCTTGGTTAGTCGTTGCAGTACTGCTCTATCTTGTGCGCCGCTATGTTAAACCTCCAAATTACTGTATCTACACAGAGACGCCCGATAGATGCAATGAGTTCTCTGTTAGTTGCAAATGTAAGTATGTTCCCAAGACTCTTGGTTCCATGATCAATGAAAAGTTGTAAGAGAAAGGTTGGTAAAAAAATGAAATATGCGCATAAATGACATCACTAAGTTCTTTTGTATGTATACTGTGAAAAAGTGCTCACGGCTGTTTTTAAACTCAATGAACGTCTTAACACGCAAACAATACACTTTCTATTTCTGAAATCTAGCCACTCTCAGTACAATAATCGTTAGTCCGATGGCGCAGCAATACTGAAGAAAAAGTAAGATCATTATAATATTTACATCTGGCATTCCATTAGACTTCGTCATTCACACTTCAATTTCCGTTACAGTCTTGATAGTATTACGTTAATTGAACAAATTGATAAATTGAGACTTTACATTTGAAACATGACTTTGCCATTCCTTTCTCATTCAGACACAGCTTAACATTGTCTACTTTCTCACTCCAACACAGCTTAACAATGTCTGTCCTACTGCGCACTAGCGCACACCAGAGATTAACACCTTACTTCTGCGGTACAGCTCTACAACATCGCTGCTCGCTCACATTCGATTCAGCTACCAAAATTATGCATGACATCTATCAACGTTGGTCTTATGTTTCATATCGATTTTTACGGTTATTTCACACACTGTCGCTTGTCTGTTAGCACTGGTAAATCTACGCAAAGCAGTTTCTCTTGGTCGTTAAGTGAAGGCCGTCGGCCACGATGTTGTAGCTGGTGAGAGGTAATGCCGGAAATTTGGTATTCTCGTCACACTCTTGCCGCTGTGGATCTCGGAATATTAAATTCCCTAACGAATTCTGAAAAGGAATGTCCCATGCGTGTACCTCCACCTATCGTTCTGTGAATTCCCGTGTTGCGGCCAAAATCACGTCGGAAACATTTCGCACGAATCATCAGAGTACAAAGTGTAGCTCCGTCAGTGCACAGCACTTTTATACCTTGTGTACGCAATACTACAGCCATTTGTATACGTACATACCGCTATCCTATGACTATAGTGACCTCAGTGTATGTGCACAGGGGGTTTCGAATCTTTTGTGTTATACTTAAACAGGCAACAGCAGTTCCATAACCAATTGTATTAAGGGAAAATGCTCGGTAGTGAATATTTATTGCGTTATGGACGTATAGGGCGTACGCGCATGACAACAACATAGCTCATTATAATTGTTCAAAGAGATGACCGCCAGTCCCAATGCCTGTAATGCAACAGCACATGCAGTTCTCCCGCACTCTCCCAAAGATCCCGGTTGTCTGTTGTACACTAGAGCGGACAGAGTGTGATAAACAGCGTACACATCTGACCACCAAACAGACGCAGCTGAGCTCATAAAAAGTGTGTGATGTGACCACAACATGTCTCGCAACGGCAGAGTATCCTATTCCAGACCCACACCACTATTTCTGGTGTCACTTGTCCATCACATCAGACAGCTTATGATATGTCCTTGGTGAAGTGTCTTATCATGTACAGTGCATGTCTTACTATGTACAGTGCATGACGCATAGTCAGAGATGGAATAATACATTGAAAAATCCGCCTCAGTTGCGAAACTTTTCTGGTCTTTACCCAGGTTTCGGCTAGAATAATCTAGCCCTCTTCAGGTGCATAAAGTCATTATAACATGCCAGAGTAAGGCACAGTCAACATAAAAATTTAAATCTGTAGTACCGTGGCACCATGTCGAATTAAAACTACTTAACTGAAGTCCAGCCCCGGCATGACTTCACCACGCGGTAGGTTGGCAGCGGCAACTACGTTGGCTCAAGCTCAGTGCAAATCCGCGTGCAACTGTCAGTGCCAACGCAGTTGCCGGTGCCAATCTACCGCGTGGTGAAGTGATGCCGGGCCTGGACTTCAGTTTAGTAGTTATAAATCGACGTGGTAACACAGTACTATAGGTTTTTCATTTTTAATGTTGACTGTGGCTTACTCTGGCATGATATAATAAGTTAATGCTTCTGAAGAGGGCTAGATTATTCTAGCCGAAACCTGGGTAAAGACCAGAAACTTTTCGCAACTGAGGCGGATGTCTCAATATATTTGTCTATCACAGTTGCTGACGGGGCTGCAATATGCTAAAAATTCTCAAAGATGGAAATTTACTCGTCAGGAGTCACATTGTGGCAGGAAGTAGTGCCTATATAGCAACACGAATGTACGAAGAACGCTTTCCCAGTATGCATTATCCTAACTGGTAGAAGCTTATCTCCATGGATACCAGCTTACGACAGATGGGGTGCTTCCCGCCACAGAGAGCCGGTATAGGATCCCGCCAAAGACATGTCTGAACACCTTACTTTGGAGCAATGCTGTTGTATCGTGTGGCAGGTCACCCAGCAACAACCACGCGTCAACTTGCCCGTGGAACGTACACTGCAAAGGATTCAGTGTGGAGAGTATTGGTAAGACAGGTATTACACTTCCATTACGAAGAAAGTGTCAGAACACTAGGACCAACGGATTTTGAGCCCCGCGTTCACTTCCGACCTCGGGTATCCATTGCAGTGCTGTAGTGCCGAACTTGGTACAGTTTGTATTTTTTACGGATAGGGCACCATTCATCTGTGATGGTGTTTCCAATAGCCACAATAGCCATGTCTACAATGAAGACAGTCCCAATCCCATCCACATAAGTGACCACGAGCAACGATTCTCTGTCAGCTTATGGCGCACTTTTTAAAGATCTTATTAACTGGCTCCCTGTGTGGTTGGTCCCCGTTACTCGGTGTTCGTGCGAAATGTGATGCCATAGTTCTTGGAGACTTCACACCTTGTTTCTTTTATGTTCCGTGGAAGGATGTGATTTCAACATGACGGTGCACCAGCCCACTTCGGTGTTAAGGTCTGCGAACACCTGAACAACACGTGCCATCATCATTGTATTGGAAAGGGAAGTACTGTCGCATGGCTATCGAGATCGCCCTGTCTCACACCTCTGGACACGATGGAGAAGGATAAAAGTATCAATGTCAGATAATGAACGGTATCAATGTCAGATAATGAACGGAAACAACCAAGTCGAAAGTTTTAAATGAAAATCGTTCTCATGGCTCTGAATACATCTGTTGATACTGTTGTTGCTAAGATTGTAGGTTATACAACGTTCAGAGGCGGTAAAATACGAAAAACTCTAGAAACAGATTGGCTCTAAAACACATATCCTGAGAACTATTAGCACTTGTTCATCTGTAGAAATAATTCAAAAGCCGGGATCGCTTAAATACTGTTTACTGGATAACGGGTTTCAACACACTGTCACAAAAAATACAAGAAAAACTACTCTCATGCCCATTTTTTTCCATGAGAGCAGTTTTTTTTGTAATTTTTTTTAGAGTGATTTTACAACAGCTGGTCTGCCTCATGTTTCGTTAGATCCAAATGGTTTATAAATGTTATTCTACATTCAGATTCGATGATGGCATCTTTACTGTGTTAAAACCGGTTATCCAGTAAACAGTATTTAAGCGATCCCGGCTTTTGAATTATTTCTGCGACAGATTGATCGCCCCACTACACACTATGGTTTCACTGGAAAACTTTATCATCTACCGTACTGTGAAACACATCTCTTCTACTGAACAAGGACCCACTGATTATAAGGCATGCATTACAGAATCCATATTTGCTGGAATTTCTTCCTTGTTTTAGGGCCATACTACCCCTTCCTGAATTTCGGAAACGAAAGAGCTTGCAGTAGAATTGATGTATCTCATAGTACAGCCTGAAAATGAACAAGGGCTCATAGTTCTTTAAGTCTGGCCTATACTGCCACCTCTGAAAGCTACTCGTCCTTCAGTTTCAGCAACAACAGAACCAATACATGTAAGCTACTGTCGGAGGTATAAGCACGAATTTCGCATACAACTTTTAAGGTCGTTTCCTGACCAGGATCCATTATATCAAATGGATACCTTTGCCCTTCTCAATCATCCCTGAATGTTTGTGACATATCTAAGACAGTGGAAAAGGCAAAAGATGGATGCAAGGGATAAAGAGACATGTCAGAAATGTTTTAAGAGAATAGCAGACAAAGTTTGATAGAAAACTTTGAGTGCTTCTAGAACAACGTGGTGAGCGGAGAGAACAAAGTGGAAGAATAAAGTATAGTAAGGCGAGAAAGGAGTTCGTGAACAAACGAAAGTTAAAGTTTTGTATATCTTACATTCTCCTCTGGTGAAGAAAATCGTATGAAGAAAGAAATACGTAAACCTATTCGTACTGTTTCTCACAGAAGATATTTCATTAGAGAGCAAATAGCTATATAAATAAATTATTTCATTCCAAATTTAGTGTATATTTCGTAGCGGAAAAATTGTAATTGTGCAACAGCTCTTTCTCACGATTGGTACGATAGCAAAACTCACTATACCAAATTCATTACTCTACTCGTCCCACAGTAACGTGCATTAGGACGCGGATTATTATGTTTAGCATTTCGGTACAGTCATATAAAAAAAGAAACATTACTATTACCAAACAAGGCTTAAGGAAACTTCCTTCTTATGGTGAACGCGTTACAAAATAATATGAAGCAGCTGATTCCTCATGTTCCTGCAAATATTCAGATATTCTAAAGTAATAATTTAACATGATGTGGACCCTGACATTAACATTCGACTTGAACTTAAGAAACAAAGGTGTTCAGTATTCTTCATTCAACTGCGTTTGGCCTTGTGTCCAAAATTGACTCTCGTAAACCACGTGGCGATTTCAGATCAGGAAGGAAATAAGCTTTCTCGAAAATCACCACCCAATTCTTGCTCCCGGGTGCCAAAATAAGTTTTCAGGAATCATTGAGTAAGTCAGACTTGAAGGGAAAAGAACCAGAAGAAAATGAAATTCGTGTGAGGGTGTATCATTTGTATGCATGGAATGTGTAAGCAGGATACGAAATTTGCAATCTTCGATGAGACAGTGGCGAGCGGCAGAAATTGCAGCGGCTAGGTAGCAGGGAAGGACTAAGGCGGCGACAGGTTTCTCCGGAGAAACGACGATCTCTGCTAGATTCACATGGCGACCCCATTACAGTCTGGAGATTCGTGATGTTTGCCAACAGGAGAAATGCTTGACTAAAAATGGTATGTACTGTAATGTTATGTCATCACTCTTGGCTAATGTAAATGTATTGTTTTGCGAATTGTCATTCACACAGAGTAGAATATGGATCTCTTGCCGTGCCGACGGAGGTTGATACGTTCGATCGCCAGCCGGGGTGGTTGAGCGGTTCTAGGCGCTACAGTCTGGACACGCGCGACCGCTACGGTCTCAGGTTCGAATCCTGCCTCGGGCATGGCTGTGTGTGATGTCCTTAGGTTACTTAGGTTTAAGTAGTTCTACGCTCTAGGGGACTGATGACATCAGAAGTTAAGTCCCATAGTAATCAGAGCCATTTGAACCATTGTATTGGATCATGGAGTTTTCCGAAGCTCATTCGCCTGAAGATACCTGAACCTCAGTCCACTTTTCATTGTCATCACCATAGCGATCTGACCAATGCAGGTACATACTTGGGCTGTGAATATATAGAGCTTCGCTAATAAACAGCTGCACTAATAGGACTTAGTACTGAGATTGTGATCTTAGCCATCCACTTTTTATAACAGAGATACACTGAATCTGTCGATATATTTCAGTATCTGCTCAGTATTGAATAAGTGACTGTTCAAATAATTCACAGAGAGACACCACATTACTTGAATATTGAGATATTTTCTACTAGGACAAACAAGGGTTCTGTTTACATCATCGTAACCTGAAATGCGAGAGTTCTTAATACCCAAAATTAGATGAAATGGTCGAATAACTAAAGAAGAAGTACTGAATAGGCCTAAGAGAAAACAAAATTAGTGTCACACGTTAACTAACGCAAGAGATACGTTGAGAGCACACACACCGTAAGGCCTAATGAATCATTTATTTGGTAATGGAAGAAAGAGTCGGAGTAAAAATTGTAGCAGGAGGCCAAGGAATGGATTCAGTAGGCACATGCATAACGACGTTGACTGCAGTAATTATTTGGGGCTGAAGAAACTTGCAAATAATAGACTAGCGTCGATAGCTGCTGAAAACGACAACAATATGGGCTAAGCGCACGTTGCAGAATATTTCTGAGGCGGAATATTCTTAGTGAAGTGTAGAAAATAGTCTAATATCACTGACGTCGGCTGATTTTCAGATCAACAGTCTGTAATTCAGCGCGAAGGTTCGCCAATGCATGCATGGCTGTACTAGCTGCCTGTCGCACAATCCCACTTCATATTAAGCTATACTGGCAGCTGACTTAATATTTTTAATAAGTTTATGAGAAGACGCGTGAAAACTTGTGTGTGACACAGATAACAATCTATTTTCAAATGCTGACGAAACCTGTACGATATGTCGTAGCAGCCCTGCAGCATACCTGCATACGCAAATGTGCTATAATAGTGTGGCGTCAAATTTGTGTTACATGATGATTAGACAAGGGAGAGGGCGAAACGGTCGTACTGGTCATGCACTCACTTCCTGACATACTGCATGGACGTTTCTAATTTAATCCACGACTTTGCCGCGACGTCCTCTTCCCTCGCCAGCAACAGCGCCATTTCTTGTGTCGATAAATGTCATCCGGATTGATCTTAGTGTCGTGGCGAAGGAAATAGTGGTAGTGGAAAGCGGCTGAAGGTTGGCGCAAATTCTAAACAATAAAGAACAACAAAAAGACTAAGTGCTCAATTCTCTTAATCCACTCAGAACCAAATACAGTTCAACACACTACTATACACACTCTAAGACAAAAAAGAACACGACGTACTATGAAGGAATTATCTTAATGGGGCGGAAACAACTAGTTGTGATGTACTATAATGCGCAAAAATGTCCGAACGACTTGAATTGTGATTCGCCTGATCAACATGCAACAAACATAACGTAGCTGTCTAGCGGGTCCTCTAATTTCTTTGTGGTACAGTCGTTAGACTATACAAAATGGATACCACGAGAGACCAGTAGGCAACACTGTTCTTTAAGGCAATCAGTAACATCACACCATGATACTGCAAAAACTAGAAAAACACGTAATTAGAGCAGAGTTAGTCCCTAACGCTTGTACAGGTTACAATGATTTTCAAACGGGTTACCATCTCACTACAATCTGAAACAAATAACTATGGTACATTGACTATGTATCAATCCTTAAAAAAAGTAAATGTTTGCATGAACAAGATATTCTCAGGACTAGTAAAGGTCTATGACAGTTCGAAGTATTTTTCCTCGTCATAAGGTTTCCCGCACCTGCTAAATGTCCCAGTGACGATTGGTTTTTGTATAAACTGGTCGTTAAAGGAACTAGTTAAAGAAAACTCGATAAACAGCGGTAAACGCTCTATAGAAACAGTAATATTAATGGACTATAATCAGTAACGTCACTGTACTTACTATTGATGAAGAATTATTTGCCCACATGTTTGAACTATAAATGTCATGACGAAATTTTTGGTTCTGAATCTGGACAGAAACCCAGCAGACGTTGCCATTACTAACTAAAATATACTTTCGCACCTGCCCGGGACTTGATCAAGGCTGACTAACCGTAAAGAGACGTGAAATATAAAGGTTTTCACCAGTATTAGTTAACACATCTGAACTTGAAACGAAATAACGAAATTATTTCTACTACATCAAAACCATTACCGCCCTGTTAACTAACCACGAAAGACGTTTAATATACTCTCCCTCACAAGTGACCAAGTACGCATCTGCTGAAAATTGGAATGCTATGATTTAAAATGTTGTGACGGGATTTTGAACCCAGCACGTTATCGGATTGTTGACTAAGTGAAATCAGATGTTAGAAATCGAATTTATTTACCAGCAGCGAGCTGTATCAATATCAGATGAGGGTACATTTTGTTTTGCTTGCCCTGGAATTGAACCCGGCGAGTACTGTTGCTGTTTCCCATCCATAAATAGACGTCAAATATCAACTGCTTGCTCACCTGCAGTGAGATACTCTAGAAATAATAGTACCTATCGTTATTGTTGACTATTCATGAACAGACATTAAACATGCAAATTATTTTTCGGTGATAGATCAGTGTGCACATGCTAGAGCGTAAAATGAAGTTATGAATACGTTTGTGCTGGCCCAGGATTGCAACCAATATGAGTTCCACTCCTTGAGATCCGAATTCGAATTCCAGTCAAGGACCAAAAATTGCAACGTCTCAAGCTCAAATTAAATATGAACACTGAGAACGAAATAACCATTCCTAAAGTAAATTAAATAAACTTTTTAGTGCTAGTTTACTGGGGACACAGTTTGTGCCTTCGGCGGCCGCCGCCTTTGTTATGTCGCCATTTAAACAGGCTCTGACGCTGTTGGTAGTGAAGGAATATTGTGTTTAATGTGGATTCTGAACCACTGTGCGACCTAATATTCTGGATTTGGCGTTACCGTAGGTGAGTGTTAAAAATGGACGCCATGAGTGAGAATCGAACCCATACCCCGCAATTATCAAACTACGATCAACCCAGCAGACCACTACACCTCACTGTTGGCACCCTCCTGATTGAGTTGTTGTGTCCGACGATGCACCTAGAAGATGTGAAAAAATTGGCTCTCGGTTATCTGGTTAATTACCTGGTAGTTTCTAATGCGGGTATTATTATAATCTCATGACTGCGTGATATAAGGACCATTCTAGTCCTCATAGCTCCGATTTGATGCCAATATGAAATATTTTCTATAACCATTAATGTTTTTGTTCGAGAAATACAACTGCAAGTTACCAGATAATACGATGATTACTGTCATGTTTGCTATAGATGTGATTGATCATTTGATCATTTTTAGAACAATGTGCCCAAATATATTAATTATGTAGTTCCTTCCATGTATGGGGAATACTTTGCTCTCCCATGTGATCACAGGTAGGTGGGAAACAAAACGGCTGAAAAAAGCCTAAGTATCGTTCTCTGGTTCAGATCACGTTCAAATTTCGTTAAATGGTTTTGAACGGTCACTACTTGTTCCAGCCTGTACACGAGAACAAAGTTTTCGATGCAGCCACACGACGTCCTTAGAGATGAGCTGAAACGCCAGAGGGTGTCAGCAGTGTCAGAGGTTGTACACCTTTCTGTTATTCATTGCAATGATAAATGTTGTTTTCGACAGTAAAATGTGTGGGACTACGGTGTGTCTGAAATTTTTCTCTCAGCCACTCATAAGAAACCCGTGTGATTTCAGCGCTGGTTTCGCGGTTCTCACCTGCATACGTCAAATGAAAGAGTGAAATCTGAGTAAGAGGGACTGTGAGAACCTTCTCATTATGTGACATGTACATGGTGGCGTTGAGCGGAATTATGGTGAAATTTGCGGTTCGGTCAATGTGACATCATCAACCCACATTGCAGTTCATACGAACTTCTGAGCTCTGGCCTTTTTACGCCTCTGTGTTGACACCTCGCTGTTTGAAGCTTTGCCGACCCCAGGGATGACATAGTTGGGCGCCACACTTTTGCATCATTACAGAGGAAGGTTGTTGTCCAGTTTCCAAATTCTGCGTCGCAACGGCAGACAATTACGAGGTTTCGAAAAGGGGATCCTTTAATTTTGTTGCGCAGTGTAGTATGTTTCATTCATACGAAAGGGATCGTTTTTCCAGGGAATGAGTATTATAACGCACCTGAATCGGTTAAACATAAAAACATAATAAAGACGTTACGGAAAAACTATAAAGGAAGTTTTCTGACATGGTTCCAGCGATCGGTCGTTCGAGTAACGTTTCCAGATTTTGACTTGGGGATTTGGCGAGTTGAGAAAACGCATGTGCTGGATGGAGTTGTGTTTAGGAGACTGTATGGACGCCCATTGGAGTGTGCTGGACAGTGTGCGCCGCTGCTAACCTCTGCCGAGCAAGGTCGTGAGGAGACGTCAGACACTGTAACAGGCGGCTGTCGTGCCGTGCCGGCCGCTGTGGCCGAGCGGTTTTTGGCGCTTCAGTCCGGAATCGCGCTGCTGCTACGTTCGCAGGTTCGAATCCTGCCTCGGGGATGGCTGTGTGTGGTACCCTTAGGTTAGTTAGATTTAAGTAGTTCTAGGTCTAGGAGACTGATGACCTCAGATGTTTAGTCCCATACTGCTTAGAGCCATTTGAATTTTGTCGTGCTGTGGCTGTCACGTTGGACAGCCATTTCAAATTGCACATATGGTGACTGAGTGTTAATTTGCCGATCATGTTACAAACTGGAGCTTGCGGTGAGCATCGCATCGTATGGTCATTAAGCAGATTATGATATTTGTGACCGAGCAACTTTTGTTGAGTTTTGCTGTCTGTGAGTTAGGCTGAGTGCATTTGGGCTATTGGCTGTACCTGTTAAGTTACCACAAGCCTTCTCCACTTATATACACTGTCATCCGAATCAATGTGTTGGCAGGTTGCGCGTGCTGTAATCCCATCCGAGGAGCGTTCGGATTTGTATTTTGCAGTAATTTTAATAGACAAATCTCCTTTTAAATGGAGGGATAGTTAACGCTTAAAATTATGTTTATCGTTTGGCTGATTTACGTCAGTGGCAGTTCACGAATCATTCTTTTCACCTTGTTCATTCGTATTTGTATTTTATAGTTATTGTGATGCCTAAATTTCTTTTACCTCGAGAGAGCAGTTAACGCTTAAGATTGTCTTGCTGCCTTGTAGCTATGTTACTTTGAAACCATTTGGGCTGATTTATGTCAGTGGCAGTTCATACATAACTCGTTTCACCGTGTTTAATTTTTAATATTGTACAATTTAAATTAAATATTCTATCTATTTATGTTGTAGCAAAACTGTATGCCGATTAGGGTTTCTGAATTACAGTGTGTAACGGCGTGTGGGCCACGCCATTGAATCTGGCTACCTGTATTATGTCTTTTAGTCAAAGGTTTGGTGCGATCTTGATCAAACAGGCTAGAAGGTTAAATTCCTGTACTTGAAACAAATCTTTAGGTGTTAGATAATTTGGTATTAAGTTGTTCCTTTTTATTTTTACAAATGTGTACTGTTGTATTTCGGAAAGTTCGCTATTGCTTTATTGTATCTTTCAGTTATCGGCAAGTTGTTTTAAATGCGCTAAGGTAGATCACTGCCTAGGGGTTGATGTTTGATCACCAATTGGCATGAATTCGAGAGAGCGTAAAAGTTAGTTCGACAACGAACTAGGCTGTGAGGCAAAATGTATATTTGCTATTCCACTATTTTAATCTCTGTATCAGCAAACTCTTCCGTTGTTTTTTGGACTCAAGATTAGCTACTGCTTAGACATTCAAGTGAGAGCAGCACGCCACAGAACTGCTAAAGCGTCTTAACAAATCTCTATTTGCAATGCGAATAACGTCTAACGTAGGGGATATAAAAATGAAAAAGCTGGCATACTATGCTTACTTTCATTCCACAAAGTCATATGGGATTATTTTTTAGGATAATTCAGCAAACCAAGATAAAGTTTTCCGGGCACAAAAATGTACAGTAAGAGTTATATGAGGTTTGAACTCAAGAACATCCTGCAAAAACCTGTTTAGGGAACTAGGGATATTAACTACTGCTTCCCAACATATTTATTCCACAATAAAATTTGTCATTAAAAATATATCACTTTTTCAAACCAACAGCTCAGTTCATGGAATCAATACTAGAAATAAGAATAAACTTCACAAAGATTTAAAGGCACTTACTCTTGTACAAAAAGGTGTGCCTTATTCAGGAACACACGTTTTCAATAGCTTGCCAGCTGCCACAACAAGCTTTACAAGCAATAAAATTCAGTTTCAGAGCAGCCTAAAGGATTTATTGGTGGCCAACTCCTTCTACTCCAGGACCAACCGATTTTTGTGTACAATATAACTTCAATAATAGCTCTGAGCGCTATGGGACTTAACATTTGTGGTCCTCTAGAACTTACAACTACTTAAACCTAACTAACCTAAGGACATCACACACATCCATGCCCGAGGCAGAATTCGAACCTGCGACCGTAGCGGTCCCGCGGTTCCAGACTGAAGCGCCTAGAACCGCACGCCCACAGCGGCCGGCGAATATAACTTGTACACCATTTCAGTGCAGTAATGTGTTAATTGTAAATAAGAGCGTGTGTGTGTGTGTCTCTCTCTCCTCTCTCTCTCTCTCTCTCTCTCTCTCTCTCTCTCTCTCTCTCTCTCTGTGTGTGTGTGTGTGTGTGTGTGTGTGAGAGAGAGAGAGAGAGAGAGTACAATCTAACTTCTGCACCATTTCAGTGCAGTAATGTGTTCACTGTAAATACGTATTGTAGTAGTTCTATTACATGTTTATTACCTCACAAATAAATGAAACATTTATTTAATTTTAATTTCAGTGCATTAGTGCTTATAAAATGATTCTTTCATATAGTGTTATTTAAAAAAAATGGCGATCGTTCCACTTGGGACCGTGGAAGGTACATTACCTTATTTGTTTCATTTGTTAATATTAGTCATGTATTATTATTTTCTGAGATGTTTCAGATCCTGGAGGACCTCCTCACTGTGGATCAATTGGAATAAAAACAAATCTAATCTAGTCCTATCACAGTGACTTTAGGCGTGCGCATTTGATTTGTTTTTGGGGAGTCTTTGATCGATTAAGCATGTGCCTGCGTTTAACAACAAATTGATTTGTGAACTAGTAAGTTAGAACTGAGTGGCTTGTCATGATTTTGGGTACTGAAATGTAACTTGAAATTGTTTCATGGACCAAGCACTGATTTAAAATGTTGTGACGGGATTTTGAACCCAGCACGTTATCGGATTGTTGACTAAGTGAAATCAGATGTTGGAAATCGAATTTATTTACCAGCAGCGAGCTGTATCAATATCAGATGAGGGTACATTTTGTTTTGCTTGCCCTGGAATTGAACCCGGCGAGTACTGTTGCTGTTTCCCATCCATAAATAGACGTCAAATATCAACTGCTTGCTCACCTGTAGTGAGATACTCTAGAAATAATAGTACCTATCGTTATTGTTGACTATTCATGAACAGACATTAAACATGCAAATTATTTTTCGGTGATAGATCAGTGTGCACATGCTAGAGCGTAAAATGAAGTTATGAATACGTTTGTGCTGGCCCAGGATTGCAACCAATATGAGTTCCACTCCTTGAGATCCGAATTCGAATTCCAGTCAAGGACCAAAAATTGCAACGTCTCAAGCTCAAATTAAATATGAACACTGAGAACGAAATAACCATTCCTAAAGTAAATTAAATAAACTTTTTAGTGCTAGTTTACTGGGGACACAGTTTGTGCCTTCGGCGGCCGCCGCCTTTGTTATGTCGCCATTTAAACAGGCTCTGACGCTGTTGGTAGTGAAGGAATATTGTGTTTAATGTGGATTCTGAACCACTGTGCGACCTAATATTCTGGATTTGGCGTTACCGTAGGTGAGTGTTAAAAATGGACGCCATGAGTGAGAATCGAACCCATACCCCGCAATTATCAAACTACGATCAACCCAGCAGACCACTACACCTCACTGTTGGCACCCTCCTGATTGAGTTGTTGTGTCCGACGATGCACCTAGAAAATGTGAAAAAATCTGGCTCTCGGTTATCTGGTGAATTACCTGGTAGTTTCTAATGCGGGTATTATTATAATCTCATGACTGCGTGATATAAGGACCATTCTAGTCCTCATAGCTCCGATTTGATGCCAATATGAAATATTTTCTATAACCATTAATGTTTTTGTTCGAGAAATACAACTGCAAGTTACCAGATAATACGATGATTACTGTCATGTTTGCTATAGATGTGATTGATCATTTGATCATTTTTAGAACAATGTGCCCAAATATATTAATTATGTAGTTCCTTCCATGTATGGGGAATACTTTGCTCTCCCATGTGATCACAGGTAGGTGGGAAACAAAACGGCTGAAAAAAGCCTAAGTATCGTTCTCTGGTTCAGATCACGTTCAAATTTCGTTAAATGGTTTTGAACGGTCACTACTTGTTCCAGCCTGTACACGAGAACAAAGTTTTCGATGCAGCCACACGACGTCCTTAGAGATGAGCTGAAACGCCAGAGGGTGTCAGCAGTGTCAGAGGTTGTACACCTTTCTGTTATTCATTGCAATGATAAATGTTGTTTTCGACAGTAAAATGTGTGGGACTACGGTGTGTCTGAAATTTTTCTCTCAGCCACTCATAAGAAACCCGTGTGATTTCAGCGCTGGTTTCGCGGTTCTCACCTGCATACGTCAAATGAAAGAGTGAAATCTGAGTAAGAGGGACTGTGAGAACCTTCTCATTATGTGACATGTACATGGTGGCGTTGAGCGGAATTATGGTGAAATTTGCGGTTCGGTCAATGTGACATCATCAACCCACATTGCAGTTCATACGAACTTCTGAGCTCTGGCCTTTTTACGCCTCTGTGTTGACACCTCGCTGTTTGAAGCTTTGCCGACCCCAGGGATGACATAGTTGGGCGCCACACTTTTGCATCATTACAGAGGAAGGTTGTTGTCCAGTTTCCAAATTCTGCGTCGCAACGGCAGACAATTACGAGGTTTCGAAAAGGGGATCCTTTAATTTTGTTGCGCAGTGTAGTATGTTTCATTCATACGAAAGGGATCGTTTTTCCAGGGAATGAGTATTATAACGCACCTGAATCGGTTAAACATAAAAACATAATAAAGACGTTACAGAAAAACTATAAAGGAAGTTTTCTGACATGGTTCCAGCGATCGGTCGTTCGAGTAACGTTTCCAGATTTTGACTTGGGGATTTGGCGAGTTGAGAAAACGCATGTGCTGGATGGAGTTGTGTTTAGGAGACTGTATGGACGCCCATTGGAGTGTGCTGGACAGTGTGCGCCGCTGCTAACCTCTGCCGAGCAAGGTCGTGAGGAGACGTCAGACACTGTAACAGGCGGCTGTCGTGCCGTGCCGGCCGCTGTGGCCGAGCGGTTTTTGGCGCTTCAGTCCGGAATCGCGCTGCTGCTACGTTCGCAGGTTCGAATCCTGCCTCGGGGATGGCTGTGTGTGGTACCCTTAGGTTAGTTAGATTTAAGTAGTTCTAGGTCTAGGAGACTGATGACCTCAGATGTTTAGTCCCATACTGCTTAGAGCCATTTGAATTTTGTCGTGCTGTGGCTGTCACGTTGGACAGCCATTTCAAATTGCACATATGGTGACTGAGTGTTAATTTGCCGATCATGTTACAAACTGGAGCTTGCGGTGAGCATCGCATCGTATGGTCATTAAGCAGATTATGATATTTGTGACCGAGCAACTTTTGTTGAGTTTTGCTGTCTGTGAGTTAGGCTGAGTGCATTTGGGCTATTGGCTGTACCTGTTAAGTTACCACAAGCCTTCTCCACTTATATACACTGTCATCCGAATCAATGTGTTGGCAGGTTGCGCGTGCTGTAATCCCATCCGAGGAGCGTTCGGATTTGTATTTTGCAGTAATTTTAATAGACAAATCTCCTTTTAAATGGAGGGATAGTTAACGCTTAAAATTATGTTTATCGTTTGGCTGATTTACGTCAGTGGCAGTTCACGAATCATTCTTTTCACCTTGTTCATTCGTATTTGTATTTTATAGTTATTGTGATGCCTAAATTTCTTTTACCTCGAGAGAGCAGTTAACGCTTAAGATTGTCTTGCTGCCTTGTAGCTATGTTACTTTGAAACCATTTGGGCTGATTTATGTCAGTGGCAGTTCATACATAACTCGTTTCACCGTGTTTAATTTTTAATATTGTACAATTTAAATTAAATATTCTATCTATTTATGTTGTAGCAAAACTGTATGCCGATTAGGGTTTCTGAATTACAGTGTGTAACGGCGTGTGGGCCACGCCATTGAATCTGGCTACCTGTATTATGTCTTTTAGTCAAAGGTTTGGTGCGATCTTGATCAAACAGGCTAGAAGGTTAAATTCCTGTACTTGAAACAAATCTTTAGGTGTTAGATAATTTGGTATTAAGTTGTTCCTTTTTATTTTTACAAATGTGTACTGTTGTATTTCGGAAAGTTCGCTATTGCTTTATTGTATCTTTCAGTTATCGGCAAGTTGTTTTAAATGCGCTAAGGTAGATCACTGCCTAGGGGTTGATGTTTGATCACCAATTGGCATGAATTCGAGAGAGCGTAAAAGTTAGTTCGACAACGAACTAGGCTGTGTGGCAAAATGTATATTTGCTATTCCACTATTTTAATCTCTGTATCAGCAAACTCTTCCGTTGTGTTTTGGACTCAAGATTAGCTACTGCTTAGACATTCAAGTGAGAGCAGCACGCAACAGAACTGCTAAAGCGTCTTAACAAATCTCTATTTGCAATGCGAATAACGTCTAACGTAGGGGATATAAAAATGAAAAAGCTGGCATACTATGCTTACTTTCATTCCACAAAGTCATATGGGATTATTTTTTAGGATAATTCAGCAAACCAAGATAAAGTTTTCCGGGCACAAAAATGTGCAGTAAGAGTTATATGAGGTGTGAACTCAAGAACATCCTGCAAAAACCTGTTTAGGGAACTAGGGATATTAACTACTGCTTCCCAACATATTTATTCCACAATATAATTTGTCATTAAAAATATATCACTTTTTCAAACCAACAGCTCAGTTCATGGAATCAATACTAGAAATAAGAATAAACTTCACAAAGATTTAAAGTCACTTACTCTTGTACAAAAAGGTGTGCCTTATTCAGGAACACGCGTTTTCAATAGCTTGCCAGCTGCCACAACAAGCTTTACAAGCAATAAAATTCAGTTTCAGAGCAGCCTAAAGGATTTATTGGTGGCCAACTCCTTCTACTCCAGGACCAACCGATTTTTGTGTACAATATAACTTCAATAATAGCTCTGAGCACTATGGGACTTAACATTTGTGGTCCTCTAGAACTTACAACTACTTAAACCTAACTAACCTAAGGACATCACACACATCCATGCCCGAGGCAGAATTCGAACCTGCGACCGTAGCGGTCCCGCGGTTCCAGACTGAAGCGCCTAGAACCGCACGCCCACAGCGGCCGGCGAATATAACTTGTACACCATTTCAGTGCAGTAATGTGTTAATTGTAAATAAGAGCGTATGTGTGTGTGTCTCTCTCTCCTCTCTCTCTCTCTCTCTCTCTCTCTCTCTCTCTCTCTCTCTGTGTGTGTGTGTGTGTGTGTGAGAGAGAGAGAGAGAGAGAGAGAGTACAATCTAACTTCTGCACCATTTCAGTGCAGTAATGTGTTCACTGTAAATACGTATTGTAGTAGTTCTATTACGTGTTTATTACCTCATAAATAAATGAAACATTTATTTAATTTTAATTTCAGTGCATTAGTGCTTATAAAATGATTCTTTCATATAGTGTTATTTAAAAAAAATGGCGATCGTTCCACTTGGGACCGTGGAAGGTACATTACCTTATTTGTTTCATTTGTTAATATTAGTCATGTATTATTATTTTCTGAGATGTTTCAGATCCTGGAGGACCTCCTCACTGTGGATCAATTGGAATAAAAACAAATCTAATCTAGTCCTATCACAGTGACTTTAGGCGTGCGCATTTGATTTGTTTTTGGGGAGTCTTTGATCGATTAAGCATGTGCCTGCGTTTAACAACAAATTGATTTGTGAACTAGCCAGTTAGAACTGAGTGGCTTGTCATGATTTTGGGTACTGAAATGTAACTTGAAATTGTTTCATGGACCAAGCACTGTAACGTTTAAGCGATTTCAGTTTCTTTGAGTAATTCTCTTGGCTAAATTACTTGAAAAACCGAATGAGTATAAACTCTTGTTGTGAACTGTTAGGTCTGAAGCAGCTGTTGCTGCCAAAACTTACTCGTGCAGAGCATCTCCTAATTGTTCATTAATATATTTTGAGTTTGTTGTTTATTCAGCTAGTAAATTTTTCGCTGTGTTACTGTGCTATAAATGTCTTTGACTACAAGCCTGATGTGAATGTTGGAGCAGCCGTCATTTCCGAATCCTTTCAAATTTTCTAAGCGCGATTTAATTTTACTTAATGATTCCTTAATTTATTTGACAAACTGTTTCATCGCATTTGAATTTAATTGAATGTTTGTCTTCGTGTTAAGTTTAAAGGAGTCGCTACTGTTCATCTCTGAAGTTTGAGTAACCTTTACATGATGACAGAGTGACAAGTACAGTTCAATTCTGTAAAGCGTGTTTGGCTACGAGTCGTGTGTCATGCATGTCTGTTTAATCACGGATCTCTGTAATTTTTAAAGATACTCGTTTTCATTAGGAAGTTCGTATTACGTACTGCATTGTTTCATTTGAGCTCAAAACCCTTACACTCCATCCTAGCTCCCTTCCGCCTGATGCACGTATGCTAAAAAGTGTTATTTTATATTCATAAATACTAACCGTTCATTCCCACCCCACTCCCACTCTTAAGTCAGCCCCAGTAGTACACTAGCCAGTGTGTGCTTGTCTGAGGAACTAGATTCAATTCCTGCATGCCATAAGGGCAAACTCAACAACAGCATGTTTGTAGTAAATCGTGTATTTATGAAATGGTTGCAGATCGAACTCAATAAAACCTACATTGTGTACTGAGTATGATTGCACTATTTCTTTGCATTCCAAAAAACTTGACTGTACATTAGGTTCGATGAATATAGGGAAAGAAAGCCACTGTGATAATAAAGTTCATTCGTCATGTATGCGTCATCGTGTTCATCATAATCATTCGTGGTCACAGCATAAAATGTATATCCCTGGTTCTGTATTATGTTGGTTGCGGACAAACGAAAAACTGGAAAGTCATCGAAGAGACTTTTGTACTGCTTACATGCTTATATACATCTAACATTTTCACTTCTTTAGAATTCTGCCAACAACTGTCCTTTAATAATTAGATGGGAATATTGATTTCATCGCTCGAGCTGCTGTATCGATCTGGGTGGAGTTGACACAATATTAAGACCTATATTGAATGTGTTGCGATATAAATTTTTGGAGCCAGCCGTGGTGGCCGAGCAGTTCTAGGCCCTTCATTCTGGAACCGCGCGACCGCTACGGTCGCAGGTTCGAATCGTGCCTCGGGCATGGATGCGTGTGATGTCCTTAGGTTAGTTAGGTCTAAGTAGTTCTAAGTTCTAGGGGACTGATGACCTGAGATATTAAGTCTCATAGACCTCAGAGCCATTTGAATCATTTTTGAAATTTTAGGAAACAACTACAAGAACTGCGTAACAGTCAGTCAGCCACTATATTCAGATAATTCAGACTGCCACCTATGGGAAGGTATTTTCCCAACGGATCTTTTGTCCAACAGTAATGATTTGAGAAAACATTTTACGTCCTAAGGTGAAGATCTAGCTTTGTCATCCGTTATTCAGCAGCTTTTATAATAGTCTCATGTCTTCCCTTCAAATCTTTTCCGCCTGTGCCAGCTTCTCTTGCTTTTCCTTTATACAGTACGAAATTAATTTTCACTGATGCAGCTAATGTTATAGAAACCAACTAGACATTCTGTGATGTGTGAAATAGCAGCAGAAAGGGCTAAGATTGTTTGGAGAAGCTAAATTAAAGCAGATTTGGAAGATCATGGAAAGAAAGAGGAATTTGGTCAGACTGAGCAATGGAGTCTTGGTGCAACGTTTTGACGGAACCGTAATTAAACACGAATAATACAAAATATTCGGAAGCAGTGAGGAAGACTTAAGAAGAGGCTGATCTACTGGCTGCAGAAGCGTTGTTGTTGTTTTTTTAGTCTTCAGCCGAAGGCTGGTTTGATGCAACTCTCCATGCTACACCATCCTGTGCAAGCCTCTTCATCTCCGAGTAATTACTGCCAGTGCAGCTTATATCCTTCTGAATGTGCTAACTGTTTTCATCTCGTGGTCTCCCTCTGCAATCTTTATCCCCAAATCGGCAAACATCAAAGTTTTTACTTCTTCTTCCTATACTTTAATTCTTACTTCAAATTTATATTTTGTTTTCTTTCCAGCTTGCACAGTGTAGAGATTGAATAACATTGGCCATACGTCACAACAATTAATCTCTTCTCAAGCACTGCTTCCCTTTTATGCCCCTCGGCTGTTTGTAAATGTCGTCCGATTACTGTACAAGCTGTAAATAGCCTTTCGCTGCCTGTTTTTTACCGCAGATACTTGAGAATTTCAAAGAGAGTATTCCAGTCGACTTTGTCCAAAGCGATCTCTACGTCTGTAAAAATAGGTTTTGCCTTTCCTTAGCCAATCTCAGTATTGCCTCGTGTGTTCCTCCATTTCCCGGAATCGAAACCGATGCTCCCCGAGATCGTCTTCTACCAGTTTTCCCATTCTTTATTAAAAAAAACGTGTTAGTGTTTTGCAACCACGACTTGTTAAAATGATTGATTGGTGATACAGCTGTCGGCACCTGTTTTCTTTGGAATTGAAATTACTAGATTGCTCTTGAAGTCTGAGATCACTTTGCCTGTCTCATATATTTTGTCATGGCTGGCTCTCCCCAATCTGTCAGTAGTTATGACGGAACGTCGTCTACTCCAGGAGCCTTGTTTCGACTTAGGTCTTTTAGTGTTCGGTCAAGTTCTTCTTGCAGTATCGTATCTCTCATCAATCTTCATTTATGTCTTCTTCCATTTCTGTAACATTATCTTAGAAATCATCCCCCTTGCATACACTCTCTGCATGCTCCTCCACCTCTCAGCTCTCCCTGTTTTGCTAGCACTCTACTCTAATTAATTCTGGTGTGGAGATTTTTGGCGAAGAACGGAAGAGCGGAAAAATTAAGAATCAGGTAATGGTGAGCGGCAGATGCGGCGCGGTATTCAAGAACTGAGAAACAGACTCAGACTTGAACCTGTCTAGCAGGAGAGAAGCGAACTGTGTTGTACTGAGAGTTTGATAACGTGCACTTTATTTTACAGCGCGAGACAAAAGGCTAACAGCGACGGTATAGTGCAGGCGAGTGGTAGCGAATTTACTAACTGTTGTTGAGTATGTCAGAGTTATGCACAGCAAGCTATTTAGAACGGGATTCATCTTAATTGTGAGGGCATTGTACAGGTATGTGCAATCAAATTAATCATTTGTTCGAGTGCACTGTTATATACTGGCTGTGTTCTACCCACATATCACATCCCAAAACAGCAGGTTTCTGTGAAAACATAACAGCATTTCATGCCACCGAATTTACTTCTGGATTTGTTACTTCAAGAAATATTTTTTGCAGGTTTTTGAATGTGAGACGGGAACAGGCACTAAAACGTCGTATGCTGATCGAGCAGCATCTCGGCAGTCAGGGATCACAGCACCCACCTTCCGCTGCCAGAAATTACCACGACTACCTCAGGGATGAACATCACAGAATCACATCTTTGACTTTACATCACAGTACTTGATTCACAATGTTTCTGTTTCATGGTTCTGCTTAAATTTAAACTCAGGTACTGCCCCTTACTCAATACAGACTACGTCATTTACACTAGTAATTAATATTATAGTTTTATTATTCTGTATTTGTGTTTATCTGTGGTCGTATTAACAACGAAGACGTGAGTCAGAGCTATTAATAGTATTTTTTTTCTTTTTTAAGTGTGGGTAGTTATTATTTCAACAGACGGAAAGAGAGCTGACAGCAGCGTTTAGTTTGTGTCAGAACAGTAGTAAATAACACACTTGTTATCGACTTAGTAAGGAGTCAGTACACAGGTGACAACTGAATTTCTGTTTTGTTTTGGGGAAAACGGTTGCGAGTGTAGGAAGAGCCATGCGTGTCATTCAAGATGTACTATAGCTAAAGACAGGACCTTCGTAAGAACAGTTTGAACTTGTCATTACTTCCGGTGTTCATTGGCATGAAGCTTGGCCATTCTTTAATGTACGTTCGTCTCATGTCGGAGCGTTCTAAAGTTAGGTAATTATGGGTTCTGTAGATGTTAACGTCCCAAAGCCTAGAAGTTGTCAGATGCAAATTGCATATTTTATGACTCAAGTGCCAAGTCAGCCACAGCAGCAAGCAAGATATCCATATCACACCCTTCATTCCGATTATCTTCGCTATTGTTCTGATACTCTGCGTTGAGTTTGAATGTGTCCTGTAAGGGTAAACATCCACAACGTTGTCCATCATTACTAACAAGATTAACAGAGCAGAGTAAAAGGAAGAGACTCTCTATTGACTTCCCAAATGTTTACGATAGCAATCAAAAAATAAAAGGGCCCATGTTGATCACCCTTGTGACTCCCTTCGCTTCATTCGGCCAGATCCACCGAGCAGCGCACAGAGGAAGCAGGTGGTGGGGCAGCACTTGGGTTCCAGGTGGGGCAGAAGCCCTTGCTGCTCCATCGCCACGTAAGCCTCTTATCAAGGGAGCGAGCCGGCAGACAATCAGCTCAGGCATTCCTCCGCGCCACCGGGGAATGGCCCGTCTCCAGACGCCTTGCCAACCACGTTGCTCCACTCCAGCGAGAGAACAGATGCGCGCATATTCGACGTTTTTGTTGCTACGTATCTGATACACTTTGCAACACCAGGTAGGACAAAAAGTAATGATATTTTACTTATCGTGCGTATACAGTGCAGTAGGATGAATACATCATCAAAACTGTAGATATTTTAGGGGTATGATGGACGTGAAATTTAGGACGCAGAGCTCCCACCACCGGTAGATACAACGGATCTAAGCCGGCTGGGCGTCTACTCGGATGGACAAAACTTTTTATGGAATGCCCGTATTCGAATTTCTTCATACGAACACAATTGTTTGGTCAGTAAGCAGATACTACGACATAATTTTCAAGAAAAACTCGAAAAACTCTTCTTTAAAGGTTAAAAGATTTCCGAGCGACATCAAGTACAAAACAACTTGGAGTTATAAGACGCAGTCATCGAGAGCTGAATGTTGTTGTTGTTGTCTTCAGTCCTGAGACTGGTTTGATGCAGCTCTCCATGCTACTCTATCCTGTGCAAGCTGCTTCATCTCCCAGTACCTACTGCAACACACATCCTTCTGAATCTGCTTAGTGTACTCATCTCTCGGTCTCCCTCTACGATTTTTACCGTCCACGCTGCCCTCCAATGCTAAATTTGTGATCCCTTGATGCCTCAAAACATGTCCTACCAACCGATCTCTTCTTCTAGTCAAGTTGTGCCACAAACTTCTCTTCTCTCCAATCCTATTCAATACCTCCTCATTAGTTATGTGATCTACCCATCTAATCTTCAGCATTCTTCTGTAGCACCACATTTCAAAAGCTTCTATTCTCTTCTTGTCCAAACTAGTTATCGTCCATGTTTCACTTCCATACATGGCTACACTCCAAACAAATACTTTCAGAAACGACTTCCTGATACATAAATCTATATTCGATGTTAACAAATTTCTCTTCTTCAGAAACGCTTTCCTTGCCATTGCCATTCTACATTTTATATCCTCCCTACTTCGACCATCATCAGTTATTTTACTTCCTAAATAGCAAAACTCCTTCACTACTTTAAGTGTCTCATTTCCTAATCTAATTCCCTCAGCATCACCCGATTTAATTTGACTACATTCCATTATCCTAGTTTTGCTTTTGTTGATGTTCATCTTATATCCTCTTTTCAAGACACTGTCCATTCCGTTCAACTGCTCTTACAAATCCTTTGCCGTCTCTGACAGAATTACAATGTCATCGGCGAACCTCAAAGTTTTTACTTCTTCTCCATGAATTTTAATGGTTCAAATGGTTCAAATGGCTCTGAGCACTATGGGACTTAACATCTGTGGTCATCAGTCCCCTAGAACTAAGAACTACTTAAACCTAACTAACCTAAGGACATCACACACATCCATGCCCGAGGCAGGATTCGAACCTGCGACCGTAGCAGTCACGCGGTTCCGGACTGAGCGCCTTAACCGCGAGACCACCGGCCGGCATGAATTTTAATACCTCCTCCAAATTTTTCTTTTGTTTCCTTTACTGCTTGCTCAATATACAGATTGAATAACATCGGGGAGAGGCTACAACCTTGTCTCACTCCTTTCCCAACCACTGCTTCCCTTTCATGCCCTTCGACTTTAATAACTGCCATCTGGTTTCTGTACAAATTGTAAATAGCCTTTCGCTCCCTGTATTTTACCCCTGCCACCTTTAGAATTTGAAAAAGAGTATTCCAGTCAACATTGTCAAAAGCTTTCTCTAAGTCTACAAATGCTAGAAACGTAGGTTTGCCTTTTCTTAATCTTTCTTCTAAGATAAGTCGTAACGTCAGTATTGCCTCACGTGTTCCAACATTTCGACGGAATCCAAACTGATTCTCCCCGAGGTCTGCATCTACCAGTTTTTCCATTCGTCTGTAAAGAATTCGCGTTAGTATTTTGCAGCCGTGGCTTATTAAACTGATAGTTCGGTAATTTTCACATCTGTCAGCACCTGCTTTTTTTGGGATTGGAATTATTATATTCTTCTTGAAGTCTGAGGGTATTTCGCCTGTCTCATACATCTTGCTCACAAGCTGGTAGAGTTTTGTCAGGACTGGTTCTCCCAAGGCCGTCAGTAGTTCTAATGGAATGTTGTCTACTCCGGGGGCCTTGTTTCGACTCAGGTCTTTCAGTGCTCTGTCAAACTCTTCACGCAGTATCGTATCTCCCATTTCGTCTTCATCTACATCTTCTTCCATTTCCATAATATTGTCCTCAAGTACATCGCCCTTGTATAAACCTTCTATATACTCCTTCCACCTTTCTGCCTTCCCCTCTTTGCTTAGAACTGGGCTGCCATCTGAGCTCTTGATATTCATACACATGGTTCTCTTCTCTCCAAAGGTCTCTTTAATTTTCCTGTAGGCAGTATCTATCTTACCCCTAGTGAGATAAGTTTCTATATCCTGAATATGCAGAGTAAAAGTACTGTATTCGTACTATGCTTATTCGAATCTGGCTACGAATATCTTGAAAGATGTACGTTTATTTGAGTACATCCTTCATTAAGGTATATCCTGTTAACTAAATGCCCTAATTTCTCGTTTTTATGCCATCTTTATCATATTCTACTCGTAACAATACCTGTAGCGAGTGATCTGCGTCATATGATTTTTATTTAAACCTAACTTTCCCTTTATGATTAGGAGCCTCTATTTCATGAACACTCCGGTCCTTGTATGAAACCTATTGTTAGTTTGGCTGTGGGCTAAGGCGAATTTTCTGCTCTCCCCAAGCCTAGAAACAAGGGCTGAGCCGTTGGAATGCACAGGACAGTAGCAGGGCGCGGGTGGATTGGTGAGGGGAATCGAAGAGCAAGAAGAGAGATGGTGTCAGAGGACCTGCATCTTCTCTGTTTTGGCATAAGCGACGGTGGAGCGCATAGGTGGAACGATATTTCCCGCCGAATTAGTTGGCGAGTGTTTCCATTGGTTGCCGGTGTATCTTTCTTTAAATCATGTAAAACAATAAACTTTACGATTATGTTGAATGAAGTCGGATCTGAGGAATGGATACAGTACTCGAATTGTCGTTTTGATTGTTGTAAGTGTAAGTGTTGTACATAATCTGTCTTATTGTAAGCAAAACTTCACGAATCAATTGGGCAATGCAACTCCCAATACCAATAAAGAAATATAGTCCCTGCAAAATACATTTAGCCCCTTAAGCACTGAATACTAAGGCCCTCTTCAAAACTAACAACTTTGCTCCCTGTGCACATAACAAATTAAATTGTCTTACCTCTAGAGCAGCAACGGTGGAACGCGATACATTCTAGTCTCTCACGGAACGTACGATTGCTAACTACAGGCTCAGCAATGTGCAATGCTGGCCATAATACTTGAAATGCACATGAAATTCGTTTGGCTGATGAACGAGAACATTTACGAAAATTCAATTTCTTTAAAAAATATATGGCTTGGAATGTGAGGCGGTACTAATGGTGAATTACTAACACGCAGTTCTTTTAGCAAAATTGTATTGCAAGTTAAGTTTGGCTTTTCAAAAACAACTGAAAATTGAATTTACTTTACCCACAACTGATTCTCAAAAAATGAGAGTAAACAGCAAGTTTCGTCTAACTTCATTTTTCCAACATAAATGCATATCATTAAATTACTCGTAGCTCTGTTAACAAATCTTAAAAGCACTATAAAATGAAATATTTAACTGCTCATTTCCTCAAAACAGTTTACATACTTTCTGGGGTTACTCAACAATTACAAATTATCAGCCAACTCATCTACAGGGTGTCAGAAAAAGGTACAGCCAAACTTTCAGGAAACATTCTCACACACAAATAAAGAAAATATGTTATGTGGACATGTGTCCGGAAACGCTTAATTTCCATGTCAGAGCTCATTTTAGTTTCGTCAGTATGTTCTTCCACCTACGCTCAATGGAGCTCGTTATCATTTCATACGGGATACTCTACACGTGCTGCTAGAGCATGTCCCTTTACAAGTACGACACAACATGTGGTTCGTGCACGATGGAGCTCCTGCACATTTCAGTCGAAGTGTTCGTAAGCTTCTCAACAACAGATTCGGTGACCGATGGATTGGTAGAGGCGGACCTATTCCATGGCTTCCACTCTCTCCTGACCTCAATCCTCTTGACTTTCATTTATGGGGGCGTTTGAAAGCTCTTGTCTACGCAACCCCGGTACCAAATGTAGACACTCTTCGTGCTCGTATTGTGGACGGCTGTGATTCAATACGCCATTCTCCAGGGCTGCATCAGCGCATCAGGGATTCCATATGACGGAGGGTGGATGCATGTATCCTCGCTAACGGAGGACATTTTGAACATTGCCTGTAACAAAGTGTTTGAAGTCACGCTGGTACGTTCTGTTGCTGTGTGTTTCGATTCCATGATTAATGTGATTTGAAGAGAGGTAATAAAATGAGCTCTAACGTGGAAAGTAAGCGTTTCCGGACAGATATCCACATAAAATATTTTCTTTCTTTGTGTGTGCGGAATGTTTCCTGAAAGTTTGGCCGTACCTTTTTGTAACACCCTGTATACTGCCACGCTGTCAGTAACAGAAATCATAATTATTTAAATTTTTAACTTATTTGCATGAACACTTCCGCTTCCTTGTTGAACAATATTGACATACATACATTCATCTAACTCTTGGTGGCTTCACATAGCACACCACAGAAACTGCTTACTCCATCGTCTTTCTCCCACAGGCAGCTACTTACGACTGAGCGCACAGCGCACAGCGCCCTCGTAAATTAACACTATCGGATATACAGTGCATGAAGTCTTAAGGACACGTACGTTTTGTGAAGGGCCGAAATATAAGTCGAAGATGTAGTATTTGCATCGCTGTACACCCAAAATGTAATGAATTCTTCATCACAGCCGCGAGAACGATTGCTGTCCAAATTAGTGGCTATGCAAACCAGAGGCGTTGGTCATACGTAAACTATTGTATCCTCCTGGTAGTCGATTCCTCTGCACACATGGCAGACTGTGCGCGCAGCCGCTGCGACAGGCTTGATTGGTGGGTTGGCGTGAGGTATGAGACGGAACAGCGAGGTCATCGGTCCCATTGGATTAGGGAAGGATAGGAAAGAAAGTCGGCAGTGCCCTTTCAATGGAAACATCCCGGCATTTGTCTGAAGCGATTTAGGGAAATCACGGGAAACTTAAATCAGGATGGCCGGACCCAGGTTTGATCGGTCGTCCTCCCGTATGCGAGTGCAGTGTGCTAATCACTGCACCACCTCGCACGGCACGACAGGAGGACGTGCGTAAACGGCTCTCACAAAAACAGAGATATTTTCCTTGTATGGCCCGTGCTGTTTATCACGGAGAGAAACATAACCTCCACAGCGTCTAGGCCTGCCAATCTCCCCGACTACCAGTACCTATCGCAACGAAGAGCGCTGTGCTCAGGGGACCATTTCGCTAGGCCAAATGACGTGCCCTAGCGGCGTCACGCGGGGATCCATCCGCTCTCGACCACGCAGGCCACCGTCGGACCGTACGAAGTCAATTACGCCCTGAGATTTCAAGTCGGCAGCATCAGCAGTTCCGTCCCGCCATACCAGCTGTCCAGTCTCATCGCAACCAGTTGGCAGTACCAGCAGTTTTGTCTCAGCGTTCCACGCCGGCAGAGCACGCCCATTTCGTACTGGTCTACACCAGTAGCTCGTCAGCCCCCACACACTGGCAGCGTTGACGTTCCAAGTCTTCACGCCACTGCCTATCACGACACTAGGGCTCCCATGCAGGTCCATCACAGATAACGAAATGTGAGAGTTATTTCTGTTGTATGCGGTTATGTGAATATTCATCCGATGACATTATAATTGTGTGCCGGCTTTGTTAATAAACCGTTGTTCCTTTAAAGTGTCTTCAGTCACTCCTCAGTATGAGGATACTTCATAATCAATGGTACCCCATACTACGACACAAGACGCTAGGCCCATATAATGATGACGGAACATCACTCAGCGTGGAGACTTCATAACAGATACGTCAACTTAAATGTTGCACGCAGCTCTAGGACTGGTCTGAAAAGACAGAGTGCTGCCACTCCAGTGAACACTGCTGTCATTGGGCCCGCCATTATCCACATGCCTTTCTCTGCTGCCGCATGAAGAGACTATCCCTCTTTCAACGTATGAAAAGTACGTGATATTTGTCAATTATTTTTTTCAAGTTAAACAAATAGTAAAGGTAAACCGGATGATATTCTTAAACTGTTCCCCTCTTTCGTTAACAAAGCAGAACATGAAAATGTGAAACTTCCTTGTCACGAAGCAAATCAGGACTAAATTTAAAACGAATTAAGTACATCCCAAGAATAATAATGATAACAATGGAAAGTATAAAATTATGTTCAGACTCAGGGCTGCATAGGAACGTAACCCAGAGACTACAATTTTAAATTCACTACCCTTAATTAAAATTTTTCACATCAAATGGAAAGATCTAACCAAAAATATTGTTAATTACAAAATTTGTTACAGTGGGGCACAACACTCACCCAGGACCCACATCGTGCCAACAGCAGCCGTCTGCTGTATCAGGAACACGCTGATTACAGGTTAGTACAGCAAGCTTCTAAAAGACGAAACGAGGAAACATTAACAAGAAACACAATCATTTCACAGGCCCACAACCAGCACTGAGCTCGCCATAGTAACAACTGTAATTGATATATTACTCGTAGTTTCACAAATAATAGAATCTTAAAACCCAACTGTAAATAAAACATACACGACATCGGTTACTGACACCGCAAAATTACTCAGCAGTTACCACACTTGAAAATGGCAATACGCCCTCGCAATTGGAAATGTAAGGCTATTAAACAAGAGTTCGTTTCAATGTAGATGGCCCACTTAATACATCTCAACGAAATGGAAATTACACAAAAGTTTTAAAAGCAAATTTAACACTCATGTGAAAATAAAACATCCATTTTTTGAAATGCAGACAGCACACCGTCATACAAATTTGCATGCGCCAATAACGCTCAGTACTGGTAGGAGTGGAAGGGAGTGAGACAGGGTTGTAGCCTCTCCCCCACGTTGTTCAATCTGTATATTGAGCAAGCAGTAAAGGAAACAAAAGAAAAATTCGGAGTAGGTATTAAAATCCAGGGAGAAGAAATAAAAACGTGGAGGTTCGCCGATGACATCGTAAATCTGTCAGAGACAGAAAAGGACTTGGAAGAGCAGTTGAACGAAATAGACAGTGTCTTGAAAGGAGGTTATAAGATGAACATCAATAAAAGCAAAACGAGGATAATGGAATGTAGTCGAATTAAGTCGGGTGATGTTGAGGGAATTAGATTAGGAAATGAGACACTTAAAGTATTAAAGGAGTTTTGCTATTTGGGAAGCCAAATAACTGATGATAGTCGAAGTAGAGAGGATATAAAATGTAGACTGGCAATGGCAAGGAAAGCGTTTCTGAAGAAGAAAAATTTGGTAATATCGGGTATAGATTTAAGTGTCAGGAAGTCGTTTCTGAAAGTATTTGTATGAAGTGTAGCCATGTATGGAAGTGAAACACGGACAATAAATAGTTTGGGCAAGAAGAGAATAGAATCTTTTGAAATGTGGTGCTACAGAAGAATGTTGGAGATTAGGTGGGTAGATCGCGTAACTAATGAGGAGGTATTGAATAGGATTGGGGAGAAGAGAAGTTTGTGACACAACTTGACTAGAAGAAGGGATCGGATGGTAGGACATGTTTTGAGGCATCAAGGGATCACAAAAGTAGCATTGGAGGGCAGCGTGGAGGGTAAAAATCGTAGAGGGAGACCAAGAGATGAATACACTAAGCAGATTCAGAAGGATGTAGGTTGCAGTAGGTACTGGGAGATGGTGGAGCTTGCACAGGATAGATTAGCTTGGGAAGCTGCATCAAACCAGTCTCAGGACTGAAGACCACCACAACAACAACTGGTAGGAGCAGTGCAAAACACACTTAAAGAACAGGTAATGAAGAAAGATTTACAGACTTCAGAGGCTCACCCATCTCATGCCGAAGCAAAGCTGTTCACCCACATAGAAAAAATTTCCATCAGCGCACAACGCCTTCCCACGGTGACACAAATTAAAGGTGCTAAGCACTGATAGTATTCCACTTTAGGAAGCTATAGAAGTGCAGCCGCTCAGTACGGCTACAACGGCAACTCAACCTGCTGCAACGAATTCCTTCGAGCTCAGCGCCGTCTCTCGATGTAACATTGTTCGGCTCCCATTCATGTCTACAACAAGATTAAAAGTATACCTCGGCACCACACTGCCTCATGCTTCATGTAAACTCAGCTTCGACGAAGCAGTGCAGTCCGCCCAGTGGTAAATCGCCACATTCGCTCGCCTCTCCGGTAACGTCTCCAGCGTTCCGCGCTTTCCTCTAAGCTTCGGCGCTGCACCTCGCGGCGACTGATACAATGCGTCCCGACAGCAAGACTTCCTCCAATTAGCCACGGATCGCCTGGTAGTTTTATTCCTTACACTTTCGTTTCAAGGAAATCATTTTTGTGTCCACATTGGATGCCCCTTGTAACCGCTGCAGCAAGTGAAGTACCACTCACAGCGTGAACATTGAAATCGGAGGGAATTTTCGAAGTCCTCGTATTGTGCCTGTAATAAAATAAGTTTGGTTTTTTGAATACGTATTTTGTCAACAAACATAAGATAAGTGATAAAAATTAATTTATAACAAAATAGGGACATGTTGAAATGAGTGTAATGTTTTTTACCCAAACATGGACACGAAAGAATTCACCCAAACAGACGTTTGAAGATATCTAAAAATGGCTATGATTGCTAGTAGATAATTTCATTTACAAGGCTTGAATCAAATTCTGATCAAAGTCGTATATACCGTTCCATATTTATGTTTCCGCCAATTTGAAAATACAGTTTCGGGAAAAATGTATTTAAACTCTTGGGATAGATATACTCCTGGAAATTGAAATAAGAACACCGTGAATTCATTGTCCCAGGAAGGGGAAACTTTATTGACACATTCCTGGGGTCAGATACATCACATGATCACACTGACAGAACCACAGGCACATAGACACAGGCAACAGAGCATGCACAATGTCGGCACTAGTACAGTGTATATCCACCTTTCGCAGCAATGCAGGCTGCTATTCTCCCATGGAGACGATCGTAGAGATGCTGGATGTAGTCCTGTGGAACGGATTGCTATGCCATTTCCACCTGGCGCCTCAGTTGGACCAGCGTTCGTGCTGGACGTGCAGACCGCGTGAGACAACGCTTCATCCACTCCCAAACATACTCAATGGGGGACAGATCCAGAGATCTTGCTGACCAGGGTAGTTGACTTACACCTTCTAGAGCACTTTGGGTGGCACGGGATACATGCGGACGTGCATTGTCCTGTTGGAACAGCAAGTTCCCTTGCCGGTCTGGGAATGGTAGAACGATGGGTTCGATGACGGTTTGGATGTACCGTGCACTATTCAGTGTCCCCTCGACGATCACCAGAGGTGTACGGCCAGTGCAGGAGATCGCTCACCACACCATGATGCCGGGTGTTGGCCCTGTGTGCCTCGGTCGTATGCAGTCCTGATTGTGGCGCTCACCTGCACGGCGCCAAACACGTATACGACCATCATTGGCACCAAGGCAGAAGCGACTCTCATCGCTGAAGACGACACGTCTCCATTCGTCCCTCCATTCACGCCTGTCGCGACACCACTGGAGGCGGGCTGCACGATGTTGGGGCGTCAGCGGAAGACGGCCTAACGGTGTGCGGGACCGTAGCCCAGCTTCCTGTAGACGGTTGCGAATGGTCCTCACCGATACCCCAGGAGCAACAGTGTCCCAAATTTGCTGGGAAGTGGCGGTGCGGTCCCCTACGGCACTGCGTAGGATCCTACGGTCTTGGCGTGCATCCGTGCGTCGCTGCTGTCCGGTCCCAGGTCGACGGGCACGTGCACCTTCCGCCGACCACTGGCGACAACATCGATGTACTGTGGAGACCTCACGCCCCATGTGTTGAGCAATTCGGCGGTACGTCCACCCGGCCTCCCGCATGCCCACTATACGGCCACGCTCAAAGTCCGTCAACTGCACATACGGTTCACGTCCACGCTGTCGCGGCATGCTACCAGTGTTAAAGACAGCGGTGGAGCTCCGTATGCCACGGCAAACTGGCTGACACTGACTGCCCAAATGCTGCGCAGCTAGCGCCATTCGACGGCCAACACCGCGGTTCCTGGTGTGTCCGCTGTGCCGTGCGTGTGATCATTGCTTGTACAGCCCTCTCGCAGTGTCCGGAACAAGTATGGTGGGTCTGACACACCGGTGTCAATGTGTTCTTTTTTCCATTTCCAGGAGTGTATTTTGTAGTTAGCTTATACATTCCTGCACTGGACTATATAGCAAGCCTTTCACATCCAAAAGGAGGTCCTTCTCCATCAGCTGTGTGGCCGTGGCTGTCCTGAAGGCCTCTTTGACAGCGCCCGCTGCTCTACTCGCTCGATACGCTTTTCGTTCACTTTTGTGAAGAAGCTAAAGTAGGCTTGTCTGATCTCATGATTTCCATGATGTCCGTCTGGCCGTCGTTACAAGACATACTGCCACATTGGCCACGATGAAAAATATATACGGAAGAGCCAAGGAAAGTGGTACGCTTACCTAATGTCGTGTAGGGCCCCCACGTGCACGCAGAAGTGCTGCAACACGACTAATGTCTGAAGTAGTGCTGGAGGCAAATAACACCATGAATCTTGCAGGGCTGTCCATAAATCCTAAGAGTACGAGGGTGTGGAGATCTCTTAGGAACAGCACGTGGCAAGGCATCCCAGATATGCTCAATAATATTCATGTCTGGGGAGTATGGTGGCCAGTGGATGTGTTTAAATTCAGAAGCGTGTTCCTGGAGCCACTCTGTAGCAATTCTGGATGTTTGGGGTGTCGCATTGCCCTGCTGGAACTGCCCAAGTCCGTCCGAATGCCCAGTGGACATGAATGGATGTACGTGATCAGACAGGAAGCTTACGTAAGTGTCACCTATCAGAGTCGTATCTAGACGTATCAGGGTCTCCACCAGTTTGAACAGTCCTCTGCTGACATGCAGGGTCCACGGATTCATGAGATTGTCTCCGTACCTGTACACGTCCGTCCCCTCGATGGTGTCATCAACAGTCCAATGTAGGTGTTGACAGGCCCACACGAGGCGTAAAGCTTTGTGTCTGCAGTCATCAAGGGTACATGAGTGGGCCTTCGCCTAAGAAAGCCAAGTCCGTATCGATGATGTTTCGTTGAATGGTTCACTTGCTGACACTTGATAGCCCAGCATTGAAATCTGCAGCAATTTGCCGGAAGGGTTCCACTTTCGTCACGTTGAACCATTCCCTTCAGTCGCTGTTTGCCCCGTTCATGCAGCATGTCGGAGGTTTGATGTTTAACCGAATTCGTGATGTTCACGGTACACTAGTGAAATGGTCTTAAGGGAAAAACCCCATTTCATCGCTACCCCGAGATGCTATGTCCCATCGTTCGTGCGCATACTATAACACCACGTTCAAACTCACATAAATCTTGATAACCTGCCTCTGTAGCAGCAGTAACCGATCTAACAGCTGCTCCAGACACGTGTTGTCTTGTGTAGGCGTTGCCGACCGTAGCACCGTATTCTTCCTGTTTACATATCTCTGTATTTGCATACGCATGCTTATACTAGTTTCTTTGGTGCTTCAGTGTATTTCCCCTGTTGTGAATGGTTTTCGGGGACACTTTTTCACAAACCGCCTTGTAACTCAATAATGGAGTGTCAGTGTGAACATGCGATGAACAATACAATGAAGTGCAGCCAGAGAACATTTTAAGCAAACAATATTTTTTTTAAATTTTCAATTAAGAGTGCTCCATTAAGGGATGCAGTACCAATGATAACCGTGCATCCTGTGCTGAGTGTCCCACAAATCACTGCAATATCATTGTATGGATATTTGTCTCGCTACAAAGAAGCATATTTTCTTACTCAGGGGACGAGGCTTGCATATATGATCGTGCGTGGCAGAGCGAACAATACGTCTATCCTTTCGGGCACCAGTAGCATCGTGCAATTTAAATGCTGCAAACCGTCGATTATGACCCTTGTGAACGCATTGATTCCATAACTGCATCACAGTCATGAGATCACGACCAACCCGACCGGAAATGTCGTGGTAAGATAAAGTGCTGTCTCTAAATATTACGATTATTCCATTGTCGAGTTCTGTCACGTGTTGGTAGACTTTTTGGCTTCTTATAAAGTGAATGACTACTGCCGCAATCAAAAACTTTCAAATTAGATTTTAGAATGACAAATCCGCTTCCTAATGGTTCCTTATGTACACAACTTATGCAGGGTGTTATAAAAGGTACTGCCAAACTTTCAGGAAACATTCCTCACACACAAATAAAGAAAAGATGTTATGTGGACATGTGTCCGGAAACGCTTAATTTCCATGTTAGAGCTCATTTTAGTTTCGTCAGTATGTACTGTACTTCCTCGATTCACCGCCATGATTTCATACGGAATACTCTACCTGTGCTGCTAGAACATGTGCCTTTACAAGTACGACACAACGTGTGGTTCATGCACGATGGAGCTCCTGCACAGTTCAGTGGAATTGTTCGTACGCTTCTCAGCAACAGATTCGGTGACCGATGGATTGGTAGAGGCGGACCTATTCCAAGGCCTCCACTCTCTCCTGACCTCAACCCTCTTGACTTTCATTTATGGGGGTGTTTGAAAGCTCTTGTCTACGCAACCCCCGTACCAAATGTAGAGACTGTTCGTGGTCGTACTGTGGACGGCTGTGATACAATACGCCATTCTCCAGGGCTGCATCAGCGCATCAGGGATTCCATGCGACGGAGGGTGGATGCATCTATCCTCGCTGACGGAGGATATTATGAACATTGCCTGTAACAAAGTGTTTGAAGACACGCTGGTAGTTTCTGTTGCTGTGTGTTTCCATTCCATGATTAATGTGATTTGAAGAGAAGTAATAAAATGAGCTCTAACATGGAAAGTAAGCGTTTTCGGACACATGTCCACATAACATCTTTTCTTTCTTTGTGTGTGAGGAATGTTTCCTGGAAGTTTCGCCGTACCTTTTTATAACACCCTGTATAGGTTAGTAATATATACATTGTACGGTTGCGCTGAAATGCTAGTAATTCACAAATTCAATCTCGTAGTACATTTCACGCCAATTTGACATTTTTTGCATGTTGCCTTTGTGCTGCGGAAATTTAAAGGGCTAGTAGTGTATTTTTAGATTTCCCTGGAGTACGACAACAGTAACTACCAGGTTTGCTTTTGAATTTTTTACTAACGTCCCCTAGGCGGTGCACTCGAATTATGACATTAATGCTGTTATGAAACTTCTTGTTGGTTGTAATTAAAACAATGCCAGCTTAGTAACTGGCAGAATTGCTTTTTACAGTTGTAGCTACTTCATCCCGCAGTCTTTCATAACATATACAATCACAGGCAGTGCTCTACATATTAACGAGACGCCAGGATTTTATAAAGATGATCTATGCTGTACGACCGTGTAAGGTGTATACAACATTCCTGTTTCCAGGAGGTCCCCGTTTCCTATGAGTACCGGAACAGTTGGTAGGATTTCACACCTCCATTTCTTTCTAACGGAAGAAATAAGGAGCAGTAAAAATATTCATTCATTCTGAAAATAGCATCAAGCAGGCCGTAATATTTAGAGGAGAACAGCCTTCACTGATGTTCCACACTTATAGCTCACACAGAGAATACGTACTGAGACAGTAGCTGGGACCAAGAACTATGATCAAATTATAGAAAGAGAGTGCTCAACCCCGATATCAGATGAAGGGGGAGATTTTGGTGAATCTTATCACACGACTGCCGCAGTTAGTTTGTGGCTGTATCTCAAAATACAGAGAGGTTATAATTAATCTTTCGCTGCTTGAGAGGGTCTCCATGAAAGACGAGTGATCGTGGGACAATGAAACGTTGTGGAAACGTTAGTAAGGACACGCGAAAGAGAAATTTCGAATATACCATTGAAATAAACACTTTCTGGTGGCCACACGAGAAGGTAACTTCCATGTTACAAACGTTGCTCAATGTGACAAACATCTGCACTCACTACACCTTGTAACCGCACTAGACATGGCTCTACCGCTGCCTGAAACATCTCAGTTGGGGTGTTGGCGCCCTCCCTCGCTGTTCAGCCTCCAACGTGTTTCAGTGCCAGCTGATAAACCATGTCCTTCAGGTAACCTCGTAGTTAGACTTTACACTGGTCCAAATCTGTTGACCTTGGTGGCCACGCAGTTTGGAACGATCGGACAATGATTAGGCTTCCAGGAGGCCTTGAAGGCAATGTGAGGCAGATGTTCATCGTGCGTCAAAACGGTTGAAGCCAAAGCACCTCTCTCCCGTAGGGCAGGGATCACATGTAGGCGAAGCACATAGCAGTAACATGTGTTGTTCACGTTACATGTGCTTGGTCCTTGGGGTCCGAGTTCCTCAAAAAAAAGAAAATGGATCAGGCAGGAACTGTACCGTGAAGCCATACCACACACTACGCGTTAAAAACGCAGAGGAACTTCATGAACTTTCTTTGGCGATGAGGATCCGCTACAATTGTGAGTTTTCATAGCCGCAGTGAGCGTAAAGTGTGCTTCATCACTCTGCAAAATGTACCAACGTCACATGTTGTCCACTTCAACGCTTGCAAGAAACGTAAGAGTAAAATTTACTCGAATGTCTGCGTAATGTGGTGAAAGTGCGTGAGTAATAGGAAGTTTGTACGGATACTATTTTACAGTTGTTCGCAGCAATTTTGGAACGACAGCGCATGGAATGTTCACCTGTCGTTACATGGCTTGTGCAGTTCTCGAAGATCGCACATTGTGTCCAGTATTGTCAATCATGGCATCAGTAACTTCGACAATTTGTGACCTCTCCCAGGTACAATTCCCGAATCTCCTCGAACGCATGACTCATGTTCTTCAACCCCGGGGCAGAAAGATGTCCTCTTCGTATTCCTTTAACGCGGTTGGGTACATATACGGTAAGTAGTTGATCTCTATGCTGACTGAGGTGATGCAGTGGACGTAAATGTGATTTGCAGAGTATCCATGTAGATGTAGACGGATTAGTGACGAGCGAGGTGGCACAGTGGTTAGCACACTGGACTGACATTTGGCGGGACGACGTTTCAAATCCGCGACCGGCCATCCTGATTTAGGTTTTCTGTGATTCCCCTAAATCGCTTCAGGCAAATGTTGGGACGGTTCCTTTGAAGGGGCACGGCCAACTTCATTCCCCATACTTCCCTAGTCCGATGGGACCGATGACCTCGCTGTTTAGTTCCGTTACCGACGTCAACCAACCAAGCTACTTGCGGTCGCCGAGCGAACGAACCGGTTAGCGAACACGAGTGGCATTCCTGTGTTGTAGGAAGATGCGTCTGCGACGTCTGTCAGACCCTTTTCGTCTAGCTGATACCACACTCCTGTAAGGTCCCGACTTCAAAAAATAGCCTGTGCCGATGCCGTCGTAGGGCAGGGGCAAATCCTACCTGTTGATACATAGGCAGTGACCACGTCTTTTTCCCGACAGAAATTTCTCATTCTGGTTCAGTCACAATCATTGGGAAGGCAGTTCTCTCTGCACGCGTTGTGTCCCATTCCCGTTTCAAATGTTTGTGTGGAATTACAGACTGCACAGCTATATCGTGGCGAGTTGTGGCGCTTTGCTCCTTGATGTTTCTGCAGCATATGTATAGAAGATCAAAGCGCGACCATAGCAGCAGCATGCGTCCTGGCTGCGAATGTGACAGAGAGTGTCTCACACTCGTCGGGAAATGGCGATGGAGCAGCTTGATGCAAGAATTCGTGGAATTCTAACATAACACCGAGGTCGCTCTTCCACGACAATTCCCCAACCCGCAAAGCCCAAGGTAGTGCGCCAGCTCTTGACGAGGAACCTGATCACAGTCCTGGATCACTCGCTGTATTCCCCAGATTTGTCCCCAGCCGACTGCCTGTTTTTCTCCAAATTGAAGTTGACAATGAAAGTACTTTTTACGACAAAATTATGGATACGCAGGAAAACTACACTGCTGTACTAACTGCAGTTCCATGAATTTACTACTGTGACTCTTTCAAAACCCGTTTCAAACGGTTTCAGCTCTGTATTGACTCAGTGGGAGGCTATTTTGAATAAATACAGCGATTTTGTGAACATAATCGATGACTTTTATTTTTCATAGCCGTAGTCCCATCGAGACTGGAACCCACTGTGTACGTCTACGCTACTGCGAAGAAGAAGATCGATCGCTTAAATATCGAGTGGCCTTTAGTGGCTGTCTCCATGGTGGATAAAATATGAACTCGACTAGAAATGATGGCATTCGAAATCTGTTTACAGGTTTCTGCTCGTTAGTATGTTGGAAATTTCATTGTCATCATATTTCTTTTCGCTCGAAAATTTCTTTAGGGGTTTAACACAAGATTGAATTTTCAAGGCCATCGAAATAACATTAATAGGGAAATAATGGATACACCAGTGAGTGATTCTTTACCAAACGGCCCTAAATCTGTCAATTATTGACTGCTTATTGATTCCTATTAGATTCTTTCTTTGGAAGTTTAAACAAACAGCGTTTTACATTAACCGGAATTTCACGTAAAGATATTTCACGATTTTCGTAAATGCCTCTCTCAAGTACGATAATATATAGACTGGTAGATCAACTTATTTAATGATTCGTTAAAAAAAATTATAAAAGTAGTTTTCACAATTGGCTTGTAAGAGGGGCGTTCGATAAGTAATGTGAATCATTATTTTCTGAGAGAAATTTGGCTTTATTCAGGATTCCAATACACTATATTATTCCCCGATCTCTTGACTAGAAAATCGTATTTTTCAACACAATCTCCGTTAGATTTCAAAGCCTTACGCTACCGTCCTCCGAGAGCCTGAATGTCCACATGGTATCGCTCTACCGGTCGACGTCAAAGCTACCGCATTGTTGCATCCGTAAGGCCATTGCCCCCCCCCCCCCCCCTTTCACACTATCCACTTAATGCTTCCCGCAGAGTTCATCTTCATTGAGCTGAAACAGATAAAAGTCAGAAGGTCCGAGATCCGGGCTGTAGGGTGCATGAGTAATAACTGTCCAATGAGTTTCTGTGAGCTCCTTTCGGTTGAGCCCTTGAGTTATCATGGAGAAGTTCTTTGGCATTTTTGTGGCGACCAACACCCTGAAGTCATTTCTTCAGTTTACCGAGGGTAGCACAGTAAACTTGATTGTTCCACCGTGAGGGAGGGCATCATATAGAGTAAACCCTTCAGAGTCCCAGAAGACCTTTGTCATGCCTTTACCGGCTGATCGTGCGGCTATGGATTTTTTCATCGGAGTAGAGATGGTGTGGCACCACTCCATGGACTGCCTTGTGTTTCAGGTCCGAAGTGATGACCCCATGATTCATCGCCTGTCACGATGTTCAACAATGAATTGTCTCGATCAGCCTCGTAACACGCAAGCAGCTCTACACAGACGGTCCTTCGTTGCTATTTATGGTCTTGCGTTAAGCGGTGAGGAAGCCAGGGGAGCCGGCAGCTGTGGCAGAGCAGTTCCAGGCCCTTCAGTCCGGAACCGCGCTGCTGCTACGGTCGCAGGTTCGAATCCTGCCTTGGGCATGGATGTGTGTGATGTCCTTAGGTTAGGTAGATTTAAGTAGTTCTATGTCTAGGTGACTTATGACCTCAGATGTTAAGTCCCATAGTGCTCAGAGCCATTTGAACCATTTTGAACTCAGGGGGCACACACTCTTAAGAATCCCAAGTGGTAGACGAATGTGTCAGCATTGCCAACATAGACGTCCAGTTGTGCAGCAAGGTGTTTGTTGTGATTCTTCGAGCTCTTCGAGTGAAACTGTGCTCACGTTTCAACACTTTCAGGAGTCATAGCTGTGTACGATCGGCGCCACGCGGGAGATCGGACAGGTTTGCGCGATCTTTTTGCGACGATGACGGCTCGCCCCGCGACTCAGCGGTCTTTTGTTCACAGCTTAAGTCTCCGTGAATATTCTGCATGCCAAAAGAAACTCAATGGTACCTCTCTGCTTGGAACGCACCTCCGCTACACACGCCATTTTGAATTCTACGTATAGTGGCGACACGCATTTGAACTTCATGAGACTATAGGTACCGAGGCGAGAATCTTGCACGATGTCTCACAACAAATTGCGCATTTTTTCAACAGAAACGAACCGAGAAAAAAAAAATGTGAACGCTCCTCTCAGAACTTCGTCAGCTATAAACTTCGTGAAGGTCGCCTAAAATCGATTGTTGTTTCAATTAAAAAATGTTTCGGGCGTAACATGTTGAAGACTGTGACGTGAGTTACCATGAAATGGAATCATCACTGACATGCAGGAGACTGCGGTACATTTAATTTTGCGTGGCACTTAGCTTCGGTAAACATCTGTTCCAAATAGAATGTGTACAACTGGTGAGAGAAAATGATCAAATAATTAGACCGAGGAAAATCATTTACTAGACAACATAACAGGAGATGAATCTAGGGCATACACAATCCGTGCAAAAAGTTGAGAGACTGATTTTATTCCTCGTGTACATCCTATGCCCCTGCAATAACTATGGTGGCAGCTTGAGCTACCAACCATAAACAACAGTTCGGGTGATATGAGTCAATAAGTGTCAGGTGACATTGTTGAGCAGTGGACGTGAGACCGTGGTGCGGTGACGCTGTTGTGTCACAAATCTCAATGGAAAAACATGTGTTGAAGGCATTCTCCAGGATGTTTGGAAGCAGAGGAAACGGTTTGCATTTTTTTCCGGTACACCTTGAATCGCAGATGAAAACTACGCCCATCACGGCTTGATTGAAATGCAAAACGCGCACATTTTTTTTTTTTTTGTGGAAACATCATTACAGACGACGAGACTTCGTGTTATGAATATATCTGTCACAAGGCGACAAATAGCATAATGGCTCTTCGGCGGCTCTCCGAAACCCAAGGAAAGTGCGAATGTGACACGTGAGTTAAACAATAATTCGAAGAAGGAGTTTTCTGGCACTTTCACGTAGTTGTACGAACGGTATGTGTGTTGTACCCAAGCGGTGGGAGACTATGCAGAAGAGCATCTTTATTTTCTATTAATCTAGACTACAAGCATTTTGGACTGACGGTATACTCGTGCCAGCCAAAATCTCAGTCATGATCAACTCTTTTAGTGATTTTGTATGAAACGATAGCAACAAAAGCGCTTCGATCGCCAAGCACTTACGATCGCTTGTTCATTTGTTTGAACTGGACATGCCGCGAAAATTGCTTAGGAGCAGGGATATTCATATTCTCTCGCTCACCACGTGGAAGCTACTAGGCCTACAGAAAAAAGGACGAACTTTCTATAGGAAATGTAAAGTAGTTAAATTTTGCACTGAGGTAAGGTTTCGTTGGCGGCCATGGATTTTGAGTTATTCCAGAAAAACGCGTTTGAAGGTCACTTTTGTGCGTTTTTCTTGATTACTTCCAAAAATTATGACCTCTAGCGAAAACGGTTCCAACTACAAAATTTACGAACATTAAATTTCCTACAAAAAAGGTAATTTTTCTGGGGAACTAAGACCTGGACGTAGCCTGTGCGAGAATATGAAAATATTATGCATAGTATTGGAAGGCTTTGCGTTTGCATAAAACCCAGCAGTAGGAAAAGCTGAATGACGGCGTGTATACCCGGTGGTCCATTGATAGTGACAGGGCCAAATATCTCACGAAATAAGCGTCAACGAAGAAACTACAAAAAACGAAACTCGTCTAGCTTGAGGGGGGGGGGGAAACCAAATGGCGCTATGGTTGGCCCACTAGATAGCGCTGCCATAGGTCAAACGGTTATCAACTTCGTTTTTTTTTTTTTTATAGGAACCCCAATTTTTTTATTAGATATTCGTGTAGTACGTAACGAAATATGGATGTTTTAGCTGGACCACATTTTTCGCTTTGTGATAGATGCCGCTGTAATAGTCACAAACGTATAAGCACGTGGTATCACGAAACTACCAGCTAGTGCGGACGGTATTTGCTTCGTGATACATTACCCGTGTTAAGATGGACCGTGCGGAAAAGATCGATATCTTGTTGATGTATGGATATTGTGATCAAAATGCCCAACTGGCGTGTGCTACGTATGCTACTCGGTATCCTGGAAGACATCGTCTAAGTGTCCAGACCGCTGGCCGGAGAGTTACGTTATTTAAGGAAAGAGGAAGTGTTCAGCCACATGCAAAACGTCAACCACGAACTGCAACAAATGATGATGCCCAAGTAGGTGTTTTAGGCTGCTGTCGCGGATAATCCACACATCAGAAGCAGACAAATATCGCGAGAATCGGGAATCTCAAGAACGCCGGTGTTGAGAATGCTACATCAACATCGATTGCACACGTACCATATTTCTATGCACCAGGAATTACATGGCGACGTCTTTGAGCGTCGTGTACAGTTTTGCCACTGGGCACAAGAGAAATTACGGGACTATGACAGATTTTCTGCACGCGTTCTATTTAGCGATGAAGTGTCATTCACCAATAGCGGTAACGTCATAAGTCGCATAAGAGTGGTGCTAGTAGCTACCAAGTAATGTACAACTGATGCCGTAGGAAAGCTGGACAGGAGCAGATATGATTAGCGAACAAGTCAACAAATTAAACAGGAGATGTATTTAACTTGTAGTTCTCTAAGCGTACAAAAGCTCATTACAAATCATGCAGCAAGAAATAGAGAGCAGCTCATACAATACCAACAAGGGTGAGGCTCTCTCAACCAGGCGCATGTGATGGTGCGAAAGGCCCGGCTAGGCGGCATCTGCATAGTGTCACGAAGCGAAATGGCTCTGAGCGTCAGTGGGGCGTGTGGCTGGTGCCGGCTGTCCTGTATCACAGAGGCAGGGGGCGCTCGTGGTAAGGAGTCGCTGGTGGTGTGGCTCAGCAGTCGTGCTCCACTGGTCCGCCGGATCCGACACGATCGCTATTGAGACGCCAAAAAGTTGGCATCGATATGTTATACCACAGTTGTTGTGGTCTTCAGTCCTGCGACTGGTTTGATGCAGATCTCCGTGCTACTCTATCCTGTGCAAGCTGCTTCATCTCCCAGTACCTGCTGCAACCTACATCCTTCTGAATCTGTTTAGTGTATTCATCTTTTGGTATCCCTCTACCATTTTTACCCTCCACACTGCCCTCCAATACTAAATTGGTCATCCCTTGATGCCTCAGAACATGTTCTACCAACCTATCCCTTCTTCTAGTCAAGTTGTGCCACAGATTTCTCTTCTCCCCAATTCTATTCAATACTTCCTCATTAGTTATGCGATGCACCCGTCTAATCTTCAACTCTTATAACTGCCATCTGGTTTCTGTACATATTGTAAATAGCCTTCCACTCCACAGTTACAACAATGTATTCTGAAAAGCATTAAGCCACAATTCATCGATAAAGCAGGTAAAAAATAACAACACACATCACATGATGAGAATGCCATCTGTCACACCACAGTACATCAAACAGTCTTCATTGCTGCTACGGTATCTTACAGTGCATAAAGTGGTGGATGTGGCTGTTCGCTCCGTTATTATGTGCTACCTGCATTTGAAAGAACCATCTACCAGTGACTGAAGAGGGTCGTTCTATCAAAGATGAGAAAACTTAGATGACTTCTGTACCAGACGTCATGGCCAAACGTTAACTGAATTGATGCCTCTCAATTGGGTGCTTCTTTCCTGTTCAGTAACGTCCAGCAAATCCTTCTCGAACAATATGAAGTTTTCAAGCCAGATTGTGTGGTATACTTTGCCAAACAGTGTTGGTAACAAACGGAATATTGCCACTAGAATCCGAAAGAACAAAATATGTTAGTCGCATTCTCGTGTCACATTAAGGCCCAGTTCGTGCAAGTGGATGTGGCTGTTCGCTCCGTTATTATGTGCTACCTGCATTTGAAATAACCATCTACCAGTGCACTGGAGAGGGTCGTTCTACGAAAGATGAGAAAACTTAGATGACTTCTGTACCAGACGTCATGGCCAAACGTTAACTGAATTGATGCCTCTCAATTGGGTGCTTCTTTCCTGTTCAGTAACGTCCAGCAAATCCTTCTCGAACAATATGAAGTTTTCAAGCCAGATTGTGTGGTATACTTTGCCAAACAGTGTTGGTAACAAACGGAGTATTGCCACTAGAATTTGAAAGAACAAAATATGTTAGTCGCATTCTCGTGTCACATTAAGGCCCAGTTCGTGCAACTGAAACATATTTCAGTTCATTCTCTTTGTTGAAGATTCTAAATATACTCTCTATTCGCTACTTATTACTGAAATTTAACATCTTTCTAGTAGACCTGTAGTAATCATGGCCAGAAGTAATAATAAAGCTGTAAGAAAATGTCGGTGGCGCCTTTTCTTTTTTAAATTCACAGCATCTGACATAGTGCTGAAAGCTGACAACCTGTGAGGGATGGTGTGATACTGCAGCTGCTAGACAAAATACCATGTCTTGGTCTTTCACGTCCTCGATTCGAGGTGAGGACGGAGGAAGGATGTAGCAGTAGATATTGCGGTCAAATAGCATTGGCGCAGCAATTATGTAGTATGCGTTAGTGTTCTGGCGAATGCGTTTTGAATAAACTTTAAAAGTATTGTGAAGTTTATATACGGCCAGAGCACTGTTGTTGCTGTTGTGGAAAATAGAAGTAGAGGCGGTTTAAGATTGCAACATATTGACAGTTACCAACGCCATCTGTAAGTTGTTTATATTACTACATCCTTTGACTGTTGTCATGTAAAGGTAATCTCAGATAGCGCTAGCTAATGACATTCTCTTGGCGGCAGTTTAACATACCATGACTGATAAATATTCAGAAATAAGTCTGTGAAATATGAAGGGGAAACCAAAGATTGATAGAACGTTAGCAGCGCCGTTCACGAAGACAACAGACGAAGGAGAAACATGACGAGACTGCTGGAGACGTTAGTCATTTCAAGATGTTCGACGATGCAATACTGAATCTGCTTTCTAATGCAGAGTATAACGTCAACGACCTGAAGTACGAAGACTATGTCGGCATAGCTAGGTCGCCAATCATAAAAGAAGCAAGAAAGACTCACATATTTTTTCTCCATCGGCTGCAAACCGTATACACCGGCTTCAGCTGTGACAAATTCCTGTACCTATGGCATGCAGCGTCGAACTTCCAGCGATCAGATTGTGTCTACTTCAAAGAGAAACAGTTTCAGGAGCAGCAGTTTCCTACATACCAGAATTCGGGTGAACTATGAACACGACCTCTTGCCCATCAGGAACTCCGTGGGTATGCAGATCAGACTGATGGTGCATCGGTCACGCCAGATCACATAAAGTGATAAGATACCCTTACGAAGCTGATAGTCTACTTGAAAATCAACTACCGCGCTCACTAGAAAACGTTATGTGGTAAGTTCCTGAACTCGTCAGATGCCTCACCTATTGCTCGTGGTTGGCAGACCTGGCCACCTCAATTGAATAAATTACTTTAATCATTACTAAATGAGAGAACTTGATGTGGCTAAATAATGTTTATTCAAACAGCGGAAAAAATTCTCAGAGCACTCAGACGTCAGTGTTATAAAACAATTTGAGAATAAATTTGCGTAAGTAAAACAGAATAATGATAAGAAAATGAATGGTCGTTTTGATCACCACCAGCATGATGCTGGACAATTACGGTTCAGATGGTGCCCAGATAAATAAAGAACACAAATTACACTTTCAACGCCGGCCACAGTGGCCGGGCGGTTCTGGCGCTGCAGTCCGGTACCGCGGGGCTGCTACGGTCGCAGGTTCGAATCCTGCCTCGGGCATGGGTGTGTGTGATGTCCTCAGGTTAGTTAGGTTTAAGTAGTTCTAAGTTCTAGGGGACTGATGACCACAGATGTTAAGTCCCATAGTGCTCAGAGCCATTTGAACTATTTTTTACACTTTCAACTGCGACTGCAAATCTTAAAAAGTACAGAGAAAAGATACGAATTCGGACAGAGCATACAATACATCAACAAATAAAGGTAGAAACAAAAAGAAACATCACTATGCGGGAGATATCCAGTGAGTTGACTTGATAGTGAAACAAAACATGAGTGGTTACAAGAAAGATCCCCTTTTAAGCAGGAATAAAATTTCAGAAAAATTTGCGTCCCAGTGCGTGAAGAGAGTAGATCAATTTAGAGAGACCAAAAAATAGCAACCTGAAATGAACTCATTTTCCCCCAATAAATAGCGATTTCCGAAGTTGGGAATGTGCAATGCAAATGCAATCTTTCCATGGGTGCCATTGAGATGGTTGCCCACAAGTCACGGTGCGCCGAACTGCAGCCGCTGCTAAGTGTTGTGGGTTGAGCCGATGTGATGTGATTGCGAATCGCAAGTCTCATCATTCTCCCGATGACTCGTCGTGGATGTAAGTTCAAAGCGAAATTTCGAAGACTTTGTCTGCGTGTTCTTCCAGTCAGCGATCTGGAAGTCTGTTTCCTAGTTCTCACCACAATGTTAAAATGTATCCGCCAAACTTTCCACACAGGATCCAATATATTCCCTAAAATTACTGAAGTACTGTAAATACTAATTCGCTTCAGAATGTTTCAGAAAGAAATCGTTGGTGATGGCACTCGAGCATTTTGACAATAGTCTTTGAGAGACACAGACTCTTCTGATTTCACGACGATAATAAAGGAGATTCAATTTGGTAAACCACGAATGATGTCATCATTCAAAAGTTTATAAGTTTACCATTTATCCTTACACGGAACCAATTTTCCTTTCTGGATCCTTGCGTGAATTACCTACGAGGCTTAGAGGCACATATTCGTCCACTGTTGAACTTCTGGACAACAACAGTTTCATGAATTATTTTGCCGCCAGTTTCAAGGAAAACAATAAATGATTGTCCAGATATTATCAGCTACTAAGTCTGTTGGAACAGAAAAAACTTCCACTGGGGAAATAAACTAAGACTTTTAATGTAAATAATAAATGTCGCGTGACTAGGGCCTCCCGTCGGGTAGAACGATGGCTGGGTGCACGTCTTTCGATTTGACGCCACTTTGGCGACTTGGGATGAAATGATGATGATTAGGACAACACAACACCCAGTCCCTGAGCGGAGAAAATCTCCGACCCAGCCGTGAATCGAACCCGGGCCTTTAGGATTGACATTCTGTCTCGCTAACCAGTCCGCTACCGGGGGCGGACGCTTCTAATGTACTTAACGGTATATGGAAAACGAAATGTGTCCAGTCTTAGATATAGACTATCAGAAGAAGTGAGATTCGATCTTTTTCCATCACCTCCTCGTTACTGATAAGCTTCATCATGAATCTGCTACCAAATGGCAGTTATTGTATATGACATCAAGATTCTACGACCCTCTTGGAAACTTTTCAACAGTATCCGTCGTAGGAAACATTCCTTTTCAGGACACGTGGATTAGAGACATTCAGTAGGACGAAATTCTTCCTCTGAACGTAGCCTCCAGATGAAAAATTTGGTGGAACTGGACTGATTATGCAGCGATACAAATCTCTGGCACTTGTTTATTTGTAACCACATAACCGCAGTTCGAGAGGAATTGATGCTATCCCTTTGGTGACACTGCTTCACCCCAACTGATCCAACAGATCTGATATCACGTGATATATCAGTAAAATAACTGCTGTTTTCCACTTTAGGCAGACATGAGGCTTTGTGTCTACCGAAAGCGGTTGATGCTTGGCCTCATCGGGAAATTTTGAATGATTCTCTTCAAAAAACACGAAAGATATATCAGCAAGCCTCGTTTATTAACGCATGGATGTATCCCACTGAAATGTCAAAATATAGTTTTCACGAAAATATTACACAATAAATGGCATGGTTTCTGCGTTCCTGTACCTGTGACACAAACCGTCAATCTTCTATTCATTAAATTAGAACTGTTTTCTCAAGAAATAGAGAAGCTATCTCAGCCTTAGAAGGCGTTTTAATGTTACTTCCTAGCGCAAACAATCCACCACCGAACAATACGTTCCGTAAAGGCTCGTAGAATTTAGGGTGGAAACATGCGGCCACAATGTATCTGATAAAACTGTTCTGAAAATATGATTAAAATACCCATATACCGGGTGATCAAAAAGTCACTATAAATTTGAAAACTGAATAAATCACGGACTAATGTAGATAGAGAGGTACAAATTGACACTCATGCTTGGAATGACGTGGGGTGTCATTAGAACAAAACAAAAAAATACAAAGGTTCAAAAAATTTCCGACAAATGGCGCTTCATCTGATCAGAATTGCAATAAATTGTATAACAAAGTAAGACAAAGCAAAGATGATGTTCTTTACAGGAAATGCTCAATATGTCCACCACAATAGCTCTAGTCCAGGAATAATGTTGTGAACAGCACTGTAAAGCATGTCCGGAGTTATGGAGAGGCATTGGCGTCGGATGTTGTCTTCCAGCATACCTAGAGATGTCGGTCGATCACGATACACTTGCGACTTAAGGCAACTCCAACGCCAATAATCACACGGCGTGATGTCTGGAGACCTGGGAGGCCAAGCATGACGAAAGTGGCGGCTGAGTACACGATCATTACCAAACGACTCGAGCAAGAAATCTTTCACGCGTCTAGCAATATGTGATGTTTTTTGTTTTGGTTTTAATAAAACCCCAAGTAATTCCAAGCATGTGTGTCAATTTTTACCTCTCTATCTACATTATTCCGTGGTTTATTAAGTTTTCAAATTTATACTGACTTTTTGATCAACCGGTAATTGCTAAACATCTTTACGTTATAGTTATCTCTATGTCACCTCTGCAACAAAAATAAAATATTAAATTTCAGGCATGTTACCACTGACCATGTTTTCTGCTAAAGTATCGGCTGTAATTACGTTACTGATTTGTCAGGCACTCCCTGATTCTTATGCTCGGCATCGCCAACGTTTCAGGATTTGTCATCACAAATGGAGTGGAAGAAGAACAAATGTAATAGAATTAGTGAGCTGTGAAGTTGCTCTGTGACTTGTACCGCTCATTTGCGGCAGGTGTGGTTGTTAAAAGACTAGTTTCAACTGGAGATTCGCAGTTCGGACCGCAAACTCCTGCAAACTGTAGTACCCACAAAAGCACCATTGTCTGCTAAATGTACCTCGGCACTGGTTAATTAAAATGCACTGAATACAAGGCGATGTCTAATTTCAGGATGGCACACTGTTATTGCGGTGCTTTAGAACTGCTGCCCCCATCGCTGCAGTGTAGCGTCGGTAGACTGCGAGTGCGGCGTCGTTTAAAGTTGTGAGACTGCGATTAGTGGCGCAGACTGCGCCAGAGACGGCGATTATGCGGTGACAAAGCGCGCGTCGCCGCGGCATCTGGCCCGCTGGCTACGTGTTTCCGCCAGGCAGCGTGTGGTCCGCCGTAGCCAGCCGCCAAAGCAGCGCGGAGGCGGGCGCGGCGGAGGCGGGCGCGCTATAACACAACAGGCGATGCCATTCGTCACGCCGCTATCTCTCCTCACCGGGCGCCGCGCCTTTAGCCCAGCGCGGACCTGCGCAGGAAATTTAAATGCGCTCCTAAGAGAAAAATGGCAACACAGCTAGAGTACGCTGTTGTCTACACATCGTAGATAACGCTTAGAAAGCGGTTAGGAAGGGTGGGAAACGACGTCTAACGTCGCAAATTTAACACTAGACTGCATTCTCTTTCCTTACTGGAAAGAACGTTCGGGTTAGCGGGAAACTGCGTAATATTATCTAGGACGAACCTTTCCTCACATGGATCCATTACCATCTTATCAAATTCCCACCTCTCCTCACGCTTACTGAACACCTTTTTACATTTTACACCACTTGCAGTCTACACTTCACTTATATTACGGCCTTCCCTGTAATCTTCAACCCTGGTACACTGCTGCGACTCTGTCGACACATTTTGTCCTCATCCAGTCAACTATAACTCTCCCCAAAGCCCCCCACCCTCCCATAGGTTCTCCTTCAGTTCTTAATTTCTCATTTTCCTCCATCCCTTATCTTCATGTTACCCCCCTGCCCTTGCACCAAACTCATCCTCCCTTTCTATGTTTTCACCATTCCTTGTGGTGATCAAGAAAAAACCAAATACACACAATAACCGTATGAGTTTTGCTATTTGAGGAGCAAAATAACTCATGATGGTCGAAGTAGAAAGGATATAAAATGTAGACTGGCAATGGCAAGGAAGCGTTTCTGAAGAAGAGAAATTTGTTAACATCGAGTATAGATTTAAGTGTCAGGAAGTCGTTTCTGAAAGTATTTGTATGGAGTGTAGCCATGTATGGAAGTGAAACATGAACGATAAGTAGTTTAGACAAGAAGAGAATAGAAGTTTTCGAAACGTGGTGCTGAAGATTAGACGAGTAGATCACGTAATTAATGAGGAGGTATTGAATAGAATTGTAGAGAAGAGAAATTTGTGGCACAACTTTATTAGAAGAAGGGATCGGTTGGTAGGGCATATTCAGAGGTATCTAGGGATCACCAATATAGTATTTGAGGGCTGCGTGGAGGGTAAAAATCGTAGAGGGAGACCAAGAGATGAATACACTAAGCAGATTCAGAAGGATGCAGGTTGCAGTAGGTACTGGGAGATGAAGAAGCTTGCAGAAGGTAGAGTAGCATGGAGAGTTGCATCAAACCAGTTTCTGGACTGAAGACCACAACAACAACAACAACAACAACAACAACAAGTACTTTTTAAGAAGGTAGCGCAACACAGCCCGTAAATATTTGTAGAAGGCCATGATCTACCACCAGCCCTTAGCGGTAGATCATGACATTATTCAATAAGCATTTCAGTTAAATATAACACAAACAAGAAATCAATAGTAATTACCTGCCGGAGGAAGCACAGAAAGAATTCACACATAACTGAAAGAATATATTTCAAGGGGGAAGTCACTTGTTAATCATTTCACTTGTAGGATGAGTAACACAGAATTTTTCTGAATCCAGCAGGATATTAGTCATTCATATTAATCGTTGCCTATCAGCACAGAGTCTTTCAGTTCAACTGGTGGTATGAGTGAATCAATGAGTCTCATGAATCCTCGGTCCATAGAGACAAATGACTTATGGCGAGTGCTGGGCTGCTCGTTGTCAGTGCTTCACTGCTGGTCCGCTTGCTGTAGCTGGAACTTCTTTAGTCATTGCAAATTGTAAAGCCTGAAGTGGCCCTGCAAGCGGAATTGCTTGCCAGATGCTGCATGTCCGCTTAATAATCCACTCAGCGCATGGTTGCTTGTTCTGCGTCCAGGAGGGAACAATATCATCGTAGGTAAAGTAATAACACGATTGTAGCGCCGGCGGTAGCAATGAGGGCGCATCGGGTAGCGACGCTGATACCACACATTCTCATGCAGACAGCTGCAGGTTATCTTGTAGAGACTTTTGACAGTCAGTGTGTACACCAATTATTGTATTTGCTTACATGCAGCCCATTCTGGCCAGTGTTGTGACTGACCAGATAGTTGCTCCTGCCCTCCCGCTATGTAAAATCACTGGTAGGCGCCTGCTACCTCGGCAGCTGACCTGTTATGGCTGTAGCACTGATTGATTATCCTCCTAGGTGAAAGCTGGGGATTTAGCATCCCCACCCTTCCCCCTCCCCCTCCCTAGAAAAGAGCTGGTAGAGTCATCTTGATGTTGTGGGAGATCCAGCGTCTGTCCTCTGCAGCTGTATACCCCTTTTGCAATAGCCATGGTCCCCAAGTCATGAAGAGGTTTTCAGCAGATGCTGTGGCCAGCCAGGATTGGTCAGGAATGCTGAGACTGTACACGACAGAATCTATCTGGAGTGTACCTGAAAGTAGAAACGACTGCAGATATTTTGTTATGGGAGACTGAAACTCATTGCATGTGTCGACAATGGATACACTTCACGATCTGGACCAACATTTGCATTTGAATTTCCGTGAGAGGGCAACCAAAGAGTCAGGAGTATCCTGCTCATAGCTGAGGAGGCTTGAAAGATCGACCATGCAGACGTGTCTCAGGGCATCGACCAATGGATGGCATACTGCGTCTTGAAGGTTTTTCTGTCTAAAAGCAGTGCAAGGACATTTGATATCTATCCAGTACAGAAGAGGTTGAGGTAGTAATGTCCAAACCAGAGCGATTTTTGGTCTGGTTGATCCAACTGGACGCAGGAGATATCCATTCATGGATCCCGTGGTGTCCTTACTGTTACTGGTCAATGGCAGCATCAGTGGTAAGTCTAGCCATTGGTCTAGATACCACTGTAGACTCACTGACATCCGTGTGGGGTGAGCCTGTGCTGACACTGAAACACAGAAAATGTAGGGACTCGCCTGGTAATGATTGGCATGATAAAATTGCGTGACCCGGCAGGGTGATACGTAATGAATCCAACAAGGGCAGGTCGCCGTCAGGAGCATCCACTGTTCATTGTCCTATAACGTTGAGATACAGGGCTTAGAAATCGTCTTAGACTAGCACTTGGTACAGAGCTGGCATCGTTCAATAGTCCTTTCAGCTGCAAGAACATCAGGGAGTGTTCAAGTTACAACAGAGACCAACTTATATGATAATGGCCGAATATGCTGCTAGTAGTCCCAAAGGCCTTCGTGCTACCTTTGAGGGTCAGTCCTGGAGCCTGCTAAAGAAGTTTCGCTAAAGGGCGCGCCACTAATCTGTGACTTCGAATACTTGTAAGAAGATCGTGCTACAGGGAGGCAACGTCCTTGAATATGCCTGCTGAAATTTTTTTAATCCAAACGGGAGCCACAGAACTTCGGAACATTATATCCTTGGTCCTTCTGACGTTCGTCAACTGAAGTAGTGCAAGAAGGTTTGTGACTCTATTCTACTGATGCGGTGGGAAGGCTGAGTACTTCTGTCAGTGAAGTATCCTTCTCAACGTAAGAAATGTGAAGCACCTGCTCCAGTCAATGAAAGGGACCATGCACTGTTGTATCCCGACTTTAATCTGTGTCGTCGTCCTCAACACAGAAGCTGATGTTCAAATGGTTCAAATGGCTCTGAGCATTATGGGACTTAACATCTGAGGTCATCAGTCCCCTAAAACTTAGAACTACTTAAACCTAACTAACCTAAGGACATCACACACATCCATGCCCGAGGTAGGATTTGAACTTGCGACCGTAGCGGTCACGCGGTTCCAGACTGAAGCGCCTAGAACCGCACGGCCACACCGGCCAGCGAAGCTGATGTAGATGACACAGAATAGTCCTGAGTCCCATACTGTGATGCTGTACTGTTGTGGGAGAATAAATGAGTCCGATGTGCTGCATGCGGATGTTGCTTTGCCTACATTAAAAGTCAGAATCCCAAAAGATTGGTGATTCAGCCACAGATGTGCTTCGGACGTCAGCTGCAGACGGGAATGACACCACTACCAACAGTGATAATGTAGGAGTCGAAAGCACATGACGTACGGTCAGCGAGTCCGTGTGATGAAGCATATCTGATATCCAGTGGAGTGGAGGACTCCAGGAAGCGTCTGTAAACATACACTGGAGCCAAAATATTATTTATTTTCAATTATTTATTTATTTAACCTGATCAGATTAAGGCCGTCAGGCCCTCTCTTACATCGGACCAGTGTTCCACACATGCAGAGTTACATCATGACAATAGTTTAAATGAGAAAATTAGATTACTCTAGTGACAATATGACTAAAGAGTAGTGACTAAGACCTAATAAAGTAAATGCGGCAGTATTTTTACAACAGGTGCTATACATACAGATTATGATAATAGCTATAATAATAACAGTAACAAAAATCAAATAATAATGATAAACATGAGAAACATTGGCATTAGTAATGAAGGTTTGGGCAAATGTACATTAATATCTTGGTGTGTAAAGTAGGTGTTTACTAGTATAGCGAGTTTTGGGAAAGGGAAATTTCAGGGGTGGGGGGGGGGGGGGGGGGGGGGGAAGAGGGAAGTAATGAGGCGAAGTGCATTTATGTACAGCGGAAGGCATTGCTGTTGCTTAAGTAGATACGTCATTACCTGTTTTTTGAAGCCTGGCATGTTTTTGAGTTCTCTAACATAACGAGGGAGGTTATTCCAGAGTCGGGTTCCCGCTACTGTAAAGGACTTTGAGAAGGTGACTGAGCGATACAGTGGAACAGAGAGGATTTTATTTTAATGGGAACGTGTGTTTCAGTCATGTTGTTCCGACATGAGCGGTAGGGACGAGGAGAGATATGAGGACAGTGTACATTTATACGGCAGTAGATGAGACAGAGTGTATGGAAATATCTGCGTTTGTCTGCACGCAGAGAGGACAATTTTGCATATGCTGGTGAAATGCAAACAAAAAGTCGAACGTCACAGATATATCGGACGCAGGCATTCATGACCAGTTCTAAACGTCGCGAATTTTCCTGAGAGAGGCCTTGTAGGACAATATCGCTGTAGTCAATGATTGGGAGTATAAGCGTTTGTACTAATTTCTTTTTCAGATCGAAAGGGAAGAGTTTTTTATATTTTTTTAGGGCATGAAGAGATGCTGATGCTTTTTTGCACACTGTAGTTACGTGATCTGTCCAATTTAGATTTTCATCTATTATTACTCCCAAACTCTTTGCTGAGGGAGGGAAGTTAATATTTGTTCCATATAGGATAAGAGGTGGTATGGGTTCCCGATGTTTTGGGCTAGTGAGCTTTAAGTGACCAACAAGTACCGCTTGGGTTTAGTTTTAGATCTATGTCCTGTGCCCATGTTGACAGTGCATCGAGGTCAGTATTGAAATTTTCGATAGCTTTCTTGAGATTGCTTGGTTTCACACTTAGATACAACTGAACGTCATCAGCATACATATGATATTTTCAATAGTTCAGAACCGATGACACATCATTGACATACAGAAGGAAGAGTATAGGACCTAATACTGAGCCTTGGGAAACGCCTGACACTACCTGCCGCCATTGTGATTTTATATTTCTAGACAAGACGCGTTGCTGACGAGACGTCATGTATGAGCGAAACCATTGCACTGCACTTGGTGAGAAATTTAGACCGCTAAGTTTGGCTAGTAAGATGTCGGAGTCGACAGTATCAAATGCTTTGCTGAATTCTAAGAAGCAAATGATAGTCGCTTCTTGTCTGTCCATGGCAAGTTTCAGGTCATCTGTCACCTTTATCAGTGCGGATGTTGTGCTTCGATGTTTACGGAAACCTGATTGGTATTCGTCTAGTAGGTTGTTAGTAGTTAGGTAGTTGGTGAGCTGTTCATGAACTATGTATTGTAAGGCCTTTGATAGTGCAGGAAGAACGCAGATGGGGCGGTAGTCAGAGGGTGCTGTGGCGATGTCCTATTTAGGCAGTGGCTTAATTTGTCCCAGTTTCGAGGCCTCAGGAAAACACTTGTGATTAATGAATCGTTGAAAATGTCTGTTATAGAGGGCAGTAGTTGGTCAATAATAAGTTTTACCATCTGGATAGTGATGCCATCATGTCCAGTAGATGCTGATCTAATCCGCATTATGGCTTTCTTGACAGTACTGCAAGTGACGTGCTGTAGATAGAATTTTTCTTTGCTACAGTCGTTCATACCCATGAAGTAATCAATGATTCTCTGTACTTTTTTTGCATTTCAATTTTGGTTGTAGGTAATGTGAAGAATCGGTTTCGTTCTTTAGTTCTTCAGCTGGGACAATGGGATTTTCTGCAACTTTTATTTTGCCTGAACCGAGACTACGGAGATTTTTCCACAGGAGAGCTCGTCTACATCTACTGTCAGCTAATGTACGGGCATGTCTGAGCTTAGGGTTTCTCACCGCTTCACTGACTTTGTTTCGTTTCTGCTTGTATACAGTATGATTTTCAGGTGTAGGGTGTATCTTGTATGCTCGATGTGCAGCGTCTCTGAGATTCATGAACTGTTTTAGTTCATAAGTCAACCAAGGTGTGGGTTGCCTTTTTACTTTTCTGGCCTTTATTGGAGCATATTTGTCATATAGTTGAGTAATTTTGTTAGTGATATCCAGGAGTTTGTCGTTTAACTCCATGAGGGGAATAGAGATCATCCCCCAAACTATTTCTTGTGCCTCAGCTTCAAGTTCAGGCAAATTTATGCGTTTCAGGTCTCGGTATGTAGACAGTTTTTGTTTCTTTCTAGGACATTCTAGTGAATACGTCATGAAAATGATGTCAAGGGCAGACATGCCAGAAGTAAATATTTGAGAGGTGCGGATTATTCTGTTTGGAGATTTGGTTGCGAATATATCTATGCAAGTGTGACTGGTAGTCGTGTGATGAGTAGGTGCCAGCTGAAGTAGCGTCATATTTGAGGAAGAAAGCATCCTCTTAAATTTCCCAGTGGAAGGACTATTGCACAGAAAATTAATGTTAGTGTCACCTGCTATAATTACATGTTCATATGACGCTTCGAGACTAGAGAGGGCAGTTTCGAAGCAGTCGAACCCACCTACCTAAGGAGGTTTGTAAAGGACACATATTAAGCACTTTTTGTTAAGTGATTTGATCTCTATGAACATATATATTCCTCTTGTTTACCTACGTTGTTGTCGGATGTGTATAGAACTGTAGGTGACAAATCACGCACTACACCCTGTACATACAAGTTGTCCCACCTAACTTTACCACCTCATATATTTCTGAAATGAAACAAAATGTGAAAACTGAAGTTGGCGAGGGCTGCACCTAAGTCTACGGTTCAAGTAGTAAGCAATAATGTACAATCCCTTGAAGGAAAGAAACAACTGTCAAGAAGGTATCACGGGTTTTATAACGGCATATGTATGTTTTTTGTACCGAAATGGAAACTAGAGGTACAATTAGCGAATTCTTAAGACTTTAAATAATGTAAACGGTACCACAGTTTCGCTATAACGCTATACATCTGTAGCGCCGGTTGCCTCCACTGGCCTGCAGCCCGCTGTACACAACCCTTGCTTTGTGCATTACAACAGAGATGGTGGAGCTGTCGCCATCTTTTAAAGCCTGTACGTGTCAGGAGGTATGAGGCTTAGAACATTGAAAACAATTCTGCCATTACTAACTGTACCTCTGGCTTTCATTTTCTGTAGAAAAGCATAGACGTGCCACTTAAGAAAGTTAACTTTGTGTTGAAAGTGATTACTTCGATTCAGCGTCTCAGTCAGTTACGGCTATCATGGCTAGCACGCAGCCCATGACATCCCCAGCGGTATACTGAGACAGTTGTGGCTGTCAACGGCAGCTGACTAAATGTCCTAACCTCAGCAGATCCATTTAAGAGACTAAAATCATCACGACTAGCCGAGGGAACGTGGATCAGCGAACTTGCCCAATTGTAGACGACAGACGATGGGGCAGGAACAGCTTACCCATACACCTGACCGATGACTCGAGAAGTGACTGTGTTGCTTAATTCTATGGCAAAAAGTTCCTATCTCTGTCCATCTCCTTCCATTCCCTCTTTCCTCTCCTCCTCCTCCTCCTCTTCCTCTCCCACCCCTCCTCCCCACCCCCGCCATCCTGCTACTCAGAGATCTTTCGGGATTCATTTGCCCAAAGCTTAGGTGGAACCGAAACCATTTCGTCCTTCCTCTAACCTTTAGGTTAGGTGCTGGGAACAATTTCGTATTGCTGTCATTTTGGTTGTCTCCTGCTGATGCGTGGGCGATAGTTACCTGCTAGCGTACTACGAACATACCAGATCGGGCCATTAGGTACTGGCGCATGGTACTCCATGTGCCCCAGCATGTGTTGTTCTATTTTTACACCTCAGTGAAGAAATCACACAACATTTCCTGGAAGCGTTTCCTAAGAGACGCAGCGCCCACTATCTGGTACATTAGTTCTTTCGGTAATCTGGGGAAAGACTGAGAGCACTGAAATCTTCCTATGTGCTGTTCAGCAGCACACACTGACGAATTAGGGGTTGGTAATGGACGGCTTCATGTTAGCAAAAACCATTTATGGGGTGGGAACAAGTGGCGTAAAAATTAATTTGAATTCCATTTGAAACTACATCTTCCATGTGTGGGGAAATTAGTTTCTGTGTTTAGAGAGTTATGCAGTCTTACATCTGTAAATGTGAACATAGTTTCTGCCAAAGACTGGTGGTGTAAATCACTGATACCAAATACATATTTGAGAGTAACTCCAGTACTTTAATGTTGAGATAGAATGTTTACATCAAACGCCATCAGTTGCAAAATGTACATTGAAGCTGTAGGTAGTATTTCAATGTACTGAAACGAAAATCTACGGAATGCTTCTGCCTGTTATATTCGAGTTTTCTTTTGTGTAGTAAATAATTTCTACCCATGCGTGATTACCAGTTTACATTGTTCTGTGCTAAATTGACGAATGAATGTATACTTGTTACGTGTTCCAAAAATTTGCAGTTACTCAGCTTTTAAGCTGGCCTACTCCATAGTTTGCACAATTAAACTTTACTTCACAAGGTGCGCCAAAGAATCTGGAACTTTCTACTGCAACATCACTGCGCTCCGGAGCACAGGAATGTGAAACTGTATGTCGCGTAGGAATAGTATTTTTACATCCTGAATACCTTTAACAATTATCTAAACTAAACAATGAAACTATCTGGGGAATGAAACTTTAACGGCATAAAATGACCTTTCCGCAAAGATATGGCAGACAAGCAATCCGTCTCGGAAAAAAAGACGTGGAAATAACGTCCGCTTTACTGCCAGTTCTTTCCACCGACTTTTGCGGCTTGAAGTCTGTGAAACAGTGTAATCACGGTGGGTGTTGTCAGAGCACATTTAAGAGTTTCACGTTCCCTACAACATCCATTCTTCATAAGCTACATTATGGTTTTCGAAGTAAGCAATGGAACTTCGTAACTCTATCTGTCTCGGAATTCTCGGAATTCCAGTAACCAATAACTCCGTAATCAAGAAAAGATTGGAAAGGGCAAGGATTTCTCTAATCGGTCAATAACTAGGCTTCTATTATAAAGATACACATGTAGCAACTTTTTCAGGTTACCTTCCATTCCGAATGCTGTTGCACGCAGCGACTGTTATATCGACTTGTAAATAACAGGATTCAGCTAACAGTCGTCCTTTTGAAATTTTATTGGCAGTTTTAGATTTCAGGTAGAAACTAGCCATTCTCAATGCACTATCATTTTTGATCAATGCATGTAATGCCTGTTGGTCGGGCTTCATCCAAAGTTCAATGAACAAATGATAGAGCATTGAAAATGGCTAGTTTCTAGCTGAAATCTAGATCTGCCAATAAAATTTCAAAAGGACGACTTATAGCTGAAATCTATTATTAACAAGTAGCAACTTTTTGAATCGCTTTATATTATTGTTTAAGAAATTGATCTTGCTTCACGTGCTAAATTTAACTAGTGGAGGTACGAGGTTTTCATTACCTACCATAGATATAGAAGAAGATATTTTATGTACCACTGTCATGTATTCCTACTCTGTTCCATCACAAATAGTTTGTAGTAAGAATGACCGTCAGTGTAGCTTCCTAGGGCTTTTAATTCATCTTACTTTCTCGACGTGGACGTTTCGCGGGAAATGTACTGCCAGACAAAAAAGTAGAGCATTCTTAAGAAGAGGAGGAAACGTTATGAAACTTCACTCATTGAAAGCGTACGCGATGTTATTTCGATGATTGCAAAAGTTAGATTCACAATCTTTTCAGTACGAGCCCACTTATCAATATAATGTTGCACCTTCTCTGATCGGTATGGATCCACTGATTCGTTTGGAAAGCTTAGTATAAATTCGTTATGTTTTCTCTTGAGACATGCTGGATTTCAACTACTGTAACCCGTTCTTGATAACGTGGATACTGACACTGGCATGAGTTGTCCGAGCTGGTCCCACATATGTTGAAGCGCGTCAGATCTGGGGATGTCGCTGACAAGGGGACGGCTCACAGAAAAACATGCGGTAGGCGGACGAACATTTCCCTGTTGAGAAATGTCACGAAGATATTGTCACAAGAGAGGCTACACATGGAAAATCTGGCTGTCCGTAACGTAATGTTGTGTCATTAGAGGTCCCACAGTCGCTACGAGTCACAACCGATGTCTTCCCACTCCATGGCGCCAGGACTAATACTGCTGTTCCTCTCGAAAACATTGGAAGATTGGGACCTCTCCCCACGTCGCCGAAATGGTGGCTGTCGAAAGTTTTCCGTGGTAGTGCAGATCCGAGATTCATCGCTGAACACAACGCGACGCCACTTAACGTTAGGCCATATTCCCGCTTACGCCAGTACTCGAACAGCAGCCGTTTGTGTTACGTTAAGAGCATCCTACGGGTGAGATGGAATTCCCTAGTGCAGCTGTTGCTACTATACGACCAATATAGCAAATTGACTAGAATGTTTCAGAGATTCCATTACGTCCCCAATCATGGCCGATGCGGATGTGAAGTACTGAGTACTGCTCGAGCGCTTGGGATCCCTACCAGGTCGTATTGAGGGAGGGCATAGAAGCAATTCAGAGGCGGGCTGCTATATTTGTTACTGGTAGGTTTGATCATCACGCGAGTGTTACTGAAATGCTTGAGGAACTCGGGTGGGAGTGTCTAGAGGAAAGGAGGCGTTCTTTTCGTGAATCGCTACTGAGGAAATTTAGAGAACTAGCATTTGAGGCTGACTGTAGTACAATTTTACTGGCGCCAACTTACATTTCGCGGAAAGACCACACAGATAAGATAAGAGAGATTAGCGCTCGTGCAGAGGCATATAGGCAGTCATTATTCCCTCGTTCTCATTGGGAGTGGAACAGGGATGGAAGATGCTAGTTGTGGTACGATGTACCCTCCGTCATGCACAGTATGATGGATTGCGAAGTATGTATGTAGATGTAGAGGTGGAAGGATTCTTTGTGACTGATGCACAACACCGCGATCCCCACGTGGGCAACCAGAACCCTGACAACACTTATACCTCTCCTCTCGTTCGCATCTAGTCCTGCATTGAGCCACTAGCATATATGAATGCCCAATAAATCTGTATATTGCACGATCTGATATACCAGCCAGATGGAGGCCCACTATGCTCTTTTGTAAGCCACTACTCTCGTGGAAGAAACAGGTTTCCGTACGATTTTCCGAATAACTCTTAGGCTAGCATCGCCTTTTCCTGCGGTTAGTTTTATGTGGTCATTCCACTTCACGCCGCTCCGCTTGGTTATCTCTATGGGTTTTACGGCTATTACAGGGTTATTACAAATGATTGAAGCGATTTCACGGCTCTACAATAACTTTATTACTTGAGATATTTTCACAATGCTTTGCAAACACATACAAAAACTCAAAAAGTTTTTTTAGGCATTCACAAATGTTCGATATGTGCCCCTTTAGTGATTCGGCAGACATCAAGCCGATAATCAAGTTCCTCCCACACTCGGCGCAGCATGTCCCCATCAATGAGTTCGAAAGCATCGTTGATGCGAGCTCGCAGTTCTGGCACGTTTCTTTGTAGAGGAGGTTTAAACACTGAATCTTTCACATAACCCCACAGAAAGAAATCGCATGGGGTTAAGTCGGGAGAGCGTGGAGGCCATGACATGAATTGCTGATCATGATCTCCACCACGACCGATCCATCGGTTTTCCAATCCCCTGTTAAAGAAATGCCGAACATCATGATGGAAGTGAGGTGGAGCACCATCCTGTTGAAACATGAAGTCGGCGCTGTCGGTCTCAAGCCGTGGCATGAGCCAATTTTCCAGCATGTCCAGATACACGTGTCCTGTAACGTTTTTTTCGCGGAAGAAAAAGGGGCCGTAAACTTTAAACCATGAGTTGCACAAAACACGTTAACTTTTGGTGAATTGCGAATTTTCTGCACGAATGCGTGAGGACTCTCCACCACCCAGATTCGCACATTGTGTCTTTTCCACTTCACCATTAAGAAAAAAAGTTGCTTCATCGCTGAAAACAAGTTTCGCACTGAGCGCATCCTCTTCCATGAGCTGTTGCAACCGCGCCGAAAATTCAAAGCGTTTGACTTTGTAGCAATTGTAAACGGTAAGGCTTCTGCTTTAGCCTTTTCCGTAAGATTTTCCAAACCGTCGGCTGTGGTACTATTAGCCCCCTGCTTGCTTTATTCGTCGACTTCCGCGGGCTTCGCGTGAAACTTGGCCGCACGCGTTCAACCGTTTCTTCGCTCACTGCAGGCCGACCCGTTGATTTCCCCCTACAGAGGCCTCCAGAAGCTTTAAACTTCGCATACCATCGCCGAATGGTGTTAGCAGTTGGTGGATCTTTGTTGAACTTCGTCCTGAAGTGCCGTTGCACTTTTATGACTGACTGATGTGAGTGCATTCCAAGCACGACATACGCTTTCTCGGCTCCTGTCGCCATTTTGTCTCACTGCGCTCTCGAGCGCTCTGGCGGCAGAAACCTGAAGTGCGGCTTCAGCCTAACAAAACTTTATGAGTTTTTCTACGTATCTGTAGTGTGTCGTGACCATATGTGAATGAATGGAGCTACAGTGAATTTATGAAATCGCTTCAATCATTTGTAATAGCCCTGTACTTTTCGTCTGATTTTTCGTCTATAAGTAAATCTAACAGCAATTGATCTCTTCGTCTGTTTGTGTGCTGTAGTTTATAGTAATACTCTGGGTAGAACGGCAGTCCCTGCACTAATCGTCGAAAATCCGCGTGTCGTCCCACATTTCACTATAGTTGTCCGACGTTGCATCCGTCCAATGGGCAATAGCGTCGTCTGCTAATGGACGATGAAACTTCGGTGTAATGTACTATGTCATTTATTTATGCCGGTTGATTGAATCAGCTAAGCTGTTTACCTCAGATACATTCAGCATTGTTTCTTACTTTATGCCTTGTATTACAATGACCTTTCAATAACAGTTTTTTGTTTGTGCGAGTCCTCTTAATATCGTTCTTCTCGTACACCGTTCGTCGTCGAGATTCCTTTGTGCGTGCAGCTCTTATTCTCTTCGTATTTCTGCAGTCTCTGTAAATAACCAGTATGTCTAGCATCTCCTGGTATGTGAAGAAAATTATTTTTTTCAAACTATCAGACAGGATGAAAGATAAACACCATCTTTGGCCGTTTTATATAATCTCCACTGTCGGACACGATTGTCTCGAGGTGAAGCATGTACCTGGACACCTAGAGGTAGCGAAATAGAATACAAGTGGAACGATGGAAAAACTGCCTGCCTTTATGCTTGGCTTCACCTCTCAACTCGGTGGGGGTTTGCCATGAACCACACGTGGCTCGGATTCCACGTCAAACTGTAGGTTCATTTCCCCCAGTTGGGTAACTGGGATACGGCGAAGTGGAGTCCAGTTGAAAGAGTAGTACTCCGCCACGAGCCACACGAAATTATTAGTATCATGGCGGTTTTCACCTTACCCCACGTGAAGTATTTTCTTGTTAAGGAATGAAATCAAAGAAATTCTGCAAACGACAGCAAATGGTTCCATTTTCAAAACAGATATATGCTACGTTCTAAACGCTGTAATTTCTTCGAAGTAAACCACTCACCAAAACTTAAGGACGAGCTAGGCAAAGTAACTTAACGTATGAACTACTCTGTGGAAACGCGGTGGTCTAGCGGTTCTAGGCGCTCAGTCCGGAACCGCGGGACTGCTACGGTCGCAGGTTCGAATCCTGACTCGGGTATGGATGTGTGTGATGTCCTTAGGTTAGTTAGGTTTAAGTAGTTCTAAGTTCTAGGGGACTGATGACCAAAGATGTTAAGTCTCATAGTGCTCAGAGCCATTTGAACCACTTTTTTACTCTCTGGAAACGAAGGTATGCTGCTAGAGGTTCCCCAATCCCGCACAGAAAGCTGGACGTCACATGACGTAAAGTCAGTGCGAGTATAGCACCAAATGGGGCTGGATCCGCAACGCGAAGCAGCTGAAGTAACGGGTAAAGACAGTGTGTGCTAAACAGCGAAACATTACGATGTACTGTGAGGTGTTCTTCATCACAATGTGTACCAGAAGCAACATATGGATGACTTAACTGGGAAAAGAATAATCAGGAAACTGGAAAAAGAGCGAGATGTGACGAGAGTAGCCTAGGAGTTTGGTACTGCTCACAGCCTTGTTTCACATGCATGTGGAGTATTCAGAACCACAGTACTCTGCTTTTCTGTAGCCCTGGACACCAGAGGCGCGATTTGAAAATGGTGTTAACAGCATAGGTACTGAAACAAAGAGGAGCTGGCTGCTTTTCCCTGATGAGAGCACATTCAATGTTTCTGGACACGTTCTTCCCTCGAACCATACTTGACTGGAACAGGAAAGGGAGGTAATGCAGTAGCACCTAAAGTGCCCTCCACCACACACCGTTGGGTGGCTTGCGGAGTATAAATGTAGATGTAAATGGTTTGCAAAACTTTAAACACGATGCACTCACGGGTTAACGTTATTGTGACAAAGTACTCGTTCTCTTCAAGGGTGAATTGGTACCTGATGTAATTTTTGTAGATGACAATGCGCTACCGCATCGAATAGCTTAGGTTGACCAGTTCTGAGAACGAGAGAATATTCGGCTAATGGACTTGTCTCCCCGTTCCTATGACTTAAATCCCATCGATAACGTGTGGGATGCGTTTGGCAGAGGTACTGCAGCGCTTCCACATGCACCAACGATAATCCAGCAGTTTTCAGCAGCGCTGGTGAAGAAATGGAACGCCCTTCTATAAGTACTCCGTTTCCAACCCTGTGTCTAGCAAGGTAGCACGTTGCGCGCCATGCAGTACTGTCCGTGGTGTTTGTTAAGAACCATGCGTTGTCTTCTTTGCATTGACTGCAGCGTACTTACTGTCATTGAATGCAAGTATATTTCTGTTAGTCTTATTGCGTATTTCATTTAGCTACCTTCTGTGCTATTCTGTAGCACTCCTTTGTATGGTCCAAGTTTCATCGAGCTTTGTTATCTGGAGCGCACATACCGCAAAACATTCTTTCGTCCTTACCACCAGAGTACTAATCGGGTTTTGAAGTATGAAAGACACTTGAGGTAGAGTTTCTTTTACAACTACCTTACTAGCAAAAGTAATTTCCAACATTTCATTTCAATAAACGACGTTGACATCGATATTTATCTATAATTAATATAGTTTTTCGAAGGAGCTGTACGTTTCTTACTGAGGAGCTTCGGGATGATATCATAAGTACGATATCTTACCTGGCTCAGGAAATACGTGAGGTGAATTGCATACCTGAATCACCGTCTATACGGTAAAAAGTTACGATATGTAACAGCTTCCATAACATGGTTGAATGTTGTTCATACGATCGGAGTGGAACAGAGACACATTGTTGAATGTTTGGCGGTTCGCGTCAGTAAGTGGTGCTACTGGGAAGAGGGACGCCGGGAATTCGCCCGCCAGTTGGAGGAAGGAGGCCAACGAGTCAAGAGCTAACCGTTCCCCCAAACCGACGGCCAATTAGCACGTGATTGCCCAACCCCTCGCGCTGCTCCCACGGCGCCTCGGCTGCCCAGCCCCTCATGGTCCCCAGCGGCCCGGACAGGGTCAAGGCGGGTAAACAGCCGGCCGACCGTAATGGGCTTAGAGACTCTCCAGTGGCTCTGGAGTCTGCAGCCGTCTCCCCACGGCTGGCACTCCCTGCTGATGCCAGGCTGAACTCAACATCCCTCGCACAGTCCTGTGCGTTTCCGTGAGAGAAGATGACTCACTTCTCCATCACTCTTGTTACTCTTGGATCCAAGGGAGTGCGGCATGATTCACCCTTTCCCAAAAAAAAACCTCTTTAGTCGAAGAATTTATGCAATCTTCAGTTTATGAAAGAAACGCCGCACCACAAAGGAATATCTGAATGGGACGAAAATTGGTAGATGGGATGTACGACTACAAACAAACTAATGATTAAAATTTCAGGAAAATTGTGTGATGTGTTCAAGAGAAAGAGCTTCACGAACTAAGCAAGTCAGCAATGCTTTTGTCTCCGCTGGCCGTTATGTAAGCGCTTCTTCGGCTTATTACTTACTGAATAATGCCCGCCCGCACATGGCGAGAGACTCTGCTGCTTGTCTTCCAGCTCATTATTCTGATGCATTAACGCGCAATTGGACAAAATTTGGCACTATATCCCTCAGGAGCCAAGACGAAGAATAACTGGCTGCATAAGGGCCAGAGGTGGACGATCGCGTTATTCACTTGTTTAGTTCGTAAATTTTTTCTCCATTCGGATAATTTCTTCGTTGAGCGTTTTTTTTCTTCTTATCAACTCATATTTTAGATATTTTTTATATAGGCTCTATGACAAAAAAGTAAGCATTCAGAAGAGATGGTAGGATGTCTAACTAACTTTATATACGTACACACAGACGATAGGTTCGTAAATTATTAGAGTTAATTATTATGCAGGAGAGCCAGAGCCTCGTCTTTCTATCAGATTACCTCATCGTTAGAAACGCCACTCAAACAGAGAACGACTCTCTCCCATCGTACTGTTCAGTTTCAGTGTTACCACTGTTTCTCGCATGAAACGCCCATTCAGCTACGTCATTCAGCCGCTCGTTGGTGATAAGCAACTATTCCTTTTATAGATGACTTTAGGCTTAACTTTAGGCTTCTTCCCTGTTGATAAATCTGTAACTGACTGCGGATACATTGTGGCAGTTTTCGATCAAATGGAGAATGTCGGTCCTTCCGTTATTCGGTGTACTTTTTCACCTGCTTTTGTGCGGACTTCAGGTACCATGCGACGTAACCCTCCTAAGAACTACCACCTATCGCAAATCTACGGTGGTGAAACTGAAAATAGTCGTGACGTCACTAATACTTAAAGCATTCAGTGCTTCATTCCTTATTCAGACCAGCAGCTATAATTTTCACTCTTTGTGAATAAGCTATGAACATGCTTCACTAATGTTGTGTAGCAATGTGTCGTGGAAGCTGTCGAAAAGGATCAAAAGTAATGTTACTCTCCTTTCGAAATCTGAGTCGGAATGGGCTTTCAGTCACTCATCAAGATGATTTCCAACCGACGCAAATCGAATATATATAAAACCTATCCGCTTTGCATGTTATTTTTACCTAAACACATTGAATTATATTTATACCTGATAGTATCTCTGTGTACAGATAGCAACCATCAAGGTAGGATTCCATGTTGGAGTATGTATGACGCCTTCATTAATACGGTGAAAATAATTCTGAGTTGCTGACAAGCACATACATACACACACACACACAAAATTTTGTGCAACATCATTTTCCGGCGAGGGCGTCCATTTCCTCGTAAATTAACGAAGGTGAGGACATTACATTGAGCTCTGACCTGGTATTACAATACTTGTCGCCAGTTCTTACGAAATTCTAGAAGAAACATTCTAAACTTTGGCTAGGCTTCGCATTATATACAAATTTCAGAGACTTTTATCTCAGCAGAGGAATTCACGGCGAATTACAACAGCCGAACATCTCAGTACAGAATGTTCATTTCGTTCTCTCTCTAAAAATGTATGATCACTATAAACCTGCCGCGCGGGATTAACCGAGCGGTCTCGGGCGCTGCAGTCATGGACTGTACAGCTGGTCCCGACGGAGGTTCGAGTCCTACCTCGGGCATGGGTGTGTGTGTTTGTCCTTGGGGTAATTTAGCTTAAGTAGTGTGTAAGCTTAGGGTTAAAAAATGGCTCTGAGCACTATGGGACTTAACATCTGTGGTCATCAGTCCCCTAGAACTTGGAACTACTTAAACCTAACTAACCTAAGGACATCACACACATCCATGCCCGACGCAGGATGCGAACCTGCGACCGTAGCGGTCACTCGGTTCCAGACTGTAGCGCCTAGAACCGCATGGCCACTCCGGCCGGCTCCTTTGAGTTTACTGCATGTGATGCAACAAGATTCAGATTTATTTATGGCCTTGGGAAACGTGTGTTCTTCTTGTGTGATGTTTTCTACAGCACAAATAACGTCATTCAGTTGAAGATATATTTTCTCTGATATATTTTTTTAAGCTACTCAACCCAGAAATTAATGAGCTTCAAATATGTGGAACAGAATGTGTGGAACACAGTATCGAAGCACAGTTCCTGGATCCTTACCGCCTGCGCATTGAGGCAAAATCTTTGTGTAAGATCTTTGTTTTTCACGTTAGACTTGGTTGTTACCGCGTGAGGAAAGGTAGGTTGCCGGATTGTGGTCACACATGCCACTCCTTGTACGTCCGCAAACCGGAGAGCGAACAGTCGATTCAGATGGTTCATATGGCTCTCACCACTGTGGGACTTAACTTCTGAGGTCATCAGTCCGCTAGAACTTAGAACTAATTAAACCTAACTAACCTAAGGACATCACACACATCCATGCCCGAGGCAGGATTCGAACCTGCGACCGTAGAGATCGCGCGGTTCCAGACTGAAGAGCTAGAACCGCTCGGCCACAACGGCCGGCAACAGTCGATTCCTCGCGCTCTCTCTGCACCAATTTGCCACAAGAAACAACTACAGGTATACCAACATTTCTGCGGTTCTCCTTATGTATCACTGGTGATGCATATCCGGGCATGCCCCTGACGTGTTCATTTTCCGTGTTCATTTTCCACAAAGCGCATTAACACTGTATGGAATACAGGTATGAGTTACTAATAACACTAATGGAAGGAACATACATGGGTAGAGTTTTTGTATATCTCTCCAAAGTCTTTTACGCTGCTAGCGGGGAAATTCATTTTTAGTCATCATGTACGGCAAATGTAGCATTCCTTTGGGAAAGGCGACATCCGCCGCCACCAGCGCTGCTTGTTTTTCAGTTTACAGGGACACTATATCTCCCCAGCATTTCCTATCTTGTTATCCTATGTGAATAGACACAATAACATCACCCAGCTCCTGTTTATAAAGTGAAGTTATTTTAGTTTAATATGTCAATATTTATTTTTAATTCTTAAACAAGCTGTGGTGTAAATCAGTCAGCAGTGTACCTCACTGAAGAACCTGCCCTAAGTTTACTGGAGCAAAAAGAACGCAAAACGGTGACTGGTGTGCAAGTAAAACTTACAGACAGTCAAGAAGGAGAAAAGATTATAAACTTAATCCCAAGCTATACATAGCACAATACAAACACCTTTTTCCCTTTCTGAGCTCAACATCTCACTCATTATAGAGGGAAGCTGACTCAGTTTTTCAGCATAGCAAATGGAAAGCTTCGGCACAGAAAATGGCGCAGAGATCACCAGTGAGCGTGTATTCGTGTGTGTAGTGAGTGAAGTGTTACGAAAAAATGTGTGTGTAGTGTGTGTAATGACTGATAGTGAGAAATGAGTGAATAGTGTGCCATTACATTATTTAATAGGTTATTTGTAAAAAATTGGATTGTATACCAGGAGTAAACCTAATGATTGTCTCGAACTAGAAATTTGTAAATGTATGTGTACACGAATTAGCTTATTTTAAATTGGTCCAAACTTGTAAATAGTTTTACATGTCCTATGTTCTTGAAATGGTTCAAATGGCTCTGAGCACTATGGGACTTAACATCTGTGGTCATCAGTCCCCTAGAACTTAGAACTACTTAAACCTAACTAACCTAAGGACATCACACACATCCATGCCCGAGGCAGGATTCGAACCTGCGACCGTAGCAGTCACGCGGTTCCGGACTGAGCGCCTTAACCGCGAGACCACCGCGGCCGGCTATATTCTTGAAAAAAGAGATCTGCCGATGAATAAAGCTATTACTACTACTGCTACTACAACTACTACTACTACCTCTCTGGAAGGGAAACAGACACCACTTCGGAAACAACTTACTAGAAATCCCTATCTAAGAAGAGTGTCGAAAACCATAAGAGAAAGGGGAAACAAAACTCATTTAATAAGGTTGAAGCTCCTCTTGATGTTCTTCCGTGTTTGCGACTTAAAATTCGGTTAATTGAAAATCAGCCTCATGAAAACACATTTAGTTTATTCCCGTATTTACCCAGACATGTTTCGACACCTATGTGTCATCTTCTGTAGGTCAAATTTTGTTTCTATCAAGTACGATATGAAATTTATAATTTAACTGTTGTAGGCCTAAGAATTACCATATGTGATATTTGATTTGTTTTGTTTAGACGGTCACCTCAAAATTACATCGCTAAATGAACTGCATTATTATACACCAGTTTTTGCGCCATTTTCATCGTTTTTTGGACCACATATCAACTGCAAACTATCCGTGAAGAAAATTAATGCATATTTATCAAGATCTGTTACGCGGGTAGAGGTTATATGCGTTTCTGTACTTACAGTTTTTGGTCCTGTTGCGTGTCTGGTTGGCGTCTCGTTCAGCAGCTATTCAGAGCACTGTTTCAGCATACCTTTTCACACAATTTTCGTTCACTAGCTCACTTTACATGCACTTACACAAAATGTGGCGAAATGTGATCCGAGCAGAAACTTCTCACTCCATTCTCAGTGAGAGGTGTTATGTTCTTGTCGCTACTTACTTGTTCATCGTTGGCCTTGTGTTTATTCTGGCGCTAATTTTGAATGTTTCATCACAACTGGTGTGGTGTGGCTGCTGAGAGAGGGCTGAATGGTGGTGGTTAGTGTTTAACGTCCCGTCAACAACGAGATCATTAGGGACGGAGCGCTAGCTCGGGTTAGGGAAGGATTGGGAAGGAAATTGGCCGTGCCCTTTCAAAGGAACCATCCCGGCATTTGCCTGAAACCATTTAGGGAAATCACGGAAAACCTAAATTGTGTTCCAAACGGTGTTTAGTTGGACAGTGTTGTATTTTTATTCACGACTCTATTTCCTTGTCTAGTGGCAAACATAGCTATCTCTTGATCACTGGGTCCTCGGTTTGATTCCCGGTCAGGATGGTAATTTTCTCTGCCTGGAGACTGGGTGTTTGTGTTGTCACCATCATTTCATCATCACCCTCATCATTCGTGACAGTGGCAAGATTGGACTTTAAAAAAAAATTGGACTGTGAAGAAATTGGATCTTTGTAAAGGCGCTGATGACCGCACAGTTGAGTAGAGAGGTCCTCAGAAATGCGAATTATCCCCAGAGGGTCATAATACAACCCTCAGGGGTCGTAATCAACTCAGCAGAACAATAGGTTAATTAAAATATCAGTTTGATCTCAAAAGTGTGCCAGAACGAGCTTTTTGCTAATACTAAGGCATATATACAGCCTGCATTCCAGTTCAGTTAAGGCAATCAATAACAAAAGTGCTATATAAAAGAAAAGGAGACTGCAAGTACCTAGCAAAAACAGAGGCACAGCGCTCGAAATCTTACCTTTCAAAATATTCACAAAAATAAAAACGGAAGATCAACTCTGATTACAACAGAGCTCCTGCTAAAGAATGTACTGGAAGCACTTGAAAACAGGGAAAAGTTTTAAGTAACATTCATAGACTTCAAAAACGCTTTTGACTTTAGAAGGGAAAGCTGTTGCCAGAAAACCTATAGGAACCCTAAACGAAAACAACGTATTGAAACGAATCATAAGTGCAATAATGCGAATTTACGAAATAAGGATCTCAGAGAACATTGCCCTACCAGAGCCGATACTGCAAACACTCGTAGTACTTCAAAAATCAAATGGCTCTAAGCTCTATGGGACTTAACATCTGAGGTCATCAGTACCCTAGACTTAGAACTACTTAAAGGATATCATACACATCCATGCCCGAGGCAGGATTCGAACCTGCGACCGTAGCAGCGGCGCGGTTCCGGACTGAAGCGCTTAGAGCCGCTCGCGCACAGCTGCCGGCTCGGGGTACTTCAGGGAAACGCATTGAGTTCTCTATTATTTATCTATGCTGAGGAAAAAACTGTATCAATACCTCAACGTGAGAATATAATCTCATACGCGTCTGAAGGCAATATTGTAATAGGCTCAAAGGACACTGCATAGCTACAAAAAAACAATGAAGGATAAGGAAAATGTGTGCATCGAACATGGTTTCGAAATAAATGTGGCAAAAACAGAAATTATGGTTTTCAGAAAGAGAGGAAAAGCACCTGAATCGGCTAAGGTCTGTATACGGGAGAGAAAACTGAAAGTTGTATCGGACTTCATTTATCTTGGGGAATCACGGTATGAACAAGTTCAAAAAGTTTGATGGAATACGTAACAGAGAAATCAAAACAAGCAATGACTGTTCATGAAATAGAACACATTAGATCCGTGAGCCTAGAGACAACAATGGCGCTGTTCAGAAACAAAATCTCTTCAAAACTGATGTACAGCATAGAAACCATAGAGCCACATCTCACAGAGAAACCTGAACGACACGAAAAATATTAAAAGCTAATTGTACAAAGAAAGCAATAGGAATTTACAAAACAATACGATTGAGACTCGCATACCTGTTGGCGAGGGAATCCTCCCTCACTGAAAACCTACGGACAAGCGTGGAGCTAACCAACACTACTGCTTCGAAATGTCTTCTAAAAACACCGAAGAGAAAATGGAAGACATGCCCCCAGAATATTACAGCATAGACGCCATTATTTAACGAACATTGGTAAAGGAAAACTTCCAAATGGGACGCATGATCACCAGAATGGCAGTACATGTTCCCGCCACCTTATTTGCACCAACAAATTCAATCTGCGAATGTGGACTGTGTCATAGAATATGCAAACGTTACCATACAGAACTCAGTACCAAGAACAAGGTCAGTAAGTAAGTTATAGGTTCGCAGAAGAGCTTCTGTCAAGTTTATAAAATAGGAGATGAGGTACTAGCAGAATTGGAGCTGTAAGGACGGGTCGTGAGTCGTGCTTGGGTAGCACAGATGGTAGAGCACTTGCCCGCGAAAAGCTAAGGTCCCTAGTTCGAGTGTCGGTCGGGTACACAGTTTTACCTGTCAAGAAGTTTCGTATCAGCGCACACTCCACTTCAGAGTGAAAATCTCATTCAAGGTAAATAAGAGATTTCGTATATTATTATAATTGTGCTTTGATCTTATATGTCTATTTGGCTTAAATAAAAGTATTACTATTAAATGAATATACCGATAGACTAACTTGGGTCCGCTCATCGAATGGACATATAAAATTCCGCTATAAAAGTCACTTTGTTTGTGAGATAGTCTACATTGTGATGCCTCTCACAGAAGGATACTGTATCTCTGTTCATATCTGGATGTGTTTTATGCTGGTCAGCCTGGAGCGGTGTCGATTGAAAGCAGTGGACGGGTAGAATGACTGCAGCAGCATGCGCTGGGGCAGAGGTGTTTCGTGTCATAGTGTCAGGTGTCTGAAGGGGTGGCTGGTGCTGCCAGGATTCCTTTTCTCTGGCCACCAGACGTTTAGCGGCGCTTGCAGAAGGTGGTGCATGGCCGACCCCTGCAGCATGAATTGCTTTGCATGGCTAGTGGTGGCGGTGGTGGCAGTATAGCTCCCATGAGATGAGGTGAGCTGACACAGCACTGCAGCATGGTATGCCTTCTGTGACTGGTCTATTACTGTGGTGTGCGTACTGTAAGACCTTCGGTACACACACCATCGGATTATTTGACTTGTCGCTCTAACGAAGTAGGAGAGTGTCAGCAATATGTCTCGTGGTCTTATCGTGGCGTGTTTATCTTCTGGCGTTAGGTCAGACGATAGAAATGCCACTTGCACGCTTAGTGTAGCAGATTGACGGCGAACAACTTTAAACAGAACTTGATTAATTTTCACACACGTTTATTAAAATAATAAAAATCATAGACATTACGTAACTTGATTCTGGATACTGTTTGCAACTGACAATCTGAAGTTCTTTTGGTCTTGGTAGGTTAATCTTATTCTCAGATATCTCTGATACTTGACAAAGTGTCTATACATTTCTCTTCATGACTATGTACAGGAATGTGATAATCGTATTAGGCGCAGAATGAAACTTGACTATAGACTAATGCAGACTGACTAATCGAAGGTCTGTACACTCGTTAGAATACCTCACGCGTTCAGGTATCACTGCGCGAGTGTGATCCCCGAGGGGAAAAGGTTCTACATTAGCAGCAATCTCATTGGCTGCGTTACATATTAATACGCGGATCGGCGGAAGCAGAATTTGGTACGTCTTTATGGCAGCGCCATCTCGTAGAGCGGAGACGGACGAGCGCTGCGCCTGCGCTGTTGTGCTTAGCTGGGCGCGCACTAGTGGCGAAGTTGTGTACGCGTTGACTACGCCGAACTATGTACACAACAATTACAAGTGGCAATGTTTCAACAAATCAAAAAAGCAATTGTTTACTACTTTCATTTTCTACCTTATCCTACATGCACACATCAGTAGCTATTATTTGAGCACTATACAGGCTGTAGCACTGACATATAGTGTTTTAAACTTGTCATGTGGTCCAGTTCCGACAAATTTGTAGGCTACATTGGAGAGCTTCCACTCATTTTAGGCATCCATGTCTGATAGTGACATCACAGTGAGCCATAAATTATACTGTGGAAAACATCTATCTACAATGTATCATAAATTATAACAATAAAGATCAGGGATGAGCGAGGTGGCGCAGTGGTTAGCACACTGGACTCACATTCAGCAGGACGACGGTTCAAATCCCCTTCTGACCATCCTAATTTAGGTTTCCTGTAATTTCCCTAAATCGCTTCAGGTAAATTCTGGGATGGTTCCTTTGAAAGGGCACAGATGACTTCCTTCTCCTGGGTTGCGACAGTTCTGAAGAGCGACAGTTGTGAGGAGCGACAGTTGTGAGGATACCAGGCCGAACAGTAGCGGGAGGTCTACAGGGACACCAGACTGGTAGCGCACCGCAGTTCAGCACTGCATCGTCACATCACTGCCGTCACACAGGTGTGCAAAACGAACGCTGCAACGCATCAGGCAAAAAGCATGACATCTACACAAGATCCGACCGATGCTGCAGGAATATTTCTGCAAGAACATCATTTGCTAATGGATGATGGGAGCAAATTTTTACTTGCAGATGACGACGGAGGACCAAATGGTAGGATATTGGTGTTCGCCAGCGAAAGGGGAAAAATCCTATTTAACAGACAGCAAATTGGTTCATTGTCGATGGTACGTTCAAAAGCTCCAGCAAGCAGTTTGTACAGTTATTTATTGTTCATGCCGATATTTCTAGTTCTGAGGAGGAAACAAACACTGGTCCAACCGTGTACGCCTTGCTACCCAATAAAAAGCGATAAACGTACGGTCGATTTTTTACAGCTGTTAAGAGCAACGTACCTGGATGGAATCCAATAGCTATCATGATGGATTTTGAAGCTGCAATCATCCAATCAGTAACACATTTGTTTCCTGATGCAAAGATTAATTCCTGCAACTACCATTTCAATCAGTGCTTGTGGAGGCAAGCGCAGAATTGTGGCCTTGTCCTTGCCTACAAGGAAAACGAAGAAATTCGTTTTCATATAAGATTGTGTTCCGCTTTGGCTCACATTGACTGGACATGTCAGACGATGGGTGGCTATGCATTCAGGAGAGCACGCCCGGATTTTTACGACTAGTTTGTTGAACAATGGCTGGATAATGAAGACATGCCAAGAGATATATGGAACTGCACAGGAAGGTGTCACCGCACCAACAATGTTTCAGTACGATTGAATAGGAGGATAAATACATTAATTTCTAAGGTTCATCCAAATCTTTATTCCTTAGTAAAAATTCTCAGAGAAAATGCAGAATATCATGGGCACCAATTTGACCGACCACCTTTAAGTCTAGGTAGGAAAAGAAGAAAGAAGTCCGCAATTAAGACAGATGATATTGTTTCTAAGAACCTTACAAGATTCCATGTTGACGGCAATATAAAATCATTTCTTACTTGCGTGGCCTATGCACTGAAATTACAATGAAAAGGGAATGGCTGAAGCTACAGCAACACTTATCAATATTGAAAAGGGGTTCCGTTCACGCCAAAAGACCTATTTCTAAAAATTGTAAATAAATAATCGTCGTGTAAATATTGTAAATAAATATAATGCGGGACGAAGAGAGACTACCTCCTCGTGATGTTCCCTGGAAACAACACAAAGTCGGCGAAATGTCTCTTGTAAATTGTAAAAGATTCACTAATGAAGTCTGGAAAGTCATAGCTTTTCTAACAATCACAATCAGCATTTTTGTGTAGAGAATTTCAGAAACAATGTCTCTTTGAGTGGGCGACGAATACATCTTGTTTCAATACATAAATTGCATTCGTTAACGCTAATTTCTAGCAGGACTCACATTAGAACTCAGTACACTTCCGTGCGTGGTACGGGAAAATTGAGGTTTATTTCGAAATAATTAAAGAAAAAGTTTCTACCGAGAACCAAATGTTAAAAGTTGGCTCTTCTTACTATATGGTAAAAGGTTGCCACTCCTATCATATCAAATTTTGGGTGAGTGGTTGAAAGTTGGAAAACATTTTCGGTTTCTATAGTTTCTGTAAAACACATCGTTAAGTATGAGCTTGAGGGAAAATTATGACCTAAGTAAGATTAATCAGAACAAATATTCCAATGAACAAGGTCTTACGCATAACTGTGCTGAAAATAATGGTTGACATGGTATCGTTGGGGCAAAATCAGCTCCGATTTCTAATTTGACTAAGGCTACTCTTCCTTGCTAAAAAGTTCTGAAGCAATGTAACCTGGCTGCACTGGAGGGGTGTGAATGTCCCTCGGCAGTTGCCCGGGCCGGCACAAGCCGAGCGCTCAGTCACACCAAGCGGCCGCAGGTAGTGGCGCAGCATTTGCGACACACCCTGTGCCGGTCCTTCAGCAACTCGGATTTCTCACAAGTGTCGCCACATTCCAGTTTCTCACAAGTGTCGCTTCTCAAAAGTGTCTACACCTCCCTTCCCCATCCTTCCCTAATCCAATGGGACTGATGACCTCGCTGTTTTGTCGCCTCCCCCGATCAACCAACCAATCAACCAAAGACTACAATAACATATATAGAGATATCCAAGTTTGACTATAGTAGAAACAGTGTGCCTTAAATTATAGTAACTGTTTCCGACATTAAGACCTGGAATGCGTTTCCTCTTTTTTTTAATGACGCTGGTAAACAGAATTTAGAAACGTAATTAAAATGAGGATTTTTTAAACGTCCCACATCAATTTTAGGTTTCGTAATGTTCACTGTGAAAATAAAACATGGCACTAACTTTCGAATGGTTGATCTCATGGGTATATGAATTAATAAAATCTTCTTGGGCTTCCAGCCTTGTCAGTTGCTAAAATCCCACAAGAGCTTTGTCCAAAGCTAGTGGGATTGTTGCCACTTGCCGAAGCTGAAGACCTAAAAAGTGTTTCTTAGTGGTTTTAACAAGCAAACTGACACTCAGTTTACGTTGAGAATATCGCTGGTTCTGTCTGAAACATGGTTTTGAAGATAATACTGATATATTCATGTGCTAAACAAATACTCCTATACCTCTTTTTAATTTTTAAATGTGACGTGACAGGACACCTCCCATAACCGACTTCTTGGCACCCACGTCTGAGATATAAATTATGCTAGCTGGATAATAAATTGTAGACAAAATAGCTCGAAGGAGACGTGGCTAAAAGTGACAGGTGGTAATTTATACTAATAAATTAGATCTGCCATTTTGGATAAATATGGCAAACGTGTAGCCAGCGACAACTTTCTTTACCAATAGGACACTGTTACCATTTTTTAATTTAGCGCCATTAATATTTCACCCAAATGGCTTACAAGAGTGGTGGGGAGTAGAAAGGGAGGGGGAGAGGACAAGGAGTGACCTTGACCTCCATCTTGGGGAGTTGTCCTTGAGATATGCAGATAGTACAACACTATCCTGAAACACACCCAGAAACAGTACGTATCAGGTTAAACAGGCCCCATCAAGCAGCTGCCGGACACACTCCTTGGAGTGCACTGTTCAATGTTCCTGAACATTCAATGGAATCCTTAATCATGGTGGACCTTCACCACGACACCCTCGTCTGCACTAACAGCACCAACGTCTGCCTGCAAAGGCACTGAGTTGGCATCAGCCAAAGCAGCCCATCGTCAATTTGCAACCTCTTAGCAGAATACAAGGCTTTCAGGCGTGGCGGTCCCCCCTCTGCCCCCCTCTTTAAACTAGGTACGAAGATGCTACCGAGAGAATATAAAAAAAACTCGGGCTTGGTTTTTGAAGGCCAGATTGACATTTCGGGTTGCATATAACGACATCAGTAGGGGCACCTGATTCACCCTGTATAGCAGGGGAGTGTGTAGAACCTGGAGAATACTGTGAAGAGGAACACATGATGTTTCCTGGTCAGCTTTTCAATCTAGTGATCGATTTTACAATTGTCCACTCGGTAGCTGCGCGGTCGGTGCGGCGGGTTGTCAAGCGAAGTGCCCGTTCACGATTCCGGGCAGGGTCGGGGGTTTTCTCTGTTCGATGACTGCATATTGTGTTGTCCTGTTTGCTTCGTCTTAATTTACATTCCACCGTTGAACTGGTTGAATAGGTGCCATCCGAAAAACCGAAAGATCGCTATAAGCAGATTCTGGCGTTTTCTATAGCTTTTGTTGTTGTGAGACATCAGGTATGTTTTGTGTAACATTCGTAAATATTACGAGCTCTGCATATTAAATTGCTGTAAAATATGTCAACGCCATTTAGATAATACAGGTAAATTTTTAGTTACATAGTTTTAACAGGAGTAAAGTTCTGAATATTTATAACACTAGTTGCACAACGTGTGGATGGTTAGGCCATAGTCCGCCAGTCCTGCAGCATATTTTACCTCCAAACGGGAGGTCTTCTATTCTGGAACACGTGATTTTCCAAATTAATTGAGTTCATTTCATTGTCTTACCAAATTTCCCTGTCTTGACAATGAAAATTTGTGTTACTTTCTAATAGCATCTACTTCATGACGTTTTTAATACGTATCTGGTTTCTGATAACAGCTTCTATTTCAAATTTGTAACTGGTTTTAAATAATATAAAATGTAACACACACATAATATGAAATAAAGTATTGACCAACTTTCTCAATGCGAACACTTTTCAACTTGAACAGATTATTTGTTTCTAGGTAAATGACCGTGTACTTTGGAACATTTTTCACATTTAAATAACCTGACTGGTCGCAATTGATTTTTTTTTGTTTCAGGAAAAGGCTACAAAACACACAAAATGAATGTTTGCATTGCACATATGGCTAGAGGCGAAACTCTAAAAAGTGTTCCATGGTACAATATTTTATGCGCGACAATATGTATAAGCATCATCCTAATTGTATAATAACCTGTATTCACGTATGTATAATGTAAATTAGATACCACGTTGGCATTTTTTAAGGATGTAAATGTTGAAATGACTAAATTTGTTACCTGTTCTCTTTATGTAGACACCGCATGTCTGTATCCGGATCTGAAGAAGCGGATGAAACTAGTAGTCACTATTTTCTACATTGCAAACATGACAGAAAAAGGGTTTCATAAAAAAAGACTACAGCATTTGATGTCCCCTTTGGCTGCACTAATCTGCTTCTAATGTTCTCCTTGCATTGTCTGTCACGTGTTAATTCTCTTCCAAGGTAGAAGAACTCATTAATCTCGACAACTTCGACGTCCTTAATTTTGTTAATAAGTTTACCCTATTGTTAGTTCTGATCTTCTTCACAACTTTCATCTTACTCCGATTTACTTATGTACTCATTACAGTGTTCATTCCACTCAGCACGTCCTGTAATACTTATTCACTTTCACTCAGGGCAGCGAATCTTATCGTTCTTATCCTATTACCCAGAATTTTAACCCCATCCTTAAACCTACCTTTTACTTCCGGCCTTCCGGCATCCCTTCTTCGGTGTATAGATTGAACAGTACAGGCGAAACAGTGCATTTCTGTCTCGCACACATTTTTATTCGAGCTCTTTGTTCTTGGACTTACAATCTTATAGATCCCTCTTGATACTTCCAGATACTGTATACTATCCGTCTTTCGCCATAGCTTACTCCTACATTACTCAGAATTCCTGGGCAAGAAACTAGGAATATCCAGGACAGAAGCGCAAAAACTAATACGCAGATATCACGTTATCGAATTTTTCGGCCAGCGGATATAACTGAAATAGGAAGAAGTTATCGTCGCCCGGCTTATGTAAATCATAATTCAATCTGCTGCGGGAACACATGGGCGTAAGGCTCCCGCTATCATCTCATCTATCGCGGAAGCCCCGGCAATGTACGCTGGCTGCCGGACAATGGTCTTTTGTCGTGCGGAACTTCCATTAGCCGAGATAGGAAGCGGGCGGGCTTACTGGCGCGTACAGCGGCCAGAATCAGCGGTGGAGGCGGCGGCGGCGGCGGCGGCGGCAGCGGCGATATTGCGCGCACCCGCGGCGAGCAAGTTCCGGCCCACAATGCCAGTCTCGCCCGGTGAACCGGAATGCGAGCTCTCAGGAAAATGGCGCCGCGCTGCCAAGGAGCGGGCGAGGAAAAGCCTTCAGCCAGCTTCTATAGGTCGCGGGACACGCTTGGTAGCGCCGCGCGAGGAAAAGCCGTCAGCCAGCTACCATAGGTCGCGGGCCACGCTACTCGTGGGGCCTCAGTTGCTGGGGCTAGAGCAGCGGTCTTCAGACCTTTTCGCTCTAGACCCTATACTGACACTTCGAGGCTTCACGTCGGGCTGCTTAGTCGTATGTACCGTATTATTACTAATTGGCAACCTACAATGAGGTGGCAAAAAGTCGTGGGTTACCTCCTAATAACATGTCGGACTTCCTTTTCCCCAGAGTACTGCAGCAACTCGACGTGGCCCGGACTCAACAAGTCGTTGGAGGTTCCCTGAAGTGCAAGGTTTTGTGCACTGACGTCTTAATTACGTCACATAAATGTTCTATGGGATTCATGTCCGATGATCTGGATGGTCAAGCAATTCGCTCGAATTGTACAGAACCTTTTTCAAAACAATCGCGAACAGCTGTGGAACAGTATTATGACCCACAGTTTTACGTAAAAATTTCTTTTGTTGTTTGGGAACATGACGTCCCTGAATAGCTTCAAGTGCTCTCCAAGTAGCCGAACATGACTATTTCTAGTCAACTATCGGTTCAGCAGGACCCGAGGACTCTGTCCATTCCATCTAAACAGCGCCCACGCCATTATGGAGCTTACACAGTGCCTTGTTGATAACTTGGGTCTATGGCTTCGTGGGGTCTTCGACACACTCGAACCCTACCATCAACTCCAAACAACTGAAATCGGGACTCATCTGTCTAGTCCACGGTTTTCCAGTCTTCTAGGATCCAACCGAAATGATCACGAGCCCACAAGGGATATTTTTCTGTTAGCAAAGGCATTCGCGTCAGTCGTTTGCTGTCGCAGTCGTTTATCGCCAAATTTCGCCTCGTTGTTCTACTGGATATGTGATTCGCATGTCCCACATTAATTTACTGAACAAATTGGACCGATTTCAACCAAACTTGATACACATATAATTATTTTTTGTCGAGAAAGAATCACTCTGGGAATAAGAATGACACACTGTCAAAAGGGGTGAGAATAGAGGTGAAAAACAGTGTGGCCACAACGTTGAAGAAGCATAATTTAGTCATCCAGTGTTTGAGAATAGGAACACTTAAGAGACTCGAAACCAACCTTACATACAATATGAAACAATTAAGAAACTTTTTTCGCTTACGACCCCCAAAAAATGATGAAAGGAGAAAAGTTTATCGTTCGATACATTTTCGCTGTGTATGCAGTAAAACTGTTGGATGAAGCATGACGTTTTAATTTATTGCTTGTTTCTATTAATTGTATTCCCGACACATTTTACAGACAGTATTCACGTATAAGACTGTACCACAAAAATTATACCGCCATACGATACATATTTCAGGAGATACCTCGTCGTAAACACTCAGGTGCCGGAAAAACTACCGTTTCATGTTAAAATGTTTAAACTTATTACTTCGTACCACTACTCTACTCGCGAAACTTTTCGCAGACAGTATTCGCATCTGACGCTTAATGCACCTAAAAAAGTATATCAATGTATGACACGAAATTCAAGAGATATGGCGTCGGATAGTGAGATGCGAAAAACAGCCGCATCGTCCGAGACGTTTAAATTTACAACTTCACTGCTACTACCTCTATTTGCAACAGTTTTCTCAAAGAGTATCCACATATTTTCTTGAATTTATCTACAAAAATATACCATGCTACGACCCATGGTTCAGGATATACGACGTCAAATATAGAGATGCGAGAAAAACTGCCACTGTCTTAATTTATTACTTCTCTACTACTAACTCTGTCCGCAACACATTTCGCAGACAGCACCCAAATACGCCGCTGAATGTCCTTAGAAAAATTCGTCGTTGTACAGCTCGTAGTTCAGGAAATACACCGTCCAATACAGAGATGCGTGGAATACTGCCACATCATGCATGTCGTTTTAATTTATTTTTTATTAACTGTTCAGTTTATTTCTTATTAACTACCAACTGTGTTCAGAATACGTTTTGCAGACAGTCACCAGTCGACATACGTGCAAACTTTTGTCACTGTACAGCTTATGTTTCATGAGATACGACATCACAAACATTGAGCTGATTGAAAAAGAAACTGCAGCGCGAAATTCACTTGACATACAAATGAAATACGAGTATGTATACAGATACGTGAGAAATGTGATAAATATATGTGAAATATGTTTGAAATGGGCGTATGTTGGCAAATACACAGATAAAAAGCTGATCCTTAACCTCTGGAACGATTTTAGTCAAATTCGCCACATTATTACTCGCAAACTGGAAAGAAAGACTGTGGGAGAAGAACCACTAGCCTCCTATTGGAGTTAGTGTGATACCATGGAGAGAGAAAGGGGGGAGGGGTGGAGAGGAGACGGCTAGACAGCGAGAGAAGAGGAGAGGAGGAGATAGGCACAGATAGGAGGATGAGGAAATGGACAGAGATAGGGGAGGGGAGAATGGTCAGAGAGAAGCAGTAGAAGGAGATGACCGAAAAGCAAAGAGGAGGAGTTGGACAGAAAAGGAAAGTGAAGGAGATGGACAGAGACAGGGGAAGGACGAGACAGGCAGAATAAGTTGCGAAAAGGAGATCAGAAGATAGAAAAAGAAGAGAAAATTGACAGATAAAGGTGAGAGGAGGAGATGGACTGAGTTGAGGAGAAGATGACCAGATTACATGAGGATTTTAGGCGGTTTCCCACGTCGTACCAGGAAAATTGCGGGCTGGTACCCCGTCCCGCCTCAGATACACACTACGCTAACAGTTGCGAAACGTTATCACGTTGAATCTTCAGCTCTACTATAGTCTCATACTTGTAGGACACAGGGATTTCTTCCCAGGGTGGGTTGTGACGTTTATTATTTCCACATCGTAGAGAGATTGGAAAACGCAAAACGATAAGAAGAAGATAAATACTGTAAACAGCAACTGCCTCTTTTCTGAAGTGACAGACCAAAGCTGGTGGCGCAGTGATTCGCACACTGGATATCCATTCGGGAGGATGATGGTCCAAACCCACGCCCGACAGTCCAGATTTAGGTATCCAGTGATTTCCATCAATCGCTGTAGGCAAATGCCGGGATGGTTCTTTTGAAAAGGGCACAGCCCGTTTCCTCCCACACCCTTGAAAGATTTCGATTTTGTCCTCCATTTCTGATTGTTTCCTCACTCCTGAAGCAACATAAGTGCAGATCTGAGTTTCTAAGCGAACAATAACTTTTTATGCAAACTTGAAGTCCTTATCTGTCTGCAGTTGCTTTAATAACCATGATAACACCTCTATGGTTTCAAGGTGATACATTGGTTTAGACGACAAGACAATAACGTCAGACTCAGTGTAGGAGGGCACTGCTTGTCAGTTTTGTAAATATAGCCCTTGGAATGAAATGCATTAACAAGAGGCAACAACCAAATAAAAATTCAGTGATAGCCTGTACCAGGACGGATGGGACACAGTGCCACGAAGCGAGTGCCTTGCCCTCTTTCTGCCGGCCACTGTGGCCAAGCGGTTCTAGGCGCCTCAGTCCGGAACCACGTGGCAGCTACCGTCGCAGGTTCGAATCCAGCCTCGGGCACGGATGTTTGTGATGTCCTTAGGGCTAGTTATGTTTAAGTACACTACCAGCCATAAAATAGCTTCACCAAGAAGAAATGCAGATGTTACACGGGTACTCATTGGGTAAATATATTATACTAAAACTGACATGTTATTACACTTTCACGCAATTTGGGTGCATAGATCCTGAGAAATCAATACCCAAAACAACCACCTCTGGCCGTCATAACGACCTTCATACGCCTGGACATTGAGTGAAACAGAGCTGGGACGGCGTGTACAGGTACAGCTGCCCATGCAGCTTCAACACGATACCACACACCATCGAGAGTAGTGACTGGCGTATTGTGACGAGCCAGCTGCTCGGAACCATTGAACAGATGTTTTCAATTGGTGAGAGATCTGGTGAATGTGCTGGCCAGGGAAGCAGTCGAACATTTTCTGTATCCAGAAAGGGCCATACAGGGCCTGCAACATGCAGTCGTGCATTAACCTGCTGAAATGTAGGGTTTCGCAGGGATCGAATGAAGGGTAGAGCCACGGGTCATAACACATCTGAAATATAACGTCCACTGTTCAAAGTGCTGTCAATGCGAACAAGAGGTGACCGAGACGTGTAACCAATGGTACCCCATACCATCACGCCGGGTGATACGCCAGTATGGGGATGACGAATACACGCTTCCAATGTCCGTTCACCGTGATGTCGCCAAACACGGATGCGATCATCATGATGCTGTAAACAGAACCTGGGTTCATACGAAAAAATGACGTTTTGCCATTCGTGCACCCAGGTTAATCGTTGAGTACACCATCGCAGGCGGTCCTGTCTGTGATGCAGCGTCAAGGGTAACCCCAGCCATGGTCTCCGAGCTGACAGTCCATGCGGCTGCAAACGTGGCCGAACTGTTCGTGCAGATGGTTGTTGTCTTGCAAACGTCCCCATCTGTTGAGTCAGGGTCGAAACGTGGCTGCACGATCCGTTACAACCATGCGGATAAGGTGCCTGTCATCTCGACTGGTAGATGCCGTTGGGATCCAGCACTGCGTTCCGTATTACCCTGCTCACCCCACCGATTCCATCTTCTGCTAACAGTCATTGGATCTCGACCAACGCGAGCAGCAATGTCGCGATACGATAAACCACAATCGCGATAGGCTACAATCCGACCTTTAGCATAGTCGGAAACGTGATGGTACGCATTTCTCCTCCTTACAGGAAACATCACAACAACGTTTCAACAGGCAATTCCGGTCAACTGCTGTTTGCGTATGAGAAATCGATTGGAAACTTTCCTCATGTCAGCACGTTGTAGGTGTCGCCACCGGCGCCAACCTTGTGTGAATGCTCTGATAAGCTAATCATATGCATATCACAGCATCGTCTTCCTGTCGGTTAAATTTCGCATCTGTAGCATGTCATCTTCGTGGTGTAGCAATTTTAGTGGCCAAGTAGCGTAGTTGTAAGTCTGGGGGACCGATGATCTCAGATGTTAAGTCCCATAGTGCGTAGAGCCATTTGAACCATTTGTTCTCTTTCACGTTTGTCAAATCTTTTGGTATTTATTCATCTCTAAGCAGTAGAATGCAACAAATTCGGTCTAATGCAGTGGTGAACAGTCACGGAGGATGCCATGAGCGCCGGCCGGAGTGGCCGTGCGGTTCTAGGCGCTACAGGCTGGAACCGAGAGACCGCTACGGTCACAGGTTCGAATCCTGCCTCGGGCATGGATGTGTGTGATGTCCTTAGATTAGTTAGGTTTAAGTAGTTCTAAGTTCTAGGCGACTGATGACCTCAGAAGTTACGTCGCATAGTGCTCAGAGCCATTTGATGCCATTAGCTGACTCTCTCCATCTGTGTTTTTAAACAACTATTTGGGAAATATCGGAGAACTGCGCAGTGCGAATGGTGGTGTTTATAGATGTTTGAGCTGAACAACACGCGCGCTTGTAACCCGCTAGGCCCGGAGTTAATTAAGGGGCAGAGCGCAGGGCCGGTGGCGGGCGATAAGAACGGCGAAAGGCGCTAAGGACGGTGAGTTAGCGCCGCGTGCCGCACCTCCCTGCGCTGTTTGTCACGCTTACGGCGGGCTGCACCGGATAAAGGAGAAGAAATATGGCTCTCCAGGCGGTGTCCTTTGCGGCGAACAGGCCTCCATTCGGGCTCCGCTACATTTCTTTGGGGTTAGCGCTCTGCGGTATACGTACGCAACACATGCCGTTGGTGACGTCGCCGGAGAATTAAAATCTCCTGTATGGCAATGAACATGAATTCCGCAAAAAAGTATTGCGTGGCAGTCAGCGCTCCGTCAGTGACATACACAATGTTGTAGGTATTGGTTCCTAGATCAATGATGCGTCCCTTGTCTTCTGGAAGGCTTTCGATCCTAGATAACAACGCCGCATGTCATTCTCAATGGAGAGAAGTCTTCCGAAGTAAGAGTGATTTCAGGTGTGCCGCAGGGGAGTGTCGTAGGACCGTTGCTATTCACAATATATATAAATGACCTTGTGGATATCATCGAAAGTTCACTGAGGCTTTTTGCGAATGATGCTGCAGTATATCGAGAGGTTGTAACAATGGAAAATTGTACTGAAATGCAGGACGATCTGCCACGAATTGACGCTTGGTGCAGGGAATGGCAATTGAATCCCAATGTAGACAAGTGAGATGCGCTGCGAATACATACCTTTAGCTGCAGTATAGCAGGTCAGCAACTGGAAGCAGTTAATTCCATAAATTATCTGGGAGTAGGAATCAGGAGTTATTTAAAATGGAATGACCATTTAAAATTAATAGTCTGTAAAGCAGATGCCACACTGAGATTCATTTGAAGATTCCTAAGGAAATACAGTCCGAAAACAAAGGAAGTAGGTTAGAATACACTCGTTCGCCCAATGCTTGAATACTGCTCACCGGTGTGGGATCCGTACCAGATAGGGTTGACAGAAACGACAGAGAAGATCCAATGGAGAGCAGCGCGCTTCGTTACAGGATAATTTAGTAATCGCGAAAGCGCTACGGAGATTATAGAAAAACTCCAGTGGAAGAGAGAAAATGACTCTGAGCACTATGGGACTCAACTTCTCAGGTCATCAGTCCCCTAGAACTTAGAACTACTTAAACCTAACTAAACTAAGGACACCACACACATCCATGCCCGATGCAGGATTCGAACCTGCGACCGTAGCGGTCGCGCGGTTCCAAACTGAAGCGCCTAGAACCGCATGGCCACACCGGCCGGCTGCAACAGAGACGCTCTGTAACTCCGTACGGGCTTTTGTTGAAATTTCGAGAACATACCTTCACCGAGGAATCAAGCAGTATATTGCTCCCTCCTACTTATATTTCGCGAAGAGACCACGAGGATAGAATCAGAGAGATTAGAGTCCACACAGAGGCATACCGACAATCTTTCTTTCCACGAACCATACCAGACTGGAATAGAAGGGAGAACCGATAGAGGGACTCAAGGTACCCTCCGCCACACGCCGTCAGGTGGCTTGCGGAGTGTGTATATAGATGTAGATGTAGATGTAGATAATGTTCCAAACTGTCACTAGCGAGCGCGTAAATAGCTTAAGGAATAGCAGAAAGACTTCTAGACTAGATTCAGAACTTTCTAGCGTATAGAACTCATCCCATCGTGCATTGGCGCAAAAATATGAAGTGTAACGTGTCATGTAAGGAGTTCACCAACAAAGTTGTGCAAAATGCGGCACTGAGGGATGGCGAGGGGTGTGGCGGGGTGGGGGGGGGGGGGGGGGGTCGCATGTGTGTGACGTCATCAGGACGGTGCTAAGATGCTTAGGCATGCCTAGTCAGACGAATCGAGGTTTTTTTCTACATTTAGGACGCGTAATCAGAAGGATGTTATGGTTAGCCTTGCTGCGATCTGCGTTGATCCTTGATTACATATAATGTATTCGTATCCGAGTATTCGTTCTTAACAACAATGTGGGCTTTCTGTATATCAGTGTTGTATCGTGTGAACGTCTTATCTTCAGGTGAGTGATGAAATGTTTAAAATTTCTCTACAACTGAAAATTTATGCTCATCTGTTACCGAATACAAAACGACGAAACTGCGGTGTTATTTGTGTTAGGTGTCAGGGTACGGTACCTTCTGTCTGTGACTAAATATGCAGTAAATTCAAACGTTCAAACTATGCCAGCATTTTATGATAGCGAGCTGAAAAGTAATACCTCCAAAGTTTTAATGTCAAAACTATTGAAGTTTTGTAAATGAAGCAAACGTTGTAAATATTCTACATCTTTATTCTGCATGTCTACATATTTTTAGATCTCTGCCGCTAGAGAACTCCGCATTGTAACACGTAACATGGTGGTGTGTAATGTCCCTATGTCTGAGGAACAGAGTGGTGTAATCGAATTTTGAATTCGCCCTCCGATTCAGCATGACAGCGCCACACCACACCCCAGCCCTGCGACATCTGCAACAAGTCGACGATTTGGTTCACTGTCATCGATCATCCTCCATACAGTCCCGACTTAGCTACATTTGATTTTCATCTGTTTCCAAAAGCTAATGAACACCTTCAATTATGGCACATTGATACTGATATAGCGCTGCAAGCAGAGTTGCGGTTCTGTTTCTGTCGACAAAGTCAGAAATACGGCAGTGACGATATTAACAAACTGGTCGCTCGTTGTGAGAAGTATGTTCATCGCCAGAGTGACTAGTCAAGAAATACGTTTGTGGACATGAAGAATAAAGATGTAGAATGTTAACAACATTTCTTTCATTCAAGAAGCCATTTCTTGTCACCAGGACCTCGTATTTCGTCGAAGGGTCATATAATCTCCACTGTGCGACAGCATGCGCTATAATTATTAGCGGAAGGTTTCAAACGTTTTGCTCTGCTAGATAATGTTTTCATCCTAACGCAGATGATTTAGAAGTGGAAACATTTAATTTGGGGGTCCATAATGCCTAGTAGCCCACAGTGATCGATGGTTAGCATACCATTTTAGCCTATATGAGCTTTGTATCGTAGACAATTTGACTGCCTATGAGTAATTGTTTGTTTGGAGCTGTCAGTTATCAATGCCTTACCTGCTTAGTACATTGTTTTAACCAAGCTTTGTTTTGTGAAGTCAGAGAACAATAATCGAGACAATTTGTACTTGGAAGTATTTAATATGAGGGTTCATTGTGCCTTTCGTCAGGTCTGGAGCAAGCCACGGACTCGCCTCTCCACCTCTTATCCCCTTCCTCTCAACACTCCAGCAGCTTCCCTTCTCCTCCATTGATAGCCCAGCATTTTACAAGGCATTAAGACTAAACAGCCAATCACAGTTTATTATTCTCCTGGCTATAAAAACGAAACAGCTAATCAGTATTTACTACAGAGCTGCTACACTGTCAGTAACCGACACCGTCAACAAAACAAAACACACAGCTTTGTTAAGATCGGACGTGTCCCAGACATTACTGACATCACGGAAACCTGCCACATACATACACACACACACACACACACACACATACACACACACGAACGCACACACGCGCGTTTCCCACCCATACAAAGTTTGCTCTCTGAAGCACAGTCCAGTATTTTACTAGCCATTAAAATGAAACAAGCACAGCTGAGGTCCTTACCGGCTACTGAGCAGACCGCTCTGGTCGAGCGGTTCTACGCGCTTCAGTCTGGAACTGCGCGACCGCTACGGTCACAGGTTCGAATCCTGCCTCGAGCACGGATGTGTGTGATGTGCTTAGGTTAGTTAGGTTCAAGTAGTTCTTACTTCTGTGGGACTGACTGATGACCTCAGATATAAAGTCCCATAGTGCTCAGAGCCATTTGAACCATTTTTTTGAACCGGCTATTGAAACGGTGGGGGGATGGAAGGGTGGATAGGTACGTGTGTGTGTGTGTGTGTGTGTGTGTGTGTGTGTGTGTGTGTGTGTGTGTGTGTGTGCCCTTGTGCAGTTGGCACTCGCTTTGTACAAAGCATTCTGAGGAGTTCCAAGGGCCATCTCCTACAGTTATATAAAAACCAATGGGAAAATAATTTTTTGGTACAAGTTGATATTGTTGCCTTTGAAATTTATGTGTTTCAACCGGATCTCTAAACTTTTATGCCACTGTGATGTTGGTACACCAATCACATGGTTTTGGAAGGATTTAACCACTCTCTGAGAACATGAATCTCATCACCCACATGTTTTTATTAGACATAAAGGAACAAAAAGCGGTCGATAGGCGATAAACGGGGCGAATACAGCCTATGAGACATTAATTCCAAATTCTTCTCCTTCGAATAATTAGATATTTTGACGTTTGGTGACACTGACAAATTATTTCATGCGATTAAACGTTTGATTGTAAGTTCCTATGGCACCAAACTACTGATGTCATCGGTCGCTAGGCTTCCACACTACTTGATCTAACTTAAACTAACTTATGCTAACGACAACACACACACACCCATGTGCAAGGTAAGACTCGACCCTCTGTCGGGGCAGCCATGAGAACCGTGGCAAGGCGCCCAAATCCACGCGTCTACCCCTCGCGGCGCGTCTAAACGTTAACTGGTTTTGTACCATATAAGACAGTGGTCACATATTGACCATTGTAACTAAAGAAACGCGCTGCTGAGGATGAAGGTGAAGGTGTGCTCTGTTGCAGGATGAGAGGGTGAGCCAGAAGCTGCACGTAGGAAACAGAATATTTTTATTGATACAATATGGGCTCAAGGCCCCCTCCCCGTATGGCGGAGGCTGGAAGTTGCGCCTTGAATCACAGACCCTGTGGAACCAAAGTGTTGAAGGATTGTGGTCACTGCTATACTTACCTCAGCCAACGCATAGCGTTGTCGACGGTCCCAGCTATGGCCAAGCAACGTCAAGGCTTATGCGACAGCTGCCATGGCCCATTAAGTTCATTATGGTTGAGTTCTACCCAGCCACAGCACGTGGCAAAGGAGTGACTGGTTGCTCGGTGGCGGCGATTGCCACCGGCAAGTGATCTGGTAACCTGATGGCTAAAACAGCCTTGGCCCATCAGGTGGTTAAGGGACCCCATGACAAAAATCCTGCCACGATGGTGGCGGAGCAGTGGTGACCCCATGACATGGGCCGCCTCTGTGACAGTTGACATGATGGCTCGCTTCTTCGATGCAGCGACGTTTGAGTGACTTTCCTGGCCGAGCATCCAGTATTTATTCGTGCTGGAATGGGATGGTAGTATGTTGAAGATCATTGACAACGCCCACGGAAGCCTACACACTTACATGTAGTGATGTTGCTACTGCTAATATCAAATATATCATGTGACAAAATGCGTCCTGATTTTCATAAATGTCTGGGTATTGATGGGCACGTGTATTGCATTCCCCGTGGACGCTGTGGAATAATGATGTGGAATAATCCGGAATCCGAACAGAAAATTGGAATATAGATCAACATAAATATCATTTACGCCCTTTTTATTGCCCATGGAAACCACAGATTGCATGTTGTACCACCATACAGCGAGACGTCCAGAGGTGGTGGACCAAACTGCTGTACGCACAGATACCTTTAATAACCAGTACCATTGATGCATGCCAGTATTCGTCGTGGCATACTATCCACGAGTTCATCAAGGCACTGTTGGTCACTCCTCAACCGCGATTCGGCGTAGATCGCTCAGAGTAGTAGGTGGGTCACATCGTCCATAAACAGCCCTTTTCACGCTAACCTAGGCGTTTTCGATAGGGTTCATGTCTGGAGAACATGCTGGCCGCTCTAGTCGAGCGATGTCGTTATCCTGAAGGAAGTCATTCACAAGATGTGGACGATGGGGTGCGAATTGTCGTTCATGAAGACGAATGCCTCGCCAATATGCTACCGATATGGTTGCACTGTCGGTCGGAGATTGGCATTCACGTATCGTAGAACCGTCACGGCGCTTTCCATGACCACCAGCGGTGTACGTCGGCTGTACCTAATGCCACCCCAAAACAGCAGGGAACCTCCACCTTGCTTTACTCGCTGGACAGTGTGTCTAAGGCGTTCAGCCTAAAAGGGTTGCCTCCAGACAAGTCTCCGACGATTCTCTGGTTGAAGGCATATGCCACTCACATCGCTGAAGAGAACGTGATGCCAATCCTGAGCGGTCCAGTCGGCATGTTGTTGCACCCATCTGTACCGCGCTGCGTGGTGTGGTTGCAAAGATGGACCTCGCCACGGACATCGAGAGTGAAGTTGTGCATCATGCAGCCTATTGCGCATATTGAGTCGTAGCACGCCGACCTGTGTCTGCAGGAAAAGCATTATTCAACTTGCTGGCTTTGCTCTGAGGGTTCCTCAGAGTCATAATCCGTACGTAGATGCTATCCGCTGCAGTAGTAGCCCTTGGGCGGCCTAATCGAGCATGTCACCTACAGTTCCTGTCTCTCTGTATCTCCTCCATGTCCGAACAATATCGCTTTGGTTTACTGCGAGACGCCTGGACACTTCCCTTGTTGAGAGGCCTTCCTGGCACAAACCGCAGTATTGACCGTCTATGCGTGGTTGAACAGCAGACAACACGACCCGTATACCTCCTTCATGGTGGAAGTCAAAGCGACTGTGTCTGTGATACAATATCTACAGTCAACGTCTATCTTCAGAAGTTCTGGGAACCGGGATGATGCAAAACTTTTTTTATATGTGTTAACATTCCTCCGAGTCGCCCCTTTAAAGCATTGAGCCGATCTGCCTAGGCTCATTAAATTACAGTGAACCACTTTACTGTAGCCACTTAATCTTGAACCACCTGGTACGAAACCGTTTTTCGTAACTGACCCACAACATATACAAATTCACCATATTCAGATTAGGGTCCTACGCTTGACTTGCCTCATTAATTGATCCTAAACGTCTGAGTGATGGAGCTGCGTGCTATTGGGATGTAATAAAATGCTGTGGAAGCAAACTGGACAACATTGCCAGTGAACTGCCGTGCCTTATTGTACTTTTTCGAAGAAGAGACCACGCTGGTGGCGGTCATGCAGTGTCTGAGAGATAGCAGGGCCTTCGCTGACGGAGGCTCCGCCGCCAAAATTCCGCAACAGAGAGAGATTCCTTTCGTGACCAATTGCAAAGCCGTTCTATGAGACAGTATCAGGAGGAACCTTAGCAGAAAACATTGTTGCCTGCCGTACATAGAAGCGACTTTTGTGTCGAACATCAGAAAGCGGTATCAAGCAAGTGAACGTAAAGCTACAAGTCTCTGAAAACCGTGGAAAGCCCCTGAGTGTACAGCTCTTATACAAAAATTTGTTTAAGGATGTAAGACACATGGACCTCAGCACATACGGAACTTCTTCCTATAGTGCATTAGAGCACGGCAATGCCGAAAGGAGGCTCCCTTATTGGCTAGTGAAAGAGGCAGGAAGAGTGAGGAGCGACATTTTTCCGAGGAAGCTATTAGAAAGATTTTTACTGATTAACCAAGTTATACATAATCTAGGGAAAGAGTTGAATTTCTAGTGGTCAGAGTTAGCGAGAATTAGAGCCCAGTTAGTCAAGGTTAACTTCTAAAGTGGTAAAGTGAGGATTCCGTGACAGACGACGGCGTACAGTAACAAGACAATTCATCTTACGCTTCTCCTTTTAAGATCAGAGCTTCTGTTGTAGATGACAACTTAGCAGGAAGGATGCTCTTGCTACTGCAGGGTGTGTACACAGCCATTCTTCCACCAACTACTACAATTTATGAAGACCGAGTCGTGTCTGTGTGGGAAGTAGGGAGGATCATCGGTTTAAGCTAAAATGTCCTAGATCTTCACTCTGAGGATTTATCTTCCAAGTCATGAAACTTTTGCTTCTACAACAGGAGTGATGTACTGTCTTGTAAAATTCGGCTTGTTGCTTTCTGCAGTCTATCCTCATGAAGGTGACTCAGTACTTACGCCATTTTTTTTCAGTTCTCCACCGACTCTCATGTCAGATTAACAGATTTGCGTTCACACAGGTTGTCTTATCAAGACGTTGCCACAAGATGCCTTTATGGAATATTATTCAGAATTAAACATATTTATCATAATTTCAAATAATGTAACCTATGATATTAATGTAATTTAGTTAGTTTAACAAATACATTCACGCCAAACATTTTATAGCTCCCTGGTTTCCACAGTGTAAGTTCATAACCAAGCATCCTCTCCTGTTCCGATTATGTACAAGAGTATTACACATCTCTGGTAAATTTGTTTGAGCACTCCTTAGCGTCAACTGATCCGTGTCTGATTTGAGGTTTCGTCATATACGTGGAGTTCCTCAGGAGTAGATCTTTTTCACAAGTCCACGAGGGCACCTTTTCTACTCTTTCAGTGCATCTAGCTATATGTTACATATTTCACCTACTTCTGCACTTAGTCGCTTACCCAACTTAAACGTTTGTCGTAGCGTGGCACCAACTTTACAATATCCCCATTGTAGATGGTAGCCTGTGATATCTGCCAATTCCCTACACCGGTCTGCAGCTCGTTGTCTGCCCCAAAAGGCTGTCCACATAGATTGCGTGTCACGTAAATAAATACACAAAAACCGGAGGACCTTATGGTGGGTGATAAAACATTTCCCATCAAAACCGCTGCAGGAGCGTCTTCGTTGCACCTGCAGTATGTGAACGAGGATTGTCATGAAGGCCGGCCTAGCGGTTCTAGTCGCTACGGTCTGGAATGGCGCGACCGCTACGGTCGCAGGTTCGAATCCTGCCTCGGGCATAGATGTGTGTGATGTCCTTAGGTTACTTAGGTTTAATTAGTTCTCAGTTCTATGGGACTGATGACCTCAGCAGTTGAGTCCCATAGTGCTCAGAGGCATTTGAACCATTGTCATGAAGAAGAAAACGCATATCAGTTACATTATATGGGCTGCATGAAATTTAACTGGATTTTCACATAGTTTTAATTTCGTGGCCGATTAGAAGATGAAAAGAAAATAGCCCTCGTATATTATGCATAATAGGATGTACTGCTGTCTTCTAAATGTCTGAGGATGTCTCTATCCGATGGTATGTCAATTGTTGAAACTTTTTTTTAATTTTGCGCACAGAACCAATCTTCATTGTAAGAAGGAAACTAAATTTGATCGACTTTCACGAAATTCATTGCTGATGGAAACAAGACCTTCGTGAAAATACACTGGTCAAATGTCATGTCTGTTCTGAACATCTCTAATTACCAAAAGTTGAATGAAACAATTCTGGTTAGGCCTTTACCAAAAACCATAAAAAATCATCCAAGAAAAACCATTAAGAAGTATTTCCCTTTCTCCACAAAGACTTATTATAAAAAAAACTGCACGTCTGTTCAACAAATCTGAATGTTTTCCTTGTTTTAATAACAAAAGTGACAAATTTTACAACAATAGTGATATAATTCTGAAAAACGGATTTATATTAAACGGTGAAGACTGAACACGGAAAAAATCAGTTTACAATGCAAATTAACTCCAAATCTTGTGGTTTGGAAGCTAGAAAAACTCTCTTCGACCTTACCTGGTTTCCTTATGGTTTGCTGTCTCTCCAGAGTAACAAGTATCCATCAGCGACTTCCTTGCACGTTCTTCACCTGAACACACCACGCCCCCTGTTGCACATGCAAATGTGCGGTATCTGCGAGCTGGTCTCGACGAGTTTTGTCGTGTATTTATAGACACAGGCATCCATGTAATACCTGCTTCGACCAACTATTAGCACACGTTTGCAAAATATAGACGGTTACACCGTTCTAACACTACAGTGCAACAGACGACGAAATGGAATTGCGGCATATGTATGCACTGATTTATCATTTAGGGTGCTGCACATATCCAACAGAAATCAACATAAACAAATAGAATATACGTTCGCAGAGATCAAACTCTTTAACAGAAGGCGTGTCTGGTATATGTCCTCTACCAGTTTCCTAAAGTAGGCCGGTTTACATGCTTCGAAACTGCTCTTTCAAGTCTCGAATTGACGGACGAGAATATATTTACAGTTGGTGAGTATGTAACAAGAACGACTCTGTACTATTGTGCATATAAGTAATTCTTTTCAACTGATTTTACAATAAACTTGTGTGATCGATGTTGTGATTCCATTTCTTTTTGTTTCATGCCATTATGTTAAGGAAACTGTAAATAAAATTCAATGTGAATATTAATGTTTATGTCAAATGTCAAGTATTATTGTAATACAACTGAAATGTGACAAATGTTGAAACTGTAGTAAGATGTTTTACATTGTAACTGTGCGTCTGGTCCATACGTAGGCAATGTGTTAGGATATGTCGAATGCAAAACCTCGGCTGAATACCCGGTCTGTCAGGAAGCGGAAAAAAGGTGGATGGCAGGCGAGCGCGGGAAAATGCGGGCGGGCACTGCATGGCACTATGGGCCAAGTAGTAGCTGGAGTTTGGCACTGGTTTGAGCAACACCTTCTGGAGCGAGGAGGCTCTCCTGGAAGACGTAGCTTCACTGAGCCTCCGGTATGCCGTTCCAACGCCCACACAGCATGGCAAAACTGCATAGGCACTAAATGGGAAAGTATTGCGACGCTAAGAAGAATTTAAGTGCCGATACGTCAAGAGCCATAGCTGTGGTTGTATGTGTGCTCTGTGCCTCGCCTTCTTGCCGCCCGCCAACCGCAGCATCGATACTAGTGCGTTGAAACTTTTAGTACTGTATTCGTATGGATCAGAGAGTGAACTGTGTTGGTTTGGTGCAATAATAACCTAAATTTTACCAGAACTTTTCCATCATTTAATTATACTCACAACTAACCTAGGCAGGTCCTTTCCAAATGCTGTAGAATCTGAGTATCCGGAAATGAAAATTAAAAATTCTGTTAATAATAATTATTTGCAGAACTAGCTATATTAGAATGGTGTTTAAAGAAATGTTTTGTTAATGAACCAGTAAATGAATAGCGAAGGTCTAATGAAGTCAAAAGATAACTTTAGTATCGGTGTAGTAATGAAGATTAATTACTTTGAGACAGATTTGAAGGCATTTAAATAAGCAGTAAATAAGATGAAAAGTGTAGTAACTTATATACTCTAAATCTTGCATGAATAATAAATGCAGGAATCATTTTTTTAAATACAGCGATCTAACAGTTTCAGGGTACCCCGCCTCCCCCTCATTCATTTGAATTCTGAAGTGTTCTAAATTGGTTTGACCAGCAAAAGTTAAAGTCAATATGAAAGTTAAAACTGATCAGTGTTTTATCTTTATCAAAATTGACATTTTGTGTGTGGCATGAAAGTATAATTTCTAGGGTAACCTATGCCCGATTTTAATCAGATTAATAGAAAGTATAAAGTTTTGTAGTAAACATTATAGTGTAGTGTTATGTATTAATGATTTTCCATATCAGTACAGAACGTGAGACTATCAGCGCAATAGATATTCTGGTTCTAAAATTCTACTATAATATGCACTGTTACAACTTGTTGTTTTGCATGACTATATACCAACTTGTACAGGGTCGGAACTCAGTTAATGCCTAATTAGGCTGGCGACCGTATTATTGTCACATTGGTAGCATTTTCTCGTTTGTTTTTGATCCAACCTGTCGTGTGATCGCATTTCGAACGTTCTCGACGTATTATTGTTATCACAGAGTGGATGTTATTCCACCATTCAGGTCCACGCGGTCGATATCTACGCGAAAATCCTTTCCTATAAGGTGAATCCCGGTCACTTACCATAGAATAGGCTTTAACGAGTACTGTGTCAGGGATTACAACACTAACATAAATTTTCTATACAATAGTACTTCCGCTGTGGAATTTAAGTAGATGCCTTGTTCTTCAAACGTGTTGCTACCACAGAATGCGCCTACCTATCTCACGAACAGTGTAACTCGCAGATATAATACCTCTCATATGTCTGCACCTGGAATATCCGCCCATGGCATAATTTTCATGACATTCTCACTGGAATGTCCCAGAAAGAAACGAAAACCGACAATATACTGAGATTGCAAACGCATTCATTTATTTTAACATGCGACCGAGGTGTAAGAAATAGTTTAGCGATCTTCTTCTATTCCCTTCTCGGGTATTAATGAGACACTTCACCGATATACTAATAAATTTACTCAACTGTATGACAAATATGTTCCCCTAATGACTGGAAAAGTAAGAAGGAAACCTGCACCTCTACTAACTGAGTAACTAAAACAGCTCATGAATCTCAAAGACACTGCACACCGGGCATACAGACTATGCCCTAAGCAGTAAAATCATATTGCTTACAAGCAGAAGCGGAACAGGGTCAGACAAGCTGTGAGAACTGCTAAACTCAGGCACGCTCAAAGATTAAGTGACAACAGAAATAGACCAGCTGTCCTATGAAAAAACCTGTGTGGTCTTGGCATAGGCAATGTAAAAGCTGTAGCCGGTCCCATTTGTCCCAGCCGAAGAGCTGAACTCGTACTTCGCATTACCTTCAACCTCAATTGAGCCACAAACGAAACAAAGACTGGTTGATTTCTTTGTGGGTGTAAACGACTGTCACCACGAAAAATTCTGTCTAAAACATGTTACTTATAATACTGTCAGAAAAGCCTTCATACGTATCAGAACAGTATCTACTGGACACTATGGCTTCACTGTCCTAATGATGAAGCTTACAATTGACCCACTATTATCCACTACAACAAATACCTTCAACCACTCCTCAACATCAAGTGTTTTCCCTAAGGCCTGGAAACAGAGACTTGTGAAGCTATTACCCTAAAAGCATCCTCCAATAAAATTGACCTATCTGCATTCTTCCTGTACAGCTCAAGACCTTAGGATACATAGTCCACGACCAGATAACAAATAATCTGACTACAAACAACCTTCTAGGCAAATAGAGATCAGAGTTTCTTAAACTTCGCACCTCAACATCGGTCTTAATAGAGGTAACAGATGAGCGGAAGCTTCACGTGGATGCACAAGAGGCGACTATCATGTGCTCCTTAGATTTTATCAAAGCCTTTGACACAGCAGATTTCAACATTTTAGCAGTTAAACTTAGCAGCCTAAATGTCTCGCCTAGAGCAAAGCAATGGTTTCGCTTACACCTGATATCTTGCCACTACTGTGTCATGTCTGGCACCATAAAGTCACAATCGAGGGAGGTAGTATCAGGTGTGCCCGAGAGTTCGGTATTTGGTCATGAATGACTTGTCATCAGCTGTGTCCTGGTGCGAATACTGCATGTATGCTGACGACCTCCGTTGTATTTAAATGCAAAACGAATAAACCTGTAGATATCTATCGAAAATACCAAAATTGACCTGTGTGCACTGTCAAAACAGGGGCAGAATATAAGGTTAAAGCTCAGTCCTTCCGAAATCCAAGGGGTAGTGGTTGCTTATTTAGGCTCATTAGCCCGAAATACAAGGAATCTGTATCATCTTTAATCCTACATGGGACAAATATCAACCCTCCCACAGCAGATAGGTGAAAATCTAAATTGGACTAATCATGTAATCGCAATGTGTAGGAAGGCACATCCCCTACAAAAACATAGAAAGCTCTTTCCTCTTGGCTTGAGAAAGAAACTTGTACAAATACTTACACTTCCAGTTATTGATTACTGCAATGTTATTCTGTAAGATCCTTCTCAGGAAATTTCACGGCGCTGGGAACTGGTTGTGAATACTGGTGTTCGATATATCTGTGATGTTCAATTCTTTGACCACATTTTACCAACAAGTGCACATTTATTCTGGCGGAGTACAGACGAACGCGGAGATTTCTATAGACTGTGTCTTCTCTAATGTATTATGAACGTTGACAGTCCCTCATGTATCTCCTCAACCTTAACGCCTCTTGTCTGAACAACAAGGCAGAAACACACGTTCCAATCAGAGGAAAATCCTTTCCGCTCCACCCCATCGTTCAGTCATTTTTTCGAAGTTCTTCTCAGAAGCACAAACGTTGCTTTGGAATAATCTTGCACATTACATTAGAGAATTGAATTTCATTTCAAGCTTTGTAAGGCAATCAATGACATACCTACTGAAGCAAAGTTAATGAATACCATTGTCCCTGAACGTTCTCGTTACCTCTGTACATCCTTCCTACATCCTTCTTCCCATCTATAACTTCCTCCTTTCCTAGTATTCTTAGCTGATGACAAAATTTCCTTTCCACAGAACTCGCTATATCGGAAAACATCCATCTTGTACACCCACCTCTACATCTACATCGATACTATGCAAGTCACATTTAAGTGCCTGGCAGAGGGTTCATCGAACCTCCTTCACAATTCTCTGTTATTCCAATCTCGTATTGCCCCCGAAAAGAACGAACACCAACAGCTTTCAGTACGATCTCTGATTTACCTTATTTTATCACGGTGATCGTTTCTCCCTATGTAGGTCGGTGTCAACAAAATATTTTCGCATTCGGAAGAGAAAGTTGGTGATTGGAATTTCGTGAGAATATTCCGTCGCTACGAAAAACGCCTTTCTTTTAATGATGTACAGCGCTAATCCTGTAACATTTCAGTGACACTCTCTCACATATTTCGCGATAATAAAAAATGTGTTGCCGTACTTTTAACTTTTTCAATATACTCCGCCAGTCCAGCCTAGTAAGGATCCTACACCGTGCAGCAGTATTCTAAAAGAGGACGGACAAGCGTACTGTCTCCTTAGTAGATCTGTTACATTTCCTGAGTGTCCTGCCAGTAAAACGCAGTCTTTGGTTAGCCTACCCCACAACATTTTTATGTGTTCCTTCCAAGTTGTTTGTAATTGTAATTCCTAGTTGTCTAGTTGAATTTACGGCCTTTAGATTTGACTGATCTATCGTGTAACCGAAGATTAACGAATTCCTTTTAGCACTCATGTGGAGGACCTCACTTTTCGTTATTTAGGGTCAACTGTCAATTTTAGCATCATTCCAATATATTTTCTAAGTCGTTTTGCAATTTGTTTTGATCGTCTGATGACTTTACTAGTCGATAAACGACAGCGTCATCTGCAAAAAATCTAAGACGGCTGCTCAGATTGTCTCCCAAATCGCCGGCGAGGGTGGCCGAGCTGTTCTAGGCGCTACAATCTGGAACCGCGCGACCGCTACGGTTGCAGATTCGAATCCTGCCTCGGGCGTGAATGTGTGTTATGTCCTTAGGTTCGTTAGGTTTAAGTAGTTCTACATTCTAGGGGACTGATGACCTCAGTAGTTAAGTCCCATAGTGCTCAGAGCCATTTGAACAATTTTGTCTCCCAAATCGTTTATATAGATAAGGAAAAGCAAAGGGCCTACAACACTAACTTGGGAAACGCCAGAAATCACTTCTGTTTTACTCGATGACTTTCCGTCAATTAACTACGAACTGTGACCTCTCTGCCAGGAAATCACAAATCTAGTCACATAACTGAGACGATATTCCAGAAGCACGTACTTTCACTACAATCCGCTTGTGTGGTACAGTGTCAACAGTCGTACGGAAATCCAGAGATTCGGAATCGATCTGAAATCCCTTGTCAATGGCACTCAACACTTCATGCAAATAAAGAGCTAGTTGTGTTTCACAATAACGATATTTTCTAATCCCATGTTGACTATGTGTCAATAGACCGTTTTGTTCAAGGTAATTCATAAAGTTCGAACGAAATATATGTTCCAGAATCCTGCTGCATATCGACGGTAACGACATGGGCTTGTAATTAAGTGGATTACTCCTACAGCCTTTCGTGAATACTGGTGTGATTTGTGTGATAAACTGGTTTTTTTATTTGCCACTGTCATTATTCTCATTATTATTATTATTATTATTATTATTATTATTATTATTATTATTAGTTTATTATTATTGCTACACTACTGTTATTATTAATGGCGATAGCAGCAGCAGCAGAAGCAGCAGCTGCAATAGGAGGAGTACCACCAGTATAATGTACTCGTATTTTCGCTATGCATTCTCAGATCATGTTAATACTATACGTCATATTAAAATTCTTATTTCTTGGGTAAGGGACGGCCTGATGGCCATGATACAGGGGTGCGCAACTGCTTTTGGCTATGGGTCACAATGTGGAAGCGCAGGTTAATGAAGGGCTGCACATTTTAGAATTACTGCATTTGAGAAATGTATTAAGTGTAGTACCATAAAATTCGATAAATGTAAAGTCAGTACAATAGTGGCAGTTTAATCAGCTTCTTTATTGTGCTAATTTCATTTGTGAATATTCACGTAGGCATCCAAGTGGAAATCCTCGATCACGCACTGGAAGGAAATCTCGGTTCAAGGCGGATTTTTCTCTCCTGTCGGCCAGCACAAAGCCCCTCAGCGGGCCGTATATGGCCTGCCGTCCGCTATTTACCCACCCCTGCCCTAATCAGATTACGTTGGTAAATAAATAAACAAAATAAATAAATAATTCACTCTGCTTAATTCGACTTCACTGCAGGAAGGGAAATAACTACAACGGTCCTCTTGCGGTATTTTGGTGTCCCATTTTTAATGATCGAAATGATCTTAAGAAATACGACCTTAAGCGCGTTTTCCGTGCACTTGCGAAATTGATGGTGCAGTTGTGATCGATCACGGCCTTGGCAAACGCTGTGTATGTCACACTCCATGCCAATGTTGTAGCCGGCCGCTGTGACCGAGCGTTTCTAGGCGCTTCAGTCCGGAACCATGTGGTTACTATGGTCGCAGGTTAGAATCCTGCGTCGGGCATCGATGGGTCTGATGTCCTTAGGTTAGTTATTTTTAAGTAGTTGAAGTCCAGGGGACTGATGACCACAGATGTTAAGTCCCATTTTGAACCAGTGTTGTAAGTCGACATGGACAAAGGTGCCTCGATCAGTCTGACAAATCGGCAGTAGAACACCGGTTTCTAAAGTCGGAGCCTCAGACGTCTCGTGAAAAACCGAAGTGTAATCCTCAGCACCATCGTTGTGAGACTGCGCTGCTAAGAAAGCCATAAATATACATACGGCAGACGGTTTCACCAACAGAGATGCAGGATTTCAATTAAGTGCTGCCCGTAACCCAGCACTGGCTGCCACTAAATTAAAACCGGAGAAACGGGAACCTTCAATAACAGACCCCTGGCAGCGCATTGCAGATATTTAATCTACATTTTCGCCACTCAGAGCAGATGGCGCCCGCACGAAGGACCTCGAGCAGGGAGGAGCTACGAACGCTACGTCAAAGGGGGGAGGGGATGCAAAAAAATATTATTCGATTAAAAAGCATTTTCTGCTGGCGAACAAAAACCATCCTGAACACGGTCGTGAAAAGAAACGCCTATGTTTCGAAAAAAAAAAAAGGATTTCTCGATTGAAAAATGGATGCCTAGATGAGATACCAGATGGAAGAGGACATTTTAAACAAAATTTATGCTCAAATCGCGCTATTCACGTACCACTAAGCTTGTGTGTGACATCTAAATCTATAATGGTCTGAATATACACAGTTAGATGGGCCCACTAATGCCATTACCATTGACTCTACGTGCAACGAATAACCTTACTATTAACACACGAGCTTAATGGGACGTGGCAATGTATGGAATGGGCTAATATACACTGCAACAGTTAATTTTATTTCCCGTTTAGATATATCCATCACATCGTTGCAACAGGATAAATTACTGGGAACGGAGGAAGTTTGGACTCACAGGCTAGTCAGTAAAAGACGGGTAGTTGGTAATTACAAACGATGGTAATTTATTTATTGTTAAGTCATATGATTGCCATGAAGAAACGTTTTCAACATACGAATTCACCGGTAACAGGGATAATGATACCATCTTAATTACGTGGTTTTATTGACTACATTAGTCAATAAAACAAGTTCATGAACATCGGAGTGCTGTATGGATATGGTTCGCGTCACCTATGTGGCACACATGGAGGCTGGTATCGAACAAAGCCAACAGGAACAATTCATACAAACTATCAGAAATCACTATACTACTTTTCAGAGATAGACGTGCTGTGAATCTATAGGTTTCCAGCTATTACTGTAAGGTTTGCATACGTAAATTGTAAATAATTCTCTTTTACTATAATGTAACAAACATGAATGAGCGTCCCGCACGAGTACTGAATAAGATTCTCGACTCTGTGTTAAAGCTTATCTGTAGTTCAGTAGCTCGCCAGTCACTTGTGCAGCGCAGGGGCATTCATATTTGAGGCGTAGCAAAGAGCAGTTGAGCTTTTATAGGAAATTTTAGATTTCTGAATCTGAGAGAAGTTATCTGTAATACTTTATTACCTAGACGAAAACTTGTCTCTAAACACTTGGTATTGATTTCATTTATAGACAAAATTTTTGAAGGAATTGTTCAAGGTAACAAATGCATGCGCAAGAATGAAATGTTTGTCAGTTTTGTGACGTCTCGTTGTCACTGCAGGCTTATACCATGGGAAGCAAGGAAAGGATGTTGTTTGGTGCCCAGTATCCTCCTCTATAACACAAATACATGCAAGTATTAACTGGGTTCTTTATTCATAAGAATAGAAAATTACTTAACTCACAATAGTCCAGATACAAGCTCTTCTGTAATAGTCAACGTTAGCCTCACGTTCCGCTATGTGCACTACTCTTGTCGCTAGGCACTGGCTGACTCTGAGCTAGAGGCTGAGCTAACTGCGACTGCGACTCCCACTGGCCTCCAACTGATGACTCGACTCGCTGGCTCCCTCGATGACTGACTGGAACTCGCTAGACCCTCCGGTCCGCAGCGGCCATCTAAATACTGGCTGCTGAGAGGGCATTGACAGCGCTTTTCTTGTGAGTCTGTCTTTGGCCTCCATCGATCTTCTCACAATCTCTTTGCCACATGGTGTGCTGGCAACAGCTTACGCCATCACAGTCAGCACAATTGTTGCAGGAAATTTTCGTCTCTCCGATAACTAATAACATTCACAACCAGTGTTTATTTGATCTCTTTATATTCTTCATGTCACAAATAACGCAACTGGTTGCTATATCTGCAATTTTTTCCTGTAATGAGAGAATTTTGTAATTGTTAGAGTCTTCTTATGTTGTGCAGTCTTTTTGCACAATAATCAGAGTTTAGATTTTTGAGAACAACTTCCCATAAAGTGAAGCACTCCTTCATCATTCTTAGTAAACTTCTGAATATTTTGTGGACTGTACATTGTACCTTATGCAACACGAAGCCACCTATAGTTTCTGAAAAGCAAAAAAACAAATTTTTTAATAAGCAGGCTATTTATCTTTAGCTGCTGCCTTTTCTGATTTCAATTTGCTGTTGAGAACGTCAGTACAACTGACACAAAACAGCATAATGAGTATGAAGTAAGTTATTTTTATTTCTTGGCCGATTGAAAGGAGTATACTGGGGTGTACTTAAATTTGACACCAGAATAAGATAAGGATATTAATTAATTAAAATGAAACTAGTATACTATGAACGATGAACGTCTCTGATAGGCTATATAATGCAGATCGCATGCATGACCGCAGAGCCAAAGATACTGCACTGCTAGTGATGGAGTAAGAGAGTGCTGGGCGCTCAGTTGTAGGTAGCTGTCTGTGAGGGAAAGACGTTGGAGTAGGCAGTTTCTTTGGTGTGTTGTGTGAAGCCACCAAGAGGTAGAGTAATGGACGTATCTCAGTATTGTTGAACCTGGAAGCAGAAGTCTTCAGGAAAAAAATTAAAGATTTAAATAATTATAATTACTGTTTTTCACAGTGCGTTAGTATAGATGAGTTGGCTGATAATTTGTAATTGTTGAGTCACCCCAGAATGTACGTGAACCGTTTTGATAAACAGTCTAGTCAGATATTTCATGTTTGTAATTCTTTTATGACTTTTTCACAGATCTATGTGTAATTTGATGATTTGCATTTACGTTGGATTGTTTAAGTTAGATAATACTTACTGTTTAAATCTCATTGTTTGTAAATCAGTTGTGAGTAATGTCGCTTCAATTGTTAGATGCTTTTGAAACGCCAAACTTAACTTGCAATATAATTTTGCTAAAAAACTGAGTGTTAGTAATTCACCATAATCAGTACCGAATCCCAGTCCAGGTCATATATTTTTAAAAAATTTGAATTTTCTTAAATGTCCTCGTATATCAGTCAAAAGAATTTCATGTGCATTTCAAGTATTATAGCCTGCATTGCACACTGCTGAGTCTGTACCTAGCATTTATATTTTTTACAAGAGACCAGAATATATCATGTTACTCCGTTGCTGCTTTAGAGGTAAGACAATTTAATTTATTTGTTATGTGCACAGGGTCCAAATTTATTAGTTTTTAACAGTGTCTTATGACTCAGTGCCTAAGGGGATGACTGTATTTGGCAGTGATTGCATTCCTTTATTGGTATTGGGAGCTGCATTGTCCAATCGATTCGTATCAAGTTTCACTAACAATAACACAGAGTATGCACACCACTTGCTGTTACAAGACGCTACACGATAATTCGAATTTAGTATCCATTCCACAGTTGAGACATTCATTTAACGTAATCGTAAAGTTTCTCATTACGTTTATTAAAAGAACATTATAAGATCTCGCGCCGTATTCTTGTGAGCATGTAGTTCATAGTCAGAATTTTCGGATATGTGCTTAGTAAGCAGATTATGTTAAAGTGAACAATGTAGATCATATCAAACAATGATGTTCTACCGAGGTGACAACAGTTTTATTTTGATTGTTTTTCAAGGGAAACTTCATGTTTCACCACAGAATTAGAGTTAAATAGTTTTCACTGTGTACTCTGTTAGTTACTTCTAGGACGTAATTCGATTTATTTTCATTATTTCAAATCCAACATTTCGCTTAGGTTAAAGTTTTCTTTCACAACACTTGACACGTGCACGACAGTGTCAACCAACAGTCAGCACTGCTCAGCAGTTGAACACGATATCTGAAGCACAGGTTAACTGAGGACAAAGTTCTGAATAAAGAATATGCACTACTTTCATTTCTAGATGGAGTTTGATAGAAACCTTACACACGTCGACCCTAATTATCTTTGATGCCCTTCTTGTTCTTCTGTGATTATGTAGACGGATTGCAACATGGCTTCTCAAAAGTGAGGCAGCTAGTCGTATATGTAGTAATATTTTTATTTTCTCTTTCAGCTATTGTAATTTCATTGTCATTTTGTGTGAGCTTTTGTGTGTTTTTTTTAATTACAAAAATAAAATTACTGCATGTGAAGATCTTTGTTACGTAGGCAGACAATAGTACATTCCGAGAAAGCAAGAATGTTTTTTTCCAATGCAGTCTGAGCGGAGTGACATGTGATCTAGCAACGAGAAACGCAGACGTGATATATTCGGCCAATGGCAACTTGACTGTTTCATCGACAACTTAAAATACATACAATATAAAAATAAATAGAGCTATGGCATCATATACCGTTCTGGTTCTGCTTTTTCTTCCATCAGAGATGTGGTTAGGATGGGATGTAAGTCGACATTTTGAACTGTTGCGAATGAAACAATGACATTGCTACTCTTGTTCGAGAAAAATATATTTCTCTTTTATACCGAAGATGTCGTGGTTTCCCCATCGCAATTACCAAGGGCATGGTACTGTTTCGACGTTACAACAGAACTTAATCCTAAAACATTAAAGTGATATTCTTACTAAACCATCGTAAACTTTACTACCCCATATTTTATTCAAAGAAAGTCACAATATATAATTTATGCAATAGTTAACTACAGTTACAGGGTCTCCGGGGTGTCCTGTTTTACACCCTATACTGACAGTTTCACTGCCCAGAAAGTTCGCGAGAATTACGAGTATTTACCAATTCCAATTGCAAATTCTAGTGGGGTTTAGTGATCTAGGGTTAAACTGCTGGGAGGGAAGCAGTGACTCCTATATTCTTTGTTGCTACAAAGACTTGTTTGTTGTTCTACGAGTTGGTAGAGATTTACAGGAATGTGGTTAACCTGTTTCGGCCTGTGTTCTTCGCATATCTCGCAATTTCCTATGGTGTTGTTAGGCTGGGACATATGAGCATAGTTTGACATGACAAAAGAAATCTGGACGTGGTGATATACTGATCTGAAGCGTAGTCAGACATCTAGGCACGGTTGGAAAGCAACAATTTGGTTGAGTTTGCGAAGCCAACGATGTTGAAGCAAAAAGCTTGCTTGTAGTGACAGAATGATCTGTGGTGTGACGAGAGGTCTAGTTTAGGTTGGAATGCAACAGTTTGGTCGTTAGTTGGCGATGTAAAATTTGGGAAATGGAATCATTACAAAAGCGGTGAAATCACTGAAAATCGGGTGTTCGCCGGAATTCAGCGAGAAGCGGAAAATTGCTTCTTTGAATTCACTGAATTTCAGATCAGGGAAGTATTGTTAAGAATAATAAAAGAAAAGGTCCACCCTGACTGCTTCAGTTCATGTAACACTCGGGGTACCGAACGCTTTCAGCACCTTAGAGCGAATCATAATCTGAACTTCGTATGTATGAAAAATCGTTCCGTTTCTATACAGGACGTGGACAGAATTTGCGGGACGTCAGAGGTGCCATTCCACGATATGGCAAAAAGACTAAACGTTTCCTGGGTTACGCAGCTGAGTATATTCTGTTGAGCACACCATCAGAAATAAATATTACATCACACTTTTATTGAAGCGGGTAAACTTTAACCGAGTAGCTGCCATGCAATAATTCTTTCGAAGGATGTTCCAAGCACAATTAGCGAGTACAAACTGATACCCTTTACGGAGGCCGGCGTCTTCAGTTGCATCAGTATTGCAGGTATGTTACACCATTTCTCTGCTTAGTAGTGTACATTTCGTACATTACATTGGAATATCTACTTTATTCGTGTTTCATTCCTCACACTTTTTCGTCGTTCGTATGTTCGTGCATTGAACATGCGATGCTATGATTGGTTGATTACATAATATATTGTGCTCTCATTCTGTGTAGTAATTGGCTGAGGAGATCAGGTATCTTGTGCTTATGTTGTGTATCAAAAGCACATCGTACAAAGCAATGTTGATTTCAAAGTTTCCGAAGCTATCTTGCCGTGTTTGGTGGATATCATATTTATATTTGCTTATTTCGTAATTACGCTGTTTCAGTGCTACAGCGCATTAAAGATCTTCTACAGCATATTTAGACGTGAGACAGGCACAACGCTCTGTGAAACATTTATCGAAATACAATCGTATCGGTTCAAAATGTCACCAGTCGAGAGCCAGGTAGCACTACCTACAGCAACCACCTGAATGTGTCAGGCACTTGCTTAGAGAAAATGGGACATACACAGTGTTATACGGTGGCAAACCCGAGATGTGTATTTGCAACATATTCGTTGGGAAAGCCTGCAAACATGACTGTTTTGTACGAGGGGCAAACATCCTGAATAATAACCGCTTGGCTGCTCTCATAACTAATTTATTTAAGGCCCCGTTTCGTAGCCTAAAACCACGTCATCGTGTTATATCTACTAAATTAGAATAAAGCGTTTGCTACTCTTGTGGTCGAGTTATAGTTACAGTCAATGTTGAGAAATAGAGCACGTTACGTGCATGTTAAATCATGGCACTAAAGTTGCAACTTGGGTAGGACCGAATGTTCCTTGTCTACGAATAAATGACGCAATTAGCGGATCGTCAAGTAAGCAGAAAGTCTGGATCCATTGTTCCTCAAACATGCCTAACTTTTTAACTATAAGAACCGTCAACGAATATCATCCCAATATAGTGCGACAAAAGACCAATAATGGGCTAAAACAGCCAGTCAGAAATTAAAAAGAGCCGCCATACATCCGGAACGGATTACAGTAGGCCGAACACATCCGGTTAACCATTAGATATGGGGGCACGATCCGTCCAGAGCGCCTAAAAAGTAATGCGAATGTGGGAAGTATCGAGAAGTTGGTAATAAAATCAGTATAAAGACAATAACTGATGGGAAAATTTGTGTCAAAATGACATACCATGCATCTCCATGTACTGCTGTCTGCTGTACTCTTATTTATGGCATGTCATTTTCATTGTCAATAGTATCCTCATTTTCATTATTTTTTAAGCTCCCTAGACTGATAGTGCCCCTATATCCAATGGTTAACCGGTTATGTTGGGTCTACTGTCTTCCAGTCCGGATTCACGGTAGGCGTTTCTAATTTTCAATTTTTGACTGGGTGCTCTAGCACATTATTGGTCTTTTATCGAAATAGTTTGGGATGATTTTTATTGACTGTTATTATTGTTATAAATACATTAGGTACGCTTGAGGAAGCGTGGATGACGACTTTCCGCTCACCTGACGATCTGCTAATTGCGTCATATACTTGTAGACAAGCAATATTCTGTCCCATCCATGTTGCAACTTCGATGTCATGATTAACCATGTACGTAACCTGCTTTATTTCTCACTATTCGACCACAGCTGTAACAAACACTTTTTTTCTAATTTAACGGATTTAGACTGATCGTGTGGTTTCTAGGCTATGAAAACGGTCATTAAATAAATAATTTACAAGAGTAACCAAGCGGTTATTATTCAAGAAACCCTACAAAGGCGCACATTTTAGTTTTCTTCACTTTTTATCCTTTCAGTGGAAAGAAACTTATACAATACGCTTTCTTACGCAAAGCAGCACATTCAAAATTATTTAGCGGACCAATATGACGGTTTGCTTATATTATTTTACTGGATGTACCAATACAACAAAAGCAATATTTCAGTTGTATGAAGGAAATGTCGGTGCCAGGCTCATCTGGTTCCCATATAACGCCCTGCTGCCGCTCGCGGATTTTGGGCGACGTGAGAAGGCTGTGGCTGGCGACTGCGTAGAACGACTGCTGGGGACCCTGAGCTTCTGCCTCCAGCAGCTCTCCAGCCCTCTGCTCCCTGGAGACTCCAGGAGGGATGCGGCCGTCGCTGCCCCAAAGAATGGATTTGCAAAGGCAGCCCATTTTTGACAGTAATGGCAGACCCGCAGCCCTGGGGACGAGCTGCATTCGAACCACATCCCTCCTGGCCGGCTATAGTCAGCCCTCCTGCCGCTGCCATGCGGAATAGCGTGCGGTCGTCTGAGCAGAGGGCTGCAGCGAATAGGGAAGAAACTGCGCGGGCTCTGCGCGCGTAAGGGAGCTCTAGGATTTCATGGAAGCGAATGGTACTACTGAAATTCTGAAGAGATAGAAAACTACTTACGAAAAGAAAGATGTACCTCCAAAATTAAAATAATTAACTGTTCCATTTCGTTCGGGTAAAAACTATGTAATATTTTTAACAATTACTGAAACGAGAATAAAACTGTTATTGGCATACTGCAGTGACAAAAGTCATGGTATAGCGATATGTACATATACAGATGGAGGTACACAAGGTTTAAAAAGGCAGTACAACGACGGAGCTGTCCTTTGTACTCAGATCAGTCATGTGAAAGGGTTTGCAACATGATTATGACCACACGACGTGACCTACGGACACGAAATAGGTGGATCTAGACACGTAGGACATTCCATTTCGGAAATCGTTAGGGAATTCAATATTCCGAGTCCTACAGTGTCAAGAGTATGCCGAGAACAGCAAAATTCAGGAATTATCTCTCACCGCTCAAAACACTGTGGCCGACGGCCTTCAGTTAACGACCAAGAGAAGCGCTGTTTGCGTAGAGTTGTCAGTGCTATCAGACGAGCAGTGAAATAACCGCAGAAATCAATGGGGGACGTACGATAAACGTATCCTTTAGAACAGTGTGTCGAAATGTGGCGCTAATGGGCTGTGGCAGCAGATGACCGAAGTAAGTGCCTTCGTCAACAGCACGACATTGACTCTGGATCCTCTCTTGGTCTCGTGATCATATCGATTGGACCCTAGAGGACTGCATAACGGTTGCCTGATCAGATAAGTCCCGATTTCAGTTGGTAAGAGCTGATGCTGTGGTTCAAATGTCGCACAAACCACACGCAGCTATGAACTCAAGTGGTAAACAAGGCACTTTGAAGGCTGGTGGGCGTTCCATAATAGTGTCGGTACTGTTTAATGGAATGGGCTGGGTCCTCTGGTCCAACAGGACCTATTATTGACTCAAAAGGCTTACGTTCGTATGCTTGGAGACAATGTACAGCCATTCATGGACGTCATGTCCCCAACCAACGATGGTATGTTTATGGATGAAATTGTGTCATGCTATGGGTACACAGTCGTTCGCGATTAGTTTGAAGAACATTCTGCACAATTCATGAGGACATATGAAACGTTTATTATTTTATTACTACTCGAAGAAGCTCCAAAGGCTGCCGAAAGTCAATTCATATTACACAGTGCAGATTACCACAAATACACGCAAGCACACGTTCACACACACACACACACACACACACACACACACACACACACACACACACTCTCTCTCTCTCTCTCTCTCTCTCTCTCTCTCTCTCTCACACACACACACACACACACACACACACACACAACACATGTGCACACACACACACACACACAAAACCGGGGGCCCATGACAGTATGTCGATCCAATCCATGTATGCCATGAATAAATGACTCATGAATTTTGGTAACTCCATCACCCTAAGACACTTCTGCCACAACGAAACAAAACGCTACAAGTTCAACATAAGTTAAATGATATTATGAACTAGAATGGCCACATGATGACATTCCACTGCTGGATACTGTTCCTGCTTTCATAGTAATTAACCTGTACCCACAAACAGCCACGGCTTCACCATGTCATTGTTCAGTCAAGCAATATTAATTTGTGAAATTTAACTGCTATAACCACAAAGTATGTAGTGATAGTTATGTTGTACAAAATTTTCTCAATGAACTTGTAACGTTAGCATCCTCCATCGAAGAGATGCTTGCAAACCACATGTTTAAGTGACCGATACCTACACACAAAAAGTTATATAAACCTTGCCATTGGTGGGGAGGCTTCCGTGCCTCAGCGATACCGATGGCTGTACCGTAGGTGCAACCACAACGTAGGCGTATCTGTGGTTCCTGAAGAGGGGCAGCAACCTTTTCAGTAGCTGCAGGACCAACAGTCTGGATGATTGACTGATCTGGCCCTGTAACAATAACCAAAACGGCCTTGCTGTGCTGGTACTGCGAACGGCTGAAATCAAGGGGAAACTACAGCCGTATTTTTGCCCGAGGGCATGTAGCTTTACTGTATGGTTAAATCATGATGGCGTCCTCTTGAGTAAAATACTCCGGAGGTATAATAGTCCCCCATTCGGATCTCCGGGCGGGGGCTACTCAAGAGGACGTCCTTATCAGGAGAAAGAAAACTGGTCTTCAACGGATCGGAGCGTGGAATGTCAGATCCCTTAATCGGGCAAGTAGGTTAGAAAATTTAAAAAGGGAAATGGATAGGTTAAAGTTAGATATAGTGGGAATTAGTGAAGTTCAGTGGCAGGAGGAACAAGACTTTTGCTAAGGGTTATAAATCCAAAATCAAATAGGGATAACGCAGGAGTAGGTTTAATCATGAATAAAAAAAATAGGAATGCGGGTGAGCTACTACAAACAGCATAGTGAACGCATTATTGTGGCCAAGATAGACACGAAGCAAACGCTTACTACAGTAGTACGAGTTTATATGCCAACTAGCTCTGCACATGATGAAGAAATTGATGAAATGTATGATGAGATAAAATAAATTATTCAGGTAGTGAAGGGGGACGAAAATTTAACAGTCATGGATGACTGGAATTCGAGAGTAGGAAAGGGGGGAGAAGGAAACATAATAGGTGAATACGGATTCGGGGTAAGAAATGAAAGAGGAAGTCGTCTGGTAGAACTGTGCACAGAGCATAACTTAATCATAGCTAACACTTGGTTCAAGAATCATAAAAGAAGGTAGTATACATGGAAGAATCCCGGAGATACTAAAAGGTATCAGATAGATTATACAATGGTAAGACAGAGATTTAGGAACCAGGTTTTAAAAACCAGGTTTTAAATTGTAAGACATTTCCAGGGGCAGATGTGGACTCTGATCACAATCTACTGGTTATGAACTGTAGATTAAAACTGAAGAAACTGCAAAAAGGTGGGAATTTAAGGAGATGGGAGCTGGATAAACTGAAAGAACCAGAGGTTGTACAGAGTTTCAGGGAGAGCATAAGGGAACAATTGACAGCAATGGGGGAAAGAAGTAAAGTAGAAGAACAATGGGTAGCTCTGAGCGATGAAGTAGTGAAAGCAGCAGAGGATCAAGTGAGTAAAAAGACGGGGGCTAGTAGAAAACCTTGGGTAACAGAAGAAATATTGAATTTAATTGATGAAAGGTGAAAATACAAAAATTCAGTAAATGAAACAGACAAAAAGGAATTCAAACGTCTCAAAAATGAGATCGACAGGAAGTGCAAAACGGCTAAGCAGGGATGGCTAGAGGACAAATGTAAGAATGTAGAGGTTTATCTCACTAGGGGTAAGATAGACACTGCCTACAGGAAAATTAAAGACACCTTTGGAGAAACGAGAACCACTTGTATGAATATCAAGAGCTCAGATGGAAACCCAGTACTAAGCAAAGAAGGGAAAGCAGAAAGGTGGAAGGAGTATATACAGGGTCTATACAAGGGCGACGTACTTGAGGACAATATTCTGGAAATAGAAGAGAATGTAGATGAAGACGAAATGGGAGATACAATACTGCGTGTAGAGTTTGACTAAGCACTGAAAGATCTGAGTCAAAAGAAGGCCCTGGGAGTAGACAACATTCCATTAGTAGTACTGACGGCCTTCGGAGAGCCAGTTCTGAAAAAACTCTATCATCTGGTGAGCAAGATGTATGAGACAGGCGAAATACCCTCAGACTTCAAGAAGAATATACTAATTCCAATCCCAAAGAAAGCAGGTGTTGACAGACGTGCAAATTACCGAACAACCAGTTGAATAAGCCAGAGCTGCAGAATACTAACGCGAATTCTTTACAGACGAATGGAAAAACTAGTAGAAGCCGACCTTGGGGAAGATCTGTTTGCATTCCGTAGAAATATTGGAATACGTGAGGCAATACTGACCTTACGACGTATCTTAGAAGAATGGTTAAGGAAAGGCAGACCTACGTTTCTAGCAATTGTAGACTTAGGGAAAGCTTTAGACAATGTTGACTGGAATACCCTCTTACAAATTCTAAAGGTGGCAGGGGTAAAATACAGAGAGCGAAAGGCTATTTACAACTTGTACGGAAACCAGATGGCAGTTATAAGAGTCGAGGGACATGAAAGGGAAGCAGTGGTTGGAAAGGGAGTGAGACAGGATTGTAGCCTCTTCCCGATGTAATTCAATCTGTATATAGAGCAAGCAGTAATGTAAACAAAAGAAAAATTCGTAGTAGGTATTAAAATCCATGGAAAGAAATAAAAACTTTGAGGTTCGCTGATGACATTGTGTTTCTGTCAGAGACAGCAAAGAACTTGGAAGAGTAGTTGAGCGGAATGGACAGTGTCTTGAAAGGAGGATGTAGGATGAACATCAACAAAAGCAAAACGATGATAATGGAATGTAGTCGAATGAAGTCGGGTGATGCTGAGGGAATCAGATTGAGAAATGAGACACTTAAAGTAGTAAAGGAGTATTGCTATTTGGGGAGCAAAATAACTGATGATGGTCGAAGTAGAGAGGATATAAAAAGTAGACCGGCCATGGCAAGGAAAGCGTTTCTAAAGAAGAAAAATTTGTTAACAGCGAGTGTACATTTAAGTATCAGGAAGTCGTTTCTGAAAGTATTTGCATGGAGTGTAGCCATGTATGGAAGTGAAACATGGACGATAAATAGTTTGGGCAAGAAGAGATTAGGAGCTTTCGAAATGTGGTGCTACAGAAGAATGCTGAAGATTAGATGGGTAGATCGCATAACTAATGAGGATGCATTGAATAGAATTGGGGAGAAGAGGAGTTTATGGCTCAATTGACCAGAAGGGACCGGTTGGTAGGACATGTCCTGAGGCATCAAGGGATCACAAATTTAGCATTGGAGGGCAGCGTGGAGGGTAAAAATCGTGGAGGGAAACCAAGAGATCAATACACAAAGGATTTTCAGAAGGATGTAGGTTGGAGTAAGTACTGGGAGATGAAGAAGCTTGCATATGATAGGGTAGCATGGAGAGCTGCATCAAACCAGTCTCAGGTCTGAAGGCCACAACAAAAACAACAACACCTCCGCCAACTCGCGCCATATAGCAACTCATCCACTTCCTACACCTTCGTTGTTAGCTCACTGGACTTGCAGTGAGGAGAACGGCGCTTCCTAACCTGCATCCAGCCATCCAGATTTACATTTTTCGTGATTCCCCTATATCACTTTACTTAAGTGCCGTAATGGTTCCTTTGAAAGGGAACGGCCGATTTCCGTCCACATCCATGACACAATCCGAGCTTGTGCTCCATCTCTAATGACATCGATGTCCAAGGTCTATTAAACACAATCTTCTTTCCTTCTTCCTTCCTACGTCTTCCTCTTGTCTCACTTGTCTCTCTTGGGATCCAAATCAATAAACACAAAATCCTATTCCACCACCAATTATCCCAACCATTAATTATCAATCGATGTAGCCTGTTGCGCTAATACTTCCACGCTTCATGCCTTATCCGTCCTCTCCCGTCGGAATTTCTGAAGGTCCCACTCCCCAACGTTGAATTCTGCCCCGAGATATACCCCTGTTTCAAACACTAATCACAACGCTGCACCTCATACTGTCCTTCCATTTTTCTCCCTCCCCCTTCCTCAGTGAGCTTTAGTCGTTATCTATGTTTCCTTTGGGATCCATAGGCATAGTCTTTATTCCATCACAAACATAATCATTTTCGTGCATCGTCATAATACCATAGCACCTTTCAGATTATCATCAGTGATTCTTATTACCTGTTATATAAAATCATCCACAACGTTTTAAAACATCGTCAATATTGTCCATCAATGTTAGTTTTTTTAAAAAAAATCATTTATTGTCATGTGTTTTAAGTAAAACTCATAAGTATTATACACAAATATGCTTTTCCAAATTCTTCATTTATTGTGATTTTTTATCTATTAAGAAAATGTTTCCGAGTTGTACTAACTTTGGCTATAGAGCTGTTTCATCAGCTGCCAGGCTGCTCCTTTTTAAGGAGGAAATAACAACAAAGAAAAAAAAACTACCTTCATAGAACAGTTTCAAAGAAAGATTTGTTAAATGTACTCTAGCGGTGAATCTGAAAAGTAAAGCTAACGCCATCCCTTCAGCAAATGTGTACTCATAAAATTAATACCTTGTTATTGTACGCCAGCGAGAAACTGTTATTATATATTCTGGGGATATTCTCAAACACATTCCCCGTCATAATAAAAAGGAGCCAATACAAAAATAGAACGTAAAACATAATTATGGGTCAAGATTTCACATACGACTGGCGCAACACACGTAGTAGTTATCTTTAGCCAAAAATTAGTGGGGAACCAGTTTAATAAATACACCGTGACATAGAGAGACTTCTGCCAAGCACTTATACGTAGCATATCTGCCTTACATATCAGTTGTTTATAGCAACCATACATGACAGTCATCCTGTGTAGACTGAAGCTCGGATATAAAACAATAAGTTAAACAGCTATAAAATGCGATTGCGAAAATTGAATCCTTGTGAAGTTCTATTGGAGATTCGATACTCATACACTCTGCTAATCAGAGCTGTAGCATTAAAACAAAAAGCGTAGGTAAAGTATAAGACAATCTGAACAATTTGCCATACATCTTGCACGACATAGACAATGTATTAATTAAAAAGATAAACTGCCATATGCGTTAAACTGCCGGCCGGAGTGGCTGAGCTGTTCTAGGTGCTACAGTCTGGAACCACGCGACCGCTACGGACGCAGATTCGAATCCTGCCTCGGACATGGATGTGTGTGATGTCCTTAGGTTAGTTAGGTTTAAGTAGTTCTGAGTCGAGGGGACTTATGACCTCAGAAGTTAAGTCCCATAGTGCTCAGAGCCATTTTCTTACGTTAAAGCTGGCAGCGGTGGTCTCGCGGTTCTAGGCGCGCAGTCCCGAACCGCGCTACTGCTACGGTGCAGGTTCGAATCCTGCCTCGGGCATGGATGTGAGTGGTGTCCTTAGGTTAGTTAGGTTTAAGTAGTTCTAAGTTCTACGAGACTGATGACCACAGCAGTTGAGTCCCATAGTGCTCAGAGCCATTCTTGCGTTAAACGCTGTATGCATTTCATTACATGGTGGCTCAGATCCTCACCTGGTCAACTACATTTAGATTTCCCGTTCTTTCTCTAGCCACATAAGGTGGATGTCTCGATGGTGCATGTGAAGGGGCACGAACTATTTCCTCCCCAATTCTAACTTGCGCTCCCCCTCTAACGGTATTCCTTCTTCTCCTGATTATCATTTACAAGGAATCAGAAAAATGAATTAAAGCAAAACAGACCAGTATGTAATCGCATATTCCAAATTTTTTATCTTTTATTGCTATAGTACTTCTGAAAATAAAGTACACGTTATTTTGGCGGCTAAGTTACTTTTACTGAATGCAGCACTACACTTCAAAGTGAGATATATACATGACACCGTTTTTCAACAAAGTGACCAAAACTCTGTAAATAACGGTCGAAGTTTTCTACCAGTCTTCGAATGTCTCGATGAGAGAAATCCGTTTCTTGGTCACGGAACCATTCTAGAATAACTGTGTGAACGTGATCATCACTGGACCACTTCTCCGTCTATTCTCCCCTTCCTCCTCCCCCAAAAATGTTCTTTCAGCTTCCACACTTACTTCACCTCTAGAGTACATTACCAGTTGCCATGCTATTTCAATTGCACATGTGGTCCAACTGTTATCCGTGCCCTAGCAGAACTTTGTCTTCAGTGAAACAGGAACAACGCTTTTATCGCGCGACGAAATGTGTAACTTAGTTTCTACAGTCCGTGTGTACTTTCCTTTCTCCTCCAGGTGTTTTGACCTACCTTGCAGAAGGAGGATCGCCGTTTCTACATCACTATACAAACCTGAAGTATTCTTAATCTGTTTCATGCGGCCAGTCCTAACATCCTACTTTACTGAACAAAATAATAAGGAAACGACGGAAATGGCTAATTTGCGTATTGCTGTATATAGTAGATATTCTCCACTCAATTACAAAAATATAACTGCAGTATACAACTCCAACAACACGCATTACAGAATATTCTACATGATTCAAAAAAAAATTTTATAAGTAGCTGCTGGAACATTATGTCTGTATTTTTGTGTGTGTATTGATTTCCGAGCAATAAAACTGTGTGTACGTTTGTCGTCGCACAACCGTTTGCCTTAATGTTTACAGAAGTCATTAAGTCCTGATCCTGCGTAACCAGTGCTTGTAGCGCCAAGTTGAGAAGGGCACCAGATGTTCAAGTGCAAAATTTGCTTACAAAACTTGTATCTCATTGGTAGCGAAACCTAACACGGTTAAACATATATCACCAAATAAGCAAAAACGTTGCACAGCCATCAGTATCAAATATTTACCTAGGTGGTGTAGGTGTGTTTGAAATGTAAACTCATAACTGAGATCATATTTCACCCAGGGTCAACTTTCACAAGAGATGACGTTAAGTGTTACAGTTTAATGCAGCTCGTATCGGTTATAGAACGCGTCTCATGTGACGCCCTCACATTTGGAGTAATACTGCAGCAGTCTCTGCAGTGAGCTACAAATTGCTTCCAACACCGCTGGATGATTTCGTTTACCTTGAAAAGACTGTACAATTAGCTGCTCCAAATCTTCAACCGTGTTTTGCACAGTAAATGAAAAAAGCTGTAGGAATAGTACGTGATTTCCTTAATATAATCTTTCTGTTTCCCATGACACACAAATTTGTGTTTTCTTTTCCAGTTTCATAAAGAAAAGTTTTACCCATGTCTATCAATTTTCAACTGTTTTTATAGAAACCTTGCTAAAATATAATTACTTACTGGTGAGTTTTTTCGTATAACATACAACATACACAGCAACAGAACCACGACTACTCGTCATTCGTCATTCGGCAGAAAAGGCGAAACAAGTGAGAAAGACATAATGTTGATTTTATTATTAACCTCTGCTTACACAATTTTTAGGAGATGAGCACCGAAAACGTCGAGAAGATGTATCATCTGTAACGACGCTATCAAAAATTGGTCGCCGCAGTTCTGCTGGAATCTGAGCAACGTTTTCCTGTATAGTGGCCTTCAAATCAGGTAGGGACCAAGAGTGTCCCTGGTAAACGCAATCATTCAGATATCCCCAGACCCAGAAGTCGGATGAATTCATATCAGGAGATCTTGCATCTGGATAACCTCTGGATGTAAAATTTTCAGGTATGGTTGCATTTAGTAGATCTTTCATTTGGCCAGCGACATGAGATGTTATCCCATCTCGTGTGAAAACAGCGGTTTACACGCAGTTGTGCCCTTCCAAAAGGGGAGTCACATGCTGTACAAGGAGGCCTCGATAATGCGCACGCGTCATGGTACACCTGACAGACAATCTGTGTGTATTATCTTCAAAGCAGAACGAACCGAAGATAAAGCTGGCCTTGAATTCACACCACACCCTCACATACGGCAATTGCACTGGCTCTTCGTGGAGAACACGCAGTTTTACAGCGCCCAAAATTTGTCAGTTCCGTGCATCCACTGCACCCTGTAGTGTACAATGTGACCTGGCACTCGATAGAATGTTGTCTAGACTCACGTTATCAACTTCGATCCGTGCCAGAAACTGAAGAGAAAATTCAGAACGTTCCTGCTGATCATGGAGTTTCTGTTCCTACACCGTCCGGATCTTGTTCGGATACCAGTGTAATGGTTCAAATGGCTCTGGGCATTATGGGACTTAGCATCTGAGGTCATCAGTCTCCTAGAACTTAGAACTACTTAAACCTAACTATCCTAAGGACATTACACACATCCATGCCCGAGGCAGGATTCGAATCTGCGACCGTAGCGGTCGCGCGGTTCCAGACTGAAGCGCCTTCAACCGCTCGGCCACAGCAGCCGGCAGCAGTGTAATACAGACAGCGGAAGTTATCGTGCTGTCCGCCGTGAGATGAACAATTTCGTGACACTGGAGAAGCATTACCACTAACCGGAGTACGTACTGCACAGTCAGTTATCGCAACAGCAGACTCGTCAATTACTTTCACCAGTTCTTTTTCTTGGAGCCACACCAAGCTCACCCGCTGTTTCGAATAACATTATCATAACATATTCATCATCCGTTTGACCTATTGCAGCGCCATCTAGCGGGCCAACCATAGCGCCATCTGGTTTCCCCCTTCAAGCTATACGACTTTCGTTCTTTGTACCTAGTTTTCTCGATTGATGCTTAATTCGTGAGATATTTGACCCCTTCATTATCAATGGACCACCCTGTATATATAGCACTCGCGAAGTAATAGAGACGGTGGCTTAGCAATCATACAGAAATTCTAGAAAGCACTCTGCCGTATCATTGGCTGATGGCGCCACGAGATCGAAGCGATGGGACGTTTTGTTTATGTGACAAGCCGTCGTCGACAGCAGTGGTTTCGAACTCAAGTAATTAACTGAAATGCACTGAAATTACGGAAAAATCTCGGAAGAATGCGAAATTCATGGAAAATACGGAAAACGGAGGAAAAATAAGACATAAATACGTTCACATTACGGGAATTGAGCTGCTAAGAACGACAACGTTTTAGGCAGAGTGAAAAAGTTAGGAGCAAAAAGGAAGATTTTTACCACGTGACAATCAGCATCCGAAGATTTTTTTTTTCTATAAATAAGAGACGACATGCTTCCGTAAGTTGTGTGTGCCTATAAATGGTGGATCGACATCTTAATATAGATAGATTAAATTTACACTTACAGCTATATGCTTACTTCGCATATAGAGCGATGGAAAAATACTGACTATATGCCTCCATATCACTTCAATCTGCCACATACACAGGGAGAGATGAACATCATAACAACATCAACTATGTTACAAACATTGTAAAATGATACGTAGCATAAACCTGATATACACAACTCCTCTTTGGTGCTACCTTAAAACTCTTCATAGGCGACGAAGCGTTTGGCTACTTTAAGAGAGTTCAAGACGAGGATTCATCGTATGACGGAAGTAGAGCATACTCTAAGCATTCCGACAGGAGTCAAAAATGAGCTTCATATTCTAGTCCTGTAATGCTGGACGCCAGATATTAAACTGATATGAACAGATTTTTTTTTTTTACATTTAGAGAAAATTCCGCTTATGTCACATTGTTGTACAGATTTTCACAAAAATAAGGATATGTTAGCAACGTGAAAATTCTTGTATACCCCAATTGCTTCCGTCTTCGAAAACAACCCGTATAAAAGGAAGTCTGTTCGGCCTCTGAGCGAACGGTGTGGCTGGATATGTGTGCACAACTGCCGGTATGGCTGGCGTGGGTGCAGGTATCTATTCGTCTCCCGGGCGGTGTGGCTGGGCTCGCAGGCACGGGGAAGGAGGTTCGCACTTCTCGATCGCGAGCGTGTGAGGTCGGAAAGTGTTTTTTTATGAGAAATGTTTATGCATACATGACCTTGGATATTTTAAGCGCTTCTATTTGTTTGTGTTGGATATTTAATTACTTGATTTGGGAAATTTTTTGTGCGATTTTCAAACACTGAAAATATGTTTCATTATGATTAAGCGTCAATATTATGCGGAGGAGAGTGTTTTAAGCAATTTGTTTGATTTCTGTAAAGTTCAAATTTTTTACAACATTTCTGGTGAAGAACAGCGTTTCTTTCAGTAGTTAACAATGGACATAATCAGTCTCAAACCGCAGTACACATTTATTATTGTGGTTGCCGGTTTTGGTCAGTTTTTGACCATCTTAAGATCTCATGCCACGATGTTGATGGTGAACACAGCGGCTATTATGACTCCACAAATATCAATTGCTTGATAGGGTAGTGCAGATTGACTATTTTGCCCCATTTTTAATACCGCAATACTGACGTCAATAGAGTGGCCTATTTTTTCCAACTCAAATAAAGATAATCTGAGCACAACATTGCCCACAGTCAGATAATTATTTTAATTAATGTTTAAGTAAATGAACAATATACAGCTCAAATCAAATGCCCATTTTGTGCCATGAGCTCCGGCCCAGTGCAGCAGCTCAGCACAGACTACATCTAATTTCTGCCATTTTCCAGATGGAGTCATGAAAGGGGAAGTAGGGCAGTGGTTGGAGACTCGTCTCCTTAAGACTGATTAAATAAACTATGCGAATTGAATTGAACATTATATTATCACATTCGTTTCAATTTCCTGTCATGACAGCCGTTCTGTCCACCACTAACTAACCTTTTTTCCATTCAATTCACAAGTGGGTGATGGGAGGGGATGTGAGGGTTGGGATGGGGAACGTGGGGGCGGATTGGAGGACTGGGGGATTTCCCATGTTGGGGAAAAGGTGGTCAACTGAATTGGGGAGGGTTGACAAAAGTAAGTGTCTCTTTTTCCAGACAGGTATGTGAGGCGGAGGGGGAATTGGAGGAGGATTCTCAGAATGGTGGATAATCACCAGGGAGTCATAAATCAATTAGCATAGCAACAGACATCCTCAGGGAGCCATAAAGATATTAGCATAATAATTGGTTAATGTCATACATCAAGCAGCTCTCACAATTTAACTTATTACCACATGAATTTGATATTAAAAGAGTGCCAAAACCCTATTTGCTCCTCTACTGTCACTATTCTCATTTATACCAGTTTTTGTTGTCGTCAACTATCGCACTGTGCAAAGTATATTGTCAATTACCTTCCAGCAAGTCCCAACGGATTGTTTTGAGAGGAGCCATATTACCTGCAAACCTTAGCGTTATCATTTATCCACTTACCATCTTTAAACACGTTTCGAAATTTTGTTTCGTTTCTCGTTCGTGATGGAATTCATATGATTTTTATGTGTTTACTCATTGATTGCCATATTCAGCCTGCCGATACTGAAACAGGAAATATATCTAACGAAAATTATTACAAAACATGTTTTACAGACCTTCTCATTTTCTATGTTTACACTATGTGATCAAAAGTACCCGGACACCTGGCTGAAAGGGACTTACAAGATCGTGGCGCCCTCTATCGGTAGTGCTGGAATTCAATATGGTGTTGGCGCACCCTTAGCCTTGATGACAACTTCCACTCTCTCAGGCATACGTTCAATCAGGTGCTGGAAGGTTTCGTGGGGAACAGCAGCCCATTCTTCATGTACTGCTGCACTGGGAGAGATATCAATGTCGATCGGTGAGAGCTGGCACGAAGTCGGCGATTTAAAACATCCCAAAGGTCTTCTATAGGATTCATGTCAGGACTCTGAGCAGTCCATTACAGGGATGTTATTGTCGTGCAACCACTCCGCCACAGGCCGTGCATTTTGAACAGGTACTCGATCGTGTTGAAAGACGCAATCGTCATCCCCGAATTGCTCTTCAACAGTCGGTAGCAAGAAGATGCTTAGAACATCAATGGAGGCCTGTGCTGTGATAGTGCCACGCAAAACAACAAGGGGTGAAAGCCCCTTCCATTAGAAACACACCACAAGATAACAGTACTGCCTCCGAATTTTACTGTTGACACTACATACCACGGCAGATGACGTTCTTCGGGCATTCGCCGTAACCACAACCTGCCATCGGATCGCCACATTGTGTACCGTGGTATGTCACTTCCCACAACGTTTTTCCACTGATCAATCGTCCAATGTTTACGGCCTTACACCAAGCGAGGCATCGTTTGGCATTTACCGGCTTGATGTGTGGCTTGTAAGCAGCCGCTGGACCATGAAATCCCAGTTTTCTCTGCCTCGCGCCTAACTGTCATAGTACTTGCAGTGAATCCTGCTGTAGTTTGGAATTCCTGTGTGGTGGTCTGGATAGATGTCTGCCTATTACACATTACGACCCTCTTCAACTCTGTCCGTCAACAGATGAGGGCGGCCTATACGCTCTTGTGCTGTACGTCTTCCTTCACGTTTCCACTTCACTATCACATCGGGAACAGTGGACCTAGGGATGTTTAGGAGTTTAGAAATCTCCCGTACGACGTATGACACAAGTGACACTCAATCACCTGACCACGTGTGAAGTCCGTGAGTTCCGCAGAGCGCTCCATTCTTCTCTCTCACGATGTCAATGACTACTGAGGTCGCTGATATGGAGTACCTGGCAGTAGGTGGGAGCACAATGCACCTAATACGAAAGACGCGTGTTTTTGGGGGTGTCCGGATACTTTAGATCACATAGTGCACTTGCGGCTTAGTTGCCTATGTATTCTTGTAATACAGTATTGCCGCCGTGATTGTAATTATCTATGGAGATAATAATAATAAGATATATGTTGTTCAGAATAACAATAATATTATTTTAACAACTCTGACGCTATGTTTGATTTCATCAAGGACAGTGGTAGGGTACAAAATACAAATTATAGAGGTCATAATCTTTAAGAAAGAGAAGGCAGGCTGTTTCAATAACGGACTCTGAAGACGAAGCGATGAAGAATTGAGAGCGACTGGGGAGGGTTGTCTAGAATGAGATGCACAGAGTATGTATGGGATATATATATCCAACAGCAGTAGAGCACGAACAGGCAGATTTTTTTGCTTCATGTCTTTTCGACCGATAGCACGAACTCGTCGAAAAACCGGGATTTAAAAACGTTGCAGTCCATTCAAGCAGAATTCTCATTGCAGTAATAAACCGGCAAGGATGATAAGTTTATATTTTTGACTGCGCTTGGCTTTTTAAATTTGACAATGACGAGCAAGAGGAGCTTGTGAGTACCATCTGCGTTGCTACAAGGAATGACAGTCATTCTGTCTTTCATAAGTTTAGTTCCTACCACGGATTCATTTGAAGCTGCGAGCGTTTTTGTTGGCAACATTTTAAAGTTCAGCCCTGTCTTGCCGATGTTATACCTTGGCAGGCTAATAGTTCATTTTCTTCTACAATTTCTTGAAACTTAACAGAAAACGTCTTAGCAGTTGCGGCATCGGCAGATAGTTTTTCACCGGAAGTAGAAACAAACAGGACACCAAGACGAGTTTTCCAACGATCAATCCAGCCTTCACTTCCAGCAAATTTACTTTCGGCTTGCAGTTGTTTGTGCAAAACTATCGCCTTTTGTTTGAGAGTTGGCCCGGATATCGCAGTTCCTTTCCTTCTTGACAAAACCACATCCACAATCCGTTATCAAGCAGTTCAAGTTTAGGTTTTTTTAATGTTTTGCGATTCTTCAGAATGTTTTCACAATCAATCGTAAATGTATAGCATTCAATGTCTTTCCACTTCTTCCTCTAATCCTTAACTGCCGTAACACCCACATTCAGTTCGTTTGCAATTTTTTACAGCGATTCTCCTTCGTCCAGTCTTTTTGTAGCATTGCTAATATTTCATTTAGTGGAAGAGTTACGTGTTTACGTTCGAATCCAGACGTGTTGAAAAACAGACACCTGTACACACAATGAATCTACAATAATAAATACTGTAGAGAACACGGAATAAAGCAACCAACGACGTTTTTTAATCCCAACAAAGGATAAAACTGCACAATAACGTACAGTGTAACAATATGCACAGCGATAGACACCTCAACAATGGCCCGACAGGCGTCCAGTCAGTGACAAGTCGGCACAGGCTCGCGAGCCTGAGCGTGGTCGGGTTAACCGGAGTGACCGACCATCCAAGGTCGGATTAGAGGGGTTCTACTGTAGCGATCTTTCACCATTTGACACTGTCGAATCCTTTTTCTAGATCGATAAGAACTATGAACGTCTGTTGATTTTTCTTGCGTCTCTCAAGGCACTTGCCTTTCCTAAGGCCAAACTGATCGTCATTCAACTGATCCTCTGTTTTAATATCCATTCCTTTGCATATTATCCGTGTCTGCAACAGTGATCCAAGAGCTGTTAAACAGAGTTGCGATGTTTCTATCACTTATGTGGCCTTACTGTCTTCAGGATTACGCTGTCATAATCATCTCCCTTTCAAGAATTAGACTGTTGCCCGTTTCGAACCCACAAACGAAATCATTACTATCTTTTCTGAGCTCTTCCAATACCTCTTCTCACAATTGGCTTGTAGCTCATGATCATCGGGGGAATTCAGCAACCTGACATTCTCATGGAATGATGTCTCCGGCCTTCACGATCTTTTTAATTTTTTTATTCGTGTTGAAAATAGTTTATTGTGTTCTAACATGTTCCGTTTTGTGCTGTACTTCGTCTTCCTTAGGATCCTCATCTCTCCAGCTTCTATCATTTTATTTTTATTTTTAGGGTTTCGAGCCTAATCTGTAAAAACAGAATCCTTATTTCATCGCTTTGTTGTCCGTGCGTGTCTGTCCGTCTGTCCAATAGTTAAGAAACGTTTTTCTGAGTAACGAGTAGACTTAACAACTTCAAATTTATGTAACACATTATGATCTACGGTCCCTTTGGGATAGAAAGGTTTTAAGATTATAAGCCAGTGCAGTCAAAAGATTCAGCAGCGTATGTCACATATTTTGATACTCGAAAATGCACTCATGGAAATCTATAGGGTGCTTCGTGTTGACCAAGAATCATGAAGTTGACAAAAAGCAAAGTTTCTCAGTAAAAGTAAAGGTTCAAATGGTTCAAATGGCTCTGAGCACTATGGGACTCAACTGCTGTGGTCATCAGTCCCGTAGAACTTAGAACTACTTAAACCAAACTAACCTAAGGACATCACACACATCCATGACCGAGGCAGGATTCGAACCTGCGACCGTAGCGGTCACGCGGTTCCAGACTGAGGCGCCTAGAACCGCACGGCCACACCGGCCGGCTGTAAAGGGAAATATCCGAAATTGTTAATTTATAATAATATCACACGAAAAAATATTTATTTTGTCATTTGTGACCCGCCTTCAAAATTGAAATTGAAACATTTTCGAAAGTCTTTGGATCCCTGGGTGGTTTCTTTTTGCCCTTTATGGCGCAATTTATGCTAAAGGTACTACAGGCAGCTTGGAAGTTGAGTATTTTATTTTCAATATCAATGCCAAAATCAAAATCTCGCCGAGATTCTCGATTCTCGGACTGTATGAATTGTTTGTATACATAATTAAGTTTTTGCGGAACACTCGGACCTGGCGAAGAAAGCAACCGCCATCACTTCATAGAATTTCTTGGTGGTCTCTTTTTGCACTTTATGGACCAATTTTCGCTACTTGTACCACAGGCAACTAGGAAGTTGTGTATTTTATTTTCAATATCAATGTCAAAATAAAAACTTACAGCAAAATCAAGACATATAAAAATTTGTTGTAAGATTTTTTTTTATCTGACTGGGTATTTTTCTCAGAATGCTATTGTTTTCGTTCCATTACCAGATTGCACTGTCCGAGCTAATTATTCGCAACTGACGATACGCTTGTGGACGGAACTTTGAACATCACTCCTCCTCGTTTCTTTGTCATACTGTCAGTGACTTCCTTGCGTCCACAAACGCCGAGAAACTATTCTGTGTTTTACATATTCTTCCTTTCATCATTAAATTCACCTCCTTCATTGGTACCATTCGTTTCGTAAATTACACGTATCTTCGTCGTACAGATTTTTTTCTTTTTTTTTGTTATTTTTCCCTTCCGTTTCTATTATCTTAGTCTAGATATCCGTCTACTGTCGTTAGACGACAGATAACCGTCGCGTTTATAAGATTTATTAAACGTGCGGAAAGGCGCAAAGTAGCCCTCAGTTTCACACTCCGCTGCATACGTCACAAGATAGCGCTGCAGTGCCAGCGCTGAAGTTTGTCCTTCAAAGTACTGCCTCCGTGTGTAAAGGGCCGAGCTAGCATTACAACACAAACGCGCAACACACGAGAACAAGGGAAGCCAGGCCGCAGCAGGCGGCGCGGCCGTGCGGCAGATGTGTGCATCAGAAACGTCCGCTGCCGACGGCTGCACGCTCCACTGCTGTCTCTATCTGCGTGGGACAGAGATAGCCGAGCTGGCGCCGCACCGAGCGGTGTCGTACTGACTGCTGAAGCTTTAGCTGCGCTCTGGCAGCAGGTTTCAGCCGTCAAGCGCATGCGCAGGCCGGAAATGGGAACGACGTGCAGGACAGAACAATAGGGAGATCACGGGGTCAAGATCCCGACCCTTCTCCCAAAAAAACATATTACTGAAAGAGTTAATACAAGGGACACTCCAAAAGAAATGGACCTAATTTTATTTTAAATCCATCTTTTATTCTACATGTTTGGAAGTTTTATAGTGTGTAGATACATCCCTTAGGAACAATATTGTCGTTTCTCCACATAATTTCCAGCCCTCTCTACTGCCTTACGCCATCTTGGAACCTGAGCCTGTATACCCGCACGGTAAAATTCCGGACCATCCTCTTGGACCCACGGTTTGGCAGCGCGCACAAGGGAGTCGTCATCTTCAAACCTTTTTCCACGAAGAGAGTCTTTCAGATTCCCAAAGATATGATAGTCACATAGAGCCAGGTCAAAACTGTAAGGCGGGTGTTTCAGTGTTGTCCATCCGAGTTTTGTGATCGCTTCCATGGTTTTTTGACTGACATGTGGCCGTGCATTATCGTGAAACAGCAAAAAAAAAAAAAAAACTACTTTGGCCGATGTTGTCGAACACGACTCAGTCGAGCTTGAAGTTTCTTCAGTGTCGTCACATATGCATCAGAATTTATGGTGGTTCCACTTGGCATGATGTCCACAAGCAAGTGTCCTTAGGAATCAAAAAGCACCGTAGCCAAAACTTTTCCAGCAAAAAGTATGGTTTTGAATTTTTTTCTTGGGTGAATTTGCATCATCCGACTCCATTGATTTCCTCTTCGTCTCTGACGAAAAATGATGGAGCCATGTTTCATTACCTGTCACAATTATTCCTAGAAATTCTTCTCCACCATTCTCGTACTGTTCCAAAAGTTCGCTGCATACCGTTTTTATTGTTTCTTTGTTAGCCACTGTCAACATCCTGGGAACCCTCCTGGCACCTTTCAGTATACTGCAAACACTTCCTTCCCCTATCCTAACGTATCGTGACAATTCGTTCACTGTGATGCGTCTGTCAGCATTCACCAATTCGTTAACTCTCTGCATATTGTCTCGAGAGTGTGCAGTACGAGGCTTGCCACTGCGAGGACAATTCTCAATAATTCCGTGCCCGCTTTCATCACGTAACCTGCTTGCCCACCGGCTGACTGCAACGCGATCGACAGCAGTATCTCCATACACCTTTTTCAACCTTTTGTGGACGTTCCCACTTTCTCGTTTTCACAGCACAGGAATTCTATGACAGCACGTTGCTTCTGACGAACGTGAAGTGTAGCAACCATCTTGAAGACAAGCTCTGACAGCGCCACTTACGGGAACAGGTTGAACTAAGTTTGAAAACAAGCGGGAAGGATTTATCTACACACTGAAAAACTTTCACACATGCATAATGAAAACAGTATTTTTACAAAAATTGTGTGCGTTTCTTTTGGAGTGATTCTCGTAGTTTTGCATCCTGCCTCTAGAAAATTCCGTATTTCTCAGCTATCTTTTGGAGAACAGATTAGCATGAAAGCAGAGAGTATATAAAATGCGCGTACGCAGCAGCCCAAAGAGCGACACAGACTGGATTCGGCCTAACGTTGGTCACCAATATATTAGCATTCGGCTTCCCCTCCACGCCAAATGGAGCGATTGGGGCCAAAGGACTCCATCATGTGGAATCACATTGCCTCTGATTACTTGACGTCGCTCCCATTTTATTATTGTTGTAACAATACAGTAGCTTTTTCGCTGGTCGATATTATGAGGCAAGAAGAGGATTTAGCACATGTCGCTTCATCAGATCAGCATTTATTGTACTGCAAGAAACTTACTGTCACAGAAAGAAGAAGGAACGACGTTGGCGGACGACTTACCAAAACTGGATTGAAACTGGATTGATATATTGGCTACTTCATATTTTTCCCTAATGAGAGTTAGGAATTCTGAATTTTGTTTGAATTGTGCAGGCTCTAAAATTTCCAAATACAACACCTTTTATTTTAGGGGAGCTGGACCTGCAGCAGAAAGTCAGTAGTCACTCACAATTTTGTCTGTTTCTCCTTGTTGTTCATGGTGAGAAGGTATCAATCAAGACACCATTTTCTGTTCCAGATCGTGCATCTAGCTTTCTAATATCGAAGTTATTCCCCTACAAGCGTCTAGACCTTTCAGTTCTCTATCAGGTCTCTAGATGAACGGTTTTTAAATAACGTGTGCAAATCACATGCAAAAATGCTCGTTCACGATGGACAGACATAAGGGACTGATTTCTTGGTTAATTTTTAATTCTCGACTACGTAAATTTTATTTCTTAATTTTAATTTCATTTTAATTCGTTTTTGGTCGAGGGTATGCAGATTTTCGCATGTGGGTTACACAAACTAGCCTCTTCAATTTTTAACGTTGTGGCCGAGCGGTTCTAAGCGCTTCAGACCGGAACCGCGCTGCTGCTACTGTCGCAGCTTCGAATCCTACCTCCGGCATGCATGGGTGTGATGTCCTTAGGTTAGTTAGGTTTAGGTAGTTGTAAGTCTAGGGGACTGATGACATCAGGTATTAAGTCCCATAGTGCTTACAGCCATTTGAACCATTTTATTCCATTTTTATTGGTGCCTGAAATAGTGTATGACGATAGACGGGAAATACTGTCCACTATATGACACCTATCACAATATTCCGTACGAGAGCTCTTTGAAGCGGATATCGTATCATTTGAGTGTAATTAGATATGCATCTCTTGCCAGTAAATATGTTATATCATGTTATGGCTTAAAGGCAAACGACGGCACGCCAGTCGGGAACGATAGAGAAGAGATGGCTGTGAGAAGACGTCAGCCAGTGGCATGCTGACCGACCCCTCTTCAGGACGACAACGCGCCAGCAGCGGCCCCTATGCGAAGAGGACTTAAGCACCGCTTACGACTGGTGGCGGCCCAGTTGCACAGCAGCTTCAAGATTAGGCGCTTGTATAGCAGCAACATACGAACTGTTATACTGAAGAACCTTGCTTACTTCAGCCCTTTGCTTTTGACAGATCTGTGTAATGAAGAAAGTTAAGTGTTGTAATCTTTTCCTTTTGTAATAAAACTCATTAATACGATTTGTTTGCATTGTTTGTCTACCGAACCGATAAGGCAGGCTACGTAGACCCCAAATATTTGACGACTAGGCTGGATTTAACAGATCATGCTGCTTGAATGTTTCGTAGGAGAGCTTGTAAGTGCACCTGTAATTGCATTAATATGTGAGATTAGTAAATTATGTCACGTCACGATGTTTGTATCAGACTGGTGGAGTAATCATAGGATCACTATATGAGAAACGTTTTTCATAGAGAATGTGTGATCAGTAACGCAATTTTTTTTGAAATTATGCAAAATACTTCAGTATCCGTATTTCTGTATTGGTAGTGTGTCATTTAAGAAAACAGGACTCGCATGAACGGGTACGCAAGGCGATTTGAAGGTGCTTGCGCATGACGAGATGTCGCAATAATTCTACGCCATGAGACGCTATTTTAGTACAACTATGTAAGTGCGTCTACAAAACGTATTGGCTAAAAAAACGGTATGTATTATTTTTAAATGTTTTCAAAAATGGTCCAAGTGGCTCTAAGCATTATGGGACTTAACATCTGAGGTCATCAGTCCTCTAGAACTCAGAACTAGTTAAACCTAACTAACCTAAGGACATCACACACATCCATGCCCGAAGCAGGACTCGAACCTGCGACCGGTGCCGCGGCGTGGTTCCGGACTGAAGCGCCTAGAACCGCTCTGCCACAGCGACCGACTTAAAGTATTTATATGTCTAGACTTATGGAAGACAGCCATCTGTATGTACAACGCAAAATTTATAATGGAGCAACGAATGTGATTTGCTTCATTATACTTCATATTGAATGTGACGTGTTAAAAAAATGCGCTGCAAGGCCCTAAATTTTAATTCGATGCGCCCATTGGTTGTGGATGCGCACTTGAACATGAAATGCTTGTCTTATGTTCAAATATGTGCAGGTCTACTCGACACTAGTGTTTGCATATGTATAATATTTGTTCATTTGTTGTTGTCATTCACTGTATCGATGCTTAGACTACTCCACATGTAAAATGTGACGTTTCCATTGGCTACGGAGATGCGCTTATACGTGAGCCACAATTCCAGTGCCATAGAAAGTTTCGTGGTACTGTTGGATATGTTGAACTCCAATTTGATGCTGAATTGGTAAAAGGCGCGCGTGGTTTCATTGTGCAAACATTTGTAAAGTATGTGTTGCCACTTTGTTGCTTATTATTAAGAGCAGGCAGTGTCAGTGCAGGTATGTATCCTATATGTTGAACTCCAATTTGATGCTGAATTGGTAAAAGGCGCGCGTGGTTTCATTGTGCAAACATTTGTAAAGTATGTGTTGCCACTTTGTTGCTTATTATTAAGAGCAGGCAGTGTCAGTGCAGGTATGTATCCTAAAAATTAATTTCTGTTTCATTTGAGCTTTTTATTATTATACCAATTTTTTATTCACTGTTCACTGACAACTATGTACTGCTTTTTGTAGCCTCAGTAGGCCAGGGTTGAAAATGAATTTATAAGGTTTGAAACTAGTCGCCTAATATAAATACTGCAACTGTTGGCAGAATCGTTAATAAATGCTATAAGGACTTTTCAGTTAGTTTTTATAATCCTTTCGTAGGGGTCGATGAACTTTCCTGTCAACTGTTCAGATTATGCTGGTCACAAATCATATTCAGTATGTTTTTTTGATTGGTTTCACTCTTTAACTTAGATCCAACTACCGTACTTAAAGTGTAGAATCCAAGGATTCTGATGAAGCCCTCGTTAATTTACACAGCGAAACCGCTCAATAAAACGTACAAAGTTCTACGTGCGGCTGCCCCAAAAATTTCAATGCTCATCTATTGTAGAGACACAATAAATCACTATGAGCCAACGAACATTCGATCTGGTGTCCACTCTAGAAAAGGGCTCCCAACGCCAACTAGCCGCCAATGCTTTGATGTTACCGACGACAGACCGAACCGCAACCAAGGACAAACCGCTTCTTTGGCTCCGATTAGCCACCCGTACACAATATGCAAATGAAATTACAGCGAAATCGAGACCATTAACTGCTTTCATCTACATCTACATGACTACTCTGCAATTCACATTTTAGTGCTCGGCAGAGGGTTCATCGAACCACAATCATACTTTCTCCCTACCATTCCACTCCCTAACAGCGCGTGGGAAAAACGAACGCCTAAACCTTTCTGTTCGAGCTCTGTTTCGCGTATTTTATTTTAATGATCATTCCTACCTATGTAGGTTGGGCTCAACAAAATACCTTCGCATTCGGAAGAGAAAGTTGGTGACTGAAATTTCGTAAAAAGATCTCGCCGCGACGAAAAACGTCTTTGCTGTAATGACTTCCATCCCAATTCGCGTATCATATGTGCCACACTCTCTCCCCTATTACGTGATAATACAAACCGAGCTGCCCTTTTTTGTTCGTAATTTTAACATCCAGGTACTTAGTTGAATTGACAGCCTTGAGAATTGTACTATTTATCGAGTAATCGAATTCCAACGGATTTCTTTTGGAACTCATGTGGATCACCTCACACTTTTCGTTATTTAGCGTCAACTGCCACCTGCCACACCATACAGCAATCTTTTCTAAATCGCTTTGCAACTGATACTGGTCTTCGGATGACCTTAATAGACAGTAAATTACAGCATCATCTGCGAACAACCTAAGAGAACTGCTCAGGTCATTTATATAGATCAGGAACAGCAGAGGTCCCAGGACGCTTCCCTGGGGAACACCTGATATCACTTCAGTTTTACTCGATGATTTACCGTCTATTACTACGAACTACGACCTTCCCGACAGGAAATCACGAATCCAGTCGCACAACTGAGACGTTACCCCATAGGCCCGCAGCTTGATTAGAAGTCGATTGTGAGGAACGGTGTCAAAAGCTTTCCGGAAATCTAGAAATACGGAATCAATTTGAGATCCCCTGTCGATAGCGGCCATTACTTCGTGCGAATAAAGAGCTAGCTGCGTTGCACAAGAGCGATGTTTTCTGAAACCAAGCTGATTACGTATCAATAGATCGTTTCCTTCGAGGTGATTCATAATGTTTGAATACAGTATATGCTCCAAAACCCTACTGCAAACCAACGTCAATGATATAGGTCTGTAGATAGATGGATTACTCCTACTACCCTTCTTAAACACTAGTGCGACCTGGCAATTTTCCAATCTGTACGTACAGATCTATCGGTGAGCGAGCGGTTGTATATGAGTGCTAAGTAGGGAGCTATTGTATCAGCGTAATCTGAAAGGAACCTAATCGGTATACAATCTGGACCTGAAGACTTGCCCGCATCAAGCGATTTGAGTTGCTTCGCAACCCCTAAGTTATCTACTTCTAAGAAACTAATGCTAGGAGCTGTTCATGTTTCAAATTCTGGAATATTCCATTCGTCTTCCCTGGTGAAGTAATTTCGGAAAACTGCGTTCAATAACTCCGCTTTAGCGGCAAAGTCGTCGGTAACAGTACCATCGGCACTGCGCAGTGAAGGTATTGACTGCGTCTTGCCGCTTGTGTACTTTACATAGGACCAGAATTTCTTCGGATTTTCTACCAAATTTCGAGACAATGTTTCGTTGTGGAACCTATTAAAGGCATCTCGCATTGAAGTCCGTGCCAAATTTCGCGCGTCTGTAAATTTTAGCCAATCTTCGGGATTTCGCGTTTTTCTGAACTTCGCATGCTTTTTCCGTTGGCTCTGCAACAGCGTTCGGACCTGTTTTGTGTACCACGGGGTGTTCCATCTCTTACCAATTTATGAGGTATGAATCTCTCAATTTCTGTTGCTACTATATCTTTGAATTTGAGCCACATCTCGTCTACATTTGCATAGTCAGTTCGGAAGGAATAGAGATTGTCTCTTAAGAAGGCTTCTAGTAACACTTTATCAGCTTTTTTAAATAAAATTATTTTGCGTTTGTTTCTGGTGGATTTGGAAGAAACGGTATTGAGCCTAGCTACAACGACCTTGTGATCACCAATCCCTGTATCAGTCATGATGCTCTCTATCAGCTCTGGATTGTTTGTGGCTAAGAGGCCAAGTATGTTTTCGCAGACATTTACAATTCGAGTGAGTTCGTGGACTAACTGCTCGAAATAATTTTCGGAGAAAGCATTTAGGACAATTTCGGAAGATGTTTTCTGCCTACCACCGGTTTTGAACAAGTATTTTTGCCAACATATCGAGGGAAGGTTGAAGTCCCCACCAACTATAACCGTATGAGGGGGGTATTTTATTTGTTATGAGACTCAAATTTTCTCTGAACTGTTCCGCAACTATATCATCGGAGTCTGAGACTTCGTAAAAATTTCTGCAGAACTTATTTCAGGCTTTAGCCAGCTTTCTGTACCTATAACGATTTCAGCTTCTGTGCTTTCTATTAGCTCTTGAGGCTCAGGGACTTTCCCAGCACAACTACAACAATTTACAACTACAATGTGCTTGATCCAAGCACGTCCTGTATTTGCCAAGCACTCTTTGAGATTGCAGCCCACCCCGTACTTTCCCGAGGCCTTGTGACCTAAAAAACCGCCCAGTCCACGCCACACAGCCTCCGCTACCCGTGTAGCCGCCAGCTGAGTGTAGTGAACTCCTGACCTATTCAGCGGAACCCGAAACCCCACCACCCTATGGCGCAAGTCAAGGAATCTGCAGCCAAAACGGTCGCAACACCGTCTGAGCCTCTGATTCAGACTCTCCACCCGGCTCTGCACCAAAGTTCCGCAGTCGGTTCTGTCGACGATGCTGCAGATGGTGAGCTCTGCCTTCATCTCGTAAGCAAGACCGGCAGCCTTTACCAAATCAGATAGCCACTGGAATCCAGAGAGAATTTCCTCAGATCCAAAGCGACACACGTCATTAGTGCCGACATGTGCCACCACTTGCAGCTGGCTGCACCCTGTGCTCTTCATGGCATCCGGAAGGACCCTTTCCACATCAGGAATGACTCCTCCCGGAATGCACACAGAGTGCACAATGGATTTCTTCCCCTCCTTAGCCGCCCTATACCTAAGGGGCCCCATTACGCGCCTAACATTGGAGCTCCCAACTACCAATAACCCCACCCTCTGCGACTGCCCGGACCTTGAAGGCTGAGTATGTTCCTCTGAAACAGGGCAGGCAGCTGCATATGGCTCAGCCAGAGACAGTGCCTGAAACCTGTTTGCCAGACGCACCGGGGAGGCTTTCTGATCAGACTCCAGGGACGTCTTTCGCTGCCTGCCACACCTTGAAACGACCTCCCAATCAACCACAAGCGAAGGCTCAGCCCCACTGCGGGCAGCAACCGGGGCCACCACAGCGGCAGACCGGTCTGGGGACAGACGGGACGAGGTTGACATCCCCGTGATACCCAATTCCGGCTCCCCACAGTGGTGGCCATTGGCAACAGCCTCCAGCTGCGCGACCGAAGTCAACGCCGCTTGCAGCTGTGAGCGAAGGGATGCCAACTCAGCCCTCATCCGAACACAGCAATCGCAGTCCCTGTCCATTCTAATCGATGTTGAACAACAGTTACTGAAACACGAGTCTGTGCCTAGATAACGCAAGCGAAACTCGCAAAGAATGTATTAACTAACCTGTACAAATGCCTAACGACTGCGCTACAATCTGCATGAATTTACGATTACAGTAACTAAAACTCGAAATTACACCTCCTATACGAAACTCACACGCAATTTAAGTAAGAATCTACGAAGTAAACACTAAAGCACGATGCTAAAACTCTCAAATACTATAATACGCCCTAAATTTATGAATTAAACAATGCAAGTACCCAAAAACAAGCAAAGAAATTAAGAATTAAACTATGTAACAAATAAGTAAGCTAGGGGTATACGACTTGCTGCTGCAGATGCTTATCCAACGGCGGCAGGGAGCACACTGGCTGTGACCAACCGACACTGGCCGTTCAAAACAAAAACAGAAGACAGACGACTACGTGAATTTACACTATTTAGGTACTAAGGCGCGATGCTACAACTCTCAAATACTATAACATTCCCAAAATTTATGAATTAAACAATGAAAGTACCAAAATATTTCAAAGGAATTAAGAATTAAATTATGTAACAAATGAGTGAGCTAGGAGTATACGACTTGCTGCTGGCAGCTGCTTATCCAACGGGGGCAGGGAGGCGTTGATAAATATCAATGGGGACAGTTCAAAATGTGTGCTGCGACCGGGACTCGAACTTTGGGTCTTCTGCTTCCAATGCAGACGCTTTACCCAACCTTTTTTTTATAATACGAATTCAGAGAGAAGAGGCTACAATAATTTTTTTGCGCCAGATGGTCTCAATCCACAGAAATTGTAGACAGACACAACAGATGCTACCGCATTTGTTTTTTTGTTTTTTTTAGATTCCAATTATACCGGTTTCTCCTTCCAGTAAACAAAAAGAAGCAATCTTTTGGAACAATTTTTTTAATTTTTTTATTTTACCTTATTTTATTTATTTTACTTTATTTTCAAAGCCAAAGCCAAACTGAAATTTCTTTTTCCTTTAAGAACAAATTATGAGGAATAATTAAGGAAAAGTTTTTTTCGTAAAGTCGTCGTGCGATTTGTAGTTAAAGTCCAGTTCTTACAGGAGCTCCTGAAGTGTATCCGCCTACCGCATGCCAGCTCGTCCAAACGTGTCTTCTCATGGCGTAGGCGTGGGTTCGGGGTCTCAGATCTATTCAGTTCGGCTCGGTTTATACAGTTTTCAGCTTCTCAGGGCTTGGACGTTCCAGCTACTAGGTGGGTCATCGAAAGTGCTCCGTAATAAATTGGAAAAAATATTGTTTATAGCGTGCGTTGCGTATCAGGACGCAGCGTCGTTCGTTGACATAAGTACAATGTCCTAGCGTAGACTTGTCGCCAGAAGTAAAAAAGATAGCGGATCGTGTGGCCACAGATTCAATTCGCAGAGTGAGTTTTGGCGGAAGGGTAGAAACTCTTATCTGGGTACAAAAGCATGTGGACGTCGATCTGAGTCGGTGTCTGGCGAGTAAGAAACGCCAAAATTCGCCGCGCAAGTGTCCAGACGTCGAACGCTGTGCCACAGTGGAACCGGTGGACATCCGTGTCATCCACTCCACAGTGGGTGCAGAGTGATGAATCGGCGAGATGGATGCGGTGCAGACGATCTCGGTTAACTTGTTTGTCATTCACGGTGATGTACCACGCTGATTGAACGTGTGATTCAAGAAAACGCGCATGGATCGCCTTCCATATGAGTCGCCATACGTACTGTGGACACTTACGTTCGATGGGGTCGGACGGGCGGCACTGTTGTAACAATTCGGAGACTATTTTCGTGAGGTACAAACGTGTAAGTGGTAATAAGGACCGATAGGTATAACTGAACTCCAGGAAAAATCGTTGGATGTAATAAAAGGGGGTTGGAACGGTCGATACCAGTACTGGGGCGGACAAGGAGGCCGGTGCAAAGTTGTGAAGCAGGAGGCTAGTAAGGCTCTGCGGGCAACGGTGCCAAAGTTTCAGTTGGGAGCTGACGTATAGTGCCTTGACACGAGTCGGCACGTGGATGAGTCCCACCCCGTCACGATCTCGTGGCAGTGCAAGTGATTGGCTGTTGCTATACTTTCCGGAATGTGAGGTCGTGGTCCAAGAACTTTTTCTGCTCCCTACGTTTCGTCCAGGACTGCGCTGGACTTCCTCAGAGGCGCTGCTCCGCTCAGTCTTGCCGACTGACTGGTCGGGTGTCTGAGAGCGACTTATATATTGTGAGAAAGGGGGGCGTGGTTCAAGTGACAGGTGATGAGCAGTGATAATCCATAGCAAAGATAAGGTTGACTATCGATTAGCACCTTGTCAAGATAAAAATTGATTATCACTGCTCATCACGTGTCACCTGAACCACGCCACCCTTTCTCACAATATATAAGTCGCTCTCAGACACCCGACCAGTCAATCGGCAAGACTCAGCGGAGCAGCGCCTCTGAGGAAGTCCAGCGCAGTCCTGGACGAAACGTAAGGAGCAGAAAAAGTTCTTGGACCACGACCTCACATCCCGGAAAGTATATCAACAGCCATGTCACCCGGTCGTGAAAGCCTTCATTCTACAGTGCAAGGGATTCATACCGCACCTTGAATAACATCCCCGAGCTGACGATGGAGCCGAGAGCCATCAACAGTCGTCTCGCCAGGAGATTTGGGACTGGTAGTACTTGAGCCACGTGTGGTATACGGGAAGCATGATACATATTCACGTATTGCGCGCGTTGCTCTGATTGTCTGTAGCAAGCGTCTACCATTGATAGTAGCTGAGCGGCGCAGGTCTGCTGTGAAATCAAGTCCAAGACACCGTATGGTGGCGGCGACACTAAGGGGGGCAACGTATCTCTCCGGCAAGCCCTCACCAATGAGCAGGACCTTGGAGTTTGACACGTTGAGGCAGCTCCCCGACGCTTCGCCGTAAGTCGCCACCCTTGTCAGTGCTGCTCGTACTTCATCTTCACTGCGCAGATATAGTACTATGTCATCTGCGTAGGCTGTACACCAAAAACGGTGGCCTTGCACGGCCATGCCTTCCAAACGTTGGCGCATGCCCTGGAGCAGGGGTTCCAAGGCGAAAGCATACAAAATCGTGGAAAGAGGGCAGCCTTGTCGTACAGATCGTGCGATGACCAAGGACGGTGTAAGGCGACCATTGTACATGATTTTACAGGTTGCACTACTCAACAGGCGCATAACCACTGTGACAACACCGCCAGGAAAACCCATATGCTCAAGAACTGTCCGTAAATAGAAATGGTCAACATGGTCGAAAGCCTGGCTAAAGTCCAGTGAAGCCAAGGCGCCAGGGAGACGCTGATAATGCGCTAATGCTATCACATTTCTGTAACGGCAAAGGGCCGTACGGATGTTGTTGTCGCCTCCAAGGGAAGTCTGGTCGGCGGATGTGACGTAACGTGCGACCTTGTTGAGTCGCGATGCTAGTTGCCATGTGAATATTTTCATGTCGCTGTTGAGCAAAGTAATTGGTCGATAGTCCTGGACCCTCGATAACCCGTGCGGTTTATGTACGGGGATAATAATGCCTTCTAGAAAGGCGCTCGGGACCACTGTCATCGGTGACATCAGCTCTTATGCGATTGCCGTCCACGTGGAAGCCAACAAATAGTGAAAACTTTTATAAAATTCGATGGGTATACAGTCAGGTCCAGGAGATCTGTTATCGGAACCCGCCTTGGTAGCATCTACCACTTCATCTGTGGTTACGTCGTCTTGGAGGTCATGAACTGCATCCTCCGGAAGAGCGTTCGTAGTAAGCTGAGCGACTGCTGTGATCAGTGCTGCAGAATGCGGTACGGCTGCGTATAGCCTGGCAAAATGAGCATGGAGAGCACGACCGATACTTTGTTGGGTGTCGTTCCGGTGCCCTTCCACATCAGTGAGGACTTGGATCAGAGCTCGTCGTCATCGTTGTCTTTCCTGAAGGAGATGGTACATCGACGGACGTTCTTGAGGGATTCGATTAGAAGCTCGAGAACGGACTACAGTGCCTTCCAAGTTACACCGCATGATCAAGGAGATCTGCGCCTTCGTGCGATGGACCATCGACTGCCGGGCTGGCGAGAAAGGCATCCTCGTACAGTCACGTAGAATGTTGTAGCAGAAGTGCAGGGAATTAGTTTGCCACGCCTTTAATTCCTTCCCATAACTCATCAGAGTCTTCCTGAGGGTCGGCTTTGCAAAGGAGAGCCACCATGATAAGGTGGAGTCATAGGCTTCTCGACGATGGTCGCAGCGTGCCCACGCTTCTTCGACCATACGGCGACAGTCTGAGGAGGTCAGGTGAGGGACATTCAGTTTGCACAAGCCACGACTATGCCATACTTGCTGTCGGGCGAGGGTGACGTCACAGGGTTACGCATCATGGTCTGAAAAGTCCAAGGGCCAGACTTCCGCATGACGTGTGCCATCAGCAAGGGAGCGGGTAACGTAGATGCGATCTATGCGGCTTGGCGAGTGAGAGGTGTAGATTGTATAGCCCGGCTGAATTCCGTGGTGCTTCTTCCATGTGTCAACAAGTCGTAGACGGTCGATGACCACTGATAGAGATGCACAAGGGGAATGTCGCGGGAGTTGGTCCGCGGGCTCTTGTGTCGAGTTAAAATCCCCACCGAGTACCAAATCATCCTGCGGACCGGTGAACGGGGGGTGTGACGCTTTCGGCAAAAAAAGGTTGCCGGTCATGACGGCGGCCAGTGCCGGACGGAGCGCAGATATTAATAATACGCACGCCGAACAGTGTGAGGGCCATACCTCGCGCAGTGGGGAGGTAGATGACGTCCTCTGCAGGGAGTCTGTCGGCTAGCACGATGGCGACGCCACTACCGGTGTCGGATGCGAGGGAAACATGGGCGTTGTATCTGGTGGGAACTAGGAAGTCAGCCACAGACACCTCTTGTAAGAGTGCTATATCCACATCCGCAGAGTAAATAGTGTCTCTGAACATGGCCTGTTTATCGTGGGCTCGAATGGTGGCAAGATTCATCGTGGCGATACGATATTGCTGTGTACGGCCATCCACAGTATTTGCAGAATGTGCGGTATAAGTAGCCGACAGGTGGAGACTGGCCGGTGGTGCCGCAGTGGTGATAATTACTGGCGGGGGACCAGACCCAGAGTCGCCGAGGAGGACTCCTCTGCAGACACGCTGGCAGTATGTTCCACTTCTTCTTCAACGTCATCGGCCCAGGAAGCTGACGACGTGGGCATGTGACGGTCACGTACTTCCGGCACGGGTGTTGTGGATTCCGCAACATGAGTGGCAGGGGGACCGCCGTCATCATTCGTTGACAACGGCGAGGATACGTCCATGGCTGGGAGAGTAGGCGTCGCAGGAGGGGTGCCTGTTGCTGCCACATCGCGTGAATGGACGCAATGTAGGAGATCACCGTCAGACATCAGGTCGACATCTCGCGGGGCCGTCTGAGTAAGGGCGTCATCGGAAGGCGTTCGTCGCCGTTTCCTGTGCTTGCGAGGCGACCGCTGTTTTCTGATGTGGCCTTCGGAATCAGAATGTGGTCGCCCGTAGTCTGACGCCGATCCCGACTGGACAAAGGCAAACGTCGGCACGACACTGAGGTCGACGTCCATCGGTTCCAACAGGAGCATCGGTTTCGGTCTGCCACCCGGACGGTCCTGAAGCGAGCACTGGAGGCGACGCCGTGCTGGTGTCGTGGGCGCGTTGTGCTGCGGCGGGTGGCGTTGACGATGCTGCTGGTGCAATCGAGATTGGTACGACGGGGCCCTGTGCAACCTTGGCGTAGGTGATGGGTAAGGACTTGACCGTCGAAGCCTGATTTTCTTCACGTAACGGCGTCTGTATTAAACGGCGGTGTAAACATTCGGAACGTAGATGTCCCTCCTGGCCACATCCTGCGCACGTTCGTGGCTGTCCATCGTACATGACGATGGCCCTCACACCACCAATCAGCACGTACGATGGGACATGTTTCGTCTGCTCAATTTTTATTTGCCGGACGCCATTTAATACAGGGTAGGTCGTAAATGTTTGCCACGTCTCCGCGACGTGACCCAAGATGGTGCCATATGGTTGGAAAGCGGCAATGACCACATCCTGAAGCACCTCGAACGGGAGCTCAAACACCCGCAATGTCCGGAGACCGAATCCAGCATGGACGACTGTCACAGCACCAATATGTCCATCAGAGTGTTTAAATTTTAGACCAGTGGCATGACGGTGAATTATGTCATTGCAAATTTCCTCCGTCGACATCTTAATGTAGACAACACCTCCAGTGATGGAGAAATGTATGCCGATTACTTCCTCGGGGGGGGGGGGGGGGGGGGGTCGTGGATGGTCGGCCTGAAACGTTACTTTGATCGTTGCACGACGGTACGAGTGCGCCATGGTGTACTTTAGTACTGGACTCGATTGACACAAACACCGCGACGCGGAAGTAAACACCGCCGAGAGGGGAGCGTCGGACGGCGCGCGGAGCAGCTCCGCACGCTAGCACGGCTGTGAGCCGACTCTCCCAACTGAGCCACCAAGGACACAGATGATAGTGCGAATGCAACTTATCTCTGGCACGCTCCACATGACACCCACACTTCCATCTTACTATCCACACACTACATTTGTAGTGTCCCTGCCCACTATACTGTATTACTCACGGCAGTCAATCTACAAATTCCCGTAAGAATTTGAGGAATGTGAGTGCATCCGCATGAAGGAGATCAATGTCGGGTCAGCCTTATTTGTATGAATATGGTGTGTGTTCTTTCTGACATGTCCGAAACAACAAATACCATTAGTGATCTTGCAGCTCTCGAAGAATAAAATTACAGCAAAATACATACCATTAGTTGCCCCGGTCGGGGCACACATTTTCAACTGTCCCGATTGATATTTATCAACGCCTGTAAGCTAATGGTCTGGATTTCACTGTAGTTTCATTCTTCAAGACCTGCAAGATCAATAATGGTATCTGTTCTTCCGGATATGTCCGCACCTTACAGCGAAACCGACACTGTTCCTCAGTCAACAGGTACAACCAACAATATACGAAATAGCGGGGTAATAGCAAACACTTAGACAAACACTACAGAAAGATTTACCAAAATATAGGTTCAAAAGTCTAAGAGAAATACTGTCACCTGGCTATAGTCTGCAGACTAGTGTTCAGAGTCGGTGGGGTGAGTGAAATGTCGAAAATGGTGACTGTATGCATCGATTTTATGTCTTGTAAATTATGAAGTTGTCAAAGTTATTCTAGGTTGTTTATACTATACCTTTTAAATCAGTTGCCTGACACATGCATTTAAATTTTCCGACAAATGTTTATCCTATGAGTTATTTCTCTTAAGTACTGACTTGAAGACGTGATTATTATTAAAACAATTCATATGGGTTGCGCCAGAGGAAGTAGTAAATTTTAGTAGGTAGCAGTACACACCAATATGAATAAAACATTCAGTGTAACAAATGTGTTATTGGTTACATTGATATAACTGTTAAAATACAACCCGAAATTATTACCCGTAGGAGATAAGCAAAGGCAGTTGCTTAAATTTGACATTTATTTTCAATAAATTATACCCCTAACTTCGATTAAGTTTCGAATTCTCCTCACAACACAAAGAGTAACTCTTCTGATATCCTTGCGTTCTTTCATGGAAGGTATCACTATTCATAATCCGAACGCCTAATTCGTCTCTTGTGTTTCCTTTGTCTTTGTGCGTAGCCTCTCAGTACTCTGAAGGGATATTAAGCACAGGTATTAGGAGCCAAGAAAAAATGACCATTTCTTCCGATCCATCTTCCAGGAAATGTTAAGTTTATAGGAATGCGTTGTACCTCTGAGTAGCGAATGGGAGTGTAATGGACAAGGACTGCGGATAGGTGGCGCTCGGTGGGAGTGTGGATCGGCCGTGTGCGGGGCGAGGTAGTCCGTGCACCTGCCCTAACGTCGTATCCAAGATGCCGCAGTGGTTACGGCGCCTGCCTAGTAACCAAGAGATCCGGAGTTCGAATCCCGGTCCACTGATTCCGCTTAATGTCCCGCTGCAGCTGATAGCACCCATCCCCCTTCGTGAGTTAAAAGTTCTCTTGACACCGTCAAGAGCAAAAGTGGCTTCATCAATAAACAACATTAAAGGAATAATTCGGCAATTTGTAATTACCCAACGAAAAAATTACAGTTGTCTAACTTCATCTCCTTCTCGAAAATAATGCAGAAAGAGGCCGTACATAAATAATATCTCCCATATCTTTGCATGTGAAATACCAATACGTGTACAAATTATGCGTGTGATTGTTAAAGGACTACTGTCAACCAACTAAATAGTATTTTCGACTTCAATCACAACCTGTTCGTTGAAATATGACAGCACCATTCTGATTCAGTTTACTGAAAAAAAGTAAACATTCTTTAATCTGGTATTCTCTGACTAGGAAATCGTCTACTGTTTTCTCTACAAGTAGCAGCAGCTTTTCCATTACTAAACAGTGTACACAAATACCTTATCGCCACATTCTGCCTTTGAAAATACATGTGTAATGCTCAAACGATACACTATAAACCCTGAACGACTAACAAATAGCATCACAACGAATTTTCGCCCTGCTGCTTAGAGTGCTTTGAAACCCTTGCCGCCGGCCGGGGTGGGCGAGCGGCTATAGGCTCTACAATCTGGAACCGCGAGACCGCTACGGTCGCAGGTTCGAATCCTGCCTTGTGCATGGATGTGTGTGATGTCCTTAGGTTAGTTAGGTTTAAGTAGTTCTAAGTTCTAGCGGACTGATGACCTCAGAAGTTAAGTCCCATAGAGCTCAGAGCCATTTGAACCATTTGCACTAAACCTTTGCCACACACTCAGGCTGTGGCTTCGCAGTATCCTTTCTTCTGGGAAAGCTAGTCGCGCAAGTTATGCAGGAGGACTGTTAAGTTCGGAAGGTATGGCGATAATGAGACTGTCAGGAGTGGGGAGGATGGAGGGGGGATTGTGGGGGTGGGGGAGGGGGCTCGTTCGTGAGCTCTGTTTCCAACTCTTGTCTTTCAAAAATTCTAGAGGTGAAATAAGATATCAATGAAAATCAAAATAGTTAAATAGTTTTGATATGTTATTTTTTCATTGTATGCAACTTGTAGTGCCTTTGGATTAGCAACAGTTAAATCACAAAATTCTTTACAGGTGAAAGTGAAATTAGAACACACCTGCATTTCGGATTTGATGTGGGCTTCATTTATCCGATTGCTACTTATTGACAACAGTTCGTTAACAACACTAAAACCACGTTCAGTGGTGGCGTTGGCGATACAGAGCTATAAAGCGAAAGTAACAAATTTTTTTATTTATTTTTTAGAGTCATCTTTACATTCTTCACAAAAATTTACCCAGCAGAGGTCTGTTTTACTCACCACCACTTCACAAACTTCTCTCAGTGTACAGGAATCATCCTACAGTTTATACTCATTTATTGGCACATTCGGAGAATCGCTCTGACCCTGTATTCTTTCTAGTCAATTTCTTTGTCCATTGTTAAAAGCGTTCATTTCCTGTAAACAGAGTTATCACATTCTTACCATTTATTCAAATAAACTGAACAACGCTGCAGGTATTTGTCTACATCTTCTTTAAAATTATTTTGCTCACTGACCGTCAGCTTACTCAGACATGGCATCGTTGGCTGTCCGCAGAATTTATTTCTTCTGCCGGCATTTTTGGTTCGTAGTTCTGTTATAATTGGACATAGCTCACTGTATGTATTATTGTCACGTCCCTGTTATTTAAATAGAGTTATCAAAATTTGGCATTATGTTGCGAACAAAATAGCAGTGGCATAATGGACGACATTTCTTATTTTTAAAAGCCTTCCAAATCAGAAACTGCCAATTAAAGAAGAAGTATGTCTGAAGCTGTAAGCAAAATGAACCAGTATATAGGCACGTGGCGAATTACAGATTTGTTCTCTAGATGACCGAAATTGAAGAGTTCCTTAAGCCCCTCAGTTTGTCTCGCATTTGCGGAAAATTCGCTATAAACCTTGAATGCGAAACCTGTACAGTTGTAGTTGTTGCCGTTATGTAAGATTTGGCACTCACAATTCGCCTTCAGAATACTTGGATTTTCTGTTTTAAAAAACTCACTTGTGAGCTCAATAGTTGACTGAAGCATTATATGCAGATAGTGGAGATACTGATGCCGAGGATAAGCCGTTTACCTATAAAACTTCATAGGTCTGTGTTATGAAAGCTTCACTAGATTCAGCAGGGTGTTGATAAAAGTCAAGTAAACCTTGTTTGAAACCAGCTCCAGGTGTAACTGGAAACGTTTTTAAATTTCCTTTTTTACAAGACCTCTGTCTATTGAGAAATACGTCAAATGATGCAGATCGGATATCAGTATTTTTTTAGACAGCGGGGCTATTACATTTTCTCAAATAAACATAGCTTTAGTTCGACGACGCGCTGATTTCTTTGTAGCTTCGGAATCAGGAAATATCGTGGGAAATAAATTATTGTACAGCCTTGACTTCATTATCTGTGGTGATGATTAACTCCATTACATAGACACGTAACGTCTGCAGCCGTAATTAAATCTTCTTCTCGCGACTGATTTTTCATTAAAGAAGCTAGATATTGATGTCATCTGTCTTGTTTTTGAGACATGATTTATGTTTTTTATCATGTGAACACACAGTCATTGCTCTTTTATCTCCATATTTAAGTGTGATACGGCTTCTGCATACTTTACATTCATCGCTGAAATCATCTCATTTTTCTTTAATCCAATCAGTAAACAGAGGATCATTCAACAAAGTTTCGTCAAAGCTTGTATGACACTTGACTGTCCTCTTTTCCGGTGATGTCTGCATTGGGCTTTCCGAACCCGACATAATGTTGTACTCAGTATGTAACACCAAAAGTATTCACGTAAATGCTTACAAACAAAAAATGCGTCCAGCCCCCGCCAGCTCTGATCACTAATTAACTACACAATGAAGGTCGCGGTAGAATGCTGATGCACTTCTGATTCCGAACTCACAGCCGACAAACTCGTCTGCACGAATCGCGCATCTTACTAAACAGCGGAAGTGGTATAAATTTCACACGGATATGTGGAAGTTGGCTGCAATGGGAAGCAGGCCATAGGCGCCGTGAATGCTCCGAATGATTCCGACATACCCCGTAGAAACTTCGAGACCAGCCGCCAATTTTATGACTTAACGCGCGCCGGACTGTTCTGCGACGAAAAAAATTCGGGAGATTTTTTTAGCTGCGTTCCTGGAGCTTGGAGATTTTAAAAAGCAATCGCCTTTTTTCTGGGACAATCCCAGGAATCCAGGAGGATGATACCTGTAAGCCCAGAGTCGCACTTGCAGAACTTAGTCGGTCCTCAACATGGCCGCCACAGGCGAAAGTCCGAGGTTCCAGTCCCGGTCTGCCACATGGTTTCCGTCCACTGGGAACTCGAAATATTCGGTTATTAAACTCAAACTTAACGTCACAACGTGAATTATTTAAAAAAGTACAGTGATAAAGAACCATAGAACCTGGAGTACAAAGACGCAAATGAAATCTTATGTCTGTAACCTATAAAGGTTGGACCCATATTATATAAAATGCTTTGTCTGGATTCTCTATATTATCATCTGCTAAGCTACTTACTATTCCTCCTGAAACTCCCTGTATGTGCTATTATTATCCAAATTACATACATCGGTGGCACATTAAAAGTGGGAGGGCTGAGGTAGACTGCGACACAGATAGTTTACTTCTCTTCCCCACCAGAGTCGTAGATGTTACCTTTCCGCCGTGCCTGTGGGAAACAGTAGAGCAAGTTGCGTTCTGAGCGCCAGAACAAAGAGTGAAAGGTCTGATGCCGTGTGTGATACAAATGACATGGGATACGGCGTTCATAGCTCCCTGAAGCTATTCACAAGCTCACAGAGAGGTCTGTTAAGTTTCCAAGTGACGAAAGAGTTGAAGAAAATCTTCACTTCGTGCAAAGACTGGTAGCTGATCAAAAATAAGAGTGCGTTTAATATAACGTATGTAAAAAGACGAAAATATCATATATCATTTGATTAATCGATCGCCGGTTCATATCTTACCAGTTACAGTCTTCCAGTACAGTTATTGGAAAAACATGATATGATCCCGAGATTAGCTTCCGCACTTCGTAACTGATTTGTTTATTCAACGCGAGAGAATCACAGAACGGCTCAGCAACCGCCTATGGAAGAAATATTCACAGCAGGTGGCGCCCCCACAGCTTGCAGATATTTGTTGAAAATTATTTCGCTTCACAGCGAGCTACTACAGGTTCTGGTTGTTACTAACCGCCATCAGGCACAAGAAGTTTTTCAACAACAGTATTTGAATGAGTACTGAAAGCCCACTGTTGTCTTTCTTAAATTAACTAATGAATCAAAAAGAAACAAAGTTACATGTAACTGAATACATCCGTATATCCGGCGAGCCCTAGTGAAAACGCACCTGACCGCAATTTATGTCTCGACTACATTTAACCTTCGGAAGCGCTGCGGAAAACAGGCTAGTATGTCTCACACGAAAATAATAATTCACTTCTGCCAGGGCGACAATTAGATTCAAGGTAGTCACGAGTTCGCAACACCAAAAGGAGCAGAAGTACAGGAATCAGGAGGACGCAGAAGAATAATGGAGTCTTTAGTGCCGAGTGCAAACTGCCAAAGAGGGTGGAAAAGGGTGGGGTGAGGGAGGTTGTACCCTCCACCATACACTGCATGGTGGCTTGCCAGAGGGTAACTCTCTAGCCTAGAAAGTTAACAAAGATTTTCACTATGTTAATGGTATACCAACTTCAGCTACCTTTCAAAGTTCTTAAAGCCGCCATCTACAAAGCAGAAAGTATTTCTCTCTCAACCGGAAACTGTGTGAACCTTCTCACTTCATTCCTTAATGCTTGTCATTAGCATCTTAAATTATCACACTGTCATTTTGGACAGATTGTTTAATGTTATTTTGTTATTTTTAATGATATATTTCAGCTTCAGGCTACACAATGGTATCATTTGTGGACTCTATTTCTCAGAAAGTCATCATCAGATGACGTGAATTCGTTAAACAATAGATCCTCGTAGTACAACTAGACAGAAAATAGTCGATTCTTCCCTGACTTATTCGACTGTACTTTCCGAGTTACTATCGAACATAATGAAATCATATAATTATGATTCCCTAGAAGTATAAAACAGATATGGTATGACACCATTTGTGTGAAATGAAACTGGTACATATAATTTAAGGAAAACTTTTCATTTTCTCTGCCCAGGGACTGGGTGTTTGTATTCTCTCCTCATCATTTCATTATCATGATCATCATTCGTGACATTGGCTAGATTGGACTGTGTAAAAAGTGGATTGTGTACAAAATATGACTTTGTACGACCCCAGATGACCGCGCAGTTGAACGCCCCACAAACCAAACGAAATATTTTAGGAAACCTTTTCATGAACGCCACTTTTACTGAAATTCCCTTGTTTTATGGGATTTAAATGTACCAGGTCCGCATGAAGCATTGTCGCATTCATCGAAAATCCGTTCAAATTTTTCTTCATGCTCAGTTGCAATTTTTCGAGATTCAGTGTCTGAGAATCCGGCCACTCTATGTAGCTCCCCATGCACCCTGTTGTTAGTCTGCATATTGGCTTATATTGACATACACTCCTGGAAATGTAAAAAAGAACACATTGACAACGGTGTGTCAGACCCACCATACTTGCTCCGGACACTGCGAGAGGGCTGTACAAGCAATGATCACACGCACGGCACAGCGAACACACCAGGAACCGCGGTGTTGGCCGTCGAATGGCGCTAGCTGCGCAGCATTTGTGCACCGCCGCCGTCAGTGTCAGCCAGTTTGCCGTGGCATACGGAGCTCCATCGCAGTCTTTAACACTGGTAGCATGCCGCGACAGCGTGGACGTGAACCGTATGTGCAGTTGACGGACTTTGAGCGAGGGCGTATAGTGGGCATGCGGGAGGCCGGGTGGACGTACCGCCGAATTGCTCAACACGTGGGGCGTGAGGTCTCCACAGTACATCGATGTTGTCGCCAGTGGTCGGCGGAAGGTGCACGTGCCCGTCGACCTGGGACTGCACCGCAGCGACGCACGGATGCACGCCAAGACCGTAGGATCCTACGCAGTGCCGTAGGGGACCGCACCGCCACTTCCCAGCAAATTAGGGACACTGTTGCTCCTGGGGTATCAACGAGGACCATTCGCAACCGTCTCCATGAAACTGGGCTACGGTCCCGCACACCGTTAGGCCGTCTTCCGCTCACGCCCCAACATCGTGCAGCCCGCCTCCAGTGATGTCGCGACAGGCGTGAATGGAGGGACGAATGGAGACGTGTCGTCTTCAGCGATGAGAGTCGCTTCTGCCTTGGTGCCAATGATGGTCGTATGCGTGTTTGGCGCCGTGCAGGTGAGCGCCACAATCAGGACTGCATACGACCGAGGCACACAGGGCCAACACCCGGCATCATGGTGTGGGGAGCGATCTCCTACATTGGCCGTACACCTCTGGTGATCGTCGAGGGGACACTGAATAGTGCACGGTACATCCAAACCGCCATCGAACCCATCGTTCTACCATTCCTAGACCGGCAAGGGAACTTGCTGTTCCAACAGGACAATGCACGTCCGCATGTATCCTGTGCCACCCAACGTGCTCTAGAAGGTGTAAGTCAACTACCCTGGCCAGCAAGATCTCCGGATCTGTCCCCCATTGTGCATGTTTGGGACTGGATGAAGCGTCGTCTCACGCGGTCTGCACGTCCAGCACGAACGCTGGTCCAACTGAGGCGCCAGGTGGAAATGGCATGGCAAGCCGTTCCACAGGACTACATCCAGCATCTCTACGATCGTCTCCATGGGAGAATAGCAGCCTGCATTGCTGTGAAACGTGGATATACACTGTACTAGTGCCGACATTGTGCATGCTCTGTTGCCTGTGTCTATGTGCCTGTGGTTCTGTCAGTCTGATCATGTGATGTATCTGACCCCAGGAATGTGTCAATAAAGTTTGCTCTTCCTGGAACAATGAATTCACGGTGTTCTTATTTCAATTTCCAGGAGTGTATTTGGCATATGCGGACCTGGAGCATACGGAGCACGCATATTCTGCCTTGGAAAAACAATTGGATAACTTTTCTTGGACAAGTGGTCTGGCTCCCTATGAACTATTCCTTAGTTTCTTCAAGATACTGTCCCTGTCGGCAACACTTTGGCGAGTCTTCTCACAGTGACATTTATATGTGACTAATCGTCCACGTATGTATCAGGTTGCTTCCATTCCAGGTGACATTCAGCTTTCTGTTTTTTGCTTTTAGCGAAGGTGGTAAGAGGTACCATGTATCTTCAAGAATCTGATTTAAGGGCGTTCTCTTGGAACTATTCAGATATATGTTTAACGAGTGTTTCAGTTTCACTTATACTTCCTCTAAGCTCTTTTCTCGTGCGAAAATATCTAAATCATCAGCGCACGATAGCTGGGTTGTATGGTCTGATGTTGGTTGCTTAAATAGAATGGGTACCAGGTTAGTGCCCTGAGCTAGACAGCTCTTTTGTCGGTACCATATACTTTTCCTACCCTCCAGGATTACAAGAAACTGTCTGTTCTGTAATAAATATTCAGTTAGTTTTTGTGAGCTTATGGTTCTTAATGGTTTTGTAGGGATTCTTGATGAGCACTGTATGGTTGGCAGTGTTATATGCAGAATTTAAAACTACCAGAGCTACACTTGTTATCTGTTTGTTTTCAAACCATTCTTCCATGGTGTCGGAAAGGGACGAGATTTGGTTTGTGCTGTACATCTAATTTCCATGAGATGATGGACGGTAACACATCATTTGTTGTTGTTATAAGACCTCTCAATATTGTGTTATATTTTAAATCTTTTGTGGACCATTTTCTTGCCAGTTTTCCACTGCATCATCACCTTGGTTTCATTAGTACGCGAAAAACAAACGAAATAAAATAATTTTACGACAAACTCCCCGAGATTGCTTGTAGCACTGCTGCTTTCCTCAGACAGCTGTAACTCAGACACTTCGACGCTGTCTTACAGTACCTGGAAGTTTAATCAGGTGGCCACTAAAATCCACATATTTGCTTTGTAGAGGCTGAGCTCTGTTTCTGCCTGCTAAAATCATTATACTTCCTGTTTAAGTAACTATGACTTTAAACGTGAGCAAAAATGTACATCCCATACCTGACTGCATCAGGTCACGTGCCAGGCAACGCTAAAATGTAGTTTAATCTAGAACGCAAAACAAAGGTAAGCTGAATATTCAGTTATACGTTTGCAATCGCTTACATTTTTTAATAGTGACTTGTCAGTTCTGTTTTTTGATTGCAATAAATCTACATCTACATCTACATGATTACTCTGCAATTCACATTTAAGTGCTCGGCAGAGGGTTCATCGAACCACAATCATACTATCTCCCTATCATTCCACTCCCGAACAGCGCGCGGGAAAAACGAACACCTAAACCTTTCTGTTCGAGCTCTGATTTCTCTTATTATATTTTGATGATCCTTCCTACCTATGTAGGTTGGGCTCAACAAAATACCTTCGCATTCGGAAGAGAAAGTTGGTGACTGAAATTTCGTAAATAGATCTCACCGCGACGAAAAACGTCTTTGCTTTACTGACTTTCATCCCAACTCGCGTTTCATATCTGCCACACCCTCTCCCCTATTAAGTGATAATACAAAACGAGCTGCCCTTTATTGCATCCTTTCGATGTCCTCCGTCAATCCCACCTGGTAAGGATCCCACACCGCGCAGCAGTATTCTAACAGAGGACGAACGTGTGTAGTGTAAGCTGTCTCTTTAGTGGACTTGTTGCATCTTCTAAGTTTCCTGCCAATGAAACGCGACTTTTGGCTCGCCTTCCCCACAATATTGTCTATGTGGTCTTTCCAACTGAAATTGTTCGTAATTTTAACACCCAGGTACTTAGTTGAATTGACAGCCTTAAGAATTGTACTACTTATCGAGTAATCGAATTCCAACGGACTTCTTTTGCAACTCATGTGGATCACCTCACACTTTTCGTTATTTAGCGTCAACTGCCACCTGCCACACCATACAGCAATCTTTTCTAAATCGCTTTTCAACTGATACTGGTCTTCGGATGACCTTACTAGACGGTAAATTACAGCATCATCTGCGAACAACCTAAGAGAACGGCTCAGATTGTCACCCAGGTCATTTATATAGATCAGGGACAGCAGAGGTCCCAGGACGCTGCCGTGGGGAACGTCACTTTTATGGCATATCATTAACGCACCGGCGCTTCATAACATCATACTTCCGTTTCTTACTAGGGTAACCGAATTTGGCAGTCTAGTTTTCGTACGATACAATCCAATGATGTGTATCACGTGACTGGTACGAGCCCAACTAAAAAGAAAGCAGGAGAAATTCCCCTGCAGAAGGAATACCTTAAATCTATTGAAACCAGTGTCTCACTTGTTCTCTAAAGCAGCTCTGCACACTTTGACGGTTGTCGAGACCACTAATCAACCTAGCTCGTTGTCGACATTCACTGATTCACCGTAACAAAATGACCACTCGCTTGACAGCATGTTACACCACCTTACAAACGCAGTGTAGCAGCGACTTTGCGTGGCATGTATTAGGCAGAACTCTGTAGGTTAGCGGAGGTGCATAGCACAAGTCGAGTAATTCACGTAAATTATAAACCAGTATCATGTAAGCTCGTATCTGGCGCCCGACAGCGTCACATATTTCTTCCGTAGGGTTCATATTAGATGAATGTGATGAGCAAGACATTAGTGTGAGTTCACTATCACCCTCCTCAAAACACTGTCACATGTTGCTTTTTATGTCAGGGTGTAGTGCAGCACGACTGGTGTGTGCTACTTTCTACCCATGACACGTCTAGGTTTCAATCATTATTTTAGCCTGTGAACTACTTTTTTCATGGGGCACTCTGTTTTTAGCTCAATGACCTTATAAACTTTGTTTTCAGATATGCATTACCGTTACCAGAGAGGCTGCAAGTATGAAAAATTACGAAGTTATTTCTATGCCACTGGGCGGCCGCTATTAAAGTAAGCATTAGGGAGTGCCCTAACCAGTCCATAAATCTAAAAACATGGTTATAGTGGGGTAATTAGCACTCGAGCGTGGTTCCAGCCAGTCTAGACGCATAGCCGACCTTCAAATCTACCGCATAGCTGACCTTCGAAACTATCACGTTCTTATTTTTTTCCTTTGTTGTTATTTCATTCCCCTCGCCCCACATGGTAGCTCTTTAACCATATGGTAGTAAAATTTTACAATTGTAAGTAGACTGTTTAGGTTTTTATGTTGGTAACGCCATGTAGCGCTCTATATGAAGATCACTGACTGTGCTGTGTGAAGTCTGTGGATGGTTTGCATTGTTGAAATATTCGCTATTGTAGTGTTGGGCAGTTGGATGTGAACAGCGCGTAGCGTTGGGCAGTTGGAGGTGAGTCGCCAGCAGTGGTGGATGTGGGAAGAGAGATAGCAGAGTTTTAAGAGTGGACGATCTGGACTTGTGCCCGTCAGAAAAACGAAATTTGTAAGACTGGATGTCATGAACTGATATATATATTGTGACTTTTGAACACTATTAAGGTAAATTCATTGTTTGTTCTCTATCAAAATCTTTCATTTGCTAACTATCCCTGTCAGTAGTTAGTGCCTTCTGTAGTTAGATTCTTTTATTTAGCTGGCAGTATTGGCGCTCGCTGTATTGCAGTAGTTCGAGTAACGAAGATTTTTGTGAGGTAAGTGATTCATGAAAGTTATAGGTTATTGTTAGTCAGGGCTATTATTTTATAGGGGTTGTTGCAAGTCAGATGGTGTTGCGCTAAAAAATATTGTGTGCCAGTTTAGTGTTAATGAGAATAAGCGAATAGAGAAATATCTGAGTACGTTCAGTTCTGCTAAGCTGTTTGAAAACCAAATAACGTAAGAGGTTTATCAGCACCGTATTCATTAATTTTTCTAAGTGGACGTTTCACAACATATTATAAGATGGGCCAATGGCCTTACGGTAGTGGTAACACCGGTTTCCGTCAGATCACCACCGAGTGCTGTTAGCAAGCGGAGTGCACTCAGTCCTTATGAAGTAAATTGAAGAGCTACTCTGTTGAGAAGTAGCGGCTCTATTCACGAAAACAGGCAACGGCCAGGAGAGCGGTGTGCTGACCTTATGTCCTGCCACGTCCGCAGCAAGTGATGGCAGTAGGCTTAGGACGACACGAAGGTCGGTCAGTACCGTTGGGTCTTCCGAGTCCTGTTCGGGCGGAGTTTCCTATTATAAAATTAGATATAGTGGTTTATAAAAATGAATGTTTGACACCATAAAAAGACAGAGTTCAGTTGCAGGAGCTAAAATATAAAAGGATGATTCGTTGGTTAATCGAAAGACAGACTCAGGTGAATGGAAAATGAATGTTTCACACAAAGTAAAAGAGAGACTGTCAGTTCCATAAGTTAAAGGGTAAAAGGCCGATGTGTTGACTGGTTAAAATAGATAACTGGTTAAATATATACAAAGGTGAATGAAGTGATGAGTAATGCAGGTTGCCAGGCATGGAGTATCATGGGAAAACGTAATTGTCGGTGTAGTGCGTAATAGACGAATGTTTGGAGGAGGGATTTGGACAGTGAGGAACCAGTTCGGGACCAAGCCACAGGATGTGATGGAGAAGATTGGAGTACTGGAGTGGAAGGGAGACCTGACAAGGGGAAGATGCATATTTCTCCTAGATCTGGTAGGATAAGTATACATCAGGGTGGATTTCACGGTCGCGCAAAGAAATGCGACTAAAGTTTCGTTAAGAGAGGACACAGAGGGTAGACGTAGCATTAGGGGGAATTAGGTGGTAGTGGCGCGGTGGAGCACCATGTGAAGTGAGCAGGGGGAAAACTGGGTTGGCGGATGGGGTAGTACCGAGTTTACAGGAAACGAGGAAGTGCTCAAAATGGAATAGTAGGGTGGGGAATATTATATGTTGGTACAGGATGCGGGTTAGGGAGGGTCTGCGGATCCGAAAGGTTAGGCAGCGACCACGGCATTCAAGGATCTGTAGGGAGTGATAAAAGCTGGGAGGAGCGTAAGTCCACGCAACATATGCGTAGCAAGGACGGATCAGATCAGGGATCTATAGGTGTGTAGGGTAATCGAAGGGTTCAATCTCCATGTCCAACCGGTTAGGAGTTTTAGTAACTTTAGTCAACTGTGGGCTTTCTGTTGAATAGTTACTAGATGGGAACGAAGTGATAGTCCGAGGTACTTTATTGTGTTCGTTAGCTGGATGGAACAGTCGTAAATGGTACTGTTAAAGTTGTGGAGGCAGAAGCAACAGGTGGTTCAGCCCGTAATTATTGCCTTGGATTTGGTAGTGTTGATGTTGACAAGCCAGATAAACTGACTGAGACTGAGCTGGACCGACCGTTGGGATTTCTGGAGTGTACGGTAGAGTGAAAGAAAGGCAGTGCCATCGGCATGCTGGAGGAAATGAATAGGATGAGGCGGCTTTTGCATACTGGCTTGGAGAGGACATACAGGAGAGGAGAGACGGCAAATCCTTGTGATCTTAATCGGAAAACAATCTTCCCCAGGAAAAATACAGCACTTTCCTACAATAACGTGTCTCAATACCAACTTTAAGGTTTCCCCATGTGCTCACGGTTAAAGCAAGTTATACGCTGAGTCGTAAGTGATTATCAACATCTTGTATTTCCTAGACGAGGACTGCCCAATAAATCCTAAGGTATCGAGAAATTCAGTAGCGACCTGTGAGCACTAGCAAAATGGGCGAAGGATACAAGGTTACAACTCAACCTCATCCAAACCCCAAACGGTACTGGTTTGTCATTCTACACTCATTAGCCCAAAATATCAGGATCCCTACTATCTTTAATCCTAAATGAGACAAATGATAACTTTTCTACCTGAGCAAGCTGTCTATGAGTAATAATGGATAAAGATCTAAAATGGACTGAGCGCATAACTGCAGAGTGCAAGGAGTCACCAGCATTACTCCATTTCCTACAAAAATAGAAAAAGCTCTTTCCTCTTGACCTGAAAAAGAAATTTTTACAAATATTTATGCTTCAGATAATTGATCATAGCGATGTTATCCTGCAAGCTCACGGTACCTGGAACTAACTACGATTGTCTGTTCCGAAATATCTGTGGTGTTTGATTCTTTGATCATATTTCACCATCATATGCACAGCTGTCCTGGCTTTGAGCAGACAAGCGCAGAGATTTTCATTTTCCTGTTTTCTCTATGTCTTACCAATCTACATTCTCTCATCTCTCTACACGATCTTAACGCTCTTGTCAGAACAACATGGCTGGAACATCAGTTCACATCAGATTAAAATCCTTTCGGTCCTTCTCCATCGTTCAACCACTTTCTCGAAGTCCTTCTCAGTAGCAGGAACATTACTCTGGAATAACGCCCCGTGTTGCATTAGAGAAATGCTTCACAAGACAATCATATAGTTGCTAAATCAACAGGATCGATTACCATTGTCCCTGTAAGTACTCGTAATCCTTGTACATCCTTCTTTCCAACTAGGTCTCTCTAATTACCTAGTATTCTTAGCTTGTGCAGCCTCCTTAAATTTTCTTTTTCCAGAACTGGCTGTATCAGATAACATATAGTTTGTACAATTACAAACACATTTTATATCTGTCACTACCATTATAGTTGTTATTGTCATTACTATTATTATTACTAGTGGCAGCAGGAGCAGCAACAGTAGGAGAAGTACTGCCAGTATTAACTTCATTAGTTCACAGTCAGTATTACTTTCTCATACTGTCACTATAGACGCTCAAATCATTTTAACACTACTTGTCATATTAAAATTGTTATTTCCTAGGTAACTGTGATGGTACTGCATGTGTGAAACCCTTTTCCGGTGTACGAAAGGGACTGATGGCTCTAATCAGACGAAGATCAATAAATATTGGGGCAACATATCGGGAAGTGGCAATGATGACGTGGCAGTCTAATTTTTCGGAACTTTTGGAATTCTTACACATTAAAAAGGCATATGATCGAGTGAATCATTCCTACTTATAAATGTTTGTGCTCAGAGTTCTTCTTTGCATAGAGCAGTTGAGCCCATCGAATTTGCCCCCTGGTCGATTGAGAAAGGCAAAGCTATTGACGTGTGGCTCAAAGATGTTAGAATAACGGGAGATGGCACTAACTGTGCAGAATACAGCCAGGAGTACCGTCATGCTGAGCCCAGCAAGTGAGCTTCTCGATTATACACTCCTAGAAATGGAAAAGAGAACACATTAACACCGGTGTGTCAGACCCACCACACTTGCTCCGGACACTGCGAGAGGGCTGTACAAGCTATGATCACACGCACGGCACAGCGGACACACCAGGAACCGCGGTGTTGGCCGTCGAATGGCGCTAGCTGCGCAGCATTTGTGCACCGCCGCCGTCAGTGTCAGCCAGTTTGCCGTGGCATATGGCATACGGGGCTCCATCGCAGTCTTTAACACTGGTAGCATGCCGCGACAGCGTGGACGTGAACCGTATGTGCAGTTGACGGACTTTGAGCGAGGGCGTATAGTGGGCATGCGGGAGGCCGGGTGGACGTACCGCCGAATTGCTCAACACGTGGGGCGTGAGGTCTCCACAGTACATCGATGTTGTCGCCAGTGGTCGTCGGAAGGTGCACGTGCCCGTCGACCTGGGACTGCACCGCAGCGACGCACGGATGCACGCCAAGACCGTAGGATCCTACGCAGTGCCGTAGGGGACCGCACCGCCACTTCCCAGAAAATTAGGGACACTGTTGCTCCTGGGGTATCGGCGAGGACCATTCGCAACCGTCTCCATGAAGCTGGGCTACGGTCCCGCACACCGTTAGGCAGTCTTCCGCTCACGCCCCACATCGTGCAGCCCGCCTCCAGTGATGTCGCGACAGGCGTCAATGGAGGGACGAATGGAGACGTGTCGTCTTCAGCGATGAGAGTCGCTTCTGCCTCGGTGCCAATGATGGTCGTATGCGTGTTTGGCGCGGCGCAGGTGAGCGCCACAATCAGGACTGCATACGACCGAGGCACACAGGGCCAACACCCGGCATCATGGTGTGGGGAGCGATCTCCTACACTGGCCGTACACCTCTGGTGATCGTCGAGGGGACACTGAATAGTGCATGGTACATCCAAATCGTCATCGAACCCGTCGTTCTACCATTCCTAGACCGGCAAGGGAACTTGCTGTTCCAACAGGACAATGCACGTCCGCATGTATCCCGTGCCAACCAACGTGCTCTAGAAGGTGTAAGTCAACTACCCTGGCCAGCAAGATCTCCGGATCTGTCCCCCATTGAGCATGTTTGGGACCGGATGAAGCGTCGTCTCACGCGGTCTGCACGTCCAGCACGAACGCTGGTCCAACTGAGGCGCCAGGTGGAAATGGCATGGCAAGCCGTTCCACAGGACTACATCCAGCATTTCTACGATCGTCTCCATGGGAGAATAGCAGCCTGCATTGCTGTGAAAGGTGGATATACACTGTACTAGTGCCGACATTGTGCATGCTCTGTTGCCTGTGTCTATGTGCCTGTGGTTCTGTCAGTGTGATCATGTGACGTATCTGACCCCAGGAATGTGTCACTAAAGTTTCCCCTTCCTGAGACAATGAATTCACGGTGTTCTTATTTCAATTTCCAGGAGTGTATACTGTGTTGTGACACTTGCCCTCTTCCCTTTCATAGTCTAATAGGTACTCATTTCCGAGTATGAACTTTCATACAGTATAAAATATTCACTGCAATGCGTTAAGAACAATCACTTGACACCAAACGTTACGGACACACCAATACGGCGGCGGTGGCTTCAATTTTGTGGCGTAAGGTGATCTACCCTTATTCTAACCTTTTTTGTGCGGATCATGGCCAGAGAGTGATATCCGATGCGATGATAGAGATTTTGACGTAATGGAAATGAGCGTTTGGCGTCACTGGCCGGGAGGACCCTTACGGGCAGGTCCGGCCGCCTTGGTGCAGGTCTTATTACATCCGACGCCACATTGGGCGACCTGCGCGCCGGATGGGGATGAAATGATGATGAAGACAACACAACACCCAGTCTCTGAGCGGAGAAAGTTCCCTACCCAGCCGGGAATCGAAACCTGGCCCGTAGGACGGCAATCCGTCAGCTGACCCCTCGGGTCGGACATTTTGACGTGAGACCTGCGGAGTGACAAGACAGAGGCGGCCGGCGGAGTCAACGGAGTGCTCGATGCGAACGGCCATTGTAGTGTACACGCCCGCAGTGGCAGTACAGAGCAAGGAGAGCCGGGTAGCCGCTGTACGCGGCAGATCGAGGAGGTCTGTTGGCATTGGGCGTCTAGAAGAGGCACCGGGTTTCGTGTCGAGTTGTGACAGAGGGTGCAATCTGTCCTGGAGTACGCCAAGCCTGTGGAACGACACTGAGCATTGCTGAACTTTATAAATGAGTTCCTCGACTATCGCCTAGCTCACCATAACACTGCTCAATCAAGACTTGTTGTTGTTGTGGTGGTCTTCAATCCTGAGACCGGTTTGATGCAGCTCTCCTTAAAGCTGCATGCCCTCGGGAAAATTACGGCTGTAGTTTCCCCTTGATTTCAGCCGTTCGCAGTACTAGCACAGCAAGGCCGTTTAGGTTAGTAGTTGTATGGTAGAAAATATGTGGGGGCATCAAATGCCGTAAACATCATTGGCCTTTTGAGACCTCACACTCAAGAGGTTCTTAGTGAATATAATTGGGCCCTTGTTTTGGTAAGTAGATTAGCTGTTGGTTAATAAAATCCGCTTGCTTAATGCTGAGTTACTTGATCTTTTTCCTTGGTCAGATACTGACACTTGTTTAATGCTGTGATAGTGTACGTCATTATTTAATCTTTTTTTTCAAGTCAGTCAAGGCCTATTTTGCTTAAAAAAATTCTATTGTCATATATTGATCGGCTAGTTGGTGGCAAGCGTTTCGTAAGTAAATTACCCTTTGTATTGTTTAATCTACTCATATTGGTTAGTAGCGGCCGCTTGCTTAATTTTATGCTAATTTATTATTGGTCAATCAAAGTCGTTTTGGATAAGAATTGTAACAAAATAATTTACGTGGAGAGAGAATTGAGATGGTTCAAGGGAATTAGTGGACTTAAATTCTTTTAAGAAAAGCGTAACTGTCCATAATTCACTTCTGTCAAAATATTTAGTACAGGCACACATCAAATTGAAACCTTCATTTTTCTAAAGCTAGAGCTCGTAATTATAGAATTGTATGGAATTAATAATGTATATAGTTTATTTTATAAGAAAAAAGTATGTTTAATTATATATTTATTTTCTTGTATTGCGCAAGCACCGATGCATGTACCGTTTGCTATTCTGATATTAAAATAAATTTTAAAAAGAGCTCAGTGGGTTTCTACGCAGGAACCACTGTGTCCAAGCAAACCATCTTCAAAGTTAAGGACCACCAAGTCTCCCACTCCCCATTTTCCTTCCTCCTGGGTGCGTTTCAAATAATAGAATAATAGATGCCATTATTATAGGTGAGGACAACTTCCGCCTACCCACAGCAGTACTGTGCGGAGGAATGGTTCAAATGGCTCTGAGCACTATGGGACTTAACTGCTGTGGTCATCCGTCCCCTAGAACTTAGAGCTACTGAAACCTAACTAACCTGAGGACATCACACACATCCATGCCCGAGGCAGGTCGCAGTTCCAGACTGTATCGCCTAGGACCGCTCGGCCACTCCGGCCAGCCTCAGGCGGAGGAATCTTCGAATCACTTACCCAAGAGAAATATCCATCCTAGAACGAACTGGGTGGGTATGTGGATTAATATGCTGACGCAAAGAAAATTGCAGCAACAAAAAATAATTAATGTAGAATAATGAAATTTCGGGAATACATTTATCTAGATAACAAATGTACGTCATTAACATTGCAAGATCACATTTAAATGCAAATGCGAGAGAAGCCATTGCAAATGTGAAATCATGGTACATTAATAACCTGTGTAAACGCAATAATGTTGACTGCAAACATGGAAACGTGTTTTGTTGTACAGTTTGCGGAAGTCAATTTGTGGGATGGTGTTCCATGCCTGTTTGCCGGCCGCGGCGGTCTCGCGGTTCTAGGCGCGCAGTCCGGAACTGTGCGACTGCTACGGTCGCAGGTTCGAATCCTGCCTCGGGCATGGATGTGTGTGATGTCCTTAGGTTAGCTAGGTTTAAGTAGTTCTAAGTTCTAGGGGACTGATGACCACAGCAGTTGAGTCCCATAGTGCTCAGAGCCATTTTTTTTCCATGCCTGTTTCACTTGGTCAGTCAATCAGGGACGGTTAAGGCTAGTTGGGGATGGCGCAGGAGTTATCGTCGGATGATGTCAAATAAGTGCTGGATTGGAGACAGATTTGATGATCGAGTAGGTCAAGGCAATATGTCGACACTCTGAAGAGCATCTTGGGTTACAACAACAGTACGTGGGCGAGCGTTACCCCGTTGGAAAACACCTCCTGGAATGTTGTTCGTGAATGGCAGCACTACTGGCCGAATCATCAGACTAGTGTACAGATTTGTGGGATAACCACAAGAGTGCTCCTGCTGTCACACGAAACCGCACCCCAGACCATAACTCCAGCTGATATGATGGTTGCAGGTCCTCAACTGACATTCTTCTAACCAACACACGGCCATCACTGTCACCGGGACAGAACCAGCTTTCATCAGAGAACACAAGTGACCTCCACCCTGCCCTCCAATCAGCCGTGGCTTGATATTACTGAAGTCGCATATGGTGGTCATTTGGGGTCTGCGGAATGAACGCTACAGGGCGTCTGGCTCGGAGCCGTCCTCGAGGTGCCGATTTGTAACAGTTCGTTGTGTCACTGTGGTGTCAACTACTGCTCAAATTGCTGCCGCAGATGCGTTACGATGCGCCATAGCCGTACACCGAACACGATGGTCTCCCCTCCATGCAGTACCACGTGGCCGTCCGAAGCTCGGTCTTCTTGCTGTCGTTCATTTTCTTGACCACCGTTGCCAGCATTCATTTACAGTAGCTAAAGTCCTGCCAAATCCTTCTGCAATATCGCAGAATGAACATCTAGCGTCTCGTAGCCCTATTACACAATCTCGGTCAAACTCAGTGAGGTATTGATAAATGACGTCTTTGCCGCCTTAAAAGCATTCTTGACTTATATCAACTCACCGTCCAATACCAAAGGTAACTAACGCTCACGACCGTGAGCGACTGATGCGAAATTCGAATAATCATCTTTCAGATGTAGAAATACACCTGCCAAGTTTCCCATAAGTGCTCAACTCCTTCTTGATTCAGATAATTTTTTCCTGTCAGTGTATGCATCAATAAATTCTGCCCCCCCCCCCCCCACTTAAGGTGCCAGTGGTATGGCGGTTTCAATGACAAAAGGATGACGCGACAGAAACTATTTAGAATAGGGATGGCACTGAGTCCCTATTACACTAAACGTGCTCTACAAGACACCGCAGAACACTGTTTATCATGCGCCGATGAAGACAAAACGTGGCCGTGGATTCGTTAGAGATTGGTCGCACGCAACCTTCAACAATACACCTAGAAAATATATTACAATTAGATTGGTACTTCCATCCGACTGTGAAGCAGAACAGCTATGTCTGGTGCATGGCTCACTTTGTCTCTTACGTATTCTCGACTTCAACGCCGGAAATAGCGGTAATTAGAGATTATTTAATTCAGTTATACTCTTTGTTAAAAAACAGTTCACAACAGAAATATAAAATTTTTTTGCAGTTGAGTTACACTGGTTGTTAGAAAACAATTCACAACAGACATATAAGTTTTTTTGCAGTTTTTTGAAACCTCTCTCTCTTTCTCTCAGTCAAGTACACTGAAGCTCTTATACAAGGATTTTCTCTTGCTCTTCGTGGAGAGTCATCTTTTTTTCCAAGAAAATTCGATCATTTCTCATCAAGACATTTTTCGTTGTGTATTTTCCCAAAAATCTTTAATTATTTATTCGAGCGGAGTGGTTATTGTAGTTTTAGAATAGTTTTCTTTCTTGTGATCTTCCACAGTAATTTGTCGTAATGTATATACTCCTTGAGGCGATATATTTACTTCTCTTCTCTTGAGACCGTTATTTTATTCATTTACATGAAGAGGGTACCTGAATGTTTTACATGAACAAGTTCATTATCTACCATGACGAGCTTTTTGATGTCCGGAGGATACATCAGGACAATTTCCTGCGAAACCTGTGATTATGAGCTACATGCTGAAGTCGACTGAGAGTATGTCGAGAGTATGGTGGGGACAAAGAGAAGGATTGAGGCCAAAAAATAGGAAAATAAATTTAAAAAGAGCTGGTTGGGATCACTCTTCAGCACCATTACATGGCTGCCACCCATGATTTTCTTATTCGCTGCACTGGTTACGGTACTCCTAAATGCTTCTTTCAACAGCTATCGTCCCAATGGAGGTGATCGTAATACAGTACGGGTCGGCCATTCATTCAGACTGGCTAGAATAATCTTCCAATGGTAATTTCATTGCTATCACCATAATTTTTTATTGCTAGAACGGTGAGGCTATTGTCTAACGTTTACTCTAATAACTGCCGCCCAGTTGAGGCGGTGGTAACGTAGTGATATTTCATAGCTGCAGCAGCTCTGGCAGCGGCAATGCACATTTGAAAACGGTAGCACATTTTCTCGCCAATTTTGTGATGTCAGTGGGCTGAAAATAGTTTTCCCAGGAAATAAGTAGGTCAGAAGCTGAAAACAGAATTGAAACCCACATGTGTCGAAGGATATGAGTAGGAGCTACAAATAGAATTGTCCCAGGAAATAAGTAGGTCTTCGGCTAAAAGTAGCACCCGGCAGTCCTGGTACACAGCACTCTAAAACTAGAACTGAATGTAGATCAAAGGATGTTGCACCAGTGCTGGTGAGTGCATGCTACAGTATAGGAGAATGTTCCCCACATCATAATACTGCTCCCACATCCCTGTGTCAGCGATGCAGGCCATTTTTGGAGAAGCCGTTTGTCTGGATGATGGTGTATTCAGATATCATCTTCCACCTGATGGAACAAGAAAGATGATTCGTCGGAGGAAGTGACAACCTTCCTCGGTCCCGTCTCAATTACCCGTTACGATACTGTTTGGTCAACGTGGGAACTTCTAAAGCTTGTTTTCTACGGAACGCCATGTTAAGCAAAGTGAGCTTAGCGTTGTGCTGCGGAACACGTATAGCTACACTAGAACTGTGCTGTTTCGTCAGAGCTGCCACTGATCGCCATCTATCCGGCCTTTCAGGGCGGGCAAACCTCTGACCACCGCATTCTGTTTTGAAGGAAAGCAGTTCAAATGGTTCAAACGGCTCTGAGCACTATGCGACTAAACTTCTGAGGTCATTAGTCGCCTAGAACTTAGAACTAATTAAACTTAAATAATCTGAGGACATAACACACATCCATGCCCGAGGCAGGATTCGAACCTGCGACCGTAGCGGACGCTCAACTCCAGAATGTAGCGCCTAGAGCCGCACGGCCACTCAGGCCGGCCCAAAGCAGTTCAGTTCAGTTTTTTCTACACTGAGCTATATCAGTAAATTCTTACATTCTGCCCAAGTAAATTCAGTGTGGGTTTGTTACCGTAAAGATAAGATTGCAACACTTGATTCTGTCAAGGACGTAAACTTCAGAGAATACTTCCGTCACTCAGGTAAAAAATCTAATAGCGTCATCTGTGGGTTCTATGGTGCACTACGCCTTCATGGTTGTGTTACGGAGGTAAACATCCCAACTACTAAGCTGAGAAAACTCCTAAAACCTTAAGTTAAGAAATCTGTCTTTCCGTGATCTGATTTTCATGAAATAAAGGCTATGTATTTTCCCAATCCCCAAACTGCGTTCAAGTTACCTCTGAACACCCTATGAAAAATAGTCTAGAGTTTTGGACATTAGCAAGTCCAAACAGAGAGACAAATTTTTAAAAATAAACTTATTGTATTCCGTGATTCCTGGGTTTCTCCCGGCGTATTTGATAATCAAAATATCCGCGGGTATACTGTTGGTCTACACTGCCCGTTGGACACTGTAGACCGGCAGTACACCCGTGGATATTTTGGTTATTATATTCTGTTATACGCCATACATCACACGCAATCAGTTTTTTGGCATGTATTTCCATCGCACAGACACGACGACTTTGCAGTTTTATTATCAGTATAGATACGTAAGGTCCACTCACATTGATGTAACTACCGTCCGTCTTCGACGTCAACATGCAATCACCATTCCCAGAGAAAGGGTAGCAGCACTAGCAGTGGAGCGTACACAAAACGGGCCTGGATACTCGGAAAACAGTGCACACGTTGTCGTAATCAGAAAACGGAGCGATTTATCTGACCTGCAAAAGGGCATTATGATTTGCTCTCCAGTCAAGGATATGATGCATTTCCGCAATGGCTATGATTGTAGACTGTTCGTGTGCCGCCGTTGTCAAGGTACACCATGCACGGCAAAATGGCAATATCCAAATCCGGCACCGAAGCAAGAATGGGGCACCAAAGGCCACAGGTTTGTATCTTACATGTACAGTATGTAAGTTGAAGGTGCTACGCAGGGTCACTGATGAAGCCTTAATACAGTGAGGTGGAACGAATCCAGCAAAATAAATAGTACTTTTATTGATATGCATACGGACGGTCCTACATAAAAATTATTACTATTATATTATTTTCAGACGAGGATTAACAGCTAACAAGATTAAGTTTCTTAAAATTTTTATTTGTTCTCCATGATTTTCAGTTTGCTTTTCCTAGTTCCTTCACCCAGTCATATCCTTTAGATTCGAGAACTCTACGTAAATGAGCGGCTACATGCATACTAAGCCATATCTTAATGGTGTCTGATTAAGCCAAAGTATCCACCTCCCTTTTAATACAGTAATGCCATTCATGCAATAGCCTTTGGTGGATCTCTAAGATTCCTTACATACATGGACGTGATTCTACTGAAAAGTTGATGGCTCTCACAGGGGAAGCTTGTCACAACCTGATTTGAATAAAACAATTTTTAGGTGATAGGCGGCACCACTATAAAACACTAAAACTGCTACGACCAGACGAAACTGGTTCATCTGGCTGCAACTGTGGGGTCTTTGACTGTTTGATGAGACAGCTCATTGGAAACACAACACATGAAACAATAGTTCACTTTATTACGTGCATGAGTAAAAGATTTACTTAAATTGGTTCATTTGTTTGCCACATGAGTGCCTGATAATTTATAACTGTCACTGATTATCACAGCATCCCTTCAGGCATACAAACACAAACTCTCCTTATGGGGTACAATGTTCAATATTTACAAAAGTACAGATCCACCTGTTATTTGAATAACATTTCAGTCTTAAACGAAGATGTTGACAGTTTCAGCTGGGAGCGCAAATTTGGGCAGAGCGCTTTCATGCTCGGCTCTATATTGACATCTGTGTGAGGGGGCTGCTGTGCTGAGAGAGAGATTGTGTCTTCCTCAGCCTGTCCCATTCGTCGTTGCAGATTGCACCAGAGCATCACTGGTAACTGTGGTATCAATGTGAGTTGCCGATTTCGATGTGGAGCCGCAGATAGCAGAAAAACGGCTGCCAACTATCGACGTTTCCGCCATCTTTGCATCCATCCTCTTCAGGGCGACCAAATGCAGTAATTAGTCGCCCTTATGAGAACCACTGCAAAAACTATCGACACACTGGGACTATAGTTGTTCCAGTGTCTTATAATAACGGCACAAGCGTCTTCGTGATGAGACACTAAAACTGCAAAGACCGGAGGAAACAATAGTCATTGCACTGTAACTATGGGTTCTTTGATTGCTCTGGGAGATGGCCCATTGGAACTGCAACATATGTAACATTAATTTACTTTATTACATGATGAATAAAAAGATCTACTTAACTTCGTACATTTATTTGCCGTAGGAGTGCCTGATAATTTATACACTATGTGATCAAAAGTATCCGGACACCTGGCTGAAAACGACTTACAAGTTCATGGCGCCCACGATAGGTAATGCTGGAATTCAGTACGGTGTTGGCCCACTCTTGGCCTTGATGACTGCTCCCTCTATCGCAGGCATACGTTCAGGCTGGAAGGTTTCTTGGGGAATGGTAGCCCATTCTTCACGGGGTGCTGAACTGAGAAGAGGTATCGATGTCGGTCGGTGAAGCCAGGCACGAAGTTGGCGTTCCAAAATATCCCATAGGTCTTCTATAGGATTCAGGTCAGGACTGTGTAGGCCAGTCCATTACAGTGATGTTAGTGTCGTGTAACAACTCCGCCACAAGCCGTGCATAATGAACAGATGTTCGATCGTGTTAACAGACACAATAGCCATCTCCGAATTGCTCTTCAACAGTCGGGAGCAAGAAGGTGCTTAAAACGTCAATGTAGGCCTGTGCTGTGATAGTGCCACGCAGAACAACAAGGAGTGAAAGCCCCCTCCATGAGAAACACGACCACACCATTACACCACTGCCTCCGAATTTTACTGTTGGCACTACACACTCTGGTAGATGACGTTCATCGGGCATTCGCCGTAACCACAACCTGCCATCGGATCGTGGTTCGTCACTTCACAAAGCGTTTTTCTACTGTTCAATGTCCAATGTCTACCCTCCTTACACCAAGCGAGGCATCGTTGGGCATTTACCGGCGTTATGTGTGGCTAATGAGCAGCAGCTCCACCATGAAATCCAAGTTTTTTTCAAAAAATAGTTCAAATGGCTCTGAGCACTATGGGACTTAGCTTATGAGGTCATCAAGCCTCTAGAATCTAGAACTACTTAAACCTAACTAACCTAAGGACATCACGCACATCCATGCCCGAGGAAGGATTCGAGCCTGCGACAGTAGCGGTCGCGCGGTTGCAGGCTGTAGTGCCTAGAACCGCTCGGCCACGCAGGCCGGACCAAGTTTTCTCACCTCCTGCCTAACTGTCATAGTACTTGCAGTGGATCCTGACGTAGTTTGGAATTCCTGTGTGATGGTCTAGATAGATGTCTGCCTATTACACATTACGAACCTCTTAAACTGTTGTCGGTCTCTGTCGTCGACAGGCGAGGTCGGCCTGTATGCTTTTGTGCTGCACGTGTCCTTTCGCGTTTCCACTTCATTATCACATCGGAAACAGAGGACATAAGGATGTTTAGGTGTGTGGAAATCTCGCGTATGGCACAAGTGACACCCAATCACCTGACCACGTTCGAAGTCCGTGTGTTCCGCAGAGCACGCCATTCCGTTCTCTTACAATGTCTAATGGCTACTAAGTGCGCTGAAATGGAGTACATGGCAGTAGGTGACAGTACAGTGCACCTAATGTGAAAAACGTATGTTTTTGTGGGTGTCCAGATGCTTCTGATCACATAGTGTAACTGTCGCTACCACAGCATCCCTTCACGCATACAATTATAGACTTTTCTTTTGAAGTACAATGTTCAGCATTTACGAAAGTGCAGTTCCATCTGTTATTTGTCCTACTCGATGATGTTGACAGTTTCTGCTGAAGTCGGAACCTGGGGCAGAGTGCTTCCATGCTGAACTCTAAATTGAAATTTGATGCGAGAGCACTGGGGGTGCTGAGGGAAAGGGCGTGTCTTTTTCAGCCTTCACAATTCCTCGTTGCAGATTGCAGTGAGACATCACTAATATCTGTGGTATCAATGAGAGTCGCCGACTTGGGCGTAGCATCACGATCTTTGGACGATACCTCAAAAACAGAAACCGACTACCGAGTTTTTGACTGCCTTTGCAGCCGCTCTCTTCAGGACGACTTGTGCAGTCCTAAACCATCTACTACATTCCGATCGCGTAGCCCCGCAAAACGGGTTCAAGAAGCCGCTGAGACGTGCGCCAGTGGAAATCGGAGGAAGCGCCGCCCCCCGAGGAAGACAGATTCAGCGTTCCCCATCAATGCTGACTTAACCAGCCGCCCTTCGCTAGTCGGACCTGTTGGGTCGCAGACTTCGAGAGCATCATTACCGAGTATAACAGGGAGGCGACAGCTTACCAGTGTTCTGCGAGTACTAATAGTGTGTAAAAGAAACAGCATGTAGGAAGCACAGGAAGCACATCAAGTCATCTCATAATGAGGAATTAAGCTACGTTTCTTTCCTTTCTAGAAATAAAGTGTTCTATTAACAAGCAATTGTTATGTACAGACTATTTTGGATTCCTGCCACGTACCATTGCAACTTCTCTCCTTCCTTGTTTATACCGATGTTGACTCTCACAGTAGTCGACAGAACAAGTGTAACGTCAGCAATTAGCCGCTCTGAAGGGAACCGCTGCAAACACAGTCGAAACATTGGGAGTATAGTTCTTTTAGTGTTTTATAATGTCACCACCTAATGCCTAAATTCAACAATGGAAAATCTAGGATGAAATCTAACAATACGAGAGAAGGAAAGTTGCTACTCGCCATATAGCTGAGTCGCGATAGGCACAATAAAAAGATTCACACTGTCATAGCCGGTGTGGCCGAGCGGTTCTAGGCGCGTCAATCTGAAACCGCGCGACCGCTACGTCCTAGGTTCCAGTCCTGCCTCGGGCATGGATGAGTGTAATGTCCTTAGGTTAGTTAGGTTTAAGTAGTTCTAAGTTCTAGGGGACTGATGACCTCGGATGTTAAGGCCCATAGTGCTCAGATCCATTTGAACCATTTATTATATCTACAAGCTAAGCTGCAACCACTGTGCTGCATGACAACCAACAAGCTGTCTGTACGCATGGACGGCCACCGACAAATTGTGGCCATAAAACAAGTGGAGCACCCTGTAGCTGAACACGCTGCCAAACATAATATTCCATATTTCAAGGACTGCTTCACAGCCTGTGCCATATGGATCCTTCCCACCAACACCAGCTTTTCTGAATTGCGCCGGTGGAAACTTTCCGTGCAATACATCCTACGTTCCCGTAACCCTACTGGCCTCAACCTTCGTTAGTCACCGTCCTCATCTATACAGCCCCCTTCCTGTTCCCATTCCAGCAGTACACAGCCGTCATTTCACCGCCACCCCCAGTGTTTTATTTTTATTTTCATTTCTCTCCTTTCCGCTACTTACCCCCTCCCCCCTCCACACCTTTTCTCCTGTCCTCCATCTAAACTGCAACACTTCACTGTCGACCACTCCCACCATACTATCCCTCCCCCTCCCCGCCCCAGCCTCCTTCTTACCCCCACGCAATCACCACTCCCATCATACAGTGGTGCTGCTGCTCGCAGTGTAATTTCTGCTCTGTGAGACAGCAGACGTGGGTGCAAGTTACGCTTGCGTGAGTGTGTGTGTGTGTGTGTGTGTGTGTGTGTGTGCGTGCGTGTATGTATGTGTGTCTACTGCTGACAAAGGCCTAATGGCCAAAAGCTATGATTGTGTGAATCTTTTTATTGTGCCTATCGCGAGTCAGCATATATGCTATTTTGTGAGTAGCAACTTTCCTTCTCTCGTATTAATACCTGAATTGACTTTATTCGAACATAGACTGACTATGGAAGCCTTACAGCTTAACGGAACCTACTTAAAAATCTGATCACGATGCCGTATGCTAGTTTTCATTGTTCTAGTTGAGGGAGCGAGTTTTTACACACCTGCTGAGGTGCTGCAGAGCTAGGCACCTCCAGCTGTAAGCCTCCACATCTGAAGAGGTATTCGAGGCGGCTCGCCCGGCACAGCGCAGGCGGCACGGCGCTAAGCAGAAAGGGCCGTGCATGGCGCGCTCATGCATTATGCATCGCGGGCCGGGCAGGAATTAGCGCTCGCTAATCCCACGCCGGCTTGTTCATTATCCGCGGACGACACGCGGAACTCGCAGCGGCCGCGAGCCGCCGCAGACGGCCGGGGGCTCCCCTCTGTCCCTGCCTGCTGGCTGCTGGCTGCTGGAGCCCTACAAACGAAATCGTGCAGAATGGAAATACGCCCTGTCACTACAACGCGCTCTTGTAAATAAAGGCGCGGTCCGTGAATAGAAACACGGTACGTTACTGTCCAAATGTACGCCGCAGTGTTTCCTTAGTTTCGCTCTTTCTTATCCCACAAACACACACGCACTCACACGCACACAAAGGTATGTGCACTTTCATCCAACACCAGTGTTTCTAAAATATTTTCCTCGGGGCCCTCTTTCACTACGAAAAATGGTATCAGGCCCCTCCAGCATCTTGTTATGAATAAAAATTATCATATTTTATATTTTTTCCTTGTTATGTTTACCATTCGCATTAGGAAAGGATTTTACGCTACTGAAAGCAAAACTAGCAAGCCCGGCCGCAGTGGCCGAGTGGTTCTAGGCGCTTCAGTCCGGGACCACGTTGCTGCTACGGTCGCAGGTTCGAATCCTGCCTCGGGCTTAGATGTGTGTAATGTCCTTAGGTTAGTTAGGTTTAACTGGTTATGTGTTCTCGGGGACTGATGACCTCAAAGTCCCATAGTGCTTAGAGACATGTGAACCCAAATAACATGACTTATTTTTACGATAATATAAAACAAACTTTTTATTGGTTCAAATGGCTCTGAGCACTATGGGACTTAACTGCTGAGGTCATCAGTCCCATAGATCTTAGAACTACTTAAACCTTACTAACCTATGGACATCACACACATCCATGCCGGAGACAGGATTCGAATCTGCGACCGTAGCGGTCGCGCGGCTCCAGTCTGTAGCGCCTAGAACCGCTCGGACACTCCGGCCACCCAAACTTTTTATCTTTATCACGCTTTCATCAATTCAAGAACTATGAAATAAACGTTATTTACAATTCAGCAAACAAGAATTACTAGAGCAATAAACATTTAAATTAAAAAGTTCACTGTGATGGATGTGCTTGCTTTTGAGAGGAAAGTTTCTCAAGACGTGGTGGATTGGAAGAAAGAGCCACTCGAAGTTCCTTGTTTATATTTATCTTTGAACGGTAGTTCGGCTTCAGTTGACAAAGCTGAAAATCCAGTCTCGCACAAGTATGTTGTTGCAGGAGGAATCAGGATCTTTATTGCATTTTGGCTTGGCGTTGGCCAGTCCTTGCTAAGGTGTATCCAAAACTCTAACAAAGACACTTCATTAAATTTACTCTTCACTGAAGTATCACAACTAAGTTCAACACATTGTTCTTGCTCTTCTATATTTAAAAATGATGGTCCAGGAGCATTTATGAAGGGATTTTTAAACCTGATTAAATGTATCAAAACCGCTGCCGAAATATTTCTCGAAGTGAACTTTTAATGTTTCAAGATGATAAAAAAGCAAGCTTTTATCAGCCATGGAAATATCGGATTATCTGTATCCCCATCCCCCGGTAGCTGAGTGGTCAGCTTGACAGAATGTCAATCGTGAGGGGCCGATTTCGCTTCCCGGCTCGGTCGGAGATTTCCTCCGCTCAGGGAATGGGTGCTGTGTTGTCCTAATCATCATCTTCATTTCATCCCCATTGACGCGCAAGTCGCCGACGTGGCGTCAAATCGAAGACTTGCACGCAGCGAACGTGGGAGGCCCTAGTCACACGACATTTACATTTTTTTGTGTCCTCCAACAGTGACACTATAAAATGGAACATATCTACTGTAGTATGACACTCTCCATTCAGTCTGGCCAAAGATCTAAATTCTTTATGAACGCATTCACCTTTTCATTCCAAGATAGTACAGTTGCCTGATTACCTTGATGTGAAGTGTTGAAAATATTTAGTTTCTCGAAAATATCTGTTAGGTAAGCCATTTTAAATAAAACAAACCTCCGTTGTTGGAAACAGTCTGCCAAAGAGTGACTTCTCTCCTTTAAGAAGCAGGATATCTCATTCCTCAGTCCAAACATTCTTTTAATACTTTACACCTTGAAAGCCATCGAACATTGTGTTCAGCACCCATCTTCTCACATAGCACTTTAATAAGCCTCGAATTTGTAGGGTTTGCCTTAATAGTATTAACTGTTTGCAGAGTCTGCAGAGAAGTGGTGGACTAAGTTCTTTAGTGGCCAGAGCCTCCCGATGTATCATGCAGTTGAGTCCATACAGCATCAGGAGCTACAGCTTTAACTTTCGCTTGCAATCCACCATGAATTGCAGACATTGAGCAAGCTCGATCTGTAGATACTCCAAAGCACCTGTTCCATAATATATCGCTTTGATTGAAGAAACTATTGCGCATGTCAAAAATACTTTCAGATGTAGCTGTCCTCAGTATCGGCTCACAGTAAAGAAATTCCTCTCGAATGGTAAATTCATCAACGAAACGACATAAGCAATCAAATGAGCATCTTTATGAATGTCAGTTGCTTCGTCCACTTGAACTGTAAAATATTTGTTGTGGAATTTATCGATTAACTGCTCGAGTAATTCGTCAGATATGTCTAAAATTCTTCTACGCACTGTGTCATTAGAGACAGGAATACTTTTCAGCTGTTGAGCAAATGAGTCGCCAAACATTGTTAGTACCATATCAATCGCTGCTCGTAAAACCAGAGTTTCGGCAACCGTGTGTGGTTTCTTGCATTTAACCATTCTATGAGAATTGTAAGAGGCTAAAAAGCCCATAGACATCACATTCGTCGTTCTATCAAATGTCTTCTGGACATATAATAAAACATACAGTTTCCTGACAAAAAAAATCTTTAGGTTTTCCTGTTAATTCAGGATGTTTTGTTTCAAGAAGTCTCATTAACTTGTTAAGTTTAATGCAAATTCGTTGAACAAATTGCACACTGCGGACGTTCTTCACCACTGATTGTAGTTTTTGTGAAGCCTAGGCAGTTTTATTCTTCATCGTTTATGCTCCAAGTGGGTTTAAAGTGTGTTGTTCTGGAGTGTTTTTAACACTGTGGCCAACTTTTGACCTGTGCGTGTGACTTGAGAGTCTTTTTTGTGTTCTGCGCATCGCCAACTGTGTTTATTAACTTTATGTCGACTTTTTTAATCGTCCCCCCATGAACGTCTCCATGTCAGTGTGTTTTTACCTCCATTATCTCCCCTTACTCTGTTTTATGTCCCCCTTTTTTTCGCCTTATATGTAACCTTTTATTTTTGTATTAGTTGTGACGCAAAAAATTTCCAAGGCAAGCGCCAATGTAAAAGAACCTCTGTGACAGTTGGACGGGTAGTAAGGGCAGTAGCGGCTTGCTAGCTGCGACAGTGCATGCAAGGTGTGGTTACGTTAGTGCGAGGTATCGTGCATCGTTACCTTTTTCGTTTCTGGAGCTCGTTGCGGGGCTTGCTGCAGTTGCTGCGTCCCTGCAACAGTTCAAGGTCTTTGTACATTAGTGGCGATCGGTCATAGATCGGCTCACAGACAGTGTCGGGGGTGTGTGTGGTTGGTTTGCGTCCTGTGTACAGTACGGTTTCCCTGCGGTTGCCTGTTTTTCGGCTGGTCGAACATCTGGGGTTACCAGTAGTAGCTGTGTTGCAGAGGCTCGCCAGTACTGTCTTGTTGTATTGTTAGCGTGAAATGGAACACAGATGTTTAGTTCCTAGCCAGTAGTGTCTTTGGTCTGTTATGCTTCCATCTATGGCTGTGGTCGTATTTACCCAGAGAAAAGATAAACGGGTTGCGCGAGTGTCTCGTGTTATTGTACAGTCGTGTGGAGAGTTTTTGGAGTACTTGCAAGATGGTACCTAGCCGGTATTCCCAGTGAAGGTCCGCGATTCGTGTGTAGCGCGGAGCGTTGCTTATGATTTTGAGTACGTTGTCCTGTATGAGCTGCAGACGGCGTAGGCGAGTGGACGTAGCGTATCCCCAGATAGGGGCTGCGTATGTCATCAGGGGTCGAATAAGTGTTATGTACATGGACCTAGAGACCTTCCTATTCAGTGTGCTACGCCTGTTAAGCATAGGGTAGAGTGGTTTGAGCCTCGAGTTTGCTTTGTTGGCCACGTGTTGAATGTGGTCCCCCCAAAGTAGTTTCCTGTCCAGCCAGACACCCAGGTATTTGACCTTCTCGCTGATACGTATTGGGCATGTGTGTAATGTTATTGGGTTGCAGTGCTGATGTTTGCGCAGTTCCTTCGGTCTTCTAGTGAACAGAACGGCCTCGGACTTGTCGACGTATACTGTAACACGCCATTTCACCAGCCAAGACTCCGCCGTTCTGAGTGCAGTCTGTAGTCGTGAATTAATGTTAGACGGCTTCCAATCTTGCGCAAGGATGGCGGTGTCATCCGAGTAAATTGCTACCGTCGTGTTGTGTGTAGCTGGGAGGTCGTTAATGTAGAGGTTAAACAGCAAGGGCCCTAGGATGCTTCCTTGTGGTACTCCTGCCAGGGTACCATGTCGTGTCGATTGTTTGCCCTGCGCGCGAGTGTTGAAACTGCTGTCCGTGAGATATGAGTGTATGAGACATACGAGCCCGTCGGGCAACCCTGCGCCGTGGAATTTGCGTATTAGGCCATTGTGCCAAAGACGATCGAAAGCCTTTTCTATGTCTAGGAACACTGCACCAGTCGCTTTGTTTGTGTTGTATCCGTGTGATATGTATTCAACGACGCTGAGGAGTTGTTGTGTTGTTGAGTGGTGATTCCTGAAACCGAATTGCTCCGTTCTCAGGGTGTCGTTTATGATACAGTACCCGGTGAGTCGTTTTAATATTACCTTCTCAGCGATCTTGCTGAGTGCACTCAGCAGACTGATGGGTCGGTAATTTTGTGGGAGGGAGTGGTCTTTTCACGGCTTCCTGAACATCAGGACCTTGGCCGTCTTCCAAAAGGCGGGGAAGTGTTGTTGCTTGGGTATGGCATTCGAGATGTGTGTTAGGTAATCTACAGCTTTGTCCGTGAACTCCTGGACGACACGGTCGTGAATGCCATTGTGACCAGGAGCCTTCCTAGCGGTGGTATGCATGATGTAGCTGCCACACGTCAGGTCGCGTGTTGTCCTGCCCTTCGAGTTTCTGGTCCCACTGTTGTGTCTTAAATGTTTGTATTTTTTCCCGGATTATACCCTGGAGCCTATTCATGTGCTGTTTGAAGTGCTGGCGCCTGGTACACTGCCAATGTCTCCTGAGGCGGTTTCTCACTGAGATAAGGCCCAGGATCAACTGGGGCAGGGCAGCACTGTGTTGTTGTGGTGTGCGGATCGGTATGGTTTCGGCTATTGCGTCTTGGACGGCGCTCGTGAGGGTTTCAACTACCTCATCAACTTGAGGTCCCTCGTTAATCGCGTGCGTGAGTGGATGCGACTGTCAAGCGTTTCCTTGAACTGCGTCCAATTCGCGCGCCTGTAGTCTAACATCCTGCGTTGTTCCATATGCTGCAGTGTTTCTTCAATGTACAGTACAACGGGTTGGTGATTTGAGGGCAGATCGTTTGCAACGGCAACGTTGAGCGTCGTTGTTATGCCCTTGATGAGGGCCATGTCTAACACGTGTGGCCTGTGTCCCCTCCGGTAGGGAATGTGCGTCGGTTCGGTTGGCGCTAGTGTGATGTTTCGTTCTAGTGCGTGTTCGTATAGTTTCTTGCCGTTGGAGTTTCGTATTAGTGAGTTCCAGTCCGGGTGTTTTGCGTTAAGATCTCCAGCGGCTGTTACGCGCGGTGATATGTTGAGTATTGTGCTGATGTCGCGTGTTTTGATGTTTTTAGGGCACTTGTATACTGAACCAGCGTAGTGTAGGCTCCACTGAACATGACCCTGACGGCGGCTGCCTCTAGTTCTTCAAGTTCAGGGAGCACTATGTTTGTGTGTTCTATGTCTTTGTGTATGAAGATGGCTGTTCCGCCATGACCGGAGCCGTCCGGTCGGTCAGTACGATAGACGCAGTAGCCGGTGCAGTTTAGTTGGTTGCGTGGTTTGAGCTTAGTTTCGCTCAGTAGTGCGACAAGGATACCCTTACGCTCCATGAGCGCAGTAAATTCCGCCCTTTTGTTGCTGATCCCGTCTGCATTCCAGAACAGGGTCTGTGTCAGTGTCTGGTTGTTTGCGCTGGGGGCCGGGTGTGGCGTGTTGCCATGTATGGGTGTAAACGGTGTGGTGAGCGCTGTTTGTATGGCGGCCCAGTATTGCCCAGATTATGCAGTCAGGAGCTGTGTAATGAGTGTGGTCACGGCCGCCGCGAACTTGTTAAAGATCTGAGCGGTCTTGTGATGGGGGAATATTGTTGCCAATAAACCCTCAAGTGTTGTGTTGGTGTTGTGTGTGTGTCGGCCTGTGGCTCGGTTGTAGTGTTGGTGGCCGCTGGTGCGGGTGTTGGCGTTATGTGTGGGCTGGCGCTTGTGGTTTTGTTGTGTGGAGCATTTTGAGGTGCCTGTGTGTCAGACGTGGTGGAGGATGGAGTTGTGTGTGTGCTGGTATCACTGGCTTGCTGACTGTGTGCCTGCTTGTCAGTGTTCTAGGCAGCGCGTTTACCTTGCTTGTTTTCATGCACTAGTGGATGTTTTTGATTAGTGTGGTTTCTCACTTGTGACCCCGTTGCTTCTTGCTTGTTGTTGTTCGTAGGGTCTTACTTTGTCGTCAGTCGTTGTTCGTGTCCGTCCTTTCCCATTGTCCGTTTTCTTTGTTCGCGGGCCGCTCCCGTTCTGAGCAGCAGCGCTTTCGTTATCGGCAATCTCGCGAATTTCAGCTCTCCGTGTTCGAATCTACCGCCAGAAATGTAATGTGATGTAATGAATTTGTAGTGTAGGCTATGTACAAGGTGATTCAGATGCCCCTATCGATGTCGTTTTGAGCAACCCGCGATGTTATACCTGTCCTACAAAAACCACCCACGTGATTTTCATATTTTCTAGATCGAACGTACAGACTATTAGTCCTACAGAAGAAATAAACAGAAGCGTTTGTAGAAAATTCAATGTAATTAAATTCTGTGGTGGATGCTTTTTCGCTGGAGTCCATTGCTTTCGTTCAAGAAAAACGTAAAAAAGTGACCTTCAAACGCATCTCTACCCCGCATCTCTTTCACCAGTCACGATATCTTGCACGTTGTTCGCGGAATTCCCTCTTTCCACTGTACAAGAATTTCGAACTACACGAACTATTCTCGATATTCTAGCGTTTTTGGTATCTATTGATGGGACTATTACATCACCAACATAGTCGGCTATTTTGTTAACATACAGTGGTAGCAGGGAGTACCGTGAACAACATACTAGAAATCTTGATCGGTGGGGACTGAATGCGGGAGTAGGGGTACGTTTGAAGGTCACTTTTCTACGTTTCCCTTGAATAACTCGATAACTATGGTCTATAGCGAAAATGTGTCCCAGTGCAACATTTAACTGCGTTAAGTTTCCTATGGAAAGGTCCCGTTGATTTGTTCTGTAGGAGTAATAGTTTCTGCGTAATGAACGAGTGAATATTAAAATTTCGTTAGGGCTTTTTGAAGACCAGGTATAACACTGCGGGTTTGCACGAAACATGAGTAGAGGCCGCTGAATCACCCTCTATGCTACGAATAAGTAACTTCTCGTGGAGAGCTGATCACTCGAGAGTGTGATTTATGCTCTCAGCTCTGAAAGATGCTAGTATCTACAATGGGTGGAATTATTCCTAGTTGGTAGCTCCAATGTTACAGGGTGTTTCAAAAATGACCGGTATATTTGAAACGGTAGTAAAAACTAAACGAGCAGCGATAGAAATACACCGTTTGTTGCAATATGCTTGGGACAACAGTACATTTTCAGGCGGACAAACTTTCAAAATTACAGTAGTTACAATTTTCAACAACAGATGGCGCTGCAAGTGATGTGAAAGATATAGAAGTCAACGCAGTCTGTGGGTGCGCCATTCTGTACGTCGTTTTTCTGCTGTAAGCGTGTGCTGTTCACAAAGTGCAAGTGTGCTGTGGACGACATGGTTTATTCCTTAGAACAGAGGATTTTTCTGGTGTTGGAATTCCACCGCCTAGAACACAGTGTTGTTGCAACAAGACGAAGTTTTCAACGGGGGTTTAATGTAAACAAAGGACCGAAAAGCGATACGATAAAGGATCTGTTTGAAAAATTTCAACGGACTGGGAACGTGACGGATGAACGTGCTGGAAAGGTAGGGCAACTGCGTACGGCAACCACAGAGGGCAACGCGCAGCTAGTGCAGCAGGTGATCCAACAGCGGCCTCGGGTTTCCGTTCGCCGTGTTGCAGCTGCGGTCCAAATGACGCCAACGTCCACGTATCGTCTCATGCGCCAGAGTTTACACCTCTATCCATACAAAATTCAAATGCGGCAACCCCTCAGCGCCGCTACCATCGCTGCACGAGAGACATTCGCTAACGATATAGTGCACAGGATTGATGACGGCGATATGCATGTGGGCAGCATTTGGTTTACTGACGAAGCTTATTTTTACCTGGACGGCTTCGTCAATAAACAGAACTGGCGCATATGGGGAACCGAAAAGCCCCATGTTGCAGTCCCATCGTCCCTGCATCCTCAAAAAGTACTCGTCTGTGCCGTCATTTCTTCCAAAGGAATAATTGTCCTATTTTTCAGATCCGAAACGATTACTGCATCACGCTATCTGGACATTCTTCGTGAATTTGTGGCGGTACAAACTGCCTTCGACGACACTGCGAACACCTCGTGGTTTATGCAAGATGGTGCCCTGCCACATCGCACGGCCGACGTCTTTAATTTCCTGAATGAATATTTCGATGATCGTGTGATTCCTTTGGACTATCCGAAACATACAGGAGGCGGCGTGGATTGGCCTCCCTATTCGCCAGACGTGAACCCCTGTGACTTCTTTCTGTGGGGACACTTGAAAGACCAGGTGTACCGCCAGAATCCTGAAACAATTGAACAGCTGAAGCAGTACATCTCATCTGCATGTGAAGCCATTCCGCCAGACACGTTGTCAAAGGTTTCGGGTAATTTCATTCAGGGACTACGCCATATTATTGCTACGCATGGTGGATAAGTGGAAAATATCGTACTATAGAGTTTCCCAGACCGCAGCGCCATCTGTTGTTGACAATTGTAACTACTGTAATTTTGAAAGTTTGTCTGCCTGAAAATGTAGTGTTGTCCCAAGCATATTGCAACAAACGGTGTATTTCTATCGCTGCTCGTTTAGTTTGTATTGCCGTTTCAAATATACCGGTCATTTTTCAAACACCCTGTAGGTGCGTGATGGAGCCCCTTAGCAAATGGCTGACAAAGAAAGGAAGAAGTCCAGTGTGAAGAATGTGTGCATGCTTTGTAAGTGATCCCGTATGTTGAACAGATAACATGAAGTGCAAAGGCTGCATCCACCTCAAATGGTTCTGCGACCTGATTTGGTGGGTTACCCGTTTCTCACTAGTACATGAGGAGTCCATTCCATACAGGAGGCGGCAACTCTGGCATCGGGGACTCTGTGGAATGGACTGGGCGGTTTTATTATGTTAGAGCGCCGATAGCATGTGAACCAGGGGTTCAATTCGAAAGTGTGTAGGTCAAACATAGGAGTGTCCCCCCCCCCCCCCCACCCCCACGAAAAAGAACTTATTATAGTTGTAAACTTTCTTACATATGGTGAGGATGAACCAGAAGTGGTCATAAAAAACGCTGAAGTATACATCTTAATAGGCAATGAAAACTGGCGAAAGATAGAGATAAGTTCAGCCGAAGTTTATATCAAAGACATACCGATGTTCAGAGAAAATAGATTAAATTCAGTTGGTGGTGGCCTGTTTGTTGCTGTTAGAAGTTGTTTGTCTTGGAGTGAAACTGAAGTAGTTAGCTGCTGATAGTTACTATGGTTAGACATTATACTCGACAACTGGAATGAACTAATAGTTAGTTACTTTCACCGACTCCCTGACTCAGATCATACAGTGGCTGAAGACTTCAATGAAAGTTTGAGTGTAATTTCGAATAGGTGGTCATACAGTTATACACCATTCAATCACAATAGGGTCATCACTTGTCGAAAACCTCACGCTACTCAATTGAGGATCCTTGGCGCGAACGGCCCGGTCGAGGTGGTCCCAGAGATTCTCGACGGGGTTTAAATCCAGGCAGTTTGGGGGCCAGCGAAGTACGGTAATGGGCTGTGCTGCGGCTCGCCTTGGTGCCGTGGCATGGTTGCGTTGTTGTCTTTTTCTCGTGTTCACTGGTGCCACTCAGGTTCGTAAGCATTGCCTATCCGCTAGTGGCTGCAGCGGCGCTTATCGAACTGTAGTTATGCTGCCCTATATTTGGGTCAACCTCGTTCTTCTTCCGATTGGTGTGAGTGAAGAGTTCGGTTGACGACGCAGGAGCAGTGAAGTCCGCGCAGAGCAAAAACACAAAGGGACCGCTGATGGCGTGTATGGACTGCCGGATCGAATGGCAGTGGTCACGAGGGTGCGCGACCTCATCGAAACCGGATCCTGCATGTTAAGTTGAATGCTCAGCAATTCGCGTAGAGAAACCTCCACCATTGTGAAATCTCGCGATTCTCCAGTGACGGGTTCGTGTTGTTGCTCTCAGTGTCGCTGAGGCGAAAAACAGCGAGTGGAGTACCTAGCCTTCCTGAGTTTCTAATTACTATTTACTATTTTCAGCTTATTACATTGTTAAGTTCAAGCAGTGGTATTCTTCTGTCTTGTGGCAGCTAACACCCCAGTTACCTGCCCTCGGGAGTTAGAGTATGTAACGGCAGTGTACATTTCCTCGCCTCGCCGCCACTGTCTGGGGATGCATGTACGTTGGACAGCTTCTTGATAGTAGGTGGCGCTCTTCTGCCTTCTTGGTACTCATGCCTTCTTGTTCCAGGCGGCCTAAGCACAGTAACTGCAGGTGGAGCCCAGACTGCTGGTTCCGGCGTTGGCGTAATTTTACAGCTTGCATTTGTTTTGTTGGAGTCAGGTAGACTCACCAAATTTATCATTAGTCGTTCGTGCCACTAGTGCCACTAGTCCGAGTTACCATCATGAGATCTGAATTGTAACACCCCACTTATCTGGTTTTGGCCTGTGTTCACCCCAGCTAATTGACTAACAGGTCAACAGGCAAAACTGCCACAATATCGGATAACGCAAAGAAAGTAATAAGGCCCTGTGGCTCCTGATTGAACTGTGGTGGCAGTGTTGACTTTAATTGATTCAGAATTGATCCCTTTTAATTGAAAAGGGGTGCACATTGATGTTATATTCGGCTCTTTTACACCAGATGCAAATGTTGAACATAAGATTAATTATGAAAGTGACTTGAGATTTCAACTACTTGATTGAAAACTGATGCAGTCGATTTGCACAAATTTATTTTAACTCTCGACCTTCAATCATCACATTACATGACTCTGCTAACAGGCAGTGGGAAGAAATTGCTTTTACGTGGAGTGAAGTGCAAAAAATCAAAATTAATTCCCATCAACTGACCCAGGTGTAATGCGAAGTGCGAGAAGAATTCTACAATATACGGCCCATGAAACCCTCGTGGAATTTGTGCCAACATGATCCAACAAATTAATCAGTGACCTGACACAAGCTGGAGCGGGCGCAATACCACCGAATTCAGCGTGGCGGGGCTTCGTTGTTGTGCGGACTTCGGCCGGCCTCATGGTGCTGCAAGGCTATGCTCGTCTGTTCACTCCGAGCTGTCTTGCTCAGTACATAGCTGAATGAAAACTTTCTATCTCCAAGCTCAATCTTTCCGTTTGCTAAGTCCTGAACCGCAGAGATGCTCACTCTCTCTCAGGCAAGCTGAGTAAAGAACGCCACGTCGGCACTCTAGGCAAGCTGAGAACGAAAGTCGTCTACAGAGACTCCTGCCAGTCCGCTCTTCGCCTAGGTTTCCCCCCTCAGCAAAATCACTTACGCCAATTGCAGCGAAAGTCGCGGTAATTATGCGTCGCTTCCCAGCGCCCACCAGTGCCTGCTCTGGAAAGTGAACAAATTCCCACAAAATTTCCTTTCTTCTCAACTTCTGCTATTTATCTCCTCCCAGGCCAACCATCAGGGTTATCATCTGCATAAAACACCAATTTTTTTCGAAATTCTGACTCCCAGGAGAGTAGTTCAAATTCCTTGGTGCTACATTCCCATCAGAGGTCGGCGTATTTCATTCTGTCGCTCTTCCCCTGATTTACCTCAAACTCTGTGAACCGTGAATTGATCGTGAAGTTGCTATAGTCACGAACACGCATATTTCGGCCTCTGTTGACTGCTGCACCGTAGCTTTACGCGGCTTTCTCGGATGTTTCACTGAAAACAGGACGATGGACATTTATCAACAGGTGTACAAGTTGTCCGTCTGCTTCCCAGTACACCAGCATGGGGACAACCACCCTCTCACTGTTACTCATCTTAAGGCAGCTGAAGGTCGCGCCCCGTTACCGGTTTCTCAGAGTTTGAGCCGCCCTAAGCTGCCTATTGTCGCCTCCTTTCGCCGCTCCCCAGCCACGCTCCGTGACCCGGCTACGGTCAACTCTGAATACTTCCGTGAGAGAAACTAGCCTCAAGTAAATCGGCGCATTTCGACAAAGTTTTCATGTCACGTGAATTACTTTAAAACCATCACCCAATATTAATTATTCCAATACGTCCATACTATACCCTCTACAAGATGCATTGTGCCTTCTCAGTTATTTTTGTTCAGATCTACTGTTCGCTCAACGTGAGTTCGGTGATCTTTAATGACTTCATGTAAGGGGCATAGTTCTTGCCATCTTACAGAATTCAACTCTTAGGTGCCTATCTCTTCGCTCGCAAAAGTGTTTTGGTGTGACCTACTCAGAGGTCGATTCCTGGAGCACCGTCTGACACTGGCCCTTGTGTTTTGTTTTATTATCGTATTATAAAGTCACCATCATTTGTCTCGCCTGTTTTTTTTAATTAACTTTTGCAATGCCTTTCTCCATTTGACAGTATATTTGTTGAATTTTTTAATACTTGCTATTTTAGGCGTTAAAGGCCTTCAGCCGTAATTGTGGTTACTTTCCTTAACATTCTGATTGTGACCACATTGGCATGTCTTCAGAATTACTGACTGTCTGTATTTTATGTATTTGTTAAATTTTAAATAATTACCATTTTTCGCGTTAAAGGCCTTCAGCCGTGATTCTGGTTAGATGCCTTAAAATCTGATTGGCTTGTTTCTAAAAATTATTTATTAAAATAAATGAGTGAAATTGAAAGGCGAACAACTAGTAATCGATTCATGCCCCGTCCACAATCGTAACTCATCCTGCTTTTCTTCATTACGAGGCCTCAGGTAAACTCATCCAGTGCTTTTTGAACCAGGCACACACACTGCAAGCTGTGTGACACATTGCATTAGTGTGCTGGTGGACGATATCCTGCCAAAGATGTACAAACAACGTGGAAGGGTGGAGGACATGGTCCACAAGGGTAATTGCATGCTTGTGCTAATCCATTGTGCCTTCCAGAACAACGAGATCACACACAGGAAATGCCATGAAAACATTGCCCAGATGACAACCCACCCTCTATTGATGCTGGGTGTTTACTTTCAGACGTTTCGCGTCCTACAGACCAACAGCCATATGTCTGATGGAGTATAAAAGGTGATTCATCTGAAAAAGGTAACTGTCATCACTCAGTGGACGTTCAGTTACGGCACTGCCTTTCAGTTTCCTGCCTTCATCGCCGATGAGTAGCAGTCAACACTGTTGCACGAAACAGGCGCCTGCTGTGGAGGCCCACATACAGCAACGTTCGCTGAACTGTCGTTTAGAAGAAGCTGTTGCTAGATCACTGGTTCATCTGGGCGGACAGTCGCTCAACAGTTGCATGTGTATTCGTGTGGAGCCGTCGTCAATCCCTATCATCAATGGCCCGCGGTGGACAACAGACGCCGTTTCTAGACAGTGTCATTTTGCCTTTCACGGTGTACTTAAACCACGGCGGTATGTGAACAGCCTATAAACTTACCCGTTTCGGAAATTCTTCAACCCTTGGCCCGAAAGCCAATGATCATGTCGTTTTCGACGTCAGATAAATCGCTCCGTCTCGGTATTACTACAACGACTGTTTATCTGCATCCCTCCGACACGCTTTATACACCTTTCACTGCTAGTGATGCTGTGTTGTTGCACGTTGACGTCAAATTAGGCCAGGAAAGCACACAAAATGCAAATGATTGCGATAACATAATAAACCTTTTGGCAACAGACAATCCTCAGCAAGTAGAGACCGTCGTGACGGATACATGGGTAAGCGAGCACAAGATTTTGTAGTGAGACTGAACGCCGTGATATTCAAATCTAAGAGAAATAAGAGAAAAATAATCTACATTAATAGTAGTTAAATTTCGCTTGATGCGTCCCTAGGAGACAGTTTCCATTCCTTCAAAACAAACTATGTAGGCTTTGACCAGATGTGAGCTGTAGAGGAACATCCTCCTTTTTCAGTTACTACTTCCATGCCACAACCACCCCTCCCAGCCAGAATGGAAGTTGAAACGATGATGGCCACGCAGTGTAACTCCAGAATTCAGGACGATGGTTGCGGCTAACAGACTAGTATACGCCCGCCATAACAGCACTGTAGGGACTGCTAAACGCAGTGACAGCAGTGGCGTCGGAGTTGCGAATGTTTGCTGCCGGAGGGATCGTCTAGCAGCAGGTGTTTTCCCCTGTAACTTCGATGATCTATAACGTCGTTGGGTGGCGTTTCCGAAAACAGGTTTCTGTCCTCACTTTGTTCCTGTTCAGATCCTCAGCGGGAGGGGCGGGGGAATGGGAGGGGGCTATTAAAGAATACAATTTTGTTCGTATTTTTTGACTATGAAGTTCACTATTCCTACTTATATATATTCTCAATTAAAATTTACTGATTTTTTCACAGAAAAAAATGTAAAACCTAATCGTGACAATGAGAATTTATTGGCACATGCGTTGTTGAAGAAAAAAGAGGAATTTTTGTGAAGACACACTGTTCAAAACATATTTGTTGGTGAAGGAAATACCAACGCTATTATCAGTTTCTTCGAAGAAAATTCATCTCAAGCTGAATAGAGTTTTCAATTACGCCGGGCCCTCGCCATCCGGCGGCTGCCGCTGCCCCGCGGTGCCTGTGCTGGCGGCCACCAGCGGCTGCAGCAGCCGAGCAGATGTCCGGATGCGACCCAACGGCCGTTCCCCGCATTTGGCCGGTCGCCATCCGGCGCTGCTGCCCTCCCAAATTATCATAAAGACCGCCTCGCGCTAGTCTATTACGCGCACCCGTTGTCCTGAACGTTCTATCGAAACAGGCTGGTACAGCTCAACTACCGCTACTCGCACCGTTAGTACAGGTCCGCTTAAATGTTTTGTCCGACTATCAATGTAATTCTGTCTAATTTCCGACGATCAACAACAACTGTAGTCTCTTTTAGAGACTAAATTTCCCACCGTCTTTACAAATATTATATTGTATTCTTTAGACTAAAATGACCCTGTTTTTAATTTATAATGTTTGACACATATTTGAAATAACACTTCTGGTGCTTGTCACAAATAGGTTTTGCTTAACTTAGCTAAGTAGGAAGCTTCTTTGAACTCTGGAAGCTAATATTCAGGCACTGCGCACCATTATCTCTTGTTCGTATACTCAAATAACCCAAAACATAACCACCAACTTAGTAGCATATTGGACCACATATAGAAAGTAATACAGCAGCGATTCTGCGCGACATAGACAGCAATGAAGCTTGAAACTCATGATTTTAATTACGTAACTGGCAGTACTCTGAAACACAACTGTTAGAGTGGCAATGGCATGCGAACGTGCATTTTCCCGTCGCTTATGCGTAGGCCTTCTACTGAATTTGTCTGACTGCGAGAATGTAAGTCGTCAATAAGTTTCAACCAAATCAAAACTGCATCAATTTACTTAACGCAAAAGCTGAATCTGAAGCAACTCTATTGTTTTGGAATTGTCCCTGGCAATAGAACAAAACTTGATCAATTTGAAAATAATGGTCGCTGTGCGTAACGAATGCTGTCCCTGAAATAATAAAATTTCTTACATTTATCTGCGCAATGGTAACGCCCTTCGCACTACTCTCTGTTGGTACTTCAAATTTTTTAGTTAATATACAGCTATTGCGCAAGACTGTTGCTTAGCGTACCTTATAATTAAATCGAATATGATAGTGACAATAATTTCTTGAACAAAGTAGCTAATCAAAAACGACATGGATTTGGAACTGGTATTGACTTGTAGTAAGTAACCGTATGGCACTAACTTTAAAACTTGTATTTTGACTCTTTGAAAATTAATAATACTCACAATTAACTCATAATAGACTGACTATACATGAACAACTAGCTTTAACAAAATGACTGTATGCGAGTGCACTCCATTGTCTCAATTATCACTTATGAATAAAAAATGGCTCTGAGCACTATGGGACTTAACATCTGTGGTCATCAGTCCCCTAGAACTTAGAACTACTTAAACCTAACTAACCTAAGAACATCACACACATCCATGCCCGAGGCAGGATTCGAACCTGCGACCGTAGCAGTCGCGTGGTTCCGGACTGAGCGCCTAGAACCGCTAGACCACCGCGGCCGGCTCTTATGAATACGCGCATTACATAAGTAACAATACAACTTTCTTTACCTTAATTGTTTCCAGTATGGTATCTTGCAAATGAAAAATCATTACTGTCCGTAGCCAGTAGATACTTACCCAGCACACATCAGGTAAAACACGTCTTTATACTTGAGAGTCCTCTGTACATCTCTCTGTCTATAGTTACTCAACACCTTACCCTAAAACCTTGAACCAGCGATCGCTGTTGAGCAGCGACGCTACTACACAATCGATGCTACATTTGACAGTTTCTGGTTCAATAAAACATTTTACTCTGGGTATATACCTTTCAAGCTTAGTAGGTTTGTCTATGCGTGTGGCACCAGAAATCTTCGCACAGATCACGTAATATCCGTAAGTTACGAAACAGTCGCTTGTGGCCGTGACGATTGTGTCCTATAGCGTAACAGACGCGTTTCATCTGGTTCAGATCAGCCGTGTCTGGTGACCATGCCATAAATGTGAGCCCACGGCCACTGTTTCTCAAATCACTGCAGCAAAATTTTAATCTCGAGACAGTCATCCTTCTAGTAAATGGCATTATCACAGAGGAAGACGCAAGTAGTCCGCAATAATGTTCATTTAGTTCGCACCTGCCAAGGTCACATGTAAGCACTGTTGTGCAAAACTTCAGGACGAAACTACCTATCGCATGATGTGCCACTGTCAATTAATATCACTCCATGAAACCTGGACCAGACACTGAATTAGCTGCATCCGTCTTGTACAGAAAGTAACTGAAATAAATACCCAATGAGAGGAACATAAATGACACATTTACTCAAGATATTAGGAGTGTTCCAATGAAAAGGTACGGAACGTCGCGTCGTAACAACCAACCTAGCTGAAATTTACACACGACGCTTTGGGGGCGAATGTAGTCTCCTAGCCTCCCTCTAAAAATTTCATCCCTAACACTGTGTCACCACGCAAGGTGACACCATCTTTTTCGAGGTCCGAGATCCGACACTCATCGAATTCCTCGAGCACGGACAATATATCAACAGTGAAGTGTACTGTGAGCCTACACAAGTCGATCAAGAACAAACACACGGGCCGGTCATGGAGGGGGTAAGTCTAGTCCACATAAGGCGCATCCCCTCATCTACAAGGTCACTCTAAGTGTAATGGTCAAATTCAAGTGAGAGCAGCTTGAGCACCGGCCCTAAAGCCCAGACATGTCGCCCTGCGAGTTCCTTGTGTTTGGTCCGCTAAACGAAGGTCTCAAAGAACATTCAACTCTGACGACGAACTGAAGGACACAGTGAAGGACAGGCTCCTGCCACAGCAACTGGAATTCTGGCAACAGAGATTCCTCTTGTTTGTGAAACAGTGAGGTAGTTGTGCTCAGGCCTCTGGTGATTGCTTTTGGATAAGGACTTCAGTTATACCCACAGTGTTGCTTCGTACCTTTTGTTTTGAATACCCCTCATAATAATTACACAGAAGACAGTGATTTATTACTGTACTCTGAACATCACGAAAGGTGGAACATGGTTCGCAATACGGAGCTCCATCACCACGGACGGCAAGGCATACTCTGCAACGTGCTACCATGCTGATCAGGAAGTTGGTATGGGGTTCTTGTGGCAGGGGGTTCCACTATTTCACGAACGCCGTTGACAACTGATGGACGGCCATATTTGCACGTGTCTGCGCAGCAATACATCTCCGCAACGCATTCCACACTTGGCCATTAGGGCCTAAGTCACTGGGACGGGAAAGCCAGTCCATTCGCCAAATGTCCTGTCTTTCCAGGAGCTCTTCCAACTGAGCTTTTCGACGCAGTCATCAACAGAAATGAAATCAGGGTCGAACGCACGCGTCAAAAACGCGCGTGGAGAAGGAGTATAGTGTCACAATAACGTTGACCTTTGAGTGTATTGTGTTCAAAGTTTTAAATTTATGTACACGCAATTAACACTATACTTCCGCATACACATAAACCATAAGCACGATCACATTCGCCAATATTTATGGATGAAATGACAAGCTATCACCCTCGCCATATGACGGTTCATGTGGCATTGCCGAACATGAGCTTTACATCGACATCCTACCTGTTTATGGGTGCTTCGCTTTTTTAAGGTGGTTTATTTTACTTTGAGAATATCCTTATGCGGAAGGAAAAAATACTCCTCTATCAACTATATTGGGCCCATATATACAATGCGAATGTTATAACAGCCAGTATGAGCAACACTACTACGACAATACAAAAGCAGTTATTGTGGATATGAAGCATTCAGTGTTTCTTGTGGTACATAACTGCTCCGACAACACGAAATCTCTTCTTCTCGTTTCTCTGGCAACGGCCTTGCCGCAGTGGATACGCCGGTTCCCGTGAGATCACCGAAGTTAAGCACTGTCGGGCGTGGTCGGCGCTTGGATGGATGACCATCCAGGCCGCCATGCGCTGTTGCCATTTTTCAGGCTGCACTCAGCCTCGTGATGCCAATTGAGGAGCTACTCGACCGAATAGTCGCGGCTTCGGTAAGAATACCATCATAACGACCCGGAGAGTGGTGTGCTGACCCCACGCCCCTCCTATCCTCATCCTCCACTGAAGATGACAAGGCGGTCGGATGGTCCCGGTAGACCAATCGTGACCTGAAGACGGAGTGCTTTTCTTGTTTCTCTACGAGGTCCAATTGTCTGTCCCCAAATGAAATCTCGTGTTCATGTGTGAGAACAATTTGTAAACGTTTGAGTATCTTGTATCTGAGGCGATATGTGGGCACCAGCCTTATATTTACCCAGTCGGATGTGGGTTACCGCCCAACAACCACATCGAGACTCTCAGATTCCCCAGCCTCTGTCATTAATTCCCAACTGGATAATAAGCGGTTTAGCACGCTCGGCTATCCGTGAAATCATCAATAACACCAAATACTGGCCCTAATTGTAATATACCTTTCAAATCGTTTATGGCAGCTTAGTTTTAGCATTATTTAAGTCATTTACACTCTAAATATAAGCTGTATCTAAGTTAATAACGTAATGGAAAGCATTCAAATCTTTCGTAATTAATCAGCTGTAACTATACACGTTTTGTGACTCTTAGTAGTTAAGCAATTTAAAATATGTTTGCAAGAATTTCTTACCTCGCCTGCCGCACTGTGTCGTAAGTTCCCTAATCAGTTACTGGCAGACATGGCTGCCTTCATTGTAGTCAACGGACCAACATGCTGCGCGTGTCATGCTCCGGAACACTGTATCCGGGGAAGTGGCAGCTATTGTGTTTCACCTCACATTGTTCGCCATGGCGTTAACGCCTCACTGTGATTAGACTGTCGTTCAACTATTTAGCTTCCACCTCGAAAATAACAGCTGTTCTCGAACATATATTTGGTCAATTTCCTCGACGTTACTGAAACACGTGTGCTACACCCCATTTCCCCGCTAGATCATTACATAGAATGACGAAGGCAGGGCAGCGACTCCTATTGTGGTAGACGTGGAAATCAATGGCAGATGGGCATGTAGAGGGCAGAAAGTCATCAGCTAAAATCTACGGCTTCCGCCCAGGAGTTACAACAGGTAGGGAAAAGCTGTGTCCCAAAATCCCAAGGAACCTAACCTTTTTGAAATTGAGATTCTGGAATAACGAAGAAGAAGAAGAACTTTAGACCTGCAAAATTACCTGCCTTTACAATTAATTATGTCCGATAGTTAAATGTAACAGAGTAAACATAAAAAATGGTACAAATGGCTCTAAGCGCTATGGGACAACATCTGATGTGATCAGTCCACTACACTTATAATTACTTAAACCAAACTAACCTAAGGACACGACACACATCCATGCCCGAGGCAGGATTCAAACCTGCGACCATAGCATCAGCGCGGTTACGGACTGAAGCGCCTAGAACCACGCAATAACAGAGGCCGGCTTAAACAACATCCACAAAGAGAAATATGAATGAAGATTGTAATCGAATGACAAAAGTTTGTCGCAGGAATTAATTAATGCTTCCAACTGGCACATGATACAATGAATTCAATTCTGTTAGGCACATATTGCTAAAGCCATGTTGCTGCTTACCTTCTTTGTTGAGGTTAAAGTTCCCCTGTTATTTCCTTACTTCTTCAAAATTGGTTCAAATGGCTCTGAGCACTATGCGACTTAACTTCTGAGGTCATCAGTCGTCTAGAACTTAGAACTAATTAAACCTAACTAACCTAAGGACATCACACAAATCCATGCCCGAGGCAGGATTCGAGCCTGCGACCGTAGCGTTCGCTCGGTTCGAGACTACAGCGCCTAGAACCGCACGGCCACTCCGGCCGGCCCTTACGTCTTCCTCTGTTAGCTTACTTAACATGTTCAAGGTGCTTGTGTATGCTCAGATTTGAGCTCCCTGTGACGTGTAAGGTACATACATACGTACACAGACCAGTTACATTTTACCGTCACTCCTGCCTGCGTTCGACGTCAACGCGCAATAACGACTCACAGACTGCACGCGGCAGCGCTAACAGTGTAGAGTATGAAAAGTGTGTTTGGGGGCCGCGGGAAACAGTGCATGCAGTCGCAATGAGGAAACGGAGAAATTTACACGACGCCGAGAAAAGCGTTACATTGGCTTTTGGGTCAAGGGTAGAAGTATTTCCGGCGTGATTAAATCTGTTAACATTTCACGCGTCGTCGTGGTTAAAGCATACCTTGTGTGGAAAAATGGTGTTATCCAATTCCAGTGCTGAGGCATCCATGGTGCACCACGGACCTTACATGACTTGGGTGAACGACAGCTGCGATGTGTACGAGGGAACAGACGTGTAACTGTTCAGCAGCTGAGCGCCCTGAGCTACCAACAGGGTCGCTTCAACGACTGATCAGCAAGTGTTGCCGTGTATGGATCTCCGCAGCATGCACCTGGATCATGCAACCCATGCTGACTGCTGTCCATCCGCGACAAGGGCAAGAATTTGCGACGTCATTACCGCAACAGGACGTCCATTGACTGGCGAGAGGTGGTCTTCAGAGACAAATCAAGTTTTAAGCTACTTGAGACACATGCCCGCTGGATGGTCGAAAGGAACCATGGTTGAATGGGGAGCATCATGGTCTGGGAAATGATGTAACCTCATCATTCTGGAAAGCACAGTCGATTACCATATTTATGCATCTGTCATTGGGGACCTGTTACTCGATGGGAAGGTCGTTCTACCCCCTTTGACTCACAGTTCACTCCTTCTTTTGACCCCTCTGCCACGAAGATCAGATATACGACACACAGCGTTTAAATCATGCGCTTTTCTTATGAACTACTAATGTTCAAATGTGTATGAAATCTTGTGAGACTTAACAGCTAAGGTCATCAGTCCCTAAGCTTACACACTACTTAACCTAAATTATCCTAAGGACGAACACACACACCCAAGCCCAAAGGAGCACTCGAACCTCCGCCGGGACCAGTCGCACAGTTATGAACTACCTAGAAATTAGTTTCAGAAACACCACGGCTCAGTATCGACGCGAAAAGGCCTCAGGAGGCAGCATAAAGCTCGTCGTTGGAAACACTCCATCCTGTTGGTTGTCGATTTCTAGAAATGTCGCAGTACAAAACTACAGTCGCAGTGTGATGAATAACAAGATGCCGTTCTTGATCATCTTTGACACTGCAGAGACCCCACTCCCTCACCATTCAACCGTTCTGTAGGTACACAGTGGGCCTACAATCCTACTGAACGCGATTGCTGCCCTTTCGAGTGTAGCGCGACCGCAAATTTTGCACTGGTACACTGGGTGGGACCACAAGGTACCATTCAAAATCATTCAGCGAAATTTTAACATGAACCAGCAAATCTTCCTTAAGCTTTTTCAGACCTCCTGCTAGGCACCCTCCTGTGACGTGATCACGTCGCTGTATGATATTGACACATGCATGAATAAAATGGCATAGGATCCCTCTGAGATCTCCCAGTGCGGCAAGACCCTAGATACCAATCTCAACCGCCTCTGAGAACTTTAAAAATTAAACTGTGCAGAGACAGCAAGTAACTGATTACCAAGCGCCGATGTGACAGGCATCCCTTTCTACAGCACGTAGAATTCGTAGATGGCCAGCAGGCTTTAGTTCAGCGACTAAGTGCTATTTATCTCGAAATGGTTGCCTGCCACACCGGCGTCTACAATCAGTGTCTTGTTAGTCTCTGTGCACGTATATTTTTGAAGTACTCAACAAAGTTGGGCAGGTGGCACTGAGGGTGATGCCAGACTGAGAGGTCTCAGATGGACTCTGCTGTTTTCTTCACACGTGTACTAATGTCACCTCCCACCCCCGTCATCACACGACAGGAAGGCTGAAAAAGGATAGAGACGATCTGCTACTTCGTGTCACATTCAAATTTCGCCGAATGGTTTTGAACGGTCCCTAGTGGTCCCATCCTGTGCAACACAGCAAAATTGCGCTCACGCTAACGCTAAAGGGGTGTGAGCATGTACAATGGAGTTTTTAGAGAAGGCTGGAGTCGTTTGGTGAGTATCGGCAAGGTCAAAGATTGTCAAGAATGTCGTCCTGTTACTCATCGCAGTGTAAACTATCGTTTTCAGCCGTAAAAATGTGTGAGAATCAATGCCGTAAGGGGAGGTGCTCGGAATTTTTTCTGGGCCAGTTTTTTTTGCACCTTTATACGTGGTGAGTCAGCTATGATGAGCCACCAGCAATATATAAAGAATGAATAAATTACATAACGGAAAACATGGCGAATTTCATGGCGTCCACAAGTAATTTTTACCACTTGTAGTCATTGAATTACAACCCAGACTTTTTCCAATCAAAATATGGCATTTGAAAGAAGCTCATAAGGGAACTAAAACAAGATAATACGTATGAGATTTCATCAGGCGGTGTCAATACAACTCCACCAACCACTGACCCGCCGTGAGGAGAAGAGGTTCCAGAAACACCTGCCCTCTTACACCAAATGTGAGCAAACACGTAACTCAGGTACGGTTCGTAATTTCATCTGCAGTTAACGGCAGCATAGGCCCTTATAAGATATTTCGTGACTTCAGGAGTCGTCGGTGTTTCGTAATAAACCACTTGTTTAAATTTTCGCCACAGACAAAAGTAGAGAAGTCTTAAGTTGCGTGAGTGTAAAGACCATTTTGCGTTTCCTGAACGACCGTTGGGACGTCTGTCATGTTGATACCACCCTTATTATATTCAATAGGGTGTCTTCCTTTAACTGGGGCCCTAGCCCATCTTATTTACTCGAAGTAGTTGAGTGTATTTAAATTTCCACCAATAAAACAGATATAATTGATTGTTGTTGTTGTTGTTGTCTTCAGTCCTGAGACTGGTTTGATGCAGCTCTCCATGCTACTCTATCCTGTGCAAGCTGCTTCATCTCCCAGTACCTACTGCAACCTACATCCTTCTGAATCTGCTTAGTGTACTCTTCTCTCGGTCTCCCTCTACGATTTTTACCCTCCACGCTGCCCTCCAATGCTAAATTTGTGATCCCTTGATGCCTCAAAACATGTCCTACCAACCGATCCCTTCTTCTAGTCAAGTTGTGCCACAAACTTCTCTTCTCCCCAATCCTATTCAATACCTCCTCATTAGTTACGTGATCTATCCACCTTATCTTCAGTATTCTTCTGTAGCACCACATTTCGAAAGCTTCTATTCTCTTCTTGTCCAAACTAGTTATCGTCCATGTTTCACTTCCAATATAATTGATTATATCTTGAAAAATACGGACCAAACGTTGACAGATCAAGAGCATTGTCTTTATCCACCTCTTTGAGTGATTGTTACAACACCAGAAAACAGACTGAGAGTCTTCAAATGCACAGATAAACACAAGAACCGTACCTGAGTTATGTGTTTGCTTACATTTAGTTTAAAATGGCAGACGCTTGTGGCACCTCTTCTCCCGACGGTGAGACAGTGGTTTGCGGCCCTGTTTGACGAAGTACAATTCATTTATGTCGTTTAAGTCCACTTACAAGTATCTCTCCAATATTACAACGAATTGTAGACGTTTCCATAAAAAAAGTCTGTGTTGTAATTCGTTGACTACAAACAAAAATTACTTGTGAACGTCAAGAATTCCGCTATATTGTTCGTTGTAACTGAACGAAAATTGCACCTCGAGTAGTTATTCATCCTGGATATATTTCGGGTGGCTTGTCATAGTTGCCTCACGCTGTATAAGCAGATGACACAATGAAAGTAAGAACGGTAATAACACGAAAAGGCAGTAGACTTTGGCCAATTACATATCGAAAGAAAGTGCTTTCTTTCATGAGAGTATATCGAATGAAAAGCGTGGTCGTACCGAAAAACTGGATGGCTTGCATTAAGATACACGTGTGTTCACGTATCTGCTTCTTTAAGTATGTGAGTCGAATACTCACAAAGGCATAATGCAAATGCAGTACGTTTAAAAAATAAGCTGTTACCAAGATGAGAAAGCATTCGAGTATCACAAGGAATTTCACGCAAGTTTGTTGTAGGCCAAACACAGCTTCTAATTCATCACGGTTAAGCTCTTTTCAACATCATTTCAGAAGTCAGCATCATTCGTTAATATGAAAAAATGATTTAGTGACAGGAGAAACTAGCACAAACAAGAACAAAGTATATTATAGAATAACCCACAACAGACAGAACATAGACAAGTACAAAGCACACGAAATTACAACATTAAATATTGTAAGTGAATACGCGTGGTACCTTTAAGCCACACTTCACTATTTTGAAGTACTATATCTGCTGAAATCGCATTAGACAAACGAAACCTGTCCTCAAAGCAGAAATTCTCTGACGTCACGTCATGTGACCATCGCAGAGGTAATTAAATTCTAGTGAAGCATTTGGCGTGACCAGGGTTTCTTTGTTCTAACTAAGAATGTAGCAAGCTCCGAAAAGATGGGGAGGGTGAGAGATTCATTTGGAGACAAAAGTCTGTGCATATAACAGTCGACTGCATCAAAGCAGGGAGACTGAGTTACACCCGTACGTGCAGAAACAGCCGTCTCATGCAAAACAATCGCAAGAAAATATCGTACACTTTCTGATCCTGAAGGGTTGCAGAACGGAAGATACAGCCACCTTTGAAGGCCTAAGGGGAAAAAAACGCCAAAGAGTCGTCTGGGCTCTCTTTGGCGAATTGGAATCTTCGAACGCCTTCAAGCGGGGTGGCCACAGACCGGTGCTGGAGTCCTTGATATGTGGTGTCAGCTCAAGACTTTGATGGCGGTACAAAGGCAGAAAATGTTCATCAACAGGCCAGCACAAGATCCACCGCCAATAGCTATTCTACCAGAGAACCGACTTTAATTTACCTGCTTCTGAGTTTTACTGGTTTTGTACTTTCAAGTGTTCATTTTCAAATGTAAATTTGCGCAACGGATCACAACTCTGTTAACAGTAATAAATCTGAGTGCAATAAAATGTTAAAGAGTGAATCTACGACAAAACTTGTTCACTGAAATTGCAGAGTCTTTACTGTGCAACGGTATTTTGATGTATCTTCTACTTTCAAGAAGTGTTCTCCTACATATGCATATAACATCTTCTGTGTTACCTTCAAAATGATTGGTGTCACATTGACTTCACCGTTAGTTGTGTAGCGGTGACCCTTCCTGCCAGTTTCTGCACTTTGTCGTTTTATGGCAGTTTCATGTTGATAATACCAAGTCTCGTCACCCTAGGTTATTTTTTCCAAATAAGGATTCTCGGCGTTTTGCATTTCAACCAAATCGCCGCAGGTATCCACGCACCGTTTATCTGTTCGGGAGTCACGCACACTTTTGTCTTCTTCAAAAATTCTGGAAAATGTCTTCAACACTTGATTTAGAGATTCGATTTGTGGCGCAACAACGCTGACACGCTATGACTGCATGTCCACCGCTTAACAGTGCCTTCTTCTCACAATTAACTTGACGAATGCACATTTGCTGTTTACAATTGTTAGATTTAGCTAACACTGTAGATACGTCGTTCATGTCGCTTATATGCCAGAAATAAAATCAGTCTCGGAACTTCATGGATGCTCGAACTTCCATTCTAATTCTTGGTGCACCATTCGGTGATTATGTGGTTACTGTCCTTCAGTAAATGACCACATAATGTCCACACGTTTTGGTATCTGACCTCTAATCTCTACTCCAGTTATTTCGTAACTAGTCATTTCGTTTTTTCATTAGTGTCAGTTTCTCTAAGGCAATGAAACGTTCAATATTCGACTCACCGATGTGGATTTACTTTTTACGGGTGTATTTATGCATTTCGAGTGTTCATATAAAGTTTAAGAAGACATGTGCTGTGGATGCAAACAGTACGATGTCTTTAACGGAGTGATTATTCGACACTTGGGGAGAGCAGAGCGATCAAGTTTATGCCACTTTAATCAGCTTTCAGCGAAGTGAGAGCAACTCCTTCAAGTGAGCCTCGCCAAATGAAAATGAAGAACACAAAGTTGACAACATTAAAAAAGCACTAAAAATCTTGCACGAAATCCGAAAAGGTCCAGTCATGAAACTTTTGGAGGAATTTGAAATATACATCCACACTAAGGATGATCCACAGGGACATACTAAACGAGCAAACCTATTTCTAGCCCACAGAGGCTTAAAAAATTATTTAAATCTTATAAATAAGACTCTAGAAATCACAAACATATCAATAATCGTTCCATCGATACACGACCAATAACAACTTAAATATATTTCAGTAAACAGACAGGTGTGGAACTTCAATAACTACGTCTGTCAAAATAATAAAAAACCTATTACAAGATATGGGGAAAATCAAATCATCGAACAACTTAAAAACGTTCTGAAAAAATACCACATTCATAAACTACCCCAGAAGTAATAGTTTACTCAAAGTTGACATTTGTCCGTCTAAATCGTCAGGATGTGAGTACAATATCCAACGTAAAAACATCATCATAAATAAAATATTATGCAAGATACAAATAAATGCTATTGTTTACAGGTGTACTGAAGAAGGCAATGAAGCCGAAATAAGATTATATGCACAAATAAAACATATCAAACACCACACTGTCTACTGATTCCCCGCATAGGAACTATGTTACCCTAGGCGTAAGTTGCAATTCACCAATTTGATGAATCTATATTTTGAAATGCCCTGTATCTAGCTAGTGATGAAATTTCATACAGTTCACCCTAGCAGTTGTGTTACTTTGAAATATTTCTTGATGGTGTAATTTAATCTGCGTCCTTTGAATTATGAGGAAAAGGTTCGAATTACCTTCATCACAACACCTTTTTATATCTGAGCCCATCTGTAATGTGGTTTTTTACTTCACATAATTTGCTGTTGTCCTCTGAACATTTTTTAAAGCTTCAAACATAAATTCAGAGAATATTCCCTAAGTGACCACTTTGCAATTTTAACGGCGCCATCTATCGCCAGCTGGCAGGCGAATAAAATAACACGTTCTCTCTCTCTCTCTCTCTCTCTCTCTCTCTCTCTCTCTCACTATCTCTCTTCCTCTTCCGTTCACTGCTACACAAACTGTCCGCAACTGTTATTAACCGCCCAGAGTTCTACCGACATTTTTTACATGATTTCCTCTGCAACATGCTCTTTCAATTTGCAGACTACCGCGTTTTATAATGAAGCTACCTGCTGTTTCAGTATCATCAATGGCTACCGTACGCTAACTTCTGTTGGCTACGATTATCTGGTACGCGTTGACATCATCCCCGTAGATGTCAATATATTTATAAATTCGGCGTCGTTGTCATATATGCTCCCTTTTTGGCCATAGAGACGTGTCGGAGGTACCAGTTCGGTAGCTCTCATGCCGCTTAGCTTTTATCATGTGTCTGTATTTTTGTAGCCTATTAGGGTTCTGGAGCTTGGTAATTATATTGTGTAGAGAAGAAGAAAGCACTGTTCAAACCAATTATAGCCTCATGCCCGCGTAATATTATATACATTCGCAGCCAGATAAATTTCGTCTGTCTCTGGTCGGTGTCCTGCTTTCAAGAAAGAATAATCGTTGTCACAGATGAATTATAATTTCTGTTACTGAGTATACCGCAGTGTGTCTCGAATTAATATATGTCAGATGTAGGCTGATCTTCCGATACGATGGAAAGTGAGTACATTACGTTACGAATATTTTAAGCGATAGGTACCAAACTTGTATGTCATTATTTTCAAGCCTCTGGCATTATTTTATAAGAGTTTATCATGACGAATGTTTGTTTCTAGTGGAGGGAATGTCATTCCCGTAGATGAAGAACGATGTGTTTAATGTTACTGGAACTTCTCTGGAGGAGATCGCTACCCTGCAAGCCCCACAGGACTTGCACGTGCAGCATGTCGTATGTTTCGGAGTATGATGAAAATCAAATCATTGGCATGACGGCCAATGGTGCATCATACCGGCAGATAGCACAGAGAACGAGCTGCAGCGCAATGATTATGGAACGAATGGTAGCGAGATGGACTCATGAAAACAGTATGGTAAAACGAATAGGAACGGCTCCCTCTGGAGATCGTAGAATTATCTGTGGGGCTGTAAAGATACGCTACTGACATCAGCTACGCTCTGATGTTGGTACAGATAGACTGTCACCACAGATCATCGCGAACATACCACTCTGTGCTCGATTGAGATCTCAAGCTTTCGTGTGTTGTTTACTGGTGACATTATACCACGGAAGTGGTAGTATTTGGTGCGTAATTTAAGCGGCTGCAGCAGCATGATGTCGTCAAAATGGCGGTAAATTAAAAAATTAAAGACGTCAGGCGGCGGCAAATTTAAAAATTAAAGATAGTGGAAAATTTAAGTGTTAAAGATGGTAGTACGTGGGAAATTTAAAAGTTGAAGATGGGGGTGGGTAAGAAATTTAAATATTAAAAGACAATGATTAATTCATAAATTAAAGGTGGTACTGCGGGGTATTTTTTTTTAAGAAGATGGGGACGTTGGAAAATATTTTTCAGCCAACCACAGAGCAAGATAGCGATGATGGAAAATGTTTTATAACAGTCATACTACAGAATTTGTTTTTTGCCAAAGCCTATCATGTTAAGAAGTATATTTCAGTATGACATTTTGATTCTGTGGTATTTTCATTTCTGCGTTCCTTAAAGTTAGGCTCATCCTTGAGTGTGGAAATAAACTCCGCTTTTTATCATATAGCCGAAATATACAGTGGAGAAATTCTCGTTGATTTCAAAAGAGCCCCATGTCCGGGTAATAGGGCGATTTTGCTCTCAACAATTCTGAACAATAACTCCATGTACTTTACTGAGATGCTGTGATTGTCAGAAAAGGTGGGAGAACGATATACATAATGCATCTATGTTTTCAAGTCATTGTTGCAGAGCAAGCAGTAGGTTGTGCTATTGTGTCCTCATAGTATCTTACATTCTATCTGAGGTAATATGATTGTGAAATTGAACCTGTCCATAAGGAAAGCAACAGGAAAGGTGTATGTCGTCCTGAACAGTAGGAACGATATGTAATCAAAAAACGACGTAGACCATGGGAAGTAAACGTCCAGAGGCAAATTCTTCAAAGATTATTGCATTGTAGGAACAAATCGTATCCAGATTTGCAGACAAGCATTTCTAAGCTTATTTTCATTTGGTGAAAAAAGGGTAAATAGAATAAGACAGCTACTTCTGCCTGGAAACTGCTCTAATTGTGAACGATAAGAGTCAAAGAGCGGGAATTCAACATCAGAACTTGAAACTGCCAAAGTTCATGAGCTCATATCTTCATTTCCGACGAAAGCGTCTAATTGTGTTACGCTGGGAAAGCTTCTTTACTTAAGTACTGACCTGAATAGAAGGATCATGTATGAAATTTTCAAAGAAGTTAATCCCCTTTCTCCGATCAAATACAAATACTATGTGAAAATATTTCACCAGTATACTGATCTTCATTTAGGAACATCACTGGTAAATGTGTGTTGTAGATGTGTGCAATTAATGGTGAAAATTAAAAACAAAACTTTGCATGGGGCATCTCGACGGATTGCGGTTCGAGATTTAATGGAGCACAAAAGCCCAAGAAATTTTATACTGTTTTGTGTGTAAGTGAAAGACTGTGCAAAGAAAATAAACGTATTTTGAGTCTGAGCTTTGATTTGACGCAGGAGCTTCATCTACCAAGAGTATCTGTTTAAGACCTATTTTATTTCCGGCTGCTGACGGTTAATGTTTTCAGCATTCACAGGTTGAAGGACAGTCCAACATTTCATTACCTTTATCAGGAAGAGGTCGCTCAAGAAAGTCGTAACAAAGTGTTATCACTACCTCACCATGTGCATCGACAATGACAAAGAAATTGTCCATCAATTTTGTGATAGCTGCCCAGCACGAAATAAAAATCACTGTTTAGTATGAAAGCGTCGAGCTTTCGTAGATGCTGAAAATGTTTGGTAAATAGCGGTATTCTTTCCTGTCAGGGGACACTCTTTCTTGCCGCCGCATAGGGCTTTTGGCACAATCAAGAGATAACTACGAAGACAGAGTATACACTATCAAGCTGCACTGGTCATATCATCATATCAAGAGTGCAAGATGCCAATTCTCTCTAAAGGTTATCTCAACAGATAAAATCTTGGCCTTCAAGATGTGGTAGACGAGACTTTACAAGAGGACAACTCTTTCACTAGAAACGACTGCATTACAAAGGCACTTGAATGTAGAATTCAGTGTTTCAACATTTCATCATTTTGTCTTCAGTGAATAGCAATTTGAGACAGTAAAAGCCTGCAGTATGATCAATGGCTTAAACATACGCTCATTCAAATAAGGACTACCTGTAGTTTCTTGATTCAGCGTCAACTTCCCAGATTTTCGAGCCTATTCAGATGACTACAGTCCTATCAACACAAAGACGATGATAGATGGAAAGAAGTGTCGGCTATTTCCGAAGTGCATGGAGAATACATCCTAGAATTCGGAACTACTGATCACCAGTGGCTAACTGCTGTGGCAGCATCAAACACAGAAGATGTGTAGTTGTGATTACCTGTGTTGCTAAACAGTTTGTTTTCATGTACAGATATTGGCTTGTTTACACATTATCCCTAACATTTACTTACATGTTAATTAAACAGTTAATTATGTGATTTGAAGGTTTTCAGATTTTTATTTCTCACTCGTTTCAGAAAAACCTTATGACCATGAGAAATATTTGAGTACCTAATAAATCAGAATAGCTATTCACAGTGGTATCCCCCACATGGGCACTGCAAACAATTAATAAAATGCCCTGTGAAATATTAAAACAGTTTTTTCCACTTTTTCTCAAAACTATGGAGATAGATATAGGATCTGAAGTAAGCCATTCAGTCATATGGTAGCATTTCTGCAACCTTCTTCAGGCTCCATACTAAAAAGGTTTCGATTTTTTCTGAAAATATATGGTAAGCAAACACACACACATTGCATAACATTCCAACTCTATTTCATCTCTCTCTTTTTTATATGAGGGCTTGCTCAAAACTAATTTCTTTGAATTTTTTATGTTAATAGTTTCACAACTTTTTATCTGAAAGAAAACATTATTAACATTCTACATCTTTATTCTTCTCGTACACATATTTACAGTACTCTGCCAGTAGAGAACTCTGAATTGTAGCGTAGCATAGCGTAACTCCACTTAAAGAACACCTTTGAGGACATCACTTTAATTGTGATTAAGTGTTGCAAACAGAGGTGAGGTTGTGACTCCATCATCAAATTCAAACATACCGCTGTGGCTGTATCAGCAAGCTGGTCTCTCATTGGTTAAACTGTGTTCGTCGCCAGGGTGACTATGTTAAGAAAAAATATGTTGACATGGTCAATAAAAATGTAGAAATTTAATAACGTTTGTTTTATTTAAAAATCTTTCAGGGTTTGCATGTAAAAAATGTTCAGAGGCAGTACATTTCAGCATGTCCTCGTATGTTAGAGACTTCATGCTAAGGTTTAAACTGCATCTTGCAGTGCAAAATGTTTGCCACATGCTGCTCTTAATACTAAATAATGCTATCACACGGTGGAAACTGCTGTCTTTGAATTTTACACATCAAACGTAATTCTGAGTACTCTGTACGATTTACTAGTGCTTGTTATGAGATGTCAGCTTCTTGGGGGCAGGATGTTAATTACTGAAGTTTTTAGCTCCTAGGGGTTCAGCTACTGGGGGAAGTGAAGGGGGGGGGGGAGGGACGTGCCTGTGACTGCGGATATAAGCTACAGGGGACGTCAGCTACTGGGCATCTCAGCTACTGGTGGTGTAAGCTACGTGGAGTGTCAGGTACTTGAGTCACAATTGGCAAACAATAACTGGTGAAAGGTTAAATGGCAAATAGCAAATGATAAACATTTAAACAGTTAAATGGGTAAAAGGTTGAATGATAACACGATTTGTTAGGATATGTGATGATGCACTGTCTAGGGACAGACACAATGTTTAGGTCTCGACGGCAACGACAGATTTTTTAGATCATAAATGAAGAAGTAACAAAATCGTATAGAGGAAGTAGTGTCAGCTAGGAATATGTATTGTGCAAGCTATTGTGCATGCCACCAACAGTACTAAGTTTGTTACGTGATCTTTGTATAATGCTGTTAGTCGTACTAACATTTAAACTGTAAAAGACATGTATTTATTTATTGACAACTAAAACGTGGAAAATCAAAACATCTCAAATGAGAGAAAGAGTTACTTCCCATCCATCCACAAAAAAATCTAATCATTTATCCACACCACACGTGGAAATTAACTGTATAATCACATACTCTCAAGCCTGACAACACGGCTCTGTACATGAACATTGAAGGATTTTAATGTAATGAGGATGTGCTTGGGAAACATTGTACCGTCGTGTGAAACGTACGACAATAAAAAAACAGAGCAAACGAAACGAGAAAACGCCTTACGACGCATCGAACACCCGTACTCTGCAGTTAAGTGTCAGGCAATCAACTTTTGGGGATGCGCCTGACAATCTAACCTCGCACGTTCTGTGTCGCTAATAATGTGTGTCTACCTGTGTTAAAAGCTCCACCATTTGAACTTTACGTCTGCTTTCACGTCGACGACATTGGCAGTTTTCTAACATCAACAAGCAAATTTTGTTAATTTAAATTATCATACGTTACTTGATTTACCTGCTAACATCTAAAAAATGCGCCATTTTGGTAGTCTCACGTATTTCTGTCATGCTTTATTTATCCACATACGCTACAAATAACGTTTCTTGTCTAAAATCTAATATCACGTACAGTTAGTGACTTTCCACTTGTAAATTATCGGATCTGGCCTAAAGGTTAACAACCGACGAGTGCCAGCAATTGCCTCTCGTCTACATAGCGTCTAATATTTCGTGGTGCAGTAATGAAAATTATTCCACAGTCGCTTGATGAGAGAATTGTCAACATTCATACCCCAGCATGGCAATAGAGAACATTTATAATGAAAACATTTCAACTTCCACAAACCTCGCATAAGAGCGGTCGTCCGGTATGATTCACATTAGTTCACTGCTCTTTATTTATTAATATGATATATTGCATCGTGTCCCAAAAGTCGAATGTTTTATGATCTTTTATGAGTAGAAACAAAGAGAATATAAGATGAAACACCTAGAACAACCTGAATTTTGAATAACCAGTCTTCAGTGATATCAGCAAATTATTCACTGTGCTGCAAGCATAAAGCAAGTAGGTATATTGTACACTGTGCATTTAACAAATTCTCAGTAGGTACTTACTGAATTTTCAAGAGAAATTAAGATAACCTGGGTGTTACGTTGTTTTTAAGAATTTGTAACATCGTTAGTGCTCATGTGCATTTTATTTTTCTGTCTTTAGGACTGTCACTTTTGGTTTTCGTATGTGTTTATGAGGTGAATTTTGCCCTGACAGACAGCTAATGCTATATGCACTGTAAGCGCAAATGCAGAAATACTATTCGAATTTCGAAACGATACGACATGGATTTGTAGACCAAGTAATGTGCTCTTGAAACATAAGTTACAGCACTCCCATGGCACGTGGAAAACCGCTCAGTGTGTGCGTGGCGTCTTTCAATCAGAGAGTTGACAGATGAAAAGCTCACGCTGTGAGTGGTGGCACACTGCGAGATACGGTGACTGCCACCGCCGCACCACAGCACACAAGCTGTAAAAGTATCTATATTTTGCACAATTTGCCGAAACATTTATTGGTTGCCTTAATAGCGCCTCACTATTTGTCATAATCAACAATCATAGTATGGGTGTATGTTAATGATATGATGCCTGATGAAATAATACTTGATGTTTCTATAAACCATTTCATTTCCTCATCAGCATTTGACTCTCTGTTGGCGTACTATGACACACATGCTCATTTGGCAGTGCCAAGACTAAACTAGCTGTGTGGGTCTTTTGTTTGTTATCACAAGTCTTGTTTTGTAGTGACGTCCAGCAACGTTATAAGACATGAATGGAGACAGCACTTTTACTGGTTAGAACAGTTCTACAGGTTCAGCCTGTTCAGAAAAATGTGTATAAATACGAGCTGTCGTTGTAGCTGCTGCTACTGGTGCTGTCCTCTATGCTTGCTTTACGGGAACACAAAAAATGTAAGTCTAACATGCACTCTTGTTACAATTAAAATTTATAATTTGCTTGTCAGTTACCTGCAACAGTTCAAGAAAACAGGTATTTCTCTGCACCCCTCTTAAAGAACTTTAAGCAACTGGGTTATCGTGGAAGTGCAATATGCGTCAAAAGACTTTCGGCACTGGAGAAGGGCGATTTGGACCATATCTTGAGAGCAAGATGTATCAGCACCAAATCTGGAGTATTAGGGTGGTTTCTCTCAAGATCTGCTAGAGACCAAAGAACGTCTTTAGTTTTTGGACAAGTTGCGGTAGGCTGAATAAATGCAACATTTGAAATTAGAGAAGGAAAGCAAACAGAGGGACACCACCGAATAAAACATCTACCCTAAAGGCAGAAGAAGTAATGGCTGGTCCTTCACTGAGAAAGAACGCTAATAAATATGGAATGAATTTCATGACTACAGCGGTGCTGTCTAAACTTGAAAACTGATCGTGATTGCAATAATATTTATAATAACAAATTTACTGCTACCATGCACACGAAACACGATGAGTTTAATATAGTCTCTGAGCAAAACTAAATCGAAACATTACATTATTCTCAATGTCTTATAGGTACTGTATGAGAATTGCAGTGCTTTCCACCGTGTAGTTTCCACATTATTCAAGTTCGCCGATCTAGTGACTTATGGATAATTCACAAGATCAGCTCCCAAAAGGCGCATGTAGTTAATCTAAAATAGAAGACTATTCAGCATTTTTGGCAGGGTAGCGGATCAGAAAACAAATATGCTTGTACATATGTTTTATTTTTGCATTTTCTAAATTACTCACAGAAGAACTCTTTCTTTCCATACAGCTTTATAATATGCTCAGCCACTGCCGTTGAAATTCGTAGTAAAGTAAACTTGAATAAACCGCAAAAAGTTAAAGATGCAAGAAACCTGAACACGCTGCTTTGCAGAGGAACTGTTCGTTAATAAATCATCACTTAATAGCTTTTTACGGCTTATTCAAGTTCAGTTTACTATGAACTCATTCTTTATTTTTGTTTGCTGTAGTTTTAATGACAAATTGTTTACTTTTCAATTTATAATAGAAATCTACATCAGTATCATCCAATTCTTTTTACAACTAACAATTCGACAGATACAAAGAAGTTGTCTTCTCGAGTTCTAGTACGTATGTAATTCCTTTTCTTTACACTATCTCTTGTATGGCCTTAGTAATTAACTCCAATTTATGTTGCAAATCTCCTAGACAAGAATATTTGCGGATTTTAATTTCCCACTTACTTCCTTCAATATACTACTGTTAAAATATTAATTGTCTTTATGGGTGTCCTGTTGGAGACCTGTCTCGGTTAGAGGGTGCTTTGTCTGCCCTTTACGGCGGTGGGCTTGTCTGGCAAGATTTACTGAGGAATGGGCTCACCGCCACTTGCTTTCAACTTCCAAATGCCGTTTCTACAAACAATGAATGGAAAAAAAACCTCGTGCTTTTAGAGCCCTAGCAGGCTCCGTCAACATCTGCAAAGGCCGTTAACTTCCTAGAGACTCGACCAAGTCTCGCACAAGGTACATAACGTTGTAACAAAATCTTTATGAAAAATAAGTGAGAGAGAAACTTGTCCTCCCTCAATATTTCCTGATACAGATAGTTGTTATTGTTGTGGTCTTCAGTCTCTATCCTGTACAAGCCCCTGCATCTCCCAGTACCTACTGCAACCTACATCCTTCTGAAGATGCTTGGTGTATTCATCTCTTGGTCTCCCTCTACGATTTTTACCCTCCACGCTGCCCTCCAATGCTAAATTTGTGATCCCTGGATGCCTCAGAACATGTCCCACCAACCGGTCCCTTCTTTTGTCAAGTTGTGCCACAAACTTCTCTTCTCCCCAATCCTCTTCAACACCTCTTCATTAGTTATGTGATCTATCCATCTAATCTTCAGCGTTCTTCTGTAGCACCACATTTCGAAAGCTTCTATTCTCTTCTTGTCTACACTATTTATCGTCCAAGTTTCACTTCCATACATGGCTACACTCCATACAAATACTTTCAGAAACGACTTCCTGACACTTAAATCTACACTCGATGTTAACAAATTTCTCTTCTTCAGAAACGCTTTCCTTGCTATTGCCAGTCTACATTTTATATCCTATCGACTTCGATCATCATCAGTTATTTTGCTCCATAAATAGCAAAACTCCTTTACTACTTCCAGTGTCTCATTTCCTAATCTAATACCCTCAGAATCACCCGACTTAATTCGGCTACATTCCATTAGCCTCGTTTTGCTTTTGTTGATGTTCGTCTTATATCTTCCTTTCAATACACTATCCATTCTATTCAACTGCTCTTCCAAGTCCGTTGCTGTCTGTGACAGAATTACAATGTCATCGGCGAACCTCAAAGTCTTTATATCTTCTCCGTGGATTTTAATACCTACTCCGAAATTTTCTTTTGTTTCCTTCACTGCTTCCTCAATATACAGAGTGAATAACATCGGGGAGAGGCTACAACTCTGTCTCACTCCCTTCGTAACCACTGCTTCCCTTTCATGCCCCTCAACTCTTATAAGTGCCATATGGTTTTTAAACAAATTGTAAATAGCCTTTCGCTCCCTATATTTTACCTCTGCACCTTCAGAAGTTGAACGAGAATATTCCAGTCAACATTGTCAAAAGCTTTCTCTTAGTCTACAAATGCTAGAAACGTAGGTTTGCCTTTTCTTAATCAAGCTTCTAAGATAAGTCTTAGGGTCAGTATTTCCTCACGTGCTCCAATATTTCTACGGAATCTAAACTGATCTTCCCCTAGGTCGGCTTCTGCTAGTTTTTCCATTCGTCTGTAAAGAATTCAAGTTAGTATTTTGCAGCTGTGATTTATTAAACAGATAGTTAGGTATTTTTCACATCTGTCAACGCCTGCTTTCTTTGGGATTGGAATTATTATATTCTTCTTGAAGTCTGAGGGTATTTTGCCTGTCTCATACATCTTGCTCACGAGATAGTAGAGTTTTGTCAGGAGTGGCTGTCCCAAGGCCGTCAGTAGTTCTAATGGAATATTGGCTACTCCCGGTGACTTGTTTCGATTCAGGTCTTCCAGTGCTCTGTCAAACTCTTCAAGCAGTATCATATCTCCCATTTCATCTTCATCTACATCGTCTTCTATTTCCATAATATTTCAGAGTCAACATCAATACCAGTTCACTAACTTTATCTCTTTGTTCTCAACTATATAGCCCTTGTATATACCCTCTATAAACTCCCTCCGCCTTTCTGCTTTCCCTTCTTTGCTTAGAACTGGTTTTCCATCTGAGCTCTTAATATTCATACAAGTGGTTCTCTTTTCTCCAAAGGTCTCTTTAATTTTCCTGCAGGAAGTATCTATCTTATACCTAGTGAGATAAGCCTCTACATTCTTACATTTATCCTCAAGCCATCTCTGCTTAGCCATTTTGCACTTCCTGTCGATCTCATTTTTGAGACGTTTGTATTCCTTTTTGCCTGCTTCGTTTACTGCATTTTTATATTTTCTCCTTTCATCAATTAAATTCAATACTTCTTCTGTTACCCAAGGATTTCTACTAGTCTTTTTACCTAATTGATCATCTGCTGCCTTCACTATTTCATCCCTCAAAGCTACCCTGTCTTCTACTGTATTTCTTTCCCCCATTCCTGTCAATTGTTCCCTTATGCTCTCCCTGAAACTCTGTACAACCTATGGTTTAGTCAGTTTATCCAGGTCCGATCTCCTTAAATTCCCACCTTTTTGCAGTTTCTTCAGTTTTAATCTACAGTTCACAACCAATAGATTGTGGTCAGAATCCACATCTGCCCCTGGAAATGTCTTACAATTTAAAACCTGGTTTCTAAATCTCTGTCTTACCATTTTATAATCTATCTGAATCCTTCTAGTATCTCCAGGATTCTTCCACGTATATAACTTTCTTTTATGATTCTTGAACCAAGTGTTAGCTATGATTAAATTAGATCTCAAATCTGTCAGTATCTCCAGGCTTCTTACATGTATACAACCTTCTTTTATGATTCTTGAGCCTGCCGCGGTGGTCTCGCGGTTCTAGGCGCGCAGTCCGGAGCCGTGCGACTGCTACGGTCGCAGGTTCGAATCCTGCCTCGGGCATGGATGTGTGTGATGTCCTTAGGTTAGTTAGGTTTAAGTAGTTCTAAGTTCTAGGGGACTAATGACCACAGCAGTTGAGTCCCATAGTGCTCAGAGCCATTTGAACCATTTTGATTCTTGAACCAAGTGTTAGCTATGATTAAGTTGTGCTCTGTGAAAAATTCTACCAGGCGGCTTCCTCTTTCATTTCTTACCCCCAATCCATATCCACCTACTACGTTTCCTTCTCTCCCTTTTCCTACTACCGAATTCCAGTCACCCATGACTATTAAATTTTCGTCTCTCTTCACTATCTGAATAATTTCTTTTATTTCGTCATACTTTTTTTTATTTTCTTCGTCATCTGCAGAGCTAGTTGGCATATAAACTTGTACTACTGTAGTAAGCGTGGGCTCCGTGTCTATCTTGGCCACGATAATGCGTTCACTATGCTGTTTGTAGTAGCTCACCCGCATTCCTATTTTTTATTCATTATTAAACCTACCCCTTCATTATCCCTATTTGATTTTGTATTTATAACCATGTATTCGCCTTACCAAAAGTCTTGTTCCTCCTGCCACTGAACGTCACTAATTCCCACTATATCTAACTTTAACCTATCCCTTTCCCTTTTTAAGTTTTCGAAACTACCTGCCCGATGAAGGGATCTGACATTCCACGCTCCGATCCGTAGAAGGCAAGTTTTCTTTCTCCTGATAGCGACGTCCTCTTGAGTAGCCCCGCCCGGAGATCCGAATGGGGGACTATTTTTCCTCCGGAATATTTTACCCAAGAGGACGCCATCATCGTCTAACCATATAGTAAAGCTGCATGCCCTAGGGAAAAATTACGGCTGTAGTTTCCCTTGCTTTCAACCGTTCGCAGTACCAGCACAGCAAGGCTGTTTTGGTTATTGTTACAGGGACAGATCAGCAATCATCCAGACTGTTGCCCCTGCAACTACTGAAAAGGCTGCTGTCCCTCTGCAGGAACCACACGTTTGTCTGGCCTCTCAACAGATACCCCTCCGTTGTGGTTGCACCTACGGTACGGCCATCTGTATCGCTGAGGCACGCAAGCCTCCCCACCAACGGCAAGGTCCATGGTTCATTGGGAGGGGGAGGGTTGGGGGAGGGGATGCGGATGGTATCAGGCACGAAATTAAACGGCTACTGGAAGTAGAAGCTAGAATAATATGTTTGCAACCCTTCAGAATACTGCAAGCACAAAACGAGGAGTAACAACAGGAAACTGAAAAGATGTTAGAGGATGACATTATATGAGGGGTATTCGGAATGTAGGGTCCGATTAGGCGCAAAAGGGAAACCACTGTGAAATCTGATGAAGCTTCGCACAGATGTGATGGGCTGTGTCTCTAGTAGGCCTGTCGATCGAGGCACGTTGCTTTTTTCAGATCTGAGCTCACAGTGAGAAAGTAAAGAGGGCTAGAAAGTAATGTCTCCCACCAAGTGCGAGGGCCTGGTGAAAGATCTCGCCTGAAGCTATGCAACCCACATAACATTACTCTCACGCATTTCGGTCTACTCGACAATTTTCGGCCTCACTGTGCAGGAGCAATGAAAAAATGGTTGAAATGGCTCCGAGCACTATGGGACCTTTAAATCTGAGATCATCAGTCCCCTAGAACTTAGAACTACTTAAAACTAACTAACCTAAGGACATCACCTACGTCCATGTCCGAGGCAGGATTCGAACCTGCGACCATAGCGGGCGCGCGGTTTCAGACTGCAGCGCCCAGAACCGCTCGGCCACACCGGCTGGCGCAGGGGCAATGAAGATGCTCCTGCAGTGTTCTCGATGGGAAGTGTTTGATCACCCACATTACAGCTAATAATTGGCTACCCCTGATGTTCATCTTTGCTCACACGACCTGCTAGCCGTGAAGACAACCTTCTGGCACAGACAGTGAGCTACACACCAGAGTAGAGTATTGGCAGAAAGCAAACGCAACTGCCGTCCATGACGATGGTATTGGGCAGCTGATACAACGCTACGCAGATGTCTCAGTCGAAAGGGCAACTATGTAGATAAGTAGCTGGAACCTGTAGCAAACTGTTGCAAGTAAAATATTTTTTTTTATTTTTACATTGGTTTCCAATTCGCGACCTATCGGACCTTACTTTACGAATGGCACTTGTAGCACCAAGTAAAAGTGGTTGGAATTTTCCCTTTATTTGAATTCCAAAAAAGATGGAAGTCAGTGGAACGCAAATGTGGCGAATAGTAGCGGACTATAGGCGACTTAATGAGATCTCCCTATACTCAGTATACCTGTTACCAAGAATAGACGACATTCTTGACGGTGTAGGAAAGGCAAAGTATTTCTCAAATCTCGACTTCGCGAAGAGCTATCATAAGAACAGACGATTTAAGTACGCCGTATGGACATTACGAGTACAAATGAATGCCCATCGATCTTAAAACAACTCCTAGCACTTTCCGGAAGTTCACGAACTCCGTTTTCACAGCGCTACGAGATGACAAATTGTTCGTCTATTTGGATAACATGATGGTACTTGGTTCCTTCTTAGAGGAAGATAATATGCGTCTGACGGAGTTATTAGAAAGACTTTGACTACACCGTTTCAAGCTACAATTGGATAAGTGCAATGTGTGTGTGTGTGAATTTCTTATGGGCCACACTGCTGAGTTTGTGGGTCCCAACACAAGTGCAAGTTTTTGCCGAAGGAAGTGTGCTATTTGGCTCATATTTTTTCGACCCAGGGCTTGAGGCCAAATCCACAGAAGGTCCACACGAAGACGTACGTGGACTGTATTGTTCTCTGTCGTACGGTACATTTTAGCAACAAGGTTTGCTAGGCTTTAGCGTTCTACAATAGTTAACACGCCTAATGTGATTACATCATTTCTACCAAGGTCGTTAAGACTAAAATAAATGCTGAGTGATTGTTCAGAGTCGACGGATCATACTATTTACCACGGAATCAATTATATACAATACTTAAATCTCGCTAGAATGAGGTACGGAGTCAGGTACAAACTGTGAGAAGTTCCACTCTGAAAAAAATTCCTAATGCGATTGGTAGGCACTTCTAGAAGCGATGATCTGGCGGTGGCCGTTGAAGACTGGCTGTAGGCTTCTGTCTACTTGTACTCGTCGTATAACTACTGTAGAAGGCAGGGCATCGGTTCCAGAGGTAGACCAGTTTATTAGCTCTCCAACCGATTCTCTCCATCGTGCCGTGAAAATTACTCAAATGCGAGTGAACGGAATGATACCAGCAACGATCTATTTACCTCCACGTTACAGGCCATACAAACTCGGCCGATAAAGGTCACCCTTTTTGGCCATACCAGAACTGCGATGTCGGATATACAGTTACATTGTATCGTCGCTTAACGCCTGCTTATTAGGCAGCCCAAATTACACTGCTGCGCCACGTGGAGCCTCTGTCATGTAGGATAAAGCGCTGTGGATGCCTACGCTTCGGCGCTTATGAAGCAAATTGACACAGTCCGTTAGATGGTTTTTTTTTTCTTCAACTACGGTATCGCTTTGAATATGAAACTGCATTCCCATGTGCTTTCTTAAGATATTTAAAATCGACAAAAAGCTTCTCATTTTGTTGTTACTGCTGTGCACTGCATTCAGAAGACTGGTTTGATGCATCTACTCTATTCTGGACAAACCTCTTCTTTTGAGAATAAATACTGCATCTTTAGCGATTCTCACAATGTGTCCTATGAACCAGTTCCTTCTTTTAATCAAGTTGTACCACACATTTCTTTTCCCCTCATTTGTAGTTAGTGCCTCTTCATTAGGTAAGCTGTCATCTAATCTAATCTTCAGCAGTCTTCTGTAGCACTATGTTTTGAAAGCTTCTATACTCCCCTCTTCTCATTACGTCTTTTTTACTGTGTACCAAAGACTATTTATTCGTTTACTAATTGCAAAAGTCTTTTATCTAGTGGTAATTATCCATATTTAATTAGTTCTGCATTTATTACATTAATTCCAGCTGCTCTCCACTTCTTCATCCGTTATGCCTCTTGTATTTCCTTCATAGTAACTAGATCTACTGTTTCATTCTACATACTGTCTCCAGTGTCATCTTCGGCCTTCAGTGACACGACAAGTCTCTGTAATGAATTGTACATTGTTCATTGAGTATAATGTCCAGTGAGGCAGTGTCTTTTTCATCCTTGTTGACGGCTTTCATGACCTTGTATACATATTGCTGTCTACGGTGTACGTCGTGTTCTAAGTCGCCTATGAATGAGCCCTACGACTCTTGGTGTGCTCTGCGCACTATTAGTGTCGCAGCATTCCTTTTTATTTTGTATGTTTCCCATCTAGTTGATGTTTTTGTATTTAGAAACTTCAAATAAGCTATTTGTTTTACATTAATGGCTCGAATTCCTGTGTCACAAATTCTACTTCGTTTTTCCCATCTGTTTTCTTCCTTTTACCAACTGCAAATGCGCCTGCTTCGTTAATGCAGGTCTTGACATTATTCCGTTTTATGTCCTAGTCGATGTGGTGAAGCCAGCTTTCCTAAGTGAGACAACGCCGACAGAAAATCATGTAGGCAGCGATACATTTAGGTGACAGACCCATCATGCAAATTAACCTGCGAAGCGCTCGTAAGGCAGCCAGGAGATTGTAAAAATACTGGCATACTCACAAACAGCCTCGGATAGGGAACTTGGTGATATTGTTTTCTTTTAAATTTACACTCTTTTTGTCCTCGTTTCTCCAACTGTGTTCTGTCCCGTTTTGTGTACAATGGGAGATTAGTACCATGGCTTATTATTTTATGTGACATATATACTTAAAGAAGAAATTGCAACATCAAAAAATAATTAATGTAGAGTATTCATATTTCGGTAAGGGATTTGTCTAGGTAACATATGTTAATGTTCAGCATCGCAAGATCATGGATTAATGTAAGTGAGAGATAAGCTATTGCAAATGTGAAATGCTGGTACCGGTATAACCGCCAAACGTGCATCCATTGTGTTGTAACGGTGCCGGATGGAAGTTTGTGGTATGCAGTTTGATTCCTGTTGACCTTAATCAGTCAGTAAAGGCACGGTCAATGCCGCTTGTGGATAACATTGGAGTTATGGACCGATGATGACCCGTGTATGTTAGACTGGAGACCTGGTGAACGAGCTAGCCAAAGCAACATGTCAAATTCTGTTCAGCATGTTGGGTTACAACAGCGGTGCGTGAGCGAGCGTTATTCTGTTGGAAAACACCCCTTGGAATCCCGTTCATGAATGGTAGCACGCCAGGTCGAATGACCAGACTCACGTACAAATTTGAAGTCAAGGTGCGCGGAGCTCCTGCTCCTGCATTCCAGGTGCAGGTCTAGTGTTTCTAACACGCAGACTGGTTGATGACAGGCCCCCAACTGGCCTCCTTCTAACCAACACACGGCCATCGTGGGTACCTAGACAGAACCAGCTTTCGTCAGAAAACACAACAGACCTCCAGCCTGCCTTCCAATGAGCTCTCGCTTGACACTGCTTAAGTCGCAAACGGCGGTGCTTTGGGATTAATGGAATGCACTTTACATGACTTCTGTTTCGGAGCTCTTCTTCAAGTAACCAAATTTTAACAGTTCGTTGCACCACTGTCGTGCCACCTGCTGTTCAAACTGCTGTTGCAGATGAAATACGATACGCCAGAGCTACACACCGAGCGCGGAACACTATGGTTATCCCGCTCAGTATCACCACGTGACCATCCGAAGTCCGGTCTTCTTGCGACCGCACTTTCTCGTGATCACCGCTGCCAACAGTCCTGAACAGTGGCTACACACCTGCCACGTCTCTCTGCAGTATCGCAGAAGCAACATCTTACTTCTCGTAGCGCTATTACACGACCTCTTTCAAACTCAGTGCGGTGTTGACAATGGTGTTTTTGTCGCTTTGACGTCATTTTTGACTAACATCACCTAACCACACACAGCTCTCTAAGGTAAACAACGCTCATGACCGTTAGAACGTGTATTCAAAGCAAACCTCATGACCGTTAGACCGTGTATTTAAAGCAAACCTGTTTTTCGTCCTCATAGTAACGCTACTAGCGCGACTCTTACGCTACTGGCGCAAAATTTGAATGGAAATCACCTGTCAAATCTGGAAACACGTTTACCAACTTACCTGTATGTCACAAAACTCATTCGTGACGTAGAGATTTTTTTTCCGTCAGTGCATCTCTCAACTGCCATCGATATCCATTTCTTTGAACTCTAACAACATCTGCTCTATGCTTATATAGTCAGATCGGAAGGAGATTGTCTCTCATAAAGGCGTCAACCGTTTCTTCATCTGTTTTTGTAAACAGATGTACTTTGCGTTTATTTCTGGTGATCTTGTGAGTTACCTTAGTCAGTCATGCTACAACAGCCTTATGGTTACTAATCCCTGTATCCGTCACGATGCCCCCTATTTCTACACAATTATTTGTTGCTAAGAAGTCAAGTATGTTCTTTAACCATTTACACTCTCGAGTGAGCTCCGAACTGACTGTTAAAAGTAATTTTCTGAGAAAGCATTCAGTACAATCTCGAATGAACTCTAAACATGTATTTTTTCCAACATATAGACTAAAGTCGTCACCAACTATAATTGTATGAATGGCGCACGTACTTAAAAAAAGACTCAAGATTTCTTTTGCCGGCCGCTGTGTGCGAGCGGTTCTAGGCGCTTCAGTCTGGAACCGCGCGACCACTACGGTGGCAGGTTCGAATCCTGCCTCGGTCAAAGATGTGTGTAATGTCCTTAGGTTAGTTAGGTTTAAGTAGTCCTTAGTTCTAGGGGACTGATGACCTCAGATGCTAAGTCCGATAGTGCTCAGAGCCATTTGAACCATTTGAATTCTTTTAACGGTTCAGCAACTGTATAATCGGAGTCAGGGGTTCGGTAAAACGAACCAATTTTTAGTTTATTCCGGCTGACAAGTATAATCTCTAGCTATATTAACTCACAGGAACTATGTACTTAAAAAAAAATGGCTCTGAGCACTATGGGACACAACTGCTGTGGTCATTAGACCCCTAGAACTTAGAACTACTTAAACCTAACTAACCTAAGGACATCACACACATCCATGCCCGAGGCAGGATTCGAACCTGCGACCGTAGCAGTCGCACGGTTTCGGACTACGCGCCTAGAACCGCGAGACCACCGCGGCCGGCTAAGTACTTCAATTTCACTACAAGGTAAAGTACTTCTGAGAGCAACAAAAAGTCCGCTGGCGACTGTTTTTACCTGAACCTTTCTGAATACGGTTAGGTCTTTTGTAAAAATTTCAGTTGAACTTATTTCCGACTTTAGTCAGCTTTCCGTACCTATACTGATTTGAGCTTCAAATCTGAAATCTCTGTCTTACTATTATATAAACAATCTCAAACATTCCACTGTCTCCAGCTCTCGTCCATGTGTACAACCTTCTCTCATCATTCTTGAACTAACAATAAATGTTAGCGATGATTCAAAAATCTTACATGTAACATCCCCTATCATTTCTTTACCCGTTCAATGTTCTCCTACTATCTTTCCCTCTTTTCCATTTCCTATTATCGCATTTCTGACCAACATCACAATTAAATATTCCACTCGTACAACTATCTGAAAGATTTCACTTATCTTATCGCACATTCTTTCAGTCACTTCATCATCTTCATTGCTAGACGGTATATAAACTTGTGCTGCTGTGGTGTGTGTTGGCTTCGTGTCTATCTTAGTTAAGGTAAGGCGTCCACTGAGCTGTCTGTAGTACCTTACCAACATACCTATTTTTTTACTTATTATTAGACCTACTTTTGCGTTGCCCACATTGGATACATATACTGATCAGCAAGAAAATTATGACCAGGTACTGGTAATCATCAGACCGTGCAACGCTCTGCCACTGTGCGAACGTCGAGTGCCGATGGTCACACTAGTAGTTGCCGCTGTCGTAGTGTTAACACTGACACATGGATTGGACGTTGTGGGCGGAGGCCCGTCGTTAAGAGAGCTCGGCGCACTGCGTGTCCAAACATAATTGTCCAGCATTAAAATCTTATATCTGATTTTAGTACTACCACAGTTAGCCGCCTGTTCTATTTTACCAGTCTGCCCAGCCTACGACGACCGACATCTGTAGCGAGGGGTGACCGGCCAACCCCACGACGTCTGGGCGTGGTTCCACTTTGGTTTCGCAACCTGTTAAATACACTCACCACGGCACTCTTTGAACACTCGACAGGCCGTGCAGTTTCCGAAATGCTCGTGCCGAGCCTCCGAGCCGTCACAATCTGCCCTTGATCAAACTCAAATAAATCACGCGCTTTCTCTATTCTACACACGGACAGCACGCTCAGTGATACTACACGCACTGTACGTTTGTCTGGCTAGTAGTCATTCCTCGTCAGGTGACGCTGATGTCGGCTTGATGGATTACACCAATATTAAGTCTGTAGTCATAAAGTTTTTGCTGATCAGTGTAAATAGAAAAATGCAGAATTAAGTAAATTCGTCATACCCTGTATATTAGGATATGGATTAAGAAGCATGTGGATGTGAGTTACTATTGGGAAATGTAATATTCGTGACTGTCATTGTATACAGGTCTCCATTAGGTATCTGCATAACTTTCATGGTAAAATATTGATGAATTATTGTGCCCTTTGTCATGTTGATGGCAGGAATTATTAATTTGTGGCGATTTTTATTGTAAATGTCTTGAACCTCTCTGAAAGGAAAGAGTTATGTAGATCAGCTTTTATCCATTTATATATTCGTACCACTCATACGTTTCTGTATCTGAGTTGCTCAAGATCGCAGTGCGCTTACTAATAATATATTCATTCAACAAACAGATGATAAAGAGACACATGCGCATCCGGTGGTATACGGATTGTCAGACGACGACGAACACTTAAGTTACATTACATAACTTAGCTCCATGCACATTTCAGAAACACTCTAAGAAAACAGAGGGATTCATTAATGACAAATATACTGAAGATTTTAGAGAAACATTAATAAAGTTGACTGTGGTGAATATTACACTGAGCCTAATGCTAATTGTGTGTTCAGCACATTACTTAATACGTTTGAATCCATTTCTGAATTAAGTCTGCGAAAAGATAATAAATTGTAAGAATGACAAGTTATTAAAGAAACGTTGGCTCACTTCATGTGCCAGATTCTCTTCACAAAGGAAAACTTCTAGTAAAAAATAGCTAGAACAATTTGTCGTCCAGAAATACTGGTTTTATTATAAATAGTATAAAACATATTACGAAAAAAAAACGAGAATGTGGGCAGACATCTTCTCAAAATTTGACGGATCAGGTAATAAAATCAAATCAATATGGAAAATTGTTAAAAGAGAGCCAGGGAAAGAAGTCATACAAGACAACATTATTTCTGTTAAAGTGAACGGAAGCACTTTAAAAGATAGTTCATACGTATCAGATAGAAATCAAAACATTGAGATGAAGAAGCAATACTGAACTAAAAATTATTCTCATATCCCTTTCTGAAATAAGGGAAAAAATCATGCTTCTAAAAAGTAAAAGTTTATATGGAGTAGGTAGTCTGTTCAGTACCACACTAAAATGTTGTTGCCCTGTAACATGCGATGTTCGTAATCACTTATGTAATCCATCAAGAACTCACATTGTTTTCTCAGAAAGGTTTAAATATTACATTGTTAGGTGCCTCTATAAAATGTGAATGACTACTGCTCAGCATCATTCCTCGCAACATGCTTTAAAATTTTTGAAACGTATTGAACTCCAGGATTGTCAAGAGCCTGTGTAGTAATGGGATACTTAACCAGTCGGGATTTCAAAAAGATCTTCCTATTGAGTCAGATATTTATAAGTTTACTGAGTGACTAAAATCTTTAAATAATAAAATATCAGCTATTAAGATCTTCTATGATTTATCGAAAGCATTTCAGTGTATCAGTCATGATATTCTATTAGAGTTGTTATGTTCTTATGGGATGTTTAGTTCAGCAAATGCATGGTTTATTTCTTATTTAAGAAACAGAATGCCAGAAGTTACTCTACGCTGTTCGAGTAACAAAAAGGTGGATGCCACATCATCTGTACGGGGAGAAATTTCAGTGGAAGTACCACAGGGTCAGGTCATTGGCCCACTATTGTTCGTGCTTTATGTTAATGATCTGCCATTATGTAAGATTCAGAAGGCAGGATTAGTCCTGTTTGCAGGCGATACAAGCATTTTTGTGATGACGAGCAAAAAAACATCAACAGGGTATATTAAAACTTCCTGGCAGATTAAAACTGTGTGCCGGACCAAGACTCGAACTCGGGACTTTTGCCTTTCGCGGGCAAGTGCTCTGCCATCTGAGCTACCCCAGCACGACTCACGTCCCGTCCTCACAGCTTTATTTCAGCCAGTACCTCGTCTCCTACCTTCCAAACTCTCCTGCGAACCTTGCAGAACAAGCACTCCTCAAAGAAAGGATATTGAGGAGACATGGCATAGCCACAGCCCGGGGGATTTTTCCAGAATCAGATTTTCACTCTGCAGCGGAGTGTGCGCTGATATGAAACTTCCTGGCAGATTAAAATTGTGTGCCGCACCGAGACTCGAACACGGGACCTTTGCCTTTCGCGGGCAAGTGCTCTAACATCTGAGCTACCCAATCACGACTCAGGCCCCGTCCTCACAGCTTTACTTCTGCCACTACCTCGTCTCCTACCTTCCAAACTTTACAGAATCTCTCCTGCGAACCTTGCAGAACTAGCACTCCCTAAAAACGACGTTTTTGTGAAACTTACTGAATCATTTTGTAGAAATGGCTCCTTTTCAATTTTTTAAAATACCAGTTTATCTTGTTTTTTACTATCAAAAATATCCCACCTGTTAACCTAGTATTGCAACAAGTACTTGTAACTTCTTAGATGTGCATAGTGGAAAAGCCATATAGTAACCTGCTGAAATGTTTAGGTTCGGCTACTTTGGCAGATAAAATAATTGGTAACTTTAAGGATACGGAAGTTAGTAAATTAACGTTCGGCATATTTTCATTCATTGATGTCTTATGAGATAATATTATGGGGTAACATTTTGCTTTCGCAAAAAATATTCATAACACAAAAGAAAGTAATTATAATTGTGTGTGAAATTCACCTAAGCACACCCTGCGGTTATGTCTTCAAGCTGCTGAAAATATCAACCACATCCTCACAGGACATTTATTCACTTATAAATTTGTTGTCTGCAGTGCATCTAGGCGTGAGGGTAACAGAGATATTCACAAGTGCAAACGTAGGAGGAAAAATAGTCCCTTGAGTGACCCTAAAATCGGCACAGAACGGAGTGAAATATGCAGCTACTAAACTACTTTGATAATCTGTCTATGAAGATAAAATGTGCGACAGACAGTATAAGTGATTTCATACTTAGATTAAAATCGTTTCTTCTTAAGATGTCCTTGTATGCCAAGGAGGAATTCTTGAACAGCAATCATTATTCTTTAAAAAAGTCTGTAAGTGGTCAATATACAGCCATATAAGTATGTAGTTGTATATAATTATTCGCTGTTGTGTTGACACGTTCCACATTACAACATTTATCCTCAATTTTGTTGATGGAACAAGTAACCTACTAACAATACATACCACGGCGCAGGAGATGAAACATATCGATATACGCCTGGAACATGTTGCATGATTATGTCTGTTGTCGCCGTGTTTATCACTATTATCATATGTTTTACCTTGCATGTACGTATATTTTGGCTTACGTCATTTCGTATAGGAAGTCATCATATAAAATGGAAGCTAGCACATTAAAAGTATTTCCAACGCTGAAATTATAAAAACTGCCAGAAGTTTATGGAAGTAGTACTCTGTAATATGAGGACATGCACGTAATTGCAAATTATGTTGGCACTTATTTATTACACTTATACCATTACATTTATTCAAATACTGACTGAAATTCAGGAAGTACATCATGCTATGTAATTTTGTCTGTTCTTTTGACACATTGTACCATTCTATTTTAGAACGCGTTTTATTCCATTGGCTCTACTATATTAGTAACTCTTCCTTTTTTACTTTTATGTAGTATATAAGGCTCTCCCTGACTCTCAAATATTGTGGAAATATCCTTTTAGATATGCTGGTACTGTGATGTTATTGTTCCCATTCAGCCTAATGTGCTCTTTAAATCTAGTGTTGAAATGAAATATCGTCTGAACTGCACGAACCTTCTGGCACCCGTCACAGCTAATTTTGTAGCGCCCAGAACGTGACAGGAGGCCCGCTCTCTTGTTTGTGTGGTGCATCCACCTCTTTATGGGATAATATAAACGTACAAAACCTAACCTCATCCTCCTCCTGCGATGAACTAGGTGTCGACGAAACGTTATGCTTTGAAATCCCTTTCTAAGAGCTTCTCACAGATCTTAAAAGGGAGACAAAAATGCGTGTCTGCGTAATGCGTTGGCACGCATGGCAGAGAGAAGGCGTGCTTGTCAGAACAGGTTCAATGACAGAAACGTGAGACGACGTGGGGGAAGAGGGAGGCAGACGATATGGAGGTGAAGCCGCCGGCTCTGGCCGTAAGCGCTGTCAGGGAGAGAGGGTGGGAGTGAGGGAGGGAGGGAGGTAGAAGTGATTTTCGCGCGGCCTCTCTCTTTCATTTCCTGCCGCCGTGTCAGCCCCTGCTGTTCTCGACAGACAGCCGGCGGCAGGTTTCCGCGGCTGCGCGCCACGGACAGCCACTCATATCGCAACCTTTACTGGCGACGCCTTCCTCCCAGACAGCCGAAACAGACCACAAAAAGTCGCAGACCTCACACTTCATGTGCAATGTCTGTACCACAGAATCTTTCTTCGTCTACATATAAATCTGTTTCAGTATAGACATAACAGAGAGTAACGGAGTTAAATATTGACAGTCATGAATAAAATTTTATAACAGAGAATACGAGGTGCGACAATAAAGTAAAGAGACTGACGTGAAAAAAAGGTTGCATACGTTTTAGGTTTAGTGTTGTCTCCTTCAAACTAGTGCCCTTCTGATTGCACATACTTTTCCCAGTGCTTCTGCCATTGATGGTAACATTTCTGGAACACATCTTCTGTTAATATCCTCCAAGACCCCCGTCACAGATTTTTGGACATCTTATGTTGTCAGAAAATGGTGGCACTTGGCCGCCGTTTTGACTCTTGCAAATAGAAAAAAAAAGTCGCACGGAGCGATATCTGATGAATAAGGTGGCTGTGGTCGTACAGAATTTTGTTATGAGGTTAAAAGTTGCTGTACTGACAGGGCAGTATGGGATGGCGCATTATCGTGGCACAGAATCCAATTATCAGCAATGTTGTCACGCACACGAAGAACTCTTTTACGAAGTCTTTCTAAAATTTCTTTGTAGTAATATCGGTTAACTGATTGTCCAGGTGGCATCCACACTTTACGAGCAGTTCCCTCTGAATCAAAGAAGCACACAAGCAATGCATTTCACTTTTGATGTTGACATGCGAGTTTTTCTTGGTCTGAGCATCATTGCGAACTTTGGCGTTTTGTCTCTGGATCGTACTGAAAAAACAACTTTCATCACCAGTGATAACACGGCTCAACAATTCTTGATTGATTTCCATTTGCTCTAACAGATCGACTGCCACATTTTTCCGTGTTTCTCGCTGTTCTGGTGTGAGATTTTTTGGGGACCATTTTTGCACAAATCTTTCTCATACCAAGATCTTCAGTTACTATTAGACAAACCGATTCTCGATTGATGTTCAGTTCTTTTGCAGTCATTTTCACGGATAATATTGGATCATCTCGCGGTTCTAGGCGCGCAGTCCGGAACCGTGCGACTGCTACGGTCGCAGGTTCGAATCCTGCCTCGGGCATGGATGTGTGTGATGTCCTTAGGTTAGTTAGGTTTAAGTAGTTCTAAGTTCTAGGGGACTGATAACCACAGCAGTTGAGTCCCATAGTGCTCAGAGCCATTTGAATTTGAACCAATATTGGATCAGATCGTACAAGTTCACGCACCCTGGTCAAGTTGACATCCATCTGTGAGGTTGATGGTCGTCCATTGCGGTCTTCATCTTCAACATTCGTTCTGCCTTCACTAAACATTTTCTGCCAACGAAAACCTTGAGCTCTTGCCATAACGTCCTCTCCAAAAGCCTCTTGAAGCTTTAAGTTGTCGTCGCGTTTTCACCCAATTTAACGCAAAAAGAATTGGCATACCGTTGCACAATATCATGCGGTTCCATTTCCGTGACGAGAGAGACAAACATGTGTTAGCTTATTACAGCACAACTCACGACTGAGCAGTTGCATCGATGTGCCGCTTGGACTAGAAGCAGCTTATAGACCAAGGTCAAAGACATTGTGCCCACGCAAACCTGAAGGGCTGCCACATCTTGCAAAGAAAATCAGTTTCATTACTTTTCTGTCGCATCTCGTATATACTAGCAGTGCGAAACAAGATACTGATTAAAAAACTGTTAGTGTCTTCTCTTTACTGGCGTCCATTGTCCAGGAGTATTTTAGAAATGACAATGTCTTCCTTGTGGAGTGTTACTAAAAAAATTTGTTCACTATCACCACTTTGGCTGTAGTGCCATTGTCACGAGACAGTTCACTATGAAATGTGTCAGAGCAGGATGTCAACGTCCCCGTGTCAACCATCTTCACATATGCAATATCGCCTTAGTTGTGCGACAGGATTCGTGATTTCCTGTCAGAAAGGTCACAGTTCATAGTAACAGACGGAAAGTCATCGAGTAAAACTAAAGTAATGCACGGCGTTTCCCAAGAAAAATCGAGACACCTTCACAGAATTTGTCGACCTAGAAAAAGTGTTTTCTTGTGTAAAATCGGCAACAAATTCCGAGAAAAATAAGAGTAAGTTCTAGGGAGCAAGAACAAACTAGTCGATTAAAATAGGTGTACGGCAGGTACGAAGACCTAAGGCCCTGTTTTTCAGTCTATACATCGAAGAACCAGTGACAGAAATAAAAAAAAGTTTCAAGACTGGGCTATATAAGACACAGTGTGAAAGGATATTGGTGATAAGATTCACACATGAAACTGCTACCTTCAGTGAAAGTGAAGGAGAACTGCAGTATCTGTTGCATGAAATGAAGAGTCTAAAAAGTACACACTATGAACTGATTTTAAACAGGAAAAGGATAAATGTAATATGGAGCAGCAGAAATGAGAGCAGCTATAATCTTAATAAGAACAGTCATGAACACGAGGTAGATAGTGTTAAGGATTCCTGTTATCTTGCTACCAAAATAACATATGACGGACGAAACAAGGAGGACAGCAGTTCAGGTCAGGCAAAAGTTGCTTTCCTGGCTGTGAGAAATCTACTAGTGCCAAACAAAGGCCTTCATTTGAGAAATAAATTTATGAGAATGTACGTCTGGTGCACAACGACACCATGGACTCGCTGTCACCGATTATCCACCACATAGTGCCGACTTGGGCCCATCCGATTTTTCAAAACTTAAATAACGCCTTCGAGATCTTCACTTTGATAGTGATGATATGGTGCAAGCGAAGTTGAGATTGTGCGTCCGTCAGCTACGTCTAGCAACAAACTGGTGTGTTGTTGACAGAAATTTATTCCTCGCCAGGGTGGCTACATTGAGAAACAAATATGTAGTCATAAAGAATAAATTTGTAGAACGTTAACAACACTTCTTTTATATAAAAAGCTTTAAGAGTTTTCACATAAACAATTCGGAGCCGTTACTTTTCAGCACGCCCTCGTACACTTGCAAACGCTGAATCGTGGCTAATGTTGGACATCTGTGCAGTGATAGCAATTGTCCTATGACAATCATCACTAATGATTCACTCATCTGTCACGATTTTCTTGTCCGTTTTCGAAGTAATAAACGACACCACATTACGCAGCCAGTTTAGTATAAACACGAATTGGCATTTGATACTAGCTGAGTATTCTGCGATAAAGGCATTCACTTCTACACACATTTCTTAATGTTCCACGAGCAGCACAATTAACTTTCATTTATCTTAGTGTTAACGTTCAAGATTTTAAAGTTTGAATGTACACACATCAAAAAAAGTGTAGCATCACCTCGGTTCCGAGAGATCCGGAACTTGTACAGAAAACTGGAGTAGAGATCAATGTAAACATCATTTCCGCCCTTCTTACTGCTCGTGAAAACCACACGTTGCATGTTGAACCACCATACAGTGAGACCTCAGAGGTGGTGGTCCAGATTGCTGCATACGCCGGTACATCTAATACCCAGTAGCACGTTTTCTTGCATACCTGTATTCGTCGTAGCATACTATCCCCAAGTTCATCAAGACACTGTTGGTCCAGATTGTCCCCTCCTCAATGGCGATTCGGCGTAGATCCCTCAGATTGGTTGGTGGGTCACGTCGTCCATAAACAGCCCTTTTCAGTCTATCCCAGGCATGTTCTATATTGTTCATGTCTGGAGAACATGCTGACCACCCTTATCGAGTGATGTCGTTATCATGAAGAACGTCATTGAGAAGATGTGCACGATGGGAGCGCGAATTGTCGTCCATGAGGACGAATGCCTCGCCAATATGCTGCCGATATGGTTTCGCCATCGGTCGGAAGATGGCATTCACGTAACATAAGGCCGTTACGGCGACTTCCATGACCATCGGCGGCTTACGTCGGCCCTACATAACGCCACCCAAAACAGCAAGGAAACCCCACCTTGCTGCACTCGATAGACCGTTTGTCTAAGGCATTCAGCCTGACTGAATTGCCTCCAAACACGTCTCCGACGATTGCCTGGTTGAAGGCATATGTGCCACTCATCGGTGAAGAGAACGTGATGCCAATACTGAGCGGTCCATTTAGCACGTTGTTGGGCCCTTTTGTACCGGGCTGCATGATGTGTTGGGTGCAAAGATGGACCTCGCCATGGTTGGGCATCATGCATCCTATTGCGCACAGTTTGAGTTGTAACACGACGTCCTATGGTTGCTCGAAAAGCATTATTCAATATGGTGGCGTAGCCGTCAGAGTTCCTCCGTGCCATAATCCGTAGCTAGCGGTCATCATCTGCTGTAGTAGCCCTTTGGCGGCCTGAGCGAGTAATGTTATCGACAGTTTCTGTTTCTCTGTATCTCCTCCACGTCCGAGCAACATCGCTTTGGTTCACTACGAGACGCCTGGACTCTTCCCTCGTTGAGAGGCCTTCCTGGCACGAAGTAACAATATGGACGCAAAGGACACGCGGTATTGACCGTCTAGGCATGGTTGAACTACAGACAACACGAGCCGTGTACCTCCTTCCTCGTGGAATGACTGGAAGTGATCGGCTGTCAGAACCCCTCCGTCTAATAGGCGCTGCTCATGCACAGTTTTTTACATCTTTGGACGGGTTTAGTGACATCTCTGAACAGTCAAAGGGACTGTGTTGTGATACAATGTCCATAGTCAAAGTCTATCTTCAGGAGTTCTTGGAACCTGGTGACCCAAAACTTTTTTTGATGTGTGTATATTAAAGTGCTAGCTACCATATCTGAGTGCATGTGGTAGCAATTATACCTCAGGATACTGCTATATGCTGAAAACTGTCAAGTGTGTTAGTAAAACAAAACAAGTCAAATTTTTACAAAATTTAAATAGGTTGGTGTATATACCGTCTCACCTTAAAGGAAGTTTTGGACTGATCCCGAATCTACTCTCAGATTTTGATAGTTTGTGATCCACCGCTCTACAAAAGTTAAAGACATAAAAGTTACAGTAAACGTAAAGTAAAAAAACATATTAATTACAGGTGGAAATAAGCGAAAGTGCGCAAGCTTGTTGCCATAGTTCTTCCATCCGTTAACAGAAAGTTGAACGTCATATAGCGTACGGTCATATTGACTATACCGCCAAATGGAGCTCGCCCCGCAACACGAAGCAGTTGAAGGAACGGGAAAAGACTGCGTGTGTGTCAGTCAGCGAGCTGTTATTTGACATGGGGAAAAATTACGGGCAAGCTGGGAAGAGGACGAAGGGTGACGAGTGTAGCCCAGAAGTTTGGTACTGCTCACCGTATGGTTTCATATGCTTCTGGAGCATTCGGAATCAGAGCCACTGCTGCCCACAAAATAATTAAATGAGTGAAGTTTATTGTTTAATGCATTTTCGTTGTTCGTGCTCTAAAGCTTCATCATCAGCATGATGTTTAAATATATTACTCCCTTCCTACTAACTATATTCGCAACACATTTTGAAGACAATATGCACATGTACTTCCAAAATTATGCCATCGTACGACACAAAGTTCAGCAGGCAGGACATCACAAACATAGATTTGAGTCAAAAATTAGCTTTTGGCTGGCCTTCGATTCTTTGAAGAACTGGGGCTGGAGGCAACTGGTGGACCTAATAAACAAAATTTTCGAAAAACTGCCTTTACATCATTTGTCAGAAAGTATAGCTCAGCATCATAAACCTTTCAATAGCCTGTGGTTTTCAGCAGGTATGGTTTTATGTTAAAAAGTGGACTGAAGAACACGGGTAAGGCATTTGGGCTATTATCAGGTGACCTACTTGACTGGATGGCCTTGTCTCCTGGGCGAGAAAGAAATTAGGCTGGTTAAAACCTTGAGAGACACACAAACGAGCGATGGATCGAAGCAATCCGTCTCACGGCGACCGATCTCATCGTAGATCGCGCGTGTGTGAGCATTTCGTAGTGATCGGTCGCTGACTGCATGAGCACCACAATCTGATGGATCGCATGCGAACCGTGTTTGCAATACGCCTTCCTGACTGGACAGCAGTGATGTGCGGCAGTACGGCTCCGATTCGTTTCTCTGTTTATTAATCTCAGCTGTGCAGTTTCGTTTTGTTGTGATTTGCCCACATTGAGTAAGAACTTTACTTTAGAATTGATAGCTAATCAGGGACAACGAATTGCTCTGAGACGTGAAGTAGAAGGCGGAGTTGACATCGATATTAAGAAGTAGTACAAAATACCTCCTCTGATTTTACAGAGATTAGCATTTTAAATGTTGTCTCACAGAAGTTCATAGTAATAATTGTAGGATTGGTCACGATACAGTATGTTCCATCTGATTATTTTGAGTTGTTTGTGAAATAATTAGACGCATTATTAAAGTTTTTAGCTTCTAAACGGAATGACATAGTAATATGATGTTAAAAGCAAATTTTAATTTAAATGTTGGGGACATATCTGTTATGCAGATATAATGAGTCTCTTGCCATTTCATATAAACCAACTCGCCCTCATTCACTTAATAACAAGAGTTGTTACGATCAGATGAAACTACAGTCGTCCAGTCATAACTTTGGGCTCTTTGACTGGTCTGGGAGTTGGCTCATTTTAACTAAAACAGATGGAATATTAGTTCACTTTGTTACATGAATGATAAGAAGGTTTATTTCATTTGATACTATCCTTCGCCATAGGAGAGCTTCATAATTTACAATCGTCATGGCTATTAAAGCATCACTTGATGCGCTAATTAACGAACTGTTCTTTTGAAGTATGGTGTTCATCGTTTACAAAAGCACATTTCCGTCTGAGTCTTGAATAAATCTTTACTCCTACTCGATGCTGATGACTCCTGCAACTGAGAAGACCACTTCCTTGTCCGGCTTTTTATTGGCCCCTGTGTGAAGGTGCTGCTGTGCTGAGAGAGAGGGCGTGTCTTCTTCAGCCTCTCCATTTGTCGTTGCGGATTGCAGCGAGACTCCGCTAATGCCTGAGGTATAGATTTGCGTTGCCGACGTTGGTGTGGCACCTTAATCTCTGGACGATACAACAGTACTCAGTAGCGCAGCAAATAAAATCACCTCTATAGATACATAGGGACTGCCAATGTATTGTGTAAATGCTTGGAGCTCAAATGATCAAAAAAGGAAGTCAGAAATAAGTTAAAAAACCTGATTGTAGAAGCACATTGGAAAGATGTACAAATTCAAGTGCATTATATTATACATTGAAGAGCCAAAGACACTGGTACACCTGCCTAATATCGTGCAGGGCCCCCGCGAGCACGGAGAAATGCCGCAGGATGGCACCATAAATAAAGAGTACGAGGGAGTGGAGATCTCTTCTGAAGAGCACATTGCAAGGCATCGCAGATATGTACAATAATGTTCATGTCTGGGGAATGTGGTGGCCAGCGGAAGCCTTTAAACTCAGAAGAGTGTATCTGGAGCCACTCTGCAGCAAATCTCGGCGGGTGGGGTCCCGCATTGTCCTGCTGGAATTATCCAAGTCCGTCGGAATGCGCAATGATCATAAAGGGAATTCAGGTGATTAGACAAGATGGTTACGTACGTGTCACTTGTCAGAGTGTTATCTAGACGTATCAGGGGTCCCATGTTACTTCAACTGCACACGCCCCACACCATTGCCGGCCAGATTGGCTGAGCGATTCTAGGCGCTAAGGTCTGGAACCGCGGGACCACTACGGTCCCAGGTTGGAATCTTGCCTCGGGCACGGTTGTGTGTGATGTCCTTAGGTTAGTTAGGTTTAAGTAGTTCTATGTTCTAGGCGCTAGTCCCTAGTCCCATAGTGCTCAGAGCCATTTGAACCCACACCGTTACAGAGACACTGGCAGCTTGAAAAGTCCCCTGCTGACATGCAGGATATATGGATTCATAAGGTTGTCTCCATACCCGCGCACCATCCATCCGCTCAGTACAATTAGAAACGAGAGAACATGTTGTAATGTTGTTGCATTTGTTTTTCTCCGAAAGCGGTGCTGATATTGAAGATTATAAAAGCGGGTTAAAAGCCGTGAGCTATCTGGGGAAATTATCCTTGCATTACTGAGCAACTGTTTCACCAGGTATCCAGTCTAGCTTACCAAATTGCCAACCAGACAAACGTTAATTATAATCTTTTAATAGTCATCTTAAGATAACCGGTGATATATATACGTAAAAAGAGAATTTAAATAAAAAGAAATAAATCAGTTTATATTTGGACATTTATTTTAACTTTGATCATTGTTCCATTAAAATTTCAGCATATTAAACTTGATTCATAACTAATTAGGGTTGTGAAAATGTGAGTTGATAAATTTATGGAACACATCAAATATAGAGCTAAGATTGGGAGACTGCATACAACACTGGATTCATAAAATAACACACCAAGAACGTTGAAACATATGCAAGAGGAAATTAACCACAACCAACCGATTCAATTTTCACCCAAAGAAGTTACGTTCGTAGCGCAATCCGGTCCGTCATGAAATTACCAGACACTGGTATACTAAATCCGTACTAACTCTCTGTGAAATCTTCCCAAAAAGAATAGCTTAGGGCTACTTTGATTATTACACTACATGCTTCACTTGGTCAACTTGGTTTACAGAAAGAGTGTAACTCCACAATAATTTTCATAATTAAAATAAATTACATCGAAACACAAATTACAAAAGAAAAACCTCGAACTGGTTACTATCGTCTTACTATTAACCTGATGGGTCAAACAATTGTATAAGCACGTGGTACTGGTCTCACAAAGTACACCCCATGTCGGTTGAACATAAAGAAAAGTTGCTATCGTCATTTTTAACTGTTTTCCGTCTTATCCTTTAGTTGCTTTAAATTCGTGGAGGTATGTGCCGTCTATGCAACTAAATGAAGGCAGTTTGTTTGTTGCAATACGCGTTTCGCTTCATTTATTTGGGAAGCATCATCAGTGGCCTGAAATACATGTTTCTTTTTATATATACAATAAGCGTATTATCTACTAGATATAATCTGTTGATATATTACATTTTATCGGGTTTTATGGTTAGAAGCAACTTTTGTAGCACAAGTTCCATAAAATGATGTATCTTTCGTTTTACTTACGATTTCCAGCGCTGCTAACACATATATGTGTTTCTGGATATGTATTTGCTGGTCTTCATGCTCCAGTTAGCCGAATCAGGTGTTGTTTAGCCATGCGTCACATCACATTTCACTTTCACTGCCATTTGGCGATCAACATATGTGTGTTTGCAGTGTGTAGTGTTGCCAATTGATGTTATGTGTTTGTCTTTTGTTTCTGTTGTGTTTTGTGGTTTTCATTTGTTGTGTGTCTGTGTGTGTGTGCAATCCCCACTTTTTTTTTAAGATTGATGATATTAGTTAGAGTTACGGATCATCCACACGTGGTTCCACTTTACTCATAAAGTATTGACAAATCAACTACTGGAAGATATTTTAAACTTCACACTCGAATTACACTGCGTTGCAGTTTAAGATAACATTAGATATTTTAGATCTAACCCTGAAATAAAGGTGATTAAATTTTCAGTTAGGCTGAACTTAAGAAATCCATTGTCCTACGAGCATAGCAGAGACGCTCTTAGCCGGAGATCTCACCACTTCAGACGCTCACCACGGACCGACTGCCTGGGCCCTACCGAGGGTGCTTCACAGATGCAAACGGAAGTGAGCAGTGGGGCAGTTTCCTATACCAACATGACAAGGGACTGTGTGACATGAATTACATATAAATTGTGTGTTAAAGTGTAGTACTGTGACAGATCGTTCTTGATTATGTGTAAAAGTAACAAGTTCCACTGCTTTGTCTCCTCCCACATAGTCAGAAACACCACAGTAAATTTAGAAGTGGAACAGATTTAAAAAATTAACATGATAGGAATCCAACAGAGACCTTTCAATGTTCCCAGTCATTAACAGTCCAATATCGGTGTTGACGGTACCAGGCGAGGGGTAAAGCTTTGTGTCGTGCAGTCATCAAGGGTAAACGAGTGGGCCTTTGACTCTGAAAGCCCATATCGATAATATCTCGTTGAATGTTTCGCACGCTAACACTTGTTCTGTCACGTTGACGATTCTCTTCAGTCGTTGTTGATCCCGATCTTGCAGGATCTTTTTCCGGCCGCAGCGATGTCGGAGATTTGATGTTTCACCGGATTCCTGATAATTTATGGTACACTTATGAAATGGTCGTACGGAAAAATCCCCACTTCATCGCTATCTCGGAGACGCTGTGTTCCATCGCTCGTGCGCCGACTCTAACACCACCTTCAGACTCAATCAAATTTTGGGATTCTGTCATTGTAGCAGCAGCAACCATCTAACAACTGCACCAGTCACTTGGTGTCCTACATAGGCGTTGCCGACTGCAGCGCCGTATCCTACCTGTTTACATACGTCTGTATTTGATTACGTATGCCTATACTACACTCATGCATATAAATTAAGGATAATTGCAGAATGTGGTGACACACAACGTGCCACTACACAAAACTGGTGCTAATAGTACAGACACATAGGGAACACACACGACACAGATTTTCAAGTCCACAGTATTGTTAATAAGTTAAGAAAACCGTCCCGAAACACATGTGCTACAAAACGCCACTGTTTCCTGAGCATGTACCCCGACATGAATTTGGGATATGGTCACCATGCACACATTGTAACGTCCCCTTAGAAAAATTATTGAATTATTGTGCTGATAAACATCTTATGTTATTTGATTTTCAAACAGCTGAACAAAACTGAACGTACTCAGACTTTCACTAAAGTGACACACAAAATTTTAGCGCAATGCAATCTGACTTTCAGTAATCCCTACAATACAATGGCCCTGACTAACAATAACCTATACCTTTCATGAATTCTTACCTCACAAAAATCTTCGTTACTCGAACTACTGCAATACAGCGAGCGCCACTATTGCCAGCTAAATAAATGATTCTAACTACTGAAGGCACTAACTACTGATAGGCATAGTTAGCAAATGAAAGATTTTGATAGAGAACAAACAATGTATTTACCTTAACAGTGTTCAAAAGTAATAATATATATCAGTTCATGACATCCAGTCTTACAAATTTATTGTCTCTGTCCAGATCATCCGCTCTCAAAACTCCGCCATCTCATTCCCCACATCCACCACTGCTGGCGGTTCAGCTCCAACTGCGCAACGCTACGCGCTGTTAACATCCAGCTGCCCAACACTACAATAGCAAACAACAATGCAAACCAGCCACAGACTGCACACAGCACAGCCATTGATTTTCATACAGAGCGCTAAGTGGCGTTACCAATAAAAAAACCTAAACAGCCTACTTACAACATGCACAGGCCGCACAACGGGTTGGCATACTCTGGACCAGGTGATGGAGCATCTGCTGGGGTGTAGCACCGGTGCCTTTCGGAGCTCCTGAAGTGTCCTAGAGGTTTGAAGACGTGCATCGATACGTTGACCAAGAGCATCCCAGACGTGGTCTATGGGGTTTAGGTCTGGAGAACATGCAGGCCACTCCATTCGCCTGATACCTTCTGTTTCAAGGTACTTCTCCACGATGGCAGCTCGGTGGGGCCGTGCGTTATCATCTATCAGGTGGGACCCACTGCACCCTGAAAAGCCGGACATACTGGTGCATAATGACGCCCCGATACACCTGAGCTGTTACAGTTCCTCTGTCAAAGACACGCAGGGGTGTACGTGCACCAATCATAATCCCACCCCATACCATCAAACCACTACCTATAAACAGGTCCCTTACAAGGACATTAAGGGGTTGGTATCTGGTTCCTGGTTCACGCCAGATGAAAATCAGGCGAGAATCACTGTTCAGACTATTCATGGACTCGTACTTGAAAATAACCTGGGACCAGTGTTCCAATGACCATGTACTGTGTTCTTGACGGGCTCTCCTGTGACCAGGAGTCAGTCGAATACACCTTGCAGGTCTCCGGGTGAATAAACCATGTCTGTTCAGTCGTCTGTAGACTGTGTGTCTGGAGACAACTGTGCCAGTGGCTGCGGTAAGGTCGCGAACAAGGCTACCTGCAGTACTCTGTGGCCGTCTGCGGGCACTGATGGTGAGACATCGGTCTTCTTGTGGTGTTGTACACTGTGGACGTCCCGTACTGTAGCGCTTGGACACCTTTCCTGACTGCTGGAATTGATGCCATAATCTTGTGATCACACTTTGTGGCACACGGGGTGCCCGTGCTCCGACCTGCTGTGTTTGTCCAGCTTCCAGTCGCCCTAGTATTCTACCTCATAATGTCATCAATATGTGTTCTTTGAGCCATTTTCAACACATGTTCAACACCATTAGCACGTCTGAATACGTCTGCACACTTACTCGTAGCACCGTACTCTGACATGCACTAACACACCTCTGCGTATGTGGGCTGCTGCCAGCGCTACCGTGCGACGCCTGCAGATCAGATGCACTCCATGGTCACAGCCCGAGGTGATTTAAACACGCAATCCGCCCACCAGAGTGTTGTTTCACTATTTGTCAACATTATTCTAAATTTATGAGCATGAGTGTATTTTATTAGGCGCTTCAGTATATATAGTACAGTACAGTTCCTAAGAAGCTCGTTTCCAAATAAATTATCATTTTCGCATGTTTTAAATTTGTTTCGCAAGTATTCGTGGGGATGCGGTAATCAATTGCAAACTTCTACCAAACGCAGCAGTTCCTTTTCGGTATCAGAATCTCCCTATCCAGTGTCGTGCGTAATATTGATTGATGTAGCTTAGTTAAGCGCTCGTGTATGGATTGTTGGAGCGATCCACCGATTGCAGGCTGTATCGCAAGCGACGGATCGCTGCGATCCTCGCTCATGTGTGGAGTTCCTTTAGGGAAAGGATGGCGACTACTGAATTAGATCTAAGTACGGCAAAATGACGGCAGCGGTGAAGTTTCGATACAATATACACTCCTGGAAATGGAAAAAAGAACACATTGACACCGGTGTGTCAGACCCACCATACTTGCTCCGGACACTGCGAGAGGGCTGTACAAGCAATGATCACACGCACGGCACAGCGGACACACCAGGAACCGCGGTGTTGGCCGTCGAATGGAGCTGGCTGCGCAGCATTTGTGCACCGCCGCCGTCAGTGTCAGCCAGTTTGCCGTGGCATAAGGAGCTCCATCGCAGTCTTTAACACTGGTAGCATGCCGCGACAGCGTGGACGTGAACCGTTATGTGCAGTTGACGGACTTTAAGCGAGGGCGTATAGTGGGCATGCGGGAGGTCGGGTGGACGTACCGCCGAATTGCTCAACACGTGGGGCGTGAGGTCTCCACAGTACATCGATGTTGTCGCCAGTGGTCGGCGGAAGGTACACGTGCCCGTCGAACTGGGACTGGACCGCAGCGACGCACGGATGCACGCCAAGACCATAGGATACTACGCAGTGCCGTAGGGGACCACACCGCCACTTTCCAGCAAATTAGGGACACTGTTGCTCCTGGGGTATCGGCGAGGACCATTCGCAACCGTCTCCATGAAGCTGGTCTACGGTCCCGCACACCGTTAGGCCGTCTTCCGCTCACGCCCCAACATCGTGCAGCCCGCCTCCAGTGGTGTCGCGACAGGCGTGAATAGAGGGTCGAATGGAGACGTGTCGTCTTCAGCGATGAGAGTCGCTTCTGCCTTGGTGCCAATGATGGTCGTATGCGTGTTTGGCACCGTGCAGGTGAGCGCCACAATCAGGACTGCATAAGACCGAGGCACACAGGGCCAACACCCAGCATCATGGTGTGGGGAGCGATCTCCTACACTGGCCGTATACCTCTGGTGATTGTTGAGGGGACACTGAATAGTGCACGGTACATCCAAACCGTCATCGAACCCACCGTTCTACCAATCCTAGAACGCAAGGGAACTTGCTGTTCCAACAGGACAATGCACGTCCGCATCTATCCCGTGCCACCCAACGTGCTCTAGAAGGTGTAAGTCAACTACCCTGGCCAGCAAGATCTCCGGATCTGTCCCCCACTGAGCATGTTTGGGACTGGATTAAGCGTCGTCTCACGCGGTCTGCACGTCCAGCACGAACGCTGGTCCAACTGAGGCGCCAGGTGGAAATGGCATGGCAAGCCGTTCCACAGGACTACATCCAGCATCTCTACGATCGTCTCCATGGGAGAATAGCAGCCTGCATTGCTGTGAAAGGTGGATATACACTGTACTAGTGCCGACATTGTGCATGCTCTGTTGCCTGTGTCTATGTGCCTGTGGTTCTGTCAGTGTGATCATGTGATGTATCTGAGCCAATGAATGTGTCAATAAAGTTTCCCCTTCCTTGGACAATGAATTCACGGTGTTCTTATTTCAATTTCCAGGAGTGTATATTTGTTCGCAGCAGTGAGGTAATATTAACTTTTTGACGTTAGCCGACAACACATTTTACATAATTTGCGATATCCTGGCGTTCACGTTACAATCGTGAAAATAGTAGAGCGCCAAATATTGAAAAGTTAATCAGCCAGAGCACTAATCGCCAATAGTTAACCATATTGTATTTTGTGACCCAACCGTGACACGATATCATCGGCCTGGATACCAGACCAGGCTCACCGTCTTTAGTCAAACACATTTGTACGGCCACTTTCAAAGTCTCGACACCATTGTCTCATCTTTCCTACATTCTTAACTGCGGGCCAGAACTTTTTGATGAATTCGCGAAGCTGTAGATCTAGTTTGCATTCAAAAATCAAAATATAGCAGCGGCTTCGCAACTGGCAAGAGTAACGATTTTCGAAGCCATTCTTTGCCTTCACTCACATTGAAGGGATTGCTGAATTAAAACCGTTAAATTTGTGGCTATGTAAGCAATTAACAGAAGGTTATGCATTCGTGCTACATTTTTCTGATCTTCCATCATTCACATGCAGGAGTAAGCAAATGTCTCGTAATTTTTCAATACAGCTCATATGCGTAGGGAGAAAATTCTCACTATTTTAAAACATCTGGAACAGATTATTTATATAGTCTTCTACTCGGTATTACATTACTGGTGGTTACATTTTCTGTGATTGTTGAGGCCAAGACCCGAAAGCGGCCAAAGCGGGAACCAGCATCGTGATTTGGCAGACTAGCGTAGGTAGATCGGCCAAAATTGGGAGACAAATAAAGGGTGGATGAATATGTACAGTTTCATGCTGTTTGCAATCTATTTATTTTATCAATCTCACTTATAAAAAATTTAAACTTTATACAATCTATTCACTTAAAAAATCTTTTTTTAATACAATCGATACTCACTTACTACAACAAGTTAAGCTTTCATGACAATTGCAATTATGCAATATATTGTTATTTCCGCAGTTGTAGCCATTGGTGGCGCATTTAGTAGAGCAAGTGCATCTATTGTATCCTTGACCTTAAAGACGATGTGGTTTGTAATTATTTTTCTTCTTTGGCCACAGATTCCACGGTTTGCAGTTTCTCGGGCAGAATAGATAACTAGTTTCGGGAATATAGTTGCTTGCGAACAGCATGTTCTGTTGCCAGCTTGTACAAAATGCCTAGGACGTTCATGGCAACAGCAGGAACGCTTCTGGGATCTCCCCGGCCTCTTTCGGCATCTGGTATACGAATGTGAAGATTGGGAATCCTGAATTTGAATTTTTAACTACCTTTGCACCTTGTGCTTGCACATTGACCAGGGCACCTGCCCTCTTCTTCATGATTTCTTGTTTATTATAAAATAGTACGCAAACTACTTCCGCTCCATATCCTTCCTCGGGTGACCAATGGAGTTGAAACAAATTAGGCAATACTAGCTCCACGACATACCTTAGAAGCCGGCCGTAGTGGGCGAGCGGTTCTAGGCGCTACAGTCTGGAAACGCGAGACCGCTACGGTTGCAGGTTCGAATCCTGCCTCGGGCATGGATGTGTGTGATGTCCTTAGGTTAGTTAGGTTTAAATAGTTCTAAGTTCTAGGGGATTGATGACCTCAGAAGTTAAGTCCCATAGTGCTCAGAGCCATTTGAACCAACTTACCTTAGAAAATAGATTAAGGAAAGGCAAACTTACGTTTCTAGCATTTGTAGACTCCGAAAAAGCTTTTGACAGAGTTGCCTGGAATACTCTCGTTCAAATTCTAAGGTGGCAGAGGTCAAATATAGGGAGCGAAAGGCTATTTACAATTTGTAAAGAAACCAGATAGAAGTTATAAGAGTCGATGGGCATGAAAGGGAAGCAGTGATAGGGAAGGGAATGAGACAGGCTTGTAGCCTATCCTCGATGTTATTCAACTTGTATCTTGAGCCAGCAGTAAAGGATAGAAAAGAAAAATTTGGAGTAGGAATTAAAATCCATGGAGAAGAAATAAAAACTTTGAGGTTTGCCGATGACATTGGAATTCTGTCAGAGACAGCAAAGGAACAGGTAAAGTAGCCGAACGGAATGGACAGTGTCTTGAAAGGAGGATATAAGATGAAAATCAATAAAAGCAGGACGAAGATAATGGAATGAAGTCGAATTAAGTCGGGTCATGCTGAGGAAATTCGATTAGGAAATCTGACACTTAAAATAGAAGATGAAGTTTGCTACTTGGGGAGCAAAATAACTGATGATGGTCAAAGTAGAGAGGATATAAAATGTAGACTTGCAATGGCAAAGAAGGCGTTTCCGAAGAAGAGAAATTTGTTAACATCGAGTATAGATTTAAGTGTCAGTAAGCCGTTTCTAAAAGTATTTGTATGGAGTGTAGCCATGTATGGAAGTGAAACATGGCCGGTAAATAGTCTGGACAAGAGGAGAATAGAAGCTTTCGAAATGTGGTGCTACAGAAGAATGCTGAAGATTAGATGGGTAGATCACATAACTAATGAGGAGGTATTGAACAGAATTGGGGAGAAGAGAAATTAGTCGAACTACTTGACTAGAAGAAGGGATCAGGTATTAGTACATGTTCTGAGGCATCAAGGGATCTCCAATTTAGAACTGGAGGGCTGCGTGGAGGGCAAAAACTGTAGAGGGAGAGCAAAAGATGAATACACTAAGCATATTCACAAGGATGTAGCTTGCAGTAGGTAGTGGGAGATGAAGAAGCTTGCACAGGATAGAGTAGCTTGGAGAGCTGCATCAAACCAGTCCCAGAGCTGCATCAAACCAGTCTCCGGACTGAGGAGCACAACAACAACAACAACCTTTCCTCTGATTCATTACTTCTTCTAGATAATGCATGCACATCTTTGCCGTAGGATGTACAATAATGAGTTGCACTACAGTCTCCTTCACGAAACACACAGGATATTTTCACCTCGATTTTATCAGGTAACAGTTCTCGACTTATCGTTGGTTCGACGTTCACGGCAGCAGTTTCATTGTCGTGAGTACTCCCTACATTTGTAGCATCCTTCATTTCTTGTTCGACTTTCTCAAGATTTTCCTCTGTCACTATGTCACTATGTATTTTCTTTAGGCAGATTGAGGTACTCACCCCCCTACAGCCAAACATTGCCTCGTATGGCGACCACTGAATTCCTTCAAGGGAAGAACGGTTTTTCATGAATCAGACAATCGAAGACTCTGAGCACATTGTGCTGAATTATTTGTTCTGTGTCCATGTCATTATCAGATGAAGCTTATCCATTACGGATATTTTGAGAATCCGTGACTGTTAATTGAATGTAAATAAGTTACATATAACTGCCATCAGCCACTTTTTGAATAATTACGTTCTATTCCATGCACCGGTTTTCGAAACTTTTCAGGTTCATCTTCAAATGCTTTCTGGAGACGGCATCATTATTACTATCATAACGCTGGGTGCTGTCTCTGTGACAAAAAGTTGTAGCACGCTTTAACGTATCGCCATGACTATTGTTTACCCGTCGATATGGATGTAAAATTTGTTTTTTAATTTAATGCGACAGATGGACACTAACGAAAAAAAGCCGTCCATGTGGTTTTTGTTGTAGTCTTCAGTCCTGAGACTGGTTTGATGCAGCTCTCCATGCTACTCTACCTTGTGCAAGCTTCATCATCTCCCAGTACCTACTGCAACCTACATCCTTCTGAATCTGCTTGGTGTATTCATCTCTTGGTCTCCCTCTACGATTTTTACCCTCCAAGCTGCCCTCCACTGCTAAATTTGTGATCCCTTGATGCCTCAGAACATGTCCTACCAACCGGTCCCTTCTTCTAGTCAAGTTGTGCCACAAACTCGTCTTCTCCTCAATTCTATTCAGTACCTCCTCCTTTGTTACGTGATCTACCCATCTAATCTTCAGCATTCTTCTGTAGCACCACATTTCGAATGATTCTTTTCTCTTCTGGCCCAAACTATTTTTCATCCATGTTTCACTTCTATATATGGCTACACTCCATACAAATACTTTCAGAAACGACTTCCTGACACATAAATCTTTGCTCAATGTTAACAAATTTCTCTTCTTTAGAAACGCTTTCCTCTCCGTGGCCAGTCTACATTTTATATCCTCTCTACCTCAACTATCATCAGTAATTTTGCTCCCCACGTAGCAAAACTCCTTTACTACTGTAGGCGTCTCATTTCCTAATCTAATTCAAAATGGATCAAATGGCTCTGAGCACTATGGGACTTAACTTCTGAGGTCATCAGTACCCTAGAACTCAGAACTACTTAAACCTTACTAACCTGAGGACATCACACACATCCATGCCCGAGGCAGGATTCGAACCTGCGGACATAGCGATCGCGCGCTTCCGACTGTAGCGCCTAGAACCGCGCAGCCACCAAAGCCGGCTAATGTAACGTCCTCAACATCACCCGACTTAATTCGACTACATTCCATTATCCTCGTTTTCCTTTTCTTGATGTTCATCTTATATCCTCCTTTCAAGACACTGTCCATTCCGTTCAACTGCTCTTCGAAGTTCATTGCTGTCTCTGACAAAAATACGATGTCATCGGCAAACCCCAAGTTTGTATTTTTCCTCCATGGATTTTAATACCTACTCCGAATTTTTCTTTTGTTTCCTTCACTGCTTACTCAATATACATATTGAATAACATCGGGGAGAGGCTGCAACTCTGTGTCACTGCCCTCCCAATCACTACATCCCTTTCAAGACCCTCGTCTCTTATAACTGACATCTGGTTTATGTACAAATTGTAAATAGCCTTTCTCTCCCTGTATTTTACCTCTGCCACCTTCAGAATGTGAAAGAGTTTATTCCAGTCAACATTGTCAAAAGCTTTCTCTAAGTCTACAAATGCTACAAACGTAGGTTTGCCTTTCCTTAATCTTTCTTCTAAAATAGTTCGCAAGGTGAGTATTGCCTCACGTGCTCCAACATTTCTACGGAATCCAAAGCACGAGGTCGGCTTCTACCAGTTTTTCCATTCGTCTGTAAAGAACTCGCGTTAGTATTTTGCAGCTGTGACTTATTAATCTAATTGTTCGGTTACACTCACATCTGTCAATATCTGCTTTCTTTGGGATTGGAATTATTATGTTCTTCTTGAAGTCTGAGGGTATTTCGACTGTCTCATACATCTTGCTCAACAGATGGTAGAGTTTTGTCAGGACTGGCTCTCCCAAGGCCGTCAGTAGTTCCAATGTAATGTTGTCTACTCCGGGGGCCTTGTTTCGTCTTAGGTCTTTCAATGCTCTGTCAAACTCTTCACGCAGTATCATATTTCCCATTTCTTCTTCATCTACATCCTCTTCCATTTCCATAATATTGTATCGAAGAACATCGCCCATGAACAGACCCTCTATATACTCCTTCCACCTTCCTGCTTTCCCTTCTTTGCTTAGAACTGGGTTTCCATCTGAGCTCTTGACCTCTTGATATTCATACAAGTAGCTTTTCTCCAAAGGTAAATTTAATTTTCTTGTAGGCAGTATCTGTCTTACCCCTAGTGAGATAAACCTTTACATCCTTACATTTGTCCTCTAGCCATCCCTGCTTAGCCATTTTGCACTTCCTGTCGATCTCATTTTTGAGACGTTTGTATTCCTTTTTGCCTGCTTCATTTACTGCATTTTTATATTTTCCCCTTTCTTCAATTCAATCCATTATTTGTTCTGTTACCCAAGGATTTGTACTAGTCTTTTTACCTAATTGATCATCTGCTGCCTTCACTATTTCATCCCTCAAAGCTATCAGTCTTCTTCTACTGTATTTCTTTCCTCCATTCCTGTCAATTGTTCCCTTATGCTCTCCCTGAAACTCTGTACAACCTATGGTTTAGTCAGTTTATCCAGGTCCGATCTCCTTAAATTCCCACCTTTTTGCAGTTTCTTCAGTTTTAATCTACAGTTCACAACCAATAGATTGTGGTCAGAATCCACATCTGCCCCTGGAAATGTCTTACAATTTAAAACCTGGTTCCTAAATCTCTGTCTTACCATTTTATGATCTATCTCAAATCTGTCAGTATCTCCAGGCTTCTTACATGTATACAACCTTCTTTTATGATTCTTGAACCAAGTGTTAGCTATGATTAAGTTGTGCTCTGTGAAAAATTCTACCAGGCGGCTTCCTCTTTCATTTCTTACCCCCAATCCATATCCACCTACTACGTTTCCTTCTCTCCCTTTTCCTACTACCGAATTCCAGTCACCCATGACTATTAAATTTTCGTCTCTCTTCACTATCTGAATAATTTCTTTTATTTCGTCATACATTTTTTTTTTTATTTTCTTCGTCATCTGCAGAGCTAGTTGGCATATAAACTTGTACTACTGTAGTAGGCGTGGGCTTCGTATATATCTTGGCCATAAAAATGCGTTCACTATACTGTTTGTAGTAGCTTACTCGCACTCCTATTTTTTATTCATTATTAAACCTACTCCAGCATTACCACTATTTGATTTTGTATTTATAACCCTGTATTCACCTGACGAAAAGTCATGTTCCTCCTGCAACCGAACTTCACTAAATCCCACTATATCTGACTTTAATCTATACATTTCCCTTTTTAAATTTTCTGACCTACCTGCCCGATGAAGGGGTCTGGCATTCCACGCTCCGACCTGTAGAACGCCAGTTTTCATTCTGGTGATAACGACGTCCTCTTGAGTAGTCCCCGCCCAGAGATCCGAATGGGGGACTATTTTACCTTCGGAATATTTTACCCAAGAGGACGCCATCATCATTTAATCATACAGTGAAGCTGCATGCCTTCCGGGAAAAATTACGGCTGTAGTTAACCTTGCTTTCAGCCGTTCTCAGTACCAGCACAGCAAGGCCGTTTTGGTTAGTGTTACAAGGCCAGATCAGTCAATCATCAAGACTGTTGCCCCTGCAACTACTGAAAAGGCTGCTGCCCCTTTTCAGGAACCACACGTTTGTCTGGCCTCTCAACAGATACCCCACCGTTGTGGTTTGCACCTACGGTACGGCCATCTGTATCGCTGAGGCACGCAAGCCTCTCAACCAATGCAAGGTCCGTGGATCATGGGATGTAAATTTTGTTTTTTACTTAATGTAACAGATGGACACTAACGAAAAAAAGCCGTCCATACTGGTGCATTAAGTAAAAAACTAAATTTACATTCATACCGACAGATAAACAATAGTCATGGCGATACAGTGAAGCGTGTTTCATCTTCTTGTCACAGAGCCAGCACCCCGCATTATGATAGAAATAATGATGTAGCCTCCAGAAAGAAACTGAAGATGAACCTGAAAGGTTCGAAAACTGGTTCATAAAATAAAACGTAATTATTCAAAAACGTGACTGGTTGCAGTTTTATGTAACATATTTCCACGTCATTATCATATTCTGTACATCCTGATTGGCCCTTTCCATGGAATCTTGGCTTCGGCTATGTCTGGGTTTTTCACATATCATATCAGATCAGGCCACATTTTATTTCGTTCATTGTAACTAGGAGTGAAAAGTCTCTACCATTACCTGACTGCAGCGTACTTGGAGCACCTATGGTGTTAAAGATGTCAAGCAAATGTTGAGAATTTTGTTTTACTCTTTTGGTTTTCAGGGGTCGCAATAATAAGAACTTGGTTATGTGATCTTGGTAATTGAGTGTGAACTCGTACTCTCCGTTAGAGCTACTTTGCTTGTCTATCAGATCTACCTGGCATCTTGAATTAAATTCTTTACATATTAGAGGTTTGGAAACTAAACCTTTCTTTAGATTAGACAGTTTGTTGTAACACGTTTTGTCTGAGTGAAGATACAGAGAAATACCGCTCTTGTCTTCTGTTACTGGTGCAATGAGTATTCCTTTTCCATCAATTTCAATTACGTCATATTTTCTTTGTGATTATTCCGCTGTTATTTTGTTTTTCTTGCCCATGTCATCCTCAGCCTACAGGCGTCATTGGATGCGGATATAGAGGGGCAGGAGGCCAACACACCGCTCTCACGGCCATGTCGACAGTTTACGAGACCGGAACCGCTATTTCTCCGTCAAGTATCTCCTCAATTTTGCTCATAAGGGCTGAGTGGAGCCCGCTTGCCGACAGCGCTCAGCAGACCGGATGGTCACCCATATAAGTGCTTGTCTAACCCGACACCGCTTAACTTATGTGATCTGACAGGATCTGATGTTACCACTGCGGCAAATTCTCATTTAAAGAGGAAGGTGAATTAAAATCTCAAGTTAACTTTTTAATTCAGAGAACCACCATTATTATAAAAAATAATATTTTGTTTTATAAAATTAATTCCGAACATAGACAGTATTAAAGTAAGCACCAATCTTTATGTAGACTGTGATTTCAACTGAAGGTATCATACGTGCGTATGCCCAGGATTCCCCCATCTGAAAGGCGTGCTGCACAAGTGCCAGATTTGATTTGGGAAGTTCCCTCCAATAGCGGCTAAATTCACGCATGTCAGTTGAGAAAGAGTCGTGATAATCTGCAAGTCACACACATATGTTATTGTGCTTCAAATTAATTTGTACCAAGACTTTTATAATATGCATGTTAATCGGCCTGCTCACAGATCAAAACAAACGTCCCAAACAGAGTTTAATCTTTCGTAAAAGGAAGCTAAGCTCAAGTTCTCTGACAAGAATTCTCTTATTGATGATATAAATTTAGGAGGTACGTAACGATAAGGTTCGGAAGAAGGTACAAACAGTGTTGCCTTCATATAAATAATAAGATTCAGTAACATTAGCCTATATTCGTAAAAGGTCAATATTTTTAGAGTCTTTTAAAACAGTTAGGCCTATTGTTTTTAGGAACCTTTTTGTCGGTCTGTGCGACGGTTACAAACATAAATACTAGAGGGCTTACTGAGAATTGGCGTGTTTAAAGCGAGATATTTTCATGTCTTAAAAAGTGTTTAACACAGTTTCTCTACAAACACATGTTTTAATTAATGTGTTTTTAATCAATGTTTGAAACAAATGAAAACTTTTCAGTTTACGAGTATGTTCTAAGGTTTGTTAGTGGGGTGTTTTATACAGATTACAGCAGAGCAAACACACGAATGCCGATGGAGTGCGAGAGGAATAATGATAGGTGATATTGCCGCCTAATGTGTAATTACTTATTTGAAGCAAATTACTTTCAAAACACAGCGACCGTAGAGACACATTTGGGAGCTGGCAAAAAAATCTGTATAATTAAACTCGTTTTAACGAACCTTAAAATAATGTAGCTGTCATTTTTTCGTTCGCTTTCACAGAAAAAAAATGTAATACCTGAAAGACTTCAACTATGCTTAGTAAATATATATTCTATTTAAAATGGCCAGGGTGGACCTCAAGTGAACGGAGGAGGGAGGGGGTTACACCACATTTCCAAAACTGCGCAAATGGGCGAAGTGGTAGCAAATACAAAAAAAATAGACGAACAAAAAAGCAGCTCACGTAATTAACCAAGTTCCCTTACCACATCTGAAACATGTAAACAGCAGCTACCACGTGCACGCCGCAGGTAACACTGAAAGTGAGAGAAGTGCTACCTATCGCTGATTGTTGTCTCATCACAGTACGCATTGCGATTTAGCCAGGGATTTCCCGCCAGTTGGCGAAATGGCTGACCAAAGTCGGATATACGTCGATTCTTTCAAGCAACCCGTTCTGCCAAAGTATGAAATGGCCCGCCAGTTCACGATCACTCAGTCTTTGGGTCTTAGCCGTAACATTTATACGGTATCTGTATCTTAACAATACAGTGTCCTCCAGACAAGCATGAGTGCACGTCTGAATGACATTGTAATGTGAAGACACAGAGTCTGTATAAGCATGTGCACCGCAAAACTGTTGACACCCGGGACGAGGCAACCAACGTTGATGTGCATGTAGCTGGGATATCCAGTGCCACGAGACACAGTGCCTTCGGCACACAACACCAGCTGGTTAATTTGATTTTGCGCTCTTAGCGGTCTCTGGCGGCAGTTGAAGGTTTTATTTGGCTTGCAAACCACACAGTTTGTTCACGAAAATGAAACTGCGTAATTTCCCATGTTAGCTCTATTAAAACGCACTTTCTTCTCTTGCTCATTTGCATGTCATGTTATTGTTTCTGTAATATACATAAATAAAAACTTCGATATCTGTGAGGTCTAATGAGACAAAAAGGAAAGATACATGTCCACTCAGCAAGCACATGAGCTTATAAAAGTTCACCAAATCGAACGAGCTCATCTCTGCTCTATCTAATCCAAAGCCCTCAACCGCCTCCGACTCCTCTAACTCCTCTCTGGCTGGACATGGGGGTTGAACCCCCTACCATTCTCCACACCTACAAATGCCTAATCCATCCTATCCTCTGCTATGCCATTCGCACCTGGATATCCATCCCCCCTCCCCCCCCCCCCCATATTCTATGAGTCCCTCCAGATCCTCGAGTGCCATGCACTCTGCCTCGCCTTCCACATACACCTCCCATCCCCCACGCGGATTCTCTACGACCTGATTCCTTTTTCTCATCTGCTCCTATTCCTTGAACAAATCCTAGTCCTCTACTCCTCCCGCCGCCTTGATCCCCTTTATCCCTTGGTTGCTCCTCTCCTCTCTGACCCCTGCCCTCTGCTCTGACTTCACCATTGTGTCCCTACTACCCTCCATCTCCACACCCATCATCTCCTTTCTCAAGGTGGCTTCCATCGACTCCCCCTCCCGGATGATGCCCTCCCTCCCTCCATTCATCCCTCGTGTCAGTTCTGATCCTCATCTTCCCCTCCCTTCCTCTACCCTTTTCCTGGGCTCCCTCTCCCCCCATTCCATCCTGTTTTTTCCCCACCTACCCTCTCTATGCCTCCCTTCTCTGCCCCGAGTCCTTTTAGTCTCCCCTCCACTGCCATTCCCACTCCATCTCCCATCTGCCCAGCACCATTTTTTTATGTCCCCTCCCTCCATCTGCTCCTTCCTTTTTTCTTTTCCTCTCCTCTCTCCCATTTTTCCCTATCTGCCGCCGCGTCACCTCTACAGTGCTGGTTGAAGGGAGTGTTCAGTGTTGTGCGTCCCCTGTCATTGTTGTGAACAGCCACCATACTGTCGCTAGTTGTGTTTTTATCTCATGCGAACAGAAACCAGACTGTCGCCGTGTTTTTTTAATTGTGCATGTCTCCTTCCCACGCGTCTTGATCCGCATCGTCAACGCCGTGTTTTTCTATTCTACATTCTGCCACTTTCCGCCAGTTTACTGTTTATAACGAAGTCACCGTTACATCGCTTTTTTATATATTGTTTGTTCTCTCACCATTGTTCAACTTTTCTCTCGGCTGTAGAGCAGCGTATTAAGCTCCTGTCAGCCCGCCCCTCCCCAGGTGGTGGGGAATCGAAAGCCAATAAAGGAAAAAAAAAGAGATCACTCAAGATAGAGACGTATTTACATTTACGAGACATCAAGTATTACAGAATTTATTTTTGTTAATTTCGTAAGAAAGTTCTACAATCTCGTAGACAACACGTATGTGAAAAAACAATTCAATGCCGCAAGACTCGAACTGTCTACTGACCTCACCTCTACACCGTAACATGGTGCATATACCCACTTTTTATACAGATAAACGGTAGAATTATTTCTTATTTCATAAAAACAATAACAAAAATGGATTAGCTTACAGTGAAATGACATAAATAAGATGACCGCTAATTACAGCCATAAATTATAGTAGCACATGGAAACAAGTATGCTACGCTGCAGCTGGGTAATAACTGACTTTAATGTTCCAGTTTTTTATAGGTTTTAATTGCCGAAATGTTATTAATTTACGTTTAAATCCTAGCAAGAACGAAATGTTTTTGATGAATTAGCAATGTGACGTTGCCTGAAATGACTTACTCTCATAAAAAGTTACAACGAGACAATAAATAAATATTAAAATTCTTTGTCCTTGGAAATGACGTTTCTGGTCTGTTTTTTACACGAAATCGAAACAATAACGATTCGTTCTCGAGACATGCAATGTGCTGGTGTTTAAGAAACGGTGTACATTCGTGAGATATAAGGCGTAACATAAAACTCACCGAATATGGGATCTACTGAACATCACAAATACAATACGGCGTCTTGCTTTCCCCAGGCCTCAAGCTTTATGGCTGCGATGTAGAGAGCTTTCTTGCTCCCTTTTGGTTCTACATTACGTAACGTGTTTGATTACTCGACCGACGTGTCGACGGCTCAAGGATTATGGACCCAGTGACATGTGGAAGTATGCGTAGGTCTTGGAGGCATGCTCGGATACCGAAGTGGTTAAGAGGACCGCTCGCGTTAAGCGGTAAATCTGAGGTCGAGTCGAGGTCCAGCAAAAATTATCATGTCTCGCTAACAGCTGATGCCAATCCAGATACGCAAAGTGTGAATTAATTTCGGTAATACCTTATTTGTAAACTTCCCACGTCGGCGGCAGTCACGCATGACACACTGTATTAGACAGTTCATTACCTTCGGGAGGTCCCCAAGCAGAGGCGTGAAGCATGTGATCCCACTAGGACGTGTAATACAAGCTTATCGCTCCCTGCGACACGATCCAGCAAGCGCCGCGTTGTCTCTTTGGTGGGCGCTGGTGGCACGCACCCGGCCTCATGATGCGCTTACAGCTGCTGGCTTGCCGCGCCGCTGTCATCTGACCCTGATCCCACATTAGGAGGTATTGCGCTTGGAATAAGCTGCGTTACACGCTTGGCCGGGCCGAACATTGCCGACGCTGCTCCTCTTCCCGCAGACTCTTTTCGGAGATAATGCCAGGCATGTGAAAGCTGCCGATGCACTCTCTTTTGTCTGTAAGAAGCTTATGGACGGAAACCGTTCCTCCATTTTCCAGTTGACCTGTTCACGATGAACCGCGTTAAAGTTCTATTTGTCGTGACACCTTTTATCGACGATAAGCAAATGTGCCGGATGCAGTATCTTTCTGAGAATATTTATGTCTCTCAAACTGCCAGGGCGTTCCATAAGTAATACAACAAACTTTTTTCTCGGCTAATTTTCGCTGAAAAATTGTGGAATTTCTTGTGAGAAATCGTGGAATATGCCTGATTCGGCCGCTACTACTACCGCGCGAGGTGGCGCTGTGGTTAGCACACTGCACTCGCATCCTGATTTAGGTTTCCATGGTTTCCCTAAATCAGTTCCGGCAAGTAGCAGGACCGTCTCTTTGAAGGGGCACGGCTGACTTCAATCCCCATTCTTCCCTGATCCCATGGGATCGATGACCTTGATGTTTGGTCTCTCCCCGAAATCAACGAACCGACCAATCCCTATAGTTTCATGATTTTCCGATAAGTGTCAGACCTATTCATAGCCTTCAAAATGCCATCTGTAACGCAGGTGCTTTCCAAGCAGAGAGCTGTCATTGCGTTTCTTTTGGTGGAAAACTAGAGCATCGGAGCTATTCATAGGCCCTTACAGAATGTCTACGGGTACGTGGCAGTGAACAAAAGCATGGTGAGCCAGCGGGCGAGGCATGTGACATCCTCCCAACAAGGTCACGCACACCAGTCCGATATCCTGGGGACGGCGGCCAGGGTGGCCGAGCGATTCTAGGCGCTACAGTCTGGAACCGCGCGACCGGTACGGTCGCAGGTTCGCATCCTGCCTCGGGCATGGATGTGTGTGATGTCCTTAGGTTACTTAGGTTTAAGTAGTTCTATGTTCTAGGGGACTGATGGCCTCAGAACTTAAGTCCAATAGTGCTCAGAGCCATTTGAACCATTTTTTTTTATATCTTGGGTACTGGCTGGGTACACACAGCTGTGACTCCTGCAATGTTGAAACGTCTCTCATTCGAGGTGATCCACGGATTTGAAAGAACTCGTTACTCAACTGGACAATTCTATTGGTAATGCTCACATACTCGTCCACCAGTTGGCGTACTCATAGATGTGTGCTCGTTGAGCTTGTCACCTTCCGACTTTCATCTGATTGGTCCAATGAAGGATGCAGTCCGTGGGAAGCTCAATGTGGATGGCAGGGCAGGTTAACGACGCAGCAAGACGTTGCCTCACACGTCGACCATTGGATTGGTACCTTGAGGGCATACAGGGCCTTCCAGTAAGGTGGCGCAAGGTCGTCGCATTTAACGGACATTATGTTGAAAAATGTGGTTTTGTAGCAAAAAGAGTGGAGAATAATATGGTGTATTGAAATCTTCATTTCAGAATAAAAATGTGTTGCGTTACGCTCTTCGTAGAATGAGCTGTTGGAGATAATCACACAGAGGACCAAATACTCTCTCACGCTGGAAAACCCAGCACACTGCGCAAACAGATAGCATATCGTCATATACAATTACCAGTTCACATACAGACTCAGTATTATCTTTCAAATCAAGCAATGTCAATAGTCTCTGAATGAAAAGGTACGGTTCAGTAGAAGCCAAACTAAAATCAGTGACAAAATAATAGTAGAAAATATAAATTAACTGGAAAGACTGCCAGAAACTTCATTAGATACAAAGAATACACACATAAGAGCATTGAAGAGTGATAATGCCCCTCCTATCTCATACACGAAAAACACAATCACATTTAAATAAAACAGACACGCAAATCTTTTGCAAAATAAGAGCGGAAAGAAAATTATAACTTTCAGGAACAGCAATGTTTTTTCATAGCTTCATTAATAATCGAGATATATACGCTATTTTTTTATTTGTAAATTGAACTATGTTAATTTTGTCCGATAGGACAGCAGACCTTGATGAGAGAAAATAAGTTATATAATTGTTCAGAAGATCTGAGTCACTATATACCAGTTGCATTGAGAAATTATTAAGATACCAAAAAGCATTTCTGGGTTTACGCTTTGCCATGGAAAGAAAAGTAATCTATTTATTTATCGTTTCAAAAGTATAGAAATATCAGAAAAAATGTATACGTGTTGACATAATGAAATAATGAAATTCAGAATATAATCATAACACTGGTCAACCTACATGCATGGCTAATACATAGCAGGTCGAAACAAAATGTTCGAAATACGGAGAGTATGGAACAGAAATATATTGGTTTAACACCCCGTCGACGTCAAGGTCATTAGACATAAAGAATAAACTGAACAGCTACTTCGAGGAAAATTCTGTAAAGCACAAGGGAGTTGCTGCCTGTGGCAAAGATAGTGTTGTGCTATAGATTTAACGTTATTCGGTAATATACGTTACTTTTTACAGAGTAATGTATGCACCAGGAATAAACCGATGCTAATATCTGTTTTTAATGCCTTTAAGTCTATCTCATGATACGAGTGATTCTCACTACATTCAGTGCTTACTTCTTTCGCTTTTATATCTTTTCACAGCTACATGACCCCTACGATGCTCCAAATATTCCTTAAAAGTATAGCAAGAGATGAATCGCTAAGCGATTCGAAACAGGTGATGTAAATAAATATTGAGGCATCCCAAATGGCGACTAGTAGTACTTAAGACTGGAAACCTGCAATCATTCGTTGTTTATAGACGCCATCTTGGTTAAGATTTTAATGGAAGTAAGGAAAACCACGAAAATCAAAATGTCTATGGTCACGCGGGGATCTGAGCAACGTGAGTACAGAGCGCGAAAGCTGCCTGTTCATTTGCGATTTATATTTTGCCAACAATATTTTTTCTTTTTTTAAACAGTGACTTTTACGTGCAATGCTTTGCGTGTTTATACTACGATCATCCGAACCCAGCTCTTCGAGCATATCTTTGTGTCTCCACTGATGCATTTCTCACTTTCGGACACCTGTTCAAAACACCAGCCAATGGAAAATGTTTGCCGGTGTGGAACCAACGAGGCGATATAGTTTCAAAAGGAATTTTTGCCTCTCTGTTCGTGTTTACTACTTCGGAGGCAGTCTGATCGGTTATGCTTCTTGCTTTGTCTCGTGTTAATGCGGACTGGTTCAGAGATTCCACAATCATGAAGATAATCCATGAGCTACTTCCAGTTATTAGCCATGGTGGCTGACAAATGATGTATAGGATATTTCATACGTATATTCTAAATATATGCACTGTTATTTCTCTATCACTCCATGGACTGAATCTGCAGTGGTTTCCTTACATGTCGTCAAATGAAGGTTCATAGTTTGCTCACCTTTTGTACAATGGAAGCTGATCGAGTAACATTTTTCCGTAGTACATATTCCTTGTATTTATTTCGGTCAACGTAAATCATTTCACTTATTATTTTAGGTAACATAGTTCTCGCTGCCATGGTGTTCAGACCAGTTTCTGTAGGCCTTGTCACACGTGCGCTGATAAGGGAACACAGTTAACTGATTTAATCATATGCGACCATTGCAAACCATTAGCAATATACAAGGGGCGTTCAATAGGAAACGAGCGGGAGGCATTATTACAGAAACCAGTACCTGTATGTTAGAAGTACTGACCCTGACTGTTGAGCACTTGTCCTACTGTGACACAAGGCGGTGAATGGCTGTCTCATAAAACTCCTGGAGCTGCGACGTTAACCAGTTCCACACATACAGCTGAACGTCGTTGTCCGAGAAATTGCAGGAGAGAGTATGCTGACGTTCTTCTTTGACCAAGATGGCCCCGTTCTGATTCACTTCCTGCAGCACAGGACAACAGTAAATGCCCAGCGTTACTCGCAAACCTTGACCACCCTTCGCCCAGCGATCAAATCAAAACAACCAGGCAATTTAACCTGTGGGGTCATTCTGGTCCACGACAGTGAAATCCTCTTACGGCCAACACAGTCGCGGCACTCCTGCAGAAATTCAAATGGGAGGTTCTCGCCCACCCTCCATAAAGTCCGGACCTCTCTCCCTGTGATTATGCCATTTTTGGTCCCCTTGAAAAGGCTCTGAGGGGGTAACAATTCACCTCGGACGACGACGTCAAACTGTACGAGCGGAACTGGTTAACATCGCAGCCCCGGGAATTTTATGAGACAGCCATTCATAGCCTTGTGTCACAGTGGGACAAGTGTCTTAACAGCCAAGGTCGATACTTCTAACATACAGGTACTGGTTTCTGTATGTATGCCTCTGGCTCGTTTCTTTTTGAACACTCCTTATATACCTCGTCCTTTGCATGGGTTAACGTTACAGGCGGAGAAATATATACTGTCGTATGGTATTCTGGAAGATAGACGATTTCTGAATAAGAAGCACAGTGTACAGGTATATAAGTGAAATGTTCTGTGGAAGACATGATAGCGATATGATTCCTATATTTAGTAGTATGTGGAGATTTTGGTCTTGAATGATACTCTGATCGATGTGCTTTAATGAAGGATTTCAATAAATATTCATTTCAAGTCTGAATTCAGCCATTACAGATACGAGGGAGTATCCTAATTGCACGGCTTTGGATGTAAGCGAGAACATTTATATTACACAACTTTTAAATGGGTTCTGGATGACTGATTATCTGCTAGTTCATGTTTAGATATCTAGCTACACGAAATTCATTTCCATTACTCCTGCATGAAGTAAGTGGACGTGCCTGTGGCTGTTTCGTTAAATATTTGCTGTCAGATTGTGTTTTCACTTTGTTTTCTGATGCATAAATACTGACACATTAAGGCACAACTTAATAATTCAGACTTCACTTAGCTGCTAATGGTAGTATTCATTTTAATTACCCAACACACCGCTGACATACGGCATACCCTATCACGATATATTTCTTGTGTTCTTCTGAATGCTATACGGTTACAGTTCATTTAATTTTTTTTCGTGTCATTGTCGACCGTTTGCTACTTTCCCGCACGTCTCCTGATTCACTCTATTATGAGTCACGGTATTTTGTGTTTTATCAAGTCAGTGTCTACCAAGCTTCTCTTGCTGTCTGTTAAAAATACATTTCATCTGTAGTATTAAGAGTTTTTTCATAATTTTTTGGTTCCATTTTATCACTACACACGCTGAGACCACATAAAATGATACACTAACATATGTGACAGAGTTTTCAAATAACTTTACTGGCCATTAATTATTTGTGTCTTTTCTCGCTTTTGAATGCGTTACTTGTTAATTAATTTACAGTTAAGACAAGTGGGCAAATCATACTTTGTGATACTTAGGACTTAATGTTGAAATTTCTATAGCAGTTACATCAAAGTTAATAAATATATGCAAGATTTAAGAGGTCATAGTAAACTAGGACAGAGAACTGTGTTAAACAACTGCCACTCTTATATGTGAACAACTGTAGTAAGTAATAATAATCAAGCGGACAACTTTTCTCTTGCTTTGTGTTACACTACTGGCCATTAAAATTGCTACACGAAGAAGAAATGCAGATGATAAAAGGGTACTCATTGGACAAATATATTATACTAGAACTGACATGTGATTATATTTTCACGCAATTTGGGTGCATAGATCCTGAGGAATCAGTACTCAGAACAACCACCTATGCCCGTAATAACGGCCTGGATACGCCTTGGCAATGAGTCAAACAGATCTTGGACGGCGTGTACAGGTACAGCTGCCCATGCAGCTTCAACACGATACCACAGTTCATCAAGAGTAATGACTGGCGTATTGTGACGAGCCAGTTGCTCGGCCACCATTGACTAGACGTTTTCAATTGGTGAGAAACCTGGAGATTGTGCTGGACAGCGCAGCAGTCAAACATTTTCTGTACCCAGAAAAGACCATACAGGACCTGCAACAAGCGGTCGTGCGTTATCCTGCTCAAATGTAAGGTTTCGTGGGGATCGGATGAAGGGTAGAGCCACGGGTCGTAACTCATCTGAAATGTAATGTCCACTGTTCAAGGTGCCGTCAGTGCGAACAAGAGGTGAGCGAGACTTGTAACCAATGGCACCCCATAACATCACGCCGGGTGATATGCCAGTATGGCGATGACGAATACCACTCTTCCCATGTGCGTTCACCGCGATGTCGCCAAACACGAATGCGACCATCATGATGCTGTAAACAGAACATGGATTCATGCGAAAAAATAACGTTTTGCCATTCGTGCACCCAGGTTGGTCAATGAGCACACCATCGCAGGCGTTGGTGTCTGTGAAGCAGGGTCAAGGGTAACCGCAGCCATGGTCTCCGAGTTGATAGTCCATGCTGCTGCAAACGTCGTCGAACTGTTTGTGCAGATGGTTGTTGTCTTGCGAACGTCCCCATCTGTTTATTCAGGGATCGAGACGTGTCTGCACGATCCGTTACAGACATGTAGATAAGATGCCTGTCATCTCGACTGCTAGTGATACGAGGCCCTTGGGATCCAGCACGGCGTTCCGTATTACGTTCCTGAACACACCGATTCCATATTCTGCTAACAGTCATTGGATCTCGACCAACGCGAGCAGCAATGTCGCGATACGATAAACCGCAATCTCGATAGGCTACAATCCTACCTTTATCAAAGTTGGAAACGTGATGGTACTCATCTCTCCTCCTTACACGAGGCATTACAACAACGTTTCACCAGGCAACCCCGGTCAACTGCTGTTTCTGTATGAGAAATCGGTTGGAAACTTTCCTCATGTCAGCAGGTTGCAGGTATCGCCACCGGCGCCAACATTGTGTGAATGCTCTGAAAAGCTAATCATTTGCATAGCACAGCATCTTCTTCCTGTCGGTTAAGTTTCGCGTCTGTAGCACGTCATCTTCGTGGTGTAGCACTTTTAATGGCCAGTAGTGCATTTATTCCGTGAGACCTTGTCTGATTCTGTAGAAGAAAAAGGTAGGTAATTTGGTTTGAATGTAACACTCTTACAGTTTGTCTTATCCTTTCAAAAAAAATTGGTACGGAATTTTTTGTGTTAGTGTTGTTTTGTGTGTTGCTGTAGTAACATGGCTTGGACAAAAACATTGAAACAGCGAGGACCAATACATTACCATGCCTAAAACGTCACACGATATCCGTATTCATTCAAAACAGCTTCCAGTCATCTCGTAATGAATAAATACAGGCCATATATGGTTTTTAGGGTACTATTAAGACATCCTTCCAGAAAAGTAGCGGTAAGCTCAGGCAACGAGGATGAAGGTGGCAATGCGATCACGCTCCTTATCTCTACAAATCATTAGTATAATTTATACTAGTGGGCAGAAGCCAGTGCTGGATGATGCGAGCTGTGTGAACAACGGCCCTGTCGTCTTGGAACACGGCTTGACCATTAGGGAACAAACACTGTACCGTGTGATGGACCTGATCAGCCAAAATGCTTCCATAATGCTTCTCAGTAACGGGACCTTGCAGAATAATCAAGGGCTCCATGGAAAAACACCGTATGGCTGCACAAAGCATCACTGAACCCTAATCAGATTCCACTGTTGGTGCGTAAACTCGGTCAGAAGATGGAACAGTGTGGAAGATGGAACAGTGTGGAATAAGACTCATTCGACTATCGAACTTTCTCCATTGCCCCGTAGTCCAAGTTTATGGCTTTGGCTTCACGTTTTCCTGTTACAGGCGTTGTCGTTTCAGATCCACAGTTCTGGAATTTCAGCTCCCCTAGCAATTCTCATCTTCTAGAGCTCCCTTCGTGTTGTTTTGGTGCCGACAGGACTCGCGAGTGCGCCACTCAGCTCTGCAGTGACTTTTGCAGCTCTTTTTTTCGTCACAATCCTATTCAATGACCATTTATCACGATCACTCAACATACTTCCCCTTCCCCGGTATGCGGCATAAATCTTCAACTGCTGCCTCTTGAAATAACATATACTTCGGTTACCCTCATTCCATAAGCAGTCGTCATACGAGAACTAATAATTTGTCCACGTTCGAAACCACTTAGAACCGACCTAATTCACTCACAACTACACAGAACACTGTGCTGACCATATGTGACACTTGCAACGTATTGGGAACAATGCATATGTACCGTTCGCTGTGAAATACAACAGTGCAATGTGCAGGCTTTGTAGCATCTGCATCAATCTTCAAACGTTATTTCTCTGGGTGTTTCCACATTTCTGTGCAACCCCTGTACATGCTAGTAGGGAAATACATACCTGGCATTCCAGTAGTGTTCTCCATCAGCTGACTTGTAATATAATCAGTGGTGTAATGTACTCGATGATTCAGTATTTGGAACTTACGGTGGCGAGTTTAACTCCGCCTCGCAAATACGAATATGCATTTTGGAGAATGACTTGTGCTAGAGGGTTGAATAAGGATCTTTTTTCAGATAACGCCACGTTTCGAGTGATGGACGCCTGTATATAAGAAGAGTAGAAGGACGGATCCTCAAAATTACAGACCAATATCCTTAACATCGGTTTGTTGCAGGATTTTCGAACATATTCTTAGTTCTAATATAATGAATTTCCTTGAGACAGAGAAGCTGATGCCCATGCATCAGCACGGCTTTAGAAAGCATTGCTCTTTTTTCACATGATATCTTGCGAACCATGGATGAAGGGTATCAGACGGATGCCATATTCCTTGACTTCCGGAAAGCGTTTGACTCGGTGCCCCTCTGCAGCCTCCTAACTAAGGTACAAGCATATGTGATTGGTTCCTAAATATGTGAGTGGCTTGAAGACTTCTTAAGTAATAGAACCCATTGCGTTGTCCTTGATGGTGAGTGTTCATCGGAAGTGAGGGTATCATCTGGACTGCCCCAGGGAAGTATGGTAGGTCCGCTGTTGTTTGCTATCTACATAAATGATCTTTTGGATAGGGTGGATACCAATGTGCGCCTGTTTGCTGATCATTCTGTGGTATACGGGAATGTGTCGTCGTTGAGTGACTGTAGGAGGATACAAGATGACTTGGACAGGATTTGTCATTGGTGTAAAGAATGGCAGCTAACTCTAAATATAGATAAATGTAAATTAATGCAGATGAATACGAAAAGAATCCTGTAATGTTTGAATACTCCATTAGTAGTGTAGCGCTTGACACAGTCACGTCGATTAAATATTTTGGCATAACATTGCAGAGCGATATGAAGTGGGTCAAGCATGTAATGGCAGTTGTGGGGAAGGCGGATGGTCGTCTTCGGTTCATTGGTAGAATTTTGGGAAGATGTGGTTCATCTGTAGGGAGACAGCTTATAGAACGCTGGTGCGTCCTATTCTTGAGTACTGCTCGAGCGTTAGGAATCCGTATCAGGTCGGATTGAGGGAGGACATAGAAGCAATTCAGAGGCGGTCTGCTAGATTTGTTACTGGTAGGTTTGATCATCAGGCGAGTGTGACGGAAATGCTTCAGGAACTCGGGTGGGAGTCTCTGGAGAAAAGGAGGCGTTCTTTTGGTGACTCGCCACTGAGGAAAGTTAGACAACCAGCATTTCATGCTGACTGCAGTACAGTTTTACCACCCCCAACTTCAATTTCGCGGAATAACCACAATGATTAGATAAGAGAGATTAGCGCTCGTACAGAGGCATATAGGCACTCATTTTTTCCTCGTTCTGTTTGAGAGTGGAACAGGGAGACAAGATACTAGTTGTGGTACGAGTAGGGTGCCAGAAGGATTTGTTTAAAAAGGAGGACAAACAGCTTCAAAAAGGAGGACAAAGGAAGAAAAAGCGGACACATCAAAAGGGGCAACTGCAGATGAGGATACCACCCATAAGCTTTGGACAAGTCACGTGACTCCCGGGAATTACCGGTATAACTAGAAGTTAATTGTTACTGATGGTCAGGTGGTGGTTAACTGAGCATTACAAAAAAAATTAAAAACATTGATCGTGGTGACAGTGTGGCGTCAAATGTTTTGTTTTGTCAAAAACACGGAATTGTTTACAAAGCGAAAAACGTAAGACCATTCACCTCCCTTCATTCGATGCACCGCTACCAACATCTACAATTCGAGCAGCAGCTGACGACATGTAAACTGCACTTTAACCTTCCGAATATAAATAAATTGAATAACTATGAAGCAATGAAATAAAACCATGACAGTTAATCTGTCAAGTTATTTCTTACCTTTACTGGCCACTGAGACGTACGTTCCAGCTCCACATAGACTATCTTACATTCAGCTTTAAATTCATTTCTCCCTTTCTTAAACCGGATATTTGCAGGAAAGGACATAAAAAAGTATACCCTTTCGTTTAGGCATAGCCAAATATTTTACCTAACTCACTCGGTTAAAAATTACACTCACAAATCACATGTGCACTACAGGAATCCAAGACAATACAAAGCGAAGATACGAAACGAAATGTTTTAAATAATCGATATTTGCATTCCCTTATAGGTCGATCAACGATAAAATCGACGAACCTGGTGCCACCTACTAACACCGCCTTCGTGAGTGTTTATCACGAAGACTGTGCCAATAGTTAAAGTATTTAAGAAAAGAGCAATAGATCGGAACGAATTGTAAATTTAACTGTATTACCCTCAACTTTGCGAAAAATCCGGACACTGTAAAAATCCGCCCGGACAAAGAGCTAAAAGAGGAGGACATGTCCGGATTAATCCGAACTTCTGGCCACCCTAGATACGAAGCCACGCACCGTATGGTCGATTGCGGAGTATGTATGTAGATGTAGATGTATAGTATACGTTGAGCTGTGTTTCGCCACGACTTAGATGGAACTGAACTGCCTGGAGCCAATGCAGCTTAAAGACGTCACAAAGACTTAGCTCCATAAGTTATAGATGTCTGCCTGAGAAGTAGATTGTGCGCAGGCTATCTGGCCTCTTTACACTACCTCCTGACCTCTTGGGTGACTACCTCCTGATTGCATCCACCTCCCATGCTCGAGTCTGGACTGGTAGTTGCCTGGCTACACTGTCTCTTCTCTCCAGTCGTTATGTATCAACACTGCCCAGGCCGAGCACACGCCTTCCACATCGATCATAGTGAGGGCTGCAGTTTGGGTACCGTCTGCCACCGTGCCCTGTGTGGGTGTATACAACATAAGTCTGTCATTTAAATAAACCCCAAGATAACGAAAACACGCACAACGCATGAATTATCCGAAACGAATGGAAGTATAACGTACAAGTACAGACAAACAAATAATTACAATTTCAGAAAAACCGGATCATTTACTCGAGAGAAAGAGCTTTACAGTTTGAGCAAGTCAAAAACTTTTCAGCCCACCTCTGGCCCTTACTCAAGCAATTATCCGGCTTGCCATTGATTGACACGGTTGTTGGATGTCCTCCTGAGGGAATTCATGTAAAATTCTGTCCAATTGGCGCAATTAAATGGTCAAAATCCCGAGTTGGTTGGAGGGCCCTGGCTATAATATTCCAGACGTCCTCAATAGAGCAGAAATCTGCCAACATTTCCGGCCAGGGCAGGGTCTGGCAAGCACGAAGATTAGCAGTAGGAACTCTCGCCGTGTCCGTAAGGGCATTATTTTATTGAAATGTAAGCCCAGGGTAGCTTGCCATGGAGGGCAACAAAACAGGATGTGGAATGTCGTCGACGTGCCGCTGTGTTGAAAAGGGTCATCGCCAGACCATCACTCTTGTTGTCGGACAGTACGAGAGTGACAATTAGATTGGTATCCCACCGCTGTCTGAACCGTATCCAGACATGTCTTTACTGGTCTCTGGACTCTGTTCTTCACCTGAATGTAGGTGATCATACGATTAGTTAGTCTTCTAGGGTTCCGATCAGGCCTGTTTTGTCCATTACTAGGCATGCAGAAGCGTGCAAGACCTCTGGACGAATACCACTGCAGTAATACTTAACTTTCGTTGTAGATGTTTTTGGTTAAATGGAATGCCATATCCATTTTGTTCATGCGTGAGATGAAGGCTTCTTTCACTGATAAGTTGGGTGTTATCCATTCTCTGAGATATTTAAACTTTTCAACTCGATTAATTTTGCCTTGACCCACTACAAGCTCCCATGGTGGTGAATTTATGTTCGTAATAAGTTCAGTTTTCTCATATGAAATATGGCGGCCAGTCCTCTGCGCTTGTACGTTACGCTCATTAATCTGTCTCACAGCTTTTTCCATGGAATAATAAAAAATAGCAAGCTCATTTGTAAAATCGAGACAATCCATTTCAAGATTTTATTTCCTAGAACCCAGCCTGACCCCATTTTTAATACCTTGGTTTTCAAGTTCTTTGCGCCACTCACGAGTCACCTTCTCGAGGGCAAAGTTGAAGAGTAGAGGTGAGAGCCCAACTCCTTGCCTCAGTCCAGTCTTTATTTCAAAAGCTTCTGATGTTTCTCCTCTAAATACAGAATTTCGCCATTAACCAAAGAGATCACTATCACGGAAGGCAATAGATGGGGCAGGTATTTTCAAAAGTTAAACGTGTGGCTTTAAAAAAATATTCCGACTGCGTGCTGTTGATCCGCTTGCGACAGCAGAATGCCGCAGCGTGACGTTTTTTAAATTATTTTTGTTGCATGTTGTGTCCAAAGAGTGATCGCCTTTGGCGATTATTTCTTTCTGGAGTGGCAAGGTGGGAGAAAAAGTTTCACTTTATTGTCCATTCGCTTGCACAGGTACTTGGGCTCTCTGTGGGTCCTTGAGTCTTTTGAAGGTGTTGGTCAGGTAGTTGTGAGAGTGAGTGACAGTAACTATTTACGTGTAAAATACCGAATAACTGATTACATCATCTTTGATGGTCCTGAGGGGGTACAATAATGGCTCGAGGCACCTTGTATTTGTGCCGGTGTCGTGGTGGGACCTGGCCTACATTCGCAAGTTGGCGGACATTTCTCCGATACTCGTCTAATTTGTGACAAAGACGAGTTGCTTGGTCTTTTATCTTCTCAGCGACGTATTTTTCTCCAGCCAGCTCGTGTACTTCCCTTGTCCTGGGCCACCTTGGGGCGCCTAGGCTCCACTTCAAACACCTGTTTTGTAGTGGTTGCAAGCTGAATATGTTAGAGTCACATGTTGTTCCCCAAGACGTTGAACCGTATAGCAGGGAGGGTTGTACCGTTGCTCTATAAAGTTTAAACTTCGTTGACGGGTTTATATTCCTGTTCGTGAAAAACAGCGTGAGTGCCCGGATTATCTTCACAGTATTCAATTTTCTATCTCGTATGTGTGGGATAAAAGTCATTCCTTTATCCAGTATCACTCCCAGGTACTTCGTCGCCGTAGTTCAGTATAATGGCTGTCCATTCATGGTAAGTCGCGTAATTAATTACGGTCCTTTCTTCGTAGACAGTATTGCTGTAGTTTTCGTATGGTTTAGGATGATTGTATTGCTCTTTCCCCATTATTCGGTGACGATAAGTTATCCTGTTGACAAGTTGTTCGATGTTCTTTCCAGAGGCTGGGAAGACAGTGGCTTCGGCATATGGACTGGCAGTGACGTTTTGGATGGTGGAAATGTCGTTAATGTGCAAATTAAACTGACATGGCGATATCACCGCTCCTTGTGGGATGCCAACTGAGTCAGTTTTCTGTGATGATTTCTTCCCATCTAATTGTACAAACAGACGCCTGCCCTGCAGAAAGCTATCAGTCAGCTTGATGTAACAGTCGGGGAGACGGGTTTGATCGACTAGTTTGGCTATAAGCTTGTCACCCAGATCAGATGTTTTTTCCGACGCAACGTGAACGACAGGTCCGCGTTTATATCGACTGCCCTCTGGCACACAGAAAACGTGTACCACTGACATGTATACTTCCGGCACGTGACCGTGTCCCACGGGAGCTGTTTGTCGTTACGCTCCGGGAAATGGTCGCTGACAATCACGAGTCGTTTGTTCGTCCAGTGGAAGCTGGCTTCACAGTGCGTTGGCACGGATCCAATATGTCCTGCACTCACCGTAGCGTTTGATTGTATGAATGTTCGATACTGCCGTTTATTGCCAAGATTATCCCTCCGTTTAACAACTGAAAATTACGTTTCTTTTGAAATGAAGCATAGAGCAGCTACGGGAGTGTTGAGAAGTATATTATAGCACGAGAAAACAGAATCTTAAGAGAAATGAAGAAACTATAATGACGCAAAAGTCTTTCCATTTTCCAGTTGGATATCATAGTTCTAATGTCATGGCGGTTGAAAATTCAAACGAAAATGTTCACTATAGGAACAGAACCGTAGATAGTGATACACTAGTGCTGGAACCGTTGTACGATAGTTTCAAATTCCAGCTCATAGTGGTGGTCACGCATTGCAGTCCTACTCAGGAATGTCTGTGAGATCCAAATGGCACTGTTAACTGCAATCGTCCTCTATGGTTGTAAAACCAAATGAGGTAGGCATAACAAAGAAATCATTTCTAACAACAAAAATTAAGTTTCTGAATTTCGAAAGCAGAAAATCACTTTTATGTCTTGTCCAGTAGTCAAATCCCATGCAAATACTTCATTACATATGTAAGAGCACATCTGTGTATGTCTTCTTCGATTTGGTTTCAATTAAACTGGGTAAAAATTCGCACCTGAAAAAAATTTGTGTTAGGTAAAATACTGGTGCAATGCGTTGCGTGTGATATGTACACTGAAACACCTACGGCACTTTCAAGAAAACTTGGTTCACATGTGACTTACTACACAGTAGTGTGGTTATAAAAAACCGTTAGTGCCTCTAGTGTTTGGTGTGAGACTGGAAAGGTGTTCTTGAGAAAAAATTCTTCTTTTTAAGAAAGAAGCATGTCTCTCGCTCTTAACACTCCTGGGGCGATGATGCGACATTGGGAATGGAGAGTGAAGTGTCGATCAGTAAAACTTCTTCTCTCTGGCGTGTAAAATATCGTATTTGTGACACGTACACACTTTAGGCTCTTTAATTTATGGTTCATCTTACGCAACTCTCTCTTGTACATTCCTCTGGAAACTGGCGTATTCTTTCCCTCACAGCAGAGCTTGTACATAGTTTGTAAATTCAGGTATGATGGTAGATAAACTCTGTTACTTTCTCTATGTGTATAGTGCGATTTATAATGAAGAAATGGTGAAATGTGATCTCTTGCTTCTTTTAGTTTCGTACTTACTCCCAGAACGATTACTAAGTGCAAGTGAGATGAATATCTGGGACTCATCAACGGTATTCATGAAACATCCTCTTCAAACACGAAATTGTTATCCTTTTTCCCAGAAATGAAACAAATGAGTAACCATTCAGCATTTTGCTTTGTCGGGATCGTCGGTCCTTTTCCGTAAATGTTGCAGGTGCTTTAGAGTCAATGAGGCTGACCACATAACATACCCTTTTGTCTCGATCGCTAAGAACCAAAATTCATTAAATATTTATGTCCCAACTATGTTCGGTTGATCAATTATTTTGTCTAGTTTTTCTTTAAATATCGAACGGAAGGTTTTGGAGGTTTTGGAGCTCTACCTTTAACTTCTTTCCCTTTGGGCATTATAAAGTTTTATCCTTTGTTCCATTTTTGTTCTCGTTCCTCTCTAGCTTTTCGAGAATGCATTTGGTGCTGCTGATTCAGCAACTACGTAGCCAGTTTCCTGTGCAGTACTGTTAGGTTTCTTCCCTTTTGAAGATCTCACGGCAGTCACTATCTTACACAAATTTGTATCTTCATCCACACTTGACTCTCTCTCTTCCGGTACATACTTTTCATCGGTGTCGCCATCAAAAAATAGTCTGACAGAGTATCACTATCCTTACCTGTTGCACCCTCAGCATCCTGGATTACTCCTAACTGCTCCTCATTTAGCTTAGATGACACATGAGAGAACGAATCTTCCTGTTTTTCCAGATTAACTACCATCTTTCTCCTACTGGTTTCATTAAGAAACAGATTATAATAATAAGAATTTTTTCCGTGAATCATCTACTTATCATAACAATCCTTTGCTTATTCACTACTGGACGTTATCAAGAACACTTACCTGTTCCATCATTTTTGTACTGTGTTAAAGATTACTCGGTACATTCGCACATTCTGATAGTCTTAATGAACTAACAGACATCTTCAAAAGGGTACTGTCTTCTGTTTTATTTACGTGATCGAATCACCACACATAAATATACTATACACTAATAAAACTAATAATTAACCTGTTTTCGTACTCTAACCAAATGTTTACAACTTGAAATAGTACTCAAAGAGGTAACAGTACATCATAGATATTCCATAATGGTAGTCTGCATTGTGAAAAGGGATTAAGTTATAACCTGCTTCTTTTTCCATGGCTTTTACTATGCTGCACTGTGGCACTAATAGTATAAGTTGTCTTGTACTGTTATTCCACAGAAAGACATCAACTTGTACTATTAGGATCAAGTAGCGTAGAGAATATTCTATACCAATCTGACTTACAAAAAGGTTGAACTACTAACAAAAAGGTTGAAATCTCTTCCAGGATTGTAGCTGTTGATTTATCTTCTTTTGACCATTTTCTGACTTATACTCTGTTCCCTAGCAGCCTAGACATTATTTTCACGCTTACCGAGTTCGGAATATCGCGAAAATTGTGACAGGGAGGCTGTTATAGTGAGATGAGGTAACTAGCTTATAAATCTACGACGAGTTTAAGCTTCAGATAGATATGACTTCTGTTCCTGATAAGACTTGCAACTAGCTCTTAATGAGCAGAAATGAAAAGTTGTGCACCTCATAAGACCTAAAAATATAGTTGTATTTGGCAACACTAATCAATCCGAGGATTAGTCAACTCTTACAAATACCAAGTAGCAATATACAACACTGTGAAAGGACATTCATGGAAGGACCACATATATTTTTCTGTACGCTGAGGAAACGGTTGGCTTCAGCTTGTGGGTTCTGCAGTCAGTGGCCCACTGATTGTACATATTTAAAGAAAGTCATTTTATTAAACACCAAGAGCTACTAATAATCATTGTTATTTCTCAGGTTTTCTGGACGATTTTAATGAATGGTTTCTGCGCGGTACACTATTAAACAGAACCTTTATTTTGTATCATATATTTGCATCTCTTTATTGATGGGATACGAAAACTACGAAACTAGAGTTGTTTACCGAAGGTATTGTTTACCAAGCTATTGTATAGCATATGCATGAAGACTTCTAATAAGTAAGGAATCCGTTAGAAGACGAGCAGCACACAATGACACAGGTTAGCTTGCCTTACGGAATAGCTTAACAGAAATGTTGAAAAATCGCAGCCAACAGATACTCCAAGAAAACGGCTTCCATCAGGCCCCGTGTGATTAGAAAACGCCAAGACTCTGTTTTCGGTGCAGGACGCACGAACATTATTGAATTCCTACTTATTAGAGTAATAACAAATCTCACAGAGACTCCCGCCCATCTCCGCCGATAGAAGACAAGATTTACAAGTCACTATTTTATTGATTTTCAAAGGACATAGATGTAAATCAGGAAGCAGTACATTTAATTTGATATTACTTATAAAACAGTGGTTGAGTAGCTTTTTTCACCATCCAAATATACAGCGAATAACAGATTACACAATATTTTTCCTGTTGTTGTTAAAACACGCTTCCGACACTCCAAGACGACACTTCTTGGTTGTGGTATTACAACAGCCACGAAGTTGTTTCAGAAAACTCAATTTTCGTGTAGTTTTTATCAACAGTGAACTAGTTTCTTAATCCTCTACACCCAAATTTCGGTCGCTGCCAACGTCTTTCTCCAACTGTAGGAGTAGACTGACGATACCGCGCCTTTGCCCCACATACTTTAGTAACTTTATCAGTCTGACACACAGCAGAAAACGAATTTTTTAGACTCTTTCGTTTTATGAGCATTTTCTCCCCTCCATGTGCAGTCACAGAAACCTATGGAAACTGTGAACGTATTGTACGTAACTTTTCTCTGCGGAAATCGATGAATTTCATAATTTCTTTGTTCAAGTTGTGCTTACGTTTGTTCCTTATAGAGAAAGCGAAAACGTGAGAAGCGATGACTTAAGTGGGCTATTTTCTGCCGTGTTCCTCACTTAAACTGCTTAGTTTCAGTCGAAGTACTCTAGTCGTAGCTTAGTGGTTGAATGGGGAAGTTTCAGACGACAACGCCAAAGGTTCGACCAACATACGGTTCCAAAATATTTCTATCAGTTTTGGCTTCTTCCACATTTAGTAACATTTTGTGTATGTTCAAATACTAGACTGCACCGTGGCTGATACCACGTGAGACCGCAGGCCTCCCTGTAAGTGACTGAGTAAGTGAGATTGGAGATCAAAAGTAGGCAAGCACATAGTGCCCCCTAGAAAAGCAGCTTTGAGTTCGACTCAGCATTACGCTGAGGATTTTTTTGCCTTTCGTTTATATTTATTGTTACAAATAGCTGAACTGTGTTATAATAGTTGGCAAAAATCAGTATGTTTTAGAATGGTCAGAGAGGTTTCGCAAGGAAGGGGTGAGAGTGTCACTGAAATGATACGCCATTTGGGGTGGCAGTCACTGAAACAAAAGCGGTTTTATTTGCGGTGAGATCTATTTACGAAATTTCAATCACCAACTTTCTCTTCCGAATGCGAAAATATTTTGTTGACACCCACCTACACATGGAGAAACGTACATCATAATAAAATAAGAGAAATCAGAGCTCGAACGGAAAGAGTTAGGTGTTCCTTTTTCCAACGCGCCATTCGAGAGTGGAATGGTAGAGAAGTAGTATGAAAATAGGTCGATTAACCCACTGCCAATCACTTAAGTGTGAATTGCGGAGTAACCATGTAGATGTAGACGTAGAAGTGTGCTCGCAGCAGTGTTTTTTGTTATAGTCATGGACAACATCGTTAAGAAAATCCGCCAAACGTCAACAGTAGATGATATGATAATATGGGAAGAAAATGATCAGAAATTGGAAGGACAGCTGACACATGGCAGGGAGCAACTGAAGTCATGGAAATAAGCTTAACAAAAAATGAAGTGATGGAAATGGAGGATGTAACTTGAAATGCAGAAATTAGATCTTCTCAAGTATTTATGAAGTAAATTAACTAAGAAAGGAAACATCAAGGATGAAATTTTGGAAAGAATAGAAAATTGATAAAAATTTATTATTGTGTACCAGACATAATCTTAAGTTGGAAAATAGCTGCTAAAACAAAAATGATAATATACAAGTCCTATGATCCGCCAGTTTTGACCCATTGATCAGAATGTTGCAGCCGGCTAAAGAAAGATCTAAGCAGAATACAACTGACATAGATACGCTTTCTATGAGGGATCCTGGGTAAGACGAGAAGAGATGATGAATAAAACAATAGGAAACAAAATTACTCACCAAATTAATTCGTAAAACCAACAGGGGTGGGGACAGCCGTACCTTGACCCCATATCCGTCCATATGACATCCAATGACGCCATGGCGTGGAGAGCGGCATGGCGGTAGCTAAATGGCTAAATTTGGGCCCAGAAGTCCCAACTTTCCAGGTTCAGTCTCAGTCCATCAAACGATTTTGTCTTACTTCTTTCACCTTTGGTAATAATTTATATACGTAAAAAATACCAAACTGTGCAGAGATTCGGAGTCCAAATTTAATTAGGTGTTCCTTTATAACTGTGAGGATAAGTCAGTTCAAAGAAAGTAGGAAAACATGGGCGTACTACCGCCAATAGGAGTTTCTCTGGTAAAGCACTGTAGCGTTCACACCAGCATTCTGGCTGAGAGGAGCTGTACGTTGCTGACCAATAAAACAGCACGCCATGAAGGCGGCATGCGACAAACTTCAAACTGGCATGAAGTGTGCTGCATGTTAGGAAATGCAAATGATCCGTTTTTCAGCGCAAACGCACTAAGGAGGGGACGTACGATGGTCACTCCAAAAGAAATGCACTCTATTTTTCTAAAAATACAGTTTTCATTCTGCTTGTGGGAAAATTTTACAATGTGTAGATACATCCTTCCCGCTTGTTTTCAAACTTAGTTCAACCTGTTCCCGTGAGTGGCGCCATCACGGCATGTCTTCAAGATGGCTGCTACACTTGACGTTCGTCAGAAGCAACGTGCTGTCATAAAATTGCTGTGCTGTGAAAACGAGACAGTGGGAAACATCCACAAGAGGTTGAAAAAGGTGTATGGAGATGCTGCTGTCGATCGCAGTACAATTAGTAGGTCGGCAAGCAGGTTACGTGATTAAAGCGGGCTCGGCAATATTGAGAATTGTCCTCGCAGTGGCATGCCCCATACTGCACACACTCCAGACAATGTGCAGAGAGTTAACGAATTGGTTACTTCTGTCAGACGCATCGTAGTGAACGAATTGTCACGCTTAGTTTGGATAGGGGAAGGAAGTGTTTGTTGAATACCGAAAGTCATGGCGTTAAAAAACGTTTGTGCCAGGTGGGTTCCCAAGATGTTGACAGTGGCTAACAAAGAAACAAGAAAAACGGTATGCAGTGAACTTTTGGAACAGTACGAGAATGGTGGAGATGAATTTCTTGGAAGAATTGTGACTGGTGATGAAACACGGCTCCATCATTTTTCACAACAGACGAAGAGTCAATCAATGGAGTGGCATCGTGCAAATTCACCCAAACAAAAAAAAAAAAAAATCAGAACTACACCTTTTGCTGGAAAAGTTTTGGCTTTGGTGTTTTTCGATTCCGAAGGACTCTTGCTTGTGGACATTATGCCAAGTGGAACCATCATAAATTCTGGTGAATATGTGACGATATTGAAGAAACTTCAAGCTCGACTGAGTCGTTTTCGACCACGACAACAGCAGGATGTTTTGCTGTTGCACGACAATGCACGGCCACATGTCAGTCAAAAAAAGCGATCACAAAACTCGGATGGACAACACTGAAACACCCGCCTTACAGTCCTGACCTGGCTCCATGTGACTATCATCTCTTTGTGAAGCTAAAAGACTCTCTTCGTGGAACAAGGTTTGAAGGTGATGACTCCCTTGTGCACGCTACCAAACAGTGGCTCCAACACGTTGGTGCAAAATTTTACCGTGCGGGCATACAGGCGCTGGTTCCAAGATGGCGTAAGGCCGTTGAGAGAGATGGAAATTATGTGGAGAAATGAAAATATTGTTCCTAAAGTATTATCTACACGCTGTAACACTTTCAAACATGTAGAATAGAAGATGGATTTTTAAAAAAAAGTGTGTATTTCTTTTGGAGTGACCCTCTACAATGACATCTACATTATGTATAGAAGAAAAGGCTACGCAGCGGATTTTTCATTCACAAATCACTTTTGAATGTTAGTTAAGCTTCGTGAGATAAGGAGAAATGTGACAGGACTGTAGTCTACCAAAAGTCCGGTTGATCGTTCCGCGATATTGTCACCCCACTGTGAGACTTGTTTGTGGTTCTCTACGGAGCCATAGCTGAACCCAGGCCTCCAGCTAAAGAGTTGCTGCATAACGGAAAGAAGTCCCGCTATATCCGGCCAAATTATTATCACTTTTTCTTTGGCAGCAAGGGCCATCTGCTGATTGACTTCCTGGAAGACAGCCACGCAATTAACGCACAGTGGTAAATGGAAACTACTAAAATCGGCATCATTCTGTCGCAGGATAATACCAGGCATCATTTTGCCAAGGTTGTTTCGAATACTCTCCAAAAGTTTCGATGCCATATCCTTACATACCCTCCACACAGTTACGATCTATCCCAATGAGATTTCCATATTTTAATAGCTCTGACTAAAGGCATTCATGGCCGCCGATTTGGTCGGGATGAAGAGATGCATGCCTGCGTACAATCACGGTTCCACAGACAACCGCGAACATTTTTCCATGAAAGCATTGACTGTCCTTTCTTACAGCGAAATAAATGTATTAACAGCTATGTCGATTATTTTCGAAATAAAAAACACTGCGCTTTCTTTTTTTCCATCTGTCTCGTTTTCATTCAACCGCCTCTTATATACATGGTGGTCAGAAACAGTCTGAAAAGCTTGTATGGGTGTTACAGAGTAGTTGTGGTGAAAATACTTATAAAAAAAAAAGTTCTATATGTCGCCCAGTTTACGCAGTGAACTTAGCACATCAGGCCATTGCGCCAGCAAATTCAAGCGTCCCGCCAGGTGCAATTACTGCCAGTTGTTATCTTACCGGAAATGGTAGCACACGAGATTGCTCAGACTTTGGCTCGGTTTCGACCCTTTCTGCCGTTCCAAGTCCATTTTCTGTGTTGCTTTATCATTCCGTTTTAGGAAACCAACCGAAGAACACGTTTGGCGACAACGTTTCTGGCGGGGCGTTTGGACTTGCGGGTGGAACTGCCCAATTAGCTAATGTCACTGCTACTTAACTCGGAAACGTCGCCACCTATCGAAATTTTTCCCTTAAAAATTCTTTCTCAGCACAACCGACATTGCAACACCTTGCAAGCTCTTCAGACTTTTTCAGACCACTTAGTGTAGACGGTCAGCCTAACCTCCGCTGAAGAAATATCGAAGGTAGTTCAGGGACGTTCTCTAAGTATTTTTTCTTACACTCACGACCCTTTTGCGAACAACAACAATACTCACATTACTCGTCATCCCCAGGCTGGCATTCAGTACTTATCGTATCTGTCTCGGGTCTGCCTACTCGACAATGCCAACTGTACGTAAGTAGTGATAAACATCTGCATGGAAAAATTCACTGATGCAGAGTTCGTCGACTTGCAACACGCACATGGGTTCAGTGAAAGCAACAGTAGAGCGGTACAGCGACGATATGTTTAGCCGTTTCCGCAGCAGCAGCAATCAAATCACAGTATTTTTGCATTTGAGACTTAATGCATCGATCTGTGTTACACGCTGTACGTGCATGTATTTGCTTAGTACGGGATTAATCGCTGTTGTGAAGCTGTTTTCACACAAATAAGTCCAATCGAGATAACAAGCCGAACACATAATTATGTTACTACTCTGTACCGAGTCAATGGAGACCACGGGAGCCTTGCATGACCATACTAAGAGAACATCTCGGAACAACCTCAAAAAGTTTTGGACTATCCTCTATAACGTAAGTAAAACAGAATCTCGACTAGGTGTGTAGGTTAGCACAAAATAGGGATGGACGGAGGACCTTCTACATTTACAGTTACCTCTATAGTCCACAAAAGGCGTCATGGTATCTGGTGAAGGACGCTTTGTGTGCTACTGTCACTCCCCACTCACACCCTCTTTCCTGTTTCAATCACGGAAGTTGTGAGGGAAGAATAAAAGTCAGTTCTATAATTGTAGCTCCATGGTCTTCTCGCTAGACACAAGCTCATCGTACAAAAAATTTGTCACCTCCATCGAAATCATTACAAGCATCATTTAATACCGGGTAATTTCACCCTTACACTTTATAACCGTGTGTATTCGATTAAAAAATGAGTCCACTAGGTTGTGCACGTACGTCACATCCAATTTAAGCCACTCGCTGAAGATTTGATTGCACAATTCCATCGCATTGCGGGCATGGTGGCGCTTCAGTCCGGAACAGCGCGACTGCTCGGTCATGCATGTGTGTGAGGGTCTTAGATTAGTTAGGCTTAAGTAGTTCTAAGTTCTAGGTGACTTATGACCTCAGATGTTAAGTCCCATAGTGCTCAGAGCCATTTGAACCCTTTTTGCGGGCATGATGGTGTCGACGATTTACCCGCTTTTCGAACACACCGCACAGATATTCAATGGCTTTCATGTCTGGTGATTCTGCAGGCCAGTCAAGTTATTATATTGTGGTGCAGCATTCAGGAAAACAGTGATATATCCTTCCAACCTGATGAACTTTTCTGTTGTCGTCTGTATGTGTCTGGGTGACCAATAGCCTCCTGCTGGGTGACCGACTCCAAATGTTCATCGCCTGCAGTTTCCGACGCAATATTCGCTCCTTAACGGGGGTAGGGCCGCCCCCGGTAACTGAGTGGTGAGCGCGACAGAAAGTCAATCCTAAGAGCCCTGGTTCGATTCCCGGCTTGAATGGAGATTTTCTCCGCTCAGGGATTGGGTGTTGTGTTGTCCCAATCATCATCATTTCATCCCCATCGACGGGTAAGTCGCCGAAGCGGCGTCAAATCGAAAGACTTGCACACGGCGAAAGGTCTACATGACGGGAGGCGCTAGTCACACTACATTTACATTTTACGGGCGTAGGGATGGAAATTAATTCATTGCCTGCAGCGATTTTGATTCACAACCGTTGAAACGCGTCATAGGTTTCTCTTTTTTTTATCACAATTCTTACGTCGGGCTTGTGTGGCCAAGTGCGTTACACCACTCCCCCTAGAAACGTTGAGCAATTCACCGCGAAACGCCAAACAAATCCAGCAACTTCACATGCCATATGGCCATGGGCAGAACCAAACACGACTGCCTTCCGCTTTTTGCCACTCTGTCAAGTCCTTACATTAAGCACGTTTACGTACAATGTCCACTTGAAATATAAATATCTCACTGATCGCCTTCCGCAGAGGTGGGCCGATCGCTTATGAATTCATCTATGCGTGTACACAGGGGTGATTAATTGTTTGACCGGTGAGCTTACGTACAAGGAAGCAATAGATTGGTTGACTTGTTCAGAAACTTCTGCACTCGGAATCTGTTAAGAGACTGTGATATATAACATCTCTCTTGTGGCGTCCTCAATTGAGTTAGATGAGCATACCTGTGGGGCTTCCGCTCTGAATAAACAAACCTGAGACGAAAATTGCTTCTCTTTTTTGGATCTTGTTTCCCTACTAACTCCATCTGGCTTGGGTCGTACATTCACAAGCAAAAAAGACCGGTCGAACGAGGGTTTTACAAGCTATATCATTCTGGGTGGTGTCTGTTTGTTCTAAATCGTTTCTCCCTACCACTTTCGCGCAACGACGCTCTGAGCGTGTTCTTTAGGGGATTGACTAGTTTGAACCTGGGACCTGTTGCTGGTAAGGAGACGCCAGACCACACATGACATGTCGAATTCAGAAGAGTTTAGTGAGACTAGCGGTGATATAACCAAATACTTAATGATTTCAGCGTCAGCTCCACTTCACTCCCTGTAAAAGAATCTTAATACCAACTAAATTTAGTGGAAGGGGTTCAAGGCTTTACTATTTTTAGTTGTTGTTGTCTTCAGTCCTGAGACTGGTTTGATGCAGCTCTCCATGCTACTCTATCCTCTGCAAGCTTCTTCATCACCCAGTACCTACTGCAACCTACCTCCTTCTGAATCTGCTTAGTGTATTCATCTCTTGGTCTCCCTCTACGATTTTTACCCTCCACGCTGCGCTCCAATGCTAAATTTGTGATCACTTGATGCCTCAAAACATGTCCTACTAACCGATCCCTTTTTCTAGTCAAGTTGTGCCACAAACTTCTCTTCTCCCAAATCCTATTCAATATCTCCTCATTAGTTACGTGATCTATCAACCTTATCTTCAGCATTCTTCTGTAGCACCACATTTCGAAAGCTTCTATTCTCTTCTTCTCCAAACTAGTTATCGTCCATGTTTCACTTCCATACATGCCTTCACTCCAAACAAATACTTTCAGAAACGACTTCCTGATACATAAATCTATATTGGATGCTAACAAATTTCTCTTCTTCAGAAACGCTTTCCTGGCCATTGCCATTCTACATTTTATATCCTCTCTACTTCGACCATCATCAAATATTTTACTCCCTAAATAGCAAAACTAGCTTACTACTTTAAGTGTCTCATTTCTTAATCTAATTCCCTCAGCATCACCCGATTTTATTTGACTGCATTCCATTATCCTCGTTTTGCTTTTGTTGATGTTCATCTTATATCCTCCTTTTAAGACACTGTCCATTCCGTTCAACTGCTCTTCCAAGTTCTTTGCCGTCTCTGACAGAATTACAATGTCATCGGCGAACCTCAAAGTTTTATAATTCTTCTCCATGAATTTTAATACCTACTCCAAATTTTTCTTTTGTTTCCTTTACTGATTGCCCAATATACAGATTGAATAACATAGGGGAGAAGCTACAATCCTGTCTCACTCCTTTCCCAACCACTGCTTCAATTTCATGCCCCTCGACTCTAATAACTGACATCTGGTTTCTGTACAAATTGTAAATAGCCTTTCGCTCCCTGTATTTTACCCTGCCACTTTCAGAATTTGAAAGAGAGTTTTCCAGTCAACATTGTCAAAAGCTTTCTCTAAGTCTACAAATGCTAGAAACGTAGGTTTGCCTTTTCTTAATCTTTCTTCTAAGATAAGTCTTAAGGTCAGCATTGCCTCACGTGTTCCAACATTTCTACGGAATCCAAACTGATCCTCCCCGAGGTCCGCATCTACCAGTTTTTCCATTCGTCTGTAAAGAATTCGCGTTAGTATTTTGCAGCTGTGACTTATTAAACTGATTGTTCGGTAATTTTCACATCTGTCTGCTTTCTTTGGGATTGGAATTATTATATTCTTCTTGAAGTCATAGGGTATTTCGCCTGTCTCATACATCTTGCTTACCAGCTGGTAGAGTTTTGTCAGGACTGGCTCTCCCAAGGCCTTCAGTAGTTCTAATGGAATGTTGTCTACTCCGGGGTCCTTGTTTCGACTCAGGTCTTTCAGTGCTCTGTCAAACTCTTCACGCAGTATCTTATCTCCCATTTCGTTTCATCTACATCCTCATCCATTTCCATAATATTGTCCTCAAGTACATCGCCCTTGTATAAACCTTCTATATACTCCTTCCACCTTTCTGCTTTCCCTTCTTTGCTTAGAACTGGCTTTCCATCTGAGCTCTTGACGTTCATACAAATGGTTCTTTTATCTCCAAAGGTCTCTTTAATTTTCCTGTAGGCAGTATCTATCTTACCCCTAGTGAGATAAGCTTCTACATCCTTACATTTGTCCTCTAGCCATCCCTGCTTAGCCATTTGGCACTTACTGTCGATCTCAGTTTTGAGACGTTTGTATTCCTTTTTGCCTGCTTCATTTACTGCATTTTTATATTTTCTCCTTTCATCAATTAAATTCAATATTTCTTCTGTTACACAAGGATTTCTAGCAGCCCTCGTCTTTTTACCTACTTTATCCTGTGCTGCCTTCACTACTTCATCCCTCAGAGCTACCCATTCTTCTTCTATTGTATTTCTTTCCCGTATTCCTGTCAATTGTTCCCTTATGCTCTTCCTGAAACTCTGTACAACCTCTGGTTTAGTCAGTTTATCCAGGTCCCATCTCCTTAAATTCCAACATTTTTGCAGTTTCTTCAGTTTTAATCTACAGTTCATAACCAATAGATTGTGGTCAGAGTCCACATCTGCCCCTGGAAGTGTCTTACAACTTAAAACCTGGTTCCTAAATCTCTGCCTTACCATTATATAATCTTTCTGATACCTTTTAGTATCTCCAGGATTCTTCCATGTATACAACCTTCTTTTATGATTCTTGAACCAAGTGTTAGCTATGATTAAGTTATGCTCTGTGCAAAATTCTACCACACGGCTTTCTCTTTCATTTCTTAGCCCCAATCCATAATCACCTACTATGTTTCCTTCTCTCCCTTTTCCTACTCTTGAATTCCAGTCACCCATGACTATTAAATTTTCGTCTCCCTGCACTACCTGAATAATTTTTCTATCTCATCATAAATTTCATCAATTTCTTCATCATCTCCAGAGCTAGTTGGCATATAAACTTGTACTACTGTAGTAGGCATGGGCTTTGTGTCTATCTTGGCCACAATAATGCGTTCACTATTCTGTTCGTAGTAGCTTACACGCACTCCTATTTTTTTATTCATTATTAAACCTACTCCTGCATTACCCCTATTTGATTTTGTATTTATAACCCTGTATTCACCTGACCAAAAGTCTTGTTCCTCCTGCCACCGAACTTCACTAATTCCCACTATATCTAACTTTAACCTATCCATTTCCCTTTTTAAATTTTCTAACCTACCTGCCCGATTAAGGGATCTGACATTCCACGCTCTGATCCGTAGAACGCCAGTTTTCTTTCTCCTGATAACGACGTCCTCCTCAGTATTTTACCCAAGAGGACGCCATCATCATTTAATCACACAGTAAAGCTGCATGTCCTCGGGAAAAATTACGGCTGTAGTTTCCCCTTGCTTTAAGTCGTTCGCAGTACCAGCACAGCAAGGCCGTTTTGGTTAATGTTGCAAGGCCAGATCAGTCAATCATCCGGACTGTTGCCCCTGTTAGTTAGCTGGTAAAATAACGTCGAAAAAGCAGTTAAGTTTACCATTGGAAATTTTATTCTACTCACAAAACATTTTATAAATTGCACTATTGATAAAAGGGAGTCTTTTAATACAGGATGGTAAAAACCAACTGCGTTCAGCAAAAATGTGAACGAATATTCCCTGAATGGGTTTCCAAGTTCTACAATGGATCGAAGGATGACCTATGCCTTATCACATCTATAATCGAGGTTTAAATTAAGTTTCACAAAAGAGAAAACTCTCAAAATGGTCTAAAGTGACCCTCAATTATCTATAATTACTTATCTAGCTTGTCGTAAATTACAGTGGCTGATGTGGCTTCTCAATAACTATGTAACAGAAAAATCATCGCGTTTCAGATTTTAACTTCAAGTGGCAACTGTGAACACCATGAGCTTTAATTGACGATCGACACTAGTATTACGCAAAAAGGGGGTAAACAGATGAGACTTCTGCTGTTCTGAGTGAAGCTTTATGCGTTGTTATATGGCATCGCCTGCGTTCATTACCTTGTTGGTGTTCGTGAGGGGGCGGAGGCCGGCGCAGCACCCATCCAGCTCGCCGTCTCGGAACTAACTAACTTCCCCCAACTTCTCCTTACTACCATTTAGTACGCGAAAAATCTCACGCTAAAACTTGCAGCTGGCGTTGTCCTAGTGGTTAGCTGGAGATGTGGGTGTCCAATCCGTCCCTTATCGTAGGGCCTTCTAGCTTAACACGGTTCTGCTCTCGGCTTCTGTTCTCGTTTCTCCCCTCGGAACTGCGCCTGTCTCATGGTGGAAGGTGTGACATACATTTAGGCATTCTTGTGTTAGTCTGTGGTATTCCATTTGCTCACTCGTTACTCGTATTACATTGGTTAATGTAATGTCACGATTTATTCGGAGCTATGTGACATACTACTGGATTTGCATATCATGTCAGGGTTTTCATGGAAGGTGTTGGATTTGCCTGACACCTTACAAAGCTAATTCTTCGTGGGTCATTCCACTTTAAATTGTTCCGTACGCACACTCGTAATATTTATGGCTGCTCGTAGTGAATGTTCGGCGTTAGTGTTAACGTTTAATAATGACTATTTCAACTTATTTACGCACAATACGTTGCATTTGTTTGTAGAAGTTCCACTGCCAATCACTGCACCCAGCATTGGCCGAATTTCTGCTGGTTTTCCTTCATTTCCCAACAATTTTCTGGCGCTGCAACCGCCACACACCGTCAGGTGGCTTGTGGAGTGTGGATGTGGATGTAGATATATGCACAACACCATGATCTACGAACAGCCTCGTGGTGATTTTACATGTATAAATAGTGAACGGTATTGGTAATATAACACGTACCAAGTGTACGACCGAAATTAGTATTTTGACTGAAGATTTCTCTCCGTAAAGTGTGACATGTTGTGTTGAGTTTTTAGTAACTACTCAGTCCAATTATAAAACCTGTCTGATGTTCCATACCCGCTTGTTTTTTTTTTTTTTTTCATTAGAATACGGTATCGAGCACCTTCTGGAAGCCAATGAACCCTAACCACTGGTAGCTGCGATGTTCTGCGTCTCTTGAAGAAAGAGAGCGAGATGGGTTTCATACAATCGTTATTTTCCGAATCCCTGTTGAACCCCACAAAGGAAGCCGGCCGGAGTGGCCAAGCGGTTCTTGGCGCTACAGTCTGGAACCGCGCAACCGCTACGGTCGTAGGTTCGAATCCTGCCTCGGGCATGGATGTGTGTCATGTCCTTAGGTTAGTTAGGTTTACGTAGTTCTACGTTCCAGGGGACTAATGACCTCAGAAGTTCAGTCACATAGTGCTCAGAGCCATTTGAACCATTTGCACCCACACAGGAGATTTTCGGTCCTCGAAAAGGTTAGTAAACGCGGCATGAAACGTGTCACAAAACTCTACGACAGAGTGAAGTCAGCGATACGGGTGTCTGTTCGAGGATCCTTATTGAAAACAAGTATGGCGTGCGCTTGTTTCCATTCACTTTGGACGCATCGTTTCTCCAGCGACCTACAGTAGACGGCTGTTAGTAGAAGTCCAACTTTGCGCTCTTAATAATGAAACACTACACCGGCTACTCTATTTCATGCTTAACACGACGCGTTACGAGAATTTATTGTCACGTTCAATAGCAAATATTTACATAATTATTATCCGTGATTTTTGCAATGCGTTTTATGCCCTTCTTGCGCTGCAGTCATCTCTTTCATATTATAAGCTACTGTGCATTCTCCATTTGGCAAAATACCACACACACATACTTCGATTTCAGAAATGAAGAATGTGAGTGACGGTTTATGCGTGTGTGTGTGTGTGTGTGTGTGTGTGTGTGTGTGTGTGTGTGTGTGTGTGTGTGTGTGTGTGCGTGGTTTGTGGCGTAATTGAGGAGGTACAGTACCTTATGATCTCAAGAAGACGACTGCAGTGCAAGAAAGGCAGAAGAGCACGCAAGCAAAAATAACACATGTGATTCTTCAATTTCTCTAAGCGTATTTAGTAACGAAATCTCGATTGAACAGCCCGGTATGAGTGTGCATAGAACACAATAGTTCGGCAATCGGCTACGTTGTCATCATCACGTGCGCTGATGTACTGACCGGCGGTGGACCGGCGCCATGTATATATAGGACGATCCCCTTCCCGCTCCTCCCTCAGGCGCTTCCTATGAGTCGGTGCGGTCGCGCCCCGATCGCGGTCCAGGTGCAGCGTCCGTTCTCCCGCCGTCTGAGTGCTGCGTCCTAGGTCTTCTCGTTCAGGAGGGTCTGCCAGCACCACTCTCGTTATTCTTCCCTCCTCCCCCGAAGTCGGTACTCTCTGGGAAATATCGGTTTTCTTCTTAATTCCGGGTGATCGGGGGTTTCCACGTCTTGCTGAGGATGTAACAGCTGTCACGATTTAGTTGTAGCTGTCTTACTCTTATCTCTATGGCTTCTTTGATGACACAGTCCCAGTAATTGGAAGTCCGTGTCAGGACTTTGGTCATAATCCATGCTGGCGAGTTCCGACAGGCAATGTTCAGCGATTGCCGAGTTACTGGGCTGTTGCAGTAGTGTGCCGTTGATGTTCTCGGCATCGGTCCTCAATAGTACGATTGGTCTGCCCTATGTATACACTACCGCATTGGCAAGGTATCTGATGAACCCCTGATTTACTTAGACCAAGCTTGTCCTTGTGTCCTATGCACACTCTTACCAGGCTGTTCACCCGAGATTTATTTCGTCAATAATAACACAAATAACTTACGTAATATTTGGGGCTGACAACGAGCAAAATTCTCGAAAATCGTCGTGCTAAACACGAAAAACTACGTAACTCGATCAGCGTTTCACTATTTAAATTATGGGTGACACATTCGCAGGGTTTCAATAAATGTCGATCATGATGAATGAAATCAAGAGCTGCAAGTTCAACTTGTTTCTGTGTGTAGAATCGTATAGGTATCCCATTAGGCGCTGTCACTTTTCCTCTATTCGTTTTTTATTCCGCAGTCACTTATTTCGACACATGGAGGACTTACACACGCACACATTCACACACATTTTTGTTTTATTTCTGTCAGAACAGTGAACGTTATTTTCTCAGCTTCGGTCAAAGTTTTCGACACGTTTCCCTTGGTCATCAGGAGAATGCCGGAACTGGAAATAATCTTCAGACTATACACAAATGGGACGTCTTTGCCCCACTCCCAGTCCACTGGGATATCTTGCTAAAAGAAACAACGTTCTACAACATCTCTCCCAAGTGACAGAAGAAGGTAACGAAAGATGTGGAATTAAAATCGCAGTGAAACGTTCTAAAAAAAAATTTACTATTGCAACCTACTCCCGTCATCTTGCGTAAAGAAGAAATATGATTAGTCTTGAACATACACTACTGGCCATTAAAATTGCTAGAAATGCAAATGATAAACGGGTATTCATTGGACAAATATATTATACTAGAACTGACATGTGATTACATTTCCACGCAATTTGGGTTCATAGATCCTGAGAAATCAGTACACAGAACAACCACCTCTGGCCGTAATGACGGCCTTGATACCCCCGGGCATTGAGTCAAACAGAGCTTGGATGGCGTGTACAGGTACAGCTGCCCATGCAGCTTCAACACGATACCACAGTTCATCAAGATTATTGACTGGCGTATTGTGACGAGCCAGTTGCTGGGCCATCATTGAGCAGACGTTTTCTATTGGTGAGAGATCTGGAAAATGTGCTGGCCAAAGCAGCAGTCGAACATTTTCTGTATCCAGAAAGGCCCGTACAGGACCTGCAACATGCGGTCGTGCATTATCCTGATTAAATGTAGAGTTTCGCAGGGATCGAATGAAGGGTAGAACCACAGGTCGTTAGAAATCTGAAATGTAACGTCCACTGATCAAAGTGCCGTCAATGCGAACGAGAGGTGACGGAGACGTGTAAGCAATGGCACCCCATACCATCACGCCGTGTGATGCGTCAGTATGGCAATGACGAATACACGTTTCCAATGTGCGTTCATTGCGATGCCACCAAACACGGATGCAGTCATCATGATGCTGTAAACAGAACCTGGATTCATCCGAAAAAATTACGTTTTGCCTTTCGCTCACCCAGGTTCGTCGTTAAGTACACTATCGCAGGCGCTCCAGTCTGTGATGCAGCGTCAAGGGTAACTGCAGCCATGGTCTCCGAGCTGATAGTCCATGCTGCTGAAAACTTCGTCGAACTGTTCGTGCAGGTGGTTGTTGTCTTGCTAACGTCCCCATCTGTTGACTCAGAGACCGAGACGTGGCTGCACGATTCGTTACAGCCATGCGGATGGTACGCATTTCTCCTCCTTACACGAGGCATCACAACAACGTTTCACCAGGTAACGCCGGTCAACTACTGTTTGTGTATGAGAAATCGGTTGGAAACTTTCGTCATGTCAGCATCTACATCTACATGACTACTCTGCAATTCACATTTAAGTGCTTGGCAGAGGGTTCATCGAACCACAATCTTACTATCTCTCTACTATGCCACTCCCGAACAGCGAGCGGGAAAAACGAACACCTAAACCTTTCTGTTCGAGCTCTGATTTCTCTTATTTTATTTTGATGATCATTCCTACCTATGTAGGTTGGGCTCAACAAAATATTTTCGCATTCGGAAGAGAAAGTTGGTGACTGATATTTCGTAAAAAGGTCTCGCCGCGATGAAAAACGTCTATGCTGTAATGACTTCCATCCCAACTCGTGTATCATATCTGCCACACTCTCTCCCCTATAACGCGATAATACAAAACGAGCTGCCCTTTTTTGCACCCTTTCGATGTCCTCCGTCAGTCCCACCTGGTAAGGATCCCACACCGCGCAGCAATATTCTAACAGAGGACGAACGAGTGTAGTGTAAGCTGTCTCTTTAGTGGACTTGTTGCATCTTCTAAGTGTCCTGCCAATGAAACGCAACCTTTGGCTCGCCTTCCCGACAATATTATCTATGTGGTCCTTCCAACTGAAGTTGTTCGTAATTTTAACACCCAGGTACTTAGTTGAATTGACAGCCTTGAGAATTGTACTATTTATCGAGTAATCGAATTCCAACGGATTTCTTTTGGAACTCATGTGGATCATCTCACACTTTTCGTTATTTAGCGTCAACTGCCACCTGACACACCATACAGCAATCTTTTCTAAATCGCTTTGCAACTGATACTGGTCTTCGGATGACCTTACTAGACGGTAAATTACAGCATCATCTGCGTACAGTCTAAGAGAACTGCTCAGATTGTCACCCAGGTCATTTATATAGATCAGGAACAGTAGAGGTCCCAGGACGCTTCCCTGGGGAACACCTGATATCACTTCAGTTTTACTCGATGATTTGCCGTCTATTACTACGAACTGCGACCTTCCTGACAGGAAATCACGAATCCAGTCGCACAACTGAGACGATACCCCATAGCTCCGCAGCTTGATTAGAAGTCGCTTGTGAGGAACGGTGTCAAAAGCTTTCCGGAAATCTAGAAATACGTAATCAACTTGAGATCCCCGATAGCGGCCATTACTTCGTGCGAATAAAGAGCTAGCTGCGTTGCACAAGAGCGATGTTTTCTGAAGCCACGCTGATTACGTGTCAATAGATCGTTGTTGTTGGTGTCACCACCAGTAGTGTACTTTCGACATCGAGGTCATTAGAGACGGAGCACATATTCGGGCTGATTCAAGGATGTGGAAGGAAATCAGCCGTGCACTTTTAAATTCCAGCATTTACCTGCAGCGATTTAGGGAAGTCACGGAAAACCTATATGCGGATGGCCTGAAGCTGATATGAACCGTCGTCCTCCAGAATGCGTGTCCAGTGTGCTAAGGACTGAGCCACCTCTTTCGGTCCCATCCCGAATGCGACACCACAGTGCTAACCACCGAGCCTCATCAGTCGCTCCCATCTCACGTTTCCTGCCGCCACGGTCACTGAGCATCTGGCAGATGGCTTCGCTCCGCCTGCTGACTGAGCTTAAGACCAGAACTTGACAGGAGTTTTCTGTCCGCGAGTGGAACGGATTGCGATGCCCCCCTCCGAACGCACACCTCTTGCAGCGGGTGGTCACGTGTCGGGCGCCGCGCACTGCGCCGGCGGCTGCACGGCTCGCCTCAGCTGTCAGACGCACGCGTCGTGCGGAGAGCTCGTCCCGGCGCTGCGCAGACAATGGCCGTCTTTCCCAGGCGGGCGGCGCCGCGTCCTCGGCGACAAAGACCTGCTGAAACTCCGCCGCAGGCAGCCTCCTCCGCTCTCTACTTGTACGACACGCCACTCAGCCGAAAGCTTTCCTCTTTCCTTTGTGCGAGAAAACTCGATAACGATCACGCGAATTCCCCGTATAAGCCCTCGAGACACCGGTTCCACAAGCGAATTAGCCTTTGTTCGTTTCCAGCGTAAGAGACCCGTGTATTTCTTTCGACATTTACGTCTAAAACCGCCACGACGTCGTAGTTACACAGCCAAGGAAACAATATCAGCTCGATCTCATATTTCAAGGAGAAAAAAAAAACACTTGCAAGAGAAAAAAAAACACGCTTGTAACATACGCGCCCTACAATCTACCCAGCGCGAGATTTTGGACCATAATTGTGACGGTATTTGGCTATGACCTTCCGAATGTACAGATCTTAAACTTGTCTGTCACTCGCTCTGTCCCACTGTAGCAACCTACACTACTGGCCATTAAAATCTCTACACCAAGAAGAAATGCAGATGATAAACGGAAATTCACTGGACTAATATATTACAGTAGAACTGACATATGATTACATTTTCACGCAATTACGCTGCATAGATCCTGAGAAATCAGTACCCAGAACAACCACATTTGGCCTTAATAACAGCCCTGATACGCCTGGGCATTACGTCAAACAGAGCTTGGATGGCGTGTACAGGTACAGCTGCCCATGCACCTTCAACACGATACTAAGAGTACTGACTGACGTATTATGACGAGCCAGTTACTCGGCCACCATTGACCAGACTTTTCAATTGGTGAGAGATCTGGAGAATGTGCTGGAGAGGCCAGCAGTCGAACATTTTCTGTATCCATAAAGGCTCGTACAGGACCTGCAACATGCGGTCGTGCATTATCCTGCTGAAATGTAGGGTTTCGCAGGGATCGAATGAAGGGTAGAGCCAGCGGTCGTAACACATCTGAAATGAAACGCCCACCGTTCAAAGTGCCGTCGAAGCGAACAAGAGGTGACCGAGACGTGTAACCAATGGCACCCCATACCGTCACGCCGGGTGATACGCCAGTATGGCGATGACGAATACACGCTTCCAATGTGCGTTCACCGCGATGTCGCCAAACACGGATGCGACCATGATGATGCTGTAAACAGAACCTGGATTCATCCGTAAAAATAACGTTTTGCCATTCGTGCACCAAGGTTCTTCGTTTGAGTACACCATCGCAGGCGCTCGTGTCTGTCAAGCAGCGTCAAGGATAACCTCTGCAATGGTCTCCGAGCTGTTAGTCCATGCCGCTGCAAACGTCGGCGAACTATTCGTACAGATTTTTGTTGTCTTGCTAACGTCCCCACCTGTTGACTCAGGGATCGAGACTTGGCTGCACGATCCGTTACAGCCATGCGAATAAAAAAAATGGCTCTGAGCACTATGGGACTCAACTGCTGTGGTCATTAGCCCCATAGAACTTAGAACTACTTAAACCTAACTAACCTAAGGACATCACACACATCCATGCCCGAGGCAGGATTCGAACCTGCGACAGTAGCAGTCGCACCGATTCCATATTCTGCTAACAGTAATTGGATCTCGGCCAATGCGAGCAGCAACGTCGCGATACGATGAACCACAATCGCGATAGGCCACCGGCACCAACCTTGTGTGAATGTTCAGAAAAGCTAATCATGTGCATATCAAACCGTCTTCTTCTTGTCGGTTATATTTCACGTCTGTAGCAAGTCATCCTCGTAGTGTAGCAATTTTAATGGTCAGTAGTGTAATTCCCGATTGCAAAGTACTGTACGGTGAAGTGACATCCAGAGCCCCCTTTTTCGAGCTGTCCATAATCTTCTTCAAACCGGTCGCGAACAACTGCGGCCCGGCGACGTGGCGTATTATCATCCATAATAATTCCGTCGTGGTCTGGGAACAAAAAGTCCATTACGACTGCAAACGGTCTCCAAGTAGCCGAACATAACCACTTCCAAACAATTATCGGTTCAATTGAACCAGAGTACGCTGTCCATTCCATGTCAATACAGCTCACACAGCTTGCGCAGTGTCTTGTTGAGAACTTGGGTCACGACTCCTTAGGGTCTGCGCCACACTCGAACCATACCTTCAGCTATTCCAACTCAAACCGGGACTTTTCTGACCCTCCACAATCGTCCATGTTTCTATCGATGTCGTCACGACCTCACGAGAGGCGCTACAGGCGATGTCACGCTGTTAGCTAGAGAATTCGCGTCAGACATCTGCTGCCTTAGCCAATTAATGCCAGATTTCGCCACACTGTCCCAACGGATATATATTCGTCGTATGTCCCACATCGATTTCTGTGGCTATTTCACGCATGTTGCTTGTTCGTCAGCACTGAAGAATCTACGTGTACGCCTGCTCTCTGTCGTTATGTGAAGATCGTTGCCTACTTTGTTGTCCGTGGTAAGAGATAACGCCTGAAATTTGATATTCTTGGCACACTCTTGACACTGTGGATCTCAGAATATTGAATTCCCTAACAATTTCCGAAACGGAGTACCCCATACTTCTAACTCCAGCCACCATTCCGCGTACAAAGTCTGTTAGCCCCATCGCGCGGCCATTATCATTCGGCAACCTTTCCAAATGAATCACCTGAGTACAAATGACAGCTCCGTCAATGCGCCGCCATTCCATACTTTGTGTATGGGATACTACCGCCATCTGTACAAGTGCATATAACTATCTCAGGACTTCTGTCACCTCATTCTATGTCAATCTCAAGCATATATACGTTGAATATTACTTTGACAGTTTTCTCAATTAATGTTCTATAGCTATATAGACGCTTTAAGGTCAAAATTAAAAACTTAAGCAGCTGACCAATTATTATGAAATGGAGTTAATGATTTTAGAGCTACAGTTTAGTCATGGCAATGAAGCTTGAGAATAGGACAGCCCCTGCAAATGCACTTTACTTCAAAAGTGCCAACTCTAAAATGCATACAGACCACCCATTACTGCGGCGTTAATATTACGCTACTTCTTTAACGGCACGTTAATTCCTTACTGCAGTGATCACTTCAACCATCACCTGTCGGTAGGTGATGGCTGAAGTGATCACTGTAGCAAATATCTAGTAATACCAGTATTGCTGGCCCCTATTATGATCACAGGCGAGGTACATTCTTCCTACACGTTAGTCAGGGGCCTGCATATGGCGTAGTAAAATCTGAAACTGGTTTCCAAATAAAATAAGGTTGATAAGGATGTTTAATTTGACATGCTCTATCGAACAGCCGAGTCCCGCAACCATCTCTAAAAAGATGTACATACAGAGACGTTTCCAACTTTCGTTCTTGACTTGTTGTCTTAAACCTCTGATGTAAGGAGAAGATGGTGCCAGTACTATGATTTTATCTAATTTAGTACAGAATTATTTAAAGCTTTGGGTACTGGTGCTGATGGACAGAGCGCAAGCGACCACCGTGTCATCCTCTGCCAATGTCTTCACTGCATTTAGTGGGAACCGGCGTGGGGTCAGGACACAACTCTATCAGCCGTTGTCAGTTTTCTCGAACTTAGTGTTCAAATGTGTGTGAATTCTAAGGGACCAAACTGCTTAGGTCATCGGTCCCTAGACTTACACACTACTTAACCTAACTTTAACTTACACTAAGAACAACACACACACCCATTCCCGAGGGAGGACTCCAACCTCCGGCGGGAGGGGCTACGCAGTCCGTGACATGACGACTCAAAACGCGCGGCCGCTACGCGCGGCCTCAATCTCGGAGCTGAAAATTCTCACTCAGGTAGTAGGTGGTTGCAATTAAAGTGCTTCTACTCACAGAGGTCCAGTAAGGGCTGTAATTATCGTATGGCAGCCAAAGTTGGTGGATATGTTAATGCATTAATGCGGAACCAATTTGTGCTGAAAAACATTTATTCCAATTTTGGCCATCGGGTGTAAATCCGGCGCTGTACACTGTTCATTTGACGGTCTGGCATCCACACTGTCTTTTGACGAGCCATAACGAGAGTGAATCATATGGCTGTCGAGAACAGATATTGTGCGCTGTTAGTGGATCTGTTTCATATGAACAGCAGCAAAAACGGTGCTGCATTGAGAGAGTATTGCTGACCGAAAAGTCTGAGGAGAGACCCGATGTCATTAAATGGTTTAGAGAAAATGATAATTAAATTGGAAAACTCGGGTTAGTTCGGTATAGCGCCTGGAAAGGAAGACAACCTATCCCTATGGATAATATTGAGGAGGTTGCTGTTGTTGTAACTGATCACGAAGCACATTCTCCGGGCAGTCTCAAAGGAGGCCTTTATTTGGGACACGTTCGGTCTCTGCCTGATCTGGAGGCTGTCGAGAAAAACGGTGCCCCACAGGAACACGTAGCTCAGATTCTACCGGAACTGTTGATCACGTCGTTTTACCGGTGCAGCATCTCGATGTCTCTGGTGTTCACAATGAACAAATTGCGTAAGCGGCTGCTAATAATGAAATCGACATTATACTTTTCTTACTAGTGATCTTTTTTATCTACGTACCGTTTCTAATTAATGACGTATGGAAACATTTTGTAAATCGTTCCTGGATTTTTCAGCGTAAAACGGTTCCGTATTAACGCTTTAGCATATCCACCAAGTTTCGCTGCCATTCGATAATTACAGCCCACAGTGAACCTCTGTGAGTAATTATAACCACTTATAAGCTCCTCAATTGGCATTAAGAGGCGCCGGCCGCGGTGGCCGTGCAGTTCTGGCACTGCAGCCCGGAACCGCGGGACTGCTACGGTAGCAGGTTCGAATCCTGCCTCGGGCATGGGTGTGTGTGATGTCTAAGTAGTTCTAAGTTCTAGGGGACTTATGACATAAGGTGTTTAGTCCCATAGTGCTCAGAGCCATTACGAGGCTGAGTGCACTCCGTTCCAGTTTTCCCATCCGCTGGGAACAAAGATGTTCTTAGTAGTCTGGTATATTACGACCAAAGACATAGAATTCCACAGAGAGCCGCAATACCACGACCATAGTGAAGCAAACTGAACAACCCCCCGCCACGTTTTATGTAGTCAAAACAAAGGGGCGTGTTAAGTGATGGAGTGTAAGGAAATTAAGAAATATCTTTCAAATCTCAGCGTTTATCAGATAAAAAACGAATAGAAAATAATTACTAACAAAATACAGTTGACTGTGATGATGTTTTCGATGTACTGTCATTGGCGTGAATCTCTTGTAACACCTTTCCTTCTATGAGTAGACGACTATGCATTTTTTTCTGGTTTTTGCAGGTGACTTGAAAAATCGAAAACTCTAGGTACAGCACGGTTACATAATCGCCTTTTGTCATTCACTTCCTACATAAATTCGTCTTCAAAATGTGAAGAACAAATGCGGATGTGTTCTGTCGGAAACAAATTTTCTCGCACATCGGAATACCCAGGTTTTCGTCAGCAGCTTATTTTTCAGTGGAAACTAGGGCCAAATAAGGAATCCACATATTCACTTCAAATTAAACGGTAAAAAGTTCCTACTGTGCTGGTGTATAAGAGAAATGCATAAGGCCACTACCAGATAATACTTTTAAACAGTACTTGGTTGAAATAAGAAATATTCGTAGATTCATTGCCTCTGTGAACGCAATTACTTGCTATGCAAACGGCTGGCATTACTTCGAAAACATATTCTGCAATCGCCTGTCTTATAAAGTCACACACGAACGCTTTCGCTTACAAACCAACTGTAGAATGACTGCACAAGGCATGGTGAGTAACAGTACAGCGTGGTACTGCAAGCAGCACTGATTAACCTGCCACTTTGGTTAAGATGGGCATTACCATTAATAAATACAAAGTTGATCCAACGGTGTCTATAAATATGTAACATAAACTATCAGAAATAATCTTACATTAGACTGTAAGCCAAAATTTCATTCAACTACTATACGTCGCCGCCCCATGGAAAAGTACCTTGAGCGTATTGGCTGTTAATCCCTAGTGAAATGTAACGTTAACTGCGGCTTACAACTAGCGCACAATACACCTTTAGCAAAATTACAATTTAGAAAAAAGTTTCCAGGAACATTCTCATAACGGTACATCGGTTTATAGCATCATACTTTAATTTAAAACTTTTCCAAGAGACGTAATAAGCTGTATTCTCATGTTAAAGCCACTTCAGGAACATCTCCGGATTAGCGATAGTAATGCCCATGTCTGCACATAGTGAGGTTTATTAAAGGGAGATTGTGCTACAGACTTATACGCTGTAAATTGTTTTAAAGCCAGCAGCGCTATGTTAGCTGCCCCAAACTTTTGCAGATCCTTGTCTACGATTGCTTCTGGTTCTTAATTTCCGTCGTGTGCACGTAATAGTTGTTTCAAGTACTCAATGTTAATGAGCCTTCCTAAAAAACACAGACATTTTCTAATCTTACGTACATATTTAATGTAGTAATATGGCTCATTTGGTCTTGTTAAGGCTACTTTCTTTCTGTTATATGTTTCGAACAACAAAGAATGGGAGTATGTGATATGACAAGACTGCTTTTCAGCTTCTTCCTCAGTACCGACTGAAAAAACTGAAGTTCAGTGTATGTCTTTTCCGGAAAATGCTAAGAACATACACAGCCGGAAAAAATATTAGTACACCTCGAAAGATGACGCCAGTTTTGTTCCGATAATGGCATATGCCACCTGGGTGATGTCAGGGTCCGGTTCCCGGTTGGGTGAGAGATTTTCCCCGCTCAGGGACTGGGTGTTGCGTTGTCCTCATCATCATTTCATCCCCATCGACACGCAAGTCGCCAACGTGGCGTCAACTCGAAAGACTTGCACCTGGCGAACGGTCTGCCGACGGGAGGACTTACCCACACGGCATTTCCATTTACCTAGGGGATAACAGATGTGCTGATAATGCCTGCAACGTCGTCCGCCAACAGATAACGTAGGGGCATACCAGAGCTCCATCTGTGTCTACCATTTAACAGGAAATGCTCACAGCCAGAAAGCTCAGCGTCGTGCAGATGTGAGAAGCACGCAGGCAACCACGCCACGGAGATGCACTCGCTTCCGACCGCCCACAGAGCACGTTTGAAAGGGTCAAGTCGTGGCATTCCTAGTGGTGGGGTGGTACTTTCGGAGAATTGCTGGACGTCCTGCGTCGGTTCTGCAAACGATACTGGTATTCGTGATCACGTGAACATTCTCATACTCATAGGCTAGATTCTGGACGTCCATGCAGCACAGACACCCGCCATTATCGTCATATTGCAAGGGCAGCAGTGGCGAACCGTACAGATACCACTGCACAGGTGAGAAAGCAAGTGGCCCCAGACGTGTCAACACGTACTGTAACCGTAACGATATGGATATTAGCAGTGGAACTCTGTCACGCACGTCCAGTGGCGGATTTACATACAGGCCCACTAGGCACGGCCCTAGAGGCGACACCTAAGGGGGGAGGGGGGATGGCATTTCTTGCTCTGTACTCATTTTACCTTTTACGCTTTAAAATAAATGCGCTTACAACCGAAAAGAAATTTTAATATTGTTAAATAACTTTCTAGTTTATGTAAGTCTTAAGAACGAAATCCGACAGTAAAAGCTAGGAAATATACATAGTTTACTGGGTGACTAAATGGAAATTTAACGTAGGGTATCTGTCTGGTATCATCTTCACGATTATTCAAAATATTTTGAAGTAAGCTGTCAGGCGGCAGTCTACAATACAATGTTGGAAACGTTATTATCCCGAGAATGTTGTCGGCGTCTGCTGAACCCTTCCATATTTTTCCAGTGAAAATACCGGGATCCCTGAAAATCCCTGGTAAACTAACCAGCAGTTTCTTAAATTCTGTAACATGTGTGGGCCTCAGTATGTAAAACCCGATTCAACTTAAATTTCTTGTAGAAATTACATGAAAGTATAAAGTCAACGCTCCATTACTATAATTAATGTGAAAGCTCTTTGGCCTTCAATATCTGATCTTTGACTTAATGACACCCGTTTAACAAAACATATGTTTATACAAAAAGACCACAAGCGCAATATCTAATAATATGTGAAATACACTTCACAACAGTTTAAAAAATTTATTTATTTATTTATTTATTTACTTTTATGGCGAAAGAAGAAGAAGAAACTTTCGTTATTTTCATTTATTGCGCTGCAGCATACACGATATCAAAAGTTCCCACTCTGTGTAATCGAATGGTACGTGGCAACGCAAATAGTACATTAAACTTCCTTCCTAAGCATTTTTCCTTCAAGGAAAGGTTATTTTTATTTTATGTTGGAACAAAATGTGCATTTGCGTATAGACATAGCAGTGTTAACACAAATGACAGCACACCACATCAACTGCCAACAAGACTACTTCATCTTTGTAGACTGTCTTCTCTGCCCACAGAAATAGCTAAAATGTTATAAGAATAAGTGGGATAAAAGTCGATTCAGAACACCTCACAGCAACAAATCGTAAGCATTATTTGTTTTCTAAATTACAAAGAAAATGCCAAGAATGTTCAGAACATATTTGCGTCCCAGCTAAAATCTCGGCGACGCGGGAAAAAGAAGCCAAAAAAGGGAATATCCCGTTTTCTTTACGAGACGAATTGCAGCCGGCTGGTGAGCTTCTACTGTTCACTGACAACAGAAAAACAAGCGACTATGAAATTACATTATTCAACATTGTTGTTCTTTCATAGCACAGTTCGTCGAGTAATCAGAGTTGGTCAGTTCATCGCTCCGTGTTTAAAGGAAAAATCTTTGTACTCGTGTGTCGTGTTTAAAGTAAAAAGCTTTGTGTTTATGTGCGGTGTACTACGAGTCGGGCTGGATGCAGTCTTTCTTTCTTCCCTTTTACAATTTTTTTCTTTTATGTTGGCTGTTGGTTGACAATTTTGTAAGTGCCTTAACATGAATAACAGTGAAAAACGCAAATGTGAAAAATTCCAGAGCAGATAAATATTTCGCAAAAAATGTTGCTGGTCCGACTTCGAGTTCAAGTAGAACGAATGATATTACTGACACTGCAGCTGTTGTAAAAGAATAAATACCGACGAAACAAAAGTTTAAAATGAAGAAAAGCAAACTGTTCCTGATTTAGAGTTTCACGAAAAACTGTCAAGTCAGACATGACAAAAAGATATAACCTCGTTAGTGATGATCCCACAGAATGGTGTGTCAATGAATCAACTATCGACGTTCTGTTACAATGTAGCATTAATGAAAACTGTAACGGTGATTTTTGTAATAGAAGATAAATAGGCGATAAAACCGGATATTTGAACATAAATGTATTTTACCGCAATTATTAAATGAAATGGTGAATCAACTTTGAGTGAGTTTCTAGTGTACTCCTGTAGCAACGTTTTTTTTTTTTTTTTTTTTTTTTGTTTTTTCACCATGTAAATTGTTCGGAGGTAAGGCCCTATTGCTACTAATTGTATAGAAGATTGGAAAAATATTTCTAATAAATTATCTCGTTATGAGAAAATTGTGTTATCACTCTTAACAAGAAAAAAGTCACGTGGAACAATAGATACCCATTTCGAGGCATATGTTGAGACAGGAAAAATGTACTGGCGCAGTGTGTTGAAAAGGGTGTTTGCAATAGTGAAGAAGCTAACAAGTCGTGGACTTCCCCTACGTGGATTCATTACATAATGCTCAGCTTACGATGTCTCTTTAACTTATAGTCGAGTTTGAACCTTTTCTCGCAGAGTATATTGAAGGTATGGAAATCCATGGCAGGGACACACATGTTATCTTTCTTCAACAAACTGTGATGAAATACTAGAGCTTTCTGAACGAATAACAAGAATTATCATAAGTGAAATAAAACAGGCCAAATATTTCTCTATACTAGCAGATTCTACTCCTGACATTTCACATATTCGTCAATAATCTTTCATATTAAGATATGTGAACGAGAATGGTGAACCTGTTGAACGGACAAAAGTCCGAAAACTTAGATGAGGCCGTTCTAAAAGTCCTGTCTACAAATTCCACTGATATTACTGACTATAGAGGCCAGTCAATGGACAACGTAAGCAATATGTCACGAACCTACACTGGTTTGCACTGACGCGTTAAACAACGAAATCCGAAAGAGCGTTATGTCCCTTGTGCAGCACATACTTTGAAATTAGTTGGCACTAGTGCTGCAAGCTGTTGTCAGGAAACATGTTTAATTTTCAGTGCAGTGCAAAACCTTACTGAATTTTTCTCTGCTTGTACACTTCTTTCTTTCATGAAACCACGAAGCAAAACGCTAAGAGTTGGTCAGCAAGAGAGAAAGCGTGTGTAAGTCTGTAAGAAAACTGGAATGCCATTATCAATGCCCTCACACATAATGCCAATAACACGTTTGAGAAACCGCTTGTGCGAAATGAGGCTTCAGCTTTATTGAATCAACAGTACTCATAATGACAGTTTGGAAGGATATACACCAGAGGTTTTTATAGCATAAATCTGAAATTGCAGACTGTAAATACACAGGGTGAGTAATAAATGAGGAAAAATATGCCGAGGAGCGCATGCAGATAAGCGTAACACGTGACGCACCGTTGTCAATTTCGTTCTCCTCTGTGTACTGTGTTCGTAAAAAAAAAACACCTGTTAACCATTGAACGAGACACCGACGAGCCTCACGATCACGACATGTCATTCACCCGTGGATACGACACATGACACACCAATGAGCTGATGTGTATCTACCAGCGTTTGAAATATACGAGAAACAGCAAATACCATCGTAATGTATGTGAAATTGTATCAGAACTTGTGAATCACGCGTTTAGGGCGGTAAAAGAGTGTACAGTCTCATGTTAGGGAACGTGTGTCCTATAAGCGGAAAGAGTGCTCAACGGGGAAAGTAAAACCGCTGCGTGCATGACATGTTTACAGCACCTCTGCGTTGCTCACTCTGCCCGATACTCGACATGACGACAGCTGCTAACGGCCGGGTCGCAGTGTTACTACAGTACCATGGTAAGTTTCACAAACGTGGAATGCGCCGACATGCACCTCACCTACGGGCTTGCAGGTGGAAGAGCTGACGTTGCAAGGCAATTGTATCACGAGACGTTACCTATCCGGCGCTTTCCATCCGCAAAAACTTTACTCTGTGGACAGGCACTTGAGAGGGTATGGTGCATGTGTAGCACCTCCAGGATTTAGTGTTTGTGGCCGACCGTCGACGTATGAGGTGCATTCAAGTTCTAAGGCCTCCGATTTTTTTCTCCGGACTGGAAGAAGATAGAAACATGCACATTATTTTAAAATGAGGCCGCGTTCATTAACAATACGTCCCAGAGATTGCAGCACCGTACGGCAGATGGAATTTTACCGCCAGCGGCGAGAATGAGAACTGTTTTAAATACTTCAAATGGCGACGTTTTACTTACTTGAACAGCGTGCAGTCATTCGTTTTCTGAATTTGCGTGGTGTGAAACCAATTGAAATTCATCGACAGTTGAAGGACACATGTGGTGATGGAGTTATGGATGTGCCGAAAGTGCGTTCGTGGGTGCGACAGTTTAATGAAGGCAGAACATCGTGGGACAACAAACCGAAACAACCCCGGGCTCGCACACGTCGGTCGGACGACATGATCGAGAAAGTGGAGAGAATGGTGTTGGGGGATCGCCGAATGACTGTTGAACAGATCGCCTCCAGAGTTGGCATTTATGTGGGTTCTGTGAACACAATCCTGCATGACGACCTGAAAATGCGAAAAGTGTCATCCAGGTGGGTGCCACGAATGATAACCAACGACCACATGGCTGCCCGTGTGGCATGTTGCCAAGAAATGTTGACGCGCAACGACAGCATGAATGGGACTGTCTTTTCGTCGGTTGTGACAATGGATGAGACGTGGATGCCATTTTTCAATCCAGAAACAAAGCGCCAGCCAACTCAATGGAAGCACACAGATTCACCGCCACCAAAAAAATTCAGGTAACCGCCAGTGCTGAAAAAATGATGGTGTTCACGTTCTGGGACAGCGAGTGCGTAATCCTTACCCATTGCGTTCCAAAGGGCACTACGGTAACAGGTGCATCCTACGAAAATGTTTTGAAGAACAAATTCCTCCCTGCACTGCAACAAAAACGTCCGGGAAGGGCTGCGCGTGTGCTGTTTCACCAAGACAACGCACATGTACATCGAGCTAACGTTACGCAACAGTTTCTTCGTGATAACAATTTTTAAGCGATTCCTCATGCTCCCTACTCACCTGACCTGGCTACTAGTGATTTTTGGTTTTTTACAACAATGAAAGACACTCTCCGTGGCCGCACATTCACCAGCCGTGCTGCTATTACCTCTACGATTTTCCAGTGGTCAAAACAGACTCATAAAGAAGCCTTCGCCACTGCCATGGAATCATGGCGTCAGCGTTGTGAAAATGTGTACGTCTGCAGGGCGATTACATCGAGAAGTAACGCCAGTTTCATCGATTGCGGGTGAGTAGTTAATTAGAAAACAAAATCGGAGGCCTTAGAACTTGAATGCACCTCGTACAATGCGAATGACGAAGAAAAAGTGTTACAAACTGTTGCGGAGGACCGAACAATTAGCACATAGTCTCTCGCCACTGCGGTCGGAATCTCACAATCTACTGTTATGCGAGTACTCCATAGAAACAATTACCATCTCTTTCACATGCAGAAGGTACAGGCATTATTGCCGGAAGACTACCAGAGGAGGCTGGACTTCTGTAACTTTATCCAACGGCGTGAGACCCACGACCAGAATTTTTCACGAACAATACTGTTCACCGACGAGGCTTATTTCACGAAGGATGGTGTAGTGAATTCGCATTATTGGCACGAGCGGACAGAAGAAAACTTCCATAGAACAGTGATACGAGGGTATCAACAGCGATGCGGTGTCAATATCTGGTGTGGTATTATTGATCGCCATCTCGTAGTTCCACATGTGCTGCCACAAAAGCTTACATGAGAGCGGTCTGTGCATTTCCTGGATGCTACATGTTGTGGTTGGCAGGAGAGCCAACCGTGATTTTCTAAAGGAGGCCGAAATGCACGCGTCTCAGCTCACGCAGGCTGGCGTGAGGTGTGGAACATGACAAGGGAATTAGAATTGAGAAAAACGGACGAAGCTGGTGGAATACTTAACTTTAATCCATTAATGGAGAACGTCGCTCTTTATGGTACATGATTCACAATATCAATAGTACGGATACTGGCGCCTTTCTAGGTCGTAGCAAATGACGTAGCTGAAGGCTATGCTAACTATCGTCTCGGCAAATGAGAGCGTAGAAGTCAGTGAACCATCGCTAGCAAAGTCGGCTGTACAACTGGGGCGAGTGCTAGGAAGTCCCTCTAGACCTGCCGTGTGGCGGCGCTCGGTCTGCAGTCACTGATAGTGGCGACACGCGGGTCCGACGTATACTAACGGACCGCGGCCGATTTAAAGGCTACCACCTAGCAAGTGTGGTGTCTGGCGGTGACACCACATTCCTCCCCCGCAAATCGGCGTACGGTTGTGGCATAAGGCTTCCGCCCGCCGCGCGGAGGACCGCATGTTGACGTATGCGACGAGGTGGGGAGCCTAACAACAGGCGAGGCTGTGCCACCCGCACCCTGCCATTCGGACCTCGGGGAGCTAGGAAACGCCTGAAAACCTGCTCCAGGGTGCACGCCAACATGCGGTGTATGCGCCCGTAGAGAGGCAGGAGGGGCCGAAGGGGCGACCTCCATCGAGCCGGGGCACCCGACGGGCGAAGACGACATATGGTCCGGAGTGGGCAAGAGTTCCATGTCGGAGGACAACTGGTCACGGGAAGCGATCGGCGGCGCGTGACCCAGGGAAGCGCCCGGCGGTTGCAGCGACGCGTCCACTGCGAGCGTCGCCAGCGGGAGAACAGGTGGCGGCGGCGATAGCGGCGGCGCGTCGCCATGGGGCAAAACGGAAGGCAGCGTCGGTAACACCTGGGGCTGAGGCGAGCCAGTAGATGGGTCCCCGGGGAGCTGAGCGGACGGCACCGTCGCTGAAAGCAGACGGCCAGCGGCAGATCCCGTGCGACGACAGAGGCGCAGCTGGTTGAGATGCCGGCGCACCTCACCAAAGGCCCCCAAAACCAGATACATAGCGCGTCCGAGGCAGCGAAGAATGCGCCCTTCGAGCCAATGCCGTGAAACTCGGTAGTGGCGATAGTAGACAACGTCGCCTGGAGCAAAAGCAGGTGCCTGCCGCTGCACAGGAACTTGATGCGGCGGATGTAGCAAAGACATCAAGGTTCGATGAGGGCGACCGTGGAGAGCGACCATCGCGAGGCTGAGAGCGATACGAGGTCAAAAAGCAACAACGCGTCCTCCCGAGAATGCGACTCTTTCAGTTTCAACATCTGTGACTTGAAAGTCCTGACCAATCGTTCAGCGGCACCGTTTGACTGTGGCGAAAACGGCGAGGACGTCAGATGTTGAATACCATTGGCCTTGCAGAATGACTGAAATTCAGCAGACATGAATTGTGGGCCATTGTCGGAAACAATATTCTGTGGAAGACCTTAAATGCAAAAGATAGCGGATAACGCTTGGATGGTGGCAGATGACGTCGTGGCAGGCATCCGGACAACAAAAGGAAAATTACTGAATGAATCTACCACAACCAACCACCGAGCATTCCAGAATGGACCAGCAAAATCGATGTGTAAGAGTTGCCAAGAGGTAGTGGCTTTTGGCCATGCAAAGAATTTCCGTGGTGGTGCTGATTGTTTTTCGGCACACACCATGCAAGAAGAGCACATATTCGTAATCGCGGCATCGATTCCGAACCAAGTACAGTGCTGACGAGCAAGTTGTTTCGTTCTCACTATACCCCAATGTCCTTGATGGAGAAGCTGGAAGACAGAGCACTGTAACGAACGTGGCACCACGACCCTGGACTGATCGTTATCAGAACGCAACATCAAAACAGCAAGTCGTACAAAAAGTCTCTCCTTGTGAGCAAAAAATCGGCGAACCAACGGGTCCCCGATCCGTGATCTGGTCAAGGGCCATTGCGTAGCAACAAAACGCAGAACGGGAGCAAGGACAGGGTCGGCAGCTGTGGCTGTAGCTACACGACGAAAATCAATCGGAAACGATTCGACTACATCATCGGTTTCCGCATCAAGGAACATGCAGTCAAGTTCGGAGGAATCGAATGCCCTATCCTCAGAAACAGGTAAGCGGGACAACGTATCGGCGTTTCCGTGCTTAGCAGTGGACCGATACAAGACATCGTAGCGGTACTGCGAGAGGAAAATAGACCAGCGAATGAATTTCTGCGCTGTACGTGGAGGTACAGGCTTGGTCGGATGAAAAAGCGATGTCAAGGATTTGTGGTCTGTGATTATGGTAAAGTGACGACCATACAAGAAATCATGAAACTTTGTAACACCAAATACGAGAGCCAATGCCTCTTTCTCGATCTGTGAATAATTTCTTTGCTCAGACGAGAGCAATTTGGACGCAAAGGCAATAGGGCGATCGTGCAATCCATCCTTGTGCGCAAACACAGCACCGTTCCCGAAATCCGATGCATCCACCATCAACAAGAGGGGCTTCTGGGCATCGAATGGCGTAAGGCAAGTACTGGAAAGCAACGCCGATTTCAACCGGCGAAAGGCGCGTTCGCATTCAGTCTTCCAGACGAACGGAACACCCTTACGGCGTAAGCGATGAAGCGGAGCTGAAATGGAAGAGGCGTGTGGAACATATTTATGATAATAGTTGATTTTTCCCAGCACACTCTGCAGCTGCTTCAAATTCTGCGGCGATGGCAACTCTTGTATGGCACGAAGGTGCGTTGGACTGGGATATATACCTTCGACATTGATTACATGTCCTAGGTATGGCAAGTCCCGAGCAAAAAACACACATTTGTCCTTCCGCAAGCGAAGACCATGTTGTCGCAAGACCTGAAATAATGTTCTGAGATTGGCCAAATATTCTTCTTCCGTCTTTCCGGAGACCACAATGTCGTCCAGATAATTTGTTGCAGTAGGGACCGACGCACAAACAGTTTGTAGATATTGCTGGAACAATGCAGGGGCGGATGCACACCCGAATGCCAGTCGTTTGAATTGATACAACCCAAGATGCGTGTTAACCACCAAAACGCGCTGTGATTCTTCGTCCACCGGTATTTGCAAGTACGCATCTGCTAGGTCCAAATTCGAAAAATATTTACAAGGGCACAGTTTGTCAAAAGGATCTTCCGGGCGGGGTAACGGAAAAGTTGCAATCGCTAGTTGTGGATTCACTGTTGCCTTCAAGTCCACACAAAGTCTCAATTTTCCGGAAGGTTTTGGCAAAATAACTAAGGGTGATGCCCAGAGAGAAGCCTGCACACGTTCAATTACACCTTGTGATTCCAAATCATTTAATGTTTTTGCGACCTCATCACGCAATACATGGAGAACATTGCGCGCTCTGAAAAATTTCGGTTGCGCGCTTACTTTCAGTTCCAAATGTGCTTTACAGTTCTTAGCGCAACCGAGGACCGGTGAAAAATGTCTGCAAATTCTTCACATAGACGAGAAACACTGTCTAAAGGCACAGTCTGGTCCACTGATAAGACCTGATTTACTATAGACAAATTCAACAACTGAAATAAATCGAAACCAAACAAGTTCACTGCAGAAGAAGAACGAAGGACGTAAAATGACACAAGTTTTGTTTGTCCTTTGTATGTTGCTATAAGGCTGCACTGTCCTAACACAGGGATGTTTTGACCGGAATAGCTACGTAGCTTAACATTTGCGGCACGCAACGGAGGTCTGCCCAGCAGTTTGTAAGTGTCGTGATTTATCAGTGAAACTGCAGCTCCTGTATCGAACTGGAATGGTATCACTTTGCCGTTAATGTCCAAGTCTACAAAAAGTTTACTGTCCTGCTGACGACAAGAGCTACTGTCTCGTGCAACGTGAACTGACACTGGCACATAATCACTTGCGACTTGACGGGAGTTCCGGCGATGTCGACGCACACTATTTTTGGGACGAACACAGTCACTGTTAGAGATAGTGGTACTGGGCGGAGTGGAATAAACTACATGAATTTCCATGGGCGAAGTTTCGCGAGCCTGAGTATCCTTGGTTCGATTCCGATTCCGGCGCGAAGCAAAGGGCCTGGAACGGTTTTGAGCTTCGGATCTGAGCTTTTTCTGGCAAACACTCTGAACATGTCTCTTTTTATTATAGTAAAAACACAACAATGGTGGCTATACCGTCCCTAATATGTAAGTTTTGAATTCCTTCTTGAATGTTGAGTAGTTCTGGATAAGACGCAGATCACAGAGGAGCGCGTTCCATAGTCGTATGGCTGAGATGGAGAACGACACGGAGAAAGATTTTGTGTTATGTAAAGGTACAGCCAAGATGATAGACGTATCCGATCTGGTGTTGCGATTGTGGAATGATGATAGGTGTTTAATGTGAGAAGATAAGTATTGGGGGCACCAGTGGCTAAGAAATCGATGAAGTAAGCACATCGTGTGGAGATCGCGTGCCGTATGTGGGCGTATCCAACCTAGCTGGGAGTATGAAGGACTGATTTGATCATACAACCGAATATTGCACACGTATCTAACGCAAGCATTCATCACTAGCTCGAGGCATCTAGAATTTTCACTATTTGTGCCGTGTTGAACTACATCGCAGTAGTAAAGATTAGGCAAGACTAGTATTTAGACTAATTTTTGTTTAACATGGGTTGGAAATATTTTTCTAAATTTTTGAATTGCATGTAGGGAGGAGAGCGATTTCCGGCAAGCTGTGACTGTTTGTTCTTCCCAGTTTAGGTGCTCATCCAAGATTATTCCAAGGTCTTTTACTGTTTTTTGGTATGGTAGTTGGGTACCATTGAGGAGTATTTTAGGGACTGTTTCGCGAAAGTACCGGCTGATTAACTTTGGATGTGATATAAGTATGACCTGGGATTTCTTGGGGTTTACTTTCAGACCTAGGTTCTGTGCCCATCGAGAAACAGAGCAAAGATCTGCGTTCATACTCGCTACTGCGCCAGCAATGTTCTTGGGGCTTGCACTTATGTACAGTTGGATGTCGTCGGCATAAAGATGGTAGTTGCAGGAGTGAATCACTGAAGAAATATCATTAATGTACAGTGAGAAGAGTAGTGGACCAAGGACGGAGCCTTGGGGAACTCCAGAACGCACGCTTTTCCATGATGACTTTTCCGACCCACAAATGACTTGTTGACTTCTGTTTTTGAGGTAGCTGTCGAACCATTGTATTGCGCTGTTTGAGAAATTCAGCTGTTTCATTTTAATTAGTAATATATCGAAGTCAACTGTGTCAAAAGCCTTGCTAAAGTCAAGCAGTGTTAGGATAGTAGCTTCACGTCTGTCCATAGCATGTTTAATGTCATCAGTTACTTTGATTAATGCGGTTGCTGTACTATGGTGCTTTCGAAAGCCTGACTGATATTCGTCATGGATGTTATGAGTTTTGAGGTAATCCGTCAGTTGATCATGGACGATGTGCTCTAGGGCTTTAGAAATTGCAGGTAGTATGCTGATCGGCCTGTAGTCACCTGGCGACTTAGGGTTGTCAGTCTTGGGTATAGGCTTAATTAAACTTTGCTTCCACTCCGTAGGATATGTACTACTGACAAGAGACAGGTTGAAGATGTCTGTGATAACTGGAATAATAGTGTCTACGACGTTCTTAATCATGCCAATGCTCACTCCATCATTTCCTACTGCCTCGGAAGAGATTCTCATAATTGCCTTGTGTACTGTGCCGGTAGTGACATGTTTTAGGAAAAACTTGTCTCTCGAGAGATTGATATCTTGGGGCTGGTAATTTGTCGCTGCGTGGCAGTTTGCAGCTGTTGAGAAGAAATCGTTTAATTCTTCTGCAGACGCTTGATAAACAGCGTCAGATCTTCGCTTCCCTATACCGAAACTGTGCAGCTTTTCCCACAGTGCAGCAGGTTTTGATACGCCGCATACGACAGAGCGGGCAAGTCTGATTTTGGCATTCCTCACGCTTTGCTTGGTTCTGTTTCGGAGTTTCCTATAAGCTTCGTATGCCTCGGGAGTTGGGTTACGCTTGAAGGCCCTATGTGCAGCATCACGTTTATTCATGAACTGACGTAATGCATTGGTGAGCCACGGAGCGGGAGCTCTCTTTACCTTAACAGTGCGTTGAGGAGCATGTTTATCATACAGTGCAATAATTTTGCGACATAATTGCCGAATTTTTTCGTCTAAAGTCGGTTCATCGCTTATATCATGCCAAGGGATGTCTGAGAAATCCTTTTGAAGAGCGTCATGGTTAACATTTTTTAAGTTTCTGTAGGTTACCAGGTGAGATTTTTCTTTGGTAGTATGCATTGAGTAATTTAAAAATATCACGTCATGAGCAGAGAGTCCCGGAGCGGATGTCTGATTGGCGCGGATTATTTTATCTGGTCGCTTTGTTGCTATTATATCTATGATTGTGTGGCTGTGTGGCGTGTGATGAGTTGGGTCCAGCGGTGTTAAACTCCTATCATTGGAGTGGAACAGTCGCCTTAGTTTTTCGGCAGAGGGAGATTTTAACTGTAAGTCGATGTTTGTGTCGCCCATAATGATTATGTGTTCATACTGTGTCACGAGTGAGGAGAGGGCAGACTGAAAGGAGGACATGGCACCGACGTTTGGAGGTTTATAGATTACTCCAATTAGCAGTTTCTGATTTGATGTATTTATTTCGAAAAACAAGAACTCTGCTTCTCCTTCGCCCTTTGCATCCGATGTGCATAGCACAGTAGGTGTCAGATCAGAGCGAACATAGGCACCCACACCACCCCCGCGTCGTGTTTCACGATCTGCCCTTAGGAGAGAGTAACCAGCGATTCGGATAGCGTCGGAAGAAATGTTTGGTTTCAACCAAGTTTCAGAGACGAGGATAATGTGGAACAGCGATTGGCAGAACAGGTCACAGAACTCGTCGAAGTGAGCCGTTAGCGACTGCGCGTTCGCGTGGGCCACAAAGAGCCCGCCGCCGGAACCGGTCCGTCCCATTATTATTATTATTATTATTATTATTATTGTTATTATTATTATTATTATTATTCTTGATTGTTATAATTATTTTTATTGTTATAATTATCATTGTACTACTGTTATAATCTCTATTTTTTTATTTAACATCAATACTGCAAAATACGTTATATGTCCTTAATGTTCTGTAGAAACTGTAACTCGTTCAATCTGAGTATGCCTGGTTAGGTGTAAGAGAGGGCCTGAAGGCCCTAATCTTGCCAGGTAAAATAAATGCATAAATAAATAAAAATAAATAATATGTACTGGGTTCTTAAAACTACGTCTGGGACACAAAAACCAAATTATAAAACATCCATGTACAGTAGTGCAGCCCCTCTTCCCTATGACAACTAACCACGATACATAATACCGGCCAGCGTAACCGGTACGAGCTAGATGTGGACGCTGCCATAGCTCGCAGTGTCACGTCGACCGTCGCTTGACCCCGCATGCCTCGCCTTCTCGTGAGCGGATACACTACCTACAACACTCGCCTGTTGTGCCGTGTTGCCGAACAGTCCCCTTGGCCAATGTCGGCGCACAGAAACACACATAAGTCCATTTATCATTTCCAGGTTTTTACCATTCAATTGCAATGTCACTTATTGACATATCAACAGACAGAAAACGAATTTATGTTCGTAGTTCAACTTGTGACAATTTGCACGACATACTTTTCCTCATTTATGACTCATCCATAGATACTAAAATACTGCATGAATCATACGTAGGCTGGGACTTAAACAGTGGCAACACTGCTGTGGAAACACCATGCAATGGAATCTACTATTGTCGCTGATAGCACATGTTGTTGACATACCTACCTTACCCCGAGCAAATGGGCTCGCACATCCCACAGTACCGGCATGGGCACAATCATGGGAAACAGAGTCACTTGTGAGGGAGCGGTCTAACGGAACGATGTCACTATGTTTGCGGAACAAGAACAACGGTGTTGGATCAAGACTGAATGTGCCAGAGGTCGTGCAGAAAGACAGTGTCATCAAGGTCTTCAAGAGGCGTGCGGGGAATCGGTATCGCCGTACTGAACAGTGGCACGTTAGGTAAAAGCTTTCAGCGAAGGTCGGCAAATTGTCGCAGACATGCATCGGGCACGTCGTCCTAGTGTCTCTGAAGAAGTGCATCCTGTTGCTGCATTAGTGGACAGTGATGGTATGCGATTCGTGAGCTTGCCCACGAGACCGGATTAGCACATAAGACTTTGCTTCACACCCTGAAGGAATGCCTGGGCATGCAAAACGTTGTATCACGATGGGTTCCGCGTGATTTAACGGAAATGCAGAAATGGATGCATTACGAAGTTAGTCATACGCACTTAGAGTGCTACGAGTGCGAAGGAGAGGCTTGCTTATGCCGTATCGTAACACTGGATGAGACATGGACCACAACACATGAGCCAAAACTGCAACGCCAATCCAGTGAATGGCGTCATTATGGGTCGCCGCAAAAGTGGAAAGTACGTCAGAGCCCCATTATAATGATATATAGGATGATAAATTCTGCATTATGCAAGACACCTTATTTTTGTTTTGTTTCATTGGATTTACAAACTTCGTATTGCCTGTTTATTTTACAATGTCCGTAGGCAGAACGCAGAACAAAACCACGTTTACGTGCAGACGTGACCGAAGGCGCCCGACAATACCAAACAATACCCGAATGACCCGGGCCGCTCGGCGCTGTGCAGTCACATCATACTGCTACTGTAGTATATTACAACTGACGCGTATCCTTGGCGTCTGCTGGAATGTATAGTTATCGCGGAAAGTCCTCTTCCGTCGCGCAGCGGTAGTTTTACCGCCTACCACACAAGGTGTCGCGGGTTCGATTCCCGGGTTTTGTGTGTCCTTCATCCTCATTTTCATCATCATTGACACGCAAGTCGCGTAAGTGGCGTCAATTAAAAAGACTTGCAATACTGCGGCCAAAACCCGAAGGGCATATCCCGGTCAGTAAATGCCATACCATCATTTCATTTAATTTTTCACCTCGGAAATATATGTTATCGGAGAGTACGCTCAGATGAAAAAGTGTTAATAAATAACGTAGTTCAGTTCTGTCGATAAATACACTCCTGGAAATGGAAAAACGAACACACTGACACCGGTGTGTCAGACACACCATACTTGCTCCGGACACTGCGAGAGGGCTGTACAAGCAATGATCACACACACGGCACAGCGGTCACACCAGGAACCGCGGTGTTGGCCGTCGAATGGCGCTAGCTGCGCAGCATTTGTGCACCGCCGCCGTCAGTGTCAGCCAGTTTGCCGTGGCATACGGAGCTCCATCGCAGTGTTTTACACTGGTAGCATGCCGCGACAGCGTGGACGTGAACCGTATGTGCAGTTGACGGACATTGAGCGAGGGCGTATAGTGGGCATGCGGGAGGCCGGGTGGACGTACCGCCGAATTGCTCAACACGTGGGGCGTGAGGTCTCCACAGTACATCGATGTTGTCGCCAGTGGTCGGCGGAAGGTGCACGTGCCCGTTGACCTGGGACCGGACAGCAGCGACGCACGGATGCACGCCAAGACCGTAGGATTCTACGCAGTGCCATAGGGGACGGCACCGCCACTTCCCAGCAAATTAGGGACACTGTTGCTCCTGGGGTATCGGCGAGGACCATTCGTAACCGTCTCCATGAAGCTGGGCTACGGTCCCGCACACCGTTAGGCTGTCTTCCGCTCACGCCCCAACATCGTGCAGCGCGTCTCCAGTGGTGTCGCGACAGGCGTGAATGGAGGGACGAATGGAGACGTGTCGTCTTCAGCGATGAGAGTCGCTTCTGCCTTGGTGCCAATGATGGTCGTATGCGTGTTTGGCGCCGTGCAGGTGAGCGCCACAATCAGGAGTGCATACGACCGAGGCACACAGGGCCAACACCCGGCATCATGGTGTGGGGAGCGATCTCCTACACTGGCCGTACACCTCTGGTGATCGTCGAGGGGTCACTGAATAGTGCACGGTACATCCAAACCGTCATCGAACCCATCGTTCTACAATTCCTAGACCGGCAAAGGAAACTTGCTGTTCCAACAGGACAATGCACGTCCGCATGTATCCCGTGCCACGCAACGTGCTCTAGAAGGTGTAAGTCAACTACCCTGGCCAGCAAGATCTCCGGATCTGTCCCCCATTGAGCATGTTTGGGACTGGATGAAGCGTCGTCTCACGCGGTCTGCACGTCCAGCACGAACGCTGGTCCAACTGAGGCGCCAGGTGGAAATGGCATGGCAAGCCGTTCCACAGGACTACATCCAGCATCTCTACGATCGTCTCCATGGGAGAATAGCAGCCTGCATTGCTGCGAAAGGTGGATATACACTGTACTAGTGCCGACATTGTGCATGCTCTGTTGCCTGTGTCTATGTGCCTGTGGTTCTGTCAATGTGATCATGTGATTTATCTGACCCCAGGAATGTGTCAATAAAGTTTCCCCCTCCTGGGGCAATGAATTCACGGTGTTTTTATTTCAATTTCCATGAGTGTACGTAAAAGCTTTGCTAATACCGATAGGAAGAACTATGGTGAGAGCAGTAGCTGCAGTACAAATCTTTTCAGCCCTTACATGGTTTAAAGGTATTGTGTACATTTACTATGCAGCATCTAACTACACAGACCCTATTTTTTTACACCTTAATTTTAGTTTACAAGACAAATTAGATTTTTTCACATTAATCTGTAAAATTATGTAGTAGGAAACCCAGTTCTATGTTTGTTTGTCAGTTTTTAGTTATTAGTTCATGCTCGGAATTATCTATTTCATTTACATATTACGCATTCCTATTATGCATTCACTCTCCCCCCCCCCCCTCCCCCATGAACCATGGACCTCCCCGTTGGTGGGGAGGCTTGCGTGCCTCAGCGATACAGATGACCGTACCGTAGGTGCAACCACAACGCAGCGGTATCTGTTCAGAGGCCAGACAAACGTGTGGTTCCTGAAGAGGGGCAGCAGCCTTTTCATTAGTTTGCACGGGCAACAGTCTGGATGATTGACTGATCTGGCCTTGCAACACTAACCAAAACGGCCTTGCTGAGCTGGTACTGTGAACGGCTGAAAGCAACGGGAAACTACGGCCGTAATTTTTCCCGAGGACATGCAGCTTTACTGTATGGTTAAATGATGGAGGTAAAATAGGCCCCCTTTCAGATCTCCGGGCGGCGACTACCCAAGAGGACGTCGTTAACAGGAGAAAGGAAACTGCCGTTCTATTGATCGGAGCGTGGAATGTCAGATCCTTTAATGGGGCAGGTAGGTTAGAAAATTTAAAAAGGGAAATGGATAGCTAAAAGTTAGATATAGTGGGAAATAGTGAAGCTCTGTGGCAGGAGAAACAAGACTTTTGGTCAAGTGAATACTGGGTTATAAACACAAAATCAAATAGGGATAATGCAGGAGGAGGTTTAATAATAAATAAAAATATAGGAGTGCGGGTAAGCTGCTACAAACAGCATAGTGAACGCATTACTGTGGCCAAGATAGACAAGAAGCCGATGCTCACTACAGTAGTACAAGTTTATATGCCAACTTGCTCTGCAGATGAAGAAGAGATTGAAGAAATGTATAACGAGATAAAAGAAATTATTCAGATAGTGAAGGGAGACGAAGATTTAATAGTCATGGGTGACTGGAATTCTAGAGTAGGAAATGGGAGAGAAGGAAACGTAGTAGGTGAATATGGATTGGAGCTAAGAAATGAAAGAGGAAGCTGTCTGGTAGAATTTCGCACAGAGCATAGCTTAATAATAACTAAAACTTGGTTCAAGAATCATAAAAGAAAGTTGTATACATGGAAGAATCCTCGAGATACTGACAGGTTTCAGATAGATTATATAATGGTAAGACAAAGATTTGGGAACCAGGTTTTAAATTGTAGGACATTTCCAGGTGCAGATGTGGACTCTGACCACAATCTATTGGTTAAGAACAGTAGATTAAAACTAAAGAAAGTGCACAAAGATGGGAATTTAAGGAGATGGGAGCAGAGGTTGTAAAGAGTTTCAGAGAGGGCATTAAAGAACAATTGGCAAGAAAGGGGGAAAGAAATACAGAGTAGGTCTGAGGGATGATGTAGTGAAGACAGCAGAGGATCGAGTAGGTAAAAAGACGAGGGCTAGTAGAAATCCTTGGGTAACAGAAGAAATATTAAATTTAATTGATGAAAGGACAAAATATAAAAATGCAGTAAATGAAGCAGGCAAAAAGGAATACAAACATATTACAAGTGCAAAATAGCTAAGCAGGGATGTATACAGGACAAATGTAAGGATGTAGAGGCTTATCTCACTAGGGGTAAGGTAGATACTGCCTACAGGAGAATTAAAGAGACCTTTGGAGATAAGAGATCCATTTGTATGAATATCAAGAGCACAGATGGAAACCCAGTTCTAAGCAAAGAAGGGAAAGCAGAAAGGTGGAAGGAGTATATAGAGGGTCTATACAAGGGTGACGTTCTTGAAGACAATATTATGGAAATAGAACAGGATGTAGATGAAGATGAAATGGGAGATACGATATTGCTTGAAGAGTTTGACAGAGCACTGAAAGACTTTCAGTTGAAACAAGGCCCCGGGAGTAGACAACATTCCATTAGAACTAGTCCTGACAAAACTCTACCATCTGGTGAGCAAGATGTATGAGACAGTCGAAATACCCTCAGACTTCAAGAAGAATATAATAATTCCAAACCCAAAGAAAACAGGTATTGACAGATGCGAAAATTTCCGAACTATCAGTTTAATAAGTCATAGCTGCAAAATACAAACTCGAATTCCTTACAGGCGAATGGAAGAACTGGTAGAAGCCGACCTGGGGGAAGATTGGTTTGGATTCCGTAGAAATATTGGAGCACGTGAGGCAATACTGACCCTACGACTTATTTTAGAAGCTAGTTTAAGAAATGGCAAACCTACGTTTCTAGCCTTTGTAGACTTAGAGAAAGCTATTGACAATGTTGACTGGAATACTCTCTTTCAAATTCTAAAGGTGGCAGAGGTAAAATACAGGGAGCGAAACGCTATTTACAATTTGTACAGAAACCAGATGGCAGTTATAAGAGTCGAGGAGCATGAAAGAGATGCAGCGGTTGGGAAAGGAGTGAGACAGGGTTTGTAACCTCTCCCCGATTTTATTCAATCTGTATATTGAGCAATCAGTAAAGGAAACAAAAGAAAAATTCTGAGTAGGTATTAAAATCCATGGAGAAGAAATAAAAACTTGAGGTTCGCCGATGACATTAAAATTCTGTCAGAGACCGCAAAGGACTTGGAGGAGCGGCTGAACGGAATGGACAGTGTCTTGAAAGGACGATATAAGATGAACATCAACAAAAGCAAAACGAGGATAATGGAATGTAGTCGAATTAAGTCGGGAGATGCTGAGGGAATTAGATTAGGAAATGAGACACTTAAAGTAGTAAAGAAGTTTTGCTATTTAGGGAGCAAAATAAGTGATGATGGTCGAAGTAGAGAGGATATAAAATGTAGACTGGCAATCGCAAGGAAAGCGTTTCTGAAGAAGAGAAATTTGTTAACATCGAGTATAGTTTTAAGCGTGAGGAAGTCTTTTCTGCAATTATTTGTATGGATTGTAGCCATGTATGGAAGTGAAACACGGACGATAAGAGCATACACAAGAAGAGAATAGAAGCTTGGGAAATGTGGTGCTACAGAAGAATGCTGAAGATTAGATGGGTAGATCACATAACTAATGAGGAGGTACTGAATAGAATTGGGGAGAAGAGGAGTTTGTGGCACAATTTGACAAGAAGAAGGGACCGGTTGGTAGGGCATGTTCTGAGGAATCAAGGGATGCATTGGAGGGCAGCGTGGAGGGTAAAAATCGTAGAGGGAGACCAAGAGATGAACACACTAAGCACATTCAGAAGGATGTAGGTTGCAGCAAGTACTTGAATATGAAGAAGCTTGCAAAGGATAGAGTAGCATGGAGAGCTGCATCAAACCAGTCTCTGGACTGAAGACCACAACAACAACAACTATAGATTTAAGTATTAATACCAAACCTGTTCGTTTTATCTGCTTCAATTCAAGTTATTAGATCGTAAAACGACAGTTTTAAATTGAACGCATTTCTTTAAAAGTACGCATTAATTTCTAATGCATATCACGTTCGCTTCAATTTTTAGATTGTAACATAACTTTTTTATTTTCATTTTCGACGGTTTCGTGTAAAAGAACATATTGAAAGTGAATGTATAACAAAAATCCGTAGTCTCCAACACGCTCTGCTGGACTTTTAGGGCATAAAAAATATTTATTTTCCTTGTGCGCGTTTCTATTGTCTTTTGACAGACAAGTTTGTTTTATCCACTGCCGTACCCCAAGTACATTTCAGGAACCATATTACATTTTGATTGAGCGCGATTAGCCAACCCTTTCAGAACAACGAATAGTAGAGTACGGAAAGAGCTCACAGTGTTCCCACCCAAAACGGCAGTTGTGAAGTGATCGGGTAATAGTTATTATTTAGAACCTTTTATTTCGAGAGAGGGGGGAGGGGGGGCATGTAATATGGTGTGCCTAGGGGCGTACAATTTTTATATCCGCCACTGCGCACAACTCTGGCCATTCTTCAGCTCGCGCCACAGCATTGACGTGCATGGCTTGACTGCTGCCATCAGAGGATCACTTGGAAGATGGAGCGGCGTGCCACAGCCTTTAGCAATGAAAGCGGATTCTTCCTACACGTTCGAGGTAGACCTGTTGAGCGCTGTCTCACCGAGACACAGGCGTTGTGGTCTGGGGTGTGATACGCTACAACTCTCGCTCATCGTTGGTGTTTCTGGAGTGGGCCATAACTTGCACTCGCAAGTACACACTGCTGTTAGACACTTTTTTTGCCATTATTGCAACTGGGAGGTGATGTATTGTTGGAGTAGGATAATACTCGCTCACACACAACCCGTGAAACCCAACGCGCTCTGCAAAACGTGCAGCAGCTTCCCTGCACAGCACGATCTCCGGATGCGTGTCCAATATTGCACGCCTGGGATATGATTGGACGAGAAGTGACTCCCGCGACTCGTCAACCAATAACTGTTACACGACTACGTGAAGGGATCTAGGAGGCGTGGCATAACGCATCCTAGGACATGATTCGCCTTTGGTGCGATTGACTGGGTGCCAGTCAGCGCCTGGATTGACGCCTGTGGAGGCAACACCACATAAAGCATTCGTGTTTCAGCATGGTTCGATACCTCGTTTGTAAGAACCGCTTGTGCTATTGATTTGTAAATGTAATCATTTCATGTATTACATATGCACTAGCCGGCCGCGGTGGCCGAGCGGTTCTAGGCGCTTTAGTCCGGAACCGGGCCACTGCTACGGTCGCAGGTTCGAATCGTGCCTCGGGCATGTATGTGTGTGACGTCCTTCGGTTAGTTAGGTTTAAGTAGTACTACGTTCTAGGGGACTAATGACCTCAGATGTTAAGTCCCATAGAGTGCTCAGAGCCATTTTTTATATATATACACTGATGGCAGAATAAACCTGACGTCACTTGGAAAACTCTAAAAGGGTGTGGTAATTTTTTTTCCCGATACTGTATTTTGCTATGTTTGGTCCACTTCCAGTATTTCCTTCTCACACAGAGCCTCTCACAGAGCTTTATGAGTTGGTTTCATAGGAAATATAAAGCCAAGTTACCAAAATTAAAACCATTACTGAAATCTGGTTTCGCAGGACAAAGCAGATCAGGTTATGGTTGTGGAAAGGAGCCAAAATCAGTTACTGTTAGTTGCACGAAACATACAAACTTTCTTTTCCTAAAACCCTTAATCACACATGCCCTTAAGAGCATTCAGAAACAATACGGCTGAAGGCCCGAACACAAGTTATTGAAATTGCCTGAAGGAATACACACAGCTCAATGCCTTACACGGCACTTGAGACTAAAAGAAAATCACAATCTAAAACAACCGAATAGTGGTACTGAGAATTGCTCCAAGGATAGGCCTGAGGAGGTAACTCTAACGTAAGTTTAGGTGACACAGGTACGTAAGGGTAATACTAAATAACAGGATGGCAATCCGAACCAGGTACAGCTGCTGGATCGACCAACAATTTAATAAATTCCCTTCTGCAGGCCAATGGCATGACAACAGAAAATATCAGCGAGGACGAAAATACCAACAGCACTATGTCTTCAAAATTGGCGTCTAAACACAGTCAAGGCCCCAAACCACTCAAAGAAACACAGGGGAGAACAACGCCAAGGCGTCGAACTACACGCAGTGCTGGACAGCATCAACATGGCGAGGAAAACACACTGCCAAAAAACTATACTAACGATCAGGGCAGGTAACCGGAACGTTAATGGCCAAAAGGCTGAAGATACCGTTGGTGAACTTCACTAATCAGTTACAGTCATTTAAATAGTGGAACACCATACAGGAAGACGGCTGCAAAATTTGCCAACTCCAGCACACCATATACTGCTGCTTGCGGCACGGCCCAGGAAGCAACAACCGGCAATGAACGAAGAGATGTCACAGCAATTTATGTTTCATTAACAGGTTAACTGATTACTTAACTCCAGTATCCAGGTTCTGTGGGCGACGAAATTTGCAGCTGTCGCAACTAGTGCCTCACAACTCCGACCGCACATGCACGCCGCCAGCAGCTCCTGCCTGACCCCACACTGCGGAGACTACTCACACAGACCACCACATGGAAAATATAGCGGTCACACCAAAGAGGGTACAGCAGTAGCAGTATCGATAAACGCTGCTGCTGACACTCATGGGCAAGCAAACCAGCAACTCAGTGACACCAGTAAATCAAATAAGAAATGAGGCGACAGTAATGTACAGACAAGATGACAAACAATAAACGGCATGAACACGAGCCGCGCATGTTTCAGTTACAGTGAAAGTAAACAGCAGAACCCAAGTCCCTGTATCACTGATGAGCAAATAGTTCGCATATGAAAACCGTATAGTTCAGAATTGGTATGCCCATTAGAATAAAATCGGCAGCTGCAAAGACGCCCGCCAGGATCGTCGTATTGTAAGAGCAGAAGTGTCAGATCGTGCAGCTACCGCAACACAGATAAACAGGCTTGTGAGCCAGACAGGTCAGCACGAATTCTTGCGAAGCTGTTATTAGTGGTGGGACTACAGGCACGCGCAACTCTATCACGTCTTCAGCTAGAGCCACAGAATAGACGTGCACGGCTCGACTAATGCCATCAGAGTGTAACCTCGCACTTCCTAATCAGCCTATCGGATTGCGATATAAATGACCATGATCGCTTACGCCCAACGAAATTTTACAATGAATAAGGTATCGTCATCGAAGGAAGATAGTAGGAGGAAAGTGTACAACAGACCCTTCTGAAGGAGAAATCTATTCTAGTCCTCATAATAATTTTCAGATGGATGGAATTTAGTATAGCAGCTCACGAACCACATAGGGGGGAAAAGAGTACCACGTAATATTTAAACAGAAAATAACTCATTAGTAAAAAAGGGATATGGAACGGCATCGCAAACTTACTAGGGCAATGACTATCCAGAATTCGATGATAGGTCATGGTAAAGAAAATGAAGCAAATAATCAATGGCGTGGCAACATAAGGTTGTCACACTTCGACGCCACACAAAGTTCACGAGAAAATAAATGTACCACAAAGCACTGAGTTTGCAGTTACATTATTCCGAAATAATAAATTTTGAAAGCACAAATAAGTTAAGTTGCTGGTTAAATAAATGACTAACAATAACTGAAACTTCGTTACACAAAAAATGATTTTCAGTAACCTCAGCGTTGCGTAATGCAAAATTAGGAAAAGCATTAGCAATTTACTTTTAAATAATGAAAGACTGAATTAAATTTACTTTCAGCAAATGACCAATTGATTTACGTCTAACACAAGAACAATAAAATATGTACCAAGTCAGCAGAAGTCATTCGCTAAGCTAAATACAGAATAAATGAAACTGTGTACTGTGCTGTAACTTTGGTTATTAATTTTGCCAGTTAAAGAGAGTGGAGTTAATACTCAAAATTGGAATTTAATTAAGCCTCTGTTATGAAATACAAGAATGAACAGTTACTGAGGCAGCAAAATTTAGACAAACTGGTCATTAGCAAAAAAACAAAACTGGCAGAAAAAGTTAATGAGTTTTCATATTTTTACGACATTCGATGACTGAATGTAAAGAATAGGGTCTCGGCATGGTAATAATATCTGAGGACAACGATATCACAGGTGTCCTACAAGTTTTATCTACAGATTATTTTTCGAGAAAATTATTTATTAAAGCTTGTTAGAAAATTCTCCCAGGTGATGCCTTTATAATATTAGTTATACTCTGTCATTTACCAGTCTTATGATGCTGACGACAAAGAATGTGGCCGACAACAATGCTAAGCTTTCACTGTTGCTGCTCCTGCTAGTTGAGAGCCATGAGTAGTTTCCAGAGCCCTGGGTAATTATGCAATAGGCCACAGAACTGCAGCTTTCTCCGCCTGTCCAATTCTACCTTTCTCTCAATACTCTTGGGCTAACGAATTAGGTGCGCTTACACTGGCGCAAACATACCAGCACACCCCGTCTGCGGGAGCGCCCAACAAACACATCCGCACTCTTTCACGACTCAAGCTGCTCTGATTCCTCTCTGATCACAGCGCGACAGACTCTCCACACGCAAAGATAAACAACGGCACAGCTACTACTATTTCGTCGTTGTTATCGATACATTAAAATAAAGTTCCCTTGGCTATTTCCCAGCAATTTACATATACATTACAATTACAATCAATTATATAAAGTCAGAAATAAATACACTATTTCATCCAGTACAAATTAACTGTAGTTGCTGTAGTAAAGCATACGTATTCAGCATCAGAAGTACAGTACAAGTTATCAGCAGATATTAAATGGCGAAAAAGTTTGGATGGTACAGAAGGTATTTTATCTGCATTTTCGGTGTTACAAGAGTATCACTTGGGAGATGGTGCGGCTCGCCTTCCCCTTCAGCAATGAAAGCAGATTCTGCTCGTTGGCGAGTGATGGTCTTTTACGCGTTCAATGTAGACGTGGTGAGCACTGTTTGGTAGAGCTCAGTCATTCCACCGACACACTACGTTGAAGATAACCACACTAACCCCTTTCCTACATAAAGCTGTTACATTCCCGATCGGAGTCGCACTACGTTGCATGTACAGCGCAGCAACGACCTCAAATTAAATGTGATTCCTTTATAATTTAGGCTATAATCAGTACCATTAGTACACTCGTAAATGACCTAAGGTGGCAGTTTTTATAACACCATTGCGCCAAAAGCTAAACACGGGAAACTAACGTGGCGGACGTCGGCTTCAAGTATGTGACGTCATTACAACTCCCTTTATCATTCATCCATGTTTCCACAGCACATTATTATGTTCTGCTGCGGAAGTAATCAGTTATTTACGATCTTTGAGTTACAACTTCTCGTCGTTGTCATGGGATTGTTTGAATTCGCACGAAAGAGACCAGTGCTTCAGCGTGCCGTTAGTTGCTGATGAATTTACCTGTTTGGCGATTGCTGGTGCTACACTGTTTATGAGAGCTGATTCACACTGAGCAGTGTTCTCGTTTCCGCAGTTGGTTTTAAACTGTTTTTAAACAAGTCCTGTGCACGGTTGCGTATATTGCATGCTTGTCCGCTGGTAGCTGAAAAGCCTTATGGCCTATCCTTATGCGCCTGAAATAAGTTTTTACTCAGTATACTAGTAAAACGTCCAGTCTCGTAATCTTGTCAACGCTGTATACTGATTAACCATGTTCTAAAAACCAGACTGGCTAACAATAATTTCAGTTGATGGTGGAAATACCAGTTCAGTATATCTTAACTAATCTCATCTCAGTGCAACTATAGCGTTAATGCAGTTTTACATGTAATTGTTGAAACAAGTACAGAGGCACTATACTGTTGTTTATAATGTGACTACGACCATTGACGCTGTTCTCTTTATACCTTAAGATCACATTTATGTGACAAATTTTCACTGCACACGTTTGAGTTACAAGGCAGGTAAATTGCTGACGAATAGGATCTAGCTGACAGTCGATCAAGACACCCAAGCATCTTACGCAATCATAATTTAAAAAGTGTGAGATGTGCTTTCGGGGACAGATCTATTGAAGCTTTGGATCGTCAAGAGTAAATGAGGCCAACAGCACGCCGCACAGAAGCGACGTTCAAATGTATGAACAAATTTCACTGACGTCAAATACTCGACCAGCTGTTTCAGTGGCAAAACCTGTGTCGAGTTGTCAATAATTTGCAGTAGTCCCTGTATAATTCGTGTGATATTGGAAAGTGTAAGTTGGCTACAGTACAGCTAATGAAATATTATATTGGAGTATTAGATTTCATCAGAGCTTATAGTGAGAAGAAATGTTCTGCTGACCTTTCTCCGCATCTTACATGGCAAAAATGTACAAGATCCCTATTTAAAACTTTGTATCTTATTTATTATTTACTTCGTTTGTAATCTATGTACCCATACAACCAAGAACAGAATTCAGGAACATTAGACATAATTAAACAGTAGTTACCGTTACTTCGTACAGGGAATACGAAGGCGTCACTTTTAAAATCAATATCGGGCCACTTTATTGTAGTGAATAAAAAGTAATGAACATTTTTTCATTCAAAATCAAGCTTTTCCAAAGTTTAAATCAAATAAACAAACTTGCTAATAATTCCAAACTTAGACATACTTGTTAGAAAGGCTGATAACCTCGTAAATATATTTACAGGTTTGATAGTTCAGAGAACTTATAAGTGACTGGTGTGAGAAGTAATCAAAAATAATGCGTTCTTTAAAAGTGTCCATTTATTTGGTTTCAGGACTGCATCATGTATTTTCTTTCATCACAATAAGGTTCTTCGGAGAATGCTTCATTGTTATTGCACATCTTGTGTAGTTTTACTTTTAGCCTGGTGATGGTAACGTGATTTTGAAACCATTGCTTCAGTAAAGTCATTTCAATTGTAAATGATCTGATTTTTCTTCATAGTGCATAAATTTACGAAAATCGGACAAAGATTTGAACTGCTACCGCCTTTATCCCTCCCCATTCTTTTTCCGTCTCTCTCTCTTTCTCTCTCTCTCTCTCTCTGTCTTTCTCCTTCAACCCCTGTCTCCTTCACACGCACTTACAACACTACTCGCAGAGTTAACTATTGTTCACAGGATGACGTCCAGCGATGCAAGCATTAGACGGAACAGCGGTGCTACATTTGGATTCCCAAGGAATCACATTTTCGTCGATACTTTCACTCTCATTAGTGCTGTAAAGATGTTTCTTTAGACCAATTGTCACCGTTACTTGGGAAAAAAATTCTATCGTCAGAAGATGAGATCCTCGATCGCAAAGCAGCATGCAAGAACCGTCCTGCTAACAGACGATATGCTGCCATCTAGCGTCTGCCGCGTAAGCTGATGTTCATAGCCAGTATCCGTTAGGTGGCACCACCTGGCGGACACGAATTGCTAATCATCCCTCGTCAGGGACACCGCGGCTCAATCTCGGTCAGATTACTCGTAATCCACTGAACGCTACGTTACATATAGGACTACAATGCACTGGCTTTGAGTGACGACTAATTATCCATATTTACGGTTTTCAATATTTCCCTAAAATAGTTTTAGGCACATTGGCCGACGGTTGCTTCAGTAGCACGGTAGCAGTTTCTCATACACGATATAGTCGTGCTGAACAATCTACGAGCACGACCTCGATATTCCTTCAACTCCCCACCAATGTTCTAAGGCAGTTCGCAGACGTAGCATTCATGCGCACTGTAGACTCTTTTTTCTGCGTGTCTAAAACTATTTTTATTTCCATGTCTCTCAGAAAGATTACGGTACTTAGACGGACAATGCTAATCTGTCTACGAGAATTAGTTTTTAGCCCAGAGTATGAAACGAGAAAGATAGATGTTATTACTATGCCCAGTAGACTGATCCGTCACCTATTATGGCGTTGTTGAATTATAGCTTAAGCGTTGAAATGAACTCTTCACGCAGTCGCAAAAATGAAGTCATTGTGCATTATCTGAAAGTTACCCCTAAAGTTCTGAGAATTTGTGAACCGGAAGGATTCCTGGCACACACTAACACATCCCACATCAATACTGAATAGTGAACACGACGATCAATTTAGGTTCTTACAGAGGTATGCATGCACTCTTTATTCCCGTGTAACATCCGTGATGGATTAGAAGCACATAATTAGGCGCTTGTCAAGCACCATTCGATGTAACGACGCATAGTATTCAGTAGCTGAGATAAGGTGGGGCATACACATTAGTTTTGTGGAAAAGGGACACGCGTGGAAGGAGCGAACCACAGCTGCTGCACAATAAAACCCAAAGTCGTTGAAAAAATTTGTTCATTAACGAAGAAACATACTAATGCTATATTTTAATAACTATCTGCTACCTACAGTGTGATTAATTTAGATAAGCGTCAAGGCTAACAATCACCACTTGATCAGATTTATCGTAGATTTGTCTATAACTTTATTTTTCAGCGGCTCATGGTTTTCTTTACGAAAACGCAAGACAAGCTCATCAAGCATAATCCATCATCTGCCCCACATTATTCTAAGGCACGTCTTCACTATTTGAAACGAAATTAAGAATCGCGCCACCGTCATCCTAGTGAATGAACGATCTCTCAGAACTGAGTGTCTTTATGTCATGGCAAAAACAAAAACCCCGAGAGACAGGTCATCCACTTTCGTGTCCCTTAATTTACCTTGAAGTGAAGTTTTCTTCATCCAGCCATTACACCAAGGCTCCGGATATCCGGTAACACACAACTCATAGCTTTTTTCAAACAATTCTGCAGTGTTGTATGAGTCAGTAACACATTAGTTTTCGTCACGTACGATGGATGAGGTTTCTGTATCGCATATGTTGTGATATTTTCTTTGGAAATCGAATATGTAGTAATGACATACGAGGATCTTGACATGGGATAGTTAGTGAACGTCACCATTGTTCAGTCATTGTAGGATTCTCCCGATTTTTTCTAGTGCAGTTAATACACAGATTTTTGTCCTGGCATAATTTCACGCTCTAGGTAACCTTAATAGCATGTTAACAATCTCTGAAAAATTTTGAACTAATTTATATTTCGCGGACCGTCATATCTCATACATTCGTGATAGAGCACAAATTCTACGAGAAATTGAGCCACTGAAAAAGTTAGGTGCCCAGTATATAGTGACAAATTTATTCTAAATTTGCTTGAGAAATGAAATAATAATGTATGTTGTACGTGTATGACCACAGCTGCTTTTACTTTAAACCCAAATATCGACCGTCTTCAGTCATGGACCATCTTCACGGATAAGGGTTAAATCACTTTAAGCCACAACATTATATTTGTCATTACTTAAACAATGTGTAGAGCATGTCATGAATATCAGTATGTTACACAGGACTTTTTGGAGCAAACATACTAATACCACGTGTCCACAGAGCAGTAACGAAGACAACGTCTTCATGACATGCTGTACATATTATTTAAGACATGACAAGCGTAATGTTGTGTCTTAAACCAATATAACCCTTACCTGTGAAGATGGTCTATGACTGAAAACGGTCGATATTTGGGTTTAAATTAAAAGCAGTTGATAGTCAAACATGCATTTCATACATTACTTGACGGTTGCTGAAACTCACCTCGCAAATATATTTCAAAAAATAATGTTAGAGTATTTTGTTAATTAATTCGTCTATTGTACAGGGTTCTTCTGTGTTTTCCTGGTGTCGTACTTTAAAGCGCCCTCTCGCTTGTCAGATGCAGCTAAGCCCACTGCTCCGATGCAGAATTAAAACGGAAAGACACAGGAAGTAAATCCACTTCCGCATCTTACTTCATATATGATAATCACTAGGCGTTAGTATCGAAAACAACCTCGTAACGCTTCATACAAAAAAGAAGGGTAACCTTATGGACATAGAAAGCAAAGCAGCACTCTGCCTTCAGGCCGCAAGTGGCCCATCGGGACCACCTGACCGCTGTGTCATTCTCAACTGATGATGCGGATAGGAGGGGTGTGTGGTCAGTGCACCGCTCTCCAGGTTGTTGCAATGGTTTTCTTTGACCGGAGCTGCTACTATTCGGTCGAGTAGCTCCTCAATTGGCATCATGAGGCTGAGTGCTCCCCGAAAAAGGGCCACAGCGCATGGGGGTTGGATGGTCACCCCTCCTAGTGCCGGCCACGCCCACTGAGGCAAGGCCGTTGCCTCTTATGGACATATGTGAAGAGATAAATATGTATGCCCATCCGCAAACCTTTAGCGAAAATAGGCTCTACGAAAAGAGTAACCTAAGTAACACGTGTCCTCGACATATGCTTCACCGTTATTCCTTTGCAAGCACTTTGCAGCTTCGTAGCTGCTTTCAGAAGTTTGTAAACAAATTTTTATCTTCCACGTTGTGTCAACGACATACTGGCATGCCTCTACAGTTCTCCGTATTCCAAATTTTTACCGCTTCATTTTCCCCTTTAAATTTTCCACTCGAAGTGTTCCAGAATTTCATTAAATCTAAACAACCACAGATAGTTTTTCATTGTCAAAGCACGCAAATTAGAATTTGCAGTATGTCAAACAATAATTACTTTTTGACGTCAATACTTTTTGTGGCAGTCACTAACTTAAATCTACTTACTCCATTGCCAACGTGTTATCTCATCCAGCACAGGAAATTTTCACTATAATTTGACTGTGTGGTACAAACTCAAAAAAGAATTTTAACCCTTTTCCCTACTTTGAAATCAAGCATATTAATTGCTTTTTAAATAAATGTCAAATATACTGTTCATCTGTAGCAAAAAGTATAAGTTTGTGTTCCTGTTTACAAAGAAAAGAAAGACTATACGGGTATTACGAGAATGATCTAATATTTCAAATTAGTTCTTTTTTCTGTGGAAGAGCGAAAAACATGGTTCCACACAAAGTCCCACTTTGCATGCACCTCACTGCAACGTCATATCTACATCGACATACATACTCCGTAAGTCCCTGCAAGGCGGTGGTTACCTTGTACCATTACAGTAACTTCGTTTTCTGTAACACAAATACAACGATGACAAATAAACTATTTATATGCCCCCGTACAATCACTAATTGCATTTATCTTCGTGGTCCTTATGCGAAATATACGTCAATACAATAAAATCATTGTGCAGTGAACTTCAGACGCCAGTTTTCTAAATATTTCAAAAAAATTGCTCTAGGCACTATGGGACTTAACATCTGAGATCATCAGCCTCCTAGACTTAGAACTACTTCAGCCTAAGTTACCTAAGGACATCACACACATCCATGCCCGAGGCATGATTCAAACCTGCGACCGTAGCAGCAGCGCGGTTCCAGACTGAAGCGCCTAGAACCGCTCGGCTACAACTTTAAATTTTTCTTAACATTGTTTCTTGATGAGAAAGTCAACTCCCCTCCGCGGATTCCCATTGAATTTCACGAAGAATTTCCGTCAAACTTACGCCTTGATGTGTCTTTCTCAAATCCCACCTGGTGGGGAACCCAAACATTCGACCATTACTCAAGAACGGGTCACACTAGTGTTCTATACCACACTTACCTAAAATTCTCTCAATAAACTGAAGGCAACCATCAGACGTACCTTCTACTATCCTTATATGCTCGTTATATTTCATATCGCTTTGCAACGTCACGCATGAAATTTAATCGACGTGACTTTGTTGAGTAGCGCATTACTAATTCTGTATTCGAACACTGCGTGATTGTTTTTCTTACTCAGCTGCATTATCTTACATTTTCCTACATTTAGAGCAAGCTGCTATTTATTACACCACCTACAAATTCTGTACAAGTCACTTTGTATCGTCCTACAGCCATTCAACGACGATACCTTCCCGCACACTACAGTGTCATCAGGAAACAATCGTAGATTGCTGTTCATTTTGTCCGTCATATCATTTATGGATCCAGAGAATAAGAGTGATCCTATGACACTTCCCTGGAGCACCTTATCTGCGATTAACACTCGCCGTCGATGACCAGGTACTGAGTTTTATTACTTAAGAAGTCTACGAGGCACTCATATATCTGCGAACATTTTCCATGTGCTTGTACTTTCGATGTAAGTCTGCAATGCGACACGGTATCAAACGCCTTCCGGTAACCTAGCAATCTGGAATGTGCCTGTTGACCTTCATCCATTGTTCACAGCATATCGCGCAAGCTGATTTTCGCACGAGCGATAAATGCGATCTATATATGGTGCGAATGCTGTAAACCGAACTGGGATTCCAATTGTTAGCGGCTTATTTGCTTTCAGCTTCTCAAGCTCTCTACGCCAGAATGCCTATTGTTACTCCTCTGCACGTCGGGCACACGACGGTATGTTTGTACGATGGTTGTGCAGAAAGTAAGTTCCGATCGGTCGCTAAATGGAAACCACAGTGAAAATCAGAAACATTTTATTTACAAAAGCTACACTTTCCACATGATACTCTATATAGTCGAAGCTCCGACTTAGACATTTGTTGGAGCGTTATGTCAAATTTCCGTCATCATCGTCATAGAAGGCACCTTTATGTGCTGCCTCTACTCTGATGTATAGCGCGTAGACTACGCCCAAATGTTTACTTCATATCCAGCGTTTCATGTGAACTGAGGTGATACTCAGGACGAGCCAATTAGGGCTGTGTTGTGGGTGATTGAACACTTCCCATCGAAAAGGCTGCAGGAGCGTCTTCACTGCCCCTGCAGAGTGCGACTGAGAATGAAGGAAGTGCGTGGCAGTTGTGTTAGGTGGGTTGCATTCCTTAAGGCGAATCCTCTCAGCAGTCTGTCCTACTTGCAGGAGACATCGTTGTTCTAGGCACCTTTACTCGCTCACAATGCGCTCATAACTGAAAAGAGCGCCTTGATGCGATCGACGGTCGTACTACAGACACTACCCAACACTGTGGTGTCCAATTAGCGACCGATCAGAACTTACTTTCTGGTCAACCTTCGTACATTCTTTCTGCAGCAATGATTTCTTAAATGTGAAATTTCAAACTTCGGCAGTCCTTACGTTACCTTCTATTGCCAAACCAGAGTGGTTAACAAGTGACTACAGTGAATCCTTCTGCATTTGTACTCCACAGGTCGGCAACTTATGTTCGCTCACTAACACTAGTATGCGAAACGGCTGCAATAAATTTTCAAATGTCGTACAGGGAGATAGTTTTCATACCTAAGTCAGGTAATTTGCTAGTAGGATGGTCATTCGTGACATTAGTATTAAAACGATCACCACAGACATCTTCTGGTTCTTCAAGAATACGAAGAATGTCTGGTCACTGAGTGGACAGTTACCAAACATGTAGATTTGAGTACGCAATGCGCTAACAGTGGTGTCTCCCACTCAGCTGACTAGTTGGACTCTTTCGATTATGAGACTCTTTCAGCAGAAAAATTCTCCATTCGGAGCACGATAAAGACGAATATGCTCCTCTTTAAAGGACTCTGCTGGAAAGGTGGGCAATCTGCTGCCTAAATCCTCATTCCTCCTTCCGCATCAAAAATGTTTACATGCGAAAGTATTCGGGTCTATTCACGCAGAACATCCTAAATACTTTTACACAGTCTTTCATTGCAGTGAAGCCTTCATACTAAGCATCTGTCTCTCACTGTCACTGCTTATATACATTTCTCACTTCTCACTCACTGTCTCCTTTTCCCCCTGTTGGCACTTTCTCGGTTCTGTCTCTCCCACTTTCACGGTCTCCGTCCCTTCCTCTAGTTCTCCTATAGAACTGCCTCTTCCTCTGCCACTTTCACTGTCTCTCCGCCTCGCTGCCATTGTGTTTGTCTCATTCTTTTTCTCTCTTTGCCACTGCCTCTCTTTTTCTTACTTACAGTCCGCCGCGATGTCTCTCTCTCTCTTCAGCCACAATTTCTCCTCTCTGCACATCGTTGTGATGGTTTGATAGGTATTTGGACACCTAGATCGTGAAACGTTAGCACGATAGTACATGCGATGTGGGAATGTGGACAAATTTTTTCGAATTAATTTTCACCGGGGTGGGGGAAGGGAGGGGAGGGTTTCAGACCACCTAAGCTTATCTCTCTTTTTCATTTCAACTGTCTCCTCTCTCTTTTACTCCCACTGTTACTACCTCCATCCACCTCTCTTTTTCTATTACTGTCACTGTCACTCACTGACTATCTCTACGAGTATATCACCTCTGTTTAGCTTCCACTATTATTGTCCTCATCTATCTCTCTTCCTCCTTCACTTGCACTATCTCTCTTCCACCATCAATGTCTCCTTTCTCTTTTCTCCCACTGGCCCTGTCTTCTCTCTCTTGTCCAGTGCCACTGTTTCTCTGCTGCTCGTTTTCCTCACAAACAGCGCGAATGTGTGGGCATGACAAAATATTTGGTGGGGAAGGCGAGATGAGGACTGAGGCAGCTGATTCCCTACTTTTAAGAGGAATATATTCACCTTTTCTGTGCTCCGACAGGAGCATCTTTCAGCTGCTTCCCTTCTTTGTAACAGTAGGTTGTGCTGCTTGCGAAAAATGAATTCCGTAGGTCACTAAAGTATTGATAGTTTATTTATACATTTCTACACATTTACATATTTTGACACATATAAACAACAAATAAGTAAGCATAACATAAGATTAACACAAAAAAATTTTCCATGCCAAGTGCACTTTACATAAAAACCCACAACATCTTTAGGCTGCACGTATAACACGTCAGAAAATTCTGTATTTGATTCGCAAGTACAAAGAATTTCGTGTGATAAAATATTTTATTGTAAGCAGGTGGCACCATTGAAATGATTTCCAGATCAAGAAAGCCTGTATATGTGTGAAATACAGAGACAGCGCGTCATAAAGTTTTATTGGTGAAAAATGGCAACTAGAAACGTAGTCTGGTAATCTCAATCGCTTGCGTTGACTCCAGGACTCTTGCTATGACTGTGAAAAATTTTTATTCACGCCTCAGACTAGATATTACATGCGCATTTTACATGCGTAAGTACGGAAATTTTGAACCTCTGGATCTCGGTAATCGATAATGATATTCAGAAAAGTTTCAACTTTCTAGTGAACCTCATCGCTACAAACATGCAGCAAAAATTATGATGATTTTCTATGAATAGAAAGCGTAGAAGTGGCCATCCACACAACTGGTGGTTTGGGTACCCAAAAATTACGGTTTGTTGCGGTTTTCTGAGAACCCGGCTTTGAACAAATGGTACCTCTATGAGCTGTCTAAAGCCCACGCTAGACCGCATCTCATGCAAAAGAGCTACCTGATTTGCTCAACTTGTATTGGTCGGATGAAATGTGTAATGTTTAAATTTTGACCTTGTACACTAACAAAACCACCTAAGAGCTACCCAAAACAGATGATCTCTTATCTCTGTGATCAATGTAACCCGAAATATAACAGCTTGAAACGTCGTATTTTCACATTCGTCTTAGACTGATTCTCGTGAACTAGATTGGCAGAAACGTGTACTAAGAGTATTTATGTCACTTCTCTTATCTGCTGGACGACTGTTACGCGGTCCATTCACATTAATGTGACCACCTGTCAATAGCCTGAACAACCAACCTTTGCAGGGCGGACCGCTGCGATATGTGCAGGAAGACAGTGAGTGGTGATCTGGAAGGTATCGTCTCGGGTGAGAAGCCATGCCGACTCCAGTACCGTGGCCAAATGTGATAGGTCTCACGACTTGAATAGTCCGATAAAGGTGGTCCCAAGTTCTCGATTGGGTTTTTAATCCGGGGAGTTTGGTGGCCGAGGGCGAACGGTAAACACATCCTGCACTTCTTAGAACTAAGCACGTGCACTACGATCGGTGTGGCAGTATCCTGGTGGTAGATGTCATCGTGCCGAGGAAGAAACGAACTTCATTTAGGGGTGGGCATTGTCCCCAAGGGCAACGTATACTTGTTCTGATCCACTGTGCCTTCCAAAATGACAAGATCATCTACGGAATTCCACGACATTATTTCCTTGAAAACAGCACTCCCTCCCTCTTCCAGCCTGGACCGTTCCGACGATTGTTGCAGGGCCGTACACGCCACAGGCCATCTGTCCGATGGAGCTTAAAACGTGATTCTGGAAAGGCCACTTGTCGCCAAACAATGGACACAGTTGTGGTACTGGCGTCCAAATTCCAGCCTTCGTCGGCGATGAACAGTAGTCAGCATGGGTAGAAGAACAGGGCGTTTGATGCAGAGATCCAGACAGAGTGGTGCACTAAATGTTCGTTGAGGAGACACTGTTGGTAGCCCCCTGGTTTTGCCCGCACACATCGCCACAGCCGTCGTTCACCAAAGTCATCTACGGCCTTTGGTGCACTATAGTTGCTCCGGCGCCGGTTTTGGGTAGCGCTATTTTTCCATGAGCACTGTACTTTCCCACGGCGTGACGCTAACAGTTAACAAACGTAGTCGTTACGGAAATCCGGAAATGCTTACAAACTTGGCCCGAAAGCCTATGATCATGTCCTTTTGGACGCTAGATACGTCGATCTGCTTCCGCATTACGACAACGACAGCACTCCTGCCCACGTCCTCCTCTACTCGTGCTGCCATTTTCTGTCTGTGAGTATTTACGTTGGGGTCGTACATTTGCGGTGTCCATATTAACGTGATTGGACCGTGTAGTACCCACGAGAGCTAACAATTAAGTGAGGAAAGCTGTTCCTAATACACACATCAAAAAAAGTTTTGCATCAGCTCTATTCCAAGAGTTCCGGAACCTATACAGAAAACTGGAATAGAGATCAACATAAACATCATTTCCGCCCTTTTTATTGCTCATGAAAACCACACATTGCATGTTGTACCACCATACAGCGAGAGCGTCAGAGGTGGTGGTCCGGATTGCTGTACAATTTGGTACCTCTAATGCCCAGTAGCACGTCCTCTTGCATTGATGCATGCCTGTATTCGTCGCCACATACTATCCACAAGTTCATCAAGGCACTGTTCGTCCAGGTTGTCCTACTTCTCAACGTGCGATTCGGCGTAGATCCCTAAGATGGTTGGTGGGTCACGTCGGCCATAAACAGCCCTTTTCATTCTATCCTAGGCGTGTTCGATAGGGTTCATGTCTGGAGAAAATACTGGCCACACTAGTCGAGCGACGTCGTTGTCCTGCTGGATGTCATTCACAAGATGTGCACGAGAGGGGCGCGAAATGTGGTCCATGAAGGCGAATGCCTCGCTAATATGCTGCCGATATGGTTGCACTATCGGTCAGAGGATGGCATTCATATATTGTACATCCGTTACGGCGTCTTCCATGACCACCAGCGGCGTACGTCGGCCCCACATAATGCCACCCCGAACAGAACCGAATCTCCACCTTGCTGAACTCGCTGGACAATGTGTCTAAGGCGTTCAGCCTGACTGGGTTGCTCCTAAACACGTCTCCAACGATTGTCTGGTTGAAGGCATATGCGACACTCATCGGTGAAGGGATCCTTAGCGATCCATTCGGCACGTCGTTCGGCCCATCTGTACCGCACTGCATGGTGTGGTTGTAAAGATGGACCTCGCCATGGGCGTCGGGATTGAATTTGAGCATCATGCAGCCTATTGTGCACAGTTTGAGTCGTGACACGATGTTCTGTGGCTGCACGAAAAGCGTTATTCAACATGGTAGCGATGCTGTCAGGATTCCTCCGAGCTATAATCCGTAAGCAGCGGGCATCCACTGCAGTAGCAGCGCTTGGGCGGCCAGAGCGATGCCTGTCATCGACAGTTCCTGTCATTCTGCATTTCCTCCATGTCCGAACAACATCGCTTTGGTTCGCTACGAGACGCCTGGACACTGTTCTTGTTGATTGACCTTCCTGGGACAATGTAACAATACGGACACGATGGAACCGTGGTATTGACCGTCTAGGCACGGTTGAAGTATAGACAATACGAGCCGTGAACCTCAATCTTGGTGGAATGACTGGAACGAATCGGCTGTCGTACCCCCTCCGTCTAATAGGCGCTGCTAATGCATGGTTGTTTACATCTTTGGGGGTGTTCAGTGACATCTCTGAACAGCCAAAGGGACTGTGTCTGTGATACAAAACCGCTGTCAACGTCTATCTTCAGGAGTTCTGAGAACCAGGGTGATTAAAGCTTTTTTGATGTGTGTATCACGGGCACGGCATTCTTTCCAACGGAGGAAACAATGTAATATTGCCGCAATGGCACTTTAAGTACCAAAATGTATGGCATTCATAAACTTGACCTGCCATTTTTTTTCTACATTATTGGCCACATCTATCTTACTTTTATTTTCGTCAGACTTTGACTTTGCATCGCTGAGTGGTAATGTGCGCCACATTTTTTTTTCCTTCTGTACTTACGCTGTAAAAGTGTAAACTTAGTTTTTGTTCCCGAACATTATGTATTCCTGAGGTGTAACATGTTTAAATATTCGTTTCACTGTGTATTATGGTTGGCTGCATTTAGCAACTGAGTTTCAGATTCCACTAGGAAACTGCTTCAGTATGAGAGAAGCAGCGGAAATTGGTCGTAGATCGAAGCAAAGAACGTTTTAGAAGCTTGAACGGACAATCAACAAAAAACAGTTTCTTTGGCGACTTGCGAGGCGTCTTGTGATTTTAGTGCAACAAAACCTACCAGATCTTCTCTGGTTCGTCTTGGAGTCATTCTTTTTTTTTTTTTTTTTTTTTTGTAAATATTGCTACTGGACGTAACAATGCCACTCAGTTGTAACGCACAACCTACCAGTGGAGGTATGGAATGTCGTCACGATTGTCGCCAGTCAGTCAATGATGCCGACATCCACTGATTTATTTATTTATCAGGTTCTGCAGAATCATGCGAGACAAAGTACCTTGATTGTGGGAGGGGTAAACACGTAGTTTACAAGACGCTAATTAGGGAAATTATAAAAAACATAATTAAAAAACTGATAAAACAGAAAGAATTGTGATAGAGCATTCGCATAAATAATTTATTACTAAGAATTTGTTCTGAATTATTGCGAAGAACTCGAAACAGAGGGCAAGGTTGTCACCTTTCAACTTCTATCTGACATGGTCCACATAATTAAATACTTTTGTTAAATCAAAGAAAATATCTACTGTTCTCACACTATCATTTATCACTGCTACTGCGTTACACACAAAAGAATAAATTAGATTTTCTCCGCAATTTTTTTTCTGAAACTAAACTGCAAGTCTGACAGCAATTTATGTGCATTAAGATGTGTCACTACTGTCTTACACATTGCTTTCCCTAAGACTTCCGGAAACGCGGTTAGCAAAGAATATGGCCATTAATTATATATATTACCTCTTTCCCCATTACTGTAAAGTGGTTTGCTACATGAAATCTCATCGTACCCATGGAAGTCTTTATTCTTTAGTGATTTAATAATTCATTCAGTTTATTTTTTTTTCTTGTTTCCTATTGTTACATGTGCCATCTGTCTCTACCCTTTTGTTGGGAATGCTCTCAACCAGTAGACTCAGCATGGTGCAAACGTGTGAAGCAAGCTGACAACCAGGCCACAGGAATGCACACGTGATTCCTATAGCCAACTGGCCAGTCTGAATGTGGTCAAATTGTGGCCTGCGTTCCAAATGGCGGAATGGTCCTTTTGGAGAATTGCCACATAAGTTCGACGTGCTGCGTCAGTTGTGCAACTATGATCGTATCAGCATAGCCTATGAGGTTCTGGACGTCCAAGCAACACAACGCCCGCCAGGACTATCGCACTGTAATGGCAGCAGTGATGGATCGTACAGATACCACAGCACAGATATAACGGCTTGTGAGTCCAGACGTGTGAACACAAACTGTTGCAAACCGGATATTAGCAGTGGGACTATGTGCACGTACACATCTAGCCTTCCACTCAAGCCACAGCATTGCCTGACTGGTGCCACCAGATCGTCACTTGGACGATAGAATGGCGCGCCGAGGTCTTTAGCGATGAAACCAGAGCATGCTTGTACGCAACTACGTAGACCTGTTGATTGCTGTATCGTGAAGGGCATTCGTCAAAGTCAAACTGGCCGAACCCATGCCTCATCGTGTGTGTTGAGATAAGCTACAACTCTCGTTCACCGTTGGTGTTTCCGGAGGGACGTTAACCATCACTCAGTACTTCAAAATGTTGTCACGTCCCTCTCGTGCTAGCGTTGCGACAGGAAAGAGATGTTTTTCCAACAGAATAATGTTCTCGCACACACTGTGTGGCTTTTTTTCTTATTTGTGTCGGCTCGATGGTTAAGGTTGTCTCAGTCTTGTTGACATGGAACAGCGTCCGTCGATCGCGACGACTCCGATTTGTATCTGTTAAAAAAACTCCTCGCTTGGTTGATTAGTTTCAGACACTATCTCCCTTAGACAGATATCAGCGTATCGATGTAGCAGCACGTCGCAGTGTGTAAGCAGCCCTTGTTTAAAATTGAACCACTGGTGTTCGAAGTCTGTCGGTCTTCTTTATTTCGAACCCACACCGACTGCACCACTCGATACCGTAACAACTCCCTTCATCTGAAACAATTAACCAAACATGTTTCGCGTGTTCGCGACAGGGCGAACTTGATAACTTTAGTTCTTATGCCCGGTTTGCGAGTGATTGCTCAAACGCAGATAATAGGATATCTTGAATTATATAGTCCATCACTCAAGCCGATGCTACATCATAGTTTTGCGACGATGTTGATTTATTAATTAATATGGCGTCGTCAATACTTCGCTACGGTGTTAATTCAACAACCAATACGACGTAATTCCAAAGGTAATACACTCTTCTGACAACGTACAGAAAGCTTCGTATTTCCGTATAAATTCAGGATAATTTATTTTGCTGTTTCTTTTACTAACAAAGGGCTTTCATTAGGGGTTCCATATTTGGGGTGTTACAACTGGCCTTGAAACTCAACATGCTCTGCAAGAATTGCACAAATTTCCCTGGCCAGCATGATCTCCAGATTTGTCTCCGAGTATGTGTGAGATAGGATGAGACGAGAGGTGTCTCGCGCGACCCGTCAACGAACAACTCGTATAGAACTACGTGACAGGTCGGGCAGGGGTGGGATGACGTGTCGCAGTATAGCATTCGCCACCTGTTCGATAGACGGGACACCAGAATGAGCGCTGGAATTGTCGCCCATGGAGGCTACACCAAGTACTAACATGGGTGTTTCAACATGTTTCGATAGCTGGTGCCTCAGAAGCGCTTGTGCTGTTGAACTGTAAATGTAACAATTCCATGCAGCCCCTGTACATTGTTGCAACAACATATCTCGAGTGAATCCGAAGCCTCTAAAAGGCAGTAATAATTTTATTTTATCCATTTTGATTGGAGAACACAATTACATTGTGGAAAATACTACAGCCAGTTACAAGTTTTCCACAAATGATTTTATCATACTATTACTAGTTTTGGGCCTGGGCCCTTCATCAGCTTGTAGCTCTTACTTTTTGCAAGTTTTATATCTGTGTCTCCCTGTCCCTCCTTCACATATATAAACCTCTGGCTTATAATATGTGAAGCACTACGGAACATCAGCATACAACTACACTGCTGGAAAAAAGTTATTACATAAACCACAAGTTTTCTTGTAATGATTGTGTTATACTATTACTAGTTTCGGGCCTGAACCCATCATCTGATGGTAATGTTGACCTCTCGTAAGTTTTACATCTGCGTCTTCCTGACAAGCGCTCCTTTCCACATGTAAACCTCTGGATTACAAGGACAGCCTTTTTGGAGGACACAAATGTAAAACTTGCTAGAGATTAACGTTACCATCTGATGATAGGCTCAGGTTCGAAACTAGTAACGGTACAATAAAATAATTTCAAGAAAACTTGTGATTGGTGTATCAATTTTTGTCGAGCTGTGAATGTCTGTGTTGGTATTCTGTTGTTCTGTGTAACAAAAGTGTCGTTAAATAAATTGTTATTTTAGCTAGAATCCCATCTGAATATCTATTTCAGCCAAATAAATCTGGATTTAACTCGTCAACTATTGACAAAAAGTGATTATTAAATATTTTGCACAGCTCTGCTGGATCGCTAATAGTTGCATCTTCGCACAAGGGTCATTGGCATGTTTAGCACACATATGCTGCCCTGATACATCGTTCAAAAATGACCCTATTGTTTCAGTTTTGTCCAGAAAGCCTTCTATTCTCTTGGTGTAGTACACCGTTTTAGCTTGTCTGATGACATTCTTCAGCACTTTGCACTGTGGTCTGTCGTGAAATTCTGTAACGAGCTCTGACTATCCTTGTTATTGTAACACATCTCCCGCTTCCTCCTACATAACATTTTAATCCGCTTAGTTACTCAAATTGTTGGTGAAGTATTATCGGAACTGTCAAATATGGACGTAACAAGATCGAGAACTATAGACTTAACACTGGAATCGGTCGTTTCGTATTATTTCATTGTGTCACCGTCTTTTCACCGTCTGGAGGTGTTACACAGTTCAGAGTGTACGTCACTACTCTTCATCCCCACATTTACTCCAACAGACAGCGATTCTAGGGCTTACTTCGATAGTTACTTATATAGACCATTTGAACAATTCTTTCAAAATGGTTTCTTACTATAAGTAGCACATGATCACATGACGTCACTCGAGAAACAAAAATCAAGCAAACCTCCTAACCCAAAAACAAAGTAGGCAAACTCGATTCTATCTCTAATGAAGTTTGTGGGAATCGTTATCTTGGATACAAAACGAGTACTTCCTATCGTTGTCGTTGTTGCGGTCTTCCGTCCGAGGACTGGTTTAATGCAGCTCACGCCGCTAGTCTATCACATGCAAGCCTCTCAATATTTGCATAACTACTGCAATCTACTTTCTGAACCAGTTTACTGCCGAAAGGCCTTGTTCTTCTTCTCCAGTATTTACCATTACCAAATCAAGCATTACTTCTCGCCAAAGAATGTGTCCTATCTATCGACTCCTTTTTTTAGTCAAATTGTGACAGACATTACTTTCTCCTTGATTTTATCCAGCATCTTTGAAGTAGGTACTTTATCTACCCATCTACTCTTCAGAAATCTTCAGTAGCACTACATTTCAAAGTCCTCTTTCCTCGCCGGCCGGAGTGGCCGAGCGGTTCTAGGCGCTACAGTCTGGAGCCGCGTGACCGCTACGGTCGCAAGTTCGAATCCTCCCGTGGGCATGGATATGTGTGATGTCCTTAGATTAGTCAGGTTTAAGTAGCTCTAAGTTCTAGGGGACTGATGACCTCAGCAGTTAAGTCCCATAGTGTTCAGAGCCATTTGAACCATTTTGAACCTCTTTCCTCTTCTTCTCTGTACTGTTCACAGCTCACGTTTCCTTTCGACATAAGGTTACATTCCTGAAAAACGTTTACACAAAATGCTTCCAAACACGTAAATTTATATTAGAAGTTTATTACGCGTGAAAATATTAGTCTTGTTCGTAGCAGATTTGTTTGCTATTGGAAGTCAATATTAGTCTTTTGCGTAAAATGTTTCTTTGTTACTGGAAGTCAGCATTTTATATTCTCTTCACGTCTGCTATCGTTAGTTATTTTCTTTTCCAATTAGAACAAGTATTTTGCTAATTTTAGTGTCTTACTTTCTAATCGAATTCCGTCTGCATTACTTGTCACAATTCGACATCATTCCTCTACTCTTCTTTTACGTTTAATCGTGCTCACTGAGTACCTTAGAAACTGTAAAAAATAACCATTTAAATAATAGAGCTACTAACCAGTTATGTAGTTACAGGTGTAGCACAACGCGTTTAGATAATATATAATGTAGGATTTTGCGTAATTTTCGTTTAGGATATGTGTGTAGACTTTTATAGATCTACCCACATGGCACAACTACGGCTCACCATCAGTATCTAAATTCCAAGATAGTATTTATTTATTGTTTTTATTCTGTTAAGAAAATAAAAAGACAACTGCGAGGAAAGAAACATAGAACAATACACACATTAGATAAACTCTCGCATACTCGAAAATAGCAATGTTTATATATATACGTCGTGATAAGCATGGAAAAACGTAACTGATTATGTAATTCTATTATTTCAGTCAACGTGGACGTAGCTTCTGCCTGTCGAAAGTTTATTATGATGGACGACATTAAGAGTAAAATAGCTATCCAAAGCTGCACAAGTAGTCCGGTGTTGCACTTTGACCAAAAAGTATAATAGGGCTATCAGAAGCTTTCCGCTTGACGGCGTTGCTGCAGCATATATGCATGTAGCGCCACGATATGGGTATATAAGCACCGACAAGTAGGAAAGGGATTAGTGTGGCAGTCGTGTTTTTCGGACGTGCGTCCGCTAGGTGCGGAAACATGTTCCATGGCGCTGTTATTACCAAATGCATCCAAAACAGGAAAAACGTGCTGTTATTCTTTTCTTGGCTGCCGAAGGACAAACAATAGCAGACATTCGTCGGAGAATGAAGAATTTGTATGGGGCGCATGCCTGACGAAAACCACAGTTATGCAATCGTGCGATAAGGTGTGCTGCTGCTTCAAGATAACGAACATCCTCATATTGCAAATATCGAGTTAAGAAGAAGTTGCTCCAACGAAGGTGAGAGAACACGAGGGCCTGCCCAGACGGGTCAACGATTCCTGTCGCACGAGGATGTGCAGCAGGCAACTATGGACTTCCCGCATAGCAGGACACGATATTTTACCTAATGTTTATCTTCAACTGGTGCGTAGGTGAGATGGTTGCTCAATGATTACGGCGATTTTGTCGGATTGGCGTACAGCTTCTGGACTATCAGGCCTACGACCGGAAACTATTTGATCGCCCCTTATATATGAGAAGAGACCTGGAATGCTGTCATCAGTATAAGCACATCCCCGCAAAAATGAGTATTGTGTTAACAACAAAACAACTGAGAGTCTGTAAGAGAAAAAAAAACGTTTGGTCAACGCGTTATATTTACCAGGGATTGCAGCTTCCGAGTTCCAAAAATTTTCACGCCGCAGGGAATTTGTGGTCGCAAAACAGTCGAATTGCACGCTTTTGATAAGTGCAAATCGATATTTCCTTCGAGAATCGCACTTCAGGCAAGGAACCTAAGGAGTCTACTCTCTGTGAAAAATATTAGTTAAATTAGTTACATGTTTCATAGATCATTTCAACGACTATTTTACCGACATGATGTGGAACGAGTCAGTTTACAAGTACACATGAAACATGATGACTGTTAACATTAATTAACACAACTTTTAGTCATACACGTTCCTCTACACTTAAAAATTGGTTTTTCTTTTTTCGTTTTTACAGCCTACCAATTTTTAAACAGAAATTCATCGATGGAGCAGAAGGATTTTAGGTTATATTTAAAACTAACTGTGTTACTTGTCAAACGTTTTACGGTATTGGGCAAACGAATAAAAACTTAGGCTGCTGCATATTGAACTCGTTTCTGAGCCACATACGGAGTCTATAGTGAGTGATGAATGTCATTTTTCCCTCTAGCATTGTAGTTACGGATACCACTATTTATGCCAAAATGCGATGATTTATTTATAACGAATTACATTAGTGACTATATGTATTTAGCCGGTGCCCAATTCATTCAAGAGGTACCTACAAGGCAACCGAAGGTGAATACCATATATTACTCTTGCCGCTCATTTTTGTATAATCAGTACTTTCTGTGTAAGCGATGAGTTACCCCAGAAACTTATCCCACAAATCATTATTGCCAAGAGACGCCTTTGACCTCGAACGCTCGGAATGGCACGAGACCTTGCTTAGACTAACAACAGTGGTCTGTTTCATTTCCTTGCAAAACTCCGCTTGTCTGTAAGCGTAATAATGTGGTGGCATGTAGTAGCTGCAGTACGAATCTGTCTCTTGGAGTGTTCGTATATAGGTTACTGTGTGAACTGAATACAGTGATATCATGAAGAGAATTAATCCTACGAATGTGGTACAAATATTAGGGACAAAGTTGAGACGAGATGAATATGAAAATGAAATTAAGGTCGAGACTAGAGAGATCGTGGATACTTTACTTCAAAGCGCCAATTTATTTTGTCAACAATCTTAAAGCTGAATATGGCATTTCATCCAGGCATATGACATATATACACTTGCGACATCGTCAGTGTAGGGGCAATTTGTATCATTATGAACACTGAATAATTTCTCATCTGCCAAGGTCGATAAAATCATTTATTCATACAGATGACCAGTTTCTAAAATTCTCTGTTGCCATCTTTGGATCTGCAAAAGCTGGAACCGAAAATGCTTGGGTACAGCTATTAGCACAAAAGCACGCTTTATTATGTTCAAAATTTACAGTATATGGAATAGCAACATACCTATTTTACATCCTCATATAATCTTCTCCATCAGCATAGCAAGTGGTGCTATGTAATGTTTGTTCACGTTGGTATCGTGAACTTCTCTAGAAGTCGGCTGTCAGTTTTAGAATAAAAGATATATACAGACATATTAATGAGCCGATTACAAGTGCTCACATTCATTACCACGTTACAACCGACAGATCCTGGCGTAAACATTCGTAGTGAGGTACAAGTCCATCAGATGGCACAGTGGCAGTACAAATCGAAACTATCATCTCACATCAGATTAAGGCATGGGTCTACTATTCCATACAATTACATTTGCTTAAATTACATTCTATCACACCCATATGTTATTAGAGTGAGCTGGTAATGCTAGGTCATGGGGGCAGTTTGAGAGCGATACAATTCCAAAAGGTGTAATAATTGAACATCGGTTATATTAATCACTGGAAGATTGTTTACCTGGATATCAGGTGATTAATTACGCACAAGCTGCAAGTGAGGTGTTTTCTTGGATGAGCTCACATAAACATCACTGGGCAACAAAAGCACAAACATGAAATAGCTCTGATGGTGGTGCACATACCTTGAATTTATTCTTGATGAAATTATGATATCTGTGCGTGTAGACGTCGAGCTATTCTTGGTTATACTAAAATCAGCCTAGGTAATTATGATACCATTGGCTATACATTAGCTGAGTTATCAATTGGTTATAGGTTGTCGTATTAGTTGTGATTTTATATAAAGGAAAATTTGATACAGAATTATTAGGAATGTCTATAAAATCTTTTTAGAAATTTTCTAAAACAACATATAAAAATTTATGTATTATGTATATTTTACGAATGTCACGCAGTGTTTTTTTTAATGTAGTATACTGACGTGGCTGTATGTTATGATAATAATTAAGACATATGTAATTATACGGCATAGTAAATCCATTCCTTAATCTGATGTGAGATGATAGTATCGATTTGTAATACCATTACGCCATCTGATGTACTTGTATATCACTACGAATATTTACGCTAGGACCTGTCGGTTGTAAAGTGGTGATGATTGTGGTCACTTGCAATGGGCGAATTAATATGTGTGTACATCACTGTCATTTTAAAACTGACATGAAGACTTCCAGAGTAGCTCACGATAGCAACGTGAACAAACATTATATAGCACCACCTCTGTACTAATGGAGGAGATTATGTAGTGATGTAAACGTAGGTAGTTTGCAGTGCCATGTATCGTAAATTTTGTACATAATTATATGTGCTGTTATGTTAGTAGTTGTATCCAAGAATTTTCGGTCCCATCTTTTTCAGATCCGAAGACGGAAACAGAGAATTGCTGAAATCGGCCATCTATATGAATAAATGATTTCATCGATCTTGACTACTTAGAAATTATTGTATGCTCTGGCATATACTACACTCGTCACACCTAAAGACACAGATGACGGTAATAGCATATCTCAGTAGGCGCAACAATTTGTGGGATTTATGACAGATCGAGGTGTGGAGAGAGGAAATTTTTGGAAAAGTGACAAGATTCAATTCTAGTATGAAATGTCTCTATCATCAACACAGTCACTCAGGAAGAGAAAATTACAGCTAGAGTTTTGCAGTCTGTACGTAGATCCATCCACAACTAGGCAATTAATGTCGGTTTATCAATGACAGGCAGACTAACAAACAAGTTGTACATCTGTTTTCAAGAGGCACAAGGCACTTTCGACCCAGATATTTCAAAGAAACTTGAAACAACCTGCCCATGGAACATGCACGTGGAGGAAACAAAAGTAAAAAAAAATGACTGAAGAACATATGAAACGTTTTCTAACTGCAGTCCTTTGCGAACTTGCAACAAGTGAAAAGAGCCTACTGGTCTGTGAATTCCGGTCAGGTCATACGGATCGTACCCTTATAAATTCAAATCTTCCAAACAAGCATGTTATTCTGAAGATTTTGCCATCTAAAACAACAAATTATTAACAAACCCTTCATGTTTACTTCTTTCCTCAATGTAAGCTCTGTACAAGAAGGACTGATTTTGTAAGACTACGATGTGAAGATACATAAGTTATTTCATAATCAAACTTCGCTGTGTGATTTACAGTCATTCTTAGGCACCACAGTGTATTGAAATATGCTTGGTCAAAGGCGGGTTATGGCACTGACATATCTATTATATCACCTGAAAATATAATTAGTGTGTCTTTTGATATTAGACTACTTGAATGCATAAGTGATTTTGAATGTAAAAACTTTGCTCTAATGAAATGTACATATGGTTCCACTTTGATTCGACAACTTTATCGAAATCCTACATCTTCACTGTGAACAGCAATACAAGCACAAACAGGTGTGTGGGACATGTGGCTTTCGCACTTACTTTAAGTACAGACGTTTTGGCACTGTTGATTCAAAACGTAATGGTAGCCTGAGGTCATTGAATTACGTATCATTTCTGCCCTACTGTACTGAAATCTTGTTACCTTGTTTCTCTCTATTCCATTAGCACTTGAGTTTGAATGCAACTATTTGCATGCAAATCACAAAGACCACTGTAGTTTTAATGACCGAGTGTTATTCTGAGCATAACTCAGTGCGGTTCCGGGAATTCGACATTAAATGTGACCCTTGTGAGTTGAAATATGCAGACCATGTCCCCAGACTGGTTCATTTGTTTCCAAAATCAACAATTATACTAAAAGCAAAGGAAGCTGATCATAAATTTTTGAACATGCCAGTGATATACTTCTTTCAGTTCAAATTTTCATGAACATGTACACCCAAAAATTTGAAGCACCCTGCCTTACTTATTGTCTCCTGTTCATGTGCTACTTCTATTGTAGGCATGACTATTTGTGGTCTGGAGCTGTACACAGTGTGTTCTTTTCAAAATATAGGTATAGTCCATTTTCAGGCATCCACTTAATAATTCTTTGTAAGACATCATTAATAATCTTTTATGTGGCCTTCTCTCTATCATCAGCAAAAAGTTCCAATTCTGCTTGTTGAATGTTAAGCAGAAGGTCATCACTTATATAAGGAACAGGATTTGATCTAAAATTGGACCCAGTAAGACAGCCTTTGTAATTTCTCCCCAGACGCAAAAATTTTCTAAATTTTTGTTTTTTCACACAACTTTTTACATTCGGTTTGTTAAGTAGGATCCAAACTGGTTGTCTGTAAAGGCATCAGTTCCATAAAGCTTAAGTTTTTCTAAGAAGGTAAAATGATCCACACAATCAAAAACCTTGGAAAGATCACAAAAAATAAGAAGTGGCAAATTTTTATTACTTAAGATATGTAATATATGATGGGTTAATGTGTAAAACTGTATTCTCAGTTCGGTAACCCTTCTACAATCCAAACTGTTATGCGCTAAGTAAATTGCTTCCACTTAAATGTGGAATTACTCTTGACTACATCATTTATTCAAGTATTTTGGAAGTAACGAAATTGGACGAAATTTAAGTCTTTTATGTCAAACCGTATAGTTATTTGTTGTTGTCTTTTTTAAGTGTCGCAGTTTAGTTAGTTCCAGTGATGCTGTTTCTAGTTGCTTGAAGTTTTTTGGAATACAATTAAAAATTATTCTGTTGCAGCCTCAACTGAACGATTTAGTCCTTGTTTTGCTGCTACGTTTAGAATGTGACTGCTGAAAGTACATGCAACTTCTAAATTATCAGTCACAACACTGTCATTTAGTTTCATTGCTAAGGTATATTTTTCACTGACCACCTGTCCTGTCTACCATTTGACAAAACCCCACAAAGTTTTAATCTTAAAATGTATCATTTTTTGTAGCATGAGAGTAGTTCCTTGAAACAATTTTATCATTTTGTTTCTAGACAATATGATATTTGGGCCATGTCTCATTTATCTTGGCCACCTGAAACCTATTGTTTTCTAGAAGAACCATAAAACGTGAACTATGACAGGCAAATCTGCATGCCTTTTTCTTTAAATTTCATATTGGATTATTATTTTAGAGAATGATAACGGCAGGAATCACAATAAGGAAATATTTATTAAAGATCTTGGACCACAGTGATTGACGGTACAGTGCCCTATATCATTTCCTTTCTTTAACTTGGTGAGAGACTCACTGATTTCTGAATGCTTATGTGTGCGCGGGAAGACAATGCGTTGGATCTGAGATGAGAGAACAGTGTTACCGAGAGTGGCACTTTTCCAGGCGACCGGAGGGACAGACGCTGACTTCCTGGAACTGGAGCTTCTTGGAACTGCAGTGTCCCAAGAGGCTACTAAGCACTGTTCAGTTAACAACTTGAGGCAGCCGAGGGGTCACTTAGGGATGGAGACGTGTCTCGAGCTGCTGGAGAGAGATATTGTTCTCTCGCGTTTTGCAGACCGACCTTGTAGATAGCCACTGGTCGCTTCTGTAAACACAAGGTGCACAAAGTAATGAGCTAGCCTCACAAGCGGTATTTCCGAAGTCCTAGGTCTCCCTGATTCAAGACTAACTCCATGAGTGCAAAGGCGCAGGATTTGTTTGTTAGAGTGTGACGTCACAGCACGGAGCTGACGTGGACGTTTTTTAGCACAAGGAAGAGTATTGCAAAATCATTGGCTTCTGGTGGTGACACACCATTTTGGTTAGTCTCTCTATGTTGGTGGGAAAACTCGCTATGGAGCCTCAGTGATTTGTAATTTTGGTGCTGGCAAAACACACTACTTGACAGGAAAGAAGAGCGCAGAGCATAAAAGAAAGCCAAAAGTCTTACATTAAAGGAGTGAATGCTGCCAGTGGCTATCCGTAGAGCTTCACTTGGTGGCCTTCGATCGATAGCAGGTTGTTGTTGGAGTAAATTGACGGACTTTAAGGGTCTAGTTAACGTCCCGTCAACAACGTCCACCAAAATGAAGAGAAGCATGTCTTAACAGACCGCCAGGGGACGGTGTTGCAGATATCTGGCGTTCACCTCTGTGCCAGGGAAATATACTGTGAGCATTAAAAGCGGCGTAGGCGAACTACTTCATTCTGTTCAGCACTTGAAGTTCGTAGTACTGCTAATCCTTGGTTCAACGTTCTTGTGTTGGATGTATGATAGATTTACTCATTCATCAAGCTTCGAGTAAGTGCGTTTACCTGCAGGAATTTGTGGGGTTAAATTTGAATCTCAGATCGGGATTTGAGACGATAGCTGAAGAAGATACAAAATACATCAGGCAACGGCAAAAAAATCTTTCCCGGAAAGAAAGAAGTATGATAACGTCCCATACGAGGAGCGTAACGTATGTAAGTGCAGACTTTTCTATTGGTGACTGAAGACGGTGGAGTGAAGAACATTACATCAGTATTTGCATCATTATAGATATTACAAGTCGTACTACATATATAACTATCTGCACCCTGTATATTTAACTGTTGGAGTGCCTTTTCGGAAAATACTAGGAGTGTATACGAAATGAAACAGTACAGACAGAATAAAATGGAAGCTTTTGAAATGTAATGTTAAACGAAAATTCTGAAAATGAGATAGGCATTTTGGGTAATTAATGAAGAAGTATTGAATGAAATGAGAAAACAGTTTTATGTCAATACTTGACGAAACGAAGGGACACTTTAATAGGACACAACCTACATTAAGAAAGTTATAGGTAATATGACTGGAACTTCTAAGCCCTCGCCCACATCTAACCAGACACCCTTAGTGAGAGTCATAACTACAATACGTGTATATTATGATAACGCCTATGGTAATAATAATAACAACAACGAAAATACATGTAGTAATGAATATATGGCATTTAAGAAACTTAAATCTTATTAATATTGAGTCAAGCAGTAGCCTCATTCTGTGCCAAAACTGAGTAATATCACCTAAGAGAAATTCATGGCAGTAGCGTAGGAATTGACTGTGGTGAGAAAGTTCTCTGTAAAGAAGAAGAAAGAGAAAAAAATATGGTAAATATGTAATAATGTAATGTGTATGTTCGAATCAGAAGTTTCTGCAGAGGAATTGGTATTAACTGTTTTTTTTTTTTTTTTTTTTGTTATGGCTTCAGATCAAGTAATGTTTGAATATTTTGAAATGAGAAGTGATCTGTCAAAACTGTTTATGCTCTTAGTAAATGATTCAATCTCGTCGATTTGAAGATAACTATAAAAATTTACCAAATTTATGCAGTAGCTTGACCTACTCCCAGTTTTTTCACCATTTCGGCTAAGATTCTACAATATCCTTTAACAATTGTGGCACGGCGTGTCCTAATGCGCGTGCACCTGTTTCTCGAAAACATCGCATCCGACCCTTTTTGGGTTAAATGAGTTTAAGAATAATGTTTAAGGGAAGTTAATAGTAAACCTAATTCCGCGCAGAAGCGGCTGGTAACTGAAGGACTGTAAGTCAATTTCAGAATTTCATAGAAAGGTGGTCATAAAATAATTTTGTACATTCGGTTTTAAAACATTTCGATAAGCGATAGTCTATCGAATTTTGAGAGTCATTCATAATTTAACCACTGTTCCTGAAACATCTGCGATTTGTGATGTATTGTTTGAAACTAAACAGTTAGCATCGTTGACCTAATCTCTCAAAGTAGTTTATATTTTCTCTACATAATTGCTTTGTTTAGTGGTAGTGATTGGGTAATTCAGTAACAATCTTCCTGGAGCTGATGAATAATAGGCACTGAAAGAAACATATTTTGTTACCTTGGTCAGTGGATGAGCTTAAAATACCTTTAAATAATAAATAAGCGTCTCATTTACCGTAAACAGAACTTAGCAGAATATCGTCCAAAAAAAACAATGTAAAATTCCTACGACACCCCACTTACTCGTTTTAGACACGTTAGCAGCAATCTGGTTTTCTCTTGGTGTCTATAAGCGATAAATTTTTTGTAAACTATCTGAGCGTCATTCAGATACAGTTCGTCAGGAACAAGTAATGCAGTTACATCCAGAACTTTATGGACATGGTATTGCACAGCTTTAATGAATGTGAAGAAGTGCACTATGAAAAATATTATGTGTATACAGATACTATTAGTGAAAGAACAATACACACCTGGTAACTGTTATTACGGTTATGCAATGGTTAGCTGAAAGAACCCAACGATAGTCTGATCCTAGACCGAAATCGATTGTCTTTACTAAAACAAACTGTTGCAGCTGACTATTGCATAATGCAATTCTCAACATTTATTTCAGTTTACGCAATACTCGTGCGTCCTCTTCTGGCCGGCCGCAATGGTCGAGCGGTTCTAGGTGCTTCAGTCCGGAACCGCGCGACTGCTACGGCCGCAGGTTCGAATCCTGCCTCGGGAATGGATGTATGTGATGTCCTCAGGTTAGTTAGGTTTACGTAGTTCTGAGTTCTAGGGTACTGATGACCTCAGAAGTTAAGTCCCGTAGTGCTCAGAGGCATTTGAACCATTTTTTATGCATGCTTTGGTAATTGAGTCCGTTACAGGAAACGGTATCTGAATGCAGTTTCTCTCCTTGATTACAGTATTTATCATTTCTTAAATCCAGCGTTGTACTACGTACATGGTGCTGCTTCCCGACGAGATGAAAGTCTTTTCTTTCCGTACTGTCTGAACCGAAAATACGACCGGACAGAGTGCGCAGTTTTGCTGGCGACTCCGTAATGTGCTGACTTTTCCGCACTGAACGGAAATGCAGATGTTGCGCCGACTACAGGATGAACAACACGTAGAGGCGGCGAGCTTACATGGAGCACGTCGACAAGAAAATACGAGACATCGACATTACTAGCGCCGATTCAGCAGTTCACCACTTCCCTGTCTTCTCCACCAATCTATTTATTATAACTATCGCTGTTGTTATTCATTATCTTTATACTTGATTTATAATTGATGTATTAGTAACATTGTTTACTCCCATTATCGCCATTGTTTACAGTTAAAATGAAAAGTAATCAGATAATATATTAGTAACGTAATAGTAGCTCTGGCTCCTGCAGATGATGTGTAAGGGTACCGGGCAGGGTAGTCACTTTTTTGGAAACGATACGAGGCAGAATTGGTAGATAGGAAACATGTTCACGAAATACACAAAACACTGGATGCTATTTTAGTTAACGGGCTTTCATGCGAACTGTGTTCCAGTATTCAGTAACACTTATCTCTGGATTCATAAATTTGAAATTCGTTGCACAAAACTGAAGATTTAACACTTTCTTTAAGGACGCTATGATAAAATCGTTAATAAATTCATAGCGTAATAGTTCATAATGATGTTGTGGAGAAGGCGGCCATACATTTTGAACGATTACCTTTTTTATGTTGCCGACAGAGGGAGTCATCAATCGTTTAAGTTGCGGCGAAAGGGCTTTTTGGGTAATGTCCAACTACAAAGCCAAATATCTGAGATAATGATAATAATTATAACAATCTTAATTATAACTGTATGCAGCTCAATGGCTGCGTTCAGTTCTTTATGTTGGACGCCATTTCAGCCTCTTGCGTGTCATTATCCTCGATATCCAACTCGCGAAAGGGGACCCACAGTTTAACGTTGAGTCTCGACCACGTGCCGGTCCCGGCGATTCCGCACATAATGACAGGTGGAGGCTAGGTGAAAGGTAGACTGAATTTTCCGTGGTCCGAAAGGGATTCGATTCAATGCCCGTTCGACTCAAAAGCTTTTTCTACCATTTCTTGGTTCATTAATTTCTGGCAATACTTTGTTTGACGTATTACTTGTTGTATATCTTGCACTCATTGTCCTCCCCCAAACTGTTTTGCCCTATACGACTGCCTGTAGAAGGATGGAAATTATTCTCTGATATTTTAAAAAATGTCCCATCGTTTTGTCTCATCCTCTACATCTAAATCCATACTCCGCAAGCCGCCTTACAGCGCGTGATGGAGTGACTTCTGGTACTGTTGTCTTTTTCCTTCATTCCCGTTCTATTTACGAATGGCGTTCGGGAAGAATGATAGTTTGTAAACCGCTATATTAGTTCTAATTTTCCTTATTTCCCCGGAACGCACTGTCTCGGACTTTTAATACACTCATGTCCAGAAAAAAAACAGAACACCTTGAACGACTAGAGACAGAACATTCATATTCACAGGACGTATACACTGAAGAGCCAAAGAAACTGGTACACCTGCCTAATATCGTGTAGATCCCCCGCTAGTACTCAGAAGTGCCGCAACACGACGTAGCATAGGCTCGACTAATGTCTGTAGTAGTTCTGGAGGAAACCATTAATCCTTCAGGGCTGTCCATAAATTTGTAAGAGCACGAGGGGCTGGAGATTTCTTCTGAGCAGCACGTTGCAAGGCATCCCAGATATGTTCAATAATGTTCATGTCTGGGGAGTCTGGTGGCCAGCATAAGTGTTTAAGCTCAAAAGAGTGTTCCTGGAGCCACTCTGTAGCGATTCTGAACGTGTGGGGTGTCGCATTGTTCTGCTGGAATTGCCCACGTCCGTCGTAATACACAATAGACATGAATGGATGCAGGTGGTCAGACATGTCACCAGTCAGAGCCGCATCTAGACGTATTAGGGGTCCCATATCACCCCAACAGCACACGTCCCACACTATTACAGAGCCTCCTTGAACAGTCCACTGCTGTCATGGAGTCATGAGGTGGTTCCATACCCGTACACGTCCATCGGCTCGCTACAATTCGAAGCGAGACTCGTCTCACCAGGCAACATGTTTCCAGTTATCAAAAGTCCAATGTTGACAGGCCCAGGTAAGGCGTAAGGCGTTGTATAGTGCAGTCATCAAGGGTACATGAGTTATCCTTCGGCTCCGAAAGCCCATATCTAAAATGTTTCGTTGAATGGTTCGCACGCTGACACTTGTTCTTGGCACAACATTGGAATCTGCCGCAATCTGCGGAAGGATTGCACTTCTGTCACATTGAACGATTCTCTTCAGTCGTCATTGGCCCCGTTCTTGCAGGATTTTTTTCCGGCCGCAGAGATGTTGGACAGTGATGTTTTACGGGATTGTTGATATTTACAATGTGTTCCCGGAGCCACTCTGTAGCGATTCTGAACGTGTGAGGTGTCAGGAAAATCCCCACTTCATCGCTACCTCGGAGATGCTGTGTCCTATCGCTCGCGCGCCGACTACGTGTGTAACACCACGTTCATGCTCACTTAAATCTTGATAATCTGCCTTTGTAGCAGCAGACACCGATCGAATAACAGCGGCAGACACATGTTGTCTTACATAGGCGTTGCTGACAGCAGCGCCATATTGTGTCTGTTTACATATCTCTGTGTTTGAACTCGCATGATTATATCAATTTCTTTGGCGCTTCAGTGTACATTAGTATGTTCTGCAGAACTTATTTGCATTTCAGCCACTTCGGTTCAGCATGTGTCCTGTTGCCATTTAGGCGCAATGTCTGTCATGGTCCCTGATAACGTGTTCCATGCTGATGGTATTGAAGTGTATAAGACACGAATGGCGTCCTGTCGTATAGCCATCCATGCTACATTCGCCTGATTCCAAAATTCATCTGTTGGCGTTTGCACTGTGTCACAGCACTGGACCCGTTGTTTGAGGATATCCTACATGTTTTCGATTGGCGTGAAGTCTGGTGATCTGGAAAGCCAGAGGAAACGTCTAACATCCTGTGACACAAAGAAGGCACTTGTTCGTGGAGCAACATGTGGTCGTTGCATTGTCTTGCTGAAAAATGGCATCAGGGGTATTGCGCAGAAAGGATATGACTGCTGGTCGCAGGATGCCATTCACGTAGGTCACACTGGTCACAGTGCCCAGGGCACGCACCAGTTGTGATTTGTGGTTGAACTCTATAGAAACCCACACCATAAAGCCTTCAGTTGGCAATGTATCATTTTCAAACAAACAGAACCTGGATTCGTCCAAAAACACTACCTGATGCCTTTACTGTAACCAGTGGCGTCGTTCCACACACCATGGCCGAATAGCATGTTGGCGGAGAAGCGGACGACGTGCACATAAGCTCTGCCGTAATAAAGGGTGACGAACTGTCACCCCCGATAGTGTACGATGTGTTCCACTGTTGCTCCAGAACCGATGAAGCAGCACATCGCTCCTGCAATGACATTCGGATGAGGCGTCTATCTTCTCTAGTGGAAGGAGGGGGTTGACTGGGGACGGGAGGGTCTGGGTGGTGCTACCTGACCCATCTCGCCGTGTTCGACGCTTTCCGTGAACCACTCTGCAGACATCCGTAGCACTGCCAAAACACTTCGTCCCACACAAGCATCAATTTCTTAGATGGATGCATCACATTCTGTCATGAAAAAAATGCGCCATGTTTCAAACTCACTGATTTTACGGTACGGTTCGCGCATACGACTGCGAGGCATCCTGCATGACTGTTCAAATCACACTAATACCTTACCTTCCGTTTATAGCGACAACGAGAGCAGCAGTCACATTTTACCGGTAGGTGGTGTTGCGCCGCGGTATCGATGTTGGCCTTGAACCCACAGGCCCACATGGTTCAAATGGCAATCATTTCTGCAGATCATACTAACGTATATGTCCTGTAAATACGACCGCTCCATCTTTAGTCGTTCAAAGTGTTCTGTTATTTTATTTTATTTTTTCCTGGGGCGGCCGCTGGTGGCCGAGCGGTTCTAGGCGCTTCCGTCTGGAACCGCGCGACCGCTACGGTCGCAGGTTCTAATCCTGCTTCGGGCATGGATGTGTGTGATGTACTTAAGTTAGTTAGGTTCATGTAGTTCTAAGTTCTAGGGGACTGATCACCTGAGATGTTAAGTCCCATAGTGCTCCGAGAAATTGAACCATTATTTTTATCGAAATGAGTGCAGTAAGCCGCTCCGTGATATACAACGTCACTGGCTTTAAGACGCTTCCCATTAATCTCAGCCTTTAATCTGCTTTTCCTACAATTTCTTTTATGTGAACTTCCCACTTTACACTTCTCTGGAACGTTACTAATACATTACATTTATTTACATTGAGGGTCAACGACCAGTCCCTGAACCACTCAGTATAGTATCTACATTATTTCCGATTTTTTGTAGCAAATCACAATATGTAAATATTTTGAAGCTATTTTTTGAGACCCATGTATTCTCTTACCTTTACTGTGTGGTACCACGCGATCTGCAATGTGTGTACGCGTCTACCGTGCTGATGGATACCCTGTTGTTTAATTTTTCTCGTTTATTGTAAATTGAAATAATCGTTTCGAAGATCGCAGGCTCTAACCAGTTTTACCATACGTTCACTAAACTATTGCTACATCACACTTATCAAGTAGCTCACTAAACATGAATGAATAATCTTTTGACATGATTAAAGATTCCTAACTACATAAATAATATATATTTCTATTAATAATTGAAATTTCAGTGGGCGCTCCAGCATTCGAAAACAACTTACGGGCGAGAGGAATGTGCTCGCTGGATTCACGGAATGCCATTTGTTACTTCACACTAGTTGGTATTCCTTTATTTCATGAGATACACTTGAAAAGCTAATAAAATGTAAGTGAATAGTAACTGTCAGATAGATTTCAGGACGGGAAACCAAAAGGACCTAACATACAATTACTTTTTTTCTTTTTCAGAACAAGTAATATTTCGTTCAAATAACAAATTTAACGTTCACAAAAATACAAATCGAAAGCCCTTTGGGCATCTGTAAGATTTCAACCAGGCAATTCTGACTCCATTACAATTACAGAAAGAGCATTACAATAGCAATTTGAAAACCAGCCATTAGAAAGTAAACGTAAAACAAGGAAGATGGCCCTTATTTAGAAAAAATTGTACAAGCTGGGGATTGCCATTAAAATAACCTGAGGGTCGCTTTTGGTGCTGACACTTTAGCAACTCTTGAAACAGGAAAGCAACAAAATTCAGAATTTTACAAGTTCAGCATTTGACAATTTTATAAAATTTGCTCGTCCAGCATTACAATAAAGATTTGGATAGCCATTGGGGCACTATAATTTTGCAACAGTAGGTAACAACGATTTTAAAATTTACAGCAATGCACGATTAGGAACCGAAAGATCTTCAAATCAAGCAGTAATACAAAAGAAGGCCGGGCTAGGCGAGCCAAGGGTTTGCTAGAATGGCTTAGGGTAGCGGACACCACGATTTAAACTTAAGTCCTAATGCCATAATATTAACAACTTAGCTTATAGAGAGTCGCCGTGGTAGGCGAGGAGACCGCACCGACTCACCGGCTACCCCAAGAAGCGGCAAAACACCACGCCGCACACACGTTCACAGGCGACGTGGACTAGCTACTCCCGGTGGATCGCTGGGTAGTGGATAACACATCGGGGCCAACGGCTCCCACAGTGCGATCAACTCGGGAAACAGACAGACGTAAGTGTATAATTCACGCTAGATCGAGAATCAAATAAGTAAATTCGCGAAGTCGGACATAAGAATACCAAACTCAAACCCCGCCCCAGACACCTACCAAATCTAAGTGTTGCAGTGAGTGCATTGTTAAAAAACGTTAACCGATTAATCGTTTAACAGTAATGACCAGACACAGGAATTAGTTTGATCAAACAACCAACTCTTAACAAGGCTGCAAAAAAAATTCACTTAAGTGCACTTAAAAGTAAGAAGAAACGCTTAAGCATCAATATCTAAGCACGAAATCACAGAAGTAATAAAATATACAACAGTAAAACAACAAGTGCCTAAATCCAAGAATAGGAAGACCTTACCCAAAAATCCTGTAGGACGGGAGGCTGCCAGGGAAGATCAACGTGATTACGGCGCCCACTTCAGCAGACGATCACTCGCAAGTCCGGATAGTCAATCGGGCACAACAGCGTAGAGCCCAACACTCAACATCAACGCGGCAGCGCGCAAGTAGCTGCCCACTAGCCGAGTGACCGGCGATCAGACCCCGTTAGTTATCCGTTCCTCTCTCTCATTGCCCCGTCGTCCGTCAACAACCTGCCTCCGACTTCCTCCAACCAAAAGAGCCAACTACAAGACGATCGATGAGCCACCCGGTGGCGTGAAAGGAAAATGAAACGCGCCAGTAAGCAACAACATAACAGCGCGGAAAACGAGCCAACGCGGCTAACTCTCCCCAAATGTTACTTTACAGAATCAAATACGTGTTTCACAAAATGGCGTATTGTTAATAATGCCCCTCTGTCACTCCCTAAAAGGGTCAAAACTATTACCATCTTTTGCGAGTATCTACTAACGTCACCATTTTTAATCCACCATCTTCACCACGTTCCTTTCTAAAATATCTGCTGTAGTGTAGTAGGCTACGTGTTGGCACCTAGTTACATAGGCTCCTTCCCCCATGAGGGGTGCTCCATAGCGTTTACACTTTATTTTTTCCTATGATTCATGGTGTTCCATTTCACTCACCATTACAGTTGCAGGTATGTAGTATTTTGTTGTAAACATAGGCGGTGAGACAATCAGTAGAAATGTAATCCCTGCAATGTACAGCCGAATTTCTAAGCTGCTGTCGTGACGTGAGCGAACATGGGGTGTGATCATTAAAGACAGCCCTGGATGACGTCGTTTTTGTGGAAGGAGGATGTACCCACTGTTACTATTCCCAAACGGTTTGCGTCAGTCTGTGGAGAGTGTTCACCGTCACGAAAAAAGAACTCTGCCAACATGACAACGCTCGTACCCATAAGAGCCTGAAATCGTGACTACTATCGCTTACATGGCGACTACAGTATTCTCCTGACTTGCCTCATCTGATTACCACCTTTTCGGGCCTATGAAAAAATCGCTGCGTGGGCTTCATTTCACAGATTCCCAGAAACTGCGAGCAGCTGTCTTGCTGTGGGTGCGGCAGACTACAGAAACAGTCCAGTCAAGTGTTGCTCAGAAAGGCCAAATAGCGGAAAGTTTTGGAGAAGTTTTTTGATAACATTTCTATATGTTTTTTTTCTGTGGTGCTGAATTCAAAATTTTGAAGTCCCACCAAAATTTCAGAGATGGGTCAAAAATGTAAAAAAGTACAAGAACAATTGCACTTCCTTGTGTTTTTCTGAAACGCCGTATATTTTTGGAAACTTTGAGAATTTGTTAAAATAAAGAGGATAAAATTTCACACAAAATAGATATTGGTGACGAGTTTCGTCAGACCCACCCTACGGCGTGTAGCACTATTAAAGTTAGTGCGATTTCAAAGCTGTGAGGGCATTTGACCAGGCGCCCTTATGTACTTTGTTGCAGAGCAGTTACCGAATTCCTTTCTCCTGCAGTGTCACAATGTTAGTGAAGTGGTTGATTGTTGATGCTTGCTGTGGTGGAGCGGTACGCTGTTTGGGCGATGGCAATGACATTCCCATCCTGAAGGGGATAGCTGTAGCATCGATTTGTCTGGGACAGTGGGCACTGATTTTAAGGTATTTGTCACAGCTTTGTTCTCATAATTCAATTCAAGTACAGTTCAAGGTGTAGTGTTAGATGATTACCTTGGCAAGTTAAGCTCCAGCACCAAGGAGAACGAGCGAGCGAGAAGGTCCCATAAACACAGCTCTGTAGAAATAATCTTCAGTGAAGCAATGGTAGCACGTGTTGCTCAGAAAAAATTTTAACATGTTTTAACTGTAGAACGAATGAAAGATTCTATTCTGCCTTTTCAGTAAACATTATAGCATACTGAGAGATGATAAGTTGGGTTTTGATGACGGCGGCCAAAATTACGATAACTTCAGCATGTGCTTCACGCCATGTGCTTGGTCCGGTGAACAAAATCACTGTGACCTACTCTGTGGGAAATCGGTGAGGAAAGAAAAAACACTGACAAGGAGAAGGGACAGGATGACAGCACATCTGTTAAGTTACGAGGGATTATCTTCTATGGTACCAGACGAAGCTGTACAGGGTAGAAACTGTAGAGAAAGGCACAGATTGGGATACATCGAACAAACAATTCCTACTCTGAGACGAAATGGTTGGCAGAGGTGGAATTCGTGGCGGGCCGCATCAAACCAGTCAAAAGACTAGTGACAAAAAAAAAAGTCCCAGTGATTACAATAGATATGAGGTGTGCTAAAAAGTAAAGCCTCCAGTGTTATTATGTGAAAACTCTTAAGGTTTTTAAATAAAATACACATTATTAACAGTCTACGTCTTTATTCTTCACGACCACATATTTGCCGCCCTCTGCTCCTGGAGGGCTCCGAATTGTAACGTGTAACACGAAAAAGCGTTCTGTAATCGAGTTTAGAATTCGAAGAGTTCGTCCACACACAGAGCACCGTCTCCTCAGCATGACAACCCCACACCACACACGAGCAGTGCGACATCCACAACAATCCGCCGCAGTGGATTCACTGGCATCCACCATCATCCATACGGTTCTGACTTGGCCCCCTCATGTTTTCATCTGTTTTCAAAACTGAAAGAATACCTTCGAGAACGTGACTTTGATAGTGATGAAGCGCTGCAAGGAGAGGTGACGGTGTGGCTCCCGCCAAACGTTCTACAGTGGTCAGTCGCCACATTAGATTTAACTGGTTGATGAAAAAATAATAATGAAAGAAATCTAAATTTCGTGCAGTACACACACCCAAATAGGAACTTGAATGATAAGGCGGTAAGAAACAATCTTGAAACTGTGTAATAGATATTGCGCCGTTGATATATACGTGTGATGCACTGGTAATAGTAAGGAAAAACCAAAGCAAATTACGGCCACGACAAAGTCAGTGAATTACATTAGTTAAGAGTTGCACAAAGCAAGAACACGTTAGAAAGGCAGTTAAGTATAAATCATTGATTGGAAAAGTAAATGAACTCACAGAAGGAATTGTGTCTTGTCCCAGATCGATTAAAAGCTGTAAGTATTTAACGTGTTCGTAGCGAATCAGCGACATGGCAGGAGAGTTGTAAGCCGTCCCACGGAGCAGTAGGCGTTGGAAAAATTAATCCAGACTGAAGGATGATGATAACCTCTGTTCCTGACTCGTAAGTAAGCTCAGGTAATCGACCCAAGCAGTCTTCCATGCAGTAAAGTCATTAGCCCACAAACTTCTAGGAGCTCCAGAAAACTGAAAAAATTTCCGCTTAAGGCACGCGTCTGACATGAGATGTCACATCCTTACCATATAAGCAGTCCTCGTCATGGTAGAAAATTGGCCAAGCATGCGTACGACTCACACACTGAGGGTTCCATACAGATTTAATTATGCATGTAGGCAGCTCATCCACCCAGGGAATAGAGAATCTCGCCGACTTTTGACTGTAATCGGTATAAATCAGGAGAGATATCGGTCTCGGGATTTCCGAGACTGTATCAAAGTCTCTAAAGTTGTTGCAGAGACTAGCCGAGACCCGCAAAACGAAGCGAGCAGGGCACTTCAGTTTATCTATGTAGAGAGAAAAATTTACTAAAATATTTTTATTTGCTTAGTAAAACATGACTACAACGTACATGTTATTTTTTCATGCAGCAATATTTTTCTATTATGCTTTTGACGGATGCTTACTTCACACTGTAATATGGAACGAGATGCCTCCTTGCTTGCAGCAGTAAACTTGTATTTCCCGCATCGGCTGCCTCTGCCCGGCAATCCTGATTTATATTTGCCGTATTTCACTACATTTCTGCTGTGCAATGACAAAACGATTCACAGCCAACACATCACCAATTAGACGCTTCTAAATACATTAGTGAGTCAAATCCATAAGAACCCTCCTTAATAGCGTGTACTCTTTTGCAACACAATACAGCGGCGATTATGAGTCGTATGTATAGGCCCCAGAAAACTGCGCACAGGTCACGCAGCTCTCATAAATTACGGACCAATGGTTTGTGGACTTCGAGCTTGCGTCTAATAGCGTTCCAGATGTGTTCCATCGTGTTGAACTAATGCGAATTTGGTAGCCAGAACATCAACATCAGCTCACTTTCGCTCTCCTCTAATTTCTGTACCACGATTATGGCCTTCAGACACGGACAGTTATCCAGCTATAAGATTCCATCGCAGTCGGGAAAGGGGTGCGGTAACATTCTCGTAGTGCACAGTTGTCATGGGGTGTTACATTACTACCACAGGTCCCATGAAGCCCAAGAAAACGTCAACCATAGCATAATACCGGCCCCACTTACCTGTGTGCGTGCCTCGACGCATGTTTCGACCAGCCATTCAGCTAAATGATGAAGTGTCCGGGAAAGATCATCTTCATCCTTCTGTTCTTCCAATTTATTCAGTTGTCTCCATGTTCGTTAGCATTAATTGCATCACTAGTGCTCTAGCATACATGACTCTCAAATCCTGAGGGCTATAACTAAACAAATAATAACAACCTGAATTGAGTGTCTGAAATAAGTCTCTAATGGTAAGATTTAGTTTTTCACTTAGGTAAATATACAATCTAAGCATATACACTCTAAGGCAGCAAAACTACGGGGCACAAAGGAATTATCCGAATGGGACGTAAATCGGCGATGTAATGTACATGTACAAACAAGCGAATGATTCCAATTTTAGAAAAGATGGATGAGTTATTCAAGAGAAAGAGAGCTGTGTCGTCCGAACAAGACACAGCCATGTAACCTCCCCACAAAATATAAAATAATATGAATAATACTCTCATTTAGCGTAACCACCCAACAGTGAAAATATAATACAATGTGACAAACCTATAAGCTTTCAATAATTGACAGTCAAGTTAACCTGGTAAATTTTGGACGTCAGCAATGCTGCGTCATGGCCCTGATACATCATTCTGAATAAGCTGAAATATCTCACCTTAATTAGGTCGCCGGATAACGCGTATATATCTGCTCCTATAAGAAATTTTTCCTGGCGCAGGTAAGTGCAATGCTGGCCGATAAATTTGTCTTATATAAAAGGGAATAACTGATTTTTCTTTTCAATAATCGGGATGGCCAAGGATTGGAGAAATTATTGAATTGTTTAAATTGAGATTAATGACAAAACTTACTTTTTATGAGAAAGATTATCGTTAACAGATTTTTTTTTAAAACATTTACATGGGACTTGATGTAACAATACTACGTATGCGCGAGGCTGCTTTTACCTTATCCTATAACGCTCAGGCTCTGCCATCGCTGCACACGACCGGCCCAGCCAACACGATACACCAGACCAGACAGCTCGCTACCAACAACTAACTGCTACTGCTACGCAGTTCCTACTGCAGTCAATACTACTCTTTGGTCTCAGATTCTCTTCTAGCTTACATATCGCAGGTAGCGCGTGAGCAATACATCGAAATAACATCAGCTCGAGTGCGCTAGCAACAAGTTCTCTAATTATGGACCTCTTACCGCCAGGACAAAAGCACCACAGGGGAGGAGATGCGAACTGGTGCTAGTGCCATAGAGACTGGTCGCTTGCGAGAGTTAAACTTTGAGGATGAAGATATCGACTTCACCTCAGCCAACTGCCGGCCGAGAATAATTCGCCAATGACAGGACGACGACGGTGAGAAGCCTACTCGGGAGATAAAAGAGCAACTCCCGCCCTCTTAGTTATAGATCATCGTCTAGTGCTGACTTTGAGAGGGAAAGTAGTTTAATGAACGCTTAGAAGTGAACAGACAGTTATCATGTACTGTGAAGTTCACCTAGGTTGAAACTTCCTGGCAGATTAAAACTGTGTGCCGAACCGAGACTCGAACTTGGGACCTTTGCCTTTCGCGGACAAGTGCTCTACCAATTGAGCTACCCAAGCACGACCCACGATCCGTTCTCACAGTTTTACTTCTGCAGTACCTCGTCTCCTACCTTCCAAACTTTACAGAAACTCTCCTGCGAACCTTGCAGAACTAGCGCTCCTGAAAGAAAGGATATTGCGGAGACATGGCTTAGCCACAGACTGGGGCGCTGGCACGGTAGCTCAGCGTGTTCGCGTAGGGTTAGCTGCCTTCTGTAAAAAAAAAAAAAAAAAAAATGAGTAAAGGAATCAGCTATCAACTTGAACGGGTGTCCTATGACGTCATCCCAGACGAAATGCAACGAAAATTATCGATCAAAAAGAAAAAAAAAGAAAGAAAAAATGTTGGTAGAATACTTGCCCGTGAAAGGCAAAGATCCCGAGTTCTAGTCTCGGTCCGGCACACAGTTTTAATCTGCCAGGAAGTTTCATATCAGCGCACTCTCCGCTGCAGAGTGGAAATCTCATTCTGTTCACCTAGATTATTTGCACTTTGCGGTTGAGGGCCTGTTTTGTATTATATTACATGCCGTGTTGTAGACTTCTTTATTCGACAAGTCACAACGATAAGTATATCTTTTTCGGTCTTTTGTGTGACTTTATTATTAATTTGTGGGAGTGTTGTAGAACCTCCGTTCTCCTATCCTGTACCTGACCCTGGAGCATAGCTGCGTAATAGTGGCAGTGGGAAATTGTCTTAGCGGTGTACTGCACCAGAAGCCGTTTCACGAACTCACAAACTCGGCCTACCGTAACTACAGTGGCAACTCGGCCTCCCCAGCAGTAGCGACGAGGCCTCTATAAAAGTGGCGACGAGGGATTACATAAAAGAGCTTCACAAATTCACGAGGTCAGTAAATCGTTGGTCCACCTCAAGCCTTATGCATGTTGTTAATCGGCTTGGCACTGATTGACAGATGGAATACTTTGTAGTGTGCCAAATTCTGTCCTATTGAAGGGTTAGATTGTCAATATCTCGAGCTGGGCCGCGCCCATAATGCTCCAAACATTCTCAATTGGGGAGAGATCCGGCAACCCTGCTCGCCAAGGAAGACAAGCACGAAGACAAGCTGCAGGAACTATCGCCGTGTGCGGGCGAGCATTATCTTACTTGAATGTAAACTCAGGATGGCTTGACATAAAGGGCAACATTGTTGACGTACCGCTATGCTGTAATGGCGCCGCTTCTGATAACCAAAGGGGTCCTGCTATGAAAAGAAATGATGCCCCAGACGATCAATCCAGGTTGTTGGCCAAATAGCGGGTAACAGTCAGGTTGGTATCCAACTGGGGATCATATCGTCTCGAGGTACGTATTGTCTGGTCTTCGGAGCTCAGTTCGAAGCACGACAATTGTACTCCAGTGAATAGGATTTCAGACCGAAGACTTTTCTGGAAATTCCCCAGACCGCGGTGTGATACGAGCCTGACTGTATCCCGCCACATGGACCATAGGACTCTACCAATAAGTTTCTCTTCAATTTCTGCTGATTTTTCATACACCAACGACTTCACGTAATATCATACGAAAAAAAAAAAAAAACATAGGGAGTGAGATCCTTCAATAGCCATAGGGCAATACCTCCCCTTTCAACCCAGTCACTTGTTGAGCAGCTTACGGACAGCAACATCCATGAAGAATTGTCGTGTTGAAACCACGTCCATTTCACGATTTCCCTCTGTTACTAACAAGATGTTAAACTCTACTTCTAACCCCTCAACCCAATATCAAAGCTGGTTCTACATTCCGTAAGCTAGTACCTTGTTCGTTGGATGTTATTCATAGAGCTTTGGAAGACTTGCCATCGAATAGACCAGAAGGAATTGATAACATTCCTTCAGACTTTTATGAAATCATTGAGGAAACTAGTAACCAACGACTAATCATGTTTGTGTTGAGAATCTATGAGCCTGGGGACATACTATCAGACTTTCGGAAAAAATATCGTCCACACAATACCGAAAGTAGAAAGGGTAGATAACTGCGAGAATTATCGCACAATTACCTTAACGGCTGATGCATACAAGTTCCTGACAAGAATGATATACAAAAGAATGGAAAAGAAAACTGAGGATCTGTTAGATGGTTGTTAGTTTGGCTTTCGGAAAGGTAAGGGCATCAGAGATGCAGTTCTGACGTTGCGGATGTTAGTGGAAGCATGAAGAATCAAGACGCGTTCATAAGATGTGTCGACCTGTAAAAATCAGTGTAAAATGGTGCGAAATTCTAAGAAAAATAGGAATAAGTTATAGGGAAAGACAGATAATATGTAGAAGAAGCAGGAGACTACAATAAGAATAGAAGACCAAGTAGGACTTTAATTAAAATGGTGTAAAAAGAGGTGTTGTCTTTCACCCCTACCGTCCAATTTATACATCGGAGAAGTAATGACGGAAATGAAAGACAGTTTCAAGAGTGGGATTAACATTGAAGATGAAAGGATAGCAATGATATGATTCGCCGATGGTATTTCTATAGTCAGCGATAGTCGAGGAGATTTACAGGGTTGATGAATAGAAAGAACTCTTATTAGTACAGAATATGGATTCAGATTAAACCAAAGAAATAAGAAAATAATGTGTAAAGCAGGAATGAGATAAGCGATAAACTTAACATTAAAACTGGGAACCGCGAAGTAGACCAAGTTAAAAATTCTGTTGGTATGGAAGAAAAATACAAGATGCATGAAGCAAGGAGGAGTTAAAATGCAGATCAGATCAGGCGAAGACAGCATTCCTGACGAAGAGAAATTTGTTCTTATCAAACATGGGTCTTAATCTGAGGAAATAATTGCTTAGAATATATCTTTGGAGAACAGCATTCTGTGGTAGTGTATCATGAACTGTGGGGAAACCGAAAAAGAAGAGTATCGAACGTCTGAGATGTTGTGCTACAGAATAATGTTGAAAAGTATGTCGACTGACGTAAGGTATGAGTTGTCCTGACAAGGTGCGAAGAAAACAACGAAAAGGACAAGGAAGAGGTTGGTAGGGCATCATTCAGGACATCAGGAACTAAATTCCATGCAACTAGAGGGAGCTGTAGAGGGCAAAAAATATAGAGTAACACACAAATTGGAATACAACCGACAACTAATTGAGAAAGTAGCGTACCAGAGGAAATCTGAGATGAAGAGGTTGTTGCACGAGAGAAATTCGTAGCGGACAGCATCAGTTCAGTCAGAAGACCGATGATTCAAAATAGAAAAGGAGAGCGATTTTCGGCACTAGAGGTAGTGCTCTGTCAGTCAAACTACACGGTATCAGTCTGGATGATGTTATTTGGTGATATCTGGATCATATGGACAATCTGAAGGCACTGAGACAGGCAGGACAATTGTATACGAATTCGTGTGAATCCCACAAAGGAGAATCTTCGATTTTCATCTGTGTAATAAATAGGCAGAAACTGAAGAGAAACTTACTACTAGGGAGGGACCATGTGCCTTTCGGAGGGCGACAGTCACATTGGCATCACTCCGCTATCTGGGGCGTCTCCAGAAAGGTCTCCGGCCTGGAATCTTGTTGACTAGAGTAGAATTGTCTTCAGCGATGAAACTTGCTCCGAACTGAGTCCCAGCGACCAGCGTATACCTGTCTCGAAACGCCCGTACAGCCAGACTGTCACCCGCCATCTGGCCCAACAGCCTGGAGTTAAGGTGTGGGTTGCTATTTTATTTCAGACCACGACCCCTTTACTTATCGTCCGCGGCACCTTTCCAGCACAGCAGTATCTCGACAATATTCTAGACCCGTTTTGTTTCTCTTAAAGTCATGCCATCATGGGTTTACATTAGAGCAAGGTTCAAATGGGTGCAAGCACTAGGGGACTTAACATCAGACGTTATCAGTTTCCTAGACTTAGAGCTACTTAAATGTAACTAACCTAAGGGAATCACACACATTCATTTCCGAGGTAGGATTCGGACCTGTGACCGCAGCAGCAGCGCGGTTCCGTTACAGCAAGGTAATACCCTTTCGCGCACAACGATAGTTTCTGTTGGGTGTCTTTGTGTTTACCAAACCCTACCTTGGCCAGCAGGGTCGCCACGTCTCTCCCTAATTGAGGATTGACAATATTCGGAGCATAATGGGCAGGGCCCAGCACGGGATTTTGACGATTTAATGCGCCAGCACGACAGAATTTGGCACACTATTCCTCAAGAGGACAACCAACAACCTTGTCAATCAGTGTAATAATTTTAGAAGCTGGTTTTCAGTATTTCGGTGTCATAAGTGTCATTCAGTGATACAATAATAGTAATAACAATAATAATTGTTCTTTTTTAATATTATTTTCTAACATTAACATTTATACTGGCCATCGTTATTTAGGTAACCAGCTACTTCTTCCATTATGTGTTTCCTCAGAAATATGTTCTCTGACACGTTTCTTGGAAAACAATGGCGGTGTTTAACCTTTCTTGTGTCCCGGAAATTTTGAGAGAAAATATTAATTTCAAATTCATATCACATGCTCGAAACATGAAGATATTACCAAGTAATTCGTTTAAAACATTGTACGGCTTAACGGGAGGTTTGAAAAGTAAAATTAACAGTTGCATTTAGTCTAAGAGATCTCTTCTACATCACACCGACGGCGTTCACTTTTTAATACAATTTCGTATCATTACAGAAAAAGTACCCACAAAGGATGAAACATCGGCGTCGAAATATGTTCAGGGAATCAATTCATTCTGCAGAGGCAGGCTTCTATTAATATATAAAAATCAGTAATGTTTTAATAGTATTTAGTACAACTGTAATTTTCATTTTTATTCAGAGATCTAATGTCATGTCTCATTTTTGCAGCACCTTGAAAAATTCGTGGCTGGATAAAAGAGACCTATTTGAGCTAAGAATTTGGAGTGAAAAGCTTTTGCGTTAGCCCGTACCAGCGGCCATTTGTAATGGTAATCGAACATCTGTCCTACTGTAACTATGTTACAGTATATTAAGCAAAGTTTGAACGACGAACCGGAGTTGGTGCCCAGGTAAATAGTGCGAATCGATTAATTCCTTTTGCAAAATATTTTAATTTGGCTGAAATTAATTCGTAGCTAATGGCACCATGTGAATGGGCACCTTATAAATTTTTCGTGCAAAACCAGTCACCGTTGTTCGTATTTTACGTGAAAAAACATTCACCCTTAAATAACTCCGGATTGGAGCAAGACTAATGGTTCAAATTTGATCCACCGCAGTATCGAACCTTCGTCTAAGAAAAATTTCAATAGTTTAAAAACATCTTGATTTCTTTGGCTTTTAAGTGCAAAAACCATTTTTTTCTGGGCGATTTATGGAGCGCAGCCATTCTATATTTTAATCTTGTACCATCGGTGTAAACTTAGAACGAAGGTAGATAAAGAGATAAAGCAAAAATGATTTTTTTTGTCCAATAAGGTGATCCGTTGTCGAAATGCAATGGTTTAAGACAGAGCTGAATATACCTCATAAATTTGTTGTCACGTCAATTGAATAAGCGGAATAAATAAAAAATACATTCATACAATAAAACTGAAAAGTCACTTTAAGAAACCTAGCTCTATTCGTATTTTACGTACAAAATCACTTTCTGCGAGCACCACTTCTATTTTTCGAACTTGTGCGAATCTGCACAAATTTTCTAAGAACGTAGACAAACACATGTAATCAATGGTCATCCTGTTGTTTTGTGAAAGCTTTATCCGTTGCCACAAAGTAAAGAACATGGTTCGAAAAACAATTAAAAAGCCTATAACCGATCAGTCGTCGCCAGATTCAACAAATATCTACATCGGTTATCAAGCTATGGTGGTCAAAATAATGGTTGGGTAAAAGCTGATAGTCAGAACGAAGGATGCTCCTATGGTATCACAAAAAGAGTCGAATATGTCCTGAGATACTTCGATTTAAATGTATTTGTAGCCGTCAGGTAAGTCTAAAAGCTAATTTCCTTGTTTTACAGCTCTAACTCTGCCAACGACATAGTCGCCCTCTTTCTGTGCTACGATAGGAGCATTTTTCATTCTGGTTATAACAAATGAATAAAAATGACAGTTCAGGTTTTGAACGAGAGACTACTCATCTGTTTGAAGTTTCAAATTCTTGTAGAAAACAGTTGTAAATGGGAGACAAAATTTTTATCGGATGCAAAGTTACTGCTCTCTGTCTTAACAAGTATGCTTACCGAGAAGTCAACACATTTTTTTCTACAGTAAAAGAATGTCAGCTACGGAATGGTACGTGCTTCTCGGTAGATGGATGTAGAGGAGGACGAACAATACTCTGCGTGCTCCACTGCAGGTGCAGTGCTTGCACACGGAGCGTACACAATGGCGCTCTCCGTGTCTCTGATAATGCCTGCCGATGCAGCGACTGCGTCAGCTCTGGCCGAGTGGACAGAGTGAAGCTGCGACAGCCCACCACGCAAGGCCGTCTCAAGAATACGTCTGATACTGTACCTGCTGTGGTATTTCTGGCGCAAGATTTAGAGTTCTACCTCTGATAACACAATTTGGTGGAAGGCAATTGGCCCTGATATGATACCTCTACGATTTTGGGTAAACTACGCGAAAGAACTTGCTACTGTTCAAAAGCATTTTATCTCGCTTGAAGAAAAGCATTACAAATTCCCATTCTTAAGGAACTGATCCGGTAGTGGAAGTAAGGAACACGTTTTATGCTGCTGTATTATGACTTTCTTTGTGCCTCGAACATCTGAATTGAAAATTTTCATAGCTGTTGCAGATTACAAGCACAAGATGTGAATACAATCACAAGTAATACGTCAATAACATTATAAACTTTAATGGAAAGTCTGAATTGTAAAATAAAAATAATTGTATTTAGTCTTAGTCCATAATACGTCTCTCCTTCGTCGCTCAAATTGTGTTCATTTCGTTACCTTATGTACAGGGTGTCCCAGGAAGAGCGTTCAGTATTCAGTGATATAACAGTAACGGTCATTCGAAGCAAGAAAGCCTAGTAAACATGTGTTCTAAAATGCATAGCCGGCGCTGACTTCGGTCGTGCAGCTTAAGGCTGTTGCCAATGGGCACCACTGTGGGGAGCCGGACTCGGGTATCACGGGGATGTCAACCTCGTCCCGTCTGTCCCCAGATCGGTCTGCCGCTGTGGTTGCCCCGGTTGCTGCCCGCAGTGGGGCTGAGCCCTCGCCTGTGGTTGATTGGGAGGTCGTTCCAAGGCGTGGCAGGCAGCGAAAGGCGTCCCCGGAGGCTGATCAGAAAGCCTCCCCGGTGCGTCTGACAAACCGGTTTCAGGCACTGTCTCTGGCTGAGCCAGATGCAGCTGCCTGCCCTGTTTCAGAGGATCATTCTCAGCCTTCAAGGTCCGGGCAATCGCAGAGGGTGGGCTTACTGGTACTTGGGAGCCCCTTAGGGATACGGCGGCTAAGGAGGGGAAGAAATCCAGTGTGCACTCCGTGTGCATTCCGGGAGGAGTCATTCCTGATGTGGAAAGGGTCCTTCCGGATGCCATGAAGAGCACAGGGTGCAGCCAGCTGCAGGTGGTGGCACATGTCGGCACTAATGACGTGTGTCGCTTTGGATCTGAGGAAATTCTCTCTGGATTCCAGCGGCTATCTGATTTGGTGAAGGCTGCCGGTCTTGCTTAAGAGATGAAGGCAGAGCTCACCATCTGCAGCATCGTTGACAGAACCGACTGCGGACCTTTGATGCAGAGCCGGGTGGAGGGTCTGAATCAGAGGCTCAGACGGTTTTGCGACCGTATTGGCTGCAGATTCCTTGACTTGCGCCATAGGGTGGTGGGGTTTCGGGTTCCGCTGAATAGGTCAGGAGTTCACTACACTCAGCTGGCGGCTACACGGGTAGCGGAGGCTGTGTGGCGTGGACTGGGCGGTTTTTTAGGTTAGAAGGCCTCGGGAAAGTGCGGGATGGGCTGCAATGTCAAAGGGTGCTTGGCAATTACAGGACGTGCTTGGATCAAGGAACAGTCGGAATTATAGTTGTAAACTGTTGTAGTTGCGCTGGAAAAGTCCCTGAGCTTCAAGCGCTAATAGAAAGCACAGAAGCTGATATCGTTATAGGTACAGAAAGCTGGCTAAAGCCTGAAATAAGTTCTGCAGAAATTTTTACGAAGTCTCAGACGGTGTTCAGGAAAGATAGATTAGGCAGAATTGGTGGTGTAGTGTTTGTGTCTGTCAGTAGTGGTTTATCTTGTAGTGAAGTCGAAGTAGATACTCCGTGCGAATTGGTGTGGGTGGAGGTTATACTTAACAGCCGAATTAAGTTAATAATTGGCTCCTTCTACCGACCCCCAGACTCCGATGATACAGTTGCGGAACAGTTCAGAGAAAGTTTGAGTCTCGTAACAAATAAATACCCCACTCATACGGTTATAGTTGGTGGGGACTTCAACCTACCCTCGGTATGTTGGCAAAAATACTTGTTCAAAACCGGCGGTAGGCAGAAAACGTCTTCCGAGATTGTCCTAATTGCATTCTCCGAAAATTATTTCGAGCAGTTAGTCCACGAACCCACGCGAATTGTAAATGGTTGCGAAAACACACTTGACCTTTTGGCCACAAACAATCCAGAGCTGATAGAGAGCATCATGACTGATACAGGGATTAGTGATCACAAGGTCATTGTAGCTAGGCTCAATACCATTTCTTCCAAATCCATCAGAAACAAACGCAAAATAATTTTATTTAAAAAAGCGGATAAAGTGCCACTAGAAGCCTTCCTAAAAGACAATTTCCATTCCTTCCGAACTCACTATGCGAATGTAGACGAGATGTGGCTCAAATTCAGAGATATAGTAGCAACATCAATTGAGATATTCATACCTCATAAATTGGTAAGAGATGGAACGGATCCCATGTGGTACACAAAAAAGGTCCGAACGCTGTTGCAGAGGCAACGGAAAAAGCATGCGAAGTTCAGAAGAACGCGAAATCCCGAAGATGGGCTAAAATTTACAGACGCACGAAATTTGGCACGTACTTCGATGCGAGATGCCTTTAATAGGTTCCACAACGAAACATTGTCTCGAAATTTGGTAGAAAATCGGAAGAAATTCTGGTCGTATGTAAAGTACACAAGCGGCAAGACGCAGTCAATACCTTCGTTGCGCAGTGCCGATGGTACTGTTATCGACGACTGTGCCGCTAAAGCGGAGTTATTGAACGCAGTTTTCCGAAATTCCTTCACCAGGGAAGACGAATGGAATATTCCAGAATTTGAAACACGAACATCTGCTAGCATGAGTTTCTTAGAAGTAGATACCTTAGGGGTTGCGAAGCAACTCAAATCGCTTGATACGGGCAAGTCTTCAGGTCCAGATTGTATACTGATTAGGTTCCTTTCAGATTACGCTGATACTATAGCTCCCTACTTAGCACTCATATACAACCGCTCGCTCGCTGATAGATCTGTACCTACAGATTGGAAAATTGCGCAGGTCGCACCAGTGTTCAAGAAGGGTAGTAGGAGTAATCCATTTAACTACAGACCTATATCATTGACGTCGGTTTGCAGTAGGGTTTTGGAGCATATACTGTATTCAAACATTATGAATCACCTCGAAGGGAACGATCTATTGACACGTAATCAGCATGGCTTCAGAAAACATCGCTCTTGTGCAACGCAGCTAGCTCTTTATTCGCACGAAGTAATGGCCGCTATCGACAGGGGATCTCAAGTTGATTCCGTATTTCTAGATTTCCGGAAAGCTTTTGACACCGTTTCTCACAAGCGACTTCTAATCAAGCTGCGGAGCTATGGGGTATCGTCTCAGTTGTGCGACTGGATTCGTGATTTCCTGTCAGGAAGGTCGCAGTTCGTAGTAATAGACAGCAAATCATCGAGTACAACTGAAGTGATATCAGGTGTTCCCCAGGGAAGCGTCCTGGGACCTCTACTGTTCCTGATCTATATGAATGACCTGGGTGAACAATCTTAGACTGTTCGCAGATGATGCTGTAATTTACCGTCTAGTAAGGTCATCCGAAGACCAGTATCAGCTGCAAAGCGATTTAGAAAAGATTGCTGTATGGTGTGTCAGGTGGCAGTTGACGCTAAATAACGAAAAGTGTGAGATGATCCACATGAGTTCCTAAAGAAATCCGTTGGAATTCGATTACTCGATAAATAGTACAATTCTCAAGGCTGTCAATTCAACTAAGTACCTGGGTGTTAAAATTACAAACAACTTCAGTTGGAAGGACCACATAGATAATATTGTCGGGAAGGCGAGCCAAAGGTTGCGTTTCATTGGCAGGACACTTAGAAGATGCAACAAGTCCACTAAAGAGACAGCTTACACTACACTCGTTCGTCCTGTGTTAGAATATTGCTGCGCGGTGTGGGATCCTTACCAGGTGTGATTGACGGAGGACATCGAAAGGGTGCAAAAAAGGGCAGCTCGTTTTGTGTTATCGCGTTATAGGGGAGAGAGTGTGGCAGATATGATACACGAGTTGGGATGGAAGTCATTACAGCATAGACGTTTTTCGTCGCGGCAAGACCTTTTTACGAAATTTCAGTCACCAACTTTCTCTACCGAATGCGAAAATATTTTGTTGAGCCCAACCTACATAGGTAGGAATTATCATCAAAATAAAATAAGAGAAATCAGAGCTCGAACAGAAAGGTTTAGGTGTTCGTTTTTCCCGCTCGCTGTTCGGGAGTGGAATAGTAGTTCGATGAATCCTTTGCCAAGCACTTAAATGTGAATTGCAGAGTAGTCATGTAGATGTAGTGGCCGTGCGGTTCTAGGCGCTACAGTTTGGAACCGAGCAACCTCTACGGTCGCAGGTTCGAATCCTGCCTCGGGCATGGATGTGTGTGATGTCCTTAGGTTAGTTAGGTTTAATTAGTTCTACGTTCTATACGACTGATGACCTCAGAAGTTAAGTCGCATAGTGCTCAGAGCCATTTGAACCATTTAAAATGGATGTCTTAAGTTCTATGAACGCTTCGTCTTCGATACTGTGAAACAAATTTCTACTACTGCAAACTCTTTGCTTTCCATATTTCGGAAGGAGGTAGTATGGGCCAAAACAAGAAAAAAATATCCAGTGAATATTGACTCTACGGGAAGAGCTTCGAGTACTTTTTCGTCTTTGTTGCAGTGAAACACATCTCTTCTACTGAACAACTGCATAGCTCTTAGGTCCCATTCCAGAGCCCATGTTTACTACACAGCTTTTCTTTACTTGTTTTTGTCCATAGTACCTCCTCCGAATGGAGGAAGAGTTTTGTTTCATAGTATCAAAGGTGTGGAAGTGTTCTTAGCTTTTAAGGCGTGCATTTTAAAGGCCATGTTTACTACGTTGTTTTTTTTCTCTTTTTTTTTCTTCTTCGAATGGTGGTTCCACTCATATTCCTGTATACTGACTATTCCTCCTAGGACTAAATCCATGTATATAATTAAAGAAGATACAGGGTGTAACAGAACTACGTATACGAAATTTTGGAGTATCTTGAGGAAATGATCACTTTTTGTGTGATAAAACCCTACCTAGGAGCCCATGAAGGTTCTGATGTTAGTGATGTTCAGAGACGGTGTTCAAAGTGGCCTGTGATGAACATTGTTTTACAGATTTTACTGGAAATGTCATTTTACATTAAAAGCACTGCCACTTAAGGCCACAAGTGGCCCATCGGGACCATCCGACGGCCGTGTAATCCTCAGCTGAGGATGTGGATAGGAGGGGCGTGTGGTCAGCACACCGCTCTCTCAGTCGTTATGATGGCTATCATTGACCACAACCGCTACTGTTCGGTCGAGTAGCTCCTCAATTGGCATCACGAGGCTGAGTGCACCGCAAAAAATGTCAACTGCGCATGATGGCCTGGATGGTCATCCAGCCAAGTACCGGCCACACCCGACAGCGCTTAACTTGGGTGATGGGACGGGAATCGGTGTATCCACTGTGGCAAGGTCGTTGCCCATTTCATATTAAGCAGCAGCCATTATTCGTAAAACACGTGATAGCTTTGAGCGTGTCAGTCGATCATTGCGTCGCAGATGCCAGTTGCACATTAACGAAATGTAATGATCCTGTGGCATTATAGGCCGGTAGCCCCGTATCATTATTTTAGTAACGCACAACTAGCGTCTGCACGCTAATGCTTGACTTACACGCTAAAAACAACCATGTGCTTCACGAATAATGGCTGTAGCTTCAGCAAAACGAGCAGCCGGCTCTTCTGGAGTGAATATCGGCGTCTGACACACCAAACGCTTCATCTCACCCTGTATTTGTCGTGGACTTCAGTCCTAAGGCTGGTTTGATGCAGCTCTCCACGCTACTCTATCCTCTGCAAGCCTCTTCATCTCCGAATAACTACTCCAGCCTACATCCTTCTGAATCTGGTTACTGTATTCAGCCCTTGGTCTCCCTATACAATTGTTACCCTCACACTTCCCTCATGAACTACTTGTTGTTTCAGAATCTGCCCTATCAACCGATCCCTTATTACAGGCAGGTTTTGCCACATTTTTTTTCATCATTTCTATTCAGTACCTCCTCATTATCTACGTGATCTACCCAACAAATCTCCCGCATTCTTCTGTAGCACCACGTTTCAACAGCGTCTATTCTCTTCTTGTGTAAACTATTTATCGTCTGTGTTTCACATCTATACATGGCTAAACTCCATACAAACACTTTCAGAAAATACTTCCTGCCACTTAAATCGATGTTCGATGTTAACAAATTACTCTTCTTCAAAAAAAATTTCTTGCCATGTCAAGTATACATTTTACATCCTCCCTAATTCGCCCATCATTAGTTATTTCGCTTCTCAAATAGCAAAACTCATCACCTATTTCAAGTGCCTCATTTCCTAATCTGATTCCCTGAGCGTCAAGTGATTTAATTCGATTACATTCCATTACCCTTGTTTTGCTTTTATTGACATTCATCGTACATCCTCCCTGGAAGGTGTTGTCCATTCCGCTCATCCGCACTTAATAGTCCTTTGCCATCTCCAACAAAACTAAAGTGTCATCATCAAATCGGAAAATTTTTTGTTTCTTCTCCCGGGACTTCAACTCCTGCTCCAAATTTTTCTTTGGTTACCTTTATTGCTCGCTCAATATACAGATTGAATGACATCAGGCATAGGCTACAACCCTATGTCACTCCCTTCTGAACTACCGCTTTCCTTCATGCCCTCTCCTCTATCGTAACTGCCGTCTATTTCTGTACAAGTTGTTAATAGCCTACTCTCCGCGTATTTCCCCCTACAAAAAGAAATGCATAGAAAGTCAGCTACATCTCTGAAACAGTACACATCACAATCGAGTTTGAACACTATCTCTGAACATCATTGTAGGTCGAATATTTTCTGTGAAAATACCTTCGCGACAATGAAAAAGACTGTAACACGCTATTACAAAACCGTACAACATATGATACAGAATAATGCAATAACGTAAAATACTAAAGTACTGTGATGTATTCGCTATTGCTGAGGCAATGGTTCAGCATAGCGTCGGCCTTCCACTGCGTTCGGTGCCACACATATGGAGTACATCGTCAGCTCTTCATCAATAAACCTATTCACACTATTGTATCTCACAGTTAACGTACGGTTAGCACTACCACAAACGCAAACCCGATATATAACCGAGCAACACTGAATACATTCTTGAGGTGGAAGAATGAAGCGGCCTTCAGTATTGACAACAGCAATTTGCCGACACGGTAGCTCAGCGTGTTCGGTCAGAGGGTTAGCTGACCTCTGTAATAAAAAAAAATAAAAATAAAAAAACTGAGTGAACGGATCAACAATGAACTTCAACAGGTGTGATGGGACGTCCGCGCCGAACAAATGCAACGAACAAAATGGGATCAGAAAAAAAGTGAGATGTGGCAGTTTCGTGGAAAACAGGAAGACAGACTCGTCAATCAACGAGTCGCGTTTGCGCCGAACTTACAAAAAAAAAAAAAAAAAAAAAAAAAAAAAAAAAAAAATTGTTGTAGAAAATTAATTGTTGGTAAGGCGGGTACCAGGTTGAGATTCATTTGGAGAGTTCTTAGAAAATGTAGTCCAGCAACAAAGGAGGTGGCTTACAAAACACTCGTTCGACCTATACTTGAGTATTGCTCATCAGTGTGGGATCCGTACCAGATCGGGTTGATGGAGGAGATAGAGAAGGTCCAAAGAAGAGCGGCGCGTTGTAGCTTGCTGTCCAGGTTTCGAAAGGGTGCGTTTCTGGATAAGGTATCGAATATATTGCTGCCCCCTACTTATACCCCCCGAGGAGGTCACGAATGTAAAATTAGAGAGATTAGAGCGCGCATGGAGGCTTTCAGACAGTCGTTCTTCCCGCGAACCATACGCGACTGGAACAGGAAAGGGAGGTAATGACAGTGGCACGTAAAGTGCCCTCCGCCACACAACGTTGGGTGGCTTGCGGAGTATAAATGTAGATGTAGATGTACTGTGAATGAATGAAACACGTTTCCTTTCCAAAAGGTCTTATGCGCATATTATCCGTAGTTAATCTGTTACGCAGATATCTTCAATGCAATACAGATGAAAGATAACTGGGGTTAGAAATGAAATGAAAGTTGAAAAAAATTTTTTTTTTAATTTGGCGAAATACCGTGGAAGTTTGACACAGCTGCACAATAAAGTAATAGAAGTAAGAATAATTTGCAGTAGGATTTGGAACATATACTGTGTTCGAATAACATCAAATGCATCTAAGAAAAGGATCTATTTACACATAGCACGGATTCAGAAAATGTCGGTCCTGTGATACACAACTTGTTATTCACACTAAGTGATGATTACTATTAACGAGGAATCTAAAGTTGACTCTGTATTTCTAGATTTCGAGGAGGCTTCTGCTACCGTTCCTCACTAGCGACTTCTAATTAAATGGCGTGCCAATGTAGTGCAGCCCCATGGTAGGCATGGATTCACAATTTCAAGTTCACAGTTAGTAGCAAAGGACGGAAAGTATTCGCGTGAAACAGATGACATATTTGGCGCTCCCGAAGGAAGTGTTACGGGCCCTCTGATGTTCGTAACGTATATGAATGATTTGGGAAACAATATGAGCAGCCCTCTTAAAATGTTTGGAAATGATGCTGTCGTTCACCGTGTAGTAAAGTCATCTGAAGATCATTACCAATAGCAAAGTGATTTAGACAAGGTACGTGTTTGGAGCGAAATGTAGCATTGGACTGTGAACAATAAAAAGCGCGAATTCCTCAATATGAGTACAAGAAGCATCCGTTAAAAATCGGTTACACAATAAATTACACAAATTTTAATGTTATCGATTCAATTAAACACGTAGGAACTAAGAGTATAAATCACTTAAGTTGGAACGACCACACAGAAAATGTTGCGGGGAAGGCAATTCAAAGAATGCCGTTCTATTGGCAGAACACTTATAAAATGCAACAGGTTTACTAACGTGACAACAACGTTTATCAGACCTCTTCTGTAAATACTATTTCGCGATATGGCAGCCTTACCAGTTAGGACTGACGGGGCACACCGGTAATGTTCACAAACAGCTGATTTGGTTCAAAAATGGTTCAAATGGCTCTGAGCACTGTGAGACTTAACTTCTGAGGTCATCAGTCCCCTAGAACTTAGAACGTGCCCGAGGCACGACTCGAACCTGCGACCGTAGCGGTCGCGCGGTTCTAGACTGTAGCGCCTAGAAGCCTCGGCCACTGCTGCCGGCGCTGATTTTGTATTATCGCCAAATAGAGGAAAGGATGTCAGCGATGTTATATGCGAGTTGGGGTGGCAGTCATTAAAACAAAAGCTTCATTCGATGTGGCGAGAAATTTCCAATAAATTTCCATCACCAAAATTACTCATCCGGATGTGAAAACATTTTGTGGACTCCTGCCTACATAGGGTGCAATGACCTTTGCACTACAGTGAGAGAAATCATAGTTCGCACTAAATGACTTAGGTTTTCGTTTTTAACACATGCTATTCTAAAGTGGACATTAGAGAAATAGTTTGTAAGTATTTGTATGATCCTTCTGGCAAACACTTAAGTGTGATTTCCACAGTAGTAGGGTAGACATAGATGACGTATTCTCTACCGATTTGCATGAAAGATATAGAAACAAACTCAAGAAGTACCAGATGATCGATACTTGACGTAGAGGCTCGCGGTTGATCCAGACGTAACAGTCACTTTGTCACCTGATGAAGTTCGAGTAGATGGAAATTGGTTTTTGACTTATTAGAGACACATAAAATAATAGCGCGTATTGCACGCAACTAGAGGTAGAGATCTATTACTGTTCGGTCACGCTACTAGTAACAAATCACCAGAAACTGTAACGGAAGTTAAATATGTAGCATTATGCGTCCGAAGAGACCTGAAGTGGACCTCCTAGATAAATATAGTAGGAGGAAATCCATATTCCAGAGTGCAGAGTGACGTTCATTGGGAATGTCCTAACGAATGTAATTCACCCACCAAAGAGTTAACTTACCGTATTTTCGAGCGATTTCTTTGTACAGATCATCAGTCCGGCACCCATATCAATTAGCACTAACAGAGAAGATACAGAAGAAGTAAGCACAGGCAGCGTGCTGCGTCACAGGATAGCTCACAAAGGAGACTCCCCATATCGCACCCCCATCCCCTCCAGCCTCTGAGATTTAATGGTAAGATGGTCTAGTGGATAGCCCGTCAAAAATGAACACAGATGAAGGTGTACTGAAAATAGAAATAGAAATATTGAATGATCCAAGCTCAAGATGTACTACATCGAGAGAACGGGAAGGAACCACGGCGTCATGGTTACGTGGTCACGGTACGTATTCATCTTTTCTTTTCTTTCTTTCTTTTTTTTTTTTTTTTTTAGAAAATTTTGAACTCCCCATCCGGTCATTGATGAGTCTGTTCACTTTCTGTAGTCTTGGCAATTGTCTTACTACACTTTCGTTACAGAACGTGTGGTAAGAGTATATTACTGCTACAAGTAAATGTGATGAATAGCGAGAGCAGGTTAGAGGCCGCGTAGACCCTTCACAAAAATGAAAACAACGAATAAACGGGTGTGAGCTATGTTACAACAAAGGAATTAAAGACTAAAAATTCCAAAACGTAACATGTGGTACTTGTATGGAGCAAATAGGAGGTACGTATGTCTGGAGGCTCATCGTCCTGTAATCGAGGGATCTCAGTGTCGAGTACCGCTGAAAACACAAGATCTCGGAATAAACTTTCAATATAGATATCTTCCTTACACCTCGCTGTTGCAGTCATACGGTACACCGCGACACAGACACACATTTGAATACAACGAACAGAAACGTCAATGACCAGACGGACAGTTAATAATTTTGTGAAGAAAAGAAATGGGACAGGAGGGAGATTTGAACGTGATCTCCAGCTTTTCAGTCCAACACCATAACTACGTAAACACTACGCAGTTGCTATGCCAATTCGCTAGATGTTGCACATCTCGAGCTTGGACCGTCCACTGTTTCTATTTTCCTTCTTTCTTCACAGTTCTTCCTGTTTTCTTGCTTGATCTGTGTTCAGTTTTGACTGGCTACCTTATCGCTGATCTGAGGGAGGAGGAGGGATGAGGATTTTCCCTTCTCAGTAAGTGTAACACTGGCTCATAACTTATAACAAGTGTGGCACTGTGCACACTGAAAAGTTCGCTGTTAAAATTCCAAGTGTCTACGTTCCAATAAAAACAAATATATTACTTTCTTCCACTTGTATCGCCTCGAAATGCCGGCCATTGTGGTCGAGAGGTTCTAGGCCCTTCAGTCTAGCACCACGCTGCTGCTACGGTCGCAAGTTCGAATCCTGCCTCGGTCATGGATGCGTGTGATGTCCTTAGGCTAGTTAATTTTAATTAGTTCTAAGTCTAGGCGTCTGATGACCTCAGCAGTTAAGGCCCATAGTCCTTAGAACCACTTGAACCATTTTTTTCCGCCTCGAGATGGACACGGCCATAAAATCAGAAACATTTGTACGCATGCGTAAGATTATCGACAGCAGATCTTTCCCCTCACAATTCGCGAATGGAACAGTAAAGGCGGGAAATAACAGTGGTAAATAATGCAACCTCCATCATACTCCGCATGGCAGTTCACGGATGGTAGATGTAAATGTATGGCTATTTTGCCTTCGCCTTTCATTCAGTTCTCGGCCGTCCATTGTACCAACCACAAACCAAATACACTTTTCTGTGATTTTGTAAAGGAACGCACCGCCATTTGACTGTATATTTTTTTATTTAATAACGACCCAGGTTTCTGCTTTTTGCATCTGGCATTTCGTGGGGAGCGAACATTTTTCTTACAATTATGGCCAATATGTAGCTTGATGTTCTGAAATATAGGTTAATGACATAAACTCAATAACTTGAAAATGGCATAAAAGGCCAAAACCAGGATCGAAATTAAATATGCGTTCATTTAAAAATTATTATATGACTGTTACTCAGAAACATCAAAAACTATTTACTTTTCTGTGAATTCTGCCACAAACTTTCTTTATTCACGAACTAGTTTCTTTCTTAGACCAAAATCACGGAGACAGTCACAACTGCAAATGTAATAAGTGTATGACGTAGAGCATTCAGAGATGTTAGATAAGACTAGGCGTTACAATATTCCTAAACAACAGGATTTTCACATAGCATATTCGGGCCGTCATACTATTTTTTGGAAGTGGTTACAGCTCTCTTTCAACCAAAACAGTCCATCAGAAGAAAGAGTTTGTGCCGAGCAGAGTAAACCAGTCAGGAATTAAAAGAAAGCGACATACAGGTAAAATATCCAACATTCTTACCAACACCTAAAGTCTCCTGATCACAGGTAAGAACATGGTCAAGTATACTATCTAACAATAAAGAGTCAATGAAGCCTATAGAGGAAGCTACATACTGAAGAGTCTATATCTACATCTACATCTACATTTATACTCCGCAAGCCACCCAACGATGTGTGGCGGAGGGCACTTTACATGCCACTGTCATTACCTCTCTTTTCTGTTCCAGTCGCGTATGGTTCGCGGGAAGAACGACTGTCTGAAAGCCTCCGTGCGCACTCTAATCTCTCTAATTTTTCATTCGTGACCTCCTCGGGGGGTATATGTAGGGGGCAGCAATATATTCGATACCTTATCCAGAAACGCACCCTTTCGAAACCTGGACAGCAAGCTACAACGCGCCGCTCTTCTTTGGACCTTCTCTATCTCCTCCATCAACCCGATGTGGTACGGATCCCACACTGATGAGCAATACTCAAGTATAGGTCGAACGAGTGTTTTGTAAGCCATCTCCTTTGTTGCTGGACTACATTTTCTAAGGACTCTCCCAATGAATCTCAACCTGGTACCCGCCTTACCAACAATTAATTTTATATGATCATTCCACTTCAAATCGTTCCGCACGCATACCCCCAGATGTTTTACAGAAGTAACTGCTTCCAGTGTTTGTTCCGCTTTCATATAATCATACAATAAAGGATCCTTCTTTCTATGTATTCGCAATACATTACATTTGTCTATGTTAAGAGTCAGTTGCCACTCCCTGCAGCAAGTGCCTATCCGCTGCAGATCTTCCTGCATTTCGCTACAATTTTCTAATGCTGCAACTTCTCTGTATACTACATCATCATCCGCGAAAAGCAGCATGGAACTTCCGACACTATCTATTAGGTCATTTATATATATTGTGAAAAGCAATGGTCCCATAGCACTCCCCTGTGGCACGCCAGAGGTTACTTTAACGTCTGTAGACGTCTCTCCATTGATAACAACATGCTGTGTTCTGTTTGCTAAAAACTCTTCAATCCAGCCACACAGCTGGTCTGATATTCCGTAGGCTCTTACTTTGTTTATCAGGCGACAGTGCGGAACTGTATCGAACGCCTTCCGGAAGTCAAGGAAAACAGCACCTACCTGGGAGGCTGTATCCAATATTTTCTGGGTCTCATGAACAAGTAAAGCGAGTTGGGTCTCACACGATCGCTGTTTCCGGAATCCATGTTGATTCCTACAGAGTAGATTCTGGGTTTCCAATAACGACATGATACTCGAACAAAAAACATGTTCTAAAATTCTACAACAGTTCGACTTCGGAGATATAGGTCTATAGTTTTGCGCATCTGATCGACGACCCTTCTTGAAGACTGGGACTACCTGTGCTCTTTTACAATCATTTGGAACCTTCCGTTCCTCTAGAGACGTGCGTTCCATGGCTGTTAGAAGGGGGGCAAGTTCTTTCGCGTACTTTGTGTAGAATCGATTTGGTATCCCGTCAGGTCCAGTGGACTTTCCTCTGTTGGACACTTATGTCGATGTCAGCCATTTTTTTGTTCGTGCAAGGATTTAGAGAAGGAAATGCAGTGCGGTCTTCCTCTGTAAAACACCTTTGGAAAAAGGTGTTTAGTATTTCAGATTTACGCGTGTCATCCTCTGTTTCAATGCCATCATCATCCCGGAGTATCTGGATATGCTGTTTCGAGCCACATACTGATTTAAAGTAAGACCAGAAGTTCCTAGGATTTTCTGTCAAGTCGGTACATAGTATTTTACTTTCGAATTCACTGAACGCTTCACGCATAGCCCTCCTTACGCTAACTTTGACATAGTTTAGCTTCTGTTTGTTTGAGAGGTTTTGGCTGCGTGTAAACTTGGAGTGAAGCTCTCTTTGCTTTCGTAGTAGTTTCCTAACTTTGTTTTTGAACCACGGTGGTTTTTTCCCGTCCATCACAGTTTTACTCGGCACGTACCTGTCTAAAACACATTTTACAATTGCCTTAAACTTTTTCCATAAACACTCAACATTGTCAGTGTCGGAACAGAAATTTTCGTTTTGATCTGTTAGGTAGTCTGAAATCTGCCTTCTATTACTCTTCCTAAACAGATAACCTTCCTCCCTTTTTTTATATTCCTATTAACTTCCATATTCAGGGATGCTGCAACGGCCTTATGATCACTGGTTCCCTGTTCTGCACATACAGAGTCGAAAAGTTGCCGGCCGCTGTGGTCTCGCGGTTCTAGGCGCTCAATCCGGATCCGCGCCACCGCTACGGTCGCAGGTTCGAATCCTGCCTCGGGCATAGATGTATGTGATGTCCTTAGGTTAGTTAGGTTTAAGTAGTTCTAAGTTCTAGGGGACTGATGACCACAGATGATAAGTCCCATGGTGCTCAGAGCCATTTGAACCATTGTTTGAGTCGAAAAGTTCGGATCTATTTGTTAAGAGTAGGTCCAAGGTGTTATCTCCACGAGTCGGTTCTCTGTTTAATTGCTCGAAATAATTTTCGGATAGTGCACTCAGTATAATGTCACTCGATGCCCTGTCCCTACAACCCGTCCTGAACATCTGAGTGTCCCAGTCTATATCTGGTAAATTGAAATCTCCACCTAAGATAATATGCTGAGAAAATTTTTGTGCAATGTATTCCAAATTTTCTCTCAGTTTTTCTGCCACTAAAGCTGCTGAGTCGGTAGGTCGGTAAAAGGAGCCAATTATTAACCTAGCTTGGTTGTTGAGTGTAACCTTCACCCATAATATTTCACAGGAACTATCCACTTCAACTTCACTACAGGATAAACTACTACTAACAGCGACAAACACACCACCACCGGTTGCATGCAGTCTATCCTTTCTAAACGCCGTCTGTGCCTTTGTAAAAAATTTTGCTGAATTTATCTCTTGCTTCAGCCAGCTTTCTGTACCTATAACGATTTCAGATTCGGTGCTATCTATCAGTGCTTGAAGTTCCGGTACTGTACCAATGCAGCTTCGAGAGTTTACAATTACAATACCGATTGCTGCTTGGTCCCCGCATGTCCTGACTTTGCCCCGCACCCTTTGAGGCTGTTGCCCATTCTGTACTTGCCCGAGGCCATCTAACCTAAAAAACCGCCCAGTCCACGCCACACAACCCCTGCTATCGGTGTAGCCGCTTGCTGCGTGTAGTGGACTCCTGACCTATCCAGCGGAACACGAAACCCCGCCACACTATGGCGCAAGTCGAGGAATCTGCAGCCCACACGGTCGCAGAACCGTCTCAGCCTCTGATTCAGACCCTCCACTCGGCTCTGTACCAAAGGTCCGCAGTCAGTCCTGTCGACGATGCTGCAGATGGTGAGCTCTGCTTTCATCCCGCTAGCGAGACTGGCAGTCTTCACCAAATCAGATAGCCGCCGGGAGCCAGAGAGGATTTCCTCCGATCCACAGCGACACACATCATTGGTGCCGACATGAGCGACCACCTGCAGATGGGTGCACCCTGAACCCTTGATGGCATCCGGAAGGACCCTTTCCACATCTGGAATGACTCCCCCCGGTATGCACACGGAGAGCACAATGGTTTCATTCCCCTCTCTTGCTGCCATATCCCTAAGGGGCCCCATTACGCGCCTGACGTTGGAGCTCCCAACTACCAGTAAGCCCAACCTCTGCGACTGCCCGGATCTTGCAGACTGAGGGACAACCCCTGGAGCAGGACAAGCAGCCATCTCTGGCCGAACAACAGTATCAGACGGAGACAGAGCCTGAAACCGATTCGTCAGACAAACTGGAGAGGCCTTCCGTTCAGCCCACCGGAATGTCTTTCGCCCCCTGCCACACCTCGAGACGACCTCCCACTCTACCAGAGGTGAGGGATCAGCCTCAATGTGGGCAGTATCCCAGGGCAGCCACAGTCGTAGTCCGATCGGGGGATGCGTGGGACGAGCTGGCCGTCCCCGACAAACCCCCATCCGGACCCCCACAGTAATGCCCATTGGCAACAGCCTCAAGCTGTGTGACCGAGGTCAACACTGCCTGAAGCTGGGAGCGAAGGGATGCCAACTCAGCCTGCATCCGAACACAGCAGTTGCAGTCTCTATCCAAGCTAAAAATTGTTGTGCAAAAAACGTCTAAATTAATCTACAGAGAGCACAAACAAATCGACACAAAATTTAAACGGTTATTATAATACAAGGTTGTCTAGTAAATGCAATAATGCTGCTACTTGCGCACTGCTGACACACTGCTTGGCGGCGGAAGGAGACTAGACGATTTTACACTATTCAGGTACTAAATCGCGATGCTACAACTCTCAAATACTATAATGCGGCCGAAATTTAGGAATTAAACAATGCAAGTACCAAAAACACGCAATGAAATTAAGAATTAAACTATGTAACAAATGAGTGAGCTAGGAGTATACGACTTTCTTCTGGCAGCTGCTTATCCAACGGCGGCAGGGAGCACACTGGCTGTGACCAACCGACACTGGCCGTTCAAAACAAAAACAGAAAACAGACGACTACGCGAATTTACACTATGCAGGTACTAAAAACGCTATGCTACAACTCTCAAATTCTATAATACGCCCCAAAATTTATGAATTAAACAATGCAAGTACCAAAAACACGCAAAGAAATTAATAATTAAAATATATAACAAATGAGTGAGCTAGGAGTATACGACTTACTGCTGGCAGCTACTTATCCAACGGCGGCAGGGAGCACACTGGCTGTGACCAACCGACACTGGCCATTCAAAACAAAAACGGAAGAGTCTGGTACAGCCATGAGTTGGCTGAACTTGAGAGTCTGAATGTAGTTCGAAAAAATGGTTCAAATGGCTCTAAGCACTATGGGACTTAACATCTGAAGTCATCAGTCCCCTAGACTTAGAATTGCTTAAACCCAACTAACCTAAGGACATCCCACACAGCCATGCCCGAGGCAGGATTCGAACCTGCCACCGTAGCAGCAGCGCGGTTCCAGACTGAAGCTCCTAGAATCGCTCGTCCACAGAGGCCGGCAGAAGATAGTTCAATGAAACCTCTGCCAGGTACTTAAGCGTGAACTACAGAGTTGTCAGATAGATGTAGGTGTAGATGAAAGAATTTCGCTGAAAACCTTCTCAGGATATATAGTGTGACGATCTCCAAGGGTTTAAGAAAGCTGGAGAGATATAAATAAATACACATCTGGCACGTTGTCTTACTTTACAAGTAAATCTTCGTGTCAGGGTAGAGATCTGGTTACAAAACTAAAGTAAAAATAATTTCCGTATCTTAAGTTGCAACCAGCTCATAGTTTGCGGTTCTCGAGGGAAGAAAAATCCCTCTTTAAAACTCGTTAAATATAATCCTCATTAGAAGTTAAGTCCCATAGTGCTAAGAGCCATTTGAACCATTTGAATGCCACTGTTCTCGGTCGTTACGTGAAGACCGTCGGCCGCTGTATTGTCTGTAGTGAGAGGTCATGCCTGAAAAGTGGTATTCTCTGCATACTCTTGACACTGTTGACCTCTAAATATTGCATTCTCTAACGGATTCTGAAATGAAATACCCCGTGCGTCTAGCCCCAACTGCCAGTCAGCATTCAAAGTCTGTTAGTTCCTGTTGTGCGGATATTATGATCTCGGAAACCTTTTTAAATGAATCACATGTGGACAAATGACAGCTCATCTAATGCACTGCTCTTTTTATATCTTGTATACACGATAGTACCTCCATCTGCACATGCATATCATTATCCCACGACTTTGGTAACTTTAGTGTAGATCTCATCAGGCCACTTCTGCTTATCTCTGGTCTACTTCGTTTATTGGACATAAAGCACGAAGTCTGTTGTGAGATTTGACATTGTCTGGTGAGGGAGTCACTGTTTTTCTCCTACTTTTCCTACGGGTCGACATTGTTATATATCGGTTATGGCAGTGTTAGTGGCATTTGGTAGCTTGATACCCTTCCTGAAGCCAGCACCTGACTGAAAAGGAATCTGTCTACCCCATTCACCAGCGTCTGGAGTAGATTCACAGTCATGTGTGATAACGTTTTATAAGTGTTAGCGTCCTCCCCCCATGAACCATAAACCTTGCCGTTGGTGGGGACGCTTGGGTGCCTCAGCGACACAGATAGCCGTACCGTAGGCGCAACCACAACGTAGGGGTGTCTGTTGAAAGGCCAGACAAACGTGTGGTTCCTGAAGAGGGGCAGCAGGCTTTTCAGTAGTTGCAAGGGCAACAGTCTGGATGATTGACTGATCTGGCCTTATAACAATAACCAAAACGGCCTTGCTGTGCTGGTACTGCGAATGGCTGAAAGCAAGGGGAAACTACGGCCGTAATTTTTCACGAGGGCATGCAGCTCTACTGTATGGATAAATGATGATAGCGTCCTCTTGGGTAAAATATTCCGGAGGTAAAATAGTCCCCCCTTCGGATCTCCGGGCGGGGACTACTCAGGAGGACGTCGTTATCAGGAGAAAGAAAACTGGCGTTCTACCGATCGGAGCGTGGAATGTCAGATCCCTTAATCGGGCAAGTAGATTAGAAAATTTAAAAATGGAAATGTATAGGTTAAATTTGGATATAGTAGGAATTAGTGAAGTTCGGTGGCAGGAGGAATATGACTTTTGGTCAGGTGAATACAAGGTTATAAATACAAAATCAAATAGGCGTAATGCAGGAGTAAGTTTAATAATGAGTAAAACTATAGGAATGCGGGTAAGCTACTACAAACAGCACAGTGAACGCATTGTTGTGGCCAAGATAAACACGAAGCCCACGCCTACGACAGTAGTACAAGTCTATATGCCAACTAGCTCTGCAGATGACGAAGAAATTGAAGAAATGTATGATGAAATAAAAGAAATTATTCAGATAGTGAAGGGAGACGAAAATTTATTAGTCATGTGTGACTGGAATTCGGTAGTAGGAAAAGTGAGAGAAGGAAATGTAGTAGGTGAATATGGATTGGGGGTAAGAAATGAAAGAGGAAACCGCCTGGTGGAATTTTACATAGAGCACAACTTAACCATAGCTAACACTTGGTTCAAGAATCATAAAAGAAGGTTGTATACATGGAAGAAGCCGGAAGATACTAAACGGTATCAGATAGATTATATAATGGTAAGACAGAGATTTAGGAACCAGGTTTTAAATTGTAAGACATTTCCAGGGGCAGATGTGGACTCTTGACCACAATCTGTTGGTTATGAACAGCAATTAAAACTGAAGAAACTGCAAAAAGGTGGGAATTTAAGGAGATGGGACCTGGATAAAATGACTAAAACAGAGGTTGTACAGAGTTTCAGGGAGAGCATAAGGGAACAATTGACAAGAATGGGGGAAAGAAATACATTAGAAGAAGAATGGGTAGCTTTGAGGGATGAAGTAGTGAAGGCAGCAGAGGATCAAGTAGGTAAAAAAACGAGGGCTAGTAGAAATCCTTGGGTGACAGAAGAAATATTGAATTTAATTGACGAAAGGAGAAAATATAATAATGCAGTAAATAAAGCAGGCAAAAAGGATTACGTCTCAAAAATGAGATCGACAGAAAGTGCAAAGTGGCTAAGCAGGGATGGCTAGAGGACCGATGTAGGGATGTAGAGCCTTATCTCACTAGGGGTAAGACAGATACTGCCTACAGGAAAATTAAAGAGACCTTTGGAGAAAAGAGAACCACTTGTATGAATATCAAGAGCTCGAATGGGAACCCAGTTCTAAGCAAAGAAGGGAAAGCAGGAAGGTGGGAGGAGTATATAGAGGGTCTATACAAGGGCGATGTACTTGAGGGCAATGTTATAGAAATGGAAGAGGATGTAGATGAAGATGAAATAGGAGATATAATACTGCGTGAAGAGTTTGATAGAGCACTGAAAGATCTGAGTCGAAACAAGGCCCCAGGAGTAGACAACATTGCATTAGAACTACTGAAAGCCTTGGGAGAGCCAGTCCTGGCAAAACTCTACCATCTGGTGAGCAAGAAATATGACACAGGCGAAATACCCTCAGACTTCAAGAAGAATATAATAATTCCAATCCCAAAGAAAGCAGGTGCTGACAGATGTGAAAATTACCGAACTATCAGTTTAATAAGTCACAGCTGCAAAATACTAACGCAAATTCTTTACAGACGAATGGAAAAACTGGTAGAAGCCGACCTTGGGGGAGATCAGTTGGGATTCCGTAGAAATATAGGAACACTGATGCAATACTGACCCTACGACTTATTTTAGAAGCTAGATTAAGAAAAGGCAAACCTACGTTTCTAGCCTTTGTAGACTTAGAGAAAGCTTTTGACAATGTTGACTGGAATACTCTCTTTCAAATTCTAAAAGTGGCAGGGGTAAAATACAGGGAGCCGAAGGCAATTTATAATTTGTACAGAAACCATAAGGCAGTTACAAGAGTCGAGGGACATGAAAGGGAAGCAGTGGTTGGGAAGAGAGTGAGACAGGGTTGTAGACTCTCCCCGATCTTGTTCAATCTGTATATTGAGCAAGCAGTAAAGGAAACAAAAGAAAAATTCGGAGTAGGTATTAAAATCCATGGAGAAGAAATGAAAACTTTGAGGTTCGCCGATGACATTGTAATTCTGTCAGAGACAGCAAAGGACTTGGAAGAGCAGCTGAATGGAGTGGACAGTGTCTTTAAAGGAGGATATAAGATGAACATCAACAAAAGCAAAACAAGGATAATGGAATGTAGTCGAATTAAGTCGGATGATGCTGAGGGGATTAGATTAGAAAATGAGACAAAGTAGTAAAGGAATTTTTCTATTTGGGGAGCAAAATAACTGATGATGGGCGAAGTAGAGAAGATATAAAATGTAGACTGGGTATGGCAAGGGAAGCGTGTCTGAAGAAGAGAAATTTGTTAACATCGAGTATAGATTTAAGTGTCAAGAAGTCGTTTCTGAAATTATTTGTATGGAGTGTAGCCATGTATGGAAGTGAAACATGGACGATAACTAGTTTGGACAAGAAGAGAATAGAAGCTTTCGAAATGTGGTGCTACAGAAGAATGCTGAAGATTAGATGGGTAGATCACATTACTAATGAGGAGGTACAGAATAGGATTGGGGAGAAGAGAAGTTTATAGCAGAACTTGACTAGAAGAAGGGTTCGGTTGGTAGGACATGTTCTGAGGCGTCAAGGTATCATCAATTTAGTATTGGAGGGCAGCGTGGAGGGTAAAAATCTTAGAGGGAGACCAAGAGATGATACACTAAGCAGATTCAGAGGGATGTAGGGTGCAATACGTAGTGGGAGATGCAGAAGCTTGCACAGGATAGAGTAGCATGGAGAGCTGCATCAAACCAGTCTCAGGACTGAAGACCACAATAACAACAAGTGTTAGCGTAGTGTGTACGTGTGGTGGGGTGCAGGTACTAATCCAGTATTTACCAAACTGGATGCATGAAATCACCTAAAATCCCACATCCGTTCCTCGTTGTTAAAGTGTAAGGAGGATGCGATGCTGGGCTGACTCGCCTCCCCATGTTCCAGAAGTAGGTGCGTTGGTATTCTCGGATATCTGGGCCGGTAAGGCAAACTCAGCGATCTGAATTTTTAATTATAAATTTTAACTTTCGTAATCGGAACATAAAATAATGTGATAACCGCTTTCAGTTGAGTAGTAACCATCCTCAGAACTATGGGGGAAAAAAAGAAAAAATTCTTTCAGTTACTGTGAAAACCTTGAACCAGTATTTAAAAAATTCATTTTCTGTAAAAGTATTAAACTATTTTTAGTGTTTTAATACCTTTATAAAATGTTTATGGTTTTTAAATATCGGTAGGAGGTTTCCACGTAAGTCTGGTTCCGTGGCCAAATGGTCATTGAGGATGTCTTCCACACAGGTGACAGGGTTTCGAATCTTCATGGGAGGTCCGAAACTCGGTTCACTCAGCCTGGTGACGCCAGTTGGGGAGCCACTTAACCGAACAGTAGCGGCTCCACGTCTACTAACTGACAACGGTCTGGAGAGCAGTGTGCTGAACCCCCCCCCCCCCCCCCCTAACACATCGAAATGACGCCATAGTCTTATGGATGACACGACGGTCGGCCGAACTCGACTGATCTGTCTGTGGTTAGAAAGTCGAAGATTTGACATTCACATTAACTGAAAGGCTATTCTTCAGCTTATTTCCATAGATTTGAAGATGGCTGTTAGTCATCCGAAATAAATTGTCATCTGGTTGCCATAAAGATCATTAAAATGTATAACATAAAAGACAGTATCTGTAGGTTCCTGTTGTGGTCGCTATCTAAGACATGTGTTGTTGTGATTTATTTCTTCTTATGTTGTCTACACGAACAGGACTGTTGTCTTCAAACGTCTTACTCTCCTGTGAATCCTGTCATAGCCGTTAATAGGCTTGAAACGTTTTACAGTGAAAGGGTCTACTCCCTTTAATGTGTCACAAGAGCCAGAATCAACACGTGCCATAATAACGGTATTCGCAAACGACACGAATCATGCATCAGAGGCAGACGCCGCTTGGTTACATTTCGGAGCGTGCATCTTTCGAAATACGCCTTCTTTCCAGTAAGCTATTTTAACATTTTATTCACGGGGAGAAACTCAAGCTTGGAATCAACCCTCCCTATAAACAAGTGGCGAAAGTGGAGCAATGTTTAAGGCACTAGATACATATCCGGGAGGTGCAGGCATCAAATCTTTGTCGAGTCGTCTAGTGTTAAACAGGCCCCGGAATCCCCGGAAGAGTTCACTGATACTATCAGAAGAGGCAGTGGCCGATTTCCAACTTCATCCTTCTTTGCCTCGGTTTGGCCCCCTTCACCAGAACGATAGGGCGTGTGTTAAGACGTTAAGGGAATAATATCCCTGAAACTAGAGGGAGCTGTAAATGGAAAAAACTGTAGAGGAAGACAGAGGCTAAGATATATCCAGCAAATAACTGAGAAAGTACGCTGCAAGTGCAACTCTGAGGTGCTGAGTTAAGTCATTCGTGGGGTCTGCATCAAATCTGTGAAAATATTAACGGGAAAATAAAGGCCCCTGTCCTGTATTATTCGTAGTCGTGTTAAAAAATCCTCACATTAAAGTATTTTCTTTCCTGTCTTTGTTAATACTCCCAATTCATTACCTATTTCTCCATTTTTTGCAAGTAAATATCAACTATCGAACAGTTCTGAATTGAAAGGTTCATACGTTATTGATATACAGCGTGTCCCATACAAACCTCCCTGATTTCAAAGACCCAGGAGAGAAAAATCACAGTAGATACGACAGTGAAAAATGCATCACATTGTAGAGCATCTCAAAGAATTTATATTCACGCATCGTAAGTGCCAAGTATCGTCACCAGAGAGCAGCATGGTCGCATGAAGTGAAAATGGCGACTCCACAACAGCGCGTGCAAACAGTAGTGTGGTTTGCAGAAACAAAATCGCCGATTACTGTGCAAAGAAATTATCGTCGTGTGTATGAATGTAATCTATCTGATGAAAAAACAATTAAGAATGGTTTAAAGAGTTTCTGGCCCCCGGTAGCTGAGTGGCCAGCGTGAACAGACTGTCAATCCTAAGAGCCTGGGTTCGATTCCCAGCTGGGTCGGAGATTTTCTGCGCTCAGGGACTGGGTGTTGTGTTGTCAGTATCATCATCATTTCATCCCTATCAACGCGTAGGTCGCCGAAGTGGCGTTAAATCGAAAGACCTGCACCAGGCTGTCTACCCGACGGGAGACCCTAGCCACACGATAAAGAGTAGATTTCCCCACCATGTTATAGTTCTGGGTGGAGATCTTAATTTGCCGGATATAGACTGGGAGACTCTAACTTCATAACAGGTGGCAGGGAAAAAGAGTCCAGTGAAACTTTTTTTTAAGTGCTTTATCTGAAAACTACATTGAGCAGTTAAACAGAGAACCGACTCGTGGCGATAACATATTAGACCTTCTGGTGACAAACAGACCCGAACTATTTGAAACAGTTAAAGCAGAACAGGGAATCAGCGACCATAAAGGGGTTACGGCATCGATGATTTCAGCCGTAAATAGAAATATTAAAAAGGGTAGGAAGATTTTTCTGTTTAGCAAAAGTGACAAAACCAGATTTCAGAGTACCAGACGGCTCAACAAAAAAGCTTTGTCTCAAGTACACATAGTGTTGAGGATCAGTGGACAAAGTTCAAAACCATCGTACAATATTCGTTAGATGAGTATGTGCCAAGCAAGATTGTAAGATATGGGAAAGAGCCACCGTGGTACAACAACCGAGTTAGAAAACTGCTGCGGAAGCAAAGGGAACTTCACAGCAGATATAAACATAGCCAAAGCCTTGCAGACAAACAAAAATTACGCGAAGCGAAATGTAGTGTGAGGAGGGCTATGCGAGAGGCGTTCAATGAATTCGAAAGTAAAGTTCTATGTACTGACTTGGTAGAAAATCCTAAGAAATTTTGATCTTATGTCAAAGCGGTCGGTGGATCAAAACAAAATGTCCAGACACTCTGTGACCAAAATGGTACTGAAACAGAGGATGACAGACTAAAGGCCGAAATACTAAATGTCTTTTTTCAAAGTTGTTTCACAGAGGAAGACTGCACTGTAGTTCCTTCGCTAGATTGTCGCACAGATGACTAAATGGTAGATATCGAAATAGACGACACAGTGATAGAGAAACAATTAAAATCCCTCAAAAGAGGAAATGCCGCTGGACCTGATGGGATATCAGTTCGATTTTACACAGAGTAAACGAAGGAACTTGCCCTCCTTCATGCAGCGGTGTACCGTAGGTCTCTAGAAGAGTGTAGCGTTCCAAAGGGTTGGAAAAGGGCACAGGTCATCCCCGTTTTCAAGAAGGGAGGTGGAACAGATGTGCAGAATTATAGACCTATATCTCTAACGTCGATCAGTTGTAGAATTTTGGAACACGTATTATGTTCGAGTATAATGACTCTTCTGGAGACTAGAAATATACTCTGCAGGAATCAGCATGGGTTTCGAAAAAGATGGTCATGTGAAACCCAGCTCGCGCTATTCGTCCACGAATCTCAGAGAGCTATAGACGCGGGTTCACAGGTATATGCCGTGTTTCTTGACTTCTGCAAGACGTTCGATACAGTTACCCATAGTCGTTTAATAAACAAAGTAAGAGCATATGGACTATCAGACCAATTGTGTGATTGGATTGAGGAGTTCCTAGGTAACAGAACGCCACATGTCATTCTCAATGGAGAGAAGTCTTCCGAAGTAAGAGTGATTTCAGGTGTGCCGCAGGGGAGTGTCATAGGACCTTTACTACTCACAATATACATAAATGACCTTGTCGATAACATCGGAAGTTCATTCAGGCTTCTTGCAGATGATGCTGTGGTGTATCGAGAGGTTGTAGCAGTGGAAAATTGTACTGAAATGCAAGAGGATCGGAAGCGAATTGACGCATGGAGCAATGAATGGCAATTGAATCTCAATGTAGACAAGTGTAATGTGCTGCGAATACATAGAAAGATAGATCCCTTATCATTTACCTACAAAATAGCAGGTCAGCAACTGGGAGCAGTTAATTCCATAAATTATCTGGGAATACGCATTATGAGTAATTTAAAATGGAATGATCATATAAAGTTGATCGTCGGCAAAGCAGATGCCAGACTGAGATTCATTGGAAGAATCCTAAGGGAATGCAATCCGAAAACAAAGGAAGTAGGTTACAGTACGCTTGTTCGCCCAGTGCTTGAATACTGCTCGTCAGTGTGGGATCCGTACCAGATAGGGTTGATAGAAGAGATAAAGAAGATCCAACGGAGAGCAGCGCTCTTCGTTGCGGGATCACTTAGTAATCGCGAAATCGTTACGGAGATGATAGATAAACTCCAGTGGAAGAGTCTGTAGGAGAGACGTTCAGTAGCTCGGTGCGGGCTTTTGTTAAAGTTTCGAGAACATACCTTCACCGAAGAGTAAAGCAGTATATTGCTCCCTCCTACGTATATCTCGCGAAGAGACCATCAGGATAAAATCAGAGAGATTAGAGCCCACACAGAGGCATACCGACAATCCTTCTTTCCACGAACAATACGAGATGCAATAGAAGTGAGAACCAATAGAGGTACTCAGGGTAACCTCCGCCACACAACGTCAGGTGGCTTGGGGAGTATGGATGTAGATGTAGATGTATATGAAGTGCTCTGAAACATTCTGGCGGTGCACTTTACGGAATTTCAGAAGAGACAGTGGAGGACATCAGACAAACGTATCTCAGAACCCCACGTAAGTCAATTCGTCAAGCATCTAGGAAACCAACTCAAACAACACTACGCCGTTAGTTCACCAGCGTCTTCATATGTGTGGTTACTAAGTGCAAATTCTGCAACATCTGATGCCGAACGACATCAATTTGCTGCGGATATGTTGCAGGGTATTGATATGGATGCCAGCTTGCTGGAAAGATGAGGCAACCTTTCATTTATCAGGAAGGTTTAATAGGTTGGGTTCGCAAAATCCGCACGTTATCATTGGACATGTTCGTGACGTCTGGTGCGGGCTAAAGCACGACAGGATTGTTGGAGCATTCTTCCTTGCGGAACAAACAGTGAATGGGTCAGCGTATCTGGACATGTTGTAGCAGTTTGTGTACCCTCAAATAAAAGACTTGCAACCCAACATCGTGTTTCAACAAAATGGAGCTCCGCCGCATTGGTTGCAAGTTCATGGCTAGGAAATTTCCCAGTCATTGGATCGGACGCGGAGGACCATTGCCTGGCCACCACGTTCACCCGACATTACGCTGCTTGATTTCTTCGTGTGGGTATTCCTGAAATACCGCGTGTACGCAACCAAAGTGGACGATACTCCTACGTTGCGACATCGAATCACTAATGAGACTGCAACAATAACAGAGAAAATGTTGCAAAGAACTTGGTAAGAAATCTAATAGACTTGATATTCTCCGTGCTACAAATGATTCACATGTGGAGGTGTACTGATGATAAATAAATAAATTCTTTGAGATTCTCTTCAATGTGGTGCATTTTTCACTGTCGTATATCTTGTGGTTTTTTTCCTGGAACTTTGAAATCAGGGAGGTGTGAGTGGGACACCCTGTATTTATTAATAATATTTCGTCTTCAGTTACAACATTTATATTTTAATTACTGTGCAATCCGTTGCCGGCCGGAGTGGCCGAGCAGTTCTAGGCGCTACAGTCTGGAACCGCGCGACCGCTACGCTCGCAGGTTCGAATCCTGCCTCGGTCATGGATGTGTGTTAGGTTTAAGTAGTTCGAAGTTCTATGGGGCTCATGACCTCAGAAGTTAAGTCCCATAGTGCTCAGAGCCATTTGAACCAGCCATTTGCAACCTGTATCGGAGGTAGAAATTCATTTTCAAGGGTAGTATAGACGTAATGAACGTTACATCTGCTTTAAGTTTTCATCTAACAGTAACTGAAAGACACGGTTGTTAAATTTATTATGGAAATGAAGTACTGTAACGTATTACCTGTTTTTCACCACACAATTCAATTCTTCTGTATTGGCTAAAATATTTTCCCATCACACTTACATTTTGAAACGCTTACCGTGTTAATGACAGTTCTACAAGACGCAAATGACCTATACGTAACATATGCTACGGTGATGTGATGGAGAATTGAACTTCTTATTATTTCCATTTACACTGATTGATGAAATACAATAACTAAGACGAATGACAGGTAAGAATTTTAATTTACGTTATTACGTATGCAGCATAAGATTTGGCACGTGTAATAACATAGAGACTGACTCGTTACCATTTAGTGATTCCATTCCTACTCGTGTGATTTACATAATAGCGATAACATAGTGTTATTTTAGGTATGTATACAGATGCAATGAAAAACATGAAAGTGACAGTGAGTAAGACGTGGAGGAGGTTAAAGGGGTGGGGGCAAGGCCGGCGGAGGCGGAAGGGAGGGAGAATAAAGAAACAGAGAGAGAACGAGACGGAGAGAGAGAGAGAGAGAGAGAGAGAGAGAGAGAGAGAGAGACCAGGGTAAGTGGAATGAGATGGTGACGATAGGTTGTGTTTATGTTAGAGACAGGGGTAAGGAAATGATGTTCGTTGTTTCTTGTGAGACTTGTACGAACAGACAATCATTACTGAATACAGGACTTAATTTGTTGTATTCACTATCTGCATGTTCATTCAACATGTAAGTGGATTGGAAAACATGTTATCTGTGTTTATTTGTAGTGCTCCTAGTACATTGAGTTTTGTGAGAGCTTCACTGATATCGATAAGACTGGTCTGCTGTCATAGAAGTGAGTGCCACTGCAGATTTATGGTGTACATTTAAACCTAGAACTGACAAGAACATTACAAAGAGTCAGGACAAAGAACTTTAACGTTTTGTCTATTATATGCCCAGTGTTAAATTTGATGTTGGAATAATTATATTGAAAACATGTCAGCTCTACGTTTGAATGTACGTCATTAATCTGCAATGGCACTAACCTTTATGACAGCAGACACAGCCTTATCGACATCAATAAAGATCTCTGCCATAAACAACCATGAAACACAAAACTCAATATACTAGAGACACCAGAAATACAAATAGACAACGAATTTTCCAATCCACTGACATTCTGAATGAACATGCAGATGGGGAATACAACAGATTACTTTCTATAATCTGTAATGACTATGTCTTGATGTAACAGTCTCGCAAGAACCAATGGACACTATTTCCTTATCCTTCTCTCAAAGATAAATACGCTCTATCATCTTCATTTCATTCCACCTACCCCAATCTCCGGCTATCTCACTTTCGTTATGTAGTCAGAAGTAGATAATATGTTGCAATGCTTTATTTATTTCATTACTATGATATTTCTCTCATTCATCCGGACTGAGAGAGCTTCCTCGTTAAATCCAACAGCGGTTTCATTCATTTACCGTTAAGTGAAATACTCAGGTAGATGTAACGTCCATCATGTCAATAAACTCCTTGAAATGGGTTTGTAGCTCCGAAACGTGTTGGACAGTAACTAGAAAATATAAATAGTCTGAGTGAAGGTGGAAAATTATTGACAAATAATTCCATAAACGAGAAGTTCCATTCATGGGCAGCGCACGACTAATGTCAATAAATAAAGTAAATTTTTTGTATTTCATTACCGTCAGCCAGAAATAATAACACACACTGACTGAAGTCTTTCCCTGTTACTTATATCGGAAACACGGTTTTAAATATCTTATTAGATTACGGAATGTATAGGGTACAAATATGAAAGCAGTCTGTAACAAAAGTGTATTGGTCGGTCTACTTTCGACAGTAGAATTGTCTTGTGTTCATGTTGTACCCGAAACTCCTTATGTTTAAAATGTTTCTCTTTGAATATGTCCGTCGAAACTAACTGATGAAACTTATAGAGTAACACAACAAAGAAAGAAGACATTAATTTATCGTCCATGTTATATTCTGCCTCTATATTCGTATTCACACAGCTGCAACAGTTCGCCCCCTAGAAAAACATAAAACAACAAAATTCCGAAAACAGTATTTTGTGGCATTAAATTTAGTTACTAGTAGACATGTAACAGAAGTACTTGAAGATAGTGGGATTTCATGCGCCCTCAAGAACATTAAGTTATGAGAGAACACCGATAATGCAAGCCTAAAAATGTCGAGTAAAATGTAAAGAAAACAACACATTACATGTCCGCCTTCTGTTAGTTTTGAATACTGTTCTAGCTCTCAGTCAGTGAGATCAAGTCACAGATTATGTTTGTTTAGCGTGCAAGGAATTGAATGGCGGACAGACCTTTCATTACTTATAGTTTAGAAACTCTTATCACACGCGAAATTATAACCAAACGTTTCTTGACTGCATTTATGATTTTTACTGGGTGTAAGTAATTTTGTGAAAAATCTCAGTTAAGTTGTTATAAATAAACAAGAGAAGACATTAACTTTGTGCGTAACATTAATGATGTTAGTTTCAATCTGTGTAGTTTAGTACTCACAGGTTATTACCTATTTGCGAAACATAGTCATTTTACAATTATGTCTTGGCATAGGCTATTCGTTATTTGCAGTGTTCATGGTTACGCGTTCATATACTCGCAAAATCAGTGCTATAGTAATCAGTTTCAGATAATACAAAGGCATCATCTTTTAGCCAGTCTGAAACTACAAATCACTGCCCAGAGCGACGAAATTATGAGTCAGTTAAGTTTCAGTAGCAGTCATTAATCAACAAAGATAATAGGAAAAAAAGCAGATTTTGTTTATTACAAGATGAAAAAATATTAACACACATTTCTTTGATTTATTCCAAAGAATGCCGCATGGAAAGGCCATGCGGTTAGAGGCACCACGTCACGAACTGCGCGGCCCCTTTCGCCGTAGGTTCGAGTACTTCCTCGGGCATGGGTGTGTGTGTGTCGTTCTTAGCGTAAGATAGTTAAAATTGGTTTAAATAGAGTGCAGGTCTAGGTACCGATGACCTCAGCAGTTTGATCCTTTAAGAACTCACACACTTTTTGTTTCAAACAAAAATTTTCCACTTTTTTTTAACTAGAGACCAATTAATATATAATTTGCATCCATTGCACAACAGTTTGTCACCAGGGTCTCTGGGTTGGTTGTGTTTCACCTCTTGGTTACACCCCAATGTTCTGTGGCAGCAATGGCTAGCAATGCTGACGTTCGGCAATCTTGAATCCGTCTATGATGATCCCAGCCTTTATCTCCCTGGATCACGTAATGTTCCAGCTCCTCTTCTCTTGGTTTTATCGTCGAACTTTCAATATTGTTGGCCTCTGATTTCAAGACTGCATAATGTGGCCACACGCGGCACAGTTAATTACAGAGCCTAATTGCATGGACACATGCCCACTCAGTAGCACTAATGATAACGTCTCTATTTACACTACTGGCCATTAAAATTGCTACACCAAGAACACGACGTGCTACAGACGCGAAATCTAACCGACAGGAAGGAGATCGTGTGATATGCAAAACATTAGCTTTTCAGAGAATTCACACAAGGCTGGCGCCGGTGGCGACACCTAAAACGCGCTGACATGAGGGAAGTTTCCAACCGATTTCTCATACCTGGTGAAACGTTGTAGTGATGCCGCGTGTGAGGAGGAGAAATGCGTACCATCACGTTTCCGACTTTGATAAAGGTCGGATTGTAGCCTATCGAGACTGCGGTTTATTGTATCGCGACATTGCTGTTCGCGTTGGTCGAGATCCAATGACTGTTAGCAGAATATGGAATCCGTGGGTTCATGAGGGTAATACGAAACGCCGTGCTGGATCCCAACGGCCTCGTATCACTAGCAGTCGAGATGACAGGCATCTTATCCGCATGGCTGTAAGGGATCGTGCAGCCACGTCTCGATCCCTGAGTCAACACATGGGGACGTTTGCAAGACAACAACCATCTGCACGAACAGTTCAACGACGTTTGCAGCAGCATGGACTATCAGCTCGGAGACCATGACTGCGGTTACCCTTGACGCTATATCACAGACAGGAGCGCCTGCGATGGTGTACTCAACGACGAACCAAGGTGCACGAATGGCAAAACGTCATTTTTTTTATGAATCCAGGTTCTGTTTACAGCAGCATGATGATCGCATCCGTGTTTGGCGACACGCGGTGAACGCACATTGGAAGCCTGTATTCGTCATCGCCATACTGGTGTATCACCCGGCGTGATGGTATGGGGTGCCATTGGTTACACGTCTCGGTCAGCTCTTGTTCCCATTGGCGGCACTTTGGACAGTGGACGTTACATTTCAGATGTGTTACGACCCATGGCTCTTCACTTCAGTCGATCCCTGCGAAACCCTACATTTCAGCAGGATATTGCACGACCACATGTTTCAGATTCTGTATGGGCCTTTCAGGATACCGAAAATGTTAGAATGCTGCCCTGGCCAGCACATTCTCCAGATCTCTCACCAATTGAAAACGGCTGGTCAATGGTGGCCGAGAAAGTGGCTCGTCACAATACACAAGTCACTACTCTTGATGAACTGTGGCATCATGTTGAAGCTGCATAGGCAGCTGTACCTGTACACGCCAACCAAGCTGTTTGACTCAATGCCCAGGCGTATCAAGGCCGTTATTACGGCCAGAGGTGGTTGTTCTGGGTACTGATTTCTAAGGATCTAAGCGCCCAAATTGCGTGAAAATGTAATCACATGGCAGTTGTAATATAATATATTTGTCCAATGAATACCAGTTTATCATCCGCATTTCTTCTCGGTGTAGCAATTTTAATGGCCAATAGTGCATTTAGCTAACACAGTTCAGAAATTATTCAGAGTTCTGGCACCGTTCACACATTGTTTCATTGTTTCAGGTATACGACGATAGTCCATAGTTCTCGCCAGACCGTCTTCACGCATTCTGCAGAACGTTACTATTTCATTTTCAGAAGTGCTAATGGTGACTGTGTGTTGAAAATGGCTTAAAGAACACATACTGATGTCATTACCATGGGTAGAATACTAGGGCGACTGGAGGCTGGTCAAGCACAGCTGGTCGTAGCACAGGCCTACCGTGTACCACAAACTGTCATCTCAAGATTATGGGAACGATTCGAGCAGACAGGAAATATGTCCAGGCGCTACAGTACGAGACGTCCACAGTGTACACCACAAGAAGACCGATATCTCACCATCAGTGCCCGCACACGGCTACGGAGTGCCGTCCGGGGTGGACGAGTGGTTCCAGGCGCTACAGTCTGGAACCGCGCGACCGCTACGGTCGCTGGCTCGTATCCTGCCTCGGGCATGGATGTGTGTGATGTCCTTAGGTTAGTCAAGTTTAAGTAGTTCTACGTTCTAGGGGCTGATGACCTCAGTAGTTAAGTCCTATAGTGCTCAGAGCCATTTGAACCATTTTGAACGGCTATGGAGTACTGCAGGTAGCCTTGCTCGGGAGCTTGCCGCAGCCACTGGAACAGTTGTCTCCAGACACACAGTCTTCAGACGACTGAACAGACATGGTTTATTCGCCCGGGAGACGTGCAAGGTGCATTCCACTGACTCCTGGTCATAGGAGAGCCCGTAAAACCTCGTGTCAAGAACACAGTACATGGTCCCAGGTTATGTTCACGGACTAGTCCAGCTATTATCTGAACAGTGATTCTCGCCGGGTTTTCATCTGGCGTGAACAAGGAACCAGATACCAACCCCTTAATGTCCTTGATAAGGATCTGTATGGATGTCGTAGTTGGACGGTGGCGTTTGGGATTATAATTGGTGCACGTTCACCCCTGCATGTCTTTGACAGAGGAAATGTAACAGGTCAGTTGTATCGCGACGTCATTTTGCACCAGTATGTCCGCCTTTTCAGGGGTGCAGTGGGTCCCACCTTCCTCCTGATGTCTGATATGTCCCCATCGAGCTGCCATCGTGGAGAAATACCTTGAAACAGAATATATCAGGCGAATGTAGTGGCCTGCCTGTTCTCCAGACCTAAACTCCATCGAGCACGTCTGGGATACTCTCGGTCGACGTATCGCTGCACGTCTTCAAACGCCTACGACACTTCAGGAGCTCCGACTGGCACTGGTGCAAGAATGGCAGCAGCTGCTAAATCATCTGATACAGAGTATGCCAATTCGTTGTGCGGCTTGTGTACGTTTGCATGATGATCATATCCCATATTGATGTCGGTGTACATGCGCGGGAAACAGTGGCGTTCTGTAGTACATGTGTATCGGGATTGTTTTCTCAACTTGTCACCAATACCTTGGACTTACAAAATGGTTCAAATGGCTCTGAGCACTATGGGACTCAACTGCTGTGGTTATTAGTCCCCTAGAACTTAGAACTACTTAAACCTAACTAACCTAAGGACATCACACACATCCATGCCCGAGGCAGGATTCGAACCTGCGACCGTAGCAGTCGCACGGTTCCGGACTGCGCGCCTAGAACCGCGAGACCACCGCGGCCGGCTTGGACTTACAGATCCGTGTCGTGTGTATTCCCTGTGTGCTTATGCTATCAGCGCTAGTTCTGTGTAGTGCCACGTTGTGTGGCTCCACATTCTGCAATTACCCTTAGTTTATGAGCCTGAGTGTCATTCTTGATACACTAGATATGGGCACTGGGATAGTAAAGGGGGTCCGAACTGGCTGAACACACGTCCCATCGAGACAGATATGGGGATCTTTCTGCCATGGGAGTGCCTCTGCATCACGCAGACAATTCACAGAGACACGTGACATTTCTTGACAAGCGTTGTCTTGTTGAAAAACGCACCGCAATGCTGTCGCGTAACAAATGCCGCACTATGTTCATTATGTATCTTTGTGTCGTCAGAGTTTCCTCAATCACTTCTTGCCGTGACGTCAAGTCATACCCGTTGGCTCCCCACATCGTAAATCAGGAGTAACACCAGTATGCCTCTCCGAAACATAGAAAGGAAAGGCCGCTATACTCGCCGACGATGGTCCTCCGGGGTAGCGCAGAACCACAGTTCATCACCGAACACAACGCTAAACCATCCATCAACAGTCCATGCCACCCGGCTACGTCACAGCTCCAAAAGCAGCCGTTTGTTCGGTGGTGTTACCAGTAGCACACGCAAGTGACGGTGATTTCGTATTCCAACCAATGACGCAGGATGATACACGATGTTGCAGAGACTCCGTTACTTACTCTCCGACGCTAGACGCAGATGTGGAGGGGTTACAGTCTGCTAGTTGATAAAACAGTGTATCCTCCCTCGTGGTGATCAGATGTGGTAGACTGGAACCTTGGCGACGATTACGCCTGCCCTCGTGTTTCCATACAGTACTACATTGGACCCCTGTCACATCCGAACGCCCCACAGATCTAAATATTGCACCATTCTACCAAATGGCCAAACGAAGAACCGCAAAGAGGCCGCTTGCAAATTTTGTGAGCTGCTGATAATGCTGCCTCCAACGATTACGTGGTAACTCGGTGCGAGGTAACCATTAACTATCTGACACTGTTCACGCCCTTTTGTATTCCACCAGCCATCGTAACAACCTAAACATGACCAGCACTAATGCATTCTGCTCGTAGTTCTGTCACACAGAATCTTTTGTATACTGTAATTATTTACATACCAATCGTTGGTGTGTAGCTGTACGAAGTTACATTGACGTATGATCAAATATTCAGCATGCTTCACTTTTTTCTAGGCAATGTATATTGGTACATTCACAACTGTTAATCATTTCAAATCATTCATGGCACACAATGACAACGAGTCATCTCAGCCGGAAGGTACGACCATATGATGGCATTTATAATGATTCTAAAACATGTCGTTGGATAAAATCATACTGCAACTTCCAGCGACGTTATCTTCCTTTCCCAAATAATCCAAGTTCTGCAAATCCTCTACATAAAACGTATCGCTAATGTAAGTAGACAGTGCTTAAATAATTTGCATCGCAAAAACTGTTAGTCTCCTCACAGTGAATAAAAAGATTCTTCCAAACAGCCCCTTCCGGCACACATCTCCCAATATTGCCAGCTAAACACGTTTACCAAACACTTCCTCACTTAGCCCACACTTTTCTCAATACATCACATATTGCAGACAGATTGTCTTGCGGAAACCTTCCTTAGGTAGGCAAGCATGTCAGACGCGTTTTCGCATGTGGGAGTGAATGTAGGACCGTTAGCACGCAACTGAGAAGGGATGATTCAGACTCGTGGGTCACCGTTTTCCATGACGTTTCCAAACGACATTCTATATTGCCAATAAGGAGACACGTTTTAGACTTTTTCTAGACATTCTTAGTTCTTTAAAAAAATCGAGGTCAAAGTTGATGACAGGAAATCGTATTTGCAATGCTGTACATCGGAAGATGGTCTGAAAACCAACATTTTTATTAATGACATATGGGGTAAAGAGTTAATAATGTTTTAGTTATTAACGTTTTCGTGTTTTTCGTGCTGTAGCTTTGGAATCTGTCATTCGACGTGTCTAGCAGAAAGAGGTTGGTAGTTGAGTGCGAACGCATTAGACTGGTCCGTGTTTGACTCTGGGTCGTGGCATTATTTTTTTCATTTGATATTTTTGTTCGATGTTTGTGATAATGATAATCTGATTATGCGAATACCTTATTTTCTTTTTTGAAGTAAACCATTGGTAGGTGTGACTGATGATCAAATATGTATACATAATATACTGACAACTATTTTGATCGTGATACAAGGCGCGTTACTTAGGATTTCCACAGATGACGATATTCAACGGACCTGCACCGTAAAAGTGATACTCCTCTTTTTCAACTGTATGATGTTTACCTTTGGCGACAGATAAAGAACTTCATCGCACGACCTAAAAATCATACGACATCAGAGCATAGTAAATAATTAAAAGACAGGGCGGATGCTATCGAAGTTCATGCGTTGATCCATAACCAGTTGTCCATGTCTTTCTTTCAGGACATACTTTTATACGCTTGGTGCGCATCCAAATTGTTACCTGATAAATCTGTTTGTAGCAACATAAGTCAAATGTATTCTTCACGAAAAATGTACTGGGTGACATGTCAATGCGTCAACATTTCGTTTGCATGTTGCAAATAGAACTCGAGTGTTAGTCCATCTGGTCTAGGAGATTCATTCACCGCTGCCTTCTTGAGTGTTGCCCTTATGTCATCTTCCGTTATGGGTTCCAATAACGTAGCTGCGTTCGAAGCATCCACATCAGTGTGCACCTACTGCAATATGTCTGCTCCCATCCGATCGTCCCTCGGCAGACGGGCGGAAAGAAGGCGATAACGTGCCAGAAACCCAGTAGCAGTGTCCTGTAGTGACCTGAAGGGCCGATCGTCCCCATCATGGAGCGCTGTGATCGGCGATACGTGCATGTCCCCTTGACACATGATGCATGGGAATACATTCTTCATCGACGTTGTCAAAGCACCTAGCACGGATCGAAAGGCTCTCTAATCAACGTCTCGTTCCAATAAAATGCGCGTCTGAATGCGATGGCCTTCCGGTTGATGGTCGGGCGATGGAGCACCGTTTAGGAACATTCAAGTGTATATCGGAGCCATCCCACTTTTTTCTCTTGCCATAAGTTATGAGAGCCCTTCTCAAAATCTGTTTTGCACGCTGTAGCCACTTTGAAAGAACTGTACGGTGTACCGGCAGACGGTGAGTGCATATTTGCCACATCTGTAGGGGACATTCGGGATCCACCATTAAGGATGAATTCAGTTTCCACGAACTATGGCTTCATCAGACCAGCTGTCGTGGGAGAATTAGCGTGTATAAATACGCAAGGTGATTCGTAAAGGCAGTGGGCCAACGTTCGGCAGTCAGCACGTGATCTCGTAGTCTTTCAGAAACATAAATCCGATCCAGTCTGCCCACAGAGTGGCTAGTAAAAAATGTGTAGCCCTGACGCTGCCCAAAGATCTTTTTACACGCGTCCATCATCGTCATGTCTCTGGCGTAGCATTGGGAAGGGGTAGTTACATTCAGTTAAATTAAAGGACAGGTGCATTGATTCATCCACGCAACTACAGCCTCCGTACTGGAATTGTACAAGTCGGCAGACTGAAAGTCTGTCCATACTACGTTTGTTTCATGTCAGCTTATACTTTTTTTCCACCAAACGCTTGTATTGATAAAAAAAATCATGCTTCTTGGTTAAGTAACAATTACAATATTGATAATAATTGAGGTACTTTCGTGGCGTAGTGCAGAAAGATATAATAAGAAGTTGTAATGAAAGGTATTTATCTGTCGATGTAGTCATGTGCGTATCGCGGAGAGGTCGTACCGTTCTATAGCTCTTTGGAATGAAGTGCAAAGAATGGTAAATCTGTTAATTACATGTTACAACTAACAAGGGAATGGTGCAGTTCAACATGTCGAAACCAGCCCTGAAATTTTATATGCAGGAATAATACAACTTAAAATTTTAGTAACTAAGGTGCACTGCAAGTGTCTTTTAAAAGCTGTTCAAGGTGAGCTTTTTGTCGGATGAAGAAGCGCTCATACAAGAGATTTGTACAGCCCTTCCACCTAGCGCGCGATCGGCCGTGACAAGAGGGCATAGCAGAGCGTAATGGTTGTATCCGGAGTGACACACACGAATTTGAAACTCCTAGACAATACAAAAAAAATGTCACGTATCATTAATGTCTTGAATAAGAGGTAGTTCGTATCAGCAGCGAAAGTGTTGCATATCCAGTTCTTACAAAGGTGACGCAGAGAAAATTGAATCAAGGCAGTGTTAGATGTTACGTTACAAGTAACTTTTATCAGTCGTGACTTTAATTTATTGAAATCATATGTTTCTTAGACATTCATCAATTTATAGCTCTTCTTGTAGAATAGTTCTTATAATACTTTTTGAATAATGTACATTTTAGTAACAATGAAACAGATACTTGTATATTTCCAACAGTCGTCACAATAAATCGAAGTAATTACATCAGATACGCCTGACGAAAGAAAAATTAACGCTTTGAGGCACATCGCAGTAATTATCAGTTTTATTTAGACAGAATTGCGGAGGACCAATAAATACTCCAGGCCATTATACCGCTTATTATACCGCATAATCAGCATACTTAAAGTAATTCGTAAAATGTGCCAATGCTAATTGACAATGCACACGCGACTGAAATTTAAGAATACTGTTCTCTTGATAAGTCTCAAATGTCTTGAAGGAATCGGAAATTATATTGTCAGACAGTTTCCTTAAAGACCGTCGGGGTGGCCGAGTGGTTCTAGGTACTACAGTCTGGAACCGAGCTACCGCTGCGGTCGCAGGTTCGGATCCTGCCTCGGGCACGGATGTGTGTGATGTCCTTAGGTTAGTTACGTTTAAGCAGTTCTAAGTTCTAGGCGACTGATGACCTCAGAAGTTAAGCCCCATAGTGCTCAGAGCCATTTGAAGAGTTTCCTTAAAAACACATTCCACAATCGAAAAAATTCTTAATCGAGAGTCAAACTGGTCGTTCTCGGTGAAAACTGAATTACATGAACAGTCTTTTCAACGTCGACCTAAAGACAGAGGCATCGATATGCCCAGACCAAGAGTGCAGTAGAGCCAACGAATTAATTTCTACAGTTGGTTAAAAACCGTTTCGAATGAAATGTTAAAAAATAATACTTCCTATTTTTCCAGATTTTGAAACATTGATTGTAACATTTTTTGCACTAAACAGTTTCTTTTCTATTTTTGATCGTAATATGCCTTGATGTCCTCGAAGATATAAAGCTGAGGAAACGGCAATTCATTAATACTTATCAGTGTCATTGTTATGTATGAATGTAAACGATTGCGCAACAGACTCTATCTTTTTTCACCTCGGTTTCAAGAAACCTGACTAATCAGCGTTAGACACAGCAGTGTGAGGATAGCAGCAATCTTTGTCTTCACATCAACTATGAATATCCTCCGCACTTTATTCATTGTTCTATACTATACATCCTATACTATATGATTCCTTGAATTTGCTTGACCAGATCGAAGAAGATCAGAGATCAGCAGTGTTCATATCACTTGCGATTAGGAGGGCCCAGTCTCCTAGATTTACATTGGTAATGGTGCATTGCCTCTCACAAGCAGCGCTAAAATGGTTCATATCTAAAGCAAACTCATCTAAAGAAGTGTTGTTCATGTTATTTATACACGTTTGGGGGTTTATGTTGGTTAATAATGGGAGTAACCGACTTTGTGGTCATCCTGTACAATAAACCTTTCGGATAGTTTTCCTTTCATAATACTGCGAGTTTCATTTTGACGTTTATTTGTTACATTGTCAAAGTCTTGCTTCGATTCATAAATTTCAAGGTCAGATTGCCCGAAGCGAAACGGATTTGAACGCTGTTAAATATTAAGCATTAAGCACAGTGAATATTAGTTCACTTTTACCTCCATTGTTAACACTTACCCTAGGCAAAAGCAACTGGGGACTATTATGGATATTTAGTGGGTTGTCAATTTGAGTGAACAATAAATGCAGACAGTTGTTTCAGAGAAACTAACAGCGAAAGCTGAAATTCGCTTTACGCATTACTATCGCGCCACGTCTTGTTGCCGTGGCCGAGAGCAGAGGCGTTTGCGTCGAGTTGTCAGCGCTAACAGATTAGCAGCACTGCGTTAATTAACCGCAGATACCAATGTCGGACGTACAGCGAACATATCCGTTAGGAGAGTGGGGCGAAATTTGGCGTTAGTAGGCTATCGCAGCAGACGAACGAAGTGAGTCTCTTTGCTAGAAGCACGACACCGCCTGGAGCGCCTCTCCTGGGCTGGTGATCATTTAAACAGTGGCATGTTCTGATGAGTATCGACTTCCGTTTGTAAGAGCTGATGATAGGAGTCGAGTCTTTCGCAGACCCCATGAAGAAGTGGATCCAAATTGTCAACAAGGCACTGTGAAAACTGGTGGAGCCACCATAATTGTGCGGACTGTGTTTACATTGAGTGGATTTGGTCCTCTTGTCAAACTCAGCCGATCATTGACTGGGAATTCTTATGTTCCGCTACTTGAATATCATCTTTGGAATTTTTATGGGTGACAGTGCTACATGTCACCGGGCCACGATTGTTCTCAAATGGTTTGAAGAACATTCTGGACACTTAGAGCGAACGGTTTGGTCACCCAGATCACACGACATGAATACCATCCATTGAACGTTTATGGAAATTAATCGAGAGCTCAGTTCGCCCCCAAACTCCTGCGCCGGCAACACTTTCACAATCGTGGACGGCTATAGAAGGGACTTCCAACAACTTTTTGAATCCATGCCAACTCGGGTTGATACACTACGCCGTGGAGAAGAAAGTCCGATACGATATTAGGAAGTATCCCACGACTTTTGTCACCTCAGTGTATCATTACTTTCCGTTCCAATATCTCAACCGTAAACCTGCCAGATATTGTCAATTCACTGCTTACTATGAAAGCCAACGTATTTGTTTTGTGAGACGCGAAGAAATTGACTGAAATATACTGTGGAGGTCTACTGGTGCTTGTGTAGCAGATCACATAGTTGCTATTTCCAATGACAAAGATATTTATTTATTTACTTAATTTATTTATTTATCCTTTGACAAAACACATCGTATGGATCGAGATCTATTTTGATTTCATGCTTCGACAGGTATATAGTATGTATTGTCTATTGTTTAACAAAAATGTAATTGATTACAAAATTATTCTAGGGATATTAAATATTAAATTAGGTTTTGCGAAATTTTTCTTTTGATGCAGTAATGGTATTGCAATTGTTTTGAACTGTAGTGCAAATAAATTCATTTATACTGTCATCACAGTTTCCTATTGGTAATTATTGAGTCATTTTTAAAAATATTTATATTGTTTATTTATCTCAAGAATGAAGGGATCTTTTCAAGGGCTTCTGGTCCGGCGTATTATGGCTTCTTTTTTTGTGGTGTCGTGTGTAGGCTCATGGAAGAGGTTCCGTTTTCTTGTGTCATGGTTGTGTTGTGTGTTGTTATCTCTAGTATCGGGAGAATATTTGAATTTTATCCAAAAGAGGAGTTCGTATGGTTATATAGTGGGTAAAATTTAAGTTTCCAGGATCCAGATTTGCAAAAGTCAAGTATAAGGAATCATATGGCTGCTCGATGCAAACTGTAAATTGACAATGGTTACAAGTCAGGTGGATGGTGCTAAGAGCTGGTGGCAAATGTTGGGATGTCTGGCGGCTGTACTAAGATTTGGCACTAGGCAGGCAGCTGGCTGAGCTGTTGTCGGCATCACCGTGTTGCCACTACCGCTACGAAAGTCATTTCGTCTGCCAAATACTCGTATTAAGCGTACTTTCAGGTTCCTTACAATGTGCAATAAACAAAAGTCAAACGAGGAGCAAAGGTAGGGAGCACTAAAGATTTGTACCCTAGTCAAATTTCGTAACTTTTATGTTTTTTGTATTATATAGAATCGTAAAGCATGGCACTTGTTACGAATTAAAGATATCTTCCGAAGGCTTAATGTCCGCCCCTGATAGCTAAGTGGTCAGCACGACGGAATGTCATACCTACCGGCCCGGTTTCGATTCCCGGCTGGGTCGGAGATTTTCCCCGCTCAGGGACTGGGGGTTGTGTTGTCCTTATCATCATCATTTCATCCCCATCGACACTCAAGTCGCCGACGTGGCGTCAACTCGAAAGACTTGTACCAGGCGACCGGTCTACCCGACGGGAGGCCCTAGCCACACGGAATTTCCATTTTCATCATTTCAAATGCAATACGATACGTGTCTTAGCTAAGATCCGTTGCCGAGCGAGGTAGTTAAGTTATGAGCTTGAAAAAGTATTTCAGTGACTTTGATGGTTTTCCAAATATGACATGATAAATATAGCAGTTCCGCACACGGGAAAATTACACCCGTCTAAAAAAATAATGTAAAGGAATACAATATTAATGGTGTACATCATTTATCTTACATTACGATGTAAACAACTTTGGGCACACAGACACAGTAGTATTACCAGTGAATTCCCAGCCTCCTGCTACCATTCCCTACATTGTTCAGCAATTACTATCTACATCACATATCAAATCAGAGTTTGAAGAAGAATGAAAATAAATCAAAGGAATTGGATGCAGCAATTGATAAAATCTTCGTGGAAAAAAGAGACAGAGGATAATAGCATTTCTGTAGCGTCCTCAGAAGGCACTAAATCGCACTGACAGCAAATGGTCTCTTGTGTTATACGTAGGTAGAACGTCACAGATACTTTCCAGCAATGTAACACCCAGGAAATGTACACCAGCTTTCTACGCTAGGAATACTGTTCCACACATTCTGCTCTACAGTAAAGTTGAGATTCCACCTCTAGAACACAGTGGATTTTACAGGATTCCTAGCAATTTTTGTGAGAGATTATATGTACGTCAATCTCTTCTACTGACTGAACATCAATCAGGTAGGGCTGTACACTCCTGAACTGACGGAACATCAAAAGAATAGGGGAATAAAAAAGAAAGATTCATCATTCGCTGAGCATGCACTGAAAAAATTTCGTGCTTGTGATATTAAATGTAATGTTCTCCACAGAGCAGAAAAGACGGAATGATAATATTGCTTTAGATTCTGGCTATTGACAGACACCAATCACAGAATAGTGACTTAATCCTTAATCTTTAGTGTTCTAATGATCAACCTTGCTAAAGCAGCAGAAGTCATTAACAATTTTTTCTGACAGTGAGATAATGTACCTCATATAAATAGTGTAGCTTTTCCCCATTTCTCACACCGCATTGACACTTACTTCCCTTCTGAGACTGCTCTGTTTGTCTGTTCATAGCTTTCACCAGCAATTTTGTCCATATAACATAGTATCTGTGTCAGTACTTACTTGGTGTATTGCTTTATCCTTATATTCTTACTCTTTAAAATTTTGAATACAATATAAGACTTATTTATTCTTAACTTCTTTGTGTCTGTTCAATACTAATATGCTTAATGATAGTTTATCAGTTTGCGTATTGTTAAGACACCATAAATAATATGTGTATTAATTGCTTAGCACAATACATATACGCCATTCGGTTTAAGGATTTAAACATTAAGGATAAAACATTCATTACATCATGACAGAATATTTCTGGTTTTGGATCCAAATAAAACTGAAGCTTTGGAACTGATGTTAACCGTACATATAGTTGTAAAACTGCCTCATCTCTTTGGAAAAAAAACTCTTTGTACAGACAGAAGTTGTTCCTGATGTTGGGTGGACAGTCTGCTTAGACTTAAGTTCTCTGATGATGGACTAGATAACAGGACGCCGGTTTACAATGAAATATAAAATAAATATGTTAACTGTCAACTGACAAAATAAATTGAAATAAAAAGGAGTGTTACCCAAGGAAGCCCCTTATCCATGCTCCTGTTCGTTATATCGGTCGAACCTTTCCTGAGACAGCTACAGCACAGGCTGACAGGCATTACCATTCAACGAACAAAGACCAAGAAACAGAGTCCAAGTACATGCGACACAACTCCGTCTTCACGTTACGAGTGACCTACCAGGACCATCCGACCACCGTGTCATCCTCAGTGGAGGATGCGGATAGGAGGGGCGTGGGGTAGCACACGGCTCTCCCGGTCGTTATGATGGTATTCTTGACCAAAGCCGCTACTATTCGGTCGAATAGCTCCTCAATTGGCGTCACGAGGCTGGGTGCACCCCGAAAAATGGCAACAGCGCAGAGTGGCCCGGATGGTCACCCATCCAAGTGCCGACCACGCCCGACAGCGCTTAACCTCGGTGATCTCACGGGGACCGGTGTATCCACTGAGGCAAGGCCGTTGCCCTTGCAGGCGACACAACTAGAGATGGTAATTACAAAATATTGTTCCGCATCAGGTGCGAAGGTAAAAGAAAACAAAAGTAAATTTCTAAATATGAAACGGCTAGCTATCTTCTGTATTGAGTGGGCGAACCATGTTAATGAACACAAGCCTCTTGGAATAGCATTGACAGCTTACCTTTTAAAAATGATAGCAATAAATTGGCGGGAGGTGGCAAGAAAAATCAAGGGAGCTTTGACTGAAAACTGTGAACATAGCATAGAGCAGTTCCAGAGAGTACTGTTTATCAATAAGTATATTTTATCCAAGGCCTATAGCACAGGTTCCTCCCATCCCATCATTGGTGGCGAAGACGATCAGTCCCCCTTAGCAAAGTTTTTGTGGAAAGGGAAATCGTTTCGAGTGCCGGTGAAGACAGTACTGTTGGATCCAACTAATGGAGGAATGGGACTAACCGACATAAAGTCTAAAGCGATGGCACTGTGTGTCAAACTAACATGGAGCATAATGTGTAACGATCCGGGGTGCATTACAGCAAAAGTATACGACATTGTCAGGCAAGAAAGTGTAGAGCTGTCGATAAATATACAAACAATAAGTTTTAAACTAAAACGTATTAGGTAGTTTTATCTTGAAATAAGCTATCCCGTTAAAATCCTTTTAACCTCCAAAAACGTTACAGCTAAGACGAGTTTAGCAGAAAGACAGAAACATGAAAGGAATAATGACATAGAAACTAATGTGGAATGTGGTCTGGAAAACATCAGTACTGATGTTTTTTCGTCTGACGTGAGAACAGCGTGGTACAAGGTAGTCAACAATATCATCATCACTAATGAGCGTCTCTTTGCCATCGGTTTAAGTGACACTAACCGCTGCAGCAAATGCAACCCCGTTGATAGTGTGCCTCATCGGTACACGTGTGGAGATCGGGCCTCATCGGTACACGTGTGGAGATCGGGTTATCAACTGGATGTGAACCAGGGAGAAAATAGCTCTAATATCAAGAACTTCAGCAAACAATGTGCCGACTAACATTTTCTTCAGACCAGAAGAAAGTTACTCCCTCAGGCAAAAATAACGCAGTGATTCGGTTAATGGGCACATATACAAGTCACATTTTTAACAATGCTGGGAGCGATAAAAATATTGAATACAAGATGTATGTGGAAAATGAATTCGAGAAAATACTTAAGTATCAGAATCACAATTAGAAATATGGTAACATGCTCCAAATTGTCTTCAACAGAATGGGTATAGGTTAGGAACACGTAGATTACTCGGGGAGAGGGGATGGATTGCGTCACGTTCCCGACCCTAACCTCACCTGCAAGTCAAACATGAAAAATAAATCAATAGTACAGCAGATACAAGAATATAACGGCAAACATCTAGCGTCTGTCATAAAGGAAGATCTTGAACTCCCTAAGGATGCGTTTAGAAGGCTGAAACTGACAAAAAATAACAAGTCGCTGTTCGGGACTGCACTTCTGTCCACGTAATTTACCCAGGAAGGAACACACATCAAGGATTTACTGAATGACTAATTTGGCTCTAGGAAATGATAAGGAACCTCAGGCAACAGAAGAAGAAAATGTGCATGATGAACTGCCACCAGTTGAAGGTGACAGTGGAGGCGCTAAATGTTTGCTACTGCTAACGACTGAATATCATTCCTCATTCTAAGAATGCTGTAATTAATGACTGCAATTATCTGTCACCTTATTTACGTCATTTCATTGTAAGCTAGCCATTTTTGTTACTGTTCTTGTGGAATATAAAAAAATTAGAGAAGGACGTGTAAGGAAATCCTTTCCACAGGAATCGTGCCCTCGAGCGATTTGGGCAAATCACTAGAAACCTAAATCTGAATAACCAAACGGGGATTTGATGGGCTCCATTCCCGAATGCGAGTACATTGTCTCATCACTCTGGCACCTCGTTCGATAAGTGTGTATGTGTATGAGCGTGGAGGGAGGGGCAGGGTAAAACTTGTTCAAGAAGACGAAGGTTCAAACTGATGTAGGGTGCAGTAACTGTATAGATATGAAGTGGCTTGCACAGGATAAACTATCGTGGAGAGGTGCTTCACACCAGTCTTCTGTCTGAGGAGTACCATGAAGAACTTAACAACTCAGGAATGTTATTAATATGGCCGTTGCTTACTTCCTAGCGGAACATTCACAGCGTTCAAAATCAGTAACAAGTTGAATATTCTGTGGCCGGTTGGAAGGCATGGAGAGGAAACAGTATAGAGTAAAGATTTGGGTCGCTCTGAGAGGTAGCTCTCTGTCGCCAGCACGAATGGAGTCTGGTTCGGCTCCCGGATCTGCAAACATCTTCAGCTAGTTTTACGTATGTTCATCTACGTTAAAGATGGTTGATTTCCTTGGCTGTGAACTGAATTACTGGAAGAAATACGGAAACCAGCCACATTTATATTAGTTTTATTTATGTCAAACACGTTTTTGGGCTTTCGTCCATATTCGAATGGCATAATATACTTATACCTTCGTCAATATAGCGTTTTTATCAACTGTATTTAGAACGCTATAGCTGCGCTTTTTCTATAGTATGTGGTCTCTCTTCGGCCTCGATATGCACGCCACAAAGACTTCTTGTTCAAACACTTTCTTTAAGTCTAAGCGGCAGCTCGTAATTGTTTTATGAAATATGTGACACGCAGCTCTCTGTATGCCGCTCGTTATCACTACCGTTACGGTTAAGAACCATCATCACAGAATAATGGTCATATTGGACTTCACCCTGACACACCACCTCGCGTACACTAATTTGTCCTTCTGATGCAACTGTAGTAATAAAACTGCCATTCTCATGTACATCTACATCTCTACTCCACAAGCTACCTTGTGGTGTGTGGCAGAGGGTACATTGTACATATCTGTATCTGTACTTTAACAGTAAACCACACATTGGTGCAGAATGCCTCTCTTCAGGATGTTGTTTGCTAGAAACTCTTCGGTCCAATTACACAGTTGGGCTGGTATTCCGTGCACTCGTATTTTGTTCATTAAGTGGCAGTGGTAAATTTTGCCGAACGCCATCCGGAAGTGTAAGGGACATGACATCTACCTTGGCACCTGTGTCTACTGCTTTCTGTGTCTCGTGGACGGACAGAGCGAGCTGAGTTAGACACGTTCGTGTTTTCACTACCCAAGTTGTTTCCTGCAGAGGAGATTTTCGGTCTTCCGAAATGTCATAATAAGCGAGCACGAAACATGTTCCAGAATTCTACAGGATAATTTAACATGACATAATACATAATTATATTTGAACTTTCGTACTGCGCTGATGGTTATTAGCCGAAAACGGCAGCGATAGTAAAGAATATACAGAAAGCTGCTTGTGATACGTTTCATGAAATACTTAACAGTTGTTGGCAATCGGCGTCAAAAATGTTTAAACACAACAAAATATTCAACGTTTAGTTTCATCTAAAGAAAAATACAAAGAGCAGAACCAAAAGCAATACAGGTCTCAAAATGCAGATGATAATAATTTTTCATTGATTAATACATGAAATACGTATTACGGGAAATGAAGCTGGGTAACAGCCTCAATACGTCTTGGCGTAAATTAAGCTATAACACCGGCTGGTTTTCTGTATTTCTTCAAATAATGCTTTACACAGCATTTTGAATCTTTCTGAATGTGGTGCTGGAGCAGAATTCAGAAGATTGGTTGGGTAGATCGCGTTACGAGAGAGGAGGTATCGAACCGAATTATGGCGAAAGAATTTTATGGCACAACTTAACTAAAGAAAGCGATCTGTTGTTATGGCAAATTCTGAGGCATCTAGGCATTGTCACTTTGGTAATGGTGGAGAGTGTGGAGGCGGAAATTGAAGAGAGAGGCCAGAAGATGAATACAGTAAGCAGGTTGAAAAGGGTGTAAGTGGAATGGTTACTTAGAGATGAAGAGGTTTCCACAGGATAGAATAGCGTAGACAGCTGCATCAAACCATTATTCAGATTGAAGGCCACAACAATAGAGTTTTACATATTGTAACGTTTCGCTGCAGCTTCTACCCTTCCCTCACATTCCCGGAAGATGTTCTCCAAGTTAATTAATGTTGAATATGTTACAACTGGAAGTAAATTATTCCTTCCTCTGCCAGACTTTTTCTGCAGATCTATGTGCTTGTATGCACTTTCTACGTGGGATATTCAACAATTGCAGAGACAAACTGATGTGGAAGAAAGCTGTATTTTTCGAAATGAGACTTTTACTGCTTTTCAACATGCACCAAACAAATGAAAATTCGAGGGAGCCAAATCACTCACGACTTTAGGGAGGATGAGGTAGTACGTCCCAACCCATTGTTTCAGTGGTTTCTTAGATCTGCTGGGCGGTATGAGGTTGGGCGTTGTCGAGATCAAAGCTGTTTTTCTCTTGTCCAGTTGCTTGTGTGAGCAGCAGGCACTTTTTAGCATACGCCAGTCTCCCAAAAAAACGAAAAAAAAGACTCCCGAAACGCAGTCAACGTGACTTCTCCCGCTGTTGCTTACGTTCTGAATTTTTTCGGACGGGTAATCTGGTGTACATATGCTTTGTCTTTTGCACTCTGATTCAAAACGGTGCACTCAAGTTTCATGACACGTTAAACTGTTGTTTAGAAAAAGCGTCATGTTTCGTTGCACATCGCTCTTTCAAGTCTGTAAGCACATAAGAGTTTGTTTCTTTTTGTTATTGCGTTAACTCTTCCGGGACCAATCTTGCACTTGTTTTGCTGTATTTGAACATGTTACTGTTAATGTTACGAACTGTGCTAGTACTTACTATGGCTAGTTTTGCTAATTTTGCAACTGTCACACGTCGGTCTTCAGGAATAATGTCATCAAACGCAGGAGTTGACGCTTCAGCTGGCCGGCCAGTATGTTTATACAGTCTTCACCACTCTGTAAAATCATTCGAGAAAAGATTTTAGACGGTTTTTTCACCTTCAGAAAGCAAAAACCGGATCACTAAACGTTGTTCAACTGATGTGTAATATTCAAGTGGACACGATATTGTTAAATCCAATACTGAGGTTATAAACAAAACATTTTTATACGTCAGATACTTTCAGCTCATCCTAGTGGTGCCAACGTAAAGTAATGGATCTATGAAACTACTCCTACAAACTGTTTCATTTCTACATCAGTTTGACTCTTTAATTACTGAATTTTCCTCGTAGTAGTTCTTCATTTCGCACATGCCCTGATCAGTTACGTTTTGACCGATTAACTAGCTCGTACGTTTGAAATAAATCGAACGTAATATTTTTATTTGTTGGTTACTCGGTGAAGTATTTTAAGGAGATCTGTGGGGAGAGAGGTTTCCTCACCTTCAGAAAGCAGAAACCGGATCACTAAACGCTGTTCAACTGATGTGTAAACTTAAAGTGGTGGACATGCTATCGTTAAATCCAATACTGAGGTCTTAATCAAAACATTTTTATCCGTCAGCTATTCTCAGTACACTCCAGTGATGCTAACCGAAAGTAATGGAAGTACGAAACTCCTCCTACGAACTGTTTCATTTCTACATCAGTTTGACTCTTTAATTATTGAATGTTCCTCGTACACTTCGCACATGCCCTGGTCAGTTACGTTTAACCGATTAACTAGCTCATACGTTTCAAATAAATGGAATGTAATACTGCTTATATTTCGTTTTTATTTGTCGGTTCCTTGGCGAAGTATTTTAAGGAAATCTGTGGGGAGAGAGGTGTTACGACTGCAGAAAAAAATGGTTCAAATGGCTCTGAGCACTATGGGGCTTAACATATGAGGTTATCAGTCCCCTAGAACTTAGAACTACTTAAACCTAACTAACCTAAGGACATCACACAATCCCATGCCCGAGGCAGGATTCGAACCTGCGACCGTAGCAGTCGATCGGTTCCAGACTGAAGCGCCTAGAACAGCTCGGCCACTGCGACCGGCAGTGCAGAATAAGTAAAGAATGTTGTCGTTTGGTTCAGTTTAGTTTATCCATAAAATATGTGGCAGTACTGTAATGACATATCAGCTCCAAAAGAAACCGACATTTTTCTTCTAGTCGTCCTGTGATGACGAGGACAAAGTGAGCTCTAATTGTAGAAGAGCGACATTGAAAATGGAAAGACACGTACTAAACAGATTATCTAGATGAACGGTATACGGAAACAGCACAGCAGGCGACAAATGCAGACGGTGATGGGCCAGTTAGCTTTTCGTGCCACGCTGCACGTGGTTGTTAGGGTAGGCGCTGACAGCAGCGGATCAAAGGTCTCGCATTTGCCGCAGCAAGCGTCGGTGCTGACGACTGCGCAGCCCTGAAGAGATACTGCCTACGTCACCGCTGCCAGGCTTCTGCCGGCCTCGGCGAGAGTCCCGTGCGGACAGCGCTCTGGGGGCACTCTCAGTGGGCTAACGAAAATAACGAATATGGCTGCAACAGCAATCGCTGCAAGGCACCTCAGGAATAGGGTCGACAATTCAGGATTTGCTTCGTCTAGGGCGTCAAGCTACTAGTTGTAAAAGAGCGACAGGTATGGAACGGAAATACGACAGTATCAGCTGCAGTGCCCAGCATGTTCAATACCTGTCACATAAAGTGAGTGGCCCCGTGTCTGGTTGATACTCGCAGCGAATGCAAGTCGCATGGTATTTCTTTTCCTTTATTGAATTTCGATTCACCCCGAAGGGGTTGGGCTGTCAGCAGCTTAGTAAGCTGCTCTTCAGTCTACAGAATTTTTATAACGTAAGAAGATAGGAAACAATAAAAGCCGGCGATAAAACGGTGACTGACATTTTAAAACGGCGGAAAATTGTGGAAATTTAAAACATAAACAAAAGGAGGGGGGGGGGGGGCGATGCTGATAAAATACACAGGAATGGACAGGTAAAATAGTAGACAGACAATGAAAAAACACGGCGACAGTCTGGTTTCTGTTGGCAAGAGATATAAAAATCACACCCAGAAACAGTATGATGTCCGTTCGCAACCCTTCGGAAAAGACACACAACACTTAACAATCACAATCACAGGAAACACTGCACTAAGGAATGGATACTTTCTCATCGTGACATACCTCGTGACAATGGTAGCCTCTGTTACTTTTTTCCGTAGATTCTTGACGGCCAGCCTTTCTCCATTGCATATCTAACGATGACAACTAATCAATAAATAAGAGTTTGTAATCATGTTTCTGTCAAATGCTCGAGCTTTCGCTCGTCCCGCGATCTAGTGACACTTGATGGTACTAATATATTGCCGCTGTAATTTACTCTCTCCACAGCAGTTACAGTCAGGTCACCACGATGTATTCCTGCTGTTAGTAATTTAATTTTTTACTAATTTTCTTTAGTATTTCATCTGAAAGAAATTGGCTAAGAACTTTGAAGTAAATCGGTCAGTTACTTTTGAGTTTATTAAAAAACTAAAAACCCGCCTCGACTGCGAAAAAAGCACCTAGTGTTAAAGTGTTAACCCAAGTTTCGCCGTAGATAACTACACCTTCTTCAGAACAACAATAAAACCCACAAGTGCCTAATAAGACCTTTGTCAATGATTAAAAGAACACCATAGCTATACATTTATAAACGAAAAAAAGGAAAAAACAAACAAGACATATGTACAAAGTCAAAACCACTACTTAACTTAATGGTGTACGCTCCATCTACGCTACATCTACATGGTTACTCTGCAATTCACACCTGGCAAAGGGTTCATCGAACCATTTTCATACTATTTCTCTACCACTCCACTTTCGAATGGCGCGTGGCAAAAGGGAACACCTAAATGTCTAACACTACGAACTATGACCTCTCTGAGAGTAAATCATGAATCCAGTCACAAAACTGAGACGATACTCCATATGCACGCAATTTGATTAATAGTCGCTTGTGAGGAACGGTATCAAATGCCTTCTGAAAATCTAGGAATATGGAACCGATCTGAGATCCCTTGTCGACACCACTCATTACTTGATGGGAATAAAGAACGGTATTTTCTGAATCCTTGTTGGCTATGTATCAATAAGTGATTTTCTTCAAGGCGATTCATAATATTCTATTACAGTATATGCTCCAAAATCCTACTAAAAATTGAGGTCAGTGATATGGGTCTGTAATTCAATGAGTCACTCCTATTTCCTTTCTTGAATATTGGTGTGACCTGCGCTACTTTCCAGCCTTTAGGAACAGACATTTCCTCGAGTGAGCGGTTGTATGTGGTTGCTAAAAACGGTGCTATTGTGTCTGTATACTCTGAAAGGAAACTGACTGGTATACCATCTGGACGGGAAGACTTGCCTTTCTTAAGTGATTTGAGTTGTTTCGCAACACCTGAGATATATACTTTTATGGTACTCATGCTAACAGCTGTTCTGGTTTCGAATTCTGGAATATTTACTTCGTATTATTTCGTGAAGGAATTACGGGAAACTATATTTAGTAACTCCGCTTTAGTGGCACCATCATCGGTAACATTTCCATCGCCATCGTGCAGTGACGTTATTGACTGTTTTTTGTTTTTTTTTTGTCACTGGTGTATTTTACATACGACCAGAATCTCTTTGGGTCTTCTACCATATTTTGAAACAATGTTTCATTGTTGAAACTATCAAAAGCATCTCGCACTGCGTCCGCACTAAATTTAGAGCTTCCTTGAAACTTAGCCACTCTTGGGGAGGGTAAGTTAATTATTATCCGCAAAGTAGTTACACAACGAACATGAGCAAAGGTAAAATAAGAGTAATGGAGTGTTGTCGAATTTTGTTAGGTGATTCGGAGAGATTTCGTTTGGGAAATGAGGCATTAAAATCAGCAAATGACTTTAAACGACGAAGACAGGCGTGAAAAGGATCTCAGATGCAGACGTGCAATAACAAGGAAATCTTTTCTGAAAAATATTTCCAAATCTAATACAAATCTAAAACAAACTTTATTGTTAGGGAACCTTTTCTGGATAGATGTGTCTGGACTGCAGAAGCAAAACGTGGACGATGAATTGTGCAAACAAGAAGAGAAAGAAGCTTTCGAAATGTGGTAGTAACGAAGAATGCTAAAGAGGAGATGTGTAGCTTGAGTAACTAACCGAGATGGACGGATAGAACCCAGTAAAGAAGAAGGGACCGGTTGACAGAACGCCTCCATATGCAATACGGAATTTCTTGAAGATGGAATCGGGTTCTGGGTATCATGTTTTCACCATCAGCTTTGGTTTATATCTGTTTCTGGCGTGACTTCACGAGCCCACTTCTTACGTATAGGAACAAATAGGAAAACGATATATACTGTTTTCAATAGACATTGAACACGAAGCTTCCTCATACGTAACTTCCCACGGAAAAACCTTCTCTTCCTTCTGATGTGTCTTAGGATTCAGCTATTTTGTGCGAGTTTAATGACTTATGCTCCAGCACCGTGTTTTGCACTTTCTCGATATTTTGATTTGTGGTTACAGTATTTGGATTTTCTTCGCGTTGATCATATTCATGTTATGGAGCGAGCTCTTTAACCGTCTAAGATCTAAGCCGTCGCACCGCCAATAATCTTCGTTGACTGACTTCTGTCAATAGAATTTTCGCTGGATGTACCTACTGTAGGAACACATGATCACGTATTCTATCGAAAAGTAACACAACAATGTAAAGCGGGTATCACCTGTCATCAATGAGTAGAACTTCACATCCGAATCAGTAAGGAAGTCGCTTAACACTGTCCGTTCATTATGTACTAGCTTACATCGGCATCTGGCACACAGCATTCGAATCAACTCTCCTAGAGGAATGTTCTGTGCGATACAGCATGAGTTTTTGTGTCTACCCACGTATACCACTACGGCAGTAGTCTTATTTAAAGCGTTGACGACTACGGAAGGTTGCTCTCGCTCATACAATCATATGTATACATTTACAACGAGTAACGATGTAAATTTACTAGTGCAAGACTACGCACTTCAAAATGACAAACAGTTGAAACCAGATGATGCGGTGTAAAGGACAGGAATTATATAACAGCAAAAGTTCAATATGGAACAGTCTTTCAAAACTTGTGGCTGTGGCAACTGAAATGAAGAGACGTATTATGTAAGCTAGTTATCTATTTCCCTTCTAACTTTTTATATATTAAAATTGTAAATTTTATAATGCAGTGGCTAAATTGCGGCAATATGACTGCTACCAGCCTGTCCCCCGTACAGGAAATGTAAAAAAAAAAAAACACTTAAATAGAAAAACGAAAGAAACGTGCAATGAGACATTTGTCATTGCAGGTTTGAGGGTCTTACCGTCGACAAATAAATGTATAAATTATTGTACCTGGTATAATCTGTCATGAGGACATTGTCCTCTTTTTCGTAGCTATTATATAACTGACTGAGCAATATACAGAATAACTTATACTGTTTTTCAAATGGTTCAAATGGTTCTAGACACTATGGGACTCAACTACTGTGGTCATTAGTCCCCTAGAACTTAGAACTACTTAAACCTAACTAACCTAAGGACATCACACACATCCATGCCCGAGGCAGGATTCGAACCTGCGACCGTAGCAGTCGCGCGGTTCCGGACTGCCCGCCTAGAACCGCTAGACCACCGCGGCCGGCTATACTGTTTTTATAAACGATTATTTCAAAGGGAGCTCGGAAGTAGCCTAAGGAAGAAGCAAATTTAAAAAAATGTAAAAAAAAAATTACATTTAATTTACATTTTTTTTTATTTTCTCACTGTTGTGGCACGCTTAAACGTCATAACAAAGGCCCACATTTTATAATTTTAGGTGAGTCTAATGTTTCTCGATTTGCTAAGTTCAGAAATGCAGAGATTTTCCCTCTCCCATATATAGTTTTCTCACAAAAGAATAATGAAGACCCCGGAAACTCATACAAAACAAATACATTCAAAAAATTCATTAAACAACTTAATAAAATAAGGCACTCCTACTATTATAATGAAGTATTATGTTCTTCAATGCTAATACCAAGGCTGTTTTCTTCTTCTTCAAATTCCATTGCGTTTTTTTTTCTGTGCACTGAATGAGGACACTCCCTGTGCGCTAGCCGGGGTGGCGAGTGGTTCTAGGCGCTACGGTCTGGAACCGCGTGACCTCTACTGTCACAGATTCGAATCCTGCCTCGGGCATGGATGTGTGTGATGTCCTTAGGTTAGTTGGGTTTAAGTAGTTCTAAGTTCTAGGAGACTGATGACCTCAGAAGTTAAGTCACATAGCGCTCAGAGCCATTTCAACCATTTGAACTCTCTGTGCAGCATCCAGTGGTAGTCGGCAAGTATCTCATGCGTCCTAGCACCCATGTTACATTTGTTTAATGTTTTGTTGAACCTTTTCTTCCTATTCCTCACTCACAGCACCGAGAATTTCTAGAGAATATCTGACAGGAGAGTCCAGAAAGGGCAGCTTCAAGTACGTTGAAGTTATCCAGCATGTTTCCTCCAATTCTCGTAATCAAAGTCTTTGCAGACACCAAGAAATTTATTGACAACTTGTTTGAATGAAATCCAAGATGATCTTTAAATTTCGTTCATTTGGTCTTCAAATGTTTTGTCTTTCATTAGTTTCAAAACCTTTTCAAGCCATGGAAATCACAAAAGCAGACACCAATCGGTTCGTCACCCGTTGATGAAGTTTGCGTCAAAAACGAAATGTAAAACAAACATATAGGTGGCAACATTACTATATCACCGAAATATATGGGTAGTTGTGTAACAAAAATGGTTCAAATGGCTCTGAGCACTATGGGACTCAACTGCTGTGGTTATTAGTCCCCTAGAACTTAGAACTACTTAAACCTAACTAACCTAAGGACATCACACACATCCATGCCCGAGGCAGGATTCGAACCTGCGACCGTAGCAGTCGCACGGTTCCGGACTGCGCGTCTAGAACCGCGAGACCACCGCGGCCGGCCAGTTGTGTAACAGGCTTCAGAATTAAACAACTTTTTATTGCAGGTTACATTGCAAACCCTCACAAAACAATAATGTAGTTATTATAACGATTAAACAGTTACTCACAGAAGTACTAAATCTGTGTCAAAACTGCATGTCATTGAACATTCTAAGTGCTCTACCTGAAATCAGCAACCAAAAATACAGCAGAAAAACCCCTCAGCTTTAAGAAAAAATTTTCCTTGCCACTCAGTGTAATAGCCCTTACTGTCAACATCTGACGATGTGAAGGTTCGGAGTGAAAACTGTGTGTGTTCTACTAATGTGAAATCGTTTTCTACCCTCGAGCACGAAGCGAACATTCCACTTCGATCACTAATTTGCTAGTCCTGATAGGAAATGAGGACATTGGTATTTAAATTTAAAACAGTTTTTCGTGTAGCTACTTATTGTGCGCTTCAGTAGAGTTGTTAGGTGCTTTTCCCATACCTCAAATAAATGTGTTGTGCTTGTAAAGAAATTTCAATTCCTATCGTAGAATGCACCACATAAAATTTAAAAGAAAAATGAACTGTTGGCATACCAAATTACATTTAACACTTAGTTTCCCTAAAGAATACTAAAATGATTGCTTAAAATAGTGGCATCTGGAAAGTTTTTGCTGTTGCAGAAAGTCATTTAGTATTTTCATTTTCGATATAGCCTACTTCAAATTATACTTGAGCTCTTAGAGTAATACTTCACGAAACGGTATAGATGTTACTACAACTCAATACAGTTTTCTAAATTTGACGCTCACAGATTTATTTCAAGGTCCAATTTAATATTGTACGGTGCAGGTTGAATAATTTCCCAAGTAAGATTACGTCAGTTACAAAATACTTATCAATGGAACTGACTAACCTGATAAATTTGGAATTTTCATGCCCGCCCAGGATACAGTAAGCATGTGAACATAGCGAACTGACGACTTTTGGTGTTAATGTCTTACTTAATGTCCTTATAGCTGCCTCGGCAGTATGGAGTCGCGATGATAAGGTAGTGTGACAGTTGTCGTCCGTGTTCGATGCAAACTATTTTGCCCTCATTTTTTTCCGCTGATAGAAGAGAGCGGTGAAAAGACTTAAGTTATATCTACGCTGCTGCTGACTTCTACTGGAACTGCAGGACACAGGCGGCATAGTACACAAACACCTAGCTGGCTACCTGCTTCTTTATGCGCAGTTTAACAATAAAATGTATTTGTAAAGTACTGATCACCAAAATGACACTTATTCGCATAACAAATCCTTTTGCTTCATTGCATTATGAAAACCATCAAAGACAATTTCAGACAACTCGTTGACTGATAGTTGAAGAAGTCCTTTATGCACGAAGTTTTGGGGATGTCATCTTTTTTACTAGACCATTTCGTCAGGACCCAAGACAATATTATAAAGCAACAATAGATAATTTTACTTTCACTTTAAATTCAAGCTAAATAATAGTTTTCTTGTTTTGTTTCTCTTTTAATTCTTTTCCATCCCCAATATTAGTTTTAATCTTAGTTTCGAATTACAAGATGTAAACATCTTGAACTCATCACATTGTATAAGTACAAAGGGCGTTAATGAGTAATGCAACACATTTTTTTTCTGAAAGTAGTTTGGTTTTATTCAGGGTTCAGTACACCACATTATTCCCCATTTTTTGGCTATAGTAACCTATTTTTCAACGTAACCTCCGTTTACTGCGACTGCCTTACGCCACCTTACTGTAAAGGCCTGTATGTCTGCACGTTAGCACTCTACTGGCCTACATCGGAGCCGACGTAATGCTGCATCAATAATATGTCCGTCATCCACGTACTGGTTCCCTAGGATTGCATCCCTCATTAAGCCAAACATATGTAAGTCGGAAGATGAGAGATCCACTCTGTAGGATGGATCAGGAAGAACAGTCCAATGAAGTGTTATGAGCTCCTCCCGGGTGTGCAGACTTCTCTCAGGCCTTGTGTTATCGTGGAGAAGGAGAAGATCGTTTGAATTTTTGTGGCGACGAACATGTTGAAGTCATTTCTTCTATTTTCTGACGGCAGCACGATACACTTCTGAGTTGATCGTTGCACCGTAAGGGAGGACATCAAACAGAATCATCCCTTCAAAGCACCAGAAGACCGTCGCCTTGACTCTAACGGTTCAGGGTGCGGATTGGAGCGTTTTCTTTGGAGGAGAGACGGTATGGCCCAACTCCACTGACTGCAGTTTTGTTTCCGGTTCGAAGCCATGAACCTGTGTCGGTGTTCGGCAAAAAATTGGCACGACCAGGCCCGTACCGCGCAAGCAATTCCGCACAGATGGTCTTATGTTGCTGTTTATGGTCTTCTTTTGGGTGGCGAAGAACCCAGCAGGCACACCCCGTGAGTACCCCAACTAGTGGACGAGTGTGTCAGCACTATCAACAAGAGACGTCTACTTAAACAGCGAGGTGTTTGATTGTTATTCGCCGATCACTTAGAAAGAGTGTCCCACACATTCCAACACCGCTGGAGTCGCATTTGTGTGCGGCCTGCCGTCACGCGGGAAATCGGACTGGTGTCCGCAACCTCGTCGCGATGATGACAGGCTCTGCGCTCAACGATTCACCGTGCTTTTGCTCTCTACCATGACTCCGCAGACATTCTGAAAGCACCTATGAATATCTGCAATGCTCTTGGTTTCCGCCAAAAGAAACTCAATGACAGCTTTTTGCCTGGAACGCGACTCTGTTACAAACGCCATTCTGAAGCCTATGTATAGTACCGTAACAGCTGAAGTGGGAATGCTCCACGATGTCCCACAATAAATTCCACATTTTATTCAATTGAAAATGGCCGAGAAAAAAATGTGTTGCAGTACTTATAGAACGCCCCTCATATTTAGAGTTAACACTAAGAAGCGAAATACAGGGGGACGAACACAAAGTCAGTCTTCTGCACGTTAATCTGGTCTTGTACGAGGTCCACTGTAATCAGTATTTGCTAGGTTTATTTTATTCAGCTTTGCCATCAGAAACCCTTCCTGCCGCCACATTCGTCACCTGCCTGGAGGACGGAAGTCGTGTGTGCCAACTGTATGTAAATTGTGCAAAGTTTATTCTGTGTGTGATCGTTTTATAGCTATCCGTATATCGTATTTTCTGAGGAGGAAACTGGGGACCATCGCAATATTTGCCTAAACAAGCGTGGAACCCGCTTAGAAAACACACTCAGGCCGAGTGGGGCACCAGCCACGTAAGTTGATCCACTACTCGAATTCGATACGAATCTGTCTCAACGTCCCGTCTAGGAACTTGGGCGCTGCGCGTTCGCTATACGAGCGGTTTCATGGAAGGCGGATTGGACATTTAGATGTTCAGGAAAAAGTGCTGTGTGTCTGTAAAGGACATCGACTACAGAATCCTTGTGCGACCAACTGTGCAGTATATACGATATTGCAGTGCCGACGATATTCTGATGACGATGCACTTCGGCGACCACAACCGTTACTAAACACAACAGGTGAATTCACCATCAGCTGCAGAATGGAATGACGACAATGAAAATTTGTGCCAGACCGAGAGTCAAACCCGGATTTCCGGCTTATCGCGCGCGGTCGCTTTACCATTTGGCTGTGTGTTTAGTAACGGCTGTGGTCGCCGCAGTGCATCGTCATTAGAAAAACGTCGGCACTGCTATATCGTATTTATCTTCTGATACCGGGCATGCGACCTTCAAGCACAATGTCTGAGCTGTGCACAAATACACATAATGGACGTGCGAGTGCAGATCGTAGACGTATGGCTGACGATATATGAAAGACTGAGTCTGGCCGTGAGCCGTGCATAGATAGCCAAATAGTAAGGCAATCGCTCGTGATAAGTGGGAAATCCAGTTTGCAGTCCCGGTCCGCCACCAATTTTCGTTGTTGTATTTCCATTCTACAGCTGATGATAGTAAATGTTCGAGACTGCTAATTCATCTGAACTGTAGACTATTATTTGAACACTGCCATAGAAAAATCGCCTTTGCTGAGAAAGGCGTCAAACTTATTTTCTAGACACATTTCCAGGGCATACCTAGTGTCATCAAGAGTTTCTTCTATGAGCACTGTACCGGATTGTCTATTTTCCTATCAAGAACACTTTATTTATCAATCGACGATCTTACTCCGAACAGAAACCTGAACATCAGGAAATTCCTCTTAAACTAATATTATTCCGACACATGTTAATTCTGTGTGCAAGTGCTAATCATACATAAATACACATTGTGAATACAATACCTGTATTTCGCCATTTAATTAGAAACACTTTCACTCAATACACTATATTCCGTCGCTTAAAAGCACGTACTACCCGTGCAGAAATTCTACACAAACAAAAGTCTCGCAGCAGAGGGTGATGTACTGGCTGCACCGACGCCACTTGGCTGCCGGCGGGGCAATACAATGTCCACCAGGCGATTGCATGAAGGGTTGATAACCCTGTACATCAAGTGAAGGATTCTCGAGGAAAAGATAACAGGGTTTAGGACACCGACAGAGGTGTATAGACAGTCATTTATCCCTAGCACAACGCGTAAGAAAAAAGACATAAAATTACTAATACAGGCACAAAGCACTGAGCGCTGTGCACTGTACAGGGACTTGCACCGGACGTTCAAAAAAAGTGTGTCGAATATTTTTAGAGGTGATAGTACTCATCGAAACTAGGAAAATAATTCCAATTAAGAGGACCTGAAATGCATACTTTCTTGCGATAAACACGTATCTACAGGAGGTGTACATTCATGTGACAATGCACCCCTCTGCCTTCCCACATAAGGAATGAAGCACCCTTAGATGTATACCTTGTTGTTGCTGTACCTGCTGGCACGCACTGAAGACGCGACCCTGTAGTGTGCGCACATCGTTTATTGGCATTGAGTAGACCAATTTCTTCAACTGTCCCTATACCCAAACGTCTAGGGATCAGTCCAGAAGTCCTGAAACGTCTGCATGAGATCTTCGTGCATATTGTGACGGAAGTAGGCTGGTGCACCAGCATGCATGAACCACATTTATATTTGTTGCTGCAATGGTACAGCATCCAGCAAGGTAGGCAATACATTAATGAGCAACTGCAGATAATGCGCCCCTGTTAACCTTCGTCGTAGCACGTATGGGCCTATTAATCTATCACCAAGTATGGCTGCCCATACGTCGATTGAGAATCAGTGTTTATGCCCTCTTTCGTGAATTTCATGGGGATTTATGTCTGTTCCTACATGCTGGTTACGTAAATTCACAACTCCATCTCCTGTGAACCCTTCATCATTGGTAAATAAAATCTAAGATGTGAATAGGGGATGTGCGGCAAATTGTGCAACAGTCATTCGCAGAACCACCGTCTTCCATTGAGATCCTATGGCCTTAGGCCCTGAACGTGCTGTAGGTGATGTGGGTACAGCAATTGTTCATGTAGTACCCCCCCCCCCCCCCCGCCCAAATACGACAAGGTCGCATGCCTTCAGCTGCTGCTAATCATCGCACACTGATCCCAGGGGTTTCTTCCATCGAACGTAACACAACCTCTTGCGTGTCAGGCATGCGGACAGTCAGTCTTCTGCAGTGCAAGGGTACCTGCGTCCCTCAGGCGCTGGAAAACTCTACCAGACAGATCATAAGAGGGAAGGTTGCCCTTTAGATATAATTCAGCGTAGAGGGCTATGTCTTGCTACCTACGTAAATTTGCTAAAGCATGGTAGAATGTCTTATCCGCCATTTAACTTGTCGAGTAGTACGCTTCCATTAGAAACAACTTGTGGAAGAGATAAAATGGAAATGTACTGCCCCATTTGTACGTACAAACAGCACAATAACAGAAAACACATAAGTGGAACTGCTTTTCGAAGAAGGTAAAACACCGTGATACATGTCTAGGCATGACAGTACTGTACAATAAGGTTCACAAACACGATGAAAACTAACGTAGCCTACAACATGACTCGAACCGCACAACTGACTGCAGACCACCCAATGGAATGTAGAGCACTATGAGCAAGACATAATACACTGCCGACACATTTGACGGAGCGCCAATGCAACAACTGTGCTAATATCCACAACCATACGTCTTGCAGCCCTTCCTATAAACCCATGCTTACCTCGGAAAACACGTGTTTCCTGACCTATGTTTATTGGACTTATTTTTCTTGTTTCGATGAGTGCTATCACCTCTCAAAATATTCTAGACGTTTCGTGGATCACCGTCCTCATTTAGGATTTCTGTGGTTTCCCCACATTTCTTGAGGCAAATGCCACAAGTGTCCTTTGATAAGGAGATGACGGTATGCCCCTTCCACCCTTCCCAAATCAAAGCTTGTACTCCATTTCTAATAATAATGGTATGTGTCTCAAACCTTTTGGGTCGAACTGAAACAAGTGATAGTGTGTCCACAACCGCTTATATTGACACAGGGAGCTAGTGGTCGCAAATACGTACTTATTGAGTTATGGACTTACACAGCATACACCACATTACAACAGTGTCGCTCATAGTAATAAATTGTTCAAAGCGGTGGGTGCCAGTTTCAGCACATGTATTGCAACAGGGCATGCAGTACTGCCGCATTCTCGAAAAGATCTCGTGTGTCTTTTTCTCACTGCAACATGCAGCAGGTGATAAAGAGCGTACACAACTCTCCACCAAAAAGACGTACTGTACATACAGGGTGTTTCAAAAATGACCAGTATATTTGAAACAGCAATAAAAACTAAACGAGCAGCGATAAAAATACACCGTTTGTTGCAATATGCTTGGGACAACAGTACATTTTCAGGCGGACAAACTTTCGAAATTGCAGTAGTTACAATTTTCAACAACAGATGGCGCTGCAAGTGATGTGAAAGATATAGAAGACAACGCAGTCTGTGTGTGCGCCATTCTGTACGTCGTCTTTCTGCTGTAAGCGTGTGATGTTCACAACGTGCAAGTGTGCTGTGGACAACATGGTTTATTCCTTAGAACAGAGGATTTTTCTGGTGTTGGAATTCCACCGCCTAGAACACAGTGTTGTTGCAACAAGACGAAGTTTTCGACAGAGGTTTAATGTAACCAAAGGACCGAAAAGCGATACAATAAAGGATCTGTTTGAAAAATTTCAACGGACTGGGAACGTGACGGATGAACGTGCTGGAAAGGTAGGGCGATCGCGTACGGCAACCACAGAGGGCAACGCGCAGCTAGTGCAGCAGGTGATCCAACAGCGGCCTCGTGTTTCCGTTCGCCGTGTTGCAGCTGCGGTCCAAATGACGCCAACGTCCACGTATCGTCTCATGCGCCAGAGTTTACACCTCTATCCATACAAAATTCAAATGCGGCAACCTCTCAGCGCCGCTACCATTGCTGCACGAGAGACATTCGCTAACGATATAGTGCACAGGATTGATGACGGCGATATGCATGTGGGCAGCATTTGGTTTACTGACGAAGCTTATTTTTACCTGGACGGCTCCGTCAATAAACAGAACTGGCGCATATGGGGAACCGAAAAGCCCCATGTTGCAGTCCCATCGTCCCTGCATCCCCAAACAGTACTGGTCTGTGCCGCCATTTCTTCCAAAGGAATCATTGGCCCATTTTTCAGATCCGAAACGATTACTGCATCACGCTATCTGGACGTTCTTCGTGAATTTGTGGCGGTACAAACTGCCTTAGACGACACTGCGATCGCCTCGTGGTTTATGCAAGATGGTGCCCGGCCACATCCCACGGCCGACGTCTTTAATTTCTTGAATGAATATTTCGATGATCGTGTGATTGCTTTGGGCTATCCGAAACATACAGGAGGCGGCGTGGATTGGCCTCCCTATTCGCCAGACATGAACCCCTGTGACTTCTTTCTGTGGGGACACTTGAAAGACCAGGTGTACCGCCAGAATCCAGAAACAATTGAACAGCTGAAGCAGTACATCTCATCTGCATGTGAAGCCATTCCGCCAGACACGTTGTCAAAGGTTTCGGGTAATTTCATTCCGAGACTACGCCATATTATTGCTACGCATGGTGGATATGTGGAAAATATCGTACTACAGAGTTTCCCAGACCGCAGCGCCACCTGTTGTTCACAATTGTAACTACTGTTATTTCGAAAGTTTGTCTGCCTGAAAATGTACTGTTGTCCCATGCATATTGCAACAAACTGTGTATTTCTATCGCTGCTCGTTTAGTTTGTATTGCCGTTTCAAATATACCGGTCATTTTTGAAACACCCTGTAACTTAGCTCACTCCCCGTGTGTCATGTGACGACCACATACACTGCAGCGGTACCACTATGCCCAGTGTCAGTTGTCCATTGCAACAGGTAGCTTGTGATGTGCCCATGGTAAGATGCGTTAATGTGTACAATGCATGACACCTACTTACAGATGGAACGTTATTATCCACGAGAGTTGGAAGATATTCATTTAATGTACGATGCGGCCGAATGTAGTGCACGTATAGCACCACTAATTTACAAATGACGCTTTCCCAATAGGTGTCACCATACCTGGAAGAATTTCATCTCCGTGGATAGTAACTAATGAGAGACATAGTTGGCCAAAGTTCCCGCCCAAGATATGTCCGATCACTAGACTTTGAGGAACATGTGTTGGAACATGTGGGCGACCAGTCAGCGAGTATTGATGAAACGCCGGCCGCGGTGGCCGTGGGTTTCTAGGCGCTCCAGTCCGGAGCCGCGCTGCTGCTACGGTCGCAGGTTCGAATCCTGCCTCGGGCATGGGTGTGTGTGATGTCCTTAGGTTAGTTAGGTTTACGTAGTTCTAAGTTCTAGGGGACTGATGACCACAGCAGTTGAGTCCCATAGTGCTCAGAGCCACCTGAACCAATTTTTTTTATTGATGAAACAGGTATTACACCCTGTCATAAATAACGTCTGTACATACTGGGATTAACGGATTTGGAGCCCCAGGTTCGCTTCTGTCAGTAGATTACCCAGTTCATTGCTGTAGTGTGGAATTCATATACACACAAAAGTTTTGCCTCACCCCAGTTCCCAGAACTCTTGAAGATAGACGTTGACTGTGGATATTGTAACACAGACACAGTCCCTTTGACTGTTCAGAGATGTCACTAAATACTCCCAAAGATGTAGACAACCATACATGAGCAGCTCCTATTAGACGGAGGGGCTCCGACAGCCGATCACTTACAGTCGTTTCACCTGGGCGGAGGTACACGGCTCGTGCTGTCTGTAGTTTGACCACGGCTAGACGGTCAATACCGCTGTTAAATCGCGTCCGCACTGTTACTTTGTGCCAGGAAGGGCTCTCAACAAGAGAAGTGTCCAGACGTCTCGGAGTGAACCCGCTCGCAGGAACCCTGACAGCAACGGCACTATGTTGAATAATGCTTTTCGTGCAGCCACAGGAAGTCGTGATACGACTCAATTTGTGTGCAATAGGTTGATGATGCGCCACTTCATTCCCGACGTCCATGGCGATGTCCATCTTTGCAACCAGGACACAATGCAGCGCGGTACAGATGGGCCCAACAACATGCCAAATGGACCGCTCAGGATTGGCATAACGTTCTCTTCACCGATGAGTGTCACATATGCGTTCAATCAGACAATCGTCGGAAACATGTTTGGAGTAATCCCAGTCAGGCTGAACGCCTAAGATATACTGTCAAGTGAGTGCAGCAAGGTAGAGGTTCTCTGCTGTTTCGGGTGGCATTATGTGGGGCCGACGTACGCCGCTGGTGGCCATGGAAGGCGTCGTAACAGCTGTACAATACGTGAATACCATCACCCGGCCGATAGTGCAACCACATCGGCAGCATATTGGTGAGGCATTCGTCTTCATGGACGACAATTAGCGCCCACATCGTGCACATCTTTTGAATGACTATCTGCATAATAACGACATCGCTCAACCGGAGTGGACAGAATGTTCTCCAAAAATGAACCCTATCGAACATGTCTGGGATAGATTTGAAATGGCGGTTTATGGACGACGTGACCAACCACCCTGAGGGATTTACGCCGAATCCCCGTTGAGGAGTGGGTCAATGTGGATCAAAGTGCCTTGATGAACGTGTGGATAGTATGCCACGACGAATACAGACATGCATCAGTGGAAGAGAACGTGCTACTGGGTATTAGAGGTATCGGTGTGTACAGCGATCTGGACCACCACCTCTGAGGGTCTCGCTGTATGATGGAACAAAATGCAAAGAGTGGTTTTCATGAGGAATAAAACAGGCAGAAATGATATTTATGTTGATCTCCATTCCAATTTTCTGTACAGGTTCCGGAACTCTCGGAAGCTAGGTGATGCAAAACTGTTTTTCATGTGTGTAGTTTCTATTGTTCACGGACGAGGTCTTATTCACCCATAATGGTGTTTCAACAGCCATGTCTGGAATGAGGACGATCCCCACGCCAACACGTCGGTGGCCACCAACAACGATTCTCTGCCAATGTATGGGAGAGGGCATTGTCCAAGATCACCTGGCAGGACTTTATTTCCAGCCTTCCTGTTTGACTGTTCCGCGTTACGTGGTGTCCCAGTGAGATGTGCAGTCACAGTTAGTGGGGACCGTACTCGTTGTTGTCCACGAAAGGATGTGGTTGGTTTCAACAATACGGTGTACGAGTCCTCATCCCTGTTAATGTCCATGAGCACCTGAACAACGTAGACCCTCATAGTACGTCTGGAATGGAAGGTCTAGTCCCATGACTAGTGCGATAGCCGGACCTCACACCTCTGGCCTTTTTCCACCAGGGTTACGTTAAGACGTTGGTGTACAAAACACCCTTAGAAGAAGACCCGCTTTCTAGGGTCCACGCAGCCAATCATCTGGTGCAACAGACGCCAGGGTTCTTTGAGATATTGGGCAGAACTTCATGCGCCATTGCCACGCATCCACTGAGACTAGAGGTCGTTACTTTCAACAATTACTATGAGGTACGTTGTTTTTATGCAGTGTACACTGTGTACGTCCATAACTCAATAAACTTGTATCTCCGAATATTTGTTCCCTATCTCAATATCTCGTCGGTTGTGAACCCACTATCGCCTATTTCAGTTTGACTCTAAAGGTTTGAGAGACCCTGTATACGGAGCGTATCTTAAATTACTAGCGGAAGCCAACACGTTTACTGTAAACATGGGTCTGCAAACGAACCACTTGCGAGATACTTGCGAATGTGTGACAACTAACTGCCCCTGATTTCAGTCTGCACGGCACGATCTTCAGTACTGGACACTCTTAACTTCTAGTTTAAGATGAAGTCTTAACATTTTGTGTTTAATCTTACATCTTCTTCCCTGGTTTTGCCTTGTCCTTGCAGGTATGTATTGCAGCCATAACCTGTAAGACTGACTTCAGTGTGATATACTGTTCCGCGCGGCTCCCTCCGTCGGAGGTTCGAGTCCTCCCTCGGGCATGGGTGTGTATGTTGTCCTTAGCGTAAGTTAGTGCATAAGCTTAGGGACTGATGACCTCTGCAGTTTGGTCCCATAACACCTTTCCACAAATTTCCAATTTCCTAGTTAGTGGAAATGTGTTTCAGATGTAAACTTTGCTGTTAACTCCAAACCAACAGGGCCCAATTTTGACGCATGGCCTACCTTCACAAGGCATACAGTACTGCATCACCAAGTTACGTGTTATGACTTACTGTACACACGCACCTGTCAAACAAGATGCTCCCAGTGTCGTCCTTGCATTCGGATGCAATACTTCACTCGTCCTTGTTCGTAAGAAATTCCTTCGAACACCCTCTAATTTTCTCGTAAATCCTCAGACGGATGTACCATTCCCTGCTCTAGTTCTTTGTTCATAATCCAGAGGGCTGAGGCCACGTACTCTGTAAGCTAATGTATCTTAAAGGAGCGTTCAACAAATAATGCGACACCTTTCCTTCTAAATACAATTTGGTTTCGTTAAGGATTTCACTACACCATAATATTTCCCATTCTTTTGGCTACAATATCCTATTTTTAAACATAATCTCCGTTCAATGCGACATCCTCATGCGAGCATTCTGGGAGAGCCTTTATGCTTGCATGGAACTACTTTACAGGTCAGCGTTGGAGCCAACGTCCTGCTGCATCAATAACCTCCCCATCATCCACGTACTGCTTCCCGCGGTTGCGATAAGCGAGCTATAGGTTGGAAGAGAAAGAAAAGTCCAGTGAAGTCTTGTGAGCTCCTCTCCATTGCACCGACTTGTGTGAGGTCTTACAGCGAGGTGTTTGATTTTGATCTGTCGATTATCTCGAATGAAGGTGTCCATAACGTTACAACATTGCAGGAGTAATAACTGTGTGCGGGCGGCCAACATGCAGGAGACCGGACAGGTTTGCGCGACCTTGCGATAATGACAACGCCTCGCCCAACGACTCACAGTGTTTTTGTTCTCTACCAAGTCTCTGTAGGTATTCTGCAAGCGACTTTGAATATCTGCGATTCTCTTGTCTTCCACCGAAAGAAACTCAATTACAGCTCTCTGCTTGGAACGCACCACCGTCACAGAGGCCATTTCAAAGCTACGTATAGCTGCGGCACCTATCACAACTTCATGAAACTATATGGGCTAGGTGGGTATACTTCGCGATGCCACACAACAAATTCTGCAGTTTTCCAACCAAAATTAGCTGACGAAAAAGTGTTGCATTACTTATTGAATGTTACTCGTATCAGCAGAAAATTGTACCGGTGCCCCGCCATGCACCTATCACATTCCCTAACCGCTGGCAATGGGTGAAATTTGAGTACAGTTGAATCAAAACTTCGTTGATAAATTTACGTTTAAAATATATTTGTAAGCATGCAGTTACCTTGCAAACGCTTTATTTGCAGACCCTTGTTCGCTCTAATTTTTCTGTTATTGTAAACTTATACCTGCACTGAGCGTTAGTTAAAGATATTATTGTTTTAGGATCCATTAGAGATGATTCGAAGCCGTTTAGGACTCTTAGTGAAATATCTGTACAACTGGTTCGGTCATTAAGTTACAAACCTTTGGCGGATGATGGAGAAGGGTAAATGTAGCAATTTGAGGCAAGGAACCCATGTCAGGAAGCGACCGAGTCGAAAGTTATAAGCGAAAATTGTCCTGATACCTCCGACAGTGGACCAATTCTACTGCCAGCTCTTCGATTTCCATATTTTCCGAGGAAGTCGCACGGACAAAAACAAGAAAAAACTGACTGGTAAATCTGAGTTGTAAGCTGCATACATTACGAGTATGAGCACTTATTCAATAGACGAGTTGTGTTTCAAAGCAGCAAAGATGAAGAAATACTGATAACTCTCAAGTCATGCACTTTAGGGCTCATATCTATGGGGAATTTTTTGTTGTTTTGGTCCATACTACCTCCTCGAAAAATATGGTTACCAACGAGCTTGCAGAAGAAGAGGTCAGTGTTAGGGATGTTGTTGTTGTGGCCTTCAGTCCTGAGACTTGTTTGATGCAGCCCTCGTTGCTACCCTATCCTGTGCTAACTTCTTCATCTCCCAGTACCTACTGCAACCTACATCCTTCTGAATCTGCTTAGTGTATTCTTCTCTTGGTCTCCCTCTACGATTTTTACTCTTCACGCTGCCCTCCAATACTAAATTGGTGATCCCTTGATGCCTCAGAACATGTCCTACCAACCGATCCCTTCTTCTAATCAATGTGTGCCACAAATTTCTCTTCTCCCCAATCCTATTCAATACCTCCTCATTAGTTATGTGATCTACCCATCTAATCTTCATCATTCTTCTGTAGCACCACATTTCGAAAGCTTCTATTCTCTTCTTGTCCAAACTATTTATCGTCCATGTTTCATTTCCATATATGGCTACACTCCATATAAATACTTTCAGAAACAACTTCCTGGCACTTAAATCTATACTCGATGTTAACAAATTTCTGTTCTTCAGAAACACTTTCCTTGCCATTGCACGTCTACATTTTATCTGCTCTCTACTTCGATCATCATCAGTTACGGATATAAGAACAATTTTCGCTAATATCTTCAGATTCAGTCGTTTTCGAACCAGGGTTCCTTGGTTCATATTGATACTTTTACCCTTCTTCATCATCCCTGGAGGTTTGTAATATCATCAAGAAATCAATCTGTATACTGCACCTTAGCAGGCAACGGATTTGCAATGGATACACCGGTTCCCGTGTGATCAGCGCTGTTGGTCGTGGCCGGCCCTTGGATGAGTGACCATCCAGCCGCCATGCGCTGTTGCCACTTTTCGGGGTGCACTCAGGCTTGTGATGGCAATTGAGGAGCTATTCGACCGAACAGTTGCGGCTTCAGTCAAGAATGCCGTCATAAGGACCGGGAGAGCGGTGTGCTGACCCCACGCTCCTCCTATCGGCATCCTCCTCGGAGGATGACATGGCGGTCGGATGGTCCCGGAAGGCCACTCGTGGCCTGAGACGAAGTGCTTTTTTTTTAATTCTGCACCTTACTAGGTGTAGCTGGTTCCGACCGACATTTTACAGAAAGGTCAGTGACAACGGGGAGTGAGACAAAAAAAGCTCTGGTCTCCTTAATCCAATTTGTATAAGATATGTGTAAATTAGAAAAGAAAATTGTTTTATGTTCGTTTCTCCTTTGGTGGTGTGCAGTTTTCAAGAGTTGTGAATAGAATTACTTAACATCTTCTATTTGTGTGTGGTCCATACGATAAACGCCAGTGGTCAAAACTTTTCGCCATTACCTTAACAGCCAACGTTAGTTTCAAACAAAATAATGAAAACAGATATCTGATATGCACACTATGTAATATATTTCATACGCTACAAATAAACGCACACGATGTTTTTTTGGTTGTGTAATCATTCGATAACACATGACAAATGGAGATGATGTCTTAATTATTGACGACGCCTTTGCCACAATTGTTTTATTAATGTCCATTGCATGATGTAATTTTGGTAAGTAATTAAAAGATTTCCTGCCTGTATTACTTTGGTAATTTCAGCGTTACTTAAGCTTTAGGGTTTCTCATTCCCGATGCTAACGAAAGTATCTTCCTGTTCAGGATTTTCTACTTCTGATGAAGGTATATTTATATATACCGAAACCTTGGTCAAGAATTTTAATAAATTTTTATCCTGCAACTGTTTTGGTTGTCATCCTTTATCGTGAAGAATTTCAACAGTTGCTGTTTCAGCCATGTTTAAGATTTTGAAAAGGTGTAAAATTGGGTGTCAGGCGAATACCGTAGCTTTTATATACCATTAAGTATGCGTGAGCGTTTGTATTAAACTTCCTTCAAGGAACCAATATATTAAGAAAATAAAACCTGCAAGGGACCAGAAATTGAGGAAAAAGCTACTTCTTCCATAGCTACACTAATCAACTGTTATATCGTTTCCATTACTTTTTAATATTCACAAGACTACACTGACCGTTAAGACGTAACTGTGAACACAGCTACTGCAACAGCAACTGCGTACTTACATTGAGCACTGTCGCTTTACTATACTCGTGAAAAGTGCCTACAATCGCTGAAGCTAGATAATCGTACAGGTTTTGGACATAGTCGAGAAGCAAAAAGTAAAAAAAAAACGAGTAACCAGTGCACAACGCAGAATGCAATTCATTTTTACGATCTAGTGCATTACTTTCACCCTTACAATCAACTTCCATAGCCTTATGCTCAATAAGTTTACCTCTGCCCTGCAATACTTGCTCTTTCACAATTATGTGGTAAACTAAATGGTATTACTTCCAGATTTTTAAGGCAAATAACATTTATCTCTCTCTTAAATAGCGTCTGAATGGACAGGAGCAACATTAGAGAAAACCTGAAATAAGAAAGTGCACAGAAATCGTTGTTTCTGCTCTCCGTCCATGATTAAAAACTGACTGCTCGATTTATCGATACCTTATGAAGTCTCCACTTCAAATCCTATGTTACATGAGAACTGCCAGTATATTACACTTTACAACAAACTTGTTAAATCGAAATCAGGTGACAAATTGTAATGAAAATGACATTATTCACAGATGCCGGCTGCACGTGGTGTGGATGGCGCTGCCGAGCCGCCTGCCTCGTCCGGTGCTGATGTCTGCGTTCTCAGCGCTTCGCACATCAGCTGTTCTCCGCCGCTGGTGTTTATAAAGCCGTGAGCTCCACCGGCTCCCTATACAGATCCAGAGGCCAGCAGCCGGGTGAGTGTCTGCTTATCCTATATGAAACATATCTTTTGTTTGGTTCTCATCTGCACTATCTTGTACGCAATTACCGTAGTATTATCTCCATGTTTTACTATGTTACCACTATTGTTTTCGTTTAAATCTCGAATGTAACATGTTCTTTGTTTCATTCATTGTACCGAATTTGCTTCTACATCAACAATTAACTAGAGAAATTTGGATATTCTACTCCAAGTTGCGTACATTCCTCTGCTGTGAATCTCAACCGGATCACTGATTAAATAATGTAGAAGTTTACGAATATTCGTCGTCAAAGCTGCCTCCAGAGAAACACGACTCTGCAGGTGACCACCATGGTTAAAAGGATCCATAAAACATTAGTTACACCGTTTTCCGAACTGTTCTATGCTCACTGTTTGATGTTAGAATTGCTTATGAAGCATAAGCCTGTCCCTGCATATTTACTTACAAGTTTCCTCGGCATCATTCCATCCTTCAGTTCCAGCTTCCTGAGCAATGTAGATCACGTTAAGGAATTGTGACGTATACAGCACTAAAGTTCTCACTAAGTTACCGAAGAGCTTACGATAATGGTTTTTACTCCTGTCATGCTCGCGGAGAGGTTACAACTTGTTGAAACTTAAGAGTATCTACGTTTTAACATAATGTCATTGACTTCCGTGGTTCTCCATTCTGCGATGTCTTTTTTAAAATAGTTTAACCACAGCCAAGATTATTTCACAACATGAGTTGTGTGACACTAAGTACTTAAAACTAAGGAAACTTACGATTTATTTCGATACAGCCTTAAGCATATCACCAACAGCGCCGAAAAGTCTCACCCTTATTTCCCACAGCAGGACTGTGACTATTTCTGCTCCGCGATTCCCTTTATGTTATATGTTACATCATTACAAGACTGCCGTTTCTTAATTTACTGTACTATCAAGCACTTGCGGTATCGCTCGTATACTGTCGTTAAGACTCTCAGCTTATGATCTAGGAAAGTCGTTATGTTTACTTGACACAGTGTCAATATTTTACAGTCTACATATCGGCGCGTTGGATGCCAAATGGTGTAAGTCACAAAAACTGAAAAATGGACTGACACCACTTATCGTTACTTGAGGGGCAGATATTCGTACCCGGCAAGCAGAGTGGGTCCTAGTTCAAAGTTAGCGCATACTGTAGGTAGCTGCTGAGTTCCTTGGTAATCGAGCGGTGTCTTTTTGAGAAAGACCTTCAAGAGTTTTCCACGAAAAGGAAAACAATATTGCAACAAATGTGTCACATAAAGTACGGCAAAGCGAATGGAACATCGGCTTTTTGTAGATAAGCGTTGAATAACAAGGTTGAATTCCACCGGCTTCATTTCAGAACTCAAACCTTCAAAGAACTTTCCTCGGTGGCCGTTTCGAACTTCCCCTGACTCATAATTCGTGGCAGAAGTAGAGAAAAAAAGTAGACGAAGCCATTGTATTTTATACATCCTTGCAAACAACATTTCTTTTTAGATTTAAGATGTGGTCGTGTTGACGTTTCCAAGAGTAACCAACAATTTCATGAAACTGTGGCATTGTCTGATATTTTATTTTGTGTTCTTTTCGTTTTTCTTAATATCTCTTGACAATAACTAACAGTTCTTCCCAAAAAAAAATTCTTATGATATTGATTTTCAGGATTTTAATATTGAGGTAGTCAAAACTAGTCAATAACATTTCATACACTTTGACGACATTTTACATTTACAGGATACAGCGATGTGCCATAACGTACGCAAGAAATATATGATTATGAGTCGCAAATTTTAAATTTGCTCTCCTAACAAGAGCTACATTTTGGATACATGTCGGTACGCAGCCAAACCATCCACACCTCTGAGAACCGTTTAAAAATGCTGCATTTAGAGTGCAATAAGTAAGACTTTACCAAAATGGGTGATAAAATTTAGGAGGGATGGCTGTTCCCTAGCTGTAACATTAATTTACATAAGTTATTCCACGCACATACGTTTGAATACTTTCTCTCGTAAGCGATAAATTTCTTTCTGTCTCTTAGGGCATTTCAAACGACTAAGTTTATAGAGTTTGCTCCTGCGCTCGGTTGTATTATCCCGATATCATACTTCAGCTAATCTTCAGTTATCTCACGGTCGTCCTGAGATAGGGTACAACGCTTAAAGCACGTCCGCCTCGCTATCCAGATTTTGTTTCACCGTGGGTTCGTTTAATTTGAAAAGTATTTGGATTACTTCCTCCCCATGCTTGTCGAGACTGATCATAATCTCTGTCCCTCATCACTTTATTGTCATTAGGGCGTTAAACACAAAACTTCCTTCATTTCTTCTTCTGTCACACGCTGCTCTCTTTAGTTCCGAGTGGTATCATAGGACGCCCACATTCAATTTTCTTAAACACGTATCATGGGCGCATCTTACACCTTCAACCGAAAGGAATGTCTAGAGGTATCTATTTTTATTTTTACTTGAGAGATATTCTATCGCTGGGCCAGATCACTGTATATTTGTCGAAATAGATGTCTAACAGTGTATTCCTGTCTCTCTAAAAATTTCAGATTTGCTCGGTTCCTCTCTACTTTACCTTTCACTCTAAATAAATTTCGCATAATTTTCGATAGGGTATCGATACAGTAATTTCTCAACCTGCTGTTTCGTTTCTGCAGAAATGCGTACCGGAGCGTACCTGCTTCTCGTCCTATGCGCTGCCGCCTGCACCCGGGCGGCAGACTGGCCTCTGGAAAGAGCTGGCGGTCGAGATGATGACGTCGACCTGGACACGGTAAGATGAAATATCTTCTTAAAGAGGATGGCAATTCAGGAAAGTAGTGAGTTACAAAATTTTCAACCTTCTACGTGGCTGAGCACTGTTCTACGTCTTAAGCTGAGATGGAGCATGTGTAATAATCACAGTTCATGAAAAGAATCCCCGATTCCTGCCATTGGTTCGAGACGGAGTACACAGCAGGACTGAACAAGTATGAATAACTTCTCAGAATACGACATCTGTCAAGAGGACTCTCTTGATCATCAGCATCGAAAGACCAGTGAACGAGAGATATGGCGCAACAATTAATATTCGTCTCTGCAGCAATGAGCCTTTCATATTGATTTACATTATCCTTAAATCACTTCATTCGAAAGTCGCATTGCGTCTACTTAAGCGTAGCTGTTGGAAATGGAAATGCCGTGTGGCTAGGGCCTCCCGTCAGGTAGACAGTTCGCCTGGTGCAAATCTTTCGATTTGAGGCCACTTCGGCGACTTGCATGTCGACGGGGATGAAATTATAATGATAAGGACAATACAACACCCAGTCCCTGAGCGGAGGAAATCTCCGACCCAGCTGGGAATCGAACCCGAGCCGTTAGGTATGACATTCAGTCGCCCTGACCACCCAGCTGCTAGGGGCGGGCATTGTAGCTGTTCGTCCTTGTTTAATCCAAGGTCATACTCCGTCTAGGAGCTACTAAACGGCAAAATTTCTTCAAATTCATACTTAGTTACGTCATTAACTTCTACAATTTCTTGCATCTACATACGTACTCTCCGAATCACTATAAACCGTGTTACAGAGCCTTCTTTTCATTCCATCATACACTGTAAGACAAAAACGACGCACCACGAAGGAATTAACTCTATGGTACGAAAATCGGTAGCTATAAATTACATGTACAGAAAAACAAATGATTATAATTTGAGAAAAATTGAATGATTTACTCAAGAGAAAGAGCTTCACAAATTGAGCAAGTCAGTAAGGCGTTGGTCCAAAAATGGTTCAAATGGCTCTGAGCACTATGCAGCTTAACATCTGAGTTCATCAGTCACCTAAAACTTGGACCTACTTAATGCTAACTAATCTAAGGACATCAGACACATCCATGCCCGAGGCAGGATTCGAACCTGCGACCGTTGCGGTTGCGCGGTTACAGACTGGAGCACCTAGAACCGCTGGGCCACATCGGCCGGCAGCGATGTTCCTCTTCTAGCTCTTACGCAAGTAGTTATGCGGCTTGGCATTGATTGATAGACTTTTTGGATGTCCACCTGAGGGATATCGTACCAAATTCTGCCCAACTGCCGCTTTAGATCGTTAAATTCCCAAGCTGGATGAGGGCCCCTACTCATAATGCTCCGAATTTCTCAATTGGGGAGATGTCGAGCGACCTTATTGACCAACACAGGGTTTGGAAAGCCTGAAGACAAACAGTAGAAACTCTCACCATGTCTGTTGGCCAGTAAGGTCACCGGATCTCTCCCCAGTTGCGAACGTTTGTAGCATTACGGACAGGGTCCTCCAGCCAGCTCGGGATTTTGACTATCTAACGCGTAAATTCCAAAGAATTTAGCACGATAACCCTCAGACGAATATCCAGCAACTCTAACAATGAATGCCACTCCCAATAGCTGGTTGGATAAAGACCAGAAGTAGGCTAAAGCGTTATTGACTTGCTCAATTTCTGAAACGCTTTCTCTTGAATAAATCTTCCAAGTCTTCTGAAACTGTAATCATTTGTTGTATGTGCATCTTCGTCATATCTACCGATTTCTGCCCGATTCGGACTATTCCATCCGCTTTTTTTCCATCTTGAAACGTCCCCTTAGAAAAATTTATAAATTACCGTGCTGATAAACCTCTTACATTATTTGATTTTCAAACAGCTGAGCAGAACTGAACGTACTCAGACATTTCACTCTTTACCTATTCTGATCAACACTAAACTGTCACACAATATTTTTTGCGCAACGCAATCTGACTTTCAATAATCCCTACAAAAGAATGGCCCTGACTAAAAATAATATATACCTTTCATCAATCACTTACCTCACAAAAATCTTCGTCACTCGAACTACTGCAATATAACGAGCACCAATACTGCCAGCTAAATAAATGGTTCTAACTACTGAAGGCACTAACTACTGATTGGCATAGTTAGCAAATGAAAGATTTTGATGGAGAACAAACAATGTATTTACCTTAATAGTGTTCAAAAATCATTATATATATATATATATATATATATATATATATATATATATATATAGCATTTCATGACATCCAGTCATACAAATTTACTCTCTCTGATGGACACACGTCCAGATCATCCGCTCTCAAAATTACGCCATTTCTCTACCCAAGTCCACCACTGCTGGCGGCTCACCTCCAACTGCCCAACGGTACGCGCTGTTAACAGCCAACTGCCCAACACTACAATGGCGAATATTCCAACAATGCCAACCAGCCACAGACTGCACACAGCACAGCCAGTGATTTTCGTACAGATCGCTACGTGGCGTTACCAATATAAAAACCTAAACAGCCTACTTACAGTCTTAGAGTGAATATTAAAAATTCATCCTAGTTCAGTGGACATGACGAGCGTGTGAAAAATGAGTGTGTGTGTGTCTCTATGCGATCTACAGAGCGCTGAAGAGCTGTCGTCATTTCCAAGCTAAAATCAGTATTCCTGGAGTTCTTGAAACAGGCTTCCGTGGTGAGTGCAGAGTCTTTCTTTGAAATCCTATCAATTTATGAAATGCTAATTAAATCAAGACCTTAAGCTGTCAAGATACGTTGATATACATCAACGGGAACACTTGAAAATGTGTACCCCGACCGAGACTCGAACCCGGGATCCTCTGCTTATATGGCATACGCTCTATTTATTACAGAGGCCAACCATCTATTTTTTTTTATAACCCGACCGGGAATCGAGCCCGGGATCTCCTGCTTACATGGCAGACGCTCTATTCATCTTTCTTTCTTTTTCCTTTTTTTTTAATTAAGGAAATGAATAAAACTGAAAATGCCCTAATGAAAGAAGATATTGCGAATAGTACAAATGCAATCCATTTGAGCCATAGAGGGTACAGAACATAGTGTGACTGCAGGGGCTTATCCGTTACACGCTCCCCGTGAGACCCACATTCCCAGCCTAATGTCCACACACTACATTCGTAGTCCCCCTTCCCATTACATTAAGTACTCGCGGCAGACAAGCTTACCGAGTTCCGTAAGAGTTCGGACAATGCGTGTGCAGAAGAAAGAATGTCCGAAAGAACAGATACCATTTTCATAAACGTATAAATTTATTCCCATTGCAGTCTGTTGCCAGTGGCGCAAGCCTGTGACTATTCGTTCCGTTCTTGTTTGTGTACGTTGTACACTATGAATCCTGTAAGTCTGACCTGATATGGATATAACATATTTGAGCAGTATTTCAGTAAGTGAAAACCATGTCTTTTGAATGCACCCTAATTCGTAGGCATACTGTAGTTTTTCAATTTTTTTCATCTGCAACTGAATTCATGTGGTCGTTTTAGTTCACACCAATACACAGTGTCACTTGTAGGTGTTTGTAGAACGTGACACACTATTTATGACTAATTAACCGTGTAGTGAAAGGTAACTGTGTTTCTACGTACTGTGAATTTCGTTACTTGACAACAACTCATCTTACTGCGCTGATTCCTTAGAACCGAGTCGCACGTACTCACCTCTTCACTGCCATGACTGACGTCAGCGTGGAGGGTCACGTGACAACGTGGTACTAGTGCCACACCATCCTCAGCATCCCAAACCGGCCAGCGTGTTCTTTTAATTGGGCATACGTTGATCGAACGTATACTACTTCGTTAGAGAGTATCAACAGCCGTCTTCTTTCAAAACTGTACTAATAAAATGAATTTATTATTAAGTAAATAATTCCGGTAAATAGTGGTGCTTCATGTTAATTTTCACGTCTGTGAATTACCTCAGTGAGCAAGGTTTCGCAGTGAATTATGCCAAGAAAACTTTCATGATTTTCGATTACAAACCGAATAGCAAACCTCATCAACGAATTCTCAAATTCGATCAACAAAATAGTTGCAGAATCTGCTTCCACATGGAGTTTTCATTATAGCCAGACAATCATTTTACTGTGCCTACTAATCCCAGATGTCAACAAACATATGTGTAACTACCCGTCCTGCACAAAACCAAGCTGGTATTTCTCTTCATTACAGCCGGAGTTGCTTGAGAAGTACGGCTACCCGTGCCAAGAACACATCGTGGAGACTGAGGACGGCTACATTCTGCGGATGTTCAGGATCCCCTACGGTAAGGCCTCGCCTCTCGTCCCGGGACAACGCAAGCCCGCAGTGCTGGTGCAGCACGGCCTCATGAACAGCGCCGACGACTGGGTCATCATGGGGCCCAACGCCTCCCTGGGTGAGTGACCTTACTGGTTATATTTCAGGTTCATTTCATGTCGCATTCATTTTCAGCAGCATCAGTCCGGAAATTCGATAATTTTACATTATTTTAGTCTAACGAAACATGTAGTATGTACGTGATGTGGGCACACGTATTTTCACAGATTATTGACTGATTCATCTGACTTGATGTGTGGAGCCGAAATACCCAATTTCTTCTACTGATATTATGGTAGTTTCCCTTACGAGTCAGCTGACAGACAGAAGCTGCAGCACTCGCACCGTTACTTTAAGGGGACTGGTCCGTGAATACCACGGGAAACCCCGAAAAAATTGTCAGTTTTCTAAACAGTGCAACTCAGAGAAGATTTTTATGCCCATATAATGCTTACCATTTTTTAAGACATCTTTTGGGAGCATTTTTATGTATAAACCACAGATTTAGCTCTCAACAATTTTTTAATTGTATTTTTTTGTTTCACGTGAAATAAACCATGCTAGTTATTTATGTACATCATAGGTACACATTACTCAAAATATAAACAAAGTATAAGGTTAATTTTTCCCCTGTCAGTTCTTTACACTATTACCTTTAAAGCAGAGTACTGAAAAGATTGTGACTTTATGGTTCTATTTGAGGTTCTTTCCACGTCGCATTCATTTTCAGCAGCATCAGTCCGGAAATTCGATAATTTTACATTATTTTAGCCTAACGAAACATATAGCATGTACCTTATGTGGGCATACGTATTTTCACAGATTATTAACTAATTCATCTGATTTGATGTGTCCAGCCGAAATACCCAATTTCTTCTACTGATATTATGGTAGTTTCCCTTACGAGTCAGCTGACAGACAGAAGCTGCAGCACTCGCACCGTTACTTTAAGGGGACTGGTCCGTGAATACCACGGGAAACCCCGAAAAAATTGTCAGTTTTCTAAACAGTGCAACTCAGAGAAGATTTTTATGCCCATATAATGCTTACCGTTTTTTAAGACATCTTTTGGGAACATTTTTATGTATAAACCACAGATTTAGCTCTCAACAATTTTTTAATTGTATTTTTTTGTTTCACGTGAAATAAACCATGCTAGTTATTTATGTACATCATAGGTACACATTACTCAAAATATAAACAAAGTATAAGGTTAATTTTTCCCCTGTCAGTTCTTTACACTATTATCTTTAAAGCAGAGTACTGAAAAGATTGTGCTGTCATAAACCGTGGTACAAAAAAATTTAAAGTATGGTTATAAAAAATTTGGAAATTAATTCATAGTTTTTTTCAAAAAAGCGTTATCTTTTCAAAGTTAAGTAACAAGAATAGTCTAGTTTTTAGTTATGCATGTTTTAAGACAGTATACAAAATTTCTGCTCTCTATCTTTAATAATTTTTTAGCCAAAGTTTACCAGACAATGCAGTAATTTAACTTCTGGGAAATCCAAGTTAAAGTTAAAACTTGCTTTTTCCATTAAACTTTCATGGCACTAACGCATGCCAGGTCCATATTCATCTAGTTTCCTGTGTTGTTCTTCCTCTCTCCTCTTCTTCACACTTCTTCTTATTCTTGCTTCTCTGGTCGCTTCCAACACTGATTTTTTGTGCTTCAGAGAGTCTCCTTTGGTCAGTGGCTATTAGAGCTCTATGCACACTTAGTCCACCAGGAACTCCCATCAGCTCCATAACAATAAGCCTTAACACTGTTACTGAAACACAGAACACTATCTACCACACATACTTTCAGAGTATTTAGTCATGCTAGAAAGTTTTTGGTATCAGTTCACATATACGATTGTTCAAACTTGGGTTTAGATTTTGAGTCCTAGCATATATACATTTCTCTAATAATCTTGTGTCACTAAGATCCTTATACACAGGTTTTATAACTTCCATTATAGCAAATGGTGAAGAATGTTTATAGGTGTAGATCTCACCTTGAGTAACAGCCCTCTGGTAGCCATACCATGAATCACTGCCAGGTTGGCAAAGTGCTTGACATGGGTTGTAACCTGTGGAGGATCTATGAAAAAAAAAAGGTAGCCCATACTGCCTTTTTCATTCCCTCAAGATCATAACAGTTTTTAATTTTGATGCAGAACCTGTTCTAGCACGTATGTCCTCAACTATCTTCACACCACTATTGCCACAATCATTAAGTTGCAAAGCTTTATTTATTAGTTCAGACAGAGTAGGGAGTTCAACAATAATACAGCTTGAATCAATACTTGGCTTCCCTGTTCTAACAGCATTAATACTTTCAAGCCCATAGTCCAAATATTTCAGTTTTAGCTTCGAAGCATTTTGACTAGTGAATCTGATTAAAGTGTTGTATCACCTTGCATTTCAGTATTAGCAGAGCTAATGCGTTTGGTTGACCAATTTCCACAAAATTTATGTTGTTTGACACCGAACTTCTTAATTCTTCTCATTGCTTTCAAGTTACATGCGAAACTCTCGCACGCAATAAGGAACTCTCACACACATATTACTTCCATGTAAACAAAATATTCGCGTCAAAACAACAGCAAACAATGACTTAACTCTCTGTATAAACAGAAGATAAGCATCTGTAAAGCTTTCGCAGGTTAGCCAACTTAAGGACTAAAAAGTCATAAAAAGGAAACAAGTGAGAGCAAAACTATTTCTAACAGAGATGACAGTGTGCCATGGAGACGAGGTGCTGCATGCAGCCACTTTTAAATTCCTCTACTTTTGGTACTTTCTGTGGTTCTTTTTCCACGAACTAAACTTTTTCTTGTTCAGAAAACTGTAGAGAATTTTTAAGACAAAAATTAAAAATCGAGTTTTTGACTGTTATTCAAGTACAAGTTCCCTTAAACGCGAGAACCACGTCATCGGTTTAGTGCCACAGAATTCACAAGTGCCAGAGACGTTGTTTGGTGACCGAGAGCTTTGTGTTATACGAATCCACGGTCATGACGAAGTTCCGCCCCCTCGTGTAATGTTCACTCGACAGATGATTTCAAACGTCACTGGCAGTTTCCGCTTTTACTTTCAGTACTTCGTCCGGATATTTTTGTGGAAATTTGCACTCCAGGTAACTTCCTAGAAGTCCATGTTGTTAAACTCCTCATTTCAGGATCTATGGAATTCCGTTAAACAACAAATATAGTTGCTCTTAAAAAACAAATCGTTTCATCTTCAGTGTCTCTGTATGCAAAGAAGTTACGAGTATAGACAAAAATAACCTTTTGTAAGCTTCCACGGCTAGTATAAATTTGAATAGTATCCTTTTCGGCATTATGCCATGTGATTTTGAGACTCAAAACTACCATTAAAACGGACGTCTCGGTCGTCTTTGCAATGCTGTACTTCAGGCGACTGAAGAAAACGTTTGCAAAGGTTCTGGTACTTGCTTTTAGTTTCATAATGACGCGACGAGCGGCGTAATGCTCAAAATTAATTTATTCGCAAAGGATTTGACCTCTTCTCTCTTTCTTCGCCAGGTCCTTTTATAGGATTATTGTATATATGATGCTACTGAATAACCCGACAAAACCGGAGCACTGCAACTGGGGCATTCATTTGTGTTATTTTCCGGATATGTGACTACGTTGACAATAAGACGTTGCAGTGGTTTTATTGCTCTTCGTGAACGTACAGAAACACCAGTACCTTTCAAGACTACACGTACTGTCTTTTCGTTTCAGCATACATTCTGGCTGACAAAGGGTACGACGTGTGGCTCGGCAACATCCGTGGTAACTGGTACTCACAGAGGCATCGTACCCTTTCTCCAGAAGAGGACAAATACTGGCGTTTCAGGTACGGCTACAAATGTGCAGTAGGCTGTGAATCACACTTATTCACACATCATCCTTCACTGAAGGCAGAACCATCCTCAGAGACTCTATACGTCGAGCAATCTGTTCTGGAACGTTTTAAGTTACCATTACATGATAGTGGAACCGTTTGTCCCAGCCGAAACCACTCCCTCTCACAGGAAAATACACTGATTGTAACTACCGTTTATCTGGTTAAAAATCACCTCATCGATACAGTGACTAGCACTTGTACTCTGTACCTCTGTCAGTCACTCTTTTTTCGGCGCTTTTCATAAACTGAAAACTGAAATCAAACGTGATTCAAATAATTGTCTTTCCATTTCTGCGGTCCCACTTAATTAAATAATAATTTCAAACCAGAAAACAATATTATATAAACGGGGACGTTATAAACTATACAACACTGTAAACATATTATGTCGATGCACCGAAAGCGCTGACAATAGTAAATAAACACGACTAAGACTGTTTTTACAATCAATATATTACAATCGCTGGAATTCCGCAAAAAGATTATGTCTACATTTATTGCGTAATTGCGTTATCATAATTTCTATAGTTCAGACAAAACTAATAATTTCGTAGGATCCTCGCCAGTACCAGGCACGTTAGTCTTCGAAAAAGTAGCAATAGAACGAGTTTATAGTATCAGTTTTTTAGTCCTCTGATTACCATCCAGTAGAGAAATGAATAGTGGCTCCAAACTGGCGAATTTCGAGAATGTGTGTATGAAACAGGTAGAAGACTCCTTGGCAGAAGATTAGGAGTGAAACGTTTTGCGGGAAAGCATTTATACATCAACCATACAAGCATGATCCCTCCCAGTGCGATTTGCATGTTCTTGGAGACTTGAAGAAAGATATTCGTGGCCGTTGGTTTCCTTCGGACCGAGAAGTGCACGCCTGGGAACAATCATAGTTCCGCAAGCAACCGCAAACATTTTTCCATGACATTGACCGTCTTGTCCCACATTGTGATTAGTTTGTAACTTTTATAGCGATTACTTTTGAAATAATAAACAGTTTACTTACTTTCTTCCATCTGTCGCGTTTTGATTTGACTGCCCCTTTTACAGTACCACAGTCATAAGTCATTTAATTCTCCATGTATTTTTTAATTATATTTAAATTATCATTTAGTATTTTGTGTTTTTGATCACCCTCTGATGACCACTGCAATACGCAATACGCAATCCTTATTATCTAAATTACGACATATCATTGACGTGCACATTATGCAGATAGTAACATAAATTGTTTCGGATTGCGTTAATGACTTTTACGGGCAATTATTACCCACTTATTCATTGATTTTGCTTTGAATGTTCCCTCAGGATCAAAAGGAATGACATTTTTTCGCTGTCATAATAGTCCGTTTTTCTGTTTTTAGCTGGCACGAACATGGCATTTATGACATGCCCGCACAAATAGATTATGTCTTAAACACGACCGGCCACAAGCAGATCTACTACGTTGGACATTCCATGGGGACTACCATGTTCTACGTCGGAATGTCAATGAAGCCTGAGTACAACGAAAAGATTCGTGCCATGTTCAGCTTGGCGCCAATTGCTTACATGAACCATATGATCAGCCCACTGTTCCAACTTTTGGCTCAGTTTACAACGTCCGCTCAGGTAAAAATCTCTTCTAACATTTTTTATATTTTATCTATGCACGCACTTTTAATGTGAAATTTAAAATATTCTTTGTTCAATTCTTGCATGAAAGAAACCGTTGTTTCTGTGTACTGATCTCTTAGCTCTTTTGTTAGTTGTACGTTTGTTATGTATGGAAACCAAGTGCCTTTTGTCTGACAAGAATGCGAAATAGCGTAAGAAAGTAAAATCTATTTTAGAACTTGTAAGAAACTGGACCTAAAACTGCTTAAAAGAGATGTTTCTATTTAGAACCATCTGTATAAACATTTGATTCCTTTTCATTAACATAAAAAATTATTTCTGTTTTGTTAACCAGTCTTTTTGGAATATTCATACATTCACTATTCAAAGTTTGAAATTTACTGCATCACTTATGCGTATTTTTCCTTTTAATGGGATCGTTTAGAGAACAAATATTAGTAGCTATAAGTAGTTTATTAATGCAATAGTCGGTTAACAATTCGGTGAAGTAAAATTTACTCCTAATTACGAAACGAAGATAATTGTAATCTCTACCGAAATAATATTTTTCATGGAAACACTACATGCGAAACAGCTACTGAAGAACTTAGAACTGACAATAGACTTGACCTTTTGCAATATTTCTACTGTAACGGTATTCATCCTTATATCTGTAAAGAAAACGAATTCACTTATTTTAGGATCCACAACAACAGTGCGTGAAACCTTTACAAGTACTGATAATAGCTTCAGTAAAGAAATTAAATAGTTACGTAGAGAAGGTGGGATCAATTCCGAGGTGTAACAGACCAGTAGGACCAATTGTTAATTGCATGATGATGATGATGATGATGATGATGATGACATTTGACATTGGTAACTGTACAGACTTTGCTTCCGAATTCAAACAAATCTAAAATAAAGAACAGTATTCATTCGAGATACATCACTATATTACTATGAAAATTACATTATTATTCTGTATTAAGTACATAGGGAACCTATTATGTACATGTAATTTCATGACAGAACAATACTAATAACGATGATATGGGTGCTAAAGTGAAATAAAAAATAGTTTCATATAAAAAGGACTTTAGTGATAGGTGTGCATGAAGTAATTATTTATGAGTAATGGAATTACAATAATAGTGGAAATAAACTGTTTAATAAAATTCAGTGTTTGCACTAACATTAATCAAACAATATTTCATGAAAAGCTGAGTCACAGACTTCCGTGATATTACACTACCAAATGCTAACTGTGAAGAAAAGTGCACACACAAGAATGCTTATTTTTAAAATTTACAGTGCCACCATAATCTTTTGACTATCAAATTAAAATTATTTCACATATAAATGCACTTCATTTTACCTTTTGTCAGTAGAAACGAAATATAGTTGACTGTGCACATTGTTCTAGAAGTAAATAGTTAAAAGATCCATCTGCATTTCTGTATCTGTGTTTCAGGTGCTGCTGCATCTAATTGGAGCGAGCAAATTTACTCCCAGCCAGGAATTGATAAGGCTAATACAACCAAAGATCTGCAATGACAAAGCGCTTACTGAACCAATATGTACCAATGTCGTATTTATGATCTGTGGTTTTGATAAGGAACAGGTCGTTGAGGTGAGTTGCTACTATTCGTTTCTTAGGTAACTGAACTAGGTGTAATGTGGAACTACGACTTCGACAGTTGCTACTTAACATCGCTGAAATTTACTGTCTCGGGCGTCTCTTTGAACTCTGCTTCTTCCCACGTTCTTTGTACCTGTTTTCATTTCCAAAATTGATTGTACCGTCAAAAATTCCACTTTAAGACTCTTTGTGTTTCTTAGAGCATCTTCCAAATTTGTTACCACATGACATAACGCTACTCCCCCTTTCACTGTTTTGGTTTCACTGAGATTGTTTCCTTGACCTTATCGTCTAACTGTGTAAAAGTTTTATGTGTCTTCTCTGGTGTAAACATTACATAGTACATCCTTGATTTCGTATGGTATTATTTTTTTCATTTACATCAGGCAACATGACCTCTGTAACCGATGCGCGCCGAAGGTTGTACCTTGATGAAAATTAATTAATACGCAGAGATATTACTAAATGAGTACCGACAAGTCTTTAATTCCTTCTTTTAAACACAGCGATACAAAAATTAATTTCAGTATTATTGTCGTCAACTATCCAGAATTTGTTTTCCAGCTTGTTGATGTTTCATCATTCATTCTACCGCTTGCGTGGTCAGAATTCCAGAATGCATCTCTTCCCCTGTTCGGCACTCTATTACATTAGGTAGCCATTCCCTCATCCAACTTTTCCATACACTGTAGACAGCGTAACTTGTTGACCTTAAAGTAAGTTAGTTTACGTTAGATTAGTAGTGTGTAAGCCTAGGGACCGATGACCTCAGCGGTTTTGTCCCATAGGAACTTACCACACATTTTCACCTTTTTTTATTTATAGGGGACCTGGTTTAACACGAGTTTCAGATTTAGCTGTTCTCTTAGGTACCTCTGTGTGCTGTGATCAGCAAAACTACAGTCATTTTAAATTGTATTTTTGCTGCCCCAATTTTGTTTTTATCAGGTCTGTGAAAGGGCTGTACTGTAATACCACGCACGAAAGTTTGAACTAACAAATTTGCATAAATTTCAAGCTACAACTATGTCTATTTCCACGTGTCTACTTTGAACCTTAAGCCTTATTCCAACTATTTCACGTGTGACAAGTCTTCAACTGACTTGTTACGTAGCACCACATGGTCAAACATACTATTAGGTTGGTGTATAGGTTCGCAGCGTTGTTGTATAGCATGTTTGTATTTCGGTTGCTGGGAGTTCATTTATCGATTGTCATTTTTTATCAGTAGTTAACTGTTGCTATTCGAGGTTATGTATAGCCAAAATGGTTCTGAGCACAATGGGAGTTAACATCTGTGGTCATCAGTCCCCTAGAACTTAGAACTACTTAAACCTAAGTAACCTAAGGACATCACACACATCCATGCCCGAGGCAGTATTCGAACCTACGACCGTAGCGGTCACACGGTTCCAGACTGAAGCGCCTAGAACCGCACTGCCACACCAGCCGGCTATATATAGTCATTTTGCCATTGGGAGGTAGTGAGTGGAGCTCTGAACGCTAAGAAATGGATTTATAAGTGGAGAAATCGGGACATTTCCGACATATTCTTCTATTTGAGTTCAGTAGAGGGGTGACAGCAGCGTAGGCTACCAGAAACATTTGCGCGGTGTATGGGGATAATGCCATTGAACACAGCATGTCAAGAAAATGCTTTTCTTGTTTTAAGGAGATCGCTTTGACATTAGAGTCACTCCATGTTCAGGAAGACCTTCGGGGTTTGGCGAAGATTGTTTAAAAGCGTTAACCCACAATGATCCACGTCAGTGTACTCCAGAACTGGCAGATGAGATGAACTGTGAGCATTCTGTCGTTGAGCTACATTTGTGTGCAACGGGGAAGGTTCCAAAATGGGGTTATAGGTACCGCATGCTGTAAGCCAAAATCACAAAAATCAGAGAGTGGTCATATGGGCTACTTTGCTTCCTTGTGATCAATTGGCTCGTGAACAAGACCCACCATTCCTATCCTGTATCGTTACTGAGGATGATAAATGGTTCCCTTATGCTAACATGTGGAAAATAAACGAAAGGTTGAGGCCAAACAAAGCAGCAGCTCTCCGTATAAAGACCAGAGCGCATCTACAAAAGATGTTATTATTATGCATCTGGTGAAACACTGACGGTGTGGTGTACTACGAATTGCTTCCTCGAGGTGTACCTATCTCTGCTGACATTTATTGTTAACAACTGAGACGTCTTGAAGACGGTGTCCAAGAACAACAATCAGGTGGACTGCGTGAAGCGATGCTACTCCACGATAAGGTCCGCGTGCACACTGCGAGACAGATAACACCATACAGGAGTTGGGTTAGGGAATCATTCCGCACCCACCTTCTTCACCTGATACTACGCCATCAGATTTTCAGATTTTCTGCTCTCTATCGAACAACCTTCAAGGATTTCCTTTCCGGATGAAAACGCGCTTCGAACATGCCTCGATGAGTTCCTTGCTTCAGAACCGTGTGACTTCTATAGTAGCGGAATCGAAAAGTTCCCACAACATTGGGAGACTGTAGTAGAAAGTAAGGGAAATACATTGCTGATGACTAAGTCTCTGTTATGTATACCTACAGCGTTCATTAAACTTATGGAAAACGCTACGAACTTTTGTATCAACCCAATGAAATGCAATGGAGTTTAATTATACTCCACATGATCCGAGAGACGCCATGAAAATTCCTGTACCTGTGATTTGTATGCCCAGTTAGATGTCTCTGTCTTTCGCCATGTGTATTTCGTTGGTTTCTCAGTAATCACTACTTTGCTTAGATCATCAAGTACCTATTATAAGGTGAAACACAAGCTCTGATTTATCTATTACTTTTGTTGTAGCGATCTGTAATAAAAATTTTATATTCTAAAACTCTTGCTCCATTGAAACTTCCTGGCAGATAAAAACTGTGTGCCAGACCGAGACTCGAACTCGGGAACTTTGCCTTTCGCGGGCAAGTGCTCTACCAACTGAGCTACCCAAGCACGACTTACGCCCCGTCCTCACAGCTTTAGTTCTGCCAGTACCTTGTCTCCATGCTACTGTCGGCCCAGCACTTCACGCTAATTTGCGTTCAATTTTGCATTCTAGGAAAGCGATTCAACACATTGGTGTTTCATTCTCATCATTAATACTACGAAACTTAACATAATTGCCATTACTCCTTATCTAACGCTACAGTAAACACTCATTTCGTAACTGTAAGCTATTTTTATTTTGAAACTTCCTGGCAGATTAAAACTGCTTTCCAGCCAGTGACTTAAAGCTGAGACCTTTCACCTTCTTGGTCGAGAGCTCTGCCGGCTCAGCTGTCCAACCACGATTCACTAACTGCCCTAACAGCTAAATTATCTCCATCTCTATGAAGCCGGCATGCCGCGCCTGCACCTAAATTTCTTTCTTTACAACAGCCACTTTATTTATTATTTTCCTATTGTGCTACTGCCGTCAAAATGCTGTATATAGTTTTCTGGGTTTTTTCCTTTTTTTTAGGTTCACTCTGTCTAATGTGACCTGAGTCAAAAATGGTGGCAAACATTCAGTCACAAATCTTCTTCTAGAGCACTTCTGCTGTAAACCGTATCGCATACATAGTGAAGTTATTCAGTAATACGTTCGTAATATTAACCAGACCTTAATCATATGTCTCGTTGCAGAGGCTGCAAGTTTTTACCCATTTTATCACCGGTCTGTACCGTTCGAGCACCGATATGAGCCTATTTATTTTTTTATTTTTCATTTAAATTGCCTGTTTCTCGCCCTGTCTGCTTCGCTTGTCGTATCCCTTCTAACGTTTCTGTTAGTTCACATCTTCCTCTCCTATGTCTTTCATCACGCCCATACTGCCATGTTCTAGACTCTTCTCGAACAGAAGTAAACTACTCTTCTTAGTGTAGTTATTTCTATTTTTCTGTCATTATTTGTAAATTTTACACCAGACACTACATATATCAGATACTGAAACACAAGTGTCACAAAAGATTTCAAGATAAAATATGAAAAAGACCCCAACATTTCCGTAATAAAATATCCGAAAAGAAATTAATGTATAAGCGAGAAGAGCAACGAAGATTACTGTCTTATAAGGTTGTGTGGTCTCCGCGTAAGTCAACACTGCTTAATATATAAATAATGTACTGATTATATTATTCACATCATTTGCATTTTGTATACCTCTAATTATCTTGCAACCAAAGAGACCTAAAATATTAATCTCCATTCTTCCTTGACCCTTGATGGCAGATGTGTAAGTAACATATCGACAGAGTTCTTCCAGTCAAATTAAAGAATATCTGTGTTTTTCTTCCCTAGGAAAAGCTAGCAGCAATTTCCTCACATATCCCTGCTGGATCCTCCACCAGACAGTTCATACATTACGCGCAAGGCATAGACAAAGGTAAGTTTATGATAAACATCATCTTTCATGAGGTGAAACGCGAGCTACTTTCACAAACATATCATAATTTTATTATTTTAGTTTTTGATGTCTTACAACCTGATATAGGATAATATACAGAAATTAAAGTTCATTTTCAGAGTGACTATTCGTACATTTGTAGCCAGTGTTCACTAAGCCAGATTCTACCATACACACACAATTTTTTGCATTTCAGGCCATTTCAGGCAGTACGACCATGGTATGGTGGAAAACATGAAACGTTACAAGCAGCCTACACCGCCTGATTACAAGCTTATCAACGTCAAGGCCCCGGTTTATCTGTTCTACAGTCTAAACGACTGGCTGGCAGGACCTAAGGTAATCAATATAATTCAGAACGTTTAGCTACTTTTATTTTATGTATCTATCCATATATACACCCGACTGAATTAGTCAGTTTGCTAAGAGAGACAATTCCAGAACTAAATGTAAATACAGTTAATATTATCATTTTATCTTGACACTCGTCCATTGACCCGTGTTTGCATAAAAACAACAGTATGGTATTGTTGGTCCACCATGATTTATTTCATTTTCTTTCCCCAACTATTAAATGAAACAACAAGTTTACTGTTACCAGTCACGGTTTATTTATCTCCACGACGCGTTTCAAAGGTTTAAACCCCAACATCAAGTGGATTTACATTTGTTAGTATAACATTTGTGGGTGTGTTGTGTTACGATATTTTGGAGGAACTTGTGGCACTGTCTCCAGTGGTCACAGGTTCCTTTCACTGTCGTAACACATCACATGCATACTGTCATATTTTGTATAAATGATTTTAATACGTACCACAACTACGCAACCCTTATCTAAAATTTATCTGTTCTTTTGCAGGACATCGATCGCTTGTACACTCAGCTAGGAAATGCGAAGAGAAAGTTCAAGGTTGCGTACGAGAAATTTAACCATCTCGATTTCACATACGGAAAAGACGCGTACGATTTAGTGTACAAACATGTGTTGGACTTGATGCACAAGTATGAACAAGGAGACTTGTAAACAGACAACCATAGCAGGACAAATGGCAACTTCATTGAGGCACATACAACCATTCTCCGAAACATGTTCCATTATCACTAGATGTAAATTTTCACTTCCTTAAATAAATCATTTAGCATAAAAATTTGTTAATATTTTTTGTGTATCAACCATTGTTTCACGTGTAACGGCTTATCTTCAGTTAAGGAATTACACATATCTATCTATACCACATGATGTCGAGTTCATGAACTGTTTTATTAACACTGTTAGCGACTCAAACAGTCAGCATATCCGAATTTTCAACGTTGTTTATGGCTATTCATTATTTTCGTTAAAACACCACAATGGCATAACATTTCAAAAATGTTCATACACTGTTATTCATTTTTAAGTGGATACGAGCAAATCATAATACACTGAGGTGACGTAAGTCATGGGGTACCTCCTAAAATCGTGTCGGACATCCTTTTACCCAGCGTATTGCAGCAGCTCGACGTCGCATGGACTCAACAAGTTTTTCGAAGTCATCTGCAGAAATACTGAGCAATACTATCTCTTTACCTGTCAATACTTGCGAAAATCTTGTAGTGCAGGATTTTGTGCACGAATTGACTATACGATTTTCACTTTGGAAGTGTTGCAATCGAAACGATATTGTCAATCCCGTTTTTGGGAGTCTGTGTGTGCCATTCTGACACTACTACACATCAATAATCAGTAAGTGAAAGGAAATTAGGAAGTGTCATACGAAACTATTTGCAAGTTAAAAAATGTTTAGTTTAAGGTAATGAGAATGAGCAACAGTTTCTATTTCCAAGATAGGGTAATTTGTTAAGACATTAAGGAAACTGTTCCTCTACAAATATCATATGTGCCACGGTAGACCAACATCTTAGGTTTCAAGGTGCAGGACTGTGCAAGACCGACGAATTATGTATTAGCCATTCGCAAGTTATAGAACTAGATAGTCCAAGCACGACAATACGTTCGTAAAAGCCGCGTGCGGAAATGCGATTTTCCAGGGAATCGTATCTCGGGTTCAGTTTCTCATAAAAATAAGAGGTCAACTGTTTTGGATAGCCCTTGTTTTAGTGACTACCTGTATCCCTGTTGGAAAAAGGGGATACTGTAGCTGTCCTAGAGTACAGGGTTAAAACTTAAACACTACGCACTTCCTCTAGACAACGAAAATTGAGCAAATCCGTTGGTTCTTTTGCATTAGCTATGGTTTAGAGTTCACATTAGATGGCTTATAAAAACACCATTTGTTCATGGGCCGTTCCTGAGAAAACCCCGAAAAACCTTCATTTTTGTGTCCGCATAGTACCAATTGTGGGGATGGCCGCTTTTTTAATTTCTGTTCATGTCAGAACGTCAAAATGTTTCCCTTACGCTCTTAAGGTGATATTCTCAGAGAACTTAGAACTTTTTCCGGTATCATTATACTGTATACGTTCACCAAGAACTTCCATTTTATTGTTTTCGAAAATCTGTACCTATAACACAGATACACCCTAAAAACCATTATTTTTGGGTACCAAAACTAATAATTTTGGGGATGACCAGTTCTATATCTTCTATTCATTGCAAATCGACGAAATTTTTACAAAATGTTCTTAAGATGATGATCTCGGGGAACGTTGAAACTGGTTTTGGTATCATTATCCGTTACAGAGATCCAGAACTTCTAATTTTCCTTACTTATGCGGGTAATATTCGGTCTGGGTTGTAAGTGTAATATTAACTGACGTAGTGAACACATAGAAAGGTTTCTAGGATCATCGCAAGGGTTGTGAGGTCGCCAGGCTATGTTTTTGGTCAACGTTTTCACGAATAAAACTTTGACCCACTGCTTCTGTGTAATGGACACGTCATGGCTGTACAAGTATGCCCAAAATGGTACTACAGTGAGGAAAAATAGGGCTAAAAGAAATATCAACTGTCCTGAAAAGAACTTATAATGATTGCCAAAAATTACGCTAAACAGAAAAGACTGCAAATTCATTAAAATATTTCTAATAATTTTTTTTTTCTCTTAAGATACAAATCATAAGCCGGGCGTTTTCGGTGAATTGCGATCGATTATCAAATAATCCATAAAAATTGTAAGGCAAAGAGTTTGGTGTTTATATGTGTCAAATTATAACAATATGTCGAAACCTAACTGACTTGTATTATTCGTTTCACACCTGCATAAGCAGCACATCCTTTTCTACCAGGGAAAAGAAGGGAACCAGCGTAAAAAATGGGAAATATGTTGGGATTTAAAAGACTGACAGAAAGGGGGGGGGGGGACTAGCTGCCTTAACGTCATTCCGACTTTCTTAGCCAGACATTTGTCATGCGAAGATATTCAAGCTTTTTTTTTTTTTTTTTTTTGCTGGAACAGATTATCAGATACAGTGACACAGTAGGAGGGAAAACACATTGTAGAAGAGCGAAAGAGAGAGGAGACAGAGGAAATGAGAAAAACACAGAAGATTAGAGACCATACATAGGCTTGTGGGGAGTGGATCCTCATGACAGGCGAGCTTTGACACATAGGTATAGGGGAGCCACATCTTGGACTTAAAATTTTAATAACGTGGGTACAGAGGAATAAGCAAGTTGCAGCCCCTAGAATTTTTAAGCTGCTGACGTATGGCGGCAGTGGAAAAGAAAGACAAAAGGAAATAAAGCAAGTAATGATAGCTGAAGGGAACCACACATACAGTCACAGATGCAGAATGCCAGAAGGTATTAATAATTATCACTAAAATGGCAGAATAAGTGTAGATCAGTTCAAAAGTAAAGGGCAAACGCAATCAGAAGATGATCTCGATTATTTTCGTTCAGCTCTAAAAGCGGTTCCTAAGTACAGAGTTTTCTAGGAATCCTAGTACACTTTCTTCTACATCTACATCTACTTGGATACTCTGCAAATCACATTTAAGTGCCGCGCAGAGGGTTCATCGAACCGCCTTCACAATTCTCTATTATTCCAATCTCGTATAGGGCGCGGAAAGAATGAACACCTATATCTTCCCGTAGCTCTGATTTCCCTTATTTTATCTTGTTGACCGTGCCTCCCTATGTAGGTCGATGTCAACAAAATATTTTCGTATTCGAAGGAGAAAGTTGGTGATTGGAATTTCTTGGGAAGATTCAGTCGCAACGAAAAACGCTTTTCTTTTAATGATTTCCAGCCCAAATCCTGTATCATTTCTGTGACACTTCCCTCATATTTCACGATAATACAAAACGTGCTGCCCTTCTTTGAACTTTTTCGATGTACTCCGTCAGTCCTATCTGGTAAGGATCCCACATCGCGCAGCAGTACTCTAAAACAGGAGGGACAAGCGTAGTGTAGGCAGTCTCCTTAGTAGGTCTGTTACATTTTCTAAGAGTTCTGCCAATAAAACGCAGTCTTTGGTTAGCCTTCCCCACAATATTATCTATGTGTTCTTTCCAATTTAAGTTGTTCGTAATTGTAATACCTAAGTATTTAGTTGAATTTACAGCTTTTAGATTACACTGGTTTCTAGTGTAACCGAAGTTTAACTAGTTCCTTTTAGCACTGTTGTAGATGACCTCCCACGTTTCATTATTTAGGGTCAGCTGCCACTTTTCGCACCATTCAGATATCTTTTCCAAATCGTTTTTGAGTTTGTTTTGGTCTTCTGATGACTTTATTAGTCGATAAACGACAGCGTCATCGGCAAACAACCGAAGACGGCTGCTCAGATTGTCTCCCAAATCGTTTATATAGATAAGGAACAGCAAAGGCCCTATAACACTACCGTGGAGAACGCCAGAAATCGCTTCTGTTTTACAACTTCGTGGTTGCATTCCTTCCTTTTTTGCAGCAGTTTAACTCCTAACGATTTAGGCTGTAATTTTAGCTGTCAGTAACTGAAGAGAGTCGTATGTTGCTCTCAAAGTAATGTAATACCATGTGTTCTACATAAGATGTCACTGAGATCACCTTTAACTATTATCAGTTTTTTAAACTATTATGGTCACATTTCACTTGGTAATTTCCTACCATTAAGTTCTAGTTTTCTGAGGTAACCTTCTTGGGCCATGTATAAGCATTCTACAACACAGAACATACAATGATTCGCTACTGGTCGCGCGGTGTAGCCTCGCGGACTGAAGGGCCTTGACACGATTCGCACGGCTCCCCCCGTCGGGGTTTCGAGTCCTCCCTCGGGCATCGGTGTATGTGTTGTCCTTAGCGTAAGGCAGTTTAAGTTAGATTAAGCAGTGTGTAAGCCTAGGGACCGATAACCTGAGCAGTTTCGTCCCTTAAGAACTAACCACAAATTTTCAATTTTCACTACTGCACTGTGTGTTTTGGAAAGACGATGAACTAATTCCAGTTTTCGGTAAAGACAGAATCTGATGTAATTAAAGTTTGTGCCAAGGCGAGGACTTAAACCTGTATCCCCCGCTTGCTAAGCAGAGTGTTCTCTACTATATCATTCTGGTACAATTGCTAACACAGCTATAAGGACTAACTTAGTTCAATGCCCCCCTAATAGTAACTTCAGTTCACACCTCAGCCCATCTTGATTTTTCCCTTCTTAAGTCGTCAGTATCGTCGATACTCTCCGATAGTGAAATAGCACCCCAGTTTTGTACGTAATGGAAAATCCAACCTGTAACTCAGGCGTAGGTGATGTGCTGACATGATGGAAATACATTTTTCATCTTTCATAAGGACAGACCAGTAGATCACCTATGCCTGAGGTACAGGCAGGATTTCCCCATTATGTACTATGCCGTGGCTGCTATTCGAATATCAGAGAGTATCGGCAATACTGACGATATAACAAGGGGAAAATCAGTATGGGTTGTGGCGTGAATTGAAGTTTGTGTTGGGGAAGGCACTTGACTAGAGTAGTCCAGGCAGGTATGTTAGCCACAGTGCCAGGCTCGTTTAGTGGATGACACATCTGCCCAGTAAGCAGGAGGCCCGAGTTCGAGTTCCAGATTTAGCACGAATTTTAATTAACTTCTTCGGCTTATACCCCTGTCAAAGATCAAGTTGAGATTCAGTATGTCTCCAGGAAAATATAGTTCCATCAGATCAATATTTCCAGTCTGGTGAAACAGCTACGTACTGCAAGACCCCAATTTCACGTCTGGGATAGTTCATTGACCAAGGTCCTTCAATTAACTGATCTTGCCTACAGCTCTAGCTTGCATAGAAGCTAATGATACACATTTCAGTACTAGGCAGTCTGCGAAACCTACCACTTAAGTGAAATTCTAAAATGCCCGAGGGTTCTAAAGATTTTCTTGTTCCCTGATTGTCAATCAACTTTAAGACGACGTGCTGTTTTTTTTTCAGTTATACGTGTCGCACACACTGCGAAAACGATCAAAATGCACCCACAGCATGCTTGAGAACATTTTTCTACACAAGCGACATATCTTTTGCTATCCGACCTCCCACACCTCTCGCAGATATTTTCTGTTTCTTCCTCGGCTCTTGGTAAGGACTTTCAAACTACGTAAATCTAACGACCTTGGAAATGGGTTGCTTTTTTTCTTTTAAAATGGGTACTACACAGATACTCCTCTGTAACAAAAATAGATTCACGTATCTTATTCAGATGACAAAAGAAGAAATTCATTTCCATTTAATGTAATTCCCGAGGTATTTACAGGCTTTCAGTGAAACCAGAAAAGACTAGCATCGTTGTATTGTTTGAGTTTAATAAGAACTATCTAGATGTAAGGAATGAAAATATTTGTGATTTTTTTAATTTTATGAAAAATCTTATCAAGGCTATAATTTACAAATTATTTCATTTTTCATTAGAAAAATGTAACAGAAACACATAAAAGTCATCTAATCGATATTGATATTATAAATGCAAAAGTGTGTTTGTCCTTCAGATTTTCACACCTAAAATGCTGCACCAGTTTTGATAAAATTTTGTGTGGAGATAGCGTTACGTTGGAGGAAGGACACAGGCTACATGTTAAAAAATTATAAAGTTTCCAGTCTTATGTACACGTTGTATAATATACAGCTACTTCAATAACATGACGCATGGATGTGCACTGCTGGCCACACCTCTTCATATGTCCTGCCTGGCGGCGACTGGTGAGCATGTAGCCGTGTTGTGCTTACAGCAGTTATGGTGGAGGGAGAATGAGTACGCATCATAAGCTATGCTCATCCGAACAGGCAGACAGGTGGGGACAGCTGATTACTCAGTATCACTAATCATAACAAAACTACTGACATGTGAGTGCAGCTGCTGGTAACAGCTAGTTCTAATTACTGATGTGTTAAACGAAAGACTGTGGAAGTTGTACATTAGACACTAGAATGTAGTTAAATTGTATGAAATTTTCCATGAACGTTGTTGAAAGTAGATAAAAAAATTGTTGTGTATGTGACTGAAAAAGACTGTATAAATTTGTGTGTGATACAAAAGGGAAATAATGCAGGGGATCTAGATTCGCCTACTGGTGACATCACTAGTTAATCGGACATGCCTGACATTGATATGGCATCAACTAAAACATTCATGCGACGCTCTAAACCATGTGAGATTTATTATTTATTTATCTAAAAACATAACAATTTTTTGTGATTATACATACAGGGTTAATAGTAATGTGAATGACATGGCTCATTTACGGACCCATATTTTTATGGAATGGTTTTACCTCTCTTGTCAGTTACTTTTCCCCATGCCTCTGGCGGCACGGTAGCTTAGCGTCCCGAGTGGTTGCTGGTGTCGCATAGGCCTTGAACTGGCCCTGTATGCACCCCACATAAACAAAAATAAACTTGGAAATAGCTTAGATTATCATACAAACTCCGTCAACAAGCAAAGAACCTGACAATAACAGAACGTAACAACCCATGTCTCGCTCCATCTAAATCGTTCACGGAACTCTCGCCAAATGGGGTCACTTATGTTACCATACTCTAGTGAACTCTGGCGACACATTCAACAACTTCGCAAGTATTTGCAACAGTGACAGAATTTCCATTGCCACAAACAAAAAAGTGCCTTTCCACCATCAAAACATTTATATTAAACGTAGATTAACCACCCATGAAAGCCTATTTGAGAATATACAGGGGAAAAAAGGTGAAGGTCTGCTGATATCCTTGCGTTATAAGCAGTGGAAAGAGAAAACCATACGGTTGTCATTAGAAGTCCTCTAGACTCAGCCTATTGAGCCTTCTGGGAGCGTTTATAGATGTGTACTCTGTATAAAGTACACCGCCAAACGTCTCCTACATGGAGGCAAGCAAAATTTCAAGAATCAGCCAGTTTCTGAAGCAGCCGTAAGTCTAACACTGTTTAGTGAACATCACAATGGGACTAACAGTTATACAAAAAATTCACTGTCATTGTGTAAAGCCAAATGGAAATGATCGAAATGCCTCCTGAAAATTATAATTCTTTAACAGATGAAAAATACATTTCAATATGGGTTTTGTGGCGTTTCGGACTCAGAGCACTTGATCACAAGCCACGACTGGTCTCTCTGATGACAAACAGAGTGCATCTACACTCGTACATTAGCGAATCATCTTTCGCAGTAGCCACTGGAGGAGAATGTTTATTAACAAAATAATCCAACATCATCAACAGACAGTACTCTGTTGGACCATTTCACAGTAAAAGATGATGAGAGAAACTGAAGGATCACAGGTATCACGTCTACCAACTTTAACCCTCCAATACCGATTCCTTAAAGAATCGAATTCCTATGTATAAAGAACCTTCAAACGTCTGAATACTTTAGAAATGAGTTAACGTGCTAAATATTTGACTTTAAGCGTGGAAAAACTTTATGTGTGAACGCTAAAAACATTCAGTGGTGCATGCGGATACTGTCTGTAAAATGTGTTGCGAACAGAGTTACTAATAAATAAATATTAAATTGAAACATCATAACAGATGTTAAAGTTTTACTGCATGAACTGCGAAAATGTGGTAAGTGCTAAAGTTGTTTCTCTTCAATATCTTACGGGATAGTGTCAATGACTCATAAGACACTGATCGTGTTATTACTATCTGCAAATCGGGGCCGTGGTAGTCTAACAGACAGAGAGCTAGGTTCCACACCTGATGGCCAACTATCAAATGAGTACCGGAGATCTTTCTGGGGATAAAATAGTGCCGTGAAGACAGGTCCTCCGCCTTCCCCTTTTAGAAACCACGGCAAGGAAAGTATGTACTCTACCTACAGTCAGGCCAGCACCAGCGTCACAATCTGCGCGCTACAGACTTTATATGAAGGGCTTATTTCAATAGTGGTACAAGTCCATCACCTCCACTTTTCTGCCTATAATGCTTATGAAATTAACGGTCCAAACAAATAGAAAGAAAGGCTCATCTCTAGCATCTCTGGTATCTCAACTGCAGATTTTTCAGCGCTCATTTAACTTTAGGTCTCTGTATCTCAAAATGAACAAAAATGGACTTGTACCACTATTGAAATAAGCCCTTCATATGTGAGTCAGTTTGTATCCATGTTGCAATGTCAACTGTAAAGACTTGACCTCATGTTTTAAGGAGGAAAGAGCACAACTGAAAGATATCAGCCCCAACAATAGATGTGGAGCAAAAATTTATGATAGTATGCAATTATGAACTTCTGAAAGTATAACTTTTAAATTTTCGCCTTCACCAGCTGTTTGTCGGTCGCCCCACCCCACTGCAGACGCTTAACGGTCGAGTTCTTTACAGCGGAGTGACGTCCAGAGCTTTGCTGTTCGCGAGATGTTGAAGGCAACGAAAGAGGGCGAAGTGGACATATCCGTACAATTTGTTTCGAACTCTTGTTCGAGTATACGGAGAGGGTCAGAAAAATTTAGACACTCTTTGGTACTCAATATTAATGGAACAAAATGCCATAGCCTTACAATTCTTCCACGGGGGAAAGTTAAATGGCTCTGAGAACTATTGGACTTAACTTCTGAGGTCATCAATCCCCTAGAACTTAGAACTACTTAAACCTAACTAACCTAAGGACAGCACACACATCCATGTCCGAGGCAGGATTCGAACCTGTGACCGTAGTGGTCGCGCGATTCCAGACTGAAGCGCTTAGAACCGCTCGGCCGCTCCGTCCGGCGGGGGAAAGTTTAGAATAACCCCAATCAGCAGCCAAAAAACGTCAATGCTGCTGAATTGTTGGCTGAAATACAACTGTCAGTGTTGCTGGTGTGATAGCCGTACAGCACTCCTCAATGGTTCCTCGTAGCTCGTTCAGTGCAGCTAGCTTCTGTTGATAAACATCATTTTTCAAAGTCCCGTATAGGTGGAAATCAATAGGTGTAGGGTTTGGAGACTGTGGCTGGTACTCAACAATTTCTCTTTGAACAGGCAGATGTTCATCCAAATATACTCTGACATCTATGTGGTTTTAAGGTGGAACACAATCTTGTTATAGGTAAAATCTTTCATTTCCAAACACCTCTCGGATGGCACGTAAAATCGATGTTTGCAGCATACGAAGACACAAATCACCAGTTACACCACTTTCAAAGAAGAATGGGCCAATCAAATCACACGGGGACAGACCACACCGCGTATTAGCACTCGATAGTTCAACATGTTTGTCCACATGTACGTGAGGATCTTCAGGAGCCCAGTACACGCAGCTGAAGCGGTTTACAGTACCGTTCAGTTTGAACTGCGCCTCCTCAGACCAGATAAACCCCCCTGCAAACGAAATGAAATGAAAATTAAATCAAGACCCTCAGCTGCCGACAGGCGTTGATATACATCGACGGGGGCAGTTGAAAATCTGTGCCCCACCTAGGACTCGAACCCGGGACCTCCTGCTTACATGGCAGACGCTCTATACATCTGAGCCACCGAGTGAACACAGTATAGTGCGACTGCAGGAATTTATCCCTTGCACGCTCCCGGTGAGACCCACATTCCCAACTTCATGTCCAAACACTACATTCGTAGTGCGCCTGCCTATTACTCTCAGTACTCGCGGCAGACAATCTCACCGAGTCCCGTAAGCAGGAGATCCCGGATTCGAAGCCCGGTCAATGACCACATTTTCAATTGTCCCCGTTGATGTATTTCAATGCCTGTCTACAGCTTATTGTCTTCATTCAATTACCATTTCAGTCTAGAGAGCTGCACGGTCATCGAAGGTTTCCGTTCTTTCGGTCATGTTCGAAAGAACAGATATCATCTTCATATACACTCCTGGAAATTGAAATAAGAACACCGTGAATTCATTGTCCCAGGAAGGGGAAACTTTATTGACGCATTCCTGGGATCAGATACATCACATGATCACACTGACAGAACCACAGGCACATAGACACAGGCAACAGAGCATTCACAATGTCGGCACTAGTACAGTGTATATCCACCTTTCGCAGCAATGCAGGCTGCTATTCTCTCATGGAGACGATCGTAGAGATGCTGGATGTAGTCCTGTGTAACGGCTTGCCATGCCATTTCCACCTGGCGCCTCAGTTGGACCAGCGTTCGTGCTGGACGTGCAGACCGCGTGAGACGACGTTTCATCCAGTCCCAAACATGCTCAATGGGGGACACATCCGGAGATCTTGCTGGCCAGGGTAGTTGACTTACACCCTCTAGAGCACGTTGGGTGGCACGGGATACATGCGGACGTGCATTGTCCTGTTGGAACAGCAAGTTCCCTTGCCGGTCTAGGAATGGTAGAACGATGGGTTCGATGACGGGTTGGATGTACCGTGCACTATTCAGTGTCACCTCGACGATCACCAGAGGTGTACGGCCAGTGTAGGAGATCGCTCCCCACACCATAATGCCGGGTGTTGGCCCTGTGTGCCTCGGTCGTATGCAGTCCTGATTGTGGCGCTCACCTGCACGGCGCCAAACACGCATACGATCATCATTGGCACCAAGGCAGAAGCGACTCTCATCGCTGAAGACGACACGTCTCCATTCGTCCCTCCATTCACGCCTGTCGCAACACCACTGGAGGCGGGCTGCACGATGTTGGGGCGTGAGCGGAAAACGGCGTAACGGTGTGCGGGACCGAAGCCCAGCTTCATGGAGACGGTTGCGAATGGTCCTCGCTGATACCCCAAGAGCAACAGTGTCCCTAATTTGCTGGGAAGTGGCGGTGCGGTCCCCTACGGCATTGCGTAGAATCCTACGGTCTTGGCGTGCATCCGTGCGTCGCTGCTGTCCCAGGTCGACGGGCACGTGCACCTTCCGCCGACCACTGGCGACAACATCGATGTACTGTGGAGACCTCACGCCCCACGTGTTGAGCAATTCGGCGGTACGTCCACCCGGCCTCCCGCATTCCCACTATACGCCCTCGCTCAAAGTCCGTCAAATGCACATACGGTTCACGTCCACGCTGTCGCGGCATGCTACCAGTGTTAAAGACTGCGATGGAGGTCCGTATGCCACGGCAAACTGGCTGACACTGACGACGGCGGTGCACAAATGCTGCGCAGCTAGCGCCATTCGACGGCCAACACCGCGGTTCCTGGTGTGTCCGCTGTGCCGTGCGTGTGATCATTGCTTGTACAGCCCTCTCGCAGTGTCCGGAGCAAGTATGGTGGGTCTGACACACCGGTGTCAATGTGTTCTTTTTTCCATTTCCAGGAGTGTAGTTTAGGCTAACCGGTAATTGACCTTAGTCTGTGCTGATGCAGACGCATTGTCCGAACTCTTACGGAACTCGCTAAGATTGTCTGCCCAAGTAATGAGTGTAATGAGCAGGTGCACTACGGACGTAGTGTGGACATTAAGTTGGGAATGTAGGTCTCACGAGGAGCATGCAAGGGATAAATCTCTCCAGTAGCACTCAGATGGATAGAATGTCAGCCATGTAAGCAGGAGATCCCGCGTTCGAGTCCTGGTCGAGGCACAGATTTTTACCTGCCCCCGTTAATGTATATCAAGGCCTATCGGCAGATTATGGTCATGATTTAATTATCATTCCATTCTAGAGAGCTGCACGGTCACCGATGGCGTCCGTTCTTTCGAACATGTCCGAAAGAACAGTTACCATCATCATATATCCCTGTAAACCGTTCATCCTCGCGAAGCATACTTTCAAACCACTCCACACTTCGGTCGTCTTCGTTCGCAGCGTGCAGCGACATTGGAACGTATGATTCTAACTTTGCAGCCTTCAGATTTCATCGTACGCTTGACTGGCTTACCCCGCTTTCACGTGCTTCCTGCTTCACAGATTTTTGAGGTGACCTAGTAAAATATTGCAACACAGCAGCGCTGGAAGCTCGACATGTTGATATTTTTATGCAGCCAGACCTTTCCTCATGCGTATCCTGAACAGTACGGTCATCTTCAAATTTATCCCGAATACGATACATTGATCACTTGTTGGTGGCTGAGTTCAATATACATTACGCCATTGCCTTTGTGTCTCCATCATGTTTTCGTATTTCCAGTAGCACTTCAGTAGGGCCTTGGGGTGCTCAAATGGCAATCATATTTCATTCATTGCTTCGAGGTGTACTGTCTGTGTTAATGCATATCGATAAAAGGAGTGTGGCACTAAACTAATCTGGGACCGCTTTATCAAATGACCACATAAAATCCCGCTTTGAAAATAATTTTGTTTATAATGAGAAACAAACCGACGATATCCATCGACATTGGGCGCCGCAAGAAAGATGTGATGAGTTTAGGCTGACTCCAATTACAAAATTCAAAAACAAAATTACAAACATCTGCTGAAACACCAGACAAAATCCGCCTGACGGCTCTTCGGAGAAACACCTTGTATTTATTTTGCAAAAATTCTTTAGTTAGTTAAGTTTAAGAAACTGAAAAATTGTTATGATATAAAGTTAACGATTTTAGATTCACAATTTAATTCCTCAGTTTCCAAATTTCCTTCATCCTTTTAGAGTGTTGTTCCCTTTCTTATTGAGTCCACTTTCATCTAGTTATTTTCTTTCTCTCCTGAAATTCTGCCTTTTGAACTGCCTTTCTGAAATGTGTTCTGTTTTCTATTGTATCTATTGAAATTATTATAAGATTAAACAACCAGAGGTAGACGAGAGTTTCAAAAAGAGCACAAGGCACCTATTTACTGAAATAGACGAAAGAAACAAAATATGAATGTGTATCTCTGACAGACGGTGTAGTGAAGGCAAAGAGACAAACACCCTTAAGAAACCTTGGTTAATGCACTAGATATTGAAAGTAATTGAGGAAAGTGAAACTCAAAATGCAGCAAGTAATCTAGAAATGAGAGGAAGTGTTAAATGACAAAGTAGAAATGCTAGATAAAAATATCAAATCGATAGAAGTATGCATTACTATAAGAAAGATAGATAGTATCAATATGAAAATGAAATAAACCTTCGTAAGAAAGAGGAACAGCTGTCTGAATTACAAAAGCTCAAATGGCAAACTAGTACTACCCAAGGGAGGAAAGTCTGAAACGAGGACGCCGTACATAGAAAGGCTATACAAAAAAAACTAACTTGAAGACAATATTATGGAAGGAGTACTAGATGTTGACGAAGATGGAAAATACGGTACTGCGTCGAGCGGCTGCTCATAAGCCACACATCGCACCGGTAAATGCTAAAAGACACCCTGCTTGGTGTAAGGAGCGTAAACATTGGACGATTGAACAGTGGAAAAACGTTGTGCGCAGTGACGAATCATGATACACAACGTGGTGATCCGGTGGCAGGGTGTGGGTATGGCGAATGCCCGGTGAACGCCATCTGCGAGCGTGTGTAGTGCCAACAGTAAAATTCGTAGGCGGTGGTGTTATGGTGTGGCCGTGTTTTTCATGGAGGGGGCTTGCTCCCCTTGTTGTTTAGCGTGACAATATCACAGCACAGGCATACACTGATATTTTAATGACCTTCTTGCTTCCCTCTGTTGAAGAGCAATTCAGGGATGGCGAATGCATCTTTCAACACGATCTAGCATCTGTTTATAATGCACAGCCTGTGCTGGAGTGGTTACACGACAATAACACCCCTGTAATGGACTGTCCTGCACAGAGTTCTGACATGAATTCTATAGAACACCAATGGGATGTTTTGGAATGCCGACTGCGTGCCAGGCCTCACTGAGCGACATCGATACTTCTCCTCACTGCAGCACTCCGTGAAGGATGGGCTGCCATTCTCAAACAAATCTTCCACTACCTGACTGAACGTATGCCTGCCAGAGTGGAAGCTGTCATAAAGGCTAAGGGTGGGTTGACACCATGTTGAATTCCAGCATTACCGACAGAGGGCACCACGAAATTGTAAGTCATTTTCAACCAGATGTCCGGATACTTTTGATCACATAGTGTACCTTTCTACGTTGTTTTACCTTTTCAGCTCAGGGTCCGTTCTTAGCCCATGACATATGAAAACATTTCTACAAGTATTCCTTGTATCAACAACGCCACGTTTGAACCAGGTAACCAAAATCGGAACTAACTTTTTTCAAGCGTAAATAGTTCCACATTAACTTCTTACAATATCTACAAAGTTTCACTGCCATACAATAATAGCAGCGCTCACTGGAAGTCTGAGTGGTGCTGCACATTAATTATAACCACTCAGTACTTGGAATGGTACGTGAACAGGATGGATGGCGTCTGAAAAACAGATTATACAATGGACATCAACATAAGTGAAATAAGGGTAGGGGCCAAAGATGAATTAGCCATTGCAAAGGGAATTGTAGTAGAAAACGAGACATTAAAAGTAGAAATGTAGTGGATGAATGTTGAAGTTGTGACAGAAAAGTAACTGACGGTCAAAGTAGGGAAGAAACACAGTATAACAGAAAGAAAAGCATTTCTAAAACTGAGAAATTTGTTAACATAGAGTCTTAGGAACCGCTCTCTGAAGTCATTTGCTTTTAGTGCAGCCTTGTACAGAAGTAAAAAGTTTAATCACAACTATTTCTGGTAATCGAACGAATTTTGAAAAATATTCCTACCAAAGAATGCTGTACATTAGATGGATAGATCGAATAACTAATGAGTAGATACTGAACGTAATTGGTAAAAAGAAATATGTGTCATCACCTGACTAACAGAAAGTATCGATTGAGAGAATACATCCTGAGTCACGAAGAAACCATCAGTTTGGTTAGTTTTTTACATCGTGTGCCACAACCACAGATGGAAAAAGGAAGTGCCATTTAGTCAAATTGGTAATCGAGAGGAATATAGGGGTAAAAATGTACAGGAATACCAAGCCGAAAATGGAGGTATGTTGCAACTGTTCGCAGAGATGAGGAGGCTCAAGAACTTCAACAAACCGGACTGAAGACAGCAGTAAAATGAACAACAACTTGTGTGAGTACATCAAGCTAAACCCGATATCCGTTGTTATTATTTCTACACAGTTGTCATCCATCTTGAGATCCAGCCACTTGGCTCTGAGAAAAGATAGATTGGTGAGATGATGTTCGGAAGGTTGTAGTCAGGAGATGTAGCCTTACCATAACACTTGATATTTTCCACAATGCCATAATCATGCTGCCTAAAATGACCTATAAGACAGGAAATGATCTATGAAAGTAATTGCTTATGGTTCGACTAATTATTGCAGTGAGACTCGTTTGTGATGTTGGTGATCCGGATGGAAATCACTCCTTCTGTACAGTATGAAAACATTCCACTAAATGCAGAATACTGAGTTTACAACTTCCGTGACCTAGTTAACCACAGTGCATGAAATGGATTGTGCTCCATTACGAAAAACATTATTGTACAGATGTTCTTACTAGCGTGTATAATTAATATGTTTAACGTTCTTCCCTTACTGTAAGTGGTATGTGTACCAAATTTGGTTGAAATCGATCCATTGGTTTAGGAGGAGAATTGGAACATACACACGTACATACGTATAGATTTGGCATTTATTTAACGAACACATAGTCACCTCACATAATTTACAGTTACCATTATTGTTTTCAGCATTTTTCTTCTGAGTAGAGGGTCGGAAGGCTGTAGTCGCCAGTCATCTGAGTGGTTCGATGAGATAGACCAAAACTATCCCAGCTGTGCCAACCTCTTCGTCACAGAGGAGCACTTGCATCCAGTGTCCTGAATTATTTGTTGAATGTGTTCCAATTCGTGTCTTGTCCTATAGTTTTTACCCTTTTCAGCTTCCTCTAGTACAATGACTCTATTACCTGATTACTTAACACATCAGGTTCTAACATTCTGTGCCGTCTTCTTCTCAGTGTTCTCCACACATTCCTTTCCTCACCAATTCTACGGAGAACATTCTCATTCCACATTGAACCGGTCCACACAATTTTTCAGAATCCTTCTACAACACCACATCATAAACCAGTCGAATCCCTTTTTCTGCAGTTCTCCCATAGTTCATGATTCACCACCAGACCATGCTGTGCTCCAAACGTACATTCTCATAAATTTCTTCCTGTGTTTGACCTGAGTACACTTACTTTAGCTAGGAATGTGTTAGTCCCATATACTGTAGCGTCTTTTATGTTCTCCTTGCTACACCCTTCATGTATTGTTTTGCTTACAACGTAGCAAAATTCCTTCATTCACTTCGTCTATTTCATGCTTCATAATTTCAGTTTTAAGTTTCTTGCTATTCACATTTCATTCTCGTGTTTTTTAGGTTTACGCTCAATACAAATTCTATTCTTATCATACAGTTCATTCCGCATATTCTACAGTTTCTACAATTCTTCCTCATTTCCGCTCACAGCTCGAATATCAAGAGTGAATCTCATTGATATCATTTCACCCTGAATTTTAATCCCACTCCTGAACCTTTATTTTATTTCTGTCATTGCTTTGTCAAAGAACAGACTGAACAGTAGTGGAGAGAACTGCATCCCTGTCTTAGACTCTTTTTTAATTCCAGCGCTTCTTTCATTTCTTTCATCCTTTAGTTCCGTATTGGTTCCTGGACGTATTGAGAATTACCTGTCATTCCCTATAGCTTATGCCTCTATGGGATTGATGTTATAGCCAAGCAGTGGAGGTCATACCTAACCAAAAGAATACAGGAAGTTGTACGTAGGAATTCAACGACTGTATTCAGGGAAGATTCCTCTGACTGTGGAAAAATCGTATATAGATTTCCCCAAAGCTCAGTCTTAGGTCTGCCGTTGTTCCTTACGTACGCAAACGATCTTCCGTGTAATATAAAACAAGCACAATTAGTTCTTTTTGAGGAATAGTGCTGGTATTGCAATCAATCCACGCAAACGTACAGAAATAGAAGAAACTGTAAATAACGTTCTTGACAGTGTCGTTGAATGGTTTCCTACGAATACTCTCACTCCTAAATTTTAAAAGACACATCGTATTTTTTTCTGCACATCTGGATGTAATACACCAATGATAAGTGTAACACACAGTGAGGAAATAATAAGTAGGGTGATAGCGTAAAATTTTTGGGTGTCGGTATGGTAGCAATTTAAACTAGCAAAAAACATCTTTTGGATCTCCTAAAACAACTCAATTCAGCTACATTTACAATTGAATTAATTGCAGATTTTGGGGAAAGACAAATCAGTAAGTTGACATATTCTTCATTTTATCATCCAATAATGTCACATGGAATAAACTTCTGGTGTAACTCATTTTTAAGAAAGAAAGTTTTCACTGCTCAGAAACCTGCTGTAAGCATAATCTGTGGTGCTGACCACGATCATCTTAGTGACATTTGTTTAAAGATTTGGACGTTCTGATTGGTGCTTCACGGTATATTTATTCCCTCATGAAATTTGTTCTAAATAATTCACTGCAGTTCAAAATGAACAATACTATACATATTTAGAATACCAAAAGAAAAAATGACATTAATTATTCACATTAAGGTGGTCTTTAGCACAAAAATGGGTGCACAATGGCGAAAATAAAATTTTTGATCAGTTACCCAGTGATCTAAAATGTCTGACAGACAGGAAAGAAAAAAGGTTTCTTCTTGACAGCTCTTACTATTCCGTAAAGAATTGCTATTATTGTAACGTGTAATAGATGGTGGGTAGGGATTACTGACTCATCTATGTATACTGAATAATAATAATAAATTTATTTTATAAATTATTTTGGGCCGTAAATGTAAAATGAGTTGTTACACTTCATTACGATAATTGCGCAATTGCCCCATGAAACATGAAACTAACTAATTAACTAACTTATTTTTTAATATCAAGCATCTTGTACCATTTTATGTTGTCGAATCCTTTTTTTACGTCGAGAAATTCTATGACAAAGCCTTGATTTTTCTGAAGTCTTACGTTATGAAGTGCGACGTCAGAACTGCCCCTATAGTGCCTCTACCTCTTCTAAAGCTAAATTTATCGCAGTCAAACAAACACTTAATTTTCTTTTCCGTTCTTCTACATATTATTCTTACGAGAATAACGGATACTTCAGTTCCTAAGCTGATTATCGGATGCTTCTTTCTGTCTTCGGGATTGTGTGTACTACATTTTTTTCTGAAAGTCTTCTAGTATGTCAGTTGACTTATAGACTCTACACATTCAGTTAAATAATCATTTGATTAACACTTCAGCAAATTATTGTAGATATTAAAAAAAATTCTATCACTTTTGCTTTATGTTACTGCAAGTCTTCCAAAGCTCTCTCGGACTCTGACTCTAATATTAGATGTCCAATGTGTCCCAAATCGACAGAAATTTATTATTCTATAAAATCAGCAAACAATTAATTCCCCTCGAAGAGACCTCTTTCCACGTATCCGCTCTCTCCTGTAGCTTCAGTACTGGAGTTCCTTTTGCATTATTTACTTCACAAAAGGTTCCTTTGACATCTATACATGTTGAATCCGATCTTCCAACGAAAGTTTCATCTAAGATATCCACTATGTTCTGCAGGTTTCCAAGCACCCATGCACTTCCTTGATTTCATTTCTAATTAAATTGTAGCATTAATGTTAAATTGTAGCATTAATGGACAAAAACTTACATAATTCAACCAACACACTTTTTTACACATACGTATTCCGACACATACACTCTCACATCAGAGTTCTTAGTCTTGCACGTGTTAGGAATATATCATAACAAAGATTTTTTCCGTTTTCCAAAATAACTATTGGTTCTTAGGAACATTCACTAGCAGTTACGATTATGCAACTAATAGTTCACAGTGACCGGAGTTAAAACAGTAGGTGTCTGAAGTTTTTCGACCTCTATGAATTCAGAGTTGGTAACTTAGTGGTCAACAAAAAATTTAAAGACAGTGCAGCTTGATACTGTAGACATCCACCAGAAAAACCTATTACCTTTGTGAGAATACTGTATGTTGTTCATCCTCCATGTTCTTATCCTTTGTCCATGTAAGTGTTAGAGGATTTTTTCTCTGTAGTGCTTTTAATAGAATCTCTTCCACGAATACAACCTGGGGCAACCGAAGATGAAGATTAAGTTTGTAACTCTCGTAGAATTATCAGCAATCGCATAAGTAACATTCAACAAAATTCTGTAACCCCCATTTTTATCCCTCTATAGGAAACGTTAGCGGCAATTTCAGCACATATTATGCTGAGTCTTCTATCAAGCAGTTCATATATTATGCAAAAGGAGTAGACGGAGGTAAATCAGCGATAAATATGAGTTTGTTGAAAATATTCGTTGAGAAGTGTCAGAAAATGAATTGACAAATAATATTCTACAATGTACTTGAGACTTCCTGGCAGATTAAAACTGTGTGCCCGACCGAGACCAGAACTCGGGACCTTTGCCTTTCGCGGGCAAGTGCTGTACCATCTGAGCTACCGAAGCACGACTCACGCCCGGTCCTCACATCCTTACTTCTGCCAGTATTTCGTCTCCTACCTTCCAAACTTTACAGAAGCCCGCGAAGGCAAAGGTCAGGTGTTCGGGTATCGGTCGGGCACACAGTTTTAATCTGCCAGGAAGTTTCATATCAGCGCACACTCGGCTGCAGAGTGAAAATCTCATTCTACAATATACTTGTCATTTTTTAATGTAATACCTTTGAACACCAATGCAGGAGGTAAATGCTTACTCGTCAGATAAATATCTTTTACAGCTTCCACTTTCGTGCTTTTCTGGGTGTCATTATCCTTCCAACTGGCTGGGATATGTTAGGATTACACAGTTCGTCTCAGATAGGGAATAACTGTGAACATCTTTACTATTTGTATAAACTGTTCCCGGTGCACCTTTTGCGTTAATTCACTGTGAAAATTCGAGGTTTCGATATTAACCACCGTCGTTTTTGTGAATAGAGAAAACGAGTGTCGGAGATGTAAAGGAGACACACAGATGTAATGGATGGAGTAGCACCCGCTGTCACTACAGATTACATTGTCGTCAACAACGTAATGTCATTCATAGCGTCTTTGGTGTATTGTGATAGCTAGTCGCAGTGACCACTACATCTTATGCATTTTCGTGAATCCCTTACTTCTTCAACAGCTAGTTGCTTTCTTGGCAAAGTGAGTGCTGATTGTTGTCGAAAGTTTGGATTCTAACAGTTAATTAGCGCTTGAGGCACGCAGAAAGCATTTAATATAGTAAATCTGTTGTCATACCTTAATTATTTGATATAGATGGCATAGTAAACCAAACTACTATAGATATTGATTCCTACTCAACTGCGTAACGGGAATACCATTATCAATGCTAGAACACCCACACCAACTTCAGTTTTGAAAAAAGCAGTGTGGATGGCGTTTTATTTAAGTGTCGTCTTCAGATTTGAAACGAAAGTAAAGAAATGTTTCTTCTGTCAGCGTCGGCTGCTGTGCGTTGTAACAACTCAAACAACGACTTTGTCTCAGTGATGATGTAATACCTGTTCAGAAATGTTGAAGAGTGAATGCTCTCTTTGAAGTTATTCTTTGTGTGCCTTTGACTCCAGGAGAGCTAGGAGAAAAGTGGACACGGCCGCATCAAAGTACTACATGTTGCCCTCAAACATACGATTCAAATGTTCTGGCTAGTCCGACATGATCTGAGGGTATACCATAGAGGGGCATTTCGTTGCTGATTTCTACACCTGGTGCGTAGGGTTCCTGCTGAACGCAGCGGATCAAAGGCCGCACAGTGGCTGCAGCAGACTCGTGCTGACAATAGCGAAGCCGGGCGGCCGGACTGCTTACCTTGCCGCCAGCAGCCGCCGGCTTGTGCGTGCGTAGAGCACACCCTGTCTGCTAAAGAAAATAACGAGTATACCAACCACAATAATCTCTACTGAGTATCTCAGGAACATGGTCTACAATTCAGAGTTGGCTTCGTCAAGGGCATCAAACTTCGAGTAGTGAAAGAAAGGCTGGCTTGGGGCGGAAAGAGTATATCAACACAGTGCTAAAACGTGTTCGGTACGAGGGTCAAGTGATGAGCTACCAGCCTGGCTGTCAAACAACGTGAATACTTTTGTCAAAAAGCATTCACTTTTATACGAAATTCTCTTTCAGAACAGAGCACTTAGTCCATTTTTTTCCCCCGGTGAGTAGGTTCTTCCCTAGAAATGCATTCTGAAGAATGGCAAATTATCGATTTACAGGTACGATTAGTGCTTATTTCGACACTAATTTTGGATCACAAATTTCCTTTGACGTAGGAATATTTGAAAACCACAGGTTTCAGTCGCTGGTAAACACGGTGTACAGTTCCCTTCTTGTTGTGTAGCTATCGACAGTTATTGTTTTTCAATTAATTACGTTCATCATAACAGACGTATTTTCGAAAGCCAGATGTTGTCTACATAATGGTTCAAATGGCTCTGAGCACTATGGGACTTAACTTCTGACCGAGCGAGGTGGCGCAGTGGTTAGCACACTGGCTGGACTCGCATTCGGGAGGACGACGGTTCAATCCCGTCTCCAGCCATCCTGATTTAGGTTTTCCGTGATTTCCCTAAATCGTTTCAGGCAAATGCCGGGATGGTTCCTCTGAAAGGGCACGGCCGATTTCCTTCCCAATCCTTCCCTAACCGGAGCTTGCGCTCCGTCTCTAATGACCTCGTTGTCGACTGGACGTTAAACACTAACCACCACCACCACCACTTAACTTCTGAGGCCATCAGTCCCCTATAACTTAGAACTACTTAAAGCTAACTAACCTAAGGACATCACACACATCCATGCCCGAGGCAGGATTCGAACCTGCGACCGTAGTGTGTGTACATAATGACTAAAATAACTAAATTATGTTACTAGTTACGTTTTTCCATGTGTAATTTATTCCCCTAGGTTTCGCCAAGCGCTGAACACACTCACCACAGCAGCGCGGGATTAGCCGTGAAGTCTACGGCGCTGCATTCATGGACAGTGCGGTTGGTCCGGCGGAGGTTCGAGTCCTCCCTCGGGCATGGGTGTGTGTGTTTGTCCGTAGGATAATTTAGGTTAAGTAGTGTGTAAGCTTAGGGACTGATGACCTTAGCAGTTAAGTCCCATAAGATTTCGCACACATTTGAACATTTTTGAACACCCACCACAGAACTCCTCGAACATCCGGCAAATCGTGCAGTTCCCGAAATGCACGTGAGAAGCCTTCGGGTATTCACAATCTGCCCTCTGTCAAACTCAGATACATCGCGCATCTTACCCAATCTACACATGGACAGCACGCTCATTGCTACTACAAGCACCGTGCGTGTGTCTGACTAGCAATCATTCCTCGCCAGATGATGCTGCTGTTGCCTGGACGGGTTTATATCGACAGCAGGTGACCATAATGTTCTGGTTGATCAATGTAAGCAAATACACAAAAATATATGTAAACAAATCACATCCAAAAGCTACGTAAAATTCTATAGTACTGAAACACGTAATAAATTATCTAAATGGGTTTTGCTACGCATGTAAGACCGTAACTGGTGCAGTAACTTTATTATTTTAAATCATTATTTGTCCACGTTTTCCAAGGCACTCACTGAACATGACTAAGGGCAAAGCGAGAGTAACGGAGCGTTGTGAAGTATGTCAGATGATGCAGAGGGCAGTTAGGAAAGAGTCACTAAAATCAGTAAACGAATTTTGCTATTTAGGACGCAAAATAACTGACAATGGCAGACGTGAAGAGAGTATAAAATTCAGCCTTGCAGTAAGAAAGAAACATTTTATGAAAAGCAAAAATGTTTTCACATCTAACATAATGTGAGTGTGTGAAGAGTTATTTCCTTAAAGTATTTGTCTGTGAGAAGCAAAAACTGTATACAAAGAGAAAAGTTTTTGCTATAGTAAACAGTTTCAGAACGAAGCAAGTTGCAATCGCTAAGCGAGTAGAACAGTTCAGAGTACAGAGCTAAACTGTAGCAAACCAGTTTTCGGACTGACCTCAACTACAACAACAATATGAAGTACTCCTTCTGCATTCAAGAAAATAATGCCACAATCTTTCTTGAAGATGAAATCGAGTTCACCAACTTAGATACTGGGTTACAGGTTTTCACGATCTGCTTTGCTTGTTATACACTATGTGATCAAAAGTATCCGGATACTTGGCTTAAACGGAGCGAGGTGGCGCAGTGGTTAGCACACTGGACTCGCACTGGGGAGGACGACGGTTCAATCCCGTCTCCGGCCATCCTGATTTAGGTTTTCCGTGATTTCCCTAAATCGTTTCAGGCAAATGCCGGGATGGTTCCTTTGAAAGGGCACGGCCGATTTCCTTCCCAATCCTTCCCTATCCCGACCTTGCGCTCCGTCTCTAATGACCTCGTCGTCGACGGACGTTAAACACTAACCACCACCATCACACCTGGCTTAAAATGACTTACAAGTTCGTGGCACCCTCCATCAGTAGTGCTGGGATTCAATATGGTGTTGGCCCACCCTTCGGCTTGATGACAGATTCCACTCTCGCAGACATACATAACGTCAGGTACTGGAAAGTTTCTTAGGGAATGATAGACTATCCTTCAAGGTGTGCTGCACTGAGGAGAGGTATCGATGTCGGTCGGTGACGCGTGGCACGAATTCCCAAAGGTGTTCCGTAGGATTCAGTTCAGGACTCTGTGCAGGCCAGTGCATTACAGGGACGTTATCGTCGTGTAACCACTCCGCTACAGCCCCTGCATTATAAAATGGCGCTCGATCGTGTTGAAAGATGCTATCACCATCCCTGAATTGCTCTTCAACAGTGGGAAGTAAGAAGGTGCTTAAAACACCTGTCCTGTGATAGTGCCACGCAAAACAACAAGGGGGGCAAGCCCCCTCCGTGAAAAACACGAACACACCATAGCACCACCGCCTCCGAAGTTTACCGTTGGAACTACACGCGCTGGCAGACGACTTTCATTGCCAATTCGCCATACCCACATCCGGCCATCGGATTGCCACATTGCTTATCATGATTCGTCACTCCATACAACGTTCTTCCACTGTTCAATCGTCCAATGTTTACGCTCCTTACACCCAGCGAGGTGTCGTTTGGCATTTACCGATTTGATATGTGGCTCATGAGCTCAACCATGAAATCCAAGTTTTCTGACCTCCCGCCTTACTATCGTAGTGCTTTCAGTGGATCCTGATGCAGTTTGGAATTTGTGTTTGATGATCTGGAGAGATGTCTGCCCATTACACATTACGACCCTCTTCAAATGTCGGCAGTCTCTGTCAGTCAACAGACGAGGTCGGCCTGTACGCTGTTGTACTGTACGTGTCCCTTCACGTTTCCACTTCACTGTCACATCGGATACGGTGCACCTATGGATGTTTAGGAGTGTGGAAATCTCGCGTATAGACGCGTGACTCAAGTGACACCCAATCACTTAACTACGTTCTAAGTCCGTGAGATCCGCCAAGCCCCCCATTCCGGTCTCTCACAATGTTTACTGACTACTGAGGACGCTGATATGGAGTACCTGGCGATAGGTGCCAGCACAATGGACCTAAAATGAAAAACTTATGTTTTTGGGGGTGTCTGGATACTTTTGATCAAAAAGTGTATGTGTCTAGCATGAGTCACAGGGCCACGTTTTAGTTATAATAACCGATCGAGACAAAAATATTTTATTTGCTAAACAATGAATACACTGGGAAGAAGTTCGTTTTGTCAGTTGCTTATTGTGAGCATTCAGTCCCCTCGAACATATCTAATTCCCCATAAAAGAACGTACAATACTTTCTCTTTTGATGCACCTAAGGATCTAGCTATTTCGTGCATCTTTAATCGTTAATCATGCAGACTATTTACTAAATATCTGAAAAATGCAATATATGGCACTGTACCATCAGTTATGTGGTCAGAATTATTGGATGGCTGTCGTCGTAGATTATGTTCACATTAATCGGTAAGCTCTTTATTGGTGTATGTCGTCGCGTCCTACTTAAACCTTCAGAGACCACTTTTGCGAATACTATCTTTGTTGGATCTAGCTAGGAACTTACGATCTCACTTTTTGAGGGAGACTGATAAAACGAAACAAAGGAGCTAAATATGTTTCATCAATAACCAGAACTTAATATCTCTGTAAAGAACCTGGGTGTAAAGCTAGTATGCTCAATACGTACTTCTGTTTTCTTTATTTCGACATCATCCACGAGGACATAGTTAATTAGAATCAAGAAACAGCAATAACGAAGTTTCCAGAAAGAGATTTTCACTCTGCAGCTGAGTGTGCGCTGATATGAAACTTCCTGGCAGATTAAAATTATGTGCCCAACCGAGAGTCGAACTTGGGAATTTTGTCTTTCGCGGGCAAGTGCTCTACCATCTGAGCCACCGAAGCACGACTCACGCCCCTTCCTCACAGCTCTACTTCTGCCAGTACCTCGCCTCCTACCTTCCAAACTTTACAGAAGCTCTCCTGAGAACCTTGTACAACTAACACTCCTGGAAGAAAGGAGACTGCGGAGACATGGCTTTGCCACAGCCTGGGGGATGTTTCCAGAATGAGATTTCCACTGTGCAGCGGAGTGTGCGCTGATATGAAACTTCCTGGCAAATTAAAACTGTGTGCCCGACGGAGACTCGAACTCGGGACATTTCCCTTTCGCGGGCAAGTGCTCTACCATCTGAGCTACCGAAGCTGTGAGGACCGAGCGTGAGTCGTGCTTCGGTAGCTCAGATGGCAGAGCACTTGCTGCGAAAGGCAAAGGTCCCGAGTTCGAGTCTCTGTCACGCACACAGTTTTAACCATCCAGGAAGTTTCAATAACAAAGTTACGTAGCGGAAACCCAAAATCTCGTAACTAAAGTTAGCGTAATCGACAAATAAAAATAAATTTTCATATCTAGTGATATAAGATGTTATAGTTGCATTTTTCTCTTTCGGCATGTCACCAACAAGTTTCAGTCTTCGCACTTCCCGTGCAATAAAGCAACATTTCTGAGGTGAAGCAGAATCCGAGCTGTTCACATTTACGAGCATGAATAGGCCGTGAGTTTGTCGAAGAAACCCAACCCAACATTCATCTGAAAGGATGGAATATAACTAAGAAATGATGGATAATATTCAGGACAGGGTACTCCCCGAAATCTAAATCTATTGACTTACGTACTACTTATCATTCTCATGACCGTAAAAAAATTTCAGTCTACAATATTTCATCTATCGGTGTGTTGAGAATACAGGGACCTATTAACAATTTTCATACAGCTAAGTACTTCGACTACTACTTTGCAAACAAAAGTATATCACAGTTTGACGAAAAAAGTCATTCACCTTCTTCCGTCAGCGAAATACTTTAGAATACTCAAGGAATGATTTCGTACGTATGGCAGAACAGTATCGCACAGCAGACCATCTGTACAGGTTTCCAAAGTTCCTTCACTGTTCAACATGTGTCTCTTAGGAATGATTTCGTACGTATGGCAGAACAGTATCGCACAGCAGACCATCTGTACAGGTTTCCAAAGTTCCTTCACTGTTCAACATGTGTCTCTTTCCTTTAACATAGCAAGTCTCTATAGTTTTAGAGATCGAATTTAAGTTCCGGTGACTAAAGGATACCATTTCTCCGTAGAATATACTCGTGGAGTGCCCAGTCACTGTACTTCAGCTAAGCGACAATGTACTCTCGATGACAGGCACAGTCAGCATCTGCGCATATCACCAGCTGCCCATGTACTTGATAATTTCAAATTTGCACGATAGTACAGCTGAAATAACACAGTGATGTGTTGAAAGATATAAATCCACCATTACATCGAGAAACAGAAGACTTACATTAAAAATTTACGCCTACACTCTGCAAGCCATTTTGCGGTGTATGGCGGGTGTTCTTTGTGTGTTCCACTGTCACTTCCCTCTTCACCTCTTCCACTCACGAACAGTTCATGGGTATGACGACCACAGCGCCATATTCTGACTATTTAAAGATCTCTGTATTTGAATATGTAAGGATATCTGTTAAGACGAACAGCACGTTATATGCGAATTTAGACTTTTCAGGAGAATCTCGTGAGAGAATGACTTCCATGGTACTAGAGGGAGCTGTAGAGGTACAGTGCATAGCCTTGCATATTCGTCTCGAATATTCTCTGTTTCCTCTATCAGTCTCATCTGGTATATATTCTAGACTAATGAGCAATAATCAACTAAAGGTCCAATGAGTATTTTGTAACCTGCCGCATCTTTGGATGAACCACATTTCCTGAGCATTCTCCAAATGAAACTCAGTATCCACTAACTGAGCAATTTTTTGCCGGCCTTACAAGTTTCTTCAGGCAGTTGGCACTTTAATCTGGATTTGACAAAGTTAGTGGTATGGCAGGACTATGCCAGTGTCTTTGGAGCTTCAGTGTATTATATGCACGGTCTAACTTGGCACATTTCTGGGAGCGAAGGAATCGATGTAATTCGGGTGACTTCGGACTGATATGTCGGTGCGATGACAGGAAGTGCATCCGGCCAAACTCTATCACTTGTTTTTGAGTCATCAGTCTTTTAACTGGTATGATGTGGCCCGCCATGAATTTCTGTCCTCTTAATCTCAGAGCATCACTTGCAACCAACGACAGTTAATTGCTCTCTACACCTCGGAGGCCATGGCTGCGGTTACCTTTGACGCTGCATCTTAGACACGAGCGCCTGAGATGGTGTACTCAACGACGAACCTGGGTCCACGAATGCCAAAACGCCATTTTTTCGGATGAATCCAGGTTCTGTTTACAGCAGCATGATGGTCGCATTCGTGTTTGGCAAGATCGCGGTGAACGCACATTGGAAGCGTGTATTCGTCATCGCCATACTGGCGTATCACCCGGCGTGATGGTATAGGGTGCCATTGGTTACTCGTCTCGGTCACCTCTTGTTCACACTGACGGCACTTTGAGCAGTGGACGTTACATTTCAGATGTGTTACGACCCGCGACTCTACCCTTCATTCGATCCCTGCGAAACCCTTCATTTCAGCAGGATAATACACGACCGCATGTCGCAGGTCCTGTACTGGCCTTTCTGGATACAGAAAATGTTCGAATGCTGTCCTGGCCAGCATATTCTCCAGATCTCTCACCAATTCAAAACGTCTGGTCAATGGTGGCCGAGCAAGTGGCTCGTCACAATACGCCAGTCAGTACTCTTGATGAACTGTGGTATCGTGTTGAAGCTGCATGGGCAGCTATACCTGTATACGCCATCCAAGCTCTGTTTGACTCAATGGCCAGGCGTATCAAGGCCGTTATTAAGGCCAGAGGTGGTTGTTCTGGGTACTGATTTCTCAGTATCTATGCACCCAAATTGCGCGAAAACGTAGTCACATGTCAGTTCTAGTATAATATATTTGTCCAATGAATACCCGTTTATCATCTGCATTTCTTCTTGGTGTAGCAATTTTAATGGCCAGTATTGTATTATCGAACTATCTGTTTAACACGTCAGGGTTACGAAACACTGAACTGTTATTTACAGAAGAATGGAATAACCGGGAAAAGCCTACCTCGATCAATATCTGTTTTGGTTCCAGAAATGTAGGAATACACAATCCAGAAATGACTCTACGAGTTATCTTAGAATACAGGGTAAAGAAAGGCACACCACAGTTTATAGCATTTGCAGACTTAGAGAAGGATTTTGCAATGATGACTGGGATAAACTCTTTAAAAATCTGAAGGTAGTAGACGCCCAACACAGGGATTGTAAGCCTATAGGTAACTTGCACGGAAACCAGACTGCGCTAATATGAGTCGAAGAGCGTAAAAAGTAACCAAGAGTTGAGAAGAGAGAGAGAGACACACTGGGTTGTATCCTGTCACCGATGATAATCTGTGCCTTGAGCAAGCTGTAGAGAACAAGAAAGAAAAATTTTGAGAAAGAATTGCAGTTAACAGAGAAGGAATAAAACTCCCATGATTTGTCAATAACATTGTAATTACGCAGGGGCAGCACGCGACACTGAAAGATCAGTTGAACCCAAAGGGTGACGGAATTCAGTAGAATTAAAACAGGCAACGCAGAGGGAACTGTGTTAAGAAGTGAGACACTGAAATTAGCAAATGAGTTTTGCTATTTGGGAAGCAAAATAACTGACAGTGGCAACGCTACGAAAAATGTTGAAGATACTATGGATATTCTCGTATGCCGTAACCTGTGAGGAGAAACTGAATAGAATTGGAGAGAAAAGGAATTTGTGGCACAACTTGACTAGAAGAAAGTATCAGTTGATAGTACACGTTCTGAGATATCAAGACACCATTAATTTAGTTATTGGAGAGAAGTGTGTGTGGCGAGGGGAGGGTAAAAGTTTTCTATTGTAGATGTAAGGATGATTACAGTAAGCAGGTTCAAATGGATGCAGCTTGCAGAAATTATTCGGAGATGAAGAGACATGCGCACTGAACAACAACATCAAGTAGGCATAGCGGCAAACTTCGAACGATATCATGGATGCACTGATAAAATCGTAATACGTCAGCATACACAGAAATGTAACAGTGATTCAATGGTAGGGATGGCGGTTATCACTGAATCAACCACTTTTCGGTTATATCGGTTTTTTCCCGCTCCAGTTTAATCTCACTGTTAAAATCGCTCAAAAAAACAAGTTTTGAAATAACCGGTTTTCGGTCTTTCATTCCTATTAATTTCTTAATAAACGTAGGAATAGAACAACGAACGAAAAATTTTGAACCTCTTAGTTCCAAGATACAAAGAATCAAAAATATTATATTAAATAAGCAAATTTAAAAAAAAACTTAGTCCGTGACCATTCGCAGTTTTCCTCGAAAAATAAGTGCTTAAGAAGGAGACACCTGGCACAAAAGTAACATTTTACATATTGCATTTTTACTACCTCCCTAAACACTTTTGAACCAAAAGGAACTAATGTTTGTGTTCTATGAAGCTTCCTAACACAAATGAATTTACTTTCCACAAAATTAAATACATTTAGTATTTGTAAAACCAATTTTAAGACCTGCCGGTGTGGCCGACCTGTTCTAGGCACTTCCGTCTGAAACTGCGTGACCGCTACGGTTGCAGGTTCGAATCCTGCCTCGGGCATGGGTGTGTGTCATGTGCTTAGTTTAGTTAGGTTTAAGTAGTTCTGAATTCTAGGGGACTGATGACCTCAGATGTTAAGTCCCATAGTGCTTAGAGCCATTTGAACCATTTTTAATTTTAAGGCACAGGTAAGTTACGAAAGTAACATTATAGGTTAAGCCACATTCTATTACCTACAGGACTCACACAGTAACGTAAAGTAAATAACCATCACAAAACATTAATTAAACATCAATAAACATCAATTCTCATTCATTTACAATTATTGGGTGAAGGTCACGGTTAAAGCAGGCTCAGACATGGTAATGGGATGACTCTATAGGCCCCCTGGTTCTGCAGCTGTTGTGGCTCAGCACCTTAAGGATAATTTGGAAAATATTTCGAGTAGATTTCCCCACCATGTTACAGATCTGGGTGGAGATTTTAATTTGCCGGATATAGACTGGGAGACTCAAACGTTCATAACGGGTGGCAGGGACAAAGAATACAGTGAAATTTTTTAAAGTGCTTTATCTGAAAACTACCTTGAGCAGTTAAACAGAGAACAGACTCGTGGCGATAACATATTAGACCTTCTGGTGACAAACAGACCCGAACTATTTGAAACAGTTAACGCAGAACAGGGAATCAGCGATCATAAAGCGGTTACGGCATCGATGATTTCAGTCGTAAATAGAGATATTTAAAAATGTAGGATAATTTTTCTGTTTAGCAAAAGTGACAAAAAGCAGATTTCTGAGTACCTGACGGCTCAACACAAAAGTTTTGTCTCAAGGATCAGTGGATAAAGTTCAAAACCATCGTACAATATGCGTTAGATGAGTATGTGCCAAGCAAGATCGTAAGAGATTGAAAAGAGCCACCGTGATACAACAACCGAGTTAGAAAACTGCTGCGGAAGCAAAGGGAACTTCACAGCAAACATAAACATAGCCAAAGCGTTGCAGACAAACAAAATTTACGCCAAGCGAAATGTGGTGTGAGGAGGGCTATGCGAGAGGCGTTCAATGAATTCGAAAGTAAAGTTCTATGTACTGACTTTCCTGGAGACTAGAAATATACTCTGTAGAAATCAGCATGGGTTTCGAAAAAGACGGTCGTGAGAAACCCAGCTCGCGCTATTCGTCCACGAGACTCAGAGGGCCATAGACACGGGTTCACAGGTAGATGCCGTGTTTCTTGACTTCCGTAAGGCATTCGATACAGTTCCCCACAGTAGTTTAATGAACAAAGTAAGAACATATGGACTATCAGGCCAATTGTATGATTGGATTGAGGAGTTCCTAGGTAACAGAACGCAGCATGTCATTCTCAATGGAGAGAAGTCCTTCCGAAGTAAGAGTGATTTCAGGTGTGCCGCAGGGGAGTGTCATAGGACCTTTACTACTCACAATATACATAAATGACCTTGTCGATAACATCGGAAGTTCATTCAGGCTTTTTGCAGATGATGCTGAGGTGTATCGAGAGGTTGTAACAATGGAAAATTGTACTGAAATGCAGGAGGACCTGCAGCGAATTGACGCATGGTGCAGGTAATGGCAATTGAATCTCAATGTAGACAAGTGTAATGTGCTGCGAACACACAGAAAGAAAGGTCCTTTATCATTTAGCTACAAAATAGCAGGTCGGCAATTAGAAGCAGTTAATTCCATAAATTATCTGGGAGTACGCATTAGGAGTGATTTAAAATGGAATGATCATATAAAGTTGATTGTCGATAAAGCAGATGCCAGACCGAGATTCATTGGAAGAATTATAAGGAAATCAAATCGGAAAACAAAGGAAGTAGGTTACAGTACGCTTGTTCGCCCAGTGCTTGAATACTGCTCAGCAGTGTGGGATCCGTACCAGATAGGGTTGATAGAAGAGATAAAGAAGATCCAACGGAGAGGAGCGCGCTTCGTTACAGGATCATTTAGTAACCGCGAAAGCGTTACGGAGATGATAGATAAACTCTAGTGGAAGACTCTGCAGGAGAGACGCTCAGTAGCTCGGTACGGGCTTTTGTTAAAGTTTCGAGAACATATCTTCACCGAAGAGTCAAGCAGTAGATTGCTCCCTCCTACGTATATCTCGCGAAGAGACCATGAGGATAAAATCAGAGATATTAGAGCCCCCACAGAAACATACCGACAATCCTTTCCACGAACAATACGAGACTGGAATAGAAGGGAGAACCGATAGAGGTTCTCAGGGTACCCTCCGCCACACACCGTCAGATGGCTTGCGGAGTATGGATGTAGATGTAGATGTAGATTATATTAATTGAAATAGTAATTAATAGTACTGAAAGAATTCAGGATTTATGAGTAAATGTTCATTAAGTCAATAAAAGAGAAAAGTGATGCATATCTTAGTCCTATTCAGATTCACAATTGTGGCACACGTAAATATCCCCCCCCCCCCCCCCCCTCCTTTTGTATAGGCCACACGAGACCAACCCTTACATTCCCAACACTGAATAGACTTCGCTTTGTGACGACTGTAGCAGAAGGATCGACACATACAAGGCAGTAGCTCTCATTGTTTCTGATGATGATTCTTCGGGTTTTTTCTGCTTTCGCACTCATGGCCGGCTGCTTTTTAAATTTAGCTTCTTTTCCGCTTTTTTCACCTGGGGACGTACTCTTAGCACTTCTTCTGTAGCCAGTTTCTCTAGAGTGTCGGTCAAAATTGCAGACTTTCTCTTTTTTCTTCCTTTTCTTGTTTCTTGCCTTGGACGTGCTTTTGGTAACGGATGAACAACTCCGGGTGAAAAGGATGCGCGAACTGAAGAAGACGATTGTAAACTACTAGATCCTGCATTACAGGCTGTGACATTTGAAAATGTTTTCTCGCATATTACTACTGGATCAGGATTAGATGTCATCCCAGCTTCAGATAGGTCACTAGAAATCGCTAACGATTCTGGTAATGATATAGTTTGCTTTCCATATTCGGAAGCTTTTGCTGGGCGATCAGTGACAGAAGATGGTGCAAAATCGACTTCACTGAACGCATTCCTATTAAATGATACTGTGCCTGTGCAGTGAAAACCTGCTGCATTGTTTTTGGGAGTTACAGCAAGTGGAAGCGCTTCCCTTACAATTGAAGGGATGTCATAAATTGACATGGCCTTTCCCGGATGATTCTTGAGCCTGTTGTTAGCAAAAGCACTCATCATCTTTTCAAATGGACCATAACTGAATGGTCTAGAGTCTACATCTTGTGTGTACAGTGAGGTGGGAATGACAGCATAACAATTCCCTTCCTTTTGCAAAAATTCAGGCTTCTGATGGATATATGAGATTCATGATTTTCGAGAAACAGTAAACATTTGTGCTGAGTTGGTTTAGCTAATTTTACGAAATGGTACAAGAATAACAGAGATTCTTCCCCTTGCATCCAGCCACTCGCATTTCCTGCTCCAATGCAATCAATAGGACAGTCTTGAATAAAATGGACATGATACTCAAACGAGGGAATACAAAGAGAGATGGTGTACTGTTCCCCCGAGCGTTGATGGCAATAGCAACAGTGGCAAGAGTGCCTCCTTCAGGCTAAGTGATAGCTCCTACCTACTTTATTCCCCGTTTAGCAACAGTCGTGTTTGGTTTCTGAACAGTGGTGACACTTGTCTCGTCCATATTCCAGACGTCCATGGGCTCTAACTTTTATCTCTACATAACGCTAGCCAGGTTGTAGAAAAAGGCATTAACATTTGTTGGATTAAAGCTCGTTGCTCGAGCAAGACTTGTGGCTTGAGGTGACGAATAAACAACTGGGGATTCGTCTTCCTCAATGCTGAAAACCAGTTTGGACCAGCAGTTTGATTGTCCACACTAGTTGCTGGAACTGGTATTTGTTTGTCGTTGACAGTTCCTCAGCTAATTTACGGATATCCTGAGGGCAAAGTCAGTAAAATATTTCCTACGCTTTAATCACATATTCAGTTCCAATTTTTCTTTTTCATCAGAGAACACTCCTTTTACACTTCTATATCCAACATGAGGCATTGGTGAGCTGCTACCACTCATATGTTTCTCTTTCTTTTTAATGTACCGATGCAATGTCACATGGCATACACTGTGTTTCTTTGCTGCTGCTCTAGTACTTATAATTTGCAGTAACATCTGCAGCAGTTTGATATACAGTAGTAAGAGTTAGTGCTCTTGTAATCGTCCTAACCTGTGTTCGTGACATAATTCCCTGTAACAAAATAACTGAGTAAATAACGAGTCTGGACAGTAATAAGGTGTTTGTTCAGCACGACACTGCTACTCCTAACGTTATCATACCAAATTTACTGTTCGCTAACGAAAAAAAAGGGGGGAGTTGCAGCTAATAATACTTTCTCAGTAACGGGGACGAAAGAAACACTGTTACTTTCACCCCCAGCAGTAATGTTTCTTTTGTCCCCGACCACGCTTTTCTGTTTAATTGATATTTCAGACACAATCTACAGAAGTAATGAAAAAGTTGATAATGGTGGCATAAAACTGAAATTTTCACATAGTTAAATTATTACAGTGGACTTACCTTTACAGAGTGAAGCCACCGTTATCACCAAACTAAGAAAATTGAGAAAACGTACGTGAGACACTGAAAGCACGTTTTACTGCACCACACTCATCAGAGACTCTCGAATACTGGCCAACAATTGGTAGGCAGTTGGGAAACAGGAAGGGAATACACTGAATACTGGCCAACAATTGATAGTCAGTTGGGAAACATGAAGGGAATACACTGTTTGAATCACGTGATTTTCGGAGCTACATGCGAAGGTAGGGGAGGGATGTTATTTTCATACCCTGTTACTTTTGTCCCCGGTCTTCCCTACTACAAAACAACATCAGTATTCTCCTGTTGATTCTCATTTTTTTGTAACTCTCCTCAAAAATCGTGTAGTCGGTGTTAATACCACTACTTGGGCGTTACCGTCAGTGCTAGAGGGTAAAGACTGAGGCTAAGGAACTAGTTTATTAGTCCATTCTCAAGTGCTACATGCAAACAAAGACAAGTTATGTAGACACAGGCATCGTATTAGCTACAATCTATTTTTATTGTATATTATGAATGAACGTTGTTGAGTTATTAATTTATTACTGTTATCATAATTTCCTTCCTTTTATTTTTTCAGAGAAATGGCAGGCAAATCTTTTATTTTTTTTAAGCAAAGGAAACATTGTTCTTCATTGCTACGTCACTTCGTAGCAATATTTCCAGACTAGGGTAGGGCCATTCTGCACTACAACCGATGTCCGGTGGCGAAAGGGAAAAACTACTGTATAGACGCAGAAGAGTATCTTAAGCCACGACACACGGAAACAGGGACATTATTGTCTCAGCAACGCTGCACCAGGTTTGATACCATGTATTTGTTTTTGTCGACATTGTTACTGAAATAACACTGACCACTTTTCCCATTTTCTATGATAACGCAATATTTCAAACCAGTGCAAATTTCACAAATGTAAATCACCCATTTTTAAATTGAAATTTCGGTTTTTCACTCAGTTGTTAGTAAAAAAGTAAAAATCACCTGTTACTCTACATAACTGTGAACCCCGGCTATGAGAAATTTGCACAGGACAATCTACACTCTTGGCCATTAAAGTTGCTATACCACGTAGATGACGTGCTACAGACGCGAAATTTAACAGACAGGAATAAGATGCTGTGACATGCAAATGATCAGCTTTTCAGAGTATTCACACGAGGTTGGCACCGGTGGCGACGCCTACAATGTGCTGGCATGAGGAAAGTTTGCAACCGATTTTTCATACACAAACAGCAGTTGACCGGAGTCGCCTGATGAAACGTTGTGGTGCCTCGTGTAAGGAGGAGAAATGCGTTTCATCACGTTTTCGACTTTGATAAAGGTCGGATTGTAGCCTACCGCGATTGCGGTTCATAGTATCGCGACATTGCTGCTCGCGTTGGTCAAGATCCAATGACTGTTAGCAGAATATGGAATCGGTGGGTTCAGGCGGGTAATACGGAACGCCGTGCTGGATCCCAACGGCCTCGTAACACTAGCAGTCGAGATGACAGGCATCTTATCCGCATGGCTGTAACGAACGGATCGTGCAGCCACGTCTCGATCCCTGAGTCAACAGATGGACACATTTGCAAGACAACAACCATCTGCACGAACAGTTCGACGACGTTTGCAATAGAATGGACAATCAGTTAGGATACCATGGCTACGGTTACCCTTGACGCTGCATCACAGACACGAGCGCTTCCGATGGTGTACTCAACGACGAACCTGGGCGCACGAATGGCAAAACGTCATTTTTTCAGTTCAATTCAGGTTCTGATTACAGAATCATGATGATCGCATCCCAGTTTGGCTACATCGCGGTGGAAGCGTGTATTCGTCATCACCATACTAGCGTATCACCGGCGTGCTGTTATGGGGCGCCATTGTTTACACGTCTCGGTCTCCTCTTGTTCGCAATGACGGCACTTTGAATAGTGGACGTTACATTTCAGGTGTGCTACGCCCGTGGCTCTACCCTTCATTCGATCCCTGCAAAACCCCACATTTCAGCAGGATAATGCACGACCCCATGTTGCAGGTCCTGAATGGGCCTTTCTGGATACAGCACATTCTCCAGATCTCCCACCAATTGAAACGTCTGGTCAATGGTGGCCGAGCAAGTGGCTCGTCACAATACTCCAGTCACTACTCTTGATGAACTGTGGTATCGTGTTGAAGCTGCATGGACAGCTGTACCTGTACACTCCATCGAAGCTTTGTTTGATTCAATGCCCAGGCGTATGAAGGCCGTTATTATGGCCAGAGGTTGTTGTTCTGGGTACTTATTTCTCAGGATCTATGCACCCAAACTGCGTGAAAATGTAATAACATATCAGTTGTAGTATAATATATTTGTTCAATGAATGCCCGTTTATCATCTGCATTTCTTCTTAGTGTAGCATTTTTAATGGCCAGAAGTGTATAACCAAAATCAAACAAACAACGAAAATTATTCAGAAATAAAGTAGTGCTGTCGGTTTTAACCGATCGGTTATTGCCATCCGTATAGCAGGCCAGGCCAAACAGTCTTCAAGGCCGCGCTTCTGCCTAACGGCGACTGGGGCAGAGGGGCGAGGTATAACGGAGACCGCTAGAGCGAGGCAGTCTGTTTATTACAGACTGTTAACAATACCAATTCTGTTGAATGAGATTTATTTTCTGGTTAGGAATACCATGGCGTCTACGTATATCTCCAAAAAAGGAGGATTGGAAAAGCCACATCATTCAGTACTGAATGGAAATATTCTATAGTTTGAAATCCATGCAAAGTGCTTAATAGACCATCGCAGTATTATGAGCTGGGAAGACATTCGTTGGGACATCATTACAATACCAGCCACGAAGATGATTCGATGCATTTCTCTTTTGACGAACTAGAGTGAGTGCTGGGTGAACTTTGGGAGACTACTACGGAAAAAACTGGCTTAAGGGCAAATAGAACTTTCAGAAAATCTTTTATAGTCGTTATAACCGATTATTTGTATTCATTAAGTCTTTTACTGCAAGAGGAGAATAACTGGAAACAGATACGGAGAACAATATTGGTGCTATCAAACAAAAATTAATCCTGTGGAAAAATCATCGTCATGTTTGTGACATGAGACATATCCAGGAACTGAAGGCAATCATCTGTGAACCAGACATTCTGACTCCCTTTCAGTAACTGAAACATTTCGGCATGAGTGCTCAAACACATTCCTAGACTTCGCACATTAAAGACTGACACTGGTTTGTTTGTCAGACCGTTCTCGCTTTTGGCTGATGTACGTCTTCAGTACCGCCAAGTAACTCTTTATTGGCACGAAGTAATGAGTGTTATCGACAGGCGATCCCAAACTGATTCCATATTTTTAGATTTCCAGAAGGCTTCTGACACCGCTCCTCACTAGAGACTTCTAATCAGATCGCGTGCTTATGAAATACTGCTTCGTTTTTGCGACTGTGTCCGAGAGTTCCTCTCAGAAAAGTCACAGTACGCAGAAATCGACGGAAAATCACCGAGTGAAACAGAATTCATATCCAACGTTCTCTAAGAAAGTATTATAGGTCCTCTTCTGTTTATGATCTACAGACACGATTTAGGAGATAATCTGAGCAGCCCCCTCAGAATGACGGAAGATGATGTTGTCTAGTAAAGTCATCAGATGATCAAAACGAATTGCAAAATGACTTCGACGAGAGGAGGAGGAGGAGATTAGTGTTTAACGTCCCGTCGACAACGAGGTCATTAGAGACGGAGCGCAAGCTCGGGTGAGGGAAGGATGGGGAAGGAAATCGGCCGTGCCCTTTCAAAGGAACCATCCCGGCGATTTAGGGAAATCACGGAAAACCTAAACCAGGATGGCCGGAGACGGGATTGAACCATCGTCCTCCCGAATGCGAGTCCAGAGTGCACTTCGACGAGATATGTGAATGGTGCGAACGGTGGTAACTGTCTCTCAGTAAGGAAAGATGAGTACCAAAATTAATCCGTTAAATTTCGATTACACGATAAATCACACAAATTTCAAGTATGCCGGTTTGACAAAATACCTAGAAATTAGAATTACGAATAACTTAAGTTGGAACGCTTACATAGATGATGCTGAGGGGAAGGCAAACCAAAGACTACCTTTTATTGGTAAAATACTTTGAAGATGCAACAGCTACATGAAAGAGACTGCCTACACTACGCTTGTCCGTCTTCTGTTAGAGTTTTTCTTTGCTTTATGGGATCCGTAACAGGTAAGATTGACGGAGTACGTCCCAAAAGTTCAAAGAAGGGTAGCTCGTTCTGTATTACCGCGAAACTGGAGAGAGAGTGTCATGGATATGGTAGGCGAGTTGGAATGGCAGTGATCAAGACAAGGACGTTTTTCGTTGCGGCGAGATCTTTTTAGAAAATTTCAGTCACCAAATTCTCCTCCGAACGTGAAAACATTTTACTGGCGGCAACGTACATAGGGCTAAGGATAGTCGTAGTAAAGTAAGAGAAATAAGTGCTCGTACAGAAAGATTTAAGTGTTCACCTTTTTCTCACGCACGTTAGGGAGTGGAATGGTAGAGAAATAGTCAGAAGCCGGTTCGAAAAACTCTCTGTGAAGGCTTAATTGTGAATTGCAGATTATTCAGGTATATGTCGCTGTAGATATAACTTTTTGTGACAGACATACAGTATAGCACCTGGATCAATGTTTCACCAACCCAGCTATTTACGAGACTCATAAACTGTTCCGCCAAGAGCAATATGCTCAACTGCACAAACAAGCTGCTAAAGTTATTTCAATCTTTGAGACAATGCATGTCAGCAAACGGTACTTTTCTGTTATGAAACCAACACGTACCACCAATGCTTGGATTTAACAGAATTTAATCTGCGTAATTCCAGGCGTGCGGGATTAGGCGAGCGGTCTCAGACGCTGCAGTCATGACCTGTGCGGCTGGTCCCGGCGGAGGTTCGAGTCCTCCCTCGTGCATGGGTGTGTGTGTTTGTCCTTATGATAATTTAGGTTAAGTAGTGTGTAAGCTTAGGGACTGATGACCTTTGCAGTTAAGTCCCATAAGATTTCATACACATTTGAACGTTTCTCGCGTAATTCCACGTATTTGAGTGTATCATGAACCACAGTTACAGAACCACACTCTAAGACAAAAAAAGAGGAAATAATGCATCACATAGGAATTATGCGAATTGGACGGAAATCGGTAGATAAGATGCGCATGCACAGACAAACAAATGATTCCAAAAGGAGCCAGCTATGAAAAGAAATGACTCGTCAGACCATTACACCTGGTATGGAAAAGAGCGTTTGGCGTCATTGGCCGCCTCGGTGCAGGTCTTATTACATTCGACACCATATTGGGCGACCTGCTCGCCGGATGTGGATGAAATGATGATGAAGATAACACCCAGTCCTTGAGTGCAGAAAATCCCCGACCCAGCCGGGAATCGAACCTGGGCCAGTAGGACGGCAATCCCTCACGATGACCACTCAGCTGTCAGGGCGGACATCACTTGGTTATCGGGCCATATGGCGGGTGACAGTCAGGTTGGTATCCTAATGCTGCCCAGAGTGTCTCTAGACGTCTTCGGCCTGGAATCTGATTGACTGCAGTAGAATTGTCTCCAGTGTTGAGTCCGGTTTCGAAATAAGTCCCGATGCAAATCGAGTCTGGAGACGCCGAGGTCATCAGCTGTTTACTAACCAGACTATAGCCCATCATACGGCCCCAATAGGTGGGAGTGATGGTCTGGGGTGCCATTATACTCGTATTTCGTAGCAGCAGCCCTCTGGTTGCCATCCGCTGTAACCTTACAGCACAGCGGTTCGTCGACGATGTTCTATGCCCCATTTCCTTGCCCTGCGTGGTTAGTCATCCTGGGTTTCCATTTCTGCTAAATAATGCCAGCTCAAACATGGCGACAGTTTCTACGGCTCGTCTTCGTGCTTACAAAACCCCATCTTGGCGAGCAGGATGGCCGGATCTCTCCCCAGTTGAGAACGTTTGGAGCATTATGGGCACAACCCTCCAACCAGCTGGGGAGTTTGACGACCTAAGGTTGCAGTTGCAGAGAATTCGACACTATATCCATCAGGATGACATCCACCAACCCTATCGATCAATGCCAAGCCGAATAATTACACACATAAGGTGCAGAAGCAGATAAACACGTTATTCACTTGATCAATTTGTGAAGCTCTTCTCTCTAGAGCAGTGGTTACCAACACGTGGTCCGCGAGCTATGTCAGAGCCGTCCGCAAGATGCTATTAGAATAAAAAAACGTATTAAATATATTTCGTATGATAACAGATTTTTTTATTTTGGCTGCTTACTGCATGAGCAGAGCTTTAGCGAACGCTAAATTCTGCGTCTAGCGTCTTCCTAGAGCCAACTGACACTAACACACTCTAGCGCAAAACTAGAATTAGAAAGAGACAAGTAGTTCTGCTGTATGCCTTTAGACTGCGAGCGCTGCCTCTTTGCAGCTGACAACTGACAGTCACTTTACGCAGAGACTCGCATTTCAGACGACAATCGGTCATTGTTAATTTATTGCCAGTGCTTTCACAGACCGTGAAAGTTTCAAGTTTGGAACCTAATATTTCAGAAATAATGTATTCAAAGGTAAGATTGACCTCATCTCATTACAGCTGAAAATTAAAACTGACTGTATACTGATGGAATAATCTGTTATAACTGTATTTTTTGAAGTAAATAATACCTTGTATGAAATTAGTGTTTTCTTATATTTCACACTTGTCTACTCAATGTAATCTCAAGTGTAGTTCCCTTGAAAGACCAATACACTCAGTTTTTATTTTTTCCCGTCATTTTCAGTTCATACTCAATTTTTATTTTTTTAAGGAATTTGTTATACTAAACACCCAGATTTGAAGACAAAGATTTTGAGCAATAATCAATAATTTGACAATAACAATGATGGCTAAATTGAAAAAGTTTTAAGCTCAATATTGTTTCAATAATGAATATGTCAATGTTTTTTCTAAGTACCAAAAATAGAAAACGTATAAAAAGACTCTTAATTTGGGTTTTTTAGGTACTTGAGACTGTGATGTGACAAGGTACAAATCATGCTCGATGAGAGGATCTACCAGAAAATTTTGTTCGGAACCCCTGCTCTAGAATAAATCATCCACTTTTTCCGAAATGTAACCATTTGTTTGTCTGTACATGTACATACCATCTACTGATTCGGGTAATGCCTCCGTGGTGCGTCACTTTTTAAGTGTTTTGCCCATTGTAACTTAGAAATGTGAGTAAATTTTAAACAGTACTGTCTAATGTTAGGTGACTGTATCTAAAGTTGTGAGTAGTTCTGCTCGCATTATTCGCGCTCCATACTGTACTCATTTAATCAAAAGTTAATGCTTTGGCAGGAAGATAAAAGGTTAATTGAAACACTAGTCATCCTGCTTATAGATGCGTGCTACAATATTCGTCCCTCAAACGCAGTCGCATTTTGTTGCAAACGCGTCTTCCTAACTTTCCCGCGTGTGCAGCTTACAGCGTGAAGCATTCTCTCCCGCTTACCTCCTCGGTATAATGCAGTGGTGGGGGAAGCTGCAGCGCTGAGCAGACTCTGCTGCGAACGCAAGGCGCGAGCGCGCTTCGTCAGCGCAAATCTTGGCCAGGCCTGTTCTACCGGAGCACAAACAGGGATCTTTAGAACAGAGGTCGTCAAAATGCTGCCCGCGGGCTGCATGCAGCCCAAATCAAGTATCCGGTTCTCAGTCATGTTTTATAAAAACGAGCATCTACAACTAACAGCCGAATCCACAAACATCACCTAACGTTAACAGCTTCTTAAGAGCGTAGACGTCCAGTAACGAACAAAAATACTTACGGAGACAATAATATTTGAGAGTGTTCACTTTAAATGACGATAGTAAATTTGGCTGTGACCTAAGTAAAAGTGGCTGCTTTCTTCAGGGGCAGAGGTGTAAGCAGAGCGGCTACTGCCGGCGGTAGAGGATGTGAGAGGCGGAATAGTGTGCGGTACCAATACGTTCCAAAAAGCCGTGCTAGAAAACATGATTTTCCAAGGGGACATGACTCGGATCTATTAATCACAGAGATAAGGGGTGAGGTATCTGTCATAGCCCTTGGACGAGCGATCATTTGTATACCGCCCGATAGCCGACTGCATATCATTCCTCACTCTTTGAATATTGTAATTTATGACTGCAATTATCTGTCACCTTATTTATATTATTTCATTGTAAGCTAGCCAAACGCTCATTTCATTTGTATACCTATGAGAAAAACGGACATACTGTAGCTATCCTACAGTATAAGATCAAAGTTTAAACACCACGGACTTCCTCCAGGCCAGGCAAATTCAGCAAATCGGCTGGTTCTTTTGCATTAGATGTGGCCTACGGTGGTCCTTAGGCATCTCTTAAAAATACCGTTTACCCATGACGATTCACGTGAAAACCCAGAAAAAACATGGTTATTGGGTACGAAGTGTCAATTGTGGGTATGGTGACATCTATAATTTCTGTTCATGGCAGATAGTCGAAGTTTCTACCATATGTTCTTCAGGTCATATTCTCTGGGAACTTCGAAAGTTCTTTCGACATCATTAACCGTAATCGAAAACCAGAAATTCAAAGTTATCGTAACTGCGCATGTAAAATATACATGTAATATCCTGTCTGAGGCGTAAATGTTGTACAAACTGACTTTTTGAAAAAGTGACAAGTTCTAGGCTCATCGCATGGATTCTGACTTCAGCAAACTATGTCTTGGTATTTTTTCACCAGTAATAGTTTATGACGCGCTGTCTCTGAACAATGAGCACTTTACCCCTATACTAATACACCGAAGGTGCTACTTCAGTGACAAGAAATGACATAAAAAGCGATGTAACATGTCTGAAAAATTTTATTGATTGACGTCTCCATGGCGTGTTGTGTGCACCACGACCAAATAGTGGATAGAATTGGAAGGAAAATCAGCACTGGCCGTATTTTTTTCGGTCACTTAATTTCCATCCTCAGTGCTGTAATATACGAGGGTCAGTCAAAAAGTAATGCCTCTTATTTTTTTTTCTACGTTTAATTGTCAGGAAATTTAAATGCAATTACATAGGTTGAAAACCACAACATTGAGGATCATTTTGTCATTTTTCAATGTAATCTCCGCCCATCTCTACAGTTTTGGTCCATCTTTGAACAAGGGCATGTATCCCAGCACGGTAAAAATCACAGCTCTGCTTCCTAAGCCATTGACGCACAGATGTTTTGACGGCCTCCTCATCTTCAAAATGAATCCCACGATGAGCTTCTTTTAGTGGCCCGAACAGATGGAAATCTGATGGTGCCAGGTCAGGGCTGTTTGGGGGATGAGGCAAAACTTCCCATCCAATTTTGACAATCTCGTCAGAGGTGTGACGACTGGTGTGTGGTCTTGCATTGTCATGCAAAAGAAGAACATCTGCCATTGATTTTGTTGGGCGAACTCGCTGAAGACGTGCTTTAAGTTTTTTGAGGGTTGTGACGTATTGAACAGAATTTATTGTGCATCCCTGCTCCAAAAAATCAACCAGAATCACACCCTCTGTATCCCAGAAAACTGTTGCCATAACTTTCCCTGCCGATCGCACAGTTTTGAATTTTTTCTTCCTCAGTGAGCTTGTGTGACGCCACTCCATTGACTGCCTCTTTGATTCGGGTTCAAAAAAATGCACCCATGTTTCGTCCCCGGTCACAATGTTTTTCAGAAACTCATCTCCCTCCAAACGGAAGCGCTGCAAGTGTTGGGAGGCTATTGTTTTCCTTGCCTCTTTATTCTGATCGGTTAACATTCTTGGAACCCACCGTGCACAAACTTTTGAGTACCCCAATTGTTTAATAATCGTAATCACACTGCCTTTACTAAGAGAAATAATGCGACACACTTCATCTGCAGTCACCCGACGGTCACCACGAATGATGTCATCAACTTGCTGAATGTTGTGTGGAGTCACTGCACTCACCGGCCTGCCGCTCCGCTTTTCGTCAGTCAACGGTGTTTGCCCTTCAGCTTCCTTACAACGACGAACCCATCGTCTAACAGTGCTGACATCCACTGTCACAACACCATACACCTTCTTCAGTCTTTCATGAATGCGTATGGGCGTTTCACCTTCTGCATTCAAGAATTCAATCACACAACGCTGTCTCAAACGAACGTCGATGTCGGCCATCTTACAAACTTCTGCTGTGCTGCCACCTGTTGATACAGAAAGTTACTACTGCAGTGGATTGCAGAAGAAGGTTTGAGGAATGGCGCCAAATTCAAATTTTTCACTTAACTTAATTTTTTTAAGTAGAAAAAGAATGGGAGGCATTACTTTTTGACCGACCCTCGTACAATCGCTCTAAGCTTGTGGTTATAGCTTGATACCAGTGCCTAGCAATTTTAATTGTATATTACAGTACTGAGGATGGTCACTAAGAGACCTAAAATCGATTTTGCTGACAATAAAACAACAAAATACGGCCAATGCTGATTTTCCTTCCAATGTCTGAAAAAGTTGTGAAACTGGAAAGACTGAAAATTCAGCAAAATATTTCTATAAATTTTTCTACGCTTTTTAATACAATTCTTTCTGTTTTAATTAGTCGGGAGTTGACCGTCTGGTTTTAAACTTTCTTTGATTTTTGCGTTTAATGTGATTGGGAAACCGTTGAGATTGATCTTAACATATACATGGATGGAGATGAGAAATGAAAGTTTGCAATACATTTTTCATCTGTGATTATTACTTTACGTATGAAATATCCTGTTGCAGATTAATAAAAATTAATTTCTTTAAATATTCCTAAAATAATTATCCAAGTTTTACTTTTATTGTGCAAGAATGAAAATATTATTGTCCATCGAACTTAGCAAAAACTTTCACGATGCAGTGGATTTTTGTTTACTGGATATACCCCGACTAGCTTTGAAGCATAAGACTATCTTCACTATAAGAATTTTATATATATATATATATATATATATATATATATATATATATATATATATATATAAGCTCTCCTGAAAAATTATCCACTTTTAAATACACTTTACTATATGTTCAGAATTTATCACTTTTTGAATGAAAATTTACAAAAGTTACAGCTTGTATCCACTTGTGTCTGGAATGCTGTGAAAAGAAACACTTTACTATTTTCCTTTACCTCTACCTATACCCTTTTTAGGATGTGGTCGTTATTGCAATCGCATATTTAAATCTGCCGCTGCTGCAGACTGCTCTCTCGCGGTGCAGCTCCGCACCGCCAGCGATATCCAATAAAATGCTGAAATTTCTTAAATAAAAAGGGTAGTGTCCGGGGCGAACTTTGCAGTAATTGTAACAAACAGATTTTACTACATAAATATTTTTTAACGGAAACAATTAAAATCTTTACACACCTTTAACAATCCCAGCTACAAATGGCGTCCATCATCGACTAATGTCAAATGAAAAGTTCCTAAGAGCCTAAAGCAACGTCACGGGTTCCTCTCCCATTCAGTCCGTGCAGAAGACAAGCGATTCTATTACAATACATTGCCTATTTATATCTTAACTAATTATTGGACAGTCTTTGTCATTTCTCATTACATATCGTTTCTTCTGTGGCGGTTTTCACATCCTCCGCCACAGATAGTATTTCACACTCTTTGAATAATCATTTATAATAGCAAAATTCATAATTATCTTTTTCCTCAGAAAATTAAGTGTCCTTTTGAAATTCAATTAACAGAAATACATACAAATGGTTTGTTACAGTGAGCATTAAACATCGAAATGTTCTTTAAACTTTCACTTTAGATGCGTGCTACCAAAGAACGTTACAGCGATCGACGAGCAAAGTATCCAGAACAAATTTACAGCAGATTATTTTGTGAGGTTACTGTAAATCAACGGAAAAAACGAAAACTGAGGCAGAACGTCATGCACAGACATTGGCAGCGAGACTAAAATGCTCAGTATGAAGATTTAACTACATAGAGAGACTGTAGAAGGAGTTCCAATATTTTGTGTTAAAAGAGGGAGAATACGTTCACACACCAAAATTTTTGGTGAGGAAGGCGGAATCAGGATTAAGGCCACTGGTTCCTCACTTTTCTGTCAGAGTCTCTCCTTTCTCTCACAGTCTTTTAAAGAGGATCAAATATGCCTTTTTGTGTTCCGAGAGGAGCATACTTCCGCTAATGTTGTATTGTTTAGCCGGCTGCTGTGACCGAGCGGTTCTAGGCGCTACAGTCCGGAACCGCGCTGCTGCTGCGGTCGCATGTTCGAATCCTGCCTCGGGCACGGACGTGTGTGATGTCCTTAAGTTAGGTTTAAGTAGTTCTAAGTCTAGCGGACTGATGACCTCAGGTGTTAAGTCCCATAGTGCTCAGAGCCATTTCAACCATTTACAGAGACAAACAACAGCAATTCCTCAGGCAATTTTAGTGTCACAACTTGGGGGTCGCTGATGGTGGCAGTCATCTGAAACACAGAACAGGCATCACAGAGCGTTCCGAACGGTGTCGATACTTGGGGCCAGGGGTCAACTTATTGCTCCGTTGCTACAGCTAATCAATCGGGGGCTCGTACTTACTAATTTAATTATAAAATCGGTGCGTATGTGGCCAGAGGTGCCGCCCATAAAGTCGGTATTGGCTCTTCACTAAAAAAACGTTTGACGGCCACTGTTTCAGAATAAAGGTGACGTAGTTACCGAGGAGCATTTAGAGAACGTGTATTACAGTGAAGCTGTGTGAAGATTCTGGTGCCACCACTGTGAATCACACGCAGGATTTATGACAACCAGGTAAGAGAATTTAGGGTGGTTACAGAGGTGTATAGGCAATCGTTTATTACTCGTTCAACCGGGAACAAAATAGGACAGAACGTTAATAATGTGGGTTCAAAGTGCACTGTGCAATGACTTGCGGAGTATTTACGTACACACAAATTTAGAATTTTCTACTTGTGTGAAACCTGAGTTAGTTGCTGCAGTAGTAAGACCCTGGACTCGCGTTACAGTGAGCAGCAGTGCCAGTCCCTGCCAGACCGTTCAGATCTAGTCTTCCCGTACTTTCCCTGAATCGCTGAAGGCCCGAAGAATTCTTTGATAATGAGACAGCCGAATTCCTTCCTCACGTTTCCCAAATACGAGTTAGTGTTCCATTCCTAAGGGCCCCATTACCCGTGAGCTGATACATGCAGGGTGTATCTTGAGAGCTGTCTTGGTTAGGACAAACGTGTTTAGGATGTTAAGTATCCGATAACGCTAATGGCCCATTTTTTCCAAGAAATACAGTACTGCTGCAGCACGTTACATGTTACGACTCACTGCACACATTTATTGTGTCGTCCTCGAATTCGGATACAATTTTTCAGACGTCTTTGCAGGAAGTTACAAATTATTTCGAATTACAATAAGTAGCTTTAATGTAAACCTATTAGCGTAATGACGTTTGGACAATATGTTTGTTCTTAATCTTAAAAACGCACTGACAGAGTGTAACGAATGATGATGTTTGGTTTTTGGGGTGCTCAACTGCACGGTCATCAGCGCCCGTACAAAGTCCCAATTTTTACGCAGTCCATTTTCTGGTGCTAGGGCGTGAAATTTAAGTCGAAATGAAAAGCTTACAATCAAAGTACATTCGTATGCATTCGCAACTAACTCGCAAACGGATTTTTGCTGAGCCATGTTTCCAGAGACGTTTTTGCTTCTCTTATCGTTAACATTCACCTGTAGTAAGCTTTAGTTAAAGACAGGTGCCTGTTCCAGGATTCATTAGAGGTTGCTTGCAGTTGAGTACGACCCTTAATGCACCAATTACATTCTTCGTCTTATTAGCCTCAAGTTGTTCAGACCAAGAGTTTACAGAACGGCCAGTTGAAACTTTTCTCCGTTATTCTTAAATACTTTCTGTATTAAGTTCGTGTAGAGTAAAAAAAAAGAGTTTCTTTTCATTTTCCCATTTGCTGATGTGCAGTTTTCAGATGTTCTGAATAAAGTCAGTCCATATATTTGATGGGCTATGCTAACTCTAGGACAGAAACACGTAACACTTCAGTGGTCCGTACTTTTTGACTGTAACTTAAAACGGAGATAATCCCCCAGTAAAATAAAGAAAAGAGGTATCTGAAATGTACACCATCTAATATCTTCCAACAAAACAAATGAACGAACTTGACATTTTCTGGAGGTGTAACTGTTTAATATGGAACGTTCCAAATTCATTCGTTTATTCAACGTCCCGTGTATTCCACCATGAAGAAGTTTCAGGGAAGTAGATTACGTCAACGTGTAAAACGAGCAATCAAACCAATATCGTACATTACATAAACCATGAACTATCACTGAACGATCTAGTCTATTCATCCTTTAATAAAAGTATAACTTAACAGATTGAAATGTGCAAGGAAGGAGTGACTTCGGAAAACATCTGCCACTTTCATAATTATATTAATCAACTACTATTACATTCTACTTCCTTTCTAGTATTCACAAGACTACACTGGTCATTAAAAAATCATTGCTGCAAAAGGTAGCGACCTATTTAAATTCAGCACTATGATTCTATTATGCTCGTAATCGTAAATACCATCCGAAGCTAGGTAATCGCACTATTTTTGGAGATAGTCGGAAAGTAAAAGTTAAAAAAGAAGCGGTAAATCTCATCGAAGGCAGAAGAAACATTATCCATTAGTCGCTAATTCTCTCAACTTATTTCTTCACATCAACACGTTCAACTTTCCTAGATCTAGGCTCAAGAACTTCGCCTACACTGATGAATATTTGCTCCTGCACAATTATACAGTAAACTAGTTGGATCTCCTTGCAGAATTTTAAGGTAAAGAACACATTAGTTTCCCTTATATTCCGTCTAAAGGTATCCCGACGCATTAGAATTTTCACAAGACATCCTCTTTCCCGCCCACCGTTCATGAGTACAACCTAATGGCATGATATAACGATACGTTATGAAGTATACCCTACAGATCATATATTACTTAGGAATTGCTAGGGGGTATTAACAACAAGCTTGTAAGAAATTTATCACGTTCGTAACACGCCGCTCTTATAAATTTCGAAGTCAAGTCACAAATCATGTTTTTTCCCATTGGTGTAGTACAATGGATTGTACGACACATATTTTAATTAAACAGTGCCGCTGAATAAAGAAATAATAGTCAAAGGGCACTGACCACGTGCGGTATGTTACTAAAACCACTTAAATGGGTGCGTAATGAAACCGAAATTCATCATACGTGTTGGGAAACGCGCTGCCCAGCCGTCCTCTCCTGTGGTGCTGATGTCTGCGTCCTCAGCGCGTCGCACGTCAGCTGTTTTTCGCGTCTGGTCTTTATAAGGCCAGGGGCCCCTACAGTCCCCATACTGATACAGACGCCAGCAGCCGGGTGAGTCTTTGCTTGTATATATTTACCTTGTATGTATTTACCTTAGCACTATCTTGATTTTATTCTATGTATCATAAATATTTTCGTCTATGTCAAGAATGGACCGTCTAGCTCTTAGACGTACCCCTGTACGTCGTCATTCTAGCGCAATGTCTGCTTTTGTTTCTTGCTCCGAATGCGTTCCCACTCCAGATTCGGATGTTTTATTCCAAGTTGTATACTTTCCTTCGATCTCATTCGGATCATTGTTATGCGATCTAGAACGTTGCGAATTAATGCAGGCCATTTATAATTAGTTGTCAACACTGTTCCCTGATGAAAACTTGAAGTGCAAATAAAACATTAGTCACTCATTTTTCCATAACTTTTCTTTGCTCCCTGTTTGGCGACACAGTGTTTTATCGAGAATAGGGCTGCCCCTAAATATTTACTTACAAGTTCCCTCGGCGTCTTTCTGTCTTTCAATTCCAGATTCCCGGGTGCTGTAGGCCACGTTCACGTATTGGACGTATACAGCACTGGTACTGAGTTACCGTAGTACTTACGTGAAAGGTTTTCACACTTGTCTGTGTTGCAATTTAGAGTATCTGCTGTTTAAGATAATGTCATTGATGTCCGGAGTTATTCATTCTTCGACACAGTTTGGAATTAGTTCGAATTGTAATGAGTGTTTAACTACAATCTTGATTACCTCGAAATATGTATACTGGCCCATGCAGTTTTTCTTCGTGCACTGTGATACTGATTCACTGTGATGTACCAAGTTGCTACTTATTTCGATTCTAATTTTAAGGCACCGTCAACAAGGTCGAAAACTCCAAATATCTTTTCTCACAACAGGATAGTCACTATTCTTGCTATGCATTTCACTTTGGTTCATGTGTTACATCAAAACAATGTCGACGCGTCTTAGTTTAGTACTCTATCGTGTAATTGTACTGTTTATGGCACAGTCAAGTTCAACCTCTCCGCTCATAATCTGAAAGGTCGTTAATACCTAAATGAGAGACAGGAAGTTGCATTTTGCTTCCTGCTGCAAAATTCGTAAAAACATTTCGTCTGTGGCCTTAGCAACACAGTGCCAATGTTTTGCCACACGGCTATGATTGAAAACCTTCTCTGGTAAGCCATAAAATTATTTCTGCGGTTACTGCAAATCTGAAAGCGTTTAAAACTACTAAGTTCCCAGAATCATCCTCTGCGCTCGGACACAATATCCTGTATTTCAGATAGTTCAAAAATGACTCGAGCACTATGGGACTTAACTGCTGTGATCATCAGTCCCCTAGAACTTAGAACTACTTAAACCTAACCAACCTAACATCACAGACATCCATGCCCGAGGCAGGATTCGAACCTGCGATCGTAGCGGTCGCTCGGTTCCGGACTGTAGCGTCTAGAACCGTTCGGACACACCGTTTCTGACAGTTTTCAGCTATCTTGCGTTCCTACTGATAGCTGTCACAATGCTTAAAGCACTTTTCTGGACATCCAGATTTATTTACACCTTGTTTCTTTAGATCGTTCAATCTGTCAGTACGTTCGAAAAACACTTGGATGATTTCCTATCCATCGCTTTTCAAATCTGAACTAGTGTTCCATTCTTAATGACTAATACGGACGTTAAATCCTAAACTTCTTTCGTATCTTATTGCCCTTGGTCCAAAAGCGAAATATTTCCTTTAAACTTCACCGCGTTTCGTAACATAGCAAGATTTCCAACAGATCAAATTACTCTGACAGTTTACTATGTAAAGGATAGTTGCTACTCGCCAATAGCGGAGATGCTGAATCGCAGATAGACACAACAAAAACTGTCAGGAAATGAGCTTTCGGCCAACAAGACCATAGTCGGAGACAGCACATACCCACACACACAAACTCACGCAAATTTTCTGGCAGTCTTTTCGTTGTGCCTATCTGCGACTCAGCATCTCCGCTCTACTCTGTGCCCGCAGCTCGTCGTCTAGGGCCTAGCGTTGCTGCCTGTGGATCACGGGGTCCCGGTTTCGATTCCCGGACGTGTTGAATGTTTTCTCTGAGCGGGGACGGGGTGTTTGTGTTGTTCTCAACAATTCATCATCATTTGTGAGTGACTAGATTGTATTGCGAAAAGAAAATGGACTGCGTAAAAATTGGTACTTTGTACGGGCGCTGATGGCCGTGCAGTTGAGCACCCCAAAAACCAAACATCATCATCCGTTACACTCTGTCAGTGCGTTTTTAAGATTAAGAACAAACATATTGTCCAAACGTCATTACGCTAATAGGTTTACATTAAAGCTACTTATTGTAATTCATAGGCCGAGCTAAAACCGTTCTCTCAATGTCAAAATTCACTACAGAACGCACAGAGGCGATATAGCATCGGAAAAATAACTGGAGCTAGTTATCGAGCGAACGGTCTACCGCCTCTGTCAATCATCTTACAAAAGCTAATTTTACTCTGGTATATTCACCAGCGCTATTAGCAACTGTCACTTTGAGATGACAGCATTTCCGGTTATGTAATGTGCCATTCCACCACCATTAAAATATCTGACGTCAATCCACTTGCGAAAAATACATTGGAGAGCTACGTAAGTGAAATGCACATTCCTGAATCCAGAGCGAAACCACACAATGAAAATATCCATTTTCTGAACTAAACGTCAATGTTGGTGACACTCGTGTCAGCAAAATGAAGATGCAATGGAAGCTACTTTTTTATTGCTTTTTCTGTACGTTGTCGCTAGTGTACTGGAACTGAAATAGAAATGTCATGAACTATATTTGATTCTAATGGCAACTAATCTTAATTGCCGCGTGAGGAACTAAGCGCAGAAGTATGAGCTGTTGACCCCTTGAGGAATAATACTGGAAAGCCGTCTCAATAATATCCGTAAGGCAACTGCTGCCCTATTTGCTGCCCCAGACGATACATGTTTTGGATGGAAATATGTTAAATACCGACTAATTAAACTGATGCGGAACGTCATCTCACCGAGCGAGCGAGTTGTCAGAGTGGTGAGCACTCGACTAGTATTCGTGAGAGCGGAGGTTCAAATCCCTTCTCAGTCATGCAGGTTTAGGCTGACGGTGATTTCTCTTAGTCGTTCAAGGCGAATACCGGAAATTCTTTGAAAGGGCACGGCCGACGTCCTCCTCGGATTCTCCTTACTATAAGACCATAATTCAATTTTAGGACTGCATCAGAACTGCTTGATTCGGTAAAAATTCTCTGTTGTCAGATGTAGCTCTCTTTGCTGTAATTCCGTATGGGACCTTAGGTTGCCCACAAAGAATATTTTATTTTACACACGTGTTATGGGTGCACGCTACACATTCAGAGACACATTTATGTTAGAAGTATCTACTTCTTTGCAAGAGATACTATCGCTGGCCCTCATCATTTGGAATTTGTCGGAAGAGACGTCTAACAGTGTACTCCTTCCTCTCCAAATAAGCACGTTTCAGATTTCGTCTGTTGTTCACTTCTTTACCTTTCACTCTAAATAACTTTTATGTAACATTCGTTATGGTATCGCCATAGCAATTTCTCAACTTGTTCTTTCGTTTTTGCAGAAATGCGTGTCGCAGCGCACGTGGTTCTCGTCCTGTTCGCCGTGGTTCTGCAAGCCAGCGCTAAGGATGATGACATCGACTTGGACACGGTAAGATAAACAGTGTCTTGTTTATGAAGAGGGTAGCAGTGCTGCAGAGTGGCGAGTAAAGAATTATTTGACTTTCCATTAAGCTGAGCATGGTTTTTTATCTTAAGCTGAGATACGACATATCTTAGAAATTATTGTTCTTGAAGAGAACGCCCCTTTCCTGCTGATGTTTCGAGACGCTGTAAATCCTAGGTTTGGACGAGGGGGAATAATTTCGCAGACTGTGACATCTGTCTGCGAGGCGCAATAGTTAAGGCAATGCATTGGTATCGGCAGCAATAAGTCGTTTATGCTGTCTTACGTTATCCTTAAATCCCTTCAGTATCCTTGTCCAATATTAGGTCGTACTCCACCTTGAAGTCTACGAGACGCTATACTGCAACATTCCTTCAATCTCATGTTTAGCTGCGTCAATAACTTCTGTAACTTCCTACATCTACATCTAAAATGTACGAGTCATTATAAAGCTTGTGAGCGAGGATTCGTTTCATTGTCACACATATTTAAGTATCTTCCCAGTCCCGTTGAAGTGTCGAACGTGAGAAGAATGGGTGCGTGTGCCTCAGTGCAATCTACAGAGCGCTAAAACGGCTTCGTGGTTTCAGCGCTGAAGACATTATTTTTGGACTGTTTGAAGAAGTTCACGCGATAAGCGCAGTGCATTTCCATGCCACGTGTGCAGTTAAGACTTTCCACCATTCGTGTAGCATTCTCCAACCACGCAAACAAGTGTGACAATTCGTGCCTCTTTTGTTTGTATACGCTGTATTAGAGATGGTGGTTTCACTGAAAATAATGCTTTTCGTTATATTGATTTCTTTTTCAAATCCAGTTCAACCGAAGTATTAAAACCGCTCAAAGTAACTGGATTCTGAAATAACCGATTTTTTGTTTCTTTATTCCTATTACCTTCTGTAATAAAAGTAGAAATCGGAAAAAGATTGAAAAATCTTAACACTCTCGGTTTCACGATACATAAAAAAATTTAATTAAATAGGCAAATATAAGAAAACTTTGACCGTCCACCATTCGCTGTTTTTCTCGTAAAGTGATTAGTGGTTGACTAATACAAAGAACCACCAGTATTCTCCTACTGTGTCTAATTTTTTTTTAATTTTGGTCAAAAATCATATTGTAACCGAGGATCATGTCACTATTTGGACATTTCGAGTAGTCAGTGCTGAAGAGTGAAAACTGACGTTGAAGAACTCTATTTTCCGTGTTGATTTACCCGTTTTCAAGGTTGCAAGCAGACAAAGGCAACTTATGTAGACACAAAGCAGCAGTTCAGCTGCTTTTTATTTCTATTGTAAGCAAAGAATGAAATGTTAAGTTTTAGATTTTCTTCTTACACTGTGTCAGGTTGGTTGTGGCTCCTTCAGTTTTTAATATTTGAAAGCAAATGAAGCATTGTACTTCATTGGTACCGCACTACATAAAATTTGCTTTCCCCATTTCTGTAATGATGCCATATTTCAAAACAACGCAAATTTTACGAATAGAAATGTTCATTAAAAAAGGTTTATTTGAATACCAATATTATTGCAGCTATGGATAATCGATATTTCGGCTTCTTTACCTGGTTATTAGTAAAAGTAAAAACGCCTGTTATAACCGAGGCCAATCAAATACGGAAAAATACATGATTTTTAAAACTAAAGTACCGGTATCAGTTCTAACGAGTCTGTTTTACCCATCCTTACGCTGTAGGCTATGTATCCTGTTAGCCTGACCTGATATGGATCCAACTTGTTTGAACAGTATTTCAGTAAGCGACGATCGCCCGCCCACGTAGCCATGCTGTCTAATGCGCTGCTTCCCGAGCGGGAAAGTGTGACGGTTCCCCGGCAGGAATCCGCCTGGCTTTATTGTCGAGGTCCGGTGCGCCGGCCAGCCTGTGGATGTTTTTTAAGGCGGTTTTCCGTCTGCCTCGGCGAATGCTCGGCTGGTTCCCCTTATTGCGCCTCAGTTACACTATGTCGGCAATTGCTGCTCGCAAACACTGTCCCCACGTACCTGTACACCAGCGTTATTCTACCACACAAACATATTTTGGGGCTACACTCGAGCCGGTCGGTGTGGCCGAGCGGTTCTAGGCGCTTCAGTCTGGAACCCCGCGGCCGCTACGGTCGCAGGTTCGAATCATGCCTCGGGCATGGATGTGTGTGATGTCCTTAGCATAGTTAGGTTTAAGAAGCTCTAAGTTCTAGGGGACTGATGACCTCAGATGTTAAAGTCCCATAGTGCTCAGAGCCATTTGAGCCATTTTTGGTTACACTCGTCTCGTAGGAGACATGCCCAGGCGCCCCCACCGCGTGCCGAACCGCACAATAACCTTGGGTTCGGTGTGGGGCGGCGGTGGGATGGGTGCACCGCTGTGGCCTGTTGTGGGGCTGTGAACCACTGAGGGCTACGGTGGACGAAGCCCCTCCGCCACTTCTATGTGCCCGATTCAATACACACAATGCAGAAGCGACGGCAACGTTGTTTTAATGCAACATCACTCGTACGCAAATTGTTATTTTCCTATTTTGTTTGTCTATAACTGAATTTATGTTGCCATTCCAAGTCACATCCATACGCAAGGATACTTGGCAGGTGTGTGTAGGAAGTGACTGACATTATTTATGACTAAACAATAGTGAAATGTAACTACGCTTTTTACGTATTGAGAACTTCATTAGTTGACGTCAACTCATCTTACTGTTCTGGTTCCATACAACCGACTGTCACATACACACCGCTTCACTGCTATGAATTACGTCAGCGCGGAGGGATCCGTGTGCAACGTGTGCTAGCGTCGCTCGGTGTGGAGTCTGTACAACCTCAAACCCTGGGATTTAACCGCCTGCCACCCTGGTTACTGAAGAGGCCCGGAGTGATTTTAGATTTATTGCAGTACAAGAGAGATTGCACTCCTACCACCGTTTTTAATGCAGCATTTTCTGCCATTTTATCTGAGCACCACGACTATGTAGCTGTTTTTACGGATGGGTCGAAACAAGGGGATTCCGTTGGCTGCTCAGTTGTTTTTCCGGATCGTGTCCTCACGGTCCTACTGCCTCAGACATTTACTGTCTTTGATGCAGAATTGTCTGCGATCTTGCGGGCCCTGGAGCAGATGGGACTTTCTTCCTCTGCTAAATTTCTTGTCTGTTCCGATTCACTCAGAGCCCTTCACTCATTGCAACGTTTGTATCCGGCGAAAAAAATGTAGTCCAGACCATCCAGAATGCCCTTCTCCGACTGCAGCGACTGGGGTACGTTGTACCTTTCTGCTGGGTTCCGGGGCATGTTGGCATTGCTGGGAATGAAAGGGCAGATCTGCCAGCCAAGGAGGTGTGTCTCGATTCACAAGTATCTCAGTCTGCTATCCGCTTGCACGCACTCACCTCGCTGTTGAGCTCAAGAGTCATGCGTCGATGGGAGGATGAGTGGCTGGAAGTGACTGACAATAAGCTCCGTATAGTCAAGCCCACAACGCGTGTGTGGTGTACTTCCTTTCAGCCCCGTCGACGAGACGAGGTTCTCCTCACTCGGCTTCGGATAGGCCACAGCCCTGTGACGCATGGCTTCCTGCTCCGGCGAGAGGACCCTCCAATTTGTGGTGCTTGCGGCGTCCAGGTCACTGTGCGCCACGTTTTATTGGATTGCGTTTTATTTTCTGACCAGCGGGCCGCGGCTGACTTGTTGGCGGACATGCCATCTCTTTTAAGCAACACTCGGGCGGATGTGGCTAAAGTTTTAAAGTTCTGTGCCATGTGAAATGTTTTTACAAAGATTTTAGGGAGAGGATTTTTATTTGCTCACTGTGTGACAAGCTCGCCCATATTTTATGTAAGAGGCCAGCCAATGACAATTTTGTGTGGCATTCCTGCTGCTATGTTTTCCCTTTCCTTCGGTTTCACTTTCTTACGTAGTATTTTCCTTCTTTTCCTGCTTTCTTTGAGTGTGTTTTTCAGTTTTATTAGGTCTGTCCACATTCGTTCCTTTTAATGTGTGTCAGGGCGCTGATGACCTCAATGTTGAGCGCCCATAAGCCCCAACACACCAACACACACGTGACCACCTGATACGAATTCTACACCATCCATAGCGCTTAAATCTGCCATTTTGCTCTTTTTAAGGGAGTTTACATACACTACTTGGTTACAGAGTACAAGCGTCATATTCATATGAAACTGTACTAATAAAATGAATTTATCATTAACTCGAAGCCGGCCGTGGTGGCCGAGCGGTTCTAGGTGCTTCAGTCTGGAACTGTGAGACCGCTACGGTCGCAGGTTCGAATCCTGCCTCGGGCATGGATGTGTGTGACGTTCTTAGGTTAGTTAAGTTTAAGTAGTACTAAATTCTAGGGGACTGATGACCTCAGATTTTCAGTCCCATAGTGCTCAGCGCCATTTGAACAACGTTTTAGACACCGCACACCAAACCCGAACCTTCTGATCATGTAGTGGTGTTTCGTAGTATTATGCGGATCCTCAGCTGCTGAGAACACGTGATTCTGTGAGTTGACATAACCACCCAGGTGAAACCAGGCTTCAACAGACATAAAGAACAGATCCATGTATAACCTATTCATTCTCATCTCAATGAACAGCCACTCACAAATTTGGAGGTGAGCCATTAACTCCAAGATTTGAGCAACACGGTGCTCCATGTTTATTTTCATGTGTTTTAATTATTTCGGTAAGCAAGGATTCGCAATAAAGTATACCAAGGAAGCTTTCATAATTTTCGATTACAAACATAGAAACTTGTACGATGAATTTTGAAACTTTCGATCGACAAAAACTTGCAAAATCTACTTCGTCATGGAAGTTTCGTTATAGCCAGACAATCATTTTACTGTGCCTACTGATCTCAGATGTTAAGAAACATATGTGTCGCCGAGCGGTCTAAGGCGCTATAGTCCTAGAGTGTGAGGGTCGAGTCCTCCCTCGTGCATGGGTGTGTGTGTTTGTCCTTAGAATAATTTAGGTTAAGTAGTATGTGAGCTTGGGGATTGATGGCCTTAGCAGTTAAGTCCCATAAGATTTCACACACATTTAAACAAACATATGTGTAACTATCCGTCCTGCACAAAACCAAGCTGGTATTTCTCTTCATTACAGCCGGAGTTGCTTGAGAAGTACGGCTACCCGTGCCAAGAACACATCGTGGAGACTGAAGACGGCTACATTCTGCGGATGTTCAGGATCCCCTACGGTAAGGCCTCGCCTCTCGTCCCGGGACAACGCAAGCCCGCAGTGCTGGTACAGCACGGCCTCATGAACAGCGCCGACGACTGGGTCATCATGGGGCCCAACGCCTCCCTGGGTGAGTGACCTTACTGGTTATATTTCAGGTTCATTTCACGCCATATTCATTTTAGCAGTAGTAGTACCAGCAATTTCGCTCATTTTACATAATTTTAGTCGGATGAATTCAGTGACAAACATACTGTATATACTTGATGTGTACATACACGTTTTGTTTAACTGATTCATCACATTCTGGGTGTGTAGCCGCAAATACTCAATTTCTTCTATTGATATTACGGACGTATACCTTTAGAATCAGCTGACAGACAGAGGTTGCAGCACTCGCACCATTCGTACTTTAAACGAGAAGAACCACGTCGCCATGTTTGTGACCACAGAATGCAGCGCTGAGAGTGTCCTGTCAGTGAACTTCGAAATCGGGAAAATATCGCACGATAATCTGTATTCCTCCTTTGGCGAAATACGAAAACTATAGTATACTCTTTCTCATTTACATTTTATGGGCGGGTCTGATAATTAAGTGTATTTATTTGCATAATCCAATACAGAAATTTTGACCGTGTGATTATTATCAAGTGGCAACTGTGTTTCTGATTACGACCTTCTTGTGTGTGTTGCACTCTTTGAATTACATTGTAAATACAGAGTCCGCCAGAAAAATGTATGCACTCTTTGTCATGCTCTATCGCGATATCGATATTGTCGTTTGATTTCAGTTTCGAGTGTATTCTAGTATGATCTTTGGTTCAAAAGATGTTAGTACTTTCATCTCGGTATTCAAAAAACAAGATGGCTGGAGCACGCTTGACACTCGAGCAACGGAAATGTATTGTGATGTCGTTTTTCAAGTTTGATAATGCCGCTGAAGTGCAGCTTCAGTGGAGGCAGATGTTTGTAACAGGACCGCCAACTCGCCTAACAATTAAGCGCATCATTGACAAGTTTCAATTGCATGAAACGATTTACGATAATCACAAAGGAAGATCAGGAAGACAGTGTACAGCTACAAGTCTTGCTTCGTCGGCTCTCGTGTTTGAAATGTTTGTTAATTCTCCACAGAAGTCTGTTACGCAATGTGCACGTGAAAATGGGGTTAGCAGTACAAGTGTATGAAGAATTCTGAAAGCCGGAAAGTGGCAAGTTAACATTCCATGATTACTGCACGCGATTAATGATGACGATCCTGTTCACCGAATGCAATTTTGCGAACAGTATCAGCAAATGGCATCTGTTGACGAGCAATTTGTGACGATGTAAGTGTGGAGTGACGAGGCACAATTTAAACTTATTGGAACCGTGAATCGGCATAGCCGGCCGCTGTGACCGAGCGGTTCTAGGCGCTTCAGTCCAGAACCGTGCTGCTGCTACGGTCGCAGGTTCGAACCCAGCCTCGGGCATGGATGTGCATGATGTCCTTATGTAGTTAGGTTTAAATAGCTCTAAGTCTATAGGACTGATAACCTTAGACGTTAAGTCTCATAGCCATTTGAACCGTTTTTTTTTTTTTCGGCATAACAGTGTGTACTGGGCACCAAAAAATTTTCATGTTTATGTGGATAAAGTGGTCAATATACCAGTGGTTCATGTGTGGTCTGGAGTATCATGTGAGGGTTTAGTCGGACCCTTTTTCTTTGATACTAAAGTCACTGGAGAAATGTACCTGGAAATGTTACCCACATCAATTTTGCCAGATATACGTGCGCTTTATAGAGCTGATGAAGAGGTCTGGCTGGGACGCCACCACACTACCACATGGCCCTACTAGCTTTCCTGGATGACAGTTTTCCGGACACTGTATCGGACGAAGAGGGTCGATTAAGTTCCCTCCGCGTTCGTTCCCTATGGAATTTTACTCGTAAGGAACTGTGAAAGATAACTTCTATCGACGTAAGCTAAGCACGCTGGAGGAACTTCACCAGGAGCTTACAGCCACATGTGCAGCGATCTCCATTGTAGCATTGACTGACGTAGTTACGGCGACCGCTCGTCATTCTGTTTATAGCCGCCAACGGTGAACATTTTGAACACTTAAAGTAACCATGTGATAAACTGAAGGTTGTACAACATGTGTGATCAACTATTAAATGTAAAATAAACACATAAGTAATACTTTTCGATACTTAACGCGTGTATACATTTTTCAGCGGGCTTTGTATATTGCTCATATTCTGCTTAATTTTTGCTCTCATCCTTCAAAATGGGTGAGATCAGAAACGGTGTTCGGCGGCAAAGAGCTTTGCATTACATAAATCTACCGTCACGACAAAGTTTTGCCCCGTTGAGCAATATTTACGCGACAATACAGCTAAAACTTCACTGTCAGTCTTGAATCTCAATTTCAGTACTTTGCTCAGCAATTTTTGAGTAAATATCCGCAGTAAATAGTTTCATGAAAGGCGGTATCGTTAACTCCTTCTTTACATAGTCATGGAATTCCGTTAAACGAATAACTTTGCTGTTTAAAACAAAATGTAGTATCATGAAGGAAGTTGTGAGTATAGACCAAAAAGAAAAATATATGTTCGTAAGCTTCCACAGTGAGTATGAATTTGAATAAAATGTTTTTAGGCGTTAAACTCCGTGTTTTTGACACTGAAAAAAAAACAATTAAAACCGTGTTTACAGTGGTGTTCTTCAGGGCAGCTGAAGAGAATTACTGCAAAGGTTTCAATAGTTGTTTTAGTTTCAGGATGACACGGCCTAATATCCAAATGATTTTAATCACTTAGAGGCTCAGTATTTGTGCCTCTTTCTTCTCGATACTCCTTTTACAGGGCGACTGTATATCTGATGATACTGAATCAGACAAAACCGAAGGACAGCAACTGAGACAGTCGTGCGTGTAGTAAAACAGTATTGATCCTACAAACGTGCGATTAAGTTCAAAATATTTGGCTGCATAACAAAAGTAAGCTGCAATCGTTCTGTAATTCTTCCTAAAAGTGCGGAAACACCAATACGTTTCAAGAAAGACGAAAGATAAGCAACCCATTTGACAGGTGCAACAAAGATTTTATTACAGTTTTCTAATAATCGAAAATCGACCGGGAACTTATAGACTGTAAAGTTCTCTTTCCCCTTCGCAGATATAACAATTGAAATCTAACCTTTGTATACATCGGTGTACATCGAATTCATATTGCAACAATTATGGTTTTCCCGTTTCAGCATACATTCTGGCTGACGAAGGGTACGACGTTTGGCTCGGCAACATCCGTGGAAACTGGTACTCACAGAGACATCGTACCCTATCTCCAGAACAGAACAAATTCTGGAATTTCAGGTACGGTTACACATAAAATTAGCTGTGATTCAAAGTAATTAACATCATCCTGCACTGAAGATCCTGTGAATCAAAGTAATTAACATTATCCTGCACTGAAGACAGAATGACGCTCAGAGAACTACAAGTTGAAAATTCGGTCCACCAATAAGATCTGGGAACTTTTTAGTTTAGCATCAGTTGATGGAGAAAATGTTTTGTCCAAGCCGAAAGTGCGATACTATCTTTCTCTTTTCTGGAAAATACAGTGATAGTAATTACAATGTATATAGGTAAAGAGGATACTTCATTTTCACCCTTTTAACAATTGTTCTTTGATACACCAACTAGGACTTCTACATCAATAAGTTCTTAGCTTCCTCGATCTATTCTTATTAACTAAAATTTGGTTCGGGGATTTTCAAGAATGAAAAACTAAACTCAAACGTATTTCCTCATTTATTTCGTCATTGATACCTTCGCGTAATTAAACCATAGTTTTAAACCAGAATGCAGTGTGATAGGCAACGAGGATAGTATTCATTATATGAAACTGCGGACGCATATAATCTCGATTTAAAAAACAGTCCTAATCATTCTGCTCAGTTTTCGTCAGCTACCAGACGGTATTACCTCAAAGGCCACGACACTGCCGCTTCAAATTTTTCTGATGGTTGTCTATTGACCGTAAGTGCTCACAACAGAAAATAAACGTGACTCACACTTTCCTTTACAATCAATATATTGCAATCGCTGCAGTTCCGCGTCATTCTTCTAGACTTGTTGCGTATATAATCTCGTAATTTCTATACTTCAGAGGACACCAATGATTTTATGGGATCGTCACCAATACGAAGCAACGCTAATCGTCAATTAGGTAGCAATGGAAAAAACTGGCCGTGTCAAACTCTTAACAAGCCGCTGATTGTCGGAAGGGTGAGAAGTGAATAGCGACTGCTACCAGGAAAATTTGAAGTATGTAAATGCAATACAGAAGAATACCTGCCAAAAGATTAGGAGTGACAGAATAACAATCTTCTACGTAACAATGGACTCCCCATACAGCAGTGACCAACCACATAATCCAACAGACGAAGAAGTCACAATTTAGCCTGTAGTAACGTCTACTGCTCTAACGAAAAAGCATAAGTATAGGAAGAATACGAATATGTTTACATTATTTTAACCTATCCGGACAGAAATACGATAGTTCTTTCCTTATGCCAGAAGATACAAAGCGAGCTACTCGAGAGACATATTTGTCCTACAGGGTTTTTGATTTATTTACGTTTTCGGGTACTTCCACAGGCGTTTCAGTTAAGCTTAAAAGTGTCCTTTAATCGCTTGTATTTTACTGAATCAAGATTGAAAAGGACTGCCGCACTCTTGGGATCGTGGAAAGAACCTTTCTGAAGTGAGTTATGCAATACCGCAGTCATATAACCGTTAATTCTCGGTGCATTTATTACTATACCGTCCGTCCACGGTAGCTGAGTGGTCAGTTAGCCGCTAGCGACCGTGCGAAGCGGAGGTCCGATACTTGCACCTGTGCGGCGTTTGCGAGTGTTTGTTTACTTGTGGACTTAGTCTGCGCGCGGGCTAGTAACAACGATCATGGCGAACAAGTACAGGAAAACTAATTTACGATTCAATTCCTGCAAAGACTACGAACGACCAAAGGCTTTAGCAGTGGAACGATTCATTCGAGAGGACGTCAATATACAGCCAAACGATATTGTCGGAATTCACCTGCCCATCGTTAGTCCCACGTTGTATGTTAAGATGGTAAATGACGCGGCGTGTGAGAGAATTCTACAGGCGACAAAAGTAGGTCTCCGATTTTGCCATAGTGACGGGAATGTCGGCACAGTAACTGTAGAACATGCTGGTCTGAGTGTACGGACAATACGTGTTTTTGAGCTGCCATTTGAGCTCCCGGCTGACGAAGTTTCGAGGCTTTTAAGCCATACGGCACGGTACATGGTCACACAGCAGAACGCTGGACACAATTCGCCACGTACCCCGTTCTTAACGGAGTGCGACAGATCACTATCGATCTTCAGAAGCATGTACCGTCCTATCTGACAATTGGTGGTTCTCGGGCGGTGGTGATTTACGATGGTCAGCCACGTACATGTTCTGGCTATGGCCAGGAGAGACACCTCAGGTCGAACTGTATGCAACGGCAGATTACGCAACTGCCTTCAGATGTGCGGGAGCCCTCACTGCGTCCGCTGATGAAGAAAAGGACACAGCCCCGGTGGAAGATCAAGATGGCACTCTCCGAAACCTTGTAGCAGACGTCGGGGTGACAGAGGATGCTGCTCCATCGAGCATACAATCCACGGCGACAACATCAGATGAGACAGAACTCCCACCAAGCACACCACACCGATAGTACAGGAAGCAGTTCCAGCCACTACGGATGCTGTGGCGTCTGGAACGCACTTTGTGACGACAACATCAGTTTCGACCGAACTACCGCAAAGTACAGCGATGGGACTCGAAACACTTCCAGTTCCTACGGATGATTTTCTGGCGGGCACCCGTGATTCCCTACAATATGAGGACACGAAAGGAAGATCACGCAAACAACGTTCCCCGAAAGGAGGAAACGGCGTCGTCGCACGACATCTCCTAGGGATGACTCCCCTTATTCCGACGGCGATGTGCCTGTGGACCAAGACGACACAACAGCCTCTACGAAAAAGGATGAGACAATGGAAGCTGTTCGATCAGACCCGCAGCGGTCTGTTACATTGATGGTACCGGGACGCGGTGATGCTGAAGAGGAATCACAACCAGTTGGCTCTCCAGACGCAGATGCTGTGGCTATGGACACGAATATATCACTGCCTGCAGAGATGTGGTATGACGATATTGAGGAGGCGCCGGAAGTCATACAGAGGCAGCCGGCACTCATGAAGACGGCCTAATAATTGCTGAAGATGAAGGGAGAGGGTCGAGAGAACGTCTTCTAACTCAGCCCCTAGCGCCGATGCAGGGTGATGTTGTTGCGCCTCGACAGAGTGGGATTCAACGCCATGCGAACCGTATTGCGACATTAAATATAAATGACGTGCGTTCACCGGCCAAAATACACCTACTGAAGGAAACGATTTGGGCATCTGATGTGGATATTGCTTAGCTGCAGGGAATCCACATAGCTGCACTCCCATACATGGCAGGCTACCAATCCTATTCGTCACATAGAGATCACAATGGGAGTGGGGTGGCAGTTTAGTGCGAGATGGCTTCCCAGCGGAAAACGTGTGTTACCTTCCGTCGGCCAGGGGAATGGCTTTCACGACGTTTGGGACACGCATCATCAATCTTTATGCACCGTTGGGAAACAATCGGCGGCGGGAAAGGGCCCGATTTTATGCAGAAGACATTGCCTCACTTTTCCATGGACGTTATGAATGTGTAATAATTGGTGGAGATTTCAACTGTGTTCTCAGCCATAAAGACCAATGGCCGCAAGCAAACATCAGCCAAGAGTTGCGAATCGTTGTCCACGACGTTGTACTTAGTGACACGTGGGAATTACGACATGGAGATGCACCTATGTGACAGGTCATTCGGCGAGCAGGTTAGATCGCATTTATATCTCATGGGCTCATGCAAATGATGTCCAGGACACGGAACGCTGGCCATTGGCATTTTCAGATCACAGCGCTTACATCTGTACGGTGATTCTTCCCCGTAGAGAGGTGTGGAACAGTAAGGCCCCGTGGAAATTAAACATTCAACATCTACATGATTCTCAATGCCATCAACGGATCCTTGAGACATGGACGATGTGCGAGCGAAGGGTTGGAAGGTATGCGACGAAGCTTGATTGGTGGCTGACTTGTGCTAAACCGTTGTTTCACCGTACGTTCATCTCATATAGCAGAGAGATGGAACAATGACGCCGCCGTACTACCGACTTTTATTTTGCAGCGCTGCGCGACCTGGACGATGGTCCGCCAGGACAGGACGTCTGGATCGAACGCAAAAGGATAAAAGCTAAACTAGTGGCTTTCGCTCGGAAACGTCTTCAGGGAACCATGGTGAGCGCCAGATGTCACGATACGATACTGCATTTGATTCCTTCCACGCCCCACGTCGTGAATGAACGAAAGCACCGACGACGCGTTTTGGTACGGGAATTAATTACCCGCGAAGACCGAAGAGTGACGCGTCAAGCGGACATTGTCTCTGCATTCGTCGACCATTACCAACACATCTATCAGGAAGAAGCAGCCCCTGTCGATGACCTCGAACGTATAGCCACGTACGTCTCCCGTACACTGACGGTGGAAGCCGCGGGAACCTTACTGGAAGCCATTAGCTGTGAGGAAGTACATGATGCGATCGCAAAGGGTGCGTTGAATCGGTCACCAGTCATTGATGGACTTCCTGCTGAATTTTATCGAGAATTTCGCAACGAAATGGCACCGAGATGGACGCAAATGTACAACGAGATGTTAAATTCCGATGCGCCTATTCCACCGGCTTTTATGGAAGGCCTCTTGGTGCCAGTACATAAACCGAAGCCAGGAATTACGGTCACACATTATCGCCCCATCACCCTGCTTAATGCCGACTATAAGATCTTTGCACGATTGCTAGCGTCCCGATGTTAATTTGTAGCGTTCTCTCTCCGGAACAGACGACACCGGGTGGATCGGTGAATGTGCAAACAGCTACTGGCGAATGCCTTGGTGTGATAGCGCTGGCGGAGGAGTGCTGGCTTAAAGCGGCGATGGTGTCGATTGATTTTGACAGTGCTTTTGATAAGACGCGCAACAAATATCTGTACGCTGTACTGGAAGAAATGGTGTTTCCAGACAGTTTTACTGGTCTCTTTAGAAAGATTTATGGGGGCGCACAATCCTTGATACAGGTTAATGGGCGTAAAGCAGTGTCCATTCAAATTCGACGATCCATTCGCCAGGGCTGCCCTCTTTCGATGCTGCTGTTCGCGATAGCGTTGGAACCATTGATTGGAAGGCTAGCAAATTCTCTTTGTGGGATGGAACTGCGGGGCTACACCTTCAAATGTTGTGCCTATGCGGACGACCTCCTGCTGCTCGTTCGTTCTTATGAAGAGGTGAAGCCGGTCCTTGAACTGTTGTTGGACCACAGTGTGACGGCGGGTAGTGCAGTGAACATGAACAAATCGGCAGCAATGCCGGTTGGAACGGGCCTTACGCCGGAAGAAATCAGTCCGTTTCCTTATGTGCAACGATTCCCCTATCTCGGCATAGACTTTATCTCATCTGTAAAACATACTGAGGCAGTTAACTACCGATGTATCTTACAGACAACACGTACCATGGTCCGACAACGTCTCCTACGGCGCCTTCATCCTTTGCAGCGAGTCGAGTATCTGAACACTTATGTGGTTCCTCGAATGGTGCGTATTTCGCAGATCCTGCCCCTACCACTCACGCTCGGACGTCGACTTCAATCAGCACTAGGCTATTTTGTGATGATTGGGTCGCCCCTCAAGGTGCGATACGCAACGCTCACACTCCCTACGCACAAGAGGGGACTCGGACTTACGAATGTTCACTGCCGAGCGACGGCGCTTCTTCTAGCCACGATGTACAAGCAATGGCGTAGCGGGCGTGATTCCCTTACATCTCGCCTACTGGATCTCCTAGTTCCAGCGTCCCTCACACATCCGGTGTCGGTGGGCAACATTACGCCACATTTTGCGCATGTATCAACATTTATCGCGGAACTTTGTTATATCAGAGACGAGCTTCCACGCACGAGACCGCCATGCGCGAAGGATTTTTATGTTTGGCTGCTACGACGGATAAGTCGTAATTTCATTGAACTCAAACACCCCACGTTGCATTGGCCGAAGATTTGGAGACATGTGCACCAAAAATTCCTTCCTACCTTCGTTCGGGCACTGAGGTTCTCTGTCACGTGTGGCAAGTTCAACACCAACCAACGACTCCATGCAATTGGACTAGTGGACTCTCCGCTATGCCCGAAAGGTTGCCAAGTGGATGACGACCATCACCGCTTAACTTGCATCGCGGTGGAGGACGTATGGCTCCTAGGAAGACAGATGGTGGCTTGCTACCTCCGTATGACCCCGCAACATATTACACCTGCTTCCTTCTTACTTCCGGAGAGTGACTACTTTCCGGCGACTAAATCACAGTCGATCATCTGGGTCAAAGGTTGGACGATCGCGTACCTCTATGGGGATGCTGCCAAGTCGTGACTTGACTTTTGGTATTTCTTGCAGCAAGCCCACAATGAGGTTCATAGATGGTCACACTATCGGAAAACCTTTGCCAGCTATCTTCAGGCAGTCTTCCTCGACCCCCCCCCCCCCCCCCGCCTCGCAGTTGGGATGTGCCGGGTGCAGTCGGTGTGCACATTTGACAGCTCATCATGAACCTCACGCTTCTCTCACCGCTCCATATGTAATGCACATACTATACCATGAAATGATCTAGATGTTCCTTTTAAGAGACTGATCTTTATGGAAAATAAATAAATAAATAAAAACAAAAAAAAACAATAAGTGGTCAGCGCGACAGTCAGTCAATTATAAGGGCTCGGGTTCGATTCCCAGCTGGGTCGGAAATTTTGTCCGCTCAGGGACTGGGTGTTGTGTATTCCTAATCATCATCATTTTATCCCCATCGACGCGCAAGTCGCCGATGTGGCGTCAAATCGAAAGACTTGCACCTGGCGAACGGTCTACCCGACGGGAGGCCCTCGTCACACGCCATTTATTTATTTTTTATTTAAAACTATACTTAATTTATTGTTTGGTATGATCAGGTTTTGATAATCGTCTCATGACCATCACAGCACCACAAGCTTACGCAATGCCTGTTACCTACATTTCGGCAACTCATTGATGTGCACTTAAACATGCATGTATTACAAACTGTTTCGGACTGTGTCACTGAATTTTGTGGGTGATTATTATTCACTTATTCGTTGATTTTCCTTTGAATGTTTTCCGAAGAGCGAAAGGAGTGTTATTTGCTCATCGTCGTCACTGCCCGTTTTTCTGTTTTTAGCTGGCACGAACATGGCATTTATGACATGCCGGCACAAATAGACCATGTCTTAAACACGACCGGGCACCAGCAGATCTATTACGTTGGACATTCCATGGGGACTACCATGTTCTACGTCGGAATGTCAATGAAGCCTGAGTACAACGAAAAGATTCGTGCCATGTTCAGCTTGGCGCCAATTGCTTACATGAACCATATGATCAGCCCACTGTTCCAACTTTTGGCACCTTTTACAACGTCCGCTCAGGTAAGAGCTTATCCAAACCCTCATTTACATTTGATGTACATTCTCTTTTAACATGAAATATAAAATCTACACTAGTCACTTCTCGTATAAAAAAACATTTGTTTATATGTATTTATTGTTTATCTCTTTTGTTACTTATATGTTTGGTCTTTATTAAAATTACTTGACCGCTGTCTGCTAAGCATGCGGGACAATGAAGGAAACGATTTTTTGAAGTAATTGTACTTATAATAGCTTAAAGATTAGTTCCTGTTCAGGACCGCCTATATAAACACGGAAATGGCTTCCCTTAATGTGACAACAGTGTTCTTATTTTATTATCCAGTCTCCTTGAAATGTTTATACTTTCACTCTACGACATTTTTTAGTCTTAGTCCATCATTTGTGCAACGTTTTGCTTTTTACTACGATTATTTAGAGAACAAATTCTAATTACTCTAAGAAGCTATCCAATGCAGTGACAGGTCAACAGCTTGGTGAAGTAAAATCAACTCCTAATTTCAAATCGAAGATAATTATAACACCAGCCGAAATAATTGTTTTTTTCATGGAAACACTGATTGCTAAACGCCAACTTGAGAACGTAGAAGTGACCACAGAACTGCTCTTTTGCAGTATTTTGACTGTATTCATCTCGTTATTTGTAGAGGCGATGGCCACACCTATTTTACTATTCACAGTAGTAGTGTATGCAGGTTTTAGAATTGTTAATAATAACAGTTGTAATCAAACTGACTAGAGGCGGAACAGACCAATAGGCCAAATTCTTTATGTCTGTGATGATGATGATGATGTTCTGGTGGTGATCGCTTCATATCCAACAAATACATCTAAACGTAAAAAATTGCAATCATTCGAGATTTAGTCGATTAATATTCTGTGTTATGGAGACATGTAACACGTTATTTTCACGTAATTTCATGACAGAACAATATCAATGACGAAGATGTGGGGTGCTACGGTAAAGAAATCAGTAGTTTCACAAAACTGGATTTCAGTAATAGCTGTACATCAGGTAAGTATTCTTGAGTAGTAGAACTGCAGTAACGGTATTACCAGTTTCGTTAGTAAAGTTCAGCATCGGCATTAACATTAAGCAAACAATATTTCATGAAAACCTTATCAACAAACGTGGGTAACATTATATTGTCAAATTTTAAGCGGGCAGATTTTACTAATTAACAATATGAACAAAATTTTCAAATTTCAGTTAATATTAATATACTTCATAATATCTTAGTTGCGTAGAAAATAACGGGAACGGACACTTGCTCATTTTTCTAGGTGCAAGGAGCTAAAATATTCATCTGTACTTGTGTATCTTGATTACAGGTGCTTATGGATCTAATTGGAGCTAGTAAGTTTACTCCTAGCCAAGAGATGATCAGGCTTATTCAACCAAAGATTTGCAAAGAAAAAGCAATTACAGAACCAATGTGTACCAATGTAGTATTTCTCATCTGTGGTTTTGATAAGGAGCAGATAGTTAAGGTAAGTTGCTGGTATTCGTTTCCACACAAAACAACTGAACTAAGTGTAATGTAAAGCTATGTCTTCTAGAGTTGCTATTTAAGTTCACTGAAATTTACCTTCTCGAGAGTCTCTTTGAATTCTTCTTCTTCCCGTGTTTCACTGTGCTTTTGACACTCATTTCCTAAACTGCCAACTGGAAATTATTTTAATTCAACTGTAATACTTCTTGTGTTTTGCAGATCATATTTCAAGCTTCTTCCTAAGTGATGTAACGATTCCGGCAAAGATACGCTACACATTACCCTCGCTTTCACTGGTTTGGGTTCACAGAGATTTTTTCCTTGATCTGATAATTTACTTGTGAAAAATTTATGTATGTCTTATCTAGTCTAAACATTCCATAGTACATCCACTGGTCTCTCATTGCTTCATGTCTCCATTACTTCTAAATTTATGTGCCGACATAATTCTCCTGTGAGTTCATATGCCTGTTATTTTTTTCATTTCCGACAGGCAACGTGATCTTAGTACCTGATGTACGCTAAAGATTGCACCGTGGTAAAAATTAATTAACACGTCAAGACGCCAGTAAATGAGTAACGATAAGTTTTTAATTAGTTCTTATGCAACAAAGTTTTATATACTTCCATCGCAGTACTATTGCCGTCAGATATATGGATTAGGCTTCCAGCCTGTTTAGATTTCATCAGTTATTCTAACGCTTGCATGGTCAACCTGTATCTCTCTCAAACTTCATGTATTACATTACACAGACTCCCCTTCTTCAATTGTTGTACTCATTATTGCCATTATAACTCATTTTTAGAGACATAGATTAATACTGGTTCCTGATTTAGCTCTTCTCTTAGGCAAAATGTTTGTGATGTGACCGAAAACACCACTTATTTTACTTTACGCGGTCAGGCTCAGAGTACTGCGTACAGCTACAAGACTCCTCCTCCATTGGATTCTGTGCTGTGCCTTCTCTCACCAGTCACACTCTATGTCGATCTGCATCCTCATGGATCCCATATCTCCATCTTTCCTTTCCGTCTTCCTAGTGGCCTTCTTCCGCAGGGAGATTTATGGATTTCAGAACTCATCCGAGCGACATGTCGTGTCCACACTAGATGCTTGCTTTCCATCAGACCTGGCGCTTGGTCTATTGTGGATTTCATCCAGTTTTAAATTATGCCGGATCCTCCTTTCTCCAATGACTTCATTTTACACCGGACCGTAGATCATCCTGAAGACTTTTTCCCTCGAAAACGAGATTAGTCCAGTCTTTCTTCCGGACAATCAAAGTTTCGCAACTATACAACACTGCAGATTTTGTATAGCTGAAGCTTGAAATTCCTTGACAGACTGAGCGATTTAAAAAGCTGATACAGAATGAACTATTACCGGTTTACGACTTGAACCCTCGCTTTGATTTCTGCCTCACATGGTGCGTCCTCTATAAAGAATAACCCAGATATTCGAAACTCTTAACGCTTTTGTACGATCGGTTTGCGACTACCAGAGGCTGGAGTGGATCCCTTGAATAGGTATGGGTCCTGCTCGTCACCAGATTCTCGGTCTTCGACTGAGCCACAAGGAGACCGATTCTGCTCGCTGGAGCCTCCATGCTGTCGCTCATCCGCATCAGTTCTTCCTTAGATCTGGACGATAGCATCGTCGACAAACGGGAGGTGTGTGATTTTCTCACCCTCTACCTCGATCCCCTAGAAGTTCTTATAAAAAGCTTCTCTCCTTACCTTTTAGAGGCCCACGCTGAACACTATCGGTGACACACCATCTCCTTGTCTCAACTCTGAATTTACGTAAAACCTCTCCATTACTTGTTTCCCGAGCTCCACTTTGCCTCAGGGACCAGTGAGACAAACTCCAACTAGGTTGACGAGTTTCTTTAGTATTTCAAATTCTATTAGGCAGTTCATAAGGTTCTCCAAGTGGATGAAATGATACACCTCCTTAAAATCTATGAAGAGTACATTTAGGTCTTGGCCGACCTTTCCGCTGATCTGTCGCATCACACAGACGTTGTCGACAGTCGAACGGCCCTTTCTGAAATCTCCTTGGTATTTACTAACCATCTCTTCTGTAAACGGCTGGATTCTATCCCTATACAGTTGGACAAGACGTTCAGGAGGGCGAGCCTCTGCAGTTGGCGCAGTCCATTTTGTGACCTTTATTGCATGTACAGCAGATGACCGCTGTCTTAAAATCCTCTGGGATCTCCTCCGAAATCCAGATCCTCTTGATTATTTGGTGAATTTTCTTGAGGCGTGTCTCTCCTCCAGGTTGAATGACTTCTGCCTGGATTCCATCTTATCCTGGACTTTTGTTCTTCTTCAGCTTCATTATCCGGACCTACATCTCTTCTCGTCTATGAGGTGGATAATCTAAATCTACAGTGTGAAGATGTTGACATTCCTACAGATCTTTAGGTTCACCGCAGTTGAGGAGCAGCGTGAAATATTGTTTCCATCTCTCAGCAATGTTGTACTCATTGCTGTGTTGCTGTTGTTATTGTCACTCTTGTGACCTTCAGTCCGAAGACAGGTTTGATGCAGCTCTCCATGTTACTCTATCCTGTGTGAGCTTCTTTATCTCCGAATAACCACTGCAACCTATTTCCTTCTGAATCTTCTTACTGTACTGATCTCTTGGTCTTCCTCTACGATTTTCAACCCTCACGCTTCCCTCCAGTACTAAATAGGTGATCCCTTGACGTGTCATAATGTGTCCTGTCAACCGACTCTTTCTTTTAGACAAGTTGTGCTACAAATTTCTGTTCTCCCCATTTCTGTTCAGTTCCTTCTCATTAGTTATGTGACTTACCCATCGAATCTTCAACATCTTTCTGCGTATTTCGAAAGCTTCTATTCTATTTTCGTCTAAACTGTTACTCATCCATGGTTCACTTCCATACAAGGCTACACTCCAGACAAATACTTTCAGAAAATACTTCCTAACACTACAATCTATATTCGATGGTAACAGATTTTTCTTCTTCAGAGCTTTCCTCACCATTGCCAGTCTACATTTTATATCCTCTCTACATTCGCCATCATCAATTATTTTGCTGCCCAAATAGCAAATTTCAGCTATTACTTTAAATGTCTCTCTTCCTAATCTAATTCCCTCAGGATCGCCTGATTTAATTCGACTACATTCCATTATCTTTGTTTTACTTTTTTTAGATTCATGTTTTATCTTCCTTTCAAGACACTGTTCATTCTGTTCATCTGCTCTTCGACGTACTTTGCTGCCTCTGAGAAACTTTAAAGTTTCCATTTCTTTTCCCTGAACTTTAACTCCTACTCCAAATTTTTCTTTGAGTTCTTTTACTGCTTGTTCAGTGTACAGATCGAATAACATTGAGAATAGGCTACAATCCTGTCTCACTCCCTTCTCAACGGCTGCTTCCCTTTCATGCCCGTCGACTCTTCTAACTGCAGTCTGCTTTCTTTACAAGCTGTAAACAAACCTTCACTCCCTGTATTTTACCCCTGCTACTTTCAGAATTTCAAAGAGCGCATTCCAGTCCACAGTGTCAAAAGCTTTCTCTATATCTAAATTGCTATAAATGTAAGTTTCCCTTTCCTTAATCTATCTTCTAAGGAGTAGAAAGACTAAAGAAGTCGAAAGACAGTATTGTCTCGCTTGTTCCTACATTTCTCCAGAATCCAAACAGGTCTTCCCCGAGGTTGGCTTCTACCAGTATTTCCATTCTTCTGCAAATAATTCGTGTTAGTATTTTGCAACCATGACTTATTAAACTGGTAGTTCAATAATTTTCACATCTGTCAGCGACTGCTTCCTTTGGTATTGGTATTACAATATTCTTCTTGAAATCTGAGGGTATTTCGCTGTCTCATACGTCTCGCGCGCCAGATGGAAGAGGTCTGTCATGGCTGGCTCTCCCAAGGATTCTGACGGCACTTCTACACACTTGAAATTTCCTGACAGACTCATTCTAGGCACTTCTAAACACTTTATCTTATGTGTGTACCTCTCAAGCAGCAATACGAAACTGTTTTTCTTCTTCTTTTTCATTTACTGTGCCTGCTTCTCGTCCTTTCTTCTTCCCCTTCCACATCCTCAGAATCCAATGTTTCTACTTCTTCCTCTGTTATTTCTTCCGTCATGCCTATTACTGCCACGGTCACCACTCTACACATTCACCAACTTTAAATCACATATATGACTGCACTCTTCTCAAATAAAAGTAAATGTTTTTCTGGTGTAGTTACTATGTTTTTATTCAGTGTGTCGTTGGAAATGCTATAGTATATACTGCAGTATCATCTACTGAAACTCAAGTGTCACAATAAATTTCCTAATAAAATACGGACAAGGTCTATTTACATTTGAGAGTAGGCCTTATGACCCATATTTCCCTTGTTAAAAAGTCCATAGATAAATTACCTTACACACGGGAAAAGGATCAACGGTTACTGCTTTAGTACCTTGCGTGGTCACCGCAAATGTCAACATTCTTCTCACATCTGGAGCATTAACTGAAGGCATTAACATCACTTGTATTTTTTCCTCTCTAATTAACTTGTGATCGACAGGACTTGAAATAGTAATCTTCCTTCATGCTTCCACTTTGAAGGCAGAAACGTAACATACCGCTCGAGTTCTTCCAATCTTATTGAAACACTTCTGTTTTTCTGCCCTTAGGAAAAGCTAGCGGCAATTTCTGCACACATCCCTGCCGGCTCCTCCACCAGGCAGTTCATACATTACGCGCAAGGCATAGACAAAGGTAAGTTATTCACAAACATCACCTTTGCCGGAATGATCATGTGAGAAATAAGCTACTTTCAGAAATATATAACAATTTTGTGTTTATCACATGCATTCGCAAACTGCAAAAACGATCGTACAGTGGCTATACGATTTACTAGTCAAGTATGAAAATTTGTGACGGAACGGGACTCGAAATCGGATTCTGCGCTTTACTCGGGCTGTCGCCATAACGGGTTGGGCTATCTGTGAACGAATCACTGCCAGACTCAAACTTCTATATGTCCTAGTGTCTACGTCCCAAAATGCTCGGATGCAAGCCGTATGATTACTGCACAGGAAGAGGCATTTTGCTGTTCAGATTGTCTTGCTTTGACATTAAATACCTTAGGGCAGTGTCTGCATTTTGCCTTGTCTGTATAGTTCGATGCAATGTTCCTTCGGACAATACAGACACTGTAAAATACACACACTGCCCTACTGAATTTTGTGTTTGTATGTCTGTATCTTTCAAGCAGAAAATCGAAATTAATTTTTTTTCTTCTTCATTTACCTTGCCAGTTTCTGTCTCTTATTATAGTACAACCCGTTTCACGATGATATACCTAAATTTTAGTTCACTTTCGAACTGACAATACGTACATTTATAAGAGTTACTCAATACGCCAGCTGATACGTTACTCACACAATGTTTTGCATTTCAGGCCACTTTAGGCAATACGACTATGGCATTGTAGAGAATATGAGGCGCTACCGCCAACGTGTGCCACCTGATTACAAGCTTATCAACGTCAAAGCTCCGGTTTACCTTTTCTACAGTCTTAACGACTGGCTGGCAGGACCTAAGGTATGCAGAACGCTTAACTACTTTTACTGTGTGTATCTACGTTTATACACTCCTGACTCAATTAGTCGATTTCTCAAGACATATTTCGCGAACTAAATTTAAATACAGTTAAAATTTTCATACATAATTTCTTCTGGATAAACTGATAGTACATTCTTATTTACCGCAGCCATTTTTTGTCTTTTATGACTGAGATAGCAATTAGTTACACATCTGAAGTTAAGATCAACTTTAATTGAAAGTTTAATTTATATCACACGCAAGTTTAATTTAAATGATACTTAAATTTCATGAAGTCGAAATATTTTTCTTCTGAGAACAGCTTCCGGTAAAAGCGAATACTTCTCAGTTTACTGAAAATAGTTTAGTTGTTTCATAACATTTCAATGCCTAACACAACACTGCAATGCTTTTCTAAAATGCTGTCCGTTATTTTGCAGGACATTGATCGGTTGTACACTCAACTAGGCAATCCAAAGAAGAAGTTCAAGATTGAATACAAGAAATTTAATCATCTCGATTTCACATACGGCAAAGATGCACCTAAGTTAGTTTATAAACATGTGCTGGACCTGATGCAGAAATACGAACAAGGGGATTTGTAAACGGTAGACTTTTGCCATGAAAGCACGATAAATAGCCATTTCATTGACACACGTACAAGCAATCGCTGAGACATACCATTACCACGACCTGTATGTTTTTAGTTCTTCAAATAAATCATTTTCCACATAGATTTTATAGATTTTCTTTTGTACATTACTCATTAAATTTCATATAATTATTTAACTGCAGTTAACGCATTACAGATGTGTATCAAACTTCACCATACAATTCCAAAGTCTATATAACTATCATTACCAACACGAACAGCTATCATATATGAGTATGCATCATCATTTTCGGTTATTTATAGTTTTCCTCAAAACATACCAGAGGAACATGTTTAATCAATGTTGACTCAATATCATCATCTTATCCATATACAAGCCATTCAACATATAAAATACACAAAATGATATTCACAAGGCAGTACATCGGAAATACACCCTAACTCCTGAGGTAATTTAAAATATTCACTGAGTGCATAATTACTGTGGTATTTGCTGCAATAAATAAATAAATAAATGAGAACAAAGACAATGACTGGTAACAGGTTGTTGTAGCAGCTACGCTGATATAATTTTGAAAATTTTGACTGAACATAATTTAAATCATGATACCGATATGGTGCTGTTGTTGTTGTTGTTGTTGTTGTGGTGGTGGTGGTGGTCTTCAGTCCTGAGATTGGTTTGATGTAGCTCTCCATGCTACTCTATCCTGTGCAAGCTTCTTCATCTCCCAGTAACTACTGCAACCTACATTCTTCTGAGTCTGATTAGTGTATTCATCTCTTGGTCTCCCTCTACGATTTGTACCCTCCACGATGCCCTCCAATACTAAACTGGTGATCCCGTGATGCCTCAGAACATGTCCTAACAACTGATCCCTTCTTCTAGTCAAGTTGTGCTACAAACTTCTCTTCTCCCGAATCCTATTCAATACCTCCTCATTAGTTATATGATCTAACCATCTAATCTTCAGCATTCTTCTGTAGCACCACATTTCGAAAGCATCTATTCTCTTCTTGCCCAAACTATTTATCGTCCTTGTTTCACTTCCATACATGGCTACACTCCATAAAAATACTTTCAGAAACGACTTCCTGACACTTAAATCTATACTCGATGTTAATAAATTTCTCTTCTTCAGAAGCGCTTTCGTTGTCATTGCCAGTCTACATTTTATATCCTCTCTACTTCGACCATCATCAGTTATTTTGCTCCCCTAATAGCAAAACTCCTTTATCACTTTAAGCATTTCATTTACTAATCAATTCCCACAGCATCATCCGACTTAATTCGACTACATTCCATTATCCTCGTTTTGCTTTTATTGATGTTCATCTTATTTCCTCCTTTCAAGACACTTTACATTCTGTTCAGCTGGTCTTCCAGGTCCTTTGCTGTCTCTGACAGAATTACAATGTCACTGGTGAACGTGAAAGTTTGTATTTCTTCTCCATGGATTTTAATTCCTACTCCGAATTTTTCTTTTGTTTCCTTTGCTGGTTGCTCAATGTAGAGATTGAACAACATAGGGGAGAGGCTACAATCCTGTCTCACTCCCTTCCAAACCACTGCTTCCCTTTCATGTCCCTCGACTCTCATAACTGTCATCTGGTTTCTGTACAAATTGTAAATAGCCTTTCGCTCCCTATATTTTGCCCCTGCCACCTTCAGAACATTGTCAAAAGCTTTCGTTAAGACTACAAATGCTAGAAACGTAGGTTTACGTTTCCTTAATCTAGCTTCTAAGATAAGTCGTAGTGTCAGTATTGCCTCGCGTGTTCCAATATTTCAACAGAATCCAGACTGATCTTCCTCGAGATCGGTTCTACTAGTTTTTCCATTCGTCTGTAAAGAATTCGCGTTAGTATTTTGCAGCTGTGATATTTCGGTAATTTTCACATCTGTCAGCTCCTGCTTTCTTTGGGATTGGAATTATTATATTCTTCTTTAAGTCTGAGGGTATTTCGCCTGTCTCATACATCTTGCTGACCAAATGGTAGAGTTTTCTTGGGACTGGCTCTCCCAAGGCTGTCAGTAGTTCTAATGGAATGTTGTCTACTCCTGGCGCCTAGTTTCGACTCAGGTCTCTCAGTGCTCTGTTAAACTCTTCACGCAGTATCGTGTCTCCCATTTCATCTTCATCATGATAATGAATTTAATAAACGTGAATATACACTGAAGAGGCAAATAAACTGGTACACCTGCCTAACATCGAGTAGGGCTCCCGCGAACACGCTGAAGTGCAGCAGCACGACGTGGTCATGGACTCGACTAATGTTTGAAGTAGTGCTGAAGGAAACTGACATCATGATTCCTGCAGGGGTGTCCATAAATCCATAAGAGTACGACGAGGTGTGGATCTCTTATGAACAGCATATTGTAAATCATCACAGATGTGGTGAATAATGTTCATGTCTGGGGAGTTGTCGGCCAGCAGAAGTCTTCCTGGAGCAATTCTGGACGATTGGGGTGTCGATTTGTCCTGCTGGAATTGCCAAAGTCCGTCGAAATGCATAATGGACATGAATGAACGCAGATGATCAAACAGGGTGCTTACGTCCGTGTCATCTGTCAGAGTAGTATCTAGACCTATCACGGGACCAATATAGCTCCTACTGCACACGCCCCACATTACAGAACCTCCACCAGCTTGAACAGACTCTGCTGACATGCAGGGTCCATGGATTCATGAAGTTGTCTCGATACTCATACGCGTCCATCCGCTCGACACAATTTGAAACGAGACTCGTCTGACCAGGTAACGTGTTTCCAGTTATCAACAGTCCAATGTCGGTGTTGACAGGCGCAGGCGAGGCGTAAAGCTTTGTGTCGTGCAGTCATCAAGGATACACGAGTGGGTCTTCGGCTCCGAAAGCCCACATCGATGATGTTTCGTTGAATGATTCACACGCTGCCTCTTGTTGATGGCCCAGCATTGAAACCAGCACCGATTTGCGGAAGGGTTACTCTTCTGTCACGTTGAACGATTCTCTTCACTCGTCATAGGTCCCGTTCTTTTTCCGGCTGCATCGATGTCGGAGATTAGGGGTTTTATAGCATTCCTGATATTCACGGTACACTCGTGAAACGGTTGTAAGGGAAAATCCGCACTTCATCGATGCCTAGGAGATGCTGTGTCCCATCGCTCGTGCGCCGGCTGTAACACCACGTTCAAATTCACTTAGATCTTGATAGCCTGACATTGTAGCAGCAGTAACCGATCTAAAAACTGCGCCAGATACTTGTTGTCTTATACAGGCGTTGCCGACTGCAGTGGCATATTCTGCCTGTTTACATGTGTCTGTATTTGAATACGCATGCCTACACCAGTTTATTTGGCGCTTCATTGTATATCCTGCACTATCAGTGTGAACTCGATTCTAAAAAAGTGTAAGGAAAGAAAGTTGCCATTCAGTAAAATATGGGAGATCTTACGTAGGCTTAGCAGAATTGGTTGGAAGGAAATAAAAAGCCAAATTAAAAGCAGCTGAAATGACATTTTCTAACTAAAGTAAGGAGACTAAATGTCGGGATCACATAACAGATAAGAATATCCGAAGGGAACCACACACACAATCACAGATGCAGAATACCAGAAGCTATTAGGAACAATGAGGAAGTGGCAGAGAGGTCGGGGCTGGCAGTCTCGCGAATTCCGTGATCAGAAGGCGATCGCGACGGTTTTCTTTCAGTACTTAAACGAGCCGCTGGATTATAAGTGTGAAGAATTATCTTCATATTCTAGAAGACTCCCATCCTAGCTTCTTCGTCCTCTTCTTTTCTTTTTTTGCGTCCATTTAATTCCTAATCATAGGGGCTGTAATTTCTGCAGGTAGTAACTAAAAGATTAAAACTGTATGCCCGACCTAGACTCGAACTCGGGACCTTTGCCTTTCGCGGGCAAGTGCTCTACCATCTGAGCTACCAAAGCACGACCCACGCCCGGTACTCACAGCATTACTTCTGGCAGTATCTCCTCTCATACCTTCCAATCTTTACAGAAGTTCTCCTGCAAACCTTGCAGAACTAGCACTCCTGATAGAAAGGATACTGCGGAGACATGGCTTAGTCACAGCCTGGGGGATGTTTACAGAATGAGATTTTCACTCTGCAGCGGAGTGTGCGCTGATATGTCTCCGCAGTATCCTTTCTTTCAGCAGTGCTAGTTCTGCATGGTTCGCAGGAGAGGTTCTGTAAAGATTGGAAGGTAGGAGACGAGATACTGGCAAAAGTAAAGCTGTGAGTACCGGCCGTGAGTCGTGCTTTGGCAGCTCAGATGGTAGAGCACTTTCCCGCGAAAGGCAAAGGTCCCGAGTTCGAGTCTCGCTCGGGCACACAGTTTTAATCTGCCAGGAAGTTTCATATCAGCGCACACTCCGCTGCAGAGTGAAAATCTCATTCTAGTAACTAAAAGAGTTTGGTGCAGTTACCAAGGTAGTTATGTACACGTGTCACTGGAATTACCTTTAACTATAACGAATCTCATACTAATTTAGTCGCATAACATTCGTTGCCTGCCGTCTAGAGACGGCACTACCTGCTGAAGAACAGGAGGGGGTCGACCGTGGGAAACTACAGCAACAGACGGCCTCCACATCGTGCTACAAGCAAGAAGGGTCCCACTTCAAACACCGTCGCAACTGCGATCACTTTTAACATGACCATAGAGTGTGAAATTTATTAGACTCAAAACGAAAATATTGATATTTTATAGTTTCTCTCAGGCTAGAATTACTCAGCCATGTGATATTGGCATTTTCACTCACTTACATCCATATGCGGTTACTTTCGTCCTTTACCTGCACCTACCTGTCAACTTGTTGCAGCAGATCGCCGGTAGGAAAGCCGAAGAGAAACCTACCATACTGCAACTGGCACCAGGCTCCATACAACGTAACTATTCCAAGCATCGGGAAAAGGTCTTAATTTTGAACGGAAAATGGAAATATTGGCAAAACTTCAGTATATTCTGAACCTTGATAATGTACACATTCACTGCCAAGCCTGTGTTAATCTTGACACTGTCATGCACAAAAACCTTTCATTCACGTTAGCAAGTTTGTGGTAACCTATTTCCCGAAATCTGAACAGCTACTAAGCACGGATTGTTCTTAAATGGAAATGCTCGCCATACTATTAACTTCATCGCTGTCTAATGCACCCAAGCTTTTGGTCACAGATCTGCTGAATATGCCACGTCACATTGATGTCTCTTCTCATACACAAAATTACTTAAAAATCTGTAATTTCTAAAAACACACATGGGAATAAATACGCCTTTACTTTAAAACACTTTTGAGACATGTAGCACAACTAAAACCGGAAAATAATCACTTCCTTCGGAGCTCATACTATACACGAACGTACCATTGAAAGGCTGGGTTCCGTCTCCTTAGACGCTGAAAGCAATCTGTATCTCCAAGAGAAAAGAGAGGCAAAGAATACTCCGTTCTCATTGGTGAGTTTTCTTTAAGGCCAATAGAAAAATATTATTCTCCCGCTTTAATCCGCGCTTTTATGATTAACCCCCCACCCCATGAAACATGGACCTTGCCGTTGGTGGGGAGGCTTGCGTGCCTCAGCGATAGAGATGGCCGTACCATAGGTGCAACCACAACGGAGGGGTATCTGTTGAGACGCCAGGCAAACGTGTGGCTCCTGAAGAGGGGCAGCAGGCTTTTCAGTAGTTGCAGGGGCAACAGTCTGGATGATTGACTGATCCGGCCTTGTAACATTAACCAAAACGGCCTTGCTGTGCTGGTACTGCGAACGGCTGAAAGCACGGGGAAACTACAGCCGTAATTTTTCCAGGGGACATACAGCTTTACTGTATGGTTAAATGATGATGGCGTCCTCTTGGGTAAAATATTCCGGGGGTAAAATAGTCCCTCATTCGGATCTGCGGGCGGGGACTACTCAAGAGGACGTCATAATCAGGAGAAACAAAACTGGCATTATGCGGATCGGAGCGTGGAATGTCAGATCCCTTAATCGGGCAGGTATGTTAGAAAACTTAAAAACGGAAATGCATAGGTTAAAGTTAGATATAGTGGGAATTAGTGAAGTTCGGTGGCAGGAGGAACAAGACCTTTGGTCAAGTGAATACAGGGATATAAATACAAAATGCAGGAGTAGGTTTGGTAATGAATAAAAAATAGAAGTGCGGGTAAGCTACTACAAAAAGCATAGTGCACTCATTATTGTGGCCAAGACAGACACGAAGCCCACACCTACTACAGTAGTACAAGTTTATATGCCAACTAGCTCTGCAGATGATGAAGAAATTGATGAAATTTATAATGAGATAAAAGAAATTATTCAGGTAGTGAAGGGAGACGAAAATTTAATAGTCATGGGTGATTGGAATTCGAGAATAGGGAAAGGGAGAGAAGGAAACGTAGTAGGTGAATATGGATTGGGGGAAAGAAATGAAAGAGGAAGTCGCCTGGTAGAATTTTGCACAGAGCATAACTTAATCATTGCTAACACTTGGTTTAAGAATCATAAAAGAAGGCTGTACACATGGAAGAATCCTGGAGATACTAGAAGGTATCAGATAGATTATATAGTGGTAAGACAGAGATTAAGGAACCAGGTATTAAATTGTAAGACATTTCCAGTGGACTCTGGCCACAGTTTATTGTTTATGAACTGTAGATTAAAACTGAAGAAACTGCAAAATGGTAGGAATTTAAGGAGGTGGGACATGCATAAACTGACTAAACCAGAGGTTGTACAGAGTAGCAGGGAGAGCATAAGGGAACTATTGTCACAAATGGGGGAAAGAAATACAGTAGAAGAAGAATGGGTAGCTCTGAGGGATGAAGTGATGAAGGGAGCAGAGGATCAAATAGGTAAAAAGACGAGGGCTAGTAGAAATCCTAGGATAACAGAAGAAATGTTGAATTTAATTGACGAAAGGAGAAAATATAAAAATGCAGTAAATGAAGCAGGCAAAAAGGAATACAAACGTCTCAAAAATTAGATCGATCGGAAGTGCAAAATAGCTAAGGAGGGATGGCTAGAGGACAAATGTAAGGATGTAGAGGCTTATCTCACTAGTGGTAAGAGAGATACTGCCTACAGGAAAATTAAAGAGACCTTTGGACAGAAGAGAACCACTAGTATGAATATCAAGAGCTCAGATGGAAACCCAGTTCTAAGCAGAGAAGGGAAAGCAGAAAGGTGGAAGGAGTATATAGAGGGTCTATACAAGGGCGATGTACTTGAGGACGATATTCTGGAAATGGAAGAGAATGTAGATGAAGATGAAATGGGAGATACGATACTGCCTGAAGAGTTTGACAGAGCACTGAAACATCTAAGTCGAAACAAGGCCCCGGGAGTAGACAACATTCCATTAGAACTACTGATGGCCTTGGGAGAGAGAGTCCTGACAAAACTCTTCCATCTGGTGAGCAAGATGTATGAGACAGGCGAAATGCCGTCCGACTTCAAGAAGAATATAATAATTCCAATCCCAAAGAAAGCAGCTGTTGACAGATGTGAAAATTACCGAACTATCAGTTTAATAAATCACAGCTGCAAAATACTAACAAAAATTCTTTACAGACGAATGGAAAAACCTTTAGAGGCCGACCTCGGGGAAGATCAGTTTGGATTCCGTAGAAATGTTGGAAGAAGTGAGGCAATACTGACCTTACGACATATCTTAGAAGAAAGAGTAAGGAAAGGCAAACCTACGTTTCTAGCATTTGTACACTTAGAGAAAGCTTTTGACAATAATGACTGGAATGCTCCCTTTCAAATTCTGAAGGTGGCAGAGGTAAAATATAGAGAGCGAAAGGCTATTTAGAATTTTTAGAGAAACCAGATGGCAGTTATAAGAGACGAGGGACATGAAAGGGAAGCAGTGGTTGGGAAGGGAGTGAGACAGGGTTGTAGCCTCTCCCCGATGTTATTCAATCTGTATAATGAGCAAGCAGTAAAGGAAACAAAAGAAAAGTTCGGAGTAGGTATTAAAATCCATGGAGAAAAAATAAAATCTTTGAGGTTCGCCGATGACATAGTAATTCTGTCAGAGATAGCAAAGGACTTGGAAGAGCAGTTGAACGGAATGGACAATGTCTTGAAAGCAGGATATAAAATGAACATCAACAAAAGAAAAACGAGGATAAGGGAATGCAGTCAAATTAAATCGGGTGATGCAGAGGGAATTAGATTAGGAAACTAGACACTTAAAGTAGTAAAGAAGTTTTGCTATTTAGGGAGTAAAATAACTGATGATGGTCGAAGTAGAGAGGATATAAAATGTAGACTGGCAATGGCAAGGAGATCGTTTCTGAAGAAGAGAAATTTGTTAACATCGAGTATAGATTTCAGTGTCAGGAAGTCATTTCTGAAAGTATTTGTATGGAGTGTAGCCATGTATGGAAGTGAAACATGGACGTTAAGTAGTTTAGGCAAGAAGAGCATAGATGCTTTCGAAATGTGGTGCTACAGAAGAATGCTGAAGATTAGATGGGTAGATCACATAACTAATGAGGAGGTAGTGAACAGAATTGGGGAGAAGAGGAGTTTGTGGCACAACTTGACAAGAAGAAGGGACCGATTGGTAAGACATGTTCTGAGGCATCAAGGGATCACAAATTTAGCAATGGAGGGCAGCGTGGAGGGTAAAAATCGTAGAGGGAGAGCAAGAGATCAATACACTAAGCAGATTCAGAAGGATGTAGGTTGCAGTAGGTACTGGGAGATGAAGAAGCTTGCACAGGATAGAGTAGCACGGAGAGCTGCATTAAGCCAGTCTCAGGACTGATGACCACAACAACAACATGACTAACCAATCAACAAATAACACACTTTCGAACAGTACTTTTTCCCGAAATAAATATTTAACCTTCTGATATTTTGTTTATACTTTACGTTATTAACTATTTTCATTTGCACTCGAATTAGCTTTCCTTTTACCTAAAGTTACCCAACATATTTTGATACAAAATTCCCTGTCGTCTGGTTTCACACTGTCTTAAAAATTTCTCACGCTGTTTCGTACAGCGCTTACCAGTAGAACAATAGAACTTTAGACGACATTCACGCATCATGCTAAAAGCATATACAAAACTGTGCAACTGTAAATAATCAAAAAAGCCTTCAAGAATAAATATAACAATTCACGAAAACATTCTCTTGACCTGTTTCTTGAATGTCTCTGTGCACTGCTGTCCTGTAGCAGATGAAAATTAGAACTACATACTCTACTGATCCCGCTTCAGACCATCTGTCACTGTGAACACATGAGTCACCCTCCCGATACACAGGTTCTAGACAGAAGCGATAAGGAGTCACGCCACAACATGTAGAAATTTTCTTATGTAAAGTACGATTCATATGAGCATATAACATCTGAAATTATAGACGTCTTATGATTAAAATGTTTTACTTCTTTCAGGTCTGCTTTTCTGACTAGTCAGTATCCTCTATATGTGAAGAAAGTAGCCATTGTGTCCGAAGAACGGTTGACGAAGAGTTTTCTGAGCATTGCATGGCACGCATTGTAAAACATCCCACATCTGTTGTAGTGTGGAGTTGCATGGCTGCAAAGGGTACTGGCCGACTTTACATTGTGGAAGACACTATGAATCAGAATCAGTATAGGACAGTTTCGGTAAAGAGGTTTTTACCTCAGGTGAAGGAATGGTTTCCTGATGGTGACTTTGCGTTCATGCAACGTGTCTTAAAGTTAAGTAAAGTGCGCAACTCTTAGCTGAAAATATTGTAGAAACGTTGCCATGGCCTGGGAATAGTCCAGACATGAAATCATGACTGTTCTTTTAGCAACTATTATGTTTTTCATGTTACGTTTTAACAGGTGTTCACTTAATTTTAAACCTTTGGCTATGTAGCCCATGGGACATAGAGTATTTTAATATATCTCAGTGCTCTTTCAGAATAATATTTACACGCTTTTATGATAGAAGTTTATTTTTAACGACACGAATTTTTGATGCTTGTAGAGGAGGAGGAGGTTAGTGTTTAACGTCCCGTCGACAACGAGGTCATTAGAGACGGAGCGCAAGCTCGGGTGAGGGAAGGATGGGGAAGGAAATCGGCCGTGCCCTTTCAAAGGAACCATCCCGGCAGTTGCCTGAAGCGATTTAGGGAAATCACGGTAAACCTAAATCAGGATGGCCGGAGACGGGATTGAACCGTCGTCCTCCCGAATGCGAGTCCAGTGTGCTTGTAGAGAATGGATTAAAAGCTCCCACTGTAGTCAAATGTATAATTGGTTGCCAGCCATATACAGTGACATTAACACGCGTATGATAGAAAATATTATCAGCTTATTATTTAGCCTTGCACTATGAGCAATGGTGTTTTCTTGTATAATCTGACCTAAGCACCATATCTTTAACCTGATCCTAATCGATAGGTGTGACAACTAGTAAAATGGAATAAATGTGCAATGCTGTTATGCTGAATATACTCTAATGTAATGGTTTTTGTAAAATTCCGTTACTTGAACAGGTGCATTTGAAGATGACTTTGGTCGTCCTGAAATCGATTAGCAATTAAAGAAATTAAAAACCATCCTTGTAGCCAGAGGCAAATTTATTTACAGTTGCATATCATCAAGCAGTTTCTTTCCCACGATCCACTAAGATGGAAGATCAGAATAACTTTATGTGTTAAATATATTTGATGTTGAGCATGTAAAAGCGTTATGCTTGAAGACGTAAAACATTTTGTGGAATAAATGGCTGCTATCTGTAAAATTTGTTGTGAATAGAGTTTTCAGTAAAGAGGTAATAAGTTAAAAGTCATGATTAATGCTTAAGTTTTACAACATTAACAGTGAAAATGTAGTAAAATAAAAAAAATCCTTTCATTTTTGTCGGAGACCTTCAGCGAGAAAAATATTCCACAAAAATTGAAATTATGTGTAATGTTAGCTGGAAGTCATTGAGTTCTCTCATTCTGAATGAATATGTTTTGGATAATACGTACTTTGCGTTACACTGGCTCAAGACATACACTTTCTGAATTTAATGGACTACGTGTCATATTTCGTTAAATCTTCAGTGCAAAACTATAGTTCTTAACGAGCAGATTGTAAAAGTATTGTTGTTAGTGAGCAGGTTGTAAAAGGATTACAAATTTTTGAATTTGGTCAATAATCACATGAAATACTGAAACTCAAGTTGTTATTGGCCCTGGAAGCAGTTAATAATGACTGACCGCTATAGTTGTTTAATAATATAATTATTGAAACTGCTCGTGGCTCCTGTCTATATCGGAGATAAATCAGACAGCAAAGCTTTGACACGTAAACATTAAAATCACATAAAGAACTCTACGTCAGAAGTTTCGTTAACGGCTGAAGAACTACACATAATATTTTCCGTAAACAGTGTTTCACAGTTGCAATGCACTAAAAGAACTGCATCGTAGGACAAGTTGCTGTAGTGTATTTTTCTAACAGGTAACCAGTTTCGGTCAAGGACCCACTTCCAAGTCACAAATTGTACGTTGCATTGATAAATAATTTATTTCAGGGGCCAGAAAATATTTTTCTCATTAGAGACAAGGTTTGCGAACGTCAGCCATCTGAACCGCGTAGAAACGTCACAATCGTTTAAACCACATTAAGAAGAGGCAGCTAAAAGGCATCTCTCCCTTCAGTGAGATATTTTACCTGCCACACCAAGCAATTAACAAATAAAATTCGGAATACAATCAAAAGAAGACTCCATATAATGGTTCATCACTAGAGAACTAGGCATAGAAGTTGGTACACGGGAAGCGGGGGCTGTGTGAGTGGGATTTGGTGACTTCTTAGGTTAGAAGCTCTCGGTAAACTACAGAGAGGGCGTCAGTCTAAAAGTGTGCAGGAAAAATATAGGAAGGTAGACCTACACAATCGGCAGTGTAGTCGTAAATTGTCGTAGATGTGTTGGGAAAGAACCAGAGTTCCAAGCACTAATAGAAACCACTCTAACTCAAATCGATATAAGTACGGAAAGCTGGCTACAGCCGGAAATAAGGGCAGCCGAAACTTTTACAAAGGACCAAACCGTCATCAGAAAAGATGGATTAAATAGAGTTCGTGTTGGAGCGTTTATTTGTGTCAGAAGTAGTTTACCTCGTAGTGAAACTGAAGTATGTAGCTCCTGTCAGCTGGAATCAGTAAAGGTTTCACATGACAGCCGGAATAAAATAATAATTGGCTCCTTTCACCGTCTCGCCGACTCAGATGATAGTTCCTGAACAGTTAAAAAAAAACTTGAGTGTTATTTCAAATAGTTACCCCAATCATGCAATTATAGTTAGTGCTAACCTACCTTCGATATGCTGACGAAAAAACATGGTTAAAGTCGGTGGTAAGCATAAAACTTCCTGAACTAATAGGGAACACCATGACGGGTACGGATATTAATGACAACAAGGTTCTTGTAACGAAACTATATACCGTAACATCAAAGCCCACCAAAAACAACGCAAAACATCAATTTACTAAATCAGATAAAAATTATCTTGATACCTTCCTAAGAGACAGTCTCCTCTCCTTCCAATCTATGGAGGTGTAGATCAAATGTGTTTTAAATTCAAAGAATAGTATCGACGGCAATTCATCGATATGTACCAAATAAACTAATAAGAGACTGTGCTGATTCCCCACGGCACAAAATAATTCAAAACACTGTTGGAGAAGCAAAACCTCCAAGATTGGCAAAGTTTTACTGAAGCTCGAAACTTAGCACGAACTTCAATGCGAGACGCTTTTAATAGCTTCCACAACGAAACTCGGTCTCGAAATCTGGCAGAAAATCCAGAGAGAGTCTGTTCGTATATAAAGCACATCAGTAGAAAGAGAGAATCAATACCCTCACTGCACCATAACAATGGTGACATTACGGATGACAGTGCTACTAAAGCAGAATTACTACACACAGATATCCGAAATTCCTTCATCAAAGAAGATGCAGTAGACATTCTTGGATTCGAATCACGAACAACTGCTAATACGAGCAACTTATAAGTAAATATCCTCGCTGTCGTAAAGCAGCTTAAATCACTTAGTAAAGGCAAGGCCTCCGGTCCAGATTGTGTAACACTCAAATTCCTTACGAGTATGTTGATACAATAGCCACATACTTCGCAACCAGATAGAGTGATTTTTTCCATCGTGTACAAACTCTAGGGATTGATCGATGAGAAGATACGGACCAAACAAGGTCTAACGAACTTATGTCCGGAAATGCATATTTTCCATGCTAGCGTCCATTTATTCAGTCATACATTGATACACAGACTGCGGTCTTATACGCAGCTTTCCTCTTAGATGGTGGTGCTATAACCCCTTACGTCATGTCTTAGCGTCCTCTCCTGCCATAGTACTTGGTAATGCTGCGTCCGATTTAATCATCTTGCTGACTCACTTTGTAGTGGATGTTACACAGCGGTGTACTCAATGGTTCCGTATTCAAATCGAGAGCTTGCCCATATGGTATTTACTTACAGAAAGGCAAATGGCGACGGGCCCCGGGCAGCAAGGTTGGTATAAGGAGACCTATCTCCGCCGACAACAGCCACAGAATCAACGTTTGCAACAGTGTTTCGCCGATTAACTGCGAAAAGGTCTTTTCAGGTAGCAGGAAATCATGAAGGATGTACGCGAAATGTTCGGACAACAGACTTGGAGGAAAATTTGACCAGTACAGGATAAGCCAGACGACAGTGTGGAACATTCACTACGGCAGTTGTTACTACCCTTATCACTTACAGCGTGAGCAAAACTTACTAGCGACAGACTTTCAACATCGGAAGCAGTTTTGTCACTGGTCTCTTCACCAAGCAACGATTCCGGAATTTGCGTTATCCACCCTATTCACAGATAAGGCCACCTTTACGTGGAGTGGTATCTTTAACTTCCATTATAGCCATCTGTGAGACAGTATGCAGAACCCCCATGGTATGCTGAGAGCTAATCATTGATGCTGCCTTTGATACTGTTCAGATGCAGCCTGACCCACGTGAACGTGTGAGACAGAACATGCTACGGCGCTTACTCGCTCGCATTCGTTGAAGCACATGGAAACCATTTTCAGCGCATACTGTGTCTGTGGCTGCATGCTACAGCGTGCATTAGACTGCAGTCTCTGTAACCAGGTATGATTGAATAAATTGTCTCTAGAATGGAAACCATGGATTTCCGAACATAAGTTCATTAGACCTTTTTTGTTCCGTACCCTCTCATCGATCGATAACTAGAGTTCGTACACGGGGAAAACATCAGCCTGTATACATCCGCTCCCTCGTCGAAAAATCCGTACCTGAACACTGGAAAGTTGTTCAAGACACACCAATACAGAAAAAAGGGATTACGGATCTATATCGCTAACGACGATTTGCATTAGGATTGTGGAAGGTATATTATGTTAGAAAATTATGGGTTATCTCGAAGAGAACGATTTATTGACAGACACTCAACACGGATTCAGAAAATATCGTTCTTGTGAAACCCAATTGGCTTCTTATTCTCACGCAGTACTGTGTGTTATCGACAGTGGATGTCAGACTGATTCCACATATTTATATTTCCAGAAGGCTTTAGACAGTCCTTCACGAGCGACTTCTACTCAAACTGCGTGAATATGGAGTCTCGTCTCAGACTATGGAGTCTCGTCTCGTCTCACGAGCGACTTCTACTCAAACTGCGTGACTATGGAGTCTCGCCTCAGTTGTGCGATTGAATTCGTGATTTCCTTTCAGACAGGTCACAGTTAGTACAAATTCTTGAAAAGTCATAAACTCATGGATTAAAACGGAAGTAATATCGTGCAGTGTAAGCTTTCACGCTAGGTACTGACATCACTTAAAACTTCCGGGCTTATAGACAGTAGTCGATGTACAAAACTTTCTCCTGACGCTTCCTCTCCAACTGCAGAAGACATCTTCAGATTTAAAATGTCGAACTGCAATCAGAACTCGAGGGAGCGCCGAATATACTCCTGTAGCCTGTGTAGTGGGCACCACAGTCTATCACAAGACTTCGGCTACGAGATTATCGCTGATACTGCCAACATTCTCGACTGAAAGTAATCGATCGTCATTCTTACGTTGCAATATTGAGATCCAAATTTTATCTAATTTAACACCTTCCTCTTTACTGTTAAAATTATTATGGTGTTTATAAATCTCAATAGCCTCTCCATGCATATGCGCATGATAATACGATGTTTTCGATATGATACTCGTCTCAGTGAACTGTATTTAGCGATCACCCTCTTGATAAAGGTGTTCCGCTACGGTAGATTTATTCGTACGTTTTAGGCAGCAATTCCTCTTGTGTTCAACGACACGGGTGTTAACACTTCTTTTTCTGGTACAATGTAAACCAGTCAACAACTACAAGGAATTTTACATACCCCGTGTGTAGCCAAGGGATGTCCTTTATCTTCCGCTGATCTTAAACATTCAATGAGGCAGTGTCTAAATAACTCCACAACATCTGCTGGAAAAACATCAGCTATACATGAGATAGCTTCGTTCACTGGAATCATGGTAAAAAACGACACAAGATCAAAACTAACAAAAATATTACCTTGGCCCACGTGCATTTCTTTTAATTTATCAATGAATTTTAATATGACTATCAGTTTCGCCAGCATAATGTTGCAGCAGTGACGGAAGGTGTCTAGCTAATTCGTGGGTGGGAGATCCTATAACTATCTAATGTTAGGTAAAGTACTATGAGTAAAACATCATAAAATCCTGCCGACACATTGTCAAATGCAACGACTGTGCTAATATCCGCAGCCAAGCGTCACGCAGCCCTTCCTAAAAACAAGTATATATCTCGGAAAGTATGTTTTTCTGGACCCATGTTTGTGGGACTTACTTTTCTTGTTTCGATGAGTACTGTCACCTGTCAAACTATTTGACACTTTTTTTAAGACCCTGTACATTCTGAACTTTGTGTAGTAAAATAGCATAATTTTGTAGGCACATTCACCGACATATGTGGATACTAACTGTGAAATTGGTTGTGAATAGTTTTTGTAGCAAAGAAGTAATAAATTTAAACGTCATGATTGATGCGCTAGTTTTTCAATCATCATAGTGTATAAGACGTCATTTCTCATGAACTATGTGTTTCACAATGAGATAATTTTGCAGATGAATTCACTGGTAAATGTGAATACTGTGTGCAGAAGTTAGTAGTAAAGAAGTAATAAATTAAAACGTTATGTGCAATGCATCAGTTTTACTGTATGAATGGAGAAATTGCAATAAACGATAAACATTTTTGTTTCATCGTGTTGTGGGGTTGTCAGAGAGAAAATGCTTCTTAAAGGTTTGAAACTATGTGTAAACTTTATTGCAAGTAATTAAGTGCTCTAATTCTCAAACACTCGTTGAATAAACTGTGAGTATTCATTCGTCGTGGGCTTCACTTCTTTGTCATTCCCCCTCCCTTTAGCAGCTATACCCCTAAGGTGATTCTTTCCATTCAGTAAGTGGTGTGTGTATCACGTTTGCTTAATATAGTTCCAGTGGCTTAGAGGATATGTGGAACATACCTTTCGGCTGGCGTACTGCACCAAGTTGACGTCGCATGGACTCAACAAGTCGTTTGAAGTCCCTTGTAGAAATACTGAGCCATGATGCCGTCGATAATAGCGAAGTGCTGCCGGTGCAGGATTTTGTGCACGAACGGATCTTTAATTATGTCAAATGAATGTTGTTGACGTTCATGTTGGGTAAACTGAGTGTTTAAATCATTCCTTCGAATTATTCAAAATGTTCTTCAAACCAATCGCGAACAACTGTGGCCTGGTGAGCATTGGCATTCACAAAAATTCCTTGCACGGTACCTTGTTGACCACCTGGGTCTATGACTTTGCGGGGTCTGCGCCACACACACACTATACTCGAACCTTACCATCAGCTCTTATCAACTGAAATCGAGACTCATCTCACCAGGTCTATGGTCGTCTATGGTCCAACCAACATCGTCACGAGCCCAGGAGAGGTGCTGCATGCGATGTCGTGCAGTTGGTAGAGGAACTAACATTAGTTATCTGCTGACATAGCCCATTACTGCCTAACGGAAACGCGGGGGAGGCATGCATGCATGAGCACTGCCTCCGAGCTGTGTTCTTGCTCGTCGCTGCTGTAGTATGTAGAATGATAATAGCAGGAAGAGTATGTTAAAAAAAAGAAAGTCGTTAACCTGAGGTGTCACAAATCATTTATTGTTTGTCCGGAGTGTAGCCTTGTAAGGGAGGGAAACGTGGACGATGAACTATACAAACAGCAAGGGAATAGACGTTTAGGAAATGTGGTGCGAAAGAGGATGCTAAAGATTAGATAGACAGATTGTATAGTAATGAAGAGGTACTGAATTCAGAGAAGAAATATGTGTCACAACCTGACTATAAGAAGGAATCAGTTTATAGCACATATACGGAGTCATTACTAAATCTTCAGCATGGTAATGAAGAGAAAAAATTTTAGAAGGAGTCTATGTGGCTACTACATTGAGTTGTTGTGAAGAGATGAATACGCTTGCACACGGTAGACCACCGTGGACAGCTTCACCAAACCGGTCTTCAACCTAAAAAGCACAAGAACAAAGCCGCGCGGAGTGGCCGCACGGCTGAGGCGCCATGTCACGGATTGCGCGGCCCCTCCCCCCGTAGGTTCGAATCCTCCCTCGGACATGGGTATGTGCGTGTGTTGCTCTTAGCATAAGTTAGTTTAAGTCAATGTAAGACTAGGGATCGATGACCTCAGCAGTTTGGTCCCTTACAAATTAACACGCATCTTAACATTTTTGAAATTTTTGAACAAGAACAATACGTGCAAATCGCAGTACATTGAGTAATACAATAACAGTCATGGAAGAAAACTCGGAGAAATATAACGAAAACACAATACAGACATAGTTACAGACTGTTTATTTACCACTGACAGTGCACAGAGTAATTGTGATACATTTAAGTAGTTGAGTACCATTTTTCCTGAAGGGGCTATCATTAATTTTCTCTCGCTCCACTCTTAACTGTATACAAGTTTACCTTCTCCAATCATATTGTTCCTTTTTCATAACTGTTCATTAAGTCCAACACTGGTTTGTACACAAAATCATACGCGTCTCTGCCATATATAAAATCCAAGTGGTTAAATTTCGGAAATTCAATCTTGTTCTTTTCTTTTGAATTTCCAAGTTGATTGTGCAAACGATCGATGTCCTGCAAAAGAAAATACTTATTATCTGAGGAATTAAACAAGCCTTACAAAATAGAAATATTTATAATAACTGAAAACAATTTCAACTGAGTGACTTCACTCTTTTTTTCGTGTAAAAAAGACGTAATTAACAGTGAAATTACAACAGAACACTTACTACATCCATATGAATACTCTGAAAATCACATATAAGTGCCTGGCAAAGGGTTCATCGAACCTCCTTCACAATTCTCTATTAGTCCAATCTCGCATAGCGCGCGGAAAGAATGAACACCTATATCCTTCATTAGTGAACTAATTAATAATAAAACAGTTTTGAGACATTATTTATCGTTTATTTACACAGATTCTAGAATCTGTTTAGTAAACTACGTGGGCAGTATTAAATTGTATAATTCAACAGGGCTGTTGGTACACAACAATTCTCTTCTCCCACTTCTGGTAGTAACTGTTTTTACTTTCCAGACTTCACAAATCTCCGCCAGGAAGCTTCATAATAGCGCAAGCACAAACCATGCTGAATGACTCATGCTGGAAACAAGTTAATGCCGTGGCTAAGGCGTTTTTCTACAGTACGCTTTCTTCCAGGAATGATGTTCCAGCAAGGTATTCTGGAGAGTTTCTACAAGATCTGGAAACGTAGAGAGAGTTGCTAGATGCTTCGAAACTGTGAAGATAGCTCGTGGGTCACGCCTTGATCACTTTTAAAAAAGCATTGACTGACAACGCAAGGGTCCGGGTCTGATTCTCGATGGAACACACTGTTTTAATATATCAGTAAGTTCCAAGAAAAACCGCACCGTCACAGAAACAAAAATTAATACGGCCTGTTTCCAGGTTTCGGTTAAGATTTTCAGGATGTTTCCACTGGTCATAAGGCAACTGTTGAAACCGGTAATACTCTCAAAGCTTTTTGGGATTTGGTTGAAAAAATGTAGCTCTAGAATAGGCTAAATCTCTAACGGCCCTTCACACCCAACGGAAATGAACGATACGAAGAATCAAACTGGGCCCCAGTAATATTATCTAACTGAGATTTTGTCTCGAGTGTGAAGTCATATCGTACTGTAATGTTCAGAAGTTGTTTGTTATTGAAATGGTTTATTCAGTTACCACTTGAACAACATTTCCTCTGTTTCATTCCTGCAGAACATGATTGCTGTAGTTTAGGTAACAACTCATACTAAAAGTACGTACAACAACTTCCAATGGAAATTAGTATTGCGGTATAAACAGAAGTTCTGGAATTGTTTGGAAGTGAGTTGTAATGCAGGAAGTTATTTGACTGATGAAACATTCGAGAATTTAGATTTGTTTTGTAATTACTTCTAGAACGGTGCGGACAGAATATGAAACGTCCCCTTAGAACAATTATACATGACTGTGCTTAAACTGACACACAATATTTTTTAGCGCAACGCAATCTGACTTTTAATAATCCCTACAAAAGAATGGCCCTCACTGACATTTACCTATACCTTTCACAAATCACTTACCTCACCAAAAATCTTCGTTACTCGAACTACTGCAATACAGCGAGCGCCACTACTGCCAACTAAATAAAAGATTCAAACTACTGAAGGCACTAACTACTGATAGGCATAGTTAGCAAATGAAAGATTTTGATAGAGAACAAACAATGTTGTTTAATAGTCATAACATGTATAGCAGTTCATGACATCCAGTCTTACAAATTTCAAAACTCCCCCATCTCTCTCCCCACGTCCACCACTGCTGGCGGCTCACCTCCAACTGCGCAACGCTACGCGCTGTTAACATCCAGCTGCCCAACACTACAATGGCCAACAACAATGCAAACTAGCCGCAGACTGCCCACAGCACAGCCAGTGATTTTTCATACAGAGCGCTATGTGGCGTTACCAATAAGAAAACCTAAACAGCCTACTTACAAATATATTGGAGTAGTTCCAATGATCGGAAGTAAATAGACAGTTTTCCTTTAGATATGGCACAAATAGCGTATTTTTCTTTCTTATTCGTTGCTTGTGTAGAATTTCATATATGATCGATAGTTCGGCAATTGACATTTTGCATGTGAATGGCATAGATGATTAGGGTGTAAAAAGCTCTGATGATTACTTAAGTGGCACCTGTACTGTGTACGCAGAAAAATGCAAGATAGAATGCATTGTAAATAAAGTACTTCAACGATTACTTGCAAAACGGTTGACAATGGTGAAGAGACGTAAGGAGCTGCATTCTACCTTCATTTCCTACTACCTGTACTGTGTACGCAGAAAAATGCAAGATAGAATGCATTGTAAATAAAGTACTTCAACGATTACTTGCAAAACGGTTGACGATGGTGAAGAGACGTAAGGAGCTGCATTCTACCTTCATTTCCTACTATCGTCGAATCAATTATAAATGTAGGGTGGCACAGCTTTGAATGTTGCAAGTGCACAGGCTGTAAAGCAGAATGAGATACAGCTCAGATAAAAGGTAAATCAGATCAGAGACCATTTACCAACAGACGAATAGTATCGAGAAGGGAAGAAGGATCGTCTATTGAAAATACAAAGGTGGGAATCTAGAGAGGTAGAGGAACTGTACTATTTGATAGAACAGAAAACACTATTCTATTAACGGGAACATATCCCAAAGTAAGTATTCCATTATTATGAGACAAACGTTGTGTCTTTTGCAGTATTGTGTTGAATATAATCAACACTCCAGTGAACAGCTTGGCAAGACGTGGGCTCGCGTGCGGTGCCTGGTTGTGAGATGCAAGGCGCTCTGATTCGCTGCACGCTTCCCCGACCGTCAAGCCACGCTGTCTGAGCATGAGGAGGAGGAAGAGGGGAAAACTGCGAACGAACCGCATTTAAATGGTAATGGAGTCATACTGCATACGACTTGTTTTTGTACTTCACATATCCCAACAAATAGCTCATAAATGAAATAAATTTTCAGTACTATTCAATTATTTATCGCTCGCTGAAGAAATAATATAATTTTTATCTGGTACAAACTGTCGGCACATGGACAGATGCAAACTATTTCACATGCTCTCGCACTCAAAATGTGACGTAATCGCGACTTGTTAAGTTTCATAATCGAAAAAAGGTCTCTCACACAAATCACACAAATAAGTCGATCGACATATTGTAGCATTTGACAACTGCAAACTGGAAACGTGGATATTCTAACTGGGGAACCAAATGTAGACTCCCTGGACAGTTTTAACGTATAAAGATTTGTCATTAAAACTGGAGTTACCTTGCAGGTCAATCTGTCACATCTGCACATGCACAGGGACGCTTTCAACTGAATCGGCGAACGGTCTCGAAAACAGATGTGAGAGCGACATTGTCATCAAAACCTTTAAAAATCTATCCCTGTATTTGTCTCATGGCATGGCACTGTCTTGCTGTGGACAGTGTGCTGTAAAGACCACTCAGAATGTGAGATTTCCAATCCATTCTAGATGTTTTCATTTTCGTTCCTGCACTCCTTTTTTTCTTCATAAATTCAACGACAGCGATTTTTAATTCAAAAAGTAATTTCGAGTTTTCTTCACATGCTGCGTGCCTGAAACTTCGGAAGTTAAGTGTTTGTTGATGTACTGAACAACGAATTCCATCTGTCAACTGTTTTAATTTTTTGTTCTTTCATTGCCAGCTAAATCTTTAAACTCGTCATGTATGGTTCGTAATGTTGTTTCATAGGAAATTTGCAATACCTGCCGTTTATGTGATTGCATAATAGATACCAAGAACTTTCATCTCTGTCTTCCGTCATTCCCACTCATGTTTAAAGGCACGTGACAATAGATCGCTACATTGCCTCTTTTTCGTAAACATCCACTGAAACAGTGAACGTCCATCATGCCACGAACAGAAGGCCAAAGGTAAACAGCCCTGACACCACAATTCTGCCGAACTGAATAGAGTTCTGGCGACCGAGAAATGCCACATCGCAATACTAAATGAAATGTCGTGCTGTATCGAGTACTCCTGGGAAGGAAAAAGCTAAGTCGGAAGGGTCAAGCCACAGCCCTCCCATGGTCAGCACCTCCGTCCTGTGTGAAGTTTGTCACTGAGTGGCTGACTCAGCTCTACTGAGTACAGAATACGAATTAAGAGTAAACCGAAAAAAGACAAATACAATGAAAATTAGTAGAAATGAGTATAGCTGGAAACCTGACACCAAAATTGTTCGTCGCGACGCAGACGAAGTTAAGGAATTCTGCTACACTGGAACCAGAATAACCCATGAAACATTCTGCCAGATTAAAATTGTTTGTCAGACCGAGACTCGAAATCGGGACCTCGGCTTTTCCCTGGGAAGTGCTTTACCGACTGAGCTACCCAAGCACGACTCACGACTCTTTCTCATAGCTATACTTCCGCCAGTAGCTCGTCTGGAAAATAACCCATGATGGACGAAGGAAGGAGGACATAAAAAGCAAACCTGCACAGACAAAGAGGACGTTCCTGGCAAAGAGAAGTCTACATGTACGAAACGTAGGACATAATTTGAGGAAAAAATTTCTGAGAATGTACGTTTGGAGCACAGCAATGTAAGGTAGTGAATCGAGGGCAATGGATAGACGAAGAGAATAAAATCGAAGGGTTTGAGTTGTACTGTTGCAGAAGGAAGTTGAAAATAAGGCCTCAGGCAATAGCCTCCTTGGTACCAGAGGCAACTTCAGAGGGTCAAAACTATAGTGGAAGAGAGGAACTGGAACGCATCCAACAAATAATCGAGGATGTAGATTGCAAGTGGTACTGGGAAATGAAGAGGTTGGAACAAGAGAGGAGCTACTGGTGGGCTGCACGAAACCAGTCAGAAGAATGATGACTCAAAAAAAAAGGGTTTGGTAATCTGCTCAATTAAAAACAGAATGTCGTGAACTACGAGATTAGCGTGAAAATTAATGTGGGCTAAAAACTGACGCACACCTGCTTTTAGAACGCGACCTAAATGACGTTGAGAAAAGTACCAGGTGTGATGTGGAAGCTAGCATCCCCCCCTCCCCCCTTACGCATGTGTCGTTTGAATGCGCTGCATTCATCCAGTGCATTCTGAGTAGCCGAAGTACAGAGACATGTCCTACTGCTACGTCAACGCGAGGTAAAGAGCGTGCTTTTAACGTATTTTTAACTATTGAAAATGTGACTCCTAGAGAGATTTGTCCTCATTTAATAGCTATTGATGGTGACGTGCTGTTGATAGGTCTACTGTAAATCATTGGGTATTAAAATTTCGCTTTTACGAGTCTGGAAAAGCTATAATTGTTAATCAAACGCGCAGCGAATGTGCTGTAATTGCCACAGACGATAAACATCGCAAACTCGTCGAAAGCTGCATTCAAAAAGATCGGCCAACCACACCAAAGCATATCTCGAACAATAGTGCAATATCACAAGAACGTGTCGGCTTCATTACTAAACAATTAGAATACCGTAAAATCTGTGCACGATGGGTACGAATACATCACACAGACGAAAACAAACAGCGTTGACAGGAGTACTACGAGCAGAATTAGCAGCGGTTCCGTGACGAAGAAGACTGGCTACCTTTTGAAAATTGTGAGGCGGCCGCTGTGGCCAAACGGTTCTATGCGCTTCAGTCCAAAACCGAGCTGCTGCTCCGGTGGAAGGTTCGAATCCTGCCTGGGACATGGATGTGTGTGATGTCCTTAGGTTAGTTAGGTTTAAGTAGTTCTAAATCTAGGGGACTGATGACCTCAGACGTTAAGTCCCATAGTGCTTAGAGCCATTTGAATGTGAACATTGTGACGAGAAATGAGTCATGGATCCACCATTATGACCTAGAGGAGAAAAGACAATGCACCGTATATCGATATCCGTCTTCTTCTCAGACGAAAAAGTTGAAAACACAACCATTCGTAAAAAAAAACGAAAAAAACTCTTTTGACTGGGTTTTGGGATGCTCACCGAATTTATGTGGCTGATTATCTGGTACGATGGGCTGCGGTAAATTCTTTTCAGTGCACAGAGACTCTAACACACCCCTCAAGCGAAGTTTGTAGTTTTAGAGGCAGCCTGGAGCCAATATAACAACTCGTCCACACACCTTGCCCTCAAACTAAAAGGCTCAGTGAAACCTGAAGTTTGAACCGATTCCATACCCTCCTTCCTCGGAGCGATCTGGATAAATCAAATTTATCACATCAGAATCCTGTTCAACGCCACCGACAGATTTAAACGTTAACAGTTTGGCTTCAGAAGAAATACAGAAACACATGACACAATAACGGCGCTACGACTTATCTTAGAAAATAAGCTGAAAAAGGGCCTATCTACGTCATAGTGCCGCACGGGATTAGCCCAGCTGTTTAGGCGCTGCAGCCATTGACTGTGTGGCTGGTCCCGGCGGAGGTTCGAGTCCTCCCTCGGGCATGGGTGTGTGTGTTTGTCCTTAGGATACTTTAGGTTAAGTAGTGTGTACGCTTAGGGATTGATGACCTTTAGCAGTTAAGTCCCATATGATTTCACACACATTTGAACAATTTTTTTTTTACTTTACAGCATTTGTATCCGTACACAATTTTTTTGACAATCTTGAGTGGAATATACTCTTTAAGATACTGAAGGCAGCAGGGAAGAAAAACACCTAGCTCCTAGCGAAACCTTATTTACAACTTGTACAAATGGTTCAAATGGTTCAAATGGCTCTGAGCACTATGGAACTTAACTTCTGAAGTCATCAGTCCCATAGAACTTAGAACTACTCAAACCTAACTAACCTAAGGACATCACTCACATCCATGCCCGAGGCAGGATTCGAGCCTGCGACCGTAGCGGTCGCGCGGTTCCAGACTGTAGCGCCTAGAACCGCTCGGTTACTCTGGCCAGCCGGCACACTTGTATAGACCCCGGACTACTGTTGTACAGGGTGTTACAAAAAGGTACGGCCAAACTTTCGGGAAACATTCCTCACACACAAAGAAAGAAAATATGTTACGTGGATATGTGTCCGGAAACGCTTATTTTCAATGTTAGAGCTCATTTTATAACTACTCTTCAAATCACATTAATCATAGAACGGAAACACACAGCAGCAGAACGAACCAGCGTGACTTCAAACACTTTGTTAGAGGAAATATCCAAAATGTCCTCCGTTAGCGAGGATACATGCATCCACCCTCCATCGCATGGAATCCCTGATGCGCTCTTGCGGCCCTGGAGAATGGCGTATTGTATCACAGCCGTCCACAGTACGAGCACGAAGAGTCTCTACATTTGATACCGGGGTTGCGTAGACAAGAGCTTTCAAATGACCCCATAAATGAAAGTCAAGAGGGTTGAGGTCAGGAGAGCGTAGAGGCCATGGAATTGGTCCGCCTCTACCAATCCATCGGTCACCGAATCTGTTGTTGAGAAGCGTACGAACACTTCGACTGAAATGCGCAGGAGCTCCATCGTACATGAACCACATGTTGTGTCGTAGTTGTAAAGGGACATGTTCTATCAGCACAGGTAGTCTATCCCGTATGAAATCATGATAACGTGCTCCATTGAGCCTAGGTGGAAGAACATGGGGCCCAATCAAGACATCACCATCAATGCCTGCCCAAACGTTCACAGAAAATCTGTGTTGATGACGTGATTGCACAATTGCGTGCGGATTCTCGTCAGCCCGCACATGTTGATTGTGAAAATTTACAACTTGACCACGCTGGAATGAAGCCTCATCCGTAAAGAGAACATTTGCACTGAAATGAGGATTGATACATTGTTGGGTGAACCATTCGCAGAAGTGTACCCGTGGAGGCCAATCAGCTGCTGATAGCGCCTGCACACGCTGTACATGGTACGGAAACAACTGGTTCTCCCGTAGCACTCTCCATACACTGACGTGGTCAACGTTACCGTGTACAGCAGCAACTTCTCTCACGCTGACATTAGGGTTACCGTCAACTGCACAAAGAATTGCCTCGTCCATTGCAGGTGTCCTCGTCGTTCTAGGTCTTCCCCAGTCGCGAGTCATAGGCTGGAATGTTCCGTGCTCCCTAAGAAGCCGATCAATTCCTTCGAACGTCTTCCTGTCGGGACATCTTCGTTCTGGAAATCTGTCTAGAAACAAACGTATCACGGCTATTGCCCGTGCTAATCCATACATCAAATGGGCATCTGCCTACTTTGCATTTGTAAACATTGCACTGACTGCAAAACCACGTTCGTGATGAACACTAACCTGTCGATGCTACGTACTGATGTGCCTGATGCTAGTACTGTAGAGCAATGAGTCGCATGTCAACACAAGCACCGAAGTCAACATTACCTTCCTTCAATTGGGCCACCTGCAGTGAATCGAGGAAGTACAGTACATACTGTCAAAACTAAAATGAGCTCTTACATGGAAATTAAGCGTTTCCGGACACATGTTCACATAACATCTTTGCTTTATTTGTGTGTGAGGAATGTTTCCTGAAAGTTTGGCCGTACCTTTTTGTAACACCCTGTATACATTTATGAGCCCATACATTATGACCACCTACTTGAAAGCGTATTGGTTCACTTCTGGAACGCTATATACCAGTGATTCTGGGTTCCATGGATTCGAAAAGTACGTGATAGGTTTGTGGCACCAGATGCCTATGCACAAGTCACACACTTCCCGTACGTTACGGTCTGTTGATTTGTGGGCGCAGAGCTGGCGTCCGATAGCGTCCCAGAAGGGTTTCATCGGGTTCAGGTAAGCCGAATTTGATGGACAAGATAGCAATCTGAGTTTAGTATCATGCTCCTCAAACTATTGCAGCACGATTCTGTCTTTGTGAAACGAATAGTTATCCTGCTATAATATGCCGTCACTGTGTGGAATACATAAAGCATAAGGGGTTGCAGATGTCTCTAATAATGTTCCGTTGGTCAGCAGCTGTCATGGTGCCCATGAAAGTCTAGGAAAATGTCCCCCATAACATGCTACTGCTCCCACTGGCCTGCGTCCGTGGGGCGCTGTATGTTTCGAGCAGCCGCTTCCACAGATGACGGCGTACCTAGACACGACTATCTACCAGGTTTAACAACAAATGGATTCAGCCTACCAGACGACACGATTCCATTGATCCGCTGTCCATGCTCACTGTTGTCATGAGTGACGATGTTGTTGGGTCAGCATGAGGCAGGTAGTAGTCTTCTGCTGCGAAACACCATGTTCAACACTCTGAGCTGAACAGTGTGCTCCAAAACACTTGTGCCTGAGTCAGCACTGTATTCTGCCGTCAGATATGCCACAGATCGCAGCCTTTCCTGCTTTAGAGAGTGAGTAAGCCTCCGATCCCTATGTTCTGTGATGAGGTATGGAAATCCATCTCCTTGTCGCGTACTCGTGGTTTCAGCATTCTCCGATTACTTTCCATAGATGCTCACGACAGTAGCACGCGAACAGCCGACCAGCTTCGCCGTTTCCAAGATGTTCGCTCCTAGGCACTGGGCCACAACAACCTGGCTTTTGTCAAAGTTGGTTAAGCCGGCGGATTTCCGCATTTACGCCACTTACCGTCGCTGGAATGATTTCCCCATTCGTCTTTGCTACGCTCATATATTTCTTTTACCGCGTTGCGTGCCGTCAGAACCTCCAGGCAGCATATAACCTCGTGGCGGATATTGGTCATAATGTTTTGGCTCATCAGCGTAATGCGACATTGCAGTGCCTGTGTTGTTCAGAAGTAAGATACAAAGTTCCTTTGGACATGCATGCATGGATGACGACAGATGGATATTTGGGTCCAGCCGAGAGTCGTGCTCGGATAGCCTGAAGTTTCATTGCCGTAATTTCATCATACAGCTGATGGTTGTCCATATTCTCAACTGCGAATATGTTTCATCTACAGTTATATGAGTCCAAGGACATGAGAAAGAAGCAGTTAGTGAGAGAGGAGTGGGACAAGACCGTAGCCTAATCCCAGTGGTATTCAAGTTGTACATTGAGCAAGCATTGAAAAGCAAGGAGAAGTTTGGAGAATTAACTTTAAGGAGGGCGAAATAAAACTCTGAGGTATGATATTGTAGTCCTGCAGAGATGGCGAAGTATTTCGAAGAGCAGTTGAATGAAATGGCTAGTGTCTGGAAAAGGGGATATAAAATGGGCAGATACAAAAGTAAAAGAAGGGTAAGTGATGTAGGTGAATTAAATCAGACGTTGCTGAGGGAACTGCGTTAGGTATTAGGAAATGAGGCACTAAAAGTAGACAATAGTAGATGAGTTTTACTATTTGAACAGAAAAATAACTTAAAACTGTGAAGCATGCAAAAGTTTCACGTAAGTTTTCTTGAGTCTGCTATCTGATTTCCAGTGGTCGGTGTTCCCCCCTGCAGGCGATCCTTGTACTCGCTAGAGAAATAACTGAAAGCCAAAATAGGGAAGATATAAAATGCACACTGGTAATAGCAAGAAAATTCCTTCTGGAAAAGACAAATTTGTTAACATCGACTATGAATTTAAGTGCTAAGACATGAAGTGTAGTCTTGTACGGTGCAGTAGTTATTCAGATGTGAAGAGACTTGCACAGGATATTTTTTAAAAGAATATCATATTCGCTTTCGACTCTGTTGTTGTTGTCTTCACTCCTGACATAGGTTTGATGCAGCTCTCCATGCATTATACAGTAAAGCTGCATGCCCTCGGGAAAAATTACGGCTGTAGTTTCCCCTTCCTTTCAGCCGTTAGCAGTCCCAGCACAGCAAGGCTGTTGACTCTACGGATTATTTATTGCCTAACGCAGTTTAGGCCATTGGGCATTTCCAAGTAGTAGTGTAAAAGCTTCCTAGCTCGCTTCGCTGCCGTAGATGCCGACTTAGTTTTATGTATTTGATGTATTTTGGAATTACGACTTTGGATTTACAATGCTTGTTAAACTTTATATGTCTGCTGTCTTCAGCATTTTAACCTTCGTATGCTGAAATCGAAGTAAAGCTTGAGAATTCAATCAGTTGCGTGCCTAGCAAGGCATATGTGATTTAACTGCAATTTCAGCGTGTGAATATTAGATTTCTAAATACAATAGAGTGTATAACGTTTAACAAGTAATGTAAAACTAATAACGTAACACCAAAATACACAAATGATAAATCTGGCATCTACAGCAGCGAAACGAGTTAAGAAGCTATTGCAGTACCGCTTGAAAATGGCTCGAAGGACGAAACTGCAATAGTGAAATAAAACAAATATGATGTCTTTTAAAAAACTCTACATAACTGTGAACCCCAGCTATGAGAAATTTGCACAGGACAAGCTAGTATGGAGAGCTGATTCAGTCCCTTCTTCGGACTGAGAGCCACAACACCAACAACCTGCGTAAGTATATAACGTAGACTCTGAGATTCGATCTTGTTATTTCTACACAGTCGTCATTCATCCTGAGAACTTACCGTGGGTCCAGCGAGCCAGTCGTTAGGCCCGTAGAAAAGATAGACCGGTGCAGTGACGTTTGCAAGGTTGTAGTCAGGCGGTGTAGCCTTTCCGTAACGCTTGAAATTTTTTAAGATGCCGTAATTGTATTGCCTAAAGTGACCTGAAAAAGAGAAAATTATGTGTTGAAACCATTAGGAGATGGATCGCGGAATTACTGCAATGATATATTTTGGTGATAGTGAAATCATGTTCTCTGTGCAATTTGAAAGAATTAGTCTGGACACAGAATAATCGAGTATACAGCTTCCATGAATCACATATCGTGTTCTATTGTATGTCCCATTGTAAAAAATGTGTTTATAAAACAGTAGGTAGTCGAAGGCGGACACAGAATATCATGGCGTTTACTCTTTAACTTGTATTTCACTACCAGATTTTTTTGACGAAGTTTCTTTGGAAAACAAAATTTGATCGCGATATAAGACACTTAGTAAAAGTTAAGCCTTGGTCAGATTTTCTTTGATCAAGTCTAGCGCCTCGCATTAGATTTGGCAAAAGAAAGTGTCCGTCTTCTATTTACTGCATAGATCTATGTAAGCGCTTGGAGCGCTAGCCTCGCTAGAGCTGAAACTCCCCGGCAGATTAAAACCGTAAGCCCGACCGAGGCTCGAACTCGGGACCTTTGCCTTTCGCGGGCAAGTGTTCTACCATCTGAGCTACCGAAGCACGAATCACGCCCGGTACTCACAGCTTTACTTCTGCCAGTATCTCGTCTCCCACCTTCCAAACTTTACAGAAGTTCTCCTGCGAACCTTGAAGAACTAGGCAAAGGTCCCGAGTTCGAGTCTCGGTCGGGCACACAGTTTTAATCTGCCAGGAAGTTTCATATCAGCGAACAATCCGCTACAGAGCGAAAATCTCATTCTGGAAACATTCCCCAGGCTGTGGCTAAGCCATGTCTCCACAGTGTCTTTTCTTTCAGGAGTGCTAGTTCTGCAAGGTTTGCAGGAGAAATTCTGTAAAGTCTGGAAGGTAGGAGACGAGATACTGGCAGAAGTATAGCTATGAGTACCGGCCGTGAGTAGTGCTTCGGTGGCTCAGATGGTACAGTTCCTCTTGGGACGCGACAGCGACCGGACGTGTCGGTACTTCCGCGTAGTCGTAGCGCCGCAAGCCGTGTATATAATAATTCTTGGATTGTGACCTGTGATATTCTCAGTGTTTCTTCACTACCGTCGTATACAAGCTTCTTAATTTACTCACAGCGGTCCCGACCGCTCATAAAGTGCAGTTATGGCTCCCAGTGTACCTCGTAAGAACACCCTGTGTTTTGCATTTCAGAAATCTTCCAGGAATGTGCAACCGAGTTCTCTAGAAATCCATGACTGGATAGTAGATATTATTGGCATCACATCCGATCAGGTCCACACAGTATATTATGACATGGCGCAATACTGTTTCTTTGTGAAGTATTTAGACCAGATACAACTGGAGAAAATTTTGGTGAACACTGGTGGGAAAGCAGAGTTTCGACATCGTGATCAGTCGGTAATTACAGTTTCAATAACTAACGCTGACATTGAGTATAAACAAGTGCGAGTGTTCAATTTGCCACCTGAGGTTGAGAATTGTTTTCTTAGAGATGTCCTCACCAAATACGGAGACATCCGACAGATTAGAAACGAAAAATGGTCGAGCCGTAACAAACTCCAATGTTATAGTGGGGTTCGTTCAGTTGACATGGCCGTTAAAGTCAATATCCCATCCTGTATTATGGTTTGTGGTTATAAGGCTCATGTCATTTACGAGGGGCAAGTAGGCACTTGTTTTATCTGTAACACGGGTGGCCATTTGCGAGAGGATTGCCCACGGCGAGTTGTACTTCGAAACAATCTGCAACAACGACAGAGATTAAAATTGGCTGATGTCCTAACTCAAAATCAGACGCCTTATGTGACTGACTCCCAACCGAGTGCATCTGTGTCAGAGGACAACGATCTCGGTAACAGCACCTTCCCACCCTTGCCTCAAAAACCCGTGGCCAGTCACCCCTTAGTCACCGGTGTTGCATTATAATTCGGTAACAAACGACGACGTACTATAAGTGACGGTAGTGGTTCCGGCGACCAGGTAGTAAAAAATCAAACCGATGACTCGGAGCCACGGGCCCCCACACAGGACACGCATGTGTCGGGTGGCGCAGTTACGACCCGCCAAATTCCCATTCATCCGCCCGACGCCGAAACTGTCAATACAAGTGCAGCCGAGTGTTTACAGCAATCCGTTCCGATGCCGCTTGCCGACTCGCCGCAGGTGGCCAACACACAAGAGGCGGCAGTCAGTCTACTGCAACTCGTAAACACGGCGGATGAAGCACGCGGTGCAGAGCATGACATAAACAGCCACCACCTCGAAACTGCTTCAAAACAACACGAGGACCCGGACAGCTGTATACAAACAGCCAGTGCGGCTCCAAACAAACACAGTGGGCCTCCTGAAGCCGCATCTTCGGACTTGCCGTCACCCGTCCCGAAGCAAGGACATTCACATACTGCTTACAGCCATGACCCGCCGACTCCGCCATCTTCAATGACACTTCGGACGACTTTGCGACGGCAAAGTAAAGTTAAACCAAAGGACTCTGTGGCTGGAAGTAACTCAAAAAGTAAAGTCAGCGCGAAAACTGGTACAAAACCGGCAGATGTAAGTTCGAAGTCCGGCGGTGAGATGGACTGGGCTTCCTACGCTTCCCATCACCCACAACTATCGGACGATCATGAATCAAGCTTATAAGTTTTTGTCCCTGAACATAAATAGAGTTAGGACAGATTTAAAATTAGCAATGCTACGGCAGTTTGTCTATGAGTCCGAAGCTGATATACACTCCTGGAAATGGAAAAAAGAACACATTGACACCGGTGTGTCAGACCCACCATACTTGCTCCGGACACTGCGAGAGGGCTGTACAAGCAATGATCACACGCACGGAACAGCGGACACACCAGGAACCGCGGTGTTGGCCGTCGAATGGCGCTAGCTGCGCAGCATTTGTGCACCGCCGCCGTCAGTGTCAGCCAGTTTGCCGTGGCATACGGAGCTCCATCGCAGTCTTTAACACTGGTTGCATGCCGCGACAGCGTGGACGTGAACCGTATGTGCAGCTGACGGACTTTGAGCGAGGGCGTATAGTGGGCATGCGGGAGGCCGGGTGGACGTCCCGCCGAATTGCTCAACACGTGGGGCGTGAGGTCTCCACAGTACATCGATGTTGTCGCCAGTGGGCGGCGGAAGGTGCACGTGCCCGTCGACCTGGGACCGGACCGCAGCGACGCACAGATGCACGCCAAGACTGTAGGATCCTACGCAGTGCCGTAGGGGACCGCACCGCCACTTCCCAGCAAATTAGGGACACTGTTGCTCCTGGGGTATCGGCGAGGACAATTCGCAACCGTCTCCATGAAGCTGGGCTTCGGTCCCACACACCGTTAGGCCGTCTTCCGCTCACGCCCCAACATCGTGCAGCCCGCCTCCAGTGGTGTCGCGACTGGCGTGAATGGAGGGACGAATGGAGACGTGTCGTCCTCAGCGATGAGAGTCGCTTCTGCCTTTGTGTCAATGATGGTCGTATGCGTGTTTGGCGCCGTGCAGGTGAGCGCCACAATCAGGACTGCATACGACCGAGGCACACAGGGCCAACACCCGGCATCATGGTGTGGGGAGCGATCTCCTACACTGGCCGTACACTTCTGGTGATCGTCGAGGGGACACTGAATAGTGCACGGTACATCCAAATCGTCATCGAACCCATCGTTCTACCATTCCTAGACCGGCAAGGGAACTTGCTGTTCTAACAGGACAATGCACGTCCGCATGTATCCCGTGCCACCCAACGTGCTCTAGAATGTGTAAGTCAACTACCCTGGCCAGCAAGATCTCCGGATCTGTCCCCCATTGAGCATGTTTGGGACTGGATGAAGCGTCGTCTCACGCGGTCTGCACGTCCAGCACGAACGCTGGTCCAACTGAGGCGCCAGGTGGAAATGGCATGGCAAGCCGTTCCACAGGACTACATCCAGCATCTCTACGATCGTCTCCATGGGAGAATAGCAGCCTGCATTGCTGCGAAAGTGGATATACACTGTACTAGTGCCGACATTATGCATGCTCTGTTGCCTGTGTCTATGTGCCTGTGGTTCTGTCAGTGTGATCATGTGATGTATCTGACCCCAGGAATGTGTCAATAACGTTTCCCCTTCCTGGGACAATGAATTCACGGTGTTCTTATTTCAATTTCCAGGAGTGTAGTTCTGTTACAGGAAGTGTCCATTTTAAGTTTTCATGTATCAGGATTTGCAACAAACGTAAACACCGTGGCGGACGGGGGTACAGGTTACGGCCATTCTATCACGAGACGGAATCTCAGTGAGCAATATCGAAATGTTGGACTCCGGTAGAGGCATAGCTTGCCAAATTTTTGACGTCACCCTCGTCAATATCTACGCTCCATCAAGAACGACCTTAAAATCAGAAAGAGCTAACTTCTTCAAACAAGACATCATATACTTGCTACGCCGCAACCCAACCCAGTTGATAATTAGTGGTGATTTCAACTGTGTGATCCACAGGAGAGACCAATCGCCAAACTTTAATTACTGTAGGGAACTACATGATCTGGTGCGTCACCTGCAGCTGAAGGATGCGTGGGAACTAAAATTTCCTACCCTGGTAAGGTACACGTACCTGACCACCACCGCATGTAGCCGTCTAGACCGTTTGTACATCTCTGAGAACATTTGCCAACATGTTCTGGACGCCGATGTCATTCCGGCTAGCTTCTCCGACCATTGCGCCCTCTGTGTCACAATAAATCTGGCCAAACAGCATACTAAATGGCATAGGATTCCGTGGAGCCCAAATTTTTCTATTCTCGCCGATGCCTTGCTGCAAGAAGTCATCTCCACGAAATGGGCGGACTGTCTCAAGCAATGCTGCAGATATCCGAGCAAGATATCCTGGTGGAATGCTGTGGTCAAACGGAAAATGCGATTATCCTTAAGAAACTACAGTTGGCAACGGGCGCAAGATGTCAAACGCACGATTGATTTTTACCAAACAGTTTTGCGAGAGTTGTATGCGACTACGACACCAACCAACACACAGCTGACGACCATCAAACAAATAAAGGCGAACCTTATAGGCATAAAGCGAACGCAGCTCGAAGGACTGAAGATCAGATCTAAAGCAAAATCGCTTCGAGAGGACGAACTTGCATCGTTGTATCACCTCATAAAACAATGTGCCCATCGCAAGCGAGTTTTTATCGGGGAGCTGGACACAGATGATGGACTCCGTTTAACCCGACAAAGTGATATTCTTACTGCAGTTTACTGGTACTTCACGGATCTGTACTCGCAATGCGATATATATGGTGATGACGGCGGCGATATCGTGAGTGCTCTGCCCACCGTAGTCACGTCTGCGGACAACTCGGCGGTCGTACACGATTTTGCTCCAGACGAAGTCCTTGAACTGATCTGGCTCGCCATCGAATAAATCCCCTGGCCCTGATGGTTTGCCACGGGAATTTTATGTGCGCTTCTGGCCCATAATCGGACACGCATTTACAGATGTTCTCAATGAAGTGATGCGAGGGAGTGACGTGCTGGCCGAAATGAAGGAAGGCCGAATTGTATTGATACCAAAAAGCAAACACCGAAAAACCTTAGATAACTTCCGACCTATTACTTTACTTAATTTTGATTACAGAACCTTCGCCAGAGCACTCAACAGCAGATTGTCTCCGTTAATGAAGCAAGTGATTCACAGCCATCAATCATGCATCCCTGGTCGCACTATTATGACGCCCCTTTCGGAATATAGAGATGTAATAGCCATAGCGTCACTCACTAACGTGAATCTCGCATTGCTGTTTATCGACTTTTGCAAGGCTTTTGATCGCGTCCGCCACGAGTACCTCCTACAGCTACTGCAGCGTTGTGGTTTCGAGCAACGGGTTATAAATGTCGTGCAACATTTCGTCACGGGCATTACAACCAGAATCAGCGTAAATGGACAGCTTACCCAACCCATCGAGGTCCAAAGAGGAGTGCCGCAGGGGAGCCCTCTCTCCATGATGTTATTTGTTTTGTCGCTCGAGCCACTCTTTCTCTCTATTCATGACAAACTTGCAGGCCTTTCGATCGCCGGGACGTCCTTCGTGGTTCGTGCTTACGCCGACGACGTCGGAGTGTTATTGCGCAACGACGGAGACGTATCAACCCTCAAGACCGCGGTAGACGAGTACTGTCGTGCTTCCGGTGCTAAAATCAACGCAATGCGCCTTTGTCATTATTCGAGGATTCGACGCAGTAAATATACCTTGGGCGAAGCGTGTCGAAACCCACACCACTCTGGGGATGATTATAGACAAATGCCCCCTAAAAATGAATGCAAAAGTTGGAAGCAGGTCACCAATAAAATGCAAGGTGCCATCTATGAAAACAATTGGCGGTCCGTTAACATACTCCAACGCATACGACTCCTCAGCAGTTATACATTCAGTAAAGCGTTCTATATGGCCCAACTATTTCCAGTCCCCAAGATGCAGGCCAAACACGTGATGAAACTCTCTAATAGATTTATCTGGCAAGGGCATCTATTCAAAGTGAAATATACCACGCTGACGTCTTCCAGACAGGCCGGCGGACTAAACATGCCTGACATTAACCGAAAGTGCACTGCTTTATATATTAAACGAATCACCCATTTGTTGGACAAGGAACCTCTCAGCGTAACCAGTTGGCTCTTCCGAACCTTACAACCCACCGATATGCATCCACCCATTGATGTAGGTAAAATACATTACAAATTACGACATGTCAAGCAGTTTTTTCTTGAAGTAAGTTATATTGATGGACATTATTTAACGCTGGATTTACCGACGACGCGCCTGTTTTTAAAAAGATGGACATCTCCTATAGTCCGGAATCCCATTGAACTTAAATACCCGAGTGTTCATTGGAAGGCAGTTTGGGACAACGTAAGTTTAACTGTCCACGCTTGTCAAGAACTTCGGCTCCTGGTTCGAGATCAGCTTCTCACCGACACGTGGGAGACAGTGCACGGTGACCGTCGCGGGCCGACATACCTCACTAGTCGCTCAGCCAGTCGCCTAGACCGCATTTATGTCTCACGAGCTCTAGCGCCGGGAGTACTGGACGCCGAACGTTGGCCGCTTGCCTGCTCCGACCATAGCGCTTTCATACGCACACTCACTCTACAACAGCAGTGGATATGGCGCAGCCGAGGACCCTGGAAGCTGAATGTGGCACATCTTCAAGCCCCGGAATGCCGTCAGATTATCGCCAACACATGGCTGGATTGCGAACGTCGTCTTCCCCGATACCCATCGACTCTAGCATGGTGGGTGGACTGTGCAAAATCAGCGTTTCGGCGTGTGCTAACACAATTCGGAAAAGACATCGCAGCTTGGCATCGTCACACATTGGACGTTTATTACACGATGCTTCGCGAACTCGACAGCCAACCACCATCTCCAAACCGACAAATGGAAAGCCTCCGAATCAAAGGTAAAACATTGTCGCTTACGAGGAAACGTTTGGAGGGGGTCGTAGTGCGAACGCGAAGTCAAGACCGAGCGGAAGGAGAAAACCCGTGTATGCATCACATCGTGCTCGACAGCCGCCGACGCCGACAGCATCTGATCACGGACCTCGTATTGCCAGGTGGTAGGGTCGTAATGACTCAGGAGGCGGTTACAGAAGCCTTTGTAAATCACTATCGCCGGTTTTACGACAAGGTGAATACAGAGGAAGCGGATGGGCACGACATACTGCAGCACGTGTCGCACACCCTCGACAATGCAGCAGCGGCGACGCTGTTAGGTGGAATTACACGGGACGACATCGAGGACGCGCTTAACAAGGGAGCACTCAACAAACCTCCAGGGCCAGACGGACTGCCGCTCGAGTTATATCGCACTTTCCGCGATTTAATGATGCCCCAATGGATCATCATGTACCAAGAACTGATGATCCCTGGGTCCCACGTGCCACCTGCATTCGTGGAAGGTCTCCTCATACCGATACACAAGCCTTCCAGGGGTCGGACGGTCGAGGACTACAGGCCCATTACAATGCTCAACTCGGACTACAAAATCTTCGCCCGACTACTCGCCAGCCTCGTAAAGAAGGTTCTGCTCCTACTCCTCTCAATGGAGCTAACGACATAGGGCGGAGTGATCAACATGCAAACGGCAACCAGTGAATGCAGGGATTTAATAGTCATCGCCACATCCTGTCACCTTCGAGCTGCTCTGATCTCCATTGATTTCATCCACGCCTTCGACAGAGTTCACCACAAGTTCCTTCTGTCCGTTATGGCCCGTATGGGCTTCCCGCCTGACTTTCCCGACATCTTTCAGCGCCTTTTCCGTGGAGCTGCATCCCGTGTACTCGTAAATGGACGGATTGCGGGTCCCTTTCCGATCCGACGGTCAGTTCGCCAAGGATACCCACTTTCCATGATCCTTTACGCGATCGCACTCGAACCACTTGTCGGAGAGTTGAAAAACAGGCTCTCAGGCATGTCATTGAGGGATCACACCTTTCACTGCAGGATCTATGCTGATGACCTTCTATTACTTGTCCGATCTGGTGACGATGTACGCTCAGTGATACAATGGCTCAATCGCTATGGATTGGCAGCGGGCAGCCTCATGAATGTGGCCAAGTCGTCAGCGATGCCCATTGGGAGGGGTCTACAGGAGGACGCTTTAGCCCCACTCCCACTAGTTAACAAGATCCGGTTCTTGGGCATAACATTTACATAGGATGTTCGTCGCACGGCTGCCATGCACTATGCACGATTACTACAGGCAATACGCACAGAAGTTCGCCGGAACTTACTTCGACGGATGGACCTCCTACAGCGTGTGGAATACCTCAACCTTCACGTGGCGACTAAGCTGATCCACATGGCCCATGTCCTACCGATATCGACAGCGATGGCTCACAGACTGCAAGCAGCGTTTTGTTATTACCTTACCGCCGGACACTTATTCAATGTCCACTACGAAACACTCACCCTCCCTCCGCTTGATGGCGGACTGGTACTTATAAATGAACGAGCGAGGGCTACAGCATTATACTTGTGCACAATGATGAAATTGTGGACCCACACAGATGCTTCCCTTACGGGACGTCTGTTAAAGGAATTGCTGCCGGCGTCTCTTCCACCTGTCACGGTTGCGCACATTACACCCTCACTATCGCACCTCTCGGCATTTATTCATGAGTATAGTTACGTGCACCCAGACCTTCCCAACACTCGCACTCCCAAGGCGAGAGACGTTTACAGACTGCTACTAAGGTCCATCCATTGCAATGTGATTGAGAGGAAGAGCCCTACGACCCTATGGCCTGCACTGTGGAGAGCGGTTCAGAAGCCGTTCCTCCCCACGCGGGTATGAGCTGCGTGGTACCAGGTGGTGAACGGGAAATTTGTAACACGACAAAGGCTGCACGCTATTGGGATGACGGATTCCCCCCTTTGCCCACGTTGCCACCTCGTGGATACTGACGAACACCGTTTAACATGTGGATCGGCGTTAGAGGTATGGCTGCTAGTGCAGAAGATCCTCGCGTGCTACCTACGTATCGCGCCTCGCACAATTGAGCCACGTCTCCTCCTTTGTCCAGAGGATACTTATTTCCCACCTGCGAAGACTCACGCTCTCACATGGTTTAAAGGCATGTCCATATACCACCTCTTTCGAGATGACGAGAAGATGGTGCTTGATTACTGGCAAATTCTCAGTCATAGCACACTTGAGTGTACACCCCGATACTATGTGCGCAGTGTCTTCGATGACCCCCCTCACAGTTGGGGAGTACCGGGCAGAGGACGACCGCCTTCATGGGGCTCCACACGCTGCGAAATGTTGAACCAATTTGGGACATGGTTCTGCACGACGAAGGGCCATGCACATGGAATGGCGTGCGGGATTTGCTTACATTTCTCTTTCTTTATATCTATCATCACACTATTAGTTTCAAATTCTATTTCATAGTTCAGAAGGAGCTCTTGTTCTGTTGTTGCTACGGATGTACATTCTAATTTTGTTCGTCGTAACTGAAAGACGCCTATTTCCATATATAAAACAAAAAGAAAAGGTTTGCAGAGGCAAAAATTTACAATTTAAAAAATAGATAAAAAACAAAAAAAGACAATGAAAAACACCAAAAAAACAAAAAATAGAAAAAGTTGGTAGAGCACTTAAAAAAAGTGGTCAGCGCGACGGGCCCAGTTTCGATTCCCGGCTGGGTAACAAAAAGAAAAAAAAAGGTGGTAGAGCACTTGCCCGTGAAAGGCAAAGGTCCCGAGTTCGAGTCTCAGTCGGGCACACAGTTTTAATCTGCCAGGAAGTTTCATATCAGCGCACACTCCTCTGCAGAGTGAAAATCTAATTCTGGAAACATTCCCCAGGCTATGGCTACGCCATGTCTCCGCAGTATCCTTTCTTTCAGGAGTGCTAGTTCTGCAAGGTTCGCAGGAGAACTTCTGTAAAGTCTGGAAGGTAGGAGACGAGATACTGGCAGAAGTAAAGCTGTGAGTACCGGGCATGAGTAGTGCTTCGGTGGCTCAGATGGTAGAGCACTTGCACGCGAAAGGCAAAGATCCCGAGTTCGAGTCTCCATTGGACACACAGTTTTAATCTGCCAGGAAGTTTCATATCAGCGCACACTCCGCTGCAGAGTGAAAATCTCGTTCTGGAAACATTCCCCAGGCTATGGCTAAGCCATGTCTCCGCAGTATCCTTTCTTTCAGGAGTGCTAGTTCTGCAAGGTTCGCAGGAGAACTTCTGTAAAGTCTGGAAGGTAGGAGACGGATACTGGCAGAAGTAAAGCTGTGAGTACCGGGCATGGGTAGTGCCTGGTGGCTCAGATGGTAGAGCTCTTGCCGGCAAAGGTCCCGAGTTCGAGTCTCCGTCGGACACACAGTTTTAATCTGCCAGGAATTTTCATATCAGCACACACTCCGCTACAGAGTGAAAATCTCATTCTGGAAACATTCCCCAGGCTGTGGCTAAGCTATGTTTCCGCAGTATCCTTTCTTTCAAGAGTGCTAGTTCTGCAAGGTTCGCAGGAGAACTTCTGTAAAGTCTGGAAGGTAGGAGACGAGATACTGGCAGAAGTAAAGCTGTGAGTACCGGGCATGAGTAGTGCTTCGGTGGCTCAGATCAGTTGACAGTCTGCGTTCGGCAGGGCAGCAGTGCGCACCGCGCTCGGCCGTCCACGCCGCTGCGCCCGCGGAGTGTTTTGTTTACATCGTCGTCACAGCGATTCTCAGTCGACCACGCTCTAATGGCCAACTCTTACAGGAAGAACACTCTTAAGTTCACCTTCTCAAATGAATACGCACGACTCAAAGCACTAGCATTAGCAGCGTCGTTTATGTTAAGATGACTTCTGACGCTGCCTGCAATGAGATTATTCAAAGGACGCGACATGGACTAAAATTTCGGCACTCCGACGGAAACGTCGGGCCTGTGGATGTCGACCATGCAGGACTTGGCCTTCGGACGATCCGTGTGTTCGAACTGCCTTTCGAGGTAAAAGAAGATGAAGTCATCGCGGCGCCAAGCCCGTTCGGAAAAGTCCAGAGCCACTTAGCCGAGACATGGGCACAGTTTACGACGAATCGATCTCAAACGGCACGTTCCATCGTACATTTCTATCGGCGGCTGCCGCGCGGTGGTCATTTACGACGGACAACCTCGAACATGTTCCGGTTGTGGCAAAGAAGGCCACGTCCGTAATGAATGCCTGCAACGCAGGCCCGACGATACGAACACCGACAGAACCACGACCACCCTTCCAGTCACCTATGCGGCGACACTGCACGTCCAGCCCACACAAGACGCCGTTCATGAGCATCTCTCTGGTCCGATACACTCGGAGGCGTCCCAGTACCTTGACACCGACGATGCCGCCCGTGAACATGTCCAACAGCCGGACACACCCACGCTAGAAGATCACAAGGATGCCAGTGATAGTGTTCTGGGGAATGACGACCGCATCATAGCACCCGCGGCTTTTGTGCCCGAACGACGTGAATCTCTTCCTTCCTCAGACACCGAAACTCATTGCCGAAAACAGAAGTCGCCCAAACGACGAAAAAAACGCCGCAAGACATCAGAATCAACCATTGAGCTCCCTCCGCAGGACGAAGAGATGGCACATCACTCTGACGGAGAACACGATAACACTTTCTCCTCTGCCACGGAGACGCGTCATCCAAAAGACGGTGAACCGTCCAACAGAGAGCGTGCGCAAGCCCCGCGCCCTGAAGCCATGGAACATAGCACGCCTGTTGTCACCGACGCAACTGAGCCGACTCGGCCGGCGCTGCCACCTCTCGCCGATGTCAAACCTGTCGGACATTTTTCATGGGCGGATGACACGGATTTCCCACCTCCATCTGATGCGGAAATGAGATCTGTTCCTCCGTTAGACCAACACTAAAATGGGGGAAGTTTCTACGGCGACTACTGCGACTTCTATGGACTTCCAGCATCCACCACAACAATCTTCACCAGCTACGACCCTATCGGCAGCACGAATCTCCCATCAGGCGTACCGAATAGTTACTATCAATACTAATAATATCGGCTCCCACGCTAAACTTCAACTGCTCCGTGACACGCTAAGAGCAGCGGACATCGACATCGCCCTGTTACAGGAACTGAGGACAGCGACTTGGGCTGGGTGTTATGGATATAAGACGTACGCCGCCCCTGCAGCTATGGAACACACAGGCGCAGCCATCCTCCTCCGAGAAGGGATTGCAGTTTCCGATGTCGCATACCTCCCAACAGCGCGAGGGGTGGCCATCACAGTTGACGGACTCAAAATCATTAATCTGTACGCCCCATCGGGCACTGATAAACGGAGATATCGCTCCCAGTTCTACGCAGAAGATATCACACCATTATTCCTCGGCCGATACGATCATCTCATCGTAGGTGGAGATTTCAACTGCGTTCTCGAGCGCACAGACCAATACCCCCATTTCACCACATGTCCGGAACTTCGCTTCCTCGTCCGCCGCCTTCGTCTCCTCGACACTTGGCGAGTGGTACACGGTGACCGCCCGGGGTATACACACATTACGAGCCACTCCGCCAGCCGACTTGACAGAATATACATCTCTAACGCTCTAAAATCAGTTCTCCTCGACGCGGAACATTGGCCGTCTGCCTTCTCGGATCATGACATCTACATCTGTACCATGAACCTACGTCGACAATCTATATGGCGCAGTGCAGGACCTTGGAAACTCAATATAGCACTACTGCGGGACCCTGAATGTCGACAACAGGTCACCGACACGTGGCACACCTGTGTTCAACGTATTACGCGTTACGAGACCACACTGCAGTGGTGGTTGCTGTGCGCCAAACCGGCCATCCGACGCACATTGACACACTATGGCAGAGCCAAAGCCAGGTGGAATCACCATACAACTGATTTCTACTATAGCGCTCTACGTGAACTCATGGAACAACCTCCATCCCCGGATCGTCTAAAAGAAGCTCAACGCATTAAGGCGAAGATTTTAACCTTGACCAGATGTCGTCTAGAGGGAGCTATTGTACGAGCACGCAGCCAAGATAGGATTAACGGTGAAGAACCTTCTATGCATCATATTATTCAAAATGTTCGTCGACGCCGACAGGCTTTAATGACAACTTTAGACTTACCTGATGGACGCCGACTGACTTCGCAAGCTACCATTGCGGATGCATTCACAACGCACTATAGACTTTTATATCAAGAGGTACCTGCCGGTGCAGAAGCCATTGCTGAGGTTACCCAGGAGACACTTGGTACTCTAAACGCAGCAGCTGCTACCCTCCTGACTTCTGAAGTGACCAACGACGACGTCCAAGGCGCTGTGGCTAAAGGGTCTCTGAATCGATCTCCCGGCCCGGATGGTTTACCTCTCGAATTTTACAGAACCTTCCAAGATTTGATGATGTCACGATGGAGGGACATGTACTGGGAACTTTTGTCCGGCGCGGCGAACCCGCCACCAACGTTCATGGAAGGCTTACTTGTACCAGTCCCGAAACCCGCAGGAGGAACACGACTCGACAGTTATCGGCCGATCACGTTACTCAATTCCGACTTCAAGATTTTCACACGCCTTCTAGCACTGCGACTCAAACATGTCTTACGAGACATTGTTTCCCACGAACAAACATCTTTAGGCGGCGATCGTAATATACAGACAGCCCTCAGTGAATATCGAGATGTGATCGCTGTGGCAACACACTCGAGGCTGCCAGGCGCTTTAATCTCCATCGACTTCAAACAAGCGTTTGACCGCGTCAATCATGCATTCCTGAACGCAGTGATGAACCGAATGGCAATTCCCCCGACGTTCACGCAAGTGGTTATGCGGCTCCTTCGTGGAGCAACGTCCAGGCTTCTCGTCAACGGCAGACTTACAGAACCTATACGGATTGAACGCTCAGTACGGCAGGGTTGCCCCTTGTCGACGGTGCTTTATGCCATTGCGATGGAACCACTCATTTGCGGATTACGGCGACGTTTGACAGGTATTCCACTACGGGATCATATGTTCCGCTGCCGAGCTTACGCGGACGACTTGGCCCTCGTCGTACGTTCAGCGGCCGACGTACAAGCTGCGATGCAGTGGATTACCCGTTACAGTGAAGGGGCAGGGAGCGCTATGAACGTGGCAAAATCATGCGCCATGAAGATCGGCCGCGGCCTTCCCGCAGACAGCGTCGTCCCATTTCAGCTGGTGGACACTCTTCGCTGTCTCGGGTTGGTGTACACGCGAGACATTCGCCGCACCTCAGCGATCAATTATCGGGCGCTGCTGCAACGCATCCGGGCCAACATACAAAATCACATTCTACGCCCTCTGAATATGTGCCAGAGAGTCACCTTCGTCAATAACCATCTGGCAACCCGGATACCCCATATAGCGCAGATTCTGCCCATCACTGCGACAATGGCGGCCAGATTACAGGCGGCTTTCGGCTATTTCATTTGTTCTGGACACATGTTCAAAGTCCAGTATGAAGCTCTCACCTTACCGAAGCGGGATGGTGGCCTCGACCTGGTTAATGTGAGAGCCAGGACTACGGCACTTTACACCAATACTATGCTCCGGTTATGGAAAAGCCAAAATGATAGTTTTACTGGAATGTTGACCACCGAGCTCGCACCTGTTTCGAGACGCCCACCGACGTCTTTGGCGCACATCCCACCTCCGATTCACATATCGGCCGTTTCTTTTTGGAGTACAGCTACATATGCACCGAGCTCCCCAGGACCAGGAAGACGACCACCCGCGACATCTACCGCCTTCTCCGAAAGTCTCCACCACGCAGCCCCGCCGAAACACGTCAACCTCAGGTTTCATGGCCTACAGTTTGGAAAACGATCCACCAACCATATCACACCACTGACACCACCTCTATGTGGTACCTTCTCGTCAACGGCAAGTATACTACAAGACAGAAACTGCATCGTATCGCACTGGTGGACTCACCCCTGTGCCTCAAATGCAATGTCGAAGATACAGATTTACATCGTTTTGAGTGTGGGCCAGCAGCAGCTGTCTGGACCCTCGTACAGAAGATTGTGGCTTTCTACCTCCGAGTACCACCACATCATGTTTCTCCTACTATGATGATATATCCTGACACGACCTACTTTCCACCGCCTAAGTGGCACGCCGTCACATGGATCAGTAGCATGACTGTCAACTACCTCTTCCGGGACGACATCGTCGATCCGGCGGACTTCTGGACACGCCTCCGTCACCACACCCTTCGCCGACATCGCCACTATCGGGCCACTTTCGCGAACTATTTACAGAGTATTTTCACCAACCTGCCTCAAAGCTGGAATCTCAACGAACATTGCCAGCCAAGACTGGACGATCCCACGTCCCCCTTCAATCGTCAATGATAGAATGCATTTTGTTCTGATGGCGCGCCAATGTGGAGCATGGCGCAGAAAGTATTCCTATTTTATTTCACTTCTCTTTTCTCCTCCTCTTCTAAGTTTTTTTCTCCTTATACATGTTTATCCCTTTCACACATAGCTCTCTATCTGCAGCCTATTTGTTTTTCTTTCTCCTGTGCTCCCCCAAAACAAAAACAAAAAAGGACTAAAAAAAAAATTTGCTGCTGATGGTGAGACTGTATACTCCTTTATGTTAACAAAAAAAAGGCCTTTGCGGAAATATAGCTACCTCTTATGTTTTCCATTTTCAAAGGGTATTGTGTTATTTTATGAAGAACGTCGTCTCTTATTTTCATGCACAAGAGGTTTTTATAAATTTTCTTATTTAAAAAAAGTGGTAGAGCGCGAAAGGTAAAAAAAAAAAAAAGGCGGCAGAGCACTTGCCCGTGAAAGGCAGAGGTCCCGTTATATATATATATATATATATATATATATACTCCTGGAAATTGAAATAAGAACATCGTGAATTCATTGTCCCAGGAAGGGGAAACTTTATTGACACATTCCTGGGGTCAGATACATCACATGATCACACTGACAGAACCACAGGCACATAGACACAGGCAACAGAGCATGCACAATGTCGGCACTAGTACAGTGTATATCCACCTTTCGCAGCAATGCAGGCTGCTATTCTCCCATGGAGACGATCGTAGAGATGCTGGATGTAGTCCTGTGGAACGGCTTGCCATGCCATTTCCACCTGGCGCCTCAGTCGGACCAGCGTTCGTGCTGGACGTGCACACCGCGTGAGACGACGCTTCATCCAGTCCCAAAGATGCTCAATGGGGGACAGATCCGGAGATCCTGCTGGCCAGGGTAGTTGACTTACACCTTCTAGAGCACGTTGGGTGGCACGGGAAACATGCGGACGTGCATTCTGCGGTTGGAACAGCAAGTTCCCTTGCCGGTCTAGGAATGGTAGAACGATGGGTTCGATGACGGTTTGGATGTACCGTGCACTATTCAGTGTCCCCTCGACGATCACCAGAGGTGTACGGCCAGTGTAGGAGATCGCTCCCCACACCATGATGCCGGGTGTTGGCCCTGTATGCCTCGGTCGTATGCAGTCCTGATTGTGACGCTCACCTGCACGGCCCCAGACACGCATACGACCATCATTGGCACCAAGGCAGAAGCGACTCTCATCGCTGAAGACGACACATCTCCATTCGTCCCTCCATTCACGCCTGTCGCGACACCACTGGAGGCGGGCTGCACGATGTTGGGGCGTGAGCGGAATACGGCCTAACGGTGTGCGGGACCGTAGCCCAGCTTCATGGAGACGGTTGCAAATGGTCCTCGCCGATATCCCAGGAGCAACAGTGTCCCTAATTTGCTGGGAAGTGGCGGTGCGGTCCCCTACGGCACTGCGTAGGATCCTACGGTCTTGGCGTGCATCCGTAAGTCGCTGCGGTCCGGTCCCAGGTCGACGGGCACGTGCACCTTCCGCCGACCACTGGTGACAACATCGATGTACTGTGGAGACCTCACGCCCCACGTGTTGAGCAATTCGGCGGTACGTCCACCCGGCCTCCCGCATGCCCACTATACGCCCTCGTTCAAGGTCTGTTAATTGCACATACGATTCACGTCCACGCTGTCGCGGCATGCTACCAGTGTTAAAGACTGCGATGGAGCTCCGTATGCTACGGCAAACTGGCTGACACTGACGGCGGCGGTGCACAAATGCTGCGCTGCTAGCGCCATTCGACGGCCAACACCGCGGTTCCTGGTGTGTCCGCTGTACCGTGCGTGTGATCATTGCTTGTACAGCCCTCTCGCAGTGTCCGAAGCAAGTATGGTGGGTCTGACATACCGGTGTCAATGTGTTCTTTTTTCCATTTCCAGGAGTGTATATAAGATGGTAGAGCACTTGCCCGCGAAAGGCAAAGGTCCAGAGTTCGAGTCTCCGTCGGACACACAGTTTTAATCTGCCAGGAAGTTTCATATCAGCGCACACTCCGCTGCAGAATGAAAATCTCATTCTGGAGACATTCCCCAGGCTGTGGCTAAGCCATGTCTCCGCAGTATCCTTTCTTTCAGGAGTGCTAGTTCTGCAAGGTTCGCAGGTTCGCAGGAGAACTTCTGTAAAGTCTGGAACTTAGGAGACGAGATACTGACAGACGTAAAGCTGTGAGTACCGGGCGTGAGTCGTGCTTCGGTAGCTCAGATGCTAGAGCACTTGCCCGCGAAAGACGAAGGTCCCGAGTTCGAGTCTCGGTCGGGTACACGGTTTTAATCTGCCAGGAAGTTTCATATCAGCGCACACTCCGCTGCAGAGTGAAAATCTCATTCTTCGCTAGAGTTGTTTGACATCCAATGTCTATCTACATGGCTTCGAAATTTACATGGTGCGTCGCACCTATAAGGTTCAAGTGGCTCTGAGCACTATGGGACATAACATCTGAGGTCATCAGTCCCCTAGAACGTAGAACTACTTAAACCTAACTAACCTAAGAACATCACACACATCCATGCTCGAGGCAGGATTCGAACCTGCGACCGTAGCAGTCGCAAGGGTCCTACTGAAGCGCCTAGAACCGCTCGGCCACAACGGCAGGCACCTATAAGCAAATTGATAGAAATGTACGAGCCAGATAATTCACTGTGTAACTTGCAGCATCCCGTATGTATAAATAAAGTAAGAAGCAAGAGCTATTAAAAAAGTGCGGAGGCCATTACCCGTGTAATATGCCCAGGATGTACCCTAGAGGATAGAAAGTAAGAGGTCTATAATTTTTGTAAGAATAAATTTTTTTTAATAGCTATGGTAGGAACTAAACACGTAGTTGCTTTCAGATACTCCTCCTTCGAAGCAAATCGCAGTCAGTATCTTTGCAATGGAGCTTCCAAATCTAGATTTCGTATACCGATTTCCCAATACCGCTTCTGGTTGAAGTGAACGCCCCAACACCTATGATGGAAATCCACTTCCAGCTACCGGTTTTCCACTTCCACAATCGACTTTCGCTCCCATGTAAACGCGCAATCGTTCATGAAACCTGCTTCGGTTGTCAGGTTACGTCTAGTTTTTTTAAAATTTTCGGATAATATTGACAGACTAACTTTTGTACGGTGAAGGAGAAGTAGAAACATTAGGCTGAGCACAAAGCTTTTTACACCTCTAATGTCTAACTGAAGAGAAATAATGACTGTGCTCAGTAAATCAGAAACTGAAACAGCTGTTGTCTAGACGCTGTATTTAACTACACTAGAAAATTCATTTAAGTCCTTAACATGTAAACAAGAGAGCGGAAAATGGTTTCTGAAATTAGATTCTCGTCCTTCGTAAGCTGTGTCGCATGTAAACGTAGTGAGTGTTTCTGTAAGTACGTCTTTTGCGGATATAGCATTTCTGACGTGAATGTTCTGCTTCGTAATATATGGAGCCACTTTCCTGAGCGCATATGGAAATGTACTCTCGTCCATTCACAAGTAATTTTCATTATGAGTTAACGTTCCCGACTTGCAGCTCCCGTAACAGATTTTTAGGTGCTATTGGCATCTCACCGTGAAACTCACGGCTTCACCCAAGTATGTTTCCCTTTACTTTTCTTCTGCTCCTCTTTCAAATGTAAACACAGTGCAGTTGTGCTGCACGCAAGTGCAGAGTACAGAAATAAGTCTTGAGTAACAACGCACAGCAGCTGATGCTAGTGATAGCAACAGTCCTCTATTTTTGTTTTAAATAATGGCAGGTACATAAAATGCGATCTAGATTTTTTTCATCAAATAAAGTTCTATCAGTAACAACGTAATCCATGTCACGCACTGTTATAATAATCACTGTCTACTGCAATATTGCTGTGTGTGTCTTTAGGAAGTAATGGAAAACGAGTATATTTGCATTCAGTTGTAAAGGTACGACCTCGGATATGTTGTATAAAATGTTCTGGATACACTTCTAAGTTTAATTTACTATTAAAATCCAAGCTTTCGACAACAGTACAATTGCCTTCTTCAGGAAAGCAACTCTGTGTTGAAGAAGTAACGGCGAAGAAGTAACGGACACGACCAGGTCACTTCGACCAAAGAGCACATTACATCAAAGACGCGACAAGTGACATTTCGTCGTTAGCTCCAATGCAATCTGTGGTAGCAGCGGGTGCTACTAACGAAGTTAGAATATAGGAAGACTTTCTCAAGCCGAAAAAGAAGCCCGCCTCCGCCATACTGCTGAGTTTTGGTGAAGCGCTACTCTTTGATCACTCTTAAAAACAGGAATAAAACGTTCGGCTGTTTTGTCCCGATGCACACCATGCTCAATGAGTGTCAACTGGCGTAAAAAATTTTGCTGTCGGTAGGACTATTATAGCGACTCTGCACAACTTTGTTTACATTTGTGACGTCAGTCGACCTGTGTCACTGACCTAGTGATACAGCATTAAAATCGAAGATGATGGAAATAGACCAACTGTGTGCCTTACACTCCGCCCCCCTCCCCTCCCGAAGCACCAGCCTCTGCACTAAACGGTAAATGGCAAACTCTAAATGCGTAATGGTAAACGCTAAAAGGTAAATGCTAATTGGTAAACGCTGAATGATTGACGGTAAACGCTGAACGAAACTTAGTAAATGCTAAACACCCAGCGGTAAGCACTAAATAGCACACGCTAAACATTGAGCGATAATTGGTAAACGGTAAATATTAAAGGACCAACGGTAAACACTAAACGGTAAAACTGAACGATGAACGGTAAATGCTAAACACTAGAAGCCTAACAAATGACGCATAACGTCTATTGATCACTGATAATCACTGATCAGTGACCATCACTGATCGCTGACCATCACTGACCGATAGTTATCACTGACAGCCATTGATAAATGACTATCAATGATCACTGTCAATCATTGATCACTGATTTTCACTGATCACCGACCATCATTGATACTGAGCATCATTGATCACTGATCATTATTGATTACCATTATTGATCACTGACCGTATGTGACACTACTGTCACAAAAGGTGACCGATGTAGAAGTACACCTTCCAGCCATTCAATGCGCAAGTAGCCGAAGTAGCGTCAAATCGTAAGACTTGCACCCGGCGAACGGTCTACCTGTCGGGAGGCCCTAGTCACAGGACCTTCCAGTCGTGACAGGAAACGTTGTTGAAGTATGCTCTGTCTACTAGCAATTTCAATTATACGCGATGAGTCACTAACTATTTCCACCAAGAATAACTCCGAAAGTATGACAGGAGTTGAAAATTTTGTGGGACAAAAGTTGCATGGGTCAACTTTGTTTTTTTAAATGGGATACTCTAGTTTGATGCTTATTTTCTGATAGCGGCTATTGAGACAAATCCAATTACGTGTAACAGTAAAGTCTTTAAAGGTCACCTAAGGTCAAAAAGGTGGCATGACCGTCCATTTACAAAAGATGTTTGAAGCGATGACCATTGATAACGTGTACTGAGTGGTAAGCTCCACTAAATTTCGTTGTCATTCTCCGTAAATAAGAAGCATATCGTCTTGTTCGTCTAAGGAATACCCCATTCACACTCGCTTGATACGACAATATTAGTGTTGTATTGCGAAACCGTCGAATGTGTTTACATGTCAATGGCACCTTAGATGGATGCGCCGTATTCGTCGTATATTTACTATATGCACGATATAATGAGAGAGAATTGTCAGAGCATGTGCTTCGATAAGTGCCAGACTTTTGGACGCTATTAAGGTAAATACATCGTTTGTTCTCTATCAAAATCTTTCATTTGCGAACTATGCCTTTCAGTAGTTAGTGCCTTCAGTAGTAAGAATCTTTTATTTAGATGGCAGTATTGCAGTAGTTCGAGTAACGAATATTTTTGTGAGGTAAGTGATTCATGAAAGGTATAGGTTATTGTTAGTCAGGGCCATTCATTTGTAGGGATTATTGAAAGTCAAATTGCGCTGCGCTAAAAAAATATTCTGTGTCAGTTTAGTGATGATCAGAAAAAGTAAAGAGAGAACTGTCTGAGTACGTTCAGTTTTGCTCAGCTGTCTTCGTATCAAATAACATAGAAGTTTACCAGCACAGTCATTCTATAGTTTTTCTAAAGGGACGTTACAAAGTATAGAGCTCATCTGAATACAAGACCTTTGAAGATTACGCAGTCTTATACATAAAAAGCCCTGTCTTGCTTCTCGTTGATGTGTTCCGCACACTGACTTAAAACATACGAAACAGATATCCCTACTATGTGGCCACATCTGGCTTGGGGTGGGGCCTATTACTAAAACCAGTGAGGGAAAAATACAACTTACTACCGATATCGAGCAGTTGCAATCTGTTGAGCGGGGCATCAGAGTTGTATTTGTTCACTGCTCCCACAGACCTGCAGTGGCAAACAGCAGTTACGTGGATGACTCTGATGAGAATAAGGATGAGTTGTACATTGTACTCCTCGATGTTAACAATCTGTACAGTTGGGTCATGATGCAACAACTATGAGACCGATTTTTGATGGATGCCTGTTGAGGGTTTCAACGTGATGAGCGTACCGTATGATCCAGACGAGGGCTATATCCTAGAAATATCCCTAAGAGAATCCGGAAAATTTCTACTACTGGCCATTAAAATTGCTCCACCGCGAAGATGACGTGCTACAGACGCTAAATTTAACCGACAGCAATAAGATGCTGTGATATGCAAATGATTAGCTTTTCAGAGAATTCACACGAGGTTTGTACCGGTGGCGACACCTACAACGCGCTGACACGAGGAAAGTTTCCAACCGATTTCTCAGACACAAACAGCAGTTGACCGGCGTTGCCTGGTGAAACGTTGTTGTGATGCCTCATGTAAGGAGGAGAAATACGTATCATAACGTTTCCGACTTTGATAAAGGTCGGATTGTAGCCTATCGCGCGCGATTGCGGTTTATCGTATCGCGACATTGCTGCTCGCGTTGGTCGAGATCCAATGACTGTTAGCAGAATAAGGAATCGGTGGGTTCAGGAGAATAACACGGAACGCCGTGGTGTATCCCAATGGCCTCATATCACTAGTAGTCGAGATGACAGGCATCTTATTCGCATGGCTGTAACGGATCGCGCAGCCACGTCTCGATCCCTGACTCAACAGATGGGGACATTTGCAAGACAACAACCTTCTGCACGAACAGTTCGACGACGTTCGTAGCAGCATAGACTATCAGCTCGGAGACCATGGCTGCGGTTACCCTTGACGATGCATCACAGACAGGAGCGCCTGCGATGGTGTAATCAACGACGAACCTGAGTGCACGAATAGCTAAACGTCATTTTTTTTTCGGATGAATCCAGGTTATGTTTACAGCGTCATGATGGTCGTATCCGGGTTTGGCGAAATCGCGGTGAACGCACATTGGAAGCGTGTATTCGTCATCGCCGTACTGGCGTATCACCGGGCGTGATGGTATGGGGTGTCATTGGTTACACGTCTCGGTCACCTCTTGTTCGCCTTGACAGCACCCGAACAGTGGACGTTACATTTCAGATGTGTTACGACCCGTGGCTCTACCCTTCATTCGATCCCAATGGTTCAAATGGCTCTGAGCACTATGGGACTTAACTTCTTTGGTCATCAGTCCGCTAGAACTTAGAACTACTTAAACCTAACCAACCTAACGACATCACACACACCCATGTCCGAGGCAGGATTCGAACCTGCGACGCCATTCAAGCTCTGTTTGACTCAATGCCCAGGCGTATAAAGGCCGTCATTACGGCCAGATATGGTTGTTCTGGGTACTGATTTCTCAGGATCTATGCACCTAAATTGCGTGTAAATGTAATCACATGCCAGTTCTATTATACTTGTCCAATAAATGCCCGTTTATCATCTCCATTTCTTCTTGGCGTAGAAATTTTTAATGGCCAGTAGTGTGCATCATCTGCTCTCTGAGCTATCTACAAGTGCGGAGAAAATTACGCCACCGTCCAGCATGAACAATGCGAGCAATCCAAATAATTTCTACACCGAACAATAAGAAAAACTGTGTAATTCATTATACGTAGAAATTTATAGCAGTTCTAAAGAATAAACTTACTCTGCGCAAAATTCCGTTCTTATTGTCATTCCGTCAATCAGCCAGGATGAAAAAGTATGTAGGTATGAACACTGAGAAATTCATGAACGCGAAGAATCAATTCAAAAAAAATTCTTCAGGCTGATAATCAATACGGTTCTCGGCAAAGCTATTGAATGAGCGACATGAAACTTGTAACATATTGGGATGGGAGATACGGAGCTGCTGCTCTGATCGCAAGACGTAACTGCACGAATAGCATCATATTTAAAAATGACTGAAATTAGCGGACACAACATTGTTGTCGACAAGCCTATAGCTCAAATGGTTGAAATGGCTCTAAGCACAACGGGACGTAACATCTGAGGTCATCAGTCCCTTAGACTTAGAACGACTTAAACCTAACTAACATAAGGACATGACTCACATCCATGCCCGAACCAGGATTCGAATCAGCGACCTGGGCAGCAATGCGGTTCCAGACTGAAGCGCCTAGAACCGCTCGGCCACAGCGGCCGGCTAGCCTATAGTCATAGCAATTGCCATTCTACATTGAAGCGCTAAAGAAACTGGAACAGGTATGTGTACTCAAATACAGAGACATGTAAACAGGCAGAATACGGCGCTGCGGTCGGAAACGCCTGTACAAGACACCAATGTATGGTGCAGCTGTTAGATCGGTTACTGCTGCTACAATGGGAGGTAATAAAGATTTAAGTGAGTTTGAACGTGGAGTTATTGTCGGCGCACGAGCGATGGGACACTGCATCTCCGAGGAAGGGACGAACTGCGGATTTTCTCGTACGACCATTTCACGAGTGCACCCCGAATGTCAAGGAATCCGGTAAAACATCAACTCTCTGACATCTACGCGGCCGGTAAAAGATCTTGCAAGAATGGGATCAATGAAGACTGAAGAGAACTGTTCAACACGACAGAAGTGCAACTCTTCCGCAAATTGCCGCAGATTTCAGCGCTGGGCCATCAACAAGTGTCAGCGTGCGAACTGTTCAACGTAACATCATCGATGTGGGCCTTCGGAGTCGAAGGCCATTGGTGCGCCCTTGATGACTGCACGACACAAAGCTTTGCACTTCATCTGGGCCCGTGAACACCGACATTGGACTGTTGGTGACTGGAAACATGTTGCCTAGTCGGACGAGTCTCGTTTCAAATTCTTCCGAGCGGATGGACGTGTACGGGTGTGGAGACAATCCCATGAATCCACGGACACTGAATGTCAGCAGGGAATCTTCAAGCTGGCAGAGAATCTGTAGTGGTGTGAGGCATGTGCCGTTGGAGTGATGTTGGACCCCCGATACAGACAGATACGACTCTGACAGGTGACAAGTACGTAAGCATCCTGTGCAATCACCTGTACCCATTCATGTGTGTTGTGCATTCCGACGGGCTTGAGCAAATCCAGTAGGACAAGGAGATACCCCACACTTGCACAATTACTACAGAGTGGCTCCAGGAACACTCTTCAGTTTTTAAACACTTCCGCTGCTCACCAAACTCCCTAGACATCAACATTATTCAGCGTATCTTGGATGCCTTGCAACGTGCTGTTCAGAAGAGATCTCCACCCCCTCTTACTCTTACGGATTTATTGGCAGCCCTTGAGGATCCATGGTGTCAGTTCACTCCAGCACTACTTGAGACGTTAGTCGAGTCCATGTCACGTCGTGTTGCGGCACTTCTGCGTGCTCGCGGGAGCCCTGCATGATATTACGCAGGTGTTCCAGATAATTCCAAGACGGTGGTTGTAGATTTTTATTATGAGTATTTGCTGAGAAAATGCAACCCAAAAATGTTTAAATGTGTTACACCGATACGTATAGCCCACTATATCATAAAATACATGAAATATTAATGATATTATCAAAAACGACGTACATATGTGGTTTGATACGTCGGCTTACCCCGATTACAACTTTCATAACACCGACGTGTAAACAAAAAGAAAATGGGTCTAAAAATGGGTCGTCGAGTGAGACCATTACTAAATTCATAGTACCGAGAGCAAAACCGGACGCTCTGGAAACTAAGACGCAGAGCAAAAAGGCGTAGAGCAAAAATTCTGGAACACTCATTATCAAAAGAACTTACGGTTGATGATTACCAGGAATGTTTGTTAAAGACACTGACATATCTACTGTGCAGTACGTAATTAAGTCCAGGAATCCCCTTGTTTCTTCTTTTAGACAGCAAAATTTTACTTTATCTGGACTTGAGGATGAACGTTTGATATTTGCTGATGAAGACATACAGTAGTGTAAAAACCGTTAAAAATTAAAATAGCTTAAATTGCAACCTTAGGCGAACAGCACGTTTTTCTGATGGCAAAATGTAGTGATCGATAGTAATTTTATTATATTGCAAAATCTGGCCAACAGAGTAGGTGTCGACCTCTGAGAGTTCAATATGAACTTAATTATGTATATACTCAATTCATACATACCGATAATCAAGACTCTCGATGACTTTTGCCTGTTATCATATTGATACTGGTAAGATATCAGTCGCGGGAATGCCTAAACTTGGAAATCTGTGACATATATTGTCATACGTTTTGACTACGGCAACGGCCTTGCCGCAGTGGATCCACCGGTTCCCGTGAGATCACAGAAGTTAAGCGCTGTCGAGCATGGTCAGCACTTGGATAGGTGACCATCCAGGCTGTCCTACGCTGTTGCCATTTTTCGCGGTGCACTCAGCCTCGTGATGCCAATTGAGGAGCTACTCGACCGATTAGTAGCGGCTTCGGTCAAGAATACCATCATAACGAGCGGGAGAGCGGTGTGCTGACGCCACGCCCCTCCTATCCGCATCCTCCACCGAGGATGACACGGCGGTCGGATGGTCCCGGTAGGCCACTCGTGGCCTGAAGACGGAGTGAGTACCCTTTGACTGCACTGACTTAGATGCTTCATTTGTTTGCATGAGCCAAAAACTTCAACGTGTTACGTCTACCCGTTACTGAGGAAAAAAGTTTTTAACAGCCTGAGAAACAGACAGACAGACGGACAACAAAGCGATCCAATAAGGCTTACGTTTGAGGTACAGGACCCTAAAAAATTAAATATACCACTGGCCATTAAAATTGCTACACCACGAAGATGACGTGCTACGGGCGCTAAATTTAACCGGCAGCAAGAAGATGCTATGATATGCAAATGATTAGCTTCTCAGATCATTCCCACAAGGTTGGCGACGTGGACGACACCTACAACGTGCTGACATCAGGAAAGTTTCCAACCGATTTTTCATACACAAACAGCAGTTGACCGGCGTTGCCTGGTGAAACGTTGTTGTGGTGCCTCGTGTAAGAAGGAGAAATGCGTATCATCACATTTCCGACTTTGATAAAGGTCGGATTGTAGCCTATCGCGATTGCGGTTTATCGTGTCGCGACATTGCTGCTGTTGGTCGCGATCCAATGACTGTTAGCAGAATATGGAATCGGTCGGTTCAGGAGGGTAATACGGAATGCCGTGCTGTATCCCAATGGCCTCATATCACTAGTAGTCGAGATGACAGGTATCTTATCCGCATGGCTGTAACGCATCGTGCAGCCACGTCTCGATACCTGAGTCAACAGATGGAGACGTTTGCAAGACAACAACCATCTGCACAAACAGTTCGACGACGTTTGCAACAGCATGGACTATCAGCCGGAGACCATGGCTGCGGTTACTCTTGACGCTGCATCACAGACAGGAGCGCCGGCGATGGTGTACTCAACGACGAACCTTGGTGCACGAATGGCAAAACGTAATTTTTTCTTATGAATCCAGGTACTGTTTACAGCATCATGATGGTCGCATCCGTGTTTGGCGACATCGCGGTGAACGCACATTGGAAGCGTGTATTCGTCATCGCCATACTGGTGTATCACCCGGCTTGATGGTATGGGGTGCCATTGCTTACATGTCTCGGTCACCTCTTGTTCAGATTGACGGCACTTTGAACAGTGGACGTTACATTTCAGATATGTTACGACCCGTGGCTCTACCCTTCATTCGATCCCTGCAACACCCTACGTTTCAGCAGGATAATGCACGACCGCATGTTGCAGGTCCTGTACGGGCCTTTCTGGATACAGAAAATGTTCGACTGCTGCCCTGGCCAGCACATTCTCCAGATCTCTCAACAACTGAAGACGTGTTGTCGATGGTGGCCGAACAACTGGCTCGTCAAAATACGTCGGTCACTACTCTTGACGAACTGTGGCATCGTGTTGAAGTTGCATGGGAAGTTGTACCTGTACACGACATCCAAGCTCTGTTTGATTCAACGCCCAGGCGTATCAAGGCCGTTATTACGGCCAGAGGTGGTTGTTATGGGTACTCGGGATCTATGCACTCAAATTGCGTGAAAATGTAATCACATGTCAGTTCTATTATATTTGTCCAATAAATGCCTGTTTATCGCCTGCATTTCTTCTTGTTGTAGCAATTTTAATGGCCAGTAGTGTACTTTGTTGGTTTTGATGAGTGAGTTTTCGAATACTGTAATCTGTGACATAAATGGCCATACCTTTTGACTGCTTTGACTTAGATGCTTCACTTGTTTGCTCCGCTAAGGGACCTTTGGCAAAAATTTCTACATGTTACGTCTAACCGTTCCTGAGAAAAAAGTTTTGACAGAGTGAGGGGCAGACAGACAGATAGACGGACAACAAAGCGATCCAATAAGGCTTACGTTTTAACCGCTTGAGGTACAGGACCCTAAAAATTAAATATCTGCACATATGCATATCTATTTGTATAGGCCTGTAAAAATTTAATGAGAATATTATAAAAAAACGTACGGAAAAAAAGCCTTTTAATAACAAACTTAGTATGTAGCCTTTTTTGTCTGTGGGTTTTCCTTCCCGCCCACTGTACAGTTTGTTTCCAGACATCGTTTGTGAGTGTCTCTATCTCTCGGGGGTACTGCATCTTAACAGGATAGCTGAGACACGCAGAGATATCTCGCCTCTCCTAACTGCTCCTCTTCCTCCCTTTCTGCCTCGCAGCAGCAAGTGAAGGCGTTCACTGACGTTGATGATGTTGCGATTAGCAACTCGCAGGCGTCTATTGTCTATTGAGGCCTAAGCGCTGTAGTGTGCGAGTGAGACAGACAAGAACCTACGTCGTAGGGAAACCCAGTAGAAAGCTTTTTAGTGGCCAGGGAGACGTAGTAGTGTTAACTATGGAGAACCTAAGATCGGCGATAAAGGGAAACATTTATGAAAACTATTTAATTCTGTAGTAATACAGGGAATCAAACCACAGTAATTTTAATTTGCTATGCTCCATAAATTTTCATGGTGATCCCAATAAAACTTGACTATTGATCTTGTCTATAATAATTTAGGTTTTACTGTTAAAGAGAAATTCACAAGTTTTGTAACAAAGACCTGAATGCTGAAATATGAAAGCTTTGGTCGATCTTAACGATCGATATTTCATACAAAAGAGCATCATTAAAATGACAAACGTTGTAAGTATCAACTCTGTAACTTCATTTGTTCAAAAGATATAGTAAACTTGAATTATCAGTATTTTCAGTTAAGCATCAGATCATCATTTCCTCCACACAAAACACATTACGATGATAGCATGACGCCTTAATTAAACATTGTCACTTATGTTACATTATTTAGAACGTGAAAGTGGTCAAGCTTTGATCGTTTAAATATGTTAAAATGTAAAGTAATGTAGAATAAACTGTAGCCAATCAGAAGGACGCCTTCAGGAAAGGGAACTGCACTAGTCAGTTGAGCGAAGACGTTCAGCGCGCGGGAAACGCGGTCGGAGACGGACAAAACGCAGTTCTGGTCGAGACACCAAAGGGAACAGTTCGGATGGAGACGCGAAAACGGACAGTTCAGCTGGAGACACCAAAGGATACAGTTCCGACAGTCGGTCTTTAGGTAGCTAGGACGTGAAACGACTTAGAAAATTTCGCGAAGTGTGGCATCGCGGGACTTAGTCTCTGAGCGGTGAGAAGCCGCGCGCCTTTTGTGAACCCTAACTTTTCGTATAGTTAACGAAGTGGAGTATTGGACGGGTAATTCGCGATGAGATTGTGAATTATCGAACTGTGTCAAATAGACATGCTCTCGAGTGTAACAATAACTCTAAATACGACCACTTTCGCTATTAATTTGCTTTCGGAATAAACGTTATTCTAACCGAATCGCAACTGTGAGGCCTACATCATTCATGGGTCGATAATTTAGTTCCCAATATTATTATTACTGTTATTATATGTTATGTTAACTTTGTATTTCGCAAACTTGCCTTAAGCCAGACAATTTAACCAAAGGGTCACAAGTGTCTAATTTAGGGAGTGTAATGCGACACGTGCGGTTCAACCCCTAGACGAGTTTCAGCCAAGATATTTCGACGAAGAGGAACCGCATGTGAGCCCGAACAGCTTTGGGATGTTAGCTCGCAACAGAGATTCATTTTCAAAGACGAATTTAGTAATGCTAATGTTTCTTGTCAAAATGAAGAAATCACATAATTTAGGCATCCAAATAACCAGAAAATGTAGAGGATTACTAACTTCTAAAACTCTGTGTTTGAAGACAGTGCACGAAAAGTGACAAGATACAGTGTAGGATACGTTATTTTATAATGTGAATGTAATTATAATTTTATTGCAGATTTACCTTTAGCTATGCCTTGTGCATAATGTATGAATTGCCTAATAGAAGATCCAGCAGGAATATGTGCTGAAATTGCCCCAAATTTTTCCTATAAAAAGACAAAAATAAAACATGTTAGAGTCAATATTAGTACGTTACTAATGCGATTACAGATATTTCTACTTATCGAAAACAAGAGTTGTTCAGTTAAATGTAACCTTCATCTTTAGTTGGATCAGGCTACATTGGTACAAGAGACTCATGTAAAAGAGCTACAAAGGAAGATTCCTTTGTCATTTATGGGGACAGCAGACAAGAACATGGTGAACGATATCTTTTATCCTTATTAAAGGCAAAAGGTTTTTTCTCTATCGTATATCTATAGCACCAAGTTTCACTGTCTGTCAATTTTATCTTTATCAATAGGCCCCCAGGAATAGGCAGTTGACACATGACTTCAATCCACTACTGGCCACTGCCAATACTATGTGTAGCGTAGTAGCAGACTATGTGAGCGTAGCAGCAGACGCTAGCGAATATTCCCGAGAACTAAAAATTATTTTGGAAAAAAGTAAATATTTTGTCATCATCTATTGATAATAAGTAGAAGATTAAGAACTATGATATAAGACTGTACTTGGGAGAGGGATTCCGTCTGTGGAAAAGCGACTGTGTGTAAATGCTGCGTCTATACCTACATGACTACTCCCCAATTCACAGTTAAGTGCCAGGCAGGGAGTTCATCGAACCACCCTCAAGTTATTTCCACTTTCGACCAACGCGCGGGGAAAACGAACACTAAATCTTTCCTTAAGAGCTCAGATTTATTTTATTTTATTACTGTGATCATATCTCGCTATGTATGTGGGTGCCAACAAAATTTGTCCACATTCGGAGGAGAAAGTTGGTGACTGAAATTTCGTGAGAAGATATCGCTGCAACCAAAAACGCCCTCGTTTTAATCAGTCCCACCCCAACAAGCTGAGATTTCGTGGTACAAATCCTATACTGCGCCGCAACACTCCAGAAGAGAGCAGACATGCTTAGTGTCTTCAATATACCTATTCAGTTATAGGCGCTCACTCCGGAACCGCGCGACTGCTACGGTCACAGGTTCGAATCCTGCCTCGTGCATGGATGTGTGTGATGTCCTTAGGTTAGCTAGGTTTAAGTAGTTCTAGGTTCTAGGGGACTGATGACCACAGATGTTAAGTCCCATAGTGCTCAGAGCCATTTGAACCATTCTGAATATACCTATTGTATCCTCAATAAAGCGAAATCCTTGACTCACATTCGCCACATTACTAACTAGTTGAATTTACAGATTTTAGATTTGTGTGGATTATCGTGTAACCAAAATTTAACGGATTCCTTTCAGTACTCTTGTAGATGACCTCCACTTTTTATTGTTTCGATTCAAATGAAACTTTTCGCACCATGCAGATATCTTGTCTAAATAATTTTGCAATTGGTTTTGATCTCATGTTGACTTCACGAGACGGTAAATGACATCATCATGTATAAAATGTCTAAGAGAGCTGCTGAAATTGTCTCTTAATTCATTTGCATAGATTATGAACAGTAGAGGGCCTATAATGCTTCTTTGGAGAAAGCCAGATATCACTTACGTTTCACTGGATAACTTTCCGTCCGTTACTACGAACTTTCAAGTTTCTGGCAGGAAATCACGACTCCAGTAGAACTGAGACGGTACACAATAGGCACACAGTTTATGTAGAAATCGCTTGTGAGTAACGGTGTCAGAAGCCTTCTGTGAGCCAGGAGACATACTTGGAGAAGTTCAGAAAATATTGTATACATTGACAGCAATGTGAGATTAATGCGAGAAGTACTGCATAATCAGCTTAGCAGCAGATTCGTTCATTATGCTGTCAAGAATAATATGCTGAGGATGGCAAAGAAAGCTGAGAATTTGTTAGATAACAATTCAGAGGGGTAACCCTTACATTGCGCTTGTTAATATAGGGGGCGCAAGAATTCAGAAGACATGTGCATGGAATTTGTCGATCTTGAAACAGGTTACGACAGTACAAAATGGTGCAAGATGCTTTAAATTTCGAAATGTAAATTATAGAGAAAGAGGGGTAATACACAACATGCACAAACATCAAGAAAGAACGATAAGAAAAGAACGAATTTGACAGATTACAAAGAGCATACATAAGGTGCGAATGAAGTCTTTCGGCCCTACTGTTCAATCCGTACACCGGGAAAGAAATTACAGAAATTAGCAGTGAGATTAAAATTCTAAGTGAAATGATATCACAGATAAGATTCTCTCACGACGCTGCTATCTTCAGTGATGACTAGGAATAATTACAGGACCTGTTGAATGAATGAACAATCTCATAAGATTAGAATTCTAATTAAGAGGAAATCTAAGAAAGAAGAAAGTAATAAGGAGTAGTAGAAATGAGATTAGCGATTAATTTAGTATCAACATTGGGGCTCAAGAAATAGACGAAATGCAGGAATTGTGCTACATTGAAAGGAACGTAACGCATGATGGACGAAACAAAATGAACACAAACAGTAGCCTAATAAAGGCAAAGAGGATATTCCTGGCCGAAAGGCTACTGGCATCAAACATCGGTTTTAATCTGAAGAAAAAATTTTTGAGGACGTGCGTTTAGAAGTGAATCATGGACTGTGATAAAACTGGAAAAGAAGAGATTCGAAGCGTTTGGTTTGTTGTGCTACAGAAGTAGGTTGGGAATTATGTGGACTGTCAAGATACGAAATGAGGAGGTTTTCTGCAGAGTCGGTGAGGAAATCACAATGTGGAAAATTGTGACAAGAACTAAGGAGAAAATGTTAGACCATATCTTAAGTCATCAGAGAATAGCTCCGTAGTGCTATTGGAATCTGCAGACCACAAAAACTACACGTCAAGGCAGAGGTTAGAATATAAGTACCCAATAGGTACCTGAGGACGGTGCGTGTAAGTGCTACTCTGTGACGAAGGAGTTGGCACAGATGAGGTGGTCCGCAGCAAATCAGACAGTTGACTGACGTCCCCGTAAAACTTTTAAAAATTAAGGTAGGTAATAGTAGTAATTGTATGGTGTGGAAAATGACTGTAAGACTGTCAAATGAAAGAATAAATTACCCAATTTGGAGTTGTAAATACCGTTGCTGAACATATCATTAAACTACCTTGAATTTTGATTACAACAAAGATGTAAGATTTTGTTTCTTTGGTGTGCCGCTTCTGATTTCATAGGTGCTACGCCGACCCCGCTGTGACCGAGCGGTTCTATGCGCTTCAATCCGGAACCGCGCTGCTGCTCTGCTCATAGGTTCGAATCCTGCCTCGGGCTTGGATGTGTGATGTCCTTAGGTTAGTTAGGTTTAAGTAGTCCTAAGTCTAGGGGATTGATGACCACAGATGTTAAGTCCCATAGTACTTAGGTCCATCTGAACAATTTTCATAGGTGCTTGGCACGCAGCACAAAGCAGGGATATAGTTAACTATACTACGCGAAGGTTGTGGGGCTTCCTCCATTCACGTAGCTGCGATATCCATGACAGCCTGCGCATTGGCTGAAGCTAAGTTCCTCTGCTCATCATTGCTCCCTTCACCAGCGCTACATGAAAAATAGACCTGAGCACATCGATATACTACGTGGGGTCCTCAAGAATGTGATACGGTATCTGGTTGGTCTGACGCAATTTGAGCGTACAGCGCAGAGTCGTAGTTTCATTTTGACTTGTAGCTCAAGCGAGAGATGATAGATCATGGTGATATCTGCCCAGGATTTATGTTTGGAACAAACGGGATTTATGTTTGGAAGAAACGGGATTTATGTTTGGAACATATCGGCACACCTACTTCTATGATCAGTGTGGGGGACTTGGTGAAAGAAAATAACGAGAGAGGCACCTTCAAGATGATCACATGTTACCTGTAGCTGGGCTCGTTGCTGTCGTGATACACGTTGCTTTACGTACGCGCGGCCACACTTCGTATTACAGCTCAAAAAACACACAGAGAGTCATGGTGCGGCAATATTTGCCTTCTTTGCCTTCAGAAACGCTTGCTTATCTAGAGTTACTTCAGCATAACGGTAACGGGCTGCCTTCAGCACCGAGAGCTTACAATAGTGGTGTACGGCCGCAGCCTTAACAACTTGTTGAGCTGCAACGAATTTTTGGACAAGAACAGTCAAATTAATAATTTAATTATATGTTGTATCGTCAAAATATGCTCAAAGAAATGAAAAACTGTTACTTTATAGTATACGAGTGAAACATCACCACAGTGAGTTGGTTTACGTCATCTTTCCACGTCCAGTGTGAATGAAGAATGAAATAAGGTGTATTAATGAGAAATGAAGCACTTCACACAATCAAAAATCGTTATTACCAACAGTAAACTGCGTTAAATGATCAATGTGGACCTCTTAGAACAGATGGGTGGGCAAGAAATATTTTAATCTGTAACACTGAATAGTGGCAACGAATAACAGGTTTGGAAAGTTACATACGAGGTATTGCTATTTTACTGGCTCTGTGAAAGTCTATTTCCTCTGTCGAAGAGCACCAAACGAAGAAATAATGGAGGATGGGGAATACTAGGAGTGATAAAAAGTGCCGCCCGAAGTGGCCGAGCGGTTCTACGCGCCACAGTCTGAAACCGCGCGACCGCTACGGTCGCAGGTTCGAATCCTGCCTTTTGCACGGATGTGTGTGATGACCTTAGGTTAGTTAGGTTTAAGTAGTTCTAAGTTCTAGGGGACTTATGACCTCAGCAGTTGAGTCCCATAGTGCTCAGAGCCATTTGAACCATTTTTTGATACAAAGTAGATTTTTATGTGAAAACTCTTAAAGCTTTTCGAATAAAACAAACTTAATTAACTTTCTACATCTTTATTCTTCTTGTATACGTAATTATTTCTCAACGTCATCACCCTGGCGACGAACACATTTCTCCTGGCATGAAACCAGTTTCTTGACACCGACGCTGTTGAATGTTTGACTTTGTTGACGGAGCCACAACATAACTTCTGCTTGCAGTGCTTCTTCACTATGTTGTTTAATTTTTTGTAAACAGATGAAAATTGGGTAGGGGCCAAGTAGGGACTGCATGGAAGATGATCGACGACAGTGACCGCAAGGCCTCAGATAGCTGCAGGTGTCTCAGCGCTCGTATGAGGTCTGGTATTGTCACGCTGAAGGAGGGGTGCTTTATGTTTGTACCAATTCTTCTAAGTCGAAACCCGATTACAGCACGCTGTTTCTCACGCACTAATTCAGTAACGTAACACACCACCATGTTACACTTTACAATTTTGAGCTGAAGATGTAGAATATTAACAACATTTATTTTATGGAAAAGCTTTAAGAATTTTCACATAAAAACTACGGAGACATAACTTCCCGGCACGCCCTCATATTTCATAACATATAAATCTACCTGAACAGAAGAGAATCGAGGCGCCTGATATGTTATGCTACTGACGAATATCGAGAATTAGGTGGACTGATAAACTAAAGAATGATGTGTTTCTTCGTAGAATCGGCGAAGAAAGGAACATACGGAAAACACTGACAAGAAGAAGAGAGAGGATGGTAGGACATGTCTTACGACATCAGGGAACAGTCTCCACGGTACTAGATGTAAAGACTAGGGTAAAGACTATAAAAAAAGAGAAAAATTAGAATACATCCAACAAATAATTGAGGACGTAGGGTACAAGTACTCTGAGATGAAGAGGTTAGTGCAGGATAAGAAATTGCGGCGAGCCGCATTAAACCAGACAGAAGACTGATGACGCTAAAGAAATCAAGATGAAGAGATACTAAACGAAAAACCTTTAGAAGAATATCGGAAGACATGTTAAGGAACTAATGATTCTGTGGACAGTCATTATAAATTACTGAGGTGTTTAATAATTCTATATTTTCCATAACACAGAACATGAATACATTATCTTCTATTATCCCAAATGACGGAGACTACGCATTACTTAGATTATGAAGCAAGGAAGATTCGGATCTAGCGTAACGTCGATGACGTCGTCATCAAAAACGGAGCACAAAGACGCATAGAGGAAGCATGGAAATGGAATAGGGCATGTCCTTTACAAGGAAAATCCTAGAATCTTCCTTCTGCGACTTAAGGAAATCACGGGGATACTTAATCTGGATTGCCGGCGGGAATCTAAATCACCTACTTCCGGAACGTACGTCTAGTAGTACCTTACCACTGCGTCACTTCACTCGGTTGCGGTGCATACAGCACTCCGTGTGGACCCCGTGTGTAATACGGAGTAAAGATCCAGGCTATAGTCTCTTTCTCGCGAAGACCTGTAAAAGAGGCTTGTGTGACATCGTTCATAGCTGCGGTAATTAACCTTCTCAATTCCGAAAACCTTGATCAAGGAGAGATGTGTGAACTCTGCCCTTGATGATACCTGACGGGAAGAAACCACGAAGTAGGAGACAGAGCGAAGGGGGTTATCATATGAAAACATTGTGTGCAGCCGACGCGCAAACAGTGCGCCGTTACGGAATGCTTCAGTACAATTATTTGTAATCATCCGTGTGAAATGTGGTGTACATGTGTTCGTATCCTTTAATATTATTTTCAGTGATGACGAACAGGTAAACAGGTGTCACTCAGAGAAGACACAGAACACGTATACTGGTGGTCGCGTTTGATATCAGAGACACAGCAAAGCTTTTCTGAATCCTGTGTTACCACACTGGGCAACTGCGTTCTCCAGGTAAATGTAATGTCATTTCATCACCGGTAACTATCCCTTCCAGCAAACTGTCAGCCTGCTCACTAACGGACATGAAATTCTGTAAGAAAAGCTGCTTCTTCATGCGAACGTAAGAGTTCAGCTTGTATAACAGACATCTGTACAAGCCCCACTGCAATAATCTACATCTGCAACTACATCTACATTTATAACACTTCTCTTCAGTTCACACTTCACTGTTTGGCAGAGGGTTTCTTGAACGATCTACAGACTATTTCTCTGTCGTTACACTCTCGAACAGCGTTTGGGAATAATAAACACTTATATACTCTTATTCCGTGAGAGCTCTGATTTTTCTTATTAACCCCCGACGCAAGCAGAGGGGCGCTATAAGTTTAACGTGTGTATCTACGTATCTCTCTGTGGCATCGTAGTTCCAAAACTAAAGGTCCGATTTTAATGCAGTTTTTTTTTTATCTACGTTCCATGAAAGTCTGTTCAGCCGTTTAAATTTCTTCAGCTAAATTAAGTAAAAACGTTTTCCGCCACCGCGTTCTCTTGATATACGCTACGCAACACATAAGAGCTACATTAAGTTACGTAGTACCAGAGTGTAGAGCTCAAAAATATCTAGTTAAATGTTGATCAACAGTGATGATTTTTGTCTTTTCGAGTCGCCCGTTTTAGCACCTACTAAGCAGAAAAAGGATGACTGTGACTCAGCTGTAACAGACAAAGACATGCTCTCCCAGACTTGTTTGTAGTTATTTTTGAGGTCTACCTTTCAGTCCTAAATCACATGATTTTGTCATAATAGTTAAGGCAGCCTACTGCAGAAGAGTTCAGTGGCAGATTCCTATCTTGATTTAGAATTGTCGCCACTGCTTATTGCTTGTACTACCTAAATAAGCTAAATATATACTAAAACGGGTCGATGAATAGATGTGTGAATTAAAAAAACAAAAACGTAAATCGTATAAGTCAAAATGGTAAAATACGATGATAGTTTTTAATGCATTTTAATTACTAATAGTAGCTACAAGTCAGAAGTGCAAAGTATTCGAAATATAACAATATTTTTAAATACTGCATTGCCAAAATCTTGCAAGTGTAATAATATTTATGAAGATATATGTAATTTCAGAATAAGCAGATGTCGGCGAGGCAAGATCTCGCGTTGCAATTTCGTGTGTCGTCCCGGACAATATTTGTGTGAGTGCGGGGTTGGATGTGGATCGTACCGAGCCTGCTCGTAAAATATAAACATTAAAGCCATTAAATAAGGCTTAAACTACAAATTAAAAAAAAACTCCAAAAAATCCTATATATATGTATTGCATCTTTCAGTTTGGTGTACGTCGTAATATTTTCATCGTTGCGTCGGGGGTCCGCTAAGTAAATAAAATATTATAAAAATGGTAAATTATGAAATTTAAATAAAAGGAAGCTACAGGGTGTTTCAAAAATGACCGGTATATTTGAAACGGCAATAAAAACTAAACGAGCAGCGATAGAAGTACACCGTTTGTTGCAATATGCTTGGGACAACAGTACATTTTCAGGCGGACAAACTTTCGAAATTACAGTAGTTACAATTTTCAACAACAGATGGCGCTGCAAGTGATGTGAAAGATATAGAAGACAACGCAGTCTGTAGGTGCGCCATTCTGTACGTCGTCTTTCTGCTGTAAGCGTGTGATGTTCACAACGTGCAAGTGTGCTGTGGACAACATGGTTTATTCCTTAGAACAGAGGATTTTTCTGGTGTTGGAATTCCACCGCCTAGAACACAGTGTTGTTGCAACAAGACGAAGTTTTCAACGGAGGTTTAACGTAACCAAAGGACCGAAAAGCGATACAATAAAGGATCTGTTTGAAAAATTTCAACGGACTGGGAACGTGACGGATGAACGTGCTGGAAAGGTAGGGCGACCGCATATGGCAACCACAGAGGGCAACGCGCAGCTAGTGCAGCAGGTGATCCAACAGCGGCCTCGAGTTTCCGTTCGCCGTATTGCAGCTGCGGTCCAAATGACGCCAACGTCCACGTATCATCTCATGCGCCAGAGTTTACACCTCTATCCATACAAAATTCAAACGCGGCAACCCCTCAGCGCCGCTACCATTGCTGCACGACAGACATTCGCTAACGATATAGTGCACAGGATTGATGACGACGATATGCATGTGGGCAGCATTTGGTTTACTGACGAAGCTTATTTTTACCTGCACGGCTTCGTCAGTAAACAGAACTGGCGCATATGGGGAACCGAAAAGCCCCATGTTGCAGTCCCATCGTCCCTGCATCCTCAAAAAGTACTGGTCTGGGCCGCCATTTCTTCCAACGAAATCATTGGCCCATTTTTCAGATCCGAAACGACTACTGCATCACGCTATCTGGACATTCTTCGTGAATTTGTGGGGGTACAAACTGCCTTAGACGACACTGCGAACACCTCGTGGTTTATGCAAGATGGTGCCCGACCATATCGCACGGCCTACGTCTTTAATTTCCTGAATGAATATTTCGATGATCGTGTGATTGCTTTGGGCTATCCAAACATACAGGAGGCGGTGTGGATTGGCCTCCCTATTCGCCAGACATGAACCCCTGTGACTTCTTTCTGTGGGGACACTTGAAAGACCAGGTGTACCGCCAGAATCCAGAAACAATTGAGCAGCTGAAGCAGTACATCTCATCTTCATGTGAAGCCATTCCGCCAGACACGTTGTCAAAGGTTTCGGGTAATTTCATTCAGAGACTACGCCATATTATTGCTACGCATGGTGGGTATGTGGAAAATATCGTACTATAGAGTTTCCCAGACCGCAGCGTTGACAATTGTAACTACTGTAATTTCGATAGTTTGTCTGCCTGAAAATGTACTGTTGTCCCAAGCATATTGCAACAAACGGTGTATTTCTATCGCTGCTCGTTTAGTTTGTATTGCCGTTTCAAATATACCGGTCATTTTTTAAACACCCTGTACCTAGGCAAAGAACGTAAATATTGAAACAACAGTATCAAATCGTTTAGTCTGCGTCTTAGCTGATTTACTCGGAAAAATTCGCAGCACAGAGGCGACCGTCAACGACTCCTGCCCTATTGCGACTCCTCGTTAGGGTCGCGGCACCACGTCACTCACCACGCGCCGCATACCACGCACCGTTCGACTGGAGCGCGTGGGTTAATGAAGCATGAGCCAGTACGTATCATCACATCACTACAGGACATGGGCCTCATAAGCTAGATCAATGCATACTTTTACGCAATTACGTAGGAACTTAGTTAAGCTGGTACGTAATTATGTATAAAATAACTAGGTAACGGGACCGATTACCTCGTAGTGTGGCCCCTTCCTCCCTTTTTTAAACCAACAACAACAACTAGGTAACTCTGTTCCTTAACAACGTTATGCTAATTACAGACAAATTGAACTTCGTGTTTGTATAACGAGTAACTGTAACTTCTCTAGCTAATACGAGGTGTGGATGCGAGACGGGAGGAACTGGAAGGGATGACGTCAAACAGAAGAGGCTTATATATAGCAATAATGGAAGTATTCTCTTCTAGAAAAGATAGTTTCTGTTAACTTCTTTTTTTTTTTGTTTACTGTCCGGTCTCCCGACGTGGCAACGCTTGGATCAGAATATTACATTCACATTAAACTTAAAGGGGCAATATGTATTTTTTTTACTTTTTAGAAGTTTTGTCGTCTTTTTTTTAATTTTTTTATTTAAGTTTCTTATTACGCTGATCGTTTATCCCTATGTAGGTGGGCGTCGAAAAATATTATAACATTCGAAGGAGAAATTTCGCAATTCAAATTTGGTGAAAAGACGTCGCCGCAACGAAAAATGCCTTGCAATTAATAACTGCCATCCCAATTCATGTACCACACCCCTCCGCCACACACCGTCAGGTGGCTTGCGGAGTATGGATGTAGATGTAGATGTAGATACTAGCTCGCCAACTTCGCGAAAACACAAAACGACCTGCCGTTCTTTAAACATCCTCTCGCGGTTCTAGGCGCGCAGTCCGGAACCGTGCGACTGCTACGGTCGCAGGTTCGAATCCTGCCTCGGGCTTGGATGTGTGTGATGTCCTTAGGTTAGTTAGGTTTCAGTAGTTCTAAGTTCTAGGGGACTAATGAACACAGCAGTTGAGTCCCATAGTGATCAGAGCCATTTGAACCATTTTTCTAAACATCTGCACTGTCGTCCATAAACCCCTCTGGTAAGAATCCCATACCGTGCAGCACTATTCCGGAAGAGGAAAAATGGTTCAAATCGCTCTGAGCACTATGGGACTTAACATGTGAGGTCATTAGTCCGCTAGAACTTAGAACTACTTAAACCTAACTAACCTAAGGAATCACACATATTCATGGCCGAGTCAGGATTCGAACCTGCGACCGTAGCAGTTACGCGTTTCCGTACTGAAGCGCGAGAACCGCTCGGCCACCGCGGCCGGCCAGAAGAGGACGCAAGAGTGTTGGGTATGCAGTCTCTTTGGTAGATCTGCTGCATGTTCTGATTACTCTGCCATCTTCCTATGATTACTTGCATATGCTATAAAGAAAGTATCGTTTGCAAACAGTGTAAGAGTGCTGCTCAGACTGTCTCCTGAATCGTTTACGTAGATGGGTCCTACAATGCTTCATTTAGGAACACCAGGTATCACTTCTTTTTTACACGATGACTGTGTACAATGGTCATGTTGACAGGAAATCACGAAACCAGTCTCACAATCCGGTATGTCGAAACCAGCCTTGAAACTTTTCACGCGTGAATAATAAACTAAAGGATAGGACCCGTCAGAATTGTAGGTGCTAAGGAGTCCTACAAGTATTTCTTAAAAAACGACAAAATTACTCATATTTGACGCAAGATGAAACACTTATAACAGCAGTTCGTACAGCCCGTCCTACCGACCTCGCTAATTGGCGAATAAACAGACGCAGCCGCGATAAGAGAACGTAGCGCACATGGGAATTTTTAGCACTTAAACCTCACCAAAAGTGCCTCAATTCATTAATTGTTTAAATAACTTGCAATTCAATCGACAACTAAACTGCCGCATATGTAATTGTCACACAAGTGACTAGGAGAGGAAAGAAAATCAAGGCAATGTACGACGTCTATTCGGAAAGAAAGGACTGACAGGTCGTGAAATGGAAACCACTGTGAAAATCAAGTTAGCTACATCTTCCACAGCAACTCTACGCAGTCTCTGCTCCGACTTGCAAGACTCGTCGTAGCGTTGCACCAACGCTCCAATATCCTCGTCATACGCTTTCCGCCAATCCTCTACACTGCTCTGCAGTCTGTGACAAAATGTTGTCTTCAAAGCCAGCGGTTCATGTGAGCAGAGATGAAACTCAGAGCGAGGTATTTACAGGCCGAACTGTGGGTGATCAATAACGTCCCATAGAGAATGCTGCAGAAGCATCTTTATTGCCCCTGCAGAGAGCGACCTGGGATTGTCATGAGTTAGGAAACGCATGACAGTTAATGTTATGTGGGCTGCATGCCACTGGGTGAAGTCCATCACCAGGACCTCATACTTGGCTGGAGACACTATTTTCTAAGAATCACTAAGCGTTCAGAATTGGAAAGAGCGACGTGACGCGATCGACCGGGAAAATTGTGATACTGCTTAACACATCTTTGCATAGCTTCGTGGGATTTTCACTGGCGATTCCATTTCGCACCCGATCGGACCTAACTTTCCGAATAGCCCTCCTTGGACGACGAAAAAAATATTTTCGTTGCACCAGGCACAGCTGATAAAAGAAAAATCAGTTCATTCAGGGCATTTCACAGTAATTACTAGGTTTATTGAGACAAAATTAACACGGAGGAAGAAATGGTCGTGGCCGTTGCTCTGTGACTTATGCTGCGTATCAGGCATACTTGATCAAGTTCTTAAAATGTGGTGATGCAAACTGAAAATGCGTGAACGTCTGAAGTTTAACAAAACCGATCTGCTGATAAATCTGAGATGACATAGAGCTATCGGAAATTACACTGTCCGACAGTTTTCTGAAAAAGATGCTTCACACTGAAGAAAAAATTCTTTTCTTTATCGAAAGGCTGAATCACACTATTAGTTGCGAATGGAACCCAAGTTACATTAACAGTCTTTTCGTCGTCCTCCTAAAGAGTTATTGTTCTGTCAAGGTCAAGAGTGCCACAAAAGAAATTAATTGTTTTTCGCAACTAGTAAGGAGATGCATCGGATGTAATATTGAAACTTATTCTCTCCCATTTTTCCAGATTTCGCTACGTCAATTACAAAATTTTTGCAACTAAACAGTCGTTTTTTTTTAAATTTTTGGTCCTAATCTGCCCCCCAGGTTCCTGAAGAACGCTAAAAAACTGCGGAAACAGTAATACATTGATACTTATCACTGTCATTGGTGTATACGAATGTGTCACAGCATTCACAAACTATCAAATGACTCTGTCATCTCTCGAAAAGATGAAGTGCCGTTTGCACGCAGTTCTTGCAGAAAACCTAACTGATTGCCTACATTCACCGTATTTTAGGGGGTAAAAAGAATCTTTGTCTTCGCGTCAGCTACGAATTTCTATATAGTATTACCTGTTAATGACATCTCCCTCAACACGTTTACTTGAGGTATACTTCATAATTTTGCGACTTGGATTTCTGTGTTATTCTGTGAATCTGGTTAAACAGATTGAAAAAGCCTGGAAATCAGTAATGTTCATCTCATTTGCAAGTCAGAGCGCCCAGCCTACTAGATCCCGCTCGGTAACGGCGCATTGATTTACACGAGGAGTTCTAAATCTTTAGAATGCTTTTTCTTTCATATTTTTGCGAGTTTCATTTTGGCGCATATTTCATACTTCGTGTAAATCTTTTTTCCATTTATGCGATTCATTCTCAGATTTTAAGAAACGAAACTGGGTTTTCACACTGCGTATGAATAAGCGTTTTCTCCCTCCTTCGTGTAACTAAAATAGTAGCCTGTTCTTTGTAATCTGTCTTCTTCGGGTTTGGAAGATAGTCTGGATATTAATTAGCAAAGCAATCTAACCAAAATTCAAGTACTCGACCGAGTTATCTTCTGTTTATACTGATGTTTCCAAAATTTCTAACGAACTGTAGACACCATTCAAACAAATATCCAGAAAATTAACTAAGTAATGTCGATTGCATACAATATTCTTCATATTTCAAAAGGTTGAAAACATAAATAGGCTTCCACATTACTATGAAACTCTGGAACTTGCTCAAAGACAGATACTATTAGGAAGTATATATGAAGAAATCACGAAGAAATTTAGTTCAGTTTTATGTCCACTGTTAATACTTAGCAATACTGCCAAGGCGACTGCTAATTATTATGGATATAAAAATAAGTTGCAAATTCAAGCAAATAGTAATTGTTGAGAGTGGTGTCCGGGTAACTATAAACATAAACTGATATTCGCTTTAGAAATCACGGTCATGTTCTGCCCATGTGCCGTCAACCATGTGCCCACCGTGATGCGTATACACTTTCTGCTGCTACAGCTGTCGCAGGGGTATACACTTCTCCAACTGCCTATTACGAATTTCGCATATTCCAACAGTTTTACCTGCAGCTATTTTAGGACCTACAATTTTTTACGTGGTGTTTCTTTCGGTGTATTCTACCTGTATAAAACATTCCAGGGCAGGTTTAGACATGACGGATAAGACAATATCCTTATGAGACGATATTCCATAGGCACCACTTTGATTAGAAGCCCCTAGTGAGGAACGAACCAACAGTATCAAAAGCATTCTGGAAATCTACAACTATGGAATCAGTCTAGGATCATCTGCAGATAGCACTCATCATTTCGTGTGAATAAAGAACTAGTGTTTCACAAGAACGATAACTTCCGTGTTGTTACAAGTGTCAATAGCTGCTCTTGGTTGTTCCTCTGCATTGATTTCTGTGGGACTTCTGAGGAAATTCACTTACACTTTGTGTAATGGCGACTTTGGGCATACAGTTTTTGCAGCGACAGTTTTTTTTTTACGCTAGGCAGCTTGGGGAGCTACGTTTCTTTAATAAAATTACTGTACCGATGAACGCTGAAAATTATCAGACAGTCAGACCCATCAAAACAACACACTTATATGCAGAATTTCCAGTCAGTAAACACTACAAGATGTTGTCTCAGCTACAGTAATGGAATGAGGTTACATTATAATTGGTCTTATTTCTACACTATTTATCTAATTTCCACCACAGTCAAATCAACAGAAGTTACACTATAAAAACATTAATTAATACCTAAAGTGCTTAATGGAAACTAATTAACAGATTTCGATTATAAATCAAGTTTTAAATATAATTATGTAAACACAGTGTTAATAATAATCTCCGGCTCTCTTTTTCGGGTATCTAGTTTTAATGACCATGAGACAAATGGAACATTGAAGGGCTAATTTTAACAGAAAACTATTGGTTTATCTCATTACCGGTTTCAAATTGCAGTCTGACATCAGATGACACGTGCCACGCACGCTGCAAACGGGAGACATCAGTATCTCTACGTGCAACTGTCATATTTATAGTGACTGCGACCAAACCGGACCTGACCCCACAAATGTCACTAATAACTCTGTCTGATCGCCATTGTTCACACTAATTAACAAAATGTTGAACGTTTTCCTTGTAGATTTCAAAACATCTCATTTTATGTGCACCAGCGCAGCATCAACCAGTAGCAATACATCAAAGTATCCTTTTTTCCGCAGGCATACACCCTGACACGGAGAAGTTCCCAGAGGTGGAATGAATTTTTTGAAACCAAGTATACGGTTATGTATGTTAAAATCCCAGGTATCATATCCTGCAACTGTTCACCCTGGTGGGCCCTCGTTTTCGAGTAACTGGCAAAAAGAATTCGAAATTTTGCACGACGCTCAATAGCATTAAGAAAGATACAGCAAAAGTCCGATTACGGGGTGTAATAGCTAGGATAATAAGTTTCTCTTGCAAGAGATTGTGGGTTCGAATTTTGTCACATGCAATAAAGTTTTTATAGTTAAAACTTTATCGAAATGACTTTTATTATTTTTATTCAGTTAACTGGTTTAAATGTTGTTTTTTATTTCTAATTCTTTGTCACATTAGTTTAATCACCATATGGGCTCTTCTCATGTGTTTCATTTTTTCTTCATATCATTCTTTTTCCAATCGGAATTTTTGTGTATGTGGACTTAATTACATTCATCTATTATAATATTAAATTATTTGAAAATTCCGATATAGCAGTTAAAAAACAAAAGACCACATAATCTATTTATATTGACTGTAGAGTGGTGTGAAAAATTTGGTTTTCGTTACCTGGTATGCAATTCTTTTTGCACGGTAATCGTCATACAAACATTCAAAACATAACCTAAATACCTAATGTACTATGGGCAAAATAACGCAGGGGAAGATTTAAATGGAAGAAGGACTAATCAGTATAACATAATTCAAAGAAAATGAGAAATAAATATCAGGAAAACAACAATTTCGACGAAAAATAGGGTGATAAAACAAAAAATGAATCGAAATTAATACATAAAATTAATTAAAAACACATAAACAAACATTTCAAGTGGAAAAAGAATGAGAGGAAGAAAAATGAGAGAAATGAAGAACTTGATATTACCATTAAAATTATGTGGTAAAGGAAAGAAAATAAAAAATTAGACTTAACTCAATTAACTAAATAAAAAATTATGATCAAAGTTATTTCAATAAATATTTAAAAATGCAAAAATAAATCCTGCATCTATCCACTACGTAACCAGACTATTGGCTGCAAATTTTTAACGCTACTGAGTACCACACAAAATTCCGAAATTTTGTTTTGTCATTAACTCACAAATGAGGGCCCACCACGATGAATGGCTGCCGTGTATGATACATGGAATCTTAACCTACATAACCGTATAGATGGTTCCAGAAAGTCGATCTCAAACCTGGGAACGTCTCCTTGTGAGTGTGTATTTACTTTTAATTATTATTTTTTACATCCTGATCAGCTCGGATTTATCGTGTGATCAACCGAAGTATTTATCAGCTATCGTTGCTCTTGAGAAATTCATTCTTTTGTCATTCTAAAAAAATCACATTTCCCTAAAACGTCCCCTCTAAAAAATTACCGCCTAACGCTTAGTTTTACTGGTATTTCCGTCAGCATCTCTCAAAACTCCACGTTTTGTAGTGTTAGAATGTTTTATGGGCTCTGATCCCAGCTCCGACCTGGGTATTGTACTCTGTCACCTGTCAACAGCAACAAGGCTAAAATTCCTTTCACTCTCATAGGTGCCTGAGGTATCATTGCCTGGTGAGATGCAACTTCTTCTTCCGTCATCATGCGCCACTGATGCATACATGCATTAGAATTTTTCCACTTAAACTTAGCTTTAGAAAGCGTCTTCAAGCGTAATAACATTTTCTGCCGCCGGCTCATTTTTTAACCATGTCACTGCAGACGCAGGTGGATCACAGAGTCCCACTTACAGAGTAAATACCTGTCACATAGCAGAAGCGGTGCCGGTGTCCTCTGCGTATTCAAGTACACACCAGCTATGAACACCCAGAAAATTTAGTGTTTTCCATCGACAACAATAAACACTTTTTGCGCTAGACACAATAATGCCAGAGCTAGATAAATAGTGGTACCATTATAGAAGAATACTGAAGATTAGATGAGTAGCTCATATAACTAATGAGGAGGTATTAAATAGAATTGGGGAGGAGTTTGTGGCACAACTTGAAGAAGGGATCGGTTGATGGGACATGTTCTGAGGCATCAAGGGATCACCATTTTAGTATTGGAGGGCAGCGTGGAGGGTGAAAATCGTAAAGGGAGACCAAGAAATGAATACACTAAGCAGATTCAGAAGGATGTAGGTTGCAGTAGGTACTGGGAGATGAAGAAACTTGCTCAGGATAGGGTAGCATGGAGAGCTGCATCAAACCAGTCTCAGAACTGAAGACCACAACGAACAACAACATCATTTATTTAGTCCCAGAATGGATAACTGCCACTTTATGAAATGATTCTGTTACATTAATAAACTTAAATACATAGTGTAGAGATTCAGATTTAGGATCATTATCTATAACAACTAGTTCTGTAAAGGAAAGAAAGTAACTTACGTCAATAACTTGATCATTATCGAAGCCACAGATGAGAAATACTATATTTCTACATATTCTCTCTGTGATAACGTTGCTCTGACAGACTTTCGGTTGGATACGTTTTATTAACTCTGGGCTAGGAGCAAACCTCGTTGCTCCAATTAGTTTCAGGATCGTCTGAAACCAATACATAGTAAGAGGTATTTATTCAGGTATAAATCACATTAGAAATAATTTTACATTAATATTAACGGTAGGTTAGCGATTGTAAAGTTTTTTAGACTAGTGCAATCTGCAAAATACTTCATGCTTTGTGTATCTGAACTACGTGTGGAAAAATTGGTGTTCGTATCTTGTCGTATGGTAGGGAAGAGTGGGGCAAAACACATTGGATGGTTCAAACCGACTCGTAGAAGAATTGAAACTTCCTAGCAGATTAAAACTGTGTGGCGGACCGAGACTCGAACTCGGGGCCGGAGTTCGAGTCTCGGTCCGACACACAGTTGTAATGTGCCAGGAAGTTCCATATTAGCGCACATTCCGCTGCAGAATGGAAATCTCATTCTCGTAGAATAATTCCTGTTAGGTACTGATATCGGGAGCAACATTAAGAGTTAGTCAATAGGCAGCGATTATGAATAGTTCGAGCTTGATTTCGTTTGCATTCTGGCCATTTGTTTGGATTGTGCGAATTTTTTAAGCTTTTAACAGTTCCTTTTCCAGCTAGCAGTAAGTTTGTTTATGGTTTTGAGAATTAGTATGTAATTTGCTTCTCAACGTTGGAGATACATTTTATCCGTCGCCATCGTCCTGTCCTCTAACTTTTATGCTTCTCTTGGTCTTCTCTATTTTGTTCCCTATACTGACATAGTTTTGTCTTCGTCATCAGAATAATCAGACTCGCTTCGTCCGTCGTCATCCACCTCTATTTTACCTTCCGAGCCTCTCTTCCCATTTTCCTTTGCGTCCATTATTGCCCTAGTTTGGTATTAGAATCACTATAACGAGGATCCTTATTTTATTCTGAGCTACTGTCATTATTTTGACTACGCTGGAAAATCTAAAGTTTGTTGTTCGATATACGTGAGGGCTAGAAAGGAGTAATTTAAACACCATAAGTAATTATGAAAGAACAAACTGCAACTCGTAACAAATCACAATTTGCTGTAACAATTTCGTAGAACAAGTTTCGAAGCATAGTACCTAATATTCCCAGCCCGTCTGAACAATGTACGTGTGATATTTTGAGAGGGACCAGCTTTTACACTGCTAGGTGCCTACAGAAATGACAGTAAAGATTCGTAATGATTTTATGTGGTTGTCCTCACTTAGTGTTAACTATGAGGCCTGTCAAAACATAGCAATAACGTCTCTCAGAAGGACATCACCCCATATACTTTCTCCGAAATTGGCCTATAGACATAGTAATCAATGAAATTAATGAATGTAACACTGAAACTTTGAATTGTCGCAGGCTGATGAGCACAGTTTATTGTTACTATAGTTCTGTCTTTCACAGCAACGACATCTGCTATGTTAAAATAGAATGGATGAATAAATAAATGTTGTTTTATGGCCCTAGTAAGTTACGTCTTTTCTGTGTGACCGCTGATTATATTTGAACGAATTTCAAATGAGTTTTGAGGATTTATCGATGGCGTTGAAGTTTTAACAAATAGTAGAGTCTGCAGAACGAAAGTTTCCATTCTGCAGCGGAGTGTGCACTGATACGAAACTTCCTGGCGGATTAAAACTGTGTGCCGCATCGATACTCGAACTCGGGATCTTTGCCTTTCGCGGACAAGTGCTGGTAGAGAAATCTGCAGGAAGTTTCAGTGGAGTCTGTCTATACAATGCGTTAAACTATCCTGAATGAATTCTTACCTGGACAACCGATGTTAAAGGTGCTAAAATTCTGAACAGCGGGCTCTTCATGTGGTTCATGAAAGCAATTGGTGCCAGGCTGAACATTGCCCGAATTTTTTCGTTGTAGTCATGCTTCAAAGACATTCCGACGTAGAACATGGTCGTTCCCATGGAATGTCCAATATAAAATATTTGCTTGTGGCCAGTGGCGTTTAAAACGTGGTCTATTTGTGCCGGCATGTCATAAATACCATGCTCGTGCCAGCTGAAACACGTGAATGAAAGTTATTTTCATCTCCATAACAGCCCATTCTCTTTAGCCAGATATCTTCATGGGGTTGGTTAATAATCATCTTTCTAAATGCATAACGCTATAACGCTGCTCTGTATAATTAATTTTTATTTTCGGGTTACGAATCTAATTACGATAGTTAACAGCCGTACGAAATTTGTGGCACTAAGTTAAACAGGTTGATTTCCTCGTCCGTAGTGCCTGCATTAATAGCCCAATAGCTGAAATAACAGGTTAGCTACTCTGGAGGAGTTACGAATATTTGTAGCATGCAGAAACATTCTGTCATAAACCAGAGGTAAATAAAAGAGAACGGTGTTTCAAAATTCAGTCAGCCTATCTGTCTACGAAATGTGGTGTGTGTGTGTGTGTGTGTGTGTGTGTGTGTGTGTGTGTGTAAGAGAGAGAGAGAGAGAGAGAGAGAGAGAGAGAGAGAGAGAGAGAGAGAGTGGACGAATTTCAAGCAAAACTGTGATGTAGTTGGCTGGCAAACTTTACGTTACCCTTGAATCCGCTCGCATTATTATCATCACACCTTCAAAATCAACACAGCATTAACTTTCACATTATCTTACAAATATCTTTCCATTTAATATTTAAGCTCCAATCCTTGAAGGGGTAATATAACAAACTTAACTGCAGTTTCGACATGGAAAATTGTAAGTAGGCTGTTTACGTTTTTTTATTGGTAACGCCACGTAGCGCTCTGAAAATCACTGGCTGTGCCGTGTGCAGTCTGTGGCTGGTTTGCATTGTTGTCTGCCATTGTAGTGTTGAGCAGCGGCAGCTGGATGCTAACAGCGCGTAGCGTTGCGCAGTTGGAGGTGAGCCGCCAGCAGTGGTGGACGTGGGGAGAGAGATGGCGGAGTTTTGAAATTTGTAAGAATTGGTGTCATGAACTGATATATATACCTGTATTATGACTATAAGGGTAAATACATTGTTTGTTCTCTATTAAAATCTTTCATTTGCTAACTGTGCCTATCAGTAGTTAGTGACTTCCGTAGTTTGAATCTTTTAGTTAGCTGGCAGTAGTGGCGCTCCCTGTATTGCAGTAGTTCGAGTAACGAAGATTTTTGTGAGGTAAGTGATTTGTGAAACATATAGGTTAATGTTAGTGAGGGCCATTCTTTCGTAGGGATTTTTGAAAGTCAGATTGCGTTGCGCTAAAAACTATTGTGTGTCAGTTTAAGCAAAGCCTTGTACAATTGTTCAAAGAGGACGTTTCAAAATCACAGAAATCAGAAATGAGAAGAAAGAAAATCTGACCATCGCATAAGCTTCATGTAATACAATGCTGAATTGTTTTGATCTGAAAATAATTTCTGTGTTTTGGAGTTTATCATGCAAGACGTGCTCTCCCAACAGTATTTAGAAATTAATACCCTAAAAGTATAGGACAAAACGTTAGTGATGTTTAAAACCTTAGCGATAGCCCAAAAGTACTAGGAGAAATCAGTAAAACAGGGACGGTTTGCAGAAGGCAGAAATAAGGACTCCAGAGTCAGTTCAATCCAAAGATTTGATCTTCTGCAATGGTTGTTCCAGAATGTGTATAGTTTGCTGGGGTTAATCTAAATATCAGGGCTGTTTAGCACAAGATTTGGTATTTAGGACGTCCTGAACTGCCAGGCATGATCAATTAATTTAAAGTGATTCGCTTCAGTTATACACCTGAAAGACGGGATTTTAACATTCCGACACCGGTCGTGGTTTGAACAAAACATTGGTACAACTGAAGCGGATTTCTTTAAATAAATTAATTAATTCTCTTTCTATTACTGTTGCGTATGTGTTCGTTCAGACTCCGTTCTCAGAGATTCTGTTCCGCTAAGACAGTAAAACTACTCACAGAAAACTGCAATGGTTAACCTTTCACTTCTTCCTCACACGGCAACATATGCCGTAAGACGGATAGGATAAAAAACATATTTTATTTTTATGACAGAAAATGTGAGGTGTCTAAATGGAAAGTTTTGTATGAACAATTGTTTCTACTTTGAAAAGCTCAGAAATTACTATTAAGTTCTCTGGACACTATTAGCAAGCCTAGGTGAACGTAAGTTAATTATCGGATGTTTTTACCGGTCTTTCCATTCCGCCGTAATATGTGTCGATTCAGTCAGTGAAAGTCTCGCTCATTATCACGGAAATACCCAGAACATGCAATGTTAGTTGGAGGCAACTTTCTGTCTACCAAGTATAGACTGGGAATTCTATTGATTCATTGCTGGTGGCGGAGACAGACACTCTAGCGAAGTATTTCTGAAAACGTGCCTTTCCGCAAGCAGAGACAATATTTTAGATCTTTTAGATACGTAACTACATTCAGACGTGACTTTATCGACAGTGTCAGTATAGAGACAGGAATCGGTGATGATATCATTAAAGGGATGACGTGTACTAAAGTTAACAAATCCGTCAAATGGGGTAGGAGAGTATTTATTCTAGAAAAAGCAAATAAGCAGAGGTTAGCATCCTACTTAGACAATGAATGGAAATCAATTAGTTTCAGTACGACAGACGTGGAGAAAGCATGGACAAAATTTAAATGAATTGTTATTTCGTTTGGCTGTCCTACAGACGCCCGCACGGAGGACACAGAAATAGGCATTCGTGGCGTAGAGAAGCACCTGAAAGAGTTAAAAACAAGTAAATGTCCAGGTTCACATGGAATTCCAGTTTAGTTTCAGACGGAGCACTTTACGATGTTGGCCCTTTACCTAGCTTGCATTTTATCGCAAATCTCTCTCCCAGCCCAAACTCCCAATCGAACGGAAAAAAGCGCAGGTGACTCCTGTAAATAAGAAAAATAAAATAATTACAGAACAATATTTTTTAATGTTACGGCGTAAAGTCAGCGACGGTACGCCAGTCGGGAACGACGGGGAAGAGAAGGCTGTGAGAAGAAGTCAGCCAAGCCCTGACTGACCTCCCTTCTAGGACGACAACGCAACAGCGGCGGCCCCTACATGACGAGGACGTAAGCACCGCGCCCGAATTGTGAAGCCAACTTCAATACCAGCTTCAATATTAGCCACTTGGATAGCAGCGTCAACGTTAGCGACTTCATCAGGAATCTCTATGTAGCACACACTTGTATTTCTCCATTCTGAAGAAGATTGATTATTTTGTATGTCGCCCTTTGCTTGCGACACATATCAAAGGTAAGTATTGTAATTGCCTTATTGTAATAAAACTCATTAATACGAGCTGTTTGATTGTTTGTCTAGCGAACCGAGTAGGCAGGGTTCCTAGACACAACACTTAACATCAGTTTGCTGCACAATCCTTCAACACATTACGAATTCAAATATAACACACTACTGGACATTAAAACTGCTACACCACGAAGATGACGTGCTACAGACGCGAAATTTAACCACCAGGAAGAAGATGCTGTGATATGCAAGTGATTAGCTTTTCAGAGCATTCACACAAGGTTGGCGCCGGTGGCGACACCTACAACGTGCTGACACGAGGAAAGTTTCCAACCGATTTCTCATACACAAACAGCAGGTGACCGCCGTTGCCTGGTGAAACGTTTTTGTGATGCCTAATGTAAGGAGGAGAAATGCGTACCATCACGTTTCCGACTTTGATAAAGGTCGGATTATGCCTGTCGCGATTGCGGTTTATCGTATCGCCACATTGCTGCTCGCGTTGGTCCAGATCCAATGACTGTTACCAGAATATGGAATAGGTGGGTTCATGAGGGTAATACAGAACGCCGTGCTGGATCCCAATGGCCTCGTATCACTATCAGTAGAGATGACAGGCAACTTATCCGCATGGCAGTAACGGCTCGTGCAGCCACGTCTCGATCCCTGAGTCACCAGATGGGGACGTTTGCAAGAAATTGTTGTCTTGCAAACGTTCTGCACGAACAGTTCGACGTCGTTTGCAACAGCATGGACTATCAGCTCGGAGAACATTGCTGCGGTTACCCTTGACGCTGCATCACAGACAGGAGCGCCTGCGATTGTGTACTCAACGACGAACCTGGATGCATGAATGGCAAAACGTAATTTTTTCTTATGAATCCAGGTACTGTTTACAGCACCATGATGGTCGCATCAATGTTTCGCTACATCGCGGTGAACGCGGTGGAAGCGTGTACTCGTCATCGCTATACTGGCGTATTACCCGGCGTGATGGTATGGGGTGCCATTGGTTACACGTCTCGATCTCCTCTTGTTCGCGTTGATGGCACTTTGAACAGTGGGCGTTACATTTCAGATGTGTTGCGACCTGTGGCTCTATCCTTAATTCGAACCCTGCGAAACCCTACATTTCAGCAGGTTAATGCACGACCGCATGTTGCAGGTCCTGTACGGGCCTTTCTGAATAGAGAAAGTGTTCGACTACTGCCCCGGGCCAGCACATTTTCCAGATCTCTCACCAATAGAAAACGTCTGCTCAATGATGGCCCAGCAACTGGCTCGTCACAATACGCCAGTCAATAATCTTGATGAACTGTGGTATCGTGTTGAAGCTGCATGGGCAGCTGTACCTGTACACGCCATCCAAGCTCTGTTTGACTCAATGCCCGGGGGTATCAAGGCCGTCATTACGGCCAGAGGTGGTTGTTCTGGGTACTGATTTCTTAGGATCAATGCTCCCAAATTGCGTGAAAATATAATCACATGTCAGTTATAGTATAATGTATTTGTCCAATGAAGACCCGTTTATCATTTGCATTTCTTCTTGGTGTAGCAATTTTAATGGCCAGTAGTGTAAATTTCCTTGAGGTATAAAAGCTTCCGTCCATAAATCAGTACGTATTTCGTTCGTGTGAAACTCTCCTCTGACATGATATCCTCCGAACCACAGACAGAGGGGTAACAGGCAGATTCCATATTCCTAGATTTTCCTAGAGCGTTTGTCATTGTGCCACAGGGAAGTGTGATAGGACCATTCTTATTCTCTGTGTACATAAATGCTCTGACGGACAAGATGATCAGCAATTTACAGATGTTCCCTCATCACGCTGCGTTTTATGAGAAGATGTCGTCGTACGTCGCAGACTAGGTACGAGCACATAGAATATGTTCCCAGGTAAAAAATGAAATGTCGTGTGGCTAGGGCCTCCCGTCGGGTGGCCGTTCGCCTGGTGAATGTCTTTCGATTTGACGCCACTTCGGCGACCTGCGCGTCGATGGGAGTGAAATGATGATTAGGACCACACAAACACCCAGTCGGTGAGCGGAGAAAATCTCCGACCCAGCCGGGAATCGAACCCGGGCCTTAGGAATGACAGTCTGTCACACTGACCACCCAGCTACCGGGGACGGACCGTTCCCGGGAATGCGAGAGTCTCGTGGACTTCTTAAGTAACAGAACCCAGCATGTTGTTCTCGACGGTGAGTGTTCATCAGGGCCGGCACCCCAGTCGGGAACGACGGGGAAGAGGAGGCTGTGAGAAGATGCCAGGAGTGCCACAGGGAAGTGTGATAGGACCAGTCTTATTCTCTATTTACAGAAATGCTCTGACGTACAAGGTGATTAGCAATTTACGGATGTTTCCTCATCACGCTGCGTTGTACGGGAAGGTGTCGTCGTTGAGTAACTGTAGTAGGATACAGAATGCTTTACACAGAATTTGAGCTTGGTGTGATGAATGGCAGCTAGTTCTAGATTTACGAAAATGTAAGATAATGCGCATGAGCAGGGAAAACAGTCCTGTAACATTCGAACAGAGCATTAGTTGTGTGCTGTTTGACACGACCACATCGATTAAGTATCGAAGGGTAAAACTGCAAAGCGAAATGAAATGAAACGAGCACGTAAGGACGGTGGTAGAGAAGGCAATGGTCGACATGGGTTTATTGGGATATTTTAGGGAAGTATGGTTCACCTGTAAAGGCGACCGCGTATACGGCACCAGTGTGACCTTTTCTTGAGTGGTGCTCGAGTGTTTTGGATCCGTAGCAGGTCGGATTAAAGGAAGACATCGAAGCAAGCGTCCTGCTAGATTTGTTACCCGTACGTTCGATCAGCACGGATTATGTTCGCGTACAATGCCTTTTCTGGAGACTAGAAATCAACTCTGTAGGAAGCAGCATGGGTTTCGAAAAAGACGGTTGTGTGAAACCCAGCTCGCGCTATTCGTCCACGAGACTCAGATGGCCATAGACACGGGTTCACAGGTAGATGCCGTGTTTCTTGACTTCCGAAAGGCGTTCGATACAGTTTCCCACAGTCGTTTAATGAACAAAGTAAGAGCATATGGACTATCAGACCAATTGTGTGATTGGATTGAGGAGTTCCTAGATAACAGAACGCAGCATGTCATTCTCAATTGAAAGAAGTCTTCCGAAGTAAGAGTGATTTCAGGTGTGCCGCAGGGGAGTGTCATAGGACCGTTGCTATTCACAATATACATAAATGATCTGGTGGATGACATCGGTAGTTCACTGAGGCTTTTTGCAGATGATGCTGTGGTGTATCGAGAGGTTGTAACAATGGGAAATTGTACTGAAATGCAGGAGGATCTGCAACGAATTGACGCATGGTGCAGGTAATGGCAATTGAATCTCAATGTAGACAAGTGTAATGTGCTGCGAATACGTATAAAGAAAGATCCCTTATCATTTAGCTACAAAATAGCAGGTCAGCAACTGGAAGCAGTTAATTCCATAAATTATCTGGGAGTACGCATTAGGAGTGATTTAAATGGAATGATCATATAAAGTTGATCGTCGGTAAAGCAGATGCCAGACTGAGATTCATTGGAAGAATCCTAAGGAAACGCAATCCGAAAACAAAGGAAGTAGGTTACAGTACGCTTGTTCGCCCACTGCTCGAATACTGCTCAGCAGTGTGGGATCCGTACCAGGTAGGGTTGATAGAAGAGATAGAGAAGATCAAACGGAGAGCAGCGCGCTTCGTTACAGGATCATTTAGTAATCGCGAAAGCGTTACGGAGATGACAGATAAACTCCAGTGGAAGACTCTGCAGGAGAGACGCTCAGTAGCTCGGTATGGGCTTTTGTTAAAGTTTCGAGAACATACCTTCACCGAAGAGTCAAGCAGTATATTGCTCCCTCCTACGTAAATCTCGCGAAGAGACCATGAGGATAAAATCAGACAGATTAGAGCCCACACGGAAGCATACCGACAGTCCTTCTTTCTACGAGCAATACGAGACTGGAATAGAGGGGAGAACCGATAGAGGTACTCAGGGTACCATCTGCCACACACCGTCAGGTAGCTTGCGGAGTATGGATGTAGATGTAGATGTAGATGCAGATATTACGGAGGTGCTTCGTGAACTGAATTGGGAATCCGTGGACGGATGAGGACGCTCTTTTCGCGGGACACTACTGACGAAATTTAGAGAACTGACATTTGAATCCAGTTGCGCAACGATTCTATTACCGGCAACGTACATTTTTCATAACTACCACAAAGAAAGTTTGAGAGAAATTAGAGCTCGTACGAAGACTTATAGCCAATCGTTTCTCATCGCTCTATTTGCGAAATGGCTATTAGCAGTACGTGGCACCCTCCGCCATGCTCTCGACGGTGGCTTGCGGAGCACTGATATAGAATAAGATGTAGATATAGAACTTTAAGACAAGAATCTGGTGCTAACTACCCAAACTGGAAAAAAGTTACTTTAAGTAGTTAAATTGTCATAGTGTTTGAACTTAACAAGTTTAGCACTGACTTCATTTCAAAATGTGCATTTCTTACTATCTGAATGGAAATTTGCATATCACTGTTTTGTAAATATAAATGTCTACTGGTGAGCCCTAAGATTAAGACCACTACCCACCGCGAGAATAAATAGCGTCAAATGGTGTTGCAGCTATGTTGCGCGGTACAGATTAAAATTAAAATTAAAGTGCAACTACAAGCAAAGGTCGAGTATAGGCTGTAATTATCGTACGGCAGCGAATTTTGGCTTATATTCCAATCACTTAGTGCGGAAACGATTTACGATGGAAACAAAAATCCAATTTTGCCACTAGGTGCAAATCTGGCGCTGTGTACAGTTGATTAGGAACTGAACGTGGGCAGCAAAAGTCCTTTTAAATATCCCCAGAGCTAAAAGTCAGATGGATTTAGATTTGCAGGCCATGTATCACGAAAATCTCTGGAGTAACACGTTCGTGCGAGGCTGCATTAAGCAGATCTTTCAACGGCGAGAGACATGAGGTGTTGTCCCGTCGTGCATGAAAACAGTTGTTTCCATACAGCAGCTCTTTTCGAAAGCAGGAATCACGTGCTATACAAAGAGCTCTAGATAAGGTGTAGACGTTACGGTACACCTGGAAGGTGCGTGTGAATCCACCTCACACAGTTCAAAAAATGGTTCAAATGGCTCTGAGAACTATGGGACTTAACTTCTGAGGTCATCAGTTTCCTAGATATTAGAACTGCTTAAACCTAACTAACCTAAGGACATCACACACATCCATGCCCGAGGCAGGATTAGAACCTGCGACCGTGGCGGTCGCGCACTTCCAGACTGTAGCGCCTAGAACCGCTCGGCCACCCCGGCCGGCAACCTCACACAGTCTTACACGGTGAGTGCAATGGTTGTTCGTGCACAACACCCTGTTTAACATTACCCGATATTCGGCCTTTCTTTGTATTCACTGCACCCTATAGTGCAAAATGTGCCTCGTCGTTCCATAGAACATTGCCCTGCCACATATCATCAACTTCGGTACGCTCCAGGTACCGATGAGCAAATTCAGAACGTTGCTGCGGATCACGAGGTTTCAGTTGTTGCAGTCTGGATCTTGCGCCGATACCAATGTAAGATAAACCGCAAATTTTCTGTACCGTTGCCCATGGGATGGACAATTCTTGTGACACTGCACGAGCAACAGCACTAGACGACGCACCTGCTGTTACAGTTACAGCACCTGGTCAGTTACAGCAACAGCAGCCTCGTCAACAACTTCCAGCGGGGTGGGACGCCTTCCTCTTCCAGGTGCCACACCAAGTTCACTCGTATTTTCGAATTTCCTTATCATCTTCTTTAAACCATTTAATGACATCTGGTGTCTCGTCCGACATTTCATCGGCAACGCTGTCTCAGTGCAACGCTGTAATTGCTGCCGTTCACATAAAGCAATCTCACTAACGGCGCACGATCTCTCTTGTCGATAGCTACGCTGTTCACTCGCGTTATGGGTATTCAAATGACAGCGTGGATGTCGTAACGTCATACACATAAAGCTTTGTAAAGGGAAAAAGGGGCCAACTTGCCAGTGGCCGGCATTTTGGGCCCAGTGAGCCGCTGGTGATATATTGACGTACGCAGCATATTTCAGCATATTTAGCCGTGTAAATTAAAGAAGTGCACTCAACCGTCTAATGTACTGCTAAAACTAATCAATAGCTTCAAACGTAACAAATTTAAGGTAAATGAGTCGAAAAGCATTTGTTGTGGTGAGTACGAAACAGTTTTTCCTTGCTATCCTTTATTAATAGCGAAAGCAGGTTTCGCAGTTATTGTTGTGGCATAGAGTTTGAACTCCTGTTTTCTTAATTAACGTTAAATTGGTGCTGTCCAGTAGTAAGCGAGACAAAAGTTAACCAATATTAGTTCACAAATGTAAGGAAAAACCCGTCACTAATTTAAAGCTCTATATCGACATACTTCTTGTTCCTGCTACTCGGTACTATGAGTATTCACCCAATGTCTCTTCTGTTATACGAAATAAAGCATTCGATTGAAATATATATATGCTCGGTACGTTAGTAAACAGAACTTACAAAGATGCCTATATGATTATGCATACTTTATATTTTTGTCAGATCTATCTCAAAAACTTTTGTCTGCAAATTTTTCTCTGCCATTAAGAATGGTTCAAATGGCTCTGAGTACAATGGGACTTAACTGCTGAGGTTATCAGTCCCCTAGAACTTAGAACTACTTAAACCTAACTAACCTAAGGACATCAGACACATCCATGCATGCAGGATTCCAACCTGCGACCGTAGCGGTCGCGCGGTTCCAGACTGTTGCGCCTAGAACCGTTCGGCCGCTACGGCCGGCTGACATTAAGAGAATGATTACGAAAGTACAAGAGAATACAATATTTTTAAGGTTTGTTCGAATAACACTAAGCCTATGATCAAAAGTTGACTGTAGGAAACAGTAACAACTCTATTTGTATTAATACAACATCGATTAGCGGCCAGGCTGCAACAGTAATAATAGTCTCCTGGTAACGGCAATGGTTACTGAATAAAACGTCGTAGGTTCGGTAGTTGTCTAGAGCAATTTTTTTTACGTTATATTCTGTGGAACAAAGTACAATTTATTATTGTGAGAATCGTAAATATAAGTTTAAACTATACTGTACAGTCTACCAGGTCAAACTTTTTACCGGTCACGATAACTTTGTACGGTACCACTCACTATTTTTCGTTTTATGTGCTGACTGTGGCAGTTTTATCTCTAAGGTTTCTATTTTGTAATTAAATTGCCATTAAACCATCCCATTAGCTCTTCTGCCTTTTTTGCTGTTCGAATGGATTGGAAATGAAGTAACAGAAGTGTAAAAAGGAGACGAAGGCAAAGGGCCAGAAATGAATAAAATTAACTGAATGGTTGAGTAGAGTTCCTGCAACCTTTCCCATTGTGACCAATATTCTCCTTCTTGTTGCATATCTCTCTTCGGAAGGAATTCTGTACAGTGTTCCCCCCTTTTCGCTTCGAAATGAACAGCTGAAAGCAAAGCACTGAGGCTTTATTCTACTTCAAACTTCGAAGGTACACAACAATTCTTGTGAGACCTGAGTTTCTCCTGGCGTATACAACTTTCAAATAACTTCCGGGAATTCAGCAAGGTAACACTTTCAGCGACCGCCGATATTTCGGCGGGAGAACACCCCGCCATTTTCAAGGCAAACTGCAACGGACATGCAATTCGCAGGTGAGGCAGCATTGACTCTGTCCCTTTGATTTTTGACAAGGGAGAGAGCCGGATTCCAAACAGTGTTTAAACAGAAACCTCCATCCCTGTTAACGAGGTTGTTCGCTAATTTAATCTCAACTGCCTCCCTAATAACACTGTCCCAATAGCTGGACGTGCATGCCAATATCTCGGTGTTATTATATAACATGGGTTGACCAGTATCCAAGCAATGTTCGGCAATAGCGGATCTATTCTTACGCTTCACAGGCAACGCTTGGGGCCACAGTGACTGCTAATGTCACGTGACGCAGTTTTAGCCAGTCCTGAACGGCGGACGGCGACAAACGCAGGGGAAAAGATGGACATGCATTCCTTTATACAGAGCTTTACCCACACACACACACACACACACACACACACACACACACACACACACACACACACACAGTGTAGAGCGCCAGATTTGCACCTGGTGGCCACAACAGGAACTAATTTGTTTTCCAGATAGAATCGATTCCGCTATAACGCATTAACATATCTACCAGGCATTATATGCCGATAATTACAGTCCACGCTGGACCTCCCTGATTAGCTGCACTTTAATTATAAACACCTATTATGTAAGCGCAGCTAAATCGAATGGGGAACCATCCTAGTGACAATAGTAGCCGCAAATAGCGAAATCAACTGACACGAACGACTTTGACAGTGGGCAAAATTTTTAAAAATGACTTTTAAATTTTAATTGGACGTGAATGGTGGGGAGTGGCTACAGGGCAATGTTCAACGTTACTATGTTGTAAATAGCGTGTGTGAGTACTTTCTTGTTTCATTCAAAAAACTGGCTACTTAAAAGTGTAATTAACACCTCAGAATTAGGGGATATAATAGTTTATATGAGCTCTTATTATGTTGTTCTTTGTACAGATTGCCTGAGGATGCACCGGTAAGTGGTGCGAAACCGGTCGAAGATTTAATAAAAATCATTCACACAGCCAGTGCGGAATTTTGTTTGAAAAAATATATGGAAAGTGCTTGAAAAGCGTTGAAACCAGGAGTAGGCGACAAGGCGTTGGACGCACACGCCTCTTCGCACAATGCGGAGGCTTCCAGCTTGCCCGCTATGTAAGGTGGGGTAGGCGCTGATTTGTGGTAGACAGTACAAAGCTGGTGCAGTCACAAGCGTCTTTTAGCACATGGTAGGTGTACATTGTTGGACATTGACCCCCTCAGCAGTGTTCCCGTGTTGGCGCAACGGAATCGTCAATTACGATTGTAAGGGCGCAGAATCATCGTAGCCTGACTGCCGATCAGTGGAAAGGAGTCTCCTGGCCGCATAAAACATCTTTCTTATAACACCATGTAATTTCGTGTCCCGAATAACGTCACTCATGAGATTGCTGTTCTAAACATGCACCGCGCCTCGGATGCAGGCCGATGTTGGCAGTACCACTCCGTGGAGGAGGTTCATCTGGGCTTCCATGGAACCTCCGGTAGAAATCAGATGTACCGTAACACCTGCAGACTACTTGAGTATTAATTCTGACCACCTGCGTCCCTTCATGCTTCCCCGACGGCAGTGGCACCTTTCAGCAAGATAGCTGTCCGTGTCACAAAACCAGGATCTTGTTACAGCGCGTTGATGAGTATTGTAGCGAACTCATGCTGATGTCTTCGACACCATGTTGGCCTAATCTGAACCGTATGGAACATAACTTGGGCACTTCGGGCGCCAGCTCAGTGCCCACAAACAGTAAATTACGGGAATTTCCTGGAAAATGCACCACCATGTCTATATGGTGCGAAAAGTGGCAGTTGACCCTGAATAAGGAAAAGTGTGAAGTTGTTCACCGAAGTACTAAAAGAAATCCACCAAATTTCGATTACGCCATAAGTCACACGAATCAAGGACTGCAAATTCAACTAAATACTTAGGGATTACAATTACAAATAACCTAAACTGGAACGACTACCTAGATACTGTTGTGGGTAGAGCAAACCAAAGACTGCGATTCATTGGCAGAACACTTAGAAGGGGCAACAGGTCTACAAAAGAGATTGCTTACATCACGCTTGTCCGCCCTATTCTAGAGTATTGCTGTGCGGTGTGGGGTCCGCATCAGGTAGGACTGACAGATGACATCGAAAAAGTACAAAGAAGGGCGGCTCGTTTTCTATTATCGCGGAATAAGGGAGATAGTTCCACAGATGTTGTACTTGAATTGGAGTGGCAATCATTAAAACAAAGGCGTTTTTCCTTGCGGCGGGATCTTCTCATGAAATTTCCATCACCAGTTTTCTCCTCCGATTGTGAAAACATTCTGTTGTCACCCATCTACATACGGAGAGATGATCATCACGATAAAATAAGAGAAATCAGGGCTCGCACAGAAAAATCTAGGTGCTCATTTTTCCCGCGCGCCATTCGAGAATGGTACGGTAGAGAAGCAGCTTGAAGGTGGTTCATTGAACTCTCTTGCACGCACTTTATTGTGAATAGCAGAGAAATCACGTAGATGTAGATGTAGACTACAACTGCCAAATACCTCCGGAAGCTTGCTAAAGAATTTTCCAATTCATTCCACGTATACACTCTGCTGTATTGTCTGCTAAATATCGCCCAACACACTATAAAGCAGATGGTCGTGATGTCTTGCGTCATCAGAGAATCATCAGTGAACTTCTGATAAGCAACATATACTACCTCGTGCTGCTTAAGTAATATCTGTGGCACTGAGCTTCCATACCAAATAAAGTAAATATTACCTGTAACGAAACTTCCTTCTCATTGAACTTGCTGGTAAGAAGGTGGTAGCTCGGGACTCGAATTCGGAACTTCATGTTGCTACACCAAGGCGCAGACTGTGTTCGAGTTCCAGTCGATCATGCGGTTGTAGTCTTTCAGGCCTTCAAATTCTCCTATAAGTGGTATATATTTGTCTTCTTTCTCAAAGACTCGATGCAGCTTTAAAAAAAAAATTATAGAGCCTCCTAATCTTCTTTCTTAATTACTCCGCTTTTGTGTACTGAATTCTTGTTTCACCTTATACCATCAGAGTTTTGCATTCCAAGCCTATTGTGCCGATGGTTGGCACTAATGCTATCGACAGCGGCTGTGTCAAAGATATCGCAAGATCAGGTGCCCTCAGTGATCTCTATGCTGGGTGCCCACGTATCTGAACAGTGAGAAGTGACAACAGGCAGCTAATGGAGGTGGACGTTCAGATTGGAGAGATCCGTAAAGTGTTTGCGAGCCACGTAGACGTAAACGGTGTCGAGAGCAGGCTGTTGGCTCTTGTAGGATTAGCACATGGTTTCTGCGCCATCAGACAGAACCGCGTTTAGCTACGTTGTGGTAACGGGCTCCAAGCTAATATATGTTGATGTTGCAGCAACATTTGAACGCTTCCCGAGCGGGATCAACTCCTTCCAGATACATGTTACAGAGTACGGTTGAGTCTGCATGAGCATATGTGTTCACGAGGAACTAACAGCCACATTCGATAAGCTGTGCTGTGCTGGGGGCGCTCTCAGGTGATACTTGTCGGGTCATTTTTGAATTGGATGATGTTATGATGATGGGACCCGGGTTTGGAGGCTGTTTTGTGGTACGTTGTGGTTACGCATCACTGACGTTATACTGTGAATGTTCTTGTTTTTGCATATTAGTCTAAAGATTAATGCCACCGGTATACTGTAAGCTTGGACAGTAATTATTTCTGCGTGCTTATAGGTACGACAGTATTGCGGTCGTTCGTCGTCAAGTTGATGGTCAAGAACATTAAGGTGCCTGTCTTGTCCAATATTACCGAATGTTTTTCTGTTTGTGGCACCAAGTAAAATTGTCCTCTATAGTATATACTGTCGAGGCTAATGTAAAGCTTACACAGTAACATTGAGGTTTGCGTTAAGGCTGAGGTTTCACTACATATATTTTTGAGGCAAGATTAGAAGTGCTGTATGTTTCACTGAACCTTATTACGATTTCTTCGAACTATTCCCGTCACCTTAAAAGATTTCACTACCTTCCTGGCCGAGATTTAAAATTTACTGTCGCGCAGTAAGTGGTACGGTTAGTTCTTGCTTGTGTGTGATCTACTGTTAGTCTGTGTCTACAGCATACATGTTTCAGGAAACGGACTGCATTGTAGTCAAAGACTGCGAAGCTGGGTTATTGTGTAATGAAAGCAGACGTCAGTAGCCCGGATAGTCATTAACAGATGTTCAGCGTAAGTGGAACGTATGACGTAAATGGTAATGCGTCGTCAACAGACCAAATTACCTTTCAGCCGGCCTGTCGTTTTTTTGTGAACTTATTATTGTTCTACTTAATGGTTTTGTATTCTTTATTAAGAGGACTGAACGACCTTTCTCTGATATTTTTGTATGTTTACGTAATAATTACGCTTTTTTTAAAAACTTGTGTAGGCAGTCTAGCGGAATTACGTTTGAGGAAATTGTTTTAATATTGTTGAGACATTGTGGGAGTTTCTTCCATGTTTTGGCGAGATGCGCATTATTAAAGACATTGGCCAGTATCTGTAAACTGCGGTGTTACATTGATGTTAAAAATTTCTTGACTTGATATTTTGTGGGTAACAATTTCTATTCTGAAGAATACATAGCTGTATGTTAATTTGAAGGGGTGTTTGTTTTTGGAATAAATAATCTATTTTTTTACATGTTAAACAAATGGATGCTACGAGTGAACGTTTGTTTACACTCCTGTCCTAAGGTGCCAATCAGCCATGGTAATTTGTGTGGGCTGCGTAGATTAATTAACAGCACACTATAAACATAGTAAAAAAATGCATTTCCCTGTGTAACGATAACATCTTTTCGGTTATAGCACACAGTCATGTCAACTAAAATTATTCTTTTATTACTATATTTGTTATTATTGCCTCGGTAGTACGGTACTTGACGTCCGCAAATAGGGTTGTACGATGGTCACGTAAGAGATTTGTTAACTCGTCAACCAAGTTTATAATACGTACCGATTTCAAAAAGTAATATATACATTTTGTCCCGTGCTAATACCACTGCACAAGAACGGTGCATTATCAGAAGTGAGTATAAGTTCCTGGTTTCGTGACCCAGTTCTGCTGTGGTACGGAAAACAAGTGCTTTACAGGTGCTCGATTGAAACAGAACGGCTACTGGAAACGTACTCCAGATTCGAATTACGTGGTATAATACGACTAGCATTGATAAAACATTTAAATTGCACAGAGGTTCACCTTGAAGTACTGGGGGACCAATGGAATGCAAAGTTGTGTCTATCCGTAATGAAATGGTGCCAACAATTTGACTAAGGCCGCACAGAGGTCTTAATTGCAGACTGGTTCATGGTGAAATTCTGGCAGACCAAATCTAGTGTGGGTCCAACCGTAGTGAAATGGTAAGCAGTAGTTTGATCAAGGCGGCACGGACGTTTGTGAAACTGATAGAGAAGTCCAGATAATCGCACTATCCGACTTCCTTCTCACCATCCCACAACCTCTTTCATCCCTTCTCTTCGCCCCCCCCCCCCCCCCCCCCGTTTTTTTCCACGGATTTTCTGTTTCGCTTTCTCTTGCCTGCTCCACTGGTGACCCTCTATGCTTTTCCTGCGTCCTTCTCTGCCGTCGATCTCTGTCGTAATTTGCCTTTGTATAATTGCTTCTCCAATTTTCTTCCCCTTTCACATTGACCGCCAATTCAAACCAGCTATTCATGGGTTCAAAAACTCGCCTGTTCCCGCCTTTTCTCTTGTGCTCCTTGTTGTTACCCATACTCTCTTCGTCATTATATTTGCATTCTTCCTCATGCCCCGACACATTTCTTCCCTAAGACACTGCATCCGTATCCCAGTACCTAATTTAGAGCCTAGTATTATCCTCAGTATTTTTCTCTCTTTTTTTCAAGTTGTTCTGCAAAGCGGACGATAAGCAGTTAAGACAAGAACATAACGGAAGTTTTTGAAATCTGGTGCTACAGAAGAGTGTTGAAGATTGAGTGGGTAGATCTAACAGCAAACGAGGAAGTACTGAATCAGTCTGAGGAAAATAGTAACCCATTGCACAACCTGACTAAAAGAAGGGATCGGTTGACTGGGCATATTTTGAAGCCTCGGGTAATTACCAATTTTGTAAAGGAAGAGAGAGTGGGAGATAAAAACTGTAGGTTTCAAAATATAGTAAGCAGGTTCAATTGAATCTAGAATGCGGTGGTTATGCAGAAATGAAGAGGTTTCCACAGGATAGACTATCATAGGGAGCTGCATCAAACCAGTATTCGGACTGAAGACCACAACAGCAACAACAACACTTGCACCATTTCTTCCTCGTTTTATCGTCTCAGCAGCATATAATACCACATTCATCACCGTTGCCTTGTAGTGTTTCATCTTTGCGTCTGTATTCTCTCTATTGTATACAACTCTACTCATACCGAAAGGTGACCTCATCTTATTCACCCTCTCTCTTATACTTTCCTTCTTTGTTAGTGTTTCTTGCTGTTATATATTCTCCACGTATTTAAATTTGCCCACCTATTCCACTGTGCCATGTATGTTCTCCCGTATTGCGTTGTATCAACATCATTGTCTTGTCCTACCCGATACTCAGTTCCACCCCTTCGGGTATCTTGCTTAGGCTGACGAGTTGTGTCTTTGTGTCTTTTTCTATCCCACTTCATTACAATAGCTATATTCTTTGCACTGTACGGAACTGAATAAAAATATTCAGTGATGACGGCACGAATGTGTTGAGCATCAAAAACCACAGTTGTTTGCATAACAGATGGACGTGAATCCCCATAAAAGTTTTCTGTGGCTGCTGTTTCGTTTTAGTGTCTTCAAAGCTAAATTAACCGATAATAAACTTACCTGAATTTCCAGAATTTATCTTTTTTTGGAGAGTAATCCTGATGTTTTTGTGAGTACCAATTTCCACGAATGTTTCCCAGCCAAACGTCATATCCAGCATCAGCCAAAATGAACCCTGAAATAAAAGGAAGGGAAACAATCGAGTAGCTACCGTCACAGGTCCAAATGCATTCACTTCTGCCTAGACTATTCAACATGCTATATGTCATGGAGGACAGTAGCGATTACACCGACCACAGAGATGAATGAACTTATAGCGAGCTTGCGCAGAGGTAAACACTCTAAGACAAAAAAAAAGAAGACGCGCCACAAAGGAATTATTAGAATGGGACGGAAATCGGTAGACGTCGTGTGAATGTTCAAGCAAACAAATGATTACAATTTCAGAATAGCTTCATAATTTGTTAATTAAAAGGGTTTCACAAATTAAGGAAGTCAATAAAGCGTTGATCTACCTTTGGTCCATATACAAGCAGTTATTCACTTGGCATTAATTGCTAGTTGCTGGATGTTCTAGTAAGTGGATGTTGTCCCAAATTCTGTCCAACTTGCTCGTTAGATTATCAAAATTCCGAGTTGGTTGGAGGGCCCTACCCTTAATGCGCCAAATCTTCTAAATTTGGGAGAGGTCCGACTACCTTGCTTGCCGAGGTAGTGTTTGGCTAGCAAGAAGAGAAGCGGGAGAAACTCTCGTTGTTTGTGGGCGAGCAATATCTTCCTGAAATGTAAGCCCAGAATAGCTTGCCGTGGAGGGCACCAAAACAGGGCGTAAAATATAGTCGACGTACCGGTGTGATGTACGGTTGCGCTGATGACAGCCAAAGGGGTCCTGGTACGAAAAGGTATAACATCCCAAACCATCGCTCCCAGTTGTTGGTCCATATGGCGGGCGACAGTTAGATTGGTATTCCAGCTGTCCGGGGCGTCTCCAGACGCGGTTTCGGTAAGCATGGCGCCTGTAATTTAATTTACTGGAGTAGAATTGTCTTCAGTGTTGAGCCTCGCTTCGAAATGAGCCCCGGTGACTAGCGAAGAAGTGTGTGGAGACACTCCGAAAAGCAATGAAATACCAACTTGTCTGTCGCCCGTCTTACAGCAGGACAAACAGCAGTAATGCTGTGGGGTTGCCTTTCCCTTTCATAGCAAGACACCTGTGTTTGTCAACATGAACGACATTCTACGCTCCTTTTTATTGCCATTCATGGCAAAGCATCCTGGGATTACATTTCAGCAAGATAATGCCCGCCCGTGCACGACTCGGATTTCCACTGCTTCTCTTCGTGCTTACCAAATCGTGCTTTGGCCTGTTAGGTCACCGTATCTCTTTCCAGTTGAGAACGATAGGGGCATTATGGGTACGATCCCCAACCATCTCGGAATTGTGACGATCTAACGCGCCAATTGGACAGAATTTGGACGGTACCCCTCAGCAAGACACCCAACAACAATATCAATCAATGCTAAGCCGAATAACTGCTTGCATTAGGGCCAGAGGTGGACCAACGCGTTATTGACTTGCTCGATTTATGAAACTCTTCCTATTGACTAAATCAACCAATTTTTTTTTCAAAAATTGTGATCATTTGTTTGTACGTACAAGTACATCACATCTACCGATTTCCAGCCCGTTCGAATAACTCATTCGTGGTGAGATCCTTAGGCTGTATATACACATATATACAGGGTGTTCCACTGATCGTGACCGGGCCAAATAACTCACGAAATAAGCGTCAAACGAAAAAACTTGTCTAGCTTGAAGGGGGAAACCAGATGGCGCTAAGATTGGCCCTATAGATGGCGCTGCCAAAGGGCAAACGGATATCAACTGCGTTTTTTTTGTTTTTGTTTTTTAAATAGGAACCCCATTTTTTTTACATATTCGTGTAGTACGTAAAGAAATATCAATGTTTTAGTTGGACCCCTTTTTTCAATTTGTGACAGAATGCGCTGTAATAGTCACAAACATTTGGCTCATCATTTTAGATGCCGGCCGGAGTGGCCATGCGGTTCTAGGCGCTACAGTCTGGAACCGCGTGACCACTACGGTCGCAGGTTCAAATCCTGCCTCGGGCATGGATATGTGTGATGTTCTTAGGTTAGTTAGGTTTAAGAAGTTCTAAGTTCAAGGGGACTCATGACCACAGCAGTTAAACCCCATAGTGCTCAGAGCCATTTGAAGCATTTTAGACGAACAGTTGGTAACAGTTAGGTTTTTCAATTAAAATACAGAACGCATGAACATTTGAACATTTTATTTCGGTTGTTCCAACGTGATACATGTACCTTTGTGAACTCATCGTTTCTGAGAACTCACGCTGTTACAGCAAAAAGTGCTCGAAATGATGTTCATCAACCTCAATGCATTTGGCAATACGTGTAACGACATTTCTCTCAATAGCGAGTAGTTCGCGTTCCGTAATGTTCGCACATGCCTTGACAATGCGCTGCCGCATGTTGTCAGGCGTTGTCGGTGGATCACGATAGCAAATACCCTTCAACTTTCCCCACAGCAAGAAATCAGGGGACGTCAGAGCCGGTGAACGTGCTTCGAAGACCAATCCACCTCTCATGAAATATGCTATTTAATACCGCTTCAACCTTACGCGAGCTATCCATCCATGTTGGAAGTACATCGCCATTCTGTCAAGCAGTGAAACATCTTGTAGTAACATAGGGAGAACATTACGTAGGAAATCAGCATACATTGCACCATTTAGATTACCATCTATAAATTGGGGGCCAATTATGCTTCTTCCCATAATGCGGCACTATACATTAAACCGCCAAGGTCGCTGATGTTCCACTTGTCGCATTCATCGTGGACTCTCCGTTGCCCAATAGTGCATATTATGCCGGTTTACGTTACCGCTGTTGATGAATGACGCTTCGCCGCTAAATAGAACGCGTGCAAAAAATCTGTCATCGTCCCGTAATTAACCTTGTGCCCAGTGGCAGAATTGTGCACGACGTTCAAAGTCGTCCCATGCAATTCCTGCTGCATAGAAATACGGTACGGGTGCAATCGACGTTGATGTAGCATTCTCAACACCGACGTTTTTGAGATTCCCGATTCTCGCGCAATTTGTCTGCTACTGCTGGACGGATTAGCCGCGACTGCACCTAAAACACCTACTAGGGCATCATCATTTGTTGCAGGTCGTGATTGACGTTTCACATGTGGCTGAACACTTCCTGTTTCCTTAAATAACGTAACGGCGAACGGTCCAGACACTTGGATGATGCCGTCTAGGATACCGAGCAGCATACATAACACACGCCCGTTGGGCGTTTTGATCACAATAGCCATACATCAACACTATATCGACCTTTTCCGCAATGGTAAACGGCCCATTTTAACACGGGTAATGTATCACGAAGCAAATACCGTCCGCACTGGCGGAATGTTACGTGATACCACGTACTTATACTTTTGTGACTATTACAGCGCCATCTATCACAAAGCGAAAAAAGTGGTCCAGTCATATTTCTTTACGTACTACACGAATATGTAATAAAATATAAGGGTTCCTATTTAAAAAAACGCAGCTGATATCCGTTTGACCTATGGGAGCGCCATCTAGCGGGCCAACCATAGCGCCATTTGGTTTCCCCCTTGAGCTAGACGAGTTTCGTTCTTTTTAGTTATTTCGTTTGATGCAGATATTTGACCCGATTACTATCAGTGCACCATCATATATATATATATATATATATATATATATATATATATATATATATATATATACCTTTCTTTGCCTGCAGCGTACCCTGATTTTATAGACTAGTTAGTACTCCAACGGAACTGGCTGCAAATTCCTATCCAACCATTCAGATTTTGGTTTATCTTTGGTGTCTAAATCAAACATAGAAATGTAAGGATGGCTCCTTAGAAAAGACACAGGCGATGTCTTCCTGCAGTTCATTCCGACTGATGCTGGTATCGAAGGAAATTTCATATCTAAGTTTTCGTTCTTCATTGCAAAATTTCCTAAACTGCTTCGTAATTTTCAACAGTAATGACGCCCGCTACATTTATAGTTCATATCAGTTTCCCGAAAGTCTTATTTTGTCTTATCAGCTTAATGAGAAAAGAAGGACCATTACTATTGTTTTTGGCTTGTGAACTGTTCCTCTAGTGCTAATGTCGGGTGTGTGTGTGTGTGTAAATATAGACACTGAAGTAAGAACGCCTCATTGCAAATATCATACGGATTCACAAAAAGTCACTTCTGTAGACGAAGTCACTCACACATGCTCGTGCACTGTCACTATATGATAATCCTGTAGTGTACGGAAAAGTGTCGTCATTGAGTGACTGTAGGAGGATAGAGGACGATTTACACATTTTCTATTTGACAAGGTGAATGGCAGCTTGCTCTAACTGTAGGGTAATGTAAGTCAATGCAGATGAGTGGGAAAAACGGTCCTTAATTTTCAAATACAATATTAGTTGTGTGTTGCTTGACACGGTCTTGTCGATTACATATGTAGGTGTAACACGGCAAAGCGATATAAAACGGAACGTGCGAGTAAGTACGGTAGTAGGGACTTCTTTTTATTTGCATAATTCTAGAAAAGAGTAGCTCATCTAGAAAAGAGACTTCTTATAGAACATTAGCAGGATACATTCTTGAGTATTTCTCGACTGTTTGGGATGCCCACCAGGTCGGACCAAAGGAAGACATCGGAACAATTCAGAAGCCTGCTATTAGATACACTGACGGACCAACACACTGAGATCACCTGCTTAATAGCTTGTTTGTCCGTCTTTGGAACGAAATACATCACTGATTCTGCGTATCAGGAATCCGACAGTTTGTTGGTAGGTTTTTGGCATTAGATGTCTACGCACAGGTCATGTAATTCGCGTAAATAACGGGCTGCTGATACGCGTACGCAGTGATGCCGCCCGATAGCGACCCGGATGGGTTCCATATGATTTACAACATGCGAAATTGGTCGCCGAGATATCAACTAGTGTTCACTATAATGCTCGTCAAACCACTGTAGCATGGTCCTGGCTCCGAGACACGGGCAAGTATACCGTCGGGGAATGAAGGGATGCAGGTGGTTCGCAGCTGTCAGCGTGTATTCGGTTACTGCCACAGGACCCATGGCAGAGCAGGAGACTGTCTACCATAGCACAATACTGCTCCCACTAGCCTGCGTCCGTGGGACGCTGCACGTTTCGAGCACCAGTTCACTTCGATGACGGCGTTTCTGGAGTCGACCAGCGACCTTGAGTAGCAAAAATGTGATTCACATTAAGAACCGACGCGTTTCCATTGATCGATCGTTGACTCCCAATGGTCCCGTGCCCACTGCAGTCGTACTTTATGATGTCATTGAGTCAACATGTGAACACATTGGGGTGGTCTGCTGCAGAGCTCCGTGTTCAACAATTTTCTATGAACAGTGTGTTCCGAAACACTTGTGCGTGCACCAGCATTGTGTTCTTACGGCAGAGATGCCACAGATCACCATCTATTGTACTTAACAGAACAGACAAGCTTCGAACCTCACGTTCTTTGAGAAGTCGTGGACGTCCAAGCATTGAGCGCCTCGTGGTAGTTTCACTGCCCTTCAACGTGTATCCGTAGATGCTCGCGACAGTGGCACGTGAACATTCTACCACCTTCGCCGTTTTCGGGATAGTCTTTCAGAGACTCTGCGTTGTAATAATCCGCTCTTTGTGAAAGTCGCTTATCTCAATGGATTTCCCCAATTGTAGCCCATATTCTCGCAACGCCAACACGCGGCAACTAATGTCACGGTGGGCAGTCGTCATGATGCTTTGCTTATCAGTTTACTTTACCAGTAGGTTCCGTCAACAACTGAGTATTGCGGAAATAAACCATGTACTCCAATGGGAAACCCTGGAGGAAAGTTCTTTTCGTGAAACACTACTTAGAAAATTTAGAGAACCAATGTTTCGGCTGATTGCTGAACAGTTCTACTGTCACCAACATATGTTTATCGTAATGTCCTCGAAGGCAAGAGAAATTATGGTTCGTACTGATGCATAGACAGTCGTTTTCCCCTGCTCCACTTGCATGCGGAACAGGAAAGGAAATGACTAACATTGGCACAAGGTATTCTCCACCATGCAAAGTATGGTGGCTCGCGGAGTATGTATGTAGGTGTAGATATAGATCTGTAGAAAAAGTTTAGTGCTTAATGGCAGTGAAATAATTCGAGTTTGAGCCCTAGCTCAGCTGGGAAATTATTGAACAGGAAATTAGATGTGGACTACTTTCAGTGAAACATTCCTGCAAACCGCAAGTGTGGTTTTTGAGGAAATATAAACCATGATGGCTGGACAACGTTGTGAACCACGTTCCTCCAGATTAGGAGTCTTGTGCTTCTACCACTGTGCTACTTCCCTCGGTCTAGAAGCTGGACCAGTTCCAGGTGATGAAAGAAATTATCATCCCCATAAATTTTTGGACAGTGTGATATACCTTTTGCATTTCTTACTTTTATGTTTTCATCCTCTTTAAAAGCAAAGAGAAAAGATGAGGTGGTAGTAGCCCAGCGTAGAGCCTGTGCCTACCGTCAGGTATTTTTGACTTTCAGATGTCAGAGCAGTTTTTGTTCTTGTACGAGTTGTTGGAAGGCAGATTTCGCTCAGTGAGTGAACGAGTGAGAACCGCCATTTTTAGCGAGTAATCGCAGACCGCCATTGTGCGTATTTTCTATGTGCATCGAACCGAAATATAGTAGTGTTTTATTAACAGAATATTTGTGAGAGTTATTATTATTTCAAGTAGTAATGCAATAAGAAGAACGGAAGCCCACCTGTGTACTTCGGAAAATTTACGAAGATCCGAATATAACAACACGGCCACAGTCAAGGAGACGGAGATCGGACATAATATTAATAATTGGTACGCATAAAATACTATGAAGACGATTTATTTATATAAATATAAACTAAAATGATTCCTTTCCCGTTACAGGCAATGCCTAGCTTATTGTGCTTGTCCTTCATGCCAAAGAATTAATCTCTTTAATTCATCCATTTTAAAAAAGCCACACATTCCAACATTTTATTATCATTCATTCCCTATCCTATTATACTATCATTTTATTATATTATAACAGGGGTAGGACAGCTGGTGAGATACTGTCGCTGATCGGTAGACTTGCAGCTCTGTTCCAAATGTCGTTTCTCCATAGCGTCGCATTGTGTGACGCTATATCGCCCTGATCTGTCCGCCAAATGGCGACATTAAGATAGGAGGCTAGTTTTGTGCTATTTATTTAATGTGTATTTAATATACAGATAAGTAGGTAGAAAGTAATGACATACTAGTGGACGACGACCTGTTCAGTTACAAAAGATGAAAAGGTAAATGTGGTGTAATTCCCTACGATTAGTAATGGGGAGGAAGCCGAAGAATAGTCGAGAAAACCTTCCAAGCATTTTGAAAACCAGTGAGAATGTCGTAGAAAATGTGATATTCGTAATCCTGAGAAATGTGGAGCTGAAATACGGAAAAAGATGAATAATATACGACATATACAAATGGCAACAGGGATTAACTAAAGTGGAATATTAATAAAAGGAGAATCTGTGCTAAGTGCAATGTAAGCAGGATCTTAGTTTATCACAAATATTGTTTACTTGTGCATAGCAGAAGTAGAGTTACGGATAAATTAAGAAGAAGGCGCTGCTGAGTAGTAGAAAGCCTGGCTTCTGTCCGAAGCTGTTAAAACAGAAGGTGTAGGAGAAGTAAAGGAATTCCTACCCCTGGAAAGCAAGAGTGCGCATGATGACCAAGCAAGGAAGACAGAGAAAGGTCGACTGGCGCACATAAATATTACGTTAATGAAAGAGCACTATTGATATCAAATGTTGTTAGGAAATTCAAAGACAAGTCTAGCAATACTGCATCGTATGGTTATGTGCTTTAGCAGGACAGAATGAAACAGTGAGCATTTGGTAGCATCCAGGAATATGTAACTGGGGACTGGAAGGGGAAATACAGTAGGAGCATTACGTAGAGAAAAAAGATAAGAACAAAACAGGAAATGAGTAGAGATGACATCCAGCCATGCACAAAGTTGATGATTTAAAACAGTCCACGTTCTGTTATAAGATCTCACGTTCTCTCTCCCTGCTGTTAACGTACTTGCTCATAAAAACACCGTCACAGCGAAAGGCCGCACTTGCGATCATCGCCTTCACCTAAACAAATGATCGCCAAACTTTTTTGACATTGTGGGGCAGCATCTAGGGCCGAATATGTACCGACCTTTCTATTACAACCGAGTTGACGAAATAACGTTTTTGACAGCCCGCGACTATGTTGCGAACGCTACTTACACGGATGTTTGTCGTTACGCCGCGTCGATCAGCCAGTGGTCTTAAATATAAACATGAAACACAACTGTAGTGCTTCGTATCTATGAAAATCGTGACGGTCAATTATTGTTAGATTGGCAACTCCGTACTTATAGATCATGTTGTTTCGTGCTTTCCTTCGTTTGAAAATAAGTTATGAACGGTTTACTCGTATTACTTTTATAAACGTATAACGATGAAGCACTGTGTAGCTTATGGTTATAGACAACTTCAAAGGAAAGGACGTGGAGCTTAGTTTTATAGGTAATTTATATATTTATTCAGAACTAGTGTTTCTCACATTGTATTTAATGTATAAATTACACTACTGTTGATGGTGCTTCTCGTATTCAATTCTATAGTTGTGTCTTGTTTACGCAGATTTCCTTTTTCTCGGCCGGAAATTCTAAAATTATTAGTGCAAGCAATTCGCAGAGAAAATTGGTCCGCTACTGTGCAAGGGAAAAAAGATGATTTGCATGCTGAAGAAGATACTCTTAGTGGTACTGAATCCTGGTCAAGATAGGTATATTAAACTTAATTGCACTAATGTGCAATTGGTACCAAGCGAGACCAGGAGCATTACTAAGATTGTTAACAGAAGATGCAGTAGCGTCTGTCTTTCACTTTCCTAAATATTTGCTCAGAAAGATGGTTGCAAGGAGATAATTGGCACTCAAGTAAGTTAAATACGTTACAAGCATTCAAGTTATAATTGTATCAACGAAATAACAGCTAAAACAACATTTGCCATTGAAGTATTGTTTGTTAGTATGCCAGAGAAGCTATTATAACGGTGAACTATTGTGAGTGCAAAATTTCAGTGATCTCCTTGCAGGATGTAAACTAGGCAGATATACATTTGGTAAAGTCTCCTGAAGCACTTATAGAAAGCAAAGGAACGTAGACAACTCTCCGTTCACCAACAAAAATAAATTTGAGGAGGTAGATGAGAAGATTACAAATGTCTGTAAGTCGAAGAAACAAAAAGATTTCATTGATGACCCAGATGATTGTTGAATTTAAGAAAAAAGGACATTACAACAGTAATCATTTCAAATTTAATTTTAGTAGTTTCCCATTGCATTTCATATTTACCCAGTTGAAAAACTCTGTATGTGACAAACAAGTCAGAAGTTACTCTGATATCATAAAGCTGTTTGTTCTGACATTACATCTTTATTATACAATTTTAAACTTGGTCTACGGCGGCAACCATAAATAAGTTTTCAATATATGAAGTACACAGCCAACCGATTGCATTAGTTTAATATACATATCTTGACTAGGATTCAGTACCACTAAGAGGATCTTCTTCAGAATGCAAATCATCTTTTTTTCCCTTGCACACTTTAGGCACCACCATGCTCAAAGTGAAAATGTTGATTTAAATGATGCTTCAGTAAGACAATGTTTAAATTATTTCTGTACCCTGAATGATATAAATATTAGTACTTACATCGACAATGTTTTGTAATACATAGCACAGTTTGTTGATAACAAATGTTGATCCAATTACTAAGTGTTTTGAGTGATCCAGGTTGTTAATTTGTGAGAATGTCCATGAAAGTGACCCCGCATTTTGTAAAAAGCCTATGTCTGAATCTTCTGCTTTTACTTAGCAAGTTTCTAGGGAGAACTTAAATTTACTTCTGAAAATGTTTATAAAATTATTATTTATTTTGAGAAGAATTTTCGTAGTTTTGCTACTGTGGAAAATCTGGGCAAGGCTTATGCTCTGTTCGTTATTCAGTCTGTCACCATTTTTCTGTTAAGGAAAGCAATATTTTTAAATCACATTCAATAAATTTTGCATTCTACTTAGAAGATATGGACAAATAAAACTCGTTAAAAATATTGTATCAATATAGATTCGATTCAGATTAAGAGCTAAATCAAAAACTGCAACTAGTAAAGTCTAGGGAAAAAACTGTTCTGTATGACAGAAGTCAACTTCAATCATTCTGCTTTGAAATGTCTTGTACAAATAGTAAATAGAAATGAATATTGACTTGAAGATTGTTTAATTTTAAATTTTGTTCGTCCCTTTACAAAAAACCAGCTAGAAGAAACAATTAAAAATTTCAGAATGTTATATTCGTTGTAAACATATAAAGCATTTTATTTCGAATGAAGGTATTCAAACTTGCAATTGACATTTGATGAACGTTATAACCAAATTATAGAAATGTAATGTCTCCTGGGAATTTTTTTTACTTTACAGTTTTTCAGCTAATGAAAAGACCAACATGAAGAGACAATTTATTTATCAATAGGAATTTATTTTGTATGGATATTTCAGTGCTAGATCAGAAATGTAAGGCCTATGGTATGAAGATTAGCATCTCCAAAACGAAAGTAATGTCAGTGGGAAAGAAATATAAACGGATTGAGTGCCAAATAGGAGGAGCAAAGTTAGAACAGGTGGAAGGTTTCAAGTACTTGGGATGCATATTCTCACAGGATGGCAACATAGTGAAAGAACTGGAAGCGAGGTGTAGGAAAGCTAATGCAGTGAGCGCGCAGCTACGATCTACTCTCTTCTGCTGTGCACCGTTCAATCTTTCGACCAACTTTGTTGTATGGGAGCGAAAGCTGGGTGGATTCAGGCTACCTTATCAACAAGGTTGAGGTTACGGATATGAAAGTAGCTAGGATGTTTGCAGGTACTAGTAGATGGCAACAATGGCAGGAGGGTGTCCACAATGAGGAAATCAAAGAAAAACTGGGAATGAACTCTATAGATGTAGCACTCAGGATGAACAGGCTTAGATGGTGGGGTCATGTTACACGCATGGGAGAAGCAAGGTTACCCAAGAGACTCATGGGTTCAGCAGTAGAGAGTAGGAGGAGTCGGGACAGACCAAAGAGAAGATACCTGGATTCGGTTAAGAATGATTTTGAAGTAATAGGTTTAACATCAGAAGAGGCACCAATGTTAGCACTGAATAGGGGATCATGGAGGAATTTTATAAGGGGGCTATGCTCCAGACTGAACGCTGAAAGGCATAATCAGTCTTAAACGATGATGATGATGATGATGGATATTTAATGTTCGAATAATTGCACGACTGAACAATCAGGCACGTCAAAAATTCAAATTTCACATAAAATGTGATACATTACACTAGCCTGCATGGTATCAGATGTCTGAAAACTTATACCGACACTACGTCAATTTTTTATGCTCCTTCCAAACCTGTTTTCAGTTTTTTCCTATCATGTACAGTGTTGCCGTAATCTGCTTCAAAGTATATTGCTGTGCCAGTTGGTTAAATATATTATTGGAGGGAAATTTTGTCAATATACCTCTCGGTTGCTACACCTGCTGATTCTAGTTGTTATTGTGTTTATCTCAGAGGCTTGCATTACCAGTGTTATATTTCGATTATTCAGTATATTTAAGAAAAGAATTGATAAAACAACTCGCCTGTTGTTTTGCAATTACTGCAATGTAACACGCAAGTGTGTGGACGACCCCAATGTTTTCTGCTGCATTTGTGGAAGTTATACAGTGCCTAATCAGAGAATGGTTAAAACAGCCTTACTGAAAAAAAAGCTTACCATGCTTATTTTAAAATTAAATTTGGTGACCAGAACAAGAGATGGGCGCCATAGACAGTTCGCCGCTGTTGTGTTGAGGATTGTGGTAAGAAAAGAAGCATGTCATTTGCAATTCGAATGGTTTGAAGGTAGCCTAAAATCGCCTTAACGACTGCTGCTCCGCTTAGTTATTGTTCAGGGGTGCAGTGTATGCAAACTTTGATTCAGCCGTTAGGCCTCTTACACATGGAGAAGATCTAGTTGCTCCTCTTCCTTCAGCTGTTTTAAAGAAAATGGCAGAATATGATGATGAAAATGAAGCTGATGCAGTTACCGAAGACGATAGTGATGTCTACCAACCTGAATATGACTTTACTCCACAATTATTCTCTCAGAGCGAACTTAATGATCTCGTAAGAAATTTCAGTTTGCCTAAAGAATCTGCGGAATTATATGGCTCCCTATAAAAAACTAAGAATATTCTGGAACCAGAAACTCATTACTCATGGTGCAGATATAGAGAGAAAGAACTAGTTGCTTTATTCTCATAGAACGCTTTCTTGGCTTCCTGCATTAATGTGAATGAGTTAACGCACTTCTATGGCACTGAATATGATCCTACTCAGTGGGGACTTTTTCTAGACTCAGAAACGAGGAGCCTGAAGGCGTGTTATTGGACAATGGGAAGTGTATGGGTCCATTCCATTCCTGTGGCTCATTCAGTTCAACTTAGAGAGGCGTATGAGAACATGAAGATCCTCTTAACAAGTATCCATTATGAGGAACACGAAATGCTAATCTATGGTAAACACGTACAACCATCAAAAAGAAACGCAAAGTACATCTATTTTAAAAAAGCTGATAAAATGCTCTTAACTCCTATTTAAGAGACAGTCCCCATTCCTTCATAACTGATCACGTAAGTGTAGAAAAGATGTGGAATGATTTCAAAGAGATAGTATCGACAGCAATTGAGAGATGTATACACACATAAATTAATAAGTGATAGTACTGACCCCCCCCCCCCCCCCCCCCCCCCCCCCCCCATGTTACACAAAACGGGTCAGATCGCTGTTGAAGAAGCAGCGAAAACAGTATGCCAAATTTAAAAGAACGCAAAACATCCAAGACTGGCAAAGTTTTGCAGAAGTTCGAAATATAGCCTGTACTTCAATATGAGATGCTTTTAATAATTTTCGGAAAGAAACTCTGTCTCGGAATCTGGCGGAAAACCCAAAGAGCTTCTGGTCATACATAAGGCACACCAGTGGCAAGACGCAATGACACCTTCACTGCACTATAACAACGGTGAAGTCACTGGTGACAGTGCCACTAAAGCAAAGTTATTAAACACGGTTTTCCGAAACTCCTTCACCAAAGAAGACGAAGTAAATATTCCTGAATTCCAGCCAAGAACAACTGCCAAGATGAGAAACATAGAAGTGGATATCCTAGGTGCAGCAAAGCAGCTTAAATCACTTAATAAAGTCAAGGCCTCCGCTCCAAATTGTATACCAGTCAGGTTCCTTTTAGAGTATGATGATACAATGGCTCCATATTTAGCAATTACATGCAACCGCTCGCTCACAGGAAGTTCCGTACCTAAAGACTGGAAAATTGCTCAAGACACTATAGTACCTAAAAAAGAAAATAGGAATAATCCGCTGAATTACAGGCCCATATCACTGACGTCGATTTGCAGTAGGGTTTTGGAACATATACAGTGTTCGAACATCATGAATTACCTCGAATAAAACGATTTATTTGTGCATATTCAGCACAGATTCAGAAAACATCGTTCTTGTGAAACACAACTAGCTCTTTACACTCATGAAGTAATGAGTGCTATCGACAAGTGATGTCAAATTGATTCCATATTTTTAGATTCCCAGAAGGCTTTCGAAACCGTTCCTCACAAGCGTTTCTAACCAAACTGAGTTCCTACGGAGTATCGCCTCAGTTGTGCGACTGGATTCGTGATTTCCTGTCAGAAAGGTCAAAGTTCGTAATAATAGACGGAAAGTCGTAGAGTAAAACAGAAGTAATAGCCGGCGTTCCCAAAGGAAGTGTTATAGGCCCTTTACTGTTCCTTATGTATATTAACGACATAGGAGACAATCTGAGTACCCGTGTTAGATTGTTTGCAGATGATGCTATCATTTACAGTCTTGTTAAGTCATCAGATGACCAAAACGAATTGCAAAATGATGTAGATAAAATATCTGTATGGTGCGAAAAGTGGCAGCTGACCCTGAATAAAGAAAAGTGTGAAGTTATTCACATGAGTACTAAAAGAAATTCACTAAATATCGATTACCCTATAATTCACACATATCTGAAGGCTTTAAATTCAACTAATGACAAATAATCTAAATTACAATGAGAAATGATCTAAATTGGAACGATCACATAGATGATGTTGCGGGTAGAGCAAACCAAAGACGGCGATTCATTGGCAGAACACTTAGAAGGTGAAACAGGTCTACTAAAGAGACTGCTTACACCAAACTTGTCCGCCCTATTCTGGAGTATTGCTGTGTGGTGTGGGATCAACATCAGGTGGGACTGACGGATGACATCGAAAAAGTTAAAAAAAAATCGGCTCGTTTTGTATTGTGCGAAATAAGGGAGATAGTGCCACAGTCATTATACGTGAATTGGAGTGGCCATCGTTAAAACAAACGCGTTTTCCGTTGTTGCGGGATCTTCTAATGAAATTTCCATCTCCAGTTTTCTCCTCTGACTGTGAAAACATTCTGTCGTCACGCACCTAAATAGGGAGAAATGATCATCACGATAAAATAAGAGAAATTAGGGCTAGCACAGATAAATTTAAGTGCTCGCTTTTCCCGCCCGCCGTTCGAGAGTGGAACAGCAGAGAGACAGCTTGATGGTGGTTCCTGTCAGGGAGAATAATCACGTAGACGTACACTTCAAAATTATCGGAATAAACTAGGACAACAAGCTGGGTCCACCAAAACTCCTTGCTTTATACGCGAATGGGACGGATGGGCAACGAAAACACATTGGAGTGTGAGAGTTTGACCAGAGCAGAGAAATTTTGTGCCTGGAACTAATAAGATCCTGCACGGACCGCTTGTAGATACACACAAAAAAAGGAGACACTGCTTCCACCAGTACACACAAAATTGGGCTTGATGAAACAGTTTGTAAAGCTCTAAGACACTAACTGCTTCAAGTAACTTTCCAAGAATTTTCTCTTAGTCACACGAGACAATTTTTGTTGGTCCTCAGATAAATAAACTGATAAAGGATAAGGATTTTGATACGACAAGGAAGCGGAGAGAAAAGGACGCCAGGTCCGCCTTCCGATCAGTTACCGAGAACTTTCTGGAAATAAAAAATGTCTAATTGCAACGCATTTGCTCAAGAAATGCTGCAAAACTTCGAGAAGATCGGATGTAATATGAGACTGGAAGTCCACTTTCTACAATCAAGTATTGACAACTTTCCGGAAAAGTTGAGACTTTATCGTGAAGCACAGGATAAACGTTTTCACAAAGATATTAAGGCGGGGGAGAGGAGGTACCTGAGGTCCTGGAAAGCAACTATTATGGCCGAATATTGTCCGATGTTGAAGAGGGAGAGTCATCTTATACAGGGGTCTGCAAGAAAGTTAAAGAAGTGAAAGTTTAAAAATTAATGGAACATTGTTGACATTTTGTTTTTAGACAAGGTAGTCACGAAATAAATTGGGGGGGGGGGGGGGAGGGAGCTCTGTAGAGTATTTCTTAAATGTATTTTATTTTTTAAATGTGTTTTGATGAAGAACTCAACTTATGTGAAATGGTGTTTGAATATATTCCTAGGCTCAGAAGTAAAAATCTTCAAAAAATTACGTCTTGTTTTTTGTAAGTACCTAAAGTGATAGGCAAAAACGGAAGTTATTTCTAGAACCAGCACAAAAAATTCTACATCTGCATCTACATCCATACTCCGCAAGCCACCTGACGGTGTGTGCCGGAGGGTACCTTAAGTACCGCTGTAGGTTCTCCCTTCTATTCTAGTCTCATATTGTTCGTGGAAAGAAGGATTGTTGGTATGCTTGTGTGTGGACTCTAATCTCTCTGATTTTATCCTCGTGGTCTCTTCGCGAGATATACGTAGGAGGGGGCAATATACTGCTTGACTCTTCGGTGAAGGTATGTTCTTGAAACTTGAACAAAAGCCCATACCGAGCTACTGAGCGTCTCTCCTGCAGAGTCTTCCACTGGAGTTTATCTATCATCTCCGTAACGCTTTCGCGATTACTAAATGATCCTGTAACGAAGCGCGCCGCTCTCCGTTGGATCTTCTCTATCTCTCCTATCAATCCTATCTGGTACGGATCCCACACTGCTGAGCACTATTCAAGCAGTGGGCGAACAAGCGTATTGTAACCTACTTCCTTTGTTTTCAGATTGCATTTCCTTAGGATTCTTCCAGTGAATCTCAGTCTGGCATCTGCTTTACCGACGATCAACTTTATATGATCATTCCACTTTAAATCACTCCTAATGCGTACTCCCAGATAATTTCTGGAATTAACTGCTTCCAGTTGCTGACCTGCTATTTTGTAGCTAAATGATAAGGGATCTATCTTTCTACGTATTCGCAGCGCATTACACATGTCCACATTGAGATTCAATTGCCATTCCCTGCACCAAGCGTCAATTCGCTGCAGATCCTCCTGCATTTCAGTACAATTTTCCAACGTTGCAACCTCTCGATACACCACAGCATCATCTGCAAAAAGCCTCAGTGAACTTCCGATGTCATCCACCAGGTCATTAATGTATATTGTGAATAGCAACGGTCCTATGACACTCCCCTGCGGCACACCTGAAATCACTCTTACTTCGGAAGACTTCTCTCCATTGAGAATGACATGCTGGGTTCTGTCATCTAGAAACTCCTCAATCCAATCACACAATTGGACTGATAGTCCATATGCTCTTACTTTGTTCATTAAACGACTGTGGGGAACTGTATCGAATGCCTTGCGGAAGTCAAGAAACACGGCATCTACCTGTGAACCCGTGTCTAAGGCCCTCTGAGTCTCGTGGACGAATAGCGCGAGCTGGGTTTCACACTACCGTCTTGTTCGAAACCCATGCTGATTCCTACAGAGTAGATTTCTAGTCTCCAGAAAATACATTATACTTGAACATAATACGTCTTTCAAAATTCTACAACTGATCGACGTTAGAGATATAGGTCTATAGTTCTGCACATCTGTTCGACGTCCCTTCTTGAAAACGGGGATAACCTGTGCCCTTTTCCAGTCCTTTGAAAATTGATTCAAGAACACCTATATTCATGAAATCATCTGACAAAAAGTTTTAAAATGCAGACTAGTGTTATGCCTATGATATATGTAAAGCAAAATGTACTAGTCTACTTGCCAATCAATTGTGTACTGACTGTTGAGAGGGACAGACAGATATACGTTCGTCAGTATCGAGGGCAAAAATATCGACCATCACAACTTCGTAATACACACTACTACCTCCAGATTATCTTCGAGTTCACAATTGTCACACGACACGAATCGTCCCACGAGACAATTGTAGAGCCGTTCCAATGTTGTGCCACTAAATCGTGAACAACCGCTAATAACAATGAGGGCTTGAAACGTGTCTCTTCGTAATCCAAATGAATTTAAGGTTTGGGTATATGTCGTGAGAGATTAAAGGTAACGATCTTTCAGTATCTCAGTACATATATTAACGCGTAATGCGTAGATGTATCTCATACCTCCATCTCATGGTAGAATATCGTGAACCATAGTCTTCGGTGAGAGTGTATTTATTGGCCACATCTATTACGTCACTATCACTATCATCACTCCTGCTGCTGCTGCTGACATCCTCTAATCTAAGATGTACTACATGTGTGTAACAATATTGTTCCGCTTTGTGGGAGTAATATTGCCAAATTTTTATTCGTATTGAAGGAAGAGGAGGAGAAAGAAAAGGGAAAGGGAAGGGATTATTGACATCAGCTGGATCAGGACAGTTTGAGGACAGAACCGGGATATCATGTTGTGTTAACCACTGCGCCATCAAGACATTGTGTTCGTCGCAGTTCCACGCTCTACTTGACACACCTCTCGACCAACGCACATTCTCATCTAGCGCCACTTATCTGCCGTCCTTGCCCATTCCTCTAAGCTCGCTACTTAGAGATTCCCGCAGAAGGCCGGACGTAATTGTGCACCCACAATGAATGTGGTGGATCCATCCCATTGAGGCGAATCAGCTGTCTTTTCTCTCGGACATGTCAGAAAGAACAGACACCACGCTGTCATGTAACTGTCGAATGTCTCATGCACTTCAATTTCGTCTTCTTTTAATTTAAAACTTTTGTTTCTGCTGCAACATATGATTTCACCTGAGCCCACATGATTTACAGGGTGCACCCATCTGCAGGTGGTCGCTCATGTCGGCACCAATGACGTATGTCGCTATGGATCGGAGGAAATCCTCTCTGGCTTCCGGCGGCTACCTGATTTTGTGAAGCCTTCCAGTCTCGCTAGCGGGATGAAAGCAGAGCTCACCATCTGCAGCATCGTCGACAGGACTGACTGCGGACCTTTGGTACAGAGCCGAGTGGAGGGTCTGAATCAGAAGCTGAGACGGTTCTGCGACCGTGTGGGCTGCAGATTCCTCGACTTGCGCCAGGGGGTGGTGGGGTTTCGGGTTCCGCTGGATAGGTCAGGAGTCCACTACACGCAGCAAGCGGCTGCACGGGTAGCAGGGGTTGTGTGGCGTGGACTGGGCGGTTTTTTAGATTAGATGGCCTCGAGCAAGTACAGAAAGGGCAACAGCCTCAAAGGGTGGGGTACAAAATCAGGACATGTGGGGACCAAGCAGCAGTCGGTATTGTAATTCTAAACTGTCGAAGCTGCATTGGTAAAGTACTGGAACTTCAAGCGCTGATAGAAAGCACCGAAGCTGAAATCGTTATAGGTACAGAAAGCTGGCTGAAGCCAGAAATAAATCCTGCCGAAATTTTTACAAAGGCACAGACGGTGGTTAGAAAGGATAGATTACATGCAACCGGTAGTGGCGTGTTTGCCGATGTTAGTAGTAGTTCATCCTGAAGTGAAGTAGAAATGGATAGTTCCTGTGAATTATTATGGGTGGAGGTTACACTCAACAACCGAGCTAGGTTAATAGTTGGCTCCTTTTACCAACCTCCTGACTCAGAAGCATTAGTGGCAGAACAACTGAGAGAAAATTTGGAATAAATTTCACATAAATTTTCTCAGCATGTTGTAGTCTTAGGTGGAGATTTTAATTTACCAGATATAGCCTGGGACACTCAAATGTTTAGGATGGGTGGTAGGGACAGAGCATCGAGTGACATTATACTGAGTGCACGTATCCGAAAATTGTTGTTGTTGTTGTTGTTGTTGTGGTCTTCAGTCCTGAGACTGGTTTGATGCAGCTCTCCATGCTACCCCATCCTGTGCAAGTTCCTTCATCTCCCAGTACCTACTACAACCTACATCCTTCTGAATCTGCTTAGTGTATTCATCTCTTGGTCTTCCTCTCCGATTTTTACCCTTCACGCTGCCCACCAATACTAAATAGGTGATCCCTTGATGCCTCTGAACATATCCTACCAACCGAATCCCTCTTCTGGTCAAGTTGTGCCACAAACCCCACTTCTCCCCAATTCTGTTCAATACCTCCTCATTAGTTATGTGATCTACCCATCTAATCTTCAGCATTCTTCTGTAGCACCACATTTCGAAGGCTTCTATTCTCTTCCTGTCCAAACTATTTATCGGCCATGTTTCACTTCCATACATGGCTACACTCCATACAAATACTTTCAGAAATGACTTCCTGACACTTAAATCTATACTCGATGTTAACAAATTTCTCTTCTTCAGAAACGCTTTCCCTGCCATTGCCAGTCTACATTTTATATGCTCTCTACTTCGACCATCATCAGTTATTTTGCTCCCCAAGTAGCATTATTACTTTACTATTTTAAGTGTCTCATTACCTAATCTAATTCCCTCAGCATCACCCGACTTAATTCGACTACGTTCGATGATCCTCTTTTTGCTTTTGTTGATGTTCATCTTATATCCTCCTTTCAAGACAATGTCCATTCCGTTCAACTGCTCTCCAAGTCCTTTGCTGTCTCTGACAGAATTACAATGACATCGGCGAACCTCAAAGTTTTTATTTCTTCTCCATGGATTTTAATACCTACTCCGAATTTTTCTTTTGTTTCCTTTACTGCTTGCTCAATATACAGGTTGAATAACATTGGGGAGAGGCTACAACCCTGTCTCACTCCCTTCCCAACCACTGCTTCCCTTTCATGCCCCTAGACTCTTATAGCTGATATCTGGTTTCTGTACAAATTGTAAATAGCCTTTCGCTCCCTGTATTTTACCCCTGCCACCTTTAGAATTTGGAAGAGAGTATTCCAGTCAACATTGTCAAAAGCTTTCTCTAAGTCTACAAATGCTAGAAACGTAGGTTTGCCTTTCCTTAATCTTTCTTCTAAGATAAGTCGTAAGGTCAGTATTTCCTCATAGTTACGTCGAGCAATTAAACAGAGAACCGACTCGTGGAGATAACATCTTGGACCTTTTGATAACAAACAGACCCGAACTTTTCGACTCAGTAAGTGCAGAACCGGGAGTCAGTGATCATAAGGCCGTTGCAGCATCCCTGAATGTAGAAGTTAATTGGAATATAATATAAGGGAGGAAGGTTTATCTGTTTAGCAAGAGTAATAGAAGGCAGATTTCAGACTACCTAACAGATCAAAACGAAAATTTCTGTTCCGACACTGACAATATTGAGTGTTTATGGAAAAAGTTCAAGGCAATTGTAAAATGCGTTTTAGACAGGTACGTGCCGAATAAAACTGTGAGGGACAGGAAAAACCCACCGTGGTTCAACAACAAAGTTAGGAAACTACTGCGAAAGCAAAGAGAGCTACACTCCAAGTTTAAACGCAGCCAAAACCTCTCAGACAAACAGAAGCTAAACGATGTCAAAGTTAACGTAAGGAGGGCTATGCTTGAAGTGTTCAGTGAATTTGAAAGTAAAGTTCTATGTACCGACTTGACAGAAAATCCTAGGAAGTTCTGGTCTTACGTTAAATCAGTAAGTGGCTCGAAACAGCATATCTAGACACTCCGGGATGATGATGGCATTGAAACAGAGGATGACATGCGTAATGCTGAAATACTAAACACTTTTTTCCAAAGCTGTTTCACAGAGGAAGACCGCACTGCATTTCCTTCTCTAAATCCTCGCACAAACGAAAAAATGGCTGACATCGAAATAAGTGTCCAAGGAATAGAAAAGCAATTGGAATCACTCAACAGAGGAAAGTCCACTGGACCTGACGGGATACCAATTCGATTCTACACTGAGTACGCGAAAGAATTTCCCCCCCTTCTAACAGCCGTGTACCGCAAGTCTCTAGAGGAACGGAAGGTTCCAAATGATTGGAAAAGAGCACAGGTAGTCCCAGTCTTCAAGAAGGGTCGTGAGCAGATACGCAAAACTAGAGACCTGTATCTCTGAGGTCGATCTGTTGTAGAATTTTAGAACATGTTTTTCGCTCGCGTATCATGTCGTTTTTGGAAACCTAGAATCTACTCTGTAGGAATCAACATGGATTCCGGAAACATCGATCGTGTGAGACCCAACTCGCTTTATTTGTTCATGTGACCCAGAAAATATTAGATACAGGCTCCCAGGTAGATGCTATTTTCCTTGACTTCCGGAAGGCGTTCGATACAGTTCCGCACTGTCGCCTGATAAACAAGGTAAGAGCCTACGGAATATCAGACCAGCTATGTGGCTGGATTGAAGAGTTTTTAGCAAACAGAACACAGCATGTTGTTATCAATGAAGAGACGTTTACAGACGTTAAAGTAACCTCTGGCGTGCCTCAGGGGACTGTTATGGGACCATTGCCTTTCACAATATGTATAAATGACCTAGTAGATAGTGTCGGAAGTTCCATGCGGCTTTTCACGGATGATGCTGTAGTATATAGAGAAGTTGCAGCATTAGAAAATTGTAGCGAAATGCAGGAAGATCTGTACCAGATAGGCACTTGGTGCAGGGAGTGGCCACTGACCCTTAACATAGACAAATGTAATATATTTCGAATACATATAAAGAAGGATTCTTTATTGTATGATTATATGATAGCGGAACAAACACTGGAAGCAGTTACTTCTGTAAAATATCTGGTAGTATGCGTGCGGAACAATTTGAAGTGGAACGATCATATAAAATTAATTGTTGGTAAGGCGGGTAGCAGGTTGAGATTCATTGGGAGAGTCCTTAGAAAATGTTGTCCATCAACAAAGGAGGTGGCTTACAAAACACTCGTTCGACCTATACCTGAGTAATTCTCATCAGTGTGGGATCCGTACCAGATGGGGTTGACGGAGGAGATAGAGAATATCCAAGGAAGAGCGGCGCGCTTCGTCACAGGGTTATTTGGTAACCGTGACAGCGTTACGGAGATGTTTAGCAAACTCAAGTGGTAGACTCGGCAAGAGTGGCGCTCTGCATCGCGGTGTAGCTTGCGCGCCAGGTTTCGAGAGGGTGTGTTTCTGGATGAGGTATCGAATATATTGCTTCCCCCTACTTATACATCCCGAGGAGATCACGAATGTAAAATTAGAGAGATTCGAGCGCGCACGGCGGCTTTCAGACAGTCGTTCTTCCCGCGAACCATACGCGACTGGAACAGAAAACGGAGGTAATGACAGTGGCACGTAAAGTGCCCTCCGCCACACACCGTTGGGTGGCTTGCGGAGTATAAATGTAGATGTAGATTTAGATTTCCATTGCTCTGAAGTGGCAATGATATGGTGGTAGGCGCCACACAGTAGGACCATTTCATTTTCCATTTTTTTCAGTTTCGTAAGTGATATAACATTATTCCACTATTTCTGCTTTTTTTTCATTTCCCTGTCAAAGGAACTTACGCTGTTCTTCTCTATCCACCCCACTATGTCACTCTTCCTGCTGCTGCTTGTGCGGACTCTGTGTGTAACTGAACGGAGTTCCAATGGCTCTGAGCACTATGGGATTCAATGTCTGAGGTCAACAGTCCTATAGAACTTAGAACTACTTAAACCTAACTAACATAAGAACATCACACACATCCATGCCCGAAGCAGGATTCGAACCTGCAACCGTAGAGGTCGCGCGGTTCCAGACTGTATCGCCTAGAATCGCTCGGCCACAGGGCCGGACTGAACGGTGTGTTATGGTGCAAGGTTGAAGATTATAACTGAGTTCTTTTGTACGTTTGGAAGCAGAGAGTGTACGAAGCATTCTTTAAATTTCCTTGGAGTCGTTTCCCCTTGAAAGTCCCCCGATGCCTTTGATGTAAATAACAACAAAGCTCTTGGAACGGGGCCACCTATTGTTCCAGTACGTAAAAGGATGCCTTAACTGCCTTTTCCAGCTGGAGCTCCCATTCTTTGTGGAGCAGTGTCACCAGTCCTCGCAGTCGGCGTCGTATGATCAGCATTTTCCGCGTTCCCTCCAACCAAACTGTTTCGTGAGGTTTGGATTTAGATAGTTGCCTCAGAAAACGGCATCTCCAGGCAACGATATCCTCCCTTTCAGGCAGAACTCTTTTTCCAGGAAGCTGCAGGAACCAAGTGCTGCTCTTTCAACTCCAGAGAAAACAGACACGGAACTTGTTAATTTTCAAGCTTTTTCCAATGAAACCATATCTTCTTTAGTATAATTCAAAGGCGGGTTTTTCGTCTGAGAAACAACTTACTATCTCCAGTGAGACAGGAAGCTTCTTCCGGTTGGGATATCTCTTTCTACAAACAAGTGCCGGATTCGAACATTTACAGATTTGTCTTTAACGCGCATTCATGAATCCATGTTACTTTCGTATTAAAATTTATACTGTATCAGCTGATCGGTACGATTTGCGGATTTCTCAGTTTTGCAGGACAAACAATAAAACGGTCCCTCTCTCACACCCGCTAACCCTGCGGTGGCTGCACTACTTATCCTTCTGCCCTTGAGGTAAGCGGCCAACTTTAGTTAGCTCATGGCGGTATTGACCAACCCAATTACAATTCAACACATGTTTAAACATTACTGTCTGCGTAATTATTTTTTGTTTGTTACAGAGCAGGAGAACAACACTCTTACGAAGCTCTTAACGTTAGCTGACATTTATGATTTCGAATTTTAATTGCTAGATGCGCATTATTATAACATACAGCTGAGAACCGCGGGCCAAACGAATGCTTGAATACTTTGCGACCGATCAGTCTGAGTAATTATTTTTGGTGTGTTACAGAGCAGGAGAACTACACTCTTATGAAGCTCTTAACATTAGCTGACGTTTATGGTTGCTAATTTTAGCTGCTACATATGCATTACTATAAAATAGCTTAGAACCGCGGACCACACGAATGCTTGAATAGTTTGCGACCGATCTAGACGCTACGCATTTGAGCCTTAGCTAACAAGTCCTCTGAGCACTGAGTATAGAACTGCCTCCGGATTTTTCCATACAAGCTCAACAGCTGTACGAATAAGGATTAGGATAAAACAATAATTGAAATGACGATCTTCTTGGATCTACTGACATTTTCCATACGTTAAATGCTGTTCTTAGTATGGAAAAACGAGCTAAGAACTAACGTGTGGGCGTGTGACGATGTGCACTGAAATAGCTGAAATACGCAGAGTATCATGCGGACTTGGGTATAGGACAAGAACGGGGATTCCGAACTTCTGCGCTGGCTGAGGACACAGCATCAACTTACCGAGAGCCCTGTCTGGACCAATGATTAACCAGTCGTCGGCGCTGTTCATGAGACCGTGCTGGAGAAGGACTGCTGGTCTCCGTTCTCCTTCCTTCAAAGGCGATTTTTTGCCATAGGGAATCCTGAACATTGTCAGTACGTAGCCATCTTCAGTCGTCACTTCATATGTTTCGACCGGATACCCATACTTCGTAAGAAGGCCGGGCTGCAAGGACGTTAAAACAGAGATTTAGTGTGTGCTTCATAACTTACAATGAGAATGATGACTTGGTTCCATGTACAATTATTTAAAAAGGTTTGTCTCACAGAAACTCTCTTCAATTACATTGGTGGGCAGAACTTAAGGAAAAAGTAACTTTTGCATGATGTATCACTGCCTAGTAACACAGCTCGCTTAAACATGGACCATACACAGAAAGAACTACTACAGTATGTACAGAATGTAACTGAAAGAAATAAGCAATGAGACGAAAGCTATTGTTAAACATTTTCAAAAGGTGACTATCAACAGCCGTCAACTAATGCATAAAATTAATGTTTGACCATCACCTGCTTTTATTTTAAACCCAAATATCGACCGGTTTCAGTTACAGAGCATCTTCACAGATTACGGTTAAAACAGCTTAAGCCACATCACATCTATCATTACTTAAGTAATGGCCATGTCTCACGTATAGAGTATGTCATGAATTCCAGTATACGACACAGGAATTCTAGAAGCAACTGTACTGCTCAGGTTACGCTTGTTATTGGTATCTTTGCTTCTAAAAGTATTGGCCACCAAGGGGAGAAGAGGTGGTGGCTTTAAGTTCCTGATCACCAGTCTTCATTTCAGGGTCGTCGATTAAGTTCCAGACGACACTGCAATGTCTCGAGAAGTGAAAGCATGTAACACTGTTGATGGTGATACAAACGTTTGACAGGAATTTAAGTTCGGAGACCCGCTTAGTGCTATTTGAAAGGAGAAGGCTTCGTATAAGCACAGCGTTTCACCCGTTCACTTCTCTCCTCGTTATCATACATCACAAACTTAACACTACACTCACAAGGAAAGGGGCCAATGTGTGAGGAGGAATAACAGCCTTTCCAACAGGTGGTTGAACCCACCCTATAGGATATCCCAGCCAACATCTTTTTTAGTAGGTTGGAAGAAGGTAGACTATTAAAGATACCATACAACGAAAACTGAGTAGGACGAAGAAAAACAGTAAGATCCACAATGAGATGGAGAAAGTTAGACTAATCCTTAGAAGAATACGTGCAGAAGACGAATATTAATGAAGAAATTCTACACTGTAATATTATGAATTACGTTAGTCCCGGTGTAGCACGTAGCTGTTCACGTCATTATTTATGTGTACTACGTAGACGTTAAATATTCCGCATGGCAATAGGAATGTCCCACAGACTGCTGCTGAAAGAGATGAGACATCCCTTATATTATAAAGTGCAGCTTTTACTCTCTGTGTTAAACATTGGGATCTCGTTAACGGCAAACGTTACGCAAAAGAAGCACTTAAGTATCTCTGTAGCATTTCTTTTTCCTTTTCTTTCTCACATATTTCATTCCCTTCTCCTAAGAAATGAGCAGGCTGTTATCCACTGCTGAAAAAAGAATGCAATACCAAGGACAAGGTCATTTTATTCACAGGTGAGGTGATAGGTAGTTCACCATTGTAGGAGTGTATGATATCAAATTCAGACCAGATGAAACACACGTCACAGTACATTTATGCCCAAACAGTCGCATTAATACGCAGTGTACCCCGCCCCCCCTACTTGTGGCAATGCAGGAGAGTATTCTCGCGTGAAAACGATCATAAAGGTACCGAATGGTATGCTGCGACAAACTGTCCCAAGAATCGTGCGTCTTTTGTTGGAATTCCGCAATGATACATGCGGGCCATAGAGAATCTATAAGTTCCCGCATCACCACGTCCCATACGTGTTCAGTTGGCAAGACATCTGGTGCTTTTGCTGGACAGGGAAATAGTTGTACATCCACGAAGAACACGTTTCATCGCATCAACCTTATGTGGACGTGCATTGTTTTACTGAAAAAGCGACTCATCTTCCTGTCGAAGAAGTGGCAGTACCACGTAGATAGCAGCCTGTGTAATGTAGCGGCCAGTGGTTACTTTACCTTCTCAAAACAACAGCAACTCCCGCGAGTTGTGTCTAATTCTCTCATCCTCGCCACCACCACCATGAAGCCTGGGACAGAGACTGTGTATCGTGGGTGAATGTACTCTCGAGCAGGCAGCTGACCACCTCTGCGCCATGTACTTGTATTTTTATCATTCGCATACAGACAGAACCTATCTCGCCACTGAAGACAAAAGAGCGGCATTCTTCTCTCCAGTTAACTCTTTCGCGACACCAGAATAGCAATTTTTGATGGTGTCATGGTGCTAGTGGTGGCCTGGCCAGAGACGCACGTTATCGTAATCTTGTTGCAAACAGGTGCTTGCCAGTGGTCCCTTATGACATAACATGTCCAACATGTGCCCAGATTTGTCTTTGGATGATGTTCATTCTGCCACCGCTCTTCAAAAAATGTGTTCACTTGACGTACGTCTGTAATACGCGGACGACTAGAAGCTGGTCTACGGGTGTGGGAATGTTCCATAGACAAACGTTGAAAACAGTGACACACCACCGATCGTTGTGTCCATCATGTAGAGCAGTCTGTCGATACATCCATCCAGCTTCCTGCAGGTGCCCACAATGAGACCCCATTCACATGGCTGAAGCAGTTCAACAGGAGTATGTACTCGTTGGTGGGGCATGGTCGCACTCTACCATGAATGTTGCTCACCTCGAAACTCAGTACAGTTATTACAAGGGTGAGTCAAATAAAAACCTTAAGTTTGTAATAAGAAATCGAAATTTCTCGCCATTATCCTGTAAGTTGGTAAGCGTGCTACAAACAGCGTGCAGAATGGCCTGTAGGTGGCAGCAATGTGCAGATGCACACATACCGTAACAGTATCAGTATAAAGATGGCCGCCCTACTTGCGACTTGCACCAGGGAAGAACAGCGTTATGTTATTCGGGTTTTGCGAAGTGAAGGTGTGAAACCTATTGCAATTGATCAACGAATGAAGGTTCAGTACGGTGATGCATGTTTGTCACAGCAGCAAGTCTACGAATGGAGTAGGAAGTACGCTAATGGTGTGACTTCAGTGGAAGATGCTCCTCGTCAGGCAGAATGAGTCGTGACTCCACAGAACATTACAGCAGGTGAAGCCATAGTGAAGGAAAACCGCCAAGTGTCACTGAATGACACTGCAGCATGTTTACAGAGTAGTCATGGGTCAGCACACCACAATGTGCGCGATATGCTCCAGCTTCACTAAGTGTCTGCAAGATGGGTGCCACGGCAGCTGACTCATGAAATGAGAGAACGACGTGTTGACGCTTGCGAAGAACTTCTTCGGCGCTTTTAACGACAAGGTGATGGCTACCTTGCAAGAATCATTACTGAGGACGAAACCTGGGTTAACTTCCACCAACCGAAAACGAAGAGAGTGAGCAAGGAATGGCGCCAGTCCTCATCACCAAAACCAAAGAAGTTTCAAACAGAACCATCAACAGGGAAGGTTATGCTGACGCTCTTTTGGGCCGAAAAAGGCATCATTTTGGAGCATTACATGCCTAGAGGAACCACTGTCATCAGTGCATCGTGCACAGATCTCCTAAAAAATTATCTGCGGCCTGCAATCAAATCAAAGCGACTTGGATTACTGTCAGCAGGTGTCCTTTTGCAACATGACAATGCAAGGCCCCACACTGCCCGTACAACAGTTGCAACAATCACAGACCAGCATTTTGAGTGTCTTCCTCATCCACCATACTCAACAGTCCTTATCCCAAGTGATTTCCATATGTTTGGACCACTCAAAGACGCAATGGGAGTAAAGAAAGTCCGTTCTGATGAAGAGGTACGCCACTCAGTGCATGAGTGGTTGCGCGGACTACCAAAAGAATTTTATTCTAAAGGAATTTATGCACTTTGCAAGCGCTGGAGGACTTGCTTTGAGCGTGGGGGAGATTATGTTGAAAAGTGATACAGCTTTGTACCACTTCTGCACAATAAATAATATTTAAAAAAATATTTAAGGTTTTTATTTGACTTATTTTATTCTTTACCTGTAGATTCAAAACAAGGGCGCACAGACTGGTCTCCCGAGCGCCATCTCATCGCAGATGACAGTGAGAAACAAATGGCTAACGCTACAACCCATCAGTATACACATATTGTACCCTGGGGCCACTATACACAGTTGCTAAGAGTGTTGCAGTTTCTGTGGCAGTGTAGAACAAAGTTCATTCTTTTCAGCTAATCACCCCAGCAGGCTGCAAGTGGGGCGGAGGGGCTCCGAGTTGGGAGTATGTGGGAGGGAATTTCCAATTCCAGCATTCGACTAACGGAACTGATCGGAATTGAGTTGCTAGAACTATTTTATTTCTAGGTCAGTGTTTACCACTGTCTCATTCAAAAATTGTGTGTGTGTGTGTGTGTGTGTGTGTGTGTGTGGTGTGTGTGTGTGTGTCTGAGTTCTTGGCCAGACGATTAATCTCAAACGTCACCACAGCGTCATGTCAGCAGAGGCGGTGCACAGAGCATACTGAAGTGTGTATTCAGTGACATTTACTGTCTGCTGAACGTGATAGGTTTCGCACTACAACTATATCTACTCGCTACGTCTGTAGCATGTCTATGTTCTCATGAAAGCCGAATATGAGGATGTTGCAATTCCTTTCTATTTGCTATGCCGTCGAGGGTTGCGACACATCGCACCCAGCGCCAACAGACGCAGTAACATCAAAGTAACACGACTTACCGCGTCCAGGTGCACGTCCTCATCGTCGTGGCCTCCGCCTATCAGACCTCGCTCGATGACCGTGACTTCGTCACCGCTGACCGCTGTGTCCTGGACGACGGTGACGTTCTTCTCGTCGCCCACCGTGGATTCCTTTTCAGCGCTGCCGCAGAGGACGGCCGAAAGGACGACAAACAGGCAGGATACACCACGCATTTCTGCAAAACATGGAACATGTGAGAACTTCGCTTTCAGCGCACTGTAATTTCCAAGTAACGTTACACACAACGTAGCGAAGAGCAGATAACGCGCGACAGACACACAGGCGTTCACGTCTCTCGTCGTTCTCATCGTTAGGCAGGTGAATTTGCGGCAAAATCACAACTGCCTTTTCGTGTATTTATGAAGAAGCAAAGGTACTGATGCGCAGTTTAACGTTTACCCCGCATACTGGTGCTCTGCCTAGGACAGTTACGACCGAGCAAAGTTGTGAGGAACAGAAGGAATCTACTGTGGGTCGGTAGCCGTATTAGACAAATTTTCGCTAAAACAAAGACAGCTGCATCACAGGTTTTACTAACTCAAAGCGTAGTGGACAAACAAAAGTTGAGTGAAACCAAAATGAGCGTAAGGTATTCTTCTGTTCCTAACCTGCACAAATGACTAAGGAAACAATCTTCGCAGTCATCTTTGATTGTTTGCTAGTAATGCTGTCATTTATCGTCATCAGAACAAAATCAATTGCAAAATGGTTTAATAGAATATCTGTATGGTACGAAAAGTGGTAATTGACCCTGAATAATGAAACATTTGAGGTCGTTCGCATCAGTACTTAAAGGAATCCGTTAAATTTCGGCTACACGATAAATCAGGCAGATTTACAAGCTTCCAGTTCAACTAGATATCTGGGAATAACAATTACGAACAATTTAAGTTCAAACAGTGACAGGTAATGTTGTTGGAGAGGCGACCAAAGACAGTTTTTCATTGGCAGAACACTTAGAAAATGCAACAAACCTACTAAAGAGACTGCCTACACCACTGTTATCCTTTCTATGCTAAAACACTGCTATGCATTATGGAATTCTTACCAGATGCGATTTACGGAGGACATCGGAAAAGTTGAAAGGATGGAAGCTCGTTTTGTATTTTCGTGAAATAGGGGAAAGAGTGTAACGGATATGATACGCAACTTAGGGTAGCAATTATCAAAGCGAAGGCCTTCTTCATTGCAGCGAGCTCTTTTCACGAAGTTTCAATCTATAGCTTCCTCTCCCGAATGCGAAAATATTTTGTTCACTCTCACTTACATAGGCAGATATGATTATCGTAATAAAAAAAAGAGAAATCAGAGCTCGCACTGTAAGATGTAAGTGGTCGTTTTTCCGGGTCCCTGTTCGAAAGGGAGAGACGTATCGTGGAAGAGGTTCCATGAAGCATCTGCCAGGCACTTACGTGTGAACTGCAGGCTAGTTATGCAGGTGTAGATACAGGAGTAGATGTAGATGGAGAGGCATGCTAGGATGTTTCAGTCGGTATGAAGCAAAACTTTTCCGAACCATCTAACAATCCAAAACACTTCTTCTCTTTATAACATCAGAGAGTGAATGGAAGTCATCTGTTCAGTAACACAGTGGCCACAGTGGTACTGAAACAGATAACGCAGAGAAGACTGAAATATTAATTTCGGTCTCCAGAAATTGTTTCATCGCGGATAATCGTAGTACGATTCCAGTCATCGCACGAATTTCGAAATCGTAATATCGATATAGTAATCAAGGAATGGAAAATCAACTGAAAACACTGAATAGTAAATAGACGACTACATCGAGTGATTCGCCTACGAGGATATATCGACAATACGCAAAAGAAATTACTCGCTTCTAGCAGCCTTTTACGATGGGTCGCTGCAGCGACGAAGAGAACCAAGCGATTGCGAAAAGAACAGGCAGCTCATTTCCAATTTCAAGAAGGGTCGTCGGACATAATGCACATAATTATAGACCTATATAAGGAACCGTCATTTAACTGTAGAAATATGGAACATTGAAACGTGTTTGCATTTTGAATGTCCATTGCATTAACATTACAAAATCAAATAGGGGTAATGCAGGAGTAGGTTTAATAGTGAATAGGAAAATAGGCGTGCGGGTAAGCTACTACAAACAGCATAGTGAACGCATTATTGTGGCCACGATAGACACGAAGCACACACCTACTACAGTAGTACAAGTTTATATGTCAACTAGCTCTGCAGATGATGAAGAAATTGATGAAACGTATGACGAGATAAAAGAAATTATTCAGATAGTGAAGGGATACGAAAATTTAATAGTCATGGGTGACTGGAATTCGAGTGTAGGAAAAAGGAGAGAAGGAAACATAGTAGGTGAATATGGATTGGGGCTAAGAAATGGAAGAGAAAGCCATCTGGCAGAATTTTGCACAGAGCATAACTTAATCATAGCTAACACTTGGTTCAAGAATCATAAAAGAAGGTTGTATACATGGAAGAATCCCGGACATACTAAAAGGTATCTGATAGATTACATAATGGTAGGACAGACATTTAGGAACCAGGTTTTAAATTGTAAGACATTTCCAGGAGCAGATGTGGACTGCGACCACAATCTATCGGTTATGAACTGCAGATTAAAACTGAAGAAACTGCGAAAAGGTGGGAATTGAAGGAGATGGGACCTAGATAAACTGACTAAACCAGAGGTTGTACAGAGTTTCAGGGATAGCCTAAGGGAACAATTGACAGCAGTGGGGGAAAGAAGAACAGTAGAAGAAGAATGGGTAGCTCTGCGGGATGAAGTAGTGCATGAAGCAGAGGATCAAGTAGGTAAAAAGACGAGGGCTAGTAGACATCCTTGGGTAACAGAAGAAATATTGAATTTAACTGATGAAAGGAGAAAATATAAAAATGCAGTAAATGAAGCAGGCAGAAAGGAATACAAACGGCTCAAAAATTAGATCGACAGGAAGTGCAAAATGGCTAGGCAGGGATGGCTAGAGGACAAATGTAAGGATGTAGAGGCTTATCTCACAAGGAGTAAGATAGATACTGCCTACAGAAAAATTAAAGAGACCTTTGGAGATAAGAGAACCACTTGTATGAATATCAAGAGCTCAGATGAAATCCCAGTTCTAAGCAAAGAAGGGAAAAGCAGAAAGATGGAAGGAGTATATAGAGGGTCTATACAAGGGCGATGTACTTGAGGACAATATTATAGAAATGGAAGAGGATGTAGATGAAGATGAAATGGGAGATATGATATTGCGTGAAGAGTTTGACAGAGCACTGAAAGACTTGAACCGAAACAAGGCTCCGGGAGCAGACAACATTCCATTAGAACTATGGACAGCCTTGGGAGAGCCAGTCCTGACAAAACTCTACCATCTGGTGAGGAAGATGTATGAGAAAAGCGAAGTACCCTCAGACTTCAAGAAGAATATAATAATTCCAATCCCAAAGAAAGAAGATGTTGACAGATGTGAAAATTACCGAACTATCAGTTTAATAAGTCACAGCTGCAAAATACTAGCACGAATTCTTTACAGAGGAATGGAAAAACTGGTAAAAGCCGACCTCGGGTAAGATCAGTTTGGATTCCGTAGAAATATTGGAACACGTGAGGCAATACTGACATTACGACTTATCTTAGAAGAAAGATTAAGGAAAGGCAAACTTACATTTCTAGCATTTGTAGACTTAGAGAAAGCTTTTGACAATGTTGACTGGAATACTCTCTTCCAAATGCTAAAGGTGGCAGGGGTGAAATACAGGGAGCGAAAGGCTATTTACAATCTGTACAGAAACCAGATGGCTGTTATAAGAGTCGAGGGGCATGAAAGGGAAGCAGTGGTTGGGAAGAGAGTGAGACAGGGTTGTAGCCTCTCCCCAATGTTATTCAACCTGTATATTGAGCAAGCAGTAAAGGAAACAAAAGAAAAATTCGGAGTAGGTATTAATATCCATGGAGAAGAAATAAAAACTTTGAGGTTCCCCGATGACATTGTAATTCTGTCAGAGACAGCAAAGGACTTGGAAGAGCAGTTGAATGGAATGGACAGTGTCTTTAAAGGAACATATAAGATGAACATCAACAAAAGCAAAACGAGGATCATCGAATGTAGTCGAATTAAGTTGGGTGATGCTGAGGGAATTAGATTAGGAAACGAGACGCTTAAAGTAGTAAAGGAGTTTTGCTATTTGGGGAGCAAAATAACTAATGATGGTCGAAGTAGAGAAGATACAAAATAGAGACTGGCAATGACAAGGAAAGCTTTTCTGAAGAAGAGAAATTTGTTAACATCGAGTATAGATTTAAGTGTCAGGAAGTCTTTTATGAAAGTATTTGTATGGAGTGTAGCCATGTATGGAAGTGAAACGTGGACGATAAATACACTCCTGGAAATGGAAAAAAGAACACATTGACACCGGTGTGTCAAATCCACCATACTTGCTCCGGACACTGTGAGAGGGCTGTACAAGCAATGATCACACGCACAGCACAGCGGACACACCAGGAACCGCGGTGTTGGCCGCCGAATGGCGCTAGCTGCGCAGCATTTGTGCACCGCCGCCGTCAGTGTCAGCCAGTTTGCCGTGGCATACGGAGCTCCATCGCAGTCTTTAACACTGGTAGCATGCCGCGACAGTGTGGACGTGAACCGTATGTGCAGTTGACGGACTTTGAGTGAGGGCGTATAGTGGGCATGCGGGAGGCCGGGTGGACCTACCGCCGAATTGCTCAATACGTGGGGCGTGAGGTCTCCACAGTACATCGATGTTGTCGCCAGTGGTCGGCGGAAGGTGCACGTGCCCGTCGACCTGGGACCGGCCCGCAGCGACGCACGGATGCACGCCAATACCGTAGGATCCTACGCAGTGCCGTAGGGGACCGCACCGCCACTTCCCAGCAAATTAGGGACACTGTTGCTCCTGGGGTATCGCCGAGGACCATTCGCAACCGTCTCCATGACGCTGGGCTACGGTCCCGCACACCGTTAGGCAGTCTTCCGCTCACGCCCCAACATCGTGCAGCCCGCCTCCAGTGGTGTCGCGACAGGCGTGAATGGAGGGACGAATGGAGACGTGTCGTCTTCAGCGATGAGAGTCGCTTCTGCCTTGGTGCCAATGATGGTCGTATGCGTGTTTGGCGCCGTGCAGGTGAGCGCCACAATCAGGACTGCATACGACCGAGGCACACAGGGCCAATACCCGGCATCATGGTGTGGGGAGCGATCTCCTACACTGGCCGTACACCTCTGGTGATCGTCGAGGGGACACTGAATAGTGCGCGGTACATCCAAACCGTCATCGAACCCATCGTTACCATTCCTAGACCGGCAAGGGAACTTGCTGTTCCAACAGGACAATGCACGTCCGCATGTATCCCGTGCCACCCAACATGCTCTAGAAGGTGTAAGTCAACTACCCTGGCCAGCGAGATCTCCGGATATGTCCCCCATTGAGCATGTTTGGGACTGGATGAAGCGTCGTCTCACGCAGTCTGCACGTCCAGCACGAACGCTGTTCCAACTGAGGCGCCAGGTGGAAATGGCATGGCAAGCCGTTCCACAGGACTACATCCAGCATCTCTACGATCGTCTCCATGGGAGAATAGCAGCCTGCATTGCTGCGAAAGGTGGATATACACTGTACTAGTGCCGACATTGTGCATGCTCTGTTGCCTGTGTCTATATGCCTGTGGTTCTGTCAGTGTGATCATGTGATGTATCTGACCCCAGGAATGTGTCAATAAAGTTTCCCCTTCCTGGGACAATGAATTCACGGTGTTCTTATTTCAATTTCCAGGAGTGTAGTTTGGACAAGAAGAGAACAGAAACTTTCAAAATGTGGTGCTACAGAAGAATGCTGAAAATTAGATGGGTATATCACATAACTTATGAGGAGGTATTGAATAAAATTGGGGAGAAGAGAAATTTGTGGCACGACTTGACTAGAAGTAGGGATCGGTTGGAGGGTCGTGTTCTGAGGCATCAAGGGATCTCAAATTTAGCATTGGATGGCAGCGTGGAGAATAAAAATCATAGAGGGAGACCAAGAGATGAATACACTAAGCAGATTCAGAAGGATGTAGGTTGCAGTAGGTACTGGGAGATGAAGAAACTTGCACAGGATAGGGTAGCATGGAGAGCTGCATCAAACCAGTCTCAGGACTGAAGACCACAACAACAACAACAACAACAACAACAACAATTGCATTAACAAATTGTTTCATGTTACTCCACAGAAAAAAATCTTAAACATCGAGGGCAACAGAACTTGCAGGCTACAGAGCTGGTCTACCCTTGCCTATCCATTTTCCACTACTGATATTGCCCTGTGCATCTGCAACAGTGTGACTGAAACAGTGCTCGTAATTAATGATCTGTAAGGTTCTTGTAATTACAACAATAACATTCTGACATTTTGTGGAGCAACTGGGATCGTTTATCAACAGGTCGACTTTTGTTGCCAACATCACATAAAATCAGCTTTCAATGATGACTCAAAAAGAATATTCTACACTACCAGAAATAAAATGCAACACCATCAAGGACAAGTCATGTGACAGGTAGTTCAACATCGCTGAAGTATTGTGCAACAAATTTAAACCAAATGAAACACACAAATCCCAATAAAGGCTGTCCAGTCGCACTATTCAGTGTACTACCCCCCCCCCCCCTTTCTGTTCGCAACCCGAGCGTGTATTCCCACATGAAAATGACCATAAACATGCCAAATGGCATCCTGCAATGGTATTCGCTGTGTACCTAGCGCCTTTTGTTCTAAATCGGCAATGGATAATGATTAAGTTCTCATTTCACCAAGTCCCATACCTGTTCAACTGGCGAGAGATCTGGTGATGTTGTTGACCAGGCCCGCTATTTTACACCAATGAAGAGCTTGTGCACCGCAGCAGCCGTATGTACACAGGCGTCGTCCTTTTGAAAAAGCACATCTCCTTCCTTTCGAATAAATGGTAGTAGCACGGGGATAACAGCCTGTCCACTGTGGCGGACACTGGTTGATTACCCTACCCGACAGGAACACCAACTGTAAACGCGATTTGTAGCTTATAGCCTCCCCCCTCGCCACGTCATGAATCATCGGATGAAACCTGTATATTGTGGGCAGCTCTTCAGGTATACAGGGTGTTACAAAAAGGTACGGCCAAACTTTCAGGAAACATTCCTCACACACAACTAAAGAAAAGATGTTATGTGGACATGTGTCCGGAAACGCTTAATTTCCATGTTATAACACATTTTAGTTTCGTCAGTCTGTACTGTACTTCCACGACTCATCGCCAATTGGCCCAATTGAAGGAAGGTAATGTTGACTTCGGTGCTTGAGTTGACATGCGACTCATTGCTCTACAGTACTAGCATCAAGCAATCAGTACGTAGCGTCAACAGGTTAGTGTTCATCACGAACGTGGTTTTGCAGTCAGTGCAATGTTTACAAATGCGGAGTTGGCAGATGCCCATTTGATCTATGGATTAGCACGGGGCAATAGCCGTGGCGCGGTGCGTTTGTATCGAGACAGATTTCCAGAACGAAGGTGTCCCGACAGGAAGACGTTCGAAGCAATTGATCGGCGTCTTAGGGAGCACAGAACATTCCAGCCTATGACTCGCGACTGGGGAAGACCTAGAACGACGAAGAAAGCTGAAATGCACGAGGCAATTCTTCGTGCAGTTGACGATAACCCTAATGTCAGCGTCAGACAAGCTGCTGCTGTACAAGGTAACGTTGACCACGTCACTGTATGGAGAGTGCTACGGGAGAACCAGTTGTTTCCGTACCATGTACAGCGTGTGCAGGCACTATCAACAGCTGATTAGTCTCCTCGGGTACACTTCTGGGAATGGTTCATCCAACAATGTGTCAATCCTTATTTCAGCGCAAATGTTCTCTTTACGGATGAGGCTTCATTCCAACGTGATCAAATTGTAAATTTTCACAATAAAGATGTATGGGCTGACGAGAATCCGCACGCAATTGTACAATCACGTCATCAACACAGATTTTCTGTGAGCGTTTGGACAGGCATTGTTGGTGATGTCTTGGTTGGCCCCCATGTTCTTCCACCTACGCTCAATGGAGCACGTTATCATGATTTTATACGGGATACTCTACCTGTGGTACTAGAACATGTGCCTTTTCAAGTACGACACAACATGTGGTTCATGCACGATGGAGTTCCTGCACATTTCAGTCGAAGTGTTCGTACGCTTCTCAACAACAGATTCGGTGACCGATGGATTGTTAGAGGCGGACCAATTCCATGGCCTCCACGCTCTCCTGACCTCAACCCTCTTGACTTTCATTTATGGTGGCATTTGAAAGCTCTTGTCCAAGCAACCCCGGTACCAAATGTAGAGACTCTTCGTGCTCGTATTGTGGACGGCTGTGATACAATATGCCATTCTCCAGGGCTGCATCAGCGCATCAGGGATTCCATGCGACGGAGGGTGGATGCATGTATCCTCGCTAATGGAAGATATTTTGAACATTTCCTGTAACAAAGTGTTTGAAGTCACGCTGGTACGTTCTGTTGCTGTGTGTTTCCATTCCATGATTAATGTGATTTGAAGATAAGTAATAAAATGAGCTCTAACATGGAAAGTAAGCGTTTCCGGACACATGTCCATATAACATATTTTCTTTCTTTGTGTTTGAGGAATGTTTCCTGAAAGTTTGGCCGTACCTTTTCGTAACACCCTGTATACATGCACACAGAACCTACTATTATCATCGAAAACAACAGTGCCTCTTTCCTCTTACCACTGCACATTTTCACTACACAAGAGTAGCTATGATTGGCGTTGACGTGGTGTCGGTGGTAGAGTGGTCAGATTAGCACTTGTTCTCAGTCCTGCTGGAAGAATATGGTTCCAAATGGTCCTTGATGACACAGCAGTGAAAATGTGAGCAGATTTCGTACTTGTATGATATTCGATCTACCACCGCCACACGCACAACGCCTCGTTTCTGCCGTACGTCTGTACTGTACGGACGACGAGAATCTGGTCTACAGGTGTAGGAATGTTCCACAGACTACTGTTGAAACCAGTGACACACCAACGATACACTGTGCTCATCATATGCATCACTTCCTCGATACATCCATCCAGCTTCATGCAGACGTCCACAATGCGACCCCATTCGTATGGTAAATCTATTGAGCACTATTATGTACTCGTCGGAGTGTATGGTTGCGTACTAGAATGAAAGTTGTAACGCTCTTCATCCCTAAACTGAGCGGAACTGCTACCTTCAGAGTCAAAGCAGAGAGAGCGTAGACAGGCATCCGGAGTGTCGTTTGATGGCTGGTGACCGTGAGAAACAAATGACTAACACCACAAACCTCCAGTATGCACGTATTATATCGAAGAAGCACTGGTAGCGAAAATTACATCCACCACTAGGATTGGAACCAGCTTACCTCCGAGTCAGGCTCCACCACAGAGGCGTGCGTTAGTAACTCTGGCTACGGAGGTTGGTGGCCAGTGCTTGTACGGATGTTAAAATTATATATTTTGTTCTTTTTTACGTGAGCAATCAATCTCAAAATGTTGGATTTTGGTACCACTTGTCGAAACCACTGCAGTCATCCTTGTCTTACCTATGCATCAATCACAAACGACCTTATGAAATCGCAATTAATATTTAGTCATTCTTTGTGATTTTGTACTGACTGATAAGACTAAAGGAAAGCATTGACGTATTTTGCTTAGTCTCATTGTCAAACTTCCTTTGTCATGCAAGACCGTACCCATGTTGTTACATGTGTACCAGTCATCATCCAACAGGAAAGTTAACTGCTGAATGATAAAGGACCGCAACAAGTGAATTTATAGATAGAAACCTAACATTAGAGACAGTGTTGGATTTAGTTCGACGAGAGGCAGGACGACGGCAAGGTACCTTGGAGCCCCTAAATGGGTTTCTAATGATCCAGTCTATAAACATGTCTAGTACGTCTCAGCGTTAGGAAAGATGTGAAATAGCTGACAAAAAAAACGGTCATCATCAGATGGATTAAGTAAATTTGTGAGACGAGTCACAAACAAGTGGGTTCATTCTTTTGAGTTCCTTGATGCCAGTAAAACAGCCTCAGAGTTCTATTCTTTGTTTTTTTTGGGATCTAGCTTTTATTTTAAACTGTAAATGACAGTGAACAACGAATTCATTTAAATACTTCAAAAATTTTGTGATTGATTATTGTTTCACACCTTATCTTACGATTTTGCTATGGCGCAGTCGTCACCTATTAACAAAGTCTCTGTTCATCAATGGTGGACGCGGAAAACGGCTGCTCAAATATTTACCAAGGAAAGTCGCCAAACAGCCGTAACTTTTCCAAAGTTATTAATTTAACTTTGACAACCTGTTTCGGCGTTTCAGTATTCCATCTTCAGGCACCATATACAGTGGTGAACCAAAGCATTATGACCATCTGCTTAATAGCTTGTTTGTCTGTCTTTGGTACGAAATACATCACTGATTCTGCGTGTCAGGGATCCGACAGTTTGTTGGTAGATTTGTGGAGGTATTGGGATTAGACGTCTACGCACAGGCCACGTAATTCGCGTAAATAACGGGCCGCTGATTTGAGTATGGCACCCCATAGCGACCCGGATGGGTTCCATAGGATTTATATCAGGCGAATTTGGTCGCCGAGACATCAAAGTAAGTTCACTATAATGCTCCTCAAACCACTGTTGCATGGTTCTCGCTTCAATATACGGATAATTACAATGCTTAAAGATGACATCGCCGTCGCGGAAGACATGAAGCATGAAGGGATGCAAGTGGTTCGCAGCTGTCAGTGCATCTTAGATTACTACCACAGGTCCTGTGCAAGCGTAGGAAAATGTCTCCCTTAGCATAATACTGCTCACACCAGCCTACGTCGGTGGCGCGCTGCAAGCTTCGGGCCGCCGTTCACCTCGATGACTGCGTTTGTGGAGACGACCTACGACCTATTGTAGCAAAAATGTGATTCACCCGAAGAGCTAACACGTTTGCGTTGAGCGCCGGCTGAATCCCGATGGTCCCATGACCATTGCTATCGTCATTAGGGATGTCATTGGGTCAGCATGTGAACACGTTGGGGTGGTCTGATGCGGAGCTCCATGTTCAACAATGTACGATCAACGGTGTGCTCCAAACTCTTGTGCGTCTACCAGAATGTGCTCTTTCCACAGAGATGCCACCGATCGCCAGCCTCAGAGCCTCACGTTCTGTGAAGAGTCGTGGACGTCCAACGATTTAGCACCTAGCGGTAGTTTCACTGTCCTAACTCTTTTCGTAGTTGCTCACGGCAGTAGCACGAGAACATTCGACGAACTTCACCGTTTTCGAGATACTCGTTCACAGGCTCTGTGTAATATTAAACTTCTCTTTGTCAAAGTTTCTTATCTCAATGGCTTTACCCAATTGTAGACCTAGGGTGATCCCCCGTCCATATCTGCTCCTCGTACATACTTTTGTTACTGCGTCACGTGCCCGCAACACCACCAGGCGTATCCAACGTCGTGGTGGGCAGTGGTAATGTTTTGGCTTATCAGTGTACATGAAGTGCATATAGGGCCTGAAGATGGCGTATTAAAATGCCGGTATTGGATGTAAAAATAAAATATAATGACTTCTCGAAACGTACGGTTGTTAGCCTACTTTCCTTGGTAAACACTGACAAAGCCGTTTTAAGTAAGATACTTACATTTCTTTGAAAACAATCTTTAGGAGAATATGTGACTTTACTAGAAGCACATCATTTACAATGAGAGACGAGCCTGACGGATGGATGGATGAAATTTCTTCAGAAGGAGATAGGAGAAGAACAAGAAGTGCCCCAGGGCTCTATTTTAGGTCCCTTGTTGTTCCTATTATATAGTAATGACCTTCCATATGCAGTGTCACAAAATGCAAATTTTGTCTTATTTGCGTATGATAAAAGTATTGGTATAAAAAACGGTACCCATGATCTCTCTGAGCAATCAGCTAATGAAATATTTGTATCAATGTGTGGTTCACAGCAAATGGATTGTCACTCAATTTTGACAAGACCCCGTACATACAGTTTAGTACCTCACAATGAATACCTGACCCTATAAGTATAATGTATTCAAACAATGAAATTAAACTGTAGACAGTGTCAAATTTTTAGGGCTACAAACTGACCACAACCTAAGTTGGAAAACTCGCACTCTAACGTCATGAAACGCCTTAGTTTAGCTACATTTGCAATACGCATGATGAAGAAGTTAGTTTATTCGGCCTACTTCCATTCATTAATGAGTTATGGAATCATCTTTTGGGGAAACTCCTCTCACAAAGAGAACATTTTCAAAATTCAGAAACGAACCGTTAGAATTATATCTGGTGTCAGTCCTAGCTCATCATTCAGAGACCTCTTCAAGAAACTTCTAACAACAACTTCTCGGTACATATACTCATTGATGTCCTTTATCACTTCCAACATGTCTCTTTTTACACAAAATAGTGCAAAACATGATTACAATACCAGAAATGCATGGGTACTCATACATTGAATAACTTACCAGAGCATATCAAAGGTCTTGTAAGCGATAAAGATAGGTTTCAGAGTGTATTAAAGGACTTCCTGCTGGCCAACTCCTTCCACTCCATCGATGAATATCTTCACAAGGAGTATAGCTCATAACTCTGTCTGCATTATAACCGTACAATATCCATGTATCTGAGTATAAAAAAAAGAGAGAGAGAGAGACTTTGACTCTTTCCACATCCCAGAGACTCGTCTCCAAGGGATCCATGGAAAACGATAAATGTAATGTAAAAAAAAAAACTGAGAAAATGTCGGTAATAGGTGCGATTGGAGAGGTGGTCTATATTCCGGATTGAATCGGTGTTCTTGCTTTGGAGTTAAGCTTGCAGTAGAAGAGACGTGTTTCACTGTATCTAAGATGAGCAAATGCTCATACCTCTTAAGATACGCATCTTAGAGTCTATATTTATTAGACATTTATTTCCTGTTTTGGTCGGTGGGGTTCTGGTTCACCCTGGATATGTTGCAAAGGCCAACAGAGTCAAGGTATAAGTCGTAAAAAATTGACACAAGTGTTTTGGTCACTCTAGCAAAGACTCAGTCAGCTTTCTGTTGACGTTACAGAACAGCATCACATCAGATGGATGTAAACACAAAAGCTAAAACTGCAGCAATAGAAAAATGGTGAGAAGATGGTTCCCTGACACAAATTAATTTGTTTTCTAAGTGGAAGAAATACAACTTACAGAGACTACTTCCAATAACGAAACCTTGATAAATGTACCCTAGCACTTTACAACCGTACAGGTCTTTGTCACTGGACTAGCCTTTATTCTATTTTCCTCTTGTCTTTTCCCGTGTCTCTAAGGCGCTGCAATTATTATACATCGGTTTTGGAGTGTTAATGACATCTATTGGCCATATGCCCTTCCTGACGCCATCACGTTCCTCGTAAGGAATCTGTGTACCTTACTTGTGTATGTCTAGTGTAGATCGCAAGTGGAAATGTAATAAAATTTTCCATGTGTTTGCCACAGGAGTGGGAAGTGGATACCAGTCAGGTACTCACGTAACTGGATGTGGAAAACCGTCTAAAAACCACATACAGGCAGGCTGGCTCACCGCCTTCGTCGTTAATTCGCCAGGCGGATTCCACCTGAGGCTAGCTCACCTCCCCCTGTTTCAGAAACGGGAGCTTAAGCGCTCTCGGCTGTCCTATGTCGCTGGGCGACGTGTGCCAGAATTCTTACTAAATAATTTGAGAAACCTTACTTTACACGAGCATGAAGTCTGAACCTAGCTTTTCCGGAGAAGTGAGTGAGTGTAGCACGGTTATTATAAAAAAAAAACATAATTCCCTTCGCTGGTTTACGGTAAGTAACTTAGAAGTGCCCCTTGGAAGCGTGCTGGGGACTTCATTGCTCATGATCTTTATTAATTACTGCCAGACAATGTTAATAATAAACTCAATCTATTTGCAAATAATACAGTTGTATATAACGAAGTACTATCAGGAAAAGTAGCACAAACAACCAGTAAGATTTTCATAAGGATTCAAAGTAGTGCCAAGATTCACAGTTAACTACAATTATTCAGAAAGGTGTAACTGTGCTCTTCATAGAATTCAGAAACGTATTATCCAATGACTGTAATATCAATAAGTCACAACTTGTATCAATCAACTCATATAAATACCTATGTAGAATAATTTGCACGAATATGAAATGGAAATAACACATGTGCACAACTGCAGTTTAAGCAGGTGGCAGACTTCGGTGCGTTGCGTGTATAATGGGTAAATACCCTCAGTCAACAAAGGAAATTTCTTGCTTAATACTCATGTGAATCATCCTAAAGCACTGCTTAAGAATTTGTGAACTAGTACCAAACAGGAGTAACGGAGGATATAGAACGTATGCAGATAATGGCAGCACGATGGCCACAGGTTTGTGGGAGAGTAGTTAGCGAATCTGTTGTTAAGTCCATTGTTTGCTGAAGGACGCATTGACGACGAAGATAAAATTGTTTCTTCTCTTTCTCTATAACGAAGGTGAAAAATCAATAGACGTTACACTGAGTATTTATCGCATACTGAATTTCCAATAAGTACAGTAATCCCTAAAATAGGTTTGTCCCTCTATTTCAAAGGTTTCTTTTTTATTCAGTTCATACCAAGGATTTAGTTTGCAAGTGGGTGCAGGGGAGAGATTGTCGTGTAAAATTCTTAATTGGCGGACTTAGCTTCAACGTTGTGGTTTAAACTGAAAATCTCCCCATACTCTCTTTTGGAATGAACCTGTGACACTGTTGATCATGATTCGCCCGTCGTTTGTTTAAATCGACATCTCCGACGATTTATTTCTTTGGTTCTTCTCCTCTCCGTCCCTCACTGCCATCGCCAACACAAACACGCACGCACTCATAGGTCACCTCCACCTGTCAGTTATAGTTAAGATACCTATCGCGCAAAGTGTCAACGATGTATCGACCAGAACGCTTGCGCAACGAGAAGCTAATTGAAAACTAGAACTGCAGTTGCGATTTAAATTAATGTAATGAAATACCTCGAATTAGCCGTATACTTGTGCGTGGATCCAAATTCCAGTCCGACGAAGAGAAGGGAAACGATACGTAAAGCCACACATTTCGTAAAATCATCAGATAGGCAACTTGCAACTGAAATTGTCAACCATGAACTAGGTTAGTCACCTAGTAATATATATGTTAGCTTGTTACGTCATTCTTATGATGTCAACGATGCCATCGTTAGAATTACACAATGTCTTTGGGATCAAATTATCGTTTATAGAATTTCAGCTAACACTACAGGACCGTTTCAAATCGTGATTAAACTTATCAAAACAGGATTCGGGAGTTCTCACAGTCAGGCGGTTCCGTTCACATGGAGTTGATGTTCATGATGTATTTATTGAGCGTAGTTTGCATCATGATACAACGGCTACAAACACACTAAAATGAAAATCAGTACGAAAATGCCAAAGTAATAATTGGACAAAATGTGGGTGTTTTTGCGTTTGATTAGTAAATTACAACTCTGGAAACAGATTTTTCAAGGCTAGTTGGCTAGTTGTCTTGCTATTTATAGATGACTTTATCGATGTTTCACTAATTTTGGGTTGGTGCATAAGTTCGTAGCGTTTTTGTTTTGCGTATTTCTGTTCGGGATACGATGGGTATTTATTTATTTGTATTTATTTATAGTGCGGTAGGCGCTAGAAAATAGAATGCCAAGTGGAGAAATCGGACGATTTCCGACGTATTCTTCTGTTTGAGTTCAATGGGAGGAGGGAAGGAGGGGGGGGGGGGGGTTGACAGCAGCGGAGGCAGCCAGAAACATCTGCGCCATTTGTGGGGATAATGGCATTTGGCATTGGACAGATCACGATAAAGGTTTCCTCGCTTTATGGAGGATCGTTTTGACATTAGTGACTCTCCACATTCAGGATGACCTTCGGGGTCTGATAAAGATCGTTTAATCGCGTTAATCCACAATGATCCACGTCAGTATACTCGAGAACTGGCAATTGTGGTGAACCGTGATCATTCCACCGTTGTGTGACATTTTCGTACAGTGCACAAGGTTCAAAAATCGAGTGTATGGGTACAGCATGCTGTAGGCCAAAATCAAAAAATTCAGCGGGAGGTCATATGTACCTCTCTGCTTCCTGGCCATCAGTTGGCTCGTGCACAACACCGCCCGTTCCTATTTTGTATCGTTACTCTTGACGAGATATGGTGTCCTTATACTAGCATAAGGAAGAGAAAGGAATTGATGAGCCCAAACAATTCCTGTTCCTTACGAGGATAACGGAATGTAGTCGAATTAAGTCGAGTGATGCTGCGGGAATTAGATTAGGAAATGAGACACTTAAAGTAGTAAAGGAGTTTTGATATTTGGGGAGCAAAATAACTGATAATGGTCGAGAGGATATAAAATATAGACTGGCAATGGCAAGGAAAGCATTTCTGAAGAAGAGAAATTTCTTAACATCGAGTATTGATTTAAGTGTCAGAAAGTCGTTTCTGAAAGTATTTGTATGGAGTGTAGCCATGTACGGAAGTGAAACATAGACGATAAGTAGTTTAGACAAGAAGAGAATAGAAGCTTTCGAAATGTGGTGCTCCAATGAATGCTGAAGACTAGATGGGTAGATCACATAACTAATGAGAAGGTATTGAATAGAATTGGGGACAAGAGGAGTTTGTGGCACAACTTGACTAGAAGAAGGGATCGGTTGGTAGGACATGTTCTGAGGCATCAAGGGATCACCAGCTTAGTATTGGAGGGCAGCATGGAGGGGAAAAATCGTATAGGGAGAATAAGAGATGAATACACTAAGCAGATTCAGAAGGATGTAGGCTGCAGTAGGTACTGGGAGATGAAGAGGCTTGCACTGGATAGAGTAGCATGGAGAGCTGCATTAAACCAGCCTCAGGAATGAAGAACACAACAACAACAACATTTATATAAATTATATGCCCTCTAGTATTACGGATAACTCTAAAATATTTCTGTTTGCTAATGCTTGGTAGTAAAGGATGTTGTGTGCAACATTGGCTCGGTTTCAAATAGTACAGTACATGACCTAAGTTCATGGCTTGTAGGAAATAGACTAACGCTAAATCACAGTAAGACTCAGTTTTTACAGTTTCTAACACACAATTCAACAAAACCTGACGCTTTAATTTCTCAGGACTGGCATATGATTATTGAAACTGATCAGTTCTAATTTCTAGGTGTTCAGATAGATAGTAAGCTGTTGTGGAAAGCCCACGTTCAGTATCTTGTTCAAAGAATTAATACTGCCATTTCTACTATTCGGACGGTATCAGAAGTGTGTGATCGTTCACGAAAATTAGTCTACTTTGTTTATTTTCTTTCGCTTATGTCGTATGGTATTATATTTTGGGGTAACTCTTCCCACTATAAAAGGATATTTTTGGCTCAGAAACGGGCGGTTCGGGCAATAAGTGGCGTAAGTACACGAACCTCTTATCGACCCCTGTTCACGAGTCTGGGTATTTTGACATTGGCCTCTCAGTATGTATATTCCTTATTGTCGTTTCTTGTTACCAATATTAGTTTATACCAAAGAATAGACAGCTTTCGCTCGGTTAATACTCGGCAGAAATCAAACCTGCATTTGGATAGGACTTCCTTAATTCTTGTGCAAAAACGTGTGCAGTATACTGCTGCATCCATTTTCAATAAGGTACCACTCTAATTCAAAAATCTTAGCAGTAATACACGCGCTCTCAAATCGAAAATGAAGAGTTTGCTCATGGGTCACTCCTTCTATTCTGACGAGTGGTTCCTTGAAAAATTAAACTGATCCTTATTTTATTGTTGATTGCGTTTACTCAAACTTATGGACTGACTTTTTTAGGGTTCATGAACATTTCATCTTTACCTGGTATCACTTTTATGTTGTAATTTTATGTACTGACACGTTCCGTGACCTTGCAGATTGCTCCTCAGTTTCGTCCTACGGAACTTGACGTGTAAATAAATTTAAACAAAAGTAGCAACTATCCCTACGAAGATTTGCGCTCATCCACAAAAGATAGAATTATGCATGTGGTGGAACAGTGACGGTGTGGTGTACTACGCATTGCTTCCCCGAGGTGTAATCATCACTGCTGAAATGTATGGTCAACAACTGAGGCGTCTTGCGGACGCAGTCCAAGAGCATCGACCAGGAAAACTGCGTGAAGTGATGCTAATCGACGATAACGCCCGCCCGCATTCTGCTAGGATAGCAGAAACACTACACAGAAGTTTGGTTGGGATGCCATTCCGCGTTCACCTTATTCATCTGATCTTGCGCCCTCAGATTTTCACATTTTCCGCTCGCAATCGAATAACCTTCAAGGAACGTTCTTTCCCGATGAAAATGCGTTCCGAACATGGCTCGATGAGTTTTTAGGCTCAAAACCACGTGATTTCTACAGTCACAGAATCGAAAAGTTACCCCAGCGTTGGCAAACCGTTGAAGATAGTTAAGTAATATACACAGGGCGGGGGTGTAAAATTGTCCGGGACGAGTGGATACGATTGGACGTGCGAGTATGTATATAACTACAGCCCGTGACGCGGGCACCACGTGTAAGCACGCCCGTCACGCGATCCACACCGGTTCAGAGCGTAGTGCCGGCTGTGTCAGTGTGAGTGGAACAGTGCAATGGGGACGATGGTGCTCACAGCGGAGCAGCGGGCGTTCGTTGTGGAACGTTATGTGCCAACAAAGTAGTGGTAACTGTGTGCTCAGTTGTTTTTTGTGAGGTCTAATGGTGTCAAAGCGCCGGCAAACAGTCAGAAAATGGCGTCAGATATGATCTACTACGAATAAGTCAAAAAACCTTCCGAAACGTGCTCACACACCAGAAAATGTGGCTGCAGTTCACCAGAAAATACTTCAAGAGTCCAACCAAATCATCCCGACGCCTGTCGCAAGAGACCGGCATATTACGTCGACCATGCGGACGAACATTCCACCTGGACCTACACGCTGGTTACGCATTAAAATCAGCATAAGCTCCTCAGCACCTCTAGGTTTGTGACTGGCTGTTCATTGAGATAAGAATGAATAGGTTATACATGGATCTGTTCTTTATGTCTGTTGAAGCCTTGTTGCATCTGGATGGTTATGTCAACTCACAGAATCACAGGTTCTCGTAAGCTGAGGATCCGCATAATTCTACAAAACACCACTACAAGATCAGAAGGTTGCGGTTTGGTGTGCAGTGTCTAAAAAGTGTTTCAAATGGCTCTGAGCACTATGGGACTTAACATCTGAGGCCATCAGTCCCCTAGAACTACTTAAGCCTAACTAACCTAAGGACATGACACACATCCTTGCCCGAGGCAGGACTCGAACCTGCGACCGTAGCGGTCGCGCGGTTCCAGACTGAAGCACCTAGAATCGCTCGGCCACAGCGGTCGGCGTGCAGTGTCTGTACACCGCATTATTGGTCCCACGTTCTTTCATCAGACGCTGACTTCGGCACGTTACATTGCCAACATTTTGAAACCATTTGTGACAGCATTAACGGAGGACGAAAAGACCTACAGTTACTCACAGGATGGAGAAACTGCCCATACAGCCGGCCGATCCCTGGAGCACATTTACACAATCTTCACTCCTGACAGAGCTGTTAGCAGAGGACTGCCTGCCTGGTCGCAGCCCTAGCTGGTCACCCAGGTCAGCTGGTCTGTCAGTGAGCGATTACTTTGTGTGGGGAGCCTTCACGTCTAATGTGTACCGCTTCAAGAACTGAAGCAGAACATTTAGGATGAGACTGCAGCAGTTCCAGCAGTCCACCATCGATCCGCCTTCAGCAACTTGCTGACCGGGGCCTAAAAGTGCCAAGAGATGAATAGACCTGCTGGTTAGTACTGTATTTCCTTTCCTCTGCTGTGTTTCTTTGTACTCTGGAAAACTTCTTCGTGCCATTTTTATTTGCCTCAACTTACATTATTGATGACTAAAGTCTCTGTTATGTGCATCTATTGTGTTTGTCGAACTTATGGATAAGCGCTACGGACTTATGCACTGACCCGACAGTAACGATTAAAACATCGCCTTTAGATAAAGCAAGCTATCTGTATCGTAATATTTTGTATTTCTACTTTGACAGAAATTCTTCATTTTCTTCAATATGTTTTCTGAAAGAAGGAGTCGAAAAATGATGAAATTAGTTCATGGAAGATATCCCCGGTAAACATAATACGTCACTGCAATAAGACAGGAGTCTGACATTCGACTGCAATACTGGGGAAAATTTGTAAAGAGGAATCCAAATCCAGAAACTTAAATCACACAGAAGCGATAAAGTCAATATACGTAAAAAGACTAATATGAAAAGATACGGATAATTTCAAGTAATTTTAAGCTCTAACAGAAAGTGTCTTAAATTATATGAGAACCAACTACTGTTGGTGAAAATTTTAGTTTTCTTCAACAAAGAGATTTCAGCCTGAAGTAGATCAGAAATAAATAGATCGCTAACGGTGAATCGTAGGATAACAAAAAGAGCGGAGAATTCGACACACTTCTATCACAGTACACCCTTGGAATTTTGAAAGTAGACTCTCCACGATTCATAACTTCCTTGAAACGATTCTCACTGGAATTTGTTGCGAAATTGACTCGGTCTGTCTGACCAATACAAATCATTGACAATTCTCGCAGCTCTTCGTTGAATAATCTCTCTTTCTGTCTGTCATTTCTATGAATCCAATGTATTGAGAGCCTTTAATCACACAACACTACTGAAAAATTAATAGAATGAGAATTTTTAACTGACCTCCTGCATGGAGAATTAGACCGCCTTTTACAACTCCAGACAGTTTGCTCTGGGATCTATTCTGGCCGCCACCAGATGCATGCGTTCGTTTCATTTAAAAGTAATCTCAAAAGAAATTTGTTTGTTACGATCTGCTCCGGTACTCGAACGACGACCTCGTGATCAGTCGATAGAGAGTGGTTTAATCTACTTACGAACATTACATTGTATTCCTTTACAATTATGGACAGCTGCCAGATCGTCTATCAAGGGCTGTTCTTTTGCATTGAAGGCGAGGACGAAGGGATGACTGGGTTTAACGGAACCGATTACAGACAAATGTCCTTACTGAAGAACTGAAGAGTATTGCCAATAAATTCTAGTAAAATTTTCGACTTAGTTAAATATGATTTTTAGCTTATAGAAAGGCCGATAGGTTGCGACTTTCGCGAACCCGCTTCATAGATGCATGTACAAACAACTGGAAATCTGATATAAGAACACTTTATTGAAGCAACAGGATTATTTCTAATATCCTTCCTCGAATTCTTTTCCGTCTTAAAAAGCGTTGTAAATAGCTTATTTCAAGTCCTCAACTGTTTGCCGTTTTGTAGCATATCGTATAGATTAACACAACTCCGAAAAAAGAAATCCATTGGTGTAAAGTCAGGAGACCTAGGTGACATTACTATTGCCCTTAGGCGTCGATTAACACTCCCACCAAGTACCTCAACAAAGTAATTTTTGCACAGCTGGTGCGTAATGAGGTAGGAACCAACCATGTTAAAAGTAAAATGATTTGAAATCGTCACACGTCACTTGTTGTCCCGGAATGACATACGCTGTCAACATTTCCAGGTAGTTCTCTCCTGTTAGTTGCCGAATTACTCCACGACATGAGATACCACCCGAAAAGTTAACACTAGCTCGGGTTAACTGCCTCTGAAAAACAATTCTACGGTTCACTGTATACCAATAGTTACAGATGTCTCAGTTGACTTGAGCTCATAATTTGAAAACTGCTTCATCACTTCAAATTATCTTAGAAAACAATTAATTATCACCTCCTCTTAATTCATCTAAGATTGTCTTACGAAAGTGAAGCCTACGATGAAGATCGTCTTCCGGTAGCCCACGTATGAGATGAATTTAGCCTTCCGTAAAATTCTTCCCCCATAAGTTCTACAGATATCCCGTTCGAGAGGTAGCCTAGGAGTAAACATCTCAGAGCTCTTGATATCCGCTTGTTAAACTTTGTAAGCTTAGTTTCACGACTTATTGATGCCTACGTGCCCTATGACAACCCGCTTCAGATCTACTTTTCTCGAAACGTTTCCGTAAAATGTTCACAGCCTTCCTTGTAGATGGAACAGTGTTGGAATTATTATTCCACTCATTTATTATAAAACTGTAACCACCGCTGTATCACTTTCTTCCTTAGATAACACCTTCACAACAGGTTAGAATCAACAATGAACAATGCCAGAGATATTTGATTTAATAGCAGTGCGCTCTGGTGTTTGTATCAATAATTATCTGAAAAAGGTCAGCCAGTTGTGAGTAGGACTCGCGCACTAAGGGTTTCGCACAAACTTAATAGGCAGTTCATCCATTTTGGAAATCGAGGGTATTGACGATTTTCTCCTCTTTTCGACAATGATACTGGGAAGGTTCAAAAATGGTTCAAATGGCTCTGAGCACTATGGGACTTAACTTCTGAGGTCATCAGTCCCCTAGAACTTAGAACTACTTAAACCTAACTAACCTAAGGACATCACACACATCCATGCCAGAGGCAGGATTCGAACCTGCGACCGTAGCGGTCGCGCGGTTTCAGACTGTAGCGCCTAGAACCGCTCGGCCAATCCGGCCGGCTACTGGGAAGGTATCATTCCCTGGTATCCCAAGACTTTCAAGAATGTTTTAATTTCAACTCTGAAGTCGGATAAGAAATTACGAAAGAAATATTTTTTCCCTCCGATATAATTACGAATTAACAGTTTCGGATTTTTTCTTCTACTTGTAATGCAAAATCTTGCCTCCCCACAAATTTTATGATTCTAAGTCAACAAGAAGTATCCTATAGGTTTTGATGAATGAATTTTCGAGCAACAAAATATATGAAATAAATGGCCGTATCTTTTGACTGAATTGACTTAGAAGTTTAAAATGTTAACACCACTAAAGGACTATAGACTTAATACGTGACGTAATTTTGAACTTGAAATGTGTACTCGTTTGTGAAGAAAATGGTTCTCAACAGTCAGACAGACAGACAGATGGACATCAAAGCCATCCTAAGACTGAGGCACGGAACCCTAAAAACATAGCAATGCAGTCTGATATTTGTCTGCATTTTTATGTATTGATATTTTAAGTACGAATATTATGGAGAAGAGAATTAAAAACCGTTATACCGATTAATGCTCCTTTCATGACGACACTGTACCGGTATCTTTTAAAAATGGCACTGTGAGCTAAAGACGCAGTTAGCTGCCACTTACCTGTATAGCGCGTGTAGAGCCGTGGTGCTGATGTCCTTTTAAAGGGCAGGCGGGCACGCAGGCTCTGAAAACAGCTAAAGGTCTGGTCGCCGTGGATGCAGCCATTAAGAGGCAGCCTCCGTCTTCCTTCCCGCCGCTAGCTTGTCAGCTCGTTTTGGAATATCCGTCTTCCGGATTATGAAGTAACTGTTCTGCTTAATGAGTAACACATCACCTTGCACAACACTCCAGTCCTAGCGAACTATGTCTACGTCCAAGACTGCTTCAGTAGTATAAGACAAACTGTGCTTCTGCCTCTACACTGCTTCTTCTGTTGTTAACCTTCTATTTACTATGGGGACGTGGTGTACCCAGGTCATGTATTTTCTTAATTATTATTCGATTGTCTGGAAGAAACTTTGTATGTTTGTGACTTAAGCTGTTATTACTTACATGTGAAAAATTATATTTAGATATTCATAAGCTGATAAAAATAGCACTGGAACAGTTTCTACCCACTTAGTATTTGGTTAATCGTTATTTTAAGTTTTGCTTGCTTCAAAAACACTGTTGGTAAACAAGAGAATTTTAAAAATAAACGTTACATTCACCTGATTGTTGACAAAAAACACACAACAGCCGCAGAAATTTAGTTAGCAAAAGAAGTTTCCTATGAATAAAGTACGAATGCAATAGAAAAATGTTGTAAGTGGTAATAGACGCTGTAAGCATGTACCATCATACAGCAGCAGTTTAGCTGTTTATTACTTTCAAGAGAATAAGGCAATGTCTTTCGAGTACGCACACATACAACGAAATCTCCTTCTTTGACACCGTGATCTGCTTCTCATGGTTCAGAATTCTCTCTCCACCTTGATCGTAGTTCCTTGTACCTAGCTATGGTTCAATACAACTTCAGTTTCTCGTTTGGCATTGCGTAACATAATGTTTTGCTTCATTTTGATTTAAGAATTTCTATTAATCCTTTATTCCCATAATGTTAGTGTTATGATATCGACCCACTTTTCCCCAGTATCCAAACAAATCAGGTATCCCTTGCAAGGAAGAATATTCACGAGGCCTTACACGGTCGGATAATGGATACATATTTATTTATTTAACCTGGTCTGGTTAGAGCCATCGGGTCTCTCTTACAGTGGACCAGCGTTTCACACATGCAGTAACTTTTTGCATTTTATTTATCTCAGAAAGAACCAGGAAATACCTTTGCTTAGGTAACATGTTTAAGTCATTAACGTTGTAAGATCACAGATTAATGCAAGCGCGAGAAAAGCTATAGTAAATGCGAAATGCTGGTACATTAATAACCGGAGTAATCGCCAAAATATTGAATGCAAACTTGCAGATGTGCATGCACTGTATACAGGTATGGTACGTCAGTTTGAGGATGGAATTCCATGGCTGTTGCACTTGGTTGGTCTATACAGGTGCGGTTAATGCTGTTTGTGGATGACACTGGCAGTGTAGCCCGATGATGTCTCATATGTGCTCGATTTGAGAAAGATCTGGTGATCGAACAGGCCAAGGCAACATGTCGACACTCTGTAGAGATGTTGAATTACAACAGCGGTATATGTGCGAGCGTTGTCCTGTTAGAAAACACCCGCTGGATTGCAGTTCATGAACGGCAGCACAAAAGGTCGAAACACCAGACCGACGTACCAATCTGCAGCAGGGTGCGTGGGGAAAACACGAGCGTTCTCCCGTTGCAGTTCGAAATCGCACCCTAGATCATAACTCCAGGTGTAGGTCCAATGTGTGTAGGCTGCAGACTAGTAGACATGTACGCACCTGTAGCCCTATTCTGTATCGCCCATATCGTTCAGTTCCGTAGGTTAGCCTCGGTAGTGACGCCATTTTCGGTTCAGTAGTTGCAGTTGCTTTCCTGTATGCTGCTGAGGCCAGTTACTGGTCGGTCCATCTACCGATTTTTCGTCTTCTGTACCGAAAGGTGATGAGGTGTCGGTAAGACCGTTCGTTCAGTATAGTGTGCTTCGATTGCACAGTCAGTTTGTTATTTATGAAATATTGAGTGGTTTTTAGTTTTGGACGTAGCGATTTATTGAAGAATCACCAGGATGCATCCAAGTGGAAAGTGACTTCATAAACGATATTATACATGATTTCTGGCAAGAATCATGAAACTGGAAGTGGTGTGAGCGGTACTGTTCAGGAGAAGGTAAGAGAATCAAAGGCAGGCAAGCAGCTAGAAGAAATGCCGCGCCATGTGATTTGGCAACATAATTGGCGGGACGAGACGAACCCTTCTGAAATTCCTGAGATCAACTTTGTGATGAGGTTCTGACTGAGTTGGAAGGCGGCCCGTAGTTTGGCTGCGGAGCTATGGCCGTAGCTGAGGGCCCATCAAAGACCTACAGCCAGCTGTTTGCACCTGGAGGTATATTTGTCCTGAAATGACTAAATCAGTTGAACAATCTTTATCACTCATCCAGTTTTTAACACAAGGGTTATTCTGTGGAGGGCCAGTCAATAATAAAGTGTTTTACTGCATCCCCGTTATATTTCAAATATAGCACACATAATCAACACACACAGTGACAATACACGAATATACACTGAAACGCCAAAGAAACTGATATAGGCATGCGTATTCCAACACAGAGATAAGAAAACAGGCGGGGTACGGCGCTACGGTCGGCAACATCTACATAAGACGACAAGTGTCTGGCGCAGTTCACAGATGCCCGTACGATCATTTCACGAGTGTACCATGAATATCAGGAATCCGGTGAAACATCAAATCTCCGACATCACTGCGGCCCGAAAAATATCCTGCAAGAAAGAGACCAACGACGACTGAGGAGAATCGTTCACCGTGACAGAAGTGCAACCCTTCCGCAAACTGCTGCAGATATCAGTGCTGGGCCATCTACAAGTGTCAGCATGCGAACCCTTCAATGATACATAGTTGATATGGACTTTCGGATCCGAAGGTCCACTTGTGTACCCTTGATGACTGCACAACACAAAGCTTTACACCTCGCCTGGGCCTCTCAACACCGACATCGCCTGGGCCTCTCAACACCGACATTGGACTGTTAAAGACTGGAAACATGTTGCCTATTCGGACGAGTCTCGTTTCAGATTGTATCGAGCGGATGGAAGTGTATGAGTATGGAGACAACCACATGAATCCATGGACCCTGCGTGTCAGCAGGGGACTGCTCAAGCTGGTGGAAGCTCTATAATGGTGTGGTGTATGTGCAGTTTGAATGATAAGGGACCCCTGATATGTCTAGAAACGACTCTGACAGGTGTCCCATATGCAAGCATCATGTCTGATCACCAGTATCCATTCATATCCGTTACACATTCGAACGGACTTGGGCATTGCTGCAGGACAATGAAACACCCCACACATCCTGAAATGCTACAGAGTAGCTCCAGGAACACTCTTCTAAATTTAAACACTTCTGCTGCCCACCAAATTCCTCAGACATGAACATTATTGTGCATATCTGGGATGCCTTGCAAAGTGCTGTTCAGAAAAGATCTCCAACCCCTCGTACTCCTACGGATTTATAGACAGCCGTGCTGGATTTCTGGCGTCGATTCCCTCCAGCACTACTTCAGACATTAGTCGAATCCATGTCACATCGTGCTGCAGCACTTCTGCGTGCTCGTGGGGGCCCTACACGATATTAGGCAGGTATACCAGTCTCTTTGGCTCTTCACTGTATTTCACTGTCACTGGGACGCGAACACACTAACCTCATTTTCTTCCACTATTTTCACTGTTATCTTATGTGGCACTACTATTCACTGTAAGCACATTTTATGGAAATAATAAAGAGAATAGCTGGTCTGGTAGTTGTGTTGGCTGGCCGCTTCGGCTATGGGACGCTGTTCACACTGCGGTGAGCCGAGCCGGGAGTGCAGTCATTGGGTGAGCATGCCCACAGCTGTAGTCACTAGTCACTTGTCTTTGGTTGGCTGGCGAGAGGAGAGATGGCAACACGGCACAGGACCACTTCAGTAACTCGGGAGCTGTACCGACTCGCTGCCGAATGGCTTACGGAATTGTACAGAGGCTGGTTTGTGGTAACCTTACACCTTGGGGTGCGCTCACCTGCCGAACTGATCAGCAGCGCGAGCGAACGATACAGAATAGAATTGCTGGCCCTCATTAGCACTGAGGCAGAGCCGGCTTTCATCAGAAAACACGCCAGACCTCCACTCCACACTCCAAGTAGGTCTCACTTGACGTGACTGAACTCGCAAATGGGGGCGCCTTGGGGTCAGTGGAATCCATGCTACAGGGAATCTGACGGGATACTGTTCCTAAAGTAAGAAATTTCATTGAGTCACTGTGGTGCCAACTGCTGCTCAAAATATTGCAGCAGACATAGTACACTTCGCCACAACCATAAGCCAAACAAGACTGTCTTCCCTCTCAGTAGTGCCACATGGTCATCCAGAGCCTGGTATTCTTGCGACCACATATTGCAGAAAGAACATTCAGCTTCTTGTAGCCCTATCACACGATATCGTTCAAACTTAGTGAGGTGTTGATAATGGTATCTTCATCATTTTAAAGACATTCTTGACTAGCATCAACCCACTACAGCCAATCTCAAAATGTAATTAACGCTCACAATCATTCCATTGCATACTTAAAGGAAACCTGATTTGCATTCTTATAATGGCGCTGCTAGAACCAGTCTTATGCGACTGCCAAAAAATTGGAATAGATGTCATCTTTCAGCTGTGGAAACATGCCTACAAACTTTAGTTTATCTCACACACCTCCTTCTTGGCGTTGGGATTTTTTCCCGTCGTGTAGTTTTAAAATGATTAGTGTCTATAGTGACAATGTGAGTACTGGAATGAGATTTTCACTCTGCAGCGGAGTGTGCGTTGACATGAAACTTCGTGGCAGGTTAAAGCTGTGTACTGGACCGAGGCTCGAACTCGGGACCTTTGCCTTTCGCGGGAAACTGCTCTACAATCTGAGCTACCCGAGCACGACTCACGCCCCGTCCTGACAGCTTTACTTCCGCCAGTACCTCGTCTCCTACTTTCCAAACTTCTGTGAAGCCCCACTGGGCTGTGAGAGCGCGTGATTTCCTGGATGAAACATTCCCGGATCGGTGGATTGGAAGCAACGCTCCAACACCCTGGACACCCCGCTCACCAGACATTACGCCCCATGACTTTTTTTCTGGGGCTATAACAAGGACAGAGTCTTCGTCACATCAGTTGCTGACGTTGACGAACTGAAGGCTAGGATACAAGCTGCTGTGGGTACTGTGACAGAACACATGTTACGAAACACCTGGCTGGAACTGGAATACCGCCTCGACATTCTCCGAGCTACCAAGGGAGCACATGTCGAGGTTTACTAACGTAAGTGGTTTTAAAAAAACTAGTAACGCTAACCTATGTAACCGCATCAAGTGTAAATTATTAAATTGTTATAATCAGTACAAAACTTTGTGATCACCCTGTATATCTGTCACCATTACGTTCCAGTTTGGGGAATTGTGTTGCTTCAGAGAAATTCTGCTCTAGAAGCGTTTTCTACTGTTATTTCCTTTTCTTGTATACTCTTTCCTTACCCATTTATTGGATCTTTTACGATCCAAGAAGTTTGTAACATTCTTTTTTGGAAAATTAAGGATGATATATTCTGATAATTATGACAATGTGAACTGGGAGCTGCTTTTCAGGACCATGTACGGAATATTACTTGACTGGAAGGATACAAGAATAATTAAGCAACTCTATCAGGACCAAAGCGTAAAAAAATATAGAAAAAGTAGAGGAAGAGGCCAGGATTACAGAAGGCGTTAGACAAGGGTGTCCACTATCTGAGTATTTATTTAACATGTTCCATGAGAAAGCTATTCAGATCATGAAGGAGAAGCCAAGTGGAATTAAATTCAATGGTGAAAATATGCATTGTTGTATTTCCCGTCTGACACCCCATGTCCTATTAAACACTCTTCAACTGTTGAAATCGAAAGTGAACAAACGGTAAAACGAAAGTGATGCAGCACGGAAAAATGTGGAACAAATTAAAATCATATCTTCTATGAAAAGAAAACAGAAAAAAAGCAGAAATCTTGTTTCCTTCCACCTTCAATCTATTCTTGACAACGATGAAATACTAATAAGTACTGCCAGCAACGTAATCCTTCAGGCTGATGTTTTGTTTATCCTTACAATCCTGGCGAAAGTACTAAAAAACACTGAGGCAGTCGTTGGCTGTGAGGGCCTAAATGCAGGAGAAGCTTAACGTGACAATGCGCAACTGCTAGCGATTACGAAACGCTTCTCCGACAGTTAACGCATACCATCAGACTGACAGATGAGTTAACCGTAGGAGAAAGTGGACCCCTTCGCTTAGCACTAGCGTACAAGGCCGGGCGTAGCCACCCATCCAGTTTTCGTCGGGACTGTCCCGGAATTTTAAGTACTGTGCAAGATCCCGGCTAAACGGACTCGGGACACACTTTTATTATCCCGTCTTCTCCTGAATTTGGAAATCATGAGAGTGAAAAGAAAGAATGATGTGTGAATTTCCTTCCCCAGACACTATCCATGAGTCAAAATACCAATTTGATTGTTAAATCAGTGATTATTCATTCTGTCGTTAAGTTGCCAGCGCGTTTCGTGTCCAGTTTGAGTATTTTATAATTAGAAAGGATCGGCGTTGGGAAAAGATCTTTCGTCCTTACTCTAATGATGAAGACAGTTCATCAAGTTCGTCTGTTCTGAAAAAGAAACTTAAAAGATATACGGCTTTCAACGTAGGCTGGTTAAAAAACGAGAACTTTTCCACGTGGTTGATAAAAGAAAAAAACTTCACACCAAAGTGTGGTATTTGCCCTGCCACATTTTCTTTAAAATTTGGAGCAAGAAAAGCTATAGTGGATTATCAGAAACACAAAAATACACTCTAGCACAATAGCAGTGTCGTAAAACTAAAACTATTACAACTTTCTTTGTGAAATAACATACGTCTTCGGATGATGACGTGATATGTGTTGACGTTTCATCTGCTCATTACAGTGTAAAACACAGCCTTACTTACAGGTCATTGGATTACCAAATGAAATTATATCGTTCCCTGTTAGCAGACAGTAATATTGCATCGAGTGGAACAATTAAGGCAACGGCTATCTCGTAAAATGTTATTGGCCCATACAGTCTAGATGTAGTCATATGCTAGCTTCATAATGCATTTTATTTTCCTCTGTCTTCATGTGCTTCAAAAGAAGAAAATACAAACCCTTTTCCTTACGCAGTTACGTATTTCGATGTTAACCACGGCATACGTCAAAGATTGATAGATTTTTACGAAGGCTCCAAAGACACCTTCCATGCAATGGACAACATTACAGAATCTTACGGCTTTCATCTGAATCAAGCAAGTGCTGACAATGCTCCAGTCACCATCATCATCATCATCATCATCATCATCAGTGTTCTGCCTAAAGGCAGGTTTTCACTTGGTAGTTCTCCAGCCTGTCCGGTCTTCTGCCATCCTCTTCAGGTTTGCATAATTTCCTTTTCCCTTTATGTCGTCTATCATCTTGTATCTCCTTCTTCCTCTCAGTCTTCTCCCACAAACCAATCCTTCCAAAGCATCTTACAGCAAGCACTCCCTTCTCAATGAATGCCCTAACCAGTTCTTTTTCCTTTCTCTTACAACCTTCAGCAGATATCTTCTCTCACCAACCCTTTCCAATACTCTTTCTTTGCTCACTCTTTCCATCCAGTTTATTCTCTCCATTCTCCTCCACATCCACATCTCAAATGCTTCAATAAATTTTAGAGGAAGAAAAACTATAGTTGATCATCTGAAACACAAAAATACTCCAGTGCTCCAGTAAACTATGGCAAAAGCAATTCGATTTTTGTCTTACAGAAAAACGAAACCCCACCAATTTTGAGAGGTAATTGCAACTGTCATGATAATGTTGTAAAATATGGTCTTAAAGAGATTCATTATGATACAAAGACATTAGTTTTTAAAATCTACACTTAATTTGGTTCCTATGCATCAAATGTTCAGAATTCTCAAAGTTCGTGGAAACAGAGTTTAAGGAAATGTTACGACACGTCAGAACAAGATGGATGTCGCTACTTCTGGCATTTGACAGAACCGTATACTGCTTGCCGACCATCAAATCATATTATATTTCAAAAAAATGGTTCAAATGGCTCTGAGCACTATGGGACTCAACTGCTGTGGTCATAAGTCCCCTACAACTTAGAACTACTTAAACCTAACTAACCTAAGGACATCACACACACCCATGCCCGAGGCAGGATTGGAACCTGCGACAGTAGCGGTCGCGCGGTTCCAGACTGAAGCGCCCGGAACCGCTCGGCCACTCCGGCCGGCTATTTTATTTCAAAAGGCGAGAAAGATTGTCCAAGAATGATTGGGCTTTTTGTGACATCAAATGGGGAGCACGATACTGAAGACGCTGAACATTCACTTCCTGAATACTATCTACGTTTTCTGGAGCTCATTTCGTTCCTGTCTAAAACTACTGTTAGAAAACTTTAACCCAGTTCAGTTACTTCTGTTGACTTATTAAAAATAATAAGGGACCTTAAGAGCAAGCTAGAGTTCAGGAAATAAGATAAATTCTAAGAAAAGTAAGTTAATAAGATCCTGAAGTAAATACCAAAATCAAAGAGGTTAGGTTTTGAAAATAGTGCACAGTCCTTCGTGTTACGTTGCATTGATTATTGTCTCAAAAGTATAACTTTTCAACTTGCTTACAGGTTTTTCTCTTAAAGAACGAAAAGCTTATCGTTTACAGTGACAGTATGTTTTAAAGGCTACGAACAAATTGAGTCTCAGCTTGGCTGACGATTAGCCATGCAATTAATTCTGCAATTTCCGAAATGCGTATGCTGGAATTGATAAAAGTAAAGTAGAAGACCAAATTTGGGTAGATTTCATCAAGCAGCAGATCACAATTGACATTTTCCATTCTCAGCTGTTTACGATTATATTATACACATATTGAAATCCTACTAGTAATTCATTTGCTGAAACAATCTTCATATGATAAAGAACCAGTGTTGAGAATAAACAAATCGGAAGATTCAAATAACAGTGAATTTTGGAAAGTTGTGGTGAATTCTTGAACTTTCTGGGAGAGAGGGGCGACGGTGAAGGGCTATTCAGAGCAGCAAAGAGCAATACAAAATACGCATTCAAAATACAAAATAATGATCATGTTACTGTTAGACAGTTTTTCAGTATTTTTTATCTCTATTTTTTATCTGGAATTTGGAGGGAATTTATTATATTGCTTGTTAATGGTCGTTTAAAAATTCATTTCATGTTAAATAGCAAATCCATACATTACAAATTAGAATGAAAAGGGGAAGACTAAATTTTTATTTTTGCGTTTACAAACCAATAAAACTAAATTTTGATATGTTTGAAAGTCTTTGACGCAAGTTGATTATATTACTTACGATATTTGTAGTAACCGAGTAGCGTTTCTTCATTCCGTATGATCAAAATGTTGTTGGGTGTGGGCAAATGTGCTCTTAAACAGTTGAATCGTTAATTCTGTTCATGCCCGTACTTACGTAGAGATTCGAGAATTTATGCACCGTAAAAGATCTCTTGCAGAACCATTAAAAAAGGCGATGTTCCAGATTAGCAGCAAGTTAACTAGAGCTTTCTGCTAAAAGCAAAACACAATTTCTTTTTGTTCATTATTTTCCGTGCATGTTACGCTGATGATAAATATAGCCCCGTGAGTCCGTTTAATGTTGGACAAATAAAATACAAACAGGAGAGTGATCACTGACAGTTTGTACAAAACTTATACCTCAGCAGAACATCTGATTATTCTTTTTGCACTCTGCCATCTTTATTAGAGGTGGTATTTAATACAGTTTGCCATCTGCAAGTAACATTTTTTTTCGGTGTACTTTCTGTGACGCTGATACTTCGATACTTGTCTCAAATATTTTTTTCCGCTGCACCTGTTATGGTTACGTATTTAGTGCTTCTTCAAGATTTCTATTATACTTTATGTCGATTTCTCTCTAAAGGTATGTTTTGTATCATTTTTCGAACACACAATTGTTACAAATTCCAACCTAAAAAATACGTTTTCTGTTTTGCAATCTGATAGACTTTCGAGAAAACTACAAAAACATTTCTAAAAACGTATATCTCAGAAGGAAACCAACATCATCATAGTAGTCTGGAAGACGTAGTAAGTAAATAATCATAACAAATAATCGAAAAGGTGCCTTATATACCACCATACATTTTGTGGTAAGTTTTCGTTTCAGAGGAAAGATTCTGAAGTAAAAAGGTATTATTAGTCTCGGATGTCAAGCTTTAATCAAATATAATCCGTAATGTAGCAGGAACACATCAATACGAGCAAGTAAAGGTTCAACAAATGGGTATGTGTCTGTGAAACTGTTAATTGTATCCTCATCCGTATTTATTTTGTTTGCCCTATTAGTTACCTCTAGAAACATGCTACAGCAACAAAAAGTTCATGTGGTATCAAACATAAGTCATACTACGGAAATTTAGTTATCATTGTGTAAACCTCCACAGACTTAAATTGTAAGGTGTTCGAAAAGAAAAAAACCTTACGGTGGATAGCTTGCATCAGAAACGTATGAAGTATGTCTTCTTCGTCAGTCACAAGCAGAAACGGAGTCACTGATGGTGGAGTATGAAAGAAACACCAATATGATTTTGATGTAGACGGTAGGCGACAGTTAAACTACAGCTACACCGGAAGCGCCTCGTTTGGCGACTAGGTACCTCGCAACTCGCCAGGCAACAAACAGGTATGGACTTAACGAGACCGGCAGCAATGGGTGTTACGTGATTTGCTTGGTGTGACGTTAGACTATCTGTCGTGTTGTTTTTCCCTGGCGTGTCGTCTAAGACCGTTGATGTTTTCAAAAATATCGGGAATTCGAAACATTGATATTTAAAAAAGTATCATTATCGCGCCTCGATATTTCGGAAAATAGTACCGATGTACCATCAAAAAATATCGACATAACGACCTGTGAAAATATCGGCTGCACACTGTAAATATACTGCCTGTTTCAGAGCTGTATATTTAAGTATTGATTTATCATTAGATATTTTGTACATCAACAGGCTAACAGCCTGCCTGCATGCGGGAAGACGATGGTTCAAACCCGCGTCCGGCCATCCTGATGTAGGTTTTTCATGATTTCCTTAAATCGCCTCACGCAAATGCCGGGATGGTTTCTTTCAAAGTGTACGAGCTATTTCCTACCCCATCCTTCCCTAATCCAATGGGACCGATGAATTCGCGGTTTGGTCCCCTCCCCCAAACCAACCAACCAACCAACCAGCCAACCAGCCTCTCTATCCCTCTTACAGAAAAAAACTGAAAAATAAACGATGGACGTTCACGCTTGGCGATAATCATTTTGCTAATATGGTAATTGCATGTGACACAATTAAAGGCGTCCTATGGGTCCGCTGTTCGATTTCATTGCATATCGATTTGTCCGGACCACTTCATGTCGGCTTCCCTGTTTTTTCATATCTGCCAATTCGAGCAGTCGTAATGACAGAATTGCGTGGTGAAGTCAAACGTTGAAGTTTCTGTTGGTAATGCCGAGAGCCGATTATGTCAGCAGTTTTCCTCTCACATCTGCGCTCATCGCAAACAGTCTTGACATTTAGATTTTCGTTCATCATTTTCAGCAGCTGTTTCTGAGAAAGCCAATGAGAAGAAACAGCACTCTAGTGGCGTTGATTTTTTTTTTTAACGCAACTGGTGTGCTGTTTCTTCACGTCGGAAATCTTGTTATTCCATTCACACCATCAACCCCCAGTACAATTGGACTTCTTCTTTGTGCACTTGCTTCACACAGGCAAAGAGAAAGTCTGGCGTCATTAAAGCTCAAAAATTAGTAAGACTGCATCATGCAGTGAAAGTAAACTTATGTTCTACGACAATTTAAAAAGAACAAACGTTTACCGAAACTCCCGAAAAAAAGATTATATTAATGATCGGCAACTCGATATCGTCGATATACATCGCTATTTTCCGGAATATATATCGTCATACAGCTATATCGATATTTTATCAACAGCCCTAATTTCGAAGATTATACTACCTGACAAACGCTGCTGATTACGTAATTTCGTTTGTTTCTTCTCTACCATGGAGGACAAAGCTTTAATTTCGGCAATTTTCAAAAGGAAATGTCTGTGGAATCGAGCACATGATCTTCACAAATAAAGTAATGATTCTAAAGAAGAAGTTGCAATGAAAACTCGCAGCTCCGTTAAGTTTTAGTTTTATTATTGTTCATGAAAGCAATTACTGAGTAATTAACAATTGTAATTAAATAATAATAATGATAGTGGTTAATTGTATTTTTGATTTTGTAATAAATTTAATGTTGAACAAATTCTATATAATAATAGCGTTCTGAGATACACGTCTCATTTGCCAAGGCAACGAACCACCCCAGTTGAAATAATCAACTAAGATATTCCTCGCATTTATTGGGCTGTTGGTATATTTGTTCAAGTGGCTATGAGCACTATGAGACGTAACTTCTGAGGTCACCAGTCGCCTAGAACTTAGAACTACTTAAACCTAACTAACCTAAGGACATCACACACATCCATGCCCGAGGCAGGATACGAACCTGCAACCTTAGCGGGCACGCGGCTCCAGACTATAGCGCCTAGAACCGCTGGACCACTTCGGCCGGCCGTATATTTGTGCTGAGGTCCTTGTGAACTGAATGTTGGCAAAAAATTTGCATCATTGTCTTCCTGAGTAGTGAATGGTCGTTCATTCTACATCACAAAGTTCTGGATAGTACATAGTGCCCTCTAAACTACACTACTGGCCATTAAAAGTGCTACACCAAGAAGAAATGCAGATGATTAACGGGTATTGATTGGACAAATATATTATACTACAACTGACATGTGATTACATTTTCACGCAATTTGGCTGCACAGATCCTGAGAAATCAGTACCCAGAACAACCACCTCTGGCTGTAATAACGGCCTTGACACGCCTGGGCACTGAGTCAACCAGGGCTTGGGTGGCGTGTACAGGTACAGCTGCCCATGCAGCATCAACACGATACCACAGTTCAAGAGCAGTGACTGGCGTATTGTGACGAGGCAGTTGCTCGGCCACCATTGACCAGACGTTTTCAGTTGGTGGGAGATCTGGAGAATGTGCTGACCATGGCAGCAGTCGAACATTTCCTGTATCCAGAAAGGCCGGTACAGGACCTGCAACTTGCGGTCGTGCATTATCCTGCTGAAATGTAGGGTTTTGCAGGGATCGAATGAAGGGAAGAGCCACGGTTCGTAACACATCTGAAACGTAAAGTCCACTGTTCAAAGAACTGTCAATGCGAACAAGAGGTGACCGAGACGTGTAACCAATGGCACCCCATACCATCACGCCGGGTGATACGTCAGTATGGCGATGACGTATACACTCTTCCAATATGCGTTACCGCGATGTCGCCAAACGCGGATACGACCATCTTGATGCTGTAAACAGAACCTGGATTCATCCGAAAAAATAACGTTTTGCCATTCGTGCACCCAGGTCCGTCGTTGAGTGCACCATCGCAAGCTCACCTGTCTGTGATGCAGCGTCAAGGGTAACCACAGCCATGGTCTCCGAACTGATAGTCCATGCTGCTGTAAACGTCGTCGAACTGTCCGTGCAGATGGCTGTTGTCTTGCAAACGTTCCCATCTGTTGACTCAGGGATCGAGACGTGGCTGCACGATCCGTTACAGACATGCGGATAAGATGCCTGTCATCTCGACTGCTAGTGATACGAGGCCGTTGGGATCCAGTACGGCGTTCCGTATTACCCTCCTGAACCCACCGATTCCATATTCTACTAACAGTCATTGGATCTCGACCAACGCGAGCAGCAATGTCGCGATACGATCGCAATCGCGATAGGCTACAATCCGACCTCGAAATTCTTATGGGAGTACTTAACTCATTTTAAATAGCTTTTTGCAATACTCTCCACGCCGGCCGGAGTGGCCGAGCGGTTCTAGGCGCTACAGTCTGGAGCTGCACGACCTCTACGGTCGCAGGTTCGAATCCTGCATCGGGCATGGATGTGCGTGATGTCCTTACGTTAATTAGATTTAAGTAGTTCTAAGTTCTAGGGGACTGATGACCTCAGAATTTAAGTCCCATAGCTATTTTAAGTCCCAGAGCCATTTTTTGAATACTCTCCACTTTGATGTCATTATGCCGAATGCACACTCAACGCTTCGGCGAGATTCCGAAAGACAATAGTTGTACACACTTTTTCCGTCATCAAAATTTCTAATCTTTATCTCCGAAAGAACAGATACCATGCATTCATATAATTGATGCACCTCGATTGGCAACGGGTCCACCACATTCAGCGCCGATGCACAGTTACGTCCGAATTCCTGCAGGAATCTCTAACAAGGGGAACTCCCCCCCCCCCCCCTCATCATCAAATTTAGTTACAAAATGGCCCAGTGGATAGCCCGTCAAAAACTGAACACAGATAAAGCATGAAATTGGGAAGGGGGTTTACTGAACTGCGAAAAAAGAAGCAAAATAGAAACAACGAACAGCCCAAGCAAATGATATGAAACATCTTTGACTACTCATGGTTGTTTCGTCACAATGTGGAAAATTTGTGGTAAGGTTCCATGGGACCAAACTGCTGCGGTCATCGGCCCCTACGCTTACGCACTACTTAATCTGACTTAAACTAACTTACGCTAAGGACAACACACACACCCATGCCCCGCGTACCACCACAAGGCGCCCTAGACCACGCGGCTACCCCCTCGTGTCATGGTGTTGGACGCCGACACAGGAGATCAGTATTCAAATCTCCCTCGTTCATATTTGTTTTAATCCAATTACGAACTTTTCTTTCTGTCACTGACGTATCTGTTCGCCGCATTCAAATTTCTGTCAGTGACGTGGTGTAACGTCCGTTTGCAACAGCGAGGTGTACGGAAGGGACCTCAAGACGTACGTACATCCTATTTGTTCTACGCAAGTACCACATGTTGTGACTCTTGCGTTCCGTTTTGGAAGTTGTAACTCTTGGATTTGTCTGTTGTAACATACTTCGCACCCGTTTATTTGCTCCTTTTATTTCTGTGTGTGGTCGATGCGGGATCTCGTCTTCTCTCACTACCCATCACTTTAACTTGCGACACTAATATACGCTTTATCACATGACTCATATTCTACAACTGGTGTATAGTATGACAGTTGTCAAGACTATAGAAGGAGAACAGCCACGTCAATGACTTGAGAGAAATTCATAATTTTATGAAAAAAAATATCGCTATGAGGGAGATTTCAACACGGATCTTCCGCTTTATAGTGCAACAATTTGGCCACAGAATCACCACAGTCGATTTTTTGTATTTCACTCTATGTTGCATATCATGAGTTTCGAGCGTTCTTTTTTTTCTTTTTTCATAAATCAGTACACCTTTTTCGTGTTTTCATGCTTGATCTATGCTCAGTTTTTGACGGGCTACGCACGATGTCTTTTTACCACTAAATCTGAGGGGAACGCGATGAGGAGTTTCTCTTGTAAGAAGCGAGCATGGAGGGCATGGACAGGGACTGAGAATAGGTGGGGCTAGGTAGCAGTGTGGGTCGTCCGTGAGGCGCGCCGACGTAGTCTGTGCGAGGGCGATAAACACTTCGTTCGGATAGCGCAGTGGTTAACGCACATGCTAAGCAACCAGGACATCTCGGTCCAGCACACATTTTCACTCGTCGCCCTTGATGCCGCAGGAAGTTCTGATTTAACTGATATCATTAATCTCTTCTCTTTCCTTTTCTTTCTTCCACCTCCTTCAATTTACATAAAATTTACTATTCGCACATCCTACAGCTTTCAGTAAAGTAGAAAAGTATTGTTTGTATTTGTAATACAAAGATAAATTGGGATGTGGGCTTTTTGCCTATACATGTTTCCCACCTATTGCGCCGATGCAACTCGGAAACTCCGTTTCATAAAAAAGTTGTTAGCAATTTTTAACCATCGCTCAGTGGTAGGAACTGGCAAGTGGTCATCCTTCAACGAGTCCCAGAGTATTTGGTATGTCTCCTTTACCATGACAGCCACTGTTAAGCGATCCAGGCGAAAGTGGTAGGCAAGAGACCTGTAACCCTCCCTTATCGACGAACATCTGGAATTAAAAATAATGAAAATATTATTGTTTTACTTTTGTATCAACTGTACAGTTAATTTCTAATACTTTTAAAACAAACTGATGGTATGTTTTTATCTTTTTTCTTTTTTGCGAAAAAAGTCTGTAAGGAAGGTGGAAGAAGTTGCAGTCCTACTTTCTTAAAGAACTGTGAAAAGTCGGCAAAGCACCAAGTGGAGACGGAGCTGATGATGCTGGCACGTACTCTCGGCACTTCTTTGAACAGTTACAATTTTTAAAAAAAACGTAACGACCTCCGAACGCAACAATTCTAGTATTTTAGAAAGTGAAAGCCAGTCAACAACAGTTGAAAGAGCTACACTGTTTCAAGGCGTGCAATAAATAATAAATAAATAAACTGGAGCAAGATATCGAGAGAAGTATAAATGGCGATCTCTTGTTCTTTTGTAGTTTGCTACCGTATATGGCTGAAATTCCACCTTTGTAGAAATTTACCCTGTGAGGCAAAATTCAAAATTTAATTGTTGCAGAACTTCAGTCGGTTCAAAATGGCATTTACCGACCACCTTCTGACACTCTTGTATCAAACAACCATACACTATTTCAGCCAACACAGGAAGAACGACAATCACTTAATTTAAAAATTTCGAGAAAGCTACTTCAATTGTGTTGTTGCAGCCGCTCATACAATTCCTCAAATAAATGCTTCTAATACATAGAAATTTTTAAAATTGCTTACAATGCATGTATGCAGGCATGTTTGACTGTCGTTAGGTGTAAACCACTGAGCATAAAAAAGAATTGCTGGTGACAAAGGCTAAAGCAAAAGACATTAGTGTAAATGGTCATTATGTTGTCATATTTTTCGCTCTCAGCGTGCATTATGAGGGTGAACCAACTCGTTCGACATTACAGTGAGAGAACGCATTTATGATCTATTGAACAAGCAAACAGTTAAACCACCCTAAGCGAAAAACTCGAGGGAATGCTGACTCATAACTTCGAAAACCACCAATATAGCGACTGCTAACCCCTCCTGTCATTTTAATGTATTTTCACAATTCGTGCCTTGAAAACGATGGAGTTTACCTGTCAAAATATCAGATTATTGACGAATTTATCCGGCCGCATTCTCGTGAGTTATAAAAACGTACAAAATGCTAGGAACATCTTAACTTCTCCGTGGGCAATACGTTGACCATTATAGTCTCTAATTCTTCATAGGGAAAAATTCCTACTCAATAAAGGCTAGAATGTTCTCAAGTACGGTATGTGCAATTCACATGTTGACAAAGACGTTAAAAACACCATAATACCATTGTGAAACGAATTTTTTAAAACCACATGTCTTTCAAACCAAAATCAACATCGTAGTACGATCGTCAGTGCTATCTGACTGCGTCCGAGTCATTTGACTGTAAATTTAGGATGACAGATTGAAGGCTTGTGTCTGTCTTCCCCTCCCAAACAGCAGGAGTTCAGCACCGGTCTGGTTAATACTCTGCGGAATATATTGTTTTTCTGCCATAGCACAATACCCACTTTATTCGTGTTTGTACATTGGTGTTTTCTCTATAACAGCTCAATGATAACTGGCATGGCACGTTACAACGACCGACTTCGAAGCAAGAATTGTTCAGTGAGCCAGTCCTTCAAATTAACAGCATTCAGTTCCGAATGTTGGTCACTGCTGTATTTCTTATACCTAAACAAAACTTTACTCTCAGAAATTGAGAACCTTTTCAATGAGAACTTTGAAACAGCGCAATACCATCACTCATCTTCCAACAAGTATACCTGGAATGATTCTGATTCACCCATGTTTCATAAAGGTAACTCGCTGTCGATCTACCACATTGTCTTGTATTGTGCCTCTTTATAAGGGACATGGCCCATGATGCACTTATGTCACTTTCAATTAAAAACTCTCTTCTTAACATATTTGAAACCAATGTCGTTTAAAATTCGTTGCATTGAGGAAGCGCTACCTTTGAACCCAACTTTCTCATCCATAACTGTAGCAAGTTTTTGTGATGTCGGGCATTCGCCACTTATACAGGGTGAGTCACCTAACGTTACCGCTGGATATATTTCGTAAACCACATCAAATACTGACGAACCGATTCCACAGACCGAACGTGAGGAAAGGGGCTAGTGTAATTGCTTAATACAAACCATACAAAAATGCACGGAAGTATGTTTTTTTAATACAAACCTAAGTTTTTTTAAATGGAACCCCGGTACTTTTGTTAGCACATCTGAACATATAAACAAATACGTAATCAGTGCCGTTTGTTGCATTGTAAAATTTTAATTACATCCGGAGATATTGTAACCTAAAGTTGGTGCTTGAAACCTCAGACGTTCAGTTGGGTGTTGTAACAAACACGCGCCCCGGTCGGCGAGCAGCATCTGCAGGGACATGTTTACGAGTGTGGCTGTAGTGCACTGTTGTGGTTTGGTCTAGCTATCGCAGTGTCCGTATGTAGCGCTTGCTGCTATTGTTATTCTGCATTCGTCTCCGCACGCAGACCAACTGTAGTACACCGTGTTACCAGACGTCTGTGATAGTGTAGTGTTGTAGGAACTGTGACCATGGTGTATTACAACTCTGAAAAGGCGGAGATGATACTCATCTATGGCGAGTGTCGACGAAATGCAGCTGGAGCCTGTAGGATGTATGCAGAACCGTACCCAGACAGAGAACATCCAACGTGCCGCACATTGCAAAACATCTACCGCCAACTGTGTGCAACTGGTATGGTCGTAGCACGCAAACAGGTCCGTAACAGGCCCGTCACAGGAGAAGCGGGTGCAGTTGGTGTGTTAGCTGCTGTTGCCATTAACCAACACATGAGCACACGGGACATTGCGAGAGCCGGTGGACTGAGTCAAAGTAGTGTCATGCGCATACTGCATCGTCACCGCTTTCACCCGTTTCATGCGTCGCTACATCAGCAATTACATGGTGATGACTTTAATCATCGAGTGAAATTCTGTCAATGGGCATTAACAGAGAATGCGTTGCAGTTCTACCTGTTTACCGATGAAGCGGGTTTCACAAACCACGAGACAGTGAATCTACGGAAAATGCATTACTGGTCCGTGCACAATCCTCGCTGGCTCAGACAGGTAGAGCGACAGCGACCGTGGACTGTAAATGTATGGTGCGGGATCATTGGCGACCACCTCATCGGTCCTCACTTCATTGCAGGGGCCCAAACAGCTGCAACATACATCGCCTTTCTACAGAATGATTCGCCAACGTTGCTCGAAAATGTCCCACTGGAAACGCGTCGACGTATGTGGTATCAGCATGATGGTGCACCTGCACATTCCGCAATTAACACTAGGCTGACCCTTGACAGGATGTTCGACGGGTGTTTCATAGAACGTGGAGGACGCATCAATTGGCCAGCCCGTTCTCCTGATCTTACACCTCAGGACTTCTTTCTGTTGTTGTTGTTGGTGTTGTCTTCAGTCCTGAGACTGGTTTGATGCAGCTCTCCATGCTACTCTATCCTGTGCAAGTTGCTTCATCTCCCAGTACCTACTGCAACCTACATCCTTCTGAATCTGCTTAGTGTACTGATCTCTCGGTCTCCCTCTACGATTTTTACCCTCCACGCTGCCCTCCAATGCTAAATTTGTGATCCCTTGATGCCTCAAAACATGTCCTACCAACCGATCCCTTCTTCTAGTCAAGTTGTGCCACAAACTTCTCTTCTCCCCAATCCTATTCAATACCTCCTCATTAGTTACGTGATCTATCCACCTTATCTTCAGTATTCTTCTGTAGCACCACATTTCGAAAGCTTCTATTCTCTTCTTGTCCAAACTAGTTATCGTCCATGTTTCACTTCCATACATGGCTACACTCCAAACAAATACTTTCAGAAACGACTTCCTGATACATAAATCTATATTCGATGTTAACAAATTTCTCTTCTTCAGAAACGCTTTCCTTGCCATTGCCAGTCTACATTTTATATCCTCTCTACTTCGACCATCATCAGTTATTTTACTTCCTAAATAGCAAAACTCCTTTACTACTTTAAGTGTCTCATTTCCTAATCTAATTCCCTCAGCATCACCCGATTTAATTTGACTACATTCCATTATCCTCGTTTTGCTTTTGTTAATATTCATCTTATATCCTCCTTTCAAGACACTGTCCATTCCGTTCAACTGCTCTTCCAAGTCCTTTGCCGTCTCTGACAGAATTACAATGTCGTCGGCGAACCTCAAAGTTTTTACTTCGTCTCCATGAATTTTAATACCTACTCCAAATTTTTCTTTTGTTTCCTTTACTGCTTGCTCAATATACAGATTGAATAACATCGGGGAGAGGCTACAACCCTGTCTCACTCCTTTCCCAACCACTGCTTCCCTTTCATGCCCCTCGACTCTTATTACTGCCATCTGGTTTCTGTACAAATTATAAATAGCCTTTCGCTCCCTGTATTTTACCCCTGCCACCTTTAGAATTTGAAAAAGAGTATTCCAGTCAACATTGTCAAAAGCTTTCTCTAAGTCTACAAATGCTAGAAACGTAGGTTTGCCTTTTCTTAATCTTTCTTCTAAGATAAGTCGTAAGGTCAGTATTGCCTCACGTGTTCCAACATTTCGACGGAATCCAAACTGATCCTCCCCGAGGTCTGCATCTACCAGTTTTTCCTTCTTTCTGTGGGGTACGTTAAAGGAGAATGTGTACCGTGATGTGCAACCCCAGAGGATATGAAACAATGTATTGTGGCAGCCTGCGGCGACATTACACCAGATGTACTGCGGCGTGTGCGACATTCATTACGCCAGAGATTGCAATTGTGTGCAGCAAATGATGGCCACCACATTGAACATCTATTGGCCTGACATGTCGGGACACACTCTATTCCAGTCCGTAATTGAAAACGGAAACCACGTGTGTACGTGTACCTCACCCCTCATGGTAATGTACATGAGCGTCAGTGAAAAAGACCTATAAAAAGGTGTTAGCATGGGGACGTAATGTGCTGTTCCTGTCTCTTCCGTACCTAAGGTCCATCACCGTTCCCTTTGGATCCCTACGTAATTCGGTGCTCTTCGATACACACGATCGAACAGTGGAGTAGTGGTACTCAAGCGTCAATATCTCCGGATGTAATTAACATTTTACAATGCAACAAACGGCACTGATTACGTATTTGTTTATATGTTCAGATGTGCTAACAAAACTAACGTGGTTCCATTTAAAAAACGTAGGTTTGTGCTAAAAAACAAACTTCCGTGCATTTTTGTATGGTTTGTATTAAGCAATTACACTAGCCCCTCTCCTCAAGTTCGGTCTGTGGAATCGATTCGTCAGTATTTGATGTGGTTTACGAAATATATCCAGAGGTAATGTTAGGTGACTCACCCTGTATATCTTTGAAACTCGGAGGACTTTAAAATATCGTTGTATTTGTGTTACACGTTTTTTGCGATTTCGATGCTTTCCAGGCGACAAGAAACCAACATTTCCTGATGTTTCTGAAGCTCTGGCACCTTCATTTGTAGTTTTCTCTACAGTTCTCTTGTCGGTACCCCAGGCTTCTGCAGTTCGTTCTTGATCCCCCTCGCTTGCTTGTGAAGCACTTCACATTTATTGCCGTCACCTGATACATTTATTTGGAAATAGCACTAACACATTTACAGATACACATTCACAGCAACATTGCTACAAGAAAATAATATCTACAACTGAATGAATAATTCAGTAATCGCGAAGTATGGCAACAGTGCAGCATGCAGAAGAGAGATTCTCGCCGTCCAGCTGTAGGCTAGACGCTCAGAAAGACAATGAATCTCATTGGCTGTTGGCGGTTAATGGAAGTGGATGCGCAGAATGCCTGAAAATTGGACCGCCTTCCTGTATGAAGCGGAATTAAATACTTTATTTATTTAATCGTACGGCTAGGGTCTCCCTGTGTGGCAGGTCGTTAGCCGAGTGCCGGTCTTTCAATTTGACGCCGCTTCGGCGACCTGCAGTCGATGAGGATGATAGGATAATGATGAGGACAGCACAACACCCAGTCCCTCTGCGGAGAAAATTCCCCGACCCAGCCAGGAGTCGAACCCGGGCCCAGAGGACTGACAATCCGTCACGCTGACCATTTAGCTACCGAGGGCGGACACTTAAATACTAAGTACCCAGCATGATGTTGCACTGTCGAGTCACATTAATGGGACGAACTTTCAAGACGAAAAACTACCATTTGCAGCGCAGACTACTACGGGACGTGCAGGAAGATAGTCGGTGAGGTTCCTGAAGGTACCGACGGGGACGTGCAGCCATGCCGACTTCAGTGCCGTGGTCATCTGTGCTGGGTTTCTTGGTTGAGGATCCATGACGCATACAGCTCGATCGAGGTGGCGCTGCAGATTCTCGACTGTCTATAAATCTGAGGAGTTCGGTGACGGTGGATGTACAGTGAACGCATACCGGTTCTCTTCGAACCATGCACATACACCGCAATGGCACATTGCATTGTTCTGATAGTAAACACCATCTCGCTGAGTAAAAACTTTTCCACGTAGTGTTGGACATGGTCGCCAAGAGTATATGCATACTTGTGTTGATGCTTTGTGCCTTCCAGAATGATGAGATCACCCAGAGAGTGCCACGAAAACATTCCCTAGACCATAACGTTCCCTCCTCCGGCCTCGACCTTTCCCACGATTGTTACGGGTGTTTGCTTTCAAACGTTACACGCCCAACACGCCAACGGCCATCTGTCTCATAGAGCATAAAATGTGATTCATCTAAAAAGACTACCTGTCCCCGCTCAGTGGACAGCTGACGGCATGGGTATATGATCCAGGCACCAATTGTGGAGGCCCATGCGTAGCAACCTCCACTGAACAGTTGTTGAGGAGATACTATAGGCAGCCCACTTGGTTCATCTGGACGGTCAGTTGCTCAACAGTGCACATATATTCGCCCACACACATCTTCACAACCGTGGTTCACTCCTGTCTTCTATGGCCTGTGGTGCACCACTGCTGCCTCTGGGCCGGCTTTGGACGGCGCCATTTCGGCGTATATGGTATTCTTCAACTATGGGGGCACAAGAACAGTTAACAAACTTAACCGTTTCGAAAATGATTCCACTCTTGGCGCGGAAAGCCAATACTCATACCCCTTTTCACGTCAAATAAACCGCCTCATTTCCGCATTATGTCAATGACTGCATTGTTTTCCGCATCCCGCCAGTGCTGCCATCTACTGTCTGTGAGCGGTTATTGCACGTTGACGTCAGACACGGGCTGTGGTGACATTAATGTGACTGGATCGTGTGGTTGCCATAACAGTTCGTATTTAAAAGACATTTTCTGTCAGGAGCATTTCCTGACTCAGCGTTGGAAGAAAGGATTCGACAATGTGGACCGGTACTCGAATTTCCTGCTTTACGGGAACGGTCCCCTTAACAGTTGGCCATCCGAGCACGACTCACGATCAGACCCAAACTTTCGTATGTCGCCATCCAAGTGTCTGCAATCCGCTCTCGTACACATCATACAATTTCCGTACAAGACAGAATTTTAATTGAAAATCGGTTGTCCAATAATGGGCGTATGTGCGACATTGCAGTCGTGTATTGGTAAGAAGTACTCTTTGGACTTGCATGCAAGTTTGGGTCTTGCCGATAGCCAAATGGTAAGGCGACCGCCCGCGATAAGTAGGAAATCCCGGTTCGAATCCCGATCCGGCACAAATAGTCACTGTCGTCATTCCTTTAGGAAGTTGAAGGTCTCCGTATTCGCTTCTGCGAATGTATTTCATGTATTTTATTACGGCTGTAGTCACCACAGTGCAGGAACATTGTATCGTCCTTCTTACCAACACAGGCATTGCAATATCGAAGATGCAGATGTGTTCGAGAGCTAAGCCTATTGTTACTTCACCCACAGAGCAAAGACATAAAGCTGTACCACGCCAGCCTTCGAGGTCTCGGGCCAGCGTCATTGCCAAAGGGTGTACGTTGTGGTCCATCGAGTGGCCGAGCGGTTCTAGGCGCTACAGTCTGGAACCGCGCAACCGCTACGGTCGCAGGTTCGAATCCTGCCTCCGGCCTGGATGTGTGTGATGTCCTTTGGTTAGTTAGGTTTAAGTAGTTCTAAGTTCTAGTGGACTGATGTCCTCAGCAGTTAAGTCTCATAGTGCTCAAGGCCATTTTGTGGTCCATCTCGCTGTTAGGTGGAAAACTAGTTCATTACTGACAACATTTTTGTCGTTGTTGTTGTTGTGATATTGAGAGTTCACTGATTTTTTTAACGTCACTTATAATCCCCTTATGGAGCTTGTTTATAGATTCGTCAAAACGTAGCCTGAAAGGTGTACTTTTGCATACTGCGAGAGAAATTTGTTTGTCTCAATATACAAGTATGTTTCGCCCTACGTCAGAGAGGACTGGATGCAGTGAAAACAGCAAGAGAAATTAAATTGTCAGAAGCATGTTGTGGTTTTGTAATAATTATCTGCATTTTTAGTGAACTTATAGCAACCTCTACTCTAATGCAGTATGTAGTGGTTAAATAAATAATTTATTTTAATACAATTTTTAAAAATTCTCAGAAAAAAAAAACAAGATTATAACATAAACGTCAGACTTGATTTGAAAAAATCTGACGTGAAACAGTAAATCCGAAAGCAGATTTGTAATCAGAATGAAAAATACTTTAAATATAACCTTACAGACACGAAACATCTCTCCAAAAGTTTTAATATGCAGCATAGTGTCATTTTCCCGTGGGTGGCTCGGCAGAAAAGTCTTCGTTTCCAAAAATAGTGCCTTCCCAGGTGCTGCTGGATGTCGTATTCTGAACACATGCAAGGAGCGTTTTGTAAATTTTGCTTTCTTTTTATGTCAGACGCTATTTGGAAAGGTTTCTATTAACACGGGCGTACACTAACTGGAAAGAAACTTCTAGAAGGTTTCTTGGCTATTGCAAAGCCATTGTATAATCTATAATGTGTCGAATCCGCTGATAGTTTTTTGAAGAAGGCGTGAGAGAAAAAATCTTTTGTGCAACAGTTGAACGCCGAGCGGAGTGGCCGCGTGGTTTGAAGCGCCATGTCACCGCCCGCTCCCGCCAGAGGTTCGAGTCCTCCCTGGGGCATGAGTGTGTGTGCTGTTCTTAGCATAAGAAAGTGTAAGTAGTGTGTAAGTCTAGGGACCGATGATCTCAGCAGTTTGGTCCCTTAGGAATTCACACACATTTGAACGTTTGAACATCGGTTGAACACCGAAAAGGCATGTCAAGTTGCTGACTGTAGTAGAAAGCACTCCTGTCAATTGTGAAAACTGGGATCCTATAGGGCCAGCAGAAACTGGCCCTTTACGGCACAAACGACTCTGGAAATTTAATGTCATATGATGTGATGTGAATTAAACGATGGCAATTTTCGATTCCTGTCGAGGCTCCGACCTGAAAATGGCTATTTAGTATTGCAAAGGTATCTTCAGTGTGGTCCTAAGCTGCTGGTATTCAGAACCATATTATAGAAATATCAGATGATACAATATAACCTAGTTAGCGCGAACTTGCAGTTAACGCGAAAAAAATATTGGCTCTGACAGGAATGCATTAGTTCTTATTGGGAAGTTTTACCGGTTAACACGAATTTCTGTTGGGGCGAATTGCGAACTGTTTCAGTTCCTTGAGTAATTGAATTTCCTTGTAATACAAACTTCTGATGTTACAGTATTTTTAAGTCTTAATTTTTTTCCGAAATGAATGCAAGAAGTGTAACTACAAAGCTAACTACCCGTTGTTGATTCGTTTCTAACGTATTGTAGGTCGGCAGTGCGATTATCACCTCAACAATCAGCGTGTACGGTACATTTAAATAAATTTTAGTCGTAGCCAAATCGAGTTAGAACACTGAACAGTGGCGGATTATGGGCCTAAATTCTGGAAAGGTCTTGACACATATTGGAAAATCCCTTTCCTTCTCTTTTAATGTGCACTTGCCTAGCGTTTCTAACGACCACCACCACTACTACTACTATTACTACTAAGACGACGACGCCTACCATTGGTACCACTACTATTAATAATAATAATAATAATAATAATAATAATAATAATAATGACATTTTTGTTTATAGACCAACTGGTAGATTTGACTTCAGAGAGTTGTTACGTAAACAAGTTAACTCGACTATCCCTGTTCTTCCAGAATATTTCAATGACGTCATTATACCATGTGTCTCTGCATTCCAGTGTTCGCAGTACATATTTTTCAATTGAGGTACAAGCAAGAGCTGATAAGCGATCCTCGGAAATTCTGTTCCTCTAATACGTTTTTACAAGTTTAAGACAAGAAAAACTCGGTTCAGTCAAGCTCTTGTTTTAGGAAATGTAGCAATTAGACAAAATAATCTGAAAGATTCAGGAAGAATTTGGTCCGTTTCATTCTCAGACATTCTTTTGATTACCGATACCTCTCCCAAAATGGCAGAGTGAAATGCTGGGAAGCACTACGAAAAACTGAAGGACGAAACACACATCTGTAATAATGAACCCACACCGTCTACACAGAAATGCTGAGGGTAGTTGGTATTCTCCTAATTTAACGAAGAGTAGTTTATAACAATAAATTGTTTCCAGTTGTGTTTCAATATTATCCAGAACCTCGAAGTGACCTGTCTGAATTTGACATCAATGGACTGCCAATGTTTTCATCCATCATTTCATCTCTATTAATGAGCTCTTCGTTTAAAATAAAAACATAAATACGGACACTTTATCTTGGATCAACTCTCACCGTAAGAAAGCTTGGATCGACGGCACATCATTTCGCAAGCGGCTTCTTCATTTCAATAGTCGAAAGATTCATCAAAACATACATCTTCTTCTTACATTGGACGATGTACTGCCGCTAACATACAGGATCTGAACCTAACCAACATAAAGGTTGAGGGTTTTCAGCCAAAGGCGACAAACCGCCTTCAGCCCTTGGACCAAAACATAATTTCTCTCATGAAGGCTGCAATTCGTGCTGTTGAAAACAACACTGCAACCCCAAATTGGAATGTGTTTGACACAATAAGACATTGCTGCAGCCTGGAATTCCGGGTCACCATATCTTACAAGAAGGTGCTTTAAAAGAACGTGGAGACATAGCAACATTGAAGATGTCCACGAATTAGACTATGCCACTTCAGCTGACGAATGGACAGTTCTACAAGACGTTGCGAACCCTGAGATTAGTTTTGAGGAATTAATTTGTACAGACGGCGGTGTTGCCGTATTTGCTTCTGTGGAATCTGATGTGCCAAAAGTTGTGGCCGACGTTCAAGAAGGGCCATCAGAAGAAAGTAAGGAAGAGGGGAATACAGATAGTATTCCACCTACCCATCAGTTTAAAACAATTCCTTCATCAATCGACGTCACTGCTCGGTTTACAGACGCTATAGTTACAATTGGTTGTGAAATTACAAGATATTTTCGTTCCTGTAAACGTCAGTAAACCATATTTGAAATTTTTCCAAGAAAATAGTGTAATTTCTGAATACTCGTGCTTTTACGGTCACTTTATAGTGTTATAAGTCTACAGGAATGTAAAGTGACTGATACTGTAGTGTATTACGCATTATTGTACTACGGTACATGTACACGAATTAAAATCTATGTTTTTCACGTAACACGAATTTTTTTAACACATGCTCTCGATTTTTCGGCCCCTAGGGATTCGGCTGTTGATATACATCGCGGTGCCCACTCTTTAAACATGGCCTTAGCAGATTCATGTTCCCTGCAAGCTATTAGTAAACAATAGGGAGAGTACCATCCATCCAAGAAAATGCCTTAATTGCAGTATCAAAGATATACTGCAGTCCACTACTTTAGTTGGAATAATATATTCACGTAGTAGTTTTCACAGAATAGTCTAAAATATTCTGGGACCTTTTCTTTTGTGTCTTTTTCCTTGCACACAATGAATTTCATGACTGCTAACTGCAATAAAATTTGTGTGGACGTAGTTTGGAATAAATATATCTGGTAACGCCGGTCCTACACTGCTAAAGCACTGCTGGATTACTTCCGTAGTGTTACCAGCTCTTCGTCTCTAACTGTAGAATCTCCATTTGCGAAGAAAAAAAAAGCAGCAGCGTAAGTAAGAACTAAGTACAAGATTGGAGAACGCTCTGGTGGCGTTAGACACATGCACTTCAATTTTTCTCCCAATATTGGAACTCTATTCCACTTTTTCAAACTGTCACCACGGATAAATGGTTGCTAAAGGTGAGTACTAAGAGTTATTTCACATTTGCCTTTTTACTTAAATCAGTAAATTTTTGGGGCTGAAATTAACTAGTGAATATTATAAATTTGGGCAGAACCCCCGAACCCCTACTTCCCAGAAAAAAATTTCTTGAACGCATACATGTCACCACTCTCTAACGGAGAGGTCGCAGTTTTAAGTGCCGCCTCAGCTATGGGAGAGAGTTTCTAATATACCACCACTTCTCAGTGCTCCTAGAATACGATAGGTATTGTTTCTCAGCCACCGGGTCTCACGGCAGAAGTGTCTCGCGAACAAATGTCAGGTGTATCGCGAGATTTTCGACGTCTTCTAATCTTCCGTAGATAAAATAACTAGAACATACAAAGTTTATCGCCAAATCGTGTCCTGCGGGAGCCCAATCTGCTATAAATTGGCCATCATTATACGTAGTTACCGCATAATAATAATAAATCTATTGTATGTACTTTATGGCTTTGCTTTTTTGAATCTAGGGAAAAAATCACATGTAGGGGTGTCCTGAAAGTTTGAACAATACTTTGTTGTACCTCAAAGAAAAAGGTTGAGAATCGCAGTGTTAGGGTATAACTTGACTTTGAGTCTGCTGCAAAGAAAGACCTGTAGAGGACGTCCAAAGGTTTTAGCGTCAAAATTATACATCCTCATACGTACGCCACAAGCCACTCTACAATGCGTGACGGAGAGCGCCTCACGCCAATCGCAGCAATCTCTGTCCAATTTCATTCTCGTAATGAGAGACGAAAAACTACCTACTCTATGCCTCTGTATCAATCTCTCTCGCGTTATTTTCGTGAGCACTAGGCGAGCTATACGATGGTGGTAGCAGAATACTTACACACTCTTCCTCGAATACAGGTTTTCTAAATTTACGCAATATGGTTTCGAGGGAACAATGCTGTCGTTCTTCGAGAGATGTTCCTCGAACATCTTTGTACTCTATATTATCGTGTTACGACATTAGCAGGTTGCCAATGAATTTGTTCTGTCTGTAATTACATGCCGGTGAGGACTCCAAACGCTCGGACGATAGAATCGGTCGCAAAAAGCGTTTTGTATTCGTTTTAATACACCTTTGTTGTTTGTTTTTTTTGTCATCCGTCTACTGACTGGTTTGATGCGGCCCGCCACGAATTCCTTTCCTGTGCTAACCTCTTCATCTCAGAGTAGCACTTGCAACCTACGTCCTCAATTATTTGCTTGACGTATTCCAATCTCTGTCGTCCTGTACAGTTTTTGCCCTCTACAGCTCCCTCTAGTACCATGGAAGTCATTCCCTCATGTATTAGCAGATGTCCTATCATCCTGTCCCTTCTCCTTATCAGTGTTTTCCACATATTCCTTTCCTCTCCGATTCTTCGTAGAATCTCCTCATTCCTTACCTTATCAGTCCACCTAATTTTCAACATTCGTCTATAGCACCACATCTCAAATGCTTCGATTCTATTCTATTCCGGTTTTCCCATAGTCCATGTTTCACTACCATACAATGCTGTACTCCAGACGTACACCCTCAGAAACTTCTTCCTCAAATTAAGGCCGGTATTTGATATTAGTAGACTTCTCTTGGCCATAAATGCCTTTTTTGCCATAGCGAGTCTGCTTTTGATGTCCTCCTCGCTCCGTCCGTCATTGGTTATTTTACTGCCTAGGTAGTAGAATTCCTTAACTTCATTGACTTCGTGACCATCAATCCTGATGTTAAGTTTCTCGCTGTTCTCATTTCTACTACTTCTCATTACCTTCGTCTTTCTCCGATTTACTCTCAAACCATACTGTGTACTCATTAGACTGTTCATTCCGTTCAGCAGATCATTTAATTCTTCTTCACTTTCACTCAGGATAGCAATGTCATCAGCGAATCGTATCATTGATATCCATTACCAGGTATATTTCCCATAACAACATGAAATTCGAAAGTCGCAGAGAATTTTTTTAGTTAAAAAGTCCTTGTGAATCGTATGTCTAAGAAAGCATGAATACAATCAGAAAACGATGGCTCGACTCACAGACCACAGACGGCATCTTCCCTAACGTATGAACACTGGCGATTGTTGTCTCCCAGAATCGGTTTCCACAGAAACGACAAGAATTGGCAGTATTATCCGCGTTTGTATCGTTTCTGTCGGTGCTGCGGCGCCATTGGACAGCTACAATGTGAGTACAACAGCGCATTTTGTCTCCGCTAAGTGAAGGCAGAGGTAGTGATAATTTACAGTGAAAAATATTTTCCGTAGAACAGTACGTACGAGATTTGGTACGTAAGACATGTGCAACCGACTGGAATGATAATTAATTTAGAGACATCCGCTTCAGTAGTTCATCTGAAGCGGATTTCACTAATTTAGTACCAGCAAGTCTCTTGGTTCTGGAATGAGTTTGTACGTGGTACACGAGCTATGCAGTAATTAAACTTGACAGTGATGTGTTCTACATTATTCCTCTCCATCGTAAATTAAACACATGTCGAAGACAGTTAACACGACATTCCAATTATGTGTAAAACATGAGAACATCATATAAAACGTTTTACTTACTACTGTTACTGCAAATTAATTCTTGTAAAGTGTAAAATGCGATATTTTATCAGATATTTCTTTAAATTAGTTTTTAAACAATAGTATATTTTCTTGTGGAAATCATTTGGTTGTAAACTGAAAATGGTAAAAGTTACATAGTCACCCACTTTCATTCAATGTTTTCTTTTACGTGTGTATGTGTAGGCCTCTGTTCCACGCACCTGGAATCTGGTATATGGAGTTTTCATTCATGGATTGAGTGGATAACCAGCAATTCATTGGTATGTATTAAGCTTTTAGTACAGTCACACATAAAGTTACTGTTCATGGCATGAGATGTCTCGACTCTGAAACACTAATTTAATTTTAAAAAATGGGAATTTTAGAGTCCAGCCCAATTCCCCACAATAGGAAAAATTTATGTGGACGCTCCTGAGTGTATGTATGATGTGTTTAACATGCATCAAAATACACATTGGAGGATTGTCCACTAACATGTGCAGGAACCAGGCTCCTGAATTTAATTTTGGAGTTCTAGATTTTATAACAAACAGTGGTTTAAATATGGTACGAACATTGAAGTAAGGCAATGCTGCAGATCAGTACGTCACAACAGAATTTGTATCCCATTCAGATTCGTTGGTGTCATCAATTCACAACAAAAATATCACCTTCCTTCCTAACCTAGACCCTGATTTACGGCACAGATCACTCTGTCATCACAGTGCAGAATTCAGTGGGTCTACTACTGCACTCCAGCCAATATTTCAGCCATGAGTAGAGATCGTCTTTCATTTTAGGTATTTTGATGACCAGGGTTTTGGCAGTTTGTTTCATATTGAGTGAAGTTGTTTATGAAGAAACACATCATGGAGTAGACACACTGTGATGCTGTAATAATTTGACAGAGTCGTTTGTAAAGAGTGTAGCATGAGGTTTCATGGGATAACTGCCACTTTCTGTTTTCTGTGCTGCGATTTATTTATTTTTTTTTTTTTCCCCGGCATATTGTCCCAGAATATTATGCCGTAAGATATTACTGAATGAAAATAGCTGACTCTGAGATACTGCTGTTGACAGACTTGGATGTGTCTTTTGGAGTAAATGTTGCTGACTTTGATTGCTGCAGTATCTGGAGAACGTGATAATTCCCTGACCAGCCTACTATCTACATGAATGCCAAAAGATTCTAAAATGCCCGCCTGTTTTATTACCTAATAGCTTAATAGCTGCTTCTTCTGGCTTCTTGTAACTTGCATGGAAGTGAATGAAACTTGTCAGACTTACGGAGCTTTTTAATTTTATTATTATTATTTTTTTTTTTTTTCATGGCCATCTTCCGCAGCAAGCACAGAAATATGCCTTGTGAAAAAAGGCAGTGCATCAAGAGAAGGCATTTTTTTGCTTACAAAACAAATATTGTCACACAGATTAATTCAAAGGGAGTTGACTGAGAGCCAGGCCAAAACTTCATCAACATCAGGCTCCAATTTAGTAACTGATGCATGTTATACCACACTGCTTATGCCATCAGTGAACAATGTGAAGTTACATTCTTTGCTGATGAACTGTTGCAGATCATTTGCATAGCTATATGGTAGGACCAGTAAGGACTCCAACACACACCCCTAACTACCTTCTGTCTAGAAGGTATGATTTTAACCAGGTGCCTACAGGTTCTGTGATTCCATAATGCCAGACATTTGCTAAGCGTAGATATTTTGTGATCAATACAATCAAAGGCCTTTGTGATCAATTCAATCAAAGGTCTTTGAGGGACTACACAAGTCACTAATTGTCTACTTTTTCTTTTTTTGGAGGTTCTAGCACATCATTAATGAAGAGAAATTGCATGATATGTAGAAGCCACTTTTTGATAGACAAACTGGCAACAGTTAATAATGTTTAAGTTTATGAGGTATGTCAGAACCCTATTAGGAGACATAAGGAATATGTTGTACTGTGACATGTACTGCTGATACACATGTGGCGTCCTTAGATTTGTATAAAGGCCTAAAAGCTACATGTTACATTCTTTCTGGAACATTTTTTTTTTTTTTTTTGTTACAGGGAGATGTTGTATATAGCTATGTGTCAAAACTTTGTATATTTTGTTACAGCAGACATTCAGCAGCCTGCTACAAATATTATCTATGCCAGGGAAGATACATTTCAGTAGATCCACAAGGCTGTGTCAGCAGGATCAAGGCAATCTATTTGTAAAGTGACTGTTAACAAGTGCTGGTTAAAAATTTCATCTTCTTTGCTGTCATCTGCTTTTGAAATGTTCTCATTTAAGATCATGTAACTCCAGTTTTTCTTTCTATTGCATTCCTATTTCCTTTGGTTTTATTGCTTGAGTTAACATTTCAGATGCTAGTAATAAATTCTTGGATTTTGTAATTGCTTTTACCAGAATTTTGCAATAGATATAATAATTCTGTAATTGTGTACATGTTTTTATGCTTTTTAGATTTTTCTTTTTGTCTCACAGGATGCTCTTATGACCTAAGTAGGACAGACTTCAGAGGTTTAGACTCTGCATGTCTTTTTAGGGAAAACACTTTCAGAAATTGTTGCTACATATGTTAAAAATAAATAGTAATTTGAGTTACAGGAAAAAACTTTCAAAAAATCATGGCTCGACTATACTATAATAAATAGTATGTTTAGAGTTAGAAACCTTCATCATATGGTAGCAACCAGTCAGTTTCTTTGAGTCATGATCTGAACACCCTAATACTGGTAGCTTCATCATTCATTCATCTTACAGTTTTCCACTGTGGCCTATTGTCTGTCAGGAAAATATCAAAACTGCTATAGGTACAAGTATACCCATCATGGTCAAAAAGACCATGTATAACCTAAGCTTGACAAAGTTGACTTGACTTCGATTTACAAGAAATGTTTTGAGTTACGGTACCAGTTGTAGTTGTGGTCCTCGTCGGGAACCTAACTATGGGAGCAAGGTTACTGTGGGAGCAAAGTTACAAGTAAACATAAGTTGTTCAGACCCTTTTATCTGAAAGGAGGTCTCCATGTATTGTCTAATTACAATATGATGGAATTGAACTGTGTAACAAACATATTAAAATAACTAGAGGGTGCCCTGTACTGCAGTAATTGCTAATTAGGAACAAGTTTGACATCACAACAACACATACTTCAAAACATAGGACCTCTTATTTTATTGCATAAATAACCACCCTTCCTTTCCTCCTAGGTTTCTGGCAGTAGGAGATAGCTAATGCAGAATTTGTATGATGGATCATTTCAGTATGATCAATGGTGTGATGTCACATTCTGTTAAAGAGAGAATGTTGACACAGTTAGTGCGTTTCCATTCCTCTATATTTGCTGTGAACTGGTAGAGCTTGCTGAGTAGACACCAGATATTTTGATGAAATACTTTACACTTTCAAGTGTTACAAGCCCTGTTTCCTTTAAAGTGAGACTGTTGACTTTTGCTGGGCTGTTAGCTTTAAGCCATGATGAATGCAGAAGTAGGATTCAATTCAGGGCAGGGTATTGCCACCTGCACTTTTAACATGCACCAGATGCTTACAACTTAAATAATATCAATAATAAAATATATAAACTGTTTAATATAATCATAATAATTTACAGCACTGCTTAGTACAGTGGTTTACCAAAATGAGCCTTGTCCCACCTACAGAAAATCCTGGTTATAGGCTGAATGTCTGCACTGATGTGTGGAAGTACTTGTAGCTGTCACTTGTGGGGATCCAGAATGTAATTGCATTGTTATTGTAACAAAAGTATCATCTAGTGAAGAAATTTCCTCAGTTACTTCTTTTAGACTGGATGCTACAGCTGTAGGTGCTACTTCAGCTTGAACTATTCATTAATTTCTTTTGTTTCATTTTATTTGCACAAAGAACATATTGATAACACATTTGGTTGTTGTTGTGGTATTGGTTTTGTCACATTCTGGCTATCAGTGAAAAACAGTGTTTCTTGAATATCTGAAGAACAGGATATAGACAAATCACTATTTAAGTTGTTAATCTGTTAGTTATAATTTACATCATTATACGTCTTCTGAAGGCAGTATATACTGTTGTAGCACAGAAATTATATCTGTATTCTACTGTACATTTCATTAACAACAAGAAGTTACCAAATTAGCTATAAATCAATACAGGCATTTTCAGCTTATCTAGTTTATCCTATTTATTGCTCCTGGAGTGTCACCTATGTAATAACTAAAATATGTAATGAGTCTCAATTTTTTTGTACCATGTTCAAGAGAACTATAAGCACATCTGTGTTTTCTTGTTTGGTAGTCTATTACTTCTATTACTTGTTTTTAGAACATTTCATTGTCTGAAGAGATGTAAGAAACCATTTTCTTTTCCTTCCCTTTCCTTTTTTTCTTTTTACGAAAATTGTTATGGCAAGCAAGCAAACTTGATTTATGTTTTTAGGTGTCTGGTTGTAATACTGGCCCTGTTGTGGCCTCGTACCTACATCATTCCTCTTGGAAAGCCAGAAATGATACAATATAGCAGGGTAAAAACAGTGCATGACACTCACACATGACATAAATTCACATGGATGAGAAGAATAATTAATTTTTTTAAAGAAATTACAACTTTTCCTGCATGTGTTTTTAAATTCACTGTTGCAGTTTTGGTCTGTTATGCCATTCTCAAGTGACAGTTCACTATGAAGTGTGTCGGAGCATAATTTTTCTAGAGACACAGGTTAGTGAGATGTCACTTGAGAATGATTATGCTTCGACTCGGTTCACAATGAGCTGTCACTTGAGAATGGGATACATGAAAACTGCGCACAGTGAAATTTGCACTCAGCCAGAAATCTGTGAAATTTGCAAAGTCCAATATACCTGGAAACTAGCTGCTCAATACTTCACAGCCTGTTTGCACTCTGAGTCCTCGCTCACCCCCTCTCTCCGTCCGCACGGGGGTGCTGTTTGTCCTGTCTGAGTTGTGTTATTGCTGCCTTACAAATGAACAATGTAAACAAAATATCCTACTGCCAGAATAACAGCAAGATTAGAAACAGTTGTGTACATAACATTCTACAATTTTCCATCTTATATACACATATGCCATGGCACTACTTGCCTTAAAGTTTCTATGCTACTTTTTCTTCTTTTATGATACACATCCACACCTATGTGTATATGATTACTCTGCAGTTCGCACGTAAGTGCCTGGCAGAAGGTTCAGAAACCACGTTTATGCCCTTTCTCCACCATTCCACTCTTGAACAGCATGTGGGAAAGATAAACACCTAAATCTTTCCGCACAAGCTCCTTGGCTAACTAAAGGACTAAGAATACCTCACAACCGTAAAAGAGAACTGTATCTAACAGCAAGAGGGAGTACTGCCCCCGAAATTGTTCAATATTATAAAAACTATTGTGGGGTACTAAGAAAAGTTATTAAAAAGTCCAGAAGAATGTGTATCATGTCTGAGATCAGTAACTCTGATAATAAAATTAAAGCAATTTGGAATATTATTGAAAGGGAAACCGGGCAATCAAGAGCACAGGAAGACTTTAGTGCCATAAAACTGAATGACAAGTGTACTAACAAACAATCTGAAATTGGAAATATTTTCGATAATCATTTTCTAAATGTTGTGGAGAAAATAGGATCTAGATCTTCATTAGAAGAGGCAAGGCTTCTAATAGAAGAGGCCATACCTGTGCAATTTGAAACAACTGTATTTCCACGAACCTCTCCCTCTGAAATCAGTAAAATAATAAACTCACTGAAAAGTAAAAGCTCGTATGGAATTGTTGGCATTTCCAGCAAGATACTTAAAGCTTGTTCCCCACAGATAAGTAGGATTCTCAGCCACTTATGTAATAGCTCTTTGGAGCAGGGTGTTTTCCCCGATAGACTGAAATATGCCATTGTAAAACCATTGCATAAAAAGGGGGATACGTCGTATGTCAACAACTATCGCCCAATCTCTCTTCTGAACGCTCTATCAAAAATTTTTGAGAAAGTAATGTATTCAAGAGTAGCCTCCCATATTTGTAAAAATAAAGTACTAACAAAATGTCAGTTAGGTTTTCAGAAAGGCTTTTCAACAGAAAATGCTATATATGCTTTCACTGATCAAATATTAAATGCTCTGAATAACCAGACATCACCCATTGGTATTTTTGTGATGTCTCAAAGGCCTTTGACTGTGTAAATCAAGGAATTCTTTTAGATAAGCTAAATCATTACGGTTTGAGGGGGACAGTACACAAATGGTTTAATTCATACTTAACTGGAAGAATGCAGAAAGTTGAAATAAGTGGTTCATGTAATGTTAATTCCTCAAACTGGGGGGCTATCAAGTACGGAGTCCCACAGGGTTCGGTCTTAGGTCCTTTACTGTTCTTGATATACATTAATGACTTACCCTTCCATATTGATGAAGATGCAAAGTTAGTTCTTTTTGCTAATGATACAAGTATAGCAATAACATCCAAAAACCAAGAACTAAGTGATGTAATTGTAAATGATGTTTTCCACAAAATTATTAAGTGGTTCTCAGCAAACGGATTCTCTTTAAATTTTGATAAAACACAGTATATACAGTTCTGTACAGTAAATGGCACAACTCCAGTAATAAATATAGACTTTGAACAGAAGTCTGTAGCTAAGGTAGAATTTTCAAAATTTTTAGGTGTGTCCATTGATGAGAGGTTAAACTGGAAGCAACACATTGATGGTCTGCTGAAACGTCTGAGTTCGGCTACGTATGCTATTAGGGTTATTGCAAATTTTGGTGATAAGAATCTCAGTAAATTAGCTTACTATGCCTACTTTCATTCATTGCTTTCGTATGGTATCATATTCTGGGGTAATTCATCATTGAGTAGAAAAGTATTCATTGCTCAAAAACGTGTAATCAGAATAATTGCTGGAGTCCACCCACGGTCATCCTGCAGACATCTATTTAAGGATCTAGGGATCCTCACAGTAACCTCACAGTATATATATTCACTTATGAAATTTGTTGTTAATAATCCAGCAGTGTGCATAGCTATAACACCAGGAGAAAGGATGATCTTCACTATGCAGGGTTAAATCTGACTTTGGCACAGAAGGGGGTAAATTTTTCTGCCACAGAAGTCTTTGTTCACCTACCAAACAGCATCAAAAGCCTGACAGATAGTCAACCAACATTTAAAAATAAATTAAAAGAATTTCTAGATGACAACTCCTTCTACTCATTGGCTGAATTTTTAGATATAAATTAAGGGAGGGAAAAAAAGTAACTTAAGCATTAGTGTCATGCAATATTTTGTGTAATGTAATATCTTGTACAGACATCTTTCTTTAACCTGACACGTTCCACATCATTACGAAGTGTCGTATTCATGATCTAATGAACAAGTATTAATCTAATTTAATCTAATCTAATCTTTTCTCTTTTTTCTTTATGATGATCATTTCTTCCTTTGTAGGTGGGAGTCAATGAAATATTTTAGCATTCAGGGGAGAAAGTTGAAGATTAAAATATCGCTAAAAGATCTTGCCACAAAGAAGGATGCCTTTGTTTTTTAGTTTGCTCACCTGTCTCGTGTATCATATGTGTGACACCCCTTCCCCTATTTCATTAGAATACAAAATGAGTTAGCTTTCTTTGAACATTCTTGAATCCTTCCGTCAGTCCCATGTAGTAAGGATCCCATACTGCACAGCACTACTCTCACAGAGACTGGAATAGAAGGGAGAACCGATAGAGGTATTCAGGGTACCCTCCGCCACACACCGTCAGGTGGCTTGCAGAGTATGGATGTGGATGTAGATGTAGAACAGATAAGCATAGTGTTGACTGCTTCCTTAGTGGCTCTGTTGCATTTTCTAAGTGTTCTGCTAATAAAATGGAGTGTTTGTTTTGCCTTCCTCATAACATTGTCAGTGTCATCATTCCAGTTTAAGTTGTTTGTAACTCTTATCCCTAGATATTTAGCTGAACTGACAGCCTTTAGATTTGTATGATTTATTGTGTAACAGAAACTTCATGGATTCCTTTTACTGCTCATGTGAATGTCGGATCACTTTTCATTATTTATGGTCACCATTGCCACTTTGCACACCATGCAGATATTTTGCTTAAATCATCTTGTGATTGGTTTTGACTTTCTGATGACATTACTAGATGGTAAATGACAGTATCATCTGCGAGTAATCTAAGATGACTGCCCAGATTGTCTCCAAAATCATTTATACAGATGAGGAACAGCAGAAGGCTTATAACACTTCATTGGGGAATGCCAGATATCACTTCAGTTTTACTCATTGACCTGCCGCAACAAACTATGACCTGTCTGACAGGAGATCATAAATCCATTCATAAACTGGGATGTACTCCATTGACAAACAATTTGATTAGAAGCCATTTGTGAGGAACAGTGTAAAAAGTCTTCTGGAAATCTAATACTATGGAATCAGTTTTGGTATCCCCTCTTGATAGCACTCATTAGTCCATGTGAATAAGAAGCCAGTTGTGTTTCACAAGGACAATTATCCTGAATCTGTGCCATGTGTCAGCAGGTTGTTTTCATGGGGGTAATTCATGATTTTCAAACATAGTGTATCTTCCAAGATCCTACTGCAAAATGACACCAGTGCTATAGGTTTTTGATACAGGTCACACCAATACTTTTGTATTGGTGTGACCTGTGCAACTTTCCAATATTACTGTATGGATTTTCCATCAAACGAGAAGTGGTATATGACTGCTAAATATGCAGCTACTACATCAGCATACTCTGAAAGGAACCTAATCAGAATGCAATCTGTACTGAAAGGCTTGCCTTTATTAAGGCTATTATTTGCTTTATCAAGGACATCTACATCTAAGCTATTCATGTTGGCAGCAGTTCTTGATACCAATTCTGGAATATTTACTTCCTCTTCTGTGATGAAAGAATTTCAGAAAACCAGATTTAGTAACTGTGCATTAGCGGCCTGGTAACAGTAACATTATCATGCATATTTTGTCCTTATGTGAAAAATGATTATGTTTTGTCACCTTAAAAAATGTTATTTTGGTATGTAAACTATGATGTTACATAAGTTGTGATGAATTTACTGTTCTTTTATAGTGTATCTTACTTAATACATAATTTTAGAGTGCTTATGTATCTTCCATAATTACAGTGATTTGCACCAGGAGTATTAAATATGCTAAACTCTGTCTGAACAGGCCTCGGAAGGCCCAATGGTACTGACTGACCACTGTGTCATCCTCAGCTGTTAGGTGCCACTGTATACAGATATGGAGGGGCATCTGGTCAGCACACCACTCTCCAAGCTGTTGTCAGCTTTTGTGACCAGAGCCACTACTTCTCAGTCAGTTACCTCCACAAGTGCCCTAATAATGGCTGAGTGCAACCGTCTTGCCAATGGCACTCGGTAGACCCTGATGGTCACTCATCCAGGTGCTAGCCAAATGCAACAGTGCTTAACTTTGGTGGTCTGATAGGAACCACTGTAACCACTGTGGTAAGGCTTGGTGACACCCAGGAGTATTACTCCTACATATTTCTAGCATCTGTGCAAAGAGAAGTGCTATAGATATTAGTCTCAGTGGTACTAAGAAACAGCTAAAATTAATAAAATTTAAAAAAGTGCCAGCACCTCATAGAAACCCTATCAGATTCAATGCCATTTTTCATCCTAGTTAATCTGTCGTTTAGTCATAATCTATCATATATCCCTCAAATGTAAAATGGTGCCCAGTGGTTGAAAGAAAGCACCTATTTACAAAAAGCGTATCAGAAGTGAACTATAAAACTACCATTCAATATCCTTGAGATCCATTTCTTGTAGAATCATAGGACATTTTCTGAACTCAAACGTAATAAGGTACCACCTCCATGCCAAACAGTGTGGATTCCAAAAATATCGGCCATGTGAAACACAACTTGCAGTCTTTTCACATGACACACTGAAAACCATGGATCGAGGCAGTTAGGTAGTTGCAGTATTTCTCGATTTCTGAAAAGTACTTGACTCAGTATCACATCTATGCATACCATTAAAAGTGTGGTCATATGGTGAAATTTGTAAGTGGAGTGGAGATTTTTTTTTGTAAGGAGGATGCAGCAAGTTTGCTGGAGATTCAACAACAGATATAAAAGTAACTTCGAGTGGGCATGAGGAAGGTGTGCAGGGACCTCTGTTGTTAATGTTGTATGGTAGTGACCTTGTAGACGATATTTTAGAAACCTCAGACTTTTCAGTAGTTACCTATTATGAGATACTTATTAAAGAAAGCTGAAGAAATCATTTAGATCTTGATAATATTCCAAAGTGGTGTGAAGATGGGCAGCTTGCTTTAAATGTTCAGAAACACAAAATTTTGTACTCCACAAAATGAAAACAATGGGATATCGTATGACTACAATGTCAACAACTCACCCTTGGAATCAGTCAATTCATACAAATACCTGTGTGTAACATTTTTTAGGGTATGAAGTGGAACAACCACATAGGCCCAGTCGTAAGTAAAGCTGGTGGGAGATTTTGATTCATTGGTAGAATACTAGGTAAACGTAGTTGAGGAGACTGCATACAAAAGTCTTGTGCGACTAATCCTAGAATTCTGCTCAAGTATGTGGGACCCATACCAGAAGACCTAAGAGGGAACATTTGATGAGAAATAGAAAGATAGCTCTAATGGTCTCAGGTTTATTTGACCAGTGGGCAAGTGTCACAGAGATGGTGATGAAATTGAAGTGGCAGACATTTGAAGGTTGAGGAAGCCTAGTTAGTAAGTTGCAAGAATCAGCTTTAAATGATGAGTCTAGGAATATGCTACATAGGTCCCATAGGGATTGCAAGTACAATTTTATACTGATCCCAGTGCCAACTGAGGTGTTCAAGCAATCATTCTTCCTGTGCTCCAACCTTGAATAGAATGTTAAGAAACCATAATAACTGGCACAATGAGAAGTACCGTTTGCTATGCACATCACAGTGATTTGTACTGTATGGATGAAAATGTAGAATTATTGTTATAAAGAAAAAATTTTTCATGTTTTAAGTCACATATACGGGACACCACATGTAATAATAATAATAATAATAATAATAGCTTTATTCAACATCGAATAGTACACTGCACATGTACAAAGAAACAGTAATGATTAAAGTTATTTGTACAATACGCAAGACACATTCTTCTGAATACGTCATTAATTTACAAAAAAATTACAATGAGATGTTTACTGATTTCTATTCACATAATTTCACAAAGCATTTGTTGTTCTCAATATAAGTATGGTACTCTTCTAATTAGTAGAAAGGGTGTTTTACTATAAATTTCTTAAGTTGATGTTTCAGTTTAATTGTAGGAAGAGCCATGACTGCAATACGCAGTGCATTAGCTAATTTTATACCTGCGTACTGAGGCCCCCTTTCGTAAAGCACTGTTCTGTGGCTGCCAATGTAAAACCTTTCTTTATTTCTAGTGTTGTACTGGTGGAAATTTGAATAAGTGTTTGGGTGCAGTCTTTTCACAAGCAATATGGCTTTTAGAATGTATATGTTTATAACAGTTAACACCTCTGTTTTTGGAAACAAGTTGCGACAAGATTCTCTATATTTTGCTCCACAGATTATTCTCACACCCCTTTTTTGAAGAATGAGTAGCTTATTTCGATTAGCTTTGGTTGTTGCCCCCCAAATTTTTATACCGTAGTTCAAGTGAGAGGAGAAAAGAGCATGGTATGCAGTCTTTAGGACTACGGTGTCTCTACAGAACTTGTTAATACTACTGATTGCAAATATATTTTTTGACAACTTAGTTGCTAGGGAGTCAATATGTGTGTCCAATTTCAGGTTGCTTTGGATTGTTATGCCAAGGAATTTTACATTAAACTCTTTCTTTACCAATTTGTTGCCCATGTATAATTTAATTTCAGTATTCAAACTACTTTTGTTCAACTCCATCAAACATGTTTTATATACTATAGTCACATGTATTACCTTTAAAACTTTAGTGCATGTTTTTATGTTTGCCATTTATGGCTTCCCCTATGGAAGAAAAATATTCATTAAAAATATTTGCGATTTCCAGTTGCTCTTTTATGAGCATACCATTGTGGTTAATAGTAAAGTCCATACAGGATTTGTCATTGCAGGTTCTAAAACTGTTTATGACTGCCCAAGTGCCAGCAGTTATGTTGTGTGAGTTTTGAAGCTTATTTGCAACATAGTTGCTCCTGGTCTGTGAGAGTAAGTCCTTATAGTGTGCTTGATATATTTTGAAGGCTTCCTTTACCTCAGGAATCTCTCTATTATTCAGCATTGCACTGTGGAGTAGTTTTAATTTTTCCCTCACTTCAGTGACATTACTATTTACCCAAATATTTTGGTTTATATTTTTTGTTTGTTTCATTTTTGTGATTACAACTGGGCATGTGGTATCAAGGCAGTAATAGAAGTCAGCAGGAAAGGTATCATATGAAAAGCTACTATTTTCAAACCATTTCATTTGTGCTAGTATGCAGTTTAGTCTTTTTATGTTGTCATTATACATTATTCTTTTAGTTACAAACTGTTGCTTTGTAGTGACAGTGGGGGCCTCATGGAGCTCCAATTTAAGCTTTACTGCATGGTGATCTGAGATGGCTAGTTTTAAAACCGATGCACTGTGGGATAAGTGGGTCATGTTTGTTATTATGTTGTCAAGACATGTTTTACTACTGCCAATTTCTCTAGGGGGTTCTCGAATGAGTGGGGTCAGGTTAAATTCATCGCACAGACGATGTAACTTTTTGGTACTGATGTCATTTGTTAATAAATCTATATTTATATCCCCTGTAACTATAATATTTACATGACCATTTGGCCCAGAAAATGTTGTGTCTATATATACAAGCAAGTCAGGAAGATTTACAAAAAAGGTATCTGTATTTGCTGCAGGTGGCCTGTAAACACCGATAACTGTTATGTTATCTCTACCCCATTTTAGGTTTATTGCAGCAAATTCTGAGACTCCTTCCAAGCAGAAGGCACTCACATCAATAACATTAAAATTAATTTCATTTACAGTGAAAATTGCTACACCTCCCCCAGTCTTGTCTTTTCTACTGAAGGCTGTGCAGAATTTCATACACAATGGTAGACTAATACTAATCAGAGCTTCATTGTACCAATGTTCAGTTACAACTGATATATCGGGTTTGTCAATCCGTGAAATTACACTCCTGGAAATGGAAAAAAGAACACATTGACACCGGTGTGTCATACCCACCATACTTGCTCCGGACACTGACAGAGGGCTGTACAAGCAATGATCACACGCACGGCACAGCGGACACACCAGGAACCGCGGTGTTGGCCGTCAAATAGCGCTAGCTGCGCAGCATTTGTGCACCGCCGCCGTCAGTGTCAGCCAGTTTGCCGTGGCATACGGAGCTCCATTGCAGTCTTTAACACTGGTAGCATGCTGCGACAGTGTGGACGTGAACCGTATGTGCAGTTGACGGACTTTGAGCGAGGGCGTATAGTGGGCATGCGGGAGGCCGGGTGGACGTACCACCGAATTGCTCAACATGTGGGGCGTGAGGTCTCCACAGTACATCGATGTTGTCGCCAGTGGCTGGTGGAAGGTGCACGTGCCCGTCGACCTGGGACCGGACTGCAGCGACGCACGGATGCACACCAAGACCGTAGGATCCTACGCAGTGCCGTAGGGGACTGTACCGCCACTTCCCAGCAAATTAGGGACACTGTTGCTCCTGGGGTATCGGCGAGGACCATTCGCAACCGTCTCCATGAAGCTGGGCTACGGTCCCGCACACCGTTAGGCCGTCTTCCGCTCACGCCCCAACATCGTGCAGTCCGCCTCCAGTGGTGTCGCGACAGGCGTGAATGGAGGGACGAATGGAGACGTGTCGTCTTCAGCGATGAGAGTTGCTTCTGCCTTGGTGCCAATGATGGTCGTATGCGTGTTTGGCGCCGTGCAGGTGAGCGCCACAATCAGGACTGCATATGACCGAGGCACACAGGGCCAACACCCGGCATCATGGTGTGGGGAGCGATCTCCTACACTGGCCGTACACCTCTGGTGATCATCGAGGGGACACTGAATAGTGCATGGTACATCCAAACCGTCATCGAACCCATCGTTCTACCATTCCTAGACCGGCAAGGGAATTTGCTGTTCCAACAGGACAATGCACCTCCGCATGTATCCCGTGCTACCCAACGTGCTCTAGAAGGTGTAAGTCAACTACCCTGGCCAGCAAGATCTCCGGATCTGTCCCCCATTGAGCATCTTTGGGACTGGAAGAAGCGTCGTCTCACGCGGTCTGCACGTCCAGCACGAACGCTGGTCCAACTGAGGTGCCAGGTGGAAAAGGCATGGCAAGCCGTTCCACAGGACTACATCCAGCATCTCTACGATCGTCTCCATGGGAGAATAGCAGCCTGCATTGCTGCGAAAGGTGGATATACACTGTACTAGTGCCAACATTGTGCATGCTCTGTTGCCTGTGCCTATGTGCCTGTGGTTCTGTCAGTGTGATCATGTGATGTATAAAGTTTCCCCTTCCTGGGACAATGAATTCACGGTGTTCTTATTTCAATTTCCAGGAGTGCACATCTAGATCATTATGCTTATTTCTAAGACTACCAAGATTCTGGTGTATGGTTTTAAGGCTGAGTTTTACCTGCTGGACCTTAGAGGATAATTTTGGACAAGCAATGAGGCCAGCAGGCTTTACAAGTTTCCTTGGCTTGCCAGCGGTGACTGGTGTTGTGGCAGATTTTGTTGAGGTGGGTTGTACCACCCCATGGCAATGGACTTCTTTTCACAACTTTGTAAACAATGTCGCCTGACTGCCTCAATAATTTTGCTACTAACAATCTGTTTGCCTCTTCAGTTCATGTGCAGACCATGAGATGTGTGCAGCTCCCTTTCTAGATACCTGACATCTACTAGAGACACATTCTGAAATTTACTACATAGAGCTTTAATCCTGTCATTTGTTTTATGAACTTCCTGGTTCACAATAGACTGTTTCATAAGATCATGCCTCTGTGGAACGTTGACAACAATTGTTATAGTGTCATTTAACTTACCCAGTACCATTTTCATATGTCTTATTGCATCATTTGCCTGATTTCTTGCTACATCATATGAACCTCCCATAATAATGACACAGTCATTGGATGAGAAGGAGTCACAATCCTGCAGGCACGGCTTCACTACAGCAGAAAGAGGGGCTCCAGGCTGGATGTGGCCTACCGCTGCAAAGTTGTCTTGCATATTTGCGATGTTTTGCACTATTTCACGTCCATGGCTGTCTCCATATAATAGAATCCGGCCCTGCTTGTGTTTCTGATTGTAGTCGTTTCTACTTGTACTTATAGGAATGGAAGAAAAAGCTATGTACAGCTCATTTCACTTATACAGGATGAATCAGAACTCTACCAACATTTGAAGATTGTTCAGGGATGATTCCTGAGTACTCTGGTGTCAGAGACCCATGGTCTCTGATGGCTCGTTGCAAAGTAATAATGCAATTATGACTTATTTGGCCTTGTTACCACAAAAGTGGAAAAACATGTTATATTGAATAACCAAATTGCAGTAACAGGAAAGGATACAGTTTTATGTGGGCACTTAGGTCTAGATGCAAAACTACTGTAACATGGTTGCCGTTGCTGTGGAAACAGCTGAACATATCAATGTCATGTTGTTTTTGATTGCATTCAGTGAAGTCACCCACAAGATTCATATTGGCTGAGTCATCATCAGTAAACCCGCCCGTACTGTTGTGTATCGCTGTTAACATACAACTAGTACTGCTGGAATAACGATCCTGAGACTGGGCTGAGCAGTACGGAATGTAAACTTGAGGACAAAGAGTGAAGTAGCCTTTACCGTTGTCATCAGGAAGTACTATGAGTGAATAAAACAATATTGTTTTCAAACAAGATATACAGCACACACAGTCAATATTTTGACTGTTCTGCAAATATTTTCAGTGCATTGGGTAAGAAATCAAACAAAATGAGTTCACTCTATAACAAGCAACTGGAGACTACGGGTCCCTTACACCAAAATTTTGTCAATGGAGTTCTGGTTCATCCAACACATCTTATGCACATTACATGTATCATATGGTGATCCTTGGGTGTAGACCATATTTTATTTCAAAGTATGTTTTGACAGTAGAAGAGACAAGATTTTTAAAATTTGTTTTTGTAATTCATCCCTGTTGGTGTCTACTGCACAAAAAATGAAATCACTGTGCTGCCTCATCCTCCATACTTTCCAGATTTGGCCTTTGTGGACTTTTTTATTTCCAAAGTTGAAAATCCCATTGAAAAGTTGGAGATTTGCAATAATATATGAAATAAGAGAAATTTTGTAGATGGCACTTCTCATGGACCAGCACGAGGCATACCAAGACTGCTTCTGGAAGTGAAAATGGCTTTGGGAGCGGTGTATCAATTTTGGAGGGGAGTATTTCAAAGGAAAACATGCACAATAAGTAAATGGTAAGAATAGAAAAAGTTTGTGGACAAGGTTCTGGAATTTTTTGAACACGCTTTGTACGCCACAAAGAATATATCTTACAAGGTAAAACTAATATTCATTACTTACAGTTGGCATAACTATTATTATGTATAAAGATAAGGTGAATTTTTAAGTAAAGTAACATTTTATCTGAAATCTTGACACACTTATTTTAAAAGGGGGTACGGCACAGAACAAAACTCACCACTTGGTCCTCTTGCCTATTTGCTCAGTTGGAAACTCCACCAACTTAGATTCCACACATTGATACCCAAGCTCCCTATAGCAACACCACAAACAATACATCCTACTAAGGGCAAAATTGTGTTTGGTACAGACATCTGGCACAAATATTTATTCATGTTTAGACTAGCAAAATAATTAAATCTGCCTCATTTATGAAGTTTGTAGGCAACAGAGCAGAACTCAAGACTTGAGCTGTGTTGATTTCATGGCTCAATTAGATACATCACCCCTTTAAATTCCTGATAAATATACCCAATATGTACACAACAAACAATACATCATACCTGGGAAATAGTACTATTTTGTACACAATTTGGTATATGTACTAGCAAAGTAATAATGTAATTAGAGCTGCAGTTTAGTTTAGATCTACACAGTCATTTAAAATATATTTTGTACATATGAAATATCAAAATGTGAATTGTGTTGACCCATTTGGGTTGATTATGTATTCAACACTTTTCATTTCCTCACAACCGCACCCATTTCTCTTTTTACATATGACTCTAAGAAAATATTCTATATGGGGGAAAGGTATAATTTTCTCCATACTTGCAAGTATGCAAGTGCAAATATTTGTTCATTTTCAGACAAGCAATAAAATTAGAGTTGCAAATTGGCCCTAAATCCGCACGCAGCCATTTACTAAGTATGCAGAGAACAAAAATATTCTAATATGCTGAGCCTGTTTTTCCTTAAATCATTTAGAAATTCTACCAATTTAGAAAATGGTAACCTCAGCCCCTCTACATACATCACAAATGATCCCTCCTACATGGGAAGACTGCTTTTGGCACACATGACTACAGAAAAGGCATACACAGACCACTAAAGTAATTAACAGAATAGTGGTTTAGCACTGATATTTTAAAAAAAAAACATTTGAAATTTATGTAGTGTTCTGTATAAAAACCAACATACAAATCCAGTTGGCCTCATTTATGTGATTAAACTCCTTTGCTTTCAATTCCTGACAACCCCTGTCCCTATTCATACACCACAGGTGTTACATCCTACGTGACAAAAAGTATTATTACATGTCCAATAAAAATTTTTTGTGTATATGGATTCAAAAAATAATTAAACAGTGTTACAGATTAGCTGAAATACTCCACAGTAATTTGACATATATATATATAGGGCTCAGAAAGATATTCAGCATGTGAATGCAGTTGACCCCATTTTCTTGATTACAAATTCCACCACTTTATATTCCTTACAACCACACACCATTCCTTTGTCTAAATCAGAAACAATAAATTATTCTTTGTGTACAGTACGTGTTAGTACACACATCTGACACAAATGTTTATACATGGATAGACTAGCAAAATAGGAGGAATTGTAATTCAGCTGAAATCAACACACAAACATGTACAAACTATTTAGGGAATGGAAACAGTTCTTTATCCTTGGTCCAGCCATTTTCCTGGAATTGATTCCAAACTTCAAGAATTTGTGTTCCTGACAACCACAACTAAGAAAAGTACCATTTTGCCCACACATACGATACAGTGACACATACGTATAACTCTAAAAAGTAATTAAATGTAGTTACAAATTATCTTCAATCTTTTTAGACTGTCATTTACAATATGTGCAGGGTAAGGAACAAAATTAACACCTGAGCCGTTTCATCCACCTCCCTCATATAGGAATTTCACTATCCTTGATTCCTGATACCCACAAAGATTGCCACGCTGTGTTTTTGGGGGAAAAACAATTTGCCATACCACACATACATGGCATAAATATTTATTCATATATAGACTACACACATAATTTTAAATAAAATTTAGCTGAACTCCACATACAATCATTTATGAAGTATATGTGGAACAGAAGAAAACAGCATTAGATTCCAGGTGGCCCCTTGGCCTGATTAAAAAATCGCTATTTAAGATTCCTGACAACCACACTTATCTTTCCTGTATGAACACAACAAACAAGTCACGTACCATTTGGTACATACACATAGCAAAAATATGGAAAACACTGACAAAATATCTTCTGTGGTACTAGTCAAACCTCTAAAGGTTAAAAACTGTAGGAGAAGAAGAGATTGGAATACCATGTGGTTATAATGAAACATTTCCTATTTAACACATTATAACACCAAAACTAATTGCCATACGAGAACCAGATTTGGTAGCATTAATGTAAAGGACATGGGGAAGCACAATCAGTTCACTTGAAACACTTCTATTCTGATGCTATGGTACATCATTCCATAACGTACTGCTAGAAAAGGGGCTCAATATGGCACACATCAGTGTCCAGAAGAGCCTGAAAGCACAGGATAGCATTCTGCACAGCAGAATGTAGCATGTACATAGGTATGCTGACTACCTCTCTTGATATGCTGCTCTTCAGACCAGTACATGTGTGAATGTTCACCTGGTTAACCCTTTCCTTCAGGTAGCCCACGACCAGAAATCATGGTGATTATGCCGGCCAAGCATTTGGAAATGACCAGCTGATAATTCGATCATTTCCAAATGTGTTTTGGAGAAGCAAGTGAACTTCATGATCAATGTGCAGTGGGGCTCCATCTTGCATGATAATTGTTAGTTACATGAAAACCATTAGTTGAATGTGTCTCTCTCCTGTAGGGCAGGTATGATGTGCTGGCAAAGCATATATCAGTAACGTTGGCCAGTTACACTGCACATCTTTGATCCTTGAGTGCTAATCTGTTCAGAAAAGAATGGACCAGTGATTGAAATAGCTGTGATGCCACGGCATACCATGGCATGTGCACCATACAGAGGAACTTCATGCACAGTGACAGCAGGTGAAGATCCCCACATTCAGCAGTTCCGTGTGTTCATCTGACACATCAGAGAAGAATGAGCTCCAGCTGTCCACAGGATGGTGCAGGGCCAGCCCTCATCAACTTCAGTCCTTGTGACAAAGTGGAGAGAAAAGTCAACATGTCATTGTGCTTCTTGTGATGCAAGCTGCTGCATGATATGGATCTTGTATGGATATCATTTGAGAATGGTTCGTACCAAGTCTGGTACTCATACAGTACTTAGTTTCTGTATTATAATGTGTTAAACAGGGAAAGTTTAATTATAACCACTCAGTATATCCAACAGATAATTGAGTGCATAAGGTGGAACTGCTATTCTGAGATAAAGAGGATAGAAGAGAAGAGGAATTAAGAGGGGGGCCACATCAAACCAGTCAGAAGACTGATGAACCTCTCAAATATTCCTAAACCTCATCTGGGTTGTCCAGCAATTTGCAAACTAGAATTATGTCCAGAAAATCGTCCATTTATCAGTGTCAAAACTTAAAATTTTGTACCATTTTATAAAATGAGATCATCAATGAAAGCATAATATTGTCCTGAAGGCGATGCTTCAAGAACTCGCTGCATATTAAAAATTTGCTGGTCACAGGTTCAGCAGTTGTCCCTCTAAATTCAGCAGTGGAATAAATGTGAAGAGTGGCAATACTGAATAAAAGTAATGAGAGCATTGTGTTCAAAATAAATTTCAAAAATATTACCAACCAATAAGCTTTTGTAAATGCAGGCAACATACTGATCTGGTAAGAAAATTGTAATGTTCAATTATATTGAAAGCTTGCTAATAAATGGCTGGAAGTCCCCAGAGCATTATTTCATTGAATCTTTAGGAACAATTTGGTGATTTTAGCTTGTTTCAGTAACTGTGGACACAGAAGAATATGTTAAACATAATCTGTCTAGATGACTCTATCTCAACCTTGTCAACAAAAATTAATTTAATTTTTGTCAGGTTTTTGTGACAAAATGTGCAGAAAAAAAGTGTTAAAATCTGATTTTCTTTGGGCACTGCAAGCTAACCATACAGTCAGTTGTTTGACAGTTCTTCCAACTCCGTGACATGCAGATGTAGCAAGGCTAGGACCAAAGACATTTTGTTACGCTTGATGTTAAAGGAAATATTGTTTACAGAGGCACAGATGGATGAAGTTTTTAACAGCTTCATACTGGGCAGCAAACCAGTTACTAAAGTACAAACTTTTTGTAACTCAGGCACCATCTATTTCTGGAATTTCACTAGTTCTGTCACAAAATGTGAACAGCTGTGTATCAACCATAGGCTGTCACTTATAATGCACAGACTTTTGCTATACGTGTGTTGATTTTCTACAAAATAAATCACTTTGGGTGTGCAGCAGACTGTTTTGACAATGAAGCCTGTCCACAAATCCCTGAACTAAAAATAAACAATGATCTGCAAAATCTGTTAGTCAGGGTTGTTTTGAAGTTATAACATACTTTGTTTGAGTTTTCAAAGTCAGAGAATTTTGTGGGCAACTCCAGTATGAAATATTTCAACAGGCAGTGTTTGATTTCAACATCATCTTCCATCATCTTTGCACAAATCCAAAAGTTATTACTCAAATGCATTTTGTGCTTGGTAGCTTTTGCATGGATGAAGCATGCAGTCTTTTGATTCCAGTAGAATGTAAATAATTTTGGGAGTAAAGGAGGCCTCTTGCTGAACAGCATAGGCATTGAATTGTAAACATACACACACAAAAGAGAAAGGAAGATTACTAAATCAAAATCAATGTTTTCTTGAGCTAGAGTGCACACACACACACACACACACACACACACACACACACACACACACACACACACACACACACACAGTGCTGCCTGGATGCGCAATGCTGTGATTGCTGTTCAGCAACGTGGAATGGGTGACTTGGAGGTTGTGTCGTGTGGGCGGGTGGAGGGAGAAAGAGATGGGGCAGAAAAAGGAATTGGGGTGGGTGCCTAGCCTTTAGAGGGAGGCAGCCAGTTCTTGGGCTAAGGATGTGGGAGGAAGGGTGGCAGGCGTACGAGCTGGGCATGTGATACATGGGTGCTGGATCCAGTGAGGAGCAGCACACAATGGTGACATGGAGACATGAATTAGGAGGGGCTTCTAGGGCAGCGGAAGGGGAAAATGTTGAGTGGAGGGTGCGGGGACAATGAGTTAATGGACATTGGAGCCAGGAGGGTTATGAGAGCCAAGGATGTGTTGCAAGGAAAACTCCATCTTCATAGTTCAGAAACACTGGTGGCGTAGGTAAAGATGCAGATGGCCCAGGTTGTGAAGCAGCCATTGAAACTGACCATATTGTGCTCAGTTGCATGTGTGCCACTGGATGATTGAATTTGTTCTTGGCCACTGTAAGTTCTTATCACTGCTTATACACCATAGAGGGTGGCCAGGCTTTGTGGGAGGTATTTTTTAATGTGGAAAGGACAACAGCTGTCAAAATGCAGATGCTGTTTGTGGTTAGTGTGTTTTATGTGGACAGTTGTGTGAATGTGGCCATTAGATAGCTGGAGGTCAACATTGAGGAATGTGACACATGTGTTACCAGTATACTGCAAAACACAGTGCTTAAAAATCGGATTTTTCTGGGACTCAAACCTTTGGTTGTACTGATGACAGAAAGATACGGCCAAGTGTTTTGGATAGCTCTTGAGCTAGGTAGCATTTTTATACCCACCAAAAGGATCATTTTACTGTAACTATACTGCACTGTGAGGTCAAAGCTTGAATGTTACACACTACCTCCAGCTTAGGAAAATGGAGCAAATTGATTGGTTCTTTTTTAATTAGATGTGGTCTATGGTACACATTAATTGGCTTATTAAGGCACCATTTAGGTCATGGGCGTTTCCTGAGAAAAACTGAAAAAAGAATTTTTCATCATTCTTTACCGTCTGTAGAAGATATCTAAATAACTAACTGCAGGAACTTTCTTAAATTTCAATGGTATAGTCACTAGGCATTTATCTAGAAGAGCTACCAAACCAAACCTGAATTGTGGATTCCAAGATGGCTATGCACAGAAAATGGCTGAAATTTTTACAAAAAAATTCTTGAGATTTCCCAGTCTGAAACAAGTTGTTTTGATATCTTTATCCATTTCGAAGATAGAGAAGTTCAAAGTCACCCTAATTTTGCACATAAAATTCTCATGTAAAATCTAATGTGAGGTGCAAACATAGTTTATAAAGTGATGTAGTATGGAGAAAATTGCTGGAAGTTGTCTCCATTATCGTCAGAAGGATTCTGGGAACACCATGCTGTTGCACTGGAGCACATTCAAAATTTCTGTGCACCTGAAATGCGATCTGAGATATAAAATTAATTTTGCAGTATTTCAATTTCATGTAAGTAAATTATCAGGGAAAAGAAGGGAACCAGCCTATAATGTGCTCCACGAGGGACATCTTTCCACTGGTCAGTGTATGATTGAATATTTATTCAAGCTTTTTAAGACAGCTCTTACAGATAACTGCACCATGTACAAAATGCTCAGGTTACTGTAAATATTATCTACCAGCTCATATATATACATTAACAACAAGGTTACCAACACACTTCCCTGGAGCACACTTGAAATTAATCCTACTTCTGTCAATGAGTCTCCATCAAAGATAGCATGCTGTGTTCTCCCTACAAAGAAATCCTCAGTCCAGTCACAAATTTTGCTTGATATTCTGTGTGATCCTACTTCCATTAATAAATGTTGGTGTGGTACCAAGCCAAATGCTTTTTGGAATTCAAGAAATACTGCAGTACCTGATTTACTTGATCCATGGGTTTAAGAATGCCATGTGAGAAAAGTACAGGTTCCCCCCAAGCTACTCACAGTTGTTTCATGAGTTCATGAATGGCACCCATGGTGCCCTGAGCTATTGCAGCCCATTCGTCCTTCTGGGCAGCATTTCCTTCCCCATGCTCCTCTCTTCCCATCCTTGCTCCTTCCCCTCAGCCCCCTCCTTCACCTCTATGTGTTGTTATTGCGGTTTTGTTCCCCTTGCCTTTTATTTGTCATCCTTTCTTTTTGGCATTTTTGGCTCTCCTTTGGGGTTTGAAATCGCTTTTAAATTTTCTCTCCATAGTGTGAGCCATTTGGAGAAGAACTCCCACCCTAGCATCCACAGCATGTATCCCTTCCCCACCATAGCCCCCTTTCCCCCATCAAGTCACCAGCACTTGTGGTGGGGCTGTTATGTACTCATCTGGATGAGCCCTCTGACAACAAAGGGATCACACTTCTGATGCCTGAGCTTTTCGCTCCCCATGTATGATTGGAGTGGTTGCTTGTTTTTCTGCAGCATCAGAACTCATGGCAATGGCTGCCATGCAAGGTGGCGCTTGCTATGGCTGGATGGTGCCTGAGGAGAGAGCCCATGATTGGAGTGGATAGTATTGGGCCAGACACTTTGTGTATGAAACATATCAAGCTCCAGAAAACTGGCTGCTCTTCTACGGTCATCTCTTTGTTTGGTAATGGTCCATTTAATGCTGCTTCTTATGACCATGCAGCCTTTCCTTCCCTGGCTACACATTGGGAGGAGGGCCAGTCTCACTGGCTTGGGTTGAAACACTGTCCTAGTGAAGATTGGGATAGTGGAGATAGGGACACTTTCACCACTACAAAACCATAATTTTTTGTGGAAAATATCAAAGACAAGTTTGGTGTAGTGAAGACTCTCAATAAGATGTGGTCAGGTTCACTGTTGATCAAAACTTCATCTACCGCCCCATCTGCAACACTTCGTGCTTGTGATCACCTTGGCGATGGCCCAGTGCCCATTATAACTGATCTGTTTTTCACTATGGTTCAGGGAGTCATTTTTCATAGGGACCTCATCCTTCAAACTGATGAGAAAATATGAGCCAATCTGGAATGACGAGCATTCATTTTGTCTGGCATATTCAGAAAGGTTGTGAGGTCAGTTTTATGGACACTGGTGCCTTTATTTTGGCATCTGAGTGAGGTACTCTTCTGGAGAAGGTGAAGGTTGTGTGTTATTGGTGTGATATGAAGCCATATGTCCTGCCACCCATGTAGTGTTTTCAGTGCTTGCATTTTGGGCATATGTTTTCCCACTGTAGGGTGGACCCTCCATGCGGTGAATGTAGACACCTATTCCATGAGGTGAGTCCCTGTGTTCTGCCACTCATGTTGTGTTAATTGTCACAACCATCACTCTCCACATCCACCAGACTGCCCGGTGTATAAGAAGGGAAAGAAAATACTATCAAGTATAAGTTCAAAGGAAACAGACATAGGCTATGGAACAGGAATTCGGGAGATGGAAACAAGAAACACTGCTTCACATTTGGGAGATGGAACATTTGTAGTCTTAATAAACCAGCTGTGGCAGCAATTTTGATATCTGAATTAAAAACTTACAAGACAGACATTGTAGCACTACAGGAAGTTAGGTGGCTCAAAGAAGGGATACAAACAGAGGATAATTGTGTCATTTTTTATGGGGGGGATGAAAAACATGAATTTGGTACTGGTTTTGCTGTTAAGAAAGGATTGTACATTGGGTTAAGGAATTCCATCCCATTCATGAAAGAATGTCTTACACAGCAATCAAACACCAGTGGTATGATATAACATTCATAAATATCCATGCATTGACTGAAGATTTAATTGAGGGTGAGAAAGATGAGTACTGTGGAAAATTAGAGAGAGTAGTTGAAAGTATTCCAACAAGAAATATGAGAATTATCCTAGGGGACTTTAATGGAAAAATAAGTAAAGAGGATATGTTCATCCCCACAATAGGAAAACATACCAAGCACTCAACCACAAATGAAAATGGATTAAAAATGATCAACTTTGCACTGTCAAAGAATATGAAAATTTGCTCAACGACCTTCCCTCACAAAGAAATACACATAGGTACATGGTGCTCTCCAAATGGCACAACATTAAATCAGATTGACCATGTTATGACAGATCAATGTTGCAGTTCATTTATAAGAGATGTCCGAACATACAGAGGAGCTGAAATTGGCTCAGATCACTTCCTAGTGTAGGAAAGATGAAAATCAAGATGATTTGGAAACAACAACCAAAAGCCACACCAAAACCTAATTTAGACATCAAACGACTGAAGGAACTGTCTGTTAAAGAAAACTTTGTGACTGAAATAAATAATCAATTTATAGCATTGCAAGAAGCAGAGGAGGGAAATAGTGTCAAGGAGGCTTGGGAAGGAATAAAGACTATAGTAACAGATACAGCAGAAAATGCACTGCGCAGGAAAAAGAAAACAAAGAAACGGAAATGGTTCAACGAAAAGTGTCAGAGAGCAGTGGAAAAAGAGGAAATAAGCCAGGATGCTGTGGCTGCATGATAAGGAGAGTGCGAATAGGAGAGAGACCTTCAAGACGGTTAGAAGAGAAACAGCAAGAGTTTACAAACAGAAAAAATGAAATATCTAACTGGAGCCCCAGAATTTATAGAAGCGGAAAGCAGGGATGGGAACTCAAAGAAGTTGTTTCAGTATACAAAGAAAAGTAAGTGAGGTTATCAAAGTGAAAACCTATTCATAAAAGATAAAAACACAGCTGGAATATGTCCTAGAAAGAAGGAAAGAGTATTACTCAGAAATGTTAAATACCACTGATCCAACATAACCTTCAATTACGCAATGTCTGAAAGTGACAGTATTAGTAATGATGAATGTAGAATCACAGAACAGGAAATGATCCACACCATTCAAAAGCTGAAAAACAACAAGGCAGCAGATGAAGACCAGATATCAGGAGAGATGTTAAAAGAGGGCAGAAGCAAACTACACAAAGAAATTTATAACCTTATCACAATGCTGTGGTAAACTGAAACACTGCCTGAAGATGGGAAAACAGCAATAACTTGTCCCATACACAAAGAAGGAAATTTAATGGAATGTGGAAATTATAGAGGAATCAGTTTTCTGATCATAACATACAAAATCCTGTCAATGATCATTCTGGAAAAACTTAAACTTTACGCAGAAAACATTATTCAAGATTATCAGGCTGAATTTTGAACAAAACATTCCACAACTCATAATTTGTTTACTATATGACAGATCTTTGGGAAATACTGGGAATTTGACAAAAACATCCTCTGTCTCTTCATTGACTTCCGGCGAGCCTATGACAGCATTCACAGAAGTAGCCTCTACAGCACATTACAAGAATTTAGTATACCCAGTAAAATGATTAGGATGATTGAACTGTGCATGGATAGCTCCCAGGCTGCAGTGAAGTTCAGAGGATCCATATCCCTCACCTTTCCAATTAAAACAGGCTTATGACAAGGATACACTCTTTCATGTGTCGTCTTCAACCTTGCATTAGAGACAGTGGCTTGGGAGAGTAATTTATATCTGTACAGTGGTCTCAGATTCAAACACAGTGAAGTAAAACTCCTGGCTTATGCAGATGATATAGTGTTGCTGAGTGAAATGGAAGAAGAACTGAAAGACATCTACAAATCTCTCAGGCACAGTGCCAGCAAAGTGGGGCTTTTGATGAAACAAGAGAAAACAGAATCTATGGAAATGGGTAGAGTCATAAACCCAAATATATAAGAAACTATCAGCCTCGATTGTGGTAATGAAACCAACCTTCACCTAGGTTTCAGCCCAAATAATTGGGCCTCCTTCAGAAGATATACCTGAATCTATAAATTGTCTAAGAGGGCATGGTCTAGAAATAGAACTAAAACAGCCTGTATAGGCGTAGACACATTTTAAAAATGCGGTACATAAGTACTAAGTCAACACCAAGACTTAACTTAAGCTCTGGCGTGCATCTCGTCTCCGTGGACGCTTTGCGGTGGACCTCGGGAGCTCACATGAAACTAAGTAGGACTAGATAACCTGCTGCAAATCAAAATGGCGGGGAACATTGAACATGTACATGTCTAACTGAGACCATGACTGTCAAAGATAAAAGACCAACACAGTCATATCTTAAAACAACTTATAGAAAGGTTGAAAATCTTAAACATAAAGCCTCTGCCCCAGGTTATGACTAAACTGTAGAAGACTATGCAAAATAAGTTCGAACACACTACTTGGACTTACACTATTCGAATATATCGGCCCTTCGCAGTGATTGCTGCATAATGAGCCCATCATTATTAATGAAAGATGAAAGAACATAAAACAGCAAAACTGTAGTATGTGAACACCATAATGCAATAATCTCTGTTAACCTGTACACAGATGGTCGAATAGGTGTTCTTATCAGTTAATGTAGATATACTTCATATTGCTGACACACACAGAATGGAGAATATTATCAAGATTAATTTTTTATCTTATTACTAACAATAATGCATGAGTGAACAAACAACACCACTTCATTGCCATGTAATAGCAAATGACCAGCATAGGTCAAATTATGTTTTATGTATAAGAAATATGGTAATTGCCTGAACGGACGTGCAATGCCCTTTCATCACCCTTATACTTTATCGACTGACAGAGATCAATTTCACTACCGACAGAGATCAATTTCACTACGCGCTACAAAAGGGAATTATTGCCTCTTATATTAAATGCTATTGTTATATTAAAAACATAGATTCCAAGACTTACCAGGCGGGAAAGCGCCGGTAGACAGGCACAATAAAATAACACACCAACACACACGCAAAATTTCTAGCTTTCGCAACCAACAGTTGCTTCTTCAGGAAAGAGGGAAGGAGAGGGAAAGATGAAAGGATGTGGGTTTTAAGGGAGAGGGTAAGGAGTCATTCCAATCCCAGGAGCGGAAAGACTTACCGTAGGGGGAAAAAAGGACAGGTGTACACTCGCACACACTTCACAGGAAAGAATTAAAAAGAAATAAAAGATAGCTACTAATAAGAGGTGATAATTCTCTTTTGTAGTGTGTAGTGAACTTGACCTCTGTCGGTCGATAGAGTATAAGGGAGATGGAAGGGCGTTGCATGTCTGTTCACACATATAACCATATTTTTTACATGTAAAACATAATTTGACCTATGCAGGTCATTTGCTATTACATGGTGATGAATTGGCATTGTTCATTCACTCACGCATTATTTTTAGTAATAAGATAAAAAATTAATCTTGATAATATTCTTCATTCAGTGCATGTCAGCCATATGAAGTATATCTACATTAACTGATAAAAAACACCTGTTCGACCATCTGTGTACAGGTTAACCGAGATTATTGCATTATGGCGTTTACATACTAAAGTTTCGCTGTTTTATGCTCTATGTCATCTTTCATTAATAACGATGGGTGCATTATGCAGCATTCGTTGTGAAAGGGCCGATATATTCTAATAGTGTAAGTCAGGGTAGTGTGTTTAAACTTATATAAATCTATGAGTTGTTTGTAACATTTTAGTCATAACCTAGTTTGTTAGATTTTAGTCATAACCTGAAGCAGAGGCTAGTGTCATAACCTAATTTGTTAAATTTTAGTCATTACCTGGAGCAGAGGCTAGTTTACGATTTTCAACCTTTCTATAAGTTATTTGTTTTAAGATATAACTGTGTTGGTCTTTTATCTTTGACAGTCATGTTCCCTGTTAGACATGTACAATGCACCTTGCCATGTTGATTTGCAGCACGTTACCAAGTCCTACTTAGTTCCATGTGAGCTCCCGAGGCCCACCACACAGCGTCCATGGAGACGAAATGCACTGCCAGAGCTTAAGTTAAGTCTTGGTGTTGACTTAGTACTTATGCACCACATTTTTAAAATGTGACTACGCCTATTCAGACTGTTTTGTTTTATTTCTAGACCATGCCCTCTTAGACAAATTATAGGTTCAAGTATATCTTCTGAAGAAGGCCCATTTATTTGGGCTGAAACCTAGGTGAAAGTTGGTTTCATTACCGCAATTGAGGCTGATAGTTTCTTATATATTAGATTATCATGATTGCTGCCTTTGCTGCAATGTTGTAAGTAGATAAACCCAAATCCTTACTTTGAAATTGACCAACATTCTAAATTCAGAAAAGTTCCTCAATTTAAATACCTTGGATCACGTTTCAACAGTAAATATATCATGAAATTGGATATAAGTAAAAAATAGCCTCAGGGTTGAGATGTCTGTACTCACTAAGCAACCCACTCAAAAGTAAAGCTGTGTCAATTGCTACAAAGATGAAGATATACAACACTATCATCTACCCCTTAGTACTATACAGTTCAGAAAGCTGGCCACTTACAAAGAATGAAAGAGAAAAACTGAATGTTTTTGAAAGAAAAGTAATGAGAAAAATATGGGGACCTGTGTTGGAGAATCATGTGGAGAATTCGAAAGAACAATGAAATTTATCAGTTAATGAAGCAACCCACTTTCATCCAGAAATTAAAAAGTAGGAGTCTGCAATGGGCTGGACATGTGACTAGAATGGAAAACAACAGAGTCGCCAAGAAAGCATTTGAAGGAGCTCTCCAGGCAACAAGACCATTGGGCTGACCTCGTACAAGGTGGAAAGATGACATAGAGAAAGATGTCGCAGCATTAGGAGTTTCCCCAGAGTGGAGAGACTGCGAGAGATAGAAGGCATTGGAAGCATATCGTTGATGCAGCACATGGTCTACAAGGCGTGTGATCGCTGAGAGAGAGAGATAGCCTGTTATGTCCTTTCGCCCTCCTCCATCTTTCTTACCCCCCTCTCCTCTGTCCTCCCTTGTGGTTCCCAGGCTCTCCCATCAGGGTGCTGTTCCCCCTTCCCTTCTGAAGATGTGTCCCCACCAAATTTTCAGCACTCATCGATGATAGGGCTCACCCTCCCCATGTCTCTCAGGCCAGAGGCCTGCTACTGTGACTCGGCCAGGGGACTCATAGTTTGTGCACACCAAGGTCGCACAACCTCTTTAAGTCTCGGATCTTGCAGAAGCCTGCCCTGCATCTATGACCTGCCCTGATCGACCTATGAAAGAGAAGAAAAAGAAACAAGTCCCAAGACAAGTGCCCACCCCCCTCCCCACCCCCAACCGCCACTGGTGCCATCTCCTCTCTTGCAACCATAGTTTGACCTTCTATTTATGGATGTCACCCCTTACTCATTGGTAATGGCCAGTGATTTGCCAGTGTGATTGGCTCTAACTCATTTACTTCCCATTTGGATACCTGCTCTGTGCTTATTCAGAGGAACTGAAATAGGTAATACAGTCACCTCCCAGAGTGGCAATCCCTTATTGCCTTTTACTCAGCTGCTTGTGTCATTCTCCAGCAAACTTGTTTTACTAATACACACCTATCCTTTGTGGGTTCCATGCTTTCTGTTGGAACTGGTTCAGTCCTCTGAGATATTCCAGTGACGTTTTCACATTGGTCCACATGGGCATTGTTAGTATGTAGTTCCCACTTTGTACCACATTGGAAGAAGTTGCCATCTGACACCACTCAGATTCTGTGTTCACAGTTTGCAATATGCCTCCCTCCTGAAAGGTTATCTACACTGCTGTCCTAACTGCCCTCCTTCAGCAATATCCCCTCTACCTCCAGTGCTTTTTCATCTAGTCATGGGCTCCTCATTGACCTGTTTCTTGTGTACCTGTGCCTTCTTAATGATGGTTCTGCTACTCATTTTAGTGCTGCATATGGCAATTTCTCTGCCATTGTTGTTTTACTCTCTTCCCCTCCCCTTCTTTCTTTCTTACACTGGGCACTGGTCACTGACTGTGACCACTTCCCATTGATTCTCTCATTCCTTTCCTGCTGCCAGATGACCAGGTTACCACACTAGGCTTTCAATTGTGCTGATTGACCTCTATGTACTTTCCAGGCCGTGTTTACACTCTCTTTATCAGGTTGTATTGCATCTGTGATCTGACCAATAAGATAATCTGCATTGTTGCCAGTGACATTCCCCACTTGATGGGCCACTTTCACAATCAACCAGTTCTATGGCGGAGCACAGCCATTACCACCACTATCTGTCATCATCATTGTACCTTACAACATCTGAAGCAGCACCCATGCTTAGCCAATCTTATTACATTTAAATGTCTTCGCAAGAGAAGTAGGTGTATTAGAAACATTTTGTCTCATCTCTAGATTCTGTGTCCCTTTGTCACAGTTGTGGGCTGCACTCTGCACACTCCAAGGTTGTCAGCAGTAGCCTTCCATTCCAGGTCATGCCCATCCAGGTCGCCTTTGCACAGATCCATCAGTTCTCACAGAACAACTTGCAACCCATTTTGGGACAGCATTAGCATTAGCCTTCTCCAGAAACAGTGGACTGAAACTTCCTGCTAATATTTTACTCTTTGTCAGGTGGAATCCTACAATGAACCTTTTATTGAATGGGAGCTTGTTCTAGCCTTCTCTTCTTTCCACAATTCAGGCCCTGGCCCTGAGTCCATCCATAACCAGTTGCTTCAACATTTCAATCCTCCAGAACAACAATAAGCTGGGCAAGGATCCATTGCCCTTGATAGTTATCGGCCGGTCAGCCTGACCAATGTCCCCTGCAAGTTACTACAATGGATGGTGGCTCATTGCCTCAATTGGATCCTTGAACCTTGTGACCTTTTATCTCCTTGCTAGTGCAGCTTTCAGGAGGGACAGTCCCTGATCGATCATTTGCTTCAATTGGAAACTCCCAAACTTCAATTGGAAACTGCAGTTCGGCAAGCCTCTTATCAGTACCACCATCTTGATGCAGTTTTCTTCGTTCTTTGTAAGGCCAACAGCAGTTTGGTGCCATCACTTCCTCCTTATACTCCATTTGTGGGGTCTTCAGGACCCGCTCCTGATTTTTATTCACCATTTCCTGTTCCACTGGTCTTTCAGAGTTCGAGAGTTCGGGTTGACACCATTCTCAACTCTTCGCAGACCCTGGAGAATGGCATTCCCCACGGCTCTGTATTAAGTGTCTTACTTTTTCTCATTGCTATTAAGGGACTTGTGGTCTCTACCAGACTGTTGGTCACCTCTGCTCTGTAAGTAGATTTGGGCTAGCTCCCACTTGGTGGGCTCTACAGAATGACAGCTCCAGGGTGCCATCTGGCAAGCTTCTGTGTGGACACTCATGCATGATTTTCAACGCTCTTTTCTTTAGTAGAGGGTGGTGCATTTCTGTCACTGTAGTGCACTCCATCCTGATCCGGAAGTCTACCTCAATGCCTAACACCTGATGATGGTCTACAGTTCTCCAACTGGTTCTTCTTTTTGACAACAAGCTTACTTGGTTGTCCCATATCCATCATTGGCTGTTTAGTAAACTCGGTGTCCTTCACTTCCTTGCCCATTGCCTTTTGGAGTGTGAATCATTCATTCAACCCTTCTCTGCCTTTACTGGTCATTAGTTCTGTCCTGTCTGGACTATGATTGTCAAGTTTATGGATTAGGTGCCTCTTCCAAGCTGCTCCTCTTGGACCCAGCTCGTCATCGTGGTATATGCGTAGCAACTGGTGCCTTTCACACTAGCCGTGTCAGCGGACTTCTGGTTTATGTGGGATCCCTGCCCTTTTGACTCGGCAGTCCCAGCTCCAGGTTTTCCCTAATCTGTTCTTCCCTCGCTACACCTGTCCTCCCCCCCCCCCCCCCCCTCCCCATACTGTAATCTTTTTGTGGCTTTGGGTTGTTGCCTGCCGCCCTCAGGTGGATTTACCAGTTGGCTCCAACACGATTTCCCTCTCCCCTCCTTGTCCTTTTTTCCACATAATCTCCTGCCCACCTCCCCTTGATTAGTTCCTTGGCACCAGTTTCGGGTGGATCTCTTACGGGGTCTGAAAGCCTCCATTGCTTTAGTGGTTGGTCATTGTGGATGCTCTCACAGGAGAAGGTGCCATTGTTTTTTGCACTGATGGCTCTGAATCTGCCGGTCATGTGGCATATGCCTTCATATCTTGTGATGGCACATAACACCATCTCCTGCCTGCCACATGTGGGGTGTTTGCTGCAGAATATAAGATGATGAACTATACGTTTGCTCTATTTACTCACCTGATGATGGCGACATGTATGATCGCCGAAATATTGTGCCCGTTGGACACTGTAGACCAGCAGTACACCTGTGGATATTTTGATTATCAAATACGCTGGCAGTGAGTAAATCGAGCATATGTATAGTTGTGACGACCACGGCGGACAGAGCCATCATTCCGACGCCGTCGCAATCTGTTCCACATCGCGACCGTGGCACGGGGTGCGGACAGCGGAGGGAGCACGCCACGGGCGGAGGGTATTTAAATCGACAGCCACTGCAACCGAACCCAGTTCCCTCTGAGCAGCCATAGCGTACGGATCTCCGTGCCGGCACATTCACAGGAGCTCAGTCCATCAGTTCACCTGATGATGGCGACATGTAAGATCGCCGAAATATTGTGCCCTTCAGACACTGTTGATCGGCAGTACACCCATGGATATTTTGATTATCAAATACGCCGGGAGAAACTCAAGAATCACAGTCTTCAATTTATTGCTCAGTGTTTTCTCACCATCCTTTGGATTCTGCCATCCACAATCTTCTCGTTGATCTTTGTGATGCTGTTTGGTTGGTTGATTTCCTTTGGGTCTCTGACCACGTAGGTATCCCAGGCAATGAACTTTCTGATCATTTGGCTGGCTGCACGGAGGAAGGGGCAGGGGGGGTTTGGTCACCTACTTCTCTGTCTCCGTGACACCTTTGGGGGTGGGTTTGTGGCTTGCATCAAATCCCCTTTTGCTCAGTCGTGGATCGAATCTTAAGAGGCTAACTCACTGCCCAAGAAACTTTGTGCAGTCATGGAGACTCCCACTGCATGGCACTCTTCACTCCACATCTCCCCAGAGGGATCTATCATCTTAATATCAGCCCCTGAGCTTTTACTCTGCAATGAGCCCCTCATCCTCCCCCCTCCCCCCTCCTCTGCCTTTGTAGTTGAGGGGCCCACCTCACACTGATCCATATTTTACTGAACTGCCCCCACCTGGCACTTCACACCAAATATGCCCTCCTATCTGCCTTGTCCTGGGTGTTAGCATACAACCCTCACATCTGTCTTTGGTTTTTCTTTAAGTCCTTCAATTTTTCTCTGGTATTGGAGACCCTCAGTTAGTGCCGGAACTGGTTATGGGGCCTTGGCCTTGCGTCAGCATTATCCAAGTTCTTCATGCCTTTTCTCTATGTTCTTTCTGGTCTTTTGTACAGTTTTATTTCCCCTTTTCTTGTGCCTTTTTGCCTTGGTGCTGCCCATGTTGTGCCATGATCATGTTAGGGTGTGGACTCGGAATGGGTGGGTGGCAGTGCTGCTGCCACTGCATGGTTAGTGTTTCTGGGGCACCCCTGCTCTCTTCATTTCCCCCAACCCTCTTCTGTTCTTTCCTCTTCTTGCTGCCCTGACGTTATTTTTACCTCTGTTTGTCCTTCTTCACTTCCCCTTACCACACTGTGTGGTTTGTGTTACTTCTCCCTTGATTTCTGACACCTTCGGTCATGGGATCAGTGCCATTGTCGATTGGTCCCCTACCCCCAATCAACCAACCATCCAAAAATACAGGTTGAGTTCACGTGATCTGTATTTTTGGAATGTGTTGGATGGGAATGTTGTGGAATGTATTCTGTTGCCCTTCTTGTAGACAGGTGTGATCTGTGTTTTCTTTCAATCACTGGGCACAGGTTTTTTTTATTTTTAATTTTTTAAAAGGGATCTACGATGTATTACAGTTAAATTTAGACCAAACATAGTTGCAGATTCTGTGTAGTATCTAACAGGGATCCCATCAGGCCTCGGAGCCTTGTTGCATTTTAGCTTTTTCTCGATTCCACTGCCACTAATATATCATCCATCTTTGCTGTGGTGTAAGAAGTTTAATGGGTTTAAAACAGAGTTCAATATTTCTGCTTTTGCTTTGATACCCTCCATTTCAGTTTCTGAGTCATTCGTGAGCATTAGGACATTAACTATGGTGCCACTGAGAGCCTTTACATTTCCCTACAATTTCACTGGGTTTTGTGAGAGATCTTTCAATGAGATTGGGGTATGATAATCATTTAAGCCTTTGCACATTCCCCACATTACAGCTGAATTTGTTTCATTCGGCATCTGTCTATAGCCACATTGTTTGTTTTACACCTATAATATTATGCAGAAGTCATCATTTCATTAGAAGTGTTTTACAGCGACTGTATACCATGGACGGTCCCTCTCATGATGAGCTGTTTTGCTAGGTGCATATCTATCAAGGGCATGGTCAACTATTCTTCTACATGTGAGCCACAGTTCTTCTAAAAGCTCTGCTCCCGAGCTACATGCTATGAGTTCCGTACTGAAATATGACAGTTTTGCCTCTTGATCTAGTATGCTTAAATTGTAGATCCTTCTACTTGTTTTATTTGTCCTCTGTACTTAGGTAATTATTGCTAAACCGCCTCATGGTCAAAGCTAATGGTTTCAATGTAGACATTTTCCAATAGGTCAGGTCTGTTTATTCCCACTAGGTTTAATACATTTCCATCATAATTATGCTCTCAAACTGTCTCTTCTAGATAGTTTTCAGAGGAGGAATTTAGTGATATTTTTCAAGATGCCTTGTCATGCCCATAACTTAAAAAAAATGTAATTTTTGCACTTGATTGTTTGTTTATTAAAGTCTCCTCCAACAATGACAATATAATTCTGGAATATTCACGCTAGTCAACTGAGGTCTTTCCTAAAGTTTTTTGTTACATCTAGGGGTAAATCTGGCTTCAAAAGAAACAACCATTTACAAGTTTATGCCCACCTTTGATAGTAAGCGCTACCCAAAGAATCTTGCATACAGCTTCCATTTCTATCTCAGTGGATTTGAGTTCCTTGTCTGTGACGAAAACACCACTTCCATTTACTATTAGCCTGCCCTTCTAATATGCACTTACATTTACCTGAAAAAATCTCATTGCTGTCAGTTTTGGGGTTAAGACAGCCTTGTGTGTGTACTATTTTAAGAACTTCACTGCTTTTTATGGCTGCTTGAAAATGAGAATATGTGTCAATGTTCATACAAAATTTCATCAAAATCCATGAGGGTCATGTGGGAGCCTCTAGACCACTTGGCATGGGATGACCCGGATAGAAGTCGATGGAGAAGGGAACTTGTAGCAGTACATGGCCTGTTGAACCTCATTACATAAAAGTTAAGTAGGTAAGTAATATAAGTAAACTTATCCCTAGTGTGCCAGTTAGGGTAATATGAAGTTTGTACTTCAATTCAGAAACTTCGAAGATGACGGTACGTCTATCCTCACATATAGCTTCCTGAAGCTATAGTGGAGTAATGGCCAACAGTCCAGACCAGCAGACTGTTAATGCAATGGTGTTCTGTCTGTTTCTTGTAATGCACTAATTGTTTGGAAACAGATAGAAAGTCTTATGGCCATTCATGTTATTTCCTTGAAAGTGTCTTGGAGATATCTGGAAACATGATACAAAGTTGTGGTATCCTGTATAGAAAAAAAATGCTGTTTGTAATTAATGTTGAACAAACAGCATTAGAGACGATCTGCATTGTATATAAGAATTCAGAATTACCTAAATATTTTCTGAAACAAATAATAATTTTCTGAAACAAATTTGCCTCTAATTATCTCAAGCACCATCCATTCTAGAAAGCTAAATTTTATTGATCCCACAGAGAAACTCAAAGAGTAATAATCCAAAGCAGAGCTTTCAGTGACCATTTTTTCAGGAAATAATTCTACATCAACTTTGAACATTTTTATTACAAAAAAATTTTTGATGTCTCTAAGGGTCTCCAGTGGGGTGAAAACTTCGAGGGTTAGTCAGAAGGTACTATTTTTTATATGTATTTTAGAAGAAAAGTGTATGCCTTATGTGTCAGGTAACAGCTGCAATATTCATGATTAATTTGTTACTTCTCAATTTAGTTACCACCATGGCCTGCGGCTTACTTTTAACTTTGAAACAATGGTATGTATACCTGGGCAGTAAAAATTATGTCACATAGAATTTTGCAAGGTCTCCACATCTTCAAAGTGATACCTCTGATGAGCCTCTATGAGAGGGCGAGCAGATGGAAGTCTGATGGTGCAACAGATTGGCGGCAATTGGTTCCCTTGCCTCTTTATTCTGGTTACTTAATATTTTCAGTACCCTTTGTACACAAATCTTGGAGTAGCCCATTTTTTTTATTTTTTTTTTTAATAGTGGCCACCACACTGCCCTTACCAATGGATAACTGGTGACACAATTTATCTATCGTTGCCTAGCAGTCATCATGGATAATTTAATTGACATGTTGTAAAAGGTCACTGCAGTCACTGACTGGCTGCTCCATGTTGCAGTAGCCAACTGGATTTGCACTTCAGCTTCTCTACAGTGATGAAGCCATCGTCTGACACTGCAGACATCTACCGTAGTATCTTCATACACCTTCTTCAGCCTTTCATGAATGTAGGTGAGCATTTCACCTTCCACGATGAGCAGTTCATTCACAGAATGCTGTCTTATACACCCATCAATGTCAATCTTTATTTGAATTTATGCGTGCCTCAGCGATACAGATGGCCGTACCGTAGGTGCAACCACAACGGAGGGGTATCTGTTGAGAGGCCAGACAAACGTGTGGTTCCTGAAGAGGGGCAGCAGCCTTTTCAGTAGTTGCAGGGGCAACAGTCTGGATGATTGACTGATCTGGCCTTGCAACATTAACCAAAACGGCCTTGCTGTGCTGGTACTGCGAACGGCTGAAAGCAAGGGGAAACTACAGCCGTAATTTTTCCCGAGGACATGCAGCTTTACTGTATGGTTAAATGATGATGGCATCCTCTTGGGTAAAATATTCCGGAGGTAAAATAGTCCCCCATTCGGATCTCCGGGCGGGGACTACTCAGGAGGATGTCGTTATCAGGAGAAATAAAACTGGCGTTCTACGGATCGGAGCGTGGAATGTCAGATCCCTTAATCGGGCAGGTAGGTTAGAAAATTTAAAAAGGGAAATGGATAGGTTAAAGTTAGATATAGTGGGAATTAGTGAAGTTCGGTGGCAGGAGGAACAAGACTTCTGGTCAGGTGACTACAGGGTTATAAACACAAAATCAAATAGGGGTAATGCAGGAGTAGGTTTAATAATGAATAGGAAAATAGGAATGCGGGTAAGCTACTACAAACAGCATAGTGAACGCATTATTGTGGCCAAGATAGATACGAAGCCCACACCTACTACAGTAGTACAAGTTTATATGCCAACTAGCTCTGCAGATGATGAAGAAATTGAAGAAATGTACGATGAAATAAAAGAAATTACTCAGATAGTGAAGGGAGACGAAAATTTAATAGTAATGGGTGACTGGAATTCGAGTGTAGGAAAAGGGAGAGAAGGAAACATAGTAGGTGAATATGGATTGGGGCTAAGAAATGAAAGAGGAAGCCGCCTAGTAGAATTTTGCACAGAGCACAACTTAATCATAGCTAACACTTGGTTTAAGAATCATGAAAGAAGGTTGTATACGTGGAAGAACCCTGGAGATACTAAAAGGTATCAGATAGATTATATAATGGTAAGACAGAGATTTAGGAACCAGGTTTTAAGTTGTAAGACATTTCCAGGGGCAGATGTGGACTCTGACCACAATCTATTGCTTATGACCTGTAGATTAAAACTGAAGAAACTGCAAAAATGTGGGAAATTAAGGAGATGGGACCTGGATAAACTGAAAGAACCAGAGGTTGTACAGAGTTTCAGAGAGAGTATAAGGGAACAATTGACAGGAATAGGGGAAAGAAATACAGTAGAAGAAGAATGGGTAGCTCTGAGGGATGTAGTAGTGAAGGCAGCAGAGGATAAAGTAGGTACAAAGACGAGGGCTGCTAGAAAGCCTTGGGTAACGGAAGAAATATTGAATTTAATTGATGAAAGGAGAAAATATAAAAATGCAGTAAATGAAGCAGGCAAAAAGGAATACAAACGTCTCAAAAATGAGATCGACAGGAAGTGCAAAATGGCTAAACAGGGATGGCTAGAGGACAAATGTAAAGATGTAGAAGCTTATCTCACTAGGGGTAAGATAGATACTGCCTACAGGAAAATTAAAGAGACCTTTGGAGAGAAGAGAACCACGTGTATGAATATCAAGAGCTCAGATGGCAACCCAGTTCTAAGCAAAGAAGGGAAGGCAGAAAGGTGGAAGGAGTATATAGAAGGTTTATACAAGGGCGATGTACTTGAGGACAATATTATGGAAATGGAAGAGGATGTAGATGAAGACGAAATGGGAGATACGATACTGCGTGAAGAGTTTGACAGAGCACTGAAAGACCTGAGTCGAAACAAGGCCCCCGGAGTAGACAACATTCCATTAGAACTACTGACGGCCTTGGGACAACCAGTCCTGACAAAACTCTACCAGCTGGTGAGCAAGATGTATGAGACAGGCGAAATACCCTCAGACTTCAAGAAGAATATAATAATTCCAATCCCAAAGAAAGCAGGTGCTGACAGATGTGAAAATTACCGAACTATCAGTTTAATAAGCCACGGATGCAAAATACTAACGCGAATTCTTTACAGACGAATGGAAAAACTGGTAGATGCAGACCTCGGGGAGGATCAGTTTGGATTCCGTCGAAATGTTGGAACACGTGAGGCAATACTGACCTTACGACTTATCTTAGAGGAAAGATTGAGAAAGGGCAAACCTACGTTTCTAGCATTTGTAGACTTAGAGAAAGCTTTTGACAATGTTGACTGGAATACTCTCTTTCAAATTCTGAAGGTAGCAGGGGTAAAATACAGGGAGCGAAAGGCTATTTACAATTTGTACAGAAACCAGATGGCAGTTATAAGGGTCGAGGGACAAGAAAGGGAAGCAGTGGTTGGGAAGGGAGTGAGACAGGGCTGTAGCCTCTCCCCGATGTTATTCAATCTGTATATTGAGCAAGCAGTAAAGGAAACGAAAGAAAAATTTGGAGTAGGTATTAAAATTCATGGAGACGAAGTAAAAACTTTGAGGTTCGCCGATGACATTGTAATTCTGTCAGAGACAGCAAAGGACTTGGAAGAGCAGTTGAACGGAATGGACAGTGTCTTGAAAGGAGGATATAAGATGAACATTAACAAAAGCAAAACGAGGATAATGGAATGTAGTCAAATTAAATCGGGTGATGCTGAGGGAATTAGATTAGGAAATGAGACACTTAAAGTAGTAAAGGAGTTTTGCTATTTAGGAAGTAAAATAACTGATGATGGTCGAAGTAGAGAGGATATAAAATGTAGACTGGCAATGGCAAGGAAAGCGTTTCTGAAGAAGAGAAATTTGTTAACATCGAATATAGATTTATGTATCAGGAAGTCGTTGCTGAAAGTATTTGTTTGGAGTGTAGCCATGTATGGAAGTGAAACATGGACGATAACTAGTTTGGACAAGAAGAGAATAGAAGCTTTCGAAATGTGGTGCTACAGAAGAATACTGAAGATAAGGTGGATAGATCACGTAACTAATGAGGAGGTATTGAATAGGATTGGGGAGAAGAGAAGTTTGTGGCACAACTTGACTAGAAGAAGGGATCGGTTGGTAGGACATGTTTTGAGGCATCAAGGGATCACAAATTTAGCATTGGAGGGCAGCGTGGAGGGTAAAAATCGTAGAGGGAGACCGAGAGATGAGTACACTAAGCAGATTCAGAAGGATGTAGGTTGCAGTAGGTACTGGGAGATGAAGCAGCTTGCACAGGATAGAGTAGCATGGAGAGCTGCATCAAACCAGTCTCAGGACTGAAGACAACAACAACAACAACAAGTGGTACTATCTGCTGATGTAAGATGCTGTTACTTGATTGGGCTGTAGGACATGAGTTGCAGAAGTGCGCCAAATTCATAATCGTATCACCACATTGCCAACTTTATGAAAGCATTACTTTTTGAGTGGCCCTTGTATTTCCAGATTCTTAGAACTTGTATGTTTTATATCTACCAAACTATCATAGGGCTGTAGATCATTTTCCATTGGGAGACATCTATTCCAAAAATAACTTTTGCAGTCTTGTCACAAAATTTGACACCTATGTCTTGACACATTGACTGTCATGAGGTTGCTGCTGGCACAGCAAAGCTGTCCACATGGCAGTCAATGTGTTAAGGAACTGCTGAAGGAGAAGTACTGCGTATTAAGAGCAAAGAATTTATGGAATTACGTGAAACATGTATAGGCATCCTCATGCCAAATGTGAACAGAATCAGTCAGTAAATTAGAAATGAATTTGGATGTTGGATCACTTGACACAGAATGACCATAATTAGGCTAGCAAAACAAGTAACTGGTGTTGCAGTGTAGCAGAAATCTAAAATAATTCATTTGCAGCATATTTTTAGAGAACAGAGAAAAATTAATAAAGTAGACCTTGCAAAAAATCCATCCTGTCCCCCTCCCCTTACACCCCAACAGTACGTCCTCCTTAGGGAGCAGTACTATTAGTTGAATATCTAACTTAAATACATATAAAGGTGTAGCTGAAACTGAGCCATAGTCATATACAAAGCACATAGGGAACATAATGAAATGCAACTCATGACATTGTTGGTCCCTTGTTTGATTAGAAATGCCATCACTCAGGCAACCAATCCCCCCTCTTCCTCTCCACTCCTATATGAACTCCACATAGAATGCAGCCTACTTGAAGAAAGCTACTCAAATACAAACCCAAATCCAGGTTTGGAACCCACTACCACCCTGATTACTGCCTCAGCGCAGAGTAATTTTAAATTGAGTGACATACAGGAGAAGCTGCACTTGTACATCTGTTTTTAATTCAATATTTACTAAATTTTAAATTACCACCACAACTGTATTCATGGCTGTGCCTAAAGAGGGAGCCTCTGATGGCTGTTCTGTTGGTTTCCGTGATCGTGTTCTCAATATTCATTTACCTCTAGAATTCACTGTGTTTGATATGGAATTTTACACAATCTTCAGGATGTTGGAGTAGGTGAGATGTGTTGTGAGTGCTAAATTCTAATCTGTTCTAACTCCCTGAGTGCCCTTAACTCTTTACAACACTTCTACACAGTAGATAAAGTAGTCTAGGACATCCAGGACACCCTTTTCCAACAACAAAGGTTGGCAAAGAACGTGAGTTTCTGCTGAGTACCAGGATACATGGGTATTAATAGAAATGAAATAGCAGATGTAGCAGCCAAGCAGGCATGCACGATAATCAGATAGTTCAGTGCGCCAGCCCCCTGTATGCGGTCACCTCACTGTTGAGGTAAGAGTCTTGTGCAGAGGGAAAGAAGAATATCTGTCCCTGACAGATAACGAGCTATACCTAGTGAAGTCAACAGCTGGGTCATGGCGTACTTCTTTTCAGTCACGCAGAGATGATGAGGTCTTTCTCACTCGTCTTCATGGAGCACATCTCTGTGACACAAGGCTTCTTGCTCTGGTGATAGGACACACTAATGTGTGGTGCTTGTGCATATGGATCACAGTTCACCACATTTCAGTAGACAGTGTTTTGCGTTTGAACAAGAGGACAGCAGCTAATTTACCAAGACATTTTCTCCCTATTTTAACTAACAGTCTTAACAAATATGGTACAACTTTGAAGGTTTTGTGAAATGTCCAACTTGGTTATTAAAATTTTGGAGAAAAGTTTTTAATGTGTCGTCAGAGTGGCCGACACATACTTTTTTTTTCGTAAATGAGCATCTAGTGAAATATCCCTGCATAGTAGTTATTGTAGTTGTCTCTTGTATTACTGTTATTTTACTTGAACAATACTATGAAAAGAATGAATTGCTACTCACTGTAAAGGTGACATGTTGAGTTGCAGACTGGCACAATGAAAAGGCTGTTACATACTGAGCTTTCAGACAAGGCCTTCTTACTAAAGAAAGGAACACACACACACACACACACACTTTCATGCAAGCAAGCACACCTCATATACACATGACCATTACCTTTGCCCACTCTGGCCAGAATGCAACTATCATCTAAATAGAAACAGCAGTCCAGAGTGTATATTAAGGTACTGGTGGGGGAGATAATTATTTTACTGGACTGTTTTAGAACATCTGAGCAACTTTGCACCATCTTAAAGGATGTGAAATAGTGTGCTCGTGCTGTTGGTTATGAGCAGGGTTGAGAGAGAGCAAGTGTAGTTCTGTAAAACACATTCTTATTTGTTTTATGACATTTTAAAACACACACACACACACAAACATCTGGCACAAATATGTATACATACACAGACTAGAAGATATTACACACGGTAGTAATTTAGCTGAAATCAATGCATAATCATGTACTAAGCATGTAGGCAACAGTTCAAAACTAAGGTTGTGAATCTTGTTGCACCCCTGGTTCAGTTACAAATTACATGGCTTTTGATTCATGATAGGTAATCCCAGCTTCCATATAGAAACTCCAAAAACAGTACATTGCACTTGGAGAAAATAACATTCAGTACACATAGGATGATAAGTACACAAGACAGATGAGCAAAATATTTCAGTAGAGATGCACCTTATCTCAAATTCTCTCACAATGATTCCCAGAGTTTAAAGAGAACAGAACAAAACTCAACAAGCAAATCCTTTTACGCACCTCAGCTCAGTTAGAAAATACAGCTCTTTGGCTTCCTGACTTCCTGACAACCATTATTATCCCTCTCCCTCCCTCAAAATCTAAGCATGTCACAAACAATGCATGCTAATTGGAGGAAAATATTATTACCTACAAACATCTGGCACAAATATTTATACATATACAGAACAGAACAAAGTCTCATCTTTGCATAATATTGGGCACTTGCCTCATTGATATTCCACTGCTTTAGATTTCCAGTTATAGGTGTTTTGGTAGATGTTTGCATTTTTGTTTTTGCAGTGTTGAGCTGGAGCCAGGCCAAACACATACTACTGATCAAATCTTTTATGAGACGACCAGTGTTAGAAAACATCAGTTTGTTACCCATTATAAACAAAATTATTTTTAAAGCAGAATTTTACATAGCCATTCAATAGAGAACTTCTAAATTAGTTCAGTATGAAATTTGTTTTATCAATATGCAGTAACAACAACATAAAAGACAAAAAATATCCAATGCTTCAGAAGTGACTGAGCAGCACTTCTGCATTGTGGTAGCAGTCAGTGCAGGCCAGGGCTGTGCAGTCACTGCTGGAATATTGCTTACCCTTGATGTTTTATTGTACCTGTTAATATATATTGATGAAACAAGTAACACACTTGGCCAATTTGGAATCACTCTATGGAAGGGGAATGTAATATTCTTTTTAAAAATGTTTTTGGTTGTAACAGAAAACAACCAACACTTAATGTTGACAATGGGTGTCACATGAAAAACGTTATGAGGAGTATTTGTTTCGGTTCACCACAGCAACCTGTTGCGGAAACAAAATTGAAGTTATCTGCCAAAACTCGAGAGAAAATGAGCCTGATGACTCTTAGGAGCAACAACCTGTACACAGTGTGTATACGATAATACTGTTCACAACTTTCCACATAACAAAGGATGTCAAGTCAAACAATTTGATGTAGGTTGCTTGTTGTCTATCAGTTTGGGAAACTACCACAAATTGACCAAAAAAACAATAGCTAAGCTACACTCACTGCATGTCACACAGGATTTTTAATTTCCTCTTTCTCTCTTCATGCAAACTATTGGTCCTGGAGAACAAATGAGCAGGATCTTTTTTGTACTAATTAAATGCAGTTTAATGTTGTGCTACAATACATTTTTGTTAGAGGCCACGGTTTCTGAGTTATTCAAAAAAATTATACAAAAGTGAATTTCATACACTCCCCAGTCCTCACACTCATCCCCAATCAGTCCGTCGGGATTTCTAGTATGTTAATCATGGCACTCCCTCCTGCTACTGTACAAAAATTTTTGACTGCATGAATTACTTCCCATATTTGACCTTTTTTTTGTCTTCATTGACAGGCTTGTTAAGTAATCACCTTAGTGAGCTATTTTGTTAACATTATTAAATTAAAGCATTGAGTGAGGCTTTTGAAAGGAAAAAGAATCCAACTATGTTTATCAATTTGACATAATCTCTACTCCCACAAACACAGTAGTTTCATGGTAAGAAAGTCAGGCAGCATAACATTCCATTTAATTCAGCTAAAATTAACAAGATTCTGAGGTAAAATTTACACAAACATTAATTTTAAATTTGTAAGCGCATGACTAAGCTATTGGCATAATAATAGGCTAGTCAATGAAGACAAAAAATGTTTGAATGTGGGAAATAATTCATATACTCACAGATCTCCTACACCAGAGCTTCTGCACATTTTTTCTCCGGTACCAATGTTTAGCACAAAGAGAGCAAGAGAACATTGAAAGTCTTGTGCAATGTACAAACGATGTAGTTTGACTGATGTTTTTTGCCTAATTTGAGGTAGGTCCCTGACTTTATGACCACAAGTGTCCTTTTATCCAAATTGTTCATTTTGACTTCCTATATAACCACTAAGGCACATTGTAAACAATTATTGCTTATGCCCTTATATGAGGTCTGTCCAGAAAACTCCAGAACTTCGTTCACAAAATTTTTATACCCTTACATTTTATTTGTTGTGCATGCTCTCCTTCGAAATGCTGTCCTCCGCAATTGAATGTGTAGGTGATTTATCATGATGCAAGAGCCATGAATTGTCCCACCACATTTCAGACCATTTCCTTCTCACATTTTCTCACAGATGTTGCAACACATGCTTATAACACAATCAATTAACTGTTTGCCTCTGCGGCACAGATTCATGATGAACTAATTCTTCAAAGTTAAAGAAAACTATCAGCATGCCTTTAATATTTAACCTGACCTGACAAAGATTCTTTGGTCTTGGAGAGCCTTTCCCAACCCAGTGCGAAGATTGAATCTTGCTCTCAATATCATGACTATAGACACACAGCTCATCACCAGTTATGATCCTCTTAAGGAACATCTCATTCTCATTTGCGTGATCCAGAGTCTCCTCATGGATTTGGAGGCAAAGGTCTTTCCAGCCTTGACTCAAGATCCATGGAACAAACTTGGCAGCAACATGCTGCATTCGAAGATACTGTGTCGTGACTTTATGATATGATCTAACTGAAATGTTACGTTGTTCTGCAGTCTCTTGGGCAGTCAGTCTTCAATTGGTATGTACAATTTCATTGAAGTTCCTGACATGAGCATTGATGGTAGATGTCAAAGGGTGTCCTGAAAGAGGGTCATCTTTAATTTCCATCCGGCCATTTTTAAACCATATTAACTATTCGCAACACTGAGCATGGCTTCAGCACTCAATACCATAGGCTTCCTGCATCATTTGGTGTGTCTCTGTAAAGATTTTTTGAGTTTTATGCAAAATTTAATGCGGACGTGTTGCTCCTCACTCTGCCATCTCAGAATTTGCAAACTGTGCGACACAATGTTCTGCTCAATTCAACACTGAATAATAACTAAGAGACATACAACAATGAAACTTCAGGCAGTTACATTTTAAACACAGGTGTGTGTGGGGAAGTAAATTGCATTTTAGTCCAACACACCAATTGCATGAAATTATGAATGTTCTGGAATTTTTTGAAGAGACCTCATATGTAGTAAGACCTAAAACCCAACTTTTACATTCCCTGATTTTATGGTTTCCTGCCTTTTACATTATTTGCTGTTGACCTCATTGTCTGTATACACATTTACTTCTATACTCTGCAAACCACTATGAAGTGCCTGACAGAGGATATTTCCAATTGTACCATTTATGAAGGTCTTTTCCCATTGATGCACATATGGAGCACAGAAACAATGATTTTTTAAATGGCTTTGTGCATACTGCAATTAACCTAATGTTGTCATCACAATTGCTGTGTTTGTCGTTGTGGTCTTCTGTCCAAAGACTGATTTGATGCAGCCCTCCATGCTACTCTATCCTGTGTGAGCCTCTTCATCTCCTAATACTACTGCAAAATACACCTTTCTGAATCTGCTTACTGTATTCATGTCTTGGTCTCCCTCTATGATTTTACCCCCTCACTTCTATCCAGTACTAAATTGATGATCCCTTGGTGTCTCAGAATTTGTCCTACCAATCGATCACTTCTTTTGGTCAAATAGTGTCACAAAATCCTTGTCTCCCCAGTTCTATTCAGTATTTCCTCATTGGTTACATGTCCGACTTTTCTAATCTTCAGCATTTTTATGTAGCACCACATTTCGAATGCTTCTGTTTCCTTTTTATTTAAACTGTTCATAATGTTTCTTTTCCATACATGGCTACAGTCCAGACAAATACCTACAGAAAAGACTACCTAACATTTAAATCAATAATCGATGTTAAAAATTTCTCTTCTTCACAAATGCTTTTCTCGCTATTGCCGGTCTACATTTTATATCCTCTCTACTCTGACCATGATTAGTTACTTCACCACCCAAATAGCAAAACTCATCTGCTACTTTAAGTTTTTCAATTCTTAATATAATTCTTTTAGTGTCACTTGACTTAATTTGCATACATTCCCTTATCCTTTTTTTACCTTTGTTGATGTTCTTCTTATATCCACCTTTCAAGACACTCTCCATTCTGTTCAACTGCTCTTTGTATTGTATCTGACAGCATTACAATGCCATCAGCAAATCTCAAAGTTTTTATTTATTCTCCCTGAACTCAATTCCTACTCCAAATTTTTGTTTGGTTTTCTTTACTGCTTCGTCAGTGTACAGATTGAACAACATTGGGGACAGGCTACAGCCCAGTCCCTCCTTCCATGCCCCTTGACTCTTGTAAATGCTGTCTGATTTCTGAACAAGTTGTAAATAGTGTTTTGTTCCCTGTATTTACCCTTGCTGTCTTCAGAATTTCAGAGTATTTCAGTCATCATTGTCAAAAGTTTTCTGTAAGTCCACAAATGCTATAAATGTAGGTTTTCCTTTCCTTAACCTAACCTATCTTCTAAGATAAGTCGTAGAGTCAGTACTGCCTTGGGTCTTCCTACATTTCTCTTGAATCCAAACTGATCTTCCATGAGGTCTGCGTCTACCAGAATTTGTGTTAGTATTTTGCAACCATGACATATTAAACTGACTGATTGGTAATTTTCACTCCTGCCAGCAACTGCTTTCTTCGGAAGTGGGATTACTACATTCTTTTTTAAGTCTGAGGGTATTTTGCCTGTCTCATACATCTTTCACACCAGATGGAAGAGGTTTGTCATGGCTGACTCTCCCAAGGCTATCAGTAGTTCTGACGGAATATCGTCTTGACGGAATATCGTCTACGCCCAGGGCCTTGTTTCTACGTAGATGGTTCACAGCTCTCTCTCTAATTATTCTCTCAATGTCATACCTCCCATCTCATCTACATCTACATTCACTTCCCTTTCTATAATATTGCTTTCAAGTTCATCTCACTTGTATAGATTCTCTATGTATTCCTTCCACCTTTCAGCTTTCCTTCTTTGCTTAGGACTGGTTTACCATCTGAGTTCTTAACATTCATACAGCTTTTCCCCAAAGGACCCTAATTTTCCTCTTGGCAGTATCCATCTTTCCCTAGTGAAAGGAAGTGAAGGATTTAGGAAAATCCTTACATTTCCCCTCTAGCCATTTCTGCTTAGCAGTTTTGCACTTCCTGTTAACCTCATTTTTTAAACATTTGTATTCCTTTTTGCCTGCTGCATTTTAAAAAATTTCTCCTTTCATCAATTAAATTAAATATCTCTTGTGTTATCCAAAGATTCCTACTAGGCCTTGTCTTTTTACCTACTTGATCCTCTGCTGCCTTCACTATTTGATCTCTTAAAGCTACCCATTTGTCTTCTACTATATTCCTTTTCCCTGCTATAGTCAACTGTTGTATAATGCTCCCTCTGAAGCTCTCAACAATTTCCGCTTCTTTCAACTTATCTAGGTCTCGTCTCCTTAATTCCCCAAAATGGTTCAAATGGGACTCAACATCTGTGGTCATCAGTCCCCTAGAACTAGTTAAACCTAACTAACCTAAGGACAGCACACATATCCATGCCCAAGGCAGGATTTGAACCTGCGACCATAGCAGTCGTGCGGTTCCAGACTGAGCACCTGAACCGCTAAACCACCGCGGCCGGCCTTAATTCCCCAGGTTTTTCCAATTTCTTCAATTTTAATCTACAGTTCATAACCACTAAATTGTGATCAGAGTCCACATCTGCCTCTGGAAATGTCTTACAATTTAAAATCTAGTTCCTAAATCCCTGGGGACCGATGACCATAGTCTGATCCCTTTAATACCACAAACCAACCAACATAAATTCCTTTCTAGCCATCATATAATCTTAATAAACATTTTTGGTTGACATCATAGCAGCGGAGAAGAGTGTTCCGCCTACCATCTTCAAAGGATGCCATGGGTCTGATGATGGTCATGTGATATGACGAAACTGGTCACCTATCTTCTTGTAACATACATGGTGTGATTAAGACTGAATTTTAAAAACAAAAAACATTATATAATCAGTCTGAAACCTTCTGGTGTCTCCAGGTCTCTTCCACATACACAACCTTATTTTATGATTCTTAAACCAAGTGTTAGCAATGATTAAATTATGCTTTGTGTGAAGTTCTGCCAGGCATCCTCTTTCATTTCTTTTCCACAGTCCATATTCACCTACTGTTTTTCCTTCTTTTACTTTTCCTACTATTGAATTCCAATCCCCCCTCATGATAAAATTTCCATCTTCTTTAACTATCTGAATAATTTTTTTTTATCTCATCATACATTTCTTCAATCACCTCATCATCTGTGGATCTGGTTCGCGTGTAAACTTGTACTACTCCTTATGGAAGTGATATATGGAGGGTTGTGGTATATTCCTGGAGTCATCATTTAAAGTCAGTTCTTGAAATTTTGTAAGCTTTCTGTAAGCAAGATGCTTTCTTGGCACTCTTTGCTTTTATCTTCAAGAGTCTGCCAGTTCAGTTCTTTCAACATCTCTGTGACTCCAGCAGGTTAGATGAACATGTTATCATTTGTGCTGCCCTTCTCCATATATGTACAACATCCCCAGTTAGTCCTATTTTGCTCAGGTTCCACACACTTGAGCAGTGTTCTAAGATGAGTCTCATTAGTGATTTGTAAGCAGTCTCCATTGTAGACTGATTGCATTTCCCCAACCCGTACAAGCAAACTGAATTCTCCCACCTGTTTTACCCATGACTGAGCCTATGTATTCTTTCCTACAAAGTGTTGCACCCTAATATTTGTACGATATGGCCTATTCTATCTCTGCCTCACTGACATTATAGTCATAGCATACAACATTCTTTTGTGAAACGCACATTTTTACATTTATACCATTAAAGCAAATTGCCAATATTTGCACCATTTTAAAATCTTAAATCAAACAGTAGAAAATTCAGGATTGAATGCAACAATGTTATGAAAAGGAAAGTTGCCACTCACCATGCTGAGTTGCAGATAGGCACAACAAAAAGACTGTCACAAATAAAGCTTTCAGCCAGTAAGGCCTTTTTCAATCATAGACCCCCCCCCCACACACACACACACAACTGCAGTTTATGGCAACTGAAACCACACTGCATGCAGCAGCACCAGTGCATGATAGGAGTGGAGACTGGACAGGGGTACGGAGGAGGCTGGGGTGGAGAAGGGAAGGGATAGTATGGTAAGGGTGGCAGACAGTGAAATGCTCCAGGTTAGACAGTGGGCAAAGGAGAGGTAGGGGCAGGAAATAGCAGAAAAGGAGAGAAGTAAACAGACTGGGTGTGATGACGACTGTGTAGTACTGGAATAGGAACAGGAAAAGGGGCTGGATGGTTGAGGACAGTGACTAATGAGGGTTGAGGCCAGGAGGGTTACGGGAACGTAGGATGTATTGCTGGGAAAGTTCCCATCTGTGCAATTCACGAAAGCTGGTGTTAGTGGCAATGATCCATATGGCACATGCAAAGAAACTGAGGATGTCATATTTGGCAGCATGCTCAGCAACAGCGTGTTTACTTGTTTATTGGCCATAGCTTGCCGGTGGCCATTCATGCGGACAGACAGTTTGTTGGTTGTCATGCCCACATAGATTGCAGCACAGTGGTTGCAGCTTACCTTGTATTTCACATGACTGGTTTCACAGGTAGCCCTGTCTTTGTTGGCATAGGTGATGGTTGTGGTGGGAGGATTTATGGGGCAGGTCTTGCATCTAGGTCTATTACAGGGGTATGAGCCATGAGGTAAGGGTTGGAAGCAGGGGTTTGAAAGGATAGATGAGTATATTATGTAGATTTAGTTGAAGGCGAGATACCCCTAGGGGGCAGGTGGGAAGGAGTGGGCAGAACATTTCTCATTTCAGGGCATGTCAAGAGGTAGTCAAAACTGTGGTGGAGAAAGTAATTCAGTTGCTCCAGTCCTGGATAGTACTGAGTTATGCGGGAATGCTCCTCTGTGGGTGGGTGGTGGTACTTTTGGGAGGTGGTGATAGACTGTAAAGATAAGGCACAGGAGATTTTTTTTGTACAAGGTTGGGAGGATAATTACGGTCTGTGAAAGATTCAGTGAGACCCTCAGTATATTTCGAGAAGGATCACTCGTCACTGCAGATGCGACGACCATGGGTAGTTAGGCTGTATGGAATGGACTTTTTGGTGTGGAACAGATGACAGCTGTCGAAATGGAGGCATTGCTGGTGGTTAGTTGTTTGATATGGACACAGGTACTGATGTAGCCATTTTTGAGGTTGAAGTCGACATCTAGAAAGGTGGCTTGTTGGGTTGAGTAGGACCAGATGAGCAAATGGGGGAGAAGTTGTTGAGGTTCTGGAGGAATGTGAACAGGGTGTCCTCACCCTCAATCGCAAAGACGTCATCAATGAACCTGAATCATGAGAGGGGATTTGATGTTTTTACTGGATTCCTCATATTCACAGTATTTACATGAAATGGTCATATGGAAAATCCCCACTGCATTGCTACCTCAGTGATGCTGTGTCTCATTGCTCATGTGTTGACTATATGACCACTTTCGAACTTAATTAAACCTTGATAACCTGCCGTTGTAGCAGCTGCACCAGACACTTGTTGTCTTAGATAGGCATTGCTGTCTGCAGCGAAGTATTATTCCTGTTTACATATCTCTGTATTTGAATGCACATACCTATACCAGTTTCTTTGGTACTTCAGTGTATAATTCAGTAGATTTTACATTTAGCTGCAATCCACACACAATCACTTGCAAAGTATCAACATGGCATTATAAAAATAGGCACATGAATTCTGTCAGTCAGTAGGCTCAGTTGAAAACACTACAAGCATTACTACACAAATATTTATTTATATATACAGACTAGCAAAATATTGAAATAAATTCACAGTTAAAGTTAAATCCACAGTCATTTAAAAAGTACTCAGGAAACATAATAGGAGTCATCGTGTTAATCCTGTGGGTCCCTTGGATTGATTATAAAATCTCTCTCTTTTCATTCCTGACAGATATGTCTTACACCCATTCAGATTCTAAAAACTATATAACTTACTTGGGGACTGTTTGCTACTGACATCCAGGGAAAATATCTATACTAGTAAAAAAAGAGTAGTAAAAAAATTATTGTGGTGCAGTTTTTCTCAAATGCACACTCAAGCATTTACAGAGTATTGAATTAACTGAACAAAACACTTCACCTGGAAACATGTTTGACCCTTGGCTTTGTTGGAAACTCCAATAATTTTGATTGATGTTGTCCACACCTACTCCACTGTGCATCACACACAATACATCATATATGGGGAAACGTATATTCAGTGCACAAATTGCATATGAATATATGTAAATATACAGGCAAGGAGAAATGTAAAAGCATTTGTAATATTACTTAAACCTACACACAGTTGTTTAAAAGAAACATAATGAAAAGATTGACATTCATCACCTGAACCTGTGATACCTTTGATTTGATTACAGAGTCCACAATGTTAACTCTTCAATACAAGAGTAAGTTTAAGAAACCACTAAAAATATTTCTGCTAGAAAAAGCTTTTTACAGTCTAGATGAATGTTTAAATAAATAAATTGTAAAATTTTAATATTATATAATACAAGTTGGCATAATGCCACTAAGAATGTTATTTAACTTGAGGTATGTATCTGTGTGTGCTCTGTATCTGTTTTTCTGTAGTGCTTTAATGATTCTAAGAAAATATGTATCATCTTTATTCTGTATTTCTTCTCAAAGAATTTACTGTATAAATTTTTATATAATTATGTACTTAAATGTCTGTATATGATATTAGATTATCTTATTGTATTTGTAAAAAACTGACTCATTCCACATCCTTATGAACCCAACACAGTTGGATCTATGGAACAGAAAATAAAATAAAATCATATCATCCTGATAACTCTAACTACCTTCCCTCTTCTGCAGATACCACAAAAAAGTATTCTGCATGGGAAAATGTATCACTTGTAAAAGACATACATACAGATATGTATATGTATTAATCCCTTCAAACCCAACTGCTGTAACTCCACTTTTTTTAAAATATGTTTGAGATCTTGTTCAGCAAGTGACATTCTGTTAACAGTGCAAATGGTATAATTTGTAACTCGCATAGCAATCGCATAAGTATCAGTGCAAAATTCTGCTGTCATTACAAACAGCTACCTGTTGACAACTAAAGTTGTGTAGTTGGGAATGAAGCCACTGTTCGTGCTACTGTTTTGAGTTTTTGAATCTTCTGACTGTTTCAACAATAGGATTTTCTTCTTTAGTTATTTGAATTATTTTCATTGTGCTTCACCAAGAGTTAGAATGACAAAGCAGCATCAAGGAACCAATTACTTGGGATGATAACAGATGTAGCATTGAAAATTTTTAATTGCTGTCAGAGTCATTGAGTGGTAGTCATTGTTTCTTATTTTCTCATTTTCATTTTACTTTACATCACAATTAATAGGTTCTAGCATTTGAAAGATTTTATAATATACAATGTCTTACACATAACAGACATAGATGAATTCTACTTGTTATGTGGCCTGATAAAACAGAAAATGCCACAATTTCATCAACCCACAAACAGCAATATAGAGAGAAAAAAAGGGCAACTAACTTTTTCATGTGATTGTTGATGGAAGAAGTGAAAAAGTGTGCAAAAAATACATCTAGGAAAAATTCCAAATCTTTTATGGAGGAATGACCCCTACCCACGAAAATTTAAAACTTGCAGAGTCTCCAGGCGAAGATAAATGAGACAAAATTCCAATAGATAAATGGTAATAGCATGTGGTCACATAAAATCATCCCCCTTATCATCACCATATACAAGATCCCACATCCCAAACTGAAGATATTCACCAGAAAATTTGGACAAAGAACATGCTGAACCTCAAGAAAATAAGGCATTTGCAGCCAAGAACTTTTAACATTGAATTCAGCTTGCAATTTTCACACTTTTCACAAGGAAACTTTTGTGCAGTTTGATAATTTTGCGAATAAACTCAAGCATTCAAAAGATGAACAAGAAAAGGCACTGCTTTCAAACTCCACCATTTTTTATTCCAATCAACAATACCCAACCCCTCCAAACAAACTCCACAGTACCATGTTACTCAGGGAAGAAATACTGTTTGGTCCATATGTCCAAAAGAACAAAACTGAAAATGTGAATTGTACTAAGCACTTGGCTTGAATAAAAACCAAATTCTTTCATTTCCTGACAACAAAACCTATGTAATTAAATATATATCCTACTTGTGTAAGAGAATTCTTTGTTACCTACCACCTGCAAAAACATTTATATGTGTACAGACTAGCAAAATAATTAAATGGAACTGCAATGTATGTGATGTACCTAAGAGTGTACACAGCAAAACAATACTACATTCATGAAACTTGATTGTCCATTGGCTTGTTTCAACATTCTGCCACTATTGATTCCTCACAACCACATCCATCCTTGCTCTACAAAAACCACAAATAATATGTATTATATACTGGTGGTGCTGAGTTGCAGATAGGCACAACAAAAAGATTTTCACACTTGAAGCTTTCGGCCAATGGCCTTTGTCAACAATAAACACACACACACACACACACACACACACACACACACACACATATACACACACATATACACACACATACTCACAGAAACGCAACTCACACACATGACTGCAGTCTCAGGTAACTGAAACCACACTGCAAGCAGCAGCACCAGTGCATGATGGAAGAGGCACTGGTGCTTCTGCTCGCAGTGTGGTTTCAGTTGCGTGAGACTGCAGTCATGTGTGTGAGTTGTGTTTTGCGTGAGTGAGTGTGTGCATATGTATGTCTATTGTTGACAAAGGCCATTGACTGAAAGCTACAAGTGTGAAAATCTTTTTGTTGTGCCTATTGGTGACTCAGCACCTCCGTTATATAGTGAGTGGCAATTTTCCTTCTCATAATATTGTTACATTCCATCCTGAATTTTCCATTGTTTGATTTAAACAATGTGTACTACTTGATAAAACATACTAAAACATACTATTTGGTGCAAACATCCAGTACAAATTTTTATAGATACACAGATAAGAAAAATAATCAAATAAAGTTTTTATTTTGCTGAAAATCAAATAAAATTAGTTGTTGTTGTGCTCTTCAGTCTTGAGTCTGGTTTGATGCAGCTCTCCATGCTACTCTATCCTGTGCAAGCTTCTTCATCTCCCAGTACCTACTGCAACCAACATCCTTCTGAATCTGCTTAGTGTATTCATCTCTTGGTCTCCCTCTACGATTTTTACCCTCCACGCTGCCCTCCAATACTAAATAGGTGATCCCTTGATGCCTCAGAACATGTCCTACCAACCGAATCCCTCTTCTGGTCAAGTTGTGCCACAAACTTCTCTTCTCCCCAATCTTATTCAATACTTCCTCATTAGTTATGTGATCTACCCATCTGATCTTCAGGCTTCTTCTGTAGCACCACATTTCGAAAGCTTCTATTCTCTTCTTGTCCAAACTGTTTATCATCCATGTTTCACTTCCATACATGGCTACACTCCATACAAATACTTTCAGAAATGACTTCCTCACACTTAAATCAATACTAGATGTTAACAAATTTCTCTTCTTCAGAAACGCTTTCCTTGCCATTGCCAGTCTACATTTTATATACTCTCTACTTCGACCATCATCACTTATTTTGCTCCCCAAATAGCAAAACTCCTTTACTACTACTTCCTAATCTAATTCCCTCAGCATCACCCAACTTAATTTGACTACATTCCATTATCCTCATTTTGCTTTTGTTGACGTTCATCTTATATCCTACTATCAAGACACTGTCCATTCCATTCAACTACTCTTCCAAGCCCTTTCCTGTATCTGACAGAATTATAATGTCATCGGCAAACCTTAAAGTTTTTATTTCTTCTCCATAGATTTTAATACCAACTCTGAACTTTTCTTTTGTTTCCTTTACTGCTTGCTCAATATACAGATTGAACAACATCTGGGACAAGCTACAACCCTGTCTCACTCCCTTCCTAACCACTGCCTCCCTTTAATGCCCCTCAACTCTTATAACTGCCATCTGGTTTCTGTACAAATTGTAAATAGCCTTTCGCTCCCTGTATTTTACCCCTGCCACTTTTAGAATTTGAAAGAGAGTATTCCAGTCAACATCGTCAAAAGCTTTCTCTAAGTCGACAAATGCTAGATACGTAGGTTTGCCTTTCCTTAATCTTTCTTCTAAGATAAGTCCTAAGGTCAGTATTGCCTCACGTGTTCCAGTATTTCTACAGAATCCAAACTGATCTTCCCCGAGGTCGGCTTCTACTAGTTTTTGTATTCGTCTGTAAAGAATTCGTGTTAGTATTTTGCAGCTGTGTCTTATTAAACTGATTCTTCAGTAATTTTCACATCTGTCAACACCTGCTTTCTTTGGGATTGGAATTATTATATTCTTCTTGAAGTCTGAGGGTATTTCGCCTGTTTCATACAACTTGCTCACCAGATGGTAGAGTTTTGTCAGGACAGGCTCTCCCAAGGCCGTCAGTAGTTCCAATGGAATGTTGTCTACTCCGGGGGCCTTGTTTTGACTCAGGTCTTTCAGTGCTCTGTCAAATTCTTCACGCAGTATCGTATCTCCCATTTCATCTTCATCTACATCCTCTTCCATTTCCATAATATTGTCCTCAAGTACATCGCCCTTGTATAGACCCTCTATATACTCCTCCCACCTTTCTGCTTTCCCTTCTTTGCTTAGAACTGGGTTTCCATCTGAGCTCTTGATGTTCATACAAGTGGTTCTCTTATCTCCAAAGCTCTCTTTAATTTTCCTGTAGGCAGTATCTATCTTACCCCTAGTGAGATAAGCCTCTACATCCTTACATTTGTCCTCTAGCCATCCCTGCTTAGCCATTTTGCATTTCCTGTCAATCTCATTTTTGAGACGTTTGTATTCCTTTTTGCCTGTTTCATTTACTACATTTTTATATTTTCTCCTTTCATTAATTAAATTCAATATTTCTTCTGTTACCCAAGGATTTCTACTAGCCCTCGTCTTTTTACCTACTTGATCCTCTGCTGCCTTCACTACTTCATCCCTCAAAGTTATCCATTCTTCTTCTACTGTATTTCTTTCTCCCATTCCTGTCAATGTTTCCCTTATGCTCTCCATGAAACTCTGTACAACCTCTGGTTCTTTCAGTTTATCCAGGTCCCATCTCCTTAAATTTCCACCTTTTTGCAGTTTCTTCAGTTTTAATCTACAGTCCACATCTGCCCCTGGGAATGTCTTACAATTTAAAACCTGGTTCCTAAATCTCTGTCTTACCATTATATAATCTATCTGATACCTTTTAGTATCTCCAGGGTTCTTCCACATATACAACCTTCTTTCATGATTCTTAAACCAAGTGTTCGCTGTGATTAAGTTGAGCTCTGTGCAAAAATTCTACCAGGCGGCTTCCTCTTTCATTTCTTAGCCCCAATCCATATTCATCTACTACGTTTCCTTCTCTCCCTTTTCCTACTACCGAATTCCAGTCACCCATGACTATTAAATTTTCGTCTCCCTTCACTATCTGATTAATTTCTTTTATTTCATCATACATTTCTTCAATTTCTTCGTCATCTCCAGAGCTCGTTGGCATATAAACTTGTACTACTGTAGTAGGTGTGGGCTTCGTATCTATCTTGGCCACAATAATGCATTCACTATGCTGTTTGTAGTAGCTTACCCACATTCCTATTTTTCTATTCATTATTAAACCTATTCCTGCATTACCCCTATTTGATTTTGTGTTTATAACCCTGTAGTCACCTGACCAAAAGTCTTCTTCATCCTGCCACCGAACTTCACTAATTCCCACTATATCTAACATTAACCTATCCATTTCCCTTTTTAAATGTTCTAACCTACCTGCCCGATTAAGGGATCTGACATTCCACGCTCTGATCCGTAGAACGCCAGTTTTCTTTCTCCTGATAACGACATCCTCTTGAGTAGTCCCCGCCTTTAGATCCGAATGGGGGACTATTTTACCTCCGGAATCTTTTACCCAAGAGGATGCCATCATCATTTAATCATACAGTAAAGCTGCATGCCCTCGAGAAAAATGACGGCCGTAGTTTCCCCTTGCTTTCAGCCATTCGCAGTACCAGCACAGCAAGGCCGTTTTGGTTATTGTTACAAGGCCAGATCAGTCAATCATCCAGACTGTTGCCCTTAAAACTACTGAAAAGGCTGCTGCCCCTCTTCAGGAACCACACGTTTGTCTGGCCTCTCAACAGATATCCCTCCGTTGTGGTTGTACCTACGGTACGGCTATCTGTATCGCTGAGTCACGCAAGCCTCCCCACCAATGGCAAGGTCCATGGCTCATGAGGGGGGGCAGGGGTAAAATTAGTTATGAAGTATGTAATTAACACATCGAAACATGTGAACCTGAATAGCCCCATGCCTTGATCAGAAACTCCATCACTTTCGATTCCCAACTACCACACACAACTGCCACATACAACCACCACAAATAATACATCTTACTAGGGGGAAAGTAGTATTTAGTGCACACATTTAGTTTAATACATGGAATAGAAAAATAACAGAGATAAATAATAGAAAATTCAAGATGGAATTTAACAATATTATGAAGAGGAAAGTTGCTGCTCACCATATAGGGGAGATGCTGAGTCGCAGTAAGCACAACAAAAAGACTGTCACAAATGAACCTTTCAGCCAGTAAGGTCTTTGTCAAAAATAGATCACACACACACACACACACACACACACACACACACACACACACACACACACATGACTGCTGTCTCAGACAGCTGAAGCCACACTGCAGTTTGACCAAAAGTGTTATCTGTGACAATCTTTTTGTGGTTCCTATCTGTGACTCAAAATAATAGAGCTACAGTTTATCTGAAACCCAAATACAATATTTTGGAAAGTGTTTGGACTGATTGGTTTGGGAGAGGAGGGCGGGGGGGGGGGGGGGGGGATAGAGGGGGAGGAGGGGGGTACCAAACAGCAAGGTCATCAGTCTCCAGTCTCATCTCATTAGGGAAGGAAGGGGAAGACGTCGGCCATGCCCTTAAAATCCGGATGGCAGGGTTTGAACTGTTGTCCTCCCAATCACTTCTATTCACACTCAGTATATACATAATGAACAATGCAGCCTGCTTGGAAAATACAATTTGGTGTACACATTTGGCCTTCATATGTTTTTTAAGTTTGAATTAGTCCAGAATCAAGTTCCCAAATAAGGATTTGGTTTTTCAGCTTTTCAGCGCTCCCTTCTGCTTCCAATTTTTTTTCAATCTTTCCAACGTGGCTGCAATTCCTATTTCAGCTATGGTGTATTGTTTTGTATAAATGTTTTTAGTTTAAATCTCATGTCTCTGTTCCTCAGAATTGTCCTTTATTTTCTGTTTTGCAATGATTCTAAGTGCAAATGTGGCTGAACTAAGTTGTTTTAGGGGTCCCAAAATGTGTTTTTTTCCAATTTAAATTTTCATCAATATGGACCCCTAAGAGTTTTGAAATTTCCATCCTATTTATTATTTTTTCACCATGTGTTACATGTTTCATTGGCATAATATCGCTGGGTGTGCACAACTGAGCATGTTGTGTCTTTTTAAAATTGAGAGTGATACCATTTGCAGAAAACCGGTCACAGATTTTTTGAAGAACTTTGTTTACCATTTCTTCTGTTTTTGTCTGTATCTTTCATTGGTTGCAATACTAGTGTCATCTGCAAAAAGAACTAAGGCTCTCAACAAGGCAAGTGCCCAGGCGTCTCAGAGTGAACCAAAGTGATGTTGTTTGGACGTGGATGAGATAGAGAGAGACAGGAACTGCCGATGACATGCCTCACTCAGGCTACTCATGGGCTACTACTGCAGTGGATGACTGCTACCTACAGATTATGGCTTGGAGGGACCCTGACAGCAATGCCACCATGTTGAATAATGCTTTTCATGCAGCCACAGGATGTCATGTTTCAACTCAAACTGTGCGCAATAGGCTGCATCATGTGCAACTTCACTCTCAACGTCCATGGTGAGGTCCATTTTTGCAACCATGACACCATACAGTGTGGTACAGATGGGTACAACAACATTCCAAATTGACTGCTCAGGATTGCCATCACGTTCTCTTCACTGATGAGTGTCGCATGCGCCTTCAACCAGACAATTGTCGGAGACGTGTTTGGAGGTAACGCCTTTAACACACTGTCCAGTGAGTACAGCAAGGTGGAGGTTCCCTGCCGTTTTGGTGTGATATTATTGGAGCCAACGTATGCCACTGGTGGTCATGGAAAGCACCGTAATGGCCGTACGATATGTGAATGCCATCCTCAGACTGATAGTGCAACCTATCAGCAGCATATTGGCAAGGAATTCGTCTTCATGGACAACAGTTTGCACCTCCATTGTGGACATCTTGTGAATGACTTCCTTCAGGATAATGACATTGCTCAACTAGAGTGACCAGTATGTTCTCCAGACATGAACCCTATCGACCATGCCTGGGATATATTGAAAAGGGCTGTTTATGGATGATGTGACCCACCAACTACTCTGAGGGATCTATGCCAAATTGCTGTTGAGGAGTGGGACAATCTGGACAAACAGTGCCTTGATGAACTTGTGGATAGTATGCTACAACGAATGCAGGCGTGTATTAATGCAAGAGAACATGCTGCTGGGTATTAGAGGTACCTGTGTGTATAGCAATCTGGAGCACCACCTCTGAAGGTCTGACTGTGTGGTGATATAACGTGCAATGTGTAGTTTTCATAACCAATAAAAATGGCAGATATGATGTTAATGTTGATCTCTATTCGAATTTTCTGTGCAGGCTCCGAAACTCTCGGAATCGAGGTGGTGCAAAACATGTTTTAATATGTGATTATGAGGAGAAGTAGTAGACTTAAGATCAAAATCTTGGGGAACCCCATACATGGTTGCTCCCCAGTCAGACTTATGTCTCCGTACTATATTGCTTGGATTACTAAGTACAATTTTCTACATTCTTTTGGTTGGATATGACATTATCCATTGGATGACTAAACCATCAACCCCATAAAATAAAATGTCAATTTATTGTGGAGAATACTATGATTCACAGTGTCAATCCCTTAGAGAGGTTGCAGAAAATACCAACCAGCACTGTTTTATTATTTAATGTTTGTAAAATCTGGTGAGTGAACAATACGGTAACCCTTCTGAAACCCAAACTGATTTGCTAAGGATACTGTTGTTGCTATGATGAGACACTATTCTAGAATGCATCATCATCTCAAAAATTTTAGAGAATGATGTCAACACATCCACTGAAGTTCACACATAATCATTTACAAAGAGTACAATGACAGAACAAAGCCCAAATCGAGAATCTTATTGGCCTGTGGCTTGAACAGATACTCCGCCAATTTAGCATCCTGACATATATACTTATCTTTCATCTATGAACATCAGTAGGAGTGCATTCTTCATGGGGTAAAATACTATTTGGTACATATATTTGACACAAATATTTATACATACCCAGACAAGAAAAATTTTAAGTGGACTCCCAATTGAGGTGAAATCCGTACACAGTCATTACAGAGTATGTAAGAAACTGAACAAAACACGACACAAGATGCTTTATTGTTCTTGGCTTGTTTTAGAACTCCACTAATCTCTTTCTATACAAATATGTCAACATATCCACAGAGATAGTCTGCAAACTACTGTGAAATACATTACAGAGGGTACTTTGCATGATACTACATGTCATGCTTTTTCACATTCCATTGAGAAAAGAATGACTGCTTAAATGACTCTGTGTGTGCTGTAATTAGCGTAATCTTGTCCTCACAGTCACTATGTAATATATTATTCATTGCACGACCTATTACTATAAACAAATGTCGCAAATCTATGTAAATGACAAGTTCTACACCCAAGAAATTTATCGGTAATGGGTCTACAGAATATGAATGAAATCAATAAATAAAAATAAATGAATATGAGAACAGTACAGAACAAGCTGAAAAATGTAACAACAGTAGGTTTTTACTTGTGTCTTTGCTTGTGTATGTGAATGACACATATACTGAATCCATATATGTCTGAATATCTGCTGTTTTACACCATATGACTCCAGAGAGATTCTGAAATTTATCTGTGATATCCAGCCATGTGGTATGATCTTCGGTTACAAAACATGTTAACAAAAATATTGGTATGCTGCAGTGCTCATTCTTGCAACCTAGTTGACACACTAAACAACACAAATAAGGGACAAATTGCCCTTTATGTATTTAAAGTATTCCAAGTCAGCTAAATACTGGAAAGAAATACCAACAGGTTGTTCTGGAGCATTTTCACAAATGACTCCATTTTCACCCTTACCCCACTCACTGCCCCTAGGGTTAGTAGAGGTACCTTACTCATGCACTAGTTTTACACAAAAAATAGGTCGTGCATACAAAATTTTTTGAAATTGCTCCAGGCATCCCAATGTGTATACAAAATGTTTTGATACAGCTCCAGGCATCTCTGTGTTCTGCTTTTATGTTACCTCGTTTCACCCCCATACAGCTGCATGAGTGCTGCTCTATGCATTACAGAGGTGGGCTGATATTTCACTGTCTTTGCACCTCACCACCTCCTTTGCACAACATACACACACACACACACACACACACACACACACACACACACACACACGTAGGCGCAAAACATCCTCTGGATTGAGCCTCATGACGCTGAAAAATGAGGAATGGATTCTGATATTGGTTGCTATTAAATGATTAGGAAAAATTTAAATCTCTCCCCCTAACCTACCTCCGCCTTCTATTTCTCTCTCTCCTTTCTTCCTACTTCATCACCCCCTGTCCCTCTTCTACCTACCTCCTCGACCCTGTCCTTCTTCGGCTGGCCTCCTTACACCCTGTCCCTCTCCCACGAATCTTCTGACAACCTGTCCCTCTGCCAACTGCTTCCTCGCACCATCTCCCTCTTCGATTTACCTCTTCATATCCTCCTCCTTTTACACCGGTCCATTGCTCCTCTCTATCTGTATTCTACATCTTTCCTTTCTGCCCAATATTTCTGTCCGTCTCATACTTCTCCCCAACTCTCTGATCATTTTGTACTCTCTTTCTCTGTCCATCTCCTCCTACTCCCTCTCTGTCTATCTACTCCTCCCCTCTCTCTTCATCTCCTACACATTGTAATGTTGCACAAACATAATATTAGAAATCTCACCAACCAACTTTTTATTCGCTTCCATATAAAGGGAAAAACACACACATACATTGAATGACCTAATAAGTATCAACAGACAAAATCAGTGGTTATGTTAACACACCGTCTAAACATGAGGTGTTCCATAATCCTGAAAGCATTAGACCTTATATACAGCTGTTGGCACAGGGTGCAGTGCTTGCTGTGCTGATGTAAGGCAGCCTCTTTAGGCTGGGTGTGGAGATGCACACTTTTTGATTATGCACCCTCACTGTATATGGTTGCAATACTCTTTCTCTCTTTGGGAAAACTTCACCATGAAGATGTCCATGACTTTGTCAGGAGATGACTTCTGGAGCAGGTGTCATGCTGTGACAGGATAATATTGTCTAAAATGGCATGGGCATGGACAGGTGCAGTGCCCATTCCCCCTGAGAGACTGTAAGGAACCAACAGTGATGGAGTCATTGTGTTCATGTCCATCTCTGGGCAAGCAGCCGGCGACTGAGGCAGCACTCAAGACAAAGGAACTGGCAGCATCCACAGGCGCTGCTGAATGGACGCAGCATGGTACTTACAATACTGCTCCTTGGCATTAGCACCCAGAACAAAAATGGCACAGGAGATGAAGGGGGCTTGGACTGTGTTGCAGAGGCCACCATGGACAATGGAGGTAGACACCGGGGCAGCAGGGCCTCCGACCCATGGTCGGTCATGCATGGGTGGAGCTGGTCACAGAGTCAGGGCACCAAGCCTTCTAAGGTACACATAAAGCAAAGCTGGCAGCTGCAGCAGTGATGGGTGACTGCTTGGTATTCACTTTTAGGTGACCAGCCAAACCCGCAGGCCCATGTGTTAGAGCCTAGATGGAACCAATGTGAGGTGGGTGGTGGCAGCTGACTGGGACATCTGCCAGAGTAGAAGAAGCACCATATGGGGCTGGTGGCTGTGAAGCAGCTCTGCTGGGCTAGGTCAGCAACAGTAGCAAGACTGAAATGTATGTTTTCTTCTTGCACAATCAACAGGAAAAAGTAAATGAGTCTGACTCTGTAAGACTTCTTGGAATTCATCTGGACCCCAAATTAATCTTGAACAGACACATGCAACAGTTATGTACCAGACTATCTTAGAGTAGTCTTTTGTTAAGGAAACTAAAAATATTAGTTAGCAGTCAACAACTTTTATCTTCGTATTATGCCTTCTTTCAGTTGCAACTGCAATATGGGCAACTCTTCTGATGCTCAGACAGTGCTTACATGGCAGAAGAAAGCTATTAGAGCAATTATATATATTAAAAGCCAAGAATCATGTCAAAAGCATTTTAAAGATCTCAACATCTTGGCTGTACCTTCACTGTATATTTAAATGTTTTTTCTTTGCATAAAAAATTTAAAAAAACCAATACATGCATTACCTTGCAAAACATATGTTCATTCACATGGAACCAGATATAACACAATCTCGACGTCGACTTTACAAGACTGTAAGGTCCAATGTAGCTTTAAATAAACCAGCATAAAATTATATAACAAGTTACAAACATCACTGAAACACCTAAAAAATTGTACTTTCAAGAAGCAGCTTCACAAATTGTTAGCTGATAAGTGTATCTGTAATGCTAAGGAATTTGAATGTGAAGAGTAGATCCCTCCATCGTTAAGTATTGAAATATGAATATACTTAATTTTCCATTGATAGATTCACTGTCAAATGTGACAAACCTAAAAATAGTAAAATTGGCAATTTCGGCTAGTGACAAATAAATAAATAAATGAGCTGAAGAACCGACTTCCTTGGGAGAGGATTGCATGAGGTGTTTTTCATCTCAGTTTTGAAAGTGTGGACCAGCCACTCTCTCACACCATTTGACTGAGGGTGAAATAAAGGGGCTGTAACATGCCAAATGTCAGTCTTAATACAAAAATCTTAAGCATGAATTGCAGTCTATTGCTCATTGCAAGCATGTATGGTAATCCTTCCAAGGAAAAATCATTGCAAGGGCAATGACAATATCTGCCATGTATGTGGACAGACAGTGAAACACGTAAGGAAATTCTGAGACTGCATCAGCTATAATAAGCCAAAAGGAGTTAATGAAGGGACCGCAAAATCAGCTTGAGCAACCATGGGGAAAGAGAGGCCTGTGGTGCCACCTGATGTGTGGCACACTGCAGGCAAGCTGACACAACACATGTGATTTCATTGTAAATATGCAGCCAAAACATGTGGCGGTGGGCCAGAATTTTGTGTAAGAAACAACCCAATGGTCCAGGTGGAGAAGGTGCATGATGTCCCACTGCAACATAGGTGGGGAACAACCCTGGGTGTCAACTCTTCAGTAGCCAACTGTAACACACCAGCAAGAACTGAGACACGGTGATGGAGAGCATAATAATCATGCAAAGGATCATACGCTCAGCTTGGTGGTTTATCTTGCCAGCTGAGGTGGACAAGTTGAGCAACCTCATATATGACAGGATGGGCCACAACAGCCATTGAAATTCAAGAACTGATAATGGGAAAACCATCCACAGTGTTTTGGGCTTCAGCATCTACATGGAAATTCAACAGTTTATCCTGATCAAATGTAGGATCCACCCCAGACAGCAATTAAGAAGAGCACTTTCATTAACATATTGTGCTGTGGGGCAGAAGTTAATCTTGTAGTTATAGTGCAACAAAAGCAGAGCACAGAATTTCTAGTGATGGGCCACATTGTCTAGAATAGATGCCAAAGGATGTAAAAAAGAAACCAGAGGTTTACGATCAGTCATCACATTAAATTTAGAGCTGTAGAGGAAAACATGAATTTTTTTGAGTGCGTACATAACAGCAAGGGCTTTTTTTCTGTCTAGGAGGAACACTGTTGTCCCTTATTCACAGTTTTGGAAGTGTACACAATAGGGTGTGCAGAATCATTCACACATTTGAGCTTGACAATGGCCCTAAGTCCATACTGGGAGGCAACTGTGGCCAAAACAAGATGCTGGGCTGGTTGGAAGATAAGTATGCAACATTTCTCAATTTAGTCACAATATTTGTTTAATTCTCCATGTAATCATACTTTTGTTAACAAACGCTCCATATAATTACACTTATGTTAATAAACATCGGTTTGCTACAGTGTCAAATGCTTTTCAGGAATCAAAAAATACTACACCCACCTGGGTTCCTTTATCTATCTCAATCCTGATGTTTGGAGAGGAAAGTGGAAGGTGGGTTTCACATGATGGGTGTTTTTTGAAATCCATGCTTGTTCGCCTGGGGAAGTAATTCTGTTCGAGAGACTTCACTAAATTTTGAATTCAAAATATATTCTAGGATTATCCAATGCCATTAACAATGCATCGACTTGGGAGAGACTACTGTTGGGTGCAAACATCTGACAAATATATTTATTCACATACAAACATACAACATATTAAATATAGTACCAATTTAGCTGTAAGACACACAATAATGTGCACAGTATTTACATAACAGAAGAAAATGAAACATACTGTATGAACAGATCTGTACCCTTAGTTCATTTCAAAATTCAAACATTTTTGATTCCTGAGAATCACACCCATTCCCCACTGCGTACACCACAAACGATGCATTCTACTTCGAGAAAGGTACTATTTGGTACACAGATGCAGTACCAATTTTTATACATTTATGGGGTGAAAGATAAGGAAACAGAGTTGCAAACCAGCTAAAGCCATCACACAATCATTAAAAAGCGTATAATGAATGCAGGGAAACTCAAGTCGTGAATCCTATTGGCACCTTAGCTTGAATAGAAGCTTCACTGTTTGAGATTACTTATGACCACATCCATCCACCCTCTAAATACATCACAAAACATACGTTCAGCTAGGGAAATGGTAGTATTTGATACGCATATGAGAGGGTACACAAAAAAGAACTTGAAATTATTTTTTTAAAGGTATATATTTTCAAGATTTTTACAAAACAACCTTATTCCCTTCAGTATATTCTCAATTACAACTAATATAATTGTCCCACAGGTGCCTCCACTGTTTGAAACATTTTTTGTAGTCATCTTTAGAAATGGCTGACAGTGCCTCCTTTCTTTCCCTCTTTCCCCCCCCCCCCCCCCCCCCCCTTCTTCAATGTTGTGAAATCTGTGTTCTTTCATGCCCCTTTCCTTGCATGGAAATAAGAAAAATTCACATGCAGCCAGATCAGGCAAGTAAGGGCAGTGGACTCATGCCACTTTTAGCCAAAAACTGTCTAACAAAGATTGCTGTGTGTGTAGGTGCATTGTCTTGGTGGAAGAACCAGTCTCCTGTCTGCCAAAAGTCGAGTCTTTTTTAGCAAACATGGTTGCAGAATCTTTGACAGTTGATCAATGGTCTGTGAGCACAAGCCCTCGAATTTTTCACTATTTTCATTGATTTGGGCAGTTGATGGATGTGGAGAATGAGGTTTGTCATCAGTTGACGTGCTGCCATTTTTAAATTGAGCAGACCACTCATAAACTTGAATTTTTCCCACAGTGTCATCTTGGCAAGGTGTTTTCAACAGTAAAACATTTTCAGCAGCATTCTTAATAAGAAGAAAAAAAATTCACAGCTGCTCATGGTTCACTTAAACTTGGTGTCATAAGAAACGAAACAAGAATAAAATGGTACTAACAAAAACAGTCACTGCACATGCCAAGTTGACAACACAGGCACTCTGAGCTGGCAATAAGTTATGCTGTACATCCCTTGCAGTAAAAATGCATACTGCACAAGCTACATGCATGGCAATGTTATTCTGTTTTGGTACTCCTCATATCTGTCACAGATAATTATACATACTACCGAAACACCACAGTACATTTGCAGTTTAGCAGTATCCAGACACAATAATTTACAATATGTATATGGAATGGGATTAAAACTCAACATGTGAAGTGTTAGCCTTTTCGTTTGTCAATAGCTTTTGTCCCCTGACAACTGCAAGAACCCTCTGTAAAATGCCAATCAACATTGATGCTACTTGGGGAAAACTACAGGGTGTATAAAAAAAATCAACCAATTTCACACATCTATGTTTCTGAAACTAATGAACATATACAATGAATTTTGTTTTTTGATGAATGGGAAACTCAAAAAGCTCCCACAACTGATGTTAAGAGATGTCTCAGTTCATTCATTGTTGTGGTTGTTCCATACCCCATATTCTCACATTATGATGGTTCACCTTTCCATTTAAATGGGATGTTGCCTCGTCACTGTACACTAAGCATGGAAGAAATCTGTCATCTTCCGTCCTGCCAAGAACGAAATTACAGAACTCCACATGTTGTTGTTTGTCACCTTCACGAAGAGCTAGCAGCAGCTGAGTTTTGTATGGTTTCATCAACGCAACAAATCTCAGATTGACATTGAGGTCATGTTGAGCTGTCAAGCTGCACAGCAAACAGATTTCTGTGGACTCCTTTGAAACTATATCAGATGTGTTCAGTGTTTGTGTCAGACAGTCGGGGATGGCCTGGCGATTTGTCTTTACATAAACAACCTGTTTCTCAGAATTGTTCATGCCATCGTCTAATCCTCTGTGCTGTTGGAGGATCCACACTATACCTAATACGAAAGTCATGTTGAACTGTCATTACTGACCTGCACTGCGCAAAACATAGGACACATAGTGCCTTCTGTTGTTCCAACACTATTTTTACTAGATCTGAAGTTGGTGCAAACTGCTGCTACCTAGAAGGAACCAAGTAAAATTTGAGAGTTTGCTCTTTCCAACAGTACATTGTCCACACACATATCAAATTATTCTTTTAAATTGGATGATTCTTTTTGATGCACCCTGTATTATTGATACACAAGCATTCATACACCTTTTCACATATTCAGACTATGAAACTAGTAAAATAGAGTTGCAGTGTAGCTAACATCCACACTTGGCATGTAAATCCTGTAGGCTCCTTGGTTCAGTTATAAACTCCATCACTTTAGAATACCAATAATAATGCACAGTCATCCTCTACAGGTACCCTTCGCTCCCAGCTTCAGGCTGTGTTGGCTTCGGTCACACAGCTTGAGGCTGTTGCCAATGGGCATCACTGTGGGGGTCCGGATGGGGGTTTGTCGGGGACGGCCAGCTCGTCCCACGCATCCCCCAATCGGACTAAGACTGTGGTTGCCCGGGATACTGCCCGCATTGAGGCTGATCCCTCACCTGTGGTAGAGAGGGAGGTCGTGTCAAGGTGTGGCAGGGGACAAAAGATATTCTGGAGGACTGAACGAAAGGCCTCTCCGGTTTGTCTGACGAACCGGTTTCAGGCTCCGTCTCAGGCTGATACTGATCTTCGGCCTGACATGGCTGCTTGTCCTATTCTAGAGGTTGCCCCTCAGTCTGCAAGATCCGGGTGGTCGCAGAGGGTGGGCTTACTGGTAAATGGGAGCTCCAACGTCAGGCGCGTAATGGGGCCCCTTAGGGATATGGCAGCAAGAGAGGGGAAGGAAACCAATGTGCACTCCTTGTGCATACCAGGGGGAGTCATTCCAGATGTGGAAAAGGTCCTTCTGGATGCCATGAAGGGTACAGGGTGCACCCATCTGCAGGTGGTCACTCATGTCGGCACCAATGATGTGTGTCGCTATGGATCGAAGGAAATCCTCTCTGGCTTCCGGCGGCTATCTGATTTGGTGAAGACTGCCAGTGTCGCTAGCGGGATGAAAGCAGAGCTCACCATCGGCAGCATCGTCGACAGGACTGACTGCGGACCTTTGGTACAGAGCCGAGTGGAGGGTCTGAATCAGAGTGCTGAGACAGTTCTGCGACCATGTGGGCTGCAGATTCCTCGACTTGCGCCTGGGGGTGGTGGGGTTTCGGGTTCCGCTGGACAGGTCAGGAGTCCACTACACGCAACAAGTGGCTACACGGGTAGCAGGGCTGTGTGGCGTGGGCTGGGCAGTTTTTTAGGTTAGATGGCCTCAGACAAGTACAGAAAGGGCAACAGCCTCAACAGGTGCGGGGCAAAGTCAGGACATGCGGGGACCAAGCAGCAATCAGTATTGTAATTGTAAACTGTCGAAGCTGTGTTGGTAAAGTACCGGAACTTCAAGCGCTTATAGAAAGCACCGAAGCTGAAATCGTTATAGGTACAGAAAGCTGGCTGAAGCTAGAGATAAATTCTGCTGAAATTTTTACAAAGGTACAGAAGGTGTTTAGAAAGGATAGATTGCATGCAATCGGTGGTGGAGTGTTCGTCGCTGTTAGTAGTAGTTTATCCTGTAGTGAGGTAGAAGTGGATAGTTCCAGTGAATTATTATGGGTAGAGGTTACACTCAACAACCGAACTAGGTTAATAATTGGCTCCTTTTACCGACCTCCCGACTCAGCAGTATTAGTGGCAGAACAACTGAGAGAAAATTTGGAATACATTTCACATAAATTTTCTCAGCATGTTATTGTATTAGGTGTAGATTTCAATTTACCAGATGTAGACTGGGACACTCAGATGTTTAGGACGGGTGGTAGGGACAGAGCATCGAGTGACATTATACTGAGTGCACTATCCGAAAATTACCTCGAGCAATTAAACAGAGAACCGACTCGTGGAGATAATATCTTGGACCTACTGATAACAAACAGACCCGAACTTTTCGACTCTGTATGTGCAGAACAGGGAATCAGTGATCATAAGGCTGTTGTAGCATCGCTGAATATGGAAGTTAATAGGAATATAAAAAAAGGGAGGAAGGTTTATCTGTTTAGCAAGAGTAATAGAAGGCAGATTTCAGACTACCTAACAGATCAAAACGAAAATTTCTGTTCCGACACTGACAATGTTGAGTGTTTATGGAAAAAGTTCAAGGCAATCGTAAAATGCGTTTTAGACAGGTACGTGCGAGTAAAACTGTGAGGGATGGGAAAAACCCACCGTTGTACAACAACAAAGTTAGGAAACTACTGCGAAAGCAAAGAAAGCTTCTCTCCAAGTTTAAACGCAACCAAAACCTCTCAGACAAACAGAAGCTAAACGATGTCAAAGTTAGCATAAGGATGGCTATGCGTGAAGCGTTCAGTGAATTCGAAAGTAAAATTCTATGTACCGACTTGACAGAAAATCCTAGAAGTACTGGTCTTACGTTAAATCAGTAAGTGGCTCGAAACAGCATATCCAGACACTCCGGGATGATGATGGCATTGAAACAGAGGATGACACGCGTAAAGCTGAAATACTAAATTCCTTTTTCCAAAGCTGTTTCACAGAGGAAGACCACACTGCAGTTCCTTCTCTAAATCCTCGAACAAACGAAAAAATGGCTGACATCGAAATAAGTGTCCAAGGAATAGAAAAGCAACTGGAATCACTCAACAGAGGAAAGTCCACTGGACCTGACGGGATACCAATTCGATTCTACACAGAGTACGCGAAAGAACTTGCCCCCCTTCTAACAGCTGTGTACCACAAGTCTCTAGAGGAACGGAAGGTCCCAAATGATTGGAAAAGAGCACAGGTAGTCCCAGTCTTCAAGAAGGGTCGTCGAGCAGATGCGCAAAACTATAGACCTATATCTCTGACGTCGATCTGTTGTAGAATTTTAGAACATGTTTTTTGCTCTAGTATCATGTTGTTTTTGGAAACCCAGAATCTACTCTGTAGGAATCAACATGGATTCCGGAAACAGCGATTGTGTGAGACCCAACTTGCTTTATTTGTGCATGAGACCCAGAAAATATTAGATACAGGCTCCCAGGTAGATGCTATTTTCCTCGACTTCCGGAAGGCGTTCGATAAGGTTCCGCACTGTCGTCGCCTGATAAACAAAGTAAGAGCCTATGGAATATCAGACCAGCTGTGTGGCTGGATTGAAGAGTTTTTAGCAAACAGAACACAGCATGTTGTTATCAATGGAGAGACGTCTACAGACGTTAAAGTAACCTCTGGTGTGCCACAGGGGAGTGTTATGGGACCATTGCTTTTCACAATATATATATAAATGACCTAGTAGACAGTGTCGGAAGTTCCATGCAGCTTTTCGCGGATGATGCTGTAGTATACAGAGAAGTTGCAGCATTAGAAAATTGGAGCGAAATGCAGGAATATCTGCAGCGGATAGGCACTTGGTACAGGGAGTGACAAGTGACCCTTAACATCGGCAAATGTAATGTATTGCAAATACATAGAAAGAAGGATCCTTTATTGTATGATTATATGATAGCGTAACAAACACTTGTAGCAGTTACTTTTGTAAAATATCTGGGAGTATGCGTGCGGAACGATTTGAAGTGGAATGATCATATAAAATTAATTGTTGGTAAGACGGGTACCAGGTTGAGATTCATTGGGAGAGTCCTTAGAAAATGTAGTCCATCAACAAAGGAAGTGGCTTACAAAGCACTCGTTCAACCTATACTTGAGTATTGCTCATCAGTGTGGGATCCATACCAGATCGGATTGACGGAAGAGAGAGAGAAGATCCAAAGAAGAGTGGCGCGTTTCGTCACAGAGTTATTTGGTAACCGTGATACCGTTACGGAGATGTTTAACAAACTCAAGTGCCAAACTCTGCAAGAGAGGCACTCTGCATCATGGTGTAGCTTGTTCGCCAGGTTTCGAGAGGGTGCGTTTCTGGATGAGGTATCGAATATATTGCTTCCCCCTACTTATACCTCCCGAGGAGATCACGAATGTAAAATTAGAGAGATTAGAACACGCACGGAGGCTTTCAGACAGTCATTCTTCCCGCGAACCATACAAGACTGGAACAGGAAAGAGAGGTAATGACAGTGGCACGTAAAGTGCCCTCCGCCACACACTGTTGGGTGGCTTGCGGAGTATAAATGTAGATGTAGATGTAGATGGACAATACAACATGACTGAGTCAAAGTACTATTGGAAGACACCCAACAAATAATTGAGGATGCAGGATGGAAATGTGACTCTGAGATGAAAAGATTGGAACGGGAGAGGAATTCATGGTGGTTCTCATCAAACTAGTCACAAGACTGATTACTCAAAGCTGCTGAATACAAAATTTGATACATATACAAACTAGTAAAATAATACAAAAATATAAATTTACCTCTCATAATTATTTACAAAGCATATAGGCAACTGTTCAAAACTTAACTTGTGAGTCTTGTAAACGCCTTGAGTTGATTTGAAACTCCACAGGCTTCATTTCCTGATGACAACATCTATTCCTCATGTACAGATACCACAAACAGTCTATCTTACTTGGGGAAAAGTTCCGTTCATTACATAAACCTAACAAAATCATATCTTCATTTTCTTACTGTCAAAATAATTAATTGGATTTGCATTTAATTTAAGATCTGCACGCTGTCATTTATAAAGTATATTGGAAAAGAACAAAAGTGAAGCTAATTGTCACCATGGCTTCATTAAAATCTCTGCCGCTTTCTCTTCCTAACAAACGCACTCATACTCCTAGAAACACCAATAACAGTGATTGGTACTATGTGAAAATCCCTTCTTCTAGTCAAGTTGTGCCACAAGCTCCTCTTCTCCCCAATTCTATTAAATACCTCCTCATTAGTTATGTGATCTATCCATCTAATCTTCAGCATTCTTCTGTAGCACCACATTTTGAAAGCTTCTATTCTCTTCTTGTCTAGACTATTTATCGTCCATGTTTCACTTCCATACATGGCTACACTCCATACAAATACTTTCAGAAAAGACTTCCTTACATTTAGACCTATACTCGATGTTAATAAATTTTTCTTCTTCAGAAACGCTTTACTTGCCACTGCCAGTATAAATTTTATATCCTCTCTACTTCGACCATCATCAGTTATTTTCCTCCCCAAATAGCAAAACTCCTTTACTACTTTAAGTGCTCGTTTCCTAATCTAATTCCCTCAGCATCATCCAACTACATTCCGATTATCCTTGTTTTGCTTTTGTTGATGTTCATCTTATACCCTTCTTTCAAGACACTGTCCATTCTGTTCAATTGCTCTTCCAAGCCCTTTCCTGTATCTGACAGAATTACAATGTCATCGGCGAACCTCAAAGTTTTTATTTCTTCTCCATAGATTTTAATACCAATTCTGAACTTTTCTTTTGTTTCCTTTACTGCTTGCTCAATATACAGATTGAACAACATCTGGGACAAGCTACAACCTTGTCTCACTCCCTTCCCAACCACTGCTTCCCTTTCATACCCCTCGACTTTTATAACTGCCATCTGGTTTCTGTACAAATTGTATATAGCCTTTTGCTCCCTGTATTTTACCCCTACTACCTTCAGAATTTGAAAAAGAGTATTCCAATCAACATTGTCGAAAGCTTTCTCTAAGTCTACAAATGCTAGAAACGTAGGTTTGCCTTTCCTTAATCTTTCTTCCAAGGTAAGTCGTAGGGTCAGTACTGCATCACGTGTTCCAACATTTCTATGGAATCCAAACTGATCTTCCCCAAGGTCAGCTTCTGTCAGTTTTTCCATTTGTCTGTAAAGAATTTGCGTTAGTATTTTGCAGCTGTGATTTATTAAACTGATAGTTTGGTAATTTTCACATATGTCAACACCTGCTTCCTTTGGGATTGGAATTATAATTTTCTTCTTAAAGTCTGAGGGTATTTAGCCTTTCTCATATGTCTTGCTCACCAGATGGTAGAAATCTTATGTGGCATGAATTAATGTGGAATTTACTACCAACTTGGTCAGTCTTTGTTATACAACGACTTCAGTTTATTTCTTCCCTACAGCAACAGCAACAAGTCAGCTCTATGAAGCTGAAGAAATTTCAGCCAAACATTGTACACATATCCTTTACTGTCTGCCAATAACTGCTGTTGGTATAAGAACCACCTATCTAACCCCCCCCCCCCTTCCCCCCTTCCAAGAACCATGGACCTTGCTACTGGTGGAGAGGCTTCCATGCCTCAGCAATGTAGGTAGCTGTACCGTAGGTGCATCCACAATGAAGGGGTAGCTGTTGAGAGGCCAGACAAATGTGTGGTTCATGAAAAGGAGCAGCAGCCTTTTCAATAGTTGCAGGGGCAACAGTCTGGATGATTGACTGATCTGGCCTCGTAACACTAACCAAAATGGCCTTGCTGTGCTGGTACTGCAAATGGCTGAAAACAAGGGGAAACTACAGCCATCATTTTTCCTGAAGCCATTTAGATTTACTATATGGTTAAATGATGATGGTGTCCTCTCAGGTAAAATATTCTCGAAGGAAAATAGTCCCCCATTCAGATCTCCGGCTGGGGACTACTCAGGAGGATTTCTTTATCAGGAGCCACAAGAGTGGCAATTTGTGGATCGGAGCATGGAATCTCAGATCCCTTGATCGGGTAGGTATGTCACAAAATTTAAAAAGGGAAATGGATACGTTAAAGTTAGATATAGTGGGAATTAGTGAAGTTCGGTGGCAGGATTAACAGGACTTCTGGTCAGATGAATACAGGGTTATAAATACAAAATCAAATAGGGGTAATGCAGGAGTAGGTTTAGTAATGAATAAAAAAATAGTAGCGTGGGTAAGCTACTAAAAACAGCATAGTGAATGAATTATTGTAGCCAAGATAGAGACGAAGCTCATGTCTACCACAGTAGTACAACTTTATATGCCGACTAGTTCCGCAAACAACGAAGAGATTGAAGAAATTTATGATGAGATAAAAGATATTATTCATATAGTGAAGGGAGATGAAAATTAATAGTCATGAGGGACTGCAATTCGATAGTAGGAAAAGGAAGAGAAGGAAAAGTAGTAGGTGGATATGGACTGGGGGTAAGGAACAAAAGAGGAAGCCGCCTGGTATAATTTTGCACAGAGCATACCTTAATCATAGCTAACACTTGGTTTAAAAACCATGAAAGAAGGTTGTTTACATGGAAGAGGCCTGGAGACACTGGAAGGTTTGTGATAGATTAGATAATAATAGGACAGTGATTTAGGTAGCAGATTTTAAACTGTTCGAAATTTCCAGGGGCAGATGTGGACTCTGACCACAATCTATTTTTATGAGCTATAGATTAAAACTAAAGAAACTGAGAAAATGTGGGAATTTAAGGAGATGGGATCTGGATAAACTGAAAGAACCAGAGGTTGTATAGAGTTCCAGAGAGAGCATTAGGGAATGACTGACAAGAATGGGGGAAAGAAATACTGTAGAAGAATGGATAGCTTTGAGAGATGTAACAGTGAAGGCAGCAGTGGATCAAGTAGGTAAAAACATGAGGGCTAGTAGAAATCCGTGGGTAACAGAAAAGAGATATTGGACTTAACTGATGAAAGGAGGAAGTATAAAATGCAGTAAAGGAAGTAGGCAAAAAGGAATACAAATGTCTCAAAAATGAGATTGCCAGGAATTGCAAAATGGCTAAGCATGGATGGCTAGAGGACAAATGTAAGGATGTATGGGCGTATACCACTTGGGGTAAGATAGATAATGCCTACAGGAAAATTAAAGAGACCTTTGGAGAGAAGAGAACCACTTGTATGAATATCAAGATCTCAGATGGAAAACTAGTTCTAAGCAAAGAAGGGAAAGCAGAAAGTTGGAGGAAGCATAAGAGGGGTGATATACTTGAGGGCAGTATTATGGAAATGGAAGAGGACGTAGATGAAGATGAAATGGGAGATACGATACTGCGTGAAAAATTTGATAGAGCACTGAAAGGCCTAAGTCAAAACAAGGCCCAGGGAATAGACAGCATTCCGTTAGAAGTACTGATAGCCTTGGGAGAGCCAGCCCTAACAAAGCTCTACTATCTTATGAGCAATATGTATGAGACAAGCAAAATACCCTCAGACTTCAAGAGGAATATAATAATTGTAATCACAAATAAAACAGGTGTTGACAGGTGTGAATTACCGAACTATCAATTCAATAAGTCATGGATGAATTCTTTACAAACTAATGGAAAAACTGATAGAAGCCTACCTCAGGGAGAATCAGTTTGGATTCCATAGAAATTTTGGAACACATGAGCCTACAACTTATCTTAGAAGTTAGATTAAGGAAAGGTAAACCTACATTTCTAGGATTTGTAGACTTAGAGAAGCCTTTTGACAGTGTTGACTGGAAAACTCTCTCTCAAATTCTTGAGGTAACAGGTCCTGTGTACAGCCACTTCAGACATTGTAGCGCCTACTGCATCGGCATCCCATTTCCCATTTCATGTCCAACCAACACAGGTTGCCAGCATCACAGTGCGTATATTCACCAGGAAAACCTACATCATCTGTGTTGTAAGTACAAATATTTTCCGGTAGCCACAACACAGCACAGCACAAAATCACACCAGGCTCCCACCAATGGCCACCATGGACCACTACCTGTTGACTGAGCCTGCAGAACAGCTTCACCAGAGGCCACAGCTAGTCCAGGAACTACTTTGATATGCCAGGGACATGATCAAAAATAGTTCCGGCAGATATATCTGCCAAACGGGCTTTATATGGTGGCGCACTGCTGGCAAAGAGTGGATTGATGCACTGCTTGGAAGTATATTAAGCTGCCACCAGGGCAGCCATGGCCAGATGCCTCTTCTAGTTGATCAGTCTCTTACGGATGGACATGATATAGTCGGCGAACATCTTGACATTGTAGAATTGTTTGATTGTAATCTCTCCCCATGAAGAGTTGGGTCTTTTCTATTATTATTTGTTATTGTATAATTGTGATGATACACAGTTTGGATCAAGTCTATTGTTCTTTTGGGAGATTGTTTCGTTTTGGTGAGCCCAATAAATTGTTTTTCGCCTTGTGTTTTTCACATTTATATTCTGATAATGCAGGTACATCAACAGGGGTCAAATACAGGGAGCGAAAGTGATTTACAATTTGTACAGAAACCAGATGCTGAAAATAAGAGTCAAGGGGCATGATAGGGAAGCAGTAGTTGGGAAGGGAGTGAGAAAGGGTTGTAGCTTGTCCCAGATGTTGTTCAATCTGTATATCAAACAATCAGTAAAAGAAACAAAAGAAAATTTTGAGTAGGAATTAAAGTCCATGGAGAAGAAATAAAAACATTGAGGTTTTCCAGTGACATTGTAATTCCATCAAAGATGGCAAAGGACCTGGAAGAGCAGTTGAACAGAATGGACAGTGCCTTGAAAGCAGGATGTAACATGTACATCAGCAAAAAATGAAATGGGGATAATGGAATATAGTCACATTAAATCAGATGATTCTGAGGGAATTAGATTAGGAAATGAGACACTAAAAGTAGTAAAGGAGGTTTGCTATTTTAGGAGCAAAATAACTGATGATGGTCGAAGTAGAGAGGATATAAAATGTAGACTGGCAATGGCAAGGAAACCGTTTCTGAAGAAGAAAAATTTGTTAACATCGAGTATAGATCTAAACGTAAGGAAGTCTTTTCTAAAAGTATTTGTATTGAGTGTAGCCATGTATGGAAGTGAAACGTGGATGATAACTAGTTTAAACAAGGAGAGAATAGAAGCTTTCATACCTAATGAGGAGGGATCACCAATTTAGTATTGGAGGGTAGCGTGGAGGGTAAAAATGGAAGAGGGAGACTGAGAGATGAGTAGATTAAGCAGATTCAGAAGGATGTAGGTTGTTGTACTTACTTGGAGATGAAAGAGCTTGCACAAGGTAGAGTAGCATGGGGGGCTGCATGAAACCAGTCTCTTAACTGAAGACCACACATACAAACACACACACACACATTCACACATGTAACATAGTTCAGGACATACAATATCATAAACAATGATATGCATGAAAAACTGCGGCATCATCCATGACACTGAAATGTAGCACTTCTGTGATACTAACTGTATTTGCAATGAATTTTGCAGACAGTATCCATATATACCACTGAACGCACCTAAAAAAGAATATTGTGGTACCACACGCCGTTCAGGGAATATGATGTCATAAACAGTGAGGTGCATGAAAAACTGCTGCCTTGTGCATGATGTTTAAATTTTTTGATTGTTTTCTACTAACTTGATTAATTCTTTTTACTAAGACACTCATATAGTTGAGTTAAGTTAAGGTAATCCGTGACACCTGGCAGTGCATTTGACAGCTTTCAACTGTGGACCAGAAATGGCTGTGGGCAAAAACAGTACCTGTCTGTATATTCCTGAAGAGGTGCCACCATAGAGACATTTATAAAATTGTGTTATAGACATGTGAAGCTACACTCAGTCTACATAAACTGTCCAGGATCATGCTTCTTAGTTTGTATACTTTATTTATGCATTTGCACATAATGCACATTTCTTTGTAAGACTGTTTCATAATTTCAAAGGTATTTTCAGAAAAGTGTAGAATTAAATTTTTTTGATAATTCAGTACAAAGACTGTACATTTTTGTTTTCATTTCTAATAGAAAATTTGCAAAATGAATACCCACACAGTTCCAGGTTTGTCAAACTCGTAACCCAGCACCACTCATCCCTTAGGCAGGCAAAGAAGCTGATCTTATTTCTCATCCTAATAACCACACACATAAGTCATAAAAACAACTGCAAATAATACATCCTTTTTGTTGAGAGGTACTAATTGTTCTATGCATCTGTCACATACACATGACAAATACAAGCTAGTAAGTACATTAATTGCACTTGCAGCTTCATTGGAAACCACAAATCATCATTTATGTGGTTAGAGGAGAACAAAACAAAATCTACTATGTAAAAACTATCAGTTTCCTATGTTGGTAAAGCAGCCCCATCTTTCCTGAGACCTGCCAACTGCACCCATTTGCAACAAATACTCACCACAAAGAGCTTCTCCTTCTAGGGAAAAGTACTATTTGCCACATACATCTGCCACATATGCATAAACACACAGAGACTACTTAATATAAATAAAGCTCCATTTTCACGAAAATCTCGAATATTTGTTTACAATATATTGAAGGATCCTTTCCAACCACTGCAAAGCTCTGTAAAGATGCTCACTTATGATGAGAGATGTCCATTATCAGTACGTGATACCAGTCTATATCATGGCTGACCCAATTTCACAAAAATCTCAAATAATTGTTTAGATGGTCTGTACAGATGAGATAAAAACTCAATACCTGAAACTGCTTGCCGTCCTCCTCCCCCACCACCTTAGCTGTTGGAAATGTTCCATCCCATCAAATTCCTGAGAGTCGTATTCACTGCTTGTAAACATTCATCACAAATCATATTTCCTTCCCAGGGGAAAGTACTATTCTTTTACACATTTGGTGCACATACATATGCATGTAGAGCTTTTATCATATGTATACCTCAAATATGTGGGGACCAAGATGCAAGGGGAACAGAATCTGGGAGAATAAGCCTTATGAAACTTAAAACATAGCTATACTGCAAAATAAAAACAAAATAGTAATGAAACTAAGGACATTATATTTAACAGGGCACATCTTTGCACATCACTGGAATCAAATTTTGTTCTGGGAAACATTCAGTACTTGTTTCTCCACTCCTTGCAGAATGACATGCTTGGATCCTCTTAGTTTGCTGTCCACAAGTAGTGAAGATGTCACTTCTCAAGAATTTGATGGGTGGTCTCCTAAGGTAATTCAGTGTATGGGAAGGGTTTTGAAAATGAACTGCAACTTTCAGCAACTTCCAAGCAAGTTTATTTGTGTTCATTTTGGCAGATTCATCTCAACAATTCATTAAACTGGTTACTACCTCTTGGAAAAAGTTGACCATGCTATATGCAGTGTGCTCATGCATTATTGGGTAGAAAAATTAACCTAATGGTGAAATGTTGGCTGTAGAGCTGTACAGTATATTGGAGGATCCTCTCCAAACAATGCACAGCCCTGAAAATATGCTCACTTATAATGAGAGTTGTCCATTATCAGTACGTGAGACCAGTCTATATCACAGCTGATCCAATTTCAAAAAAATCTCAAATATTTGTTTAGATGGTCTGTACAAATGAGATAAAAACTCAATACCTGAAATGGCTTGCCCCCCTGCCCCAACCGTAGGTGTTGGAAATGGTCCATCCCAACAAATTCCTGACAGTTGTATTCACTGCTGGTAGGGCATTATTTTAAACAGGGCACATCTTTGCACATCACTGGAATCAAAATATGTTCTGGGTAACATTCAGTACTTGTTTCTCCACCTCTTGCATCATGACATGCTTGGATCCTCTCAGTTTGTTGTCCACTAGTGGTCAAGATGTCACTGATCAAGAACTCGATGGGAGCTCTCCTAAGCTAATTCAATATGTGAAGGCTGCATGTTTTGACATACAATGGTCCATGGTGGCCTCCACTCAATTCTATGGTGATCATTAGGTGTCAGATAAATCTTGCACTAATCAGTGATGAGAACTGAGTGTCTTTAATCAAGATTACATTCCATGTCTGCCCTTTCTCAGTATCTTTGGATCACCAGTGGTGCTGGGGGTTTCTACTGTTGCAGGTAATGGAGACCAAATGTCCCATGAGGACAGCTATGTACTGTCTGGGTTGACACAGCCCTTCAAATTCCTCCAAAAAGGCAGTGTACAGTTAAGAAGCATTCTCTTTCACATGAATATGAGGGTGGTTTGAAAAGTTCTCAGCATACCACAGGAGGTCAGTCTAATGCAACGAATTGTTCATGTGATATTCATTGGACTGTTGCCTGTAAACACATGTCACATCAGTGCTCTCGGAAGACAGCTGTGATTGTGATGTGACTCTGTTGTTGTCTCCTTGTAGTGATTTATGAAGATGGAAGAAATCAAGATTCAAGCAGTGATTAAGTACTTCGTAAAGAAAGGTATGAAAGCAAAGGACATTTATGCTGATTTCCAGAATACACTGAGGTACTCTGCTCCTTCATATTCAGCTGTTGCCAAGTGGTCAAATAAATTTGAATTTGTTTGGGAGAGCTTAGATGATGATCCATGCAGTGATAGGCCAAGATGGGTGACTATTCCGGAAATTATTGCAAAAGTGCACAAAATGGACTTCGAGTATTGTCATTTAAAGTGTGTGAAAGTGCTCACGCCTTCCAGATGTCATCTGAAAAGGTATATCACATTTTAATTGAAGAATTACAAATGAAAAAATTATCTGCAAGATGGGTGCCACAACTCTTGACACACGCCCACACACATGCCCTGTCACCATGGCAGAATTACACAAACTAAGGTATGAATTCTTGCCACATCCTCCGTACTCACCTGATATGGCTCTGTCAGACTTCCATCTCTTCCCAAAACTGAAAATTTTTCTTGGTGGACAAAGATTCGCATCAAACGAAGAATTGATAGCTGGAGTTGACAACTATTTGGCAAGCCTAGAGGAAACTCATTTTCGAGATAGGATCAAGGAACTGGAACATCGTTGGACCAAATGCATTAATCTACAAGGAGACTACATGGAAAAATAAAAAAAAGTTTCAGTGATGTAAGTATTTTTTTTTCTATTCCATTTTTAGGTTGGTGTCGTCAGGTCATGTTAGTGATCATGGGCAACCTAAAGGCAGATCTTTAGTGTTAAATTATTCACCTACTGGTTGAATGTACAGTTGACTACATTGTGTTACATGCCATTTTTGGTGATTGGAATTACTTTAAAAAATCACAAATGTTTTTTGATCTGTAGGGAACAGAATAAAACTCACCATATTAAATACCTCAGAGTCATATTTGGGGGGGGGGGGGGGGGAATAGCCTCACCAGTTGTGAAATCTAATAACACACACATCCAATGAATACACACCATGCACTGTATCTTCATCTTCGGAAAAGTACTTTTCACAGACATATCTGGTGAACATCCATATATAGGCAAATAAATACGTTAAATACAATAGCAGTCATGCTAGAAATGATAAACATTGCTTAACTCAGTCTGAATAGAAAAAGTGAAACTCAGCACATGAAACCTCTCTGTCCTATCTGTCCTATCTAGGGAAGAAGCTGCAACAGTTCTCAAATATAGTAACCACACACCTCACCCATATGTGCACCACAAAAACTGTCTTCCCCCTTGTAAAAAGCAGTATTGGTTACAGAGTTATATTTAACATTCCTCAGTCTATCTCTCTCTTCTCCTCAGGGAATGAACTGTTAGTTCCGGAAGCGAGGATAGTGCATGTACTTCTGTATTTGTCTAGGCAGATCCTGTGTTCTTTGCCTTGTGATAACAGTTGGAACTACAAATAGTGACACTGTACTGTATGCCAATTCAGTGAACAACTTCCACTGTTAGCAACTCTTCATGTCATATTTTGACAATGTATGTGAGGTCTAAGCTTGAAATGACCATTCAAAATTACATTAATACACTCAACAGAGTACACAGGCTGCGCATTCCCATCCGTAACTGAAGATACATGACACTCTATTGAAGGACACTGAGTGTGCCAGTTCACCACTGCATAGGTGGTTGTATGAATCATCAATTTCTTGTAGTAAAAAAAAATTGAAAGGAGTACCTGTATGAGTCATCATGAGGGTGGGCAAAAATAATTTTGGGCCCACACACATCTAAGAGTATGGACATATTTAATACAATCATAATTCTGCTACCAACGAAAACAAAAACCAAATCTGTAGAGAAAAAAATAAAATTGAGCTTCGAATCCCTTGCGCTGGTGGTATAACTTCATCACTCCAGAATCCTAACAGCTGGTTCCACCTAAATACACAGTATGAACAATATCTCCTTCTTTTGAAAACTGTTCCACATTATACATACATACATACATACACATACACATGCTTGTAAAAATTGCAATTTCATTTGGTTGGCCTGAAGAGAATGGAGTAAAACATACACCAGAATTCCCTAAGCCCCTACATTGAGGAAAAAGCTGCACTAGTTCCAAATCCCAACAGCCATGTGTATCTGAACTAGATACACACAATTAACAATATTTCCTCCTTGGGAAAGGTACTGTTTGTTTCACACATGCACTGCAGAAGCTTATACACATGCAGACTAGTAAATACACTGCCGGAAAAAAAATTAGTACAGTCTTTTACAGGTTTCCATTTCACTCAAGATTTATTGTTGCAACAGTGCATATGGAATACATGGAATGATCGGATTTACAAATCAACAGCATGAGTGGTTCTTAGGTACCAGGTATCAACACCCATATTAGTATATGGTGTATCCCTCATGGGAAGCAATGCAGGTGCTGACTCTGGCATCCAGTTGACATACACATGGAAAATGCTGTCCTGGGATATGTTATTCCATGACTGCTTGACCTGTTTACATAATTCTGTAACAGTTGTTGACTGACAAGTTGCACAAATCATATCTTATTTCACACAGGATCAATTGGAGCCAAGTCTGGAGATTATGTTGGCCAGAGAAGTTGCTGCACATCTTACAGAGCATGTTGAATTTCACAGGCAGTGTGTGGACAATCATTATCCTGTTGGAACAACAAATCACCTTCCTGTTCCAAGAGTGGCAAAAGAATGGGTCTAACAACATTCTGCATGTACAAAGTGCTGATTAGCATCCCATCCAGAAACATGAACAAGAATTATAGCACATCACACACCAGACCATAAGGCCTGAGGGGGACCAGAGTGTCATGCACTAATGAACTCTATGAGACAGCGCTCACCAAGTCTACACAGTACATGCAGACAGCTATCACTTGTGTTCAGGCAGTATCTGCTTTCATCACTTAAGAGCATGGAATGCCATTCCATCTTCCAAGCGATCCTCTGATGGCACCAGTTGAGCCATGTACATCAATGCTGTGGCATGGCTGGAAGACGTGCTAGAGGTGTGCATGCCTGAAGTCCCATTGCTACTAATCAGTTATCAGCAGTTCATATTGACATGTGTGGGCTCACAAGTGCTGTTATATGTGCTATAGTAACTATATGATCTGCCACTGCTGTCCTTACAGTACACCGATCCTGGTAGGCGTCTGTGTTGCGTGGACTCTAGAACCTCATCTAAAGGTGTGAGAATGATCACATGATCACTGATACCAGTATCATTGCACAACTGATGCAGAATATCCAATCTGTGTGGTAGGTCTCTTGAAGGACTATCTTGCCACTAGGGAGGCCATAATTTGACCCCTTTCAAACTCATTCAGTTAGCTGAAGGAAGCCTGAGTGCATCTCTATGGCATGGTTGCGTGCTAGCTTCACACATTTGCGCTACACTGAGGCTTCTGGCTGTGAACATTCCCTATTAAACAGCAGACAGAAATTGTGCTCTGGTAACTATGCCACTGTGCTATCTGTTGAAACGTGATATTGAAACTATTATCAGTACATAGACTATCCTCCAGGTGGCATGTACTGTCATTGGATCAAAATCAACATTGTCTTTCCAGTTGGATTAATTTTTTTCTCACAGTGTATATTAATTACAATATAATTTTTGTTAAAAACTGTAAACATACACTCTCACTCTCTGTGGAGAACAGAACAGAAATCACCATCAGAAATTTCACAGACCACTTCATGAATGAAGGAGCTGCATCACCTCTGATTCATGCCAAGTCCACTTACATCCAACAGACTCACAACAGTGGCAATACCTCATGCTTGGGAAAAAATTCTATTCATTACACACATTAGGCAGATATAGATGCACATACAGACTAGCAAATATATTAGTTACAACTGAATATTCATAAAAACTAGCTAAGAATTTCAACCTGATCTGTAGAGAATAGAACGAATCTCATGACCTAAAACGTATCAGTCTAATGACCTAGAGAAGAAGTTACACTTGATTTGAATCTTAATACTTTATACTTCCCACCTAAATACACACCAGAAGCAGTATCTTCTATTTGTGAGAAGTATTACTCATTACGCATGTCCAGTGTGCACACATATACAGATACCGTAATAATAAATGTACGAATTGCAGAACAGTGATTTGCATTGTTTGTAGAGAACAGAACTCATCACCTGAAATTTCGTAGCTCCTTTGCATCAGATTCCTAAAACAACTTTCATACTCCCTGAACACAAATTGTAGAGACTATCCCTGTTTTTGGGAAAATGTATTATTGGTTACACACTTCTGATACACATCCATACACAAAGACAGAATTGTGAATATACTAAATACAATTGCAGTTGGACCAAAAGAGACAAACACTCATTTACTCAGTTTGTAGAGAACAGAATGGAACTGATTGCCTGAAACTATTCAGATCTCTTAGAGTGCCAAAGTTGCTTCACCAATTCTGAATCCTAATAACCACTTCCAACTCATCTAAACACTCAGCATGCACAATATCTTATTCCTGGAAAAAGTGATAGTTGCTGCACACATTCATAATGGTGGCTTCTGATGTGTGAAGGAAGTACAGATAAATTGCAGACAGATTCCTCTTTCATATTTTGATTGGTTGGACTAACGTTTTGTTTATATGGACTACCATTGGCAACCGACTGCTTCCACATTCCTTTCAGTGTTATCTGTATATTGTTTGATTTTCTTTGCTCATAGAAAAATCACACTGTGTATATCTACTGACTTTAGAATATACCAGATACAATTGCAAATATGTATTGCTTTGAGACCAAGATGCTGCTGTGTTTGATTGCATTGTTTATTATGATAGCCCTATTTGATGCTGTTGGAGCTACAGTAGGTGTTAAACTTTTGCTGGAGCAGTTATTTGTGAAGTTGTCAAATTATGAACATTTATGTTATAGTGATGTTACTAGACAGCTGCATTAACATTTGAGTCAGCATTGTCAATACAGCTAACAAGTAATGTTGTGATGAAGCAAGCTGGGATCTCTTTACTTCCTTTCTCGTTTTGCCATCTGCCTCCTTAAATTCATTTTATTTTCATTTTAGCCTAATAACCATTAACATTACAACAATGTTTGTTTAATTTATTTGAAAAATAGTGACCAACATACTGTATGATTCCGCAACATTATGAACTGTGTGGTTTTTACTGCTCAGTGCTGTTTAACAACAAACTATGCTAGCAGTATGTTGATGTTTGCCTGCAACCTATTAATGAGACTTATCAACATTTACCAACAGTGAACAGGCCATATAATTGTGTAATATTGGGTGATTGTGAACAGTGAAAGTAAAGAACTGTGAAATGTAATTGTGCAACTGTCGGCTACATCATTTACAGTAATGTCTGCTTGTGTCTGTGTATGTATGGATGGATATGCGTGTGTGTGTGTGTGTGTGCGCGAGCATATACCTATCCTTTTTCCCCCTAAGGTAAGTCTTTCCACTCCCGGGATTGGAATGACTCCTTACCCTCTCCCTTAAAACCCACATCATTTCGTCTTTCCCTCTCCTTCCCTCTTTCGTGAAGAAGCAACCATCGGTTGCGAAAGCTAGTAATTCTGTGTGTGTGTTTGTGTGTTTTGTTCATTGTGCCTGTCTGCTGGCGCTTTCCCACTTGGTAAGTCTTGGAATCTTTGTTTTTAATATATTTACAGTAATCACTTTGCACTCCCATCTCCCCCAATTGTCAGCCAGTATAACAATGCAGTATGTTGACACTGAGGACTATCATCAAAGAAATGAAGCAGGCAAACGTTACAACATCATTATAAAATAAATTTTTGTAATTCAACAGCTTCACAAATAACTGCTCTAGCAAAAGTTTAACGACTACTATAGCTCCACCAACATCAAAGGTTCAAACTTACACAATAATGTGACAGCAACTGAGACATTGATGTCATATGGATAAGAAGACCGCTTGATGTAGCCTGAAGTGGCAATCATGCCGAAATATGCCTATTGTAATAAACAATGTAATCAAACACAGCAGCATCTTGGTTTCATAGTGTAATAAATAATGTCCTTATATGATACATATGAAGCAGTGTGCCCAGATGAATACAGACTGAAAATATGCTATGAAATGCGAACTTTTGTTTTCTTGGCGTTAGACAGAACAGCTTAAAACATGCAATGTAAATCATCTCGTCTGTCTAGGCTGTGGGAGCAGTCCCTACAATTTTTAATACTGACAGCTATACACATCCAGTCAAAGTATGAACCACAAAGAGTATCTCCTTTTTTGGTAAGGCACTCTCTGTAGGACTTATCCATCACACATGTGGTACACCATCAAATACATATGAATACTAGTAAAGGTATTAAATAAAATTTTAATTATGTTAAATACTGCAAAATTTGTTGACTTGGTATTTAGTGAAAAACATAAAATTTGCCTCATGAAACCTCTCAGCCTGCAATGCTAAAGATGTAGTTTTGTTGTTTCTGAAACCCACCATTCAACCCTTCAACCCCCCCCCCCCCCCCCCACTTCCCCAACATACACCATGAGCAATATCTCTTTCTTGGGAAAAGTACTATTAATTACACATATTCATTGCACAAGCACATGCATTTACAGTTTAGTAAATGTTTTAATTAAAACTGCAACTAAGCTAAATATCACAAACATTGTTTGTTGTGAAGATGTGAATAGTAGTACTTTTTTTAAATAGCACCCTATTTTTTTATTTGGTAACCCATTTTCTCTCTTGAAGATCTGTTTAGAAGCCCATCACACATCCATATAAACACAGTATAAGCTTAATAATAAATACTGATGGAAATCTTTAATGCTGTTTTGTAATACTGTAATTCATTGTGGGCTCAAAAAGTGATAGAACATTCCCAGCTGCTTAAATCGTTGACTATGGACACTAATATAAGAATCCATGAGTTGGATGAAATATTTCATCACTGCTTCCATGGTTTGTTACTGATGTGAATTAAAAGTAGGCATAATAATTTGTCTATGTATATATGGTTCTTGGACGAGACGCCGGATGTCATAGTGAAAACATCGCAATATTTCATCAGCGCAACTGGCTGACATCTTCAGGTGTGATGAACACACTGCTAAGGCAGGACCAGAGCCCCCTATTTATGCCAGTCTTAGGTAGGAAGTGCACATGCATGGAGGTGCCAAATTCGATGGCCAATAGCAACGATATCAACCGATAGCTGGAAGGACAGCAATGCCACCTACAGAATGAAGAACCAAAGACTTCGACACACGTGCAGAGGCTGCTGTTGCTGCTCTGCACTGCCATTGGCTGCCCCAGCGACCTCTGCCAGAAGCCGCAAGCACAGAGGCTGCCGCAGAGGCGAAACATCTGGCAGCACACCTGAGCCCTTTAGTAGGAAAGTGTGAGCATCATATCTGAAACTCACAAGACTTTATTCATCGTCTCAAGAACTTACGACTCGCACCATCAGATATACTCGTAAGTTTTGATGTAGTCTCACTTTTTACTTGAGTACCATTGCAGGAATAGTTGTTGCTCATTAGCGAGAGCTGGATTGGGAACTTTTAGACTTATTCCAACATGTGCTCACCTCGACGTACTTTTTATTTAATAGATACTACTTTGAACAGACTGAAGGCGTTGCAATCGGGTAGTCCCTTGTCACCCATCGTGGCTAATCTTTTTATGGAAGACTTCGAGGAGAGGGCACTCCAGATGTCAGAATTGAAACCTATGTGTTTTAGGTGATATGTGGACAACACCTTTGTTATCTGGCCTCATGGCATTGCATTGTTGAATGATTTTCTTGAGCATCTTAACTCGCTTCATTCCAACATCAAGTTCACTATGGAGATGGAGAAAAATGGCGAACTTCCATTCCTGGACGTGTTGGTACAGAGAAAAGATGATGGCACATTAGGTCACACAGTGTACTGTAAACCAACACACATGGACTTATACTTACAGGCCACCGGCTGTCACCATCCTTCGCAACGAAGTGGCATACTTAGGACTTTGGTTCACAGAGCACGAGCCATATCAGACTCAGACAGCTTATCCAATGAGCTACTCCATCTGCGTACCACTTTCCGAACAAAATGGATACTCCGAATGGGAGATTCGCCATGCCTTACACCTGAAGTGGGTTACCCAATGTGAGGAACTGGAAGGAGGCAAAGAATAAAGGGGAATGCTCATCTTGCCATACACTGTCTCTTCAAAAATAGGAAGATTATTGAAGAGGCATAAAGTTAAATGTGTCTTTTGGCCACCGGCAAAACTCAGAGCTCTCTTGGACTCATCTAAGGACAGCCTTGGTCTAAGAAGACCCAGTGTTTACAAGATTCCTTGTAGCTGTGGCATGTCGTACATCGGACAAACTTGTCGCACTGTAGAAGAGAGATGTACTGAACACCGACACTACACGTGTCTGGAGCAAACAGAGAAGTCTGCAGTGGCTGAGTATTGTCTCAGTACTGGCCATTCTATGAATTAAAATATATACCAAATTTCTCGCATCAACGAGTTAATACTGGGACAGTGTCTTTAAGGAAGCTGTGGAAATATGTAGCTCGACAAATCTTGTAAACAGAGACATGGGCTTTCAGCTCAGTACAGCTTGGGATCCAGCTGTTGCCATATTGAAGTCACATCAAGCAGAGAGGAGTACTATTGGTCATACGACAGATGACGATTCGCCAGCAACATAAATATTCTGTTGACAATGGAAGGATAGTAACGCGCCTACACGGATGCGCATTTTTGCTTGCGGCTTCCGACTGAGGTGACTGGGGTGGCCGATGGCAGCTCAGAGCAGCAGCGACAGCCTCTGTGCTTGCGGCTTCTGACAGAGGTCACTGGGGCGGCTGATGGCAGGGCAGAGCAGCAACGGCAGCCTCTGTATGTGTGCCAAAGTCTTTGGTTCTTCATTCTGTAGGTGGCGTTGCTGTTCTTCCAGCTATTGGTTGATATTGTTGCTATTGGCCATCGAATTTGGTGCCTCCATGCATGCACACTTCCTGCCTAAGACTGGCATAAGTAGGGGGCTCTGGTCCTGCCTTAGCAGTGTGTTCGTCGCACCTGAAGATGTCAGCCAGTTGTGCCAATGAAATATTGTGCAGCTATGATATCCAAGGTCTCGACCGAGAACCATATTTACAACATGTCCATTGGAAAAGCCTCAATCAACACATCCAATTTCTCTATGGTCTGTGGAGTTGTTGGAACATCATGATAGACAAATGTCTTTCATACAAAGAAAAAAGCCTGTATGAGTTAAGACAGGAGAGTAAGCACATCAACCCACTGTTCCTCCATGGCCAATCCATCTGGCAAGACACCTTAAATTCAGAACACGACCTGCCCAGAAAATATTATGTGATGGACATTCATCGTGTTCATTCCATGTAAGTATTCTGGTTCTTTGCGGCACTTCATATAGAAGATTATGAAGAATGTATGTAAGAAATTTTGCATATCGTCGATGAAGAAACAATACCGTGTAACTGACAAATTGCCGATTTTTCATTTTTCAGTCAGATGATATTGTTGATGGTACGCGCATCTGCTCTTAACGCTGTAAGTCCAAATTTTTAATTATTTACCACGAAAAAACTATCTAAAAAAATACCACATATGTGACACAGCAAATAAATAGATCGCATAAGATAGTTATGCAAATGGGTCACTGTGATGCACTTCTGAATAGGTTTTGAGGAGAGCAAGTGGATTACCCAATCAAAAATACAGGGTACTATATAAAAAGGATGTACTGTTGTTCATATCTTCATAACGAACAGAATTACAAGAGAACCAGTCATGCTGGTTAATGTTCCATTGGTAGCTAAATAACATCTGATTGATGTGTGTGTGTGTGTGTGTGTGTGTGTGTGTGTGTGTGTGTGCGCGCGCGCGCACGCGTGAGCATGTGTGTTAATGCTTCTTATTAGGACTAAAGTTATGTTCAGTCTACTGGCTTGTTGTGTTTATACCTAATTAAAACATCATTGGTGATGAGTGTGGTCCTGTACTCCACGTAAATTTCTACTGTGGTTGGTCCTCCATTCTTTCTCACGGTGGTTGATGGTGTTACAGAGGACATTTTATGGGGATTGGTCAAAATTTAGTCTTACATTTTTAATAAACATGGTTATGCAAATAGGACACTATGATACACTTTTGAACAGGTTTTGAGGAGATGATGTGGATTACGCAATAAAAGAATAGGGTACCATATAAAAAAGATGTGCTGTTGTTCATGTCTTCATCTCTCTCTTTCTTGGTAATAGTACTGTTAATTACACATATCCAGTGGACAAACATGTGCACTTACAGATTAATAAATATATCAAATGAAATCTACAGTTTGCTAAATGTCACAGGTGCTGGACAGTCAAACTCAGATACCTCAGTCATTGGCTTCTGTTTTATCTAGTCAGCCTACTCCTCTGTCTGTATTGTCTGCTATTTTAGCCCCCTGCCTCCCTCCCCTCCAATGGCCTCCATGGTTTATCCACCTCCCTTTTCTTCACTGGATGATTCTATTAAGGAATGTGACACATATGAGAAATGTCTGTGACAACACTGTCAAGCTTTTGGGATTATCGATGCTATTTAATGTCGGACCTTGTTCCTTTCAAGGATTTTATCAACAATGTATCGAGTCACATGTCAACTTGCCCCTTTGCAGGATCCATCTTCTTTAACGTTTGAGCAAATGTGTGAATGTCTTTCAAAATACTACTGTAACACACCCATGTTCTTGCATCCTGGGTTGAGTTTTACCACTGTAGGAAGCAACCACATCAACCCTATTGGCATGAGTGGCTGAAATCTGTGGGTTACACTGTTGCCATCATTTTGTGTCTGATGCACATGAAGAGCCTTATGATGATCAGATGGTGAGAGATGCCATCATTTTTTCAGTTCCGGATCATGAGGTGTGACAGCATGCCTTCTAGTGTAATAATCTGTTCCTCTCCGAGGCTTTAGCTATCACACAGTTGTCTGAGGTGTCTCAAGCTGCAGGTAAACATATTGAGTCATGGTACGAGATATCAGGAATCCAACCCTCTCGTCCACACCAATATTCAGATAGTTCCCCGGGGGAAGAGGGTCGCAGTGGTTCGCACACTATCACAGTGCCAAAGCAGCTGGCCTCACTCCCAGCAACAGCCATATGAACAAAGTAAACAGACCATTAAACAGCAACATACACATTTCATGCCTCCATCCTGCCCTTATTGCTTTATTAACCTTGGGCACCCAGACTGCCCAAAGTGCAGGGCTACCTGTCATAATTGCAACAAAAAAGGTCACAGTGCTTCTGTTTGTAATGCAAAAATTCCGCATAACAGTCCTAATGTGGATGGGGAAATAAACATTCTACTGTCTATTTCTGTTGAGCCAAACAAGCATGCTGTTATAATTTTTTGTAAAGTTCTGCACACACAAGTGGATGCAGGATCAGAAATAACATTTTTAAACTCAGAAACTTATATGGACTTGGTCTCCCTTCCATTTCATCTTGTGTCACAAAAGTTAGTGAATTACAATAAACAGAGGATTCTTGTTCTCAACCAGTTCTGTGCCCCAGTGACTGACAAGTCACTAGTCTGGTCACTTACATTTCTTGTTGTAGATAACATATGTACATAGAATCTTTTTGGATCACTTGCTTTTAATTTGTTTGGGTTTTGCCATTTCAGATGGACTGAATTTAGTGTCTGAACAAGTGCTGTACACTCAGTTAGATGCATTACATTCTGAATTTTCCTCTTTGCTCTCTCTTCGATTGGGGTGCACCAACAATTTTCGAGCACACATTGCCATTAAACCTTCTGCCTGGTCTCATTTCTTCCGGGTCCGTCCACTACCAGTGTCACTCAGGGAACAGTTTGAAGGTGAATTAGATCACCTCATGGAATCTGGCATTGTTCAATCTATTACATCAAGGGTATGGTCTACCCCCTTAGTTATAGTAAAGAAACCCCTAGGCCAGTTATGCTTCTGTGGCGATTTTAAAGTTTCTGCGAATGCGTAATCTATGATACATACGTACCTGATACCATGCCTGGACAAACTCTTTGCAGAGTTATCAAGTGGTCAATATTTCTCTGACTTGTTGGATGCCTACTTACAACTCCCTTTTTGATACAGAGACACATCTTACGTTAGTTGTTAATACTGCTTTTAGGCTGTACCAATTCTCACAGTTGCCTTTTGGAGTCACCAGCAATCCTGCTATTTTTTCAACATTTTTCGGAACAACTTACAGCATCTGTGCTGGATTGTGCAAACTATTTGGATGACATTGTAGTTTTCAGTGACTCCACTGTATTCTTTTTTCAGTCCTCCAAGTGGTCGTATTGAAATGCAATTTAGAAAAATATCAATTTTTTCAACCTTCTATTGTTTAGCTCGGGTTTGAATTTCTCACGAGGCTCTCAGATCCCTGCATTAGTATGTTTCTGTTATTGTGTCCCTTCCAAGCCCTACACCAGTCAAAGAACTTCAGGTTTTTCTAGGCAATGTCGCATACAACGATAACTTTTTGCTAAAAGCAGCAACAATTGCGCCACTGTTACATGTGATGCTGTGCAAAGGGTTCAGATTTTCTGTTTGCCAACCTGTGAAACAGTGTTTTCCACCCTTAAGATCATGTCACAGTCTGCACCCTGCTTGGTGATGTACCAACCAGGCCTCCACATGGTCTTTGTGAAGGACGCTTGGAAGTTCTGGTTGTGGGCAGTGCTGGCTCGTAGATATCCCGATGGCGCTGAGTGGCCTATTGCTTATGCCTAAAAAACAATGACTCCTGCTCAAACTAGGTACTCTCAGATAGGAAAGGAAGCTTTAGCAATGGTATATGCTGTGAATAAATTCCATGTTTTTCTCATTGGTACCAAATTCTACCTTATAACTGAGAACAAACCACTGGGTTCCTTATTCAGGCCTTCTGCATCATTAACAGATAAAATGGCGTATCTCATTCAATGGCAAGCTCTTTTCCTTTTGTGTTACAATTATGAGGTTCATTTCCACCTTATGAAACAACACACTGATGCTGATGCTTTGTCTCACACGACAGCTGATCCGGACCCAAGATTTGATCAGGAGGAATTGCTGTGCTTCCACATTGATGTTTCTGCACAGCAGATGGTTGATGGTTTTCCTCTAACTAGCACATGGATCATGAATGCTGTAGCTTCAGATCTTGTTTGGGAGAAGTGTGGTTGGTTGGATTCACCACTTTCTCATGAGTTTCGATGCTTTCCATAATTTTTGCATCTTTTGACATCGATTCTCTGTTGTGGATGGTGCTCTGATTTTAGACATGGCTCACATGGCCCCTCAGGTAGTGATCCTTTCAGTGTTCCACAATTTTCATCACAACAGTTTGTGGCATTTTGCAGTTCCTGTTGTATCTGTCACTTCCTTGGCCTGCTGTTCCATGCAAAAAGTAATGATGAGGCAGAACACCTAGTGCAAATGTTCAAAACTCAGATGAAAAAGTATGTTGCCAACTCTTTGTCTGAAGTTGCCTTAGGTTGGTTTCTCTCATCGTACCATCTCACACAGTTTGTTGAGAAGATCCCGGAGGAGCTACTCCACAGCTACCAGCCAAGGACACTGCTGTGTGTGTGTGTGTGTGTGTGTGTGTGTGTGTGTGTGTGTGTGTGTGTGTGTGCGTGTGCATGTGCATGTTTGTGTGTTTGTGTGAGAGAGTGAGAAAGAGATAGAGAGAGAAATAGAGAGAGAGAGAGAGAGAGAGAGAGAGAGAGAGAGAGAGAATCACCGTCAGAGCTTGCCATGGGCCCCAGTCTATTTAAGGCTAGCCAAGCTATGCTTCGCATCAGTTCTCTATGTGTATAGCTACAGCGTTTTGTGTACATAATAGATACCTACTGAATCTTACTAAAATATTGTGATAAAGTTGTTAATGATTCCATGGAAAAAATTTGTATTCAGTCTGCTGATTGTGTTGTATGTATACCTAATTACAGCACTATGAAATATAGTTAATAAAAGATATTCATTTACTCCATCTCTAGAAAACAGAATAAAGCTCACTGCTTGATATCTCACAACTTTAGGCTGTTAAAATATTTCCATCTGTTCTGAATCATAACACAACCCACTAAAATACAGACTATCAAAGTTACTCCTATTTGAGAAAAGTTAATATCTTTACACACATCTGGAGAACATCCATTTCACATGCTGTCTAATGTATAGAGCGCGGCACAAAAGTTGCTACACACTTATTTAACTTATCACTTCTTATACAGGGTGAGTCACCTAACATTACCGCTGGATATATTTCGTGAACCTCATCAAATACTGACGAATCGATTCCACAGACCGAACGTGAGGAGAGGGGCTAGTGTAATTGGTTAATACAAACCATAAGAAAATGCACGGAAGTATGTTTTTTAACACAAGCCTAGGTTTTTTAAAATGGAACCACGTTAGTTTTGTTAGCACATCTGAACATATAAACAAATACGTAATCAGTGCCATTTGTTGCATTGTGAAATGTTAATTACATCCGGAGATATTGTAACCTAAAATTGACGCTTGAGTACCACTCCTCCGCTGTTCGATCGTGTGTATCGGAGAGCACCGAATTACGTAGGGACTCAAAGGGAAAGGTGATGGACCTTAGGTACAGAAGAGACTGGAACAGCACATTACGTCCACATGCTAACACCTTTTTATTGGTCTTTTTCACTGGCGCACATGTACATTACCATGAGCGATGAGGTACAAGTACACACGTGGTTTCCGTTTTCAATTATGGAGTGAAATAGAGTGTGTCCCGACATGCCAGGCCAATAGATGTTCAATGTGGTGGCCATCATTTGCTGCATACAGTTGCAATATCTGTCGTAATGAATGTCGTACACGCCGCAGTACATCTGGAGTAATGTTGCAGCAGGCTGCCACAATACATTGTTTAATATCCTCTGGGGTTGTAGGCACATCACAGTACACATTCTCCTTTAATGTAACACACAGAAAGAAGTCCAGAGGTGTAAGATCAGGAGAACGGGCTGGCCAATTTATGCGTCCTCCACATCCTATGAAGCGCCCGTGGAACATCCTGTCAAGGGTCAGCCTAGTATTAATCACAGAATGTGCAGGTGCACCATCCTGCTGATACCACATACGTCGACTCGTTTCCAGTGGGACATTTTTGAGCAACGTTGGCAGATCATTCTGTAGAAATGTGATGTATGTTGCAGCTCTTTGGGCCCCTGCAATGAAGTGAAGACCAAGGAGGTGGTCGCCAATGATTCTGCACCATACATTTACAGTCCACGGTCGCTGTCGCTCTACCTGCAGTATGACCCAGTGAGGATTGTCCATGGACCAGTAAAGCATGTTCTGTAGATTCACTGCCCCATGGTTTGTGAAACCCGCTTCATAGGTAAACAGATTGAACTGCAACGCATTCTCTGTTAATGCCCATTGACAGAATTGCACTCGATGATTAAAGTCATCACCATGTAATTGCTGATGTAGCGACACATGAAACGGGTGAAAGCGGTGACGATAAAGTATGCACATGACACTACTTTGACTCAGTCCACCACCTCTCACAATGTCCCGTGTACTCATGTGTGGCTTCATGACAACAGCAGCTAACACACCAACTGCACCCGCTTCTCCTGTGACGGGCCTGTTATGGATCCGTTTGCACACTACAACCATACCTGTTGCATACAGTTGGCGGTAGATGTTTTTCAATGTGCGGCACGTTGGATGCTCTCTGTCCGGGTATGGTTCTGCATACATCCTGCAGGCTTCTGGTGCATTTCGTCAACACTCGCCATAGATGAGTATCATCTCCGCCTTTTCAGAGTTCGAATACACCATGGTCACAGTTCCTACAACACTACACTGTCACAGACGGCTGGTAACATGGTGTACTACAGTTGGTCTGCATGCGGAGACGAATGCAGAATAACAATAGCAGCAAGCGCTACATGAGGACACTACGACAGCTAGACCAAACCATGACAGTGCACTACACCCACACTCGTAAACACAGTCGTCATCGTAAACATGTCCCTGCAGATGCTGTTCGCCGTCCGTGGCCCGTGTTTGTTACAACATGCAACTGAACATCAGAGGTTTCAAGCGTCAACTTTAGGTTACAATATCTCCAGATGTAATTAACACTTTACAATGCAACAAACAGCACTGATTACGTATTTGTTTATATGTTCGGATGTGCTAGCAAAACTAACGTGGTTCCATTAAAGAAAACTTAGGTTTGTGTTAAAAAACATACTTCCGTGCATTTTTGTATGGCTTGTATTAAACAATTACGCTAGCCCCTTTCCTCACGTTCGGTCTGTGGAATCGGTTCGTCTGTATTTGATGTGGTTTACGAGATATATCCAGCGGTAACGTTACGTGACTCACCCTGTATATAAACTGTTGCCTTTCTTCGATAATATACCGATCAGATTTGCCTGGAACTCTTGACAAACATGCATATGTTTGTCGTCCAGATTGTGGAAGGTATCCTTAATGTAACCATTCAGCTCTTCAAGAGCTAGTGGTTTACTTCCATAGACTTCATCTGTAACCATACCCCACAGGATGAAAACAGGTGATATGGGGGTTGTGGTGGGAAATAAATTGCAGCACAAAAACATTATAAAGGTGTATCCTACATGATAATGCATAATTCACAGGAGCTTCATCATGCTGGAAGTGGAGTTGATCATAGTTGTCCATATGCATGATGATTCCCAGTGCAGCATCTTGAAGTACAGCCAAGTACTTGTCTTCAGTGAGATATCTGTCAGTAAATTACAGACCAATTACAACACATACCAATATTGTAGCCCACACATTTATATTGAGTTGATTTAGCAGTTCCTTCAAAACAACATGGTGTTTTTTCCATGTACCAGTAAGTATAGTCAGGTTGGTTTACATTTCCTAATAACTTGCATTTGGCATCATCAGATCACAAAAGTTTAGAAAAAAATTCTGGTCAACTTGATACTGATGGAGCATTGTTTCACAAAATTGTAGCTGCCAGTCTGGGTCATCTTCCAGCAACCCAGGTATCAGATGTGCATTGTACAATTTTAAGTTCTGCTGATGCAACATCTTGTGAATTGGCCAATGTGATATTTCTGAGAACTCTGCCCTTAATAGGGACACTGTGGAATTATTATAACTAATCATAACAACCAAACATACATTGAGTTCATTATCATCAGTTTGTGCTATCCTAAGTGGCCCATTGCACGTTGCATCCAGAGCTGAACCTTGAGTCTCAAGCTTGTGAATTAAATTGTAAACAGCACGACAGGTTCATGGATTTGACTTGAAATGTTCTCATGATTCCCTCAGCAAAGCACTGATCCCACTTTGGTAAGTTGTCTTCACAGCAAAAATACTTTCTTCTTTTGTTAATATTGCGTGAAAACTGTTACATGTATTGCCAAGTCAATGTGGTTATGATAGTGGTTTATTTGTTAGCAATAGTACTGTAATTTCCTGTTTCCTACCAACCAAATCACCATATATAGTACCAACCTAGATACCATGTATACATGACTAAGTGATCAGTGACTTTTGAAATTTGACAAAAATCTGCAAACATACATTCACTCTGGTTTAGAGAACAGAGTGAAATAAACCTTAAACATCTTAGCCAGAACACAATGGAAATATCTCCACCGACTCTTAATCCTCACAACCACACACACCCCACCTACGTACATGATCTAAATGAGCACTAACATCGTGGGGAAAAATGCTATTTACTACTTGCTTCTGGTGCACATTCATTTACAGGGTGTTTCAAAAAGATTTCATCAATTTAACAAGGCTTTATCTTCTATATGAACAAAGACAGAAACTTGGAATACTCACAGGGCAACAAAGTTTTTATTTTGAATAGTGTCATTCAATTTTACAAGTGCATTTGTTTTACATGCATGCATATACAAACCTGAAGAACTTTCTAAAATTACGTTAAGATCAAAGTCTTCGTTTACTTTTCATAGGTATTCAGTGTACGCTCCACGACATGCATGACAAGAATCTAAATTATATACTCATCTCATACTTTTGCAAGCATGTATGGATTTATTGCATTTACTGCTGTTGCTATGCAACATTGAGTCCACCCAAAGATGTAGGAAGGGGAAGCGTACGGATGGATAACGTTTCAAAAAAAAAAAAAAAAAAATAAAAATAAAAATAAAAAAAATAAGGTCACAAATCATGAGAAATTCAGTACTGACCAAGTGAGTGAGTTGCCCTATTGGCAACTACATGAACTGGCAACTCACTGCGGATTCCAAGGTAACCTTTTAATTTTGCAGTGTAAGTTAAAATTAACACCAAGTTTCTGTCTATAATTATGTAGAAGAAATGGTCTTTTGAAATCTGATGATTTCTTTTGAAACACCCTGTGAAGTACAGACTGGTAAGTGTATTAAATGTGCATTACTATGCTGTTAAAAGAAACACACTATCATGTACTTGGTCTGTAAAGTAAACAGTAAAATTTACCGTCATAAACATCTATGACACTTGGCATTCATTCATTCATACACTATTGTCATAAATCTCATTATGGAGCAGAACGTTTAGGAATGTGGAACAAGTCAACTTACACGTTAACAGGCAAGTTACTTTTGAAAAATGTACTAACAACAAATTCTGACTATTGTTATTATACCTACACTTATAATTACAGGAATTTCTTCCAAGTTACTTAACGGATATTTACGTATAAGTATATTAGAAGAAAAACAGCTTCTCTGAAAAATACTGCTGCTCCTCCTTGTTTACTAATCAGATGGGATGTTGATCTAATACTCCAAAGAAAGCATTTATGTAATTTTACACAGACTACTATCAATTGTCTATATGTTGTGAAACCTACCAATAACATAACCATCCTGTCTTTGAATTACTTTGATGTCTTCCTTTACTTTGATGTAGATCTAAAACATTCAAGTAGAACTCAAGAAAAGGTCTCACTAGTGTCTTTTACAGATGAACCACACATTCCAAAAATTCTCTCAACATGCGGAAGTCGACCGTTCACCTTCCCTATCACAATCCTCACATGCTTGTCCCATTTCACATCACTTTGCAGTGTGACACCCTGGTAGTTACATGGTGTGACTGTGTTAAACAGTAAACTAGTAAAGTCATATTCGAACATTACAGGTACGTTTTTCCTGATCCTCTACATTAACTTAAATTCTCTGATGTTTCCGGTAGCTGCCATATGTCACACCAACTAGAAATTTTGTCTAAGCCATCTTGTAACTAAAGTCACTCAACAATGACACCCTCCTATACACCAAGGCATCATCAGCATTATACTTCTAGAAATGAGTGTTACTGCTACGTATTTCATTGTATCAAGAAATACATCTTGACCCATTGAATGGTTATTTTGGGAACTCAAGCACAACCAAGTCAGCGCAATAGTTTAGTGCTTTGGTTGAAATGCCAGGATAACCAGAAGTGTTACTGCTTTTTAAATACCCAATGATTTTTGTGACCTCTCTAACAGATAAATTGGCAAAATTTATTTCTAGTGGTGGAGTACATACCCAATGATTTGATTTTTATATCATCTGCTTCAGTGGTGCTGTCATCAAGGAGTGAATATCATTTGTTGTGAATTATACATAAAATATGGAAAAGGCAACCACTTATGTATAGAGGATTGGTATGTTCCACACAGAAACACATAGTAGAAAAGATTTAACACTAACTTTCAAGCTCTTGCTCTTTTTCTAGTGAGAGTACATGCATTCATACACACAGACACCCTAATGTACACACTCACAGTAGCAGTTCTGCTGCTACCATCAGTGAGCATGTTTGAGTGTCTGTGTGGTTGTGTATGTGAATGTTTGTACTCTTACTGGAAAAAGAGTAAGAGCTGAAAGCTGGTGTTAACTGTTTTCTATTATGTGTTTCTGTGTGCATTGCACCAACCCTTATAGGTAACCAGTTGCAGTGCCTGGTACAGCCTGGGATGTTTAATATCTGCCACACATATTGATTGGTCCTGTGTCTTGTTGATACTCATAGTGAATGTAAGCTTCCTGGTACACTACAATCACTCTAAATATCGCCTCTATTTTTTCTGCTCAGTATTGACGGTTTCAGGTAAGGCTGTGTTTGAGGATGGCTTGAAATGTTTGAACAGTTTACATCACAGTTTGGGATACCTTGGGTTCTATTCAATATTTTTATTGCCCTGCAATCTGGTTGCTTTTGTTGGTACTACATCGACAGCCTGCCTTAGCATTTGTGTGACATTGTGGATTTTAATTATATAAATAGCTTTGAAATGCAGATTAAAATATCTTCTATGGTATATATTATATGTAACAACTCGAAAAAAAAAGAAATTTCGAAAAAAGTTTTGAGCCACGTGTGAAAGCACTCACGTGATTTACCAACTGACCTGCCTGCACTGTGACGCTTTCTATGTGGGAATGACCAGCAACAAACTGTCCATTCGCATAAATGGACACAGGCAGACAGTGTTTGTTGGTAATGAGGATCACCCTGTGGCTAAACATGCCTTGATGCACGGCCAGCACATCTTGGCACAGTGTTACACCATCCGAGTTATCTGGATACTTCCCACCAACACCAACCTATCCGAACTCCGGAGATGGGAACTCGCCCTTCAGTATATCCTCTCTTCTCGATATCCGCCGGGCCTCAACCTCCGCTAATTTCAAGTTGCCGCCGCTCATACCTCACCTGTCTTTCAACAACTTCTTTGCCTCTGTACTTCCGCCTCGACTGACATCTCTGCCCTTACTCTTTGCCTTTAAATATGTCTGCTTGTGTCTGTGTATGTGCAGATGGATATGTGTATGTGTGTGTGTGCGAGTGTACACCTGTCCTTTTTTTCCCCTAAGGGAAGTCTTTCCGCTCCCGGGATTGGAATGACTCCTTACCCTCTCCCTTAAAACCCACATCCTTTCGTCTTTCCCTCTCCTTCCTGAAGAAGCAACCATCGGTTGCGAAAGCTAGTAATTCTGTGTATGTGTTTGTGTGTTTTGTTCATTGTGCCTGTCTGCCGGCGCTTTCCCGCTTGGTAAGTCTTGGAATCTTTGTTTTTAATATATATATATATACTCAGGCAATTCATGTGAAAAGGTTTCTGATGTTGTTTTGACCCCATGACAGGAATTAACAAACTTTGAATGTGGAGTGGTAGTTTGTGCTAGATGCACAGGACACAGGAAATTCAACATTTCAAGATCCACATTGTCAGAAGTGAGCCAAGAAAACAAAATTTCAGGCATTACCTCTCACCACAGACAAGGCAGTGACCAACAGCCTTCAATTAATGATCGAGAATGGCATTTGCATAGAGTTGTCAGTGCTGACAGACAAGCATCATTGTGTGAAATAGCTGTAGAAATCAATGTGGGATATATAACAAATATACCTGTTAACACAGTGCTGCAAAATTTGATATTAATAGGCTACGGCAGCAGACAAACGATGCAAGTGCCTTTGCTAATACCATAACATTGCCTGCAGCACCTCTCCTGACCTTGTGACAATATCAGTTGGATTCTACATGACAAGAAAACAGTGGCCTGGTCAGATGAGTTCAAATTTCTTTTGGTAAGAACTGATGATAGGGTTCGAGTGTGGGCAGATGCTATGAAGCCATGGCCAACAAGGCCCTGTGCAAACTGGTGGTGACTCCATAATGCTCTGGGCTGTTTTTACATGGAATGGACTAAGTTCTCTGTTCCCACTGAAATGATCAGACTGGAAATGGTTACAATTGGCTACTTGGAGACCATTTGAAGCCATTCATGGGCTTCATGATGCCAAACAATGATGTAATTTTATGGGTGACAATTGCACTGTGTCACTGAGCCACAATTGGTTGTGACTAGTTTGAAGGACAGTCTGGACAGTTTGGGTGAATGATTTGGCAGCCAATAAGACATTCGTGGGATGTAATTGAAAGGCCAGTTCTTGCTCAAAATCTCACACCAGCAACACTTTCACAGTGTGGTTGGCTATAGAAGCAATATGGCTCAATATTTCTGCAGGGGACTTCCAACAACTTGCTGAGTACGTGCCATGTCGTGTTGCTGGCCAAAAGGAGGTCTGACACAATGTTAGGAAGTATCTCATGACTCCTGTCACTTCAGTGCATATTATGCACATATATGTTTAAGGCAGACTGTGATCTTCCTCTTCTCTTGAAGGTATAGCAGGCAATATATCATCAAGATCAGAATAAAACTGTAGATTTGTATTAAGTACAAACAAACAAATACTCTTTATATATAGATAGATTGGTTGTCTTTTCCTTATTTTATTATTTTTCCAGCCACTAACTTTCATTATTGTTTCATGAATTATAGTTTTCCAAAATGTCTTTGCACTGTTCTTGGAATTTTAGTGTTTGTAATGGTTTCTGCCTACCTGATGACCCAGTAAAGATTTTTGCAATATTGCTTGCAGTGTTCCTTTAATTTTCAGTGCAGCTAGCACTCTGCATTATTCTCTCTCCCCAGCACAAGATGATATGATTTCTGTTGGCTTCTGCTGCTCCTGAACCACTGTGAAGGAAACCTAGATTCACAATGTAAGAATATTTTAACAGAGAATTAATTTGTCATCTGGTGAGTGTCATTGGTAAACTGCTTCCCATTGTTCATCGTGTAAATTCCTTCTGAACAATTTGAGTCACTATTTATGATCATGTGAAACTGTAGGTTTCCCAGTATGGTTAAATAAAGCACTTATTATGGGACTCACATCTACTACAAGTTCCTCATCCTTTATGTTCTATTTTTATGGGGAATATTATTGTGAAGATCAACAACTTTAAGTGCTCCCAATTTGAATTCTGTGAAATGAAATCTGTATTGGAATTCCCACTTACAGTTGGTCCCCACAATTTCTTGGTCTTAGTGTCCCCTCTAAATGCTAAGTGAAGCTTGAGACATTTGCTGTGTCAATCCAGTAGTCTGTCAGAACTGCTGTCTTGTATTTTCCAAGTCCAGTACTGAAGTAAAGCACTCAAAGATCTGTACTTATTTCTTTCTATGCCCGTTACTTTATTCTTCTTTTTCTGCATATAACCACCATTTCAGTGATGTCAAAAAGATGTTCTGTTATGCAGAGCACATTTGTAGAAACTCCTGTAGATTTTTAGATAGTCTACAGTGATGTGAGAAACTTGTGATATAATTCTCTTGAATTCTCCACTATTTTCATAAATCAAACATTGAATGCAAGAATTTGATCTATATCTAGTGGATTACTTCATACAGCAGCCTAGAAATCCTGCCAGACTTCTGCTCGTCATGGAATTCTGGTACAAAGCAGATAGTTCTGAAAATGACATGTTAGCAAGTAACCAGAACCTTTCATTTCTTTAAAGAATGGCAGAATGTTCAATGGAAAATATTTTTGGCCTCAGTGCATATAGAGCATTTGTGTCTTCAATCTAAAGCCTGATTGAGGCAGTTCATAATGCCTTCCTGTGTGTAGAAGTGGATTTTCTGTGTCTGCAACATAATCTCTTGCTTTCTCCAGTCCGGGAAAGGTTTCTAATCATTTTGTCTATACGGCAGAAGCAGAGTCAACAGTACTGCAATTTTTCAAACCCTCCCTGATACTTTTAACCTCACAGTACGCCAGTATGAACCGGATCACTTAGAGGAGATAAGAGGACTGCCCCAGATACCTTATAACAGATAAGCATCACTTTTAATCATTGCCCACAAATCAGGTGATTCCTTACACTTATGTGGGGACTTAAGAAATACAGTAAATGCTCAGTCAATTGTGGACTCATATCGTGTTCCACATCCAAACGAATAGTTTTCAAAATTAGCAGGGAGTCAGAGAATGATCATTTCGTAGCTTATTTTTTAACTTTCTTTGTTTCAGATGTCTAAAGGCATTCTGGTGTTAAAACACACCTTGTGGCCTCTATCAATATAACAGGTAACATTTCACTGTTGCTTGAGAACCAGTGATCTTTTAGAAATTTTTAGAATTAAGTGTTACCAACATCCCACAATGTTTCAGTAATCTGGATGATGTAGTAGTGACAAAAAGAACTTGGGATGAGCCTATATAAAATCTCTGGAAAGTATTTCCAGTCCTTTTGAAATCCTAGGTTAAAGTGTAACTGGTCAAAATGCTCCTTCTTTCAGCCTTCTGTAAAGTACATATTTTCTTGGCTGGGAAGATCTTAAACCAATGTCAGATATGGTGCCAGCCATTTCTCATATTCCAGTACTAAAGCACATTAAGTATCTGCAGGTTTCAATGGCCAAGATTATGTATTATGCCCTATTTATTATCTATATTACAACAATAGCTTATCTGTTGAATTATCTGTGAAGAAAATATATCCCTCTTCAGTTATCTGCAGATTGTGATCAAGCATTTCTTAAGATGAGGGAATCCTTCCAAACTGCTCCATGCCTAACCAAATATCAGCCTTGTTTACCAGTTGTTCCAGCCACAGACATGTCACAATAATGACACTGGGGCTGTTGTGTTGCGTGAGTGCCTGAATGTTTGATGACCTATAACATTCTCGTGTAAGACACTGACCACAGCACAGGAAAATTATTCACTGATAGAGAAGGAGGCACTGGCAAATGTATTTGATACCCTGAAGTTCCGCATTTTCCTGTGTGGAACAAGTTTCATCCAGTCACATAGAATAAGTGGTTGTTGTCCACACTGGCCCTAAGTCAATATTGCTTGAACTGATATCTCAGAGATTAAGTTTTGGGCCCTTTTACTATCAAATTATCAACATTCCATTCATTATCATATTTCAGCTCAGTATACAAATAGTCGTATGCAGCCAAGATTCCCTCTAATGTCAGATGAGGAAGTTGATAAACAAGAAACATCGTGATTCATAATTAGAAAAATTGGTGGAAGAGTTCCCTATCACTTCCAGAGGCAGTTTGTGCAACCAGATGATAACATGTTCTTTCTTTGGCAACTTCTGTGAACCCCCCCTCCCCCCTTGCATTCCGGTTTCACCCCCTTTATGCTATGCCCATCATCTTATCAGAGGTTGTCTATTGTTGAATGAAGATGTGCAATAATGTCGAGTACTGTTTCCAGTGATTCTGTGCTCCCATATATTGCAACTCCCGCATTAGTCCCAGTGGGGGATTTCCAGATTGAAGAATCTTGCCTGACAGTATGTGCATTGTGCATATTTAATGAGGATATTGCATGAATGGCTCAGAAATACCAGGCTTGTCAGATGCAGCAAGCACCACCACCCCAAATCTACTAGCTGTGGGCTAAGCAGCCACTGGACTGGTTCCATGCGCATTTTGCAGGGCTATTCCATGAGGCCATGTGGTTGATTTTGACGGATACACATTTTTGTTTCTGATATATAAGGAAAACAGAACAGACTATGATGGAAAGTACCTTTAAGAAACTCACAACTATTTTTTCTACTGTAGGAGACCCACACACTCATGTCAGAGACAATTGCCTGCAGTTTACTTCTGCAGATTTTTAGTGATTTTTGCATCGAAGATGAAATTAAGCATATTGTTGTTGTTGTGGTCTTCAGTCCTGAGACTGGTTTGATGCAGCTCTCCATGCTACTCTATCCTGTGCAAGCTTCTTCATCTCCCAGTACCTACTGCAACCTACATCCTTCTGAATCTGCTTAGTGTACTCATCTCTCGGTCTCCCTCTACGATTTTTACCCTCCACACTGCCCTCCAATGCTAAATTTGTGATCCCTTGATGCCTCAAAACATGTCCTACCAACCGATCCCTTCTTCTAGTCAAGTTGTGCCACAAACTTCTCTTCTCCCCAATCCTATTCAATACCTCCTCATTAGTTACGTGATCTATCCACCTTATCTTCAGTATTCTTCTGTAGCACCACATTTCGAAAGCTTCTATTCTCTTCTTGTCCAAACTAGTTATCGTCCATGTTTCACTTCCATACATGGCTACACTCCAAACAAATATTTTCAGAAATGACTTCCTGACACTTAAATCTATATTCGATGTTAACAAATTTCTCTTCTTCAGAAACGCTTTCCTTGCCATTGCCAGTCTAAATTTTATATCCTCTCTACTTCGACCATCATCAGTTATTTTACTTCCTAAATAGCAAAACTCCTTTACTACTTTAAGTGTCTCATTTCCTAATCTAATTCCCTCAGCATCACCCGATTTAATTGGACTACATTCCATTATCCTCGTTTTGCTTTTGTTGATGTTCATCTTATATCCTCCTTTCAAGACACTGTCCATTCCGTTCAACTGCTCTTCCAAGTCCTTTGCCGTCTCTGACAGAATTACAATGTCATTGGCGAACCTCAAAGTTTTTACTTCGTCTCCATGAATTTTAATACCTACTCCAAATTTTTCTTTTGTTTCCTTTACTGCTTGCTCAATATACAGATTGAATAACATCGGGGAGAGGCTACAACCCTGTCTCACTCCTTTCCCAACCACTGCTTCCCTTTCATGCCCCTCGACTCTTATGACTGCCATCTGGTTTCCGTACAAATTGTAAATAGCCTTTCGCTCTCTGTATTTTACCCCTGCCACCTTTAGAATTTGAAAAAGAGTATTCCAGTCAACATTGTCAAAAGCTTTCTCTAAGTCTACAAATGCTAGAAACGTAGGTTTGCCTTTTCTTAATCTTTCTTCTAAGATAAGTCGTAAGGTCAGTATTGCCTCACGTGTTCCAACATTTCGACGGAATCCAAACTGATCCTCCCTGAGGTCCGCAGCTATCAGTTTTTCCATTCGTCTGTAAAGAATTCGCGTTAGTATTTTGCAGCTGTGACTTATTAAACTGATAGTTCGGTAATTTTCACATCTGTCAGCACCTGCTTTCTTTGGGATTGGAATTATTATATTCTTCTTGAAGTCTGAGGGTATTTGGCCTGTCTCATACATCTTGCTCACCAGCTGGTAGAGTTTTGTCATGACTGGCTCTCCCAAGGCCGTCAGTAGTTCTAATGGAATGTTGTCTACTCCGGGGGCCTTGTTCCGACTCAGGTCTTTCAGTGCTCTGTCGAACTCTTCACGCAATATTGTATCACCCATTTCGTCTTCATCTACATCCTCTTCCATTTCCATAATATTGTCCTCAAGTACATCACCCTTGTATAAACCTTCTATATACTCCTTCCACCTTTCTGCCTTCCCTTCTTTGCTTAGAACTGGGTTGCCATCTGAGCTCTTGATATTCATACACGTGGTTCTCTTCTCTCCAAAGGTCTCTTTAATTTTCCTGTAGGCAGTATCTATCTTACCCCTAGTGAGATAAGCCTCTACATCCTTACATTTATCCTCTAGCCATCCCTGTTTAGCCATTTTGCACTTCCTCTCGATCTCATTTTTGAGACGTTTGTATTCCTTTTTGCCTGCTTCATTTACTGCATTTTTATATTTTCTCCTTTCATCAATTAAATTCAATATTTCTTCTGTTACCCAAGGATTTCTAGCAGCCCTCGTCTTTTTACCTACTTTATCCTCTGCTGCCTTTACTACTTCATCCCTCAGAGCTACCCATTCTTCTTCTACTGTATTTCTTTCCCCTATTCCTGTCAATTGTTCCCTTATGCTCTCCCTGAAACTCTGTACAACCTCTGGTTCTTTCAGTTTATCCAGGTCCCATCTCCTTAATTTCCCACATTTTTGCAGTTTCTTCAGTTTTAATCTACAGGTCATAACCAATAGATTGTAGCCAGAGTCCACATCTGCCCCTGGAAATGTCTTACAACTTAAAACCTGGTTCCTAAATCTCTGTCTTACCATTATATAATCTATCTGATACCTTTTAGTATCTCCAGGGTTCTTCCACGTATACAACCTTCTTTCATGATTCTTAAACCAAGTGTTACCTATGACTAAGTTGTGCTCTGTACAAAATTCTACTAGGCGGCTTCCTCTTTCATTTCTTAGCCCCAATCCATATTCACCTACTATGTTTCCTTCTCTCCCTTTTCCTACACTCGAATTCCAGTCACCCATTACTATTAAATTTTTGTCTCCCTTCACTATCTGAATAATTTCTTTTATTTCATCGTACATTTCTTCAATTTCTTCGTCATCTGCAGAGCTAGTTGGCATATAAACTTGTACTACTGTAGTAGGTGTGGGCTTCGTATCTATCTTGGCCACAATAATGCGTTCACTATGCTGTTTGTAGTAGCTTACCCGCATTCCTATTTTCCTATTCATTATTAAACCTACTCCTGCATTACCCCTATTTGATTTTGTGTTTATAACCCTGTAATCACCTGACCAGAAGTCTTGTTCCTCCTGCCACCGAACTTCACTAATTCCCACTATATCTAACTTTAACCTATCCATTTCCCTTTTTAAATTTTCTAACCTACCTGCCCGATTAAGGGATCTGACATTCCACGCTCCGATCCGTAGAACGCCAGTTTTCTTTCTCCTGATAACGACATCCTCCTGAGTAGTCCCCACCCGGAGATCCGAATGGGGGACTAATTTACCTCCGGAATATTTTACCCAAGAGGATGCCATCATCATTTAATCATACAGTGAAGCTGCATGTCCTCGGGAAAAATTACGGCTGTAGTTTCCCCTTGCTTTCAGCCGTTCGCAGTACCAGCACAGCAAGGCCGTTTTGGTTAATGTTGCAAGGCCAGATCAGTCAATCATCCAGACTGTTGCCCCTGCAACTACTGAAAAGGCTGCTGCCCCTCTTCAGGAACCACACGTTTGTCTGGCCTCTCAACAGATACCCCTCCGTTGTGGTTGCACCTACGGTACGGCCATCTGTATCGCTGAGGCACGCAAGCCTCCCCACCAACGGCAAGGTCCATGGTTCATGGGGGGGATTAAGCATATTATTACACCTCAATTTCATCCTTTGTTTAATGCCATGGCAGAATGTTTCATGAAAATGTTTAACATTCAGGTGGAAAAAAATCTTGACACGCACTCCTATTAATTCTGCACTGCTCACTGCTCCCCCTTTTACCACTGCCAGGGCAACACCATTCCAAGATAAAGAGCTGACGGAACTTTTGGGTGGGAACCATTGTTGTTCCTTGCTAGATTTGTAGCAGATGCCATCAGTGCAAGAAGAAGAAAAAGCTACACCTTTTATGATTGCTATCGCTGTGTGGTCATATGCATTCACAATAGACCTGGCTGTATGTATGGCTCCACCTCTGCCCATCAAGGCTGCCAGCTGATCCTTGTGGTCTCACCTAGGGGTATCCTAGGCTGTCATCAAAACCAGCTCTTCTTGCATCTCTGGGGCAAGCTCCACCTCTGGATCTGCCACACCAGCAGGGAGAGCTCTCATCATGCACTCCAAGGACTGACAAAAGCAGAAGTTCTCTGGTTCCAAAATGACATCACAGTTGGTGGATACCTGGCATTCCTGATTCTTCAGTTGTTGTCCATCAGTCTTATGGATCTGGACCTGGATAACACATAAGAGGTTCTCCAATGTGAGCCTCATCTAATGTAAGAGCCACAGCCCACTCAGGAACCAGCAGCAAGCTGCAAGTCTGACCCAACATTGTCTCTTGCATCTCTGATGCCAGACATTGGAGGGGCTCCTCTACTACCATCAGCATCAACAGTCACACCTCTACATCTACATGTACATCTACATCTACATCCATACTCCGCAAGCCAGCTGACGGTGTGTGGTGGAGGGTACCCTGAGTACCTCTATTGGTTCTCCCTTCTATTCCAGTCCACAGCTCACTCAGGAACCAGCAGCAAGCTGCAAGTCTGACCCAACATTGTCTCTTGCATCTCTGATGCCAGACATTGGAGGGGCTCCTCTACTACCATCAGCATCAACATGTACATCTACATCTACATCCATACTCCGCAAGCCAGCTGATGGTGTGTGGTGGAGGGTACCCTGAGTACCTCTATCAGTTCTCCCTTCTATTGCAGTCTCATATTGTTCATGGAAAGAAGGATTGTCGGTATGCTTCTGTGTGGGCTCTAATCTCTCTGATTTTATCCTCATGGTCTCTTCGTGAGATATACGTAGGAGGGAGCAATATGCTGCTTGACTCTTCGGTGAAGGTATGTTCTCAAAACTTTAACAAAAGGTCGTACTGAGCTACTGAGCGTCTCTCCTGCAGAGTCTTCCACTGGAGTTTATCTATCATCTCTGTAATGCTTTCGCGATAACTAAATGATCCTATACTTGTCTACATTGAGATTCAATTGCCATTCCCTGCACCATGCGTCAATTCGCTGCAGATCCTCCAGCATTTCAGTACAATTTTCCATTGTTGCAACTTCTCGATACACCACAGCATCATCTGCAAAAAGCCTCAGTGAACTTCCGATGTCATCCACCAGGTCATTTATGTATATTGTGAATAGCAACGGTCCTATGACACTCCGCTGCGGCACACCTGAAATCACTCTTACTTCGGAAGACTTCTGTCCATTGAGAATGACATACTGCATTCTGTTATCTAGGAACTATTCAATCCAATCACACAATTGGTCTGATAGTCTGTATGCTCTTACTTTGTTCATTAAACGACTGTGGGGAACTGTGTCAAACGCCTTGCGGAAGTCAAGAAACACGGCATCTACTTGTGAACCCGTGTCTATGGACCTCCATGTTCACAGCAGATGGCACCCACTTCATTCACTCCCCCCCCCCCCCCCCCTTTCCCCACACACACACAGGAAGTGATGGATTTTGTAATTACACCGAATGTATCAGCAGATCAATCAATATAATTAAATCAATTTCTGGTGATGTGCTAGGCTTGGCATAGAGTGATACATCAGTTGGTGCCAGGTTACATGGGTAAACAACTGAGGCAGATTTAAGGACTTCCATGAACTCTCGCAGCCTTAATTGTCTTTGCATGCTGGTGCATACTATCTGCTCTATGGTGGACATATTTATGACAATCTTGTGATGCTTGGTTGTTTTCTGGATACTGACTTGGACTCCGTTATTTCCACTTGCTGACATTTGGGATACATGTGGTCATGTCTATTTTCCTAATGCTGTGCATGTTGTGCCTACCTTGAGTACACCTAATGCATGTGTGTGCAATGAGAGTCATTCATGGAGAGCTTCCCCAGTCTGACGAAGTTACAGTGATCTTCAGGACTAATATTTGAGTTATTCAGTGAAGTGCCAGAGTACTTTAATTGCCAATAGGTATCCATCCCTAAGAGCCTTTATTTCTGTTTGGTTCAAAGAGAGTCACTATCTGTTGTTTCGTGTGATTTACTTGTATTTTGTGAGTATTCAATAAAACCTGTGTTGTTGAAGGAGCTGGGACATAATAGGAAGTACCTTTTTTCACCTTAAGCTAAATTTTCACATAGTAAAAGTTGGTTCACCACCATGACAGATGTTTTCAGGTACAAAATAAAATTTCTTGAAATTATCCCCCTCATTTCATGTAAATCTTTTTACTTGTGTTTAATTTAGCAGCTTTTTCATAAAATGAAAGTTTTCTCATTTGTTATCCCTTTTAGAAATTATTCCCAACATTTCCAGAATGAGATTTTCACTCTGCAGCGGAGTGTGCGCTGATATGAAACTTCCTTTCAGATTAAAACTGTGTGCCCAACCGAGACTCAAATTCGGGACTTTTGCGGGTAAGTGCTCTACCCATTGAGCCATCCAAGCACGACTCACGACCTGTTCTCACAGCTTTAGTTCTGCCAGTACCTCGTTTCCTACTTTCACAGAAGTTTGGAAAGATGCTTCTCAGCTTTGGGTCAAGAAAAGGAGAGAAGTATAGAGGCTGTGGGTGCATTTTTGAAATAGAAGGCTGTGTATTGCTGGAGTGGGAAAGGGGAAGAAGGTAGGTGGGTAAAGGAATTGAGTAATGAAGGCTGAGTCCAGGAGAGTTATGGGAATGTAGGATACATTGCAGGTACAGTTCCTACCTGAGCAGTTAAGAAAAACTACTGTTAGTAGGAAGGATACAGATGGCACATGGCACAGGCTGTGAAGTCGTCGTTGAAATGAGGAGTGTTGTATTGGGCACCTTTCTCAGCAATTGGGCAGTACAGCTGTTTCTTGCACACAGTTTGTCTTGGACATTGATGTGGACAGATATGTTGTTGGTTGTCATGCCCACGGAGAAAGCGGCACAGTGGTTGCAGCTTAGCTGGTAGATCACATGACTGGTTTCACACGTAGTCCTGCCTTTGATGGGACAGGTGATGCTTGTGACTGGAATGGAGTAGGTGGTGGAGGGACCAAGTATGGGACAGGTCTTGCATTTACATCTATTACAAGGATATGAACCATGAGGTAAGGGATTGAGAGCAGGAGTTGTGTAAGGAAAGACAAGGATATTGTGTAAGTTCAATGCGCAGCAGAATATCATTGCAGGATGAGTGGCAAGGACAGTGGGTAGGCCATTCCTCATTTCAGAGCATGTTGAGAGATAATTGAAACACTGGTGGGGAATGTGATTCAGTTGCTCCAGTCATGGGTGATACTGAATCACAATGAGGATGCTCCTCTGTGGCCACAGAGTGGAAATTTGGGAGGTGGTGGATCACTGGAGAGATAAGGCACAAGAGTTCAGTTTCTGTACAGTGTTGGGGGTTATTACAGTCTGCGAAGGCCACAGTGTAACCACTAGTATATTTCAAGAAGGACTTCTCATCAATACAGATGTGGTAACCAGGAGTAGCTAGGCTGTATGGAAGGAACTTCACTGTATGGAATGGGTGGCTGCTGTTGAAGTTGAGGTATGGCTGGTGGTTGGTAGGTGTGATATGGATGCAGGAACTTATGCAGTCATCTTTGAGGTGGAGATCAGCATTGAGGAAAGTGGCTTGTTGAGTTGAGGAGCAACAGGTGGAATGAATGGTGGAGAATTTGTTGCGGTTCTGGAGAGATGTGGATAGGGCGCACTCACCACCAGTTCAAATCATGAATTTGTTATCAATGAGTCTGAACAAGGTGAGGGGTATGGGGTCCTGGGTGGTTAGGAAGAAATCCTTGACCCATGAATATGTTGGTACAGAATAGTGGAATGCTGGTGCCCATCACCGTGTGCCATTTTTGGTTGTAAGTAATGCGATTAACGGAGAAGTAATTGCGGTTGATGGTATAGTTGGTCCTGGTGACCAGGAAGGGGATTGTAGGTTTGGAAAATGTTTTGGGCATTGGGAAGGTAGTGTTCAGTAGCATTAAGGGCATGGGTATTAGGGATTGCAGTATAATTGGAGATGGCATCAGTTGTGTCAAACGGGCGCCTTGTGGTAATGGAACAAGAACTGTGGAGAGTCAGTGGAGGAAATGGTGGGTATCTTTTATATATGAGGGTAGATTCCAGGTAGTGGCTGGAGGTGTTGGTTGACAAAAGCAGCGATTCTTTCAATGGGGGCACAGAAACCAACCACAATGGGGTGTCCTGTGTGGTTGGGTTTATCGACTTTATAAAGCATGTAGAATATAGGAGGATGGGGAGTTGTAAAAATGAGGAGAGATATAGACTTCATGAAGAGGTTCTAGAAGGGGCCTAAGGATATGAGGAGAAACTGGAGATCTCACTAGATTTATGGAATGGAGTCACTTGGCAGGGTTCATAGGCTGATGAATTTGACACCTGGAAAAGTCTGCCGGTAATCTTTGTGGTAAGGTAGGGATTGGTTTGTTGGTGGTGGATTGTGATTCTTTCTGCAGATGTAAGATTAGCTTGCATGTTGTGGGATTTGGAGAGTGATGATGAGCAAAATTTGAGGTTAAGAAGTTCTGGGAAGTTAGCAATTGGTGATTTGCGGGCAGTGGGGTGGATTGAAGTTGGATGAAGGAGTGAACTGAGTCAGGCAAGCTTCTACACTGGTCTTTGGTTGGGTTTGATTAGTTGGCTTAGTGGCATTAAAATGTTTCCACTGCAGAGACCAGGAGAAGGAGAGGAAATCTTTAACAAGTCCAGAATGATTGAATTTTGGAGTGAGGCTGAAGGTAGGGCCTTCAGAAAGGACTGATACTTGTGTTGGTATAAGTCTTTTGGAGGAAACATTCATGATCATTTTTCTAATCTCTTTAGGTTCTGGATTCTGTATGGTGGTGGTAGGAAGTTTTTGAGTGTTTGGTAAATATAGTAGGTTGCAAGGCAGGGTTGGTCAGCTATGGGGGAATGTGGTTGAGATTTGAGGGCTGTTGTAGAGTGGTGGATTGTAGCAGTCTAAGGTTGGAGAGTTTATTGAGGTGGCGTTGTGTGTGCTTCTCTCATTCCTGGAGGAAAAGCATTTCAGTGTGTGAGATGCCATCCAGGAATTTGTGATTGCACAGCAAAATAATTTTATGGATGGAGAGGAGGTATAGCAAGGAGGTTTGGGCCTGATTGATGTGGTTTTGAAGGACTATGCTGGTGAGGGTTAAGGACTGACAGAATATGAAGAGAAGGAGATCATCGCGTAAGGAGGAGCTTCAGCCAGATATGGGTAATTTGAAGGTAATAGCATTTGGGTGGATTCCATAAGCCAAGAAACACCACAGGAACAATATGCGGGCCTGAGTTCTAGCTATGGATAAGAAACCTTTTCTGTACTATGCAGGTGGAAAGAGCAAGGATCCATGGTGGAGGATAGATACGTGGAAATTTGGTAAATAACGTAAAAATGTGTGCATAAAAATTAGCAAAAGTACATCAAAATACTTGGGAGAAATTACAAAAAGGATGTTACAGATGGAGTATGGGGAAACAAATTGGAACCCTTGGGAGTAAGCTGATAGTGAAAGAAGGAAACGGACTGAAATCGAGGTCAAAACACAGTGAGATCATAGATGAAAGTAAATATATATTTTGGGTTGCAGGTCTGTAGGCAGATATGAATGGAGAAGGAGGACAGCAAGTGTGGCTAAATTAGATGAGGTTAGCATCTGGAAACTGGAATAGGAGAGGATGTTTGTTTGGTTTGTGTTGCGCTCAACTGCTCAGTCATCAGCACTTGTACAAAGTCCCAATTTTTACACAGTCCAATTTTTTACACATTCCAATGAAGCCACTACCATGAATGATGATGATGATAATGAAACGAGGAGGACAACACAAACACCCAGTCCCTGGGTGGAGAAAATCCCCAACCCGGCCAGGAATCGAACCTGGGACCCTGTGATCTATAGGCAGCAAAGCTAGCCACTAGGCTACGACCTGCGGACAATCGGAGAGAAGAAAGAGGGGTGGGGTGTGGAAGAGTTCATAGGATGAGGTACAAGTTTGTGTGGCACAGGAAGGTATGGAAAATAGCATGCAAAAATATGCAAGAGTGATGGAGGAAGAGTGATCAAGGTATACAGTTAATGACATCGGCAGGAGCAGTGGGGCAAATGAGATGCTGCACCAGCAGTCAGCATGGTTTTGTAGCTGTGTGTTGTGCGTAGATGAGGTGGTTGATACAGGTGTGGGTTGTGGGTAGGAGAGTAGGGTGCGGTTTGGAAGGCAACAAATGCAACACATAAAAGAAGAGAGAAAAAAGGATTGCCACTGAGTATTGTAATTCATTAGAAAGTAGTTACAAAGGAAGACAGCATCTCATGTTCCTTATTACCTCTGATAATGTTTTTAATACTAGACCTTCAAATTGGTCACTCTACCTGTGTCACTCTTGCCTATTTTCACATGTTGTTTAGTGTATCTTCCCGTACCACATGAACTTGTACCTCATCGTACCAAATGCTCCCCACGTCCTACTCTTTCTCCTCTCATAATCGAGTTCACATGTACTAACCTAACATAATCTAGTCACATCTGCTGTCTGCTTTCTCCATACAGACCTACAACCACATTATATCTTTTTATTTTTGTATCTTCGATCTAATGGTTTTCTCATGTCAGTTTCAGTTCATTTTAGACTTTCACTATCTGCCTTCTCTACGTATAAATCTTCATCTGTACTTTGCAAATCACTGGGGGTGCATGGTAGAGGATAAATCCCATTATACCAGTTATTATGGTTTCTTGCCATTCCACTCACATATGGGGCATAGAGAAAATGATTTTTTGAATGCATATACTCATGTAATAATTATTCTAGTCTTATCCTCATGATACCCATATGAGCGATATGTAGAGGATTGTAGTATTTTCCTACAGTTATCATTTAAAGCCGGTTCTTGAAACTTTGTTAAAAGACTTTCTCAAATTAGTTTACGTCTCTCTTCAAGAGTCTTTCAGTTCAGTTCCTTTATTATCTTTGTGACACTTTCCCATGGGTCATACAAACATTTGACCATTCATGCTGCCCTTTTCTCTATACATTCAATATCCCCTGTTAGTACTATTTGGTATGGGTCCCACACACCTGAGCAGTATTCTAGAAATGCTCGCATAGTGATTTGTATGCAATCTCCTTTTTAGACTAAGTGCCCTTTCCCTGTATTCTACCAATAAATCAAAGTCTATCACCTCCATTACCTAAAAGTGATCATTCCATTTAATATCCCTACAAAGTGTTACACCCAGGTATTAGTATGAGTTAGCCATTTCCGACAGTGCCTAACTGATATTATAGCCTTAGGTTATGACAATTGTTTTGGTTTGTGAAGTGCACAGGTTTACTTTTATGAACATTTTAAGCGAGTTTCCAGTCTTTGTACCACTCTTTACCACTGTGAAATCTTATCAACATCTGACTGACAATTTATGCTTTCAGGTAGTACTTCAGTAAAGATGAGTGCATCTTCTTCAAAAAGTCTGAGGGTACTACTAATATTGTCTGCAAGGTCAGTAATATAGAACATGAATATTAAGGCTCCCAACTCACTTCCCTGGGGCACACCTGATGTTACTTCTACATCTGATGATGATTCTCCATTTAAGATGGCATGCTGCATTCTCCCTATCAAAAACTCCTCTGCCTAGTTATAAATTTCACTTGATACCCCACATGTTGTGCTTTTGACAATAAGCATAAGTGTGGTATTGGGTCCAATACTTTTTGGGGATCAAGAAATACTGCATCTACCTCGCTGCCTTGATCCAAAACTTTCAGTACATCATGTAAAAAAAAGAGTAAGTTGGCTTACAAATGATCGATGTTTTCGGAATCCATGCTGGTTAGTATTGGGGGGAGGGGGGGGGGGGGTCATTCTGTTCAAGATATCTAATTGTGTTTGAGCTACAATTGTACAATAAGTTCATATAAGGATATTGGTCGGCAGTTTTGTTGATCATCTCTGCTACCCTTCATGGAGAAAGGTTTTTTCCCCCCAAGAACTGGGCATGGTTTCTTGTTCGAGGGATCTGTGACAGGCTACAGTTAGAAAAGGGGTGAACTCAGATGTAAATTCAATGTAGAATCTCATGTTGATTCCATCAGGCTCTGTAGCTTTGTTCAGATTTAACAATTTCAGCTGTTTCTCAACACCACTGACACTAATACTTATTTTATTAAACTTTTACATGGTACAGGGGTTAAATTGGGTCAATTCTCCTGTGTTTTGCATTGTAAAGGAACATTTGAAAACAGAGTTAAACATTTCAGCTTTTGCTTTGCTAATTTCAGTTCCTGTCTCATTTGCTATGGACTGGACACTAACTTTGGTGCCACTAACAGCCTTTACATAGAACTAGAATGTTTTTTGAGTTTTGTGAAATATAATTTAACATTATTCTGCTATGTTAGTCATTGTAGGCATCATGCACTGCTTCTTGACAGCCAAAGAAGTATCACTGCTTCTTTAGAAGTTTCTTTATAGTGACTGTATATCATATGGGTTCCCTCCCATTATGAACTGTTGTACTGTGTACATATCTATCCAGTGCATGGTCAGCTGTTCTTTGGAAATTGAGCCATTGTTCCTGTAGACACTCGTGCCCTGTGCTGAAAGTTTCAATTTTGCCATTGAGATAAGACACTACTGATTTTTATGTAGTATATGGAACATGTATATCTTTCTGCTTATTTTAGTTATCCTTTGTACTTTGGCGATCATTGTTGCCACAGCTGTGGCATCATCACTGATGGCAGTTCCAGTGTGGATGCCCCAAATAGATCAGGCCTGTTTGTTGCCATTAAATCCAGTATATCTCCATCATGAGTGGGGTTCCTGACTATCTGTTGTAGGTAGTTTTCAGACAATGCATTTAGCATGTTTTGCAATATGTCTTATCATGCCCACACCAACAAAACTCTAATTTTCCCAGTTATTTAATACTCCTCACATTTCATCTTGTTTCCTCATACTTCAATTGTTCTTACCTTTTTGTAAGTGTTCTCAGGTATTTTGATGTATTTATGCCAATTTTCACATGTGTTTCTGTGTCATTTATGTATTTTTATTTGTTTTTATCCTCCACCATGGGTACTTGCTCTTTCCACCTGCATCAGTACAGAAAAGGCTTCTTGTTATTAGCCAGAACCCCATTCGCTCCACCTATTTCTCCTCAACTCAACAAGTCACCTTCCTGAATGTTGATCTCCACCTCAAAGATGACTGCTTAAGTTCCTTCATCCATATCAAACGTACCAACCATCGCAATACCTCCACTTCAAGAGCTGCCACTCATTCCATATCGAGAAGTTCCTTCCATACTGCCTAGCTACTCCTGGTTACCACATCTGTATTGATGAGTCCTTCTTGAAATATACCAGTGGTTACACTGAGTCCTTTGCAGACTGTAATTACTCATCCCCCCCCCCCTCCCCCCGCCCCCCAACACTGAGCAGAACCAGATCTATTGTGCCTTATCTCTCTAGTCATCCGCCATCTCCCAAATTTCCACTCTCTGGCCACAGAGGAGCATTCTCTTTGTGATTCAGTTCCACCCAGGACTGGATCTATCCACTGTCCTTGCCAACCTTCCCGCAATGATATTCTGCTGCTCTGCTGCACCTGTTGACGAACCATTAAAAGAAATTCACATCCAGCCATTCAGATTTAGCTTTTCCATCTTTTCCGTAAATCATTCCATGAAAATGCTGGGATGATTCTTTTGAAAGAGTATGGCCGATTTCCATTCTCATTCTTAAAAGATACCAAGCTGGTGCCCCATCTGTAATGACCTAGCATCCGACGGGATGTTTAACCCTAATCTTTCTTTTTTTGTCCAGCGTACAGTCTAGAGGTGAACCTCCATTCAGTGCAGTGGTTCAAATGGCTCTAAGCACTATGCGACTTAACATCTGAGGTCATCAGTCCCCTGGACTTACAACTACTTAAACCTAACTAACCTAAGGACATCACACACATCGATGCCCGAGGCAGGATTCGAACTTGGGACCGTAGCAGCAGCGCAGTTCCGGACTGAAGCGCCTAGAACCGCTCGGACACAGCTGCCGGCTCTGTGCAGTGGGTCAGTAAAACCGTAAGTGCACTAAAACACTTTAAACGGCATCACAGATAATGCAGACCGTTTCTATTACAATCAGTTACCGCCTATTATCACGCACGCTAGATTAATGAACCGTTTCCACAGTGAGTAGAAGTGGAAGTGGCGAAAATAAGCGTGAAAAAACTGGCCTTGTATGAAAATGATTCACGAATCCACGCCTCACATGGGTTGTTCCGAAGGCGAAAGTACGCGAACTTTGGAAAAATTCCCTAGCCACTGTACGATTGGTCATATTGCCCTACTGTGGCTTCTTTGCGTATGTTAACCTCGAAAACTCAGTTACTTGTGGAGGAGGGAGGGGGGGGGGGGCAATTTTTTCTTTCTGTGAGTAGGCCTGGTATGTGTGCCGTAAACGAATATTTTGTATATTGAATAATATTATTACTAGACCGCGGATTTTAGGTAAAAACCTACTTTCTTCCTGAGTTCCTATTTGCATAAAAATTTGTACTTATGAGTTTCACGACTATTTATACTTAATAGGGTTAATTCTATAGGACCTAAAAAGCCTATTTCGACGTTAGTGCCTATTTTTGCCTATTTCGGCTTTAATATCCTAAAACGTGCCTATTTCATCATATAAGACAGTGGCTCCAAGTTTTTCCCCACTATACGACAGATGGAAAAAAATACTTTCTGCCCAGCGAGCAGCAAGGTGGCTAGTTGATATGAGCATGCTTCGTATTTGCCTAACATTTTGGTCTTTTTTATTTTTTATATCGCTATCTCTGTTAATACCAAATACTCTTTATAGGTGTTGTATTAGTCGTATGTAAAAAATAGATCACGGATCTTCAAACCTATTTCTTTCCTAAGCTCCAATTTGCATATAAGTTGGTACTTATGCGTTTCATGACTAACTAAACTGAATACCGTTAGTTCTATAGGACCTAAAATTGCGTATTTCGACGATGATGCCTAATTTTGCCTATTTCGGCAACAAAATCCTAAAAAGTACCTATTTCATTAATCTGACATAGAGTTCTTAGGTTTTCAAAGATTGGAAAAAGGAAGTAAACTTAGGGCTTTACGTCTCGTCGAAGGCGAAGGTCGTTAGAAACTGTTTACAATTCCTTTGCTTGCCTTACTACCAAGAGCACTCGGCACAGTTGAATGGTTATCCATCCAAGTACGCGCCGAGCGCGACAGTGCTTAACTTCGGTGAGCGAATGGGAACCGGTCAAAGATTTGAGTTACAATCGAACGTGGGAGTACTAAATGCTATATTTGAAAATATATCGTTCGTAGGATTCTGGCCAACTGTGTATTTTCGCAAAGAAACGGTTTCATAGGCCTTAAGCTGAGCACGAATTAAAAAATCGCAATGTTAATCGTAGTCGCCCTCTATAGCTAAATTACTGCCCTTCGCACATCTCGCTGCTGTCTACAGGCAGTCCTATCAAACTACTCTGTTTAGTGAAAGGTATTATACGTGAATTTTTCGATTCGAAAAATAATTTGCCAATGGTGAGATGTTTTCATCCGAAGCACGGGTAGATTCCATTCACTTGTTCAGAAGGGGCGGCCATATGTCAGGTGCCATATGTCCAGCAACGAGTACGGTACTTCCCCTACACCTCCCATGCACCGTAGTAAAAGGAAAAAAAAAAAAAAAACAGGTCATCGTTCACTTTTTCCCAGCGAAAACAATTCATTGCATTGTGTAGCGACCGACGAGTTAAGTGCTACTGACGTTCTAAGTGCAAAATAAATTCTAGTTTCTGTGTGAGAATACTACGCCATGCCGAAAACAGCTAGTTCAAAGCCTACTCATATAAGGCAGTGGCTGCAAGATTTTTCGCATTATGCAACAGATGGGAAAATTATTTTCTGCCAAGCATGCAACAAGGAGGTTAGTTGATGTTTTTCTTAGACTTCTTATTTTCCTGTCACTTAGGATTCTTTTTTATCGCTATCCTTTAGTAATACGAAATATTTTTTATATGCGATTCTAAACTGCATTTCCATTTTCTCTCGTATTAGGTTTCGTGTGTTAAGAAATGTCACTTAAATCAGCATGCAGATGGAATCGCACATAAAGCTAATGTTGAACGAAAGTTAAAACTGAAGCAAACTCTTTTAACCAATAAATCTGGTGAATCCTCAGAAAAAAAAACAAGTTCTGCAGTCATTTGTGTCATGCACACCCCCTTTCGGAAACAAGAAAACCCTATTTTCAGAGGTTTTCTTGAGAAGCACTGGCATCAGTCTGTTCCTACAGACTCAACTTTACGTAAGAATTATGTGGATTCAGCATACAATGCTGCATTGCACAGAATCCGAGAAGATGTTGGAGAATCTTGTATATGGATTTCTGTGGATGAAACTACTGACAGTCTTGGCCGTTACGTTGCAAACCTGATTATTGGCAAGCTAGATCCAGATGCCCCATCCAGCGCTCATTTGATTTACTCAAAACAGCTTACAAAAACTAACCAACAAACAACAGCACAGTTAGTGAACAATGGGCTTAAGGTGCTATACCCAAACGGAGTGGATGAGAATAAGGTGCTTCTGGCTGTCGCTGATGCTGCTGCATATACACTCCTGGAAATTGAAATAAGAACACCGTGAATTCATTGTCCTAGGAAGAGGAAACTTTATTGACACATTCCTGGGGTCAGATACATCACATGATCACACTGACAGAACCACAGGCACATAGACACAGGCAACAGAGCATGCACAATGTCGGCACTAGTACAGTGTATATCCACCTTTCGCAGCAATGCAGGCTGCTATTCTCCCATGGAGACGATCGTAGAGATGCTGGATGTAGTCCTGTGGAACGGCTTGCCATGCCATTTCCACCTGGCGCCTCAGTTGGACCAGCGTTCGTGCTGGACGTGCAGACCGCGTGAGACGACGCTTCATCCAGTCCCAAACATGCTCAATGGAGGACAGATCCGGAGATCTTGCTGGCCAGGGTAGTTGACTTACACCTTCTAGACGACGTTGGGTGGCACGGGATACATGCGGACGTGCATTGTGCTGTTGGAACAGCAAGTTCCCTTGCCGGTCTAGGAATGGTAGAACGATGGGTTCGATGACGGTTTGGATGTACCGTGCACTATTCAGTGTCCCCTCGACAATCACCAGAGGTGTACGGCCAGTGTAGGAGATCGCTCCCCACACCATGATGCCGGGTGTTGGCCCTGTGTGCCTCGGTCGTATGTAGTCCTGATTATGGCGCTCAGCTGCACGGCGCCAAACACGCATACGACCATCATTGGCACCAAGGCAGAAGCGACTCTCATCGCTGAAGACGACACGTCTCCATTCGTCCCTCCATTCACGCCTGTCGCGACACCACTGGAGGCGGGCTGCACGATGTTGGGGCGTGAGCGGAAGACGGCCTAACGGTGTGCGGGACCGTAGCCCAGCTTCATGGAGTCGGTTGCGAATGGTCCTCGCCGATACCCCAGGAGCAACAGTGTCCCTAATTTGCTGGGAAGTGGCGGTGCGGTCCCCTACGGCACTGCGTAGGATCCTACGGTCTTGGCGTGCATCCGTGCGTCGCTGCGGTCCGGTCCCAGGTCGACGGGCACGTGCACCTTCCGCCGACCACTGGCGACAACATCGATGTACTGTGGAGACCTCACGCCCCACGTGTTGAGCAATTCGGCGGTACGTCCACCCGGCCTCCCGCATGCCCACTATACACCCTCGCTCAAAGTCCGTCAACTGCACATACGGTTCACGTCCACGCTGTCGCGGCATGCTACCAGTGTTAAAGACTGCGATGGAGGTCCGTATGCCACGGCAAACTGGCTGACACTGACGGCGGCGGTGCACAAATGCTGCGCAGCTAGCGCCATTCGACGGCCAACACCGCGGTTCCTGGTGTGTCCGCTGTGCCGTGCGTGTGATCATTGCTTGTACAGCCCTCTCGCAGTGTCCGGAGCAAGTATGGTGGGTCTGACACACCGGTGTCAATGTGTTCTCTTTTCCATTTCCAGGAGTGTATGATAGCAGCGTTTCAACTATTAAAAGTATTCTACCCATTGATGCTGCACGTAACTTGTGTAATGCATGGGATCAACCGAATAGCAGAGCAAGTAAGGCTACAATTTCCTAAAGTAAATAAAGTAATGTTTATGGTGAAGAAAATTTTTGTTAAGGCACCATCAAGAATACAGGCATTCAAAGAACAGCTTCCAGATGTCCCATTGCCGCCAGAGCCCGTTGTCACCCGCTGGGGCACGTGGCTGATAGCAGCAGAATGCTATAGTACGCATCTCTCGGCTATCCAGAAGGTGGTTGAAAATATAGCGGAGGATGCTGCATCCGTAACTGCAGCAATGGAGTTACTCAAAGATTCTTCTTTAAAACGGGACTTATCTTACATTAGGGCCCACCACACATTTATGGCAAGAATAATTTCACAATTAGAAGGCTCAGGGAGAGCTATCTACGACAATATTTCTTTGCTTGAAGAAGTCAAAATGAAAATTAATGAAGCGCCAGGTGAAGTAGGGATATAAGTTCGGGAAAAAAATGTAAACGGTTTTTTCAGAAGAACACTGGCCTGAAGGAGTTGTGCAGCTGCCGACATACTTAGTGGAAAATCCAGCACTCCTGACTGCAGCATTCCTGTCCAACATGTGCCGAAAATGAAGTACGCCTCTGTCACATCTGTTGGTGTAGAACGTTCTTATTCAGCGTATAAATTGATTCTGACTGACATGTGCCACACTTTTTCACTAGAAAACCTAGAAAAGATTTTGGTTATTTATTGTGAAGCCAACTACGGTCAGAATATGTGAAACTACGAATGTATTAACAAAACCATTGCCACATCTCTTTTACGGAGATCTTTATCTTGTAGCAACTCAGAAATATTTGGATTTATATTCAACATTAATTTTGTAGACTGCTGTGCTCTGCAAATGTCTAAGTATTCATTATCCTTGTTTTAATGACTAATAAGATGTTCATACTGTCAACACTGTGTATTTAAATTTATTTTGTTTTCTCTACATCATTTTTATTAGAGCCTATTTTAGGTTATATATAGCCTAAATGAACTACTGAAGGAGCCTATTAAAGGTGCCTAAAACACACTTTTTTACGACCTAAAAATTCGTGGTCTAATTATTACCTGGCGAAATGACAAGAACAATATTATTTTCTGGTGAAATGATAAAAATGGATCTCTATGGAACAAATATTTGAGCACAATGGAGGTTACAATAAGAAATAATTATTTGATTTTGGAAAAATTTTGTGTTTTCGGTTTTTATCAAATATGTCGTATTACCTTCGTATAGTACTATGTCCATTCCTGAACTGTTCTAGCGGCATTTGTACAAAAAGTGGCCTCACAGGTTTTGATTTGATTCATAAGAAAACTGAAAGGCATAATTCAAGCGTGTTGTGCTATATTTTGAGGTATATCATGTAAACATTGTACGAGGGTCAGTCAAAAAGTAAGGCCTCCTATTTTTTTTTCTACGTTTAATTGTCAGGAAATTTAAATGCAATTACATAGGTTGAAAACCACAACATTGAGGATCATTTTGTCATTTTTCAATGTAATCTCCGCCCATCTCTACAGTTTTGGTCCATCTTTGAACAAGGGCATGTATCCCAGCACGGTAAAAATCACAGCTCTGCTTCCTAAGCCATTGACGAACGGATGTTTTGACGGCCTCCTCATCTTCAAAATGAATCCCACGATGAGCTTCTTTTAGTGGCCCGAACAGATGGAAGTCTGATGGTGCCAGGTCAGGGCTGTATGGGGGATGAGGCAAAACTTCCCATCCAATTTTGACAATCTCGTCAGAGGTGTGACGACTGGTGTGTGGTCTTGCATTGTCATGCAAAAGAAGAACATCTGCCATTGATTTTGTTGGGCGAACTCGCTGAAGACGTGCTTTAAGTTTTTTGAGGGTTGTGACGTATTGAACAGAATTTATTGTGCATCCCTGCTCCAAAAAATCAACCAGAATCACACCCTCTGTATCCCAGAAAACTGTTGCCATAACTTTCCCTGCCGATCGCACAGTTTTGAATTTTTTCTTCCTCGGCGAGCTTGTGTGACGCCACTCCATTGACTGCCTCTTTGATTCGGGTTCAAAAAAATGCACCCATGTTTCGTCCCCGGTCACAATTTTTTTCAGAAACTCATCTCCCTCCAAAGGGAAGCGCTGCAAGTGTTGGGAGGCTATTGTTTTCCTTGCCTCTTTATTCTGATCGGTTAACATTCTTGGAACCCACCGTGCACAAACTTTTGAGTACCCCAATTGTTTAATAATCGTGATCACACTGCCTTTACTAAGAGAAATAATGCGACACACTTCATCTGCAGTCACCCGACGGTCACCACGAATGATGTCATCAACTTGCTGAATGTTGTGTGGAGTCACTGCACTCACCGGCCTGCCGCTCCGCTTTTCGTCAGTCAACGGTGTTTGCCCTTCAGCTTCCTTACAACGACGAACCCATCGTCTAACAGTGCTGACATCCACTGTCACAACACCATACACCTTCTTCAGTCTTTCATGAATGCGTATGGGCGTTTCACCTTCTGCATTCAAGAATTCAATCACACAACGCTGTCTCAAACGAACATCGATGTCGGCCATCTTACAAACTTCTGCTGTGCTGCCACCTGTTGACACAGAAAGTTACTACTGCAGTGGATTGCAGAAGAAGGTTTGAGGAATGGCGCCAAATTCAAATTTTTCACTTAACTTAATTTTTTTAAGTAGAAAAAAAATGGGAGGCATTACTTTTTGACCGACCCTCGTATAAGTGTTAAGCAATCTGATCTCTCAACCGTTTTGATTTCTATATTAATACTTGCAATACTTCCTTTGCTATGATTCAGAATTCTGCGTTTTTCCACATTCAGCAGCTCAACTTCTTGTCAGAGCTATTCCTCAGGCCATATCACTCAATTATCAGCCTCAGTTTTCCAGGACCGACAGTTCAATAGGATCTTCAGCTGCGATAATGTTCTAGTAGTAGCCTACTGTAAACGTTTCTACTCGTGAATAGGAACACGAAATATACGTACCTTCAGAGTGCACCCAATGTGAGAGACAGAAACAAAAATAAATAATTGTACTGAGATAGGTGCTGCTATCTGTTTTTAGAGGCATAAGTGAATGTGTCACTTCATAGCAATAATTTCATAACAGGGAAGCATGTAAGAAATTACTCTATGTTCCAACGGAACATCTACATCCATACTCCACAAGCCACCTGACGGTGTGTGGCGGATGGTATTTTGAGTACCTCTATCGGTTCTCCTTTCTGTTCCAGTCTCGTATTGTTCTTGGAAAGAAAGATTGTCGTTATGCCTCTGTGTGGGCTCTAATCTCTCTGATTTTATCCTTATTCTCTCTTCGTGAGATATACGTAGGATGGAGCAGCGTCTCTCTTGCACAGTCTTCCACTGGAGTTTATCTGCATCTCCGTAACGCTTTCGCGATTACTAGATGATCCTGTAACGAAGCGCGCTGCTCTCCGTTGGATCTTCTCTATCTTTTCTATAACCCCTATCTGGCATGGATCCCACACCGGTGAGCAGTATTCAAGCAGTGGGCGAACAAGTATACTGTAACTACTTCCTTTGTTTTCGGATTGCATTTCCTTAGGATTCTTCCAGTGAATCTCAGTCTGGCATTTGCTTTACCGACGATTAATTTTGTATGGTCATTCCATTTTAAATCACTCCTAATGCGTACTCCCAGATAATTTATGGAATTAACTGCTTCCAGTTGCTGACCTGCTATATTGTAGCTAAATGATAAGGGATCTATCTTTCTATGATTTAGCAGAACGTTACACTTGTCTACATTGAGATTCAATTGCCATTCCCTGCACCACGCGTCAATTCGTTGCCGATCCTTCTGCATTTCAGTACATATTTCCATTGTTACAACCTCTCGATATACTACAGCATCATCCGCAAAAAGCCTCAGTGAACTTCCGATGTTATCCACAACGCCATTTATATATACTGTGAATAGCAACGGTCCGATGTCATCCACAAGGTCATTTATGTAAATTGAGAATAGCAACGGTCCTACGACACTCTCCTGCGGCACATCTGAAATCACTCTCAGTTCGGAAGACTTCTCTCCATTGCGAATGACATGCTGAGTTCTGTTATCTAGGAACTCTTCAATCCAATCACACAATTGGTCTGATAGTCCGTATGCTCTTACTTTGTTCTTTAAACGACTGTGGGGAACTATATCAAACGCCTTGCGGAAGTCAAGAAACGAGGCATTTACCTGGGAACCAGTGTCTATAGCCCTCTGAGTCTCGTGGACGAATAGCGCGAGCTGGGGTCACGCTATCGTCTTTCTCGAAACCCATGCTGATCCCTACAGAGTAGATTTCTAGTCTCCAGAAAAGTCATTATACTCGAACATAATACGTGTTCCAAAATTCTACAACTGATTGACGTTAGAGATATAGGTGTATAGTTCTGCACATCTGTTCGACGTCCCTTCTTGAAAACGGGGATGACATGTACCCTTTTCCAATCTTTTGGAACTCTACGCTCTTCTAGAGACCTACGGTACACCGCTGCAAGAAGGGGGGCAAGTTCCTTCGCGTACACTGTGTAAAATCGAAATGGTATCCCATCGGGTCCAGCGGCCTTTCCTCTTTTGAGAGATTTTAATTGTTTTTCTATCCCTCTGTCATCTTATTCGATATCTATCATTTTGTCATCTGTGTCCCAATCTAGAGAAGGAACTACAGTGCATTCTTCCTCTGTGAAACAGCTTTGGAAAAAGACATTTAGTATTTCGGCCTTTAGTCATCCTCTGTTTCAGTACCATTTTGGTCACAGAGTGTCTGGACATTTTGTTTGGATCCACCTACCGCTTTGACGTAAGACAAAAATTTCTTACGATTTTTCTACCAAGTCAGTACATAGAACTTTACTTTCGAATTCGTTGAACGCCTCTCGCATAGCCCTGCTCACACTACATTTCGCTTCCCGTAAGTTTTGTTTGTCTGAAAGGCTTTGGATATGTTTGTGTTTGCTGTGAAGTTCCCTTTGCTTCCGTATCAGTTTTCTAACTCGGTTGTTGTACCATGGTGGCTCTTTACCGTCTCTTACGATCTTGCTTGGCACATACTCATCTAACGCATATTGTACGATGGTTTTGAACTTTGTCTACTGATACTCAATACTATCTGCAATTGAGATAAAACTTTTGTGTTGAGCCGTCAAGTACCCTGAAATCTGCTTTTTGTCACTTTTACTGAACTGAAAAATCTTCCTACCTTATTTAATATTTCTATTTACGGCTGAAATCAACGATGTTGTAACCGCTTTATGATCGCTGATTCCCTGTTCTGCGTTAACTGTTTCAAATAGTTCGGATCTGTTGGTCACCAGAAGGTCTAATATGGTCTCGCCACGAGTCAGTTCTCTGTTTAACTGCTGAAGGTATTTTTCCGATAATGCACTTAAATTTTTTTTACTGGATTCTTTGTCCCTCCACCCGTCATCTATTCAGTATCATTTTACGGCATGGATTACTTAGTCGTATTCTAAGTAGTTTTGTCACTAAATTTGTGTAACGTGAACTGAGAGCTACTTTTGGTATTTGACGACTATTTTAAAACAAAGTTGTCCTTCCGTCTTTGTAGGTTATTTCACAGTGCTGCGTGGGAAGTTAATAGTGCTGCACTACAACCTCTTCTAAATTTGTGAGCGCATACTGCTCAAAACAAAATCGCAGAGTATTGCTGGAACGTTATCGCATTGCACAGTATATTTAACAGCATTTCCGAACACTGTAGCTGATAATGGTTTTCCATTTATGAACAAACATAAAAATTTATTGCCATCGTGTCTATTGCTGAAGTTCATACATTCTTATCGCTTCAGTTATGTGGTTATAAAAGCAAACAATAACTGATCGGCTATCACTGGTTATTACGTCTAATTGCGTTCAGACTAAAGCGAAACAGGTACAGTTAGAAAAGAAGGTAAGTTCCTGTGGTTATCGCTCAGTGTATATATTGCGAGAGATTTCGGTGTTATGGCTGATAACATCACGCTCCAGCATTTTGACGTAGCATTGTGTTATGTCAGTCAATCAGAATGTGTGCACCAGAGCGAACTTGTAGTCTATGAGCGGAAAATCGATGTAATACGTTCTGTCTACTATTAACGTGATTTTCACTTGAAATTCTTCACATTGTAATCTCTCTCTTCATACTAGCTTTATGTCATTCTCATGTTCTGATTATTCTGTCGGACTAATCCACTTAAGCTCATCTGAAAGAAATATTGTTTTGTTTCATGGGGAAATGAAGTCAAAAGCTGTAGGTCAGGAAGTGACGAAGGGTTACGTTAACTAATTGTAACATAATTTGCTTTGGTACAACCTATTTTGCACCTCTCACAACGGATTTCAATGTATGCTCCACAGAATGTTTAGTCGGGTACTAACTGCATTTAGCGTCAGTACGTTTAATTCAGTTCACATCACTCACTGAAGCTGCGTTCTCGCTCTCCTTTCAGACGTTATTCGCAATAAATTCGATCTGATGGCAACATTCTACTCGTGTTTTGCGGTTGCCCGCAAATAGCTTACTGGGAGTGGAATTGTTCTCGTAACCGCTGGATCCTCCACAGTGCTCTGAACTGAGTGCGCTTATAGCAACTAATTATTATTTTCTCCAATACTGTTTCCTCTCTGGCTCACTTATTCAAAAGTTTTTGTTTGTAGTTGTTGCGTATTTCCAGTAACAACCTTGTTATTTACGAGTAGAATCGAAGGCGACATTTTTGGTCAGAAAAAAAGTTCTCTTGAATGATCCTGAAGTTTACTATGTTTACCATTGTGATTTCAGAATGGGCTGCTTAGTGTAGCATTGTAATAGCTTTCCACATTCCCTTTTTACGGACCGAGTCATGTATCTACATCTACACATGTAGGGAAGAGTGTTGTACTTGGACAACAGAGTACCTAGGAATACGTGATACTTCATTGTCGGTGTTTCAAATGAGGTTGTGTTTTGTGCAACGTTTGTAAATATTACCAGATTAAGTGCTGTACACCGTGTTTAAGCGCTGTATAACTTATTAAAGGTACTTGGATAATGTTGTTAAATCTTCAGTAACAGAATTTTATTGTTAATAAAATTCTGTATATTTTTAGGCTTGTTATATAACATAGGGATAGCTATACTTCATTGGTCGTGTGCCATGTTGTATCTCGAAACGTAAGGTCGTCTACCTTGGAGCGCGTTAAATGTATTGACAATCTTCCCTCTCTCGAAAATGAAAATTTGTGTTAGTTGCCAACACTTTCTATTTCCAGATGTTTTAAAGTTGTACCTCATTTTGATATCTCTTTTCTTAATCTGGTTTCACTTACTGATTATTGGCTAATAATGTAACACACAGTGTGTTAAATACAGTATTGCCAAGATTTCCCCGACTGCAACTCTTTTGAATTTGAAAAGCATATTTATTCCTAGCTATATGACCGTATTGTATCTTGGAATTGTTGTTCACATTTGGAAGAATCTTACTTTTCTGGGGTAATTTTTGTAATTTGAGAAAAAGAGTCTAACACACACAAAGTGAATGCAGTCATTTCAGAACGAAATGACAGGGCTGGCTTGAGGCGAAAGTCTGGAAACTTTTCCGAGGTAGAACACTGTCACCTACGTCTCAAGATATTTCCCAGTGCATCGACGAGAGTGTTTCATGACAATTTCAGCCGTTCTAAAAAAATGTTCAAATGTTTGTGAATTCCTAAGGGACCAAAATGCTGAGGTCATCGGTCCTAGGCTTAAAACACTACTTAAACTAACTTACGCTAAGGACAACACACACACACACACAAGCACACACCCATGCCCGAGGGAGGACTCTAACCTCCGACGGGAGGGGCACCGCAATTCGTGACATGACGCCTCTAACCGCGCGGCCATTTCGCGTGGCTCAGCCACTCTCTGTCATCTTCCATTCGCATAGGTAAAATGATTGTGTGTGTGTCTTATAACGTGTGGGATTACGGTTTCTGTAATGTCACAGGGTTGATCACACACAATAGAACTTCATCTGTGACGCAAATGAAGTATTGATTTTCATTGTAGATGTAACTAAAACAAACAGCATGGTTGCGAGGATACCGTTGACCAGAAGACCTTATCAGATATCAGTGAATCGGAAACATAAGGTTCCGAGGGGAAGGTCACCTTCAGAAAAAAGAAAAATGATGTACCAATGGGCTGCTGAAGTGAAACAATACAGTGCAGTAACAGAATCAGCTGCGTGATTTTGAGACCCCATAGCTGCAACCACGGCTTAATACAGGAACAATATTTACCTTAACGGATTTCACAATGAACATTTAAGTTCAAATGATCTGCAGCTCCAGTATTATCCACCATGCTGTAACCACTTTCATTAATAATGATATTTCAGGAAAATGTGCAGACGAACAGTTTCGACAACACCCAACAGACATACTCTGACGTCATACAGTGAGGCCTTTTCTGACATCTGTTTCCATTTAAGTGCTGAGTTACGCTTTCTTACGAGTTATATGAACCTAACACCACGCCTCTTAATTACTTTGTCTACATCTACATCTAGATCCATAGATGTTCCTTCCGACTGGCTTGATAAGCAGCTCCACAATTTCTCAGAAGTTCTGCAGTGCTTTACATTTTTAACCAAGAGTCAATCAACAGATACCCCTCAATATTATTCGTGCAATCAAATAACACACCTTACACTAAATTCCTGATGCAATACTGGTTAACTCGGTATGTTGCACGACATAGTTACGTGAAAATGTACGAATTTTATTGATAGACAAAGTGAAGTGAATAAACAAACTGACATTTCGTGAATATAAACCACTAACACTCACACTAGTAATGTCCCTGATCCGAGCAACGAGATGCAGTTCTGAGTGAAAGGAGAATTTAACGATGGCACATCATCTCGCATGGCTGAAACTCTTGCCCCGGGACACATAGTGGACGCAAAGACATGCCGCAGTCACTGCGTAGACCGGTGGCTAAAGCAGTCCTTGTCCCTGCTTTTAGCAATGACACTTCGGAAAGCCTTTCTACAGGAACCCAGCCGGAGATTGCAGATAAACGTGCGTAGAAACCCAATTCAAAATATTGGTGACTCACTGTAGCCACCTGCGTTAAAACATACATGAAAGAAAAAGCTGTTTATCTGAATATTACGTAGCAGAAGTTAAACTCTGCCCCACGAAAGAAACGACGCCTGTGATAGGCTACAAAAAACTCTAGTGGGCGGAGTTATAACAAGTACAAACTCTCTGATTGGCTAGAAAGAAAAACGCGTGAACACCAGCTTTGATATAGGCAAATTGCAGACACAGTAATTTGCCTCTACTCTTGCAGAAAATCGTTGAGCGCTTGAGCAAGGCCACTCGCACCACGCTGAGACAATTTCGACAGTCATTACGTGAACACTTGTTAACAGGCTCGTCTTAGCTCATAAATAGTCAAACTGCAAATTCTCCTAGTACGGAGAATCGTACAGAGCACTGAAAGCTAATGGTTGCGAGCGATTTGAGGGCAACGATGTACCCGCTATTCGAGCCAAATAGTGTGTACCATGCCAATTAACTTAGCTAGGCAATAAATAGAAGTCTCGGCTTCACCAAAGATGCAGGAAATGTATTGGACTGGTGTTTAACAGTCGAGAGAGATTTAGAATAGATTCACAGCTCGCGCCGACAGCCGCCTCTGCCGCCGCCGACGCAAGGTAATCACACACGCTATGCCAGAAAGTGATATTCAATTGACACTCAAAACTGTGTTGTCTCCGTCTCTCCTAACTTCCGTACATTCGATCATGACCAGTAGTTAAACATACTCACGATTGTTGGGCTTAATTGAAGCAGAAACACGAGATGTCCAATCTAACGAAAAGGACTGATCAACCACTGTAGAGTTATGAATTGTCTTAATTGTCTACTTCTTTTTGATTGCTCTTTACCGACCCCCATTTAATTTTGGGTATTTACATTGGCATTTTAGCGTAAATGATATCTCTGGCTCCAACTGTATTTAATTTGTTTGTATTTTTGTCGACCGCCAGACATGGTCATCAACCATCTTACTATTAAAGAACCGTATAATAGTTAGGAATTTCGCTTCACAGTTTGAACACCCAGTATCAATATGTTACCACCCTGTACATAATTTTGCTAACATTGCTATGTCATGAAGTCACAATTAGAGTAAAATTAAACCTTATTAAGGAAAAACTAAGATTTTGATTTTTGCTAATATATAATGGTATGCCTGAACCCGTACACTAGTTTCTGTTAGCGATAACGTCGAACCTACATTTCTACCTTGCAGGTCGTAGATTCAACACCAAATTCCTAAAACACTCACAGAGCATCCTTGCGTAACTGTGGTAGGAAGATAGATCGGAACAAATCTCACATGTGTTAGACGGTTAATGACGGCTTTTGTGGTTTGAGATTTCTGTTTTCTAAATGATCACAGCTTTGGCCTGGCTGGTTCCTACTTATAATCCACTGCAACAGATACCCATTTCGTTGCCCAGTGATAACATTAGTAAAATGAAGTGAACACTAGCTTTAAATTCTTGTCATTACTATCACTGATACTGTCATTGTTATTTTTATTCTGCAGGTGTATGTTTCAACGTTTTGCTATTTCTCAGTTTTCCTGCAAAAATTTTGAGTGTATAAAGATGTGTTCTTTGATAAGTTTCCAGTGATAAAGAGGTCAACTGAAGCAAAAGAATAAAGGAAGGATCGTCAGTTACACTAGAACCCATAAACTAGAATCAAGTTATTCCTCGCGCTATTCACAAAAAAGTTTAGTAATCTGCAGTGCTTTTCTCAATGTCTCCAAGTGAAAGTTACGTGAGCTCATTGAACCGCTGACGAAATGAAATATACCACAAACTGAAATGCAATAACGCTACTACTTTATTAAAACTGTCGTCAAATCATAGGATCGAAAAACCAAAATCAAACACTCCCTGAACAACCATAGTAACTCTGTGGATTGCTTTCCAGTCTACGTCACTTCTCGTTCCTCCTACACACAAAGTTTCTGGGAGGTCACTTCCTGGATTGCTTAAAGCAGTACTAAACGTCGAATGTAAGTTGGTATTTCGAGCAGGGGATGACGGCAGCCGATGGAAGCTATCTCTGTCATCCACGAATACTATTGCAGCAGGACAGGCAGCGTATAAAACAAACAAATACTTGTATTTCTACGAAAACATAAATGTGTAAATAAGGTTATGATCTTGAATATTATTATATGGGACCGAACTGGAAACGTTGTGGCTACAAATTACAAAATACTTACTACACAACGCAACTGCGAATATTATTGATGGTTTGTAATATTAGCACCGAGCGGAAACAGTTCAGTACCGGATGACCAGTACCTCAACTCGCAACACCACCCGCGTATAGTACTGTGCTTGTGGACAGGCAGCACCAAACAACTAAACAAAATTTTCCAACATTTGAATTCACACCATAGTGAAATTAAGTTTACATTACAGCTAGGAAAAGATGCACTAAATTTCTTAGACCTTACCGTTCACATCAGCAAACCAACAGCACTTATTTAAGATGTACAGGAAAGTAACGTCTACAAATACTATAATACCTACCAATTCTCAGCATTCTGTAACACAAAAACATGTTGTGTTCTACTCCATAGCAGACTTCCTACAGCCTACAACACAGACCAAATCAACTCTTATTAATGAATTAAAAATATTTAAATGAATTGCATACAGTAATGACTATAGTCCTACCGTACCCCTTTCCACGCTGAGAGATATTTTCTTAAACGTTTACCCAATAAGTACCAATTTCCGTACATTACGTCCTGTACAATCAAGCAAAAATATTGAAAACATTCCCGTACTGACATTTTGTTCAAGAAGTCACTAACATTATTATGGTACTCAATATATAAACATGTAAAAATTCCAACAGACACTTCATGAATTTTAGACACTTTATGTACGTTAAATGAAACATCCCCAATCTAAAACTCCCAAGAATTGCACGCAGCCGACAAAATGTAGGAAAATACTCCATTTATCTCGCTGAAGCATACCTTTATCTTCTCGTCGAAGTCTGAAATGATGTGTTGCTTCCTGCTGGTCACAATATGAAACAAATCAACTGCCAAAGGGAAACCGGGAACTCGCACAGTCTTTGCCGTCCGGAGTGACGCAGGAAAGTGACACCTAAGTCGTGTAGTTGAGCCACGACCCATTCAAAACCGAACTCGCATGATCGTGCAGGGCACGGCGGAAAAGGCTAGTTAGTACTTAGCAGAAAGAAGGAACAAAGGATAACAACACATCTGTATCCTCTTCAAAAGGCAGTGTATCACACTGATAACAAATGGACCCACATGCTACATGTAGGTTCCAGGAAAAATAAACCAGCTTCCTATGCTACGAATACTGTTACTTTTATTCTGTTTAGTAGGGACGGGAAGTTTCCACCAACAGAAAAGAGTAGAATTTATAGGATTTCGTGCAGTTTCTGTATCATTCCTATGTAGTTTAATCAGGTAGGGCTAGAACTATTAGCCTGACTGAACAAGGAAGAAGTCAGAGATTGTAAAAGAAAGGTCCCACCTTTACTGACCATGCTTATTGTATTAAGTGTGATGTTCTCCAAAGAACAAATATAGGAAGACAACTGCCATTGTTTGAAATTATGGCTATCAGTAAACACCATTCACAGAATCCGGAATCAATCCTTAATTACCAAATACAGTTTCATTATTCACTCTTGCTAAAATAGCAGCAGCCATTTAATGTTACTCACCATAATGTAATAAACATGTTGTAAATGGTTCTTTCTTTGTCACTCTTCCCTCTTCTGCTTCGTTTGGATAACATACTTAGAATTTATCAGTAAAGCTACCTCGTGAGAAAACGATTTCCCACGAAATACATCCGAATCTGTCATCACAAAAACACTGTGTGGGTAGAATGGTGGAGTAAATGTGCATGGCGCTTCAACAGACGAATCACGTAACTATGGATTTTCATAAAATGGGGTAGTGTAAGTCGGGGTATTACTGTTCTTGGAGTATAATGAGATATAAAGTGTATTTATTCATAACTTCTTTGGATATTTAATTAAGCTTGTGTATTTCGTACAGATACATAATCGTAAAAGTTCATATCTCTCTGGAAAAACAACCTCTGTACAGTTATAAACCCTTTCTGATGTTGCTGTGACTATCTGTGTAGTATTAAATTGTCTAGGATGGCGTAGAAAGCAGATATCCAGCTCACAACGAACTATAAAATGGTTCAGAAGCATTCACTTATGTGTCTGACCATAGGAGACAACGAAATTAACGGGAAATATCAAAATGGAAAGTGTGGAAGTAACAGTTTTTTGGAGTATTACCCAATGAAAAGGGCGATTCAGCTGCTCCTACCGACTGCGTTTTATGCAACCCCACATGACAATTGTTGTTGGCCAGTTCGCTCTGGAAATGTGAAAGACATTGTCAAAATGTCACAGAACAACTATTAAAGTATACAAACACATCTTAGACCTATAGTACAGAAGTTTTTTTATAAAACTACTTTAGCACACTAATTCTGTGAGTCATACATTAAATATTTTCGTGGGTTATGTACTGGAAAGTTGTTACTTCCAAGATTTGTATATCTCTTGTCAATTTCTTTGTTTCTGATAGTGAAACACACTTTGTAAGACAACATTTCTGAACCCTTTGCTAGAGACTGACTACTATAATGGAATTAATTTACAGAGAGTAGTGGGGTAAAGCTGACTGTGGTACATTTTGTTTGAAAAGGTTGCATATAGTCAGGGGCAAGTACACATTCAGGGGCAGATTATGGCCATTCCCTTAACTGTATTTATACTGATTGGTTTATGACTCATTGGTGGTTGATTTATAACCCCATAGATATAATCTGTCCTGACAAACACCACCTCCTCCCCTCCCTCCTCCCCAGCCCCTTTGCGAAAAGGTATGCTGATCCAGGTACACTTTTTCTGTCAATCCCTCCTCATTCCAGTTCTGAGTCACTTTTCCCTCTCTGACAAATCCCCCATGCTTCATTCCTCCCCACACTTCCTCCCCTCCCCCCTCTCCACCAGTCTCCTTGCTACTCCCATCCACCATCTGGAAACTGGTGGGAAAGGAAAGCTCAGTCTGTGCTGAGCTGTTGATGTGGAAGGATCTCACGACATGAAATTCAAAGTGTCAATTAAATTTCAGAGGACACAATAATATATTGCTTATTTTTAAAATTCAAGTTGCATATTCCTTATTTAATCAGTTTGCAGGAGACAGTGGTATAAAGACTTTATCTGTGCTGAGGTGCTGGAGAGGAAGGATGTAAGGTACAGTTTTTATTTATTTATATGTTGATGGTCCTACAGCTGCCCCTCTTCCGCCACTTGTGAATTGGTGGGAAGAAGACTCAGTATGTATTGAGTTATCAGACTTGGAGGATCTCATGACATGATGTGGGTGGTAAATTCAAGAAATATATTGTTTACTTATCGCAGCATTAATTACATTGGTAGGAAATGCTGAGCTATGGTTCTCTTTGTTTGAGTGGGTAAAATAGCCCACTCTTATGACACCACAGGACAAAGGGGGAGCTAGCATGATTGCAATATCAAAATGGTGGGATATACTCCATTTACATGACGTTGTCAATTTAGTTGTTTAATAAATTACAGGAGACCAGGTTGGGGGAAAGGCTCTGGAAGGTGCAAGGGAAACAGATCATTAGAAATACTCACCACCACCTTATGATGACTCGTCTTCGTAATAAAACTTGTGTGAGGTTTTCAGTGTCTGAGAATCACACACGTACATTTTGCAAGTAAAGTAATTAAATTTCCACCACATATCAATTTTAGCACTAAATATATCTGAGGTCTTGTATGCATCGATGTTTGAGAACACAAGCACTGTCGACCACCACAGTATTTTCACTAAACATATGCAGCAAAAAAGGAAAAAAAAACCCTTCTAATAGCACATATGCGTGATCGTGAAGTGCACTGTCTGCCGACTGTAGGACTGCCAGGGAGCTGGTGCGCCCATCTCCTGGTATTCACACGCCAGCTGTACCAGACACTCGTAGTCTGGAGACACTGTCGCAATAACCACCCTGCAGTCAACCAGTCAATTCTCAAATTTCCAAATAAAAATTGGAGAACGAGTTTGTACCCCAAACAATGTTATACGGTAAGTTTTAAGCGTAAGGAACCAATGTATCAAGCAGAATTAAACATTTCACATTAAACAAATTCTCTCTCCTGTTAGTGCATGTAAAAGAAAACAGGAAATGGATGGGGTTGAAGTCAAGAAGGGAAAACTTGGGTATTTAGTGGGAACAACTGCCATAAAGGATGAATATATAACCACAACTGGAAAAAGAAGAAGCTATTACAATGTATAGGCAAGATTCGCACAATGCTTTGTACATAGTGTATTGAGAAGCGTTGCTGCATGCGGGGAATATAAGATTCCAGAATTTTCTGTTAAATCAGTTGCAGATGGTTATACTTTGGAGTACTTTCCGTATATGACGGATTCGCGTATGTTTATTGCATTAAAGAACACATCAAAAATTTCTTTATAACGTCCCATCTGGATGTGTTTAAAAAAGAATAACAATATTGTATCTAAATATGACGAATTAGACATTTTGCAAGTAGCAACAGAACAGGCTTTTGCGGAGTTTAAAACTGACTAAGTTGATATTTTTTCTGATTTTAAGCCTCCTTGGCTTGTTACAGAGTGGTAACGGAATGATTTTGTCTTGCGTTATAGAGATTGTATTGTTACTTAGTTTTAATCCATCCTAGCGCTTAAATATGACTTGAAATTGTAATGCCACCACATATAAGCCGGTGTGGTAAGACCAAGACAGATCTTCGTCAGTCATGGCCCTACACCTTTTGCAAGATTAGACGAGTGTTAATTGCATATGTTTTGTGTGTAGTTTTAATGGTAATAGTTTATATTCACAGAGGTTTAACATGTAAATTCACTTACTCACGTGTAACTATACTGTTATTTGTTCCATGTCGTCCTGTCAAATTATTTTGCCACGTTAGAGGCAGTCGTATTACTGAGTTTATGAGGCACTTCCTTGTACAATGACAGGACATAATTATGACAGACAGCTGAGCAATAAGAAATGTATTACTGTTTATCAGGCCACTGTGATCATGAGACAGACTGGTAGCATTGAGCATTGTATGCTGATTTGGAATTGTAATAATAATATGAGGTCCAAACAATTTCTCAAAGTGTGACACTTCGGGGGGGGGGGGGGGGGTGTTGAATGACGGTCAATGTGGAACAATGAATGGTGAGCGTGGAATGACATTTGCATTAAATATAACAACAGAGATCAAGATGAGTAGATATAATGAGGCAAATTGACAGTTCATCAGACGCAACTTGTGACGTGGAACTGCGTGGTGGAAACGGCAGCTGCCAGTCTTGGGCTCGAATGGAATGAATGGACATTTTTGGATTAAGGTGCAGGCCGACGCTGAGCTCCCCCGAACCGTTCAAGAGGAGTGTGGGGGTTCTGTTGACCTATGAATGTTTTTCCGCGATCTCTGCGGCCTCTGACATTCAGCCATGCCAACTATAGGATGGATCGATTTACAAAGTCCTCTGTCACTAAATAATCTACAGTTTCATAACTGCAGTAATTTGAAGTTAGTGACCGGGTTTGTGAAGAACTGCAAACCTTGTGTACACGTTTGCTTGACAATTGTTGTGTGTGGAAGAGACGTTGTGCTGTTCGTAGAGTTAGTGCAGCATGGTGTGTAACTTCTCAGGTCAGACAACGCTGCTATGCGTTTGTGTATTTCCTCAGAAGATGTCCTTGTTTCATGTATTTCCCTTACTGATGATCGCTTTATAGCGTTGGTTCAAATGGCTCTGAGCACTATGGGACTTAACATCTATGGTCATCAGTCCCCTAGAACTTAGAGAACTACTTAAACCTAACTAACCTAAGGACAGCACACAGCACCCAGTCATCACGAGGCAGAGAAAATCCCTGACCCCGCTGGGAACCGAACCCGGGCGCGGGAAGCGAGAACGCTACCGCATGACCACGAGCTGCGGACGCTTTATAGGGCTGATGCCAGTGAAGCATAATTTCTGAACTGTAAGCAGACGTGAACAGTGAGCACTATTTACCTCTGGGAAGCTACACGGCAAATAAGATAAAGAATCTATTTTTTGGTGTAGAAGATAGTAGTTTTATCATCTTGCGGTTTCTCACCATAGTGAGTGGAATACAATACTTGCAAAGTGAATGTATGCAGGTGTTGGAAATATATTTCCTGCATTGGAGCATTAACAGCATTGTGTTCCATATGACTGATATATCGGAAAACCATATAGCTTTAACGTTATGACAAGTTTATGTGCAGAACCACATAGCCTTAGGACTAGGTATTTATGTTCTATGATCATTTCTCTCTCCAGACACTAGAACAATACTCCAGAATTGATAGCACAAGTGATTCGCACAAAATGTTTCAGGCTCCTTTCATCTGGAGCTCCATCTTACGTTTCTTCATCTTCTGTAATGACCCCACATCCCTCTCAAATATTTCACTCTCATATTTACAATACAGTAATGGGGCATGCTAACCTCCTCATCATGTATGCATCTATAGAGATCACATGTACATCGATGGGTGCTGTGAATTAAATGAGTACGGAACAGTCTTTGCAGAACGGCAGTTCCGATATTGGAAAGAGAATACAAGTCCATATCACTGGTGTAGGTTGGTTGTGCAAGTTTGAAACATATGTTATGCTCTTTCCAGAGGAACTCAGCTCGCTCCGTTCAATCATGAGATATCGAATGTAGCGGTTCTAGTGACCTCTTAATTCTGGTCAGTTCCCCGTTAAATCGAGGACACTGTTGCAGGGAGGGTCGGCCAAAGACAGAGGAACAGTCACAAGAGGCATAGAGAGAGAGAGAGAGATCTTCTCGAGTTTTGTTCGGGGTCCGTAGCTGATAGTTTCAATGAAGGGGCAGCTCGTTTCGAAAGAAAGGGCAGAGTGCTGCTAATGTAGTTTGTACTTTTACTTTGTTGGATGTTAAAAAATAATGAAGTGAGAGTGAGCTTGCTGTTCAACGTAGTCACTGCCAACGACAGTAGCACTGAGAAAGCAGTGCTGACTGGTGGCGAAAACTTTACTAACTATGAGTCAATAAGTACCTTGCTATACCACTTGAAAGGTACCGGTAACATCTGACTACATAGGAGGAGAAAACGTAGTTACGTAAGCAGTCGACGTTTTTAAAACTTGTTTCATACTTAGAACTCGCAATTCTGGTATATAGCTCGTGCACTGTGTGACACACTGGGCTCGTATTTTGGAAGAATGTGGTTGGAACGTCGACCTGACCAACGGGATCAAAGTTTTCCATGGTTTCCTTAAATCAGTTGATGCGAATGGTGCGATAATTCCTTTTAAAAACTCGCTGTTGGTTTTTGTTCCTCATCCTTGCCTGAGACGAACCAGTGCTTCGTCCTTAATGAATTCAACAGAATAGCTACAATCAGTCAAGATCATAAGTACGGTTTTTTGGATGATTGCAAGTTTCGGTTTATTTAATAATCTATCTTCAGATCATCCACTATGACAGTGGAACATGTAATCAATAAATCTAGCGTATGTTTTGCTGTGACATGGTATACTTGTGATCCTAACATATGAGAAGTATTATTTGAAATAAGAATCGATTCCGATGTTTTCTTTGACAAAAATGTTTTTTCGCATATAGGCTACTGATCTGATAGTCGATGGTAGCTGAACCTAAATTTAATTTATTAATTAATTTATGAAATAGTGTTTACAATAACACATATCTTAGAAAGAAGCCTAGCGTATTGCGCTGATGCTTTATCACTTTATATCCATCACAAACTCGCCGGATGTCACTGGAATTACCCATGTAGAAAGACAGACTCCGTTCAAGAAACCCACCGTTACGGCAAGCAGAACAGCTAGATACTAGGAATATCGAGGTGAGGGACCTATGGGATCGGAAGTGTCCACTTGTTGAAAATCCTGAAGAGGATGAGTGGTTCCGGAAGTTTAACTGTGATACTGCTGGCAAACGACAGAAAATGCGCAGACTTACATTGCAAACAGGGTGCTACGGACTCTCTGGTTTGTGACTATGGGGTTCCGAGCGAATCAAGCACGTTCGTATCAGGGGAGTTGGAGCGACTTCATGAAAGCGGACGATGCAGCTCTTATATGGGACTTATATATTAACATTTAGTTAGTTTTATGTGTAGTTTTTTTCTTTCTTTACTAATGTTATAGACCTGTATTTGTACACTGCATGTGAGCCAAACGAATAAATAATAAATAGAAAAATAAATTTTTGAGTAAACAAATGCCAGATTGAGCATTACGTAAATCACTACGGAAACTTTCACATTGACTGGCATTGGCCAAGGCCATATATTTTATAAGAAAATAAATACTGAGAAGTTGCTATTAGTGTTAATACTATTTAGATATTATTAAATTTTCGCTTATATTATTCTCTCTTGTTCAGTACACAAAAACTGAAACTATCTAACCTTTTTTACAGCAAAACAGTTGGAAAAATTTCTTCGACTTTTTGTTCATTGAAATTCTTAAACCTTCAAGAAACTTGTTTTGCAACTACGTCAAAGTCAATCTCAAAGCCCCATTACATTTTATTGCTAGACGGATATGTCGCACCTTATTGGTGTAATATTCTCGCCCAGTTAATCATTGACAGCCCAAGCATTGTTTTTATAAGTCTGATTAATAGTTTTCAAACGATATTATCTTCATTACTCCAAAAATATTTCCTTAATAAAACATGACACTTTCAGAAAAATTATTTTTTCATTCCTTGTAGATATGGACGGCACCAAGGAAGTGTTTGTAATTTGAGGAAAAGAAAATGAAAGTTCTCGAAGTTTCAGATTTAAGATTTTTGATTGCTGAAGGTAGGAAGACCCATAAGAAATGATTTGGACGGAAATTTGTCATCCATCAGGGAAGTCACAATACGTCACCGTTTCCCTTCAAGGTAAGCATGCAAATAGATGAAATCATTTTTGAAGATACAAAATCCGTTTGCATCTTGCTGCTAAATTGTTCCTTTGTTATCATATACGCCAGCATCATAAACAGTAATTGAGGAAGGCTGCTACACACACGAAGCTCACAAACAATGTCAACACCAAAAAGTCCTAATTATCCGAAAAACGAGCGTCATAAGTTTCGGGAGTAAGTTAACAGATATTTGAAGGCGTCAGTTCTACAGCACAAAGGCTCCAGTATCCTTACAACGCCCCAGATGCTAAGATGATCAACGCCTGTCTTCAAACTTGGGTCTTCAGCAGGTTAAGCTGGAGAGGTATTATACGAGCGAAGGCGTTAAAGTTGGCGATGCGTCATTCTTCCGCGGATGCGACTTAGCGTCGCCAAGTTTTCATCAGTTCCATCACTTTCCCTTGTCAGAGTTATGAGATTTAAGTCATTTTCATATAGACGACACTTCTGCTGTTTTACGTAAGTCTTAGACCAGAAAAGTAACGACCTTTGTCTTGTACGTGCCTCTTCACAGAGAGAAGTTTGAGACAGTTTTAACGCCAACAGTGGACTGTTTCCACTTGTAATCTCTTAGCTGACTTCTGGGAAAGCGTCCGCTAGAACACCATAGCCATATGAAACATAGTATGCTGCTTCTGGAGGATCCTTCCCCTATGTTTCTTGATAAGTCTCCTCTTGCATGCAACAGTTTCTCTCAAGTAGAAAACAAGAAGTTGTTAATAACGTGCTTCTGCCGCTGACGGTATATACTTGGCTGAAAATGGAGACAGATTGTAGGACATATCCTGAGATGTCGAGGAACAGTTAATTTGGTTGTGGAGAGAGAAATGTAGCGTTAAAGTTCTAAAAGGAGGCGATGACTTGACTACTGTAAACAGGTTGACAGTGGGTATAGGCTGCAGTAGTTACGTAGAGATGAAGAGACATCGACTTAGGAAATCATGGCTTTCATTTACAAAATTTAATTAATTTAGCAGACCATAAAAGGAGGTAGAAATCGGGTGCTTTAATTTTCTGTAACGAGGAAAGGAAATGAGGCAACTTGTTTCTTGCGTTCTTCTCACTTCTCTTCCCTTCCGAACATTGTTTAATTAAACTTGACTTCATTACACAATCACCCTTTGCGGCAATACACGTGTTAAGGGTATAAGTATAGATATTTTTATTGGTAACAAGCTTGTTTACGTGGACATCCTCCGCAGCAAGCACCAAAATACTTGTTTTATAAATAAGATCGCCTTTTCTTGCTGCAACTTCATTTATTTTTCCCAGACGCGTTTCACCTCTTTCTTGCTCTAAGGCATCTTCAGTGGGATAGATTGCTGTGATCTGCGTTTCCTCTCATCTGGTCTGGATGTCGCACTACCACTTTATTTCCGAAACATGAGCACAGTGATGCATATCGAACTTTTTCACACTGTTCACCATGTTCCTCTTCCTTTTTTGTGGTGTACTGTTATTCTTTTGTCACTAGATATACCTATTTGTTCGAACACTGTGCTTTTGACAACGTAAATATTCTAACTTCATAATTGTTCAAATGGCTCTGAGCACTATGGGACTCAATTGCTGTGGTCATTAGTCCCCTAGAACTTAGAACTACTTAAACCTAACTAACCTACTGACATCACACACATCCATGCCCGAGGCAGGATTCGAACCTGCGACCGTAGCAGCCGCACGGTTCCGCACTGCGCGCCTAGAACCGCGAGACCACCGCGGCCGGCTTTCATTATGAAGTTACCATACTGTACTGTGCTTTTAACAACGTAAATATTGTAACTTCATTATAATGTTGCAATATTTACGTTGTTAAAAGCACATTGTTAGAACAAATAATTATATCTTGTGGCAATAGATTAATAGTACACCATAAAAAAGGAGAAACTTGGAGACAAGTGTGAAAAAGTTCGGAATGCAAAACTGTGCTCACGTTTCGGAAATAAAGTGGTAGTGAGACCTCCAGGTCAAATCAGAGGAAACGCATCACAGCAACCTATCCCATTGAAGATGCCTTAGAGCAAGAAAAAAGCATAACCCGTCTGGGAAAAGTAAATTAAGTTGCAGCAAGAAAAGGCGGTATTGTTGACATTTGTTGGCGACTGAGGACAGTTTACCGAACAACATTACGTCATTATTTACTTCATTTGAAGACTGACAATTACGGCTATTAGAAGTAGTGTGTTTTCAGGTTAGTTAGTACCTCCAGGTACGTGCGGAAAGAGCAAGCCATTAATCTTACTTCCCTTGTGTAGCAGTCAGGTGTTGGAGTGTGAATCCATGAATGCAAAATGGTTAGTCTATACTGCCAGATGTAGTTCACTAAGCGGTTCAGCTGCTGCTATGCAGAAGACATCGGTTAGTAAATTATGTGACATATTTGCGGGACGACTGTTAAACGCAGAGGGAAAACAACTAACATCGTAAAGTGGGTACATGTTAAGGTGCCAATGATGACAAAATCTGCAGTTTCACGATACATCTTTCCTTACCGGATATTACTTATAGTTCGTTTTGGTGTGGATTAAATCTAAGTCTGTCATTTATTACATATTGCAGGCTTTAATGGACAATATTTGCGTTATTGCTGATATTTATTTTATGGGCAGTAGGCTGGTGTTCACGGAATAATTCTCTGCCTAACATGTCGTCTTCCATGTTGGCAACAATCAGAGGCTTTAACGACTACGAAAGCAGTTACAGTCTCAAATAAGCTCAGCAACCTGGACTGTTAATTTATGGGCGCAAGACCCATGCCTCCCGCGGTTAGAAATTAGGACCCATGCTTTCTAACCCTTAAAAGTTCACCTGGAGCTAGGGTTGCCATACGCCACGGACAGTCCGCGATTTTAGGGTAAATGAAAACGTCCGGGCCGAAAAGGCAAATGTCCGCGATATTTGCTGGATTTGAAGTCAACTTTCGGTAATTTCAAAAATTGCTGCCAAAGAAGCATCAATATGTTATCTCTTTGCCTTCACATTATATAAAACCCAAACAGAACAGAACAGCTTTCGAGATATGGAAACAATGGTCAGTCAGGCTCAGGCGTATGGTACATCCTCTTCGATTTGCGAGTTGTCGATACAGTGGGCGGTCAGTCATCTCTGGCAATGAAGAGTATTATCCTCTTTGATTAGCTTGTTGAATGTTCGCATGGTTTGTTGTGCTTACGATTTCGTTGTGTTACATTGTATTAAATAGTTGTTATTATTTGCCTGGTGGTTTAATAATGTCGGCTAGACGGAAGGTTAAGTACAGGGAGGAATATGCTGAACAGTTTCCAAGTATAAAGCGAGGAAGAACTGAATACGAAGCTTTCTGCAAAATTTGCGGGTGAATAACATTACGATTATACACAGACCCATTGAAATCGTTGTTTTCCTAGATAAATTATTCTATTATACGTTTTTCCTCTTCACAGATCCTACATTTCAATCAGTAATGGAGGTAGACGTGATATTAACGACCACGTGCAATCGAAAAAGCATAACACAGCAGTGGGTTCATCATCTTCCAAACAGCTCACCAGCTTTTTCGACAGATGGTAATAAAGTAGCTGCAGCAGAAGCACCATCATTCATACAACTCAAGTTCTTGCACATCAAAAATTATCACTCACGTTTTTAGTGACTCGAAAGTTGCAGTAAACTTCTCCAGCGGCAAAACTAAAACCGTTCATTGAAGACAGAACAAGGAACAGTCTATCGAAGGCCAATTATGTTAGTATTAGCACTGATGCTAGCAACCACAAGTATTTGAAAATATTTCCTGTTCTTGTGCAGTTTTGTGATTATGACGAAGGTGTCCAAAGAAGATTGTTAAATTTAAATGAATGTGACAGTGAGGATCCTAGTACAATAACTGAGTGTGTATACAGTGCCATTTTACAATATGGGCTTAGTGATAAGGTATCTGTTTTTGGTGGAGGTAACACAAATACTGACTTTGGGGGTGTTGCGAGAAAAGGAGAAAACAATGTATACAATAAACTTCAGAAGAAACCGAATAGGGAAATTTTAGGAGTAGGTTGTCCAGCTCATATTTTGCATAATGCAATTCATACTGGTGCAGATGTCCTCTCTTATGATATTGAGAGCATTATCATAAAGGTTTTTAATTATTTCTCCATATACACTGTTCGTGTAGCATCACTAAAAGAATTTTCAGAATTTGTTGATGTGACACATAAGGACCTACTTAGAAATGTAACAACCGGATGGCTAACCATGTTTCCTGCCTTAGAGAGGTTCATCCACATCTTTAACACACTTGAGTCTAAATTTCTTTCACTTGATACATGTCCTTCCCTTCTCAAGAAATTCTTTTCTGATTCTGTTCTTGAAATGTATCTGCTCTCCTTGTATGCACAAATGAATCCTTTCCAGAGGGCAGTTAGCAGCATTGAGAGGGGAGGCATATCAGTAAATGAGGTAAGACTGGAGCTAGAAAATATACTGCAAATTTTAGGAGAGAGAAAACAGTGTGTTTCCGTTACGTCTAAAGTTAAAGAATTAATGTCTGACCTCACACAATATCAGCAGTCTACGTTTCTAGGGGAAGTCTCTCTTTTCTATCAAACTGTTATTGATTACTTGATAAAATGGAGTAAGCTCTTGTTTGATATTAAACATTTTGACTGGACTTTGCTAAAGACTGTGCCTTCATGGGAAAATGTTGAAAAGACATTAAGTGGATGCATGAAAACACAAGCTGTAAATTGAATGAGTCCCTTCTCTTTGACCAAGTACTGAAATTAAAGTGTTTTGGGGGAGGTCAAAGATGAAAGTTTTGAGAATATGATTTTACATAAGAAATAGGTGTTCTTCATTCATAATTGTATTTCTAGTCAGCAGCATTCAGAGTTGCTGAAAATTGTGGAATTTTATTTCTCCATTCTCAGTCATAACGCCAATGTAGAGAGAGTCTTCTCCCCAATGTTATTCAACCTGTATATTGAGCAAGCAGTAAAGGAAACAAAAGAAAAATTCGGAGTAGGTATTAAAATCCATGGAGAAGAAATAAAAACTTTAAGCTTCGCTGACGACATTGTAATTCTGTAAGAGACAGCAAAGGACTTGGAAGAGCAGTTGAACGGCATGGACAGTGTCTTGAAAGGAGGGTATCAGATGAACATCAACAAAAGCAAAACGAGGATAATGGAATGTAGTCGAATTAAGTCGGGTGATGATGAGGGAATTAGATTAGGAAATGAGACACTTAAAGTAGTAAAGGAGTTTTACTATTTGGGGAGCAAAATAACAGATGATGGTCGAAGTAGAGAAGATATAAAATGTAGACTGGCAATGGCAAGGGAAACGTTTCTTAAGAAGAGAAATTTGTTAACATCGAGTATTGATTTAAATATCAGGAAGTCGTTTCTGAAAGTATTTGAATGGAGTGTAGCCATGTATGGAAGTGAAACGTGGACGATAAATAGCTTAGACAAGAAGAGAATAGAAGCTTTCGAAATGTGGTGCTACAGAAGAATGCTAAAGATTAGATGGGTTGATCACATAACTAATGAGGAGGTATTGAATAGAATTGGGGAGAAGAGGAGCTTGTGGTACAACTTGACTAGAAGAAGGGATCGGTTGGTAGGACATGTTCTCGGACATCGAGGGATCACCAATTTAGTATTGGAGGGCAGCGTGGAGAGTAAAAATCGTAGAGGGCGACCAAGAGATGAATACACTAAGCAGATTCAGAAGGATGTAGGTTGCAGTAGGTACTGGGAGATGAAGAAGCTTGCACAGGATAGAGTAGCATGGAGAGCTGCATCAAACCAGTCTCAGGACTGAAAACCACAGCAACAGCAACCTGGAGCACAGGACCCAGGCCTCCCGTTCCAAATAGATAGTAACGTGCTTAGATCTAGTCGAAGCTGTAAGCCAGTTTTGTGTCATAAGTAATAAGGAAAAACGACTCTGAATATTCTGAATCAAAAGGAAATGAAGCTCTAGTGCTGTATATGAATTAGTGTTTTTTTTGTTTATCGTTACACAGAGTGCACCATGAGAAGGCGAGCTGTCTCACACCCCAAGTGTATTTACAGATTTATTTACAAATTTACACTTTTTTATTTTTAAATGTATTTACGGATTTATTCTCATGCTAGCCTATGACGTATGCCCATCGTTAAAATTGGCAATACTTTACATTTAGGTTCGTGGTTCCAGGTTTTACTTCATAGGAAATTAATTTCGCGTTTGCCATCATGCCTTCATCAGTTTTAAATCCGGACAAGACCTTTGCTTCTTTTGTTTTTTGAGGAATTGGTTGCAGTTTTGGTGTCAAGTTTAACTGTCTTCAATACCTTTGGAAATCTGTTATATCTTGGCTGCAGGAGTTGAACTGACTATTGCACTTGCTGTGGAAACTTTTGCAAGCATCAGTGATTCACTGTCTATTACAACTTATTGCTGCCCACGTGGACTGAGGGAAGAAAGCATTTTCGTCGGTACAAGTATCCACTAAGTAATCGCAGAATGTTTACAGTTTTTCAACTCAAGCGTCGCTGACATATCAGAGCACAACAGTAACAAACCTTATCAGGAACCAAGATTGACGAACTAAATATATAAGATAGAAACTAGTCGACTACATTTGTGGAACAGTACTCACGTGCAAGTCCCAATAATTGTTTCTTTCGCCACCAGCTCTGTGTGATGAGATTTACAATCATGAATTCTTACATCAGTCCACACTTCACTTTCTGATTTCACAGTGCTTTCTTCAAGGCCTGAAAACATTTGTTGACAGAGATAATTTCAAACCTACATTATCAAATTTATCAAAAACTACTGAAATGGCATTCTGATTAAATAAAGTTTTCTTGTCGTTCAACAAAGAAAGAAACGAATGGAGTATAATGTCCATTAACAAGCCCATGGATTGTAAATAGCCGACAAAGAAGCTTTGTGCAATAGTTGAATGGTTCACCGTCATATACTGTGTTACAGTGACTAAGTATTTTGAGGTTTTCAACTTCACAGAACAGTAAAACGTTCTCGCCATCATCATTATGCAACTACAAATGGGCCCCATCTGTAGTTTTCACACTATATGAGTTCAGAAAAAACATGAATCTCCTGATTACTTGTAGGTAATTTCGGTGAAATTTGTCGCCTACCTTTGTGAATGGATTTACGAAAGCTGTCGACATTTTTAATGGTTATCTCTCCCGTTTGTTGTCCTTTCAGTATGACAGTTTTGATGGTCTCTCACACTTATCTTCTTTAGCTTTCCTCCTCAGATCACAAATTATTGCTCTAAATTATATAATCACTACTTCCGCGTGGTTGTGATCATCTTGAATAGAGGCACTTTTAACAAAACTTTTGAAATTCTTAATGTGGCACATCCATTGCGCTACACGACCATTTAACAATGTTCTGGAATTAGAGAGCGTAACCTTTCTGAAGTAGCATTTTCTGCCCTTTTCCACTGAAAGTACTGCGACAGCATCGAAGGTCACGTTCATTATGAAATGATCCCCACGATAAACTCCATGCATACGTCCGTCACGTCTCCGTGATCCAAGGCAGCGGTCTGATGGCGTCACGAAGCGACCGTTGCGTGGATACATTTAAATAGTTGGGCTGGCAAAGCTTATTTAGAATTTAACTGCTTTCTTAATCGTTAGTGTCTCTGATGATGTCTCTAGCACTGGAACACGAAACAGGCAAAGAATTATGCCTTGGGCCACGACCAAGTGCCCACAATAAAAATATGTCACTTATGTTGCGTGGAATGTCAGATCACTTAATCGGGCAGGTAGGTTAGAAAATGTAAAAAGGGAAATGGATAGGTTAAAGTTAGATATCGTGGGAATCAGTGAAGTTCGGTGGCAGGAGGAACAAGACTTCTGGTCAGGTGACTACAGGGTTATAAACACAAAATCAAATAGGGGTAATGCAGGAGTAGGTTTAATAATGAATAGAAAAATAGGAATGCGGGTAAGTTACTACAAACAGCATAGTGAACGCATTATTGTGGCCAAGATAAATACGAAGCCCACACCTACTACAGTAGTACAAGTTTATATGCCAACTAGCTCTGCAGATGACGAAGAAATTGAAGAAATGTATGATGAAATAAAAGAAATTATTCAGATAGTGAAGGGTAATGATAATTTAATAGTTATGGGTGACTGGAATTCTGTAGTAGGAAAAGGCAGAGAAGGAAACTTAGTAGGTGAATATGGACTGGGGCAAAGAAATGTAAGAGGAAGCCGCCTGGTAGAATTTTGCACAGAGCACAACTTAATCATAGCTAACACTTGGTTCAAGAATCATAAAAGAAGGCTGTATACATGGAAGAAGCCTGGAGATACTGACAGGTTTCAGATAGATTATATAATGGTAAGACAGAGATTTAAGAACCAGGTTTTAAATTGTAAGACATTTCCAGGGGCAGATGTGGACTCTGACCACAATCTATTGGTTATGACCTGTAGATTAAAACTGAAGAAACTGCAAAAAGGTGGGAATTTAAGGAGATGGGACCTGGATAAACTGAAAGAACCAGAGGTTGTACAGAGTTTCAGGGAGAGCATAAGGGAACAATTGACAGGAATGGGGGAGAGAAATACAGTAGAAGAAGAATGGATAGCTTTGAGGGATGAAGTAGTGAAGGCAGCAGAGGATCAAGTAGGTAAAAAGACGAGGGCTAGTAGAAATCCTTGGATAACAGAAGAAATATTGAATTTAATTGATGAAAGGAGAAAATATAAAAATGAAGCAGACAAAAAGGAATACAAACGTCTCAAAAATGACATCGACAGGAAGTGCAAAATGGCTAAGCAGGGATGGCTAGAGGACAAATGTAAGGATGTAGAATCTTATCTCACTACTGGTAAGATAGATACTGCCTACAGGAAAATTAAAGAGACCTTTGGAGATAAGAGAATCACTTGTATGAACATCAAGTGCTCAGATGGAAACCCAGTTCTAAGCAAAGAAGGGAAAGCAGAAAGGTGGAAGGAGTATATAGAGAGTCTATACAAGGGCGATGTACTTGAGGACAATATTATGGAAATGGAAGAGGATGTAGGTGAAGATGAAATGGGAGATACGATACTGCGTGAAGAGTTTGACAGAGCACTTATAGACCTGAGTCGAAACAAGGCCCCGGGAGTAGACAACATTCCATTGGAACTACTGACAGCCTTGGGAGAGCCAGTCCTGACAAAACTCTACCATCTGGTGAGCAAGATGTATGAGACAGGCGAAATTCCCTCAGACTTCAGGAAGAATATAATAATTCCAATCCCAAAGAAAGCAGGTGTTGACAGATGTGAAAATTACCGAACTATCATTTTAATAAGCCACAGCTGCAAAATACTAACGCGAATTCTTTACAGACGAATGGAAAAACTAGTAGAAGCCGACCGCGAGGAAGATCAGTTTGGATTCCGTAGAAATGTTGGAACACGTGAGGCAATACTGACCCTACGATTTATCTTAGAAGCTAGATTAAGGAAGGGCAAACCTACGTTTCTATCATTTGTAGACTTAGAGAAAGCTTTTGACAACACTGTCCGGAATATTCTGTTTCAACTTCTAAAGATGGCAGGGGTAAAATACAGAGAGCGAAAGGCTATTTACAGTTTGTACAGAAACCAGATGGCAGTTATAAGAGTCGAGGGACATGAAAGGGAAGCAGTGGTTGGGAAGGGAGTGATACAGGGTTGTAGTCTCTCCCCGATGTTATTCAATCTGTATATTGAGCAAGCAGTAAAGGAAACAAAAGAAAAATTCGGAGTAGGTATTAAAATCCATGGAGAAGAAATAAAAACTTTGAGGTTTGCCGATGACATCGTAATTCTGTCAGAGACAGCAAAGGACTTGGAAGGGCAGTTGAACGGAATGGACAGTGTCTTGAAAGGAGGGTATAAGATGAACATTAACAAAAGCAAAACGAGGATAATGGAATGTAGTCGAATTAATTCGAGTGATGCTATGGGAATTAGATTAGGAAATGAGACACTTAAAGTAGTAAAGGAGTTTTGCTATTTGGGGAGCAAAATAACTGATGATGGTCGAAGTAGAGAGGATATAAAATGTATACTGGCAATGGCAAGGGAAGCGTTTCTGAAGAAGAGAAATTTGTTAACATCGAAGACAGATTTAAGTGTCAGTAAGTCGTTTCTGAAAGTATTTGTAAGGAGTGTAGCCATGTATGGAAGTGAAACATGGACGATAAATAGTTTGGACAAGAAGAGAATAGAAGCTTTCGAAATGTGGTGCTACAGAAGAATGCTGAAGATTAGATGGGTGGATCACATATCTAATGAGGAAGTATTGAATAGGATTGGGGAGAAGAGAAGTTTGTGGCACAACTTGACCAGAAGAAGGGATCGGTTGGTAGGACATGTTCTGAGGCATCGAGGGATCACCAATTGTGCAGTGGAGGGCAGCGTGAAGGGTAAAAATCGTAGAGGGAGACCAAGAGATGAATACACTAAGCAGATTCAGAAGGATGTAGGTTGCAGTAGGTACTGGGAGATGAAGAAGCTTGCACAGGATAGAGTTGCATGGAGAGCTGCATCAAACCAGTCTCAGGACTGAAGACCACAACAGCAACAACAATGTTGCGTTTCGAATTGCCTATAGAAATGTCTCTGGTTCTTTTAAATTTCACACCTATTCAATGCTGAACACTTACGAAAGTATAAAAGGGCCAACATTCTTCGATTAGTCGCTGCATAATCCACAACCGTTAAATAACTAGCAGTATGACCGCGAAGCAACCTAAAGGTCGAAATTGGCGTCGTAGAAAGTGTAAATAACGTGACGTTATATGAAAAATTCAACACGACTGTAGTCACTAAACAAATAGAGTTGCCTGAAGTGGAACGACTGCACAAAATTAGTTGTAGCAAAGGTAAAGATCGGACTGATATTCACTGAAAGTGTCGCTAGGAAATGTAGTTCAGTCACGAAAGAAATAGCTTACAGCAGTTCATTCGGCAGATTGTGGAATGTTTCTCGACACTATGGAATCCTAAGCGGCTAAGATTAGTAGAGCAAGGAATGCAGATCCAAAAAAACCAAAAAAACTGACTTTTTTAGCATACGCGAGGACGTCATGGGGGTGCTCATTGAACACCAGTGGCAGATGCTACAAGAGGGGCGCTGTATATCGCGGAAAGGTTTACTGTTTATATTTCAAGAACTATCGTTCAAGAAGATTCAAGCAATATATATTAGCTTCTCAGCATATAACTCACGAAACGACCGTATAAGTTAAACAGCGCAAGTTTGTCAGGAGTCATTCCTACTGGCGAAAATTCTCGAATGGAGTAAGGAAAGAGGAAATGGAAATAACACCCTAAATACCTTCCGATATTCGGAATAAGGTCTTTGGGGTGGGGGATGGTGGCAGAGGGGGGAGGTGTAATTGTAGTTGTGGTGTAGACGTTGTAGCAGTGTATCGAACAAGCTTTGAAAGTTCACCTGAGACGTTGTAGCATTGAATAGAACAAGCATTGAATGTTCAAATGAGAAACATCTTGCCAGAAAGCATCTATCCGAGCATGAAGTGAAACACGTCGGCTATTTGCATCGATCTGTTTCACATGCATGCAAGCGCGCAGTTTGCCAGTCCGCTGTTTTTTCAATGTTTCGCATTTCTGATCGGCTGCAGTACCTACTCGTTTGGGCCGGTCCAGGATTTTGTCTTGTGAGAGACAATCAGAGGCCTTCCCGCGAATATTCAGTCAGACGGGAGCGTGGCAACGCTGAAGTAACACTCTGAGCTAAGACATTGTACTGTAAGAAAGCTGGGCGGTGGTCTGCAGTTTCATCATGCTACTTTACATTTTTAGCTTAAACCGCACTTTTCACGTATTTCAATTACGGTTTTTGCAGGACATGTTGTTTGTCAAATTATCTGTGCTATCGACAGGGGACATCAAATTGATTCCATATTTTTAGATTTCCAGAAGTTTTTCGACACAGTTCCTCACAAGTGATTTCAAATTAAATTGCGTGCCTATAGAATATCGTCTCAGTTGTGTAACTGGATCCGTGACTTCCCGTCAGAAAGGTCACAGTTCATCATAACTGATGAAAAGCTGTAGAGTGAAACAGAAGTAATATCTGGAGTTCCCCAGGGCATGTTATAGGCCCTCTAATGTTCCTGGTCTACATAAACGATTTTGGAGACAATCTGACCAGTCCTCTTAGATTGTTTGCAGGTGATGCTGTCATTTACCGTTATGTCGAGTCATCGTATGACCAAAACGAATTGCAATATAATTTAGACAAGATATTTGTATGGTGCAAAAAGTGGTAACTGACTCTAAACCATGAAAAGTTTCAAGTCACTAAAAAGAATCCGTTTAATTTCAGTTGCGCGATAAATCGCATGAATCTAAAAGCTGTAAACTCAACTAAATACTTGGGCTTTACAATTACGAATAACTTAAACTGGAACAGTCACATAGATATTGTGGGAAAAGCAAACTATTTAGACTGCAGTTTATTGGCAGCGCACTTAGAAAATGTAGCAGATCTGCTAAAGAGACTGCGTTCACTACGCTTGCCGCCCTCTTCTGGATTATTGCTGTGCGGTGTGGGATCCGCACCAGATAGGATTGACGGAGGATATTAAAAAAGTTTAAAGAAGGGCAGGTCGTTTAGCATTAGCGTGAATAGAGAGTGTGAAAATATTTTGTTGGCGTCCACCTACATGGGAAGAAATTATCGTCATAATGAAATAAGAGAAATTGGAGCTCACACACAAGATCTAAGGCCTCATTTTTCCCGCCCGCCTTTCGTGACTGGAACGGTAGAGAAGTAGCTTAAAGGTGTTTTCATGAACCCTCTGTCAGGCAGTTAACCGTGAATTTCAGAGTAATCATGCAGGTGTAGATAGATTTAGATGTAGATGATTACGCGTCGATTCGCATGTTTGTTTAAATGCAAATGGAACTACTCATCATTCATTTATGATTGGTGCAGAAACAGTGACCCACGTGGAGAACAATATCCAGATATCCAGTTGTGCTTCGCACATCCGTGGGCACTCGTGGCATGCAATCTCTCTCTCTCTCTCTCTCTCTCTCTCTCTCTCTCTCTCTCTCTCAAGAATTAGTGAACAGATTACTTTAGTTGTGCTGTTTCTCGCTAGTGGTGTAAAACTGAGGATTTAGTGGTTTTTACACAATTCTTGAGATTGTTTGTAATAGCCCAATAGGGCTGCCTATAGTGTAATTAAAGTAATTCAATAGTGGATCATCTTTGCAAAACAATTAGTATTCCTTGTTTGAACATGAAACCACTTTTCTCTGCATATTCACTACCAGGACTGAGCTTCTCGTGACGCTGTATCCCATTTAACGTCCCTGTTTCGACGAAAAATGTACTCACTTCGTACCGCATGTTTCTATTATCTCACACCATAGTTTCAGCTGCACGGTAATTACAGGTGTTGCAGTTTGCTGATACATGCAGTTCCGCCAGGAACAACATCTTCAGATGAGTCTTGTACGAAATTTCGTTGTATAAGCATTATAACTTAAACTTGTGTACTCTGGTTCATATCGTAAAGATGCCAGATACATCCGCATTACAACAGTATTCGTTTAAATGGTGGCCACATAACACAAAACGTTCATTAACTTTTCGGAATTCCTTCCTGATATTAACTAATCTGTTTCCTTTAGAAACACATAAATGAAGTTAAGGTTGGGAAAATGTAACGGTTGTCACTGAACGTTTCGAGTCAGACATCGTTATCACAGAGTCCTTCCTCAAAAACGGCTGTAAATTATGTTAAAAGATACTTAGATTAAAATTAAAAGACAAGGAGTAACTTTCAGGAATTAATCGCACTGGACGATTGAAGGTTTATGTGCGTTTTTTAAATACATCTACATCTACATCTACATGATTACTCTGCAATTCACATTTAAGTGCTTGGCAGAGGGTTCATCTCCCTACCATTCCACTCCCGAACAGCGCGCGGGAAAATCGAACACCTAAACCTTTCTGTTCGAGCTCTGATTTCTCATATTTTATTTTGATGATGGTTCCTACCTATGTAGGTTGGGCTCGACAAAATATTTTCGCATTCGGAAGAGAAAGTTGGTGACTGAAATTTCGTAAATAGATCTCGCCGCGACGAAAAACGTCTTTGCTTTAATGACTTTCATCCCAGCTCGCGTATCATATCTGCCACACTCTCTCCCCTATTACGTGATAACACAAAACGAGCTGCCCTTTTTTGCACCCTTTCGATGTCCTCCGTCAATCCCACCTGGTAAGGATCCCACACCGCTCAGCAATATTCTGACAGAGGACGAACGAGTGTTGTGTAAGCTGTCTCTTTAGTGGACTTGTTGCATCTTCTAAGTGTCCTGCCAATAAACACCGTGAACTTACAGATCTGTGTCGTGTGTGTTCCCTATGTGCCTATGCTATTAGCACCATTGTGTAGTGCCACGTTGTGTGGCACCAATTTATGCAATTATCCTTATTTATGAGCTTGAGTGTAGCTGCCCTACCGTGATCAACCTTCTGACATTCTACACCCCAACTCGTAGAACGATATTGGTTATTAAATCTGTTTCACATCGTCTCCTACCTCTTAGCAGTTCCCTCCCAGAGATACAAAACGGGAAATAGCCCGAAATCTTTTGCCAATGAAGATATCATTATGAAACTTTTTCAATTAGTGGCCACATGTCATGTGATTACACATTTTATGTCTTTAATGCTGTGGTTTCCATTGCCTTCTGCATCCTCATGTCATTGATCGTTGCTGATTCATCCGCCTTTTAGGGGCAGTTTTGCACTCCAAGACAAGGGAGTGCCTTGGACCTCCGTTTGCTGCTCCATTATTTGACGAGGCTGGCGACAGAACGACAATGACTTGCTCTGCCGGAAGTTATCGGCCGTCATTCAAGCAGGAACGGGGTTCGAACCCGGAACCGAGGACATTTTGGTTACCCTAGTCAAGACGCTACGCTATGTCTGGACTACGGGAGTCAGCGCTATCGTGTTGGAAAACACCACCTGGGACAATTGATGAATGGTAGCGCAACAGATCGAATCACCGGACTCAGGAATGAATCTGCAATCAGGATGCGTGGGATAACCACGAGAGTGTACCAGCTGTCATACAAAATCGAAGCGCAGACCAAAACTCCGGCCGGCCGGGGTGGCCGGGCGGTTCTAGGCGCTACAGTCTGGAACCGCGTGACTGCTACGGTCGCAGGTTCGAATCGTGCCTCGGGCATGGATGTGTGTGATATCCTTAGGTTAGTTAGGTTTAAGTAGTTCTAAGTTCTAGGGGACTGATGACCTCAGAAGTTAAGTCCCATAGTGCTCAGAGCCTTTTGAACCATTTGAACCAAAACTCCAGGTACTGCCCCAGTGTGACTAGTATGCAGACCGATTAGTTGGAGGCCCTCAACTGGTCTCCTAACCAACACACGATCATCGCTGGCACCGTGGCAGAGCCACCTTTGATCAGAAAATACAATAGATCTCCACCATACTCTCCAATGAGCTCTCGCTTGACACCACTGAAGTGGTAAATGGCGGTGGTTTTGTGTCAATGGAATGCACACTATAGGGTGTCTGGCTTGGGCCTGTCATTGAAGTAACTGATAAATAACAGTCCGTTGTGTCACTGTGGTGTCAACTGCTGGTCAAATTGCTGCTGCAGATACGGTATGATGTGCCAGAACCATATGCTGAACTCTATGAATGTTCCTCTCCGTAGTTCCACCTGGCTGTCTGGAGCCTGGTCTTCTTGCGATCGTACATTCTCGTGAGCACTGTTGCCAGCATTCATGTATAGCCGTTACTTCCCGCCAAGTGTTTCTGCAGTGTCATGGAAGGAACAGCTAGCTTCTCGCAGTACTATTACTCTCCTCGTTCAAATCCAGTGACTTGATGATAATGGCATCTTTGTGGAGAAGGGGGTGGGGAAATCGACAAACTGGCCGACTGGGAGCAGGAGAGACAACACAGGCAATTTTAATTTCCATTGTCAATACTTTTCCAAATAAATTTATAAAACTTTTTGACCAAGACCAGGAAGGGTTCAGGGTTCTCATTGGTAATAGTGGGAATTCCAAAACCTAACAGAACAATGTTTTTCTTTTTTGCATGGAGGTATCCTCATTTTTTACTAGCTTTTGGACGCACCTGTTGATATAGGTACACTTTTCTTCATAAGTAAGAGAGATTCTTTGATGAATTCCTCAGAGCATAAAAAGCACACTTGAAGGTGTTTGAAAGTCTAGAATTCATTTAACTGATGAAAAATGAGTGAGCACTTACATTTTAAATTTCATGTTTAGAAGAAAACGCAAAATCCGTAGTCAGTTATGTCGGTTTCTACGACATTTTTAATAAATTTGGAAAATTCTAGAGTTTTGCTTTAAGGAGGTTGTGATTTATAAGCATACCAAATTTGAATGAACCCCGACTTTTACTTTGGGTGTTCTATGCACATATGTACACAAATTTGTTTTGCACAGATTGACCGTTAAAGTTTGCACTTGTATCTGGTATTCTTTTAGAACTGTCCATCACCATAAGCAGGTTCTTTTTCACTTACTGTATCAGTTTTCTTCCTTTTAAAAAAAATGTCCAGATGTGTGTGAATCTGCAAGGGACCAAACTGCTGAGTTTATCGGTCCCTAGACTTACACAGTAATTAACCTAACTTAAACTAAGGACAACACACACACACACACACCCATGCCCGCAGGAGGATTACAACCTCCGGCGGGAGGGGCCGCGCAATTCGTTACATGGTGCCACTAACCGCGCGGCCACTCCACGCTGCGGCTCTTCCTTTTCACATTCCTGTGATGCACTCTCCTTGATTTTGTCACCTCAAAATATCATTAATCTGCTTTCACTACACCCTCTCTGTCCATCAAATACAAAACTTCCACATAGTTCACTCCGGGATTAGTTTCTGTTTTTATGAAACAAGTTTTCTGCTTTGCACACAATCGTTAACACATGAAAATGCATCATAAACATCAATAGGAAGTGCAGTTTTTGGCAATCTTCCCCATGCAGATTGGTTGATACTCTCAGTTGGATTTTGGGTACTGCCACGAAGGCATTTCTTCAATAACTTCGAGTAAGTTCAATAATATCGATAGTCCTTTGTTTCAGGTATGATAGTCCCTATCGATAATATTCGCATTTGAATTCCACAGAGCGAAATACAGTGGCGTACGTCAGAAGAATGCTGTGCGTCGAGGCATGGTGCTGCACTTTGGTACACTTAAGACCAAATAACATGACTTATATTTCCTCAAACATATGTTTTGTGTGCCAAACACTTACAGAAGATGTGTGCTGCAAAATGACCATATTTTTGAAAACTCGAATTTTTAATACATTTTTGACTTCCCACCTCCCTTGCGCAATCTTGACTAACATCAACTCAACACGAAACTTCATGTCAGATTAAAACTGTGTGCCCGACCGGGAGTCGAATTCGGGACCTTTCCTTTTCGCTTGTAAGTGCTCTACGATCTGAGCCACCGAAGCACGACTCACGCCCGCTGCTCACAGCTTTACTTCTGCCAGTATCCGTCTCCTACCTTCCAAACTTTACAGAAGCTCTCCTGCAAACCTTGCAGAACTAGCACTTCTGATATAAAGGATATTGCGGAGACATGGCTTAGCCACAGCCTGGGGGATGTTTCCAGAATGAGAGTTTCACTCTGCAGCGGAGTGTGCGCTGATATGAAACTTCCTGGCAGATTATAGATTGTATAGACCTGTTCAAAACATTGGGCACTTTAGTTATACCATGTGAGCACATTTACCATTCAGTTGTAGACATAAAAAAATAACATTGACAACTAAGAGATTATTGAAACAATCTTATTTAAAAAGGCAGTTAAAAATATCTCTTAAGGAATACTTTCTATACAATGAACGATCACTCGTGTAACTCAGGGCATGGGTGTGGTAAAAAAATGTAAACAATACTAACAGTGATAATAAAACATAAATTATTTGACAGAACACTTTCACATTGCATTTAGCTGTTCTTTTTTCTTTTTTTCTGGAAAAAAGTTACTCCCAAAGCTATGCAATGTGTAACACTAACACGTTATCTACTTTCTGAGCTCAAGATGTCGCTCATTACGGGATGATGATGACTCACTTTTTGAGGCTAGCAAATAGGAAGTCGGGTACACAAAATGAAAACCACATATCGTGGCTATGGTCGTGACGTCAGCTGACAGTGCGTGTAGTGTTACATTGTGAAACAATGCTTGTATAGCGTTGTATTATGTGCAGTGACTGGGACTGAGAAATGAACGAGAAGTGCAGCACTAGGCTTTTACATTATTAAATAACTTCTTTTCAAAACAGTATTGTATGCTACAGATAAACGAATGACGTAGCTCTGTTTTAAACGAACTGGCCTTGTCGTCTGGAGGGTCGAGGCTCCAATTTTCTTCTGATCATTTTGATTTATCTTTTCAGAGGTTAGCCTAAATATCTGTAGGCTTATCTTTTCAGAGGTTAGCCTAAATATCTGTAGGCAAGTCTCGGAATAGTTGCCGCCACAAGGCCATGGCCGACTGCCTGTCCCATCTTTGTCAAACTATATGTACTGAAATTCCTGTATAATTGAACTACCTTATTGTTTTGGTTCTTGAATTGTAATACTAAGACCTCTCCAGTATAATTTTAAAAGTAAGCTACTGATTAAAAAAATCGGCTACTACTACTAGTACCACTGCTGCTACTGTGAAACTTACAACTGGATATAAATATTTAAATTGTGCTTCCGAAGGAAGAAAAAACTGAGAATACTCCCGTTACCGGTGTAATTATTAAAGACTGAGCACCATTTCGGATTAGACAAACTAACAGACAACTTCTAGGTGTTTAAGACGAGGCCAAAGCATAGGATGTGGTCACTGTTCAGGAATATTTCTGAGGTGTCGCATTCATCTAACACGTGAATATATCTTTCCACATATATTTTATTTTTGATACCTTTGGAAAAAGGAAATTGGGAATTAGTGGTAAGTTCTTATAGGACCGAATTGCTGAGGTCATCGGTCCCTAAGCTTACACACTACTTAATCTAACTTACACTACGGACAACACACACACCCATACCCGAAGGAGGACTCGAGCCTCCGACGAGGGAAGCCGCGCGGACCGTGAAAAGACGCCTCAGACCTCACGGCCACTCCACGCGACTTGGAAAAAGGTATTGTATACTTCAAAACGTGAAGTAAGGCGTATTCCTCATGGTATATTGACACAGTGCATTCACTTTAATTTAACGCTTCTTACCTATTATGTCTCTAATTGAAGAGCTGAAAGAGATATATGTATTATTTAGAACGAGCTGAAGAAGAGATTCGCGGAAGAGTGAACCATTGAGTCACTGGTCAACTCTGAGTGATGCCTGCGATTTAATAAGGTTGACATTAAGGGAGGACGTTCATGAAATTGAATGAAAATGTCAGATTCCAATTTATTTTTTATTCTTTAGTAGAACCCATGAACAACAAGTTTCCAAAGTTCCTGTCAGGAAAATGGCATCCGAAGTGTCTGAAAAAATATCAAATGTGTGATGCGACCCTCCTGCCACGCCCGCCTTTTGAGACAACATTTATGTATCTACAGGCTCAGAGAATAACAGCCTCTACATTCACAAGAAGAGGCTTGCAAGTGATATACTGGATGTTGTCAAGCTCAGTTTCATGTTTCTGGCCGATCTTGAACTTCTAAAAAAAGTGGGCTCAGGGCAAAACCCAGAATCTACATGTGTCTCTAAATTTACTCATATGGAAACGATGCCCTAAAACCATATTTTCATCTGCTACAGTTGTCAGAATTTCAACTTATGATGCAATTCTTGTAGTTAATGATGGGAATTTAAGGACGGTGAAGGTAGAGAGACTGGGCTTTAAGACAGGAAATTTCACTCAAGACGCCTTGAGGAAAATAGACTTAAGCGTCTCTCCGCACCTGAAAAGTGAGCTGAAGACCTGGTAAAGGAAGCAAGACAGAAAACTAGAAATCAGAGGAGAAGCCTTGAAGGGAAAGAGGACACTGACTATAAATCTGGGGCTTCTGAAGAGATTACATAACAATAAACGTTAGGTGAACTTTTTAATTGGATTTCCTGAGAATTACGTTTTTTTAAAAACATTATCAATCTCCTTCTCAGAATCTATGAAGCTAAGAATTATGAAATTTTGTACGCACTTTTCTATAAACCTAATAAATATTGTATCAAAAGTAAATTTGAAATTCTGAGTGTAAGCTGAGGTATTGGACAAAGTGCTTGAAATTTTGCATGAATTTTATATTGCACTTACAGAATTATAATTAAAAACTATTTAAATTCTCCTATTCTATATATTCAAAAATTTTTGAGAGAAGCTCGCCATATGTAAAGAGATTAAACAGTGAAACATTTGTAGAAATCCTTTGAACAGTTTCTTAGAAAAAGTTTGTTATATCTTTCTTGAGAACCAAACTTTAAATTTCATAAAAAATGTAAATATATATAATCCAAGAAACGTAACAGCAAATGTGTTAGTTTTACGTAAAGCACGGTACAAAATTTCGTTACTGCATCTTCAAAATAATGGATTTGCTGCATTTTTTAAATTGTGTGTGTTTTTCATGTACGTCCCTCTTAACAACTTGTTTGGTTGATCGATTCCTAAACAGCTTGTAAATCTTCGGTAAAAGAATTTCTAGCTGCCACTACGTTTTCTACTCTAGCGCCCAGACACAGCTCATGTTCGCATGGATATAGGGGATAACTGCCGTCTGATGGTGTAGGTTATATGTTGGAAATATATTAGGAACGTAACAGAGTGTCATCACACGACAGAGAGGAATCTACAATAAAACGAATTTTTGTAAGAGGGTAGAGTAGGAAGTATATTCTAAACGAATTCATACAATAGGCGCTGTTACCACATAAATCAGTTGAGCTTGTCGAATCACGGACAATGTATGTTCTCTAGTTTCGAGAACTGCATACCGTTAAATTTTCAGTAGGTGTTTTGTGTAAGTGATTTCATGGCCACATATATTTCACTCCTAATTGCGTCTTCCTCTCGCTGATGTAAAATTTCGCTGAATTCATCCTCATTTTAAACTTTGTTTAAAATTCCCCGTCAGTGATACTAAACTAGAAGGTACGGTATGTATTTACTTCTCGTTTCCATACAGTTTCCACGTCAGTATTCTTTGGAGTCTGTGGTTAATAGTAACCTAGAGATTTTGGTAATTTTACACATATTGTCAGGTGTTGTGCATCCTCACTGTATTGTAAATGTTAGAACACCGGCCAAAAGATTTGTCAGCCCCCAGCAGACCTCTCGCTAATACTATGCAACACTGTCTCTAGCCTTGATAATGGTCTCAACTCAGATCTAACGACCAAGAGGGTCCACATTTTCTTCAGGTACACTATGTGATCAAAAGTATCCGGACACCCTCAAAAAGATACGTTTTTCATATTAAGTGCTTTGTGCTGCCACCTACTGCCAGCCACTCCATATCAGCGACCTCAGTAGTCATTAGACATCGTGAGAGAGCAGAATGGGGCGCTCCGGACCTCGAATGTTGTCAAGTGATTGGGTGTCACTTATGACATACGTCTGTACGAGAGATTTCCACACTCGTAAACATCCCTAGGTCCAGTGTTTCCGATGTGATAGTGAAGTGGAAACATGAAGGCTCACGTACAGCACAAAAGCGTACAGGCCGACCTCGTCTGTTGACTGACAGAGACCGCCGACAATTAAGGAGGGTCGTAACATGTAATAGCCACACATCTATCCATACCATCATACATGAATTCCAAACTGTATCAGGATCCGCTGCGAGTACTATGACAGGCGAGAGGTGAGAAAACTTGGATTTCATGGTCGAGCGGCTGCTCATAAGCCACACATCACGCCGGTAAATGCCAAACGATGCCTCGTTTGGTGTAAGGAGCGTAAACATAGAAACGATTGAACAGTGAAAAAAAGGTGTGTGAAGAGACTAATCACGGTACACAATGTGGCGATCCGATGTCAGGGTGTGGGTATGGCGAATGTAAGGTGAACGTCAGTCAGGCAGCAGTAGAAGACAGACGCAGCAAGAGGGAAGGAGCAACTTTTGTGTCATTTACGAGTTCCTAAGCAGGAGCGAATTTTATTATACCATCTGTGTGCTTTAATAGTTTAGTTTCTTGAGTTTCAACGCGTAAATTTGATATCTAATAACCACAGTTCGTTCGCGTCGGAAAGTAAACCGATTTTCTGACATACTAAAAGTTCTAATTAGGGGTAAATTATTTAGTATCAGTTGAGTGCTTCGGTAGTTAGGTTTTTGAATATCTCCGTATTACTAGACACAGTTCGTGCGTTTTCGTCAGAGTCTGCAGTAGATTTGCGCAGCACGTGCGGATAGTCTGTTTATCTGAATAGTTTAGTTTTCCACGGTATCTAGTCTGGACAGGGACTGCGATTGTTGTGTGCCGATGCGAGCTGAGTTGGTGACACTTCGCTGTCAGCTTCAGGCTGTGATGGCTTCGGTTACACTGCTTGAGGCTGCAGTGAATGGGCGCCACTGTTGTGTGCCGGCCGTGGGGATCCAACGGACGTCCAGCACGTCAGAGTCCTCCGATCGGTCCTAACCGGTGGCACACTCAGTTACTGCTAGCACTGAAGCTGACCCCTCACCTGTGGTCAAGTGTGAGGTCGCCCTGGAGCGAAGCAGGTGGCGGAAGACTTCCCAGGCGGCCACACGTAAGGCTTCCTGGTTTGTCTGCTAAACAAGTTACAGGTGCTGTCTGTGGCTGACACTCTCGCTGAGCGAAGCTGTCGCCTGTCCTGCTTCACAGGAAACCATTCAGTCTGCAAGATCCGGGCAATCGCAGAGGGTGAGACTATTGGTAGTTGGGAGCTCCAATGTTAGGGGCGTTATGGGGCCCCTTAGTGACTTGGCTGACAAGGAGGGTAAGAAAACCAATGTGCACTCCGTGTGCATAGCGGGTGGAGTCATTCCAGATGTGGAAAGGGTCCTCCCGGATGCCATGAAGAGCACAGGGTGCAGCCAACTACAGGTGGTTGCTCACGTCGGTACCAATGATGTGTCTCACTTTGGGTTAGAAGAGATTCTCTCTGGTTTCGAGCGGCTAACAGAAGTGCTAAAGGCTGCCAGTCTTGCTTGCAAGATGAAAGCAGAGCTGGCCATTTGCAGCACATTCGAGAGGACCGATTGCGGACTTCTGGTACAGAGCCGAGTGGAGGATCTGAATCAGAGGCTCAGACGGTTCTGCGACCGTGTAGGCTGCAGTTTCCTCGACTTGCGCCAAAGGGTGGTTGGGTTTCGGGTTCCGCTGAATAGGTCAGGTGTCCACTATACGCAGGAGGCGGCTACACGGGTAGTAGGAGCTGTGTGGCGTGGACTCGGCTGTTTTTTACGTTAGAGGGTCTCGGGAAAAGAAGGGCTTCAGTCACAAAGAGTGCAGGCTGAACACAGGAAGAACGTAGATACAGGAACCATTGCTGTAGCAGTTGTAAATTGTGGTAGCTGTCTCGGGAAAGTACCAGAGCTCCAAGTGCTAATAGAAAGCACTGATGTTCAAATCGTTATAGGCAAAGCCGGATATAAGCTCAGCCGAAATTTTTGCGAAGAACCTAACGGTGTTCCGAAAAGATGGGCTAAACAAGGTTGGCGGTGGCGTGCTTGTTGCTGTCAGAAGTAGTTTAACTTGTCGCGAAATTGAAGTAGATACTTTATGTGAGTTAGTATGGGCAGAGGTCATTGTTGGTATCTGGAGTAAAATAATAATTGGCTTCCTTTACCGACCTCCCAATTCAGATGATACAGTTACTGAAAGGTTCAAAGAAAACTTGAGTTTGATTTCAAACACGTACCCGACTCATAAGATAATAGTTGGTGGTGACTTTAATTTAGCCTCGATATGTTGGCGAAAATACATGTTTAATTCCGCAGGTACGCATAAAATGTCATCCGAAATTGCGCTAAACGAATTCTATGAAAGTTATTTCGAGCAGTTAGTTCATGAGCCCACGTGAATAGTAAACGGTTGTGGAAACACACTTGACCTCTTAGCAACAAATAATCCTAAGTTAACAACGAGCATCAAAACCGATAAAGAGATTAGTGAACATAGGGTTGTCGTAGCGAGATTGAATATTGTAATCCCCAAATCCTCGAAAAATAAGCGAAAAATATACCTATTCAAAAAAGCAGATAAAAATTCACTTGACGCCTTCCTGAGAGACAATATCCACTCATTCCAAATTAATAATATAAGTGTTGACCAGATGTGGCTTGAATTCAAAGAAATAGTATCGGCAGCAATTCAGAGATTTATACCAAATACGTTAACAAACGGGTTAGAACAGTGTTGCAGAAACAACGAAACAAACATGCAAAATTTCAACAGACGCAAAATCACCTAGATTGGCGATCCTTTAGAGAAGCTCGAAATTTAGCGCGGAGTTCAATGCGAGACGTCTGTAACAGTTTCCACAACGAAACTTTGTCTCGAAACCTGGCAGAAATTCCAAAGAGATTCTGGTCGTATGTGAAGTATGTTAGCGGCAAGAAACTATCAATGCCTTCTCTGCGCGATAGCAATGGAGATACTATCGAAGACAGTGCTGCCAAAGCAGAGTTACTAAACACAGCCTTCCGAAATGCCTTCACAAAAAAAGACGAAGTAAATATTTTAGAATTCGAATCGAGAACAGCTGCCAACATGAGTAACGTAGAAGTAAATAGCCTCGGAGTAGTGAAGCAACTCAAATCACTTAAATAAAAGCAAGTCTTATGGTCCAGACTGTATACCAATTAGGTTCCTTTCGGAGTATGCTGATGCATTAGCTCCACACTTTGTCGTTAACGTCGATATGCAGCAGGATTTTAGAACATACATTGTGTTCGAACATTATGAATTACCTCGAAGCAAACGGTCTATTGACACACAGTCAACATGGGTTCATCGTTACCGTGAAACACAACTATCTCTTTATTCACATGAAGTGCTGAGTGCTATTCACAAGGGATTTCAAATCGATTCCTTATTCCTGGATTTCTGGAATGCTTTTGACACTGTACTACACAAGCGGCTGGTGAAATTTCGTGCTTATGGAATATCGTCTCATTTATGTGACTGGAGTTACGATGTCCTTTCAGAGAGGTCACAGTTCGTAGTAATTGACGAAAAGTCGTCTAATAAAACAGAAGTGATTTCTGGCGTTCCCCAAGATAGTGTTACAGGCCCGTTGCTGTTCCTTATCTATATAAACGAATTTGGAGACAATCTGAGCAGCCGTCTTCAGTTGTTTGCGAATGACGCTGTCATTTATCGACTAATAAAGCCATCAGAAAATCAAAACAACTGCAAAACGATTTATAAAAAATATCTGATGGTGCGAAGAGTGGTAGTTGACCCTAAATAACGAAAAGTGTGAAGTCATCCACATGAGTGGTGAAAGGAACTCGTTATACTTCGGTTACACGATAAATCAGTCTAATGTAAAAGTCATAAATTCAACTAAATACCTAGGTATTACAATTACGAACAACTTAAATTGGAAAGAACACATAGAAAATATTGTAGGGAAGGCTAACCAAAGACTGCGTCTTATTGGCAGGACACGTAGAAAATGTAACAGACCTACTAAGGAGACTGCTCCCACTACGCTTGTCCGTCCTCTTTTAGAATACTGGTGCGCCGTATGGGACCCTTACCAGATACGACTGACGGAGTACATCGAAAAAGTTCAAAGAAAGGCAGCACGTTTTATATTATAGCGAAATATGGGAGAGAGTGTCACGGAAATGATACAGGATTTGGGATGGAAATCATTAAAAGAAAGGCGCTTTTCGTTGCGACGGAATCTTCTCACGAAATTCCAATCACCAACTTTCTCCTTCGAATGCGAAAATATTTTGTTGACACCGACCTATTTTAGGGAGGAACAATCACCACGATAAAAAAGGGAAACCAAAAATACCAACCAAAAATACTTGTTCAAAACCGGTGGTAGGCAGAAAACGTCTTCCGAGATTGTCCTAAATGCTTTCTCCGAAAATTATTTCGAGCAGTTAGTCCACGAACCCACGCGAATTGTAAATAGTTGCGAAAACACACTTGACCTCTTAGCCACAAACAATCCAGAGCTGATAGAGAGCATCATGACTGATACAGGGATTAGTGATCACAAGGTCATTGTAGCTAGGCTCAATACCATTTCTTCCAAATCCATCAGAAACAAACGCAAAATAATTTTATTTAAAAAAACGGATAAAGTGCCACTAGAAGCCTTCCTAAAAGACAACTTCCATTCCTTCCGAACTCACTATGCGAATGTAGACGAGATGTGGCTCAAATTCAAAGATATAGTAGCAACAGCAATTGAGATATTCATACCTCATAAATTGGTAAGAGAGGGAACGGATCCCCCGTGGTACACAAGAAAGGTCCGAACGCTGTTGCAGAGGCAACGGAAAAAGCATGCGAAGTTCAGAAGAACGCGAAATCCCGAAGATGGGCTAAAATTTACAGACGCGCGAAATTTGGCACGTACTTCGATGCGAGATGCCTTTAATAGGTTCCACAACGAAACATTGTCTCGAAATTTGGTAGAAAATCCGAAGAAATTCTGGTCGTATGTAAAGTACACAAGCGGCAAGACGCAGTCAATACCTTCGCTGCGCAGTGCCGATGGTACTGTTATCGACGACTGTGCCGCTAAAGCGGAGTTATTGAACGCAGTTTTCCGAAATTCCTTCACCAGGGAAGACGAATGGATTATTCCAGAATTTGAAACACGAACATCTGCTAGCATGAGTTTCTTAGAAGTAGATACCTTAGGGGTTGCGAAGCAACTCAAATCGCTTGATACGGGCAAGTCTTCAGGTCCAGATTGTATACCGATTAGGTTCCTTTCAGATTACGCTGATACTATAGCTCCCTACTTAGCACTCATATACAACCGCTCGCTCACCGATAGATCTGTACCTACAGATTGGAAAATTGCGCAGGTCGCACCAGTGTTCAAGAAGGGTAGTAGGAGTAATCCATTTAACTACAGACCTATATCATTGACGTCGGTTTGCAGTAGGGTTTTGGAGCATATACTGTATTCAAACATTATGAATCACCTCGAAGGGAGCGATCTATTCACACGTAATCAGCATGGCTTCAGAAAACATCGCTCTTGTGCAACGCAGCTAGCTCTTTATTCGCACGAAGTAATGGCCGCTATCGACAGGGGATCTCAAGTTGATTCAGTATTTCTAGACTTCCGGAAAGCTTTTGACACCGTTCCTCATAAGCGACTTCTAATCAAGCTGCGGAGCTATGGGGTATCGTCTCAGTTGTGCGACTGGATTCGTGATTTTCTGTCAGGAAGGTCGCAGTTCGTAGTAATAGACGGCAAATCATCGAGTAAAACTGAAGTGGTATCAGGTGTTCCCCAGGGAAGCGTCCTGGGACCTCTACTGTTCCTGATCTATATAAATGACCTAGGTGACAATCTGAGCAGTTCTCTTAGACTGTTCGCAGATGATGCTGTAATTTACCGTCTAGTAAGGTGATCCGAAGACCAGTATCAGTTGCAAAGCGATTTAGAAAAGATTGCTGTATAGTGTGTCAGGTGGCAATTGACGGTAAATAACGAAAAGTGTGAGATGATCCACATGAGTTCCAAAAGAAATCCGTTGGAATTCGATTACTCGATAAATAGTACAATTCTCACGGCTGTCAATTCAACTAAGTACCTGGGTGTTAAAATTACGAACAACTTCAGTTGGAAGGACCACATAGATAATATTGTCGGGAAGGCGAGCGAAAGGTTGCGTTTTATTGGCAGGACACTTAGAAGATGCAACAAGTCCACTAAAGAGACAGCTTACACTACACTCGTTCGTCCTCTGTTAGAATATTGCTGCGCGGTGTGGGATCCTTACCAGGTGGGATTGACGGAGGACATCGAAAGGGTGCAAAAAAGGGCAGCTCGTTTTGTATTATCACGTTATAGGGGAGAGAGTGTGGCAGATATGATACACGAGTTGGGATGGAAGTCATTACAGCATAGACGTTTTTCGTCGCGGCGAGACCTTTTTACGAAATTTCAGTCACCAACTTTCTCTTCCGAATGCGAAAATATTTTGTTGAGCCCAACCGACATAGGTAGGAATGATCATCAAAATAAAATAAGAGAAATCAGAGCTCGAACAGAAAGGTTTAGGTGTTCGTTTTTCCCGCTCGCTGTTCGGGAGTGGAATAGTAGAGAGATAGTATGATTGTGGTTCGATGAACCCTCTGCCAAGCACTTAAATGTGAATTGCAGAGTAGTCATGTAGATGTAGATGTACATGTAGAGCTCGTACGGAAAGATATAGGTGTTCATTCTTTCCGCGCGCTGTACGAGATTGGAATAATAGAGAATTTAATGTGATTTGCAGAGTATCTATGTAGATGTAGATGTAGATCTGCCAGCGTGTTTAGTGCCATCAGTAAAATTCGTAGGCGGATATATTATGGTGTGGTCGTGTTTTTCATGGAGGGGGCTTGCACGCTTTGTTTTGCGTGGCATTATCACAGCACAAATGTACATTGATGTTTTAAGCACCTTCTTGCTTCCCACTGTTGAAGAGTAATTCGGGGATGGCGATTTCATCTTTCAACACGACCGAGCACCTGTTCGTAATGGACGGCCTGTGGCGCAGTGGTTACACGATAATACATCCATGTATTGGACTGGTCTGCACAGAGTCCTGACCTGAGTCCTACAGTACACCGTCTTGTTGTTTTGGAACGCCGACTTCGTGTGAGGCCTCACCGACCGACATCGCTACCTCTCGTCAGTGCAGCATTCCGTGAAGAACAGGCAGCCAAACCCCAAGAAACTTTCCAGTACCTGACTGAACGTATACCTGCGAGAATGGAGACTGTCATCGAATCTATGTCGAGGCCAACACCACATTGAATTCTAGCATTACCGATGGGAGCCAGGCGTCCAGATACTTTTGATCACATAGTGTATGACATATTCCGCTGAAAGCATTCATAGATTATTGCATTCCAAATTACAGGGCGTTCATTGCTACGTTTCGTCAGTTATTCCAAATAGTCCCTTGCATTTTCTAAGGGACTGAGATCAGGTAGATTAGCGAATCAGTTGAGTTGCGATAAGGTGCCGGAGTGTTCGTCAAATCAGGATCGTAAGCGGGCATTCCCGTGAATAAAGATGTTTTCATCTCGGAACATGTGAGTGTATAAGTGTACACAACATATTTATATCGAAGGAGTACGAGAAAGCACAACACATGGTCAGTGAGAATGCTGAAAGAACCATAATGATACACTTTCAAGGCAGCGTGAATCATTGTGACAAAAGTCATGGTACGAAAAAGCCCAGAAAACATCAGAGATCCTTCGGCTTGAATTACGCCCACTACAAAAAAAACAAATGCTCCGATACAAGTAAATATAAGTAAGAATTCGAAATCTTTTTTTGGATACGGAGTACTTATACACTACTCTGTGTACAATGTGAAACACTCAGAAGCAATGGTCAGCAACAGGCCACAATAACAGGACCTGTAGAATACAGGAGCCATAACAAGTAATTTAAATGGCAGAGAGGTGGCGTGCAAGTAGGCACAGCAGCGCCCTCCTGTGTTGGAGCGCACAGGTCATTGTCGTGCAACGATCAGTCGATGCGGAGTCGTAATACGAAGTGGAAACGTGTAGCCAAGTGACACTATGCCTCGCTGACACTAATGGTTGGAATATCGGCATGCGAGTGCGTTCTAACGGGGCAGAACGATTATTTTCACGAAGCTGATCTGTCGTTCCATGACACTGAGGCTCGTGCAGGGTATGCTGCTTCGACAGGGAGGTATATGTGGAACCAGCGGAGAGAACATGGCCGACGGGGTAATGGATGACACAACTTACCGCAGGGTGGGATGACCGCCATCTTATCTGCTTAGCCGTAAAAGACAGAACGGTTTCGTACACAACGTTGGCGCACTGCTACGGGTGTGGACAAAAGCCGTCTTCTGTGGACTGTACTGGTACCACGTATGCGATTGCGTTGGCCTCCACTGACCAGAACCCGCCAACGCCGCAGACTGCAATGGACACTTGAACGCTGCCACTGGCATGTCGAGTGGCAGTGTTTTCGGGCGAGTTCCACTTCAGTTTTGATACGGTGATGGCCTCATACGCGTTCGACGCCGCCGCGGTGAATGCAGTCGGGCAGACAGGACTGTAGTGGCATAGCGGACAAACGTCAAGTGTGATGGGTTGGGGCGCAGTTGTCTATAACACAAGATCTCCCCTCCGACGTCTCAGTCTGAACAGCTGCCGCTCCATCAGGGAAGTGTTACAGCCCGAAGCACTGCTCCTTCCTGTAGACCGTTCCATGTGCCGTATTTCAGCAGGACAACGCCCGACCGCATGTGGCGAGGAATACACATCCCTTCTTCGAAAAACGACGATTATCACTTCTTCCCTGGCCTACCCGTTTGCCTGAAATATCGCCCATCGAACATGTCTGGGATATGGGAAGTCGGTCGGCCGTGGTGGCCGAGCGGTTCTAGGCGCTACATTCTGGAACCGCGCGACCGCTACGGTCGCAGGTTCGAAGTCTGCCTTAAGCATGGGTGTGTGTGATGTCCTTAGGTTAGTTAGGTTTAAGTAGTTCTAAGTTCCAGGGGACTGATGACCTCAGAAGTTAAGTCCCATAGTACTCAGAGCCATTTGAACCATTTTATGGGATGTCGGCAACTTGTTAGTTCAGGTCCTCCTGCACCCACGGTTGATGTTTTATGGACGCATCTACAAATCGCGTGGCAGAGTATTACCCAGCAGCATATTCGGGCGCTCTTTGATTCCATGCCACGACGTCTAGCGGCTCTAATTGCAGTACTTGGTGGTGCTTTTCCGTACTGAATTTCCACAGTCACACTGCATTTACAGGTCGGTAATGCTAATCGTGAGTGTAGTGTCATGTCCCTAATCTGCGGAATAAATTTCACTGTGATGACTTCTTTCAGTCTTGGTGTTTCCCGTTTTCCAACGGTAATGTAGAATCGAATCATTCTTTCGATGTCTAGTCGGTGTCATTGTATTGAATCGATTTTCTGTATATTGCCATAACCAAAGTTATAACAATTATTAATTGTTTGACAGCAGAATTTAACACCTGTCCGATCAATTGGCAAAGAATGCAAGGACGTTTTATTGAAACAGCTGAAGAAAATGAGTCGGTTAACTGAATTAAACGACTATGCTGCGATGCTACTCCATCAGATCGAAGATTTGATAACCTGCATTTTCAACAACTGTTGTGTGCCTGCAAGCCACACAGCGACTCAAAACTATGGTCTATAAGCAACAAAGTAGTCCAAGTGAATCAAAGTAAGGCTGCTTCGTCTATTGTACCACAGAAATGCGGCTTCTAGGAGCTTCATAGACAGCAACAAAGAAGCCCAAGTGAATCAAAGTAAGATGCTGCTTCGTCTGCTGTAACACAGAAATAAGACTTTTGGAGGCTTCAGAGACAGCTAGCACAGGGGTGCAAACAGAAAATGAACCACATTAAAGTGAAGAAGTATCTTGTAATTTATCAAATCCTATAATATCTTTTAAAAGCAACCCATTTGCAGAATACGTAGATATGAAAGTCGTTTTTCCGTCTTTGTACAAATACGCTCAGCCATGTCCTATCATCGTTGCTATATCTGTGCCTATGCAGTATTTATTTTCAAATGCTAGTGCAGCTATGACACTCAGAACAGGAATAAGATATCTACAAAACATTTGCAAAAATTACTCTTTTAGGGAAACCTTCCAAAAGGTAGATTTTTTCTTTGAGGGGAGTACGTACATCCTATACCGACAGTGCTCAATTTGCATTAGTGATGACCCAGTAATAGTTTCTGAGATAATGAGTCGAATGTTAAAAAAAGTCATTTTCAGGAAATCAAGTTAAAACGTTTCATTTGATATTAACTCGGTAATGGAGGCATGCCAGCTCCTAGAAACAACCAGGCCCATAATCAGCATTATCTTCATTCTGTTCTTGATCATCCTGCAAACTTAAAAACTTCTTTCTTTTCCTGTATCTTGCTTCGTTAGCTATTTCCTCTGCTGTAAGCTGGTCTGTCGTGATCCTAAGTCGATCCATTCGTTGGAAAGCTTGAAGTGTATTGGCTTCTGGAGTGATACCAAGTTGCTGTAGTACTCTATTTCTTGACTTGTTACCATCATTAAACGTTCGTCACAGCGTCACAAACAACGAAACATAGAGTTTTCCTTCCTATAAAGACATTTTTTGGTATGCGAGTCCAAACGACATTATTGAAGGACTCATTCTGGTTTTGCTGTCGACCATGGAGACATTTGAAAAAAAGATCATCAGAATGAGCTAACTCTCTATATATTGGATTAATAGCTTCCATCATTGCAGATGGTATGCTGTTTTTGTGCTAAATTGTTCCTCTGGATCCGCTGCCTAATCTTTGCGGTACTTTCAGCATGAATCAGCAGAGTGAAAATTTCATTCTGGAATCATCCCCCAGGCTGTGGCTAAGCCATGTCTCCACAATATCCTTTCCTTCAGGAGTGCTAGTTCCGCAAGGTTCGCAGGAGAGCTTCTGTAAAGTTTGGCAGGTAGGAGACGAGGTACTGGCAGAAGTAAAGCTGTGACGACGGGGTGTGAGTCGTGCTTCGGTAGCTCAGTTGGTAGAACACTTGCCCGCAAAAGGCTAAGGTCCGCCACACAGTTTTAATCTGCCAGGAAGTTTCATATCATCCATGAAGTAATTTAGTTTGCGAGGTTGCTGTGAAGTTACTTAGGTTGAAACATCATGCCTTTTATTAGAAGCTCTTGTCGCCTATGGGCACGTTGGGACAAAGAAATGGTTTCATGTTAAGGACCTGGACGATGCACAGCAATTGGAAATATTAGATGAGCTGAATAGGTGGAAATATTTCGGCTAGGTGTTTGGAATAATATTCGAAAGCACTGTTCTACCTGTAAATACAATGTCTTTGGAGATGTGATATTTGTTACTTATTTAATAACAGAAATTTATCCAGTGCAATCGAAATTCAGGAACTCTGGAAGCTTTCCTAACCTTTCGCCATTATTCTTTTTGCTTGAAAATTCCTCGTACCTTCTTCTAGGCGGATTATACAGGGTAGAGGTAGGGGTGTAAAAGTGGAAGCGTGTGGCTAATGAGGAAACGTCTAGTATGTGGCCTGTAGAGTGCTGCCCTCTTGCGGAGCAGCCAGAAATTGTTGCAATAGTTCCTATTTGTCACGGTAGAGGGTTAGCAGTTGAGCAACAGACACTGTGACAGTGATGCAATTTACGTTCGTGCATTTTCTAAACCTTTTTCGAGGTAAGTTTTGGTATTATATTTATCCACATACTTTGTAGTTATCTTTCTTTACGTCTGATAGCTTATTAAGGGAGGTGCATAGAATGTTTTAGCAGTCCTTTGTCAACCTTAAATGGATAGTTGCTTAATTTAATCTACCGAAATTTAAAACGGCCATTGTGTAGGTAATGTAGAAGCGGTCATACTATGGCATTGTGGAAACGTTTCCACAATACCAACATCAAATATATTACTTCTAATACTTTTTGCATCTGTTTCAAGATGCCACGAAAGATAACTGATCGGACACCAAGATCTATTGTGAAGAAGTGGGATGCTGAAATGTGATTAAGGCTATAACAGCCTTAAGAGAAAGGCAGTTGGGGTTAAGAAGAGCAGTAAAAGCTTTCAGTGTACCTCGGACGACACTTCACACGTTTGTGCAATGTTATATGTCACCTGAAGAATGTGTTTCTTTGAGACTTGGGCGTAAGCCTGTACTACCTGATGCTTTGAGAAACAGATGGTATAGTATCTCATTGAAATGGATAATCGCTTCTATGACCTTACCAGATTAGATGCCAAGAGAATGGCATATCAGCTAGCGGAAAGAAATAATATTAATCACCTTTTTACTTCAAATGCTGCAGGTAAAGCTTGGTTTGACATTTTTCTTAGACGACACAGAAATAAACTCACAATCTACAAACTTATGGGGACCTCATTCTCGAGAGCAAACGGGCTCAACACAGAAGCTGTAGACAAGTTTTCTGCATTTTGGAAGCTGAGTACAGTTAACACTCCTATAGTGCTGATCGTGCGTACAATGTGGACGAGACTGGGCTCTCTGTCGTCCAGAACAGAAAACCACATGTAATTGGTATGAAACGTAAACGTCAAGTAGGTGCCCTCACATCAGCAGAGCGAGGATCCCTGATGACTGTCATATGCTGTATGAGTGATGGCGGTACTTTCATACCACCAATATTGATCTTCCCCAGGAAGAACTGGACTCATACTCTACTGAAAGGAGCACCATCTGGAACAATTGGTAAATGCCATCCTTCAGTCTGAATTCAAACTGAGCTCTTCTCCAAGTGCCGGCCAGTGTGGTCGAGCGGTTCTAGGCCCTTCAGTCTGGAACCGCGCGCCCGCTAAGGTCGCAGGTTCGAATCCTGTCTCGGGCATGGTTGTGTGTGTTGTCCTTAGGTTAGTTACGTTAAGTAGTTCTAAGTTCTAGGGGACTGATGACATCAGATTTTAAGTCCCATAGTGCTCAGAGCCATTTGATTTTTTTCTTCTCCAAGTGGTTTACCACTTCATTTCTAAAGCACATCACTCAAAAGAATCTCCTGTGTTGTTAATTCTTGATGGGCATAACAGTCATGCCAGAAATCTTCAAGTTATAGAACGTGCAAGGGAGAACCATTTCACAATCGTGAGCATCCCGCCTCACACCTCTCGTAAAACTCAGCCACTTGATAAGACCTTTATGGGCAGCCTAAAATCCTATTACACTGAGTATGTTCGTCAATGGTTGCGGCCTAGCAGCCGGCCCTTAGGACCACATGACATATCTGCGTTGTTTGGGAAAGCCTACCTAAAGTGCCAGACTGGCTCCACTGCTTCAAAAGGATTTTTTGAGACTGGAATTTTCCCATGTGACCGGACTGTTTTTGTATAAATCAACTTTATAGCTGCCACGTCAGCTTTAGATGAAGCCATAAGTTTGAGAGGAACTTATGAGAATCCAGCATCTCCAGGTCGAAGTAATGACCTCTGACAAGAAGACACTCAGAACGCATTCAGGCCTGTGACAACTGGCAGCCCAAATGAATATGGCCAAAGAGAAAGCAGAAGGTCAACATCGTTGTCAAATACCTCATTAAAAACGTGTGTGTCTCCATGACGTATAATGCCAATCCCTCTTTAAAAAGGAAGGTTTCCAACAGAGGTCGTAAGCCAGGTTCATCAGCTTCTTTTACATCTTCGCCATATAAAACACGCTTGGATGACTCCTTACTGAAGGGTGAACAGAAGATTCCTGAAGGACCCGCCAAAAGCAAGAAAAAAACGTGAAGCTCCTCCTAGAGAACCGTGCAAAAATCGGTTTAAGTTATCTGAGGATTCAGATTAAGAGCCGAATGCACCAACTGTCTCTTCAGACTAGTCAGATTTGGATCTCCCAGTTGGGGAAGAAAAACCTACTGAAGAGGATGGCATTTGTATTTTTGTGGAGGCGCATTTTCCGAAGACGTTCGGGGAGAATTGTGGATTAAATGTGTAGTGTGTGAGGAGTGGAGTCACTCTTTGTGTGCCGGAAATGAGGGAGACATTTCCATATGCGATTTTTGCAAGTAAAATATTTTTGTGCAATTTTGAAGTAATCAGTTTCCCACAATTTTAAGGCGTTTCCATATTACCCATACTTCTTAAAAAATTAATGAGTTGTGCAAGCAGAAATATTTTTTTTAAATTTTTAACGTATTTAGTTTTTGTGTTTGAAATTATTTTTGAAGCGGAAAGAGAAGTAAATATTTCTTTTATTCAGCAAAAACAAACTGGGTTTCCACGTTTCCACCCGCACCTCTATTCAATAAGAAGGAGCAGGTCTGAATGATTTATTCCAGATAAGTTATAAAGGGGTAGATGCATAGTTCCACCATTCTTTGACACAAAAAGCTCAGATTGTAAGGTTCAAATGGTTATATGTGTAGTCAATATTGGCACCATGTGTTATGTGACAAACATCAAAATGGTAGTGAATTTCTTGCATCACACAAATCATCACCTGGTCTTTTAATATCGAAATTATAACTTCAACAATTCGATCCCGTATATCTTGAAGCTTAACAGCCGTAAGTGTGTCAAAAATACGGTCTTTTATGTGCCCCTACAGATAAAAGTCGCTACGGTAAGGCCTGGCCCCACGAGAGACCACCGACGATTAAATCTTTCTTCGATTCCTCTTCTTACAGTCCAACGTCTACATCTTCGCTTGGTGTCATTCAGGTACGCCGGATGTGGCTGCACATGTGAGGGGCGGCGCCATCTTATATTAAATTGAAGTTACGTGAATAGCATTGAACTTGGTGAAATAGCCAGTTTTCTAAAATGTTTAGTTAGACATTCCTGTTCCAGTTCACTCAGTAAAAAATAATACTCCGTAAACAATGTTTACAGAAACGGCACAGAAGATATTAACCTTCGGTGAGTCTCTTTCCCTACTAAATAACTGCGGGGAGGCTTTAAAAACTAAGTTACACATTATTACGGCAGGCTAAGTACGTTTTAATAAATGCTGCAGTGTAGTTCAAAGTGACGCAGATATATGACGGCATTTCTCAACATAGTCAAAAAGTTTCTGTAAACAGCGGTCGGGACGTACTACCGATCGTACAGTTCCTCGACGATAGAAATCCGCTCTCGGCCACGGAGCCACTCGAGAACAGCCGTCTGAAAGTCCTCATCTTCGAAAACTCTGCGACTGCTGTGAATCGGTTTCTCGATTGCTTGGAAACTGTCGTCTGTGGTCGATGTCATTGGCCACCCTTCCCGATCATTATCACCCACGTTTGTCCCACGTTATCGGTACCATTTCACTACGGCAAGACGCGACCTTGTATTTGGTCCATATGGCGCCAGAATTTCAGGGTGAATTTTTGTGGAATTTATACGTTTTGGCCACAAGAATCGTAGTGCCAAGCGTATTACAACTTTGGAGTAGGTACCAGCTGCCATGCCATTTCACTCGCACACTATGATGGAACTGTTATCCGCACCACAGCAGAAATGATTCTGTAGGAAATGCGGAACGTATACTCTCTTCTCTTCTGACAGTGCACCAGTCTTGTTAGGCATTGGTGTTAGGCTGCGGCCGCAGTGGCACCGACGTCGGTCGAAGACGGCCGATGCTTTTAAATCGGTTCCTCGGTACGTGCGCAATCACAATGCAGCCGATCTCATCACCCGAACGTACAGTCTTCGGATGAAAATCGATGAAATTCAGATCAGTTTGTTTTCTTCGGTCGAATCGGCCGACATTCTCACACGTAGAATATGGACTGTGAGAAAGTGATACGTTTAGTCCCCCAGCCTAGTGATGAAAGTTATAATCGGGATATGGCTCGGAAACTAAGGACTGAAATCACAGCTCCATTGGAAACCATACTGAAGCAAAATCTCTATTGGAAAATTTAGACATGAATTATAAGCTTGCAACAGTGATGGACAATATGTTACGAAAATTTTGAAGCATAAGTTGCGATGGTGAGAATCCGGTCGCCCAATGAAATGCTTTTTCTTAGCGATCTTGGCGTGTGAAATTTTCTTCAGTTATTTGTAACATGACTCTGAGGGATGTTGTAATAAAAATAAACAAAATAATAGAGATTTATCATTTAGCTCTAAAAAAAGTAATTTTCACAACAAAAAGGTAAAATAAAGCGCGAAACAAAAATATGTGTTCAGTATTTCGTCGAACTTAGGCCTATATAAAACATGTTTCTGTTATTCATGAACAACATTCATATTTATCGGTAGCAACGTGGAACCCTCACGGCTGATCTGATGAAGAGCGTTCTAATTACGCACGAAACAAACAACGAAAGGAACAAACTCTTCTTCATCTCATTTATTCGTAAAAGTTCTTTGGTTATTGAAATAACTGAGGAAATACTGGACTGTGCAGGTCACTTTTTTTTCGAGGGTGTTTACGCTGATTTACACGCACTCGGTGTCTTTTTTATTAGCAGAATTAGTAATCCATTGCTCAAGGCCAGGCACACAGATACGTTGTCCATCCATCCAGCTCTAGGAAGTTAAAATACATTCTAACCTCCTTGGCAGAATAGATTCCAACTTAATGAAACCTAGCCTCCTCCGTCCCGACAAATGTGACGAAAGAGATGGGGCGCCTTGTGACCAAGCCGTCGGCCGATTTTATCGGGTGGCCTCCGCGTCTGCCGACCAATGTCGGTTCCACTCCGAACACAATCTCAGCGATGTACAACATGGTGCGGCACCGATGTACTGTGTTACCTGGCCATAAGGCACGTGGAAGCAAGGTTGCAGGTAGTACAGCCCTTTGACAAAGGGAGGTGGCCAAGTAAAATTTAAAAATACTTTCGATTACAGATTCAGATTTGTCTTCAAATTACGAATAGACTGATGTAGGTCACGGGCTAATCGCCTCAGTAGTTTAAGGTAGCTTGCCAGTGAATGTCTGGAAAAAAGTAAGAATTTTTATAAAGTTTATGAGGGTCTAACAACATAATGTGAACTCTGAACACAAAGAAATTTTAGGACAATGAAAGTGTTTTAAGGATGAAGAGTAGCTTTGATATAAACTTCATTATATAAACATTTATGTCGGTCAGTAATTTAAAATATATCCTGCCAATCTACGTTTGGAGTCTATAGACTTAGTAACTACTTTTCTTAGATGCTTAAAACTTTGTGCACCCATTTATGACATTGTTATCTAAAAATTAGACTAGAATCGAATGATTTCAATCAATTGTTTTTATGCTATAAATACATAAATTAGACAATCAAAATTAAGGTAATTTTCTATAATTAATAATGGTTTATTTTTCATCCTGGTGATAGTAAGCTGGTGTCTGTAGTCTACTTGTCTCCAAATGGTAGTCTGAAATATCACAAAACATTTCAGACCGCTAGCTCAAATAGTTTTTTTGGTATAAAATAAACATGCCAGAAAATTTTATTCTTGGGAAATTCAGTTCAATGGTACAATTCACCTCTTACTAACCTCTGCTGTTCTTAAAACCCTCCAGTTGCATAATATTTTTGGTTTGTGTGTTCCTCATCTTCTCTCTTCCTTTTCTTGCTTCTCTTTGCTATTCTTTAGTTGCCTCAAGAACCGATTTTTCGCCTTCGTCCACTCTCAAGGAATCAGTTGCCATCAGTGCTTGTCTCATATTGAAACTAGGAGATAGTCGCAACAACTCTAAAACATCACATCTGCTAACTGCCCCATCGTTAAAGCAAATAACAGCATCTAATACACCTAATCTCATGGTATTGAAACCAACAAACACAGTTTTAGGGAGACTTTCTCATATCACAGTGTTGAAACATTCATTAAAATTTTGTGTCTTTCCGTGTAAGCACCGTGACAACTGTTTAGTGTCATTTAGGTTCCTGTATATGGGCTTAATTGCTTCCAACACCTCCAATGGCAGGGAGTGATGGTGTGCATAAGTCTCAATATTTGCTATTGCTTTTTTGTATCCAATCGTATGTCCATACCACTGTCGCACAGAGCATGCTGTGGATGGTCATCCGTAGAAGCAATGAGGCAGCCCATACTGCTTTCTTTATGGCCTCAGTATTGTCTCGATTCCTTCTTGTGGCTAAACCATAATAGAACTGCAGTATGTCCACCTCTTCCTTAGTAAAACGACCCCAACTACCAACTGGTTTGCCATCGCTGAGCTTTTTCCCCTTCATATCCCTTATTAGCTTAGGTAAACGTATGCCCATCCTCTTTTGGACATGACCAGCACACTCTAACTTTTCAATCTTTACAGTTCTTCCAAAGGCATATTTTCCATCACATGTGCAAACGCTTTTGGAGTCTCCGTCTCCAAGGTACTTCACATATTGTACACCATAATTCTCTTCTGACCGTTGAAATAGTCTGAGAACTCTGTCTGATTCCATTCCACCACTGTATCCAGAAAAATTCTGAACACAAACATGATCGTGGTTATTTCCTTTGCAACCATAGCAGTACTTTGTCAGACGTTCTATTTCAATTACCTTTCCATTTTCTAGGGATGTTGCGGTGACAACACCATTCAGTAATAGGTGACCACGCTTCTGCCATGTCCCATCAAAGGCTGCAGCTGTATCAGTGCCACCTTCATTGCATAACACAGTTTCTTCTACTGCTTTCTTCATTGACACAGCACTCACTTGACCAAGACTTTCAAGAAGTAACTGTGTGTACTTCTCAAATCTTGTAGGTGGGATTAAATTCATGACAGCACAAAACGTTTGAGCTGCCTTTCTACCCTCCCAATACACCTCATCCCATATGCAAGTCTCATATTTGTGTTATAAACTCTACCTTTGCACAATCCAGAAGAATACCTAGTTTTAGTTACCCCACAGAAATCACAAAACACTTATAACTTACTAGCCACACCTTTCCTGCCTTCAAAATCGTCGACGATTTTAATACCACATTTTCCACAAAGCGCACACACAGCTGCATTCTTTAGAAGCGAACATAAAGCACTCAATTCAGCAATTATGGAAACAAATTCCGTTACAGTGTTTTGATCATATTTTACAGAAATGTCTTGACGCACTTGGCGTAGTCGATATAACATCCAGTTGGTTTGTAGATGTAATTACACAATATCTACTTTCCAACGAAGTAAACCGATTACCATAAAACTTATGTGTTCCCTTTCCAAAATACTTTTTTGGAGGCATAACTACTTCTGAGAATGACACAGCACCAACTACTCAATAACATACAGAAGTTTGAACACAAACAACTCTCGTAAGCCATAGATAGATATACAAAGGAAAACAGAGGAGCATCGGAAAGCGTGTATGCTAACAGGGATGCCAAGTCAAAAAAGATTACGCAGTGTATCTTTTCGAAGTGGCAAAACAATAATGACGCCATTTGACATCCGACCGCGGGGGAAACACGGTCGTTGCTGTATACCGACATATAAATTCGTTTTTAAAAATGTTCCCCGTGTCTGAATCGATTCATTTAACTAGCATTTTGTTCACAAATCTCTAAATATTGATTTAAGACGAAAAAAACTCTAATTTTTGAAGCAGATTGACTAGCAAGTGACCTTAAAAGTCGATTTAATTAAATGCCAATTAAATCGTATCAAATGAGTTTTCCCTGGCAATTAGTGACCTCCATAGACTTGCCTAACCACAGGACTCCTAGCTATTGAAGACATTATAGTTTTCTGATAATGACTTAATTAGTAAAGAATTTGTACAATATGGTGTATTTCTAGAAGACCAGTGCAGCCGATAGTTAGAATTTTAGTCAAAGGGCTACAGGCACTGCCTTTACGGGCCGGAACAAATTCGTTAGAGACGCATCTGTTAACGTTGGTCACAGGGGCTCTTCTTCATGCCGGCGGAGTTGTGCAATGTCGTTGGGTCTTCGTACGCAAAAGTGACGAGAACCACCATCGACGCCGCAGCTGAAGTCAATTTTTAGTTGCAGCAGGTTCGTGGTCGTCGTCAGTGAGAGAGTTGCCGTCATTGCCCACATTGTCACATCGATAGCTGACACTAATCGCACGATTTCCAGAAGTACGGTCAGTAATCTGTCTTCGTTTGCAAATAGGTAATAATTCCAACGCGATGCAATGGCGCACACGTGTGAACCATTCGTAATATTGAGTACGGCTTAGCACCCATCACCGTAGACTTCCTGCATGATTTGGTGTATCTCTGTAAAGGTTTTCTTGAGTTTCACGTAAAATGTAAAGCAGATGGGGAAATTGCCCACTCACTATATCCAAAAATTCATCTAATCAGTAGAAGGAAATGCCATTAAGAATTTTTTTAATTTCTTTTTAAATGCTATATGGCTATCTGTCAGAATTTTGATGCTATTAGGTAAGTGACCAAAGACTTTTGTGGCAGAATAATTTACCCCCTTCTGAGCCAAAGTTAGATTTAACCCTGAGTAATGAAGATCATCCTTTCTCCTAGTGTTGTAGCCATGTACACTGCTGTTACTTTTGAATTCGTTGTGATTCTTAATAACAAATTTCCTAAGTGAATATATATACTGTGAAGCTACAGTGAAGATTTCTAGCTCTTTAAATAAGTGTCTGCAGGGTGATTTTGTATGAGCTCCAGCAGTTATTCTGATTACACGCTTTTGTGCAATGAACATTCCTTTACTCAATGATGAGTTACCCCAGAATATGATGCCATACGAAAGCAGAGAATGAAAATAGGCGTGGTAAGCTAATTTACTCAGACGTATATCCCCAAAATTTGCAATGACCCTAATAGCACAAGTAGCTGAACTCAAACGTTTTAGCAGATCCCCAGTGTGTTTTTTCCAGTTCAACCCCTCACCAATGCATACACCTAGAAGTTTTGAATATTTACCTTAGCTACCGATTTCTGATCGAAGTCTATATTTATTAATGGTGTCATTCGATTTACTGTGTGGAACTGTATATACTGTGTTTTGTCAAAGATAATGAGAGCCCATTTGCAGAGAACCACTTAATGATTTTCTGAAAAACATCGTTTACAATTTCACCAGTTAATTCTTGTCTGTTGGGTGTGACAGCTATACTTGTATCATCGGCAACATATGCAAGATTTGGCCAGGTATATATTTTCCCCCCTATTGTGTCCTCGTATTATCAGTCGAATACTGAAACGCCAGCTAAACGTAATGGAGCCTGATGCGGACCTTAGCTGGGGCAATAACAGAACCGCAGGTGAGGTTTCATATCTCCATTTCATTACGGGAACAATGGAACTGACAGCCAATATAATCATTGCTATTGCACTCGCATTTAATCTCGTCATCTCACGCCGTCTCGTGAAACAACCACCAATAACATGTAAATTACATTTTGAAGGTCCCTCACACCATTGCATTTTCGTTCACCCAAAATTTAACATTTGGTGATTAAATGTACCAAAAAAACGAAAAGATGGTTTCATCCGAGACATTTAAGCTTTCTGAAGAACTACGCTGTTACTAGTTCTCTAGAATTGCAGTGCAAAATTAGTACCTTTTGGTGTGGTTGTTGGGATATAAAATGCAGTTTGTGCGGCTTCTAATGCAGAAGGTATTTCGGGATCGCCATACTGTTGGCTGAGGGACTTTCAAGTTGATTACTTGCTCGTTTTGTGGATTTCCCAGCTCTCTTTTCGTAAGCTGCACGGATCTCTCTCTCTATCTTTTGTGATTCGAGAGAGGTAAGTTCTTGGAATGTGCTCCTTTCTGAATAAGCCTGGAAAATGATGGCCTTATGGTGGCTAGCCGGTCTGCGGGTGTCCGCCGAGGACAATGGCAACACGCGGCAGCACTCAGACGCCAGCGAGCGGCGCCGCCCCTCCTGGAGCCAATTAAACCGCACAATGGCCGCCGCCGAGCCACACTGCGCCGGCCTCGAGGGCCGTGGCCGTCTTGGGCCCGCGATTGTGCTCCGCGGCGGCCGAATCGACTCCAACTGGAGTCAACATCGCGATTAAGGCCGACCTCACTTTCTCAGCGGTAGCTACGGTCGTTCAAAAGTTAACATCGGTTCCTCACCGAACAAGGAGTATTGACACTGCAGTACCGGGTGAGTCAAAAAGAAGAAACAGACGAACTACAAAAGGTAGAAAGACACTGTGCATGTCATTGGATAGAGGGAGGTTCAAAGTTTTGACACGGCTGCGCTGCTGTTTGTTTGTATTGACACGGCGAGTACGCCACAAGAGAAATCATTTTCAGTGTTGGAATTAGCGCGAAGTCAATCCATTGTTAAAGTGCAGCGTGCATTCCGCTCTCGATTCAGTAAGAAGCCGCCTCTGCACAAGCGGGTTTATGGATAGCACTCAAAATTCGTGCACGTTGGTTGCATGCACAAAGGGAAGAGCACTGGTTGACTACGCATGACTGATTAAAATATACACTACTCGCCATTAAAATTGCTACAACAAGAAGAAATGCAGATGATAAACGGGTATTCATTGGGCAAATATATTATACTAGAACTGACATGTGATTACATTTTCACGCAATTTGGGTGCATAGATCATGAGAAATCAGTACCACCTCTGGCAGTAATAACAGCCTTGAAACGACTGGGCAACCGGCCGGGGAGGCAGAGAGGTTCTAGGCGCTACAGTCTGGAAACGCGCGACCGCTACGCTCGCAGGTTCGAATCCTGCCTCAGGCATGGATGTGTGTGATGTCCTTAGGTTAGTTAGGTTTTAAGTAGTTCTAAGTTCTAGGAGTCTGATGACCGATAGTGCTCAGAGCCATTTGAACCATTTGAACGACTGGGCATTGAGTCAAACAGAGCTTGGATGGCGTGTACAGGTACAGCTGCCCATGCAGCTTCAACACGATACCACAGTTCATCAAGAGTAGTGACTGGCGCATTGCGATGAGCCAGTTGCTCGACCACCATTGACCAGACGTTATCAGTTTGTGAGAGGTCTGGAGAATGTGCTGACGATCGCATCAGTCGAACATTTTCTGTATCCGTACAGGACCTGCAACATGCAGCGGTGCATTATTCTGATGAAATGTAGGGTTAGACAGGGATCGAATGAAGGGCAGAGCCACGGGTCGTAACACATCTGAAATGTAACGTCCACTGTTCAAAGTGTCGTCAACGCGAACAAGAGGTGACCGAGACCTGTAACCAATGGCACCCCATACCATCACGCCGGGTGATAAGCCAGTATGGCGATGACGAATACACGCTGCCAATGTGCGTTCACCGCGATGTCTCCAAACAAGGATGCGACCATCATGATACTATAAACAGAACCTGGATTCATCCGAAAAAATGACGGTTTGCCATTCGTGCAGCCAGGTTCGTCGTTGAGTACACCATCGCAGGCGCTCCTGTCTGTGATGCAGCGTCAAGGGAAACCGCAGCCATGGTCTCCGAGCTGATAGTCCATGCTGCTGCAACCGTCGTCGAACTGTTCTTGCTGATGGTTGTTGTCTTGCAAACGTCCCCATCTGTTGACCCAGGGATCGAGATGCGGCTGTACGATCCGTTGCAGCCATGCCAATAAGATGCCTGTCATCTCGACTGCCAGTGATACGAGGCCGTTGGGATCCAACACGGCGTTCCGTTTTACCCTCCTGAAGCCACCGACTCCATATTCTGCTAACAGTCATTGGATCTCGGCCAACGCTAGCAGCAATGCCGCAGTACGATAAACCGCATTCGCGATAGGCTACAATCCGACCTTTATCAAAGTCGGAAACGTGATGGTACGCATCTGTCCTCCTTACACGAGGCATCACAACAACGTTTCATCAGGCAACGCCGGTCAACTGCTGTTTGTGTATGAGAAATCGGTTGGAAACTTTCCTCATGTCAGCACGTAGTAGGTGTCGCCACCGGGGACAACCTTGTGTGAATGCTCTGAAAAGCTAATCATATGCATATCACAGCATCTTCTTCCTGTCGGTAAAATTTCGCGTCTGTAGCACGTGGTGTAGCAATTTTAATGGCCAGTTGTGTAGAACGCATCCGAGATGCATTCACATGGATCCCGTGGATGTCCACAAAGACGGGCAGACCAGGAGCTTCAACTTGCTCAGACAACGGTGGGACGTTTTCTGAAACGACGACAGCATATGAAACTTTGCAAGCTGCAGTCACATAAAGCCTTTGAACTTGGAATTCTTGCAACCATTTGCGTCCCGGCGACCATAACAGAAAATACCAAGTTTCCATTTCAGTTCTTCAAGGTATGGAAGAGGACACTTTTCCTGAACGACTCATCTTTTCGGACGAATCGACGTTTCACCTGTCGCTTAATGTAAACAGCCTTTATTATAGAATTTGGGCGTCACAAAATCCTGACGTTATCGTCGAATATGAAAGTGACTCACCGAAACTGAATGTGCTTTGTGCCGTTTCTGTTCACAAAGCTTGTGGACCTTTCTTGTTTTCGGAGGAAACTAACAGGAATGCCATACCTGGACATGCTGTAAAACTGGTTGTCTCCTAAAATTCACGAAGATTCCAATTATTTCATTTTCATGCATAACGGCTCCCCGCCTCACTTTCACGCCGGCCGTTGTGGCTCCGCGGTTCTAGGCGCTTCAGTCTGAAACCGCGCGACCGCTACGGTCGCAGGTTGAAATCCTGCCTCGGGCATTGATATGTGTGATGCCTTTAGGTTAGTTAGGTTTAAGTAGTTCTAAGTCTAGGGGACATGACCTCAGATGTTAAGTCGATAGTGCTCAGAGCCATTTGAACCTCACTTTCACCATGAGGTGCTGCGTTATCGTAACTACAACATCCAACAACGATGGATTTGAAAAGGTAGACAACAACATCTTGCTCATTGCTTTTGGCCTCCCACGTCACCAGACCTCGCAAATTGCGATTTTTTTTCCGGGGGTGTACATAAAAGACAGCGTCTTTATCCCACCTATGACAGCTACTCTTCAAGAGCTGAGAAACCGAATTTCTATCGATTCAGTAGTGTGTGGAATTAAATGGAGTACCGTTTCGGTGGTTCTCGAGCAACGCGTGGTGCTCATGTTGGTATAGTGTTTGTGTCGAACATAAAACTTTGAACTTTCCTCTATCGACTGACATGCGCATTGTATTTCTGTCTTCTCTAGTTTGTCTGTAATAAACAACTGATATCTGCTACTTGTCTTGTATCACCGTGTATGAAAAAAATACATCAACAGTCACAAAACGATTGTTAACGCACAATGCATTTTAAACCTGTGCAGAGACTTCTGCATGTTAGGCCAACGTAGTATACATGACATCTTTTACAACGTGCTTTACATAAGCCACTGATTACTTTCTTGTTGCTGTCTGATTTTATTTTATTCTTTACTCAGCGCCCTAACAGGTTGTTTGTGCATTAATACAATTTCACTTTGCTGCTTAAACGTACAGATTACTTTTTGCAGTGGATGGAGCAGGAGGCGGTAGAGAAGTCACTTTCATACTTTTGTCTTGCCTTTTGTGTGTTTTTTGTGCTGCTTTTGAGCTTTTTTACTAACTGATATAACTTACTTTAGCTTTTCAATCAGTTTCTATGAGCCACGATTATATTCCGTTAATGTTTTTATTGTCAGTGGCATAAGTTTCAGAGAGATCATAGATACATTGCGTCATAATCATTCCAGCAAATTAACAATACTGTTAGTTTATCCTTGTGCCAATGCCGCAACTGTTCGATTAATTAATCAGGTAGTTCTATATAGCAAAATTTCACCTAAACACTCTATTTGTCCTTATAATATACATATGTAACCCATATTTTTTTCATCTTCTGTTATATACAATGCTTATATATGTACCACATTTATGGCAGTTTTTAAAACCACTTGAAAATGGTCTAATATAAGGACCGAAACCGGTCTTTTGGAGCGGGGTTTCATTAACTAGATCAATAACAGCCAGCCATATGTACGCCTCTGAACTTACAGCGAACGACATAAACTAGAACCTAAAATTTGCGCACACACGAATCAAGAACAGGAGTTTTGTTCGTCTGGAGTACCTGGGAATTTATTTGTACTCACTAAAGATATGCGATGACACGATAAACGGCAAAACGTAATTCAAAAGTCACAATTGTTTTTACAGATGCAGTACACAAATGCAGAAGAAGGTCTAAATTAATTTACACAATGGAATGTTTTTAAAAATTACGGACTGAAGAGACGCTATGAAGACGTGCAGGAGGCACGCTAGCATGTTAACCGTCCTGGAGACAGTTTTCCGAACAGACTGGATGGAGTCCAATTGTCACCAGCGGGTGTCCAGAGAGTGTGTAGCGATAAACTAGGTTTTATGTTGTAAGATAGCTGATAAAATATGTGTACCATCAAAAGAAAATTGTACAATAGGAACCAACCGAATTAGGCACTGCAGTCGTTCAGAACTGACCTCATTTTCGAGAGTATGGAATTTGCTCCGACCTGCCACACTGATTTAGGTTTTCCGTAATTTTCTTAAATCATTTCAGGCAAATTTAGGGATGGTTTTTTTCATCATGTTCATGGCCGACTACCAATCCTCCAAATGTGAAAACGTGTCAATTTAATGTGTATGTATATTTGAAATATTTATGTTCATTGTGTTATGACGGCAAGTCCTATAAGATTTTGAGACGATTCCTGGATGAATATATAAATAAATAAATAAACAAGACAGAAGATCTGGAGGCAGTAGCAACTTGGTAGTGTGCTGTGGGAGCGAAAATGCTCATGTCTGTTGTAAATATTCTCTTTAAGGTCACTCTCAACTATGCATTAAAATATCTTTCAGAATACGTTTTGAACTGTTTTAATAAACTGGGAAGTTGTCGCAATTTAGCAAAGTTTTTGTAAAAGGTACAGAAATGACTAGACACTAATAAACGAACTGCATGTAGAAGGCACTTGAAGATGACCCATTGTGTCTGAAATGCATTTTACGGTAATAAACATAATCTGACTGAAAGTAGCTATTATTAACCACTGCGCTGTTGATCACAGTCAGGTTAATAAGCGTTCCAGTCACAGAGAAAATGAAATGTATTAATGTACTGAATTATATGCGTGACAAACAGTTACAGAATAATCCACTGCACGAAACTGAATGCGAAGGGCGCTCAATAAGTAATGAAACAATTTTTTTCTCGGCCAGTTTCAGATGCAAAAATGCGGAATTTGTTGTGGGACATCGTGAAATATTCCTACTTCAGCTCATATAGTTTTATGAAGTTCCGTTAATTGGTGACGCTATACGTAACCTTCAAAATGGCGTTTGCAACGGAGGTGCATTCCAACCAGAGAGCTGTCACTGAGTTTCTTTTGGTGGAAAACAAGAGCCTCGAATATATTCATAGGTGCTTGCAGAACATCTACGGAGAACTGGCAGTGAACAAAAACACGGTGAGTCGGGCGAGGCGCCTGTCATCATCGGAACAAGGTCGCGCAAGCCAATTCGATCACCCGCATGCGGGTCGGCCGTGCACAGCTGTGACATCTGCAGTGTTGGAACGTGCGGACCCTCTCATTCGAGATGATTAACGGATCACAAGCGAACACCTCACTCCACAAGGGGACGTCTCGGTTGCTGACACACTCATCTAGCAGTTGGGGTACTCAAAGGCGTGTGCCCGCTGTGTTTCTCGCTGCCTAACAGAAGACCATAAAGAGCAACAAAGGATCGTATGTACGGAGCTGCTTACGCGTTAAGAGGTTCATCATGGCAATTTTTTGTCTTACAATGTCACACCGTGCTGAAACATGGGTTCAGCACTTTGACTGGACACAAAACGGCAATCCATGGAGTGGCGTCACACAACCTCTCGTCCGAAGAAAAAGTTCAAAGCCGCACAGTCAGCCGGTAAGGTCATGGCGACGGTCTTCTGGGACTATGAATGGGTTATTCCGTATGGTATCCTCCCTTGTGGTGCAACTATAAAAAAAAAGACTTCAGCGTGTTCGTCGCCACAAAAATGCAAACGCACTTCTCCTTTTCCATGACGATGCGAGGTCTCATACAAGTCTGCGCACCTAAGAGGGGCTCACAAATCTTCATTGGGGTGTTCTTCCTCATCCACTCTGCAGCCTGGATCTCGCACTTTTCCAACTTCCATCTGTTTGGCCCAATGAAGGATGTACTCCGTGAGAAGCAGTATGTGGACGATGGGGAATTTGTTGATGCAGCAAGACATTGGCTACGACATCGTCGTCGGTATACAGGTCGTTAATGTGGCGTAAGGCTGTCGCATTGAACGCAGATTATGTTGGCAAGTAGAGTTCTGTAGGTAAAAGAGTGGGGAATAATATTGTTTACCGCAATCCAGAATAAAACCAACCTGATTTCAGAAAAAAATGTTTTGCATTACTTATTGAAGGCCCCTCGTATAATCTAATAAGGAAAATACGTGTGAAGATTACAGCCACATTGTGTAGCTGCGAAATGTTCATATTATTTCACTGGTGTCCCTTAATGACGTCAGAACAACTGAGTGGCGCAGTTGTTAAGGCATGGGACTGGAGTAATTCGTGCCCGGCTGCGTATGTTCGACAGAGAAGTGTACACCGAAGGACGCTTAATAAGAGCACTGGCGTTCTCGATATCCATAAACGATTTGTCAGATAGGGTTCACTGGCGATGCTATTGCCTACAAGAAACCTTCGTTGTTGGATGATCGTAGGTCAGTTCAGAAAAACTTCGTCAGAATGACCACAGGGTGTGGTGTGCGAGAGCTTGCTTTCAGTATGGGCAAAATAAGGATAATGTTTATAAGAAGAAAAAACATAGTTAGTATCTAATTATAATATACACTGATAAGACAAAAAGTTATACCACCTGATTAATAATCTGTTGGTCCACCTTTGCAACGCAATACAGCAGCGAATTTTTGTGGCATGGACCGGCCAAATGCTTGGTAGATTCGTGGATGTATGTGGCCCCAGATTTCTGCGCATAGGCCACTCAATTGCCTTAATATACGGGCCAGTGGTGTGCGGGGGCGAAGCTGGAATTCGATAGCGTCATAGATCTGTTCCGATGGGTATACGTCAGTTGTGTTTTGAGGTCAAGAATTCAGCGTGAGTTCACTATCGTGTTCCTCAAACCACTTTATCATGACTGCAGCCTTTTGATAGGGACAGGTATTTTGCTGTAGATGATGTAGTTTACCAGCTGTGTGGTTTACGAAATCTCGCTCCCAGCCGCTGGGAGATGGTAATATGTATTTTGTCAAAGTCGATTATGACAGAGGATTTTCCCGTTTTCTTTCCGTATCGTCGCTATAATTATTCTCCGTTCATCCCCACTCTGATTGTATACATTCCTTATCGCGTCACGAGCCCGTGTATGGCATACACTGGTGGAGACATCGTGCACGATTCAGCCCACTATTACAACCAGAGATGTTTCTGGAAACGGCCTGTCAACATTTTTTGACCAAATGTCATGGAATACCTCTCTGACGCATTGGCCGTCCACTTGGTCCCAGGAACGAGTATGACAGAGTGAAACAAACACAATCTAAGACAAAAAAGGGATAGAAATCGGTAGATGTGAATGTTAATTTACATACAAACAAATGGTTACGGTTTCAGAGAAATTGCGTGATTTATTCAGGAGAAACAGCGTCACAAATAGAGCAAGTCAATAATGCGTTGATCCATCTCTGGGCCTTAGGCAAGCAATTATTCGGCTTGGCACTAATTTATGTCGTTGTTAGATGTCGTCCTGAGGGATACCAAGCCAAATTCTGCCAATTGGTACATTACATTGTCTAAATCCCGATCTGGTCGGAGGGCCTTGCGCATAATGCCCCAAACGTTCTCAGTTGGGGAGGGGCCCGATGACCCTGCTGGCGAGTGTAGAGTTTGGCAAGCACGAAGACAAGCAGTAGAATGTACTGTCGTGTGCAGATTGTCGTTACCTTGCTGAAATATAAGCCCAGAATGGCTTGCCAAGAGGAGCAACGAAACGAGGCTTAGGGTATTGTCTAAGTACCGCTGTGCTGTAAGGGTGCCGCAGATGACAACCAAAAGCGTCCTGCAAGGAAAAAAGAATGGCACCCTTACCAGTACTCCTGGTAGACCGGCCGTATGCCGGGGAAAGTCAGGATGGTATCCCACCACCGCCTTGGGTGTCTCCAGATAGGTATTTGGCTTCATCGATGAGTTCCACTTCGAACTTCGTCCCGATGATCGGCGAAGACTTGTCTGGAGACGCCTCAGAAAGCTGTGGGATACAAACCTGGCTGTCGCCCACCGGCCAGAGTGACCGAGCGGTTCTAGGCGCTGCAGTCTGGAACCGCGCGACCGCTACGGTTGCAGGTTCGAATGCTGCCTCGGGCATGGACGTGTTTGATGTCCTTAGGTTAGTTCGGTTTAAGTAGTTCTACGTTCTAGGGGACTGATGACCTCAGAAGTTAAGTCCCATAGTGCTCAGAGCCATTTGAACCATTTTTTTGTCACCCACTATATGGCCCGATAACCGGTGGTGGTGTTCCGGGGAGCCATTTATTTTCATAGGAGGATCCCTTTGGCTGGCCGCAAGCTGCAGTCGCGCGGTCTGGGAGCCTTGTCTCGGTTGGTGCGATCCCCCCCCCCCCCCCCCCCCCCCCCCCCCCCGTCAGAGGTTCGAATCCTGGGTGTGTGTGTTGTATTTAGCGTAAGTTAGATTAAGTAGAGTGTAAGGTTAGGACCGATGACCTCAGCAGTTTGGTTCCATAGTAACTTACCACAAATTTTCCCTTCGGCTGTCGCCCGCTGCACCCTTACATTATAGCGCTGCGTCGACGATATTCTATACTCCGTTTTGTTGCCCTTTATGCAAGTCAGCCTTATCCTACAATTGAGCATGATATTCCCGCATGCACACGGCGAGAGTTTCTACTGCTTGCGTTCGTGCTTCCCAAACCATATCATACCCAGCAAGGTCACCAGATTGCTCCCCAATTGAAAACGTTAGGAGCATTGTAGGCAGGTCCCTCTATTCAGCTAGTGATTCTGACGATCTACAGCGCCAGTTAGACAGAATTTGGGACGATATTGTTCTTCTAACTTAAACAAACAATGAGAGCCACAAAACTGCTTGCACAAGGGCCAGAGGTGGTCCTAATCTTGCTTAATATGTAAAGCTCTTTCTCTTGAATAAATCACCCAATAGTCCTGAAACTGAAATTATTTGTTCGTCTGTACTTACACTTCACATCTACAGATTTTGTCCATTCCAATAAGTCATTCGTCGTGCGTCTCTTATTTTTTGTCATGAAAGATGCTTCTAAGAAATTACGAGTGAAAGGAAACGTGTCCGCGTGAGAAGAATGAGGCTTCTCAACATAGAAATTACGACAGGAACGCAGTTATTGGGGAACTTGATTGACAAGTCAAAATGGCGCAACGAATTACTGGTGCAAGCCACCACAGGTATCAAATCTAACATCCATTAACTGGAGAACATCTTACAGACAAACCACTAGTTGTAAACCGAGAAAAAAGAAGAGCATTGTAGGAGAACACGTTGCAGAATGCAGCTCTGATCTGTTGAAGCCTTGGGGAATAACTATTAAAAAGAGAGTTCTGTTCGGTGAAAATTTCTGTTTGCTTGTGCCTCGGAGCTTCTTTGGCGTTGCAGGAGATCACACTCTCGGCGATGGCCAAAATCCACATTTGGCGTGTGAGACAGAGTGCGCGACGTACGGAAACTTTCATTGATGGACCCAGATAAATTCTCTGTACTTTAGTCCAGTCAGACTAAAGGAGGATCGCCTGTCTCGATTTGAGCCCCATGACAGGAATAAATTTCTCACTAATCGAAAATAAATAATAGTAAAAAACCTGCAGCTATTTATCTACTTCCAGATGATTTCGAGAACTGACCACTGGGCTGGGGTATACATAGAATCAACAGTTCATACACCGACTACAACTGGCTCCTAGCAACTGCCGCCAACAAATTCCACTACAACAGAACAGGAATACAATTCTAATGTGCAGAGCTACAGCCACTGGCCTCTTGGGACTTTCAGTGCCGCTCAGCTGCGGTTTCGTCTTCTGCCGATTGCGTATTTGGATGTGGTTCGTGGGATAGGGTCAGTGCACCGCCTCCCCGCCGTTGTCAGCTTCTCAGAACTTGGAGCCACTTCTTCTCACTTAAGCAGCTCCTCAGTTGGCTTCAAGAGGCTGAATATAACCTGCTAAAGTACTAACATTAAAGAAATATCGCTGCAGCACTGAGAATAGAACCTGTATCTTCTGCTTAGCAGTCATATACGCTCACCACTGAGATACAGAGATAGACCAACAGAGAAAGAGTCACAAAAATATCACACTCAAATTTCCACGCAAACGAATATAATTTATTGGCTTCAGCGGAAATCTTTCCAAGTCCATCTCTCTTATGAAACATCACCATCCAGCAAGCTACTTGGACTCCACAATCTTATTTTAGATCTCTGCCTACTGAACGCGTGTACGGTCGCTAAACGGCACCCCTCGTGTAGAATACCGGAGCCGGCTGGGGTGGCCAAGCGGTTCTAGGCGCTACAACCTGGAACCGCGCGACCGCTACGGTCGCAGGTTCGAATCCTGCCTCGGTCATGGATATGTGTGATGTCCTTAGGTTAGTTAGGTTTAAGTAGTTCTAAGTTCTAGGGGACTGATGACCTCAGAAGTAAAGTCCCATAGTGCTCAGAGCCATTTGAACCATTTTTGAAGAAAACTGGAAGAGGAGTAAACAGAAATCCACGCCTGCCCGTGGCAACGCACTTTCCGAGTCTCTGTTTTCTGTACTGCAGGAAAGAACTAGGTTGATTACGATGGATTATCTACTCTCAGCTTCGGAAATAGATCACTAAAACATCACCTTCTCACCGGTGGTCAGTCGACTTCTGCACCGCACGAGGGCGGCCGACGGACTCTCGATTTCGCGAGCTACTGCACAAAATTATTTGTCAGATCTGTACTTTTGCCCAATTAGCGTCCAGAGCAGAATGTAGGAACATCAATTGGCCATCACCTCAGGGCAATCAAAGTATCTGTTTTAGGGTACTTATTCCTCTTAGGACATTCCGAAGTTTTTCTCTCAAAGGCTGTTAGAAAACACCGTCCACCCGGTGGAAATCACTCGTTTTTGAAAACAGTACGATTAGCCCAGTCCACCACCCATTTAGCGTCTTTAAGGGAAGTCCAGTCCATTATTTCCAGGCTGGAAAACAACCATCGTTCCCCATGAACCGGTAAATGGCCCCTGTTCTGCACAGTAGGTACCAGCTGTAACGGAACAGAAACAATCAGTGCCTAAGGCACAGTGTTAGGGCCTGGACGTCGACTGCTGGACAACACGCCTGCTGATGCAGCAGTTCAGAAGGTGCTGCTTCCATACCGCTGCTTCCGTGTGCCAACGACCTGGGACACTGACCAGGCTGTAGGAAGTTCCTGCAATTTGACACACTTCTGCAAACGGCAAACAGACGTCGGTCACCAGTCCAACTCCAGCCTTCTTCACGGTGATACAAACGCGGCAACTTCCACACTGTCAGCCTGGACCAGCTGCATTCTGAACCCACCCATTGCGCTCAACCAATAGGGGAACTTAGCTCCTCCTCGTCTGTGACAGCTGTACCCTCGGAGTCTCTGTCAAAAGTACGTAGCCATCGTCACAGACGTAGCCGTGTCATGATCCGTGGACAACTGTCTGACTGCTCAGTTCCTGGTGCTATCGTATCTGGCACCGGAGTACACCAGTTCATCCGCTGTCAGCTGCCTACCTTCTGCAGATACAGTGCTCTGTGTTCACGTGTGATTGTTTGAGTGTTAGCAGCAGATTGGTTACCTACGTCGTCTGCACCTCCACTCATCTCCGGCAGGGTGCTTGCTGTAATGCACTGCCAGTGCCCTGATGGAAATCCTCTCTCTTATTGTAAGCCTTGTCAGATCGTACACCAGACCTTATCACTTCATATAGCATCCGTCTATGCGTTACCCAGACAAAATACTCTGGAATAGGTTTGTTCTCTGAGCAGCTGTCAACGTATGCTTCTGTCCTCTTAGTCATTAATTCCAAAGTTTTTCTCATACTATGTTCATTTGCATTGGTTCAAAACATGTTCTGACCAATGTTAATGCTTTATTGCCTAATGCTACATGTTTCAGTTTTCATTTATGATATTTTCTCACCAAGAATTGTATGCACAACACAGCATGTTTTGGGTGGCTTGTAGTAAGCAGCTCGGAACACAGATATTTGAATTAATTGCACTCGCGTAGCATGTAATAACCCCAGTACATTCAAATCACAATGTGCTGTTCGTTAAATCAGAATGTACAGTGTGTTTCTCCTAAGAGCCATGAGGACTTCCGTTAATGCAAAGTGTAGCTGGATTCAGCCGATGAAAACACTATTCATCGCATCTTCCAGCCGAACCCCGGCGCAGATGGAAAACATCGGTTTATTTCCCGTTACAAATAAAATGAATTTTAAAACGGAAATTTTATGTGTACATTCGACAGAGCGATCCCAAAGTGTAGAGAGCAATTCGTTTTGTTGATATATTTCAACAGGGACAAAGTGTAACGAGTACCCCAACAGCGACAGCACCACCCTGCCCACGATGACTGGCGAAACGTAACATTTAGTGTGACGTGGTGCGATAACAGAGTGTTTGGTGAGCCAAGGTTGGGCGGGGTATAACAGTCTGAAGCTCGTCACATCGTTTAAATAAAGAAGTCTAATATCACGAAGCGATGTGAAGTGGGATGAACACGAGAATGAGTAGGGAAGACAATGAGAGACTGATTTTGTTTTATACTTTCTTGAGAATGCAATGCATTGTAACGGAAACTGCGTGCAAGATGATAATGAGACCATACCATACACCGCAAACCACCCAACGGTGTGTGGCGGAGGGTACTTTTTGTACCACTAACTGAGCTCTCCAACCCTTTTCCACTTGTGAATAGCGTGTAGGAAGAATGATTGGCGGTAAGCCTCTGGATTGACTGTAATTTCTCGAATTTTCTCCTCATGGCCATCACGAGAGTCGAATGTAGGGGAAAGTAATACGTTGTCCGAAACTTCTCTTGAAGTGCTCGCTCGAAATTTCATCTAGAGGACTGTTTCAATGGTTAGAGTCCATATCATGGAGACGTAACAGCAAACACTAAAGGAATTCAGCGAACGTTTGCTATGTTTGTAAAAGATCGGTAAAACCATATAGAAGTACACAGAAAAATTAAACAGGAATGTTTGGATGAAAAGTGACGTTGTTCTTGCTAAATTCTTTTGCGTTAATTAAGAGAATTTGTACTGAACGAAGACTGTGCGACAGTTCTGCTTTTACCAACGTTTGTCTCGCACGGAAAGCGAGAAAGGGATAAGAGTGATTAAGGTCCGTACAAACATGCGAGAGGACTTCAAAATGTTTCACATTATTATGTCAGGCCAAGTAACTTTGAATAAATGGTGCAGTATCTCCAACTGAGGTAGATACATGACACTGTGTTTCAACATTGTCACCAAGTCTCTGTAAACACCGGACGGACCGTACTGCTATTTGTTCAATTTCTCGACGATAGAAATCCACTCACTGGTCACGGAGACATTCGACAGTCGCTGTGTGAATGTCCTCATTGTTGGAAAACCTGTAATTGTTGCGAATCAGTTCTTCAGTGGCCTATGGTCAACGATGATGGCCTTCCTTGCCGATCAGCACCGTTCTCGTCTGTGAGAACTTGGCACTGTTCCACCGCGGCTGGAGGTGACGTTGCACTTGGTACGTAAACTGTCCGAATTTCCCGGCGAATCAGTGTGTAATTTGGACGGTTTGTCCGTAAGAATCGTACTGTTGCGCATGCTTCATCTTTGGAATATAAGTTTTCAGTTTTCTCACCAATTCATTCCCACACTGCGATGTAACTGTTAATCCGTACCGTAGCAGAACTATGTCTAAAGGATACCCAGAACATGTACACACTTCTGACAGTTCGCCTTTCATTTTGCGCAATAGATGGTCTTCCTGTTTGGAGTTATCTTGTACATGAACAGTCGTGTCTTTCTCGATCAATGCCCGAATGAAATAAGACATTAAATCGCTATCGCTGGTAGCAAGTACCCTCCGCCATACACTGTCCAGTGACTAGTGTAGTGTATAAGTATAGGTACTGTTCGGGAGGGTGGGGGGGTGTATGGTTCATATCCCCGTCCGGTCATACACTTACAGGATTTCTCGTCGTAACACAAATAGAGTAGTGTAATAGGTTATCGTCCTTGACGAGGTGTCCGCACCATGTTCCACCTTCCTGTCTGGGCCCGGTATAACTGCATGAAATAATTCGCTACTAAGAGCTAACATGTCAGATGCTACACAACGCAGTCTACATATCTTGCGTGAGAGGCAGTCTTACATTATCCGTGTAAGGTGATATCCCAACGTTCTGGGGAATGCATCGTCTCGTGGTATAGTTAATGCGCAAAAATGTAAAGCGGAAAACGACCGTCGTAAGAAACAGATTCAGGCGAAATTCGCTGCGGAACCTACCTGAATCATAATCTTTGGCAATCATAAAAAGTAGAGGCGATGGTGTACCGGCCGTTGTATAATATTCTCCCAGGGAAGTCTTATTATTAGAGTAAAGCTGACATCATCGCGATAACGGATGTTAAATGAAAGAGGTTGAAGATATTTCTTCCTGTGGTTGCTATCTGTACGCTGATTGTTATTAGGAATAGCTCAACAGCCTTTAGGGAGTATCCGCTGATTGGTGTCGCATACACAAGGTGTGTTTTAGTGTTAAACTGAAAATATAACATCACAGCCGGATTTACAGTGCTGTGATGTTAATAAAGAGCAGAGGAGAAGATTACTGTACGGTGTGGAGATGTTTCTAACGACTAAACGATCAACGATAAACATGAATATTCTTAGTATTAACCTCGTCAGTTATTTGACTGGAAACAGGAAGTGTGACCCTTGTGCCTCACTGTTCATCAATAACTCATTTACCAGGTATAGTATGCTTTTAATGATTGCTAACTTCAGCCATATTAGCAAGAGCAGACTACTTCCTGTGCTCGCGAGAGATGGCGTACTTGGGATGAGTGAACGCACTAAAGCAGGCGGTAAACTGCCGACATTTATTGTAGTGACTCACACTCAGCTTGCCTCGTTATTCTTTAAAAATATCGCGTTAAAAACAGATATGCAAGCATTATAGGTGGAAATTGGTTAACTATTTATTTATGTCACAACCAGGTTGCTTAACAGTTAAGCTGAATGTGAAGAACTTATTTAATCCTGAACTGTTCTGGTATTTTCAGGTTGCGCTAGTATGCTGAAGGGGTCTTATCTAACCCAGATAAAAAATTATAAAAATGTCAAATACAGGAAATGTTGCGTGTAAGCCATAATATTACGAACAAATACGTTATAATTTCTGACGAGAAAAGGTTATTAACAATTTTTGCATTATAAATGGGTAAACAAACTACAAATAAAAATAATGCACCTTTCACACTAATTTTCAGTTTTTTCTCTGACTTTGGACAATTATAAGAAAAGTTGTTTATAAACCATAACATTATGAAAAATTACAATGTTGTATCAGGTGAGAGATAGGTACTGACAATGTTCGTATACAAAATGGGGATGTTGCCCTCAAATGGACATGCCACACTTTTCACACCGATTTTGTTTTTCTGTCTGCCTGCCATGGACATGCTTCACACCAAGATTTTCTTGGTGGTTCTTCTCCGATTTCGCGTTGGAAGGTATGTATCTCTAAGAGCTTGTATATGATGGTATGCACATTTCGAGGGACCTGCTTTTTTTTCAAATCCCTACGTTGCTTATTTGGGCAGATTAGAGATTTCGCAAGCTGCCTTATTGCTACTCAAGAGTTTGTTCCCTCAGAATTTTCAAGAGACTTCAGAGCATTCACACTGTTTATATCGGCGATGTTCAGTATGGCAAAAAATATGACCATTCGCCATATCCTGGTTTGTCTACACACTGAGTCGTGAGCACAAAGCTGGTCAAGGATGTCAATTCCTTCTTTAGCGTTGTACAGTCATTTATGATGTTTTGCTTTCCATTTTCTTTGCTTACTTCTTGATCATGGCGTACTGCGCGCGGGTAGACAACTGTCTGATTATTTTTAGGAACCTATGAACAAATTAACATGTTTATGACCGAAAAGTACTGTATATACTTGACGTTTCCGATTACGCTTAAATTCTGATGGCAACTTCAATTATACATTTTTCGAGTACCTAACAAACATTTTGTATCAGTTTTTCATATGAGACCTGTTACAAAAATTTCGAAAACTTTGTCAGCAGCATTTTTCTACGGTTACCTCTTACTCATTGTGCATGGTCTTCTTCGGAACCCTGACCTCCACAGTTGATTCACCGCTCGCAACGCCGTTTCCACTTCGAAAGCAGTCTTGGCATGCCTCTTGCTGGATTACGGGAAGTGCCGCCTGTGAATTTTCTTTTATCTCATTTATGGCTGGAAATCTTCGTCCTTTCAATGGGGCATTAAACTTTTGAAATAAAAAAGAATCCGCAGGTGTCAGATCTGGAGAGTAGAGAACCATGAATTGACTCGCCACATTTCAGGCTGTTTCCTTCTCAAATTTTCTCTTATGTGTCGCAATGCGTCCCGCTTGTACCGTCAATTAACAGTTTGTACCTTTGGCAAGAGTTCGTGACAAACTCATCCTTGAAAGTCAGATAAAACTATGAGCATGGCGTTGACATTTGACCTGATCTGACGAGCTTTTTTTGGTGTTGGAGAATCTTTCCCGACCCATTGTGAAGACTGAAACTTTGTCTCACATCATAACCGCAGAACTATGTCTCACCACTTGTTATGCGTCTCTTAAGGAACATTTCGTTCTCATTTGCACGATCCAAAAGCTCTTCACAGATTGCGAGGCGAAGGTCTTTCTGGTCTTGACTCATGAGCGGTGGGACGAACTTGGTGGCAACACGATGCATTCCGAGATGTTGTGTGAAGATTTCATGTCATGATTTAATTGAAATATTACATTTTTCTGCAATTTCTCTGACACTCAGTCTTCAAGTGGCACGCACAATTTCGTTGACGTTCGTGGCATGAGCGTCGTCGGTAGACGTCGAAGGGCGTCCTGAACGAGGGTAATCTGTAACTTCCGTCCGGCCATTTTTAAACAGTGTGAACCATTTGTAACACCGAGTACGGCTTAAGCACTCATCATCGTAGACTTTATGCATCATTTGGAGTGGCTCTGTAAAGGTTTTCTTAAGTTTCGCGCAAAATTTAATGCAGAAACGTTGCTCTCTAACTATGCCACCTATAACACAACGTTCTAATCAGTACAGTACTGAACAATAACTAACATACGACAATGAAACTTCCGGCAGTTACACATTAAACACAGGAGTGTGCAGGGACCAACCGCATTTCTCTCCAGTACTCCAATGGCGCAAAATTACGAATTTTCTGGAATTTTTTGAGCAGATGTCGCATAAGTCTACAGACATAAACCAGTTATCATTTACAACATTCCGATTTGACATTGGGTGGAAGTAATAAGTTGCAGTATATCATTGTTTCTTACCTGTGTTTGCAAAAGCATTACACAAGAAATGAGTATGAGAGGCATACATGCTCTTTGTTTTATGCCATATTTTACAGGGTTTTTGGCATGTACATTTTGAAACTGCAACTTATACGAAATGGATCTAACACTGTGTCAGCAGTGTCGTTTTCGCTTAGTGCGGTGTAAGATTTGCTGTTAGAAAGAAACAGATTCCATATTTCACATGTGGCTAGTAATTTCTCGCAAAATTTTATTTCTGCTCCGGTGAAGTGCTCATCAAATTACATACAAGACATAATGAACAAAAACCGTGACACTCTCATGGTTGTACGTAACACGTCCCTGCCAGTATCATCCGATGCAAATAATGCAATAGCATCATCATGCCTAGACTTCATACATCCTGATAACTACAGCAGCCCAACGAAAGATTTTAGTTCCATCAAATGTAAGTCATTTATGTACGATGGGTATGGTTCTTTGAACTTGTCTCTTCTTGCCGTTATTTTTCCATTTGTATGTAACAAAATAATATTCAACATGGGCTCAGAAACAAATAAGTTCCAGGCATGTGACAGATTTCCAGGCCCAATATTCCTTACAATACCTTTCAATCCTGGTAGGTGGAGAGCCAGATTTTCAGCTTGAGTTCTCGTACATCGTTTACATGTTTAACACGATCTCCAATTAGGATTTTTAGCACTGTAACAGGTTGTTGCATTTTTGTTTTCTTCTTCATTGCGGTCATTAAATCCCTATGAGAAAGCCTCAGACTCTGAATCATGATCACTGGCGATAAACTGATTTTCTCCAGCATCACTTTCATCGTCTGAATCGAAAATGGAAAATGTGTGGATCACTGACAGTTGCCTCTGTTTCAGTTTCCGTTAGCGGCCTGTTAGTTGTTCGTGCGAGGTAAGCGTGACGTTTAGTTAGACTACACAACATGATTAACAACGAATCACCACTTTTGTGTAAGCCAGTTTTCAAACTAAAGTTAATTTTTTGAAAGATTAACGTACCCAGTAACAGAAAAAAACATCTTACACATAAATGCTGGTGCAATACAAATGATCAAAAATTGCGATATTTTACCTTTCAGCGTTAACTATGCACACCGCTTCTTGCAACGGTTAAACGACAATGTATACCAGTATTACGAAAAGCGGAACGACGTTTGGCGTTTAACTCGAGAATTACAACAAAACAAAAATGACGTGTTTTACAAACCCTACCAGCACAGTTGAGGGTTAAACGTAAGGGCTCAGATCTGAAATTACATAGCTCTTCTCCTTTAGGCGTTCAAATGTTTTTTATGAAATGATTTAACAATATAGGAGAAATTTGTAACTCTCTGTAAATGAAGTGATTTATTAGCCTAAGTCAGATGCTTCATCTTTTACCGCCTTTCTAAAAATTTTGGATACGGTTTGTTGTGTTACTTTATGTGGCATTTCATACGGTACCTGTGACATATTCTACAGTTTCAAGAGACGAGATTCAAGAACTGCACACTATTTTGTACCGCTGATGTCCATTCAGTAACATTTAACAAGATATTAATTGTTTCCATTTGATGGAGGAATGCAGAAACGACTAGCAGTTTCTCTCGTTGGAAGTTCTGACGAGACGTACAGTGAAACAGACACTGGGGAGAAAGCTAGCCAAACTGTTGTATGGAACTTGATGGATTGACGTTCCCTCTGTGCTGATTAGCGTCAAGCCCTGAAATCTCTGACAGTAGACTGACAGCTTTCGATATGTCGCTCGCGGAGAGGGACCTGCAGATGTTTTCGCTTGGACTTCCTACATCGTGCTCCGGCCGAAAAGGGATCATGTGTCCGTCATGGATCAGAAGCAGTTTTACAAAATGCATTGACAATGAATATTCCTGACACATCATTAAAGCTAAGTTTCCGCTACAGCGTAATTTGTTTCGTTCAATAATTTCCTTAAAAAGCCCTACAACGACTACAAATGACTTTCGCCTCTGGAAAGTTCCCACATGTACAAAATGGAATTTCACAGACATCGAATACTACTGAAGGTCACTTGCGTTATGCGTCTGAGGATGTGTGAGTACGGACCCTGTTGTGGTTGGCAGGAGAGCCAACACCGTATTGCTAAAGGAGGCCGAAATGCACGCGTTTTAGCTCACGCAGGCTGGCGTGAGATCTGGAACATGACAAGGGAATTAGAATTGAGAAAAACGGACGTAGCTGGTGGAATACTTTAATCCATTAATGGAGAACGTCGCTCTTTATGGTACATGATTCACAATATCAATAGTACGGATACTGGCGCCTTGCTAGGTCGTAGCAAATAACGTAGCTGAAGGCTATGCTAACTGTCGTCTCGGCAAATGAGAGCGTATTTTGTCAGTGAACCATTGTAGCAAAGTCGGCTGTACAACTGGGGCGACTGCTAGGAAGTCTCTCTAGACCTGCCGTGTGGCGGCGCTCGGTCTGCAACCACTGATAGTGTCGACACGCGTGTCCGACGTATACTACCGGGCCGCGGCCGATTTAAAGGCTACCACCTAGCAAGTGTGGTGTCTGGTGGTGACACCACAGACCCAATCAACAACAGTGATCGACACAGTTCTTATGTCACGCAGTCTTCCATTGGTGAGACGTAAGGGGATCTGTACGATATGGACAGCGGAATGTATCTGTTAGCTTCACGAGAGGGCAAGTGCAGGTTAGAGTAGACAAATAAAACCAGAGGAATCACAATGAAGGACCAATTGCGACGGTGATATAGCAGTACTACAGAATGTAGCGAAGCAGCAATTATGTAAATCATTTATTCACAAAGATACTTTAATTTAGAAGCACTCTGACTGAATCAGGTTATGTCTATAACTATAGTTGCCATTCCAGTATCAGGCGTTTTATCTGCTGATTAACAGCGCACTGAAGGACTAATTTTTATGATTGTATGGCTATACATTTGAGAGACGAGAGCAAGAAAAATTCGGTAGTGTCGAAGTGTGCTACAGTCAGTACGTTGAATATCTACACAGCTAAGCAATGTTCGTTTGTAGAAAAGATTTATGTATCATTTTATAAGTTAATTCTTTCGCCATATTCAATTTTCCAAATCATTGTGCTCATTTTCTGGTACGGCTAGGAGATATCAGTAGGCCTTCTAAAGGATGCAACGAAACAGTAACAACATATGTAAACCTTTTTTTTACAAAGATTCTTTGATTTTGAAACACGCTGACAGAATCAGTTGCTATCTATAATTAAAGATGCCATACTAGTAAGAGGCGCTTTAAGTGTTGATTGATATCGAGTCACAGTGTACTGAAGGCATAGAAAAATGGAGCGAATTTTTATGACTTTGTGGTCATACCTTTGAGAGACAACAGCAAGGATAATTCGATTATGTGGTAGTGTGCTACAGTCAATACTTTGAATATATGCACCGTTCGAGCAAGGTTCATTTATAGATAAGATTTATATATAATTCTTTGAGTCATTTTCTTCACCATATTCAGTTTTCCAAATCACGTCGCCTATTTTGTAGTAATCATAGAGTTCCTATGACATGGTGAATGACTACATGCGATTATGTTTTACTTTCCCTAATGACGAAAAAAGATTAGAATCATTGTACAAGAAAATAGAAACGCAAGAATTTCATCTCTAAAAATTTTTCTGAGTAGTTTAAATCGGTAACTCCAAACCGCTGTTGTTGGAGTCACACTCACTTTGAGCTAATCGGAAGCCATTACGAAAGAGCACTGCAACGTAATTTATTAATACAGACATTCGGGTGCGATCGAGTGAAGTGAAATACGTAAAAAATAATGGCGGGTGTCCCTTCTTTTCCTATAGCAAAAGAAGTTATGACACTTGGCGGAATCAAACGAAACGACTTTGCGTTTACCACTTCAATGTTTTAAGCCAAGTTTATATCGAATGCAATTTGTCACGATATTTATGAAACGCGTATACAAAATCCATGGTACTTTGTAACGGTATACGTCTGTTCAGCTACGTAATGACGTTCGAAATCCGCAGAGAGCTTACAGGAAAATGTGTCGCCATACCATAGTCACATGAATACTGGAGTCGATGTCTGCTGGCGACAAAAATTCCGTTCTGCGCATATGTATGCTCATTTCATAAATATTCCTACTCTATGAGTGGCGTCTGAAACCACTGACATACAGAACGCGCACAGCGCTATGTCTGCCATGCTAAGCTTTGAAATCAGCGTTTAAGTTAATTGACGAGAATAATAAAGGCCTCTTTCTGTCATTAGTGAAGTAGAATTGACAGCCACAGTTACTAATTTACTGCATTTATTTATTTATGCATTTATTTTACCTGGCAAGATTAGGGCCTTTAGACCCTCTCTTACACCTAACCAGGAATACTCAGATTGAACCAGTTACAGTTTCTAAATGACATTAAGCAGATTTAACGTATTATGCAGTATTGATGTTAAACAAAAAAATTGAGATTATAACAGTAGTACAATGATAATTATAACAATAAAAATAATTATAACAATCAAGAATAATAATGATAATAATAATGATAACAATAATAATAGTAATAGTAATAATAATAATAATAATAATAATAATAATGATAGTGACTATGTATATGAAAGTAAACATACTTTTCTTTTGTGAATGTCAGTCCCATTGTTAATTGGGAATTTTCTCGTTATATTCTTGCAGCTTGTGAGTTATTCTCATCGACCAGAGACATAAGACGATAGAATGGGGTGAAAGAGATATATAAGAGGTAGATAGGTTAGAGGAAGAGAAAAAGAATGGTAAAATTCGAAGCTGTGATGGAGAGGAGAAAGAAAGAGATGGGAGGGGCACAACAATGGTGGCTATACCGTCCCTAATATGTTAGTTTTGAGTTCCCTCTTGAATGTTGAGTAGTTCTGGATAAGACGCAGATCACAGGGGAGTGCGTTCCATAGTCGTATGGCTGAGATGGAGAATGACACAGAGAAAGATTTTGTGTTATGTAAAGGTACAGCCAAGATGATAGACGTATCCGATGTGGTATTGCGATTGTGGAATGATGATAGGTGTTTAATGTGAGAAGATAAGTATTGGGGGCACCAGTGGCTAAGAAATCGATGAAGTAAGCACATCATGTGGAGATCGCGTGCCTTATGTGGGCGTATCCAACCTAGCTGGGAGTATGAAGGACTGATATGATCATACAACCGCATATTGCACACGTATCTAACGCAAGCATTCATCACGAGCTTGAGGCATCTAGAATTTTCACTATTTGTGCCATGTTGAACTACATCGCAGTAGTAAAGATTAGGCAAGACTAGTGTTTGGACTAATTTTTGTTTAACATGGGTTGGAAATATTTTTCGAAATTTTTGAATTGCATGTAGGGAGGAGAGCCATTTCCGGCAAGCTGTGACTGTTTGTTCTTCCCAGTTTAGGTGTTCATCCAAGATTATTCCAAGGTCTTTTACTGTTTTTTGGCATGATAGTTGGGTACCATTGAGGAGTATTTTAGGGACTGTTTCGCGAAAGTACCGGCTGATTAACTTTGGATGAGATATAAGTGTGACCTGGGATTTCTTGGGGTTTAGTTTCAGACCTAGGTTCTGTGCCCATCGAGAAACAGAGCAAAGATCTGCGTTCATACTCGCTACTGCGCCAGCAATGTTTTTGGGGCTTGCACTTATGTACAGTTGGATGTCGTCAGCATATAGATGGTAGCTGCAGGAGTGAATCACTGAAGAAATATCATTAATGTACAGTGAGAAGAGTAGTGGACCAAGGACGGAGCCTTGGGGAACTCCAGAGTGCACGCTTTTCCATGATAACTTTTCCGACCCACAAACGACTTGTTGACTTCTGTTTTTGAGGTAGCTGTCGAACCAGTGTATTGCGCTGATTGAGAAATTCAGCTGCTTCATTTTAATTAGTAATATATCGAAGTCAACTGTGTCAAAAGCCTTGCTAAAGTCAAGCAGTGTTAGGATAGTAGCTTCACGTCTGTCCATAGCATGTTTAATGTCATCGGTTACTTTGATTAATGCAGTTGCTGTACTATGGTGCTTTCGAAAGCCTGACTGATATTCGTCATGGATGTTATGAGTTTTGAGGTAATCCGTCAGCTGTTCATGGACGATGTATTCTAGGGCTTTAGATATTGCAGGTAGTATGCTGATCGGCCTGTAGTCACCTGGCGACTTAGGGTTGTCAGTCTTGGGTATAGGCTGGATTAAACTTTGCTTCCACTCAGTAGGATATATACTACTGACAAGAGACAGGTTGAAGAGTTGCCTCACGTGTATACTGGATTTCAGACGCCGAAATTACATTTTCTTCAATGTGTTTCAGTTTTTGCTACGAGGTGCATATCCTGGTTCAGCGATCATAAAAAGATGAAAGACAAGGTATTAGTTTCGTAGGAAATAATTAGCTTTTGGACGACTCCTCAGAAATACATGGAAAATGGTTTTTACTCTGTTAGCGAAAATGACATTCGCTTTTATCAAGCACATCCTATTTTACACAAAATAAGCTATAAGTTTTTATGACTGTTACTAAATGCATGCCAGACACTGAAACGATATTAAATCACGAATCACAGTGTATCACGAAACGTTTATCAGTAATAAAACAATTATTGTGAATCAAATAATTTAAAATTTTGTCGGCTCGAACTCTTCATCCCACACCAATCTTCCGATCTTAGGATCAACATAAAGTCCAGCTTTAAACACTGATTTTCTTTAAGAACCGTTTCAAATTTCGCAACCAACATTTGCAAGTATACATATCGCATTCTTTTACTGAAGTTTTCCTCTCAGTGTCGGACTATTGCTGTTCTGACAATGACAATCTGATTTAACCCTGCTAATCAAGGCGTTTCACGAAGATTTTTATACAATCTAAACCAAACATACGGTAATGGACTGAAACTGTACATTTCGGAGAACGAAAAGTGTGCGTGAAATTTTTCTGAATAATTATGTTATAAAAGATCAGTAAAACGCATTTTGCTTCTCAGTGTTCGATACAAATGACAAGTCTTGCACATTTCTCTTAAACTGTGGCTGGATTTTTTTCCGTGGGCGCTAAATGCACAGATAAATTAAAAAATGATCCCAAATCATTTGTGTTTAGTTTTCTTTTGACACCAAGGAAACACTGTCAAAACGTAAAATATAAGAAATATTTAAATGCATAATTTTGCATAATATTTATTCTTGATTATTTTTTCAAAGGAAAAGGCGGAACATTTCTTCTCACTTTATTAGTGAACATACTGTTACCACCAGCTATGTTGACGTAAAAAGAAATTACAAAGTCCATGTCGTAAGTGAAGAAAAGGAAAGATAATCTACTCTGCATTTATTGGCCCCAGTTTCCAGGACAATGAACTAATCCACATCAGAAATGGAACCCTTTACAAAATCACCGATAATCTCTCAGTCACAATGACATAAAAATGAATTGATTTTTATGGACAGATTCACAAAACGAGCTCAAGTAGATTAAGCAAACAATTCTTTTACTACTTCCACAAAAAAAACCAAATCTATTTGGATTAAGAAAAGTAAGAACTCCAAATCATAGAAAACCTGCTCATAATAACACTGAGAAAATGTAAGAAAACATACCAAATACGAGAGAGACAGGTTCCAAGAAAAGGAACGATACACATCTCTGAAGAAAAAAGGACAACAAGATCAGAAAGAATGAAACAATACTGGTCTAATAGAAAGGCACATAACATTAAAAATTTATTTGTTTTATGAACCTCAAAGTTGGGTGAAACGAAAGGAGAAAAAGAAGAAGACAGTATTTCAGAAATTTGTGACCTTATTTTATTGAGTCCAATATATGGTGACCTCTACCAATATAACTGCAACACCAAGAAGGTTAGCAAACCAGAAGAAATAAGTTTTGTTCTTGTACTGTGTAGGGAAGAAGAATAGGTATTAAATTTGTAGTTGATTTGGGGCTATATAGGATGTGAAATTTAATTCACTGAGCTAGCATCCCTGGCAACATCAATGACACTAACCTGGCTGGGCATCGACAGGATTGGGCTTCGGTATGGATGTGGTTCCATTCTCCCATTCTGCTTCAGTTCATGAGCATAAGTTTGTGAGTAGTATTGGAAAGCAAGAGGTCACGTGCCAAACTTTCGCCAATCTATGACCATATTTATTTGTGGCCATGCTGGCTAAGTTTAAGAACTGTGTGTTGAACAATTTTTTGTATTTATTAATTTTACTTTTAATTTAACACATCAAGCTTGTTTTGCTCATCGCCAGACGTTCATGAAGAGGTTACTTATAGATAAATTGTTTTAGTCTGCATGACCCTAAAACCGTTTTTCTTCGCTGTTCTGCTATTGACTTGGCTTTTGGTGTATTTTGGGGGAGGGGGTAACACAGGGTGGCCAGAAATCGATGTCTAGTGTTGTTTTCTGCTGATGTGGAGCTGTCCTTCGTTGTTATGATTGGTACCACAGTGCGTGCGGGATTCAGATAGTCTTGCATCAGTTTTTATAGTGTGATAGTCGTTTGGAATACTTTTTTATATGTCGGTTATTCAATAACGATTTTGACTTCCCACACCTTCATGTGCGTAGCTTTTACACTGGAGGAGCAGTTGTTCAATGTTACACAATTACACTGATTAAAATAACGCTGTTTTTGACGTACTTTCACTGCAAAAAATTGTCTCCATTGTAAGGTGTCAGGCAAATCCAACACCTTCCATGAAAACCCTGACATGATAAGCAAATCCAGTAGTATGTCACATAGCTCCGAATAAATCGTGACATTAAATTAACCAAAGTAATACGAGTAACGAGTGAGCAAATGGAATACCACAGACTAACACAAGAATGCCTAAATGCATGTCATACCTTCCCACCGTGAGACAGACGCAGTTCCGAGGGGAGAAACGAGAACAGAAGCCGAGAGCAGAACCGTGTTAAGTTAGAAGGCCCTACGATAAGGGACAGACACCCACGTGTACAGCTAACCGCTAGGACCACCTCCCAGCCCATGGTAAAAGCTAGAGCCCTCCAGAAGAACAGTATAGATCTTACGATAACACAAAAAGGGCCACCCCCAGCCGCAAGTTTTAGCGTGAGACTTTTTCGCGTCTCTGTTTCGTCAGGACCACCCCTCAGCCGATGTTAAAAGATAGAGCCCCCCAGAAGAACAGTATAGACCTTATTAGAACACCAGCTACAAGTTTTAACGTGAGACTTTTTCGCGTCTCTGTTACGTTGCAAACTTTAAAAACATTGCCCCCCCCCCACGAAAAGTATAACGTTTCTCATTTGGTAGGCAGAATTTTTGTAGGCGGAGCTTAAGGTTAACATTGAGTCCCGGATTGGTCAGGTGAAAACACAGCCAGATAGTTTTTTTTAAACCAACTTCGGTAAATTGTAGTAAGGAGAAGTTAGGAGAGAGTTGCTTCCGAGACGACGAGGTGATCGGAGCTGTGCTGCCCTCCGCCCCTGACGAACACCGATAAGGTAATGAACGCTTGCGATGCCGCATAACAGCACATAAAGCTTCATTCAGAACTGGAGAAGTCTCATCTGTTACATCCCCTTTTTGCGTAATACTAGTGTCGATCGTCAATTAAAGCTCATGGTGTTCACATTTGCCACTTGAAGCTAAAATCTGAAACGCGATGATATTTCTGTTATGTAGTTATTGACAAGCCACATCAGCCACTGTAATTTACGACAAGTTAGATACGTAATTAAAGATAATTGAGGGTCACTGTAGACCATTTTGATAGTTTTCTCTTTTGTGAAACTTAATTTAAACCTAGATTATAGATGTGAAATGACAAAGGTCATCCTTCAATCCATTGTAGAACTTGGAAACCCATTCAGGGAATATACCTTCATATTTTTGTTGAACACAGTTGGTTTGTACCATCCTGTATTAAAACATTTCCTTTTATCAATAGTGCAATTTATAAACGATGTTTTGTGAGTAGAATAAAATTTCCAATGGTAAACTTAATTGCTTTTTCGACGTTATTTTACCAGCTAACTAAAAATAGGAAAGCCTTGAACCCCTTCCACTAAATTTAGTTAGTATTAAGATTCTTTTACAGGGAGTGCAGTAGAGCTGACACTGAAATCATTAAGTATTTGGTTATATCATCGCTAGTCTCACTGAACTCTTCTGAACTCTACATGTCATGTGCGGTCTGGCGTCTCCTTACCAGCAACAGGTCGCAGGTTCAAACTAGTCAATTCCCTAAAAAACACGCTCAGAGCGACGTTGTGCGAAAGTGGTAGGGAGACACGATATAGAACAAACAGACGCCACGCAGATTGTTAGACCATGCATGGAAACAGTATAATACAATATGGCGACTTGCAGCGTTTGGGTGAGTATCGACTATCATTTCTTTTCGGCGATGTTCACGATACTGACAGTATGGTACTCTTTTCACACTAGCATATCTTAAGTATACCGCCATTAGTACTGGTTTAACGCTACTGAAGGCTTTTCAATGTTTGAATTCAGTTGTCTCAGTAATAATATCATTACCATTTTTTGTATTATGAATGTAAGTTTCCTTGTTTTCCACGATATTATTCTTTTCAGTTTCTACATTTTGTGCGAATTTTCTAGGTTCTCGTCAATTTTCAGAGAGTGGCCTGCGTCCTTAACATGTGTCGTTACTGCTGATTTATTACATTTCTCTAGACTGACCTGTATAATATTTTAGCAATGGCTACAGGTAATTTTGTTAATGCCAGATGCGCCAAGATCTGTATCTGGCGATTTTATAATGTGGATAAGTTTCTTATTTACGTTGTTGGAGTTGCTGAAGCAGGTTTTTACATTTGTGTTTTGAAACCTACTTCAGTTGTCTCAGTAATAATATCATTACCATTTTTTGTATTATGAATGTAAGTTTCCTTGTCTTGCACGGCATTATACGAAGATACGGCGTTTTTACATATTTCACTGCTGGGGTGGTGTCAGCTGTGAATGTAGTTTGTAGTTTTTTGTGCAGTTTGTTTTTGAGCTGTTGTGACATTGTATTAATGAATGAAGGGTCATGTCCATTGTTTATTGCGGCACACTTCATGGTTTCTATTTCTTGATGGAATTCTGTATGTTCAAGTGGAAACTTGTGGGCCTTGAATTGCATTGACTTATATTCAGATTTTTTGAGTGGGGGAGGCGTGTATAGCGAAGTCTGGTATAGCGGTGTCGGTGCCACAGGTTTTCTGTGAGCATTGAAAGACACCTTATGCTTCTGTTTTGATATTTTCTTGTTGAGAAAAGGTATGGTATTTTTCTCTTTATATTCAAGTGTGATCTGGGTATTTTTTGCAGGTTATTGAATTTATTGGAAAGGGTTATGGCTTCATCATCTGTTCTATAAAACGAGACGAGAGTGATGTTCACATACATTTTTCAGAATTCAACTTTGGTTGTGATACTGTCTTATAGTTTTAATATTTTGTTCTCTCTATTTCAGCTATTAGGCTACCAAGACGGCTTCCCATTGCAAACCCTAGGTCATGCTTCTGAATTTTGTTGTTGGAAGAGAACTGATCATATGAAAATACTAAATTAAGTACACCGTGCGAGGTGGCGCAGTGGCTAGCACACTGGACTCGCATTCGGGAGGACGACCGTTCAGTCCCGCGTCCGGCCATCCTGATTTAGGTTTTCTGTGATTTCCCTAAATTGCTCCAGGCAAATGCAGGGATGGTTCCTTTGAAAGGGCCGAGACCGATGGTCTCGCTGTCTGGTCTCCTTCCCCAAACAACCCAACCCAATTACATTAAGTACTTTTATAAACTCTGTTATTTCTGGTCTGTGTATTGTCTCATTTTTCATTAGGTTTTTTTGTTATTAGATCAACTGTTTCGTCTATAGCTGTACTGCTATATAACTTTGCATTGTTTGAGGATAAAGATTTAGCTTGAATACTACAGTCAGGTCATTCACACTATTAATAAGTTCATAGCTGGTTTTTACGAAATAATATTTTTCAAACGTGTATTTTTCGACTAGTAAGTCATGTTTTCTCATTAATTTGTAGGCTGGGCTATTTATTGACCGGACAATCGGCCTGATAAGTGTGCTGATCCTATGAAACTTAGCTGTAAGCTGACAGTCTGTGGGATTAATTAAAGTAAGGCCCTGTACTTCAACCTGGGTGTCTTGGCAACATACTAAAACTCCAAGCTAAAATAAGTAAATGCATCAACAATAGTAAATTCCTCTTCATTAAGAGTGATCCCATGACGAAACGCGGCGCTCTTCGTTGTATCTTGGCCAACCTTCTACTAATCCTTGTTGGCAACGGTCCCCGAATGATGAATGGTACTAAAAAATCGGCTGAAGGACTGTTTTGCTGGGCCGTTTCTGTCACGGATGAGTTACATTTTCTTAAGATTCTCCTAGTCAACCACACTCTTCCATCGGCTTGTCGTACTGTTTGTTTCACGGGGTCATTACTTTAGGTCGCTCCAGATGGCTACTCCTAGATATTTTGCGTTCTGTTTCCAGTGATTTCTCACCTATAGTGTAACCCAACAGTAGCGAATCCCTTTGCGTGTTTATGCTAAATATGATACACTTGTTTACGTTCAGGGTCAACGACCAGCCCGCGTACCAACCGTTGCTCATCTACAGGTCTTGCTGCCCTTCAGTGCAATTTTGTGGCACTGCAACCTTCCAATAGACAACTACCTGATCCGCGAATAACCTCGCTGGGGCTACACCGTTATTCATCACATCATTAATATAAACTGTAAATAGTAATGACCATATAACACGCCCTTGGAGTAATCCCAAAATTACCTTCTGTCGATCTTATTCTGTTACAAACGACATTTTGGGTCCTGTCGGCAAAGAAATACTTTATCCAGTGGCAAATATTGTCCGATATTCGGTAAACTCATACTTTATCCATTAAACGGCAGTGCAGAACTATGGTGAATACCTTTCAGAAATCGAGGAAAACGATATCAGCCTGAGTGCCTTTGTCTATGGCGTTCTGTATCTCAATGACGAACAGAGTGAATGGACTTTCACATGATCTTTGTTTCCGGGTACATGTAGATTTTTATAGAGGAGTTAGTCTTTCGCCAAGAACCTGACAATGCGTGAGCACAAAACTTGTAAATAATTATGCAACAGATTGACGTCAGCAGTATAGCCCTACAATTATTCACGTCGCCACGACGGATTTTCTTGAAAATAAGATTGACCTGTTCTTTTTTCTGATCGTTAGATACCCTTCGTTGCTCCAGTGACCTACGATAAAGTACTGCTTGAAGGATAGCAAGTTCTTTCACATAATGTTTGTAGATCCTCACAGGTATCTCGTATGGTGAACTCTCCACTGTTGAGCACATTTGTTGATTTATGAATAGAGAGCTGTGGTTAGAAAGGAATGTTCGTCTTGTAACTGAGATGAACAGTATACAGTTGGAACTTCAATTCATAGCACCCGCTGTAAGTGGCTGTCGGTGCTCTCAACGTGTGCTTCACAACGGCACATGAAATGTGATGACACACTCCAAAATATTTTTTCTGTTGTTCAAACAGATAGGCGGCTAAGACATTAATAACCGTATCGTTGTGTCTGTGTTTCCATCAAAGAAATCATTGAACACCACAGAGAAAATCCAAAGGATTTAGATCTAACGATTGTGTTTATCATGGCACGAGATCTACCAGTTCTGTCCAACGAAGACGGTATCTCTCTTCAAGTGATCACGGGGGTTACTATTAAATCCAGATCATGGACCATCGTGTTGTAATCATATCCTCTAGTTCACAGAAAAAAAGTACAGTCTCAAACAGCTATGGCAGCAAATCTCTAATGAACTCTACCTAATGAGCACCATTCAAAGGAGGTCGTAGGAGATCAGGTTCTACTAACTGGTTTTAAACGTTTTCTTGGCACTATTCATTAATGGCGAACTTTCGGGTGTTCTGACAAGTTGTTGTTTCCATTTCACGAACAATATTTCGACAACCGGCCCAGTTGTTTGTACCTGCTGCCTGCACTCCCACCACACTGTGAACTAGTGTAGTCTCGCGCCACTATTTATAGCTAAGTTCGATTCCCAACGACCATTACGCCATTCGTGCTCTTTTGTTCTTCAGACCTAGTGACTTGCATACCGCATTGAATAACATCACTCCAAATGTGGCTACTGAGGAAACTCCAAACTTGATTGAAACAGTTACTACACCTGAAGGCTGCAAACCGCAAGAAGTTCGTGTGCAATTTGACGATTTCTTGGCAAGAAATCTTTTCCCACACGATTCACTACCGTCTCCCCAAACTCTGCTGTGAATACAGTTATTTTTTGAGAACCTCTCTGAGTTTTGAAGCGACACATTTCCTTCCTTGTTTGTACCCATTTCATTAGGTTAGGGTGATACCTCTTGCAACATGATTCTCTGAATATTTGATGGGATTGCCAATGACTATATGTCGCTCCACCCCACACTAAATGCATGTTTGTAAGTTCCTGTAATTCAGAGTCACCATCTTTGATAACTAGTCATGAAATGTTAACTCTGCCATGGAGACATCACATAAAAATGGGTACCTCTTTGTAGGACAGCAGCAGTAACGCTGATGTGCTAGGCAGTTGTTCGATAACAGACGAAAGCAGTTTTCAGACAAGAACCTTACACGACTTGCGTATTCAAGAAATAGTAACACTTCAAATGTTTATCTCCGACTACAATCTATTCAATATTCTCTACTGTCGATAGAAGTTTAAGCCTACTGGTTGAGACACCACGTATTCCAATAAACTCATGCACGGCAAAGATAATCATGTTTTCTGCCAGGTCATACCATTACAGATGTCGCCTGTAGTAGTTTTATCTACGATGACATTGGCCCATAGTTCAAGTTTCCATTTGTACTCAGCGCACTGGGAAATTCAGAAACCTATAATGGCAGATTGTGGGAAATTTAAAAATTTGTTTAAAATACAAAACTGCAAGACGAAGGACAGTGGAAATTAAAAAAGTACGCAAGATGGTGCTGGTAGAAAATTTACAAATTGTCGAGAAAATTTAAAAAATCCAGGATGGCAGAACTGACCCTGTTGTGCTAGTTGAAAATCTAGAGTCCGTCTCTCCAGCCAATGACAGCATAGTATTAAAATGGAGCAGTAAATCAGAATAAAGTTTTAATAAACGAAAAAATAACATAAAAATTGTTCTTTCTACCCCACTTCTCCAATCAATCACAGCGAAGTATTAAAATAAGGTGTAAAAGTTGCAAGTTAGAAAATATCTATATAGAATTATTTAATCAGTGTAATACAGGGCTTGCATGCGAGGTCTGGGGGTAGCGTCTTCGAGAAATAAGCAGAAAGTGTTCGCTCCTAGTCTCGAATGACGCCTTTGCTTACATTTTCAATAAAAATAATCGGCAATGTCAGCCGAAGACTTCCGGCGTAAGAGGTCACCCTCATTCCACCAACAAGAACAGAAGAGCGGACATAGCTTCAGGGCACTCTCTTGAACTTTGGGTGGGAAATTTATCCTAAAAGCAGGACGCAGAACGCAATGAAAAACACAGACACATAATTTATAACCACAGGACACGTGGCCTGTCACTGAAAATGAGTCATTATGATCTGCCAAATGGAAAAAGATTCCGGACTAGTCTCCATTCAGATCTCTGAGATGGGACTGCCAAGGGAGAGGTGACCATGAGTAAAAGATCGAATAACCAATGAAAGGATAACGTTCTACGAGTTGGAGTGTGGAATGTCAGAAGTTTGAACGTGGTAGGGAAATTAGAAAATCTGAAAGGGGGAATGCTATGGTTCAATCCAGATGTAGTGGCGGTCACTGAACCGAAACGGAAAGAGGACTGGATTTCTGATGAGATGAGTACAGGGTAATATCAACAGTAGCAGGAAACGATATAATGGGAGTAGGATTTATTATGAGTAGGAAGGTAGGACAGAGAGTGAGTTACTGTGAACAGTTTAGTGATAATGTTGTTCTCATCAGAATCGACAGCGAACCAACACCGACAACAATACTTCAGGTATACATGCAGACGTTGCGAACAGAATATGAAGAGACAGACAATGTTTTTGAGGATATTGGGTGGGTAATTTAGTATGTAAAGGGGGATGAAAACGTAATAGTCAGGGGGGACTGGAATGCTGTTTTAGGGGAAGAATCAGGAGACAGGGTTATGAGAGAAGAGAAAGACTAATTGAGTTCTATAATAAACTTCATCTGATAGTACTGAATACTCAGCGCAAGAATCACAAGAGGAGGGGGTATACTTGGAAAAGGCAGGGAGGTACACGAAGATTTCAGTTAGATTATGTCTAGGTCAGACAGAGATTCCGAAATCACTTACTGGATTGTAAGGCATACCCAAGAGAAGATACAAATTCAGATCACGAATTTGTAATGATGGAGAGTAGTCTGAAGCTTAAGAGACTAGTCATAAAAAACCAATTTGCAAAGAAGTGGGATGTAGAAATATTAAGAAATCAAGAGATACACTTCAAGTTCTCTGAGAGTATACATACTGCAGTAATGAATATTTCAGCACCGGTTCAGCTGGAGAGTAATGGGCATTTCTAAAAAGGGTGAGCATAGAAGTTGGAAAGAAAAATATAGGTACAAGGAAGGTAACTGTGAGGACCCCATGGGTAACAGAAGAAATACTTCAGCTGATCGATGAAAGAAGAAAGTAGAAAAATTCCAGGAAACTCAGAAGAAATACAGAGAGACAGGTCACCTACAACTGAATAAATAGGAGGTGGATGGAAGCTGAAGCTGAAGCGAAATAGCTGCATGAAAAATATGAAGAAACCGAAGAACTGATTGTTGGAAGGACCGACTTAGCATGCAGGTAAATCAGCCAACCTTTGGTGAAATTAAAAGCGAGGACGGTAACATTTAAGAATACAATGGGGTCGCACTGTTAAATGCAGAGGAGGGAGCAGAGTACATTGAATGCCTCTGTGAGGGGAGCACTCGCCTAATGTCGTGACAGAGGAAGAGGTTTAAGTTGTTCTAAGTTCTAGGGGACTGATGACCTTAGACGTTAAGTCCCATAGTGCTCAGAGCCATTTGAACCATTTTGAAGAAACAAGACTCGATGGGGAAGAGAGAGGGGATTCAGTATTAGAGCAAAATTTAAGTCTTTGGAGGACTTCAGATAAAATAAAACAGAAGGGATAGATAACACTCCATCGGAATTTCTAAAATGGAAAAGAAAATTAAGGATCTGGTAGATGACGGTCAATTTGTCTTTAGAGAAGGTAAAGGCACTAGAGAGGCAGTTCTGACGTAGCGGTTGATAACGGTAGCAAGACTGAAGGAAAATCAAGACACATTAGTAGGACTTGTCGACCTGGATAGAGCGCTCGACAGTGTCAGACGGCGCAAGATGCTTGAAATTCTGAGATAAACAGTGGCAGAGAAAGATAGGTAAAATACAATATGTGCAAGAACAGAGAGGGAACAATAGAAGTCGAAGATGAAGAACGAAGTGTTCGGATTAAAAAGAGTGAACGATAGGGATGCAGTCTTTCACCCCTGCTATTCAATATACAAATCGAAGAAGCAATGACGGAAATAAAAAAAAAAATTCAAGTGCCGGATTAAGAAGACATGTCAGAAGAATATAAATGATAAGATTCACTGATGACATTGCTATCTTCATTGAAAGTGAAGAATAATTACAGAATTTGTCGAATGGAATGAACAGTCAAATGTATACAGAATATAGATTGACAGTAAATCGAAGAAAGATGGAAGTAATGAGAAGTAGCGGGAATGAGAACTGTGCGAAACTTAACATAATAAATGGGGACCACATAGTAGTCAAAGAGTTCTGCTATCTAGACGATAAAATAACACATGTCGGACGGAGGACATAAAAAGCAGACAGGCACTGGCCAAAAGGCTTTCATGGCCAAGAGAAGAATTTGATGAAGAAATTTCTGAGAATGTGTGTTTGTAGCACAGCACTATATGGTAGTGAAATCATTTGTGGTGTGGCGCTTCAGAAGAATGTTGAAAATTGGGTGGACTGATGAGGTGAGGAATCAGACGGTTCTCCGTAGATTCGACGAGGAAAGGAATATATGCAGAACACTGACAAGAAGAAGGGACAGGATGGCAGAACACTTGAAAAGATATCACAGATGAAAATTTTCGCACAAGAGTGGAGTTTGTGGTGGCCACGTCAAACCAGTTAGAAGACTGATGACGCAAAAAAAAGGGAGGGGGGAGATAAAGTGATGTGTAAAAATGACGCCAAGTTGCTTTATTTACATGAAAATCGAGTGTAATACTCTGGAAACGGCCGAGGTTTCAGCGCTCGATTAGAGAGAGTGATAGCAATATGTCTAACAGATTCGCCAGCTGCGGCCTTGTATATTTCGTGCCCGCTCATCGTTCCTCTGCAGACGTTTGAACCAGGACCGTCACCTGAGCTATACATCGAGTAAAGCATACAGTATTGCTGCTCCTGCTTTTGAGAGAGAATAGAATCACAATGTTGACACTTTTTCTCAGTTGCACCAACGTAGTATAACTTCCGTGTAGAATAACTGCATCAACATCTATTCAGCATTAGGTAATTTCAGATTGCGTTATTCATGTTTTGAGCCAGAGTAAACAGATTAATCAGACAAATCTTAGTCTTCGCCAACCAGTCCTCTCGAGTGGAATTCAAAATGTTCAAATCTGTGTGAAATCTTATGGGACTTAACTACTAAGGTCATCAGTCCCCAAGATCAGCCGCACAGTCCATGACTGCAGCGCCCAAGACCGCTAGGCTAATCCCGCGCGGCTGAAGTGGAATGTTAACTATTTGTTGCGTCTATTTTTGCTGCCAACTGTTCATGATTTATTTCTCATCTCGCATAACTTTTACAGTTTTCCTTTTTTACGATCAATAAACTTATGTAATGATTTCTTTTATAAAAGAGCAATCCCATGTTGATATATTAATCACCCATCAGTAACTGATAACATGTCAGGGCCACCAATTCATTATTTAGATTCTGTTAAAAATGGTAACCTCGAATGCAGGCTAACAACAACAACCACTGTGAAACGGCAAAATCAATTTAGCAGGTGAATGGGATAGATAAACAAGTGGAAGGATCACTAGTTAAAGTGACTGCTGTCAGGGCGTAAACTCATAGTCGCCTGTAGCTTTTCAGATCATACTGCAAGACTGATGTAGTCATGTAACTACATTCAGCCTGTTCGGTTCAATTTCGAAAAATTTTTCTTGAAAAACAACGCTCCTACGAAAATTTAGATCAGCAGTTAATGCAGCTGCATCAACTCTGCCTTCCCAGGAAATTGCTAGTCTTCTTCGACAAGCTTTTCACATTTTGTGACACAAAATTACTCATCACTTTGAAAAAGTTCCTCTCGAAATAATTACCTGCCCTGATGTGTTCTCTGTATTAATCTCAATTTTTGGTTTTATCCAGGGAGCTTACCTAAACGATAAAATTTGATGAATGTTTTTTAAAACTCTTATGTTGTAAACATTATTTTCTATTTCCACAGTGAATAAAGTAGTTTTTGTTGTTATATTGAAACGTCCTCTTATAAATACACGACTGTGCTTAAACTGACACACAATATTTTTAGCGCAACGCAATCTGACTTTCAATAATCCCTACAAAAGAATGGCCCTGGCTAACATTAACCTATACCTTTCCCAAATCACTTACCTCCCAAAAATCTACGTTACTCGAACTACTGCAATACAGCGAGCTCCACTACTGCCAGCTAAATAAAAGATTCAAACTACTGAATGCACTAACTACTGATAGGCATAGTTAGCAAATGAAAGATTTTGATAGAGAACAAACAACGTATTTACCTTAATAGTGTTCAAAAGTCATAATATATATAGCAGTTCATGACATCCATTCTTACAAATTTACTGTCTCTGATGGACACACGTCCAGATCATCCACTCTCAAAAATCCGCCATCTCACTTCCCCACATCCACCACTGCTGGCGGCTCACCTCCAACTGCGCAACGCTATGCGCTGTTAACAGCCAACTGCCCAACACTACAATAGCCAACAACAATGCAAACCAGCCACAGACTGCACACAGCACAGCCAGTGATTTTCATACAGAGCGCTACGTGGCGTTACCAATATAAAAACCTAAACAGCCTACTTACAATATAAGGTGGAAAATATTTAGGTAACGGCGGCATTTTTTCCAGACACAAGAGCAAACGCGAATACAAATCGTTAATGCTTGTGGGTTGTTCATGATTAATAGCTAAAGTGTACCCTATGTGGAAATTGTATGGTACGTTTTTCAACACAAAAATTTCGACGCTCTCTGGAGAACACCATTCGAAATTGAACACCAAAAGGTACTGCCACATTGGCCAGTTGTATAGGCTATTCACATCAAGATGTAAGGTTCGTCAATTTTAACATCTTTATCAGAGACCAATCTGTTGTTGGCAACAACATGCCTGCAAGAAAAGTGAACAATACGCCTCTAATGTTTTTATGCGGTTATGAGTTGTAATTCAGCTTCAATAATTTTCAGCAAAGCATCCTACTAAATGCCAGGGGAAGAAACGTTAAGTGCAGGATCCAGCTCATCTGACTTAAATAAAGATCTCGACAGTTTTCGAACACGCCGAAGAGGAGCAGAACGTCAATTTTCAAATGAAAATCAGAATATTCTCTAAGTGTTTTAAAGCCGAAGACATTTGTAGACTGGTAACTCTTTGAAGACAAATCATCGAGTAAAACTGAAGTGATATCAGGTGTTCCCCAGTGAAGCGTCCTGGGACCTCTGCTGTTCCTGATCTGTATAAATGACCTGGGTGACAATCTCAGCGGTTCTCTTAGGTTGTTCGCGGATGATGCTGTAATTTACTGTCTAGTAAAATCATCCGAAGACCAGTATCAGTTGCAAAGCGATTTAGAAAACATTGCTGTAGGGTGTGGCAGGTGGCAGTTGACGCTAAATAACGAAAAGTGTGAGGTGATCCACATGAATTCCAAAAGAAATCCGTTGGAATTCGATTACTCGAGAAATAGTGCAGTTATTAAGGCTGTCAATTCAGCTAAGTACCTTGGTGTTAAAATTACAAACAATTGAAGTTGGAAAGACCACATAGATAATATTGTGGGGAAGGTGAGCCTAAGGCTGCGTTTCATTGGCAGGACACTTAGAAGATGCAACGAGTCCACTAAAAAGACAGCTTACACTATACTCGTTCGTCCTCTGAATATTGCTGCGCGGTGTGGGATCCTTACCAGGTGGGATTGACGGAGGATATCGAAAGGGTGCTAAAAAGGGGAGCTCGTTTTGTATTATCACGTAATAGGGGAGAGAGTGTGGCGGATATGAAACGCGAGTTGGGATGGAAGTCATTAAAGCAAAGACTTTTTTCGTCGCGGCCAGATCTATTTACGAAATTTCAGTCACCAACTTTCTCTTCCGAATACGAAAATATTTTGTTGAGCCCAACCTACATAGGTAGGAATGATCATCAAAATAAAATAAGAGAAATCAGAGCTGGAGCAGAAAGGTTTAGGTGTTCGTTTTTCCCTCGCGATGTTCGGGAGTGGAATGGTAGAGAGATAGTATGATTGTGGTTCGATGAACCCTCTGCCCAGCACTTAAATGTGAATTGCAGAGTAATCATATAGATGTAGATGTAAATGCTCGGCTTTTTTTTACCATTTCGCCTATCAATAAACATCCAAACTTTTCGATTGACGATATGCAATCTTCCAGTAAAATAGATTCGTTGCTTACACATTCATATGAAAAAATTAGTCTCTTGATTAACTAAATTAAACGCTCGATCTTCGGGAAAATATGTTCTTATTTTCTTCAGTTTATCTGATTTTACATATGACCTGCAGTTCTCAAGGGAACATGATAAAATAAGAAGAGATTCGATGAATCCGAAATTTATAAGACCGCTCTTAGTGCAACGCAGCAATACTTTTCGTACAAGATTTATATTTTTCCATATCTGATGACAAGAGAAATAGGACCAAGATTTAGTTTAATTTCTCCATTGACATCTATTGTCTTTTGCTGTATATGAAGAACACTGTGCAGTGAGGCCTGTAATTCGCACTGCAAAGTGGGACGTGTTGCGTCTCGACACCTAAAGGTGAAATGACAGTGGCCTCTGTGTTTTACATTACATCTCTCAAATAGTTCCTTGCAAATGAGGCAGATCTCTGCTAAGAAAAATGCTGATTTTTCTGCAGGGCATATTTCAGTCTCTGGAAAAACGAGTGATTCACTTAGCGTGTGTATCGATCTGTTCAGTAAACCATTTCATGCAATAGCTGCCTCTCTACGGTTTAAACGCGGAATACTCCTGTTCATAACAACAGAATATGAAGTAGGCAATAATGAATGAGTTATGCAAATGTATCCGATTGGAATACAAACCAGAGTCAGTGCTACGACTGCAACTAGCAACTGGTTCCAATATACATTCCGTGTGAGCGTAAATCCCAAATTGCATTTTCAATATGTTTGCGAACTTCATAATTTGGAAAGGTGTACATATCACGAGAAACGCTTATGGAAGGTGTGTAAATCATGAGAAATATCTGTTTGTTTGGTATGTTTGCCACTATATGCACCTTTGCATGCCTAAAGACATGAGTGATACGAATTCTTTGCTTACAAGACCTTGTATTACCACAGTTTAACATAAAAGTCGCGATATCCCGTATCTTTTTTGTTACCAACTGCAATTAAGCGCGAGGAGCGCCCAGGAAGTTATTCTGCTGACTTCGGCGAGATGTTGTGAAAGCAAAAGTTAATCGTAATTGTTTATACTGGTCTGAAGAATGGTTTTTACAAACGGGAGCGGCTACCAATAGATTGGAGCAGCAACAAGAAGAAGGCAACACTTTTTTTATAAGTTTCGTAACGACCCTAGGCTTTATGAACCGCTACATTACATTTTCTCATAACCCATAGTTATTTACTGAACGTCGTCGTGTTCTTTAAGACAAAAAATGGCAGTAATAAACAGAAGACCTGATCTTTTGCTGGTTTTCTACGTTATACTACCAGTTAAACCAGTGAATGTGGAACACTGGAAACATGTATGAAACGCAATGCCTAAGTTATTTAACGTAACAGAAAAACTGCCACTACTGTAGCTGAAAGATAAACCACACAGACGTGATAGTAAAAGGGCAAAAGCTATAAAACTCTTTCCAAACACAGAAGAGGCAGTTCCACAACTTATTGTTGTTGCATCTCAGCCACAAATGAGAAGAACCTTCCACATATTTGCTTTTGAAGCAAGAGTAATTACATTTACAAAATTTTTATGTGTTATAAAGTCCACTGAAGTGTAAGGGTGAACGAAATATTAGGATCCCTACTAAGTTCTTATGTGCCAAGAAAAGTGCCTGTCGTAATAAGAATAAACAAAACAAATATATTCTTCTAATGCATAAAATATGTGTTTGTGTTCTCTTGTTTTCAGCTGAGTAAACTGCAATTATACACATATTAGAAAGCATTTCTTCATTAAATTACAGTTTTCGACACTGAATCACCGAGAGTCGGATGTGTTTACACGTATTTGATCAGTCATGACTCTCGATAATTTAGTAACGCTTGGAATGCACGGGTGTAATAATTGTTTCGCTAATTAAATAGAAAAATTAATTGTACGGCTGTCTTATCTCCGCTTAGAGCGCTAGTGTCGCGCCAACTTGTCAGATGGTGACCATTCCTCAGCGGTAGCTGTCGCGATTGCATATGTTAGATTGTGGAGCAGAGCTCGGATGAGCGAGTGACTTTCAGAGAGAGAAAGAGTGGGAGAGTAGTGTGTCGCTGAGTGAGGAGCTTGGATGGCGGACGTGCTGTACAGAGAATGAATTTTATTTAGGATGCTCCCTGATGTGGGATTGAGGATAAAGGATGATTTTCGGAAAGACTTTATAGTGAGACGACACTTTTCAAAACAGCTGAGTAATTGTAGGATGGGTTATAAGTCATGTGTTCAGTATTGTGATTATCGTCCTCCCTCCAGTGTTAGTTAAAAGTTTTTTTATTAGAAAAGCAAGAAATAAATTTTAGGGTAATTTAAATATTGCGTCCAAAAGTTTTTTTTTGTTTTTTTTTGTATGTGATGAAGCTGAGGAAAAATTATAGTTCATGTTAGTATGAGTCACTTCTATGTTAATAAAAGTATTTTTAAACTAGTTTCAAAATAACCTTTACTCATCTGGAAGCATTTCACTGAGGCTTATCATTACACTATAAAATGAAACGTAAATCTGGTCAAAATTGCACTGTGGCGTCTTGCACTACTACGTGGACAGCGAACTGCATTTTAAAAAGGATAACGAAGTTTAATTCACAAAATCAGCTTACAATAAAACAAGATAAGACATGTGGCCGAGCAGTGATTTATTTCAAATGCATGCAGTTCGCCACTTCATATTTTCTCAGTATTTGGACAGAGTGGAGTAGATGCGTTTTCTAACACGGCATACTTTCGAAACGCTTCAGCTGACCATTGTGTGTGATTGTTTCGTGATAAAGCCATTCTGTGTGATACTGATAACAATTCTTTATATTGAGTCTTATTTACAAATACTAACATACAATTTAGATCAATTAGCAGCAAACACATTAAAAGTAATATACATAGTTAAGGTTCATGTACAAAAGAAGGGTAGCAAAGGAGATTCCAGATAAGAGTGGATGGGCGACACTCTATTCGGAATTCATAGTACTTCTTTTTATATTACTGGTGAGAAATATTGTTTAATAGATTTTACAGTTAACATCAAAAGCTTTTAAAAGAGTCACTTTAATAAACTCGTTTTTGCCACTAGGAAATACAGCTGACCAGTTTTAATTGTGCACAGTCAACTAAAAGTGCATCGAACTTACCTGGGAACCCAAATACCATTGGAACCTGATGATCAGTAATATTATTTCATGCAAGAGTTGACAAGTCTTTTTGTAATAGAAATGACGTATATCTGTACTAGCAGCCTGCAACTTTGATACATTTACATGTTTCTCACAACCGCATTTTGTAATATGCAGTGGTACAACTCGGAATTCTTTGCAATCTATTTATAGTCAGAATATTGGATGCCAGAGATATTTACAGAGGTGTCTTGTTTATATTTTCCGAAAATGAAAACACGTTACTGCTCTGCAGGAAACGGAATTTTGGCAAAGTTTTTGTTTGTTTGCATATGGAAGATATTTAGACACACAGTCTTCATGCTTGTTTATAGCATACAATCCAGTTAAAATTGACCACTTAAAATAGGCATTGTCATGTGACTCAACGTTTCTTAGTGCATCTTTATTTGCCACCACTTTGATCAGTTTCATGGATACTCCCACATAAAACTGCTTATTTTTATGTACAGTCGTGCTCAAAAGTATCCGAACGACCTGAATTGCATTTTGCGTGAATCGCATTCAACCCGCATAACGCAGATGTCTAGCAGGTCATCTAATCGCTCCTTGGTATAGTCGTTTGACTATTGAAAATGAACAAGTCACCACTAGAAAACACTGCTCTGTATCGCAATACTTAAGCTGTAAAATAATACCACGATACTACAAATATTAGGAAACACCTTATCACAGATAAGACGTTATTCACGAGCTGCTAGTTGAGAATATGTATGAACTTCAAATGGCACGACGAACCGTCTCGTTCTTCATATGGATTCAAACCCAGGTCATGCAGACCAAGATTTCGTGACTGACGGAAACTAACAGTCATTCTTGACTAGGCATACAGAGAGTGATATACCTCAATTTTAGACAGTATCAGTTAGCAAATATCAACTTTAAATTACATAACGTAAACGTTTTTAACGGACGCGAATTCCTACCTAGCATCTATTGTCCCTGTTAACGAACTATGAGAGATGTTAAATATTGCTTTTTCACAAGTAACTTACTTGAAATGCCGTGAGGTAAAGCAGTACTTAATCGGATTGATATTGAAGCACAATCAACTGACATTTCGGATTTTCTCGTCAATATCTAGACGTTTTAACTGGAATGACGAGACGAAACATTAATTTTTTCCTTCCCAGGACACCAACACGGCACTATCACTGTTATATTCAAGAGAAAACGAACGTTAAATATGGGTTTGTTACACCAGCAGCGACATGTGAGCATGTTTGAACTAGAAATAACATGACGAAGAGTTCAGTGCTGACTGGGAATCGAACCCCACACTTATCGTTCTTGACTGTACACAAAGAGACGTCAGCTACCGAATTTTTCTCCACCAGCAGCTCGGAATAACATCCATGAACTTACAGTGATCTCGTAAATAGTTCTGTGTCTCACTGGGAGTCAAAAACGTCAGATATCGTTAGTGCTGACAACGAATGAAAATGCATTAAAAGTCAAAATTATTATCCAACAGCAGATAGGTGTTCTCATGCTAGAGCTTGATAATACATAATTAAAACGTTAGTGCCAGGCCAGGATTCTAACCTATTCAAGCACAATATGTGGAAATGTTGAGGAATCTGCAGTTTGGAAGAAACAACAAATTGTAGTTGAGCTGTATTGTCACGAAGGGATCAAATTCCGCGTTAAGGGCGGTCTCAGTTGCATTCCCAGTTCAGAACCAATTTTATCGACAAACAGAAGCTCAAATAAAAGATGGAATAAGTGTCCTGTGACCCGACATAGCGTTTGTTTCGTCGCTAGAAATAAATAACTAGTATAAGAAAGGTTACTGGTGATAGTTTCTTTATGTCACCACTCCTGAGTTTATTGTTGTTCAACCTAACGTCTGGTTGGAAGAGAAGGAATATCATGTTTAATGTGAATTTCAGACCGCAATGCCATTCTAGCTTCTTCGCTTAGTGTAGCCAGAAGCGAATAGAATCTGTCTCTCCCTATGAAAAATCATCGGCAGAAGTTGGAATCGGACCTAGACCGTCAGTATATGAACATATCATTAATCCAACTGACCACCAAATCCTTTTCTATGTGACTCATTTTTCTACCATAACACCGTTGTGGCACACTCGATGAGAATTCTGACACACAGGCTCCTTGTAGTGGTTTGCAGCATGTTCAGTAAATCATTTACTTGGTTGACCGAATCGCCATGAACTAGCTGCCTCGGCTAACCATTGCATATATTCGACTCTATTTTGCAATCACCGAAATTAAATAACATAACTGACACCTACACAGAACTGCCAAAGTTTAGGATGCAGAAATGTAAATAGGAAGTGTTCCTTTCCAGTTGAGCTACTCTAATGGGCTATCTGTTTGCTGAAACCGTTGTGCAGTGCAAAAGAAAAGCTGTAACTGTCTCTCTCAGAAGTCTAGATGCAGCCATATACATTATCTGACAGCACTGTGAAATGCGGAAGTTCTGGAGGCACTGTTGTTGACTTCTGGACATGCTGTAGCTACGTGACAGCTAGTAGCGTAGCGGTGAGCGTTGAGCAGTGTAGCTAAGACGTTGCAAGTTCTGTTACATTCACTGCTATATTTTTTAAAACGCAATTCTGCTGTCTGCTGATGTTATCAGTTTAATGGAACTTTGAACATAATCCCTTCACTTCTCAATCCAAAATAGTCGCATGTGGAAAAGGACTAACGTCTTTGACATTTTGTTCTTTTGAGGTTTAATAGACGGCCAGGCAGCAGATACATCTAATGGTAGTGACATTTTATTCTTCTTCAAACCTTGTTTATGAGATTTGGCTCAGAACAAGTTTTCTACATGCATCTAATCAATAAACTGCATGTGCATTGTGAGTCTGTTACAGATAACATAAGAGAATTCGCATTTATCGTTAATGATTAATTTCTCTCTCATGTTTAGTATTGTTTTAACAGCACTAAAAGAAACCTTATGAAAATTGTGCACTGTATTATAAGAAATGAAATAAAACTACCCACGATAACCTTACCATGAAAGTCTGTTTTAATAAAACTAGGTATCTGTACACGTGCATGGTTCTATAGGCACGAATTAGTAAAATACTACTCACTTACATTTCGGTTGGGTCTGTGGTTAATTCGTATGCTGTGTCTTACTTAACAGGTAGGCAAATATGGCATTTCATAAATAAAGTTATGTATTCCTAGAAACCCAAAATTTGCTAGTCAGCATGCGGAAAGAGGCGTTATCTGTTGAGCAGCAGCCGGGTTCGGTGGGTGAACGGTTCTAGGAGCTTCAGTTCTGAACCGCGTGATTGCTACAGTCGCAGGTTCTAATCCTGCCGCGGGCATGGATGTGTGGGATGTCCTTAGGTTAGTTAGGTTTACGTAGTTCTAAGTTGTAGGGGACTGATGACCTCAGATGTTAAGTCCCATAGGGCTCAGAGCCATTTGAACCATTTGTTGTGCAGCATTATAAGTTTTTCACCACCACTATGATCTGAAAGTATTTTCTTGCGATTTGCCTATCGATGTTTGATCTGACTGCCTGTAGCTCTTTTACAATAGGGATAAAAACTTCACAGTCAGCGAGACTGGAACAGCGAACCATAACAAATGTTGATCAGCACGTTACCACACAGCTAGCGAAGAGGTATGTGTTATACATTCCTCTTATAAGGCCAATAGTAGCTAGAACTCGTAAACCGCTATCTAAAGGACGAGATTAGTTGCGATTTCCACGTGCAACGTCTTTCCTGGGCTGAAAACGGTAAATTTACAATCTTCTGTTACACCTCAAGAAATAATAACAGATTATTCAATGGAAATGACAGGAAAAATCAGGTGAAGTTTGAGGCTTGATTCTGTGCACACCAGGAAGTAACACGTCGATCACAGAGTTGCCAAACATACCTTGCCTTGTAGCCAAATCTCACAGTACCAGCAGGAAGAAGACGAACCGATCTGATCCTACAGCGGACTGGGAAGTGACCATAGTTGGCGTCTCAAAGACGCGGCTGCTACGGCCTGGAATACGTAATGCGTCTGTTTCGCATTTCAGTAACGAGGTTTAGGCGCTGGAGCGCAGTTAGTAATAATACTCAGAACTGGCTGCAAACTAAGCATCATAAATCAGTAACTCTCATAGTTGTTTTTATATTTCTTTCGTAACTGAACTCAAAATTAAGAAAATCATTCACGGACCTTTTCGTGCCTCACTGATAGTCGAGCACAACAAACAAATAAAAATAAAAAGAGAATGTGTGTGTGTGTGTGTGTGTGTGTGTGTGTGTGTGAGAGAGAGAGAGAGAGAGAGAGAGAGAGAGAGAGAGAGAGAGAGAAATAAAAAAAATGAGAGAGAGGGTAAAACATTGTTGTAAAGAAACTGAATACTGATATGTAAAGAAGAAATCTTACATTAAAATGACACGTTCCACATCATTACGAAATGTCTTATTCATGATCTATGGAACAAGTGTTGTGGTTGGCAGGAGAGCCAACCGTGTTCCTTAAAGGAGGCCGAAATGCACGCGTTTTAGCTTACGCAGGCTGGCGTGAGGTCTGGAACATGACAAGGGAATTAGTATTGAGAAAAACGGACGTAGCTGGTGGAATACTTAACTTTAATCCATTAATGGAGAACGTCGCTCTTTATGGTACATGATTCACAGCATCAATAGCAACAGATAATGGCGCCTTGCTAGGTCGTAGCAATTAACGCAGCTGAAGGCTATCGTCTCGGCAAATGAGAGCGTAGAAGTCAGTGAACCATCGCTAGCAAAGTCGGCTGTACAACTGGGGCGAGTGCTAGGAAGTCTCTCTAGACCTGCCGTGTGGCGGCGCTCGGTCTGCAACCGCTGATAGTGGCGACACGCGGGTGCGACGTATACTACCGGACCGCGGCCGATTTAAAGGCTACCACCTAGCAAGTGTGGTGTCTGGCGGTGACACCACAACAAGTATTAATGTAATCTAATCTAATCATATCATATTGCTGAGTAGCCTTGAAGAATCATGAATTACCGAAATTTTCCCCAATATCAGTAACCAAATCTAAACTTGAAAATAAAAGACGACAGTTTTTGTAATAAACCGGAACTCCTATCAAGACCCTTTCATCCCTGTTAACTAACCACGAAAGATGTCTGTTATACCTCCATTCAGAAGTAACAAAGTGTGTACGCATTTAAAGATGAAACGCATAATGTGAACTTCTGTGACGGAGATACGGACCCAACACGTAATCGGATTAATAACTAAGTAAAATCAAATGATACGTATCAGTTTTTTACCAGGTGCTAGGTGTTCGAATTTAAAATAAGGTTACAAATTTTTCTGCCTGAGCGACAACAGAACTGCACTCCAATCGTTCTTCTTTATCGTCCAGGAATATAGCTTAAGTATCATTTGCTTACTCACCAACAGTAAGATGTGTGGGTGTTTGACCAGAAATTATTGGCAACACATGAACAGACATTAAAAATGCACGTTAATTTTCACTAGGAGGCCGGTGTGCACGTGATAGGGCTTGAAATGAAATTATGAAGTACTTTGAAGAGAAAATCATGAACACGACGAATTTACTACGTGCATTACCTATCTGACGTAATAATGAGAGTGGTAACGTTTCAGGTATGTCATTTACTGCAATAAATGTGAGCTTACAAGCATTAAGGACAGTCTTATTTGTGATAAGGTGCTCCCTGATGTTTGTAGTATCGTGATATTACTTTATATCTTGAGTTATTGCGATACAGAGCAGTGTTTTCTAGTGGTGACTTTTTGGAACCATTTTCAGCAGTCAAACAACTGTACCAAGATGCGAGTAGAGGACCTGCTAGACAAATGCGATATGTGGGTTGTATGCGAATCAGGCGAAATGCAAACAAGGTCGTTCGGATACTTTTGAGCATGACTATACATTAACCTACAGCTATTTCCTTCAATACCCAACCGGAATCTCTTTCTTGAAAATCCCAAGTTCCCTTAACAGCTTATCAATGACGTTAGTAGGGTTTTGCGTTTCTTTGTATTGAAGTACATCTGTTTCTCCTTGTCTGAAAGGGCAAGAGAAACTTGCGTACTAGCGTTACGTTAATTTTAGGTGACTGGTTTGGTTAGATCGACAACCTATGCTCTCAAAAATGTGAAAACAAGCATTCAAGAAATGTCTAGGTTTGGCTGTTTAAATCCAATCCACGTTCGATTTCTAAATGCACGCCCTACAGCAAGCTATTTGGTATCAGCTGATTTTACGCACTCAAGTCACGCATTGCATTGTTGTTGTTGTGGTTGTGGTCTTCAGTCCAGAGACTGGTTTGATGCAGCTCTCCATGCAACTCTATCCTGTACAAGCTTCTTCATCTCCCAGCACGTACTGCAACCTACATCCTTCTGAATCTGTGTAGTGTATTCATCTCTTGGTCTCCCTCTACGATTTTTACCCCCCGTGCTGCCCTCCAATACTAAATTGGTGATCCTTTGATGCCTCAGAATATGTCCTGCCAACCGATCCCTTCTTCTGGTCAAGTTGTGCCACAAATTTCTCTTCTCTCCAATTCTATTCAATACCTCCCCATTAGTTATGTGATCTACCCATCTAATCTTCAGCATTCTTTTGTAGCACCACATTTCGAAAACTTCCATTTTCTTTCTGTCTAAACTATTTATCGTCCACGTTTCACTTCCATACACGGCTACACTCCATACAAATACTTTCAGAAACGACTACCTGACACTTAAATCTATACTCGATGTTATCAAATTTGTCTTCTGCAGAAACGCTTTCCTTGCCATTGCCAGCCTACATTTTATATCCTCTCTACTTCGACCATCATCAGTTATCTTGCTCCCCAAATAACCAAACTCATTTACTACTTTAAGCGTCTCATTTCCTAATCTAATTCCCACAGCATCACCTATTTTAATTCGGCTACATTCCTTTATCTTCGTTTTGCTTTTGTTGATGTTCATCTGATATCCTCCTTTCAGGAGACTGATAGGCAGATTGAATAACATCGTGGATAGGCTACAACCCTGTCTCACCCCCTTCCCAACCACTGCTTCCCTTTCATGCCCCTCGACTACTATAACTGCCATCTGGTTTCTGTACAAATTGTGAACAGCATTTCGGTCCCTTTATTTTACCCCTGCCACCTTCAGAATTTGAAAGAGAGTATTCCAGTAACATTGTCAAAAGCGTTCTCTAAGTCTACAAATGATAGAAACGTAGGTTTGCTCTTTCCTTAATCTATTTTCTAAGATAAGTCGTAGGGTCAGTATCGCCTCACGTGTTCCAACATTTCTAGGGAATCAGAACTGATCTTCTCCGAGGTCGGCTTCTACCAGTTTTTCCATTCGTCTGTAAAGAATTAGTGTTAGTATTTTGCAGCCGTGGCTTATTAAACTGATAGTTCGGTCATTTTCACATCTGTCAACACCTGCTTTCTTTGGGATGGGAATTATTATATTCTTCTTAAAGTCTGAGATTATTTACCTGTCTCATACGTCTTGCTTACTAGATGGTAGAGCTTTGTTTGGCCTGGCTCTCCCAAGGCTGTCCGTAGTTCTAATGGAATGTTGTCTACTCCCGGGGCCTTGTTTCGACTTAGGTCTTTCAGTGCTCTGTCAAACTCTTCACACTGTATCATTCTCCTACTTCATCTTCATCTACATTCTCTTCCATTTCTATAATATTATCCTCAAGAACGTCGCCCTTGTATAGACCCTCTATATACTCCTTCCACCTTTGTGCCTCGCCTTCTTTGCTGAGAACTGGGTTTCCATCTAAGGACATGATATTTATGCAAGTGGTTCTTTTTTCTCCAAAGGTCTCCTTAATTTTCCTGTAGGCAGTATCTATCGTACCCCTAGTATGATGTGCCTCTACATCCTTAGAATTGTCCTCTGCTTAGCAATTTTGTACTTCCTGCCGATCTCATTTTTTTACTTCATTTTTATATGGTCTCCTTTCATCAATTAAATTCAATATGTCTTCTGGGACCCAAGGATTTCTACTAGCCCTCGTCGTTTCACCTACTCGATTCTCTTCTACCTTCACTATTTCGTCTCTCAAAGCTACCCATTCTTCTTTTACGGTATTTCTTTCTCCCATTCTTGTCAGTCGGTCCCTAATGCTCTCCCTGAAGATTTCTACAACCTCTTGTTCTTTTAGTTTATCCAGGTCCTACCTCCTCAAATTCCCAACTTTTTGCAATTTCTTCAGTTATAGTCTACAGTTCATAACCAATAAATTGTGGTCAGGGTCCACATCTTCCCCTGGAAATGTCTTACAATTTAAAACCGGATTCCTAAATCTCTGTCTTACCATTATATAATCTATCATATTCTAGTAACTCCAGGTTTCTTCCATGTATACAACCTTCTTTTATGATTCTTGAACCAAGTGTTAGCTATGATTAAGTTATGCTCTGTGTAAAATTCTACCAGGCGGCTTCCTCTTTAATTCCTTACTCCCATTTCATATTCACCTGCTACGTTTCCTTCTCTTTCTTTTCCTACTACCGAATGCCAGTCACCCATAACTTTTAAATTTTCGTCTCCCTTCACTATCTGAATAATTTCTTTTTTCTCATCATACATTTCATCAATCTCTTCGTCATCTGCTGAGCTAGTTGGCGTATAAACTTGTACTACTGTGGTAGGCGTGGGCTTCGTATCTATCTTGGCCACAATAATGCGTTCACTATGCTGTTTGTAGCATTCATTACTAAACCTACTCCTGCATTACCCCTATTTGATTTTGTATTTATAACCCTGTATTCACCTGAAGAGAAGTCTTGTTCCTCATGCCGCCGAACTTCACTAATTCCCACTATATCTAACTTTAACCAATTCATTTCGCTTTTTAAATTTTCTGACCTACCTACACTATCAAGGGATGTGACATTCAATGCTCCAATCCGTACAATGCCAGCCTTGTTGCTCTTGATAACAACGTCCTCCTGAGTAGTCCCCTGCCGGAGATCTGAATGGGGGACTATTTTACCTCCAGAATATTTTACCCAAGAGGACGCCATCCTCATTTAACCATACAGTAAAGCTGCATGCCCTCGGGAAAAATTACAGCTGTAGTTTCCATTGCTTTCTGCCATTCGCAGTACCAGCACAGCAAGGCTGTTTAGGTTAGTGTTACAAGGCCAGATCAGTGAATCACCCAGATTGTTGTCCATGCAACTACTGAAAAGGCTGCTGCCCCTCTTCAGGAACCACACGTTTGTCTGGCCTCTCAACAGATACCTGTCCTTTGTGGTTGGACCTACGTTACGGCTATCTGAATCGCTGAGGCACGCAAGCCTTCCCACCAACGGCAAGGTCCAAAATCCATGGTTCATGGGGGGGGGGGGGGGGGGGGGGGGGGCGGTCTATTACGTTAATGTTACCCTAGTAGTGGGATTTTAGCCAACCGAGGCACTCTTCTTCTGCCGCTACGGATTCTCTACTATTGACGCTGCTGCTGTTTGCACATTTTCCATTGCTCGATCAGGAAAAGTACTAGACCACAGTATTCGACTAATGCCACGGTAGGTAGGAGCTGGAAGTCAATGTTAAGCGGTCTTTTGCACTCAGTGCATACCTGCTAACAAATTCAGACACTAAGTTCTTTTCCATTTTCCTTATTTTGTCAAAATAGTTGTGTAAAATTGTTCATTGAAGTTTACATCATGGTTCTAACTATATAGTGTGCTGACTATTTGCATAAAAAGGTAGCCTTCATAATCTGTGCATGTGTTCTCCTCTGTTCCCTCTATTGTAAACGCTTAATAATACAAAGGGATGGTGAAAAACTGCCTGCTCATTCGCTTCAGCTGAATGTTTAGTGAAGTTAACTACTTAAAGTTTACAATACCTCATTTCAGTTGCATTACCATTGATCGAGCGTCATTCGCAGGCCGTCAGTAGTTCTAATGGAATGTTGTCTACTCCCGGGGTCTTGTGAGAGGCTGGTTTTAAAATTCATCACTAACACAACTGGGTTAGTTCCAGCTTCTTGGGTATTTTGAAATTTCCTACCAATTTTTAAATTTTGCACCGCCACACTCTTGAATTTTATAAATTGCTTACACTCTACCATCTTGAATTTTCAAATTTCCATCCAATTTGTAAATATCCTGACATGCACAGTTTTGATTTTTGAGCTGAGTGCCACTACACGCGACTGCAACACCGTGGCACAGGTTGTAAGGTTTGGGGAGTAAAGGGACCAAACTACGGGGTCATCAGTCCCTTCTTCCTCATTCAAATAGGTCTCTAGTTTAAAACAGCCCCAAAAGTGGTAGGGACAAGCAAACAGCGTAAAACTAACTTCGAATCACACTGAAACACAAGGCGACAGAAGATAACGGAAAGGGGAGAACATGTACTTAAAGGAAAACGTAGGGGAAGGTATTAACAGAATGTAGCAGACGGCCTGGGCTGGCTGATCGCGTGAAACACACTAAAACCTCAAGCCTGAAAGACAGTGCCAGAGGACCATAGATAGGGTAAAGACGAACACCAAGGTAATCAAACAGCAAAGAAAGTGTGAGAAAGAATTAAAGTGGAGGGAGGGGCGAGCTCTGGAAGAGAAGTCCAGACGCTCGCCCTTAGATTTGGAGATAAAAACCCCCCTCACGAATAAAACGTAAATCAATATCAGCTACTGAGGCATTGTCTCCCAACACCGTTGGTGGGAAGGTTAAAATTCGACCGTAGAGCGGCTAAAATTGGGCAATCCAACAAGATGTGGACGACAGTCATGCGGGAGCCACAGCGACACAGAGGTGGGTCCTCCGGATGGAGAAGGTGACCGTGTGTTAGCCAGGTATGGCTGATGCAGGGCTGGCAAAGGACAACGGAAACTCTGAGAGTTGCTCGCATGGATGTCCGCCACACTTTCGTTGTCTCCGTGATAACATGAAGTTTATTTGGTGTACTGAGGTTGCGCCATTCAGTATTCCAGATCGCGAAAACTTTATGGCGGAAGACTGATCGAAGATCATTCTCCAGCAGGCCGATCTCCAGAGTAGGTTTACTGGTGGCCTGTTTAGACGGGCTGTCAGGGGGTTCATTGCCTGGTACCCTGAGGTCCAAATAAAGGTCACTGTACTTCCACGGTTGCCGAGAGCGTAAAGGACTCCTGGATAATCATCACCGGAGATCGGATTATATGCACCATAAAAACCTTAAAATATGCATGCAAATGTGCGTGAAAAATGCTTAAAAATGCATGAAAAGTGTCGAAATATGCAAAATCAAATAATAAGAAACCATGGTAGTTACTGCGTGCATTATATCCTAAAGTCAAACCTGTGCATATCAGTTAAGTGGAAGAGCGCTGGCCACGCGAAGAAACGGTACATTTAGAACGCTGATATCATTTTCTGAATACCTTCTGGTAGAAATTACGAAGGGGGCCTTTCTCTGATTATTTTCTAAAAAATTGCAAAATGGTGACGCATACTGTGTTTCAAGAATTGTTCCTTCTTTCCTTTGGTTGGTAACAGGCGGATGCGATGCGAGTGAGTCGCAGCGAAACAGTCGATATGAACAGCACCAACTGCAAGATATGTCGCACGCAGCGGGCCACGACCAAAAACACCGTAATATTTTATTTAAAAAAACAACACACAGTCATGAACTTTTTTGAAGAGCATTAACTTTTAATTAATACTTTGGATCAAAGCATCATTTACAATTTATTTTACATTTTTCTACTATTGTAAACACAAACGACCAAGTACTGTTCCAAAATTTTGGTAGTAGGTGTTTAGTTAACAGGCATGAAAGGGTCTTGATAGGAGTTCCGGTTTATTACAAAAACTGTAGTCTTTTATTTTCAAGTTTAGATTTGGTTACTGATATTGGCGAAAATTTCGGTAATTCATGACTCTTCAAGGCTACTCAGCAATATGATATGATTAGATTAGATTACATTAATACTTGTTGTGGTGTCACCGCCAGACAACAAACTTTCTGGGTGGTAACCTTTAAATCGGCCGCGGTCCGGTAGTATACGTCGGACCCGCGTGTCGCCACTATCAGTGATTGCAGACCAAGTGCCACCACACGGCAGGTCTAGTCTAGAGAGACTCCGTAGCATTGGCCCCAGTTGTACAGCCGACTTTGCTAGCGATGGTTCACTGTCTACATACGCTCTCATTTGCAGAGACGACAATTTAGCACAGCCTTCAGCTACGTCATTTGCTACGACCTAGCAAGGCGCCATATTCAGTTCCTATGATTACTTCAAGAATGTATTCTGAACAGATAATATTGTGAATCATGTACCGTCAAGAGCGACGTTCATCATTAATGGATTAAAGTTAAGTATCAAACTAGTTACGTCCGCTTTCTGAATTCTCATTCCTTGTCATGTTCCAGACCTCACGTCAGTATAGTTCTTCCCTCCACACGCCAGCCTGCTTGAGCTAAAACGCGTGCATTTCGGCCTCCATTCGTAACACGGTGTTGGCTCTTCTGCTAACACAAAACCTTCGATCACTCAAATATTTTTATAAGTGGGAAAGGACCGTTATACATCAACTGAGGTAACTGGGCAGTATCTGAATTGGGTGCTATGTTGGCATTTATTCTTTCTGGTAAAAGTTCATCCGTCCAGTTAACAACGCTATCAGTTTGGCACATGCGATCAAAGCCTGGGTTATTGTTTAAAATGCTTCCAAACTATTCTTTACGTTGTCTTGGGAATACCTCCGGCGATGAGGAGTTCACTAGAATAATTCTATTCATTAAATGAATAGATTCATTCAACGCCAAACCTTGAGTTTCAGGTTTTTTATACTTGCAGGTGTATGGGGAAAAATGAGTGCTAATCACAGCCATGTCTTTTTTAATATCGGAATCATTAAAATCTTCCTTGGACTGGCAAACCGCCAAAGCCTCTGCGCTATCGAAGTCGGTACTACCCGTCTAATGGCCTCGAAATGTTCACTGTAAAACAACACAGCTTCGATCCACGTACCCCAACGAGTTACCACTAGTTCGGGAGATAAAGGCACAATTGGTAGTTTTTCTTTGTAGGTCTTGTACCGAGCAGGACCCTGTAGAAACACTTTCTTTGTGGATGAAATTAGTTTATTTACCTTCAGAAATTTGGAACGCACTTCTTCACCAAGGCAACGTGTTTCATGTTGTTGTTGTTGTGGTTTTCAGTCCTGAGACTGGTTTGATGCAGCTCTCCATGCTACTCTATCCTGTGCAAGCTTCTTCATCTCCCAGTACCTACTGCAACCTACGTCCTTCTGAATCTGCTTACCGTATTCATCTCTTTGTCTCCCTCTACGATTTTTACCCTCCACGGTGCCCTCCAATAGTAAATTGGTGATCCCTTTATGCCTGAGAACATGTCCTACCAACCGATCCCTTCTTCTGGTCAAGTTGTGCCACAAACGTCTCTTCTCCCCAATCCTATTCAATACTTCTTCATTAGTTATGTGATCTACCCATTTAATCTTCAGCATTCTTCTGTAGCACCACATTTCGAAAGCCTCTGTTCTCTTCTTGTCAAAACTATTTATCGTCCATGTTTCACTTCCATACATGGCTACACTCCATACAAATACTTTCAGAAATAACTTCCTGACACTTAAATCTATACTCGATGTTAACAAATTTCTCTTTTTCAGAAACGCTTTCCTTGCCATTGCCAGTCTACATTTAATATCCTCTCTACTTCGCCCATCATCAGTTATTTTGCTCCCCAAATAGCGAAACTCCTTTACTACTTTAAGTGTCTCATTTCCTAATCTAATACACTGAACATCACCCGACTTAATTCGACTACATTCCATTATCCTCGTTTTGCTTTTGTTGATGTTCATTTTATATCCTCCTTTCAAGACACTATCCAGTCCGTTCAACTGCTCTTCCAAGTCCTTTGCTGTCTCTGACAGAATTACGATCTCATCGGCGAACCTAAATGTTTTTATTTCTTCTCCATGGATTTTAATACCTACTCCAAATTTTTCTTTTGTTTCCTTTACTGCTTGCTCAATATACAGATTGAATAACATCGGGGAGAGACTACAACCCTGTCTCACTCCCTTCCCAACCACTGCTTCCCTTTCATATCCCTCGACTCTTATAACTGCCATCTGGTTTCTGTACAAATTGTAAATAGCCTTTCGCTCCCTGTATTTTACCCCTGCCACCTTCAGAATTTGAAGGAGAGTATTCCAGTCAACATTGTCAAAAGCTTTCTCTAAGTCTACAAATGCTAGAAACGTAGGTTTGCCTTTCCTTAATCTTTCTTCTAAGATAAGTCGTAAGGTCAGTATTGCCTCACGTGTTCCAATATTTCTACGGAAGCCAAACTGATCTTCCCCGAGGTCAGCTTCTACTAGTTTTTCCATTCGTCTGTATAGAATTTGTGTTAGTATTTTGCAGCTGTGACTTATTCCATGTTTCATGAGCAAAGCATGTCACATGAATAAAATTGGGATAAAATACTCGGAGGGCCTTTCCTGCTTTGACCATATAAGGAGCAGCATCTGAAATAAACACAAACACCTTTTCATCTGCTGAAGATTCTGGAAATATTTTTCTGGATCTCTGCTTCACAAATATGGCGATCGTAGAATGGTTTTCCTTTTCCAAGTTCTTTGCACACCTCTAAATAGGGAGAAGAAGGCTCTTCTTTTAAAGCACCAACAATTAAATTAAATTTGCCATGTAACGGCAAATAATGATAATGCTGTTTTTGAGTTCACTGCCAATTCCTTCCAGAACATTTACGAAAATTGTCGGTAAGTAATTATTACGCAATGTTGATTCATCTCGCATAGTTTGATTTAAGCAATGTTGGCGCGGGAAGCCTTTGAGGATAGGGTTTGTAAGTTTGCGAAGAGGAATATTTCTTGCAATGAATGGCTCACATAGAACCACGTTAAATCGACTTTTTTTGTTACCTTTGGACAAATTCCCGCTGCTGCAACTTGCTGTTGTTAGAAGATGTTGTCGTGACCCTTTCTTCTGCATTCCTGCGATTTGAAGATTTGTTGTGAGATGCTGGTCTATTTGAAACTATTTTTAGCACGAAAAGTTTTTCTCGCTAACTCGACAATATGAAACAATTTCGTAATATATAAATGTTGCAAGATGGTCAGCTATCCGAATTCAGGAGGCATGGCTCACAATGCATTACACACTACACGTCGTAAACACGTTCAAATGTACAAGTAAACAGAAAGCTAAACTGAAACAATGGACGTCCGACTAGAACCTTGCGTAGCTCAATTTAATCGTTGCAGCCGCGTATGGCATGACAGAGGAAGGGTTTAACCTTCGGCGCGGTGCAGGAGCATTGACTCTGTCTACCTGTTCCAGTTCCTTTTGTGTAATGATTTCGCTAGGCAGTGGCCTCTCGGTTGGCAATTGCATGCAGTTCTAGCTCGCTGTTAACTTTTGAGACATCAAAACTAGATCGAGCTAGAGATTGCCCATCTATTTTTTTAAAAAAATATTGTAAACATAGAGAGAAAATATGCATCGCCACTACTTTTTAGTTAAAATATGCAATAACCAGGCGCCAAATTTGCAAATGCGTATGCAACATGCTAATGTACACTCCTGGAAATTGAAATAAGAACACCGTGAATTCATTGTCCCAGGAAGGGGAAACTTTATTGACACATTCCTGGGGTCAGATACATCACATGACCACACTGACAGAACCACAGGCACATAGACACAGGCAACAGAGCATACACAATGTCGGCACTAGTACAGTGTATAGCCACCTTTCGCAGCAATGCAGGCTGCTATTCTCCCATGGAGACGATCGTAGAGATGCTGGATGTAGTCCTGTGGAACGGCTTGCCATTCGATTTCCACCTGGCGCCTCAGTTGGACCAGCGTTCGTGCTGGACGTGCAGACTGCATGAGACGACGCTTCATCCAGTCCCAAACATGCTCAATGGGGGACAGATCCGGAGGTCTTGCTGGCCAGGGTAGTTGACTTACACCTTCTAGAGCACGTTGGGTGGCACGGGATACATGCGGACATGCATCGTCCTGTTGGAACAGCAAGTTCCCTTGCCGGTCTAGGAATGGTAGAACGATGGGTTCGATGACGGTTTGGATGTACCGTGCACTATTCAGTGTCCCCTCGACGATCACCAGAGGTGTACGGCCAGTGTAGGAGATCGCTCCCCACACCATGATGCCTGGTGTTGGCCCTGTGTGCCTCGATCGTATGCAGTCCTGATTGTGGCGCTCACCAGCACGGCGCCAAACACGCATTAGACCATCATTGGCACCAAGGCAGAAGCGACTCTCATCGCTGAAGACGACACGTCTCCATTCGTCCCTCCATTCACGCCTGTCGCGACACCACTGGAGGCGGGCTGCACGATGTTGGGGCGTGAGCGGAAGACGGCCTAACGGTGTGCGGGACCGTAGCCCAGCTTCATGGAGACGGTTGCGAATGGTCCTCGCCGATACCCCAGGAGCAACAGTGTCCCTAATTTGCTGGGAAGTGGCGGTGCGGTCCCCTACGGCACTGCGTAGGTTCCTACGGTCTTGGCGTGCATCCGTGCGTTGCTGCGGTCCGCTCCCAGGTCGACAGGAACGTGCACCTTCCGCCGACCACTGGCGACAACATCGATGTACTGTGGAGACCTCACGCCCCACGTGTTGAGCAATTCGGCGGTACGTCCACCCGGCCTCCCGCGTGCCTTCTATACGACCTCGTTCAAAGTCCGTCAACAGCACATACGGTTCACGTCCACGCTGTCGCGGCATGCTACCAGTGTTAAAGACTGCGAAGGAGCTCCGTATGCCACGGCAAACTGGCTGACACTGACGGCGGCGGTGCACAAATGCTGCGCAGCTAGCGCCATTCGACGGCCAACACCGTGGTTCCTGGTGTGTCCGCTGAGCCCTGCGTGTGATCATTGCTTGTATAGCCCTCTCGCAGTGTCCGGAGCAAGTATGGTGGGTTTGACGCACCGGTGTCAATGTGTGCTTATTTCCATTTCCAGGAGTGTATATAATCCGGTCTCTAGTCATTACTAAGGGATGGCGAGGGAAGTACTGGTGGAGCGCTTGTAGGCTGCTTAAGGAGTCAATACTGATGACGAAGGACTCACCGATAGATAGCTACCAACTCTGCAGTCAACACACAGCAGCCATCCTTCAAGGAGCTCTGTTTAGTAAGTCAAACATGAGCGTAGGCGAAGCCAACAAGATGGCCGACCATTCATCCATTGGTGTAGACTATTTCTGGGCCCTGGAACTCGCTGAGAAGAGAGAAAAATTGCTGGCGGAGGGCCTGAGGTGGAACTGAGACTCTTGAGTCTTTCTATGGGTCCAGACGAGGCTGTGGCCGAGGCATGGACCACAGAGGCATACATAAGAGGACCTGACGGAAATTTGGTGGAGACAAATTGTCGAGTTCAGTTAGAGGCAACCAGACACATACTGCAAGGGATTCTCCATCGTGGGCAGCCATTGTAAGAGATGTATCGCCACGTTAGGGAAAGGGAAATGCTCATTTGGGTGGTGAGGACCATATAATGAAAGTGGACCATATAATTTACAAGCAGTCATTTCCACTGGAACCGCAATGGACGAACGCCAGCTTCCGCAAGGAGGCTGTTCACTGGGCTCGTTTAGAAGGCTCCCGTCGCAAACCAAACTCCACAGAGGTGGATAGGATCCAGCAGCCGCTGCACAGAGGGCAATGCTGAACTATACATCAGGTTCCCATAGTCAATACAGAGCTTTGTACAGCTAAAGCAGTGTAGGGAAATCAGCACCCTAATTGGTGTGGCTCAGGCATCGAAGAATATTAACATGCCACCAGCATTTTTCCTTTAGCTGACAAAGATGTGGAAGCCAAGATAAGTGGACACCGAAAACCAGTCCTAAAACGCGGTAAATCTCCACTACCTCAAGTAGTTCGTCATCGAGATAAAGTTCAACGACGGCAGAAGTGCATTAAGCAAGTCTTGGCGACCGAAAACTGAAAGCCATGATTGAGGACTCATGACCTCACCTTTCGTATGGCTCCCTGCAGCTAGCGTTCAGTTACACCAATAGAAGAGGTGCAGAAGGAAAAACAGAAATCGTCATCATATAGAATGGGAGATACTGAGTACCCCACTACTAGTACAAGACTATTAATGGCATTTAAAAAGAAGTGGGACACTCAGGACAGAGCCCTGTGGGACCCCATTCTCTTGGATATGGGGCGCACTGTGAGTAGCACTGATGCAAACTATGAAAGTGCGGAGTGAGAAGAAGTTTTGTATAAAAATCAGCAGCAGGCCACAGAGACACCACTCACGCAGAGTAGCGAGGTTATGGTGGTGCAAAGTGGCATCTTAGGCCTTCGTCAGGTCAAAAAAGACAGCAATAAAGTGTTGTCGCCAGACAACGGCCGATCAAATGGCTGACTCCATGTGGACCAATTTTTTGGTGGTGGAGCGCCCTTGGTGAAAACTGCCCTGGGACTTAGCGAGAAGGCTACTAGATTCAAGGAGCCAACACAACTGTCAGTCGGCTCATCATACATTCGAGCTGCTTGCACAGAATGCTGGTGAGGCTGATAGGATGATAGTTTTCCACATATAGCAGGTTCCTACCAGATTTTAACGCTGGAACGATGATACTTACCCGTCACTGCGACGGCAATTCTTTGTCACTCCAGGTGCTGTTGAAGATGGCGAGGAGGTGGCACTGGTAATCTGCTGACAGACATTTAATCGTTTGGTAATGGATGCAGTCCAAGCCAATCGATATGCCAGGACAGTTGGCAAGGGCACTGAGAAATTCACCCTTACTGAAGGGAGCATTATACGGCTCAGGTTGGCGTGGAGTGAAAGACAGGTGTTGTCATTCCACCCACTGTATGAGGAGACGAGAGGCAGGACAGTAATTCTCAGATGTAGAAGTGTAAGCATAATGCTTGGCTAGATACTCTGTAATTATATCTGGACCGGCAGATCAGCTCCATGTGTGGAAATTCCAGGTACACCTGCAGGTGACAGCCCTAAAGACACTGGAGCTTGGTCCAGATCCGGGAAGGAGAGGTTCGTGTTTCAATGATGGAGGCGTATCGTTCCCAACACTCCTGCTTCCATCGTTTGATGAGTAGGTGGATTCCCAACACTCCTGCTTCCATCGTTTGATGAGTTGGTGGACCTGAGAATGGAGCCATTTGAAGGCAATGAGCTTCTCTAGGGACGGGTGACGCTTATGACGTTTTAGGGCCTGCCTGCTGTCTCTGATGGCCACAGCGATTTCTGGCGACCACCAAAACACTTACTTCCGCCTTGGGAAAACTAAGGTACAAGGTACTGCTGATTCAGCTGCGGCAGTGATGCTAATGGTGATGGTGTGGATCATCTAATCGATGTTGCCATGCAACAGAGATTCAATGTTCACAACGGTGGTGAAAGCATCCCAGTTAGTTTCAGGAAGAACCCATCTGGGTAATTGTCCAGTTGAGTGACATTGGGGTAGGAACAGGATGTGTGGAAAGTGGTCAGTACCATTACTGCCACATGAGTCATCATGAGCTCTCTAGTGTATAGTTGGCTGGAGGCCAGGACTGCCAACTGAGAGATCAATGGCCGATTATATGCCATGTGACACACTGAAATGTGTGGGCCACCTGTATTTAGGAGGCAAAGGTCGAGTTGAGTTAATAGATCCTTGACACCTTTACCATGGCCAGTAACTTTGGTCCCATCCCACAAAGGGTTATGGGTGTTAAAATCACCAAGAAGTAGAAAAGGTTTGGGGAGTTGGGAAATTAGTGCAGCCAATACGTGGGGTGGCGCTTCACCATCTGGAGGGAAGAAGATGTTACAGACGGTAATCTCCTGTGTTGTCCTTACCCTGACAGCCACATCTTCTAAAGGTGTCTGAAGGGGCATAGGAACAGAGGTAAGGACATAGATACAAACTCCCCCTGACAGTCTGCCACAGTCAGTATCGTTTCTGTAGTAACCCTGATAGCCACAAAGGACAGGGGTCGACACTGTGGGAAACCAGGTTTCCTGAAGGGCAACGCAAAAGCAGGTTTAACGCTTAAGAGTTGTCATAATTCAGCCAGGTGGGAGAAAAAAAAAACGCCGCAGTTCCACTAGAGGAGGGCGCTTCCTGTAGTTGGGAAAGGTATGGAGTGACCAATAGGGCAGTTTACACCTCAGTATCACCTACTGCTACCAGTTGAGTGTACATATTTATTTCCATAGCGGGTGAGGCGTCTGCGAGATCCAGTTCCTTAGGGGACGCTGAAATGTCCACCTTGTCCTCAGATGCAGAACTGGTAGGGAGTGGTGGTGTTCGGGCCACCGGAGAGTCCTGTTTCTTAGCAGATTTCTTCTTTGTTTGCTTGCTCTCTAGGTTCCCTTTAGGGGCTTGCTGGGAGGGCTTCTCCAAAGTAGCTTCAGGTATGGAGGAAGACTGTGAAGCGCTTCATCTAGCAGCTTGTGGCTCCTTCAGTCACTGGTGAGTGCCCACTTTGGCATTAGTGGAGACCTTGGAAGGGAGAGTCGCAAGGGACCTCATCCATGTGAGAGGAGCTGGAGGAGGCTATGATCTCTCTAGCTGTGGAGAGGGGACCGATGTCCCCAGCATTTAGGGGGTATTGCTCCTGAAATAGGTGGTTTGTTAGCAACAGAAGAAGAGGTGGTCCCAACCACCAAGATGGCGGATGTTTTTGGCAGCCCAGAGAACCCACTGTATGAGGCAGAGATGTTGGAAGTACCACTGCAAGTGAAGGTAATATCGACGTAGCTGCAGCATATGTAGATGTCAAGTGAATGGGGTCCAACTGTTCAAATGTACGTTTAGCCTCTTGGTGAGGAAGCCTGTCAAGAGTCTTGTACTCTATAATTTTCCATTCCCTTTGGAGTACTGTCCCATATTGCGAGCAGATGGAGTGGTGCTGCCCACAGTTGACACATGTGGGAGGAGGTGCACATGGAATATTTGGATGCAGTTGGCGACTGCAGTCATGACATGTGGCGTTGGAATTGCAGCAGGAAGATATGTACCCGAATTTCCAGCCCTTGAAGCTCGGCATATGTATACCATTACCTTGACCTTATCAGGCAATGAATGACCCTCAAAGGCCAAAATGAAGGCATCGGTAGAAACACTATTGCCTTTGCGTCCCCTATAGATGATCCAAACGAAGTGAACACCCTGCCATTCTAAATTAGTGTGGAGCTCGTCGTCAGATTGGAAGGGGAAGTTGTGATGGAAAATAATACCCTGTTGAGGCTTTTGTGAGGGGTGACAGAAACGGGAATATCACACAGCTGGGTCACAGGCTAGCAATTCCTGTGATTGGGATAGGAATGTTGCGTCAACGAGGACTGCCTCATTTCTGATTTTCGACAGCGCAGCCACCTCCTCAAACTTGTCCTCCAGGTTTTCGACAAAAATTAGAGGCTTTGTAGCCATAAAGTAGTCCTCATCCGTTCGCTACAGACTAAATACCTTAATGAATAAGGCTCTCTCTTTTCCATAGTTCTGCGTCCCTCCCCTGGTGCTGCTCTGGAGGGAAACGATTTGAGGTCATATTTCTCAGCACTAAATTAGGTTTTCCTTTTTTTAGAGAGTGCTGGGGTTATTCAGTCTCCGGCAAGAGTTGACTTGGTCCACTTCATTGCAGTTCATCTGCCCTGATGCCACCCACTCCTATCAGGGGTTCTCACCACTGGCGCCACCCAGCCACAGCAAAGGCCACCTGGCGTGATGGCCATTGGTGAGAGACCTTATGCCCCAAAAACACTGGCATCGACTCCTTGGCATACGTGGAGAATTTGCAGCTCAGGCATCAGCTGTGCAATCCCTTTGTTGTCAAGGGACTACCATCAGATGGGCACATGACAGCCCTACCACAGCAGACTGGCTACTGTGCTGGATAGTGGGTGCCAAAGAATCCAATATGTCATGGGGGCGAAAGAGGATACTGGACTATGGAATGTGATGATAGAGTGTTTGGAGCGCAGCACCATCAATTTGTTCCCGCCATGTGACACATGAATGTAAGTAGCGGTAGGCATGTTACAATGTTTAGATACGGTAAAATGAATTTTATATTTTGTTGATACAACTGTAATAATAGAAGAAAATGTCTTCCCATTTTCACATAGTCAGAGTTACCGGCCATGAGAAACGTGACAACGACGGTCGAGTTCCAGAAAAGACGTCCCAAAGCAACTCGCCGAACCTTGCATAAATAATGGAAAAAAAGAAAAATGTTACAAACTGAAAAAGAATCTGTATGGAATTCATACTGTAAACATTGAGAGAATTCACGTACAGGTTTAATCACGAATGGGTGCCAAATTACTCATCGACTTTGTTAATGTTTGACACATGGATATTTATAAATGTATGATTTCACTCCCCCCCCATGAACCATGGACCTTGCCGTTGGTGGGGAGGCTTGCGTGCCTCAGCGAAAGAGATAGCCGTACCGTAGATGCAACCACAACGGAGGGGTATCTGTTGAGAGGCCAGACAAACATGTGGTTCCTGAAGAGGGGCAGCAGCCTTTTCAGTAGTTGCAGGGGCAGCAGTCTGGATGATTGACTGATCTGGCCTTGCAACATTAACCAAAACGGCCTTGCTGTGCTGGTACTGCGAACGGCTGAAAGCAAGGGGAAACTACAGCCGTAATTTTTCCCGAGGACATGCAGCTTTACTGTATGATTAAATGATGATGGCGTCCTCTTGGGTAAAGTATTCCGGAGGTAAAATACTCCTCAATTCGGATCTCTGGGCGGGAACTGCTCAGGAGGACGTCGTTATCAGGAGAAAGAAAACTGGCGTTCTACAGATCGGAGCGTGGAATGTCAGATCCCTTAATCGGGCAGGTAGATAAGAAAATTTAAAAAGGGAAATGGATAGGTTAAAGTTAGATATAGTGGGAATTAGTGAAGTTCGGTGGCAGGAGGAACAAGACTTCTGGTCAGGTGACTACAGGGTTATAAACACAAAATCAAATAGGGGTAATTCAGGAGTAGATTTAATAATGAATAAAAAAATAGGAGTGCGGGTAAGCTACTACAAACAGAATAGTGAACGCATTATTGTGGCCAAGATAGACACAAATCCCATACCTACTACAGTAGTACAAGTTTATATGTCAACTAGCTCTGCAGATGATGGAGAAATTGATGAAATGTATGATGAGATAAAAGAAATTATTGAGGTAGTGAAGGGAGACGAAAATTTAATAGTCATGGGTGCCTGGAATTCGTCAGTAGGAAAAGGGAGGGAAGGAAACATAGTGGGTGAATATGGATTGGGGCTAAGAAATGAAAGAGGAAGCCGTCTTCTAGAATTTGGCACAGAGCGTAACTTAATCATAGCTAACACTTGGTTCAAGAATCTTAAAAGAAGGTTCTATACATGGAAGAATCCCGGTGATACTAAAAGGTATCAGATAGGTTATATAATGGTAAAATATAGATTTAGGAATCAGGTTTTAATTTGTAGGACATTTCCAGGGGCAGATGTGGACTCTGACCACAATCTATTGGTTATGACCTGTAGATTAAAACTGAAGAAACTGCAAAAAGGTGGGAATTTAAGGACATGGGATCTGGACAAGCTGAAAGAACCAGAGGTTGTACAGAGTTTCAAGGAGAGCATAAGGGAACAATTGACAGGAATGGAGGAAAGAAACACAGTAGAGGAAGAATGGGTAGCTCTGAGGGATGAAGTAGTGAAGGCAGCAGAGGATAAAGTAGGTAAAAAGACGAAGGCTGCTAGAGATCCTTGGGTAACAGAAGAAATATTGAGTTTAATTGATGAAAGGAGAAAATATAAAAATGCAGTAAATGAAGCAGGCAAAAAGGAATACAAACGTCTCAAAAATGAGATCGACAGGAAGTGCAAAAAGGCTAAGCAGGGATGGCTAGAGGACAAATGTAATGAAAATAGAAGGTTATCTCACTAGGGGTAAGATAGATACTGCCTACAGGAAAATTAAAGAGACCTTTGGAGAAAAGAGAACCACTAGTATGAATACCAAGAGCTCAGATGGGTAAGGTGTCAGGCAAATCCAACACCTTCCATGAAAACCCTGGCATGATAAGCAAATCCAGTAGTATGTCACATAGCTCCGAATAAATCGTGACATTAAATTAACCAAAGTAATACGAGTAACGAGTGAGCAAATGGAATACCACAGACTAACACAAGAATGCCTTAATGCATGTCGTACCTTCCCACCGTGGGACCGATGCAGTTCCGAGGGGAGAAACGAGAATAGAAGCCGAGAGCAGAACCGTGTTAAGCTAGAAGGCCCTACGATAAGGGACGGACTGGACACCCACGTCGCCAGCTAACCACTAGGACCATACAACCAGCACGTTTTAGCGTGAGACTATTTCGCGTCTCTGTTACGTCAAGGACCACCCCCCAGCCCATGTTAAAAGCTAGAGCCCTCCAGAAAACCAGTATAGCTCCAGAAAAACAGTATAGATCTTACGATAACACAAAAAGGGCAACTACCACCCGCAGTTTTAGCGTGAGACTGTTTTGCATCTCTGTTACATCAAGGACCACCCCAAGCACATGTTAAAAGCTAGAGCCCTCCAAAAGAACAGTATAGATCTTACGATAACGCTAAAAGGACCACACCAGCTGCAGGTTTTAGCGTGAGACTTTTTCGCGTCTCTGTTATGTTGCAAACTTTAAAAAATATTGCCCCACCACGGAAAGTATAACGTTTCTCATTGGATAGACAGAATTTTTGTAGGCGGAGCTAAAGGTTAACATTGAGACCCTGATTGGTCAGATGAAAGCACAGCCAGATAGTTTTTTTTAAACCAACTTCGGTAAATGTAGTAAGGAGAAGTTAGAGGAGAGTTGCTTCCGAGATGGCGACGTGAGGGGAGCTGTGCTGCCTACCGTTGCCCTGACGCTGCCTAAACACCGACAAGGTAATGAACGCACGCAATGCCGCATTTTTGAGCGCATAAGGCTTCACTCAGAACTGCAGAAGTCTCATCTGTTACACCTCCTTTTTGCGTAATACTAGTGTCGATCGTAAATTAAAGCTCATGGTGTTCACATTTGCCACTTGAAGTAAAAATCTGAAACGCGATGATTTCTCCGTTATATAATTATTGAGAAGCCACATCAGCCACTGTAATTTACGACAAGTTAGATAAGTAATTAAAGATAATTGAGGGTCACTGTAGACCATTTTGATAGTTTTCTCTTTAGTGAGACTTAATTTAAACCTAGATTATAGATGTGATATGGCATAGGTCACCCTTCGATCCATTGTAGAACTTGGAAACCCATTCAGGGAATATTCGTTCACAGTTTTGTTGAACACAGTCGGTTTCTATCATCCTGTATTAAATCACTTCCTTTTATCAATAGTGCAATTTATAAACAATGTTTTGTGAGTAGAATAAAATTTCCAATGGTAAACTTAACTGCTTTTTCGACGTTATTTTACCAGCTAACTAAAAATAGGAAAGCCTTGAACCCCTTCCACTAGATTTAGTTAGTATTAAGATTCTTTTACAGGGAGTGCAGTGGAGCTGACGCTGAGATCATTTAGTATTTGGTTATATCATCGCTAGTCTCACTGAACTCTTCTGAATTCTACATGTCATGTGTGGTCTGGCGTCTCCTTACCAGCAACAGATCCCAGGTTCCAACTAGTTAATTCCCTAAAAAACATGCTTAGCGCGTCGTTGCGCGAAAGTGGTAGGGAGACACGATATAGAACAAACAGACACCACCATGAATGTTTAGAGATGGCAACCCAAGTCTAAGCAAAGAAGGGAAAGCAGAAAGGTGGAAGGAGTATATAGAGGGTTTATACAAGGGCGATGTACTTGAGGACAGTATTATTGAAAGGGAAGATGATATAGATGAAGACGAAATGGGAGATAAGATACTGCGTGAAGAGTTTGACAGAGCACTGAAAGACCTGACTCGAAACAAGGCCCCGGTAGTAGACAACATTCCGTTAGAACTACTGACGGCCTTGGGAGAGCCAGTCATGACAAAACTCTACCAGCTGGTGAGCAAGATGTATGAGACAGGCGAAATACCCTCAGACTTCAAGAAGAGTGTAATATTTCCAATCCCAAAGAAAGCAGGTGCTGACAAATGTGAAAATTACTGAACTATCAGTTTAATAAGTCACAGCTGCCAAATACTAACACGAATTCTTTACAGACGAATTTAAAAACGGGTAGATGCGGACCTCGGGGAGGATCAGTTTGGATTCCGTAGAAATGTTGGAACACGTGAGGCAATACTGACCTTACGACTTATCTTAGAAGAAAGATTAAGAAAAGGGAAACCTACGTTTCTAGCATTTTTAGACTTGGAGAAAGTTTTGACAATGTTGACTGGAATACTGTCTTTCAAATTCTGAAAGTGGCAGGGGTAAAGTACAGGGAGCGAAAGGCTATTTACAATTTGTACAGAAACCAGATGGCAGTCATAAGAGTCGAGGGGCATGAAAGGGAAGCAGTGGTTGGGAAAGGAGTGAGACAGGGTCGCAACCTCTCCTCAATGTTATTCAATCTGTATATTGAGCAAGCAGTAAAGGAAACAAAAGAAAAATTCGGAGTAGGTATTAAAATTAATGGAGAAGAAGTAAAAACTTTGAGGTTCGCCGATGACATTGTAATTGTGTCAGAGACAGCAAAGGACCTGGAAGAGCAGTTGAACGGAATGGGCAGTGTCTTGAAAGGAGGATATAAGATGAACATCAACAAAAGCAAAACAAGGATAATGGAATGTAGTCAAATTAAATCGGGTGATGCTGAGGGAATTAGATTAGGAAATAAGACACCTAAAGTAGTAAAGGAGTTTTGCTATTTAGGAAGTAAAATAACTGTTGATGGTCGAAGTAGAGAGGATATAAAATGTAGACTGACAATGGCAAGGAAAGCGTTTCTGAAAAAGAGAAATTTGTTAACATCGCGTTTAGATTTATGTATTAGGAAGTCGCTCCTGAAAGTATTTGTATGGCGTGTAGCCATGTATGGAAGTGAAACATGGACGATAAATAGTTTGGACAAGAAGAGAATAGAAGCTTTCGAAATGTGGTGTTACAGAAGAATGCTGAAGATAAGGTGGATAGATCACATAACTAATGAGGAGGTATTGAATAGGATTGGGGAGAAGAGAAGTTTGTGGCACAACTTGACTAGAAGAAGGGATCGGTTGGTAGGACATGTTTTGAGGCATCATGGGATCAAAAATTTGGCATTGGAGGGCAGCGTGGAGAGTAAAAATCGTAGAGGGAGAACAAGAGACGAATACACTAAGCAGATTCAGAAGGATGTAGGTTGCAGTAGGTACTGGGAGATGAAAAAGCTTGCACAGGACAGAGTAGCATAGAGAGCTGCATCAAACCAGTCTCAAGACTGAAGACAACAACAACAACAACAACAACAACCACACTGCCATTAGGATGCTGAAATTTCCCTTAGCAGGCATCCAAGAGACAAATCTAAATTCATAACATTGCAGAAACTAAAGTTTACCAAATTATGGGCGAAATAAGTTTTCATGCCACTGTTATAAATCAACATACAAAAATCATCTTTGTACTTGAAGCGCAACGGCGGCGGACCACTGTATTAAAGTTACTGGATATTGGAAGTTACGTTAAATGCAATTTTAAAGAGGAAAATCATACTAATTATGGAAAAGTGTAAGTTGGAACTAACTAGTCCAAAAGCCATTTATTCTTTAAAAGGGAAACTTCGTCAGTGGATTTTTTTTTACGTGAAAAATCATAAACTGTTCCAACATTAAATGTTATTAGGACCAAACATCTATCTCTGTGGAAACTGGACAGAAAATGAATATATTTGGATTACTATGTTGGCAAAATAATAAACATGACCGTGATAAGGAAATTTTTATAATCATGAATACCACTAAAGCTACTACTACGAATGCGCTTACGTCCTCGACGATAGACCGTTAAAACTGAACCTTCATATTGAGTATATCTTCGGAAGTGTAGAGTTTACGGCAGCTACTGTAAGTGCTTTACTTTATTGCAGTAGCATATCGTGACTGACGGATAGCACCTTTTCGTCGCGAAGCAAGAAAAGTTGCCGGGCGACTGTAGAAAGTAGATGATGTACCCTGTAGGGAGTCCTACTTCACATAACTGGATTGCAGGTGGAGTTGCAGATCCAGGACAATGTGAACATTGTCAGGTGTAGGTCTAGTCACGCGCTGGATATATGGTGCACCATGTAATGTGTCCTTCCTCAAATGGCCACACTTCGGATAATTTTGAAAGATGTGTTGGTCAGACCTTGAAAGTGGACCACAACGGATTAGGCATACAAGTAAGAGACTCCTTTTAGTCTCCTCTTTCGACAGGCAGGACTACCTCGGGCCTATTTTAACCCCCAAACCGGCAGGGGGCACCATACACTATCTGATCGTAAGTATCAGGACATACCTGTTAGTAACTGGGTATGGTAACAAATTCATCAGAGACATTTGTGCCTTTCTAAAGATGTCCAAGTCAGGTATTGGTGATTTGATTGTGGAGTGTAAATGTGAAGGACCAACGAATACTAAACCAAGACCAGGTGAACCGCATCTACTGATTCACAGCGACAGTCGAACATGAGGAGGGTGGTTGGCAAAATCCGCACGAAATGAATGAAAAGAATCAATCGCTACTTACAAAGTGCTACCAGCAATCCGGGTGGCCCAATGACTGTCTGCAGGGACTTAAAAGGAATGGGTTGCAACTGTCTAGCAACTCCTCATAAGCTACGCATATGGTAGTGCTTAGCTACATGTGATATAATGAAACAGTGACGTCACTGGACGGTGGATGACCGGAAACGAGTTATTTGGAGTGGTGAATCACTCTTTAGCCTTTGGCAATCCGAAGGAAGAGCTTGGGTTTGGCAAATGCCTGAAAACGTGGCCTGCCATCATGTGTAGTGCAAACACTGAAGTAAGGAGTAGGTGGTGTTACGGTAAGGGTGTGATTTTTGTGGTTACTTCGTGGTCCCCTTATTGCCCTCAAGAAATCGCTATATGCGGAAGTATATGAACACTTTTTACTGCATTATGCACTGTGTACAGTAGAGGAACCCTTCGGATGACAGTGGACCCTGTCACAAAGCAGCATCTGCGAAGGAATTGTCCATGTTCAGTAACATTTCCTGAAATAGACTGGCCTGCCTTGAGTCCCGAAGTGAACCCAGTGGAACAGCTGTGGAACTGCTTAGAACGTTAAAAATTCCCTCCCGACCCCAACGTCCCACATCTCTGTCTTCTGTACTTTCAGCCCTTGAGGAAGAACGGGCTGCCATTGTCCACAGACGTTCAGACGCCCCATTGAAAGTGTGCGTAGCAGAGTTAAAGCTGGCCATTAACAGGTACGCTTTATTATATTGATATCTGTTTATTTCTTCCTTAGCTCTCGGCTACATCTAGTACAGCCTAGCGTGCATTTTTCTGACTCTGTATGTGTTTGCTGAAAAGATAGAACTGTTTTCTCTGGTTCACTTCTAGTGATGACGATTCTGTAATTAAAATTTGCTTACGATAGCTTTATGGTATGAACTGGATAATCTATCTTAAATTTACTGAGTAGAGGGAAAAAAAGAAGGTCCGTACTACAACGTACGTCAGCCTAAAGCGCATGGACTTCATCACAATCACTCTTCTACCTTTCACTGTAGGTTTTGTTAGAGGTTTTGGCAATGGTAACATTCTTTGTTTGTACTCCCAAAGTAATTTCTCACAAGATTAGTCAGGTGTCGTGCGACGTCGGTATTGTTGGGCGTATGATTCTACATAAAAGTGTAGGTCTCTGCAAAATGATTAATAACAGGCAAAGCAGACGACAAACGATCTTAAATCATCTGGAGACTTATCAACGAATCTCAGTTCTTTGTCCAGTGATAATGCTTTGAGTTCCTCGATCCTATCGTTCGTTCTAATGAGGTGAGTACTTAGCAGCGTTTCCCTTTTTCGTCGGAGCTCCATGTACGTCAGGCTCTGTGAATATTTGTGTCGACAATCCGAGACGGTAATCAGCGCCTATCGTCAAATCCATTCGATCAATGTGTGTTTCTCATTAACTTCTTTGTGGCCCTTTGTGAAGTAGCAGAAGATAAGCCCTTTGTTACCTCGATGGCAAGGACTATGTTAGCACTGATTACCATATAATCAAGAGAAGTTTAGCTACATATATTAATTAACAGCGTCTCCGACAATCAATATAGCGAACGGTGGGGTAGCAGTACTGCTGAAATCCCAGACAGCAATCTGGCAGTACGGAGTGTCGCGTTTACGCTTCTGTTCTGTTGACTCATTCGCCACCTGCAAACGAATGATGTGCGTGCCTTCTTTGTATGGGCTTGAAACAGGTAAGGTGAGCAATGAGGCTGTAGCTATCACATAAAAAAGAAAGTCTTGTATTAAATTCTCTTTACAATATATTACAATAGTTGTATTCCATGGAGACCACGGAGATTAGACTGTGGGATGTGGAAATAAGTCAAGGATATTTTAACTTTAGTGCATTTCAGCGACTTGACATTAGGTTACTATACTACAGCATTAATTAAAATTATGATTTAAGCTAAAACGTTAAATTTAAGAGTTTATATGTCAAATACTCTTTGGTAGAGTGGAAGGAGTTACCCAACATACTCGTAGGTTGTTGAACACATGTATACCCCTGAATCTGATTCCTTTTCGTGCTAGGGTGAGAGTTAATGAACATACGTACTGCGAAGTAGTTGGCAAAATATCTAGCTTTTTTTTAAAAGAGGTTTCTGTATGATTTTTTAGAAGTAACGCCAGATATAATTCTTGTAACATAACGCTGCGATCAGAAAATATCAATCCTATAATTTTAATTTCCTCATAAAATGATTCTATAAGCCTTTGGTGAATGTAAATATGCAAAATAATCCGGTTTCTTCGTTTGCAACAGTATACAGAAGTAATCATGTGTGATGCAAATAGATGTACCAAGGCACTTCATTAATTTCAGGAAGTAGATTTTCCAGTTGAGGTAGTGATCGCTCTGTAGCCCCAGGATCATATCACTTCCTACTTCATGTATTTCATTGTCTTAGAATCTTATAGCTTGAGAAGTTCCATGAGAAATACTGAGTGTATGTGCTGAGTTCTGTCTAAAATCACTGATAATACAGCTGCTTTCAAAGATCTGTTGCTGTTTTCAAATATTTAATTAGATAACTTTTCATGGAGGGAGCTAGTACTATTTTTCATCCCCATATCTCTAACATCTACAAAAGTTGTAAGATTTGCTTCGAATGAAACAGCAAATGCAAACCCTTTAACGTATATTAGAAAAAGACCAAAAATCAGACTTTCGGTACACAATGTCTAATTGATTCGAATTCCGAGTGCCTGTCCGTATGTAATTCACATGGTACTGATACACAATGCGTTCTGTCATTCAGATATACCTGCTCTGCCTTCTGTTCCGTAAATGTTTGATTTCTCCATTAGGATATAAAGATTCACGTAGTCAAAAGCCTTATCCAAGTCATAAAACACTGCATAGTAATTTGTGATTTATTGTTTCTATTACACCATCTGCCAAGGTAAAGATAGCCTTTTTCGATGACAGTCCTTTCTGAAGTACGAACTGCTTTGTACTGACGCCCGCATCTCGTTGTCGTGCGGTAGCGTTCTGGCTTCCCGCGCCCGGGTTCCCGGGTTCGATTCCCGGCGGGGTCAGGGAGTTTCTCTGCCTCGTGATGGCTGGGTGTTGTGTGTTGTCCTTAGGTTAGTTAGGTTTAAGTAGTTCTAAGTTATAGGGGACTGATGACCATAGATGTTAAGTCCCATAGTGCTCAGAGCCATTTGAACCATTTTTTGTGCTGACTTTATTTTTCTACACCGAGTGTGTATAAAATCTGTTGTACATTATCGTCCCTAAAACATTTGGAAATGCTGCAGTAATGAGATGGGCTGTTCATTTTTAGTAAATTTTATCTTATTTTTTGTAAAGTTGCTAAACATTAACATATGTAAGTTTATCTGTGGAAGTATCACTACAAAAAGATTCATTACATAAGTATGTTTATGAATTTATAAGTTAAAGTGAACAACATATCATTATTTTACTACTAATTTAAAGTAAGTACTTGAACATTTATTTTTAACAGAGTTGATAACAATGAAACCTTCCTTGCAAAGATAGGTAGAGCCTGAATTTTATCTAAATTGTTTTCAGAGAATTTCATAGGAAGTATAGGCTTTCTGCTGAAGAAATGTTCAATCCTGTGTTATATACTACTACAGAAAAACACTGTTAAAGCTTCTGCAATTTAGGGCTGTATTTGACCAATTTATTATCTACATATTGTCTTCAGGTTCTAAATTTGTATTCCTTGTCTCATATTTTACTATGTTTCAAATAGTTTTACCTCGTTGATGTGTGAATTTATTTTTTCCTTGCAACTACATGCATTTTGATGCTCTGATGACTTTGCTTAAAATTTTACTGTACAGTGTGTAACGTGGTTTAACCCTGTCATCGTCCATTTCCCTGATTGCCACTAGATCCTTCTATTAGTTTTGCATGATACTCTGTAATCCAGGCTTCACCCGCATTGAACATGCTTCAGCAGCTCAGTTTACTGGGAAAAGAGTTTCAAAAGTACCCTATAAATATACTACAGAATGCTTTATATTTATTTTTATTTATGCCGGGAATGTTGACCACATCTAACCAGTCTGTATTTCGCTAATTCATTTTGAACAGCTCAATTACTTTTTCATTTATTATCCTTTTAGTTTTCCATTCAGTTTCATTTATGTCATGAAGTCATGTACTGAACATCAGCAGTTGACTATCATGAGTGGATAGGCATTTAACTATAGGATTTACACCATGACTTCGATATAGTGTCGAAGCATTTATAAAAATATTATCTGTAGCAATGTTGGTGCTTCTCACAGCTCGTGTTAGATTGCATGAAATGGGCAGGGACTCAAACTCTAGAATGAATATGCTCTAAAACTTTAAATTAAAATCTCCAGTTAGTATTGCTTCCTTCTGCTTGGAAGTCAAAAACTTCAATATTATATTAAGTTGTTTCGGCAATACTGAAAAATTACTGATTACAATTACAGTATATTTTGTAAAAACTAATAATAGCCAACGAGTTCATGAATAAAACTTTATGATAGTCACTGTGGTTGGCGCTAGGTAAGAATGTACTGATGCTCTGAGCTCAGTGTTATGAGGCCGCTTGCTGTTAACTGCATTGTAGCTCTTCCGGCTGTTTACGATCTCCCACTGAAACTCGTGCTCCAACTATTTTTCTTCTTTCCTCCTTTTTTTATAACCACAACACTTTTTAGTACGTTATTGGCGGTAGAACGAAAGTGTGTGATGATAAATACACTCCTGGAAATAGAAAAAAAGAACACATTGACACCGGTGTGTCAGACCCACCATACTTGCTCCGGACACTGCGAGAGGGCTGTACAAGCAATGATCACACGCACGGCACAGCGGACACACCAGGAACCGCGGTGTTGGCCGTCGAATGGCGCTAGCTGCGCAACATTTGTGCACCGCCGCCGTCAGTGTCAGCCAGTTTGCCGTGGCATACGGAGCTCCATCGCAGTCTTTAACACTGGTAGCATGCCGCGACAGAGTGGACGTGAACCGTATGTGCAGTTGACGGACTTTGAGCGAGGGCGTATAGTGGGCATGCGGGAGGCCGGGTGGACGTACCGCCGAGTTGCTCAACACGTGGGGCGTGAGGTCTCCACAGTACATCGATGTTGTCGCCAGTGGTCGGCGGAAGGTGCACGTGCCCGTCGACCTGGGACCGGACCGCAGCGACGCACGGATGCACGCCAAGACCGTAGGATCCTACGCAGTGCCGTAGGGGACCGCACCACCACTTCCCAGCAAATTAGGGACACTGTTGCTCCTGGGGTATCGGCGAGGACCCTTTGCAACCGTCTCCATGAAGCTGGACTACGGTCCCGCACACCGTTAGGCCGTCTTCCGCTCACGCCCCAACATAGTGCAGCCCGCCTCCAGTGGTGTCGCGACAGGCGTGAATGGAGGGACGAATGGAGACGTGTCGTCTTCAGCGATGAGAGTCGCTTCTGCCTTGGTGCCAATGATGGTCGTATGCGTGTTTGGCGCCGTGCAGGTGAGCGCCACAATCAGGACTGCATACGACCGAGACACACAGGGCCAACACCCGGCATCATGGTGTGGGGAGCGATCTCCTACACTGGCCGTACACCTCTGGTGATCGTCGAGGGGACACTGAATAGTGCACGGTACATCCAAACCGTCATCGAACCCATCGTTCTACCATTCCTAGACCGGCAAGGGAACTTGCTGTTCCAACAGGACAATGCACGTCGGCATGTATCTCGTTCCACCCAACGTGCTCTAGAAGGTGTAAGTCAACTACCCTGGCCCCATTGAGCATGTTTGGGACTGGATGAAGCGTCGTCTCACGCTGTCTGCACGTCCAGCACGAACGCTGGTCCAACTGAGGCGCCAGGTGGAAATGGCATGGCAAGCCGTTCCACAGGACTACATCCAGCATCTCTACGGTCGTCTCCATGGGAGAATAGCAGCCTGCATTGCTGCGAAAGGTGGATATACAATGTACTAGTGCCGACATTGTGCATGCTCTGTTGCATGTGTCTATGTGCCTGTGGTTCTGTCAGTGTGATCATGTGATGTATCTGACCCCAGGAATGTGTCAATAAAGTTTCCCCTTCCTGGGACAATGAATTCACGGTGTTCTTATTTCAATTTCCAGGAGTGTATTTAAACCTGCCATATAAACTCAATATTTTCATTTGTTGCCATTTGTGATCGAAAAATTTACTATGACGGTAATCTTCTCTAAAGATGAAGTCTTAGCTTCTGTCTTTCGAGCGATTCCCACATACACCTACAACTTAATGCAACGGCCAATGGATGCCACAACCGACGAGATGTGTTAGGATATGTGGCTTTCCCATCAAGAAACCCTACATCCCGAGTAAGACCGACGATGTCTTGGAAATGTACTGTAAGAGAGGCTTCTAACACACAAGACCATAAGCGCGGTGTAAATTACTACCTGACCATACACAAGGGAGGGGAAGTTTCGCGGACTAGGTTCAGACAACAATAGTTTTACGCATAATTCATTCATTAAGTTATCACACAAAGTAATCGTCCACGCATCATGATAGGTATGTCGGTTTACCTACATGTACATCTACATTTACATGATTATTGCGCAATTCACAATTAAATGATCGGCAGAGGGTTCGTCGAACCACCATCAAACTATTTGTCAACCTTTCCACTCTCGAACAGCGCCAGGAATAACGAACACTTAAATGTTTCATTGCGATTTCTGGTTTCTCTCATTCAACTATGATAATCGTTCATCACTGTACAGGTGAGCGCCAACAAAATATTTTCACATTCTGAGGAGAAAGTTAATCGTTGAAATTTCATGAGAAGATCTTGCCGCAACGAAAAATGCCTTTGTTTAATAATCGCCAGCCCAATTTACGTCTCATATCCGTGGCTATCTGTCCCCTGTTTCGCGACAGAACCAAATGCACTGCCTTTCTTTGAAATTTTTCGGTGTCCTCCGTCGAATAGTATAGTGCATCTCTGTAGCAGATCTGTTGCATTTTCCCATTGTTCTGCCAGCTTTCTTAAACCAGAGAATACTGTATAAGTACTGGAATGCAATTGTGTGAGCTCACAAACCAGAAACTGAGTCCAATACTTGGAAGTATTGTCTCCTGTGGTATGGTGCACAATCCTATTGGGTTGAAATGAGAGAACGTATGTGTGGGGGACATAAAGCCAGAACCTTGAGGATTAAACGTTTGTGGATACGAATGACGTCGGTGACTTTTTGGTGAGGAAACCTTGTGGGAGGCTAGGAGCCTCGATATCTGGAAGCAGAGGAGGGTGTTCTACCTTTGTATAATTTTGAGACTTTCGCCCTTAGCCAGTCTTGTGACAGAAGTGCAATATATTTTCGTATTCCATTTGTAAATGATGGTATTCGCTTCTTATGTGCTTGTCTTTTTTTTAAAAAAAAATCACGAAAATTATCCCAGAAAATTAAGGTTATTCCAAACGTGAAAACATGCTGCAAAGTACTACATGGTCATTACCTAGAAGCAAATATACGACTAAAATTTAAAAGCGTTCCAGTCGGTAAAATCTTATCATTATTGTATTTAACAGTCTATTGGTTACACTATTACTCTACTAAACATCAATATCAAATGCAATTACATGGTGAGTACGTTCCAAAATAGATTCTATTGGAAAGTGGCATAAATTTCCTTTGCTAAGTCAGGTGAAACTGTTGAGTCATTGAAGAAACTCAGTTCATTTGCAAGAATTAGATATTCCGTGGTAAAAGATCATCTTCTGTTTCAGCTTACGAGATGGTGCATGGATCCACAAAGTATGGCTTAACTGTCCACATCTTATATAAATAGTACTAAAATATAAAGCGTTTTACTCACCATAAAATTCTGCACCCAAACAGTTAACCATATATTCCAAATAGTTTAAATATATTATACGGCACATAAATGTGTTGAAAGCAAAATATTTTAAAATGCTGCACAAAACACAAACTCATATCTAACAACAACAAAAACTGCAGAAAATGGCGGGAGCAGATTTTGGCAGCCTTTAGTGCGCATTCGTTTGTGTGATTCTAAAATTAGTCGCTAGACTGCAGTACCGACCATAAAACACCGGATGTTCGTGGGTACACCATCGTCGAGGTCAGGGTGCTCGGTCACCCGCCGATCTCGATCGGCCAGTCCATAGCCATGGCTTTATGAGTCATCTTTCAAAACCTTTGTCCTAAATCTATTTAAATTGGCTGTTTTTGTAAAATACCAGTTTGCTGACAATAAGTATTTCGTGTGGTATTTGCAGACCGTGAATCTGAAGACTCTATCTCCGTCTCCTATCCCCGCTTTTAACGCTTGCGCCAAGCAACGGTCTTTGCTCCTGCATGGTGAGGCAACTACTTGCATACTATAAGTTGGCGCGTTGTGAGCGGGGGCTGCGGTGAGCGGTGGTTGCCGGAAGGGAACGCTCCGCCTCCATTAGGTATCAGTTTCCGAGTATCCACGAAACAACAATGTGCACGATGGGGAGGTAATGATCAGCTAATACTTCGTGTTACCGAGTCAGATTGCTTTTTGTATTGACGTGTCAAATAACCGCCTCATCACTCAATTTCGAAACAATGCCGATCAAAATAGTGCAAAGTACGTACCACTGCGACAATACAGACAACATCGTCTGCAGCTGGCAACGAATGGCTCCGAACCACTATGGCACGATGTTCCCCGACCGTTGCCGAGTGTTACCGATCAGAAACAGGGAGACTACATGCCGAGTCGCAGTTCTCACCTAGTAACGTGTTTGTGAAAAATGAGTGCAGCTAAATACAGGAAAACATACCACTTCTGTGAAGTTTGGGAAAAACGTCTTTTGTTTCAGAGCCTGAAGACAGGTGTATATGTTTGATATGTAATGCTACTTTGACCATACCGGTATTTAAAAAGGGAAGTATTAATCGCCATTATCGAACAGTTCACAAAGACTTCGAATCGGAAGCAGCTGTTGGTAGTGACTTGAGCAGGAAGAAACCTTCTAATCTCAAAAGTAAATTACAGTCACAGGAGTCGTATTTTTATAAACTCTCTCCAAAAAATTCTTTCATCAAACATAGGAACACTTTGTTTATCAGAAGCACTGGTGAAACGTACAAAACGATTTTACTATAGAATTGTAGTTAAGGAGTGCTTCTTGGTAGTGAGTCCTAGTTTTCCACATTCAAAAACAAGTCAGTGATAATATCAGCTACCAGAGTTATGCCTCTGTCAAGACCTACTATAACAAGAAAAGTGCAATAAATGGCGGAAAATATAAAAAGTCAACTGATAACATATTTGCGATCCTGCTTGTATCTCTCATTACATTTAGACGGCTCAATAGATAACGTCGATTGCAGTGTAAAAGTGCATCTACTTACAATTTTGACCCTGAAAGACAATACACGAGAAGATATTTACAATGCATTCAAAACCATCTTTTAAGAATACGATTTGTCAGTTCAGAAACTAGCGTCTACTACTAGTAGTCTAATGGGTCGCCTTGCTTCGTAGGCAAACACAAGAAGTTGTCACCTCACATGTGAACGACGAATCTTTTCTGCCTTTCTTTGAGTATAATTGTATCATGTATCAGTAAGTGTTTTGTGGGAATATTTTGAAAATGGCACATGTTATGAGCACTGTGTATTCAGTTCGCTCACAATCGCTGCAAAGAATAAAGTTTAGACTGCTCTTAGAAGAATTGGATAGCCTTATGGAAACCTGCTATTGCACACCAAAGTTTGATGACAAAGTAGGGGTGTGGTTCCAAATAGATTCAAGGAACTTCAACTAGCGATAAAATCTTTTGTGTCTGAAAGAGAGGAAGACTATTCACAAGTGTATGATTGGAGCTGGTTGGTGGGTTTGGCACTTGTAACTGATACGACAGTTGAACTAAACGAGTTAAACAAAGAACTCAAAGGAAAAAACTGAACCGTCATATCTCTTATGTCTTCTATAAAGTGTTTCATGCAGAAACATGATCTTTGGATAGCACAATTATAGAAATTAAATGTGACAGGCCTTATTCAGATAAAGTCAGAGCTATAGTACCAACAAACATCATTGGGTCAGGAAGTTGAAAAGAACTATATGGCCAACAAGACACTACTGAAAACAGAGTTTGAAAACCCATTGTCAGTTTTAAAGCTAGTGGAACATGATCTAGCATTCATACATCGTCGTCTCCAGAAAGTAATTTGGAAGGTTTTTAAAGCAAAATGCACAGTATTTTCTCTTGTAGTGAGATTGAACTTGAAAAGGAAATAACTAGATTTCACAAAGCCAGTTCCTTAAAATCGGTGTACGATGAAGGTAACTTTAGGAAATTAGTGAGTGTAAAGAACGTACCCTGACACTGCAAAGGTGGGATCGTATGTTTTATTGTTTTTCGATCAACTTACCTATGTGAGGTAGCGTTTTCAACAATGAACATAGTGATAACGTATTTTGTATAATTAAAACGATTAATTTTGGCTACAGTATTGTTTTATGCTTAAACCTTAATGAATTTTTGATTCAGTAGGTCTAAATGAAGCAAACTGCATGTAGTAAATGTCAAGCCTAGAAAGACTGAGACCCTCTGCTCTAGATACAACACTGTCGTCCACAAACTGGTGAACATCTATAATGTCGTAAGTGAATAGCATTCCTGTGGTGGAGTGGTGGGAGGGGAGAGTTGCCGGCCGGGGTGGCCGTGCAGTTCTAGGCGCTACAGTCTGGAACCGCGTGGCCGCAACGTTCGCAGGTTCGAATCCTGCCTCGGGCATGGATGTGTGTGATGTCCTTAAGTTAGTTAGGTTTAAGTAGTTCTAAGTTCTAGGGGACTGATGACCTCAGAAATTAAGTCCCATAGTGCTCAGAGCCATTTGAACCATTTGAGGGGAGAGTTAACGGGAGTGGGGGAAGAGGTGGCTCGAAATCAACAGAATTAACGGGATATTTTTATAGTGGAAACGAAATTAACATTCTTGTGACGTAATTCAAATAGGTAGAGCTCATCAGACGAATCTATAATTTCCAAAGTAGCATAAAATACGAAAATAATAAAAGTTGAAAAAATGCTAATATCAGGATCCAATACTAATCGGCCACAAATCCCCATGTGAGGATCGATACGTGCGCAGTTTTACTTTAGGGTACGGGATTAAAAAATTACTGAAAATATACGGAAACCTAGAAATTTCTCAAAATTAAGTGAAATATACCAGTAACAGTGCTCAGACCCAAAATATTTACAGCATGAATCCCCATGTCAGGGGAATCCTACCCACCATTGGAACTTACGATGGGCCTCTGCTCTCTCAAAAATGTTCAATTGTGTGTGAAATCTTATGGGACTTAACTGCTAAGGTCATCAGTCCCTAAGCTTACACACTACCTAACCTAAATTATCCTAAGGACAAACACACACACCCCTGCCCGAGAGAGGACTCGAACCTCCGCCAGGACCAGCCGCACAGTCCATGACTGCAGCGCCTTAGACCGCTCTGCTCTCTCGGTGACATCATGTGGAGGACAACAAGCTGCCGTCCGCAAGAGTGGGCCCAAGGTGCGAAGTCGCGGCATCCCGGGTGCGGTCACTGAACGAGCTGCCTAGGGTAGATGGTCGGAGCGGCTAAGACTCCCAATAACGGACACGGTCGGTCCCTTCGGCTCTCTACATGGGGTTCACGAATCGCACTTGAGGGATCAGCCGACACATGTGATGCGTACTTAGCTGTGAAGCGAATACGGACGCTACGTCTGTAACACTGGACGACCGGAAGCCGACGTTGCAAATATTCCGGTATTGGCATTGGCGCTGACCCACGCACGCACGGTGCGCGGCGCCATTGCCGAGTTCAGCAGAAAGCCTGCTGTGTACCTTAAATGTAATAAAGTCAGTGACACACTTGCCTGTGGTTCTCTGCACGCTTCGGCGTGTATCATTCTTCTCTCACAAACCACGCCGCTTGGTAGTTCTGACGTACTGCAACCCGTGAGCTCGGGGTTATAACAAAAATCTATGAGTATAATATGCTTCGAAATTATATCTTTGCCCTTATCAAAACCGAAAAAGACTCATATGGGGGCATCGCGAGCGTAGGAAATTTGCCGTTCAGATGCCTCCAGCAGGACCAGATGATCTGTGGAAGGACGGCATCTCCTGAACCCACACTGGACCCAACTAAGGAGCTGCTTGGAGCTGAGACCCAAACAGCACTTCATCGTATCTCCTTCTCCTACACGTTTCACTGAGCAACACTATATGTCGACTTCGGAAGTAATGTCCTTCCCTATCTTCAAGAGAAAATGAAGGGCACTGGAGGAGACCAGAGACTTTCATTTCTAAAGAAACTGTAAAACTAGCTGCCTTAGTTAATTAAAGAAAACGATTCGAATGACTCTAAGCAGCATGGGACGTAACATATGAGGTCATCAGTCCCCTAGACTTACAACTACTTAAACCTAACTAACCTATGGACATCACACACATCCATGGCCGTGGCAGGATTCGAACCTGCGACCGTAACAGCAACGCGGTTCCGGACTGAAGCCTCTAGAATCGCTCGGCCACAGCTGCAGGCAGCTAATTTCAGTTTATTTGAACATATAACTGATCTCGTCATTGCAGCTATTATCAGATGTTAAAAAGGCATTAGCACAAGGGACACATAGACGTTTATGTCTATTCGTCGTCTGTGTCACCGTTTATTTCTGACTTATTGATGTCTGGAACGTCGAAACTGATTATCTGCTCAAATAAACTGAACTGTGACTAAGGATTTGAATTCTACAGTTTATTTCTAAAACAGTCAAAGGCAAAAGACGGCAAATGAGGATATACGCAATAACGCCTCATTTCTGTATTGGTCACGCAGACAAAAAAGTGAAGCACACAGAAGACATGGTCAGATGTGAATGTAACTTTGTAGACGTACACGCCATCAGTGGGTACGTCCTTGAAAAGTGTTGCAATTATCTGTGACAGAACAGTCATCACATGTAATTATGCCGGACGCTGTGGCCGAGCGGTTCTAGGCGCTTAAGTCAGCAACTGCGCTGCTACTACGGTCACAGGTTTGAATCATACCTCAGGTATGGATGTGCGTGATGTCCTCAGATTAGTTAAGTTCAAATAGTTCTAAGTCTATGGGTCTGATGACCTCAGATGTTAAGTCCCGTAGTGGTCAGCACCATTTGAACCGTTTGAATATGTCATTAGCGATGTTGGCGCTTAGTGTCGTTACCAGGCCTGGTATGAAATGTAAGGGGCGTGGATAGCGTCAGATTTTGAGGTATCACTGTGAAAGATACCGAGATGTTGTGTAAGCGTGTGAGACAGTCTTATCACGACCTGATGGAACTTGAAAGGGACCTCACTGTGGATCTTCACATGGTCCGCTGATGAAGTCGTTCAGTATTGAGATTTGTGGGACATTTGGAGGTAACAATGGCCCGACGTTGAACCTGATGGGAGCATTAGGGCGGGCAATTCGTTGTCAAGGTTCCGGTCGACGAAGTCTGGTCACCACAAGGGAGTTCAGCCATATTCTGCATCAAGCTCACCCCTCCACATCCGCACTTGCCATCCTAGAACAAGTAACGGACTACCACCAACAGTCTGCTATATTCTGCACCACTGTTCGGATTTTATCAGTAGCCGGACTAGGGAATTATAGTCCCATACACACGTTGCCGTAATACCTCAAAAGAAACGGCTGCGCCTCCATAGGTGATGTAGGACTGCTGATGAATAGCTTCGCTTCGTATTGAGCGAAGATTCGCGGTCTGCACTATGCCAGATGACCATCATCGGCGAGTATGGTGGCGCCCTGTGGAGGTGTCTCACTCTCCCAACGTTTTGAAGAGACATGGCGTTAGTCCTGGCAACGTGATGTAAGGAGCCGTCGAGTATGACTTGCAGTCGTGACTGGTAATGACTGAGGCACCTCAGAGACACAGCGGTACGACTGGGACATCTTGCGTCGTCGTGTGTTATTTCTCGTGCTACAGTATCTTCGTGCCATTTTTCAGTAGGACTACACTCTTCCACACATAGCACGTGTGTCTATGATTTGTATGCATTATGTTGAGGTACTCTAATGGGCAGCAAGATCGCCAGGTCTGTGCCTGATAGAAAATGCGAGGGTTCATCTTCTACGCTGTCAAGGACCAGTTACAAGAGTTGTTCGTCAGCTTGCCTCAGTAGGACATGCAACGGCTTTTTATGACACTCTTCACAACCGAAATCATTGGATGCATTCAGGCCAGAGGGGGTGCGACATCATAGTGGTAAGTGCGTTTATGATTCCAACTTCGGAACCATTTCATAATCACTGAAATAACATTACACAGTCTCTCAACCCGTGAAGTTTCGTTTCGTTTCCTTTCTGGGAGTGTTGTATCTGCAAACCTACAGCGGGCTTTTCACGAAAAATTTGTTAACGAATGCACCTCGTGAACACGCAGGGCTGCTATTCCTCCTCACGCACTAGGCAACTAGGCCCTAAGGGCACCCATGCACGCTCCGCGAATCTAACTGCTGTCACTTAGGCCTGAATAGCCATCAAGGAGACCAGCTATCGGAAGGTGTGTGGGTTGCACAGTTCGACTGATCCAGAGGACGGAGAATCAAGGAGCAACTCGTTCGTCCAAACTGTCGAATTGACGAATTCGCAGACGACAGGACGACCGATCTCAAACTCCGCCATTCAGATGCCAACCAACGGGAGCCTGTCAAGAACTACATTGGTGATGTGTTGTGTGGAGCTGAAGATGGCAACTTAACTGAAGTTATTCACTTGTTCGTCACTTTACTCCTCACTATCACAAATTTTTCAGGTTCAGAAATGGTTCAAATGGCTCTAAGCACTATATGACTTGACATCCGAGGTCATCAGCCCCCTAGACGTAGAGCTACTTAAACCTAACTAACCTAAGCACATCACGCACATCCATGCCCGAGGGAGGATTCGATCCTGCGATCGTAGCGGCAGCGTGGTTCCGGACTGAAGTGCCTAGAACCGCTCGTCCACAGCGGCTGGCTTCTCATATTCCCTCACATGTTTGTAGCAATAGTTAGTATATATCTCTGAACTCGAGAACCGAAACACCGAATCCACCCCACGCCAATCAACTCACCAGGCACTCGCTACATTCAGAAAGTAAACCAACGTTAGAGTCATAACGAACGGAAGCCAAAATAAATAAATAAATACATTAATATACCCTCCACTCTTACGTCTGTGTATGATGGTTTTTCACTCTTCGTACTTTCATTTTTTGTATTTATGTTAAAACAAAGAAGTGCGTGAAACGATTATACGCCAGTTTTCTTAGGTGCAGTTGATCCTTACTTAGGACGTTGTAAATTGCTTTACAAGCTTCTCTCTATATATACAGGGATTAGAGAAAAATATGGCAAACCGGTGTATCGTGGTATTTCATGGTCCCCATGGGTATCCTTCAAGATGCCATTACTCCAAAGAATTATGTGACCATTTTGGCTGATGATGTACATCCAGTGACCCAATATTTGTTGCACAATGGTGATGCTGTGTTGCAAGATGACAATGCCCCTATTCACACAGCTCGCATCGTCCAGGACTGGTTTTGCGAGCACGAGGAACTCCCCCCCCCCCCCCCCCCCCCCCACGCGCCCACCCGCTCTGACCACCTGGCCATTGCAAACAGCAGATCTCAGTATTATTAAGCCTTCATGATCTACTTTGTAGGGAAGTGTGCGTGATCGCTAGCGTCCTGCGTTTTCGTTACCTGTATATGACACTACTTTGTAGAAGAATGGTATGAGATTTCGCTGAAAATCATACATGGGCTTTGTTTGTCCATTCCGAGACGACTGCAAGCTGTTTTGACTGCCAGCTGTTTTCGTACACCTTATTAAGCGTGGTACTGTGCCTTGTTTTTGGTGTATTCATATTTTTGCTCATTCTCGATACATAAACTGAAATGCCTCAACAGGATTTCCGTCTGTACAGTATGTTCGTGTTAATCTCAGGAGCTACGGTATGTACTTCGATATAATTATCACTAATACACAGACTGATTCAAGAGGAAAGGTTGTGCACACAATTTTTAAATATTTCCCGCAAATTGGCTAGACTAAAAAGAATTTAATTCCCACACTTCCTTCAAATCGATGTGATTGCTATCTACTGGCGAATGGCTGAACTCCTTGGAATCGCTAATAGATGTTATGGCAGACAGACTCCAGCGCCATTCCGGTGCGAGCTATATTTTCTGTGGGACTTTCCCCCCCACGAGCCTTTGCGTTGACATCTACATAGATCCTCCGCAAGTCACCGTACGTTGCATGGTGGAGCGTACCCTCTACTACTGCTAGTCATTTCCTTTCCTGTCTCACTCGCAGACAGAGAGAGGGAGAAACGACTCTCCATATGCCTCCGTATGAGCCCTAATTTACCGTACGTTACGCGCAGTGTATGTTGGTGGCAGTAGAAACGTTCGGGAGTCAGCTTCCAATGCCGGTTCTCTACATTTTCTCAGTAGTATTTCTCGAAAAAAACATCGTCTTCCTTCCAGTATTTCCCATTTAAATTCCCGAAGCGTCTCCGTAACACGTGTTGTTCGAACCTACAGGTAACAAATCTAGCAGTTAGTCACTGAATTACTTGTATGTTGAATATTTATTTTCTCCCTCTTTGCACTGTATGCAGCTCTAGGTAATATTCGTATCTACATAACTGAAAGACATTTTTAAGCTCTTGGAGAGCTATAAATAACATTGTTATCCTATCAAAAGAAATACTATCAGTGTCAAGTGGAGATGTGTGCTTACATACACAAGATGATGTTTGTATATTATTTTTTTCTTGACTGCGTTCTACAGCTTATCAATTTCTTATTATGTACCGTACATAACTTATGCAATCCTGTGCTTATTCTTACGCATTCTACCACTTTTTTAAGCATTCTACCACTTTTTCTCAATTTTGTTATGTAAACATTCTGCCTTTGCTCCTTGTCGACATGTTAAGAATGAATCACACCACAAAATTCTGAAAAGTTCCGGTGGAAGTCATGAGAAGTAGGACGTTACTACTTCTTTGCAAAGTTGACCAATGATTCTGCTGGTGTGCATACATAAACTCTGACTCTGAGATATTATTATCGCGAGTATGAGCGAGCGAACAGTTATTGAGAGGAGTCGGAAGTGGGCGGACGCAGCCTGCGATGGAGAGAAGCCGCGCGACATGAGAAGTCGCAGCCTTCCGTGATCGTGCTTGCAGCGCCAGGGGAGGCTTTAGTATTAATAGATGATTTTTGATAATTAGCCTTTTTTTGCACTTGGTTGTTGCTTGCTTGCACATTGGAGGCATTTTGTCAAATTTTTATTATGTGTTTATTGAGTATAGACATTTTGAAATAATTGAAGTCTGTGTAAAGTTTGTCAGTGTTTAAATAATTCATCTTATGAATACATAAATCAAAATCTTAATTGGTTTCGTTTATTTTTTTTACTCCGTTTAAGTCTTGATGACCAACCGCCCCCCCACCATTATTTAACTTCTGTATAAAAACATGGCAGTAATTAGTGCAATTATTTTGATCAAGCTTTCTGCAAAGATCACAGTATTAATTCTGAAATATTTTTAGCATGTTGCTAATGAGGTAGTTGCAGCGGCAAGACGAGGTAAATTGTCCGTTGCGTACAGGAGCATTGGAGAACAGTTGTTAGGACTAATTTGAGAATATTTTAAAACTCGCAGTCAGGTACCTGATAACTGATTTATTTATGATTTGTAGATAGAGTAATTAATTTCTTTCTTTTTGTACTCAATCAGAATTTTATTATTGTTAGAGATGTAAATCCATTTCGGCACGTCTTTTAAAATTACCAGTTTCACCTGTCGACCCGTCTGCCAGGATTTCGTTTAGTTGGACGATTTCGCAGTTAGAGATGCTTCGTCTTGCTACCTGCTTTTGCAAAATTTGATGCAATAGTACTTCGTCAGTAGTTGTGGCATAGCATTTTTTGTTGCTTGCACGCTGTTTCGCGTTAATTCAAAACTTTTTGTTTCGGAAATTTTCTACTTCAGAAATTATTTTCGAACTGTGAAGTTCTCAGTTTCGTGTATGACAGTTGTTCTGCGTTTTGTATTATTTTCTTTATTGGTGCTACGACAATGAAAACAAGAGCGCAGTCAGGAATTGAAGAGACTACAGAGGTAGCTTCAAATGAAATTTCGGAAAATTTGAGGCATAGTGTAGCAAATTCTTCTCAGGATAATAAAGTTAGGGAACTGTGCTACAACACTGTGAATAATCGGAGTGTAGAATATTATTTGCCTGTCATGCGTGACGAACTACAAAGAGCTACACGCAATTCAGGCGATCAGAATACCGTAAAACAATCCGATTTTGTTATGAGAGATTCAGGCGCTGCTTCTACTTCTATAAAGTAAAATAAATTTGTCTTTCCCTCTTTCAGTGGTACTGTTTCGCAGTTAATACTAGCACAACTTGATGATATTAGGAAATCTAATAATGAAATTAGAAAATCCAATCATGAAATTAGGAAATACAATGACGAACTTCGTGGAGAGATCAGAGAATCTAGTAGCAAACTGGAGAAGAACTCCAAATTGTTTCGTGATTAGATAATTTGACAATTCAGATCGTAAATTGGAGGAAATTTCAGAACAGGTGAAAACTCAGCTACGCAAGGAACTAAAATCTGTTATTAATAATCTTGAGTCTAGACTTGACCATGTACAGTATGTTGATATTGTAGAGTTGAGATGTCACAACAAGAATTGCAAATACTGGAATTAGGGTATAAGTTCGAGCCATTACAGTTAAGAACTAACACTGAGGTTTCAAAGACGCAAAATCAGTTGTTGATTGCTGCAAAACGTGTCGAATAATTATCTGAGAGAGTGACGCTATAGAACAATCATTCAGACAAAAGCTGAGACCATGTTCAGCCGGTTCCGTTCGCTGATTCCGAAGTATTTCAGTCTGCAACGTTTTAAAGAAGGGGTGATGACGATTAATGAGCAAGTTAAACATGACGTAACACAGATACAGGAACAGCTAGTCAATATCGAAGAAAACATCGGTTGCCATAACGATACCAGCAGTTTCAATAATTATCACTGTGGAAATAACAATGAACGCACTAATTTTGGAAATGCTAATCACTTCTCTCTTGAACGTGATATGTGAGTGGAATGCGAGTTTCGGTATGAGACAAAACTCATCCGCTCAGAAAAACGATGATTTTGATTACAAACGTTTTCTCGCAGTTCAATTACGGGATACATGTTACATTAACTATATGGAAAAGCGAACTGGGATTGTATTGGTTTAATACGAACTGCGCCGAAAGTCAAAACAACCTATTGTAATGCATAGAGCACCACTATTTCCGATTATTCCTGTGGAACTGAGAGAAATAGTTGCTGTTGACATTTTAGGTCCCATTACGATATCTAAACATGGTCATTCGTTTGTTTTTATAGCTGTTAAGCTTACTTCTGAATTTATGTCATTCACACCCTTAAGGAAAGCTACTGCAGAATCTGTTTCTATAGCATTCTTAAAGAATTTCGTTCTAATACATGGCTAAAAGCTTTGCGACGTAGAAGAATTAAACCTATGTTTCTATTTGCCATCTTGTAACCCTTCAGAAAGCATTATGAAAGAATTAGGTAAACTTTGAAGATTGTATTGCTATCGTCACTGCGGAAATTGGGATTTACACGTACCTGATTTTCAAAATTTCACCAACGTGCTACCGAAAGTTTCTACAACCTTGCCTCCACTTCTTGTATTAAGGAATAAACCACCATCAGAGATTATAAAACAGTTAGTAGCTTTCCCTACACAACGACTTTTAAGAAAACGTGAGATAATAAATTTAGTAGTGGAAAACATCAAGAAAGCTGTAGAGAAAAGGAAGAAGCTACGGAATCCACGAGTTGACTTTTTGAGCTTACAGGCAGGTCAGAAAGTATTGCTCAAATCGCATCATTTATCTCCTAAAGTAAAAGTCTCTAAGAAACAAGTTTATCTTGGTGTATGAAGCTAGTTTTCGCATACCGTTACGGCGAATCGTACGTGCAAATACTGTGGCACTTGAAACCATATGCACGCATAAATCACGAGGTCTTCATCAAGTATCGAACATCAAAGTGTACGAAAACTGATACCCTAGGTGGCTTACTGCAATTTGGTGAACATATGCAGTGGCGAGCATAGGTGCCTCAGCTGTTGCAATGCGTTTTATTACTTTAACTTTCTGCACTGCCATACTCTTCAACCAGTCTGTATATCTGATAATGTATTTCTCACTGCCAATCTATTTAATAGGGAATTTTAATGGAAACTAATGATCTATGATCTGTGTTGCGTGAAAGAAAGTACTTTGAATTTACTAAGCATGGTCTCACATTGTGCTAATAAAGTGGAAATACACAATTTTTTTGTAAGTTTTGTATGAATGATTTGCACTCAGCTGGTATTGTTCTGACTTTAATGGTGAAGTATCTGATAGAAATGTAATATTGCAATCATATTTAACGAGTCTGCAACTGTTGTTTTGAGATCTTGGTATATCAGAGTAGACTTGGTTTTGAGGTTCTCAGACAATAATTTTTTTTCCTTAGGAAGATAGTTTGCACATATATATCTTGTGGTAACTTGTGATATACATTTTCCCTTACCTTCACCAGACAGAATACTGCATTATTTTTGTGGATAGTGCGTGCGATGATATTTTCGGTAGTCACATATTTTATGAAGTAGGTCATGAATTCTAGAGATGTAAGTTTATTTTGAATGAGAGACTGTGTATGAATGGTTCAGAATTGTGAAAGGTATTTCTGATGGGTAAAACTGTATCTAGGAACATGTCTGATGCTTGTTCAGCAATTTAGGAAGTAGTTTGAGGATTGATAATTTCTGAGTTGTATGCATACACACGATGAATTTATGAAATACTGTGTGACATAGGTATGGAATATAATGAGGAATTTTGCTTTAGGATTGCCACGTAAGGCTTTTGATGTTATTATGGTTTATTATAGTGCAATTGTTGTACATTACGGTGCAATTATGGTATATTATATGAAGTGGATTATGATTTGTAGGATATTGGGCTGAAGGTTAATGACATATGCTGTTTTGAGGAAGACAGACGGTATGTTATATACTATGTGGTGAGGAAGCATTTTTTTCGCAACTTGGTATTTATGGAACAAGGCAAGATATGGAATGTACCCTCTTTACACAAAACAACCCACAGCTGCACTAGATAAATGGAGGTTCTGTTTGTGCACTCTTTATTCGAAAGTGTAGTCGTAATGATATCTTCAAAAGTGGTTTATTTTGTCATGAAAGGATTTCTGAAATGACAGTGCTATTGAAGTCTTTTTTTGCTACTGCTAAGATGTATTATGACGTTAAGTGCTATCGACTACGGAAGGAACACAAATTACAGTTTGAAGTACCAATCATATCTGCTATATACACTAAAAACTCCAGAAAACACGAAACTTTTACCTGTAAGAAACACCAGCGCTTGCAGATGAGAAATTTTCTTTTCGCCTATTTGGAGATAAGAGTGCATATGTGGATAAGCATGGATAGTTTTACAAAGATTTCTTACCTACTGCTGAGTTCACTAAAAACTCCAGAAAACACGAAACTTTTACCTGTAAGAAACACCAGCGCTTGCAGATGAGAAATTTTCTTTTCGCCTATTTGGAGATAAGAGTGCATATGTGGATAAGCATGGATAGTTTTACAAAGATTTCTTACCTACTGCTGAGTTATGTGAGGTGTGTGTGGAATGAATTTTCTAGCTTGTAAAATGAAATTGTCTCAATGAAAAGTTTCGTTTTTCTACTTTATTTTTTTGTGTCTGACATGGTCATAACTGAATCTTTTCTCTATTGCAGAAGTAATAAGAGAAACACAGAACTCTATGCATTTGTATGAACTAAGCAATATTTTCAGATCGGAGTATAACGTATATAGCGTGCGAGCTACATTCTATCAATGCGAATGTTGCAGTGGTCTGTTATAGAGAATTATAGTTGGAGTCCTGAACGATGGTGGTCGAGTTTATGCTTGTCCTGAGCACCTATGTCACGGTTCTGAGCTCTCTGCTCTGAATGCCATAGCTAATGTTGTTGTGGCGTAACCACAAGCGCTGGAGCGAAGAGGAAGGTGAGGCGACGTCAGCGAATAGTGCACTGACTAGCATGTCACCACGATAGGAGCGTCATCTTGCTGAAGTGAACAGAAGTGCTGCTCCTACCAGCCTCGGCCAGACATTAAAGGATAGATTATTAGCACTGCCTAGCAAAGAGTGCTACAATAGCGTCTTTTAGCGATCCACAAACTGTGTGTCAAACTTGCATGACCATTATATATAGCCAAGGACTCGGATATATGTTGCATGTCACCCATGGCTTGCAGCACCATTGTTATTTCAAAGTTAAGTATTGCCAATCTGCTTTATTGAACTAAATCTACTAATATAATTTGCTTGAATTGTTGTATAGTGTTCCGAGAACGCAGCATCCCCTAGGCACCCTATACGAGACGAGTGGGCAAGACCCCACATTAGGATCCAATCCTCATCTCCAAATGTCTTTACTAACTTATGTTGACTGGAGCTCAAGTCACTTACATTGTATAAGAAGGAACTACATGTATACCCACTTTTTCTTAAATGTCTACCACAAAAATGAATTATATGAACTTAATATTTTGATTGTTTTCCTGTAATTTCACTGCGTATGTGAATGTATCTTCACGCAATGCCAATTTTATATTGCGTGATAATTTAAATAACATGTACTTACTATATATACATCAACTCTGCGATATGTTATTAACTGTAACATTGTTTTCAATATGTCACCATTAATGACTTTGGACAAACCTGTATGTCATTCAGTGATGTTATACAAAACACATTTTAACATACCTTAACATTTTGGTGTGGTGGAAGTGGACATAATATATGTAATGAATTCCTGAGTCTGCTTACACCTCAAACTTTTGTGTCGTCAAATGAATATATTTACATTTCGGTGTGGTTCTCAGTGGACATAGTGTGACTTTTCCCTGAGTCTGCTGCACCTAAAACATGTCTTTCTTTACCCGGTTTCTATTTCCAGATGATTTTTTACTCTCTTGAAGAACTATGAATAACATATTGTTATCTTGTCAAAAAAGCTGCCGCCAATGTCATGCAGATATGAGTGCTCACCTGCACAATGATACCCCTATATTTATTTTCTTTCTCTTTGCACTGTATGCAGTTCAAGGTAATATTTGTATCTACATAACTGAAAGACATTTTTAAGCTCTTGGATAACTATAAATAATATTATTATCCTGTCAAAAGAAGTACTATCAATGTCAACTGGAGATGAGTGCTTACATACACAAGATGATATTTGTATATTATTTTTTTCTTGACTACTTTCTAAGGCTTATCAATTTCTTATTACATACATAACTTATGCAATCCTATGCTTGTGATTATGCACTATAGCACTTTTGTAAACGTCTGATGCTACTCTTCTAAATTTCGTTATATAAGAATTTTGCCTTTACTCCTTGCCAACATGTAAAGAATTAATTACATCACAAAATTTTGAAAAGTGCCGATGGGGGTCATGAAAAGTTGGACTTTACTACTTCTTTGCGAAGTTTAGCACTGATTCTGTTGGTGTGTATACTCTGAGATATTATTTTGCGAGTACTAGCGAGGAGTCGGAAGTGGTCGGACGCAGCCTGTAGTGAATAGAAGCCACGTGAAATGAAAGGTCGCAGCCTACTGTGACCATGGTAGTAGCCCCAGGAGGGACTTTTGCATTAACTGAGATTTTTGGTAATATGCCTATGTGTTGCACATAGTTGTTGCTTGCTTGTGCACTGGAGGGATTTTGTCAGATTTGTGTATGCATACAGTGAGAGTAATATTGTATCTTTGTTGTGGCCAGATACGTGTTCATTGAGTATAGATATTGCGGAATAATTAAAATCTGTGTAAAGTCTGTCAGTGTTTAAATAATCTATTTTGTGGATATAGTCAATTAAAGTCTTTCTTGGTTTCTTTCATTCTTTTTTCACTGTATAAGACTTGTAGAACATACCCCTCCCGATTATTCAATTACTATATAAAAATATCGCAGTTATTAGTGCAATTGTTTTGACCATGCACTGCATTCTGCATGGATCGCAGCATTGCTTTTGAAATATTTTTAGCATAGACATAAAGCCGCGTGACTGATGCGCCAGGTCGGCACAAGGTACTATTACTAGGACGCCAGTGCGAGATAACACTGACCTGCTAAACGTTCTATGACGCCATCACGTTTTTTCTGTCATTAAGTGAAGGCAAATCTCAGGAAATATGTAGGGATTTTCATACGATTTTCACAAACAGATCACGAGGATGATTTGTTGCCAGAGGAGATAGCCGCGCAACTTCAATGTCAGACCAGCGCAATTTACCATTTCTGCGAAGCAGGCGCGAGCTAACACCGATTTCCTAAATGATCTGCGATGCAGCATACATCAGACATTAAGCTGATAAGAACAGATTATTTTCCGATGGAGTTAATGTATAAAGTGTGTGAAGAGGTTTGTGTGAAAAGTGACACAGAAAACGTATCTCGTGCCGGACTGGTGCTGGAATCAGGTGGCCTGCAACTGATCACAGCTCGCGCCACTCTTTTACGGTTGAGCAGACCACACTGTACATGTGTTGGACAAGTCAGCGGGTTGGCAGCGGCTGGGCAAGCCCGAGAGCCGACTGGGGATAGTTAAGGACCCTTCACCCTTTCTATGTTGTCTTACGGCGTTTGATATGAAGTGATTGTGTGGGTCATCGTGAGTGAGGTGGAACTAAGTGAGAGTCATTTGTAGGTCTACTGCTTACGGCGTGACAACATTTTTAGCCCTTTTATCCGCATTCGTTTCTTTTAATAGTTACAAGGGCGCCCCGAAACTTTAAACATACACACACACACACACACACACACACACACACACACTCACACACACACACACACACACACACACACACACACACACACACACTATACCGATGCTGCGATTGTGTGGCCCATAAGTAGTCAACCTCGTCGCTACCGCTCATTAGTCGGCGTTCTGGCTTTAAGCCTAGTATGTATATCCTGGGTCCAAGAGACCCGCAAATAGTATTAACTTTTAATTGCTATGTGAAAGACTTAAAATTGTGGCCCTACTAATCAGGTATGCTTTCTTGCAGTACTGAGTAACAAATTAAAGGTACCATTAGAGATCTGTGTCATCAATTTTAAATGTCACTAACATTTTCGTCTTTATACCACACATTTACATAACGTGTATCCGATGGACACTGTGCTTTATGTTGAAGTGTCATCAAATTATGGTTCAAATGGTTCTGAGCACTATGGGACTTAACTACTGAGGTCATCAGTCCACTAGAACTTAGAACTACTTAAACCTAACTAACCTAAGGACATCACACACATCCATGCCCGAGGCAGGATTCGAACCTGCGACCGTAGCGGTCGCGCTGTTCCAGACTGTAGCGCCTAGAACTGCTCGGCCACTCCGGCCGGCCATCAAATTAGATTGGGTTTTAATCGATTACATCTCGTTGGAATTAAGAGAATGCGTTGTTGGTACACCTACAGATTGTTGTCATTGAAGAAAATATATTGTTACAACTCGCAACTCTGTTCAATTGTCAGATAGCGTACTCCTATGTTATGTAAGAGAACGAAATATTGTAGCGGATTATTACGAGTATGTGAAGCAGTATAGTAATGTGGGAGTTTGCTGCGCAGCAGTGTTGTATTCGATATCCGATACGAACTTGGAAGAAAAGAAAGTGTCTTTCGTAGCACTGAACAGTGAAATGAACAGCAGTTACATTTCAACAGTCGACAGGAGAAGAGAGTAATGAGGTTATTTCTTCACATTATTTTTTCAGATAGAATGTCAGGACCCACATCTAATAAAATGAGATTTAAAGAAGATAGCATACACTTATGAAGCCCAAATTTTGAATCAGTTATTAGTCAATAGGTAGCTGAAGATGATGATTTCCTTTCAGATGTAAGTACTGCTTCAGATGAAAACCATGAAGTTGTTCCTCAGGCAGCGGCATGCAACTCTTTGAGTGAAGAACAAAGTAGTGGTGGTGATTGTGATGATAATAGTGATGATAGTGATTATGACGATGATGTAGATAAGAATGGCTCTGGACAAATAAGCTGTGAAAATGCTAACATGCATGTAGCTCCAAATAGCATGCAATGGAGTATGTGCCCCCCCCCCCCCCCCCATTGCAAACTAAAATATGCGCTCACAATTTAGTGAAATTTATTCTAGGACCAGCAAGGGGCATAATGACTTACACCCCCTAAGATGCTTGTGACTTATTTATTCCTCTAGCCATTGTGAATGAAATTGTGAGACACACAAACCTAGAAGCAAGAAGAGCTTGTGTAGCAAGAAAAATAAACAGGAATGATGTAGCTAGCGACGAAATGTTCGCCTTCTGGGGAATTTTACGTCATATTGGAGCAGATAAGGATTGGGATTTTCCAATCAGGAATTTTTCTTTGGGAAGGTTTTCCAGTCCGTTATATAGAGCTACAATGTCTTTGAGTCGGTTTGAGGCAATAAGAAGATTAATTAGATCATATGACAAAAGAACAAGAGAGGCTAAGTTACAAACTGATAAGCTTGCTGCTATATCCTATGCACGGAAAATATTTACAGGATAGTGCAAGAAAATATTGATACTTAAATGTAATGTTACATTAGATACCGTTGTGGGTATCTGCAATATATGCCACGAAATCCTGGCAAGTATGAAATTAAAATATTCTGGATTTGCGAAGCTGAAACTGGTTATGCCATTGACGGCATTGTGTACACGGGAAGAGGACCACGCGAGGCACAGGGAAAAATTTGGGCCTTACCATCGCGAAAACCCTTGCGGCAATATTACTGGCACAGCCAGAAATGTTACCATACGTAATTGTTTCACAAGTGTACCATTGGCAGAACAGCTGTTGAGTAAAAAACTAACTCTTGGGGGAACAATGAGTATGAATAAAAGAGAAATTCCGTAGGAAATGACGCCAAATAGGAGCAGAGCATTAAATTCAAGCCTATTTGCATTTACAAAAGCAATGACAATATTAATTTTTTCGCCAAAGAAAAAAAGTGTGTAATCCTCCTAAGTACCATACATCATGATAAATCTGTATGTTAACAACACCCAAAATGGAAGATTGAGATTGTGAAAGTTGGAACAATTAGTGTGCAATTATACACGCAAAATACAAAATCAACGGTGGCTAGTGGCTCTCGTGCAACATAATGGATATATGCACTCTAAATGCCTTTGCTCTTTTCAAACACGACGTCCCACATATCTGAAGGACTTTTGCACAAAAGAAGACTTTTTATCAAGGACCTTTCAGTGGAGATGATCCTACCGTTTATGATCAGAAGATCGTGTAATCAATTTTCACAGAAATCCATGGTGCTGGATATGGAAGAGTTCATTACTGTTCCACAACACAAAACAGCAGTAGTGCAGTAGTAACAACAACAGAACAGCTAGTCGTTAGGAGAGAAGGTGTTCATTGTGGCTTGCTTCATAAGACAGAAAAACGAAGACAGTGCGCTGTGAGTGCACTAAACATGCGTGCCAGGACTATAGCAGTATGGTGTGTAACAATTGCAAAAATTAATGTCATCCTTGTTTGCTTAATGATTTGTTCTTTGTGAATGCTACAACCGCCAAACTGAGATAAGTTTGTTAAAGTACTGGTGGCTTATGTTTCAGTTTTTATAATGTAATTTATTTAATGAAAATTATTACTTTTAATTTATTAAAAGTGTTAAAAATTATCACAGCTGCCTTATATTATACTGATAAACATTAAAACAAAATATATGTGCGCATTAATATTCACAAAATACTTTTTTTCGTGTAAATTGTTGAATTAGACATAAATGGGTCCAATGGACACAAGGTTTGTAAATGTAAGAAAAATTTTAATAGTGAGTAATAATCTCTAAGAGTTTAAAAAATATTTTCATTTCCTATATAGTTGGACGAGTCTATCACTGCATTAATGATAAAATACATAACCAGAATAAACGCTATTCACAATAAAACATTAACAGATACAACAGATTTATCTATAATACTGCAAAATAAAAAATAATATCGCTTTGAGTTATATTAATGCATGCGCTAGTGGTGTAGCACCATCAATGGTACGTCGCAATTGTGGATTTATTGCTTATTTGAAGGAAGAAGTGCCAAATGTTTCATAATTATAGTCATTATGTGGTGCATAGACCACATCTTGTAGGAAAACATCTAAGAAGAAGTCACCATTCATCATTAACTATGATAATTCGAAATAAATAACGTCAGTTTAAAAATGATAGTATGCTGCAACAGGTTTACCAGGACAGTAATAAAGATTCCATTGCGTTACTTTTGTACACTAAGTCTGGTTGCGTCAAAGGGTGCAACAGTGGCTCGTTTTGTAACATAACAAGACAGTATTATTCAGTTTTTTGAAATTAATAATAAAATTGATCTGCCAATCGGTAAAAGATAAAGGATGATGCGTTTTACATGGGAGAGATTTTCAGGAGACTGTATGGTATCAAACTGCAGCTTCAGTGAGCTATTGATATTGCTACAAGTTCCAAAGTATTGTGTCATTTATTCACAAATTTAAACTACTTCGTTGTAATCTATTGAACAGATAATTATATACCTTTCCTGAATTACTATTTTTAAAGATGATATAACTCTAGAATATCGGCAGAGTCAGCAGCCACTTCGACGAATGTAAGTGGAAATGGAAAAGCTATTTGTAGATGTTTTTAAATTGGAGGTGTATAAATGGTTGTAAAGTCTTTTACCCACCAGTACCGAAGAGACCGATACTACTTGCCAAGAAGAACTGTCGGAAATTAGGTATGATGAAGAAGGTAAGCATAAATTCGATAATGATGGGTTCGAAAACATATGGTGAAATAAAGAAGAAATGTCTGTTTATGTTAAATATGCGGAAAATGATTTTTAGTGTATTGCTTCATACCTCATGTCTTGTGGAATAGGGCTTTAGTACTGGTAGTTACGTTATGACCAGATAAAGAAATATTTCCAAAAGAGGAATCGTTCCTCTCTTCCTTGAAAAATTGAGCCAGATATGAAATATTTAGTTTTGCATCATCAGCCTCAGGGATTTCGTTGGTAATTAACTATCTAAATGTATCTAGAATGAAATTTTCACGCTACAGCGGAGTGTGCGCTGGTATGAAACTGTGTGCCGGACCGAGACTCCAACTCAGGAACTTTGCCTTTCGCGGGCAAGTGCTCTACCAACTGAGCTACCCGAGCACGACTCACGCCCGTCCTCACAGCTTTAATTCTGCCAGTATCTCGTCTCCTACCTCCCAAACTTTACAGAAGCTCTCCTGCGAACCTCCTGTAATTTGAACTGACTTCATGCTCCTGTATATACTAGGTATAATTAAAAAGCTAAATTTAATTATAGTAAGTAGTTTTACATAGATTACTTCTGCAATATTTAGCGAAAGTTTGGCATAATGTATTGCTAAGTAATTGCTATTATATATACAGTACTAACTTGCTGTAATGTTGGTAAAGTTATTGTAGGGCTACCTGTAGACACGTAGACTAATTTAGCGCTGTGCCAGACAGGCTCTCTGGCTGTAGATACCTAGTGATACTCTTGCACAGAAGGAGTAGTTCGTTAGTTATGTATAATTTCCTCAAGTGCCTGAAGGCATACGATAGTTGAGATCTTCCAAATGTCTCCCAGTAGCCAGGAACCTCAGCTTTGGTCTAAATCATTCATGATGAGAAGACGTATTTTTTGTCGCTGTCTTTTTTTCTTTTTGCTGATGGTGGCATCAATGACAACAGTTGTAAAGTGTGCACTTTCGTATGTACTTTCCAAGATAATTAAGTCAGTATTTTACATCCACCTTCAGTTTCTTGAGCTGATTCACGTTTGTCTCTTATACAACCAGTCTTTATACCACACCTCAGGTTTTTTTCCTTAGTGTCTAATATCACAAATAAAAAAATGCGAGCATATCTTCAGCGTTGGTGGACATAATCACGTCTGTCTGCCGTCTAGGTTGAACTGAAGATGTATGGGGCGCTCAGTTCTTCCAGACACCAACCTGTTCAGGCGCTGAACTGAGAGAGCAAATGGAGCGCTTAAGCAGAGAAAGGGATGGAAAAGGTACTAGGTGTACCTTGTTCACGCCACACGAATTCCTCCTAGCAACTACCTTCTGCACTCAGTGAAGCTTCCTTCTTACACTCCCTGCACCCCTATTTACTAGCGATCAACAAACTAGTTTGCGAACAGTGCGTTGCAGAATGTTACAGGCGCCGTTTCTTTTTTACAGGTGATGGCAGCAGGCGGTTTCTGGTGCTGCTCTTGCTTCTTTTGTGCACTAGCGGAGGAGTGTTCTCGGATCAGCCTGTGTGGCCACCAGAGGGACTCGTCCAGCAGCTGTCCCGGGCTCTGGGCATCACACGGCCTGTCCTTCTGGTTCCTCCCTCTCATGGTAGGTCTTATGAGACAAGTATTTCACGAACTGTTAGAACGAGTTTTGTTGATGGTCCATTTGCCGAAAGGAATGGTGCGTTTGATTTTCCTTTATTGAAATATGCCATGCTACTATGAATATTTGCAGGAATGTAGGTACAGGATTCATGAATAGTGCATATTCTGTTAATTTAATTTCTTCACGTCGATATCATCTTTACATGTGTGCCTTTATAGAGTTCTGCTGGTAAAGGTCGATAATACTGCCATATAAATTGTGCTAGCTGAGAACGTCCACCTGGCGTAGGAGCATCTACAACAGTTGCAGTCACCCTGGCGACATTTGTGTATATACGCTGAAGGACAATAAACTGTATTTTATAAGTTTTCATAAGATGTGTAAAAACAGTAACGAGCAGCTGATAGTTCTTAAAATTCCGAACACTGTACCGTGATGATATTCATACCCGAAAAATGTGACGTCGAAGAAACACGGATTATTTCATCCTCTCCCATAGAAGCAATCTTAGATGCGTACAGAAATGTGAATGAAGGCTTTGCAATAATGCAAGATGGAAGAAATGCATGATACACTAAAAGAATGTGGCAGCTTATAATGGTTTCACAGGTTTCACAAGTTACTTCTCGTGGCAGTGTGAGAGGACCTGTTGAGAATCTCTATAGTTGGTGGGAAACAGGACGAATGGTGCGTTCCTTCTGATGTTTTTCACAGATTATTACAACCTCTGTTAGGAACCAATGTAAAAGTAGACTGATACAGCTATAGTTTTGTACTGTTTCCTATCTGAGAGCGTGTTAACGTGTGGAGAACGTCGTAAGAAACGACAACTTATTTTGTTTTTTTCCCTACTATGGAGACCCTCTATATATTTGGAAAAGTAAATTGTTGTGACTGTGTGGCACAACTTGACCAGAACCAGGGATAGGTTGACAGGACGCTACCTGGAGCATCAAGCAGTAATTAATTTTGTGATGGTAGGACATGTGATAGAGGTGGCCGTAGAGATAGACCAGTGATTGACTACAGTAAGGTGATGTTTGCAGTAGCTATGCAGAGATTAACAGACTTGCATAAGATAGATTGGGGTGGACAACTACATCAAAGTAATCTCTCGACTGAAGGCCACTACAGAAACCGGCTGTATAACTTGCTTGCTTTATATGTCAGTCCAGGGTTACTGATTCTTGCGGCACTAAAGGCTCCTGTCTTTATTCGAGCGGTATTCAACGTGTTTATGAATTCCTACTTCTACTTTTTCCTCCTTAAAGTTTTAGTTGTCATTCTGTACTCTACGCCGACAGTAAGCTCAAGAGTCTGAAAACATTGTCGTTCTTACTAGAGTTAATACCCCTCAACGTCCTCCTGAAGTTGGTAGCAAGTAGGTTAAAGAAAGTAGGTTAAAGAAAGGATGCCTCTTATCGGCAAGATGGTCTTTGAAAAGGAACTGGGAGCTAGGACACAACGAAGGTGGACAAAGATACCGCTTTTGTACTTTATGAATGAACCATCCAGGCACTCCTTTCCAGAGATTATGGGTATATACGGAAACTCTGAATTCACATGTCCAGGAGTGAATCTGATCTCCATTTTAGCAGATAAAGTTTCCCATGTTCTCAGTGAGTCGCCATAATGCAACGCATAATAACTCAAGGTACCCAGCTGTAACTAATGACCTAATAACGTTAATACCTGATCTGTACTTCTACATGACTGATATGAAATTCACACAAAAGTACTAGGCAGAGGGTCATCGAACCACTTTAGACTACTTTGATGTTTCTTATTTTATTAGGATGGTCACTTCTCCCTATGCAGCTGGGAGTCAACAAAATATTTTTGCATTCGGAGTAGAAAGTTGTTGTTTCACATTTCCTCGAAAGATCTCGCCGCAATGGAAAACGCCTTTGTTTTAATTATTGGCACCTTAACGCACGTCTCATATCCGCGACATTCCCTCCCCTGTTTCCCAATAATACGAAGTGAACTGCTCTTCTTTGAACTTCTTATATGACCTCCTCGAAACCTATCTGATAAGAATCCCACACTGTGTAGCTACACTCTAGTAGTGTAGGCAGTGTCTTTAGCATATTTGTTGCATTTCCCAACTATTGTGGCAATAAAACGTAATATTAGCTTCGCCTTCCCGCGCTGGCCCCGGATCGAATCCATCCGGCGGATTAACGACGAGTTTTCCACATACCGTTATGTGAATACCAGGCTGGCCCCCACGTTCCACCTTAGTGGACATTTGCAACACGTCCGCACTATTTCACGATTTACACTAGACGCAGACATTTGGGGTGCGCTATTTCCGTCCTGGAGGGGGGGGGGGGGGGGGGGTACAGGGTGGCGGAAGGAAGAGAATTCGGCCACCTCTAACACTAACATTGCCAAATCCGTTGTAGCCACCCTGACCTTTCCATCGCTGCGGGACTATGGCGTAAGCACAAGAAAGAAAATTAGCTTCGCCTTCCCCACATTTTCTATGTGATCGTTCCAGTTTACATTTTTTTGTAATTTTCGTCACTAGATATTTAGTTGATTTGGCAAATTTAAGTTTGTTGTGTAGAATGTTGTAGTTATAGGATCATGCACCTAGGAACAGACCTTGTTTTTTGTTCGATACTTCAGCATAGTAACTGATTTTAGAACCACATGAAGAAGCGAGCGCTAGAAACCGCCATAAGCAACTTTCGTTATACCAAGGTTGGAACTTAAATAGTGACAAAAATTTATTTACAGTTCGTAGAAAATAGATACGTGTTTCAAAGTTTTACTGACCTTCAAAGTAGTCACCAGCATTTTGTATAACCAGTTGCCATTTCAGTGGAAGTCGTAGGATAATACTAGCAGTGCCAGTTGTGTTGACAGTTCGAGCGGCACGGTCTATTGCCCGACGAATTTATTGTTAGACACGAGGTACTGTTTTCTGCATCTTTTGTAAGTATTTGACGTTCTATAGATTCTATAGATACTATAGATTTAAGATCTGGAATATACTGTTAATTCTCCAGGTACAGAATTTTATCGTTAGTAATATGATTTATAACTTTAGAACTATTTATATAACATGTGGCCAGCTGAGCCATACTTCGTCGGTCGTACACCATTTTGTACGTTGAAACATAAGAAGGTCTTTTACCACGGAACACATGATGCTTGCAATAGAACGGAGTTTCTTAAGTGCCTTAACTATTGTACCTCGCTTCAAAATGGATATTTGTGTTCCAACAGCTTTTATTTCAAAATGTATGTGACATGTAAATGGTTCTTGACATTACTTCTGCTTAGTATTATTTCATTTACTCATTGTTTTATTGGTATGTAGTAGAGTAATAATGTAACAGATAGACTATTAAATACATTTCTGATAAGATTTTCTCTATTGTTTGTTCTATGTACCTTGGAACACGTTTTCACATTTGAAAAAAATCTTAATTTTTCCGGATAAATTTTTGTAAATTCAGAGAAGGACTGAAGTACAAGAAAATGAATGACATCATTGAAAAAAGGATTAAGAAAATGTATTAACCTACTATTACGGTGATGGCTAGAGGCGGAAGTCTGGAAAGTGTGCCAAAACACAATACTCTTCCCAACTCATGTGGATGACTTTACACTTTTTATTGTTTGGAGTTAATGGCCAAGTTTCGCTCCCCACAGACATCTCGTCTAAATCATTTTGCAACTGACGCTGATCATCTGATGACTTTGCAAGACGGTAAAGGACAGTGTCATTCTGCAAACAAACTAAGATGGATGCTAAGATTGTCTGCTAAATCGTTTACAAACGTTAGGAACAACCGAGGGCCTATAACGCATCCTTGGGGAATGCCAGATACCATTTCTGTTTTATTAGATGACTTTCCGTTAGTTATTACGAAGCGTGAAAATAAATAACGAACCCAGTCGCCCAAATGAGACGACGCGCCGTGGGCACACAACTTGATTAGAACCTGTGTGTGAAGAACTATGACAAAAGCATTTTGGAAATCTAGAAATGTGGAATCAACTCGAGATCCCCAGTCGACAGCACTCATTACCCTGTATGGATAAAGAGGTAGTTGCCTGAACCCGTCCTGAGTATGTGACGATAGTTCGTTCTCTTCGAGGAAATTCAAAATGTTCATCCACAGTATGTGATCCAAAATCCTACTGCAAATCGACATAATTGATTTGGGTTTTTAATTAAGAGGATTAATTCTATTTCCTTTCTTATGTGTTGGTGTAAGCTGTGGAATTTTCCTGTCCTTAGTTACGGAGCTTTGGTCGAGTATGAGGTTGTATAACGTCGCTAAACACTGTCAGCCCATCTTCGACGCACAGAAAAAAGAGGTAATACGGATGGAGCCGAACGTCAGCATGAAGCCCCGGCTTCGTTTCCCAAGAAGGGGATAATATGCAGACGATTAGGCATAGGATCATCTGCCAGGCAAATGTTTCCTGTAGGTGACCGCGCCCCTCCTCCCCCCTGGTGGGGCAGATTTCCGAACCTGGGTTAGGGGCTGTCCGCTCGTAACAACCGTCATTGTTGCTGGTTACTGCCCAGTGTCGACATACATACTGAGCTGTTGCCATACTAGACGTTACACTCTAAACATTCTCAATCCTGGTGTGCTACACTGCGATCATGGGTTGCCGGGAGCTGTGTCTGGCGCACTTTAGAAAGACAGCTTCACTGACGAAAACACCGTCAGTGCTAATGCAAGCTTGCAGTTTCTGAACTCAGCGCCCAGCGGGCTGGCAGCTACCAATATCATCGAGAGGCAATAACTTCCCACCTGTTGCAATCACATCTCTATGTTGAAATGAATAAACGACTGATTTAAAGAGAGATGTTTCATTAATGGCCCGCCAGGCTATTCCAGCCACCACCACGCCTGCAACCCATGTGCACATAAGGAATTGTCACCTTTTCATGACCTAAGAAGGCCGATTCCTCCCTCGTCCAGGACTCACGACCCGAACCAGAAATCATAGAGCTATTACATCAGCATGTTCTGACAGGAACGCAGTTGGTACATCATCCTTTATTTTCTGCATTCCTGTAGTATCCTTGAGTTTGTTGTTACAGATGCACCAATAATCAGTAACTGCAAAATTTTCCTAGTTGGAAGTCTGTGAGGTTCAATCAACAGCACAACACTGGCTACGATAATGGAAGGTCAGAACATTTCCTGAGAAATTGCGGAATAAGGGCAAAAATCAGGACATATGTTCCGGAAATGAGGTTCTTACACCATTGTGAAGTCCGCCGCTCTAATTTGTATTGCTGGTATGTAGACTAATACGTCCTGCATCAGTGGAGGCACAAAAAGAGCGCAACCCATGTAAACAATGCAGAACAAGATTAATAAAAACAGCATAAGCAGAAGCTCCTTCTTTGAGTGAGTTATTTATAAAAACTGATTGTGGCTGTTCATGGTTATCATTGCGTTTACTCAAGTCCCTAAGTGGGCAGATGGCCTCAATGATAGACAAACTCGAAAGTCTCAGTTCACTTTAGAGTTGAACAGTGGCAACGTAAAGCAACGGCGACGGCCAGTACCAAAGTGCTCTGCAGTCTCCAATGTAGAGGCCACTTCCTGGTGATGCTTAAGGTCAGATACACGGGTGTTTTACATAGCGAGAGTTCTGATTGATGGATCTCTACTGCAGTCGGCGCCTGGACCAGATGGTTCGAAGAAATAACTGGCCTGGAGCAGCACCGTGCCGGCCTAAATTCTCTGGCGGCTGCAGGACACAGCTGGATCTATTTCCAGCCTTTTGGTCCATAGTCTGCGTAGAATCATTTAACATACACTTGAAATGAGGTTCCAAGAAACAAATTATATAATCTGACGCTTCATAGACGTTTCCGAGCTCTGAATGCAGTCTGCATCGGCTTTATACTGCACTAAACTCTCATAGTCACTAATTAAGTACATTCGTGGTCTTAATTATTTATCTATGCCATATGCGTAAGCCATGATATGAAGTACACCTCGGTGACATGTACCGTTCCCGCTGTTCCCATTTTCGCGAATGTTATTCTACATTGACAGGATCCCACACTGTCGTCAGCAGCAGTTGACAAGGACGATTAGGTTAGTTGTTGGAATACTGTATAACACAGCAGTATCCAATAGATCACCAGAATAAATATAATATAATCGGAAATAACCTGACTTCCCTTCAGGAGAGCTCTATAAAACGAAACCAAACGATTAGTCATTTAGAGCGTTATTGCGTTAATCAGTTTAAAGTGGCTCTGTCGTTCTTATGGTATAGTCTGTGTACAGTTTTTTCAACGAGACAGTCTAAGGGTCGCTTTTTCCAAGCCCGGTAACTGTCTCTCATTACAACTCAGAAAACTGAAATTTGGCTCAAAGGTGACTACAACCTTCCTCTGATTTGGTGCAACGTCAATCTCGGGTTCCGAAACGCTTTAAACAGCAAGCTGACGACAAATGCGAAATGATGGCCTGAGCTCAGAAGTTCACGTGAGCTGTATTTTGGGTTAGTGTTGTTATATTCACGACAATTGTGAAATTGGTCGACAGATTTAATCATTAACTTAAGGTGTTTTAATAAATTCATTTACAGTATAGAAATGTTAAAATGGAAATACATAAGTTTGAATCACTGTTTGCTGATTCTAGGTTTCATAATAATATTTATGAAATAATTGACAAGACAATTTAATTTATTCCTCTTAATGGATCTATATTTCCCACTAACGTTAACAATAAATTACTTGCAATCGTATTTGCTGCCAATTGAACTGCTAATGTTTCTCTCAAATTATGTATGAGATCGTTTCAATTGGTACCATAAACGGTATAATGCAGGGATGGTTCCTTGATGTGTTAAACGTGCAGCTGTATGTTTTGTGCCATTAATTCATGTGAATAACAAAAATATAATTTCTCTCACTAATGCAACAGTCACTTTTCATGCTAGATAACTAAATATTTTGCTAACATATGAATTATTAATCAGTGTTGTAAAAAAATTTAAATGGAAAATGTTCTTCCACTAAATTTTAATACCAATAATATTTTGAATTCATTAAGTAATGTGAAATTTATATCATTTTAAAGAATATCAGTTCGTGGTGTTGTTATTCAGAGTAATATATGTCTACAGGCTGGTTTACTGACGAAGCATCAACAGTTCATGTTATCAAACGTCTTTCCAAGGTGGCTGTTTCGTCTGTAACTGTAGCAGTGGGCAACAAGAGCAAAAGGCTACAGAAAACTGAATTTTGTGTTCTGCTTCCAGGATCTGGTCATTTTGAATTTTCAGAACAGGTAACGCTCCGTCTTCAGTGTTCTTCATGTTTTTAAGTCCTTTATTTATGTCATGTAAAATTTCACTGTGTAAAGTGCACAAGTGTTGTTTTCTTTCAGTCAGTGCTGGATTTTAAGCTTATTCTCGAGGGCAGAATCAGTAGCATGTTACATCATCAGGTGAAACTTCTGTGCGGTAAATCAACAAACCTGTCTTATACCTGAACTTTATGACGTTCTGAATTAGGAAAGCCTGCTCGTGTGATTACACAGCGTATGTTTCACCCACAATGTCTTGGAACAATCGATGTTGGTGAATGGGTAGATTCAGTCTAACTAGTTTTTGGAAAAGCTTTCGACACTGTGTCACATTGTGCTGTTGTTTACAGGAAAAGAACTGCGTTGACAATATTGAGAAAATTAGGAAAGAGCTACCTAAAATTATCACTTGATGTAATGGATGACAACTCTCATTAGATGTGGATTAGTGGCAGTTAATGCTTGAATCAAACAGAAGCATCCGAATAGGATCAGTAATTACTGGTGATAGTATGGAGCATGTCTACTTGTTGTAATATGTAGAAGCAATATGAAATGAGACAAATATGTGATACCTACAGTGGGGAAGGAGAATGGGAGGCTTAGTGGAAAGGTTCTGGAAAAGTGCAGTGTATCTGGAAATGGAACCACGTGCAAAACGCTAGCGCTACCAATTAAAGAGTATTGCACTAGCGTTTGGAGTCCTTATCGGTAGACACGAGACAAGACATCGAACAAATGCAACTAATCGTTGCTACCATCGAAACAGGTTTATATTACTCTACAAAAGTGTAACGGAGTTGTTCGGGGGATTCCAATAAAAATCTTTGGAAGAAGGTGACGTGGTAATTACAATGTCCTGTTGGGCAGATTGAGAGAGTTGGTGTTCTAGAAAACCTGTATGAACCCTACAAGGACAATCATGCATCATTTTGTGTGTATCTGCCTTGCAGTAATTCAGTATGACAAACAACAGCGATCGTATTTTCTAGATCTTTCTCATGAACTGCATCATTCTTCTGTGTTTTAATTACATCACTAAAACTCCGAATCTGCATTTCGATTAGGAATAAGTGAAAGGGCGTCAGTAACACGGCAGCTTCTGTTTTGAGAAATTCGTCTCTGCAAGTACTGCAAAATGTTAGCATATATTGTTTGAAGAAAAAATTTAGCTTTTCGGCAGATCATATCTTTTTGTGACTCTTGCGAATATTGTGGCCATAACTGTTACGCTAATTGAGTACTGAGCGACTTGTTCTTCTGTTGTCTTTAAATTTCGTTCACATTTAGAAAAACCATTAAAAATCAATTGTACAAAAATGTCTGGTTTTATAGATAAATGACGTTGATGAATGGTAAAACCAACATATCTGTCAGTTTTAAAACCGTTTTCATTATATTTTAGCCTTTATGGCTAGAGTGCTTCCCTCGTTAGATGTGGAAACTGTTCCGACGTAACGACAAGCGCCGGTACGGCGGGGAGAGCAGAGAAGGCTCTGACACGACGTCAGCCAATACTACGCCGGCGAACCCCTCTCTAGGACGACGCCAAGACAGGAGCGGCCTCTACACGAAGAGAATATAAGTGCCGAGCTACCTAACCGCGGCCGGAGTGGAAGACTAGCCGTCATACAAAAGCTACAGCAGTGACTTATTGAACTGTATTGTCTTGCTTGCATTGAAATCGTATATACCGAAGGATAATGATTATTGGCATGTCATCATTTGCTTGCGACACATCTTTGTGAATACGCAAAGTATTGTCAATTTAACTTACTGTAATAATCTCCATTAATACGATTTGCCTAAATTGTTGTCTAGCGATCCGAGGAAACAGCTTCCTAGGCATCCTATATTAGAAGCGTGAGCAGACACAAAAGAAACTCCTTTCTTTCCTTTCATATAAGTTATAGATGCATTACGTAATTTAGAGAGTAAGATTATTCTATTTAGCTTAAGGATATCATCAATGATTACACGTTTCATTTCAGTCATGGTATGTGATGCGTATAGAGACACCCTTTTATCATTAGAGAATACGATTCTCTACGTAGAAATAAATTCAACTTCCTTTTGGTACTTTCTTAATTAAATGATGCGTAGCGTAGAAGCTGCTTTTACTATAATTTTGAGTCAGCTTTTAATTTATTTAACTGTAACACTATCATTACTGATTGCGCTACTGCGTATTGCTTTAAATACATAAGTTCATACTCTGGCTTTAAGTGGAAGTGTATGTGCTGATGTAAATGAGAGTGCGAATGTATGATTAGCTTTCAGCTTGTTTCAGTGCTTTTTAGCGGAAATATATTGCTTTATCTGAGTTGCTAGTCAGCGATGTAAATTGCCTATTCTACAGTAGAAGTAGTAATTTATAGACTTAGGAATTAAGTGGACTAAATTTGTTGAAATAGTTAGACTTAATTCGTTTTGAGGAATTGATGTCTTGTTTACTGCGTGCTGTTTCCTTCTCTCTTTCACATCTATTATTATATCGTACCTAATGATCTAAAATGTAATGGTGCCATAATCAGTCTGATATCGAGACTCTACTCTCGAACGTCTCAAAAATGCGATCGACACTAAGTGCAAAATGGCTAAGCAGGGATGGCCAGAGGACAAATGTAAGGATGTAGAGGCTTATCTTACGAGGGGTAAGATAGATACTGCCTACATGAAAATTAAAGAGACCTCTGGCGAAAAGAGAACCACTTGCAAGAATATCAAAAGCTCAGATGGAAACCCAGTTTTAAGCAAAGAAGGGAAAGCAAGAAGGTGGAAGGAGTATATGGAGGGTCTATACAGGGGCGATGTTCTCGAGGGCAATATTGTGGAAATGGAAGAGGATTTAGATGAAGATGAAATGGAATATATGATACTGCGTGAAGAGTTTGACAGAGCACTGAAAGACATAAGTCGAAACAAGGCCCCGGGAGTAGACAACATTCCATTAGAATTACTGACAGCCTTGGGAGAGCCAGTCCTGACGAAACTATACGATCTGGTGAGCAAGAAGTATCAGACAGGCGAAATTCCCTCAGACTTCAAGAAGAATATAATAATTCCAATCCCAAAGAAAGCAAGTGTTGACAGGTGTGAAAATTACCAAACTATCAGTTTAATAAGTCACAGCTGCAAAATACTAACGCGAATTCTTTACAGACGAATGGAAAAACTGGTAGAAGCCGACCTCGGGGAAGATCAGTTTGGATTCCGTAGAAATGTTGGAACACGTGAGGCAATACTGACCCTACGACTTATCTTAGAAAATAGATTAAGGAAAGATTAAGCAAAGGCAAAGCTACGTTTATAGCATTTGTGGACTTAGAGAAAGCTTTAGAGAATATTGACTGGAATACTCTCTTTGAAATTCTGAAGGTGGCAGGGGTAAAATACAGGGAGCGAAAGGCTATTTACAATTTGTACAGAAACCGGATGGGAGTTATAAGAGTCGAGGGACATGAAAGGGAAGCAGTGGTTGGGAAGGAAGTGAGACAGTCATGTAGCCTCTCCCAGAAGTTATTCAGTCTGTATATTGAGCAAGCAGTAAAGGAAACGAAAGAAAAATTTGGAGTAGGTATTAAAATCCATGGAGAAGAAATAAAAACATTTAGGTTCGCCGATGACATTGTAATTCTGTCAGAGACAGCAAAGGATTTGGAAGACCAGTTGAACGGAATGGACAGTGTCTTGAAAGGGGTTATAAGATGAACATCAACAAAAGCAAAACGAGGATAAAGAAATGTAGTCGAATTAAGTCGGGTGATGCTGAAGGAATCAGATTAGGATATGAGACCCTTATAGTAGTAGAGGAGTTTTGCTATTTGGGGAGCAAAATAACTGATGATGGTCGAAGTAGAGAGGATATAAAATGTAGACTGGCAATGGCAAGGAAAGCGTTTCTGAAGAAGAGAAATTTGTTAACAGCGAGTATTGATTTAAATGTCAGGAAGTTGTTTCTGAAAGTATTTGTATGGAGTGTAGCCATGTATGGAAGTGAAAGAGGGACGATAAATAGTTTAGACAAGAATAGAATAGAAGCATTCGAAATGTGGTGCTACAGAAGAATGCTGAAGATTAGATGGGTAGATCACAGAACTAATGAGGAGGTACTGAATAGAATTGGAGAGAAGAGGAGTTTGTGGCACAACTTGACTAGAAGACGGGACCGGTTGGTAGGACATGTTCTGAGGCATTAAGGGATCACAAATTTAGCATTCTAGGGCAGCGTGGGGGGGGGGGGGGGGGTAAAAATCTTAGAGGGAGACCAAGAGATGAGTACAATAAGTAGATTCAGAAGGATGTAGGCTGCAGTAGGTACTGGGAGATGAAGAAGCTTGCACAGGATAGAGTGGCATGGAGGGCTACATCAAACCAGTCTCAGGACTGAAGACCACAACAACAACAACACTGCATCTCATCAATGTTTGCAACTGTCGACAGAAATGCAATTGTCTGTTAGTTCTGTCACCTTGAGGGGCTGTGATATATCTCCACTGTGGAGCCTGACGAATTTGTAGTCTCGATGGGGAAGGCACGACCCAGGGTTAAGAGTGACTGGCATGTAGAGCCCTGGCAATCCGTGTACGGCCGCCTATACTTTTCAGATGGTGTGTTCGTTTATCTATGGTATCACGAACCTGTCTGGATGAGCAATCCTGTCTCAAAATATGGTTCTGTTGTTGTTGATGGACCGTCTGTTTGACGTCGTAATACTATGTACAATGCGTTTGTGACTGAGCCACACGACAGATGCGTTAGGAACGTCAGTACTACATCCAGAAACTTATTAGTGTGGCTAAGAAGTACTAAATAATTTACTCACATGCTAGTGAATGAGATTATCAAAATATCTCCAGCAATACGATTTTATTACCTACAACAGATTACTGAAACAGTAGTAGCATTTTGGAAATCATAGACGTTAGACAGTATTTGGCTAACAAGGGGAATAACAAAATAGTTCCGGAACAAAATAGTTTTCGCAAATATCTGGCGTTAAATACCAAACCTTTGCCCAGTGTCTTGTGGCGTGAATGCATGACACTGTTGTCGGCTACCCGTGTGCCTGATGTGTATGCTAAGCTTGGAGCCCGCCCCCCCTCCCTCTCCACCGGTGCTGCTCAAGAGAAGCAGACTCTGCGCCTACACGGAGAATTATCACGTCTACCATATATTTCAACCATATAGACTTAACGGGTATGCTTAAGACACACCTCTCATACACAGCGATGGGAGGGCAGATTCTTCACGGTCAAGGAAACCTTTTCCGTTTGGGCTGGTGCACCTACCCCAAGGGATCTTTCCAGCCAACAACGAATAGCAGCAGAATATCATAAACGATGCGAATGTACCACAAACATCTCAGGCACAGTTGAATAACGTAGATATTCATGACAGTTCGTATCAGATCGTATATAAACAGCCCAATATATCAATTGTTATCTGTCAGCCATACATGTATTAGGACCTTGCATACGATTAGTTAGCGATACATTAAGGTACAACTGAATATGTGTATGTCAGTTGTTCAGCACATGGTGGATGCTGGAGGATTTCTGGAAATAGTCAATATTTATAATGAAAGGTGCTTAATTCTGCGGCCGGAGAGCAATGAAAATGTAAGCTGCCAGCCAGTTATAGACACTAGTACCTGTCATACTGTCGCATACCAGTACCTAGCTTTGGGCTTCAAATAAAAGCATTCAGCTTCCGTTTGTCCCATCTGGAAATGAGCGTGAAATGCCTCCAGAACTGGTTTATGAAAGAAAGAAAAAAAAAAAAAGAAAAAAAAAATCACAAGTGGCTGGTCGCAGTTTTCTGTATTTATATGTAAATGATACACAGCCACGGTGTTGTACAGTACCTATAATGGGTAAACGTCAGTATAAGTTGTCTTTCGCGAATTGCTTGCACAAAAAGCGTTACCTTATGTCAGATAGTCTGTAGTATCGCTGGGTTGTGTGAGAGGTTGAATAAAGTCGAGAAATTTGTTGTTGTGAGCACAGGGTCACATTTGCGTCGTTGGTTGCGTGATCTCAACAGCAGCACACTTTCGCCACGAACTCTGCGAAAATAACAATTATAAGCAGTGAGTGAATCACGATTCGTTTCTATATACATATGTTACACTGAGGAGCTAAGACTGGACCGAGAAAGACGAAAGCTGCTGATAAAAGTAACTGCTCTAGGAATCGGTGGATTTGTTGCAGAACGCACATGGCAGAATCCACAGAAGTACGTGACGGAATACACGTTACGGTCGATAAGATCATCAGAGCGCTACACCGCTAAATGACTAAAGGGTTGACCTCAAAATGTACTGTTTATTTCATTTATTTGATGTATTTATTCATTCTAACAACTCCTTGACAGCAACAATAGATCGTTAAATATCAAATTACATACTTATGAATAATCATAATAATTTTTTCTTCTAGTCTTAACGTGCAACTAATTCTCCAGTATCTAGGTCAAAAGTTATTCTGATTGTATTTGTTTCTGCTATTACTTTAAGTTACTCTCCTCAACGTACTCGGTAAGCTATGTGGTAGAAAATACGTTGACTCGTATTAAATTTTGTGAAAACAAAGTGATGTCGGTACACAAGCAGGAACGTACAGCTTGGAGGTTGCCGCCAATGTTACTTGGTGTATGCACTCGCTTTCAGGTAGGTGGAAATTCCAGCAAGCACCTAATGGACGCGATCAGCGTCCCTTTAGCTCGCTGGGCACAGCTACCTCTGGGGATTGGAAATTCTCAGGAAATACCACGGCTCTAACCAGCAGAAACTCTAAAAATAGCTATCAAAGAAAAAAATTTAGATCCACGTATAGGCTGAGGTGTACCTCCAGAAATTACGTAAATTGACTCATGCCCCTCCATGAAAATGATCTTCAGAAGCTGGAGGGTGGCAGAGGTTGACTCTGAAACAGCATCTTGAGTACCTCAGCCCTCTCTGAACACCTCGCCGATATCCTACCAGCATTGACTTTTGCCAGTCGCATCGCTATGGGTTGTTTGATCTTTCACTAGTCGTGCACACTTCGTCAATTTACCACTGCTTAGGTCGACACTCATACCTGTAAAATGTGCCTCACAGACCATAGTGGATAAACTGTGTTCGCAACCACTGATTCTGTTTCTTCATTGCAGTTTTCATCTCGGCAGTGCCATGATCTTGTGTCAGTATAGCTCACGCAAAGATGAGCAGTACATTCTATCCTTTTTATATTTTGTAATTGTTTGTTCAATATTGCTCATTGGCATACTGAGCATTGAAGGACGTGGAAGAGAGGTAGTAATTGAGGAGGCTAATAGGCTAAGCTGTAGTGTATTCCACCTGTTATTCTATCTTTATACTGAGCAAACGGTAAAGAACGTTATGGAAAAATTGGGAAAGAGAATTTAAGTTCAGGGAGAAAATATAAACATTAACAATTACAAGTGTCATTCTAATTTTGGCAGAGATGCCAAAGGAATTCAAATATCAGCGCAATGGATGATTCAACATGGAAAATATTTACAAGATGGACTCCAACAAAAGTAAAACAAGAGCGATGCAGTGTTTTCCAATTAAATCAGATGACGCTTAAAGAGACAGATTAAGAAATAAAACACAGAATAGGCTATTAGAGGCTGCGAAATAGGAAATAAAAAGAGAACTGGAAATAACACGAAAAGCTTTCCTGAATAACAGAAATTTGTTGATACGTTGCTCAACAAAAGTTTGGAACACCATCGTAAAACGTAGTGTATAATATTAGAGGTCTCATTGACCTAGGAACTTCATGCATTATCCAGTTAGAGCCCATATACTGTTTACTAAAGGCACGCTTTATGGCGGTTCCCCACTCACGTAAACATATCGCTGCTGCAGCAGCACACAGCGACTAGTCCAGTGTCAACAACAGCTTGATTCTGTTTGTGTTCAGCGCTACAGTTAACATGCCACGTAGATTTTTACAACACTTTCAGAGAGTCAGAATGGTGGTTTTACTTTCAGCACAACCCACACAGCGTAAGTAGCCTATTTGTATGTTTCTATGTTGCCAGCACTAGATTGCATTAATATCACGGACAGCGCTCTGTGTCCTCTCTGAGACACTTTGTGGCTGGTCTGACTCGCAGTTGGAAGTTAACAGTTAGCAGTGATGAGGGTTTGCAGTGTTAGTGCGAGTGGACGATTTGGACGTGTTTCCGTCATGGTGATTTAGTATTGGTTGGAAATTGATTGAAAAATTATGATTGATATATCTGGTAGTGTTTGGATATAGGAATTATTGATGATTATATAATTTTTGAAACTGGATCTCACATGATTAAGGTAAAATATGTTAAATACATTATTTGCTCAGCAACAAATCTTTCCTTTCCTCAACATGCCTATTAGTACTTAGAGCCTAAAGTAGTTAGAATTCTTTTATTTAGCTGGATGTAGTTGCTGCTTGCTGTTATTGCTATAGTTCGTGTAATAAATATTTTCTGTGAGGTAAGTGACTTACGGAAAAGTGTAGGTAATTGTTAGGGTTTTTTTGTAATTCAGGGCCATTCATTTGTATTAATTATTTGAACAGTCAGACCGCGTTGCGCTTGGTTATTGTGTGTAGTAAATGAATAGGATAAATTTGAATTGTATTTATCAGGGAAAATTCTGTACGTCAATAAACAGTAAGACGTTGCCGATCGCTTACATGTCACTCAGTTGATTGATTGATTGTTGACGGCGGTTATGGAAAAAAACGGCGAGGTCATCAGTCCGGCGCGTGTCACTCAAAATTGTGTGTCAGAGGTGCGGAGAAGGTACAGAAAGACGGGAATGTGAACGATAGACCTCGCAGTGGTCGTCCTCGAATGACAACACGAATGCAGGATCGTTTCCTCCTACTGTCGGCTCGCAGTCGCCCAACATCAACTGCCAGAAATACTGGAAATGACTTATGCAAGGCAACAGTGATTCATTTCAGATGACCAATAATACGTTTTGCACTGAACCAACGGTTGCGACGCAGTCGAAGGACCTGGGTTATTGTGCATCAATATTGCTCCATTGCTGAATTTAGTAATGTCCTGTTTGCTGACGATACCATGATTGGTTTGCGACTAAACACTAGACGCGTTATGATATGGAGAAGCGCTAGACGGCAGCAGGAAAGCAGATACGTTCTCGAAGTCCAGTGGAAGTGCAATGTTCTGGGCGGCAGTAATGATGGAATGGCGGACCCCTCTAATTCTCATCTACGGCAGTTTGACCGGTCTCGGATACTTCTGAGAGATCCTATAAACGATTGTAAAGTCTTGAAAAGGAGGTCAGTGACAGCCTGAGTGTATGAACGACGTGTCTGGATAAGCCAATCCTTTAGGCGAGTGGCGACTCGAAACATTAACGGTATCAGGGAAGCTGGCCGTTGGCGACAGTGTTGCGCTATTCCTAAAAGATTTCAAGAGACCTGTGGTGGTAATCGAAGGCACTGTGACGACTGTGGACAACATGGGCACTGTGTGGGCCAATTGCACCCAAGGACTTATCGAATCCGTGCCACTCAGAAACGCTGTTTTATTGCGTTGCAAAAGTAGACCTACTCACTATTAAGGAGGTGATCATAATGTCTTGGCTAATCGCTGTAGGTCGCTGCCGATCACAAGCGATGCAGTCATTGTGAGCTTAGATGTTGATGGCTGTGGTTGCCGTTAGGAGCGAGCCATACATGGACAGAGCACGCGGAGCTGGTCACAGAGGCGGCAGCGGCACAATGGTGGCCTCTACATGGTAGCTGCCACCGGCGGCGAGGGTCTCTATGACCCGTCGTGATTGTCGATTGTGCTGCCTGATGTAAGTGTTACGTTTTTGTAGAAGACATAACGAAAATGATACCTGCCTTTACTAAGGGCATATGTGGTACCGTCTGAATGAAATCACTGTTTTGGACTCCTTATACAAAAAAATACGGTAAAGCTGCTGTTAACAAATCTATTGTAAACCACATCAATGTACTGACAAGACAGCAATGATGCAAGCAACACAAGACGCAGAATATGTAGCGGAGAAAACGTGTAAAGTGGTCCAACGAATCTACGTATACATTGTTCCGTATAGAAGGAAAACAACACGGGAGGTGTACATTCTATACTTCTAATGTTCTGAGTTTCCTTTAGAGTTTGTAATTGTGTGGCAGGGACTGTTAATGATCAGGCATCGAAGAGTTATTAATTGTGTTATTTTAATTCTGGATCACTTTAACAGATGGGATTAATTAATGTGAAGGTTTAGACCATGTTCTGTCAACAAATTGAGTAAACTTTTTCTATGTGTATTCGTATTGTTAGAACGAGAAAAGAAGCGTCGTAACTTGCCTCAAAAGTCTAAGTGACACTATCTGAATTTAGACTTTCCTTGGCCTACACGTCATTAAAATCAGAAACGTCTCTGTCTCGGAGCTGTATTTTTATACGTTTGAATACACTGTACCATTTAACTGACACGAGGCAACTTTCAAAGCAGGGAATAGATTTAAAACTGTGCAATAAAAACATTCAGTCTTCAGAATAGTATTATTGAACATAGGGACTTCAGAAGGTAAGTTACACCTGTTCTCCCACGCTAACACCGTTGGGCAACGAAGCAAGTGCATTGTCAGAGAAGAGTATATGTTCCGGATAACCTGTAGACGTAGTTTTGCTGCAAATGGATAGCAATGCTTCAGAGTGTGTTATTGATATGTTGCGGTAACTGGGCACGCACTCCGAAACTGAACTGTGCAGGAAAGCAGGATTCTTGTGTGCAAAATCGGATCAGGACTTCACGTAGCGATTCTCAAATAGCTCCATGGCTCAGGAGCAGATTTCTATCGTCGAGGAATTGACCGATTCGAAGTACGTTCTGACCGCTGTTTACAAAGACCTGGTGATTGTGTTGAAAAACAGTGCCACGTTTCTATGTCAGTTTAAAGCATAGTGCGCCATTCAAAGAAGTTACTTGGCCTGCCAGAATAATGTGTAAGTAACTGTCTGAAGTCACCTGACACAATAAATGGACGCTTATTCTCGATACTGTTGTACTTGACCTAATTATGGCATATTTTTAGTTTCCTTACCTCCACATGGTAAATGTTGATTTTCAGTCCTATACTCTGGCAACCAGAATGGCGAGTGATGAGCAGATTCCGCGTTACTACACTGTGATACCCTATGTGATCAAAAGTATCCGGGCACCTGGCTAAAAATGACTTACAAGTTCGTGGCACCCTCCATCGGTAATTCTGGATTTCAGTATGGTGTTGGCCCACCATGGCCTTGATGACAGCTTCCATTCTCGCAGGCATACTTTCAACTAGGTGCTGGAAGGTTTCTTGGGAAATGGTAGCCCATTTTTCAGTGAGTGCTGCACTGAGGAGAGGTATCGATGTCGGTCGGTGAGGTCTGCCACGAATTCGGCGTTCCAAAACATCCCAAAGGTGTTCTATAGGATTCAGCTCAGGACTCCTTGCAGCCCAGTCCATTACAGGGATGTTATTGTCGTGTAACCACTCTGCCACAGGCCGTGCATTATGAACAGGTGTTTGATCCTGTTCAAAGATGGAGTCTCCATCCCCGAATTGCTCTTCCATTGTGTGAAGCAAGAAGGTGGTTAAATCATCAATGTAGGCCTGTGCAGTGATAGTGCCAAAAAAACAACAAGGAATGCCAGCCTCCTCCATGAAAAACCCGACCACACCATAACACCACCGCTTCCGAATTTTACTGCTGGCACTACACACGTTGGCAGATGACGTTCACCGGGCATCCTCCATTCCCACACCCTACCTTCGGATCACCACATTGTGTACCGTGATTCGTCACTCCAAACAACGTTTTTCCGCTGTTCAACCGTCCAATGTCTACGCTCCATACACCAAGCGAGCCGTCGTTTGGCATTTACCGGCCTGATGTGTGGCTTATGAGCAGCCTCTCGACCATGAAATCCAAGTTTTGTCACTTCCTGCCTAACTGTCAAAGTACCAGTGAATCCTGATGCAGTTTGGAAGTCCTGTGTGATGGTGTGGATAGCTGTCTGCCTATTGCACATTACGACCGTCATCAACTGTCGGCAGTATCTGTCAATCAAGAGACAAAGTCGGCCTGTACACTTCTGTGGTGAACGTGTCCCTTCACGTTTCCACTTCACTTTCACATCGGAAACAGTGGACCTAGGGATGTTTAGGAGTGTGGAAATCTCGCGTAGAGACGTATGACACAAGTGACACCCAATCACCTGACCACGTCTAATGTCTACTGAGATCGCTGATATGGAGTAACTGGGAGTAAGTGGCAGCACAATGCACATAATATGAAAAACGTATGTTTTTGGGGCTGTCAAAAAAAAGAAAAGAAAAGAAAATGGTTCAAATGAGTCTGAGTACTGTCGGTCGTAACGTCTGAGGTCATCAGTCCCCTAGAACTTAGAACTACTTAAACGTAACTAACCTAAGGACATCACACACACCATTCCCGAGGCAGGATTAGAACCTGCGACCGTAACGGCCGCGCGGTTCCAGACTGAAGCGCCTAGAATCGCTCGGCCACTGTGGCTGGCTTTCGGGGTCTGGGGATTATTTTGATCACATATTGTAGGTCCTAGCGGAGGTAGTTTTGGCGTTGCCTCGCTCAAACCGCTGTGAAGAGACACGCCTGCCTCAATATCGTGTAGGTGGTGCGAAAAGTGCTACATAGTGATGAATGCTTATTGAGTCAAAGGAAGAGAGAGAGAGAGAGAGAGAGAGAGAGAGAGAGAGAGAGAGAGAGAGAGAGAGAAACCTGGAGGCTATACATGGCCAGCTGTTCTATAATACAAAGAACAGGGCCGCCGAGCTTGGCACTCCTTCAAAAAGAACGAACTTCATTGAGCATAGCGGTCACATGCGCCATCTCCGTGAGACTTTGAGGGGGCTTGAAGTTTAGTGCAGAGCATTGCCGTACAATATGGTGGCTATAAAGTTTACACTACGTCTTCTCCTCCCTTCCCCAGCCGAACAGTGACGGTCAAAACTCCATCCTGCAACTGAGTTCGAACCAATTACGAGGAAGGCAGGCGCTACTTCTACAGCGGAGTTGGGCCAATGCGTTAAGGCGTTCGAAATTTTAATTGCAAGGTAATAAGCTCTTTAAGCTCTCTGTTTACAAATGTGGAAAAGTGCCGGTACTAATTAGATATTAATGTCTCCCACATACTGGATATTAGCATGTAAAGTGTAGCTATGCCTCTTCACTATGTCCGGCCCAGGTTGTAGTATCTCATGAATATATTACCTGTCGCAAGAATGAAGCACCTCTGAAACAACTGCCTCTCAGTTCCGAGGACTTTCGCATTAACTGTGTTCTTTACCTGTGTGCACTTCGTATTTCAAACAATAAGAGCATGTTTTGTAAACTGAAAGTTCAGGGAGATGAAGGAAAGGAAAGGAAAGGAGAGGGAAAAAATTAACAATATCCGCTGCATCGGGGCTTGTCCACTTGGACATAGTGTTTAGAGGGAAATGTACGGACTGTCTCGGCACACATTCCCACCCAGCGCAACCAATCCGTGGTCTCCGTCCATGTCCATCTTATATTTCCGCTGGAGGTCGAACGTCAATGTGCACCTGCACTGAAGGGTGTAGATTTATTGCCCATCGAGGACAATAAATTATATGTATGTGGTGTTGGTTCTTTCACACATTTCCAAAACAACAGACACCACGCAAGCTTCTTCTTCCTCTCTGTATATATGAAGAAATGTCCTGAATAACTGACTGAATCGTCAGAACCCAGCTCAAGCTCCTAAGGATAGAAACTTGAAATTTGAAGAAATTGTGGACCTTATACTGAAGGCGCCGTTTAAGAAGAAGGTATTTTTCGAAATTCCAACCGTAAGGGGGTGAAAAAGAAAATGAACGTTCTTTTTTGTGTTGTTATTAAGGCAGTTCTGAAGTTAGGCCTACGAAAATTGTATTTGAGTTATTGGTCAGAAATAAAGAAATACGTGTTTCAGCATTTTTGGAAATTTAGCCCAATTGGGGTGAAATAGCAGGTGAAAGGTTTTTTGAAAATACATCATTATTAAAGGACTACTCATATTTTTTAAAGCTACACTTATGAACATTGGCATTTGACTTCTCGGTTACAAATAGAAAAAAAAACCACATGATTCAGTGTTTTTGGAAAGCCCTAAGGGCTTGAAATACACGATCAGACTTTTTATGGAACTACTTTATGGCGAAAGCATTTTTGAAGCTAAATGTAGGAATATTTAAATTTGGCTTCTCAGTTAGAAGTAAAAAATAAGTTTTCACTAAGGGAGGTGAAAATTCTTAAAATGGTTCAAATGGCTTTGAGCTCTATGGGACTTAACATCTGAGGTGATCAGTCTCCTGTAACTGGCCGTGCGGTTCTAGGCACTTCAGTAAGGAACTGCGTGACCGCTACGGTCGCAGGTTCGAATCCTACCTCGGGAATGGATGAGTGTGATGTCCTTAGGTTAGTTAGGACTGACGACCACAGATGTTAATTCTCATAATGCTCAGAGCCATTTGAACAATTTTCTCCTAGAACTTAGAACTACTTAAACCTAACTAACCTAAGGACATCACACACATCCATGCCCGAGGCAGGTCTTGAACCTGTGACCGTAGCGTTCGTGCGGTTCCAGACTGTAGCACCTAGAACCGCTCGGCCACCCCGGCCGGCGAAAATTCTTACGGAACTATTTCATCATGCAGACATTTTTGAAGCTAAATCTAAAAAATTTCTATTTGGTTTCTCTGTTAGAAATAAGAAACACTCATATCACTGTTTTTGGTAATCAAACCCCTAAAGGGGTGAAATAGGGCATGAAACTTTTTACGAAAATATTCGTTGTGAAAACATTATTGAAACTAAATCTTTGACATTTGGTGTCTGGCTTCCCGGTTAGAGATAAAAAATACGTGTTTCACTGTTTTTCGAAATTCTACGCCTAAGACTGTGAAACAGGGTCAGACTGATTCGCTGACTCCTCATTGCCCATCCCAAGTGGGTAGAAGTAGAAATTTTAAGTTTGGAGTGAGTGTGGGTCTTACACTGTAAGTATCGTGCAAGTAGGGATTGTCCGAAATTCCACTCCTAAGGGGATGAAATAGGGAATGAAAAGCTTTTTGAAAGTATGTAGCCATTAAGGGATCCGGAACTAAGAAAACTGGTATTTGGTTTCTCAGTTATAAAATAAAAATTACGTGCTACGGCAGTTCTGGAAATTTAGTCATTTAGGGGGTTAAATTAGTAGGTGATATATTTAAAAATAAGAAATAACTACTAAAGAATTACTAATGGATTTTTAAGGCTACAATTTATAACCTCTCTCTTACCATTATATTATCTATGTGATACCTTGTAGTATCTCCAGGCATCTTCCATGTATACTGTTGTGGTTGGCAGGAGAGCCAACACCGTGTTACTAAAGGAGGACGAAATGCACGCGTTTTAGCTCACGCAGGCTGGAATGAGGTCTGGAACATGACAAGGGAATTAGAATTGAGAAAAACGGACGTAGCTGGTGGAATACTTAACTTTAATCAATTAATAATGAACTTCGCTGGTGACACTACGTGATTCACAATATCAATGGTAACTGAATATGGCGCCTTGCTAGGTCGTAGCAAATAACGTAGCTGAAGGTTGTGCTAACTATCGTCTCGGCAAATGAAAGCGTATTTTGTCAGTGAACCATCTCTAGCAAAGTCTGTTGAACAACTGGGGCGAGTGCTAGGAAGTCTTTCTAAACCAGCCATGTGGCGGCGCTCGGTCTGCAATCACTGATAGTGGCGACACACGGGTCCGACGATACTACCGGACCGCGGCCGATTTAAAGGCTACCACATATCAAGTGTGGTGTCTGGCGGTGACACCACATTTACAAACTTTTTTCATGATTCTTGAACCAAGTGCTAGCTATGATTAAGTTATGCTCTGTGCAACATTCTACCAGGCGGCTTCCTTTCATTTCTTACCCCCAATCCATATTCACCTACTATGTTTCCTTCTCCATGTCGTAGGCGTGGGCTTCGTGTCTATCTTGGCCACAATAATACGTTCACTATGCTGTTTGTAGTAACTTGCCCGCATCGCTATTTTTTTTATTCATTATCAAACCTACTTCTGCATTACCCCTAGATGATTTTGTATTTATAACCCTGTTTTCACCTGACCAAAAGTCTTGTTTCTCTTGCCACCGAACGTCACTAATTCCCACTATATCTAACTTTAACCTATCCATATCCCTTTTTAAGTTTTCTAACCTACCTGCCCGATTAAGGGATCTGACATACCACGCTCCGATCCGTAGAACGTCAGTTTTCTTTCTTGTGATAATGACATCCTCTTGAGTAGTAGTAGTAGTAGTAGTAGTAGTAGTAGTAAAAGTTGGATTTAAATGCTAATATAAGAAGCAACGTATTAGCTTCACATTTCCTTTAATGGGAGTTCACAGTTAAATCACATTGTTAACAGTAATAAAAAGGATAACTTAATCATGCTTCGAGAACAAAATCACAGTTATTCTGTTTTTATCAATGTAAGGTTGATTAATTATATCAGTACTAATTTAATACAACACGAATGTAACACTGAGTGTCCCACTGTATGGCTCCTTCTTATCTTTCATGGTTTAATCCTTCTAGAAGCATAACAAGTGAAGCATTCAAAATACCGTTCTAGTTATAGTATTTAATGACATATAGTAATTAAAATTGGTGTTACATGTGTAATTTCTATACAAAACTGAAGAAGATTACAGAAACTGAGAACCAACTGCAGAAGAGTATTAGGGAACATTGTAGGGCCACAGCAAGCACAAATAGTGATCTGTTTCTCTTTTATTAATTAACGTTTTTGTTAATATTGTGGCCGTTAATATTACACTTCTTGGGACAGTAAGTCTAAAAATATTCCTGTAGATAAGCCTAAAGGAGTATCCCTAGATTAGGGATCAAGCATTTGATTTTAGCTCATATATGATATTTATACTAGAAAAAGAATTGAAATTGAACTGTAAGGAAGTATAAGGAAATACCGAAACTAGATCCACAAAATGCAGTATGATTTGACACTTTCAAATCCAGTACCATGCCTTGGAGAGAACAGATTTATAGAGTATCAAAGAAAGCACATTGTGTTCTAATAATGAAAGGTAGTCCAAGAAACCCTTTGATGTTGTATTGAGAACAGAATCTACGATAGATGAAGGTAATTATCAGTATTTTACACCCATAAGACATTTTTATAATCATAGTAATATAATAAAAGCAGTACCTCTTATTCTTGTGTGGTAGAATTCATATTGGTGACTGTATCAGTTCAATGGTTGAGGCTAAACCTCAGGTAGGGGTAACTTAAAATAAACTAGCAAAAAACAGATCCCAGATGGAACTAAGAAAATTATTCCTCATGCTAATAGAAACGATACAAATCCTGTATGTAATCGTATATGTATTCCTACTCAGACTACATCTTGTCTTCATTGAATTAAAGAAGTTTAATCCCAATTCCAATTAAGAGCAACTTGTGCTAAAGAAAGTTAAGTAGTCCTGTTACTGAAACTACTGCTGCGTTTGCTAGTTTACAGTCTACATAGTGAAATGGGTGATCAGATATCACCACTAAATACAGTTGTTTTAATAAATTCATACACAGTATAGAGATCTTAAAATGGAAATTCATAAGCTTGAATCATTGTTACTGCTGATTCTATGTTTCATAATAATATTTATGGAATAGCTAATAAGTTATAATAATAAAGAAATAAGTGTTTCAGCATTTTTAGAAATTTAGCCCAATTGGGCATGAGACTTCTCGGTTACAAATAGAAGAAAACACATCTTTCAGTGTTTTTGGAAATTGAAGCCCTAAGGGGTTGAAATATACGATGAGACTTTTTATGGAACTACTTTATTGTGAAAGCATTTTTGAAGCTAAATATATGATTATTTAAATTTGGCTTTTCAGTTAGAAGTAAAAAAATAAGTTTTCACTAAGGGGGGTGAAAATTCTTAATATGGTTCAAATGGCTCTGAGCACTATGGCACTTAACATCTGAGGTCATCAGTCCCCTAGAACTGGCTGTGCGGTTCTAGGCGCTTCAGTCTGGAACCGCGTGACCGCTACAGTCGCAGGTTCGAGTCCTGCCTCGGGCATGGATGTGTGTGATGTCCTTAGGTTAGTTTAATTTAACTAGTTCTAAGTTCTAGGGGACTGATGACTACAGACGTTAAGTCCCATAGTGCTCAGAGCCATTTGAACCATTTTTCCCTAGAACTTAGAACTACTTACACCTAACTAACCTAAGGACATGACACACACCCATGCCCTAGGCAGTATTCGAACCTGCGACCGTAGCGGTGCATGTGTGTATTCCTTCGCAAGAGGTCAAAAATGGTTCAAATGGCTCTGAGCACTATGGGACTTAACGTCTATGGTCATCAGTCCCCTAGAACTTAGAACTACTTATACCTAACTAACCTAAGGACAACACACAACACCCAGCCATCACAAGGCAGAGAAAATTCCTGACCCCACCGGGAATCGAACTCGGGAACCCGGGCGCGGGAAGCGAGAACGCATGACCACAAGATGCGGGCTCGCAAGCGGTCGTTTGCAGTACCATCACCAGGGCCAATCCTCCGTTTAATTTTGAAACCGTTGATTCTGAGTTCCCTAGAGTTTGAGAGTAACAGCATTAACGGTGGAACAGTAATCACTAGTCAGCCTTCCTATGTTGAAGTGGTATTGATGTGCATATTTGCAGAATGTTAGTATTAGTATTTCGTTTTTTGAAAGAGGAACCGTTCGTATGTGAATTGTGTATTTTGGTCGACTGTTTGATCTCATCATGTGTTTCCTGTGTATCATAAGTTTCGTGAGATCTTTCTGGCAATTATATTTTGGTAACGGTTCCGTAAATATGGTTTGGTCTTAATTGCGAGTTGGGTGTGGCTACTTGAGTTTTGTTCGCTCGTGCCAGAGCCCAAGTCTTGTAACTGGTTGTTGTGCATGCCACCTTACGCGAATTTGAACGAAGTAGTTAATAGATGCTTTAAGCCTTTGAGTGAACTGTTTTCCTGTGTTCCCTTTTTGTCTGGTTAGCGCTTATGTTGCCATTTAAGGTAGTAAGCTTTGACAAGAATTAATAACGGTTTCTGGCCAGTAGTGCAATTCTCTGCCGTTAAAATTGTTTAACGAAATGGTCCTTCCCCGGGCTAAGTTACTTATTAATGGCGTGGTCTCACCGTTTCGGTGCATGTGGCGCCGTTCTTTAAAGTTGCCTTTGTTCAATGAGTTATTACTCTTTCTAACAGTTATTATTTGGCCTTTATCATATGCGGCTGCTGTGCGGAGTCTGTCACTGCGATTTCCTGTAATATTCTGAGTGTAAGTCTTGTTGTTGTAAGTATCTTGGACACATTGCATTAGGTCGGAAGTAATTACTTTGTTCCAGTTTAGAGCTTAAGGAAACTTGTCGACCTTTGGCCTTTCATTGCTTGTCGTCACTTAAAGTTAAATGGATCTCAGGAGGGGTCCCGCAATGGCTGTAAATGGTCAAATGGCTCTGAGTACTATGGGACTTAACTGCTGAGGTCATAAGTCCCCTAGAACTTAGAACTACTTAAACCTGACTAACCTAAGAACATCACACACATCCATGCCCGAGGCAGGATTCGAACCTGCAACCGGGCTGCATATGTTTATGTATGTGATCTTTTGGTATTTATATTTTACAGAGGTGGCGCCTGAGTACTGAGGATGACTGTAAGACGTCCCGAAAGTGTGGGCGCGTTCGGGATATATTAGTAACCATTGAGTGGCTTACTCAAAATCAGAATTTTCTTACGTTCTTGTTATGTGCTTTGCTAAGTCCGGTAACATGTTTTGACCACTAACATATTCAGTTGTTTTCCATAAGCAAATGTCAAGAACGCTAATTGTTCACACAGGTGTTGACCTTGCGAATAAATTTCGTTTAATAATTGTTTTAAATCGAAGCTTTTTGTTATTTGATGTGAAACACTCTTTCATCATTTAAACTTATTTGATTGCGTATGTTCAATAAACGTGTTTTAAAACTTGTTGGTGCCACGAGTGATGTTCAGTGCCCGTTTGGTCCAGTCCTTCCGATCCAAGGCAGTAACGCACAGCAAGCCATGTATCATTTACCACATGGCTTGCGCCTTCGTTTGCAGTCCTAGTGCGAGATACTTGCGATCACCGAGCCAACAAAACGGAATTCGTATGCAAGTGACATTGCTGCGTTCTGTTCAAGGTAACGAACAGCTTAAATGTTACTAATTGCAAGGCGGTGGTGAATGTCTGTAACAGCATGTATTTGCGATGCTGAAGAAATTGCATCTGATGGTTCGTCTCGAAGCTGAGACTGAATAAGCAGGACGTGGCGACAGACAGACCTTTTAGCTCTTAGCTGACTCCGCACTCCTGCTAGCTTCTTACTTTACAGCTGCTGCCACCTATGCAGGAGTGGAGGGGCAAACGTCTCCCTATTGAGATACAGGAGCTGTCCACATCTTTTTTTCCGACAGTAGTTTGCTGTTGTGGCCCAGCTGCATCCGTCGGAAAGGTGGTTCTCACTGTACCTCTATTTCTCTATGAGGAAGAAGAACTAGTGTTTAAAACTTGAATAATTTTTAACAGTTGCCTCTGAATATGACAGCAGCCGAAATCAGTTCTCAGTATTGGCTCCTCAGTATGTCTGGAATGATTATCACGATACTTCTTTCTTCTCAGAATATTAATGGCTTACGCCACGATCTTGTCACTGTGCAACCCTGGAAATGTTCGTTGTTTTGCAACCTGACGTGAAGGATTCTTTCCGACAAAAAATTGAAAAGTAAGCCGACAGTGTTGCAAGGATATTAGAAAATTAATAACAAAAATAATTGATACAAAATGATGTAACTTTTAAACCTGTTGTAAAGTGATTAATGAAATGCCTTAGCATTAATTGTGGTAACACCAATACAAAAATCTCGGACAGAAGGCGTCATTACTCACGCATGCCACTTCTCTCTCATTCGAAACTGGCGCATCTCACGTCACCACTTCGTTAGATTTGTGTGAGTTAGGTAGCTTTGGTGCTGGCAGAATCAGAAGAAATGGCAGATGTTATTACCTCTGTCTCATTGTTTGACTTTAAAGAAAAGAAATATAAAATTTGTAGCATACAGTTTTTCTCTTTGTGTGTGATAAGCACACCTCCATGTAAGATTATAAAAACATGCAAACATGAAGAAAACAGAAAAGATATGCAAAAGAGAAAATCGGTGCTACCGAAAGTCTTGACCAAAGTACAGGGCTTTCGGCCTCTGACTGATGTACATCAGAGGCAGCTGGTATAATTACCTCTTACATTCCTCTAGGAGTGCCGGCGGACTGCAAACAAGAACACCACATGAATATTTACTAGTCCGGCCGCCGGGTAGTTTGCATTCGGAAACTAACTTCCAGAGTAATGACAGACTTTCGAAGGAGAGGCCGCAACACTTTGATAGCCACTGGGTTGCGCTCCGTTAGCAAACGGAGACGTTCGTTTGAGTGGAAATGAAGCTTACCTATAGTACCATAAACGTTTTATGCCTCAATATAAAGGTAGCGCACAACGAATGCCGATTTCATGGACCGATGGTTCGAGATTTCTTAAGCAAGTAGAGACTTTATTTACAGTTAACAATTATATGTCCATTATTCTCTAGAGTATCACTGCCTTGTAGAAATAATTTAGCTATTAGGAACTCACAGCTTGTTTGTGTGACAACTTGAATTTTGAAATTGTTTTCAGTGGCATACAATATCAGCTATTAACTTTGAATTGTACTCGTTTAAACATTTGAGATGAACTCTGAATTCGAGTTCCAAGATATCAGGAGAAGAATGGAATAGTAGGGATAATTTATTTTTAGAAAGATCAGTATTTATGCTGGGTTGGTGCAAAAGCTGGTTGCATTTTTTTTTTTTTTTTGCAAATTGGTTTTCCGGTTCCTGTGGGTTCATTTATCGATTGTCATTTTTTATTTGTAGTTCAGTGTTGCCGTTTGAGTTGACACGTTGTCATTTTGTCATTTGGGAATAGTGATTGGAGCTGTGAACGCTGGGAAGTGGAGTGCCAAGTGGAGAAATGGGAACATTTGCGAAGTATTTTTCTGTTTGAGTTCAATGGAAGGGTGACAGCAACGGAGGCAGCCAGAAATGTTTTCACTGTGTATGAGGTTGCTTGACCCAAAGCGGCAAGAAAATGTTTTATTTTCGCTTTAAGCAGAGTCGTTTGACATTAGCGACTCCGCACATTCAGGAAGACCTTCGGGTATTGGTGAAGATCATTTAAAAACAATAATTCACCTCTGCGTACTCTAGAACTGGCCAATATGATGAACCGTAATCATCCAGCCAGCATACTTTGGGGGCGGTTCTAAAGCCGATGCTCTAAGACAAAATCACAAAAATCAGCGGGTGGCCATATGTACATCTCTGCTTGCTCGTCGTCAATTAACTCGTGATCAACATCCTCCATTCCTACTCCGTATCCTTTCTGGTGAGGGTAAACGGTGGATAGATACTAACATAAGAAAAAGAAATGAATGGTTGACCCTAACAAAGCAGTAGCTCCCCGTACGAAGATCTGCGCGCATCTACACATTACAGTGTTATGTTTCTGGTGGAAGAGCGATGGTGTGATACACGTACTACGAAATGCTTCCCAGAGGTACAACCATCACTGCTGACATTTGTAGTCAACAACTGAGACTTCTTGCAGACGAAATCCAAGAATAATTAACAGGGAGACTGCGTAAGGTAAATATCACTCTGCGATGACGCCCACGGGGATTCTGCTAGAAGACAAAAAACAGTTTACAGGACATGGGTTGAAAATTCTTTCCACTCCCACCTCATTCACATGACCTTGCGCCGTCTTATTTTCATCTTTTCCGCTCTCTGTCGAACAGCTATAAGGAACTTCCATACCGAACGAAAGTGCGCTCCGAACATGGCTCGACAGTTCTTAGCTTCAATACCACGTGATTTCCACAGTCACTGAATCGGGAAGTTATCCCAGCGTTGGAAGACTATTGTAAATAGTGAAGGAGAATATATTATTGATGTATGAAGTCTCTTTTATGTGTATCTGATCTGTTAAATTTGTGAAAAAAAGACACGAACTTATGCAGCAACCTAACATTGGCATCCACATTTCTGAATGTCCGCCTTTGTAGTCGAGTGGCCATCGTGGCTGATTGACATGCGGAGGACTCGTGTTAGATCCGCAGTACTGCCAGAGATTTATCCTTGGTGAGAGAACGAGAAGAGAGCTCATTGAGGCTCCCGACGTCATCTGAGGAGCTACTTCAATCAGAAGTAGCAGCTACAAGGTTTTCAAACCCTTCGATCATTCATATGACGCATTGGTTGAAGATGACACGGTAATCGGTCGATACCAATTGGGTTGCCTGCTGCCACAACGGCAGAATTTTTCTTTGTTTACATGTTTCTGAACGACTAACCCCAAGTCAATGAGCATCCAATAGACAAGGGAACTGTTGATAGAACTAAAGGAAGGCCGAAATGAAAGAAGGAAAAAAGTTGTCGAGGCATTTTCGAGGTACTGTATATTCGTTTTCCTGCAGGGTTTCTTCATAAGGAAAAAAAAAACGGTCAATTTCGCGGGTTCTTAATTTTGTGCCCTGTGTTCGAAATCCCATTACTGTGTTTATTTATTTTTTAATTATATTTTTATTGTTCTTCTTTATCTACCCGTGGTTGCAGAAGGTTAGCATACGAACGATTCCTAGGGGTGTTCAAATGGTTCAAATGGCTCTGAGCACTATGGGACTTAACAGCTGAGGTCATCAGTCCCCTAGAACTTAGAAGTACTGAAACCTAACTAACCTAAGGCCATCACACACATCCATGCCCGAGGCAGGATTGGAACCTGCGACCGTAGCGGTCGCGTGGTTCCAGACTGTAGCGCATAGAACCGGTGGGCCACTCCGGCCGGCAGAGGGGTGTTATACTAATTGTAATCTTATAACAGGATATCACAACAAGTGTATAACTGGATATCACAAGTGTCACAGATCTATTATTCAATAATGTATGTATATTATTTCGTGGGATTATGCCGCGCGAAATGGCCGCGCGGTTTAAGGTGCCATGTCGCGGATTGCGCCCCCCTACCCCCCCCCCCCCTTCCCCGCCGGTGGTTGTGTTGTTCTTAGCGTAAGTTAGTTTAAGCTGGTTTAAGTTGTGTGTAAGTCTAGGGATGACCTCAGTAGTCTGGTCCCTTCGGAATTCACACACATTTGTGGGGCTACAATCTTTTTAAATTCTCATATTCTGATATTTCATTCTCATATCACTTCTTGTACTAATTCTTATATTTAATTTATAAGTTTACCCATCAGGAAGGTTTGGTGCGTATCTTTGAATGATACCGATCGTAGAAACATTCGAAAGATAGGTATTCGAACACCACAAGCATCGCGCGAAGGCAGGTTTGCCACATTGACCCTTCTTTTTGTGAATCTCACTCGGCAAAGAAACGTTGATAATATTGGTGAAGTTTTCGCGCATTGGCAATAATTTGATGGCACACAATGTGTAACGAAATATTTTTCCTGCAACTTCCAGTTGATTATGAATCAAGAACACTGCAGGAATTCCGCCGAAAACCGTTTCAAATTATTTTCCCATTTTTTTCTTTTTAAATCCTTTCAACTGGCATACAGTTAGTAGACGAATAAGGACAATGTTATATCAATGTAGACTGGAAAAAATTCGTGTAGTGATCTTCTACAGGCTTGGGAGTATAAATAAAAAACGACAATAAAAGTAGTAATATGGTTTAGAACACGGGTCGCAAATTAAGAATCCACGATTCTGGCCACTGTGCCACCATTTTGTCTGAGGATACCGCGCGGTGAAAGGCACATATAATACGTGGAAAATACCCACCATCATTTTTTCAGAAGTGGTCGAATATCTATTGATGAGCCGAGTCTCGTATTAGCTTATTAGGACACCTCTTCCACTCAGTGAAGTTTCTCGTTAATCGGGTTATGGCACTTTGCGTGTTCTGCTCGTAAGCACAATTTTGAAATATGTGCTAGAATGTGACTCTTTGTATGTTTTTACACAAACTACGACTTATTGTGCTGTACACACAGCTCTCCACGAAAAAAATGGACTGCAAAAAAATTGCGGTCCCACACTGTAAAGAAGAATGTATAACTGGCATCTACAAGTCATGAGAGAATGTTCCTGAAGAAAGTGCAATTTTGAAACATAGTAATGGCAAGTTCCGGGTTAGAAGAGGTCGTAAGGTACACAAACCCGAAGTAAAGGCAAAGAGAATAAGAAACGAACAACAATGTTATATTCACCATCCTAAAAGCATCACTGAAAGAGAAGGCGACTTCTTGTAACGCTTTCCCCCCTCACCTCTTCTGTCTGTCTGTCTGTCTGTCTCTCTCTCCCCCTCCCTCCCGCTCTCTCTCTCTCTCTCTCTCTCTCTCTCTCTCTCTCTCTCTCTCACACACACACACACACACACACACACACACACGTAGGTGACCAGGTTGCACACCAGGCCCTTTTAATATATGTACTCTTACCACAACAGGCACACATCCTCTATGAGACCAAAAAATTTGTAACACATTATGTTCCACATCAGTAACTTTTTCGTGAATACTGACCTTCCAAGTGTTGGTGGCGATTCGTTCTAAGATCTGAAGAAAATCTGACTCTTTTTAGTACTTTCATGATTATCAACCTAGTAGCTTTGGAGGCAATTACATGCATTTTTGTCATAGACGATGTGTGGTAGCTGGTCGTAATTTTATACTTCTTTCAAAAAAGCATTCATACAGTAGCGTTTCGATTTTGGGAATTGTTGATCACAGGCTTACGAGCACATTCGGTATTCCTTCTAACATGAGATTAAATTGAAAGGTTTGACCAGCATGATTAAAGTATAATAACGTGTGTCGTGCATGAGGTACCTTGCAACTTGCGCAATGAACTGATGTTGCACATCAGGGCCCCTTGTATTCTGCTATTCCTTAATGGAAATGTGATTGACAGCACTCCATCGAACAAAATGATAACTTATCGAATTAATATCAGTCCTTGAGAAGGCCTCTTTACTTAACGTGCAACTGAGAATTCCTTATTGCTTACACTGACGAAAAATGAAGTAAGGCAGAGATGGAAAAGAGTCAATCGAACATGAAAATATCTGTGTAGACATGCATATAAAGACGTCCACTGCAAGTAAACGTACGTCCTTTTTTCGGCCATCAGTCCTGTGAGTGGTTTGACGCGGCCAAATGCCCCCTAAAGGTTTACCCTCTACAGTTCCATCTAGTGCCTTGGAAACTGTTCCCTGATGTCTTAACACATGCCTTATCATTGTGTCCATTCCTACAGCAATACATCCCAAACGCTTAGATTATCTTCTATTACACTTTTCCACAGTCTGTGATTTACTAAAACACGAAACTGTGTTCCAAACGTCCAATCTCAGAAATTTCTTCGTCTCCTTGTTGCCTACAAGGTAACAGTACTCACTTAGTTACCCCCGCTTTGGCTCCAAATTTTGACCCTTAGTTTACCATCAATCTCACTTTACTGCACCTCGTCGTAATGGCATTTCTTTGCTTCACTCTCAATCCATATTCTGTGCTCCTTAGGATTTCCGGGAAAGGACCCAAGTGGAACGACTGGACCCCAGGAGTTTTCAACAAATTTCACCGTTTTATAGAAACAGAAACATGTCTATATTACATAAATAACAAGTGTCAGCAATTAACAGGACTGATAAGAAAATTGAAAGATCCCACTAAAACTGTTAACTGACGCGTCTGACCACAAGGAACAAAACTAAACCACACAATACTGTTACATAAAACTAACAAGAAACAAGATAAGTAATCTTCTAATTATGGCGCAACATGTTTCTTAAGAGATTAAAATCAATAAATAGTACAATGCTCATGAAATTATTGCATTTATCGTGTCACTGACATAAAAAGCATTTACATCCACAATGTGTTAAGCATTCAATATTATTTCATGAAATAAGTGTCCCTACAAAAAACAAACAAGTAAATAATTAGAGAAAACCCGAAGAAGCGCTAAGAATAATTAACTCTTACAAACTAGCTAATATGAAAAAAATTGTAACCTTCCATATTAAACATCCAATATTAATCTTTTAAAGAAATTGACAGTTTGAACAACTTTTTTCCCTGAACAGGAAACACATCAGAATCTGACAAGATAGCAAGTACAGCTACTAGACCAAATCTCGAAGGCACGGAGCCAAAAGTATACACTATAATTTTTGACAAGAAACTTAACTTGTCTTTCAGATCCACACATTGAAAGAGGCAGGTGTCAACCCCTTGCCGCCGTTACACACACTGACCAGTATTTCCGACATGTCTGTTCCCTCTGCGGAAACCAGGAAGCTCGTGGAACTGGCCAAACTCTCCAACGGGACCTAACCTTGCTCCCGCACTTGAGATACAAAAAATCTTATTAGTTAAGATGCAAATACTTGACTTACTGAGGGTGGGAACACAAGATATAGAACTAGAGCCTTGTTATAACAATGTTAAGCAAGTTTTCATTCTTAATATTTGCATTTAAGTCTGTCAAAGTCGTAAATTATGGGCCTAAATACAATCATCTTAGGAGCAAGTGACGACTAAAAAATATAAAGAAACAAATGCCTTTGAACCATTTTCGGCCAAGGCGACACAAGTATGAATTAATACAAAGAGTATTCTATAAGGGGGGTTCAAACAGAAACGAGACAGATTCTGGAATGCACAAACCAGTGACAGAAGGGTAATATCGTGGTGTGTGTAACGAGGTGTTGTTCCAACCAGAGAACCTGCGATCATAGCGGTCGCATGGTTCCAGACCGAAGCGCCTAGAACCGCGCAGCCACTCCGGCCGGCTCCAAAATAATTCCTTTCAAGTTCGGCCCGAGACACCAACGGGAAAGGGAGAAGAAAATAAAATCTTGCATATAAGGCGACATGTGGGCAACCCACGGGTCCAGTTTAAGGATGATGATGACAGCAACGAACTGCAAGGCCCAGAATAACACACATCACAACCGCCGAGCTGGACGCTGCAGCACAGGTCTTCACTAATCCTCTCGACCGACTCCGGCTCCACCCCACCGGCCCAAACTAACTTGCTTCTCGCAATCCACGAGACTGCGCTTCTCGAGCGCCACCAGCCTTCTTCGTACGGAGGCCGACCACAGATTCTATTTTCGGTGGAAGGTCTACCCTGATCGAGCCACCACGGCTTAGCAGTCTCTTCCGCGAATCATACCGTTGACATTTTTTCTCCTTGTATTGCAATCCCTCTCCTGAACCTATTCACTTCCGTCATTGGTTCTTCGATGTATAGACTGAACCGTAGGAAAAAAAGACTGCACCTCTGTCTGACACCCATTCAAACCCAAGAACTTCGTTGTTGGTCTTCCATTCTTATTTTTACTTCTTTGTTGTTGCTGACATCGCATATTACCCGTTTTTCTCTGCACCTTACACCTATTTATCATAGATTTTCGGACATCTTGCACCATTTTACACTGTCGATCGCTTGTTCTAGGTCGATATGTCCTATAAAATTATCGTAGTATTTGCTCCTGTTATCAACCGCAACGTCAGAATATCCACTCTCGTGCCCTTTACCTTTCCTCAAGCCAAATTGATCGTTATCTAACACATTTTCACTTTTATTTCCAGTTCTTATGTGTATTATTCTTGTCAGAAGTTTTGATACGTCAGATATGAAGCTGATCGTGCAATAACTCTTGCACTTCATCTGCCATTTCTGTCTTCGGAATTGTGTAGATGATATTTTTCCGAAAATCTGGTGGTATTCCTCTAGTCTCATAGATTCTACAGGGTGAAAAGTATTTAAACCGACAAACTCTGGGAGACTGTAGACATCAAAACAAATATTTTTTCCTATGACGAGTATTTAAACCAGTAGAGGAAGATTTCTCTGGTGGTAAATTAATTAAACCAACAAACACTTTTCCATTTTTTATGACCAAGAGACAACACACTAACACAACCCAATTTCAGTACAGTAGATTTTCAAAAATGCCTCCATTGACATGTAAACAAAGGTTATACCGTCGGATCATGTTCCGTTTGAAACGGGCAAAAACCCCAGGAGTATCCTTAATTTTTCCTGCTGCTGCTACTATCCGGGCAAGAAGATCCTCTTTTGATGCAACAGGAGATGCGTAAACAGGTTGCGCATCTCTCCCCACACAAAGAAGTCCAGCGGGGACATATCTGGGGATCGAGTAGGCCATGGTACAGGACCACCTCTGCCAATCCACGTTTCTAGGAACCGTCGGACCAGGAATCGACGCACACGACGGCTGAAATGTGCCGGCACCCCGTCATGTTGGAACCACATGCGTTGTCTTGTAGGGAGCGGGACGTCTTCCAGCAATTCTGGCAATGCTTTGGCGAGATAATTGTAATAGTGCCTGCCATTTAATGGCCTAGGTAGCAGATACGGCCCAATTAAACAGTCCTCAACAACACCGACCCACACGTTAACAAAGAACCGCACTTGATTAGCGCTAGTATCTGTGGCGTGTGGGTTATCCTCACTCCAAACATGCGAATTATGCGTGCTGAAGACTCCATCATGCCCGAACGTTGCTTCATCAGTAAACAACACAGAGGATGCAAATGTAGGATGCATTTCACACTGTTCCAGGTACCACGGCAAAAACTGTGCTCTGGGTGGATAATCAACTGGTTCCAGGTCGCGAACACGATGTAAGTGAAATGAACGTAACAATTGCTCTCGAAGGACAGTTTTTACATTATCTGATTCGTCCGAATGTTACGTGCAATTGCACGAGTGCTGATTGAAGGACCCCGCTCCACATGCTGTAAGACAGCTTTCTCAAATTGCAGCGTTCTTACCTGTACCGTGCGACGGTGTCCCTGTCCAGGTAATCTACTAAATGACCCTGTCTCACGCAGACGTCGTATGATGCGGGATAATGTTGTTGATAAAGCCGCTGTGCAGCTCGTCCGTTGTGGTGCGCTACGTAGTAGACACCTACCATCTCAGTGTACTCACTCCAGGTGTATCGCTCCATTAACAAGCAGAGAGAATGCACTGCTTCACTGGTGGACAGCAGTTGCCTACAAGTGAAGATCGTAAAACGGCCTCAAACAACTGAAGAGCGTAATACGGCCTCCACCGATTTAAATAATAATCATAGGAAAAAATGACATTAGGGAACATTATTTGTTTTGATGTCCCCTACAACCTCCCAGAGTCTGTCGGTTTAAATACTTTTCACCCTGTATACACCAGCATGAATAGTCGTTTGTTGGCAAATACGGTTTTCAGTGGTGACTTATGTCAAAGCATGTGTGGCGTGTGATACATCTGTGATAATTTTTCTGCCGTTGATGTTGTTTTAGAACTGATCCGGTAGAAGAATAGATAATATTACCAGAGACAGCACAGTGCATTTTTTAAAGAAGTTTCCCCAATGATTTTAAAAATTCCGAAGGAATGATGTTTAGCTGTATCAAACACAAGCTGTATGCATTACAGATAGATGTACTTCCAGTTTCTTCTTCTGTCATATCAGCAGACAGCTCATTTCCTTCGCAGGCACCTTCAGTGTATTATTTCACCTATATGCTCCCTGTTCTAAGTTGAACATCAAAATTCCTGTTTCCCACGTAACGTTGACACCTTTGCTTGTACTTTCAGCATAAGCTGTTTTGACTTTCCTGCATACCGAACCTGTCTTTCAAATGACCCTTTATTTTTCGATTTCTTCACATTATTTCTGCAGCCGTTTTACCTTAACTTTCCTATTTATTTAATTTCTAAGTGATTTATTGATGTATCTTTGTCTTTTCCTGAGAAATTTTGTATCTTAATCTTTCGTCGAATAACTGATTTCTTCTGTTAGCCAAAATTTCTTCGCAGTTCTCTTCCTTATACCTATATTTACCAGTCCAGTTTCCGTGCATGCTTCAACCTTCAACTCAGCTGGCTATTGTAGTAATCATTATCGCAATATCTAGAGCCTCAGAGAACTTCAACCAAACGTCATCATTTCTCAGTACTACTGTATCCCTCTTCTTTCCACAATGATTGTCCTACCAGTTCTCTTAAGCTTCAGGGCACCTTACGTCAGTATAAGGTCTGTGTCTATATCAGTTCGTGGCTTCACCTTACAATCCTATGTCTCATTTCGGAACAGACCAGCGATGGCCAGTCGGAACACTTCTTTCTTCAACAATTTTTTTGGTTGAAAAAGCGTGCAGTCCATCCTGTTTAAAGCTGAATTAAAAAGAAAGTTATTTCAAAACATCTGAGCCCATAATTCTTAAGATAAGAGAAAAAGTTATAGGTTCTTGTGAATAATCCTTCTTTCAGTGAAGATAAAAAAAGTTTATAATCAGTCATAACGAGTTGTGGCTGAAACTGCTAGCCACCCTCAGATCAAATACGACAAACATCGTATTTTCTAATCAACAGGCTCGTAGGAGTCATATTGTCTTCAATGAAATGCCTACGTGGTCATAACAGCATTCATAGCGCAACCTTTTTCTACATGTGCAACTCGATGAACATTGATGACAGTGTGCCTCCTACCGGCCTGCTGATTAGACACAACAATGTTCTTCCTATTTTATCTAAAGGTGGCTAGCCCCTTTAGTCAAAATTACAGACAGCGATACTATGAAAGGGTCACATTTTTGGAACCCCGTATTCGTCTCTTACTGAGACAGAGAAGTTTGAAATATGGCTGAAACGTTGCCACAAACTTGCTTTGTAACTGTGGAAATGCGTGGGTTCGTGCTACTTAGCATTCGGAATTGGCGAAGTTGTAAATAGCAATGTGTCAACACTTGCCAGAGCTCAGAAGTTCATTGCGATGTAACGTGGATTAATGATATCACGTTGTCACCAAATTTCACCACAATTTTCCCCAATGTCATCGTGGACGGTAGGAGAGTCGCCACGCCCCCTCTAACACACATTTCACCTCGTGGTATAGAGGCTAGTGTTGCTGCCTCTGGATCGCTGGGTCCCGAGTTCGATTTCCGGCCGGGTTGGAAATTTTCTCCGTCCGGGGACTGGGTGTTTGTGTCGTTCTCATCATTCATAAAAGCGGCGAGATTGGACTGGGTAAAGATTGGAAATTTGTAAGGGCGCTGATGACCACTCAGTTGAGCGCCCCACAAACCAAACATCATCCTCTTTTTGACGCCTAATGCGATGGAATTCAGAAGCGTAGCCCCCTGTGTTGAAAGTGGACGGTTTTCTTCTGGGTGGCTGAGGAAAAAATTTCAGACACATCATCAGAATCGACACAAAAAGGCATCAGGAGATGGCGGAAAGGGAGTCAGTCAAATCATCTCTTTTCTTGAAGCGTTGATTTCCACATATTTTGCAATCTAAAACGGCAGGTCGCAATGTGTCTAGCAACAGGAGGACGTTCTTGACAACGTTCGACACTGCTGATAACCCTGGATCATTCATGCCTTCTCCACTGATATCGTAAACCTGAAGGCCCATCGAACGTAATCCGACCCGTTTGGAGTGTGGCACAACCGCAGTATTTGTTCTCGTGTACAGGATGGAACCACTAGGGATCGTTGAAAACCACTCGACGAAATCTGAACGTGATCCTAAGCGGCAAAGGATGTTTACTATTTTCAGCGCTCCTCTGACGTGATTTAGGGAGGGAGGGTGGGGGAGGAAATTTACAGATATGTGAGTAAAACGGCAAAGGATCCTTCTAATTCCCCCCCCCCCCCCCCCCCCCCCCACACACACACAAACGCCACGACCCCAGTACAGCAACAACCTCAGTGGCTTCGATACCTGTACGCTGCTGCTCTAGGACCCCAGGGCAGGCATGGGATCTAAGAGGTGTCGAAGAGGTCACCTGCACTCAGCCGCTAGGGCAGCAGTCGACTGTTATCCTGCTGAACTTCAGTACAGAGCTCAACAAGTGTACCAGCGTGGTATCAAGGATGTTGCCGAATGGGGGGTGGGGTGTGTCTTAGATTGATCATTTGCGCTTTATTCACGCACGTGTCATTGTTGCACGCACTCATAACCACGCCACTGCAGAATGCAAAACAGTAGGAGTGAAAGCCGTAAACCCTTTTGCTGCTTCGGATCACGATCGGATTTCGTCGAAAGGTCTTGGACGATCCATAGTGGTACCACCATGTGAATCAGTATAAAAGCTCCGGTCGCACTACACTCAAATGAGTCACATCACGTTCAATTCGGTTTGCAAACTGTCATATTCGACTGTGAAATGTGTGGGAATTCACGTTCCAAGGGAAGGGGTGGTTTCATTGATACTCTTTACGCCTCCTTCCAAATGCTTTTCGTGTCGATTCTGGGCGGTGGTGTGTGCGAAAAGGGTTTCTTTGCCACTCACAAAAAAAGCAAAAAACGCCTGATTTCAATGCTGGGCATCGCGGCTCAAACCTCCATCGCAGTTTCGTCAAATGAAGGAGTGAAACGTCGGTAAGAGAGCGTGTGACGACCTTCCCATCATATTACACGTCCCCTTCATGTTGAGCAGAATTGTGGTGAAATTTGGTGACAATGTAACAGCATCAACTCACCCTAGACGTCACATGAACTTCTGCGCTTTGTCATTTTCTTGGCATGTGTCGACTGCTTGCTCTTTGAAGCGTCACCGAGCCAGATGGTGACGTCGCAGGACGCCATGCATTCGCACCATTACAGAGGAAGGTGGTAGGCACTTTTAGTCCAGATTTGAAACTTCTGCATCGCAAGTGGAGACAGTTACGGGATTTTAAAGAAGTTTCCCTTTAATTGTGTTACGCAGTTTAGTTATCAATGATCAAGTATAACTTTTGCGATCTCACTTATCTCCAGCCTGACTATGTCAGAAAACGGTATTTATGTAGGAAGGTAAGTCAATAAGAAAATTTTTGCTAAAAATGCAACGTAAGAGAAATATTTTCATTCTCAATATTGTTTTCCAGTAAATTTGGTTATTCATTCTACTGCCAAGGCTATCGAATACGTATAGCGTAAAATTTAGCTTGGTAAAGACGAAACATAATTACAGAAATTGTTGTAACTGAGATTCCAACCAGTCGCAGGAACGATTCGAGAGAAATTCGATGAGGCTGGACTGACCAGTCAGGAGCCTTCAACAGCGGATTGCCGAGCGGAAGCAGAAAAAATAATAATCAGGAAGTGGGGATGAAACTTCAGATAAACAAGGAACCATGAATAATCCAGATATATATATATATATATATATATATATATATATATATATATATATATATATATATATATATATATGAGAGAGAGAGAGAGAGAGAGAGAGAGAGAGAGAGAGAGAGAGAGAGAGAGAACCTGAGACGTAGGCAAAGAGATAAACAATAATGCTTTACTTGTATGGGACAATAGGGAAGCGAATAAACCGCTGACCTCTGTATCGTTGCGCAGTGGGACCTTTAGGACGGCAGCGAGCTGTAATTGGTTGTCACATGGTGTGTGGAGTTGTAGCCAGAGTCGCTAGCGCTCACGCATGTAACAGCTTTGCTTAGTAGCCGAATTCCAGTTCCAATCTCTCTGACAGACTTAAAAAGTTGCCTGGCACACAGAAAATTCTCAAAATTGCGCATTTGACCAGAACCGCAGATGTTTCAGAATATGAAATGGTGGTACTGTGGCTGTCCCAGCACTTAAGCCTGGCGGCTGGTGCGACGAACTGACATGGCAACCTGCTGGGACATGGCAGTGTGCGTGTTTCTGGCTGTGGCTGTGGAGTCTTGTGTGGAGACCTCTATCTCCACGTTTGTTCCACTGAAACTGTCGCTGGAGTAATCCAGAGAGGGAGAGAGAACAAGAGCCGTAGTCAAAGAGGCCAAAAATCAGTAGTGCGTCACTACAACGGGATATGCGGAAGTGAATACACCACTGATCTCTTTGTAGCTGGGCAATAGGACTGGTGAGGCTACAGTGATCCACAATTGGTTGCCACATTGTTGTGGCGCTGCAGTCGGTGTCGCTATCGCTCACAGATGTAACTGCTCTGTCTAGTTGCCAAGGTCCAGTTCTATGCTCTTTGGTGGGCTTTAATATTCGCCAGGCTGAGATACCAGATCCCTCCATCTTGAAACTGGCGCAAATCACCGAAATCATCCCTATAGATGTTTTATAAGGTGAACCAGTGGTGCTGTTGCCTTACGCCTTAAGCCCGCCGGCTTCTGTGAGGAACTGGAAGTGTCTAGCATCTTGCTGGGGCATGACGGCGTGGGTGTTGATGGCTGTGGTTGTGTGTAGACCTCTATATCCGTGCCTGTGTCCACTGAAAATGCCACTGGGTTTCTTGGGTGCAGTGAGGTTGTGGGTCTGGCAACGTTAGGGTTTCTAGTGCAAGGCATCCCACAGGTGGTGGTGTAGTGTGTATGCATGGAGGGAGCTAATTTGTATCATCGCACTCCAAATCTTTCGCTCTGTTGACTGCCAAAAGGTGTTTACAACCACTGTTCGTGTCTACATGTCCTTGGTCTGTACAAGCACGTTGGCATTGCTTGTTACGCTGGTAATAACCCTGTTGCTGGGTCTACGGCTCCCAGGGGTAGTGGGGCTAGAAAATGGAGGGGAATTCACGGTTACCTGCCATGGAGGAACTTTGATAGACTATGGCCCTGGTCCACATCACAATGTCGCAGCAATATTCTAGACATTCCCAGATTTTACACCAGCTGCCGGGCTCACGTGCTGGAACAGCAACTGTTCCACCAGTTCACTTTCTAAAACATATACAAGGACGATTCCGGTCACACAAGCTGATTTCAAGGGGGAGGGATGTGGTACCCCAAACTGGCGATTTTTAAAATCTGTCACAGAGCATGAAAATGGACCTTGGCTACTAGGCAGAGCTGTTACATCTGTGAGCACTAGCGATACCGACCATAGAGCCACACACCATGTACCAAACAACTGTAGCTCGCTACAGCCCTGTGACTTTCACTGAGCAGCAATACAGAGCTCAGTGATAAATCCACTGCCCTATCGTCCAGTATTAGTAATACACTCCCGGTTACCGAGCGAGGTGGCACAGTGGTTAGCACACTGGACTCGCATTCAGGAGGACGACGGTTCAATCCCGTCTCCGGCCATCCTGATTTAGGTTTTCCGTGATTTCCCTAAATCGCTTCAGGCAAATGCCGGGATGGCTCCTTTGAAAGGGCACGGCCGATTTCCTTCCCAATCCTTTCCTAACCCGAGCTTACGCTCCGTCTCTAATGACCTCGTTGTCGACGGGACGTTGAACACTAACCACCACCACCACCACCACACTCCCGGTTATTTGTCTCCTTGGCTATGAGTCAGATTCTTTTACTCTCACACACATTTAGATGTCGAGTTATTGGTTTGTACTTAATTGCATAATTGGGACTCCAGAGAAGAGCCCAACACTGGAGGCGTTGAACTGTTCAGCCTGGCAGGGCATATCGTGGCCCAAGAAGCGTTGCTAGATACTTTTCCTGAAGTACTTTTGCTGAAGTCCCAATTATGCAATTAAGTACAAGCCAACAGCTAAACACGCAAATGTGGACGATGTCTCTCACTTTCTGTTCTATCCAAACCCAGCCTCTGACGAGCAGAAAGTCATGTTTTCTAATAAACGCACAGAGGAGAGAGATGTTGTAAGGATATACAGTAATGGGTGGACCAATCGTCGCAGACGCGCTTCAACCCAATCTTATGACAAGTATCGCATCATGCTCTCCAGAGATAGGCTACATACATTTCGGAAAACAAAAAATCTTGAGTTCCAGACCCTGCCCCGTTTTTACTACCAACTATCAGTCATCAATGACGTCATCATAACAGACGCTGAGGAAATTAAACACCTTGTTGTCATCCCAGCCTGTTTGCAACCACAGGTTTTAGAACTACTTCCATGCGGATACTGGGGAATGTCTCAGACGATATCGTTACTTGCCAGACTTTAACAGGGACAGGGAAGCCATGGTATGCAACTCCTCAGCTTATGCACTACGTCACACATACCACCTTAGTCTATCTCCCCTGTCTTCCATATCGCCAATCTTCGAACCGCATTAATTTGGAGTTTGCGAGCCTATTTCTACGTTCTATGTGGCTAATAGTAGTAGATGATTTCTCCACATATTCATATGTGGTACGCATCGCGTCCAGGGCAACAGAAGCCACAATAAACACACTAGCATAGATTCTGTACATTAAGGTGCTTCCCTGAACTGTGTTATCGAGCAATGTGCCCCAATTCATGGTAACCGCTATCAAACAGTTCTGCACGCCAAACAGTATAAAATCTCTTCTCACTCCAGCATTTCACTCATCCTGCAATGACTGAGGGCAGCATATGGTGTGGACATTACAACAACAAATGTTGTAAGCAGGGGGCACATGACGGCAACGCTGATGTTGTTTCCGTATGCGTATAGGACCAGTCCTAGCCAGGATCATAGCCTAGTAAAGCTCCTGTATGAGAGACAACCGTGAATGCTCCCCCACCTTCTTGCCCCACGGTCCTGAGAAACTCATGCCCAGCAGCTGGGTGACAACCAGAAGGAGGAGCAGTGTGGGCATGCTGGTACAAAGCAAAAGACATGAGCAGTGGTGGTGAACAGTCATAGGCCGCGCATCACTTCAGACAATAAAAAAAACGTCCGCTATTCCCAGTACCACAACCTCACAGATATAGCTAGTACCCAAGAAACCCAGCGGCATTTTCAGTGGACATATACTTGGAGATAGAAGTCTCTACACGACCACAGCTAACAACACCGACGCTGCCATTCGCCAGCAAGATGCTAGACACTTCCAGTTCCTCACACCAGCTGGAAGGCTTAAGGCTGGGACAGCAACAGCACCACTAGTTCACCTTCTAAAACATCTATAAGGATGATTTCGCTCATATGCACTAGTTTCCAGAAGGAAGGATCTGGTATTTCAGCGTGGCGACCTTTAAAGCCCACCAAAGAGCATGGAACTTGACCTTGGCAGCTAGGCAGAGCTGTTACATCTGTGAGTGCTAGCGACACCGATAGCAGCGCTACAACCATATGGCAACCAATTGTAGCTCACTGCAGCCTTACAAGTTCTAATGCCCAGCTACACAGAGATCAGTGGCGTATTCACTTCCTTATATCCCGTTGTAGTAGTAATGAACTACTAATTTTTTGTCTCTTTGGTTACGGCTCTTGTTCTCTCTCCTTCTCTGGATCACTCCACGGATTTTGTTTGTCTGAATTGCTGTCCTATTAGGCACGCTGAGAGAGTAAGACGCCTATCCAGAGACCATTGACAGAGCTGATAGTGATTACTCAAAACGCTGCCATATGGAAGTGGTTTAGGTGTATTTCGCTTTCCTGGGATGCGTTATGGCATCTGGCCACTGCTACTTTCGGTCGGGTCATGGCGCTCTCGTTTGATGCCTTGTGCAATTTGTATGGCGTGCTTGACTATTGAAATATGTCCCAAAGACAGGTTGTCTACTTTGATGGCTGAACTGCTTACTTCCGGACTGAGAGCGAACTGGGAAGCTACATCTCTCATTAAAGAGTCCGTATATGAGGTTTTACTTGCTGAGTTTGCACAAGTGAAATCGCATCGACGACTAGACCCTTGCACGGTTGACCAGGTTTTGTGTGGTACTGATGAAATTCGATATAGTATCGTTGCGAATAATAATTCAAAAATGTTGTACACATATCCTCGAATTTGAGGGTGAATGGATTTGAGAGAGGACCCAACTTCTTAAATAAGAAAAGCGTCTCCATGGAAGAACAAAACAGAAAGATCCACTGTTGGAGAGCGTCACCAGTGACCCCAAGTCGACTAAGTACTGTGTCTCAATCCTCCTTGGCGTCGTTAAATGGGGGAAACGTGGGCGGGCTTCTCTCCGCCTGTGAAGTGATCACTGCCTGTATTGGGTTGTACTTTTTATGGAGCAACTCAGTTTGATGCTGTTGTTGCTGTTGCGGTTGATGGAACTGCTGGTGGAACTGTTACTGCAGTTGCTGCTGCAGTTGCAACTGTTTCAAGAGTTACACAAGATTTGCTTGCATGGCACTCAGATAACCTTTACCTCGTCACCATTTATTGTGAAAGAGGCCGACCGAATGTCGGGAACGGCTTGAGAGAAACCTGGTAAGACTGGGCCGACCGTTCGGGAACCGTCAATGATGGATTGTCGAGAGGGAGCAGAAAAGGTGACAACGAGGAAACGGCGAAGTGGAGGCGACAGTACAGATAAACAAAGTAGCGAGTAATCCAGAGAGAGAACCTGACACGTAGCGAAAGCGGAGACCAAGAACCAACGGCGCGTTACGAGAATGAGTCGAGAGCAAAACGAATACGCCACTGAACTGAGCTCTGTATCGCTACGCGGCGAAACTTACGGGCGGTCGTGAGCTATAATTGTCTCGCAGAACAGATTGTCGTGTCGCGGCCGGCAACACTAGCGAGCTCCATCTAGTGGCTGGGGTCCAATTACATGCTCTCCAGCGTTCTTTTCAGCATAGCTGGGCCCGGGATACCACAAAACGTTTACGCAAACAGATCGGGAGTTTTACGAAGGATAATGTAGAAATTTTATCTACCAATGTAGCTTCACATTTGCCTTGTTCGCAGAACGAGGAAGCACTTTGTCGTGTAAAAGTAAAATACATTAATCTAGGCAACTTCCTTACGCTAAGTACTTCCTTGTTGCTGACGATTATTTTGAGCAGCTTTCGTCTGTTGTGGTGTGGCGTGTTATCACATCCGCACTCGGATCTGAGGAAACGGAATGAGCTACCAACCTCCAGTAAGGGAACGATAAAATCCTTGTTTGTACTCTACTGGCCATTAAAGTTGCTACACCACGAAGATGACGTACTACATACGCAAAATTTAACCGACATGAGGAAGATGCTGTGATATGCAAATGATTAGCTTGTCAGAACATTCACACAAGGTTGGCGTCGGTGGCGGCACCTACAAGGTGCTGACATGAGGAAAGTTTCCAACCGATTTCTAATTGCCTGGTGAAACGTTGTTGTGATGCCTCGTGTAAGAAGGAGAAATGCGTACTATCGAACTTCCGGCTTTGATAAAGGTCGGATTACAGCCCATCGCGATTGGGGTTTATCGTATAGTGTTATTGCTGCTCGCGTTGGTCGACATCCAATGACTGTTAGCAGAATATGGAATGGGTGGGTTCAGGAGGGTAATACGGAACGCCGTGCTGGGTCCCAATGGCCTCGTATCCCTGATTCAACAACCATCTCCAGAAACAGTTCGACGACGTTTGCCGCAGCATGGACTATCAGCTCGGAGACCAGGGCTGCAGTTACACTTGACGCTGTATCGCAGACAGGAGCGCTTGCGATGGTGTACTCAACGACGGACCTGGGTGCACGAATGGCAAAAAGTTATTTCTTCGGATGAATCCAGGTTCTGTTTATAGCATCATGATGGTCGCATACGTGTTTGGCGACTTCGCAGTGAACACACATTGGAAGTGTGTATCCGTTATCGCCATAGTGGCATATTACCCGGCGTGATGGTATGGGGTGCCAATGGTTACACGTCTCGGTCACCTGTTGTTCGCATTGACGCTGCTTTGAACAGTGGACGTTACATTTCAGATGTGTTATGGCTCGTGGCTCTAACTTTCATTCGAACCCTGCGAAACCCTATATTTCAGCAGGATAATGCATGACCGCATGTTGCAGGTCCTGTACGGGCCTTTCTGGATACAGAAAATATTCGACTGTTGCTCTGGCCAGCACATTCTCCAGATCTCTCACCAACTGAAAACGTCTGGTCAATAGTGGCCGAGCAACTGGCTTGTCACAATACGCCAGTCACTATTCTTATGAACTGTGGTATCGTGTTGAAGCTGCATGGTCGACTACTGATGAGTACGGAAAGCGGTGGGGTTGTAGGAGACTGCATATCAGCTAGTTCAATGGCGTCCTTTGTATCGCGAGAGAAGCTAGACACCTGATTCTGAGCCACGAAAGACTATAGCAGTGCATCCCAGTTAAATCTGTACGCTGAAAAACTATTGGGATCATACTGATCAACAATGCTGTGCTTTCGTGCATTGCATGTGGAGCCAAAGTTACGTCAGTATCAGTGGAAGTAAGTACAGCAGCAGTGATCTGTAAGGACAGATAGGCACAAATTATCATAAGAATACTTAGAATAATGACTTAACCGGACGTCTTGGTTTTAGGTTTATGAGGAATTTTGGGAAAAATGTGCTGATCAGGAAATTGCTCAAAATAACTGCACGAATTTACGTAACACAAAAACTGAATCTGATGCAACATTATTGATTTGAATTTGGCCCTGATAATAAAACAAAACTTGATCAATTTGAAAATAATGGACCCTGATTTTAATGAATGCCATACCTAAAATAATAATATTTCTTACCTATGTCTGCGCAACGATAACGCTCTTCGCACTGCTATCTTCTAGTACTTCAAATTGTATAGTTAGCAGACAGCAAGGCTGTTGCTTAGCATACATTTTAATTAAATCGAATATGACTGAGACAATAACTGCTTGAGAAAGAAGTTAGTAAAAAACTACATGGATCTGGGAAATAGTATTCACTTAGGGTAAGCACTAATCTGGAACCAACTTTAAAACTTGTATTCTGACTCTTTGAAAATTAATAATGCTCTCAGTTAACACAACAAAATGATCATACATTAACAATTAGCCTAACAAAATCATTGGCTGCGAGTGCTATACATTTTCTCAATCATGGCTTATGAATACGCACATTGCACTAGTTCAACTTAATTATTTCCAACTTCTGTGGATATTCCTTTTACAGTTACCAAACGTCATAGTATCTTGCAAATAGAAAACTCATTACTGCCTGTAGCGAGTAAGTATATATCCAGCACACATCAGATACAACTCGTCTTTTCACTTGAGAGTCCTCATCACATCTTGTGATTTAAAGTTACTCTAACACATTACCCATAACACCTTGACCAGCGATCGCTGTTGAGCAGAGACGCTACTACACAATCGATAGTACATTTGTACATCTCTGGCTCAATATAATGTTTTGTTACAAAACTTGAATTAATTTACCCTGTGTATAAGCCTTTCACAACCCTGTTGCCTCTTTCTGAAGAATTTGGCACGGTTGCTATCGCAATTGGCCATAATAACACAACAAATTCTTAAAATTACATGGGTATAGGTTGATAAAAGTTTTGAAATGTAGCATAAAAGGGGTAATTAATGAAGAAATACAAATTTTGGTAAGCATCTCCTCTCTGAACAACATAAAAGTATCATGGTTAATTTGTGAAGCGTTTACTTTAACCATCTAACATCTGTGGTTAGGAATCAGGAATGTACAAATAGTCTGGTATTATAGTGCTCATGTGCACCATGAAACTTTAAAATGTATCCTAATATCTCAGAGAAACACAATGGTATGAGCAACTCGTACATGGGAATTAATACAACCTGAGTTATGCTATACAGTGTTATAGAGAAACGTTACTAAGTATTTACAAGCTTGTTAAGAAATATAGTGCTTATGTGCACTAGCCTGTGAGATCAAGTGTCCATTTATAACGCTCATTTCCTTAGGTATCACTAATGATAGGTATTGTTACTTAAAGTGCAATGTAGCTATATCATGAGAATAAAACATAAAGTAAATAGTGAAAAAGGCAAGGATAAAGGTTAAGTTAAAGGTCTGGATGGCCTGCAAATCGATGATCCATAGACGTTGGTCAATATCTCTTCATCAGAGGATTGTACTTTTTAAACCTTGTTACCTTGAATATTTTTAGGACATCACTAGGTACGTCAAAATAGTGAGTTTTGGCACTGAGCAGACTCATTGGTGGCAGCGGTAAATATGGTACTAAATGACAACTCAGCATGTTATATACTGAGTGATGCCGAGTAAAGTCGTGAATGCAATGAATGGTGTCTTTACAGCTCTCTCGTTTTTAGTGTAACATTGTCCACTTCAGTAAGCTTGTATATATTTATATTGTTGCAGACAAGTAAACAGCTATATGTTTCATGACCATCTTAGTGGATAAGGTAGAGAAGGACAATAGTATAAAAAGAAAATGGAATATAAAGAGGCATTAAATGCTTTTAAGTCTGTAAAGTATGACAGTAGTGATATTAATACAAAATCCTAAACTTATGCAGGTAACAACTGCATTATTTCTGGCAGCATCAGCAATACGTAAGTGAGAAGTGGTGGTCATAGTTCATTATCTGACAATGTGGTACACATAGTATGTAGTAGACCCATAGTCGATCTATTTTAGTACGTTAGTGACAGATACCCCACCCCCTCCCCCATGAACCATGGACCTTGTCGTTGGTGGGGAGGCTTGCGTGCCTCAGCGATACAGATAGCCGTACCGTAGGTACAACCACAACGGAGGGGTATCTGTTGAGAGGCCAGACAAACATGTGGTTCCTGAAGAGGGGCAGCAGCCTTTTCAGTAGTTGCAAGGGCAACAGTCGGGATGATTGACTGATCAGGCCTTGTAAAAATAACCAAAACAGCCTTGCTGTGCTGGTACTGCGAACGGCTGAAAGCAAGGGAAAACTACGGCCGTAATTATTCCCGAGGGCATGCAGCTTTATTGTATGATTAAATGATGATGGCGTCCTATTGGGTAAAATATTCCGGAGGTAAAATAGTCCCCCATTCGGATCTCTGGGCGGGGACTACTCAAGAGGATGCCGTTATCAGGAGAAAGAAAACTGGCGTTCTACGGATCGGAGCGTGGAATGTCAGATCCCTTAATCGGGCAGGTAGGTTAGAAAATTTAAAAAGGGAAATGGATAGGTTAAAGTTAGATATAGTGGGAATTAGTGAAGTTCGGTGGCATGAGGAACAAGACTTCTGGTCAGGTGACTACAGGGTTATAAACACAAAATCAAATAGGGGCAATGCAGGAGTAGGTTTAATAATGAATACGAAAATAGGAATGCGGGTAAGCTACTACAAACAGCATAGTGAACACATTATTGTGGCCAAGATAGATAACGCATTATTGTGGCCAAGTTAGATACGAAGCTCACACCTACTACAGTAGTACAAGTTTATATTCCAAATAGCTCTGCAGATGACGAAGAAATTGAAGAAATGTATGATGAAATAATAGAAATTATTCAGATAGTGAAGGGAGACGAAAATTTAATAGTCATGGGTGACTGGAATTCGAGTGTAGATTAAGGGAGAGAAGGAAACGTAGTAGGTGAATATGGATTGGGGCTAAGAGGAAGTCGCCTGGTAGAATTTTGCACAGAGCACAACTTAATCATAGCTAACACTTGGTTTCAGAATCATGAAAGGAGGGAGTATACATGGAAGAACCCTGGAGATACTAAAAGGTATCAGATAGATTATATAATGGTAAGACAGTGATTTAGGAACCAGGTTTTAAATTGTAAGACATTTCCAGGGGCAGATGTGGACTCTGACCACAATCTATTGATTATGAACTGTAGATTAAAACTGAAGAAACTGCAAAAAGGAGGAAATTTAAGGAGATGGGACCTGGATAAACTGAAATAACCAGAGGTTGTACAGAGTTTCAGGGAGAGCATAAGGGAACAACTGACAGAAATGGGGGAAAGAAATACAGTAGAAGAAGAATGGGTAGCTTTGAGGGATGAAGTAGTGAAGGCAGCAGAGAATCAAGTAGGTAAAAAGACGAGGGCTAGTAGAAATCCTTGGGTCACAGGCAAAAAGGAATACAAACGTCTCAAAAATGAGATCGACAGGAAGTACAAAATGGCTAAGCAGGGATGGCTAGAGGACAAATGTAAGGATGTAGAGGCTTATCTCACTAGGGGTAAGATAGATACTGCCTACAGGAAAATTAAAGAGTCCTTTGGAGAAAAGAGAACCACTTGTATGAATATCAAGAGCTCAGATGGAAACCCAGTTCTAAGCAAAGAAGGGAAAGCAGAAAGGTGGAAGGAGTATATAGAGGGTCTATACAAGGGCGATGTACTTGACGACAATATTATGGAAATGGAAGAGGATGTAGGTGAAGATGATATGGGAGATACGATACTGCGTGAAGAGTTTGACAGAGCACTGAAAGACCTGAGTCGAAACAGGGCCCCCGGAGTAAACAACATTCCATTGGAACTACTGACGGCCTTGGGAGAGCCAGGCCTGACAAAACTGTACCATCTGGTGAGCAACATGTATGAAACAGGCGAAATACCCTCAGACTTCAAGAAGAATATAATAATTCCAATCCTAAGGAAATCAGGTGTTGACAGATGTGAAAATCACCGAACAACCAGTTTAATAAGCCACAGCTGCAAAATACTAACTCGAATTCCATACAGACGAATGGGAAAACTAGTAGAAGCCGACCTTGGGGAAGATTTAGTAAATTCCGCAGAAATACAGGAATACGTGAGGCAATACTGACCATACGACTTATCTTAGAAGAAAGATTAAGGAAAGGCAAACCTACGTTTCTAGCATTTGTAGACTTAGAGAAAGCTTTTGCCAATGTTGACTGAAATACTCTCTTTCCAATACTAAAGATGGCAGGGGTAAAATACAGGGAGCGAAAGGCTATTTACAATTTGTACAGAAACCAGGTATAAAAATCCATGGAGAAGAAATAAAAACTTTGAGGTTCGCCGATGACATTGTAATTCTGTCAGAGACAGCAAAGGACTTGGAAGAGCAGTGGAACGGAATGGACAGTGTCTTGAAAGGGGGATATAAGATGAACATCAACAAAAGCAAAACGAGGATAATGGAATGTAGTCGAATTAAGTACACGCCGGATACGTTTTTCCGTATCTGTAAAGTAACAGTTCTGTCTGAGAATGAGGAAACACTTTTGTGAACCATAATGTGCATAGCTTAAGTACGTGTACCAAATCAATTTGTTGACTAAATCTTCATATATATATATATATATATATATATATATATAAGACCCATTCCTCGCCGTGTGGATGTGTGTCGAAAGAGAATTTGTTATGTACTAAGTAGTGCTGTTTGATTGCTTAATTGGTCTGTTTAATATTTTTCCAGTGCTGTCCTTATCCTGTTCTTTGGAAATGTCTTTAAGAGATGCAGAAATAAAGTCTTCAAACGCTACTTGCTGTATATGCAACATACTGTAATTAGTTTGGCTAAAATTCGTGGCCATTTCTTGTTGTCTGGTAGTAAGAGAATGGAATAAAGCATCAGCTACCACGTTTTGAAGATCGGGTATATGGATTACAGTACTGTAAAATCTTTGTAAATATAACTTCTATCGTCCAAGGTGGCCTTGAGAAAATTTTGCGGAAAGCGGATATTGAATAGCACAGTGATCAGTATAAACAGTGGAGTGTGTTCCATGCAAAAAATGTCTAAATTTAGTAAAGGCTCGAACGATAGATAAGGTTTCCAATTCACTAATCGAATAGTTGCGTTCAGCAATAGATAGAATGCTGCTCGCAAATGCAATGCTTATAATTACAATGATGTTATCTTCTTCTATCACTTGGAAAATATATACACCGAGGCTGTTTTGGAACTGTCAGTGGCTACGATTCAGAGTGCATGGTTAAAGTTCCTCTCTAGATAGTATATTTGCTTGTTAATTGACATGAGCTTTGGGTATCCAGTGCAGAATAATGAGAGGCGACGGAAAAAGTTGATCAGTCCTAGGAAGCTGCGAAGTTGATTTTTTGAAGTGGGAATCGTAATATCTCGAAATGCTTGAAGCTTTTCAGGATCGAGCGATGTGCCGTCGGCAGAAATGACATGACCTATATATTGTATAGAAGCCTTACTAACTTGGGATATACTCAGATTAACTGTGTGGCCTTGCTGAAGAAATGTCTGAAGTAAGGCTTGAAGAGTATTGTTAGGTTCAGACCAAGTGGGTTCCACAGTTAAAATGTCCTCAACATACGTGGTTGTTCCGTGTTTCAATTCAGCCGGTATCACAATGTTCATATTTTATATGAATGCAGCCAAAGATATTGTCAAACCGAATGGTAGTTCACCAAGCTGATAGCAACTGGCAAAACAGAGGAATGTCATGTATTTTCTAGATTTAGGGTAAAGTTCAATCTGCTAAAACTCGGATTTAGATTTAGTGTTGAATAAACAGATGTACCATGGAATTCCTGTAAACGTTCGTTGAGATTCTTCGGTCGATAAGTTTCCGTTACTGTAACTTCATTGATCTGGCGTGAATCGAGACCAAGGCGTAATGATCCATCCTTTTTAGTAACAATGTGTAGTGGACTTATGTAGTGACTAGCAGCTGGTTCTATAATCCCTTGATCAAGTATGGCCGAAGTTCCGGTTTGACCTCTATAAATAAATGGAATGGAATAATGTTTATATTTGAAAGAACCGTGAGGTTTTACCTGAAATTCATGTAAGTAACCAGTCAAAGACGCGAGAATGCTATAGTAAACGTCATGTAATTGTCGACGGTTGTCATCAGTTGTTGCTTGGCTTTCATTTCCTTGTCGGTAATTGTTTGTTGAACGTCGTATTCCATATCGTCTGGTACATTATTGCAATGAAAACAAGTGTCAGTGTAAAAGGAAGTACGCAAATGCATATTTTGGGTAACAGAAGTAGGTAAGTACAATTCTATTGACGTTTTGTTCCTCAGATGATAAAGTTTAATGGAATTCCAAAGTAACTTGATTGTCATTTTCATTTAATATGAGGTTCTAGTTTTTGAAATCCAAGATAGCCTTATGTTCAATCGGAAAGTCCATCCCTAACATTATGTCGGTGGAGAGTAAGGGAATAATCCAAAAATTAGAATAAAATGTGTGGCCATGTACAGAGAGAAGTAAATGTGTTTTACGTCGAAGTCTTTACTAGAAACTGTGCCACGTAGTTTTGTTTTGCTCAGTGGAAAAATCGGACAGAAATTATCGTAGTTACACTTACTACATGTAGCATCGCTTATCACAGAAATATTTGAACCTGAATCTATCACAATAGTAAATTTTTGTCTACCTGTATGTATTTCAGTGATGGGATATGAAGCTGTCTTCTTAGTCCGATTCTTTCCGTGTAAAAACATTTCTCTAATGTCGTCTAAAGAGATTACTTTTTCAGTTACTGTTTCGTGAGGTTCCACTGATCGTCGTTGCAGGCTGAAGCAACGGGGTTGTCCTCTAGTCATGTAGTATTCGGAATTTGATTATTTGTAGAAGGTGTGCGGGATTATCCTAGCAGTCTGAGGAGCTGCAGTCATGGACTGTGCGGCTGGTCCCGGCGAAGGTTCGAGTCCTCCGTCGGGCATGTGTGTGTGTGTTTGTCCTTAGGATAATTTAGGTTAAGTAGTGTGTAAGCTTAGGGACTGATGACCTTAGCAGTTAGGTCACACACACACACACACACACACACACACACACACACACACACACACACACACACTTGTAGAAGCTTGGTGTGTCATGTCAATAATTTGTACAGTTTTGCTATTGTGGTCAAAATAGTTCTGAGGTGGGTGTAAACGTACGTAAGGTTTATTCAGGACAAGTGGAGATAACTGTTGAAATTGTCTCGATTGTGGAAAAAATTCTTATTGCCATTATTACGCTGAAAATTCTGATTATGACCTCTTCGTTTGTTGCTATAATTATTCTGACACTGAACATTTCGTTAAAAAGCGCTGTTTGGCTTCTACGAGTATAGACGAAATTATTGCTTTGTGGTGTAGTGTTATCGCTATATTGTAGCGTTTTCACGAAAGTTTGCGGCGAACCATTGAAGTTGGGTTGACCCTGCTGAGTCTATTGTCGTCCGGAATTTCCAGATTGCTGATTTTGTTGGTGAAATTGTTGAAAATTCTGGTTGTTGCTACCAAACTGTTGGTACTGTAGGTTTTTTTTGATACTAATTGTTAAAATTTTGATGTCTGTGAAAACGATTCTGAAAGTTGTTGCCATTCCGAAACCTCTTATTACATCTGTCATTAAAATTTCCTGATGAGTTTTGATACCCATATGTGTTATTACTGTTGCTGTTTAGGGAAAAATTTTTATTGACAAAGGAATAGTCAAAATGTTGTAAAAGTTGTAAAAGCTCGCGAAATGCAAGAATGCTTTCTTTTTGCTGCACTTTTGATAGGGAGACTCGTAATGAACGCGGTAATTTAAAGATGCATAGCTACATTAATGCTGATTGACTATGTGGCTCGGTAAGGTGCTGATTTTGCTGAACTACGTGTTCAAAAAATTGCGTAATAATTGAGAAGTTAGAAGTTTCAAAGAATAATAAACTGATCAATTGATCTTTAATATCTCTTTGTGAAGTTTCCGCCCAATAAGCTGACAAAAAGGCATTTTCAAATGAGTAGTATTATCTTGCAATGGGGCGCATCCTGGTGGCGGGCTCGTCCTCCAAAAAACTGAAAATGAATTCCAATTTAATGATAATAGGCCAATTAGATGGTAACGAGAATGAGAACTGTTATACCCAGTCTAAGCGATGGAGATCTGTTTTGTTATTGGGGGAACTTACATACTGACAAGAAATGCTAGTAATCGTAATGATCGGGCCTGAAATTTTGTGTCAGTTTACTGCGGTTAAAAAAATGTGTTTTTCGGACGGTGTAGTGTCAAATTGTGCTGCCTGATTAAATTGTAGGTTATTATATACTTAATTGTATGATGTCTGATCTTTTAATGTGGCAGTTTCATGGTGCAAGCTGTTAACTTTACGATTCAGCGCACTGCTAAGTGACTTCAGCTCATTAATAGCACGGTTCATAGACTGAATGAGAGGAGAAGGCAATGTATCTTCAGATTTAGTATCGTTATTACTTTCTAAAATTTCTACTCATTTCGGAAGGTCATCAAGTTTTTCTGTAAGGAATGAAATTTGAGTAGAATTGTTGGTGTCATTTTCGTCGATCTGTTTCTGCAGTTTCGTTATACACTTGTTAAATTTGCGTATGTCAGGTTTGACTACGGTAGAATCAGTATCAAGCTCTAATCTTTCAAGTTTACTGGTAACAGTTTGCATGTTTTCTTCGCGTTTTTAGTGTTGTTAACTCAAACGAGTCGTTTTAAGAGCACCGAAAATTTTACTGTAGCAATTGTCTATGTATTTCTCTACGAGAGCTGCTACTTTTTTGTGAATTTAATTTGGTCGTGAACGAGTTTCGTATATCTGTGCGATCTTTCTGTTTTGTTGTTGCATGTTCTCATTTTGCGCTTGGATTGCAAGTGTAACTTACTCTTGAAACTGATTACATGCCTTTACGTGCTGATCGAGGCGTTTATTAAGTCGCGTTTCTTCTTGTTAAAAACGTTCCTAAATTTGTTGTACTATACTTGTTTTTCTGAGACTTTCTTAACTTTCTCACTGAGTTTTTGTGTCTGTTGTTTCATTGTCACTAATTTGAGTGAAACGTTCGTCTTGTTTCTGCTGTGACTTTGTCATCCATCATTTGTTGAAACATCATCATGATGACATAATTCGATAATTGACCATCAGTGTCTAAACTATTTTGTGTAAACTGCTCAACAGTGTCAGCATCTGACATGTCTGTTGAGGTTTGGATACTGTCGTTTTGATTCAATTCTAAAAGTAAATTATCAAAGTGCAAATTTTGTACATGGAAACAATGTGTACCAGCGGCTTCCGCATTTGTGGAGTGTGCAGTCTGATTAGTTGTGATGTCGGTAGGCAAAGCAAAATTTAAGGTAGTGTGGATGTTTGGCTTTGAAGATGCACTTTCATTGACTGTCGTGCGATGAACTGACGTCAATGCAGTATTATCAGAATTGGTATTCAATGCAACAGAGTTATTGGGCAAATGAGTGTTTTCGGCATTGTCGATGACTGAGCTACCCGGAGTATTGTTAATCGTTTTACAGGGCATGATGCACAAATAATATCAAAGCACAAACAAATAGACAAGAAAAGAGCGGTTTGCAGTTAACCTATTGGGAATAATTGACACAGAATGGTAAATGCGCAGCAAAAATTGCTAACTACACTTACTAATTAACGAAGAGCAGAGTGTATGCAAGACTGTATTGTTTCAAAATATTCCAAAAGGAATTTCGATCTGCACAAAGTATTCGCCAAGTGAAACATGTACATTTGAAATATGTGACTGAAATTACGTGACTATAGCGTGAAACACAACTGTTGCAATGGGAATGGCACGTGAACGTGAATTTTATCTCGTCGCTTATGCGCTTTGCCCTGTAGTGAACTTATCTGACTGCGAGAACGTAAATTTCATTTAGCTGCTTTACAAAATCATTGCATGTGCCAGAATGCACCTAGTGGCCAAAATTGGAACTATATTTTCCAGTTTAAATCGGTTCTGTATTAATACATTAGACTATCTACCACGTTTCACTACCATACGATAATTACAGCCTACAATGGACTTCTGTGAGTAGCTGCATTTTAATTATAACCACGAAGGACTTGTTTCTCTAAGTCATTGTTTAGCACGTAAGAAGGTAATGGCTACCGGGACTCTTAGACCGGGATATCTCATGGCATTAACCATGGCTGCATCATTGGCATTGTGTCGGCATTTGCTGAGCATCATCATAGTATCAGCATAGTCGGTGGATGTGTATGCCATGTTTATTCCACATCAGTATCCTTGGCAGGTCGAACCTCTTTGGTTAGTGCGTCCCGGCCTGCCTTGTAGGCGGCAGTGAAAGGATACGTTCTACAATCTAACCAAACATGACTTCCAACAGGGTAACGAGGACGCTTGTCGCTCCGTGACGTCATCAACTTCATATACAGGGATAATGCTTTTATGTCTAAAACTTCGAACGTTTGTAGATCCCAATTACAATTGATGGAATTTAGATTTGCATTGATCTGTACGCGGCTGGTTTAAATTCAAGAGCTACACGGCAGAAAAAATAATGTACTAATTAAAAATTATAGCTCGTTTGTGTAGCTTTATGTAAAATAACTAAATACTCTACTGCGCAGAAACAGTAATATATTTTACATTTACATATCTTAAAAAGTATTCCCTTCACTTATTATTTTGTATGTTATAGGCAGAAAAACATCATATCTGTATAGAATGTTGCACACTGCAAATAAATTGTGTGTATGCATGCAGATGTTTAGACACCATATCTGATGACTACAATTATAAGTTTAAGGAATTTTACATCGGTATACGTGTTCAGTTTACGACCGTAGTCCTACAAACTATTGAAATAAGATGCAGCATCGAACAACAAATTCTAGTTGCAGTATAAGTCAACAAAATCTGTTACATATTTACCAATCATTACCCAGTACTTTGGATTTAGTATTGTATTGGTTGGTGTACATTTTTGTTTAAATAAGATGGGGTTCCACACTTTATCTCTTCATGTTATCTCATGGGATATTTCAAAATGGCTATGAAACAGAGCAAAACTTTTGTGCTAAGTTGCTTCAGATGTCAGTGCCCACTTTCAAACCAAAACCGCTATTTAACGAACGTTGCGACATTGGAAACCACAAGGGAAGAATTTTTCTATCCTCTACCGGTGATCTTTGTGATGCTCCCGGATCTAAGGCAACAGAGTCCCTTACAGGCTCTCCTCCTCAAGGCAATAGCTCCGAGCCGCACGGAAAGCTTCTAACATTAATTTACGCTAAATTCTTTATTGGTGTCTGGTACCAGTTTCTGTCTTCTCCTAGTGTCAAACTGCTTTACACATGTAAATAAATATACTCTTAAATGCGACTAGTTGCATATAAATGTCAATAACGTACATGTATCAGTGCAACGCTCGTATTAAGCGAAACATTGGGAAAGGAGGATACACTGAGGTGACAAAAGTCGTAGGATACCTCCTAATATGGTGTCGGACCTCCTTTTGCCCTGCGTAGGCAGCATCTCGACGTGGCATGTACTCAACAAGTCGTTCGACGCCCCGTGCAGAAATACTGAGCCATGCTGCCTCTATATCCGCCCACAATTGCGCATATGTTGCCGGTGCAGAGTTTCATGTGTAAACTGATCTCTGGACTATGTCTCGTAAATGTTAGATAAGATTCATTTCTGGCGATCTGGATGACCGAATCTTTCTCTCGAATTGTCCAGAAAGTTCTTCAATCCAATCACGAACGATTGTGGCCCGGCGATACGGCGTGTTGTCGTCCACAAGAATTCCAATTGGGAACATGACGTCTATGAATAGCCATTGCAGTCAATGAATTTTTCACTTGGGCAAGAGGACCCAGTCCATTCTATGTAAATACAGCTCATACAGTTATGGAGCCACCACCAGGTTCCACAGTGCCTTGTTGACAACCTGCTCCACCGATTTATAGAGTCTAAGTCCCACGCAAGCCTTACAATTAGATCTTGACATCTGGAATTGGGACTCATCTGACCAGACTACTGTTTGACAGTCGTCTCGGGGCCAACGGATATAGCCGTGAACCCAGAAGACGTACTACGGGCTGTTAGCAAAGCCACTTGCGATGCTCGTCTGCTACCGTAGTCTATTAACGCCAAATTTCGCATCACTGTTCTAAAAGATACGGTCGTCGTACGTCCTAAATAATTTCTGTGGTTATGTGACTCAGTGTTGCACTGACGACACTACACAAACGCCGCTGCTCTCTGCCGTTAAGTGAAGGACATTGGCCACTGCGTTGTCCGTGGTGAGAGCTAATCCCTGAAATTTGGTATTGTCGGTACACTTTTGACACTGTGGGTCTAGGAATACTGAAATCACTAACGATTTCCGAAATGGAACGTCCCATACGTCTTGCTCCAACTACCACTCTGCGTTGAGTCTGTTAATGCCGGTCTTGCAACTATTATTACATCGGAAAACTTTCCACAGGAATCACCTGAGTATAAACAGCTTCGCCAATGCACTGCCGTTTTATACATTGTGCTCTGATTCTACTATTACCTGTATACGTGTTTGTCGCTATCTCATGACTTTTCTCACACTGGTGTAAGACGCTCAAGGGTTTGGACCATAGCTATCCACTGCGTCCGAGCTGCATCTCTCACAACTGTCAACGTCATAATAATATGTACCAGCTGACCATACTTATGACCAGGTCGCTCACCGTAGGATCAGGTGAATTTAATTACAGGTGTCATTCAACGGACAGCTTAATGAACTGAATCAACGAAACAAGGGTGGCTCTAACAAATATGAAACATGGGCCCTGTAATTCACAAAGTTGATGAAAATAGAGAGATCATCAAACTACTGAATGAAACAGAAAGTCACTATATGACCATACTTATTACAAGTCCCTTCGAACTTGAAATAAAACGCTAAGGGCTAATGAAATATCAACACGTTATCAGCTATTTTAATATTTGTTCTTCTAGTTTTCAGTTTATTAATTTAGAAAGTTTCTGAATCGCACACTTTTGCCGTGAAGGAACGCTATTCTATGCGAGTTTAGAAGTAATAATGTTCTGAAATGGTTTAAAGACACATTTTGAATGAACTGAAGTTTTAAAAATTTCAGTAATTACATTAGAACTGAATTAAAGAACCAGCGTCTTGGCAAAGGCCGAATAATGGATTTGAAATGAGAAGTTAGAACCAGCGCAGCATTTGGGGAAAGAAATAAGTTGGCAGAAGCTTCAAACTGATTGCCCCTTATTAATGAAGAAGGAAGGAAAAAACAGCAAGAAGAATCACGCATGCACCTGCATGTTGAACCTGTTATAGCTAACAATCGTACTTCAAATTTAAAAGTGAAACTCCTAAAATGATATAAAGTCTTAGCATGCCTCCTAAAACTCAGTGTGCAAACGCTGATGTTGCTCACCATGTACAGAGTCGCAGGTGGCAACGAGTAGTCGCTGTGACTGCTGAAAAAGCCTGCATCGAAGGCTGGTGTCCCTCGGAGCTGCGCTGGGATCAAGGTGTTCTCTACTGAAGGACCCAGCACGAACTGTGCTTTTGCTCTTTCTCAATGAAATTGTGTCGTGTGCATGATTTTGAATGCCATTGACAGTAATTCTTCCGAGTGCAGACCAATCAAATACATTCTAATAAGCAACAGTCTCCCTTCGACACTCAGTATTAATATAGATAGCGAATAGTGGGGATTTTGAGTGCTGGGACTCAGAAACAAGCAGTGTCTAACTTCGAATATGTGTACTATTTAGTGCTCTATCCATTCGGGCCTCCTCCAGTACGCACAGGAGAGCTCCGTTCTGCCACTCCAGAATTTATTTATACGCTGACGGGAAAAAATCGCAACAGCAAGGAGAAATTGTGCGACATAAACGAATGTGGACAGGCGATTTTCTACATCTGTAAGATGATGGATATTCAGATTTCGCGCCAGTCGCATAAGAGTGGTGTTAGTCCTACCACTATGAAGATTAAAATCATGGTCGCTTTAAATACGCACTGTGACGTTGATGAGCTTTAGTTATCTCTGAGATTGGACGTGGTAAGCAGATATTACTCACGAATGCCTTTAAGGCGACGTAGACAATTATCGACACATCACTGAGTTTGAACGAGGTCGTGTAATAGGGCCACGAAAACCTGTACTTCCGCGATGTTACCTAGAGAACAGGCAGAAATGTAGCCACTGTACGTGACTGCTGGCAGCTTCTGTCACGAGAATGTACGGTCACAAGGAGACCGGGCTCCAGACGGCTACGTGACACCTCCGAGAGGGAAGACTATGGTTTTCGACGTGTGGCTTTGGCCCATATTACTACGTTCGCAGCAGCTGTTCGAGAAACAGTTGGCACCACAGTCACACAACGTTACAAATCGGTTACAGCTCGGAGCCAGACGCCCTGTGGCGTGCATTCCACTGACCACGAAACACCACCGTTTACGACTTCAGTGGTGTAAAGGGAGAGCTCACTGGAGGACAGGGAGGTGGTCTGTTGTGTTTTATGATGAGAGCTTGTTGTTCCTCGTTGCCAGTGATGGCCGTTTGTTGGTTAGGAGAAGGTTAGTTGAGTACGCGGAACCACCTGTGCTGCTAGACACGCTGCAATAAGACCTACACCTGAAGTTATTTTCTAAGGTGCGATTTCGTATGATAGAAGCACTCTCGTGGCTATTCCAAGCATCCTGACTGCAATTTTGTACGTCGTCTGGTGATTCGAACTGTTGTGCTGCCATTCATGAACATATTTCCAGGGGTTGTTTCCCAACAGGATAACGTTCGCCTACATACCGCTGTTGCAACTCAACATGTTCCTCACAGCATCGACATATTGCGTTGGCTGGCTCGGTTATCATGTCTGTCTCAGATCGAGCACATATGGCACATCATAGGACGACAACTCCAATGTCATCCACAAACAGCAGTAACCATCCCTGTATTGATCGACCAAGTAGAACAGGCATGGAACCACATGTGACAAACTGACGTCTGGTACCTGAACACTACAATGCATTCAGGTTTGAATGCTTGTATTCAATATTCCGGCGGCTACACTGGTTGTTGATGTACCAACATTTCACATCTGCAACAGCTTATTTCGCACTTACATTAACCGTGCTCTTGCGATCTTTTAGTGACTTAAGTATGGTACCTAGGCAAACGTACTCTCGAAATTTTATTACTGCAGCTTAATTATTTTTTCGTGTTGTGATTTTTTCTGTCAATGTATTTGCCAGTGGTAGCTGCCCTTACTGTTTCTTAGCATGAGTTAGTAACCTCAGTTGCAGAATGACCCCTACTTGTTCCACCTCCTGGATCTTATCTCTGAGCTGCCCGTTACTATTATTTTCCAGAATACAGGACTCCCACTGTTAGTTTGCGGAGAAAAGTCGCACTGCATCACTGGCTTCTGTGGGAATCCCATATTAATCCCATATTAAAAACAATGTTTTAATTCTCAGTGGGCTTCCGTCGCTCCGGGCACAAACGCTCTTGCCGTCCGAGAAAACATGGACAACAACTGTCCCTGTCTGGCGGGCCTACTCACACACAGTACGGTGGGCTTGGTGGTTTCTTACCTGCCCTCTCGTTTCCCCCCAAGCGGTGGCAGCATATGCGTTTTGAGAAATACCCGCGGACTCTCGGGAGCAATGGAACTATTCTGGACCTCTTGTCACTGCTTCTCTAGGCTTCGTTCAACATCGATACAATAAGACACTCTACAACTTATTAAGCATTTATCAAGCAGAAGAAATTAACATGGTTCTGACCGCTATGGGACTTAACATCAGAGGTCATCAGTCCCCTAGAGTTAGAACTACGTAAAACTAACTAACCTAAGGACAGCACACACATCCATGCCAGAGGCAGGATTCGAACGTGCGACCGCAGCAGCAGCGCAGTTCCGGACTAAAGCGCCTAGTACCGCTCGGCCACAGCGACCGGCCAAGAAATTAACAGGGAATCTTAGGTGGGAATTTAAGGAGATGGGACCTGTATAAACTGAAATAACCAGAGGTTGTACAGAGTTTCAGCGAGAGCATAAGGGAAAAATTGACAGGAATGGGGGAAAGAAATACAGTAGAATAAGAATGGGTAGCTTTGAGGAATGAAATAGTGTAGGCAGCAGAGGATCAAGTAGGTAAAAAGATGAGGGCTAGTAGAAATCCTTGGGTAACAGAAGAGATACGGAATTTAATTGATGAAAGGAGAAAATACAAAAATGCAGTAAGTGAAGCAGGCAAAAAGGAATACAAACGTCTCAAAAATGAGATCGACATGAAGTGCAAATTGGCTAAGCAGGGATGGCTAGAGGACAAATGTAAGGATTAGAGGCTTATCTCACGAGGGCTAAGATAGATACTGCGTACAGGAAAATTAAAGAGACCTTTGGAGAAAAGAGAACCACTTGTATGAATATTAAGAGCTCAGATGGATACCCAGTTCTAAGCAAAGAAGGGAAAGCAGAAAGGTGGAAGGAGTATATAGAAGGTCTATACAGAGGCGATGTTCTTGAGGACAATATCATGGAAATGGAAGAGGATGTAGATGAAGATGAAATGCGAGATACGATATTGCGTGAAGAGTTTGACAGAGCACTGAAAGACTTGAACCGAAACAAGGCCCCTGTAGTAGACAACATTCCATTAGAACTCCTGACAGCCTTGGGAGAGCCAGTCCTGACACAACTCTACCATCTGGTGAGCAAGATGTATGAGACAGGTGAAATTCCCTCAGACTTCAAGAAGAATATAATAATTCCAATCCCAAAGAGAGCAGGTGTTGACAGATGTGAAAATTACCGAACTGTCTGTGTAATAAGTCACAGCTGCAAAATAGTAACCCGAATTCTTTACGGACGAATGGAAAAACTGGTAGAAGCCGACCTCGGGAAAGATCAATTTGGATTCCGTAGAAATGTTGGAACACGTGAGGTAATACTAACCCTACGACTTATCTAAGAGGAAAGATTAAGAAAAGGCAAACCTACGTTTCTAGCATTTGTAGACTTAGAGAAAGCTTTTGTCAGTGTTGACTGGAATACTCACTTTCAAATTCTGCAGGTGGCAGGGGTCAAATAGAAGGAGCGAAAGGCTATTTACAATTTGTACAGAAACCAGATGGCAGTTATAAGAGTCGAGGGACATGAAAGGGAAGCAGCGGTTGGGAAGGGAGTGAGACAGGGTTGTAGCCTATCCTCGATGTTATTCAATCTGTATGTTGCGCAAGCAGTAAAGGAAACAAAAGAAGAATTCGGAGCAGGAATTAAAATCCATGGAGAAGAAATAAAAACTTTGAGGTTCGCCGATGACACTGTAATCCTGTCAGAGACAGGAAAGGACTTGGAAGAGCAGTTGAACGGAATGGACAGTGTCTTGAAAGGAGGGTATAAGATGAACATCAACAAAAGCAAAACGAAGGTAATGGAATGTAGTCGAATTAAGTCGGGCGATGCTGAGGTAATTAGATTAGTAAATGAGACACTTAAAGTAGTAAAGGAGTTTTGCTATTTGGGGAGCAAACTAACTGATGATGTTTGAAGTAGAGAGGACATAAAATGTAGACTGGCAATGGCAAGGAAAGCGTTTCGGAAAAAGAAAAATTTGTTAACATCGAGTTTATATTTAAGTGTCAGTAAGTCGTTTCTGAAAGTATTTGTATGGAGTGTAGCCATGTATGGAACTGAAACGTGGACGATAAATAGTTTAGACAAGAAGAGAGTAGAAACATTCGAAATGTGGTGCTACAGAAAAATACTGAAGATTAGATGGGTAGATCACATAACTAATGAGGAGGTATTGAATAGAACTGGGAAGAAGAGCAGTTTGTGGCAAAACTTGACTAGAAGAAGATATCGGTTGGTAGGACATGTTTTGAGGCGTCAAGGGATCACCAAGTTAGTACTGGAGGGTAGCGTGGAAGGTAAAAATCGTAGAGGGAGACCAAGAGATGAGTACACTAAGCATATTCAGAAAGATGTAGGAATCAGTAGGTGCTGAGAGATGAAGAAGCTTGCACAGGATAGGGTAGCATGGAGAGCTGCATCAAACCAGTCTCAGGACTGAAGACAACAACAACAACAAATTATTCGTTTGATACTAAATAACTGGCGTCAATTTCGTGAATATTGGTGCTTTCATTTTTCGACCGAAATCAGTTTATATTAGATGAGTTTCTCAGTTTAACGGAGTATTATTGTGATTCGTCACAGTTTTGATGAAAATGGTCATGTATCAATGCAAAGTAAGATATGTTAGTGTTTCACAGATGCGAAAGATACAAAATAATTTAATGTTAAAGGTAACAGGTTTCACGTTTTCGCAGAAGATTCCAAACATGCCGTCCATATCAAACCTTCGCATATACTGGGTAAACTAAGACTTCAAAAAACTTTGCACATAGTTCAGAGATATTTTGTGGGTATTTTTTTTATAAGGGACCCTAGCTCTTCTGCATGCCATTACAGAAATAACGTAATTATGGTCTATTCGGATTTTTACCACAGTTGCCGTTCTTATTATGAAAATATTTGTACAACAGTGCAGAAGCCTGTAACGTGCTATCACTAAAGCGCACACGACAAAAGACAGAGTAATGCACAGACCTTAGAAGATGCAAAACTTCTGTGATGTGGCTACTGCCGCTGTGGAAGCCGCTCTGCATAGCGTAGCTAAGCTAGTCTTGCAGTGAATTCAGTGAAGTAATACCAGACCAAGTTGCACACTGAATATCTCTTCAGCAGTAAAAATTTCAGTACTACTGTTTATCAGTGTTAATGCACAACTAATATTGCCGAATTAACAAATGCGAGGCGGAATCGATCACCACAGAATGCGAGCTTGAGAGTGAAAAGTAAAGTCAACCAACAGCAAATGCTGTGAGTAAACGGAACAAATTTGTTTCCAAATAGGGTATAGAGCACATACGGTCGAAGTTTGCTCTCCTGTAGAGATATTTTCTCTGTAATAGACGTACCAAGATGAAAAGAGAATGAAGTTATATGAAGTGTAATTACATGGTAATGAGCTGTTGGAGACCACAGGTTCCTTGAACGTAAACACCCAGGAAACATCGCTAAAAATCTCCGAAATGGTGGCACTACATCTCGAGTTATTCCAGTATGCTGAATTTCAAACTTTACCAACTATGCCACACTATGTAGGAAGTAAAATAGGACTCCCAACTGTAATATGTCTTTGAGTAATTAAATTTCACTGAGTTAGCTGTGAATGATATAATGATTTCCACCAAAACATTATTTGCTTGATGCATATCTCGTAATTATGGTTCTATCATTCGCTAATAACAGTGGTCCATGTATGGAACCCTGAGGAACATTATAAAATACAGAGGCCCAGTCAGATGAATTTAGTTTATCATACATATGACTTTCTCCCTTGAGCAGGGGAGCAACCGCTGTGGAACTCTACTGGTGGACAGGTGGTCAGATGGCAGGAAACGGCCTTCGGGGCGTCTGCTGATGCTGATGCGCGGTGGACAACTGCTGGAGGCTCGTGGACCCGTTGAGACGTCCTGGGTGCCTGTGGCGGCGCTGTCGCCGGTGGGCCACCTTTCGCCGCTGCCCAGACCTCCGGACGATCTGCAGGCTGTGTCCATAGTGGCCGTCACTAAGACGGTGCGTTCAGCTAGGATAGAACGTTACCCGCATAATGAGTACCGCTCTGATGTCACGCCAGCCTCTCATGAAAGTACGAATAGAAATGCCTCGGTTATAGCGCCTCGATACAAAAAATGGTGAACCAAACTCGTGCCGAACTTTCTTTCGATTGTTGATACCAGATGATATTTTCTGAACTAATACCAAGTTCAGGGATATTCTGAATCTGCTGAAGTTAATAATGTATTTAGCTCATGGTACACGTATAACACTGCTGTGTTCCAACAGTTTAGTGATGCCTTTTCTATCATAAAAAGATTCCTTCGAATTTATGTTCTTAAGCTTCCCCGCAAATTAGTTCCATTTATACATCATCTCTTGCACTTTATCATTAAATTAAAACGTCTTGACATCTAGGGCTCACACGAAGTGACGAAATGCACAGTTATAACTTAGTACAGAACGTAATAGACGTTGAATGTGGATACTTCATTGCAGTGTGTGTGCCCTAGCATTATCATATTGTAACATCATTGCGATTCTCAAAAAAGCACGAAATTTTCATATCACAGCAGGACTAACACAATTTATGAGAAAGTCATAATATGGCTACGTCTTCTGTAGATCTTCTCCACAATAATACCTTTAAAATCACAAACCGGTTTACGTGTTAGTTACCCGTCACATACAACAACATTTACGTGAAGTTTTTTCGACAAGGTGATGTACTGATTACGCTCCTACCTAAAAGAAATATTGCTCGTACGACGCACAGAAACAATAGTAATAGTCACTTCTAAAACGATTTTATCGAGTGTTACCTGCCGATTTATTCATTTCGCTTAATCTGTTGAAACAACTATGCCTGTTGTACTTCCACACAATGTGGGAACTCTGATTTTCAACTTCCTGTGCGATTTATGCACGTGCAACAGCGATACACACTCGTTCATCCTCCTATGAATTTCTCGTGATTTCTCATTCTTACCCTTAAAAAATAAAATACTTTTCTAGCATGTGGCCAATGTTTCAAATAACTCTCGTAGGAGGTCATAACCGTGGTGAAGCGTGCACGTCCCATATTATCAAACTAGGTGAAACCCAAGAGTGGGAGACTTCGCATATATCTTCGTTATATCGTAGCTCATATGACAACTTGAGTCATAATTTCCAGCGTAACACCAAATATAGTCGAACGAAAACAATCAAAAAGAGTTAAAAACAGAATGTTACTCGATTGCATATACATAACTCTTCGGCAATCACATAAACCCCAGTACAACTGTCTTCGGTTCTGTAACGGCCAAACAAATTATCAAATCGCAACACACAATTTTTTTACCATTCAACTAAAACTGTCCTCAGTAAAGATTTTTCTGTTAGCTCTAATTTGTCATTCCTGTGGTCTTTATTTTTTTCCGTTCAACGAATCGTCATGTACTTTGACACACATCAGAAGTTTGATTGTTTCATCTCTTTTTAGTTAATGAAGGAAATAGGTATGTTTATTTGTACCGTAGTCCCTGTAATTTTTAAACGTCAGTTTTTCCTCCCAGTATTTCTGGAAGTCAGTTCAGAACGTCATAGCTTCAAAACTCAAATCAGAATAAGATTACATACTGTTTCTTCATCACGTTAGTACATGGTACGGGAACGTCCGAACTTAAGAAACTGGAAATAGGAAGAGCAAAATATGTGAAAATAGTTGGTGACATTTTCTGGTGTTACTAACCACCACGATAAAGAAAATACCGGCACACAAAGATAGACAGCTGTGGTATGCCAGTAGTAAATCGCACAGTATTTAACTCTGTAGGTAATGTTTCAGTGAATAATAACTAGAAGTGAGTGAGAATCAGTGATCTCGGTTATAAACTGTAGAGTAATAATAGCGTAGCGAAACAGAAACGGTGAAATACGGCTACAATTATGCTTATCTCTCGCGAAGCCAGAGGCACACCCTAACTAATGGGAACGCTGCCTGTGCGCCATATTTTATTAGGGCAGCGCCTGTCACTCGCAGTCTAATAAACAGACTGTACCAGTTATGTCTGCGGCGCCATGTCAGTTTTCGTTGGTCTCACCAAAACTGTGGGTCACATAGCGCCTTCCATAATCTCACGCACCTATGAGCTACATTTCTGTGAGTGATTAATGCCAAGTAGTAGCATGACGGCGGCTAAGCGTAATTGTCGCAACTGATTCATTCAACCTCCAAACGCACGCCAAGCGAGGTTATTTGTTGATAGCTATCTCAAGTGATCAGTGTAACATGCTTAGCTATAATGTAGATAACACGAGTTTCATGAAACGCTAAAACATTTTTACTGAGTAATATGGGGTATGCTAAGGTATATGCTGACGAAGAGAACACGTCAAGTACTATAACCAGATTTCCCAGCCACTTCACTCGCTGGAAGAGAAATCAATAAGCGAACACCTGTTTCGACTTATCTCTAGACACTCGTCCGTTTCAGAGAAAACAAAGGGTAAAGTTTCCAAAGTACTTCATATGCATTTTAGCGAGTAAATAGTGCCACCAAAGTGTTGGCACAGTGTGGTTTCTAAGTTTTGCCCTTTGAGTTCGACAACTGGTTATTATTTTTAGTTTTGTTTTTCCTTTATCGAAAAAATGGTTCAAATGGCTCTGAGCACTATGGGACGTAACATCTGAGGTCATCAGTCCCCAAGAATTTAGAGCTACTTAAACCTAGATAACCTAAGGACATCACACACATCCATGCACGAGGTAGGACTCGAACCTGCAACCGCAGCGGTCGTGTGGTTCCAGACTGAAGCGCCTAGAACTGCTCGGCCACACTGGCCGGCTTTCCTTTATCTTCCCATGTCCATAGAGATTATTACACAAATGTATTCCAATGAATACTGACATAACATTGTCCTTATTAGTCTACTATATGTATGCCTGGTGAATGAGCTAAAAAAAGCAATAAATGAATGGTAAAATTATTTGAAATTGTTTTCGGTGAAATTCCTTTAGCGTATCTTGATTCATTGTCCATTGAAGCCGCCATGGAATGCATCAAATGAATAATGAATACAAGAACTGATGTACGAATGAAATATAAGACTGTGAGAATATAAAAAGACTGTAACACCTGAAGGTACCATCCGCACATACAGCATATGAGCAATGTATGATACTGCGAAACACAGTTGTAATATTACAGCTAATATAACGCCCTTGTATCAACTATGTAGATAAGGTACATTCGTTTAGTAACCTTCTATGGAATGAGTAGCTAAATGAAAAGATAAAAAGTAACAGAAATGAAAACGGTAACTGGCTTTAGAACACGGGGTGCAATAGTGAGGGGCTGTGACGCTAGCCACTGTGACATCATTTTGGTTGACATAATCTCCCACTAAAAGGCACCTAATTTACGTCGAAAACATTGACCATCGCTTTCTCAGAAACGGCCTAGTATTTACGGGTAAACCGAGACACGTGATCGCTTATTTCGAATCTTCTTCCATCGAGCGAAGTTTCTATGAAATCATGTTACGGCGTGTGGCTTGTTCTCTTCCTGAGTAGAAAAAAGAGACTCCTCAGCAACACTGAATACCAATTAGTAGTGACAATTTACGTGTCATACATAGTATGATAGTTTAGGAACAAAATAAATGTAATTCTTATATACAGCCATTTATTTGCTTACTGCTCTAATCTGACTGAAATGGGGCAGGTAGTCGGCGGTGACCTTATAACAGGAACCACTCCAGCATTTGCCTGAAATTATTTTGGGGAAACCACGGGCAACCGAAATCAAGATGGCTAGATTGATAATGGAGCCACCATCACTTTAAATACAATTCCAGTGTGTTTAAAAGAGATAGACCTCATTTGATTTATCCTTAATGTAAATTACTGTTTTTAGGTACGATATTTAAAAATGTAAAAAGCTAATGCTGTACTGTTGAAGCACTTCTAAACATGAACCGCTGCACTCACTTCAGTCGGTGTACTCACAGTACTTCATGTCACTATAAACAGTATCAGCTTACATCAGGCTCCAGGTGATGGCGTCCGGCTTTCATTTTGTGAGCCTCAGCGTTCTACTTGGTTGCCTGAAAATCTGAGTCAGCATCTTTCCATAACGGGTGAGATGTTGAACCCACGAAGAGGATAAGTTATTAGAATTATACATTGCCGAGTGTTGGTGTAAGGATTTACAGATATGAAGGGATATTCATTATTGGTGTTCGGATCGATACGCACTTAGAACCCACGGAATATGCGCCAAAACCCATCTAAATATGCAGTTAAAATATGCTCTTACTGCCAGTATATGCCTTTAAATATGCAGCTAAAATTCTTTAATTATGCATTTCTCTTAGATAAATTCTTTAAAATACGCATCTTACTTGTGATAATTAATGAATAACCATCAAATATTTTCAATAATGGCTATAATTCAGTGAATAAAATCAAATATAACCTAGGTACAAAATTAGAGTTTGTTTGAACTACCGACATTTTTTCCATATTCTCTACATGAAAATTTTTCTTGTGGTTAAATAATAACATTTTCAGTCTTGAAAATGATCGGTCAACATCACATGACACTACAGGAAAAAATTTTAAGAGCAGCGACATCAGACGACACGAAATCATTTAGGTTCTTGGAGTGTTTCTATGAAGAACTGCATCCAATTTTCTCCTATGTCTCTTACTGATCGGACCTGGCCAACTCTTGCTGTGTGTCTCGAGTCCTTCGACGAGAGCCACGAGCTTCCATGTTACGAGTCTGAAGTTTCTCAATTAGGTCTGGAAGGCCAACCAAGTGCGCTCGGATGAGTGTAACACGCTGGAATTCTTCAGGGCGTCCTTGACTTCTGGTATGGCTAAATTTTCGCTATCTTCAAAGCCCTTTAGGACCTGGAACAAGAAAGTAGTAATCTAGTGAATGTCGGTTTCAAGCTGAAAACTGCTGTACAGAGAAATAAGCTTACTACTGGAACTCTATGTTGTGTTTGTTTTCATCGCTTATTCAATTTATCCAGAACCACATATGCATCCATACCTATTCAGCTTTTCTGTGGTTGCCTGCATAATAGTTTGCAGCTTAAATCCACGTTCTACACCTCGTCAAGACTTGTTCAGGTGGCAGAGGATAGTGAGGGTCAGCAACCTTGAAAGCTCTCACTCGACTTGGTGCATTGATGAAAATGTTCTTTGTCGAAGATATAAGGCTGTTGACCTTTGACAATGTGGCTCTGACCTCTTCAGCGACTGCATAGATGCCATGAGCCAGACACGTGACATGTATAATTTTAGGGTAATACATCCGGAGACACTCTGCGGCCTTTAGCATATATGCGGCACTATCTGTCACAATGGCTAAAACATTGTTCTCCCGACGTTTCTCATCTTCACTTCTCCATAGCACGCCGGAAAGGAAATCAAAGGAATTTAGAAATGTTTTATAATTTTATTATTGGCTCAGGACATGATGTGAAAAACTAATTATTGGCTCGGGATATGATGTGAAACACTGCACTCTTATATTACCTATAATTTATTTTAAATTATTCAATATTGACAAAACTGCACTGCTTCCTGCACTGTGCATGCAATCGTGGCGTGTGTCGTTCGTTCCACTTCCTTGCCCAGTATGTGACTTCATCCAGCCTCGCCAGCAGAGAGTTATCCAACTATGACGTGCACCATATACCGACCGCACGAATCAGTGGTTTAGTCAACAGATAGCCAGACTGGAGAATCGCCAATGTCTTTCCTAATATTCACCAAATTCTGTAATAGAGAAATTAAATTAAAAAACACACATGAAAATGTGGATACGTAGGAGACATACATACGAAAACAAACTATATCCGTTTTAGCACCTACTTATATTTTGAGTATTTTCTTATGCATGTACATTGACCAAAATAATAGTCGTTTAATTAGCACTAAAAATATATTCTTTAAAAATAAATTTATTTTCATTTTTGCAGTGAATGTTTCGAGACATACCGTCTCTTTCTCAAGTCCTTTCTTCATTTGTCTTTTCCTTTCTTGAAAAACTTCACTCACTTTAAATTTAGTTTTTTTTACATTCAAGTAACAATGTTCATTTTACAAAAATAAACATTTAAATATATTTTAAATTTATTTTTCGAGTTTTTTTAATCAGACGAATATTATTTTGGCCCATCTATATACCAAATTATAGCCATTGACCTTCACATACCTACGTTCATAAAAATTACCGAAAAACCTTACCTTTTCATACAATGGGTCCACATAGTTCTTTCTGAGCGTTGACTCGTTACGAAAATGTTTTCCTGTGGTTTTTTTTTTTTTCAAGAAGGTCTTTAATCCTTCATTCTCCACATTATTCAAGGTTATGTTTCCTTTTACTAAGGCCTCGCAAAGATCTTCACTGAACTCATTTTTGTCTTCCATATGCTTCGAAAATGAGGAGATCAATGGTTGCAGTGACGTTTTTAACCGTGTTTTGGTTACGAAGATCTGGTGCTAAGATATCATTTTATGCTGACTGAATTGAAATTTTTCCCAAATCTGACCTAGAACGTTGGAGAAGTGAATAAATATTGATAAGTACGTACCATTATACAAACATGAAAGAGAACTGTGTGTACCCGCGAGATGGTCACTCAAAAAGAGAATTAACAAATAGGAACTTCGATCGCTTCACAACATTTAACTTTGTTTTAATTTGCAAGGAAGCCGAAGGTAATGCCTAAAGTTTTTTTGTTCCTCCCCATTCGAACACAGTGAACGTGCACGCAAATTTACAAATGAATTTAATAATTATTTTAATTTCTTGGAAAAATTTGAAAAAAAAAAACAAAATCACACTTACCTCTTTTTCACATAGTTGGCAGAATATTATTTCTTCAGCACAATCGCTCCCGATCCATTACCGTAAATTACTGGTTTTTGGCCTGGAAGAAGGTAGCAAAGAGTCGACGTGAACAGCACGGAAACACACACACGATTGATCCACATTCCAAAGTGCCAATAATAACTAGTAGCACATTGTTGGCGCGCTGCAGAGATCAGGTGAACGACCTGGACACGCATTAACTGCGGGCAACAAATACCGAAGCACGTTTCTACTCCGATAATCCATCTTGCAACTAAGAGCCATTACAAGTCTTTAGCACCCTTATCCGAGGGACTGCCTAAGTGACAAAACAAGTCTGTGTCCCTCCGTAACCTACCCACGTTTACCTGAAAGGCTTTTATTCTGATGGCTCGTCCCGTATTATCTCATTTTGGAAAATTATTGACCTAATATTCTGGGAGGTTCTTGGGTTGTCAGGGAACAAAATGAACCTCAATATGGCCTCTAAATGTCAAAAATGTGCATCTTTACGGCAATTTTTTCTAAATATGACAATAATATTCTCAAACGCCAAAACTATGCAAAGATATGCATTTTAAATTAGAATTTAAAGTAGCCTTGTACCTCCAAAATATCATAATGAGCAAAGATACAACACCAGGTACCGTAAAAAAGTGATATGCAAAATATGCAAAATCCAGACTCTAATTGTTATAGTGCAGAAGTCTGGTGTGAAACGTCCCTGACATTTTATTATTGTTGTTGCTGGTTAGCTGAGACAGAATTATTTAGCAGACTTATACCTGTGTTATGGCAGTAATATTCTTTCACTATATAGAATGTATTGGTTCACAAGTACTTTTAACGGCATTTTTAAATGATCTCGTAATCTGTTTAACCTAGTCAGGCAGATTGTTACAAAAGATTATTCCTTATAAAACATTATTCCTTTATTATTTCTTGGTTAATGGAAGTTCAACTTACCTCTTATTCCATGGCTATGGAGAGAGCTGTGTTACACAGTAATTATCTAGGCTATTTTTTAAGTGCATAATTGATCTCTAAATGATGATCCTGATTGATTATTCTTATAGCTCTTTTATTTGGTATAGTAACTGTGTTCATACATTGTGCATTTGTTCCACAGAAAAGAATTCTCTATCTAGAAACTAACTGAACTGTGCTCGTATGATTACACCGTTGCAGAACGTTACAGGTTCATTTAATGGGCAAAAAAGCGTCATGGAGATGTTCAACCAACTCCAGCGGCATACGCTGCAAGAGACGCGTTCTGCATCACATTGTGGTTTATCGTTTCCGAGAGATTAAGTTCCTCTAAGAGTTAACAAATTCAGTAAATTGCTTCTTGCCACGTACATGTTGCGAAAAGACAATGACTATAAAATTTGGGAGAACCGAACTCACGCGGAGGCTTACCGGCAATCGTTCTTTCCGCGAACCAATCGCCACTGGAATAGGAAAGCCCGGGAGAGCCAGTGGTATAAAAAGTATGCTTCGCCACACACCGCAAGGCGGCTTGGGTAGTCTAGATGTAAATGTAGAAGTAAATATGAATAGTATGTAACGAAAAGTTACTGACGGTTACACACTGATGACTGGACTCTAAGAAGGTAACATAATGATGATATATTGTTTGCAAGTTCCTTCATGCGTTCATATCACTTCAAACAGGAATAATTAATTCCTAGACATTTCGTGTTTGCTGCTCAGTCTATGGAGGTAACACATTCATTTAATTTTCCCCCTTCCCCCTGAAATTCATGAGATTTGTTCTCTGTATGTCCAAAGTAAATTTATTGCATATTCACTAATTTTAAACTTCCTTGAGGAAATCTTATGTTAATGTAATTTGGTACTTTGTATGTTTCACTGAATAAAGCATTTAGACGTGATAGTGCGAGCATGGGGATATAGTACTTTCTGGTTGCCCGAATAAGGTTTCCTTTGAAGAAATGACCGATAAATGTAATGTTACTGTAACAGAAGATCGTAGTATTAAGATTCGGTAAAGTGTTGAAATAATAGGAATTTTAAGTAAAGATCACTCAGCATCCTGAACAAAACACACACATGAAATGGATATCTGTTTTGTAAAAGGAGTTTTTTCTTCTCTAAGAAATAAAAAAAAATTAGAATCTCCCTAGACCAAGTGCAGTGATGTCAAGGATAACATATTCAGGAACCAATGTTCGTTTCTTGCAGAAACTTGTTATTAACTGTATTCTGTACCACATTATCAAACATCCCTCCTAAGCACAAGTACCTTCATTGAAGACTGTGGTTAATTCTGATTTAATAATTATTGCACATTTTTTATTTCGTAAGAGCAGCCATTGGTGTGGTGATTGGCATGAAGAATTTTATAATGGTTATGAGGCAACAGTGCCTGTTTGGAAAGCGTTTTACGTGATTCATCAAAGTTTATGCTATCCTAGAAAAGTGTTTTATTCTGAAGAGTAAAACTAATGCTTCATTTATTTTCTGAATCTTTCCACAAGCTGTAAAAATGAAGTTTTGTTCTGCAGACATACACCGTTAACTACATTGATTTAAAATATGTAAAAATGGTCTCTCTAAGAAGCACTTGTTCTTCTATATCTACTAATGGTAGTTAATAACCTTGAAAGGTAATTTTGATCGAAATGCACATTCTTTACTTAAGGAACGCTTTAAATTACAATACGCTTTGTTACTGTTAATTATTAAAAATTCAATGTAAAGAAAGCAATATTAATCGCTTAAGTATCTCACTAAAGCTGCTCGGGATTAGCCGTTCTGTCTAAGGGGCTGCATTCATGGACTGTGCGGCTGGTCCCGGCGGAGGTTCGAGTCCTCCCTCGGGCATGGGTGTGTGTGTTTGTCCTTAGGATAATTCATGTTAAGTAGTGTGTAAGCTTAGGGAGTGATGACCTTAGCAGTTAAGTCCCATAAGGTTTCACACACATTTTTTTATCGCACTAAGGACCTTTCAAATTGATGTTTTTAGGTACATAATCACACGTCTGTACTGAATTATTTTTTCGTTTCAGCATGAACCTTTCACATTGCGGGATATCGAAGATCAAAAGATACACTATTCTGGATTCCTTTTTGAAGTTATCGGCATATTACAAAACAAAATGAATTTCACGTAAGTAAAAAAGAAAGTTAGGCTTTAATGACGTGTTTACTGTGACGGTATTACAGACAAAGCATAAGTTCATATTGATCAGTGAGGGAGAAGGTAATCTTTCATGTCGTATACAAAGAAATCAAGCCATTATTCGTCTGAAGCGATTAACGTACACCTAAGAAAACCCAATTCTTGATGGCCGAGTAGGGCTCCGAATCAAGGTCGTCCCGTGTCCTAGTCTGTTATCTTAACAACTGTTACCTTTATCAAAGTAGCGCAGTACTACATGTATTTAGTAATTTTCGAATACTGACGTGTCTTTCAACCAACTTGTGTATTATTAAACTTAAAAGTCAATACAGTTATCAGTATGAATTGCAGTGTGAGTTGACGTGTAATAATCGTTTCACAGATTAGGGAATGTCCTGGTCTAAACGTCGTGATTTGTGAAGAGAGAAAGAATGCAGAAGGATTAGGAATTATTGGAATGTTAAAGACGGATAGCCTGAAGCGATCAATGAAAACTACGGATAAAAAAATTTGCTTGATTCGAGGAGGATTTAGAGATTTTACCTCTCCGACACTCCATACTAGGTATCACGCTTCAGGTGGTTCTTGGAACACACACACACACACACACACACACACACACAGAGAGAGAGAGAGAGAGAGAGAGAGAGAGAGAGAGAGAGAGAGAGAGAGAGAGAGTAGTGGAGTGGTTTGTTCAAGGTGGCCTCAGGCAACCATTTTTCCAAGTTGTCCAACCAACTGGGGGCTCTGTTAGACGAAGGTACATCTCCAAACATACGTTGTGAAATTTAAAACATTCCTAACGTGTAGACTGTTCCTTGAAATTTCTGGCGAAATACTGGATTTAAATACACTCCTAGAAATTGAAATAAGAACACCATGAATTCATTGTCCCAGGAAGGGGAAACTTTATTGACACACTCTTGGGGTCAGATACATCACATGATCACACTGACAGAACCACAGGCACATAGACACAGGCAACAGAGCATGCACAATGTCGGCACTAGTACAGTGTATATCCACCTTTCACAGCAATGCAGGCTGCTATTCTCCCATGGAGACGAACGTAGAGATGCTGAATGTAGTCCTGTGGAACGGCTGGCCATGCCATTTCCACCTGGCGCCTCAGTTGGACCAGCGTTCGTGCTGGAAGTGCAGACCGCGTGAGATGACGCTTCATCCAGTCCCAAACATGCTCAATGGGGGACAGATCCGGAGATCTTGCTGGCCAGGGTAGTTGACTTACACCTTCTAGAGCACGTTGGGTGGCACGGGATTCATGCGGACGTGCATTGTCCTGTTGGAACAGAAAGTTCCCTTGCCGGTCTAGGAATGGTAGAACGATGGGTTCGATGACGGTTTGGATGTACCGTGCACTATTCAGTGTCCCTTCGACGATCAACAGACGTGTACGCCCAGTGTAGGAGATCGCTCCCCACACCATGATGCCGGGTGTTGGCCCTGTTGTAAGTAGGCTGTTTAGGTTTTTTTATTGGTAACGCCGCCGCCACGTAGCGCTCTGTATAAAAATCACTGGCTGTGACGTGTGCAGTCTGTGGCTAGTTTGCATTGTTGTCTGCCATTGTAGTGTTGGGCAGCGGCAGCTGGATGCTAACAGCGCGTAGCGTTGCGCAGTTGGAGGCGAGCCGCCAGTAGTGGTTGATGTGAGGAGAGAAATGGCGGAGTTTTGAAATTTGTAAGAATTGGTGTCACGAACTGATATATATATATTATGACTATTAAGGTAAATACATTGTTTGTTCTGTATTAAAATCTTTCATTTGCTAACTATGCCTATCAGTAGTTAGTGCCTTCAGTAGTTTGAATCTTTTATTTAGCTCGCAGTAGTGGCGCTCGCTGTATTTCAGCAGCTTGAGTAACCAAGATTTGTGATTTGTGAAACGTATAGGTTATTGTTAGTCAGGGCAATTCTTTCGTAGGGATTTTTGAAAGTCAGATTCCGTTGCGCTAAAAATATTGTGTGTCAGTTTAAGCACAGTCGTGTATAAATTTTTCTAAGGGGACGTTTCACTGTGTGCTTCGGTCGTATGCAGTCCTGATTGTGGCGCTCACCTGCACGGCGCCAAACACGCATACGACCATCATTGGCACCAAGGCAGAAGCGACTCTCATCGCTGAAGACGACACGTCTCCATTCGTCCCTCCATTCACGCCTGTCGCGACACCACTGGAGGCGGGCTGCACGATGTTGGGGCGTGAGCGGAAGATGGCCTAACGGTGTGCGGGACCGTAGCCCAGCTTCATGGAGACGGTTTCGAATGGTCCTCGCCGATACCCCACGAGCAACAGTGTCCCTAATTTGCTGGGAAGTGGCGGTGCGGTCCCCTACGGCTCTGCGTGGGATCCTACGGTCTTGGCGTGCATCCGTGCGTCGCTGCGGTCCGGTCCCAGGTCGACGGGCACGTGTACCTTCCGCCGACCACTGGCGACAACATCGATGTACTGTGGAGACCTCACGCCCCACGTGTTGAGCAATTCGGCGGTACATCCACCCGGCCTCCCGCATGCCCACTATACGCCCTCGCTCAAAGTCCGTCAACTGCACATACGGTTCACGTCCACGCTGTCGCGGCATGCTACCAGTGTTAAAGACTGCGATGGAGCTCCGTATACCACGGCAAACTGGCTGACACTGACGGTGGCGGTGCACAAATGCTGCGCAGCTAGCACCATTCGACAGCCAACACCGCGGTTCCTGGTGTGTCCGCTATGCCGTGCGTGTGATCATTGCTTGTACAGCCCTCTCGCAGTGTCCGGAGCAAGTATCGTGGGTCTGACACACCGGTGTCAATGTGTTCTTTTTTCCATTTCCAGGAGTGTAATTCGCTGGCACACTATTTCAGCGCTAAGTTTTCAGTCCCTCTTCAGGTGGCGATAACATATTTTTCCTAATCCTAACGCAGTACCACTAGTGTTGTTGGCCTGACGAGACTGGTCTCTGGTTTTTGCTTGATTATGTTCGCTTTATGACGCACTTTTCAGGTACGACGTTTGAAACTTTGAGCTCCTAGCCAGCCATCGAGGAGGATGGTATAATCCCTGGTTGCCTACTAGTTTTACTGCTTGAGAAACATGTAGAGTGCCAGCACTATTTCTTAATTATGTTTGTCTTCAGAGTCTTCCATTCCGATCAGTGCTACGGAGTTCCTGTGACAGCCATGGTATCTAACCCCTCTGACATTTTGTAGGCTGTTTGTGGTGACTCTCACAAGTCAATTTTCTGACCTGGTCCTGAGCTTTTCTCTTGACTGTTGTATAATGTAGTGGTATGTTGAGTTCTTTATGTAATGTCGTAACCTTGGTTAGTGAGGGTAGTTGTAGGCTACAGCGGAGGACTCTGTTTTGTATCATCCGCAGCTCATGGTCGTGCGGTAGCGTTCTCGCTTCCCGCGTCCGGGTTCGATTCCCGGCGGGGTCAGGGATTTTCTCTGCCTCGTGATGACTGGGTGTTGTGTTGTGTCCTTAGGTTAGTTAGGTTTAACTAGTTCTAAGTTCTAGGGGACTTATGACCATAGCTGTTAAGTCCCATAGTGCTCACAGCCATTTGAACCATTTGTTTTGTATCCGTTGTAATACCTGTTTCTTCATCTTTCTGATTACCGCCCACGCAGTGCAGCCATACGTAAGTGATGGTAGGATGAGCGATTTGTGGGGTCGCAGTTTTGTTGGCATTAATAATATTTTCTGATGAAGTAGGGATATAGCGATATTTCGATGTTTGCTGCTGTTAAGATAGTGAAGTTAAAAGTTTTTGCTGGGTTTTCAGTTATACGGAAATCCTTTAGTTCAGCGGTGGGGTCGATGATGAAGCCAAACCATTGTGCTCGGGTAGCTCTCTCTGCCGGTAGTGACAACGTGATTTTTCTAAGTGAAACTAATTTTAGTACTTTGGACATGGTGCTCAGCAAACTAACAGGACGGCGGTTCCTGGAATTTGTGGTATCTTTCGAAGTATTGGATATGGTTATCATGTTAGCTTTTTTTCGTTGTGGTGAGGAGGAAGCAGTTTTAGTAGGCATTGATTTTAAATTCTGGTGGATAAAACCAATAGATTTGAGGAAGACGAGCTGGGTTACCCTTTGAAATGCCATCCAAGCCGTGAGCTAATTATCATTTTATTCCACTGTTTTTTTTATTATTGAGCTTTTCCTCATTACAGAGGTTTACCTCCAACATAATAATTTACTCCGAAATTACAATACAAGGAATAAACGTTCTTAAACTATATTTTCAAAATATTCCTTCAGGTGTTTCGATCTTCTGGGTCCTCTTCTTCTGCGCCCATTCTCCTCATTGTGCACTGTACGTGTTGGATCCAGGTGGTCATAGGTCATCTTCCTCTTCTTGTCCCGTCCGTTTCTCACTCCAGTATCAATTTTGGTATTCTGGTTTTCTCCATTTGTCGTACATGCCCGTACCACTGTAATTTCTTCCTATCCATTACGTCGAAATAATTATTTCACTGTATAAGATGTAAAATGTCAGTGACAGTGTTTAGTTGCGGTTGTAAGATAGGTAATCCGTTTCTGAAATATTCAGTTGCCATGGTATTTCGTCCTGTAGTTAGTGTGGTGTGAGATATAGAATGAAGAGTGCGTTTTGACTTCAGAAGTGTCATCCAACGCTTCATCTACCGTAGGGATTGGTAAGTTTTGTTACAGTTATGTTCTTCTTTTTCTTGTCTATTTTTTGTTTAGTTACATAGAGTAAAAAGTTTTCCATTTTGTCGCCCCGTTGTTTCATTTTACATTTTGTGAGACGTCGTTGCTATTCTCGTTGTAGGTTGCGCATTTTTCGTTTGTTCTGGATGATACAGGGTGAGGCAAATAAAAGTGGCCCGGACGAGTGAATACGATTCGACGTCAGTTTGTGGCAGCAGTAAAGGAAAAGGAAGTAGCCAACAGTTACTTCCAACAGGATGGTGCAACTGACCATGCAGCCGGCCGAATCTTGATACACGTAATACACATTCTTCACGCCTGACAGAGTTATTAGCAGAGGGCAGTCTGGTCGTGGCCCTAACTGGCCACCCAGGTCACTTGATTTGTGAGTGAGAGATTGCTCCGTGTGGGGAGCCGTCAGACCTAAGATGTACGCAAAAACCTTCATAATCCTCAAGAACTGCAGCAGAACATTGCGGATGGGACTGCAGCAGTTCCAGCAGTGCAGCTTCGAACCGCCTTCAGCAACTTTCTAACCAGAGCCCAAAATTTGTAAGACATGAATGGTGGTCACTTGCAACACCTTCTATAGTCAGGTTAGTGCTGCATTTCCTTCCCTCTGTGGTGTTTGCTTAAGCCATGGAACTGTGTTCTACGGACGAATTTTATTTGACCCACCCTATGCAACTGCCATTTTTTGCGACAGTGAATCTGTTGATGTCTAAGATCTCGTAACATCTGTGAAGGTTCATCTAGAACTGGAAAATATTGTTCTTTTCTGGTGTTGGTGTTCCTTGCTAATGTTTGTATTTTGTGTGCAAGGTAGCCTACTTCACTGATGAGTTTCTCTGGTGTGGTGAGGTCAAGGTTGGGCCTTGCCATATTATGTAAAGCTCTTCCATATTCGTCGCATTCAGTGTGGAACGATATGTAGCTGTTGTCTGGAGGTGCTCCGTCGTTTAATTTCAGGAGGACTGGGTTGTGGTCAGAAGAAAAGTTACGTAGTGTTATTAGTGAGATTTCTACTGCAACGTTTATGAAAATGGCTATATGTAGCTGATCTGAGTTGTGCCGTTAACGGCACGATGATTTAAGGTGACACTAGCCGATCTGGATTGGCCAGGCTGCCCTGCCTACATAGGTGAAACTCCTCTGAGAAGGAAGAGTGGTGGGTTTGAAGAGAGAAGACAGACACGCCGAGATTGGAGGACCTGCTTGTGTGGAAACCGCGGCGCCTGGCGAATGCGCCGGTGTTTGCTCGATGGAAGGTACACTGGCAAGGGCAGCTGATTTCGTGTACGGAGGAAGTAAGAGGCGCGGTGACTCAGAGCAGACTGCGGTGCACGTAACGCGTCTCAAATGGTAAGATATATGAAGTGTTATTGCAGACGCTGTGTTAATAGAAACTTTGCAAAAGATGCTCTCATTCTCCGATACCATAAGGTCGTCATCTTCGTCGGTACTACATTGCTCATCTTTGTGGTAAAAGCCTAGTTTTCTGTGGGTTCGACTTATTGGCTAAATGGCTGCTTGATTGTGTGGTGCACAAGACATTCATGAAGTGGGGGTTGTCACTAAAATTACGGAATTAGTTGTTGGTTATTTACGTCTGGTTGTTTATCAATCACGCTGGTGAAGGCTGCTCACTGCAACTGTGGTCTCAAATGGCTACCGTCGAAGCTATATGCCATCTAAAAATTATTGTTATTTCTGGTCTCTGATGCTAAACTGCTTCAGTTGTCGAAGGTGATTCTGTCTTGTATTTATGTGGAGTGAGGTAGACGGGTGGAGCACATCGTTGGACAAGGTGTGCGACGGAGCAGAGGTTGTGACACAACCAGACGTTACCAAAAGGGAAGCAATATTCCATTTACAATTGCATCAAAACCGATGTTACCGAATATTAGGATCATTAGGTTACCATTAAGTCTTCTTCAGATCGTAAACAAAATTTATGTTTGTGGAAGCCTAACCAACTAAATGAAAGGCAGTTTGCTTTTTGCCACACGCGTTTCGCTTGTTTTATTTCTGAGGCATCTTCAGTGCCCTGTAATACATGTTGCTTATTGGGCTAAAATGGTTCAAATGGCTCTGAGCAGTATGCGACTTAACTTCTGAGGTCATCAGTCGCCTAGAACTTAGAACTAATTAAACCTAACTAACCTAAGGACATGAAACACATCCATGCCCGAGGCAGGATTCGAACCTGCGACCGTAGCGGTTGCTCGGTTCCAGATTGCAGCGCCTAGAACCGCACGACCACTGCTGCTTATTATACATATAATAAATGTATTCTGTAGTAGTTACAACATTTAGTATGTTAAATTTTGTCATGTTCTTGTCTTGCTTTTCAATTAGACACCTCTTTTGTAGCACAAATATCGTGATGTTAAATAATCGTTTGGTGTTATTTACGATTTCCTATATTGTTAGCCCTCATTAGTCTACATATGTGGTCCTGGAAATGTGTTCATTCGGTCCATATGCTTCAGCATTTATTATAACGTATCATTTGTACTTTTCGAAGTGTGATCTGTATATGTGGTTTTATACAGTGTAGCGTTGCCCACTGTCGCCGTGTGTGTTTAGCTTCCGTCTTTTATTTTTGTTGTGTGTGGCGTTTGATATTTTTCGTTTCTCTCTCTCTCTCTCTCTCTCTCTCTCTTTCTCTCTCTCTCTCTCTCTCTCTCTTTGTGTGTGTGTGTGTGTGTGTGTGTGTGTGTGTGTGTAGTTGGTTATGTGTCGTTCCTCGTGAGACTTTGTTTTTTAATGTATATGTGGATATTTATGTGTGTGTGTGTGTGTGTGTGTGTGTGTGTGTATGTGTGTGTGTGTGTGTGTGTGCTCGTATTAATTCGGTCATTAATTACTTACTTTTTCATTGCAAGGGTTCTTTGTAAGTGAAAGTTTCCTTGTAATGGCAGGAGTTGTTTGCTGTGATTGTTAACTCTAACAGTTTTCATCTCTTGTTCAACGTTCGATGGTTCATGTCCATATTTTATCAAGTGAGTAAACGTAAAATGTTTTTGTTTTCATAATTCCAGCTTCTTATTTTTTTAAGGAACGACGGAATACGAAAAAAATGAGGAAAATTTATATTTTCACTTCTATATTCTCATAAGTTCCAATATTTGGTAGTTGATTTGGTTATCCTTATTTTGCCTCCTTAGTAAGTGTGGAAAGAATGCAGATGATTATTGGTTTAAGATTAAGGTGACTGAAATTTCTGAGGAAGAACAATAATTCAGAGACTTGCGTAAAAGGTCCAGTTGTAAGATGTTAAATTCTTAATTGTACGATCAGTATTTGAATGGCTGTAGTATATTTTTTAAATACTGATTTTTTAAAAGGAAGTAATTTCAGTGCAAGTGTTTACGCTGTATTGTATAACTGTATTGATTATCGCTGTCGTGTTATCAGTGAGGAAGGCTGGTATGACTTTGTAATTTTAAAATAATGGCTTCAAGTGTTAAGGTGGCCCCTACTCAATAAATCGCTCTGCCCTGTTTCATTGTGGCCAAGCTACCTGAAATTGGTGGAAATTTGGCTTTTTTCGTATGTTCGTAGATATTTGAGGTTCCTTAATTGACGAGACTAAAGTATCGTCCAAATCGAGTTATTTTCTGCCTTTCGGTATTTGTTATTCGAGACTCCTAAGTTGGATTTTCTGCATTTTAGTCGTCTCCGGCAGTAATTTCTCCGAATGTTTGCAGTAAGGTAGCGTGTTGACTGTAACAGCTGTCGGTAGGATGTGTTCGATTAGTAGAATTCCTTCCTGACTCTGGGTAAAAGATTCCTGAATGAAGATCCCTGTGCCCCCATCTTTTCCTTGTCGTGTGTCGATCCAAAATTCAATTATGTTCCTCAGTTTGCAATCTTTATAGGATTCTTGGCTTCTGTGAGTAGTGGATTGTCGACGTTATGCTCTGCGATGAAGATGTTTAGCTCTGTTTTCTTGCATTCAAAATACAAAAGATGATGACGTTTTTTAATAGTTATCTCCGTAAGGATTATTGAGCCATTAGTCAAGAATTTAATTGAGGCTACAAACTAGGACAATGAGTCCTGAAAGGCCGTTCTCCCACCGTCTTCTTTTATAAAATGCTTTCTTTATAATAGACCAATGTTTGATGCAGTTAACAGAGAAATTACTTTGATATTTCCTTTCGTGTCGTTTCTAACAGGAATATCATCGCCAGCGACCCTAATTATGTCCCGTGTGAATGGTCTCTCCGGTCGCTAACTGAAACTGATGTTCTTGCGGCTACTCCTGGGCTTCGTAACCGTGACAATCGTTGTGGCCAGTTAGATGATATTTGGTTGCTGGTATTCAGACTGAATTAGTTTGGCTTCGGGTTGCCTCCGTTAAATTGCAGTTGGGTGACTAGTCTTAGGTGGTTGTTTTGCAGGCCGAGAAACTCTTTTAATGTGTCTCGGTGTTCAGGGCGCCCTTTCCAGGAAACAAGGTGGCCATGGGGTTTTGAGAAGCCAACACATATGGTGCATGTTGATTTATGGCTGACTGGCGGTATGGAACGTCTACAGGTTTAGTGGTCTTTGACCATATGTCCTCAGTTCCTGTTGTACTGCTTTTTGTTCTGATCTTAGTTGCCTTTCATGTGGATGTATTATCGGAACTGATGGCTGTTTGATTAAGATTTGTGGCTTTTACCGTTTGCATAACTTGTTTGTTTGATGGGTGATTGTACTGCCTGCATGATGATGTTCGGCAGCAGACACTTCTCGAATTGACATGCTTGGCGAGGTATCTTCCTATTGCCCTTCGCTAGATTGATCAATATTCATGAATGAAGCTTAATCTGTTTATGATATTAGTTTCTTTGTTTGTTGTTCTGATTGTTCTCGTTGTCTACTTTCCGGGTTGGTGACAGCGCCCGAATCTTTTGTGTGACGGCGTTTTAGTAGTCTAGGCTTCCGTCGTTTCACCCTATGTTTGCTGCTGGTGACTCTGTAACCTGGATGCGTCTTCTGTTCTTTGGCCTTCTAGATTCTTACCTTAGCCCATCCGGGATTGTCCAGCCGCATCTGGGAGCCTGACAGGTAGATATCATAATTAAATTTGAAGCCAATTTGACTATTTTTCGACCATGACTGTCTCAAAAAATATGTAAAGGTCCTTTTTAAATTACCACTACCAGTCACAAACGTTGTCAATTATTGTATTACTTATTTATATAGCGACATGTGTCGAGGTCATACTTCATCTTCAGGCTAAATAGCATTACACAAACAAATTAACAACAAGTCCATCCTGATGTTACGTATAAATTATGAATAATCCGCCACCGGTGACAGAGGGATAGCTGTGTATCGGTCAAACAGGCCGAGCTCTCATGACTAGATATAAAGAGCACATCCCCACCAGAAGCGGTGATGGCATGAGGGGTTCCACTTACGCAGAACACCTTATACAAATGGCTCATGGGCCAAGTCCTCCGTCGAATATAGAGTTGCTTAATGCTGAAGTTAAGGGCTTAAAATTGGACATCTTAGAGGAAATGCAGATTTTTAAACACCTGCGGTATGCCAAAGACGATGTCCTCAACGATCAGCTACAATTAAAAAACAGAAATTTCTTTGAAGGTTTCGGTCCCTTACTGAATTCTTTTCATTAAACCTCATGCCGTGGAAGTTGGCTGATGCATGCACAGGTTGTTGATTGTTAACGGATGATAACGATGCCCCTCCCCCTCTCTTTTTTGGCACCTTTCCCTTTCTGTAAGTTGAAGGTTTGGTTAGCCAAGATGAACGCCTTTCGGTCATCGTAAGTTCATATCGCTGCGCGCTTTTAAGACGTATTGTATCTTCGTTGGCGTCTATATTTATAAGATCGTGGAGCCAAGATACGTCCTAAATCTTTCATGTTTTTTGATTACGGCCTGCTCAGCCACTTAGCATTTTGGCGATGTAGCCACAGTGATGGTTTCTGTTAGCAGAAATTGTGTGGTTTTATCCGTTAACAACATTTGAGATTTTCTTTACACCGCCCCCCCCCCCTCCCCGTCCCCACACCATTATCCGTTAATGTGTCAAGTTTGGCAGACCGTTTGCTCTGTGAGTTACAACTTAATGGTTCCCGCATGTAGTATGGTTTGGAACCGATTGCACTTTACTATGTCCTCATGCATAGCCATTTCTGTATGTTAGTTGTAATTGTTACCTAATTTTAGTGCCTCCATATTAGTTAGTGGCTTATGCACGACCTGTGCGCAATGTTGGTCGAGAATTAATATGTCGTAATTTCCGCATCAATGCTTGTATCACTTACTATTTGGGCGACAACTTTTTGTAGTTACTTAGGCCCCGATTCATATTAACTGTTGTATCCAGTTTCTATGCATAAGAAGAGCGTTTCTTAGCCGCGCGCATGCGCAGTAATTGTCGACAGTCGCTCAGGGGAACAGCCGGCGAGGCCTTAGTGCAGTGGAGAGCCTGTGACCCATCGCACGTTGGCTGGGGCGAGGCAGCACACACAGTTAAGTAGTGTTATTGACTTGGTACGGATGTACCGTGTAATGTTAATAAATTTTATGGGGACCTGCCGTTGTGGGTGTTCATTTTAGAAATTGACTATGCCCATTTAGGCAAGGTGTTTTTTATTTTGTTCTGAAGAAGGCGTGTTTATCCACGTTGAAACCTGGGTAAACACCGGGAATTTTCGCAATCGAGGCGGATTATTCATAATTTATTTAGATAATTACGATTGCTGACGCGCTGCAATTCTGAAAGTTCTTGATGTTACATAGTCTTTTCGTAAATTCTGTGGTCACCCTGTGGAAGAAGAGAAAACTTCTGAAGCTGGACTGATATTTGCACGGAAATGTTTTGTAACGGTCACTCACTTTTTTCTTCTGGCGTGGCAGTCTCTTGTGCGCCGCTGGGGTGGCTCCATTTCCGTGGCTCTCCTGGTTACCGTTCACAAACTGTTCTGTAGTGTAGTGGTCAAGATGGCGGTCGAAACACAGCTGGTTTCGATTTGACTATCGATTTGTCGATCTATGTGGTGTCAGATGTTTACCTGGCTTCTTCACGTCTTGTTATCGTCTTACAGATGTAGGTTAACGAAAAACATTGCAAACTGAGCACATGTTTCCATATTATTGATCACATCATAATATTAACTATTTCTTTTACTTATATCCAAGGTATTGCTGGGGCTAGAGTCAAACGACTGTGTCACTAACATAGCAGTAACTTGGAAACACTATCACAAACAGTTCTGTAGTGCAATGGACAAGATGGCGGTCGAAATACAACTGGTTTCGATTTGACTATCAATTTGTCGATCTATGTGGTGTCAGCTGCACGTCTTGTTACAGTAATACAAAAGTAGGTTGACGAAATACATTACGAATTGAGCACCGGCTACAATATTATTAAACACATCATGATATAAACTAATTTATAATCTTGAGTCCTAGCAATTCCAGCTGTTCTGGTATGTTTTCTATACCTCTTTCGCCCTCAATGGGAATACGATAGTTTGCTTCCGTCTAACAGTAAGTACTCATTGTACTCGTTTGTTATCGCTATGGGACACAAATTCGGACTATCGGCGAAAGCAAACTGAATTCTCCCATTTGTGACCCCATTTGTAGGGAGCATACGAAGTGGACTGAGGCGTTTGGAGTGAGGAAGGAGCCGTGCCACAGTAGTCTGTCCTGTGGACCAAAGACACTGTGCCTGCGTGTCGCAGTTGTTAGCGCATCTGCCTAGTGAGAAGGAGACCTGGATTCGAATCCCAGCACTGGTACAAATTTGCATTCTCCCCTTCGGACTATGTACATACACTACTGGCCATTAAAAATGCTACACCAAGAAGTAATGCAGATGATAAACGGGTATTCATTGGACAAATATATTACACTAGAAATGACATGTGATTATATTTTCACGCAATTTGGGTGCATCCTGAGATCCAGAGAAATCAGTACCCAGAACAACCACCTTTGGCCGTAATAACGCCCTTGATACGCCTGGGCATTGAGTCGAACAGAGCTTGGGTGGCGTGTACAGGTACAGCTGCCCGTGCAGCTTCAACACGATACCACAGTTCACCAAGAGTAGTGATTGGCGTATTGTGATGAGCCAGTTGATCGGCCACCATTCACCAGACGTTTTCAATTGGTGAGATATCTGGAGAATGTGCAGGGCAGGGCAGCATTCGAACATTTTGTGTATGCAGAAAGGCCCGTACAGGACTTGCAACATGCAATAGTGCATTATCCTATTGAAATGTAGGATTTCGCAGGGATCGAATAAAGGGTAGAGCCAAGGGTCGTAACACATCTGAAATGTAACGTCCACTGTTCAGAATGCGGTCAATGCGAACAAGAGGTGACCGAGACGTGTAACCAATGGCACCCCATACCATCACGCAGGGTGATACGCCAGTATGGCGATGACGAATACGCACTTCCTTTGTGCATTACCGCGATGTCGCCAAACACGGATGTGACCATCGTGATGCTGTCAACGGAACCTGGATTCATCCGAAAAAATGACGTTTTGCCATTCGTGCACCCAGATTCGTCGTTGAGTACACTACTGCAGGCTGTCCTGTCTGTGATGCAGCGTCATGGGTAATCGCAGCCACGGTCTGCGAGCTGATAGTACATGTTGCTGCAAACGTCGTCTAACTGTTCGTGCAGATGGTTGTTGTCTTGCGAACGCCCTCATCTGTTGACTCAGGGATCGAGACGTGGCTGCACGATCCGTTACAACCATGCGGATAAGCTGCCTGTTATCTCGACTGCTAGTGATACGAGACCGTTGGTATCCAGGACGGCGTTCCGTATTACCCTCCTGAACCCACTGATTCCATATTCTGCTAACAGTCACTGGATCTCGACCAACGCGAGCAGCAGTGTCGCGATACGATAAATCGCAATCGCAATAGGCTACAATCCAACCTTTATCAAAGTCGGAAACATTTCTCCTCCTTACACGAGGTATCACAACAACGTTCCACCAAGGCAACGCCGGTCAACTGCTGTTTGTGTATGAGAAATCGGTTGGAAACTTTCCTCATGTGAGCACGTTGTAGGTGTCGCCACCGGCGCCAACCTTGTGTGAATGCTCTGAAAGCTAATCATTTGCATATCACAGAATCTTCTTCCTGTCTGCTAAATTATGCGTCTGTAGCATGTCATCTTCACGGTGTAGCAATTTTAATAGCCAGTAGTGTACATATGATAGATGTCTGAGACTTGGGAAGGTCTGTACAACAAAATAATTTCATTTGAATATTACAACTGTGTAGCTAGGCAAGATACATCGGGGTTTAGTCGGACTTGCTGTGTATTAATGAGAATTTTCTTATCTAACATTAAGAATGCTTAAGCTGTCATGAGTTTACTGAACCTACCGAACAATCTATAAATAGACAGCGATAACTAGACAAAAATTGTAATATGAAATTGCTCTTGCAAGATTGTTACTGTTCTGTGTTAGTTAGTATCTGTAAAGTATTACACTGAGATGACGAAAGTCTTGGGATGCTTTGTAATATATTTTCAGACCTCCCTTTTCCCGGCGTAGTGCAGCAACTCGACGTGGCATGGTCTCAACAAGTCGATGAAAGTCCCGTGCAGAAATATTAAGCCATGCTGCCTCTATAGCCCTCCATAATTTCCAAAGTGTTACTGGTGCGAGATTTTGTGCTCGCTTATGACTCATAAATGCTCGATGGGCTTGATGTCGGGTGATCTGGGTGGCCAAATCATTCTTCAACCCAATCGCAGACTATTGTGGCATGCTGACATGGCGTATCCGTCCATAAAAATTCCATCTTTGAATGGCTGAAAGTGGTCTTCAGGCAGCCGAACATAACAATTTCCAGTAAAAAATCGATTTAATTGGACCACGGAACCCAGTCCTTGCCATGTAAAAACATTATGGAGCCACCACCAGCTCGCACAGTGCCTTGTTGACAACGTGGGTCCATGGCTTTGTGCAGTCTTCGCCGCACTCGAACCCTACCATCAGCTCATACCAACTGAAAATGGTGCTGATCAGAGCAGGCCATGATTTTCGAATCGTCTAGGGTGAAACCGATGTGGTCACAAGCTCAGGAGAGGCACTGCAGGCGATGTCGTCGAGGCACTCGCGTCACTCTTCTGGTGCCATTATCCATTAATGCAAAATTTCTCTGCTCGGTTCTAGCGGATACATTCGCCGTAGGTTCCACATTCATTTCTGCTGTTATGTCCGTTTGTCTGTTACCACTGCCAACTTTATGCAAACTCCGCTGCTCTTTATCGTTGAGTGGAGGCCGTTGGCCACTGCGCTGTACTTGGTGAGAAGTAACGCCTGAAATCTAATATTGTTGGCACTTTTGACACTGTATATGTCACGTGCGTCTCTTTCCAAGTACTATTCCGCGTCAAAACCTCTGAATTCCCGTCATGTGACCATAATCAGCATGAAATCTTGTAACACGAATCACCTGGATACAAATGACAGCTTCAGCAATGTGCTGCCCTTTTATACATTGTGTACGTCATACTACCGTCGTCTGTATATGTGCATGTCGCTATCCCATGACTTTTGTTATCTCAGCGTATTTTGCATATATTTACATAACGTCGTGATTGCATTAATCAGCAAAATAAAGTTGAATTACAAAGTCACTATAGACATATATACTGACCAAGTAGAATTGCGTTTGCAGCTTTCTTTCTAGTAACCAGGGTCATTCTACTCGGGCGAAACGTTAATGGAAAATTTCTGAGCTCGACAAAGAGTCTGTGTATCACTGTGAGTATATTTGATTTTATTGTTGTTTTAGGAATAACTATCTGTCCAAAAGTTATTTGTTGTTAGGTGTTTAAATGCAGTCTGTACGGTATTGTTAAACGTCAGTGTAAACACTAGTTGGTGCAATATGAAAATGGCTGCCCAAAATAGTATGAACGCTTTTGTCACCTGAGATATCACTGTGGTAAATGACAGTCACCCCATCTGTAACGTCGCAAATGTCCCGCCGCTGGCAGGAAGCTGCTAACATGAAAAACATTGAAAATTGTAAGAAAATTATTCTCCTTTCAGGTAGCGGTTCCAAAAATGAATATGAGAGCATAAAAGCGTAGAACGCTTGAGATCAGACATGGCGATGGGATTTCTCTTCGTTATATTGCAAACACACTCTTTTTTGATTCAACAACAGTCACAAACTTAAGCATTTATTAGAGCGGTGTAGTATAACTTTAAATAAACTTTCACTCTTCAATAATGCGTGCTTTGGTCCTCACAATAAATGATTTAACAATAGATACTTCATTTACAGCCCATTTTCTCAAACAGGAAAAATTCATAAACAGTTACATTTGTAACAGGGCCCAGAACTGAGCTATACTTCAGTCTCTCTCGTTTCTTAGTCAAAATAACACCTTTATCTTTTTGTACACAGGCTCTGTTAATGCACCATATATGGTACTCTCGTTCTGTGGTTGACGCCCACAATTCTATTCTTTGCGACATCTTATAATCTTCGACCTCCTGATCATCTGGTTAAATCTTCGGAACTTGCGAATTCTCTCTCACTTCTTCTTTCTCTAGATTCTCTTCATCCTTGAGAAACTTAAGTCTCGGAGTGTGTTAATATAATCTGGCAATTCAAGCAACAATGCCGCCATTCTTATCTTCTGACAACTTCAAATTCTAGTCGTCTCTGAACCCCAAAAAACTGATTTTACTTTTTCAGTACTTCAGCTCTGTTTTCCATATTACACTATCTAACTATCATCACAAAGAAAGTATACTTCTCTTTCCACCACCAATGATCTTCCGTGTATTCCCGGTTCGTTTTTGCATCTCAGCCGTCTGGCTTCATCAGTTCTCACATCGATATTTCGATTCTCCTCTCCACATTTCACTGTCCACCCCTTACTACCTAGGAAACACCCTATTTTCACAAAATACAACTTATTTTTCTGCTACTAAACCGACATGTCGCTTCCCTCCATCACTACTAAACCGACATGTCCCTTCCATCCATGTTTCCACTTTAGCATCCCGTCTCAACTAACTGTCTTCGACTGTCCCTTGCATCTTTGTAAAACGTTAATTTTCACTTGTCGTACCAAAGCACTCTCACTCAAGTAGGAATTACGTAGAAATCTTGTAAAATATAACAAATATACCTTTGCATTGTATTTTCTTTACCTTTGTGACGATTATATGTCAACATAAAAAAATTAATGAAATATAGGTAACATGGAATCAACGTTACATACATCGTCTCCCACTAAGAAGATGCTGTGCTCATTAACATTGCAGAAAATCTTTACCACGTTTGCCTCCAGAGTACCTAGAACCGTACAATCATTCTTGTTTGAATTTTCAACAGTTACATGAATTTATTAAAATCAGATTCAAATATGTGGAAGAATTAACAAACTGAATCGAGTCGCATTCACACACACAGCTGTACTCCCCCACACTCATATTGTTATGTGTAGCTCTAAGTAATTACTGTCTTGCCGCTTTATGCTATCCTTGAAAACCTGGTACTAGCTCTAATGTCACTAGATTGACCTCGCTTCCATCATGTAACCACTGCTACACCGTATCATTCTACAATTATTAGAGCAAACTAAGAACACAAGTCTTGCCCATGAATATTTTATGCTGCTTGTACTCCATGTAACTCTTCCAGACTGATTCAACAACGGATTCTCGTGCTTGCCAGTGATAATCCCTTCTTTATAATATTAAAGATCAGTATTCAAACAAAAATTTGTCCAGAGTGGTGCAGTTCTTGACACTTGCAATGTAATGACTTGTTGGTCGACTATAACATCTTTTCCTCCACACCGCCTCCTTCCTCCCCTCTACGCTTACTGCATTTATCCACTTATCTCTTGACTGTTGTTTCTCCTGCTTCAGTGTGCCCCAGTGTTCCATCTCGTCTTTGTTTTTTGTCTTCCTTTCATCATCCTTGACTTTTTCAGTAAATATTTGTCTCCACCTTTGGATGTTGTATTTACGCCAACTCCAATTTTTGTGATGGCTTTTTCTAAACCCTTTAGGATAGGTATCTATTATGACTTCTCTTTCGCTCTCTCCTGCATCCATGGTATCTGCTGGTGTACTGTACCCTATTGTTTGTTCATACGTTAACTTACTGTAGCTTTCCTTGTTTCATTTAATAAACACATCTGATCTTAAATCTGTTATTATCCCTTTCGCCAGTTTCTTAAATTATTGTTGGTACTCAGCACTTCTGTTGTTCTTGCTTCTTTACAGAGAGTACTCTGCGCCATTAGACCATTATTCAACCTGTATTTCTCGCATATCTCCCGTCCAGCAAAGAATCCCAAGCACAGAAAAAAAGCTCAGGTGATGCCAGTGTATAAGTAAGGTAAAAGAACTGATCCAAATATTTGCCAACCTACAGCCTTACAACATCTCTACATCTACATCCATACTCCGCAAGCCTCCTGACGGTGTGCGGCGGAGGGTACCCTGAGTACCTCTATCGGTTCTCCCTTCTATTCCAGTCTCATATTGTCCGTGGAAAGAAGGATCGTCGGTAGGCTTCTGTGTGGGCTCTAATCTCTCTGATTTTATCCTCATGGTCTCTTCGCGAGATATACGTAGGAGGGAGCAATATACTGCTTGACTCTTCGGTGAAGATATGTTCTCCAAACTTTAACAAATGCCCGTACTGAGCTACTGAGCGTCTCTTCCGCAGTGTCTTCCACTGGAGTTTATCTATCATCTCAGTAACGCTTTCGTGATTACTAAAGGATCCTGTAACGAAGCGCGCTGCTCTCCGTTGGATCTTCTCTATCTCTTCTATCAACCCTATCTGGTGGGGATACCACACTGCTGAGCAGTATTCAAGCAGTGGGCGAACAAGCGTACGGTAACCTACTTCCTTTGTTGTCGGATTGCATTTCCTTAGGCTTCTTCCAGTGAATCTCAGTCTGGCATCTGCTTTACCGACCATCAACTTATATGATCATTCCATTTTAAATCACTCCTAATGCGTACTCCCAGATATTTTATGGAATTAACTGCTTCCAGTTGCTGACCTGCTATTTTGTAGCTAAATGATAAGGAATCTATCTTTCTATGTATTCGCATCACATTACACTTGTCTACATTGAGATTCAATTGCCATTCCGTGCACCATGCGTCAATTCGCTGCAGATCCTCCTGCATTTCAGTACAATTTTCCATTGTTGCAACCTCTTGATACACCACAGCATCATCTGCAAAAAGCCTCAGTGAACTTCCGATGTCATCCACCAGGTCATTTATGTATATTGTGAATAGCAACGGTCCTATGACACTCCTCTGCGGCACACCTGAAATCGCTCTTACTTCGGAAGACTTCTCTCCATTGAGAATGACATGCTGCGTTCTGTTATCTAGGGACTCCTCAATCCAATCACACAATTGATCTGATAGTCCGTATGGTCTTACTTCGTTCATTGAACGACTGTGGAGAACTGTGTCAAACGCCTTGCGGAAGTCAAGAAACACGGTATCTACCTGTGAACCCGTGTCTAAGGCCCTCTGAGTCTCGTGGACGAATAGCGCGAGCTGGGTTTCACACGACCGTCTTTTTCGAAACCCATGCTGATTCCTACAGAGTAGATTTCTAGTCTCCAGAAAAGACGTTATACTCGAACATAATACGTGTTCCAAAATTCTACAACTGATCGACGTTAGAGATATAGGTCTATAGTTCTGCACATCTGTTCGACGTCCCTTCTTGAAAACGGGGATGACCTGTGCCCTTTTCCAATCTTTTGGAACGCTACGCTCTTCTAGAGACCTACGGTACACCGCTGCAAGAAGGGGGGCAAGTTCCTTCGCGTACACTGTGTAAAATCGAAATGTTATCCCATCGGGTCCAGCGGCCTTTCCTCTTTTGATTGATTTTAATTGTTTTTCTACCCCTCTGTCATCTTATTCGATATCTATCATTTTGTCATCTGTGTCACAATCCAGAGAAGGAACTACAGAGCAGTCTTCCTCTGTGAAACAGCTTTGGAAAAAGACATTTAGTATTTCGGCCTTTAGTCATCCTCTGTTTCAGTACCATTTTGATCACAGAGTGTCTGGCCATTTTGTTTGGATCCACCTACCGCTTTGACGTATGACAAAAATTTCTTAGGATTTTTCTACCAAGTCAGTACATAGAACTTTACTTTCGAATTCGTTGAACGCCTCTCTCATAGCCCTGCTCACACTACATTTCGCTTCCCGTAATTTTTGTTTGTCTGAAAGGCTTTGGCTATGTTTGTGTTTGCTGTGAAGTTCCCTTTGCTTCCGTAGCAGTTTTCTAACTCGGTTGTTATACCATGGTGGCTCTTTACCATCTCTTACGATCTTGCTTGCCACATACTCATCTAACGCATATTGTACGATGGTTTTGAACTTTGTCTACTGATCCTCAACACTATCTGCAATTGAGATAAAACTTTTGTGTTGAGCCGTCAAGTACTCTGAAATCTGGTTTTTGTCACTTTTACTGAACTGAAAAATCTTCCTACCTTATTTAATATTTCTATTTACGGCTGAAATCAACGATGTTGTAACCGCTTTATGATCGCTGATTCCCTGTTCTGCATTAACTGATTCAAATAGTTCGGGTCTGTTAGTCACCAGAAGGTGTAATATGTTATCGCCAAGAGTCGGTTCTCTGTTTAACTGCTCAAGGTAGTTTTCAGATAAAGCACTTAAAAATATTTCACTGGATTCTTTGTCCCTGCCACCCGGTATGAACGTTTGAGTCTCCCAGTCTATATCCGGCAAATTAAAATCTCCACCCAGAACTATAACATGGTGGGGAAATCTACTCGAAATATTTTCCAAATTATTCTTCAGATGCTGAGCCACAACAGCTGCTGAGCCCGGGGGCCTATAGAGACATCCAATTACCATGTCTGAGCCTGCTTTAACCGTGATCTTCACCCAAATCATTTCACAATTCGAATCTCCGTCAATTTCCTTCGATACTATTGCACTTCTTACCGATATAAACACGCCTCCCCCTTTACTGTCCAGCCTGTCTCTGCAGTATACATTCCAATCTGGGTTTAGGATTTCATTACTGTTTACATGTGGTTTCAGCCAACTTTCTGTCCCTAGTACTATATGGGCGTTGTGAACGTTTATTAATGAGAGCAGTTCTGTAACCTTTCTATAGACGCTCCTGCAGTTTACTATTAGCACATTAATATTGTTATTCCCTGTTGCATTTTGCCTACTCGTGCCATGCCGCGTCTCAGGAGGCGTCTTGTCGGGCCTAAGGAGGGAATTCCCTAACCTAAAAAAAAACCCATGCGCACTCCACACGTACTCCGCTACTATCGGTTTGGTTCAGAATGCTTGAATACATTCTGAGTTCGGATATGAAAAATTTTCTTGAGACAGAAAAGCTTTCGTCCACAAATCACCACGGATTTGGAAAGTATCGCTCCTGCAAAACTCAGCTTGCGCTTTTCTCACATGGTATCCTACAAACCATGGATAGGGAAAAACGCTCAAATTCCATATTCATGGATTTCCGGAAAGCGTTTGACATGATGCCCCACTGCAGACTGCTGACAAAGATCAGTGCATACGGTTTAGGTTTCCTGATACGTGAGTAACTTGAAGACTTTTTAAGTAACGAACCCCAGTACGTGGTCCTCGATGGCGAGTGTTCTTCAGAGAAGTGTGATAGGAGAGTGTGAGCAGCATTTTACAGCTGTTTGCTGACGACACCGTGGTGCACGGGAAGGAGTCGTCGTTGAGTGACTGTAGGAGTATACAAGATAACATATACGAAATTTCTAGTTGGTGTGGTGAATATCAGCTTGCTCTTAATGTAGAAAAATGAAAGTTAATGCAGATGAATAGGAGATACAATCATGTAACGTTCGAATACAGCATTAGTGGAGTACAGCTTGACACAGCCGCATCCATTAATTATCTAGGAATAAAATTTCAGAGCGATATGAAATAGAATGAATATTTCAGGTTGTTAGTAGGAAAGGATAATGTTCGATTTCGTTTTATTGGGAGGATTATGTGATGTTTTAACCCATCCACAAAGGAGCCGGCGTATAGAAAGGTAGTACGACCCATTCTTGAGTACTGCTCAAATGTTTGCGATTCCCACCAGGTCGGAGTGAAGGGAAATATAGAACAAATTCAGGGCGTGCTGCTAGTTTTGAAACCGGTAGGTTCGATCAGCACGCAAATACTACGGAGATACTTCATGAACTCAAATGGGAATCCATGGATGGAGGACGACACTCTTTCCGCAAGACATTGTAGTGAAATTTAGAGAACCGGTATTTAACGCCAATTGCGGAACGATTCTGCTGCCACTAGCGTACATAAGGACTATGAAGATGAGATGCGAGAAATTAGATCTCATACGGAAGCCTTGGACAGTCGTTCTCCCTCACTCTATTTGTTAGGGGAACAGGAGAGGAAACAACTAATAGTAATACAAGGTACCTTCCGCAGTACACCGTACTGTGGTTTACTGAATGTTTGTGTAAATGTCAGATGTAGATCTTCCTCTTCATTTATTAATTTGCTTCTACTTTTCTTATCGTCTTTCTTCTGTTCATCATCTCCCTTCTTCTTTTTTAGCTGTGACGCCGCTTCCAGAACTTTCAGACTTAGTCTTTCAGTCTTAGTCCGCTTCTCTCTTCCTCTCTTTCACATTTGATTCATTCCAAATTGTTGGTATTTGGTGCTCCCTCATCCAGTGGATTCGTAATGATATTGCCTAAGAGAGACTCTCATCCCGTGCCCTGTTTTGTCAAGTGACGTCATGTCAGTCCGCACCACAGGTGAATACCGCTCTGTGTACCTGACTTGTCTCGTGGCTGCCCGTTACGTCACTCCGTCGACGCAATCGCAACTCTTCCTGCTCACGACTCCATGCTCCATCTTGTTGTTGGTGATATCATTGCCACTTTGATCGCCGATGCTCTCCTTTCGGACTGCATAGTTTTACACCTTGCTGTCTGTCGTCGTATCAGCGCGATTGGTAACTTTATTCGCTGTTTGTTCTGCGTACCATCTTGTAACACGTGTTGTTCCTCCCATCTGCCTCCCTGATACCTTCCGTTGTATACTCTGTGCTAAATTTTGTTGTGGATGATGTCATTCAGTCTGTGTCCTCTCTACTCATATTGCTGCAGTGACTTGTCGTAGATTGTATGTCAGAACTTTCCAAACATTCTTCACTGTTGGCTTCGTTCGGGTGTTTTTTTCTTGCTGATCCATAGTTATTTATTGTCCGTGAATCAGATTGTCGTCTAGTGTAGATGTGGTCCTCTACACACGCTCGCTTACGTTTTCAGCTCTGTATTATTGATGATATCTTATCCTGTTACCTTTGTGTTCTGTTGCTTTCTGCATAGCTACTTTCCTTGGTAGCTCCTGCTGCGACTTCCACGTCTGCCGTTACTTTTATTTGTTGTTGCATGCTACATAAAAATAATTCATGTTTGATTCCACTCTTCTGTTGCTGGTGAAGCATGATTCAGCTCTGCTTCCCTCAGAAGACCATCTACATACTTCTATGGTCCACCACCAACCACTTCTTGTATTGGCCGTGGCAGTCCTCTCTAAAATTGCGAAATATTCATTCGCCATAAATTATTAAAAGTTCGAGTGCAATAGGCTTAAGCACTTGTTCAAATAGATTTCGGGCTTACAGCCGGTCGTCATAAACTTCTTCGCACGATATTTCGGCTGGACAACTGCCAGCCATCTTCAGGTGAGCCGAACGAGGACTGACGAAGACGTTCTCCGTTCCGTCTTATATAGTGCGCTGATAGTACTGCCGCGCATGCGTTGCAGTCGCCGCGACTTTCCTCAGGTCGATCCGGGGAGCACTTTCTGTGGATCACTCCGCCTTTTTGGAACAAGTTGTCGAAATTGTTTAATATTTACCCTAATGTTTCAACATGTTATTGTCATCCCCACTTGTAACTCCGTACTTCAGCCGTTAATTTTCAAATTCAGGCCTTCACCCGTTGAGTATTTTGAAAATTGCTTTCGGCCTTTAGCCCGCAATAATTTTGAATCCTTTCTTAATCAGGCCTTCAGCTGTTAATTGCTTGTAACATTGCTTGTGCCCTTCAGCCGACAAATAATTTTCAGTCATGTTTTAGTGAGGCCTTCAGCCGTCACTATAGCCTGTTACAAGTTATTAAAATTATTAGAAAGAGTTTTAGTATTTTTAAAGTGTAAATTGTAATTTGTAATTTACATCTTCAGCCCTTGAGTAATCTGAAATTGCTGCTGGCCTTCAGCATTGCAGTTCTGTCTTGATAAGGCGTTCAGCCGTCACTATAACTTGTTACAGTTATTAAGATTGTTAAATGGGCTTTTGGTATTTTTAATGTGTAACTGTCCACCTTACTGGTAATTCAGGCATTCAGCCATTGAGTATTTTTGAAATTGCTTCTGGCCTTCAGCCAACGAATAATTTTGAACTTTCATAATCAGGCCTTCGGCCGACGATAACTTGCAATTCTTCTAATAAGGCTTCTACCCAACAGTGTAGTAAAATCTTTTAAAAATTATTGTTCAGAGGTTTGTTTTTTTAAAAAATGAAGTGTATGTGTTTTATATGCAACCAACGGTAACTGATTAGGCCCCATCCACACCTTTCTTGCTTTCCCTATGTCCCACGACTCAGTTAAATTCCTGGGGCATAATGTTTTTGTTTTTGGTTTTGTGAAATGCACAGTTTTATATTTATGAACATTTAAAGGAAGTTGCCAATCATTGCACCATTCTCAAATCATGTCAAGGTCTGACTAAATATTGTTACAGATTCGTTCAGGCTGTTTTTCGTTGTAGATAACAGAAACACCTGCGAAAAGTCTGAGGTTACTCTTTAATCATCTGTATGATAGTTAATATACAACATGAAGACCGTGGGACCCATCACGTTTCCATAGAGTACAACCGAAGTTATTTCTACATCTGTCCATGAGTCTCCATCAAATATGACACTCTGCGACCTACCTATCATGAAATCCTCGATCCAGTCATATATTTCGTTTGATACTGTATATGATCGTACTCTTAATGGTAAGCGTAGATGTGGTGCTGAATCAAATGTTTTCGGAAATCGAAAAACGCTGCATCTACTTGTCTGTCTTGATCCACGGCTTTCGACATGTTAAGTCAGAAAAGTGCGGAATGTGTTTCATACGATCTGATTTTCGACCTCCATGCAGACTGATATGGAAGAGTTCGTTCTGTTAGAGATACCTCATTACCTTTAAGCTCAGAATATGATCTAGGACTCTACGGCAAATGGATGTCAAGAATACTGGACGGCAGTTTTGTGGATCACCTCTGCTGCCCTTCCTGCCCACAGGTGTGAGCTACGCTTTCTTTCAACTGTTGGGCACAGTTTTTTTCCTCGAGTCAAATACGACAGATTATAGTTAACAGAGAGGCTAACTCAGATGAGGATTGGGTATACAATCTGACATGGATTCCATTGGGCTCTGCCCGCATCTCGTGGTTGTGCGGTAGCGTTCTCGCTTCCTACGCCCGGGTTCCCGGGTTCGATTCCCGGCGGGGTCAGGGATTTTCTCTGCCTCGTGATGGCTGGGTGTTATGTGATGTCCTTAGGTTAGTTAGGTTTAAGCAGTTCTACGTTCTAGGGGACAGATGACCATAGCGCCATTTCTTTCCATTGGGCTCTGGGGTTTGTCCAGTTTTTAACGGTTTCAATTATTAGTGATGCGAGAATTAAGTTAGTACAATAGTCCTGGGTTTTCCTTTGTAAAGGAACATTGCCGGCCGCGGTGGTCTCGCGGTTCTAGGCGCGCAGTCCGGAATCGTGCGACTGCTACGGTCACAGGTTCGAATCCTGCCTCGGGCATGGATGTGTGTGATGTCCGTAGGTTAGTTAGGTTTAAGTAGTTCTAAGTTCTAGGGGACTGATGACCACAGCAGTTGAGTCCCATAGCGCTCAGAGCCATTTGAAAGGAACATTTGAAAACAGAGTTACGTATTTCTACTGTTGCTTTGCCACTCTCAACTTTAGTTCCAATCCCATCCGCGAGTGACTGGACACTAACTTTGGTGCTACTAACATCCTTTGCATATGAACAGAATTTCTTTGGGTTTTGTGAAACACCATCTGACAGTGTACTGCTACGGTAATCATTGGAGGCTCCACGCACTGCTGTATTGACTGTGAAATGCGTTTCATTGAGTTTCGCTCTGTCTATAGACCTGTGCTTTGTATTATACTTACTGTGCCGGAGTCTCTGTTTCTTTAGAAGTTCCTTTACAGTGACTGTATATCATGGAGAATCTCTCTCATTATGAACGGTCCTACTGATACATATCTATCAAGTGCTTCCTAAACTGTTCCTTTAATCTTGAGCTATATTTCTTCTACATGATCCTGTCCTGATAAAAGTTTCAATTTCTTCATTTAAGTATGACTCTATTGTTCCTCTGTCTAGGTTGATGATCGAGCGAGATGGCGCAGTGGCTAGCACACTGGAATCGCATTCGGGAGGACGACGGTTCAATCCCGCGTCCGGCCATCCTGATTTAGGTTTCCCGTCATTTCCCTAAATCCCTCCAGGCAAATGCTGGTATGGTTCCTCTGAAAGGGCACGGTTGACTTCGTTCTCCGTCCTTCACTAATCCGATAAGACCGATGACCTCGCTGTCTGGTCTTCTCCCCCTAATAACCCAACACAACCTAGGTTGCTGAAGATATAAATGTTTCTGATTGTTTTTTCTGACCATTGTGCTATGGTATTCGTTGTTACAATAACTGCCTCATGGTCACTGGTATTAGTTTCGATGTGGACTTCCTAAAAGAGGTTAAATCTATTTGTTGTCATTAGTGCAAATATACATCCTTTATGGATGGGGTTCTGAAATATCTGTTCTAGGTAGTTTTCAGAGAAGGCATTTAGTAACTTTTACAGGATGTCTTATCACTTCCACGACTGCCAAAACTGCAGTTACCCCATTTGATCGTTGGATGAATAAAGTATTCTTCAGTGATTACAGTATCATTAGAGAAGTTATGTAGAAGCGAACTAAGGTTTTCTCTGAAGTTTTTACATACATCAGGAAATATGTGTACCTTATTATAATTTTTTGTCCACCCTTGGTACTGAATGTTGCCCAACCAATCTCACATGCAGTTTCGATTTCTGTTTTGGTGGACTGAGTAAAGGGACAGTTAACAGGAGTATCTGCGTAATTACATTCAGTAATAATGATAATGTCGCAAACTGCCAAGAGACAGTAACGTTATTTAGAGTTCCGTGTATTAGGTATAGGTCAGCAATTAACAAACTGTACCAAAGTTAAGTACTGTATTGTATCATCAGTTTTAATGAATGTTATTGGTTTCTCCCTATTGTGTTGCAACATTCCTGTTCTAGTGGCTTCATGCCAAGTAAGTTGGCAGTTGTAGCGTGCCATCTCTACCTTTAAAGAACTATAACTGCTGCGAATATTAGGGCATAGTTACAACATAGCCAACATTAATGTTACTGTAAAATATTTATACGAAGTGAGGTGCTGAATATTTCAACAACAATTTTCTAATCAGGTACTATACCTATCTTTCTCTTTAGTGTAGGCTTTACCCTACACTTATACACAAAGATGACAAATAATGAGGTACTATACTTACCTTTTCCTTTGTTACAGGCCTTACTTTAGGCTTTACCTTACGCTTATATCTAGACACACTAAACAATTAGATGTCATAGTTTTCTTTCTCTTTGTCGTAGGCCTTACCTTACATTTATACACAGAGACACCAAGTGGAAATTTTCTCGAAGTCTTTCTGCATTTCCCTACAATTCTCCAATAATGATACACTCCTGTACTCAAGAGCATTGTCACTGAACAAAAAAAGAGTACTGCTAATACTTTCTGATAAATCATTTATGCATACTTAAACATTAGAGGTCCCGTTCCGCTTCCTTGTAGCACATCCGATGTTACTTTAGTTTCTGTACAATATTTTCCGTCCGCCTTAACATACTAGGTTCTATATGTCAAATATTACAATTTGAGAAGACACTCTATAAGACCCTATCTTGTTAGTAGTCGATGAAGTGATCCGGTGTTGGACGCCTTTCTTAAATCTAATGAGACATAATCTCACTGTTTCTCTAGATTTACCATTTGCCATATGTCAAGTATCAGGAGTTTCAAATAGAGCAAACTGTGTTCCAAATGACTGGTTGTTGCTGACTGTGCTCTTGATTCTTTGTGACAAGGACGTTTTCCTCCAACAACTTCATCATGTTAGAGCTTCGACAACGCCCTATGATCATGGAATAGACGGGTCTCGGCAATACTAGTCTGCAGTTGTGTGCATCCGATCTTTTACGCTTTCTGCAAATAGGAGTGACGTCTCCTACTTTCCGTCACACAGCAGGACGGCCCGCTGTGCGAGAGATCCTTGAAAAACATCAGCAAGGACAGGGGCCAATTCCTTAGGTTATTCAGTGTGAAATCCAACAGGAGCACTTGTCAGAGTCTAGTAATATGTTCTCTTTAGGTAGTCTGCGTTAATGTTACGTAAGTTTCTCTAATGCAATTATTCTTGATTGTGAATAATATCTTCAAATGGCATTTAGTGTTACTTTCATTCTTTCGGCTTACAGAAATAAATAAACCTACCAGCTATGTCTCGTACACATAGTTTGTCAAGAGCAGTTGCTGAACAGTCACGATAGCTTTGAAACTGTAGACTGTTTATGAGTTGCAGTATTTGCTAAACATAATTTAATTGCCATTTTGTCCTTTACTCTTCGGACATTCTTCTGTCTTACTTTGTCTTCTGTAACGTGACGTTATTGGCGGATAAAAACAGATTTGAAGCTTTGAACAAAATGATATATCTGTAATGTAACTATTATCTGAAATGCTTCTCTTCTGCGTTTAATAGTACAATGATAATATAGATAGAGATCATTCGAAATGAACTTGCTCTAGTGAATCACATAGCTCTGTAATGCTGCCATTATTTTGTTTTATATAAATGTATGTTTTATATATTCGTTCTTAGAAATTTTTGTAACGATAATGAACGGCAGCGATGTCTCCTGATTAGATTCTGCATTCCATATTCCGAAAATTGTCTCTTTTCTCGTTTGTGAGAGCCTGTGAAAGTTCATAGGTACGGCGGACAAAGTTAATACACGACTTTCAGACGGAGCCTTCCAGATTATGAGATTGTTTATTGAATCAGTTTTCGCAGAGAAAATAAGTCTGTTATCTCGTTCCTCTGCGGTGCATCAGCGAAAAGCCTAATTAGCATTCTGTATTTTCTTTGGTTTGCCGTTACATATTTCTGCAGAGTCAATTTTTCCGCAGTCATTTGGCGCTTGGTTTCCAAACATAAGAAATACAATTCGCCGTTGACGTGGGGGTCGTTAAGACGTGCACATTCCATCATTCAGATGACGTTATTTGGGGAAGTAAAGAAATATAAATCACAGTGTTCGGAAGCTAACTGGGATCAATTTCATCCCTAATACTACCGAACATCGTCATCACACAACCATACCTCTGAAAAGTCATTTCCACTGTTACAGGGTTTTTTCATTCTTGCCCATTCCCGTCACACTTTCAAACACATCTCAACATGAATGTAACAAACACCAGAAGTTTTACTGCTCACTTCACATCCGCTTCTACTAACTGCCACTGTCTAGAGTTTTTCATGTGATATGGTGTTCTCCTATGTGGGTGTTCTTCCTATGTATTCTATAATCTAATGTACTTGGAGAGGTCGGCCCCAGTCATAATTTGCAATCCAAAAGATGTCTTGAGTAATTTTTATGTAGATTGGAGAGGAGACCACATTCAGAGATAAACAAGCTAAAATTTTATTTGGCAGTTTCTAAATAGAACCCCTGTTATTTTGATACGGAATCACTATTTACAACCACTTGATTGAACTGGTTTTGTTATAAATGTCACATTTAAAAGTAACAGAAGCGACTTCTCCCTTAAATTTAACATTGTACAAATAATATTTCGAAGCGTCTATTACGCTTTCATTGTGATAAAGTGTAGACTGAAATTTTCCTATGATGAATTTTCAAGAAATTACTAACGAACAACTCATTTTTGATTTAAATGTTGCATTTTACTTACATCCTGTTGATTTTACCAAGGTAGTTTGGTACTCTGCGTTGTGTGCAACACAAAATCCGTTGCGATAAATAATGATAAATTTAAGATGAGTCATTGCACTAGGGAAATATGAGACAGTTATCTGTAAGAAGAGTACTAGAGACACTTTAGTGACCTGATGCGTGGAGCTAATTCTGCTTTCAAATTATTTAGATCTTATTTAGCTCCAAAACAATTTCTGATTTTCGTACATGTGCATGTCTGAGGTGTATGGTTATCATGTTCAGGCTTGACGTACATGAGGTGGAGGACGGGGAATGGGGGAAGCAGCATCCATCGGGCAAGTGGAGCGGTGTGGTAGGGGAACTGGCGGACGGAAAGGTTCAGCTGGCGGTCTGCTCCCTCATCATCACCACAGACCGGCTGGACGTCATTGATTTCAGCACACCGGTCTATGAGACCAGGTAAGTCTTTTTCCTCACTGTCACCACATCTGTACTTACATACTTGCTTGCTGTATCCACTACAGAGTACTCACCTCTGAGACCAGGACTGTTTCCTACCTTCTCGTCACTACAGATTGGCTGGATGTCATCCATTTCAGCATGGCCGTCTATGAAGCCAGATCAGTCTTCTTCTTAATCATCACCACAGAGAGGACGCATGTCATTCACTTCAGCATGCCCATCCATGAGACCAAGTCAGTCCACTTCCTTATCAGCACTGCAGACAGACTGGTTGTCATCGCCTTCAGTATGCCTACCTATGAGACGAAATAATTCCTTTTCTTTATCTTCAGCACAGACATACCGGTTGCCGTCCCCTTCAGTATGCCGACTGATAAGATCAAGTCAGTCTGCTCTATCGTCATTACATCTGGACATCATCTACTTCAGTATGTGCATCTATGAGACCAAGTCAGTCTTCTCTCTCACTATCAACACAGATCAGCTGGACGTTATCCACTTCAGCATGCACTTCAGTTAGTCCCCTTCCTCATCTCGACTGCAGGCAGAGTGGACGACATCAAATTTAGAGCATCCATCCATGACACTAAGTCAGTTTGTTCCCTCATTATCACCACAGCTACAATGGACATCATTCACCTCCACATGCCAGTATATGACGTCAGGACCATTTGCTTCGTTATAATCACCACAGATGGCTGGATGCCATCCACTTCAGGATGTAGATTTGAAACTAGGCCACTCTGCTTCCGCATCATCACCACAAACCGACTGGATGTCAATCAACGCAGCATACTCTCATATAATATCAGTAAGTTTATCATGGTAGCTGACTGGCACATACCACAAAAGAGAGGTCACAACATGTTACTTACCAATAACTGACCATGTGAAGTGTCTGTTAGCAACAACAACAGCATACTGTGGCTGTTTGAGAAAGCACCAGGGCGAGACCATTTTGAGAATGTAAGTATGTGTATAAGTTATCGTTTGAGCGTTCGGAAGAACTTGCTCTTTCCTCCAAATTTCTATTAACACTTAACAAATGAGAATAAGGAGAGCTATGAATGGTCCTTTTATTCGTCTTTTTGAACTGAGCACAGAGAAACCAAACATCTCCCACTCTTTCATGAACTGCCATAGTGCATAGCAGGCCTATCTTGGTCAGGTGACACTTCACTCTAGTATCACATCGGTGGTTCTTTCTGTACGCAACGTCATACTGTGCATCCGATGTTGTAGAAGATCAGGTGTAATGTATGAACGTCTCTTTGTGTTCATGTCATAATGAATTCGAGGAGAAATTTACGTAAGTTTCGATGTGGCAGAGAAGTTATTGTATTCCATATGGACAGGAGCTATATGTGGCCAGGTCATCTATTACGAAGAAAATATTAAACGGCAAGGTAGAGCCATCGCCATGGCGAGCTACAGAACTGAAAACTCTGTTGCGCACTGTTCAATACACTAATGATCCATCCTTGAGAGCTTTTGCTATAGACTTTTGCTTTTCAATAGCTGCAATCGTTAAAAAATTGATTATAAGGATGAATGCACAAGTTCACGTAATCAGTGCAGATCGTAACGCCATTGATACGTTAAGGAAAGTGATAATATTTTGAGTAATGAAAATAACCACAGTAATGAACCTCCATCGATGCAGTGTCAGTGTCCAGAATGATTCTCAAGGTTAGACCAATCGCAGTTCCTGTGCAAGTTCCTGAATGTGATATTTCCTAGTAAGTCTAGCATCTGATATACAGATTAATGATTATAAAATGTTTAACTACGATAATTATCGCACTAAAAGAGAAAAAATCTCACTTTTACAAAATTTCTTTCTAATGAACTGTATGTAATGTGCTTTTGATGAACTGAAGGGATATGAACCACATGTTGATAATATCGGCTATCCTGTCCTATAAACAATTTATACCATCTATCAGATATTTCACAATGATAATAGCGTCACTAGTGAACAAGAAATTAATCATCTGTAACATTTTGTGGTATATCATTAATACTTTAAGAAAAATGGAGCAAACACGGAATCCTGTGAGGCCCTTCATTTTATACTATAAATTTGTTTCCAGTTTGTTGAGACCGAAAATAATGTTATGCTTCATGTTTTAAAGATATAGAAAGAGCCACTGACAAATTTTTAAAGGAAAGATTCGCAACCTCCTTCTCTCACTCCACTGCCTGCCTGTGAAAGAGGATGATGTTCAACACAATAAATTTATGCGTTACATTCAATATAACTGTTACTGTTTTCGACGTGCCTATTAACCGTCATCGAACAGGAGGAATAAGACGAAATATTCCAGGAAATTTCCAGCAGAAGAATAAATTACGTACCTCGTTGCTGAAACTATTTTGAAGCCAAACTGATACAAAAAACTTGTGCTTAGTCAGGTGTGTTACTGCCGTGTTATAACTGGGTTCTCTCTGGGTCCCTTCCAAACACCTTTGTAACACTGCCAGTAGGCATCTAGAACTTTAGTTATCTATATTACTTTCCTCTCCCTTTGTATAAACTTGTGTTATTCATGTGAGTATTTTAATCTGTATGCAAACTGACAGCACCTTAAAGACAGACTGGCCAGGTCAATTAGTACTGAAAAATGTTAATTACTTCACTGTAATACGCAGCTGTAACGTTATATTTTTTTTTAGAGAAGATCAATTCAGATCTAGGAACAGACCGTCATCTGCTCCTAGACCGAAATCGACCGTCTGTTATAAAATATGACGTTAAAGTTGTGTACTGTATAATGAAATTCTTAATATTCATTGAAGATGTACAACACGACCTCCATAAAATATTGCTTCAGAAAACATATTTGGTGCAGTGATATTCTGAATCCTTTTTCAGTAAAATCACGACAGTTTAATCTCTTTAATTTTTAATAATTCTTTTGATTTTCGTCCTGTTAATTTGGTAAAGAAGAGGACGTAGATAAAGATTAAATGGGAGGTATGATACTGCGTGAAGAATTTGACATTGCACTGAAAGATCTAAGTCGGAACAAGGCGCCAGGAGTAGATAACATTCCATTAGTACTAGTGATGGCCTTTGGAAAGGCAGCCATGACAAAACTCTACCACGTGGTGAGCAAGACGTATGAGACAGGCGAAATACCCTCAGATTTCAAGAGGAATACAATAATTCCAGTCCCAAAGAAAGTAGGTTTGACAGGTATGAAAAATACCGAGCTATCAGTTTTCATAAGTCATGGCTGGAAAATACTAACACGAAATTTTACAGAAGAATGGAGAAAGTGGTAGAAGCCGACCTCGAGGAAGATCAGTTTGAATTGAGTAGAAATACTGGAACACACAAGGCAATACTGACCCCACGACTTGTCTTACAAGATAGATTAAGGAAAGGCAAACCTACGTTTCTAATAATAATGTCGTATGAAGAGGGCTTCCCGTCGGGTAGACCTCTCGTCTGGTGCAAGTCTTTCGATTTGACGCCACTTCGGTGACTTGCTCGTCGATGGGGATGAAATGATGATGATGCTTAGGACAACACAACACCCAGTCCCTGAGCGGAGAAAATCCCCGACCCAGCCGGGAACCGAACCTGGGCCCATAGGATTGACAGCCTGTCGCGCTGACCACTCAGCTACCGGGGGGGCGGACACCTACGTTTCTAGCATTTGTAGACTTAGAGAAAGTTTTTGACAATATTGATTGGAATACATTCTTTCAAATTCTGAAGGTGGAAAAGATAAATAGAGGGAGCGAAAGACTATTTACAATGAATAGATATCAGAGGGCAGTTACAAGAGTCGAGGGGCATGAAAGGAAGCAGTGGTTGGGAAGGGAGTGAAACAATGTTGTAGCCTATACCCGATGTTATTCAGTCTGTATGCTGAGTAAGCAATATAGGAAATAAAAGAAAAAATTGAAGTAGGAATTAAAATCCACGGAGATGAAATGAAAGCTTTGAAGTTCGCCGACGACATCGTAATTTTTTCAGAGACAGCAAAGGACCTGGAATAGCAGTTGAGTGGAATGGACAGTGACTTGAAAGGAGGATATAAGATGAACATCAACAAAAGAAAACGACGATAATGGAATTTAGTTGAATTAAATCAAGCTATGCTGAAGGAATTATGTAGGGAAGTGAGACTCTTAGAGGAGTTTTGCTATTTGTAGAGCAAAGTAACTGATGATGGCTGGAGTAGAGAGGATATAGAATGTTGAAATGCTACGGAAAGGAAAGCGTTTCTGAAGAAGAGAACATCGAGTATAGATTTAAGTGTCAGGAAGTCTTTTCTGGAAGTATTTATACGGAGTGTAACCAGGTGTGGAAGTGAAACATGGACGATAAATAATTTAGACAAGAAGAGAATAAAAGCTTTCGAAACGTGGTGCTACAGAAGAATGATAAAGATTCAATGGGTAGATTACGTAACTAATGAGGAGGTTCTGAAAAGAACTGGGGAGAAGAAGAATTTGTGGCACAACTTGACTAGAAGAAGGGATCGGTTGGTAGGAAACATTCCGAGGCATCACGGCATCACCAATTTAGTATTGGAGGAAAGTGTGGAGGGTAAAAATTGTAGAGGGAGAACAAGAGATGAATGCATTAAGCAGATTCAGATGGATGTAGGTTGCAGTAGTTACTCGGAGATGAAGAAGCTTGCAGATAACAGACTAGCACGGAGAGCTGCCTCAAACCAGTCTCTGGACTGCAGACCACAACAGCAACAACAATAATTTGATGCATATATCATAAATTTCTTGAGAGTATTAAGTTGAACTGCTCAGAATTTTTCCATACAAAATAAGTTTTTATTCAGCATAGAAACATGGGTTACTGAATAGTTTTAACACCTATGGCAAGTTAATACGTTATGTTTCACTAGAGAATGGATATTGTAATTTTAACATCTTATATAACATGGATACTTCTTAAAAGTAGACTGTATATAACTTTCTCTCAGAACTTCCTTTGATTTTGTATAATGCGTTATTTCAGGCTTTTTTATGGCGTCCTGCTGTACTTTACAGAATTGCTTGTAACAAAATTGTGTAATTGGACTGTGATTGTTTTTCATATTGTGAGCACCTCCCTTCTCCTCTTACATTTTAATACTACTACTCGTTAATTTGTGGGCTGTAGACTTTTCGCAGTGTGTGCCTTTTAAGTATGTCTATAAACGTCTGCATACCCCGCAGTCTTTTGTTTGCAACCTTGATATATGGCTCTACCTTGTTTTTTTGTGAATTATGTCCGACAGACGACAGATTAATTTTATCACAGTGTGTTAGTGAGATACAGAACAAGGCATAAAAGTATTAGCTGTAATAGTTATACTGTTCCTCTGTACTGTTGGAAAGTGCACTAACTGAATCAGATTATGGAATGTAATTCCATCAGCATTCTTTTATTGGAGAACCTAGCAAAAGGTTAATATTACACATTTTAAGTATTCCTACGGAATGATGTCAGCACAGTGTCATCTCAGGAAAAATATTGTCTAAAATATTAGGTTACTAGACAACCAAAATTAGAGTTTCTTTTACTTTAAAATAAAGTCTTTGTGCACAATCAGTAGTCAAATGGTTGTTACAGTCAGTATTTTGATGTATTAAAATTCTTCATTGGGACATTCAATTTCACTTAAATGGCTGTTCTTCTAATTTACAAATAATCCCTCTCATGGAAACCAGCCAAGATGTAACCATGCGAAGGGTACAAGAGAAAAACTATACCATAGTCAAGTACAATTAGCAGTTAAACTGCTTCACTCATAATTCTATTAATATTTGGATGAAACAAGTTCTTTTGAGGCTTCTCAACTGCGGTCTCTATTTACTGAACAATTCTCCACCGTCAAGGGAAACCTACTGAAGCAGCGTATCACTTCTCTATTTTCAGCACGGAAATGGGAGAGCGGTGCTACGTAAGATCATTAAAGGTCAGCCTTTGGCGCTATTCGGTACGTTATAGAGGAAACGTGGTAAAATAATTTCATGTAGAAACCTTGCGATCTCATGGGGCTCTAAAAGTCTTCAAATTGATAATTTCCTTGTCACTTGTTAGGTATTTATTAGTGCAGTGCATAGATTGAAAGCAGATTTGGACGAGATTCTTGGTGAACGATTACGTATCTAATTGGAACAAAAATGGGGAATGAACGCACTAAGGAGAATTACTTGAGAAAACTTATTGTTCAATGATAATCCAGAAGTGTACCAAAATGGCTATGAGATGCTAATGAGGTGAAGTTCGATACCTTGCGCACAGGGAAAGTACTATGCCCCCTTCACCCATTTATTAGTTTTCCTTTCTCGATCACCTTCTGTGATATGTTCTTGAGAGCTGTAATTACTGAGTTAATTTAACGTTATCTGTGATACATGATAGGAATTATTTTTATGGCATCATTCTTAGCAATCGTGCATATTTTTTGTTATGACTGGTGAAAGCTGCGTATGTAGACAAATAAATGAGAGAAGTGGATAGAGGAAGGCTAAAGATGAAGTCTACGAAATATGCTAAATTAAGAGCGTGCCAGTTACGAAACAGGAGCTTCCAACCTCGACAAGATGGTTATGAAACTTCTCTCGGTAAAGAAACTCTTGTAAGAGTGTATAATTGCTTTGTAACTTTAAAATACCGTAATAGCTTGCCGCAGAAAACGTGCCACTGGAATAATAACCGCGATGCAAAAATTGAGAACTAGATGATTCTCTGTAGTGGCAGATGGATTGTCTGCAAAGACAGAGTTACGATGTCTAGCTTGTAGACATAGCTTTGTTCTTAGTGAATCTGATTTTGTCACAACAGAAGGAAGGAAGGAAGCCAGTCAGGGAGACATTTGTAGAACGACTGTCGAATGCAGGATTGCTAAATTGTTAAAATTCCTTCATACCGATGGTCAAGGTATTTATGACCACATTTCTGTAAAAAATCTGAACACTGTTGGAGCAACTATGATCACTTAGGTTTCATCGTATCTGGTGAGTATAAAGATCAGACAACCATAAAGTGGGCTTCACCTGCCCTAAGATAAAGGACATCAAGTGATGGAAACTTCAGATCTACTGCAGTGACAGTTTCCTCCTCATTGGAGTCACTTACGGATGAAAACAAGAGAGATCCTTTTTTGGCGTAGAAACAACCAGTTATGCAAGAAACATAATTATTAAATCGGAGCACTAAATGACAGCAAAATGAATGTTCTGAAACATATTAAAAATTCAACTGATGTGATGCATGGAGACAATCTGGTGGTAAGTGAATCGTTGTAAATAGAACTAACGTAATAATTCCCAAGGATGTCGAAAAACAAAGTACAGAAAAACGTAGTTCGTTGTAAATGGCGGAACGAAAACCCCAGTCAGTGGCATCGAGCATTGCTGTCAACATAGACTGCGTGGCGTTCACTGTGCGGCCCCTCTTTAGATCACATTGCTTACTTTTATTTTTAAAGGTTTCTCCAGTCTTGAGCAGTTGCCCTGTGTTCCCATTCGCCATCATTCACCATCACTGCAGTCTTTCTCTTACAGACCACTCTTCCTCATTATTCCAATTACTCCTGCTCATCATCTTAATATCGGACATCCACGCTTCCTTCTTTCCGATGGCGATCATTCAAGAATCGCTTTTTGCGATCGTCCTTGCTCCACTCGCTGTATGTGGCCATAGCAATGCGGGACTCTTTCCTGAGTAACTTGCACGACTGGTTGTTCCGTATTCCTTAATTTCCACATTCTTTCCTTCTCTGTTCTGAATATCCTAGCTGCACTCGTTATTCCATCCATCTCGGCTACCTGTTCTCTACTTCTCTTCCGGTTCCCCAGGATCCATCTTCCCGCGCCATATGTTAGTATACATCTAAATACTATTTGCGGAATCCTTTTCTTTTTTTCTTTTGATATTGCCCTACTCATGTTAGCATCGTCATTGTTCGTTTTTCCTGTTGGATCCTGTGTTACACATCTGCTTCATAGCTTCCTGGAATGTAGGTAATCGATCTTAAGTATTTAAATTTCATTACTACTCTGATGGTTTCTTCCTGTGTCCTGCGTGTGCAACATCCTTGGTAATCAGTAACAGAGTGTACCTATCCTGTATACGTCTCTGTCCCGTTGCTGGATTACTAGAAGTCACCGGCCGGCGAGAGAGAGAGTGTAAGAAACTACGGACGGCTATATGGGGACGTGATTAGCAGGTAGACAGGGAGTGAATTACTACCTCCGCTGTGAACAGTTGGAGGCCTGGGGTTATCTAGAACGTGTGAGCACTGTGTTGGGCCGCACATTGCTAGAGAGCGGAGGCCTAGTCTGAGTGCTATGGACGTCATCACGCTGGTTGGAGTTTAACTGTCAGCTACTCGACCGTTGGAGGAAGTGAGCGTGCTCGGGGAGCCGATGTGTGCCCGTATAGTAGACTCTAGAGGGAGGCATGTTGTGCTAAGAAATAACTTTGTTCGGAACTCAGTTGTAACACTGTGCATCCTGGTTCCTTTAGGGCCCAGCCGATATTTGTGGTCGTTCCTCCCAATTGCTGTTGTGAGCCAAAGGCGCTCGTTTATATTTTTCAACCAGGCTGTGTTTAACCGATTTTCGTGACTAGCATCCGGGATTTGTGGCGAATTATGTTGATATTGTTGTCGACTCGCAATGTTACTCAGTAGCGTGGCTGCCTTGTTTGTGTACGGAAGCCCGCGCTTCCTGCCAAATCTTGCTGTACGTTACATGCCTGGTGTATAATTTGTTCAGCATTCTTTAATTCGCTGGTCTCCAGCATTTTATGAGAATTATTTTTCACGATTTCCGTGCTTGCAAAACTGGTTTAATTCATTGGCGTTTTATATTTTATTAGAATACTGTACAACGCTTTCAGTGCTTATCAAACTGGTTTTGTTCATGGGTGTCTTGTATTTAATTTCAGTAGTCTTTAATTCTAATTACATATTGTGTTACAGGAGAGAGTAGCGATCCGATGAAACCATGAATAAACCAGGAAATGTGTCTTACTGTATGATTTGGTTGATTTGAGCATTCACCAAATTATTTTATAATGTATACTCCTCCCACATCTGTGGAAAAAGTATATATTTGGCAAGGCATCTGATCAGCTGTTTCTAGTAAATCCGCATTACTTGTCGTCCAGTGTTTTCCGAGCTATCTGCCTATGTAATAACTATTTTGTGATTTGTTTATTTGCCATTTCTATCTGCAGAGATTCGCTGTTGCCTTTATTCCTTTACCTGTGACCCCCTCTCGCCCCTGCGCCTCCTCCTTCCCCAGAGAGTAAGCATTTGCGTTACTATGAAGTTCTATTGTTCAGTTGCATATGGTAATACTAAGTGAATCTTTTCATTTATAATTAACTTCTTATGTGATTTAATACACAAGCAAAGAAGTAAATCTAAGCAATACCGTCAAGAGACGGCCTCTACAAAAAGTTCAGCCTCGTGTTTTGCAACCATTTGCACCGTGCGACTTACCGTGTTTTTTAGCCGGATAACCAGCCTGCCCGTGGAGCGTCTTTAGAAGTACGCTTAAGATCTCTCAAAACATTTGCTAATAGACTGCTTGTATTTTAACCAGATTTCATTTAAGTATCTTCAACAAAAAGCTTGTTTATATGGCCACCTGCCCTTAATTCGTTTATTCTGTATTTGTCTGAAATTCTATTTAAGTTCCGTGAAATGAACTCCTGTTCACTTAAGCCTAGCAAGTTTTGACGTAATCTGGTCGTTATGGCCGAGGCATTGTGTTCCTTAATAAAATTTGTATGCGGAAGTTACGTACCTTGAAACATTTTGGCTTCGCAGTGGTGGTCGTTTATCATCGAGCTCTAAGCCGTTAGTGCAGTTACGAAGTGTAATTACTTACTCGATCACCTGATGTTCTCGATCTATAATTGTATGTCAACGAGCAGGGCTGTGAGGAATTTACTAATGTTACTGCAACTGGTTAATAATTAAATTATGCTGATAATTTCATATTGGCGCGCCAGAAAGCAGTATTTTTTTGTAATTATCATCTTGCTTCCATGCATTTCAAGTGCTGTGTTTATTGATGTGGTGACGCTCCACTTTAAGTCCTTTACTCACTAATCATAAATATTCCCATTGCAAAATTGTGTGTTTTCTCATTGTAAAGAGTTTAATTGTCTTTAATAGTAAACTGCTGTCAAAGTGTACTTTATTTGTGGTCCCAATATCTTACGACTCCCCAGCCAGCTGTCTGTCGCGCCACGTGTGGCATTACTATATCCTTTCCACCTCCCCCTCCTCCTAGTATTTGGTATTTTGATTTACTCACAATTATTCTAAGTTGTCACAGTTCACATCCTCCCTGCTTTGCGCTATCAATACTTGATCATCAAAAAGTAATAGTGAGAAGAGAGTTCCATGTTGAAAACAAAATCCCATATCTCCGCTTTGATTCAATTGTTACAATATATAACGCATATGTATTTTGAATAGGGTAAGCGACATACGACAGCCCTGTCCAAATCCTTTCGATGTTGGGAATGTTTCGCTCAGTTTCTTCCTTACGTTAATTATTCCGTACAATTGCTGGTATTGTCTCGGAGTGAGGGATATTTTCTGTGTTTGTATCGGTCCGTACACAACAGTACATGGTACCAGTATGATCTAATCACAGAGAGATAATGGGTCAAGTATTTTCGGTAGCACTTGGCCTAGCGACCATTCATCTACTTATAAGAACAAGCATATTGCAGCTATCCTACAGTACCGGTCAAAATTTAACCATTACACCAGAAAAATTCGGCAAACCCATTCGTTCTTTTGCATTACATATGGCCTACGATGGACTTAAGCGGAAAATAAAAGCACTATTTTTGCATGGGTAGTTCTTGAGAAAACCCCAAAAAACCATGATTTTTGGTTAACAAAAGTAGCAATTGTGGGGATGGCCACTTCCATATATATGACAAATAGTTGAATTTTTTACCGTTCGTCCTTAAGGCGATGGTCTTGGAGAAATTCGAATGATTTTCCAAAATAATCATTCGTACCGAGATCCCAGAGATAAAATATGCAGGTAATGTCCGATCTGAGAAGTAAATGTAGTTTTAAGTGACGTAGTGAACACATAGGATGATCACAAGTGTTGTGAGGTCGCCAAAGTATGTTTTTGTCTGCATTTTTCACCAGCAAAACTTAACGACGAGCTGTCTCTGTGTAATGCACACTCCACGCCTATACATATGTCTTGACCTAGAAATTGTTCGATGGTGCCACCTGGCGACACAAGCTACTTACAAAAGGTTATTTTGTCGTGTTGTTGTTGTTGTTGTCATCAGTCCTGAGACTGGTTTGATGCAGCTCTCCATGCTACACCCTCTACGATTTTTACCCTCCACGCTGCCCTCCAACGCTAAATTTGTGATCCCTTGATGCCTCAAAACATGTCCTACCAACCGATCCCTTCTTCTAGTCAAGTTGTGCCCCAAACTTCTCTTCTCCCCAATCCTATTCAATACCTCCTCATTAGTTACGTGATCTATCCACCTTATCTTCAGTATTCTTCTGTAGCACCACATTTCGAAAGCTTCTATTCTCTTCTTGTCCAAACTATTTCTCGTCCATGTTTCACTTCCATACATGGCTACACTCCAAACAAATACTTTCAGAAACGACTTCCTGATACATAAATCTATATTCGATGTTAACAAATTTCTCTTCTTCAGAAACGCTTTCCTTGCCATTGCCAGTCTACATTTTATATCCTCTCTACTTCGACCATCATCAGTTATTTTACTTCCTAAATAGCAAAACTCCTTTACTACTTGAAGTGTCTCATTTCCTAATCTAATTCCCTCAGGATCACCCGATTTAATTTGACTACATTCCATTATCCTCGTTTTGCTTTGGTTGATGTTCATCTTATATCCTCCTTTCAAGACACTGTCCATTCCGTTCAACTGCTCTTCCAAGTCCTTTGCCGTCTCTGACAGAATTACAATGTCATCGGCGAACCTCAAAGTTTTTACTTCGTCTCCATGAATTTTAATACCTACTCCAAATTTTTCTTTTGTTTCCCTTACTGCTTGCTCAATATACAGATTGAATAACATCGGGGAGAGGCTACAACCCTGTCTCACTCCTTTCCCAACCACTGCTTCCCTTTCATGCCCCTCGACTTTTATGACTGCCATCTGGTTTCTGTACAAATTGTAAATAGCCTTTCGCTCCCTGTATTTTACCCCTGCCACCTTTAGAATTTGAAAAAGACTATTCCAGTCAACATTGTCAAAAGCTTTCTCTAAGTCTACAAATGCTAGAAACGTAGGTTTGCCTTTTCTTAATCTTTCTTCTAAGATAAGTCGTAAGGTCAGTATTGCCTCACGTGTTCCAACATTTCGACGGAATCCAAACTGATCCTCCCCGAGGTCCGCATCTACCAGTTTTTCCATTCGTCTGTAAAGAATTCCCGTTAGTATTTTGCAGCTGTGACTTATTAAACTGATAGTTCGGTAATTTTCACATCTGTCAGCACCTGCTTTCTTTGGGATTGGAATTATTATATTCTTCTTGAAGTCTGAGGGTATTTCGCCTGTCTCATACATCTTGCTCACCAGCTGGTAGAGTTTTGTCAGGACTGGCTCTCCCAAGGCCGTCAGTAGTTCTAATGGAATGTTGTCTACTCCGGGGGCCTTGTTTCGACTCAGGTCTTTCAGTGCTCTGTCAAATTCTTCACGCAGTATCGTATCTCCCATTTCGTCTTCATCTACATCCTCTTCCATTTCCATAATATTGTCCTCAAGTACATCACCCTTGTATAAACCTCCTATATACTCCTTCCACCTTTCTGCCTTCCCTTCTTTGCTTAGAACTGGGTTTCCATCTGAGCTCTTGATATCCATACACGTGGTTCTCTTCTCTCCAAAGGTCTCTTTAATTTTCCTGTAGGCAGTATCTATCTTACCCCTAGTGAGATAAGCTTCTACATCCTTACATTTGTCCTCTGGCCATCCCTGTTTAGTCATTTTGCACTTCCTGTCGTTCTCATTTTTGAGACGTTTGTATTCCTTTTTGCCTGCTTCATTTACTGCATTTTTATATTTTCTCCTTTCATCAATTAAATTCAATATTTCTTCTGTTACCCAAGGATTTCTAGCAGCCCTCGTCTTTTTACCTACTTTATCCTCTGCTGCCTTCACTACTTCATCCCTCAAAGCTACCCATTCTTCTTCTACTGTATTTCTTTCCCCTATTCCTGTCAATTGTCCCCTTATGCTCTCCCTGAAACTCTGTACAACCTCTGGTTCTTTCAGTTTATCCAGGTCCCATCTCCTTAATTTCCCACATTTTTGCAGTTTCTTCAGTTTTAATCTACAGGTCATAACCAATAGATTGTGGTCCGAGTCCACATCTGCCCCTGGAAATGTCTTACAGCTTAAAACCTGGTTCCTAAATCTCCGTCTTACCATTATATAATCTATTTCATACCTTTTAGTATCTCCAGGGTTCTTCCACGTATACAACCTTCTTTCATGATTCTTAAACCAAGTGTTAGCTATGATTAAGTTGTGCTCCGTGCAAAATTCTACTAGGCGGCTTCCTCTTTCATTTCTTAGTCTCAATCCATATTCACCTACTATGTTTCCTTCTCTCCCTTTTCCTACACTCGAATTCCAGTCACCCATTACTATTAAATTTTCGTCTCCCTTCACTATCTGAACAATTTCTTTTATTTCATCGTAATTTTCTTCAATTTCTTCATCATCTGCAGAGCTAGTTGGCATATAAACTTGTACTACTGTAGTAGGTGTGGGCTTCGTATCTATCTTGGCCACAATAATGCGTTCACTATGCTGTTTGTAGTAGCTTACCCGCATTCCTATTTTCCTATTCATTATTAAACCTACTCCTGCATTACCCCTATTTGATTTTGTGTTTATAACCCTGTAGTCACCTGACCAGAAGTCTTGTTCCTCCTGCCACCGAACTTCACTAATTCCCACTATATCTAACTTTAACCTATCCATTTCCCTTTTTAAATTTTCTAACCTACCTGCCCGATTAAGGGATCTGACATTCCACGCTCCGATCCGTAGAACGCCAGTTTTCTTTCTCCTGATAACGACATCCTCTTGAGTAGTCCCCGCCCGGAGATCCGAATGGGGGACTATTTTACCTCCGGAATATTTTACCCAAGAGGATGCCATCATCATTTAATCATACAGTAAAGCTGCATGTCCTCGGGAAAAATTACGGCTGTAGTTTCCCCTTGCTTTCAGCCGTTCGCAGTACCAGCACAGCAAGGCCGTTTTGGTTAATGCTGCAAGGCCAGATCAGTCAATCATCCAGACTGTTGCCCCTGCAACTACTGAAAAGGCTGCTGCCCCTCTTCAGGAACCACACGTTTGTCTGGCCTCTCAACAGACACCCCTCCGTTGTGGTTGCACCTACGGTACGGCCATCTGTATCGCTGAGGCACGCAAGCCTCCCCAGCAACGGCAAGGTCCATGGTTCATGGGGGAGGGGGGGGGGGGTATTTTGTCGTACGAAGTTTTTTGTACTTGCAAACCGAACACTGCAGTTTTTGGTATAGTGTAGGTGTATCCTGAAAATACTATACTGTGAATTTTTATGTATAGTAGTGCACAGCAAGTCTGAGCTGGTTGGTAGACGTATGCGTAGTTGTTTGTTCTTCACACGTGTCAAAGTATATAAATGAGTCGAATTATGTAAATAAACTGTAAAAACTTTGTTGACCTACAGAATGATTGTAGTGGTGGTGGTGGTTAGTGTTTAACGTCCCGTCGACAACGAGGTCATTAGAGACGGAGAATGATTGTAATTAAAGTGCAACTACCCATAGAAGTCGAGTGTAGGCAGTATTCATAGTATAGCACCAAATACGGTAGAAATGCGTTAATGCGTAACCGATTGACACTGCAGTAAATTTAACACGTATATTGGTGACCAGGAGATAATCTAGCGCTGTGAATACAGCAAAAACGTTTATTTATGTTATGAATTAGGAACAGGACGTGGGCAGAAAAGGTGAAACAACGGACTCTGTTATAAACCACCGCTTAAATAATTTGTTCAATATGAGCACCGGAGACCTCGACGAGATGCTGCATCCGTAGGATGACTCGCAGCAGTTCTGGTGGAATCTGAGCAACGTGTTTCTTTATACTGGCCTTCATATCACGTAGGGACCGAAAGTGTCCCTGGTAAAAGTGTTCTATTTAGATATTCCTTGAGGCATAAATCGCATGGATTAGGGTCAGGTGATGTTGCAGGCCATGCATCTGGAAAACCTACGGAGATAACACGTTCGACGTTCGTAAAAGGTTGCATGAATCAGATCTTTCACTTGAAGAGTGACATGAGATGTTCCCAGATCTTGCATGAAAACGGTGGTTTGCACACAGTTTTACTTTTCCGAAGTAGGACTCTCGTCCTACAAGGAGGTGTTCATAACGTGCTGACGTCACGGTACACTTGACAGGTTCTCTGGGTGTATTCTCTTCGAAGGACGGACCGAAAGCAAATGTACTAGTCAATCTACATCACGCAGTCACATATCACGATTGTAGTGACTCTTCTTATACAACACTCATATTAACAGTACAGCAAATTCGGCCGTTCTGTTTACTCACGGTACCCTGTAGTGAAAAATGTGCATCGTGACGCCACACAATATTGCCTGACTACAAGTAATCAATTTCGAGCCAGGAACTGAAGAGCAATTCCAGAATGTTGCTGTAGGTCATGAGGTTCCAGTTGCAGCACCGTTTGGAACCTGTAATGGTACCAGCGTAAAACAGACTGCAAAACTTTCCACACTGTTGACCACGGGATGGATAATCCTCATGAAGTTGCAGGAGTACCCGGTGCATATTCTGCATGATCAATAATAGCAACAGCAACCTCGTCAGTAACTTCCCTCTGAGTAGGACTTCTTCCCCTTCTAGTTGCCACACCAAGCTCAACTGTGTTTTCGAATTTCATTAGCACCTTATTTAAACCACTTAATGAAAATGCATAAATGTGTGTCAATTCTTAAGGGACCAAACTGCTTATGTCATCTGTCCATAGACTTAAACTCTACTTAAACTAACTTACGCTAAGGACAACACACACATCCATGCACGAGGGAGGACTCGAACCTCCGTTGGAAGGTGCCTCGCAGTTCCTGACATGGCGGGTCTAACCGCGTGGCCACTCCGCGCGGCCCGTTTAATAACGTCGGTCCTTTCCTCTGACATTTAAGTCGGCGATATTTTCTCAGTGCAACACTTTAACTGCTGCCGTTCACATAAAACAGTTTTACTAACAATGCACTGTCTCTCTTCTCAATAGCCGTACTGTTTACTCACGTCTGTAGCTTGTCAAATGATAGCGTGGACGTCATACCGTCATACAAACAGTGTACATGGCAAGGTTTGCACCTGGTGTCCACAGCTGGAACTAATTTATTTTCCAGTGTAAATTGCTATGCATTAACGCTTTAGAATATCTATCAAGTTTCGCTGGGATACGATAAATACAGCTCACATTGGACTTGCGTAAAAGCCTGCACTTTAATTAGAACTGTACCTAGTATGAGTAGTACACTCCAATCGAACAGGGAAAAGAAGGGAACCGTTGAGAAATATTTCTGTCAGGGCACAAAGAAGGCAACTATCCCCCGCTTAAAAAAACTGGGAGAAAAGTGGGGAACCAGCTACCTTAATCCTCATTCAGCCTAGATCACCTATAATTTTGGTATGCGAACATATTCGCGCTTTTTAGTGCAGCAGAGAGTGAGGAGACAGTAAAAGGGGGAGTGAGAAAGGTGACAGTGTGGTAATGAAAGGGAAAGAGAGATGGATAAGATAATGGAGCCAAACAGTGATGAGAAAGTGGTGGTCTGTGAGAGACATTGACAATAAAAAGAGAAAGAGAGATGGAACGGCGGGAACAAAAGAGAGACGAGACAATGGAAATAAAACAGAGAGGTGATTAGAAATCACACATAGGCTTGGGACGGGCCTTAAAATCGGCGAACTTTAACACGAAAAAATTTGTCCACCCTCCCCCATCCCCTGTACCCACGTGTTGAAGCTTCCTGATGAAGGGGTATAAAGCTTTGGCAAACCATTCCGAGGGGCGTATGTGGAGAGGAGTCAGTGGTCGTTGAAGAGAGAGACAGCAGGCTGTAAGCTAGAAGGGAACAGAGTGGCAAATAGAAGATAAAAGGAATGAGACAAAGACAACGGTAGTGGAAGAGAGAGGATTAGTGAAAGTGGCAGAGAACGAGAAGTGGTAAGGAAGAGAGAGAGAAAGGGATGAAGTCAGTGACAGTGGGTAAGATAGACAAGAGAAAGTGCCAATAGAAGGAAAAGGAGACAGTGGGATGGATAAAGAGATAGTGTCAGTGGCAGGGAAATGCTAAGTATGAAGGATTCACTGCAGAGAGATACTGGCTAAAAATATTTAGAATATTCTGTGTTAAAAGACTGCAAATATGTTCGCATGCCAAGATTTTTGATGAGGAAGTTGGAATGAGGATTGACGAGCTGCTTCCCCACTTTTCTTTCAGTCTTTCAAAGGGGAGTGTATTGAATTTTTATGACCCGTCAGGAGTGTTTTGTAGATGCTATCTATATACTCCATCATGTCCCATAGTACAATGAAGAGTACAGAATCATACACTTCTTATGAATCCCCGTGTATTACCTGTATTTGCAGACCCTTAGAATACGCCTTCCGATTTATTTGTTTAAAGGCTAAAAATATGATCCATACAAGACTGTCAAACTATAAAACCTGCGCAGTCCATTCTCCAACCAAATTTTCAGTATTTATCAATGAAATTCAACAGCAGCCGACTTCCTATCATTATCATTCTCTTCATCCTCTGCCTATGCACCTACAACATCATCATTTAACCTTTTTGCAATTCGTCCAATTTAGTTCACCCATTGGTAAAAATTCACGTCCATCTGGACATTCGTCAACCACTTCTTGTGGTAATTGAAGAAGTGCCTCTTTTTCTTCTCAAGGGGATCATCATTGGGGCCATACGTTGCAGTTAATTTCCACTTTATTACATGAATTTTTTATTGTTAGGCTGATTATTCTTTGATTCACTTCCTTCTAATTAATTATTCATTGTTTCCATTTTATTATTAGAACTACTATCTCTGATTTACTCTTTCAGTTTTATCCACTCCACTCCTAAACAAAATATCTTCTCCAAACACTTCTTACTACATCGTTTCTTTTTTGTTTCTGTTGTTACCAGGATACGGGTTTTCAGTATTTCGTTTCTGTAATTATTTTTGCAATTGTTCCTGCCAACACCTATAATTCCGTGTTCCAGAAATCAGTCATTTTTCTTAACCAGTGTCGATGTCTTTTGGTCCATTCGGTTTTTTTTCTGTGGGAAACGTAGCAAAGCTTGCTTTTGCCAGCGTGAAATTTCAGCACTCTGACGAAGCCTAAAGCTGGAGAACTGGTAATTATCCTCATGGTTTGCTCCACTAAAGGCAGTCTTCACTATAGCTAAGAGGCGCCACTACCCTGTGTTCCCATCTCAAGAGGACAAAACTCAGGATTGAATAAAGAAAAATGTGGGACGTTGTGAGACGCCCTTTTCCTGGGTCCTCTGCAAGAGGCCTATAGCTACGCTGCCGCTATGTAGCCCTCTGCTTCACTGAAACACGCGAACGCTGTCGTCAGCATACATATTGCTAATTATAGGGTGGTGTCGCCTTGAGAGGCTTAAGACCACGTCATCAGCAGAAAAAAGAAGATAAGATCTTTAGAGATGGAGTTGAAGAATGGGGAAGAACAAGGGCCTTGTCGTTTCAAGAGTGACTCACCTAGTACTTGCGTTAAATGAGTTAGGAAAATCACTAAAATCCTAAAACTGCATGGCTGGAAAAACATTTAAACCGCCGTCCTATAATGCGTGAACAGAATCTTACCACTGTGCCATTTTGTCCGGTTAGAATGTCAGGAGAGGCAAAGGCAACGTGAGATGCGAAGTATGGAACCTTGTGCATTGACGTGAGCGATGTCAACGCCGCCTTTAGCCGGGCTTTCATGATGGGTTCCGTATCTCAATATATTTTCAAAGTTACAGCATACCTCTCTCGTGAAATGTGCGTACAGCGGGAACCACCCACATTTGTAGCTCACACAGTGATACCATCTTGTCGCCTAGCAGATACAGACTGATGTAAACTAATTATGCATCCTCGACGTTCGAGTCATCAGTATTGGCAAGTGACGTCTTGGTGAGTGCGTCATATATATAGTCGTTTTGATTCGTCAGCCTTCTGTCTCTAGCTGTGGTGATACGCTGGTGCATCTGCCCTACTGGTGTTTCGCCGGAGGAACGTGCACCGTTGTCACACCTTGGCCTCCTGTATCAGTGTAGTGAAGATAGAGGGTGCAACTACAACTGCAATGGTCGCTTCCGCTGCTGCTTTTGCAGGTGTCTGAGTTTTTACTGCAGAAATAACTATGATCGGGGCTGGTACTGGTTGTTTTGACTCCTGTCCTCAATATTGATTCTAAATATGTGAAACTGCTATATGATGATGTCACGGTAGGTGCCCTTTGATAAGATAAGCACATCGGCGACTGGCGTGGTAAATGCTGCTACATCGTCGGAGGAATTAGTGGTAAAAGTGCATACAGCTGGCCGTTAGACAGGTTCACTGCCGAGCTATTGTTGTTCGCTGGTGCTCTGCTATTCGAACTTGAAGATAATATTTGTGCTGCATCGGAAGGCGTTCATTCTATCGTTACATCTGGTATATAAAGTACGCTCGAGATGGTCTATCATTCTCTTGATTTGTGGGCGGAAGAGCGCTGTTCTCAGACGAACTATTCCATACGTCTCACTAAACTGAATATCCCTTATCTAATTTGGAGACCGATGGTTGAAACCACGTCTATTGTAATTCTTCAATTACAAAGATAGTGGTCCATAGCCTCCGATATAGTATTAACATCCATAGTGATACCATGTACTGGAAATTTATAGTGAGTAAACTTTGGTAATACAGATGATTTTGGCAAATGAATGGTCCAGCGAAATGGGCGTGGACGTGCTCCCATGGCTCAGAGATTGTCAGCCAACGGCTAAACACAGAGATATGAGCTAAGATGTTCTCACTGCCGAGGCAGGAGGTGCGAGTAAATTTTTGGATATCCGATGAGTGAACTGTTGAGTAAGTTTTCCTGAGCAGGTACTCTTTGTTCGTGGAACACTCAAATGACCACTGTGGAAGAGGTAAAAAAAAGGTTGTGAGCGTATATTAACTTAGATTAGTTGTACATTTTGTTCGATAGATCCACAGTGATGAAATCGTCAACGATGTAGAGCATATCATAAAACAATAAAGCGAATATATACTTGCTAAAAGAAAAGACTGTTTTCAGCGCCCATTCCACAGATCGTAAGTGAAATTGTCCATATGGCTGTGGAATAACCGAAGAAATCTGAAACACAGTTTCATTTAAGAGGCAACAACAAATCGTTCAAATGGCTCTGAGCACTAAGGGACTTAACATCTGTGGTCATCATTCCCGTAGAACTTAGAACTACTTAAACCTAACTAACCTAAGGACATCACACACATCCATGCCCGAGGCAGGATTCGAACCTGCAACCGTATGGGTCTCGCGGTTCAAGACTGAAGCGCCTAGAACCGCTCGGCCAGGCAACAGCAGATTTGATGCAAAACATGGATTGTGGAATATATTGAGGTATATATTACAGGGTGTTTATCAATGAATAGTGGGATTTTAACGCTTTATAATATTTATCACATTAAACTTACAGTTATAAATGATATGTCAAATGAAAGAGCAACTCAAACAGTTTTACCACGAACCTTATAAATGTTCAATGTGGGTATCATTTGTTAGATGGCACACATCAAGTCAATAGCCGAGTTCCTCCCAGACGTTGTTAAGTGTGTCTACAGTGAGTGCAGCAGCAGCTGCTTCCATCAGGTTTCTTAATTCAAGGCCGGTCGCGGTGGTCTAGTGGTTCTAGGCGCGCAGTCCGGAACCGCAGGAATGCTACGGTCGCAGGTTCGAATCCTGCCGCGGGCATGGATGTGTGTGATGTCCTTAGGTTAGTTAGGTTTAAGTACTTCTAAGTTCTAGGGGACTGATGACCACAGACGTTAAGTCCCATAGTGCTCAGAGCCATTTGAAGCATTTGAACCATCTTAATTCAGGGAGGTGTGCTGGTAGCGGAGGTACGTACACACGATCGTTGATGAAGCCCAAAAGGAAAAAATCGTATAGCGTTTGGTCGGGTGAACGTGGAGGCTACGCAAATCAAGCCCTGTCATTGGGCTCCTTGCGGCCTATCCTGACATATCATTCATAACTGTAAGTTTAATGTAGTAAATATTACAAAGCGTTAAAACCCCGATATTTATTTATAAACACCCGGTATAATTCTTAGGTAATTTTAGTAACCCTCATCAAAGTCAAGATCACTTTACAATTCTCATTTGCATTGATAACATTACCCCATTGATGATGTACAGACGTCTAATTTCACGTAATACTCACGTCATTTCTTATTATTAATAAAATATACAAATCAGTCGGTTCTTCCAAGATACTCAGCAATGAAATACAAGGAGTTGTCCATCAATAAATCCTCTGCGGTTCCTCAAAACTGAAACTGAATTTTGTATGGCTGCTGCCAAATTATTAAAAATATGTGTTCCTGAATAACGGACCCTTTGTGGGTGAAAGTAAATGACTTTAAAACTTTACGAACATTATCTTACTTCCAGTAATGATTTCACTAACTGAGCTGTTGGTTTCAAGAAGAAATTAAATGTTTATGACAAGTTTCAAAATGAAGTGGGAAGCAGTAAGTATCCCCAGATCCTTTGACAGGAGTCTGCAGGATGGTCTTGAGTGCGCACCACAAATAAGTTGTATTATATTCTTTAGCAGTAAAAAAACTCGATAATTTACTCCAAAAACGGTCCCTTACGATGTTAAATTTGTAATTTTTATGTCTACTATATCTGGCAACATTCGCGTTGCAAATAAAGAATTATGTTCCGCAAGCCACCTTACGGTGTGTAGTGGTGGGTAATTTAATGAACTTCCCCCTTTTTCTGTTCTACTGGCGTATGGTTCGCGTGAAGAATGACTGCTGGTAAGTCTTCGTGTGGGCTGGAATCTCTAATGTTTTCATGATCTGCGTGACTTTTCAAAGTTTGGTGACAAACAGTTGCCTTGGAAGCATCTACTAATGACCATGAGAATTTCATTAACCGATCTTTCTACAACTATACTTGATTTGTTGTTTACTGCAGTGTTTGTACCATCACAAACAAAGACAATTTGTCGTGTTGTATTGTTGTTGATAACGGGTCATTAATAGGCAAGATAGAGGAGTACCCTATTTTGATAATGTATCTAGCTAATTTACAAGATTTCATCGTGAAATGAAAAGACATGCCGCTTGAAGGAAAACAATAATGACGGAACCATTTGTGCTTGAATGACGTTGCTTCTGCGAGTATTGATTCATGACTAGCAACGACTGAAATGATTTTAGCCAGTAAATTAATCTAATGGAGTTTTGAGGTCTGTATATAATAGTAAAAATTCCGTTTCCTTCCTCCCATATTCAGGAAAGCGCATCTGAATTTGGAATTTTCCACACTGGCATATAGGACACAGATAGTGACGTGTGCTTTAAAAAGAACTGAGCCCTGTAAGCCTTGCTATTGCGCTCCGTGATCCAGTTGCGTGGACCGAAATTACCGATAAGGGATTCTGATCATGTCTAAATCAAACTTTACGTCGTAGAGGTAATACGGGGAACATCTGGACAGCAATAATTCCTCTTTTTTCTGAGCATTTCACGATTAATGAATGACCGTAGCAATAGAGTTCAGCTATTTCTGACCGTACCGTATATCAATGATATTGGTTCAAATGGCTCTGAGCACTATGGGACTTAACATCTGTGGTCATCAGTCCCCTAGAACTTAGAACTACTTAAACCTTACTAACCTACAGACATCATACACATCCATGCCCGAGGCAGGATTGAACCTGCGACCGTAACAGTCCCGCGGTTCCGGACTGAGCGCCTAGAACCGCATGACCACCGCGGCCGGCAATGATATTATTCCCTGTGCTTGAATTTCATTCAGTTCATCCGCATCCATTCCAACAATTTCATGGCAGTAAGTTCAATTCAGTTGGTGCATACCCTTGTTTGTGTCGGCAACCGTTTTAATGGGCGAGGAGTGCAGCGACGCCAGTTGCTTCTCCCTTATAAATGATGCCATCACGAAGTTTACTAAGGTTTCTGCTTTTTTGGGTACGAGATGTCTTTTCGCATCCGTTTGGCTGTTTGAATGCAACGTCACTGATAGTGATTCCATTCCACATATGTATTATTTTGGCCGATGTTAAAGTAATAGTAAAAAAAACTGAGCAGGTCAGAATAAAACTAGCGCACTGAGGGTTCCGTAATAACGTAGTTATATATGCAGACAATCCATCCATTCGGGACTCAGAATCTCAACGAATTTTGCCTGTTTATATTAATAAGATATTGGTCCCGTGTATTCCAAGGCTTTCAAGAACGTCGTAAGTTCTACACTCCTGGAAATGGAAAAAAGAACACATTGACACCGGTGTGTCAGACCCACCATACTTGCTCCGGACACTGCGAGAGGGCTGTACAAGCAATGATCACACGCACGGCACAGCGGACACACCAGGAACCGCGGTGTTGGCCGTCGAATGGCGCTAGCTGCGCAGCATTTGTGCACTGCCGCCGTCAGTGTCAGCCAGTTTGCCGTGGCATACGGAGCTCCATCGCAGTCTTTAACACTGGTAGCAAGCCGCGACAGCGTGGACGTGAACCGTACGTGCAGTTGACGGACTTTGAGCGAGGGCGTATAGTGGGCATGCGGGAGGCCGGGTGGACGTACCGCCGAATTGCTCAACACGTGGAGCGTGAGGTCTCCGCAGTACATCGATGTTGTCGCCAGTGGTCGGCGGAAGGTGCACGTGCCCGTCGACCTGGGACCGGACCGCAGTGACGCACGGATGCACGCCAAGACCGTAGGATCCTACGCAGTGCCGTAGGGGGACCGCACCGCCACTTCCCAGCAAATTAGGGACACTGTTGCTCCTGGGGTATCGGCGAGGACCATTCGCAACCGTCTCCATGAAGCTGGGCTACGGTCCCGCACACCGTTAGGCCGTCTTCTGCTCACGCCCCAACATCGTGCAGCCCGCCTCCAGTGGTGTCGCGACAGGGGTGAATGGAGGGACGAATGGAGACGTGTCGTCTTCAGCGATGAGAGTCTCTTCTGCCTTGGTGCCAATGATGGTCGTATGCGTGTTTGGTGCCGTGCAGGTGAGCGCCACAATCAGGACTGCATACGACCGAGGCACACAGGGCCAACACCCGGCATCATGGTGTGGGGAGCGATCTCCTACACTGGCCGTACACCTCTGGCGATCGTCGAGGGGACACTGAATAGTGCACGGTACATCCAAACCGTCATCGAACCCATCGTTCTACCATTCCTAGACCGGCAAGGGAACTTCCTGTTCCAACAGGACAATGCACGTCCGCATGCATCACGTGCCACCCAACGTGCTCTAGAAGGTGTAAGTCAACTACCCTGGCCAGCAAGAACTCCGGATCTGTCCCCCATTGAGCATGTTTGGGACTGGATGAAGCGTCGTCTCACGCGGTCTGCACGTCCAGCACGAACGCTGGTCCAACTGAGGCGCCAGGTGGAAATGGCATGGCAAGCCGTTCCACAGGACTACATCCAGCATCTCCACGATCGTCTCCATGGGAGAATAGCAGCCTGCATTGCTGCGAAAGGTGGATTTACACTGTACTAGTGCCGACATTGTGCATGCTCTGTTGCCTGTGTCTATGTGCCTGTGGTTCTGTCAGTGTGATCATGTGATGTATCTGACCCCAGGAATGTGTCAATAAAGTTTCCCCTTCCTGGGACAATGAATTCACGGTGTTCTTATTTCAATTTCCAGGAGTGTAGTTTGAAACTGGATAACAAACAACAAAGAAAAAAAATTTCGTGTAATATATTTACAGTTTAACAGTTTTAGGATTTTTTCCTATGCTTGTACTCTGAAATATTTCTTCGTGCCGAATTTCATGATTCTACATCAAGAGGAAGTTTCCATAAGTTAGTGAGTGAGTTTACGGTTATCACAATACATGACATAAATTTTGGTTGGATTGACTTAGAAGCTTCGCTTTCTTACATCGCCAAGGTAGCGAAGGCCTTAATATGCGACATAAATTTCAACCTGGTAGTTTACCAGTTCCTGAAAAAGGGGGTTTTGAAATGTCGGTCGGATAGACAGACAGACAGACAGACAACAAAGTGACCCTTAGCGTTCAGTTTTTACCAACTGAGGTTCGCAACCATAAAAACACGTGGTATGTTTACCTTTCCTAGCGGGACTGTAATTCTCTTAAATTCTTAAGTCTGAATAAGGCATCTGTGACAGCCGGTTTTCGGTGAGTGGATGCTACTACTCCTTGTATGCCCTAAACATGCAATATTCTCTTGAAAGAAATTATTAAAGATAAAATGTTAAACCTGCTACATGAAGACTTCTGGAAATGTTTAATGATTTGTTAATACGATTCTACTAGTATATGTCTGTTACGATAATGACGGTTACCTAACTAGAATATTTTGATATCCTGAATCAGCATTTCTAGGAAACAACAAGGATCCGCGGCAGCGATGGCAACCCCTGAAGGGCAACCCTCAGTGTTTATACTAATCAAAAGACGTATGCACTCCAGAGGCACTGGCAAGCCTCATACAATGGCTGCTGTAGATAAATGTTCATGATACCTGACGTCCAGATGTGATTCTATGCATTTTATAATTTTTTATTTTCACCAAAGGTTATAAGTCATCTCTATCAAAGACTGTGCTGATAGTATTACTGCAATCTCCATATAAGTGTAATTATCGTCTTTATTAACGACTGATCCAGGCGTAATCTAATCACTAAGTGACATGGTTCTAAAAACTCCTTAGCATAGTATATTCAGTATTTTTCGCTATCGCTCCTCACTACAAACGATATTCAGCGGACTGAAAAACTTTTAGAGGGAGGCCGGGAATTGCCATACATTGTGCTTTAAATTAAGGATCACTGCAGGATCCACTGAAATATTGTCTCAAACTCCTGACACAGTTCTTCGGTAAACGATATTGCCAAGGAAACCACGTCGATTGTGTCCTGCACCAGAAATCTGAAAGCTGTGGAAGCATCGAAACAAAATACACTGACGAAAAAAAAATCCAAGTATTAGAAAGGAGTTCTACGACATAAACATGTACTAACCAACCGAAAGTCATCGAGTAAAACATGATTTCTGGCGGTAATCTTGAAGGCCCTATGCTACTTCTTATCTATATAACTATGTAGGAGATTGTTTCCAGAAGATGTCGTTTATCGTCTAGTAAACTCATCAGGAGATCAAAACAAATCCCAAGACGATTTAGAAAAGTTATCTGTATAATGAGAAATTGGCAATTGACCCTAAATAATGAAAAGTGTGAGGTCATCCATATGAGCGCTAAAAGGAATTCGTTAAACTTCGGTTACACGAAAAATCAGTTAAATGTAAATGCCGGAAACTCAACGAAATATCTGGGAATTGCAATTACGAACAACTGAAATTGCAAGTAAGACATAGAAAATGTTGAGGGTAAGGCAAAACAGAGCTTTCGTTTTATACGCAGAACAGAAAATGTAACAGATCTACTAAAGATGCTGCCTACACTATGCTTGTCCGTCCTCTTTTGGAGTACTGCTGTGCGGTGTGGGGTCCTTATCAGATAGGATTAACTGAGTACATCAAGGAAGTTCAAACAAGAACAGCACGTTCTGTGTTACGGCGAAATAGGGGAGAGACTGTCGCTGACATGACACAGGATTTGGTGCGGACATAATTAAAACAATGGCGTTTTTCGTTGCGGTGCAACCTCCTCACGAAATTTCAATCAACATGTTTCGCCTCCAAATGCGAAAATGTTGGTATCTGTAGATTTCTGCTCGGTTGAAGTGGTAGGTACAGCAAGCAGAAATTACAAACAACGGTATTTGAATGCTGTCCCCTATTTTGACCAGAGAAGAGGCGAAATCCTTTTACATTTTGCTCAGGGACCTGAAGCTGGCGTAATAAATCGCCGAAACTGGTTGTCAAATAAAATAAATTTGCAAATTAGAGTGCTGAAAGGTGTTTGATTTGACATCCTGAAACGGATACTTAGCTATCGGTAGCAAGTAAGAAGAATGCTACACTATACCCAAGTACCTACATTGCTCATAACGTCATGATATCAGGCCTGTCTCATGAACACCTAAATGCATCACTACTGCCATCGCGATACTACGACGAAGACTTGATAGAGATTGCGCGAGACTGCCAAATGTACCAGCTAGTTCCGTTCAAAAATGGCTCAAAATGGTTCAAATGGCTCTGAGCACTATGGAATTTAACATTTGAGGTCATCAGTCAGCTAAAACTTAGTACTGCTTAAACCTAACTAACCTGAGAACATCACACACACCTATGCCCGAGGCAGGATTTGAACCTGCGACCGTAGCGGTCGCGCGGTTCCGGACTGAAGAACCTAGAACCGCATGGCCACACCGGCCGGCGCTAGTTCCGTATGAAGCATGTTCCGTCAGGAAAGACTCCCCTCCCCTTTCTCTTCCCCTTACCCTACCCTCACTCCAAGACGCTGCATGCATGACGTAGCGAAAACAGCCGCTAGGAAGCGTGAGACAGACAGACATCACCCAGCAGGGAAGGTGGCCGGATATTACAAATGTACACAAGGTGGCGCCGCATGGCGCAGATACCTATGGTGTTACCAATGACTGAATACTGACTGAAAGCAGATTTCGTTCCATAAAATGTTTATAGCAAGAACCAGTTTTTGTGGTGCCTAAGAGCCACGGAAATTCTAAATGGAGACTGAATCCGCTTGCACTTGGAAAACCCTCTGAATCCTGAAAATCTATTATGTTTCCGCGTTGGAAGACGTGTTGCGTGGCCTGTTTTATGGCAGTAGTCACAGAAACTTGAGTTATATAACACACTGGCCTCAGAGCGAAACAGACTGGGTAAAAGAGAAATTCAAAATGACATAACGTGTTAGAATTTTTGGACATCTGTGATCTCATGCTGACTGTTGTTGGCAGGATTTGCAAGCTTTTTTTATATTTATCTTGAGCTCATTGAATGATAGTACCAACAACAGGGTGTAAATATAAAGAAATCGGTATGTACTTAAATAAGGGTCAGAACGAGAAGCTAATTGATATTTCTTATGTTTTTGAATTTCATAAAATATCATTTAAATGTAACATTTGAAATTAAGAACAAATGAAAGGATTAGGTTTGATGTTTGTAGGAATCTAAATAGAGTACACGAGTGCTGTGTCTCCAGCTGTAGGAGGTGGACTTGAGGTAGACATTTTATACTGCAAACACGAAAGCATAGAATTGCGTGGGTAAAAATGACCCACTTTTGTTCACTGTGTTACTTGTAGTCGAGCTGGCGAAAGCTATAACAGAAAGTATTTATTCACGGTAAATGATCACAGCTAATGTTGCAGGATAAAGATTTATTATAATTCTTGACCACGGTTTCGGCATATATAAATATACCTTCATCAGAAGTAAAATACACTAAAATCACATCCTGCAATGGAGATTCATAAAACAATTGTGCCAAAGGCGTAATTAAAAGTGGCAACGCTTCCTCACCCACATAGTGTTGTCACTGGCTGTTGGGAAACTTACCGTTGACAATGTAATACTAAAACACCCTTATGACAGACAGAAGTATGGGCATATGGACAGTCTTCCATAACATCTACCATTGGATGTTCGGGCACTGTGCCTCCAATATGCTGCAGGGTGTGTGCATCAACAACAGCTTATAAAAATCTTTCGCCGACAGTGGGTGCATCGTTGGAAGAGCATTGTGTATGTAACTAAGTTTCAGAAAATACTTGGTAATGTGAGACAGCGCCAGAGCATTGTGTATCACGTTGATCAGTGTGGCAGCTGAGTGCATCATGAGGATTTTCCAGATGCATTGCATAAGTGATGGTGAAGGTTCCCGCCAACGTCTCAGCATTGTGTGTATATATGTTGCGGTGGTTCTGATTGATATGTAATGCGATGGTTCTCCCCTGAACATGTAAAAGACCATTGTCATAATTTGCAAGAGGAAGGGGAGGGACTGATATCAGGTTTTGAAGATGGTGCCATACGAAACGAAGTTCTTAAGGGCATGTTAGAGTTAACATCCTAGGATCAATGGTAGAGATAGTACTTGGGCAGCATGGACCATTCTAGATATCATGTATTTGGTGACGTATGTCACTCTCTGTAGTGGGTTCAGGCTGCACATGAGATTATGGATAACGTGGTATTGGAAGGAGTGTGGCAACTGCCGGTACGTTTTCGCCATGGTATGCTGGGTGGGGCTGGTAAAGTCGAAACCCCAAAAATGGAGAATTGTCACAGTGGGCAATGGTAGTGGTCCCTCATCTTACAGCCTGCATCGAGTTTTCGTGATCATCGATTTGGTAACGTTGATTTTCTGTAATGTTGGACCTATTACAGCTTCGTAATTTCTGCGAATAGTTGTGCGAGAAGCAGGACATCATCTGCATAGGCCCGCCAGTGGAGCGTCTGGCCATGCATTGTAGGTCCCGTAAGATCAGGTAGGAGGGCTCTGATGAGAGCCTCCAGGGCAATCATGTACAAAACGGTGGGCAGAGTGCATCCCTGCCAGACCAAACGATGCGCTGGGATCGATCCATTCAATCATCCATTCACCTGGACCATAGACACGGCATTGAGAATTAAGGAGCGAATGGAGTCTATGAACTGTGGTGGAAACACCATTCCTTCTACCACAAAGGGGAGAAAATGGTGTTGGACTTAGTCGAAGGCACAACTGAAATCTATCGACACCAGGGAAACACAGAGGAGGCAGGATGCAGCCAGCGGAATTCACCTGTGGTCATCTGTAGGGTGGGCCCACAGCTGCGTGATGTTTGTTCTGTAGAGAGTACTGCAGGGAACACCACATGGATGTGCACTGCCAAGGGACGTGCCTAGATATTATAATCTATGTTGAGTAATGTGAGCGGGTGAAAGTAGGTGACGTACATTCACCCTGTTAGTTTGTCACAGGTATGAGAAGGCCGTTGACAGAGTCTAGTGGTAGAGGGAAGGAGGGATTGAACAACTTCTACGACATCTCGGTTCAACGTGGAAGGCTGTTGTGGCCTGGGGATTTGTTCTTCGCTCCTTAAGCGATCGTTTCCGCTCCTCGCTCGTGGTGGTCGCTGTCGCCAAGGACGCCGCTTCTGTGTTGCTAAAGATGTGGGTGAAGAGTTGGACAACATCGTAGAAAACCGACAGTCGCTGCCGGATCGTCATCGTGAAATCGTTGGTAATGATCAGTGAAGGCTGAGACGATCGGCGCTCGGGTGTTGACATGGTTGCCATTCCGAGCGGTGGGGGTAGAGACGATGGAACGTCGTCAATAAAGGAAGCGGATGTGATATGGAGCATGGTTGGTCTTGGGAGCGTGAGCGCAGCACCATTCCTCATAGTTTGTTACACTGACGAGAGAGAAGTTTGGCTTTGGTAGGTTGGCGTTCGCGATGGACGTCGGACACCGGTGGGAGGGCATCAGATTCGTATAAGACGGTGTAATAATAGTGTGTAGTATCTAGGTACCACGTCATTGCATTTCTATCACAATGTGTGAACCCCCACTTAAGTGCCAGCTTCGAGAAAGTCATCCACGTCTTAGGGTACCGAGGAAGGTGCTGCACACAGGACATCCATATAACTCTAACACATTGTTGACAAACCGTGTCGTGATGGAGAGTGGTATTGAGATTTCGAGGACCTCGATCAAGCCAAACTTGTTGTGGCAGTAGGAGTGTAGGTGAACGCACAGCGGTCGGAAAAGGCCGGAAGCCACATTTGCAGAAACATAAATCCAGTCGAGTGAGCTTGTTGGCTTGCTGAATGGCTTGTGTAATGGGCGTAAGCAGGATCGTCGCCATATATGATCTCCCATGCATCAATTACATGAATACTATTCACCAGAATTCATAAGGCCAGACACAGTGAGCAACTATGAGTTTGGTCGTTTGGATGGAGGATACCGTTGAAATCGCCTCCTACTGTATAACTGTCGTATCCCTCCCTAAAAGAAGAGAGCAGTTTCTTCTGCGTAGGAAATAGTTTGTTGTCATCAGTTTGTCGAGCCTGATGGGGCATGTAAATTAATGACCAGGGTATCAAACAGAATGTGGGTTACGCCCTGTCTAGATGGAAGAACCACCACATATGTGATCAATGGACGCCTTCCTGGATGTAGAGCGCCACAATGCACCCCATGTGACCTCCGACTGAGAAAACCATTGTAATCCACGAATAGTCGCAGTAATAGCAAGAAACACCAGACACTGTGACCATGTCGTCAAGGAGTTGCAGCTTTGCTGTGTTGCTGACAATGTTGGTACTGAGTCTTGCGAACTTGTATGTGCGGTATGATGGAGCTGGGAGCGGATCTACCATCATCAGAAACGGTGGAGGGTAGTGTCGACGGACGTAACCAACCATCACAGTGTGGATGGAAGCTCTGTTGGTTATCAGTGCATCACAGTGGCGGCAACTCTGGGCGAGGTAAAGGTTCTTCCTCGACGTCGTAGTCCAACATCCCCATTGGGGAGGGGGGAGGGAGGACTGTACTGTATTCGTATGGTCTTCTCTGAATAGGAAGGGGTCATGTGACGACTGCAGGGTGATTCTAGTCTCAACACACACGTCCAGTGGGAAACCAACCATGGTAATCGATGGTGGCAAGACAAACCATCGCACAAGGCAGTTAGTCACTGTTGCCATTAGCTGAAATGATGGTGGGAGTCTCATCAAGTTTGACAGGGTCAGTTTCGTTGTGGGGCATAACCTCGCTGGGAACTATGAGTACCAATGTCGACGTTTGCGTCGGCATCATGATCGTTGCTGACGACCATGTTCCTGTGTATCAGACGATGACAAGGTTTGTGACTTCCCGGATCGAAAGCCCTTGTAGGCGCAATGAACACATTGAGCGGCCTTGGGTTGGAAAGACTCCTTCCGTTGTGGGCCAGAGTAGACGACATGCTCTTTGTTAGTGACGTCCGAGTGATTGTGAGGAGGCGCGTGCTACAGGTCAAGGTAGACATGTGATTGACTTGGAGCTGTCGCGTGAGCGCCGCCACATGCATCACTGGCAGGACAGTCGTGATGATCAGGGGTGGCAAGGCAGTAAGTGGAAGTTGTGCAAAACGTCGTTGAATGCTTTCTGACCGTAGATGATCCTGTTTCGTGCAAGTAGAGCATGTGCTTGGTTCACCATCAAACAAAATTATGACCCGGCAATCTTTGATCCGGAGGTGGGGGGTTACACGGCTCTGCAGTTCGATGTAAATATGCCGAACGCAGTTCAGAACAGGAAATGTCCTCAACTGTGCCCTCTTTTTGCCAACGTGTTAGATGACCATACTTTGGCAGGGAGTTCTAACAGTAGTTCGAAATCTCTGATCAGTCTGATACCGAGACCACCGTATTCTATGGTGATGGGTCCTAAGTTGCCATCCGAGGTGACAGAAGCGTTGTCCAAGGGTGTCCTGTCGCATAATTTTGTTACACGCCGTGTCGCCAAGTATTTTCACATAGACAGTGCTACTGACTACGGAAAGATGGATCCCAGTGATGTCAGTCGGCGGTATCGCATAGGGATCGTTCGGCATCGAGCTCCTGAGAGCGGGTGAAATAGAGCAAAAGGTGAATTGCAATGTCGATTTGCGATGGTTGTTCACTATGATGGCTGTGTGGAGTGGCCACGCGGTTAGAGGCGCCATATCTCGGATTGCGCAGCCCTTCCCGCAGGAGGTTCGAGTCCTCCATCAGGCATGGGTGCTTGTGTTGTTCTTATGATACACTCCTGGAAATTGAAATAAGAACACCGTGAATTCATTGTCCCAGGAAGGGGAAAGTTTATTGACACATTCCTGGGGTCAGATACATCACATGACCACACTGACAGAACCACAGGCACATAGACACAGGCAACAGAGCATGCACAATGTCGGCACTAGTACAGTGTATATCCACCTTTCACAGCAATGCAGGCTGCTATTCTCCCATGGAGACGATCGTAGAGATGCTGGATGTAGTCCTGTGGAACGGCTTGCCATGCCATTTCCACCTGGCGCCTCAGTTGGACCAGCGTTCGTGCTGGACGTGCAGACCGCGTGAGACGACGCTTCATCCAGTCCCAAACATGCTCAAAGGGGGACAGATCCGGAGATCTTGCTGGCCAGGGTAGTTGACTTACACCTTCTAGAGCACGTTGGGTGGCACGGGATACATGCGGACGTGCATTGTCCTGTTGGAACAGCAAGTTCCCTTGCCGGTCTAGGAATGGTAGAACGATGGGTTCGATGACGGTTTGGATGTACCGTGCACTATTCAGTGTCCCCTCGACGATCACCAGAGGTGTACGGCCAGTGTAGGAGATCGCTCCCCACACCATGATGCCGGGTGTTGGCCCTGTTGTAAGTAGGTTGTTTAGGTTTTTTTATTGGTAACGCCGCCGCCACGTAGCGCTCTGTATAAAAATCACTGGCTGTGCCGTGTGCGGTCTGTGGCTGGTTTGCATTGTTGTCTGCCATTGTAGTGTTGGGCAGCGGCAGCTGGATGCTAACAGCGCGTAGCGTTGCGCAGTTGGAGGCGAGCCGCCAGCAGTGGTGGTTGTGAGGAGAGAAATGGCGGAGTTTTGAAATTTGTAAGAATTGGTGTCACGAACTGATATATATATTATGACTATTAAGGTAAATACATTGTTTGTTCTGTATTAAAATCTTTCATTTGCTAACTATGCCTATCAGTAGTTAGTGCCTTCAGTAGTTTGAATCTTTTATTTAGCTGGCAGTAGTGACTCTCGCTGTATTGCAGTAGCTTGAGTAACCAAGATTTTTGTGAGGTAAGTGATTTGTGAAACGTAAAGGTTATTGTTAGTCAGGGCCATTCTTTCGTAGGGATTTTTGAAAGTCAGATTCCGTTGCGCTAAAAATATTGTGTGTCAGTGTAAGCACAGTCGTGTATAAATTTTTCTAAGGGGACGTTTCACTGTTTGCCTCGGTCGTATGCAGCCTGATTGTGGCGCTCACCTGCACGGCGCCAAACACGCATACGACCATCATTGGCACCAAGGCAGAAGCGACTCTCATCGCTGAGGACGACACGTCTCCATTTGTCCCTCCATTCACGCCTGTCGCGACACCACTGGAGGCGGGCTGCACGATGTTGGGGCGTGAGCGGAAGACGGCCTAACGGTGTGCGGGACCGTAGCCCAGCTTCATGGAGACGGTTGCGAATGGTCCTCGCCGATACCCCAGGAGCAACAGTGTCCCTAATTTGCTGGGAAGTGGCGGTGCGGTCCCCTACGGCACTGCGTAGGATCCTACGGTCTTGGCGTGCATCCGTGCGTCACTGCGGTCCGGTCCCAGGTCGATGGGCACGTGCACCTTCCGCCGACCACTGGCGACAACATCAGTGTACTGTGGAGACCTCACGCCCCACGTGTTGAGCAACTCGGCGGTACGTCCACCCGGCCTCCCGCATGCCCACTATACGTCCTCGCTCAAAGTCCGTCAACTGCACATACGGTTCACGTCCACGCTGTCGCGGCATGCTACTAGTGTTAAGGACTGCGATGGAGCTCCGTATGCCACGGCAAACGGGCTGACACAGACGGCGGCGGTGCACAAATGCTGCGCAGCTAGCGCCATTCAACGGCCAACACCGCGGTTCCTGGTGTGTCCGCTGTGCCGTGCGTGTGATCATTGCTTGTACGGCCTTCTCGCAGTGTCCGGAGCAAGTATGGTGGGTCTGACACACCGGTGTCAATGTATTCTTTTTCCATTTCCAGGAGTGTAAGTTATTTTATAGGTAATGTGCAAGTCTAGGGACCGATGACCTCAGCAGTTTGGTCCCTTAGGAATTCACACACAACTGAACTTTTCACTATGATGTATTGTTAGCAACGACAGATCGCAGTTATGTCCATGATAAACACAAACAGCGGCTAGCTGCGCTGCACTGCGGATTACCGTAAAGTGTCCCCACAGTAGCACTGCCGACGGAAGACTGAGCTAAAAAAGTGGACTCATCTACACACAATTGCTAAGTAACCTCGATATATCACCTAATACAACTAAAAGAGAATATAAAAAGAGAAATCAGCTTGAATATCTTTATGAAACAGTACGCAGCATGCTGTTATGGGGCGCCGTAGTTCCACCAAGCGAACAGCAAAATTTTGACGATCAATCATAAATTATCTCAGAACACGTATTCTGGGGTAACCAGAGGGACCAGTTTTCTCGCCGGCCGAGGTGGTCTAGCGGTTCGAGGCGCTCAGTCCGGAGCCGCGAGACTGATACGGTCGCAGGTTCGAATCCTGCCTCGGGCATGGACGTGTATGATATCCTTAGGTTAGTTAGGTTTACGAGTTCTAAGGGACTGATGACCTCAGAAGTTAGTTCCCATAGTGCTCAGAGCCCATAACCGTTTGTGGTGTCGTCGTTGGAAACAAGGCTCATCTTTGTAAAAGTAGATTAAAATATTTTTTCCAGCAGCTATAAACAGTTCTGCTGCTATTAAAAAATGGTTTAAATGGCTCTGAGCACTATGGGACTTAACATCTGTGGTCATCAGTCCCCTAGAACCTAGAACTACTTAAACCTAACTAACCTAAGGACATCACACACATCCATGTCCGAGGCAGGTTTCGAACCTGTGACCGTAGCAGTCGCGCGGTTCCGGACTGCGCGCCTAGAACCGCTAGACCACCGCGGCCGGCCTGCTGCTATTCATTCTGCACCTATGGTTGTTACAGGTTAGAGACAATGTGTAGTTATAGATACAGTCAGATTAATAATCATAGCTGAATTATTGTTTTGCTCTGTCGCAAGAACATAAAATGAATAAGAGCACTCACAAAGCGACGAGCGTCACTGTCGAGAACATGAAACTCCGTGGGTGCAACTTCTGTAATTTCAGCAGCTGCTGTAACAATTCCAAGGGCTCTCAGTGCGTTGTAATTACTCATGCTTTCATTTGTGATGTGATATTACTTCTGGTAGTCATTTTTTGACCACAAAAAGAGCCAGTTATTGAACAAGTATACAACAAAAAGCACAAAAAGCAAAATGTAATTCTGCACACATACAGGGTGTTCGGAAATTGCCGTTGCAAACTTACAGGATTTTTAGAGGGAAGTAAGTACATGACATTTTGAATAGCATCCCACGTCCGCACTGTTTCCGTGCTACAGATGTTTGATAACATGTTTACTAGCTAGGTATGCAATAGGGTGGTCTTGGTTGGCGGAGGTTACGTCGATCGGTTGATGTCATTTGACGTCAGTGCTACCTCTGTTATAAGGTTCGAGCGTCATTCATGTGACTGTGAGTCTTGGAGCAACATGATTGAGTATACGTTTGCAGAGTACACCGACATAATCCTTCTGAATGGTGAAGCTCACGGTAAAGGTAGAGCTACTCGTCGTCTCTCTCAAAATCGTTCTCCACAACGTCCGACTCCATCGCGTACCCTTTTGGTCCTCATTACGGAACGGCTTCGAGAAAGGATACCTTCTTCGTCAGCAGGCGTGATTGTGGTGCTCCAAGGAGACGCCGCACGCTCTAATTGGAAGAGGCTGTACTGCATCGCGTTGAAGAGAACCCGTCAACGAGTGCACGAGCAACGTCTCTGGCTGTTCATAAGTGAAACTAAAACAAGTGATGTGCTGGGTAACATGTGAAAGAGGTCACGTTAGCAATATATTTTCAGATGGTTGTTAGCACGGAAACGGTACTTTTACGGACACAGGCGTCACCAGAGGGTGTGAAGTTATTTTGATATTATTATCTGTTGCATGTCTCACTAAGCACATTGACGATGTGATCTGTTTTCGATACTTAATAACGACTGTTTGAAATTTTATTGTGCAACTGAGACTATGTACCATAGATTATATACTTTAACCACCTTTTCCACTTGTTGTTGCTTCATTCCATCATGGCAAATACACCAAAACGAAAAAAAAGAGAAAAAAAAGAAAAACTAGATACCACGAAGGAAATATCCATATGGGACAGAAATCAGTAGGTGTGATTTATATGTCCAGTTTCATAAACATTGCGTAATTTATTCAAGAGAGAGTGTTTCAGAAGTTGAGGAAGCCAATTACGCTTTAGTCCACGTGTTGGTCCATCTTTAACCCTTATGCAAGAAGTTATTTACTTGGAAATAATTGATAGAGCTGTTGGATGTCATCCTAAGGGATATTGAGCCAAATTCTGTCCAATTGGCTCGTTAGTTTGTCAGTATACCGAGTCGGTTGGAAGTATTTGCCCATAACGCTCCAAACGTGCCTAACGGAGGAGAGACCCGGTGACTTTGATGGCCAAGGTGGGTTTCGCAAGCACGAAGGCAAGAAGGAGAAACTCTACCGTGTACGAGCCGGCATTATGTTGCTGAAATGTAAGTCCAGGATGACTTACCGTGAAGAGCAACAAAGCGAGGCATAGAATGTAGTTGACGTGACGCTGTTCTGTAAGGGTGCTGCGGATGAGAACGAAAAGGTTCGTACTACGGAAAGAAATAGCATACCAGACCATCAGTGCAGGTTGTTGGGCCATATGGCGGGCGAGAGTAAGATTGATACTGAGCCGTGCTGACCCCAGCTTATGCGTTGCTTTAAAACTTGGCTGTTACTCTGCGTTTGGTTTCCTGTGGCTGTTGCGGTAATGTCATGGTTCCTCTTCTTTCTATGTGTGGCAGCAGTTGTGTGTATCGATATTTGCACCGCATACCATCTTTGGTTTGGTGGTTATAGTTCCGGCTTGGTGGTGTGCAACCAGTCAGTCGGTTGCAGGGGATCAGCAAGCAAGTCTCCACGTGGCGCAGTCGGCTGGGGCCGTTGGTGGTCTCTACGCAGTGTTGGAGCATGTGGGGGCGTGTTCCGAATGCTACGTTGTTCGTGGCTCGCCGACCCAGGACGTGAAAGCTGAGTGGTGATTTAACTACCGAAGCCGCATCTGATCACGTTGTCCCCTTGGTTGGTGTGGTTGGTGGTTCGCTGTTGGCGGTATTCCTTGGAGCAACAGCGAGTGTTCGAGTTGGTGAAGATTTAGCCACCGTGTGGTGAAATTAACTATATTTGTCGGTTTGAAATTCAAGTGCACCAGCGGAATTTTCTGCCTTGTGGCTGTTAGTGTTCCGGTTACCTGCCCTAGTCGCTGACGTTAATTTAGGCCATGTCCTTTGTCGCTGTCCTACATGGTGTGTAGTTTTTGACAGTTTAATGTATTTTTGGTTGTGGACGGCTATGTAACGTTTTGGCTTTGGAATTCTCATATACTGGTCGGTGGTTAGCAAGTCGTCTTGTCTGTGGGTCCCTGACTGTCTCATGGTTGTGTTGCTGACAGATCGAGTATAATTGGGCCGACTTCTTTTTTCACCTAAGCGAACGTTAAGATTTCAAGGGCAGGCCGAGCCCCCTGGAAACTTCTGAGCCCGTTGCCTATACTGCCTTTCTTATGGGCGAGTAATTGTGTATTTTTAATGACTCATAGTCGATGGTTGGGATTTGTATACTTGTAATTGTGTTTTTAAAATCGTAGGCCTTCTTCAGCCTCTTTAAGTTTTAAACATCCTACTTTTCAAGTGTTACCTTTTGGAAGATAAAGCTGTGGGCTTTCTGCCTGTTTGAAAATGTATTGTAGTCTATTGTTTTTAAAACATTTGGCCTTCAGCCGCTTCAAGTTTTAAGGTTCTTTCTTATCAAGCATTACTTTCTTTCAAATAAAGCTGTGGGCCTTCTGCCTATTGAAAATTTTATTGTAGTTGTGTTGTTCTTAAAATTTATGGGCCTTCATCCGTTTTTAAAAACTTAATGTAACTGTCTAGTCAAGTCTTATATCGCTTGACCTTAAATACTACTTGAGCTTAAAGCCTAGGGCATTCTGCCTTTAAAAATTGGTTGCAGTTTTATTTTCAAACAATGGCCTGTAGCCGTTTTGAAGTAAGATTTCTTACTGGTCATGAAGATTGGACCTTCTGCCTATTATTATTGTTATTGTAGTTATATTGTTATAAGTTTATGGGCCTTCAGCCGCTTTTGGAATTAAAGTTTTTCTGTCGATAGTCAAGCTTAGGAGTTGCGCTGTAATGTTTGAACAACTAAATATAGTGTTATGTTTGGAATGTAACTGACAGCCGCTCATTCTGGCCCCCTTCCACATTTCCTACAACTTGTCCTGTCCTGCGGGTTTAGCTGGGCGTGTCAGACACTAGACCTGGAATCTGACTGTAATTGAATTGTCTTCGGTGATGAGTCCTGCTTCGAACTGAGCTCACTGGGCTTACACTTCAGCAAAATAATGCCCGTCTACATATGGCGAGAGTTTCTACTGCTTGTGGGGTCTCTCCCCAATTGAGCACGTTTGGAGCGTTATGAACAGCATCTCGGGACTTTAACTAGTAACGGGCCAATTAGACACAATTGGCACGATAGCGATCAGGACGACATCCAACAGCTCTGACAAATAGTGTCAAGATGAATAACTGCTTGCATAAGGATTAGAGGTGGACCAACGTGTTATCGTTTTGCTGAATATGTGAAGCTCTTTCTCTTGAATAAATTATCCAATCTTTCTGGAATAGTAATCATTTGTTTGTCAGTACATGTACATCACATCTGTGGATTTGTGTCCCATTTGGATAATTCCTTTGTTGTACGCCTTTTTTCGTCTTGTAGTGAATTACCGCATTAACTCCAATTACACTATGTGCTGTAGATGCAAAGATACAGAACAATTATCATCGTCAAAACTGCAATCTGTCTCCAGTTTCACCCACTACACTGGAGTAGTTAGGAGCTAGAGTGGGTGCACCAACTGTAGCACCACCAGTCATGTCTGATTTTTAAACTTCAGATACCAATGTGTGCACCTACAAAATGACAATGTTATGAAACTGCTCATTCGGAGTGGTTGTCCCTGACGCTCTTGTCTTCATGGTTGGTAGAGAGTCCGTCTTCGTGCGGTGGCCAGACCCGGAAGGTGACAGCCTGCAAGCGTCAGTGAGGAGCCTGGGCGCGGTGTTCCAGGCGGAGGCGTGGGCGGCCGTGGGGATGGCGCTGGCCGCCTCCTCAGTCTGCCTCTGCCTGCTGGGCCGGTCGAGGGACGCCGTACTCAGGGCTGTGGCAGCCCTCTGTAGCCAAGGTACTGTTACAGGAGACTGGAGCCCCTCGTGGCCGCTAACATTATTGACAAAGTACTCTACTGGGCATTAAAATTGCTACACCACGAAGATTACGTGCTACAGACGCAAAATTTAGCCAGCAGGAAGAAGGTGGTGTGGTTCAGGAGGGTTATACGGAACGCCGTGCTGGATCCCAACGGCCTCGTATCACTAGCAGTCGAGATGACAGGTATATTATCCGCATGGCTGTAACGGAACGTGCAGCCACGTCTCGATGCCTGAGTGAACAGATGGGGACGTTTGCAAGGCAACAACCATCTGCAAGAACAGTTCGCCGACGTTTGCAGCAGCATGGACTATCAGCTCGGAGACCATGGCTGCGGTACCCCTTGACGCTGCATCACAGACAGGAGCGCCTGAGATGGTGTACGTAACGACGAACCCGGGTGCACGAATGGCAAAACGTCATTTTTTCGGATGAATCCAGGTACTGTTTACAGCATATGTTGGTTGCATTATTTGATGGACTACCAAAAGAATATCTGATGAGCCAAAACTATCGAACCCCTTACCACGATCTCGCTTCCCACGCACGGGTTCCCGGGTTCGATTCCTGGCGAGATCAGGGATTTTCTCTGCCTCGTGATGACTGGGTGTTGTGTTATGTCCTTAGGTTAGTCAGGTTTAAGTGGTTCTAAGTTCTAGGGGACGGATGACCATAGATGGTAACTCCCATAGTGCTCAGAGCCATACCCTTACCGCGAGACCAGTGGTAGCGTAACCTTATGAGAACCATCACACCACGGATTAGTGACACGTGTCCTTTAACTTGTATCCTCCACAAGATGGATTAATGCATCTAGTACTAGACTCGGCGTATCACGGGACAACAAGGTGTTACCTCAACCATAGACCCATCGTGGAAAAGACCAATGTATACCAAGCCCACAACAAAAATTCCGTCATATTGTAACTAACCTGTTACCACGCGTTATTCCTTATTATTGCGAATGGAAATACTTATTGTTTATGAAATTAACGTGAGAAGAGTAGGGTCGCCACCGACTCTAACCATACAACTAACCAAAGATTTGGTCGAGTCGGAAAATAAATTAATTTGATGACAGACCAAAAACTCACAAAAATGCATACGTTGTGATGTCGCTCATAGGGGATACGATGTAACTAATAGTGTTCCCCGTGCACTGTTCACGAGAATGAAACATTTAAAATAAAATAGCACATGCAAGAACACTGTGCAGAAGATCAGCTCCAGCAACACACCTGAAAATAAGACTTAATCTACACCATTTGTTATTAAATACAAGGGGAGAATAACCACTGGACATAAGGAAACGCATTGGATGTGCTAACGGGAAAGCTACGAGGTGAATGGCTTAGGTGCAAAAACGTAATCTCGGAACTCAAGACAAAATTGTAGATAAAATCATTTATTCCTAAGATAAGGATGTGAGGCATATAGCCCGACTACAATTCCTACATATAAACAAAATATTCCTTTCAACACCAACACCCATATCGTTGTTCACTGACTGCTGCTCCAAGGTTTGCAGCACACGTTTGCTGATCTGCGAAACATTTCGGAGACTTCTTTTCTATGGGCATTGCATGATATAAGTTATGATTAATGAGACATAGAAGGTTCATTCAAGTCACGTCTGGAATGGTAAATGTTTCATCATCTACTCATCAGACTAATGCAAAAGATCAATGTTCATAACAATGGAAATAAAAATCATTCTATCTTATTAGCAAACACATAAACACTTCGTCCTATAAGTACATAAAAAAGACTGTCAAAAGAAATCCATTCTCAAGAGCCACGTGTACCCAACTTGTTGCTGTCATAAGATACTCATAATGATTACACAATTACCCACCACATGTCCCCAGGGGTCCTCACCTACCGTCATGTTATTTCAGCTTGGAGGCAGTCGCATTGATTCTCTATTAAATATCAAGATTCTTGACTTTATAAGTTGTTTCCATATACGTCTTCTGGGGTTTCACAACTCGGTGCCCTCAACCGTACCTAGTAGTATGTGGCGGCAAGTTACACTTTCCAAATATCCTATAAGATGGCAACTCTGAAAATCAAACACTATTAATCTCCCTTCATACACAAATCCTTCACCTACAAGTCACGAAGTCGCTTCATCAACATCGCAGTACATTTGAAAAATCTCTCTGAATCATGCTCACCTAAGGGGAATAAGAACACTACAAATGTAATTTATCATCAAGAATTACCTTACGACCATTGACTCGCCACGCCAACACACCCGATACCTTTTAGTTATCAAAAAACGAAAGCCATCTTACCGTAATAGGAAAGCTTCATATGAGACTCATAATCATTCACATTCAGACGTTTTGAGGCTGCACAACACTACTCCTTTCTGCTGAGAAGAAGAAATAACTACACACATATTGCGGGACCCTTTACAATTCATAGAAAATATATACTTTAATTTTAATCACATCAGAGTGAATCAAAACATTGGAAAATATGCACCGTAATTTTACTCACGAAAGAATGAATGCAAGAAAAACATATGGGAAATACGTCATTCCGACCTCCGAGGAGTAAGATCTTCTGCTTCTTATTCAATGTAAGGTTTTACGTTGGAGATGTGGTGCAGGCCTTTCGACTTTCGAGAGCGGAGTGTTTCTACTTCAAGCGCATTCGGATGTGGAATCCGCTTGATTCTGTATGGCCCGTTTAATAAGAAGAAGAACTTCTTTGACAACCCAGCCCGTTTATTAGAGAGCTTGTTGTAGCGTACAAGTACTTCCTGGCCTACGTGAAAAGTTATGTTCCGCACCTTATTTTTGTAGGATCTTATCCGAGCCTCGGCGGCACTCTTAATATTTTTCAGGGCAAGCTCCAGAATTGCAGATCTTCGTAACCTGGATTCTGCTGGCCAGAGAACCACCTCTTTTATTTTACTCGGAGGCTCCTTGTTTTTCAAGACCAGAATCGGTGGCAACATCGTCGAGGCATTTGGCAACCCATTTAATGTGTTCTGGAAACCGGTTAGTTTCGTGTCCCACGTCCGTTGGTCACGGTGGCAGTATAACCTACAAAATTTTCCTTTCTCCTTCATCCACCTTTCACAAGGATTTGCTGAAGCGCAGAAGAGGGAGATAAGATCGGTTTCACTCGCTTTCTCCGAAGCATATGCTCCCAGTGACGTGACCTGAATTGTGGCCCGTTGTCCGAAATCACACGCTTCCCAGTGCCAACCTCCCGTAAGAAGCGATTTGCGAACGCGGCACCTACTGCCTTCCCGGTGGCCCTAAGCAGCGGGGTGAGGCGGGGTGAGGCAGACGAATTTTGACGTCAGTTCTACTGCCACAAATATGTACGCAAATCCGTTCCTAGAACGCACTAACGGACCGAATAGATCTACTGCTACCAGATCCCTGGGTTTACTGGGAACGATCGGGTATATTGGTGCGGCAAACGACACAGTGGGCGGCTTGGCTTGCTGACAGGACTTGCATACCCTAATTACTTTACGTATACGCCGAAGCATATTATTAAAGTAACAGGTTTCCCGCAGCTTCTCCAAGCATTTCCTTGCACCAAAGTGACCGTAGCTCAAATGCACGTACGACACGAGCTTGTTCACCAGTTCCACCGGAATCGCTAACAGCCACCTGCAGTCATCCAGCGCTCGCCCCTTAAATATGATGTCATTCGGGATAATATAATACTGCCTGATGCCGCGTGGGATTTATCATGCCACTTATCGAGACTTCGTCCTTGTCTTGTTCCGCCCCGATATTGCCTAGTGACGTAGTGACACAATTATCGAATGCCACATTTTGAATGTAGAACACACTGAAATTGTTTTCATCAATCGCGTTATCCTCAGCATGAGAGAGCCCGATAGGCATCCGAGATAGAGCATCAGCAATGATGTTCTTGTGCCCCGGAATTTACCCTGTCGTGAAGTGGTATTCCTGGAGGAACACCGTCCACTGTCCAAGTCTACCGTGATTGATTTTGGCACTCATTGGGAATTGTAGTGCTCGGCGGTCGCTGTACACCCTGCTCGTGCGCCCGAACAAATAGTAACGGAATTTCTTGAACGCCCAGACAATCGCCAGGGCTTCAAGCTCCATGACAGAGTAGTTCCGTTCACTCCGCGAGAGGACACGGCTGGCGAACGAGATAGTTTTCCAGGTGGACAGATCCTTTCCGCCATCCGTCTGGAACAACACCTCTCCCAGCCCCGTCAGGCAAAACTCCTGATTCAAATCAGGATGGGAGAGCAATGGAGCGTTAACCAATGCATTTTTTAATTCGTCAAATTCGCTCTGTGCTTGTTCGTCCCACATCCAAACGGTGTTCTTAACAGTCAGTGCACATAATCGAGGGGTGGACAAAACATTGAGATTTATAAATCTCTTGTACAAATTGCAAAGCCCCAAATAACCCCTGAGCTGACGCTTTGACGTGGGTGTCGCGCACTCAGCAATCGCTAAAATTTTTTTCGGGATCCGGATGAATTCCATCCGCCGACACAATATGACCCAGAAACTTTATGCTTTCGCGCCCGAACTGGGATTTGTCCAGATTCACGGTCACCCCCGCTTTCTAGAATACTTCGAGCAATCGATTTAGAACCCGGTTGTGTTCCTCCCATGACTTCTCTGCAAATGAGAATGTCGTCCACATACACAGTTACGCACGCTTTTAGGTCTTCAGGTAGTATGCTGTTCAGGCCTCTTATGAAGGCGGCTGAAGAAACATTCAACCCGAAAGGGAGGCGTTTAAACTGGTAGCAGCTCCCATAGCAGAGGAAGGCAGTGTATTGCCTGCAAAACGAATCGAGCATAATTTGCCAATAGCTGTTTCGCAGGTCAACGGATGACAAAACTTTCACGCCATGAAAGCTTTGCAGCAGTTACTCCAGTCCTTCTGGTCTATCTGTCTCGGGCATGATGACCGTGTTTATTTGCCGCGAGTCCAACACCAAACGCCCGGACTTGTCCCGCTTTGGCACGACGAGTAATGGCGAGTTATATGAACTCCTATCTCGCTCTGTTATACCCTGCTCCAGCATCCTACTTATTTCGGCTTCCACACTGATCTTGTGTACCAGTGGGATGGGGTAGCTTAACAAACAAAGGAAGATGCTCGCGCACCGTAAAGCGGTACAGAAATCCATCAATTGCCCCCGGTGAATCCGAAAATACTCGGGAATGGCTTCTCAGAACGCGACACAGTTCCATACGATTCGCTTCCGTGGCTACCGCACAGCTCTCGTGAAAACATCGTTCCTACCATACTCATTAGGTTGTGAATCTAAGTCACTAATCAGATTGACCAAAACCTCGTGCCCAGGTCGCGACTCAGACCTAACGTGAAATTTTAGACAGCTCACCTCAAACTCCTTGCGGAAAAAACATTCCTCGAAAATTAGACTGACAGGGTTGCTCCCGGCAACGATAGTCATAACACCGCCAGCCACGTCGATCACGGCGCGGTGGGCATTCGTGAAGTCAGTCCCCAATATCATCGCCACGCTCATTAACGGCATCACAAAAAAATTGAATTCAAACTCATGTCCTTGACAGACGAAATTTACTCGAGTCTGAACTTTAATTTTAACCCTTTTTCCATATATTGCGCCCCTGACTGTGGTTCCTCTCACCTGGAAAGTTGGCCAACTCCCCGTTTCCTCAGACTTCCGAAACGCCGCCTCACTAATCAGCGAAAAGGGTCTGCCTGTATCGAGTACACATCTAAGACTGACTCCTCGAATGTAAACAGACACGACTGGGTTTACCGCGGGCACACCAATGCTGCGGTTCTCCCTCAACAAATCTTCGCGAATATCGTCTTCCTCTATCAAATGCACATCAATAGCACTGGTCGTCATTAAGTTGACGCCAACCGAGTCAGCCGCTAGTCATTGATCCCTTTGATTAGGGTCATGTGGCGGATTGTGACGCGGGTTTGCGGGACGAATTTCAACACCCACTTGCGGACCATCCGTACTGTTAACGGCACCCATGTTGTTGCTTGTTTGATAATTATTCTGTGGTCGATCACGACTACCGTCCGTAGGTCCGCTATAATTGCGCCTAAATCTCTGCTCATTACCATATCATCTAATCTCCTCGGGGTGTCTCTGATTTACTCTCGGCGAATGATGGCGATTGGCATCGTTTGTTCTGCCCGCGTTCCGTGGGGAGTCGCGACGCTGCCAACGCTCGCGCGTTTTGTAACTTTCAGGCGAACCGTTACTTCTGGATTGCCACCTGTATCTACGGCTGCGGCTTCGCTCGCGCGGCCGCTGCTCGTAGGTGCTCTGATCGTAATTCTGCGTGGTGCCATTTGCATCGCACTCAAGCTCTAAAAGTAAATTGCGAAACCCCTCTACGTCATCCATACATCGTCCTGCAAGGATAACGTGCCGCAACTGCATTGGAAACTTCCCCAGGCAAATGCAAACAATTTCCGCAGGTCCATAAGGATCGTCAAGATGTTCATTCGCCTGCAGCATGTGCTCGAACATTTGCACAGGGCTGGAGAATTTTGACCTGCCTAACTCTGGTAGCATAATGAGTCCGTGTTTTACACGACTTCGCGCTGCCACTGACCAATAGATCGACAGGAAGCGTTGTCGAAACTCCCCGACAGTGTAGCAATTGCGTGCAATTGACCTCATCCGCGCCGCTGGCTCACCTTCGAGGTAGCCGCACATATACTCTATCTTGTGCGCACTGGGCCACGTAGGAGGAAGGGAGAACTCGAACTGCTATAACCAGGCCCGCGGGTGAATCCCCGTAGCCGAGTTACGGAAGATTCAAACTTCCTCACCGTTAGAAAATGTTTACAGTCAAATTCGTGAGTTTCTCTTGGAGAACGTTCTTGAGAATATCCGCGCCGTTCCCACCTGGTACGAGATCTGTGATCGTGACGATGATCAAATTTGCCATCGTTCCCCGAATCATCGTGGGAATAATGGCCCTTTCGATCATCCCTTTCCACTTCATGGGCCATTAACCCTTTAACATGCGCTCACATAGTCCCTCGGTAACCCCTCTTTGTTGTATATTTATTTCACACTGTCCGAGCGGACATTTCGTTATCGACCTATTTCGTCCGCATCCGCTGATGACGAAGTAACCGTTTCCCTATTATTGTCAGACTTACGTGCTACTGCGTCTGAGATCCTGTATATTTCTTCTCGCATCTCTAGGTGGGCCGTGTCTTGTTGTGTTTGCATAAGCCCTTGCTCTCGCTGGAGTGCTATTATCGCCTGGCTTTGGGTTTCTACCTGTGGGCTCAGGAGGACCGGGCACTTAGCAGCAGTGTCCTCTATTCGGGACACAAGCGCCGCGTGGTCACTCTGCCATTGTTCTGCTAATGCGCGGAGTTCCCTGGCGGAATTTTGTCCTACTCGGGACTCTAGGGCTGCTTGTTCACTCTGGCATTGTTCTGCTAGCATACATATATTCCCAGCGAACCTTTCTTCTTGATCCATCACCTGCTTGCCAATGACTTGCTGCCCCTCTTCTAAGGTGGAGATACGTTGGTCATTGATCGCCAGTTTCTCCCCAACACCCTTTACTATTTCACTACTCAATCTTTTATTTGCTTCCTCGATATCCCTTTTATTACTGTCTAGTAATTGCCGTAGCATAGTCTGTAATGAATTTGCATCTATCGACTGATTCGAAAACACTACAGTGGGCTCAGGTTAGACAACACTTGTGCTTGCGTTTTCTGCGTTTCTTTCCTAGTCGGACTCGACGTTTTGAACTAGTCCGTGTTCAGAGTTTTTGTCTGACTGGTTTTTGCGATCGTGGCTCCCTGAACAGCTATGCACCTCCATCATAAGGATAGTTACTCCGTGCTCCAAAATACAAGAATAGTACCAAAGTCTCATAATGGACTCACAGTCTCCACAAGACAGCCAAGATTTACTATATTACACCGATGCACAACACAGGACAAGAATCAACCCACACTTGTAACACAATCGAATACTAAATCACAATGTCTATACAGTAATACATAAACAAAATAAAACAGGGAAGAAAATGCACACCTGTATCCTAAATTCAAATAAATTCTGTGTTTCAGAAAGACAATATACGAATTAGCACATCCAACAGAAAATAACTAATCCTCACTTCGCATCAGATCACTGTTTTACCGCAATCCTGGCTGGGTCGCCATATGTAAGTAACCTGTTACTATGGGTTATTCCTTATTATTGGGAATGGAAATACTTATTGTTTATGAAATTAACATGAGAAGAGCAGGGTCGCCACCGACTCTAACCATACAACTAATCAAAGATTTGGTCGAGTCGGAAAACAAATTAAATTTAATCACAGACCAAAAACTCACAAAAATGCATACATTGTGATGTGACTCATAGGGGATACGATGTAATTAATAGTGTTCCCCATGCACTGCTCACGACAATCAAACATTTAAAATAAAATAGCACATGCAAGAACACTGTGCTGAAGATCAGCTCCCAGCAACACACCTGAAAATAAGACTTAATCTAAAGCATTTGTTATAAAATACAAGGGGAGAATATTCACTGGACCTGTGCATAAGGAAACGCATTGGATGTGCTAATGGGAAAGCTACGAGGTGAGTGGTTTAGGTGCAAAAACATAATCTCGGAACACAAGACAAAATTGTAGATAAAATCATTTATTCATAAGATAAGGATGTGAGACATGTACACGATTCCTGATAACACGTGGTATGTGGAGACACCATTTCTAGGTATAGTGCCCAAATTCCAACAATATCACATCACTCAATCGTGTTAACATTATCTAAAACAAACATGCGATCCGACAGTTAGTGATGCCGGTGGCCCAACAACTATAATGTTCTACTAAGTGGTAGGCTCCCCTCGGACGAAAGACACATAAAGCAAGGAAAATTTACGAGAAGGCAAAGCTCTAAATATTTAGAAAGGTGAAAGCTTATGCAGGCACAGCTGAAGGCAAACAGACATTCATACAGAACAGAGTGCTCACTTCTTATCGACACCTTTGTGTGGCGCTCTTCCGGCGGATCCAAATCTGCTACAGAAATTTGGTAAAAGAAAAATCTGCCAAAGTTTTGCATTCCTTACTGCGACAAGGCAAAACAATCTTCCAGATTTGAAAAGCGAGACCAAAAGCTAACAGCTCTCCTCTCGCCAAGTAACAGCGCACCACGCGGTCAGTCTGACTCACCCTTCTTCGACTGGAGCACAGCTGTGGACGCTTCCCGTACCGGCGGCAGACTGCCTCCCTCTTCTCCAGCCTCTTCCACGCTCCGCGTGGCCCGGAAAACCCAAAGATGCCTTTTCCTCTACCAACCTAACGCAGGTGGATTTCTCACAAGTAGCGAAAACCTCTTTGCCGACTTGACCACTAATAGAGTTGGATACTGCTGCTGAATCTGTACGACTAACGCAGACTTTCTGCAGCAGACTACACCACCGTCTAGAAACGTGACACGCAACCACATTCATTCAGTCACACCACTATGATAATTGTGGGAAAAGACAAACAAGGAAGGAAAGAGAAATACTAGTGAGAAAGGGCTACCGAAATAATGAAAGATGGCTACAGGACCCTTTCAATATGACAATCCAGTAATACCAATTCCTTACGACTGGAACCATTTGGTGATCGATAACTGCCAGTTTCCTGCAAGCGGATCGCATCTACGGGCGGACATGATCCATTCTATTTCTAATATGATTATATGTTCATGTATAAGAGGAAGAAAAAGAAGATATGTGACCTTATTGAGGAAGACTGCGAAGAAAAATTTCCAATTTAAAGATTGTAAATGTATGAATCTGCCAACAGATACCTGTATCGTTTTGGCAGGAACGCCGATGGTGAGCACACAAGGGTTCCCACATAGACGCTTGCTGTACTAAACTACCACTACGGGACCAGGCTAAACACTCCAGACAAGATGAACCCATGGGCCTTTGACTCAGACAAAAGCAAGGAATTTTCTACAGCAGGTGTCAATATTTCATTATTTCATATTAACAAATATGTAGCAATAAATTAACATATAATTAAATGCGCAGTGCAAAGAGAAAGATAAAACCACACAATTAATGTGCAGGATAACAACTCCAGTCTCGAGAGATGAGAAAAGAAAATCTGTGACAAGAATTGCAATATATATATATATATATATATATATATATATATATATATATATATATATATATATATATATATATGGCTCTGCAGTGGAACTGCTCGCTTATGTGACATTTGGCTGACAGCATTAATATGTGTAATGGAACACCAGCATCAAATCAGTGATCACAGGATATAAACGATATTTTTCTCAAGGTACATATGTAACTACAATCCAAAAACTGTTTTGTAACATAGGTTATTTAGAAAATTTGACAGAGACGTTATACGTTATTGTTCATGCAGGGAGGAGTGAGGCTTACGTATGTGATCCAGGTACCCTTATTTGGAGTAGCTGCTCATAATCAGAATTACACTACCTTCTCTTCTTGTATATTATTAAGGTTTGTGCAATGAAATAAATGTTTACACTGAGTGTTTGCTAGTGCAGTCATAATTTATTCGCTGTTATTTCCATTTCTGATTTCGTAATTTTACAGATCTACATTTTATTGTTATTATTATCTTACATGAAACATGTGGTCGCACACCATCGGCACAGAGACTGAGTGGAAAATCAATCAAACCAATAATAATAAAAACATCCTGGCTGCCCCAAATTTTGCGACAGTATGATACTGACACTACATTTATTCACATATTTCAAAGTTACTCCTGCAACTGCTCTGTGCAAGATATACATTTCTTCTTCCCTGGTCTATCCCTTCACTTTTTATGTCATCTGATAGGCAGCGCACTTACTGACCAATAGAAAATGTCTGGAATTAGTACGCGCCATAAATGGAGGAATTCACTTCGCGACTTTGACAAAGGGCAGATTGTTATGGGCTGATGATTTCGGACGAGCATCTAGGAAACGGTGGAGCTTGTCTGCTGTTGGGAGGCTAGTGTCGTGAACATCTGTGGAAAGTGGTTGACGGACGGTGAAACCACGAGTGAGCGTCAACGCGTTGGAAGCCCACGCCTTACAACAGAACGTAGAAAACGGAAGCCTTGCCGCTCTGTAAAATAGGACAAGCGGCGACCTCTGGCGTATCTGACGACAGAGTGCATTGCGCACATCTTTCCATGTTCACCACCGACATCTACAATTACCGTTTCGATGTGAATAGGATCGTCGAGAATGGACAATTGATCAATAGAAAGGTATCGATTATTGGGATGAATTCTCGTGTCTTCTTACATTGGGGTAATGGTCGTGTGCAAATACGCGGACATGCAGGCGCTGAGGGCAATATTACGCTGTGAGGGAAAATCAACTGGGCTTCCAATGGACCTATGTAGTAATCAAAGGCACTACAACTGTCAGCTAAGTGATCATTATTGTGTAACACCCGTATCCCTTCATAGATTTCAGGCTTGATGACTTCACCAGTGGAAGTGGTATATTCCAGTAGAAGACCTATTTGAGTCACAATAGCAGAATCGTGCTAGACTGCTTGATGAGCACTATTATGAACTCACATCGATGTTTTGGCCACCACGTTCAGCTGAGCTAAATGCTATGCAAAACATCCGAGACGCTACGGGGCACTAGCTGCACACATCCAAATCACCGGCACATAATTTTAGCAGAACTGCGTGACATATACAGTCTGGTGTCACATATACCCGGAAATCCTCTACGAAGTTATGGAATCCATGCCATGCAGAATCGCGGCGGTACTGCGTTCCAAATGTGGAGCAATACGGTATTAAAGCGGATGGTCCCAACGTTTTGGACAACATTTCACCACCTTGTCTCTATTCAAAGTCCCTGAAATGTATACCTAGAAAACAACTGCAAATTCGACAGCCGTGAAATGCTTGGAGAACTCACTCAGAGCATTGCTCGTCAAAAGTAGGGTAGTGAGTCCGAGTCTTTGTCTGGCACAGAGTTTGAATTTGCCAGAATTTCTCGACCAGTTGTTTAGTTTATGGCAGTGCTTTTGAAAGTTAGAATACATTTTAAAATGTAGGGTAATAGTATGAGAAGCAGAAGATGAAAAATTTGAAAATTAGTTCCTTATTTCTAGCAAACTGTGAAATGAAAAACGTATCGCTAAGAGTTGTCCAATGAAACGTTTCATTCATCTGACGTTGTTCTTGTTGTTACGGTCTCCACTCGGAAGGCAGGTTTGATGCAGCTCTCAAGCAGTTCTGAACTCTGCAAGCCACTTCATCTCCGAATAACTATTGAAAACTACATCCTTCTGATTGTGCTCACTGTATTAATCTCTTGGTCTCCCTCAACAATTTTTATCTCCCACACTTCCCTCCAGTACGACAGTTGTGATTCTTTGATGTCTCAGAAAAGTGTCCTAGGGGCCGATCTCTTCTTTTACTCAAGATATGCCACAAATATCTTTTCTCCCAAGTGCTATTCAGTACTACCTATTAGTAACATGATCTACCCATCTAATCTTCAGCATTATTCTGTAACACCACATTCCAAAAGCTTCTATGCTCTTCTTGTCTGAACTGTTTATCGTCGAAGTTCACTTCAGTGTAAGGCTACACTAGCACTTAAATCCATATTAGATGTTAAAAAATTTCTCTTCGGAAACGCTTTTCCTGCCAATGCCAGTCTTCAGTCTCTACTTCGACCATCATCAGTTATTTTACTTTCCAAATAGCAGAGTCATCTACTACGTTAGATGTCTCGTTTCGTAATCTAATTGTCTCAGCATCGCCAGATTCAATTTCATTATCCTTTTTTTCTCCTTTTGTTAGTGGTCATCTTATATCCTTCTTTGAAGACACTGTCCATTCCGTTTAAATTCTCTTCCAAGTCCTTTCCTGTCTCTGACAGAATTACAGCGTCATGGACAAACCTAAACCCTTTTATTTATTTTTTCTGGACTTTAGTTCCATCTCCATATTATTACTTGGTTTCGTTTCTCTCTTGCTCGGTATACCTACTGAATTACAGCAGTGATCAATCCTGCTTCACTGTCTTAGAACTCTTATAACTGTCGCCTGGTCTCTTGTACAAGCTTGTAAAGGTGTTTCAGGGTATGTTGTGCTGAGAAATAATGATTAAGAAAAAATTCGATTCTTTGTGCCATGTTAATTAACATTGAATTTAGCCAGTCTGGTTTTTGTGCGTGCAAATTTGAAGCCTGCGAGAGACAGTGTCGCCAGGAGTGTTCTTCGTTTGCTTTCCGCAAACCGAACTCATACCTTAAAGTTATCACTTCCGAAAAAGTCACATTTTAACAGGTAATGAGCATTTCAACTAGTGGTAAATCCTGGACTTACAGACAACAGTACATTACTGCATTTTAGCACGTGCAGGTGCTTCGGTTTGCGCAGGCAACGACCTGATTGGCTGACGTTAAGGATAATTTAATCGGAAACGGTGCAACGAATCGATTTATTTAAACAATTATTTCTCAGCACAACCTACCCTGCAACACCCTGAAAATATTTACACACTGTTTTTGACCTCCTTGCATAACCCATATTTTCCTATGTTTTACCCCTGCTACCTTCAGAATTTCAAATTGTATATTATAATCAGCATTGTCAAAAGCTTTACTCAAATCTACAAAAATCTATAAATGTAGGTTATCTTCGTAGATGGTTAAGGTAAATCTAACTCGTAGGTGCAGTATTGTCTTGTATGTCTCTACTTTCCTCCAGAATCCGAATTGATCTTCCCCAAGGTCGGTTTCTACCAGCTTTTCCATTATTCTCTAAATAATTTGTGTGAGTATCTAACAACAAAGACCTTTTAATTTGACATCGCGGTAATATTCACACCTGTCAGTACCTGCTTTCTTCAGAATTGTATTTCGCCTGTTTCATATATGTTAATATAAAACCGTAACAACTTCTGTTGAATTTACCATTTTTGTTCAGATTGCGGCCCAGTAATCGTTAGATTGTGCAACTAAGCCATAACTTGAAGAGATTCCTTAATCAGTGGTTTCTACAATCTCTTATTGAAGTCGTGGACTCAAGCTTTGGAGTCTCATAGCTACTTATGTATAAGACTGCATTCATAGCTCTTGCTGTAACACCTCAGACATGACGCTGGTATTCCTTTGCCGACAAATATCATCTCATAATTGCGATTAGTCGTTCCCTGTGCTTTTTTTTAAAAAGTTAAAATATCTCAGTCGTGTAGTGTGTGATCAAAATTTGCATTTGGTTCTCAATACAGAGCTGTCGGAATTGAATCTGTTGTGAACCTAACTGTGACGGTGTTCGCATTCCATTAAGAAAATTTCTTTTTCTCTTTCATGACAATACGTGGATCAAATGAGTCCCTTTGTGGTTCCTCATTCGCGACCTGAATATCCGCAACTTTGTCTTCTCCAGCGCTGAAATTTTTTCACGCCCGGGCCCAAAGAGGACGATATTCATTAGGAGCATGTTGATGGTAAAGACGCTGTTAAGTAGGATGCTGATGATCTGCTTTCTCAAACGTGACTGCTTTTGCTTGAAGAACTTACGTTATTGCTGCATTTGCTACTTCTTTGGAATAGCTGAAACTTCAGAATCGACTTAATTTCTAGGTGAAACTCCATGTATATGTTACAGTCAAATCCCGTTTTTAGTTAGAACGCGATCTTACAAGCTAAAACTAGTTTTTACTGAGCCACTTCGTCAAAACGCTTTTTGCCTAGTTAAAACTAGTTTTAACTGACTTTCGCTTTTTAGCAGCAGTTAATTTTGGTTGTCACTAAGGCTATCAGTATCAACTAGTTTCAACTAGTAAGAACGCGTTCTAACTAAACCAGAAAGAATTAGTTTTCACTAAATTTATTTAGGGGCAAATGTTAAAATTAAGAGCAACTACGTGTTGACTGAAATAAAAAACAGCATTTTTGTATTGTGCAACGCAATGCAATGCAAATATTTATTGGAATATTGACCATACATCCAAACACATTCCAGATAATGAAAGCTAGCAGGCGCTGACACGAAAATGGCGAGTGTTGCTGTAAACTGGATGACAACGGGAAAAACGTAAGAAGAGAATCGCGTGTGTATTGTGAAGGGTGCGATGCTGGATTGTGTGCAATACCATGCTATACCAAACAAAGATTCATTTCTAATAAATTTTCTTCAAGAAACTGTATTTCCTTTAGATCTACCACTAAAACCCTTCCTCATTATATAAAAATTAATAATAAATAATTTTTAATCCCGCAACAGCGTTACTACTGTGAAAACCATTGAATTGTTAGGTATTCAGTTCTTAGATAGTCACCTCCCCCCACAATAATCGCACATTAACTTGTCAAATACGCACCGCTACAATAAGCGCTAGAGGCAAGGAAAGAATTACACCCGTGGGATCAATTCTAGGAGCCAAAACTCCCCTCCTGAGCAGCGCTGTAGCGGCCGACAGTAGCCCGCCAATGGGCGTTTTTCGCCACAACAAACAACACGCTCGAGGGGTTAGGCACGGGCAAATCAGATTGTACGTATTTATCATGGCAGACCTAAATTAAGAAAGGCGATGGAAAGAAGAATTTGTGAGAACAATGTTACAGATTGAAGAACATGACAAAAGAGAAAACCTCTAGAATGTTACGACAAAAGAATCTTGTGATAAATTAGTGAATGAAATTGAAGAAGCTTGATCAGCTGAGAAAATTGGGCATATCATTCTGGTATCAAACACCTTACAAAGCTATGCTTGGCACAGAAACACGAGTAGGGCTTATGACTTCGAGTTTGCCTCTAGATTTTATTAGGGAGATACAATATGAAGATGATCTTAAAGAGGCTTTAAATAAAATTAATGTGGTAGACGCAGTAAATGAGACACCTAATGGACCGGAAGTATGACAAGACTCAGAGGAGATAGCGGTAATGGCTAGTACCAATGGACAGATTACAGCTGCAGCCAGACAAGAAGATGCAGAAGTTTTACCCAGTACAACTATACAGTCTCCAACAACAGCAGCAGCCAGTCAAGACGATGCAGAAGCCGTAGCTAGTACGAGTGCAGAGTCTCAAATTTCTCCAGCTTGTCACGTAGATCCAGGAACTGAAGGTATTACGAAACGACCACCTCAAATACGAACAGTTAGAGAAAACGCTGATGAAAACATGACAAAACAGGCCAAAAGAATGAAGATTGCTTCAGATTCATGACAGTGACAATATAATTATACCGATTCCTGCTAACGACAAAGCAAAAGCAGATCTCCCCAATATTATTGGAGTTGTTCTTCAGAACGATGAACAGGAATTGCACAAGATTGGAACGAAATATGGGATACTCGACAAACTGTGTTGCAGGTATGTATTTCTGAATTGATTTCAATAATTAAGGACAAATGTCATACATATTCATTACTTCATTGATTTAATGCTCAGAAAATGTTGCTAACTATTCAAGGAATTAATTAATCTTTTAAGTTTTGATACTTACATTGTAATATATTTTATAAATGTATTAAGTACCTTATTGCCTTTTAGACAAGCTAATTAAAGGTTCCCTTCCTGATCCGAATTCGACGTGTCCAAAGAGAAATTGTTGCTGCTGGAGGACGTGCCAGAGACAAAGGATAATTAAGAACTGCTGCCAAGATGTCAGCTTTAGAACCAGGTGAAGGATTTGTTATCTTTGTGTGTATGAAGGCATGTATTTCAAAAATGTAATTTTAGAGAAAAAAAGGAAACCTATGTAACTCAAAATGTCACGAGAGCTTGCCTTGCAATAACAAGTAATCAAAATTTAATTGTTAAATTATTGCAACGTTTCTCTTTTATGGAGACTATACCAACATTTGTCAAATGTATGAGTAATTAATATACTTTTACTGTATGATTATTTTGTTTCCACTTCCGTAACTAATACTGTTAATGTGGCTCTGTAAATTTCCTTAAAATGTTTCTTCAGTGTATGGTTATTTTTGTGTCGCTGTAGTTAATATTAGTGGCTTCGATCTATGATCAATGTTCTGAATAAGTATTGAATTACACAATACAAAAATGCTACTTTTTATTTCAATCAACATGTAGTTGCTCTTAATTTTAAAATTTGCCCCTAAATAAATTTAGTGGAAACTAGTTCTGTCTAGTTTAGTTAGAACACGTTCTTGCTAGTTGAAACTAGTTGATACTGATAGCCTGAGTTACAACTACAATTTACTGCTGGTCAAAAGCGAAATTCAGTTAAAACTATTTTTAACTCTGCAAAACGCGCTTTGATGAAGTGGCTCAGTATAAACTAGTTTTAACTAGTAAGAACTAACAAAAAACGGGGTTTCTCTCATTGTCGGTGATGTGTATTTGGAAAAGCATTCGACTTATGGTGGCAAGTGTAAAAGATATGTAGCAAAAGTGATACTAAAATTAGCTTGAAATTTCTGCAGCTGCAATTTCAGGAGATTTCGTGTAGAGCTGAGTTCGGGTTCTTCAGATTCATATTGATGTTACTAAAATTGAATCCCTTAAGCTTCAGAAGAGTATATGCTGTACTGGTTGCAGCTTGGCAAATTGGAAGTTCCATAAAGATGACCCTTATGGCAATGGTCTCTTAATTTACGTGATTCGCTACATTATTATAGTTTTAATGTTTAAGGATAGAGACTGAGAGAGAGAGAAGCAATCGTTAAGACTCGCTTTGGGTAGACCGACGGTCCGGTTTCCCATTCACCCACGTAGACAGCCATTTTCCATTGGTTCCCTATATCCCTCATAGCCATTGCCTTTGTCGAAAAAGACGTTCGACTTTCTTTTGTAACCATACCCAATACAAGCTGATGCTCTATCTGTAATAACTTCGTCCTTGACAGGATCTTAAACTCTTTATGTTTCTCCCCTCTTTTTTCAGGCCTATGTGATGTGAGTGGAAGCTTCTCAGGTCACTTGTACCAACCTAGTTTTGAATTAACAGTTCTCCATGGCACTAATACAGTCTCTGGGTACATCATTCTTTATAGTCCGTGGTGTGGCTGTTGATGTGATGCTTCAGTTCCACATTCAACCCTGATACCTGGGAAAAACGATGACCTTCTACACTTTCTTCATACTTCGAGTTCAAACTGAAACAACTCTTCCAATAGACTGTCAAAACTTCTGTAGACTTACAGCAGGGTTCCAGTGGAAATCAGATGATTGCTCCCTGTCATGGCATTGCTAGAACTGTTTTAACACACAGTGGTACACGAAAGAGAAGATCATCAAAGCCAACTGTTCATTGCTGCCACCCATCTTCATCCTACACATGGTACTTCCAGTCACTACCATCATTGTTTTCAGTCTGCACTCCGATCTAAATGAAGTGATTCCCAAGGAAAGATTTCAAAGAAATATCGATTCAAAATTTGAAGTCTGACAGCAAAATTTGAAGTCTGACAATAGAGGCTATTGCGTGGACACTTACTGTAGTAAACGAGTTACTCTAAAAGGGCTGCTTGTTGCTGATGCAGGAGGCGACGTGGGTGGCGATGCGCGGCGGAGGGTGGTGGTGGCGGTGCTGGCGACGCATTTGTGCGGCAGCTGCCTGCTGGCCGCCTACTCCGGCAGGCTGACGGCGCTGAGGGCTGTGCGGCGGGTCAACCCACCTTTCAGGGGCCTGCAGGGGCTGCTGGACAGCCCGCAGTACACGATGGGGCTCATCCGCGGATCGCGTCTAGACGCGCTGTTCTCGGTAGGCCCTAACGAACGGAAAATGTACACAAGTACAAATACATCTATGTGCTGTTGTTCACGAATAGTTATGAGACATCTGGAGCAAATTCAATCATATGCCATCCAAACGATCGATTTTCTTCATACTTTAAGATTTTGGAAGTCAGTGCCAGGACATTAGTTTCTTATAGCAGCAACACGTAATTAAAAAAAGTTAAAATCTTACAAGTGCCTTTGAAGAGTAGAATAGTTCTGATCGCTCTGAAGTACAAAAGATATTTAAATTACCTGGTTCTTGAGTGCAGCCTAAGAGGCTTGTAAACATAAAGTCTTTAGTTCTAAACTCTCTAGAGGCAACTCTTCTTTGTTCCTGTTTCTAGTTCTGTGCTTCTTATCAGACAGAAATGTTGAATGAAAAATGCTGCATTTATTTTTAACGAAAATAACATCTTTTTATTTTTATTTACTAGTTGAACGTTAATAAATTAAAATTTGATGTTGATGTCTGAAGTGTCTTATAGTTAAATTAGAAAAACTGTCTGCTAACTTTTCTCCGCTTGCTGTGCTGGCCTGTGCTGTTTGCCTGCTTGGCTGTTTGGTGCTCGTAGACTAGTATGACGCAGTATTCTTATCTCCCTTAGTGAAGGCTGTGGTAGAATGTGCGTGATAATATTTCGTGTGAGTACGACTCTGATTTTCAATTATTGATAAAACTTTAGTGCGCACAATTGATAACAAGACACACACGCAAAACCAACGCACTCAGTAAGAAGGGCGATAACCGCTATTATTTTTTCAGGTTTACACCTATATTCCTACGGGGTTATCAAGAGAGGAAATGCTAGTTCATATGGCATTATCTGCTGGGGTAACAAGGTATAATTATGAATTTAGGCTTGGGAGACGAGGGTAACTATCTGAAAACGTAAAATATGTTTTCCTTGGGTGACTGAAATTTTATTACAAATTGAGATGCTTTAATTGAACATAACCTGGAATGACTGACTCATACTGTTATAGGTGCTGACAAGTATTGAAATAGATAGTTGGTATCGTATTGTCAATCTATCAGTGGTCACCCTATAGGAAGGCCGAAGGGAATTCATTATCACACACAAGATAACAACCCTTCCATGCTTCGGCACGGTGAGGTACACCGCGAAGCACTACGTGAAATGCCGATACTACGAAAATTAATGCAAAAATCCGACCGCACAAAGGTGGGAAGCTATCCACAGAGATGCCTGAGCACATAATTTTCAAGTGCGAGCCAAAGAGGGAAAGTTCAAATGGTTCAAATGGCTCTGAGCACTATGGGACTCCACTTCTGAAGTCATCAGTCCCTTAGAACTTAGAACTACTTAAACCTAACTAAGCTAAGGACATCACACACATCCATGCCCGAGGCAGGATTCGACCCTGGGACCGTAGCAGTGGCGCGGTTTCAGACTGAAGAGCCTAGAACCGCTCGGCCACATCGGCCGGCCATTGAATTTCACTGCGACGCTGGGTTGACTTGGATTGACAACGGCCGGCTGTTCGGTGGCACATCATATACAATTAGTGTCAATTGCTCTTACAATGTACATATCGTACGATAATGCTCAGCCTTTGCCTCGGGTTCGGTTCTTACTGCTGTCGCCGGCCAGTGGTGCCGAGCGGTTCTAGGCGCTTCAGTCTGGAACCGCGCGACCGCTACGGTCACAGGTTCGAATACTGCCTCGAGCATGGCTGTGTGTGATCTCCTTAGGTTAGTTAGGTTAAAGTAGTTCTAGGGGTCTGATGACGTCAGACGTTAAGTCCCATAGTGCTCAAAGCCATTTGAACCATTTACTGCTGTCCATGTGTAATGTTGGTATCGCTCTCTTGTTCGGTTTTGGGAAACAAACCAAGAACTCGTTTTGGTGACACAGTCTCAGGTGGTCCGTTAGAATTTGCACGCACAATGGCTTCATTAGCTAACTTCAGTGCTAACTCATTCCGAAACGGCGCAGCTTGTCGAATTTTTTTCTTAACAGTTATTTCTTAGCACAACTTACCCTGGAACAGCCTTAAAAGCATTTCACACTGTTTCGGAGCACCCTGTATGCATCAGTGACACTGTTCATTCTCTACAAATAAAAATTATTTCAATTTCTGCTCATTCTTTCATAGTTTTGTTTGAAATTTCAATTCGTTAGAAATACTGTGTCTTGAAGAGATTGGTAACTGAAAATATTACGATTTTTATTAATTTCTTTTTGGTTCAGTATTTCTTAGGTAACGTTTTCGTTCGTTATTAAATATTACTCCCAAAAAGAACTATAATATTCAAAAGTAACTTTATCGAGTTTTTTTAAGAATATTGTAGTACTGCTGCAAGAAACTGATGTATCGGCACTGACTTTCAAATCGGAGGAAGTCGAAGAGTATCAGCCTCTCCCTTGTTAGTACCATGTGTCAATTAACGTAGGAGGTGAGGGGGAGGAAGACAGCTGTGGTATATCTGATTTTAGGTTGGGTGTGAGAAAATGGTGGACATGACCATTGCTCGGCTGTGTATGGAGAAACTTAAACCAGACTTGGTATATGTGTAACTTATTACTTTAAAAATTATACCGTCATGTTAAGACAGCCCTGCCACCTTAGACACGGGTTGGAGGTGTGAAGGGGTGACTAAAAAAACCCTGAAACTAATTTTATTAAAGTCTAATCAATAGTTAGCTTTACTGTGCTGCTGATGACATTAATGAGTGGGTTGAAGAGGTCGTTTCAAGCGTTTTTTATTTCCAAGAGTCAGTTATATTTAATTTAACAGAACATTAATATTTACGCTCTGAAACATCAAGAACTTCTTTACAACAGCTATTTTACAGTAATATTCTATCAGTGTTACTGTCTTTCCCATCACTGCTATAGCATTGCACTGGAATTTTAGGAAGGTTAGAATATGCGACATTGAATTTCTCCGCATTCACACGTGGGATTAAGATGTTCTGTACCTCAATTAGTTATATTCTCTTTGCATATATTTAATTCAGTTCTCAGTTAATTGCAGTCTTCACATTTGTCGCACATGCTCTTCGTACGAAACTGACATATTCACGAAGTAGATATTTTTTCGTGTGACCATGGTGTTTCGAATTTTCAGAGGGAATCTTGAACGTGAAGCGCTTTCAGTGATGACGCGTAGGTACGTTAGTAACTGTGTTTTCTTTAGTGATAATAGACTTAAGGTGTTGCATGAGCTCCCAGCCAGATTCTTTATTCTGCAGCTGAAAATGCAGTCTCTTGTGTGTTGGAAGGATCGAGAGTCAGCTGGCTGGCTGGTGTGGGCTCTTGTGTGTTTGAAGGATCGAGAGTCAGCTGGTCGGCCGGTGTGGCCGACCGGTTCTAAGCGCTTCAGTCTGGAACCATGCGACCGTTACGGTCGCAGCTTCGAATCCTGCCTCGGGCATAGATGTGTGATGTCCTTAGGTTATTTAGGTTAAAGTAGTTGTAAGTTCTAGGGGACTGATGTTGCCAGACGTTAAGTCCCATAGTGCTCAGAGCCGTTCGAACGATATGAGTTTGAGAGTCAGCTAATTGTTTTCGTTGTTGTTTTGCTACTATCTCCAGTTCGCTCTAGACCTTCAAATTTCTCGAAAAGTGCCACCAGAGCAAAAACATCAGGGCACAGAAGGAATTTCTCTTCTGAGGATGAGTTTTTTCGTTAAATAATATTGGAGGGAGTATGCTTGCTTGAGGTAAACTTTGCACGGATCCCTCCGATGTGGACGTTCGTTGGTGACTGTTGGGTTGACAATGCCACGTTTATAGTTTGAGTGCGCATGCGTTTGGCAGTATACTGTGAGTCGAATGAGCCAGTGGATAAATCGTGACTGGAGTTAGGAAAATCGAGAGTAGAACAAAGTTTTGCTGAATATTAATAGATAAGAGCGGAAAATGATATGTCGGAAAGTATATTACTAACGAATTCAGAGGATAAGATAGTAGTTATTACCAACCAAAGAACTTGCATCTGGGCTTAAGTGGCTGAAGTGTTGAAGGTTAAAACTAGCGTGTTCATTATGAGAAATACTAACAGTATTATACGAGGTTTCATTTGATAGTTAATAATTGCCATGGGAAAATTTTCCGAGGATGACACTAACCAGACGAATAGTACTTTAAAGCAATGACGAATGTGAGCACGAATGGAAACTTACTAGGGTTGAAATTTATGTCTAATAAACGAAACCTGTAATTACAAATGTTCCCTATTCAATACTGAATACAAACGAGATACATCATTTTATTGATTAACATGAAGAATATATCCAGAATGAGATGTTCACTCTGCAACGGAGTGTGCGCGGATATGAAACTTCCTGGCAGATTAAACTGCCCGCGAAAGACAAAGGTCGCGATTTCGAATCTCGGTCCGGCACACAGTTTTTATCTGCCAGGAAGTTTCATGAAGAATATAGAAAACTGTCATAAGAGATCGAAACATGGACATAACCACAGCTCTTAATCTTTCCTCGTACATCTACGTCTGAGTTGTATCCCCCCCCCCCCCTCCACCCCACACTTCTTAACTACACTCCTGGAAATTGAAATAAGAACACCGTGAATTCATTGTCCCGGGAAGGGGAAACTTTATTGACACACTCCTGGCGTCAGATACATCACATGATCACACTGACAGAACCACAGGCACATAGACACAGGCAACAGAGCATGCACAATGTCGGCACTAGTACAGTGTATATCCACCTTTCGCAGCAATGCAGGCTGCTATTCTCCCATGGAGACGATCGTAGAGATGCTGGATGTAGTCCTGTGGAACGGCTTGCCATGCCATTTCCACTTGGCGCCTCAGTTGGACCAGCGTTCGTGCTGGACGTGCAGACCGCGTGAGACGACGCTTCATCCAGTCCCAAACATGCTCAATGGGGGACAGATCCGGAGATCTTGCTGGCCAGGGTAGTTGACTTACACCTTCTAGAGCACGTTGGGTGGCACGGGATACATGCGGACGTGCATTGTCCTGTTGGAACAGCAAGTTCCCTTGCCGGTCTAGGAATGGTAGAACGATGGGTTCGATGACGGTTTGGATGTACCGTGCACTATTCAGTGTCCCCTCGACGATCACCAGAGGTGTACGGCCAGTGTAGGAGATCGCTCCCCACACCATGATGCCGGGTGTTGGCCCTGTGTGCCTCGGTCGTATGCAGTCCTGATTGTGGCGCTCACCTGCACGGCGCCAAACACGCATACGACCATCATTGGCACCAAGGCAGAAGCGACTCTCATCGCTGAAGACGACACGTCTCCATTCGTCCCTTCATTCACGCCTGTCGCGACACCACTGGAGGCGGGCTGCACGATGTTGGGGCGTGAGGGGAAGACGGCCTAACGGTGTGCGGGACCGTAGCCCAGCTTCATGGAGACGGTTGCGAATGGTCCTCGCCGATACCCCAGCAGCAACAGTGTCCCTAATTTGCTGGGAAGTCGCGGTGCGGCCCCCTACGCGCACTGCGTAGGATCCTACGGTCTTGGCGTGCATCCGTGCGTCGCTGCGGTCCGGTCCCAGGTCGACGGGCACGTGCACCTTCGGCCGACCACTGGTAACAACATCGATGTACTGTGGAGACCTCACGCCCCACGTGTTGAGCAATTCAGCCGTACGTCCACCCGGCCTCCCGCATGCCCACTATATGCCCTCGCTCAAAGTCCGTCAACTGCACATACGGTTCACGTCGACGCTGTCGCGGCATGCTACCAGTGTTAAAGACTGCGATGCAGCTCCGTATGCCACGGCAAACTGGCTGACACTAACGGCGGCGGTGCACAAATGCTGCGCAGCTAGCGCCATTCGACGGCCAACACCGCGGTTCCTGGTGTGTCCGCTGTGCCGTGCGTGTGATCATTGCTTGTACAGCCCTCTCGCAGTGTCCGGAGCAAGTATGGTGGGTCTGACACACCGGTGTCAATGTGTTCTTTTTTCCATTTCCAGGAGTGTAAATGGTTTCATATTGCTTTTAATCGCATTTGCTACCTCTTTAATAAGTCAAAGTACTCTGAGGGGGGAGGGGGGGACTGAGATATTACAAAGTCAACACACAATGCTCTATTACTTAGTGAGAGTGGTATTGTTTTGGTAGGAGCACCATTGCTTGTTAATCTCAAAAGTATGGTGAGTGGGATACAGTGTTATAGTGTCCCGTGTGCTGCTTATCCCAGATATATTGCATAAGGTCAAGCATTTTTCCTGCGGGCTATTTACCCCTCCTGAAACTGGTTTCTTTAACACTTTGACAGCTGAAGGCGCGCCACCGCCATGGCGCACTGAGGCGTCGCGGCTTGCATTGTAATCAGTCTACCTGTGCTGCGTGCCTGTCTCTCAGAGCCGCCACCGGGACCATATCAGCCCACGCCTCTCAACCCGCCCTGTGCTGAATATTTCTCGGCTGAATACGACTCGCGCAGATCCAGCGTGAATTTTTGGCGACTTTGAGCTGTAATATCTCGGGCAATAGTTTTTTTAAAGAAATGCAATTTGGCTATCTTGTACAATTTTGTGTTCTCTTAAGAATATTAATTAAAAGGATTTTATGAGCCATATTGAGCCAGAAAATTGTAGGTAAAACGGCCAAAGAAATAGGCTCTCAAAAAAATTTCGAAGTTTGACTTCTTGTATCTCCTGAACTAATGCTACGACGAACGCGAAAATTGGCATGTAGTAACCTAATAGCACAAGGTTCGTAAATATAAAGTGTCATGTCCATAGCACTTTTCAATACTGAATGAATTAAGCACAAAATTGAAGATTTTGTAAAAACATGAACAATGCGGTATTTTCGTTTCGGTTTTGCTAAAAAATATGCTCCATAAAACATTTCAATCTGTACAACTGCAATGAAAGTTGGGCCCGAAAATGAAGCCCAAAAACAATGTAATCTTCGGTTTAGCATATCTAGTAGTGTGAACGCATGATGAAGACGAAATTTAGAGTGCAATACATTGACTGCACAACGATAAGGAATAAAATTTTTTATTCCTCTACTATTTTCCAATAATCTACAAATTAGTCGAAAAGATGTTGATTTTTATGAAAAGGTGCAAACAGGGTGAATTCAATACTTCTTTCTATTAATGGTTCAACGCCTGTCTCATTGAAACAACTAATTTTAAGCCCAACACTCTCTCCAGAACAATGAGTTGGCATGTTGTTTCTCGTTGATCAAAGGCGTTTACATCAGGACTGGAATACATGTTTGTACAAGTAGAGCGAGTGTGATCCACATTTGTACTACTAAGGATAAAAGAATATAACTGTCCATGTGACGTGTTAATAATTTAAATGTGTCGTACGCAAATTAATGTATGGGTTTTGTTATACTGGCGCAATGTACTCGGAGTAATCACATTTGCCACAGTAAAGATATTGCGCCATCTCAGTCACCAAGTCCGTTCATTTGCCAGTAACCTGCTACATATGAAGTAGTCAGGCTTCGTTTGAATAATTTTACACCTTTTGCATCTATTTCCCATCCTTCTTTCGATTCCGGTTTTACAGAGAGTACTCTACTGCATTGGCTCCTTACTTAGCTTGCATTTATTGCGTAAAGTCCAGAGCAACTGAAAAAAAGCGCAGGTGACGCCTGTATATAAGAAGGGTAGAAGGACGGATCCTCAAAATTATAGCCCAATTTCCTTAACATCGGTTTGTTGCAGGATTCTCTAACATATTCCTTTCGAATATAATGAATTTCCTTGAGACAGAGAAGCTGCGGTCCATGCATCGGCACGGCTTTGGAAAGCATCGCACGTGCGAAACGCAACTCGCCCTTTTTTCACATGACATCGTGGGAACCATGGCTGAAGGGTATCAGATACATGCCATATTCCTAGACTTTCGGAAAGCGTTTGACTCGGTTCCCCACTGCAGACTCCTAGCTAAGGTACGGGCATATGGGATTGGTTCCCAAATACGTGAGTGGCTCGAAGACTCCTTAAGTAATAGAACCTAGTACGTTGTCCTCGATCGTGAGTGTTCATTGGAGGTTAGGGTATCATCTGGAGTGCCCCAGGGAAGTGTGGTAGGTGCACGGTTGTTTTCTATCTACATAAATGATCTTTTGGATAGGGTGGATAGAAATGTGTGGCTGTTTGCTGATGATGATGTAGTGTACGGGAAGGTGTCGTCGTTGAGTGACTGTAGGAGGATACAAGATGACTTGGACAGGATTTTTGATTGGTGGAAAGAATGACAGCTAACTATACATAATGTGATTGGTGTAAAGAATGGCAGCTAACTCTAAATATAGATAAATGTAAATTAATGCAGATGAATAGGAAAAAGAATCCCGTAATGTTTGAATACTCCATTAGTAGTGTAGCGCTTGACACAGTCAAGTCGATTAAATATTATGGCATAAAATTACAGAGCGATATGAATTGGGACAAGCATGTAATGGCAGTTGTGGGGAAGGCGGATAGTCGTCTTCGGTTCATGGGTAGAATTTTGGGAAGATGTAGTTAATCTGTAAAGAAGACCGCTTATAAAACACTAATACGACCTGTTCTTGAGTACTGCTCGAGCGTTTGGGATCCCCATCAGGTCGGATTGAGGGAGGACATTGAAGCAATTCAGAGGCGGGCTGCTAGATTTGTTACTGCTAGATTTGATCATCACGCGAGTATTACGGAAATGCTTCAGGAACTCGGGTGGGAGTCTCTAGAGGAAATTTAGAGAGCCAGCATTTGAGGCTGACTGTAGTATAATTTTACTGCCGCCAACTTGCATTTCGCTGAAAAACCACCAAGATAAGAGAGATTAGGGCTCGTACGGAGGCATATAGGCAGTCATTTTTCCCTCGTTCTGTTTTGGTGTGGAGCAGGGAGAGAAGATGCTAGTTGTACCCTCCGCCACGCACCGTATGGTGGATTGCGGAGTGTGTATGTATTTGTAGATGTAGGTCCGGGCTTTGGACCAGCCCTGGCGAAGTTAAAAATAAATGTATATATTTTTTACATTTTTGCCTTTTTCTTAGTAATTCATTCATAAGCGTCAATAAATTTTCACAGATTTAGTTCCCAATGATTAGTAATGCTTCTTTGTATGATAAATTTCAAAGCAGGGTGCAACACATAATGGAACGTTCCAAGTTTGGCATTGGTATCTAGTTTCGCGGCGCATTTTCTGTTTCATCCAAACCACGCATCTGCGCATTAGCGTACTTTTCTGCCACTTTTCACTCAAGATAACAGCCGGAAAATGTCTCCCTGTGAATCGCAGAGGATTCTCGTCATCGTAGCGCCTTCTCCTAACAGCTTTTCTCCGTTCTGTAGCATATTTTTCGGTGATCTCTTTTACGAAAGAAAGATGAAATTCTGCGAGCACCATTATTCGCCCTGTCACCGACCCGTGGAGAGCATGAGCATTTAGAATGCATACATGCAGCATGTGAAAAAAATGTTTCTTATACCATTTCACAGTCTTACGCACTGATCCCGCTGAGCTTAGTAACATGTCACAACGGTCAGCTGCACCCATATTCGAATTGAAATCTACAATACATTGCGGTTTCTTTATTTTTTTGGACAGTATTTCTGTCAGTCTTCTCTGTTTCGACCATATGCGTTGTGTGACTTATGGTGCACCTCTCTCTTATCGCAACACCCCATAGCAAGGACCTTGTCTGTGGACCTAAACTCAGTTTCTACTCGTTTTAATGTCTTCTGCAGTTTTGGTGTGTTGCGCTTGTTCTACATCTACAGTTACATCCACGGGATTACTCTGCTATTCACAATAAAGTGCCTGACAGAGGGTTCAATGAACCACCTTCACGCTGTGTCTGTACCGTTCCACTCTCGAACGGCACGCGGGAAAAACGAGCACTTAATTTTTTCGGTGCGAGCCTTGATTTCTCTTATTTTATCGTGATGATCATTTCTCATTATGTAGGTGCGTGCCAACAGAATGTTTTTGCATTCGGAGGAGAAAACTGGTGATTGAAATTTCATAAGAAGATCCCGTCGCAGCGAAAAATGCCTTTGCTTTTAAGGATTGCCACTCCAATTCACGTATCATGACTGTGACACAATCTCCACTATTTCGCGATAATACAAAACGAGCTGCCCTTCTTTGTACTTTTTCGGTGTCATCCGTCAGTCCAACCTGATGCGGATCCCACACCGCACAGCAGTACTCCAGAATAGGGCGGACAAAGCGTAGTGTAAGCAGTCTCTTTGATAGACCTGTTGCACCATCTAAGTGTTCTGCCAATGAATCGCAGTCTTTGGTTTGATCTTCCCACGATATTATCTATGTGATCATTCCATTTAGGTTATTTATAATTATAATCCAGAAGTATTTAGTTGAATTTACAGCCCTCAGATTTGTGTGACTTACCACGTAATCGAAATTTAGACGATTTCTTTCTCACGAACGGTGCCACATGGAGCTGTTCCATGGTTGTGAAGCCTGAGGAACAGGTCTGGGCTGGAGTACCGATTATCGACATATAGAATACGACCCTGTTCCAAATGTGGTCCCATAAGGGTTGCAACTACGTCGCTACATTTTCCCAAATTGTTGAACCCAAATTCTGTTGTTGCGCCTGTATATACAATAAAATCTAAAATATACCCACTCTGACAGTCACACAGTACAAACACAGTACAAATGTCTTTATTCCGAATCTACTTCGCTTGGTTGGAATAAAGACATTCATCAATACAAAGCGCGTGGTGTGGGCGAAATGAATTACGAAACGTCCTACGAAATTTGTGAACAATGGTTCTAATTTTAAATAGACTATCGCTTCCAGTACTCGCAGAGTTATCACTGAAAAGTAACATTTTCAGAAGTAGACAAAACCGGTCTAGGGACATAATTTCGCTGAAAACTGGTGTGTTCAAAAGTGTATTTCTGGAGCAATAATCACTTAATTTTAACTTCTTAACTTGTGCCATTAGAAGGCAATCACCAACAAAACAATACATTTCCTCAAATCCATTGTCTTTCCACTTTGACAGTCGAGAATTCACAGATTCTGTAGTCTTTTCCTCGGTGTAAACGTAAAAACGATTTGTTTCGTCTGCAATAAATTGCACCAGTTCTTCAGACATGAAAGAATTCGTGGGTCACTATCTAATTGAAATTTCTGTCCTGAAATGGTTTAACGGCTGGAAATTGGATTCCTTTCAGTCAAATGTGTCACTTACGCGCGCTCTTTTCTGAACCGTTTCACTGCCACTTTCTGTTTACTCGGATTCAGAGGAGGTGCCGACTGTAATTCTTATTTTCCTCTCTGATGTAAAGGGCTGACGACTACAGCTTCGAGATTGTGTTGAAGACTCATCACTGTTAGCAACGTCAGAAAATTCACACTCACTGTCGCTCTTAGTCAGCATATGCAGGTTTTCTTTATCTGTCCAACCACGGCGACGTGACATTTCTCACGTAGAAAACAAGAAAACTGACGAAAATACAGGAATTTAAGTCGAATTCTGCAAAGAGCGAACACAGCAACAAAGGTATATGCACTCTCGAACTACGCAGTCAGACCGCTGAACAGCTACTACAAGAGCAGGGTGGAAAGACAGCTCGGCGTGTGTACACGTCCGTAGCACCCAGGTAGCTGTGACTCAGCGCGCCTAAACTCGTCCCTAGCGGTTGGAAGGCCGGTAGCGCGGAACTCGTAAACACGCTCTTAGCGCTGTAGGGAAGACCCAAGGCCGCGTGTATACACGTCAGGCGCGCCAGGGATGGTGGTGGTGTGTTGTGGCTTATGGGCGCTCAACATCGAGGTCATCAGCGCCCTGACACACATTAAAAGGAACGAATGTGGACAGACCTAAGAAAACTAAAGCACACACTCAAAGAAAGCAGGAAAAGGTGAGGCACGACGAGTTAACACGTCCGCAGTAGTCAAAGAGTTAAGTTCCAGTTTTCTCACTACTTGTAGATAACCCGCGATTATGTGATCAGAGGTATTTTGTGGGTAACGTAAGTGGCATTGACATATAATTCTAGAGATACTTACCGTCCTTTTCTGGTTTTAATAAACTGATAAGAGTAAGGTCGCCTGACGTGGTCGGATAGGGTAACCCAAGAGGAAGGTTTATAATAACTACCTTCTGAAATTTAAATATTTCCAGAAGATATGTGATGGGAAGTGAGGGTGGGGTACAAGTTGGCGTGACTTGTTGATAACGTGTAGTAGTCTATAATATTGGAGCCTGTTGAATCGGCCGTACCCATGATCGTCTTACCTAACTGTATCGTACTGACAGTTTCATAGACATTTGCGGGGATTTTGTAAGATGCAGCACTACTTTTCCAGTTGCATCCGGACCTCTACCTGTTAACACTCATTTAGTTCAAGCTTCAGCACCTTATTAGCATTACTATCGCGTGGGAATGTAATCGACGAATTGGTGACCGAATTGCTAATTCATTTCGCTATGCCCGTTGTACTTCTAGGTGGAATTCCACAAACACTGTCACAGAACACAAAATCATTCAAAGGGAAACCTCAATTTACCCATTATTGGTACACTACCCTCTATTTGTAGCTGCTGTTCGCCATCTGTTGTCTAAGAAATGCACTACACTGTTCTTTACTACGCTTCTGAAACTCCAGTAGCACGTCAAGCGCGATTAGCGGCAGCTGCTAATCCTGTACAGAACTGACGAGAGTTCCTTCCTATAAACTTGATCAGGCAGTGGGGGCTCCACTAACGGTACTTCGGAACTCGAAGGCACTCAGATTGCGTAATGGGCGGTTTAGGCAAGCAGGAGCAGTTTACCTGGGTTGCTGCCAACGATCAATTTGAAACACTGTACCAACAGATGTGTTATTTGTATAGCGTTTTAAATTACTCCGTTAACCTAATATATACACAAAAATAATGGTAGAAAGAGGAGAAAATGCTAGCAAACGCTAAATTTTACTTTTCAACGAGTTATTCACACACTGTGTTATGTGAGTGACAAAACAAAACTATTTACTGCTATCGGGAAAGAATTTATCACAGTACGGCGATACCGCTCTCCACTTTCTTTCATTTTAACGTACGTGGCACGACGTAGGTCCTTTAGAAAGCCCTATAAACATAACTACCTTGCAAATCAAGATACCATTTAACTAAATTTGTTTTGAGGCTTGTGCCAATGTAATAAAAACTAAAATTAATTGATATGTAAGCGTAATCTAGGAAGAAGCAAACCATTGCCTGTGTCAGTTCACTTATTGATTTCCTCAGCGTCTAGCTGTAACTCAGTAGAAACAAATTACAATTCCACATTCTCTGAACATCTGTAGTGAAATCTGCAAGGAAAATTCCCGTCAGCAGTGCGGTTGCTCCACAAATTGTCTCAGATCTGTCAAATTTTATCGCAATTTCCAAAAAAATAGCCCAGCTCCTAATGAACAGAGAACTGTTTCCAATAATTATCAAAACGCAAGAATCGTATACAGTTACAGAAATCTAAGGATAATTGATCCAAAAAAGTATCAGTCTGTCTGTATCCTATATATTTTGAGTTTGAACACAGCGAAGTGTTGGAGCAAGATCGTGTATATGTTAATGTCAGGTGACTTAGAATAACAGAAGCGCTTCATGTTCTGCATGCTTAATATCATTAGTCTCACAATGGAAGTTAAAAAGGTGTATTGGTGTTCCTAGAACTTCAAAAAATTTAAAATGTATGTGATATCTTATGGGACTTAGCTGTTAAGGTCATCAGTCCCTAAGCTTACACACTACTTAACCTCAATTGTCCTACGGACGAACACGCACACCAATGCCCGATGGACGACTCGAACCTCCGCCGGGACCAGCCGCACAATCACGACTGCAGCGCCTCAGACCGCTTGGCTAATCCCGCGTGGCTCTAGAAGTTCATAAGCTTTTATAGCACACAAATACCTGTTAATCATATAACGTATTTTCATGTGGTATATGTTTCCACAACTATGACTTCGTTGAATACGTATGGATAGTTGCAGTGCGTTACATTTTCCGCCTGATATACACGTGACATCGGGTGGAGTGCAATGAAACGTTTAAAGGCTTTTATTACTCATGTAAGCATCACATGAATTAACGTGTAATGTCTTAGGAGATACTTGATATACTTTAAAATGCCAGTAACATTTAGTCACTATTCGATAAGGTATCAATCTGATGGAGAGACTGCCATACATCTTTAAATGTAGTGATGTGGAGAGTAGTGCACTTCACGGGAAACTAAACGCAAGAGCTTTTGAGTTAAAGCTTGAGTCAAGATATGCCTTACCCGACCGTAAAAATCCCTTAAAACCTTTACAGGCAGACATTCGAGTTAGACATATAATGTTGTTATTTTTGTGATGTTCAGTCCAAAGACTGTTTTGATGCAGCTCCCACGCCAGTCTATCCCGTGCAAGCGTCTTCTACTCTGAATAACCATTCAAAAGTACATTCATTTGAATCTCATTATTACATGCATGCCTAGGTCACCCTTTGCCGTTTTTACCCCCAACACTTAACGTCATTACCAAACCAAATGCTCCTTGGTGACTCATGATATGTCCTTTCAACAGATCCGTACTTTTAGCCAAGTTTTGCCATAAATTTCCCTTCTCCTCGGTTCAATTGCGTACCTTAAGTATATTCTATGTCTCCAGTGTAATACAAGGATTTCTACTGGGCTTTATCTTTTTATCTATGTGATCCTCTGCTGACTTTGCTGTCTCGTCTCTAAAACCTTCCCAATTGTCTTATGTTGTATTCCTTACCCCCGTTTCAGTCAATCGTGCCTAATGTCCCCTCTGATACTCCCAAAAACCTCTGATACGTTTACTTTAAGCAGGCCCTATTTCCTTAATTCCTTGCCTTTTTGCAATTTCTTGATTTAATCTGCTATCTATGGCATATACATTATGGCCAGACACCACATTTTAGCCCTGAAAATGTCTGAGAGTTTAAATTTATGTCGTAGCATCATATTACCATTGTGAAAGCTTCCAGTGTCTCCATATTTCTTCCATTTATATGTCCTTCTTTCGTGATTCACAAGCCACGTGTTAGCAATGATTAAATTGTATTCAGCGCTTATTTCCGGCAAGTAGCTTCCTCCTTCATTTCTTTTCACTTGCTCAATTTCTCCTACCATTTTTCCATCTCTTCGTTTTCCTGCTATCGAATTCCAGTCAGCGATGATAACTAAGTTTTCGTCTCCATTATCTACCTAAGTAATGTCCTTTATCTCATCATACATTCTTCCAATCTCTTCAGCATCTACAGATGTAATTGCAAAGAAGTTTATACTAATGTGTTAGCTGTTGGTTTCATGTCTATCTTGGCTACTATAATTGTATACTGTCCATAGCATCACACCCGCATTCCGATTTCCTTATTCATCATTACGCCTACTGCTGCATTACCCTATCTAATTTCGTGTTGATAACCCTGTACATACCTCAGCAAAAGCCAAACACTTCCTGCCATCGCACTTCACTAAATCGCACTTTACCTACCTTTAAGCTATCCATTTCCCTTTTTCGGTTCTCTAAGCTACCTATTAAGGGATCTAACATTCCACACTCCAAATAGCAGTATACCAGTTTGGTTTCTCCTGACCAGGATATTATCCTATGTAGTCCACTTGTAGAGATGGCAGTGGAGGGTTATTGTAACTCCATAATATTTTGTCAAGAAAATGCCATCATCATTAAGCCATACACTAGAGCACCATGTCCACAATAAACTGTAAATGAATTTGCAATGGTGACGAAACTTTGAAGTCACTCATTTCATGACGTCACGATATTCCTTGTATCCGTCTAAGGGAATATACATATCACAATTTTCCGAAAAAACCTTACGAAACACAAGTATTACGTTACATATTGCGACAGGCAGCATTGTAACATAAACGCACTTTAATTGATATCATCGCCAACTCTGTTTCCTAGGTAGAAATCCAATAAACACTTTTCAGACCCTTTATCTCCAAATGTTTCATGCAGCTAGGCGTGTGGGGGCTCAGTGGTATCGTGGTCCATTCATATATGGCATAATGAAAAGTGAACTTCTTCATGAACTTTTTTGCGAATTACAGAGTTAAAATATAATTGCAGAGAAGTGCAATATCCCATTAAACATGAAGAGAATACAACAATCTCGGTAATATTTTAAAACATTCACTCACATCAGGCTGAAAATCTGTGATAGCCACTGATATTGAAAGCAACAAATGAACGGACTCTAATGAACAATTAAATATTCGGCATTTAGGAATAAAGAATAAAGGAAGTAAATATGAGTAATACCAGACATCAATAATTTACCTTGCAGCAAGTATGAATCATAGAGCTCCATAGACACTAACTGCTTCCAGGCTTTCACTTCGGCAAAAATTTTCCACTCCGTTCAGCGGCGGACAAGATATTTCTCGAACTGCGGAGAGCCTCCATAAAGTCCGTTGGCGGATGCTAATGGAAAAAGTTGTTGGGCAAAGAATGTTTGAAAAAGCTATCGGCTGGACTGCAAATTCCTCATTAATGTGAGTGGAGGGAAGTGGCTAACGGGAATTTTCGTGCCTCAGAGCTTCGCTGCTACTTGCTTAGCCCAGAATATCAGTGTAGTGAAGCGTAACGCAGCGCTGCATTGGAAACGTCAGTATCGATGAATATTAATATACTGAATGTAGGGTAGAGTTCAGTGAACCGCAGGAGAGCTAATCGAGTACGCCGCGACTTGATAGATGAACGTAAGAAATATTTTAGGCGTTTATGTAATGACATCAACGGTCGAGACTTATCAGCTCGTACTGAAAGGCAAAAAGCACTTTACAACTAGTTGATGACAGCCTTTTTTCCGATGTTTATTAAAATACAGGTTAAACATATATTTTGATGAGAGAGGCTGTTAATAAAGTATAATGTCTGTACAACGAGTTAGCAAACACAGGACGCGAAGATGCTGTTGTTCAACATTAAAAGGGACGAAAAGGATATTTTAGAGCTGAATTAGAGCTGCTAGTATTTACATCTGTAGAGATCTCATCACTTATGGCGAAAATTACTTGTCTGGTTGGAAAGTTTAGGACCACTCTTTTCGAGCGATTACTTTTCACAAAAAACCGAACTGAAAGTAGAGGCCCAAAACAATTCTCTAAATATAATGAACATTTGTAACAAATTCACACGATTTGTTTCTTGAATGTACTTGTACGATTTACAGGCACTGTTAGTGCGTTGAAGTATTTCTCGAAACGTTTACGTCTGTGTCTCTGAGAGAACAGGGTAAGTGTGCAAAGTGATGAAAAACTCAAATATCTGCATGTGAAAATCAGACGTACGATAGCTTTGTCTCTCGTTTAGCGAAACTGTAAACGGAAACTCTATAATGACCACTGGTGACGATTTACAGTAAAGCTGTAGTAAACAAACTTATAGTGAGTCCAGACGATCTGCTACTCAATATATAATCCGCATCAGCTTCATCTTCGTGTTCAAAGCCATAATAGCATAAAAACTCTCCCTCTTATCCAGTTAAAAAAAAACTGTTCAAATGTGTGTGAATTCGTAAGGGACCCAACTTCGGAGGTCATCTGTCCCTTACACACTATTTAAACTAACTTATGCTAACAACAATACACACATCCATGCTCGAGGGAGGAGTCAAACCTCCGACGGAAGTGGCTGCGCAATCCGTGACATTGCACCTCAAACAGCGCCTCCTCTCTGCGCGGCCCAGTTCAACTTCCGGTGTGACACTGTCGCAGAAGAAATAGCATGTGGCGAATCCTACTGACACTTGATACTCCATCTCTGGTTGTTAGATGAATTCCAGGTGATGACTCTCAACAGAAGAACGCTATTAAGAATTAGATACACAAGAGAATTCTTTCGATGAAAGTCTCACGTTTTCTTTCCTTAGAAATTAATTTACTTGAGCAGAATATTTTGTACTAGGTGATATGGAAACCATAAGTTTTGACCATTGTGTACGGCTTTGGAGATATGTCAAAAATGTGTCACTGAAACAGTATCATATCGCTCTAATTTTTTATGCTCAATATGCTATAGTCACATGTTTTGAGGATCAGTTGGAAGCCGCTGCCAAATTTCTGCTAGTGTATCTGTATTACACAGTTTTTTCCTTTGATATAAACTTTATGTGTATAAATGTACTAGCTCAGCCCACGACATGTCTCACACAGCTATTGATATAAGGAAAATAAACTTCTTCTTAACGGACATGACGTTACTTCGGCATATAGTGGCGAACCAGCAGAGGAATTTACATAGCTTTTCTAAGGTGAAAGGAAATACTCGACCAAATTGCTTATAGAGCGAAATGCAGTCGTGTTAAATATTCCAGGATTGTTTCCGTCACAGTTAAGTGATGTTACATGTGATACGGAAGTATTTCCAAAGGTCAAAATCACACCATACCCGTCTCAATGGCATCGCTGTACACAGCCTTGGGTACTTCAGACCTACTGAATTCCGCAGGAGACAGACTCCCTACCTCGATCATGTTACTTCCTTCATAAAAGTTTTTCTGTACAATAAAAAAAAATCACGCACATGTTTTACAGGAGTTTGTGGTTAGTGAGATAAAAAATGTGTTCACTTTTTCTGAGGTTTTCTGGCGTGGTTGGTTAATGGTACATTTTTGCGGGTCGGAACGGCTTAATAATTTTTTTTTCCCTTAAAATTTTTTGGCAACTGAGCTGGTCGCTTTCGTATGATTCTGGAGGCAAGGGTCATGTGTGTTCACTCTATGTAGTGATTCGATTACAAATCGAGTGCTGTCTGTCGTCCTATACAGTTTGACACGTGGAAAAGTGGGAAAAACACAACTCGCGTAACAATTTCGTGTGGCACAGTGGCCTCCTGCAAGTCTTTCAATTGGACGTCACTCCGGTGACCTGCATGTTCCTAGCCTATCCTCGTTATCTAGCCTCTTAAAGGCGATCACAGTTTAACGAGGAATCCGAACCGCGTGTCGTTTCTGGTGAATCTCCGCATCACTGATAGGGGAATTCCGTGTTAAAAACAGGTTGGAAAATCTGTGGTCGGATCAGGGTTCGATACCGCGACCGTTCCGTTTCCAGGCACACCCTTTACCGCCAGATCACCGGGTCCGACTGATGTTGGTTAAATGTTTGTGTAGCTGCCGATTCTGCATTCTGGATGAACGTCCAACGGCTATCTACTGAGGGACAATGCCAGAAATCAGTTATGAACACGGTACAGTGCTCAACGCTACTGCGTGAAGCAGACATATATTGAACAATACACTCATCCTTAGTTATATCTCCACGTCCACGGAACTGAGGCAGAAAGAACAGAAGCTCAGAAGTTAATATTTTGGCGAACAGAGAGTTGTTAGAGATAGACAAAACTCTCCGGATGCGGAGGGACAGGCAAGGACACTGGAAGCGTCTTTCTCGCAGGTTTTTCCCTTAAGCGGTTTAGAAATACCCCAGGAAACCTTGTCACGAACACTGCGCCACACCCCCCAGTTACGTAGCAAATTCACAAAGCTACTACCGACCATTATTCAAATATGTTCATAGAAAATTTCTTCTCCTATCCTTGTCCATCTGAGACACATCTCCGGTTGATTATAATGTTAAATGTAACAAACAGAATTCAAAATTAGGTTTCTAAAGAACGCTCAACACTGTACTATGCAGGGAGAGTAACCATAATGAAGCCTCTACGAGAAGGACCATTACACATCTAGCGCGACTACCTGATGTACAGGGCTCGAATAAAACTATGGAAGCGGGAAAAACGCAACACATTACCACGAATAACGTGGTTGAGGAAACCAGCTGACATTCAGAACAGCCTCCAGACGTCTCGGATTGACGATGGAAGTGGATAGCGATCACGCGCCCTTCTGTCCAAAGTAGACAACAAATGATGAATAATATCATGATCTGGTGACTAGTGTGAGCAAGGGAGATGCGTTGATTTATTCTCGTGCTCAGTGAACCTGTTTTGGACTATGCGACTTGGTGAGTAGGGGCCCTGTCGTCTTGGAAACAGCACCACCGTTGGGGAGCGGACGCTGTACAATGCGATGGACTTAGTCAGTCAAAATGATCATATAATCTTGAGCAGTAATGCGACGTTGCATGGTACTCATGGAATACCACAATATGGTTGCGTGAATCATCACCGAATCCACGCCATGTTTTCTTCGTTGCGCTTAGACTGTGCCAGAAGATGAAAATCAGTGGAACATGACTCATGCGACCGTATGACTTTCTTCTATTGCTCCATCGTCTAGGTTTTATGGCTTTCTGTGACGGGCATCTGTGCCACAGATAAGTGGTTTTCGAATACCATCTCGTCCTGAAGTTAGCGGCTTATGAAGCTCCCTTCTTGTTTCACGGATGACATAGTGCGACGTTCAGTTCTGCTATTCCGCTTTTACAGGTGTCCTCCTCTTATTTCTCGTTACAATACTCTTCAATGACTGTCTATCCGTATCGCTGAACACAAAATTTCGTCAGCGTTGCTTTAGCGGATGATGTTTTCCCTCTTTCCCTTCATGCGGTGTCAATCTTCTATACGGTGCCTCTTGAAACACCAAACACTTCGACTCCCTTGGTTACAGAGGCATAGACCACACGAACGCTGGCAAATTGCCCACGTCTGAATGTACTTAGCTCCGACACAACGCACTCACAACCACACAAAAAAATGTTATTACCACGGTTGCCACTTGTAATGTATTGAGGATATTGAAGAGATGCTGTTCGTGTTCGAATAGAACAGCGCAACCTGCAAGCTCGACTAGGATCTGCTTTTATGTTCGAACATTCACTTTGTCTAATCACCTTATGTATTACTACTCATAGTTGCGCCGTTCGTCAACGGTTACGTGCGTGTGCAGTATACATTTCAATGCAGTACAGGTTTGTGAGTGCAGTTGTGCTTGCGTAAAATGCATTATTATGTTCAGGAGAGGAGAGTTATAGTTAAACCTATATTTGTTCTCAACCGTTAGAAGAAGAACATTAAGTGTTTGTAGAATAATTTGTGAATGCTGACATCCGAGAGCAGCGTAGGCGTTTATGTTGAAAACGGTATTCAATAGTTTCATTTTCAAATAGAAAACGAAATAGGCCACCTTTCGTTGGAATTCCACAGAGCACATCAGAAACTGAAAGAATTACTGCCAGTCCCAAAAATCGGTACGCAACAATCACTATTAAATAAACATCTTCTGGTAAAGTTCATCACGAACTAAAATTGAAATCGTACGGTGTTATAGCTGTGCAACTACTGCAGGAGGTAACCACACTGAAACTAACTGACTGCTGAAACTGGTTCTCGAATACATCGTTAGTGGGCAGACAGACTCTACGTCGTATTTAATGTCAGAGGAGACACGGTTTCGTTTGTGCGGCCATGTAAGTTCCTAGAATTCCAGGTAATGAATGGGGAGGAAACATCACGAGGTATTCAAGTGTCCAGTTCACGATGGGAATACTGGAGTTTGGTAATCATGTAGTGTAACGAATATGTTTTTACCGCATTGTCAGTACACAAGTTCACCTCACAGTTTTCGAAGAACTGCGCTCGCAACGTCTTTCGGCGTTCAACAGATTCATTTTTAAATGTAAAACGGAATAGGCCACGTTTCATTTGGATTCCACAGGGCACTGTCGATAATGAAAGAAGAATTACTGCCAACACAACAGGGCATTGTGTCATGCATCAAACGTTCCACTCAATCGCATTCACGTAGCCATCACAAATGAGCGAAATGTCTGCAGTGCGCGATGCCCCAGGGTTGTCTATTTGCGACTTTTTTTCTTTGGGACTACGTAAAGGACAGAGTTTGTGCATCCAATCCGCACTATATTGAAGTATAGGTGAACGTTCAACAAGAAATCAGTGCAAATGACCACAATGTCTTGCGTCAGACCACTTTCATTATGAGCAATCGAGCACAAGAGCCCATCGATGCCTAAGGTGATCATTTTGAACATCTTTTGTAGCTATAATGTCAATAAATGTAAGATTAAATTGCGTATCACTCATAAAATTACATTCCAACGTAATCTACCGGTTCGACGGCTGTCATGAGTTTGATTTTATGTTGTTCACCCTGAACTTCAGCTACAGGTCGTTTAGAAGAGACAGGAAATCTTGCGCTTATGCTATAGACCTTATCGGTGCTTCTGGCAAGATTGTGGGTGCCAGGTATATTAGCAGAACCTGTGAGTACGAAGAATAGCGATGCTGTGAAAAATATTTCGTAATTCAAATTGTCAGAACCGCCTAGAGGACGAGACCCATATTCAATCTGTGCCCTTAGTTACACTCTTACACTGTTGTCTTCTGTAAATCACATACGTGGGATTCGTGTGAATCTAGACAATATAGCACTTGATATGGACTGTCTCTCGCCATAATTATGACGCCCATCATTTGAAACTACCGAGTGAGAGAGGGAGAGAGAGCGTCTTAAGTAATTATGTGACAATGTTTAAAATGATGAATGTACGCGAAGCGAAACCTTGGCTGCACTGTCGCGTTTCATGACCGTGGACTCAGGTTACACCAAGAAACTGATTTTGGTGTCTGTTATTCTGTTATGTGGAGGTACGTACTGTTTTGACAGCACTGAAGCAGATTCGACTTTCTTCTGATACAAAAGTAATCAGGTAGTCTGATTCCCTTAAATACTGAATAGCATGGGACCAGACAAATCCTGGGCCCGTTCCTCGATCTACATCATATGGGACAGGTGATGATACGTGCTGACTATTAGGTACCGTGAATATTTGGAGCACCAAATTGTCAGTATCAGCAACCAAGATGAGGCTCCGTCTTGTCTACTGTGCCTTTAGTCTACTAACAGCAACGCCACTGTTGATATTGGGTCAAATGTCATTAGAGCAATGAGTGAAAGCGAAGGATGTCGAGATCCTGTGTTGACAGCAACATGGACAGCGTGTTCCCATCAGCCACAAGGGTCAAATGAATTGTTTTTTTTTTCACATCCTTATTCAGGACTTTCCTCTGATACAAAGACTCCTAATGAAGCTAGAAGACTCTGCCACACGATACTATGACTGCAATGCATAGCCGGCTGGAGTGGCCAAGCGGTTCTAGGCGCTACAGTCTGGAACGGAGCAACCGCTACGGTCGCAGGTTCGAATCATGCCTCGGGCATAGATGTGTGCGATGTCCTTAGGTTAGTTAGGTTTAATTAGTTCTAAGTTCTAGGCGACTGATGACCTCAGAAAGTAAGTCCCATAGTGCTCAGAGCCATTTTTTGCAATGCATAAACATTGGCAGGTTATGAACAAGTAAATTGCATTATGTTTGCCAACTGGAAAAGATTGAGAAGTTTTGGGCCTCAGTGTGATTCTAAGAACTAGTTGTATTTCATTACAATCCTATAATACAACTTCCAGATAATTAATTGGTACGCTTCTTTTGTTATTTTTATTTATCGTATTATTGTTATTACTTTTATCATAAAATAACTTTTTTATCAGTTACATAAATACTATTTGATTTATTTGTTATCGCTCTACAAACATAAGTCTGTTTGTTTGAATGACCACTCTTTTGAACCGAGCTAAAAAGATCCTTCCTTTTTTTTTTTTTGGCACACTGTTGCATAGTGTGTATGAAGCAATTCCATTTGTAGATTATGTCTTCCGAATGTTTTAAGCAGTGCTTAATGTTTACAGATGCTGTTCTGCCATCTAGATTTAGGATTTCAATGATTTACCTAAATCGATCCAGGCAAATTGCGGAATGACCCCTTTTAAAGAGCGAGGTCGCATTCCTTCCGCGCCCTTCTTTACTCCGAGCTTGAGTTCCATCTCTGATGACCTCGTTCTCGATGGGACGTTAAACGCTAATCTCCCCCTCCTCCTCCTTCTTTGCAGCTGGGTGTTTATGTTGCTTGCAGTGAATGTTTGTGTCTCATTTCCTGCAAGAAAAAACACACCTTCCCGGAGTTATGGTGTGTCCTTGATCCACGATACAACAGAACTCCGTGAGAAAGTGAACGCTAAAAGTGTTCTAGCTATGATGTGATACGTGGCACGTACACAGTGTACTCTGGAAAATTCCAGTATGTGATGTTCCTTTTTCAGAAGTATACGTACCCGCATAGCGATGCAGGTATATGTAACGGATCTACATTTTCGTATATACTCTGCAGATCATGGGGCAATGCGTGACGAAGAGTATTTTCATAGTAATATTGCGAATTTTCTCCCTTATTCTCTTTACTTAAAGACCCCTTGAAAAATAACTCTCCGTACACTTCTGTATGCGCCCTAATCTCTTTTACCGCACTCCGAGATTTATGATTGCAGCAGCTTGACTATCGCACAATCTTTCTGATACAGAATAAAATGTTCTCGGTTCTCCAGCAACCTCAACTAGTTAAAATGCTACGAGCTTTCGAGTATGCATACCTTGGCCTTTGTCAAGTTGTATACCTGCCAATGGGCTACTGTTACGTCGCTTATATACAGTAGCGCCCGGCTGCGTCGTCACTGCAATCACCGCAAATGGTGATTATGTTTGGTTTATGGGGCCATAAACTGCGCGGTCATCAGAGCTCAAACAAAGTCCCAATCTTTACACAGTCCAATCTCGCCACGTTCACTAATGATGATGAAATGGTGAGGACGACACAATCACCCAGCCACCAGGCAGAGAAAATCCCCAACCCGACTGGGAATCGAACCCAGGACATGGGCATATGTTGACTCGGTGTTAGTTATGGTCGCTTGAGCCACGCGATCACTGGACCCTACGCCACGCAGATCTACAGGGCGCCATCTTTATTAAGGATGTTACGGGTGATTTTTATTTCGATCGCTTCCTTAAGTGCACTGCCCCAGAAAATGTTGGTGTCAGCCATCACACAGATTTCATCAAATTTTATCCAATTCCTTTTTTGTATACCAAGATTAGCTACTGCGGATTTTTTTGAGTAACGTAAGGGATACAAATTATCATTCTACATCTACATGTATACCTACATACATACTCCGCAATCTACCATACAGTGCGTGGCGGAGGGTACCTCGGACCACAACTAGCATATTCTCTTCCTGTTCCACTCCAAAACAGAACGAGGGAAAAATGACTGCCTGTATGCCTCTGTACGAGCCCTAATCTCTCTTATCTTATCTTTGTGGTCTTACCTCGAAATGTAAGTTGGCGGCAGTAAAATTGTACTACAGTCAGCCTCAAATGCTGGCTCTCTAAATTTCCTCAGTAGCTGTTCACGAAAAGAACGCCTCCTTTCCTCTAGAGACTCCCACCCGAGTTCCTGAAGCATTTCCGTAATACTCGCGTGATGATCAAATCTAGCAGTAACAAATCTAGCAGCCCACCTCTGAATTGCTTCAATGTCCTCCCTCAATCCGACCTGATGGGGATCCCAAACGCTCGAGCAGTACTCAAGAATAGGTCGTATTAGTGTTTTGTAAGCGGTCTCCTTTACAGATGAACCACGTCTTCCCTAAATTCTACCAATGAACCGAGGCCGACTATCCGCCTTTCCCACAACTGACGTTATATGCTTGTCCCACATCATATCGCCCTGCATTGTTGTGCCCAAATATTTAATCGACGTGACTGTGTCAAAGGCTACACTACTATTGGAGTATTCAAACATTACGGGATTCTTTTTCCTATTCATCTGCATTAATTTACATTTATCTATATTTAGAGTTATCTGCCATTCTTTACACCAATCACAAATCCTGTCCAAGTCATCTTGTGTCCTCCTACAGTCACTCAACGACGACACCTTCCCGTACACCACAGCATCACCAGCCAACATCCGCACATTTCTATCCACCCTATCCAAAAGATCATTTATGTAGATAGAAAACAACAGCGGAACTACCACACTTCTCTGGGGCACTCCAGATGATAGCCTCTCCTTCTTCCTGCGTTGTTCTACATGGGCACTGTTAGTCCGACGTTACATTGACCACACTAGCAAGTCATTTTCTAGACGGCGGCATTTTCTGAGAGTAGTTATAGATTTGGCAGGTCTCAGAGAAACCTGGGTGTACAAGATACTTTGAAAGGATGGCCATTTTTACGTTGGACAAACAGAGTGCACTGTGCAACAATGCAGGGAGGCGCATGACAGGTTTTATCACCTACTCTACTTTCTGGGTCGTGGATTAACACTAACGACTTCTGGGATTAAGAAACTGACGGAAATATCGAAATAAAATTCAGCGATAACACTCCTGACAGTGACAGTGGCCTGCATTTCAGTGCCATGTGGGGCCAGCAGTAGTGAGATTGAAGTGGGCACACCGAATACCGAGTCACCATGTAAGGTTATGGTTTCTTATTCTGTGACCGAACACAATTGTGTAAGCTGTAATGACACTGTTTAATATTGCAATCGTGTCACGGAAATACACGCTTTTACACAGTTTACAGTGTTCCTCAATATGTGAGAAAACGTGAACTCATCCCTAGCCTCTGACTATGGCTGGAGCGGCGTGCATATTATAATGCCCTCTCAGTTCTCGCAAGAACAATTAACTAACTGGCTGGTTCGTTTCTCCACAGTTGGAGCTCAACGACGCTACAGCTAATTTCTAGTCCTGTGAGCACAGTGTTCACAAAAATTTCTCGTTTGCATTATGCGCCCCGTTCTGCAATAGACGCCAGTTCAGAGAAGAGACCCTGAAAATTACCGTCTCGTCTTTCTCATAGGTGAACTGTCTCCTCACCTGTGTTCTTTCGTACTCCACGTCATGGCTTTTTTTGACCAACAGCAGTGTTCCTATTAATTTGTGGTAACTCTCTCTACAGATCGCAAGTGTCCTGCCATCAAACTGCATCGAAATCTCTTCACTTTACGGCTTCTCAGTGCGTTTCCGCCAATTGGACGTTTTGTGCCCACTCCAGACGCCTAACACGTTACATGTGTCTGTCATGTGTGTACCATTGGAGTTCACGTGATCGAATGCGTTACTGGTTTTGTTTGTATCCATTTGGAATTCTGAAATGCAGTTTTCAATAGCTTTTTCTGTCCTCCTCCTGGTGGCCTGGCTTGTTATTCTCTCTCCCATCTGAGTCACCTGGTCGGACAGTTGTTGACTCTCGCCTGGGACGCCCCTGAAGTTGTTTCCACGGTGCCACCTATGGTGTGGCATTCACCTCTGCGCACCCTTGATTCCAAATCAAAACGTTTCCTCTACTTTCTGCTCATAGACATGCATTATATAGGATCTGTGTGTTAGTACTGTCGATTGATTGTCATCCCTTTCTCCATTACATATCCTCCTCCTCCAGTGCTGAATTTTGTGTTGGGTTAATCAGTATCTGAGAAATTGATTGAAGTCAGTGCAAAATTGGTTGCAACTGCTGACTGTAGCAATTGACATATTCCCAGATCAACTTCCTATTTTAATATTTTGTATACCTTGAACCGTGGTTTGATCCAGAATCCTTATCTTTTCATTTTATATTCTACTCGATTTGCTGTATATGGATTAGAGCTCTTATGTGGTTTTATTTTTTGTTTTAAAATTTAACATTGACTGATTGGCTTTTTGCTTACCTAATTTATGTTAAATGATGATGGATATATATAGAAGGTGAGGAAACCTTCATTTAACAATATCCTCCCCTCTTTTCTAATACATTTTACTTTTCTCTAGCTTTCATATCAATCATAATCTATGAAATTTTCATTTCTTACCATAAAGCCTTTAGACATAATAATAAACTCAACCTCCCATACCTTTACAGATATAATCCAATTCACAATCATGTATATATGCTCCAAAAATTTTAACTCCACACATTACAACTTTACAAAATTTTTCAAATTTGACTTTCAGAAACATATAAATTTCTAATACTACTAATTACTTTATAAAATTTATATTAACATCATGGAATAACTAAACCCATTCATATTTATCTGTCCTATATTTTTCATAGACATTACACATTAGAATCTCAATCTCCTAAAAACGTTAATATTAGGTTTTCTTTATTTAAACATGTTGAAAAACATAAAATAAAAGGAAATATTATTCATTTGTCAAGATAAAATTAAAAAACGTCATTAATAAAGATCTATTGGTAACACATAAAAGTTTTCAAATTAAAATATTTTTAAAGACAATGAAAATTATCTTCTTCAGTTTGTTCTGATTGTAGTTTGTCTGACAGTTCTTTCTCTTACATCTTTAACATGGTTCATTGAAATTTTCACTTTTTCTACATGCGTTTCGACGTGTCACCGTTGAACGTGGAATGACAGTTGGATATGTGCCTCGCCGCATTTCCTTTGAGCATGGAGTGACGGTCAGTATGCGCCTCGCCTAGTTTTCGCTGAGCATGGAGTGACGGTCGGTAGTGAGAAAGGTTGCTGAAGGTCTGAGAGTGTCGTGAATACGTGGTTGACTATCTTGCAGGTTACATATGCCCATCGTAACTTTGTATTGGAGATTATATTTGGCAGCATAAAATGTTTCTTCATCATTCGTGGAATCTTCATGCTGGTTCGCTGTTGGTCAATTCATCTATAGGTTTCTATACAAGTAGTCATCTCCCCTTTCTCGGTATGACATTTGAAGGTGTTGCCAGTTTCCGTAAGGAATATCGGATATTTATACTGTTAGAACAGTAAACGTGGATTCCCGTTGGTAGTTAAATACAATAACGGTCTTGTATGGGAAGGGATTTAAAGAGGTTTCTTGATCACTTCTGGTGCAGGCTCTTCCTTCTTCCAAGTCTTCTGCATTGCATCTTCTGTTCTTGGTGCATCTTGCTGTCTTCTCACTTGTGTCTTCGTTCTTCTCTGGACCGATAATTGGGATTGAAGACCTGTTTAACCTCGTTATCGTTAATTCGTTGTAATGGCGTCTTCTTTAAAATTATTGTGTATTCTTCCTTGTGATTGGTTGTTCATCTAGGTAGATTGGGTAGCCTTCTCTCGTTTTCTCGCTCTGTCCCATGAGTGTTCAGGGATTGTTTCACAGTTGTTGAATTCCTTATGGTCTGAAGATAGTTTCTTCTTCTTCCAGTGTTAAACCTAAGCAGCCGCTCATCCTTGCTGTAATATGCCTTCATTCCTGTTCGGTGGACACCTTTATTTCACCATAAGCTGTTTTTAAATAGTTTGCAACAGAAGTGCCAAGTGTCTAACATTTTCACAAATCCTTGTTATGAAGCTTGTATATGGTTTACATATAAGTAAAGCTGACTTCATGGTACATGTTGATTGTGTCCAGGATCCATTGTGCAAGATATTGACCTCACTTACAGGTATTTCATCACACCAACAGTTTGTCCCCCGTCAGCTTGAAACTATATGTACATCAACTACTGGCACAATCTGTACATACATCTGCATATTTTGAAGCATTACTCAATACATTATCCCAACCTTTACTCAGCTAATGTATGTAACGGATATAATCTTAAGACCCCTTGGCATGTAAAGTTTACTTTCATACAATCACTCTTTCCACCCTCTCTCTCTCTCTGTCACACACACACACTTTCTCTTTCTCTTCCTCTCCTTCTGCCTCCAGCCTTTCATACATATCTATTAATCCCAATCAAAATCGTTATTTATTTATAATTTTACAACTGTAGCCAACATGATTATTGTACTTAAAATCTGTAACGTTTCACCTGATTGTTATAAACAATGATGAAGTTTAAGCCATTTTAATATTTCATCTGATTGTATAAACGAGTATGCAGTTTAAGCTGTTTTAACTTGTCAAAATCGGATTTATATGCCACTTGAAGAATTTATTCCAACACATCTATTTGACACCTCAAAACAAACACTTACAAATACTTTTATAAAAAATTATTTTGTAGGAATGTTGTCATGGTGTATATTCTTTGTACTTTGTGACAATTTCTTCTCTTCTGCTCTACGAACATTGAACCCAGCAGTTTCCAGACGCCATAATTCTTTACAAATATAACAATATACATGTGATGTTTCATGACACCGAAGGGAACCTGTGACTACTTGAGGTACTCTATTTTACTTATTTCATGTTTACCGTTACATATAAGTTTAGTTTTTTGTCAGACGAAGCCCAAAACCATGTTCTGATGTAGTCTCTTGTTTCTCCACTAGATAGTGCCACAAGTTCCTCCAAAATATGGTAAAACAACACAAACACAAATTTCTTTATAACTAATGTAAATCCACCTGATGATGGAGGTTTCAACCTTTGAAAAGCGTCGTTGAGATAAATAAAACGGTGGCTGGTATGAGTAATGTTGTTGTTTCATTTAAAGTCAATAACAGTCATGGGAAAGCCTAATCTAAAATGTTCGGATTTAAACTTTACAAACATTAAAAGTTTTAATAACCTTACATGGGTTGGGGTTGGGTTGTTTGGGGAAGGAGTCCAGACAGCGAGGTCATCGGTCTCATCAGATTAGGGAAGGATGGGGAAGGGAGTCGTCTGTGCCCTTTCAGAGGAACCATCCCGGTATTTGCCTGGAGTGATTTAGGGAAATCACAGAAAACTTAAATCAGGATGGCCGGACGCGGGATTGAACCATCGTCCTCCCAAATGTGAGTCCAGTGTCTAACCACTGCGCCACCTCGCTCGGTTAAAAACTTTACAAATGTTATCACTGACATTATAAAAAATCGTTTTCTTTTCACTATTTTTAGTTATTCATTATCTTTTCTCCCTATTCCATTTTCTTAATATAAAGATCATGGTTTCCTCATCTTCATCACGATGGATAGTAAGAGTGAAAATGATGGTGATAACGCTTATCAAGTTAGTGAATATCTGCCATTACCTATTTTTAGTTTTCGAACTACAAGTATATTATGTTATTTTGTGAACTTCGCACCTTGACCGCGATTCCCGTGTCTTTTTCTCTGCAATCTCTCCTTTTTTGGTATTGGCTGTAACAGAACTTCAAAACACAATTTATCTCTTTTCTTTTCTCTATTCTTTCCCTTTTCTAAAATTTTCTCTGTTGCTCTGTTGGGTTGGTTTAAACCTTATAATTTCATTTCTGAGTTGTGCTTATTCCTTTCTCCCTGTGATCCATAGTAAACTTTTATATTCTTTTCTCCCCTCATCATACTCTTCCTTATTGAAATTATCTCTGGGCTAATCTTACTTCTCACTGTTAGCCTCCTTCCACGAAATAACATGTTTCTTGTTTAGCTTAATATTTCAAATCTCTTTGCTGCTTATTACATCCTGACAAATTCTTATATCTATTTCCCTCATATCTTATTTCAGTATCAGTTTGTGGTACTTTCTACAAATCATATATGCTTCACATATTCCCCTCACAATATCTCCTCAATTATTTGTTCACTGTACTCTATGGAACAAATTAGAAATGACTATCTCCTTCTCACATAATTATCTATTTTCTTCTTACTTCTTTGTTACCTTTACTTCGTTTCATCCACAAAAATAAATTTCCTCCTCCTTCGCACAACGTCTGTAAGAGAGAATCTACTACTATTTCGTCAAACTATCGACAGGCTGATCTCTGTCTTCCTTCTTTTTTTCTATTTTTTCCAGTAACACACTTAATATGCAGAAGAGTTACTTTAGTTCTTACTTTCCTGTCTTTCCTTTTTTTGTTATCTTCCTACCAAATTAATTTTATTTAGTTAACTGAGATAAGTACAAACTGAAAGTTTTATCTGGGTGCATTTTGTCATCTTTCATGCTCTTTGAGTTCTGGACATTTAGTACAAATTCTCGTTTTGAGTTACTCATTTTTTTTCTGTCCAGCCTTTGGATAATTTTTAATGACTCACATGGTGCAGAATCAATGATTTTCCTGTTTTTGCATTTATCAATTTGACTGCATTATCATGGACTACATCATTCACTTCCATGGGGACTTCGTAAACAGAAAAGAATTTATGGCCAGGTGTTTTCTCTTGCTAGAGAGATAGTGGATTTTTACTAGTTCTTTTTGTCCTACTGAAAATACTCATGTGTTTGCTGTTATGTCCAGTCAGTTCTTTCTCTTTAATGCAGCTGCTTTCAAATTTCTCAGTGCTAATTTTAGTAAATGTTGATTCTGTACTCGGGGTAGTGGTGGGAATTTAACTATTTCTCAGATTTCATCTGGTGCTGGTTAAATTTTCAGACTGGTGATTGGAGATAATAATGTACTGCTTTGTGCCATTTCGATTATAACATTTTGGAAATCGGACAGATGTCCATCCCACGTATTATGCTGCTTGCAACAATACAAACGACAGAGGGTTCTCAAATCTTTAAACGTTCGTTCAGCTGGGTTGGCGCTTGGCTTGTGCCTGGAAATATAAGTAGGTTCAATTTTATGCCACCGCAGAGTGTTCTGCCATTGTGATGAACAATATTATGGTCCATTGTCCGATAGTATTCGATCGACCCAACCAACTTATCGAAGGAAAAAACTTTGAACATCGGTGCTAAGGTTTTATATTATCGAAGGAAATCTCGTGTCACCCCTTTGATTACGCTTCTCCCCGCTGCTTTCTTCAAGGGCGTAAATGTCATGTGTTTTGAAGTTAATACTAGGATCACGAAAACGAATACATGACCTTCTGTGTACAGCGTAATTGACCCATGAGATCTGTTGCTGCTATATGTTTCAATTTCTCCAGAATGGTAGGGAACATTGGTGGTCTTGTTTGAAAGGTTACATGATTAGCCCTCTGTCATTTCTTACATTTAGCTAGAATCTGTGTGCTTCTTTGCTCCATATTTGCAAAGTGACATAACATCTTTAATTAAAAAAAACATCTCTTAGGCCCAAAATGACTGTTACTCAAATGAGTGCACCAAATGTACTTACAGGGTGTTTCAAAAATGAGTGGTATATTTGAAACGGCAATACAAACTAAACGAACAGCGATAGAAATACACAGTTTGTTGCAATATGATTGGGACAACAGTACATTTTCAGGCAGACAAACTTTCGAAATTACAGTAGTTACAATTGTCAACAACAGATGGCGCTGCGGTCTGGGAAACTCTATAGTACGATATTTTCCACATATCCACCATGCGTAGCAATAATATGGCGTAGTCTCTGATTGAAATTATCCGAAACCTTTGACAACGTGTCTGGCGGTGTGGCTTCACATGCAGATGAGATGTACTGCTTCAGCTGTTCAATTGTTTCTGATTTCTGGCGGTACTCCATGGGGCTTTTCGGTTCCCCATATGCGCCAGTTCTGTTTATTGACGAAGCCGTCCAGGTAAAAATAAGCTTCGTCAGTAAACCAAATGCTGCCCACATGCATATCGCCGTCATCAATCCTGTGCACTATATCGTTAGCGAATGTCTCTCGTGCAACAATGGTAGCGGCGCTGAGGGGTTGCCGCGTTTGAATTTTGTATAGATAGAGGTGTAAACTCTGGCGCATGAGGCGATACGTGGTCGTTGGCGTCATTTGGACCGCAGCTGGAACACGGCGAACGGAAACTCGAGGCCGCTGTTGGATCACCTGCTGCACTAGCTGCGCGTTGCCCTCTGTGGTTGCCGTATGCGGTCGCCCTATCTTTCCAGCATGTTCATCCGTTACGTTCCCTGTCCGTTGAAATTTTTCAAACAGATCCATTATTGTATCGCTTTTCGCTCCTTAGGTTACATTAAACCTCCATTGAAAACTTCGTCTTGTTGCAAGAACACTGTATTCTAGACGGTGGAATTCCAACACCAGAAAAATCCTCTGTTCTAAGGAATAAAGCATGTTGTCCACAGCACACTTGCACGTTGTGAACAGCACACGCTTACAGCAGAAAGACGACGTACAGAATGGCGCACCCACAGACTGCGTTGTCTTCTGTATCTTTCACATCACTTGCAGCGCCATCTGTTGTCGAAAATTGTAACTACTGTAATTTCGAAAGTTTGTCCGCCTGAAAATGTACTGTTGTCCCAAGCATATTGCAACAAACGGTGTATTTCTATCAGTGCTCGTTTAGTTTTTATTGCTGTTTCAAATATACCGGTCATTTTTGAAACATCCTGTATTTATTGATTACTGTAGTATACATGTCACCCATAAACTTTTATTTGTATTTTGTCTGTACAATTATACATTGTCCCTTATGGGATAGCAGTGTCTAATGTGCGGTGATTCCCTGTTTCTGTATTTAGTTTTAATCTTGGCTAGGTCTGGGTCTTCGTCTCGTTTACTGCCTAACTGTTTTAAGGTATTGGTGATGTAGTTTTCAACTGGCACGTTTTTCAGGTAATACAGGAGTACTTGCTCTTCTTTCATATTGTTCACTCTATTTTTGTTAACCCCTTCTAGCAACTGGGACATTTGATGGTACAGGCACATAAGTGATTTGAAAATCATATTCTTGCAGCCGTAACATCCAACGACCTCGTCTTCCTGGCAATAGTTTTGCACTTAACATGAATTCTAGTGCCTTATGATCTGTAGACACATTGGTTTTTCGCCCAAACAAAAAGTACCTGAATCTGCGAAATCCCTGCACTACTCCCAACGTGACTGAATAAAGTATTTCACATTTAGTAAGGACTCGACTAACAAAAACTCGCTGGAATTCCGGTTATGCTTGGTCATCCCACACTGAGGTCATCTTTTTTACTAGTCAACGCACATAAACGTGGGGTAGCAAGGGATTCTATCCAAATTAATCTTTTATAGAAGTTAATGAGTCCCAAGAAGGTAAGCAACGTCTTTCTATTATATGACGTACCTATGTTGTGTATCGCTTGTAGTTTGTTAGGGTTAGGTTCAATCCCTTGTTCATGGCCCAAAATCTCAACCTTTTTATTTCCAAAACTGTATTTCATTATGTTTACAGTTACTCCACATTCTTTTAAGGCCTTCAGCTATTTATCAAGTACCTCATTAGGAAGTTTCCATGATGGCTCACCTACTAAAATGTCATCAACATAACAGGAGAGGCACTTTTGGAGTTCTCTGTCCAACACAGTCCCTAAACCTCTTATAAAAGCAGCGAAGGATATGTTCAGTCCGAAAGGGAGACTTTTGAATTAATGAGTTCGTCAAAATGCGATAAAAGCCGTGTACTTTCTGCATTCAAGTGTTAGTTCTATCTGCCAAAAACTATCTCTCAAGGCAAGGGAAGAAAAAATTTTAACTCCAAAGAACTTTTGTAGCAGCTCTTCCAATTTTTCTGGGCGATCGTTCTCAGGAATGATAATAGAATTTATCAGTGTTGCATCAATGAGTATCCCAATACTCCATCCCCGTCTTATCTACAATTTGCAAGGAACTGTTATATAGTAAGGTTGAAGTTTCAATAATATCATCTTCTATCATTTTGAGTAGTTCTGAAAATAATTGTTTTATGTAACACAATGGAATAGTGTATGGTGGTACTCTAGATGGCTTGTGTTCCTTAACCTGGAATTCGTATTGAAAATTCTTAATGGCACCGGTAAGCCGCGAGGGATTATCCGAGCGGTCTAGGGCGCTGCAGTCATGGACTATGCTGCTGGTCCCGGTGGAGGTTCGAGTCCTCCCTCGGGCATGGGTGTGTGTGTTTGTCCTTAGGATAATTTAGGTTAAGTAGTGTGTAAGCTTAGGGACTGATGACCTCAGCAGTTAAGGTCCGTAAGATTTCACACACATTTGAACATTTTTGAACTCTTTCTAATTCGCCTTGGTCTGTTCCTGAAATATACCCTACTTGTCTCCACTTATCATCTATCTCTCGATGATTACCTCGTTATTCACAGGTATTGTGTCTTTTGCCCTTGTATATCATGGATGTTCTTTTTCCGATAAATACAAGTCCAGGTGCCTAGTCAGTTGTTTGTAAACCCCAGACATCTCTTCATATCTGAGTTTCCCTTCAAAATTAAGACGCACTTTCCCGAGCATCATACACCCTTCGTCCATATTAAGTGTGGCACGATTTAAACCAATGAAATGGGCTCCAATGATTATGGGTTCGGAATATTTTGGCACACTTACCATGATCGCTTCTGTTTCATGCCCCTGACATGAAAAAGTTAGCAGCATTTGTCTACTAATCACTGCTGTCGCACCTGTAATCGGTCCTTTGACTTTAACACGTTTTGTTCGTAATTCTGGTAGAGCCTGTTCAGAGTTACATTTCTTAAAAAGTTCTTCGGAAATCGCCGTCATTTCGCGTCCCATATTAAGAATGGCGTCTACAAGTATACCACCTACCTCAATCCGAACGACCGTTAGCACCTCATGTGGACCTTCAGTTTCATTTTCATGCATTTTAATGCCTCCTCGATCGAGTCATAGAGTGGCCAGGTTCTCCCATTGGTTTGTTACCATTACTTTATTCTGTTCCTTACTTTTAACACCTGTCATCTGAATGCTTTGGAATGACGTTATCTGCCCATAATCTTTATTAAACGTCTCCATTACTTCTTCATATGTTCGTGTATTATATATGTTATCTGCGTTAGTTATCACTATTTTTGTGGCCAATGATACATTATCCTCTTGGCATTTTATTTCTATCCCCGTTTCGTGTAACTGAGCTACATCTTTTACAATTTGGTCCTCATTAGTTTTTGTATAACTGCCTATATTCACCGTTAGTAATTCCAGTTCCTCATCATTGGTCGATTCCCAGTCAATTGAATCCCAGTACGCTGGTGTTTGTACTCAATCTCCCCCTAAACCTGCTTCACAATCTTGCTGACCAAAACGAAGTCTATTTACATGTTTAATTGCATAATTAACTTCATTTTTCGGCTGAATCATTCGTGACTGGTCTTTGCATCGATTATCTTGTCAATTCTGTCTGTTTGGTGGTCTCAACTCGATTTCCTGTACCGCTTCATTTCGTGTGTTTTGTCCTGCTGAAGCTTGATTTTCCCAAACTTTCTGCGTTCTGAAAATTCCGTTTCCACCTGAATAACCTGTATTTAGCTGCTGAAAACCTCTAAACCTTCCGGCTTCGTTTTCACGGGGGCTATAACTCGGATCATAGCTACCACCATAGTTCCTAGGACCAAATCCTCTATTGATATCCCTCGGCCCGCCAGAACCATGATTGTTATTTTACCTCTGTCCGTTTCCAAAACCATAGTTATTATTGTTATCCGATGGGTGATTACCACTTCTTCTGAAACGATTACTATTATTCCTACCCCCATGAACCATGGACCTTGCCGTTAGTGGGGAGGCATGCGTGCCTCAGCGACACAGATGGCCATACCGTAGGTGCAATCAAAACTGAGGGGTATTTGTTGAGAGGCCAGACAAACGTAGTTCCTGAAGAGGGTCAGCAGCCTTTTCAGTAGTTGCCGGGGCAACAATCTGGATGATTGACTGATCTGGCCTTGCAGCACTAACCAAAACGACCTTGCTGTGCTGGTACTGCGAACGGCTGAAAGCAAGGGGAAACTACAGATGTAATTTTTCCCGAGGGCATGCAGCTTTACTGTATGGTTAAATGATGATGGCGTCCTCTTGGGTAAAATATTCCGGAGGTAAAATAGTCCCCCATTTGGATCTCCGGGCGGGGACTACTCAAGAGGACGTCATTATCAGGAGAAAGAAAACTGGCATTTACGGATCGGACCGTGGAATGTCAGGTCCCTTAATCGGGCAGGTAGGTTAGAAAATTTAAAAACGGAAATGGATAGGTTGAACTTAGATATAGTGGAAGTTACTGAAGTTCGGTGCCAGGAGGAACAAGACTTTTGGTCAGGTGAATACGGGGTTATAAATACCAAATCAAATAGGGGTAATGCAGGAGTAGGTTTAATAATGAATAAAAAAATAGGAGTGCGGGTAAGGTACTATGAACAGCATAGTGAACGCATTATTGTGGCCAAATTAGATACAAAGCCCATGCCTACTACAGTAGTACAAGTTTATATGCCAACTAGCTCTGCAGATGATGAAGAAATTAATGAAATGTATGATGAGATAAAAAAAATAATTCAGGTAGTGAAGAGAGATGAAAATTAAATAGTCATGGGTGATTGGAATTCGAGAGTAGGAAAAGGGACTGAAGGAAACATAGTGGGTGAATATGGATTGCGGGAGATAAATGAAAGAGGAAGCCGTCTGGTGGAATTTTGCACAGAGCTTAACTTAATCATAGCTAACACTTGGTTAAAAAATCATAAAAGAAGATTGTATACATGGAAGAATCCTTGAGATACTAGAAGGTATCAGATAGATTATACAGGGTGTCCCAGCTATCTTGTCCACCCAAAATATCTGTGGAACAATAACAGCTATTGGAAAACGACTTTCACCGGTATCAATGTAGTGCTGGGGCCCATGAATGTAAATATTTGGAAACATTCTAAAACGAAAGCATATGCGTTTTTAACACAAACTTATGTTTTTTAAATGGACCTCCTATATTTTTTCTTCATCAATCCATAGCATGACAAAGCACATACACAATGGCGTTGATTGCATCGCCATATTCCCATTACACCCCGAGATATTGAGACGCGAAGTTGACGCTTGAAACACCCGACATGCGCTGCTAGCGCACGTCCTGAGGCTCAGGCGTGAACCCCATGCTGCCCGTAATCGCAGCAGGATGGCAGCAGACCGTATTTTTCGTTTCGGACCTCTTGATAAGTATGGAAGTGTGATTACGCATGACAATCACATCTCGATTACGCTGCACTCACCGGACAGGCACCAACTGTGATTTGTGGTTGTACCGAATAGCATCCCACACCATAAGGCCTGGAACTGGCGCTGTATGTCTTATGCGAATGCAGTTATGTGATGCCACTCCCCTGACTGCAGTGGACCGAAATGCAGCTATCATTTTCAAAGAGAAACAACCTGGATTTGTCTGGAAACACTATTTGACGCCATTCCTGTCCCTTTGACGAAGTTCCATATACCATTGTCCGTCTAATACGTTTCTACACATTCGTCAAAGGTAGGGAGCGAAGTGGGCGACGCGCACGTGACCCATGCTGTAATAAATGGTGACGGACTGCCCCGCTCCCGCCCCCCCCCCCCTCCCAATAGTGGACGAGGTGTTACACTGTACCACTATTGTGCCAGAGGCGAGGAATACGCATGTCTTTTTCGGGGGATGGTCTGACTTGATCCATCTCGTCGTGTTCTATGGCCTCAGTGAACCATTCTGCACATGCCGGTTGCAATGACAAAGCACTTTGTCCTACAGGAGCAGCAATTTCCCGGATGGAGCCATCATATTCTCTCATACCAATAATGAGTCCTCTTCCAAACTCACTCATCTGATGTTACTGTTCGCGCATACGTCTGCGAGTCAACCTGCACGTCTGATCAAATCACACTCATCCATGCCGGCCGGGGTGGCCGTGCGCTTCTAGGCGCTACAGTCTAGAGCCGAGCGATGCCCTCAGAATTTAAGTCGCATGGTGCTCAGAGCCATTTGAACCAAGATTAGGTCAGTAAGCGAAAACGCGGATCTACATTATCTAGCGTAAGGCGTAGCCACCACTGTAACACATTGGAAATGTAACCGCATGCTCTAGTGATTACCTGCTTTGCCAACCAGAGGTGATCGTGTTGTGCGCCCACGACCAATAAGATCGACAGGAAGTGCAAAATGGCTAAGCAGGGATGGCTAGAGGACAAATGTAAGGAAGTAGAGGCTTACCTCACTAGGGGTAAGAAAGATGCTGCCTACAGGAAAATTAAAGAGACCTTTGGAGATAAGAGAACCACTTGTATGAATATCAAGAGCTCAGATGGAAACCCAGTTCTAAGCAAAGAAGGGAAAGCAGAAAGTTGGAAGGTGTATATAGAGGCTCTATACAGGTCGATATTCTTGAGGACAATTTCATGGAAATGGAAGAGGATGTAGATGAAGATGAAATGGGAGATACGATACTGCGTGAAGGGTTTGACAGAACACACTAAAAGACCTGAGTCGAAACAAGGCCCCGGGAGTAGACAACGTTCCATTAGAACTACTGACGGCCTTGGGAGAGCCAGTCCTGTCAACTCTACCATCTGGTGAGCAAGATGTATGAGACAGGTGAAATACCCTCAGACTTCAAGAAAAATATAATAATTCCGATCCCAAAGAAAGCAGGTGCTGACAGATGTGAAAATTACCGAACTATCAGTTTAATAAGTCACGGATGCAAAATACTAACGCGTATTCTCTATAGACGAATGGAAAAACTGGTAGAAGCTGACATCGGGGAAGATCAGTTTGGATTCCGTAGAAATATTGGAACACGTGAGGCAATACTGACCCTATGACTTATCTTAAAGCTAGATTAAGGCAAACCTACGTTTCTAGCATTTGTAGACTTAGAGAAAGCTTTTGACAATGTTGACTGGAATACTCTCTTTCAAATTCTGAAGGTGGCATGTGTAAAATACAGGGAGCGAAAGGCTATTTACAATTTGTACAGAACCTAGATGGCAGTTATAAGAGTCGAGGGGCACGAAAGGTAAGCAGTGGTTAGGAAGGGAGTGGGACAGGGTTTGTAGCCTATCCCCGATGTTATTCAATCTGTATATTGAGCAAGCAATGAAGGAAACAAAAGAAAAATTCGGAGTAGGTACTTAAGTCCATGGAGAAGAAATAAAAACTTTGAGGTTCGTCGATGGCATTATAATTCTGTCAGAGACAGCAAAGGACTTGGAAGAGCAGTTGAACGGAATGGACAGTGTCATGAAAGGAGGGTATAAGATGAACATCAACAAAAGCAAAACGAGGATAATGGAATGTAGTCGAATTATGTCGGTTGATGCTGAGGGAATTAGATTAGGAAATGAGACACTTAAAGTAGTAAAGGAGTTTTGCTATTTGAGGAGCAAAATAACTGATGATGGTCGAAGTAGAGAGGATATAAAACATAGATTGGCAATGGCAAGGAAAGCTTTTCTGAAGAAGAGAAATTGGTTAACATCGAGTATTGATTTAAGTATCAGGAAGTCGTTTCTGAAAGTATTTGTATGGAGCGTAGCCATGTATGGAAGTGAAAAGTGAGCGTTAACTAGTTTGGACAAGAAGAGAATAGAAGCTTTCGAAATGTGGTGCTACAGAAGAATGCTGAAGATTAGGTGGGTAGATCACATAACTAATGAGGTGGTATTGAATAGGATTGGGGAGAAGCGAAGTTTGTGGCACAACTTGAGAAGAAGAAGGGATCGGTTGGTAGGACATGTTCTGAGGCATCAAGGGATCACCAATTTAGTATTGGAGGGCAGCGTGGAGGGTAAAAATCGTAGAGGGAGACCAAGAGATGAATACAATAAATAGATTCAAAGGATATAGGTTTCAGTGGGTACTGGGAGATGAAGAGGCTTGCACAGGATAAAGTAGCTAGGAGAGGTGCATCAAACCAGTCTCAGGGCTGAAGACCACAACAACAACAACAACAACAACAACCCATCGAATCATTCTCAATTATCCTGCTTCACTAAACAATTTGTAATGTTAGAGCGGCACAATGGAAGTTTTCCAGACTGCCTCAGTGAATTACATATAGTTTCTCACCACTACAACAACACCTCACAGACAGATACTAGTGCGTTCGCATGTAGAATGCTTGAGTGGGGTGCTCCACAGACGCAGACCAGCGTTTGTTAACCATGGGTATGAAACCATGCGTGGTTGGACACACTATTCTACAAACAGCAGGGTCACTAACTGAAGGAGCGCCTGTTTAGCTTGTCTCCGTTGTAAAGATACCGTGAAGTGGGATATTTGAAAGTGATTTGATATTCAAACGTATTTTACATTCAAACGTCATATTTTCCGAGATTATTTTGCTACCAAATGTTTATCTTCTAAGTCCTCGTTACAACTACCAGAGTCCGGAAATTGGAATAGTGAGATCCATTGTTTTTCTGAAATATTTCATGTGTTCAGACTTCGCCGCTAAGCTTTCAGTCGGATGAAAGTGGATTCTTTATCTTCGTTATAGACATTTACTTTGCATCTATTTATATTTAAAGGGAGCTACCATACCTTAAATGAAGCGGAAGTATTGAAAAAGCGTCTGCATTTACTTTATATCGGTAGTCGACGTTTTTTCTATAGACAGGAGCATCGTCAGTGAAGAACCTAATGGTGGTGCTAGCGCTAAATGATAAACAGTGTTTGCATACTGAGAAGGTGGGAGATCGTATTACTTTTTCTTCTCCTTTTTGATGTGCAGTTGCAGTTCATTATAAAGTACTATGTTGTAGACCAACAAAAAAAAAATGCAGTATCCTCAAAGGCTGTGTTCAGTGGTATCAGGGTATAATGTGTGCATGCCAAGTGGTTGTAATGTTAGTGATTGATTTGTTGCTGTCAACGGTGATCAGATGGCTCTCATAAAGGATGGTTGTGCGACCTCAGTTTTGGCTTTGTAGGCTGTAACTGTGCTGAGTTTAGAGGTTTTTGCAAAACTGATTCTAGCGTACGACCATATCACAGCGACCAGATGCTTGCGTTAGCACAGTACACACGTGCGGCAGGATTGACGCATTGTGCCAGCAGCGATGGGCGACCGATGGTCATCCAGGGAAGAAATCTGGGTACATGTTGCAACTGCTGTATAACCAAAGGACAGTGGGAACTGTCTGTTTGCAGTTGGACTAAGATCACGTGTGCCTCTGACCAGATTACCGCTGACACCACGATACTACTAACACAGCTACTCTGATGTCGCGAAAGAGTCTACTGGAGAGGGAAATTGCACTCTGTTGTCTTCAATGATGAGATTAGATTCTGTCTGTGTGCCAGAGACGGACGTACATGTGTAAGGTGTAGATCTGGCGAGTGACCTGTTCCTGGACGCATCCGACCACGACACACCGCACCCGCCCTAGGCTTCATGGTGTATGTGTGTGTGTGTGCGTGTGTGTGTGCGTGTGTGTGTGTGAGTGTGTATGTGTGTCCATGTGTGAGGTGGGGAGGGGGGGGGGCAGGGACCGCTGCATTGAACACCATCTTATCAATGCGCTATTGTCCTGTCTTCGACAGATGACTAATATGACCTTTCAGCAAGACTATGCGCAATGACATACTGGTGCGACGCAGCGTCTCAGTTCTGGCCAACGGGATAACAGATCTGTCGCCAGTTGAACAGGTGTGGGACATGGTGAAGTGGAAACTTACCCTTTCTCCAATGCATGCAAGAACCATTTCCGAATCACAACAAAGTGTGTAGAATGCCATTCGGCGCTTTTAGAATCTTTCGTATTAATGCGACTGTTTGAGCATCCTTTACTGTTACATGTGTATTCCATTTGCTCTGGAAGGACGGCTTCTACTATTTACGTGTACCATATGTTTGCAAGATATAGTGTGAAGTAAGACAACTGCGTTTCACTTGAGTGGTTTTTCTATCAAGGCTTGAAATGGCGCCTCAGCTACTAGGAGGTTAGTCCTTCATGTCACCTGATTTTAACGAATGTACACAGAAGCTTGTTCATTAATAACCGGTGTGTAGTGTGCGTACTGTAAGACCTTCGGTACACACACCATCAGATTATTTGACTTGTTGCTCTAACGAAGTAGGCGAGTGTAAGCAATATGTCTCGTGGTCTTATCGTGGCTTTTTTATCTTCTGCCGTTAGGTCAGACGATAGAAATGTCACTAGCACGCTTAGAGTAGCAGATTGAAGGAGACCAACTTTAAACAGAACTTGATTAATTTTCACACACATTTATTAAAATAATAATAATAAAAGGTGTAGACATTACATAACTTGATTCTGGATGCTGTTTGCAATTGACAATCTGAAGTTCCTTTGATCTTGGTACGTTAATCTTATCCTCACATATCTCTGATACTTGACAAAGTATCTATTCATATATCTTCATGGCTATGTACAGGAATATGGTAATCTTATTAGGCGCAGACTGAAACTTGATTATAGACTGGTACACACTAATGCAGACTGGTACAGACTGATGCAGACAAATGCAGACTGGTACAGACTGATGCAGACAAATGCAGACTGACTGATTGGAGGTCTGTACACTTGTTCAATACCTAGAGCGTTCAGGTATCACTGCGCGAGTGTGATCAATGAGGAGAAAAGGTTCTATGTTAGCAGCAATCTCATTGGCTGCGTTACATATTAATACGCGGATTGGCGGAAGCAGAATTTAGTCTGTCTCTAAGGCAGCGCCATCTTGTAGTGCGGAGACGTTGTTCTTAGCGGGGCACACACTAATGGAAAAGTTGTGTGGGAGCTGACTATGAGGAACTATGTACACAACACGGTGTAACCGTCAGAATGTAAGGGTCAAGAATGCAAACATGCATGCGTTATTTTGTCCAGGTGCCAGATGTCAGTGCGTGGGATGCAGTTCCATGCCTGACGCATTGGTTTGGTCAATAATGGGACGGTTTATGATGGTTATGGATGACGCTGGAGTGGTCGTCCGATGAAGTCCCACAGGTACTCGACTGGAGAGAGAGGTGGTGATAAGAGGAGACCAAGGCAACACGTCGACATTCTTTGGAACATGTTAGGTTACAACAGCGATATGTGAGCGAGCGTTTTCCTTTTGGAAAACACGCCCTGGGACGTTATTGATGAATGGGAGCTTAACAGGTCGAATCATCAGAATAACGAACAAATTTGCAGTCAGGGTGCATGGGATAACCACGAAAGTGCTCCTGCTGTAATACGAAATCGCTCCCCCCAGACCGTAATTCCAGGCTTCGGTACAGTGTGTGTAGCACGTAGACAGGTTGGTTGCAGCACTCAATTGTCCTCCAGCTAACCAACACACAGCCATCGCTAGCACCGAACAGAACCATTTTTCATCAGAAAATACAAAGACTTCCACTCTGCCTTCCAGCGAGCTCTCTCTTGGCCCCACTTAAGTCACAAATTGCGGTGATTTGGGACCAGTGGAATGCACGCTACAAGCCGTATGGTTCGGAGCTGTCCTTGAAGAAAACAATTTGTAATAGTTCCTTGTGTCACTGTGTTGCCAGCAGCTGCTTAAATTGCTCCTGCAAATCGATATATTTGCAGAGCTATAAGCCGAACATGATGAAGTTTCCTCTCTGTAATACCACATGGCCGTCCGGGCCCGGTCCTCTTGCGACAGTACACGTCGGCCAGCAAGTGTTTCTCCAATACCGCAGAAGGAGCATCCAGCTTCTCGTAACCATCTTACACTACCTCGTTAAAATCAGTGACTTGTTGATAATGTCGTTTTTGTCGACTTAAAGGCACTCTTGACTAATATCAACTCACCACGTCCAATATCAATGCTCACGACCTTTAGAGCTTGTATTAAAAGCAAACTGATTTACATCCTCATACTAGCGCTACCACCGCCACTGTTATGTAACTGGCATGGCACGGAAATGGAATAGATATTATCTTCCAGATGTAGAAACTCTCCTCCTAACTTTCGTTTATGTCACCCAGTTCCTTCTCGGTGTTGCAATTTTTGTCCGTCAGTGTATAAGGGACAGTAAAATGAAAACCGAACACACACCACTAAGGGACCATGGAATGGTTCCTTCAAAAGTAATTACCACACACGTTAAGGTATTGATCCCATTGGGAGAGGAGACGATCATTTCATGTTTCGAAAATGCAATCGACCGTTGAAGGATTCACGTCCGCACCAATCCTTGCACTTCTCCGAACCACTGAAACCGACGTCCACGTACATCTTTCTTAAGATCACCAAATATGTGAAAAGCACACGGTGAAAGATACGTGCTGTACGGCGGAAGCTGCAGTGTTTCCCAGCCAAAACGCTGAAGCGTACCCTTCGTGCGATTGGCCATACGGGGCGGGTGTTATTGTGACCTGATTATTCAGCTGTAGCGGCCCTGTCCTCGTCCATTTCCTCGAGCGTAGAGAGCCTCAATCAATCCTCAGCGCTATGAGGACACTTTGCAGAAGCTGCGGTGTGCTATAAAAGTAAACGTCGGGGGACTTCTGTCTTACAGACTCATTCTGTTGCACCATCGCCTATCCCCACACTGCCAATCGCACCAAGGCTACGCTGATTTCCACATCTTTGGCGAACTTAAGAAAGACGTAAACGTTGGACGAAGAAGTGAAGAAATGTGTATCCGTTAGCTGCCGACCACGTGATTCGAAAGGGGAATTGATCGTATTTTCCTCCAGTGGGATAAATGTCATAGCACGTGTGGTCATTACTTTTGAACGGAATTATTCCATAGTCCCATTGTGGCGGCTGTTGGGTTTTCATTTGGCTGTCCGTCATACATGCGTAACGATCACATAAAACAAATCGTTAGTAAGGTGTAGTCCATTCCGAAGCAGGTACTTTACAAACGATATGCGTACCAGGTAGTGCTCATACGGAAACCAGAGAACATCCAAAGAAGAGCACTGTGTTTCGTGACAGATTCGTTTAGTAAATACGAAGGAGTGACGGAGATGCTCATCCAACTCCAGTGGCAGATGCTGCAGGAGAGGCGATGTGCACCACGGTGTGATAGGTGGGAAAAAGTTCGAGAGCATTCCTAGGAGAGTGAAACGACGTATTGTTGACTGCTGTATAAATTTAACAAACAGACCATGAAGGTAAAATCAGAGAAATTCTAGCTCACACGGATGCTCACCAACAGCTGTTTTTGCCGCTTACTACTCGCTAATGGATCATCAACCGCAGCGAACTGACAGTGCTACACAAAGTACCTTCCGCCACACGCCGTAAGGTGGCTTCTGAAGCATAGAGGATTATGTAGAAGATGTAGAGATTGATAGTAATTTTTTATTTGTTTTATGTAAGGTGTTTCAAACTCATTAGCCTCATTTTCGATACTAACTGTAAAACCAGGTATAATGGTACTAACACGAACTAAAATAGAAAAACTGAAACAGCAATTTCCATTTGGATTCATTAATTTCAGTACTAATTGCAGTAATATAACTGCAATTAAATCACTGAATATGAAATTAAATATGCTAAAATACAAATTTAACAGGCACTAAGATTAAATTTGTTTCCATATCACTCTAATTTGAGTCCACTTTTATTTGAATAATTCATTCTATACGTAATAAATTGAAGCGTAATGCTGTCTGACAAACGTAACGAGGTACACACTGTCTCCAGAGGAAAAATAAGCGATGTACGCAAATATTGTGTTACCGGGACAGTAGACTTAAATATTAATGCTGCCGAGAGCATTCCCTGCCATTTTGTGGCAGTCGCAGAGGGATAGACTAGACCAATAAAGCCATCCATATAGTCACCTTCTCTCGTTTTCAAGTGGAAAAGCTTTACATCCTCGGGGAAAACGTAGATTATTTTAAACTTGGTATTTTAAACATGGTGTTCTCCGCCTGGCATTAGCTTCCTGTGCGCACTTGTAGTTTTCTCAACAGGGAGAACACCTTCCACCGTACACCATTACGCAATTCGAGTGTAATTTATAGAGAAATCTCTGGAAACATTGTCGTGTAACTAAGATTACAGGCTCACAATGCCTGCTTTCAAACCTTTGAACGAACCTTTTGTCTATTACTGTTAGTGTTGCTGTCATGACTACATTATTTTCGTAAACAGGTAAGTCCCCGGGACTCCAAACGCATCGTGCATTAAAACAAAATCATGACTGGAAACTGAGGGTTGTATGTTTTATGTTTATAAATGAATGTTTACAAAAAATCCAGAACGATTATACTTGTGAATCATGGTGCTCCGATGACAATGGCCAAGTTTTGCTTTTACTCTTCAGTCAGAAGTTGTTACCTGTTACCGCGGAAAGTTCTGAGAACAGTTTAGTTCAATTCGTTTTACAGTCTAGACCACTAACCAATTGTAACAAATGAATGTTATTTTTAGGCCTCCACTGTGCCGGATTGTTAAGAACGAACTGTTTTTCCCGTCATGCTAGAAGGATCAGCTGTTGTGGGAAATAAACACGCCTTCATGCGAAGTTTAGTTCCAAACGCGAAGTTATGCATTGGAGACGTCTGACACATTAGAAATCATGCCGAAACCCCTTTCCACCTGAATTCTCCTTCCCCGTCCTACTGCATCAATTAGCAGCTTCTTACGTTCTCCATAACTGTTGAATTTTTCCTAATGTCTTACGCTACCTGCTAAGCACCAAAATCCCAAAGTTTCTCCACTCTTCGCTGCCAGCGCTGCTGCTGTGCACCTGTAAATTATGAGAGGGTTATATGGGTCCACAATACTCATGTTGCACATTGTGCCTTTTATTTGTTGTGTTTGATGTATCGCGGCATAATACGCGGAAAATGCCTTTGAAAATGGGAAACGTTTTCCAAAATGTGTCGTGCAAAAGATATATAAAAAAACCGTGACTAGTAGCGGGAAAAGTTATTCTATAAAGAAACCATTGTTTCTACTGTTGCAGCCTTTCAAAATAATGAAATTTGTAGGTGATTTGTGGGCGCACAGTATACGGATGATAGAACACGGAGTTTCCGCGTTTGGCAGCATAAATGGCTGTAGCCAGGTTGGGTATAGAGGCGAAGTGGATTTAGATTACAGATACAAATTCTTCATTAGACGCAGCTTCAGGTTCATCAATCGTTGTAGCTTTTTCGAGTGATGTCTTGCCACTGTCTTGAAAACAGAAAACCAAATGTTTTCAATTAGTGCAAGTTCAGTAGACCGTGCTGGCAGTAGCAACAGTCAGTCACCCTGGTATCGCCGAAGATTAGGTCAGCCGGGCGACCGCTAGGGTCGCAGTTTCGAATCCGGCCTCGGGCATGGATGTGTGTGATGTCCTTAGCTTGGTTAGGTTTAATTAGTTCTAAGTTCTAGGCGGCTGATGACCCCAGAAGTTAAGTCGCATAGTGCTCAGAGCCATTTGAACCATTTGAACCATTAGGTCAGTACGCGAAAGACGCGGTTCTACATTATCTAGCGTAAGGCGTAGCCACAGCTGTAGCACATCGGAAATGTAACCGCATGCTCTAGCGATTACCTGCTTTGCCAACCAGAGGTGATCGTGTTGTGCGCCCACGACCAATGGCACACCATAGAATTCCTCTGGGTGTTGCTAGTGTATGACAATTAGGAATGCGACCAGCGACGTTCGGTCTCCTCGGAGACTCCACACAGGGGTTATGTTTTAGGTTACTGCATAAGTTTGTAGAGTTTCTGTTTTGCATGTTGGTATTTAGTTTGCTATGGGTTCATATGTCGAGTGTCATTTTCTGTTTGTAGCTCACTGTTGCTATTTGAGTTTACATATTGCCATTTTATTATTTTGAGAGTTCAGTAAAAGGGTGACAGCAGTGGAGACAGCCAAGAATATTTGCACCGTGAATGGGGAAAATGGTGTTGGACAGAGCACGGCAATAAAAAGATTTTCTCTTTTCTGGGAGGATAGTTTTGACATTAGCGACTGTCCATGTTCAGGAAATTGCTTCCCCAATGTGTAGCCATAGCTACTGATATTTATTATCAACATCTGAGACGTCTTGCAGGCACAGTGGAAGAACATCGACTAGGAAGACTTCGTGAATTGGTGCTTCTCCACGATAACGCCCACCGATATTCTGTTAGATGAACAAGACACACTATACTTGACTTGGATTGGGAAGTCATTCCACACCCACCTTATTCAACTGATCTTGAGCCAACAGATTTACACCTTTTCCACTGTCTACTCAACGGCCTTCTTTTCCGTGCTCCGAACGTGGTTCGACGAGTTGTTCCTCTCAAAGTCACATTTTTTTTCTGCAGTCGGAGAATCGAGATGTTACTCCAGCTTAGTAGATTGTTGTAAACAGTGAAGAGGAGTATATTACTGACGACTAAAAACTCTGTTATGTGTATGTGTTGTGTTTGCTTAACTTACGAAGAAACGCTACGAACTTACGCACAAACCCAGTACATTGTGATTCTGTACGCACAACCAGTATTCGTCTGGAAAGATAACGTGGCGCTACTCCTGTGTCCAGTGTTACCGCTGGGCACACAACGACAGGCGCCCCGTCCTTCGTAGGAATGTTGATGGCCACTGTACGGACAATGCTTGGTGCTACGGAAGCCGTCTTACTGTCTATGTGTATACTTGCCTTGATGCAAACAGGCTCTAGCGAACAATACGCCTATCCCTAGTTAGATACTATACCAAGCCTGCGAATTAAAAATAAAATGTATCCCATGTACAGGAGTAACATCAGTGGGATGTACGAGTAAATGTATGACACGATGACGATGAGTTACGGACGTTTGGGTTTGACCCGCAGCCGTGCTTGAATAGCCAAAGGGGTTAACACGACCGCTCGCTTATAGCGGGACATACGGATACGAGTACAGATTTACACTGTCGTCATTCCTTTACACGGCTAAATGTGGTTCATTTTCGCAACTATGAATACAGTTCGTGTCTAGAGAGATGCAGTCGCGGGGCCCATTCAGTAGTGTCCTCCTGAACACACTCATTCCATGTTAGCAAGGCAGCCTTGGGATACAGACGAAAGCGAGCAGCAATAACGCGCAACGGTAAGCGGTAGTCTTAATACATCACGGTCCTACCGCTATTCAATGACAACGTCAGTTGGTAGACATTTCACAATTCTACACGAAGCCTAAAATGGCCTTCCAGGAAACAAGGAACATACAAGTGCTACACCGAAGAGCCATAGAAACTGGTACATCTGCCTATCTACATCTACATCTACATCCATACTCCGCAAGCCACCTGACGGTGTGTGGCGGAGGGTACCCTGAGTACCTCTATCGGTTCTCCCTTCTATTCCAGTCACGTATTGTACGTGGAAAGAAGGATTGTCGGTATGCTTCTGTGTGGGCTCTAATCTCTCTGATTTTATCCTCAGGGTCTCTTCGCGAGATATACGTAGGAGGGAGCAATATACTGCTTGACTCTTCGGTGAAGGTATGTTCTCGAAACTTTAACAAAAGCCCGTACTGATCTCCTGAGCGTCTCTCCTGCAGAGTCTTCCACTGGAGTTTATCTATCATCTCCGTAACGCTTTCGCGATTACTAAATGATCCTGTAACGAAGCGCGCTGCTCTCCGTTGGATCTTCTCCATCTCCTCCATCAACCCTATCTGGTGCGGATCCCACACTGCTGAGCAGTATTCAAGCAGTGGGCGAACAAGCGTACTGTAACCTACTTCCTTTTTTGTCGAATTGCATTTCATTACGATTCTTCCAATGAATCTCAGTCTGGCATCTGCTTTACCGACGATCAACTTTATATGATCATTCCATTTTAAATCACTCCTAATGCTGACTCCCAGATAATTTATGGAATTAAGTGCTTCCAGTTGCTGACCTGCTATTTTGTAGCTAAGTGATAAGGGACCTAACTTTCTGTGTATTCGCATCACATTACACTTGTCTACATTGACATTCAATTGCCATTCCGTGCACCATGCGTCAATTCGCTGCAGATCCTCCTGCAGTTCAGTACAATTTTCCATTGTTGCAACCTCTCGATACACCACAGCATCATCTGCAAAAAGCCTCAGTGAACTTCCGATGTCATCCACCAGGTCATTTATGTATATTGTGAATAGCAACGGTCCTATTACACTCCCCTGCGGCACACCTGAAATCACTCTTACTTCGGAAGACTTCTCTCCATTGAGAATGACATACTGCGTTCTGTTATCTAGGAACTCCTCAATCCAATCACACAATTGATCTGATAGTCCGTATGCTCTTACTTTTTTCATTAAAAGACTGTGGGGAACTGTGTCAAACGCCTTGCGGAAGTCAAGAAACACGGCATCTACATGTGAACCCGTTTTTATGGCCCTCTGAGTCTCGTGGACGAATAGCGCGAGCTGGGTTTCACACGACCGCCTTTTTCGAAACCCATGCTGATTCCTTCAGAGTAGATTTCTAGTCTCCAGAAAAGACATTATACTCGAACATAATACGTGTTCCAAAATTCTACAACTGATCGACGTTAGAGATATAGGTCTATAGTTCTGCACATCTGTTCGACGTCCCTTCTTGAAAACGGGGATGACCTGTGCCCTTTTCCAATCCTTTGGAACGCTTCGCTCTTCTAGAGGCCTACGGTACACCGCTGTAAGAAGGGGGGCAAGTTCCTTCGCGTACTCTGTGTAAAATCGAACTGGTATCCCATCAGGACCAGCGGCCTTTCCTCTTTTGAGCGATTTTAATTGTTTCTCTATCCCTCTGTCGTCTATTTCGATATCTACCATTTTGTCAACTGTGCGACAATCTAGAGAAGGAAGCAGTGCAGTCTTCCTCTGTGAAACAGCTTTGGAAGAAGACATTTAGTATTTCGGCCTTTAGTCTGTCATCCTCCGTTTCAGTACCATTTTAGTCACAGAGTGTCTGGACAGTTTGTTTTGATCCACCTACCGCTTTGACATAGGACCAAAATTTCTTAGGATTTTCTGCCAAGTCAGTACATAGAACTTTACTTTCGAATTCATTGAAAGCCTCTCGCATAGCACACTACATTTCGCTTCGCGTAATTTTTGTTTGTCTGCAAGGCTTTGGCTATGTTTATGTTTACTGTGAAGTTCCCTTTGCTTGCGCAGCAGTTTTCTAACTCGGTTTTTGTACCACAGTGGCTCTTTCCCACCTCTTATGATCTTGCTTGGCACATACTCATCTAACGCATATTGTACGATGGTTTTGAACTTTGTCCACTGATCCTCAACACTATCTGTACTTGAAACAAAACTTTTGTGTTGAGCCGTCGGTACTCTGTAATCTGCTTTTTCTCACTTTTGCTAAACAGAAAAATCTTCCTACCTTTTTTAATATTTCTATTTACGACTGAAATCATCGATGCAGTAACCGCTTTATGATCGCTGATTCCCTGTTCTGCATTAACTGATTCAAATAGTTCGGGTCTGTTTGTCACCAGAAGGTCTAATATGTTATCGCCACGAGTCGGTTCTCTGTTTAACTGCTCAAGGTAGTTTTCAGATAAAGCACTTAAAAATATTTCACTGGATTCTTTGTCCCTGCCACCCGTTATGAACGTTTGAGTCTCCCAGTCTATATCCGGCAAATTAAAATCTCCACCCAGAACTATAACATGGTGGGGAAATCTACTCGAAATATTTTCCAAATTATTCTTCAGGTGCTGAGCCACAGCAGCTGCTGAGCCCATGGGCCTATAGAGACATACAATTACCTGCTTTAACCGTGACCTTCACCCAAATCATTTCACAATTCGAATCTCCGTCAATTTCCTTCTATACTATTGCACTTCTTATCGCTATAAACACGCCTCCCCCTTCACTGTCCAGCCTGTCTCTGCGGTATACATTCCAATCTGAGTTTAGGATTTCATTACTGTTTACATGTGGTTTCAGCCAACTTTCTGTCCCTAGTACGAGGACGTTGTGACCGTTTATTAATGAGAGCAGTTCTGGGACCTTTCAATAGACGCTCCTGCAGTTTACTATTAGCACATTAATATTGTTATTCCCTGTTGCATTTTGCCTACTCCTGCCTTGCCGCGTCTCAGGAGGCGTCTTGTCGGGCCTAGGGAGGGAATTCTCTAACCTAAAAAAAACCCATGTGCACTCCACACGTACTCCGCTATCCTCGTAGCCGTTTCCGGCGTGTAGTGCACGCCTGACCTGTTCAGGGGGACCCTACAATTCTCCACCCGATAGCGGAGGTCGAGAAATTTGCACCCCAGCTCTCCGCAGAATCGTCTGAGCCTCTGGTTCAAGTCTTCCACTCGGCTCCAAACCAGAGGACCGCGATCGGTTCTGGGAACGATACGACAAATAGTTAGCTCCATATCGTGTATGGCCCCTGCGAGCACGTGGAAGTGCCGCAGCACGACATGGCATGATCTCGACTAATGTCGGAAGTAGTGCTGGAGATAAGTGACACCATGAATCCTACAGGGCTTTCTATAAATCCGTGAGAGTTCGAGGAGGTGCAGATTTCTTCTGAACAGCATGTTGCATGTCATCCAAGATATGCTCAATTATGTTCATGCGTGGGGAGTTTGGTGGTCAGCGGAAGTGTTTAAACTAAGAAGAGTGTCCCTGTAGCAAATCTGGACATGTTAGTTGTCGCATTGTCCTTCTGGAACTGCAGACTTCCATCGGAATGCACAGTGGGCATGAACGAATGCAGGTGAGCAGACACGATGCTTACGTACGTATAACCTGTCAGTATCGTATCTAGATGTATCAGGGGTCCCATATCACTCGAACTGAACACATCCCACACCATTACAGAGCCTCTACCAGTTTCAACAGTCCTCTGCTGACATTCAGGGTTCATGGATTCATGAGGTTGTCTCCATACCGGTACACGTCCATCCGCTTGACACAATTTGAAACGAGACTCGTCCGACCAGCCAACATGTTTCCAGTCACTGAAATCTGCAGCAATTTGAGGAAGCATTGCACTTCTGTAACGTTGAACGATTTTCTTCAGGCATCGTTCTTCCCGTCCTTGCCGGATCTTTCTCCGGGTGCAGTGATGTTGGACATTTGATGTTTTGATTATTGACATTTACACTTGTGGAATGGTCGTACTGGAAAATCCCCAGTTCATCACCACCTCGGAGATGCATTGTCCCATAGCTCATCCACAGACTATAACACCACGTTCAGACTCACTTAAATGTTGACTACCTCCCATTGTAGCAGCAGAAACCGATCTAACAACTGCGCCAGGCACTTATTGTCTTATATAGGCATTGTCGACCGCAGCGCCGTATTCTGGTTGTTCGCGTATCTCTGTATTTGAATGTTGCATGCCTATACCAGTTTCTTTCGCCCTTCAATGTATTTCTCTTATACACAGTATGTAGACGGCGTTACACCTACCAGCTTTGCATGGCTTCGCTGAAATGATAATCATATGCGTAACCAGGCACATAAAAAGTGACATTATGCACTGTAACCTGCTCCAGTTCGCTGTAGTCTATACAACTGAAAGATAAGAGAGAAACAAGTAGCAGGGCAACACCAGCGACTCACCCACATTGCCGCGCATATTAACGCAGCCGTTTCCATAACGAACTGCGCCGGCACCGAATTCTGTTTGCCCGTCGTATTAATAACGAGGGATCCGAATGCCAGCAAGCATGCATTTCGTTTTTAGGCGGTTCACATGTCTCAGTAGGAGAGTACTGTGCTCATTCCCATGTTCCTGCACTGGTAGAGGAAAGGTGCCTAATATGAGACGCACTTCTGTAAACCCATTTCAAAGACCTAAAAGTAAGTGCAGTTGTATTTGTTACGATGGTAATAAGATCTTGCATTAATTAATTTTATCATACAATTATCTTATCTGCTATTATAAACAATCTTTCAGAGTAGTTGTTAAATATTTACAAACAAGGCATTTCTTAGAAATGAGATCAAGGTTTCCTAATATGAGACAGTAATAGTATTTTGCTTTAATTATTTTATTACATAATAATGACATATGAATATACAATTCATTTCTGTTATCCTTCACTCATTTCACATTACTTAGGTATGTATTTACGACATCCGGGGCAAACAAAATTGTCTTCTGAGACACCGCAATATTCATGAGCCCAACAATAACATTTCGTGCACTGTGCCCATTTCTCCCCGTGTTTTCCTTCAGAAAAGCGCCCAGTACAGAACAGACATTCTGCTTCATCGTCATCACTGCTGTCTGAATCCCCACTGTCATCATGATAGATATCGGATGCCAAGTCACTAGACGATTCTTCCGCTTTAGGTCTACGATTGGAAGATTTTCCACTCTTCTCACGAAATAAATTTCTCGCTGCTTTCTTAGCTTCAGCCTCTGATTTCTTCTGTTTAGATTATTGCAATTGCTTCACATAAGGAGTTGAAGTTAGTAACGCAGCAGAGCACGAACGCGATGTTTGACGTATTTGACTAGCTCCAGGTGGTTTTGAGATGTGTGGGAGACGTCTGATGTCTGCCGGGCTGACAGCTTGACCATCACCATCAGTACTTTTATTTTCGTGTTTGGTATCTCTTTCTTGAAGAGCGTTAGCATGGCGATGAATTGAAAATTCATGTTCCCTAAATATATTTCTGTTGCATGGGATGAGACCTGTTTTTCTAAAGGCATTCACAGATGGCTCCATTGTTGCTGCTCGGTTGTAAGCTGCCCCAAATAACTTGGCTATTAATAATGGGGTGATAACACGACCTGGGTTACTTGCCAACCACGTTTCTATCTCTTGGACATAATAGGTTTTCAATGGTTCCATAAATCCGACGTCGAATAATGTCCATCAAGAATCAAAATGAGAGGGTCATTTGAAGATGGCTTTACATGACTCACAAAATGATCAAACCACTGAGTAAGAATGTGAGTTTGTATCCAGACACTTGGATGACAAGATGATACTGATCCTACAGGTGGTGCACCTACCATCAAGTTCCAGAAAACATTCCAATTTCTGATCATAAGACTAGTCAAAGTAATCCCTATTTATGATAATTTAATCGAATTAAAATAAACGAAGTTTTACTACAATAAATGATGAAATATTGTTATCTCATGACAGTATTGCGTAAATTACATATAAAAAATCGAGAGAGAACGACTTCCCCCAATATGCGATAGGTATCGTAATATGCGACACTGTCGCGTATTTGGATCCCCATACTATCGCATATTAGGAATTTTGCCATCTTACACAAAGAATGAGACACTTGCTAACTACGTTCGTTGGAAAATGAACCTAATTGTCAATAATTATAGGTAATACCGTTACAAATAACAACAATAAAAGAGTGCAGTAATATCCACTCATCTTTAATCTGAAATATTGCCTCAACACCGATGTCGCAAAAACTCCAAACACAAGAAATTTTTTATCAACCTCTAAGTACTGTGTCCGGCGCAATTATGGCGTCCTACTTGCTGTGTCGTCGTCTGGCACACTGGGCACACTGTTTCTGTCTCAGCGGCATGATCAGGTGACTGATGACCTCAGCTCCTTGGTCGCCTTAAACACTTACTTAACAGCAATAGTAATCGTAGACATAGTTAGATATGGTAGTAGCTGTAGTCTTCATGAATAGTAGAGATAATTATGGCGATGAGATGTAATGTCGTGTTGGAGATAATAATGCATATTGTATCATTAGTTGCCGATGTATTAGGGAAAAGTTCTTGTTGATAAAATAATTTGGATAAGGATGAATAGGGTCTGTTTATAAATTAGAGGTAAGTGGATGTAATGTAGTAAATAAATAATATTAATAATATTTTGCTCTTGTCTTCTTTCTAACTGCATGAACTCCATTTCTTCTTGATACACCATACATTCTGACCGTGGTTGTACACTTTCTGGTAAATTTCTTTCAATTCACGGATTGTAGTTTCTTATTGTCCCGCATATGTAAACGATGTAATACCGGTAAGTGAACCATACCAAGAGTCGAATGAAATTTACTAGAAAATGGGAAACAACTTACACGATGCTGGGATAAATGTGAACGAAGACAAAACTAAGCTCATGCAATTAGGAAAAAGACTAGATTAGAGGAATTTCTTGAGATATACGGCATGAGGTTGAACAGAGTTCACCATTTCAAATAGTTGGGCTCTTGGTTTACCAGTGACTACACCATAGAAATGGACAGCAGGAAAAGTATAGCAATGGGACGGAAATGGATCTATTTCTTCAGGGAGACGGTGAGTTTAAAATTAATAACAGCTGGCACCAAGATAAGAATTTACCCCTTTCCTTTCATTAACTGTTTTAGATATGGAAATGAGGTTCTCGGCAAATGACAGTACGCTAATGGCACCTAGTTAGATATGTAATAAACAATCTTAATTCCTGTATCGATCGAGATACTGAAGCAAGTATGATTTTTGAAAATAGAATAAGATGCTTTTTTTACGGAATCCGAAAGCGCTTGAAACTACGAGTACAGTGATATAATGCTTGTCAATTTTGAGGCTGAAAATCGTCGCAAAACAGACCGAGAAATATTCTAATACTGAAAAGCAAGTCTACAGAAATCGGCTATTGCGTTGGAAACACCCCCATGCCAAAGTACGTCTTTGTATGAAGCTCTTCGACTCCTAATTGTCTGCACTGCAGAACTAGCAGTAAATGTATTGTCTAGCGGCAGGTCATTTCGTACAGCGAAAGTCAAACAAATGCTGTAGAAATGATAATAGAGGACTGCTTGACGAAACTGTTGTTGTTTGCATAAAAACCTGGGAAACGTATACACATTTTAAATAGTTTTTCTAAGCCCCATATCATGCGAAAGAAGCTATCAAACGTCATAATTCCATATACAAAACTCATAGCTGACGCTGCATCTACGTATGTCGTACAGGGGAAGCCGCTTCAGCTTAGTATCGTAGGTCTTCCTTACTGCATCGGCCGAGAATTTAATAGTACCAATTAATATGCGTGCGGATTTCCCGTTGCCCATATTCTATAGCTCTACATATTGAAATGATCTTGGAAATGGAAGTGGGCTTCATCTGTGCACAGTATTTTCCATGGCCATTCATTGTCCACTTCCATGCGATCAAGAAATTTCACAGCGCACGTTTGCCTTGTAGACAGGTCAGCAGGAAGCCATTCCTGGACATGAGTGATTTTGTATGGACAGCGATGCAGACATGTTTCATAGGATTCTATGCACTGTGCTCGCTGACATGTCTAGCGATTGGGCAATTCCTCGTGCAATGAATATTTCCATACAAGCACTCGAACTCTTCTGCAATGCTGTGGTCTCGTCTTCGACAGACATCGGATCGCTGTCCTCTCCCGCTGTCACACTGCAAATGAAAAGAACGTGTCTTTTCGAATTTTTTAATCTGCCTTTGTGATTTGCCTTTGTGATGTAGGAGTCGGGTTGTTCTGGGGGAAAAGACCAAACTGCGAGGTCATCGGTCTCATCGGATTAGGGAAGAACGGGGAAGGAAATCGACGGTGCCCTTTCAAGGGAACCATCCTGGCATTTGCCTGGAGAGATTTAGGGAAACCACGGAAAACCTAAATCAGGATGGCCGGACGCGGGATTGAGCCGTCGTCCTCCCGAATGTGAGTCCAGTGTGCTAACCACTGCGCCACCTCGCTCGGTAATTTTTTAATCATTTTCTCCAGATCTTTAGTGGACGTCAGACCAATGCCTTTTTTCATACCCCTGAGTGCCCGGAAAATCTGCAGGTCTACTAGCGTACAGTCACCGTTCTTGTAAAAGAGTTTTACCACCAGCGTGAGATTCTTCAGGGAGACAATTGTGTTGGGCGTCTCGAAGGCAAACTGAGGAACAGCCGTCTGCCGTTCGTCTGGTGGAGTGCATATTCCGAGGCTTACAGCGCCATCTACAGCTCAAATTTTCGTAAAATTTTTTATGTTCCATGACGTTTCCCACTGAGCAGTAATATGCTGTTCCGAAACTGAATGAACTATATATATATGGGGCAAGTAAAAGTGGCCTGGAGAACAGAGTTCCAAGGTGCAAAGTAAAGGAAATACAGTATTAACCTGACTATGGAGGATGTTGAAAGTGACCACTACTGATCCACTGGCAGTTTTGGGCCCTAGTCAGCAAGTTGCTGAAGGCGAATAGGAGTGAACTGCAGGAATTGGTGAAATCTCTTCTGAAAAGTCCTGCTGCAGGTCTTGAAGACTATGAGGATTGTTGCGATAAACCTTGGTTTTGAGGGCTCCCCACAAATATAATCGCACCCAGCCAGATCAGGTGGCCTAGTTGCACCATCCTGTAGGCCTTTTACTCCTCCATAAATGCTGCCATGTGTATGCATGCACTCACGTCCAGTAGTATGCTCTCTTCCTGGCCACCTTTTTATTTGCCCCGTCCTGTATGTACGCATGTATGTAGTCCATTTCCTGCATATACATCGTGCATATACTCCGCCTTCATGGTGTTACTGTTTCAATGGCGAGGAGTGTAATTGTAGCTTACTACTTATGTCGTAGACAACGCACGATCCAACGCTGCGCGCCCTGCATCGGACCCGCATGGTGAACGACCACCCGCTGGAGTACATGGAGGGCTTTCGGAGGGCGTGCCAGCAGCGCGGCTTTGCCTTGCTGGCCACTAAGCGGGTGCAGGGTGCGCTCTCAGACCGCCTGCCCTGCAGGCTCATGGAGATCCCTGGCGCCTACTTTGATGGCCTGGCTGCCTTCGGCTTCTCCAAGGACTTCAAATACACCGCAGTGTTCAATTACTGGTGAGTCATTCCTGCGGACGGGGGGAAATAGTCAACTGACGCTTGTGTTGCCCTTTTCCGCTTACTCGGAGTAACTCTCTCTCCTAGATCATGCCTGAAGTACTGTTGATGTTAACCAGGCCACTATCTAAGTTCTACTCTTCATTGATAAGACATTATCACGATGCTTGGAGGGAAAGATATTTATATAAATATAGCATAAGCCTCTGAGCACTATGGGACTTAATGTCTGAGGTCATCAGTCCCATAGAACGTAGAACTACTTGAACTTAACTAACCTAAGGACATCACACACATCCATGCCCGAGGCAGGATTCGAACCTGCGACCGTAGCAGTCGCGTGGTTAAGGACTGAAGCGCCTAGAACCGCTCGGTCACAGACGCCGGCATTTATATCAGTATCATAATCCGCCTTCTGTAGAGCGCTACAGTGAGGTTGGATGCTTCATTGCACGTTTAACCTGCGTATCCAGTGTGGGAAGAAGGACTATTTCAGTAGCTCTGGGTGAGCTGCAGTTGTCTAACACTGTTGTTACGCCTACAGCAGGAACGATAAATAGGCAGCTAAACTGTATTGGTAGGTTCTTCACAGCTTCTTGAAACTTTGTGAGTAGACTTTAGACAGCAGGTTATGTCCATCTTCAGGCATCCACTAGTTAGGCTTTTCCAGCATTTAGTAAATGCTCTCTCGTTAGTCAAACATAAACATAACCATTTGTACACAGGTTGGTTATAATTAAGCTTTCGGTATTGAGAGTGATTGTTATACAGTGAAACATTGTGGAAACTTTTTTAAGGACGTGCGGAAGAGAAACTACGAGTCGGAATTTCCATGCGGCTTTTCGCTGATACTTTAGTATACAGAGAAGTTGGAGCATTACAAAATTGCAGAGAAATGCAGGATCTGCAGCGGATAGGCACTTGGTGCAGGGAGTGGCAACTGGCCCTTAACAGAGACAAATGTAATGTAATGCGAATATATAGAAACAACGATCCTTTATTGTATGATTATATGACAGCGGAACTAACACTAATAGCAGTTACTTCTGTAAAATATCTGGGAGTATGCCTGGGGTACGATTTGAAGTAGAATGTTCATATAAAATTAATTGTTGGTAAGGCGGTCACGAGGTTGAGACTCATTGGGAGAATCTTTAGAAAATGTAGTCCATCAAGAAAGGGAGTGGCTTTCAAAACACTCGTTCGGCCTATACTTGAGTATTGCTCATCAGTGTGGGATCCGTACCAGGTCAGGTTGACAGAAGAGATAGAGAAGGTCCAAAGAAGAGCGGCGCGTTTCGTCACAGGGTTATTTGGTTAGCGTGATAGCGTTACGGAGATGTATAGCAAACTCAAGTGGCAGACTCTTCACGAGAGGTGCTCTGCATCGCGGTGTAGCATGCTGTCCAGGTTTCGAGAGGGTGCGTTTCTGGATGAGGTATAGAATATATTGCTTCCCCCTACTTATACCGCTCGAGGAGATAACGAATCTAAAATTAGAGAGATTCGAGCGCGCACGGAGGCTTTCCGGCAGTCGTTCTTCCCGCGAACCATAAACGAGTGGAAGAGGAAAGGGATGTATTGACAGTGGCACGTAAAGTGCCCTCCGTCAGACACCGTTGGGTGGCTTGCGGAGTATAAATGTAAATGTAGATGTAAACCATTGAAAGAAACACATTTTATTTTCACATGAGATGGTAACTTTCGGTAATTGCGTACCATATTTGCGTTCCAATATGGCGACCATCGGAATCCACGACAGCCTGGAACCGCACTACAGCTGTCATTTCATCACTGTTCGCAGCACTTTTCGAACGATGGACCATAGACTGTCTAGCTGTCGTGTCATAGTTCGTGCACTGCTTGAAGATGGCACATAGCGACCAGAATTCTCAGCCATGGCTACAGCAACTTCTTCAACAATTTGTGGAGCAATTGGCCGTCGACCTCTCCCACGAGCAACTTCCAGATCGCCAACTAATCTGGACGTGTTCTTCAACTCCGGTGCCGAAAGAGAACTTCACCGTATTCCTTTAGTGTGTCGACACTCACGAAGAGCAGCAGCATTAGTACTGTTCGTTTGAAAAGATAGCTTTACGAGTAAAGCCCTCCTCATCTTGTCCAGACCCATGTTGCCAACCTGCAGCTGTACTGTACACTGTCACTTGTGTTTCAACCTTACGTCGTCGAAATAGTATCGGGGTGTAACGGCAAGTCAAGACACCAATACTACCAACAATGCACATACTGCAGTGCGCTGTCTGAAAGTCATTCCTGATAGTGGGGTACCGATGATGGCCGCCGAGTTGATGTGGCTGCGCATTCTGACGCAGTTTTCCTAGGTAAAAAAATTGATTATAGACAGTGGTATTTACTTCGCCGGTTCAGGGAGTGTTTTCTTACACAGTACGTTCTCGTTTACTCATTGAGTACTGTAAATAAAACAGAGAGAGTGATTAAAGTGCTTGGGTGCGCTCGTCCGTTGGCAAAGTTGCGACGCGTGACGGAGAGGCCACCGCCCTCCCGCTGGTCTAGTGCATGTCGGTTTCGCGAGTCACCGGCATCGGTTCTTGCGTGTCAGCAGCACCCAACAGCTGATCCACGCTGCGCCGTCGACGTCAGCAGCAGTGGCCATCAGCTGTGCTTCCTGCTGTCGATAATATCCGCCTGCCTGCGCTTGGAATTCGAGCGGACGAAGCAACGACACCATCACACCAGGGCCCGAGGGAAGAAGAACAGCATGAGGCAAGACGCTAGCTGAAATCATCAGCGTCACACCAGAAGTGGAACACATGGCTCACTGAGTTACGCCAAGGGAAACAAAGTACGCTACTGATGATCAATATTTGTGGTTATGTACTCGAACGAGTACGGTCACGACTCGTTTGTAACCAATGGTTGATCTCGTTGCAGCCACCATGTTCCCACTCAAAAAAACAGCAGCCATAGACAAAATACTGAGCGAAATGGGAATGGAACTACATTTGCACTGTCAGTCATCACTAGAGATCGAGTGTTTACCTTACTTTTCCAAATAACTAGCCTTGTAACTAAACTGTTCTGCCTAAATGATGAAAACAAGCAATTAAGATTTGAACTGCAGAGAGCATCTAACCCAGTCAAAGGCTTACAAATACACTCCTGGAAATGCAAAAAAGAACACATTGACACCGGTGTGTCACCGGTGTGTCAGACCCACCATACTTGCTCCGGACACTGCGAGAGGGCTCTACAAGCAATGATCACACGCAAGGCACAGCGGACACACCAGGAACCGCGGTGTTGGCCGTCGAATGGCGCTAGCTGCGCAGCATTTGTGCACCGCCGCCGTCAGTGTCAGCCAGTTTGCCGTGGCATACGGAGCCTCCATCGCAGTCTTTAACACTGGTAGCATGCCGCGACAGCGTGGACGTGAACCGTATGTCCAGTTGACGGACTTTGAGCGAGGGCGTATAGTGGGCATGCGGGAGGCGTGAAAGGAGGGACGAATGGAGACGTGTCGTCTTCAGCGATGAGAGTCGCTTCTGCCTTGGTGCCAATGATGGTCGTATGCGTGTTTGGCGCCGTGCAGGTGAGCGCCACAATCAGGACTGCATACGACCGAGGCACACAGGGCCAACACCCGGCATCATGATGTGGGGAACGATCTCCTACACTGACCGTACACCTCTGGTGATCGTCGAGGGGACACTGAATAGTGCACGGTACATCCAAACCGTCATCGAACCCATCGTTCTACCAATCCTAGACCGGCAAGGGAACTTGCTGTTCCAACAGGACAATGCACGTCCGCATGTATCCCGTGCCACCCAACGTGCTCTAGAAGGTGTAAGTCAACTACCCTGGCCAGCAAGATCTCCGTATCTGTCCCCCATTGAGCATGTTTGGGACTGGATGAAGCGTCGTCTCATGCGGTCTGCACGTCCAGCACGAACGCTGGTCCAACTGAGGCGCCAGGTTGAAATGGCATGGCAAGAGAACAGAAGAGAAATTTCGTGGAGATGACATATGGGTTTCAGCCAGACAACTACGATGAAAATGGACACATTCCAGCCCTGTCACACTCTGTGACATCACAGAATAGTGTCAGGCGTTCACATTTTATGGATCTCGATCTATAACAACAGTAAGATACAGCATGAGATCCTCAGAAAACAATATTATCAACAAAAAGCAATTGCAGTATTGTCATGTAATGAAAACTAATAATACAATATCTATCAATATAAGGACAGGGGCATGCATAAAGAAGTTAAAGTGAAACGCATTTCAGAGATGAACCGAGCAGGTGGATAATGGCATTGGGAAACCCCACTTAACAAGAGAACACCGAATTTAGAAAGGGTTAAGGCCAGAACAATACACTATTCCTTTTAACATAAATACAGCTGGAACCGAGAGTAAGTGGCTGCACGGCTTTAACAGGACTAGCGGCGACCGGGCAAGAAAAATATAAATTGTGGATGATATGCTTCACATATCGAGGTGACAGATAGTTAATTTTTCCTGTGAAATATTTTGAGGGCAATGAAATTATGCACTTTGCTCTAACCCGTAACGAGAGTGTAATAGCCATTATTTCAACTAGGGGAACATTAACATTCTACGGAAAGCAGGAAAGTGGAGACTGAGTGAATTCAGTCAAGGCCAGAGTAGGGAATTAGCGTTTGAGATCCAGCACAGAGACAGTGCCGCTGCAGATCCCGATTGGTACCATCGCGCATTAGGCCACAGTAAATGATGAGTCGAGATTTTGCTCTCTCCAAACTGCATATGCTTTGACCAATGAATATCAAAAGCCCGAATACTAACCGACCCTGACATTAAGTACATGAGAGTTTTTTAATTGTTTTAAAAGGTAAATTTATCCCCCACCAGCTTAGTGCATTGCCCAGCTACGATATCGTAGAAGTGAATTTAGAAGTTGAAGATTTCGATCATTCTTGCCTCTGATAACATTTTCATTTGTAGAGATAACGATTTAATAATAACCAATTCATTGTCCAACAGTTAAATATTTTGTTATTGAGTGTTGAAAGTAATTGAACATGATTGATGTGTATCACTTGACCCTGGAAAGCACAGTTGATAAATGATGTGTAGAATGAAAAAGAGAACAGCTATTTTGTCATGCTAGAATAGATCCAAAACTTTTACTGTTATTAATTTATGCATTCTAGTTACATGAAAGCAACATTTATAATTAATTTGTTATGATCCCCACCTAATATTAGTACCTTACAGGGTCCCATTCATATTTATATAGGCTTGAGAAGACAGTTCAGATATTTTATCCATTTGCACGCATAGGTTATCCTCTAGAGACCTGAAATCAGAGTTATATAGTAAATCGAACAAAACAAGCTCTAATATGTTGGTTGGCACCACTGATTGTAAAATATTCATGAATAAGTTTTTTTATATTTACACATTGTTGCAAGCCATGTATCAAATACTATACTTAGGTTTGCTAACAAGATAATCTGCCACCCAATGAAGAAATAAATGTTACTCTATTTTTGCTTATTTGGAAGACATACATTCCTCCTCGTGATAGAAAATGCACAAAGTTGTCACAATTATCTCTTCACATGTTCTTGTTGAAATAGAAATTGTTAAAAATATAATAAATAAAAAATACAAAAACGTTTTACAGATTTTTAAAAATGTTGCAGGATGTTCTTATGAGGTATTAAACTTTTTGACACAGTTTCTTTCTGAAGTAAAGCACAGAAACACCATACCTTCAGAACACATCACATTTGTTAGCTTTGAACAACCCATTCCACCCTCATACATAAAAAATCTAAGGGTAGTCCACTTGATTAAGCCAATACAAAGTTTTTCAGGCCCACAAGTTGAGGTTTTTCTGTAACATATTGTTTCGTGCTGATTTGTCCATGGAATGGCACCATTTGTTCGTTAATAGAAACCATTTTTGGACGAGGATGTTGCAGACACGCTTTTCTAACCATTGACAACATTGGTCTTACTTTCCAGAATTTGTCTGTTGTTTTTTCATTGTCACTGACAGCATTGTTGTCAACAACCTTGAGAGATGCTCTAAGGCTGTAGAAACGATCTCTGCTGACGTTTTGTGCAACCAATGGATATCTAGTATGTCGTTCCCAACACATCCTAATCTTAGGAAAACCAAGAAGTCAAATCACAATACTTGCAGCCCAGTATTTCTTGATCTCATCTGGGGTGGTGTTGAAAGATTTTCCATGTGATGAAACATACATGTTTGTTTCTTCTGCCACATTACTTTTTCTTCAGATGCTGTAAATTGCGGTCCCTGAATATGAACTTCAGCATCATCAGCATCATTATCATCATCATCATCATCATCATCATCATCAATTTCAATGTCAGAACAATTAGCATCAAAGACCTCGTCCAGAAGTTGAGCGATTTCTGAATTAGATAGACCTGTCAATAATATTTAGTTTTTTGCTTTTAAATCACTTTTGCAAAGTTCTATTTGTATAGACTGCATTAAAAATGTCTACCCCATTATTAAAGTTGTGAAATGTGCACTAAAAGTAATAAAATAATTTTAAATAATGGGTTAGGTAGGGGTTGTTTCGGGGAGGAGACCAGACAGCGAGGTCATCGGTCTCATCGGATGAGGGAAGGAGAGGGAAGGAAGTCGGCTGTGCCCTTTCAAAGGAACCATTCCGGCATTTGCCTGGAGCGATTTAGGGAAATCACGGAAAATCTAAATGAAGATGGCCAGGCGAGGGATTGAACCGTCGTCCTCCCGAATGCGACTCCAGTGTGTTAGCCACTGCGCCACCTCGCTCGGTTTTTAAACAACGAACAACAGTATAAAATGCAGCAGACCGCCATTTCCTCTCAGGCATATGAAATATAGTCACAGAGACCCAATGTATCAGATATGTTACATTTGCTAAAATATGACTTTCCCTAAGTAAAATCATCTTTCATGTTACTTTCTTTAATAGAATTGTAGTGACAGAACTGTTAACAATATTTTAGTACTGTATTAGAAGTAAATAAACGATGAATTAACAATACCAAACTTTCTTTCTTGAAGCCATGTTCACTCGTCCAGAATACACTTGTTACTGACTGCTACTGACACCTAGTGGTCATTCTGAGAACTACGAGTAGGCTGCCTGCTTGTTCTGCAGAGTGGATCCAATACGATTCAGTGGGTGCTTTCACAAAAAATGGCACAAATTGTGTAGAAACATAACTTGAACAGATGTATCATATATGAAACAAGGGGTCGCTAGAGGTTTAAATAGCTATATTAATATGATAGTGTATACAAATGAAATGACAGTTAGTGTTTCCATCCATTTTGAGGTAGAAAAAGAAATCAAAAGACAGTTACACTACTAGATAAACTTCCAAATAACATTTATGCAGAGGCCAGGTGAGTTGGAAGATGAGCTTCTGTATACTGCAAACAAGAAAATGTACAACAAAACACATATTCATACACAATTTCACCCAACAAAGTACATCACATATTCACAAGACACACACAAACCAGATTCATCATCACATGGAAAACCCTATGACACATGTAAATGTGAACACTACACTAAACCAGTCAAATTTATCTCAGGAGGCACTTTCTACTCCATACAAAACGAACAGAGAATATCTAGGTGCATAGAACATGAATCAGTAGACGTCGAAAAATCAGGCCACAAAGTAATACAAAACCTAGAACTACTGAACGCATACCTATAAAAGTACACAAATTAGGCGAAAAAAATTTGAGGAAGACAAACGTGACGCTTGCAAAGATGTCAACGTGCATCTAAAAACAACCAGCACCTCAAACATAAACAGAAACACCATAACACATACATTCAATCCAGCACAAATCACCACCATCACTGGCACCACACCAGCAAGAAACGCCATCAGTGAAAAATGTGTGAAGTCGAAAAAGCATTGAAGATGCATGTGACAAAATGAACTGTAACCGTGTGACACTCCAAAGAGATCTTAAAAAGTCTCCCATTCAGTGACCAACACCGAATTACAATCTGTCTAGGACCACTGCAGAAACTTCAACAGGAACTATCACCAAGAAGAATCCAGCTACACCTAATTATGATGATTTAGAATTTAACTTACTTTTAAGTAGACTACAGAAAAAAGAGATACTGCAGGCAGCGTAACGGCTGCTACTTACGTTGTGCCATCCGAAGGGTGTTTCTCTCTATTTTCCAATAACTGAGTAGACAGACGGAATCATCCTAAGGATAGAGAATATATCTACATCAGCAGGGTCATAGTTTGACCTCGTGCTCCAGGTCTGCCTGCGCAAGTCAGAATTATTCGACATGGACGAAATGTATACAGGTCATGTAAGAGCACACGGACGAACGTATTTCTAATACTCGCAGGCAGGTACTCAGCCTTCACCTCAGTGGATGCACTGTGTGTGGCGCTCGGAGTATTCCCCATAAACGTCACGACCAAATACAGAGATGCAAACTACTGGTTAAAGTTGGGGAGACTAGAGAAGATACACACAATTATTGGTGTACTGACGCAAGTGACATGACAAGTTAAAAGTTGGCGTTTGGATACATTACAAGATCAGTGTGATGTAAGTGATAAGGGACATAGACCGCACAGCTTTCTCCCTGCCATAAGGGAGTGCTTGAGAATGAAACACATCGTTTCTAGCCGCGGTATGGTTCATTTAACTGGACGCGGACCTTATGCCAAGCACTTAAACCGAGTTCGTCTGAGACAGACACCTACATGTACATGAGGAGTAGGAAGTTCCAAAGAGCAAATTATCTTCTTCTGCAATCAATTTCCATACAACAGACATACACTACATTTAGACTACACTGAAACCGATATATATATATATATATATATATATATATATATATATATATATATATATATATATATATGACAAGAAATAAGAGACGAAGAACAATGGGCACAACTAAATGCACAGACAAAGAGTATTTCAAAAACAACGCGTTTAAGAGTACCTGCGGACACGATAAAACAGATATGCCTATATGCAACGCAACAAAAATCTCCAGAGGGTGTACAGCGACACTCACAGTGACAATGAAAACAGTGAAACTGAAGATGAACGGGAGAAGGAAGACGACATGTAACAGTAAATAAGTGTAAGGTGCTGCCGATCTAGCTAAGAAATCAGCAATGTTGTACATGGATGAACACCTACTGTTAATGCTTAAGATTAACAATACTATCTTCTACTACCAACCAAATACTTTTCGTTTTGTTTTTATTTATGTGATTCGGGGCCAGCAGCTCGAAGAAATCATTCCAAGGAATTCATCACCAGTCACAGTCGGTGCTGGCACAAAAAAACTCTCCTCTCCAATCATTCATATACATTCTCCCTAAGAAGGGAAAATTATCTTTATATTTCACCTGAAATTATTGTTATTTTTAAAAAAATATTATTTTCGGTCAAATGTTGTAGATAAAAAAAACTAAAAAAGAGAAAACTACAAAAAAAGGTGACAAATGTAAACAGTAAGATTTATGACTTGTTTTAAAACATCTGATAACACGTCTCTAATTTTGGAATAAATAAATAAAATACCTGTGTGTCAAACATTTTTCTGTCTACACTTGCTCAAGTAGTTAAAGATTAATTGTAACCACATCTTAGATCTATATTCTCGTTTAATCCTATGGTATGGGTCTCACACAACTGTGCGGTAGGTTGCATGTATATTTTATGGATTCATTGCATTTTCTAAGTATCCTGACAATGATATGAAATCTACCAACTATCTATACCTACGGTTGAGACAACATTATCATTCAATTACATATTTCGACAAATTATTTCACCCAGATAGATTGACTAATTCCGATTTTTACCAGCTGGCACATTTTGCATTTTATGAACTGCAGAATTTAGTATTTGTTAAAATTTACAGTAAGCTGCCAGTCTTTGCACTACCTTGAAAAATTTTATCCATCTGATTGAATATTTGTTATTCTAGTGCCCTCTAAGTTACTAAAAGCACACGGCAACTGAGGATGTATGGACTATTGAGATCTTGTACAGTAAAGGGCCAAATAAGTAGATTTGTAACGTCTTAACTAATAACAGATTAATAAGAAGACTGCGTCTAGTCGTCATCACCGATTTCGTCCATCTTTATAGTAGACGTAGTGCTTGGCCATTGTGAGCTCCCACTTCATTCACTTTCGTTGTGAGGCCAATTGAGGAGCTACCTGTTTGAGAAGTAACCACACGCGGTCTTCTTATTAGTCCGTTATTAGTTAAGACGTTACAAATCTACTTTTCCAGGCCCGCATCTCGTGGTCGTGCGGTAGCGTCCTCGCTTCCCGCGCTCGGGTTCCCGGGTTCGATTCCCGGCGGGGTTAGGGATTTTCTCTGCCTCGTGGCGGCTGGGTGTTGTGTGTTGTCCTTAGGTTAGTTAGGTTTAAGTAGTTCTAAGTTCTAGGGGACTGATGACCCAAGATGTTAAGTCCCATAGTGCTTAGAGCCATTTGAACCTACTTTTCTGGCTCTTTGCTGTACAAGATATCAATAGTCCATACATCCCCAGCTGCCGTGTGCTCTTAGTAATGTAGAGGAGGGCTATGCGAGAGGCGTTCAACGAATTCGAAAGTAAAGTTCTATGTAATGACTTGGCAAAAAATCCTAAGAAATTTTGGTATTATGTAGAAGCGTTAGGTGGATCAAAACAAAATGTCCAGATACTGTGTGACCAAAATGGTACTGAAACAGAGGATGACAGACTAAAGGCCGAAATACTAAATGTCTTTTTCCAAAGCTATTTCAGAGAGGATGACTGCACTGTAGTTCCTTCTCTAAATTATTGCACAGATGACAAAATGGTAGATATCGAAATAGATGACAGAGGGATAGAGAAACAATTACAATCGCTCAAAAGAGGAAAGGCCGTTGGACCTGATGGGGTACCAGTTCGATTTTTCACAGAGTACGCGAAGAAACTTGCTCCCCTTCTTGCAGCGGTGTACCGTAGGTCTCTAGAAGAGCATAGCGTTCCAAAAGATTGGAAAAGGGTACATGTCATCCCCGTTTTCAAGAAGGGATGTCGAACAGATGTGCAGAACTATACATCTATATTTCTAACGTCGATCAGTTGTAGAATTTTGGAACACGTATTATGTTCGAGTATAATGACTTTTCTGGAGACTAGAAATCTACTCTGTAGGGATCAGCATGGGTTTCGAGAAAGACGATCGGGTGAAACCCAGCTCGCGCTATTCGTGCAAGAGACTCAGAGGCCATAGACACGGGTTCCCAGGTAGATGCCGTGTTTCTTGACTTCTGCAAGGCCTTCGATACAGTTCCCCACAGTCTTTTAATGAACAAAGTAAGAGCATGTGTACTATCAGACCAATTGTGTGATTGGATTGAAGAGTTCCTAGATAACAGAACGCAGCATGTCATTGTCAATGGAGAGAAGTCTTCCGAAGTAAGAGTGATTTCAGGTGTGCCGCATGGGAGTGTCGTAGGACCGTTGCTGTTCATAATATTTATAAATGACCTGGTGGATGACATCGGAAGTTCACTGAGGCTTTTTGCGGATGATGCTGTGGTGTATCGAGAGGTTGCAACAATGGAAAATTGTACTGAAATGCAGGAGGATCTGCACCGAATTGACGCATGGTGCAGGGAATGGCAACTGCATGAATCTCAATGTAGACTAGTGTAATGTGCTAAAAATACATAGAAAGAAAGATCCTTTATCATTTAGCTACAATATAGAAGGTTAGCAACTGGAAGCAGTTAATTCCACAAATTATCTCGAAGTAGGCATTAGTAGTGATTTAAAATAGAATGATCATATAAAATTAATCGTCGGTAAAGCAGATGCAAGACTGAGATCCATTGGAAGAATCTTAAGGAAAACAAAGGAAGTAGGTTACAGTACACTTGTTCGCCCACTGCTTAAATACTGCTCACCGGTGTGGGATCCGTACCAGATAGGGTTGATAGAAGAGATAGAGATGATCGAACGGAGAGCAGCGCGCTTCGTTACAGGATCATTTAGTAATCGCGAAAGCGTTACGGAGATGATAGATAAACTCCAGTGGAAGACTCTGCAAGAGAGACGCTCAGTAGCTCGGTACGGGCTTTTGTTGAAGTTTAGAGAACATTCCTTCACCGAGGAGTCAAGCAGTATATTGCTACCTCCTACGTATATCTCGCGAAGAGAGCATGAGGATAAAATCAGATAGATTAGAGCCCACACAGAGGCGTACCGACAATCTTTCTTTCCACGAACAATACGAGACTGGAATGGAAGGGAGAATCGATAGAGGTACACAAGGTACCCTCCGCCACACACCGTCGGGTGGCTTGCTGAGTATGGGTGTAGATGTAGAAGGGCTGAGTGCATCCGCTTGCCAACAGAACTTTTCCAACAGAACTCGGCAGAGCCTTCCTCAGCTCGTGGTCTAGTGGCTAGCGTTGTTGTCTCTGGATCATTGGGGCCCGGATTCAATTCCCGCCCGGTTTGGGGTTTTCTCTGCCCGGGAACTGGGTGTTTTTGTTGTCATCATATGATCATAATCATCATCATTCGTGACAGTGCCTCGATTAGTTTGTGTGAAAATTTGGACTTCGTACAGGCGCTGTTGACCGAGCTGTTGAGCGCCCCACAAACCAAACATCATCATTATCATCATCGGCAGATCCGGATGGTAACCCATCCAAACTCTAACCAAATCCGAAAGCGTTTAAGGTGGGTGATTTGACGGGAACTGGTGTTACCATTGCGGCAACCATGTAACTGTAAAAATGCTGTGCAAGATGCTGAGACAATTACTGCTTCTCCCACTTTTATGATGAATATGACCCCACTACGTGTAAATCATGAGCTGTAAACCAATGTATTTAATTTTATGAACTAAGTTCTCGTGTACGCCTTAGAATCCATTCCTGAAAATTTATTTGCAATCCCTAGTTTTCCTTTGCCTTTCGTTTTCATTCATTTTATGAAACTATTAATAAAAAAATATGCTGGGTTTTATTTCAGTTTATTTACTATATAATTAATTAAAAATTAAAAATTAAATTAAAACAAAAGTTCCGCGTACGGGTACGAGCCAACGACCCTCGAGTTATTGTTCTATATACTCTTTCGGCAGCGCTATCTGCTGCCTGACAGCTACAATCACTGAGTCATACGGCTCACCCGACACGCTTGAAATATCCTTTTTTTTTATTTTCTAAGCGCTTGGCCATCTGGAGCTCCCAGTTCGTGACTTTCTTTCCCGGCTAAGTCTTGTATATATCATTGATGTGCTGGCAGCCCTGACGCCGGATACGAGAGCTTTTCGCTTGCTGTTTTACAATCAGATCTTAAGTAATCGTTTTTGCTGTCTATTCTATAGTATTAACGTGCATTAGTGTCAGATGAACGTGATAGATTGAAGGTATCAGTTTTTATTAGCGTCTGAATAAGATTAGCGAAGTTTCTGTTTAGGACAGTTCCGTGTGTATGCAGACGTTTGTTTACATTCTAACTGACGTTAAATACGTTTAATTATCAATTAATTCAGTGCACAGTACTGAATATTGGAGATTATTAGTGTCATTTAGACTCGATACATTGAAGATAGCAAATTTTATACGTTTTATTAGGAATAGTGCCACTGACAGTGAATTCTCACCTCACTTGTATACATTTGATTATCGCAACCTGTGACCGTTAACAGTTAAGCAAACGTAAAATAAGTGGTAAAATAGTATTACACAACAATATCTGAATACATCAGTGTTACAATACAACTTCTGAGCCCTTCTTACATTAATTTCCTTAGCTTGTTGTGGGCTTTAGTGATCGTGTACTGCAAGCCCATCGGTTCCTATAGAGTTCGTATTTGTGCTTTACATTCTGAACTTTTATCGGTAAGTAAAGGTTTTGTACCTGCATCTGTCAGTGTACAATACTCAGTATTTACGTTTGTTGGTGTCATTTAGACTCGGTACATTTAAGGTAGTCGTTTTTATAGCTTTATTAGGTCAATTTCGCGTTTACGTAGACGCTCTTTAAATTACAAATACGAGGGATAATCAGTAGGTGCAGCTTACCGTAGGTCACTGTTTAATTCGTTGATAATATTCACTAAATATCCCCTAGCAGTTTACTGTAGATCACTGTCTTATTCTTTACTATTCACTAAATAGCCCCTAGCAGGAGAATAAGCATCAGATCTAGCATCTACCACAAATTTTTATTTTCATTATTGAGTGTCCTTCCTGCCAACTAGAGTGTAGCTGTTAACCTTGTGTGGCAGTAGGTTTCCTTAAGTTTTTTGTAGTAAATCAGTTATTAGCTAGATGGATAGGGACTGTGTCTGTTGTGTGCGGTTGCAGGAGTAGTTGGCCACAGTCCAAACGGAGCTTGAAGCTTTGTTGGCCACAGTCAACAAGCTCCAGAGTGCCACCTTGAGGTGCGGTGAGGATGGCGTGCCTGGGGTCCACCTCTGCTGTACTAGATGTGCAGGGGGGGGGGGGGGGGAGGGATGTCACAGCTCTCTGTCACTGAGCCGACCTTAGGTGCGACTGAGCTGGCTGGCACACTCTCACCTCAATGTTGGTGGCGGACTGTGTCGAGGTCTCGAGCCTCAAGGCGAAGGCTGCATGGGGGACGAAGGCTCCTGCCAAATCCTATGCACTTTGCTAATAGATTCAGTGTGCTATCTGATGCTTGGGGGGGGGGGGGGGAGGCTGAGCCGGATCAGAATACCCCTTCTGACAGGATACCGGCCGCTCCGTCAGCAAGTTCCGGACAGGCACGTGGGGTTAGGCGTTCGTAATGTTAGGCGGCTCAAGGAGCCCATCAGGAACATAGCGGCTAGGGCGAGGCAGAAGTCCAACGTTCGCCGGCTGGAGTGGACGAGCGTTTCTGTGCGCTTCAGCCTGGAACCGAGCTGCTGCTACGGTCGCAGGTTCGAATCCTGCCTCGGGCATGAATGTGTGTGATGTCCTTAGGTTAGTTAGGTTTAAGTAGTTCTAAGTGTAGGGGACTGATGACCTCAGATGTTAAGTCGCATAGTGCTCAGAGCCAAGTCCATCGTTCACTCGGTGTGCTTGCCGGGGGGCATTGTCCGGCATGTGGAAGAGGCTCTTCCGGCGGCTATCGAGCGTGCGGGATGCAGTCAGCTACAGACTGTTGCACATGTCGACACCAGCGACGCCGGTCGTCGTGGTACCGAAGAAATCCTTGGGTTCTTTCGACGGTTGACTAAATTGGCGAAGGCGGCCTCCATCTCTCAATGAGTGGAAGCCAAGCTGACGATCTGCAGCATCTTCCCCAGGGTAGACCGGGGTCCTCTTGTGTGGAATCGAGTGGAGAATCTAAACCAGAGGCTACGTCGACTTTCTGACGACAATTGTTGTAGATTCCTCAACCTATGCTATGGGGTGGCTGGTTATAGGACGCCCCACGATAGATCAGGGGTGCACTAAACACAGGAAGCAGCTGCATGGGTAGCACAGTACTTGTGGCGTACACATGGAGTTCTTTTTTAGATTAGGTTCCTCCCCACGGTAAACAAACCGTTGGCCTGAAAAATTGCCAGTTTATGTCACTGATGTCGGTGTGCCAACTGTAAAATTTGTTGGTTTGCCTAAACAGGTAATTCCAAAGATTTAAATATCCTTAATCTCATGTTAGTAAATTGTCGAAGTGTTTGTAGCAAGATCCCCCAGTTACTCTCTAAAATAAACAATAGCAATGCCAATATCGTATTATGTACCGAAAGCTGATAGAAACCAGACATAAAAAATTGTGAAATTTTGAACTCGGATTGGACCATGTTTAGGAAGGATAGGACTGATACTATGGGAGGTGGTGTGTTATTGCAGTTAAAAGCTGTTTAAAACGCAGTTGCGATCGATACTGGGTGAGACGGTGAAATAGTCTGGATAAAGCTGTCAATCAGAGAAGGATTCACCATTGTATTAGTATGTTTTTATAGACCACCAGCATCAGCAACAAACGGCGCAGGTCGTTTCAGAGAAAGTCTTGAGTACATAGGAAATAAATATCCATACCATCCATTACTTATGGTGGAGACTTAAATCTGGCATCCATTGACGGGGAAAATTACAGGTTTATCACAGGGGGCAGAAACAAAGATTGAAAGATTGTGTGACATTATTCTAGTAGTGCTCTCAACATACAACCTTGAGCAATTGATTAGATAACCAACTCGAGATAGGAACATATTAGATGTCTTGGCGACAAACAGACCTGATATTTTTCATGAAGTTACTCTAGAAGAAGGTATTAGTGATCACAATGTCGTTGTGGCTTCTACGTCAGTGCAAAAAAAAAAAAAACCATTAATAAATATCTTCATAGTCAGCTCGAAGCACTCACCGCGGGGCACAAACGTATTGAGCATCTTTGGTCGGAAGTTAAGTGTATTGTCCACCATGTGCTAGAGAACTATGTGCCTAACAAAAATATAGGGGACTGAAAGGATCCACCTTGGTACAACAAACATATTAGAAAGTTGCTCAGAAAGGAGAGAACTTTGCACAGTCGTTTTAAACGTAGTCACTGACCCGTTGACAAACAGAAATTATGCGAAATGAAAGCAGCTGTCAGAAGGACAATGAGAGATGTTTTAAACTAATTTGAAAGCAATATTTTATCTGCAGGTTCGAAAATAACCCCAAACAATTTTGGTCGTACTTAAAATCTATGAACGCTACAAATAATTCAATAACTTGTCTTGCTGACAGTGCGGGTAATGTAGCTGAGGATGATAAAGAGAAGGCCGAAATTCTAAACCTAGCTTTCAAAAACTCGTTTACGGTAGAGGACTGCAACACTATTCTCCCTTTCAATTATCAGACAAACGCAAGGATGGCTAACATAGTGTTTAGTGTATTTGGGATTATAAAACAGTTAAGATCCTTAGACGCCAGGAAGGCATCTGGCCCAGACGGTATCCTTGTAAGAGTTTTTGTTGACTATGCTACAAATATAGCACCATTCTTATCCATCATCTGTCAGAGATCATTGGAACAGCGGAAAGTTCCACGGGACTGGAAGAAGGCCCAGGTCATAGCAATCTATAAAAAGGGTAGGTAGGATGCACATAATTACCGCCCTATTTCACTGGCATCGATTTGTTGTAGAATCATGGAACATATTTTGTGTTCAGACATAATGAACTTTCCGGACTCTGAGAAGCTCATCTGTAGAAACCAGCACGGTTTTAGGAAACAGCGGTCATGCGAGACACAGCTAGTCCTCTTTGTGCATGTTATACAACAGACTCTAGATACCAGCTCCCAGGTTGATGCCATATTTCTCGACTCTCGAAAGGCGTTCGACTCAGTTCCGTACTGTAGCTTGCTCCAAAAAGTGCGCGCTTTCGGTCTATCCGATGACATATGCATTTGGATAGAAAGTTTTCTAACTGGGAGCAGTATGTCGTCCTGAACGGGGCGACTTCAAGAGAAAGAAGCGTAACTTCAGTTGTGCCCTAGTGCAGCGTAATAGGTCCGCTGCTTTTTACGATTTACGTAAACTTAGTTGATGGTAATGACAGCGGCATTAAACTGTTTGCCGATCATGTTGTAGTGTACAGGAAAATAGTATCACACGAAAGTTGTGAACAAATGAATGAGGATTTACAGAAAATAAATGCATGGTGTAATGACTGGCACTTATCTCTCAGTATTAGTAAGTGTAACCTACTGCGTATAACAAGGCGAATATCTCCATTAATGTACGTGTACAAAGTAAATGCCCGGTTTTTAGAAGCGGTAACATCCGTCAAGTATCTGGGTGTGACTATTCGAAATGTTCTCAAATGGAATGATCAGATTACACAAGTAACGAGTAAGGCAAACTCGAGATTGCGGTTTATTGGTAGAATCCTGAAGTAATGCAGTCCTTCAGCAAAAGAAATTGCTTACAATACGTTACCTCGTCCAGTATAATTGTTCGTCTGTATGAGACCCTTACCAGTTGGGTCGGTTTCAAGAGATTGAGAAGGTAAAAAGAAGAGCGACAAGATTCGTGACTGGTACATTTAGCCATCGCGAGAGCGTTACAAATATCATAGAAAGTTTGAAGTGGGACACACTTGCAGACAGACAGCGCGCTAAGCAGGAGGGACTGCTCACTAAATTCCGAAATTCGATCTTACCCAGGATGTAGAGCGTATATTATTACCATCAACTTTTAAATCGTGTAAAGATCATTATTCAAAGATAAGGGAAATAAGAGCTCGTACTGAGGCGTTCAGACAGTCGTTTTCCCTCGCGCGATCCGCGAGTGGAACAGAGGGGGGGAGTGGGGGGGGGGATATGACTTAGGCGCGAATTGTGCCCTCCGCCACACACCGTTTGGTGGCTAGTGGAGTATATATGTAGATGTAGATATATTTGGAAGAAACTTGTTGTTGGTAACGAGTTCACTACTGCCAAATATGTTGTTCAATTGTAGCAGAATGGGAGAATGTGGACAGTGACTTGTATTCACTAATCGTAATCGGCATAGGGAAATTTAAACTACAACGGAAATTTCGGAATTTAATCACTTCTACCAGATAAGATGTGGGTGCTTTAATCACTGTATCGCCTGGCCGAGAAAGCTTTCAGTTGGTAAGTGTGGTCGGAAAAGAGGCCTACTCTAAACCTTCATGCGACTGTCTAAATCTTAGCTTCTTGCTCATTACTAACAGGCGTGAGGTGAACGCTTCAGTAACATTAGTGTTCACGTTATAAATACCAACGTTATCTAGCATTACACAGCTGAGTTAATTACCATCTATGCAAAGTTTTAGTTTTTTTAAGCGGTTTCCCTTATACGATTATAATTTAGTTCTTTATTGAATAAAAGGTATTGTTGGAATATTCGTCAGCCTAAATCTGGAAACACCCTTGTGCAATGGTCTTCAAATAGCTTTTGAAGAAGAAGATGAATATATCTGTGTACTGTCGTTCATATTGCAATTGTAAAACAGCATATAGTAGATTGCAACTGAAATTGCTTTCTGCGATTACTCTTTGATAGCGTAAAGGTCACACAGTATGGAAGGGTCTAGCTCATAACCTGCAACGCTTTTAGTCTCAGTAAACCCTGTGAACCGGTCTGGAAACACCACAATTTCAACGTCGAAACGATTTCAAGAAAAAATACGCATATTAAAGTTGAGATGGAGAATTTATTATGTTTTCTGACATGGTCAATGCACCGCACTTTCTCGGTTGTTAACATGTCGAAACATCATTTCAAGAACACGGCGTAATTACGTGGAACAATTACACTGACGGAATATTACGTTTAATATTTTTTTAAATATGTTATCCTTGCTCACTATTTTCTGATATGATCTTGTATTACACATGAAATTATACTGATAAATGTGCTACGGAATTTCAGGTTGCTTTTATATGCGTTCCTGCAATCTATGGTTACATAGATAGTTCAACCAGTTAGATGTAGCTATGTGTCTTGCAGGTATGTTCACTCGTCATACTCAAGAATCACTGAGTCGCTTCATCTGGTATTTTCCTGAAAGCTCGGGAGAGCGTTTGGAACACACTCCTTTGCGCTCGATGTGGAATTTTAGCTGTTCAGTAGCAATCGATGTGCCCATACAAGATGACGTTATGGTGCATGTACACAGTGCGAAGCGGTCTCCTGTGAATGGCAGTCCTCGCAAGGGATATCATGTGCACAATTATGACTGCCTTCTGAAAACCTGTGCCTACCTGAATCGGAAGAATTTCGTATCTCAGAGAAATGTATCAAGATACGTGCAAGGAAAATTTTAATTGATTAATTACATTACTTAAGAGTAAAATGAGAGATAGAGTATTCTATAAGCAACATGTACGCATTTTCTTGTTATTTCACCCCATGTCCTTCCCATAACAGATCGGTGCTATTTTTTGGCTCCAAGCAAGCTTTTCATAATGTGAGAGATTCAGAGAGAAGCTACTTCGTACATATATAAAAGATGTTTAATTTCATCTTTCTTCTGATCTATCCGTCATTCGGATAGAGTATCTGTAGAAAAACCAATACAATCTGTTATGCTCGCAAGTTAGAGCTATGAACTCGAAATAGAACACAGATTACAATAAGAAGAATGTGGTACTTCACTGTAATAATTCATTTTTGTTATAAAAGTATTTTCTTCATTGTTTTTAACTATTGCAAACAGTCCTATAAGTAGGGTGTCCACAGCTAAAATAATGATATACCTTGAAAGGAGAATATAAGATGAACATAAAAAAATACAAAACGAGGATAATTGAATTAGGGAGGATATAAAATGCAGACGGGCAGTGACAAGGAAACCGTATCTGAAGAAGGGAAATTTGTGACCGTCGAGTATACATTTAAGTGTTAGGAAGTCCTTTCTGAATGTAAATCATGGACGACAAATAGTTTAGACAAGAAGGGAATAGAAGCTCTGTAAATGTGGTGCTACAGAAGAATGCTGAAGATTTGATGGGTAGATAACTGAACTAATGAGGACGTACTGAATAGAATTGGGGAGAAGAGAAATTTGTGGTAAAACCTGACCAGAAGAGGGGATCGATTAGTAGGACACATTCTGTGACATCAAGCGATCACCAATTTAGTACTGGAGGAAAGTTTGTGGAGTAAAAATCGTAGAGGGAGACCAAGAGGTGAATACAATAAGCAGATTCAAAGGGATGTAGGTTGCAGTAGTTAGTTGGAGATGAACAGTCCTGCATGGGATAGACCAGAATGGAGAGCTGCATCAGACCAGTCCTCGGACTGAAGACCAAAGAAACAACAATTGTCTCCGTTAAGTTTCACTAGCGTTGTGGTTGCACCAACTCATACTCCTCATTGCACCTTGGAACACGCATTAATCCGTTTAGATAAATAGGGCATTAGACCTTGTAAATAATTTTATGATAGCGGCTCGTGGCTTTTGTTATTATTTCGCATACTATTATTTAAGTTTTTGTAGTGTTAAGAATCCTGAAATTACTTAGTCACAAGTACAACTCTTAGAACGTTTTGTATAAAAAAATTTACGCAGAAATACATGTGTGGGTGTATCCGCTTGGTGTGAAACCGGTTGTACCAGTCTATGAGCGACTACAATAAAGCAGCTAACACAGCAAATTGGACTTTCAATCAGTTTCACCAGAATTTCAGCCCCTCAGCGTATTTTAATTTGTTTGGGTGTTCCTTTCAATATATATATCGAGATCTGTTTGTTGCTTACAAATCTGATTTCAGTAGCCATGAGAGAGGAAAATAAACTGCGCCATTTTTCATTTACACTTACAATGGGACCGCACCTGCTCATCATTGATTTTGTCCAAATTTATGGTATATTTAGTGCTTGCCCGGAAAAGGAAGTGATAGAAGCGGGACCTCCAGATAGCTAAGATTTTAGAAGAAAAAAAAAAAACAATTTTGGCATGGGTTGGCAGAGCCATATGGTTCGATTTGACCTGCGCTGGGATCAGATTGTTCACGTGCAACTGCCGAGGGCTCTTCTAAGGTCACAATGAAACTAACAGAATAAGCAGCCCTGTACGCACTAACTACCGTCCCTTCTTAGAAAGTTATCAGATGCCTCAAATACACAGTAAGTACGATACTTCCTTGAACATTTATCCGCAAACCCTAATTTTTCTTCCACTTCCCTTATCGTGCCTTTTAAGAAAACATTGGTAAGTATGGTATCATGAGCATCATTTCAGTTAATTTGCAGTGGAAGTAACATAAAAATTCAGAATGAAAAAAAGATTCACAGAGGGAGTTGACCTCGCTATTCTCGGCTTACCTTTGTGTACTTTTTCCGTTGCGCCTGCATCTGCGTCTACATCTATATCTACATCTACATAGATACCCTGCAAATCACACCTAAATGCCTGGCAGTGGGTTCATCGAATCACCTTCACAATAATTCTGCTCTGTAGGAACGAGTATGAGTTCTGAAAGCAACGACTGTATGAAACCCAGTTAACTATGTTTGGCACGAGACTTAAAAAGCGGTAGATATCGGGGCACTCTTTGACGTCGTATTCCTTGAGTGCCAGAAGGCACTGGATAAAGTTTCGCCTAGTGGACAAAATAAGAGAGTACGTAATATCACATCAGCTATGTGACTGGCCTGAAGAGTTTTTAGAAAACAGAACATAGCTTCTTATGCTCATATCTTTGGACGTAAAAGTAGCTTCGGGTGCACCCCGAGGGAATGCTGTAGGACCATTATGTTTCACACTATATGTTGAGGACCTAGCGCATAATATCTGAAGTTCCATGAGCCAGTCACAACGCTAGAAAACTGTAGTGAAATGTAGGAAGATCTGCAATGGATCGACATTTTGAGCAGGGACTGACAGTTGATCGTCAACAACATCAAATGTAATGTATTGCTTAGATAAAAGCCGAAAAACAAATTATCGCCTGATTACAAGACTTTAGAACAATCGTTGAAAGCAATCACATGCATTAAATATCTGGGATTGTGCGTATGGAGCAATTTAAAGCGGAATGACCACATAAAGCAAATCGAAGGCGGATGCCGCAATCAGATTCTCTGGAAGAACGCTCAGGAAGTGTAGTGTGACGACCAAGGGTGCAGCGTACAAAATCCTCGTTCAACCAATAGTCGAATATAGATCATCAGCTGGGATCCGCACCAGATAGGGCTGATAAAAGAAATACCCAGTACCCAAAGGAGAACAACGCATTTTATTACAGATTTCATTCAAGCAAATGCCCAACCAATTACATTGGCAGACGCTGCAAGAGAGTCTTGCTGCATCACCGTGTGATTTTCTTTTAAAATTCCGAGAGCGTACGGTCTACATCTCCATACATTCTTCGACGATACCGTAAGGTGCGTGGCGGAGAGTACCGTTATAAATTATACGTTGTCCACTTTGGAAGTCAGATCTGGATGTTGGAGGGACCTGTAGAGATTGGATATGAGTCCCTAACCGTTCTTTCCACCAACCTGTCGTCTTCTAAAGTGTTGTCCCCAGCGCAGCAGACAGCTCGTCGGTCGTGGTATCTTCTTCGGCGGTGCTATGCTGTCATCTCGGACTTGAATCTTGTGATTGTGCGTTATATGGGATGCCACTTGCCCAGGTTAGTCTCTGCATCTGCAGAGGGCAAGATCTGTAGTAATGACAATGACGGTAGGCGACACCTGTCATTAATGTATCCTGTTTGTTTATATTTTCAATAATCACTTTATACACTGTCTTCTACTATTCACATAGCTTTTTTAACAGTAAAGTAACTTTTCTGACAACTTCTGATATAGAGTACGACATGTCCATCAGAAACAGAGATGGCTCTGAAGAACGCCCGAAACAGTCTGACTAACGCAATCGAAGTACTTCGTCTTCCAGGCGTATCAAAGCGACACGAAGGTGTCCGAAGCACTTCGGTTATGATACCATTACTCTTATGTTTCTCAAAACTAGTAAAATTTAATAAATAATGACGGTAGACTCGTAGTGTAACCATGAGAGATTGTCATACTGAAAACTGTGTTAAATACAATGAAAAGTATATAAAAAATTAATAAGAGAAGTTAGTTGTTTTGGCACCTAAACCCGAATGTGCCGACCAGTCAGAAGCAAGTTCAGTGCAATTGGCGGGCTCTCCCACGGAAGTAGCGCATACTGTACCATCTTCTGCTTGTAGCTCACTCCACTTTTGTTCCATACGCTACTTCACGCGTATCAAGCTGCACCAAGACGAGCTTCTAGCAAGATGAAAAACTGATTGCCACAGCCATGAATATCACGCCCTGTACCACTATCAGTCATTTACTCTCCTGTTCCACTGGCAGACACCGCGAGGGAAAAACGCCTTTCTGCATGCCTCCGTTTGATCCCCTGTTTATCGTACCTTACCTCCGTGGTCCCTATGCGTAATGTATGTTGGCGGCAGTAGAATCATTTGGTAGCTAGCTTCAAATGTTGGTTCTCTAAATTTTCTTTATAGTGTTTCTCGAAGAGGGAGCCCCCTTCCTCTAGGGATTCCCATCTGAGTCACTGAACCATCTCCGTAAGATCTGAATGTTGTTCAGATCTATCGGCAACAAATCTAGCAGTCCGCCTCTGAATTGCTTCGCTGCCTTCCTTTAAACACTCTCGCAGTACTGAAGAATAGGTCGCACTAGCGTCCCATATGCGGCCTGCTTTAGAGGTGAACCTCACTTTCCTACAAGAGTCAATCAATCCTTTGTTTACTCCTGAGCATATCTTGTGAAAAGGCCATGAAGGTAATATTGGAAAGATTCCAGCTCACAGGAAGAGTTACCAACAACTGGAACAACAAAGGGGTAAAGTGACAATGGTACACGAAGTACGCTGCGCCACACACCGTAAGTTGGCTTGCTGAGTACACATTGTAAGTAGGATGTTTAAGTGTTTATATTGGTAACGCCACGTAGCGCTATGTATGAAAATCACTGGCTGTGCTGAGTTCAGCCTGTGGCTGGTTAGCAATGTGGTAATATTTGCCATTGTAGTGTTGGGCAGTTGGCTGTTAACAGCGCGTAGCGTTGCGCAGTTGGAGTTGAGCCGCCAGCAGTGGTGGATGTGGGGAGTGAAATGGCGGAGTTTTGAGAGCGGATGAGGTCATTATATATATATATATATATATATATATATATATATATATATATATATATATATATATATATATATATATATATCGCATAATATACACTCCTGGAAATGGAAAAAAGAACACATTGACACCGGTGTGTCAGACCCACCATACTTGCTCCAGACACTGCGAGAGGGCTGTATAAGCAATGATCACACGCACGGCACAGCGGACACACCAGGAACCGCGGTGTTGGCCGTGGAATGGCGCTAGCTGCGCAGCATTTGTGCACCGCCGCCGTTACTGTCAGCCAGTTTGCCGTGGCATACGGAGCTCAATCGCAGTCTTTAACACTGGTAGCATGTCGCGACAGCGTGGACGTGAACCGTACGTGAAGTTGACAGACTTTGAGCGAGGGCGTATAGTGGGCATGTGGGAGGCCGGGTGGACGTACCGCCGAATTGCTCAACACGTGGGGCGTGAGGTCTCCACAGTACATCGATGTTGTCGCCAGTGGTCGGCGGAAGGTGCACGTGCCCGTCGACCTGGGGCCGGACCGCAGCGACGCACGGATGCACGCCAAGACTGTAGGATCCTACGCAGTGCCGTAGGGGACCGCACCGCCACTTCCCAGCAAATTAGGGACACTGTTGCTCCTGGGGTGTCGGCGAGGACCATTCGCAACCGTCTCCATGAAGCTGGGCTACGGTCCCGCACACCGTTAGGCCGTCTTCCGCTCACGCCCCAACATCGTGCAGCCCGCCTCCAGTGGTGTCGCGACAGGCGTGAATGGAGGGACGAATGGAGACGTCTCGTCTTCAGCGATGAGAATCGCTTCTGCCTTGGTGTCAAAGATGGTCGTATGCGTGTTTGGCGCCGTGCAGGTGAGCGCCACAATCAGGACTGCATACGACCGAGGCACATAGGACCAACACCCGGCATCATGGTGTGGGGAGCGATCTCCTACAGTGGCCGTACACCTCTGGTGTTCGTCGAGGGGACACTGAATAGTGCACGGTACATCCAAACCGTCATCGAACCCATCGTTCTACCATTCCTAGACCGGCAAGGGAACTTGCTGTTCCAACAGGACAATGCACGTCCTTATGTATCCAGTGCCACCCAACGTGCTCTAGAAGGTATAAGTCAACTACCCTGTCCAGCAAGATCTCCGGATCTGTCCCCCATTGAGCATGTTTGGGACTGGATGAAGCGTCGTCTCACGCGGTCTGCACGTCCAGCACGAACGCTGGTCCAACTGAGGCGCCAGGTGGAAATGGCATGGCAAGCCGTTCCACAGGACTACATCCAGCATCTCTACAATCGTCTCCATGGGAGAATAGCAGCCTGCATTGCTGCGAAAGGTGGATATACACTGTACTAGTGCCGACATTGTGCGTGCTCTATTGCCTGTGTCTATGTGTCTGTGGTTCTGTCAGTGTGATCATGTGATGTATCTGACCCCAGGAATGTGTCAATAAAGTTTCCCCTTCCTGGGACAATGAATTCACGGTGTTCTTATTTCAATTTCCAGGAGTGTATATAGTAGTTCATGACATCCAGCCTTACAAATTTACTGTCTCTGATGGACACACGTTCAGTGCAGCCCTACATTGTAAAAGTTTATGTTAAGAACTGAACCTTAAAATTTACAGGCCAAAGCTGTTTCTCACTTACCTGTCGAATTTTCAGACAAAGTTAGTGCACTTCATAATCCATCATTTTAGCTGTTAGGGGAAAATGTGTCAAGGACATAGTTATTCCACACTTTAAGAACATCCTTATTATTCAGTTCATGTGTACGAAAGTTACACTGACACATTCACATCACGTTATCTGTCTTTCAGATGCCATCAACAGAAAGTGAATGAAAACATATATCAAAACAGTTCCAAAACATGTGCAGCATTTCAAAATGTCTTAATTCCGACCACCAAGATGTATGTGACCATACTACCACAATTACAAAGGAGGTAACAGCATTGTGTTATTGGCGCTAGGTGATGCACAGTATAAATTTACATGTGTAGATGTTGGTTGCACTGGGAGGATTAGTGATGGAGGAAGGTTCCAGAACAGTTCCCTTTGTGAAATTCTTGCTGGAATTGAAAATTTAACGAATATTCCTATACCAGATATATTATCAGCAATTCACACTGCAATGCCTTTTGTAGTTGTAGCTGATCATGCTTTTCACCGTTGTTGCTTCGACCAGTACATGATTATGACGTGTAAATGGGATGAAACGTGAGACTCCACGCTACTAATAGACGGCGCATCGTCGCTTTATGTTTTTTTAACACCCGTTATTCAAATTTGAAATCGTCAAAAAACTGTGAAAAACCCTGTACTATTTTTGTACCATCCTAATATTACCCTTTGTATGATATTAACATGTTTCTTAGTTCGAAGGCGGGTAAGTCTTATACTGTAAGAACGGAAGTATCCGGCTTGGGCGAAGTTCTTTGCCAGCCATTCTGGTCGTCTCGCTGAGATAGCTATGAATTTAGAGATTATTCAGTACCTCCTTATTATTTAATTTGCGAAGTCCACAATGTTGACCGGAATACACTCTTTCAAATTCTGAAGGTGGCAGGGGTAAAATACAGTGAGCGAAAGGCTATTTACAATTTGTACAGAAACCAGATGGCAGTTATTAGAGTCGAGGGACGTGAAACGGGAGCTGCGGTTGGGAAAGGAGTTAGACAGTGTTGTAGCCTCTCCCCGATGTTATTCAATCTGTGTATTGAGCAAGCAGTAAAGGAAACAAAAGAAAAATGCGGAGTAGGTATTAAAATCCATCGAGATGAAACATAACTTTGAGGTTCGCCGATGACATTTTAATTCTGTCAGGGTTAACAAAGAACTTGGAAGAGCAGTTGAACGGAATGGACATTGTGTTGAAAGGAGGATTTAAGATGAACATAAAAAAAAGCAGAACGAGGATAATGGAATGTAGTCGAATTGAGTCGGGTGATGCTCACGGAATTAGATTACCAAATGAGACACCTAAAGTAGTAAATGAGTTTTGCTATTTGGGGAGCAAAATAACTGATGATGGTCGAAGTAGAGAGGATATAAAATGTAGACTGGCAATGGCAAGGAAAGAGTTTCTCAAGAAGAGAAATTTGTTAACATCGAGTATAGATTTAAGCGTCAGGAATTCTTTTCTGAAAGTATTTGTGTAGAGTGTAGCCATGTCTGGAAGTGAAACATGGACGATAAATAGTTGGGACAATAAGACAATAGAAGCTTTCGAAATGTGGTGCTACTGAAGAATTGCTGAAGATTAGATGGGTAGAGCACATAACTAATGAGGAGGTATTGAATAGAATTGGGGAGAAGAGGAGTTTGTGGCACAACTGGACTAGAAGTAGGGATCGGTTGGGAGGACATGTTCTAAGGCATCAAGGGATCACCAACTTAGTACTGGAGGGCAGCGTGGAGGGTAAAAATCGTAGAGGAAGACCAAGAGATGAATACACTAAGCAGATTCCGAAGGATGTAGGTTGCGGTAGGTATTGGGAGATGAAGAGGCTTGTACAGGATAGAGTAGCATGGAGAGCTGCATCAAACCAGTCTCAGGACTGAAGACCACAACGACAACAACAACAACAACTCTCCTACTACTAATAGACGGCGCATCGTCTCTTTACCTTTTGTTAGCACCTTTTATTCAAATTTGAAATCGTCTAAACATTGTGAAAAACGCTGTACTCATTTTATATCATCCTGATATCACCCTTTGTATGTTATTAACATGTTCCTTAGTGCAAATTCGACTAGTTCTTATATTGTAAGAACGGAAATATCCGGCTTTGGCAAAGTTTGTCGCCAGCCATTCTGGTCGTCCCGCTGAGATACATACGATTGTAGAGATGATTCAGTACCTTATTATTTAATTTGCGAAGTCCGATTTACCAATGCAAACGCTATTGATACACTTAGATCTTAAAATATCCCCATGGTCGTGAAAATATGAAACAATGCCAGTTATTCCATCAACAGTATTTCGTGCAAGCTTAGAATTTTGAGTTACTCGTCAGTTTATCTCTCGAGCTTTGGGGAGTTGAAGTCTAATTGTCGTGATGGCGTTACTGCAAGAAGCGGTTTATTGTGCCTCTTACGGTAGTAAGCTGGTCTGCAGTAGTTGAGCTGGTCTGCAGTACGAACTAGTAAGTGCGGAGCTATTTACAGCGGAAGTTCCTCAGAAATGTGGCGCGGGCCACGTTTACTTTATTGTTAACACAGCGGCAGTCGATTGCAGAACGTGCAGCGTCTAGCCCTTATGTAAAGCGAGCCGGCGGTCGCACTGTGACGGTCCAGAAAGTTTCAGTACGTCTGCGCTGCCGCCGCTGCTGGTACGCCCTCACATATTTCTGCACCCGGCGCGCTTTGGCTTCGTTCCAGGCTGCTGCGGCTGAAGGCCAACGGCGTGCTGAGGCGTCTCGAGCCCAAAACAAAGCGCCGGTTTTACGGCGGCAGCCGCGGGGGCGCCCAGGGTGGCGGCGTCGGCGTCGGCGTCGAGACGCTGTTGCTGGCGGCGGCGGCGCCGTGTGCGCTGCTCGTGCTGCTGTGCGAGCGCCTCCTGCACGCCGCTAGGCCGCAGCACTGGCGGCCGCGCGCTGCGGTCGCGCCAGCGAGGCGGAGGCGTCGCCACTGGCGCCAGTGGCCACGTGTCGACCACCGTATAGCTGTTAATAAGCATTCTTTTGTCTAAATCTGTGTCTATACAAGGCTATCAAGCAATAAAACTGTAAAACTTGTTTCAGTTCAACTCGTGGTTGGTACAGTAACTAGCATGTGTGACATGAAGAAATAAGCAGTCTTGGTTGCAGTGTTAAAATTTTTTATTATTTCCGGATTACACGTTTCACCGTAATTCATTCTTCTTGGTATTGGCCTACGAAAGATACACAAAATTTCGTAATAGTGGTGCCACACCTTTTAGTGAGATTTGAGTACCAAGAAAACACAAAATAGCTTTCTGATATTTGATAGCAATAGGTACACAGGACAGTGCACAGAAAAAACATCCCAGCAGGTATATGCCCTTGGCAAAGGTTTAAATGCAATGTGCTGTATTCTATAAAATAGGATAAAACAGAGGACAATCGAAAGATATATTTTTTTAAATATGCAAGCTGTTTGTCCTCAGATTGCCTACTCACACTACAAATAAGAAGAAAGAATCGGATTACTGTGGTAACGTGTTGTGACCGCGACCGTTCCGGTCGCGGGGGGCCCGAGAAAGCGCGGCGGGACCAAACGGAGAGCGGCCCGCGAACACACAAACGAACGGAAAGGACGGACACGAAACAACGACGGACGATGGAGAGAGCACTTACGACGACGACACGCAGGAAGCAATGGAGAAACAGCGACAACCGAACGAATCCAAGACGTCCACTAGTAATGAAACCAAAGAACGATAAACACGCTGTCTGTTGTCTAGACGATGTGTCGAAACTCACGCAACGATTAGACTCACTAGCTGAGCTTTTTTTTATTTTTTTATTTTATTTTTTTTACTTTATTGAATTTTGATTTCCCCCCGAAGGGGGTGGGCTGGCAGCAGTTCAGTATGCCGCTCTTGAGCCTACAGACTTTGTTTTAAAACGTGAAGATAATATATAATAAAAAAACAGGCGATAAAATCGAAGACTTAAAGGGTAACATGGCGAAAAAAATCGTGGAACTTAAATCATAGAACAAAGGGATGATGATGCTAATAAAAGTATATACGAAGCAGACAGGTAAAATAATAGACAGACAATAAAAAAAAACACGGCGACAGTCTGGTTTCTGTTCGCAAAGAACATAAAATTTACACCCAGCGACAGCATAGTTTCTGTGCGCAACAGGGAAAAAGATGAAACAACACTGAACATTCGCTGGAACACTGCGCTAAAATATGACATACCACAGCCGAGAGCACGTGGGGGGAAACTAGACAGATGAAGGGAAGGTAAGAAAGGGGGGAAGGTGAGGAAAAGCGAAGGGAGTGGGGACTGACTGATCAAGAGGCAGGCGCTTAAATACTGTATCGGGGGCGCCGCGCCGCTATTGGCCTGTATAACCACGTGTTCCATCGGGACGCTCTCACACTGAATACGGGCGAGGACTCGTGCGCCACCACAGCTTACCTCTTGTGGTCTTCGACGTCCATGACATCTGGCGGGGACTCAAATTCCGCGGAGCAAGGTACCAGAATTACCTTATTACGGCATGCCCAGTCCAGTGCAAACCAAACGTGATCAGGCCGTCAATAAATGTTCTCATCATAGGAGGTGTCGTCCAGGTTCTGGTTGCGCCCATCACACTGCATATGAAAGCATACATGGCCCATGAGACTATTACACACAGCTCTATGCACATGGCACCAGCAGATTGCGAGCTACAGTAGTATTCAATTGCTAAATCTTGTAATAACAACAAACTATGACCTTTATTGTAGATGACCGGTCTTATAAAACTTCCTATTAAAACACTTACATTGTTGTTGTTATGGTCTTCAGTCCTGAGACTGGTTTGATGCAGCTCTCCATGGTACTCTATCCTGTGCAAGCTTCTTTTTCTCCCAGTACCCACTGCAACCTACATCCTTCTGAATCTGCGTAGTGTAGTCATCTTTTGGTCTCCCTCTACATTTTTTACCCTCCACGCTGCCCTCCAATACTAAATTGGTGATCCCTTGATGCCTCAGAACATCTCCTACCAACCGATCCCTTCTTCTGGTCAAGTTGTGCTACAAACTTCTCTTCTCCCCAATCCTATCCAATACTTCCTCATTAGTTATGTGATCTACCCATCTAATCTTCAGCATTCTTCTGTAGCACCACATTTCGAAAGCTTCTGTTCTCTTCTTGTCCTAACTATTTATCGTCCTTGTTTCACTTCCATACGTGGCTACACTTCATAGAAATGTCTTCCTTGTTAACAAATTTCTCTTCTTCAGAAACGCTTTCCTTGCCATTGCCAGTCTACATTTTATATCCTCTCTATTTCGACCATCATCAGTTATTTTGCTCCCCAAATAGCAAAACTCTTTTACTACTTTAAGTGTCTCATTTGCTAATCTAATACCCTCAACATCACTCGACTTAATTCGACTACATTCCATTATCCTAGTTTTGCTTTTTTTGATGCTCATCTTATATCCTCCTTTCAAGACACTATCCATTCCGTTCAACTGCTCTTCCTTACATTAACATCCGGAATAACCAGAGGGAATAAAAATTAAAAAGTAAAGTATACAAAATACATTGCAATAATGGGTAAACATGGGAAACTCCGAACACCAGTTTTGAGTATCCCAAGTAGTATTGTAGCCAACAACATTGTGCATTCCCCTATCTAACTAAAACCAGGACCTACACCCTTCCTCATTCCCCCGAGGCACGAAATTGTGCACTGAATGCCATTGGTCTTTACTGACTAACAACATCGATGCTGTGTCCAGATGATAGATGTTAACATTTCACATCATTACAAACACTAAATGCTTCTATTTTGTTATAAATTTAATAGTTCAATTACAAAACATTTCGATTTTATTGTTACTATAAAACATTAGTGGAAATTCAAACAGACACACTGCAGTCTGATCAACGCTGAACTTATACAGCTACTAGTCATACAGATAACATCGTCATGAGTTGCAGTCTCGTATAAAATATAAATTAACTTTTTTTCATGAAGTGGATGCTTATCCACACGTGATACATAGTTTAATAATCATTATTATTGATTATTATCATTAGATCTACAATTCTTGTGCCTTCTCTGCTTAGCTCAGTACTCACGTGTAGTAATGCGGTAGATAACTAAAAAGAATGGCTATGTGCTACCACATACCAAATTTATACAGAGCATTTTAGAATCATCACATTTTATACTAAACCTACAGAGTGCCAATACATGTCAACAGTTTATGTCGCAATAATAGTTTCCAATTGTCCAGCTCTAATATATGACAATGCCTGCTTTGTCCCTGTACTATTAATCAGAATAGTAGAAATGGCTATGAATCACACATCATATAACATGCATTTAAGGCCATGTAAGCCGGCCGATGTAGCCGAGCGGTTATAGGCGCTACAGTCTGGAACCGCGCGACTGCTACGGTTGCAGGTTCGAATCCTGCCACGGGCATGGGTGTGTGTTGTCCTTAGATTAGTTAGGTTTATGTAGCTCTAAGTTCTAGGGGACTGATGACCTCAGAAGTTAAGTCTCATAGTGCTCAGAGCCATTTCAACCATTTGAACCATAATGCCAGGTAATTAATTTCCTTATATAAGTATGGTTTCTAAATAGTGTGATTTAATGGTAGGTGAAGTTGATATGAGCATAAACGAAAGAAATTGTCAATGATACTTATTAGATGTATCATCCAGCATGTTTGATAATTTAGATATGTATCACTATTGGTTATCCCTATCTCTGCAATAAGGCTATTTAAAAAACACTGTCTGTCTCCAAAACTACTGGGCTAATTTTTATGAGGTTTCCACAGGTAACATGATCTTGCCTTGGAGGTAACGAATAGGATTTATTTCATCAAATTTCGATCACCGAAAAAAAGATATCTTAATCCAAACTTTTAGGAATCTGCTCACCTTAGTAATCCGGATGTTTACCTCAGTAACACTATCATCACAGCGTAATACACCAATGAAGTAATACATGGTGCTATTAATTTCACTTCACTGACAGAAGTTTTTTCGAAAGAACATATACCTCGAAGTCGGAATTAAGTTTCACAGTCTTCTGTTTACGAATGCAAAAGCATTGTACTGACTCGGCTGGGATATACGGATTTACTGATTTCACTTTGTTCATTAAAAACTTTAAAAAAATTCTTTCGGTAGGTTTTATTTATATTTGATTTTTAACTAAGAGAACGGAATACATTTTATATCATTTCTATTGTTCTGAGACGGCGGCTGACTGTTCCGCGCATCCGTTGCTTTAGCATGCGTCTTCTAGCTTCTGTAGTTCCCACAATTTGAAGCTGGGTGACGACGATTGTAACCGATTTCTTCCACACACCGTAGTAAAATTGTTCTTCTTCACTTGTCACTCTTCTCGCATCATTCAGCAAGAGTTTGAAATTCATACTTATTTTCATTTGTTTGAAATTAATATTGTTACCGGCTCCTCAGAAAGATCTTCGCTTCTTACTTTTACCTGTCTAATTAAATATTCCTTCCATTCATTAATCTGTGACTTGCAGAGAAAGTCCTTTTATATGGACGACCCTGTACGCGACAGTGTCCATGATATACATTACATTTAAAAAATATTGCAAATTGTGCAATAGATTTTTTCTTAAGTTATCATTCTCCTAACTGGCTTGAGGCAGCTCGCCACGATTTCCTCTCTGGTGCCATCCTTTTCATCTCAGAAAAGCACTTGCAGCCTACGTCCTCAGTTCTTGGATGCATTCCAGTCTCATTTGCCTCTACAATTTTTACCCTCTACACCTTCCTATGGTAGCATAGTTACTTCCTGATGTCAGAATACATGTTCTGTCACCTTTACCCGTTTTTCTCTCAGTGTTTTCCATGTGCTCCTTTCTTCGTCTATTTTACGGAGAACCTCCTCATTCCTTATTTTATCAGTCCACTTAATTATCAACAACTTCCTGTAACACCACATCTCATACGCTTCGATTCTCCTCTGTTCCGGGAGCACCACAGTCCATGATTCACTACCATACTACGCTATTCTTCAGACTCATATTCTCAGACATTCGTTCCTCAAATTAAGGCGTGTGTTTGATACTTGTAGACTCAGACGTGGCCAATCGGTTCGGCTTGTATTTAGTAATTTTCTTTTGTCCCACATGAAATGAAAGACAGGGATTTTGGATCAACACTCCGCTCCCCTCCCCCGTTTTCGAGAAAACCGCGCCTAAAGTTAATGAAGCGCAATGGACTCAAAATCGAGGAGATCGATGAACATATTAAAACTAAGAAATTTTCATATCATATATGGGGGCTGCAAATGCCTATGTTGTAGATACCGTGGAAAGAAACTCGGTCTGCCGAGCGCGCGGGATGCACCCAAGCCTTGTAAGGCAAACTGATAAACTACTTGATTGAGAAGTAGAAGCTTCGGTCTCGTAAACAGACGTACGGCCGGTAGAGCGGTGTGCTGGCCACACGCCCCTCCATATCCGCATCCAGTGACGCCTGTGGGCTGAGGATGACACGGCGGCATTTCGGTACCGTTGCGCCTCCAACGCTTGTTCGAGCAGACTTTTGTTAATCTTTTATTAGGCCGATACGTAAAATAACGCATTCGTACATGGCGTAATATTCCATCATACAGTCTGGAAAATGGTTGCCTATACGGAAGTAATGATTAATTTGGTCCTCGCGGTATAGAAGAAACCAGTCGATAAGCCAACTCCTTAAAAGAGGGTAACATCACTTGTACAAATACGGTAAGCTGACAAATTAAATTTACAGAAAACATAATGAGAAATTTTAAAAACCACACGCTGCTGATAAGCTTTGTCTGGTGCTAGATTCCTGGGTTTGGTAAACTAATACTGTCGTGTATGACAGCGTGTTTATAGACGCCCAGGGCCACCAGACTTGCACCGTGCAAATAATACCGCGTAAATGCAAGCCTGTGTGTCAGCCACGCGATGTTCGTGTTTGTCGCAAAAGTTAAAAATTTTATTTAGAGGCTACAAAATTGCGATCTGCTTCTGGAAACCCAGCGGGAATTGCACAACCGCATGGATACAATAACGATTCAGGGCATTATTCGCGATAAACTTTCGGTACCAATTGGTCCAATGCTATCGTATACGTGATACACATCAAAATCAATTCCGGAAAATGAAATATTTTTAAATGTAAGCCAGTTACCTTGGAAAGGGACGATGTAATTCCACTTCATTCATTAAATGTTCTTGGTACCGTGAGTACTATCTATTTAGTTGTTCGAGATAAATGGAGGACGTGTAACAGACTGAGTGAGATTGTCATTCTTTAGCGACCATAATGAAAGTTTCAATTCTTTACTTATAAAAGTAGTTTGAGAAATTATTTGCTTACCTTGTTATTATTCCTTATTGATTTACTTACCCTTTTTGACCCTCCTATTCCTGCCAAAACCGAAACGGGAAAAACTCCTATCGAAAAAAAAAGAAATACACTTGAGAATCGAATAGAGGTTTCCTGCTGCGCATCCAGATACCTTGATCGCTACGCCAGAGAGGATTCTGCTGAACAGCATTTACCTTACGGGCACATCAGCGACCGCCAAACAAGTTTCATTCCTCGATATCCAGAAAATATGCGTTTGTGGGCTCCATATATGATGATGAACAATGCTCAATTTTTAATGATCTGTTAGTTTCGTCAGTTCTGAGTCAATTGCTCGTCATCAACTTTATGGGTGGTTTTCTCAATACGGAGGGAGAAAAAAATGTTCAAATGTGTGTGAAATCTTTTGGGACTGCTGCTAAGGTTATCAGTTCCTACGTTTACACACTACTTAACCTAAATTATTTTAAGGACAAACACACACACCCATGCCTGAAGGAGGATTCGAACCTCCTCCGGGACCAGCCGCACAGTCCATGACTGCAGCGCCCTAGACCGCTCGGCTAACCCCGCGCGGCTAACGAGGGAGAGGTGGGCTAATAGAGGAAGGGGAGTACTGAGCCAAAATTCCTTACAGTCTCTTATTTTAGAGTGGGCGCAAGAGACCTGCCAAATATGAGTTGAATCGGTTGGCCGTGTCTGAGACTTTCCCCTAGTGAATGTCAACCACAATGAACACTGTCCCTAGTGCCACTGGGTAATATGGCGAAATGGACAGATGCTGGATGCGAGGTCCAGAGGACTATAGTTTAAATCCCTGTCCGGACATTAATATTTAAATTTTCGCCGGGGATTACGTAAATCGCTTAAGGCAGGACAGGCCGCAGCCTGCGTACTTCACGTGGACCGAGAGTGCATTCAGAGCTTCGCACTCGTCTGATGTTACCGCATTTCTACAGTGAAAAGGCTTATTTTAGATGATGACATGTACACATGTCCCACGGTTTGAAAATCTTACATATGCTGAAGCAAACTCTTTCGCAATACCGCATGAAAATTACCGGTGATCTAAATTGCAGTTGTGGAATAACTAATACCTACAATCATCGGCGAATGTGATGCCCTTTAAAAAATTCTACATGTTTGTGAACCCCGACGAAGAGAAGGTAACCAACACATTTAAATGCCATGCATGATGCGGCAGTTTCCTACGTACCTACGTACCTCCGTGCTCATGGCGTCATATTTTCTGATCGATATGTCGTAATAGGATATAATTTTATAGCTGCATTCGGCAGCAAATGTGGATACGGTTTGTGAAATTTATTGCGACTATTGTTAGTGGTACATAAATAATATATTTAAATGAATCGCATGGTGCGGCAGTGTTTCACAGATCTTAGTGTTTATGACATCATATCTCCTGGACGATGATATGTAGGTTGTTCTTACCACAAAACTATTGTTGTCTGACAGTAAGGGGTATGTGTACCACTGGGCCTATTTCAACCAAACGTAGTATACATATCTCTCACTGTCGGCCAAAAATCGCTGTCGGGGTAAGAATAACATACCTAACGTAGCACAGGAAATATGACGTCATAAACACTAAGTGAAAAACCGCCGCATCATGCAATACGTTTAAATGTATTGCTTCTGTGCTACAAACTCTATTCGCAGTAAATTTCGCAGACAGTATCCACAGATGCCCCCTAACTTATCTACAAAATTGTATGATGTACCACATATAGAGCAGGAGGTATGACGTCATAGACACTGGGATACGTGAAAAACAGCCACGTTACGCATTACGTTTCAATTTAGTACTTCTGTACTACTGAATCTTCTCGCAACAAATTTCGCAGACCTTATCCACGTACACGCTGAATGTACCTACAAAAATACCGTATAGCGATTTATGAGGGATAGTTCAAGTGACATTACGTCACAAACACTGAGACGCGTGAAAAACTGCCACAAGATGTTTTATGTTTAAATTTATTACTACTAACCCGCGGAACCGATTTCGATAAAATTTGGTTACTAGATAATTTCGACATGCTTATTGGGGGAAAATAATTGTTCTTTGAAAAAACTGTTTAGCGTTTGACTTTTGAACTTTATCATATTTGTATAAATGCTTTTATTACTTGATGTGCGCTACATGGTACGATTCAGAGTAGTGAATACAATACTTATAAATCTTCAATGTGCTTAATTAATACATCCATATTATCTGTTGCATAATGCAACATTGTTATATTGCATATTGTATAGCTACTATGCGCGATATCCAGTATTCGAGAAGGAGAGTACTTAATGATTTGCAATAAACTTACACAGAAATTCAAACCTTTGCGAAACTTTTTCTCACCTACAACTACCCCCCCCCCCACACACACACACAAAACGATGAAAGAAAAAACTTTTATGACTTACAATATTTTCGCTGTTCATGCAGTAATACTGTCGCATCGGGAATGGCGTCATGATGCTTATATTTAGAGCCTCTTGCCCACTGCCTCTATTCGCAACACATTTACCGGTCAGTATCCACATATGCGGCTGAACGTTCCTACAAAATTGTATAACTGTACGGTACAGTGAGAGGGAAGAGATGGTCAGAGAAAGGGATGGGAAGGAGATTGGGGAGAGGGGGTGGGGAAGGAGATGGACTCAATACTTATAAAGAGAACAGGACATGGACAGAGGGTGCAGAAGGAGGAGAAGATGGACAAAGAAAGGAGGGAGTAGCACATGAGCAGAGAGAGGAGGAAGGAAGAGATGCGGTCCTAGAATTGAAATAAATACACCCGGTTGTCAACTAATAATAATGAAAAGCAGCAACCGGCGAACCTTCGCGACAATCGGCGAGGGTCACACGTACAGCACAATGTAGTTTTAAATGTGAATATCTTCTCAAGAAGAACCAATAACGGCGTTATTTGTTACTCAATAAAAGCATTGTCAGCAGTGGATGGTTGCGACTTATACTTTACTCTTACAGTCAACCGGTATAAATCATTCCAGAGGCCTGTCGCACTGCAATTACACATACGACGTGCCCTCATGAACCTGTCATGAGATTTTCACCAGTAAAGGACATAACAACGATGCTCAAAATTAAAAATCTAACTGATGTATTTACGTACCGAAGACGGTTTTGTACATACGAATATATATGAAGTGCTAAGATCCACCACTTTTCTTCTTTCTTTCCTCCCTCTTCTCTTTCGTCTTCTTCTTCTTTTTCTTCTTCAGGTCTTCTTCTCTGTTTCCTCCTTCGTCGCCTTCCTTTTCTAATAACTTCGACATCGACAGAGCCTTAAATTATGATCTATGTTCATTCTGTTTTATCACAATATCTCCCAGTGCACAATCTTTTATATTTTCTACGTATCGTTATTCGTACAGATTTCCACAAGGAAGCTAATTTTGTCACTGTTGAAAGTCCTTCAGCGCACACAGTATCAATACTGGCCTGACGAACTTGAATTCATTAATTCCGAACTTATTTAAATGACAGTAGCACCAAATCAAGCCGTCATATGAGGGCGCATACGACTATTTCTGGGATAAGAGTGCTTTATTTTTGCGAAGTAATAATTTACTTTCAAACTGCGTAGTTCTCTAATTAGTATTTTTACTCGTACTTCATGCTCTGATATATGTGGAGGCTCTTAATTTCGTGAAGGGCAACTGAAAATTCCGAAGTACACAAGGTTCTGATTATAACCTACCTGAGGTATCTGAGGACCAAGTCCTGAATATATATGTCGCAAACAGAATCGTGCCGATAGTCCTCAGCGATGCTGAACCTCCTAAACTCGAGGATCCGGATAATGAGTAAACGACAAGCCTTCAGCAAGCAGGGTTTTGTGTGAAATTATGAGTGCCTTCTGTTTTGTTAGTGAGATATTGGCGTGGGTGTACGTGCGTGCGTGTGTGTGTGTGAAGCGGCCCCGAGTGGCCGACTAATTAAAAGCGACTATGACAGTGGAGAGACTTATCCGCGCAGCCTGAGCGATTTCACATTTCATTCTGCCGGAATATTTATAGGAGCGGCGTCAGCTGCGCATTCAGGATGCTGAAAAGTGCGCACAAAGCCGGGCGGCAATTTAACGCTGTGGAGGGTCTGTTGTACCGGCGCTGCGGTTCGCGTGCTGCGTGGTGCTCGCCGGGGGCTGCTGGCTGCGGGCGGGTCGAGAGCGCAATCTCGCGGTGCGGCGCCTGCTGCCGCGACCCCCGTGAAAGGGCGAGAAACACTGGCCTGCTCCTCTGCGTACCGGCGTGCGCGAACTAGCAGGTAGACAGCCAGGCAGGCAAGCTGGCGGGCAGACAGCGGCTGGGTAGCGTGAGCTGCCGGGGGTAGAGGGGAGGGAGGTGGCGGAAGCTGAGTGCGATGCGCGGTGGAGGGGGCATCTTGCACTTTTATATTCTAAAGGTTTTCCTATTTACCCTATTCTACAAGAGATCAGGTTAGGGTCACAGTAGCGACCGTAAAGTATCGACAGGTAAGGAAACTATCGTTTGTCATACAATTGCACTACTGGCCATTAAAACTGATACACCAAGAAGAAATTCAGATGATAAACGGGTATTCATTGGACAAATATGTTATACTAGAACAGACATGTGATTACATTTTCACGCAATTTGGGTGCATAGATCCTGAGAAATCAGTACCCAGAACAACCACCTCTGGCCGTAATAACGGCCTTGATACGACCTGGGCATTGAGTCAAACAGAGCTTGGGTGGCGTGTACAGGTACAGCTGCCTATGCAGGTGCAACAAGATACCACAGTTTCATCAAGAGTAGTGACTGGCGTAATGTGACGACCCAGTTGCTCGGACACCATTGACCAAACGTTTGCAGTGGGTGAGAGATATGGAGAATGTGCTGCCCACGGCAGCAGTCGGACATATCCTGTATCCAGAAAGGCCCGTACGGGACCTGAAACATGCGGTCGTGCATTATCCTGCTGAAATGTACGGTTTCGCAATGATCGAGTGAAGGGTAGAGCCACGGGTCGTAACACATCTTTAATGTACCGTCCACTATTCAAAGTGCCGTCAATGCGAACAAGAGGTGACCGACACGTGTAACCAATGGCACCCCATACCATCACGCCGGGTGATAAGCCAGTATGGCGATGACGAATACACGCTTCCAATGTGCGTTCACCACGATGTCGCCAAACACGGATGCGACCATCATGATACTGTAAACTTAACCTGGATTCATCCGAGAAAATGACGTTTTGCCATTCGTGCACCCAGATTCGTCGTTGAGTACACCATCGCAGGCGTTCTTGTCTATGATGCAGCGTCAAGGGTAACCGCAGCCATGGTCTCCGAGCTAATAGTCCATGCTGCTGCAAACGTCGTCGAACTGTTCGTGGCCGGCCGATGTGGCCGAGCGGTTCTGGCGCTTCAGTCTGGAACCACGCGACCGCTCCTGTCGTAGGTTCGAATCCTGCTTCAGGCATGAGTGTGTGATGTCCTTACGTTGGTTAGGTTTAAGTAGTTCCAAGTTCTAGGGGACTGATGACCTAAGATGATGAATCCCATAGTGCTCAGAGCCATTTGAACTATTTTCTTTTGAACTGTTCGTGCAGATGGTTGTTGTCTTGCAAACGTCCTCATCTGTTGACTGAGGGATCGAGACGTGGCTGCACGATGCGTTACAGCCATGCGGATAAGATGCCTATCATCTCGACTGCTAGTGATACGAGGCCGTTGGGATCCAGCACGGCGTTCCGTATTACCCTCCCGAACTCACCAATTCCATATTGTGCTAACAGACATTGGATCCTGTCAAACGCGAACAGCAACGTCGCGATACGATAAACCGCAATCGCGATAGGCTGAAATCTTACCTTTACCAAGCCGGAAACGTGATGGTACGCATTTCTCCTCCTTACACGAGGCATCACAACAACTTTTCACCAGACAACGTCGGTCAACTGCTCTTTGTCTTTGAGAAATCGGTTGGAAACTTTCCTCATGTCAGCACGTTATAGGTGTCGCCACCGGCGCCAACCTTGTGTGAATGCTCTAAAAAGCTAATCATTTGCATATCACAGCATCTTCTTCCTGTCGGTTAAATTTCGCGCCTGTAGCACGATATCTATGTGGTGTAGCAATTTTAATGGCCAGTAGTGTATTTATACCTTGAGCTATCTTCTACGTTGTGTTCACCATACACGTCTGCCGCCTAAGAGAAGTTTGAAAGGAAGCGAACTGTTCACCACAGAAAAATAGTTGCTGTACTGAAGGTTGTGTGGTTCAATGCTTACAGTTAGACTAATCACAGGGCTATAAACGCTGTAAGGGAAATAATTGGGCAACACAATATGAAACAATTAATAACGATTTATTGAAAGTGTGAGGTGATTATAATTAAACGTTCGCTACTTGAGAAGGCCTCCATGAAAAACGAGTGATCGTAGGACAATCAAAGTTTGTATGGACATGCATAAGAGAAATAACTAATAAACCACTAAAAGAGTCATTTCCACGTGAGACGGTAACAGCTCCTTCCTGCGAACCATGATTACGTTCCATGTGAAAGACGTTGCTCAATGTGATGATCATATGAATCCATGACAGCCTGGAGCGGCACTAGAGATACGATTCCACGAATCTTCGCATCACTTTTCGAATGGTGTCCCATGGAATGTTCGGTTGCCCTGACACTGTTCGTGGACTGTTTTAAGTTCGCACATTGCGTCCACCATTTTGTAACGATATGTAACGATACATCAGTTTCTTTTCCTTTATGCGTCAAATGATGTTTAAAGTCGTATTTAATTTGTTCTATAAGTGATACGTAATATCTGCAATTGAATGACCTTTTATACATAGGATATAAAATTAACGTTTACTGTTAAATAAGTTGGCTTACACATATTAAAATGTGTATACTACGCCTGAGAGCAGAAGAGCTGTATTAAGGGGAGTAAATGTGCTCTCGGTGTGGAATAAGGTGGAGGGAATCAGAGCGGAGTGTAGAAGCGCTATGAGAGATGGGACGTTGGATTGTCGCCATGCAGTTGCCGTCTCCACAGTTCTGCAATCTGAAGACTGCTGGTGAAACCTGGCAAGTGAGAAAGGCAGGATTGGGTTACGATTGTGGACGCGTCCCGAATCAATTACTATTGGTTTGCTTAGCAATTTCACTCATTTATTTTAATAAATAATTTTAATTTTTGAAAACAAGCTAATGAACTCGCAATTAGACTTTTAAGGCACGTATCCACAATCACGGACGTTTAACGCGAAAAATACCAATTAATTAAAATTGATCAAATACATAAAATACAAACAGCCAATAATTTTGAAGACAAACCAATGTGGTCGCAATCAGGATTTTAAGGCAAGTAACCACAATCACGGCTGAGCGCCTTCAACGCCAAAATGGCAATTATAAAAAAATTAACAATGTACAGTCAAATGGCGAAAGTTAATTAAAAAAAACCTACAGATCACCAAAATGGTGAGATAAATGATGGTAACATAATAATACAATAACTGAATAAGAGACAAGGGACAGTGACAGACGGTGCTCCAGGAATCGAACTCTGAGTAGGTCACACCAAAAACACTTTCGCGAGTGAAGAGATAGGCAGCCAAGAGTTGCATTCAGATCACAGGATGGTAACTCGGACTAGTGGCAGTCTAACTAGGGACTAATGATAATCTTGTTGAGACTACCTGACGTCCAACAAACCAATGCAAATATGTAAAATTACGCCAAAACCGGAACCGGCACTCTGGACAGCACCCGCAGAATATTATGCTTAGAGTGCCCAGAACAATAAGGAATGACTACCACCAAGGTAAAAGAGTCACCAACCAACCAACAATCACAAGTGTCACCTCGTTCAAAGAGTACGCAGAGTAAAACCTGTGCCCCATAACCACAGTAACAGGAAAATCGCGAGGTTTCACAATGGTGAAGGTTTCTCTACGCGAACTGAAAACGAACTCAACTTCAACTTGCAGGATCCAGTTCCGGCGAAGTCGTGCGCTCCCGTGACCAAAGCCCTTCGATGCTTCAGTGCATACACGGCCCCAGCGGTCTCGGCGAGTTGTCGCTCTGCGCGGACCTGGTTGCTCCTGCGTCCCCAACCGAGCTCACACTCACACCATCCGGAAGAAGCACGAGGTCGCCCCAAAGATAGGGCGTCAGAAGTACTTATCGATAAGCGCCGCTGCTGCTACTAGCGGACAGACAACGCTTACGAAACGAGTGGCGCCAGTGAACACGAGAAGAAGACAAACAACGCATCAATGGCAACTAAACGATACGGTCTGGTAGAAACCTGCACACGGCACCAACGCGAGCCGCAGAACGGCTCAGCTAGTGATTCCCCGCTCTGACTCCCCCACCAAGTTACAAGCAGTCACTGCAGGGTCTTTCACAGTCTTCTGACCCACTGCAGCACTCCTTATGTATCACTAGGGACTCTGTGTGCACACATATTTTAGGATTCGGACGGGAGAGTCGGAGTACAACGGAGGGCTATAGGATTCAGATCGTGGACACGGAGAAAAGCTGACTCTTAAGATTAGGACGGGACATACGGAAGAGAGTAGGGGTGCAACATGCGAAGGTGCTGAGGCCATCAGCGGAGGCACATACGACCGGCAGCGAGTAAGGGCGAGCTCGAGTACGGCAGTTCGACGCCAGCCGGCACAGCTCGCAGTAAGCATAAATTGCTGGAGAAGAATGCAGTCACAGCGATTCTTTCGTTAGAATAAAAGCAGTGGCCTACAGAATGGTCATTCTACCCCAACAGGTGACTATCTTCATTCGGTGTCAATTTCTTCCCGTTGTAGTGGATCGTTTATCAGCTGTTTAAATGCAGTAAGTTCGGTCGTTGACCCTTATGCTCTTCCTTACTGTATCAGATGATGTTTTAAGCATTTATGAATACGGTGAAGAGTAACATTTCAATGCAGAAAAGAAGTAAGTCATCTTAGGTGAGTCCGTTTGTGACAGTAGTTGTTTAGAAGGTGATTTTCTGGGTCCTCTGGTTGTTTTTAACAGCAATGAGAAAACTCGCAACAGACCTGTTTAGGAAATTATTGAGGTCTGCATATGAACCCATATTAGCAACGGTATATTTTACTTTTGCCATGACACGTCATCTGTTTGCAAAGCTGTTTCAGTCCTTTTCACTATCGAAAATAGTTGCATAACAAAGAGTGAATAACTCCAACACAATGTACCAAAGAGTGAATAACCCCAACACAATGTACCAAAGAGTGAATAACCCCAACACAATGTGGCTACTCTGATAAGTATGGACTACTACTGTTCTAAATCTTGTTCAAATAACACCAGAATAAAAATAAGTGTCCAAAATATTAGACTCAGAAAAACTGTTTACGTTTTACAAAAATGCAATTTTTATGCATATGACAAAATTTTGTGTGAAGTAACGTACGTGTTTACAATCAGGGTATCAAACGTTACTTGACGTACAATAAAATATTGCGAATAAATTACAGAACACGTTTGAAAATTCAAATGTATCTTTGCTTTTTTAAAAAGTAGTCATTATTAAATTTAAATTCGATTATACGTTTTTGCCATGCTGAAGTTCCTTAAAATTATGTTTTCGATCTATTTTAGTGTATAATTAATAACATGGTTATCGTCTTTGGGATTTTATATTCGGTTGCCGAACCTGGTATAAACTAGCATCGTATGCTTCATTAAATCAGTCTCTTCTGGTTATGGTCTGTTACATCGTGCAATCACTGTTTGACTACCATACAACTTTGCACTCATGAGGCGGTGTATAATAAAATCGCATCGTATCTTGATTGATATCCTTACTCATTTCCGAAGCTTGCCATCTAATAATGATGACTGTCAATCTGAACCGTCACACATTAATCGAGATGAGATTGTGAATCGTAAATGTTTAAATCCTTGCACAATCCAACGTTGTTTATGATATAAATTGTTGATATTGTAATTTATGACTTTACTTTCATAGCTAATAAATCCCGTGTTGTAGTCAAGAGCTAGAGGCACTTCGAGAGACGCCACTGCATATAGTAACATTTGTAACACTCCTGATGCTGACAACAAATGGGAAGTGGTAGCGTTTGAGCAACACAAAGAAAATGTAGGTGTCAGCTAGCGCTACAACGAAACACTCTGAAAATGATTTCGAGGGAATCAAAGGTGTCACGGTGATCAAGAAGCTGCATATACGTAATAAATATATTTGCAAATGGCCAATATACTTTTACTTGGACGAACCTATGTCATTCTCAGTTTTCCGAACGTGAAGGATCGTCGATTATTAGGGATTAAGATCTTGTATGTCGAAAAGCTGGAGTCAACATCATCTGTCGAGATCGGAGGGCACTTGAAGTCGGGAAGTTCGGTTGACTGTTAAAGCCCACTCATTGCTATCCAGGAAGGAAGTTTTACCTTAGGGTAGGGCCATGCAGAGGTCAATTTTAATTCTAAAAACCAACAGCCTCAGTTGCAAAACTCAGTTGCAACTGAGGCTGTTGGTTTTTAAAATTAAAATTAATATTTATAAAGTTGCTGACAGGGCCGCGAAATGTGGAAAATATCCATACAGAGGTAGTGGTCAGACAGGCGTGGGCACAGAAGGGACGCGAACACCTAACTAGAAAAAATATTAAAGGAACACGGCTGAAGAATTAACAACGTGAACTCTAATCTTCGTGTACTTATCCCTAGACTGTGACAAGTAACCTTCCCTCATTTCATCACTGTAAACGGAAGGTGTTGTCACAGTGTCATTTGTACAATGTGATTTCGCCCACGTAGTACCATAAAGAAGTGACAACTATTAAATAGACGTCCTGGCAAAAGTGTGGTGTGGCCACACAGCTCCCACCTACACAGCTAGCTCATGTTCAATAATGGAGTTACGGCAATGTAGCATTTGAAAGGTAGGGCAGCAAGCGCAGAAGCAAAAAAAATGTATTCACTTACTGACTGTTATATCCATAGTCACACAAATTTCTTAAGATCAATCTACGTAACTAGATAGCACGAAATGGAAGACACAACTTGATAAACAGATGGCGCGTAGTCTTGTAGTTATATCCATCAGTTACAGACTACCTTACACATGGTTAACCCCTATGCTCTTTTCATTTATCCAGGGTCGGGTCTTATATGGTGCGATAGTGTAGTACGCACTTCGGTAAACGATGGAGCCACACTTTACTCATAGTTATTGAAATAACTGCTAATTACAGATGAGCGGTTATTACAGTAGACCGAGCGAGGTGGCGCAGTGGTTAGCACACTGGACTGACTTAGGTTTTCCGTAATTTCCCTAAATCCTTTTAGGCAAATGCCAGGATGGTTCCTTTGAAAGGGCACGGCCAATTTCCTTCCCCATCCTTCCCTAACCCGAGCTTGCACTCCGTCTCTAATGACCTCGTTGTCGACGGGACGTTAAACAACACTAACCTAACCTATTACAGTAGCTGCTACCTCTCTGTAACCGGTTATTTCTGTCATTTGAGTTAGTTTTTGCCGTCTTTAATTACTAGTAAGAGCAGACTTGTAGCCGATACTTGAGCACCTGTAAGAGGGCAATATCAAGAGGATTGTTAACACATAAAAATTATGTTGCACTGTTCCTGACAACTTATGTAGCGGCATTACAACATATTTTTCTTTGCCACTTCGTTGCAGCATCGTAGATCGATGTTGTTTTACTGTGACCATTTTAATACAGTGTGAGTGTTCTGCCGTGAAAGTGAATGTGACATTTGTTTTGCTTCTACTGCTACGTTTTATTGGCTGTGATATTGCTGCGTCGTGAGTAATTTGGGATTACAGTGTTTTGTCCTCATTTAAATCACACTGTTATGTTAAGTTTTTTTCCAAAATCTGTTTGCTTTGTTGTTATTTTTCATACTGATTATTTTCGAGGAGATAATTTTATACGATTTTTGTGTCTTGTGCGGTTACGCTGTGATGAAAGTCAGGGCCACAACCAACTAAGATAACAGCTTCATTACATTCAATAATTAGCTTTCTGGGTGAAAAATAGTAAGATTTCGTTTGAAGAGTGAGGTGCCGAAGCAAGGTTGACACCTCGCAATACAACCACTAGAAAAGATAGTCTGCAGGAGCCGTCCAGAAACATTTCACATGCCGCTGCGATTCGTGTACTTACGGCCGAGCACAGGACCGTAGAGGCCAAGACTGCGATCATCGACATGGCAGCTTTTTCTTCTGGCAGGCCAGCTGTGTGATCAATGTGGTAGGCAGAACTCAGGCTCAAGTTATTGTTGAATGTACACTGAGAGAGAAACTTGTAATCGGTCTGCTTGAATCGATACGTTAATGTTCAGAGACAGCTGTAAATACTGACGACATTCCTGTGCAAATGGTATTTTACTTAATTAAATAAATCTTCCTATCTATGTTACAATAAAACGAACTGATATTTTACGTGTCCGAAAGAGCCACACCCCTTTTATTTCCAGAACGGGTACGCCTATCGAGATGCGGTGTTCGGCAAACGTTAGAGCGTCGAGTGGCTCATACCCTTTTCTTTGGTTAATGGTTTTAATGTTGGTATCAACTGAGCTGTTGAAGTAAATAAGTTTGTTTAAATGGAACTATATACTTACTATAACCGTAATCTATAGGTCTTGAGAAGACTGTTACAGTGGTATAGCATTTGTTAATGTTGACGTTGAAACCTGTCATCAAAAATTCGACAAGTGTCCTATAATGTGAGAGTACGGTGGCCGGAAACGGCATTAGCGATGCAAACATCGCCGAGCAGGGTTCTCGGGTTACGCAGCGTCAGAATGTCAACGACGTGTCTGCTTACCTGTGTGCATTGCAGGCGGCTCATTCTGCTTCAACATTCGTTGGGGGCAGACAAGTACACCAATGAGGAGGAACTGGATGTACCACTTTTGTATTGTGAGCGAAAAAGAAATGCCGTGAAAACAATACAGCGGTATGGGGCTGTCGGTCCGTAGCGCCAATGTCCGAGGCGCCAGGCAACTGCATTATTTATTAAGACGCTAGTGCGGACAGGCTGCTGGAACTTGGATGAAAGAGGACAAGAAAGAAGACTGCAACTGATAGAGAATATTCAGAAACTGTCTGCCTACGATGCTAGTGAATTCGCACATTGATACGACTAGTGCAGGATTTAAAAATTTTACGCCCCTAGGCACAATATATTATATACCAACCCCCCCCCCCGACCCCCCCCCCACCTCCCCCCGCAAGACACATGTTTTAAACAATAACTATTACCCGATCAGCGCTGTGAGCTGTTTCCGCACTCTGCTATTCGTTGTTCTGAAGGACGCGTCAATGGTCTAGTCGCACTCAATAAAAATGAAATATGGTTCCTGAACTGTACTTGCTGTACGGCAGCCGATAAAATAAACTTAAAACTGCGTTGTGTTAACACATCTTTCTGTCGAAAGGCAACTGAAACGAACACATGAAAATAACTTTGCTTTTATGGCCTAAAAATTCAGCAGAACGTGTCAGAGACAACGGCTTTTAGCTATACATTAACTTTTAATATGTTCATTTAGACGAAACCATTGAAAATGAAAATAAAAAAGTTGTGTTACGATCTACAAAATTGAAGCGAATGTGTCATACACTAGAAATTAATACGTAATTTTATAGAGATCCGTTCAAAATTAAAATTAAACTGTCGCTTTACGACCCAATAACTTGATTGCGTAGCAAAAAAAAACACATTCCATATTAATACCTGAATCTAAAGGAAAGCGTAAGAAATGAAAATGAAATGGAGATTTCGGTTCACGAACTAATAACTAAGTACGGCCGAACAAACACAGAACTGCATTTGCTATTACATAATTTTACAGACTAGTGTGGAAAAATCAAAAATGTTCTATAATCTAATAGTTAACGTGTAAAGCATTAGGGTCTTTGTAGCTAGATACTGCATAATAAGTGTACACAATACGTTTAATCCACGTAAGGGCTGAACAGTTCTGTACTGAAGCTACTGCTCTCACCATAGCTCTTTCTAACGGTATAAGCAAAGCTTTTACGTATTTATCGACAGAACTGAACTACGTTATTTATTAACACTTTTTCATTGAAGAGTAGGCCTACTCTTCGATAACGTTTATTTCTGCTATAGCTATACATTTCAACCAAGAATACACATCAGTTGTAATATAGTACAGTATGAATATGACTTGACTCTACAGTGCCGAGCGGCCTGGGTCATTCAGGTACTGTTTAGTATTCTTGGGCGTCTTCGGTCACGTCTGCACGTAAACGAGGTTTAGTTCCACGTTCGGCAATTGTAAAATAAACAGGTAATATGTAGTTTGTAAATCCAATGAATGTGCTTCAAGTTATAATAAAAATCACATTATAAGCTTAAATTTTTAAAACTATTATCATTAAATAAACAAACCGATCAGAAAATTCGTTGATCATATCTTCATAATTCAGACGGTTATGTTAGGAGGTCGGCATCGATGTAAAGAAAGAACAAGGCGTTCAATCTCTACTCAGACAACGTAGAACGTAGGTAGGATTTCAGTCTTTTAAGAGCCGAAAACGAGCGTTCTGCTGAACAATTTGTGAGTGTCATACATATAAATATTCTAAGAGCAATGTCAACATTCGGAAACACGGACTGTAACCTCTCTTTTCGTAAAAATTTACTCATTTCGACCGGTATATCACTAATCTCCCTCCCCCTATGAACCGTGGACCTTGCCGTTGGTGGGGAGGCTTGCGTGCCTCAGCGATACAGATAGCCGTACCGTAGGTGCAACCACAACAGAGGGTTATCTGTTGAGAGGCCAGACAAACGTGTGGTTCCTGAAGAGGGCAGCAGCCTTTTCAGTAGTTGCAGGGGCAACAGTCTGGATGATTGACTGATCTGGCCTTGCAACACTAACCAAAACGGCATTGCTGTGCTGATACACGAACGGCTGAAAGCAAGGGGAACCTTCGGCCGTAATTTTTGCCAAGGGCATGCAGCTTTACTGTATTGATAAATGATGATGGCATGTTCTTGGGTAAAATATTCCGGAGGTAAAATACTCCCCCATTCAGATTTCCGGGCGGGGACTACTCAAGAGGATGTCGTTATCAGGAGAAAGAAAACTGGCGTTCTACGGATTGGAGCGTGGAATGTCAGATCCCTTAATCGGGCAGGAAGGTTAGAAAATTTATAAAGGGAAAAGGTTAAAGTTAAATATAGTGGGAATTAGTGACGTTCGGTGGCAGGAGGAACAAGACTTTGGTCAGGGGAATACAGGGTTATAAATACAAAATCAAATACGGGTAATGCGGGAGTAGGTTTAATAATGAATAAAGAAATAGGAATGCGGGTAAACTACTACAAACAGCATAGTGAACGCATTATTGTGGCCAAGATAGACGAAGTCCAGCCCTACCAAAGTAGTACAAAAAATGGTTCAAATGGCTCTGAGCACTATGGGACTTAACATCTGTGGTCATCAGTCCCCTAGAACATAGAACTACTTAAACCTAAGTAACCTAAGGAGACCACACACATCCATGCCCGAGGCAGGATTCGGAACTGCGACCGTAGCAGTCACGCGGTTCCGGACTGAGAACCTAGAACCGCTAGACCACAGCGGCCAGCCACAGTAGTACAAGTTTATATGCCAAATAGCTCCGCAGATGAGGAAGAGATTGATGGAATGTATGATGAGATGAAAGAAATTATTCTGATAGCGAAGTGAGACGAAAATTTAAGAGTCATGAGTAACTGGAACTCGACTGTAGGAAAAGGAAGAGAAGGAAACGTAGTAGGCGAATATGGAATTGGATTAAGGAATGAAAGAGGAAGCCGCCTGGTAGAATAACTTAATCATAATAACTTAATCATAGCTAACACTTGGTTCAAGAACCATGAAAGAAGATTGTATACATGGAAAAAGTCTGGAGATACTGGAAGGTCTCAGATAGATTATATAATGCTAAGACAGAAATTCAGGAAGCAGGTTTTAAATTGTAAGGCATTTCTAGGGGAAGATGGGAACTGTGGCCACAATCTATTGGATATGAGCTGTAGATTAAAACTGAAGAAACTGCAAAAAGGTGGTAAATTGAGGAGATGGGACCTGGATAAACTGAAAGAGCAAGAGGTTGTAGAAAGCTTCAGGGAGAGCATTAGGGAACGATTGTCAAGAATTGAAAGAAATACAGCAGAAGAAGAATGGGTAGCTTTGAGAGACGAAATAGTGAAGGTAGCAGAGGATCAAGTAGGTAAAAAGACGAGAGCTAATAGAAATCCTTGTGTAACAGAAGAGATATTGAGTTTAATTGAAGAAAGGAGAAAATAAAAAAAATGCAGTAAATGAAGCAGGCAAAAAAGAATACAAACGTCTCAAAAATGAGATCAACAGGAAGTGCAAAATGGCTAAGCAGGGATGGCTAGAGGGCAAATGTAAGGCTGTAGAGGCTCATATCACTACGGGTAAGATGGATACTGCTTATAGGGAAATTAAAGAGGTCTTTGGAGAAAAGAGAACAACTTCCATTAATATCATGAGTTCAGATGGAAATCGAGTAATAAGCAAAGAAGGGAAAGAGGAAAGGTAGAAGGAGTATATAGAGGGTCTATACATAGGCAATGTTCTTGAGGACAATATTACAGAAATGGAAATGGGATGATGAAGTGGGAGGTAAGATACTGCGTGAAGAGTTTGACAGAGCACTGAAAGACTAAGTTGAAATAAGGCCACGGGAGTAGACAACATTCCATTAGAACTAATGAAAGCCTTGGGAGAGCCAGGCTTAACAATACTCTTCCAGCCGACCAGAGTGGCCGAGCGGTTCTATGCGCTACAGTCTGGAACAGCGCGGCCGCTACGGTCGCAGGTTCGAATCCTGCCTCGGGCATGGATGTGTCTGATGTTCTTAGGTTAGTTAGGTTTAAGTAGTTTAGTCCCATAGTGCTCAGAGCCATTTGAAGCCATTTTGAATACTCTTCCATCTAGCGAGCAAGATGTATGAGACAGCAAAATACCCTCAGACTTCAAGAAGAATATAATAATTCCTATCTCAAAGAAAACAAGTGTTGACAGACGTGAAAATTACCGAACTATCAGTTTAATAAGCCACGGCTGTAAAATACCAACACGAATTCTTTACAGACGAATGGAAAAACTGGTAGAAGCCGACCTCGGGGAAGATCAGTTTGGATTCCGTAGAAATGTTGGAACATGTGAGGCAATACTGACACTACGACTTATCTTAGGAAATAGATTAAGTAAAGGCAAACCTCGTTTATAGCATTTGTAGACTTAGAGAAAGCTTTTGACAAACTTGACTGGAATACTCTCTTTGAAATTCTGAAGGTGGCAGGTGTAAAATACAGGGAGCGAAAGGCTATTTACAATTTGTACAGAAACCAGATGGCAGTTATAAGAGTCGGGGGGCATGAAAGGGAATCATTGGTTGGGAAGATAGTGAGACAGGGTTGTAGCCTATCCACGAAGTTATTCAATCTATATGTTGAGCAAGCAGTAAAGGAAACAAAAGAAGAATTCGGAGTAGAAATTAAAACCCATGGAGAAGAAACAAAAAACTTTGAGGGTCACCGATGACATTGTAATTCTGTCAGAGACAGCAAAGGACCTGGAAGAGCAGCTGAACGGAATGGACAGTGTCTTGAAAGGAGGATATAAGATGAACATGAACAGAAGGAAAACGAGGATAATGGAATGTAGTCGGATTAAATAGGGTGATGCTGCGGGAATTAGATTAGGAAATGAGAGGCTTAACGTAGTAAATGAATTTTGCTATTTGGGGAGCAAACTAACTGATGATGTTTGAAGTAGAGAGGATATAAAATGTAGACTGGCAATGGCAAGGAAAGCGTTTCTGAAAAAGAAAAATTTGTTAACATCGAGTTTATATTTTAGTGTCAGGAAGTCGTTTCTGGAAGTATTTGTATGGAGTGTAGCCATGTATGGAAGTGAAACGTGGACGATAAATAATTTGGACCAGAAGACAATAGAAGCTTTCGAAATGTGGGGCTACAGAAGAATGCTGAAGAGTAGAAGGGTAGATCATAAAACTAATGACGAGGTATTGAATAGAATTGGAGAGAAGAGAAATTTGTTGCACAGCTTTACTAGAAGAAGGGATCGGTTGGTATGGCATATTCTGAGACATCGAGGGATCACCTGTTTAGTATTGGAGGGCAGGTGAGTATCGATACTGGTGCCAGAGGTAGTTTGGCAAGCAAACCGAGCCACCCCAGCTCAGATTCACACATGCGAAATAGTTTTCCTAAGCCCTTTCTGATACGCTGGATTCGAGCCTATGTCGTATTTCCGTACTCACAATTCATAGATGAACCTGCATCTAGATCATAAGTTGGTTCAAGCGCAAATACAGCTTTATTCTCGTACCGCAGCCAAGCTTACGGTATACAACTACGCAGGCTGGTCCAAGACGCCTGCTTGGCACTGTTTGACACGGCTAATGCCGTTTCCGGCCACCGGTCTGTCAACGTTCTAGAACATTTTTACGGCTAGTATCAACAACAAACGCTTCATCTCTGTCTTCTCAAAGGCTATAGAATTCAGATATAAAAGTATATATATTTACTTCAATATCTCAGTTGATACCAAATACTAAAAACAGTAACCAAACAAAAGCGTACTTGCCACCTGACGCTCTAACATTTGCCGAAAACCGCGTTTCGATACGTGAAACAGTTCTTACGTGACTCACCTTGTATAATTAGGCGCAGCTAACGATCTCTTGAGTGAAGGTGCAAGGGACGCTACATTAGTAGTGGGTGGTTAAGTTGAGAATTTGGGCCTCGCGGGAGGCGTGCTAGGGTAGTCTGTGCAGTTGCGATGACCACTGTGTCCGTCTGGATTAGTAGTCACAACAACCGTCTAGCGAGCAGGAAACCCAGGTTCGAATCACAATCCAGCACAAATGTTCAACGTTCTCCATTGATTTCAATCAATACTTGCTCGCAATCGATGTCTGTAATTACTTTGTGTCTTCAGAATGAAATTAATTTCATTACACAGCAGTGGTTGGAGTATTTGATGTACGAGTAATAGGAGTAGATCACGATCTTTAATTCTGGGGCAGTTTTCCGTTACTTTTACTGCAGAAATAGAAGTATAGAGAATGTGAGTGTTCTCTGAAGGAGGACAGTGATGATGAGCGAGTCAGAAGTAGCTCCATGACAGTAGAGGCCTTTTATTAAATACGCAACAGTTTATTTTAGTAACTCATACCCACATCAGGTGGTTGATGTGTGGTGAGAATCAAATGTAAATATCTTAGCTTCGAAGCGCTGTCGTGAAGACGCCAGTAACTGCTAGGCCCAACTCGGTTCGACAGCAGGGTGACCTCGAGACGCTGTCATTCCTGGATGGACGGCTGAGCTGCTTCAGGCGATGGCCAGTCTGAGTGCAGGATGTGATGGTAGCCTTTCCCGTCCACGGATAGTGACTGAAGTAGAGACGTCTGACGTGCGAAGTCCGGCAGCTGACTGGCGTTGTCTGTTGGTGGCGGGCCCACTGTGGCTTAGAGGTTGGGGGAGGGGAAGGAGGAGAGGGGCTTCAGTTCGACTTTTGACCCATCAGAGCTGCGGGGTGGTCCAGTTAGGATAACGGTGAAGTGGTGGCAGTGGCACAGTCGACACTCACACTAAAGGTGGACACCAACTTGATGATTCATCGAATCTGTGTTTATCTAGGCCACATTGCCATTATTTATGAGGTGTGTGGGAAAAATAATGAAACTGACAACATTGCAAACGTCTTGGCAACGGTGTCAATTTCTACTTGTGTAGACTGGTGTGTTCATTCATTCCAGATGCTCAGTCCAGTCTCAGCTCCATACATCAAGTGGTTTTTTTAGAGACCGTCAGTCAAGTTGTTTTGTGTTACGAAAATGGAACAGCGGAATTTAGAGCAACGTTATGCAATCAAGTTTTTGGTTAAACTTGGGAAATCCATGGGTGTGACCTCTGAAAGATTGGAACGGGCCTGTGGGGAACATTCTTTATCAACAGCATAAGTATTTTGCTGGCACAAATAAGTTTTGGAACGCCGAGAGCACGAAGAAAATGTATTTCTCTCTGGGAGACCTTCATATTCAAAAACAGAAGGAAAACGTTTAACACGTGAGAGTTCTTGTGACATGAGAGCGGCGTTTAACAATCAGGTTGATGGGTGACCTAGTACCCACTTCAACCTTTATCAAATTCTGACCGAAGTTTTGCACATGCGAAACGTTTGGTCCAAAATGGACCCAAAAAATCTCACGTATCTCAGCACAAGGACAATCTAAGAAACGTGTGCGTTGATCTTCTAGAGAGGGTTGCCAATGACAACGAATGGGTCAAACGTTTGATCACAGGTAATGAATCCTGAGACAAAAAGCACAGTGATGAGTGGCACCCTGAGACACCCCAGCGACCGAAGAAAGCTTCACTGACCAAATCATAGATCAAAACAACGCAAATAATTTGCTCCTGCAGGACAAACTGTCAACCAAATGTTTTACAAAGATATCATATAAAGGCTGAGGGAAACGGAGCATTGAGTGGGACTAGACGCTGGAGACAAATGGGTGACGCATCATGTGACAACGCCCCCAGGATATTTTTGACCTCAAAACGCCATCCTATTGTTCCACAGTCTGAGTCCTTGTGACGGTTTTCGTATCCCGCAGTTAAAAAATGTGTTAAAAGAATGTTATTTTGGTGTTCTGTATAACATTTAGAGGAATGTAACAGACATGTTAAAGGCCCTACCAATGAAATCCCTTCAGCGCCACTACCAAGAATGGGAGCAATGAGGCCACCGGTGCATAGCCGCCGAATGGAACTACGTTGAAGAAGACAATACTGCTGTCTGAAAAAATGAAAACCTTGGTAGATAAAAATCAGTCTCATTACCTTTCTCACAAATCTCATATATACATCAGAGTGGGTTTGCTGTGATGTCTGCGAGACAAATGTCACATACGCCACAAGTCGAAGCATTCCTAGTTACGATTGGTCAGGGAAATTGCGACACGGAAGCGTTTAATGCTACATCAGCGTATAGTGGCAAGTGACGTTCTTATCCTAACACGCCTTGCTTGTGTCTTCTGATATTAAAGACATTTTAAAATTAATTGGTACAAAAAATGAAAGAGAGCTATGTAGTACAACCTGTGAGAGCTATATATTGGCGAGTTGTGTAGAGATGGGCAAACTCGTTCATCCTTGAGAAGTAGTTCACTGGTGATCGCTCTTTTTTGGGAACCGTTCATTTTTGCTCGTTCACCATTCATTTGTGCTTGTTATATGTTCTTATGAAAAAATAGGAGCGTAGGTGACTAAAGATGGAAGGCGCCAAGAGGGGTCACTTGCCTGCCCCCTGGAGTACAGAGTTTTTATTCATAACAGAATTTTCAAGCACTTGTAATTTTCGTGATACTGCAAAACCACTAGTTTAGCCAACTGTAGCGTTATGTTGCTGATCGTAGTGAAATAATATAAGGTAGCGCACGTAAAACCAGCCGCGAATACAGACTGCTCGCCAGTTACGCACGATTTGTTGATCGCTACGAGCAAAGCAGATAAACAAGTAATAATTAGGCAGTTAAGAAATAACAAAAAAGCAAATGCAAAGAACAACTTCAAAACAGTAGATGAAGATAGGTGGGTGACAATGAGCAGTGAAGTAAGTTGATATGCCGTTTTGTTACCTGGAAAAATGTATGTATTACATACCACGTGATTTTTATGTAATTTACGTAATTATAAAACACATTTTAAATACCGCTCATAGACCATGAATAGAACACGAAAAGAACCAGAAGTTCAGAGTTCAAAAAGTTTGAAATTGATCTAGAATGGGCGTGCGCAGCGAACGAAATGAACAACTCGATACTCAAGTAACTATGAGTAGTCGGCAGTGGAACTTCGACGAGTGTCTACCAGAAGAAGGACGAGTCCGGCCGAGCGAGCCCGAGACAGTGACAGACGGGAACGGGACCGAGGCTGGAACGAGACTGGCCGACGTGCCGATGAGGGAACGAGACTGACCGTTTCCCGTTCCCGGGAACTATAAGTAGAAAGCCCCGACCGAAGTCAACTATGAAATACTGTGCCTTAGAATTCGTTCCTCGCTCGTTCCGTTCATCTTGGTGACCTGTTCCTTTGGACCCGTTAGATCGCGAACGACCCATCTCTAGAGATGGGGCGCCCGGTTACCGCACTCCGCGTGGAATACGAGGCACCGGGTACAGCGCCCCATCTTCTCGGTTGCCAGCAGAAGCGTGCCTACGAGTCGACAGCGATTCCAGAGCAACTGCTGACAAGTCTTGTGGCTTGCATTGATTGTTACTACATGAGGCTTAAATGAACGCAAAATTGTGGCACAGAGGTGCGCAGAACGTGTATCTGTTCCCTGCAGCAGGGATTAAAATTTCCTTTTTTATGCACATATCTCTTAGCTTGGATTGCTGAAAGATCATGTTCCTTGATAATGTAGCCAACCCTGAAATATGATGCTGCTACACTTCACATGAGGGGGGCTAAAATTTAAATCATGCAAGTTTTTTCTTTTATCTAAGCCACCTCATATTGAATCATTCACATAACACACACACACACACACACACACACACACACACACACACACACACACACACACACACACACACATATATATATATATATATATATATATATATATATATATATATATATATATATATATTGGTTGTAAGCATATTACACTCCTGGAAATTGAAATAAGAACACCGTGAATTCATTGTCCCAGGAAGGGGAAACTTTATTGACACATTCCTGGGGTCAGATACATCACATGATCACACTGACAGAACCACAGGCACATAGACACAGGCAACAGAGCATGCACAATGTCAGCACTAGTACAGTGTATATCCACCTTTCGCAGCAATGCAGGGTGCTATTATCCCATGAAGACGATAGTAGAGATGCTGGATGTAGTCCTGTGGAACGGCTTGCCATGCCATTTCCACCTGGCGCCTCAGTTGGACCAGCGTTCGTGCTGGACGTGCAGACCGCGTGAGACGACGCTTCATCCAGTCCCAAACATGCTCAATGGGGGACAGATACGGAGATCTTGCTGGCCAGGGTAGTTGACTTACACCTTCTAGAGCACGTTGGGTGGCACGGGATACATGCGGACGTGCATTGTCCAGTTGGAACAGCAAGTTCCCTTGCCGGTCTAGGAATGGTAGAACGATGGGTTCGATGACGGTTTGGATGTACCGTGCACTATTCAGTGTTCCCTCGACGATCACCAGAGGTGTACGGCCAGTGTAGGAGATCGCTCCCCACACCATGATGCCGGGTGTTGGCCCTGTGTGCCTCGGTCGTATGCAGTCCTGATTGTGTCGCTCACCTGCACGGCGCCAAACACGCATACGACCATCATTGGCCCCAAGGCAGAAGCGACTCTCATCGCTGAAGACGACACGTCTCCATTCGTCCCTCCATTCACGCCTGTCGCGACACCACTGGAGGCGGGCTGCACGATGTTGGGGGGTGAGCGGAAGACGGCCTAACGGTGTGCGGGACCGTAGCCCAGCTTCATGGAGACGGTTGCGAATGGTCCTCGCCGATACCCCAGGAGCAACAGTGTCCCTAATTTGCTGGGAAGTGGCGGTGCGGTCCCCTACGGCATTGCGTAGGATCCTACGGTCTTGGCGTGCATCCGTGCGTCGCTGCGGTCCGGTCCCAGGTCGACGGGCACATGCACCTTCCGCCGACCACTGGCGACAACATCGATGTACTGTGGAGACCTCACGCCCCACGTGTTGAGCAATTCGGCGGTACGTCCACCCGGCCTCCCGCATGCCCACTATACGCCCTCGCTCAAAGTCCGTCAGCTGCACATACGGTTCACGTCCACACTGTCGCAGCATGCTACCAGTGTTAAAGACTGCGATGGAGCTCCGTATGCCACGGCAAACTGGCTGACACTGACGGCGGCGGTGCACAAATGCTGCGCAGCTAGCGCCATTCGACGGCCAACACCGAGGTTCCTGGTGTGTCCGCTGTGCCGTGCGTGTGATCATTGCTTGTACAGCCCTCTCGCAGTGTCCGGAGCAAGTATGGTGGGTCTGACACACCGGTGTCAATGTGTTCTTTTTTCCATTTCCAGGAGTGTATTTGCAGCATGATGTGCTCCCATAATGTCCTCGAATGTCACTCTAAACGCCAATTCCGTATGGAACACAGAAAATCCATGCCACCAGACAGCTTTCCAGGAAAGCGCTGTTTACATCTCATATTCATAACTTTACGCAGTGGCTTGTAACTAGCCATGGAGCATTAGATACTTAATTTTACCCGTACGGAACTGTGCCGAGTCTCTAGTTTACATCAAAACTCTTATCTTGACGACAAGTATATATTCTATTCCTTTAAGTTTCAGCGTTAACCTTCTTTCAAAGGAGCTAAGTGAAATAGAAAAGGCATGAATTGAGAAATATGTGACAATTACCAACTGAATAAGATATGTACACAGCAGAACTTGCACCTACAAAAATCATATTGATACAAAGTATTGCGTAGAAGTTAATCATCTGAAGCTTGAGTCCAAACTGGCTTCCGTGTCGCCATCGAACGATAAGCACCGCCAGATGGTGAAACATACAGAAATGACTGTCTTACAATGGATAAATTTGTATTTTACATTTACAAACATTATATGTGAGATTTTAATATGTTATAAGCATACTACCGTGTATTCGTATATGTAATATCTGTAGAATAACAAAAGACATCGCATGAAGTAGCGTTTTTGTTATAAAACTACTTCATGTGCAAATTAGATAAAAAGTGGAAGAAATATATAGAATATGAAGAACATAAAAACAGCTGTTAACTGAACCGAAGCCAGACTACAGGGTGTCACAGGAATAGTGCGACAAAATTCTATAGGTTATATAGGATGTTTTAAGGAACAAAGAGAGGATAGAAACCCGTGTCCTAAGACTCTTATAACCTGAGCTGAACTGCCCGCCATGTTTTACCCAAGTTATATAATAATTCAATCTATTGAAGAAGTAGTCGTAAATATGGGTGGCCGCTCAGCTGTGAATTTCACTAACTATTGTAAAAAATTGTTTTCCCTGATTTAGATTTCCAAGTGACACCAAAAGAACAAAATTGTTGCGGAGACAATTTAAAACCAGGTCCTGAGCTCAACTGAGTACTGTAAATAGACCTTAATGACGGTAGTTATAAACATGAAACCAGCTGAACATAGACTAATTGGGCTTCTTCCCACAGTCGAAAACTCTACTGAAACAGTTCGTCTCCAGATTTTTCGATTCCTGATGTATTTTCGCATTTGGCTAAGCAGTGAAAAGCATTTGTGATTTATTTATATGAATTGATCGACAGTCGGTCGCCTCCTTATGTCGACACTGAGCTACACACTTCATAAAAAATAGAAGCTTTCGTGTTACACAAGACAGGTCCGACCGCTGTTGCAGAGGCAACAAGCATGCGAAGTTCAGAAGAACACGAAATCCCGAAGATTGGCTAAAATTTACAGACGCGAGAAATTTGGCACCTACTTCGATGCGAGATGCCTTTAATAGGTTCCACAACGAAACATTGTCTTGAAATTTGGTAGAAAATCCGAAGAAATTCTGGTCGTATGTAAAGTACACAACCGGCAAGACGCAGTCAATACCTTCGCTGCGCAGTGCCGATGGTACTGTTGCCGACGACTGTGCCACTAAAGCGGAGTTATTGAACGCAGTTTTCCAAAATTCCTTCACCAGGGAAGACGAATGGAATATTCCAGAATTTGAAACATGAACAGCTGCTAGCATGAGTTTTTTACAAGTAGATACCTTAGGGGTTGCGAAGCAACTCAAATCGCTTGATACGGGCAGGTATTCAGGTCCAGATTGTATACCGATTAGGTTCGTTTCAGATTACGCTGATACAATAGCTCCCTACTTAGCAATCATATAAAACCGCTCGCTCACCGATAGAGCTGTTCCTACAAATTGGAATATTGCGCAGGTTGCGCCAGTGTTTAAGAAGGGTAGTAGGAGTAATCCATCGAACTACAGACCTATATTATTGACGTCCGTTTGTAGTAGGGTTTTGGAGCATATTCTGTATTCAAACATTATGAATCACCTCGAAGGGAACGATCTATTGATACGTAATCAGCATGGTTTTAGAAAACATCGTTCTTCTGCAACGCAGCCAGCTCTTTATTAGCACGAAGTAATGGCTGCTATCGACTGGGGATCTCAAGTTGATTCCATATTTCTAGATTTCCGGAAAGCTTTTGACACCGTTCCTCACAAGCGACTTCTAATCAAGCTGCGGGCTTATGGGTTTGTTATGCGACTGGCTTCGTGATTTCCTGTCAGGAAGGTCGCAGCTCGTAGTAATAGACGGCAAATCATCGAGTAAAACTGAAGTGATATCAGGTTTTCCCCAGGGAAGCGTCCTGGGACCTCTGCTGTTCTTGATCTATATACATGACCTGGGTGACAATCCGAGCAGTTCCTTTAGGTTGTTCGCAGAGGATGCTGTAATTTACCGTCTAGTAAGGTCATCCGAAGACCAGTGTCAGTTGCAAAGCGATTTAGAAAAGATTGCTGCGAGGTGTGGCAGGTGGCAGTTCAATAACGAAAAGTGTGGGGTGATCCACACGAGTTCGAAAAGAAATCCGTTGGATTTAGATTACTCGATAAATAGTACAATTCTCAATGCTGTCAATTAAACTAAGTACCTGGGTGTTAAAATTACGAACAACCTCAGCTGGAAAGACCACATAAATAATATTGTGGGGATGGCGAGCCAAAGGTTGCATTTCATTGGCAGGACACTTAGAAGATGCAACAAGTCCACTAAAGCGACAGCTTACCCTACACTCGTTCGTCCTCTGTTGGAATATTGCTGCGCGGTGTGGGATCCTTACCACGTGTGATTGACGGAGGATATCGAAAGAGTGTAAAAAAGTGCAGCTCGTTTTGTATTATCACGTAATAGGGAAGAGAGTGTGGCAGATATGATACGCAAGTTGGGATGGAAGTCATTAAAGCAAAGACGTTTTTCGTCGCGGCGAGATCTATTTACCTAAGTTCAGTCACTAACTTTCTCTTCCGAATGTGAAAATATTTTGTTGTGCCCAACCTACATAGGAGGAATGATCATCAAAATTAAATAAGAGAAATCAGAGCTCGAACAGAGAGGTTTAGGTGTTCGTTTTTCACGCGCGCTGTTCGGGAGTGGAATGGTAGAGAGATAGTATGATTGTGATTCGATGAACCCTCTGCCAAGCACTTAAATGTAAATTGCAGAGTAATCATGTAGATGTAGATGAAGTTCGACGAAGGGATCAAAAACTAATTTTTGCAGAAATCTGTTTTTTCAGCATATTAATAGAGTCCTTCCCATTATTGCCAAATTTGCAATTCTTCCAAAATATTTAGAAAATATCCTTTACATACATTATACAAATTTTTTAAAACTGTCACGAAGTACGCCCAAAGTCTGGTTACGCTGTAACAAATTACTTCTTTATGCAACATTCATCATTATTGCTTATGTGCTCCAGGAATCTTTTCCTAAACGTTCTTCCAGTCTGTCTCACATAATAACAGTTACAGTCATTGTACTGTACCACATACACCGTGGCGACGAAAGTCATGGAACAGCGATATACAAATATACCGATGGCGGTAGTATTGTGTACACAACATATAAAATGGCAGTGGGTGGTGGAGGTATTAGTTGTACTCAGGTGATTCCTGTGAAAACTTATCAGACGAGGCTTTAAGCTTACACGGGAATTCACTGGCTTTAAACGCGGGCTGGTAGTTGGAGATCGACGCATGGGGCATTCTGTTTCGGAAATAATTAGGGAATTCAATATTTCGAGAAAGACAGTGTCAAGAGTGTGCCGAGAACACCAAATTTCAGGCATTACCTCTCGGCACGGACAACGCTGTGGCCGGCGACCTTCACTTAATTACCGATAACAGCGTCGTTTGCTTAGAGTTATCAGTGCTAACAGACAAGAAAAACTGCATAAAACAACCCCAGAAATCAATGTGGGACGTACGACGAACGTATCCGTTACGACAGGGCTGCAAAATCTGACGTTAATGGGCTAGGGCAGCAGACGACAGTTGCGAGTGTCTTTACTAACAGCATGACATTGCCTGCAGCGCCTCTTAAGGTCTCGTGACCTCATCGGTTAGATCCTACACGATTCGGAAGCCTTGGCCTTGAAACGTCCTGGCCGATTAAAACTATGTGATGGACCGAGACTCGCACTCGGGACCTTTGGCTTTCGCGGGCAAGTGTGAGGACGGGGTGTGAATCGTGCCTGGGTAGCTCAGTTGGTAGAGCACTTGCCCATGAAAGGCAAAGGTCCGGAGTTGAGTTTCGGTCCAGTACATAGTTTTAATCTACCAGGAAGCTTTGTATCAGCGCACACGCCGCTGCAGAGTGAAAATCTCAATCTGAATCTTGGCATTGTCAGATGTGCTCCGATTTCAGTTTGTAAGTGCTGATGATAGGTTTCGGTTGTGGTGCGGGCCCCAAGAAGCCAGGAACCCAAACTGTCAACAAGACGCTGTGCAAGCTGTTGGTGGCTACACATTGGTGTTGTCTGAGTTTAAATGGAATGGTCTGGGCCCTCTGGTAAAACTGAATCGGTCATTAACTAGCAATGGATATATTCGGCTACTTGGAGACCATTTACAGCCATTCATGGACTTCATATTCCCAAACAACTATGGAATTTTTATGGATGACAGTACGCCACGTAACAAGGCCACAACTATTCGCGGCTAGTTCTAAGAACATTCTGTACAATTTGAGCGAATGATTTGGCCACACAGATCGCCCGACGTGAACTGCATCACACATTTATGGGACATAATCGACAGGTCAGTTCATGAAAAAAATCCTGCATCGGCAATAGTTTCGCACTTATGATTGCCTATAGAGGGAGCATGGTCCAACATTTCAGCAGGGGATCTCCGACAACCTATCGCGTTACGTCAAGTTGTTTCAGTATGTCGGGAGAAAGAAGATCCGACAAGATATTAGGAGATATTCCATGATTATGTCTCCTCAGGGTGTACTCTTGAGCTATCGTATTTGTGTTCCTTATTTTCGATCGAGTGCCATACTCAACTTTCGAATTCTCCACAAGACCACAAACCCGTCTCTGTTCCCAGTATCTGAAATCGATTCAACAGCCCCTTAATAAAAGTACCATTTTACTTCAAAGTAGCCATCACTCTCCGTCTATTGTTTGGCCGTTTAACTACTTTATTCTTTAATCTGCTGTAAAAAAACCCTCACTTCAGTTTTCTTATATCCGTTTTCTTAGCAATCTTTTCCAAGTTATTCATTTCACTTTCTACGTTCTGTATACTTGTCGCAATTTTAGTAACCTCTTGAACAGGGATTATGCATCATGGCTTCTTGGGTGACAAGAATTGCTGCAGTAATTGTGTCAGTACGTTGGGTTTCTAAAGATATTGCAAGATAAGTTCCCCGTGGCTCTTTTAACTCTTACATCTAAGGGATTTAAGGAGCTACAGTGAAACGAATTTCTCGATGTATTGCATTCAACTTCTCTGCAATGCTTTCCACCAGATCACTGTTGCTTTTCACTAACACAATTGTAGCTTCTACGTATCTACAGTAAATAATAACACTTATTTCAAATTTCAGTCTGCATTTTAATGAAACTGTTTTCAAGAAGATTCGTAAGTTGAAAGGTGTGCACCTCAGAGAAAATGGCTACGAAAGACGTATATATCATGAGAAACGTCAGTTGGCTTGGTATATTTAACAGTTTGTTTGGAATGTTTACCACCTGCATGGTTGAACAGAAAAGTGACATATTTGGCTACCAGAGGTTGCAGTACTGAGCAGAGCTCACGCCAGTGAACGAGTCGGAAGTAGTTGTGGCCTGCGGAGGGAGAGAGAGTGTTTTGTCACAGCAGAGTGAGGAACCTGGATGGCGGAGGTGCCGCGCAGAAAGAAAACATATTAGAGATGCTCCCAGATATGACTGAGGACAGAAAATAGTTTTCATATAATTTTACAGAGAGACGATGCATTTGGAAGAAGGAATGTGCATTAAGTTTCATTTGCTGCAAGCACCAATCGCGAAGTATTCTAGTTATAAGACTTCATTGTGTCGAAGAATATCTACATTTTGGTATCCAGGGTGAATTATCAGTCATGTGTTCAGTAGTCTTGTTAGCTTTCCGCCTCCACTGTTCGTTTCACCACTTCATTAAGAAAGGTAAATAGAGGATCTTATGTAACTTAAATATTCTGTACAGAACTAAATTTTATGGTGTGTGACAGTGCTAAGAAAGGATTATAATTTATGTTTTTACGCTTCACTTCTGGGTCAGTAAAATGATCCAAAATAGCTCCAAAGTATTTTACCATTCATTTATAAATGTTTCATAAAGCTTATCCTCATTCTTAGATGAAAAGAATGTCTGATTAAAGCTGCAATGTTACACCTCGCATTACTGCGAGGGCAGTGGATCATATTTTCGAAAAGAGGACAAGAGCTTAAATTAAATAAAAGTTTAATTTAACAAATAAAATAAGATAAGGAAGTTTACCACTCAGTGATTTATTACAGTTCAGCCTTTCTAGCGGTGTAGACAAAGTGGAGTAAAATTATCTGTTGCAGGGAAAGAATCTATTGTAGGGCTTAAAAGAGCCTTTTGGGACATAATTAAGATCCGTTTGCATCACCAAACTTTCACGTAAGTCCAATAGCTGAGATCTGGTAACAAGGCACATTTTAGCTACCCATTTTGATCGTTTAATGAGAAAGCTAATTCTGCCTGTTATTGATAACCGTTCTTTATTTTCATTGACAAAGTTAGACGCATACCTAAAAAGTAATGAGCATGAATGTCTTTGTTCAAAAGTGGGAAAGGCATGGCGATTATAGCTACGACAATATAGTCGGAATTTGTAAGTCCTTGCTTTCACATTGCTTGTGAGAAGTTTTGGCATGTACTCCAGGGGGGTACTCCCCTCCCCCTACACACACACAAACAAACACAGTTTCCGACTAAAAGTGAAAGCATGTTAGCTTCAAAGTACTTCAGTTTACAAGGTAGATATTGTTGTCAATTTGCAAGGCCTAGTGGTCCGAGAAAGCATTTCCAGTTGCACTTAATGCAATTAAATGAAAAGGTAGATGTCATTATATACATTAGCTCAATGATGTCCCTATGACCTAATTTATTATTCCTCACAAATCTTCTTAATAACATCTGCTGTTTCCGTGGTAAGTGTATTCGTATAAAAATTCACATTATTGGTGTCTCCTACAAAGTGATAAGAAATATTGATAGAGAGAGATTTTTGGAAGGTGCATGCACCTTTCAGTCTTTTGCTGAGGTCATGATTTAACTTGCAAATAGGTGCTGACTGTTTTTTAACTACCAGTCTGATCGGTTGCCTCTTATTGTGTAGCTTTATCTGAGATCTCAGTGTGGGAGTAACTGGATTCATCGGTGCGATTCCTTGCCAGGTACAAAAGACAAGAGAATATGACTAAAGTTTTGTTCTGAGCTCCACATTAAACATCTTTCTCAGTCATTGCTTTTTGTTTTTCATTTATTCCCTTTGAAATTGACTTAATATTGAAATGTGTAGTGATTAGAGATATATAATAAATATATGTGGGTGAGATGAGAGTTTTATTGTAAGTGCAGAACACAACCGCCAAGTCTAGCAAACCTTTTATATGTATTTACGTGTGTCTTGTGTCTATCAAATCAAGTAATATTCACTCGTAATAGTAAGAAAAAGTGCACTTTCAGCAATTTTTCACATGACTGTTATCCTCGTTTTAATATGAGAAACTTATTTCCAAGGGCTTTTGATGTATATTGTGTGCCAATAGACTGAAGAAAATATATTTGCGCTTTGGAAATCGTGTAAAATTTCATGTTTTGTACTGTGGCGTTGAAGTATATGGCTGAATTTTCTCTGATCTTTCGATAGTTCCCCTAAGGAGTGTAGCTTATGGATCTGTCTTCGTAGCTACACGTAGTTAACAGCGTAGCATATTAAAACAGTTTAGCGAACATGGAACTTGATTGACAACAAATTACTTAACCAGGCTACAATTACGGCTGATATTAAGTTACTTGAAAAATTTCATGCACTTTTGTGAGTTAACAAACAGGATTCTCTGATCAATTAGAACAGAATTTCGGTGGAATCTCTCTGCCGATATAGCTTTGTTAGCACACGTCAGAGCATGACAGTGGGAACACTACCCTTTATGGAAGACAAAGCGGCTGAGCAGAAATGGTGCTGTACGTATGCTCTAAAATCAGATTACCCGGAACGGTCGCAAAGCCACAGTACTTAATTACTGCAGCAGACGACTTCTGATCGATGCAGGGCGTTGAGTGGCACCATTTGTTCATGGAGATACAGAGCTCAAATTTAGACGCCACTGGAGCACCTATTAACTGAGCGAAGTGCGTTCTCCTATCCCATTTCATGACACCACCTTTGAAACCTACAATTCCGACTCAAACAGAACTAGTGAATGGCATCCCAATAGCACATCGTTTCTTCGTTCCGTCGCAGGAGCTGCAGAGTAATACCATGAACTCTACAGTCGTCGATACGTGCTTGGTTCCCCTTTCCCCACCCCCCTCCCCCCCAACACTCAATCTCCTTACACATGTACTTTGTTCTCGCTTCCCACGCCCGGGTTCCCGGGTTCGATTCCCGGCGGGGTCAGGGATTTTCTCTGCCTCGTGATGACTTGGTGTTGCGTGATGTCCTTAGGTTTGTTATGTTTAAGTAGTGCTAAGTTCTAGGGGACTGATGAACATAGATGTTAAGTCCCATAGTGCTCAGAGCCATTTACACATGTACTTTGTCATTTAGTCTCGAAAAATAAATCGACAATGACATAATTTATCATATTCATATTCGTCAGTTAAGAGTTTCAGTTATGATAGGTCATAATACACATATAATACTATTCATAGACGCTTCACCACTGTCTGTGGGAGACATCTCTGGACACAAAAATTTACAATCGTACTGAAACCTTAAGGGGACCCCTAATTTGTGGGGATGTATAAAAAGGACCACCACTCGTTGCCTGATGCCAAATTAGTTCACCTGTGACTGGTGACATTACATTATCCGCATCAGGTGACAACTGGTGGTGCTCTCTATACAGTTCTTTAAATCCGGGGTTCCCTTATGCTTTGGATACAGTTGCGGATTTACCTTTGAAGATGTCTACCGCGTTAGGTAATGTCGATGAATGTCTTAGCCCGGAAGCTCTAATTGAAATAAGCACTGGCAATGGGAGTCCACATTTTATTATTAGTATTATTATTCTCAATGTCACATACTTCATTATCCATGGGTAATTTAGCAAGGTAATGATTTAATGTAGACTATCAAAGAGATAATATTGAGGTTTAGAATGACAGATAGATAATTTTGAATGTTCTGAGATATTTATTGATCTGGCATTTGGGAATAATCAGCGCTCGCTGGTGAACACAGACATATGCTGGACTTCCATATATATAGAAACCAGATGCATGCACAGGGCCTCTACAGCGCTTGCGACGGATGCTGTCAACCTCAACGTTGTACACCCTAAAACCAAATAACCACATCATATCACCTACATAACCTGCTGCCCCTAGAACCGCTCTCTCAATCGTTTTAGCCAAAATGCTTACAAAAGACCGTTGTTGGGAAGCTGTAGTATATGTACCTACTATCTGGCACACTTTGTTTTGCCTATCTGATTGCCTACACGGAGGGGCAGTGGCTTGTATACTTGAAGGGGAAGTGATGACACAATCCAAGATGGCGCAAACACTTCCATCTTTATTTAACACGTGATAAGGCTCGCTCTCGTTATCTGCCACGTGCAGACCGGCCTCTTCCCTCCCTCCTCACCTCTCCATCCAGTAACAGCATAGTAGTAAAATGAGATAGTCAGTCAGAAAGTAGATTCAATAAATAAATAAATTTGACAAACCAATTTGCCCAATTGTCCTTTATACCTCTTCCTCCCTCCACTTCTCCAGCTAGTCTCAGTGAAGCATTAAAATGTTTCAAAAAATTGGGTGGCATGGTAAGCATGGGCTGATGGAAGCCAATGTACCTCAGCGGAAACACACACCCCAGACGTCATCCAGTGAAAACACCGTGCACTCATGCTTGCGAATTTTGTATTAATTTCATTATTAATAATTGATTTTCAACACGATTTCTCGTGTATGAATGTGAGATGCCTTATCCTAACTGACTGTTAATTTCACTACATATTTTAAACATCTTCTTTAGATTTTAATTCCGCGCATTATTAGCTGTCTAGCCCCTTCTACCTTTTCCTCTCTCCAACTGATTGTCCAAAACATACAGATATGTATGATGTGCACAGTTTTTAATATCTCAGGATTTAATCAGTTTGAGCCCCTATGAATTTTTATTAAGATGGAATGATCATATAAAGTTGATCGTCGGTTAAGCAGATGTCAGACTGAGATTCATTGGAAGAATCCTAAGGAAATGCAATCCGACAACAAAGGAAGTAGGTTACAGTACGCTTGTTCGCCCACTACTTGAATACTGCTCAGCAGTGTGGGATCCGCACCAGATAGGGTTGATAGAAGAGATAGAGAAGATCCAACGGAGAGCAGCGCACACCGTTACAGGATCATTTAGTAATCGCGAAAGCGTTACCGAGATGATAGATAAACTCCAGTGGAGGACTCTGCAGGAGAGACGCTCAGTAGCTCGGTACGGGCTTTTGTTAAAGTTTCGAGAACATACCTTCACCGAAGAGTCAAGCAGTATATTGCTCCCTCCTACGTATATCTCGCGAAGAGACCATGAGGATAAAATCAGAGAGATTAGAGCCCACACAGAAGCATACCGGCAATCCTTCTTTCCACGTACAATACGAGACTGAAATAGAAGGGAGAACGGATAGAGGTACTCAAGGTACCCTTCGCCACACACCGTCAGGTGGCTTGCGGAGTATGGATGTAGATGTAGATAGATGTAGAAGATCTGAATGAATAATGATGAGCTGTTTTTAAGGCAGTTACTTGCTGTAGGCAACTGCATAATCTGGAAAAATTTTGAGATTAATTTTAATACTGTCAGTCGTCATTAAAATACAATTTGATCAGTAACGCTCCCAACGCCCTTTCATGAGCTACACCTGAAGATACCTGTCCCTCCCTTGATGGCACTAAAAGTAAATGATTAACTTTTTATGATTGAGGTTCACAGTCATGTAAATTTCTTAAAGTCATCGTTGTGGACATAGACTGTAAAATTTACTTGTTAGAACTGTTGTAACTGTCGTCTTATAGCCATTTTAAGTGGTGATAGCAAAGCTAACAAATAAAGAACAGAGTACATATACGAAATGGCACTAACTGCATGTCAGGCAGGTCGCAATTACATTAAACATAGCGTCGAAAACAACACATTACTAACTTTGTGATTTATGATATGTAAAATATACGCGTCGTCATCGTATCTACTTTTTCCTCTGTTATTATTTTATCCCCTCGCTCCACAAGGCTGGGGAATGGACTGCCAATGTAGGCTATCCTTTACGGTGAAAATAAGAAACACGACAGCACGTAATTGAGGATTCAGAGTTAAAAAGTTTAAAATGTATTAAAATATGAATGTATAGTGCTATTTACATAAAAATACACAGTTTTGTTTTCATAATTTCTTGCTAAATTAAAATAAAAAACTATCATGTAAAGACAATAAGGAGAAAATGAATATTCAAAACACCTCGAAAAAGGATGGCAACATTCATTAAAAATGACCAGATGATTGAGGAAGGGGAAGGGTTTGGTGTTCTGTAGCACGGGAAAAGGGGGGGGGGCAGTGAAGTTGTAAATAAGGGCCATTCCATGGTACCTATAGAAATGAAGGTAGGTGTTGGTTAGTGAGAAGAAGTAAAGGGAGGAGGAGGTTTGTGGTCGAGCAGGACCAGGTTTCCCAGAAGGAATGGGATGGGGTACCTTCTTCTTGTCAGTGTTTTCTCTATACACTTTTCCTCGCTGATTCTGTGGAGAACCCACTCATTCTTCACATCATCCGTTTATCTAATTGTCAACATTCGTCTGTAGTACCACATCTCAAATGCTTTGTTCTCTTTTGTTCCGGTTTTCCCACAGTCCACGTATCACTACCATGGAATGCTATGCTACAGGCGTAACATTGTCAAAAATATTTTTCTCAAATTAAGACGTATGCTTCAAAGCAGTAGACTTCTACTGGCCAAGGGCGCCTTTCTACCAGAGCTAGTCTGTTTTTTACGTCTTTCTTGCTACATTCATCATGCGTCATTTTATTGCCTAGGTACCAGAATTCCTTAACTTCATCTGCTTCGAGATCCCCAGTTCTGAAGTTAAATTTCATGGTGTTCTCATTTCAACTATCTCTCATTACTTTTGTCTTTCTGTCATTTACTCTCAGTCCATATTCTACACTCAATGGAATTTTCTACCTATTCAACAGATCCTGTATTTCACTAAGCATAACAACGTCATCAGTGAAACATACCAGTTATATTTTTTTGCCTTGAATTTTAACCTCGCTCTTGAAACTTACCTTGCTTTCCGTCATTGCTTCTTAGATGTACAGAATAGATACGAAAGACTACATTGCTGTCTTACACCTTTTTTAATCTATGCACTTCGTTCTTGGCCTTTCAATCTATTGTTTCCTCTTGGTTCTTGTATATATTGTATATTACCCGTCTTTTGCCATAACTTTATTTCTCTCAGTATCTCGTACACCTAGCAGCTCATAACGTTGTCTAATGCTCTTTCCTGGTCGATAGATCCTATAAACATATCTTTATTTTTCTTCATTCAACCGTTCTCCAATTTTTTACATTCTTCTGTATCGTATTCTTGTCAGCAACTGAGATGTATCAACTGTTAAGCTGATAGAGCGGTAAATGTCGCACTTGTAGACTCTTGCTATCTTTGGTTTTGTGTGGATGGAGTTTTCCGAAAGTCTGATGATATATCGCTAATCAGATATATTCTACACACCAGCTTTGTCGTTTTTTTTCCACTTCCAACAATGATTTTAGAAATTCTGATGGAATATCATCAATGCCTTCTTCCTTATTTCTTAGTTACTCTTCCGAAGCACTTAAATTCTTATTCTAATACGGGAGTTCCTATGTCTTGCCTGTTGACTCCAGTTTCTTCTGCTATCATGTCATCAGAGTCCTCCCATTCATTGAGGCCTTCAGTGTACTCTCTCCACCTAACTGCTTTCTCCTCTGCATCTAACCGTGCAATTTCCGTTGCACAGTTGGCGCGCCCTAGCTTTTAGTTTCACCAAAGGTTTTTTGACTTCTCTAAATGCTGAGTAAGTCCTTTCGATTTATTCACATTTGTGATTCATTCCTAAGTGACTTACATTTCTCTATTCCGGAATGTTCCAGCACTTTTTTGTACTTCGGTCGATCAACTGAATATTTCTTCTGTTAATGATGGTTTCTTTCCTCTCACCTTCCTTGTACCTATGCTTTTCTTTCCTTCTTCTGTGATTGAGGTTTTTAAAAATGTCCAATTTTCTTCAACTGAACTGCCTACCAAGCAGTATCTATAGCCTCCCAGAACTTTAAACGTATATTCTCATTCCTTAGTACTCCCGTATACTATTTCTTTGCGCGCTGATTCTTTCTGACTAGTCTGTTAAACTTCAAACCTACTCTTCATGATTACTAAATTGTAATCTGAGAACTATACTTGTTCGTGGATACGCCTTATAATTCAATATCTGCTTTCGAAACCTCTGCCTGACTATGATATAATCTAATTAGAATCTTCACGTATCGCCTCTTGTGATTCCTTCACAGTATATTCGCTATATTCACTTTTATCAAATGACATTTATGGTAAAACTCAATTGACCTTTCTCGCATCACGTTCTTTCTACCAAGCCCACATTCTCTCCTAACACTTTCTTTACTCCCTCCGTTCCATCCACAATGCAGTCCCCCATGGCTATTAGATTTTCATCTGCGTTCAAGTCTTGAATTAACCTTTCAGTATTCTGATACACTTTCTCTAGTTTTCAGCGTTTGCTTACGACGTTAGCATGTGTACCTGCACCGTAGTTGTCGATTCTGATGAGAACAACCGCGTCACTATACTATTCACAGTAACTCACTCTCTGCCTTACATTCCTGTGCATAACGAATACTACTCCCATTATACCATTTTCTGCTGCTGTTGATATTAGCCAATACTCGACTGCTCTACTGACCAGAAATCCTTGTCTTCCTTCCACTTCACTTTACTGGTCCCCACTGTATCTAGATTTAGTCTCTGCATTTCCCTTTTCAGATTTTCTAGCTTCCATGTCATATAGGGGGTAGGTAGGGCATTATAGTCGGTGCAACGGAGTACCATCGGGGCAGTTTCCATTCTCTGGGAGGGGCTGTCGACTGAAGTTGCGTTGAGACAAGACGGTAGGACGTGTTCGTAAAGGCGCGATAGCCTGCCGCGATCGATGCTCAAAGGGGAAACAATGGGATTAAATGAACATGTTTGGCGGTCAACTTGGGATATGCGTAGGTGTTCAATATGGACGAGGAGGTGTGGGAATCATCATATCTATACGCTGAACTTTCTGACTGCAAGAATAGACATCATTCAACGACCTCGAGGATCTTGAAAACGGCGTAAGCTACGTATACTGATACCGACGGTAACATCTTTAACACAAATCGCATCAAATCACTCTTCTTGTATACTTTTTACATGGCTGCTGTCTCTTCTGTATGGCGAACGCATTCACGTGTCGTATATTTTGTTGTTGTCAGCGTTCGTACGGAGTAAACACCATTTTTTTTATTTTCTATTATGATAGTTTCATATGGTATAAGGGATGGGATACGAAATTTACTTATTAATCTTACTAAGGTAACATACTGCGCACTCCCTACAATGAAATCCTCAATACTTCCATTACTAAGCGTTCATACGATACCAAGTCAAACACTTTTGTGAAGTCAAGCAATAGCGCAGATTTCTGACTTTTAGGATGCCATGTGAGAACAGTGCAATGTGGATTTGACATGACCGGTGATCATAGCATCCGTGCTGCTCGACATACATAAGTCATTCCCTTCGGCATATCTTATTACGTTTGAGCCAAGAATATGATCTAAGATTTTAGACAGATGGATGTCAAAGATTTTGCACATTGACTTTGTGGGTCACTTCCTTTTCCTAACTTATAATCTGCAGACCTGCGTAAATAATATCTGTGTTAAGCACAATTTTGCTAACAGTGAATAGAAAAAAATGGTTCAAATGGCTCTGACCACTATGGGACTTAACATTTGAGGTCACGAGTCCCCTAGAACTTAGAACTACTTAAACCTAACTAACCTAAGGACGTCACACACATCCATGGCCGAGGCAGGATTCGAACCTGCGACCGTAGCGGCCGCGCGGTAACAGTGAATAGATACCTCCTTTTTATAGTGTGTCAATAATGACAATTTGAAAATTGTGAGAACTATCGGAATGAAACTCTAACAATTAAACTCAGAAATAATGCCCTACGACCACACGATGCCGATCGACCGTCGTGTCACCATATGGCATATAACGACATTCGAATTTGTTATGAAGAGGCAAACTGCGAAAGTAAGGAGGAGTAGTAAAGACGAGATAATCGAAAAACTTAACATAAAAACTGGTGCCCAACAAGTAAATGTAGTGAAAGAATTCTACTACTTTTGAAGCGAAAGTACACGTTTTGGACGAAGCATCGAGAACATAACAAAATTACAAGCTCATAGAAGACATTTCTGGGCAAAATAAGTATAGTAGTACCAATTATCGACCATAGTTTTAGAAAGAAAATTTTAAGTATGTAAGGGTGGAACGTAGCATTTGTAAGTAGGCTGTTTAGGTTTTTATATTCGTAACGCCACGTAGCGCTCTGTATGAAAATCACTGGCTGTGCTAAGTGCAGGCTGTGGCTGGGTGGCATTGTTGTAATATTCGCTATTGTAGTGTTGGGCTGTTGGCTGTTAACAGCGGGTAGCGTTGCGCAGTTGGAGGTGAGCCGCTAGCAGTGGTGGATGTGGGGAGAGAAATGGCGGAGTTTTGAGATCGGATGATCTTGACGTGTGTCCACCAGAGACAGGACATTTGTAAGACTGGATGTCATGAACTGCTATATATATATTATGACTTTTGAACACTATTAAGGTAAATACAATGTTTGTTCTCTATCAAAGTCTTTCATTTGATAACTATGCCTATCAGTAGTTAGTGCCTTCAGTAGTTTGAATTTTTATTTATCTGGCAGTATTGGCGCTCACTGTATTGCAGTAGTTCGAGTAACGAAGATTTTTGTGAGGTAAGTGATTTGTGAAAGGTATATGTTAGTCAGGGCCATTCTTTCGTAGGGATTTTTGAAAGTCCGATTGCATTGCGCTAAAAATATTGTTTGTCAGTTTAAGCACAGTCACGTATAATTGTTCAAAGGGGACGTTTCATATGTCGACCCTTAGCCGAGGATATCTCACTGGAATCTTCTGGTTTTTTCTTGTGTGTGTAATTAGTGTAGCTATTGTTTATTGCTAGCGCGTAATTATAGAGAGAATTTCCTTTGTAGTTGTAGCTTTTCATTGTTGTACAGTAAAACAGTTGTGGCATGCATGTAGATTTGCACCAAGTATTTCGCAGCTGCGCTTGTAATTAAGTAGATATTGTTTTCAGTGCTATGTTAATGTGTTTTCTTATTTTGCTCTTAAATTGTCCTTTTCTGAGTTATCGTGTGAAATGTTGTGATAATTATGGCGTGTGAAAAACGTAATACTAGGTTCCAAAGTAAACTGAGAAATAATAGTGACGACGAGCGTAGCTTATTACCACTACTGTGTAATTAGTTTACAGACATTGAAAGTAGTAATTTGGTAATTGTGCATAGGGAAATGGAGCGGTCGGCAAATAGTGGCGTTGACAGTGAAACAAATAGTGAACAGGGAAGCATTATCGATCGTTCGGTCGGCAACAGCTCGCCTCAGGAATCCGAAATGACAGGACACAATCTTGCAAGTACTGTGGATACAGGTTTTGCGTCCTCGCCGTTTTCTCAAATAAGTCAAGACACATTTTCTGCTTTTCAAAATGCCAATATTGCCGGTTCAAATGCACTGCCGAATAGCACTGAGGAACATGTTTCAGACACCAGTGCATTGTTATCACAGTTAATGCAGCAAATGCGACAAAGGCTACAAAAGTTAGACACAACACTTGAACAGAATCAGAAACTAATGGGACAAAATCTTCAAAAGTTAGACAAAATGGAACAAAATCTTCAAATGTTAGACACAATAGAACAACACCAGAGACAAACACAGCAACAGTTAGACGCAATGGAACAAAATTTTCACACCCACTTGAACAAACACGTGAAGATTTAACTACTGAGTTACATAAAATCGAATCGAAATGTCAAAAAGTCTGTAATGACGTAAAAACACAAATTTGTGAGCATTTCCAACCTATTTTTTCTCGGCATGAAAATACGTCACAGAATCAAGAAGCAGCCAGAAAAGAACTGCAAACTATTGTTCATGAAAATCATGAGACCTTGCAAGCTAAAATTGACTCAGTTGCATCTACCGATTCGGTTACGCAACTTGCAAAAACTCAGGAAAACTTAAAGGACACAGTAGATACGATTTCAACACAAATGGTCACTCTGAAACTTGGTTCAGTAAAACACACTGAGGAAATAAGTACACTATCGGTGAAAGTAGCCGAACTTTCGGATCAGTTCACTAACTTATCTACAAATGTAGATGATCATCTGAATGACACAAGACCTGTAGCCATCACTGACACAGAAGAGTATGAGCAAATTGAGAAATTCAAACAGGATCAGAATCAAATTAATACGCAACACAAAAGAGAAATCCGGGAAGTACAAGATCAGTTGGCACAAGTAATACAAAAATTACATAATTCAGAGGACACTGGCGCTCCAACACGGGAAGAGGGACTTAGAAATACGGAACAGCTACAAAATAATAACACAGGGCATTTCGGAAATTATGAAAGAAATTGGCAAGGTGCACCGAATTTTGAGATGGAACTGCCGTCACGACGTAACAATGACCGATGTGTGGCTCGCCGACAAGATGATTTTGACTATAAGCTGTTCATTACTACATATAAATTCTAAACACTTAAGAATTCTGGCAAACAACATTCATCAACAAGCGTGGCTCCATCAATTCTCTCATTTGATTCTTGAGTTTCTCCCGGCGCATTTGATAATCAAAATATCCACAGGTGTACTGCCGGTCTATAGTGTCCAACGGGCACAATATTTCGGCGATCAAACATGTCGCCATCATCAGGCGAACTGACGAATTGAGCTCCTGTGAACGTGTCGGCACGGAGATCCGTATGCTGGGGCTGCTCAGAGGGAACTGGGTTCGGTCGCGGCGGTGGCCGATTTAAATACCCTCCGCTCGCGGCGCGCTCTCTCCGCCGTCCGCGCCCCACGCCACGGCCTCGCGGTGGAACAGATTGCGACGGCGTCTGAGATGATGTCGGAGTGATGGCTCTGTCCGCCGTGGTCGTCACAACTATACGTTTGCTCGATTTACTCTTGATTAACCCAATCGCTGGTTCCCAAGCCTATCTAAGATTATAACCACAATCACGGTTAATGAGGTCGTCATTGGTGCGAATTTTGACGGCCTCTCTAACAACGCTGTCCCAGTATCTCGACGTCTGTACCAGAATCCTCGTGCGTTCATACTCCATAGCGTGATTTTCCGACAAACAGTGTTCAGTGACCGCCGACTGGCTCTGATACATCAGTCGCCGGCCTTCCTCAAACCGAGGTCATCCTTGGCGCTCCCCACCAGAGCACGTGTTTTATTCGGAGGACAAAACACAATTCGGACCAGGTGTTTCTTCTGAATGCGGGCGATTTTCCCCGAGAGTGCGATACACCACACGACCTAGGGTGCCGTCAGCCATTCTCTTGACCAAGACGTCAAGGAAAGGTAATTTACTCTCCGTTTCACTCTCCATAGTGAATTTGATGTTGGGGTGTATGGAGACTGAAACGGAGGGTAAATTACCTTCCCTTTGACGTTTTGGTCAAGAGAAAGGCTTACGGTACAGTAGGTCACGGGGTGTATCGGAAGACAATGCACACTGGTCTGTATCTGCACGCAGACAGCTGCCACCACCCTTCACAGAGGAATGGGGTCCTTAAAACTCTCGTACATAGGGCGCGCACTATCTCTGACGCAGGGAGTCTACCCCAGGAATTGGAACATCTGAGAACTATATTTCGAAAAAATGGGTACTCAGACTGGCAGATTCAACGTTCTCTCCGCCCAACCGCTACAGCACAACCTGTGGAGATGGATGAAATGACAAGGGAGGAGGTAGGCACTGCGTTTATTCCATATACAGGCGCACTCTCGGGGAAAATCGCCCGCATTCTGAAGAAACACCGGGTCGGAACTGTGTTTTGTCCTTCGAATAAAACTCGTGCACTGGTGGAGAGCGCCAAAGATGACCTCAGTTTGAGGAAGGCCGGCGTGTACCAGATTCCGTGTCAATGTGGCAAGTCGTATATTGGTCAGACGATGCGTTCCGTCGAGGGTCGATGCCGTGAACACCAGAGGCACGCTCGACTGATGTATCCGAGCAAGTCGGCGGTCGCTGAACAATGTGTGTCGGAAAATCACGCTATGGAGTATGAACGCACGAGGATTCTGGTACAGACGTCGAGATACTGGGACAGGCCATAGAAATTCGCACCAATGACGACCTCATAAACCGTGACTGTGGCTATAATCTTAGCAAGGCTTGGGAACCAGCGATTGGGTTAATCAAGAGTAAATCGAGCAAACGTATAGTTGTGACGACCACGGCGGACATAGCCATCACTCCGACGTCATCACAAACGCCGTCGCAATCTGTTCCACCGTGCGACAGTGGCGCGGGGAGCGGACGGTGGAGGGAGCTCGCCGCGGGAGGAGGGTATTTAAATCGGCCGCCGCCGCGACCGAACCCAGTTTCCTCTGAACAGCCATAGCGTACGGATCTCCGTGCCGGCACGTTCACAGGAGCTCAGTTCGTCAGTTCACCTGATGATGGCGACATGTATGATCGCCGAAATATTGTGCCCGTTGGACACTATAGACCGGCAGTACACCCGTGGATATTTTGAATTCTCTCATTGTTTTCCTCCCACCTGGTCATTAGAGCACAGGTTAGAATTTATGTGTGGCTACTTAGAGAATGAACCAGCTGAAAGAATGTTATCGGTCATTCACGACTGTCACAGTGAAGGAGAATTTTATCATGCCTTCCTCTCAGCATTTGGTCTCAAGCTACACAAAACCGAGTAAAACATAGCATCATAATGATGAAACATTTCGAACAATCTGAATTTTCCAGTCTTGTGAAATATTTTGAAGACATGTTGCAGAAGAATCAGTACCTGTCAAACCATTACAGCCCCTCAGAACTCATCCGCATTTGCTTAATCAAATTGCCTGAGCAGTTACGACATATTATTTTGGCAGGACGTTGCAAAGACGACACTGAAGCTTTTCAGGGACTGTTAGAAGAATTGGATATTGACACTGACAATCGCGGAACGGGAAAACAGGAGCACAACAATTACAGGTCACATCCGTCACAATTCAGCGATGACAGAAATAATAACTGAACACGACAAGGCTATTCTTACAACGTAAATCGTGACCAAAACAGACACCATCTGTATGACAACCGTTGGCAGAGTAGTAATAATTTCACAGCAAGATCGCTTTTCCATAGTAATCAATGTGACAGAGAGAACCATAAAAACAGACAATATGGGAACCAAAACAGTTATTATCAAGGGAGGCAGAATAACTTCAGACGCAACGGTCCACCGCGCAGTTACGATTCTGGGAGAAATTCTCCACCATATGACCGACAAACAAGAAACTAAACTATCGACAAAACGACTGACCTGAGTTCCACCAGAACTAGCGAGCTTCAAACAGGGCAGGGCCTTCTCGTCAAGGTGAATTTGTAGAAGTTAGGTCTCCTAATCCCAATAACGACGCACGCCAACAAAGAGACAATTACTCGCACCGCAGGCAGCCACATGCGCCGGCTGGCTCAGCGAAAAATAACAGAGACGCTAATCTTGAGAAAAATTTTAGCATTTCTTACCGACATATACAACATGATAATTACTTTAAAGTTGAAACTCTGCCCACTAGAAAGGCTAAAAGATTTTACCACATTTCACATGTGAAACCGTTTATTGAGAGATAATCTTTTTTTCTTTTTTTAACTTAGTCTTTGCTGTAACACTTTTCACCTCACATTAACTAGTATGCTTTGTCACACAAACTGTTAATATGCAACTATATTTTAAAATAAACTATCCAGTGTAGAACCTAGGGAACATATTTAGACAGTAATTACGAATGAATTGTTATAGTGAACAGACGACACAGTGTTGTTATTTGTACATTCTTGCTTGTTAGTTGCACTATCAAGTAACGACTATAAGGCTCACATACTTAGAACATATATCGGCACTGCTAATGAGATTTTCATGCAACATTTTGGTTTACTTGAAAAGACATTCATTATTTGAAGTACATTCTGTGAGATTAAAGAAGACTTAGTATTTGATTTATTTGACAGCTGCACGATTATATCACGACGCTACTAATGTGTGACACAATTTACATTGTTGTGTTTGCGGTGTATCTGTTTTATATCTGCACAGTTTTTCTGTATTATTCTGGAAAGTAAATCATGTTTTAGTAGTAACTTTTGTGGTATAGCTACAATGTGACAGCCTTTTCCGTAGCACAACAATACGTTACAGTATAGTACTTTCTTGATCACGGTACTGTGCGTAATAACTACGATATCTATATGCATAGCAATTCACTTTGTTTATTACGAGATAAGTACATTGACTTCTACAGAACTTTGCTTATGAACGACGATAATTACGACACTAGGCACATTTTTTGCCCTTAAGTAATGACCGTGTTTGTCTTACAACAAGATGCACTGCTTAGGGCTACAGGACACGTTTTTGAGTGATTAATTTTGTACCTAAAACATTTATTTTTAAAGATGTTTTAATTATAATGATACAAAGGGATTCCGTGATACATTTCATTCCATTGCTGTAATCTGCTACACCTGAGGGTATCATTACGTTAATCCTCAGGGGGTTCACGCTTACTTTGTGTACCATGTGTTTGGCAAGCACAAGGAACCCTAGCTAATATGGTATTTGCTTATACAACTTTACACATCGGTACCATATTTCTCTAACACAGCATTGCACAGCTATCTGATTATTTAACTTTTACTACATCAGTGACAGATGTTTACATAATTACACCGTTGGATAACTTCACACTTATGAAATTGTGTTTTGCCTGTACTTTGTGAACTGTTCATATTTTCTTGGAACCATTGTGATACTATGAGAGGTTTGAATGTCGCATTTGGTATGGGGTCATGATTTTTAACGTACGTTTGAGGTAGATGACTCTATTGAAATAAGCAGAGAATTTTTTTCGATTTTGAAATTATTGCAGAAAGCTACGATGTTTTTGAGATTTGACTGAGGTGTTATGATGTTATTATTACGACGACGATGTGTATTATGCTGTTGAGGAATGTTTATTATGATATGTATCTGTTCTGATGAAATATTGAAGAAGTGTCGACGAATATGTATATGTGTAATGAGGTAAGGACTAATGAGTACTGCTGAGGGACTCTGGTTTGTGAAAAAGGATGTTGGGAACCAAGAATCTTACTTACGTTTTGGGCGCCTAGCTGAGAGATACTCGTCTGACAAAAGAAAGCCATTAGGTGGAGAAAAAAAAGAGGCCATTATCCTCGCTATTGACATCTCTTTGTCGAAAGTATCGCAAATACGACACGCTCAAACTTGAAAACATATGATTACACTGCGGAGCCCTTAATTTATGATATTTACTAAAATGCCTAATGAAACGATGAGAAACATTTCACGGCTATTCACTTGCTAGTTGAGAGATTTTTTACTGCATTATGAAATGCCATATTTGCTTGCTTTATGTATTTATTTACTCATTTTGTTTAATGTCTAGCTTCTAGCTGCACTGCAGCATTGGTTAATGTAAAATTTAATAGATGTACTAATATACTTATTTTATGCCTACAGACCCAGTAAATAATAATTTTATGATCTACTTCCAAAAATACGAGGGAGCACAAAAAGACATTTCTACTTCACAGGAATTGCATACATAATTTTTGTCAGTGACTTGGTAACTTGTCTGCTAGAGTAAGTCACAGTGATGCATCACTCTAGTGTTAAGATGTGACATAGGTATTAGACATGGCCATCTTTAGTGTAATATTTTTTCTGCTTGAGCTTTGTCATGTTTAGATATAAGTTATTGCATTTGCTGCTAGCTACTAAATTTCACTTTGTATTACTCTTTTAAGCCAGTTTTACTACTGATGTATTTTTCTTGTTGTGGCACATTGCCTTATATTAGTTGTAATATTGCATTTGCTTTGCTAATTTAGATATACTGCTGCTTGCTTTGCCTATTTGAATTTTTTGTCATATCTGTTTGTGTTAATTATTTTGTGCTGCTGCATTGCCTCGTCCTTTAGTTTAGCATCTGAGCTCAGTAGGTTTAAGTTAGCTTAAGATGGGGTAGGCAATATAAGAGAACAAGTTGTGATGAATTGGAAGAAATGCATTGAGAAGCTGTAACAAAATGATTTGGCCAAAAAATATTTTGAAAGAGGAAAGTTATTTACTTTGTAAAGATGTTTAGACATTATTTATTCTGTTCTGTTTTAATGCTCATGTGTGAAATTAATTTTTCAAAAACTATTCTCATTATTTCATATATTTACTTATGTCATAATTCCTATAACACTGATGTATATGTCTATTTCTATTCTTTTGTAATGCCTATATTACTACAAATGTTATCTGTATTATTATGTTTTCATGATGTTTTCTGTATCTCTGTAATTGTATTCTCATGTTATAAAATTGTAATGGACACCAGTTCATAAAATTAAGTAACTTGTAAGCATACATTTCACTGCACACATTTCTGTTGTTCATAGTATATGCACACTATGTGGAAAAAAAGAGGACTGTTAGTACTTGCACATGTGTCGATAATTCAGCAAGGGACTGGTTAACAGCATTGCTGGTTCTAAGGATAATTCCAAAAACTTTGAGAGTGCACAAGTGGTGCTTTATGGACTTGCTATATAGTACAAGACTCTTTGATGGTGATTGTGCATCTGCACAGTCGCAACAGATGTCTGCTGGCCGTCACTACAAGGACTGAAGTGGGTCTGCACATTTGATGATCCACCAATACCATTATTTCTACAAGGACTGCAGTGGGTCTGCACCTCTGGTGGCCCACCAATACCATACTCTCTACCAAGACTATAGTGGGTCTGCTCTGTGATGACCTACCTACCGATATTCTTCAAAGCTTCGTCTGACTCTGCTGTGGGTTTGCTCTGTTGTGGCCCATTACCTGTATGCATGTCAAGAATCAGCACAGTCTTTCTGTTGGAAGAACACTACTACTTCAAGACTGAATGGAAATCCACTACTACCGTGTGCATTTTCTTTTACTGCTCTGACTTTGAGAAAACACTGCTATTTTTCTGTGATGAACGATCAGGACTGTCTTTATGGATTGTGAGAAAATTTTTGCTTTTGACCAACATTGTATCAATAACTGTGTGCAATTGATTTCTTTGTTATTGTAATTGTTCAAAAATTTTAACAAATATGTATTGGCCAATGCCCAAAACAATTTGCAAATTTTTTTGTGCGGAGCATGGGAGCTATTTAAGTAGGCTGTTTAGGTTTTTATATTGGTAACGCCATGTAGCGTGCTGTATGAAAATCACTGGCTGTGCTGAATGCAGTCTGTGGCTGGGAGGCATTGTTGTTATATTGTTGTTATATTGTAGTGTTGGGCTGTTGGCTATTAATAGCGTGTAGCGTTGCGCAGTTGGAGGTGAGCCTCCAGCAGTGGTAGATGTGGGGAGGGAAATGGCGGAGATTTGAGAGCAGATGATCTGGACGTGTGTCCATCAGAGACAGTACATTTGTGGATGTCATTAACTGCTATACATATATTATGACTTTTGAACACTATTAAGGTAAATACATTGTTTGTTCTCTGTCAAAATCTTCCATTTGCTAACTATGCCTATCAGCAGTTAGTGCCTTCAGTGGTTTGAATCTTTCATTTATCTGGCAGTATTGGCGCTCGCTGTATTGCCGTAGTTCGAGAAACGAAGATTTTTGTGATTTGTGATTTGTGAAACGTATAGGTTAATGATAGTCAGGGAAATTCTTTTGTCGTGATTTTTGAAAGTCAGATTGCGTTGCGCTAAAAATATTGTGTATTAGTTTAAGCACAGTCATGTATAATTGTTCAAAGGGGATGTATCACATTCTATGGATTGGTTGTGGGAAAACCGAAAAATAAAGGAATCGAATCATTTGAGATGCATTGCTATGTAAGGACGCTGAGAACTGATGAAACTGATGAGATTATAAATGAGGGTTTCCGTAGAATCGGCGAGGAAGGCATTATATGGAGAACACTGACAAGGAGAAGGGACAGGATGATAGAATGTACGTTAACAGATGAAGATAGAACTTCCGTGATAATAGATGGAACTGTAGAAGCCAAAAAACCAGCGCTGTTTGTCAGCTTTACAGCTCATTCAAGCAGTTTCTCAATCGATAACACGGAACTGACTAATCCCGTTCCAGTTCTCGGAGGAAAGAAAAATTCCTGAATGGTTCAAATGGCTCTGAGCACTATGGGACTTAACATCTTAGGTCATTAGTCCCCTAGAACTTAGAGCTACTTAAACCTAACTAACCTAAGGACATCACACACATCCATGCCCGAGGCAGGATTCGAACCTGCGACCGTAGCAGTCCCGCGATTCCGGACTGCAGCGCCTAGAACCGCATAACCACCGCGGCCGGCAATACACGCTTCCAATGTGCGTTCACCGCGATGTCGCTAAACACGGATGCGACCATCGTGAATGGCGCCTGAAAGTCTGGGAAACAATCAGTGAGTTCTCGCTGCAAACGCGTAATGAGTGCAAGTGGAGAAGAACCTACGTCACCGAAAACCGCAAAGACTAGCACTAAGTAGCGCAAATGGTCTGACGACTCACTGGCACAGACGTAACTGTATGCCGGCACATATCAGCAGCAGACAACTGCACCTGCACCAACACAAGATGAAGTCCTCCGCTACGAGGAGCAGGTTCGGACAGCACATATGATCTTGCAATGCGCGATGATCTGCAATGCGCAAACTCATTTCCAGCCACACTTTGCCACTCCAGCGGAAATTAAACATCCCATCTTTAAAACTGTCAGCAACTTATCATCACTGAAGACTTAAAACATCATCGCAGAAAGCCGCTGGTCCTAATCACAAGAATTGTCAACAGTTCTCTTCGCCACGCATACTAATTAGAGCAGTGGAAGACTTCGAGGATGGAGCCGCTGCGGAAACCTGGCAAGGCTCTCTCACTTCCAAACAATTGCCACGAGAGACGCTCTTCTACCAACGCTGGGGAAGCTCCTCAAACGGTTATTACGATACTACAAGGCATTTTGGCATGGGACAACGTGATTCGACCAGAACAGTTCGGGTCACAAAGCAGAATCTCTGCCGAATAACTACTCCTTCCGATTGCCGAAACCATACAAGACAACTTTAATAAACGATATTCAACAATTGGTGTGTTCTTGAATCTCGAGACAGCTTACGATAAAGTATGGCGTCAGAGCTAAATTATCGAACTGCGTCAAAACACCTTCATAAACGACAGCAAGGTAAAAACACGTGATAATTTCGTCCAAGGTAAGAAACTATGTCCTCTTCGACGGGAAGAATTGCCAAGAAAATGGTCCATGCCGGTATGCCACTGGCATCTGAAATATCGCCAGCACTGTTCAGCTTCTGTATCGAGGACATACCTACAGTTCCGCTTGTGTCAGTTAGGGCCTTTGGTGACAATGCAGCTTTTTAAGAAGAGACAGAAAATTAAATTAAGGAACTGCGAGATCGCAGTGACAACAGATCTAATGGAGCGGTGTGCGCAACTACACAAGATCACCTTCAACCCGAATAAAACAGTGGCCATAATTTTCACAATACGCCTAGTAGTCATCCGTATGAGGCTCCGCATCAGAAACTATCGTGTTTCTTGGTCCGTGGTGGTAAAATACCTGTGCGTTTACCTGGACATAAAAGTGCTCTTCACCTACCATATCGCTCAAGGGAAGAAAGACTGACTAAGGCTTTTGAGTCTTCTCGTTCCCTTCTTCGAGAGCAAGGATCAGAAAGTTGCCACAAAGATGAGACTGTACCGAGCCATTGCGGAGCCCATGCTACTCTATGGAGCGACATCCTGGGGGTTCAACATACGACACCAATTTCAAGAACCTCCAAATCATAAAATGAATGCCTCCGATGGATCCTCTAAGCACACTGGAGAATAAATCCAACGGAACTACACGAAAAATACATGGGCCAAAGTTGTGAAAATGCTCTAAAAGCTGTTTGTCAAGATCGACGTGCTACGTAAAACCCATCATCAGTATGCGAGAGTCGGTACAAGTCTTCTCCAACCAAGACACAAATATAAAGTGCCATGATCCATCTAGCCAGACGACGGAGTTGTGCCTGCGACACACTAAATGACCTTAATTCGAGTATTATTCACAGTAAAACAAACTACTCCCGCCATCCCTACAAGCAAAGAGGCCCGCTCTGTGTGTTCAACACCTGTAAATAAAGAACAATAAATAAAGTGTGAAAAATCTCCCGTACCTAAGACAGAGGCAGAAAAACGGCTGAAGGCGATAAGGCTCCACTGCAATCAGACCCACCCAATTACTCACACACACACACACACACACACACACACACACACACACAACACACACACATACATGCACAGAAAGAAAAAGAAACAAAGAGATAATGCCCCCTCCCCTTGGGAAGGGACTGAGTAACAATTGGTCAGCCGGCCAGATAGGCCGAGCAGTTCTAGGCACCTTTATCTGGAACCGCGCGACCGCTATGGTAGCAGGTTCGAATCCTCGGGGATGGATGTGTGTGATGTCATTGAGTTAGTTATTTTTAAGTAGTTCTGAGTTGTAGGGGACTGATGACCTCAGATGTTAAGTCCCGTAGTGCTCAGAGCCAGTCAGCCAACAATTGGTCATCACACGAACCCCCTCGTTTGGTCACAACCCCTAAATTCCATCTTATCCTTACCGAAATCTTCAAAACCCTAACTGTAATATGTGTCACAAGATACATGGGATCCACCAGTCTCAAATCCTAGGACTTCCTCACCTCCATCAACTGTACCTACTCCACCTACATCATTGCCACCAACCTCCAAATCTATAGTAGATCCTCTGCAAACCTCTATTGCTAGCATCAGTTCACGAACTTCCTCAATGATGACATAGGTCCCTCACTGTAACACACCCATCCTGTAAGTAACAGTACCACAGACGTCATCCTAGCATCACCCAACCAAATTCGTCGCCTTATTGCAGAGGTCTTCGATCCCATTAGACGTGACCAGCTACCTGCCCTTCTTACTGCATCCTACACACTACCCCATCTCCATGCACCCCATCCCAATCTACAACCCAAAATTGTCCTCAACTACTCCTATGTCAACTAGTATACCTTCCAATGATCCATAGATACCAGGTAGGAAATCACCCCCGAACTGTCCCCCCCAAAAAAAGAAACAAAAAAAAACTATGGGACTTAACACCTGAGGTCATCAGTCCCCTACACTTAGAATTACTTAAACCTTAGTAACCTAAAGACATCATACACATCCATGCCTGAGGTAGGGTTCGAACCTGCGACCATAGCAGCAGTGCAGTTCCGGCGTGAAGCGCCTATAACCGCTTGCCTAACTGTCTAGCAGCCTGACGAAATCCCCTATGCCACAGCCTTCCTGCAGTCGATATTTTCAGATGCTACCTCCGCCAATATCCCTACCAAAGCCATATGTCCTTATCACGTCATTCTCCCATCACAAGCTGTACTACTCCTCCGCAAATCCCATCGCTTAAATCGTTCCTTTCTACAGACCCATGACTGGGATAGAATCACACACCACCATAAATTTACTCAGTTCGTAAGTACGCTGATACTGGCGCCAGACTCACTACTATACCCCAGCATTCTGCTGACTTACTGAACCCATCCCATCCCTCATTACCTGACATTTCACAACAACCATTCTTACTTGACGACCAAGCAATGAAAATCACTTTAGATCCTAACACTCCAAAATCTTCTCTATCCCTGAGAATCCTCATTTTGAATACCCACAATTACCTAAAATCCACAGGCATACAGATGCCGCAGTCCCACTCCTAGCTCTCAGCTTCTGGTACTTGAAGAACGTACTGGAAACAGAATTAAATACCCCGTCGCAGTGAAGGACATAAAAAAGTGTCTCACAGAATACGCAATACATCTGGTCACATGTCCTACCACCTCAAAGAATGACCCATCTCCTTTCCCATCATCCTTGAAACCCGTTATATGATATCCTCCCCACCGTCTGCTATCCCAACATCTGGGAAACCTTCTAAATCCTACTTTTCATCAAACCTAAAAACCTCTCCAAATACCTCATCATACCACCCCATATGCCTCATCTCAGAATTTAACAAGGTCTTTGAATACATCATCTCCCAACACGTAGACCATCACGTGCATCAACACCATCGGCTTGCTACTATCCAGTGTGGCATTTGTCCCTCCTCCTCTGCCGATGATTAAGTCCTGAATTTTACCCACCTTCTATCCCAACAGCTCAAACATCGTAAATCCCCTATCTTTTTCTCCCTTGACCTAGAGGAAGCATATATCCAGTTATGGCACACCAGTCTGCTTCTTTAGAATCCAGACATACGCGCTTCCAATCAACTATGTTCGCCTGTTTGCATCCTTTCTATTCAATCGCCCATCACATAGTGTTAAAAACAGCAGTTCCCATCCCTTCCACCTACGGCAGGAGTGTCCCAACGTTCCATTCCCTCTCTTCTTCTCTGCCGCTTGTACACTGCCGTTATGCCAAAACCACCTCCTGCGATACACCTCCTTCAGTATGCTAATAAAACCACTTTCCTCATCCTCTAGCTTACTCTCCAGAAATCCCAACGATCCTTCCAAATCAACCTCCGTCAGTTTACATCTGCCGTGGCCAATGGCTCCTTAAGTATAATCTCTCCAAAACCCAGGCATTAATTATAGTAAGCACTACCTACACCTTCCATCTCCACGACTTGTACCTCACCGTTTATGACCATCCCATACAGCTAATTAACATGGTAAGATGCATTGGACTAACCTTCAAACGCCAAAGAACGTCGAAACATTATCTACTAAACATCCAACAGAAAGCCCATAACAGACAGACTACTGAAACTACTAAGTTACTGAACATAAAGACTAAAACCCTCCACTGTCCTCCACACATCAAAATTCCTGATCCACTGCATTCTTTCCTATGCAATTGTCGTATGGATGTCTGCCAGACTGTAAGTCCGTGCAGATTCTTGAATGCTATCCCTTCCGCGTCGATTTCTGCATCTGTTTCCCTTCCCACACAAGAATCTTTTAATAACTCTCCGAGATCACACTTACTCACTCACATTTAACCCCTCCAGGTAACCTACATCACTGTGAACTCGACTCCTACAATTCTGCCGTGCTCCCTCTTGTTTCCAAACCTAGTGCTCTGCCACACCTCTACCTGCGCATCCCACTAACCCTCCACCTGCACAGCCTCCAAGTCCTCACCCAAATATACTTGAGCTGCCTCACTCTCCTGGACCATGAACTCCGTCCTGACATATACCCATCCCACTAACTCTGAATCCATCCTACCTTATCTACCTCCCAAAGGCTCTCTCCTCGTCCTCTCCACACCTCCACACCTCCTTTCCCCCTTTATGTCCCATTTTACTTTCAAATTTCTAATCCCAGTGCCAATTACCCTTCGCTTATTGTCCCTCAGGAACACTCCTCATCATCATCACTTATGTGTTCTCAGTGTTCATCAACATCACTTTCCTATCGCCCTCCACAGCCATCTTTCTTTACATCAACGATATACTATCCCTCGGCAGGTCCTTTTGCAGTTTTAGTGACAGTGTACAGTGTCCCATTTTTAATGGTTAGTGTTTCTTTTCTCCTGATCAGCGTTTATTTTTCAAGCATTTTTTCACGTTTTTGGTGTTCAAGTGTTTTTAACTGTGTTGTTTGACAACATTTTGATCACTGATTTTAAAGTATTCATGAAGACAGCATTATTTCTTATATTCTCCGATTAACATCACCATTAAAAAAATTAAATTCGTGGTTAATATATCTATTTGTTTTGTGTTAAGCATCTAAGTTATTGAATAATATCTGGCTGAAGGATAGGTTGGTTGTACCACTGCCAACCCTAACCACCCCTCCCCGCCCACGTGGGGTGAAGGGGGATGAAATGGTCTTGGACAAAAACCATTAACATAGAACATTATGAAATAAACAGAAAGATAGGAATTGGGTACAAAAATCGTGTAGCCTATTGACCACTTTTCGCTACTGCTTTTGGGTTCTATAAATTTCAGATTCTCGCATCAAATCGGGAGCACGGCCATTTTGTGCTCGGACATTATCTACATATAACACATTATCCCTGCAAAATTACATAATTGTATGGCGCATAGTTCAGGAGATACGATGGCATAAGCATTGACACGTGTGAAAAACTTCTATTTTCTTAAAAAGGAGCTCTAGCTACCTGTACTATATTCATAATGAGAGCAAATAGCATCTTCCAAGAAGATTGGAACATAATTTACTTTAAACACAATTTCAGATCTTTTATTCACTGATCTCACTTAGAATATTAACGTTAAATACTTGACACATTAACTAATTGGTAAAGCAATCAGACGCTTGAAGATGAAGGAGTTCGATTCTTTAAGGAATCGGTGTGTTACTGCGAAATACGCCTAAGCAAAAAGAATATATAGCTATTGACAGTGCATGAAAGAGAAAACAGCGAATTTAAACTATCAAAAACGTGCAGTGTATACACAACTGCAGAAAGAACTAATGATGATTAAACGTATATTAGTACAATATATGTCATTGTAGGTTTCCTTAGGGAGGAAACTGAAATCGTTTTGATTTGAATGTTTCAACGCAGCACTGCCCATTCGAGAGCACGAAACTGTATCGTACGCTAAACCAAACAGAAAGTAAAAAGCGTTTGCACTTTGAGTATTCCATTTTTCCTGCACTAGTGAAAGTAGCATAACGTAAGAGAGGCGTAACCTTATTATTTTTACAGATCGTAATGTGTGTGTCTAAAGGGGGGGGTAGGCGGATTTACGAACTCTTAATTTACGGGTTATCAGCATTTTTACCAAAATAGAGACAAACGTGTTTAATAATTCTAAAGGATTGAAAAAGGGTACTATACCATCGTAGTTGTATGTCTACTCATACCCTTCCTATCTCATCCATGATCAACAGTACATTCACACTACCACGCAGGCTGTAACTGAACATAACGTTTCTCGAATGCCGTAAAACTGTTCACAAAACCTAGGTACTACAAAAAGTCTTAAATAACGACACAAGTCTGTGCGACTTGCTGATGATTTAAAAAAGAAAAACTGCTCCTATACATAGAAGAGTGGGAAGGACCATTCTCGTCTGCTTTGCTTGAACAAAGTACACCACAGCATACATGAGTTTATAAGACGCATTCAAGCAGTTCTTCTTCCGATATGCGCACGGACCTGTAATTCAACATTGAGGTGATGATTTATGACGAGACGGGACACTAGACCACCTAACTATCACTGTACGCTGCTTTTCTTACTGCATCAATTACAAAATATTACGATCACCTGTTTAAATATGAGTTGATTTATCTGTGAGGCGCAAATACAGCAGCGATTCTGAGATACATTGATTCGACACCTCTGCAGCAAGTTAGAGGTGTGTCGTTAGTTGTCTTCTGACATGTCACGCAAATCCCGTAAATGAGAGGCCGGTGGTTTGCGTGCTGGTGCCCAATTGCGTCCCAGATGTATCCCATCAGGTTCGGATAAGGTGAATTTGGTTGTCAAGACACCAACGTGAGTTCACCATCGTGCTTCTGTAAATGCCATCTCCGTCGAGGAAATCAGTTACGAAAAGATGAAAGTGGTTTCAATGATAACATAGACCACAGTTGTCATGATGCCTTCGATTAGTCCCAAGGATGCCATGAGAGCCCCAGTGACTTCCCTCAGCAGAGCAATACTGCACCCACTGGCCTGCATCCTTGAAGCAGTATCTGGGCACGACCATTAACATGGCGCAACAACAAACCAGTTTCATCCGACGAGGAGACACGTTTCCATTAATTCGCAGACCATTCTCGACGAAATCACGCCATCTGCAGTCGTAACTGATAACTTCGTTGGTTCAATATGGGACACGATGGAGTCGACTAATGGAGAGCACCATGTTCAACAATGTCATCTGATCGGTGTGCTCCAAAACACTTGTACGTGCACCAGTAGGTACTCTGTCCGGTAAGCCTCCAACCTACACCTTCTGTGATAAGGCGTGGGCGACCAGTACTTTGATGGTTTCTTGTCGTTCCACCGTCCTTCATCCAGTTCCCACAGATGCTCACGACAGTACCACCCCAAAAGCTGACCACCTTAACTGCTTCCAAGACGATCTTTCCCCCGTGTCGGGCCACAACAAATTGTTCTTTCTCCAAGTTTCTTATGTCATTGGATTTCCCTATCTACAATATATATCGTCTGTAGAACGATTCCCCATTCTTCTCTATTCCGCTTATATACGTTCGTGGTCCCGTGCCCGAAACACCACAAGGCGGTATTCAACCTCGCTGTGGGCAGTCGTTATAGCGTTTGACTCAGAAAGTAATAGTTCCTTTGTATTCCCAAGTTCCTTGATGCCCATAGAGTGTGACACGTGCTTCCATAGCTTTTGCAGGTGGAAAAGGGTGTCGTAGGTATTTTTCTGGACTACTTTATCAGCTGGGCACAAGCGTTAAAGAAAGTGAGGAACACACACGAAGCCATTGTACAAAAGAAATTTTCCAACCGGAATACATCTGACGTTCTGCTGTGTCCTCAAGGTAAGATGCAGTTCTTTGCAACAAACGGTAAATGCTTAATTTACACAGATCTTGAGGATCTGTATGACCAATGAAAAATCACAAAGCTGCCAGGAAAATCAAAGTGCTTGGACAAACAGGGAATAGTGGTAACTGGCTACGTTGACCATTTAAAATTCCTGAACACATAGTGTCAAAAAAAATATAAGAATGCTGTCTCCCCTCTGTCTTACTAAAACGAAAATTTCTCTAGAACTCCCTAGTAACGAGAGTGGGTCGGTTCCAACCCATATGTTATAGTTATTTATTTGCCATACCAAATGTGTCTAATGCTCACGCAGATTCCAAATGGCTTCATTGTTCGCACATGCTATGAGAAAACTTGTTCCATAGTTAGGCGGGGGACAGCTAGATTCTATGGTACATATGGAACTGTGAGGATATTTATGCCTGGTGCAACATTAAGAGCTTCCACTAGCTGATAACTGGCGGTTCGCAGAGGTCTGCCTGGAGACTCTGTATGAGAATGGTTCTGAAGGCACCTGTGGCCATCTTGTCCTCCTGAAGTTGGATGGCTTCAGTGATCTCGAAGTAAATAGGCCTCGCTGATCTATGCAATGTGTACCAAATACTTTATCCATATGGAGGAGTCGCACCTTGTCTGCCTCCCAAACACCTGTGGCACTGTAATATGTTGAATGCCCTCATCGTTCTTGCTTTTAGATACTTTAGACCACGACAGTTTTAAACAAGAAATAAGGCGCAGGAATCGCACAGAATATTTATGTATATTATTTCCTAGTATTCTTAGCTGGTACAGTCTCCTCAAATTACATCACTTTACCAGAAAACATCTGTTGTGTACATCTATAAATTCTCTTCGTGTTTCGAAGTATAGTTATCACCACCATCATAATTCTTGTTATGTTTATTGATCTGATGACATTAAATTTTCCTGGAGACATATGAGTCAACTTTATTTTCGATAAGAATAGAAACTTAAGCAATGAATTCAAATTTGTACCACAGCAGGGATTTGAAATCGGATGTCCTGCTTATTAGGCAGTTGGGTTGTTTCAAATTGATATTGTATTGCGATTTATAAACTCACAGAATTATGTTTACTTGAGAACTAAGATGTTCCTTAGACAGTCTCACAGGGAATGAAACTGATTGACATAGAAAAAGAAACTAAAGCACTGTCTGTGTTTATGCTGCATAAAATTTTCTGTTTTAATTTTCGTTAGAAATGTGTTTGACCCAGAAAGGCTGCTGAAGAATAGTTATGAGAATTCAGACCACATGACTGATGATTTTGGAATGGATACCAAGCTACAGACTGTTGATCAGAGTCTTAGCTTTTGCAGTATGACAGTTTGTACAAGGTTAAATGAGACCCAAAACAGCTTGGTTTAATGTTAGAATTAGCATCACAGCTGGTAGAAACTTTTCCCATATTACCACGTTCATAATAAACAGCCACACGAGAAAGGATCTGAATCACCTTCTATCCACTATGTCTGCCGTCTGCACTGCTGTCTCAGGGACAACAGACAACTACTCGCTATAGGAAGACAGTGACAGCATATGCTCCTAATACAACCTCTGACAACCAAGGAGTACGTATCACCCATGTGATATCGAATATTACAAACCAAACTACCACTTATTGTGTAGAGCTATCCATCGAGCGGCTGCTGGTTGGCTGCAAGTAGGTGATACCAACTGCATTGGAGGCGGCGACGTCAACTCGAGTCAGTGCTAGTGGAAGAGGAAACAAGCCTTTGGTCGAAGGCGAGTCTGACATGTTTAATTGGACCTGGCATGATGCGTTGGCCGTGCTTGGCTTCGTTATTAGTAAGGGTGTCTATGGGGTTGGATGCAGTCGTCAGCTGAGGCCGTTGTAGTTGGTTCGCGGTTGGTTCATGGTAGTGAAACGATAAATCCTGGACAAGGAGTACAGTGCTGTGGAGTTTAGAAACTCAGCAGAACTGGTGGGCCCTGTGACAGTTAACCTCCGGTGTGGCCAGCACCCACACAGCACTTTTTAGTTGTGGTAGAGGACATTTCCTCTGCAGACGTATGTCTAGAAAATAAGGCAGCTGGAAACCAGGGAGGAATCGCGGTAGACAGGTTTCGTTACGGAGATTGTAAAACAGGGTATAAGAGTGTGTTATGCTGCTGAGTATGCACACAGCTTGGTGTGTGCTGGTATTTGTGTGTAACAATGATCTCAACTGCCGAGACATAATGGGCCATGTTGTCACTGCGTTGGTAGAGCAATGACTGCATAGCGCTACTTCGTCGGCACATGTTGTGCCCTGATTATTTTACAATTATTGTAACTAAATAGAAAGGGCGTGCCGAGTCTGTCTGGTGAAAGTGGTGCAGGGGTTCTTTGCAGTCTTTGTTGTATTTTCTAATAAGGTAGCTTCACTTTGCAGTATTATTCCAGTACCTCTCATGAATTTAGTTTCTGTGGGCTGCAACCATATATATATATATATATATATATATATATATATATATATATATATATATATATACTCCTGGAAATTGAAATAAGAACACCGTGAATTCATTGTCCCAGGAAGGGGAAACTTTATTGACACATTCCTGGGGTCAGATACATCACATGATCACACTGACAGAACCACAGGCACATAGACACAGGCAACAGAGCATGCACAATGTCGGCACTAGTTCAGTGTATATTCGCCTTTCGCAGCAATGCAGGCTGCTATTCTCCCATGGAGACGATTGTAGAGATGCTGGATGTAGTCCTGTGGAACGGCTTGCCATGCCATTTCCACCTGGCGCCTCAGTTGGACCAGCGTTCGTGCTGGACGTGCAGACCGCATGAGACGACGCTTCATCCAGTCCCAAACATGCTCAATGGGGGACAGATCCGGAGATCTTGCTGGACAGGGTAGTTGACTTACACCTTCTAGAGCACGTTGGGTGGCTCGGAATACATGCGGACGTGCATTGTCCTGTTGGAACAGCAAGTTCCCTTGCCGGTCTAGGAATGGTAGAACGATGGGTTCGATGACGGTTTGGATGTACCGTGCACTATTCAGTGTCCCCTCGACGATCACCAGAGGTGTACGGCCAGTGTAGGAGATCGCTCCCCACACCACGATGCCGGGTGCTGGCCCTGTGTGCCTCGGTCGTATGCAGTCCTGATTGTGGCGCTCACCTGCACGGCGCCAAACACGCATACGACCATCATTGGCACCAAGGCAGAAGCGACTCTCATCGCTGAAGATGACACGTATCCATTCGTCCCTCCATTCACGCCTGTCGCGACACCACTGGAGGCGGGCTGCACGATGTTGGGGCGTGAGCGGAAGACGGCCTAACGGTGTGCGGGACCGTAGCCCAGCTTCATGGAGACCGTTGCGAATGGTCCTCGCCGATACTCCAGGAGCAATAGTGTCCCTAATTTGCTGGGAAGTGGCGGTGCGGTCCCCTACGGCACTGCGTAGGATCCTACGGTCTTGGCGTGCATCCGTGCGTCGCTGCGGTCCGGTCCCAGGTCGACGGGCACGTGCACCTTCCGCCGACCACTGGCGACAACATCGATGTACTGTGGAGACCTCACGCCCCACGTGTTGAGCAATTCGGCGGTACGTCCACCCGGCCTCCTGCATGCCCACTATACGCCCTCGCTCAAAGTCCGTCAACTGCGCATACGGTTCACGTCCACGCTGTCGCGGCATGCTACCAGTGTTAAAGACTGCGATGGAGCTCCGTATGCCACGGCAAACTGGCTGACACTGACGGCGGCGGTGCACAAATGCTGCGCAGCTAGCGCCATTCGACGGCCAACATCGCGGTTCCTGGTGTGTCCGCTGTGCCGTGCGTGTGATCATTGCTTGTACAGCCCTCTCGCAGTGTTCGGAGCAAGTATGGTGGGTCTGACACACCGGTGTCAAAGTGTTCTTTTTTCCATTTCGAGGAGTGTATATATATGTGTGTGTGTATGTGTTTGCTGCATGTGCAATTTTCTTGCCGGGCATGGTGGCCGAGCGGCTCTAGGCGCTACAGTCTGGAACCACGCGACCGCTACGGTCGCAGGTTCGAATCCTGCTACGGGCATGGATGTGTGTGATGTCCTTAGGTTAGTTAGGTTTAAGTAGTTCTAAGTTCTAGGGCACTGATGACAGCAGATGTTAAGTCCCATAGTGCTCAGAGCCATTTGAACCATTTTGAACCACCAGAAAGGAGGGACACAGCTCGTGTTGTTTGTAGTTCAACCATGCCTAGACAGTCAATACCGCGGTTCGATCGCGTCCGCATTGTTAGTTTGAGCCAGTAAGGGCTCTCAACAAGAGAACTGTCGAGGCGCCTAGGAGGTACCGGTGTGTACAGCAGTCTGGATCACCATCTCTGATGGCCTCGCTGTACGGCGGTACAACATGCAATGTCTCATTTTCATGAGCAACAAAAATGGCGGAAATTATGTTGATCACTATTTCAGTTGTCTGTATAGGTTCAGGAAATCTCGGAACCGAGGTGATGGAAGACTTTGTTTTTCATCTTCTTAGCACTACTGAAGCATACTCTAAGGGTGACAAACTAGGGAACTCGGCACGACAGTCAGTGATCTGTACATTCCTTACCGTGTTTCTGGTGTGAACTGTAATGTGTGAGCTAACGTTATCCTACTAGAAACGGAATTTAGTATCCTGATAATAAAGTATAGGACAACAGGGTTCACCATTCTCGCTACGTACCCATTCAGGGTCCGTTCAACAGCTGCCATACTTCTATCACATTCAATAGCTTCCCACACCATGATTCCATGAGTTGAAGACGTGTTGGTGTTGACGTGAATGTTGAAAAAGTAGCTTTACTATAGCTAGCTGTTAAGAAAATTGCAAAAAAAAGGATTTAAATGCTCTGAGCACTTAACATCTGAGGTCATCAGTTCCCTAGAACTTAGAACTACTTTAACCTAACTAACCCAAAGACATCACACACATCCATGCCCGAGGCAGGATTCGAACCTGCGACCGTAGCGGTCGCGTGGTTCCAGACTGTAGCGCCTAGAGCCGCTCGGTCACCATGGCCGGCAAGAAAATTGCACATGCAGCAAACTATAACTATGATTACCATAAGACATAAACAGTGGGAATTTACCGATCCTGTTAGGAAATGAAAGTCGAGGGTGGCAGATAGATATTAACATCAGCGCCGCCCAAACTGCTTTAGTAGATAAAGAAATTGGGTTTCCGGCACAAATTGCAATGTAATGCAATGCAATACGATACAACGTATCACAGTGCTATAGTATATATTGTTCACATTGTCACAAATAAGCTGTCGTCAGAAACCAGAATCACACTAAAATCATCAGTAATGTCTAATTCTACATGTCTCATCTGAAGATGAGCCTCAAAAGATTGAACTTTTAAATTTTCCGTTTAAAATCACTCACGTGGGCGGATCTTACCATAAGCCAACATTGAGCGCCGCACAAACTCCCTCATGAGGATATAGAAACAGGCACCCTTGGCATTATAAAGCAGCTGAAAGAGATTAAAACACATAAGTCGCTAGGTCTAGTTGGGATACCACTTCGAGCTGGCCCGCATCTCGTGGTCGTGAGGTAGCGTTCTCGTTTCCCGCGCCCGGGTTCCCGGGTTCGATTCCCGGCGGGGTCAGGGATTTTCTCTGCCTCGTGATGGCTGGGTGTTGTGTGTTGTGCTTAGGTTAGTCAGGTCTAAGTAGTTCTAAGTTCTAGGGTACTGATGACCATAGATGTTAAGTCCCATAGTGTTCAGAGCCATTCTAACCATTTTGAACTTCGAGCTGACACAAGGTGCTACGGTGATCTTCGTCATTGGCTCCAAAGTTGGCTTACACTTATAGCGAATATCTCACGCAGGGAAAAGTCATATTCACTGGAAAAGCGCAGATATTTCCCGTACGTAAGTAGGGACCTAAGAATTCAAACCAATAACCTTAACGTCTGTTTGTTGTAGAATTCTTGAGCACATTGTAAGTCAAAATATAATAAATTTCCTAGGCAGAGAAAAGCTTCTCTACACGCGTCAATACGAATTTAGGAAACATCGCTCTTGCGAAACTCAACTTGCCAATTCTCGCACGAAATCCTACGGATAATAGAAGAAGGGCAACAGGCAGATTCCGCATTCCTAGATTCCGGAAAGCGTTTGACATTGTATCACACTGCGGACTGTTACTGGTCAGAGGATACGGGCTAGATTCTCAGATATATGAGAGGCTTAAAGAGCTTTTCGGTAGCAGAATCCAGCACATTGTCCCGGAAGGCGAGCTTCCATAGAAGACAAAGTTTACGAGTGCTCTAGCGGAGTGCTATAAGACCGCTCTTCATCCTCTTTGTACGCAACCTGACTACTGGGTAGCGTAAGCAGCAGTCTGCTACTGTTTGCTAAGGGCGCTGTGGTGCACGGGAGTGTCTGCGTTGAGAGACTGTAGGACCATACAGAATGATATGGATAGAATTTGTTTGGTGGGACGCATTGCATCTTGTTTTAGATGTTTGGAAATATAAGTTGATGAGCAGGAAAACCCATCCTTCAAGGACAGAATAAAGTAATAATGATGTGCATTGTTATGTAGATTTAATAACTAGGCGTGATACAGAAAACTGACTCAAAATGTAACGAGTACGTAAGGTCGGTTGCAAGGAAGGAGAATGGTCGGTTTCGGTTGTTAAGATAATTCTAGGAAAGTGTAGTTCTTATGTAAAGAAGACCGTGTGAGGAACACTTGCGCGAACCATTCCTACATACTGTTCGAGTGTTTCGGATCCTTACTAGGTTGCGAGTCGAACAGCGAAGTAAATGGCTTGATTCTCCTACTCCTTTTTTAACTTCAGTTCTTTTATGGTTCAAATGGCTCTGAGCACTGTGGGACTTTAACTTCTGAGGTCATCAGTCCCCTAGAACTTATAACTACTTAAACCTAACTAACCTAAGGACATCACACACACCCATGCCCGAGGCAGGATTCGAACCTGCGATCGTAACGACCACGCGGTTCCAGACTGTAGCGCCTAGAACCGCTTGGCCATCCCGGCGGGCAGTTGTTTAATATTTTTATGTGTTTTAACACATGAAAGGTTTAATAACGCCTTATGCCTTCATTTGATGATATATTCACACACTTTCGTAGCGCAACGGTACATTAACGTGTACTGAAACAATGGAAACTCGTTATCCAGTCACTAAAACCTAACACGACCAGAAAGTATATTGTCCTCCTCCGTTCTAGAGAGAAACGTTGCAAGGTGTAAGTATACCCCTTGCTGTATAACATAACACGTAGTCGCATTAAACATGAATCACAGTAGTCACTCACAACATATTGGGGAGCAGCAGGAAACCTGAATGTTCTCAGCGGCATAAAACAACCCAATGCTTTCTGTAAAATCTGTACAAAGTTGTTAAAACTGCCCTCTCCTTATCGCAGCTTGTCTGAAAAACAATTCATCTGACGACAAAAGGTATTTAGTAAAGTGTGTCAGCGTGAATTATCGATTTGATTAAGAATAAATGAGCGAATGAGAAAAACCCAGGAAAAACGTAATAAAGCATGAATTTCTCCATTCTGAGAAAGTGAGCAAAGATCATTCATAATAACTATGAATTATTCATCAAATGACAGAAGACTCTAGTAACAAGGTTATATGCCCTGCAACGATCCACGTTGATTGAAAGACCACAATGCATCAGATCAGTCAATCATCCAGAGTGTTCCCCTGCAATTTCTGAACACGCTGTTGCTCCTCTTCAGGAACCGCACGTTTGTCTGCCCTCTCAACAGATACCCCTCCGTGCTGGTTGCACCTGCGGCACGGCTATCTGTATCACTGAGGCACGCAAGCCTCCCTACCAACGGCCACGTTCGTAGAAAATTATACAGATTGGGGTAAAATTGTAAAACAGCAATTCTTTTATATCACAAGACTTTAATAAATTCCTGTTGATTATTAAAAAATTAAAAAATTAGTCCTCTTCAAAACAAAGAAACGTCAAATAAACTTCAAAAATGCTTATTCAACTTACGGAACCATTGTCTGCTTACAAGACTTCCCTTACGCTCATGTTAATGGATTTTTTTGTATTATTTTCATGCTTTCCATTTTTAATTGACAGACTTACTTACAAATCAACGAAATTCTATACTATATAAATTACCCGAAAAAAAACAGAGACCTGCTTTCGGAAAGATAAATGTAGGCAGCCTCTCAAAACATTCACAAGACGCTCACGAGGAAGAAAACAATACAGCAAACTTGTGTATACAGTTTTTGCTTAAATTATGTACAAGGGGAAAGAAAATTTATTGGAGAAACAATTGGTCCAATGGCTTAAATGGCCTGTTGTAGTAGCTCAGACTGACTGAGAAAAGGAACACGAAGCGCAGTTTTTGACAAAACACAGAGCACAGCATTTCCTCTCTGGCAATCAGTTTTAACAGAAAACTTCTACATTATTGTTATAAAAAATGAGAGTACCACATAAAAATTTGAGATGAACTAGCCAAGAACGAAATCACTTCTAAATTTTCAATCAGTCGTACAGAGAAACATGCATAATGTGTAAGCTCAGTATCAAAATTAAGACGTGCTCTATTTTTGTACTGCGGGCATAGCTGCTTCGCGAGTGTACAACGCTATTTTGTAGACGTGCTAGGACAACGCATCTTCTTAGCTCTTTGCACATCTATTCCATTCGCTTAAAAATGTTTGAGATTCGCAGTTCTAAGCTCTCAAAAACGCTGTCAGGTATCAGCGGTCCCCTTATGTTGGTTGGACTGTAGGACTGCCTTTGTGGTAAAGAGAAAAATGTATTAAAAATTCAGGCATGATGCAGCAGTTTTTCACGCATCTCAGTGTTTATGACGTCATATCTCCCGAACTATGATAGGTAGGTGGTTCTTACGCCAACAGTGATCGTTGCCTGACAGTAAAGGATACGTGTACCAAGTTTTCTTGAAATCGGTCGAGTGATTTCCGAGCAGATGTGGAACACACACGCACACACATATTCATTTTTATAATATGTGGGATTATTTATATATGCACTACTGATCATTAAAATTGCTACACGACGAAGATGACGTGCTACAGACGCGAAATTTAACCGACAGGAATAAGATGCAGTGATATGCAAATGATTAGTTTTTCAGAGCATTCATAGAAGGTTGACACTGGTGGTGACACCTACAACGTGGTGACATGAGGAAAGTTTCCAATCGATTTCTCATACATAAACAGCAGTTGACCGGCGTTGCCTGGTGAAACGTTGTTGTGATGCCTCGTGTAAGGAGGAGAAATGCGTACCATCACGTTTCCGACTTTGATATAGGTCGGATTGTAGCCTATCGCGATTGCGGTTTATCGTATTGCGACATTGCTGCTCGCGTTGGTCGATATCCAATGATTGTTAGCAGAATATGGACTCGGTGGGTTCAGGAGGGTAATACGGAGTGCTGTGCTGGATCTCAACGGCCTCGTATCACTAGCAATTCAGATGACAGACATCTTATCCGCATGGCTGTAACGGATCGTGCAGCCACGTCTCGATCCCTGAGCCAACAGATGGGGACGTATGCAAGGCAACAACCATCTGCACGACGTTTGCAGCAGCATGGACTATGAGCTCGGAGACCATGGCTGAGGTTACGCTTGACGCTGCATCACAGACAGGAGCTCAACGACGAACCTGGGTGCACAAATGGCAAAACGTCATTTTTGCGGATGAATCCAGGTTCTGTTTACAGCATATGATGGTCGCATCCGAGTTTGGGGCATCGCGGTTAACGTACATTGGAAGCGTGTATTCGTCATCGCCATACTGGTGTTATCACCCGACTTGATGGTATGGGGTGTCATCTGTTACACGTCTCGATCACCTCTTGTGCGCTTTGATTGCACTTTGAACAGTGGACGTTACATTTCACACGTGTTACGACCCGTGGCTCTACCCTTCATTCGATGCCTGCGAAACCCTACATTTCAGCAGGATAATGCACTACAGCATGTTGGTGGTCCTGTACGGGCCTCTCTGGATACGGAAAATGCTCGACTGCTTCCTTGGCCAGCACATTCTCCAGATCTCTCACCAACTGAAAACGTCTGGTCAGTGGTGTCTGAGCAACTGGCTCGTCACAATACGCTAGTCACTGCTCTTGATGAACTGTGGTATCGTGTAGAAGCTGCATGGGCAGCTGTACCTGTACACGCCATCCAAGCTCTGTTTGACTCAATGTCCAGGCTTATCAAGGCCGTTATTACGGCCAGAGGTGGTTATTACGGCCAGAGGTGGTTGTTCTGGGTACTGATTTCTCAGGTTCTATGCACCCAAATTACCTGAAAATGTAATCACATATCAGTTCTAGTATAATATATGTGTCCAATGAATACCCGTTTGTCATCTGCATTTCTTCTTGGTGTAGCAATTTTAATGGCCAGTAGTGTATATTAGGAAATATATAGCCTATGTTAGTTGTTAGATCATCTTATAGTGTCTGTCCAAATGTTCATTTAGTATCGTAAAAAAATCAGGAGTAAATCGATCAAACACAATTCGACCTTTTTGGTAACAACGTTGAACAATTACTTGCCTTTATATACCAGCTTAGATTAACGTATACTCACAATGTCGTATATCTATTATCGATGTGCTCAATTTTATAATTTAAATGGATTGGTTGTGGAGTTCCCACCACGCGTCAGACGCTGTCCAGGCGACTGTTACGTAAGCCACACCACTCGCACAGTACTTACCTGCGATCTCCTCCGTCCAGTCGGCCACGAGAAAGGGGCGCCGCCGCCAGAGCCCCTTAACCGCTCCACCCCAGCCGCGATACGACTGCTGCAGCGGGCGTGTCCCGGACGCGCGGCGCTGCCCGCCGCCTGCAGAGGCACGCTGTCAATTTCCTGCTCCGCCGCCGCCACCGACCCCGCCGCCCCCACTGCCGCTACGCCGCCCCCGCGAGGTGTCGGCGCCGCTTTGTGGGCCTCGCCAGAGCAGGCGCGGCCATCTCGTTAGGCGCTGCTGCTGGCGACAGCGGCCGCCGGCCCGCCTGAGATGTGGGCGGGTAGGGAAGGAGCCTGGCTGCACTGCTGGAGCGCCCTCCTCCTATTGTGCGACACGCTGTGCTGCCGCCGAAGGGTTCCTCCGGCCGCAGCGATCCACTCCTCGACGTCCAACTCTCATTGGCACACCGCAGGAATTCTTGACACCTACTACAGATTGCTCTTCAAGTCCTCCAGCTTATCGAGACTGGATACGGCAGTCCAAAACCGCTACATGTCCCAGTGATCCTACAGTGCAGATGTTGGATCATATAATATCAAGCCGTTGTTAATTTTTCAAAAGATAAAATTTTGCACCACCCTTTTCCTACGCCTGTTTTGCAAAACAGAGAAAAACATCGAATGAAACTACGTGGATCGAGAGACCTTTACAAGTCTCAAACACTTATCAAACATCAGATGTTTGAGACTCGAAAACGGCTAAGGAATTATATAGTTTCATTTGATTAAAGCACTTATACGTGGGTTTCAGGCAGGATCCCCCATATCGTTCGATGCAGTAATGCTATTCCAGTACAATTCGAGGGGCTCTTCAATGCTGTTCGAGTAATGGGGTATACCAAGGGGATTGCTAGGATATCCCATACGATTGTGCAAATCCGCCTGTGTCAGAGTGGCGAAGGATTTAGCGTATCTGTCTAGGGAGGAGGAGACCCGTGTTCGAATCGTGGGTTTGGTACAAGTCCGCACGTCTACATCAGAGAAAGAAGCATCAGTAATTATTTGTGTTAGGTTTCTATCAGTTACATTTATATTTATAAGACTAATGATAACATAAAATTAAACAGAAAATAAAAGTAAATGACACTGGATGTTTTATGATAAAAATAACTGTTTTACATACACACCGTGACTACAATTAATTACGACTCAAACAGACCAGTTGTAACAGTTTTTCATGCATACAGAAACATTAGTTTAAAGTTATTTAAAACACGCCTAAATATACAGTTCTATTTAAGCTGTCTGTATCCAAATCAGTTGTCTAGACATGTAGACAGTAAGACAAATATCACTTGTACCTCACCACATCTTTCTGAAACTACACTAATGGAAATTGAAATAAGAACACCCTGAATTCATTGTCCCAGGAAGGGGAAACTTTATTGACACATTCCTGGGGTCAGATACATCACAGCGTTCGTGCTGGTCGTGCAGACCGCGTGAGACGACGCTTCATCCAGTCCCAAACATGCTCAATGGGGGACAGATCCGGAGATCTTGCTGGCCAGGGTAGTTGACTTACACCTTCTAGAGCACGGGAGACATGCGGACGTGCATTGTCCTGTTGGAACAGCAAGTCCCCTTGCCGGTCTAGGAATGGTAGGACGATGGGTTCGATGACGGTTTGGATGTACCGTGCACTATTCAGTGTTCCCTCGACGATCACCAGAGGTGTACGGCCAGTGTAGGAGATCGCTCCCCACACCATGATGCCGGGTGTTGGCCCTGTGTGCCTCGGTCGTATGCAGTCCTGATTGTGGCGCTCACCTGCACGGCGCCAAACACGCATACGACCATAATTGGCACCAAGGCAGAAGCGAATCTCATCGCTGAAGACGACACGTCTCCATTCGTCCCTCCATTCGCGCCTGTCGCGACACCACTGGAGGCGGGCTGCACGATGTTGGGGCGTGAGCGGAAGACGGCCTAACGGTGTGCGGGACCGTAGCCCAGCTTCATGGAGACCGTTGCGAATGGTCCTCACCGATAGCCCAGGAGCAACAGTGTCCCTAATTTGCTGGGGAGGTGCGGTGCGGTCCCCTACGGCACTGCGTAGGATCCTACGGTCTTGGCGTGCATCCGTGTGGCGCTGCGATCCGGTCCCAGCTCGATGGGCACGTGCACCTTCCGGCGACCACTGGCGACAACATCGATGTACTGTGGTGACCTCACGCCCCACGTGTTGAGCAATACGGCGGAACGTCCACCCGGCCTCCCGCATGCCCACTATACACCCTCGCTCAAAGTCCGTCAACTGCACATACGGTTCTCGTCCACGCTGTCGCGGCATGCTACCAGTGTTAAAGACTGCGATGGAGCTCCGTATGCCACGGCAAACTGGCTGACACTGACGGCGGCGGTGCACAAATGCTGCGCAGCTAGCGCCATTCGACGGCCAACATCGCGGTTCCTGGTGTGTCCGCTGTGCCGTGCGTGTGATCATTGCTTGTACAGCCCTCTCGCAGTGCCCGGAGCAAGTATGGTGGGTCTGACACACCGGTGTCAATGTGTTCTTTTTTCCATTTCCAGGAGTGTAGAAGTGAGAAATTCCAGTTAAGATATGAAGTGAAAAAATGTAATAAAAACCAAGAACACCTTTATGAACTAGCCTACTGCTCCTGCCTGGAATTAACACTAGTAGTGTATCCAATACAAATTCCATTTCTTGCTGTAGACATGAAGAAAACAGGCTTTAACCTGCAAAAAATAAGTCAGAATTAATTGACACTGATAAACAAGGGAATGAGGCATGACCTAAATCAAAATAACAGTCACAGTAACATGAAGGACGTCATATGTTCACTGAAGACAGCTACAGATTTGGAAATGTCAACAATCTGAACAGAGGGTACAAGGCTACATAACTTGTAAAATTATACAGAACACGTCGCTACTAGGACAACAATAAAACATTGAATAACTTGTGCTTAGGTCTATAATAAACAGTAAAACTATGGCAAGTGCCATGATAAAGGTTTCACAGTAATCACGTTAAAAGACAAATATATACAAAAACACTTGAAATCTTTGCAGTGAGGCACATACAAGAAGGGTGGATAGACCCCCTACTAATGTTCAAAACAAAAATAGGAACACTTCTTGATAATAGTAACTTTCTTTTCACTAACTCTGAAATAGCGAACCTTAGTTCAGTGAAACTCTCAGTCCCTGTACTCGGCACGTGGCCAAAAACTCGTAAGATCAACATACTCACCACACCTGTTGTCAGTCTACAGCCCAGTCTGCATATCAATGAGAGGAGTACATGACTTACTAGTTCAAAAGTACACAACTGCACAATTGTATGTCTTATTCAGTAAAGTATAGCTGTGGACTCATTAATAGTACTGAAGACCTAACTGTGCCCTCTCGAGCCACGTTTATGATTGTGTGCCTAGATATTATCCATTTTTACAGTACTGCAACTATGGGTGAAGTAGCTGAGATAATTAAAAAGAACCTAAAGAAAAGTTAGGCAGCGAGCAGACCAGAAACAACAGAATTTCCAGAGATGCTTAATTTAGCGCTCTAACATAAGTAATCGTCTTCCTACAACAAAATTTAGGGCTATGTTAACTTAAACAGAAAGTAAATATATATGTGTCTGTTCTCAATAGAGCACATAACTATTTGACACCAACACAGCTTGTACGCTTTAGGCACTGTGGCCACAGTTAAAACTGCGTAACATTTCAGCTCAATTGTAAAGCTTCTAAATGACACTGAATTATCTGGAAGTTGAGAAGTACCGTATGTAACAGTTAATGCTGGTGAAAAGTTCCCTATCTCCAATAATAATTTTTATTATTAGTTTATTTATACACATTATGGTCACCACAGCACATGTTAAAAATATTGTGTATAGAATTTACAAGAAATAATAATGTTCTTGCATTTGCAAGCTTCTTGGGACAGGTTCTTCTTAATTTCCCGAAAACTTGAAATATTAGAAAATACTATGTTTGTGTCCATAATGTAGGAATTCGTACGCTAAAAAAACTGAAGAGTTTTGAATCGCCAGTGCTTCATGAATCTTTACGAATCTACGACTGCTAATTGGAGGGTAGTTATAGAAGAATGACTTGACTGAAAACTGAGCCAACAAAAAAGACAAAAATCTGTTTTCTGCAATTGTTTGATGAGCTGCGGGAAGATGCTGATATCGTTTTACAACTCAAGAAAGAAGTGTCACTAAAGTCCTTTCGCACCGACAATGCAAATTGTTTGAAACAGTAAATCATCCACTGAAGAGAATATTATTTGGGGTTACAAAACAAGTAGCCCAAACAAATAACGTTATAAAAAATACAGACCATCATCCGCAGAATGTATATAAATATTAGTTTTATAAATTCAAAGGTTTTTTTTATTCCTGCAATATATTTTATTTCCTTCAGAAGCATTTTGTCATTTAGATTAAACATATTCATTGGATTTAATATGAAATAATATAGTTTTCTTTTTATACGCGATACTTAAAAATTATTTTTACATTAATAGATTACTTCTTACAATTATTTGTTTTTCCCGCCGGCATATGCATTTTCTATCATAGGACCATAGGTAGAAGGTTACGTTACTCATAAAACATCGACAGATTTTCGCGCCATGAACATTTTTGTCGTAGCTTTCCTATCTCGTAAGTTAAATGCTGTGACGCACCACTGCTCGTCTGGCACCAACTACAGTTTTTTTCTGAGAGATCTGTGTGTGTATTCTGTCCTAAATGAGTGTTCATTTAATGTCTTTTTCTTACTTGTTTATTACTGTGAGGATCTACTGAGAGACGTAGAAGTACAATGAAACTATCACTACGGGCTAAATTGTTGGGCCTCCACGACTCTTCACAGAACTTGGGTGCGTGGCTTGACGCCTTCCCCAATGGCGATGCCATCTTTCAGCAATATAACTGTCCGTGTCTCGGAGCCAGAACAATGCTACAGTGGTTTGAGGAGCATTATAGTGACCCCCGTTGATGTCTCGGCGACCAACCAAATTCGCCTGATGTGTATCCTATGGAGTCGATCACAGGCGCTATCAACTCGTACACAAATCAGCGGCCCCTCCACCACACACCGTCAGGTGGCTTGCGGAGTATGGATGTAGATGTAGATGTACCCCAAGTACATGACTTGTGCGTAGACAACTAATGCCACATACCACTACAAATCCGCCAACAAACTGTCGGATCACTGAGACGCAGAATCAGTGATGTATTTTACCAAAGACGCACAAGTATACTATTAACCAGGTGATCATAAATCTTTGACTCATCAGTGTGTTTACTATTTAGTTTGCACGAAAGTGATTTTCTGATCACCTTTAGTCTTCTCACTGGTTTGATGTGGTCCACCACAAATTCCTCGTCTCTGGTCTCGCGGTTCTAGGCGCGCAGTCCGGAATCGTGCGACTGCTACCGTCGCAGGTTTGAATCCTGCCTCGGGCATGGATGTGTGTGATGTCCTTAGGTTAGTTAGGCTTAAGTAGTTCTAAGTTCTAGGGGACTGATGACCACAGCAGTTGAGTCCCATAGTGCTCAGAGCCAGAATTCCTCTTCTGTGCCAACCTCAGTTATTTGCTGGATGTATTCGAATCTCCGTCTTCCTCTACAGCCCCCTCTTGTACAATGGAAGTTTTTCCCTGAGGTCTTAACAGTTGTCCTACCATCCTGCACTTTCTTCTTTTCAGTGTGTTCCATATATTCCTTACTTCGCAAATTTTATGGAGAACCACCTAATTTTCAACACTGTCCTGCAGCAACACATCTCAGAAGCTCCTATTCTCTTCTTTTACAGTTTTCACACAGTCTGTGTTTCAGTATCATACAATACTGTGTTCCAAAGGAACATTCGTAGGAATTTGTTCCTCAAATTAATGCCTATGTTTGATACTCGTAGACTTGTCTTGGCCAGGAATGCCTATTTTGCCAGTGGTAGTCTGCTTTCTATGTCCTTCTTCTTCCGTCCTTCATGCGTTATTTTGCTGCCTAGGTAGCTGATCTACTTCGTGATAACCAATCATAATATTAAGTGTCTGGCACATCTAATTTCTGGCATTTCTCATAACTTCTGTCTCTTGTTGATTTATTCTCAATACGTATTTTGTGCCATTCAGCAGATAATGTAATTCTTTACCACTTTTATCGAGGGTAGCAAAGTCAAGAGCGAATTTTATGATTTCGCTCTTGAACGTCTCCTTTATTTAAAAAAAATTTCTAATGTGTGTGAAATCTTATGGGACTAAACTGCTAAGGTCATCAGTCCCTAAGCTTGCACATTACTTAACCTAAATTACCCTAAGGACTAATACACACACCCATGCCCGAGTTTATTTATTGCTGTCGATGCTTCTTCGATGAATAGAGTGGACAGTAAGGGCAACGGACTACATCTCTTACACCCTTTTTAATTGTAACACTTCATTCTGCTTTCAGTTATACTGTTCACCCTTGGTTCTTGCGCATTTTGTAAATTACCTATCAATCCCCATAGTTTACTCTTTTTTTCCTCAGAATTTAGAACATCTTACACCATTTTACATTGTCAAACGCTTTTCCCAGATAAAATACATGAATGTGTCTTGATTTTTCTTCAGTCTTGCTTCTGTTATCAACCACAACGTTAGAGCTACCTCTTTCATGCCTTTACCTTTCCTAAAGCCAAACTGATCGGCATCTAACACATCCTCAATGTTCTTTCCCATTCTTGTCAGAAAACTGGATACATGAAGTGTTAAGCAGATTGTGCGATAATTATTGCACTTGTCGGCTCTTTCAAATCGTCGGAACTGTGTGGATGACGTTTTTCCGAAAGTCAGATGGTATGTCGCCAGACTTAGACAGTCTGCACACAAACCTGAATAGTCATTTTGTTGTCATTTCATCCAATGATTTAGAAATTCTGATGGAGTATTGTCTATCCCTTCTGCCTTATTCTATCCTATGTCTTCCAAAGCTCTTTTAAACTCTGATTCTAATACTAGAGCGTTATCTCTCCCGTTTCTTCTTCAAGCACGCCATCAGACAAATCTGTCCCCTCGCAGAGGCCATGAGTGTAATCTTTCCGCCCATTAGCTCCTTCTTCTGCATTTAACAGTGGAAATCCTACTGCACTCTTATTGTAATCACCCTTGCTTTTAATTTCGCCAAAGGTTGTATTGACTTCACTATATGCTGAATCAATTCGTCAGACAATCACGTCTTTTTCGATATATTCACATTTTTCAAGCAGTCCTTTCACCTTAACTTCTCTGCACTTCCTATTTCTGTCATTCGCAAATTTACTTGAACGTTTTTGTACTTCCTTGTTTCATCGATCAGCTGAAGTATTTCTTCTGCTGACCATTGTATCTTCATAGTTACTTTTTTGTATCTATGTTTTTCTTTCCAATTTCTATGTTTGCCCTTTGTAGAGCTGTCCATTCCTCATCAACTGGATAGCCTGCTGAAATATTCCTTATTGCAGCATCTACAGCATTAGAGAATTAAACAGTTGAAAAGTTCATACTTTCTTTTTTAATCAGGACTTTAATAAAAATGGGAAGGTAGTGTTAATCAGTACACAGGAAGGAGTTGTGACTTAAACAACAATGGAGTTATTCATTCTTAACATCACAAGACAAATAAAATGGCTAAAGGAACGTCACAAAAACATTTTTATTTGACAAACGCTTTCACTAATGTGAGGTCTAGGGTGGACGAAGTGATCAGCTGGGGATCAACACGCGATGCTAACCAGAACACTAATCGCTTTATCTGACTTCATACACGTGAATCCGAGGTATGGCACAAAAACTACACCTCAATCAAGCATCTATACTGTACTATTCCATAAACAAAAATATGGTTCCAAAGAACAGGGCGCTGAGAAGCATGCGTAGGAGCCCGACGCTGTAGCACCGAATACTTCACACTCCTGGTGGTCGCGACGGGACACCATGATGTGTTCAGCGACTGAAGAAATGGACAGTAGCGATCTATTATTAACAGTGCGCACCCTAAAAATGCAAGTACGAGGTCTCGCGTTCAGCTAATTCGGAATGTAGGTATTTCCCTATGAGCTTCTGAAACCCTTGTGGATTCCAGCGTGCAGGTGGACCTGTTTGCTGCTCTTCCAAACCAATTTGACTCCATGCCACGACTATGAGCGACGGAATATGTCAAATGTTTAGATGGCCAACTTAAAACAAATAAGTACACTCACACATTACTTGTTGTGTGTGAGATGCTCGAAGCAGTACTTCTGACAGTTCGTATAGTGACTGGCACAGGCTATATGTGGCACACTAGAAAAGGACACATATCTCACCACATAGATAAATAGATGCAGTTCTTTACCAGCGAAGCGCCAGTACAGGAGGGTCCACCTCTCTTTCTCTCAGCTTTCCTCGCCAGCTCTGTAGCAAAGCACATTTACATCTTATAATACTCCCACTTTAGCACAAGCCAATCACAAGCTGGAGCACCCTATTCGAAGATGGGAGGCTGCCCGTTGCTCTGCATACAGATTTGACCAATAAGAGACTTTAGAATTAATTGGGAGAAAAGGAAGAAAAAGATTCACTTTCATAGCCACACTTTTACGCCATGTCTTTTGCCAAAAACATGAACTAGATGGAACCACAGCCCTCTATAAAAAGATAATTATCTCCCCTGTTGCATCAATTCCGAATTTTCCAAAGAACTGCCATAAACTCGCTAAAAGCCTCTCGCCTTCACAAATATGTTTTGTTACAGAGTCTGGACGCCTCCTCTGCTTTATTTCCAGCTTTCAATGCTCTGCCCATCGCAGCAGCAACTTCTCGGCGCTAGTCAGCCTACCTGGACGCGACCGCCGACCGACCGGCCCCATCCAACGTGTCTGCCCAGTGAGACGGCAAAACCAGGCGGGCCACAAGTGTTTTCACCCAGGCTCCATAGAAAAAACACTCCCCTAGTCCCTCAGACGCCACACCCTTCTACTGCAGACGTTTAAATCGGCACCCTATTCCTTTGAATGCAGGTAAAGCTTACCGCTATTTCTTCACTAGAGCACACAATCGGGAGTGTTAACCCTTGCCCACTATTTCATTATGTTGTATGAAGTTAAATCATATCCAGGTATAGCAACCAAGTAATAGAGATCAACTTCCCAATAGAAGTGAGAGTGCCCTGCAATCTCACACAGTCAACCGATCAGTTTACGTGGAGGGGAGTAATCGTCATGGGCAAATATCATATCGAACCTTCTCAGGCAACACACACGTCCACTTCAGTCGTCGCTGAACCAGCTTACTATTAAGAAGGGACAACGAGTGCTGCCACAGGCACTTGTCCCTGCAGCTGAGTGCAAAAGCCAACAGGTTGGGGCATTCTGTGTAACCACTGCTTGCTTGAGGGTAAGCCAGAGCTTCCTGTTAATCGAAACCTAATGGCAGCTCTTGATGCTGGCTGTGGTACCCTTTGAGACAAGCAGATGCGGTTTGGATGCATAGTGGTAACTGCAATTCCACCCACAACGTAGGCTCCCCACGTTAATAAATCCACTTTACATAGTCCAAAACAGGATTTTTTCTGTTTATGCACCTCAGTTTCTCATGAAATGTAGATTCCTCGTATTTATACAAGTTATTTTCGAAACCAGATGAAACTGGAGCATACACACGTTTTCCTATCGCTAAAGAATCGTTAACTGATGTGATAATCTTGTACGACAGTGTGGCGCAGGCTGTACTTCCTCCACATACTCTCTCAGCAGGTAAAATATCTGTGCTTACCATCTTAATATATACTCCTGGAAACTGAAATAAGAACACCGTGAATTCATTGTCCCAGGACGGGGAAACTTTATTGACACATCCCTGGGGTCAGATACATCACATGATCACACTGACAGAACCACACGCACATAGACACAGGCAACAGAGCATGCACAATGTCGGCACTAGTACAGTGTATATCCAACTTTCGCAGCAATGCAGGCTGCTATTCTCCCTTGGAGTGAATCGTAGAGATGCTGGATGTAGTCCTGTGGAACGGCTTGCCATGCCATTTCCACCTGGCGCCTCAGTTGGACCAGCGTTCGTGCTGGACGTGCAGACCGCGTGACACGACGCTTCATCCAGTCCCAAACATGTTCAATGGGGGACAGATCCGGAGATCTTGCTGGCCAGGGTAGTTGACTTACACCTTCTAGAGCACGTTGGGTGGCACGGGATACATGCGGACGTGCATTGTCCTGTTGGAACAGCAAGTTCCCTTGCCGGTCTAGGAATGGTAGAACGATGGGTTCGATGACGGTTTGGATGTACCGTGCACTATTCAGTGTCCCCTCGACGATCACCAGAGGTGTACGGCCAGTGTAGGAAATCGCTCCCCACACCATGATGCCGGGTGTTGGCCCTGTGTGCCTCGGTCGTATGCAGTCCTGATTGTGTCGCTCACCTGCACGGCGCCAAACACGCATACGACCATCATTGGCACCAAGGCAGAAGCGACTCTCATCGCTGAAGACGACACGTCTCCATTCGTCCCTCCATTCACGCCTGTCGCGACACCACTGGAGGCGGGCTGCACGATGTTGGGGCGTGAGCGGAAGACGGCCTAACGGTGTGCGGGACCGTAGCCCAGCTTCATGGAGACGGTTGCGAATGGTCCTCGCCGATACCCCAGGAGCAACAGTGTCCCTAATTTGCTGGGAAGTGGCGGTGCGGTCCCCTACGGCACTGCGTAGGATCCTACGGTCTTGGCGTGCATCCGTGCGTCGCTGCGGTCCGGTCCCAGGTCGACGGACACGTGCACCTTCCGCCGACCACTGGTGACAACATCGATGTACTGTGGAGACCTCACGCCCCACGTGTTGAGCAATTCGGCGGTACGTCCACCCGGCCTCCCGCATGCCCACTATACGCCCTCGCTCTAAGTCCGTCAGCTGCACATACGGTGCACGTCCACGCTGTCGCGGCATGGTACCAGTGTTAAAGACTGCGATGGAGCTCCGTATGCCACGGCAAACTGGCTGACACTGACGGCGGCGGTGCACAAATGCTGCGCATCTAGCGCCATTCGACGGCTAACACCGCGGTTCCTGGTGTGTCCGCTGTGCCGTGCGTGTGTCCGGAGCAAGTATGGTGGGTCTGACACACCGGTGTCAATGTGTTCTTTTTTCCATTTCCAGGAGTGTATATTATATCCTGCATCGCAGAACTAGAATATTAAATTAATTTTTGGCTTATGAAGGAGTGATAAGTGCATATTTTACTTGTGTCACAGGATGCCTCCTCACTTTCTAATGCTCTCATAGTATTAAAATGCCTTTTCATCTATGAAGTCTGTAATGGTAGCCGCACAGAGGAATTGTAAATATCAGGTTAATGCTACATATCACTTTGTAATTAGGTAATGTTGCTGACTTTATCACGATGGTCATCTCTCCCATGTAAGTGGGAGATTCCAATTTCGTTAACAGATCTCATCGCAATTTAAAAAAAAATTCCCGATTGTCGCTCCAACTGGCGATCCATATCCATTGTACTCGTGCCTTCGTTTCCAACCGCTCGGCAGCACGTCATTGATCCTGAGAGGCCCTTTGCATGGTGAGTAACGTTTTCCTGCAGTTGGATTACACTTGCCAGCTAACCTTTACAGATGCCTCTGGAACGTCTCTACGGGCTTCCTGCAAGCTATGTTCTCACCCCCTCTGATACCAAAATGGGCGGTAACCGTCTTCAGATAGCTGAAGATATCCGGTGCTACTCATGCTATGTCTTTCAGTTGCTACGTCAAGCTGGTGGAAGTAAATACCTTAGAATTCCGGTGTACAGCTCTTGAACTAATCTTGCTAAGACCTGTGAATCTATGGGGCAGTAGGATGCTCCACTCTTCACACTCTTCTCCACCCCTATGACTCCGCCGCCTCCTCTTCCGCCACTTGCCACCGGCCCCCATGTAAACAGCAGCCACCGCCGCCACCGCCATATGTTTATCAGCTTCCAGGCCTGGGCTCCCGTTAGAATACAATCCTGTAGAAGCATTCTTAGTGTATGCCGCCAAATCAGTGCCTGGGTGCTTCGAGAACACAAATGTGACTTCCTGGAGGGGAGACGATGTTCTTCTCAAGGAACATGATTGGGAAAATTTAGAGGTCCGGCATGTGAAGATGACTGGCACCTACGTACATATCGTCTAAGGACCACGAATACAAGATACTAGAAATTAGCGCTCATACGGAGGCATAAAGACGGTCTTTTTTCCTCGCTGTGTTTGCGAGTGGAATAGGAAAGACAATGAGTGGTAATGGTACAGAGCACCCTCCGTCACACACCATATGATGGCTTGCGAAGTAAGCAGAAGGATGTAGATATCAGTTTAGTCTAACTTTTAGAATGTCACTCCATCCATTTATAGGCACACAAAACTAATGGAAGAATGTTGTCTCTTATATATTGAGGATGCAAATTCTGCTGCTGATTGTCCCTTGGACAGCCCCTAATTTTCTCACTGCAGTCACTTCGCGAGATGTATGTCAGAAATTGTAACATGTTTACTCACAACGCTTGGGAGAAGTGGTATAGAGCTCTCTCAGCTTCCCTTTAGTTAGAGTAAACACTTACTATTCATGTGTCACTAATCATCCAATCGTTGATAAACAGCATTTGATTTCGAAAAGTAAAAAATGTCCCCTGTCAAGTCACATACCCATGCTATCTCTTTGGAAATCCCATCATTATTCCACAACAGTGTTCCATTTGTTAGTTCTTCACCCAGAACTGACTAGGTTGGGAGCTACCACAACAATACAAACAGCATGCAAATGTACAAGAGGGAAGTCATAACCACACAGAATATATGTGGACTGCGCAAGGAAATTCAGAAGCATGACAGTAGTATTGGCAGAGTGGGTTGAGATTCAGGACTGAATCACAGCATTGTTCAAATTCTTATTTTCGCATGTTGTTCAACAGGGTGCTAATTATGATACTGTATTCTATCTAGAGCAGAGTATATTCACAATGATGGTATGCATAGCTATTTATTTAGAATCAAACCCAGTACTTACATGCTTACCCAACAGTCCTATATAGGGAGCCAATGACGCAACAAGTACAAGCCAGACCAACTCCAACTCCAGCAACGGCAGTCATCTTAGTACCTCTTAAACTTCGATCCGAACTATAATGCAACAGTCTTTAACTGACATACCGATGACATTTGCGGACAGTCGCTTCCTACATCGTCACATATTATTATTGAATCAGAAACCCCTTAAAAGTTCATGCATATGAATTGGAACCTCACATAGTCTTAAGCTTTAGCTCACCGATTTATAAATTCATAGTGTTAGGATTGCTTCCCTTAAGATTTCAGCAATTGAATCCAAACCAGGCACACGCTTTCTACTTCAGTTCTCATTTTACGGCAATTAATGCTTCTGATAACAACTTACAGTATCTCTAGTCCTATTAATGTGCAATAGATTTAGTTGAATATAGGTCAACTACTAACTTTACCACAGCTCTTCCCGCCTGCTTGCAGACAACTCCATCACCTAAAAACGTCTCACATCTAAAACAAATACACTGCAAGCGACTATGCAATGCATGGCGGAGGGTACATCGCACCAGTATTATTGATTACCCTACTATGCAAATCTCACATGCTGATCGAGTGAAAAATTTCCTAAGTACTTCCATACATACCCTAATCCAACATATGTTTCTTGGAGACGTGTGTCGTCTTTCCCTGAGATTTTTTTCTGCCACATATTCGAATGGAGTACTCCGACCTATACGATTCTAGCAGCAGCCACATGTTGGTTTTGGTTCAGAGATCAGTCACATAACATGAACAGGCATGCGCTCGCAGGTTTGGTAGGCGGCGACTATGTAGTGTCGAGCTGTCCAGTCACCAAATACATATCATTTAACTACAAATGGGTCTATGCATGTTAATTTCTGGAGAGCAATTTACAGTGACCTCAAAATTGAGAATGTATAGTGAGGTACGAAGGTGGAAGCTTTGCAGCACACTGATATATATATCTAGGAGCAGTGAGGGCTAAGGACGAAACATTCTGTGTCAGGACTCCCATCTTAAACAGCAACAGTGTTAGAGCATTAGTATCCATTGTCCTTGGCGTTGCTACGTTAAAATTAACAGCTCGGAGTCATCGTAGGACGTGTTTCTAAAGCAACAAATTGGCATGAACACACATGGTCTGCGGGAAGTAGTATATGCTAGATTGGAGCGAGAGTAGATCACTGTTATTGTTTGGCTTAAGACACTGGGCTCATTGAGGTGGAGATGTGCTGTTCGTGATTTCGGCCACTCACTGTCAAGCAGACGTGATGAATCACAGGCATGTACATTGGGGTCCAAAGTTAAAGCAACAAACTGAAGTTTTTCAGGGTTACATTTATTTTGGCACAAAGCAGTGTAAACAGGTTGTAGTAAAGTAGAAACAATACAAAGAATACAGAACGTAAACAACCGCAACGTGCATAACTGTAGACATAAATGTTCTTCGTTTTTCCCAACTGACAACTGGTTAATGCGCTCATGATGGGGTGTGACCACTTCTGGCATCAGTGCAGACCTGACAATGGACGTGGCATGCTGTGAATGATGTGATCAATCTTATGTTGAGGCAATAACTCCCATTCTTCCTGCAACGCCGCTTACAAATTTCGGAGAATGGTTGGCGTACTCTGGCTTGATGAAATTGATGTCCCTAGAGCATCTCATACGTGCTGTATGGGATTCAAATCTGGAGAGTAAGCAGGCCACGCCATGCGTTCAATATCTTCTGTTTCCATATAAACTTCAACCACTCGTGCTCTCTGCGGTCGAGCATTATCGTCCATCAATACGAAGTGTGCTCACACAGCACCTCGCAACAACCGCACATGAGATCCCAAGATCTCATCAGGATACCTGACAGCATTTAAACCTTACTGATTTACCTGTACAATTCCATGAAGAGGTGTTCGAGTGGTTAACATAATACCTGCCAGTCCCATTAGGTATCATATTCGGTATTACAATGGTTGGGCCTGAAATCGTGTTCCACGTTCCATCCAGATGCGAATCCGCCGGGAATTACTGTGCAGACCAAATCGGGACTCATCTGTAGAAAGAACATTGGCCCACTGTTCGACTGTCCAGGTGGCATGTTGACGGCTCTACCTCGCTAACACACGCCCAGTAGAGGCGGCGAGGTGAGATGCCAATTGACGTGCAGTACTAAGCCGGTACCATTGTGCCCTCACTGCCAAATAACGGTTCTCTCTTTCTGGTGTTACAAGTGGTCGACACTGCTCTGCTCCTCGGGATACAGCCATTAGGCCACAACAGTGTGCGACCGTCCTGCTTCCACTACAGAGAGTCTGGTAGGCGTCTTCTGCGTGCCATAGTGCACCGTCTGCGACTGTGTACACAGTGATTGTGGATGTGGGGCTAAACACAAACACTATCTTGTTTGATAGGTGCCCCAACTTCATCGTTGGCGTGGTTGTCAGTTGATCAGAATGCCATCTTCCGTGCGGGACATGGTCGTACAGACATCTGTTGAAAGTTTGTATGATTATATCGTGAATTGGACACAAGAGGGGGAAATAACGGTTTGTTGCTTTGATTTTGGAGACCAGTGTATATGTAGCGAACAAGACTCGGCAGGATTAATTAGGGAACAGTATTCCGAAATTCTACGTGACTTACATCAATCTGCTTGACAAGGTAGCTGATAAACAGAGCATGAGTAGCCTGGGGTACCTCCAGCTATCACAACTTACACCACCCATTTTCTGTAAGAGGGAATGGGAACCCCTAGAGACATGAAATAAGCGTCTGTCAAGGTTACCTGGTAAGCGTAATCCGGCTACAGGATAAAAGTTACTTACGGTGGAAAGAGATTCACAAAATCAGTTTAATTAATTAGTAAATCAATTTTATACCAATGGCATGCCACCATGTATATGATTCATGAGTTTGCGTGATAATCAGGAATATTTTCGTTGTGGCGATATCCTTCAACAAAATTTCAATTTGACATCCACATAGGGAAAGATGGCCACCGTAACAAAATGAACTATATTACCGAATTTATAAAGTGACACGTAGCATTAACGTGATATTTGCAACTGCTCTGTGCTACTACGCTAACAGACTTCGTAGGTGAAAAGGCATTTGGCTACTCTGAGAGATTTAGAAAGTGAGGAACAAGTCTCTGCAGCAGCACTAATGGCGCTCTCTGACTGGATGAATAGCAAAGTAACCAGTATGTTGGTTGAACAGTGGCAGAAGTGGATGCAGATGCGTGTGTTACCTGAGAAGATCAATATGGTGAGCGTTTTCGATGGACGATTCCTACCCTCTCCTTGTGCGCATTTATCTGTTTAGTGCTGGGCTGACATGGTGACGGTGTCTCTAGTCTCTGAACGTCTAGTATGGCTGGCGTCTGCATATTTGGAGATGTGCGCACAAGTACCTGTGTGGTCTAAGGAGGTGCCGGATCCTATTCCACTCTTGGCCAGCGTGGCATAGGCTCACCAGCAGACTTCAGAAGGTGAACTCTTCACGATTAAAAGTGTGTGTGATGGGAAGGTTGTTTCCCCCAGATATGTTTAGTGTACTGTGGGCACCTTGCGGTGGGGAGGATGCTTGTGTTCTCAAACGTCCTTGTATAGCAGAACTGAGATGTATATATTTAGCGCTACGATCTCTGAGGTGGAAATTTAATTAGGTGGTTTGAAAAACGTTTATGTGTGATTGTCCGGCGTCGAAAGTATGTCCTATTACAAAGATAAAACAAAGATAAATTATAGTAATCTGATGGTGTTTCAGGCCATCTATTTGACTCCTGTAAGTTGTTAACAATGAGTTTGATAGGATATCAAATGTCAAAGGACACCAAGTTCCTGTCCGTGGTTGGTGGTGTTTAGTAATGTGATCTGAAATTAGGACACTGGCCAGTTTTCGACCTTCGTGAAAAGCTAATGCATGTGCTTGGCGCTCTGCGCGGTGCCTGGTGGTGCCAGGACAACAGGTACATGCACTTAAGACTCAAAACGGCGGCTAGTATCCCTCACTTCATTCTATTTCTCTGTGCTCACAATTATTGGACGCTGGTGGTGGGTGATGCAGGCATAAGCTCTACAAAAGTGGCGAAGCTCTGCCTCTCAGAAACTGATTAAATAAATAATATACAAATTGAATTGGAGAATATAGTAATATGTCAATTGATTTGTTATGAGTTTCTTCCTCTCCAGCACAGACTGAGCATTTTTGCTGCCAATTTCGAGATGGGTGTGGGGAGGGGAGGGTAGCGATGAGGGATATCTCAGAATGGGGAAAAGAGGCTCAGAAATGAACAGAGAAGGGGTTGGCAAGAAAAGGTGTGCCTTTTGTAGAGGTGTGGAGGTGGAGATGGGGAGAGAGAGCAGTAGGGGCACTCTTTGAAGGACTGATTATCAACAGGGGGTCATAAATTAATCCGAGGGGGTGACAAACCACTTAGCTGAACAATAGGTTAACGGGAAGCTCTAAGTTTAATTGATAAAGTTAATTAATTAGTATATCTATTTGAAATTAAAAGACCAACAGAAACCCCTTGACACGCTACTTATTTTGGTATAAGGGACCCATGGTCTACAGCATCTCATTATAGAGTAACAATGTAACAACGATTTATTCGGTTTGTTACCCAAAGAAAATAGCTTCGCAACAGCAAAGAAGCCGGTAACATACAATTACCAAAGAGAATACCACACAACTTAAGGTACTTCAACAACTTTCAGACAGATATGTGCTATGGTTTCCTTCGCTGTGGGAACAGACCAGCTTAGTGTCACTGATCTGCCATCCCACTTCATTCAGTGCACCCATGCATGAGATGCCTACCAACCAATTCTTCATCAGTATTCTTATCCACAGTACTGCCACATATAACCATTAATACACAACTAAAGTGCTGGAAAACGAAGCCCTCGACAGAACCAAGCAGTACTGAATGCAAATTTAAGGGCAACAGCGTAAGGAGGCCATTACTGTGCTCAACAGTACGCACCGTTAGGAAATGGAAAAAAGTCACACAGCCCACACCGTCAACATTTACGCTGTTGTGCACTGTTTTGAGTGTACTAAAGATACAAATGAAATGCAATAACTCTGTAACTAGCCACCAGGTTCTGTGGGTTCCTTATACCAAAATACTCAAAAGGTGTCACCGAACAACCTCGGAACGTTTATTAGTGGAGTTCTGGTTCACCCTGTATGTAATCACAAGGTATCGCATGAGGAATGATCAGTATTCAGGGATATGATAGGAACGCTCATCTGAAGCAAAAAATTTCATTTGGACGTATACCCTACTCGAATGTTTTCTGAGGTAATACGCATTTAATGTACACTGTTATTTATGGAACTCACGGCCTTACACACAACTAGTTTGAATCACAATTAACAAACAGAGAGAAAAATTTATGCTGAATAGCTTGAAAAATGTTGGACAGATATTCTAGTGCCTGCAGAGAAATCACAAAGGATGCCCCACGGAATTCAAATTTTTGTCAACCTCTGTACCTGTGGCAGATGGCATCCAGAGCAATGAGGCTGAAAGCAACGAGACCGGCTGGAATAGAATAAAACCTCGAAAAGGTTATGTGGGAAATAAACTTACGGGCGTGCCAATAGGCCAAAAAATGTATTTTATGTATTCCATATCGGAAACCACTCGGAATATGGCATATGTCCATACGAAAATTTTGCTTCAAATGAGCTTTCTTGTCATATCCGTGAATATTGACCATTCCGCCTGGGACACCCTGTACATATCGGGCGTCCCTGCTAAGAACATAATTTTCTCTGACGTTTCGGTAAATATTTACAGTTTCATTTTTGCATTGTGTAGCTTGGGTCGACCCAACAAAATACTGCTCATCACGTCATTCATATGATGACCTGTGCCGATGAAAAGCGTCGGTTTGTTTCCCACTACAAACCTAATGATTTTTTAAGAGGAATTTTCCGTTCCTATTCTGTAGAGCGGTCCCATATTAGTCTAGTTCGATATTTGTTTTATCCCCAAGTATGAACAGAGGCAGTAGAACACGAAGAACAAGCAGTACTCCAGCAGGAATTGGGCAGCGTTGCTGCATGACTGTAGGAGTCAGCGTGGGCCTAGACAGTTGTGTCGCTGTTTGAGTACCTTCAGTGATCTCAACGGAACCTTAATCTTCATTCTTTCCTTTAATGGAGAACAATGATATTAAATCATATTGGTAATGGTTCATATTCTACAAGCTACTATGCCAGCAGGGATATGTTTCTTTATGCCCTTGTGTATACTTGGGAGGGAAGAACATAGAAAGTCCATCGTCTCGTCGATTTCGTGATCTCTGAAGACGGGCCAGCTGAAGATCCAATCATTTCGATGTTCACCACATGTAGAGGGAAGACTGGAGAAAGTCTAAACACAAGATGGGTAGACAGGGAAATAAAAGTAACAACTTCTAAATACGAGTACGGTGTTTCCACCACTGCGTCCCTTAGGTGTGTATGCATGAACACAAATAATTTAACCTAGAGCAAACAACTGAACGATTAATATGATAAAGCTCAGTTGTTACACAAATAAAATTATTGCACATCTCTAGAGTGGATCTTACTGAATAACTACCAAAACATTTCATGCAATGCGTTGACAAGCTAGTGATGTACTGATCTGAAATTACTTGCCTTGTACAGTATAAGAAATTGCCCATTTTATGGTTACTTTCTAGGAAGGGCAGCAAGTGCCGGATAATAATGCAGGACACTACGGGTCATTGTGTGCTCGAGGATTATATTCTCATTGAGACACACCATCTCCTACAGAATATTTCCACCTGTTTGGAAAAAATCACCGTGCCAGTGATCTACAGCACAGAGTAGATAAATAAAAACGTTAGTTATTAAGGTGGAACAAATTTATGGAATTCGGTTTGAAATTCCATCAAGACCACATGAGATTTTGGTTTTTACATCATTTATAATCCTATTAACTTCAGTGAAGTATTTTGGTGCCACTTCCACTTGTTTAAAGGTATTCGGAAAGACTTTTTAATATATTCTGTTGCTTCTTCGACTGAACCATACATTCCTACTTTTCTGATAGTAGAATTTTATTGTTAGTAGTAGTAGCAGCAGCTTGTGAATTATCGGTCACAAAATGTCATTTACATTAATTTTTATGGTATCTTGTAGACTGAGTGGCTGTCCTGTCTCCCAATTGACGACATCCGACATACTTTTGGTCTTGAATGAAATTGTTCACTCTGCAGCGGATTGTGTGCTGTTCTAAAACTTCGTGGCAGAATCAAACTGTGTGCCGCACCGACATCTGGACTCGCGACCTTTGCCTTTCTCTCGCCGTGCCTGCGTACCTCAGTCGGCAGAGCTCTTGCCTGGCAAATGTAAATGTAAATGTAAATGTAAATTACCTGTGGTAATTGCGAAAAAACATCATGATCATCAGAGTGGACGTAATTTAAAAACGGGTTTTAAGGAACGTACCTCAGAAGTCTCACGAAATACACCGAAGTTTGGACAACACTTTGTAAATGAGGAACATACAAAACGTGATATAACTAACTGCTTTGGAATGTTACACACTAGACCTAAAGGTATACTCTAGAACACACTTGAGGAGATCGAAATTTTCATTCATCGAAATAATATTCCTTCGGTTCCGTTAAATGAGCAATTAAATTTTCACGAAACGACTTTTCTGGATTTTTTTTTTTAAAGAAATGTAAGGAAGGATAGCTGCTTCTTCATTTTCTCATTTAGTAAGCTTATATGACAAATTTTTAAAAATATTTCACTGAACCTATTAGATTTTACGTATTTTGTTTTTGCCAATTGACGCCGTCACTTTTTTGTATTGTATTTCCTGAATTTTTTATGAGTGATGGTACCGTATGTTAGAGAGAAAGCATTTTAAAAGCGCCATGGTATTTGTTTTACAACTGACAAAGCCACGTAGATCACATTATAAATTTTTATTTATTGTCTAAGGATTTTGTCATAATGCCACACTGATTTACACACATATCATAGTTATTGCAATTGTTTAACTCTCCCTGTCTTCTGTAAATCACGGTATTCTCTACGCACAACGTCGAAAAGTTCGAGCAAAACGCCAACTGAATCAAAGTATCGGCAAGCTGGGTTATGTCTCCGTACATCTTTGGACGCCAGTAGGCGTTATACAACGTCGCCTAGACAACAGAATGCTACAGCGTGGTCTTTGACAAGCAATGGCGAGCACATCCACATTTCCATGGAAACGACGTCGCCTTGAATTACTAGAAAGCACCACCAGTTGGCATTCAGCGGTCTTATAACCTTCTGTAATGGTGCACTCGTATTTAAAGTTAAGTAATTTTGTAAATTACCTGCACTTGTATAATGATATACATATAATTGTGCTGTTAGTTTGATATTTCATTTGCACTCATAAATATTTTTACGTAAAGTAAGATCCCATTGGTTGCAACTTGCGTAATGCAGCAAATTGGCGCACTATCGAACACTATTTTACGAGTGACAGTACAGCCACTAGCGTCACTTAATGTCTTTATACCAAGCAGCTGCTCAGCACGTCACCAAATGGGCGGAACATAACGCCTTTTTAGTTTCATCTTTGTACATTTACTGCAAAACCGCATTTATATGCAATTTTATAATCTTTGCAGTACAATCAGTCTGGAGATGGCCTACTACATGTGTCTAAACGGTCATTTTAAATAAATTATATATTGTGATCGTGACTGTTTCTTCACAAGTGAAGTGAGTTCTCGTTGATTATTTTCTGTTTGATTGTATCTTCGTCTTCCATGTATCGAAATTTCCATGTCTCTGTCTTTTTTGACATCCGCCTCCATAAAATAGCTTTAGGCTTCAGTACGAACATCTCAGTACATAGCTGTTTTAAGGTCCCTTTTTATGTAAACATTGAGAACTCAGTTCATTACGAGGGGCGCTCGCAAAGTTTGCTTTGTTATCTGAAAAAGTGTGATTATCTGAATGCGTCTGCATGTCATGGAAGCGAATGAGCGCATTCATTGTCCATGCATATTGTTCCCTTTTTAGTCCCGTGATGGTATTGCTGCAGAGTAAATAAACAGGATAGTAGCTGTGCTGAGCAATTTTGGATCTCCTGCTATGATACGGTTTTTGCATTTGCAAGGGAAATCAGCGATGAGAGATCACGCTGAAATATGTACGGTAAAACCTTGCCAACACTCGAGATGTGGGAAAAAGGGAAAATATTGTTGTTTTGCGACCACAGTGAACTTAAACACACTACAGAGTGACAAGCTATATCGGAGAAAGAAAACTACGAACTTGGCCCTAATCTTTAAAATTGCTATTACTATCTAATCACGTGAAACTGATTTTCACTTTAGCTCGCATATAGTATCGTCTATGAAGGAAGGCAGAAGAAAATTGTAGTTCAGAAATTCTCTGTGAGTGAGGAAAAAAGTTCGTTTCACAATTCAAAGTCTGTCCTATATTTAACGTTTCTCACAACCGGCTTCTACTCAAATTGCGTGCCTATGGAGTACCGTCTTAGTTGTGCTACCCGTTTCTTGATATCTTGCCACAAAGATCACAGTATGTTATAATAATTGGGTATAACGATTTGTGTGGTTGCTGAACGGAACTATCACACAGGTTAGTCATAGGTAAAGAAGGTGGAAGTCTTCAGTTCATGGGTAGGGCGCTAGACAAATAGAATCTACAAAAGGAAATTCCTCACAAAACAATGCTGAAGAAAATGGAGTGGCGAATGCTTGAAGACAGACGAAAACTCTCCCGAGAATGCCTGCTTACAAGGTTTCAAAATAAAATTTAAATTATGTATCTAAGAACATACAACATCCCCCTACGAGAGTCCCCTTTAGGGAACGCGAGGACAAGACTAACTACAGGAGTGACAGAGGCGATTAAGCAAGCATTCTTTCCGTTCCACATACGCGAGTGGTACTGGAGGAAGCCCGAATCACTGGTACAATGGATTAGTCAGACAGTTTCGTGTTCCCTCGATCATTTTGCACGCTAATTCGCAATGATGTGGAACAACTCATTTTACATTCACATTGAAAATTAATTTGTAAATGTGGTCATATGTTGAACATTTATAAGTCTCTTTTAAAATTTTGTGTCGTTTTTATAAATACACAAATGCGACTTAGTAATTCGTACCCAATCATTACAATAATTGGCACTGTTCTACGGAAAAGAAAGGGTTGTCAAGGAGGAAATTTTTCCATTTGTTTTCAAATTTTACTTTGATGCCAGAGATTTTATGGCACTTCCAGTATTGTGCACTCCTTTTTGTTCTCAAGACGATCGTAACATGGATTATGAATGTCATTTTTCCTTCTGGTATTGTAATTACATATATAATTTTTGCTTTTGAAATGTAGTGGATTATTTACAATAAACATCATCAGGGAATAAAGCAGTAGTCAACGCGCCCAACTCCTTATACGCATGTCTACAAGGTGATTGGGGAGTGGGCATCACATATTATATACGCTTTTGAGCAATGGAAACTTTCTTTCTTGATCATGAGTTACCACAGAACATTATCTCATACAATAACAGTGAATGAAAATATGCAAAATATGTCAACTTACTGATTTGTCTCGTCCAGATTATACTAAGTTTAAATGTGGCTGGATTAAATTGTGGGAATTTCGAAATGGCTTTTCGAGTCTAAATTCTTATCAATATGGATAGCTAAAAACTCTGAAGTTTCTCCCCTATTTATTATTTCCTCGCCACGTGTTGCATACGTAGATATGCAGAACTCAATATGTTGTATCTTTTTATTTGTAAGGATGATACCATTCGCAGAAAACCAATGATACTTTTAAGAACATGGTTACGATTTCTTCTATTGCTGTATATATGTTGGATTGATTACCATACTAATGTCATCAGCCAAAAGTACTTATTTCTGCTTGTTGTATATTAGCCGCAAGATCGTTTAGGTACATGAGGAACATAGTCGATCTAGGACTGAGCATTTTGGAACACCCACACATGATTTCATCCCAGTCAGAATTTCGTCCCCAGACTATATTGGTTGAATTACTAAGTACAGATTTCTGCGTTTTCTGATTGATATGACTCCACCCACTGGCTGGCTGGCTATAGCATCAGACCCATAAACTCCAGTTTATCTGGGACAATGATGTTAGTCACCCAGTCATATGCCCTAGATAGGACTCAGAAAATACCATAAAGCTCTATTAATTAGGGCTCGTACAATTTTCTGACTGAACATGTAAATGGCATTCTCAGTAGGGCAACTTTTTTGAAATTCAAACTGTTGGGATACTAAAGTTGCTAATGTGAGATACTCTTCTAGAATATGTCGCCCACTAAAAGATTTGGAAAAATGATGTTAGGAGTGAAACAGGAAGCTATAGTTATTGACATTGCACTTATTACCTTCCTTCATGAGGGACTTAACAGCAACATATTTCAGTCTCTCTGGAAAAATGCCTTGACACAGTGATGCATTACGTATTTCAGATAAGACTAGGCTTATTATATGGCAACAGATCTTTAGTAATCTATTGTAAGTGCCATCAAAAACAGATGTGCTTTTATTTTTTAGAGACAGCATAATTTTCTTAATTTCAGAAGGAGAAGTATTCAGGAGATACAAGGACAAGCTTCAATACCAAGTGTTGAAGATACAGGAAATCTCAAATTACATATGTAAAAAAAGCAAAATCCTTGATGAAGTATCTTGATTCTCTCGTTTTTAAATAATTTACTGTTTCTCTGTTATGAAGTGGCATTTTATTCTGTTTACGTTGTTACCGAAATCTTTCTTCGTCTAGAGAAGTTCATGAAAACGGTTGTTAGATGGTAGGCTTCTAGAAAACTTCTATAAGATATGTTAGTTTCTTTTAGTTAAGCGGTTTTCGATACCAATTCGCCCTCTTATTGTAATATACCGGTACGAGGAACTTCCTCGCAGAAATGCAGGTATTAGAAATGAGCTAAGTACGTACGATCGGCAGCGTAATATTAACCTAAGAACTGTACACAATCGCGAACCAATACAGAAATGTAAAAATTATTTTGAAACTATACAAAACACCCTTGTTTATAGTATTTGCTAGCACAGCAAGATTGGTTTTTTAATGTTACAGGCAGTTGCGACAGGTTATTAGGGTTTTCATCAAGTAATAACTGGTCGATGCTTCAGGAGGAAGTATTCGTGGGATAACGGAAACTTGAAGGGTTGTTTTGATATTGAATGCAGTTCGAGGAGCACCATATTATTGCTATGTACAAAATCGCTGTTATGTTAAACTCGATCCCAGGCAGTAAATAAATATGTTGGCTCAATGTTAAGGTGTATTAACCTGTTGCCGTACCGTAGGTTCAAGTACAATGGAGGGATATCTGCTGAGAAGCCAGAAAAAGATTTGGTTTCTGAAGAGGGATAGCAGCGTTTCCAACATCAATAAGAAAATTCTATTTCTTGCTATGGTATTCAGTAAAGTTGTTGACAGCATATTTTGTCTCAAAAATGGTTCAAATGGCTCTGAGCACTATGCGGCTTAACTTCTGAGGTCATCAGTCGCCTAGAACTTAGAACTAATTAAACCAAACTAACCTAAGGAAATCAAACACATCCATAACCGAGGCAGAATTCGAATCTGCGACCGTAGCGGTCGCTCGGTTCCAGACTGTAGCGCCTAAAACCGCACGGCCACTCCAGCCGGCTTTTATCTCACGTTTGCAATTTGTGCTGTAGTGAATTAAAATGAACTGCAGATAAATACATGGAAATATTTCTTTTTTTTACAATTGTTATTAGTAATATTATTATTATTGTCATTAACATTCACAGCAGTTGCGTAGAAGCGTATTATCGGGGCAGAATAAACATCGGGGAATGCAGCAGATGTCAGGTTACAGCTGTTGTAGTCGTGCTAGCTATATTCAAGACCATCCACGGAGAAGGGGAGTGATGAATGTAGAATCATCTCACAAGTTATGTGACATTCCTCCAAAATAAAATGTATGGCAGACACTGCAGGACACATTCCTCGAAGGAAGACAAAGACGTTAAATTAAATGAACATGAGTCTGGAAATGCTTTGTTTCTATGTTGCAATTCATTTTCTTGAACGCATTAATCATGAGAGACACACAATAGATATATATGGGTGTATCTCTATTTTCTCACAAATGTTGATGCAAGTCATCAACAAAGATTTTATGTCAATGCTTGGGTTGGTGGTCTGGGTGACTGTTTGGTAGGACCTCACTTTCTTTCACACAGGCTCAACAGACGATTTCATCATTATTTTGTAGAGCAAGTTATGCCTGCTCTGTTAGCCGATGTGCCTTTAGCTCTCAACAAAACATGTACTTCATGCATGATAGAGCACCTCCTCATTTTAGTGTTAATGTGTTGGATTCTAAATAATAGATTCAGTGACAGATGCATTGGTAGAGATGCGCCAATTGCCAGGTCTCCACGCTCTCTAGACCCATATCTACTGGATATCTACCTATGATTTGAAAGCTCTTGTGTGTAGAACACAAGATATTCAGCGTCCTTATGTGTGTATTATGGAACGCTGCAAAACCAATGCAATACCCCAGGGATACATCATCACTTCGGAGATTTACTATGATAGCGGGTTGATGCATGTGTCAGTGCTCACAGAGACATAATGAACATCTTCTGTGAACAAGATTTGTATGTTGTATTCTGATACGTTCTGTTTGTGTGTGTTTTCCATGATTAATGAGTTGGAGAAAGTTAGCTGTAACACGGAAATAAAGTATTTCCATACCCATGTTCATATCTCATAATTTCTTTATCTACATTTGAGGAATGTATCCTACACACACACACACACACACACACACACACACACACACACACACACACACACACACACATACACACACACACTCCCAATACACGTGTCAGAAATCATAGCAGGAATAACATGATGATTTTTGAAGTAAGATCTATCCTACAGTACTACACATATGTGTTGGACATATACATGTACATGCTGCACGAAACTACACACTCGCTAAAATATCATTACTTGATGGCTAAAACCATCCATCAGAGCACTTTGTCATACGAAACTGATCAGATGAATCTGACTAGAAACATATTAATACGAGTGCTCCATAAACCAGAAAGGTGAAATCGGTAGGGTAGAATCATGCTATGGGCAGCAATCAGTTCCCATATGGCTGTGTAATATTCTCCACTAGTGGTGCTACAGTATGCACACACTCTTTTGATGGATGAGAGCATTCTTCTTTAACTAACACTGATTTTTTGTGGGCATGTCTTACACCAACACCCATCTTCTAAACCGAATGTGATTTACTCAGTAGACAACTGCATTTGTAAGTCACTCCACTATAATTTGTAATTGTTTAAATTATAGGTAAGACATGCACATTTACAATCACCGCTCACCCTCAGCATCGAGACTTAGTAACAATCGAGAATACCCTGGAGGAGGACACACGGAATGGTTTCCATGCTTTATGTATCTTTCATCCCCAGCGTCTGCGCCAGTTGTGTGGCATGAATGTGGTATCATTCTCTACAATGTTAGCTTTGTTGCTATAAACTTGTAGCGGATTGTGAATTAAAGTGATATGTTTTAAATCAACGGTTTTTTTGCATGTGTATTATGCTGTCAGATTATGTCTGAGATCAGTTAGCCTCAGTCTACATTTATCGATATTATAATGGGAATGAAATGATGATTTCTGTAGTAATATCAGTCATGTAGTACTATATGTATATATGTTCGACATGTACATATAAGCAATGTGTAATTACCATACATTTTTCCCTCACAACGTAGACTAAACTACTTCACAGATTACACTTAATGTATGGAAGTATACACTCGCTAAACTATCGTTACTTGATGGATAAGAGTATCAGTCAGAGCAGTTTATCACAAGTTCACAATCATTTGAATCCAACTGCAAACATGGTCTGTCCGAGTGTTCGTCAAATCACAAAGGTGAAATCAACAGGTTTGAATCATACCATGGATATGATTCCATCTAGCAGTAATAGTAAAGATTCGTAAGCATCGATTCTCAACCAGCAGTACCACAGTGTACACACACTATTTTGATGGGTGGTGGAATTAATATTCATTAACAATGATTTTCGCTATGGGTATGTCCTGCACTGATGGAATGTTAAACGCCAACTGCCCCCCTCCCCCCAAAAAATAAATGCGATCTACAGAGTACACTGCAGCATTTGTAAGTGATTCCCCAATCAGTTGCAAGTAGTTATGTTATATGTAAGACATGCAGATTTCCAACCACCACTCACCTGCAGCATCTAGGCTGACTAGCTATCGAGAATACACTGGAGGAGGACACACAGAATTGTTTCAAGACTTTGACATTTTGTTAACGCCAACGTTTGTGCAACTAACATTCCACGAATGTGTTGTTACTCTTCCCAACGTTAATTATATAATTGTAACTTAGAATTCCAGCTGATATTCTTTTCTTTTCTTTTTTTTTAAATTCAAGATCTGTCGTGATTCTGTCAGATTATAATTGATGTAAATTATATCAGAATTTAGCACCAACAACTGTAACATCCGACTACCTGTCTCTCAAGTGCTGGCAATATTAATGAATTATTATGGAAAACTTGTGAGCACTACCCAAGAAAAGTGAAAGTAAATACATCAACAATGAGGACGTCACGCAGAATACTCAATTTCAGGAAGGTAATGTATATCAGCAATACATTTAGATCTCTCACCGCATGGCCAAACTCGGACGATCCATTCTATAATCATAAACACATATTAAACACCATTCCATAATCATAAACACATATTAAACACCATGTTCTATAGCATGCATGTGATGCTGGTACCAAGTGCGTGTGACATGGGTGTGACGCGCTGCAAAAGAAAATGTTGGAATTAATTTCTTATATTAATGTCAGACAGATTAATATTGTGTAGCACACTTACTTTCTAAAAGAATAGATTTGTTCACAAATCAAGCAGGCATAAGTGCACCCCAGTAGACCAAAGTAATTATGGACCTCTTATGACCCTATTGGTTGTCCTGCTCCTCTCACCACAGTGACAACAATTTCCCTAGAGGGACAAGTATTGAAAAATTATTGTTAGTCGAACGACAGTAGGTTCTACAAAGATCAAAGACCATCTGTGAGATGCGCCGTTTCAGCTACTACCGAAGCGCAGGCCTATTGCACTAATGGAAGAAACTAATAAAATTTATTTCACTATATGAATAACAATAATATTTTTAACTGATGGATAATACTTACTTTCGGTTTTCTGCTTTTTGGCTGCTCTCTACTGACAGGGCTTCCTTACGATATTTCACAACAGAGCACAGACCATGAATGATCCCTGTTGGTGTTCATGATCCTCGATCACAGCGGCCGGCGTTCGTCCAAGGAATCGAATAAGAATCCACTACCGACTGAGCGTTAATGGTGGATTTAAAATCTCCACATAAACGAATCACCCCTGAAGATTTGCGAATGACAACCAAAAAAATAGTCCACTGACTAATACCCAAGTCATGCAACCTATTAAGTTTTTCCTTGACTGCCGATCTGAGGCCTAATGGGAGTGGCCGAGCACGACAAAATTTACTTGTGGCCGTTGGCTTGAGCGTGATGTGCGGCTCCTCCGCCCCCAAATCTGAAGGCAACAACGGACCAAATTTATGGTGGAGGTCTTCCACTTCCTGGAATTGAATAGAGTCGGAAACAAGATGGTCCGCTTCTTAAAAATGAAAAACCGTGAGCGGTTCGAGCCCAAAAATACTCTTCGACGTTGTACCGTTACTGTCAAAGACGTATGGCCCTTATGGAGAGTTGATACTTGACATGGATCACGCACTCCTTGAACAGGAATGGGCTGGTTTTCATTACCGACCAAACAACGATTTATGGAGGAGAGAACAGGTCGTCCAAGACGACGGACGAGGGACAAAGAGGTTGCGGTGTCGACCAGGAATCCGAACGATTGTCACTGAATGAACAGCGTTACGTAAATTTTGCTCGGGTCGTTGAGCTCGCGGCCATGGATTGGAATAACAGTATGAACTTCTGTGAACTCCGCGTCCGCACGGGGAAGTACGACAGACCGCAGCCATGTGTTGTTTACGGCAAGCGGCAAACAAGGCGCATAGCGCCGCTGGCACTGTACACAGGAACAGTCAGAAGATGACGGGGAACAGCGGCGGAAAACAGCCACGTCCGATTGCAACCAGAATGAATTAGAGAAGCAAATCAAGGGCGTCAGGGAATGCCGTCGATGTTGTTCCAACGAGCGCACTGACGAAACGTGCACAGTATGCTCTAACTGTTCAGACACAGCCTGTAACACTTAGAAAGTCTTAGGCGAAACCTTCCCAACCATTGGATCTCCTAAGCGCAACGCATACAGGTTTACATTTTTCTACCTAGCTCCCGGATGCAGGTCACCCACGCTTGACTGGAATGACCTGGTTTCTCTTGGCGCGGCGGGAACTCCGTACAGGACAACACCACGTGGGATTGCTTAAGATAATAAGCGCTAAGCAGGTCATATATTTCAGAAAATGACATCGCTGATGGGTATTCAATGTGGCAGGTTTTCAAAGCATATGAAACGTTTCAGGGGCACGAAAGCTTTTTGCTATGATCGATACTCTATCTGAAATGCTGCGAAATGCTGCTGCAGACATATGTGCACCATTTTCCTTTGCTTCTTTTGGAATGGAGGAATACTTGGATGGGAGAGGAGGGGATGGACGGGCACGTAAATGGCAGTGAGAAGGGCTGAAGCTACCAGAGAGTTTGTAAGTAATTGATGAAACAAGTCTAACTGCTGCTGTTGTTGCTCAAGCTGCTGCTGCTGCTGCTGTAGCAGTTAAAATGGTTCAAATGTCTCTGAGCACTATGGGACTTAACATCTATGGTCATCAGTCCCCTAGAACTTAGAACTACTTAAACCTAACTAACCTAAGGACAGCACACAATACCCAGTCATCACGAGGCAGAGAAAATCTCTGACCCCGCCGGGAATCGAACCCGAGAACCCGGGCGCAGGAAGCGAGAACGCTACCACACGATCACGAGCTGCGGACTGTGGCAGTTGAAACAACTGCCTGATCCATTTCACTTGCGAAAGACAGGCGCAGAACGGACTGCAAAAGTGCTGTATCTACATTCCACTCTCTTTATTGAAGCCACTACATACAAAAAATTACGTCCTGATAACTGCATGTTGAATAATGACCAGATTAGAGAATCGTTAACACAACTATTAACAGTCCACGTACAGAGTACTATCACTGACAATTCAGTGCACACTGGTATGGAGCTGATCTGACTCAGATCATTTGCATTCGGCTGAGAAAATACTGCCGCACGGGATTACCCGAGCGGTCTTGGGCGCTGCAGTCCTCCCTCGGGCATGGGTGTGTGTGTTTGTCCCTAAAATAATGTAGGTTAAGTAGTGTGTAAGCTTAGGGACTGATGACCTTAGCAGTTAAGTACCATAAGATTTAACACACACACACACACAATGAGAAAATAGTGGATGAGGTCCCGCTGGCAACTGCCCGATGCGATCGTGTTTTCCGGCTGGCTGCGGACGACGGTGGCGCGCTTGTTTCGCCCGGCCGCCGCTAGCGACGATACAGACGCTGAGGGGGTGGAGGGCGCAAGCGCGCCGCCACAATCACAGTTATGTGTGTTCGACATTTGGTTGTGTCATATACCTTATAGACTGACGGAAAAGAATCACAACACCAAAAAATAACTGATGTAAAGTAATAAAATATGGACATACATTTGTCTAGGTAATATATTTAGGTGATTAACGATGTAACATCATAGGTTAATCTAAGCGGGACATAAGATGTGGCGTATGCGAAATGCTGGTACATTAGTAACCGGTATAACCAACAGAATGTTGTAAACAAGCATGCGAACGTGCATGCATTATGTTGTATAGGTGCTGGGTATCTGTTTGTGGGATGGAGTTCAATCCCTGTTGCACTTGTCGTCCAGTACAGGGACGGTTAATGCTGGATTTTTCGTCCGATGATGTCAGATATGTGCCCGATTGGAATTGGAGACAGATGTGGTGAACGAGCAGGCCAAGGCAAGATGTCGACACTCTTTAGGGCATTTTTGGTTACAGCAGCGGAATGTGGGCGATTGTTATCCTGTTGGAAAGCAACCTCTGGAATGCTGTTCATGAAGGCCAGCACAATAGGTCGTTTCACCAGACCGATGTGTAAATTTGCAGTCATGGTGCGTGCGATAACGACAAGAGCACTCGCATCTCAGAGCCTAACTCCAGGTGTGGGTCCACCGTGTCCAGCCTGCAGATAGGCCCTCAAATGGCCTCCTTTTAACCAAAACAGGCCCTCAGTGGCATCGAGGCAGAACCAGCTTTCATCAGAAAATTAAAAAGATTTCCACCCTACCATCCAATGAGCTGTCACTTAACACCATTAAAGTCGCAAACCTCAGTGTTTTGGGGTCAGTGGAATACACGCTGCACGGTGTCTGGCTCCGAGCTGTCCTTCAGCTAATAGATTTGAAATAGTTCGTTTCGTCACTGTGGTACCAACTGCTGCTCATATTGCTGCTGCAGATGCCGCACGATGCGCCAGAGCCATCAGCCGAACATGATGGTCTTCGTTCTCGTTATTGCCACGTGGCTGTCCGGATCCCAGTCTTCTTGCGACCGTACTTTCTCGTTACCACCGCTGCCAGCAATCATGTACAGTGGTTTCATTCCTCTCAAGTCTTTCAGCAATATCACAGAAGGAACATCCAGCTTCTCACAGCCCTGTTAAACAACCATGTTCAAATTCAGTGACGAGTTAGTGATGGCATCTTCGTGACCTTAGAGGCATTCTTGACCAGCATTAACTCACCACTTCCAATCTCAAAGGCCACTAACTTCAAGACCGTTCCAACGGGTACTTAAAGCAATCCTTATTTGCGTTTCCCCTTTGGGGAAATTCTGACATTTCTTGTATCCCCACTGCTCACCTCAAAACGTCTTTCTGCCACATTGCAATATCCTTCGCATTTTCGACTCCATGTATATCTGATACTATGAGGATTTCATTTCGAACCATTGTAGCTGTCTTGGCACACTCCTCTTCTTGTGGTTCGATTGCGTCCTCAAGATGTGTACTAGCCTGTTGTTCTCGGTGCGTGACTTTCGCATTTCCAATGGACGGCAAGGGAGTGTACTTATTAACGAACAAAGGTCCTGTAAACACTGTAACATTTCCAAGGTTCTCTGATCGACAAACAGTAGCGACATATCTATCAGAATCCTCGGCAAGGTGCGTTGAAAAATAATCATGATCTGTGGACGCTAAATTGACCTCGTGTGGAACCCTTGTTCCCTCAGTTAAATAAGCTTTTGTCCCCCTTGGCCCATCTATAAGATCTCCTTCCGCACCTTAAACGTTACTAAATTAAATACGCCCTTAGTGCACTTTGTACGCAATGTGTCAGACCTTTAGGCAACTAAATCTCGTTCTTGATCCAGTCAACGCCCATGGCTCTGGTAGAGAGTAAAATTGCTTTATAAAACGGAATAATAACACCTTGATGACAACAGCATTCACCTAAACGTGGCTTCTTTCATCGCTTACTTGTTTTCCACACGCTTCGTTTTCGCTCCAGATCTGGAAATCCATTTTATACTATGAGTTCTCCAAGTAACCTGTGTTCAGAAGAGTCGATGTCTATACGAAATGTTTCTGACAAATGTGGATGGTGAGGAATTTCTAGTACATAACATAATATTTGTTTTATGATATGATATGTATCTTTGTATTCAGTTCCTCATGTCTGTGGCGCACCCTTTTATAGCAGTTTCAACAGATCTGAATTGTGAGAATTTAACTTTTCCTGGCGAATTGAATGTTCAAATAACTTACGGGTTTGCTGCCGGGTGACGTCGTCGACCACCGCCGATATTTCGACAGGAGCACACCCTGCCATTCTCAAGGCAGAAATGTGACGTCACCCGGCAGCAAACCCGTAAGTTATTTGAAGATCTGAATTATTTAGACACTCATCGGCTAGAAAATGTGTTACAAAAACTACAAATGCTAAGAAATGCGGTAGCGTTCCCGCTTCCTGGGCCGGGTTTCCGGGTTCGATTCCCGGCGGGGTCAGGGATTTTCTCTGCCTCGTGATGGCTGGGTGTTGTGTGTTGTCCTTAGGTTAGTTAGGTTTAAGTAGTTCAAAGTTCTAGGAGACTGATGACCATAGATGTTAAGTCTCATAGTGCTCACAGCCATTTTTTAAGAAATGTCCTTAACTGTTTTCGACATGTACGTCAAAGAAAAGATTTTAGTTCTTTTAGTTTGGTGAGAGTAGATTGAGCTCCTAATGGCATTATAACATGACTAGAAAATTCATTTGTTTTGAACACTCTAATTTGTCTAAAAGCCTGGCGTGTTCCTGGCAGGTGTTCACTGCAATTAAGATATTGAGAAATATTGTTCTTTCCTTCAATAATTATTCTTCTAAAAGGTTTTATAAAATTCTCTTAACGGCAGGAACTAAAACATTAACTCCAAATTACATTACTTTGAAATCATAACACCAGCCATTGTATAAGGGGCGTCCGAAAAGTTTCCATTTCAGGGCACTGCTGCAGCGCACATGCAACGTAGCGCGATTTCTATGCGACCGCTAGTATTTCCACAAATCAAACTTGTGCGAGGGATTGCGAATAGTTCGCTAGAATGAAGATAATTAAATGTAAGGATTACAAACACTCATTACGTTGTGAATGTTTCATATCATAGTAATTAGTATGTATTTCTTGTATTTCTCCAGTATTTTGTGTGTATGGGTACTGCTGCATATTGCTACGTATGTGCCAACAAGTAGGAAAGGGATTAGAGTGGCATTCATGTCTTTTCAACGTGCGTGCGGTAAATGTGGAAACGTGAACTATGGCGACGTTATTACCAAATGCTTCCAAACAGAACCAAAGTGCTATTATTTTTTCCATGGTTGCTGAACGACGAACACAGGTAGACATCCATCGGTGAGTAACAAGAGGTGCTGCTGCTTCATGATAACGCACGTCCCCATACCGCAAATGTCATAACGCGGAAGTTACGCCTACTCATGTGAGAGACCATCGAGCACCTGTCCTATAGTCCTGATCTCTTCGCATGCAACTGTCACGCCTTCGGTCTCTTAAAAAAGGCCATCAAGGCTCGAAAATTGCTGTCAGATGAGGATGTGCAGCAAACAGTTACGGACTTCTTCACGCAGCAGGTCATTGTGTTTTACCACACGGATACCTTCAACCCGGTGCATCGGTGGGGAGATTACCTCAGTGGCCACGGTGATGCTGCCTGATGGGAATATAGATTCTCGACTGTACAGTCTCAGAACGGAAACGTTTTATCACCAATATAAGAATTCTGTGTTATTCGTCATTGCCTTATCTCGTTCTAGTTGCCAATAAGTAACATCTAATGAAAAGTATACATATATTTTATGCCTTTGAATTCGTAAAGTAATTCTTCTACTAGGTTCTCTTTGTTTGAAGGGAGGTGATATGTAAGGTGTCAGGCAAATCTAACACCTGCCATGAAAACCCTGACATAATAAGCAAATCTAGTAGTATGTCACATAGCTCCGAATAAATCGTGACATTAAATTAACCAAAGTAATACGAGTAACGAGTGAGCAAATGGAATACCACAGACTAACACTAGAATGCCTAAATGCATGTCGTACCTTCCCACCGTGAGGCAGACGCAGTTCTGAGAGGAGAAACGAGGACAGAAGCCGAGAGCAGAACCGTGTTAAGTTAGAACGCCTTACGATAATGGAAGGTCTGGACACCTACGGCGCCAGCTAACCAGTAGGGCCACACAACCCGCACGTTTTAGCGTGAGACTTTTTCGCGTCTCAGTTACGTCAAGGACCACCCCCCAACCCATGTTAAAAGCTAGAGCCCTCCAGAAAAACAGTATAGATCTTACGATAACACAAAAAGAGCCACTACCACCCGCAAGTTTTAGCGTGAGACTTTTTCGTGTCTCAGGTACGTCAAGGACCACCCCCTAGCCCATGTTAAAAGATAGAGCCCTCCAGAAGAACAGTATAGATCTTACGATAACGCTGAAAGGACCACACCAGCTGCAGGTTTTAGCGTGAGACTTTTTAGCGTCTCTGTTACGTTGCAAACTTTAAAAACATTGCCCCACCACGAAAAGTATAACGTTTCTCATTGGATAGACAGAATTTTTGTAGGCGGAGCTTACGGTTAACATTGAGATCCTGATTGGTCAGATGAAAACATAGCCAGATAGTTTTTTTAAACCAACTTCGGTAAATTGTAGTAAGGAGAAGAGTAGAGTTAGTTCCGAGACGGCGAGCTGGATGGCTGGTGCGGCGGCCGCTGTCGCCCTGACGCTGCCTAAACACCGACAAGCTAATGAACGCACGCGATGCCGCATTTTTGAGCGCATGAGGCTTCACTCAGAACTGCAGAAGACTCATCTGTTACACCCCCTTTTTGCGTAATACTAGTGTCGATCGTTAATTAAAACTCATGGTGTTCACATTTGCCACTTGAAGTAAAGATCTGAAACGCGATGATTTTTCTATTTTATAGTTATTGAGAAGCCACATCAGCCACTGTAATTTACGACAGGTTAGATAAGTAATTAAAGATAATTGAGGGTCACTGTAGACCATTTTGATAGTTTTCTCTTTTGTGAAACTTAATTTAAACCTAGATTATAGATGTGATATGGCATAGGTCACCCTTCGATCGATTGTAGAACTTGGAAACCCATTTAGGGAATATTCGATCACATTTTTGTTGAACGCAGTTGGTTTTTACCATCCTGTATTAAAACATTTCCTTTTATCAATAGTGCAATTTATAAACGATGTTTTGTGAGTAGAATAAAATTTCCAATGGTAAACTTAACTGCTTTTTCGACGTTATTTTACCAGCTAACTAAAAATAGGAAAGCCTTGAACCCTTTCCACTAAATTTAGTTAGTATTAAGATTCTTTTACAGGGAGTGCAGTGGAGCTGACGCTGAGATCATTTAGTATTTGGTTATATCATCGCTAGTCTCACTGAACTCTTCTGAATTCTACATGTCATGTGTGGTCTGGCGTCTCCTTACCAGCAACAGGTCCCAGGTTCAAACTAGTTACTTCCCTAAAAAACACGCTCAGAGCGTCGTTGCGCGAAAGTGGTAGGGAGACACGATATAGAACAAACAGACACCACCATGAATATTTAGAAAATGGAGACCCTGCCAGGGTGGTAAAATACCATGATTGAAGGTCGACCACTTGCCTAACTAGGTCAGAAAAATATCCTGCTAAAAATTTTTCGTAGTAAAAAAATTTTTTATATAAAGTTCTACATAGTCGAAAACAGTAGCTGGCGCGATAGATAGTAGAAGTATTAAACAGAAACGAGTCTGGCAGTGACAATTGCATAATTAAGTTATGAGTTTTGAAAATTGTTAGAATAAATTTTCTCTCCAATGCAAGCGCACAGTTGGCGGATACGTCGTTGACAAGTTGGTTCTGACCCAACAAGTAAGTGAATGGATTGTCAGTCTTGGTAGTGTCAAGTCGTGTGAACAAAAAGTTTATTAAACGCGTGAGATCGTATGAGCGCATGTTGACGCGAAGTAGGGCGCGTGAATTGCTTTTAAAACAGAAAATAAGGGATTCGGAAATATTAGCAATGGCAGATCGAGACCTTGACCGAACTGAGGTAGAGACCCAGCATGAAAATCGACAGAGAATAGAGGATAGTACAACAGACGATGCAGTATCGCGAGAAGTAGGACAGATAACGAACCATAACGAGGATAATGTACGTCAAGGCCCAGAAAACCTAGGTCAGCATACGACAGAGGAGCAGGAAAGTAGTGAGACAGTCGATGAGGATTTTAACTTGCGTCTTGAATACGTAGAACCCATAGTACAAGTAATCAGAGCTCCCTTTACACAGAGTACAAGGAATACGAGCAGAAATGTGTCACAGCACACTTCAATGCAATCGGCTGCAAACCAACAATTGGGCGAAAACCCAGAGCTTAGGACGTCGGAACAAAACGCAATAGGACCCACGAATCTGTCAGAATTATTACAACAAATTACAGAAACGATGACAAGGCAAAATAAAGACATAGCGAACCAAATTCAAATTCAGAATGCTGAAACCACGAGACAAATGCGTGAGATTAAAGAACAAAACAAAAAAATTCAGTTACACCTAAGTCATATGGAAGACGAGGCAAAAGAATCTAGAGAAGTGATAGGAAACTTAATAACAGGTTACAATCAATTGAGAACAGACATTGACAAGGTACAAGTGAAAGTACAAACATTGCGTAATGACACTCAGGACGAGATCAAAACATTACGTAACAACACCCACGAAGAAGTCAAGAAACTAAAGAAACAAATAAACGTAATTACTAGACAAGCAGCAGGTACAGCGCGTGAAATTGTTGGAAACAGTGTGTTACACAAACGTATCACAAAAGCAGCGCTGAAAAGATATGATAACCGCATAGTCAAAATGGAAGCCCAAACGAAGCGACAATTTCAGAATTTGCGAATAGAGTTGTTGCAAACCAATGAAGAGCGTAGTGAACAGGATCCAACAAGCACAGAGTCTGCAGCCACATCCGTATCTGTAACAGCACCGGAAAAACAAGCAATTAACGAAGATATTACGCATTTGCGATTCCAATCACAGGCGGAAAGTAACATAAGTGAAATCAGACACCCTGCACCGCGGGTAGGCGTAAGTTACAGTGGACAATATCCAATGGATCTACCACAACAGGAAAGAACGACGAGAGAAATGATCAGAAACATAAGTGGCGAAGAATCGCGAATTTCATATGGAGCTATGACGAAGTACGACAACGATCATTTCCTCACAGTCAGAAAATTACAACACTTTCGAGACGAAAACTCATTACATCCACGAACTTTTATTGATCAATTCCGAGTAGGATTACCAGAATACTGGATGCTAGCACACAAATTAGACTTTATATGTGCACACATGTCAGGAATAGTCGCAGAAATCAAGCAAAATGTTGCAGCGACATGCCGATCGTACGAAGATTTCAGAGAGAAGTTTCTCTCACGATATTGGTCCAGCGAAGCACAGAACAGAGTGAAATACGAATTATTACAGAACCCATATTTTGAAAATTCAGGAGAGAAGAGTCCCGTGAAATTTTTCGAAGTAATGGCACACAAAAATCAATGCTTAGATGTACCATACAGTGACGGAGAGTTGATTAAATTATGCGCGATGAAGCTACCATTGAAATACCAGCAATCATTAGTAGGTCGGGGAGGCAATGACGTCGAAGCATTTAAAGGTATTCTAAGGGAACTAGAGCTCATATTTTCGGAAGATGACGCAAGAAAAAGACGAAGCGCACGTGAAAACGAAAGCAAAAAGCAGTGGAATCCACAAGACACAGTACGCAGAAACAATAATTACGAACCACGTGATAACTTCGCTCCAAGAAACGACAATAGATTTCAATAAAGAACCGGTTATGGATTTAGAAGAGAATATGGCAATAACTATAATTCACCCAGGAACGGCAACAACTATTACACAGGGAATAACGACAACCGGAACAGGTACTGGAGAACCAATAGACCGACAAATTATTAACAAAGAAACCACTATCAACAAGCTGAACAAGAAAAGCGAATACAGATAGAAGAGGTTGAGGTAAGACAACCAAAACTCGATGAACGTTCGAATTGACAGCTAAATGCACATGCCAAAGAGAATGACGCACCGACCCAGGACAATTGCAGCACCTTGAACAGAGAAGTAAAAATCTTATCACGAGAGGAGAAGAAGGAAGAAACAAATCCGCAGGGACCAGATGAAAACGAAGACAAGAAAATAACAATATCGTGTTGGGACGAAATTAATTGGGAGAATACTGACGAAGAAGATGAATTACCAGAGGCATGCACAACGAATGTAGGAGGAAAGGACGAAGTAATGAGTATTGCAGAGCTATTTGAGATGAAAACCAGGGAAAGCGAATTCAATGAGGATAATGCGCAGTCGACAGAAGTTGAAAATAAGTTACAAGTGGGCAAACAACCCAAAGTATATAATGAAGGAAGTTATGAAGCGATAATTAGAGCATTTAGATGCGATTATGTGGAAGTAGTGACGAAGAAGGAGAAGATAGACGAGAATGAGGAAAAAGTAGGCGATGTAGAAGAAAGCGTAAATGAAGAAAGAAACAGAGAAGAGGAAATAAAAGAGAGAGAAGTAGCAGTCGAAGCTTATCCTACAGAAAGTTCGAATTCACAACGGAAATTCCTAAAAAGACTCATATATGATTCAGTGGAGGAACGTTGATGCAAGAGGAAGAAGAACAGAACCAACCCTTTCAAATTCAACCAATTGTGAAGGCCATGGTAAAGCATATCCCAGTCAATATTGTAAGTGATAGCGGAAGTGAACTGACTGCGATCTCAGAAAATTTATTCATGCAGTGTAATGCCAATGAGGAATTGCCAGTTCTGAAAACACGTAAGATTAAAGTAAGAGGTCCTATTAGAAACAATGCTGAAGAAGTTACGAGACAAACAAGGTTAACTCTTTCGTGCCAAATTCAAAAGATCGAAGCCAACTTCGTGATTATACCTAAACTAACTGTAGATTTGATTATAGGTGCAAATTTTTTAAATGAGAGACGAGCGATAATAGATATGGGGAAAGGTAGCGTAACATTCGGGAATGTCACACTTCTCTTTGAGCAAAAGCTAAAATTAGAAGAGATACCAGTTATAAACAAACAATTAAGAATGATGCGAGATAAAGAGGATGAAGGATTAGAATGGTATGCACAAAAGGGGGAATCGCCTCAACACATGTTAGAAGTCCATAAAGAAATCGACGAAAAATTACAAGAAGTTCAAGGTATTTCGGAACACAGTAAAAGAAAATTAGAGGATATTTTACGAGATAAAGCAGAGGTATTATTACCTAAGACTGGCAGTATTAAACACTTTCAGTACAAGTTTGAAGTAAAAAAGAACAAACCATTTAGAGTGCCACCCTATACAATCCCATTAAGCTACAGGAATAAAGTATTCCAGGAGATATCCAAAATGTTAGATGACGATATTATTGAACCAGCTATCTCCACATATAACAGCCCGCTCCATATTGTACAAAAAAGAGATGGGAGCATCAGGTTAGTGCTTGATTCCAGACAGATCAACACAATCATAATCACTGAGACAGATCGCCCAGAAAAATTAGAGGAATTGATACAAAACTTCCACGGTGCTAAGATATTTTTATGAATTGATTTACGGAGTAGTTTCTGGCAGATAGAATTGGCCCCAGAATGTAGAAAATTTACAGCATTTATCGTATTCGGCAGATGTTACCAGTTTAAACGATTGCCATTTGGTTTAAACATATCATCAGCAGCATTTATTAGGGGATTTAATACTATACTCAGTTCTGAAATTTTACAAAAAATTACTTGTTATGTTGATGATGTGATTATAGCAGAACCCTCTTGGGAACATCACAACGACACATTAAATCAGTTTTTACAGATCATGAAAGAGCATGGGGTCACAGTAAATATAAGAAAATCCAAATTTGGAAGGCGAGAGGTCAAATTTCTAGGACACTATTTCCGAGAAAGGGGTAATGCCTGACCCAGAAAAACTAACGGCAATCAAAGAATTCTGTACTCCATATAATAAGAAAACTCTCAGAGGATTTATAGGTCTCACCGGATTCTATAAAAAAATTATTTGGATCGACTCTCTCGCAACACTACGCCTATGTGCACTGACTGGAAAAAACACGCCATGGGTATGGGATCAACAGGCCAATGAAGAATTTTTAAAAGTGAAAAACGCACTAAAAACAGCACCGATTTTAGCACATCCTGATCTAACACAAAATTTTTGTATGGCCACTGATAGCGCGAAAACAGGGTTAGGAGCTGTGTTATTCCAAGAATACGAACAGGCAGGGCTAAGATCATATAGAACAATTGCCTTTGCCAGTCGGGTACTCACAAAAAGCAAGAAAAACTATTCAGTCATGGAGCTGGAAGCATTGGCCATTGTATGGGGCTTCCAACGTTTTCGATATTTCCTATTTGGAAGAAAAACAAAAGTATATACTGACCGCAAAGCATTAGAATTTCTGTTATCCGCCAAACTAACTCATGGGAGGTTAGCCAGATGGATGTTAATACTACAAGAATTTGACTTCACTATTACACACATACCAGGACCAGCGAATGTATTAGCAGATGCGTTATCACGATGTCCACAGGGTGCATCCAAAAACATAGGTTTGGAAGCAGCAGAAGATCAGTTTACAATGTACTGTATGAAACAAGCACCTTTCGAAAACTACATTACAACAGCATTGAAATCATAGGCAAAGAACAGGACAAGGATCCTGAAATACTAGGAATCAAACATAAGTGGAGAAGTAAGGATTTTCCAGAAATTCGACAGCACTATCTCGTAAAAAACAATGTTTTATTTTTTAGACGAAATGTTGCAACGAATGAATGGCTAATTTATATCCCAGATGAACTTATTAATAAGTACATATGGTATACACATTTAAGTAGTGGCCATTGTGGACCAAAGAAATGCTTTTTAAAAATAAAACAAACAAGCCATTTTCCTAATACGGAAAGACGAATTAGAACAGTATTAGTCAAATGCAAAAAATGTATGAGGGCTAAAGACGTCACTTTCCAAACCAAACCACCTATGTTTCCAATAAGCCCTAAAAGATTAAAACAAATAGCTGCAACACATTTGATGAGGCCCCTACAATGCACAAAAAATGGATACATTTTCATATTTGTCGTTTTGGAACTTATTTCTAAATATGTTACCTTGACACCATTAAAACGAGGAACAGGACTTGCTATAAGTAAAGCATTTAGACAAGATTTTCTCAGACAAGTAGGTCGAGTGGAACGAATAATTTCTGATAATGGCCCACAATACAAATCAGTGCAACGGCAGAACACGTTAAAACAACACAAAATAAAACCCGTCTACATATCTAAGTACAAACCTAGCGTAAATCCAGCAGAACGATCTATGAAGGACATAGGCACTTTATGCCGATTATATGCAGGCAAAAGACACAACACTTGGGATATATACCTTAAAGATTTTCAAGAAGTAATAAATGAAATGCCACATAGCATTACACTACTACCTCCAGTTACTGTACTTAAAAATATTGAACCCCCAAACATAACCAGAGAAAATGTTAGATTTCCTATTGTACCACGTAGATAGCACAAACAAATCATAGCAACAGCACTCTCCAACATCAGAAAGGCAGCCATTACAAGAAAAGAAGGAGGAGATAGAACAGCAATTAAAAGAACATTCTCAGTAGGCCAGAAAGTATTTGTGAAAACACACCATCTCTCCAGCAAACAGAAACACAAAATACATAAGTTTTACGCTGCATAAAAAGGACCTGTCATAATTAGCCGAATTGCTCATGATAATGCTGTGGAACTAATGAACCCAAAAACAGGCAAAACGTTAGGACTTCACCATGTGAGCCATATAAAAATGTTTGGAGATTAATTTTATTATTAGTAAATAATCAGCACAATATTTCAAGATGATGTTGCAGATAAGATCGTCAGGTGAAAGAAGAATGAAGAGAGGGGAAGGTGGGAAAAAGAAAGTAGTTTCAATAATAACACCAATAGTACCATAGATTAAGGTGAAGGGATAAAGCGTAGATAGTCTAACAGTATGAAATACTAAAGTGCCATACACTACGACACAACACAAAAATAAAAAACGAATTTGAGGATTCTTGAGTAGACGTTAAGACTCCAAATATCTTAGAATTATAACATGGAAAGGGCGCTGAAATTTGTAAAGTTTTTTAAGAAGGCGTATAACAAGTAGGTACTACATATATGTTACATGATTATAAGTAAAACTTTTGTAAGAACCATTGTAAAAACTCCAGCAAGGAAGAGATGCAACGACCCACAAGTTGCAACGCGAGATGTATCAAGAGAGAAAAGGACGTAATTAGCAAGACACGATTCCTACATAGAAGGAGCGTTGAGAAAAGGGAAAGGACAGCGAAACTAACAGAAAGCCCTTGTAGCGAAAGTGGGCAATAAATTTGCCCGCTAGGTGGAACGTTGCTGGGATGGAACAGGGAGCCGCACAGTGACAGCCGTGCAGAGGGGCCACGGGACGCCATAAGAGACACGGGACACCAGAAGAGACCCGTGGAGGGACACCGGATTTTCACCGCTCATAAACCCCAGGGTGCCCCCCCACTCAGCAGAGTGAGCAAAAAAAGGGCCCGACGACAAGACCGCTTGGGCAAGACACTGCTGGCAAAAAATATGCGTAAAAGTCACACTACTGCTATTAAACAGCACGCTGATGCACGAAACTGAAGAAAACTTCCACAAAGTAAAAATGACACACGTAAACAATTTATCAAACTGTTACTAGGAGGAGAACTTCAAAGCGACTAGTTATCAATAAATTTTTCCATATCCTGCCCAGAGAAGAACCAAGAAGCAGGTAAGAAGCAGAGAAAAAGCAGGAAGAACAGAAGTTGAAGATTCGCAAGATTGAGACCAAGAAAGAAGATGGGTGAAGAATAGAACACATACCTTCCGAAATCCCTATCCTATTGTAAACTAGTCGTCTGCGAAGTATTACAACGAAAAACGACCGCATTCAGCGACACATAACGATGACTTTCACGCATACAAAGCCAGTAAACCACGAGATTCTGCACTCACAGCTCCATTCCATTATGGGACCTCCACAACAGCAACACACACTTGCAAAGCCAACCAGGAACGACGAACGAAGCTGTACATCAAATACTTGCCCACATCCATCTCGCTCAAGTGCATCACCTTCGTGCAAAAACATTCGCCAAACTCATGCTTGAACATTCATAGCACTGTGTGAATGTGTGAAATCAAATTATGTGATGTAGGAATTGTGCAAAAGAAACGTGTGAAAAACTAAACAAGTTAACCACAACAGACAGCTAATAAACTAAAAAATAAGTCATTGATTATGGACTTAAGTAAAAATAGACTGTCGATAAAAATAAGTCATTAGTTCTGAAATGGACAGTATATAAAGAAACAATATGCCACTTATTTTCTTCTCATAAAAATAAAAGAATAACTATATTTTACTTATTTTCTCCTTATAAAAACAAAGAATAAAAAATTATCTTGTTGGATGTTTCCCTTTTTTTTAAGCATTTGTACCATTTATCAGAATAATATCTCAATATTTGTGTATGTATATTTCATTGTCAAAGCAATACTTGGAAATAATTCTTATTTGTTAGGGTAACAATGTTGAAATGAGTGTCTAGAAACAAAAGCATTTTTCTTGTACATGATATTTAGAAAATGTGTTAGGAATAGATTTTACTTAATTACTACAATTATAAAAACAATATTTACAAGAAAATCAAAGTGAAAGACTCCTCACTTTCGATAACAAACTTCTTAAAAAACAAACATCACACTTAAATAAAGAAAGAAAAAATTAAAAATTAATAATAGAATAAAAATATTCTTCTCTTGTCACTTTTAACTTTAATGTGGAAGAATATAAAAATATAAATTAGTAATACAAACTAGCATAGAACAGAATATCGTGGCTGAACAGTACGCAACAAAATTTAGATAAATTAGAAAATTTTTGACTGACTTAGACAACGATTCAATCTTTGCCTAAATTCAGTGCAAAAATTAAGTTCGAAGGGTGGTGATATGTAAGGAGTCAGGCAAATCAAACACCTTCCATGAAAACCCTGACATAATAAGCAAATCTAGTAGTATGTCACATAGCTCCGAATAAATCGTGACATTAAATTAACCAAAGTAATACGAGTAACGAGTGAGCAAATGGAATACCACAGACTAACACTAGAATGCCTAAATGCATGTCGTACCTTCCCACCGTGAGGCAGACGCAGTTCTGAGAGGAGAAACGAGGACAGAAGCCGAGAGCAGAACCGTGTTAAGTTAGAACGCCTTACGATAATGGAAGGTCTGGACACCTACGGCGCCAGCTAACCAGTAGGGCCACACAACCCGCACGTTTTAGCATGAGACTTTTTTGCGTCTCAGTTACGTCAAGGACCACCCCCCAACCCATGTTAAAAGCTAGAGCCCTCCAGAAAAACAGTATAGATCTTACGATAACACAAAAAGAGCCACTACCACCCGCAAGTTTTAGCGTGAGACTTTTTCGTGTCTCAGGTACGTCAAGGACCACCCCCTAGCCCATGTTAAAAGATAGAGCCCTCCAGAAGAACAGTATAGATCTTACGATAACGCTGAAAGGACCACACCAGCTGCAGGTTTTAGCGTGAGACTTTTTAGAGTCTCTGTTACGTTGCAAACTTTAAAAACATTGCCCCACCACGAAAAGTATAACGTTTCTCATTGGATAGACAGAATTTTTGTAGGCGGAGCTTAAGGTTAACATTGAGATCCTGATTGGTCAGATGAAAACATAGCCAGATAGTTTTTTTAAACCAACTTCGGTAAATTGTAGTAAGGAGAAGAGTAGAGTTAGTTCCGAGATGGCAAGCTGAATGGCTGGTGCGCCGGCCGCTGTCGCCCTGACGCTGCCTAAACACCGAAAAGGTCATGAACGCACGCGATGCCGCATTTTTGAGCGCATAAGGCTTCACTCAGAACTGCAGAAGACTCATCTGCTACACCCCCTTTTTGCGTAATACTAGTGTCGATCGTTAATTAAAACTCATGGTGTTCACATTTGCCACTTGAAGTAAAGATCAGAAACGCGATGATTTTTCTATTTTATAGTTATTGAGAAGCCACATCAGCCACAGTAATTACGACAGGTTAGATAAGTAATTAAAGATAATTGAGGGAACTGTAGACCATTTTGATAGTTTCCTCTTTTGTGAATCTTAATTTAAACCTAGATTATAGATGTGATATAGCATAGGCCACCCTTCGATCGATTGTAGAACTTGGAAACCCATTTAGGGAATATTCGTTCACATTTTTGTTGAACGCAGTTGGTTTTTACCATCCTGTATTAAAACATTTCCTTTTATCAATAGTGCAATTTATAAACGATGTTTTGTGAGTAGAATAAAATTTCCAATGGTAAACTTAACTGCTTTTTCGACGTTATTTTACCAGCTAACTAAAAATAGGAAAGCCTTGAACCCTTTCCACTAAATTTAGTTAGCATTAAGATTCTTTTACAGCGAGTGCAGAGGAGCTGACGCTGAGATCATTTAGTATTTGGTTATATCATCGCTAGTCTCACTGAACTCTTCTGAACTCTACATGTCATGTGTGGTCTGGCGTCTCCTTACCAGCAACAGCTCCCAGGTTCAAACTAGTTATTTCTCTAAAAAACACGCTCAGAGCGTCGTTGCGCGAAAGTGGTAGGGAGACACGATATAGAACAAACAGACACCACCATGAATGTTTAGAGAGTGGTCCATTGATTGTGGGCGGGCCAAATATCTCACGAAATAAACGTCAAACGAAAAAAACTACAAAGAACGAAATTTGTCTAGCTTCAAGGGGGAAACCAGATGGCGCTATAGTTGGCCCACTAGATGGCGCTGCCTTAGGTCAAACGGATGTCACTGCGTTTTTTAAAAATAGGAACCCCCATTTTTTTTACATAATCCTGTAGTACGCAAGGAAATATGAATGTTTTAGTTGGACCAATTTTTTCGCTTTGTGATAGACGGCGTTGTAACAGTCACAAACGTATAAGTACTTGGTGTCACGTAACATTTCTCCAGTGCGGACGGTATTTGCTTCGTGATACTTTACCTGTGCTAAAATGGACCGTTTACCAATTGCAGGAAAGGTAGATATCATGTTGATGTATGTCTCTTGTATATCATGGACGACATCAACCAATTGTCCGGACCGTTCGCCGGATAGTTACTCTATTTAAGTAAACAGGAAGTGTTTAGCCACATGTGAAACGTCAACCAAGACCTGCAACAAATGATGATGCCCAAGCAGGTGTTTTAGCTGCTGTCGCGGGTAATCCGCACATCAGTAGCAGACAAATTGTGCGAGAATCGGGAATCTGAAAAACGTCGGTGTTGAGAATGCTACATCAACATCGATTGCACCAGTACCATATTTCTACGCACCAGGAACTGCATGGCGACGCCTTTGAACGTCGTGTACAGTTCTGCCACTGGGCATAAGAGAAATTACGGAACGATGACAGATTTTTGCACTCATTCTATTTAGCGACGAAGCGTCATACACCAACAGCGGTAATGTAAACCGGCATAATATGCACTATTAGGCAACGGAAAACCCACGATGGCTGCGACAAGTGGAACATCAGCGACCTTGGCGGGTTAATGTATGGTGCTGCATTATGGGAGGAAGGATAATTGGCCCCCATTTTATATATGGCAATCTAAATGGTGGAATGTATGCTGATTTCCCAACGTAATGTTCTGCCGATGTTACTACAAGATGTTTCACTGCGTGACAGAATGGCGATGTACTTCCAACATGATGGATGTCCGACACATAAATCGCGTGCACTGAATACCATATATCATGACAGGTGGATTGGTCGTCGAAGCACCATATCATGGCCCGTATGTTCACCGGATCTGATGTCCGCGGATTTCTTTCTGTGGGGAAAGCTGAAGGATATTTGCGACCGTGTTCCACCGACAATGCCTGACAACATGCGTCAGCGCATGTGCAAACTTTACGGAAGGCTAACTACTCGCTGATGAGAGGAATGTCGTTACACGTATTGCCAAATGCACTGAGGTTAACGGACATAATTTTGAACATTTATTGCATTAATGTAGCATTTACAGGTAATCAGAAATGATACGCTCACAAAGGTACATGTATCACATTGGAACAACCGAAATAAAATGTTCAAACGTACCTACGTTTTGTTTTTTAATTTAAAAAACCTACCTGTTACCAACTGTTCGTCTAATATGGTGAACCATATGTTTGTGACTATTACATCGCCATCTTTCAAAAAGTGAAAAAAGTGGTCCAACTAAAACATTCATATTTCTTTACGTACTACAGGAATACGTAATTAAAAATGCGGTTCCTATTTTAAAAAATGCAGTTAATATCCTTTTGATCTATGGCAGCGCCATCTAGTGGGCCAACCATAGCGCTATCTAGTTTTCCCCTTGAAGCTAGACAAGTTTCGTTCTTCGTAGTTTTTTCGTTTGACGCGTATTTAGTGAAATATTTGGCTCGGTCACGATCAATGGACCACCCTCAATATTGTTTTGCCCTGAATGGTTTATAGCCTCTAATTATTCATAGCAGCTTACACCTCACCATAATGTTGCACAGCAATCGTGTTCCCAGGTGCACAAATAAATATTCGAACCCATTGCTCGACACGGACGGTAAAAGAACCAAGTCTGGCTCGGACCGTGTGTTACGTTCGTAATCTAGAGGACGCAAAGAGTGTCACTACTGCAAAAGCAAGGGGACTCTCATAACTCATTGCAGCAGAGCGAGCAGAGCTATAGGAAGGAGTGCAGGCGGTGCAATACGACGGCACCTAGAACGTCGTTCTGCAAACTCTGAAATATGGAGTAATAACATGCAACATCTGAGTGCCACCGCTCCGAGGCGCTCAGGCGCTGATGATAAATGCAGAGGAACGGAAAACTGTCCGTACTTGACATGCTATAGCACGGACAACATAGCTGCTACCTCTAGTAATATGAGAGCCTCTGACACTTGCTACGTCACTGCATCACCTGAAAATCCTCGAGGCCCACTGACCGTCTCATCCGACAGGTGATTATTACGATGCATCTGAGTCTCTCCGTATACGCGGTAACATTACATTTTAAAACATTGTTTAACTTCTTCTATAAATTCGATTCATTTTCGTAATATTTCGTTTTGCCTCACTGATGTTAAAGTGATCTTTTGGTGTAATGTTACCTCCCTGATTAGCTACATTCATCATCTTCATTTCAATGCCACCCACTGGAATATCTTCTTGGTCTCTTCTAATAAATCAAGTCACCTTTCTTCACCCTCGGAAATCATAAATGTTTTCCCACAGCACCACTTTCGTTCACTTCTGCAAATATATTCAATCTTCTTGTACAATTTTTTTTTCGAAATCTATTTTAGCCTTATATCTGAATACAGACTTTGCTGCTTTATATTGGTGATTAAATGTTCTTGGCCTTGCATCCCTGTGGCTGCGTCGAAATTCCGAAACTTTTCGAAGAGTGTCGTTCCCATCACCTGGCGAAGTTCAGCCTGTATTTCAGGTAGTCATTCAACACCGCCGGCCAGTGTGGCCTAGCAGTTCTAAGCGCTTCAGTCGGGAACCGCACGACCGCTACGGTCGCAGGATCCAATCCGGCCTCAGGCACGAATGTGTGTGATGTGCTTAGGTTAGTTAGGTTTGAGTAGTTCCAAGTTCTAGGGGACTGATGACGTTTTTTCACTCAACATCCTAAACCAATACTGCATTTAGACCGAAATAATGAATTGTTAACATTTCTTATAATGGATTTTATATTGTAATAGTTCATTTTCCAGTAATGGCCTACGGCATTTGTCAACGACGCTTTCTTTTCTGACTCTGTTACCTAGAAACTCTAGTATCTGTGTAATCCCACAGAAAAGACTGACAGGTCTGTCGAAACCGCACCAGTTTCATTGCCAATGCCTACTATGGCATCCGATTCGTAGCAGAAGTCTCTGCTGTTACTATTGCCACTGATATCTCGTCAGTATCTCTAAATATCTTTATTTTTGCACTTCATAGTATCTCCTTCAGGCGAGCCACCTGCAACTTCAGTTTCAGACCAATCGAAACTTGGTTTAGTTTAAACTGGGTGCCGTGTGTCTGCCCGCAAATCTTCATTTCTTGTTGCAGTGACTGATGAGGTGCATATTGGGTGTTTTCCTTTGCCTGTCTGATTCCGCTTAAATACTTTCCAGTATCTTCCAGAAAAGTCTTAGTTCATTTTTCTGGGGGATCCTGCCTCTCTGAGTCTTCTGTATGTTGCCTGGGCGCACTGTTAAAGCCTGTAATTTCATGTACGTGATCCTAATTTAGATACCTATTATAGCTACTGTTTCGCTCCTGCTGCCGTCTTTCTTGGTCCATTACCCGAATTTTGTCCATAGAGGAAATATCTAACCCGTTACTCGATGACGGTATTTTTACAGCAATAAATGGTTTGCTTTTCCCAGAATTCATTCACTTTCTCTTCTTGTTCGAAACTCTGATGCTATAACACACTAAGCATCTTCAGGAACGAGTCTTTTTCATTGTTTCGGATGTTTTACTACTTGTGGTGACAGCACTGTGTTTTTATTAGTCTAACTGTTCAGCTCTAGCCTGGCAAGACTGAATGTACTCTATTATTTGGGTCTTCGTTTCCGGGTCGTCATGTGTTCTCTTTAACTGTTCGACTTTTGACAGCAACTCATTGAGTAAATGTCATGTATTGCGGTTTGCGTTTCTAAATTTGTTAATTTTCCGCGTTAATGTGTTGATTTTTCCGAACTTTTGTTCGATCGAATTAACATTTCAAGCATTCCTCTTGTTGTATTCATGTTACCTCTTGACATTTAAAAAAATCTACATTAACGCTTCGATTCAAGATCTGAAGTTACTACTTGTGATATTGATATCACTGTTGTGTCGTTAATACAATTGTACCTGAATGCTGGACTATACTGTATAGCCCTACCGACCCCCAGACCGGAGTGGACAGTTACTTCCCACTGCAGTCTCGTTTTCAGTGCTTCCTGCTGCCCTGGCTGGCGAACTGATCTCATCTCTGAATTTTTTAATTCGTGTATATTTTTTAATCCTTCGTAGTTTTAATCCACCCGCAATTTAACAGACCTGACTGTCTTATCGGTATTTTAGAGTGACTGAGGGACGTGCAAAGTGGATGTGGAATTACCCTGGCCGCAGGGTGGAGGTGGGTTTCAAATTGATTTGGACCATGGTGTTTCTCCTCACTCTACGGTACATTACTTTTTTCTTATTATAAATTCTAGTTTCTGTCACAGATGTGTACAATTTTTTGGTGTTTACTAGTTTCGAACGTTAAAACTCATTCTCGACTATTCACTGCTTTCTACGTGTTTGTTAGAGCTTAATTCCAGTGTCATACTTGCTTGTCATCTACCTGATACAGATTAACCTAACCAAATTAATGTGTTGTGATCAACTTACAGAAGCGGTACATCGAATAGATTATGTTTTGTTATAGCTCGCATTATCCTTTCCTTCTTGGAAATGGATTTTTCAATCGTAGATGAACTATAAAGCGTTGATTTGGCTCCCCATCTTTTTCCTTTAGGGAGAATTTTACTGGTTTGCCCTTTCGCCGCAGGATATCCTGCAAACCAAGGATGAGGTTCGACAAGCAGTTTCCATACTACTGGATTTCCGGAAAAAGTTTGACGCAGTTCCCCACTAAAAACTGTTAACGAAGGTTAGAGCACATGGAGTAGCTTCCCAGGTATTTGAGCGGCTCGAAGACTTCTTGAAAAATATAACCCTGTACGGTACGTCATCCTCGTTAGGGAATGCTTGTCAGAGACAGCGGTATCGTCAGGAATGACCTAGGTAAGTGTGATAGGAGGACTTTTATTCTCTACGTACATAAATCTGACAGATAGGCTGAGCAGCAATCTGCGGCTGTTTGCTGATAATGCTGTGATGAACGGGAAGATGTTGTTGCTGAGTCACTTTACGAGGACACACGATGTCTTGGACAAAATTTCTTGTTGGTAAGACAAATGACAACTTGCTCTAAAAGGAGAAAAATATAAGATAATGTAGATGAGTAGGAAAAACAGTTATATATGTTCGAATATAGTATTAGTAGTGTGGTGCAAGGCACAGACGCGTCGATTAAATATGTAGAAGTAACACTGCAAAGCGATATGAAATGAGCGACCAAGTAAAGGCGGTAGTTGGGAAGGTGAACGGTCGTCTTCGGCTTATTGGCAGAATTTTAGAAACGTGTGGCTCGACTGCAGAGGTGACAGCGCACAGAACGCAAGTGCAATCTATTCTTAAGTACTTCTCGAGTGTTGGATATCACCACTAGATCCTATTAAAGGGAGATACTGAAGCAGTTCAAATGCGGGCTGCTGGACTTGTTACCAGTGGTCTCGATCCACACGAGAAAATTACTGAGATGCTTCCTGGACTGTAATAGGCATCCTTGGAAGGAAGACGACATTGTTTCCTCGAAACAATATTGGGAAAATTTAGAGAATGGTCATTTTGAGTTGTTAACGTAACGATTCGACTGCAGCGGACACCACAAAGACGAAAAAAGAGAAATGAGGAGGAATATACACTGTCGTTTTTGCCTCGCTCTATTTGCAAGTGGAATTGGAAAGAAAATGACTAGTGTTGGCACAAGGTACCCTTCGCCATTCACCACATTGTGGTTTGCGGAGTATCTATATAGATGTAAATGTATGTCGGAGACGGAGTAATTCAGTCCCTTATTGTGAATAATCCAATAGAATCTAAATTAACAGCTGGCCTTAAAAGGGACACATCCCGGAGGAGGTATCTCAAATACAGCAATGATAGAGGATGGAGTAATGAGTATACGTTAACACAATGCCTCGCATTAACAGATTCTGGAGAAAGAGTTGCTTTAAATATCAACAAAATCTCTAATGGAAGACTTTCGGAAACTAGGACTGATTCAGGTTAAAATACTGAGGAATATGTGTGCACCAGTGCGCCAGCTTTCACTAGACTTCATCAGAGTAATGAGGAATTCAGCATTTACAGAAGAGAATGCTTGAAGTTCCTGCCTCGCCAAAAGCATTCTCAGCACTGCTAGGGGAAATTTTCAGATCCTTAATCTTGAAAACTGTGGGTGGAATTTGCATTGATGGAAAACTTTTCATCCACTTCCTTTTTACTGTAACTAACAGCAGACAGATTTGATTTTTAATGCAAAAATATCCTGATGAACCCGATGGACACGGAATAGACCGGAGTAGAAGACATAATTATGGCCGCAGTGAAACTAAATTAGAGGCGGGCTGAAGATGTTACTAGGTGGATGGGTAGTAAACGGACGAAGGAAATTCTTTTCTTGGTTCCAGGTGTCATACTTGCTTGTCATCTACCTGATACAGATTAACCTAACCAAATTAATGTGTTGTGATCAACTTACAGAAGCGGTACATCGAATAGATTATGTTTTGTTATAGCTCGCATTATCCTTTCCTTCTTGGAAATGGATTTTTCAATCGTAGATGAACTATAAAGCGTTGATTTGGCTCCCCATCTTTTTCCTTTTTCCTTTAGGAATTGATGGAAAACTTTTCATCCACTTCCTTTTTACTGTAACTAACAGCAGACAGATTTGATTTTTAATGCAAAAATATCCTGATGAACCCGATGGACACGGGATAGACCGGAGTAGAAGACATAATTATGGCCGCAGTGAAACTAAATTAGAGGCGGGCTGAAGATGTTACTAGGTGGATGGGTAGTAAACGGACGAAGGAAATTCTTTTCTTGGTTCCAGGTGGTAAGACAAGACCAAGATCACGAACTATTAGAGACCATGCAGTAGCAACATGAGTGTGTACAGCTGCAGAATCTAATCACTAAAGCATCGAATACTTTAGAGAAGGTTCATATACAATAATTGATGTTAAAAGACTAATAATAATGGTGATCGAAGACACAATGAGACAAATAAAATGACACACCACGAAGGAATTATCCGAATGGGACGGAAATCGGTTAACAGAATGAGAATTAGACTGACGCACCCAATATTTGAGATTAAATTTTACACAACCGGGTTTCAGTGATTTCATTACCACCATTGGTAACTTGGACAGTCAATAACAATAACTAAACGAGCACACTATTGTACAAGCTAAGGAAAAAGAAAGAAAAGACGTACACCACAAAGGAATTATACGAATGAAACCAAATCGGTAGATGTGATTTAAGTCCATAGACAAACTCATGATTACCATTTCAGAGTCTGGATGATTTATTCAAGGAAAATAGCTTTACAAAATTAGGCAAGTCATAAACACAACGGCTCACCGCTAGCCCTCATGCAAAAGGTTATTGGGCATGACATTGATTGACAGAGTTGTGGGGTATCCTCCTGAAGAATATCGTGGAAAATTCTCTCCAACTGGCGTGTTAGATCGTCAAACTCTCTACTGGTTCTAGTGTTGTGGTTGACAAGAGAGCCAATACCGTTTTACTAAAGGAGGCCTGAAGGCACGCGTTTTAGCTCACGCAGGCTGGCATGAGGTCTGGAACAGGACAAGGAAATTAGAATTTACAAAAATGGGCGTAGCAGGTGGAATACTTAACTTTAACCCATTAATGATGAACGTCGGTCTTGACGGTACATGATTCACAATATCAATAGTAACTGATAATGGCGCCTTGCTAGGTCCTAGCAAATGACGTAGCTGAAGGCTATGCTAAACTATCGTTTCGGCAAATGAGAATGTAAGTAGGCAGTGAACCATCGCTAGCAAAGTCGGCTGTACAACTGGGGGAGTGCTAGGACATTTCTCTAGACCTGCCGTGTGGCGGCGCTCGGTCTGCACTCACTGATAGTGGCGACACGCGGGTCCGACGTATACTAACAGACCGCGGCCGATTTAAAGGCTACCACCTAGCAAGAGTGGTGTCGGGCGGTGACACCACATTTCTCCCCCGCAAAACGGCGTACGGTTGTCGCATAAGGCATCCGACCAGCGTGGGGAGGACCCCATGTTGACGTTATGCGACGAGGTGGGGAGCCTAACAACAGGCGAGGTTGTGCCACCCGCACCCTGCCATTCGGAACGCGGAGAGCTAGGGAACGCCTGAAAACCTAGTCGAGGGTGCACGCCAACATGCGGTGTATGCGCCCGCAGAAAGACAGGAGGGGCCGAAGGGTTGACCTCCATCGGGCCAGGGCACCCGACGGGCAAAGACGACATATGGTCCGGAGCGGGCAAGAGTTCCATGTCGGAGGACAACTGCTCACGGGAAGCGATCGGCGGCGCGCGACCCAGGGAGGCGCAAGACGGCTGCAGCGACGCGTCCGCTGCGGGTGTCGCCGGCGGGAGAACAGGCGGCGGCGGAGGCGGCGGCGGCGGCGGTGGCTGCGGCGGCGGTGGCGCGTCGCCATGGGGCAAAATGGATGGCAGCGTCGGTAACACCTGGGGCTGAGTCGAGCCAGTAGATGGGTCCCCAGGGCGCTGACCGGACGGCACCCTCGATGAAAGCGGCAGATCCCGTGCGGCGAGAGAGGCTCAGCTTATTGAGATGCCGGCGCACCGCACCAGAGGCCCCCAAAACCAGATACATGGAGCGTCCGAGGCAGAGGAGAATGCGCCCTTCAAGCCAACGCCGTGAACTTCGATAGTGGCGGTAGTAGACAACGTCGACTGGGGCAAAAGCAGTTGCCTGCCGCTGCACAGGAACCTGATGCGGCGGATGTAGCAAAGACATCAAGGTTCGATGAGGACGACCGTGGAGCAACTCAGCCGGCGAGCGACCATCTCGGGGCTGAGAGCGATACGAGGACAAAAAGAGCAATAACGCGTTCTCCCGAGAATGCGACTCTTTTAACTTCAACATCTGTGACTTGAAAGTCCTGACCAACCGTTCAGCGGCGCCGTTTAACTGTGGCGGAAACGGCGCGGACGTCAGATGTTGAATGCCATTGGCCTTGCAGAATGACTGAAATTCTGCGGACATGAATTGTGGGCCATTGTCGCATTGTCGGAAACAATAGTCTGTGGAAGACCTTCAATGCAAAAGATAGCAGATAACGCTTGGATGGTGGCAGATGACGTCGTGGAAGACATCCGGACAGCAAAAGGAAAATTACTGAATGAATCTACCACAACCAACCACCGAGCATTCCAGAGTGGAGGAGCAAAATCGATCCGTAAGCGTTGCCAAAGGGGAGTGGCTTTTGGCCATGCAAAGAATTTCCGCGGTGGTGCTGATTGTTGTTCGGTACACACCATACAAGAATAGCACATATTCGTCATTGCGGCATCGATTCCGAACCAAGTACAGTGCAGACGAGCAAGTTGTTTCGTTCTCACTATACCCCAATGTCCTTCTTGGAGAAGCTGTAAGACAGAGAACTGTAACGAACGTGGGACCACAACCCTGGACTGATCATTATCAGAACGCAACAGCAAAACACCAAGTCGAAGAAAAAGTCTCTCCTTGTGAGCAAAAATTAGGCGAACCAACGGATCCCCGATCTGTGACTTTGACAAGGGCCATTTCGTAGCAACGAAACGCAGAACGGTAGCAAGGACAGGGTCGGCAGCTGTGGCTGTAGCTACACGACGAAAATCAATCGGAAACGATTCGACCACGTCATCGGTTTCCGCATCTATGAACATGCAAACAAGTTCGGAGGAATCGAATGCCCTATCCTCAGCAACAGGCAAGCGGGACAACGCATCGGCGTTTCCGTGCTTAGCAGTGGACGGATACAAGATATCGTAGCAGTACTGCGAGAGGTAAATAGACCAGCGAATGAATTTCTGCGCTGTACGTGGAGGTACAGGCTCGTTCGGATGAAAAAGCAATGTCAAAGGTCTGTGATCTGTGATTATGGTAAAGTGACGACCATAAAAGAAATCATGAAACTTTGTAACACCAAATACGAGAGCCAATACTTCTTTCTCGATCTGTGAATAATTTCTTTGCGCAGACGAGAGCAATTTGGACGCAAAGGCAATAGGGCGATCGTGCGATCCATCTTTGTGCGCAAGCACAGCACCGATCCCGAAATCCGATGCATCCACCATCAACAAGAGGGGCTTCTGGGCATCGAATGGCGTAAGGCAAGTATTGGAAAGCAACGCCGATCTCAACGGGCGAAAGGCGCGTTCGCATTATGTCGTCCAGACGAACGGAACAACTTTAGGGCGTAAGCGATGAAGCGGAGCTGAAATGGAAGAGGCATGTGGCACATATCTGTTATAGTAATTTATTTATCCCAGCACACTCTGTAGGAGCTTGAAAGTCTGCGGCGAAGGCACAGTCTTGTATGGCATGAAGGTGCGTGGGACTGGGATGTATGCCTTGGGCATTAAGTACATGTCCCAGGTATGTCAAATCACGAGCAAAAAACACACATTTGGCCTTCCGCAAGCGAAGAGCATTTTGCCGCAAGACCTGAAATAATTTTATGAGATTGGCCAAATGTTCTTTTTCTGTCTTTCCGGAGATCACAATATCGTCCAGATAATTGGCTGCAGTAGGGACCGACGCACAAACAGTTTGTAGATATTGCTGAAACAATGCAGGAGCGGATGTACACCCGAATGGCAGTCGTTTGAATTGATACAACCCAAGATGCGTGTTAACCACCAAAACGCGCTGGGATTCTTCGTCCACCGGTATTTGCAAGTACGCATCTGCGAGGTCTAACTTAGAAAAATATTTACCTGGGCCAGTTTGTCAAAAAGATCTTCCAGGCGGGGTAAAGGAAAAGTTGCAATCACTAGTTGTCAGTTCACTGTTGCTTTGAAGTCCACATAAAGTCTCAATTTTCCCGAAGGTTTTTGCAATATTACTAAGGGTGATGCCCAGAGAGAAGCCTGCACACGTTCAATTACACCTTGTGATTCCAAATCATGTAATGGGTTTGCGACCTGAACACGCAATGCTTGGGGAACATTGCGCGCTCTGAAAAATTTCGGTTGCGCGTCTACTTTCAGTTCCAAATGTGCTTTATAGTTCTTAGCACAACCGAGGTCCGGTGCCAAAATGTCTGCAAATTCTTCACATAGACGAGAAACACTGTCTGATGGCACAGTCTGGTTCACTGATAGGATCTGATTTACTATAGAAAAGTTAAACAACTGAAATAAATCGAAACCAAACAAGTTCACTGCAGAAGAAGAACGAAGGACGTAAAATGACACAAGTTTTGTTTGTCCTTTGTATGTTGCAAGAAGGCTGCACTGTCGTAACACAGGGATCTCTTGACCTGAATAGCTAGTTAACATTTGCGGCACGCAACGGAGGTGTGCCCAGTAGTTTGTAAGTGTCTTGATTGATCACTGAAACTGCAGCCCCCGTATCAAGATGGAATGGTATCACTTTGCCGTTATGTCCAAGTTCACTAAGTGTTTATTGTCCTGCTGACGACAAGAGCGATTGTGTCGTGCACCGTGAACTGACACTGGTACAAAATCACTTGAGACTTGAATGGATTTCCGGCGATGTCGACGCACATTATTTGTGGGACGAACACAGTCACTGTTTGAGTGGCACTGAGCGGAGTGGAATGAACTACATGAATTTCCATGGGCGAAGTTTCACGAGTATGAGTATCCTTGGTTCGAATCCGGCGCGAAGCAAGGGGGCCTGGAATGGTTGTGAGTTTCCGATCTGAGCTTTTTCTGGCAAATACTCTGAAACATGTTCTTTTTTACTACAGAAAATGCAAATAACTTGGCGTGACGGGCAATTCTCGCGCGAATGTTTAGTAGCACACCGCGGGCATGATTTGATCACTGCATTTGGTTGCCGGCGCGGCACACGCGGCTGAGAGCCTGGCGGTACCGGCGCGGCCCGGCGCGAGGGCTGTTTACTGCTTCGTGCAGCTCGCCCGGCGGGCCGGTTAACCTGACACACGGCTAGCGAAGTTTCAAATGATTCCTGAGCAAAGTCAAGTGTGTCCTGCCGATCCAATATGTCCATTACTTGTTGAAGAGAGGGATTTACTAGTTTCAAAATCTGTTCCCTTATACGAACATTAGAAACGTTCTGTGCAATTGCATCACGTACCATAGTATCTGAATAAGGGAGTCCACATTGACACTCAAAAGCACAATCCCTAGTGAGGCCTTGCAAGGTTGCAACCCACTCCCGATTAGTCTGACCTGTCGTACGTTTTGTACGAAAGAAGGTATTCCGTTTCGTAACTACATTGAGTGATTCGTTGAAATATGCATCTAATGCAGAAAAAAATTTCTTCGTAGGACAGAGTTGCTACGTCGCGTCAGGGAAATAATTTGACTATCACAAGGTACGTGTTCACCCCGACTGGTGATAACAGAAAAGGCTGCCGCTCGTTACCTTGAATTCTGTAGGCGGCGAGATGGAATCCAAATTGGCGTGACCACTCCGTTCAGCTTTCCAGTGCAGCATCAAAAGGTCGAAAAGTTGGTGCAACTGCGTGTTGTGGCTGCGTTAGCGCTGGAGCGGCTGCTGCCACATCGTTTTGCATCGCACGTTGACCCTGGACGAGCTGTCCAAGCGCATCTAGTAAGGCCTTCGTCTTGACCGTACATGATTCACAATATCAATAGTAACTGATAATGGCGCCTTGCTTGGTCGTAGCAAATGACGTAGCTGAAGGCTATGCTAAACTATCGTCTCGGTAAATGAGAATATAAGTAGGCAGTGAACCATCGCTAGCAAAGTCGGCTGTACAATTGGGGCTAGTGCTAGGACGTCTCTCTAGACCTGCCGTGTAGCGGCGCGCGGTCTGCAATCACTGATAGTGGCGACACGCGGGTCCAGCGTTCACTAACGGACCGCCGCCGATTTAAAGGCTACCACCTAGCAAGTGTGGTGTCTGACAGTGACACCACACTACGGTCTGCCCATAATGTTCCAAACGTTCTCCTTTGGAGAGAAATCCGGAGATCTTTCTGGCCAAGATAGGGTTTGTCAAGCACGAAGGCAAACAATAGACACTCCCCCTGTGTATACGCGGGCATTGTCTTGCTGAAATGTTAATCCAGCGTAGCTTGCCATGAAGGGCAACAAAACGGGGCACAGAATATTGTCGACGTATCGCTGTTCTGGGAGGGTAACGCGGATGACAACAAAAGAGGTCCTGCTATGATATCAAAAGGCACCCCAAACCATCGCTCATGGTTATCAGGCCGTATGGCAGCCGAAGGTCGGGTAGGTATCCAACGCTGTCCGGGACATCTCCAAGCGCGTCTTCGGCCTGGAATCTCATTGAATGGAGTACAAAATGGCTCTAAGCACTATGTGACTTAACATCTGAGGTTATCAGTCTCCTAGACTTAGAACCACTTAAATCTAACTAACCTAAGGACTACATACACATCCATGCCCGAGGCAGGATTCGAACCTGCGACCGTAGCAGCAGCGTGGTTACAGACTGAAGTGCCTAGAACCACTCGGTCACAACGGCCCGCGACTGGAGTAGAATAGTCTGTAGTGATGATTCGCGATTCGAATTGAGGCCAGATGAGCAGCAAATCCGTGGCTGGAGACGCCTTCGTTGGCACTCATGTACCAATCTGACTGTCGCCCGCCGAACTAGTAGACAGCTGGGAGTGATGGTCCATGGTGACTTTTATTTATTTAGCAAGACCCCTTTGGTTGACATCCGCAGCAGCAATGCAGCACAGCAATACGTCGACGATATTCTACACCTCGTTTGTTGCCCTGCGTGGGAAGTCTTCCTAGGATTACATTTCAGCAAGATAATGCTCTGTTACACACAATGAGAGCTTCTGTTGTTTGTTTTCGTGCTGGCTAAGGCATACTGTGAGGTAACGGGCGAGTTGTGGCGCCCTGAAAATATTGTAAGTTCGGAGGAAGCAGTGGCCGTGAGGACGCTCTGCCATCCGGGACCCGGCAGCAAACACGTGATGCCGCACAACGGCCGAACCACGTGGTCCATGGAGCATGTGGCTGGGAATTCCTTCCGGCTGTGGCCGGAAGAGCCAAGGGTGGCGGAATTTGTGAAACCTTAATGGCAGACATTCCACAGTTTGTATAGAAATTAATAGTAGCCAGATGAATCATGATACATCAAAAAGAGACATGTACATTACCAGTATCTGCACGACGATTCTGATGGTGTAATCAGATTTGCAAGATATTTATTGGTTTAAAGTTTAGTATTTGACTATAAATTATACAAGTAGCACCCAGCGACGAAGTTCCAAAACCTAAACGGTTCATCCGATTTTTTCGTTCTACGGGTCTTTAGAAAGCTGTTAGAGTAAACCTAAATTAGTATGACTTACAGGCATGTAACGTTAATAGTACATGAGTTATTGGAGGCCTCGCGTCAAGCCATAAGTACTCTTCTGTTACACGCAAAAACGGTAACAGCATGCTTATAAATATATTTATTCATCTATGTCTTTGTTTATATCCAATATATACTATTGATGAAGGAATTGGTTAAATATTTACTTTGTGTTAGAATGCTCAGAGATATTAGGCTCCTGGCCTACCTATTCATTCTTTTCTTTTGATATATGTTTATTTAATTGTTTATGTATTTAATAATGTGTGTTAGAGCTTGTTTATGGTCCAGCCATAGGAATATTTATTTAACTTCATGTATTTAAATGTAAATCCAGTATTTCGTATGGGCTTAAAAATGTGTGTGGGTGCGCTGGTTTGAAGACATGGCGCGAGCGCTCTAGCCAATCACAGCGCTCGTGAATGGGGAGACTGGATGGGTGCCTCGTTTACGGAGAGTACACGAGGTAGTTCTGAGCAGGGCGGCAGTTCTGGACGGTACGGCACAGGAGATGGGAGTGAGTGCTGGATGCGGACACTACAGAGCGACGGACGCACAGTCGGGGGAAAGACTTGATAGTAGAGAAGTTTGCACGTGGTCGCGGAGAATGGAGATATTTCGGAGTGCCGATCTGTGCTCTTGTGCGATTTCCGTGACTTCTACAGTGAAGACGTAGTGTGTGTTTAGAAGTGAATATCTCGCGAGCTATGTTGTTGTTCATAACTAATTACGTGTGGTAGGAATCTACTGTTTCCCTGATATTCAACTTATATTTTGTTGAATTGCTGGTCCATCGACACCAATAAGTGTTTTGCAGAAATATACCGCATTCTCGAAAGGACTTCTACTATCGCACTCATCATTTAAAGTCGTTATGAGAGTACCTTCAGATTTTATTTAATTGCAATATTTCCCTTAAAAATTTATATGTTACTTTCATAATTCGCAATTGGCGATTGATCGAAACCTTCTACCATTCGATTCATGTGTGTATTCTTATCGTACCCTGTAGACTCAGCAGTATTTGGCCTGTAATGCGGGAACAACGAATCCCAGCCCCTAGACAACGAAACCAGTCAAAACATTGAATATTGCAACGCTGAGTCAGAGGGTACGTAGTTGAGGGCCACCACACCATCACATTTTTATTTAGAAAGCCCGCACATACATTGGTCGGCAAGGTCGCCTGATCTCTCCCAAATAGAGAACGTCGAAAGCATAATGGGCAGCGCCTTGGAACCACATCGAGAATTTGACAATGTAACGCGCAAATTGAACAGATTTTGGGACGAAACCCCTCGGGAGTACAACCAACGACTATATCGATTAATGCCAAAACGAGTAAATGCTAGCATAAGGGCCAGTGGTGGACCAAGGCATCGTAGACTTGCTCGATTTGTGAGTCTCTTCACTTGAAAAAAATCTAAACTTTCTGAAATAGTAATCGTTTGTTGTCTGTAGATGTACACTCCTGGAAATTGAAATAAGAACACCGTGAATTCATTGTCCCAGGAAGGGGAAACTTTATTGACACATTCCTGGGTTCAGATACATCACATGATCACACTGACAGAACCACAGACACATAGACACAGGCAACAGAGCACGCACAATGTCGGCACTAGTACAGTGTATATCCACCTTTCGCAGCAATGCAGGCTGCTATTCTCCCATGGAGACGATCGTAGAGATGCTGGATGTAGTCCTGTGGAATGGCTTGCCATGCCATTTCCCCCTGGCGCCTCAGTTGGTCCAGCGTTCGTGCTGGACGTGCAGACCGCGTGAGACGACGCTTCATCCAGTCCCAAACATGCTCAATAGGGGACAGATCCGGAGATCTTGCTGGCCAGGATAATTGACTTACACCTTCTAGAGCACGTTGGGTGGCACGGGATACATGCGGACGTGCATTGTCCTGTTGGAACAGCAAGTTCCCTTGCCGGTCTAGGAATGGTAGAACGATGGGTTCGATGACGGTTTGGATGTACCGTGCACTATTCAGTGTCCCCTCGACGATCACCAGAGGTGTACGGCCAGTGTAGGAGATCGCTCCCCACACCATGATGCCGGGTGTTGGCCCTGTGTGCCTCGGTCGTATGCAGTCCTGATTGTGGCGCTCACCTGCACGGCGCCAAACACGCACAGGACCATCATTGGCACCAAGGCAGAAGCGACTGTCATCGCTGAAGACGACAAGTCTCCATTCGTCCCTCCATTCACGCCTGTCGCGACACCACTGGAGGCGGGCTGCACGATGTTGGGGCGTGAGCGGAAGACGGCCTAATGGTCTGCGGGACCGTAGCCCAGCTTCATGGAGACGGTTACGAATGGTCCTCGCCGATACCCCAGGGGCAACAGTGTCCCTAATTTGCTGGGAGGTGGCGTTGCGGTCCCCTACGGCACTGCGTAGGATCCTACGGTCTTGGCGTGCATCCGTGCGTCGCTGCGGTCCGGTCCCAGGTCGACGGGCACGTGCACCTTCCGCCGACCACTGGCGACAACATCGATGTACTGTGGAGACCTCACGCCCCACGTGTTGAACAATTCGGCGGTACGTCCACTTGGCCTCCCGCATGCCCACTATACGCCCTCGCTCAAAGTCCGTCAACTGCACATACGGTTCACGTCCACGCTGTCGCGGCATGCTACCAGTGTTGAAGACTGCGATGGAGCTCCGTATGCCACGGCAAACTGGCTGACACTGACGGCGGCGGTGCTCAAATGCTGCGCAGCTAGCGCCATTCGACGGCCAACACCGCGGTTCCTGGTGTGTCCACTGTGCCGTGCGTGTGATCATTGCTTGTACAGCCCTCTCGCAGTGTAGGGAGCAAGTATGGTGGGTCTGACACACCGGTGTCAATGTGTTCTTTTTTCCATTTCCAGGAGTGTATATCACATGTATCTGTTTCCGCCCCATTCGGATAATTCCTTCGTGGTGCTTCTCTTTTTTTGTCTTAGAATGTACGATAGAGCACTTGTTTAGCCATTTTTATTGATTGTCGAAGTTACCAATGGTGGCAATGGTATAATTATAACATCATTTTGTGTCTAATAAATTGAAATCTTATCTCAATTACTGCATACGTGAATCTGATACTCTTTCTATTATCATTTCAAGAATTTGTGAACCGCCTTTTCTTCGTTATTTTATCACAAAGAAACAGGAGTTAGTGATAAAGCAGGCTTTAAATCATAAGCCCCAAATTTCAACAATTCGCAGTTTCTTTCAGTGCTTGCAGTACAACACATAACTAATGCAAAAAAAGAAAGAAAAGTAGAAAAAAGGTAACGATAGCACTATACAACAATTTCCGAAGTTAAATAGTATTGCCTTATCCGAATTGATAAGAGCAGCACAAATGTTTTTGTGATTTGTATGAACAGTTAAATCTGTTGTAACAATAAACCCACCGTACGAGGAAAGTAAAGTGCCTGATAGGATGAATCCACTGCCATAAACACACATTGTTGCATAACGGACCACAAATGATTGTCGTGTTCCCCGGAGGTATAACATCGTATTTGACAGTGCTTTCGATGGATAATTTTGATGACCTTACGTAAATCAACCCGTCCACAACTTGAACGACGGCCTGTCGGTGTATTTAGGCACTGTCGACTTCGACTGTTGATTCCAAAGTTAATTAGAAAGTTATAATTATCGTCTGGTTGTTGGCCGTCAGTCTCATGTTACAGCAAAGTCGGAGCCTTGCAATTACAGAAGTTTGTCGTTGTGTACAAGACAAGTAATTAATTGATAAGAACTGAATATTAAGAGCTTAAAAGTGAGGAAGTTATCTGTCATTGATTTCATTGTCTTTCCAAGAGAGCTGAAATGTGAAGTTCTTGGATTTCCAGGCGAGTGAGTTCGTCGAAAGGAAATGGCGCGATGTTTCAGGCCAGGTTATTCCCATCTCCTGGCGTAGATGATTCCATCAGTTGGTGGCAAAGGAGACGTGAATGACAATCATAGAAATTTCTCACCGCTTCGATGAACTCAATCGGTTGCAAGTCTGAGTACTTTATATTACTGATATCATTGTTTCTTTCATGAGTAGAGATAAATGTTCAAATTTCAATGTCGCAAGGCAAGTATACAGGTGCGTGTGGGAGTTGTAAGGCTTAGTTGAGCTCTCAGTGAACATACTCTTTGAAAATTTTATTTAACAACAACATGAAGTAACAACTTGCAAAAACTTTGCCAAAACCGGCGTTAATTTTAAATCAGTCTCCAAGGCACTGCATGTAATTACAGTTACCAAGATGCCTGTTATTTGCCGAAAAATTTATTACCCTGATACACATGTTTCAGCAACCCACACAGGTTCTGCACTGAGTACCTTTACATAAACCGGCAGTTCAGCTTACACCTTCAACTCAGCACCAGATATGATCTGCACAGCAGTGTAGATTAATACAGCCAAGCTCACACAGAGCAATTTCACGTAAATACCTCACAGGACTACCATCTGCTTGCCGTACATTCTATAACAGACAGTCTTACAAAGTGTGCTGGAGTCTGGAGTGAGCTGCATGCACAAAAAGATACACGTCCAGACCAAAAGACTAATAACAATTCACACACTCGAATATGTGCACAGGACAGACCGACTCACTGAAATCTCATCGAACAGGCCACACTTGAGTCCGTCACACAGCAGGCTCTTACGCCAGCTGTGTGCAATCCAACGGCTACTCGAACATATCTTCCAGTGCTTCCTGTTTGACCTATCGGCAACACGGTTCCCTCTGGTGGCCAGATTTCTTCTTGGTGGTATCCAGCGTTCTGTATTAGCCTCACAGCCTGCTTCCCACGTTGGTTCCCGAAGGCGGCAATGTAGTGGTGCTCATGGCGGTAGCACCTTGCGCTGTTGCTCTAGCCTAGACATATCACTATTCATTTCGCCTTTCAAATAAGCGTATGTTATGCCGTTTGGTGACATCACATCTTCCCCAACACACAACATCAGGCGTGGACGGGGAATGGGGCTAGAAAACACCTGCACATCCATTAACCAACATGAAAGGCTGCCAGAAGGCACACAGTTTATACCACACTCTAATTATGTTGATACATAGAAATCTTAATTTTAAATAACTATGCCATTAAATTTCTGTGAACTAGGCAGTACAGGATCATTAAGGTATATTGTACAATAAAGAACACTCTGGCTACATATTAGATGCGTACAAAAAATTCTTCCCCAGATATGGTTTAATCTGGAGGATATGGACCCTAAAAGTAGGTCTGCTGTTGGTACCCTTACAAGTTGATTGGAGTGATGAACCCTACGACTTTGACTGGAGCTCTAAAATGAGGCCTTACAGGTCCTCTTGCTTACAGCACCAAAATTTTCGTCAATTGTCTCTTGACTTAGCATCAGTGACGTGGGTCACCTCCCCACATCGTAACGATGAGCAGTCCTTTCATGATTCATTTTCAAATTTTTCTTAGCCCACTTCATTGTCTCCCGGATTTGTGCAGCGTCAACCTTTTCTCGCAACAAAGGATTCAAGGAGCCAAGGTCGGACACAGGCGAGTAATTCGATGCTTGTATGACGTCAGAGGACAGTAAAGCTTGTAGAGTGTTACCTGCAGGATTACTTAGGCAACAGGTCTTACAGGACTGTATCAGCTCCTGGATATCCTTGTCCATCCGTTTACAAGTGAAATTCTCTGAGGTCTTCGTCTTAGATTTAAATTTCCTAAATTGCCTTCTTTAGGTGTTTCGTGATAATGCTTGAATAAGCACGCTACCAGTTTCGATAGTAGGAAAATTTCATCACCTCGACGTCCCAGAGGTGGACAACATAAGACATACGAGGCGTGTTTTTTAAGTTAGGTCCGTTTGATTGCAGACACCAGTGGTTCGCGCTCATACAGCAATGGGGGCGTGCCTCGTGTATCGGCATGCCTCGGAAACAGCTGTACTCACTTTCAGATCTATAGCTAACCTGTACGGTTCTGTTCTGTGCTTTCAAAATGTTTAAGACTATCAACTCGCCCGCCGCGTGTAAGGTTCGCTCAGTGATACGGTTTTTGTCAGCAAGGAACCTGTCTGCTGCAGAAATTCATCGACAGATTTGCGAAGTGTACGATGATACTGTTATTAATGAAACAAAGTGCGTACGTGGGTACGAGAATTCAAAGATGGCCGTGACAACGTCCATGACGAGGAGCGCTCCAGTCGTCCTTCTTTGATTACAGACGATTGGTGGCTTCAGTTGAAGCGAGGATTCGTGAGAACAGGCGCTTCACAACAACAGGTGTCTCAAACGAATTTCCAGGCGTGTCGAGATCAGTGCTTTAAAATAATGTTTCTCAACACCTGAAGTTTAGGAAACTGTGCTTCCGTTGGCCCCGAAACACCTAACAGAGGGTCACATAAACTGAAGATTTGACTGTGCGATGAAGTTCTTGACTCGTTATCACGAAGAAGGTGCCGGCTTCTTGAGTCACTGGAGATGAAATATGGGTTTCGCGTATCACGCCCGAATCGAAGCAACAGAGCATGGAATGGAGGCACACACACTGGCCTGTAAAGGTGAAGGCCATACAGACTGTCCCAGCGGAAAATCATGGCGTCGGTATTTTGGGATATGTATAGTGTTTTGTTGGTCGACTTCATGCATCGAGGAACCACTACCAATGCAGAAGCATACTGTCAAACCCTGAGAAAGCTATGCAGAGCAGTTCAAAACAAAAGACACAGCATGCTGACAAATTGAATTGTCCTTTTCCATGACAATCCAAGACCTGACATTGCAGGCCAGACCCGTGATTTATTGGACTGTTTTGGCTGGGAAGTTTTAGACCACCCACCCTACAGTCCTAATCTTGAGCCGAGCGACTGCCATTTGTTCCTCCACCTGAGTGTGAACTGTTGGTTATCGGAGCATGCGGCAAGTTTTTATGAAGACGATATTTTAAAATTGGGTGAGAGGTATGATACTTGTTTCAACGAACTTGGCAACTATGTCTAAAAGGAGAGCGAAGTATGTACTTTCTGAAAATAAAATTACTTTTGTGAAATAACCTTTCGCTGTGTACTTATGTTCAAACGAACCTTACTTAAAACACACGCCTCGTGTATACCCTCATAACATAAGATTTGACTGTCTTCCCATTTTCCGTACGCTCTGTAATGGGAGCCAACTTCGTGTCAATATCTTGCTGTGCAACATCCTTAAAAAGGAGCGTAAGTACCGTCAAAATCTGGCACATTACTTCGCCTGGTTTGATATTAATAATTTTGGCTGGTTCCTCTTCGGTAAAGTATCCTTCGTTTTCCGCGCCAAACATGCGCCTAGGATCATAGGTAGAATCAGTTTAACCTTAATATGGAAAGCTGAGATACTGCCCGCCCACGTGACGATACACCCTGTCTGCTTGGTTTCACGAGGATCCGAGTAAGGACTTGATTGTCAGTTTCTAGCTGAAAATTTCTGGTGTTATACATGCATCTTAAACATCTCCAAGGCAAACAATATTGCCAAGGCCTCAAGCACGTATGCAGAGTACTAAGCTACCAAGTGAGAAAGGCCGCGAGAGGCATAAGACACATGGCGCCCCCGATTAGGATATTTCTGAAGTAGGACTTAGGTCATAGCAGCCATTGCCCATCCACGCGTGTCTTTCAACGCTTCCTGTCTGACCACTGCAGAGCACTCTTCTTCCTTCTGGTTGCCAACGTTCGTCTCGATTTTACTCGGCGTTCTGCGCTACCATGACAGCGTGTTTCTCATATTGGCTTCGGACGACGCTAATATAACGGCACTTCCACTGGCACCACGTTTGTGCTGGACCACTGACACATTTTTAGCTCTGTATGCGTGGCCTTTCAATTTTCCGTAGCCACATGACGTTTAGTACTAGCACAGAAAGTTAATTTTCTAACCTGCTTTATAAATGGGGCAGTCACTGCAAAGACAAACTTTCTTGATGTTTTCAGTGAGATGGATGTCAGTGAGGGGGAAACCCGGTACCAACAACTACAATGTTATTGTCTTCAGTCCTGAGACTGGTTTGATGTAGCTCTCCATGCTACTCTATGCTGTGCAAGCTTCTTCATCTCCCAGTACCTACTGCAAACTACATCCTTCTGAATTTGCTTAGTGTATTCATCTCTTTGTCCCCCTCTACGATTTTTACCCTCCACGCTGCCCGCCAGTACTAAATTGCTGATCCCTTGATATCTCAGAACACGTCCTACCAACCAATCCCTTCTTCTAGTCAAGGTCTGCCACAAATTTCTCTTCTCCCTAATTCACCTCCTCATTAGTTATGAAATCCACCCATCTAATCTTCAGCATTCTTCTGTAGCACCACATTTCGAAAGCTTCTATTCTCTTCTTGTCCAAACTATTTATCGTCCACGTTTTACTTCCATACATGGCCACACTCCATACTAGTACTTTCAGAAACGACTTCCTGACATGTAAATCTACACTCGATTTTAACAAATTTCTCTAGTTCAGAAACGCTTTCCTTCCCATTGCCAGTATACATTTTTTTACTATACTACTCTAGAATAGTATCAATGGTAGAGGTGAGGTGGTTGTTGTGGTGATGGTGTGTGGCCGGGGGGTGGGGTGGGGGGGGGGGGTGGGGGAGGGCAGCTTAACGTCCCTACTGAATGGACGGATGACCGTCTACATTCTCTCACCGTGGTATCACTGTGGATAGATCTTGAATTGGACGCAGGACATCTGTACAAAGTCTGGTGATAATGTACTGTACGCCACAACCTCTCTTCCTCTTTCCATCGAAATACTAACGGTGAAAATTTTTCTGCCATCGGGATAGAAACGACTACCCACAAGTCGAGAGTCAATGCACAAACATGAGATACCTCGGCTACGGACGTTGGTTTTTTTCACTAAAACCATAACCTGAGAATCGTAGATGGTACATGATGCGGAAAATGTTTCGTGGGTAGAATTCACCATCTGCAATTTGATTTAAAATAATTTTATTTAAAAAGCACAAATACTGGTCTCCACAGTTTCTGAAAAAAAGAAAAGCAGTGAATCACCCAAAAGTGGAGGAAGAAATGAAATGAAACTGCAAACAGGCGCTCAATTGTTGCAAATAATCCTACATGTCCAGGCAGCTGATGTCCTAGCTAGTACCATACATGTTCCATCTCGGTCAGACCAGGGGATCATGCTGGCCACATGAATACCTCAGCAACACGAAGACATTTCATAGAGGCCTGTGCCGTGTGCGGACGTACATTGTCCGGTTGAAAACAGCACAACGATACTGTTGCACTAGAGGAGAAACATACAGAGGCGGTGTTGCCACCACGTACCGTTGTGCCAACAGAGCTTCCTCAGTTGCTGCCAGCCAGTACCTGTAGTCATACCAAGTGGCTCCAAATACCTCTGTTACTTGCCGACGATGGTCATCAGGGATAGTGCAGAACAGCGATTCATCGCTGAACACACTACGACGCTATTTATGAGCAGCTTGTGTTTCCCGGACACATAAACGATCAAATCACCAGTTTTTGTCTTTTAGTGTTAGGCAACAAACGCTTGTCTCGCTGATTCCCCATTAAGACTTATGCAAGCCCGATCAGCGGTGGAGAATTACCCAGAATGTCGTAGGGAATCCGTTTCGGCTCAGGTGCATGGAGGTTACGATGCGGTTGCTGCACAATACGGCCTTGGCGAAAAGTATACCGACACTCACTTTCCCACGCAGTCCAGTACTGTGTCAGTGTCACATTCGAAATTGCTATAAATCTGGTGGTTACACGATTCGAGCAGTCGGCCAAATGTAAGTAATGTGTCTACTTTCAAACTCTGTCACACGCTGAAAACGCTGTCTAAAACGAGTACGTATAATTTCCGGGTGCTACACATGGAATCAACAACATCTGACGTTTTTCATATCCATCATATACCCTACCAGTAGTGGTAACAGTACAACACGGACTTAATTACATACGCCGCGCGGGATTAGCCGAACGGTTTAAGATGCTGCAATCATGGACTGTGCGGCTGGTCCCGGCGGAGGTTCGAGTGTTACATCGGGCATGGGTGTGTGTGTTTGTCCTTAGGGTAATTTAGGTTAAGTTGTGTGTAAGCTTAGGGACTGATGACCTTAGCAATTAAGTCCCATAAGATTTCACACAACAACTTAATTACATACCTGCAGATACACTCCTGGAAATGGAAAAAAGAACACGTTGACACCGGTGTGTCAGACCCACCATACTTGCTCCGGACACTGCGAGAGAGCTGTACAAGCAATGATCACACGTACGGCACAGCGGACACACCAGGAACCGCGGTGTTGGTCGTCGAATGGCGCGAGCTGCGCAGCATATGTGCACCGCCGCCGTCAGTGTCAGCCAGTTTGCCGTGGCATACGGAGCTCCATCGCAGTCTTTAACACTGGTAGCATGCCGCGACAGCGTGGACGTGAACCGTTTGTGCAGTTGACGGACTTTGAGCGAGGGCGCATAGTGGGCATGCGGGAGGCCGGGTGGACGTACCGCCGAATTGCTCAACACGTGGGGCGTGAGGTCTCCACAGTACATCGATGTTGTCGCCAGTGGTCGGCGGAAGGTGCACGTGCCCGTCGACCTGGGACCGGACCGCAGCGACGCACGGATGCACGCCAAGACCGTAGGATCCTACGCAGTGCCGTAGGGGACCGCACCGCCACTTCCCAAGCAAATTAGGGACACTGTTGCTCCTGGGGTATCGGCGAGGACCATTCGCAACCGTCTCCATGAAGCTGGGCTACGGTCCCGAACACCAGTAGGCCGTCTTCCGCTCACGCCCCAACATCGTGCAGCCCGCCTCCAGTGGTGTCGCGACAGGCGTGAATGGAGGGACGAATGGAGACTTGTTGTCTTCAGCGATGAGAGTCGCTTCTGCCTTGGTGCCAATGATGGTCGTATGCGTGTTTGGCGCCGTGCAGGTGAGCGCCACAATCAGGACTGCATACGACCTAGGCACACAGGGCCAACACCCGGCATCATGGTGTGGGGAGCGATCTCCTACACTGGCCGTACACCTCTGGTGATCGTCGAGGGGACACTGAATAGTGCACGGTACATCCAAACCGTCATCGAACCCATCGTTCTACCATTCCTAGACCGGCAAGAGAACTTGCTGTTCCAACAGGACAATGCACGTCCGCATGAATCCCGTGCCACCCAACGTGCTCTAGAAGGTGTAAGTCAACTACCCTGGCCAGCAAGATCTCCGGATCTGTCCCCCCATTGAGCATGTTTGGGACTGGATGAAGCGTCGTCTCACGCGGTCTGCACGTCCAGCACGAACGCTGGTCCAACTGAGGCGCCAGGTGGAAATGGCATGGCAAGCCGTTCCACAGGACTACATCCAGCATCTCTACGATCGTCTCCATGGGAGAATAGCAGCCTGCATTGCTGCGAAAGGTGGATATACACTGTACTAATGCCGACATTGTGCATGCTCTGTTGCCTGTGTCTATGTGCCTGTGGTTCTGTCAGTGTGATCATGTGATGTATCTGACCCCAGGAATGTGTCAATAATGTTTCCCCTTCCTGGGACAATGAATTCACGGTGTTCTTATTACAATTTCCAGGAGTGTAGTTGTATGTGTACAAAGTGCCATCCGCTCATGCATTCTGGGGGCTTCACTTTATTTTCTCAGGCAGTGTATTTGTAACGGATTTACTTCAGACATCTTCCAGGGTGAAGAAAAATTCGCGCACTAGGACTTCGCAGCAGGATCCATGACATACTGGCAATAAAAAAATGTCTGTCAGAAATTTTCGTCCTGTGCATATCTCGAGCAGTAAATGGATGTTAAAGATTGGCAGTCTGGCAACACTGTAATCACATGTACGATAACTACCTCTGTGAACAGACAGCACAGTGCTGTGTAGTTGGTACAGTGAACAACGTTTTGGATTAGCATGTATCGAGGGTTCAATTGTGGGTAGAGGCTTACTTGTTTGTATTTGCTAAAAGTAGCCTGAGTGATAAAGTGTCTGGCGTCTTAATTGTCATACAGAAAACGTTTGCAGTTACGTACTACGAACACAGAAACGGAAGTACAATTGTTTTCATTAGTAACTTTTTAAAGAAGCCTTTTGATTGTCATGGTCGAGAATTGTTTCGCGTCACTGCACGTACTAGATTTCAAACTTGTTTTCTGTATACCTTCCATTAATGGCGCCATCAAAATTATTTTCAAAGTACGTTGCTAGAACTACTGGTGACGTAAGGCCCTAACGAAATGTAATAGACCTGATCGTGTCCAGAACAATTGTTGGTATTAATCGATGGGACCATTGGGTGAGGATACACACAAAACAAGTTTGAAATCTAGTAGATGGAGTTGTGCGAAACAATTCGAGTCCACGACGCGCAAAATGTTTATTTAAAAGCTGACCAATGAAAACGATGGGATTTCCATTTCTGTGTTCATAGTGCGGAGCTGCAAATTTTTTATAGAAGACCCACCGTAATCGCTCTACGACGATTAAGACGCCAGATACAGTAACACACAGAGTACTTTTATCAACTAAAAAAAAAAAAATCCCAACGAATAGTGGAACTCTCGACCTCCTGCATGGCAACCCATAACGCTATCGACTGCACCAACTGCAGAGCACTATTGCGGCTTCGTGATAGACTTTGTTACTGTACATGTGATTACACTGTTGCCAGATGGCCAGTCTTTAACGTACATTTACTGCCCGAAATATGCGCAGGGTGAAATACTGTGACAGAAATTTTTGTATTGCTAGTATGTGAAGAATCGCGATGCGAAGTCAGAGTGTGCGAATTTTTTTTTCGCCCTATGTTTCTTTTGTCAAAACCCCTTGCTAAGTCGTTTTACTGAGATTTTGTCTTGTGGTCAGCAGGTCTTAAATATTTGAAAAGCTAAAAACCATTCTGCCAAATGGGCTTGCATATCAGAACTAGTGTCATCCTGAAACAGACATAATATCACGACGTGGGATGTTTCGTACTTGGGATGTGCCACTGGGAGATGTGGCACAGTGGTTACTGAACTTGCAAAACTGTCTTACTTCTTCTTTTCTTGCGGTAACCACTAAATGACTGGATGGCCACTTGCAACATTCAATTGTGCATTCGGGCCTAAGCTCTCCAATAATGGAATATCCACGTAGGCATATAATCCTGAAAACTGGTTCACCAAGAGCTAGTTAGTTAGCAGAAACTATTTAAAGGTGAGGTTCATATTAAACTGTAGTAAGTAAAACATGTAAATGTTAGCATTAAACAGACAAACTCGTTTTACTTACGAGCGTGAACTTTTGTCCAGATAACAAGGTTCCTTAGATTCTTGCTTCGAATAGTTCAAAACAAAATGTGCTACGAGATCGTCTCTGTATCTTTTCTGCAGCAAAGCCATAGCCCTACCGTTTTAAGGTTTGCTGTTAGCTAAGAAACATGTGTGGATATATAATAAAATAAATAGAAGATTATGAGGTAAAGGAAGTAGCAGCGGTGGAAGTAGAGAAAAACAGTGGTCTGTTAGGGAAGTTATATCAGGAATGCCAGGTTATACATAGAATCTTAACAAACATTAATCATTCATAGAATTGTTGATCGACAAATTTCTGAAACTACATGAACTGAAGGAATACACGGCTAGTCGCACACACACACACACACACACACACACACACACACACACACACACACACACACACACACACACACCAAATAAAAGGCTTCCCACCACGAAGGAATCATCCAGATGATACGGAAATCGGTAGATGTGTTGCACGTGCAATTTCACAAAAATTGGATGATTTATTCAAAACGAGGTGCTTCACAAACTGGGCAAGGAAATAGCACCCTGTTCCACCTCCTGCAAGCAGTTATTCGGCTTGGAATTGATTGACAGAGTTGTTTGACGTTCTCCTGAAGGATGTTGTGCTAAATTCTTTTCATTTGGCATCTTCATTTACAATTAGAACTCATATTGAAGCAGGACTCAACACTGAAGACAAGTCATCTCCAGTGAATAAGATTCCAAGTCGCTACAGTGTCTGTGGATGCCCCGACCAGCGGTTGCATACCAACTCGATTGTCGCTCCACATACGTCACTGGTCTGGAGTATCGTTTCTTTTGATATCAGGGCCCCTTTGTCAGTCATCCGAGGTGCGTCGACACCTTCTACGCCCCGTTTTGCTGTTTCTCATGGTAATCCATACTGGGCTTACGGGGAGAGTTTCTACTGCTTGTGTTGGTGTATGCCAAACCCTGTCTTGGCCAGAAAGATCGCCAAGATCTCACCCCCCCCCCCCCCCCCCCAGTTGAGAATGTTTGGAGCCGTGTGGGCAGGGTTCTCCAACCATCTCGAGATACTGACGACCTAACGCCCCATTTGATCAGAAGTTGGTACAGAAGGATATCCGTTACCTCTATCAGTCAATGCCAGGCCGATAACTGGTTGCATAAAGGTCAGAGGTGGACCAACTTATTTTTGAATTACTGAATTTGTGACGCTTCTACTCTTTCAATTTACAGAAGTTTTAATAATTTGTTTATCGGTACAAGCATAATACATTTCCAGATTTCTGCCCCATTTGGATAATTCCTTCGAGGTGTGTAGATTATTTTTATTTCTCTTTTTTGTTTTGTTTTAGAGCGTATATAAAACAAGTGTGATATTTGGGAAAATACAAAGAAAACAACAGGATCACAACAGATACCACGTAAAGTCGTGGAAAGATTGCCAACTTGCTGTAAATATAAAGTAGACTTATGTACTTCAAAAAACATAGTAGGCTATGACAACAGCACCAGGGATTCACAATTAGAGTCCATCACCTCCTGCAAATACCTTCGTCTAACGGTTTGTAGGGATATGAAATTAAACGATCGGATAGACCCAGTCGAAGGTAAATCAAGTGGTGGTATTCGGTCAATTGGCAGTAAAGTCGCAAAATGCCATCTGCCTTCAAATAAGACTGCGTACAAATCACTTGTGCGTGGCATCTTAGAATTTCGTTCATGTGTGAGGGACATACACGAAGTAAGACATAGACGGCATACTGAACGTCTACACAGAACGGAGGCACAAAAGTTGACAACCTGAAATTGGCAATCTCTTGAAGATGGACGCCAAATATCGAGAGAAAGCCTACTTATAAAATTTCAAGAATGGGTATTAGGTGCAGAATCTAAATATCTGCCCCTTAAGCCGGATTTTCCGTGGAGCAGGGTTTTTGCGTCGTGCGAAAAGGGCACGGCGTTTTGCGTCGGTAGGCACGTAAAACTTAAATACTCCGTCCATTTGTGTTTCCCCAGAAAATGAAGCCGAAAGCACATTAATTATTCACTCCGAAAGTACTGTCTGGGAAGACGGTTCAAACAAAATACTTCACTTTAACCAAAGTTCTAAGTACTGTTCAGTATTGATGAGCTACAGTGATAGAACTTAAGTTTGCAGTCGCTGTTTGAAAAAGGAATGAAAGGTACGTTACTTATCAAATTATTATTACAGTTCGGTTTTTGTCGACCTATATGTATTTGTTACGTGCTTGTCTTCGTAATGGTAAGTTAGTAATAATGATGTAACAACTTAGTTAGATATATGTGTAATATTCTTATATATAAATTTGTATACAATATGACGCCTACATAAGTATAGAAAAAAGTGCATATTCCCATGCAACGTTGTTTGAAAACGTCAAAGCAATCAGTGAAGAACTTTCGGAGGTTTAAAATTTGGAACAAACTAAAATGTATGTGTATATAAATAAAAATATAAATGTTCATTTGTTCAAAATGGTATATCTCTTAAATTCTTCAACGACCAGTGTATTCGAATGCTTCATTGTGTTGCATATATACCTATCTTACATAATGTTTAACATATACAAGGGAAACGATGCTACCAAAAACCTCAGAAAATACTCAACTGATTTACTTCGAATTTTTATTCATTAGTGATTATATAATACTAGTGAAAATGTGTTGGCAAACAATAATACTTCCGAATTGTTGGGATATGATTAGAATACTACTGCAAAATCTGAATGTGCATTTAGCAGCTACAATGAACAACGGTCAAGGTCAGAGAGAGAGAGAGAATGAGTTGGAGATGGACAGGGGGTGGTAGGAAATTGACGTAGAGATCGTAAAGGAGATGGACAGAGAGGTGGCATGAGGTGATGGAGAGAGGGGAGAGAGACGGAGGAGAAGAATATGGATACGGATGGGGGAGCAGGTGATAGACAAAAAGAGGGGAAGGAGCAGGAGATGGGCGAATGTATGGGGAGGAGGATATTCAAAAAAAGGCAGGAGAGCGAAGGAGATGAACAAGACTGCCTCATTCCCATATATATTAGAAACGAGTGCTTTCTCTTTTCTTTCTTTCCCATTTACCCAGACTGAGGCACAGTAATGTGTGGTTGGGAACACATGGTCGTTAATAATGCTGTAAGTTGAATATCTTGAATAACGTTATTAAAAGGAATTCATGAAGGTATTATGACCAGAAATATTAAATAATGCCAATGAAAAACGACTAACAATTAATAAACAAATCAAGGAATTCTGTGTCGTCTCGTTGCCACTGTCGAGTCTTGTACCATGGGAAGCAAGGGAGAGGATTTTGTTTGGTGGCCGGTATCCTCTTCTAGAACACAAATTGCACACATGTAGTAACAGCGTTCTTCATTAACCAGAACACAAAGCTCCTTATTTTTAAGCTAGCTACCGCGCGAGATGGCGCAGTGGTTAGACACTCGACTCTCATTCGGGAGGACGATGGTTCAATCCCGCGTCCGGCCATCCTGATTTACATTTTCCGTGATTTCCCTAAATCGCTCCAGGCAAGTGCCAGGATGGTTCCTTTCAAAGGACACGGCCGACTTCCTTCCCCGTCCTTACCTAATCCGATGAGACCGATGACCTCGCTGCCTGGTCTCCTTCCCCAAACCAACCAACCAACCTTTACGCCAGCCCATGTGTTGCGGTACAAGCTCTTGCATAATAGTCCACTTCAGCCTCACTGCTGGTGAAGTACAAGTCCCGCCATGAACACAGCGCAGTCACTATTTACTGACTGAGACTGAGACTTTGACTGTCTCTGACTGTGCCCCACAGAGGGCGTTGGCTGCATGTTGCTTGCAAGTCTGTCTCAGGCTTCTCTCGTGATAGGCACACTTAATTTTTTTCTTTTTTATGTCATTTTTGTTCTATATCGGTAGTTGAATTCGTTTGGGGTGGACGTCTGATGAAGGCTGTTCAGGTTCTTTGTTCATCTGTTCACTCAGTTTCTTTATTGGATAGGATAGTCAGCCCTCTAACCGAACATGCAGACCTACCGTGCTGGCTTTTATCCACTCCTCTGGGGGGCCCTGGTGACACCAGCGGGAAGCGGCGAAGGCTGCATGGTCGCGTGAGGCCCTGTATCCGGGGGAAGAAATGCAGCAAATTCACGGAGCGAACAACATGCACAAAGTTGGTTCTGATGGCGACACTGCAAGCCATCGGGACCTGTAATCAAATACATGAGGTGATGGAGAGAGAGGAGAGAGAGGGTAATATGGATACAGATGGGGGAGCAGGTGATGGACAAAAAGAGAGGTAGGCGCAGGAGATGGGCGAAGGCATGAAGAGGAGGGGATTCAAAAAAGACAGGAGGGCAAAGGAGATAAGGACGTCTATCTCATTCCCATATATATTAGTGCGCTTCTAGATCAAGCCTCTCTCCCAGCGCCCACGGTTGCCATTAACCCTGAACAGAAGAAGATCGTGCGACGCAAAGCAATATTTGTGGACCACTGGCGGCGCCAGATGCTGCAGTGGGTGTAGCAAGTGGAGCAGTGTCCGATGGCGGCGACCATGCAGAAGTTCCCCCGGTAATGGTCCAGCGCCTAGGTGGGAGCCGTAGGAGCCGAGAAAGAGTTTCATCGCCTGTTTCCATACGTGGTTCGAAGGTTGCCCATCTGTTACTTAAAAGAATGTATGAAGCGTTCTGCTTCGCCGTTGGAATGGGGGTGAAATGAAGCACTTTCGAGATGACGAATGCCATTTTGTTCACAAAACTGTTGAAAATCACATGAAGTGAACTGTGATCCGTTGTCTGACACAACTACGTCTGGCAAACCTTTTATGCAAAATGTGGAGGACAAAGCTTTAATGGTGCTATGTGATGTGGTAGAGATTATAGGCAACTGAAACGGAAACTTGATAAAGAGGTTACCACTATGGGGCACCGACAGTTCCAAAATGCTCCTTCAAAGTCAGTATTTACTCGTTGCCGAGGTAATCGAATCAAGCTGAGAATACCTGTGGCGGAGTGGATTCGTTGTCCATCATGTGCAACACTGTGACGTCATGTGTTCAATTTGTCAATGTGTCAATTAAAGTGCTGTCGCGCTAACTGTTTAGTGCGAACAATTCCCCAATCTCCTTGGTTTAGCAATCGCAACACCTTCTTTTGCAACAATTTGGGAATAAGCACGCGCTATTGTACACTGTCATTTTGAACTGTAATCACAGCCTGTTGAACTGAAAGTTTATGCCAACGTGCAAAATATCGACGCGCAACTGAGTTCTGGACACTGTTGGCTCTGAGCACAATGCGACTTAACTTCTGAGGTCATCAGTCACCTAGAACTTAGAACTAATTAAACCTAACTAATCTAAGGATATCACACACATCCATGCCCGAGGTAGGATTCGAACCTGCGACCGTAGCGGTGGCTCGGAGCCAGAATGTAGCACCTAGAACCACACGGCCACTCCGACCGGTACTGGACACTGTTCAATGAACGAGGTAGGGACGTGCGAATGTAATGCAACAAAATCTTGAGATCTGGGTATGCATCCGTGCCCTGTGCGATTTTTCTGTAGCGCAAAGGAAAAGATTCCAGCAATTCAGTGTCCTGCGCGTCGATTTGTAACAAATTGCGGCAGATGGATCAAAATCAGAGTCTGCGCCAATCGGAAGGTGAGATACGGCGTCAGCACTGCCGTGCTTTGCGGTAGGTCTGTACACTGCATAGGCTTGTGATCTGTCACTAAATGGAACTTGCGACCATACAAATTTTTTATGGTATTTGATCACACCACACACAATAGCGAGAGCCTCTTTTTCTATTTGGGAATAATTGCACTGACTTCGGGTTAGCAACTTTAAAGCAAAAGCAATACGTCTGTTCTGTGCCCCAATTATGTGTATAAGCAAGTGCCGCGCGGGATTAGCCGAGCGGTCTCAGGCGCTGCAGTCATGGACTGTGCAGTTGGTCCCGGCGGAGGTTCGAGTCCTCCCTCGGGCATGGGTGTGTGTGTACTTGTCCTTCGGATAATTTTGGTTAAGTAGTGTGTAAGCTTAGGGACTGAGGACCTTAGCAGTTAAGTCCCATAAGATTTCACACACATTTGAACATTTTTTGAATAGACGCGCAGCGCTGATTCCGTAGGAAGAAGCTTCAACTTGCAAAACTACTGGCTTGACTGGGTCAAAATGCACTAAACATCAGTCAATGGACAAGGCATTTTTGAGTTTCTGAAATGTGTCTTGACAATCTTTAGTCCACACAAAAGGTATATTTTTGCGACGCAAGAGGTGCAATGGAGCCGCGGGCTGAGCGGCATTCTGTGTGTGCCGAATGTAATATGTCATCTTGCCTAGTACTGACTGCAGTTCAGACACAATGCGAGGAACAGGCAGGTCATTGATTGCAAGCAAATGAGATTGGAGGGAGTCCACATCCTGACCGTTTATCATATGACCTACGTACTGTAGTTCAGGTTGAAACATGTCAGACTTTTCGAGATGACACTTGAGTCCTGCTTCTGACAACACTCGAAAAAGAGTACGCAAATTTGCCATGTGTTCCTCTGGTGTACGATTGAGACGACAATATCATCAAGGTAGCTTGAACAAGGCGGCACTTTTGCAGTCAGCTGTTCACAGTAACGTTGAAAAATGGCGGGTGTAGAAGCTCTGCCGAAGGGCAAACGCAAATACTTGAACAGTCTTAGATCTGCAATTAGAACAAAACATTTTTTGTGATTCTTCATCTAAAGGAATTTCCAAGTAGGCATCAAGTGAGTTTCTCAGGACGAGGTAACGCATAAGGGTCGACTACTGTCTGTGGGTTGAATGTAGACTTGATGTCAGCACAAATAGGAAATCTACCAGAAGGCTTAGGCAACAAACCGAGAGGACTTGCCCACTGACTAGCTTGGATGTGAGAAATTACACCGTTATCTTGAAATTCTTCCAATTCACTGGCTACTTTGTCCCACAAAGCCATTTGAAGGGGGCGGTCCAGGAAAAACCTAGGCTGTGCATAGTCTTTGAATGTAACATGCGCTACAAAGTTATTAGCTTTTCCGACTCCTGTTTTTCATGGCTAGCAAAACATCTAGGGCAAGACTTCACTAAGTTCATAGGTCTGTTTCCCTGTCTACGTGCCTGTCCGCGCGGCTGTGTATGCTCTCGCTGTTTTGGCTGCTTGAGGCGATCGCGAGCAAGGGGTGACTCGACCCGGCAAATCGCGGCCTGGTAAAACTTATCGGCCGCTATGGCACCTGAATCATATTGCTCTAGGATATGCAACACTTGAGGGAGTGATGGATCAGAATAATTAAAGATTTGTTCCCGTATTCTGTTCTCTGGGACATTGAATACTATAGCGTCTCTAATCATTAAATCGCTGTAAACGTGGCCACAACTAGACTTAAATTTACACTTCCTAGTCATGCCCGTTAATTCTGTGTACCACTGACAGTACGTCTGTTCCGGCTTTTTCTACAACGGGAAAAATGATACCTGGCTCCAGCTACTTGAACTTGCTGGTCATAGCACTGACTTAATGTAGCGATTACGTGGTCATAACTGAGTTCGTCGGAAGGCGCAGTTGAGAATAATTTCTGTATTTACCTGAACACTGGGGACCACTCAATCGAAAGAAAGTATTGCTGCTTTTCAGTACCTTGAAATCTATGAACTTCAGCGTGTGCTTGGCACTGTGTCAGGTATTCAAGCCATGCTGTGTCGGTAAATTGCCAGAAAGGCAGTATGCTGGTCAGCGGTACTTGTTGGGCTGATTTCTTGGTCTGTTGCGCGGCCGACGCGGCTTGTGCAGCTAGTAGTTGTTGTTCTGTCGTCAGTAAAGTAGCAATTTGTTGGTTCTAAAATTGAAAAGCTGGTGTTCGGTTCATTACACTAGCTGTCTTATGCTTGAGGTGAGGGACCATGTGGTGGATGGGGCGGGGCAGCCATGATTTACATAAATACGTTATAGCAAAAAGCAAGGAAAGCCTCTAAAGAGAGAAATTTGATTAGTTCTGCTGCTCCCCTCCTGGAATACATGCAAAAACACAACAAAAAATTAGGAAAATGGTGACCACTCCAAGCTAAAGCACAACACTAGCATACAAGATCTTCAGTCAAGTTGATGAACTTCGATCTGCACTGACTTATTCTCATCGCCACTTTTGTGCGGTCTCGTTGCCAGTGTCGAGTCTTGTACCATGGAAAGCAAGGTAGAGGATGTTGTTTGGTGACCAGTGTCCTCTTCTAGAACACAAGCTGGGCACATGTATTAACAGGGGTTCTTGATTAACCAGAACAGAAAACTCCTTATTTTTAAGCTAGCCTATGTGTTGTGGTACAAGCTCTTCCGTAATAGTCCATGTTAGCCTCACTGCTGGTGCAGTACAAGTTCGCTATGAACACTACTCCGTTCGCTATTTACTGCCTGAGACACTGACCCTCTCTCCGACTGTGACTGCAACTGCGAATGGCTTGGCTCTGCGTTCAGCGGAGGCGAGCTAAATACTGGCGCTCGAGAGGACGTTTTCAGCGCGTTGCTTGCGAGTCTATCTTTGGCCTCTCTCCTGATAGGCAGGCCTGGTTCAACGCCCCTTATCGATCTTCTTGCAACCTCTTTGCCGACCGATGTGCTGGCGACAGCTTACGCCAACACATGACAGAATAGTGTATTTAATCCATAAACAATTGCCTATGTTAACATTTTTATGTGGTTTTACTCATTTGTCTTGCTGACAATTTCCCCCGAAGTCAGCATTCATTATGTTCCACACACAGATACATAATCTGATCAGAAGTATGGGGCCACCCCTGTGCAGCTAGATATCACAAGAGGAGGACCCGCCAGTATACGGGGAAGCAGTAACAGCAGAATGTGTCTGTCAGGTGACGTCACTGAGTTCAAACGTGTAGTGGTCACAGGATGTCTGGCAAGCAACAAATCCGTCTCACGCTCATTTGAACCCTTTTAAAGCTGCTGTGCCATCCACAGTGAAAATATTGAAAAAACGTAAACGCAAATATTAAAAACATAAAATATTAACGAGAGCTTATATCAACATGAAATATTATATGGATTGCAGCACTGGCCACACAGGTGGCATAATTTTTCTCATTTGTATTATTACTATATAAAATGTTAATTTCATATTTAAGTGCAAAGATGACTTATTATGCACAGTATAATCTATGTAAGTTTAATGTGAAGGACAACAGCGGTCAGTTGTTCTTCTACTTTTTTTTCTCTCTTGTCTCATGTGGTAGCAATCGGACATGTTTGTTAGCTGCTCACGAATGTACGCTTATTTGTGATATTAATTTAATAAAGTTTTTGTTCACCTTTATTTGTAGAAGATGAGCCCTTTGTCATATCCGTTTCCCTTTAAAGTCAGTATTCTGAGTACTTTTCAGCTCAACAATTGCAGCCGCCGCTGGAACGACAGACGCCATTACGTGGCATTTTTAATTCACGAATTTAGCGGAATATAAGAGATCGCCCGCTCAAAACATAACAAATATTTTTCCACAGCCGCCTCACGCAGCGGAAGAAAACATAGTTTCTAAGATTTTTATTTTCAGTTACTCGCCGAGATGCAGAGCCACGACTCGGACATCAATTATTTTTCAACGGCGGTAAGAACAATTCTCTTGCGTGTGTGGGCAGTTGCAAATTATAACAAAGAACTCATGCTTGTTAAAAATATTAGCCGAGGCAAATACAAAAATATTATTTCAGTTTTCAGTTTAAATGCAATGTGGTTCTAGACTGGCTTATATTAAAGTACCTTTAACGTGAAAAAAATGTTTGCTCATCTTATTCTTTGTTATCAGAGAGTTATTAAAAGCATAAACTCAAAAGAATCAATAAAAATCTCAAAAATAATTTCAATTCAATTAAAAGTCTAATGCAAATCACAATTATTAAAAAGCCTCGCGGCCACACATTTATTTTTACCTCGAGACTTCCCAAGTCTCATGCTGGTGTTGTGAATCTGAAGTGGGAATGTGAAAGACTAACTACAGCTAAACCGAGACCAAGCCGACCTCATGTAGTTACAGAAAGGGACTATCGAGCACTGTGGACGTTGTTTGTAAAGAATCGTGTTAAATGAGCATAAGGAATCACGCGTGAATTCCAAATCGTTTCTGGAGGTTTAGGTAGCGCAATGACAGTGCGTAGGGTGTTAAGAAGCATGCGTGATTTGGAGAGGTGTATCATGATCCTGTGGCAAACCGATGGAAGTGTTTGGGATTGGCGAATGTGTGGAGAACATTAAGTGCCATCATGCAAAGCGACAGCAAAAAACCCTAAATTCTGATGCGTATGAACACATTTTATAAGAGTGTGTACAGTGTACAGTAGGCGTACAGTACGGTGACGGTGGTTGTATAAGTATGTCAGTGCACTCTGTCATAAAACAGCATCTGTTAGTCAGTGGTTTGTGGTCAATAACATGCCCGAAATGGACTGTCCTACCCAGAGTCTCGAACTTAGCCCAGTGAAATACCTTTGGGGGGAGCTGGAACGTCAACTTCGCTTCAGATACTTTGTGTTCAATATCAATACCTTCTCTGGTTTGGGCTCTTCAGGAAGTATGGGGTGTCTTTCCACCACAAACAATAAGACATCTCCACAGTGGAGTTAAAGTTTTCATCAAGGCGAATGCTGGAGAGCATATAAATGTGAATTAACAGGCATGGGGATACTTCAGATCAGGCAGTACGTGACAGACACTGTGTCAAAAAAAATTTTCAAATAGCTTTGAGCACTATGGGACTTAACTTCTGAGGTCATCAGTCCCCTATAACTTAGAACTACTTAAACCTGACTAACCTAAGGACATCACACACATCCATACTGTCGCCTAGAACCGCTCGGCCACCCCGGTCGGGACACTGTATCGATTACCAGTTCTTCTTCCTCGTCACTGAAACGCATCTTAGCACAATTTGTAGTCATTTTCACGCACGAAGGCCAGCCGGCGTGGCCGAGGGCTTCTAGGCGCTACCGTCTGGAACCGCGCGACCGCTAAGGTCGCAGGTTCGAATCGCGCCTCGGACATTGATGTGTGTGATGTCCTTAGGTTAGTTAGGTTTAAGTAGTTCTAAGTTCTAGGGGACTGATGACCTCAGCAGTTAAGTCCCATAGTGCTCAGAGCCATTTGAACCATCTCACACGAAATGTACCAGGCTTGCAGGATTTGTTTCACCTTAACTCAGGGGCAGCACATTAAACTGAAAGCTTCACTAGACGCTTGGAGATCCCTTCGCCCTGTCAGGCCCGACGTAAAGCTCTGGTGCAGCACGCACTGCACTCCGCCGGAAGACAGATCCACTATTTTGTCACTGTCGAGGGGACGACGCACTACGGCGAAACCACTGCGTACTACGCGACGCAAAATTTCAGCTCGTAGGAAATTCCGTCTTCACTCACTGCTCCCGTAGCAGTCGCACAGGCTTTTAAGAAGTCGTTCATCCCCCGTTCCTTAGCCCATAAGATCGGGAAAAAACCCTGATACCGTATGATGCTAGGTAAGTACTACCAAGCACTTCAGTGTTTTACAGGTTATGCATGTAAATATAGAACTGGAGCAGTTACGAAACCCATATATGAGTTTAAGCGATTACTTTACATTCAAATTTAATACTTTCATGTAGTACATCAATTGAAATGATTAATTATAGAAACCAACAAATTAGAAGTACACATGCATGTTTTTGAAGAGAGTAAATCAAAGTCAAAATTCGACGAATGAAATAACCTCAATCCTATTGCAAAATGAGTTGAAACCTTACAAAAGGTACTAAATATAACCTGGTTTGCGCCAACTGTAAGTATGTGTCCACGTGGTGCTGACCATACGATGGTAACTTCAATCAAACCTATCGCAAATCTGTAGCACAATGGCCGCTGGTAAACATGTTCTATTCAACCCTGGAATTGGAGCATATCGCGGGACCCACAGAAGAGCAAATAGTAACTACCAAAGTGTTAGGAGCTACCAAACTTCAATTTCTTTCGTCCAACGGTTGCAGAGCTTCGCGAAGATAGACCATGCGAGGGTTCTTAGATATGCTTATGTGTGCAGCGACAATATTATCGCAGCAAGAAAGAGCGACAGTATGTCTACTTGTTCAATAACCGTCTACGACATGCGTATCCTACGTAAAAATGCACACTTTCTTATGATGAAAAGTTACTGAAGTTGCAGCCACATTTCAGCAGGACTCGTATTTGTGGTTCCAATCATCGTCAGGCGTTCAGACTTATCTTTTACACCCCTGGAAATTGAAATAAGAACACCGTGAATTCATTGTCCCAGGAATGGGAAACTTTATTGACACATTCCTGGGGTCAGATACATCACATGATCACACTGACAGAACCACAGGCACATAGACACAGGCAACAGAGCATGCACAATGTCGGCACTAGTACAGTGTATATCCACCTTTCGCAGCAATGCATTCTGCTATTCTCCCCTGGAGACGATCGTAGAGATGCTGGATGTAGTCCTGTGGAACGGCTTGCCATGCCATTTCCACCTGGCGCCTCAGTCGGACCAGTGTTCGTGCTAGACGTGCAGACCGCGTGAGACGACGCTTCATCCAGTCCCAAACATGCTCAATGGGGGACAGATCCGGAGATCTTGCTGGCCAGGGTAGTTGACTTACACCTTCTAGAGCACGTTGGGTGGCACGGGATACATGCGGACGTGCATTGTCCTGTTCGAACAGCAAGTTCCCTTGCCGGTCTAGGAATGGTAGAACGATGGGTTCGATGACGGTTTGGATGTACCGTGCACTATTCAGTGTCCCCTCGACGATCACCAGAGGTGTACGGCCAGTGTAGGAGATCGCTCCCCACACCATGATGCCGGGTGTTGGCCCTGTGTGCCTCGGTCGTATGCAGTCCTGATTGTGGCGCTCACCTGCACGGCGCCAAACACGCATACGACCATCATTGGCACCAAGGCAGAAGCGACTCTCATCGCTGAAGATGACACGTCTCCATTCGTCCCTCCATTCACGCCTGTCGCGACACCACTGGAGGCGGGCTGCACGATGTTGGGGCGTGAGCGGAAGACGGCCTAACGGTGTGCAGGACCGTAGCCCAGCTTCATGGAGACGGTTGAGAATGGTAATCGCCGATACCTCAGCAGCAACAGTGTCCCTAATTTGCTTAAGAAGTGGCGGTGCGGTCCCCTACGGCACTGCGTAGGATCCTACGGTCTTGGCGTGCATCCGTGCGTCGCTGCGGTCCGGTCCCAGGTCGATGGGCACGTGCACCTTCCGCCGACCACTGGCGACAACATCGATGTACTGTGGAGACCTCACGCCCCACGTGTTGAACAATTCGGCGGTACGTCCACCCGGCCTCCCGCATGCCCACTATACGCCCTCGCTCAAAGTCCGTCAACTGCACATACGGTTCACGTCCACGCTGTCGCGGCATGCTACCAGTGTTAAAGACTGCGATGGAGCTCCGTATGCCACGGCAAACTGGCTGACACTGACGGCGGCGGTGCACAAATGCTGCGCAGCTAGCGCCATTCGACGGCCAACACCGCGGTTCTTGGTGTGTCCGCTGTGCCGTGTGTGTGATCATTGCTTGTACAGCCATCTCGCAGTGTCCGGAGCAAGTATGGTGGGTCTGACACACCGGTGTCAATGTGTTCTTTTTTCCATTTCCAGGAGTGTATGTGGTTTCCCTGTGAAAACCAACGCCGCTACTTTATATGTAGAGTGGGCTGCTCCGAGTTCCTTACCTATTCGGAGCCCAGCTGACCTTGTATTATGTAATAAAATAATCGTGATAATCTTGTGCTCCACAGATGATTAATGTGAAACCTTACGAAAGCCATCACAGCTGTATTTCAGGTACGTTTATTATGCCACACCCAGTTTCGTTCTAAATGAATATCTTCAGCTGACCTACAGTGAATCAAGTCAAACGTGAAGACAAAGGTTGTGCTAAAAACTACTAGCACATCCACATCACATAATATACACAAAAGAATGATATTTATTTCGTAGCGAAGGTTCACCATCAGTCTTTGTAACTAATTCTCACAAAGGTACAAATCTTCTGTTCCTCAATCAAAACTCAGAAATGTGTAATTGCCATACATAGCGCTGGAAAGTATATTGTAGAAAGTCACGGGTACAATGAGATATCACCTATAACAGGTACAAACAGCAGTACGTGCACGGAACAAAGCAACAGACTACGCTGTAGTGAACTGTCCATCCGGGGCCGCTCAAAGAAAAAACAATTATCATGTAAACACAAACTGTTCAGCAACTACTCAGTACGATATATCGACTGTAGGACATAGCAGTATTAAACAGTTTTAAATGCGTTAATGTAACCTAGTAAATATACACATACACATGTTCAGCTTAAAAATAAACTGCAAAATTCTTTAATACACTCTTTATGCCATGGTGCAGGGGCAGAAATTTTTATGGGTGGCCGAATTACAGAGTTCAACATTATGAACTACCTTAAAGAGAACGAATTATTGCCAAACAACCAACACCAACCAAGAAAATATAATTCTTGTGAAACTCAACCAGCTCTTTATTATCACGAAGTAATGAGTGCTATCAACAGGAAATGTCTATCTTCCCATATTTTTAGAATTCCAGAATGGCTTTTGACACCGTCAAAACGTCTTATAAGCAAACTGCCTTACAATGGAGTATCGTCTCAGTTGTGCGACTCGATTCGTGATTTTCTATCAGAAAGGTCACAGCTCGTAATAATTGACGAGAAGTCATCGAGTAAAAAGGAAGTAATATCTAGAGTTTATCAAGGACATGTTAAATGCACACTGCTGTTTCTGATCTACATAAACCATGTAGGACAACATATGAGTAGCCTTCTTAGATCGTTTGCAGATACGCTCTCATTTACCGTCTTCTAATGTCCTCAGTTGATCAAAACCAACAGCAAAATGATTTAGGTAAGATATCTCTACGGTGCGAAAAGTAACCCTAAATAATAAAAAGTTTGAAGTTAGCTGCATGAATACTAAAACGAATCCGCTAAATTTCTGTTGCACTATATGAACCACAACTAAAGGCAGTAAAGTGAACAAAATACTAGGGGATTACAATTACGAAACTTGAACTGGAACGATCACATAGACAATGTTGTGACGAAAGCAAACCAATTACTACATTTGTACGCCCTCTTATGGAGTCGTCATGTGCGGCGTGGGATCCACATGAGATACGACTGAAGAAGGACGTGGAAAAAGTTCAAAGAAGGGCCACTTGTTTTATATCATCGGGAAATAGGATAGAGAAAGCAATGGACATGATATGCGAAATGGGATGGCAATCACTAAAACACGTCTTCCATTGCGGCAAGATCCTCTCATGAAACTTCAATCACCATTTTTTCTCACATTATGGAAATGTGTTTTGACCCCACCTTTCATGGAGGGAAATGATAATCATAACAAAATAAGGGAAATCAGACCTTTATGAATTAAGTTTTCGTTTATTGCGCGCTTTGTTCGAGAGTGGAAAGGCAGAGAAAGAGCTTGAAGGTGGTTCTATAAACCCTCTGCTAGGCAATTAATTGTGAATTGCAGAGTAATCATGTAGATGTAGATGTACATGTCGGTCAGCTCTAAAGGACTCTACAGTTATTCAGAAAATTGGGAAGAACTGTGTGCAAACGAGAACAGAACAGAATAATTGTGTACAATATAAGAGGAACAAAACCAGTGCTAGCAAAAAAATCGTATTATAATGTCACATATAAAGCATTAACTGTGATTAAGGAAAACGATTGTGATTAAGGACAACGATCGTGACTAGTGAATCTAAGAAACGGAGGGTACCAAAAGTCATGTCGTCTCTGTTGTTGTTGGTGTGGTCTTCAGTCCGAAGGCTGGTTTGATACAGCTCTCCATGCTACAATATGATGAGCGAACCTCTTCATCTCCGAGTAACTACTACAACATAAATCCTTCTGAATCTGCTTACTGTACGAATATTCATCTGTGGTTCTCCCTCTACCATTTTTAACCTCCACATTTCCCTCCAATACTAGATTCGTGATCGCCTGATGTCTCAAAATATGTCCCACCAACCTATCCCTTCTTTTGCTCAAATTCTATCAGAAATTTCTAGTCTTCCCAATTCTTTTCAGTACCCCTTCATTCGTTACGCGATCTACCCATCTAATCTTGAACATTCTTCTGTAGCACCAAATTTCGGAAGCTTCTATTCTCTTCTTGTCTAAATTGTTTATCGTCCATGTATTACTTCCGTACATGGCTATAGTCCAAATAAATAGGTTGAGAAATGACGTCCGAATGACGGCCGGAGTGACCGAGCGGTTCTGAGCGCTATAGTCTAAAACCGCGCGACCGCTACGGTCGCAGGTTCGAATCCTGCCTCGGGCATGGATGTGTCTGATGTCCTTAGGTTAGTTAGGTTTAAATAGTTCTACGTTCCAGGGGACTGATGACCTCAACAGTTAAGTCCCATAGCGCTCAGAGCCATTTTAACCATTTGACGCCTGAATACTTAAACCTATACTCGATCTTAACAAATTTCTCTTTTTCAGACATACTGTTATATTGCCTGTCTACATTTTACTCGTATATCCTCTCTACTTCGGCCGTCATCAGTTACTTTGCTGCCCAAACAGCAGACGTCATCTACTACTTTAAGTGTATCGTTCCCTGATTTAATTCGATTAAATTCCATTATCCTAGTTTTGCTTTTGTTGATGTTCTTCTTATATCCTCCATTCGAGACAATGTCCATTTCGTTCAACTGATTATCTACGTCCTTTGCTGTCTCCAGCAGAATTATAATGTTGTCAGTTAACCACAAAGTTTCTGTTTCTCCTCCTTGAAATTTTCTCAATCAGTGGTTCCCTTTCATGCCTTCCAAGTCTTATAACTGCCAGCTGGTTTGTACAAGTTGAAAATAGCCTTTTAGCTCCCTGTACTTTACCGCAGCTAACTTCATCGTTACAAAGAGAGTACTGAAGTCAAGAAGTCAACACTGTCAAAAGCTTTCTCTAAGCTACGAGTGGTAGCTTTCCTTAAGCGATACTAGTCAGCTAGAGCATTAAGGCTACTTACCTAATGGCCAGTGTAACCACCTTCGACACGGATAACAGCGGCGAGGCGTCGTGGCATGGAAGAAATGAGACCTTGGTAGATTGCTGAAGGGAGTTTCCAAAACATATGCACACGGAAATCACCTAATTCCTGTGAATTCTGGGGAGGTTGGAGATGAACACTGACACCACGTTCAGTCACAAACCACATGTGATCGATAGGGTTCAGATCCGAGTAGACTGGGCCCAGTTTCCAAAACATATGCACACGGAAATCACCTAATTCCTGTGAATTCTGGGGAGGTTGGAGATGAACACTGACACCACGTTCAGTCACAAACCACATGTGATCGATAGGGTTCAGATCTGAGGAGATGGGGGCCAGTTTCCAAAACATATGCACACGGAAATCACCTAATTCCTGTGAATTCTGGGGAGGTTGGAGATGAACACTGACACCACGTTCAGTCACAAACCACATGTGATCGATAGGGCTCAGATCCGAGTAGATGGGGGCCAGTTTCCAAAACATATGCACACGGAAATCACCTAATTCCTGTGAATTCTGGGGAGGTTGGAGATGAACACTGACATCACGTTCAGTCACAAACTACATGTGATCGATAGGGTTCAGATCTGAGGAGATGGGGGCCAGTTTCCAAAACATATGCACACGGAAATCACCTAATTCCTGTGAATTCTGGGGAGGTTGGAGATCAACACTGACACCACGTTCAGTCACAAACCACATGTGATCGATAGGGTTCAGATCCGAGTAGATGGGGGCCAGTTTCCAAAACATATGCACACGGAAATCACCTAATTCCTGTGAATTCTGGGGAGGTTGGAGATGAACACTGACACCACGTTCAGTCAAAAACCACATGTGATCGATAGGGTTCAGATCTGAGTAGATGGGGGCCAGTTTCCAAAACATATGCACACGGAAATCACCTAATTCCTGTGAGGTTGGAGATGAGCACTGACACCACGTTGAGTCACAAACCACATGTGATCGATAGGGTTGAGATCTGAGTAGATGGGGGCCAGTTTCGAAAACATATGCACACGGAAATCACCTAATTCCTGTGAATTCTGGGGAGGTTGGAGATCAACACTGACACCACGTTTAGTCACAAACCACATGTGATCGATAGGGTTCAGATCTGAGTAGATGGGGTCCAGTTTCCAAAACATATGCACACGGAAATCACCTAATTCCTGTGAATTCTGGGGAGGTTGGAGATGAACACTGACACCACGTTCAGTCACAAACCACATGTGATCGATAGGGTTCAGATCCGAGTAGATGGGGGCCAGTTTCCAAAACATATGCACACGGAAATCACCTAATTCCTGTGAATTCTGGGGAGGTTGGAGATGAACACTGATACCACAACAGTCACAAACCACATGTGATCGATAGGGTTCAGATCTGAGTAGATGGGGGCCGGTTTCCAAAACATATGCACACGGAAATCACCTAATTCCTGTGAATTCTGGAGAGGTTGGAGATGAACACTGACGACACGTTCAGTCACAAACCACATGTGACCGATAGGGTTCAGATCTGAGGAGATGGGGGCCAGTTTCCAAAACATATGCACACGGAAATCACCTAATTCCTGTGAATTCTGGGGAGGTTGGAGATAGAACACTGACACCACGTTCAGTCACAAACCACATGTGACCGATAGGGTTCAGATCTGAGGAGATGGGGGCCAGTTTCCAAAACATATGCACACGGAAATCACCTAATTCCTGTGAATTCTGGGGAGGTTGGAGATAGAACACTGACACCACGTTCAGTCACAAATCACATGTGACCGATAGGGTTCAATCTGAGGAGATGGGGACCAGTTTCCAAAACATATGCACACGGAAATCACCTAATTCCTGTGAATTCTGGGGAGGTTGGAGATGAACACTGACGCCACGTTCAGTCACAAACCACATGTGACCGATAGGGTTCAGATCTGAGGAGATGGGGGCCAGTTTCCAAAACATATACACACGGAAATCACCTAATTCCTGTGAATTCTGGGGAGGTTGGAGATGAACACAGACGCCACGTTCAGTCACAAACCACATGTGACCGATAGTGTTCAGATCTGAGGAGATGGGGGCCAGTTTCCAAAACATATGCACACGGAAATCACCTAATTCCTGTGAATTCTGGGGAGGTTGGAGATAGAACACTGACACCACGTTCAGTCACAAACCACATGTGACCGATAGGGTTCAGATCTGAGGAGATGGGGGCCAGTTTCCAAAACATATGCACACGGAAATCACCTAATTCCTGTGAATTCTGGGGAGGTTGGAGATCAACACTGACACCACGTTCAGTCACAAACCACATGTGATCGATAGGGTTCAGATCCGAGTAGATGGGGGCCAGTTTCCAAAACATATGCACACGGAAATCACCTAATTCCTGTGAATTCTGGGGAGGTTGGAGATGAACACTGACACAACAACAGTCACAAACCACATGTGATCGATAGTGTTCAGTACTGAGTAGATGGGGGCCAGTTTCCAAAACATATGCACACGGAAATCACCTAATTCCTGTGAATTCTGGGGAGGTTGGAGATGAACACTGACACCACGTTCAGTCACAAACCACATGTGATCGATAGGGTTCAGGTCTGAGTAGATGGGGGCCAGTTTCCAAAACATATGCACACGGAAATCACCTAATTCCTGTGAATTCTGGGGAGGTTGGAGATAGAACACTGACACCACGTTCAGTCACAAACCACATGTGACCGATAGGGTTCAGATCTGAGTAGATGAGGGCCAGTTTCCAAAACATTTGCACAAGGAAGTCACCTAATTCCTGTGAATTCTGAGGAGGTTGGATATGAACACTGACACCACGTTCAGTCACAAACCACATGTGATCGATAGGGTTCAGATCTGAGTAGATGGGGGCCAGTTTCGAAAACATATGCACACGGAAATCACCTAATTCCTGTGAATTCTGGGGAGGTTGGAGATGAACACTGACACCACGTTCAGTCACAAACCACATGTGATCGATAGGATTCAGATCTGAGTAGATGGGGACCAGTTTCCAAAACATATGCACACGGAAATCACCTAATTCCTGTGAATTCTGGGGAGGTTGCAGATAGAACACTGACACCACGTTCAGTCACAAACCACATGTGACCGATAGGGTTCAGATCTTAGGAGATGGGGGCCAGTTTCCAAAACATATGCACACGGAAATCACCTAATTCCTGTGAATTCTGGGGAGGTTGGAGATAGAACACTGACACCACGTTCAGTCACAAACCACATGTGATCGATAGGGTTCAGATCTGAGGAGATGGGTGCCAGTTTCCAAACCATATGCACACGGAAATCACCTAATTCCTGTGAATTCTGGGGAGGTTGGAGATAGAACACTGACGCCACGTTCAGTCACAAACCACATGTGACCGATAGGGTTCAGATCTGAGGAGATGGGGGCCAGTTTCCAAAACTTACGCACACGGAAATCACCTAATTCCTGTGAATTCTGCGGAGGTTGGAGATGAACACTGACACCACGTTCAGTCACAAACCACATGTGATCGATAGGGTTCAGATCCGAGTAGACTGGGCCCAGTTTCCAAAACATATGCACACGGAAATCACCTAATTCCTGTGAATTCTGGGGAGGTTGGAGATGAACACTGACACCACGTTCAGTCACAAACCACATGTGATCGATAGGGCTCAGATCCGAGTAGATGGGGGCCAGTATCCAAAACATATGCACACGGAAATCACCTAATTCCTGTGAATTCTGGGGAGGTTGGAGATGAACACTGACATCACGTTCAGTCACAAACCACATGTGATCGATAGGGTTCAGATCTGAAGAGATGGGGGCCAGTTTCCAAAACATATGCACACGGAAATCACCTAATTCCTGTGAATTCTGGGGAGGTTGGAGATGAACACTGACACCACGTTCAGTCACAAACCACATGTGATCGATAGGGTTCAGATCCGAGTAGATGGGGGCCAGTTTCCAAAACATATGCACACGGAAATCACCTAAATCCTGTGAATTCTGGGGAGGTTGGAGATGAACACTGACACCACGTTCAGTCACAAACCACATGTGATCGATAGGGTTCAGATCTGAGGAGATTTAGGCCAATTTCCAAAACATGTGCACACGGAAATCACCTAATTCCTGTGAATTCTGGGGAGGTTGGAGATGAACACTGACACCACGTTCAGTCAAAAACCACATGTGATCGATAGGGTTCAGATCTGAGTAGATGGGGGCCAGTTTCCAAAACATATGCACACGGAAATCACCTAATTCCTGTGAGGTTGGAGATGAGCACTGACACCACGTTGAGTCACAAACCACATGTGATCGATAGGGTTGAGATCTGAGTAGATGGGGGCCAGTTTCGAAAACATATGCACACGGAAATCACCTAATTCCTGTGAATTCTGGGGAGGTTGGAGATCAACACTGACACCACGTTTAGTCACAAACCACATGTGATCGATAGGGTTCAGATCTGAGTAGATGGGGGCCAGTTTCCAAAACATATACACACGGAAATCACCTAATTCCTGTGAATTCTGGGGAGGTTGGAGATGAACACAGACGCCACGTTCAGTCACAAACCACATGTGACCGATAGGGTTCAGATCTGAGGAGATGGGGGCCAGTTTCCAAAACATATGCACACGGAAATCACCTAATTCCTGTGAATTCTGGGGAGGTTGGAGATAGAACACTGACACCACGTTCAGTCACAAACCACATGTGACCGATAGGGTTCAGATCTGAGGAGATGGGGGCCAGTTTCCAAAACATATGCACACGGAAATCACCTAATTCCTGTGAATTCTGGGGAGGTTGGAGATCAACACTGACACCACGTTCAGTCACAAACCACATGTGATCGATAGGGTTCAGATCCGAGTAGATGGGGGCCAGTTTCCAAAACATATGCACACGGAAATCACCTAATTCCTGTGAATTCTGGGGAGGTTGGAGATGAACACTGACACAACAACAGTCACAAACCACATGTGATCGATAGTGTTCAGTACTGAGTAGATGGGGGCCAGTTTCCAAAACATATGCACACGGAAATCACCTAATTCCTGTGAATTCTGGGGAGGTTGGAGATGAACACTGACACCACGTTCAGTCACAAACCACATGTGATCGATAGGGTTCAGGTCTGAGTAGATGGGGGCCAGTTTCCAAAACATATGCACACGGAAATCACCTAATTCCTGTGAATTCTGGGGAGGTTGGAGATAGAACACTGACACCACGTTCAGTCACAAACCACATGTGACCGATAGGGTTCAGATCTGAGTAGATGGGGGCCAGTTTCCAAAACATTTGCACAAGGAAGTCACCTAATTCCTGTGAATTCTGGGGAGGTTGGATATGAACACTGACACCACGTTCAGTCACAAACCATATGTGATCGATAGGGTTCAGATCTGAGTAGATGGGGGCCAGTTTCGAAAACATATGCACACGGAAATCACCTAATTCCTGTGAATTCTGGGGAGGTTGGAGATGAACACTGACACCACGTTCAGTCACAAACCACATGTGATCGATAGGATTCAGATCTGAGTAGATGGGGACCAGTTTCCAAAACATATGCACACGGAAATCACCTAATTCCTGTGAATTCTGGGGAGGTTGGAGATAGAACACTGACATCACGTTCAGTCACAAACCACATGTGACCGATAGGGTTCAGATCTGAGGAGATGGGGGCCAGTTTCCAAAACATATGCACACGGAAATCACCTAATTCCTGTGAATTCTGGGGAGGTTGGAGATAGAACACTGACACCACGTTCAGTCACAAACCACATGTGATCGATAGGGTTCAGATCTGAGGAGATGGGTGCCAGATTGCAAACCATATGCACACGGAAATCACCTAATTCCTGTGAATTCTGGGGAGGTTGGAGATAGAACACTGACGCCACGTTCAGTCACAAACCACATGTGACCGATAGGGTTCAGATCTGAGGAGATGGGGGCCAGTTTCCAAAACTTACGCACACGGAAATCACGTAATTCCTGTGAATTCTGCGGAGGTTGGAGATGAACACTGACGCCACGTTCAGTCACAAACCACATGTGACCGATAGGGTTCAGATCTGAGGAGATGGGGGCCAGTTTCCAAAACATATGCACACGGAAATCACCTAATTCCTGTGAATTCTGGAGAGGTTGGAGATGAACACTGACACCACGTTCAGTCACAAACCACATGTGATCGATAGGGTTCAGATCTGAGTAGATGGGGGCCAGTTTCGAAAACATATGCACACGGAAATCACCTAATTCCTGTGAATTCTGGGGAGGTTGGAGATGAACACTGACGCCACGTTCAGTCACAAACCACATGTGACCGATAGGGTTCAGATCTGAGGAGATGGGGGCCAGTTTCCAAAACATATGCACACGGAAATCACCTAATTCCTGTGAATTCTGGGGAGGTTGGAGATAGAACACTGACACCACGTTCAGTCACAAACCACATGTGACCGATAGGGTTCAGATCTGAGGATATGGGGGCCAGTTTCCAAAACAAATGCACACGGAAATCACCTAATTCCTGTGAATTCTGGGGAGGTTGGAGATAGAACACTGACACCACGTTCAGTCACAAACCACATGTGACAGATAGGGTTCAGATCTGAGGAGATGGGGGCCAGCACATAAATTGGAACTCGCAACTGTGTTCCTCGGCCCACTCCGTCACACACCTGTCTTTGAGACATGGTGCGTTACCTTGTTGAAAAAGGCCATTGCCATCGAGGAACGTGATCGTCATGAAGGGTTTACGTGGTCTGAAACCAGTGTACGATACTCCTTGGCCGACACTCTGCCTTGCACGAGCTCGACTGGGCCCAAGTTCGCCCACTTGAACGTTCCCCAGAGCATAACGGAGCCGCCGCCAGCTTGTCTCCGTCCCACAGTACAGGTGTCAAGAAGCTGACCCCCTGGAAGACAACGGAATCGTGTCCTCCAACGAAGAAGATATCCGGATTCATCAGACCATGCAACGGTTTACCATTTCACCAACATCCAACGCCGATAGTCACGTGTCCATTGCAATCGTAGTTGCCGAGATCGTGGTGCTAACATTGGCACCTACGTGGGTCGTCGGTTGCGGAGACCCATCGTTAGAAGCGTTCGGTGCACTGTGGAGGAGGAGGAGGAGGATATTAGTGTTTAACGTCCCGTCGACAACTAGGTCATTAGAGACGGAGCGCAAGCTCGGGTGAGGGAAGGATGGGGAAGAAATTCGGCCATGCCCTTTCAAAGGAACCATCCCGGCATTTGCCTGAAGCGATTTAGCGAAATCACGGAAAACCTAAATCAGGATGGCCGGAGACGGGATTGAACCGTCGTCCTCCTGAATGTCGGAGCACTGTGTGTCCAGACCAACTTTTACTTTGCCCAGCTTTGAAGTCCGACGTTAGTTTCGAGACAGTCCTCTTTTACCAGTCTGCCCAGCCTAAGACGTCTGAGGTATGTAATGAGGGTTGGCCACCCAACTCCACGATGTATGGACGTGGTGTCACCTTGATTTCGCCACGTGTTACAGACATTCACCACAAAGCTCCTCGAACAGCCAACATGTCGACCAGTTTCGGAAATGCAAATGCTAAGCCTGCGGGCCATCACAATCTGCCCAGAGTCAAACTCAGATTGATCGCGCTCCTTCCACATTGTAGAAGTTGAAAGCCCTGCAGCCAGGCGTCTAGCGCTAGTTTTGATACCTCGTAAAGATGAGTCATTTTAGATTATAATAACATTCAGTTTAGCACTGATTACGTGGTATATAGGTGTATTAGTGTGCCTTTTAAGCGTATCATTGAAGGTTTCATTTATCGTTACGTTATATAGCAGAAAACGCGAAAAAGTCGTACACTAGGGCTATAGTCGTATTTTTACGTTTTGCCTCATCAAACCTATAGAATTTCATTTAATTGTTGTTTTGCCTCTCCAGCAATATAGCTGTAGCGTACCTTTTCATTATTTAACTCACATTTCCGGAAAGTAGCGTACAGTTTAAGTTGTTTCAGAAACTTTGCACTGTCGTTTTTGTTTACATGCAGTTCCGTGTAGGCCAAATTTGTGGAACCATGTTTCCGTGTTTATCTGTAATTTAACTGACTTATTCTCAATAAACTATTACGTTTTATCATGAGTGAAAAGTGCTTCACTTGCTATGGGCTTGTTATATCGGGGCTTTGATGTGACGGGTGCTGTAGTTTCTTCCATGCGTTTCCCTGTAGTCGTATAGGGGTAAGGGAAGTAAACGAGACTCATCAGTGGTTTTGTAGGATATGTAGTAGAGATAGGAAGTTACTAGAACAGGAGGGGAAAATGGCGGCCCTTCAGAATAACGTAGACAAGGCCAGGGGGATTTTGACAGTTTAAGGAAGGAGAAGAGTCAAGAGAGGTGGGAAGTGGCAACAGGCTACAGGAGTAACAGGCCTAGAACTTTGTCTGAAAGCTCCGTGGTGAAGGTGAAAAATAGATTTAACCTGTTGCTTCAGTTAGAAGCTGGTGAGCCTCAAACAGTTGCAGATGTACTTTCAGCAGCAAATTGAAAACTAAGAATCTGTTAAAATCAGTAAAGAGAAAGACAGTGTTGTTGTTAGGTAGTTTCCATGGAAGAGGTGTTCGCCAACTTTTTCAGGATGATCCAGGATCATAATACCAGGTCACCAACTTTTTTCAACCTAGTGCTGGTCTGGAGCAGGTGACAGAGGATTTAGGATCACTTTGAGAAGATTTCACTATGGAAGGCATTGTGGTTATAGTGGGTGGGCCAAGTAATAGTATTGACTGAGATCCAGGGTACAGCATAGAGTGTGACCTGGCAAAGATTACATCAGCATCAACGCATACTAGTGTTGACGTTGTGTATGTTCTTGGGCCCCATGACCGACCTCATTTGAACTCTTCTGCCAGGAGACTTAATTTGGGGTTGGAACAGCTCCTTATGTTGGACGCTGGGTCACACATTGGTGTGGTTCCTTTTTTTCTCTCAGTAGGTGGGATTATACTAGGAATGGCCATCACCTCAACAGGGAAGGGAAGCGTAAACTGCCTGGAAAAATAGCAGGAAACTTAAAGGAGGGAGGAACTGTAATGAGTGATAAAATACCAGTTGTTATAGGGTAAAGAAAAGATCCTTTTTTAGGGAAAGGAACCCACAACGAAACCAAGTTTTAACAGAGGTTAGGACTCAGACAGACCTTTAGTTTGATAATAATTTTAGCTTATTGCATCAGAATAACAGCTTTTGGTTAAGAATTTTCAACAGTCAGCAGAAATTTCAACTCTCCCCTATTTTAATTTAATCAGTGTGAAATGTGAGCTATCTTTATTTCATCAAAATATTCGAGGACTGAGAAATAAAATTAATGAATTAATTATTTGCAGATGAATTAGAGTCCTCAAACCCAGCTGACATAATTTGCCTCTCTGAACAGCGTGTGACCACTGGTATAAAACTTTCAAATATTACACGATTTAGGTTAGCTTCTCACTTTTGTAGAGAAGAAATGGAGAAATGAGGATATGCCAAGTTCATCAGGAACTGTCATACATTTAACAACACAGGCATTGATAAATTTTGCGTACAACAGCCTATGGAAGCATGTGCAACAGAAGTAGAATTTCATAAAAAATCCTTCATAATATTAAGTGCATATTGAGCACCTACAGATAACTCCATCTCCACATAAGCCACCTTGAAGCTGTGCTGGTCCGTTTAACAACCAAAAGCAAAGAAATAGTGGTTGCTGGTGACTTCAGTGTAGATTTCCTTAAAGGATCTCCCACTAATAAATTATCTGAGTTAGTAACACTATCGTTCAACTTAATTCCCATTGCAAAGTTCCCAACTAGCGTAACCATTTGCTCACAAAAAGCCATTGATAACATCTTTATAGAAAAGTCCAATAAACAAAATTGTGTTGTGAAACCAATAGTCAATGGCCTCTCATACCATGTCATGCAGTTCCTTCTGTGAAGTGTTAATACTGAACAGGATATAAAATCTGTTAAATCTGAAATCAAGAGGGTAAAATTGATTATTTTAGGACACTCCTAAGACACATTCAATGGAGTGATGTTTACAGTGCTCATGGCATGAACGAAAAATATAACATTTTTGCTAGTAAAGAGCTTATCTTATTTGAACACTGTTTTCCCAGAAAACTAACTAAGGATAGAGCAAAGTGTACAAGGACGCCGTGGATTATTCAAGGAATAGAGGGATCTCGTAAAACAAAAAGAGAACAGTATCTGTCAAACCGAAACAGTACTGATGTTGATGCTATACCTCATTACAAGATATACTGCAAAATATTGAAGACTGTAATACAAACATCAAAGCAAATATATTATAAGGAAAAGATTGTCATATTAGAAAACAAACTAAAGACAATACGGGATACAGTGAAGGAAGAGACCAGTAGAATCCAAACATGAAGAGGGGTAAATAGCGTTAAGAGTAATGATTTTTTGGTGACAGATGTGTATAGTGTTATAGAACTTTTTAACAGACATTTTATAACTGTTACTGAAAAAAAGGCGTTGCCAGGTTCTACAGATGCTGCCTTAGGATCTCTCACACCAGTCACTGCAAATAACTTCCATAATATGACTTTGACCCTCACTACTCCAGCAGAAGTAATGTCCATTATAAAATCTTTAATGTCAAATCTAGTGGGTAGGATCAAATATCAACAAAGTTACTAGAATGTATAGTTTGGAAGGTAGGAAACAAGGTCCTGGCAGAAGTAATGCTGTGAGGACGGGGCGTGAGTCGTGCTTGGGTAGCTAAGTTGGTAGAACACTTGCCCATGAAAGGCAAAGGTCCCGATTTCGAGTCTCGGTCTGGCACACAGTTTTAATCTGCCAGGAACTTTTTTCATCAACAAAGTTAATTAAAGATTGTGATTCTGAGTTAAATAACATATTAAGCTATCTTTGTAACCAGTCGTTTATCAGTGGAATATTTCGGGAAGGGTTGAAATATGTTGAAGTTAAGCCACTGTTTAAGAAGGGGGATAAAGAAATAGCATCAAATATCCATCCAATTTCACTTTTTCCAGATGTTTCAAAACTTTTAGAAATGGTAATGTACAATCGGCTTTATAACTATCTTGTCACAAATAACGTACTGTCAAAGTTAGAGTTCGTATCTCTAAAGGGTTCTCAATTTAGAAGGCTGCCTACACTTACAGTGAAAATGTATTTAATTCATCAGACAAAAAATTACAGGCAAATGGTATATTCTGTGATCTGTCAAAGGCCTTTGGCTGTGTAGATCTCAGTATCCTTTTAAGTAAATTAGAATATTATGATATAACAGGAAATGCTGCAAAATCTTCTATCTGTGGCAGTAAAAAAAGGTGTTATTAGGAAAGAGACATGTATTAAGCTATCAGGCATCATCCAACAAGGAACTAATTGCATGTGGGGTCCCACAAGGTTCCATCTTAGGGCCCTTGCTATTTCTTGTGTATATCTATTACCTTTCATCAGTAACATTACCAGATGCAAAGTTTGTTTTGTTTGCTCATGATACAAACATTGCAATAAATACCAAATAAAGTGTAGTCTTACAAAGTTCGGCTAATAAAATATTTGCGGACATTAATCACTTGTTCGTAGCCACTTCATGGTCAATAAACTTTGAAAAAAACACACTATATGCATTTCAGAACTTGTAAGGGGTGTCTTACGAGTATATGGCTAACATATGACGACAAGCAGACAGAACAAATGGACAATGTTAAATTCTTATAATTACAGCTTCATAATAAATTCAACTGGTAGTAGCACACCACAGAACCGCTGAACAGTTTAAACAAATCACTATCTGCAACGCGCATTCTGCTACTGCTTCCCAATACTTTTATTCCATAATGAAATGTGTCGGTAAAAATATATCACTCTTTGAAACCAACAGCTCAGTTCATGAAATCAATGCTAGAAATAAGAATAATCTTAACAAGGATTGAGAGTCACTTATTTTTGTACAAAAAGGTGTGCATTATTCAGGAACACACATTTTCAATAACTTGCCAGCTGCGATAAAAAGCTTAACAACCAAAGAAATTCAGTTTAAGCGAAGCCTAAAGGATTTATTGGCGGCCAACTCCTTCTACTCCATTGATGAATTTCTCAGTAGAACCGACTGAAACAAAATCTACCAGTGATATATATATATATATATATAAAGTACTATCTCCCCCCCATTAACCATGGACATGGCCGTTGATAGGGAGTCTTGCGTTCCTCAACGATGCAGATAGCCGTAATGTTGGTACAACCACGACTGAGGGGTATCTGTTGAGAGGCCAGACAAACGTGTGATTCCTGAAGAGGGGCACCAGCATTTTCAGTAGTTTAAGGGGCAACAGTCTTGATGATTAACTGATCTGGCCTTGTAACGCTAATCAAGATGGTACTGGTACTGAGAACGGCTGAAAGCAAAGGGAAACTACAGCCGTAATTTTTCCCAAGGGCATACAGCTTTATTGAATGCTTAAATGATAATGGCGTCATCTTGGGTAAAACATTCCAGAGGTAAAATAATCTCTCATTCGCATCTCTGGACGGGGACTAATCAGGAGGACAATGTTATCAGGAGAAAGAAAACTGGCGTTCTGCGGATCAGAGTGTGGAATATCTGATCCCTTAATCGGGCAGGTGGGATAGAAAATTTAAAAAGGGAAATGGGTAGGTTAAAGTCAGATATAGTGGGAATTAGCGAAGTTCGGTGGCAGGAGAAACAAAACTTCTGGTCAGGTGAATACGGGGTTATAAATACAAAGCAAATAGGGGTAATGCAGGAGTAGGTTTAATAATTAATAAAAAAACAGCAATGCACGTAAGCTGCTACTAACAGCATTATAGTGGCCAAGATAGATACGGAGTCCACGCCTACCACAGTAGTACAAGCTTATAAGCCGACTGGAAGAGATTGAGGAAATGTATGATGAGATAAAAGAAATTATTCAAGTAGTGAAGGGAGATGAAAATTTAATAGTCATGGGTGACTGGAATGCGAGAATAGGAAAAGGAAGAGAAGGAAACGTAGTAGGTGAATATGGAATGGGGGTAAGAAATGAAAGAGGAAGTTGCCTGGTAGAATTTTGCACAGAGCATAGCTTAATCATAGCTAACAGTTGGTTCAAGAATCATAAAAGAAGGTTATATCCATGGAAGAAGCCTAGAGATACTGAAAGGTTTCAGATAGAATATATAATGGTAAAACAGAACTTTAGGAACCACGTTTTAAATTGTAAGACCTATCCAGGGGCAGATGTGGACTCTGACCACAATCTATTGGTTATGAACTGTAGATTAAAACTAAAGAAACCGCAAAAAGGTAGGAATTTAAGGACATGGGACCTGGATAGACTGACTGAAACAGAGGTTGTAGAGAGTTTCCGGGAGAGCGTTAGGGAGCGATTCACAAGAATGGGAGAAAGAAATACAGTAGAAGAAGAATGGGTAGCTTTGAGAGATGAATCAGTGAATGCAGCAGACGATCAAGTAGGTAAAAAGACGAGAGCTAGAAGAAATCTCAGCGTAGTACAAGAGACACTGAATTGTACTGACGAAAGGAGAAAATACAAAAGTGAACTAAATGAAGCACGCAAAAAGGAAATGCACAATGGCTAAGAAAGGATGGCTAGAGGACAAATGTAAGGATGTAGAGGCTTATATCAATAGGGGTAGATACTGCCTACAGGAAAATTAAGACACCTTTGGAGAAAAGAGAACCACTTGTATGAATATCAAGAGCTCAGATGAAAACCCAGTTCAAATCAAAGAAGGGAAAGCAGAAAGGTGGAAGGAGAATATGGAGGGTCTATACAAGGGCGATGTTCTTGAGGACAATATTATGGAAATAGAAGACGATGTAGATGAAGATGAAATGGGAGATATGAAACTGCATGAAGAGTTTGACAAAGCACTGAAAGACCTGAGTCGAAACAAGGCCCCCGGAGTAGATAACATTCCATTAGAACTTCTGAAAACCTAGGGAGAGCCAGCCCCGACAAAACTCTACCATCTGGTGACCAAGACGTGCCAGATAGGCGCAATACCCTCACACATCAAGACGAATATAATAATCCCAATCCCAAAGAAAGCAAGTGCTCACAGATAAGAAAACTACCAAACTATCAGTTTAATAAGCCACAGCTGCAAAATACTAACGCTAATTCTTTAAAGACGAATGGAAAAACTAGTCGAAGCCGACCTTGTGGAAGATCAGTTTGGATTTCGTAGAAACGTTGGAACGGATGAGGCAATACTGACCCTACGACTTATCTTAGAAAATAGATTAAGTAAAGGCAAACCTATGTTTCTAGCATATGTAGACTTAGAGAAAGCTTTTGACAGTGTTGACTGGAATACTGTCTTTCGAATGCTGAAGGTGGCAGGGGTAAAATACAGGGAGCGAAAAGCTATTTACAATTTTTACAAAAACCAGATGGCAGTTATAAGAGTCGAGGGACATGAAAGGGGAACAGTGGTTAAGAAGGGAGTGAGACAGGGTTGTAGCCTCTCCCCGATGTTATTCAATCTGTATATTGAGCGAGCAGTGAAGAAAACAAAAGAAAAATTCGGAGTAGTTATTAAGATCCATGGGGAAGAAATAAAAACTTTGAGCCTTCCTGGCAGATTAAAACTGTGTGCCTGACCGAGACTCGAACTTTGCCCTTCGCGGGCAAGTGCTCTACCATCTGAGCTACCGAAGCATGACTCACGTCCGGTACTCACAGCTTTATTTCTGCCAGTACCTCGTCTCCCACCATCCAAACTTTACAGAAGCTCTCCTGCGAGTTCGAGTCTCGGTCGGGCACACAGTTTTAATCTGCCAGGAAGTTTCACATCAGCGCACACTCCGCAGCAGTGTGAAAATCTCACTCTAAAAACTTTGAGGTTCGCCGATGACATTGTAATTCTGTCAGAGACAGCAAAGGACCTGGAAGAGTATTTGAACGGAATGGACAGTGTCTTCAAAGCAGGGCATAAGATGAACGTCAACAAAAGTAAAACGAGGATAATGGAATGTAGTCGAATTAAGTCGGGTGATGCTGAGGGAATTAGATTAGGAAATGAGACACTTAAAGTAGTAAAAGAGTTTTGCTATTTTTGGAGCAAAATTACTGACGATGGTCGAAGTAGGGAGGATATAAAATGTAGACTGGCAATGGCAAGGAAAGAGTTTCTGAAGAAAATAAATTTGTTAACATCGAGTATAGATTTAAGTGTCAGGAAGTCGTTTCTGAAAGTACTTGTATGGAGTGTAGCCATGTATGGAAGTGAAACATGGACGATAACTAGTTTGGACAAGAAGAGAATGGAAGCTGTCGTAATGTGGTGCTACACAAGAATGCTCAAGATTAGATGGGTAGAGTATATAACTAATGAGGAAGTATTGAATGGGATTGGGGAGAAGAGAAGTTTGTGGCACAACTTGACTAGAAGAAGGGATCGGTTGGTAGGACATATTCTGGGGGATCAAGGCATCACCAATTTAGCATTGGAGGGCAGCGCGGAGGGTAATAGTCGTAGACGGAGACCTAGAGAGGAACACACTAAACAAATTCAGAAGGCTGTAGGTTGCAGTAGGTAGTGGGAATGAAGAAGTTGCACGGGATAGTGTAGCACAGAGAGCTGCATCAAACCAGTCTCTAGATTGAGGACTGCAATAACTTCAATGTACTATCGAACTTCAGCAACATTTCAGTGCTGTAATGTGTTGATTGTAAGTAAGTATTGCAGCAGATCTATTACATGTTTATTACCTTTTAAATAAAACCATTTTCTTAAAATTGTAAATGCAGTGTTTTAATACGATCTTAGTAAATGAGTGTTGCAGAATGATCCTTTCATATAGTGTTCATTAAAAAAAAGACGATCATTCCACTTTTGATCCGTGGAATGCACATTAGCTCACTTCTTTTAGTTGTAAATATTTGTAATGACTATCTGTCCACTTTTGATCTGTGGAAGGCACATTAGCTTACTTGGTTTAGTTGTAAATATTTGTAATGCATTATTGTTTTTCTGAATGTGCTACATGCTGGAGGACTTCCTCACTACAGATCAATATGAATGAAAGTAAATGTAATCTAATCAAAACACACAGACAGCACGCCCACTGACACTACATGCGTGCGTCTCACTAGAAGTCATTCCTTGGCAGGTTACACTACTACCGCCTGAACAGGTTTATATCGATAGTTGGTTGGTGGTTGGAGTTTTCTTGTTGATGAGTGTCAGTTGTACCTCGCCCGATCCTATGTTTCTCTGGAATCCAAACTGAAGTCGGCTTCTGCCAGTTTTGCCATTCTTCTGTATAAAAAATCCGTGTTAGTTTTTAAACTGATAGTTCGGTAATATTCACACCCGTCAGCAACTGCGTTCTTTGGAATTGGAATTATTACATTCTTCTTGAAAAAGAATTTTTCGCCTGTCTCATACACCTCGTACACCAAATGCCTCTCATGTCTGGCTCTTCCAAAGTTTTCATTAGTTCTGATGGAATATTAAATATTCTGAAGCCTTGTTTCGACTTAGAGCTTTAAGACCTCGGTCAAATTCTTCTCGCAGTATAACGTTTCAAATCTTATCTTCATCTACCTCCACTGTCCTTCCTATAATATTGCCTCCAAGTTTGTCTCCCTTGTATACACCCTCCAGATACTCCTTTTAAATTTCAGCTTTCTCTTCTTTGTTTGGGACTCATTTTCGGTTTGACCTCTTGATATTCCTATAGCTGCTTCTCTTTTTTCCAAAGGCCTCTTTAATTTTCCTGTAGGCGGTATTAATCTTCCCCTCTAGTGAAATATATTTCTAAAATCTTACATTTCTCGTCCTGCAATTTTTGCCTGCCGTTTTGCACTTCCTGTCAATTTGATTTTTTTAAACGATTATATTCACTTTTTCCTGCTTCATTTGCTGTATTTTTGTATTTTTCTCCTCTCATCAATTAAATGCAACATCTCGTCTGCTGTCCGAGAATTTCTACTAGCCCTTGTCTCATTATCTATTTAATCCTCTGCTGCCATCACTATTTCACCTTTTAAAGGTACCGATTCGTCTTCTACTGTATTCCTTTCTCCTGTTCTAGTTAACCGCTTGCCTAATGCTCCCTCTAAAACTCTTAGCAGCCTCTTTTTCATTTAGTTATTCAGCTTCAATCTCCTTTATTTTCTACCTTTTTCCAATTTCTTCAGTTTTAATCTACAGTTCATCACCAATGAATTGTGGTCAGAGTCCACATCTGTTCTTGGGTATGTCTTACAATTTAAAATCTGATTCCTAAATGTCTGTCTTGCGATTATAAATTAATCTGAAACCTGTGTTTCCAGGTCTCTAAATGGTTCAAATGGCTCTGAGCACTATGGGACTTAACATCTGTGGTCATCAGTCTCTTAGAACTTATAACTACTTAAACCCAACTAACCTAAGGACATCAGACACATCCATGCCTGAGGCAGGATTCGAACCTGCGACCGTAGCGGTCAAACGGTTCAAGACTGAAGCGCCTAGAACCTCACGGCCACACCGGCTGGCCCTCCAGGTCTCTTCCAGGTACACAAACTTTCTTTATGATTCTTAAACCAAACTTTAGCGATGATTAAATTACGCACTATTCATACTCTACCAGGCGTCTTCCTCTTTCATTCCTTTCTCCCAGTCCTCACTCCCCTACTATTTTTTCTTCTCTCCCTTATCCAGCTCAAGAATTCCAGTTTCCCAACACTATTAAATTTTCGAATCCTTTAACTACCTGAATAATTCTTTTAACTCGTCATACATTTCTGCAACTTCTACATCATCTGTGCAGCTAGTTGGCACGTAGACTTGTACTACTGTGGTGGGTGTTGGCCTTCTGCCTAATTCGGTTATAATAATGCCTTCACTATGCTGTTTACAGTATCTTACCCGCATTCCTATTTTCTTATTCATTATTAAACCTAAGCCTGCATTAGTCATATTTGCTTTTTATATTTGTATCCCTGTATTCACCAGACTAGAAATCCTGCTCCTCCTGTCATTGAACTTCGCTATTTACCACTATTTCTCACTTACATGGATCCATTTGCCTTTTTAAATTTTTTTAGCCTACCTGCCCGATTGAGGGTTCTAATATTCGACGCCCCGATCCGTAGAACACCAGTTATGCGTCTCCTGATGACGACATCCTTCTGAATAAACGGCTCCTGGACAGCCGAATGGGGGTTTATTTTACCTCCGGAATGTTATACCCAGGACGATGCCATCATCATTTAACCGTACAGTAGAACTGCGTGCCGTCAGGAGAAAATATGGCTGTAGTTTCCTCATCCTTTGAGCCGTTCACAGTACCAGCACAGCAAGGCCGTTTTGATTGATGTTACAAGACCAGATCAGTCAATCACCTAGCCTGTTGTCCTTGCAACTACTGAAAAGGCTACTGCCCCTCTTCAGGAACCACAGGTCTGTCTGGCCTCTCAACAGGTACGTCTTTGTTGTGGTTGCACCTACGGTACGGCTATCTGTATCACTGAGGCAATACATACCTAAATAACAGAAATTACACACGTAGGGGGAGCAGTAATCTCATTACCAGCAAAAGCAGAACATAAACATTTATGTATAATGTAATGGCAACAGTAATTGTCGTCACATAGCACGATCATGAATGATGACTAAACGTAATTACAAATTGTCGTTACACATGTTAATACAGTAGACCTACCTTATTGGATGGGTTCAGTCGTCTGTTGTAAATAAGAATAAAGCAGTGTTGTACGAAAATTGCTAAAGAGTGCCATGCAGGGACGTTGCGTATTAATGGTAAGATAAGCTTTAATTGAAATAGTCAGTAGTCAAATGTGCATCATAATAATTTTGTTATGTGACGATCTCTCACTTGACTGGATGTTGACATCTAATCTTTCCTCTACTAATGACATTTTCCCTCAGGCAACGGACCTGCCTTTCTTCTCAAATACACGTAAACAGGTCTCATTTGTATCATTTGTTCCAGAAACAAGCTGTATGCTTCGCAGAGAGCAGTACGGCGTTTAATGATCCTACAGAGAACCTAAAAAAGCACGAAAACAAGATTAGGGCGGCCGACGAGGGCATCAGAGACGGAGCGCCTGCTCCGACTGACGAAGGACTGGGAAGGAAATCGGCCGCACACTTTCAAAAGAAGCATCTCGGCATTCGCTTTAAGCGTGTTAAGGAAATCTCGGACACGTAATCCCGAATGGTCGGATGGAGAACTGAACAGCCTTCCCCGGATACGAGTCCACTGCCTTAGCACTAAACAAACCCGCAGTGCTAACATAAAGATATTTCTAAAGGGTTTCGAGTCTTATAGTTGTTGTATAGAAATATTTTCAACAGGAAAGGATTACAACGTGTGACTCTTTGTGAATCAAGAAGGCGGTGAGTGTACTAGGTGATATAGCGTACAAGTATCAGTGTACCTACAATACATCAAGTTTCAGTGGAGCATGCCGGCCGGTGTGGCCGTGCGGTTCTGGGCGTTTCAGTCTGGAAGCGCAAGACCGCTACGGTCGCAGGTTAGAGTCCTGCCTCGGGCGTGGATGTGTGTGATGTCCTTAGGTTAGTTAGGTTTAAGTAGTTCTAAGTTCTAGGGGACTGATGACAACCGATGTTAAGTCCCATAGTTCTCAGAGCCATTTGAACCATTTGAACCAGTGGAGCTAGAATAACGGAAGCTTTTACGTGAGGGGGTGGGGGTGGGGCACTTCCGTACTTCTCAAATTCTTAATTTAGGGAAACGTAGTGGATTGTTTCCTTAAAAATACTATTCCCGGTTAGGCGATAAATTTGGTATTATTCGAAAACGTAAACGATGTTTTTCAAATACAATAATTGTGAAACTTCCTGGTAGATTAAAACTCCGCACCGGACCGAGAGACTGGAAACTGGGACCTTCGTATACCGCACGCTAATGCTCTACCAAACGAGGTATAAGATATGTTTCACAAGTCTCTCTCTTTGTCTGTCCCTCCCCCTGCCTCCTTTTACGGTTTCTCCACTTCCACCAGTACATCTTCTAACATCCACACTTCACAGAGACAGGTACATAGTTTAGACGAAACCTAGGGCATTGTTTCCAGAATGAATATTCATCATGCAGCGGAGTGTGCCTTGATTTGAAATTGCCTGGCAGGTTAAGACTGTGTGCCGGACTAGGAATCGAACCAGGGACATGAAGCGTTCCTCCTCTTCCTCTCTCTCTCAAGACTCAGATATTTCAATAAACGCTTTTCTCAGTAAGTCACGGCATGTAGAGGCTATGAATACCAAGAAATTGTGTGTATCTAGAATACCGCCAAGAGAAAAAAAACTTCAAGGACAATGAAATAGAAACCAATCGGCACATAATATCATGGTGGTTCTGCTTTTAATAATGAATAAATAACAAAAGAGCACTTAAGTGTCCTGTCGTTATACCATCGAGCAATCCACCCTCAAACTATTCGATGCGACCGCTAAAAACCAACAAATAAAAATGTATAAAATTTTATTTATTACACAGGAGACGAGGAAGGTAAACTGTTCTGAAATAAATACGATATGCGTCAAAATTGCAACATGATCTATTTCGTCCCAGTAGCAGGATACTAATACAAAGTGAGGAAATAAATCTACTGTCACATATCCAGATTCCTTTCACATATTCGAGTGCTTGATACGAATTTTTCATACCCATAAACAAGTAACATTTCAGACATTATCTACTCGTAGATAACGCGTTTACCGAATCAGCTATTCAGCCACAACCTACAACCCACCCTCAGAGCTTCATTTGTGTTAGTAATTTCTTCCGGGACTGCTAGTCCCACAAGGTACGATGATGAACTTCTGTGAAGTTTCGAAGAGTGACGACTAGGTACTGGCATAAGTATATTTGTGTAGGTGATTCGTGAGCTGTGCTTGGTTAGCTCAGTCTGTTGCGGGAATAAGTCCGATACAGGACACATTTTTATCCTCACAGGAAGTTTAAAATTAGCGCAAAATTGCGCAGCAGAGTAAATATTTATTCAGCAAAATTGTTTTGGCCTTTTTCCTTCTTAGCATTTAAGATATTCTGTATGTAAAAGAGAAAAAATAAAAAGGCAACAATCACAGCAGGTGAAAGGGAATAGAAACATCTAGAAAACGAGACTGACAGGAAGTGCAAAATGGCTAATCATGAATGGCTACAGGACAAATGTAAGGCTTCAGAAGCATACATCACTAGGAGAAAGATAAATACTGCCACGAAGATTAAAGAGGCCTCTGGCGAGAAGAGAAGCAGCTGGATGAATATCAATAGTCCAGATGGAAAACCAGTCTTCAACAAAGAAGGGAAAGCTGAACTGTGTAAGCTGTAAGTACAGGGTGATTCAAAAAGAATACCACAACTTTAGGAATTTAAAACTCTGCAACGACAAAAGGCAGAGCTAAGCACTATCTGTCGGCGAATTAAGGGAGCTATAAAGTTTCATTTAGTTGTACATTTGTTCGCTTGAGGCGCTGTTGAATAGGCGTCAGCGTCAGTTGATGCTAAGATGGCGACCGCTCAACAGAAAGCTTTTTGTGTTATTGAGTACGGCAGAAGTGAATCGACGACAGTTGTTCAGCGAGCATTTCGAACGAAGTATGATGTTAACGCTCCTGACAGTTGGTGTATTAAACGTTGGTATAAACAGTTTACAGAGAATGGGTGTTTGTGCAAAGGGAAAAGTTCTGGACGGCCGAGAACGAGTGATGAAAATGTAGCACGCATCCAGCAAGCATTTGTTCGCAGCCCAGGAAAATCGACTCGCAGTGCTAGCAGATAGCTGCAAATTCCACAATCAACTGTATGGAGAGTCCTACGAAAAAGGTTAGTTATGAAACATTATCGTCTGAAATTGGTTCCAGCACTGTCTGCAGCTGATAAGATTAAAAGAACCGATTTCTGTGATTTTATCCTTGCTCAAATGGAAACAGATGAATCTTTCGTTTCAAAGATTGTGTTTAGTGATGAAGCAACTTTCCACACTAATGGAAAGTCAACCGTCACAATGTCTGTATATGGGGCACTGAGAATCAGCGGGAAACAACTCAGAATGAACGTGACTCGCATAAGATGAACGTTTTCTGTGCCATTTCAGCCAATAAAGTTTTTGGTCCCTTTTTCTTCGAAGGTGCTACTGTAACTGGACTACAGTATCTGGAGATGTTAGAGAATTGGCTGTTCCCTCAGCTCAAACAAGAAGCACAACAATTCATATTTCAGCAGGATGGAGCGCCACCACATTGGCACTTATCTGTCCGTAACTACCTGAACGTCAACTACCCGAGGCGATGGATCGGCCACCAGGCAGCCCGTGACAGAGCACTTCATCACTGGCCTCCAAGAAGCCCTGATCTTACCCCCTGCGATTTTTTCTTATGGAGGTATGTTAAGGATATGGTGTTTCGGCCACCTCTCCAAGCCACCATTGATGATTTGAGACGAGAAATAACAGCAGCTATCCAAACTGTTACGCCTGGTATGCTACAGAGAGTGTGGAACGAGTTGGAGTATCGGATTGATATTTCTCGAGTGTCTGGAGGGAGCCATATTGAACATCTCTGAACTTGTTTTTTAGTGACAAAAAACCTTTTTAAATACTGTTTGTAATGATGTATAACAGCAGGTTATATTATGTTTCTTTCGTTAAATACACATTTTTAAAGTTGTGGTATTCCTTTTGAATCACCCTGTATAATGGGGATGAACATGCAGGCAGTATTATAGACATTTCAGAAGAGGTAGATGGAGATGATATGGGAGACATGGTTCTACAAGAAGTATTTGACATAGCACTGAAATACCTAAGTCGAAACAAGGGCCCAGGAGTAGACCATGTTCCGTCAGACATACTGATAACCTTGGAGAGCCAGCCAAGACAAATCTCATCCATCTGATGTGCAAGATATATGACACAGGTGAAATACGATTCAGGAGAATTTATGTAGCAATTTCAGTTTCAAAAAAGGAGTTGAATATTGGTGTGAGTATTACAAAACAATCAGTTTAATAAGTGAAAGTTGAAAAAAACTTGCACGAATTCTTTAAAGAAGAATTCAAAAACTAGTAGAAGCTCACTTGTGGGCTTATCAGTTTGGACCCCAAAGAAATATGGGAACACGAGTGAACACTGACGCTACGACCCATCTCAGACAACAGGTTAAGGAAAGGCAAATGAAATGAAATGAGCGTATGGCATCGTTGGCCAGGAGTCCCTATCCAGGGAGGTTCTGCCGCCAAGTGCCAGTCTTATTTCAGTCGAGGCCACATTGGGCGACTTGCATGCCGGTGATGAGGATGAAATGGAGATGAGGACAACACAACAGCCAGTTCCCGAGCGGAGGAAATCTCCAACCTGGCCAGGAATCTAACCGGGGCCCACTTACATGGGAGGCGAGTACGTTACCACTCAGCTAAGGGGGCGGACAAGGAACGGCAAACCAACGTTTATAGCCTTTGGAGCCTTAGAAGAGTGCTTTCGACAATATTAACTTGAATACTCTCTTTGCAATTATAAGGGTAGCATAGGTAAAATACTGAGAACGAAAGGCTATTTACAACCTGTACACAAACCACATGGCAGTTACCAGGGTCGAGGGGCATGAAATGGAAGCATTGATTGAGAAATGAATGAGGCAGGGTTGTAGTCTATTTCCGATGATATTAAGTCTGTACATCGAGCAAGAAGTAGAGGAAAACAAAGAAAAATTTGGAAAAGGAATTAAAGTTGAGGGAGAAGACACAAAAACTCTGAACTTGACCGATGACACTGTAATACTGTTACAGACAGTGAAGGACTTGTAAGAGCAGTTTAACGAAATGAACGGTGTCTTCAAAGGTCGATGTAAGATGAACGTCTACAAAAGAAAAACAAGGATAATGGAATGTGCTCGAATTAAATAATATGATGGTGAGTGGTTTGCATTAGGAAACGAGACACTTAAAGAAGTAGATGAGGTTTGCCATTTGTGCAGTAAAATAACTGGTGAAGGCCGGAGAAGAGAGGATATAAAATGTAGACTGCCCATGGCCACAAAAGAGTTTCTAAAAATAAAAAAAAGAAACCAAACTCCATGTAAACAGGCCATGAAAGCCCAACGGTACCGACCGGCCCCCGCTTCGTCCTCAGCCCACAGGCATCACTGGATGCGGATATGGTTCAAATGGCTCTGAGCACTATGGGACTCAACTGCTGTGGTCATCAGTCCCCTAGAACTTAGAACTACTTAAACCTAACTAACCTAAGGACATCACACACAGCCATGCCCGAGGCAGGATTCGAACCTGCGACCGTAGCAGTCTCACGGTTCAGGGCTGCGCGCCTAGAACCGCGAGACCACCGCGGCCGGCTGCGGATATGTAGGGGCATGTGGTCAACACACAGCTCTCCCGGCCGTTGTCAGTTTTCATGACGGGAACCGCTGCTTCTCAGTCAAGTAGCTCCTGAGTTTGCTTCACAAGGGCTGAGAGCACATCGCTTGCCAACAGCGCTGGACGGACCGAATGGTCACCCGTCCAAGTGCTAGCCCAGCCCGACAGCGCTTAATTTCGGTGATCTGACGGGAATCGGTGTTACCACTGCGGCAAGGCCGTTGGCCCAAATAGTTTCTACAGAAGATAAATTTGTTAACATCTAATACAGATTTAATTGTCAGGAAATCATTTCGAAAGTATTTGTATGGAGTACAGCCATGTGTGGAACTGAAATATGGGCGATAAACAGTTTAGACCAGGAGAGAATAGACGCCTTTGAAATGCGGTGCAACAGAAGAAAGCTGAGGATGGGATGGATATGTCACACAACTAATGAGGAACTACTGAACAGAACTGGGGAGAAAAGAAATTTGTGGCACAATCTGACTAGAAGAACGGATCGGTTCATAGGACCTATTCTGAGACATCAAGGGACCACCAATTTAGTATTTGCGAGAAGTATAGGCGGGGATAAAATACATAGAGGGAGGCCTAGAAATGAATAATGTAAGCAGATTCAGGAGGATGTAATTTGCAGTAGTTATTCGGAGATGAAGAGACTTGCACAGGCCAGAGTTGCATGCACAGATGTATCAACTCACGCTTCAGAATGAAGACCACAACAGCTACGTGGAAATTCAGAGAGAGGCAGACAAAGTAAATGAAATGGAATTATCTCTGTGACAAGAGTTATTTACAGCCATAGAGAAGAAGATGTTCAATAGACGATACAAAATAACTGATATAAAATAATTCAGGTAACGCTGTAGTAGCCCCGAAATCTGTAACGTTCCACTTTGGAAACACGAATCGAGATAGAGTAAACATTTATGCTGTAATGTATTTGTTCTGTTTCTGATCAAGTAATTTGAATGTTTTTTAGTAATATACATGCATGGTAACACCTGTTTGTTTTGTAATGTTTAATGTAAAATACGTAAAGAGAAAGACACTTAGCAGAAGAGTAAGCATACAAAAACGTGAGCAGGTGGAACAGGGAAGCTCGGCGATCTCCTCGTCGAGTAAACCAGCAATCTTCTGCAGAAAATAAAATGCTACTGTCCGCATGAAGTCAGGAAGAATACTTCGATATTGTAGCGGTGCCTTGTTAATGTATATACTCGTTGTTTATTCTGTTGTTTTTTCCGCTTTTAGACAGACAGAGAGGACACGTTTTGGTGAATGATGTGACGAAGCTGACGTATATTTCCAAAGACGCCCTACGCTGATTTTGGTACATAAGCAGCACGCTTCTGCAGTGGTAATGTAGTAGACGATAAAACAGACGATTACTCTCATCAAGGTACGAACTGTTTCGATGAGCATCAGTTTTGAAAGGAAATCAGTTGATTATTGAAGTGCACATCTGAAGTAGTTCTAAGCTATTCTATTTAGTACTTACAACTACGGGCGCAAGTTGTCTTACCTTTATTTTTTTAAAGTAAAGGTCGGAATTGTAGATTGTTGAATCAAGAAGGTAACTAGATGGTACAAGTGGTTACTCTGCTGTAATTAGTAGTTAAATGAACCATTGGAAGCGAACTATAAACTCTTGTCGTTGAATAGTCGTGGGTCCTAAGATCGTGACATTCTTATCGAATGAAAGAGATTTTTTGAAGGTTGTTGAGCACGTTATTGCACTGAATTCCTAATTGTATTGTGCCATTTATTTCTGTCAAGGAAAAAATGTGGATATTCCTAGTTATGTTAAAGATGGTTTTAACGACAATATTTTCTTTCTCACAGTCTGATTTAAAAATCAGCAATATTAAATAGTTCCTCTAGTAGAATACAGAGACGAAAATTTTCGAAATTGTTTCAGAGAGAAGCCAGTGAAATTAGTAGCTATGACTGTTTGTACATTATTTCCATATGTGTCACAGCATTCCATAGGAAAGCATTTACATATACGAACGTTTGGCGAAACTGGAATAAATAATGTGACCCCAAATGGTACGGTGGAAGTTTTTAAGTAGCAATGTAGGCTGGTGAATGGATGTGGCGGATTTGAGACGGCGTAATTACAATTAAGCGGTAACATCGTATACTGACGATATTTTATAAGTAAAACACTACAAAAATTCCTTCTTTAAAAAGAGCATAGTGATTGAAAAATCTCTTCACTGGATCACATTAAATAATAACATCAAAAACAATAGTAAAACCCAAAGATTTTCCATGACAGATACTGCAATATCTATAGTTCAAATAATTGTGTAACTAAATCACACTTCGAAGGTATATTACAAAATCTTGTAGTGAATAAATGAGTTCTGCCTCAGAATTCTACAGATCATCACTGTCATAATAAATCAACACTTGAACTTCAGAACCCTGACTATAGACAAAAAGATACCATCACAATTCAAATTTGAATTACACGGAATAAATGCAACAACAAAACAAAATACACTCCCAGTCCTGGGCTTCAGAATTGAAAAGTTGTTTAATTGTACCTATGCCCTAACGGAATAACGTCTAATACTAGGCTCAAAACGAGAAACTAACACGTCTAAACAGTACTAAGGAAAAGTAGTGTGATACTTAGTTCAAAAACTCCGCAATTTAAGAAACAATGTTTTACCGGTATCAACATTCGTCTGCCACAAGCATTCCGAAAACACTTGTAGTAATAACACTGACCAATGTAAGGAAAATCACTCTTGGTTAATAATAGAGCCTGTGCAACAGCCTTAGAGTAGGAAGTCTGTTAAAAGCAACACAGTCTCGCGACTCAGAGAGTCATGCCATCACAACTGATGTCAGAGACAGGCATTCGTGTGAACGTTTTGTCCGACAATGACTTCGAGTAGATAATTAGAGAACCGGCTCGTGAAGTTAACATCTTTGACCTCCTAGCAACAAACAGACCCGAGCTTATAGAATTCAGTTAACGTAGTGCAAGGTATCAGTGATTGTAAGCCTGGGATAGCAACTATGGCTACGGGATTTACAAGAAATGTTTGTGGTTTAATAGCCGTGTTAAAAAATTGCTACGTAAGCACAAAGAGCCTCATCACAGACCCAAGAGAAATAGAAACCTAGCTGACAAACAAAAACTGTACTAAGAGAGAATGAGCATAAGGATAGCAATGAGAGAGGCATTCACTGACTTTCAAAGCAAGGTATTGTCAACTGATCTGAGTAAAACCCTTAACAGATATTGATCAAACGTAAAATCAGTAAGCTGTTCTAAATTCTCTATTCATTTTCTCATACTGGCACCGAAATTAAAAATAACAGATTGCAGGCCGAAATGCTGAATTCGGTTTAGCGCAATTGTTTGAACGCGGAAAATCGTACCACGATCCATCGTACGCAGGCCAAAATGCAGGTACTGCTATAACCGTTCACGGAATAGAAAAGCAACTTCATTCGCTTGGTACTGAAAAGCCATCAGTGTTATATCAAACCTAGACGTCAAATGTGGGGTGCCTAAAAATTGGTTCAAATGGCTCTGAGCACTATGGTACTTAACATCTGTGGTCATCAGCCACCTAGAGCTTAGAACTACTGAAGCCTAACTAACCTAAGGACATCACACACATCAATGCCCGAGGCAGGATTCGAACCTGTGAGCGTTGCGGTCACGCGGTTCCAGACTGAAGCGCCTAGAACCGCACGGCCACACCGGACGGCTGGCGTGTCTAAGAAACCTGCTTTCTCTGCTCGCTGTATAACACTGAAACAAAGGGGCGTAGGACGTCAAATGGGTCGACTTGCAGCAGGAGAGGCACCACAGGACATTTTAATTTCCACTGTCTATACTTTTACAAATAAATTCATAACACTTTGTCAGGATTCAAAATTCACACTCATAGCAGTGGTAGCTCGACAACAAAACATTTTTTTAACATGTGAAATTTCATAATTTTATCACTTGCTATTGGCTGCTTTTGTTGCTACAGGTACACCTCTCTTCATACGTAAGAGAGATTCTTCGATGAATTTTGCACAGCATACAAACATACTTACAGGTGTGTGAAACTCCATAATTTATTCAATTTATAAAAGTATGAATGAGACTTTAAACTTGATCTTCAGAAAAAAACACAAATTTTATAGTTCCATGTCTCAATTTTTATCATAGTTTTTATTAGATTTGGAGAATTCTAGAGTTTCATACAACTGTAAGTTTCCATGCTGTACAAAATTTATTAAAGAATCTTCGTACTTATGAAGAAAAGTGTACCTATAGAACCAATGGAACCAACAGTAAGTGAAATTTTACATGTAAAAAGAATTGATTTTGTTATGTTTTTGAACTTCCACTGTTGTGAGTGTGAATCCTGAATTCTTCCTGGCCGTTGTGACAAAGTTTTATAAATTTATTTTTAAAAGTATAGACGTCCAGACCTCCTTTGACGAGGTTTATTACAAAAGGAAAAGACTACAATACTTAACTTTGACTATAATGCAGATGTGTCACAAGCAAAGGGCGACATGCACAATAAGTAAAGTTCTTCAGTATAACAATTCCCAAGTCCATGTTACATAGATTGTACAAACAATGTAAATAATGTCGATGCTGCTATAGAACTCGCTTATCTTGAAGCTACTCTGTAACTGGTCCTCAACCAGTCGGGTCCGGCGCTTATGTCCTCTACACATAGGGGCTGCTGCTGTTGCATTGTCATCTTGGAGAGGGGTCAGTCAGCGTTACATTGGCTGACGTCTTCTCACAGCCATCTGTTTCCCTATCAGTCCCGACTGGTGTGCCAGTGCTTGACTTTACACCATAACATTCCTCCTACCCCCTCCCCTCCAAAGCGACAGACTGTCATTGTATAAGGAGCACAAAAACTGGAGGGGAGGTAGGAGTGTGGATGCTATGATGGACTTGAATTTGAGGCTGCAAGGGATGTCAGACTTCCAGTCATACCCTTCCATACAGACTGCGCTCAGGTGGAAACATCCCTCGGAAAACTGCCAGAGCCGGCCGTGGTGGCCGAGCAGTTCTAGGCGCTTCAGTCTGGAACCGCGCGGCCGCTACGGTCGCAGGTTCGAATACTGCATCAGGCATAGATGTGTGTGATGTCGTTAGGTTTAATTAGTTCTAAGTTCTAGGGGAATGATGACCTCAGATGTTAAGTCCCATAGTGCTCAGAGCCATTTGAAGCAACCAAAACTCCCAGAAGTGTAAGCGTCCACCTCCTGACGCCCATGTAGAGATGAAGGTATCGGAGTCCAAGGCGTGGGCGGGTCCAGCTCTATCGACAGGACGAGAAGAGGTGGAGGAAGTGAGAGCTCAGTCTCCATGGGGTCAGCGCCTGGTGCCGTGGTGATACCTCCTGGCGGCTACTGTGGCTGCGCTATCCTCAGCATTACTTAGCTATGGGCCCTAGGTTCTGTATAAATTCATTAATTACGTCATCGGGACCCGCGGCCTTCCTGGGTTTCAAGGAACTGATAGCAGCTTCCAGTTCTGTTGAAGTGAAGTATGGCTCAGGTGGCATTTCAGTCACTTGTGGCCTCTTATATGAGGTGGCAGTCTTACTGTTCCTGATTGGTTTACCATTCAAAAGAAGCTGATGTTCGATTTGATTAGCTGTTACGGAAACCTGATCCTTGGGGGCTGCCAGGTCGCTGGACAATCGCTTTATGAGGTTATAAGCTCTTCTGCTACTGTGCTTCATGTCAAGACTCTCCAACGTATGTTTCCAGGACTCTTGTCTGTCTTTGCTTATAGTTTCAAGTAGCTGATCCCCATGTTTTATGGTTTCTTCACTGAAAGGGTCCATGCTCTACTGCTCCAGGTATTCGTTATATATTTGTTTCATGTCGTTGGAAACTCCAGGAATGTAGAGTGTTCTGCAGCCTCTAGGTATGCTGAGTCTTGCTGATCTTTTAACAGCTTGGACGAACTTTCCGTAGTTTTCAGTGTTTGATGGTAAATTTACGATTTCCATGTGTAAGGTGTCCGCAAATTTTTTCCAGTTGGCCCTTTTGAAGTTGAACCTCTTTTAAAAGGTACTTTTTGTGGCAGTATTACTGGTCTACACTTAAGCATGATTGGTCTGTGTTGGGTCTTTGGGATAGGGTTGAGAACGAATTTGTTGCATAACCCGGACAAGGTTTTGGAAACAAATATGAGGTCTGGGTTATACCCTCTCTTCCATCTTGCACTGTTGAATGACGCAGGCTGTTTCTGATCATGGATGAGATTCAGCTCGTGTTCTTCTGCCCAGCTTTCCAGTAGTTCTCCATCCTCATTTGTGTCTTGATAGCCCCACACTCTATTGTGACAGTTAAAGTCTCCCATTATTAACTGTGGGTGACAGACATGTTGGCTGAAACCAAACCTTTCCCATGGTGGTTTATATATTGATGATGCCGTAATGCTTCCGATAGTAACAGAAATGATTTCCGTGTTGTTAACGGTGTAAACTTGAATGTTGGATACTTTGATTCCAGGCCGAATAAACAGAGCACTTGCATACTGGTCGTGAGGGCACTCCTTCACCAAGGTCATCCCAGGAATATTTGGACGGCGTTGTGATGGCCCTCTATGTGTCTCCTGGAGGCACAGGACGTCGCAGGAATGAAGTTTAGATGTGTTGGATATAAGTTCTTCTTTTTCACATGATATGCCCTCGATGTTGAGAGATATGACTGTGAAACATGGCTCTGAAAAGGGCCTTTTCTTCGTTTTAGATTCTGAATACAAGTCGTTTTAGACGTAGCTCAGTGTGCGGAAGGATCTGCCGGTATTTACGTTTGCCCAGGGGACGCCCGACTGTACATGTACAATCCTCTGGGAGGCTCCTTCCTTGTCCCCCAGGAAGGCAGCGGGTCCCGACAACGTCATTAATGAATGTATACAGAACCTAGGGCCCATAGCTAAGGAATGGCTTTTAGAACTCTATAATCTCTGCTGGTCAAACAAGACGATACCTAAGCTATGGTTGAAGGCCAAGGTAATAGCTATCCCAAAGCCAGGTAAACCAAGAGATGATGCTAAGAACTATCATCCAATATCGCTGCTGTGCTGCTCTTTCAAGCTATATGAACGTCTTATCTTGAATAAAATAGCACCACAACTAGAAAGGCAAATCATTCCACAACAAGCAGGATTCAGACCAGGTAAATCTTGCACTGGCCAGGTCCTCTGCCTAACACAATACATAGAGGACGGTTTTGAGAAGGGAGAAAAAACTGGCGTGGTGTTTGTCGACTTATCAGCAGCTTAAACCACAAAATCCTCGTGGGAAAAATTTTCAAAATGACGGGAAACTACCACCTTACTGAAGTTGTGAGATCACTGATCTCCAACAGAAGATACTATGTGGAATTTCAAGAACAAAGAAGTCGCTGGAGGAACCAGAAGAACGGGCTCCCACAAGGTAGTGTTTGGTCCCCCCTACTTTTTAATCTGTATACAAATGACCAACCAGTTGGACCGACGACAAGAAGCTTTATCTATGCTGATGATGTAGCCATTGCATGCCAGTCTAGATCAATCAAACAGATCGAGAGAAACCTAACATATGCCTTAGAAGTACTAACTGAATATTACAACGGGAACGAGCTTCGACCTAATCCAGCAAAGACGCAGACTTGTTTATTTCATCTAAACAACAAGGAAGCAAACAGGGAATTACAATTAAAATGGAACTCAGTTAAACTTCAACACTGCCCAAACCCAGTTTATCTTGGAGTCACGTTAGATCGAACATTGTCTTACAAGAAACACGTAGAAAAAACTAGAGCGAAAGTCAACACACGGAACGGCATAATCCGTAAACTTACCAACTCACACTCAGGAGCAAACCCTGAAATTCTACGTGCATCATCCCTGGCATTGTGCTTTGCTCCAGCTGAATATGCATGCCCCGTATGGAGAAGGTCGACACATGCTCAGAAGCTAGATGCAGCACTGAATGACTCATGTCGATTAATTACGGGATGCCTGAAGCCTACAAAACCGTGATCTCCTTTATATGTGTTCTGGAATAGCCCCCCCACAGATCAGATGGCAAACATTGGCGATGGCCGAACGAAGCAGGCAGTGCGAAGATAGAAGACATCCCCTGTACGCACATCAGCCAGCGGAGGCAAGACTTAAATCTAGGAAAGACTTCATAAAAGTTGAACGTCCACTAACCGAAAGACAGTCTACAACTAGAGAATCAATGTGGAAACAGAAATTGGATAAAGGCAGTCTGAAAAGTTGGAACATTAAAGAAAAACTTCCTGCTGGATCACAATTGGAATGGAGAGTCTGGAAGAGCCTAAATAGACTTAGATGTCAAATGGGAAGATCACAGCTTAACCTGATCAAGTGGGGATACGCCGAAGAAGAGCTCATCCAATGTGGACGAAAACAAACCATGACACACCTGTTGACCTGTCCATCTTTGCTGGCCCCAAGCACTTTCCAAGACCTGTGGTTGGCCAACGACGCTGCAGTGAAGTGTGCCGAACACTGGAGAGAGATATGAGCCTTGCTTTAGACAATAATGACGACTTACAATATGTGAAGATCATGACTGTACATATGAATGTATAACTATCATTTACTTGTATTTGTAATCTAGTATATATAGCGTATTAATTAATTACAGATGTAGCTCAGACACGATTAAATAAATAAAATCCTCAGCATCTGTGAATCTGGGGGAAGAGATACAGAAGTATCACAGTGCACATGACAGTGGCGTATTTGACTGTGATATCGGCACTGCAATGTGTCTGGGCCTGAAATGAGATACAAGCATTCACCAAGTTGACGATGGATCTCTCCTCGCACCCACCATCTGCTGCCACTAAAAATCCTGGAAAAGTCAATATCATGCAGTAAGAAGCGATACGTGTGGCCTTCTTTCAGCGCTGGATGCTGAGGGGAGTGGAACAGGTGGAGCAGTGTCCGATGGAGGCAGCCGTGAAGCAGTTTCGCTGGCGGTGGTGCATCTCGTGGATGGCGACGATGAGACGCTTCACCCCTGGTGTGTGCAGTGCGACGTTTGTGAATCTGCTGCTTGAAGGTTCTGACAAAATGTTCCGCTTCGCTGTCTGACTGTGGATGGAACAGTTTATATGGTGTGGCACACATGGACTGTTGCTGCCGAATGGGCCTATCGCGAGCGAGGGACGAGTCAACTCGACAAATTGGTGACTGCTCAAATGTATCGGCCAACACGGCACCTGAATCATACTGATCTGGTATTAGCACTACGTGCTGAAATAATGGATCTGACTGTTGCAAATTCTGTTCTCGAAGTCTGACTAAGTTCCATTGTACACAATCGCATCACGCAACGTAACATCAGAATATAAAACAACACAAGCACATCTTCATGTCAAGATTTTAAACATGGCGAAGGCGAAGTACTGATGCTATGCCTTGTTCACATCGACCTTCTGTTCACAATTATGTTGTACAAATGGACATGATGTTTTAACTACTGACGACGCCTACGGCACGATTGATTTATTTATATAAGTGATTTTAATGTATTTTACTTCTGATGAAGGTATATTTAGATATACCGAAACCGTGGTCAAGGATTTTAATAAATCTTTATCCAGCAACTGTTTGGCTGTTATCATTTACCGTAAAAAATTTTGAATTTGCATTTCCTCATCATACCCTCCGTATCTGTTACCCACTCGTGATAAGTTTGTTCTGACCTTTCCTTGCAGTGAAAAAGTGGTACCTAGTTGCTGCCACATTCACTTGTTGGCCATAATAGTTAAGTTAGCGAATCTACAACCTAATCATAGGAACGTTCACTAGTATCTGCGTTAGGGAACAATTTCTGAGTGAGTCAAAATACTGCACTTCCTACCGATGACAAATGGTAATGTTGTGTCACGGTACCTAGTACACTGTGAGCAATTACGTGGGCTTTGTACTGTTGTTACCATTCAACCCACTCCTTGTCTCTTTCGTTAAACTAGCGGAAAGGCCGTATAGCATCCACAGCTACGGTTGTTGCGTGTTGCACTATATTGGCGGTTTGATTGACTAGGAGCTGCTATACCGCGTTTAGCAGCTTGGGGATCTGCTGGGTCTGAAACCGCATTGCATCCATTGCTTGCAGATCTGATGCCTGAGCAGGGGGCGGGAGAGGTGGGTTGGTTATTGTGGAAGAGGGAAATTCAATAAACATACAAGACAAGCAATAAAAATAAGCACACAAGCAAAGAAAATCTCTACAATGCCGACCTGAAAATACTGATTAGCAAAACCCTATAAGAGACACTGTTAAAGCAAGTAAACACACCCACACAAAGAAAAGACAAGGTAGAATTAAATATACTTATTTGGATATGGTGTCTGTTCTTTCGGACATGTCCGAATGTAGTGTGTAGTCACACACGGTGAGAAAGTGAGTCTGGTGGGAGGCGTGAGCGAGATAGTCCCTGCAGTCGCACTATCCTATGTACCGTCGGTGGCTCAGATGGATAGAGCGTCTGCCGTTTAAGCTGGAGAGCTGGAGATCCTGAGTTCAAGTCCCAGTCGGAGCACAAATTTTTCACCTGTACCGGTTGATATAAATCAACGCCCGTGAGCAGCTGACGGTATTAATACACTCCTGGAAATTGAAATAAGAACACCGTGAATTCATTGTCCCAGGAAGGGGAAACTTTATTGACACATTCCTGGGGTCAGATACATCACATGATCACACTGACAGAATCACAGGCACATAGACACAGGCAACAGAGCATGCACAATGTCGGCCCTAGTACAGTGTATATCCACCTTTCGCAGCAATGCAGGCTGCTATTCTCCCATGGAGACGATCGTAGAGATGCTGGATGTAGTCCTGTGGAACGGCTTGCCATGCCATTTCCACCTGGCGCCTCAGTTGGACCAGCGTTCGTGCTAGACGTGCAGACCGCGTGAGACGACGCTTCATCCATTCCCAAACATGCTCAATGGGGGACAGATCCGGAGATCTTGCTGGCCAGGGTAGTTGACTTACACCTTCTAGAGCATGTTGGGTGGCACGGGATACATGCGGACGTGCATTGTCCTGTTGGAACAGCAAGTTCCCTTGCCTGTCTAGGAATGGTAGAACGATGGGTTCGATGACGGTTTGGATGTACCGTGCACTATTCAGTGTCCCCTCGACGATCACCAGAGGTGTACGGGCAGTGTAGGAGATCGCTCCCCACACCATGATGCCGGGTGTTGGTCCTGTGTGCCTCGGTCGTATGCAGTCCTGATTGTGGCGCTCACCTGCACGGCGCCAAACACGCATACGACCATCATTGGCACCAAGGCAGAAGCGACTCTCATCGCTGAAGACGACACGTGTCCATTCGTCCCTCCATTCACGCCTGTCGCGACACCACTGGAGGCGGGCTGCACGATGTTGGGTCGTGAGCGGAAGACGGCCTAACGGTGTGCGGGACCGTAGCCCAGCTTCATGGAGACGGTGGCGAATGGTCCTCGCCGATACCCCAGGAGCAACAGTGTCCCTGGGAAGTGGCGGTGCGGTCCCCTACGGCACTGCGTAGGATCCTACGGTCTTGGCGTGCATCCGTGCGTCGCTGCGGTCCGGTCCCAGGTCGACGGGCACGTGCACCTTCCGCCGACATCTGGCGACAACATCGATATACTGTGGAGACCTCACGCCCCACGTGTTGAGCAATTCGGCGGTACGTCCACCCGGCCTCCCGCATGCCCACTATACGCCCTCGCTCAAAGTCCGTCAACTGCACATACGGTTCACGTCCACGCTGTCGTGGCATGCTACCAGTGTTAAAGACTGCGATGGAGCTCCGTATGCCACAGCAAACTGGCTGACACTGACGGCGGCGGTGCACAAATGCTGCGCAGCTAGCGCCATTCGACGGCCAACACCGCGGTTCCTGGTGTGTCCGCTGTGCCGTGCGTGTGATCATTGCTTGTACAGCCCTCTCGCAGTGTCCGGAGCAAGTATGGTGGGTCTGACACACCGGTGTCAATGTGTTCTTTTTTCCATTTCCAGGAGTGTATAATTTTAATTTCGTTTGGGTAGAATTAAGGAGGTAGCAAAACACAAAAGCCCACAACAAAAGAGAACAAAAACAATCTGCGGTGGCTCTGAAGCATTAACAAGTGTCGCGTTGGTGTTTGTTCGCCTCTTCATTGCCAAATGTTAAATCTGGCCTAGTTGTCAAATATGGCGGTCAGGAAGCATGGTTGTTGAGATCGCTAGACAAAATTCAACAAATTGTATAAATGAGTTTTATTACAAAAGGAAATGATTACAATACTTAACATTGGCTATCACACAGATGTGCCGCAAGTAAAGGGAGACTTGCAAAATAAGCAATGTTGGTCAGTATAAATTACTCCCAAGTCCATGTTTGTGCAAGCAAAATAACTATTTTCGATGCTGGTATAGAACTTCCTTATCTTGAAGTTAGTCTTCGACTGGGCCGCGACCAGCCGGCCGCGGCGTTTATGTCCTCCTCACATAGGGGATTCTCCTGTCGCGTTATCGTCCTGGAGGGAGGTCCCGTCAGCGGTCGGTTGGCTGACGTCTTCTCACAGCAAACTGTCGTCTGTCGTTCGCGACTGGACTGCCGGCGGTTGACTTTACTCATTAACAATCAGGACCAATTGAGATACGTTTAAGCATCTACAAAGCTTATGCGAAAAAACTTGCTCCCCTTTTAACAACAGTTAATCGCTCGCGTAACGAAAGGTACCTGAGGACCGGAAAACAGTGCAGGTCATTACCGTTTTCAAGAAGTGTCGTAGGACAAGTGCACAGAACTTAGGCATATATCGCTGAAGTCAGTCTGCTGTAAAATTATGCAACATGTTTTGTGCTCAAAAAATATGGCGCTTTTTTTGGAGCAGGAAAATGTGAAATTCATAAATCAGCATGGATTATGCAAACACAAATGTGGAGAAACGTAAGCTCACCCTGTTCCTCCAAGAGATCCACAGCGCTGTAGACAACGGCGTTCGGGTAGATGCAGTTTTCCTTCACTTCAGGAAGGCATCTGACGCCGTGCCACACTGCCCTGTAGTGAAAGAAATACAACTTTACCGAGTATCGGACCAGATTTGGGACAGTATTCCAGACTGCCCCACAGACAGAACTAACACGTCGCTCTTATCGGAAATAAAATCGACCGATGTAAAGATAATTTCAGGAGTACCCAAAGGAACTGCGATAGGACCGTTACTGCTTTCAGTGTATGTAAATGATCTACTAGAAAGCGTCAGAAGTTCTAAAAGACCTTTCACAGATGATGATATTGTCAATAAGAACGTAGGAACGCCGGAGGTCACTATCAATTTGCAGAATGATCTGCAGTGGAGTGTTAAATGGTGCAGCGACTGATGGTAAATAATAGTGCACACACATGAGTAGAGAAATACACTACTACAACAATGATGACAAATTGCTAGAAACAGCGTCTACCGTGAAATATCAGTAGGTGACCTTAAGAGGAAGTACCTCATAAAGCAAATAGTAGAATGCCAGATCGAAATTCATAGGAAGAATGTTAGGGAAATGTAACTCATCCACTAATGAAGTGGAATACAAGGTGCTTGTTCGACCGATTTTAAAATATTGTTCATCTGTGTAGGACACTTAACGAGGTGAGACTGATAGAAGAGCGTGAGAGAAGATCCAGTAAGACCGGCTCGTTTCGTCTGCACAGACTGCTGTAGAGAATATCAATAAACTTCATTGGTAGACGATACAAGAGAGGTGTCGTGCATCACGGAAAAGTATAGTATTGAAATTTTGAGAAAGTATTTTCCAGAAAGAGTCGGCCAACGTATTGATTCTTCCCACTTACACCTCGCGAAGTGACCATAATGAGGAAATGCGAGAAATTAGAGCTAACATGGGGGCTTACGGACAGTCGTTCTCTCCACGCACCATTCGTGAGTGACGCAGAGAAAGGAGGATTAGTTAGTTGTACCATAAGTGCCCTCCGGCAAACACCATTAGGTGACTTTCGGAGTATGATGTAGAACACAACAAGCACATATCTAAGTGAAATCACGATGATACGCGGAGGATATGTTACTTGCACTCGCTGGGCTTCAGACACAGTCTTGCCGAGTACCACAACAACACTGACCAGGTCCCGCTCTCTATCGCGAGGTCAGCTACAACCCGCCACTTGACCCCACACCAGAAGGTCCACTTCATTTTTATTAAGAAAAATGACATTTTAATAAGTTTAGAAAAAAACATTTGACAGTTAGGGAGAAAGTTATACAAACTGTACTGTCAAAATTTTGTGGGCACAGACCTTTGCATCATGCACTCAGGTGACCTCAAAACCATTGAGCCGGCCGCTGTGACGGTGCGGTTCTAGGCGCTTCAGTCTGGAACCACGTGACCGCTACGGTCGCAGGTTCGAGTCCTACCTCGGGCATGGATGTGTGTGATGTCCTTAGGTTAGTTAGGTTTACTTAGTTCTAGGTTCTAGGCGACTGATGACCTCAGAAGTTAAGTCGCATAGTAATCAGAGCCATTTGAACCAAACTCATTGTTTACAATTACTCTGCCGTACTGCCACAATACTTTTCGCTTTTTTGTATTTCATCCAGGGGTGCATTTGCTTTTTGGCGTTTTATCACGTTAAATTCTGTTTTGACACAGAGAAAAGCCTTCACTGTTTACTCTTTGATGTTGCTGTTTTCTTTTTGTCTGACCACAAAAAGCTCACTGAGGAAAACACATGTTCCAGAGCAGAATTTGCCTAAGAATTTGCCAGACAAAGTTCCATCAAATGAATCATGTTAGTCATGTAATGCTTTACTTCTGAAATAGGCAACCATTTTCCACCACATCTCACCATCCCTTTCGTTGTTTCCTTCATTTTTATAAATTTCTGTACACATGAAAATGCATCAGACAGTTAGGCTTAGCAAAGAGAAAATTTAGCGCATTTCTTTCCACAGAAACTCAATAATTCTGAATATCCTTCTGTCACATTTTAAAAAATGCAACGCCTGAAAAGCAGCAGAACGTAAACTAGAACGAATGAGTTTTCTAGATCGTACCCAGAGTACAAAGGAGACGCCACATGGAGGGTGCTAGCCGAAAATTATACGTAGGCTGCTAAGATATCACGTTAGCTCATGTGGAGAACAGCAAGGCACGGCAGTGACCTGGCGGTGACCATATATGGTCACACATCAAACCCCTCTAAGGTGGTGGCCGGAAGCGCCAAATTGAAAGGGGTGACGTAGCATATCGCCCAATAAGAAGGCGGAGGTGGCGGCATACGAAACAGTTCAGTAGAGACAGCTGTCCAGGTAGGACGTCTGCACAGGTCAGGGACAGTGTCTGGACTTGTATAACTCACTCTGGCGGTGCTCCCGTTCGTACTTAGCCTCATGCCTTTCTTCAGGGAATTTTGATCGGTGAGGAATAGTGCACTGTCATTTATGTGACTTATTCAATTTTGCTCAGATGAGAATTAAAGGTTGCAGTTACTGAAGTCATACCCATGTTTTGTATAATTTGCCACCGAATTCCATAACTCAGTCAAAATATTCATTTAGCTGTGTCCTCGTTGGCTGACTGGACAGACCAACCTCAACTTCCTATGTCATTAAGTGTCTAGACCGCTTGCTGGATTTGTCATTTCCACTGCAGCTGCTCCTTTCAAATATAGCCCTCTGAAATTCAAAGCTATGACAAACGATCAATGCAAGAGCCATAGAAGTCATGAAATTCTTCTACAGTGATCCCGCCCCCCCCCCCCCCCCTTATTACAGCTTACTTAGCTGATCATGTGCACCAGATGTGAGAAATCTCTCAGCCTTTCTACATTGTAATTCGTCCAATAATTTCTTTATTCCTTGACACACTTCCCCTACTGTGATTTCACTTTCATCAACTTTGGATTGGATTGTTGTGGGAAACGGTTTCAGGTTGGTCACAAGAAACTGTATAAGAACAATAGACAGAAGGTCTTCGAAGAACCGCTTAAGGATGACAGGACAAAATCTTAAACACGGTTGCGAATCAGCAACTGTATAAATATGACGAGGTTGAAAAAATTAGCCAACCAATTGCAAAACAAAGATTTACAAGCCCTTGATCTAGATTTCGATATTTCTAAACATATCTTTTCCATAAGCGGTGGGTCTTAAAGATGTATACAACCCGTTACAAAAAATATTTTTACAAACATAACAAAATATGACTAACAGAAACATACATAGATGTCATTTTCTTCCTTCTTCAGTTACTGGAGAAATACTGAGAAAAAGGAAAGGATTTGAAAGTAGTATTCGTGCATTTGGAAAAATCATATGACAGTGTACCAAGAGATGACATATCGGATTTCTTGACAAAAGATAATGTTCCTGATTCATTAATTAAAAAAGTCCAGAAGCTGTACGACGGTTGAGAGAGCAGTGTACAAGTAGGAGGTGGAATATCAAAATGGTTTAAGACAAAGAGAGGTGTTCAGCAAGGCAGTTCGTTCTCCACTTTACTCTTCATTACACTTATTGACACAATCATGAAAGAAATACAGGAAGAAGAAAATGAAGATGTCAACGCTTTTATTATTGCTGATGACATCGCAATCTGGGGAGAGACGGAAACTGAGGTTCAGAGGAGAATAGATCTCTGGAACACAACATAAAAAAAAAATCAAGTTTACTGTGAGTAGGAACAAGACAGTGGCAATGAAGATGAGCAGGACACCCACACCTTGGCACATCGTTCTGTAGAGGGAGAAGGTTGAATGTGTGAAAAGCTTCAATTACCTGGGTAGCATCATCACGCGATGGAAGTTCCAAACTAGAAGTCTTAAACGGAATAACAAAAGGATCTAGTCTATTACACCAAGTACGATATCTAATGTGGGACAAGGATGTTCCTCAAAGACCCAAACAGACCATGTATAAAACTTATCTCCTGCCAATCATAATGTATAGTGTAGAGGCCTGTGTCATAAATAAGAGAGAAGAGAGACAAATACAATCATGTGAGATGTACAAAAAAAAACTAGGAGAGACAGTGTCAGGAATCATTTTGTAAGGAGAGACCTGCAGGCGACACTGACTACAGAGGACAGAATGAGCGCTATGAGATTGAAGTGGTTCGGTAATGTGAATCGAATGCATCCGACTCCAGCTCCACGCCAGTATTTGGAGATGGAGGTACTAGAAGAAGACAAGTTGGGGGCCCAGAAAGAGATGGACAGACCAGGTTAAGGAAGATCTCAAGAGAAGAGGAGTAACATGGGATGTAGTGCAGAGGGATAAGCTGCAGCAGGACAGAAACGAATGGAATCATATCATTCACAAAGTTCCTCTCTGGCTCGCTGGAAAGAAATCCTGATGATGATGCGAAACAAATTTGTGAGGTACGCCCAGCGGCTCTTGTCTTATATAAAAATTGATATAAAAACAAGAGAAATCACATAATAATTTAATACTTTATGTATACCTCTAAAAATTTTGCATTTATCATTGGCCTTATATAAGAGATTGTCATATTGCTTTAATGCAAAATTATGTTTCTTAACAACAGCAAGACGCAGTGCTTACGCGCCTCTCTATAGCGCCCATTGCTTTCCAATTTTCTTACCGCTCAAGATTCTGAAGTGTCCGCCCCCGGTATCTGAGTGGTCAGTGCAACAGACTGTCAGTCCTAAGGGTCCAGATTCGATTCCTGGCTGGGTCGAAGATTTTCTCCGCTTAGGGACTGGGTTTTGTGTTGTCCTAATCATAATTATTTCATCCCCATCGACGCGCAAGTCGCCGAAGTGGCGTCAAATCGAATGACTGGAACCCGGCGAACGGTCCACCCGACGGGAGGCCCTCGTCACACGACATTTACATTTTTTAGCTTCTGAAGTATTAATTAGAAGTTTTTCTTTTTAATGACCCTTCTTTAACTCACATTTGCTCTTCTTTCCCCATGCATTTGTAACAGTGGTCTTTTGTAAATAGAACTCCAGCTTGAGCGCGCTGAATTTATGTACAGTATTACTCTGTCAGCAAATGTATTAGAAATTTTATACTAATATATACCAGTAAATTTATTGCATTTTTAGTAGCCTTGTAGAGGAAATTTCATTCTTACCTTAATGTAAAATGCTGTTATTTAACATAGGTAAGACCTAGTTTTTAAGGTCGTGTATTTATCGCCATCTCCAACACTATTTTTCCTGGCCGCTTGAGCATGTATATTTGAATTTTTCGTCTTTGTCTCTGGTATGGGCTATACTTAAGTTATACAAATATTTTATCCTTTGACTCCTGTTCTAATTTTATGTTGACAAGTGCCTTTACCAGTGGGCGAATACATTTATGGATTTGTTCTGACGTACCGCTGAAAGTAATCTGGCTGCTGTCTTAAGCCATGGCATGTGATGTTTCTGGTTTTTATATCAATTTTTTATATCAATTTAATATATGACAAGAACAACTCGGCTTCAGCTAATGTGAAAACGTGATGTAATAAGTGAGTACGCTTACCTCAAAGATATTTTTCTGCTATCAGTGTTTTGTTATGTTTGTAACAATAATTTTTGTAACTAGCTATATACATTTTAAGGCTTACTCCTACTGAAGAAGATATTTTTAGAAATATTGGAATCTAGGTAAAGGTCAAATAAACCTTTGTTTTGCTATAGTTTCCTGACTTTTTTAACCTCTTAGATATCAGGACACATATTTCAAAACAGGAAATGGCTCTGTAATCTTTGCCAATGATGGTAGCATTGATAGCCTTATTGTCTTACTGTGTCTGAGGACAGTTTTAATCAGTTCCAGTAAACATACAGAAAGAAGTGACAGATTCAATCATGACTGTATGTATGTGGAAATGCTGGTAGATTTTATTTACAATGAATTAACAGTTAATTGTAAGCAATCTGAGCCAGTTTGTAAAGAATTGTGCACCACATGTGCTGGGCAGCCAATACATATAAGAATATTCACTATCTTTTGTCGAAATTTACAGAACAAATTCGTTTTTCGGTTCCTCTTTCTGAAACGAAGAATGGTGTTAGTGTTGTCTGGAGAAATTCAATGACATTTCCATCAGGTTCACATTTCTGTAACATATACAGTACATAATTCTGAAGTAAATCGGTAGTTTTTCTATATAAATTAACTCATTCGAGCACTTTCACCATTATACCATTTTTGGGATGAAAATGTCATTGAAGGAGAGGAACCAACTTCAAATCCATATGATTACGTGTATCGATCAGCACAGACCACTTGGGGTTCATTTAAAGTCTGTTAAGCTGCATATGAGGAAATAACATTTCAAAAGACTGCATTACATTTTGTGTGCCCATACGTAAATTTATGATTATATAGTTTTTTAACAACTGCAGTAGTACAATCTACAGCCTTATAGCTACGGTTGTGCAATGGACTGTGGTATGTGCTTCCAGCTGCCTTCCCATTTCAATTACTGGTTTTAAGTTCATGTAGTAGTTACTCGTACTTTTATTTGCACTCTCCGTTTGATCCCTCATGTGATGTATCTTATCGTGATTCACAATACCAGATCTTCCACTTTCTCCAATAACAAAGTTTGATTTACCGACCGTATACACCACAGGATGTCCACTGCCAGTGACAAAAGAAATCTCGCATTTTATTATGTTTTTAAAGACGCTGTTTCGTTTTGGAATGACAAAGTAGAGATTGTACAATACAACTAAACATGATAAACTGCTACCAGCAGTGCAAAACATTAATAGCAAACATAGAAAGACTATAGAGCAAGTTATTTGAGCGGCGCTTACTTGCACAGTAAAAATTGTAAATCATACTTTCGGTAGCGTAAAATACTGCAGCCAAGCAGAAATGCAAGAAAGCGGGATATTTGGAAGTCCCCAAAAAAACTTAGGGACGGGGGGCATTTAAAAAAGAAGTCCTGGGAAAAAGGGAAGGCAAGGACACCCAAACTCCACAGGCGCACGATACACGCCGAGGGTGAGCCACTGCTCCCTAATCGACTCACTTCCATATACTCTGTGAAATTCCCGGCGGCACAAGCATCACTCTGCTCCCGATACCAGCGCCGTCGCGGAAAGGCGGGGAAATTGCCACACTCGTGATGTCAGTGCCACCTGGTGAGCGGGGCGGAGAATGATTTGTACCGCGAAATCATAGAATACAAATGAGGACAGATATACGAAATAAGTTTTTTAGATCTAGAGCCATTTACAGGAAGTACATTTTAAGGCTATATGTTAATGCGAAGTATATATAAACAGAACGATGTATGGAGCCAATAAAATCCATATCTATTATCAAAATCGATGTACATATTTATGCATGTACTCATAAATATTTATCATCTCCTTCTAAACCACTTGTCACTGAATTCAACCAAACCTAGTACACAAATCACTTACTAAATGGAAAGAAAGACTTCTAGGGTAAGAAGCACCTACCTATCAAACGGATGGTGGTTGCAGTGGAAAAGCAATGCAGGCAATGATACACGAATACTTTCATACTTCAGTTGTCCAGTATTTGAGATTGAGAGTCTTTTGCGACTTGATACAACTTTATACATAATTTCAAACGATTACCAAAGTTTTCTCACCGCCAATCAGACAAAAAGATGAGAGGAAATAAGTTTATCAATTAATAGCTTTTCGCTGTTCGTGCAAAAAAAAAAAAAAAAAAAAAAAAAACGCCCCATGAAACATAACTTTTTAATTTATTAGTTCTTTACAACTAATTCTATTACCGACACCTTTTGCAGACGGTGTTCACTTATACCGGTAAATGTTCCACTAAAATTATATCACTGTACGACACATAGTTCGTGGTATATGACAACATCTGCGTTGAGACATATGAAGATGAAACTGCAGGAGGTAGTTCCTTGATATTCGAGGGAATTATGAGTACAAATACCTTTGTAATACGTGGAATATATATTAAATATATTTGACATGCATGTACATGGCCAAACACATAAGTAAAATGCATGGAACAGTTTCATCAAAATTTGCTGTTGTTGTTGTTGTGGTCTTCAGTCCTGAAACTGGTTTGATGCAGCTCTCCATGCTACTCTATCCTGTGCAAGCTTCTTCATCTCCCAGTACGTACTGCAACCTACATCCTTCTGAATCTGCTTAGTGTAATCATCTCTTGCTCTCCCTCTACGATTTTTACCCTCCACGCTGCCCTCCAATACTAAATTGGTGATCCCTTGATGCCTCAGAACATGTCCTACCAACCGATCCCTTCTTCTGGTCAAGTTGTGCCACAAACTTCTCTTCTCCCCAATCCGATTCAATACTTCCTCATTAGTTATGTGACCTACCCATCTAATCTTCAGCATTCTTCTGTAGCACCACATTTCGAAAGCTTCTATTCTCTTCTTGTCCAAACTATTTATCGTCCATGATTCACTTCCATACATGGCTACACTCCATACAAATACTTTCAGAAATAACTTCCTGACACTTAAATCTATACTCGATGTTAACAAACTTCTCTTCTTCAGAAACGCTTTTCTTGCCATTGCCAGTCTACATTTTATATCCTCCCTACTTCGACCATCGTCAGTAATTTTGCTCCCCAAATAGCAAAACTCTTTTACTACTTTAAGTGTCTCATTTCCTAATCTAAATCCCTCAGCACCACCTGACTTAATTCGACTATATTCCATTATCCTCTTTTGGCTTTTGTTGATGGTCATCTTATATCCTCCTTTCAAGACACTATCCATTCCGTTCAACTGCTTTTCCAAGTCCTTTGCTGTCTCTGACAGAATTACGATGTCATCGGCGAACCTCAAAGTTTTTATTTCTTCTCCATGGACTTTAATACCTACTCCGAATTTTTCTTTTGTTTCCATCACTGCTTGCTCAATATACAGATTGAATAACATTGGGGATAGACTACAGCCCTGTCTCACTCCCTTCCCCACCACTGCTTCCCTTTCATGACCCTCGACTCTCATAACTGCCATCTGGTTTCTGTACAAATTGTAAATAGCCTTTCGCTCCCTGTATTTTACCCCTGCCACCTTCAGAATTTGAAAGAGTGTATTCCAGTCAACATTGTCAAAAGCTTTCTCTAAGTATACAAATGCTAGAAACGTAGGTTAGCCCTTCCTTAATCTAGCTTCTGAGATAAGTCGTAGGGTCAGTATTGCCTCACGTGTTCCAACATTTCTACGGAATCCAAACTGATCTTCCCCGAGGTCGGCTTCTACTAGTTTTTCCATTCGTCTGTGAAGAACTCGCGTTAGTATTTTGCAGCTTTGACTTATTAAACTGATAGTTCGGTAATTTTCACATCTGTCAACAGCTGCTTTCTTTGGGATTGGAATTATTATATTCTTCTTGAAGTCTGAGGGTATTTCGCCTGTCTCATACATCTTGCTCACCAGATGGTAGAGTTTTGCCAGGACTGGCTCTCCCAAGGCCGTCAGTAGTTCCAATGGAATGTTGTCGACTCCGGGGGCCTTGTTTCGACTCAGGTCTTTCAGTGCTCTGTCAACCTCTTCACGCAGTATCGTATCTCCCATTTCATCTTCATCTACATCCTCTTCAATTTCCATAATATTGTCCTCAAGTACCTCACCCTTGTATAGACCCTCTATATACTCCTTCCACCTTTCTGCTTTCCCTTCTTTGCTTAGAACTGGTTCTCGGTCTGAGCTCTTTTCACCAAAGGTCTCTTTAATTTTCCTGTAGGCAGTATCTATCTTACCACTAGTGAGATAAGCCTCTACATCCTTACATTTGTCCTCTAGCCATCCCTGCTTAGCCATTTTGCACTTCCTGTCGATGTCATTTTGGAGACGTTTGTATTCCTTTTTGCCAGCTTCATTTACTGCATTTTTATATTTTCTCCTTTCATCAATTAAATTCAATATTTCTTCTGTTACCCAAGGATTTCTACTAGCCCTCGTCTTTTTACATACTTGACCCTCTGCTGCCTTCACTACTTCATCCCTCAAAGCTACCCATTCTTCTTCTATTGTATTTCTTTCCCCCATTCCAGTCAATTGCTCCCTTATGCTCTCCTTGAAACTCCGTACAACCTCTGGTTCTTTTAGTTTATCCAGTTCCATCTCATTAAATTCCCACCTTTTAGCAGTTTCTTCAGTTTTAATCTACAGATCATAACCAATAGATTGTGGTCAGAGTCCACATCTGCCCCTGGAAATGTCTTACAATTTAAAACCTGGTTCCTAAATCTCTGTCGTACCATTATATAATCTATCTGACACCTGTCAGTATCTCCAGGCTTCTTCCATGTATACAGCCTTCTTTTATGGTTTTTGAACCAAGTGTTACCTATGATTAAGTTGTGCTCTGTGCAAAATTCTACCAGGCGGCTTCCTCTTTCAACTCTTTGCCCCAGTCCATATTCACCTACTGCGTTTCCTTCTCTCCCTTTTCCTACCACCAAATTCCAGCCACCAATGACTATTAAATTTTCGTCACCCTTCACTATCTGAAAAATTTCTTTTATTTGATCATACATTTCTTCAATTTCTTCGTCATCTGCAGAGCTAGTTGGCATATAAACTTGTACTACTGTAGTAGGTGTGGGCTTCGTATCTATCTTGGCCACAATAATGCGTTCACTATGTTGTTTGTAGTAGCTTACCCGCATTCCTATTTTCCTATTCATTATTAAACCTACTCCTGCATTACCCCTATTTGATTTTGTGTTTATAACCTGTAGTCACCTGACCAGAAGTCTTGTTACTCCTGCCACCAAACTTCACTAATCCCCACTATATCTAACTTTAACCTATCCATTTCCCTTTTTAAATTTTCTAACCTACCTGCCCGATTAAGGGATCTGACATTCCACGCTCCGACCCGCAGAACGCCAGTTTTCTTTCTCCTGATAACGACATCCTCTTGAGTAGTCCCCGCCCGGAGATCCGAATTGGGGACTATTTTACCTCCGGAATATTTTACCCAGGAGGATGCCATCATCGTTTAATCATTCAGTAAAGCTGCATGCCCTCGGGAAAAATTACGGCTGCAGTTTCCCCTTGCTTTCAGCCGTTCGCAGTACCAGCACAGCAAGGCTGTTTTGGTTATTGTTACAAGGCCAGATCAGTCAATCATCCAGACTGTTGCCCCTGCAACTACTGAAAAGGCTGCTGCCCTTCTTCAGGAACCACACGTTTGTCTGGCCTCTCAACAGATACCCCTCTGTATCGCTGAGGCATGCAAGCCTCCCCACCAGCGGCAAGGTCCATGATTCATGTTATTTACGGTATAGAAAGAAGCACATTCGGAGTAAGAACCATCCGACTCCTGTTGGAGTGAGTGTGATACTGTAGAGAGAGAAGGGGGCAGGAAGAGATGAACAGACAGGGAGGAGGAAGGAGGGCATAGTGGGCAGGTGAAGATCGTCAATTAAGAGACAGGTAGAGAGCGGGGTCAGGAAGAGATGAACAAAGGGAGAAGGATATGGACAGAGGAGAAGATGGACATTGACAAGGAAATGAAGAGAAAGGCAGAGAGAGAGGGGAGGAGGAGATGAGAGGGAGAGGGGAAGAAGGAAATGGAAGGAGAAAAGAAAGAGGAGGAAATGGAGGGAGAGAAGGGGAGTGAAGGTGATGAACAGAGAAGAAAGAGGAGCACACGGAAAAGAGGAGGAGATGGACAGAGAGAGGTTGGAGATGGAGATGGACGGGGAGTGTGGGGAGTGGATGTACTGAGAGTGGAGTGGCGGAGGAGGTGGAAAATGAGAGGGATGAAGGATATGGACAGTGAGGGGGTGAAGGAAGAATTGGAAAAATGGAGGGGGAAGGAGGTTATGGACAAACAGAACACTGGAAATAAACATATACCCAGGCGACGCTGGGTACTGAACCAGACAGTACATAAAACTACATCAGCACGATGGTGTTTGAGTCAGTGGTTAAAGCCTACCCGGTTATTTATGTAAATCATAATCGTGATTTTTATCTGTAGGTTCTAATCACTCTTGAGTTGCTAGAATTGTAGTGATCGCATTCAAATACTGATGGCATTTAGGTCAAGTAACATAATTAAATTAAGCATCTATGCTTGCTCGATAGCACATTAGTTAAGCCGCAATGTGCCTTGGAATTATGTAATTATAGACGTCTGAAAACATGTCTATTAACGAAATTACTTGCCAATCTATATTTCTGCACTTTTTCTGTTACGTTAAAGACAAAGAAATTCCGATGTATTGTCAGATATAAACTAGAAAACCAATGCAGACAATTTACCCAAGAGATGGAAGGAATAGAGTTGAAGAACAGTACATCATAGAAATAGCTGAAGTTTTAGAATGAAAAGTAGGTCCACTAATTATAAAAATGCAGTCTGAATCAGAACAAACACACGAAAAAAGAAGAGAAAAACGTATTAGTCCAGTTAAAGTTTCTTCAGGTATGGCTGTAAAATGTGGACAGAAAATGGCTAGAAAAGACTGAATTGTGGTTTCGGGAAGGCAGCCGTGAACCAGCTACACCGAAAGCAAATCCAGGGACGACAGTTTGATAGAAATCAATGAGGTACGAAACCACACAGCAACTATTCAAAAAGGTACAACGAAAGTTTTTGATATTGGTTTACAGAGAATAATTTTTTAATAAAGCAAATATAGAAGAAAAATGTCAGGAAAGAGAATTCAGCGAAAGCAGAGAAAGAAGTGGGTAAACATGTATCGGTGTAAAAAATGTCAAAAGTTACAAGGAATAAAGAGAGCAGCACAATATGGAGAAGCGTGGTTGCAGTTACAAAGGCATACGATTTAGAAGTCATTTATGAATGTAGGTGATCTCGTCTGTCACACTGAAAAAGAAGTATTACGCTCTCAAAACACAAAAAGCACTCCAATCTGCACCAGAGAGACGGCAATGCATGTTCGTTTGTACTATGCTGTTGCAACACTTAGCGCTGTACGTTCCGACACTCGAAATTGTCTGCAAAGAAAATATTACGACCAGTTGTTTTGGAAGCCGTAAAAAGTTTTTTATTATCTTGTGGTCGTCAACGTTTTACCTGCAGCCTGTAAACATAGCACGAGTTTGAATGTTGTAAGGATTGTCGATAGCTACTTCTGTATAACAGATACATTCCGGATCCCTCTCGTACACAGAATATAAATGGTATTGAACTTCCGTACGTTAACTGTGAATCTGGCCAGTGGTTGCTGCGAGTGCGGTTCAGTATTGAGAAAAACTTTAATTTCCGCAGATTAAATGGAAAATCCGATAAAGAGAGAAGAATGTCAGATTTTCAAAACATTTCATGCGTGCGTCCACATCCTTTTTTTTCCGACGTGACGAGTAACCGTGTTAAAATTTGGCTGCAGGAGCAACAACCACAAGGTATCTAGAAATATGTTAATGAATTTTCATATAAATATTTGGAAGAGAACTTTCCTTTGTTTATGAGGCGTGGGGCCTAAATATCTCAGCGTAAAAATCTACCGATCTCTGGAAGACGTTTCTCTGCACGGGACTAAATTGTAACAGGAGTTTCTACAAGGGATATGACACACGCGTTCATACAGATATCAACCAGCTTGGTATTAACAGGAAGTAGAACAACAGCAGTTTTTACCACTGGTACCGATATTCGTTAAAACTAAATAGTCGTACTCCAAGTTTCTGCTACAATTGATACTTCTGGAAAGAAAATTTATAAAAAAATGTTCAAATGCCCTTTTTTAAGATGTACTTTTCATTCCCATTTTGAGATTTTCTCTACAGTCTTACACAGTTCATTTTCCAGTTGTTCTTGTTTGAAAAAAGGGTATTGTTCTAATAACTGAAGCAGTTTCAACTTTGCGAATTCTTTTTGATAGTTCGGGAAACACTTTTGTTCAAAAGTTCAACAAATTGAGTTTGGGGAAAGTCTTCTTTCCATCTAAACAATTTGGAAATCCAGTATCTCGTAAGTTAGTGCCCTCGGAGATGTCTTTTTGCTGTCACAGGATGATAAGTTGCCATTAAAACACAAGCTGCATTTAATGCATTCATCAATGAAAGTTGCCCTTCTTAATTGTACGTTTCACAAAACAATTCTTCTTTCGTTGTGGCAAGCAGTTATATTGATAGCTTTTGAGTGAAAAATATCAGAGAGTGATCAACATAAAAAAACTTGCTCAGCAGAAGCAAAGCAAGTTGACAAACGTAGGATCCTCCATTCGCTGTTTCATTCCTACAACACAGCTCAAAGATTCTGGGTCCCACTGAAAGTCTGTATCATCAATTATATAATTAAAAACACTATATAGCTCTGAGAAACGACTAGATATTTTTTTCAAACTTCCCTGGAACGAAAATTCAAGCGAGTATTGCTTGCATGTGGCAGTTTAAATCTTTTCTTAGTTAGCAATACATTTCGTTCTGATCATTTGCTGAAAAACGAATGGAATGCGATAAGATCACTTACAAACATGTAACAGTACCAAATTCAGTTGATGTGCGTAACAATGAATAAACAGAGCCCAGGGACAGAACTGCTTCACCAATTGTATTCCTTTTTCTCTGCCCGCCATTACTGAAGCGCAATAGTAAGTTTGACTAACCACTTTTCCTTCCATATTCCATTCTTTCAATACCTCATGAATAATGTTTGACACAGTTTCAGCAGTTTTATCCTCAGAAAAATCGTAAAATCCAACAAGTCTTTCCTCAATTTTGTCTGGAATACAGTATCTGAATACTATACTCGTTTGACTCTTAGATGACACATCTAATGTTTCATCAGCCTGAATCAAAATGAAATTGCAGCTCAGAATTTCAGCTTCTATTTTCTCATTAACTACCAGAGTCATCATTTCTATTACATCATTCTGTATATCTGGAGAAGTTCCCTTAAAGGCTCAAGATGATGACAGATGGTCTCGGATTAACTGCTTTTCTTGAACTAGTAAACGCAATAATTCGAGATAGTTATATTTGTTGCTGGATGATTCGTCTTCCCAATGGGTGTGAAAGGCTCTTGTTTACAATGAAATACAACTGTCTGAATAAGACGGACCAATACGCTCCTGTTGGATGCAAATTGACCGTTGTGTTTTATTGTTGTCAGACGAGCGGCTTGAGAAAGGGCGTGCTCAATTCTACTTTTTCCCAATAATTTAAATGATTCTTTGTTCTGCAGGTGACGTTTTCATATCTGATGCTTTTGCGCTTTCCTGTCAGTGTTCTTTATTGTACAAATTCCCTTTTCAGCACCATACAGAAGATATATTTAACAATATCATCTGTTATATGATGGTTTTTTGTGTTGTTGCTTTGGATGATGATTGCATGAATGTTTTGTCAGGATTTGTAAGCAGTGGGTCCTTGAAGTGTGGCAATACGCGAATACTGAGAAGAAAGTTTAAACAGTTTTCTTTAAAAAAAGCGGATAATAAAACACCACGAGATGCGTACCCATCATCACTGTGTCTGACATCCTAACACTGGCTAATTATGGTCGTGTCAAAAGGCTCCATGGTGAGCTAAGAAAAGAGACATATTCGCGCCCAAAGCCGCGCTAGTTAATACAGCGCGCTGCCGACAGCGGCCAGTGGCATAGTCTCTGCGTCGCACTCTGCCCATACACGCGAGTAGTGACCAAGCAAATTGTCAACATTCCAGATAGGTCGGCTGGTGAGCGAGGGTTACGTACCGTATGACTGCGTGCAATCCGTGGACCCTTACATCACTCTCCTCAGAGAAAAAGAGCAACCATAGGTGGCTCAAAACAACATCCTGGGCGTTATGAATCTATTTCGCCATTTGTGGCATGAGAAGGCATTGCAACATGTATTTCATTTGCAGACACAGTAACATTCGGTACAAAGAAGCGTGCCTTCAGGATGACAAATGCAGTTGACAAAATACAAATTAGCAAAAGCAATAAAAACACAATACTGCCAATCAAGTATGCATTAACGTTACTGGATGAATCTTAGGGCTTAATTCTATTTGCTGCTTCAATGAAGTTTAACTCATTATTGAAAGAGATTACATTTTTATGAATCTCCTTAGTTAAATAATTGCCTTCAGAAAAACTTGGTGAGGAATGCTTTCCATATGTTAATATGTATGAATCGTTGTAATAAACAGATAACATTCTCGTTAATGGCAAATGTCTAATTGACAATACAATAGGCATATCAAATAGCTCACATGTGTGGCATTCAAGATTGATCCACTATTATTCAATTTGTGTGTAAAGGGTAGCTCAGGTGTATCATATTTTTTACATATAAATGTGACATCATAGGTGGTGTTAAAAGAGAAAATTATACCTTCAGAACATCGTTTCAGAAATGGATGATAAAGATGCGTTAAAATTATAGGGCAGTCATCTCTTGGGGGATGATTCATAATCAATTCTATTTCACAGCTGTATACTCTACTATCTAAGAATACGGTCAATTGAGGACAAATTAGCTTATGACTACGTTTACAAATATGCAAATCATTTTCATTTAGGGCCAGAAAATATCTTCGATCCTAGCTGATCAGTACATAATCATTCAGTACGTACTTTACATGAATACCTGCCTGTCTCCATTTCACAGGGTATGTATAAATCTTATACATTTCAAAATTATGCTTTGATCCAGCAATGGGAATAGACACAATAACTGTTAATTCATATTCAGTCATTAAAGAGTGTGTGGTGGTTAACTTATAGTAAGCATATAAATTGTAAGAGTTAACAGGGTAAATTGTAGTATCTGTTGCATCTTACTTTTGTTCAATTGATAGCAGCATCTGAAAAAAATTGTTCTGGATGTAGCAGTACACTACTGACAAAATTATTTGAACTACTTTCTAAGGATGTTCGTAAGTTAAGGGCAATAATTGCATTTGATAAACTACCAGTAACCCTCAACAAACGAGTATTTAAATCCAGTGTCCACTTACAGCATTTACTCCTAGGAATGGTTCTTCGATATTTATGTTCGTTTCATTACGAAATACGTGGAAATGTGAGATTTACAATCTGTTCAATGAAAACTGTGTGGTTTGTAATGGTTCTTTGCATATTCTTTAATATGATAATTTCATTAGAGAGGTCCGGCACACAGTTTTAATCTGCCAGGAAGTTTTATATCAGCGCACACTCCACTGCAGGGTGAAAGTCTCATTCTAGATAACATTCTCGTAAATGTGCAAATGTCTAGTGGGCAATACAATAGATATATCAAACAGTTCACATGATAAATCACAAAGTGTGGCATTCAAGGTTCATCCACTATTATTCAATCTGAGTGTTAAGGGTACCCTTTAACTTCCAGTATATCTGGACTAGTTAAAGTACCAAATACAGTATAAAGGATCCTCCATCCAAAATCAAACGAGGCATGTTTATGCCTTAAAAAAATGTTATGTGGCGAAACGTTTAAAAAACAATAAATTTCTCCTTCATAATTAGCAAATGTAGACTCTAACAGCACTTTTGGCTGTGATCCAGTTATTAAACCAAGATGTACACATTTCCAGAACTGCATTATTACACATAACAGAGCGAATTAGATAGATACAGTACTAAACTGTCACTGGATATCACTCAGATTGTACTTGAGGACAAGTTTTTCATTAATTGTTGAAACTACCATGTCTGAAAGTGGTTCAAACAAAACACCTGTATTCTGTGGTACTATTACTACATAATAAGTAGAATACGCTATCATAGCAACCATTAAAATAAGAATGAACATGGTTAATTAGTTCTAAATACTAGAATTAACTATGAACATAAAATAAATGAGTTTCTTGTGGTAGCCTGCGGAATAAAAGGTTTAGTTTCGCTGTGCAATTGTGCAATAGCTTCAATACTATATTTTCATGACACATTCACATAACCATATGGCTGGAATAAACACACGCATTGCACTCTTACACTCTCACACACTACACAAGTATAAGCAGATTGTAGGGATATCTGGAACAGGATCGCCAGGAACGTGGCTACGCGTCAGCCTCCAAGTCTAGACTGCGAACTCGCAATTTTCTCTTCCTGGGTTTGAGAACAGCAGGTCTGCCTCTCGGTAGGTCCTCGCCGCCTTGCGATACTACAGGATGTCTACCCATAAATGGCTTTACACGATTGACATGAATGACAATTGAAAGAAAGGGCAGCTGGAGCTTAAGAGTGACTGGAGACAACACCTCCAAGATTGGATATGGTCGTTTCCAAAACTTCTGAAACTTTTGACTTGACTCTTCTTTAACGCCACGCTGCTCAGATACACAAGATCTCCAGCTCGGTACTGTGGCACTGCTGCTTGGCGGTAGTGTTGTCTTACTTGCTGAAGAAAGGATTGATGATTCCACTGTTTCACTCCCCTCCATGTTTCCTTTAGCTTGCATGCTAGATCCCTTACGTGTTCATTGCTGATTCTGGCAGTCGATCGTGCAAAGTCCAAGGGTGAATGCAATCTTCTTCCGTAGACGATCTCATATGGACTTAAGGCAGTTCAGCTGTACGTTTTGGCATTGTAACAACTTACAAAGTACGGTAAATATACATCCGAATTGCCAAGTTTGCTGCTTACAAAATGGCAAAACATTTTAATAATTGTGCTGTGGAGTCGCTCGACTCTTCCATTTCTTTCAGGCTTTGCTGTTGTAGTCCTTAACGGAGTTATTTCCATGAGGTGACAAATCTGTTTAAGCAGTTCACTCATAAAATTTATTCCTTTATCACTAACTATACTATTGGTGATCCAAACGTAAGAATCCATTATTTTACAAGAACTTCAGCTGTAGTCTCAGCGCCCTGGTTTGGTATTGGTATCATGAGAAAGTATCTAGAGAAATGATCTAACAATCCCAATTTGTATTTGTTTCCATCTTTAGTCTTATGCATCAGTCCTACGACATATAGTCCTACTCCTTCAAATGGTTCACTTGTTTCTGGCAATGGTGCTCTACTTTTTCCTACATTGTTCAGTCTGTTACAAGAATCAAATTGTGAAACAAACTCGAAAACGTCAACTTTGCAACTGAGCCACCAAAATATTTGAGCTATTTTAATGTTCGTTGCTATTTCACAGCAATGTCCTGATAATAAAGAATTGTGTTGATCTCTCATGATTTGCTCTCCCATGCTTTCTGGAATAACTAAGCGGTTTCCTTTACTCATGAGTTTGTACAGTAATCTATCTATTTCGACAAAACGTTGATCATTTTTCCGTAATTTGCATTGTGGATCATTCTCTTGAGCTGCCTTTAACACTTCTTCTCTAATTATTGTAACACAAACATTGACTTTTAGACTCATTGCATCAGCATTCGTATGTTGTTTACCAGGTCGGTGAATAACCTTAAACTGGTACTCACTCAGACTTGATGCCCATCTTGTTAATGTGGAACATGGATCTTTTAAGCTCAAAACCATTTAAATGCGGCATGCTCGGTAATGACTGCAAATTCTCTTCCTGTTAAGAAACATCTGTTATGTGTCACACCAAAAACCAAAGCACAAAGGTCCTTCTCAGTAGTAGTATAATTACATTCTGATTTGCCTAATTGTCTGGAAGCAAATGAGACTGGATGTTCATGACCATCAACTTCTTGAGACAAGATTGCACCTTTCGCAAAATTGGATGTATCTGTTGAAAGACTAAAAGGTTTACTGAAATGCGGATAGGCTAACACTGGGGCTGTAGTTAGAATAGTTTTAAGATCTTCTGTGGTCTTTTTGCACTCTGTTGACCCAATTAAATGTGGCTGCTTTCTTCAGTAGCTGTGTCAGTGGACGTGCTATATTCCAACAACTGGCTATCAATAGTCTGCAGAAATTTGACAATCCCTAGAATGATTGCAGTTTTTTCAAATTCTGTGGTTCAGGAACATTATTTACATCAATTAATTTTGGATCAGGTCGAAACCGTTCACTGGTTATAACATGACCAAGATAGTTAACTTTACTTTGTGCAAAATGACATTTATCTATTGATAAAGACAGGTTTTTGCTTCTTATAAGCTTGGAAACAGCTTGTAGTCTCTCGGTATGCTGCTTCATGTTTTCACCAAAAATTATTACATCATTAAGTTAACAAAGTTCTTGTGTTGGGGGGAGCCCTCGTAAAACTTAATCCATCAGGCGTTGAAATGTAGCTGGAGCATTACGAAGTCCAAATGGCATACGAAGATACCTGTATACTCCTGTTGCTGCTACACATGAAGTTTTTGCTTGATCATCTGGATGCACTGTTAACTAGTGATAACCACTTGTTAAATCACACATACTGGAAAAACTGGACATCTGCCCAAGTGATCCAAGGTTTCCACTAAATTTGGTAAGAGGTAAATGTCGGGTGTGGTCACAGCATTCAAAGATCAATAATCAATACAAAAACGGAACTATGGTTCCCCAGAAATTGATTTCTTCTTTACAATTTCAACAGACGAACACCACGGTGGGTCTGAATGATCTCTTGGTTTTGTAATTCCGGCTTCTAATTGTTCTTTAACCATGTCTTTGACCAACTCTCTTTCGCTAAATGGTATTAGGTAAAGTTTCTGTGTCATTGAGGCTGCATTCCCTGTATGAATACGATGCTTAACTAAATGAGTGACAGGTAAATTGCACGTTCTCGTAATAAATCTGCATACTCCAACAAAACAGGTGCTAAACTCTTCTGTTCATCAGCTGCTAAATTTTCTATCATTTCCTAAAAAATGGTTCAAACGGCTCTGATCACTATGGGACTTAACATCTGAGGTCATCAGTCTCCTAGAACTTAGAACTACTTACACCTAACTAACCTAAGTACATCACACACATCCATGCGCGAGGCTGGATTCGAACCTGCGACTGTAGCGGTCTCGCGGTTCCAGACTGAAGCGCCTAGAACCGATTGGCACACAGGCATCATTTCCCAAATCTTGTGCTTCAGTTCATTATTAACTCCGTCTCCTAGTTGTAATTTTGAGGTACTGTTACAAGAATCTGTGTTCATAACTGCAGTGAGATGGTTGCGGACATCCACACTGATGTGAAGCGATGTACTATCACGTCGTATCCGCATCCTCTTACGAGCAGGCAAGGGTACTTTCTCCAACAACTTTTTTGCCCCAACTTCAAGTAGAGGTGGCCTTTCAGACGGTTAGGTAGAAGGTAAGTCCCATAGAACTGTAGGCTTCAATGCCACCCCATATATTCATAGCAAATCTGTATTACGTCACTGTTACTTACGCTCGGCACTTCAGCAACTTTCGGTACTCGTGGCAAAACAACATCTCCATTGCTCATATTAGTTATTGTAAATGGGACTTTTGCGACATTCTGTCTCACCATTGTAGCGACACCTACACCTCTAGCAACATAACAGTGCATTGAATCCAGTAACCACTTTTCCCGGATTGCTCAATTAATAACAAAGTTCCTTCCTTGCATCGGGGTGACTTAACTTCAACGTTGATTGTCTTTTCTGCTCACTTAGAAATTTGCTGAGGCTGATCAATTTGAACATCGACTCGGATATTTTGAACTGATGCATCGCCTGGGCAGTCCATTCGCACGACGTCAGTATCGTTGCTCCTTTGAGGACGATGTGAAGAACGATTTCCTATGTTGTAGTTGCTACCGCCTTGTCTGACCTTTCTTTGTGCGACAGATATCTCTGCCTCGTTAGCGGACAAGAAATCAAATCCAAGTACACCGACACAACGCGTTTCGTTATTTGAAACTACTTGCACCCTTGATGTGTATTTATCGTTACCCTTATTTTCACCTTCATCTTGGCCTTGGCCAAGAATTAATTCAACGTCAACTTCTCCATAGTTACATAGCTATCCTCCGTTTGACCTTCGTACTTTTAATAGCACCGGTTTCAATTTATCCCACTTATCTGTGCAACACCACATTTATGAGGTCTGTGCTCCTGTGTCGGTAAGCAGTTTGATGATTCTCTTGTGATATACAGCACCCATCGCGAAGTCATTTTCGGTCTGGTTTCCGCTGGAACTATCAGGAATCACTGTTCCTGCAAGGGACGGACGGAATGGTGGCCCGTACGTCCCCGTACCTGTTTAAAGATCTGGAAGATTGTCTGTTTTTCGCATTACCTTTCTTCTTGTTGCGACAATCTCTCGAAACATGACCCTGCATCCCGCAATAATAGCAGATTCGATTCTCTTTACAATCCTTACGCTTTTGACTCAGCTTATTGCATCTGTAGCATTGTACTGTTGTGTTGAAAATTCTGCATTCTTGTTTCTGCATGACATTCGGTCGTCTTAGTGCTTCAACAAAACCAACAGCTGACTCTACTGCTTCCTGAAATGTTTTACACCGTGCCAGTCGAACAGCTTTGCTTACGTCACCTCTGTGCAACCCATGAATGAATGTGTACAAGGCTCCCTGGTCGGCTTCGAACAACTGAATGCGATTTTCATTTTCATCTTCTACTCACTCGTACGTTTGGGCGTCGATGTTTCGAATTCTGTCGGCAAACTGCTCGATGGATTCGTCTCATGGCATTCGCAAACTGTGAAGCTGCTCTCTGTGAAATATGATCGCATTTTTACGTTTAAATCTCTGAACAACAGTTGTTCTAAACGCATTGTAATATTCTGTTTTCACGCAAGTAGGCTCCGCGCTAATGAAATCTTGTGCTGCTTAATGTGGCAACCACTAGCTTATCGGAATCTGTTCATAATCCTAACAGGGCGTCACCTTCACGTTTACGAAGAAACATCTTCACATCATTTCCGGATTTCCCTCTAAACACTGGTACTTTTGGCAATAATGAAAAATTCTTTATTGTAGTTCTACCTGTACTGTATCAACTATAATTTGACAAGTCTTTCGGAATGTTACGCCTACTTCTTTCTGCTTTTAACAACCGAATCTCTTTTTGCAGTTCATTAGAAACAGTTTGTAGATCGACAACGTTCTCTGACTGGATTGCGACATTTCGTCTAATTTGACTCGGTGCCCCACTGCAGACTCCTAACTAAGGTACAAGCATACGGGATTGGTTCCCAAGTATGTGAGTCACTCGAAGACTTCTTAAGTAATAGAAACCAGTACGTTGTCCTCGATGGTGAGTGTTCATCGGAGGTGAGGGTATCATCTGGAGTGCCCCAGGGAAGTGTTGTAGGTCCGCTGTTGTTTTCTATCTACATAAATGATCTTTTGGATAGGGTGGGTAGCAATGTGCGGCTGTTTGCTAATGATGCTGTGGAGTACGGGAAGGTGTCGTCGTTGAGTGACTGTAGGAGGATACAAGATTACTTGGACAGGACTTGTGATTAGTGTAAAGAATGGTCGCTAACTCTAAATATAGATAAATGTAAATTAATGCAGATGAATAGGAAAAAGAATCCTGTACTGTTTGAATACTCCATTAGTAGTGTAGCGCTTGACACAGTCACGTCGATTAAAAATTTGGGCATAACCTTGCAGAGCGATATGATGTGGGACAAGCATGTGATGGCAGTTGTGGGGAAGGCCGATAATCGTCTTCTGTTCATTGGTAGAATTTTGGGAAGATGTGGTTCATCTGTAATGGAGACCGGTTATAAAACACTAATACAATCTATTCTTGAGTACTGCTCGAGCGTTTGGGATCGCTATCAGGTCAGATTGAGGGAGGACATAGAAGCAATTCAGAGGCGGGCTGCTAGATTTGTTACTGGTAGGTTTGATCATCATGCGAGTGTTACGGAAATGCTTCAGAAACTCGGGTGGGAGTCTCTAGAGGAAAGGAGGCGCTCTTTTCGTGAATCTCTACTAAGGAAATTTAGAGAACCAGCATTTGAGGCTGACTGCAGTATAATTTTACTGCCGCCAACTTACATTTCGCGGAAGAACCACAAAGATAAGAGAGATTAGGGATCGTACAGAGGCATATAGGCAATCATTTTTCCCTCGTTCTGTTTGGGAGTGGAATAGGGAGAGAAGATGCTAGCTATGGCACGAGGTACCCTCCGCCACGCATCGTATGCTGGTTTGCGGAGTATGTACGTAGATGTGGATATATAATTTAACGCCAATGAGTCACTCAAATGTAAAATAAAAATCCACCACTGCCTTTCGTATTCTAGCCAAAACTGGAGTACACCAACCTGAATTCCAGCGTTGGATGTGGCGACATAGTCGGAAGATATTCATGCTACTGCTGCCCGAAGTTCACGTTGTGCTGTACCACTTCAGGACTGCAGATTTCCCATAATTATCCCCATGCTGACGTCACTTCTATAAGGGGATAGTTTGTGTTGTTGCCCGGGATGATGATTGCACGAGTGTTTTGTTAGGATTTATAAGCAGTGGGTCCTTGAGGTACGGCAATACACGAAATACCGAGAACGAAGTTTAAACAGTTTTATTAACAAAGGCGGATTATAAAACACGCACGCTACGCGTATCCATCATCGCTGTGTCTGACATGCTAACACTGGCTAATTATGGTCGTGTCAAGAGACTCCGTGGTAAGCTAAGAAGCTAGGTAATACCACGCGCTGCGTACTCTCGGCATCGCACTCCGCCCCGACACGTGTGTACTGACCAAGCAAATTATCAGCATTCCAGGTAGGCTGGCTGGAAAGCTCGTGTTACATACCATATGGCTGCGTGCAACCCGTAGACCCTTACACTGTCATTAACTGCATTCGCAGTCAGCAAAGTGTACTTTTCGTACCAGGCTGTCTGAGAAGTGCGTTTATGTTTGGCTTCACTTAAAGCTACAGTAGGTATAAGTGTAGGTCGATTGTCCTTCAGTGCACACTTTTTTGCGTACGTTAATATCGAAAAAGGTGTTTCTAATAAAATTTCTATAAGGTATTCAGTGATGGCTCACCCCTGTTGGCGGGCCAACGGAACTATGCATTAAAATCACACAAAAACACAAACCGCGCCACTGTTCATTTCCGTGTTAAAAGCCAGCATAGAAGTGGCAGAGACTAGTGTCGATACCTGCTAGCAAATGCAGGGTACCAGCCTTTTTAGAAGAGGTGGAGAGGAGCCAAGAATGCCTCTAACGCTCAGGGGCACACAGCCAGCCAAGGGAAGGGAGGCAGAGAGTGAGAGAAGTCGCGTCTCAAGCAGGCAAATACACCAATGCTCAGGATGCGGTGCGGGTACAAGATTGACGTCTTCGCACATTTAGAGCTCTTATTAGAAAGTTGTTTATATTTTTGTTATGAATTTATACTGCATTTTTTAAAACAGGATTACAGGGGAGACTAAGTCTCCAAGTCTTCCCTCACGCTACGCCACTGGTGTCGCTAGTCTGCTATAAATAGGAGCCTATATCTAAAGTACATATTCCACAAACCACCGTACAGTGCACAGTGTGGTGTATGTCGTAGCAGTTCTAACGTTCAAGCGATTCTTACTGTCTGCTCCCCACCACTTGGCATTCAAGGTTCGCTCTGAATGTGTTCAGAAGTGTCACTGTTCTGGCCCTGCCAAGTTGGGACCATTAATTGCGAAATCGGTTACACATCAGAAGAACTGTTATTTGTGGATTTCTGAAAGAGTTTCTCTACCAAGTAATTTAATTTACTGAGCGTAGTTGGACTACTTTTAGGACAAACAACTCTTTTCCTGTAGTACCATATTGTTTTTATGATCACATTGTTTAAAAAATGGTCTTTAGTTGATTCTGGTAATAACGTATCCTTACTTGTTGTAATGTGGTACAATACGGTTGTGAATATTTTCAGATTACCTTAGTCGAGTGAGGCCCAAACCCTGTGTTGCTCAATCAATGGGAGGAGATAATCAGTCATGGGGAAGGTTAAAACTTGCATAAGGGTCCTGGGGTTGCCAAGGCTCTTTGAATTTATTACTCTGAATGGCTTGTCGATTTCAGGTTTAGTGGGGGGTGTGACTTTTATCCTCAGAATTGAATTTCCTTTAGACTACAGAAGCGAATGGTCTATGTTCAAGTTTTTGCCTCGACGTTTTCCTTGCGGATGCCTGGCGCACTTGAAGAGTGTTAAAAAATATATCGGCTCAACCACCTGTCTATAGTGTAAAACACTAGGACTGACAGGTTTCGGAAGCCAAGCTTCCATCACCAGAATAATGAAAAGTAAAAGAACCTGTTAAAACTCGCTAAAATGGAACATGCACCAGGCACAATAAAATTGATAATAAAATTAAAACATCGTAGCTACTTCCCTTGTTGCAGCCGTGTCTTCGAAGGTGCATCTCCACATAGTCGTCAAAATATAAAAATCTGTAAAATGGTGTCGCCTAAGGTGTTCAACATCTAACCACATGGCTCTCTGCTCTATCGTCGTAAACCGCCCGTACATCTTCGTTGATATCACACACCACGTAGCCAAACACGACAGTGTAACGCGAGTGAGCTCAAGCGCAAGTAAACAAGGAGATCACAGAGCTGTCTATACAAACAGATAACGTATAAATGTTCCAAAGCCTTCATGAAATGATGGTGTCCTGCCAATTGCTAAAAATTTAGTTACTAACAGAAACCAGTGGAATGTTCGAAAAAGTTATTTGTGTCACCAGTTAGCTGTCCATTCAGTGTGTTCTGATTATCCACGCTATGTGTCGTAATTTCCAGCTGTTCTACTAGATCCAGCTTTTTGCCATTGTCCTGTCTATGTAAAATAATGAGATCCTCATCTATTCTTAACTTGGGGTGTCCCCTTTCCCAAATACGCGTGGCTACAGCTGACTTTTCGAAATTATTAAGCCGGAAAGCATCGCTATGTTCTTTGTAACGTGCTTTGAAGGACCTACCAGTCTGGCCTACATGGCTTGCCTTGCACGTGTTACATTGAATTTTATAGACCCCAGCTCTCTCATATATATCGCTTTCCCGCTGTAAATTATTTATTAGTTTAAACCGCAGCATATTATTGCTCTGAAAAGCGGTATCAACTTTAAAAGGTCTGAAAATACTAGCCACATTTTGCGAAATATCACCAAAGTATGGCATTGTGACTCTCGTAATATTATTCTGTATTCTTCCTTGCATTAGCGCCCTGTGTCTGTAGTATAAATTTATTGACACCGTTTTGGTGATATCCGTTAGCTCTGACTAGTTGTTTCACGATGTTCAGCTCAGTCATTCATAGGGACTCTAATGGTTCAAATGTCTCTGAGCACTATGCGACTTAAATTCGGAGGTCATTAGTCGCCTAGAACGTATAACTAATTAAACCTAACTAACCTAAGGACATCACACACATCCATGCCCGAGGCAGGATTCGAACCTGCGGCCGTAGCGGTCGCTCGGCTCCAGACTGTAGCGCCTAGATCCGCACGGCCACTCCGGCCGGCCATAGGGACTCTGAAGGCTCTATCTATCAAAGATCTAAAAGCAGAAAGTTTCTGGCTATTAGGATGGCAGGAATTATTTTCTATCAATCACATCCGTGTGACTGGCGCAAAACATGCTCAATATCCTGTCCACCGTTTCTCGCAACAAGATGAAATCGAAAAAAATGCATGTTCCACAACTGATGGTAGTGTTTCTGGGGTCACATGCAGAATGTGTTGCGCAATGCGTGCCTTCAATGAAGTTAAGTTTGCAATCGGAACACTAACACTAAATACAACATCTTTCAGGTAGCCCCACAACCAGAAGTCACACAGATTAAGATCAGGTGATCAGGATGGTCAGGCTGTAGGGAAACAGCGCTTCAGCAGCTACTTAACTAGATTTGCAAATGTGTGGAGGTGCGCCATCTTGCATAAAAATGATCCTATCCACGCTGTTGGAGAGGTGGAATGATATGGTTGCGCAAAAGACATTCACAGCGCTTACTAGGGACGGTACAGGTAACATAACTGGAAGCACCTGTCTCTTCGAAAAAATATGGCCCTATGATAAATGATGCAGTAAACCAACACCACACAATGACCTTTCAGGATGAAATGGTGCTGGCTGATTTGTGAGTGGATTTTCCGTTGTCCATATCTGACAGTTCTGCGTATTGACATATCCTCTCAGGTGGAAGTGGGCTTCGTCTGTCCACAAAATCTTCCATGGCCAATCATTGTGCACTTCTATGCTAGCAGGAAATTCTAAAGCAAAGGCCTCACTTGCTGGTAGGTCAACAGGAAGCAATTCATGCATGTGGGTAATTTTGAATGGATAGCAAAGAAGGATGTTTCGTAGGATATTACACACCTTGCTCATGGGTATGTCTAATGTTCAGGCAGTTCATGCACTACACGCTTGCAAACCACCACTCGTCTCTTCCTGCATTGCTGTAGCCACTGCTTCCACTGTTGTCGAATCAACTCGTTTCCTCCCTCCACTGGGTTGCACACTAAAAGAACCCGTCTTTTCGAATTCCCGAATATTTTCTCCAGACCGCGACAGTCATCAACCCAATACCTGTTTTCACGATCTTCAGTGTCCGGAACTTCGTCAGAGCGACGTGTGCACAGTCATCATTCTTGTAGTACAGGTTTAGAAGCTGAGGGCGACCCTGCATTGAGACAGTGATGGCGAACGTTGCAAATGTCAAAGGAGGAAAAGCCGTTTTCTTTTTTTCTTCTTTATTGTATTTCAGTTCCTCAAAGGGGGGCGAGCTGGCAGGAGCATAATACGCCGCTCTGCAGCTGAAGTTAAAAAACCTAATGAGGAGATATAACAATAGAAAATGGTGATATAACGGTGACTGTTTAAAACTGTTACATGGCGAAAAGATTGTGAAGAAAAAATAAAAAAAAGCAAAGGGGTCAGTGACAGTGATTAAAAGCACTTAGGAAATTGTTGCATACATAGTTCCACATAGTCAGCGCGTACACAACGTACCTACTAGAGTTGCTCCGCTAAGCACAACAGCGCAGGGGCAGCGCTCGTCCGTCTCTGCACTACAAGATGGCGCTGCCTAAGAGACGGACCAAATTCTGCTTCTGCCGATCCATGTATTAATATGTCACGCAGCCAATGAGATTGCTGCTAACGTAGAACCTTTTCTCCTAGATGATCACACTCGCGCAGTAATACCTGAATGCGCGAGGTATTATAACGAGTGTACAGACCCCCGATTAGTCAGTCTGCGTTCGTCTGCACCAGTCTGTACCAGTCTGCATTAGTCTGTAGTCAAGTTCAGTCTGCGCCTGATAAGATTATCATATTCCTGTACATAGCCATGAACATAAATAAACAGACACTTCGTCAAGTATCAGAGATATGTGAGAATAAGATTAACGTACCAAGACCAAAGGAACTTCAGATTGTCAATTGTAAATAGCATCCAGAATCAAGTTAAGTAATGTTTCTGCTTATTATTATTTTAATAAATGTGTGCGAAAATTAATCAAGTTCTGTTTAAAGTTGGTCACCGTCTATTTGCTACTCTAAGTGTGCAAGTGGCATTTCTATCGGCTGACCTAACGGCAGAAGGTAAACACGCTACGATAAGATCACGAGACATATTGTTGACACTCGCCTACTTCGTTAGAGCAATAAGTCAAATTATCTGATGGTGTGTGTACCGAAGGTCTTACAGTATGCACACCACCGAAATAGACAGGCACAATTAAAAACATGGCGAGAGACTGGTTTCTGTTCGCATCACTTTGAGAAGGGGACGCACAACACTGAACACTCACGGGAAAACATGGTATTGTAAATTGTTGAGTATGAGTCATATGGGTATCGGGGATCAGGAGAGGGGGGGGCAGGGAGACACCGACAAATGACGCAGGTGGGGAAAATGGGGGAGGAGAGGGAAGGCAAAAAGAAGGGGCTAGTCGATGGAGGGAGAGGATGCAGAAGAAGGGGGGCGGGGGGCAGGGCGGACGCGAGAAAGGAGTGGGGATGACGAAAAGCCGTCGACCCGGTGTGTTTATAACATCTACAATGGGTCATGATCATGACAGGTGTTAACATTTACATATTCTGACACATAGAATACCATCTACTGATCAAATTTCACACTTGTTTTTTTTTTTTTTTTTCTTCTGCTATATGTTTCCCCCTTCTCCGATAATACTCCGTTGCAAGTTGACGTCATTCTGACCAGTGGTGTTATTTCTACAGCGTTTTGAAAGTTTAACTTTAATTATAATCACCAATACTGTGATGAAACGCAAAACCATGGGTTGAATGAAGATGAAAGTGCTAAGAAAAATTATCTGTCAACGGTTAAGGGACGGAGTAATTAGGCAGCCTGTGTCGCCAAATGCATCGCTCCTGTTTCTAGAGAAAAAACCAAATGCGGAGGGATTCAGACAGGTAGTACGTTACAGGCTCCCTAATCAGAGGTTTGTGTCAGAATCCGTAACTATCTCTGATTTGCATAGAATATTTACATGGTTGGAGGAGTTCAGTATTTTAAAGTGTTTAGTTTAATCTAGGCTGTCCCATTAGCCGAGAAGTCTAAAGCATTTACAACTTCTACAACGGCTTGGAACTTCTAAGAATATTATCAGTTATCAATTGGTTTGGCCACCGAAGCGGCAATGTGGTGTAGGTTATTATACTCTGTGCTAGGAGATCTTGAGTTCAAATTTGTCTATAACTAGCCTGATGACGTGGTAAAACACAGAAAACCATTTGAAGAATATTTGTGTCATGAGGGCCAAGTTTTAGATGAATTTTGGAAAGCCGAATTCACTGAAAAACCATCCAATGTGGACTTAGCCAAGTGGGAAATACTTTACTCTGGAGGAATTGAGGTCGCTCAGGAAAAGACTCGAAGCATTTATACGTTTCTCTCTCCCCGCGATAAAAAAGGAGTTGCGCATTTCATCTGGATGGTCAGATTTCTTACGAAATTTAATCCAAATTTCGTACTGCTGACTGCACCATTGAAACAACTATGGGAAAGGTTGTAGGTGGACTGAAAGTCACCAAGCAACTTATGATAGTGTAAAGCAGACTCTGGCAAGTGTATTGATTTTGACCATCCCTGCCTTTAAATGTGGACCTGTGTTCCAGGCGGATGCTTCTAATTCTGGACTGGCAACAGTATTACTACAGGGAAAAGAAGGGGAGACAACTATTGCCTATACACTTCGACATCATTGACGTGGAAGAATAGAAGTATTCTGTTCATGAGCTCAAAGGCATAATTTATAAGGCTTCGCCCCTACTTAGAACTTAAGTAATTCATTATTGAAACTGAAAATCAGGCTGTTTCATGATTTTAACGCGTCCTCTAAAAACATTTAGGCTGCTCGGTAGGCCATTAGGATACCAACATTTAGGATTAAGGTTAAGAATATCAAGAGGGTAGACAACCAAACTGACGGTGACTTTAGCAGGATGATTCAGGAAGATGCTGAACCTGCGGATGGAACAGTACGTGCAGAGCAGTCGTGGGCGTCTGCAGTACGTAGTGGAATTTTGAGCATTTTTGGAAACGTGGAAGAGCGACAAGAGGAAGGAAGGGCCTCGGCTTCCGATAATAAGATAAAAGACACGCGTTATTCTATGCAGAAGCGACCTTTATGTCTTGAGACAGTCTATGATATCACAACATGACTTGTCTGCCTAAGGAATTGGTATCTCCTTCTTCAAATATTTTTAGAGTCCGTTTGTTGAGGACATATGGGTCTACATAACACAATCAATTAAATAAAATAGCATCTGACGTGGTCAAACCATTATTAAGACGCAAGGAAGTTGGTACATGCATGTCAAAAGGCCAGAAGAAGTAAACCAAATCAAAAGACCAGGATGTAAGAACTTCCGTCGAGTAGGGAGGGTTACCTCTTGGATGCAATATTTATCGACTATTTTGAGCCCGTACCACAGACTCAGGATGGTAGCTGTCATCTATTAGTTGTTGTCGACGCCTCCTCAAGATTTAAATGGATGTTGTCCAGTAAATGGAACAACACGGAGGTTAACGTAAAATAACTAAAAGGAATTTTTGGTGTGTTTGCTGCACCCAAGATAATCGTAATAGACAACGCTCCTGGCTCTGCGTACATGAATTTTGAAAGATTCTCTTTCAACCATGCCATTTCATTGATAACAACTATACCATTTTACCCCCAACCGCCATTCGCAGAGCGGGTTAACATAAATTTAAATTTAACGTATATATCTTCTCATAACAGTCCGCAGACAAAATGGGACAGGTCAGCTTTATGGATTAACTATCCTTTTAATGCAGCAGTGCATGATGGCCATAAAACCACCAAAGCAACTTTAATGCTCACATTTGAGGCGAATTTACCACTGTATAATCTGTGGTCCATAAAAGATTCACTACCAGAATATAACGACCGGGAGGTGGTAAAAGGAAATTGGAAAGCCGCCAGGAAGAACATCCATTTAGCACATCGGTGGGGAGCTGCGTGCAGCAGTAAGGGTAAGGCTCCTCTTCAACCGGACTAAGGGACGTGGTATATATAAAGAATTTATAAACATAAAGCAGGGGCACCAAAAGAGTTAGTGGGAAGACGTTCCCGAGATTCATTGGGTACTCTCCCCACTGAGCTGCCTTATCTAGCACCGCAGCAATAAGCGGAAGATAAAAGTGCACATTTGCTAGTTGACACTGGGATCTGGTAACCAGAGTGGGAAGAACTCACCGGTTTCTTAGAATGTGGAGCAGTCCCCACACCTCCTTTGGTGTGATTTTAGTGGGGAAGAATTGAGCTTGGACGGCCAGAGTGGCCGAGCGGTTCTAGGCGCTACAGTCTGGAACCGCGCGACCGCTACGGTCGCAGGTTCGAATTCTGCCTCGGACATGGATGTGTGTGATGTCCTTAGGTTAGTTAGGCTTAAGTAGTTCTAAGTTCTAGGGAACTGATGACCTCAGAAGCTAAGTCCCATAGTGCTCAGAGCCATTTTAGCCAATTGAGCTTGGCTGGGTTGACTTTACTTCAGTGTCCGATGTTATCTTTCTTCGACATCTCGCACAAGTTTCGGACCCCTCAACTGCGCGGTTATCAGCGCCTGTACAATGTCCCAACCTTTTCTCAGTCCAATCTCGCCACTTTCATGATTGATGATGAAATGATAACAACAACACAAACACCCAGTCGTCTCGAGGCATGTAAAAATCCCTAACCCCGCCGGGAATCGAAACCGAAACCCCTCGCTCGGGAAGCGAGAAAGCGACCACGAGACCACCAGCTGCGGACACCAGTGCTTTGGAAGCGTACAGTGAGTCCAGGGGCACTGAGTGCCCGTGGCGCGGTCGGAGAGTGAACGCCCATCCCTGCGGAGAGTGAAAGTGGAGCCAGCGAGCCATTACCAGTAAGCAGCGGAGCTGTGTCGTGTGTCCTGTTTGGACTCATGGTAGTAAGAGTACATGGTACTGTTGGGCTCTGTCAGGTGGAACGAAGGACACAGCGTCTCCGTGTCTGCACTCGGCGTGTGTTATCTCGGCTTAGTTTGAAGAGTGGATCGCGGTACTAGGCAAATGTAATTGCCGTTGTTCCCAATTCAAGGCACTGATCCAGGTGCAGCTTGTGGAACATGTTATTGCCCATACTGGATGTGATGCGGCCAGCTTTGGAAGAGCTTCTAAGTGCGCTGATGTGTATGTGAACCGAATAGCTGCACTAACAGTGAAGGACGCAGGGAGAGTTTGATTATTGGTAAGCGCTAAACCTGTTCTAAATATTCTCCTTGTAGTTAGCGTGAGTTAGGATCGCCATCCTGGTTACATAGATTTTTTTTCAATTAAGTGGTTGTTGTGGTACTCGCGTTGGAACGCGACGGAAACATCATTCATTAATTTTAATGAGGACAGTGGGCCAAGTGATTCAGGCGCTATTTGACAATATACAGGGTTACAGTCTGTGTTGAAAATGGTTTCCATGTGCCTCAAACTTACGTGTACGTGCTGTAGCATGTTCTGTCTCACACGTTCACATCGGCCAGGCATGATACGAACAGTGTGAAAGGCAGTATGAATACGCTACTCCAGTCTCTCTACATCTGTAATGGGCTCTGCATACACGGTACGTGTGATATGGGCCCATAACCACAACTTGACTGACATTCAGTAAACGAGCAGCCCAAGGAAATGGACTCCCTCGTCCAATCCATTGACCAGGGAAGAAACTATGCCGGCCCACACACTCCGGATGCACCAGTGCTGATGATTCGCTATCACTACACCATGGGGGTTTGAATACGATCCCACAGATGACTATTACGAAATTTGAAGCTACCACTCCGCGTAAAGGTGGCCAATCTATGAATTGGATGGATAACACAAATCTCGAAATTGTGGTTGCCTAGTGAAGACACCAGTGACGAAACCGCTCCCGATTTGGCGCTAGTACGCCCTGCACACGATGTAAGTGATACGGGTAGGAACAGCTGTCATGGCGAATGTTCCATACTGTCGTCTGGCTTACACAGTACCGGTGGGCCAGCTGCCTAGTACTGACACGGCAGTCGTCTTATACAGCATTGATCACATTTTCATCCATATTTGGTGCCCTAACATTTCGGGTACGTCCTCCATGATTTCCAGCCTCCTGAAACGATCCTCTCTCGGACAAACTGCGAAACACATTTGCAAACATTGAATGCTGTGGTTTTTGTCAGCGGGGATAGGTCTCCTGATACAACCTTGCGCCCATTGTCATTTGCCTTTCGTAAGTAAACACAATATCGGCAAGATCTCGATTCCAATATGGGACCATGGTGAACAACGTTGTACCACATCAACGACAAGGTGAGTCGGCAAGAGAAGTGAATCTGACACAGCATTACCAATTACTATGGCGGGAGAGGGCGCTAGCGCATAAAGTATGAGGAACAGTATCACCTTCTAGCAGGAAACCATGCATACCGCAGCCGTGGCTACATGGTACAGCGGGTATTAGACCGCAGTGTCTGTAACCCCATTTACTGTGGGTAGTAAAGTGTGATGTCAACCGTTGGTTATTGGTGACGTGTTGTTTATAATTGCTACAGTTATGCGGTGCAACTGTTGGTTAAAGTAGGCCTGTTCAGGAGGCGAATAGGCGAGAAAAAGCGCTCAAGCTTGCTCATGGCCTAGATACTGAGCGATCTACATCTACATCTACATCCATACTCCGCAAGCCACCTGACGGTGTGTGGCGGAGGGTACCCTGAGTACCTCTATCGGTTCTCCCTTCTATTCCAGTCTCGTATTGTACGTGGAAAGAAGGATTGTCGGTATGCTTCTGTGTGGGCTCTAATCTCTCTGATTTTATCCTCATGGTCTCTTAGCGAGATATACGTAGGAGGGAGCAATATACTGCTTGACTCTTCGGTGAAGGTATGTTCTCGAAACTTTAACAAAAGCCCGTACCGAGCTACTGAGCGTCTCTCCTGCAGAGTCTTCCACTGGAGTTTATCTATCATCTCCGTAACGCTTTCGCAATTACTAAATGATCCTGTAACGAAGCGCGCTGCTCTCCGTTGGATCTTCTCTATCTCTTCTATCAACCCTACCTGGTGCGGATCCGACACTGCTGAGCAGTATTCAAGCATTGGGCGAACAAGTGTACTGTAACCTACTTCCTTTGTTGTCGGATTGCATTTCCTTAGGATTCTTCCAATGAATCTCAGTCTGGCATCTGCTTTACCGACGATCAACTTTATATGATCATTCCATTTTAAATCACTCCTACTGAGTACTCCCAGATAATTTATGGAATTAACTGCTTCCAGTTGCTGACCTGCTATTTTGTAGCTAAATGATAAGGGACCTATCTTTCTATGTCGCGGTGAAGTAGAACAGTCAGACAGCATTGTGTAGTGCAAGTCCTTCAGAGGAACGGCCGTGTCAAATTCGCGGTAGCTTTCAACGCGGGAAGTTGTACTTAACAGCTCAGTGCTTCAAGTGGAATGTGTTTCTTTAAAAATCAATGAAAAGCAGCATTGCGACCGGGTTAGGAACGTCAAAGCGAGTGTCTGACATACCAGTATCAATTTATAACACGTTAGTGAAGGATTTCTAGTTGCAATTAGAACTCAAGGGACCAACATAGTGACAGGTAGTTGCGTGAAAACATAGGTAAAAAAATTTGCGTTTTAGACGCTTTTAAAAATTCTTCCCATAAATGTTTACGACTTGAAAAGTTTATAGCTGCGGTTATGTCGATGTCTGTACATTCACATTTGTGTGAGCAACTTTTTCTTTTCGCAGTGAAGAAAAACAAGTCTACATACGAAAGCTCCCTGGCAGTCTGAACCTATCTTCGAAAGCAGTGAACAGAAATTGCTGCCATACATCGATAATTTAGCGAAAAGCAAAATAAGTTGTTTTCATTGACATTCAGTGTTTCTGTGTTTAACGTACAAGTAAAGGAGTCACGAAACACAAATTTATTTCGATTTACACTTCGCCCGAAAACGACACTCATCGTGAGGCTGTATCAGTCTTAAGAATTATCATGTTCTGTATTTAGGTGCCTCATGTTCTTCTCCTCATCAATTAAAAGAATTGTAAGTTTCATTTCATTGTCACTTATCACCAGTGCAATAGTATTATGAAATAAAATTGCACGGAAGGCAATACGTAATCACCGTGAAGCGTTACATCTCTGCAGAACTAACATTAGCGGCCGTAGAACAGACTTTTTGACAACAGTTGCTCGAGCCGGTTAACCATGTTCCGATTCCTCCTCCTCTCCTCTTGCCCTGCCATTCTGTGTATTGTGCATTGAACCGGGTACCTAGAAACGACGGAGAGGCTTCGTCCCGCCGTAGCCCTCAGGGCTTCACAACCCCACAACGGGCAACAGCAGTCTACCCACCCGACCGCCGCCCCACACCGGACCCATGGTTCGGGCCCCCAGTGGATTCTCCCTGCCTTCCCCCCTCTCCCCCCCCCCTCCTCCCGTGGGAACGTCTCCCACCGGAGGAGTCTAACCCCAAATGTTTGTGTTGTAGATTAATTATGGTGTACGTGTACGTGGAGACAGTGTTTGTGCAGCTATCGCCGACATAGTGTAACTGAGGCGGAATAAGGGGAACCAGCCCGCATTCGCCGAGGCAGATGGAAAACCGCCTTAAAAACCATCCACTGGCTGGCCGGCACACCGCATCTCGACATTAATCCGCAGGACGGTTTCGTGCCGGGGATCGGCACGCTTTCCCTCTCGGTAAGCAGCGCATTACGCAGAGCGGCCAACCGAGCGGGGTTTCCGTAGCATTATTCGCCGTGAGCCGACCGGTTGCCCAGTGCTAAGGCGCGAGTGTGAAGCAGCTTCACCGAGCAGATCGATAAACAAGTCGTGGGTTAAAGCACTGGTAATGTATACGGTACTTCTGGCTATTAAACTGTTGATTGTACTTTATTCAGAGTTTTTTATTATTAATTAATAAACAATCTTCGTTACTTTAATTCTTTGTTGGAAATTAAGTGAAGTAAACATTAATTATTTATGCCAAGCCCTGTTTCTTTTAAATGTTAAAAGATGATATGCTCGTTCAGATTTCCTAGTTGGAGTAAGCCTTCAACAGCTTTCATGTTGGTTGGTTGGTTGTTTGGGGGAAGAGACCAAACAGCGAGGTCATCGGTCTCGTCAGATTAGGGAAGGACGGGGAAGGAAGTCGGCCGTGCCCTTTCAGAGGAACCATCCCGGCATTTGCCTGGAGCGATTTAGGAAAATCACGGAAAACCTAAATCAGGATGGCCGGACGCGGGATTGAACCGTCGTCCTCCAGAATGCGAGTCCAGTGTGCTAACCACTGCGCCACCTCGCTCGGTAGCTTTCATGTTGCAGGAGCTATTGCTGTGTGCTGAAATCTGTACTATAAAGTTCATGATAGCTCCAACAGGCAGCCATAGATTTAGTGTGTATAAGTGACGAAAGCACGGGGTTCAGTCTAGCTGTATGGTGTTGAAGCTGCCATGTAAACGGCTTAATTTTGGGTGCCTTGCTTCAACTTACTGTTAAAGTTTTGACATTTCATTCATTGTCTTTCAAGTGATTTTATTCTATTAAATTTTAAAGGTCTTGGTATTTTTTGATTTTATTGTAAAGATTTATTCAAAAAATTTTAAAGCCACAAACGGTTTTGGAGTTTTTATTCAACGGAAGGCTTTGCCGAAATTTGAGAGGGTTACTAAAGTGTCATGGTTTTGAAGTAAACGTGAATCAATTCAATATCTAAATTAAAGGAGATTTCAGGAAATAGTACAAATGAAGTTCGCGGTCTTTAGTACTTAGCACAATAAATAAGTTATTTTAAAATAGTAGTGAAACATTTCTCATCGCAACATATCTCCTACCTCTCAAACTTAGAACTTCCCGTTTGGTCCAAACTGATTAAAATGACAGTTTTAGGGTTCGTTAAAACATATCCAAAACAAAAATCTTTTTTAGAGCACAGACTGGTTTTCACGAATAGTCGAGGTGGAAACTCTAATCTTGGTTGAACAGGATGTTTGCCAAAAGTATTTCCACCACTTCCAGTACCACTGGATCCCAATAGACTATGGCTGTGGCAAGTATCTAGACACTCCCATAATCCATGTAATGGCCGGTGGAATTACAATGTCCAACCACTACAGATTTTCAGACCAATAGAAGACGGGTGTGGCATTGGTGTTCGATGCACTGTTCTCATATAGAGCGTGTTGGTTGTCCTATGAAACATTCCTCACAAAGAGTAGGAAATCTACGTATAAATAGTCGCCTAAAGTAAAAGCACATCGTCTTTCACAAATTCCGGAACTACTGTCTTAGTCGATGGGTGGTACATCCCACGCATTTTATCCGTCTTTATTATTTGCCAATTTTTGAAGAAACGTTTCCCAAAAACATAAGAAATGCAGTACAGTTTACAATTCTTTTCTCTTCCTGTACCTTTAGTTGATCTATATTTTTCATACTTTTGCACTGAGTATGTTTTTAGAAGTGCTGTAGACTTGTATGAAATTCTGAATCTGAAAGAGAGTATCCAGTAGTTCTGGAATGGAATATGAGTTTGAGTAGCAATTTTTCTGGGGATAATGTCATGAAATAAAGACTGTCTTCAAGAAAACATAAAATGTCCTCCAGTCGTGAATGGATTAGATCGGACAGTTGGCTTTTACATTACGAGGAAATAAGTTCCTTCAGACTGCTATGCTGACGAAGCCACCGGCAAAGACGAGACAGAAGAATTTAAGTGAAACCTTCGTAAGAAACATGTCAGAGTTTAAGCATAAAAAAGCGAAATCAGAGGTCGACAGGGAGGCCAACAAATACTGATTAGCAGCCAATACTGGACGTAGCTATGACTATAAAGTAATCGTGTTTTTGAGAAGAACCATCTCAACATTCAAATTAAAATGAGTAAAGAGATGTGGAAACCCTAAATGAAGATGGCTGTTAGGATAATCCAATCATACTTTCTCCTTTAGTCCAAAATTACTATGAGATGCAAGGATATTCTGCAACAGCTGACCGAGTCGGAGCAGAATGTCACTTTCTCTTGCATCTCTTGGACCACTGTCGATGTGTACATAGACGATAAAACGAATGGTCTCTGCACTTTTACCTAAATGTTATACAGCGTTTAAATAATAGTATTGGGTATGTAGTACTTTTAATTTACTATAGTGGCTTTCTTTATTAGAAATGTTTAAGTAACTGTGAGTATCAGTGTTTCGAATCGAAGTTTCGATTGGAAACCATTCTCAGGAATTCCATTTTTTTTAAAACACGCCAGTTGCAGTAGAAGTAGTTGTACTCACAGTATATGTAATGTTCAGTACTTATTGCCTGCTTGCGTGTGAGAAGACGTTAAGTCTTTTCAAAGAAATTCACTGAGGGCTGGCGGTGGATTTGTAGATTAGTTTATTTTTAATTTTCTTTATATTCATAAGGTAGTTCATATTCTATTATCCATTGTGAGTTTTAGTTTTTTCTACAAGCATTGGCTGTACATTGGTTGAAATTATGGAACCATTTATGCGATGTAAATTTTCCAGACACATTGTTCAAATAGCTATCAGTTTTATTTAACAAAACAACAGATCCAAATGAACAAATAAATAATAAAATACAATTTATTAAACAGTATCTCCAGTTTCATAGTTCTTTATTGGCACGGCCGATTTTGATTACTGCTTACTCGTTCTAGTAATCGTTTTCGGATGTCCTTTGAAGCATTCTGATTGCGTACAGTGTTCACATATCATTTGTGTGTATTCGTTACATCCCATTAAAACATTCCTGACACATTCATTAAAAGTTTAATATGACTATTATTAAAATTTTTAACTAGAACATATTTTGAATTACATGTAAGAGCTACTGCAGCTACTGCCCTTTGTGTGGAAGATCGCCATTGGCTATTTTAGACGGCGAGAAGCAATCATCGCTCTATTAAAATTACGATTTGATCACCCTAGAATGCATTTGCTAGATTATAATGTGACCGTGACACCTGTGCATGTATTTTGGACGTCGGTAGGAAACTTTCACGTCTGAAAACACAATCTATTCCAAATCCGAGGTCAAGGCGGTCACTGAATTACAACACTTAAAACAGAGAGAAAATTTACTGCTGACACCAACAAACGCCCAAAGCAGAATTGACCTCCTGGAGGCAGAGTGCGGCTGTTTATACAAGTATCGGGTATTGCCCAAATATTCAAACTTTCGGAACATATGATATTACAAGAACATTCCTGAAATGAAAAATACTAAATAACAAACAATACTTCAGGGCCGGGTCTGAACCGCAACCCACTTTCAAGCATCATTGCATGCACCGCAGGACACACTACTCCCGGTCTCAGACAAACTGTGAACCAATTTTTCAGAAACTCTCATAGTGGAGAATTATAGAAGGCTGGATCTAGGTCTTGTCAAGGGTCCTTTGTATGATGAAGCTGGCATATCCTCGCATCTGGTCATTTTGTCACATTCTCTTCACCATGATGAGCGTCTATGATACCCAGCTCCCAACAGTCAACCACCCCCCCACCACCACCACCCCACTCCCTCATCCCCAACCTCACCACTCCCTCAACCCCTCCTCCTTCCACACCTTCGGCGAAGCGTCACGATCGTCGAGTGGGTATTCAGTTTCCTTCAACGTACCATAGTCGATTTGCGCCTCTGCATTGTAGCAAGGGTTCACACGGAGCCCCTGAAAGATGACTCAGCGCTTTTGAATTCCTGATGAATGGTGATTATCCTCGACTTCGTATGTGGCATCCGACAAGCGAAGAAGGATATAAAATGTTCCTAAGCATCGGCTTAGTGACTTTTTCGATAGCCCCACATTCTATGTTGGTATGGAAATCCATACTAAGTCTCCCGGCCAGTATCTAAGTGGCCAGTGCTTGGCGTTATAGCGCTCTCTGTCTTTCTCCTGCCGTCTAGGATCTGTATGCGAGCCAGCTGCCTATCTGCGTCAATCCTATTGACGAAGTATCTCACAAAGTCGATATAAGCGTCGTCCCATTGAACCGTGAACAGTGCATACAGTCATATTAGCCTCACAACGGTGGTGCTCAAGGATAGTTGTGAAATGTGGAAAGTCTCGCTTCACTTTGTTCTATGCTAATGTCAAGACAACAACACATCGAGGGCATATCTGCAAACCTCTTAGTAAATATTCAGTGAGATCTTTAGTCTGTGGATGTTAGGCAGTTGTCATCCTGTGGTTGATATCGCATCTTCAAATTATGTCAAATTATGTCTCGACTGGAACACTTGTCCAGGATAGTAGATTATCATAGTAGCCCCTATCCTTCAAAATAACGTTTTCTATAAGGAAATTCAGAATTTTCAGAACTCTGGCAGTCGGCACAGTTTTGGTGACAGCATAGCAGGTGAGGTAATCAGAGCGACTAGAGTCTGCTTGTTGATGGCTCAAACAAGAGCTAGTAACTCTTTCTTGGTTAGAGAGTAGTTCATCTCTGTGTTGGAGAGTATTCTGTAAGCTTCAGTTATCATATTTTCCAGCACCTTCCTGAATTTTTACTGGAACTGCCCGTATTCCAAAACCGCTAACGTTGCTAATAAATTCTGTCTCTGTATTCTCGTCATACTATGCTAGAACTGAAAAAGAAATAAGCACATTCTTAAGGATAAGGAAAGACCTTTCATGCTTCTCGACCCAGGAAAATTTTCCTTCTTCCTGTAGCACTTCTCGTAAGGGACATGCCTTGGTTCACAAGTCCTTTATGATTCGTCGGTAATACGAGTAAATTTCAAGGGAACTGCTCACATTACAAACGTGCCGAAGAGTCGGAAAACTTGAGATTGCTCTTGTTTTCTCTAGAGCGAGACGGACTGCATCACAGATTGAATTAGGTGCCCCAAGATTTCTATTTCTTGGGCGACAAAGCTAGAGTTCTTGAGACCTGCAGTCATAGACCTGCAGTCTGAACGCTTTTCAGGATGGATGACAGTATGTAACACTACATTTGATATTGTGAATAATTTTTTCTGATTAATTCTGAGAAATGTAAAATGTATATGCTTTATTAGAAAATGTCTTTGACCTACTGTAAAGAAGTAGAGTTGTGTTACATGTTTACTCTTTACCAGTTAAGTTCGTTGTTTTAACTGCACGACAGTAGCATTTAATTATGTATATTTTGTGTTGACTTCTTAATATGTTTAAATGATGAGTTTTTTTTAAAATATGTTTGTTTGTAACTATGTTACAGCTAATTCATACCCAGAGACTTCGCATTATATAAAGTAAAACAAAGAGTAATCCCACTCTGCAACGGAAGTGGTTCGGGGTGAGGGATAAAGTGATATTGGCGTTCAGGTTGGCCGGCAAACGAGAGAGCACAGTAGTCAGTTGGCAGCCAGTAACCGTTGAGTACACACGCAGGTGCCGAGCGAGGCTCACAGTACTGCAGTTGAGACTGAATGACCTCGAATATAATTTGTGGCTGAAAATAGTGCTATCGCTTTGGGAAAGGCTTTAAAAATGATATTAACGACGCCAAGAAGAAGTAATTAGAGCTTATTAACGTAAACGGAGAGACTACGTAACCGCCACATGCTCGCCCCCACGATTACGCAACCACTTCATCACACATACGAAAGATCAGAACTGTATTACTTTATGAACCTGTAATTTTGTGTTTGGTTTTGCGAAATTGTAATTCTAATATTGAGAAACTGTGTTTGAACAATGAGTATGTCTTATACACTTATCTGAATAGGATCCTCTTCTTGTAAGTGATGAAATCCGAGTGTCGTTTGTAAAAAGAACTGGTTAAATTATTGATTTATCCAAGAGTGCCTGATATTCAACGAGAAATTAATAATATGTTGTTGATTTAGTTATCTGTTGCGCAGACAAAGAAAAGCACTTAATGAGAGACTTATTAGAAAGTTTTAAGGACTTCATATTGCTTTAAATGTGTGCGTCAAAATTTTGTGCTAGTACACTTAATGTGTCTGGTAAAATTACTTGTTTCATATGCAGATAAAAAGAGACTCTTTATGTCTCATCATCTATAAACTGAACTTTAATTTGAAATCAGGTAAGAGTGTTACTAGCGGTAAAGTGTTTTAGCGTTCATATTCTTTAAAAAGTGTCAGTAAGATTCACTTGCTTCACAAGTGGTGTCAAAAAGCAGTTGGTTTAGATGTTGATGAAAATTGACCTCTCAGTTGAAGTCATATTTAAAGTAGTAGAGAGTACTGTCAGTGCTAGTAGTGTTGAAACATTGCAAGAATAAATATCTCTAGTGGTGGAGTAACCTGACTTTTACCATAATAGCACATAATTCTAAAAGTGTGTATAATTTTGCTTTTATAATGGGTAGTTTGTGGGACCACATTTCATTCTTTTATATCATAAAGACAAATCAGAATAACTGTTTTCTACCCAAAGGAACTTGAAGTGATTATAGAAAAAGTGAATCTAGAAGGTTGTATACAATGACTTAATTGTTGTGTACTGTAAATGTGTGTTATTTGAAATTGACTATTATCATGTGCTATATTGTCCGGTGTAGGTTGTGAGAAATCAGTTTAGAGAAGTAGTTAAAGACAGAAATAATGATTAAGATGAATGAGGGAAGGTCTCAATTGCAATTCTATGATAGTTTTTCTGTGAAAGTGATTACTGCTACTACCCACTTTGTAGTTCGTCTAGTTGTGTGTGTTCGTTACGTATCACTGATCAGTAATAAAGGAAAGTCCCTCTTTCAATAGCAAAAATAGATCCTTTCTGAAAAATGTTTTCACACTATTGTGCCTAATTACGCTGGCGACCGTATTATTATTTCATTCAGCAGTAGTCTGTTACTAAAATTTCTTGCCAAATTTAATCTTTCTGCAATCTGCCAACTACTATCAATACGAAGTTAAAGTTCGATTCCCCTTCTTCTGTTAGGAGAAACAAGATCAAATTTAGAACTCCTCTCAAAGGGTAACACTTACTACATGCTTAGGCTATATTTGGTATCACCATTCCGCGGGTGCGTTGTGCATAACCTCCTTGTGTCAGTTTGAAAGTTATGTTATTGCGAAACTGTGTAGTTCATGCATTATCGCGACGCCAGTACTGTTATAAGTGGCTCCTGGTGATAAGACTGAGAATGATGTCATGGGGCAAATTGCATACCGCAGTAATAGAAGAGGCTTAACTCTGAAGCGATAGTCTTACACGTGGCTTTTCCTGTGACAGGGCTATTTGTTCTGTTGGGGTGTATGTGTTACACGTGGCCCCGCGAGGCAGGACGTTCGATTTACTATCAGAGACAGTTCAGAACACAATTATTGAGGAAAAAATAAAAGTAGAGCAAGCAGTAAACGTCTAGCGGCACGAACCTATATCATTTTAGGAGACACCGTTAGCAGAAAGTTTCTCAGGTTTGAAAATTAAAGATACAAATTAATAACAGAATATAAAAGATGGAAATTACAACAAAAATACACCAAGACGAACGGGACTGGAGAGTACAGAATGCATCAGGTGGTAGTAGTTCAACAGATGTGACAAAAGATGACACCAAAAGACGACAATAAGCCCACATAGAATACCACACACACGCAAATGAGCAAATCCGTAGAATGAACGTATCACAGACGAAACACAGTAGGGAAGAGGATGTGAGTAAAGATTGTGGATGTATCGACAAATCAACGCATATGTTTGAATCACCGAAGTTTAAAAGCGAGGTGCGTCAGTTGTAAGAAGTAAAATTTGAACATGAAAACGCATTAGCATAGGAAAGCGAAAAAATTAGTAGATATGGCAGAATTGCTAAAAATGTTGACTGCTCAGATTTCAGCACAAAGCCAACAAATTAATATAAATTATACGTGACTATTTATTCTGTTGAGGTGAAGGTTTTTTAAGTCGATTCGGTGTTCTGGAAATGTTTTAGAAATAAACGAATATGTCACAGATATAAAAGACAGGATCAACCACTTAAGGCGTCGAGACAGGTTGTCCATCATACATTTATAGGTAGACCGAGTGCTGTGTACTCCAAATGGAATAACTCTGAGCTCATAGAGGCCGTCTGGAGTTACGATAAAAGTCTACTTTCCGTCCGCTTCGTCATCGTCAATTTGCCAGTAGCCTGTCTGCATTTTCATAGCTGAGAGATGCTAGACAAGCAACGTAGATATAGATTTTAGTAAGAACAGTAATCACATTTGGTTGGTGTACAACGATATTGTCCTAGGCACTGAAAGATGTATGAAATATGTGAAGTTGATCTGCATAAAATTAACTATAACTTGCTTTAAGATGTATAACATTCATTTTCTTATCCTACAAAAAATTTGAAGTGTGCAATGTGTGAATGAGTCAATAAATAAAACTACAATTATTTCAGTTACCTAATGCTGGTTTAACAGTACCTATTGATTATTCATTATTGTTATTAATTGATTAATTTACTTATTTATCATACTGCATTTCCGTGGATCATTACACACAGAATTACAAGTAAGTGAGTTTTGATGACAGTCTACTTCTTTTCCGATCTATATTTCTTGTTTTGAGAATGAAATAACTTTATGTAGTCTATAATATTATTTTTCTGGTCTTTCTTTCTACTACTTTCATTCTAACATTTAGATGGCTCCTTGTTTGTCCATCCCCAGTCGGGTCTTTTTTAACTGTGGCAAAAGCTAACCCACAGGTTCTAGTTATTGAAAATGATACTGACTAATTAAAAGTTATCATTATACCTACTGCTATTACTTCTGTTAGTAAACCATATTCTATTGTTACAGTAACAAACAACATAACTGTTAAAACTGCAAAAACCTAGCTTGCTAATACTGCTATCACCAACCAGATGTTTCTGGAGGGGTAGTAGAGGTGTGTCAAGTGTGCATCAACACCATATGCCATAACGCCCTGTGTTGAACCCCCATGTCAAAGACGAAAGCAGCCTGGGAATCTGATTCTCCTAGGAGCCCCCACAACCGAAATGTACGCCATGATGTTATACGCAGAATCCGGATGAAGCAGTGCTGTTGTTGTATCAAGTGCTGTTGTGTGCATTTCAGTTGGCATGCCTGCCTTTGCTGCTACATCATGGGAAATAGCAAAAATACCTCTGTGCTGACTGTCAGTAGCCTAAACATCGCCGCAGTGCGTGCCAATGAAATGAGCGAATTATACTAAAACATAGACGCATAATACGCAAACACACGAGGTAAGTTGTTAATATTATGTACAATATATCATAAATGGGGTATCAGTTGTTTAGGAACCAAATAATAGATAATTGCATTAGAATTATGGCACTCTTCCATAACCTTTTTTTATAAATTTCATGGAGTACATATTTTAGATTTTAGTGAACAGAACATGTTATAAGCATTAACACTCTCCTTCTCATCGCATTCACAGTCTTCCAGTTGCAGAATCGCTACACATTCAGGAATAACTTCATACAGAGTATTTAGGGCATGTAGTCTTAAAAGATTTTCTTGAAAATGCCAATGTCCTACCGTCATCACTCTCCTTTAACCGTTACTTAGTGGGCAAGTTCAAGGCATTGAATAACGTTTCAGCTTTCACAACTTGCTGTATACACTCATTAACATCACTTAAATTAACAACTAATACAATCATTCAGCATTTATCAAATTATAATTGAGTATCCTAGCCTTTTTCAGTGTTTTCAACAGTACCTATAAAAGATACAACGATGAACTCGCTATAGAGTCCATGTGTGTCTTTTATAACTGGAGGCATACATGACATACTGTTTCCTTATTTTAAAGATGGATACACTGCTGCAGATCTTATACATTACCAGAAACTCAAAAAGCATTCTCCCAATTACACTCAAAGGGTGAACATGTTGAAATGAGCAGTGCAGTAGCTGCCCCCATTACCTTAAGTAAATATTACTGGATATGATGGTGGTGTAGAATGTAACCATATATACTAGTGTAACTCCTTATCAGTATTTTCCTTTTCTTGTCCTGCTCAGGCAAATCCATCACAACGACCTAATGAAGAAATGATACTGTTTAATTCTTCATTAAATTGAAACAGAAGTGGTACAAATGTGTTGTTAGGAAAAGATGTCAGATTCTGAGTTTGTCATAGGGGTAGCATTCGAAAAGTCTTCATGTTGCGATACAAAAGTCATGTTATTCTGGATGAATTGATTCGTGTATGTGATTCTTCAGAGCAAGTTACTACAACGTTCTATGAAAGTGCTCAAACTCCCTCACTGATAATAAGTGATCATATGACCTCCATAGGGTACTCCAAAGAATTGTTGAACATGTTAATGAGACCACACTGATCTGCAGGATCACATATTTTAAAATGTAATGTATGCCAGTTACATCATTTAGCAAGCTCTAGACTTGTGAATAAGCTGGTAACCTTATGCATACATACTGTACAAGGAAATATGAACCACTTGGGGCGTAGTGCACTAAATTCTGCCTCCGTGAGAAAAAATTCATTGCTCATCATATCCATGCATACTGTGCATCTAAACATGGAAATAAGTATGAAACAACCATTCTTGATGTAAGCTCTGAACTACTTATTTGAGCTTATACATAAATCAACTATGTTTAAGACTACATAAAAGTGCAAGAGTCACATTTATGTTTGTTTGCCTATTATAATATCCCTTGTAGGCTAATGTAAACATACAGTCATCAAAATCAGAAGAAGAAGATGATGGTGAAGAATGGATCACTCTTTCCTGATTACGTGTGAGTGATAAATGTTGTTCCATTGGACTGTGACAGGACACAATGTGTCTATCCATTTGTTTGTTCATGATCATGAGCTTCTAAAACGGTATACCACTTAATTAAAGTGCTGGATCAATTCAAAAAGAAATTATATGTATATGATTTAGTATGTATTTCAAAACATAATAACACTTCTGTGAAATTTGATGTACTGAACTGGACAATGGAGATATTTACACCTACCAAAGTGCAACAAAGAAACCTTTTTACTTACTTGTTAAGGTATGACAGTAGTAGAGAGATAACAGGTAGTTCCTACCCAGAAGAATTACATAGAAGCATTGAACCAGTTACGTTTCTCATGGAACAAGTCATTAGACGAAGGAGCAATTAGGTTTCATTTAAATTGCTTGACTTCGATTCATCGCACAACAACTGGGTAAATGCTAAAAACGTAGTATATGCCGTAATATGGTACAAAAACATTCCCACCATGCAGTAGCATAATGTTTCTTGTAGGATGCAAATAATACATGATAATGGGAGTATTCTACAGTAGATTCTAGCAAAATTATGCATTATGTCATTTAACTACGATGGGCTGGATATAAAGCTAAAGAATCAACTAGCATGTGGCGATAAGGGAAGTAACTTGCTGGATGAGACAAGCAAAGATCGAGTTTTAGCCGCTAAAGCCAAATGAAAACATGGAAGGAGGGACATTGAAATAGGACAACATATTGGAGCAGGATAATAAAACAATGAATTTAAAACTTAAATTTGGTATTGGAATGAATTTTCAACAAGTTATTAGGGCAATTATCACTCAGAACCAGAAGGAAGGTCACAAATGTTTAAAGAATTGCATCCTGTAACCGTTGTTGAAAGATAAGTCTCCTGAAGCAGAAATGAGCAATGATATGAAAAATATCAGATAAAAACCTTTGTGGGTGTAATTATCCGACTATTAATTCCTGTGCTGGTAGGACTTTCAGCTATTGGACCAGTAGCCAGAAGAGCAGTGGCCATTGCCAGAGCAATGAAGAATGCACATGGCACTCAAGACCAGTTTGGCAAGGTGAATAGTACAGTAGAATGATGGAATCTGCAGCAACTGGGAAGCGAAATATATTTAAAACTGTATGAAAAAGGGCTTGGGCTGTTCATAAACGGAAGTTCCTAGCTGTGCTACCTGTTAGACCAGTTACATACACAGATCATCTTAAATTCTCCAAAAAGCTCCTCTATCCAGTATTCCATATAGTGTTTATGGTGAGGGTATGCCTAAAAAAAGTTGAGCTCTAGAGCACACAATTATAAATCCTGATCTTATCGAAGGATATGTAAAAAAATGTTTGCAACATTGAGTCACTTGGAAACTTATGCCTGCCAGAAAAACTAAGATATTGCTGTACCACAGCAACCATGAATTCGACAGTTTTCAACACTACCAAGGCTTCAATACAAATCTGTGCAGACAGTTCTGTCTTATGTTCGTCTTGATGATCACACAAAAATAAGCAGAATGCACATCACAACGTAAGGTGCAGTTTAGATGTGATGTCACACAATTGGGCTTTCAATGAACAACCATGAGTTCTATGTGCGAATTACTGCTCACCAGTATGATCTGAGTATGGGAAAAGTATTAATGGACTGATTGGGATGGAAACATAGAAAGGCACTCCTAAACTGAGATGAAAAATAAACTATATCTACGAACTGATAAAGTATGTGTAAAAAAAAATGGTTCAAATGGCTCTGAGCGCTATGGAACTTAACGTCTGAGGTCATCAGTCCCTTCATAACTGCTTAAACCTGACTAAACTAAGGACAATCACACAAATTCATGCCCGAGGCAGGATTCGAATCGGCAACCGTAGCTGTCGGGCGGTTCGAAAGTCAAGTGTCTAGAACCGCTCGGCCACAACAGCCGCCAAAGTATGTGTAGAAATAGTCTGTGGCTCACATGATATTGACAATTTAAATGCGATTATAAAACAAACTGTAGAAGAGTTTAAGATACGTGGAAACCTTAATGCATTTAAACCATGATTAAGATCGACAGAAAAGACAATAGATTTTAACATAGAACATTAAATAGGAACGCTAGTAACTTTCTCAATAAAACAAATTTTGTAGAAGTATTCTGATAAAATTTACTACATCAGAACAACTGAAGGACACACTACCGACTAAACCAATTGATGGCAGATCGAATCACACACTCTATTGATTTTTCCCTACAGTGTAACAGGATAGGAAGTCGAGGTTTCTGTGACTATGTATAACGTACATTCCAGTGATGGTCCTGACATTAGACCATCTTGAAATGAATGTTGCAAACCAGGCATATGGTAAACATCTGAGATGAAGAAATCGTCATGCATCTACACATCGAGCAGGAGCAGCAGAATGATTGTAAGGTTTAAAACTGATGCTTACATCTATTGGTACACCGTTTTGCAGTGGAAACTGTAATGGATTGTAAATGGTGAGAAACTTTGACTCAAGGTGCACCGAATTACTAATGCCGCGAGTGTATAAACTGCCAGCGAAAATTAGACATTCCGTGCTACGGATGCATCTCTCTGGAATAAGTAACCAAAGATGTATTTTTCAGGACTGTGTGAAGCGGTTACAGAGACCGGACGTATTTTATGTTGGAGAGATTTTGCTATTTTTGTGCGACGCTATTAAACTCCATTGTGAATGTTAAGTTATTGAATGGCACGACAAACAAATTTAAGAAAATAATACTCATTCAAGGTGTGTATTTATCAATTTATAATAGATTTGACAAACATTGCTCAGATATCACGTGACGTAGATAGATCGGAGGTGCGGTGTGAAATGATAGTGCGAGCCTGCATCTTTTCACGAACTATATTCTTCGAGAGAATATCTCAGAAGCAATAAATTTTTCGTTGATAAAAAAGTTAGACATATCAATGAATCCGCATCATACCGCAAAGCACCTAGTTGTGGCGAACGATCTTCGTAGCGAAATAAACATTTTAGAGATTTCAGGTGGAGCAGTTCCGACGAGGAGTAGCAGCGAGATCGTCGCTGTGAGACATATATGTAGCTCTCCTGTGGTAATTAAAACCAAAGACTTATATTCTTTAGCTTTTAAAAGACTGAAGCTAAAACCTAAATAAAACCACTGGAAATCATAATTAAAAGTGCCAAAATAAATAAGAAGTAGAAAATTTTCTTAAGCAAAATTTGTTAAATAAATAAGTTAAAATATAATAAAATGTCATTATATATATATATATATATATATATATATATATATATATATATATATATATATATTACTTTGTGTATGTGTGCACGTGTGTGAGTTTCATGTACAATATAATTGTTGCAGTCTGGTCATATGAGCTGGGCAGTCCCGATCCTCACTGTAGGACTTCACATCGCTGCAAGCTGGATCAGGCGAGCACACACAACTATCGGCAGTCTCACCTCAATCTGATCTTTTAAGCTGAATAATATCAATCTTTATAGTGTAATATAGTTCTACATTTTCACTTCATTTCCGTATTTTCCTGAGAAGTAGTCATATCCACTTATTTGGTGCATTCTTTTCAGGAGGAATCTTTATATGAGAGAGTAATTAGTTGTGTACAAACATATAGGTATTTTATGTTTTCTAATTTTTTATGGACAAAACTAGATAACAATTTAAAGTGCATAAAGAGGTAATTAGTGAAAATACGAGTGTAGAGGAGATAGCAGCTTCGTCTCAACAGGAGACAGATCCTATGGCTCAAATCTTAGAACGACTAAGAGTTTTGTCAGTATAGGTAACGACATTGTCAGGTTTGGTACAAGCAGTATCACAAAAGCAGGAAGACACGTCACGGAAGCACACTGATATGTCGTTTGTGGTACAAACAGTATCACAATTGCAAGCAGACTTGTATGAAAGGCAAACAAGACATGTCAGCCTTAATTCAGCCATTCGTTACCCAGCAACAACAAATCTCAAATGAGATAACCGAGTTGCAAGATGCGCAAAAGCAGTTTTCTTTGTGAAATCAAAAAGATTACCAAAGAAATGCAAAACGAAATCGAAGCAGGAGGAAATAAAAACTTCTGTAGTGGAATTCACAGAAACTGTGACTACCATAGCTTCTGGATGTGATCAATTGATACGAGAGAATTTCAGTAAACATCAACAGGATTTCTCACATAAATTAGATGAATGGGCATCCGCTATGGAAAACCAGGTGATACTGTGTGTAGATGCAATTATATGGTTCAAATGGTTCTAAGCACTATGGGACATAACATTGGAGGTCATCATTCCCCTAGACGCAGAACTACTTAAACCTAACTAACCTAAAGACGTCACACACAGCCATGCCCGAGGCAGGTTTCGAAACTGCGACCGTAGCAGGCGCGTGGTTCCGGACGGAAGCGCCTAGAACCGTTCGGCCACCGTGGCCGGCTTAGATGCAAGTATAAAAGCAGCGGTAAGCAAATTGCCTATTGACAGCTTACCAATTGCAGAAAATATTAAAGAATACTGTAACAGAACAATTAGGGGCGAATTTCAAACAATGGAAGAACGAAATAGTCCATTCTGTTGAAAATATGTCCAGAGATATGGGACAGATGGGAGGGACAGTAAAAGACTTTACAAATGAGCTGCTTGAAGTAGGACGAAAGGGGAGCTCAAGCCATGCATCATTTTATGGTAACTGACATGCTTCGCCGGAGGGATATATAAATGATAACGGAATGCATGCAGAGCCGCAAGCTAATAATGTGTACGCTGCAATGCTAATGGAGGAAAAAGTGTAGAAACATAGGAAGTTTCAGACGTTATCACCTGACCGAAAATCCATAAATGCTGTGTAGTTATACGAGGATTTCGTGGAGCACTACCAACGGCATGGACTGAAATACGAAAGATCTGTTGTGTTTCATGATATATTCAAGGTTATGGTGCGTTATGGGCAACGGATATTATTGATACATGTGAAACATACGAGGAATCTGAGAAGGCGTTTCTTGCTAAATATTGGTCACGGGGTGTGCAAGAACGATTAAGAAAAGAGGTGTTTAACCCGGAGCCATTCTGTGTAAAAACAGGAAGTCTACGACGATACTTTGAGAAGTATTTAAATAAAGCAAGATACAGGGGTGAACCTCTAATGCACAAGGATATTCTGCGGATTTTGAAGGCGAAACTTCAGGCTGGGGCGAGAGAGAAGTGAATAAACGCATCGGGGGAGAATTTATAATTCATGTCAGTCTTGGACTCCATTGATTTGAACCAATAAGACATTAAGGCAAGGCCAGGAACACACAGCTCGTACTCGCAGTCGAATATTGCTTACGGCAGCCGAGCGAGCGATCAGCTGATTGCGGAGACAAATGCAAGTCGCTCTCCGCCGGACTGCAATAATTACGACCAATATTGTAATCCTTGTAGCAGTAATGGAAACAGTTTCAAACATGGGAAAAGCAAACAGAATCGACACTACAGAAGGTACAATACAGGTTATAGTGTGAACTCGAATTCTACGAATTGGCAAAACAATAATACGCAGACACAATCTTCTGTACCGATGGATAATGACTGGAGGCTACAAACACCAGTTATTACAGAACTGAGAGAGGGTGCGGTTCATACAAATGAATTGTGCTCGGAAAACTGATTCTGACCGATTAGTACCCCGGAGGAGAGGTCGGGGAAAGGTAGAGGGGCTACGAGCTGGATGAAAATATGATGAGGTACAACGAATGATGATTAATAGAAGGGGAGCTTTGTGCTGACACAGCTAAATGTATGGAGGAATGCTTTCTGGAACCCATTTCTGCAATGAAAGCTGAAATATAGGGTGTACCAGTAACGGTAGTTTTGGATACTGGCGCATGAGTAAACGCAATATTAATCAGTTTATTTAATAAAATAATGAAGAAGACCCCGCTGCCGACATTTCCTGCCCAACATTGTAAAATACAAGGAGCGTTTGGCACGCTATCAAAACCTGTGAAGACACAGACGATGCTAAAAATGGATCTAGGAAATGCTGTGATAACATGAACGTTCCTAGTGGTAGATAAATTAGCAGTCGCCTGTGTTCTGGGTTTAGAGACTGTCCAGAAGGACGCAGAATTAGACTTCTCTACCGGGAAAGTAAAATATTTGGATCGACGGAGCCCTAGTCCAGTTAGATATGCTAAGGAAAGAAAGAGAAAATGGAAGAAACTGCAGAGGGGCAAAGTTGCAATTGATAATGAAAGGGTGCCAACAATGCAAAACATGTTTGATTAAGGTCATCCAAGTAGTAGAAGTATCCCAGCAGATAAAACAGAAGTTGAACGAGCCAGAGCACCTTAAGGATGAGCGTAGGGCACAATTGTCTATCCTATTAAGCAAGTATACGAGAGTGTTTGAAGAAGAATCCGTTATCATTAAGGGCCATACATGTCATTTGAATGTCAAGCCACACAGAACTTACTGCCATAGTTTCTGTCACATTCCTTGGAAACATCGCAATGCAGTGTACCAAGAAATACAGAGAATGTTAGATTGGAGTCTACCTGAACTTTCAAACAGCCCTTACTGGACTCCGCTTCCCGTTGTGCCAAAACCAGGTGGAAAGGTACGTCTTGTACTCGATTCTCGTGTAATTAACACAATTATTGGACAAGTACGTACTCACCCAGAAGCGATGTATGAGTTGATCCAAAAGTTTAATGCAGTGAAGTATTTTACAACAATCGATTTGCATGTTTCATACTGGCTGGTCATGTTAGATGAAGAGTCGAGAAAGTATACTGCATTTGTATATGCCAGAAGAAGTTAACATTTCAAGGTACCTCCGTTTGGTTTGAATATCAGTGCAGGAATACTCATATCCGCATTGGATGCAGCATTAGAACCTGAACTAAGGAGTCAATTAACATTGTTTGTGGATGAAAACCTGATAGCTACAAATACCTGGGTAGAACATGTGAATATACTGACACCAGTATTAGAGAGATTTTCTAGTGTGGGAATAACAGCTAATCTACAAACGTCTCATTTCTGCCTGGAGAAAATATAATTCTTAGGGTATTTAATAAATTCAAGAGGCATCTTACCAGATTAAAAGAAGATAAGTGTGATAAAAATTTTCCTGTTCCTAGAACGAAAAGGCAGTTTAAAGATTTTTAGGTCTTGAATCGTTTTTTCGTCGGTTCATAGAGGATCAGTCGATGAATTCTGTGCTGTTACTAAATGTAGTAAGAAAGAACGTGCATTGGCATTCGACTGAGGACTGTCATCAAGTATTCGACGCAATCAAGCAAGCTTTGTCTAATGCAAAGATTCTCTATCATCCTGATATGTCCTTTGAATTTGGATTAGTGACGGATACCTCATCTGTTGGCTTGGACATTTGTTTGTTCCAAATTCGAAAAATAGATGACAAGCCCACCTTTTTCCCAGTAGCTTTCACTAGGAGGACACTGTCAAGTTGCGAGAGATCATATACTACCACGGAACAAGAGGCTCTTGCAGTAGTGTGGGCATTCAAAACATTTATTTATTATTTATGTGGAGCAAGAACACTGTGTATTGTGACCATCAAGCTCTTAGTTCTTTTACGAACTTGTAAGCTATTATATGCAAGTTTAGGAGGAAGGACAGTCGCTCTTCAAGAGCACCAATTTCGTATTATGTACATACAGGGGAAGGAGAATATAACAGCAGATGCGATATCCTGTCTTCCTGAAGGATTAGAAGAAGGCATCATCTCAGATGAAAATGAGCATGAATTTCCAGTGTTATTGATGAGAGATTATTTAAACCGATGATACTATTTAGAGTTATGTGGTAATATGACGAGACTCCAACAACATGATTCAAGATGGATGAAGATTCGACAGAAATTACAAGGTCACAAGAAGATAAGATAAACCACTGCTATAAGTGACCCAATGATAGACCACTCCACATAACATCATGTAGATTTCAGGGAAACAAGGTTGACAAAGGATAACATCTCATTTAATTAAATTAACAACAGTGAAACAATTAAGAACGTTGTGGTTTTTGTTGTGGTCTTCAGTCCAGAGACTGATCTGATGCAGCTCTCTATGCAATTCTATCCTGCGCAAGTTTCTTCATTTCCCAGTGCCTATTGCAACCTACATCCTTTTAAATCCGGTCAGTGTATTCATCTCTTGGTACCCCTCTACAACGTTTACCATACACGCTACCCTCCAATACCAAACTGGTGATTCCTTCATGCCACAGAACATGTCCCACCAACCGATCCCTCCTGCTAGTCAAGTTGTGCCACAAATTTCTCCTTTCCCCAATACTAGCCAATACCTCCTCATTTGTCTTGTGGTCTACCCATCTAATCTTCAGCATTCTTCTCTAGAATTACATTTCAAAAGCTTGTATTCTCTTGTTGTCTAAACTATTTTCCGTCCACGTTTCACATCCATACATCGCTACACTTCACACAAATATTTTCAGACATTTAAATCTATACTCGACGTTAACCAATTTCTCTTCTTCAGAAACGCTTTCCTTGCCATTGCAGTCTACATTTTGTATCCCCTCTTCTTCGACCATCATCAGTCATTTTGCTCCCCAAATAGCAAAACTCATTTAATGCTTTAAGTATCATTTCCTAATCTAATTCCCTCAGCATCACCCGACATAATTCGACGGCATTCCAATATCCTCGTTTGGATTTTTGCTGATGTTCATCTTATATCCTGATTTCAAGACGCTGTCCATTCCGTTCAACTGCTCTTCGAAGTCCTTTGCTGTCTCTGACAGAATTACAATGTCATCGGCTAACCTCCATGGATTTTAATACCTACTCCGAATATTTCTTTTGTTTCCGTTACTGGTTGCTCAATATACAGATTGAATAGCATCGGGGATAGGCTACAACCCTGTCTCATTCCCTTCCCAACCATTGCTTCCCTTTCATACCCAATGCCTCTTAAAATTGCCATCTGGTTTGTGTGCAGATTGGAAATAGCCATTCGCTTCCTGTATTTAACCGTACCACCTTCAGAATTTGAAAGGGAGTATTCCAGTCTACTTTGTCAAAAGCTTTCTCTAAGATTAGAAATGCTAGAAACGTAGAATCCAAACTGATCTTCCCCAAGGTCGGCTTCAACCAGTTTTTCCATTCGACTGTAAGGAATTATTAGTATTTCGCAGCCGTGACTTATTAAACAATTAGTTCGGTAGTTTTCACATCTGTCCACAACTGCTTTCATTGGGATTGGAATTATTATATTCTTATTGAAGTCTGAGGATATTTTGCCTATCTCATAGATCTTGCTCACCAGATGGTAGAGTTTCGTCAGGGCTGGCTGTCCCAAGGCCGTCAGTAGTAGTAATGGAATGTTGTCTACTCCCGGAGTCTTGTTTCGACTTAGTTCTTTCAGTGATCTGTCAAACTCTTCACGCAGTATCATATCTTCAGTTTCAGCTTCATCTACATCCTCTTCCATTTCCATAATATTGTCCTTCGTATATCGCCCTTGTATAGACGCACTATCTACTCCTTCCACTTCTCTGCTTTCCCTTCTTCGCTTATAACTGGGTTTCCATCTGAACTCTTGATATTCATACAAGTGGTTCCCTTTTCTCCAAAGGGGTCTTTAATTTTCCTGTAGGCAGTATCTATCTTACCCCTAGTGATATATGCCTATACATCCTTACATTTGTCCTTTAGCCATCGCTGATAAGCCACTTTGCACTCCATTTCGATCCCATTTTTGAGAAATATGTATTCCTTTTTGCCTGCTTCATTAACTGCATTTTTGTATTTTTCCTTTCATCAATAAAATTCAATATTTCTTCTGTTACCCAAGGATTTCTACTAGCCCTAAGAATGAGAACATGGGTACTGCACTTCACACAGATACATAGACAATTAGACCGTGGTGACAGAAGTCGTGCGATACCTCTCACTAGCGTGTCGAACCTCCTTTCAACTGCATAGTGCAGCAACCCAATGTGGCATGGTCTGAGTAAACAGTTGGAAGTAGCTTGCAGTAACAGTGAACAATGGTGCCTCTATAGCCACCCATGATTCAGGACGAATTGATGGTGCATGATTTTGTGGACGAACTGACCATTTTGGAACCACCACCACCTTGCACGATGCCTCGTTGACAATTTGGATCCATGGCATTGTATGGCCTGCGCCACAATCGATCATATCACCAGCTCTTACCAACTGGAACAGCGACTCACATCACCGAGCCAATGTTTTCCAGTCGTCTGCTGTCCCACTGCTATGACCACGAGCCTAGAAGAGGCGCTGCAGGCAATGTCGTATTCTTAGCAAATTTACTAGTGTCGGTCGTTCGCTGGCACAGCCCACTGTCCTAACAGATACGTTCGTTCTACGTCCCACATTGCTGTCTGCGGTTACTTCCCGCAGTGTTGCTTGTCTGTTACCACTAACAATTCTAAGGAAACGCCGCTTCTGTTGGACGTTAAGTGAATGCCGTTGGCCACTGTGTTGTCCATGTTGAGAGGTAATGCCTGAAATTTGGTATTCTGGTACACACTTGACATTGTGGAACGCGGAATATTTAATTCCTCAACTACTACCGAAATTCAACGTTCCATGCGTCTAACACCACTACCACTCCTTTTTCAAAGGCTGTTAATTTTTTTCATGTGACCAAAATCACATGAGAAACCTTTTCACATGACTCACCTGAATACATACGACAGCTCCGCCAATGCACTGCCCTTCTATAATTAGTGTACACGATGACACCGCCATCTCTATATGACTATAACGCTATCCCATGACTTTGTAAGTGCTCAAGTTACTGTAAACTCATAGGAGAGCTTTGACAATTTTGGGTGGATACATTATAGAAACGATGTTCATTATAGAAACTTGGTTCACGAATATGACCACCGATGGTGGAATTAATTAGTGAGTTAATGTAAAGTTCCACTTGAACGTGAACAAACACAAGCTGTCTCGCATAACCATTCAGCGGATGTATGTAGTTGGCTGTGAGAATTAGATCAACAAAACGAAAACCTGATGCCAGATAACCGACTTCACGCTCGCCTGGTTTTGGTTAATGCAAATACGGCCTGTACTTACTACCGCAATGAAGTACGAGGTCAGAGGCTGACTACAGTAACAGCAGAGAATTCTAAGACCAGGTCCTACATTTGAATTCTACTCCAAGTTGGAGGCATCTCTACTCAGCAGCTCTGTGATGTTCCAAGCAGTGTTCTCTCTGTTCTTCTAACAGAAAGTTCTTTTTTCATTCTTCTCTTCAAAACGTAACTGCTTCAGTGAACATCAGTATCTCCCTGGCCAACTGTAACAGACCTTGTGAGCTTCAATCAATGATAATTCAATAAAAAAATGTACCAAATTCTGCATTTTTATATATTTGCCCCAGTTGACCATTGAAGTATATTCCTATTTCGGTACAGGGTAGAAGGCAAAAAATCTCCACCGCTACATAACACATTTGTGGTTACAGCCAGTGGAAAGCCGCCGACATACAGTTGTATGGGAACTCATCCCTACTATCAAATTCATTAATATCAGGCCGTCAGAGATCAACTTACTGAATTTTGAACGAACTTTGCAGCTGGTTTCCTCTGGATCTAACGTCTAGTTCCACACGAGCAGCATTGTGGTTTCTCCTTCACGTCAAACCTTTAACTTTGCTAAAACAGATTCTTTTCGCTTCACATATAATGAAACTTTATAATGGACTGGCAGCCCTTACTAGTCACTCCTACCGCGCTCAGCCCGCTGAAAGGTCTTCCCTATGTTCACCAGCAGAACAACTTGGCTTTGAGCAGAAACACCCTTAAAACTCTGCAGTTCCCACTAGTGACTCTTCTCTATATTCAGCCACCTAAAATCTCCAATCTACGGTGCATTAGAAGACCTCCACTACGGCAAAATGGAAAAAAGGCAGAAATAATTAGAACTAGAGTTGCTATTATTGCTTGCAGGTTTCATGCAGCGCAGGTGATTGATTTGATTTACTAGTCGGATGTGCGTATTGGATTATCAAACATGTTATCCCTTCCACGTGTTCGCAATAGACTCTGATGCATTTGTGTTGAGACTAATCTGTAGCAGAAGTGGATCACGGACATTCAACCGACAGTGCTTTTAGATTGAAATTCCTTTTGCAGGCGTCAGATGAGTAGTTCAGTAGGCCCGTAAAATGATACAAAATCTATTCGTGGCTGCCTCCCGTAACAGGTAAGCCCTGTTAAGATCCTGCACATTCCTAGAAAAAAGGATCATACAATGGATAATGGCTTATATAAGGATATTACAGGGGGAAGAGGTTCATTACACATGAAAATATGGGTACCAAAGCTTACACAGGTAAACTGATAACGGGAGCTGTTGAACTACGAGCAGAAATTGTCAGTACAACTGTCTCATTTATCACCGAAGAACATAAAAACATTTTCTTCATTGAACAAGTATACAATCAGTTATTAAGTGAAAGAGGGATTGCTAACACATGCAAAAGCTTTGGCACAGGTAGGTGAACTCAGGATAGAAACAATAAAAAAACTGTACACGCAAATATGACCAGTGATTGCGAAATTTGTTAGTGAATTAAAAAGTGCCAAAAAAGCATCAGCAAACAGCAGTTGTCTTAAGAATGAGATTTTCACTCTGCAGCGGAGTGTGCGCTAATGTGAAACTTCCTGGCAGATTAAAACTGTGTGCCGGGTCGACACTCAAACTTGCGACGTTTGCCTTTCGCGGGGAAGTGCTCTACCAACTGAGCCACCCAAGCACGACTCACGCCCCGTCGTCACAGCTCTACTTCTGCCAGAACCTCGTCTCTTACCTTCCAAACTTTACAGAAACTCTCCTGTGAACCTTGCGAGTCTCGGCACGGCACACAGTTTGAATCTGCCAGTAAGTTTCATATCAGTGCACACTCCGCTGCAGAGCGAAAACTCATTCTGGAAACATCCCCCAGGCTGTGGCTAAGCCATGTATCCGCAATATCCTTTCTTTCAGGAGTGCTAGTTCTACAGGTTTTCAGGAGAGCTTCTGTAAAGTTTGGAAGGTAGGAGGCGAGGTACTCTCGCAAGTAAAGCTGTGTAGGACGAGGCGTGAGTCGTGCTTGGATAGCTCAGTTGGTAGAGCACTTGCCCGCAAATGGCAAAGGTCCCGAGTTCGAGTCTCGGCCCGGCACAAAGTTTTAATCTGCCAGGAAGTTTCACCAGTAGTCTTGTCTAAGAGCTTAGTGGGTGCAGCTAGTTAGTTGTGAGAATTAGATCAGCAAAACGAAACTGTAATGCAGGTTAACTGACTCTACACTCGACTAGTCTCAGGAATACAAATATGGATCTTGCTTACCGCACTAATTATGTGTGAGTGCAGAAAATGGATGCAGTAGTGGTATAAAGCTTTAAGTTCAGTCCCAGAATCTGAAATGTGCTCTATGCTGGGAACATCTGAATATGAAGCTCTATGAGACCCAAGAACAAATTTTCTCTCCAGTGCACGCACAGCAAGGCCTTATTTATTTATTTATGTACTGCTTTTAGAATGAAAATTTTACTCTGCAGCGGAATGGGCGCTGATATAAAACTCCCTGTCAGATTAAAACTGGGTACCGGACTGAGACTCGAATGCGGTTCGAGTCTTAGTCCGGCTAACAGTTTTAATCTGCCAGGGAGCTTATTTAGTGCTTATTTGACCTGACCAGATCAGGGCCTTAGGATCCTATCTTACATCTAACCAGAAACATTACATACAAAAAAAATTCCAAATGGTTCCAATGGCTCTGAGCACTATGGGACTCAGCTTTTCATGTCGTTAGTCCCCTAGAACTTAGAACTACTTAAACCTAACTAACCTAAGGACATCACACACATCCATGCCCGAGGCAGGATTCGAACCTGCGACCGTAGCGGTCTCGAGGTTCCAGACTGCAGCGCCTAGAACCGCACGGCCACTTCGGCCGGCAAAAAATATTCCAAAACAATCCCAATAATATTAATTTGCATTATTAATTAAAATAATTCTTAGCAATAATTATAGTGACACTAAAAATAACAATAAAATAGTTGAGGAATTAAGAATGGTATTGATTATTAATTATAAGACGAATTCAGTAACAATGATTTTCAATATTAGTACAAGTAATAATTGACAGTAATAGTAAAAGTAATTGACACATTAGGAATGATTTCAAGTAGTTTAGTACTTTCGAAACCTGGTTTGGTATCACCAAAAATGAAGGAGGATAAGACTGAAATAAAAATGATAATGGCTGCTAGGAACGAAAGAGTTTCAATAGAAAATTCTGAAGACAAGGGGGTGGGAGAAGTAGTGGATTATGGAGGGCTGACGAGAGTGAGCTGCAGAAGAGACAGCCGTTGTGATAGAATGTGGGCCATTAGCTATCTTTTTACATTTCAAAGGATTTTAATTTCCCTAACATTTTGAGGAAGATTCTTCCTGAGTCAGTTTCCTGATATTGAAGGTGGTTTATTGAATGGGGCAGTGTTATGTTATGGCACAGACAGGATTTTATTACCTTCTGCTGTTTTGTTGAGGTAGTAGTGTAAGGATTGAAGAAGGATACAATGATTGAGAAGAGCATATAGTAAACACAGGGTATGATACTCTCTATACTTATTGACACCTTGCCAAGAAAATGGGCATGCAGGCGAGCATGCTATTATACCTAAGTGCAAACCCACCTAATCTGTGCACAGCTATCCTAAACTTAAATGATGGGTTACTTACTTTATTAGAGTGAGTACAGGACTGTCAAGGAACGACATATGGAAATTTGGGTCATGCACAGATAGCCAAAGCAGTTAAGACGACAGCTCCTGAAAGTGGAAAATCCAGGTTCGAGTTCCAGTCAGACAAATTTTCACTGTCCTCATTCCCTTACACAGCAGATGATTGTATTTGCAACGAACAATACATTCGATGTATTTTGTGACAGCACATTGAAACGCCGGGTTAAATCTGCAGGACAGAACGGGTAGTTGGAATTGTGGAAAAGGGCCAAAAATGAGCGCCTGTCAGTTACACTTGAACACATATAACTTTATTTAGTTGCACAAACATTACAGCACAAATTTACAATCTTATGGCTTAAGGTAACAACCCCTTTAATTTTTAAAACGGCTGAAGACCCATGATTTAAAACACAGCTACATTCAATTTTCAAAAGGCAGAAAGCGCAAGGTTTTATCCTTATATATTATTTCTAACGAGGCTGCAGGCCCAAACAATCTAAGACTCGGCAAGTAAGGCATTCAAATTTTAAGACGGCTGAAGGCCCATTATTTAAAACCAAACTAAAAGCATACAAATTCTAACCATCGGCTTTGAGCCATTAAAATACACAATCAAACCCCAATAAGAAAGGCAGTACAGCCAGCGGCGCTCAGAAGTTTCCGGGGGTCGGTCTGCACTTGAAATATTTGCGTTCGCTTAGGGGAGACAGGTAGTCAGCCCAGCTATATCCGATCCGCCGGCAACCCAACCAAGAGACAGTCAACGGACCCACCGACAAGACGACTTGCTTTCCACCTGACCAGTACACAAGGAACTCCAATGCTTAAACGTAAAAGGCGTAGCTGCCCACAACCAAGTACGCGTAAGCTGTCAAAACTATACACACATGTTGAACAATCACAACACTCTGAGGAAAGGACACTGCCTGAATTTTATGTCGGCGGCCTGAGCAGGTAACCGGAGCGGCCACAAGGCAGACAATTCCACTGGTGCACTTCAAATAACCAAAATACAGTTAAACTTCACCGGATGGTGGCCAGACTTTCACCAAATCGAACACTAGCTGTTGCTCATGGGAATACCCCCAACAGCCAACCATGAAAACCAAACGGCACAATGTGGACGGACTGGCTTCGGTAATTAAATCACCATTTAACTTAGATGTCCTGGGTTGGTGAGCCACGAACCTCGTAGCAATCGGAACAGCTCCCACACATTCCGACACTGCGTAGAGACTGCAGCGGGCCCGGCCACGGAGATTATCTGGCTGATCCACACCAACCGACCGACTGCTACAAATCAGCACGGAGATAGCACTAAAATAGCTGAGCAGTAGACATCACAAGATACACACAGTTTCATGAACACATGCACGACGGACTAGACAATACTAACGGCAACGACTGTGCAATAACAAGGACGAATCACGAGTCGGCACACGCAGGCAACCCATAAGCCATCACCGGCCAACATACACGTGGTCTGACAACACGACCGACCGATGGCCAGCCAAGGTGGTCCGCACTCAAGTGATATGTATCAGCAACCATCGGACGAGTCATGGCTCTCCGGACCTCACTGCAGCCGGGCCCCGACTGAACTTCTGCCGCGTCCTAAGTCAAACACCATCAGGTCCGAACTGCATTGCTAGTGCCTCGCAACTCACTGGCAGATCCGAACTAACTCAGAACACGTGACAACCGAGAAGTAATAGTAGTCAGCAAAGATAATACGCCAGGGTTTATATCGATAAGCGCCGCTGCTGCCGCTCACGGGCAGGCAGGGCGGCAACTCAGTGACACCAGTAATTGAAATTAATATAACGAGGTGGTAGTACAGTAAAAACAGGATGTGAAATGAGTTATGGCACGAACACGAGCCACGTACGCCTCACACTTGCCGTGCAGCGATTTTTCGAGGTAGCAAATTGGTATTAATTCAGAAGTTTGAGAAACTGAGAGTCAGGTTCTCCTGGCGAAGACATTGGAGGTAATCTTCGAAAGCTTGAGGTTTTATCCTGAACTTATGTAACAAGTTAGAGAATGTTTTACAATACAACTTACTAGTTACTTAACATCAAATAATCTTTTGAATGAATAGCAGTTTGGTTTCTCGAAAAATTAATAGATGACAATTGCTGTTACAAAATACAGGAAATGTATTTACAATTGAGAACATGATCACCAACTGATGGTCAGTTGTTCCCGACGAAGACGATGGAGGTATTTGTCGAAAACTGAAGGTTTTACCCTAAATTGACGCAGCAAGGATCCTGAAAATGCTTTATACAACAAAGCCGTCACTAAAGACCGTTCTCAAATTCTTAAGCTGATCGTAATATGTGTAAAACCATCGATGATGGTGATAGAATGCCAATGGCTCTGTAATCAGAAGGATTTTGGCAGAGTCCTCTTTAGGCAGAAGTTTTATGAGTTCCTTTTTCCAGGCTATTGGGAACACGTTGCAGAATGGTTAAAATATCCGTTACTATAAGCAATAATGGACTGATGAGGAATCAATCATCTGTGATGACTCTCCTCGACAAATGTTTGCTTGTTCGGGCAGCACTGGAATCTCGTTGCCCAATTGCAACAGAACTAGAGAGTTACAACCAATCATAAATACATAGACGTGCTAACAAATTTCCTACTATTACAGATTTTGCTCTGGTTAACCAATGAAGTATGTTCGTCTCTTAGAGCAGGGTAGAAGGCAGAGAATTCCCCCCACCATGTAATAGATTCTAGTTATGACCAACCAGAAGGTATGCATGTACATGGTTCAAAAATGGTTCAAATGGCTCTGAGCACTATGGGACTTAACATCTGTGGTCATCAGTCCCCTAGAACTTAGAACTACTTAAAAGTAACTAACCTAAGGACATCACACACATCCATGCCCGAGGCAGGATTCGAACCTGCGACCGTAGCAGTCTCGCGGTTCCGGACTCAGCGCCTAGAACCGCTAGACCACCGTGGCCGGCAACATGTACATGGGAACTCTCTACCGCTATGAAAATAATTGTTATAAGCTAATCAGTGATAAACCTAATAAATTTTGAACAAACATTGCAGATGACCTCAGTCCTGCCGAACAGCTGGTCTGCACTAGCAGTATCTTTCGGAAAAGGGATTGTTTTATCTGTGCACATACTCAAGCTGCGTTATGGTCTAGCTATTCTTGTTTGTTGCTCCTACTGCATTCAGTCAGCAGACATCTCTTCCCTACATTTACCTCCGCAAGAGTTTGGCTTCCAGCAGAAACATCTTTACGACCTGAGTGGTTAGCCTTAGTACCTCTTGTCTTTCAATAGCCAGGTAAAAGCCCCAGCCTGCGATGCATTACAAGCATTCACTGTACAAAAAGAAAAAGAGATAGAGCTAATTAGAACTGATGTCACTTCCATTTGCTACTGTTACTTACAGATTTCATGCCCCATTAGTAAACTGACTTGACTTACTAGTCATAAATGCATATCATATTATCAAACAGGTTGTCAGACAGTTTTGGAAAAAGCTGCCACATAACAATGGGAACTGTTTGAGAAGCCAATTCTACGGAGGACATCCACGCTGAAATGGACCTTTAAGACTGCTGTTCAGTTAGAAATGCCCAATTCATTTTTCTGGTGCTGCAAACTGGCAGTTAGGGGAATCTAGAAAACGTCTCCAGCATATTTTACACGCATATTTTAATCAGTGCTAAAGTTTAAATTAGCTCTGAGTCTTACCCACATGACAATTTACAGATGGACTGGAGTAATAACTTCTATAGCGTACTGTTTGACATGTGAGCAAAATGTCACCATTATTATGATGTCAGTGATGGCGAATTCAGATGCATGCATAGTCTACAGATATTTGAGGAATTAGTTCCAGATTGCTTTGGCCAAATCAGCGTCGATAGATGTCTGCATAGAATTTGAATCATAGGAGACCTGATCCAAAGAGTCTCCAGTATATGCATTATTACTACGTGAGTGTCTGATTAATTATTTGCCATTCATAGGAACTGTATGGGGTGTTGTAGAAGGTAACAGGTGCTGCATCATATATATAGCATTTCACAATGACAACTCAAAGTGGGAAATTCAGTTGATATAGTCGAAGGTTGTATGATGAGTATGGGTAGTTTTCATATAAGGATAGTGACTTCGTTGCACTTAAAATTTGTGTGTTAGGGCAACATTCATCCCAAATACTGCATCACTGCAACTATTCAGAGACATGGGGTGTGCCGTGATTCCTGAAAATTTTTTATCGTTAATTCATAATTACCATTCAATATGATGGGATGATGGTTTGTGAAGACATACTAACATCTGTTCCAATTTTTGACCAAACACACACTACTGTGTTTGACAAAGGTAGTGAGAAGGCTTTGTGGATGTGTAAGTTTTACAGTCATGCTGCAATCCAGAATGTGGAATGATATAATAGCCCATCTCTCTGGTGGCACAGGCAGATGGATGGAGAAAAAGAAACTGTTATGTATGATTCAGATAATTAAGTATTGCTTCAAAATGACATGAAAAATAAAGGTCTTTATTAATGTTCTAGATATTTTTATTTAATTCATCCTCATCTAAAAACAAGTCTGAGCAACCTCCTTCTTCTTCTCCTTGTCAACCAATCAGTTTCAACTTGCTTACACTCATCTACTGTCAGATCTGAACAAACCCTCATCCAGGACTGACTGGTTCCAACTTTCTCAATACTCTCTTCCCTACCCATATGAATTGAGCAAGCAAACTCTCGATTTTCAATTGACAAGCTGCTTTTCTATATCTGTAGGAATGAAAAAAGAATAGGCAATTTGTTTATGACAATTGTAGACTTACATCCACAAATATTGCTAATGCTGGTCATCCTGTAAAGCTGATATAACTTTACCCAGATCTTCTATACATATATGGATCATATGCCACATGCTCACACAGCCCAATAGGTGTAACACAGTAAGCAAAATCTATTTAAAGTAGTCTCCTCTTCAGTACTCATGCCTACTGCTCTTTCAAATGGACTGGTTTCAACATCGAAATTATATGTTCACCAGCCTTGTCCCTATAGCTTCAATAACAAACATGGTCGGCACATGTATTGCACACATCTCCATGTATTCACTAACCTTATCCCTATGGCTTCACTCACAAACATGTTCGACACATATATCGCACACATCTTCTGCTCCCCTCTCTCTGTATCAACCACTCTCCGCCCCCCCCCCCCCCCAATCTCTCTTTCCAGCTCATCCTACCACCGCCATCTGTATCTCCTCTTCACCACTCTCTCTGTCTCTCCATTTCATCTATCCCCTCTCTTTGTCCATCTTATCTGCCCCTTTCGCCAGCCGTATCTTCCTCTCATATTGTTCTCCCTCTTTCTCTGTCCATCTCAGTCTCACCATCTTCCATCTGCCTACTCCAGCTGTAAATGTTCCATCTGCCTCCTGGATCTCTCCTTCCTCTTCTCTCTCTTTCTCCTCCTCCCCCTTACTCTGACTGTCTGCTTCCTCAACCTCTCTCTGCCATTATCCTCCTCCTATTCCTTTTCTTTCCTCCACTTCACTCTCTGTCCAACACCCTCCACTCCCTCACTTGGTCCATCTTATCTTCCTTCACACTCCTCTCCATTTCATTACCGTTTCCTCCCCCCCCCCCCCTCTCTCTGTCCGTCTCATCCTCTGCCTGTCTGTCAGTTCGTCTCGTCGTCCCCCTCACACTGTTCATCACCTCCACACCTCTCTGTCAATACCATCCTATACATTCCTCTGACCACCTTCTCATCTTCTTCTGCATCTAAATCTACATGATTACTCTGCTATTCACAGTAAAGTGTTTGCAGAGGGTTCAATGAATTACCTTCAAGCTGTCTCTCTACCGTTCCACTCTCGAGCGGCGCGTGGGAAAAAGGAGCATCCTAATTTTTCTGTGGAAACCCTGACTTCTCTTATTTTATCGTGATATTCCCCTATGTAGGTGGGTGCCAACAGAATGTTTTCGCAATCAGAGGAGAAAACTGGTGATTGAAATTTTATGAGATGACCCCGCCACACCGAAAAACGCCTTTTTTTAGAATTGCCACTGGAATTCACGTATCATGTCTGTGGCACAATCTCCTCTGTCTTATGAGAATCCTAAACGAGCTGCCCTTCATTGAACTTTTTCGATGTCATCCGTCGGTCCCACCAGATGTGGATCCCACACCACATAGCAGTACTCCAGAATGGGGCGGACAAGCGTGGTGTAAGCAGTCTCTTCTATATGCTCTGCCAATGAATTGCAGCCCTTGGTTTGCTCTAACCTCACAATTACCTATGTGATCGTTCCAATTTAGGTTGTATGTAATTGTAATCCCTAAGTGTTTTACAGCCTTCAGATTTGTGTGACTTATCACGTATTCGAAATTTAGCGGATGTCTTTTAGTACTCATGTGAGTAACTTCACACTTTTCTTTACTTATGTGAAGCTACCACTTTTCACACCATACAGATATCATACGTAAATCATTTTGAAATTCGTTTTGGTCATCAAATGATCCTAAAAGACGGTAAATGACAGCATCATCTGCAAACAGTACAAGAGGCCTAATCAGATTTCAAAAAAACCTGAAGTGCTGTATTGCAAAACAGCAGACAATATGACAATGATTACAAGACGGCCGGACCTGCAGACCGGCCGTTATCGGGCGGAACAGCGGTGTTTACCACCACACTGGACACAGTCTGTCTTATTAAATGCCTTTCTACAGCACATGAAAACCATATAACCACCACTGAAGACAAGTGTGATTTAATTACTCTAAACAGATGACGTAACTTTTAGTCTGAAAGCTGTATGTCAAATGGTTCGGGGTTAAGATGCGCACCTGTGCTTAAAGGTTAAACAGTTTAGGAAACAATATGACATTGATAACGCTTACTTCAAATCAACTAACCTCTTAATTTCAATTGGCCACCAAGGTGCGACTGGATCTCAAGCGGTCCCTTCTGACAATTTTATTTTGACTAAAGCCTTGGTGACAGTTGGCTGTTAATATTTTCAGAGTTAAACTGATTAAACGCCTTAAAAGATTACTTGTAAACACTTATTACAAGAGAACTCAATCGGCGTAACAACAAGATCCAGTTGAAGTACACTAATAATGATCCGGTAATTCAAACACAGTAACAAACAGCTTAGTTTAACAGGTTGTTCCCATTATAACTAAGGACAAAGAAATGTAATTACAATCAAAGAAGTGGACCGGTTAACATCTAAATTTATTCACAAGGTCCCTCTTTTGCTTAACGGTAACCTGTGACTTAGTACAATTGTTACGTCAGTATTTACGACTAAAAACTGATTCATTAGAACATAACAAACCAGAAACGAAAGGCAAAATAATAGCGGAGCAAATTTTCAAACAACTAGTGTCTTAGTATAATACTAAGGCCTACATTTACTGCCAAAGAATCGACAGAGTAAAACTATGAAGGTCGGGTACAAACCAGGAAATAATAAGGAGTTAGTGGTTCATGGACTTGCTATATTATCCTCAAGACTCCTCAGTAGTGCATGTAAATCTTCACAGTCGCAACATATGGCTGCTGGCCATCGCTACAAGGACATCAGCGGGTCTGCTCTGTGGTGGCCCAACTATCCTACCAATATTCTCCAAGAGCTCGATTGATATGCTGTGGTGACACACCAATTCTACCGACATTTTTCAAAACTCCGACTGATGCTGCTGTGAGTCTGCTCTGTTGTGGCCTATTACCAATCTTGCGATACCAACTGAAATCTTCATGTCAAGAGTCAGCACTCTATTTCCGTGGGCAGGATAACACCACTTCTTCAAGACTGTATGGTGGAAATGAAATGTCGTGTGGCTAGGGCCTCCCGTCGGGTAGTCCGTTCGCCTGGTGCAGGTCTTTCGATTTGACGACACTTCGGCGACCTGCGCGTCGGTGAGAATGAAATGATGATGATGATGACAACACAACACCCAGTCCCTGAGATGAGAAAATCTCCGACCCGGCCGGGAATCAAACCCGTGCCCTTAGGATTGACAGTCTGTCACGCTGACCACCCAGCTACCGGTGGCTGACGACTGTACGGTTGTCCACTACTTACTTGTACATTTTCATATACTGCTCAGTCTTTGTGCATAAAACTGGCGTTGTCGTTTCTTCTGATGAGTTATTAGGACTGTCTTTAAGGACTGTGAGGAGAATTTTTACTTTATTGACCAACAGCATATTACTTAACTTTTGTGTGCATCTGCTCTATTGGATATTGTTAATATAAAAATTTTAACAACTTTGTCTTGGCCACTGCCCGAAACACGTGGTAAATTTTTTTTGGAATCTGTTTGTATGTTGGTAACGCTACAGACTGTGTCAATAACGGTGACAGCGATCAGCGCCCTCGGCAAGAGATTCTATGGATGAACGGAAAAGCAGTTAACGATTGAATAGAGACTATATGGACATCTTTTTTCTTAGTATCATCTCTGTGTTCGTAGGACACCCAAAGTAATGCGAGATGGAATTTCTTGTAAGAAAGGGTGCAAGGAAAGGTATGACAATGGATATATGGTTGATACTTTTTGGGTAGTGAAACTATAGACAACCATATAATTTTTGGAACTGGATGTTAAAAAAATGGCGCTGAACACTATGGGACTTAACATCTGAGGTCATCAGTCCCCTGTAACTTAGAACTACTTAAACCTAACTAACCTTAGGACATCACACACATCCATGCCCGAGGCAGGATTCGAACCTGCGACCGTGGCGTTCGCGCGGTTCCATACTGAAGTGCCTAGAACCGCTCGGCCACTGCGGCCGGCTGGATGTTAAATGAATAAGGTAAAGTTTTCTAAATACTTCGTTTGCTCTTTCACAAAATCTATCTTTTGCTAACCATATGCCTCCTAATAGTTAGAGTCTATAGTAGTTAGAATCTTTTTATTTAGCTGGATGTAGTTGCTGCTTGCTGAAATTGTTATAGTTCGTGTTATGACGATTTTCTTTGAGGTAAGTGAGTTATAAAAAAATAGCATTGCCACTATCGGGTATCGCGATTGAAATGAGTATAGGCAGTTAACAGAGCTGAAGGTAGTTTTATATTTCTCTGTATTATCGTTGGGATTTCTTGCAATTCAGGACCATTCTTTTGTGTTAATTATTGGAAGTAATGTTATCAATGTATAGCAGTGAGTTCGCGTTGGGCTTGTATATTGTGGATAATAAATGAATGGATTAAATTTGAGTTTTCTTTGCCAGGGAAAGTCTGTTAGTCTACGTTTAATAAAAAAAAATTCTAAAAGTTTCAACTGTAAGGAAGCCGGCCGGGGTGGCCGTGCGATTCTGAGCGCTACAGTCTGGAACCGCCTCCGGCATGGATGTGTGTGATGTCCTTAGGTTTGTTAGGTTTAAGCAGTTCTAGGTTGTAGGGGACTGATGACCTCAGAAGTTGAGTCCCATAGTGCTCAGAGCCATTTGAACTATTTTAGAACAACTGTAAGGTGTGTACTGTCCCAGAACATGCGGAGCTTCCCACCACTTACCTGACACTAGGGAACTGAGGCAGTAGAACTTGGAGACTCATTCAACAAGAAACCATGTAATCTAAACCGACATGTTCCCTCTGTCCATGTTTACACTTCGGCCCTGTGTTTTCAACTGTCCTATTTCGTCTCAGTAAAGTTACAAAGATTAAATTTCATCTATCAGACCCCTGCTGGTTGCACATATAGTCACATAAAAATTAAACGAAAATTAAAGAACATACCTATACACATATTAATTTTTCGCTTACATTTGTGTTCCATTTTCTTTTCATTTTGACAAAGAAAAACATGTGATACAAATCATATCATACCAAAGCTGAATTCACCGTCCATTACTGAAAATATACGGTATTAATTTCCAGTGGAGAAAATATTCATCACATTGTGTCCTGTCAAGTACGAGTATATATTCATATTTAAACGTTTTAGGCGTTCGGAACGCAGCTTGTACAACGATCTAAAATCATATTCAAAATGTTCACATAAAATGTTATTTATACAGACGGATTGTTTTAATAACAAATAGAAATTAAATTTTAAGAAATTTCATTCTTAGTTCATTGATAACAACGTTATGTGTGTTCAGAACTTATTCCATCTGAGACAGTCTCCACTAATGATACGTGCCATCGTAATTTTGTTTCTCTTATACTTAACTGAACATTAATAGAAAGGTATTTTTACCGAAACTGCTTTTTTTCCACCCTGAAGGACGGCCTACTACATTACTCTGTCTCCAAATATAATTTAGGATGGTCGTTTGATTTACTCATATTTCTGAGGGGAAGCAAAGATAATTATGCAGTTCCGCACTCGCAGCAGCAGCCGTGAATCCAGTTTAATTGTTTCCATACCAAGGCAGAAACTTTAACAAATGTAATTACGAACTGAATTTTTGTATTATAGAGACTGGAATTTAGGCTTTAGTTATAAGCGAATCAATGGATCTATCGCAAAATGAGTTGTACCAATATTTTTCTTCGTGTATTTTAAGCTGTCTGAAGCAATTTGGTTTTAAAGTTACAAATATATTTGCTAGTTTAGATTTATATTTTATAAGTAATACTGCTGAAGTGTGGTTGTGTGCGTGTGGGCCTTGCGATCCTCAGTGGACGCGGTAGCAGAATTATGTGTTTTATTGCCACGATCAGGTATAAGAGTTGTTCTCGGAAGAAAAGCAGCATTATTTTTACTTTCACACCATAAATGTTCTTTCTTGTACAAAAAATCCATTTTTCATTACATTTTATCACGAGGATATTGGAACTACAATGTCAGGTTTAAAATGGTTTGCCTCCATTTAGAAATGTGGTACTGCACAGTTTTTACAATATCTATTTATGTTATTTACTAATTTTTAAAGTGATTATATCTACCAATATTCTTCGTCTGAATCGGAAGATAAATCATTCATGTCGAAAATGAGTGGCTCGACTTGTGGGTCATTTTCAGACAGTTCATTTTTCTTCCAGTAGTTGTCTTCAATTTTCCTGGCATGTAATAGACTTTTTCCAGACTCCTAGAGTTACAGCACTTCAGATTTCTCGATATAAAGGGTTAAATGCTTCCATACTTCTACTTCTCGCTAACGTGTACTCGTTTTCACTGCTTTTATCACTACATAATCCCATATGACCTCGGTCACATTGAGTCCCTGGCAACCAAAAAGATTTCACGTCTGGTCAAAATTGTTTCATTACTTGTTCCAGTTTATTTATTTCTGTTTGGAAATAAAACCTACCTGAGAGTTTCAGCTCTGCCTTATTCAAATTTCCAAGTTCGTCAACTTCGGGTGGCAGTACAACATTCTCCAATGCTATCGCAGATATAATTTCGACTTTAAGCCACGCCATACTCGGGTTTTTAGTTGAAGGATCGAGCATAGTTCTTCCTCTAGGTGTAACAACATCTGACCTTTCAGTTAATAAACTCAGGACTTTCGTGGACCATTCTTTATAATGAACCTAGTTGACTTCGTTGTGGTAATCCCCTTTTCCTTTCTTACGAATAAAACAATGCCCCGCACCGTAAGTAATCATTCATAATTTCCGATGTGTAAAATTATGATGCATTCCCCGGTGTCTTGAACTCTCCATACCATCCATAAATTTCGTGAATATATCCTCGAAATCGATCGTAGTTGTCGAAGCTATTTTCTAAAGAAGCAACAACGTTTTGATGCCACCCATACGTCATTGCGTGAGTCTGTCCACATCAGATCTCATTTGTAAATAAGATCTTGTACCCATGTACTTGTATCTCTCTCATTCTTCTAAGGAGGGTATGTCCGGATAAAGCAGCTGCCACAGACTCCGTTAGCACTAGTTTTCTGTTAAGTCTTTGGCAAAAGATTCATAAGCTTTTAACTACTTTCAAAAGAATAGAGATTGGAATATCGGAAGAATCTGCCATTCTTTCTATCAGTTTCAGGTCGAGATTTTGAACTGTAGGTAAAAGTGTAAATATTCCTTCATACAGTGCAAAAAGGAAGTTGGCTTTTCAGACGGCCTGGGCAAACACTGTGTTTTATTCCTTACCCGTGCGACTTATTTTCATCGTTCTCCTCCGAAATAACAACACCCACCTTCTTTACTGATCAGTTTCTGACACACAGGAGCCATACTGTCTCTTACTTTCCACCAGCACTTTCGAAGATATAGATAGCACTTGAAACCTGCTGACAACGATGGTCTCGGAGGCATCTTGCTATGCTGTAGCTTCCGCAACAGAGACGTTCAGGTAGTAACAATAGCATACAGTAGCACAGGTATTCTGTTTCCCAACCGCCTGGGAGTACATAACCGTACGCGGTAACACTCTACTCAGTTTCACAGCCACGTACGCCACTAATGGCACCGTCCTACATGCACACAACCACTCGTCATTACAAGCTTTCTGTTATGGTGAAAAAAAGGTACTTTAGAAAAATAATAAAATGTTCGAGGCTATTATGCCGTGGTCGAATTGATTTCACCGTACAACCTAACGTTTCGTACCCATCTGCGGAGGACATTTTCAGGGAGGATCGTAGCTTCTTTCAATGTCCGATTCACACCCTGGCTCACTACAGGCTTTTAAAAAATTCCGCTTCTGCATGATACCACGCAATGGCGTGACGTCAGAGTTTTGAATGTGAGACCGCAATTGGTCGCTGTCTACTGCCGTGGTCTGTTGTTGCTATCACCCTGTGCTGAAGGACTAGTACACATCTCCTTCAGAACCGGATGTCATCCAACTTCTCGCCCTCCACCTTCCTACGGACTTTCATGGGTGGTTTTACTATCTCTATGACCTATCTGTAAAACCTTTCATGGTATCCGCTTATGGGAGCCAGTATTTGAGTCCTGTCAAAATGAATTTGGTAGTCTCCTGGTGGCAAAGCATGATCCACAATAGCTAATCTGTCGATCTCCGCTCTTCTGAAATTGCCTTTGCGCTCTACTAGTTATTTTTTGGCTTTTCGTTTTGTAGTTCCCAACTATACCTCTTCACATCTACACGTGAACCTATAAATTCCTGCTTTTCTAGCGATTGGCGACCATCCTTGCTGGTCGTAGGTGATCTTGTGTCTAACGAGTCGGTTTGTAGATTACCGGGATGTTACGCTTTTTCAAGACTTATCTTGAGGAGTCAGTAACGTTTTTAATGAAACACAGAAAAACTTTCGATTTCACTGGTGTCTGAGCATCGCTGTGACTTCCAAGCAATCGCCGTAATGCTCTTTTCACCTCAGCTAATGAATCTTGACCAATACATTAGTCAGGTGTTTAAATTCTGCATCAAGCAGTTATGGTTTGCAGTTTTTCCTTGTTCTGTCCGCCAACGTTTCTCTGACGCTTCGCTTTTGTTTTTATTAGTGGTTCGGGTAGTGATTCGGGTAGTCGTTCGGTGTAGGTAACGATCTATGTGGCCCACGCTACCATGTTCTTTCTTGAAAACTAGCAAACCAAGAAAATTCGGCGAATCTTTACAAATGCTGCTGGGAGAATAAAATTCGTGTCGCCTCTGCCTAAACAGCGTCCTATTTTCTTGACAGACTGTGCTTTGTACATTGCCGCTGGGCACGTGATCCAAGAAGTAGAGCTTGCGGAGGAAGATAACCTGTACGAATTATTTATATGCTACTATTTACTCCGACCGAGTTAAGAGTAATATCGTACATTTTCCATTTGCTTTCTTGGTCGTTATCCTTTGGTAGGGGATAAGCAAGGTGAGTGAAAGGAACACCACAACTTTCAAGGAAATTGAATGGTCTTCGTGCATGGTGATCGTTGGGGGTGTGTATCTGGTGATGAGGACAGCACTATGTCTTATAGAGCTTCTAAAGGAAAGAAACGTAACGGATTGTGTGCTCAGGGCAAACAAATAGTATTATAGTAACTACAATCTTTTACAGTCCGCAGTTTTCTCATTTTACTTGATAGAAAGCAATGCAGTAAGAAGTAAAGCGGCTACATGCTTCCTGCGCCTCAAGTAGCTCCTGAAAACAAACACTGTACCTCCAGGCCCACGCTTCGCTTGATCGTGCCATATACCGGGACAAATATTAACTCCGTAGTTGTCGGCGTGTTTATTTAATTTCAGATTGTGCCCCCGGGCAGTGTCTGAATTTTCTGAAATTACATTAGAGCTGCAGGCACGGAATATGTTAGATAAATATTACTCCGCTAGTGGCGCTCGACCCGCGGCATTTGAGGTACGACATGTGAGCAAATTCTGTAAGCGCGCTCCAGTCCCTGTTAGGCTGTGCGTCCAGCGCTGTAAAACTGGTGCCGCAGTGTACCAGAACAATATAAAACTTTTCTATGAACTGAAATGTAGAGAGCTGAATTCGAGCTCTGTGTTTTTCGAGGATTACACAGTATTAATCATTTCGGTCGACTGACACACTTCCCAAACAAGCAGCCCGAGTATGGGTAAAGCTACAACAGCGTTCTTGTCAAAATGAAATTAATATACACTACCAATGAAAATGGGAAGATCGGATGAATCTCATCCGGTCCAAATCGTCTAGTACGCTATCCTAGCCATATACCACATCCTCCATAAATCCCAATGATCCCTTCAGCTCGATGTGAACTAGTTTACTTCGTGATGAAACCACCAACCATTAGAGGACGCTGGCAATAATTCTAGGACGATCCCTCAGAGTTTCCACCCCTTTGATTTTTACCTCACCATTAACGATAGTCTTTTGCTATTAACAGACACAATAAAATACCTCGGATTGACCCTATATGGTAGGTCTCATCTGGTGGAAGTTCGTGAAATGATAAAAAGATGATTGTAACACTATAGATAGAAACTGGTCATTCTGATCTTGCATTTAATAAGGTCATGAACTCTACTATGTCACATTAAAATTTGAAACTTAATGGAAAAGCCTTTCAATATATTCATAAATACATAATACTTGAAGTGTGAATATGCATTTTATTGTGACTGTTAATGCGGACAGTAATTGTGCATGTGTAAAGGCAGAGCTTAATGATTATAAGATTGCCTTAGATTTATTATCTAACCACTTTGTGCTGATATCATGATGTGCTTCAGAGCAAAATTGTCTAATGTTTTGTGTGTGTGTGTGGGGGGGGGCGGGGGGGGGGGAGGAGGGGCATACATTAGTGCACCTGCTTGCGAGCAAGCATCTACGGTTGAATGGATGAGATAGATAAAATAGGTAAATAAAGAGTGAAAGTAAGTTTAGTGTCCTAGTTCAAGTACATTGCTTTGTATTACAGCCGGCCGCTGTGGCCGAGTAGTTCTAGGCGATTCAGTCTGGAACCGCGCGACCGCTACGGTCGCAGGTTCGAATCCTGGCTCGGACATGGATGTGTGTGATGTCCTTAGGTTAGTTAGGTTTAAGTAGTTCTAAGTTCTAGGGGACTGTTAAGTCCCATAGTGGACAGAGCCATTTGAACCAACGGTGGATACCAGCTCGGACACTGTAGTGTCTAGCCATTTGGTCAACTATATCGACTCAATACTTAGTTTCATTACAAAACTTCAGAGTTTCTGGAAGTTTCTTCTCAGTATTCTCATTCATCTGACATACATCATGCATGTTACACAAGATATGGATTTTTTTCTTGTTCCCTTGATATGCTGTGAGAAGATTTTCGCCTGATTTGTAGGTGTGTTGCATACAACGTGTCGTCTGCACTTCGCGCTTCAGGAAGGACCTCCTACACTTTAGTTTAGTACATTAAACAAATCATTCGTAATGGGAATGCTATACAATGAATCTCAACTCGATTATGTAAATTATTTATTCTCGAAAACACATAGTGTGCTAAAAATTGTATAAATATGTAGTACACAACTACGGACTCTACCCTACACGTAATTTCGAGATTGCCAGAACATTGCCGCTTTCTTTAGACCGTGCCTCCTGTTACTGGACAGTCACAAAGTTAGCTGATACTGAGTAGCAGCGATTAACAGAAGACCGACAAGTTGACTGGAACTTTCGGAAAAAACCCAGTGGACTAGCACATGGAACTCAATGCATTTACTGTGAGTGTTTCCTTACCAGCCAAACCAGGTTGCGCGTATCATCTAATCAAGCACTGACAGCAGTTGTACTGCACTGATGATCAGCTTGTTGGGGCACTGGCTGATGTGTAGATGATGTACACGGCATAACTGCAATTCTCTGCCTGTACAGTAAACGGAATATGTCGTCTGTAAACTTCTAGGACTGAAATTACCCCAGTACAAGATAGAACAAGAGTCAAAATTCCTGTCTGCTCACGAACCGGGAACAGAAATTCGACTTACGTACCCTCCCGTAAGGAAGCATTTCAGTGTGTGTCGAACTCAACAGATAGTTTATGAATCATCACTCTAGTGAACAGAATTAGAACTCTGAATACAGAGAAACGACTGTCCCAACCAACACTTCTCAGAATGTAACCGCTAGAATCTTTGCCCTCGCCAGCGAAGTCTGTAGGTCGACTCACGGAGAGCAGGGAAGTGCCCTCGATCGTTTCCCACATGGAAGTGCTCTTGTTGAAGCCCTGCAGAAAAGTGACTCTCCAGACTATATCTCACACCAACGTGAACAAGCACTCAGGTGAGTAATACCAGTGACCATTACACAAACATTACATACCAACCAACCACCTAAAGCACATACCCTTTTCAGAAGATTTCCTTAGCACTCTGCGAATTTAATAACGTCTTTGCTTTTCGTAGGGAAGTTTTCTCTCGCACTTCTCGTGAGAGAAATCCTCAGAGGTCAGCTTGTAACCTCGTTTGGTCCCCGCAATTTCGTTCGTAGTAAAAGTATGTTTCTTCAACTCACTCTGCCCCCAATGTTTTCTCTGCATGTCTGCTATTCTGATATTTTTTTCCATTCCATTTGCAACCTCACGCCACCAATGTCCTCGCCATGGAGGTTCTGTGGCAGCCAGCGTTGTAAACCGCCCCCTCCTCCCTCTGCTCTCTCTCAGGCCAGTAAATGTCCGGCCCGGAAGAACATTACGAGTCTCTTATCAACCCCTCTTTAGCTGATAGTAGATTCTGAGGAACATGTGCCCCATGTTTTCTTTTTTTACACTACTTAGCTCTAATTAACTCGCAGACATGCAGCATTACAGAAATTATTACCAAGTGGTGGTAGGTTCTATTATTCATTGAAATGATCAATAATTCGGCTGTGCATAATAAATAGTGATCTAATATAAATATAAATGGATAAAAATTTACAGAGTATTAAATTTATGGTGGTAAAATCAACCAGCCTATGCTTTCATCACTGACTTTCAACCCTAGTATCGCGCTTCTACCAACAGGTCCCCTGCAACTTTACAACTGAACAATTATAGCCCACACTTGACATGACTGCCAGGGAATGAATAACATTAAACAACGGAATCAGAAGTTGGACTGATACTAAAAAAGGGGCAATCAAAACTTTTTTTTAATTTTTCGGTTTACCACAACCATATAACCTTAGAACAACTTACATAAATCGGGCAAGAAATAATAATTTATAACCTCCATTACTTCAGATCAGCATCCATTGTTGGAAAGAGTGTTGAAACAGTAGATTACCTTTTCTAATGGTTCAAATGGCTCTAAGCACTATGGGGCTAAACAAACGAGGTCATCATTCCCCTACACTTAGTACTACGTAAACCTAACTAATCTAAGGACAACACGCACATCCATGTCCGAGGCAGGATTCGAACCTGTGACCGTAGCAGCCACGTGGTTCCAGACGGAAGCGCCTAGAACCGCTCGGCCACAGCGGCCGACATCTTTTTTAAGATTAAAGGTTATGTCAAAGTGTACTTTCACTTTCCCCACAATGTTTACTTTATAAAAATCGTGACTTTAACCCTACAATATTCGGCAGAGACAGCCTGAAGTTAGCTTCGATTGGTCAAGCTAAACACGTTGGAGTATTTCTCGCTGACGCTACTGAAGCGTGTTTGCATCTTTGACAGTCTTTCACTCGAGGTAGACAATGATGGGTATGTGCGAGTCGAACAGGCGACGTATCAGTAGAAATTCGAATAGGCGATGTATATAATTCTGCTTTGAGTTCTGTAGTCAGCGTGAGGCGCTTCAAGTATCTGCAATGCTGGTAATTCTGGGTGAGATATTCCCAGTTACTTTGCTGTAATGTTTAATACATGCCATGTAGATCACTTCAGACAGATGATGAAAATATTCATACAGTTATTTTGCAATCATTTCGCATACCGAACTTATGATGAACTGTAACGTAGAATAGTATTTATGTGCGTGGGAGCACCAAGACTCAAATGTCGTTTGTGTTTCGTACATTTGAAGCTGATTTATGGGAACAAGTAATTCCTATTGAGTCCCTTGCACTGCGTTTTCACTCTCATCATCCTCTTCCGCATTATAAATAGTCTATTGTCCTTCTGAAAGACGTATCTGGAGCTCATGTAGGTTCGTCGGTTTTACTAGAATTTCTGTTCTTATATACATACTGAATTCACTTGATTTTGTGATCGCTAAACACGGGTTTGATAAAAAATACATCAACTTTACTCATTCAATGTAGGCTTTCACGGCCGGTATTGTCTTCATTTAAAACTTCCGCACTGATAGGCCGTGGTCGATACATAAAACTCTTCCCTGACGTTTCGTCTCCTGCTGCGGGAGACATCCTCCGAGGTAAAGTGGCGAACTGCAAAGAGAACTCGAGGAAGGGCTGATTATACAGGGTGGTCCATTGATACTGAACGGGCCAAATATCTCACGAAATAAGCGTCAAACGAAAAAAAAACTACAAAGAACGTCACTCATCTAGCTTGAAGGGGGAAACCAGATAGCGCTATGGTTGGCCCGCTAGATGGCGCTGCCATAGGTCAAACGGATATCAACTGCGTTTTTTTTAAAAAATATGAACCCTCATTTTTATTACAAATTCGTGTAGTACGTAAAGAAATATGAATGTTTCAGTTGAACAACTTTTTTCGCTTTATGATAGATGGCCCTGTAATAGTCACAAACGTATAAGTACATGGTATCACGTAACATTCAGCCAGTGCGGACGGTATTTGCTTCGTGATTCATTACCAGTGTTAAAATGCACCGTTTACCAATTGCGGAAAAGGTAGATATCGTGTTGATTAATGGCTTTTGTGGTCAAAATGTCCTACGGGATTGTGTAATACGTTTAATGCTAGGTATCCTAGAACGACATCATCCAAGTGTCCGGACCGTTCGCCGGATAGTTACGTTATTTGAGGAAACAGGAAGTGTTCAGCCAGATGTGAAACGTCAACCACGACCAACAACAAATAATGATGCTGTCTCGGATAATCCTCACATCAGTAGGAGACAAATTGCGCAAGAATCGGGAATCTCAAAAACGTCGGTGATGAGAATGCTACATCATAATCGATTGCACCCGTACCATATTCCTATGCACCAGGAATTGCATGACGATGACTTTGAACGTCGTGTAAAGGTCAGCCACTGCACACTAGAGAAATTACGGGCTGATGACAGATTTTTTGCACGCGTTCTATTTAGCGACGAAGTGTCATTCACCATCAGCGGTAACGTAAGCCGGCATAATATGCACTATTAGGCAACGGAAAATCCACGATGGCTGTGACAAGTGGAACATCAGCGACCTTGGGGGATTAATGTACGGCTCGGCATTATCGGAGGAAGGATAATTGGCCCCCATTTTATCGATGGCGGTCTAAATGGTGCAATGTATGGTGAATTCCTGCGTAATGTTCCACCCATCAACAAAAGCAAAACTAGGATAATGGAATGTAGTCGAATTAAGCCGGGAGATGCTGAGGGAATTGGATTAGGACATGAGACACTTAAGGTAGTAAAGGAGTTTTGCGATTTGGGGACCAAATTAACAGTTGATGGTCGAAGTAGAGAGGATATAAAATGGAGACTGGCAATGCAAGGAAAGCGTTCCTGAAGAAGAGAACTTTGTTAACAACGAGCATTGATTTAAGTGTCAGGAAGTCGGTTCTGAAAGAATTTGTATGGAGTGTAGCCATGTATGGAAGTGATACATGGACGATAACTAGTTTGGACAAGAAGAGAATGGAAGCTTTCGAGATGTGGTGCTCCAGAAGAATGCTGAAGATTGGAAGGGTAGATCACATAACTAATGAGGAGGTATTGAATAGAATTGGGGAGAAGAGGAGTTTGAGACACAACTCATAACTAGACTAGAAGAAGAGATCGTTTAGTAGGACATGTTCTAAGGCATCAAGGGATCAGCAATTTAGTACTGGAGGGCAGCGCGGAGGGTAAAAATCGTATAGGGAGACCAAGACATGAGTACAGTTAGCAGATTCAGAAGGATGTAGGCTGCAGTAGGTACTGGGAGATGAAGAAGCTTGCACAGGATAGGATAGCATGGGCAGCTGCATTAAACCAGCCTCAGGACTGAAGACCACAACAACAGCAACATCTTTTGCCAACTGTTCATCTAAAATTGTGAGCCATTTGTATGTGACTATTACAGCGCCATCTATCATAAAGTGAAAAAGTGTTCCAACTTTCATATTCATTTTTCTTTACGTACTACAGGAACATGTAATAAAAAAATGGGGGTTCCTATTTAAAAAAAACGCAGTTGATATCCGTTTGACCTATGGCAGCGCTATCTAGCGGGCCAACCGTAGCGCCATCTGGTTTCCCACTTTAAACTCGACAAGTTTCCTTCTTTGTAGTTTTTTCGTTTGACGCTTATTTCGTGAGATATTTGACTCGGTCGCTATCAATGGACCACCCCTGTATAGGCAGTATAGAGGGCATAGAAGAGAATCGAAGCATTTGAGATGTGGTGCTATAGACGAATGTTGAAAACTAGGTGGACTGATAAGGTAAGGAGTGAGGAGGTTCTACGCAGAATCGGAGAGGAAACGAATATGTGGAAAACACTGATAAGGATAAGGGACAGGATGATAGGACATCTGCTAAGACATGAGGGAATGACTTCCATGGTACTAGAGGGAACTGTAGAGGGCAAAAACTGTATAGGAAACAGCGATTGGAATACGTCAAGCAAATAATTGAGGACTTAGGTTGCAAGTGCTACTCTGAGATGAAGAGGTTAGCACAGGAAAGGAATTCGTGGCTGACCGCATCAGACCAGTCAGTAGACAGATGACCAAAAAAAAAAAAAAAAAAGGGGCATCACTGTCCATCACGTGGCTCTGTTAATGCCAAGATTCACAGTTGAAAGTAATCGATCGTCATGCTTCGGTGCAACGCTGACATCCAGATTTTGTCCAGCTTAACACCTCCCTCTTTCCCGTTAAAATGATCGATGTAGATACCGTCTCTAAACATGCGTGCACAATAATGCTAGGTTTTAGATATGACGCTCGTCCCGCTGATTTTACTTCTGATTACCTTCCTGGTAAACATTTTTGAAACGCCCACTAAACCCGCTGGGCAGAACAGGTGATTAGGATTGTGGAAAGGGCCAAATAAGGTGTCGGTCACGTTCACTCAAAATTGTAATGTATTGTAATTTAATAACACGTTTAAACCAAAACGGCATGTACCCGAAACTTTAGAACTACGAGTTTCAAAAGGCAATTTATTTCACGGCTGAAGGCCTCCAAACATGCAATCTTAAACCGACGGGACAAATCTCAAATCATGCACTTAAAATTTCCAATAAAATAATTAACATACATATACAGAGCAAGGATGAAAGCTTCAAGCCAAGGATGAATATACAAACATAAACAAGATGCAATACAAATGACTGAAGGCCAGCGATAAAATTTACAAGATTTTAAAATAAATTACCTTAACTTTCCAAAGGCAGAAGGCCGCAATGTTAATTTTTTTTCTGTGTCTGAAGGACCACCACTGATTTTCAAAAATTCAAAAAATACTTAAAGCAGGAATTTTTAAAATTTTTGGCTATGATAATTACAATCAGACAGTTAAAAACTGGTGAGATGGACAATAAAGAACACGTCCCTCAGAGCCTCCAGGGAGTACGGTCTGCCCTGGTTCACTTAAGTGAGACAGGTGGTGAACCTACCTACACCTGATCCGTCGGAACCCAACCTGGGGACAGCCACGGACCGACCGAAAAAACGACTTGCTGGGCTCCAGTTGGTACATGAGAACTCAAACACAAAAGGTTACGAACGTGATTATCCACAATGAAAAAGGTATTAGCTGTGAAGACTACACAACAAGTTGGACAGCGACAACAGGTGAGGAAGGAAGGCTGCTTGAAATTACGTTAGTGGCCAGGGCAGGTAACCGGAACACTAACTGCCAGAAGGCACAAAATTCCGCTGGTACACTTGAATTATAGTCAAACAATATAGGTAATTGCACCCCATGGCGGCTAAATTTGAGCAATAGAAACACTCGGTGTTGCTCACAGGAAAACCTCCCCAACAGTGAACCACCGAAATCAACCACACAACATGAATGGACGTGGCTTGGGAAGTGGAAACCACTACTCAACTTTGACGTCCTCGATCGGTGAACCACGAAGCTCAGGGTGATCGGACAGCTCCACACACGCTCCAGCACTGCACAGAGACCGCCAGCGGACCCAGCCGTTTGAACCACGCGGAAATAACTTCCCTAGTCCGCAGCAACCGACCGCCTCGCCGCAGAATGCCGACAACATCTAAAATAGTCGTCAATGGAAATAACGCCAACTACACACACAACCTGACAAACACTTGCATGAAGACCTGAACGATACACAACAGTAACTAAGCACGCACGAAGACAAATCGGGATTCGATGCGTGCGCATAGACAGCCGACTCATGAACGATCGACGAGAAAAAAACGCGTCCAATTTACTATGGAGACGGAGAGTAATGGGCAATTCAGTTTCCTGGATATGTCTGTGATTAAACGACGGGACGGAACGTCGGGCCATAAGGTGTATAGGAAGGCCACACATACTGATGGTTATCTGCATAAAGATTCCAACCAACACCCTAGACGAAAAAGAGGTGAAACTAGAACCTTGGTAGACAGAGCGCTCAAAATTTGTGAACCTTTGGAGACTTTGGTTAGCGACCCGACAAACTACAGGGACGGATTCGTTACTGGAAGTGGATGAAAAACTTTCTTGAACATGGGTGCCAAAATGGAGAGAGTGCGTGCAATGACAACAAATCGTCCCAGGACACAGCACATAGCTGTCCCGTATTCACTTCACAACAGATGTAGAAAGTGACCTCCATACGTATCAGATGATAGGGATAGTGATGGTTGTCGTGCAGGAAACACATAATCGTAATTTGGTTCACACTATGTTGGCCGGCCACTTTTCACTTGTAGTAGGGTTCGTCTCGATATCCTGTAGAACCCAGTCCTCCAAATCTGGTGTATACAGAGTCCGCCACTTCCCTGCACGTTCGTCTTTTAGAATGACCCTTGATCACGCAAATGCTAAAAACGGGCCTGAAATGCTTTGGGATGTAGTTGTTTTTTGTGAGGATACGTGTTTCGATGTAGAGCTGTGCTGCCTCTCAACCATTTCCATCTGCTTGAGCGTAACAAACGCCATCTGTGCTTCTTCCCGACATGAATATGGATCATTCTGCTGCTTACAGTCTGCAACACATAAGAACACACGGCACGTGGTCAGAGGAACCATCATTCTCACAACTGTATACCGTGGCAACAATTCATTGCATTTAGGAATCCACATTAGAGTATCATGTAATCGCTTTTTGTAAATTGGTGAAGAACTTTTTGAGATATTTCTGACAACATATCCTCTTTATATATATTTCGAGGCTTTTGCTAGCAACATTCCCCATTTACGTATTATACACATATTTATGTACCTTATATCTAAGTAGCTATGTAGCTCATGGCCATCCGCATGTTTGTAAGAGTATCGTATAAAGTGTGAAGTAAACTGGTGAAGACCTTTTGAGATTTTTGGTAACAACATAGCCCTTTATGTTTTACGTATATATTGTAGTATCATATAATTTTTTAAAAGATATATGTGGTCTGTGTCTTGGTTTAACAGTTGAGTTCCGACTGCACTCTTAATTTTTCCACCCTTGCTTTTAATTTAACCGAACTCGGATTTGACTTTTCTATATGATGATACAGTCCTTCCGACGATTATTCCTTTTTGGAAATATTCACATCTTTGCTGTAGCTATTTCGCCTTAGCTGTCCTACATTTGCTATTTATTTGAGTTCTGGCGAATTTATATTGCGGTATTGCTGTCGTTCTCTTAACATTTTTGTACTTCCTTCTTTCTTAGATAATTTAATTATTTCGTCTGTTACCCAAGGATTCTTCGCAGTTAGCTGCCTTGTAGGTATAGTTGACAGTTCATCATCTGTGATTGCCATTCTAGAAATATTCATTCCTCTTCAATTGAGGTGCCTACTCTGGTGTTTTTTATCGCAGTATCCTTATCCTTAGTCAGCTTCAAACGCGTCCCATCATTCATCAGTACTTCAGTATGCCACATCCTTTCAAATTGACCCAATCTAACGATTCTCCTAAGCCTCTGTCTACTCATGTCATTACTAAATTGTGAAATGAGACTACAACTGTACGTGGGTACGCTATAAAGCCCAATATCTGATTTCGGGATCTTTGTCTCACTATGATGTATGACCTCTCAAACCTACCCATATCTCACACACTTTTGCAGTTATATTTCCTCCTTTTGTGGTTCTCGAACAGATATTCCTCTAGTAATATCTGCAGTTAATTGCATAATTCAGTTAAACGTTTTCCTCTCTTTTTCCTACATCCAAGCCCATATCCTCCCGTATCCATTTCCTCTATACCTTTCCCTGCAACTGCGTTCCAATCCACCACAATAATTACATTTTTACCTCCCTGATAAACCGAATCACCCGTTCTGTATCATCATATATTTTCTCTATCCCTTCACTTGTTGCCTACGACGTTGACATGTACAGTATGTGATCGAAAGTATCAGGACACCCGCAAAACCATACGTTTTTCATTTTAGGTGCATTGTGCTGCCACTTACAGTTAGGTACTCCATCTAAGCGACCTCAGTAGACATCGTGAGACAGCAGAATGGAGCGCTCCGAGGAACTCACGGACTTTGAACGTGGTCAGGTGATTGAGTGTCATTTCTGCCAGTCGGTACGCGAGATTTCCACACTTCTTAATATCCATAGGACCACTGTTTCACATGTTATGGTCAAGTAGAAGCGTGAAGGGACACGTGCAGCACAAAAGCATATAGGCCAACCTCGTCTGTTGACTGACAGAGACCACCGACCGTTGAACAGGGTCGTAATGTGTAATAGGCAGACATGTATCCAGACCATTACACAGAAATTCCAAATTGCATCGAGATCCACTGCAAGTACTATTACAGTTAGGCGGGAGGCAATAAAACTTTCATTTCATGGCCGAGAGGCTGCTCATGAGCCACAAACACGCCGGTAAGTGCCAAACGACTTCTCGCTTGGTGTAAGGAGCGTAAACATTGGACGATTGAACAGTACAAAATCGTTGATCGTAGGGACAAATCACAGTACATAATGTGGCAATACGGTGGCAGGGTGTCGGTATAGCAAATGCACGGTGAACGTCATCGGCAGCGTGTGTAGTGCCAAAAGTAAAATTCGGAGGCGGTGGTGCTGTGGTGTGGTCGTGTTTTTCATGGAGGAGGCTTGCACCCTTGTTGTTTTGTGTGGCGCTACCGCAGCACAGGTCTACATTGATGTTTTAAGCATCTTCTTGCTTCCTACTGTTGAAGAACAATTCGGGGATGGCGACTGCATCTTTCAGCACGATCGAGCACCTGTTCATAATTCAGGGCCTATGGCGGAATGTTTGCACGACAATAACATCCCTTTAATTGACTGGCCTGCACAGAGTCCTGACCCGAGTCCTATGGAACACATTTGAGATGTTTTGGAACGCCGACTTCGTTCCAGAGCTCACCGGCCGGCATCGATACCTCTCCTTAGTGCAACACTCCGTGAGGGATGGGCTGCCATTCCCCAACAAACCTTCAACGACCTGGCTGAACGTAAGCCTGTGAGAATCATCAAGGCTAACGGTGAGCCAACCCCATATTGAATTCCAGCATTAGCGATGGAGGGCGCCACGAACTATTAATTCATTTTCAGATAGGTGTCCGGATACTTTTGATCACATGTACAATTGAACTATTGTTGCCGGCATTGCTTTACCGTCGAATCTGCTAAGAACAACTCAGTCACAGAACAGTTCACAGTAACTCACTCTCAGCACTGCCTTCGTATTCATAATAATCTATAATCAATCCAACCCCAGCTGTACCACTTTCTGCTGATGCTGATATTACGCTTTATTCGTATGAGCAGAGATCCTTACCTTCCCTCCATTTCACTTCTCTGACACGCACTACACCTAGATTGAACCTTTGCATTTCCCTCTCCATGTTTTGTAGCTCTCACATTTTTCTCATTCAGAAGCCAAACATCATGTGCATATACACTACGTACGTTTAACGCAGTGGTTTGCATTGCCTTCTGAAAACTGATGCTGTTGATCACTGCTAATTCTTCCGCCATTTAACGACAGTTCCCCACGCCAATGGCAAGAGGGTGGTCTGAATCTCTGTCTGCTTCTCCTCAATCTATCCAGGTCGTTGGTAGAACCTGGATGACTTCTTTTGCCGTAAGTCTTTGGTCACCGTTTCTGATGATTTCTATTCAAAGCTTAAGTTGCGGCGGGATTCGAACTCGGGGTCGAGATCGTTTTGGTTATAAGTCAAAGACGCTATCCCTATTCTTCAGTTCTCTGTAGCAAACTGAATAAAAGACTGTTGTAGAAGAAGGTGTTTCATTGACGATTTTCCAGGCGGTTCCAGCCAGCACGGCCTCAGCAGCCCAACGTACAGGCAGCTTTTCCTCAACTACGAAAGGCCGTACACTCCGTCGCTGTCAACGTCCGGCCCAGACAGTTCAATAAAACTCGTCACTCGCTCTTATAAGTCTATAAAATTAGCTAGCAAGCTTTAAAACGTACTCGATTATCTTTACGCGAGACAAATGAGACCCATTGCTTCGCTAAGTAATTATTTGTGGTGATGTAAGATGAGTAACGTTTTCCGCTATTGAACTCCGTTCATAAGCTGTGATCAGCTATGTCAAAATCGATCATTTCATCGGTATTGTATTAGCGTTAAGCTGGAAGTTAGGTGCATCGGAGCTCCTGCGAGGTCTTGAAGAAAACTATACTGAAACATTCTGAGTGGCGCAATGAACAGATGCAGACGTCTACGGATTGATTCTAAATCGGCCGCGCGGAATGGCCGGGTGGTTTGAGGCGCCGTGTCACGGATTGCACGGCCCCTCTCCCACCGGAGGTTCGGGTCCTCACACGGGCGTGTGTGTGTGTGTGTGTGTGTGTGTGTGTGTGTGTGTGTGTGTGTGTGTGTGTGTTGTTCTTACCATAAGTTAGTTTAAGCTAGTTTGAGTAATGTGTAAGTCTAGGGACCGATGACTTCAGCAGTGTGGTCCCTTAGGAATTCACACACATTTTTTGATTGTAAATTGAGGACGATGGACAATAACTGAACGTACATGGCAATTTCACATATCGCCAACATACATATTCTTTCTTTTGTCTCATTCTCGTACAAATTTCCCCGCTGAGTGCAAGGATACATTTGTGGTAGCCTGCTCATCTACTGCCTGCGAATATATCTGTTTTAATGAAACTGGTCGCAACGTAAGTATGAGAACATATACAAAGGCGGTAGTGTGCATTCTGACTTCCCACGCAGTGAAATGCGGGTAAATGTGATTGCAGGCACACACACAGAGAACGCTCGCTGTCCCATCAGACAGGACGAAGTAATAACAATACGTTGGCTGTTTGGTGTACTCTCCAGTAATTTTAAAGGAACATCTCAGGGAGACGATTATTTCGCATCTTAGAACTGTATATTGTAGCTTCATTGTGGACTCCATGCCTTCCCGATAATGATTATATCTATTGTTATTTTTTGAAATTAAACAACCACTGCATGAAATTCAAATACATTGTAGTGAGAAACAGTCACTATGAGTTTTCATTTGGCACAAATTGGGTCGTGCTCTGCTCGATACAAAATATTGATAACATGCTGAATTTGATTGCAAACTTGGATGAGATCTGTATCCGTTTGTGAATTAGAAAACATTAATTTAGATATTTAATAACTTACCCTTGTAATATCGAGCAAGAGGATCCACTGGAATGACAGAGACTCAAATACACGTTCGCTCATCGACATTTAAGTAATCCGAAGTTTCCGTAAGTCAATCAAGGTTAATTTAAAGATGGAGCATTTGTCCGACTTCGGCTTCTCTTCAGTGACATTGTGGTCAGTGGTTGCGCTACATCCTAATTTCCCTTCCACTATAAACCCATCAACAGCAACAAAATGAAATCATTCACATTATCACTTACACGTTTTCCCGAACGCTGTTGGATATTCAGATTGAATTAGATATATTTACTATTCCTTAGATCCATGTTAAGGACATCCTCAACAATGTGGAACGTATAGTAAATCAGAATACATATTTAGAATATACAGGGTCTCTCATTTAGTTTGACCACCTGAAATAATTTCTTGTATAGATGCAAGAAAAAAATAGTGATCAGTTCTTTAGCTACCGGGTGCTACTAACCAGCATGAAAGTCTTGCTTTTAGCCTTCATTAGTTCGAAGATACTAACTGCAGCACATTTGGAAATAGGACCCAACATTTTTTTCGGTATACTACTTCTCATTAAGACCTGTACCAGAGTGAACCAATCACGTGAACAAAATGTTGAAGAAAACGTAATATAAAACTGACTTTGACTTTCTTGTGCTAGTACACAGCGCAGTTGCCATAACTAACGGACCGATGACCTCGTAGTTTGGTCCCTTCTCCCGCCTTTAAACCAACCAACCAAACCAGAACTAACGTAACTGGTCCACTCGTTAGAGTAGACAGTAAACAAATGAAAACAGAAGGAAAGTACACACAATTCATTCGGTCAATAATCTTCAGTGGGTGTTACGGACAGACGAAACCACAACAGTTTGCTCATAACTACGTGTTCTTTGATTGCTCTTGGAGATGGTTGATCGGAGCTGCACTGCGTGAAATATAGATTCACATTTTTACAAGAATGATAAAAAGGTATACTTAACTGCATACAACACGTAGCCACAAGTATGTGCCGGATATTTACATTTCTCTTTGAACATCGTCGCGTTTGACAAATAAAATCTACCTTTTGCGTCAGGTAACGTTTAAGCCTCAGGAACAACTTCTGTATATTAATTGTTGAAGAAAAACTGCTCGTATAACGTAATGCAGAGCAAACTGGTAACTAGGCAGCCCGGTGAGCTAAATATTAATTGATTCGGCGCATAGGATTAACGACAGTTATACGAATAGATCGGCCTGAGCGTGGTTTGCAAGCGGATTCTATAGTTATATCTGCTAATGCCGTGTTACGTCCTAATCTTCAGATCGCAGACAGCACACGCAAACGGTTGAAATATGCACATGCAAACAAAATACAATTTACATTGTTCACAAACAAAAGGCGCGAGCGACTTCCCCCCCATTCGGACGGCTCATCGTATTGGTGAAATGTTTAAAATTTCAGAAAAACTGAATAATTTATTCAAGAGAAACAGTTTCACAAATCGAGCACGTCATTAACGCGTTGGTCCACCTCTGCCGCTTATGCATAATATTTAATCGACTTCGCACTGACTGACAGAATTGCTGGAAGTCGTCTTAAGAGATACCACGCAAATATCTGCCCAACTGGCACGTTAAATCGTCATTATCGCAAGATGGTAGGAGACCCCTGCCCATAATGCTCCAAATGTTATCCACTGGGTAGACATCCGACGGCCTTGCTGGACAAAGTAAGGTTTGACAAGCACGAAGAAAAGCAGTAGAAACTCTTGCCGGGTGCAGGCGGATATTATCTTGCCGAAATGCAAGCCAGGATTGACTCTCCATGAATGGCAACAAAACAGAGTGCAGAATATCGTCGACATATCACTGTACTGTAAGGTGGCTGTGTATTACGAGGAATCCCGATATTAAAATAAATCGCAACTAATATCATTAATCCCGGTTGTCAGACCGTGTGGCGAGCAACAGTCAGGTTTTCCAAGACACCTACTGTCCAAGACACCTACAGACATGTCTGGGGCATATAGTGTCATTGACTGGAGTACAACTATCTGCAGTGATGAATCCCGCTTCTAAATGAGCTTCGATGAGCAGCGGAGGAGTGTCTAAAGGCGCCCCGGGAGTGATGCATTGTTCTGACATTTATTTTCATTGTTGGATTCCTTTGGTTATTTACATAGCGGCACGTCGAAGATATTCTGCCCCTCCCCGACCCCCACCCCCTTACCACCACCCCCTTTTGTTGTCATGCATGGGAACCCAAACTCGGCTTACATTTCAGCAAAATAATGCCCACCCGCAAACGGCAAGTGTCTGTACTGCTTGTCTTCGTGCTTGTCAAACTCTGCCTTGGCCAGAAAGGTCGCCCGATCTCTCCCAAATCGAGAACGCTGGAGCATTGTGGGCAGGGCCCACCAGCCAACTCGGGATTTTGATGAGTATCGCGCCAATTGGACAGAATTTGGCATGGTATCCGTCAGCAGGCTATACTACAACTCTATTAATCAAAGTCAATCCGAGTAACTGCTTGCGTAATATCCAACTGTTACCTGTTGTTTCCCCCATTCCAATTTTGCATTAGCTATGACATTTTTAATGAGAAATCGTTTCCTTCTTACTAATGAATTTTTTATGTCTCTCTATACAATTGCTGGTCTTGTCAGCCGAGGCACTGTACCGCTGGTGTGAGCCTTTGTCCAGGAGTTTGCTTCAGAAGTTATCCTACCTTCTGTCATTTCTCGTCTTGGTTGTAATGAGCTACTAAGGAGTACGAATTCTAGTTGCTCCTGCTATTGATATTATTGCACAAAGGAAAGACTGGGTTATCGACTCAGAACTTCAGCTTTCAGTCTATTTTCGTTGGTCAGAAATACAACGCCAAGTTGTTATAAGAAATAAGAAACAGTTACAGAAAGAATTTTTTATTATCTCTTGCTCTCTAGTTTATGCCATTGTCAAACTGCTATCGGATTTTTGTTATGGAAATTATAGGTTTCAATTACAAGCCAACCAACAGGCATATTTGCAAAATGAGTTATTCCAATATTTTTTTTGTTTTGTTCTTCAATGGTCTATTGGAGCAGTTTGTTTTTAAAGCTCAGTTTTGAGAAGTATACGCTTCAATTGCAAGCCCACCAACATAATTGCAAAATGAGTTATATGAATATTTTTCTTGTTTTGTTCTGCATTGGTCTATACGGAGCAGTTTGGTTTTAGAGCTCAATTGTTTTGTTCTGCACTGGTCTATATGGAGCAGTTCGGTTTTAAAAGCTAATATATATTTTCCATTTTAGATTGTAGTATTGAAAGTTTGGTTTTGGCTGTGTTCGCTAGGAACTGTTTACTTTAAAACTACATAGCTTGAAATGCATCTGTCCGTAATACATACACTGATCCGCTAAAACATTATGACCACTGCCCACCGCGACATTGGATGCCGCCTGGTGGAGTTGGCCCGCCTGACTCGGTAACAGAGGTATGTAGTGGAGCAGACATGCAGGGGGGCTCAGCCTAGAGGAGACATTGGCTACAAATAAAGAAATCAACTAACATAAGCGACGTTGACGAAGGGCAGATTATTATTACGCAGAGTCTGTTGCACGGGGGCTTAATTAAATAGAATGCTAATAATTTTAATTCTTTTTGTCGCTGTTTGTCCGGTTATGCAGTCTGGTAACCGGTTGGCCCTGAATAATATTAGTACGCAATCTCACTGCAGAGAATAACAACAAAGGATGAAAGGAAATTTCCGTTAACACAATTAATTAAGTCCCCAGAAACTATAAGAGCTACGAAACAAAAAAGCACAAATGTAACGGTTCTGCGTGTGGAAGTATAATTCAACGTACACATCTGGCGCGGTTCTTCCATGACAAGACAAGATATTTTATACACGATTTACAATGAAGTAATTAAAAAATCTAGAAATACTATAATTGCATATAGAAACCAGAATTACAGTCTAACACAAGAACACGAGCTAGATACTTTGTTGACTGAACCTGTGAGCAAGAGGCATTGTTAGTTAGGAAGTTTGAAATAAATAAAATAAAAAATTCGTTACCTTCATATATATTGACGACAAATACACTCTGATCATTACAACATCCCCAATCGAATGCGGATGGTGTCTTACCCAACAGAACAACTAGTACTCAATCGACGTCTCAACAAGCACAGATCACGCCTACCTCAGAACTACGACTACTCTCCGCAACTTCTCAACAAGCACACCCAGTGGAGGCGGCTGAATAATACTCTTTGGCGCAATATCTGGCGCTGTGACTCAGTGCAGCCACCTCTCACTGTGAACGGGTATCTCGGAAACGGTGAAGCTGGTTGAATGAATGTTCACGTGCTACTGTCGTGAGCATCTACGGAAAGAGGTAGAAGAAGAGCGAAATACAAACATGTGCTGGTTGGACGTTCAAGACTCTTAACGGAACGTGAGATTCGGAGGCTTGTCAACTCTGTAAAGTAGGATAGATGATGATCTGTGGCATCTCCGCCGACAAAACATAATGCTGGTGTACGCACATGTTTTCCAGAGCACACTGTTCATCGTACATTGTTGGCCGCGGGTAACATGTTCATTTGTTGTCCCAAAGATATCACAATTACAATTCACTGAGCACGGCACCAACAGAAAACTGACTTCGATCAGTAGAAATGTGTCGGCTCTTCAGCTGAATCATACACGTTCTCATCGAGGTGAACGGCGTCTCGGAACGTGCAGCGCGCCATGATCGCTGGCTGATGGAAGCTGGTTTATGCAATGGGAGACATTCTCCTGCGTTTGCTTGGGACCTTTGGAAATATTCGAAGGCACGCTAACAGCTGTGAACCACCTGCATCCCTAATATCCTTGATGTTTTCCCCGACGACGATATCATCTTCCAGCAGTACAGTCGTCCGTGTTTGGGAGCCAGAACCAAAATACAATGATTTGAGGAGAATTATGGTCAGCTCACATTGATTTCTCCGTTTTCCGGCGGAAAAATTCGCCTTATGTGTATCCTATGGAACCCATATAGGTCGCTATTGGGAGCCATCACCGCGTACACTTATCGGGAGTCCCTTATTTATACGAATTAAAAGTTCTGTGCGTAGACATCTAATGCAACATACCTCCACAAACATATCAACAAACTTTCGGATGCCTCATATGCAGAATCAGTGACGAACGCTTTGTGATTAAAAGTATACGGCCACCTGGCTGAAATAACTAAAAAGTTCGTGGCGCCCTCCATCGGTAATGCTGGTTTTTAATATGGCGGTGGCCCACCCTTAGCCCTTGACGGCAGTTTCCACTCTCGGAGGAATACTTTCAATCATGAGCCGTAAAGTTTCTTGGGGAATGGCAGCCCATTCTTCACGCAGTGCTGCGCTGAGGAGAGGTATCGCTGTCGGTCAGTGAGGCACGAAGTCGGCGTTCCAGAACATCCCAAAGGTGTTCTATAGGATTCAGGTCAGGACTCTGTGCAGGTCAGTCCATTACAGGGATGTTATTAGCATATAACCACTCCGCCTAGGCCGTGTATTATAAACAGGTACTCGATAGTGTTCAAAAATGAAGTTGCCATCATCGAATTGCTCTTCAGTAGTGGAAAGCAAGAAGGTGCTAGGCCTGAGATGTGCTAGTGCCACGCAAAACAACAAGGGGTGCAAGATCCCTCCATGAAAAACACGAGCACACCATGACACCACCGCCTCCGAATTTTGCCGTTGATACTACACATGCTAGCAATGACTTTCACCGGGCATTCGCCATACCTGCACCCTGCCGTCGAAACGCCACATTGTCTACCGTGATTCGTCGCTCCACACAAAGTGTTTCCACTGTTCAATCGCCCAATGTTTACACTCCTTACACCAAGCGAGGCGTCCTTTGGTATTTACTGGCGTGACGTGTGTCTCATGAGCAGCTGCTTGACCATGAAACCAGTCTAACTGTCATAATACTTGCAGCGTATCCTGACGCAGTTTGGAATTCCTGTGTGTTGATCTGGATAGATGTCGGCTTAGTACACATTATGACCCTCTTCAACTGTCGGCAGTCTGTGTTAATCAACAGACGTGGCAGGCCTGTACGCTTTTGTGCTGTACGTGTCCCTTCCACTTCACTATCAGATCGGAAACATTGGACCTAGGGATGTTTAGGAGTGCGGAAATCTCGCGTACAGACATATGACACCCAGTCACCTTACCACGTTCGAAGTCCATGAGTTCCGTGGAGCACCCCTTTCTGCTCTCTCAAGATGTCTAATTATTCCCGAGGTCGCTGATATGGTGTTCCTGGCAGTAGGTGGCAGCACAATGCACCTAATAATAAAAACGTATGGTTTTGGTGGTGTCCGGATACATTTGATCACATAGTATATAATCTCTCTTCGTCTTCACCTTCGACTTTCGTTGTCGGCATTTTGCGCTTTTGTGGTGTACGTGTACCTTCACGTTTCCACTTAATTATCGCATAGGAAACAGTGGATCTAAGTATGTTTAGGAGTGTGGAAATTCTGCTGATCTTAGTAGATCGGTGCAGCATATGGCAAGTATGCCAACTCTAGTCCACATAGCACGTACTCTGTCAAATCTTGACAGTTTGGCGGTGGAAATAGAACGCCTACCGTCGGTGTTCAGTAAGAATGGAGACATCCAGAAGGCACATCGACCTCTCAGTCAACCAAATGATCCAGAAGAAGAACCAGAAGAGAGGAACAGGGTGGCATACTTGCCATATGCTGGACCGATCTCTTCTAAGATCAGCAGAATTGTCATGAAACATGACATCAAGAGCGTATTTTGCCCACCCACTAAGATTGGGACAGTGTTGGGGAAAGTAAAGGATGACCTGGGCTTACGGAAGTCAGGCATTTACAACATACCATACGAGTGTGGGACGACATACATCGGCTAGACCACCATGACTGAGGACATCAGGTGTATAGAACACCAGAGGCACACCAGACTCAGACAGGCAACCAAATCAGCTACAGCAGAACACTGTCTAGATCTCGATCACTAGATGAGCTACAGTGACACCAAGATTGTCACACGTACCCCTAGATATAGGTACATTGTCGTAAACGAGTCCATCGAGGTCCAGGTCGCGGAGAAGCTCATCAACCGTGACGCTGGATACCAGCTCAGCACGGCCTGGGGTCCGGCTTTTGAAATTGTGAAAACTCAACACGTCGAGATTTCACAAAAAACAAGAGTGGGAACCGAGAAAATAGCCACGAGACTGAGCACGAGCCACTGCAGATTTACTCGGACACGCCTTAGATGACGACCACGACTTTAGGGGACCTCTAAATGGGGTGCGGACGTCGGTCGGAATGCCAACGATCAGAGGGAACCAATGGAGCCACGCCTGGCGTGCGAGGACCGCGAACGAAACACTCGGCGTGGTGCGGACCAGTTATAAAGCGCCTAGCAAGAAACAGAAGTGGAGACCAAGTAAACAGCCAGGATACAGAGCACGAGACCCTACAGATGACGACCATGGCCCGAGAGAGTGGCTGAGCCGGGAGCGGACGGCAGTCGGAACACCAGCGACCAGAGAGGACCTTGGGAGCCTCGTCTGGAGGGCGCGGACCGAGGAGGAAACACCCGTTGCAGCGTGGACCGACTCGATCCTCCCAAGGACCATTCTCGGGGAGCAATTGAAGAAGATAGCGAGTTACGCCTAAGCCGTGCGTGGCTCGTGTTCCCGCCATCATGTATTTTACACCCTGTTTTTAACGTAGTTCCACCCCACTACGTTAATTTAAGTTTCTACTATAACCCAGTTGCTGCTTTGCATGACCGTGGCCGGCGCTAGCAGCGCGCATAGATATGTCCCTCTCGTAGTATCTTTACTCGACTGCTATTACTTCCCGGTCGTTGTCTGTCGTATGCAGCTCCGGTCGCGAGTTCGGCTGTGCCACTTAGTTGGAACGCGTCTGGAGCGCAGTCCGGACCTGGCAGTCGAGGAGTTGCAATGTGGCACTAGTGCAGTCGGGTTGCAGCAGCAGTGAGGTCTGTGTCGACATGGCTCGCCCGACCGTTGCTGCAACATATCACTTGAGCCGGGCCACGGTCTTGGTGGATCGTCGGTCGGTTATCCTACCGGACAACGCGTTTTGGCTCACCGATTGTTTATGAGTCGGCTGTGTGTGTGTGTGTGTGTGTGTGTGTGTGTGTGTGTGTGTATCGACTCCCCACTTGTCTTCGTGTGTGCTTAGTTACTGTTGGTTATCGTTCAGATCTTCGTGCAAGTGTTTGTCATGTTGTGTGTGTAGTTGGCATTATTTCGACTGACGACTATTTTAGATGTTGTCGGCATTCTACATCTACATCTACATCCATACTCCGCAAGCCACCTGACGGTGTGTGGCGGAGGGTACTCTGAGTACCTCTATCGGTTCTCCCTTCTATTCCAGTCTCGTATTGTACGTGGAAAGAAGGAGTGTCGGTATGCTTCTGTGTGGGCTTTAATCTCTCTGATTTTATCCTCATGGTCTCTTCGCGAGACATACGTAGGAGGGAGCAATACACTGCTTGACTCTTCGGTGAAGGTATGTTCTCGAAACTTTAACAAAAGCCCGTACCGAGCTACTGAGCGTCTCTCCTGCAGAGTCTTCCACTGGAGTTTATCTATCATCTCCGTAACGCTTTCGCAATTACTAAATGATCCTGTAACGAAGCGCGCTGCTCTCCGTTGGATCTTCTCTATCTCTTCTATCAACCCTACCTGGTGCGGATCCCACACTGCTGAGCAGTATTCAAGCATTGGGCGAACAAGCGTACTGTAACCTACTACCTTTGTTGTTGGATTGCATTTCCTTAGGATTCTTCCAATGAATCTCAGTCTGGCATCTGCTTTACCGACGATCAACTTTATATGATCATTCCATTTTAAATCACTCCTAATGCGTACTGTGGGAGTCGGTCGGTTGCTGCCGACCAGGGGAGTTATCTCCCCGGGTTGCAGTTGGCTGGATCCGCTGGCGGTCCCTGCACATTGTCGGAGTGTGTGTGGAGGTGTCCGATCACTACGAGCTTCGTGGTTCACCGACCCAGGACGTCAAACTTGAACAGTGGTTTCAACTACCCAAACCACGTCCATTCATGTTGTGTGGTTCGTTTTGGTGGTTCGCTGTTGGGGAGGTTTTCCTTTGAGCAACACCAAGAGTTTCTATTGCTGGAATTTAGCCGCCATGCGGTGCAACTAACTATATTGGTTGACTACATTTCGAATGCACCAGCGGAATTTTCTGCCTCTTTACCGCTAGTGTTCTGGTTACCTGTCCTGGCCACTTATGTAAATTCAGGCAGTGTTCCTTTTGGGTGATGTTAATTATGTTACTGTATTTCGAATTCAGGTGTACTAGCGGCATTTTCTGCCTTGTGGCCATTAGTGTTCCAGATACCTGCCCTGGCCACTAACGTAATTTCAGGCAGCGTCCTCTCCTCACCGGGTGTCGCTGTCGAAAATGGTGTGTAGTTTTGGCAGGTAACACATATTTCATTGTGGATAATTACGTTCTTAACCGTTGTTGTTTCTCATGTACTGATTGGCGAGAAGCAAGTCGCTGTGTCGGTCGGTCCGTGGCTGTCCCCTGGTTGGGTTCTGAAAGATCAAGTGCAGCTGGGCTCAACACATGTCTCACCTAAGTGAACGAGAGCAGACCGATCTCCCTGGATGCTTGTGAGTGCCATTTTCTTTATTGTCCTTCTCACCGTTGTTTAAGTATCTGTTTATAATCTATCATAGCGAATGATTGAAAAAATTGTTGTTTTTCTGGACTTCATGTATTTTGAATCTTAGAAAATCAATTATGGGCCTTAATCCGCTTAAAACCTTATCCTTGAAATTATCATTTAAGCAAAAACATTGAGGGCTTCTGCCTTAAAACATTATGGTAACATATTTTAAAATTTTAAAATTTAACTGTGGCTCTCAGCCGCTTGTATTGCATCAATATATGTTCTATCTACATTTTCCTTGAGGATTTCCAGCCTAGCTGTGATACAATGTGTATTTTAATTACTTTATTTGCTATTTTAACAGCTTTTTTTATTTTGTTGACTTTTCAGATTTCTGGTTTGGAGGCTTTCTGCCGTGAAATAATTACCTTTTCTGAATCTCGTGGTTCTAAAGGTTCGGCAATGTGCCGTTTTCGTTTGAAGGTGTTATTAAATTACAATCAATTACAACTTCGAGTGAACCTGACCGACACCTTGTTTGGCCCTTTCCACAAACCAAATCACCTGTTCTGCCCTACAGGTTTAGCGGGCGTCTCAACGCCGTCGAAACATTGTACGGGAACGACGCCAGCTTCCGGCGGAAGTCACGTTTTTTTTCAAAATTTCACATTTCATATTGATTTGCAGCAAAAGGGAGAGCTTGCCAAAGACCCATCAGTGGAGGAAAGGATGGCTGCAAGTCCAAAGACGCGTCTGACTCAACAAGTTAGTTGCGAAACGAGGGTGTAGACAAGTTCCTCCTACAATCACCTCTTTTGGTGTGGTATGCATCTGCCCCAACTGTGGGCACAAAGTGCACTCTCACACTGGACTCCTGAGTCGCTAGAGAATGTGCCTATGTGAAGGTACCTGAATCTTACACTAGAAATATTAGGCCAGTGATGATAATTGGAGGAACCAATGTTATTTTCTTGGAAATAAGTTCTTTTCTCGGTAGTAACTGGACGGAGAAATGGGGAGAGGAGTTTCGAAGCATTGGTGCGCGCTGGGTGGAAAGCTAGGAGTCGGTGAGAGACGTCCGTGATGGTCGGTATCGCTTTAGCGGAAGTTCATGTTCGGACATGCTTGCTGCGGATCAAATTCGGATTACAAACAGAAGTAAGAGGGTAGATGAGGAGAAGATTTTAACAAACAAGAAGAACGAATAAGATCTCCGAAGACCCTCATTAGAATAATGAAGAATTTTCCAGAGACTCATCTTGGCATTTTTGTTCCGATGAGTTATCAAATTTTAAGAAGCCTCCAGGTTTAAAGTTTTTAATTAAGACGAGAGGTTGACGAGAGATGAGACAGAGAGGACATGAGGGAAAATCCTAGATTTATCAAGATGATCTACTTATGAGACGACACGACAAATAAGATTTCAAGAGTTAGAAAAAATGGGAATTGCGAGCGGTTTTCACCGGATAGGCGCCAATATACGGTACATTCAAAGTGTTATGTATGAAGTGGATAACGTATTTTATTTCACTAAGAGACTTGCAGAGACAGTTACCTACAGTGGAGGTGCTGGCGGTACAATAGAATGTGCCATTTCAGTGAATTTTGTGATCCTAATAACTGCCTTCGAACAGTGCAGCGACCGAGCGAGGTGGCGCAGTGGTTAGCACACTGGACTCGCATTCGGGAGGACGACGGTACAATCCCGTCTCCGGCCATCCTGATTTAGGTTTTCCGTGATTTCCCTAAATCGTTTCAGGCAAATGCCGGGATGGTTCCTATGAAAGGGCACGGCCATTTCCTTCCCAGTCCTTCCCTAACCCGAGCTTGCGCTCCGTCTGTAATGACCTCGTTGTCGACGGGACGTTAAACGCTAACCACCACCACCACAGTGCAACGATTGTTAAAATCATTTACTTTGAGGGATTCAGCACACAGTAATGTGAAAATGGAAGTTGTAAATAAACTGATGTCATGCTTTTCCAATAGATTATTACTTGGCTTTCCGTTGTTGTGCTTAAAACCGTGTGCATTTATGAAAGAGGCCAGAGCATTTCATCTTTATATACCATCTCACACTATTTCAGACACTGGACTGAGTGATGAAACCGCAGTTTGAATAATTAAAATTTTGAACAATTTCCAAAGTCACAAAATCGATTGTCACCATTTTATGAACTTTCTTCTACAGCGAAACATCTGCCGAACAAGTGTCAGAAATCTTATTCGTAAGCAATTATTGTAACTACAGTCACATTTGAGAGAGAGAAAAACGGGGTAAATCTTCGAAGTAGCCACTTTCACAACAAGCCTATTAACGTTTCTAAGTTAATTTAAGAATTCACCACTGACTAGTTCACTACATCATTAGCAAACCAAGCTATTACGTAAATTAATAATAAAACTGAATAAGTTCTGTTTAGCGTATCAAAGAGAAAGTGCAGGTATTACTCGCAGTTGTAACTTTTGCACTATTGTTTAAATCAGGTCAGTTTCATGTCTAGATGGATATGTTTGTAACAATTGGCTGTTGTATAGTTCTTCTGCTTAATGCAAATTGTAGTGACAAATTCAGAACTTGCGTCTCATTGGTATAGGTACTTGTCCAGTTCCGATTACTTTGGCTGAGACCCTTTGTAGACCATCGCTGTTTCATACAATGTGAGAAATCCTCCCGCGTTTGCAGTCACATGTTTAAAATTAACGACTGTTTCAATATGAGTTTAGAGTAATAATGTTAGGATTAGGTGGTATTCCACAGCCCGCAGTACAGTATAGTTTGTTGTCATTATTTCTATCACACGCAGCGCAAATAGTTTAAAAAAATAAATTATTCACTTCTATTAAGCAAGGAGATCCTGGTTCTGCCTGCCTTCGCTGTTCACGCATTTCTGACATCTGCTTAGGAAATTGCTTATTACACACTGCAATTTACTCTTAGGATTGGCAGTAATTTTCTTGAAGAATTTTAGTTTTAAGTTCATATAAAGTGAGTGGACTTTATTTTTAGTTTCTTTTTTAATTCAATAAAAATCGCTGAGGTTAAATCGGGGGAAAGAGAAGGCCATATGTTGTCAGCGATAAATCGGTCTCGAAACACATCATTGTCCTGTGATTAGAAGTTGGCTGCTGTTGCAGAGTCCTGATGAATTCTCACGAAAGCATATCCTCTCTCAGTTAACTAGCCAAGAGAGGACAAGAAAATGTTTTCAACGTATCTCTCACTGTTAACAGTTTCATGGAAGAAATAGGGCCTGTTATTCTTTCACCATTAATAGCTCAACACACCCCTATTTTTTGACCACGCAGGGGTGCCTCGTGTATTACATTAGACTCGTCAGAACTCCAATACCTGTTAATTTTAGAAATAGCGTGATTCATCAGAAAAGAAAGTTAGGTGAGGGTCAACGTCTCCGTGAAGCACCCTATTCTAAATCCATTCACAAAACCGCAACCTTTTCGCAGATTGACGTGGCTCAGGCTCTTAGGGAAGTAACTTCAGTAATTTTGTAGCCATCTGAACGGAGCCATAGGAATCTCTCAATATCTGAGAAGGACATCGATTTGCTTTTCTAGGAGACCCTCCGATAATAAGTTTATTGGTTCAAGTGGCTCTGAGCACTATTGGACTCTACATCTGAGGACCTCAGCCCCTAGAACTTGTTGTTATTGTCTTCAGTCCTGACACTGGTTTCATGCAGCTCTCCATGCTACTCTATCCTGTGCAAGCTTCTTCAGCTCACAGTACCTCCTGCAACCTACATCCTTCTGAATCTGCTTAGTGTATTCATCTCTTGGTCTCCCTCTACGATTTTTACCCTCCACGCTACCCTCCAATGCTAAATTTGTGGTCCGTTGATGCCTCAAAAAATGTCCTACCAACCGATCCCTTCTTCTAGTCAAGTTGTGCCACAAACTTCTCTTCTCTCCAATCCTATTCAATACCTCCTTATTGGTTACGTGATCTACCCACCTTATCTTCAGCATTCTTCTGTAGCACCACATTTCGAAAGCTTCTATTACCTTCTTGTCCAAACAAGTTATCGTCCATGTTTCACTTCCATACATGGCTACACTCCAAACAAATACTTTCAGAAACGACTTCCTGATACATAAATCTATATTCGATGTTAACAAATTTCTCTTCTTCAGAAACGCTTTCCTTGCCATTGCTAGTCTACATTTTATATCCTCTCTACTTCGACCATCATCAGTTATTTTACTTCCTAAATAGCTAAACTCTTTTACTACTTTAAGTGTCTAATTTCCTAATCTAATTGCCTCAGCATCACACGATTTAATTTGACTACATTCCGTTATCCTCATTTTGCTTTTGTTGATGTTCATCTTATATCCTCCTTCAAGACACTGTCCATTCCGTTCAACTGCTCTTCCAAGTCCTTTTCCATCTCTGACAGAATTACAATGTTAATCGCGAACCTCAAAGTTTTTACTTCTTCTCCATGAATTTTAATACCTACTCCAAATTTTTCTTTTGTTTCCCTTACTGCTTCCTCAACAGATTGAATAGCATCGGGGAGAGGCTACAACCCTGTCTCACTCCTTTCTCAACCACTGCTTCCCTTTCATGCCCCTCGACTCTTATGACTGCCATCTGGTTTATGTACAAATTGTAAATAGCTTTTCGCTCTCTGTATTTTACCCCTGCCACCTTTAGAATTTGAAAGAGAGTCTTCCAGTTAACGTTGTCAAAAGCTTTCTCTAAGTCTACAAATGCTAGAAACGTAGGTTTGCCTTTTCTTATTAAGATAAGTCGTAAGGTCAGTATTGCCTCACGTGTTCCAACATTTCTACGGAATCCAAACTGATCCTCCCTGAGATCGGCATCTACCAGTTTTTCCATTCGTCTGTAAAGAATTCGCGTTAGTATTTTGCAGCTGTGACTTATTAAACTGACAGTTCGGTAATTTTCACATCAGTCAGCACCTGCTTTCTTTGGGATTGGAATTATTATATTCTTCTTGAAGTGTGAGGGTATTTCGCCTGTCTGATACATTTTCCTCACCAGCTGGTAGAGTTTTGTCATGACTGGCTCTCTCTAACTAACCTAAGGAGATCTCACACATCCGTGCCTTGAATTATTCTCCCATTAGGAACCTGAATATCAGTAAATTTCCCTTGAAATTATCTCCTTCTAGATGTAGATGTAGATGTGCTGATTATGTATCCATGTACGAATCATACATGAATAAAAATGGCTCTGAGGACTATGGGATCTAACTTCTGTGGTCATAAGTCCCCTAGAACTTAGAACTACTTAAACCTAACTAATCTAAGGACATCACACACATCCATTCCCGAGGCAGGATTCTAAACTGCAACAGTGGCGGTCGCGCAATTCCAGACTGTATCGCCTAGAACCGCTCGGCCACCCCGGCCGGCCATAGATGAATATTCTTTGTCGAATAGAATACTTGTGATTCACTTCAAACACTTTTTAGATATATTGTACTGTGTCGCCTAATAAACAAGTGCTGCTTGAGCAAGATTTCTAGACAAACAGAGGTTTTGCAGTGGAGAGGAAACACACTCCTGGAAATTGAAATAAGAACACCGTGAATTCATTGTCCCAGGAAGGGGAAACTTTATTGACACATTCCTGGGGTCAGATACATCACATGATCACACTGACACAACCACAGGCACATAGACACAGGCAACAGAGCATGCACAATGTCGGCACTAGTACAGTGTATATCCACCTATCGCAGCAATGCAGTCTGCTATTCTCCCATGGAGACGATCGTAGAGATGCTGGATGTAGTCCTGTGGAACGGCTTGCCATGCCATTTCCACCTGGCGCCTCAGTTGGACCAGCCTTCGTGCTGGACGTGCAGACCGCGTGAGACGACGCTTCATCCAGTCCCAAACATGCTCAATGGGGGACAGATCCGGAGATCTTGCTGGCCAGGGTAGTTGACTTACACCTTCTAGAGCACCTTGGGTGGCACGGTATACATGCGGACGTGCATTGTCCTGTTGGAACAGCAAGTTCCCTTGCCGGTCTAGGAATGGTAGAACGATGGGTTCGATAACGGTTTGGATGTCCCGTGCACTATTCAGTGTCAACTCGACGATCACCAGAGGTGTACAGCCAGTGTAGGAGATCGCTCCCCACACTATGATGCCGGGTGTTGGCCCTGTGTGCCTCGGTCGTATGCAGTCCTGATTGCGGCGCTCACCTGCACGGCGCCAAACACGCATATGACCATCATTGGCACCAAGGCAGAAGTGACTCTCATCGCTGAAGATGACACGTCTCCATTCGTCCCTCCATTCACGCCTGTCGCGACACCACTGGAGGCGGGCTGCACGATGTTGGGGCGTGAGCGGAAGACGGCCTAACGGTGTGCAGGACCGTAGCCCAGCTTCATGGAGACGGCTGCGAATGGTCCTCGCCGATACCCCAGGAGCAACAGTGTCCCTAATTTGCTGGGAAGTGGCGGTGCGGTCCCCTACGGCACTGCGTAGGATCCTACGGTCTTGGCGTGCATCTGTGCGTCGTTGCGGTCCGGTCCCAGGTCGACGTGCTCGTGCACCTTCCGCCGACCACTGGCGACAACGTCGATGTACTGTGGAGACCTTACGCTCCACTTGTTGAGCAATTCGGCGGTACGTCCACCCGGCCTCCCGCATGCCCACTATACGCCCTCGCTCAAAGTCCGTCAACTGCACATACGGTTCACGTCCACGCTGTCGCGGCATGCTACCAGTGTTAAAGACTGCGATGGAGCTCCGTATGGCACGGCAAACTGGCTGACACTGACGGCGGCGGTGCACAAATGCTGCGCAGCTAGCGCCATTCGACGGCCAACACCGCGGTTCCTGGTGTGTCCGCTGCGCCGTGCGTGTGATCATTGCTTGTACAGCCCTCTCGCAGTGTCCGGAGCAAGTATGGTGGGTCTGACACACCGGTGTCAATGTGTTCTTTTTTCCATTTCCAGGAGTGTATACCGCTCGGCAGCGCCTTTACGGGGAGCTGCCTGTAGTGGACTGATCACCCATTAGAATAATACTCAAGTGTTTGACGTCCATACCGAATACAATTAAGGGGATAGTGAATGTATACGAAGAAGATCACGTCTCTGGGACATCTCCAGGGTAGATCACTCCCTTTGGTTTTGACGTAGTACAAAGACAGTGTTTTGCCTTCAAACGCAGCAATAAAGAAAAATAAGTATACCTTTCTGTTTTAATGGCTTTGTTTTACTGTTTTCAGTTTTGGGGTATTTTTCGTTACTGGTGGCAGTACTGTGAACATTGGTAGGCCTGTGGGCTTTCCTATTCTTTCTGCTCCAAGCGAGGTCTTGAGCAATGTTTAATATAGTGCTAACTATGTCAAAGCTGGCACGGCATCTGGAGAAGCCATCATCATGGCCTCGAGATCGGCCGCAGCTCCTTGTCAAGAAGCGAGATCTTGGCGAGTACTGCAGACAGTGAGGCGAAGAGTGACGTCACGTCGTCGTTGGTTGCGGGTGTAGCTGCGTTGCTATGCAGCGCTGCGTCGGTGACGACGGCAGTCGCAGCAGTTTCACTATGGGCTCTCCAGCTGGACAGCTAATGTTTTCTCCTGGTTGGTCTATTCACTGCTCCTCCGGTGTGGTCGTCATGGTGCGCTATCGTACGTGCGCACGCCGACTCCCACTGCTTCCTCAGGTGAGGCGATCGTGGCCATCGCAGACTGGGATCGGTGCAGTGGATTCGACCGGTAGCTCCACGATGTAAGAGAGTTTCCGCAGCTTGGAACAATTCGAAGTCACGGCAGTTCGCGAAGTTTTGGTGCTCCAGTTCTTGTTTCTTGGTGATTGCATCGTTAGATGGGACCATCTCGACGTCGCATGTTCGACAGTCCATTTCACTAACGCCTTGGGGAGGAAGCAGTGATCGCGTCTTTGGCAACCGAAGCTCTGTGGTGAGACCCTCTTGTGCTTCAATGGTTCGACGGTGATGGCTGTATTTTTCACCCCCCCCCCCCCCCCCATCACCTGGAAGAATTTTCGGTTACGATATCAGGAGCATCAACGCGCAGAGACGGCGCCCCCTCTTGTGGCTTGGGAGACTTGTACGACGCTGTGTGCGCTCTGAACCCAAGCTAAGGGGCCGGCCATCTTGGGTAGCCCATACACACGATCTTCAATAGCTTTCCGGGGGCTGGGACGTGGTTGTTGAACGGAAGTGAACGACAGCAGGAGTGCTGCCACCTACAGTCTGATTTAAGGTAGTTGTCACTTGACGTTTGCACTGCGAAGTTGCGACGTTGTCACCTCAAGCACTGGCTGGAGGCAGCGCATCGCTACCCCCGGTGATATAAAATCGTTTGAAAGCCTGTATCTTCTACCAAAAGTAAGTAAAAAACTTCAAACCCACATATGATATATATCTCTACAATGTCTCTCAAACTGTCAAATATCTATATCTTTGAAACTTCCTGGCAGATGAAAACTGTGTGCCCGACCGAGACTCGAACTCGGGACCTTTGCCTTTCGCGGGCAAGTGCTCTACCAACTGAGCTACCGAAGCACGACTCACGCTCGGTACTCACGGCTTTACTTCTGCCAGTACCTCGTCTCCTACCTTCCAAACTTTACAGAAGCTCTCCTGCGAAACTCGCAGAACTAGCACTCCTGAAAGAAAGGATATTGCGAAGACATGGCTTAGCCACAGCCTTGGGGATGTTACCAGAATGAGATTTTCACTCTGCAGCGGAGTGTGCGCTGATATGAAACTTCCTGGCAGATTAAAACTGTGTGCCGGTCTAGGAATGGTAGAACGATGGGTTCGATGACGGTTTGGATGTACCGTCCACTATTCGGTGTTCCCTCGACGATCACCAGAGGTGTACGGCCAATGTAGGAGATCGCTCCCCACACCATGATGCCGGGTGTTGGCCCTGTGTGCCTCGGTCGTATGCAGTCCTGATTGTGGCGCTCACCTGCACGGCGCCAAACACGCATACGACCATCATTGGCACCAAGGCAGAAGCGACTCTCATCGCTGAAGACGACACGTCTCCATTCGTCCCTCCATTCACGCCTGTCGCAACACCACTGGAGGCGGGCTGCACGATGTTGGGGCGTGAGCGGAAGACGGCCTAACGTTGTGCGGGGCCGTAGCCCAGCTTCATGGAGACGGTTCCAAATGGTCCTCGCCGACACTCCAGGTGCAACAGTGTCCCTAATTTGCTGGGAAGTGGCGGTGCGGTCCCCTACAGCACTGCGTAGGATCCTACGGTCTTGGCGTGCATCTGTGCGTCGTTGCGGTCCGGTCCCAGGTCGACGTGCTCGTGCACCTTCCGCCGACCACTGGCGACAACGTCGATGTACTGTGGAGACCTTACGCTCCACTTGTTGAGCAATTCGGCGGTACGTCCACCCGGCCTCCCGCATGCCCACTATACGCCCTCGCTCAAAGTCCGTCAACTGCACATACGGTTCACGTCCACGCTGTCGCGGCATGCTACCAGTGTTAAAGACTGCGATGGAGCTCCGTATGGCACGGCAAACTGGCTGACACTGACGGCGGCGGTGCACAAATGCTGCGCAGCTAGCGCCATTCGACGGCCAACACTGCGGTTCCTGGTGTGTCCGCTGTGCCGTGCGTGTGATCATTGCTTGTACAGCCCTCTCGCAGTGTCCGGAGCAAGTATGGTGGGTCTGACACACCGGTGTCAATGTGTTCTTTTTTCCATTTCCAGGAGTGTATACCGCTCGGCAGCGCCTTTACGGGGAGCTGCCTGTAGTGGACTGATCACCCATTAGAATAATACTCAAGTGTTTGACGTCCATACCGAATACAATTAACAGGGGATAGTGAATGTATACGAAGAAGATCACGTCTCTGGGACATCTCCAGGGTAGATCACTCCCTTTGGTTTTGACGTAGTACAAAGACAGTGTTTTGCCTTCAAACGCAGCAATAAAGAAAAATAAGTATACCTTTCTGTTTTAATGGCTTTGTTTTACTGTTTTCAGTTTTGGGGTATTTTTCGTTACTGGTGGCAGTACTGTGAACATTGGTAGGCCTGTGGGCTTTCCTATTCTTTCTGCTCCAAGCGAGGTCTTGAGCAATGTTTAATATAGTGCTAACTATGTCAAAGCTGGCACGGCATCTGGAGAAGCCATCATCATGGCCTCGAGATCGGCCGCAGCTCCTTGTCAAGAAGCGAGATCTTGGCGAGTACTGCAGACAGTGAGGCGAAGAGTGACGTCACGTCGTCGTTGGTTGCGGGTGTAGCTGCGTTGCTATGCAGCGCTGCGTCGGTGACGACGGCAGTCGCAGCAGTTTCACTATGGGCTCTCCAGCTGGACAGCTAATGTTTTCTCCTGGTTGGTCTATTCACTGCTCCTCCGGTGTGGTCGTCATGGTGCGCTATCGTACGTGCGCACGCCGACTCCCACTGCTTCCTCAGGTGAGGCGATCGTGGCCATCGCAGACTGGGATCGGTGCAGTGGATTCGACCGGTAGCTCCACGATGTAAGAGAGTTTCCGCAGCTTGGAACAATTCGAAGTCACGGCAGTTCGCGAAGTTTTGGTGCTCCAGTTCTTGTTTCTTGGTGATTGCATCGTTAGATGGGACCATCTCGACGTCGCATATTCGACAGTCCATTTCACTAACGCCTTGGGGAGGAAGCAGTGATCGCGTCTTTGGCAACCGAAGCTCTGTGGTGAGACCCTCTTGTGCTTCAATGGTTCGACGGTGATGGCTGTATTTTTCACCCCCCCCCCCCCCCCCCCATCACCTGGAAGAATTTTCGGTTACGATATCAGGAGCAACAACGCGCAGAGACGGCGCCCCCTCTTGTGGCTTGGGAGACTTGTACGACGCTGTGTGCGCTCTGAACCCAAGCTAAGGGGCCGGCCATCTTGGGTAGCCCATACACACGATCTTCAATAGCTTTCCGGGGGCTGGGACGTGGTTGTTGAACGGAAGTGAACGACAGCAGGAGTGCTGCCACCTACAGTCTGATTTAAGGTAGTTGTCACTTGACGTTTGCACTGCGAAGTTGCGACGTTGTCACCTCAAGCACTGGCTGGAGGCAGCGCATCGCTACCCCCGGTGATATAAAATCGTTTGAAAGCCTGTACCTTCTACCAAAAGTAAGTAAAAAACTTCAAACCCACATATGATATATATCTCTACAATGTCTCTCAAACTGTCAAATATCTATATCTTTGAAACTTCCTGGCAGATGAAAACTGTGTGCCCGACCGAGACTCGAACTCGGGACCTTTGCCTTTCGCGGGCAAGTGCTCTACCAACTGAGCTACCAAAGCACGACTCACGCTCGGTACTCACGGCTTTACTTCTGCCAGTACCTCGTCTCCTACCTTCCAAACTTTACAGAAGCTCTCCTGCGAAACTCGCAGAACTAGCACTCCTGAAAGAAAGGATATTGCGAAGACATGGCTTAGCCACAGCCTTGGGGATGTTACCAGAATGAGATTTTCACTCTGCAGCGGAGTGTGCGCTGATATGAAACTTCCTGGCAGATTAAAACTGTGTGCCGGTCTAGGAATGGTAGAACGATGGGTTCGATGACGGTTTGGATGTACCGTCCACTATTCGGTGTCCCCTCGACGATCACCAGAGGTGTACGGCCAATGTAGGAGATCGCTCCCCACACCATGATGCCGGGTGTTGGCCCTGTGTGCCTCGGTCGTATGCAGTCCTGATTGTGGCGCTCACCTGCACGGCGCCAAACACGCATACGACCATCATTGGCACCAAGGCAGAAGCGACTCTCATCGCTGAAGACGACACGTCTCCATTCGTCCCTCCATTCACGCCTGTCGCAACACCACTGGAGGCGGGCTGCACGATGTTGGGGCGTGAGCGGAAGACGGCCTAACGTTGTGCGGGGCCGTAGCCCAGCTTCATGGAGACGGTTCCAAATGGTCCTCGCCGACACTCCAGGTGCAACAGTGTCCCTAATTTGCTGGGAAGTGGCGGTGCGGTCCCCTACGGCACTGCGTAGGATCCTACGGTCTTGGCGTGCATCTGTGCGTCGCTGCGGTCCGCTCCCATGTCGACGGGCACGTGCACCTTCCGCCGACCACTGGCGACAACATCGATGTACTGTGGAGACCTCACGCCCCACGTGTGGAGCAATTCGGCGGTACGTCCACCCGGCCTCCCGCATGCCCACTATAAGCCCTCGCTCAAAGTCCGTCAACTGCACATACGGTTCACGTCCACGCTGTCGCGGCATGCTACCAGTGTTAAAGACTGCGATGGAGCTCCGTATGCCACGGCAAACTGGCTGACACAGACGGCGGCTGTGCACAAATGCTGCGCAGCTAGCGCCATTCGACGGCCAACACCGAGGTTCCTGGTGTGTCAGCTGTGCCGTGCGTGTGATCATTGCTTGTACAGCCCTCTCGCAGTGTCCGGAGCAAGTATGGTGGGTCTGACACACCGGTGTCAATGTGTTCTTTTTTCCATTTCCAGGAGTGTAATTAAGTCTTCGACACATTGTTGTAAGATAGCTTCATTGTTCCATCCGTCCTGTGTCACTCCTTTCACTTGATGCACTACCTTCTGCCAGTCTTCCAATGTCACAATTTCAACTGCCTCTTTCAAAAGGCGGTCCACATCGGCTGATGTGAATTTCTTATTTTCTGCAGCAATATGCCGTTTAACCTGAGCCCAAATCTGTTCTGTTCATTGAAATGGCAATGGTAAGGAGGCATATGAGCACTTCATGCCCCTATTTTTTTGCTGCTTCATCCACAATCTGAATCGGGTTCTTTGGCTTGTGTTGCCATATAAATTCTAATAATTCTGTCCTTGTCAAATTACTGTACCTTATGTTTCTGTAACCAGCTAACAACGTCGTTTTTCCTCGTTGCCTGTGTGGGTGCTTTATCTTGTATTACTGAGTGACAAGGACCGTTATCTATAACAATAATTGAGTGTTTTGTTAAGTTCTGGAACACATAGGCTTCAAACCATTTTACAAAAGTATTGTGGTTCATCTCTTTGTGGTAGTCGGAGGTGTTGTTTGAACTCAATAGCAGCAGACACTTTGGAATGAGATCTTTTGAATTTCCGGCATGTGCTACAATTCTCCTTTTTCCTCTGCCGATCGCAGCTGCCATACTACCACTGATGGTACCGTCTGTCCAGCCTTTTTTTAAACTGTGTCTTGCATTCACCCACGTTTCATGAACCAAACGATACCGTCAAAATTTGTCCCCATTAATTCTCTAAGAAAGCGGCATCGCCAGGCTGCAAAATCTTGGCGTTCCATTAGTAACTTTCTGCCAGAGATGGATTTATAGCGGAATCTTGAATTTTTTACGACTGGTAACAAGGACGATTTACTACCCTGAAACAGGTCAGCCGCTGTGAGGGTAGCTTGTAGTTGTTTGAGTGTTGGATACTCCTTCCTCGAATAAAATGCGTATATTTGACGACCAATGGCATCTTCCGGAAAAGAGTCAAGTTCTGTGACCCTCTTCTCTAGTCCCCTCTTTTTCCCAGGTGTCTCCAGTTTAGATGATTCACTTGAGACTTCTTTCGGGAATTTCTACTTGCAGATTCTTATTACTGATCGTTCGCTAACTTGCAGAGAAGCTGCAGTTCGCTCCACCACCTTATCCAAAGGAATGAGAGGCCCTCCTGCATCCCTCTCTCTCTCAAAATACTCCCTTAAGGAACACACGTATTCACGAGCCTGACTGTATAACGACGCCATGCCCGCCACTTTTTGGAGGTTTCCGAGGAGTGTGCAGCCTCGGCCTCCCTCTCTTGCGACTGCTTTCATCAGAAATCGTAAACACGCGAAACTACAAGTCACTCAAATCTCTCACTCGCATGTCTACAACGCCTCGCTGAAAATTGGCTGGCACAGTGCCTTAGTCAGCTCAGCAGGGCGAAGTGGCAACGCAGTGGCATTTCACAGCGCCGGCTGCCATTGGTTTACTGGTGGCGGGAGCCCTGCAGCCTGTTGCCTGTCAAGTGCCATCTAGTTTAAATAATAGTGTAGTTCGCCACAGATTGTGAGCTGTACCGACACGAGGTCATTCCCAGCAGACCTCGCCATGTAGACTGGAAACGTCCACCGGTCGAAGTGCTGTAGGAGTCCTTTGAATTCATCTCTGATTCTTCGTGACCACTGCAGGTTTCCTTTGGTCCACTGGATGGTGTGGGCTTGCCTCTTTTGTGGTGGGTTGTGTTGCCTCCGATGGTGCCACCGATCTCTGTTCCTGCTGTGTTTGCAGGGCGAGCCGCTTGTTTTGACACCACAGCTCTGGTGCCTAGAGTGGTTTGCATAGTCTTTCCTTCGCATTTTGAAACCACTGGCACCGAGGCTGGGCTCGCAAGTGTTGGTGTCATCTATGGTCCTCTTCTTCCCTGCTGCAGCAGAGACTGCTGCGTGCCTCTCCCTGTACAGCTAGCGTTTACAGCGAATATAGGGAATAGTTCGCGCAGTATAATTTTTTGTTCTGTGGTAGGAGGGAGTGCCACGAAAAACATACCAGAAATCCTGAGTGGTTAGAGATGAGTGTGAGGGTGGAGGTTCATTTGAAGTCGCTTTTGTACGTTTTTCTGGAACAACTTGGAAACCCTGATCTCCAGCGCAAACGCATCCCTGCACAAGATATAACTACATTAAATTTCCTACAAAAGCTCATGTTCATTGTTTCTGTAGGACTAATAGTTTGATCATAAGGAACAGGTGAATATCAAAATCTCGCTGTGATTTCTAAAGGCCAGGTATAACTCTGCGGCTTACATGAAACGGTGTCGGTAGGGATAATTGAATCACCATATGTATACGTTTTTCCAGTTACTGGCATTCTGAACATATCTGAAAATGATAATAATTACTAAGGCCGATCATTCACTGTAATATTGAAGTCATAGTAGCAACTACTTCTTTTACTTGAAATAAGGAAATAACTAAGTACTGCTAGTCACAAAAGAGCTGAAACTAGAATTTATATGATTCTTATTAACGTGATTATCGAATTAAAGACAGAGAGTAGATAGCGAAGTACAAAAATTCGCAAATATTCTTAATGGAGCGGATACGAAAAATTGACATAGGACTGGAGACCATGAAGATGATGGTGACGACTGTATCAAATTCGGAACGGCAACTGTTACAAGGGTTCTTACTACCTAGGAAATTAATGAAGTTCACTTGAATTACGCCAAAGACTATATTGTGGCTTATCTATGGAACTAAATTAGTTACAGTACATGCATGATACGCAAAAATATCTACAGTATTATAAGAATAAGTTGGTGTGTTTCTGGTTTGTCAACCGGAAAGTTGGTTTTCTCTACGCAGCACTTTACTAGGAATGGTTGTCTTGAATGTGACATAGCTTTTTCTTCCTACAAACCTTTAATTTACTTGGAAAGTAGTTTGTATAGAGTCCTGTAGTTTCATGTGGGCCATTAACCGCGGCGCCGCTTAGTATTTTACATGTTAACGTACCATACATAACGTAATTTCTAGCGCAACACTTTTTAATTGTACTTCCTTAATAACGGGGCTCCATCCTCCCGTTTTAGCCCATCTTACCTTCACCAATGTTGCCTTCGTCGGCATTTTCATTTCACTACAGAAACTCTCTTCATAAAACGACGCGTCCTTCATGAGATAAAGAACATGTTCCTGCCAACTAGCTGGTTGTAAGAAACACAAGAAAATCTAGTTTTTTCTTTTTCATATCACCTTCTCAGGGTATGTTGAAATTGGCAACATACAGTATTTTAAATTTGCCTCTCGTGTATTACATTTCTAAATGCACGTAATAAGAAGACTTCTTTTTTAACAAGTTTTTGTTAAGTCTCTTTGTCGTCTGTCTGTTTGGAACACATTTTTATCTGATTTTAAACTAACTTTCGGATGAGCCAGAGACTTGAAACTGCCATCATAGATCAGAACTGGATTACAATGCAATATTAACTCGCTTACTTTCTGGCTTGTGGTGACAGATTTTGTGTGACTGAAATTTCCTCTTTTTCTTATTCCAGTCGACAACGATTCGTGGAAAGGATGACTGCTGATTAGTCCCCGTATGAGCTCGATTTTCTCTAATTTGTACCTTCACATTTCTTTGGTAAGATATGCATGGATTGAAGCACTAACTGATTGACTCATGTGAAGTGAAGTTCAAATAAAACTGAAATTTACGACATGTTTCTGTTGTAATCTCATCAAAATGTTTGAATTCGCCTGAAAAATTTCACACACACAGGAATAGAAAGCAGAAAGAAAACGTTGAAATAAAAATAACTTCCAATATACCACGCTTTAAAACAGGACTGAGAACCATACAACAATTTTGTGTAGTCCCATACACCATAGAGGTAAACCTAAAATTTGTAATCGTGAACTTTCAATATCTTTGGATATATATGAGACATTTAAAATGTAAAACGTCTGGCAGATGCAATACAGAGCTGACCCATGAATAGTTCACTTCACCGCACTACTCATTGTAAATATTACAAATATTACAAATATTTTATCAGAAGCTCACAGTCAAAAAATTTTCCGTGAGTTTAAGAAAATATTTTATACCTTTATAGTGCGATTTAAAAACTTAGTATACCAAAAGTTGATTTTTATCTAAATAATTATTGAAAAATAAATAAATAGATTCAAGTTGTCGATTTTTTTCTTTGGAATCTCATCAGTTTCACGTTAGGAATAGATATCCCCAGTTTCAAAATACTATATTGATTCCAGTTTGTGCTGAATACATGATTTGGTCACACACACTCTCGGAAGTTGGCCGTGAAGAGCCATTCACTATCATACGAGTCGACAGCTGTTATCTACTTTACTGTCACAAAAAAAACCGAAATATCATCCCCTTACGATGAATGGGATAATAACCACAGAAAATGCGAGAACACTTGAGAACTATTCGACAGAAGGTTTTTCCAGGCAGGTTAGTTATAGTCATTTAATGAAGGAAGAGAAAATAGTTTTACTGTTTATTCACATCACGTATTTTACAAGTGTAACACTCATCAAACTATTATCCATGTGAGGCTGTGTGGCTGTGAACACCGTCACAGTAACCATGATAACGGAAAAACTGGCGTCATACATTTTAACGAAGAGTGGGACAAGCATTGTGGTATTGTGAAGAATGTAGTGTAATCCCTACAACAGACTCGCAGAATGTGTCAGTGTATGGCAAACGTGAATGCATACAAATTTGGCGTAAGCAATTATCCGCAATGTCGTCTGAACTGCTATATAAACAAAGACTCGTTTGAGAGCCAGACAAGTAATATCTATTTAACTGTAAACTCCCAGATAAGGTGGTGACCTGTTGCGTCTCACTGAGGGCAATTGTCCACAGATAACCAAACAATAGCGTCGCACATGAGCGATTTCGTATTGCGGTACTCTGTCCGATTTCGATATGAGGCACCAATTGACCTGACCATTTTAACATTATACGTCAAATCAGAAGGGATAAGACTAAAATAAGTGATGGATAACATCCCATCTATGACGATGCAGCGAAATGAGAAACAGTGTCAGTGTTGGCTAATCACTGAAGACTTATATTCCTAGAGAAACACTACGAGTTTAAGCTACACCAAAAAAGAAGTGGCATAAAGATTCCTTTGGTGAAAGACTTTATTCACGCTCTGCCATTTATTTTAATTGATTTAAGAATTATTGTACATGTTATGAATGTTACTTACATGCTCTTCCTGTGAGAAGTGATACTAGATATCTACTGACATGAATCATGAAACCTGCAGCGAAAACAGATCAGATATAAGACTACGAATATTATTCTAATGTTATTGAAAGAAGTGGTATTAATATGTATTACTCATTGTTGCACCCTGGCAATGGTCTGCACTTCTTTGAATTCAATCGACTTGTAGCTAAATGAAGGAGATCTCTTTTAACTGGAAGCTTTGTGGACCGCGGGAACTCGCTTGCTGAAACTTAATACAATAAAGCCAACACTATTTTTACCATCATTGCTGCGAACACTACACTAAATGTATAATTACTGGAATGTACTGTAAGTTCAAAGTTGAGAAGATTCTCTTTGATAAGATTCACTACACGTAACAGAAGCTCTATAGGATACTCCAATAAAGAATATCCATAAATATGAAACCATCCGTAAATAGCAATATGATTCCTGTTACATGAGTTGAACTGACAGGTGTTTACTACATTTTTATTTAAGCGTCTAGACCACTAGCTATTTATCATGTGAGTGTTAGGAGGGATATATAAAGAGAAAGCGAGAAAAACTTGAGTAATTTGCTTACGTGTATTAAAGAGTCACATACCATGTCATTTGTACCGGTAATTCAAGAGTAGGGGTTAGAAAGGCTTCTCCTGTAACGATTTCTAATCCTTAATTAAAATTCTTAATGCAAACGAACATCACCTCTCACTTCCAAGGTTATCTGTCCACCCTCCTCCTCCCCCAACCCACCCTCCACTCCTAGTAGTCCACTTTTGCTCTTATCTTTTATTTACTGAAGATTTCATAATCCTGTCGCAGAAACCGTGGTGTAGTGGTTATGATACTTGGTTGTTGCATGGAGGGTCGTGAGTTCAAAAGTCGTCTGAACTGTAAAATTTGAATTTCTATATTTGGTTCGAGTAAATTCTAGAAGTATCCACAAATGTCAAGAATGATTGTAGTGGAATGTAAGAGAAGCATACCACTGAAGAATAACTTGGTCATTCCAGCCTCTTCGTCTCGTTTATGAAAGTATTCGGTGAATTGCATAATAAGTTTAGTTCTGATTCAATGAAACCAATTTACGTTAGTTTAAGGCACGCTATTCTTCTGGAATTTGCCTTCTAATCCTGTTTTGGTTGCTGAATCTTTGCCAATGAATGGTTTGTAGCTACCAGGATGTTCATACACAACATCTCACTTCTGTAGGTGCACATGCACGAGCACCTCTTTGTGTTAGCTTCAGTTGCTGTCGTCTGTGGTGAAACAGTTACTTCGTTTCTTTTGCACTGAGTGCTACTACAAAAGACGTTGTAAACATAAACGTTTAATGAAATTTATATATCTTATTTACCTTAGACTAGTACACTGTAATATAAAAGTATCGGGACAAATAATAGTGAATATTGTCAAGTAGAAAAAGGTGTAATTAGGTGAATGACGAACACTAACTGCACTTAACGAAGGTTTATTCAGCACTTGCACATACAACAGCGCGGAGCTAACTGCATCTGGCCATAACACATACGGTATATATACAGCTACAGAACATTCCAGTACAATGATTCTTGACATTTGTGGATACATCTAGAATGTACTGGAACCGAATACAGAAATTTGAACTCACGACCCTCAGTGCAGCAGTTTGGTGTCCTAACCACTACACTACGGTGCTACTCAACTATTTCTGCGCCACTGCTCCCTCCTGTGAACAGCGTCTCGGTGTTACGTCCTCCTAGTCCGGGAACGAGTCAGCGGTCCTGCATATTCCGACTCCCTATGACTGTTGCTCGCCTCATCGTCACCTCTCCGCTTGTTACCTGTCGCTTGAGTCTCAAATTTGCCCTGGTTTGCAGAATTCTTTTACGGCTTTATTAAAAGGACGTGGACTGTATCTCTGATCTCCTATCGTCTTTTGTCGGGGTCGAAATCTTCAACGTCATACGTAACATCAGACAACTGTCTTACAACCTTATAAGGTCCAAAGTAGCGTCTCAGGAGCTTCTACGAGAGACCAACCTTCCGAACAGGAGTGAAGATCCAGGCAGGGCCACCCGGCTGGTAAACAACATGGCGGTGGGTGGCGTCATACCTTCGACGATGGGTTTCTTGAGCCTGAAGCTTGCGGAGTCGAGCTAAATGCTGAGCTTCCTCAGCTCTGGTGAACACCTGGCCGATGTAGTAGTCGTTCACGTCCTCAGGATGTAACAGCAACACAGTGTCAATCGTCGTAGTCGCCTCACACCCATGCACCAGGAAAAGTGGGGTAAATCCTGTGGTTTCTTGTTTGTCGGTGTTGTACGCAAAAGTCACCAAAGGTAGCACCTCATCCCTGTTGTTCTGCTCAACATTGATGAACATTGATAGCATGTCGGCGCAAGTCTTATTAGGGCATCAGTAAGCCCGTTAGTTTTCAGATGATAGGCAGTCGTCATGTGACGAGTAATGTTACACCGACGGTTTATCTTTGTCAGAGGATTCGATTGAAACACTTACACTCGATTCGTAATTAACGACCTTGGGGCATTCTTCCACAATGAATTTGGCTACCTCGAACGCTTCGGCTGTTTTCATGGCTTTTGTAATGGCATAGCGTGTCAGATAATCAAATGGTTCAAATGGCTCTGAGCACTATGCGACTTAACTTCTGAGGTCATCAGTCGCCTAGAACTTAGAACTAATTAAACCTAACTAACCTAAGGACATCACACACATCCATGCCCGAGGCAGGATTCGAACCTGCGACCGTAGCGGTCGCTCGGTTCCAGACTGTAACGCTTAGAACCGCACGGCCACTGCGGCCGGCAATGATCTTTTCAGCTTTTGTAACAACTTTTACTGTATCAACCAGCTGACTTCAGCGGTGAGATATAAAATGCAATATGATGCACATAATAGATTTCCACTATCCCATTAACAATACCTCCTCTCATGTATCATTCACAGTATCTTCCAAGAAGGTGGCACAATTCACAGAGCTGAGATACTTTAAGATAATGTAGGAGTATGGGGGTTTAATAAATGCACTACTCATTTTCCTCACATGTTGTTTGCAAGTGGGATAGTCAATAACTTCAAATACGATAGTAAGACTCTGGCTAGGATAGCTTATATCTTCTCTCACATGTCACCCATTACTTACAGTTCATTCCGATGATGGAACTAAATTGTATTCTAGACTCTACACGTGACATGTGACCGTTTGTCTGGTACACTAAGGTCAACCTACAAATTGTTCTGACGTATACATGAGCAATTCTTGAAACGTTTTCTCGCCTGTGTATTATTAATGCTAATGAATGCTCTTTAAGTGTTTAAAATATTCTGTGATTCCTGTCATGATTCACACCACCGTTAGCGGCTATACCTCAGAAGTATTCAGACACGAACGATTATGTATAAAATCTAGGTGTAATTGATATCGCACAACAAAGAATTCCCTTAACATACACTTTACAGTAACTAGTAATCAATAAAATATCTATATGGAAACTCCATAAAACTTTTCCCCAGACAATGTTATTGTCTGTAAGATACGCAACACCGACCCACCACCTTACGATACATTGTATGGTCGTTTTCCATCACGTAACCCACATTCCCTGTTCCATTTGTGTGGAAAGATAAAGCTCATGTGAACCTCTGTATTATCTCTAACGCCTTGTAGTGGCCATTTCACGAGACGTACGTGGGAGGAAGTAGTGCATTTCCTGGAACGCACTCTCTTGAATTTTCAGCAGTAAAATCCCTGAACGATGCGCAACACGTCTCTTGTAGCATCTAATACAAAACTGGCCCCGAAGAAGAGATCTTGTGTATGTCACTTTGCATTGCATTTTCTTTCAGTATGATATGGGAAAGATCCCAGGCTGATGAGGATAACTCAAAGAAATTTGATCAAACAAATGTCTGTGAGCTACTTCTTTCGTGGACAGACTATTTTTTCTTAAGATTCCTCATAATTGATCTGAGCCTAGTGTATGCTTTTTCGACAATTTACTTTATGTAACTATTCCTTTTAAGTCGCACAACATGCCTACTTTAAGGAATTTATTGTTGTTAATGCTCCCAGTCGCCCCCCCCCTCCCCCTCCCCAATTAACCATGGACCTTGTCGTTGGTGGTGAGGCTTGCGTGCCTCAGCGATACAGATAGCTGTACCGTAGGTGCAACCACAACGGAGGGGTATCTGTTGAGAGGCCAGACAAACGTGTGGTTCCTGAAGAGGGGCAGCAGCCTTTTCAGTAGTTGCAGGGGTAACAGTTTGGTTGATTGAGTGATCTCACCTTGTAACATTAACCGAAACGGCCTTGCTGTGCTGGTACTGCGAAAGGCTGAAAGCAATGGGAAACTACAGCCGTAATTTTTTCCACGTGCGTGCAGCTTTATTGTATGGCTAAATGATGATGGCGTCCTCTTTGGTAAAATGTTGCGGAGGTAAAATACTCCCCCATTGTGATGTCTGAGCGGAGAGTACTCAGGAGGGCGTGGCTATCAGGAGAAAGAAAACTGGCGTTCTACGTATCGGAGCGTGGAATGTCAGATCCCTTAATCGGGCAGGTAGGTTAGAAAATTTGAAAAAGAAAATGGATAGGTCAAAGTAAGAAATTGTGGGACTTAGCGAAGTTCGGTGACAGGAGGAACAAGACTTCTGGTCAGATGAATACAGGATTATAATACAAAATCAAATATGGGTAATGCGGGAGTAGGTTTAATAATGAATAAAAAAAAATAGGAATGCGGGGAAGCTACTACGAACAGCATAGCGAACACATTATTGTGGCCAAGATGGACACGAAGCCCACTCCTACGACAGTAGTACAAGTTTATATGCCAACAAGCTCCGTAGATGACGAAGAGATTGATGAAATTAATGATGGGATAAAAGAAATTATTCAGACAGTGAAGGGGACGAAAATTTAATAGTTTTGGCTGACTGGAATTCGATAGTAGAGAAATGAAGAGAAGGAAATATAGCAGGTGAATATGGAATGGGGGTAAGGAATGAAAGAGGAAGTCGCCTGGTACAATTTTGCACAAACCGTAACTTAATCATAGCTAACACTTGGTTCAAGAATCATGAAAGAAGGTTGTATACATGGAAGATGCCTAGAGATAGTGGAAGGTTTCAGATAGATATATAATGGTAAGACAGAGATTTAAGAACCAGATTTTAAATTGTAAGACATTTCTAGGGGCAGATTTGTATTCTGAGCACAATCTATCGGTACGAACTGTAAATTAAAACTGAATAAACTGCCAAAAGGTGGGAATTTAAGGAGATGGGATCTGGGTAAACGGACAGAACGAGAGGTTGTTGAGAGTTTCAGGGAGAGCATTAGGGAACAATTGACAAGAATGGGGGTAAGAAATACACTAGAAGAAGAATGGGTAGCTTTGAGAGATGAAATAGTGAAGGCAGCAGAGGATTAAGTAGGTAAAAAGACGAGTGCTAATAGAAATGCTTGGGTAACAGAAGAGATATTGAATTAAATTGATGAAAGGAGAAAATATAAAAATGCTGTAAATGAAGCAGGAACAAAGGAATAAAAGCGTCTCAAGAAACAGATCGACAGTAAGTGCAAAATAACTAAGCAGGGATGGCTAGAATACAAAACTAAGGCTGTTGAGGTGTGTATCACTAGGAATATGATAGATACTGCCTACAGGAAAATTAGAGAGACCTTTGGAGATAAGAGAACCACTTGCATGAATATCAAGAGCTCAGACCGAGAACCAGTTCTAAGCAAAGAAGGCAAAGCAGAAAGGTGGAAGGAGTACGTAGAGGGTCAATACAAGGACGATGTTCTTTGAGGGCAATATTATGGAAATGGAAGAGGATGTAGATGAAAATGAAATGGGAGATGTGATACCGCGTGAAGTGTTTGACAGGGCACTGAAAGACCTAAGTCGAAACAAGGCCCCGGGAGTAGACAACATTCCATTAGAGATACTGATAGTCTTGGGAGATCCAGCCCTGACAAAACTCTACCAAGATGTATGAGACAGGCATAATACCCTCATACTTCAAGAAGAATATAATAATTCCAATCCCAAAGAGAGCAGGTGTTGACAGATGTGAAAATCACCAAACTGTGAGTTTAACAAGCCACGGCTGCAAAATACTAACACGAATTCTTTACAGTCGCGTGGAGAAACTGGAAGAAGCCGACCTCGGGGAAGATCAGTTTGGATTCCGTAGAAATGTTGGAACACGTGAGTCAATACTGACCCTACGACATATCTTAGAAAATAGATGAAGAAAAGGCAAACCTACATTTCTAGCATTTGTAGACTTAGAGAAAGCATTTGACTATGTTTACTGGAATACTCTCTTTCAAATTTTGAAGGTGACAGGGGTAAAATAAAGGGAGCGAAAGGCTATTTACAATTTATACAGAAACCAGATGGCATTTATAAGAGTCGAGGGTCATGAAAGGAAAGCAGTGGTTGGGAATGGAGTGAGACAGGGCTGTAGCATATCCTCGATGTAATTCAATCTGTATATTGAGCAAGCAGTAGAGAGAGCCAAAGAAAAATTCGGAGTAGGAATTAAAATCCATGGAGAAGAAATAAAAACTTTGAGGTTCTCCGATGACATTGTAATTCTATCACAAACAGCAAAGGACCTGGTAGAGCAGTTGAACGGACTGGACAGTGCCTTGAAAGGAAGATATAAGATGAACATCAACAAAATCAAACCGAGAAGAATGGAATTTAGTCGAATTAAGTGGGATGATACTGATGGAATTAGATTACGAAATGAGACACTTAAAGTAGTTAATGAGTTTTGCTATTTGGGGAGCAAAATAACTGATGATGGTTGAAGTAGAGAGGATATAAAATGTAGAATGGCAATGGCAAGGAAAGCGTTTCTGAAGAAGAGAAATTTGTTAACATCAAGTAGAGATTTAAGTTTCAGGAAGTAGTTTCTGAAAGTATTTGTATGGAGTGTAGCCATGTATGGAAGTGAAACGTGGACGACAGATAGTATAGTCAAGATGAGAATGGCAGCTTTTGAAATGTGGTGCTACAGAAGAATGCTGAAGATTAGATGGGTAGATCACATAACTGATGAGGAAGTATTGATTAGAATTGGGGAGAAGAGAAACTTGTGGTTCAACTTGACTATAAGAAGGAATTGGTTGGTAGGACATGTTCTGAGACATCAAGGGATTACAGATTTTAATATTGGAGGGCAGTGTGGAGGGTAAAAATCGTAGAGGGAGACCAAGAGATGAATATATTAAACAGATTCAGAAGGGCGTAGGTTCTAGTAGGTACTGCGAGCTTGCACAGGATAGAACAGCATGGAGAGCTGCACCATACCACTCTGTGGACTGAAGACCACAACAAAGCTTCCAGTGATAATGTAACAGAAGATTATTGGATTCTTTTCTCCTGTGTGTGCACAATAATATACGTATAATTGCATCCAGGTTGCTGCATAAATCATTGATCTACTGCATTTTTCTACACTCTTCTTGCATTGTTATTTTCGTCTTGTAGATAGCGGTATCATCTGCGACCAACTTAAAGGAGGTTCTGATGTTATCCACTAGATCATTTACGTTGTTGCAGGCGCTTCGATGGTTAACCACAACCACCCAATCACATAATGCAATCAGAGATCTGCAAACATGTTCGCCTATTACGAAAGGCAACCTGCGTATATATTTTACACATAATGTTATTGTTTGTTGCGCTTTGGGAGGAAATTTTGTAGCATGTTTGTAATGTATGTGTTACAGTGGTACTTACATTGCTGCTTGAGAGCTATATATACCACCATCGAGCATTGAAGCATAACATATTGCAGTCCTGTGCTGCCTTTCTTTGAGCTTTTTCGATGTACTTAGTTAGTCCTATCTGGTAAGGATCCCACACCGCGGAGCAGTATTCTAAAAGAGGACGGGCAAGCGTAGTGCAGGAAGTCTCCTTACTAAGATCTGTTACATTTTGTAAGTGTCTGCCAATAAAATGCCGTCTTTGATTAGCCTTCCCCACATCATTTTCTATGTGTTCCTTCCAATTTAAGTTGTTCGTAATTGTAATAGCTAAGTATATAGTTGAATTTACGGCTTTTACATTAGAGTGATTTATCGTGTAACCGAATTGTAACGAGTTCCTTTTAGCACTCATGTGGATGACCCCCATTTTTCGTTATTTAGGGTCAACTGCCACTTTTCACACCATTCAGATATCTTTCCTAAATCGTTTTGCAGTTTGTTTTGATTTTCTGATGACTTTATTAGTAGATAAACGACAGCGTCATCTGCAAACAACCCGAAGATGGCTGCTCTGATTGTCTCCCAAATCGTTTATATAGACAAGGAAGAACAAAGGGAGTATAACACTACCTTGGGGAACGCCAGAAATCACTTCTGTTTTACTGGATGACTTTCCGTCAGTTACCACGTACTGTGACCTCTCTGACAGGAAATCACAAATCCAGTCACATAACTGAGGCGATATTCCATAAGCACGCAATTTTTCTACGACCCGTTGTGTCCTACAGTGTCAAAAGCCTTCCGGAAATCCATAAACACGGAATCGATCTGAAATCCCTTGTCAACGGCACTCAACACTTCATTTGAATAAAGAACTAGTTTTTTTCACAGGAACGATGTTTTCTAAACCCATGTTGACTTTGTTTCAATAGACCGTTTTATTCGAGGTAATTGACAATGTTAGAACACAAAATATGTTAAAAAGTCCCACTGCGTATCGACGTTAACGATATGGCCTGTAATTCATTGGATTACTCCTACTACTTTTCTTGAATATTGGTTACTCATGTTGGCAGCTGTTCTCGATTCGAATTGCTATCGTGCAGAGGAGGCATTAATTGTTTCTTGCCGCTAACATACTTCACACACGACCATAATCTCTTTGGATTTTCTGCCAGGTTGCGAGACAAAGTTTCATTGTGGAAACTGTTATAAGCATCTCGCATTGAAGTCTGCGCTAAATTTCGAGATTCTGTAAAAAATGGCCAATCTTGGGGATTTTGGGTCTGTTTAAATTTGGCATGTTTGTTTCGTTGTTTCTGCAACAATGTCCTAACCCGTTTTATGTACCAAGGAGGATCAGTTCCGTCGTTTTTTAATTTATTTGGTATATACCTCTCAATTGTTGCCGATACTATTTCTTTGAATTTAAGCCACATCTGGACTACACTTAAATTTTTAATTTGGAGATTATCTCTCAGGAGTAGCGTCAAGTGGATTTTTATCTGCTTTTTTGAATAGTTATATTTTTCGTTTACTTTTAGAGGATTTAGGGAATACAATATTCAATTTCGCTACGACAACCCTGTCTTCACTAATTCCAGAATCAGTTTTGATGCTCGTTTTAACTCAGGATCAAGTGTAAAGGTCAAGTGTGTTTTCGCAATCGTTTACTATTCGCGTGGACTCATGCACTAAGTGCTCGAAGTAATTTTCAGAGAATGCGTTTAGCACAATTTCGGATGATATTTTATGCTTACCTCCTGAATTAAACATGTATTTTCACCAACATAGCAAGGGTAAATTAAAGTCACCTTCGACTATTATCGTATGAGTCGGGTACGTGTTTGAAATCAAGCTCAAGCTTTCTTTGAACCTTTCATCAACTGTATTCTCTCAACGGGAAGTCGGAAAAAGGATCCAATTATTATTTTATTCCAGTTGCCAACATGACCTCTGCTCATACGAACTCACATGAAGTATCTACTTCAATTGCGCGACAAGTTAAACTACTTCTAACAACAAAAAAACACGCCATGGCCAACCGTGTTTCTCCTATCCTTTCGGAAGGTTCTTCGCAAAAATTTCGGCTTAGCTTATATCCGGCTTTAGCCAACTTTCAGTGCCTATAACGATTTGAGCATCAGTGCTTTCTATTAGCGCTTGGAGCTCCGGGACTTCCCCAACACAGCTACGGCAATTTACAACTTTTATACTAAAGGTTCCTGTATCTACGTTCTTCCCGTGTTCAGTCTGCACCCCTTGTGACTGAAGCCCTTCTTGTCTTTTTCCGAGACCGTCTAATTCAAAAAAGCCGCCCAGTCCACGCCACACAGTCCCTGCTACCTGTGTAGCCGCCTCCTGCGTATAGTGAACACCTGACCTATTCAGCGGAACCCGAAACCCAAACACAAAGAACTCTAGGTAATACACATCTTCAGTAAGAACAACGTGGCTATGATTAAGAGTTTCCGTCAAGGTTAAGAAGTAAAAATTAGAAAAGGCGGGAGAGAAGAATGTACCCTTTCTCCTCTTATATTCAGTGCTTACATCTGGGAAGGTATAGACAAAATTCGTGAAACTGTTCGGTTGGGATTCAAAGTTAATGGGAGGAATATAGACGTGCTATGTTAGCTAGATGATATTCCAGTGCTCACAGAAACAAAAGATGATTTAGAGAAGGTCCTCAGTACAATGAAAAGGATTTTATACAGTCACTATGGCTTGAGAATAAACAAGCGAAAGACTGAAGTGGTAGTATAAAGTACTGAAGAACAGTACGAACATTTAAGAACAAGTCCTGAAAGAGAGAAGGCAGAAGTAATAGAGGAATTTCCGTATTTCAGCATCAGAATCACAAGCGATGGTACAATCAAGAAAGAAATTGTAAGCAGAATACAGCAGGCTAGAGTTACATTTAAATGGGAAAAACTTACCAGAAAAACATCAGTCTGGTTGTAATGAAACAGGACTTGAAAACATTTTTTGGAGTATGGATCCGTACTTGTGAAACCCGAGACAATAGCAAAATATTTTGAGACACACTAACATCACTGGAACTATAGCAGAAGGTTCTATTGAGGGAAAAAGTCGCCAGTGACGACGAAGGATGTCATACATGCAGCAGATTATGAATGATACGGAATGCACTGCATAGGCGGAAATGAAGAGGGAGGCAGACAGAAGAGGGAGTACCGCTACATACAAACCTCAGGGCTGAAGACTAATGAAGTGCCCGAGCACACCTCATTTCCTTCATTACGGTATCACGTACTGATATCATCTATGGGCGTCGTTATGAAGGCTCCGGAACTGCAAACTTTCCATCGATGGTCGCTATGGTCGCGCAGGATGAAGCGCGGCCAATGGTGCATGCCCGCTGATCCTCACCTCCAGCGGCTTCGTACCAAAACTTCATACTCGTCTTCAGTACTTAATACTACCACTTCAATTTTCGTTCTGCAGCCGCGATATAGGGCGACCAGTGACAGCCGCTAAGCCAACACACGCTCGGAGCCACTTCACCATGTGTGAAGCTGCACAAACGCCATCTAGTCGTGGATCCAACACCAGCATCCGTGCTTCACTACGAAATGACGCTTACTCGGTAATGTTGTGATAGCTGGACTCTTTTTCATGCTGCAATATTTGTAAAGAATCTTCATAAACTTGGAGAATAATAGGTTAAATAAATCTCCTGTCTGAAACATCCTTTTTGATTAATACTGTGTGCCGGACCGAGACTCAAACTCGGGACCTTTGCCTTTCGCGAGCAACTGCACTACCAACTGAGCTACCCAAGCACGATTCACGCCCCGTCCTCACAGCTTTACTTCCGCCAGTACTTCGTCTCCTACCTTCCAAACTCAACAGAAGCTCTCCTGCGAAACTTGCACAACTCGCACTGCTGAAAGAAAGGATATTGCAAAATATGGCTTAGCTACTGCCAAAGGAAAGTTTCCAGAATGAGATTTTCACCCTGCAGCGGAATATGCGCTGATATGAAACTTCCTGTCAGATTATAACTGTGTGTAGGACCCAGACTCGAACTCGGGACCTTTGCATTTTGCGGAAAAGTTCCCTACCAACTGAGCTACCCAAGCACGAGTCACGCCCCGTCCTCACAGCTTTGCTTCCGTCAGAACCTCGTTTCCTACCTTCCAAACTTAACAGTAGCTCTCTTGCGAACCTTGCAGAACTAGCACTCCTGAAAGAAAGGATATTGCGGAGACAGGGCTCAGCCTTTCTTTCAGGAGTGCTAGTTCTGCAAGGTTCGCAGGAGAGCTTCTGTTAAGTTTGGAAAGTAGGAGACGAGGTACTGGCGGAAGTACAGCTGTGAGGACGGGGCGTGAGTCGTGCTTGGGTAGCTCAGTTGGTAGAGCAGTTGCCCGCGAAAGGCAAAAGTCCCGAGTTCGAGTCTCGGTCCGGCACACAGTTTTAATCTGACAGGAAGTTTCATATCAGCGCACACTCCGCTGCAGAGTGAATATCTCATTCTGGAAATCTTCTGTCTGTTGTGTTAACTTGTCCGCTACTCATTTCCGCTCATGTCGAGGTTTCTGCGACTCTGTAACCCACTTCTCCTTGCTGTTGTGTACGAAGTTGTACAATACACACATTATGGTTGGTGTCACTGCTGCTGGATGTGGCCCAAACCAAACGTTCACACCTACAGCACCTTACATCAATAGATAAGACACGTCTTTAACCCCCTCTTCCTGTTACCATGCATACCCTCTATAATTTTACGGCTAACCTGATGGGAGCTGTCAGGTGCTTCAGGGTTTCCTGTCTCCACCCTCCTCGACATACTTACTTACTCTGAAGACAAACATTTCTTACTAACTTGTGCTTCTGCAATACCCCACTCATCCGTTTCAGAACGAATCGTATACTAGGAAGTACAAACGTTATCAGGGAAACAGAAACAAATGTCACTTAAGACTAAAATAAATAACAAGTGTAGAGTAGCTAAGGCAAACTGGTTGCATGAAAAATGTAAAGAAAACGGAAAAGAAGTGATTGTCGGAAGGACTGAGTCAGCATAAGGAAAAGTCGAAACAGCCTTCTGTGAAATTAAAAGGAAGGGCGGTAACATATAGTGTGCCAAAGAAATTGCACTGTTAAATGCAGAGGAGCGATCAGGCGTGAATGCCGCGGAAGACATGTCTGATGAAGCGACAAAAGAAAAAAAAACAGTAGTCTGTAGGGAGGAGATAGTGGCTCCAGTACTGGTATCAGGATTTAAAAGAGTTTCGGAACACTTAAGATCAAATAAGGCTGAAGGGATGCGTAACATTCCTTCCATGGGAATTTCTAAAATCATTGGCGGAATGCCAGCAAAACGCATATTGACGTTAGTGTATAGAATGTACTTTCTGGGAATGCCAGCTACACAATACTGAAGATTGAAAGAACTAATAAGTGCGAGAATTATCACCTAATCAGATCAACAGCTCATGAGTTCAAGTTGCTGACAACAATAATGTAAAGAAGAATGGAAGGTCAAAGTTGACGATCTGTTAGGTGACGATCAGATTGTCTTTAGGAAAGGTAAAGGCAACGGACAGGCAGTTCTGACGTTGTGGTTGATGACGGAAGCAAGACACGTTCGTAGGATTTGTTGAACCGGAAAAAGACTTCATCAATGTGAAATGGTGTACGACGGTCGAAATTCCGCGAAAAATAGGCGTTAGCTATAGGGGGAAGGTGGGTAATATGCAATATGTACAAGAACTAAGAGTGGCCAATAAGAGTGGATGATCAAGATCGAAGTACTCGTATTAGAAAGGATGACACGTAGGGATGTAGTCTTTTGCCTCTAGTCTTCAACTATACATAGAAGAAGCAATGACGGAAACAAAAGAAAGTTTCAAAAAGCGGATTATAATTCAAGGGGAAATGATATCAATGGCAAGAGTCGCTGATAACATTGCTGTCCTCAGCGCATAAGAAAAGAAGAATTATAGGATTTGCTGAAAGTGATGAATAATGGTAATGAGTACAGAAAATAAATTGAGAGCAAAGGTAGCAAAAAAGAAAGTACTAAGATACTTATCTGAATATTACAAAGCAGATGAAGTTAATGAGTTCTTCTGCCCAGACAGCAATACAATCCATCAGGGACGGAGCAAGTGAATTAGCACTGGCGAAAATGGTATCCCTGGCCAAGATAAGTTTGCTAGTGTCAAACATAAATCTTAACTTGAGCAAGAAATTGATGAGAGTGTACTTTTGGAGCACAGCATTGTATGAAAGTGAGACATGAACTTCGGGAAAACCAGAAGAGAAAGGAATCAGCGCTTGCTACAGAAGCATGTTGATAATTAGTTGAACCGAGCAAGTGAGGAATGAGGAGGTTGTCTGCAGAATCGGCGAGGAAAGAACTTATGGAAAACAGTGACAAGAAGATGGGATAGGATGATAAGGTATCTACTAAGGCATCAGGGGTTAGCTCCTACTGCACTTGAGGGAGATGTAGAGGATAAAAACTCCATGGGAAGATGGAGATTGGAATAAATCCAGCAAATAATTGAGGACATAACGTGCAATAGTTGTTCTGAGATTCTGACACGAAAAGGTTGACAGAGAAAAGAAATGCGTGAGGAGTGAACAGGAAATTCTGCGAAGGTATAGTTGTTTGTCAAATGAAGAGTGATCGCCACTCATGCTGAGGGATGTCGCCTTCCTTAAAGAAAGCTGCAGCTGCCATACAGAACGTCTAAGAATCAGATTCCTGTAGAAAATAAACACCCCCGGGCACGTCGACACGCTGCGTCACCAGTGGCTAATAAGGTGAACTGTGGAATGGTTGTTGTAACATTCTGAAACATCCTTTAGTTGTATTTTGTGATGTAGTGCGGTAGATAGCAGAGAGAATTGCCTGTCAGTCCTTCATTTTCTGGCTCTATGAAGGAGGGAAGTGTGTGACTAGTACCTTCCCTCACGATTTAACCTCCACTCCCGTCTTTCCATCCAGTTACACTCCCAGGCCACAATTTGTCTCTCACTGCATTTCTAGATGACTTAAAAGAGGTACAAACGTTTAACTTCTTTCTGAACTCAGTATATTTAACAATATACATTAATTTTATTCCATTGAAATACTACTTTTAAGTATTTGGGTTTTCTTCCATCACCACTAAGAGGAATCTATTAGCCCTAGAATAAAAATATAAGATTTTTGATAGGATGTAACGGGAGACATTTTCACTAGAAGCCGCAATTTTAATCACTCACACCCCACAGGCCAGGATTTATATTATTTTATTGATTACACTCTCCTCCCTGCCTACCACAGTACAAAAATTTGCTACTATGCAAGATTTTTCCCCTAATTTTCCCTCTTTGGCTGAACTATGAAATGTCTACTGCTTCTTCCCTCAGGTACAGCGATCGTCGACGTTGTAACGACCACTTGTGGGACTGCTTACACGGGCTGGGAGTGTGTGACCTCTACGGTGGATGATGAAGCTGGACTGCTGGTGTTCAGGAAGGCCTGCAGTTCTCTACCCTAGGACTGGTTGCCATGGTGTGATGGCTGGAAACCAGGTGGTTGTCCACAATCCAGTCATTCAGACAACAGGTTCCTTGACTAGCTGGTTTCTCGTCAAAATAGAACGATATGGATCTCTCAGTCGGTGGCAGGATTGAGGCGCTGGCTCTGACGAGGGGTGGATGGGCAAGGGGCCTCGGCGGCAGTGTCGTCTACGCTACTGGGGCAGTGCGCACGAGTTCTCAACCCCAGCGACAGTTGCAGTCAGCGTACTATGGATGCAGCCGCTCTGGACGTCTATTTGTTAACTGATTGGGGGAAGATACCCCGAAATATGGGTCACATCCTGCTAAGACCATCATGATACGATTAAGAATAGAGCCGCGTGGTTTTAGGTGTGTGTGAAATTTTGTAAGGGATTTGCAGCGAAAGAGAGATGCCGTAGGTAAACATTAATGTTAAAAATTTTTGTGTTTGCGGTCTAGAGGTGGCGTTTTCGGTCGAATGTGGCCATTTAAAACCTGAAATAGCGCTAAGCAGCAAATACTTAGGTCCTTGGCTAGAGCCGTATCCATTTCACTTAACAACAACATTTAAAAATAAATTCTGTTACCTAGTCGGTTCAGTGTAATCACTGTTATATTGCACTGAAGCCACAAAATACGTAATTGCACACATTTCTGTACTGATATAAAATCGGTAATGTATCACATTCCGGAAAACATTGATTCAATGTTCTTTGCGTTTGGTACCTACCATTTGTCTTGCCATGGCAGTTTGCCATCATTATCTATAAAGTAGTCCGGGACACATTACTTCTACGTCTAGGGAACTTCCTTCTTTGGTCGATCAGATTTCATTGCCGAGATCATAAAGCGCCCTTTTAAAATCCCCTATCATTTTTCAGCTAGCTCTCTTATGTGAACTTTGGTATACATCCTTTGTGCAAGACTTCCCTCAAACTTTCTTACTATTTTACACAGTGTTGTGTTGCCGATTCTGTATAGATAATGCAGATTACTTAAAGTGGAGCTCCTACCCCGATATCTGGAAAAGTTAATCCGCTGACGCTTTAGCTGTTGTTTGACTGTTAATTTATCAAACGACTGTACAGTCGCTCGAAACTTATAAAAATAATTTCAACTTCTATTACACCCGTAAAAAGCGTCTCGAACGCTACTTTGAGCAGCCGCGATGCAACGACTGGTTCAGGCCAGAACCACCTGCTGCGCTTTTTTTAATGTATTCATAAACGAAACAAACTAATACTGCCTACTTACGTGCATACTGACTGGGTTTAAAACTAGTAGTGCTGCAGAATTATCACTACGTTGCCACCCTGTATGCACTGAAACGATTTCTGACGCTGCGATCCCGCAGCGTGCACTCGCTGCTGTTACTCGTTCGTGCGCATCCAGCCCAAGCAGGCCGTAGAGGCTGTATTCCCGGTCAACACCGTGGAGGTGAGGAACTGCCAAGTAAGGGCTCTGGCTCCGGCGAAGGCAGTTGTGGCTGCTCCCTGGGAATGTCGCCGCGCTGGATTATCGGCGCAAGACTTAGGGCCCGGCTTGCTAAGGTATACAGCAAGGACCGCCACGGCGTGCCTAACTGCACGCGTGTGCAGATGTGCTGCACGCGTGCCGTCCAGGGCTCGGTCCGCCTCGCCACTACTCGGCTTTCCTCGGTCTTTCGCGGCACTGCTCGGCACGGATCGACATTAGACTAGCTGTGCGATGCGACATCTTTTCATCCGGCATAGGGTGCATTAGTTCATTCGTAGTGGCAGCAATGTTCCATCCTCGCTATTTGTTAGCGATTCGTAAGAAGTTTATAAGTACTGACAATGGTTATTACAATGGAACACACACTCACAATGAGGTGTGGTAGTGACGCAACGTCACGAGCCTTCATAGCTAAATGGGAATTGAAATATTTTTTCGAAGATAAGGATGAAAATTCTCAATGTCTCTAATGCAGTCGCATACTCTCCGGGCACCGCAAATTTGCAATATAACGGCATTATAACACCACACACAAGGGACTTAATGATTTAGTTGGGTTGATAGTTCAAACAAGATGGTGCAATTTAGAAGACGTAGTGTTATGCAGCGAGACGGACCGAAAGGGGGGACCACTTACAAATGTTTGTGTTTCTGATGTTTGTATTTGTACATATTTGTCGTTAGAATTCGAATTTAGAGTTCACTGATTTTATGTTTCGTTTTTTAGCCTGCAACCGAACGTAGCGGCCTTTCTTTAAGTGCAAGCTAGAAAACAGCGCTCAAAATTGCAACAGCGAATAAGCCTTTCAGTGATGGTGATTTCATCTAGGAGTGTATTGTTGAGGCGGCGGAACTCTTGACGCCACTGGAAGTAAAGAAGTTTAGTGAAATTAGTCTTTCCAGACAGACAATAGCTCGCTGCATAGCTGGTATGGCAGCGAATGTCTACAGCCAGTTAATTGATAGTGCCTGCAAGTTTATTGCATTCTCGATTGCTTTCGACAAGTCGACCGACATTTCGGACACAGCACAACTAGCGATTTATGTTGGTGGAGTTGACACAAAATTGTACGTGACGGAAGAACTGTTAGATTTAGTACCAAAGAAATACACAACGAGGGGTAACGATTTGCTAAAAGCAGTTGAAGAGGCAGTTGAAGCCGTTGGCCTGAATTGGAAAATGTCTGTTTCAGTCACCACGGATGGGCCACCAGCAATTCGAGGTGCTCAAAATGGGCTTGTAGCATTGTTGCGTAAAAACTAGGACGATCGACAGAAGATTTGTACGGAATTCATAGTTTTGTACACCAAGAAGCTCTTTGTGCTAATTATGCAAATTTGGAGAACGTGATGAAGTTGGTAATTAGCATAGTACATTTTTTGAAGTCGCATGGCTTAGTACACCGTCAGTTTCAACAGTTCCTCATGGAACTGAACGAAGAGTACGGAGATGTTATTTACCACTGGGAAATACGTTGTTTAAGTCGAGGATCATGCCTTGAAAGATTCTTCAATTTAAGACTCGCTATTGTTGAGTTCCTGAAGGAAAAAGGAAAGGCAGAGCCAAAATTAGAAGATCCAAAATGGATTGCAGTCCTTGCCTTTTTAGTTAATCTGACTGCACACTTGAACGCTCTCAATAAGACTTTGCAAGGTGAGTAGCAGCTTATTTCTGATCTGATGAAAAAAGTGGACGCATTTAATAAGAAACTCGCATCGTGGAAGGAACAACTCATGAAAATAAATACCGCACATTGCCCTACGCTCTCTAAAGTCAGAGAGAACGCAACTTCTGACGAATTCGTTTCTGTGTTGGAGGAACTACAGGCATAATTTTCCAAACGTTTTCAGGACACTGCCAGTCTGAAATCTGTTTTTGAACTATTTTCTAGACCCTTTGCCGTTTCAGTTGAAAGCACTCCAGTGCATTTGCAAATGGAATTGATCGATCTGCAGTGTAATTCCGGTTTGAAGGATTTTTTTTTACGTTAGAACTGTCCAGGAATATTATGAAGGTTCTCCTCGGGAAGAGTTTCTCTGTCTCCACAATGAGGCTGCAAAAGTTATATCAGTGTTAGGATCGACATACGTGTGCAAAAGGTTTATTTCGATTATGAAACTAAATAAGTCAGGATTACGTGGCAATCTGAGTGACGAAAATATGAGAAACTGTCTGCATTTGTCCATGTACCGTCAGTTTGTGCCGGATATAATTAAATTAATGGTGATAATTTTGTTGTATTTGTGATATGTTTTGTTGAGAATTGTAGTTATTGCAAATTTTGTACAGAAGTTCCAGAATATAAAATTTCATCCTTTCACATGTAGTTGAAATCACTTATTCCACATCATACTGCATGCTGTAGACTACTTTCAAGTCTGTTTCTGTATCTCAGCTTAAATGTTGTAAGAATTTTATAGTGACGATGTGAGAAGCACGATATTATTCGTGTAATGCAGTTTCAAACCAAGCGTTATTGTTATTTTTCTGTAGGTGTACGAACAGCAAACAAAGATTCAATATTGCTCAATATGATGTGTTGTACAGAGCTTAATATTATTAAATGTCGTAATATTAAACTAAGCCACATGCTAGCAGGGCGGTGTTCCTTACGCGAATGCACTGTCACGTGCAGCGTGTTCGTGTTTCCGCACATGCCCGCGCAGGCAGCTGGTGTGGTAGTGGGGGACGTGTGACGTCAGAAGGGAGTGATCCGCACGCGTGTGATAGCTCGGCACGCGTGCATGAACACGTGCCGCGTCTTGGTCGTCCCTGGTGTACAGATTCGGACAATGGACCCCATCACAGACGGTCACGAAATCGTCTTGCAACAGTGAAACGTACCAACACAGGCGATGGCGAGCGACAGCAAGCGTTTTGCTCTCATACGCGATGGCAGACGGCAGAAACGTTTGCTTATACATGCAATGTCGACTGGACAGCTGGGAATCCAAGACAGGAAGTGTAGTCCCCTTAGGTAGGCGACCAATAGCAGACGGATATTGGCCAGAAGGTGACCCACCTGCTGTGATGCATCAAGTACGCAGCATTCCGACTTCATGGGGATAGAAGACCAGCAATATTTTTTATTTTATAGCGTTGCAACTGGAGGATCCTTCTGCGCTACTACATAACATTTCCTATACGTAGCAGAACATGACAGCAATGGTGCAAAGATTTGCCATGAAGGGAATAAAGACCCCACAACATGGCAAAATACGATTAAGTATAGAACATCGATTCAAGTTTTGCATTACAAGACTAGGTCATTAGTAAGTATAAATAATGGAAGATTTACAAATAGCCTACTGGATTAAATTGTTAAATACAAGAGCAAAACATAATGTACAATGCACAATATTACGATTACAATACAACAGTTTGCAATCGGAAACCTTGTAAGGTGTCAGGCAAATCCAACACCTTCCATGAAAACCCTGACATGATAAGCAAATCCAGTAGTATGTCACATAGCTCCGAATAAATCGTGACATTAAATTAACCAAAGTAATATGAGTAACGAGTGAGCAAATGGAATACAACAAACACAAGAATGCCTAAATGCATGTCGTACCTTCCCACCATGAGACCGACGCAGTTTCGAGGGGAGAAACGAGAACAGAAGCCGAGAGCAGAACCGTGTTAAGCTAGAAGGCCCTACGATAAGGGACGGACTGGACACCCACGTCGCCAGCTAACCACTAGGGACTAACCACCCTCACGTTTTAGCGTGAGACTTTTTCACGTCTCTGTTACGTCAAGGACCACCCCCCAGCCCATGTTAAAAGATAGAGCCCTCCAGAAGAACAGTATAGACCTTATGATAAAGCTGAAAGGACCACACCAGCTGCAGGTTTTAGCGTGAGAGTTTTTCATGTTCCTGTTACGTTGCAAACTTTAAAAACATTGCCCCACCACGTTTCTCATTGGGTAGACAGAATTTTTGTAGGCGGAGATTAAGGTTAACATAGAGACCCTGATTGGTCAGATGAAAACACAGACAGATAGTTTTTTTAAAACCAACTTCGGTAAATTGTAGTAAGGAGAAGTTAGAGGAGAGTTGCTTCCAAGAAGGCGAGGTGAGCGGAGCTGTGCTGCCCACCGCTGCCCTGACGCTGCCTAAACACCGACAAGGTAATGAACGCACGCGATGCCACATTTTTGAGCGCATAAGGCTTCACTCAGAACTGCAGAAGTCTCCTCTGCTACACCCCCTTTTTTGCGTAATATTAGTGTCGATCGTTAATTAAAACTCATGGTGTTCACATTTGCCACTTGAAGAACAGATCTGAAACGCGATGATTTTTCTTTTATATAGTTATTGCGAAGCCGCATCAGCCACTGTAATTTACGACAAGTTAAATAAGTAATTAAAGATAATTGAAGGTAACTGTAGACCATTTTGATAGTTTTCTGTTTTGTGAAACTTAAATTAAACCAAGATTATAAATGTGATATGGCATAGGTCATCACTCGATCGATTGTAGAACTTGGAAACCCATTCAGGGAACATTCGTTCACATTTTTGTTGAACGCAGTTGGTTTTTACCATCCTGTATTAAAACATTTCCTTTTATCAATAGTGCAATTTATAAACGATGTTTTGTGAGTAGAATAAAATTTCCAAAGGTAAACGTAACTGCTTTTTCGACGTTATTTTACCAGATAACTAAAAATAGGAAAGCCTTGAACCCTTTCCACTATATTTAGTCAGTGTTAAGATTCTTTTACAGGGAGTGCAGTGGAGCTCACGCTGAGATCATTTAGTATTTGGTTATATCATCGCTAGTCTCACTGAACTCTTCTGAGTTCTACATGTCATGTGTGTTCTGGCGTTTCCTTACCAGCAACAGGTCCCAGGTTCAAACTAGTCAGTTCCCTAAAAAACACACTCAGAGGGTTGTTGCGTGGAAGTGGTAGAGAGACACGATATAGAACAAACAGACACCACCATGAATGTTTAGAAAATGGCGACCCTGCCAGGATGGTAAAATACCATGATTAAAGGTCAGAAAAAAATCCTGCTGAAAAATTTTCTAAGTAAAAAAATTTTTTTTTAAAGTTTTACATAGTCGAAAACAGTAGCTGCAGCGATAGATAGTAAGAAAGTATTCTAAAAATATGAGACATTCTTGCACAGACAATAGCATAATTAAGTTATGAATTTTGAAAATTGTTAGAATTAATCTTTCTCTCCAATGCAAGCGCACAGGTGGCGGATACATCGTTGACAAGTTGGTTCTGACCCAACAAGTAAGTGAATGGTTTGTCACGTCGTGTGAACAAAAAGTTTATGAAATGTGTGAGATCGTATGAGCGCACGTTGACGCGAAGTAGGGCGCGTGAATTGCTTTTAAAACAGAAAATAAGGTATTCGGAAAGATTAGCAATGGCAGATCGAGACCTTGACCGAATTGAGGTAGAGACCCAGCATGAAAATAGACAGAGAATAGAGGATAGTACAACAGACGATACAGTATCGCGAGGAATAGGACAGATATCGCACCATGTACGTCGAGGCATCAAAACGTAAGTCAGCATACGACAGAGGAGCAGGAATGTAGTGAGACAGTCGATGAGGATTCAAACTTGCGTCTTGAATACGTAGAACCCATAGTGCAAGTAATCAGAGCTGCCTCACCACAGAGTAGAAGGAATGCGAGCAGAAACGTGCCACAGCACAGTTCAACGAAATCGGTTGCGAACCAACACTTGGGCTAAAACACAGAGCGTAGGACGTCGGAACAAAACGCAATAGGACCCACCAACCTGGCAGAATTATTACAACAAATTACGGAAACCATGACAAGGTAAAATAAAGACATAGCGAACCAAATTCAAATTCAGAAAGCAGAAACCACGAGACAAATGCGTGAGATTAAAGAACATAACAAAGAAACTCAGTTACACCTCAGTCATATTGAAGACAAGGCAATAGAATCTCGAGAAGTGATAGAACACTTAATAACAGGTCACAATCAATTGAGAACAGACATTGAAAAGGTACAAGCGGACGCACAAACATTGCATAATGACATTCAGGACGAGATCAAAACATTACGTAACAACACCCACGGAGAAGTTAAGAAACTAGAGTAACAATAAACGTAATTACTAGACAAGCACCAGGTACAGCGCGTGAAATTGTTGAAAACAGTGTGTTACACAAACGTATCGCAAAAGCATCGCTGAAAAGATATGATAACCGCATAGTCGAAATAGAAGCGCAAACGAAGCGACAATTTCACAAATTGCGAACAGAGTTGTTGCAAACCATTGAAGAGCGTAGTGAACAGGATCGAACAAGCACGGAGTCTGCAACCACATCCGTATCTGTAACAACACCGGAAAAACAAGCAATTAACGAAGATATTACGCATTTGCGATTCCAATCAGAGGCGGAAAGTAACATACGTGACAATGGAAAGCCAGGTCGCGAAGAGTACAGAGCAAAGCATTCAGCTACACGTTCACAACCGATGGAAGAAAATTATGGCGTACCACTCCAACGATACTACGCAAGGGAATGCCAAAGTTACAGTGGACTATATCCAATGGATCTACCACAACCGGAAAGAACGACGGGAGAAATCATCAGAAACAAAAGTGGCGAAGAATCGCGAATTTCATATGGAACTATGACGAAGTACGACAACGATCATTTCCTCACAGTCAGAAAATTTCAACACTTTCGAGAAGGAATCTCATTACATCCACGAACTTTTATTGATCAATTCCGAGTAGGATTACCAGAACACTGGACGCTACACACAAATTAGACTTTATATGTGCACACATGTCAAGAACAGTCGCAGAAACCATGCAGAATGTTGCAGCGACATGCCGATCGTACGAAGATTTCAGAGAGAAGTTTCTCTCACGATATTGGTCCAGCGAAGCACAGAACAGAGTGAAGTACGAATTATTACAGAACCCATATTTTGAAAATTCAGGAGAGAAGAGTCCCGTGAAATTTTTCGAAGTAATGGCAAACAAAAATAAATGCTGAGATGTACCATACAGTGACGGAGAGTTGATTAAATTATGCGCGATGAAACTACCATTGAAATACCAGCATTCATTAGTAGGTCGCGGAGGCAATGACGACGAAGCATTTAAAGGTATTCTAATAGAACTAGAGCTCATATTTTCGGAAGATGAAGCAAGAAAAAGATGAAGCGCACGTGAAAACGAAAGCAAAGAGCAGTGGAATCCACAAGACATAGTACGAAAAAACAACAATTACCAACCACGTGATAACTTCGCACCAAGAAACGGCAATACGTTTCAACAAAGAATCGGTTATGGATTGAGAAGAGAATATGGCAATAACTATAATTCACCCAGGAACGGCAACAACTATTACAGAGGGAATAACGACAACCGGAACAGGTACTGGAGAACCAATAGACCGACAAATTTTCAACAAAGAAACCACTATCAACAAGCTGAACAAGAAAAGCGAATACAGATAGAAGAGGTTGAGGTAAGACCACCAAAACCCGATAAACGTTCGATTTGACAGCTAAGCGCCCATGCCAAAGAGAATGACGCACCGACCCAGGACAATTGCAGCACCTTGAACAGAGAAATCAAAATCTTATCACGAGATGAGAAGAAGGTAGAAACAAATCCCCAGGGACCAGATGAAAACGAAGACAAGGAAATAAGAATATCGTGTTGGGACGAAATTAATTGGGAGAATACTGACGAGGAAGATGAATTACCAGAGGCATGCACAACGAATGTAGGAGGAAAGGACGAAGTAATGGGTATTGCAGAGGTATTTGAGATGGAAACCAGGGAAAGCGAATTCAATGATGATAATGCGCAGTCGACAGAAGTTAAAAATAAGTTTCGAGTGGGCACACAACCCAACGTATATAATGAAGGAAGTTATGAAGCGATAAATAGAGCATTTAGATGCGATTATGTGGAAGTAGCGACGAAGAAGGAGAAGATAGATGAGGATGAGGAAAAAGTAGAGGATGTAGAAGAAAGCGTAAATGAAGGAAGAAATAGAGAAGAGGAAATAAAAGAGAGAGAAGTAGCAGTCGAAGCTTTTCCTATAGAAAGTTCGAATTCACAAGGGAAATTCCTAAAAAGACTCATGTATGATTCAGTGCAGGATTCCTTGATGCAAGAAGAAGAAGAACAGAACCAACCCTTTCAAATTCAACCAACTGTGAAGGCCATGGTAAAGCATATCCCAGTCAATATTGTAATTGATAGCTGAAGTGAACTGACTGCGATCTCAGAAAATTTATTCATGCAGTGTAATGCCAATGAGGAATTGCCAGTTCTGAAAACACGTAAGATTAAAGCAAGAGGTCCTATTAGAAACAATGCTGCGGAAGTTACGAGACAATCAAGTTTAGCTCTTTCGTGCCAAGGTCAAAAGATCGAAGCCTACTTCATGATTATACCTAAACTAACTGTAGATTTGATTATAGGTGCAGATTTTTTAAATGAAAGACGAGCGATAATAGATATGGGGAAAGGTAGCGTTACATTCGGGAATGTCACACTTCTCTTTGACCAAAAGCTAAAATTAGAAGAAATACCAGTTATAAACAAACAATTAAGAATGATGCGAGATAAAGAGGATGAAGAATTAGAATGGTATGCACAAAAGGGGGAATCGCCTCAACTCATGTTAGAAGTCCATAAAGAAATCGACGAAAAATTACAAGAAGTTTAAGGTATTTCGGAACACAGTAAAAGAGAATTAGAGGATATTTTACGAGATAAAGCAGAGGTATTTTTACCTAAGACTGGCAGTATTAAACACTTTCAGTATAAGTTTGAAGTAAAATAGCATAAACCATTTAGAGCGCCACCCTATACAATCCCATTAAGCTACAGGAATAAAGTATTCCAGGAGATATCCTAAATGTTAGATGACGATATTACTGAACCAGCTATCTCCACATATAACAGCCCGCTCCATATTGTACAAAAACGAAATGGGAGCATCAGGTTAGTGCTTGTTATCAGACAGATCAACACAATCATAATCACTGAGACAGATCGCCCAGAAAAATTAGAGGAATTGATGCAAAACTTCCACGGTGCTAAGATATGTTCATCAATTGATTTACGGAGTAGTTTCTGGCAAATAGAATTGGCCCCAGAATGTAGAAAATTTACAGCATTTATCGTATTCGGTAGATGTTACCAGTTTAAACGATTGCCATTTGGTTTAAACATATCATCAGCAGCGTTTATTAGGGAATTTAATACTATTTCTAGGACACATAATTTCCGAGAAAGGGGTAATGCCCGACCCAGAAAAACTAACGGCAATCAAAGAATTCTGTACTCCATATAATAAGAAAAACTCTCAGACGATTTCTAGGTCTCACCGGATTCTATAAAAAATTTATTTGCATCGACTCTCTCGCAACACCACGCCTATGTGGATTGACTGGAAAAAACACGCCATGGGTATGGGATCAACAAGCGAATGGAGAATTTTTAAAAGTGAAAAACAACTAACAACAGCACCGATTTTAGCACATCCTGATCTAACACAAAATTTTTGTATGGCCACTGATAGCGAGAAAACAGGTTTAGGAGTTGTTTTATTCCAAGAATACGAACAGGCAGGGCTAAGATCATTAGGACAATTGCCTTTGCTAGTCGGGTACTCACAAAAAGCGAGAAAAACTATTCAGTCACAGAGCTGGAAGCATTGGCCATTGTATGGGGCTTCCAACGTTTTCGATACTTCCTATTCGGAAGAAAAACAAAAGTATATACTGACCACAAAGCATTAGAATTTCTGTTATCCGCCAAACTAACTCATGGGAGGTTAGCCAGATGGATGTTAATACTACAAGAATTTTACTTCACTATTACACACATACCAGGACCAGCGAATGTATTAGCAGATGCTTTATCACGGTGTCCACAGGGTGCATCCAAAAACATAGGTTTGGAAGCAGCAGAAGACCAGTTTACAATGTACTATATGAAACAAGTACTTTTCGAAAACTACATTACGACAGCATGGAAAAACATAGGCAAAGAACAGGACAAGGATCTCGAAATACTAGGAATCAAACACAAGTGGAGAAGTAAGGATTTTCCAGACATTCGACAGCACTATCTCTTAAAAAACAATGTTTTATTTTTTAGACGAAATGTTGCAACGAATGAATGGTTAATTTATATTCCAGATGAACTAATTAATAAGTACATATGGTATACACATTTAAGTAATGGCCACTTTGGACCAAAGAAATGCTTTTTAAAAATAAAACAAACAAGCCATTTTCCTAATATGGAAAGACGAATTAGAACAGTATTAGTCAAATGCAAAAAATGTATGAGGGCTAAACACGTCACTTTCCAAACCAAACCACCTATGTTTCCAATAATCCCTAAGAGATTAAAACAAATAGCTGCAACAGATTTGATGGGGCCCCTACCACGCACAAAAAATGGATATGTTTTCATATTCGTCGTTTTGGAACTTACTTCTAAATATGTTACCTTGACACCATTAAAACGGGCAACAGGTCTTGCTATAAGTAAAGCATTTAGACATGGCAGAACACACTGAAACAACACAAAAGAAAACCCATCTACATATCTAAGTACAAACCTAGCGTAAATCCAGCAGAACGATCTATGAAGGATGTAGGCACTTTATGCCGATTATATGCAGGCAAAAACCTGTCTACATATCTAAGTACAAACCTAGCGTAAATCCAGCGGAACAATCTATGAAGGACGTAGGCACTTTATGCCGATTATATGCAGGCAAAAGACACAACACTTGGGATATACACCTTAAAGATTTTCAAGAAGTAATAAATGAAGTGCCACATAGCACTACACTACTACCTCCAGTTACTGTATTTAAAAATATTGAACCCACAAACATAACCAGAGAAAATGTTTGATTTCCTATTGTACCACGTAGACAGCACAAACAAGTCATAGCAACAGTACTCTGCAACATCAGAAAGGCAGCCATTAAAAGAAAAGGAAGAGGAGATAGAACAGCAATTAAAAGAACATTCTCAGTACGCCAGAAAGTATTTGTGAAAACACACCATCTCTCCAGCAAACAGAAGCACGAAATACGTAAGTTTTACGCTGCATAAAAAGGACCTGTCATAATTAGCCAAATTGCTCATGATAATGCTGTGGAACTAATGAACCCAAAAACAGGCAAAACCTTAGGTCTTCACCATGTGAGCCATATCAAAAAGTTTGAAGATTAATTTTATTACTGGTAAATAATCAGCACAATATTTCAAGATTATGTTGCAGATAAGATCGTCAGGAGAAAGAAGAATGAAGAGAGAGGAAGGTGGGAAAAAGAAAGTAGTTTCAATAATAACACCAATAGTACGATAGATTAAGGTGAAGGGATAAAGCGTAGATAATCTAGCAGCATGAAATACTAAAATGCTATACACCACGACACTACACAAAAATAAAAAAAAACGAATTTGAGGATTCTTGAGTAGACATTAAGACTCCAAATATCTTAGAATTGTAATATGGAAAGGGCGCCGAAATTTGTAAAGCTTTTTAAGAAGGCGTGAAACAAGTCGATGCTAGACATATGTTAGATGATTACAAGTAAAACTTTTTGTAAGAACCATTGTAAGAACTCCAACAAAGACCAGATGCAATGACCCGCAAGTTGCAACGCGAGATGTATCAAGAAAGAAAAGGTCATAATTAGCAAGACACGATTCCTACATAGCAGGAGCGTCGAGAGAAGGGAAAGTACAGCGAAACCAACAGAAGGCCCTTGTATAGGAAGTTGGCAATAAATTTGCCCGCTAGGTGGAACCTTGCTGGGATGGAACAGGCAGCCGCACAGCGACAGCCGTGCAGAGGCGCCACGGTACGCCAGAAGAGACCCGGGACGCCACAAGAGACCCGTGCAGGGACCAGATTTTTACCGCTTGTAAACCCCCGAGCCCCCCCACCCCCCCCGCCATTCAGCGGAGCGAGCAAAAAACGGCCCGACGAGAAGACCGCTTGGGCAAGCCACCACTGGCAAAAAAAAAAAATGCGTAAAAGCCACATTACTGCTATTAAACAGCACGCTGATGCACGAAACTGAAGAAAAGTTCCACAAAGTAAAAATGACACGCCCAAACCATTTATCAAACTATTACTAGGAGGAGAATTTCAAAGCGACTAGTTATCAATAAATTTTTCCATATCCTGCCCAGAGAAAAACCAAGAAGCAAGTTAGAACCAGAGAAAAGGCAGGAAGAACAGAAGTTGAAGATTCGCAAGATTGAGACCAAGAAAGAAGATGGGTGAAGAATAGACGACATACCTTTCCAAATCCCTATCCTGTTGTAAACTAGTCGTCTGTGAACGACCGCATTCAGCGACACATAACGATGACTTTCACGCATACAAAGCCAGTAAACCACGAGATTCTCCACTCACAGCTCCTTTCCATTATGGGACCTCCACAACAGCGACACACACTTGCAAAGCCAACAAGGAAGGACGAACGAAGCTGTACATCAAATACTTGCCCACATCCATCTCGCTCAAGTCCATCACATTCATGCGAAAACATTCGCCAACCTCATGCTTGAACATTCATAGGATTGTGTGAACGTGTGAAATCAAATTATGTGATGTAGGAATTGTGCAAAAGAAACGTGTGAAAAACTAAATAAGTTAAGCACACCTGACAGTTAATAAACTACAAAAAAACGGTCATTGACTATGGACTTACGTAAAAAAGTTGACTATCGATAAAAATAAGTCATTACTTCTGAAATGGACAGTATATAAGAAAACAATATGCCACTTATTTTCCCCTTATAAACACAAAGAATAAAAAATTATCTTGTTGGATGTTTTCCCTTTTTTAACATTTGTACCATTTGTTAGGATAATATCTTAATACTTGTGTATGTATATTTCTTGTCAAAGCAATTCTTGGAAATAATTCTTAATTGTTAGTGTAACAATGTTGAAAAGAGTGTCTAGCAACAAAATCATTTTACTTTTAGATGATATTTAGAAAATGTGTTAGGAATATATTTCACTTAATTACTACATTTATAAAAACAATATTTATAAGAAAATCGATGTGAAAGACTCCTCACTTTCGATAACAACTTCTTAAAAAACAAACTTGACACTTAAATAAAGAAAGAAAGTAATTAAAAATTAATAACAGTATAAGAATATTCTTCCCTTGTCATTTTTAATTATAATGTGGAAAAATATAAAAATATAAATTAGTAATACAAACTAGCATAGGACAGAATAATGTGGCTGAACAGTATGGAACAAAATTGAGATAAATTAGAAAAATTTGGACTGACTTAGACAACGATTCAATCATTGGCTAAGTTCACTGCAAAAATTAAGTTCGAAGGGTGATACTAGTAATGAGTGAGCAACTGGAATACAACAGACTAACACAAGAATGCCTAAATGCATGTCGTACCTTCCCACCGTGAGACCGACGTAGTTTCAAGAGGATAAACGAGAACAGAAGCCGAGAGCAGAACCGTGTTAAGCTAGAAGGCCCTACGATGAGGGAGGACTGGACACCCACGTCGCCAGCTAACCACTAGGGCCTCACAACCCGCACGTTTTAGCATGAGACTTTTTCGCGTCTCTGTTACGTCAAGGACCACCCCCCAGCCCATGTTAAAAGATAGAGCCCTCCAGAAGAACAGTATAGATCTTACGATAAAGCTAAAAGGACCCCACCAGCTGCAGGTTTTAGCGTGAGAGTTTTTCATGTCCCTGTTACGTTGCAAACTTTAAAAACACTGCCCCACCACGTTTCTCATTGGGTAGACAGAATTTTTGTTGGCGGAGATTAAGGTTAACATAGAGACCCTGATTGGTCAGATGAAAACACAGACAGATAGTTTTTTTTAAAACCAACTTCGGTAAATTGTAGTAAGGAGAAGTTAGAGGAGAGCTGCTTCCGAGATGGCGAGGTGAGCGGAGCTGTGCTGCCCACCGCTGCCCTGACGCTGCCTAAACACCGACAAGGTAATGAACGTACGCGATGCCGCATTTTTGAGCGCATAAGGCTTCACTCAGAACTGCAGAAGTCTCCTCTGCTACACCCCCTTTTTTGCGTAATATTAGTGTCGATCGTTAATTAAAACTCATGGTGTTCACATTTGCCACTTGAAGAACAGATCTGAAACGCGATGATTTTTCTTTTATATAGTTATTGAGAAGCCGCATCAGCCACTGTAATTTACGACAAGTTAAATAAGTAATTAAAGATAATTGAAGGTAACTGTAGACCATTTTGATAGTTTTCTGTTTTGTGAAACTTAAATTAAACCAAGATTATAAATGTGATATGGCATAGGTCATCCCTCGATCGATTGTAGAACTTGGAAACCCATTCAGGGAACATTCGTTCACATTTTTGTTGAACGCAGTTGGTTTTTACCATCCTGTATTAAAACATTTCCTTTTATCAATAGTGCAATTTATAAACGATGTTTTGTGAGTAGAATAAAATTTCCAATGGTAAACGTAACTGCTGTTTCGACGTTATTTTACCAGCTTACTAAAAATAGGAAAGCCTAGAACCATTTCCACTATATTTAGATAGTATTAAGATTCTTTTACAGGGAGTGCAGTGGAGCTCACGCTGAGATCATTTAGTATTTGGTTTTATCATCGCTAGTCTCACTGAACACTTCTGAATTCTACATGTCATGTGTGGTCTGGCGTCTCCTTACCAGCAACAGGTCCCAGGTTCAAACTAGTCAATTCCCTAAAAAACACACTCAGAGTGTCGTTGCGCAAAAGTGGTAGGGAGGCACGATATAGAACAAACAGACACCACCATGATTGTTTAGAACCTCCCCTTAGAAAAATTTATGAATGATTGTGCTGATAAACCCCTTACGTTATTTGATTTTCAAACAGCTGAGCAGAACTGAACGTACTCAGACATTTATCTCTTTACTTATTCTGATCAACACTAAACTGACACACAATCTGACTTTCAACAATCCCAATAAAAGAATGGCCCTGACTAACAATAACCTATACCTTTCATGAATCAGTTACCTCACAAAAATCTTCGTTACTCGAACTACTGCAATACTGCGACTGCCAATACTACCAGCTAAATAAAAGATTCTAACTACTGAGGTCACTAACTACTGATTGGCATAGTTCGCAAATGAAAGATTTTGACAGAGAACAGATAACATATATTTATCAGTTCATGACATCCAGTCTTACAAATTTACTGTTTCTGATGGACGCACGTCCAGATAACCCGCTCTCAAAACTTCGCCATATCTCTCCCCACATCCACCACCACTACTGGCGGCTCACCTCCAACTGCACAACACTACGTGCTGTTCACATCCAACTGCCCAACACTACAATAGTGAAGATTCTAACAATGCTAGCCAGCTACAGACTGCACAAAGCACAGTCAGTCAAATGGGTCAAATGGCTCTGAGCACTATGGGACTTAACATCTGAGGTCATCAGTCCCGTAGAACTTAGAACTACTTAAACCTAACTAACCTAAGGACATCACACCCATCCATACCCGAGGCAGGATTCGAACCGGCGACCGTAGTGGTCGCGCGGTTCCAGACTGAAGCGCCTAGAACCCCTCGGCCACAGCGGCCGGCCACAGTCAGTGATTTTCATACAGAGCGCTACGTGACGTTATCAACATAAAAACCTGAACAGCCTACTTACAACTAAACAGCCTACTTACAAATCTTACAGCCGAGCGGTCTAAAGCGCTGCAGTCATGGACTGTTCGTATGCTCCCGGCGGAGCTTCGAGTCCTCCCTCGGGCATGGGTGTATGTGTTTGTCCTTATGATAATTTAGATTAAGTAGTCTGTAAGCTTAGGGACTCATGACTTAACAGTTAAGGCCCATAAGATTTCACACACATTTGAACATTTTTTACAATATTATAAAACAATACGTCCAACGATGTTGTGGCCGGCACATACATAAGTACGTGAACGTAATGATTACGACATTGCATGGCCGATGTCACGGACATTGCGCTCCGAATGTCAGGCTCAGTTTGGGTTACCGACGCTGTAACAGCACGAGTTTACCATGTTTGTGCTGACTGCTGAGATCATACGTGGATAATGAACGAATTAGTGCGTTTGTGAAGGAAGGAAGTTTTGCATAAAGGTTTTCAGTTATGGATCGGATGTCCTCTGCAACACTCTTTATTCGTAAGTCATTATTAACCGCGGTATTTCTAAGGAACCGTGGAGCCTTTAATATGATGCGAAATGCCTTGTTTTGAACTACCTGAAGTTTGCGGAGGTGCATAGATACGCCATGCCCCATATGAGGAAGGCATACAACATGACTGATCATATTACCGATTTAAAAGTAGAAGACTGCTTTTACTGTTTAGAGAAGACCATCTGTTTATTAAGAGATACAAGACACCTCATACACGGTGTGTTTCATTTGTGACGTCGTATATAAGTGTCTTAAAGGTAAGGCGTTTGTCAAGGTAGACTCGAAGATATTTGGCGTAGTCAGTCCAAGGAATACCTTCACCGAATAGCAGCAGCGGCGTATGTGAATCCTGTATTTTTCTTCTATACAACGTGGGTTAACTCTCGCCCACATTTATCTTCACCCGTCAAGTCGTAAACCATTTTTCAAGCAGAAGTAGAGGCCGCTGGAGTTTTCCACGAATGTTCGGTACGTTGTTGTCAGTATAATATATAGCCGAATCATCAGCGAAGGAATGCTGCTAGTTGAGACAGCGTCTGGCAGTGTCAGCTAGTCGAACTATTTACTAACGAAGCCTACCATTCTAAAATGAGTAGAATTTATACAAACAAAGTCCACTGTTGCTTCTGAAAGGGTAGCACTTCGTCCTCACAGTCCGTTATAGAACTGAGACGCCAGGCATTGTTGCTGAGCAACGACGACATCACTGCCCAAGTCTTTCCGTTGACAGCAGATTCATAGCTGTGGCTGTCCTATAGTGGTATAAAAATATCTCCTTTCAGGGTGCCTGGGGGTACATCTGCAATGACAGCATAACATAAATACGTATTCTTTCTCAGGAATATCTACATTCCCCTTGATGGCGAGGTTTCTTATCTCACCCTTGCTGCGACGTCACCTGTGAAGTCGGTCACAGGGGGCCTGCTCCCACACCAAGCGAGGCCATGGCACAAAATGATAGAACAAAATTTCGTCCCATGTATCAGAGGAAAAAAGTGTGTAAAATAAAGGAATAATAGAAAAAAACATCTTTGTCTATTTTTTAAAAATCTATAGTCGATTATGTAAAGAAATTTCTATAGGACCAGCCTGCAACAATCATCCAGGCCATAAGAGTAAGAAGCAACTACCTGCAGCATGAAAATTTATTTTACACTAGATTTTTCTCGTTAACATATCTGTATTACCAAATCAGTGAGGTGTTCTTTGAAACTGCTGTTGTTAAGTTCAGTTTCATCAATGAGAATAGTGCCTGGGGCGGTTAGTAGGTGGGTGCAGATTTCGATTTCTTCTACTGAATCCATGTGTCGGTCTTTCTCCGCTATGTGATGTACTTCTAGTTTATCATTAAATCCTGATATTGAATGCTGGTTATTCTTAAGATGTAAATTAAAAGTCGATCGACTGCTTTCTAAAACGTTAATGTGACTTCCAATGATGATGACAGTGATTCCATTGAATTTATAACTCTCATCTCCGAGACCCACTTTAGATTGATGTTTTATCAAAGCTCTTTCTCTCATTACATTTCTCTTATTGTCATCAAATTTAAAGTCAATTTTCAGATTGTATCTTCGAAATATTTGTGCTCTCTTGATTGAGATGGGACACACATATCCTAAAACGGCAAGATCCGTTTCATTATCTTTTTTTATAAATAATTCTTCACTCCCATTTTCTTTGTTATACCTATTGGTCAGAGTTTTCACTTTATCTCCCTATATATTGTCAACTATGTTGGAGTGATCACCACTGTTACGGGTTAAGCATGTATTGGAAACAAGAGCTGGATGGACACTTACAGAAATTAAAAGGAGCTGTAAAAGTTTGGTTGGTGGATTTGGGGGAGAGGACCAAGCAGCGATGTCATCGGTCCCGTTAGATTAGAGAAGGATGCGGAAGGAAGCATCCCGGCATTTGCCTGAAGCGATTTAGGGAGATCACGGAAAAGATAAAGCAGGATGGTCGGACGCTGGTTTGAACCGTCGTCCTCCCGAGTTCTGGTCCAGTGTAATAACCACTGTGCCACTTCGCTCGGTAACTATGAAACTAAATTCTCTCTAATATGCAATTATCAATGAGTTTTACTTGGAATGTCTATAAGCAACGTACAGTGAAGAGCCAAAGAAACTGGTCCACCTGCCATATATCGTGTAGGGCCCCCACGAGCACGTAGAAGTGCCAAACACGACGTGATATGGACTCCAATAATGTCTGAAGTAGTGGTGGAAGAAACTGACACCATAAATCCTGCAGGGCTGTCCATAAATCCGTAAGAGTACGAGGGACCGGAGATCTACACTGAACAGTATGTTGCAAGGTACACCAGACATACTCTGTAATATTCATATCTGGGAGTTTGGTGGCCAGGGGAATTATTTAAAATCACATGAGTGTTCCTGGTGCCACTCTGTATCAATCCTGGAGCTCTGGGACGTCACATTGTCCTGCTGGAATTTCCCAAGTTCGTCAGAATGTACAAAGAACATGAATATATGCAAGTGATCATACAAGATGTTTATGTACGTGTCACCTGCCAGAGTCGTATCTAATTGTATCAGTGTTCCCACATCACTCCATCTGCAGACGCTCCACACCATTACAGAACCTCCACCAGCTTGACATGCAGGATCCATGGATTCAAGATGTTGTCCTTATATTAGTATACGTCCATCAGCTCGATACAATTTGAAACGAGACTCGTCCGTCCTGCCAACTTGTTTCCAGTCATCAATACTCCAATGTCGGTATTGGAGGGCCCTGACAAGGCGTAAAGCTTTGTATCGTGCAGTTATCAAGGGTACGCGAGTGACCCAAAGGCTGCCCAAGCCCATACGATGATATTTCGTTGAACGGTTCGCACGCTGACACTTGTTGATGGCCCAGTACTGAAATATGCAGCAGTTTACGGGAGGCTTACGCTTCTGTCACGCTGAACGATTCTCTTCATTCGTCGTTGGTCCCGTTCATGCAGGATCTTTTCCCGGCCGCAGCGATGTCGGAGAGTTAATGTTTCACCGGGTTCTTGATATTTGCGATGCACTCGTGAAATGGTTGTGCGGAAAAACCCCCACTTCATAGCTACCTCGGAGACGCTGTGTCCCATTGTTCGTGTGCCGACTGTATCACCATGTTCAGTCTCACTCAAATCGTGATAACTTGCCACTGTAGCAGCAGTAACCGATCTAACAACTGCGCCAGATGCTTTTTGTCTTATATAGGCGTTACCGACCGCAGCGCAGTATTCTACCTGTTTGCATATCTCTGTATTTAAATACGCATGCCTATACAAGTTTCTTTGGCGCTTCGGTGAATATTGCCGTAGTAAATTATGGAAACGTGAGAGCTGTCCCACCAACAAAGAAGTGTGCATGTTGTATCGTACAGTGTCGATGCCACATCAGAAAGAAAGCTTCCCGAGGTTGTCAGTAAGCCAAGTGACGGATTCGACCATGTTAAAGCCACAACTCTGGCAGTACGCTCACGTAGCACCACCGACAGAGTAAGGAGAAGGAAACACACCAACGATGCCAGCCCAGGTCACTAACAGTCTAAAAGCGGTGTTAGCCAAAGCCTCAGCTGTTTGTAGCAATCTATCTAGATGAGTTGTGTATGAGGACTAAGCTCTATCTCGGACATTCTGTTCAAGTTAAGAAAGCTACTGTGTCTCATATGACGACTGTGTAGAATAGTTTCGAAGAGCTTTGGACGCCGTTGATTCCCTTGTTAGTACGTTAATCTTACGTATCCCTCATTCACCACGTTGGTCAGCAGGTTGTTTGCCACATACCTCTAGCAGTTACTGTTGATGCTCTCATCTAGAAGGTAAGGAGATCGGAATGTTCCTGTCTTCCCTCCCCCCAACCCAACCCCCCACCTCCCAGAAAGAACACTGACGTTATTATGCAGTTTAAAGGAACTTCACTGGAATGCATGCGGACTTCCAGAGTTACTGATAGTTTACAGTTTTGTAATCTAAATCATGTGCAGCTTATCATCTAAATGGTCGGCTAAATGAAAGTGGACAGAAATACATTTTCACCATTTTCGGACACTTTTAATTTAAACTGCATATGCAGAAAACTATTCTACTCGAGTGTTAACACAGGAAATCTTTTCAGGTGGAAGTGCAACCAAGTCACTAGTCGGGTTTCTGAGTTATGTAGTATCGATTCCTTAGGTTATCTGGTATTAAGCAGATTTTTTATGCGAAAAAGTCCTCCATATGTACCGACATACATCTCTCAAACAGAGGGCTGAGAAACTCAGTACCTCTGTTAGCCTATGAGATCCAGACTAGCATAGACAATGGAGCCAATGTTGACTTCCGAAAGATATTTGATACAGTTCCTCGTGGTCACCTAGTGAACAGATTACGTACCAAGGTTCGGACCGAATTTATGACTATATTCAGGACTAAGCAGAATTCAACATATTGTTCTTAATAGTGAGAGATCATCAGACGTAAGAGAAACTTGGAAAGTATTTCAAGGGAACGATACATACCGTTAGTGCTTACAGTATACACACTGTCTAGTCACATTAACATAGCCACCTGCCAAAGGGCTGAATAACCACGTTTATGAAAGAAAAACTTTGAAAGTACATCCAAGGGGACGTTACATGCTGTTACCGTTTGCCATTTAGGTGAACATTAATAATATCGACAAACTGCAGGACGGATCCCTGATTGAAAATGGAGGGAAAAAGTTCCTATGGACATGTGTACGGAAATGCATCATTGCACGGTAGATGGCGCTGTCGAATGGAAGTTCCTCCTACCACCTGCCGAGTGTTCCCTGCGTGTCGATTGCTGTGTGACTGACGCAGCTCACCGTAAGCGCCAGATCACAGGCATCAGCCACATCACACAACATTTCACGCCCTTTTGGGCGATTGTGTGATCATGGGTCCTTTCAGACAGATGAATGTGGAGGAAGGCAGAGGACTGTCAGAACACCAGATCTGGAAGACCACGTTGTACAGGATATTGTGACGAACCTTACTAGGAGCAAGTGGCCCGCCAACAAGGCGTAAACTAAACTACGATTATGTGTACCCTGCATGATAACAGCTACTATCCCTATAATCTGAAACGAGAGCAAGGAGTATCAGCATCACAACTATGGGATTTCTATCAGTCCTCTTTATCAACGAAGCTGGCTTCAGGAATCTGCATAAACATCAACTGTTGGGAACAGGTAATCGTCGCTGTATGATTGAGGCGTCTCATCAGTATCGGTTCAGCGTCGACGTGTTGTTGTTGTTGTTGTTGTGGTTTTCAGTCCTGAGACTCGTTTGATGCAGCTCTCCATGCTACTCTATCCTGTACAAACCTCTTCATCCCTCAGTACCACAACCTACATCCTTCTGAATCTGCTTAGTGTATTCATCTCTTGGTCTCCCTCTACGATTTTTACCTTCCACGCTACCCTCCAATACTAAATTGGTGATCCCTTGATGCCTCAGAACAAGTCCTACCAACCGATCCCTTCTGCTAGTCAAGTTGTGCCACAAACTTCTCTTCTCCCCAATTCTATTCAGTACTTCCTCATTAGTTATGTGATCTATCCATCTAATCTTCAGCATTCTTCTGTAGCACCACATTTCAAAAGCTTCTATTCTGTTCTGGTCCAAACTGTTTATCGTCCATGTTTCACTTCCATATATGGCTACGCTCCATACAAATACTTTAAGAAATGACTTCCTGACACTTAAATCTATACTCGATGTTAACAAATTTCTCTTCTTCAGAAACGCGTTCCTTGCCATTGCCAGTCTACATTTTATATCCTCTCTACTTCGAACATCATCAGTTATTTTGCTCCCCAAATAGCAAAAGTCGTTAGTGTCTCATTTCCTAATCTAGTTCCCTCAGCATGAGCCGACTTAATTCGACTACATTCCATTATCCTCGTTTTGCTTTTGTTGATGTTCATCTTATATCCTCCTTTCAAGACACCACGTGTGGGCAGAGATTCTTAGCCACCACATATTTGGACAGGTTATTACTGCACAACGTCTCGACGGAGGAAAGTACTTGGGCTTCCCGCAGAATAATCTGCCTGGGGTGCTTGAGAATGGGCCTTTGGCAATACGGCAGGTTACGTGGTTTCTGCATGAAAGAGCACCGCCCAATTTCCGCATTACAGTTCACCGTCACATCAACAACGTCTTACCCTGGCGTTAGAATGGTCGCAGGGGCCCTTAGAATAGCCTGCTAGGTCATCGGCCTTAAATCCTTGTATTTTTACCTCTAGGGTATTTGTCAATCGTTGTGTATGCTGCACCAATTTTTGATGTGCATGTTCAAGACGCCTGTGTCGCTATTCGGAGGGAGGGTGTAAGGTGCGAAAGAGTGCAGCAGTCCTTGATCCGACCTGTGACTGCTTGCACTGCATCCCAATCAGGTCAATTTGAAAATTTTTTGTGTCGTGGTTGCGATGAAGCTCTGTGCTTTCTTCCGGGGCGTTTTTTTGTCGTTGCATGCACACTGTCCATTTCCAGGGAAATTTTCAAAGGACCTGCTTTCCTCCATTTTGAGTTAGGAAACCGTCCCTGCAATTTGCCGGTTTTATTTATGTTCAAACTGTGTACACTGTCATTTGTCGAAGGCCTGCTCAAGTACCTTTTGCAACGCGGTCCTCTGAAAGACATGCAGTGAGAGAAGATTGACATTCTGCGAGCTATCGATTGACATTCTGCGAGCTATCGATAGGTAAGTGGAGTCATGCCGACTCCAGTGCCGTAACCAGCTGGGCTATGTTTCTCAGCTGAGGTTCCATGGCGTAAACAGCCCAGTCAAGATGGTCCCTCAGATCTTCGATTGTGTTTAAATCCGTAAGTTCGGTCGCCAGAGGTTTCTATAAACTCATCCAAGTGCACTTCGAACGACCCACGTACAGTACGAGCAGTGTGACACATTCAGTTGTCCTCTGTTTAGAGCCCATCATATCGAGAAAAACATGGGTGGATATAGTTCACAAGTATAGATGCATACTTCAGTTGATTCACTGTACCATCCTGATTGACGAGATCGCCGAGTGTCCCTCACCCGGCCTGGACACTTCCGACTGCTCCTAAAGGGTGTCTGCATTCAGCCGTTTCACGCTATACAATGGTGAGCCAAAGTTTAATGTTCACATGCTTAATAGCTTATTCGTCCGTCTCTAGAACGAAACACACCATTTATTTTACGTATCAGGGATCATACAGTTTATTGGTAGGTTTGTGGTGGTATATGGCATCAGACGTCTACGAACAGGCGTGTAATATTGTCTACTCACAGAGCATGTTATTCGCGTAAATGACGAGCTTCAGATTTGCGTACTTGGTGATGGCTCCCGACAGCGATTCATATCGGTCCCATACGGCTTACACCAGGTGAACTTGGTTGAGACATCAACCTGAGTTCACTACAATGCTCCTCAAACTACTGTAGTACCGTTCTGGCTCCGAGACAAGGACAGCTATACTGCTGAAAGATAACGTCGCCTTTGGGGAAGACATCTAGCATTGAGGGATGCAGGTGGTTAGCAGCTCTCAATCCGTTTTTTATGACCAACATAGGTCCCATAAAAGGGCTCGAGAATGTATGCGGTAGACTAACACTGCTCCCACCAGCGTGCATCCATGGTGAGCTGCACGTTCTGATCTGCCGCTCACCTCGTTGACAGCGTCTGTGGAGACCACCATCGATCTATTGTAGTAAAAATGTGATTAACCCCAAGAACCGACACGTTTCTGTTGGTCAACGGTCGAAGCCCGATGATCCCGTGCCCACTGCGATCGTAACTGACGTCATTGGGTCAACTTTTGAACACATAGGTGTAGTCTGCTGTTGCAGTCCATCTTCCACGACGTACGATGAACGGTGTGCTTTGAAACACTTGCGCGTGCGCCAGCACTGTGCTCCTTTGGCAGAGAAGCCACAGATCACCAGCTATCCTACATCACAGAGCATACAAGCCTCTGAACCAGGGCTTCCCAACCTTTTCAGCTGGCGGACCCCTTCTTAGTTGAAAATCCATGGCGGACCCCAAGTCGGTCAAGACCATAGTAACTTCAAATTTCAGAGTGAAACCCATGGGAACTGAAAGCTTCTTAATGCAGGTGCCATGTTCCCCATGACTCCCACCCCTCCAGTATCAATAGTCTTTGGTTTAGAGGTGAATGAAAACAACTTGAAATTAACAATCCCATTTGAATTCCCACTGTATCCAGACACTTACTAGTGGATTACTCCCTTTGTTCAACACACTATAGCCTGATTAAAATTACTTGGTAATTGAAATTTCACAGGATGGAGCTTTCTTCCTCCAAGAGCAATCAACGTCACGTCCATACTGTTCGCTGTTGACAAACTGTGGCTTATTGTCTGTTCACTTCAACTATTTGGCTACTGTTGTGTAAGGAGAATGCATATTTCGTAACAGTCCTGTTTGTGTGTGTGTGTGTGTGTGTGTGTGTGTGTGTGTGTGTGTGTGTGTGTGTGTGTGTGTGTGTGTCTGTGTGTCTGTGTGTGTGTGGTTTTTTCGTGAAATCCGAAGAAAAATGTTCAAATGTATGTAAAGTCGTCCTCCTCCTCATTCATTTCAACTGGAAACTTCCCTTGTTGTGAAGGCGATGGAGAACTGTAGCCTTCTTCAATGATCCTGACTTCAGCCATCGATCCATGTTAGACGTAATAAACTGGTCAAAAATCGACTTATGAAACAGGTAGTGCACTGAAAAGGCAAGTTTAACATTTAATTATGCCTGGGGCCGCATACGTGCCAGCGAGCGCTGTGATTGGTCGACAAAGCTCGTTCCGCGCTTGCGTAAAAGGTTTCAGCGCATTTGGCGTCATGAGCCGGCGCACAAACGACCCCCGTATTTTTGCTAAACAGTCGAGCATAGAAGCCGCATTCTCCGGCGCTAAACTGTGTATACGTCCTCACTTAGGAACCGCAAACGCTGCTTGGGGATACGACCTGAAGTAAAAGTGCAGATGTTTTTCACACGGAAAAATAGTGATGAATTTGATTTTCACATTTTTCTTAAATACTTTTACTCATTATTTTACACGATTTGGTGAAAGGTGGCAGCGGAACCCCTAGAAAGAGCTGGCGGACCACAGGTTGGGAAGCCCTGCCTAAACCCCAAGTTCTGTGAAGGGTTGTGGACGTCCAACCATTTAGTGCCAAGTGGTAGTATCACTGTCTTTCTACCGCTTTCCGTAGTTTCTCACGACAGAAGTAACTGAACACTCGACTAGCTTCACTAGGATGATACCCCGTGCGTGTCTGCTCCGCTTACATACTTTGGTTGCTGCGTCACGTGCCTGCAACTCCAACAGGCTGCCGCTAACGTAGCAGAAGGCAGTGTTCATAAGGTTTCGGCTGATCAGTGTACATGCCAACTACCATCTGACACGGCTACAGGTCGCCACTCAGTGGACGCCCTCTTGCGGTATGGATGCAAGAATTGTTCATTTGCCGGCCGCTGTGGCCGAGTGGTTCTAGGCGCTACAGTCTGAAACCGCGCGACCCTTACGGTCGCAAGTTCGAATCCTTCCTCGGGCATGGATGTGTGTAATGTCCATACATTAGTTAGGTTTCAGTAGTTCTAACTTCTAGGCGACTGATGACCTCAGATGTTAAGTCTCATAGTGCTCAGAGTCATTTGAACCATTTGAATTGTTCATTTAATTCAGGATACTCGGTTTTAGTAGCACTTAGGTGAGGAGCCTGCCTAGGTTCGTGATCAGGACAGAAGATACAGTTCCGGGCAAGAATGGATGTTTTTGTGATTATTATTAAAACAACACACAAATTAACTGTTCCACGCCCATATACGTTACTGAAAGTACGAAGTTAGTGAAGCAGTGTGGGTGATTGATGGCAAGTGACATGGCGGGTAACTGTACTCACGGCTCTTGATGTTCAATTGCTCTATAAAATCTCTTCTTGGCCTCGGATTTTATTTATTTATTTATGCATTTATTTTACCTGGCAAGATTAGGGCCTTTAGGCCCTCTCTTACACCTAACCAGGCATACTCAGATTGAACGAGTTACAGTTACTAAATAACATTAAGAACATTTAACGTATTATGCAGTATTGATGTCAAACGAAAAAAATTTGAGATTATAACAGTAGTACAATGATAGTTATAACAATAAAAATAATTATAACAATCAACGATAATAATGATAATAATAATGATAATAGTAATAATAATAATAATAATAATAATAGTGACTAAGTATATGAAAGTAAACATACATTTCTTTTGTGAATATCAGTTAGTTGGGAATTTTCTCGTTATATTCTTGCAGCTTGTGAGTTATTCTCATCGAGCAGAGACATAAGACGATAGAATGGGGTGAAAGAGATATATAAGAGGTAGATAGGTTTGAAGAAGAGAAAAAGAATGGTAAAATTCGAAGCTGTGATGGAGAGAAGAAAGAAAGAGATGTTAGGGGCACAACAATGGTGGCTATACCGTCCCTAATATGTAAGTTTTGAGTTCCCTCTTGAATGTTGAGTAGTTCTGGATAAGACGCAGATCACAGGGGAGTGCGTTCCATAGTCGTATGGCTGAGATGGAGAATGACACGGAGAAAGATTTTGTGTTATGTAAAGGTACAGCCAAGATGATAGACGTATCCGATCTGGTATTGCGATTGTGGAATGATGATAGATGTTTAATGTGAGAAGATAAGTATTGAGGGCACCAGTGGCTAAGAAATCGATGAAGTAAGCACATCGTGTGGAGATCGCGTGCCTTATGTGGGCGTATCCAACCTAGCTGGGAGTATGAAGGACTGATATGATCATACAACCGAATATTGCACACGTATCTGACGCAAGCATTCATCACTAGCTCGAGGCATCTAGAATTTTCACTATTCGTGCCGTGTTGAACTACATCGCAGTAGTAAAGATTAGGCAAGACTAGTGTTTGGACTAATTTTTGTTTAACATGGGTTGGAAATATTTTTCTAAATTTTTGAATTGCATGTAGGGAGGAGAGCGATTTCCGGCAAGCTGTGACTGTTTGTTCTTCCCAGTTTAGGTGTTCATCCAAGATTATTCCAAGGTCTTTTACTGTTTTTTGGTATGGTAGTTGGGTACCATTGAGGAGTATTTTAGGGACCGTTTCGCGAAAGTACCGGCTGATTAACTTTGGATGAGATATAAGTGTGACCTGGGATTTCTTGGGGTTTAGTTTCAGACCTAGGTTCTGTGCCCATCGAGAAACAGAGCAAAGATCTGCGTTCATACTCGCTACTGCGCCAGCAATGTTTTTGGGGCTTGCACTTATGTACAGTTGGATGTCGTCAGCATATAGATGGTAGCTGCAGGAGTGAATCACTGAAGAAATATCATTAATATACAGTGAGAAGAGTAGTGGACCAAGGACGGAGCCTTGGGGAACTCCAGAGTGCACGCTTTTCCATGATGACTTTTCCGACCCACAAACGACTTGTTGACTTCTGTTTTTGAGGTAGCTGTCGAACCAGTGTATTGCGCTGATTGAGAAATTCAGCTGTTTCATTTTAATTAGTAATATATCGAAGTCAACTGTGTCAAAAGCCTTGCTAAAGTCAAGCAGTGTTAGGATAGTAGCTTCACGTCTGTCCATAGCATGTTTAATGTCATCAGTTACTTTGATTAATGCAGTTGCCTTACTATGGTGCTTTCGAAAGCCTGACTGATATTCGTCATGGATGTTATGAGTTTTGAGGTAATCCGTCAGCTGTTCATGGACGATGTATTCTAGGGCTTTAGATATTGCAGGTAGTATGCTGATCGGCCTGTAGTCACCTGGCGACTTAGGGTTGTCAGTCTTGGGTATAGGCTGGATTAAACTTTGCTTCCACTCAGTAGGATATATACTACTGACAAGAGACAGGTTGAAGATGTCTGTGATAACTGGAATAATAGTGGCTACGACGTTTTTAATCATGCCAATGCTCACTCCATCATTTCCTACTGCCTCGGAAGAGATTCTCATAATTGCCTTGTGTACTGTGCCGGTAGTGACATGTTTTAGGAAAAACTTGTCTCTCAAGAGATTGATATCTTGGGGCTGGTAATTTGTCGCTGCGTGGCAGATTACAGCTGTTGAGAAGAAATCGTTTAATTCTTCTGCAGACGCTTGATAAACAGCGTCATATCTTCGCTTCCCTATACCGAAACTGCGCAGCTTTTTCCACAGTGCAGCAGGTTTTGATATGCCGCATACGACAGAGCGGGCATGTCTGATTTTGGCATTTCTCACGCTTTGCTTCGTTCTGTTTCGGAGTTTCCTATAAGCTTCGTACGCCTCGGGAGTTGTGTTACGCTTGAAGGCCCTGTGTGCAGCATCACGTTTATTCATTAACTGGCGTAATGCAGTGGTGAGCCATGGGGCAGGAGCTCTCTTTACCTTGACAGTGCGTTGAGGAGCATGTTTATCATACAGTGCAATAATTTTGCTACATAATTGCCGAATTTTTCCGTCTAAAGTAGGTTCATTGCTTATATCATGCCAAGGGATGTCTGAGCAATCCTTTTGAAGAGCGTCATGGTTAACATTTTTTAAGTTTCTGTAGGTTACCAGGTGAGATTTTTCTTTGGTAGTATGCACTGAGTAATTTAAGAATATCACGTCATGAGCAGAGAGTCCCGGAGCGGATGTCTGATTGGCGCGGATTATTTTATCTGGTCGCTTTGTTGCTATTATATCTATGAGTGTGTGGCTGTGTGACGTGTGGTGAGTTGGGCCCAGCGGTGTTAAACTCATATCATTGGAGTGGAACAGTCGCCTTAGTTTTTCGGCAGAGGGAGATTTTAACTGTAAGTCGATGTTTGTGTCGCCCATAATGATTATGTGTTCATACTGTGTCACGAGTGAGGACAGGGCAGACTGAAAGGAGGACATGGCACCGACGTTTGGAGGTTTATAGATTACTCCAATTAGCAGTTTCTGATTTGATGTATTTATTTCGAAAAACAAGAACTCTGCTTCTCCTTCGCCCTTTGCATCCGATGTGCATAGTACAGTAGGTGTCAGATCAGAGCGAACATAGGCACCCACACCACCCCCGCGTCGTGTTTCACGATCTGCCCTTAGGAGAGAGTAACCAGCAATTCGGATAGCGTCGGAAGAAATGTTTGGTTTCAACCAAGTTTCAGAGACGAGGATAATGTGGAACAGCGATTGGCAGAACAGGTCACAGAACTCGTCGAAGTGAGCCGTTAGCGACTGCGCGTTCGCGTGGGCCACAAAGAGCCCGCCGCCGGAACCGGTCCGTCCCATTGTGGCCGCCTGTAGGACCGAGCGCGCTCCGTTTACCTGCTGGCCGGAAGAGGGACAAAAGCTGGATTTTATGGGGGAAGACATGTTTACAGGTTTCCAAGGTCGTGACTGACTCAAGCGTCTGTGAACTAAAGGTGAAAAACACGCTGGAAGTATCGGAGAAGGGAGCGAAAAGAAAGATGGAAAGTGGCAGTAGTGGTTACGAAAAAGATAATAGTAGTAGTAGTGGTAGTGGCGAAGATGAAAATAACAGATATAGAAAGGCGGTTGTAAGGAGATTCCTGTTAATGGAGAATGTTAATTCCCATTTAACTGACAATATGAGTATACATGAGCACTTATGATAGACAAATAAAGATACAATATTTATGTGAAATAATTGACTGATTTTAAATAGAGTACTTATGGTACTTATCGAAATAACGGAGCTATATTTAAGCTAAAACATGAAAAGAAAGAATAAAAATTAACTTACATTAGACAGATTACAATATGAGACTTTGTGTCTCGCGAGATTTCGCTCAGTCTTTCAGTTCGAACATGTTCGTCACCGTTTTCCTCCCTCCTTCCGTCTTGACTACGATCCTGCCGTCCTGGGTCCATACATTTTGAAGGCCGAACTGTGTGATCGCAGCGTTCAAAACTTTTAGTCTTTCGCGCATCAGATCTTCCCTCAGGGTAACCCCACTCTTGGCGAGTTTTCTTTTCTGAGCCATTCCTCTATGCCAAGCATGAACCAGCTTTCAATAAACATTTTTTAAACATACACATGTAATGATAATTTATCATTTTAACATATTCTTTTACTTTTTTCATATATACATTACAAAACTCTAATTTTCTTGCCACAGATCAAGGAGTTTAAATAAACACAGAATACCCACTTCATAGTTGCAGATACACAGTTAGTAACATAAACCTACCTCTAATCGATATAAGTGTTACAATACAACTATTCTGAAGAGATCATACATCCGTCATACCATTCCTCAAAATGTACTGCAGCGACACAAATAATCAGGAAGTATCTAACTATTTCATGAGAGGACGGTGATGTAACCAGAACTTGCTAAATAAATGAAGAAAAACTGACCTCAAGGAACTCTGCGGCAAAACTTGAAACTCATTGTCTCACTATTAAAACCGTCTTTCTAAAAACAAGTTATCCTTTGCAAGAAATATTTCTCTTCAATTACTTAATGGAGTGGTAGAGGGGTGGTTAAATCCACAACTTCTGAGTGAATTGGTAACTATCTTACTCTCTTCTGAACATTAAAACGGAGTAACACAAACCAGTATAGAAAAATACCGCTAAAACCTTCGGTTATTCAAACACACCATACCTACGTGCAAGTAAGCTGTGCAGCAACAAAATTACACGGTAATCTTCTCTTGTCCAATTAATCTTTACCAAATCGTAATTAATAGTTCATTCCTCTCTGTATCTTTATCTTTGCGCTCTACAAATTACTTCTATCCGCTCAAATGTATAGCTAACGCCCGATTCTCTGACTAGCTTAGCTTAGAATGTTTAATACAACGACAGTGCTGCTAGAAACCAAAGATAACACTGCCTGTTATCAAAACCTCTCTTACGTAACATATCGACTATTGAAAACTACTACCTGAAAAATATCCAATGTACAAATATGAAATGTGACATATCGCATGAAATTAGAGCTTACGTCATTTTTCTTTATTATTAAAAATATTTGACAAACCTTACAAGATTTCGTCGCTTATTTATTTATTAAGCACTATAGGGTCACCGAGATTCGCAAGTGATCCAATGGCAGACGCTACCGGAGAGATGTTGTACATCACGGAAGAAGTTACTGATGCAACCCTGAGAGTGTACGTTCAATGAAACCTCAAAAATCATTTTACTTCTTCCCTAAATGACCACTACGATAATAAGAGAGAAACGTGGGTGCATGCTGTGGTTCTCCTGTAGCATCATTCGCGAACCAAACACGAAAGGTGAATAAGTTGGTGGCAGCAGAAGTACCCTCTGCCTTCCTCTGTAAAGTGGCTTTCCAAGTATGGACTTATTACATACACAGGTTGTGTCACAAGAGTGTTTCACATTTCGTGTTAGGTACTTCCATAGTTGTAAAGGGGACTTAGTAGATCAACTTCTGATTAGCAGCCCACGTCCGAAAATGTCATCCAATGATGCTACAGAGCGTCAAAGTTATAAGCGCCGGCACCTGTAAACGTATGTATGTACAGGGTCATTCCATGACGATGTTACAGTCTTTCAAGGATGATGGATAAATGTATCAATTTGAGGTAAGCGTCCCTGGTTCGGAAACAAACGAGTGGAAAGTTATAACTGAAAATCATTATGATACTTCTGACAGTGGAATACATGTACCGGTGCTGCTGGTGCTAAGGTGGTGTGGACCAAGGCAACAAAAATGGCCAGTAAACATTGGCTCAAAAATGCATGCCTTAGGAGTTATGAGCTCTTGTTCATTTCTTGTATAGCACAGGTGCTCATAACTCTTAAGATACGCATTTTAGAACACATAAAAGATATTTGTTTCTTGTTTTGATCCATACAACTACCACCGAAAGATGCCTACCGTACAATCTTACCAACAGCACCGTTACATGCATTCAACTGTCAGAGGTATAAAATCAGCTTTCGCTTACAACTTTCGGTTCGTTAGTTTCCAATTCACGAACCCTTGCCCCAAATTGATACATTTATCCTTCTCCGTCATGCTAGAAAGTTTACAACACCATCATGGAATCACCCTGTGTGTATACATCGCATTTACAAGTGCCGGCTCCTATAATTTTAACTCTCTGTAGCATCGCTGAATGACGTTTTCAGACATGGGTTCCTACGTAAAGTTGACCTAGTATGTTCTCTCAGAAGCCGCTATAAGTGTGTAACAGTGTAAGTGTATTGTCATATCGCTGGCTTGGTTGCCGAGTACCCTTGCGGGCAGCGCGTTTGTAGAGTCGAGCGCAGGACACGGAACTGTTATGTCATGTAGAGTGTAGCTCTGCGTGTGAGAGGCATTGTTAGTATGGAAGTTGAACTGTTGCTACAAATGCTATTACAGTCAAGTGATAAAATAAGCAAAAGATTCAGAGGAAAGTGAGTCAAGAAGTAATTTAAAAATAAGCAGTGCTGCTGGTAACGTATTTATGTATCCTCTCGTTGCTTATCGAACAGTATTAGTCATCCGCGCCGTGTTCGGTCTCCCAGAATGAACTAATGTAACTAAAAAAATTGTTACCATAAAAGAGTGGAAAAAAGTGTCAGTGTCTTGTAGCGAGCGTGAGGACGTGCGTTCGATCATCGCGTTTCCGAGCCGCGACGGTTACGCGGACGCTCGTACAAGTGAGAACTGAGAACTGTAAAATTAACTTTACGGACGGCGTTATATCACTACTAGTGCCAAGGAGGACCCGTACCAAAAGAAATCTGTGTATGCGTAGGGAGCGTAAGAACTTTCGTTCCATTATTCGGCATTCGGATCATCAACAATCATCCAAGCCGTGTTCGGTACGCGTACGCTCATCCAAGTGATATTATGGACAGATAATCATCAAGACTGTCAATTGCGATAAACATTTACGACTTAGAGTGTAAACAGTGCAACCTGTGATTTCCATATCGCCTCAGAATATAGATGTTCATACCAGACGTAGAACAGTGTTGTGCTTAACGTTGAGTGCTCCCCTTACTCGTTTGCATATTGCGATAGATAATTTCAGGCAAGCCAGCAGCAGTGAGGAGCAATACAGTACGACCGCCGTGGGATTACCAGGTACGTGGCGTGGACAGGGAGCACGGTCGAAAAGTTACAGTTGAAAGTACCCCACTAATCTGCACTCCCAGGCGTGTTACATTATCTGTTAAGAAACAACCTGTAAATGAAGACGAGTGTCGGTTTGTTTGTTTGTAATTCATAAAAAACATACATTTTTCTTCTGAATCTGATGAAACTTAGCACACTTAACCTTAAAGACAAGAGGAACAACACTGTCTCTATAAGATTTCGTAATGTGAATTGTAGTTACTAAAAATCTGTCAAAGTCCTTGGTCGACTTATTTCAAATTACTATACTTTCCCCAAGTAAACATTTGGAAGGTCATAGAATATATATTTTTAAAACATACAATATAGAAATACACTCCTGGAAATGGAAAAAAGAACACATTGACACCGGTGTGTCAGACCCACCATACTTGCTCCGGACACTGCGAGAGGGCTGTACAAGCAATGATCACACGCACGGCACAGCGGACACACCAGGAACCGCGGTGTTGGCCGTCGAATGGCGCTAGCTGCGCAGCATTTGTGCACCGCCGCCGTCAGTGTCAGCCAGTTTGCCGTGGCATACGGAGCTCCATCGCAGTCTTTAACACTGGTAGCATGCCGCGACAGCGTGGACGTGAACCGTATGTGCAATTGACGGATTTTGAGCGAGGGCGTATAGTGGGCATGCGGGAGGCCGGGTGGACGTACCGCCGAATTGCTCAACACGTGGGGCGTGAGGTCTCCACAGTACATCGATGTTGTCGCCAGTGGTCGGCGGAAGGTGCACGTGCCCGTCGACCTGGGACCGGACCGCAGCGACGCACGGATGCACGCCAAGACCGTAGGATCCTACGCAGTGCCGTAGGGGACCGCACCGCCACTTCCCAGCAAATTAGGGACACTGTTGCTCCTGGGGTATCGGCGAGGACCATTCGCAACCGTCTCCATGAAGCTGGGCTACGGTCCCGCACACCGTTAGGCCGTCTTCCGCTCACGCCCCAACATCGTGCAGCCCGCCTCCAGCGGTGTCGCGACAGGCGTGAATGGAGGGACGAATGGAGACGTTTCGTCTTCAGCGATGAGAGTCGCTTCTGCCTTGGTGCCAATGATGGTCGTATGCGTGTTTGGCGCCGTGCAGGTGAGCGCCACAATCAGGACTGCATACGATCGAGGCACACAGGGCCAACACCCGGCATCATGGTGTGGGGAGCGATCTCCTACACTGGCCGTACACCTCTGGTGATCGTCGAGGGGACACTGAATAGTGCACGGTACATCCAAACCGTCATCGATCCCATTCCTAGACCGGCAAGGGAACTTGCTGTTCCAACAGGACAATGCACGTCCGCGTGTATCCCGTGCCACCAAACGTGCTCTAGAAGGTGTAAGTCAACTACCTTGGCCAGCAAGATCTCCGGATCTGTCCCCCATTGAGCATGTTTGGGACTGGATGAAGCGTCGTCTCACGCGGTCTGCATGTCCAGCACGAACGCTGGTCCAACTGAGGCGCCAGGTGGAAATGGCATGGCAAGCCGTTCCACAGTACTACATCCAGCATCTCTACGATCGTCTCCATGGGAGAATAGCAGCCTGCATTGCTGCGAAAGGTGGATATACACTGTACTAGTGCCGACAATGTGCATGCTCTGTTGCCTGTGTCTATGTGCCTGTGGTTCTGTCAGTGTGATCATGTGATGTATCTGACCCCAGGAATGTGTCAATAAAGTTTCCCCTTCCTGGGACAATGAATTAACGGTGTTCTTATTTCAATTTCCAGGAGTGTATAAGAGTATAAAATATATAACTGAGAATTGTTGTTACGTATTTGACAGATTTACTTTAAAGTTCTTGGTCAATTTACTTCAAATGTGTACATTCAGATCAAACAACGAAGAAAATTAACAAAAAAATAAATTCAGAAGAAACGAAATATGTCTTGGTAAACTGACTGTAATTCTATTGCGGGAATAAATTATAGCGACAACACGCGTCTTGGAGATGGTGCCATCAGACGTCACTTCATCGCAGGAAAATCGAAAGCTCGAGAACTTGGTAGAGGCGTGATCCAAACGGTTTTTAATAGTTAGTTGCCTCTATGACATACATATTAGAAGATGTCCTAGTCCGTGTCTTACTACTATTTTCGTTATTAAAATACCCAGTGCCACACGAACGCTAAGGCAGGTCGTCAACATACACACATCAAAAAACGTTTTGCGTAACATCGTTTTCGAGAAGTCTGGAACCTCAACGAAAAATCATATCCGCTATTTTTATTGCTCATGAAAACCACACACTGCATATTGTACCAACATACAGCCAGACCTTTAGAGGTGGGGGTCGAGAATGATGTACACACCGGTAAATCTAATCCCCAGCAGCACGTCCTCTTTCACTGTTGCATGCCTGTATTCGTCGTGGCATACAATCCACTAGTACATCAAGGCACTGTTGGTCTAGATTGTCCCGCACTTTAACGGCGATTCGGCGTAGATCCCTCATACTGGTTGGTGGGTCACGTCATCCGTAAACAGCCCTTTTCAATCTATCCCAGGCACGTTCGATAGGGTTCATGTCTGGAGGACATGCTGGCCACTCTAGTCGAGGGATGTCGTTATCCTGAAGGAAGTCATTCACAAGATGTGCACGATGGTGCGTGATATGTACTCCATGAAGACGTATACCTCGCCAATATGCTGTCGATGTGGTTGCAGTATCGGTCGGAGAATGTCATTCAGGTATCCTACAGCCGTTACGGCGCCTTCCATGACCACAAGCGACGTACGTCAGCCGCACAAAATGCCACCCCCCCCCCCCCCCCAAAAAGGAAACCTTCACCTTGCGGCACTCGCTGGACATTGTATATAAGGCGTTCAGCCGGACCTGGTTAAATCTAACCACGCCTACGAAATAGTCTATTTGAAGGCATAAGCGACACTCGTCGATGAAGAGAACGTGATGCCAATCCTGAGTAGTCAATTCGGCAAGTTGTTGGTCCCACCTGTACCGCACAGGATGGTGTCATGGTTGCAAAGATGGACCTCGCCATGGACGTCGGGACTGAAGTTGCGAATCATGCAGCCTGTGGCGCACAGCTTGAGTTGTAACACGATGTCCTGTAGCTGCACGAAAAGCATCACTCAACATGATGGCGTTGCTGTCAGGGTCCATTCGAGTCATAATCCGTAGGTAGCGGTCATCCACTGCAGTAGTAGCCCTTGGAAGGCCTGAGCGAGGCATGTCATCGACAGTTCCTATCTCTCTGTATCTCCTTCGTGCCCTAACAACATCGGTTTGGTTCACTCCGAGACGACTAGACATTTCCCTTGTTAAGAGCCCTTCCTGGCACAAAGTAACAATTCGGACGTGATCGAACCGCGGTATTGACCGTCTAAGCGTGGTTGATCTACAGACTACACGAGCCGTGTACCTCCTTCCTGGTGGAATGACTGGAACTAATCGGCTGTCGGACCCCCTTCTGTCTAATAGGCGCTGCACATGCGTGGTTGTTTACATCTTTGGGTGCGTTTCGTGACATCTCTGATCATTCAAAGGGACTGTGTCTCTGATACAATATCAACAGTCAACGTCTATATTCTGGAGTTCCAGGAACCGGGGTGATGCAAACATTTTTTGGATATGTGTAGTGACAACAAAAATCACTAGACCACTGGCCGATCAAAATAAAATCAAAGTTTAACAGAAATGTCGAAGTTCTCTTTACTACGACGAAAGATATGCTTTTCAATTTAAAGCGATCCCAGTTACCTGAGAGGCTTGCATTCACTGGCAGCAAGGCATAGGACCAATCACTTTGTGAGGCAGATATTAAACCTCCTGGACAACGCCGTGCACCGCGGCTTCTTCCTGCATATGAGACTTTGTTTATCCCGTCCACGAGGATGAACTCACCCAGCACATCTTACAATTGTTCAAAATTTACTCACGATTGCATTTGAAACGCCCATGTTTAATATTAAGACTGGTGTTTGGTGCTTAATTTGCGAACCTATTTTGATGCGCCTGTCCATTCAGAGTTTTTATTTTTTATTTTTGAGTAGTCTTATGACTAGATTGGCACTTGCAACGTACGACCTCAGTTATTTGCAGAATGTATTGAAATCTCTGTCTCCCTCTACAGTTTCTATCTTATACAGCTCCCTGTAGCATCATGGAAGTTATTCCTTGATGTCTTAACAGAGGCACTATTATCCCGTCCCTTCTTCTTGTCGGTGTTTTCCATATATTTCTTTCACATACAGCTTATACAAAAAAATTTCACTCACCCACATGTTATCTCACCCGTTGTTAGGTTTACTGCAGTGGCCAGGCTGAAATATGACAGAGTGCTGTGTATCGTTCGTTGTTTCGAAAATATAGCAATCGAGAACAGAACGTTTTCCGCCCTCAACCTCTGTTTGCTTCTTGCGCTTGCTAGCACCGGCGGTAGTTCCAGAGGCGCCCGCATCGGCGCTGGGGCGGCAGCAGGGTAGCGGCGCGGCGTCGCACAGCCCCCGTTGGCACCGGGACGCCAGTCTCTCGGCGAACGGCGCCGGCGTCGGCTACTCGCTGTCAGCCGCCTACCCGCTACTCGCTACTCGCTACTCGCTACTTCGTCAACCCTCACTGTGTATACCGTACAGCAGTCTCGGCGGATAGTAGCAAATTTTGCTGGTGGAAAGACAAGCGGCACCAATCGACTCTAATTTATTTGCAAGACAAGTTCGACTGACAAAAACACAAGTTCGTGGAAGTTCCATAGTTTTTAGTTTCGGCTATATTCGGGTATATTCTGCTGAGAGACGGCTTTGCAGTGTCAGAAAGAGTGACCTCGGAGCAAAGTGCTGGTTAACTGTTATTGCTCTGTTGCGATACCAGCCACTAGGAACGTCTGTTGAACGTTTGAAAATCAGAAAAAGAATTATATCTCTGTTACTGTTACTGTCTGACTATAAAGATACCTTCGCTTGAGCGTCCTCCCTGTGTAGATTGTCTTTTAATACAGCATGTCCCTTCGGCAGTTCACAGCTTGCATTTCTTATGTAGGTCATGTGTTCGTACATAGTTCCGAATGTCTAAACCACAAAAATAAATTTTGAGTAGAGTATTTAGACGAAGACGTCGTATAAGAGGATCTTAAAATGTCGGCACTTCAATTAACGCCTCAGTGTTACACAAGTGGTGTTGTTTGTTTGTAGAACGTGTGACTGTCATTTCTTCTTCAGGTGTATTACTGCAGTCGTAAACCTGTATGTAGCGGACCCCGGTGCGATACGCAGCTAGAAGAAATTTGCGTGTTCTGTAGACAGGAACATAGAATAATCACTCGAGACAGTTGGGAAATTGCCGAGAGTATCGTGTGGCTGGAGAGATTATCGGTACAGTAACCGTGTCGTGTGATCGACTTGTGGGAATCTGAAGAGCACTGCCATGCTGTCCTTCCCGTGAAGATCCCTCTGCTGTGACCGGCGAGTGTCCCAAGGCGACGATGCAGCACCGCTACTGTCTCTTCTCGTGGCAGCTGCTGTTCCTGCTGCTGCTCTTACTGCGGCACCGTCCCTGTCTAGGTAAGTCTCCACCAACAGCTAGCAGTCCACATACCTCTTACATGAGACGGCCGTGACAAACACTACTTAACAGATCACGCCAGACGGAGTCATATTTTTCAATTGTTATTTTCGCTGTCTTCAGATCTACAGTTATTTCACCTAAGGCAAATGCAAATACTGTACACATGCTACCAGAGTGATCCTTATCATACGAAAAAGGAACGCTCTCGCCGTTACATGCATTTGGGAATGAAATTTAGGGGATGTTGCACTTAATTCTCCTAAAACGTCTTTTCAGCACCGTAATGATAAGGAAGACTTATTTTCATTAAAGTAAATAGTATCAGTAAGGTTACAAGATATACTCCAACATTTTCTCAATATTTGTATACAGGGTGTTACAAAAAGGTACCGCCAAACTTACAGGAAACATTCCTCACACACAAAGAAAGAAAATACGTTATGTGGACATGTATCCGGAAACGCTTACTTTTCATGTTAGAGCTGATTTTATTACTTCTCTTCAAATCAGATTAATCATGGAATGGAAACACACAGCAACAGAACGTACCAACGTGACTTCAAGCACTTTGTTACAGGAAATGTTCAAAATGTCCTCCGTTAGCGAGGATACATGCATCCACCCTCCGTCGCATGGAATCCTTGATGCGCTGATGCAGCCAGTCCACAATACGAGCACGAAGAGTCTCCACATTTGGTACCGGAGTTGCGTAGACAAGAGCTTTCAAATGCCCCCGTAAATGAAAGTCAAGAGGGTTGAGGTCAGGAGAGCTGGAGGCCATGGAATTGGTCCGCCTCTAGCAATCCATCGGTCACCGAATCTGTTGCTGAGAAGCGTACGAACACTTCGATTGAAATGTGCAGGAGCTCCATCGTGCATGAACCACATGTTGTGTCGTACTTGTAAAGGCACATGTTCTAGCAGCACAGGAAGAATATCCCGTATGAAATGATGATAACGTGCTCCATTGAGCGTAGGTGGAAGAAACTAAAATGAGCTCTAACATGGAAATTAAGCGTTTCCGGACACGTGTCCACATAACATACTTTCATTATTTGCGTGTGAGGAATGTTTCCTGAAAGTTTGGCAGTACCTTTTTGTAACATCCTGTATGAATTACTTTTATATTTCTGCAATATTATTACCTCTAGTTTCACCATAATTTAATTTCAATTTTCTTCTTTTATATTAAAGGCATTTTCATCAGCTTTTAGTTAGTTTTAGCATGTGTCAGCAACTTGTGTGTTCCTTCTCATGCAGCCATAGGTTAAAAGACGCAACTCGACTTCATTCAAGACAATTTGACACATACTCGAGTCAACATTTTCGATATTCTTGTTTCTCTACACTTCGTTGTGCGCGTACCATATGACGTGAAACATTTCACCGACGACCTGGAAATTACTCCAGTATCATAACATGAGAACTGTGACAATTTTTCTGCTGCAGGGACTGTTTGTTTACCAACAAACTTGTTAAGCGCCAGTATAAAAAGAAAACATGAATAACGTCTTGCTGCGAGCAATTACTCCCTGTTTATTTTCGTTGTACCATCGCCGCATGTGTACATGACACGTATGCTTGAAGCAGTGTTTGGGCTGATGGTGCGCTACAATTACACCTGTGTGAACTTTGTTCGCGCCTGTTGTGTGTTAATAGATGGACATAGATGGTGTGTAACAAAGTTCACCAGTATGGAATTGCATTCCAAGGTAACTAGCCTAAAGTAATAAGATTAGAATTTTTGCTTGTACACCTAAGACAGTCTGAAACGAACGCAAAATATATATTATGTTTATTATGAAGTTGAAAATGAGTAAGTTTTGAGCGAAGGTGCCAGTATGTTGTTATTCAATAAATAAAGTTATTCCCGACCGTTTATTTTTTTATTATTTGTCACAATCACTTTTTATAGGACGTTCGTCGACAAATAATGCCTATAACATTTGAAGATGGCCTTTGAAGGCCGGAACCGTTTACGACTGTATCATGAAAAAGTGAATGCGTCAAAATAAAAAATTATTCTTTACGCAATACAGTTCTAGTGGAAAAACATACTTGCGGCTTCGCTCACACTTATTTTTAACTTCAAAATTTACAGACCGTGCGTTCATTTTAGACAGTTTAGATTGTATAAGTAAAAATTCGAATTAAACTGCTTTTGACAACGCATGAACTCTTGTTCATAAAATGACTGCTATAGTGTCTGAAGATGACCTTTGAAGTTCGAACCCGGATGTGATTGTTCACAAAGAAGTGAGTGTATCAAAAATAAGAAACAATACATGGCGACAGGTCAGTCACCGTCTCCGTAAACAGAATGTCATTTTATCCTCTATATTCAATGACATGACTATTTAGTCGCACTATAAAGATACTGCTGTACTGAGCTACATTTAAAATTGCGGCGTCTGTCTTAATTAACGACGCATGATTTAGCGTTATAATCCTCTCTTAGGGGAAATATGCTCGTTCAAGATGCTCGAACAGTCGTGAACAGGATTTTAATGACGCACAGATATTTACGTCGATTGTATTTTTTTGTGAATCACGCAAAGGTTTCTTAGTACAGGCCCTGGTTCCAAACGTTTGGTTATATCCTGCCTCAGCGTAATAGTTTAGCGTCAAAATAGGTGCAAATTTTCTAGGGGTGTATCAGTCAATCCGCCGTAAGAACAACAAAGATCAAATCAAATTTTGACGCACATTTACTCAGTAATTGACGTATTTAATAAGTGCTTGACCTAATTGGTATCATCGGAAAATACTATAGCGAAGCACAAATATAGCGTTTATAACTCTGTCTGAATCATTCACTTCTTTCACACAATATTTTAACAAAAAGGCCTGTCATAAAAATATTGGGTCCAGAAATGAAATCGTCAAGTCGTTTGGAAACGCGAAGTACAGAAAACATCATAAAACACCTTAATCACTGTATTATTAGCCATTAGTCAATCTTTCTCTAAACGAGAGCAAATCACCGGTTTATTTAAAGATAAATCCTTATTTTTGGCAAAAGACTCAAACGGGACGTTCTTTAACTGCCGCGTTCATGTTTGCCCTGGCGTCTGAAACTGCTGAGATACCAGATTAGTCGTGAAGTCAGGCAACATGAAAGGAAGCTACCTGTTACGATTATTTATGTATAAAAGATTGGAGTGTTTTTGCAATTATCTACTGCAACCAGTTTTAGTGAATCAAGGTTAAGATGCACTAACTAGGTGTAACGTCAGTTCCAATTGCAGAACGCAGAATCTGGATTCAGCAAGTAAAATTTTGATGTGAGTCCTGTTTCAGTTAATAGCCACACATGACGCGGGGAACAATATCGTGAGAGAAAGCAGAGCGGAGAAAAGAAAATGGAATACTTGATGAGCAAACGGGAAGAAAGAATTAAGTGGTACTGAAAAAGTTATCGAAGATGGATTGCCTTCTGCGGAAAGACTACAGTCTTCCCTCTGAGGAAATGGAAAAAAAGGGAGTGTGGAACAAAAGTTAAGCTATTTATACTTGTTAGTGAACCCTCGACGTACATGCACTCATAGAAAATTTAGCGCGAGAAGTGGAGGCATGACTTGCGTATTTGACCTACGAATCTGTTTAGCAGTTATTGTCTTCTACACATTATAGAAACAGCACTGTTCTGACCACAAATTGCCTCATGGACTTCTTTCAATAAACGAAATGTTATTCACAAGTGTTTATTTTCATTCAGCGGATCTTCAGTAGAACAATCTGTTAATGTTAGTGTAGTTTCTGGCAATAAATGGCATACAAAATTAACAATGTGCATCTCACTAACTGTTCTGACTGGGTGAGGTTCCACTATAACAACTTATTTCTAGATACTAGTCATAGGTCCAGTAAATACACATAGAGTTGTGTATACCAACTACAAAAAACGTGAAAGGTGATATAGAAATCTATTCACTAATTCCTAGGACATGTAGAAAGAGCCGGGTACGTAATGATGTGTACGTAAACCCATGTCCAAATACGCACCTAGTGTGATAGATGAACATGTGCAGAAAACAACGTGTACTGCTCTGCAATGTGTGCTGTTTGCAACAGCAACAGCAAATTCACAGTGACTCCGGTCACTCACACAACTTAACCCACGTAAACCGCTGTTATTGAACAGGAGGCTGATCATCAATGGAAGAAGAGGCGCCGAATGTGTCACGTGACCCTCGAGTGGTTCACGTTTGGTGTGTACATTAGCATTCGGCGTTGTTAACATATGGTTTAGTTGCAAATGAAGTGTCTACCACGCTCACAGCAAATTACTATCGATCCTTCACTCTGCAGACGTGGCAGAGTGGAACGTGTCGTTTCAAGTGTTTGTTCCTGTAACATGGATACAGTTCGTCTGCCGACAAAAGGTTCCTCTTCACCTCATTGTATACAGCATCGTTGTTTGTTCTCGCCAGCTCTCTACGACGGACATAGCACAGTCAATCATCTGCTAATAGCAGCATCTGAAGTCTATGAGATTTAATCTATTGGAAAGGAATGTTATTGAAGCGCTTTTCGTTAGGAAAGCAGAGTATGTTCCGCTTTCCCTTAATTGGTGTTTGACGGAAACGGAAGAAGAGGACTTTCTCCCGCTATTTCTGACAGTGCAGCAGCATCCGTTCGACAGATTGCAAGGGTGACATGAATGGAGCTCTGCGAATACCTCTTCAGCGCCGCAGAATAACAGACTTTGGCAGGGTAGTTCGGGACTAAATACTTCTTAACTGTCTGAAACTGAACAGTAATGCCATTCACCAGACATTTTACCATGAAATATTGCTGATATTGCTATTTTACTCTTTAGTAACTGAATCCATAAGGCGTTTCATTCATTTCGTTTGTTACGAATCATCCAGTATTTCGCGACAAGAGATAAAGAACTACAGAATTTCAGATAAGAAGCAGGTGTTGCGCAGTGACTCTAGTAAAAGCTTGTACTAAGTCGTGTTGTTCCTGCTACTTCACTGTTCACTACAAAACGATTTGACACAGTTAAAGATGAAGAGCACTTGGAATTGGCATCATTGGTTTGCTAAACGGCATCTTTTTGATTTATGGAGGAGCTTGTCAACGGATGTCATCTATGGAGTTATTACACAAAGCACACAGAAACGACTGCACTGTAATGTTTCATACGCAGTAGTCTGCAACCGGTAGCTGAGTGGTCAGTGCGACAGATTGTCAATCCTAAGAGCCAGGGTTCGATTCCCGAATGGGTCGGAGATTTTCTCCGCTCAGCTACCGGGTGTTCTGTTGTCCTAATCATCATCATTTCATCCCCATCGATGCGCAAGTCACCGAAGTGGTATCAAATCGAAAGACATGCACCTGGCGAACTGTCTACCCGACGGGAGGCCCTAGTCACATGACATTCACATTCACACGCAATAGACCTAAAGTTGGTCGTAAAATATATTCAAAAATGTGAATTATGAGACACATTTGTTTAGATGTAGGTAACAATTAGCTTCAGCCCATCACTTTCACCTGACCTTCGGTCAAACTATTACGTATTCGAACTGTCTTATACAATGTCTGTAACCGAGGGAAACATACGTAGTGCATACTGATTTTCATAATTTCTGATAGTATGATTAGCGTATGACCCGCTATCCAGAATTCTCTGCGGTGTCATACATAGAGTCCCATTATTATCTCGCTAACCACACAGTATTGTAGGACACGAAACAAGTGAAAAGAGCAGCTCGGGATGACACAGAGTTCTTAAATGTATGGATAGAGGATTCTTTGCATTTGCTCCTGAAATGTTTGATACAACATGTATGAATTCAATCTCTAGTTCTTCATTCTTTTCACTAGTTACGTACCATCAAATGCTAAGTGACGCGTTGCCATATATTAACTGAATTTCATAGAGTAGAACTAAAGTGTGATGTCGAGATCAAAGTAAAACTGGAACAAAATTTGTACTTTTAATGCAAAGAATTAACACAGTTAACGGTGATAAGCTTTAGGGAGTAATGTCACTGGTTTGCTTAATCTTGTCGTGCGTCCGAATACTTCGTTCATTCTACGTAGGGGCACCAATCCAGTCAATAAATATTCAGTAACGCAGTTGTTCTATCAGGGACACAGGAGCGAAAGCGTTGAACTGTTTCACACGCACTCAGCCAAAAGTTCGTACTGAAATATATTCGTGGTTGAAAATTAAGCTATACATTTATTGCGCTTTAAGTGAGATTTATCGCCAGTCAGCTCAGCTAGCCCGAAATCAGTTTCATGGAGCTCCACAGAACGAACAAATTTTTCATTCGATCTCTCAGTGCTTCTCGCAATGTCAGAGAAACGATTTCAAATTAGCTGGCGATAATTTTTAAACAAAGATGATTCTAATTTATAAGTGATTCTCCCGTAAGCTCATGGACATGTCGTAGGTGGGCTAATGAGCTCTTAATTTTGTATAATGCATAAGTACTGTCGACTGAGACACTTCTTGACAGGTTTAAGGTGAGTGCTCAATAGGAAATAAGAGTTCAAACTCTTTAGGTGACCAGACCTCAATGTTGTGCGCGACAGTTTATGTGATGTTCCAGAAATAGGAGTGCAATTACTTTAAGAATGTAGTTCTCAGTAAAACTCTCAGGGCTACGCACGTAGTTCAGTCGCTAAAATCATTAGCCACGAATGACAAGCCTCCGCGTTCGAATCCCGCATCAGAATAAAATTCCATTGTTATAGGAAGTTAAATTACAGAGTATGCTTTGCTGCAGGATTTTGAGAGCGTAAGAGATGACCGTCTAGAAACAATCTCTGCTTCTCAGCGCAAACAGAAATGGCAATTTTTGCTTTTTTTAGTTTTTAAACAAATTATAGTGCATATGATTATTTCCCTAGTTAAAATTGAGTCATACCTCCAGATACGGCATTCCTACATTAAACAGCTGTTTGTTTCAGTACTCCTAGATATCTTTATTAGATTTTTAGTGATATTTCCTCTCTGGATACTTAATCGCGTTTTAGGCATAATTTTCTAACGTTAAATTTCGAGATGCTAGAGAAATCATGAGATAAAGAAGCGATTAATCATTCGCCATTTAAGGTCCCGAAAAGGAACTTTTGTTGATGTCAGTAGAGGTAACAAGTGAACTCTTTTATCTTGATCCGCACGGATAACGGCTTCCGCGTCATGACGTCATCAACCCGCATGCATACGTCTACCTTTCCGATGTGGATGGGCTCTCGGAGTGGTGTTGCTTACTTTCTTTAACATCAATTCTCAAGACTGTTTTCTGATAAGAGCCCCCACATTCCTTATAAATTATATTTACGTGTAATAATTGAAATGGTCTCTCCATATATCGTTACGTAGTAATGATTAAACACGAGGAAAGCTTTATTTTGGGAGAGGCGCATTTATCAGTGACGTAGAGTTAACGCAAGTTTCACTATCATTGTTTTTGCGTTGTTGTTGCGCCCCTTGAGCCGGATGCAAATTATCAACTCATCTGTTACAAACAATATGTAATATGTGAAACGTTTGCAAAATATTACAACGATGTAAACTCTTGTGTTGAAGGAAGCCGTACAGAAGTTACGAGTGGTAACTGTAAAAACTGATTCAAACTGTTCTTTTGACCATTTATATATAAACCTCTCTTATCATTCCTCCGTGTATGAATACAGTAGGGAGGTTGCGTTCTTTTAATCAAAGAGTTCTTTGTTACGCATTTTTGTTAACTCAGGCATGGTGCTGACACTGAAAACCTTGCTCGGAAAGCTGGAACCGCGAATAAACAGTCAATAGCAACATACATACTATATTCCTGTCGTTCTTAGTCACCGATTCACAGCCCTTTGGCGGGCTGTGGGGCATATACTTCCCACTAAAGGTACTTCTTTACAGCGTCTAAGGGAATATGTTTTACCACTTGTGTACGCTCATGACATCTACTGGCACTTCGCTACACCACCTGTAGTTTCTGTTTGTTGTGAAATCTTGCCTTGGGGACGGACTGTGGGAAGTGTATATTTCACTAAATAACGGTGTTTTGATGGTTTGGCTACCACCAATGTAGTTCATGGAATGAGCTTGGGAAGTAAACTTACTATAAAATTAATTTGTCATTTGTTGTCCTCGGGAAGCATAGTTACCACCAAATTATGGGTATCCCAAAGCTTTTGAAAATACGTTTCACCATCTCTGTTTACGTCTGACATCTTGTCTTAGTAAATTACACCAGATATATGAAAACTGCTACAACAATAAGTTTCTGTTTGTCGTGGTCCCACTACTGTTGTCGGAACACATTTCTATCGCTTCTGCGCTCATGCTTTATTGTGACCTGTATCAACTCATACCTTCATTGCGTGATGAAGTTTCAAGTATTGTTTTCACACTGTGATAATTACACTTTAACATCATTAACCAATATTTTTAAAAATGTAAAAGATATCACTGTTCATTATTTTTTACGTGTAATGGCAACATGTAACAGCACACAAAACGGAAGTGGGAAATCCATTTACCACCAGTTTTAATACCTCACAATGGTGTCTTGGTGACATATGTACCACCGTGGCTTATCGGTCCAAATTCACAAAAATACAATTATGAAAAAATTAACATAGTTAATTGATCACATTTCTAATACGGTAGCAAAATGTAGTCTTTCGCTGAGGTGCTACAAAAATGCACCTGCAGAGAGGTAAACAGCGCCGATTGTGCACGTTCTAGACACTAAAGACGAAGTGACAAATTTCTATCGACGATATGAATGCAAACGCGTTATCTTTGAATTACAAATCGAAGGTCCTTCTCGAAAGAATGAATCAGAGATATGTCGTATTTTCAGGTACCAGCTAGTGTGAGGTGACCCAGTATCTGCACGGCAGTAATGGTTACTCCTTATTACCTATTTAATAAAAACAAACGACAAGTTAACCAAAGTGTATCTCACAAGCACTTTGTCAATTCAGATTTCATGTGCCCTGAATACTGCATCTCATAGGAAAACGTCTCTTGCTGGTATTTATAGTTACTTTACAAACATGGGTCACTGGGATAACCAACATATCACATGCTAATGGGACACATTTTTAACTTGGATTCTTGATTTAGAGTTGGTTGTTTTGTTGCTCCTTTAAGGAGTCATCCGTTCTGTTGGTTACAATAAGGGATCATAAGGTTATAATAAGGTATTATTGGTTTCCTTACACGCGCGACATATTTTTACTACAGTATCGTGTTTAACAGCAATATGAAACTGTCGAACGAAAATATATGACATGGAATAGTACACTTGATTAAATAGGAACCCAATTTTTCCATGCCATGTGCACTAGAAAAATATGACTTCCTGAAATAATTACATGCATTATTATTACGAGTATATAGATATACGTAATAAGATAGTAGTGGAATTGATGGAGAAAGAAAAAATGCTAATACTAGGTTCACGAGCCGTTTGGTAGATGACTCATTCGGAAAATTCATCAGATATTGATTTTAGTAACCGGTTTCCTCTACCATACGTAATAATACAATTCCAACTATCTCTAGAGATTTATCTACAGCCTCAGAAACATAGCTGCCTTTAGGTTCGTGCTCCCTGCTACTCTGGGCCATTGATGTCTATTACTCAGACACCTAATACCTGAACTACAACGATAAGGAGTAACAACCGAGTTTTCGGCTAACGTAATACTGCATTTACATCAGAGACAGCTTTCTTTCTTTTATGTCATTGTTTCTATACATTTCTCCGTGTGGTTGATATTCCTAGAGGTGATGTTGCAGACCGAAATAGTGAGCACTTTTTGTTACTGTGTTCGGGGGCTGGGAAAGGGGGGTGGGGGGAGGGGGGTGGACTGCTTTAATTTTCTATTATCAGAAACATCATGGCGTTTGTGCTCTGGTGTTCTCGTTGAGTGTTACTCATCTTAACGCTGGTAATCTAAAAACTAAGTCATGCAATTCGGGCCTTTATAAATAATTTACATATGTTCGGTCTCTGAAGACAGGCTCATATTATTATACAGTATCCCACTACATGTGCCTTACAGCGTTAAGATGAATTGCTGCGGATGCAGAGATTTACTGGTAAAATTTAAAAGTCATAATCATCTTCACGCTTTTGATGAATGTTGTGATAATTCAAGACTGCATCTCCTTAAGTGAAAATCACTTTGCGAATTCCTCGCTGACTTTGAAATGTGTGGTAAAAGCATAAGTGCATAAAGCACTAATTCAGCAAGTAATTAGATATGATTTTTTGCCACATTTTTCCTGTTTGATAAAATAAAAAACATGTACATCAGACAAAAAACTATGCGAAGCAAACATTTTATTGAATATTCACTTAAATTATTCAGTACGTTCATCTGTTCATCAGCTCTAAGAATTTCACGACGGGCATTAACGCTTCTGTTGCAGATGTCACAGCGATTTAGCGAAAATAGACTGTATCAACTGTCAAAAAGAAAAAGAGATAATAATAATAAAAAATTAAATGACAGATTTCTAATACATAGGTAACAGGCAAACACATAAACACAAGTGACCTCACTACTCACCAGTGTGTGAATTAAAGAAGTCACAACTTTCAAAAATTAAAAACCAACTATTGTGACGTAAATTTGGTTTGGATCATTAGTTCATACAGGCGGAACAACAGAATTAAAATTTCATCCGAATTTAAATGTACTCAACACGCACAGTTTATTTTTTGCCACATTTCATTTCCCTATATTCGCATTTTAATTGTGACGTGGAACTCGATACTGGGGACCTCTCTTCTACAGAAGACGTACTCAGCACTGGGTCACTTAAAGCCCCCTTTTTGGAGGAGTCAAGATCTGAATCTACAAGCCTCACTTTACGCTATGTGACGCTATGTCACCCAGACGAAACTGAAGATGTTGGTCGATTGTATGCAACATGTTTTTGACCAATCCCGGCAATGACTACCAGCAAAAGTAATCCGATAAATTTAACTTTTTTTAATTCCTGGTTTCGCGGATGATATTTTGGTAAGGAACTGACCTCTTAAGCTAGGAGAATTCCTTGCCGGTAGGACGACGGGTGCATCGGCATGTGCCTCTGCTACACAAATTGCTTACTGCGACTTCCGGGATGGTTCCATGACAAGAGAACCGTTGATTTTGCTCCTCGTCCTTTTCCAGTCTGAGCTTGTTTTCCGTTTCAATGAACACTTGGCTGACGGGTCGTTAAACTCTAATCCTCCTCCTTTATTCAACCCCGTATCAGAGGGAATTTTGTCCAGTTGGAGGGGGCCATCTGTGTATTGATTATGAACTGTAGATTAAAACTGAAGAGACTGCAACAAGATGGGAATTTAAGGAGATGGCAGCTGGATAAACTGACTAAATTAGAGGTTGTACAGAGTTTCAGGGAGCGCATAAGGGAACAATTGACACGAATGTGGGAAAGAAGTACAGTAGTACAAGAATGGCTACCTTTGAGGGATGAAGCAGTGAAGGCAGCAGAGGATCAAGTAGGTAAAAAGACGAGGGCTAGTAGAAATCCTTGGGTAACAGAAGAAATATTGAATTTAATTGATGAGAGGAAGATTTAAAAATGCAGTACATGAAGAGGGCAAAAGGAATAGAAACGACTCAAAAATTAGATCGACAGGAAGTGCAAAGTGGCTAAGCAGGCATGGTTACAGGACAAACGTAAGGATGTAGAGGGGTCAGATAGATACTGCCTACAGGAAAGTTAAAGAGACTTTTGGAGAAAAGAGATCCGCTTGTATGAATATCAAGAGCTCAGATGGAAACCCAGTTCTAAGCAAAGAAGGGAAAGCAGATAGGTGGAGGGAGTATATAGAGGGTCTATACAAGGGCGATGTACTTGAGGACAATATTATGGAAATGGAAGAGGATGCAGATGAAAATGAAATGGGAGATACGATATTGCGTGAAGATTTTGACAGAGCACTGAAAGACCTGAGTCGAAACAAGGCCCCGGGAGTAGACAACATTCCATTAGAACTACTGATGGCCTTAGGAGAGCCAGTCCTGACAAAGCTCTACCATCTGGTGAGCAAGATGTATGAGACAGGCGAAATACACGCAGACTTCAAGGTGAATATAATAATTATAATCCCAAAGAATGAATGTGTTGACAGATGTGAAAATTACCGAACTATCAGTTTAATAAGTCACAGCTGCAAAATACTAACGCGAATTCTTTCCAGACGAATGGAAAAACTGGTAGAAGCCGACCTCGGGGAAGATTAGTTTGGGTTTCGTAGAAATATTAGAACACGTGAGGCAATACTCACCCTACGACTTATCTTAGAAGCTAGATAAAGGATAGGCATATCTACGTTTCTAGTAGTTGAAGACTTACAGAAAATTTTGAAAATGTTGACTGGAATACTCTCTTTCAAATTCTGAAAGTGGCAGGGGTAAAATACAGGGAGCGAAAGGCTATTTACATTTTGTACAGAAAGTTGTAAGAGTCGAGGGAGATGAAAGGGAAGCAATGGTTGCGAAGGGAGTGAGACAGGGTTGTAGCCTCTCCCCAATGTTATTCAATCTATATATTGAGCAAGCAGTGAGGGAAACAAAAGAAAAATTGGGAGTAGGTATTAAAATCCATGGAGAAGAAATAAAAACTTTGAGGTTTGTCGATGACATTGTAATTCTGTCAGAGACAGCAAAGTACTTAGAAGAGCAGTTGAACGGAATGGACAGTGTCTTGAAAGGAGGATGTAAGATGAACATCGACGAAAGCAAAACGAGGATAATAGAATGTAGTCAAATTAAGTAGGGTGAGGCTGAGGGAATTAGATTAGGAAATGAGACACTTAAATTAGTAAAGGAGTTTTGCTATTTCAGGAGCAAAATAACTGATGATGGTCGAAGTAGAGAAGATATAGAATGTAGACTGGCAATGGCAAGGAAAGCGTTTCGGAAGAAGAGAAATTTGTGAACATCGAGTATAGATTTAAGTGTCAGGAAGTCGTTTCTACAAGTATTTCTAATGCAGTGTAGCCATGTATCGAAGTGAAACATGGAGATAAATAGTTTAGACAAGTAGAGAATAGAAGCTTTCGAAATGTGGTGCTACAGAAGAATGTTGAAGGTTAGATGGGTAGATCACATAACTAATGAGGAGGAATTGAATAGAATTGGGGAGAAGAGAAGTTTGTGGCACAACTTGACTAGAAGAAGGGATCGGTTGGTAGCACATGTTCTGAGGCATCAAGGGATCAACAATTTAGTATTGGAGGGCAGCGTGGAGGGTAAAAACCGTGGAGGGAGACCAAGAGATGAATACACCAAGCAGATTCAGACGGATGTAGGTTCCAGTATGTACTGGGAGATGAAAGAGCTTGCACAGGATGGAGTAGCATGGAGAGCTGCATCAAACCAGTCTCAGGACTGAAGACCCCAACAACAATAACAACATTAACATCTGTCGATGGGCACAACGCAGACATTTTATCTATAGCAGGTCTCTCTCGCACCTTCATGCAGTTTAAAGGTTTGGAAAAATAATTGCACCCGGAATGAAACCATAGTACAGTGATTAGTTCTATGGTGTAGTTCAACACTGCGTAGAGGTGAAAACACTAGAAGAGTCTGCATAGTCTCGAATCTTTGCTTAAGATAGATGTCTAAGATTCGCTTGTGTGGTCAAGTTCCGAAGTGACCGGATAGGAGACATGATTTTTCTTACTCTATGCTTCCATCACCGTTTACTAGAGTCATCAATATAATCCTCGCATACCAAATACCTATAAACATTCCATTACTACAATACAGGACAAGCCCCACATCTTGGCCTTATGCAGGGAGTTAAGAGTACAAGTGCAGATATTTCTATTGATGACTGAGGACAGTGTACTGAAGAACAATATATTAGTATTTACTTCATCTGCAGACAGATTATTATAACTACAGGAAGGTGGGGCAAGATGCGGAAGGTAACTTTAGCCCCATACAAAATGCGCAAAAATGACCAAAAACCGATTTGGCTATAATTTGTTTACCAACTATAAACTACAAAAATACATACGAAGTTGCAAATTTATTACATTTAGTTGTACTTATCGTAATTAGATGGGAAGTACATTTCTCCTCTCTTGCCTCATATGCGCGTTATGATGGGGAACCAATAGTAACACGATTTTAAAGCTTAAATAAAGACTTTTGGAATAAGCAGCAGTGAAACAATGGAAAGGTCTCAAACTATGAATTTGCAAATTTTACAGTTAACTTGTTTGAATATTATTTAGGATTTTATTCTATTTATCACTTTCGCATGTGAGCTGCCTCGACATTTTCGCTTTCTATCCCTGCACAAGATTTGTGAGCCCGACGCTCACATGCAATATATTCACTATGTACCTTTAAATAAACCCTTTTTGGGATAGATCGCAGCAGTGGAAATATTGTTCGTTATCTTTTTCGCTGTCACTCGAATTCATTTTAGACCATTGGTCTTTTGAGCATAAAGGCTTGTTTAATAAATCAGAAGAGTTCCCTTTTTTTTTAATCAGTAGAGTACTTTTCTGTTTCTTTATTTGATTAGTGGGCCTACCATTTGAGAACAAGTTTCGTTTCGATACAAATGCTTTCGATGATTCTTTTCTTTTAATTTTCTCAACCAACTCATTCTCATAAGGAGATTCAGTTCGTGACTTTCTCGTTTTTCTTCCTGTTAGCCACAATTGCTTTATTTGTATAGTATGGTTCTACCGAAGTAGGACTATTTGTTCTTGGATCTTTTGCCACCTGTCCTTCAGTAGGTCCCTCAGTGTCTTCTTCTGCAGGAGTTTGCCGAATGTCAATAGTTGAAGATAGGAGGAAATCACTTTCTTCAATCAAATTTATATCTACGGGGCAAATTTGTGCTTTTGTAAATCCATTCACTGCTGTGTCCATGGTGGATAAGTAGATGAAAGCTAATACGAATAAATTCGGTATCTGATGCGCCGTAACATCTTTGCCAGCACTGATACGAAGTCATGTTCTTACCTCATCTTCGTAAAACTTGCTCAGAGATTCATAGACACCACATCCAACAGTCAAGGGCAGTGTGAGCTTTGCAATAGCAAACAAAGCTAGACAACACCATTTTCACATGCTAAATCGATCAAATGTAACGTCTTTGTGTGCGTTTTGTGGCCATTCAATATGAGAAGTTTTGGTGTTGCCTTTGAAGGTCCTGTAAATACAATAAAGCTTTCAAATAATTCAGAAACAGTTGGACTTTCGCCCAAGCACCAGAAGGAAGTTCGCTCTCTGACTCATGTTGTATTCTTTTTCTGGGATAGCTTAACATCGGTGGGGCGTAACACTCTGCAACTCAGCTAAAACACATAACACCGCAGTCACAGTCTGACGTCTTTGTGCAGTACTTGTCTACGCTCTTCCAAAGCGACACCTTTCGTATGTCCTTTAGGATTGACTATGAAGCTGCTCTCAACCCAACAGAAGATTTTTTATTCAGTAAACAAATTTATGTATGATGAAAAGTACCACCACAGCTACTCGTTTATATTGAGAATGTCTTTATTATATCACACGACTACTTTCGACAGGACTTTACCGACATCCCCAGCCCCTCGTTACCAAACGACAAAAACACAATGCCAGTATTTGAAAACTAAACAATTATAAAACAACGAACGCATAGGATCATGGTAATCTAATGTATTAATTAAAGTAACCTTAAGATAATATTCTACCAAGTAACAATTGAGTACGTACGTCAATACCTCCAATCTTTTTTACTGTAGTCCAGAAATGTATAAGCGTATAAAACAAACACAGAACAAACATGACTCACAGTCAAAGATAGTCGGGTATCGTCATACGTAAAACAATGAACATCTAAAAAGGTAACTTTTGCTCTTTACAAACCAATCAATGTACTACGGTTATGAATTTAGGAAAAGGTCCAAAACATCAGACACGATCCAACTAAAAGTGCTCATTAATTTTTAAAGCCGTATGCCACAGGTGTATACGTTGTGAAAGAACCTAGCGGTAGAAGTGAAACCAACCTGGTACAGGCTAACCACAGACACATTGCAACTATACATGAACCAAACAATTTTGTGACAGCTTATCTCCAAGAATTGAAAAGGCTTTCCCTCAAAACCCTTGATCACTACATACCTTTAAATAATCTAATTCACCAGGCCTCAGATAGTGTGTTCACTATTATGCGCTTGTGTAACAGACACAAACACCTAATCGCAAGAAAAGGAACTAAAATACTGAATTCAAGTAGTATACACCTCCAATGACAAGAACCCCCATAGAAATACAACCTAGGAACCCGAAAACACATTTGAATATCTAAAACCTGACTGCTACAACTCCATTGTCCCAGTGTTAGGCAAGGGTCAGAATCTGATACCCTCTTATCTCTAATCGAAAGCAGTACATAAATATTTAGTCAGTACACTGTCAGATAAGGTGTAACAACGATAATAAATGTGGTACAATCCCTTCTGAAACATCCATTACTTATTACGAAAACTGTAAACCACAATATCTAAAACGCCACATGCTTTGACATACCGATTTAATGTACATTAAGTCGAAGGGAAAAGAAGACATGCAAACTGGACATTGGTGGAGTGGTATCAGTTAGATGTTAGTTATTCACGTGTGTTTTCGGGTTCCTCTGTTTTATTTGTAGGAGGGTTTTGATCAAGCAGGAATATACTGCTTGAAGTACGTATTTTAGGTAATTGTGTTTACTGTACAAGGGTGTAATAGTAAACATAATTATGTGAAGCCTGGTGCATCTGGTTATTTAAGGATACATGGTGATCAAGGGTTTTGGGAGGAGGGCTCTTTCCGTTCTTGGATATAGGCTGTCACAAAATTGTTTGGTTCACATACAGTTGTAATGAGTCTATCTTTAGCCCGTACGAGGATGATTTCACTTTTGCCGCTAAATTCTTACATCACGTGTACACCTTTGCCATACGCCTTCAAAATTAATAAACATTTCTAGTTGGAACATGTCTGATATTTCGGACCTTTTATAGAAACTATGACCGTCGGACATTTTCTTGTTTTAATGATTTGGACTGTACGCAGCGAAAGTGTCCTGTACAAATGTCCTTTCTATTACATATGACGACAGCAATGTTTTCCGTGACTGTGATTTTGGTTTATTCTGCGTTTATGTTTTATACACTTATACATTTCTGGACAATAGTACGTAAACGGTGATGTTGACATATGTGCTATATTGGTACTTCGTAGAATATAACCTTAAGATTTCATAATTTTATGTTTTCGTTGTTTTATAGTTATTTAGTTTTCAAATATTGGCATTGTGTTACTGTCCTTTGGTAAAGAGGTCCTGCAGATGGCAGTAATGTGCCACCGAAAACAGTCATATGATAGAATAAAGACATTTTCAAGATACAGCTGTAGTGACACTTTTTCTCATATATATAGTCAGCTGAAGTTCCTCCTTCATGCAGTAAGACGGAGAACCATAAATTTGTCTACTTGACTTTCCGACTGACCGCAAGAAAACTTATCTACAGAATTTGGTTGACACCCATTTCTTGTCCCAGTGACGTATCCTACGGTTTTCTTATTGTTAAGATTCGATTAAGTGCAAGAAAACATTTTGCCCAATTTCTTCCAGCAGAATGGCTGCTACATTATATGGATTTTCTATGTTGTTCCTTTCAACTAGCTGAAATGAAAATCTACAATGTTCTTTAATAGTTAGGCCAAAAACAGTTCTTTCACATTTGTTACATAGTCTCTAAGTTCTGCCTCTCGTTCTGATTAGTTCCAACACTCCAGTAATGGGTTAAAACTTTCTTACAACATCCTATCCAGCATTAGCACGTTTGTTGGCAACATGTCAGTTGTACTTTATGGCACATTGACCTGCCAAGCCCATTTCTCCTTCTAAAACAGCTACAACTCCTTCCGTAGACGCCAATCACCATTCTTGCCTCCAAGTTCTTATTTGATACTTGCGAACCATCTGCAACAAAACCAGCCGACTCTAGTATGGCAGCAGAGAACACCGAATAAACTACATTAAAGGATACGTATATAACATGTACCTTCAGTAACCAGTTATTACAAATGTATTTGAATAGATACAGTAACTTCGAAATGTTACATTATTTTATCGTAAAATATGTAGCAAAGGCAGGGAACTATAAAGAAATTTATATTTAAAATAGAATACAATATTATGCGGCTAATGTAGACCAGAGTAAAGTAAAGCCTCATGAATTATGTACAACATAGTGAGTGGGACAATACGGGGAAATTTCCTGTCTTGCCACTCCCGTCATACCCCCAAGAGAGCTTTTAAGATACGGTTAGGGCGAGACGACAACTGTATAGTTAAAACTGAATTCATCCAGGTCACTTTATTGACGTAGTGTTCAGAGGTATAGATACAACATCAACAGCTGTAGACGAAGAATGCATGTTACAACCACAAAACTAGCAAAAAGTTGCAAATAAAGTAAAAGTTGTACCTACATTACACTTATCACAGCATCCGACACGAAAATGAGGTTTGGCGTTGTCGAAACAATGGCCACTGTCTACTGGTGAGGCTGACATATGTTCCCGTAGACTCCTTCCACGTTCTGCACTGCTTCCCCAACTTGCCCCCACACTCCTATTGCGAGAAATACGCTTTTAGTTCGGTTAGTACCCACAATTATGGTTGGCTTAAGAAAGGTATTGATGTTTATTTACCCCTAGGCAGAATGTCAGGTACTGAAGTGTGGATGCATAGAGACAAAACGAATACTTTTTCAGTTTAAAAATTTTTTCGACAGGGAACAGTAATTTTATTTAAATTTCTTGAAGTGTTTATTAATGATTCTGCCAAGAGCAGCAATTATTTATTAGGCGACTAGTTTCAAACCCTTACAGACTCTTTTTCAAGCCTGGCCGCCCACTGAGTCTTCATTACTATGCCTGACCTTAATAATAAACATTGTGTGGCAACACAAGCACTATTAATGTTAGTAAGATGAATGCCATAATCCACACATGCCTGTTACTAAGTTAAAATCACTTGGTAACAGGCATCTATGGATTATGGCTTTCATCTGCTTACATTTGTAGAGCGTGTGTTGCCACTCAATGTTTATTATCAAGATAAGGCACTGCCAATTCAGTCTCAGTGGGCCAGGCTCTAAAACCTGCAAGGGCTCTAAACCAGTCGCCTAATTAATGATTACAGCTGTTGACAGAATCACTAACAAACACTTTCAGGAACCAAACGGATAATTTCTACTGGCAAGTTTAGTCCACTTGGCGACGGATTTAAGACTGTGCAAAAAACATCAGGTACTGAATTATGTGTTAGCGGGAAGACTGTTAGACTCAGAGAAAACAACTCACACATTAGGTGGGTGCATTTGATGGAAGCAACTATCACTATTTCTGTATCTATAACCCTAACACTGTATATGCGTAGCAATAAATCGTCTCCTTCTCCACCACAACTGTACGACGGTGGAATACACTAGCAATTACTTTGAATATTGTGGCTATTCTGCTATCGTAGTGAATGGTTGAGCTTAATTACAAGAATTCCAACCATCAGTTCCCGAATGAATCGTAAAATAATCTTAAAATTATTTGTTGTGCGGGTGAAGCATCGTGCTAGAAGCTGAACACGAAAATCCCCTGACATTGTCTATGTTCCACTATGAAAGTCATGTTGCGGCCCTAAAATATGCGATCTGACAGCGTTTCACTGGTTCACTTTTCTCTGGACGTCAAAAAAAAAAGTCAAAGTATACAGTGTGTTAAGCCTAACAGTAAATAGCTCTCCCCGCTACATGTAGCGCTCAATGACAAAAATATAACAGAGTAGAATTCAGTTGAAAATAAGTATCACTTAATGCTGTAGGTGCGCCTTTTAAAAATGGCTCTGAAAACTATAGGACTTAACTGCTGTGGTCATCAGTCCCCTAGAACTTAGAACTACTTAAACCTAACTAACCTAATGACACCACACACATCCATACCCGAGGCAGGATTCGAACCTGCGACCGTAGCAGTCGCGCGGTTCCGGACTGAGCGCCTAGAATCGCTAGACCTGCACCTTTTAACAGTTAGCTTACGTTCTCTGAATGAAACCTATAGGTCTGAGTTTCAGTATTACCAGCATTTTTCGTGGCCTGGCGCAGATCAAATTAAATCAGTCCAGAAAGAACGAAAAACAACTGCTACCGCAAAACAAGTCATTTGTATTCTTGCTCCTTTCGGAAACAATGCTACTTGTTTTCCTTTTTTGCCCATACATTTGTGCCCCCGTTCCATCGACAATGGATTTCAAGGTACTCATTTCCCCAGATAGTTATGCTGAATGGCGGCTCATAAAGTCTTTACACGTAACAGAGTTACACGAATATTTAGTAAAAGGATTTTCCTGCACCTGTAATCCTTATTCCAGCTACTCAGCAAATATTTTCAGTGCATCATTCGAATTTTACATTTTAAATTAAATAAACTAATACCTTGGGGGGGGGGGGGGATACGAAACCTAATGTCACCGTACACTTACAGTGTTACTTAAAACCATTTTGTAATGAAATGTGGATTACAGTTTCTCCTGGTATCACCAACGTAGCTTCCGGCTCGCCATATCAAAGCGTGATGTCGTAAGTCCAACAGTATTTTTGTCACAGTATCAACATTATCCATGCTTTCCTAATCCCTGATGTTTTTTTTCCTTCTTCTCATCCGCCAAACTTTCGCTATTATTTCTAGCTCTTCTCCAGACCAGCCAGCTTCATTTTTGATTCATTCTGAGCTACAGCAATGTAATTCAGATAGATGTCGGCACTCACATTCGACATAAACGTAATGCGAAAATCACTCATAACAGAGTTAATTAGACCGAAATTTCTGAAAATCTTACATTCATTACTACATCTATTGTAATAATAAAAATAATTATAATTACAACGATATTATATACATTCATTCGTGTACTCGCCGATTGTGAGGTGTTATCAGGTATTTATTAATTAATTCTTTGAGTTGTTCCGCTTTTTTTATTTTGTAAAAACAATTTATTTGGCGTTATGACACCTCATGTAATACTTCTGGCACTTTTCCACTTCAAAATAATACATATTTTTACTTACTGTAATATTATACGGCAGTCGAGCCTTCATCACTAAATGGAAAAACAAGCTGAAATTGTCGTATTAGAAAAATACAAACTACAAAATTTTTATTTATGAAAATTAATCCAATTTAATAGGGAACATAAATTTGGTACAATTGAAGGAACACGATTTACGAAAATATAGAAACATAATTGGCCTTATATAATGGAGGAATATTTTCGCCAAGAAAAGGAATTCAATACGAAATTACCTTATAGCAGAAATTTGCATTCTCTTTCTCGTACATTGCAACACACGAAAATTCGTAACATTTACAACAGCTGCAACAGCATGTCTGAAGGACATTGTATTGCTAGATACAGACACTGTATGAACACAGACGTTATAATTATTTGTCATGTTAAAACATACAATCCACTTACTTCTATATGAAAAATGTCACAATTCAGAACGTGCAGCTCATCTTGAATGACTCACGAACACCTGGCACTAACACCGCTGAAGTGAACTGTTTTTGCCGTAGAAGATCATGATGTAGCTTACAAGGACACATAAAATTTTTGTGAAATGGGTAAGTTGTGAGATAGAGTTGTGACGTTTTCCGTGTACGTTGGGGCGCTTCACACTCTATTTTCCTTGATAAAAACTAAAAATTAGCGTTTTTTTACCTTATGCCACATTTGTTGACATGGCGCGGTGTATTAATAAATAAATAAAGTATTTGTATTAGTGCTCTAAGGCTGTAACGATCTTCACACTTGGAGATTGAATTCTGTCAAACTATATAAATTTATATCGAAAGAACGAATCAACATTAATCCCACTTTTACTATCTGTTTGGCTTACTTCAGTCGAGATAATGAAGGCGTTTTCCAGGTGATCGATAGCAGCCTGGTTATTACCTATAATAATTTTTGAGAAAGACCAGGTTACTGTTATCAAAGTGATCTGCGAAGTTTATTGCTACGGAAATGGCTAATACATGAAACAAATTAGGAATACAAACACTCTGACATAACACATGCTTCCCCTTGGGGGACAGTGGGGCATCTGACTCATAGCACCTCTCTACCAGACCTCCTGCCGTAGGAAGTAAATAATAGTTTTGTTTCGTGTCCTCGTCACCTTAATACGATAAGTGTAACATGCAGAAATGGTACAGTAGACGATTTTGGGTTTTATAAGTCTCAGTCAGCAATACAGGAAGAAGCAGTATTGGCAAAATTTTAAATGCCACTGCACCGTTCTTGATTAACCAATGGCCTAAAACTAAAGACGGATAGGCCCACGGATTCTGGCATTTCCGACTCTTCTCGGACATGGTGTCAACGCATCCGTTCATACGCCATTAACATCGACTTCCTAAATAGGAGCCACTGCTTACTGTTCTCGAAGTTTCCCAGTTGTCTTTGTGAGCGTGACGAGTCCCCATCCGACATAACGTCCGATTCCTAATTTCGAGGAAAAAGCGGTAGACTTGCCTGTATTCGTTAGGCTTGCTACCCGACCCGCTACGAGGCAGAAATATGTTCTATATATGGATGTGGTCAACGTAAAATGAACACTCCGAATGTTTCTTTAACAGTTCTATGTACTGAAGCACGTTTACTGTGTGTGGCAGAACTTTATGGGGCTTGTAGTTCGTTGGACTGGCAACGCATTTATCTCTTATGTGTCACAGTATTAAGGCGACAATTTTTTTAAATGAAAGGTTATCATTTTTAATGACATTAGAAAACTCATTGATGTATTGTTGTTGGAACTACCTACTTTTTATCGACATTGGACAGTAGAAGTATTGTTCACGCGTAGATGTGATGCAAAATGTGTGTGAAATCCTAAGGGACCGAACTGCTGAGGTCATCGGTCCCTACACTTACACACTACTTAAATTAACTTGAACTAACTGATGCTAAGAACAGCACATATACCCATGCCCGAGGGAGGACTCGAACCTCCGGCGGGAGGGGCCACGCAAACCGTGACACGGCTCATCGAACAGCGCGGCCACTCCGCGCGGCAAATGTGATGTATCCAACCGATAAATAGCGATGAGCACATGGAAACCATCATTGGGTGGAAACTGTGCCATTATAACAATAGCTGCATGCTTTTTAGAAAATATATGAATGACACTGAAAATGCGCCCTACGAATAGTGATTTGTGAGCTGGATGCACCATGCCTACAGTCAAGAAGCTCCATAAAAAGAAACCACATAATTGTTTCAGTGTCTCAGTAGATGAACCAACAGGGAAAATAATCAACATAATCAGGATACATAAAAACATCTATTTAACTATGGACAAAGAAACAAAAATATGTACCCAATTTGGATACAACAATAAAGAGAGGCAGCAGAAAGCACAAAATTGACATTTACAGGGAGCCAATGACAACAGACATGATTATACGTGCCACATCAAACCACTTACAAAACTTCACAGACTCATTTCCCCAATACTTCACACACCAATTAAATTCACACTAGAAGACAAAACTGCGAGAAAGAATTGGAAATAATACACCCCACAGCCAAAAAAATGGCTATAGTATCAATATAACATAACGAACCTACTACAAAATAAAAATACAACTGAAGAAAAATAAATATAAGCAGAGAACACAAACTCCAAAAAAACTCCACAACGAACATTGACACCATAGTAAACACAAAGAGACACAGCAGGAACACTCATAGCATAACTAACAAAAATAAAAGGTACATTTATGCATACAAATGCCAATCATAGCACAGAACAGTAAATATACTGAAGAACCAAGGATCACACATAACATACAAAACAAGAAACATTTACGAATATTAATGCAAAATCCAACAAGTTACCAAGGAGCTGGTGTACACCAGACAGAATGTTAAGATTTCAAATGACTGTATATGGTGAGGACGTGTAGAAATTTCCAAAGTAAATACAAAAAATCTCCTCGGAAGCTGCAAGTATGAAAACAGCCATTCTACATTTGCTGAACAGTTATACAAACAAGAGCATCATCCACCTAACGAGGAACAGGGCATGAAAATTATTCTGATTAATAATTTATTATAAGGAAAGACTGCTAACATTATAGGAAAGCTTTCGCACACAGAAAATAGTAAATGCCAATGTCAACATAAGTAACAATTCACTCATCATGTAGGTCATTAGAAAAGCAACAAGTAGAAATGTTGTATATAATCCGACTAAATAATAACTCAATTTCCCCCCCCCCCCCCCCCACAAACACTAAACTATTAGAATAAAAAGAATAAAAAGTATCATTTTCCATTTCCTTCACTCAGATTCCCACAACAGGCCCTACCGCACGCGACAACACGCGCAAACACATAGCAATAAGTTGCATATGAAACTACATACGGAAACTATAACACAAACAAAAGACGAACGAAAAACACACAACGACATCTGGCACTACTGTACGTACTAAATACACACAACAAATACACAGTGAAAATGACGAGATCAGTTGGCATGTGTTCGGAAGACCACAAAAATCTATCATACTACTGCACGCGGAACACGTGTGGAATAATAAGATAACAATATCGTAATTAGAACAAACAATAGTTCAAGCCTACGAAACTTGTTTCTTACCTAACAATAAGATAATGACAACAAAAAAGATTATTTTGTATAGTAACATTATACACGCGACTGTTAGTTTATTTGCACTAACCGAACACTTCTCAGAGAAAACAGAATCAACTAACGAACAATGGAAAACACAAAAAGATGAAGATAGTAAAAGTACAAGTGTTACCGATAGAGCAAGCCACTTATCCTGATGTATACAAATTCATGACAGTAACTTCGTATCGATATCTAACAATGTTTATGATATATTCTCTTTGGGATGTGGTCGCTTAGTGCAACTAAACTAATGGTTGCGTGTATATATGTTCAGATTTTATGATTTCGAGCTATAGTCTGCCACGATTTTTAACTAAACTTCTGTTTCTTCTGACCTGACCTATTCTTGATTAGTACCTGCAATCTTCGGTCTAAAAGCATCTTTTCGAAGGTCTTATGTCGATATCGGTTCACTAGAAGAAACATTTGGACTCGAAGTATGACAGTTTATATCGTTCGAAGACTAGTCAGTACCTTGTGTTTTTTGATTCCAGGCGCTTCGAGAACGAGACGAACATCCGCTGGAGGTTAATGTTAATTCGATGTGGTGCCTCTCCTGTGATCACAAGTACGACGAGCCCCTTGGCGTGTGAAACTGTGAGCGTCGCTTTAGTTTAGCGCCCTTGTGCTTGGAATTTGCATTTCAGCCGTATGCGATGAATTTCAAACAGCCGCGCCTCCACAGATACCGCAAAATTGGCATACGTTGATTACATTGGCTATCCAAGTCCTCGCTTTTCCATCCGAATGAGTTCGTCGAAATGTCAAAGCTTTAACTACAATACAACGAGAAACCAGTTAATCTAATATCTATGTTGTGAAACATGTTACCTGCATGTAAAACACCATTCTCTCACCGTAACAGTTTCTTCGAGTCCGTCTAGCGTTACTGAACGCAGCACTACACTGTAAGGAATGTTACAGGTCGTGGACGTTTTGGACGTTACAGATTGCTCATCGTATCACCGTAACGTGAAGTAAGTAATGAAATTAATTTATTAAGTGACCGTATTCTTAATGACCCCATTACAAAGAAATTCTCAAATTGCGAAGATATACAACAGTTTAAAGTAAGTCTATCTTTTATTTTGTTTGCCATAAACTTTCCGATTTTAAAATTTCTTCGCAGTCTTCTTGCACATGTAAATACTTTCTAAACGTTATCAATGACATAATTCCTCCAACACTTTCTTTTACCCACAAAAATTAGCTATGTTTACAACATTCAAGAAATGATGGAAATTTTGGAATAGTATCATTCTTCGTACTGTAGTCTAAGGCGCTTGCAAGGTCACCGACTTCTTACTGACTGCGTAGGCCTTACCTTCTTGCTCTCGGTGGCCTCAATTTCCGTTTTAGGCTTAGCTAGTAAGTATTAAGTACAGAATTTAGAAACGTATGACAGCCCCTTAGGGTTTGTGAAGACAACATTAGAGTAATTACCGCCACATGGAATTACTTGCCTCAAATTGCTCTAAGCACTATAGGACTTAGCATCTGAGGTCATCAGTCCCCTAGAACTTAGATCTACTTAAACCTAACTAACCTAAGGACACCACACACATCCATGGCCGAGGCGACCGCAGCAGGCTCGCGGTTCCGCACTGAAGCGACTAGAACCGTTCGGCCGCAGCGGCCGACCATTGAAGTTAATCAGTTAGGACATAGATCGCACAAATTTCAGCAGCCCATCGCATACAATTGGAGCCAGTTGTTCTCATAGTGAGAATGATAGCGCACGACAACGCTTAGCCTTTGGCATGGGTTCGATCTCATATGCAGTTATTGTACTGCTTTCTTGCTGGATTTTACGAAACCAAACGAAGAGTTCCGTCGCTTCAATTTGCGTGCGCAACGGCCTGATTACTTAACTTCGATACTAAATAACTCGCAAACGGCGCCACGGGTCAAATGTCTTTCATAACACTCTCAGCATAACCTACTCTGCAACACCCTTATACGCTTTTCACTCTGTTGCTGACCACCCTGGATATGTTTTTACCTTTTTAAGCTTGCAAATGCGGTGCATCATCTATAAATAGTTTACCAGCTTTTTTTCCTGTAAGTATATTGATGTTTGAGATGGCGTTTGCCGCGTGTGTGTAATTTTATTTATTCACTTAACCCGATCTGATTATGACCGCCAGGCGCTGTCTTACAGTGGCCCAACCATTTACACATACCGTATATTGCATACTGCAGTTAGTTAAGGAATTATAATTTTAGTATTATATATGACAATGAAATGATAGTAATACAAACCAAAATAATTTGGAACAATACCTGAATTTATCTAACGTTATTAAGAGTAATAATAGCAGAAGCAATATAACTAGCGATATTCCCACTACTGATTATGTTACGAGTGACACTAGAAGCTGCAAAATGTGTTTATAGGTCGAAAAAAATGAGATATGATGACATGATGTGTTCTGAGGAAGATAAATTCAGATACACGTCACTAGTAGAGAGCTTCATTTTTGTTTTATATTTCTTTTACTGGTTTCTTTCGTATAGCTCGTTATTGATTTCAAAAACATCACTTGTTTGGTCTGCCGACACTACTTGACCAACAGGCCCGACGATATATAGCCTGACCTCATCGAATAGACCGATGGAAGAAAGCGGGGAAAACCGTACGGAGTTGCCTCACCAGTTCAATCATATTGACAGGGTGTGTAGGACACTGCTAGCACTTCAACTTATGTAAACAAGAAGAGACAACTCTAACCCGTTTTCGAGAGAATCGAATTTAAATATTTTTTACTGTGCTTATATACGCCATTCATTCGAGAGACCCGCCGCCGAGCGACTAAGCGCTAGTTCCAGAAGCGCGTGTTCTGTGGATCGAATCTCGCTGCAGGTACTTTTCTCCTTTTCATCCCTCGTAATTCTAACAACAGAAATGCGTGGTACGCCACGTGATGGTGCGATGACCGAGAACAATTTGTAAATGTAAACCACGTTTGACGTGGAACAGACTCATTCAAAAATGCATGCACAGGAAAAAAATCGGCGTTCATTACCTGTGCTGTATTTCGCCACAGTTATTGTTCTCCATTTGTCTACGATAACAGTCATTCTGATACGAGCCATACCTGATACGTTAGACATTATAATTATTACACATCTAGATAGAATAATATAAATAAAATGACTGTACTGCTTTGATTGAAAGTTCTTGTGTATCCCTTTTTTATATTTCCAATCTTCTTTAAGGAAACCCCCTCGTTTTTTCAAGATAAAGATTATGAAAATTGTAAATTAATCATTAAATAATAATTTTCACAGTCTTAATAAATCTGTTGTTAGGATTACATGGGAATGAGAACAAGGGAAGTACCAGCAGCGAAATGAGACCCGGAGGCGTCGCGAGTACTTACTTGAATGTCTACTTAGTGAATATTAGTGATCATGCGAGGTGCATAAGCAAGTCTAGGATTTTCTGACCAGATTCTCTCAAAACCGGTTGTGAGCTGTGTCTTCCTGCTTACATATGGTTAAGTTCCTCACAAAACGAGTCAATATACACACCTGGAAATGGAAAACAGAACACATAGACACCGGTGTGTCAGACCCACCATACTTGCTCCGGACACTGCGAGAGGGCTGTACAAGCAATGATCACACGCACGGCACAGCGGACACACCACCAACCGCGGTGTTGGCCGTCGAATGGCGCTAGCTGCGCAGCATTTGTGCACCGCCGCCGTCAGTGACAGCCAGTTTGCCATGGCATACGGAGCTCCATTGCAGTCTTTAACACTTGTAGCATGCCGCGACAGCGTGGACGTGAACCGTATGTGCAGTTGACGGACTTTGAGCAAGGGCGTATAGTGGGCATGCGGGAGGCCGGGTGGACGTACCGCCGAATTGCTCAACACGTGGGCGTGAGGTCTCCACAGTACATCGATGTTGTCGCCAGTGGTCGGCGGAAGGTGCACGTGCCCGTCGACCTGGGACCGGACCGCAGCGACGCACGGATGCACGCCAAAACCGTAGGATCCTACGCAGTGCCGTAGGGGACCGCACCGCCACTTCCCAGAAAATAAGGGACACTGTTGCTCCTGGGGTATCGGCGAGGACCATTCGCAACCGTCTCCATGAAGCTGGGCTATGGTCCCGCACACCGTTAGGCCGTCTTCCTATCACGCCCCAACATCGTGCAGCCCGCCTCCAGTGGTGTCGCGACAGGCGTGAATGGAGGGACGAATGGAGATGTGTCGTCTTCAGCGATGAGAGTCGCTTCTGCCTTGGTGCCAATGATGGTCGTATGCGTGTTTGCCGCCGTGCAGGTGAGCGCCACAATCAGGACTGCATACGAGCGAGGCACACAGGGCCAACACCCGGCATCATGGTGTGGGGAGCGATCTCCTACACTGGCCGTACACCTCTGATGATCGTCGAGGGGACACTGAATAGTGCACGGTACATCCAAACCATCATCGAACCCATCGTGCTACCACTCCTAGACCGGCAAGGGAGCTTGCTGTTTCAACAGGACAATGCACGTCCGCATGTATCCCGTGTCACCCAACGTGCTCTAGAAGGTGTAAGTCAACTACCCTGGCCAGCAAGATCTCCGGATCTGTCCCCCATTGAGCATGTTTGGGACTGTATGAGGCATCGTCTCCCGCGGTCTGCACGTCCAGCACGAACGCTGGTCCAACTGAGGCGCCAAGTGGAAATGGCATGGCAAGCTGTTCCACAGGACTAGATCCAGCATCTCTACGATCGTCTCCATGGGAGAATAGCAGCCTGCATTGCTGCGAAAGGTGGATATACACTGTACTAGTGCCGACATTGTGCATGCTCTGTTGCCTGTGTCTATGTGCCTGTGGTTCTGTCAGTGTGATCATGTGATGTATCTGACCCCAGGAATGTGTCAGTAAAGTTTCCCCTTCCAGGGACAATGAATTCACGGTGTTCTTATTTCAATTTCCAGGAGTGTAAATGAAATCGGTGAGGGTAAATTCGAATGGTCCTCTTGTTAATGTCCGCATCCGACGGGCGGATATCCACAGCAGTTGCGCACGCCCTCACTCTGTATACACTGCGGTGAGGCCTTCCTCGCGGGAGAACAGTGCCAACCACCAGGAGTGGTACTAGCTAGAACGGAGTCAAACCAAACCACACAAGTGTACATTAGTGACACAGAAATCCAAGGTGGATATAACTGAATTAAAAGTACAGAGAATTCACTTTTACATGTGTTATTATGAAAGCAGTGTTTGAAGGTGTTAATCTTGTGCATAAATTACCGTAGCAACGGCCTTGCTACCGTCATATCGAGCTGAAGCTACTGTTATTATACAACATAGAGACAGTAAACTGAAGGGATGACGAATGCTACGTTTCACTCACGCTTACAGACTGTACAAGATATTTGCTATCCAAATAAGTTTCGGGTAATATGTGATCGGAAGCTTCACTGGCTACATGCTGCTTCCATGGTACTTGGTGTACTGCCGGGTCCGATTGTCGAAAGTCCACGGTATTACGGCAGGCAGCTGTTCCACCATCATCAGATGGTGATAACGGAATGTAGCGTCTGCAGTCGTAGTAGGCAAATGATAGTCGACCATTCATTGCTCGGCACGGGTGCAGGTTAAACATTAAAATGTTATTTCTGCTAAATCTTTCGGTTAGGTGTTATGTTCTTCCTGGCTTGCTGGATTGGTCAAAGGTGGAGATGATTGTCTACATGTGGCTGCAGAGAATATTATCGGTCTGTGATGATGCGGAGTGTTGATGTGTAGGTGAGTTTACGTCCGGCTCCTGTGGTGAAAGTTGTTCTCGAAGCATATCAGGACAACGTGTTGGTGGCCTGTGGTGTGGTGGTGGCAATTTCCATGATGAGCAGATTGCAGGATTGATCCCACTCTTCGTAGAAGGGATGTGCAATTTGCCCAATTCTGTCTCACAAAGGCGTTATTCCAGTCTCTTCATATATCAGAGGATTTGAATACAGCGATGGGTGGCGCAGAGCAAATTTCAGACTCCGTGTTGCACCCTTTGCAGTGCTGCGACGTGCGAGCTGTTGGCCTCTCCCCACTCCATACCAGCATATTCTACCCCTCGTCTGACCAGACTTAGGTAAAGCGTAATGTCGCGGTGCGGCGGCTGCGACGACTGTGATTTAAACAGCGGATACAGAGCACGGAGGCCGCCCACTGCTCTGTTTGGGGGGCCCTGGTGAGCCTTTGGTAGAGGGCCATCCTGAAGAAAATAGCTGTCTTCGTCCATAGGATGGGGCCTCTCATGATGTTTTCAGGCCGCGGATCAGGCGACAGGTTCCTTCGGCTGAAGACTACCGCCTGGCTTTCGGTGCCTTTCAACGCCCATGAAGCGCCTGTTGCGGGTTCGCGGTATATAGTGAGTGTGAAATGCCTTGGCCGCTAGATGCGTCGGACTGGGGAAGCGTGGGGAGAGTGGCAGTAGTGGCTGTGATGGCGGGGGGGAGGAGGGGGGGGGGGGGGGTGGCTCATAGCGCTGTAGGGGAAATGGCAAGCGCTGCAGGGTAAGCGCCATTCCCAACTGCATCCTATGCTCACCTTGTACACCGTCACCATCCAGAAAGATCTATTGTCATCTCTGCTTTCGTTAGTATCGGAAAAGAATTCCGCCGAAATTGCAGCGATTCATTTTCGCCTGGCTTGTAACTTCCAGAGAAGCGTCATGAGTGCTGAATTTTGAGTAAAACCAACACATTTTTCTGGTTGTCATGTCAAATTTTGCCTCTTTTGCCAAAACACAGAGGAGTTTACACGGTTTCACCTTCTTAACGTGTTGTGCAGACACAATTGCGAGAGAATTCTGTACCAGTGGTTTATTACGCTAATTAAGTGAGAAACTCAGGAAAAGTAAAGTCAGAATCTTATGAAAAAGTGTAATATCTTCACATATGTTGTTCCAAAACCCATACCATTTCTCGTTTCACCAGCCATCGATGACCCTTAAAAATTACATTCTTTCATCGAAAAAGTCTACAGCTATTGGAATAACACGGTAAATAATGAAGTTTTAATCATACCTATATGGTAATATACTCTCCTCTTTGCGTGCTATCATTTTCTAAAATCTGAAACTTTTTATGTAATATGCACCAAACAGAAAATCAAAGCGACCTCTATTTGTTATCGCACACTTTTCCGAATTATGCGCTGTCTCTTACTTTAACGTAAATATCACAATAACTATGACCATTAAGAAAATGATGGGTACATCACCATGAATATTACGTATAAAACTCTAAACAAACAGAAAATAATTTTTTTTACGAAGTAATTTCTGTAAAATATTTTGAGAAAGCAGGGCGCGCACCTCGATTTTATCACCTCTGATCTGCCGAAAGGTGGAAACACTTTTCTTCCTTCCCTTCTGAACAAACAAATGAACTCACCCAGACAACTGATCCAGAGTTAAGCTCCATGTAGGTGCTTGGTGGTAGGGTTGCATGCTGGTGTGACTGTAGGTGAGAGTTTCAGTTGCCTTGTTGCCTTCCGCCTGCCATTTCCTGTCGCATCTCACCCCCGGTTGTCAAGTTCTGCTTTATTGGAACTTGCTATTGCCTCCCATGACTTGCTCAGTTGGAAGCCAGTGTCCCCACTGTAAATTATCGCTGAAAAGAATCTCAGATGCTTCTTTGAAAATGCAAAAACAAAATGAATGATTGGCAGCCATGAGTTTCGTTGGCTGGTAATTCATTTTATATCCTTTTGTAATGCTCTGTTTTCCCCAAAGAAATTTGTTGGGCTGCAGTAAGCAAGTGTGGCTGTTATTTCCAATACATTGATAGAAGAGACGAAATCACGAGAGATGAAGATAAGAATACCGCTTTCATACCATTTGCTGTCAATGTTTAGTCAGAGGTTGGTGGACTACCGCGAATACACCAATTAACGCCAGTTTATCGCCCGCCATCCACAATAGGAGCCTTATTTGGGGCAACTAAAGACGACCAGGGTCTCAAAAAATCGGCGGGTTAACAGCTTACTTGTGAATAACGCGAAGGCTTATGTTGGACAAACGATCCGTAACACTGCAGATGTCTCTACAGAACACGAGCGCCACACACGGGTACTGCAGTGCAAGAAGAGTGCAATAACAGGAAACTGCGTTGAAAATGCATATAAAATAATTATCAACAAGTGCTACCCCCAAGAACCATGGACCTTGCCGTTGGTGGGGAGGCTTGCGTGCCTCAGTGATACAGATGGCCGTACCGTAGGTGCAACCACAACGGATGGGTATCTGTTGAGAGGCCAACAAACGAGTGGTTCCTCAAGAGGGGCAGCAGCCTTTCCAGTATTTGCAGGGGCAACAGTCTGGATGATTGACTGATCTGGCCTTGTAACACTAACCATAATGGCCTTGCTGTGCTGGTACTGCGAACGGCTGAAAGGAAGGTGAAACTACAGCCATAATATTTCCTGATGGCTTGCAGATTTACTGTATGGTTAAATAATGATGGCGTCCTCTTGGGTAAAATATTTCGGAGGTAAAATAGTCCCCCGTTCGGATCTCTGGGCGGGGACAACTCAGGAGGACGTCGTTATCAGGAGAAAGAAAACTGGCGTTCTACGGATCGGAGCGTGGAATGTCAGATCCCTTAATCGAGCTGGTAGGTTACAAAATTTAGAAAGGGAAATGGATAGGTCAAAGTTAGATATAGTAGGAATTAGCGAAGTTCGGTGGCAGGAGGAACAGGAAGTTTGGTCAGGCGAATACAGGGTTGTAAATACAAAATCAAATAGGAGTAATGGAGGAGTCTGTTTAAAAATGAATAAAAAATTGGAGTGCGGGTAAACTACTGCAAACAGAATAGTGAACGCCAAGATAGAGAAGAAGCCCATGCCTACTACAGTAGTACAATTTTATATGGCAACTAGCGCTGCAGATGACGAAGGAATTGAAAAAAATGTAAGATGAGATAAAAGAATTTATTCAGATAGAGAAGGGAGACGAAAATTTAATAGTCATGGGTAACTGGCATTCTGTAGTAGGAAAAGGGAGAGAAGGAAACGTAGTAGGTGAATATGGATTGGGGTTAAGAAATGAAAGAGGAAGCCGCCTGGTAGAATTTTGCACAGAGCACAACTTAATCATAGCTAACACTTGGTTCAAGAATCATAAAAGAAGGTTGTACACATGGAAAAACCCTGGAGATACTAGAAGGTTTCAGATAGAATATAACATGGTAAGAGAGATATTTAGAAACCAGGTTTTAAAATGTAAGACATTTCTAGGGGCAGATGTGGACTCTGACCACAATATATTGGTTATGATCTGTACATTAAAACTGAAGAAACTGCAAAAAGGTGGGAATTTAAGGAGATGGGACCTGGATAAACTGACTAAACCAGAGGTTGTACAGAGTTTCAGTGAGAGCATAAGGGAACAATTGACAGAAATGGGGGAAAGAAATACAGTAGAAGAGGAATGGGTACCTTTGAGAGATGAAGTAATGAAGGCAGCAGAGGATCAATTAGGTAAAAAGACGAGGGCTAGTAGAAATCGTTGGGTAACAGAAGAAATACTGAATTTAATTGATGAAAGGAGAAAATATAAAAAAGCACTAAATGAAGCAGGCAAAAAGGAATACAAACGTCTCAAAAATGAGATTGACAGGAAGTGCAAAATGGCTAAGCAGGGATGGCTAGAGGACAAAGGTGTACAGGCTTATCTCACTAGGGATAAGATAGCTACTACCTCCAGGAAAATTAAAGAGACCTTTGGAGAAAAGAGAACCACTTACATGAATATTAAGAGCTCAGATGGAAACACAGTTCTAACCAAAGAAGGGAAAGCAGAAAGGTTGAAGGAGTATATAGAGGGTCTATACAAGGGCGATGTACTTGAGGACAATATTATGGAAATGGAAGAGAATTCCATCAGCACTACTGACAGCCTTGAGGGAGCCAGTCCTGACAAAACTCTACTATTTGGTGAGCAAGATGTTCGAGACAGGCGAAATACCGTCACACTTCAAGAAGAATATAATAATTCGAATCCTAAAGAAAGCAGGTGCTGAAGATGTGAAAATTACTTAACAATACGTTTCATAAGTCACACATGCAAAATACTAACGCGACTTCTTCACAGACGAATGGAAAAACTGGTAGAGACCGACCTCGGGGAAGATCAGTTTGGATTTCGTAGAAATATTGGAACACATGAGGCAATACTGAACCTACGACTTATCTTAGAAGCTAGATTAAGGAAAGGCAAACCTACATTTCTAGCATTTGTAGACTTAGAGAAGGCTTTTGACAATGTTGATTGGAATACTCTCTTTCAAATTCTGAAGGTGGCAGGGGTAAAATACAGGGAGCGAAAGGCTATTTACAATTTGTACAGAAACCAGATGGCAGTTGTAAGAGTTGAGGGGCATGAAAGGGAAGCAGTGGTTGCTAAGGGAGTGGGACAGGGTTGCAGCCTCTCCCCGATGTTATTCAATCTGTATACTGAGCAAGCAGTAAAGAAAACAAAAGAAAAATTCAGAGTACGTATTAGAATCCATGGAGAAGAAATAAAAACTTTGAGGTTCGACGATGATATTGTAATTCTGTCAGAGACAGCAAAGTACTTAGAAGAGGAGTTGAACGGAATGGACACTGTCTTGAAAGGGGGATATTAGATGAACATCAACAAAAGTAAAACGAGGATAATCGAATGTATTCGAATTAAGTCGGGTGACGCTGAAGGAATTAGATTAGGAAATGAGACATAATAGTAAAGGATTTTTGCTATTTCGGGAGCAAAATAACTGATGATGGTCGAAGTAAAGAGAATATAAGACTGGTAATGGCAAGGAAAGCGTTTCTGAAGAAGAGAAATTTGTTAACATCGAGTATAGATTTAAGTGTCAGGAAGTCGTTTCTGAAAGTATTTGTGTGGAGTGTAGCCATGTATGGAAGTGAAACATGGACGATAACTAGTTTGGACAAGAAGAGAATAGAAGCTTGTGCTACAGAAGAATGCTGAAGATTAGATGGGTAGATCATATAACTAATGATAAGGTACTGAATAGGATTGGGGAGAAGAGGAGTTTGTGGCACAACTTGACTAGAAGAACGGATCGGTTGATAGGACATGTTCTTAGGCATCAAGGGATCACCTATTTGGTATTGGAGGGCAGCGTAGAGGGCAAAAATCGTAGAGGGAGACCAAGAGATGAGTATACTAAACAGATACCGAAGGATGTAGGTAGCAATAGGTACTGGGAGATGAAGCAGCTTGCACAGGATAGAGTAGCATGGAGAGCTGTATGAAACCAGTCTCAGGACTGAAGACCACATCAACAACAACATCAACAAACAAAATTTCTGGCTACCAACAATAAATTTTGCGACTCCTTTTTTAAAGAATCGATTGAAAATCATGTGACCGATAATTTAATCGTCAAGTACACTTCCGACTGAATGTGGGAGACAATACTAATCCCCGCCAAAGCACAAATTGAGATCCGGATGCGGCGAGGTGCTTCACTGACGGCAGGTGGAAGACAACTGAGACTCCCTGCAACAGACACTTCATACCATCAGCGCCACCCGAGGATGGTTGAGCGGTTGTCCGCCGACAAATTGAAGACTTGCAAAGATCGGATCTGACAGTACTTCCGAGAGCCATGAAAGAAATATTTGGGCCTTGTAGCGTGCCATTCGAGACGCACCATTTTAAATTGTCGAACACTTTTCCCAGGTCGACAAATCCTACGAACGTGTCTTGATATTTTTTTGTTTCCATTACCAACCACAACGTCAGAATCGCCTCTCTGTCGCCTTTACGTTTCCTACAACCAAACCGATCGTCATGTAACACATCCCTGGTTTTCTTTTCCATTTTACTGTATTTTATTCTTGTCAGAAACTTAGTTGCATGAGCTGTTAAGCTGACTGTGCGATAATTCAATCCTTTACTCTTGATCACCTCTCCCTTGACAGTCTCCTCCCGCAGATCCGGATGGGGGACTATTCCGCAATCTTTCCCGATGGAGAAATCATCAACACACTTTTTAATTACAGGCCACATGTCCTGTGGATACACGTAATGTGTCTTTAATGCAATGTTTCCCATTGCCTTCTGCATCCTCATTCCGTTGATCATTGATGATTGTTTCACCTTTAGGGTCAGGTTTCTCCGTAAAGGCATTTTTTTTTTTTTTGAATTCGCAGTGGATGCGAGTGGTGCCAGCGAGGATTATTTCCGATCTTGGGGAGGGGAGGAGGGAGGCGCTTAGTAACACACTTTGCCATTTTATTCAAGAATGGGTGAATATCGCATCTGTTTGTGATCACGTCACACAAGGGCAGGAAACTGGAAGCCTGAAACAGCATTAACACGTTCAAATTTCATTGAATGTTTTACAACGATTCCTAATAGTTCCAAACTATAAAAACAGTAAAAACTGCGATTGTGCTGTGTTGGAAAGGGATGCGATTACTTTCCACTGAAAGCACTAGTAAGCAGCCCCACAAAGTCCTTAGAGAAGGCGAGAGGATGGCGGTTCAATCCCGCGTCCGGCCATCCTGATTTAGGTTTTCCGTGATTTCCCTAAACCGCTCCAGGCAAGTGCCGGGATGGTTCCTTTCAAAGTTCACGGCCGACTTCCTTCCCCGTCCTTCACTAATCCGATGAGAACGATGACCTCGCTGTCTGGTCTTCTTCCCCTAAACAACCTTTAGAGAAGGGTTGTAAGCAGAGTCAACAATTGTCAAGCACACCGTCCTGTTGATCATCGTTTTCGACTGCGAAATGTGAGGGAATAAACGCTCCGCGGAAAGTGGTGATTTCATTCGTGCCTTTATGCCACTTTCTGAGGCCTTTTTGTATTGATTGTGAGCGACGGTGTGCGAAATCTTTTCCTCAGCCATCGATTAAATAACGCAGTGATTTCAGTGCTGTGTGTCAGACTTCCGTCGAAGAGGTGTGAGACAAAAGAATAAAAGGTGGTAAGGGTGTGTGTGCCGATCTTTCCATCATGTGACAATACCGCGGTGGCGTTGGGCAGACATACACTCCTCGAAATTGAAATAAGAACACCGTGAATTCATTGTCCCAGGAAGGGGGAACTTTATTGACACATTCCTGGGGTCAGATACATCACATGATCACACTGACAGAACCACAGGCACATAGACACAGGCCACAGAGCATGCACAATGTCGGCACTAGTACAGTGTATATCCACCTTTCGCAGCAATGCAGGCTGCTATTCTCCCATGGAGACGATCGTAGAGATGCTGGATGTAGTCCTGTGGAACGGCTTGCCATGCCATTTCCACCTGGCGTCTCAGTTGGACCAGCGTTCGTGCTGGACGTGCAGACCGCGTGAGACGACGCTTCATCCAGTCCCTAACATGCTCAATGGGGGACAGATCCGGAGATCTTGCTGGCCAGGGTAGTTGACTTACACCTTCTAGAGCACGTAGGGTGGCACGGGATACATGCGGACGTGCATTGTCCTGTTGGAACAGCAAGTTCCCTTGCCGGTCTAGGAATGGTAGAACGATGGGTTCGATGACGGTTTGGATGTACCGTGCACTATTCAGTGTCCCCTCGACGATCACCAGAGGTGTACGGCCAGTGTAGGAGATCGCTCCCCATACCATGATGCCGGGTGTTGGCCCTGTGTGCCTCGGTCGTATGCAGTCCTGATTGTGGCGCTCACCTGCACGGCGCCAAACACGCATACGACCATCATTGGCACCAAGGCAGAAGCGACTCTCATCGCTGAAGACGACACGTCTCCATTCGTCCCTCCATTCATGCCTGTCGCGACACCACTGGAGGCGGGCTGCACGATGTTGGGGCGTGAGCGGAAGACGGCCTAACGGTGTGCGGGACCGTAACCCAGCTTCATGGAGACGGTTGCGAATGGTCCTCGCCGATACCCCAGGAGCAACAGTGTCCCTAATTTGCTGGGAAGTGGCGGTGCGGTCCCCTACGGCACTGCGTAGGATATTACGGTCTTGGCGTGCATCCGTGCGTCGCTGCGGTCCGGTCCCAGGTCGACGGGCACGTGCACCTTCAACCGACAACGTCGATGTACTGTGGAGACCTCACGCCCCACGTGTTGAGCACTTCGGCGGTACGTCCACCGGGCCTCCCGCATGCCCACAATACGTCCTCGCTCAAAGTCCGTCAACTGCACATACGGTTCACGTCCACGCTGTCGCGGCATGCTACCAGTGTTAAAGACTGCGATGGAGCTCCGTATGCCACGGCAAACTAGCCGACACTGACGGCGGCGGTGCACAAATGCTGCGCAGCTAGCGCCATTCGACGACCAACACCGCGGTTCCTGGTGTGTCCGCTGTGCCGTGCGTGTGATCATTGCTTGTACAGCCCTCTCGCAGTGTCCGGAGCAAGTATGGTGGGTCTGACACACCGATGTCAATGTGTTCTTATTTCCATTTCCAGGAGTGTATGATTTAATTTGGTGCCGATGTGATATCATTAATTAACGTTACACGTCACATGAACTTTTGAGTTGTGGCCTTATTTCAGTATGTGGTGACACCTTGCTGTTTGAACTATCGTGGATCGCGGGGTGACATTGCAAGGAGAAATACTTTTGCCTCATTAGAGAGGAAGGCTGTAGGTACTTTTGAGCCAAATTTCTAACATCTGCATCGTAGTGGAAGAGAATTATGGGGTTTCGAAAAAGTGATCCTTTAATTCTGCTGCGCAACATGCCAATTATTATTTTTTATTTTTTTTTATTTTTTTTTTTAGATTTGCTCATGGCGTATCACTGTTGGCTTCATTTAATTATATCGTATTCTCTGTAAACAGAACATTCATTCTTCTCTGACATCCACTACATTTCTCAATTGTTTTGCTAAAGGTATAGTTTTTATTAATGCGTGATATTTCTCCATATTAATATGACAGCCCTCTTTGCAAGATTATTTTCAAATTTTTTACTCTCTTCAAGGCAATAAAATTCTAAAATATGTCACATGCTGGGTTGAGGAAAGAGTGTTTATGTGATTTTCACACGTTTATATTTTACTTGTATACTGCAAATATTTGCATTATTTCGTATGTAGCTCTTACAATTCGACCATCGGCGTCCACATGTAGCCATAGGGACAGGAAAAGTAGTTGAAATGCAAATGGCAACGTGCAATGCATTTCGCCCTTGTCGACATCGTTAGATAGCTACGAAAGCGTGGCAAGGGCATTAGCCGAGCAAATAACGCCGTTTTGCAGTCACATTATTCTTTTAAAGGGCGATTATTGTGCTGATGTACGCCAGCTACATGGCATTCCACACCGCTTACTGCTTCATCTCTGCAATGGACCAACCATTTTCACCGTTGCGTCATTACAACACGATGTACAGATGAGAACCTCGAGGACACACAGTTTTATAACTACAGCTTTTTTATGTCATTTCAATATCTCGAAGCACTCCGCAGTCTCTACAATTTCTCCCTTTCTGCCTTGTCAGATAGTGTTCATGAATAAAAAGCAGTAGTGAATGAATGTCGAGTAGTATAGTATTGGGATGTCTCAGTCCGCAAACATATGAAACAGAGTCTTCCGCGAACAATACAAACTATAGAAATGTAAGGGGGGAGATAGTTATTTTACAACGTGGAGTGTCTCTGTAAACCAGTACAAGCAGTCATAACGTAGTAGTTATCCATTCGAAAAAGTAAAGATTTTTAATTTTGCTCTTCTAATCTACATCATTATTCCTCAAGCCATCTGACAGTGTGTAGTGGAGGATACCTCTGGTACCACTAACTGATCCCACCTTCCCTGTTCCACGCGCGAACGGCGCGTTGGAAGAATGATTGTCAGTAAGCCTCTGTATGAACTCCAATTTATCATACTTATACATCGTAACCATTTCAATAGATGCAAGTGGGAGGAAGAAATATGTTAACTAACTCTTCCCGGAAAGAATAGACATCTCCGCGATGTACAAAGCCTCTCTAGGAAACACCTGCCAATGAAGTTTGTTGAGCATTTCTGTCACGTTCTCGCCACGACTAAACGATCCCGCGACGCAACGCTCCGCTCTTCGTTGGATTTTCTTTATCTCTTCTATCATTTGTACCACGTATCAGTTCCAGACTGACGAACAAGCATTTTCTAAGCCTTATGTTTCGTGGATAACTGACATATCCTTAAGATTCACCCTATGAATCTCTGTCTGTCGTCTGGTATTCCTACTACTTGTTTTATGTGGTCATTCCACTTACGACCCCTCTGGATAAATGATAATTAACTGAAACCCTGAGCTGCCCGTGGATGTTGTTGACGAACCTCGATGGGGACAGCTGAAAATGTGTGCCCCGACGGGGATTCGAACCCAGGATCTCCTGCTTACATGGCAGACGCTCTATCCATCCACAGATGAATAGCGGCAGGCTTCCCGTAAGACCTACACTCCCAACTGTGCACAATCTACATACGTAATGTTCCTAATAGATACATTCCCTCTGGATTGCTACTTGTAGATATTTTAAGGTAAACACTTTTTTAACTACAGTCCACATGTCCTATGGACATACGTTATGTGTATTTAATGCATTATTTTGCATTGCCTTCTGCATCCTCATTCCGTTGACCATTGCTGATTGTTTCGCCTTTAGGGGCAGGTTCTCCGTAAACGCATTTTTTTTAAAAATTCGTAATGGATGCGGGTGGTGCCACCGACGACTGTTTGTCAACAGTAGAGTCACTTCTCATCCTATATAAGCGCAATATGTTACATTTATTTTCGTTCAGGGTTAACTGCCACAGACTGTATCATTCATCAATCGTTTGCAGGTCATTTTCCAAATCGATACTGTCTTCTGACGATTCTACTTTCTTACAGACAACTGCATCAGCGAACAGCATTAAAGAGCTTCTGACGCTTTCCACATAATCATTTGTATACATCGTAAGTGTTAACAGTGTTATCACACTTCCATCGGGTATTCCGAAAATAACCCTTACATCTGCAGATTTTGTTCCGTTCAGAGAGACATGATGAGTTCTATCTGCTATAGATCCTGAATACAGTCGAAAATCTTGTCCGATACTCGGAAAGCTCGTGTTTTTTCGCTAAGTGGTAGAGCTGGACGGTGACAAATGTGATCCTGTAGTCAAGGAACATCGCATTAATCTAAGCGTCGTTGTCTACATCGCTGTAGATCTTATGGAGGAACAGAGCGAGTTGAATTTCACAAGATCTCTGTTTGAGGAATACCTGTTGTTTTTTGTAGAGAAGATTTTCATTCTTCAAAACCGTCATAGTCCTTAAGCATGAAACTTGTTCCATGATTTTACAACAGATTGACGTCAACGATATAGTCAATAATTACGGGCATCTGTCAATTACCAACTTTGAGAACGGGAATGACGTGTGGTTAGTTCTAGTCGTTAGGTAACATTCGTTGCTTCAGCGAACTTCGATTAACTGCAAGTTTCTTCGTGTAATCTTGGTGGAAGGTGATAGGTGGTTCATCTTGTCTTACTGCCTTTCCTCAACTAAGCGGTCCGCAGCTCGTGGTTTCGCATGGATTTTCACCTGACTCGAGATGACTGGGTGTTTGTGTTGTCATCATTTCATCATCATTCATGAAAGTGGCGAGATGGACTGAGCAAAGGTTGGCAGTTTGTATGGTTGCTGATAACTGCGCAGTTGAGCGCCACACAAACCAATCATCACCAACAAGCGATTGTAGTAGGTTTTTCTATTCAGCGATCGGTTTCCTGACTGTCTTCCATTTCGATGTTCGCGCGATGATTGATAGGAGGGACATTATTACGATTTTTTGCGGTAAGACAATTTCGGAAAACTGAATTCAGTACTTCGGCCTTTTCCCTGTTATCTTCCGTTTCGGTCACTGAGTGACTAAATAGATTATCTCGAGCCACTTACTGATTTTAGGTAAGACCGGAATCTCCTAGGTCCGACTGACAAAATATTTTCTTTCGAAGTCATTGAACTGCTCTCCTATTGCTCTTATTGCTGTCATTATCGCTTCTTTCAGCTTTTGTTTATCTCCTTAGTATTGACTTCTCTTAAATCTATGTTGAAGCTCTCTTTACCTCGCACTTACCTAATAGCGAGGTGGGACTTTCACATCCCAGAAGACCTTGCACGGAACATACTTGTCTATTTTTTTTTCACAGATTTGTTCTCAGCAATTTGAATCCTGTTATCCTCGCTAAGCAGAAACGTTTTCCTACCTTTCTTATCATTCACTGTAATATCAGTGGTCACAGTTCCTATCACAGCCTTTTGGTCGGTATATGCCATCCTCTACGTCTGCTGATTCGGTAAGTTCAGGTCTGTAAATAGCTAGGAAGTCTAAGACGTTTCCTGATACAAAGACAAGTTCAAGAAAATTGTTAACATTATTTTGTAACTTCTTTCTGAAGTGTTCTACCACGACAGCTATGATCCAGACGGTCTATATAAGTAACAAATAAGTATTGTTGACTTACCTTTTATGCCGCGCGGGATTAGCCGAGCGGTCTAGGGCGCTGCAGTCATGGACTGTGCGGCTGGTCCCGGCGGACGTTCGAGTCCTCCCTCGGGCATGGGTGTGTGTGTTTGTCCTTAGGATAATTTAGGTTAAGTTGTGTGTAATCTTAGGGACTGATGACGTTAGCAGTTAAGTCCTATAAGATTTCACACACACACTTTCCTTTCATGCTTAACTTTACCCAGAATATTCCACATTCGGAATCCATGATGATTGCAACAGATACGCCCCCACCCGTGGCAAATAACGTGTCCTTGCGATAAATGTTTCAATCTGAACTCAGGATTCAGTTTCAAGCAGTTTTATGTCCCTAACGATATCTGCGAATTATAGCTTTCAATAAGCGATACTAATTATGCGATCTTTCCTTGGATTCCCCTGCAATTTCCTAACAGATTAATCTTCTTGACATCTGATATGCGAGGACAAGCATTTCCAGAGGACGTTGTGGCTGATGTGTCTTCGATTCTCTGATCCCGCATTTTGCGTGCTCTACTATCCGGACCTATTAAGGAAAACGCTACAATTGTGCACCCTACAGCGGAAGTCGAGAAATCCGCATTCGGTACTTTTGCCGAATCGTCTGAGCAAAGGACCTTCTCCTCTTCTCCAGACCAGAGGACCACGATCGATGTGGGGTACAACGCTATGAATAAACAGCTTAGCCTGCATTATGCATGTGATGCTAGTTGCTTTAACAATCGGCTGTCAGCCAAACGGAACTGAAGATGGTGGCAGAAACCAAGCGGCAGGCATCATTCGTGCCGAAATGTGCCTCTGTATGTAACCAGCTACACCCAGAGCGCTCGGTAACCGCCAGCAGGGCCCCTCCTCCACGTCTCCGACGAGAACCACTCCCTCATATTTATAACAAAACTGACCATATTTATAATAGTGAATTACACGTGAAACTCGATTTGTGTTTCAGTAAAACCTTCTGGGTTTACTAGATGCGTCATTTCGAATAAAACACTCGACCTTTCTAAAACAGTCTCGACCATCGTCGTCAGAAGTTAAAATCATTAAATTTGTATTTAAACAGATTGTGTACAAACAGATTGTGTTTGTTAAAAAGTGAAACTGCTAGAAAAGCAAAGAAATACTTAAAGATGGCGACTGAAATTAAAGTAACAGAAATATTGTTAATGTGGCATGGAAAGCTGGAAAACTGAATGAGAAACAATTGAATACCTGTTTTTCTATGTAACAAGAAAAATATTCTAGCCGATTAAATTCCAATTAAACATTTTAATTGATATTTAGGTGTCAGTGACTCCTAAATAATCATCATTTTTGAGCAAGAAACCAGACCCTTTAAACTGTACTCATCCCAAGATCTTTGCGACAGCTGAAAGACGCGATGAGTAGAGATAAAGTGGTCGGACTGACTGGAAATCGAGCCTAAACCTTTAGACTTGTAATCTCATAGCACTTGTTTACACAGCCTCTACGTCTTACGTTGTGGCTAGACATAATCTCTAGATCATTAACACAAACTCGTTCACTGGTTTTCCTCATAAGTTGCTAAAGCAGTAATGAAATTATCCGTGCGCAGCGCATTTCTCGGTAAAGTCGTACCCGCCGGACGGCTTTCATGTGCTATTCCTATAACGTGGCTGGCAGCTGGGATCATTGCAGTGCACGTGTCGTTCACATCAGGCGGATTAACGTGCGGTACCCATTAAGAAGCTGTGGTTTGTGACTGAAAAGAGTTGCTTACATGAGAAAATTGAAGCTTCTGAGTTTCTTGTTTTTTTAAAAAAATACTGTATGTAATAGAAGTAAATCTACGTCAGCGCCTCGAATTAGTTTCCTGTAAACTTTCTCCTTCTCATTCAGAAAATTTAGGAGCCACTTCTTTCTATAAAATATTTCTCAATTGGTTTTGAGGAAACTAATTGTCATATAATTTGATTTTTCATTTCTTACCCTGTAACCCCACAGATTGACGATCATTTAGCTATTGATAAGATATTAGTCATAGTTATTATGACACCTGAAAATTAAGTAATCCACTGCATGAAATTTGAGGAGTTTGCAGTAAAAATCTAGTCCAACTGGTTTGTATTTGGTCAAACGTGGGTCGTATATTGCTGTGTATGAAATATGGCTAACATATCGAAATTGTTTTTAAAGCAGAATGTCATATCTCACCACAGTATTTATAGAATAGAAGTCAAAAGAAATTGCGATGATATGAATACCCTTCGCTGCATACAGACGTTGATATAAGTCAACAGGGACAGTTGAAAATGTGTGCCCCGACCGGGAGTGGAACCCGGGATCTCCTGTTTACATGGCACACGCTCTAGCCATCTTTTTTTTTTCATTCCTCGTTGCATTTGGTCTGGGCTGAAGTCACAAGACATCCGTTCAAGTTGATCGTTGATTCGTTTACTCAGTTTTCTTATTACAGTGGATAAGCAGCGTTCTGATCCATCTGAGCCACCGAGGACACAGAGGATAGTACGACTGCAGGGACTTCTCACTGGCGCGCCTCCCGTGGGACCCATATTCGCAACGTATTGCCGCGCACTATATTCATAGTGCCCCTGCCCACTATACTCATTACTCGTTGCTTTTTCCGATTCCCGTAAGATTCGGTCACTGTTGGTGCATCCGCACAGAAGGATACATATAACATCGGTGACCTTGCAGCTCGTTAGAATGAAATTGCAATGAAATGAATACCCTCAGCTGGGTCCTCGGTGACTCAGATGGATAGAGCATCTGGCATGTAAGCAGGAGATCCTGGGTTCGAGTTCCGGTAGGGCCACACATTTTCAACTGTCACTGTTGACTTACATCAACGCCTGTATGCAGCTAAGGATATAATTTCATTGTAATTTCATTCTAACGAGCTGCGAGGTCACCGATGGTGTCTGTTCTTTCGGACATGTCCTAAAGAACAGATACCATCTTCATATATAGAAGTCAAAAGCATTTCATTTGAGGGCGCAGGTATGGAGTGCGTTGCCTGAGCGCGTCACACACACACACACACACACACACACACACACACACACACAAACACACACACACACTCACAGCTCTGAGATTAGTGTTGTTCTTAGCTCCAGTCGTGAACAGTTAGTGGATGAGATAGATTGCTGTGCTTACTGTTTGAAGAAACTGATGAAGAATACATTCTACTCCAAGAGTTACATTTCAAGGGATACACTGATCTGTGAAGCTCGATATCCAGAGGCACTACCAACTAAATCGTCTCTGTCCGTGGCAATCGTTTCTTTGGGAATTTATACTTCATAACTCAATTCAGTATTGCTTGAAAATTCTCATACCAAAAAGGCTTATGTGGAATATGGTGCGCTAATTACTGATCACACACCGACTTCAAAGGAAAGCGGAATGCGAGAGGAAATTAGCATGACTGAGGGTCACGTCTGATAAGAATGGGCATTTATTACAAAAAGTTTCGACTACCACGTTCAACACAATGAACATATCACAGACAAGGTAGTTAAGATTTTACATGATGCCTTATATAAATACAAAAAGTATTTATACATTTTATTAATAAAGTAAACAGCAGTGACCTCTTTGATATGGATCAGGATATGATGAACGGAAGTGCAGAATCATTAAAAATTGTGATCACCAGTCACCTGTCACAAAAAGAGGAATCAACGAAACAACAGCATGCTACATCATTACCAGGAAAGCTTCACATGTGACAGATGGAACTGGAATCCAGATCCATTATTCCTGACAAAAACTCAGTTAATCTTACAAATCTCAACATGTTGAAATATTACCAGACGTATAAGCGTTCATTTCAGTCAATAATTATATCTCGTGGCCGTTAGAGAAGGTGATTCGGGTGAAACAACAGGATCAGAGCAATCCCATAAGATTACAGTATTTTCGTTGCATACTATTACCAGTGATAAAAGGATTCGTTTTACTCGGTAGACTGAGCTCTTTCTACCGGTAAGAATTTCTGTCCACAAATGCCCGATTAGCAAACAGCTAGTGGGCAGTGTTACGCAAAAGGAAAGTTCAGCGTAATAGAGTTGTATTAAAAACATGGTAAACCAATGGGCATCGTGATTGAATGCATGCAGGAAGGTAACTGAGAGTGACTGCATGGCAGAATTATTAGTGAAATTCAGACTATTAGGAACTTTCACATGGATCTGTCACTGATGAACTACAAGTTCCACTTAGCCTTGGTCAAATTAACTCGTTTATACTAAACTTAGCAACGAATGACCGGTCCATAATGTCACATGCATTAGTGTATTAGGCATGAGGAAACACTGCGTTAGTTCAAGGCGACTGAGTTGTTGGCACGTGGTTTGGCTCAAAGACAACGCACAGTCACCGTTTCGCACATTACACTGGAATTTATTGATAAAGAAAAAAGGATTTTCACCAGAAACCTCATTTATTCCTAGACTGATGAAATGACAATGGCAGACAACAATGCAAACCAACCACAGACTGCACACGGCACAGCCTGTGACTTTCATACAGAGCGCTAAGTGGCGGGAGCGTTACCAATAAAAAAACCTAAACAGCCTACTTACACTAAATGTAAACATATTGATTCCTAGGTCTTGATCCGCAATCGAAAATATACAAAGTCATCTGAAGTTACAACAGATCATTTTCCAAAGAGCAGACGTACTAACAACTCGATAACCCCAGTGAAAATGTCTTAAAAATAGCCACCGAACGGCAGTTGGAGTCGGGTCCTTATGAGCATGGCCAGGATTCCGTATCGTGGTCCTAGCCAATAGAGCGCACAAAACAGACGGTACATGTATCAGCACGCTCTGTTACTCAACATCTTCGGCATGAATTCAGAGTGACTGATATTGCTATGCCCTAAAGGAATGAACTTCTGTGTTCTTCACAGGGCTTGGAAATGAAAATGAGGAGGATGCTGATTTTAAAAGAAATAGAGTAGCGCTTCATCGCATCCTTTTCCCTAGTATCGAGAAATGCTCCTCTACAGGGAAAAAAAGTATGAGGGAAGGAGAGAGAGACAGAGAGAGAGACACACAGATACATATTCTTAACACTTGAACTGCTGAAACACTTGCCGCTTAAATGTGGCCCAGCGTAGCTGGTCCTTGATCTGGTCAAAGATCATCTCAGAAAAGATTCGTCAAAGACATATTTGTATCCGCAACACCTGACGAAAAATTTGCCATCGCAATGAGGCTAGATAACCCAAAATACTTTGTGGATTAGGATGATTTATTAAACATTTTTGTTGTTGTGTAACTATGTAAACTATTTACAATGAACTGAAATTTATTACTCTACAATTTTGCGCATAATCAATTACCACCAGTTGCTTCGCTGTTAGTAAAATTCACATTTTGTTGTGATAGAGATGTTGCAGTGTTAATAGCTGGAGATACTGAATATGATGACTGAAAGTTTAAAAATGTTTGTTAAAGTTACCTGCAGTGACATAATTTCCGCTTATTTAATATAGAGTAGTTTTGTAAATAGAGTGAACACAGTGTTAGTTTACTTCATCTCTGGACACAGTCTCCAGTCTCTTTCCAAGAAATACTTTTCACGCTATGATCTATGTGCACAAGACAGGGTACATTAAAACTACATGAACACTTGCACACTATTTTCACTAGTTTTTTGTCTTCTGCATTGTAAAGAACATTTATGTGGCAGATATTATCACAGCATTGGACTGTTCTGTAAGCTGCGGCACAGCTGGACTACTAACTACGCCTTGAGTGGTGTAGCCGCGCCGCGGTTAATGCGGCCCACCTATCACCACAGAACACAGACGGCGCTTAGGAACCGCACCCCATAGTTTCCAATAGGGCAGTGGGCTGCATCAGCTGCCGCAGTCGCCAAACGCATGATAATGTGGTGAATTGAGTAATAGAGATGCAGATCATGGGAATTAATATGCAAATGGCCTCGAGCTGGGTGCCAAAATGTATTAAAACAAATTAATTGAAAGATCAGGACAGGGAGTGATTTACATTTATTATTATATCAACATTACGAGCATAAATCTCAGGGCCAAGCTGAATGGCCACAGGCACGACAAAGTAATTGTGAAAGCAAGGGAGGCCGGGGATGGGGGGATTGATTGTCTCATCTCACTATTCAGTGGGGTCGGTTTTGCATTGAATTGTGAGCACCAGATGCGTGATTGGCACAATGTTTTCGGCAGCATGTACATGTCCGTTTTGCAATTCACAATTACGTGTCTGGCGGAGGATTTATCTAACCATCTTCAAGCTACCTTCTCTATCGTTCCACGCTAGAACAGCACGTAGGAAAAATGAACATTTAAAACTTTCCTTTCGAGTTCTGTTGTTGTTGTTGTGGTCTGGTCTGATGCAGCTCTCGATGCTGCTCTGTCCTGTGTGAGTCTCCTCATATCTGAATAACTACGGCAACCGACATCCATCTGAGTATATTTACTGTATTCATCTCTTGGTCTCCCTCTACGATATTTTTACTCTCGACACTTCCCCTCAGCTCAAAACTGGTGATCCCTTGAGCTCTCAGAATGTGTCCTACCAACGTACACTTTTTTGGTCATGTAGTGCCACAAATTTATTCTCTCCCCAATTCTATTCAGTACCTCGTCAATAGTTACGTGATCTACCCATCTAATCTTCAACTTCTGTAGCACCACTTTTCGGAAGCTTCTGTTCTCTTCTTGTCTCAACTGTTGTCTCCACGTTTCACTTCCACACATGGCTACACTCCATTAATTTCAGAAAAGACTTCCTAGCACTTAAATCGATTTTCGATGTTAACAAATTCCGCTTCTTAAGAAACGCTTTTCCTGCCATTACCAGTATACATTTTATATCCTCTCTACTTTGGCCATCATCATTTATTGTGCTGCCTAAGTAACAAAACTCGTCCACTAGTTTAAGTGTATCGTTTACTAACCTAATTGGCTTAGCATCTCCTGGTTTAATTCCACTACATTCCTTTGTTTTGGTATTGTTGATGTTAGTGTTATATCCTCCTTTCAAGACAATGTCCATTGATTCAACTGCTCTTCTAAGTCCGTTGCCGTCTCTAACAGAATTACAAATTCATCGGCAAACCTCCAAATTTTTGTATCTTCTCCATGAACCTTAGATGCTATTCCAATTTTTTCTTTGGTTTCCTTTACTGCTTATTCGATGTACAGATTGAATAACATCTGAGATAGGCTACAGCCCTGTCTCATCCCCTTCCCTTTCGCGCCCTCGACTCTTATAGGCCTAACTGCTGTCTGGTTTCTGTAAAAATTGTAAATAGCCCTTCGCTCCCTGTATTTTACTCCTTCTACATTCAGAATTTCAAAGAGAGCATTCCATTCAACAGTGGCAAAAGCTTCCTCTGAATCTGCAAGTGCTATAAACATAGGTTAGCCTATCCCTGACCCGTCTTACAAGATAAGTGGTATGGTCAGTATTTCCTCTCGTATCCCTTCATTTCCCCAGAATCCAAACTCGTCTTCCCCCTTGTCAACTTCTACCAGTTCTTCCATTCTTCTGTAAAGAATTCGTGTTAGTGGGTTGCAACCATGACTTATTAAACCGATAGTTCGGTAATTTTCACACCTGTCAGCAACTGCTTTATTTGGAATTGGAATTAGTACATTCTTCTGTCTGACCGTTTTTCGCCTGTTTCATACATCTTGCACATCAGAAGGAATAGTTTTGTCGTGGATGGTTCTAAGTAGCTTATTAGTAGTTATGACAGAATGTTGTCTACTCCTGCTGAGATCTTTCAGAGGTCTGACAAATATTGCCTGCCGTGCGGGGTAGCCGCACGGTCTTGGGCGTCTTGTCACGGTCCGTTTGGCTCCCCACGTCGGATGTGTGAGTCCTCCTAAGGGCATGTGTGTGTGTGTGTGTGTGTGTGTGTGTGTGTGTGTGTGTGTGTGTGTGTGTGTGTGTGTGTGTGTGTGTGTCTGCATTTTTATATTTTCGCCTTTTATCACTGACATTAGATTTCTCTTCTGTGATTCACGTATTTCAACTAGGATTTGTCTTTTCAGCTATTTGATCCTCTGCTGCCTTCATTATCTCACATCTTAAAGCTACCCATTAATCTTCTTATGCGTACCTTTCACCTGTTCTAGTCAGCCGTTGCCTGATGCTTCCCCTAACCTCCGAGTAACCTCTGGTTTCTTCGAGTTATTCAGGTCCCATCTCCTTAATTTTCTGCTTATTTCCAATTTCTTCAGTTTTGATCTACTGTCCATAACCAATAAATCGTGCGCAGAGTCTACAGGAAATGTCTTGCAATTTAAAATCCGGTTCCTACATCTCTGTCTTACCTTTATATAATCAGTCTGAAACCCTTTGGTGCCACCAGGTCTCTTCCACGAACACAACCTTCTTTCATAATTCTTAAATAAAGTGTCAGCTATGATTAAGCTATGCTCTGTACAAAATTCTACCAGGCGTCTTCCTCTTTCATTTCTTTCTCTCATTCCATATTCACATAGTATTTGTCCTTCTCTTCCGTTTCGTACTATCAAATTCTAGTCCACCATCTCGACTATATTTTTGTCTCCGTTAACTATCTGAATAGTTTCTTTTATCTCTTCCCACATTTATTCAAGCTCTTCATCGTCAGCGGAGGTAGTTTTCATGTAAACTCGTAGGTGGGGCTTCGTGCATATCAGTACCACGATAATGCTTTCATTATGCTGCTCGTAGTAGCTTAGGCGCATTCCTATTATCTTGTTTTCTTATTTATGAAGATGATCTCTTCTCCCTGTATAGGTGCGCTACAATTAAGAGGAGAAAGTTGGTGGTTGAAATTTCGTGGAAATATCCTGCCGCAACGAAAACGCCTTTGTTTCAATTACTTCCCCTCCTTTCCCCCACAACACCCCCCCCCCCCCCCCCCATCGCACCCACGCACCCGCACCCCCAAGTCGCTTATGCATCCGTGACATTCTCGCCCCTATTTCATGATAATAAAAATCGAGCTGCCCTTCTTTGAACTTTTGCAAAGACTTCCGTCAATCTTCACCGATGCTGCCCCATGGCGCGCACCAACACTCCAGATGATGTTGCAGACTCGTGGTGTGGGCAGTCTCTTTGGTAAACATATTGCATCTTTTAAGTGCTCCGCGAATAAAAGGCAGTATTCTGTTTCCCCACAACATTATCTATGTGAGCTTTTCAATTTATTCTTAACTATAATCCCTAAGCGATGCATCGCGTAACCGAAATTTAAACGTTTTCTTTTACTATTCCTGTGGATGGTTTCATTCTTTCCATTACTTAGTGTCAGTCGCTACTTTTCGCATGAAAAAGATACCTTGTTATTTCATTTTGCATTTTTTTGTCTTCTGATGACTTTACGAGACAGTAAATGACAGCACATGCAAATATGTAAGAGGGCTGCTCAGACTGTCTCCTAAACCGTTCGTGTGGATTAGGAACTGGAGAGGGCCTTAACACGTCCTTGTGAAACGCTGGATGTCACTTCTGTTTTACTCGAGGTCTTTCCGCCAGTTAATGTCAACTGTGAGCTTTCCGACAGGAAATCACGAACCCAGCCGTGGAACTGAGACGATATTCCATAGGCAGTTTGATTAGAAGTTGCTTGAGAGGAACGGTGTCAAAAGCCTTATTGAAATCTACTCATTACTTATTGTGAACAGATAGATACTTATTTTTCACAAGGGCGATATTTTCTGGATCCATGCTATTAGTCAGTATATAGTTTACTTCAAGGTAATTTGTAATGTCCCAACATAGTATACGTTGCAAAGTGCTATTACAAACCGACGTTAGTGGTATGCGGATTGCTCCTATTTCCTGTCTTCAATATTTCTGTGACCTGTGCTACTTTCCACTCTTCAGATACTGATCTTAGGTCTGGCTAGAGGTGCTATATGCTTGCTAAGTGTGGAGCTACTATATCAGCATACTGTGAAAGAAAAATAACTCATATACAGTTTAGACTTGTGGGCTTGCCTTGTTTAAGCGGTTTCAACCGCTTCACCACATCAAGGATATCTACTTCCAAGTTGCTAATGTCTGCAGCTGTCTTGAAAATGGTTCAAATGGCTCTAAGCACTATGGGACTTAACATCTCAGGTCATCAGTTCCCTAGACTTAGGACTACTTAAACATAACTAACGTAAGGACATCACACACATCCATGCCCGAGGCAGGATTCGAACCTGCGACCGTAGGAGCAGAGTGGTTCCGGACTTCAGCGGCCGGCTGGGGTTGTCTTGAGTCGATTTCAGGAACACTTTTTTTTTTTTTTTTTTAAGGAACTGCCACTGCCGTCGTACCAGTCCCATTACTACAGTACAGTGAAAATATAGATTGAGTACTGCCCCTAGTGTACTTTGCATACGACCAGAATCTCTTTGAATTTTCTGCCAGACTTCCACACATATTTTCGTTTGGAAACTATTAAAAACATCTCGTACTAAATTTCGAGCTTCCTTAAATATATATAATATCTGAGATAGGCTTATTTTAAATTTAGCATGCTTCCTTCGTTGCGTCTGAAACGGTGTTCAGATTTGTTTTGTGTACCACAGGGGATCAGTACCATTTCTTATTAATTTAGTTGGTACACGACTCTCAGCTGCTGTCAATACTATTTCTTTATATTTAAGCCATATCTGCCTACCGTTACGTAGTCTGGGAGGAGTGGAGACTCTTATATAGGTCATAGGTGAATTTTTGTCTGGTTGTTTGACGGCGGGTTTGCAGTCAGCAGTTTTCACCTTCCGTGTTCTGCGGCTTTGCGGCGACTCCCTGGGCGGCCAAATACAAACCATCCTCTACGCTAGTTAACTTAATCACTGATGTGTAGCTCGCTCGGTGGCCGACGCTGTGTCCGTGGACTTCAGGTATTGGCCACTATTCTCATCAGTGATTATCTTGCAGAGACGGAGTTAGCACAATATTTGGAAGCTGGGGTTAGACAAGGAAAATGTTTCGGATGCTTTAAGATTCGTGCACTGGAATGCTACGTAAATCCATTACATATGGATTCGGCAATGACTGTGTGACAAAATAACGACTGACATCAGAAGAAATGCAGGGATCCGACTCCAAATCTGAAAACTGTTTCGACAATAGGTTTCCATGCCTCCAGAAGGTGAACTCAATGTTTCTTTTGATTCCTCTGAACTAGCCGAACGGTTTCAGGCGCCGCAGTCATGGTCTGTGCGGCTGGTCCCGGCAGAGGTTCGAGTCCTCCCTCGGGCATTGTCCTTAGGATAATTTAGGTTAAGTAGTGTGTAAGCTTAGGGACTGATGACCTTAAAAGTTAAGTCCCATAAGAATTCACTCACATTTGAACTTTTTTTTTATTCCTCTGACTGCCTGCTCGCCATGTCATCTTGTCCACTGACTGTCTTCCGTCTGTCTGCTCACAATGCACGCTGGCTAACTGATGATTAACTGTCTGGTCGCATTGCTCGCTGATTGATCCTTCAATCTCTCAGAGTACCTGAGATATCTCTTCGCTGCCAGCGTTTTGCAGTTTGGTTACCTGGTTTTCTCACTTTAGCACAAGTGCTGAACTTTCTGTTCTACGAGTATATGTGCTTTTTCGTTGCCAGGGCTAACTGGCAATTCTACCCACTGACAGACCGACGCTGCATAACCACGCGTCACAGTTTCTGTGGAGGATGAAAATGTCATATTTTGCAGCGGCTGATGTGTAACCTGGAAACTCCATATCATTCTCACGCTGTTAATCACTTCGGCAATTCCCAGTACTGGCTGAACTCTTCCAAGCGAATTGTAAAAATGTTTGTCTGCTTTGTTCTTATATCAACAACAACCCCACTTACTTGTAATGGGAATACCTGGCTTCTCTCAAGTGTCAGAAGATGCTAGTGGTTTACCTGCATCCCTCTTGCTGTCCATCAGATTTTCTATGCAACATTCCCTCCCCCTTTCAAGGCATACACATCCTTTAAGGCGTCCTGATCTGAATTTGACTACTAATCAAAACGTCGTGGGTCTCGGCTTCAGATCCTACCATGCTGAAATTCTGAATAAAAGTCATCAGCAACTGCAGCCAAAGGCTTTGCCAAATGAGTGGAGAAGCAGGCAGAGATTCAAAGGACTATCTTGACCTTGGGGTGGAAAACTGCCCCTAAAAGATGAACGTATCAGCAATGATCAACGGCCTGAGTATGCTGAAACCAATGGAAACCAGTGTATTAGACACATAGCGACTATCTACAACCCATGTAGACTGTAATTGAGAAAGTGTCACTATGGTCTCTCTATAGACAAAAGATTTACAGATTAGTCACCCGTTCGGATCTCTGGACCTCTGCCTAGTTGCGAGAGACGGGGATGAATACGAGAAAAAGACATAAGTCTATCATTCTAATATTGGCCAAGCGAGTACAAGGTACAATCAACCGCAGCAGAATGTAGCAGAACAGGAGCAGGATTCATTAGGAATAGGAGGTAGGGCAGAGAGTGTGTTATTCGAAACAGTTCAGTGATAATGTTGTTCTCATCAGAATCGCCAGCAAACCAAAACTTACCACAATAGTTCAGGTATACATGTCTGAAGAAAGTGAAAGTATCTGGGTATATTGAACAGGTAATTAAATACGTAAAAGGAGATGAACATCAAATAGCATTCGGGACTGGAATGAAATTGCAGGGGAAGGAGTAGAAGAAAGGGTTACGGGAGAATATGGGCTTGGTAGTAGGAATGAGAGACGAGAAAGCCTAATTGAGTTGTCCAGTAAATTTCAGCTAATAATAGCGAATATACCGTTCGAGAGTCACAAGAGCAGGAGGTATACTTCGAAAAGGCAGGGAGATATGTGAAGATCACTGCTGGGCAGCATCGTGATCTGACAGAGATTTCGAAATCAGATACTTCAAGGGATATGCAGGAACAGATGCAGATTCAGATCACAATTTAATACTGATGAAGTGTAGACTAATGTTTAAAGGAGTTGTCGGGAAGGATCAGCATGGGAGATTTCGGATACTCAAATACAAAGTGGTGAGCAATGATGATACATATTTGAAGTTCGCCAAGAATATTGCTACTGCGATAAGGAATATCACAGTATACATTTAAACTGAAGAGGAGTGAACATCTCTAAAAATGGCAATGACAGCTGTTGGACATCGATACAGGTACAGAGAAGGTACCTACGAAGACATTTTGGGTAATGGACGGAAACCTTCAAGTAACGGACGAAAGACGGAAGTACAAAAATGTTCAGGGAGAGACAAGAATACAACTATACAAATACTCTAGGGATAAAATCAACAGGAAATACCGGGCAACTAAGGCGAAATGGTGGCAGGAAAAAGGGAAGAAATCGAAAAAGAAATGCTCGTCGGAAGGAATGAATCAACCTATAGAAAGGAAAAAAACAGCCTGCGGTGAAATGAAAGGCAATCTGTGAGAATTCCACTGTTAAACGAAGAGGAGAGATCATGTAGGTGGAAAGAGTACATTGAAGGACCCGATGATGGGGAGGAATTGTTTGATGACGTGCTAGAAGAAGGAACTGAAGTCGATTATGGAATACATAGAATATAGTTGTAAGGTCAGAATTTGAAAACAGCAGTGGAAGATTTGAGAGCAAGTAAGGCAGAAACGATAGATGACATTCTATCGGAATACCTATAGTCATTGGGGAAAGCAGGAATCAAATATCTATTCAAGATGGTGCGAAGAACCTATGAGCTTGGAGACGCACCATTAGAATTACAGAAAAATATAATCCTAATTCCAAAGATAGCACGGGCCGATTAGTGCGAGAAGTACCGCACAATCAGCTAAACCGGCCATACATCCAGGGGGTCGACAGGAATACCATAGAGAAGAATAAAAAATAAAACTGATGATTTTTTTAGATGACTATCTGCTTGGCCTTAGGGAAGGCAAAGGCACCAGAGAGGCAGCTTTGACGTTGCGCTTCATGATGGAAGCAAGACCTAAGAAAAATCGAGAGACGTTCGGAGGTTTTGTCAACCTGTAAAATGCATTCAACAATGTAAAATGGTGCTATATGATCGAAATTCAGAGGAATATAGGAGTAAACTATACGGAAAAATAGATAATACACAATTTGTGAAAGAATATAGAGGGAACAATGAGAACTGAATACGAAGAATGAAGTTCTCGGATTATAAAGGGTTTTACGCAGGATTGCAGTAGACGGGAATGGACAGTGTAATGAGTACAGAGTACAAAATATGGATCGAGAGTATACCGGAAAAAACCAAAGGTATGACAAATAATGAAAAGAAGCAGAAATGAAACCAGTGAGAAACTTAATTCAGAGTTGGTAACGACGAAGCAGCCGAAGGTATGACGTTCATCCACGAAGGCAGCAATATAATCTATGGCGTACAAAGCAAGGAGGACATAAAAAGCAAATTAGCACAACAGGGAAAACATCCTCGTCGAGAGAAGCCCCATGGTAACAAAGATAGGCCTTAATCTGAAGAGGAAATATCTGAGAAGGTAAGTTTGGAGTACAGAATTGTGTGGTAGCAGTAAATCATATGTAGTGAGAAAACTGGAATAGAAGAGAACCTAAGCGTTCGAGATGTGGCGCTAAAGAAAAATGTTGAAAATTAGCCGGATTGCTGAGGCAAAGAATGAGAATCTCCGCAGAATCAACGGAGAAAGGAACATATGGAAGAAACTGATAAAAAGAAGGGACATAATGGTAGAACATTTGTGAAGATATCAGGAAATAACTTGCATGGTACTAGCGGGAGTTATAAAGGGTAAATGCTGTAGAAGACAAAGATCTAAATACATCCAACAAATAATTGTGGACGTAGGTTGCAAGCGCTACTCTGAGACGAAGAGGTTGACATAGAAAAAAAATTCGTGGTGGGATACGTCACACCAGTCAGGAGAGTACTTACTCAAAAAACAAAAATTGGGGAAACGTTCACTCTCTGGTTGTGGCTTTAAAGTCCCTCTCATTCCCAGCCCTTGTGGCGAAGTATTATTTTTACCCCAGTTAAAAAATGAGGGGCTTAAGCACCTCAGCATTCCGGCATTTACTTGCTATTCGCCTCATCTGGTTGTGTCAGACATAGCTCGAAGGAGAATGAGATTTTGACTCTGCAGCGGAGTGTGCGCTGATATAAAACTTCCTGGAAAATTAAAATTGTGTGCCGGACCGAGACTCGAACTCGTGACCTTTGCCTTTCCGCAGAGCTGACGTGACAGGCAAAGGTCCCGAGTTCGAGTCTCTGTCCGGCACACAGTTTTAACTAGCCAAGAAGTTTCGTAGCTCGGAGTTCAGTAGACAGAAAATCCATGTTACTCGCCAGTTAACAGGATTTGCCGATAAGCTCTTTTACTTTTGAACGGCAACAAATTGTATTATTCTTATCAATTAGAAACTTAATAATTTTACCGTTTTGTAATAAAACACCATTCCGAGGTATCTGCCGTATGTCGACAAGAGCTGCATTCCAACTTGGTATGAAACTGAGCGTGAGCCTGTTACATAATTTATTGGGCATTACATCATAAGTGCTGTCATTGAAAATAAGGCTCGAGAGATAAAAACGTAACTGAGGTATCTATTGTACTAAATCCCTGTATGATTTTAAATCGTACAAAACATTACCTGTAGGTAAACCGTAACGTCACACGCACTTTAAAGTCAACTGATTATAAGCTTAAAATTTTTGCTGGCGCAGGTATCGTGACATTTAATGGGGGTCTGCTAAGCGCAAATTGCTTTAATTGCTCTATTATCGTGCACCTCAGCAGAATACTTCGTAGGAGCTGAACTTTGTTATACGATTCAGGTGAAGAGAAATTAATTGTCAGAAAATTTAATTATTCAGTTTTAATATGTGTTTCTCAACACTACCAGCGCTTCAGTTACCGCTTGACTACTGATTGCTCAGTACCTAGAACATCTTTTCAATGGAATTCGCCTTGTACTGTTTCCGTAGTTATGATTTATACTTAGGAACAAACAACGAAACGGAGACATAACTCCCTTTCCATCAAGGATGCACAGAAAAGAACCTACGCAGGCACACGTCACAGTTAAAAGAAGAAATGTGAAGTTTGAAACAGAAAGTAACTCAGGATCACACTGAATTCTAGTTGTAATCTGCTAATTGCAATTATTCATGTTTTCACAAATTTGCATGATGTCAACTGTTTCTATCAAGCAAATCTGTTCATTTATTGACCAGGTTATTGTCAAAGGAGAACTATTGCTCGTTTCACTTTTACCAACCATACTGACCCCAATAAAAATATTACCGATCAGTGTCGTAACATGCTACTAATGAAAGCTTATAGTTTGCTTTAAGGTAAAGGAAATGGTAAGACCTTTCTGTGCTGTACTTCACTTGTTCGATCACACAAGCAGATTCGAAGAGATGCTTCCTTGCGTTTCTAAATGACACTCTTCATGCACTATTACTAGTAAATTGTATTCAGTCATTGTGTGATTAGCCGTTAGGCTATTGCATCGGTGAAGACATGAATGTGTAGATCATGACGTCCAGAATCAGTACGATCAGTGCGTGTTTCTTGGTTGGACCGTCGACACCAAGATGACACTAGACTGATATTCTGCCTCCAATGTACTTAGCAGTTTGGATAAATCATCAATAGCCCAGAGTGTCAACAAGCCGACCTCGATAAAATTCAGTTCTCAGTAGAAATTATACTCAGCGACACCGATCTGGAAACTTTATAATGATTATTAACTCAATATGCTGTTCATTACTACATCCTTCGTGGTCTTTCAAGAGCGCGACGCTTTGTATGATTGGTTTCAGTGTTTTATATCAGTAAACAACTGATTTGGTGATTCTGGGGAATCACCATTAACGGTGTCCAATAAAGCATTTCGCCGTATGTGACCGCATCGACATGTTATATACAAAACCAATGTTTCGGCTACAACTGTACGGGTCCTTCATAAGGGTGATGTATTACAGATAATCATTTGACGTTTCTAACTAAATCTACCGTGGTCAAGAATGGAAAAACTTGACAAAATTAGGTCGGATAAGATGGTTTTTAGTGTACCGTATCAGTGATTTACCTACCACTCTACTGAAAGAAAATATTTTATCTAATATACTTTCTTCTTTGTAGCTAGAAATATAGTGAGAGCGTCACTGCATTTTTCAACTGGTCATTAGATTCTGTAGAAAATTGAGAAGCTTTACAGGTAGTTCATTACTTTGAGTGCGCTTTTTATAGTTCCAAAAACATCTCTGTTGGCCGGCGTAATTTAATCTGGCACATAAAATCCTCAGCAGTATGATCGCCTTAACTCCAGTAAAATGAAGTAACGCATTACGTGGAACAAGATTGTGCCTGTGTGGGACAGTCTGCCTGTTCTTGTACCATAAGAAACGGCAGCAAACCGAATAGTGAAATAAGGTGACTCACATGAGCAGGAAACGTCATCTACAGCCAAAAAAATCATATCGTGATGCAGTCAATTAAGTGCGCTGGTTCACCTTTAATGAGCACTGTCCGACATTTATTATTTTTTTATTCCAGTCATCTATTAGACCAAACTCTTCCTCTCTTTCTCTCTCTATCCTTCTCCAGCTGTCTCTGTGTATCTCCTCCTGTTTCATTTGCTCCCCCTCCTCACCCCCTCTGACAATTTGCTCCTTTCCTCTCTGTCCATCTCATCCTCCTCCTGTAACGCCATCTTCTCATTCCTTTCTCTCTGACCATCCTCCCACAACCCCCTCTCTCTGTATATGAACGGCTTTCCCCCTCTCTCTCCTTCTTTCCCCTTTCTCTCCAGTGCCTCATTTCTCCTCTCACGGTCCCTCTCCTCCTCCCTCCGTCTATTTTCTCCTCTATTTTCCCGTCTCCTCCTTTTTTTGTTTTGGTGCCTGTCTCCTCGTCTTCCCTCTCTCTGTCCATCTCCTCTATTCTGTTCCCTGTCCATCTCGACCTCTTCCTCTCTCTGTCCATCTCCTCCTCTCCTACCTCCTTCTCTCTCCACGCTACCTCCCCAACCACAATTTAAGGTTGCTAGTTCTTTCTCCGACAGTATTTCTTTCCAATGGTTAGTAATATGTGTGTCATGTTTGGTTCAAATCGATCCAGAAGTTTAGGAAGTGCTTTTTATCCTTTCCTTTCATCATTGTGTGGGGTTATTAGTGAGAAAAAGTTTGGTGAAGATTTGAAATTATCTATAAAGTTCGTTGCAAGTCTCTACGTGCCCTAATCTCGAGTAACGGGTGAATAATACTGGATATCGCGCGTCTTGGACTACAACTCTTTTTTATTCCCCACTTCTTTAGTGGTACTGTTACTTGTGCCGAGTATGGTTGAAATTGGTCTATTGGTTTAGAATGTGATATAGAACATACATACATACATATGAGTGGTGTTCAACACGTAATGCTACACATTATATTCTCTCCATTGTTGACTGAAAAAACGCAGAAATAGTTGCGAGACATCGCAGGGTATTCCCGCTTCAGTCCCTATAACTGCATGAACTTCTGAATGGTGGCGGCGCTATAAGGAGCCTTCAAAATGGCGTCTATAACGGCGGTGCGGCCGGTCGTTGTGGCCGAGCGGTTCTAGGCGCTACAGGCTGGAACCACGCGACCGCTACGGTCGCAGGTTCGAATCCTGCCTCGGGCATGGATGTGTGGTATGTCCCTAGGTTAGCTAGGTTTGAGTAGTTCTAAGTTCTAGGGGACTGATGACCTCAGAAGTTAAGTCCCATAGTGCTCAGAGCCATTTGAACCATTTGAACGGCGGTACGTTCCAAGCAGAGTGCTGATGTTGCGTTTGTTTTCGCAGAAAACCAGAGCATAGCAGATATTCTTAGTGTCTTGCAGATTGTCTACGAAGACTAGGCTGCGAACAAAGGAGGGTGAGTCATTGGAGACGCGTGTGTCGTCGTCGCAACAACGTCACGCAGAGGTGTCCCATCTCAAGCATGCTGGCCGGCAGCACACAGCTCTGACTCATGCAATGTTGGAATGTGTTGACACATTCAAGGTGATCGACGGATCACAAGCACTTCGCGCCACAAATGGAACTCTCTGTTGGCAGTTCTGACATATTCGTCAGCTAGTCAGGATACTCAAAAACGTGTGCCTCCTGGATTCCTCACCCCCTAACAGAAGACAATAAACAGCAACGAAAGACCATCTATGTGGCATTGCTTGCACTTTAGGAAGCTAAGACCGACAAATTTTTGTCGAACATTGTTACAGGTGATGAAATATGTGTTCATCATTTTCAACCGGAAACAAAACGACAATCCGTGGAATGGCACTATACCATCTCTCCTCCAAAGAAAAAGTGCAAAGCCACACCCTCAACTAGTAAAGTCATGGCTATGGTCTTTCGAAACTCTGAAGAGGTTATTCTGTTTAACTTACTCTACTGGTCGTGATAACGCGAGATCTCACACAAGTCTGCATTCCCAAGTGAAGCTCAAAAACCTTCATTTGATTGTTCTTCCTCATCCACCCTACAGCCCACATCTCGCTCCTTCCATCTGTCTGGCCCAATGACAATACAGTCCGCTAAAAGCTGTATGTGGGTGATGAGGACGTTATTGATGCGTCAGGACGTTGGATGCGACGTCGACGAGTATGGTACTAGCGTGCGGACATGCAGGTACTGCCAGTAAGGTGGCCTAAGGTCATCGCGTGGTACAGAGATTATGTTGAAAAATAAGGCTTGTAGCCAAAAAAAGAGTGAGATACAATATACTGTACTGGAATCCCGAATAGAATCAAACTGCTTTCGGAAGAAAAGTGTTGCTTTACGCACCGAATGTTGCTCGTATCTGTATCAAGTTTCGTTGAAATCGGTCCAGTTTTGTAGAAGATGAGGAACACACATACGTACATACACACATAAATTTTTCAAATATGTGTGGATGGCGAGTTGGTAAATCATTGTTTTTCTTCTTTTTTTTTTGCATTGGAGAATAACTCAGTTTACGAGTCCGTAGCTGATTATTTATAATTACTTATAAATAAAATAAATATAACAGAGTATAGCGGTAAACAAGATGCGTATAGTCAGACTACACGGTGTTGACATGGCTGTCTTTCAAGAAAGCTCATCAGAAAGAAATAGAGTGTACGTATAGATGGTGGAATCTTGGTTAAACATGGAGACAAATCACAAAAATGTGGTGTCCCGTAGATAAAAAGATGCTGATACAGGATCGTAACATACAAATGTCTGTATGTAGCACGGTGTACAGATATGAAGCTGCACGATCACATCAGATGCTTGAAGCATAAATTAAATCTCAGTGCTGGATTCATTAGGGTATTGAGAAATTACATCTTTCCTCTGAAAACAATTTGCTACAAAACACTTTCGTGGCCTTTGTGGGATACTGTTCCGGTGTATGTGACTCTTGCTCCTAATTAAATTTTTTTTTTACTTAGCGTTAATTCCGTCTGCTAAGTGGTCAGCTGTACACATTTTACGGCCAAATGACCCCTCCCCTCCCCCAACATGTCGCAACATTCGTCAGTTATCGAAGGGAGGAAAGTCGTGGACGTCACCTGTTTGTGAACTGTATAATCTTTGTTCCGTGTGGACCCCGATCGTCAATCCACCGGATGGATTCAATCCCTGTCTTGTGCACATTCCTGTCCTGCAAGTTACGTTGCTGCACGTTACGCTGTACGAGCTGGTTCCAGAGAGCAAATAACAGAGCTCGTTCCAGCGAACAAATAACTGAAGCGGAATACTGAATGTACACAGAGAAGCTAAGACTTACATTAGCCCAGGACCAGAATCAGCAACTCTCCCCTTTGCAGGTGGTTCGCTGATAACTGTAGTATAAGTGAACAGCGTTGAATGCTGACTACATGTTTAAACTTATCAATATAACAAAGACGCTTAATGTCTCTGGAAAGCACAAAAATTAATTCCAAGAATTTATTGCAAAGTGTATTATTGAAACGCCGCATACAATGCTAAAATTAGTACCCAACACGCAAGATTAGACTGACTGATTCGCAAATTGTATATAATCAGTTATTCTACTCGCACTGGACTCATGAATTCAGAGGTAATCAGCCGCAGTATCTTCTTTGCTGTATGGTGGTACTGTGTTGTCAGAACGATAGCTCCTTATTTTGCACGCCTTTTACCAGATTGTTATATTTAAATTACAGCTACTTAAGAGGTCCAGTTTGGGCTCTAACTATCATATCACTGCGAAACGTGCTAGATAATGAATAAGTTAATACAAAAGTGATTTACTCTGGAAATAAATCAGTTAAATTTTTGGCCATGAAGAGCAAATCTGGCGCAGTTCAGCATCTCGTCGACGTCTCCGGTGATATGGTAAACAAACTGTGTGAGTGGCAGGTGATAACAAAACCAACATTATGTCTGTCTCACTTATTGGATGTTTTCTGCCCACATACCGTTCCTAATCCATTATAAATGGAAACATTTCTGTACGTCTTTCTCGCATTCACAGTACCTAGTTTGCACCTGGTCGATAAAACTGGAACAATTTTTTTCCAGCGAAAGTCGGTTCTGCATTAACTCTTTCGATTATCTACCCTATTCCGCTGCCATATAATAATAATAAGCCACATTGAACTTCTGTGACTAACTGTACGTTAATTATAACCACCAGGTGCTTCCCTTCAGAATGTGGACATTATGTACGCCTGGATCCTTTATCAATGTTAATTTTTCTGCACTTTTGCCTTACACTTATGGGTATCACACTGAGGCTAACACTTATTAACAGTGACCTAAAAACACTTAAATGCGACGATACTCTTCACACAAACCCATAATTAAACAAAATTAGGGCAAACAAGAAGCCAGAGTCGATGGAAAAAAATAACAAATGACTACGCAGGTCTCCGCAGTTGAACTCCGTTTCCTGCTTTTAAACAATTGCCAGATGTTTCAAACTCATAACGAAACAGAAGCTTCCTGTGTGTCTCTCTTTTTAATCACATACACACACACACACACACACACACACACACACACACACAGAAAGAGAAAGAGAAAAAGAGAGAGAGAGATAGGGGGGGGGGGGTGGAGGGGTGAGTGAGTGAGGCCCGTCAAAGCCTTCTGCCAAACCAAAGTTTCAAATTGCCGTCCACAATACGTAAAACAAAACGGGGGCAGCTGAATATTTCGTAAATCGTGACACAGTGCGTGTTTTTATAAAAATCATGATTGTGTGGAAACAACAAAAAGTAAGCAAAACCAAATTGCATACATCCCCAACATTCACCAATACACTAACTCTTCCGCTAGCTACAAAAACATGTTCCCAAAGCCAGTAAACATTAATAATTTTCGAAAACAAGCAAAGGACAATAACGCAGAAAAAAAATGTAAAAATATATTTAACATAGGATTATTGATATCAGGACGTACATATAAATAATTACAATAAAATACTACAACATAATATATTATAACACTAAAAAAGCAATATTTAGTGTGGTATACATAATGTTCTACAAAAGTATCTCCATTAGTTGCAGATGATACATTGTAACAATATCAGCTGTACTGCACGTGACAGTCAGCTTTATGAATCATAACCACGAAACTGTGTGTACAGGGGTTGCAGATAAACTTCCGCTTCTTGAGATAGCGGCTATGGAAAACAAATAACCGTAGAAAAATTACTTTGTGAAAAAATTTGCAAGGACATTCCGAAGAGAAATAACGAATAGACCATTGAAAGAAACCATTTTAATTTCCACATGAAAGTGTAACATTTGTTAATTGCGTACGATGTTCACGTTCTAGGTTACAAACGTTGCTCAATGTGACGGCCATCTGCATCCACGACATTCTATAACCGCATTAGATATATAGTATCACATTTGTTCGTAACACTTTCCTAACGGTGGACCTTGAAAAGTCCACTTTTTGTGATACAACTCGACCACATCGTGATCGCACATTGAGTCCAGTATTCTCGGCCATGGCAACAGTCAATTCCTTGAGGCAACGACTGTCAGCTTCTTCTAGGAGCAGTTCCCAAATCGCTAGTTTATTCGAACCACTGAATCACGTTCGTCAATCCTGGGTGGAAGGAGGCCATTTCCCTATTGCTTTAATGCGTCGTCACTCGCGAAATGCAGCGATATTGCTGTTGTTTTGATAAAACAACTTTACAGGTGAAGTCTTGTTCAACTTGTCCAGACATGTTGACTGTCTGCAACCGTAATGCCCACTGGTGCTTGAGTTTCAATCCTACGTCGCGACACCAGCTCTGTTACCTTACGGCAGGTCATAATGCTAACACTATTAACATCGCAAATCCGGCAGCGCACAGTCTGAACATCATTCCTAAAAATTAGGGGAAACAGTTTTCCGTTCCCACTTGTATTGAAAGGTTAATTATAACAATACTGTACAGTCATTCAATTTTTACCTGTTTTTCAGACAAAACAAAAATGAACCCACTGACGATGGGAGAAAGAAGAGAATTGTGTTTGGGTCAAGGCAGAACCTATCTGAGACCGTATTTATTTCTCACGTTGCCTTAAGTAATTAGGTTCTGCCTGTCTTGGCATTTGACTTACACTCAACATATTCAGATTTCAGTCGAAGTAAACCAATGAGGCAAATACCTTTTTCATACCTCGCACTTATTTTTTTTTGTGTCACTGTGGTGGTTCATTAGCATAACGATCGTTTCGCGCTTCACATCTACCTTCCTCGACTTGTACTATCGCAATCTGGTTTTAATCGTTGCAGTTACTACGAGTGCGTATTTTAGAACGGAAATGAACTTGGCATAACTATGATGGAATGTTCCTGCCACAAGAATATTGCAAAAGTTACGGCAAATTCTTTGAAGGCCTACTTCTTGTTCAATCTTGTGTAAATACGTCACCTACAAGCAAACAAAGCATATTAATACACTGTCGGAAAAAAATAGTAGATATACTGCTAATGCAGGCAACCTTCTAGGTGGGGTAACCATAGCTATGAGTATTGATCCTGGGTATTAATAATCGCTTCAGCTGTATTTTGGTCCTTTATTACTCTACCACTACCGGTTTTGTTGCGTTAAAGCGACATCTTTAGGTGCCATGTGATTAAAACATTAGAGCGGGAAAGCTCGGAATCTCTTTTCCCAACATTCGTTGTCTGTCAAATACAAAACAACGCTAAAAAGCGGTATGTCATGGAGTAAAAACTGCCGTGACGTACCGTCTTTTAGCGGTGTTTTGTATTTGAGAGACAACGAATGTTGGGAAAAAGATTAGGAGCTTTTCGGCTGTAATGCTTTTGTCATATGTCACTTGAAAATGTAAGTGGCTTTAAAGTCCCAAAACCTGTAGGGGTACAGTATTAAAGGACCAAGGTACAGCTGAAGCGATTATTAATACTGAAGATGAATACTGATAATGGTTTTAACGTCGTCCGCCAACGGGTAGCGTAATGTCAAAGTTACTAGAGCGCCAACTGCGTTCCTCCTTCAATAGGGAATGCTCACATCCAGAAGGCTCAGTGTGGTGCAAGCCTATGAAGCAAGCACACAACCATGCCTCGAAGAGGTCCGCCCGGTTGGCCGTGCCGTGTAACGGCGCCTGATCCCCGGCACGAATCCGCTCGGCGGATTTGTGTCGAGGTCCGGTGAACCGGCCAGTCTGTGGATGGTTTCTAGGCGGTTTTCCGTCTGCCTCGGCGAATGCGGGCTGGTTCCCCTTATTCCGCCTCAGTTACACTATGTCGGCGATTGCTGCACAAACAAGTTCTCCACGTGCGCGTGCACCACCTACCACGCAAACATAGGGGTTACAATCGTCTGGTGTGAGACGTTCCATGGGATTGGGAGGGGGGGGGGGGTCACCGGGGGCCGAACCGCATAATAACCCTGGGTTCGGTGTGGGTCGGCGGAGTGGACTGCGATAGTCGTCGTGGGGTTGTGGACCACTGCTGCTGAGCCGCGGGCGGAACCTCTCCGTCATTTCTAGGTCCCCGGTTAACATACAATACAATACTAGTACTATGCCTTGAGGACGCACTCGTACTTCCTACAGCCAAGTCAGCGAGTTTGAAATGGGTCAAATTGTCGCCTCCCGATTGGCAGGATTCTCCATTCGGGGAATTTGTAAACAATCTAGAAGTGCTGCATCAGACTGCAACGATCCTGGTATCAGTGGTAAGGTGAACATTCTCTCACCCGCAGACAAAGTTCTGGACGTGCAAGCAGCACAAACGCCCGCCAGGATCGTCGTATCGTAAGAGCATCAGTGGCAAATCATACAGTTACCACAGCACAGATAAGAGGGTTTATGAGCTCACACGTGTCAACACATACTGTTGCGAACCAGTTATTAACAGGGTGACTGTGGGCACCGACACCTTTATCCGACTTCCACTCACGCCACAGTATTGGTACCGTCAGAGGATCGCTTGGAAGAGGGAATGGCGCGCCGTGGTCTTCGGGGATGAAAGCAGATTCTGCCTGCACGTTAGCGATGGTCGTTTGCGTGTACGACCTACAGCTGGTGACCATGTCTCGTAGAGTGGATTCGTCCAAGACACAGTCTCCACCGCTGGCCTTCTGGTCAGGGGTGCGATATGCTACAACTCTCGCTCACCTTTCGTGTTTCTGGAGGGACACTAATCAGCGTTCGATACGTGCAGAATGTCGTTAGACCCGTTCTATTGCCGTTCTTGCAACAGGAAGGCGAAGTGTTGTTCCAACAGGATAACGTTTGTACACACAGTGTCCATGAAACTCAGCGTGCTCTGCAAGACATGTGGCAACTTCCCTGGCCAGCACAACCTTCGGACTTGTGTCCAGTCAGAAGTAGTGGGATATGTTGGGGCGAGAAGGGACTCGTGCAACTAGTCTGCCAACAATTCTTACAGAACTACGTGAACAGGTCGAACAAGCATGGCGTAACGAATCCCAGGATAACATTCACCATCTGCACGATCGACGGGATGCCAAAGCCAGCTCATGCATCTCCGCCCTTGAAGGCTCTACCTGCCAATTACTAATAGTAATATTTCAGCATGGGTCCATACCTGGTACCTCAGAACCGCTTGTGCTATTGATCATTTCACATACTCCTTATGGACTGTTGCAAAAATTAATCCTGAGCGAAGTGTAAACCTATAAAAGGGAGTGTAATTTTTTTCCGGCTGTGTATTCTGGAAATGCTGAATGCTGTTCATGCTCTGTTGCGGGGTGTGCTTCTTTTTAAAGTAGCTTCTTTCCACCTCACACTTAAATCCTCGTAGACTTCTGAATGAGTCGTGTCAATTTTGACTTTTCACTAACAGCAACACATAAATCTTGTTACTGCCCTCTGTGGCAGCGTGTTTTCAATTGAGTATTTATGAGCGCCTGCAGTGCAGGAGGGCGTTATCGAACAAAATATGCGAAAGTGGCAAATTCAAAGCCGATTTTTGATGTGGGGATACAGAGGTACACAGCAGAGCAACGGTTCCAGCGAAGCTGCGTTGATTATTCGAACAGAATGTCGCCCTTGACGTTCCCAGTAATTTGAGCAGTCTGCAGGTTTCGCTTTCAGCGAACGCCGACAGAAAAGCATCAGGGAGGGCTGCGTCACATGCCGTTTTAGAAATATCGACAGCTACTGGAGCCATTCAACCGGTGAAAATAAACTCTTTAAATGGTTTTGTTGCAATAAAATCTCATTTTAACGACGAGAGAGAGCAAAAACTGCGAATGTTGTGTGTGAGGCGAAATATGCTTCTTGCAGTATCTAAAACGCAGGCGCATCAGCCGTCGTTATTCGTGTAGTTGTAGGGAGATGTCCGCATGAAAGGTTGAATTGGCTTCATGTGCCGCCACCGTGAAATCAATATTTACTCTCTCACTTTACCGCTCCCACTAGGTACGGAAAGAGAACCTTTGATTAAATCGATTTGACTATAGTTAACTATCAACATTTCCAGAGTAAAATTTTCTCTCTGCAACGCAGTGAGTGCTGATATGAAACATCCTGGCAGATTAAAGTTGTGTGTTCCAGACCGGATCTCGAACCCAGGACCTTCACCTTAAGTGGGGAAGTGATGACCAGACGAGCTACCTGAGTATTTACCTGTGAAAGGCAAAGAAAGGTCCCGAGCTCGATTCCCGTTCCGTCACACAGTTTTAATTTGTCTCCAAGTATCAACTAGCAATGTATGTGATGTTGCCCATTGCTGGATCCAAAGAAATTACGAAACTTTTAGCTAATACATAATTATTTTTCTTTTGTGTTCCAGAGATATTTGAGGTCGCAGAGTTATATACTGGGTGTCTTACCTAACTCTGCCACCTCAAACATCTCTGGAACAACAACAGATGTTCAAAAACGGTTTTCACCAGCATGAACGTACGGCAAAGGCTTAGGAAACCAAATGCTACGCAACATCTTAAAATGTAAACAAAAATATTTTCAACACACTTGTGTATTTTTAAATGGACGCCCCACATTATTTCGTATGCAATCAATAGCATGAAAAATCACAAAAGTAACGGTGCTGGTTGCATCGCAATACGTCAATTCCTTCCCGAGAAACTGCGAAGCGAATCCGACGATTGAAATAAATGAAGCGCACAGCTAGGTCAAATCCTGAGACTCAAGCGTGCAAGTCACGCTGCCTGTATCAGGGGCTCACACAATGGGAAGGTATGCACAACCCCCCCCAAAAAAAAACAAGTAACACGTGCCACGCAAAGCTACGTTTCTCAAATTGTAAATGTATGTTTACTCTAGCGAAATGACAACTAGAGCTAAATTTAGAGACAACACACTTGAATTCAATTTGCTAAACTCATCTTGATCAATGAAACTGTGTCACGTCAACATATCTTCGATGTGCCCTCCGTTTGCATCAATACACGTTTGCAAACGGCTAACGAGAGAGTGTTGCACAGATTGTAGAGTTTCTACAGATATTGCCGCACACCCATCAGTAATACAATGTTGCCTATCCTCTACTGTTTCTGGGGTTTTTGATATTCTCTGTCTCTCAGTGCGCCCCAGAGAAAGAAGTCTAATGGCATCAAGTCGGGGGATCGTCCTGGCCATCGCACCGTACCTTCCCGCCCCATCCATCTATTTGCAAATGTCGCTTCTAGAACGTCTCTGGCAACTGTAGCATTGTGTGCGGGACATCCATCGTGCTGGAACCAAACTGATAGACAAGATTCCAATCCTAGATGCTCCATGAGAAGCGCTAGTGTGTGTTGAAGAAATAATGCATATCGCTGTCCATTCAATGTCCCACTGCAAAAATTGGGAACTACAACACAGATAGCAATGATACCGCACCAAACATTGACACTGCACTGTCGTTGATGAGGAACCTGGCGAATCCAGTGGGGATTTTGCTCTGACCGGCAGTTCGTGTTCCGCAGATTCACATTACCATGTTTTGTAAATGAAGTCTTGTCCGTAAACAACGTTTGCTTAGGAACATTGAATTACCTTGCAACTGCTGAAGTGCAAAACGACAGAATGCAATGCGGGATTCAGTGTCATTCCCGTACAGTTGTTGGTGCAGTGCGATATGAAACGGATGAAACCGATGCCGATGCAAGATTCTGCACACACTTTTGTGGCCTATTCGCACATCTCGTGCAATTTCTCGTACACCCACCTGAGGACAGTGCGCTACAGCAGCCAGAACAGCAATTTCGTTTCCATTGCCAGTCGCTGGTGTTGTATGTCGACGTTTTGTGGGAGCCCAGCTTCTTGTTCCCGTGATTGTCTTACAGATGTTGCCAATGATTCGACGTGACTGACACAGCCGATTTGAATATCTGTGTCATTTGCCGTAAATTAAAATATCTAATTTTTCTACATTACTGAAGGTCGGCATATCGACTAGATGACGGCGAATGTAACAAGCCACAAGAAAACAGGTTTTAATGTGGCAAAGTATGTGAATTACGTTACAAAATGAGAGCAGTTCAGCAGAGTAAATTAGGAGACACTTGTAAACTGAAGGTAGAGTGTGCCGTGGTGATATTGGTATATTTACGGCATGATACAGACGTCAGTGCAGGCAACTCCCGTTGTGAGCACAGTACTACATGCGATGCATTACGTCACAAACTGTCGAGCCCTTGTAATCCTTTATAAGCCACATATTTAAGAAATTATGAGGTTTATAAACGTGAAACTAAGTGTGTTACCACCAATTGTACTTCTAGTTTCCAGTTCACAACAGTAAATATTATGCGCAAGACATCCATCATTCTGACACTGCATTGTTTGACACATTATAAGAGGAGGACCGTATCAACTATGGTACAGCTCCTGAAGGGGCTGAACTACCCCCCGTTAGGAATGCCATCAATGAAATGTGGGCCACTGATGTGATGCCATGCAATGCCACACTATACATTACACTCCACTGACGCAGTACGTCAATCTCATCACCATTACCGGCAGCGTGAGGTGCACGCTTGAGTCTCAGGACGTGCGCTACTGTGCCCTTCTTTTACTTCAGGCGCCAAGTTCGCTTCTAAATTTCTCGGGATGTAACTGACGTATTTCGATGAAACTAAAGCCATTATTTTTGTGATTTTTCATGCTATTGATTTTGTACGAAATAATAGGGTGTGTCCATTCAAAAATACAAAATTTTGTGTGGAAAACAGTATTTGTTTACGTTTTAAAATTTCGTGTAGTATGTGGTTTTATAAGCCCCTACCGTACATTCATGCTGGTAGAAACCGTTTTTGAATATCTATTGCTGTTCCAGAGATCTTTGAGATGGCAGAGTTAGGTTCTCTAGACACCCTGTATACCATGTAATGAAATATTTTTTTTTGTGACTGGTGTTTTCTGTAGTTTCGAAAATCACTAAAATTAAAAGCATTTACGGTTCCTTTCCCTACTGCTCGGAATGTCTCATGGTCAAGTCAAATTTGAAAATAATCTCCTACAAATCTGAATATTTAGCCCTGACATGCAGGCGACATGCAGTCACCAACAGAAAATATATTGTTATTTATTTAAAATTACTCTAAAACCTGTGCTGGTAAGCAGACTCAAATTCCAACCCTTTCCAACGTGTCTTGTGGTATAAGGCGATATTTTTCCTCGATTTCTCACGGCACTGAACGGTACAACAGAAACAACAACATTGCTCTACATAAGCACTCCTCGTGTTTTTTGATGCAGTAAATATCAAACTACGTATGAAAACTAAAGCACCAAGGAGGATACATGTAATTAAACTGAAATGTACTAGACATGTTCAGAGAGCAAGTGTACTAGATTTTTTATATTCTTTTAAAAATTATGTTTCAATTTCTTACGGAATACTGTTTATTGACTTTTTGACAAATTTTCCACATAATTGTCATCCCGTTCAATCCATGTGGCGAGACCAACTCTGCTCCAGCACCTTATCCACTTGAGAAGATCTTTCTGCACATGTTCGTCGGTTGCAAAAATTAATTTCACTCATGTGTACCTTCATGGGGGTCAAAAGATGATAATACGAAGGCCCCAGTCTGGTAAATACGGGCTGTGGTTCAAATCATACCAACCAACGAGTCCAAGGTCGCCTTGGTGGCTAAGGCTGTTTGAGGATGGGCGTTGGTGTGCAACAAGCACACTCCTCTCATCAACATTTCAGTCCTTTTGTTTGAAATGTTCTTTTTGCGTTTTACAAGTTCTCACAATATCGTTGTGCATTGGTGGTCTCCCGTTGAAGCAGAGATTCCACCAAATTGATAACCTTTCGGTCCCAAAACACTGACACTATGATTTTTTTCGCAAAATTTTGGTTTTGAATTTTTGGACAGAACGGGAATTGGTGCGATGCTATTATGACGACCGTCTCTTTGCCCCAAGCGTGCAATGCGCCACCCACGTTTCATCTCCAGTCACAATAGTGCACAGACAATCCTTACTTTACAGTTCAGTTGCTCAAGAAACCTACAGGTGGTACTGTCTCGATGTTTCTTGAGCCGCTCTGTCATCTGTTTTGGAATACATCTTGCGCACAAGTTTGCAGTATCCTAGCGTTTCTATGATAGTCTCTTGTAAGAGGGTTGTGGCAACATCGCAGAAATTTCAGGCACTGACAATTGGAGGTCTTCACGAGGAGTTCCCTGATGTTTGCGCCAACCTATCAGTCAAAAAGAAAATTTGTTGTGCCTCCATTAAACTCCCTACACAGCTTAAACACACTTGTTCTGTTCATAACACCTTTGATGTAAACTGTTTTGTTCGCAAAAATAGTGTCTGTAAGTGGTATTCCTTCTGCAGCTAGGAAGCTGGTCACAACACGTGGCTGGACATGGCGGAATTCCTTACCGACATCTTTCACACAACTGGACTCTACAACGTGAGTTTACGTACCAGTTTGTTACTGCGATGCTCGCTCAGGTCAGGGGATCCGCCTCCACCACTCAGTATTGTCAACCCTCAAAAGCCAAAGATACTCAGACCGATATGGTCACAGCACTCCTACTTCGTGAACATGCCTCGAATACAGCAAAGGATGACCTATACAGATGTGACCCTATCTGACTCCAAGAATTCAGTATAATTACTTCGTGGACTTAGACTTTGCGAGGAGTAGACGGAAGAACCAGAAAACTGTCTTAGTGCCACCCCTGCTTGACTCCTATAAACTTGAGTATCTGCATCCGCAAAGAATGGTCAGCACATCTGACTGCATGGGGGGGGGGGGGGGGGGGGGGCAGTTTCTCAATGGTGAGGGGACTGGAGCTACGTCTACTCCTCCTCTTGATGTCAACTGATGAACTAATGTTCCAAGGTCTGAAAAGCTGGACGGGAGAGCGGTGTGATGAACACATGGCCCTCCATACTGCAACGAAGTGACATCAATGCCAGAGATTGGCACGTGACCGGTTAGGACCGTACGATATTCTGGGCCTGATTCGCCCTTGCAGAGCTAAAGAAAAAATTGAGAACAACAGATATTTTCATTCACATAGTAAACGTGTATGAAAGTGTGGTCCTCGGTGCACATTTGCGTAAGTTGTGAAACATTATGGAAAGTAGGGAACAGTCCATCAGTGGTTTCTTTCATAGCTACAAATCACGAAGCCGTACATTTCGCCTCGAGCGATGAGAAAGATAAATTAAAATCGAAACAGGTGATATGTGCAACACACGGCTCTATTTTTTATCCAAAACTTGTGTTTGTGTTCCAGAGCGCAACGATATTCTGTCTTAAAATGTGTATATAAGTTCTGCATAGCAACAAACATATGAACACTTGACTATTTACCGGATTCTTTTTCCTTACCATTATTTTATTACATCATATGAAGACCTAACATTCTATGCACCCTCAGGACCAAAATCAATGTTTTGAGATATAACAAAAAAATATTGTATGGCATACGAAATCAGCACGCATGTTTTTACAGTATTTTTTATTATTACGAAGGAAATATATACTAAAATGCAAAGCGAGAGAAAATTGCATTAAATTCTACAGAAAAAGAAAATAAAAAAATTGAGGGCGGAAGGTGTCTAACACATTACATTATTCAGACTAAATAGACTAAGTCCAACAGAGATATCTTGCTATAGTGGTTGACAAAACATATCTAAATACAAATATCTTAAGACACTTAAACAATGCAAATCAAAAATAATTAGTTTGCAGTACCATTAAATACAGCTTTTGTTTTGTCCATAACAGTAGTCACTCTAAATGACAAGTTTTCTTTTCTTACCAATTACAATGGCAGTATTTCTGTGCAGTTCAAGACATGGAATAGACATGATGCTACGACGTTAGTTCCACGACACCCTTCAGCCTTACACCACTATTACGTTTTTGCCGCACTGTTGTCCTTAGCATGAACACAGAAGTTGTAATATTCAAGTGGAGCGCGTAGAGCATATCTGAGCGAGTGAGTTGACACGAACAATACTTGTGGCAGATCGATTTTTAAGGTCCAAATGTTACTTCCAGAACACGACAAACTATGCCCTCAGGGGCTCTGCATTTGTTAGTTGAGTACAGGTTTGGAGATCCTGTGGTTCTTGAGCTAAGGACTGGTAAGCGGCTCCAGTCCTCTGCCACGGTAAGCTCTGGGCATACTTGACAGCGCGGGGGTGAATCGTTGTGTGTCACAGAGAACTGGATCGCGAGGATAGAATAAACCTCTAAACCCTGCCGCACCTCAGTTGTATGTGGCTCACTCAGGCATGTGGGGCTCGGTCTGAGTAGACCTTTATTTCTCTAGCTGCTCGTGGGACGAAAATGGATCTCCCGAAATTCTCTGTACCCCCTACCAGAGGAATGGGTAGGCCACTGGAAAGTACCAACACCCAGTCCAACACCTAGCTCTCAACAAGTCAAGAACCTTCACAAAGCACATTGCCTCGGGGATTATGCGCTAGAAACTGAATTGCACAACACCTTGAACTACAGAAAAGGTGTTGTGACTTGCAGGGATCTAGTTGAAGTTCCACTAGGAGAACTGCAATCTGAATGGTTACAGCAAGGCATTGTCGACTTGCAGGACGTTATGAAATGGCTGGATGGTGGTCTCGTGAAATCAGACTCGTTTATTCTCACGTTTCACAGCACAAAACTACCAGAGCATGTGAAGGCGGGTTTCCTCCGCCTCAGTGTATGACCTTTTTACTCCAATCCAATGCAATGTTTCAAATGCCAGCACTTAGGGCACATTACACTCGGCTGTAAAGGAGAAGCCACTTATGGGTAATGTGGTAAAGTCGCCCGTGAGGGAGTTGGTTGCTCCTCTCTTCCAAAATGTGTCAATTGCTCTGGGGATCACCCTGTGTGGAGCAGGGACTACAGAGTTTTCCTTGAGGAGCGGAAGATCCAGGAGATCAAAATCACAAAGCGCATCCTGTATTGTGAAGCCAAGAAGTTATACAAGTCGGTGCTTCCACCCATGTTCACTGCTTCCTTTTCTTCTGTTCTAAAACAGCCTGTCCTGATAACTGATGCCGCTACACAAACTGAGGTTGCTACTGTTAGCACTAGCACCTATGGTTGCCAATGCACATGTGCTGCTGCAGTTCCTTTGAACCCTACCCCTCCCCCCCCCCCTCCAAACTGCAGAAAAGGCAATGGTTGCTGACATCATGTACCTTCCTTCCCCTCCACAGGTCAAGTCTTGTGCACTGCCCAGTGCTCCTACACTCCCTACCACTTCTGAGGTTGTAGGTGCAAAGCCGATCCAGACAAAAAATCAAACTCAAAGGCAAAGACTCGTCCACTGAAGGAGAGAAGAGATACGAAGTCCTGTGATGTTGATGTCATTATCTCTGTGGACTCTCTCAACTCTTCGTCACAGGCAATGGAGGTTGATTTAAGACTGGGGACTCAGCTCGCCCCAAACCTGAGCCCCCAATTATTGTTGGCTCCCCTCCCCGGCATAAAGTCAGGGTGAAGGTACCTACACCTTGATAAAGGGCTCCCCTTACACCGTGGAAGATGAATGGATTCCAGACACATGTGGAGGAACTGAAAATCCTAGCCAAAAATGCCCCCTGTGCTCATGTTTACAGGAAACGCATTTAAAAATATCTGATGCTCTTGTACTAAGGGGATATTCACTATATCCCAAGGATGACCTTACAGGGAAAAGGACCAAAGGAGGGGTCACCATGTTTGTCAAGAATGGCCACCTCTGCCCTCCCCCTGAATACTAACTTGAAAGCAGTTGCAGTTTAAATCCATGCACATCGGAGGCTAACAGTTTGTTCCATTTATTTACCTCCACTGGATGCAGTAGACATCAAAGCTCTCACAGAATCTATGGAACAACTCGCCCAAACGTTTCTCCTCCTTGGAGAATGCAATGCCCATCATGTCCTGAGGGGCTCAACCTCTGACCTCTGTCCGATTTGAGCAGGAGAGTGGTGTGCCTCAGGGCAGTGTTTTACCCTCTTTGCCACAGCCATCAACAGTGTCACATCTACAGTAAGGAGTCCAGTACAGTGCTCCTTATTTGTGGACGGTTTTGCTGTTTTCTGTTCCTCCTCCAGCTTTGTAATGGCTTGGTTCAAATAGCTCTGAGCACTATGGGATTTAACTTCTGAGGTCATCAGTCCCCTAGAACATGTAACTACGTAAACTTAACTAACCTAAGGACATTACACACATCCATGCCCGAGGCAGGATTCGAACCTGCGACCGTAACGGTCACGCGGTTCCAGACTGTAGCGCCTAGAACCACTCGGCCACCCCGGCCGGCTGTAATGGCAGGCCGTCAGTTGTTACTTATGGTGTGGCAGTTAGAGGAACGGGCTGCAAAGAGGGGTTTTCAGTATTCTGCCGTTAAGAGTGTGTGTATGTTCATTTTAAACGTTCTTGTCGTCTTTTTAATTTGCCTGCCTTGAATATGGCTGACACCATCCTATATTTTAGAGACACAGTGCGGTTTCTGGGCCTCAATTTCGACTCCATGTTATCATGGTTGCCACACCTGTGAGCCTTGAAAGCTAGAACCCTGAGGGCACTGAACATCATCAAGTGCCTTAACCACAGGTTTTTGGGAGCGGACAGGGCATGTATGCTGCAATTTTATCGGGCTTTTGTGCGCTCGGAGATGGACCAAAGGTGCTCTGTGTATGGGTCAGCGAGGCCGATCATTGATGCTACCGACCATGAGGGGATTCGGCTGGCCATGGGTGCTTATCGGACGTCCCATACCCATCCTCTGTGCTGAAGTGGAAAACTGCCACTTACAGTGCGAGCTCCTCATGGTGAGCCAAGCGTGTAAGTTCCTTGCAGCTCCAATTTCACCTGCAGACCATACTGTTGTTTATCTATGAGCTACGATGCCAATTGGGATCTGCGTGCGGCATGGAGACACTCGGTGTGGCGCCAGCCCGACCCCAAATCCAGGATTTTAACCTTCTGCCGACCTGGTTATTGGAGAGGCCCAAAGTGATTTTATATTTGGTGCTGTACAAGAGAGATAGCACCCCTGCTTCCGTTTTCAATGCGGTATTTTCTGCCGTCTTATCTGAGCACCACAACCATGTCACCGTTTTTACGGATGGATCTAAGCAGGGTGACTTCGTTGGCTGCTCTGTCGTTTTCCCAGATCGTATCCTCAAGGTCAGACTGCTTCCCGAATTTACCATCTTCGACGCAGAATTGTATGCAATCTTGCTGGCACTGGAGCAGATGAGACATTCTCCCAGTGTTATATTTCTCATCTGTTCATATTCTCTGAGCGCTCTCCAACGTTTGCACTCAGCAGATAAAGCAACCCAGACTATCCGGGATGTCCTCCTCCAACTACAGTGTCTGGGGCAGGAGGTCTCTTTCTGCTGGGAACCAGGAAACGTGGGAACTCCGGGGAACGAAAGGGTAGATTGAGCAGCCAAGGAGTCGTGTCGTGACAGTCACGTCGATATACTCTGTGAAAATCTGATAGAAGGGTTTGTGTTTGGTGAATGCCTTGAGCACCCTGCCCACCATAATGTGTAGTACTAATTTTGAAGTACAGAGGGGTTACAGCATTGGGATGCTTTTTGTGGTTAGCATGGGGTACCCCTATTGTGCTTAAGAAACCACTAAATTGCAGAAAGATATGACTAGAGCATTTTGTACTCTATACAGTAGAGTAACAGTTTGCAATATTGATTATTTGGATCAGGATGACAGTGCACTATGATCTAAGCAGCATGGTGAATAAAATGTTTGTGATCAGTAACGGTTCTAAAATCGACTGGCCGGTCCGGAGCCCCGGCCTGAATCCAATGGAACAGCTGTGGGAGGGGTTAGAACGTCCACTTTAGACTCCAGCGATCAATACCACTATCTTCTCTGGTTTAGGCTCAGTGAAATAATGGGCTGCCATACCTCCAGATACATTCAGACAATTCATGGATATCTGTATGGAGCGAAAAGTTTAAATTGATCCTAAAAAAGAAAAGTGTGAAGTCATCCACTTGAGTACTAAAGGGAATCCGCTAAATATCGGTTACCGATACTTCACTCAAGCCTAAAGGCTGTGAATTCATCTTAGTACTTAGGGATTATAGTTACAAATGAATTAGAATGATCACATAAAATATATTGTGGGGAAGCGAACAAAAGACTGCGATTTATAGGCAGAACACTTAGAAAATGCAATGGATCTGCCCATAGCAGAGTTCAACCGGTCATACAGGCGAAGGGTGAACACACCACATATTAAAGTCCACTAGTAGGTGCAGATATTATTAATATGAAAGTGTATATACCATGGCAACTGGTTTCCATTGTCTTGTGTAGAGTGCTTACTCCATATATGAAAGACCATCTTCGGACAAACCGTTGCCCAGAAAATAAATGGAAACGGTAGTACATGAAGTTATGTGAATGATACTAGTAGTGGTGGCAAATTCAGAATGGTCTGCAGTGTTGTCCGATTTATCCAAGATGACAGTTCGAAGATGGCGGCCTATGAGGTATTGTCAGGTGTCTGTCAAGGTCACAGTCAAGTGTAAGATCAACGTCAAGGTCGAAAAGGTCATGGACAAAGCCACTCCCATACACAGCCCTTCCCCCAACCCTCTTTCCATCAATTCAGTGGATCAGTCAGAGACATCACAAAATGGCTGTGGAAGAGGATGTTGGTTGAAGAAATGGCTGATAATTACTCACTGATCGCATATCTGCATAAGAACTCAGTACTTGGGTTGAGCAGTCTATCATGTCTCTAGATGGCTATGGAGAAAGAAAACGTAGTGGCAAAAAAAAGTCTCTGGTAGTTGCTCACTCATCCCAGGTCTACATTTGAGCTCTGTGGTTAGGACTACCAAGATGGCGGTGGGATAAAAATGGCAGTGGAAAGAAAATGACAGATAGCTGCTCACTTATTCCTGGTCTACATTTAAGCTCTGTACACCATTAGGTAATTATGGTACTACAGTGTGAATTAATCACTGTACAATAAATACGTCTGCAGGAAATTTTAAAAACAATAAACCATTTATAACGCCGCGAGGAATAAGCACAGTGTGACAGATGGACCACTATGTATCAGTATGTAAAAAAAACCACACTCCTATAACAGACACAATCTTTGGTTCCTTAAGCTACTCTGCCTGGATTTAAAAACACCAGACACTCCATCAGTTGCTCACCCGCAATTAAAACATGTCTTTACACACACTGCCAAAAAAAGAAAGTGTTCTGTTGTGACACACACACACACACACACACACACACACAAACACACACACATAACACTCTCACCATAGAACACAAACAATGCAAATTACACACAAGACGTCACTGTTAAAATCTACCATCAGGTTTTGTAGGAAATAGGACAAAGCAAGGCAGTAACAATGTCTTTATATGTGGAGGTCATCCACAAATGCAGCCCCACAGCTGGCTGTGCAACATGCATTCAGTGAACATGCATTTACACTGATGATGTGTATCCGCGTGTAGCCTTCTGATGGTAGGGGCGATCCTGTGTACCCATGCATACACATTCCCATTGTAAACTATCTACTACTAAAGTTTTTGGGCATCTAATGAGGCTGTGTCGGCTTCAAAGCAACGTATAGAGTCGTCTTATAGTACCTCCATGGTGTTTCCATTCTGAGATCACTTACTCATACACTGAATAGAGTCATGTAGGAAAATCAGGCAACAACATGTAAATACGAGTTTTTTGGGTTAAATACTAAGGAAAGGCCGGTCGTGGTGGCCGGGCGGTTCTAGGCGCTTCAGTCTGGAACTGTACAACCGCTACGGTCGCAGGTTCGAACCCTGCCTCGGGCATGGATGTGTGTGATGTTCTTATGTTAGTTAGGTTTAAGTAGTTCTAAGTTCTAGGGGAGTGATGACCTCAGATTTTAAGTCCCATAGTGCTCAGAGCCATTTGAACCATTTTTTAAATGAAATTCACTCAAAAATTAATCAGCTGCAAACAGTTAAAACACAGACTATGTATATACGAATAACACTGAATCTTACCTAGTTCACAGTTCAGGTTTATGTACATTCAATTTCTTAAAGTAAATGTTCTTATTTAAAAATACTCATAGTTACAGGGGCCACGAATCTTGGAGGATTTAATGCATCTGTAGTAAAATACAGCTGATATGCTGCAGACTTTTTATTCTCGATGATATGTTTTTATTGTCTATCTTCCTTTTCTGTTTCCACTTCAGATTGAGCCACGTTCCATGACCACAGTCCTGTCATATGTTCCGGATCTGCCTTACAGTCCACAAAATGAATGTAAACATTCGTTTACAGCCTCAAGACATTAGCAGTTAGTAGTTCCTAACTGCATGTTATCAGGTTCCAGGTACCGACGAAGTAAGTGTACTGATGCTATTTCCCCATTTGCTGTTCGCATAATATTGTACTTCGTAATCTCGTCCACTGTTAAATTGTTCAAACTTACTGGCAGATTAAAACTGTGTGCCCGGACAGAGACTCGAACTCGGGACCTTTGCCTTTCGCGGACAAGTTCTCTACCACCTGAGCCACCCAAGCACGACACACGCCCCGTCCTCACAGCTTTACTTCCGCCAGTACCTCATCTCCTACTTTCCAAACTTCACAGAAGATCTCCTGCGAACCTTGCAGAACTAGCACTCCTGGAAGAAAGGATATTGCGGAGACATGGCTTAGCCACAGCCTGGGGGAAGTTTCCACAATGGAAGGCCAAGGTTCCGTGTTCGAGTCTCGGTCCGGTACACAGTTTTAATGCGCCAGGAAGTTTCGTATCAGAGAACACTCCGCTGCACAGTGAAAATCTCATTCTGCTAAAGAGTTATGTGAAAATGATGGTTAAGATTTAGATACTCATTCAGATAACTGTGAAACCTTTTCATATGATATTATTACAATGTAGTAAACTACTCTGCAGTTCACGCTCAGATAGTTGGTACAGGGTATACAGACTACACCGACAGAAAAAAAATCATGACATCAAGAAATAATTTGAAGTAATGAAATTGTGTCTAAATAACGTATTTATGTGGTTAACATTGGAAGATCACAGTTTAATGCAAAGTTGAGATAAGCCACTGCAAATTTGAAGCGCTAGTACATTAATAATCACTGTAGAGGCCAGACTGTTGAATGCAGGAATGCAAACATGCGTGACTGCGTGACTTGGGTTGTACATGTAGGCAAGGTAACATGTCGAAACGGTGGAGCATGATGTGTTAAGTCAGCGGTATGTGGACGAACGTTACCCTTTTGGAAAACACCCGATGGAATGTTGTTCACGAACGGCAGCACAACAGGTCGAATCACCTGACTAACGTACATAGAGCGCAACGTATACTTGGGATAGGCCGGGTGATACGGAACGATTTCAGTTACATTACATCATGGTCAGACAGAGATTCCGAAATCAGATATTGGATTGTAAGGCTTACCCAGGAGCAGATATAGAGTCAGATCACAACACAGTAGTGAGAAGAGTAGGCTGAAGTTTAAGACGTTAGTCAGGAAGAATCAATATCCAAAGAAGTTGGATACGGAAGTACTAAGGAATGACGAGATACATATGAAATTCACTATGACTATAGATACAGCAACAAGGAATAGATCAGTAGACAGTACAGTTGAAGAGGAATAGACATCCCAAAAAATGGCAATAACAGAAGCTGGGAAGGAAAACATAGGTACAAAGAAGGCAACTGCGAAGAAACCATGGATACCACAAGAAGTACTTCAACTGATCGATGAAAGGAAAAAGTACACAAATGTTCAGGGAGAATCAGAACTACAGAATCACAGGTCTCTGAGGAATGAAATAAACAGGAAGAGCAGGCAAGCAAAGACGAAATGGCTGTATGAAAAATGTGAAGAAATCGAAAAAGAAATGATTGCAGTAGGACAGACTCAGCATACAGGAAAATCAGAACAACCCTCGGTGACATTAAAAGCAAGCGTGATAACACTAAGAGTGCGACGGGAATTACACTGTTAAATGCAGAGGAGAGAGCAGACAGGTGGAAAGAACACATTGAATGCCTCTATGAGGGGGAAGATTTGTCTGATGGGAGAAAAGAAGAAACAGGAGCCGATTTAAAAGAAATAGGGGACGCGGTATTAGAATCAGAATTTAAAAGAACTTTGGCGGACTAAGATCAAGTAAGGTGGAAGGGATATATAACATTCAGTCAGAATTTCTAAAATCGTTGGGGAAAGTGCCAACAAAACGACTATTCACGTTGGTGTGTAGAATGTATTAGCCTGTCGACATACCACCTGACTTTCGGAGAAACATCATCCACGCAATTCCGAAGGCGGCAAGAGCTGACAAGTGCGAGAATTATCGCACAATCAGCTTAACAGCTCGAAGCTACTGACAAGAATTATATACAGGAGAAAGGAAAAGAAAATTGAGCATGCGCTAGATAACGATCAGTTTGGCACGAGAGAGGCTATTCTGACGTTGTGGTTAATAATGGAAGCAAGACTAAAGAACAATCAAAACACGTTCATCGGATTTGGAAAAAGCGTTCGACAATGTAAAACAGTGCAAGCTATTTGAAATTCTGTGACAAATAGGAGTAAGCTACAGGGAGAAACGGGTCATATACAATATGTACAACAGCCAAAAGGGAATAATAAGAGTGGACGACCAAGAACGAAGAGCTCGTATTAAAAAGGATGTAACTCAAGTATTTCACCTCTACCTATCCATCTGTACATCGATGAAGCAATGATGGAAATAAAAGGAAGGTTCAAAAGTGGAATTAAAATTCAAGGTGAAAGGATATCAATGATAGGATTCGCTGATGACATTGCTATCCTGAGTGAAAGTGAAGAAGAATTACATGATCTGCTGAATGGAATGAACAGTCTAATGAGTACAGAGTATGGATAGAGGGTAAATCGAAGAAGGGCGAAGGTAATGAGAAGCTTTAATGAGAACAGCGAGAAACTCAACATCAGGTTCGATGGTCAGGAAGTAGATGATGTTAAGGATTTCTGCTACCTATACAGTAAAATAACGAGTGACGAACGGAGCAAGAAGGACGTGAAAAGCAGACTAGCAATAGCAAAAAGGGCATTCCTGGCCAAGAGAAGTCTACTAATATCAAGTATCGGCCTTAATTTGTGGAAGTAATTTCTGAGAATGTACGTTTGGAGTACAACATTGTATGGTAGTGAAACATAGGCTGTGGGAAAACCGTAACAGAAGAGAATCGAAGCATTTGAGATGTGGTGCTACAGAAGGATGTTGAAAATTAGGTGGACTGATAGGGTCTAGAAAGAGGAGGTTCCACGGTACTAGAGGGAGCTCTAGAAGGCAAAAACTGTAGCGGAAGACAGAGATAGGAATGCATCCTGCGAATAATAGGGGACGTAGGTGGCAAGTGCTACTCCGAGATGAAGAGGTTGGCACAGGAGAGGAATTCGTGGCAGGCCTCATCAACCCAGTCAGAAGACTGGTGCCGCCCCCCCCCCCAAAAAAAAAACAACTCCAGGTATAGGTCTAGCACATAGACAGGTTGGCTGCAGGCCTTCAGCTGGTCTCTTTCTAACGAATACGCTGCCATCACTGGCACAATGGCAGAATCAGCTTTTATCAGAATACGCGAGACAGATCTTCATCGTATCGTCCATCTTGCAGTGAGCTCTCGTTTGACTCCACCGAGGTCGAAAACGGCGGTGAGTTGGGGGAATGTACGTTACAGGTCAGCTGGCTCGGAGCTGTCCTTAAGTAAGTGATTTTATCACTGAAGTGTCAACTGCTGCTCAAATTGCTGCTACAGATGCAACAAGATGCGCCAGAGCCTTACGCCGAACACGATGGTATTCCTTTTCAGTAGTGCTCGTGGATGAACAGAGCGCGGTCTGTGACCACCACTGCCAGCAATTATGTACGGTGGCTACTTTCCTGCCAAGTCTTTCTTCAATATCGCACAAGGGACACCCAGCTTCTCGTGGTCTTATTACACGAACTTGCTCAAACTTGCTGAGATATTGATAACGGCGTCTTTGTCTCGTTGAAGGCAATGTTGACTAACATCAACGCACCACGCCCAATCTCAAAGGTAACTAATGTTCGCGATCGTTACAGCGTATATTTCAAGGTAGCCTGATTTGCATCTTCTTATGGGACTGATGCTAAATTTGAATAGACATCTTTCAGATGGGGAAACACGCATACCAACTTCCGTTTATGTCACGTAAATTATTATGTGTTTCTATTATTTCCCATTAGTGTATTACTCATCTATTCCACTCCTGTATAGTTGGGTGGTGTAACTATAGATTATAATCTCTGCCGCACATTTGTTTGGGTAAAAAGACGTTTATCGGTATTTAAAACATAGATACTCATCAGGATGGAAACATAGTAGTATGTATAATTATGGTCAGTGGAGTATTATGGTCGCTAAAAATCAACAAGTTGAGCTATAACAATTATTTAAAAATTCAGACCTGTCGAACGTCAAGAGCAGGCATAATAGACAAACCTAAATGAAGAAATAACTTACGGGAACGCAGCGGCCGATATTTTGACAGGTAACTACACTGTAATTTTCAAGGAAAAACAGCTGTCGAAGTTGGCAGACCAATACACACAAACTCACACACACACACACACACACATACACACACACACACACACACACACACACACACACACACACACACACAATCTACATCACACAGTCAAAGTTGACCGATGTTAGAAGAGTTAACGATACTGAAAATTACTAAACAATGCATTAAGCAGCATTAACTCTGACATTCGGTTTTTGAGGAAGAGAGCAGGTTACCACCAATAATTTAATCAAAAACTTCCTTCTCTACTTACAAGGTTACTTGCTGATTAGTTTGAGCTGGAGCCTATTAACACTATACCAGTAGCTGGAAGTTCATGCCAGAATCGCGGTGTTGTTATATTCCAAAGGATGACCGATCCTGAGACAGTGTTCTGCAAAGGTCGATTTGCTCAGCTATAAGCGTGTGTGACGCTCAGTACAACAGTCGTTCACGGTCCTGGTAGTGTGACTACTAAATAACATTCCACAACTGCACTGAATACGATTAACACCCACCTTATGCAAACCAGGATCGTACTTTACGGAAACTAAAGGGACCCTGATATTAGACGATGGTCGAGAAACACCCTTCACATCATATTTCCGCAAAATATGGCCAATCCTGCTCGAAATGCTCGCTGCGTAAGGCAGAAAGGGCGTAGACCTTGGTGTCACATCAGTACTATCATCACTCACCTGGAACATGGTTGGTTGATTTTGCAACGCACGTCTGATCTGCCTTTCAATATATCTATTCTGACAGAAGATGACTCAAGGTGGATGAAAGCTGAAAAACTCAGGGAACGTAATAACGTGGGCCTCATGAACTAGGCTATGTTGTACTCCTTCACGCTGGATCAGATGGTGACAACTATTAGCTGGGAGGTAAAAGTGTGAGTTGGCGTTCTATAAGCATCATGTCCCAGCTTATCATCAACCTTCCTCCTGACCAACGCTTTCGGAATGGGAAGACAGCCATCCTTTTTCATATTCTCAGTAAAACGGCTATTCGGGTGGATTGAATTCAGATATTCTAATCATTAGTTCAAACTCTGACTGCCATGAGGCAAAGCAATGAAAATATATATATATTTCAAAGCCACCGACAGTCTTCCATAAACGAATTTGTAATAACAGGAATAATAAGTGATAACAGAATTCCCGGGGAAACTCCATTTCTCCGCTCATAGTACTGGTCATTCGATAAAAAGTAATTGGACGTCAACACATACCGAAGTAGCTTCGTTAACTCAACACCTAACGTAACCTCAATTAATCGTAATAAATCAGACAGAGGAACTCGAGCGAAGAGAAAGACCATATCAAAAGTCGATAGACTAACATGGCCTTCAGATGCATTCCCTTAAACTAGGATAGGAAATCAAAGGAGTTCTTAATGTGATGCTGAACCAACCAAATACTTATTGTTTAAACATTTTACACGAAAAGGGGAAACCCACATCGCGGACCCAGATGAGTTTATTCAGATCTCTAGTTGAGGGATAAAACCACCTACACACACAGAAGATATACATTAGGTTTCAGTGAATATGTTTCTATACTGCTGGCAAATACAGCTCAGACTGCTACAGGTACTGGCTGCTTTACTCAGAAAGTAAACACGGACTGCAGCACACGGATTCTCAACGTACATGAAGCTGTTTTCTAATGAAGTGCTGCAATCTTTTTCTGGACTTATAATTCCCTGCTCCAGATGACATAGCACCCGGTGACATAAAGCTTGCAACAAGAAACAAACAAACAATACTTAATTAATTGATACAAATGTTTATACTATAGCATAGCGGTCGGTACAGACCTACGAAATCTGCAGGCACGAGTGAGTTCGATGCTCCAAGATCACAGCTCTCCATCCAGGTGGTATAAAGATTACTGCAAACATCGTAACAGGGCATTATGGAGGAAAGTTTTTTTTTCCTATTACCCCACAATATATTCTGATTTGTAGAGAATAATTTCTGTAGTTTTAAGGTATAGATAATGGCACTGCATTACTATTTCTTTTTGTAAATATCAAAATTTTCTGCAATTTATGAAACAATGACTAATGTTAACACAATTTGCTATCCCATAGTAGAAATTTGAGCTCAATGTTTAAGTTCATACTGGGTCTCTAAGAGATGATAGAGTACATCATTTGTTTACTGTTTTAGTAATTTGTTAATAAAGAAAGAAACAGTAGTAATTATAAGAGTTCTTTCGCAGTGTAGCCCAAAGACCCTAAGTAGTTGTTGGTGCCTACTTTTTCAACAGGACTCTTCAATGGGTGATTAATTACCCTTATACTGGGAAAACCATGGAGGTATTATAAGTAAAGACGATGTTGTACATTGCTTTGAAGCTGACATATCCTTATTAGATGCCCCAACAACACTAGCAGACTACTGTTTACATTCGGTGCACTGTCATCGGAAAATTGAATGGGTGAACCCTGCATAAGGTGGGAGAAACTTGCAGCATTCTCAAGGGGTGAGGAGGATGAGAGACAAATGCAATAGTTTCATTTATATCTTGCTTTGTTTGAGTGCAGATGGTGCAGATGTGTGTTCTGCAGGCACGTGTTTAGTGGTCTGCTTATTGTGCCTTAGTCCCTTTTCCTACAACGCCTTATGGTATGGCAAACAGTGGTGTATTTTCTCTAATATGCAGTGGTATCCCATAGAGAGACTGGTGAGCTTGTTTGCGTGTGTGTGTGTGTGTGTATGTGCGTGTGTGTGTGTGTGGTAAGAGTGTACTTGTTTCTTTTTTGGTTTCAAAATGTGTGTAAAGGCATTTATTTGAAATGTGGGCAAGCAAGCGATGTCGAGTTTGTTAATTTAAAGACTCAGCCAGGGAAGCTTCAGAAATCACAGTTTGTGCGTGCATTTCTTTTAAAATCAGTTGCCACATAGCAGACTTATCAGTGAAGCTCGCTGATAAGCCAGTAATTTCAGTCATTTTTATTCTACCGCAGTATTTTTTGAGTCATGTTATTGGTCCATCTAAGTATAGAGCTCAAATTTCGTCCCTTTTTTCTGGTACGATTTTTTCCTCAGCGCTTTTTATGTATCATTAACTGTTCCACACAGTTGTCCGAACGGCGGGAGGAGGGGAGAGGGGAATTTGGAGAGGGACTGGGTAGAGGTGATCATGAATTGAAATTAACATTTTTGGTGGACATTTAGGAACTGTATAGGTAGCAATCTTCGATCCGCCATTTGGATAAAACTGGCATCAATGATGGCCGTCCCAAAATGGTACAGTCCCTCCGATGACACTAAATTCAGGAATCCATTATTTCATGCTAATTCTAGTAGGGTTGGGCTAGGTTGTTTGGGGAAAGAGACCAGACAGCGAGGTAATCGGTCTCATAGGATTAAGGAAGGAGAGGGAAGGAAGTGAGCCGTGCTCTTTCAAAGGAACCATCCCGGCATTTGCCTGGAGCGATTTACGGAAATCACGGAAAATCTAAATCAGGATGGCCGAACTCTTGTTTGAACCGTCGTCCTCTCGAATGCGAGTCCAGTGTGCTAGACAATGCGCCACCTCGCTCGGTCTGCAAATTCTAGATCAATAGTATATACCCAATCAATTGTTTCAGTCATGGATCGTAAGTACAAGGAAAAATTGTAAGGTCACGAGTTTAAATGGCTTTAAGTGTTTAGGATGGTGAACTAATCTGTTACTGAGGACAGTATTTAAAATTTGGCATAGGTACCGACTGACACGATTGACCCCCTCCCTCAAACACGAAGCTTTCATCCTCCGCCATCATCTTATTTTTTCAATTTCATCAAATTAAAAAGGAGTACGATTTCATATCCTTGGTACGACTTGGTCAGGAAGGGCCAGGAAGGGAAACCAACTGTGCCATTTTACTGGTAGCAACCCAGCATTTGCCTTGTTGGATTTGGAGAATTCAAGGGTAACCTAAACCTCGCGATAGCCTGGCGAGTCCATTACTCCACTGCTGCGCCACCCCACTCATTTCTCTGTTCATTCGATGCGTGCGTTCTTATGGCAGGATCTAAGCGGGCTTCGGTGAAGCATGGAGGCAGTCTCAATTTCCTTTCCCGGTGGTGTTCGGTCGTTAACGTCAGGGTAGTGCGCTGCGAGCTGTTTGGTTCAGAAGACACTTGAAAACGGTAAATTGCTGACAAACGAGCAGAAGCGATGCGACGCGTTAGTCGGCGGGGGGCGGGCGGGGTCGTTTGTCGCGGAAGTTCACTGCGACGCACAGTGGAGCGGAGCGGCGGGCCCAATTTGTCAACGAGCCTGCGGGCGACACTGGGGCGACTTGGCGTGCATTCCCGGAACGCGTAACTTGCTGACTGCGGCTGCCGGAGTTTGTGGTCGTGGCGAGAAAGCGCTTTAAATCGCCTCGCGCTGGCCCGGGCTGCAAATGATACCGATAAGAAACTTTTGCGCATTTTTAACTCCAAGCAGCTCCATTTTCCCATTCGTAATCTTCAGCTGAACACACAGATCCTATACCACTTCACCGCACTGCCCATATATTGCGTTTGTTTCCGTTACTACGTTACTGTCTTACGGGACACGCCACACATATTTCCTTCTGTCTTCTCCTTTTTATCTTCGGCGTACACTTTTTCCGAATTTAACCTGCAAACCCTAATCCAGCGATTTAAAATCTGTGATCGAATTCGATTGACGCAACAGATATTTAAGACTACAATGCAGTGTTGTATTACTTACAAGGGAACCTTCCCATCGCACCCCCCTCAGATTTTCTTATAAGTTGGCACAGTGGATAAGCCTTGAAAAACTGAACACAGGACAATGGAGAAAACAGGAAGAAGTCGTGTGGAACTATGAAAAAACAAGCAAAATACACAAACTGAGTAGCCCATGCGCAAGATAGGCAACGTGAAGGACAATGTGAGCCCACGAGCGCCGTGGTGCCGTGGTTAGCGTGAGCATTTACAGAACGAAAAGTCCTTGGTTCAAGTATTCCCTCGATTGAAAAGTTTAATGTTTCATTTTCAGACAATTATTATCTGCCCGTTCGTTCATTGACGTCTCTGTTCACTGTAATAAGTTCAGTGTCTGTGTTTTACGACCGCATGGCAAACTTGCAGTTCGGAAAATATTCATTGACCTTGTTATTGAAGGCGCGAGCTATATTTGGTGGATTCATATTGCCCACGGAATACATCTCACGTATTTAATGCACTCTCATCCAAAGCAGCGAACAGTCAACTGCCAGCCAGGGAGCCTCGTTAGCAGAAATACTAACTCTTCCGTGCGCTGTTTCGATGTTCGTTTAGGTGTAGCGTCCCCAAACTACGGCGCAGTTTCCTCGCATCGGACGGACGGACAGATAATAATTGTCTGAAAATAAAAAAAATTAACACCTCATCTGAGGGAAGACTTGAACCACAGACCTTTCACTCTACAGCTGCTCACGCTAACCACGGGACCATGAAGCTCCTGCGCTGGCACTCTCCTTGAAGTTGCCTATCTTGCGCATGTACTACTCAGTTTCAGTATTTTGCTTATTTTGTCATAGTTCCACACAACTTCTTCCTGTTTTCTCGATTTATCTGTGTTCAGTTTTTCAAGGCTTATCCACTGTGCCAACTTATAACAAAATCTGAGGGAGGTGCGATGGGGAGGTTCCCTTGTTAGTTCCAACACTTTCATCCAAGGATGAAAGGTTAGAAAGTGCTCCCAGTTAGCCCTCTATCACACCTCGCGAGGTTAATTGCATTCGTTAGCTGTTAAAAACTATTTTCCAGTACTGAGTTCCAGGGGCGACACATTTTTTTTGAAAAATCAGTACCGCGTAATTGACATTCCTAATGTCCATATTTCGTTCAGTTGGCATACATGAAACGTAACAACGCTTCTTTCGGTTACTGCGCGCGTCACAGGGGACAGATTAACGCAGGCATTACATCATAAAATTATGAAGCCCAGATAAAAATAAATGATTGGCATAAATTTCCGGTGATTTCTAGTGTGCAATAAAAACAGGGACGATACAATTCCTATATGCCACTCAACTTCAATGACATAAGTATTATCTGGTGGTGCAGCATTTAGTAAATTATATGGTTCATAGATCGTTTGAACGATTCTTTTATCAAAAAGTTTTGGAACGAATCAGTCTACGGCATATGTATCTATCAGTGTTAACATTAGTGAACATGTTTCGTACGTCTAGGCACTCGTGCAGCTACGCCAAAGTAGTGGGTTTTCTTTCCCTGCAGCCTACATGTTTTCAAACAATTATTCCTGCATGTAATAGAGGGAGGCGTCTAGGAGACGTGATTTTCGCTTAGATTTAACACTTACTTTACTATCTGTTATGGCCAATTGACTAAACGTTGATGTTGCATACTGAACTGACTTCCGTGCCACTGACAGACTTCATAATGGGCGACAAATATCTTCGTTCTAACATTGCAAGTATGGAGGTAACAATTATTCTGTAATTATAACATATTATTTATGACAAATTTCATTAGGGAATAGGTGTACATAATTGTGAAGGTGCAGTTAAAATACCGAACTTCCTGATACGGTACCTATGTGATGACCGTAGACCAGACACTGTTTTTACTGCTCGCTTTTGTGCACTCAATAATTTTTTTTCTGAGTGATATGTTAGCCCAGAAAATTATTTCAGAAGATGTTCTTGATTGGATACATACAAAAGACGTCAGGAGACTGATTCGTTTCTTTCCAAAATTATCAATTTTACGAAGAGCAAAAGTAGCTGAGCTAAATTGTTTGAGAAGCTCTTTAATATGTTTATTCCAATTCAAGGATTCATCAACATGTACTCTCAGAAAATTGAATTAGTCTGCCCTGTTTACTGACTCCCGTTCATGTGCTACGTCACTTGTTGGTATGAGTATTTTCTACACAGAATTTAGTACAGTGTGTTTTCTCAAAATTTCAGGAGATCCCGTTTTCAGAAAACCACTTATTAATTCTTCAGAAAACGCTCTTAACCATCTCTTCTGTTGCTTCCTCTGTAATTGTAATGCTAGTATCGCCCCCAAGAAATTTTATGCGTGGTAAGGGTTAAGCATTGGACATTTCACTCCACCTACATGGATGGGCCTAACGCTTGCATAATACACAACGTATGAACGCTCATTTTGCCTGCGACTTGCAACCCTAACACCGCTGTAGTTGCCGATTACATTATTACACAGGCACCTACAACAATTACTAACTGTCCGCAGCTCGTGGTCATGCGGTAGCGTTCTCGCTTCCCACGTCCGGGTTCCCGGGTTCGATTTCTGGCGGGGTCAGGGGTTTTCTCTGCCTCGTGATGACAGGGTGTTGTGTGCTGTCCTTAGGTTAGTTAGGTTTAAGTAGTTCTGAGTTCTAGGGGACTTGATGACCAGAGACGTTAAGTCCTATAGAGTTCTAGGGGACTGAGTTCTAGGCGACTGATGACTATAGATGTTAAAATTCCCATAGAGCTCAGAGCCATTTGAACCATTTTTTTGAATTACTAACTTTTTGATTCCGATTACCGCGCATTATCAGTTCCTTAGAAGGAAAATGAAGCGGAAAAATATCGAGTATGACCAACAAAAGATGACCAGCCCGTTTACTCTGTGTCCGGTATTTTTTTTTTTAAGTAGAACGACAGCAAAAAGTCCCTTTTTGTGGCAATGACTTATCGTCATGTGACACCACTTACTTTATTTCTCAAATATTCATCAATTTGATGAAAAATTTAGAGATACTAACGACTAACAAAGCAAAGCGCTGTTTGTAGAGTCTATAACACACATACACCTGACACCGTGGGAAGAATTCGCTTGGAAAAGTACCGATACTGTTTCGGATGACGGTTGAACTGTGGTGGTCTGCGCTATCAGTTAACGAACGAAAATCATTCATGTTTATTGCGAATGCTGCCAGCAATGACAAAAACTGTAAACGCATATGCGTGAGTGGGAGTCAAAAGAAATTGACTACAGTCGTGACTTTGGTGGAAGATAGTACTGTGTTTTGCATTCAGCAAATAAATACAGTGAATTTTTGTAAACTACGAGTTCCAAGGCACTTGAAATTAATATCACCGAAAATATAAAAAAAAGGGAACTGTTAAAAACATCACCTAGCGAGTGTTGGACTGAAATTTTTTCAAAATGGTTCAAATGGCTCTGACCACTATGGGACTTAACTTCTGAGGTCATCAGTCCCCTAGAACTTAGAACTACTTAAACCTGACTAACCTAAGGACATCACACACATCCATGCCTGAGGAAGGATTCGAACCAGCGACCGTTGCCGTCGCGCGGTTCCAGACTGTATGGCCTAGAACCGCTCGGCCACTCCGTCCGGCGAAATTATTTCGCATTATAATGCGAACATTACAGCTTATACTAATTTTCTTAAAATATTGGTGTTTTTTCTTTGTTTACCTGGACCTAACGCTCCACTAAACGACTTTTCTCATATGAATTGGTTTTGGAAGAATGACGAGAACGCTCTTTCAGTGGAGACTTTGAAAGTTTTTGCATCCCACCTGGTTATGCGGTTCGTGGGTCTGCTCCCGTGAACTGCTTCTGAAATATAGGCCGAGAGTGAAGGAAGTGAGTAGGAGCAGCAGAGGTGAAGGACTTCGATACTGCATGTAACTTTAACACTTTTAATACACACAAAAACACAAATAAATATCAAATGCATACATAACTTTGTGTAGGAGGAGCACGCACGTGTGAAGCCGTAGTCCATGTCTAATCCTGTGAAGTTAGGATGACTGTTCTGTATAATCTCAAAACTAACAAATACTCATTGCTGTCCGAACTCTAACTGAACCTTACTAAAACAAAGTCTCAATAGAAAGCTAGCCCACTCTGTAGTAAAAGCGATATTTCCAGGCCATCTGCTCTTGATGAAATGGAGAAGAAATCAAGACGGAACTCCCTGAGCTCCACAGCGGTTACCAGAGGGCGTTGTGGTAGGCGTAGTTAGTCTTCTCTCGTAGTGCCAACTTACGAGAGCGTGCACCTACGTTGTGGTATCGTAACTATCGACGTCACACAAGCTACGTTGCTTATTAAGGTGAACTTAAATCACATTTGATAAATTTTAACAAAATGTTGTGTGCACTTACTGAAGGAGATCCATTCATTAACAACGTATCAATGAGGTATGACTCCTACACTAACAATTCTAGCCGACTCTTTGGATGGAGTGAACTCAGAGCTGTTACAGTTTGGAAGTTACACATGAGTTATTTAACAATAATCTGAAGCCATATTGACCATTAATCGAAGGTGAGAGTTTCAAATATATGAAAATGGTTTCAGATACCGCTACATTTACAAAATTTGTATCCTGCACAGCTGATTTGTTTTGGGTTATCGTGTTATAAAATCATCCACACGAAGTTTGAGAACAATGGTGCAGAAGTCCGTGTTATAAAGCACCCTTGTGAAGTCCGTGAATAATGGTGAAGAAATACAAGAGAGCCATGGAAACAGCGGCACCTCAGCGCATCAGAAGCTGAATGCTACTCCCACAAGAACAATGATGTTAAAAACAATCATGTAAAGGAAGTTTAATATCGGTGAACACTTATCTTAAATTTTTTTGTAATGCCATTGTAAACAAATGATGAGGTATCACTCGAGACACGTCCGTAATTAAATAATTTAGTAGTAAACAAAATATTTGATTAGTAGCGATATCTGAAACCATTTTCATACTTGTATTTTAGTTGTTCTAAATCTTCGTATACATGATGAAACACGTTTACGCATTCTGTTTTGTCCACAGTTTTACTGAAAGAATTCCAAGTGTCTTGTATTCTTGTCGCAAAAATACGGTCACCTTAATCAAACAAGGTAAAAAGGTATAATATCCTTGTATCAGAAAAAGGGTTGAATAATGGACTGCCGGAAACTTCGTAGACGGCGCTGTTTTGTATGGGGAAAGTGGTAAAGCCAGAAGGGTGTAGCGAAATGCGAGAGGACCTCCGGAAGATCGATAATGCAAGGAGTGGCTGGCAGCTGTCAATTTCAAAAACTTATCTCCAATCTCACAAAAAAAAAAAAGATTCAAATGGTTCTGAGCACTATGGGACTTAACTTCTGAGGTCATCAGTCCCCGAGAACTTAGAACTACTTAAACCTAACTAACCTAAGGACATCACACACATCCATGCCCGAGGCAGGATTGGAACCTGCCACCGTAGCGGTCGCGCGGTTCCAGAGTGTAGCGCCTAGAACCGCTCGGCCATTTCGGCCGGCCCAATCTCACACATTAGTTTCAAGTGAGCAACGGTTGATTTTCCTGTGGAAGGAATGTCATGTGAAACACTGTCCCTCTGCAACAACTGAAGCCTTGAGTCAAGAACTTTCCAACACGGTAGTAAAAATAACGGTAATAACACAGTGCGGTGGCTGCGCGCCCGTTTGCAATTACGCAGTAAATCGACGCCGAGTTACTTACGACGTACCGTTTCTTCAACGATTAGAATATTTTGATTAAGTTGTGGTCTGTAATCCAGGAACATGAAAATATTTACATACCTTCCTTTCCATGGCTGAGTAGTTTTCTCTCAATATAGTTTTACACGCATGGTGCAGAATCGTTTCAAATAACAGTGTATTATGGAAAAAAAATTAGCTGCCGGACGCGATACGTTCGGACGTGATACGTTCACACTGTCATCTCTCTCATCAGTTTTGTGATTAATTAGCCCTGCAGGAGCGACGTTTAATTAGTCTCTGACACGTAATGAAATCAAATTCTGCATAATTACTCTTACGAGTAAAACTAAAATGCACCTAATGGCTCCAGCGACTACGTAGGTTGTATCACAGCAGTACATTAACCTCTGTATGTGTAGCTATCGCTTCAGTATCACATTTAATCTACATCTATGGAGTTAATCACAAACAGAAATGCATACTATCTACATATACATCTGAAGCCGATTGCGTCAAAGTTACGAACGAACGGTCACTATGTCTGAATACTGCTAAGCCTTAAACTAGAAAAAAAATCGGGAATGTACTATAACAATCTGTTTGTGCTATGTGGTGGAGATCTACCGCATGGCCCGAAAAGTTTAATATTATTAAATGTACTAATTGGATTCCTGACAGGTTCTTTACCTTTGCACTTTTCTCCTCTTCAAAGAGCATTTACATTCACGGTCAACCGATTGACTTAATAAAATGTCTCAATAACCGTTTAGTGAGCTACTACAGGTAGAACACTTAACAAACAAACTATGTAGGTAATATAAGAAGTACGATTATTTTTATTAGTGTCGCTGATGATAAGTAATAAATAACTTTGAATGTAACATCAGCTAACACTGATCTTCTGTATGCTTCCCTGGAAAATTAACGTTTCTATCGTGCTTGAAGAAGTCTCTCGCTGACAATGCCGTTGCGTGTTAACAATGTCGTAGGGAGAACAGGAAAGTATTTTGTTTGTTACAAAACTTCGGGAACCTTATTTGCAAATAAATGGAACTAACTTAGTGATTGCCATTGGCTGTTTATTTATATAATATTTATTTATTTAATACTCACAGCTTTTGTATTACTCAGTTTTACTTCCGAATACTCCATTTGATTCCAATGAAAAAGTCTCTCTCTACAACTACAGAGAGAAAAAATACTTTATGACTTTGTAATACATGTGAGTTATTTAGATTACCAGGAGACACATAACGATTTGTGGCTGTTAACACAAATAACAGTTGTTGAAATGTGTAGTTCAGAAACGTAATTCACAGGAAATACTTCCTCTACTCTATATTAATACGCAAAGACAAAATTGACAACTCATACTGTATCGTATGACCAGACTACATAATCACAGCAAAACTCATTCACTGAAAACATTTCATCGCCTCAGTCAATGTTGTTCTCCTAATCTCCTTGCACAGCTGTTATTATGTCATCTCGCGTAGTGGGCAGAATTCTTTCAATTCTTGCACGACTCTGTCGCTCCCAGTTTTTATGTCAAGCAAGTCACTATTCTCTTTTGTATTTTTTTAAACGCCTTTGTCTTTGCTTTCTTTTATTTTGAGTCACTTTCGGTGCTAAATACATATTACGTTTTTGGGAATAACACTTCCTGGATCTCTTAACGATACTGTATTACATTATTTCTTTACTTATTTGCGCTATAATGTTACATGTAAGGGGCAGTAAAATGAAAAACGAACACCCGCCACAAGGGACAATAGAATGGCTGTATTCAAAAGTCTGCGTCCGACCACCTTATGCGAAACAGGAATTGATTGTCTCGCCTGCCGGTGGGATAAATGTCGTAACGCGCGTGGTGATTACTTTCGAATGGAGCCTTTACATAGTCCCGTCGTGGCTGGTGTTCTAGTTTCATTTTACTGCCCCTCCTACATCATCATCATCTCGAGATTCTTCTCATTCTTGTGTTATGTTTATGTTGGATCTTAGTATAAGTTGCTGGCAGCCCCCGAAATACGTTTTGAGCTCTACTCTCTGTCTTATCAAAATGGATGTACGCATGCATATCTGTACGTTTGCCCCACATAGCCTTCTAAATCACTGGATCAATTTCAAGCAGACTTGGAAACATATCATCTGCTGTCTGGAAAGAAGTATTGTGGGTTAAGAACCACCTACCTTTCAAAGTTACGGGGGTGAAAATGAAATGTAACGCACATCATGCAAGCAACAGTACTATGTTCATCCAGTATTCAAAAATTAAAACATTTAGCAAGTACTTGACACTTGATTTCATGTCATAGATAAACTTTTCTCTGATATAGAAGACCAAATACTTCAAGTTTTTGGGTAGTGTACAACTTTAGCAAATCAAAATTTTGTTTTTTAACCCAAACATATTTCACTGCAGTTCCAGCATCTTCAGTGGGCTTTTATTTTTCATCTGTTGAAGATAAAGAGAGTTCTTTGCTGTTTGTATACATGTAGCTATTAGTATTTAAATCGTAATTACAGATATTTGAAAAAACACATAAATTATGATTTCATACCTTTTTACCACATCTTGTGTTTTTTTATATGTATTTCTACAGTGACCGTTTTGTTCCACAGTGTGTCATCTGTGACCACTTATACCTTTAAGTAAATAAATTGTTTACGCCAAGAAGGAGCACCTTGGGGACCGCATAATGGCCCTGGGATACCCAGAGGCCACTGGCACGGGCCTCGATTGCTTGCCACTTTCTCCGGATCTGAACACGTGCGACTCCTTTTTGTGGAGCTTTATTAAAGACAAGGTGTACATCAATAACCCCAATCCCATTTCGGAGCTGTAAACAGCCATCCAGAAGGTCATCGACAGCATCGATGTTCCGATACTTCAGCAGGTCATACAGAATGTCGCTATTCGTCTGCGCCAAATCATCGCCAAGGCAGCAGGCATGTCGAACATGTCATAACCTAATTCCGAATACCTGTCGTGGCGTTTACATGTTGTATAAAGTATGTGCATGCCGTAGGTTCTAACTAATTTACGTTTTTTTCGTATAGTTCAATGATTGTCACCCTGTGCTATCCACATATACCGCTAAACGTGCCAGCAAACGTACATCACTGCACGACACGTAATTCAAATGAGATATGACGTCATAAAAAACAGTAAAAGACCTTGGAATAATCTTGGATGACCACCTAAACAGGGAAGAACTAACAGTCACAGCTTGCCGGAAATCGCTCTCCTCCCTACATGCAATTCAAAAATTTTGAAAAATATTTGCTACCCATGTTAAACAAAAATTAGTCCAAACACTAGTGTTGCCTAATCTTTACTACTGCGATGTAGTTCAACACGGCACAAATAGTGAAAATTCTAGATGCCTCGAGCTAGTGATGAATGCTTGCGTTAGATACATGCGCAATATTCGGTTGTATGATCGTATCAGTCCTTCATACTCCCAGCTAGGTTGGATACACCCACATAAGGCACGCGAACTCCACACGATGTGCTTACTTCATCGATTACTTAGCCACTGGTGCCCCCAATACTTATCTTCTCACATTAAACACCTATCATCATTCCACAATCGTAACACCAGATCGGATACGTCTATCGTCTTGGCTGTACCTTTACATAACACAAAATCTCAGCCATACGACTATGAACGCGCTCCCCTGTGATCTGCGTCTTATCCAGAACTACTCAACATTCAAGAGGGAACTCAAAACTCACATATTATGGACGGTAAAGCCACCCTTGTTGTGTCCCTCCCATCTCTTTCTTTCTCCTCTCCATCACAGCTTCGAATTTTACCATTCTATTTCTCTTCCTCTAACCTATCTACCTCTTATGTATCTCTTTCACCCCATTCCATCGTCTTATGTCTCTGCTCGATGAGAATAACTCACAAGCTGTGAGAACATAACGAGAATATTCCCAACTAACAATGGGACTGACATTCACAAAAGAAAAGTATGTTTACTTTCATATACATAGTCATTATTATTATTACTGTTATTATTATCATTATTATTCTTGATTGCTATAATTATTTTTTATTGTTATAATTATCATTTTACTAATGTTATAATATCAGTTTTTTTCTTTAACATCAATACTGCATAATACGCTATATGTCCTTAATGTTATGTAGAAACTGTAACTCGTTCAATCTGAGTATGCCTGGTTAGGTGTAAGAGAGGGCCTGAAGGCCCTAATTTTGCCAGGTAAAATAAATGCATAAATAAATAAATAAACACCGAGATGGGTGATGAACTAGGTTTTTTTAAACTGGGTGCAGATGGACTGAGGCAGGTGGAAGTCGAGATGGAGAGAGAGAGAGGGGAGGAGGTGGACAGAGACAAGAGAATGGATAGACAGAAGGGGAACAGGTAGAGGACAGAGAGAGGGGCAGGAGAAGATGCAGGAGAGAGGGCGAGAGGGTAGTGGTGAGAGTGGTCACAGAGAAGGGGGGGGGGAGGGGCGAAACTAGAATGTGGGCAGAGAGGCTGCACAAGGATCTGGACAGAGAAAGGAGGGGGGCACAAGAATTTGAAATAAATGAATACCTCAGCAACGCCACGTTTCTCAGCTAGTATCTCATAAATTTGCAGGTACGAGGACGGACCCAAAAGCAACGAGAATTTTTTCTGGCAGTTGGTGGGACACTAGTTCCGAATTCTCACACTAGATAACTTCAGTAGGCACCATTTTGTACCTGTTGTACCAGCGACACTGGTGTGGAAACGTTACTGTGGCCCGTATGACTGTTAAATTCTTTGAAATCATGTAACACTCTTGCTTACATGGCTAGAATTTTTTTGCGCTTGGTGTTGAGTAGTTCACATTTATTGATGTTTTTCGAGATTAACTCTTCACGAGAACATATTAGAAGAAGGTAGAATTCTTAGTACACAATATCGCTACAGATTCCAGTAGATTAGCTAATACGGGAATCACCTGAGATTAATGTCTGCTTCAGAATGACTCTTGACCCAGAATCACCCATAAGAATCTCTACTGAAATTGTGTCCGACGGACAACTTGGAAGCTTATTAATCCGATTTTCTAGCCCTAGATGTGAAACATACGTTGGCAAATTGTGATAAAACAAATGGAGCATCTACATTTACACAGATAGTCTGAAAGTCCCCGTACGGCGCCTGGCGAAGAGTACACTGTACCACTAACAGTCATTTTATTTCCTGTTCAACTCGCAAATACAGCGAAGTGAAAACGACTGTCTGTATGCTTCCGTATGAGTCCCAGTTTCTTGTATCTTATCGTCAAGGCCCTTACGTGCAATGGCTAACTTGTGTTGTCCCACTTTCTGATAGTTAAGTGGACGAGTCACATGAGAAGTGAGGAATTGGTCCGCAAATTTGCGATGAAAGCGATGTTTTGAATACGCTGACTAAAAGAAAGGGGTGGATGATAGGACCTATGTTAAGACGTAGCGACTAACTAGACGGAGTAACTGCTTTCCGTGATAAAGAGGTTCGCATAGGAGAGGCCGTTGTGGCGAAACACATCAAACCCGCCAGCCGTCTCCACCTGCATAAAAAGAACATAATTAAATATAAAATACGTTTGGCGAATTTACTGAATTTTGTTTTTGTTGCGTCCTTCACTTCAATTACGACAAAAAAAAGTCCTCAGAATGCTAAAAAGTATAACATTTCCTAAATTGAAGTATGAAACTACCCACTTTTTAACGTACATTAAACTAATTAAGCAACATATGCTAGCACATTACATATCGTCGTGATTCAAGGAAACAGCTTCCACTTCGAATCTAATATTCGAGCGCTGCCGCGTTGCATAACGTGAGGGCTTGACTGAAAATTAGTTCGCGTGATGCATTGGCCTGTAACAGGGAATCGTCTCTGTTCTTTTCAAATAAAGACTGATATTACAGATCCGAAAGCTCTGCCTGCCCTTCACACTTGTTCTCGTCCGTGTATTAAATAACTACGAACTCTGTAAACTTTTACAAATTTTATAGCTTTCTGACATGATAGTGCAATAATTTAACCGACGGTAGTTCAGCCGCATTACATTGACAAAAGTCGTAGGATATCTCCTAACATCGTGTCGGATCTCCTTCTGCCCGGCGTAATGCAGCAATTCGACGTAACTTGGACTCATTATGTCGTTGGAAGCCCCTACAGAAACACCGAGCCTTGCTGACTGTATAGCCCCCCGTAGTTGTGAAATAAAAGTGTTGCCGATGCAGGATTTTGTGCACAAACTGACCTCTCGAGAATGTCTTATAGATCTTCGATGGAATTCATGTTGGGCGATCTGGGTGGCTCGAATTGTCCAGTACGTTAGTCAAACCAGTCGCGAACCATTGTGACATGATGATATTGTGCATTGTCATCCTTCAAAATTCTGTTGTTGAATAGCTGCAGATGGACTCCAGGTAGCCAAACAGAACCATGTGCAGAATGAGATTTTCACTCTGCAGCGGAGTGTGCACTGATATGAAACTTCCTGACTGATTAAAACTGTGTGCCGGACCCTGACTCGAACTTGGGACATTTTCCTTTCGCGGGCAAGTGCTCTACTATCTGAGCTACCCAAGCACGACTCGCGACCCCGCCTCACAGTTTCAATTCTGCCAGTACCTCGTATCCTACCTTCCAAACTTCACAGAAGCTCTTCTGCGAACCTTGCAGGACTAGACTCCTGGAAGAAAGGATATTGCGGAGAGGTAGCTTAGCTACAGGCTGGGTGATGTTTGCTGAATGAGATTTTCGCTCTGCAGCGGAGTGTGCGCTGATATGAGACTTTCTGAGACGAGATACTGGCAGAATTGAAGGTGTCAGGAGGGGTCGCGAGTCGTGCTGGGACAGCTCAGATCGTAGAGCACTTGCTTGCGAAAGGCAAAGGTCCCGAGTGCGAGACTCGGTCCAGCACACAGCTTTAATCTGCCAGGAAGTTTCAAAACCATGTGCAGTCAATGAGAGGCTGAGGATCTAATCCATTCCATGCAAACACAGTCCACACCATTATGGAGCCGCCAGCAGCTTGCACAATGCCGTGTTGACATCTTGAGTCCGCGGTTTAGTGAGGTCTGCGCTGCATTCGAACCAATTGTTCAAATGGCTCTGAGCACTGTGGGACTTAACTGCTGTGGTCATCTGTTCCCTAGAACTTAGAACTACTTAAACCCAACTAACCTAAGGACATCACACACATCCATGCCCGAGGCAGGATCCGAAACTGCGACCGTTGTGGTCGCGCGGTTCCAGACTGTAGCGCCTAGAACGGCTCGGCCACCCCGGCCGGCTGACTCGAACTCTATCATTAGCTCTTACCAGCTGAAATCGGACCTCATCTGACCAGCTCATTGTTCTGCAGTCGTCTAAGGTCTCACCGATATGGTCACGAGCCCATCAGGTATACAGCTATAGACCATTAACGCCATTAACACCAGATTCCGCCGCACTGTCCTAAAGGATACATTCTTCTACGTCCCACATCGATTTCTCGTGTTATTTCACGCATTGTTAGCACTGACAATTCTACGCAAACGCCGTTGTTCTCTGCTGAAGGCCGTCGGCCACTGAGTTGTCTGTGGTGAGAGCTAATGCATGAATTTTGGTACTCTCGGCACACTCTTGACACTGTGGACCTCAGAATATTGATCTTACTAGTGATTTCCAAAATGAAACGTACCATGCGTCTTTCTCCATCTACTAGCCCGCTTGCGAAGTTTGTTAATTTAGTTCTTGCGGCCATAATCACGTCAGAAACCTTTCCACATGAATCACTTGAGTATAAACGACAGATCAGACGATTAATTGCCCTCTTATACTTTGTATATACCGCTATCTATATATGTCCATATCACTATCCCGCGACTTTTGTCATCTCAGTGTAGTAAGGTTATTTCTACGTCGACACAGGTGAACAAAAACATATGCTAACTCTATTTAAATCCGCTAGAAAGACTTAACAGCTCACAGTAATAACCGCCTTGGTTAAGACAAAGTCATTTCCATCCAGTATTGTCACTGTTATATACTTAATTCGTATCTGCTCACGGGTATTTGCGTGACATTTTTCTTCATAAATGTTATGCACAAGCCGTCCAGATAAGAATCACAAGAGGAATATTTCCAACTATTCAGAATAGGGCAACAGGAATTGATACTTTTTATAACCAACAAACATTTAATTTACCTTCATTCTACAAATTAAAACACAAAAACATACTGAAGTGAAGCAAACTGTGACAGCGGAAATTCACATTAACACTGAAATTACCCACAGGCAACATTTATTTTTCCAGCTCTCTCAACCTGACAAATTAAAATCTGTTTCATTCCCAGAAGACAACATCACTAATCACGTAGAACAGTTTATACATAATGGCACGATATCTCAGTTCAGTATGAAACATTGCAATGTGGAAGGATCAACAGTCACGGGAGAGCATCAGTTCTAAATCTGATACGAGCATATTACAGTTGAGGAAGGTACGCTTTCGTTTTTAACTGACGGTTACTGATTCCGGTGTTATGTGTGCAACAGTTAAAAAACACTTTTGGTTTTTCTGTACATGTACATGTCAACACAAAATATTATAGCACTTGCCTTTTATGTACATTTAGTCTTCGTAATACTTTCAAAGCAGGCGACTCTGCCTCACGATCTGTTAGTCACTGGCGAAACAACGAATGTTTTGCTTTCCACAGTTAGTTTCGACATTGAGCGGGCGTTGGCCACATCGTTCTTCAAGATGACAGTTCACTGCTATCTTGGATACCATGAACCTTTCATGATAATTCAATATATATATGCAAGAGCGTCCATTCACCACCTACTTTTTATACTCAAGCAGACAGTACTATGTACGGAATTATTGCCATGTCTTATCGCTACTATTCTGTTTGTCGAAGTTTTCTGGCATACGCAGAGAAATGTTTCACTTCCGTACACCATTATATAAAAGTCTACCACTTTCTCTCAATTTCCGGTACAACAGAGATGAGGGTCATTTAGCAGTACGTTGAAACTTGGCAGATGGCAACTTTCCAGTAATACTGATTTTTCAATAAAAAATTTGCACTTAACATTCCCTGGCATGGTACCGTCAAAGAGATATGCCTCCATCACATCTGTAAAAGACGTCCTAATGAAGCCATTCACCACAAGTTACTAAACAATCGAAAAACTAAAAGCAATTGATGATCACGACAAAATAACGCCCATATTATACAAGGAGGAAGGAATGTGACCATTTCATTTGCAAAGAAACCATGTGACATGATTGTGCGGAAATTCGTATCCGTTTGTAACGAGTGTGCATCCAGTTCAGTGGATCGTGAAAATTGTCCCGTAGAGGACATAACCGTTCACGGGACTGCTTTCTCGTGGTTCAGTTAACGCTCCCTCAGTTTTAATGAAAAAATTACCTTCCTGTGTGAAATATACTACATATTCTCGCAAACATTTTTGAAGTGTTTGTCCTGGGAGGCGATCAAGCGAGGACACGCAGATTACGATACTTTTCTCGTTGACACCATGCACAAAATGACGAAAGGGAAAAGAAAATTATCTTTTACTATATTCTCGCTGTTCTTGAAGTAAGATTTCGGCATCAGGTATCAAGTTTTGATTTATTACTTCTTTACTACTAACTGTATTCGCAACACATTCTCCAGCTTTATTTTATTACTTCTTTGGTGCTAGTTGTATTCTGAAGAAATTTTGCAGGCGGTATCCACATCAACGCTAAATGTACCTGCAAATTATAGGGTTTTACGTAAGTAGCGGCACAAAGTTGGGTGAGGGTAGTTGCCCTCGGATACCATTGTTCTCTGATAAAGGTGATGTCTCTGGTTCGCTCCCCAGTTTGTTAATGTGTCCATACCCAGATAGAATAAACTTAGAAAGATTGCTACAGCTAAGTGTTTTGACTGATTTAAGATATTTTTTCCTCTATTCCTGCTCACGAAAGTGAGCAACGGACCTTGGAACAGGGGCCGCAACGTTGTCGTATCAGCATCTGCATCACCCATATGTTGGAGTTAACTTTGGTTTCTCTTCTTTCACATACAACCATGGATACAACCATGGATTTTCTTGCTTCAGGGTAGTAGCTTTAGGTATAGGCCTGCCAAGAAATTAAGAAGTTAAGAGAACAGCGAATAGGGTTTTCTTAGTGCTGCTGTTGCGTCCTCTAAAAGGGCGCCCAAATCGAAGTATGTACTGCCCTCACGACGAGAGAGGTCGCAGCTACTGGTAGACATGTAAAGTGGTATCGACGTTACAGCCAGAACAACTAACATTCCCCATTTACAATGCTACCCATGAGACGGCTGATGCATGGCACAGGGACTTGCCTACTCGTGTTGCGCAGGCGTACAGAGCATTTCCCTCTCGTCCTACCCTTATCCCACTTACAATTTAAAAGACACGATGCGTCCATCGCAGCCACCCTGTACGGAAAATTGAGCTGTCGACGAGAGATATATTGGACGTTTTTGCTCCTCTCGCTATAAAGTAATCAATAAAACCTTTAAAAATCCGGTGTCATCGGTTTTAAGCTCCTTTTGGCAGTACTCGTGAAGGTGAAAAGTATTTGCAAATATCTTTAACGAGACAAAAGTTATTCGAGATGGAAACGTTAGTCGCTCAACCTGAATATACAAAAAACACCAACGTCAGCCAATTAACATCTAGAAGTGCATAAAGAACTCTTCTGATCTTACACTATAACCTTCAGGTATACTCATCCAAGGTGAGCAGCATATTTTCTGACACACCTATCCGTCTTCACTAAGACAGTTACCTCGGTCTATCATTTTTTTGTCTCAGAGATCACAAAAGTATTTCCTTGTTCAAAGTACAATCACTCATGCAGATCAAAATAATTTCATTTAAGTTGCCACAGTTATTTTGCCTTTCACTTAATTTCTTCATGATTAGTTTGTATTTCAAACATGCATTTTTTCATTGCTCACCGAGCAACTGTTGGATTATGCATTGTAAATTCATGTACCGCGGTTTGCCTTCCATACTAGTATTACGAATTGGTAGTTCACTTTTCATTTCGGGCAATGAGAAGCGTAATTTTGAAAACACAATTTTTTGAATGAAATACTCCATTACTATCTTACTCTTTATCTGTATTATCATACATTCAGGCACTGTCTTCAACTACCTTACATATAAGCCACATAACTGGTTATCTGATCCGTAGTCAACTTGCGTAATTTTCTTTTCGAGGTATTGATTATAAAACTCGCAGCACTATTTTTATCTTCACGGGTGGGCCAACTAAGGACCACGTGCCAAATTCAGTTCCTCAATTCGTTTTCTTTTCTTCCAGCACCTTTTAAATGTTCCTTATGTATTTTCTCCTACTTTCTGACCATGTCACACCAGGTCATTTCGTCGTCCCCAATTTGAAATCCTCCGATATCAAGCACTTTTCCCTACGCCACTTATTTCTTCAGCTTTGTTTTTTCCTGTTGTTGATTTTTACTCCCCAGATACCTGAAGTTGTTAGTTAATTAACTGTCTTACATCCGATACGAGTCCGAATAGTACCTGCCTTTTTTTTCCTCATTAATCCTGATATCCGTTCTGTGCTTCGATAAATTTCATCGTTACTTCGTAATTTCCGATTGTGCACAATTTTTTCGAGTGGCCAGTATCTTCCTAATTATTCACCATTCTAGTCTTTCTAATTTTCTAAACTACAGTTTAATGCTAGACATTTGCTTGCATACAGAAATCTAGGATTACCTGCAGTTTCGATGTGCCTTGTTTTAGGATTTTTAGACAGGTCTTCCCACATTATGTATCATTTTATGTTTAGTAGCTTTATCCAAAACTATTTTCTTCGATTATCGGACCAAGATATCTAAATTTCTCACCTTCTTCTATTTGGTCAACTTCTGATTTCAAAAAATTTCGGTGGATTTTTAATGTTTGTTAAAAATTTGATACCTTCTGCAGAAATTATTTAGCCTGTGCCACTCGCTGTTTCATCTAAAATATTAATTTGCATCACACCAGGTGTTACAGTTCCAAAAAGTATAACAAAGTCATCGAAAATATGATATACCTTATTCCAACGATTTTCATTCATCTTGCGAAACTTATTGGTGAAATCTTATATTCACTCTGTTTCTCATTCCACATTGTCCCTGGTTTCTGTAGAACACACCTAAAAGGAACTGTGTATAGACTACTGCCTAGCCGTTTCAGTTTACGTGCCTATAAGCAGCTGCAACTTCTCTTCTCGTGGATACAGTGTGTATCTCCAAGCCGGCCGGTGTGGCCGTGCGGTTCTAGGCGCTTCAGTCTGAAATCGCGTGAACGCTACGGTAGCAGGTTCGAATCCTGCTTCGGGCATGGATGTGTGTGATGTGCTTAGGTTACTTAGGTTTAAGTAGTTCTAAGTTCTAGGGGACTGATGACCACAGATGATAAGTCCCTTAGTGCTCAGAGCCTTTTGAACCATTTTGTATTTCCAAGTGCGCCATTCGCTCGGACGTTACAGCAGCACAAAGGAACTCATATTCATTCTACATCTACTCCAAGTTTCTTGGCAGGCCTACATTTAGATCCGGTATACTGACACAGGAAAATCATTGATTCTAATTGAAAAATAGGCTCAATACCTGTATCTAGGTGGCGCAGATGCAGATGAGAAAAATCTGTGTAGGCGAAAAAGAGATTATAATACATTTAATAAGTCAAAAGTTATTTGAATCGAAAAATAAACAGTCGAATCTTTTATGAGTTGATTCTATGTCTGTATGGGAACATTAACAAACTGGGATGCGAACCAGAGACATCCTCTTCACCAGTCAATAATGCTATTACTGGTTTAATACCATTGGCAAACGTGTGCCGTTCTTTACGACGGATACTCATTAGAGCCACGTCTTCTTATTTATTTCGAAGGGCTGGGATATTTGATATAACTTCTTTGTCAACAGAGCTGAAGGCCTTTTCCAAATCAACAAACATTGCTACAACAGTTTTTGACTACAACAATCTGAGGCGAAACGTTGATTTCAGGTTAAATATTTGTTCTGCCTTAACGAAAACCACCTTGATATTATTGTCTACTGTTTTCGTAAATATGGTGCATTCAGGAGGTAGCAAAGATATTCGTCTATAGTTATTAAAGACTTGTTTGTTATATTTATCATGTAGTCCCCCAGGTACTTCTTTCTGTGTACCAGTTTTCTTCAAGTTTTGATTTCAGCTCCTTTTTTCCTTTGGTAAAGACTTTTTCTGAAATAACACTCTAATGGAATCTTCTCCACTACCTGTATTGTACTTTAGGGTTTGGATTACTTCTTCTGCTTGAGAAATCCACTTTATTGATTGGTTCCGGACAGTTAAGAAGCTCCTCCGTTAAGTTTCGGGCTTGTAGTACCACAAATTCCACTTCTGCTATTTTGACTGTGTATCAGAACCCATGGTCGAGGGGTAGCGTCGTTGATTAGTAATCTTTCACACCAGCGCTTAAATTTTGGATAAAAATCATCAGCAAAGGCGACCGAAGGCTTCCGGCATAAGAAACATAAGAAGCAACCGTCATTTAGCTAAAGGCATTGTCAAAGATGGCAGGGTCTCGGTCGAAGTTTCAGGACACTCTCTTGGGACGGGGAATTGCTCCTAAAGGTGGAAGAATCAACAATCATCAACGACTTGAGCATACAGAAGGCAATGGAAACCACTGCATTAAAAACACTTAATGTGTAACCACAGGACATGCGGCCTACAAATCAAAAAGCTTGATGATGATCTTTCCACTCGCAGAAGATTCCTGACTAGTCCCCCATTCAGATCTCTGGGAATGGCCTCGAAGAGGCAGGTGATAATGAGAAATAGACTGAATAATATTGATATGATACCGTTCCAAGGGTTCGGGTGTGTAATGTCAGAAGTTTGAACGTGGTAGTTGTTGTTGTTGTCTTCAGTCCTGAGACTGGTTTGATGCAGCTCTCCATGCTACTCTATCCTGTGCAAGCTGCTTCATCTCCCAGTACCTACTGCAACCTACATCTTTCTGAATCTGCTTAGTGTACTCATCTCTCGGTCTCCCTCTACGATTTTTACCCTCCACGCTGCCCTCCAATGCTAAATTTGTGATCCCTTGATGCCTCAAAACATGTCCTACCAACCGATCCCTTCTTCTAGTCAAGTTGTGCCACAGACTTCTCTTCTTCCCAATCCTATTCAATACCTCCCCATTAGTTACGTGCTCTATCCACCTTATCTTCAGTATTCTTCTGTAGCACCACATTTCGAAAGCTTCTATTCTCTTCTTGTCCAAACTAGTTATCGTCCATGTTTCACTTCCATACATGGCTACACTCCAAACAAATACTTTCAGAAACGACTTCCTGATACATAAATCTATATTCGATGTTAACAAATTTCTCTTCTTCAGAAACGCTTTCCTTGCCATTGCCAGTCTACATTTTATATCCTCTCTACTTCGACCATCATCAGTTATTTTACTTCCTAAATAGCAAAACTCCTTTACTACTTTAAGTGTCTCATTTCCTAATCTAATTCCCTCAGCATCACCCGATTTAATTTGACTACATTCCATTATCCTCGTTTTGCTTTTGTTAATGTTCATCTTATATCCTGCTTTCAACACACTATCCATTCCGTTCATCTGCTCTTCCAAGTCCTTTGCCGTCTCTGACAGAATTACAATGTCATCGGCGAACCTCAAAGTTTTTACTTCGTCTCCATGAATTTTAATACCTACTCCCAATTTTTCTTTTGTTTCCTTTACTGCTTGCTCAATATACAGATTGAATAACATCGGGGAGAGGCTTCAACCCTGTCTCACTCCTTTCCCAACCAGTGCTTCCCTTTCATGCTCCTCGACTCTTATGACTGGCATCTGGTTTCTGTACAAATTATAAATAGCCTCTCGCTCCCTGTATTTAACCCTGCCACCTTTAACATTTGAAAAAGAGTATTCCAGTCAACATTGTCAAAAGCTTTCTCTAAGTCTACAAATGCTAGAAACGTAGGTTTGCCTTTTCTTAATCTTTCTTCTAAGATACGTCGTAAGGTCAGTATTGCCTCACGTGTTCCAACATTTCGACGGAATCCAAACTGATCCTCCCCGAGGTCTGCATCTACCAGTTTTTCCATTCGTCTGTAAAGAATTCGCGTTAGGATTTTGCAGCCGTGGCTTATTAAACTGATAGTTCGGTAATTTTCACATCTGTCAGCACCTGCTTTCTTTGGGATTGGAATTATTATATTCTTCTTGAAGTCTGAGGGTATTTCGCCTGTCTCATACATCTTGCTCACCAGCTGGTAGAGTTTTGTCAGGACTGGTTGTCCTAAGACCGTCAGTAGTTGTAATGGAATGTTGTCTACTCCGGGGGCCTTGTTTCGACTCAGGTCTTTCAGTGCTCTGTCAAACTCTTCACGCAGTATCGTATCACCCATTTCGTCTTCATCTATATCCTCTTCCATTTCCATAATAATGTCCTCAAGTACATCGCCCTTGTATAAACCTTCTATATACTCCTTCCACCTTTCTGCCTTCCCTTCTTTGCTTAGAACTGGGCTGCCATCTGAGCTCTTGATATTCATACACGTGGTTCTCTTCTCTCCAAAGGTCTCTTTAATTTTCCTGTAGGCAGGATCTATCTTACCCCTAGTGAGATAAGCTTCTACATCCTTACATTTGTCCTCTAGCCATCCCTGTTTAGCCATTTTGCACTTCCTGTCGATCTCATTTTTGAGACGTTTGTATTCCTTTTTGCCTGCTTCATTTACTGCATTTTTATATTTTCTCCTTTCATCAATTAAATTCAATATTTCTTCTGTCACCCAAGGATTTCTAGCAGCCCTCGTCTTTGTACCTACTTTATCCTCTGCTGCCTTCACTACTACATCCCTCAGTGCTACCCATTCTTCTTCTACTGTATTTCTTTCCCCTATTCCTGTCAATTGTTCCCTTATGCTCTCTCTGAAACTCTGTACAACCTCTGGTTCTTTCAGTTTATCCAGGTCCCATCTCCTTAATTTCCTACATTTTTGCAGTTTCTTCAGTTTTAATCTACAGGCCATAACCAATAGATTGTGGTCAGAGTCCACATCTGCCCCTCGAAATGTCTTACAACTTAAAACCTGGTTCCTAAATCTCTGTCTTACCATTACATAATATATCTGATACCTTTTAGTATCTCCAGGGTTCTTCCACGTATACAACCTTCTTTCATGATTCTTAAACCAAGTGTTAGCTATGATTAAGTTGTGCTCTGTGCAAAATTCTACTAGGCGGCTTCCTCTTTCATTTCTTAGCCCCAATCCATATTCACCTACTATGTTTCCTTCTCTCCCTTTTCCTACACTCGAATTCCAGTCACCCATTACTATTAAATTTTCGTCTCCCTTCACTATCTGAATAATTTCTTTTATTTCATCGTACATTTCTTCAATTTCTTCATCATCTGCAGAGCTAGTTGGCATATAAACTTGTACTACTGTAGTAGGTGTAGGCTTCGTATCTATTTTGGCCACAATAATGCGTTCACTATGCTGTTTGTAGTAGCTTACCCGCATTCCTATTTTCCTATTCATTATTAAACCTACTCCTACATTACCCCTATTTGATTTTGTGTTTATAACCCTGTAGTCACCTGACCAGAAGTCTTGTTCCTCCTGCCACCGAACTTCACTGATTCCCACTATATCTAACTTTAACCTATCCATTTCCCTTTTTAAATTTTCTAACCTACCTGCCCGATTAAGGGATCTGACATTCCACGCTCCGATCCGTAGAACGCCAGTTTTCTTTCTCCTGATAACGACATCCTCCTGAGTAGTCCCCGCCCGGAGATCCGAATGGGGGACTATTTTACCTCCGGAATATTTTACCTAAGAGGATGCCATCATCATTTAATCATACAGTAAAGCTGCATGTCCTCGGGAAAAATTACGGCTGTAGTTTCCCCTTGCTTTCAGCCGTTCGCAGTACCAGCACAGCAAGGCCGTTTTGGTTAATGTTGCAAGGCCAGATCAGTCAATCATCCAGACTGTTGCCCCTGCAACTACTGAAAAGGCTGCTGCCCCTCTTCAGGAACCACACGTTTGTCTGGCCTCTCAACAGATACCCCTCCGTTGTGGTTGCACCTACGGTACGGCCATCTGTATCGCTGAGGAACGCAAGCCTCCCCACCAACGGCAAGGTCCATGGTTCATGGGGAAGGAACGTGGTAGGGAAGCTAGAAAATCTGGGTAGGATAAGGCTCAATCTATATGTAGTATGGGTCAGTGAAGTGAATTGCAAAGAAGAGAACGATTTCTGGATCATAACAACAGCAGCAGAAAAAGGTATAACGGAAGTAGGATTCGTTATGAACAGGAAGGAAGGGCAGAGTGAGTTGGTGAGAACTGTTCAGTGAATGGGTTGTTCTCATCAGAATCTACAGCTAGCCAGCACCGAACAAGATAGTTCAGGCATACATGCCGACAACGCAAGCCGAAGGTGAAGAGATAGAGAAAGTATATGAGGATATTGGAAGGGAAATTCAGTATGTAAAGGGAGATAAATATGTAATAGTCATGGGGGACTGGAATGTGGTTGTAGGGGAAGCAGTAGAAGAAGGGGTTCGAGGAGAATATGGGCTTGGTACTAGGAACGACAGAGGAAAAAGATTAATTGAGTTCTGCAGTAAATTTTAGCTAGTTATAGTGAAACACAAGAGGAGAAGGTGTACTTGGAAAAGGCCAGGAAATACAGGAAGATTTCAGTTAAATTACATCACGGTCAGACATAGATTCCGAAAGCAGAAAGTGGATTCTAAGGCGTATCCAGGAACAGATATAGACACAGATGACAATTTAGTAGTGATGAGGAGTAGGCTGAAGTTTAAGATACTACTCAGGAAGAATCATTGGGCTAAGAAGTGGGATATGGGAACTCTAAGGAGTGAAGAAATAAGCTTCAAGTTCCATTAAGGCCACAGGCACTGCCATAATAAACAGCTTTATACGCAGTTCAGAAGATGAAAAATGAACAACTCTCAAAAGGTCAATCACAGATGTTGGAAAGGAAAGCATAGTTACAAGTAACTTTGAAGAAACCATAGTTAACAGGAGAAATACTTCAGCAGGTCTATGATAGAAGGAAGCACAATAATGTGCAAGGAAAATTCAGGAATACAGAAATACAGGTCACTTAGAACTGAAAAAAATCATAAGTGCAGGAAAGCTCAGGTGAAACGGTTGAATGAAAAAGTGAAGAAATCGAAAAATAAATGATTGTCGCAAGAACTGAGTCAGCATATGGGAAAGTCAAAACAGCCTTCGGTGAAATGAAAAGCAAAGGTGGTAACATAAAGACAGCAATGGGAACTGCATTGTTAGGTGCAGAGGAGAGAGCGGATAGTTGGAAAGAGTACATTGGAGGCCTCTATGAAGAGGAAGATGTCTGATGTGTTAGAAGAAGATATAGGACTCGGTATAGATGAGATAGGGTATCCTGCATTAGGACGAGAATTTGAAAACGCTTTGGAAGACCTAAAATCGAAGAAAGTGGCAGGGAGCGATAATATTCCAGCATTGTGGGGAGCGGCAACAAATCGACTATTCACGTTGGTGTGTAGAATAACATCATCCACACAATTCCGAAGCATGCAAGAGCTGACAAGTGCGAGAATGATCTCACAATCAGCTTAACAATCCGTGCATCCAAGTTAATGACAAGAATAATACTCAAAAGAATCGACAAGAAAAGTGAGTTTGCGTCAACTAAAAAACAGTTTGATTTTAGGAAAGGTAAAGGCACAAGAGAGGTAGTTCTGATGATGCGTTTGATAACGGAAGCGATACTAAAGAAAAACCAAGACGTGTCCATAGGATTTGTCGACTTGGAAAAAGCAATTCGACAATATAATATGGTGCCATTTGTTTGAAATTCTAATAAAACGTAGGGGTAAATTATAGAGAAAGACGATTCTACAATAACCAAGAGGGAAAATATGAGTTGAAGACGAAGTCGTAATGTTCGTATTTAAAAGAATGTAAGAGAGGGACGAAGCTTTTCGCCCCTACATCGAAGAAGCATTGACGAAAATAAAAGAAACGTTGAAGATGTAATTAAAATTCATGATGAAAGCATATCAGTGATAAGATTCCCTGATGACATTGTTATCCTCAGCTAAATGGAATGAACAGTCTAATGAGTACACAATATGGATTAAGAGTAAATCGCAGAAACACGAATGTAATGAAAAGTAGCAGAAATGAGAACAGCGAGAAGCTTAACATCAGGATTGGTGGTCACGCAGGATGAAGTTAAGAAATTCTCTTGCCTAGGCAGCAAAATAAGGCAAGAGACACGGAGAATGGAGGACATGAAAAGCAGACTGACAGTAGCAAAAAAGGACATTCCTGGCCAAGAGAAGTCTACTAGTATCAAATATAAACCCTACTTTGGGGAAGAAATCTTTGATAATGTACGTTTGGAGCAGAGCACTGTATGTTAGTGAAATACGGACTATGAGGAAATCGTGACAGAAGGGAATTGAAGCATTTGAGATGCTGAGAGTTAGGTGGACTGATAAGGTAAGGAATGAGGAAGTCCTGTGCAGAATGGGGTAGGAAAGGAATATGTGGAAAGCAATGTCAAGAAGAGGGAACATCAGGGTATATCTTCCATGGGACTTCAGAGAACTGTAGAGGGAATAAAGTGTAGAGGAAGTCAGAGATTGGAATACATCCAGCAATCAATTGAGGACAGAGGTTGCGAGTGGTACCCTGAGATCAAGAGGAGTTCGTGGCGGGCTGCATCAAACCAGTCATAATAATGATTACTTAAAAAGCAAAATAAATGAATGGAGCAGCCAGTGAGCAGCGAAAAAATCAAGATGCACAGTTAAGAAGCTGTTAAAATCATTTAGCAAGTATTTCGCATTTGGCGCTGTCACTTAAGAAAAGTCTGTGGTTTTCTTTTGTGAAACAAGCACTTTGTATGTGGTATTGCTTCAGTTTGCGCTTAAATGTCAGATAAAAATCCCGGTTATTATTTTTTGAGGAATGCTCTCCACTTTTCGCACGTTTCCTGATTTCAAAACCTCTTTAGTTCTTCTAATTATTGTTGCTGCTTCCTTCTTTGCTGTTTAAATTGGTCACAGTGTTCAGTTTTTATTTAACCTTACCGTATTTGACTTTCAGACTCACTTTCAAGCGTTCAGCATTAAGTGGAGGCAAATGTTATAATGTCACCCGCGAAATGAACGTGGTTCGTACCTGTTTAATTAGTGCGCGTCTGTTTTCTTTTAATTTTCTTCTTCTACCCCTGTGCTCCGTGGTGTCCACGTCCCCTTAATCAGGGCGAAACGTGGCGTCACACGCTATCAGAGAGGCGTCTGTAATGCAATTGCTCATTAGCGTATGTACCGAGAGGGGACGCACTCTAACGCGGCGGTGTAATTACATACCTGACGACATATACCAGGCAAACAGGACGACGACGCTGGAACACCGTGTTCGTGGAAGTATTCCGTCAACTAATGATCCCTGTGAGTATGATTCACAATGATACAATTTAGAGGAAAGGAGTAGATTTAGAATAAGAGAGATGAGAAGAATTACGTTTTCTGACATAGAAATTTAATAATGTGTGTACTTTTTACTTGGCTGTTCTACCTTGATATCAACTTACGATTATACCCTCGTCAGTCCCGGTCATAAAACAAGAAAACAAAAACGTTCTCATCATGTGTTTTATTGTTGTTAGACATAGTTGTATACGAAATTACTTTGTATTGATTTTTATTTCTTATATTTTCCAAAATAATTAAGATACACGTATGTGCACTTCAGGTCTTTACCAGTAGGAGGAAAACAATTATAATATATAATTCGATTTTTGTTGTTGAAATTTTATATGCAGTTGCTATTAAGTACACGCAAATATGTATTACGCTTCTTGTACACGGTTCTACACCCTTGTAAGGTGCAATACTCTTTGGTTTACTTATTCTAGAATTGAAGACTACTGTGCAAGTTGAAATGGCATGTTTAATATCCCGATATTATCACAAAAATGCACGCTTTTAGGCAGTTTTCGATGAGACAAAAAAGTCAGGATAACGCATCTCGTCACCAAAAAGTGAAGTAATCCTAAACATAACAATATTAAATATTAACTCTCAGAAGGTTAAATTATCCTAACCACGACAACATTAAACTTTAACTAGAAGTTTCTTTACAAAATTGTTCGTACACTTACGTTATGATGTTGGTCAGTACTACGAAAATCGTTCGATTCGGGTTCAAAGTTCGGTACTATTGTTAGGATGACAATCAAGTCTACAGTGGACAGTTAGTTATGTAACAAATTGAGCAAAAGGTTACCCAAAGTCGCTCGAGTTTACAGTGGACGCTAGCTGGTGAACCAACAAGTTTACACCTCTGCATGTGGTACTTACCTTAAGCTGCGATGAGCTGTCGTCTGCTAGGCCGCTCTCTTCCTTTGCTGAATTTTCCAGCAGGAACTTTTTCTATGTTTCTCGTTATAAGAGAGAACATGTACTCATCCCTAGTCTTAGAATGAGGCGATAAACACGCGTATGGTTGGAGCAGATGGCATATTATAATGCCCTCTCAGTTCTCATGTGAACAATTAACTAATTGGCTGGTTCGTTTCTCCACAGTTGGAGCTAAATTATGCTACAGATAATTTCTAGCTGGGTATCCGCGCTGTGAACGCAGTCTTCACACAAATAACTCCTGTATATCATACAGAGCGGTATGCGCTCCGTTCTTTACTTGAAACCAGTTTAGGGAAGAGTTCTCGAAAATTACTGTGTTGTCTTACTCACAGCCAAACTGTCTTGCTACCTGGGTTCTTCTGTTCTTCATGTCATGGCTTTTTTCGACCAATAGGAGGGTTCCGCTTATTTTCTGGAAACTCCCTCTACCAATCGCAAGGTCCCTATCATTAAATTGAGTCGAAACTTTAGCTATTTTCTCCTTCCTAGCGCGTTTACGAAAATTGGACGTTTTGTGCCCGTTCCAAACGCCTAAATGCATACATTGACTCTCTCATGTGTGTACCACTTGCTGGACACATGATCGGAAAAACGTCCCTGGTCTTGTTTCTTTTCCATTTGGAATTCCAAAATGCAGTTTTCTAAAAGCTATTTTTCCTGTCCTCCCTCAGATGGACCGTTATACTCTCTCTCCCTTAGTCATCTGGTCGGTCACTAACTTTTCGCCTGGGACACACCTTTAAGTGGTTTCTGTGGTGCCCCCTGAGTGCGGCCTTGCCTCATCCCTCATCCCTATGAATTCCAAAGAAAAACGCCTCTCTGTGTTTGTTTCACCTTCCACTCAAACATGCATTATAGGAATGGTGTGGTAATTACTGTCAATTGAATGTCATCCCTTTTCGCATTACGTACTGATGGGTAAATTTGCCCATTACCGCCAAACTAAGTTAGGTGTCATATTCAGTTTGCGATGTCATATTCCCGTTGCGATGTATAAAGTTTTCATGTAAGATGCGAATCTGACCTTCATTTATTCTGCCACCTTACACCCTTCACACTGACTCTAAGTGTTGGGGAGGTGATCAACCCAGTCAGTCAGCTGAGAGAAACATTTCTTCTCTTGGCTGATTATCCTCAGATCTAAAATGGTCAGATATCTCCCATTTATCCACAAATATGTATCTGGAGACATGAGAGGAACATCTCACATGAGAGGACTTCACTAGCTCATTAACAAATTCTAAAACTGATGTTAACTTCGACTGAACAGGCAATGAAGGCCCAGCAGTACTGGCCGGATGTCCACATCCATCAGTGGATGCGGATTTGGAGGGGCATCGGTCAGCACACCGCTCTCCCAGCGGGGTGTCAGTCTACGAGACTGGAGACGCTACTTCTCACTGAAGTAACTCCGCAGTTTGCCTCACAAGGGCTGAGAGCGCCCCGCTTCCAAACAGCTCAGACCGGATGGTCACCCATCCAAGTTCTAGCCCAGCCCAAGAGCACTTAACATCAATTATCTGAGAGGAACCGGTGTCATCTCTGTGGCAAGGCTGCGTAGCATTAGCGACGTTCAGTCCTTGCTTTCTATAAGAACTTTTGTACATAATCCAACATTTAAGAAAAGATAAATCAGGAAATTGATTAAACAACCTGACTGGTCTTTTTTCCTGTTATTTGATCTACATTTATTTTGAGCTCTTGAACGTCACTTAAAAATCATTTGTGGCCCACGTCCACCACAGGAGAACAGTGGAACACAAAACTAAAGCCACTCCATTTCAGCATATGTTTCTTCATCTTTGGTAACTGAAAATAATATTGTCAATTGGTTGTTGACATTACAGCAATCTGTTCCTATCAGTCGAGTTACATACAGCCAAAGCATTAAGGGTTCATGAGGTTTTCCTCACTTAAAATAAAAAAGAACCTATTATGTATAGTGTATAGGAGGTACAGAAAAAGCTTTGAGGGTGTAACCTGAGATGCATGCACATGTACTTCAAATCTGGACGACTGCTGTAGTTAACAAAAGAAATAACTCTATTAAAAATGTGTATCAAAGATATACTCTTTTGGCTACTAAAAGCAACAAATAAAATACATCTAAGGTTTCAATTAACGGATTACTTGGAAATACCATCAGAGCGCGGGACATTGGCAGCCACTTGGGCGAATCGTATCTTCAAAAGTGGCACTGGAAGCAAATTGTGGTGCTATCTAGCAGCAAAGACTGAAACTACGCAACCTGCACGAACTTGTCATAAGAGTCTTCACTTATCAAAAAGTGGTTATTAATTTTACGAACTGAAGAGGATAAACTGCTCTTCAAATAATTCTGGCACAATTCAGAGCCGCGTGGGGTAGCCGCGTGGTCTTGGAGCCTTGTCACCGTTCGCACGGCTTCCCCGTCGGAGGTTCGAGTCCTCCCTCGGACACAGGTGTGTATGTCGTCCATAGCGTACGTTAAAGTTAGATTAAGTAGTGTGTAAAGCTCAGTAGTTTGGTCCCATAGAAACTTACTACCATCACTATAATTCAGGAACTGCGAGGCTTTATAGATGACAGAAATCTTTAGCGGGTACTTGTACCACTCATTAATGTAATACAATGACAGTGTCAGTGACGTTGTTAACTTTTCACTATTGCTGCCTTATGAGCTCGCTGACAACGTTGTTACACTGTATGTAAATTGTAGTTAGAGTGGGGGCAGGGAGAAAAAAAAAGGAAAGGCATCTATAAAACGATCTGCTTTATATAGCCCATCGGAGACATATATCATTTTGTAATATGATAGTTCCATTTTATTTTACATTAGTATCATGACAATATTCTGGCGCCACATATAAGCGAATCCTAGTATGCTCCTTTGAACATAAACGCCCTTAATTTTTAGCTGTTGTTTCCTACAAGTGCTGCGGATGCTCAGCTGTGCAGGCCCTCGAACAGCGTGGTGGGGTCACCTGTGACACTTCGACGATTCGAATATTGGATTAGTGATGCAGTATTTCAATATGTCAATATATGACGAGACGTGTGAAGGATTGCATTGCAGCCCATGTTGATCACTTTGGAAAAATACTAACAGCAAAATAAATAAATAAATAAATTGTAGGCGTGTAGGCGTGTTTCTACATTTAAAATTGATGTCTATTCAAATTTTGTGCCAGTCGCATAAGAATGGCGCTAGTATCGCAATTATGGGGCTGCAAATCGTGTTTGGTTTAAATACACGCTATAACAGTCGAGCGTGTTAGTTACTTCTGAGGTTGGACGTGCTGAGTTGACGTTAGTCAAAAATTCCCTTAAGGAGACAAAGAAGCTATTACCAGTACCTCACTGATTTTCAATGAGGTCGTGTAACAGGGCTCCGAGAAGCTGGATGTTCCTTCTGCTATACTGCAAGAAAGACTTGGCAGGGATGTGGCAACTGTACACGACTACTGGCCGCGGTGGTCACGAGAATGTACAGCTGCAGGAGGAACAGGCCGCCAGATGGCTACTTGGTACTACCGAGAGGGAGAAACCATTCTGTTCAGCGTATGGCTCATGCATCCTACTGCTTCTGCAGCAGCAATTTGAGCAGCAGTTGGCACGACATTGACACAGTGAACTGTTACAAATAGGTTAGTTCGAGGACAGGTCCATGCGTTACGCCTTATAGTGTGCGTTCCAAACCGCAAACCACGGTCCGTTACGACTTCAGTGGTGTCAAGCAACAGTTCATTGGAGGGCAGGGTGGAGGTCTGTGATGTTTTCTTATGATAGCTGGTTCTGTCTGTTTACCAGTAATGGTTGTGTGTTGGTTAGAAGAATGGCGGTTGAGGACTTACAACTAGCTTGTCTGGGTTCTAGATACACTGGATCTATAGCTGAAGTCACTATCTGGGAAGCGATTTCGTGTGACAGCAGGAGAACTCTCATGGTTGTGCGACGCACACTGACTGCTAATTTGTACGTAAATGTGGTGATACGTCCTGTTGTGTTGCCAGAAATGAACAGAGTTGCAGGGGATGTTTTCCAACAGGGTAACATACCATTGTTGTAACCCAGCATGCCTTAAAGCTCTATCATCAGATCAGTCTCCAATCGATCTCATATGCGACATTATCGAACGACTCTTCCACAAACAGTATTAACAGTCCCTGTATTGACCGTGAAGCAAGCATGGAACTCTACCCCCAAACTGACATCCGACACCTGTACTACACAACGCATGCATTGCATTAGTCTACATTAATTACTTTTTCGTGTTCTGTTTTTTTTCCGCCAGTGTAGTTAAGTCATGGAAGAAATAAATGCCTTTTAATGTACCGGAACTAATTGCTTCATTGTAGGATCACCATACATTTCCTGAGTTATGTTGATATGACTTTGTTTGTTAATATTCCTGCCAGGCATCGCCTCCTGAGTTTGTTTCCTTACATAATATATTTCATGTATATAAGTTAGGTCCTAATAGAATCCTTTGGAATAAACTTCCGTTTAGAAATCATGTGCTTAGTACAGTGACATTACCTATTCGATATTTCGTAAGACCGGAATTTTTCCACCAGGCTGAAGTCGAGAAGTTCTAGGGGACTGATGACCTCAGATGTTAAGTCCCATAGTGCTCAAAGCCATTTTTCGATATCTCTTTCGGCGGCTCTATCTGCTGTCTCCTGGATCTCATGAAAAAGAAAGTCGCACAAGATCACTGCGAAATACGTGGTAGTTCAAAGAAAGGAGATTTCCGATTTCCTAAATATTTTATAAGAGTATAAAACGCATTCCATAAATCTATAAGACTCACGTCAGCGAAAGGTGTATAGCTATTGCGCATCTGTAGGAATATCCTTCTAGAAACCAGAGATGATATTAACCGTTTTCCAATGTGATGGAACTCTTCGTTCCTCCACCAAGCTATGAAATACACCAGCTACAAGAGGAGCAAATTGTATCGCACGATCTAAATACAAAGGGCGTTCAAAAAGTTTAGCACAGTCAACTCCAGTTTTTTTTATATTTTGCAGGAGGAGAATGATTTTTTTTGTGGACATACTTGGAGCAGTTAGCTATAAGTTGGTACATAAAAGTATTTTCTTTCATTTACACGTGAGCCATAATGGACCGTGAAGTACACGTCAGGTTGCGACAACGGTCGGTGATGGAGCTCCTCTTCAAGACCGGCCATGACTCTGCCACATCGATTCAGGACAAAGTGGATCGTAACGGTATCCAGTGGTGGTTGCAGGGGTTTAAAGAAGGTGATTTCTCTCTACTGGACAATCCGCGATGCGGTGACAATCGGCGGCAGTCAGTGATATGAATAAGGAGACTATTGACAAAATCATCCAAAATGACAGCTGTGTGACGACACATCATCTTGCTGAAATTACTCGTTTGTCATTGGAGAAACTGCGACGTGACACCAAGACCCACAGACCAGAGCTTCATGGTAAGCTCATCAGACTACTTCGTGATAATGCCAAACCCCATAGGGCGCTTACGACGCAGGAGAAATTCAGGAAAATGGGTTGGAAAATTGTCCCTACAGTCAGGATTTGGTTTCATCTGATTTTTACCTCTTTGTTGTCGTCTGAAGGCACACTTGCGCGGTAAAACATTTGATAGTGAGAAAGACCTTATTTCCTGTGTCAATCGAAGGTGTAAAAGTCAATCCCCAGAATTTTACCAAAGTACATTTACGTCATGGAAAGAGCTTTGGGACAGATGCGTTACAGCTGATGGAGGCTGTATTGAGTAGGCTCAATGTATAGCTAAATGTTCCGAGTATGTTCAAACAAATTTCATTCTCCACCTGAAAAAAAACAAAAAAAATAAGAGACGACTGCAGAAATCTTTTTGAACGCCCTTTGTAGTATCGTAGATGTATTTCATCCAGCCCTGTCGCAAATTCTCTGTGGAATGACATAAACTAATTTACCCTTCAGAGTCCACCTATCGGCATATATGTCATCTAGTCATAAGTACGACGAATGAAACGATGAACCTCGTTACGATCTTAGTGAAATAATTTTGTACCACGGAATTCCATATTTCGCTCATTTTTAGAGCATCGTCCGTTTCGATAACTGAACGATCGGATAGATAATTTTGATTAATTTACTTATTTTTCTTAAGACATACTATTTTTAAGGTTTTTGTCAGACATGTAAAAAATCTACTGTAGGAACCAATTTAATAAGTTACACGTTGCCAACTTGACTTTTATTTAGAATATTGTGAAGTGGAAGAGTTTTATAACTTAATTCACCACGTTTTCAGTCTTCTAAATTGACTCTCCTTGCCGTTATTTAAGCTTCTGTGCCTGCTACAAATTAGAAATAAAAATAACTTTAATTGAGCCGTATATGTACGACATCGAAAACTCGTAGCAAACACTATTTTACAGTGAAACTTCCTGGCAGATTAAAACTGTGTTCTCTGCCGAGACTAGAACTTGGGACCTTTGCATTTCGCGGGCAAGTGCTCTACCATCTGAGCAACCGAAGCACGACTCAGGCCCGGTACTCACAGCTTTACTTCTGTCAGTATCTCGTCTCCTACCTTCCAAACTTTACAGGAGCTCTCCTGCGAACCTTGCAGAACTAGCCCTCCTGGAAGAAAGGATATTGGGGAGACATGGCTTAGCCACAGCCTGGGGGATGTTTCCAGAATGAGATTTTCAGTCTGCAGCGGAGTGTGCGCTGATATGAAACTTCCTGGCAGATTAAAACTGTGTGCCCTACTGGCAGAAAATGAGTAGCGGGCGTGAGTCGTGCTTCGGTAGCTCAGATGGTAGATCACTTACCCGCGAAAGGCAAAGGTCCCGAGTTCGAGTCTTGGTCGGGCACACAGTTTTAATCTGCCAGGAAGTTTCATATCAGCGCACACTCCGCTGCAGAGTGAAAATCTCATTCTGCTGTTTTACAGTATTTACAATACACTCCTGGAAATGGAAAAAAGAACACATTGAAACCGGTGTGTCAGACCCACCATACTTGCTCCGGACACTGCGAGAGGGCTGTACAAGCAATGATCACACGCACGGCACAGCCGACACACCAGGAACCGCGGTGTTGGCCGTCGAATGGCGCTAGCTGTGCAGCATTTGTGCACCGCCGCCGTCAGTGTCAGCCAGTTTGCCGTGGCACACGGAGCTCCATCGCAGTCTTTAACACTGGTAGCATGCCGCGACAGCGTGGACGTGAACCGTATGTGCAGTTACGGACTTTGAGCGATGGCGTATAGTGGGCATGCGGGAGGCCGGGTGGACGTACAGCCGAATTGCTCAACACATGGGGCGTGAGGTCTCCACAGTACATCGATGTTGTCGCCAGTGGTCGGCGGAAGGTGCACGTGCCTGTCGACCTGGGACCGGACCGCAGCGACGCACGGATGCACGCCAAGACCGTAGGATCCTACGCAGTGCCGTAGGGGACCGCACCGCCACTTCCCAGCAAATTAGGGACACTGTTGCTCCTGGGGTATCGGCGAGGACCATTCGCAACCGTCTCCATGAAGCTGGGCTACGGTCCCGCACACCGTTAGGCCGTCTTCCGCTCACGCCCAAACATCGTGCAGCCCGCCTCCAGTGGTGTCGCGACAGGCGTGAATGGAGGGACGAATGGAGCCGTGTCGTCTTCAGCGATGAGAGTCGCTTCTGCCTTGGTGCCAATGATGGTCGTATGCGTGTTTGGCGCCGTGCAGGTGAGCGCCACAACCAGGACTGCATACGACCGAGGCACACAGGGCCAACATCCGGCATCATGGAGTGGGGAGCGATCTCCTACACTGGCCGTACACCACTGGTGATCGTCGAGGGGACACTGAATAGTGCACGGTACATCCAAACCGTCATCGAACCCATCGTTCTACCGTTCCTAGACCGGCAAGAGAACTTGCTGTTCCAACAGCACAATGCACGTCCGCATGTATCCCGTGCCACCCAACGTGCTCTAGAAGGTGTAAGTCAACTACCCTGGCCAGCAAGATCTCCGGATCTGTCCCCCATTGAGCATGTTTGGGACTGGATGAAGCGTCGTCTCACGCGGTCGGCACGTCCAGCACGAACGCTGGTCCAACTGAGGCGCCAGGTGGAAATGGCATGGCAAGCCGTTCCACAGGACTACATCCAGCATCTCTACGATCGTCTCCATGGGAGAATAGCAGCCTGCATTGCTGCGAAAGGTGGATATACACTGTACTAGTGCCGACATTGTGCATGCTCTGTTGCCTGTGTCTATGTGCCTGTGGTTCTGTCAGTGTGATGATGTGATGTATCTGACCCCAGGAATGTGTCAATAAAGTTTCCCCTTCCTGGGAAAATGAATTCACGGTGTTCTTATTTCAATTTCCAGGTGTGTATTTCCCTTGTTGTAATGGAGCCATAAAAAAGCTTCAGAGTAATGGGAGGAATTCAAGTATATGATTTGAAATGTAACATTACGTAAAGCAGTGAACAATGTTAGACGCTAACAACTGTAGATATATGATCACTTTCCTAATGCGATTCATTCCTGACAAATTATCTGGGTATGTAATTCAGAAAATTAGACCAAATTTGATTACAATAATACGTGATGTCTTGTGGTCTAGTGGTGATAACTAGGAAAGAGCGTCTGAGATATTTAGACTGCTGTATAGATTGCCAAGTCTTGTATTACTTATTTTTTATTTAAGTTGAAAACATATTTTCATTACTTTTCTTGTATTTCAAAAGCAATTTACCACTTGAAGTAGGCTAAGAATGGTAATAAGAATAATATTGCTTCAACGAAGGAGAGGGATTTAAATATTTATCTTTAACAAGTTGCAGGAATTTCAGTTTTTAATGTTGATCAATTGGTTGCTTTTATATGAGATACCAGAATTATTCGCTCTTAGAAAGAACCATAAATTTCAATCTTAGAACAAAGATAGATGTAAAAGATTTGAGAAGGTAGAGGACTTATCTCACACATTAAGAATGAAGGAATATGTAATCATCAAAAGGGGAATTCTGATTATTACTTGTATCCGTTTCATGAAATGTAAAATATTCCTTATTTATTTTACAATTAAGAAGAATTTTAATTGAAAGAAATAATAAGGAAAGAAACAGCCTCATGAAAGTACATAGTTGCATCATATAATGTCTTCCATCTTCCAGGATAATTATAACTTTTTAACGAACAGGACAAAAACCACAGAAGCTAAACCGAGAAGACTACCGTAGGCAAATGATGAATGGATGGTAAGGAAGCCCAAAATAAAAAATAAAAAGAATCACGAAATATTTGCTAAGGTGTGTCCATGGGAACCTAAAGGTAGGAAGACCAAATACCGGTTAGAACGCGGAATATTTCGATCGGGCCTTAACGTAGCATACTTCACAATAAAGCGAAGACTCTTCATAAACGATAATGGGTTCAGAATCCACGTTAGGCTACTTGTTCCCTTCCTCCAGCAGGTTTACTGAAGTATCTTAGGGACACGCAAGTAGCCGAAATGGCGTCCAATTGAAAGACTTTCACCTATCCATTGAGCCTCAGGGAATTATTATTATTTTATACTCTCAGCATGAAATAGATAGAAAGGGGCGCATTGCTTGTGTAAATTACTGTGATCCTGTATTGTGGTCTTAGCGTTCGAAAATTCAGAACTTACAGTCGAACAGAGAGGGTCTGATTTTTCGATAGATTTCGGTACCTGTCACTTTGTAAGTTTAGTAAAGGAGCATAATTATGCTTTAACGTACCGTCGATAATGAGTTCATCAGAGCAGGAGGTCACTGAGATCAAGAACGTAGTGAACAAGTGTGGAGAAACGAAATCGATTGCAGCCATTTGAAAGGAACCATTTGCCATACTCCGTCTACTGGAAAAGTGCTGAGAATTTGTACTGGGGTTCGAACTCTGCTCCTTTTCAACGGAAATTTAGTGTCTGAAAGGAAGTATAGTGTTAGAAACACTTTGCCGTCGACTGTTAAACTCAGCTCACCACAGGTACCAACAACCGACAATATTATCAAAAAAAAAAAAGGCTGAAATAAGAGAATACAGACATTACAAGGAAATTTCCAGGCGCTGTAAACAGTCAATATTACACGTATTCAGTGGTACACTATTTATTTGTCGAAAACAAATTCAAACGGCTCTGAGCACTATGGGGCTTAACATCTAAGGTCATAAGTCCCCTATAGCTTATACCTACTTAAACCTATCTAACCAAAGGACATCACTCACATCCATGCCCGAGGCAGAATTCGAACCTGCGACAGTAGCAGTCACGCGGTTCCAGACTGTAACGCCTATAACTGCTCAGCCACCGCCCCCGACTTTCTCGAAAACCTGCTTTATTCTTTTCACAAGAATTTTCCGTGAGGCTGTTAGGATTGACACCACCTCGAGAACAGCCGGAATATTTCGTTTACCTCGAATTCGAACGAGGCCGATCTCATTTTATACGATAGGCTTTATTTTTCTCTGACAACAACCCGCAGTGGTCCCTCTCTGTCTAAACATATGTTTGCCTTGCCTGGTAACAACAATATTTGTCATTCGCAGCATAAATTTTTAGAATAGCCTCAGAGTAATTCGAAGTACCATGAAAATACTGAAAACTGAGTAAATACTGGCAAGCGTGTACACAAAAAAGAGTAAATGAAAAGAATGAACCGAAAAATAAAAGTAGGGAGTGCTCGAAACAGATGTAGGACTAATTTCGAAGACTGTAGGAAGAGTTATTGCGCAGCGTTATGCGTAACACGTTGCGTTAACGTGTTGCCGTTTTTGGAGAGTGCTGCGTAATGTGGGTGTCAACGCATTCCAAACAAAACGGAGCCTCGTTAGCAGTGAGTTTCGGCAGGCGGTAAATAATGTGTGCTCATTTTGAATCACGGTCGAAGCGTGCGAGACCCGCCGGCAGGATCGCCAACACGATTAATAAATCAGTGAGAGCGTGGGACGAACCTCGTCGCTTGGTTCCACAGTTCATTCTTTCCCTGGAGTCCACTCATTAGCACTGTGATGGTTTCCCTGCACGTGATAATGATTCGGTAATCTCATGACGTCGCTGGTGGCTCGGCGTTTGAAATTTGCGACTTCATTTTGGTGTTCGTTGCGGTTACAAATAGCGAAGATTCAGTAGGTTACCTCGCACAGAAGCACAGTCGGACAACTCTCTCATGGCATTAACCAACTAACTACATTATCGCTTCTCTCCTTCATGTGGTCCATTCAAAGATCATTATAGTGTATTTCGGTTCGACATATTAAGACGTCATTGTGTCAAAGACAGATGAGGTGAAACATGTAGTTGAACACTAGTTTTTTGATTATACACATTTCATTTTCTTCTCGGTCAGATGTGGAACTTTTTTTTTCACGTGTATCTCAGCCAAGCGTGAAAAATCGGAAAAAGCGAAGACAGTGGGTCAGTTGGGAATACACAGATTCGATGTACATGTGTAGATAAACAAGTAATTACTGTTTGAGAAAATTTGGATGATGCATTCAGGAAAAGGAGCTTACCCCTAAGTTAATAACGCGGTGGTTTACCTCTGGCCCTTATGAAAGGGCTTGGCAGTAATAGAGTTGGATGTCCTCTTACGTGACATCGTGCTAAATGCTTCCTAGTTGGAGCATTAGATCATAAAAATTCCGTAATGGTTGGAGAGTCCTGTCCATAATGCTGCAAACGTTCTGGGTCTGGGGAGAGATCGGGCCAAGGTAGGGTTTGATTAGCAAGAAGATATGCATTCGGAACTCTCGCCCAGTGCGGGCGGCGGTTATCTTGCTGAAATATAAGCCCAGAATGGCTTGCCATGAAGAGCAGCAAAACGGGGTGTGGAATGTCGTCGACGGATCGCTGTGCTGTAAGGATGCGGCGTATAACAACCAAAGGTTAGTCCAGCTGTGGCTAACTTGTTCTTCGGGAACTTTGGACAACGGGCGCTGCAAACAGCTAGAAAAAGACCAGCCAGATGGTATCGTTATATAGACGATACATTTGCTATATGGACCCATGGGGAAGAGGAACTGGAGGCTTTCCTGTTACATCTGAATTGTATTAATCCAGGAATTCAATTGACTATGGAAAAGGAAATCGATGGTCACCTGAACTTCTTAGATGTGACTGTAATCAAATTAGAGGACGGATCATTGGGTCATAAGGTATTCAGAGAAGACACGCAGACTGATCGTTACCGGCAGAAAGATTCTAACCACCACCCAAGACACAAAAGAGGGGTGATTAAAACATTAATAGACAGGGCGCACAAAACATGTAAACCAGCTCACATAGATGATGAGATTGAACACCCTTAGAGCGACCTTCAAGAAGAATGGGTATTCCAACAGACAGATATATCGTGCACTACGCCCCAGACTGACAACCAGGACAGGCAAAGATCGAAACCAACCCAAAGGGAGAGTGTTCTTACCATTTTAAGCAAGTACGATATGGAAACTGTTTTCAGACCCACCACGAAAATAAAAGAATGTTTAAGATCTGCAAAAGATAAACGACATCCTCTAGCTAAACCAGGTGTATATAAAATACCGTGCAGTTGGGGAAAGGTCTATATGGGCACAACAAAAAGAAGCCTCAACACCCGTCTGGGTGAACATAAAAGGAACTGCCGCCTTGGACATATTGATAAATCGGCTGTAGCGGAAGATGTGTTTCAGGAAGGTGATAATGAAATAAAGTTTAGTGAGACGACTGTCATAGCACAGACTTCGCATTATTATGCGCGAATGTACAGTGAGGCCATTGAGACTGCAAAACAGTGCAATAATTTTAATTTAAAAGATAAAGGCATTAAGCTGGATAAGATATGGATGTCAACATTGCAGCAACAGCGTGACAATCGATTAATTTCAATTGAGAAAGTTGGCAGTATCAGAGATCATAGCACAGCCGACGTCACGTGATTGACAGCGGCGCCCTTTGGATGGCTTATACACTCCTGGAAAAAAGAACACATTGAAACCGGTGTGTCAGACCCACCATACTTGCTCCGGACACTGCGAGAGGGCTGTACAAGCAATGATCACACGCACGGCACACCGGACACACCAGGAACCGCGGTGTTGGCCGTCGAATGGCACTAGCTGCACAGCATTTGTGCACCGCCGCCGTCAGTGTCAGACAGTTTGCCGTGGCATACGGAGCACCATCGCAGTCTTTAACACTGGTAGCATGCCGCGACAGCGTGGACGCGAACCGTATGTGCAGTTGACGGACTTTGAGCGATGGCGTATAGTAGGCATGCGGGAGGCCGGGTGGACGTACCGCCGAATTGCTCAACACGTGGGGCGTGAGGTCTCTACAGTACATCGATGTTGTCGCCAGTGGTCGGCGGAAGGTGCACGTGCCCGTCGACCTGGGACCGGACCGCAGCGACGCACGGATGCACGCCAAGACCGTAGGATCCTACGCAGTGCCGTAGGGGATCGCACCGCCACTTCCCAGCAAATTAGGGACACTGTTGCTCCTGGGGTATCGGCGAGGACCATTCGCAACCGTCTCCATGAAGCTGGGCTACGGTCCCGCACACCGTTAGGCCGTCTTCCGCTCACGCCCCAACATCGTGCAACCCGCCTCCAGTGGTGTCGCGACAGGCGTGAATGGAGGGACGAATGGAGACGTGTCGTCTTCAGCGATGAGAGTTGCTTCTGCCTCGGTGCCAATGATGGTCGTATGCGTGTTTGGCGCCATGCAGGTGAGCGCCACAATCAGGACTGCATACGACCGAGGCACACAGGGCCAACACCCGGCATCATGGTGTGGGGAGCGATCTCCTACACTGGCCGTACGCCTCTGGTGATCGTCGAGGGGATAGTGAATAGTGCACGGTACATCCGAACCGTCATCGAACCCATCGTTCTACCATTCCTAGACCGGCAAGGGAACTTGCTGTTCCAACAGGACAATGCACGTCCGCATGTATCCCGTGTCACCCAACGTGCTGTAGAAGGTGTAAGTCAACTACCCTGGCCAGCAAGATCTCCGTATCTGTCCCCCATTGAGCATGTTTGGGACTGGATGAAGCGTCGTCTAACGCGGTCTGCACGTCCAGCACGAACGCTGGTCCAACTGAGGCGCCAGGTGGAAATGGCATGGCAAGCCGTTCCACAGGACTACATCCAGCATCTCTACGATCGTCTCCATGGGAGAATAGCAGCCTGCATTGCTGCGAAAGGTGTATATACACTGTAGTAGTGCCGACATTGTGCATGCTCTGTTGCCTGTGTCTATTTGCCTGTGGTTCTGTCAGTGTGATGATGTGATGTATCTGACCCCAGGAATGTGTCAATAAAGTTTCCCCTTCCTGGGACAATGAATTCACGGTGTTCTTATTTCAATTTCCAGGAGTGTATATACGGAGCTCACTCGCCCTCACGTTGTCCCCCTCCTGTTCATCTTCTCCAGTTCGCTGATGACACCGCCTTCCTAGCCCTTTATCCTACCCTTCAATGGTCTCAACGTACCCTCCAAGAACACCTTGACCATTCACCGCTTGGTGCAACCAGTGGTTCCTCCGTGTTAATCCCTCTGAGACCCAGGCGATCATCATAGGCCTCATCACCCACTCCTTCCGCCTACATGATTTCTACCTCACCATTTATGGCCGTCCTATCCATCTCACTCCTACCCTCAAATACCTTGGCCTCACACTCGACCACCACCTCACCTGGTCTCCCCATCTCCTTACCATCCAAAACAAAGCTCACAACCACCTCCGCCTCTGAAACTCCTGTCCGGCCAAACGTGTGGTCTGCATCCTTCCACCATCCTCACACCTACAAATCCTTGATCCGCCCCATCCTCTGTTATGCCAGTGTTGCTTGGATTTCTGCCCCTCCTCGGTTCTACCAAGCCCTCCAAATCATCGAACGCCATGCGCTCCGCCTCGCCTTCCGCATACGCCTTCCGTCCCCCATGCGCATCCTCTACAACCTCATCCCCTTCCCCCACCTTCTCCTTTTCCTTGAACACATCCGCACACTCTGTATTGTCGGCCGCCTTGATCCCCCTCACCCCCTGGTTTCTCCCATCCTCTCGACCCCCAACCAGTTGCCGCGCCTTTACTGTTGTGTCCCACCCTCTCTCCATCTCCACACACTTCATCTCCTTTTCCAACACAACTTCCACCGTCTACCCCTACCGGATGATGAGCTTCGCCGTGACATCTATCCTTCCTACCTACTCTAACCCCTTCTTCCTGCCCTCCTCCTCTGGGCTCCCTTTCCTCCCCCTCCTTCCTCCTGAGCGGCTTCCCCATCCTACTCCCCCTCCATCACTTGTGCCTCCTTCCAGTGTCTCTGCGCTCCCTCCTGCCCTGTCTTCCCTCTTCCTCTCCCACCCCACGAGTCTCCTGCCTCTTCGTGAACCCACTGATGGCCCTTCTCGCTTCATCCCGCCGCTTCCCCAGCTGCCCCTTGCTCTCCCCTCCTTTTCCATACTCTCTGACCTCTTCCCTCGGCAGGTCCCACCTCGAAGTTTTTATTGTTCGTCATGTGTGCTCCAAGTGGGTTTAAAGTGTGTTGCTCCGAAGTGTTTTTACTACTGTGGCCGACTTTTAACCTGTGCCTGCGCATTCATTGTCTTCTCTGTGTTTCAAGAATCGCCTACTGTGTTTTTTTAACTTTTTGGTGACATTTTTTAACTGTCCCCCAATGAACTTCTCCATTTCATTGTATATTTTACCTCCATTTTCTTCCCTTATTCTGTTTTTTGTTCCGCTTTTTTATCTCCTTATGTATGTATAATTTTATTCTGGTTTTAGTTGTAGTGTCACTCGGCTGAAGAGCGACGGATTGTGCCGCTGACAGCCCTCCCCTGCCCATCTGGAACAGGGGAATGAAATCACAATAAAGAAAAAAAAAGACCCTCATGTTGCAGTTGGCCGGTTTTCCTCGGAGGATGCCTTCTGCAATCAAAGGCGGAACGTCAGGGGAGAGTTTTATGTATGGACCACAGCATCTCAGCGTGGAGGTTTTAAGTGATAACCAACGGTAACGCTATGAAAAGTGGCACTACAAATGCTCACTCTTGGTTGTCGGGCCGTATGGCGAGCGACATTGAGGTTGGTATTTCACAGCTGTCCGGGGCATCTGCTGACACATCTTTGCTGGTCATGGGGGCTCTGTTGGAACCGGGAGTAATCGTTGAGACACTTCTACTCCAGTTAGTGATTTTCCAGACCGAATGCGTTATTGGCTTGTTCATGAAGAGATCATCCAAATTTTCAGTAACTGTAGTCATTTGTTCACTTGTAAAAGCGTGTAACATCTACCAGTTTCCGTTCCACCTGGAGAATTCCTTCATGGTGCGTCATTATTTTTGTCTTAGAGTGTACATACATTTCATTCTCTTCTGGATCCATTGTTTAACTCTGTTCTTTTCACATAAATCCCAGGAAACAACGAAGACGGCAGAGAATGTCTCAGTTTGGAATATTTGGGAGTGAATTATCATAATCGACTGAGCGTCACAATCAAGGAAAGGCCTCCATAATCTTTGGCCGGAATTATAGTTTCCAAGTATCTTTATTTGAAAGTTGAAATCAGCCGCCACGTCGGTGACAGCCACGGTGTGCTAGCTTTATAATTCTAGAGGAACTACTGCGGAGTTAAGCTCTTTTCAGACAAATACCGGATGACTTGGCGGTGGGAGATAGGTTGATCAAATATGAAGCGTTTGCGAGAGGATGTCCAGTTTTGCCAACTACCTTGCAACAAAGAGATACATCCTGAAAGTCATGGTCAAAAGTGTTTACTGGATACTAGTTCAAACTGAATTCCTGGGAAGCACTATGAACAAACGATGCGAGTTGCAATAACTTTCACATACGATCGCGTCTTGGAACTTCGTTTTTGCATGGAGATCAATTCTACTTACCCTGATCAATCGCTGTCATTGGCATATTTCATTATGTTGCTACGTGACGTTTAAATATATCACACGGTTCACATCGTTCTTATGCCTCTTCCCACAGTGAAACAAAATTTTGCAAACCTTTATCTGAAACGTAAATATGTACATGTATTATGAACTGGAGAATCAGGTGAAAGTACTGAATAAGTTCTCATCATGATAGGTTTTTCAAAACGTTACTAGCATGGCAATGCTTATCAAAACAAAAACATGTATAAAATCCTACTGGTATTCCATGCATTTGTTTAGACGCCGTACATTTGTTGAATAAAACATTCCGACTGTAAAATAATGCAGGAATTGCCTTAAACTAACAAAATGTAGGAAAATATACTGTATTTAATTCGGGGCCACTTAGCTTTGACTGAACGTAGAAGTTTGAAATGATCTGTTGCACTCTGGTGGTCACAATATCAGAAAAAGGGCCCTCAAACGAAAGTAGGAGATTAGCGCAGCTGTTGAGCAATAGCAAATTTAAAACCAAACGAGTACAATCGTGCGTGCCAGGATGAAATGTGGTACATAATTTCTCAATATATACGTTTTCCTCACAGACGGTTTCCACGCTTGATTTGCTCAAAGATCACAACACAAACAAAAGATTGCCGCCATAAAAGGCATTACACCATGTATGTCCTTCTCCATGGGTAATACTACACAATAATTTGAAAATATATTAACGAGCGAAACAGTCCAGTAATGACGAAATAAAGGTATGTTTTAATCCATGCAATGGCAGAATGGTGTTATGTAGACATTAAGAATAGTAGCTGTTACTGAATAACAGCAAAACTGTTTTTACAACGTATGGATAAGACCAGTATGAGCGTTTTCCTAGAGAAAAGTGTTTGTTTTCGGCATTTGGTCATACTGACCAGGGGGCCATTTAAGTACTACAAGATTTCTTTACAGAAATGCTGTACAATTTGTTTCCATGTTGCCATTATAATTTGATCTAACTAAATAGGTTATATTCCTGCAATAATTTAACTAATATTTAGTACAGGTCCATATCGTTCAAGGATAACGAAAAATCCACTGTAATTAGTAGCTGTTAGTCAGATTTTAGTGAAAGGTGACCTCCTCCATTAAGGAAAAGGAAAATATGAATCAAATCTCCAGTTGGTGAACCAGAACGGTAACTTAAGGGGACTCAGTAATTTTTATTCGGTGCTATGACTATATTACGAGAACTGGTACACTCTCATTCTGGTTAGATATGTCATAAGCCTTTTGTTTCTTCACATACACTAACCCATTGGTTTCGGGGACTGCTTGCCCGACTAACCACCAAATTTTCCCTCTGATTCATTTAGACTGGTTGAAACTCTTTCCACATTACTGGAAAACTGTTTTTTATTCAAACTATTAATTCCAATCCTCAATTATTGGGAATTTGTGTAAGCGATACCATAACCGCTGATTGAATATTGATTCTTAGTGTACTTACATAAATACACACATCAAAAAAAGTTTCGCATCACCCACGTTTCCAGAAATCCTGAAGCTAGACGTTGAATGTGGATGTTTTATCACAATCAAAGTCCGTTTGACAGTTCAGAGGTGTCACTAAACCAGCCCATAGATGTAATCAACCATGCATGAGCAGCGCCTATTAGACGGAGGGGGTCAGACAGTCGATCAATTCCAGTCATTCCACCATGAAAGAGGTACACGGCTCGTGTTGTCTGTAGTTCAACCACGGTCAATACCGCGGTTCGATTGCGACCGCATTGTTACTTTGTGCCAGGAAGATCTCTCAACAAGAGAAGCGTCCAGGCGTCTCGGAGTGAACAAAAGCGATGTCGTTTGGACGTGGAGGAGATATAGAGAGACAGGAACTGTCGATGACATGCCTCTCTCAGGCCGCCCAAGTGTTACTACTGCAATTGACGACCGCTGCCTACGGATTATGACTTGGAGGAATCCTGACAGCAACGCCACCATGTTTAATAATCCTTTTCGTGCAGCCACAGGACGTCGTGTTACGAATCAACCTGTGTGCAAAAGGCTGCACGATGCGCAACTTCACTCCAGATGTCCATGGTGAGGTCCATCTTTGCAACCACAACACTATACAGCGCGGTACAGATGGGCCGAACAACATGCCGAATGAACCGCTTAGGACTGGCATCACGGTCTCTTCACCGATGAGTGTCGCATGTGCCTTCAACCAGACAATCGTCGGAGACGTGTTTACAGGCAACCCAGTCAGGCTGAACGCCTTAGACACACTGTTCAGTGAGTGCAGCAAGGTGGATGTTCCCTGCTGCTTTGGGGTGGCATTATGTGGGACCGAAGTACGCCGCTGATGGTCATGGAAGGCGCCGTAACGGCTGTACGATACGTGGATGACATCGTTCGACAGATAGTGCAACCATATCGGCAATATATTGGCGACGCATTCATCTTCATGGACGACAATTAGCGCCCCCATGGTGCACATGTTGTGAATGACTTCTTTCAGGATAACGACATCGCTCGACTAGAGTGGCCAGCATATTCTCCAGACATGAACCCTACTGAACATGTCGGGGATAGATTGAAAACCGCTGTTTATGAACGACGTGAGCCACCAGCTACGCTGATGGATCTACACGGAATCACCATTGAGGAGTAGGACAATCTGGACCAACAATGCGTTCAAGAAATTGGGGATAGCATGCCACGACGAATACAGGGATGCGTCCATAGAAGAGAACGTGCTACCGGTGTGTACAGGAAGGTGGACCACCACCTCTGAAGGTCTCGCTGTATGGTGGTACAACATATAGTGTGTGGTTTTCGTGAGCAATAAAAAGGGCAGAAATGATGTTATGTTGGTATCCTTACAGTTTTCTGTACAGATTCCGGAACACTCGGAACCGAGGTGATGCAAAACTTCTTTTGATGTGTGTAGTACCTGTTGGCCAATTACGTTCCTGTTATTCATTTCTTTCTAAATATGCAGAATACGATTATGAGCATTCTGCGTCATACTACACCGCTGGAAAACCTGAAGCAGAATAGAAGGTTCCTAGCTAAGCCTGTTCTTTCATATATCACCGATTCTCGATGGCAAATCCTTCCGTAAAGATGACAGCCGTTACTTTGAGGAAGAAAAATTGCCACTGCTGCCTAGAGCTTCCGCAGGAAGTAGTTAGTGAAAGACACTAGATCGGATAGTGCATTTGTCACTTCGAATGAGATACGGTTGAAAACAGTAACTGAAATCAGAAAGTTACATCGTGATCGTTAACTGCTAATACAATCTTTTTCTAAATGAGGTATGCTTTGATCACTGATTCTCACACTGAAATCGAATCTGTTTCATCAGCTCCTATGTCGCTCACGGGGAAAGGTGAAACCATCGTCCTACATCAAAACATGTTACGATAAGTATTAAAACTGAAGTACTGCAATGTAACCCACGTCCGGTCAACCACGTTTAGGGTCTTCGAGATTTCTCTAAATGGCTCCAAGCAAATGCCAGGATGGTTCCTTTCAAAAGACACGGCTGCTTTCCTTCCTCATCCTTGCCGCAATCGGAGCCTGTGCTCAGTCTATAATGACATCGATGTCAATGGGGCGTTAAACCCAATCTCCCTTCCTCATTGCTCACTGCTCAAATGTATATGTAACAAAGAAATTGTTACTACAACAAATTTCTACCTCGTATTACAAGCACATGGTACCGAGATATGAGAGGCACTCGAATGAAAACCGAACACCCGCCACAACGGGACCGTGAAATAGTTGCAAATGGTTCCATTCAAGGGTAATCACCACCCGCTCTAATAAGTGTATCCCACCGGAAAACGAGACGATCAATTCCTGTCCCGTAGAACGTGGTCGGCCACTGACCGGTCCACAAGCGCACACACAGCTGTACTTCCAAGTCCGACTGAAACAGACTTCTATGTATGTATTTCTTCAGGTCGCCAAAGGTATGAAAATCACATGGTGAAAGATCCGGGACGTGCGGAGGATGTTGCTGCGTCTCCCAACCAAATCGCTTAAGCGTAGCCTTCGTCCGACTGTCAGTGTGGGGGCGGATTTTAACGTGCAACAGCATAATTCCTTCCGACAAAATTCCTGGTCGTTTTGACTTTATGTCGCTTTCTGCAAAATGTCTTTATAGCGCTGCGCACTGACTGTGGCTCCGCGCTCGAGGAACTTTACGAGCAGAGAAAGCATCCGCCTGCACCATAACGCCCGCCTACACACTGCCAATAGTACGGCAGCTACACTTCGGCGGTTTCGTTTGGAAACTCTGCAACATGCACTGTACAGCCCGGACCTTTCACTGAGTGATTTTCACATCTTTGGCTACCTGAAGAAAGACTTGAATGAATGATGGTTTCAGTCGGAAAAGGAACTACGAGACTGGCTTCGGTTGTGGACAATAGAGAGTGTCATGACGGAGGCAGGGATTACTGAACACAAGTTCACTGTAGCGACGTTCCAAACCATATCTACCAAAACCACTAAAAGTAAACACAAAGTATATCTATTTAAAACAGCAGATAAAAATTTGCTTGTTGCCTTCCTAAGAGAGCCTCCGTTCCCTCCAAGCTAATTATGTAAGTGTAGAACAGATATGGCTCAAATTCAAAGATCCAGTATCCACAGCAATAGGTAGATTCATACCGCATAAGTTAATAAGAGCGGGTAATGGTCCACAATGGTACACAAAAGACGTCAGAACACTGCTGCAGAAGCAACGAAAAATGCATGCCAAATTCAGAAGAACGCAAAATCCCCTAGACTGGCTAATTTTCATGGAAGCTCGAAATTTAGTGCGTTCGTCAATGCGAGATGCTTTTAATAGTTTCCACAATGAAATATTGTCTTAAAATCTGGTAGAAAACCCAAAGAGATTCTGGTCCTATGTAAAGTACACCAGAGGCACTGCGCGATAGCGACGGAAATGTTACCGATGATGGTGCCACTAAAGCGGAGTTACTAAATACAATTTTCTGTAATTCATTCACGAAACAAGACGAAATAAATATTCCAGAATTCGAAACCAGAACAGATGTTAGCATGAGTGGCATAACACTAAATATCTTAGGCGTTGCGAAACAACTCAAATCACTTAAGAGAGGCAAGTCTTCCGGTCCAGATGGTATACCAATCAGGTTCCTTTCAGATTATGCAGCCACAATAGAGCCTTTCTTAGCAGTCACATACAATCGCTCACTTGACGAAGGGTCTGTACCTAAAGATTGGAAAGTAGCACAGGTCACACCAATATTCAAGAAAGGAAATAGGGGTAACCCATTCAATTACAGACCCATATCACTGACCTCAATTTACAGTAGGATTCTGGAGCATATACTGTACTCTAACATTATGAACCACCTTGAAGAAAATGACTTATTGATACGTTACCAACGCTGATTCAGAAAAAAAGTAATGTGCTGTCGACAAGGGATCTCAGATCGATTCAGTATTCCTAGATTTCCTGAAGGCTTTTGATACCGTTCCTAACAAGCGACCATTAATCAAATTGCTTGCATATGGAGTATCGTCACAGTTGTGCGACTGGCTTCACGATTTCCTCTCAGAGAGGTCACCTTTCGTAGTGATAGGTGGTAAATCATCGAATAGAACGAAAGCTATATCTGGCTTTCCGGAAGGTAGTGTCATAGGCCCTGATTTATATAAATGATGTAGGTGAAAATCTGAGCAGCCCCCTCATCTCTGCCTCGTGATGACTGGGTGCTGTGTGATATCCGTAGGTTAGTTACGTTTAAGTAGTTCTAAGTTCTCGGGGACTGATGACCATAGATGTTAAGTCCCACAGTGCACAGAGCCATTTTTTTTATCAGCCCCCTTAGATTGTTTGCAGATGATTCTGTAATTTACCGTCTAGTAAAATCATCAGACGATCAATTCCAACTACAAAATGATCTAGAGAGAATTTCTGTATGATGTGAAAAGTGGCAATATGCACTAAATGAAGAAAAGTGCGAGGGCATCCACATAGGTAGTAAAAGAAATCCAATAAATTTTGGGTATACGATACATCGCACAAATCTAAGGGCTGTCAAGTCGACTAAATACCTAGGAATTATTATTACGAGCAACTTAAATTGGATAGATCACATAGATAATAATGTGGGGAAGAAACAAAGACTGTGCTTTGTTGGCAGAACACTTAGATGATGCGGCAAACCCACAAAAGAGGCAGCCTACATTACACTTGTCCGTCCCCTGCTGCAATATTGCTGCGCGGTATGGGATCCTTACCAGGTAGGTTCGACGGAGGCCATTGAAAAAGTACAAAGAAGGGCAGCTCGTGTCGTGCTATCACGCAATAGGTGTTGACAGTGTCACTGATATGATAAGCAAGTTGGGGTGGCAGTCACTGAAACAAAAGCGGTTTTCTTGGCGACAAGATCCATTTACAAAACTTCAGTCACCCACTTTCTCTTCCAAACGCGTAAATATTTTTTTGACACCCACTTACGTAGGGAGAAATGATCATCATAATAAAATAAGAGAAATCAGAGCTCTATCGGAAGTTTTAGGTGTTGCCTTTTCCCACGCGCCATTCGAGAGTGGAATGGTAGAGAAGTAAAATGAAAATGGTTCGATGAATCCTCTGCCCGGCACCTAAGTGTGATTTCAGAGCAACCATGTAGATGTAGGTGTAGATGTAGAAAAGCAGACGAGGTTGTGTGAAACAGAATATTATCGTCTCGACTCTGAGATATATTTCTTAAAGCATGTGGTAATTACTTTTGAAGAGAACCTTTGCGTTGTCACTTTGTGGCGGGTGTTACACTTGTTTTGACTGCCTCTTATTTGTCAGGCCAATGTCCTTGCTGCAGTGGCCACACGAGTGCCCATCAGATCACCGAAGTTTAGCATTTTAGGGCTTGGCTAGCACTTAGATGGGTGACCGTGCGGGCCGTCGAGCGCTGTTGACAAGCGGGTTGCACTCAGCCCTTGTGAGTCCAATTCGGAGCTACCTCATTGAGAAGTAGGGGCTCCGCTCACGAGAATTGACTACATGCCCCTCCATATCCTCGCAGCAAAGACTATCGTTTGAGGATGACACGGCGGTCGGTCGGTACCGTTGGACCTTGCTGGGCCTATTCGTACGGAGCTTATTAAGTTATATGTCAGTGTACTCCTGTCAAGAAAATAGACATATGCCACAGTAGCTGACACCGACTTTCTCTATCAGTTTGGTGTTAATTGCAAGGCACAGCTACAAAATTTTTAGAGCGAAAAAGAAATAAGTATTTGCGTCTACTGCCACATTTTTTCTTCTGTGTCATGTCACATTATTCCTTTCCTTTGTAATTTGAGTAGCTAGTGGAATTAAGTATTATCACTACGTAAGTTGAACGTTACGTTCGATCATGTTACAATAAATCCACTGTGACCACTACCACAACCACAAGCACCACCACGACAGCACTGACACCACCATCATAATCATATTCATCATTATCAACTTCACAGAGTAGACCTCCAAGCCATTTCCTCTGCCATATTTTCTTTTACGTATCGGTCAGTATTCAGTATAATATACACAATGGTATAGTAATTATATATAACAGTAGAACACTAATCAGAGAATACAACGAAATTTTTTCTTCCACAGTAGATTTTCGGGCCTGAAACTGACATCCTGAAGAAAACTGTACCACGCCGCGACACATAATATGTTGTAAATTTCTGGCGGCCAGCACTGTTATTTCCAAACATAGAATTTGGTTGCGGTCGCAGTCCTTGCAGGTTTCTCTACAAAAGTTCAGCCTTCTCTGTACCCATGTAACAGCACTGGTCGTCGATCTCATCGCCAGCGATCGTCAGCCACGTAGGTACACAAAGCTGCCGGAAGCACTGACTTGATTCTTTATACACAAAAGAAACCACTTTTATACATTCACTGGGCTTCCCTAATTTCGTCTGTTACGTATTGACCTAAAAGTAATTTAAGAAAACCACGTCCCCAGAATTTGATGAAGATTTTCAGAAGATTTTCAGGATATTCTCTACGAAATATTCAAAATTGGTACTGTCCCTACACCACTACCAATCCAGCATGTATCTGTCTGAGCCGATCCTGAATCCACAGTTGGCCTGAGTTTGAGCAGCTCCATCTTCCGAGGTAGAGAATGGTAGAATGGCAGGTATAGTAAAAAGAAGCGTCGGTAATGAATATCTTGCTCGCGTTGTTAAAATTCTGAGTGGCTATCGTCTACTGAAACACAGGAGTACGCAGGTGTACCCCTGCGAGAAGCGTTTAGAATACTATTCAAAACAATGTAAATTAAAAACTAATTCTATGAAACACTAATATTTTTAAGTAATTTAGAGAAAATTGCGTCAACGAACGTAGATTACTGTTATTTGTGAAACAGTTGATGCGTATGAAATAATGTTGGAAAATAATTAAATGCAAAATGATTGCGACAGAATTAACAAGTGACTGCGCCAACAGTATTTGGTGCCTACGCAGTTTAATTTCCTAATGAAGAGAGTAGATTAAAAAAAAAAAGATCAGAGTGGAATGTACCAATGTATTGCCGGGGGCGTGAAGCTCACGCTTATATTTCTAGATAAGCAACATAACAGAAGTCACCTCAAAAAATGGACGTATAACGTATTAATTTCTGTCTAATATTTTTCTGAGCGAGGTGGAAACAGTGGATGAGTCTTTTGTGTAGCGAGTAATAAAATTCTTCCTACAAACAACACAACAGGCAGACACTTCCAAATATGGGAGCCTCCTGTCTCCGTGAAGTTGCAGTTATTCTTCCCTATACGTCGCTTCCACACTGTATTTTTACTCAGTTCATCACTGATGTTAACTCTTGAGATTAAATGAACTGCGTGGAGGTATATGGATAGAAAAGAGTGAATATTAATTATGTTTTTTCCATTTACTATATTTCTATCTGTGAACTGGAAAATAGCCCACAAACGTCGTGGAACAGAATTTTGACAGAAGAGAAATGATTGCAGCTCATTATTAAAGTACACTTGTTTCATCGGTCACGAATGTATTTCAGTTCCGGTTTTTATCGAGATTGTCGTCAGTCCAAGATGTCAAACGTTATACCATTGAGCAAATTCTACGCCTGAAGAGTATTTCAATTTTGGCCATGAGTAAATTCTATTCCCTAAGTGTGATTCGTGAAGACTTGAGCCATACATTTCTTGTGATATGGAAATAGGTAGAAATCAAGAGGCATTACATTTGGCTAATAGGAAGAATGTTTGCACTTGAAATCACATATTGAACGTTCTAAAATGGATTTCCGCAACAATTCCTATCACAGGTAAAAGAAATTAGTGTTAGAAAAACTTAATAGTATACAGTTAAAATGTCTTCGTATAACCGAGTTCTGCAGCACTAAATGTCTCGCTATTCGATCTTAAGATATGCCATAGATGGTTAGAAGGCACATGTCAGCAGAAGATATCTCCTTTGGTTCAATAATTAACCAAACACACTCACTTCCCGAGAATATTAAATATCTGATTGGATAATACGAGTGCTTTTTAGAAATCTCAGCGAAAATCAAAGATATTTTATTTGCAAGAGTTAACCACATTTACAACTACTTTTCTACACAGTCGCCGCTTTGACTGAGACATTTGTCGTAGCATTGTATCAACTTTCCAATAACCTCGTCGCAGAAGGCGGCCGCAAGTGCTTGCTACAAGTCATCTACTCGATCTGTAACTTGTTGTCTGTGCCAAAATGTTGTCTTTATTTCCAGCGGTTCACGTGAGCGGAGATGGAACTCTGAGGGAGCAAACTCCGAGTTATACGGCGGGTGACGAAACACTCCCATCGAAAACACCGAAGGAGCCACCTCCTTGCCACTGCAGTGTGTGGCAGAAGATTGTCACGAAGAAGGAAATGCATGACAATTACGTTGTGTGGGCAGCATGAAATCAGGCGACATCTCTCGCAACCATTAATACTTGGCGGGAGACACCGTTTCCCAGGCTTCTTTACGCGCTTGCTGTGCGATCAGAATTGGAAAGAGCGGCGTGATGCGGTCAATGGTCATACTAGAGACAGTGTCCGACATATCTATGCGAAGTTTCATCAGATTTTCACTGTGGTTTCCATTTCGCGATCGATCAGACCTTACTTTATGAATAGCCTTCGTATGTTGTAGACCAAATCTCTATCTGCAACAACGGATAGTTATGCGCACATGTACGTATTGCTGTCATACTTGGTAAACGATTTGCAGACTGATTCCCATCTTAACAATATCCACCTGTCATAGAGACGGCTTTAGTCTCCACAGTAATACAAATGCGAAATGACTTTGGAGAAAAATATGAAGGATTCTATGACATTTATTTTAATGGAGCAACATTTCAGAAGTATTGGGAGAAGAATGTTGAAGATTAGGTGGATAGATCACGTAACTAATGAGGAGGTACTGAATAGGATTGGGGAGAAGAGACGTTTGTGCCACAACTTAACTATAAGAAGGGATCGGTTGGTAGGACATGTCCTGAGGCATCAAGGAATCACAAATTTAGCATTGGAGGGCAGCGTGGAGGGTAAAAATCGTAGAGGGAGACCAGGAGATGAATACACTAAGCAGATTCAGAAGGATGTAGGTTGCAGTAGGTACTAGTGGATGAAGAAGCTTGCACAGGATAGATTAGCATGGAGAGCTGCATCAAACCAGTCTCAGGACTGAAGACCACAACAACAAAAACAACATATGAGGCGTGGGCAGCAAGTTATCTCTATAGTAGTTGGAGAAAGGTTTCTTTGTTCTAAGAGTAATAATCCTCTGTTACATCTCTTCTTGAAGCTTTTATTTAAAACAGGAATTTATGAAAGCTTCTGACGCCATAATCTTCGAAAAATTATATTCATCTTTCATTGCTCATTTGTTCGTATTGTTGTAGCTGTGCTGTGTGATAGTATTGAAATACTGGACTAACAGGATCGAGGGGATTAGTTTGTGGAAAGGGGCCAAAATAAGTAACTGTCAATTGCACTCAACATACAAACTTTATTTATCAACACACAATATAACAACAAGGAGGCACAACACTCAAAACTTTAATCGACCTCCTTTGATTAACTTTAGATCGGCTGAAGGCCACATTCAGAATCCAAGATACAAGGCCTAAGTAAGAAATTGAAATAAAAGGTTCTTCTGGAGGTTTCCCCCAAAAATATTTTCTAAATCTTCAATGTAAACAGGCTGAAGGCCTTAGCAATTTAATTTTAATGGAACTCGGCTGGGGGCCGTATATTAAGTAATAAGAAGAGTTTCAGTCAAAAGGCAGAAGACTTTATCTTAAAACATTTCATGCAAAATTCGGCTGGCCGGCCCGGGTGGCCGAGCTCTTCTAGCCACTACAGTCTGGAACCGCATGACCACTACGGTCGAAGGTTCGAATCCTGCCTCGGGCATGGATGTGTGTGATGTTCAAATGGTTCAAATGGCTCTGAGCACTATGGGACTGTGGTCATCAGTCCCGTAGAACTTAGAACTACTTAAAGCTAACTAACCTAAAGACATCACACACATACATGCCCGAGGCAGGATTCGAACCTGCGACTGTAGCAGTCCCCCGGTTCTGGACTGAGCGCCTAGAACCGCTAGACCACCGCGGCCGGCAATGTGTGTGATGTCCTTAGGTTAGTTAGGTTTAAGTAGTTCTACGTTCTAGGGGACTCGTGACCTCAGAAGTTAATTCCCATATTGCTGAGAGCCATTTGGACCATTTTTTGGAAAATTCGGCTGTTAGCCCCAAACAAAATCGTAACAATCTTATGCCTTAAAGGCAAGACAAGAACATTAATTTTAGAGATATTAATACTTGAATGAAGGCCACACATCAACCAACTCAAACGGGGAAGTTAACTATGTAACACACAAGAAACAGCACTCAGAAGTTTCCAAGGGTCAGCCTGGGATTGTAACATTAACACCCATTTAGGTGAGACAGGCAGCCTGTCTAACGACTTCTTAATCTAAAGGCAATCCAGCCGACAGACAGCCGACCGACCAATCAACAAAATCATTCCGGCTCCACGCAACCAGTAAAACTACCACAATATTTCAATACAACGACGTACAGAATATTGTCGCCAAACGACCAACAACACCTCAGCTGGACAACAACAACACGATGAGGAAAATACACCGCCGAAAGTTAAGTCAACGGCCAGGGCAGGTAACCGGACAGTCAACGGCCACAAGGCAGAAGCTACCTCTGGTCAACTTAAATAACAGGAAATAAATTAAACTCCACAGGAAGACTGCTGGAATCTTAGCCGTCTTGAACACACACATTTTGCTCGCGAGAACGTCCCAAAAGCGACAACCAGGATCAAACGAAGAAATGTAAACAGCCGAGGCTCGATAGTAGGTTAAGTGAGGACTCAACTTTCACGTCCAAGATCGGTGGGCGACGAACTTCGTAGCACTCGCAAGCAGTATCTCACAGTCCAACCACACTTTCACACCGCCAGCGGTTCCGGCCAGAGTACTCGTGACGGAGACATCCTTGTTGCTCCACGCTAACCGACCGAGTCCCAGGCCCTGAAACGGTGAAAGTACCAAATATACGTCGGCCGATGAGATGACCAACTGAACGACCAACCACCGGTCATGCCGCTCCATATCTCTCCATCGGACAGTTCATATGTGTCGCCAGCGGTCGGCCAACACTGGCTGTCCGCGCCTCACCGGCGCTCCATCCCCTATTTCACTGCTGCTGCGTCCCGACTACACTGCTGGTCGGTCTCCAAGCGACTGCCATACACACGACGACCCGGAAATAATATTGGTCGCTCCAGAGATGGTACAACAGTGCACTTATGGATACGCGCTGCTGCTGCCACTCACGGGCAAGTAAGGCAAGAAGTTAGTGACGCCAATAAATGCAATAAGGAAACGATGCGGCAGTACGGTAATAGAAGATGACCAACAATAAATTGCATGAACACAAGTCGTGTGCGGCTCAAATATATTAAAATATCTTTTAGGTTTCGACAACTAGGCAGAGGCACCTAATTTTTTTGAATAAACCGAGATAATGAAGCAAGAGAATTTTTTTAACGTGGCTGTGCACTATTTTGTATTGCGTTTAGAAGCTCTAGGAAACACGAGTATGCGATACAACTCTACTTGACAATGACGTTCAGACATTCGCAAAAGTATGTGAGCGACGTGCTAGAACTGAAAGACAACGGACAGGAGAAAGCCTTCACGTTGTAGCCTCTACGAAGTCGGGAGTCACTTTGTGTGTCTCAGTATTTCGGCGGAGCGTGACTCCTGCAAGGTCGTCTGCGGATGGAACTGTGTAATTTCGAGATCGATGACGTGAGTTACATACCATTAGTAAAACAGCTGAACCGATTATCCAATAAGAGTACATAAATGAAATACAGCTGAACGTCCCTAAAATTGCGTCGTGAGGACGAATCGCACTAAAATAATGACTAATGTTCCTGACAATGTTTCATACAGAAAATCGTTGGAGAAAGGCTTCCTGGTTTTTGCTGTTGTATTCTACACCCAAAAGACTGGTATGATGCTGGTCTCCGTGGTATTCAATCCAGTGCAAGGCTTTTCATCTCTGAACAACCACTGCGGCCTACGTCCATTTGAACCCGGTTGTTATATTCATGCCTAGGTCTCCCTCTACAGTTTTTGCACCCACGCTTCCCACCATTACCATACTGACTATACTGATCGATGCCTCAAGATATATCCTGTCAACTGATCACTGCTTTTAGTTTAGAGGTGCCATAAATTTCTTTTCTCCCCAACTCGAGTCAGCACTCCCTCATTAGCTAAGTGATCTATCAATCCAATTTCCAGCATTCTTCTATAAGCCAAATATCTTCAGAAATATTGGTGAGACGCCAGCCAGAGTGGCCGTGCGGCTCTAGGCGCTACAGTCTGGAACCGAGCGACCGCTCCGGGCGCAGGTTCGAATCCAGCCTCGGGCACGGATGTGTGTGATGTCCTTAGGTTAGTTAGGTTTAATTAGTTCTAAGGTCTAGGCGACTGATGACCTCAGAAGTTGAGTCGCATAGTGTTCAGAGCCATTTGAACCAATATTGGTGAGTTGCACGGATCACAACAATACTGAAGAAAGAAAATCTGAGAATCCGCTGAATTACAGACCCATATCATTGGTGCCCATTTTCAGTCGAAGCATATACTGTGTTACAACGAACACAGTCAGCACGTATTCAGATCACATCGTTCTTGTGCAACACAGCTAGTACTTCGTTTTCTTGAAGTAACGATTGTTATTGACAGGGGGTCTTGTAATGATTCCATACTTACTGATCTCCAGATGCGCTTTGATACTGTACCTCACTACCGAATTCTAATGAGATTGCGTGCTCGTGGGGCATAGTCTCAGTTTTGGCAGCGTATGGGGGTTTCCTGTCAGGAATGTCACAGTTCGTAGCCATTGACGGAACGTTATCGAGTAAAACGAGTGATATTTTGTGTTAGCCAAAGAAGTATTATAGGTATTCTGCTGTTTCTAATCTATATAAATGGCTCTGGAGACAAACTGAGCAGGAATGGTAGACTGTTGTAGATGACGCTCTCATTTACCTTGTAATAGAATAACCAGAAATTCAAAACCAATAGCAAACTGGTTTAGTCAAAATATCGGTATGGTGTGAACAGTGGCAATTAACCTTAAAGAATGAGAAGTGTGAGGTCATTGTCATGAGTGCTAAAGGAATTCGAAAAAAGATATAGAAAACTAAAGACTGCCAATTCAACTAAATACTTGGGGATAACAATAACGAACGACTTACGTTGTAACGATCACAGACGTATTGTTGCAGGAAACGCAATCCAAAGACTGGGTTTTATTGGAAAAACACTTAGAATATGCTACAGGTCTACCAAAGGCACTGTCTACGCTACACTTGTCCATCCACTGTTAGAGTATTGCTGTGCGGTATGGGATCCTTGCAAGATAAGATTGACTGAGGACATGGAAAAAGTTCAAAGAAGGGCACATCGTTTTGTAATACCGCGAAACAGGGGAGATACAGTCACAGAAAAGATAAAATGAGTTGGCGTGGCAGTCATTAAGACAAAAGTATTTTTCATTGATGCAAGATCTTTTCACCTAATTTCGATCACAAACTTCCCCTCTGAATGCGATAATATTTTTTTGAAGCCCACATAGACAGGGAGAAGTCATCATTGTAACAAAGTAAGTGAAATGAGAACTCACAAGGAGAGATTGAACTGCTGGTTTCTCCCCCGTGCTGTTAGATAGTGGGACGATAGAGGAACAGTGTGAAGTTGATCCGATGAATCATCTCCCATACACCTAAGTGTGAATTGGAGAGTAGTGAAGCACATGCATATGCAGATGAAGCGCTTCCGTTACTATTGGTAGTATCCACGTTGTGTCCTCTGTACAGCGACCATCATCTTTTAATTTGTTGCCAAACACTGAAATATTCAATTTTTAGTGACTCATTTCCTAATCTAATTCGCTGAGCATCCCGAGATTTAATTCTACTCCATTTCATTACCATTGTTTCGGTTTTGTCGCTGTTCATCCCATATCTCTTTTCAATATACTATCCATTCTGTTAAGCCGCTTTTCCAAGTCCTTTGTCGTCTGTGACAGAATTACAGTAACATCGGCAAAGCCTGTAATTTTTGTTTCTTCCCTGAACTTGAATCATGGCTCAAAATTGGTGCTTGGTTTCTTTCATAACTTGCTCTATATATTGGCTGAATAACATAGGGGACAGCCAACAACATTGCCGCACGTCATGGCTACACGATATTACTGATTCGTCCGATAAGTGAATTACAAGAACTTCGCATCGCTTTCCACTCCAATATTGCGTTGAAAAATCCTGCAAAAAAATTTACACATGAATAATGTTACCTGAAGCAGATGTCTGTACTGCATAGCGTAGCTAGAAGCTAGTTTCTGTTGCACTTTGCTGAAAAAAATGAGATTTGAAGCTGTTTGTACCCAGGTGGAGCCTCTAGGTTTTTGTTCTGCCCCGTTTTGCTCTGTAGTAGACGAACTTTCGGAAGTTAGCTGTACAACATGAAACATAAGACGTCTCTATACCGTGAGTAATCGTAATTTCAGAAATAGGTTTTTGCTGAAGCGCGCCACATTGCCATTATGTGTGCTCTATGAATTTCATTTTTTGTATCGCATTCAAATCAGTTTTTTTTTTTTCGTAGCGAAACTTATTCGAAGGACGGTTCTTTCATTGTCATTTTTGTTGCGCCAAAATAATTACAGCCGCACAGTTCGTAATGGACATTAATAAGCAATCAGTCAGGATAATGAGCAATCAAGGGCCAGAGGGCGCTTATAAAGCGGAGATCGATGCTATCAACCACAGAAAGCAATATGAGTCAATTTAAAGCACAAAGACCCACTGATAAAGAGAACTGACAATGTCAATTATGGTACATTAAGGCCCGTCACACACACTAGCTTTCTGTGGAACTAATGCTACGAACACCTTTTTAAGGGCAGATATTGAATTTTACTACGGGTTTATATATTCTTGTTCTCCAAGAAAACAATCAGCTCGAAGAAAAATGTCAAAAATGAAAAAGGAGTTTTACAGTCTCATGGAGTACGATAACATCGTGTACGATAGTTAATACAACCTCAATGGACAATTTATCGAATCACTTAGTTTAAAAACACATATCTCAACACTTTCTATCTTTAATTTCCGTTTCCATGCAGACAGTATGAAGTATTATAATAAAAACGTCTTGTAGTTCTGTAAGACGGTAAGGCAGAAATTAACTGTCGGAATATGACGCAGATAAGTATTAAATCCAGAATGAGATTTTCACTCTGCAGCGGAGTGTACGCTGTTATGAAACTTCCCGGGAAATTAAAACTGTGCGCCGGACCGAGACTCGAACTCAGGACCTTTGCATTTCGGGGGCAAGTGCTCCACCATCTTTTTCTTGCTCTCTTTCTTTTCGTCGTGCTTGGTTATGGCGGACGTCACATGACATCCGTTGAAGTTCGTTGTTGATCCCTTCACTTAGTTTTTTATTACAGGGAGCAGTCAGTTCTCTGACCGAACAAGCTGAGCTACCATGTCGGCCCCATCGGAGCTACGCAAGCACGACTCACGACCCGTCCTCACAGCTTCGCTTCAGTTGGGCCAGTGCCTTGTCTTCTACATTCTAAACTTCACAGAAGCTCTTCCGCGAATCTTGATGAACTAGCACTCCTGAAAGAAAGAATATTGCGGAGACATGGGTTAGCCACAGCCTGGGGGATGTTTCCAGAATGAGACTTTCACTCTGCAGCGGAGTGTGCGCTCTTATGAAACTACCTGGCAGATTAAAACTGTGTGCCGGACCGAGACTCGAACTCGGGAGCTTTGCCTTTCGCGGGCAAGTGCTCTACCATAGCTACGCAAGCACGACTCACGACCCGTCCTCGCAGCATTATTACTCTACTACAATCAAGAAATCAGTAAGTGAAATCTAATTAAGAAGTATTATTAAAACCCGTTACAAGATAAATACATTTATAAATAAAAGCTATTGGAAACTAAAACCAATTTCTATTTTATTGACAAGTAACATTATTAGGATATGTTTTCAGTTCATTTTCAAGTTCCACATGTTCCATGGAAAAGGCCTTCGTCTATTTCAAGGTTCAAGACGGCGCACGAAGTATGGCTTAACTGCCGACTTATTACTCTATACAGTTCCAGAAATATGTATACCTGAAGAACCAACAATATAGAACCAATCGTATATTACAAGTAGCTTAAATACACGAGACGTATTCAGAGAGTAAGTGTACGATATTTTTATAACTTGTTTAGAAAAATTGCACTTGAAAACAAAATATTAAAGGATATTGTTGTTACACTTGTTAAGTATTTCTGAACATAGTCGCGATCCTGTCTGTGCTTCTTTATACCTCTCTCGCCGGCTCCTTCCCCCATCTCAAAATCTCTTTCTGCACCTACTCGTTAGCTGAAAATTTAATTCCACTCATGTGTGGGTTCAGGGAGAAGAAATGATGATAATCTGAAGGCGCCAACACAGGGGAATACGGAGGTGGTTCAAAACATTCCATCCAAATGAGTCCAAGAGTGCCTTGGTGACAAAGGTTGTGTGTGACTGAGTGGTGTTGTGCACCAAGCACACTCCTCTAATTACCTTTCCCCTCCTTATGTTCTGAATGCTCGTTTTCAGATTTTTTTAGGTTCTTACAACATAGCTGTGCATTGGTGGTCTGGACGGATGCTATTGACTCAATTTTTCTTGTGCTGCTCTGTCAGCTGTTTTGTGATCCACCTTGAGCACAGTTTACGGTATCCCAGCGTTTCTGTTTGTCTTTATAAGAGTGCTAGAGAATTGTGGAAACATTGCATAATTTTTATCCACTGTCAATCAGCTGTCATCAACAACAGTTTCCTCGATTTTCTGCATTGACTCATCAATCAGAATGGAAGGTCTTCCACTCCTCTGTTAGTCATGATCATTGGTTTGACTCCACTAAACTCCCTACAGAACTTAAACACTCGTTCTGTTTATAACGCCTTAGCCGTAAATCGTTTTGGTTAGCGGAAAATAATTTGGTAGCTGTTATTCCTTTCCGCGAATAGGCAGCGTATAAGAGCACATGGTTTGCAGTTGGCGGGGTTTCTTACCGACATCATTCACCGCAATGTGAGTTAAGTACTACCGTGTTATTGCAATGCTCGCTGTAGTCAAGGGATCCCCACTCTACCACTCAGTGTTGCTAACCCTGAAAAAGAAAACCAAAAAAATCACAGGCCGTTATAGTCACAGGACACTAACTTTCTGAACGTGCCTAATAATGTACAGAAATGTGAAGAGAACAGAAGGTTTACAAATGTCGCACAAATACCACCTTATATCTAACAAGAACAAAAATTGTATAAAATCGTGGGAACTGGTTATGGTGTCTCTAGTGCGCTGTCTTTCAGACACTCTAAAATCAGTCGCTAGACTGAAGTACCGACCTAAAAGCGTCATGTGTTCCTAGATACACTATCCGCTAGGTACATCAGTTTCCCTCAGAAGTCAATACATCACAGCATGTAAATGGAACGATAAAATTGGCAAAACTACGTGGGGGAAGAAAGTGGAAAGGTTCATATGTGGAATGACAAGAGGTAATAAGAATTAAAAATTGATTAAGATGCGTGACGAAGGTTAAACGTTAAGTACTTGAGAGAAGCCGTCTGTATAGAAATCAATGACTGTGATGCAACGAAGTGCCAAGCTTCACACACAATTGTGATGACGTAAACAAAACATGTCCTACTCATGGATAAGATGCTACCTGTCACAAATATACAAAATTGAGGAAAAGAGTGCAGGTTGACATGAGGTGGTCATACACGGGAAAGGAGGAAGTGAGGAATGGCATACAGTTCCTTCCTTTTCACTGGAAGATTCAACAGACAAGTCTCTTACAATTACATCTAACCTAAACTCGACAAGCCATCTTACTGTGTGTAGCGGAGGGTACTTTGTGTATAACTGTCCCCTTATGACTCTCCCCTCCCTCCATTTTTGGTTCCAGTCATGAACGGTTCGTGGACACTACGACTGTTGGTATGAGTCCCTGTGGACTCCAATCTCTCTAACTTATTATTCGTGGTCTTTTCACGAGATATACGTAGGAGAAAGCAATATATTGGTTGCCTCCTCTAGGAACGTACGATCTCGGAATTGTTAACAGTAAACCAAACCATGACGCAGAACATTTCGTTTTTAAAGTCGCCCTAAGAAAGAATAGAGGAAGGAAGACAGAGCGGTTATTCGAGACGGAGCAAAAGCTCGCATTACGAACGTATCAGAAAGGAAATCGTGCCTGTCATTTTCAAAGGAACCATTTGTTTTGAGCGTTTTAGGGAAATTATGATAAAGCTACATTACGATGGCCGGAAGGGGCTCTGAAGGGTCGTCCTCCTTAATGCGAGTCCAGTGTGCTACCTCGCTTGGTCGGCCACTGAAGCTGGTTGAGCATCTCCGTAATGATTTCTAGTTTACTAAATGCATCAAAAGATGATTCAAATGGCTCTGAGCACCATGGGACTTAACATCTGAGGTCAGCAGTCCCCTAGAACTTAGAGAAACTTAAACATAACTAACATAAGGACATCACACACATCCATGCCCAAGACAGAATTCGAACCTGCGACCGTAGTGGTCGCGTGGTTCCAGACTGAAGTGCCTAGAGCCGCTCGGTCACTCCGGCGGGATAAATGCATCCGTAACTAAACTAGCTACTTTACCACACATCTTGTCAGTTTGCTCTATCAATCCTATGTGGTACGGAGTACGAGCAATATTCACGTCCTGGTCGAACGGGCTCAACTACGCTGTCTGAGGATTCTTCCACTGAATCTCAGTCTCGTATCTGCCACACTAGTGATTAATTTTATGTTAACTGTTCACTCTGGATTCCTACCAACGCGTAGCTGTAGGTAGTTCATAGCTAGAACAGCTTCTAGGGACTGATCTGTAATAATGAGTCTTTCTGGCTGTTTATGAGCAGAGCTTTATGCACTGAAGAGACAAGGAATCTGGTACACCTGCCTAATATCGTGTGGGCCCCGCGAGTATACATAAGTGCCGCAACACGACGTGGCTTGAACTCGACTAATGTCTAAAATACTGCTGGAGGGAACTGACACCATCAATCCTGCAGGGCTGTCCATATATCCGTTTACACGAGAGTGAAGATGTCATCTGAACAGCACGTTGCAATGCCGGGATGGTTCCTTTCAAAGGGCACGGCCGACTTCCTTTCCCGTCCTTCCCTAATCCGATGAGACCGATGACCTCGCTGTCTGGTCTCCTTCCCCAAACCAACCAACAACAGCACGTTGCAAGGCATCCTAGATACGCTCAATAATGTTCATGCCTGGGGAGTTTGGTGGCCACAGGAAGTATTTAATTCTCAGAAGAGTGTTCCTGTAGCAATTCTGGACGTGTGGGGTGTCGCACTGTCCTGCTGGAATTGCCTAAGTTCTTCGGAATATACAATGTATATGATTGGATGCACGTGATGACACAGGATTCTTACGTACGTGTCACCTGTCAGACGTAACTGCACACACCCCACACCATTACAGAGCGTCCACCAACTTGAATAGTCCGCTGCTGACATGAGATTGTCTCCATACACGCACAAGTCCATCCGCTAATACAATTTGAAAATAGATTTGTCCGACCAGGATACATGTTCCAGTCATCAGCGGTTCAATGTCGATGTTGACGGGGCCACGCGACGCGTAAAGCTTTGTGTCGTGCTTTCATCATGGGTACACTGGTGGACCTTCGCCTCGGAAAACCCATATCGATGATGTTTCGTTGAATGCATCGCACGCTGATACTTGTTGGTGGCCCATCTTTGAAATTTGCAACAATCTGCGGAAGGGTTGCCCTATTGTCACGTCGTCGTTCGTCCCGTTCTTGCAGGATCTTTTCCCGGCCACAGCGATGCCGGAGATTTGATGTTTTACCGGATTCCTGATATTCATGGTACACTCGTGAAATGGTCGTACCCGAAAATCCTGTCTTCATCGCTACCTCAGAGAAGCTGTGTCCCATCGCTCATGAGCCACCTATAACACCACTTTCAAACTCACTTAAATCTTGATAACCTACCATTGCAGAGGCAATAACCGAACTAACAACTGCGCAAGACACTTGTCTTATATAGCCGTTCCCGACCGCAGTGCCGCATTCTTCATCTTTTCACATCTCTGTACTTGAATGCCTATACCAGTTTATTTGACGCTTCAGTGTATTTGTTTACTTTGTGTAGGCTGCGCTGGACAGCTTTAATGATCTTTAAAAGTTGGACATAGCTGCACTACTTTATTTCTATTTATAACTATCAACTTAGCTGACTATGACTATCTTCGCGCCCAATAAGGGTGTTCTGCTATGCATTGCACCATTACAATGAAGCGGCGTATTTCGCAGTAGATACTTCTGACGAAACATAAATTGTAACTGGTGGACACACAAGTATTGACCGTGAGCCGGCAAGCAAGGTAAAATAGAGGTAAGGAATTTAAATTTGGGAATATTCTAGTGAGTAGCTTGTGCTCCCAACTGTACCACATTCTCGACCTATGACGTTTGTTTTTCACTATTCTCAGCATACTTGAATATAGCCCATCAAACAAATCAATAATAGCTTCCCACAATTGATAATTTGTATCTGTAGAAGCAAATGGGGGAATGTGACGTTCGGACTTTAGTGTAATATTTTCAATGTTCTTTCGGGGACAGTCGCATATGTCTGTGTAGGGGATGATGACAGCAAAATCATTAGCAGGATTTTCAAGCTACATATCGGGCATTAACTCTAATATGATTCCGTTCCCCAGATCCTGATTCATTTAGAGGGTCCTTTAACATAGATCAAATGAAGATACATTTATCACTGTGAGAGGAATCAGCACCGTGTTCCTCACTCAACGTTCCATACCATGGGACAATGATAATTTAGTCACAATGATTCACACAGTGTGAGAACAAGGTCAGTGCTGGATCCACTCCCAATGAGGCAAGCAAAGAACAGAGAAGGCTGCAAGCAGCATCACGTCAGAGATATGTCGTTGCAAACAGCTTGTTGAAAATCAAGATATAGCCCACTAATATTAATTCTCCGCCGATGTGAGTGTTCGTTAGGGACAATATTTGGAATTTCACAAGAATGACGTTCACTGAAAACTATGAAATAGCCATCACGTGGGTTTCGAACTGTCAAACTGTCCAGGACGGTGGTCTCAGCCACCAAGGTTCTCAATTAAAATAAAAAAACTCTATTTCACTCCATATTTCCCACATGATACATTCGTTCATAAATTCTCATATAAGCAAAATATTAGCCGAAAGTAGTCTCGGAATGGCTAGTGCATAGGACTGAGCGCAGGTGGTATCGCAAAACTGAACAAATCGTACATCATAAAATTATACGGTGAATTAAATGACAACATTAAATAGGGATCATGAAATGTGCCTCTAATGTTACCAAGCGGAATATAAAGGAATAAGCACTTCTACAAACTACACTACGGCATTCAAATACCTGGAGCGACAATCGAACGAGACAGCTCAATAAGACGTACGTGTTCACTTACCAGTTCGCCTCAAGAGTGAGTATTATAACAATTGACCGAAACAGTACCTCTTTCGAACACGTGGAGAGTACAGACCCTGTTACGTCTGGCCAATCACGCCCCTGCAACTTCCCAACCTGCCATTTATCTTTGGTCTTGCCCACTGCACTTTGTTATCTCCTATATCTTAGCACGAGGCTAAATTGGCAAGGGCTACTCGTTATGCCTACTAATAATGATCTGCCTGCGGAAGTACCTGAAATCCACTTGCACGCACACACTTATTTGTTCATGGTGCCTTACATGAAGCACGGGTGATGGATAGAACTTACATAGAAAAATTTATAGAAAAATTTGCCAGTTACTCTTCCTGAGGCTGACTATTAAACTGACAGAGTAATGTGCAACATACAACCAACACTACCAGCGCGCAGGACGCGTCATAAGTCTGAGCTTTCTGAAATGACTTGATTGTCCCTTTTCGAAACTCAATGTTATTAATATAGCTGCCTATGGCCAACAGACATGCCTTCTAAAAATCAAACACGCTTGTGCCAACCTCATTCACTTGTACTAAACTGAAAACAGCTACACTGAGACTTAATGGAAAAGTTCAAGTTTCAAATGAGGGGGGGGGGGGGGGGGGGTCTTGAAGAAAAATGTCTCCAAATATTTCACGTGAGAACTCTTAAAGAATTTTAACACTATTAACACTATACATATTTATAGTTCATGTCTACGCACAATGACGGAAAAGAATCCCAACACCAACACGGAGTCACGCGACATAAACGAAAGCTCGTGGGCGTGTTTCCATATCTGGGAGATGATGTCGGTATAAACTTCGTGCCAACCGTCCGTGTAAGAGTGGTACTACAGCGCCAACATTAAATGTAAATTAGGTATGCTTTGAATATGCGCTGTAAGGATCGTGAGAATTGAGAGTGGATGTTCGTCATAAACGCCTTTAATACGACGAAGACGCCATTATCAACAGCCCACTGTCTTTGACACAGGCCCTGTAATAGGGCTACGAGGAGTTGTATGTTCCTTCTGCGATATCACAGAAAAACTTGGCAGCAATGTAGTCACTATACATGATTGCTGATAGCGATGGCCGTTGAAAGGCACGGTCACAAGAAGATCACTGAAAAGAAAAACAGTCGTTTTTGAAGTGTTGCTATGGCGCTATCAGCAATTCGAGCAGCAGTTGACACCACAGTGGCTCAACGTGACATGTCATCCTGCCCTTTTTCTGATCAATATTATGCGTATGTTCCTTTCTTTACCGTTTCTACGCAGAAACTTCTCATGTCTTACTTTATCAGTCAGCCTTGTTTTCAACACCCTTCTGTAGAACCACATCTCAATTCCATTCGTTTACGGTTTTCCACAGTCCATGGTTCAATAACGTAATTCTGCTCACCAAAAGTAGATTCTCAGATATTTATTCCTCAGATTGAGGCCTATGTTTGATACCATTAGACTTCTCTTGGCCAGTAATGACCTCTGTGCGTCAATGTTGTAATTGTAGAATGAAGGCTTTCACGACCGGGTGACATGGCTGTTGATATACTTTCCGGGATGTGAGGTCGTGGTCCGAGAACTTTTTCTGCTCCTGGACTTCCTCAGAGGCGCTGCTCCGCTGAGTCTTGCCGACTGACTGGTCGGTAAAAGTAACATATCGGATCGGTAAGATTTTACGAAAACATGACATGACACCGGTCCTTAAACCAACAAAGAAAAATAAGTCAAGTACTACCGATCTGTGAAGGATAAACGCCCTCCTCAGTCGACATGTGGTATGTATAAAATTCCATGTACCTGTGGGAAAGTTTATATTGGTACTACCAAAAGAAGCGTAAATACACGACTGAAAGAGCATAAAAGTCTTTGTCGACTTGGAAAAATAGAAAAATCAGCTGTAGCGGAACATGCTCTTCAACCAGGAAACCACCAAGTGAAGTTTTCGGATATCGAAGTTTTATCTACAACGTCAAATTACTATCCACGCCTATACAGAGAAGCTATTGAAATTTATAAACATCACGATAATTTTAATAGGAAAGAGGAGGCTATGAAACTCAGCGATATATGGACAGTGGCTCTACAAAATTGCTAACAATTTTTATCTTGACAAGGTGGTAATCGATAGTCCACCTTATCTTTGCTATGGATTATGACTGCTCATCACGTGTCACCTGAACCACGCCCCCCTTTCTCACAATATATAAGTCGCTCTGACATCCGACCAGTCAGTCGGCAAGACTCAGCGGAGCAGCGCCTCTGAGGAAGTCCAGCGCAGTCCTGGACGAAACGTAAGGAGCAGAAAAAGTTCTTGGACCACGACCTCACATCCCGGAAAGTATATCAACAGCCGTCAATGTTCTAGTTTTTATATCCCACTCGCTTCGTCCTTCATATGCTATTTTGCTTCCGACGTAGAAGAATGACTATCTATCATCTACTTCGTGGTCCCATGTTTTATTATTAATCCCAGATCTGAAGCTTCTCATTATTTTCGTCTTTCTTTGGCTTACTATAAATCCGGATTCTGTACTGATTATGCTGTTTATTCTGTTCAGGGAGTTCCGCATTTGTTCTTCACTTTCCATGAGCAAAGCAGTATCAGCGAATCCTATCACGGATTTCCTTTTACACTGAACTTTAACCCCACTCTTCAACCCGTCTTCTATTTCCGTCATGTGTAGATTAAATAGCCCGAGCGAAAGACTACAGCCGCGTCTTACAGCCTTTTTAATCTGAGCTTTGGTCTTCCATTATTATTACTCCATCTCGCTTGTTTGTAAATAATGTATGTTATCTGACATTTCCTAGGACTCACAGTTATTTGTTTCTGAAATTCTAACGACTTACACCAGTTTACGTTGTCGAGCGCTTTATCCTGGTTGATTAATCCTATGAACATTTCATGGTGCTCCTATCGTTCCAAAAACCATAGCGATTGTTATATTTTCAATCCTTCTAAACGTGAATATATTATTTCAAATTTTTACTGTACTGTCGCGTTCTGTCGCAGTTTTCCTATACCAAACTTTTTTGCCGGTGTTATCTGCGTGGTAAAAACAGGGTCTGATTCGATGGTTTGTCAACGTTTATAGCAAGGATGAGAGGGAGGAAACCTCCTTGGTTGGGATGCGTGGTCGATTACCACAGGCTGTTAATTCTCATGGCGATGGAAGGACTGATCTGATGATGTAGAAAGTTATTACATTTCGCCAATTCTTTTACTGTTTTGCCAGCCGGGGTGGCCGAGCGATTCTAGGCGCTACAGTCTGGAACCGCGCGACCGCTACGGTCGCAAGTTCGAATCCTGCCCCTGGCATGGATGTGTGTGATGTCCTTCGGTTACTTAGGTTTAAGTAGTTCTAAGTTCTAGGTGACTGGTGGCCTGAGAAGTTAAGTCCCATAGTGCTCAGAGCCATTTGAACCATTTTACTGTTTTAACCATCACATTTGCTTATTGAGGTGTAAACCAAATCGCTTAACAGAAAGTCAGATGGTTTCAGTAATCACAAGGCAGGGTTTTCCCTGAGTAGAGTGCTCGGTGAACAAACTACTTTCAATATTAACTAGGAAGGACCTCTGTCAGAAATGTGTGTTTTTATTGCTACTCGGTCTGCTAACTACTGGCCACTTGGCCTAAATCATAAATCACTGTCTGAAATAATTCACTCGCAATCAAGGGCCATCTGCCCTACCGTCGGAAAGTACCTATCAGTAGCTTGTATCTGCTATTCCCTGAAACTCTTCTAACTTACACTACTAGCCATTAAAATTGCTACACGAAGGAGAAATTCAGATGATAACGGGAATTCGTTTGTCAAATATATTATACTAGAACTGAAATGTGATTACATTTTCACGCAGTTTGGGTACATAGACCCCGAGAAATCAGTACCCAAAACAACCACCTGTGGCCGTAATAACGGCCTTGTTACGCCTGGGCATTGAGTCAGAGCTTGGAAGACGTTCACAGGTACAGCTGCCCAAGCTGCTTCAACACGATACCACAGTTAATTAAGAGTAGTGACTGGCGTATTGTGACGAGCCAGTTGCTCGGCTACCATTGACGAGACGTTTTCAGTTGGTGAGAGATCTGGAGAATGTGCTCGCCAGGGCAGCAGTCCAACATTTTCTATATCCAGAAAGGCCCGTAGAGGACCTACAACATGCGGTCGTACATTAACCTGTTGAAATGTAAGGTTTCGCAGGGATCGAATGAAGGGTAGAACCACGGGTCGTAACACAACTGAAATTTAACGTCCACTGTTCAAATGGCCGTCAATGCGAACAAGAAGTGGCCGAGACGTGTAAACAACGCATAGCATCACGCCGGGTGATACACCAGTATGGCGATGAGGAAAATACGCTTCCAATGTGCGTTCACCGTGATGTTGCCAAACACGGATAAGACCATCATGATGCTGTAAACAGAACCTGAATTCATCCGAAAACATGACGTTTTGCCATTTGTGCACCCACGTTCGTCGTTGAGTACACCATCGCAAGCGCTCCTATCTGTGATGCAGAGTCAAGGGTACCCACAGCTATGGTCTCCGGGCTGATAGTCCATGCTGCTGAAAACGCCGTCGAACTGTTGGTGCAGATGGTTGTTGTCTTGCAAACGTCCCCATCTGTTGGCTCAGGGATCGAGACGTGGCTGCACGATCCCTTACAGCCATGTGGATAAGATGCCTGTCATCTGGACTGCTAGTGATACGAGGCCGTTGGGATCCAGCACGGCGCTCCGTATTACCCTCCTTAACCCACCGATTCCATATTCTGCTAACGGTCAGTGGATCTCGACCAAAGCGACCAGCAATGTCGCAATACGATAAACCGCAATCTGGATAGGCTACAATCCGACCTTTATCAAAGTCAGGAAAAGTGATGGTACGCGTTTCTCCCCGTTATACGAGGCATCACAACAACGGTTCACCAGGCAACGCCGGTCGACTACTGTTTGTGTATGAGAAATCGTTTGGAAACTTTCCTCATGTCAGCACGTTGTAGGTGTCGCCACCGGCGCCAGCCTTATGTGAATGCTCTGAAAAGCTAATCATTTGCATATCACCGCATCGTCTTCCTGTCCGTTAAATTTCACGTCTGTAGCACGTCATCTTGGTGGTGTAGTGATTTTAACGGCCAGCAGTGTATTTCTTTCAGACAGAGACAGGCAGTTTCTCTTCAGGGCCATGCCAATGAATGTTCAGATTTGTTCTTTAGGTTACAGTTATGGTGTGTGCACCGTCTACTCGCAGTTGTGTGTTGCTACATCACATGTCGCTGAGCAGCATCACCCCCTTCCGGCTGCTTGGATTTCTCGCTAAATTTCTGCCCTCAAGTACTTACTACCACTGCTACTACTACGGTGGCTTTTAATCTGTCCTTCAGCGATATCTGTTGAGGACATTCCCTTGGAAGCTTTCCTCGAGATATGACCGTCTTAATGTTTGAGTATCAGTCTAAATAGTTCTCGAGGTTCTTCCATTACGCTAATTGGGAAGTGTCAGGTGTTTAGTGTAATGCTTGCTGGCGTGTTTGAGCAACCTCGAAGAAGTAAATAGTGTCCACCTAGTCGGAGACGCATTATTTTCCCTCGATATCCTGTTTAATGTCCCTTGTCAATTACTCATGCCGTCTCGCATACGAAAGCCGGCTCACTTCTTACATTATGATCTGACATATAATTAAAATTATTAACGTTTTTTGATCTGAAATGAAATTAAAACCATTAACATTTGATACGATCATGACAGGACCACGGGTAGCTTCCTCCTCTGCTTCCAGTGAAGGTAGCGTCTCAACTGTGCTGCGGTATCGCAGCGTACGGAGCAGTAAGCCCCCTGTAATCAGTGAATTAGACAGGAGCGTCCAGTCTCCTACCCCTATTTAAAGTGGAGACGCCTCAAAGTGCGGCTGGAGCTAAAGGCCTGTCCGCCTATATGGAGCTCTGTAACAGGAGCCTGCAGTGCAGAAGAGGACAGGACCGCCGCGCCGCTCACAAAAAGCTCTCCCGGTAGCTCCCACGCAGAGGGCGCCCTCTGCTAGCCGGCCACGTCCCTCGTTTGCAGCGAGCGCCCCAGGCACGCCCCTGTACAAAGAACTCGCTCTCCCCCCACACTGGCCTGCCGTGCTATACGCTAGACGCGGGTTTCGTGAGCTGCCGCTGTCGCAGACGGACACACACACACACGCATACACACACAGATTTTGAACTGTGGTGTGCCTCCATCGTAAAAATGCTGACATCTACCTGGCGTCCTGCAGCACATGGGACTGGCGAGGAAATTAAATACCATGCAGACTGTGCTACTGAATTACAATAAAAAACGCAGTGTCTGCTTCTTTCATCAACCTGGTAACTACTTTATGTGACTGATAAAAACGTGCTCCCAACTGGACAAGCTAGTAAATGGTCAAGCGAGCGTGTGCGGTCTTAAGTCCAAAGACTGTTTTGATGCAGCTCCCCATGCTACTGCATCCTAGGCCAGCCTTTTCATTTCCGAATAACTACTGCCACCTTATCCTTCTGAATATGTTTACTGAATTCATGTCTGTTTACAATTTTTACTCCTGTCCCCAATTCCCATCAATACTAAAATGGTAGTCCCTTGATGTCTCAATCTGTTCTGTCAATCGATGCCTTCTTTTAGTTGTATTACAAATTTCTTGCGTCCCCAACTCCATTCAGTACCTCCTCATTAGTTACGTAAGCTACCCATTTAATCTTCAGCATTCTCTCGTAGCACTTAATTTCAAAAGCTTTTATTCCCTTCTTTATTGTGAATGTTACAGTTGCATATATAGCTACACTCCATAAAAACACCTTCAGAAAACACATAGTGTTACTTACGTCTGTATTCCATGTTAACAAATTTCTCTTCCTCAGAAACGCTTTTCATACCATTGCCAGTCAACATTTTGTTTCTTCTCTACTTCGACCATCGTTCGTTATCTCACTGCGTATATATCAAAAGCTATCGGCTACTTTAAGTGTCTCGGTTCCTCATCTAACTCACGCAACATCACCTGATTTAATTCGACTACATTCCTCTATCTTTCTCTTGCTTTTGTTGATGTTCATCTGATATCTCCCTTTCAAGACATTGTCCATCCCATTCTTCCAAGTATTTTTTTTCTCAAACAGAATTATAATGTCAACAGCAAACCTCAAAGTTTTTATTTTTCTCCCCCGAACTTTAATTCCTTTCACAAGTTTTTCTTTGGTTTCGTTAACTCCTTGTTCAGTGTACAGATGGAATAAAATCGTAGGACCCAGCTTCTTTCCTTTCTCAGCTTCTGCTTTCCTTACATGCCCATCAACACCTACAACTGCCATCTAATTTCTACGTGAGTTGTAAATAATTTCCTCTCTTTGTGTTTCACTTCTATTATTTTCAGAATGTTCAGGTGCGTATTCCAGTGAAGGTTATAAAGAGCGTTGTCTAAGTCTACAAATACTATAAACGTACGTTTGCTTTTCTTTATCCTATCCTCTAAGATAAGTCATGGGGTCAGTATTGCTTCACGGATTCTCACATTTCTTCTAAATCCAAAGTGATCTTTCCTGAGATATGCTTCTGTTGTGGTTGGCAGGAGAGCCAACACCGTGTTACTAAAGGAGGCCGAAATGCACGCGTTTTAGCTCGCGCAGGCTGGCGTGAGGTCTGGAACATGGCAAGGGAATTAGAATTGAGAAAAACGGACGTAGCTGGTGGAAAACGTAACTTTAATCCATTAATGACAAACATCGCTCTTGACGTTACATACACTCCTGGAAATGGAAAAAAGAACACATTGACACCGGTGTGTCAGACCCACCATACTTGCTCCGGACACTGCGAGAGGGCTGTACAAGCAATGATCACACGCACGGCACAGCGGACACACCAGGAACCGCGGTGTTGGCCGTCGAATGGCGCTAGCTGCGCAGCATTTGTGCACCGCCGCCGTCAGTGTCAGCCAATTTGCCGTGGCATACGGAGCTCCATCGCAGTCTTTAACACTGGTAGCATGCCGTGAGAGCGTGGACGTGAACCGTATGTGCAGTTGACGGACTTTGAGCGAGCTATAGTGGGCATGCGGGAGGCCGGGTGGACGTACCGCCGAATTGCTCAACACGTGGGGCGTGAGGTCTCCACAGTACATCGATGTTGTCGCCAGTGGTCGGCGGAAGGCGCACGTGCCCGTCGACCTGGGACCGGACCACAGCAACGCACGGATGCACGCCAAGACCGTAGGATCCTACGCACTGCCGTAGGGGACCGCACCGCCACTTCCCAGCAAATTAGGGACACTGTTGCTCCTGGGGTATCGGCGAGGACCATTCGCAACCGTCTCCATGAAGCTGGGCTACGGTCCCGCACACCGTTAGGCCGTCTTCCGCTCACGCCCCAACATCGTGCAGCCCGCCTCCAGTGGTGTCGCGACAGGCGTGAATGGATGGACGAATGGAGACGTATCGTCTTCAGCGATGAGAGTCGCTTCTGCCTTGGTGCCAGTGATGGTCGTATGCGTGTTTGGCGCCGTGCAGGTGAGCGCCACAATCAGGACTGCATACGACCGAGGCACACAGGACCAACACCCGGCATAATGGTGTGGGGAGTGATCTCCTACACTGACCGTACACCTCTGGTGATCGTCGAGGGGACACTGAATAGTGCACGGTACATCCAAACCGTCATCGAACCCATCGTTCTACCATTCCTAGACCGGCAAGAGAACTTGCTGTTCCAACAGGACAATGCACGTCCGCATGTATCCCGTGCCACCCAACGTGCTCTAGAAGGAGTAAGTCAACTACCCTGGTCAGCAAGATCTCCGGATCTGTCCCCCATTGAGCATGTTTAGGACTGGATGAAGCGTCGTCTCACGCGGTGTGCATGTCCAGCACGAACGCTGGTCCAACTGAGGCGCCAGGTGGAAATGGCATGGCAAGCCGTTCCACAGGACTACATCCAGCATCTCTACGATCGTCTCTATGGGAGAATAGCAGCCTGCATTGCTGCGAAAGATGGATATACACTGTACTAGTGCCGACATTGTGCATGCTCTGTTGCCTGTGTCTATGTGCCTGTGGTTCTGTCAGTGTGATCATGTGATGTATCGGACCCCAGGAATGTGTCAATAAAGTTTCCCCTTCCTGGGACAATGAATTCACGGTGTTCTTATTTCAATTTCCAGGAGTGTATTTCATGATACAAATAGTACTGATAATGGCGCCTTGCTAGGTCGTAGCAAATAACGTAGCTAAAGGCTATGCTAACTATCGCGTCGGCAAATGAGAGCGTATTTTGACAGTGAACCATCGCTAGCAAAGTCCGCTGTACCACTGGGGCGAGTGCTAGGAAGTCTCTCTAGACCTGCCGTGTGGCGGCGCTCGGTCTGCAATCACAGATAGTGGCGATACCCGGGTCCGACGTATACTAAAGGACCGCGGCTGATTTAAAGGCTACCACCTAGCAAGTGTGGTGTCTGGCGGTGACACCACAGCTTCTACCAGTTTTTACTTTATTATGTAAAGAATTCGCGTTAGTATTTTGCAACCATGACTTATAAAACTGATACTTCGGTAATTCACACACTGCACTCTTTGGAACTGGAACTGTTACATTCTTGTTGTAATTTGAATGACATCAATGATAGCGACTAAATTCATGTAGCATTCTATTCACCGAACCTTAACTCCCCTCATAGCTACTTTTCCTCCCGTCTCATTTCTACCTGTTTTCTAGCCATGTGACATTACGTATCAGCTATGAGTATACGTTGTGCAGTGGTGCTGTTCAGCCCAAGTCACTGCTGCCGCAACTGCGCTGACGGCATCTAACAGGTGTCACAACATAACATCATCACAGCCGCTCTCACTGCGTTGCTATGACCAAGTTGTCAATAGCCAACAGTGCTCCAGAAATCGAGGCCTTACCAGCAGTAATGCGACAAGGAAGCGTCGTAACTCCTGAGACAACTGCACGTCGACGAGTCTGCTCACGTTGCGTGGAAGTACTAGCCGCCCAGCTGGCGAAAGGCATCGGAACGGCGCCTGCTGTTGAGTGGGTTACCGCCGTGTGACCCAAAGAATCCTCGTCCCTCTACAGACGTCAGCTGGTGCAGTCATCGACGTCTGTCATTCTACGGCACTGCCCACGCTACGGTAGCCTAGGGCCGAACCAGGACCCTTCTAGCCAGCGCCCTACAAAGAGGCAATAGCTGTCAGTAGCCGTTAGCCGTCAGCTGTTCCCTCCCTGGGCGGAACGACCCTTGTCGTAGACTGCACAGGATCTAGGGAGGGTGCAAACCGGGTTATCTGCCTCTCACGGCGATTTCTGGGGTGCCATATTCATATTCTTCAAGAATAAATGCTTGTTCCACAAAGGGCCTGGCATCCAGCGCACGTTGGTGTATCGATTAATCAATGCATCCTTGTTGGTTTTTGAAAAATACTGAACACATTCTAAGTTGATTTCTGAACGAATCAGTAGTTGATTTTTGAATTCGTGCGTGTTGTACGTGATGTATCTGCAAGGGGAATCATCGTCGCATCTACAGTAAAACACCTTCTTAACGAATCTCAGGGGACCAAAAAATTTTTTCCTTAAAAGAGGGTTTTCCTTAAATAAGGGCTTAGGTCAAAAGTGTTACAGAATCAAAATTGGAACCTAGGCTATTTAGGTCATATAAATACTCCAAACTCATCTTGTGCTGCATACAAAAATACAGTGAATATGAAAATATTTCTTGGCAAATTTAAAACTACTCTATACATTTATAATACTTTTATTTTAAATTTCAAGATATTTTGGATGTTAGTTCACATCAGAAGTCATCAACTGGTATCTTGATTTAAAAGGAGAAAATTTAATTTAGCCAATGGCACCCAATGAATTAGGTACCAAAGTAATGAATAAAAGTGCTCTATTTTCTTTATTTCTGAAAATCATCTATAAGAGCAGTCTGCTGCTTCCTTCCAGCACAGCGTACTTTTAGAAGTTGTCGTTCCGGCTGGTTAATAATGTTAAGAACTGACTCACCTGCAACGGAGGATGAGAAATACCTTCTAACAGTCTCAAGTCCTTTCACAGCTGCAGAAAAGCTTGGTGTTGGTGAGTGCAGATCTCCGCCATCATCATCCTCGGCACACCACCACTGTCGCCACCAATTTCAGTTTTGTCACCAATATCAGCAGCAAACAGCTCACTCATGTCCATAGTGGCTGTAGAAGTAAGATCATTATCATCAGACGAAATAAAATCTTGCAATGTCACAGTCTCAGAAACATCTAAAACATTCCAATCTTCTTCAGGGATATCATCCTCCATAAACGATGTTGCACCACAGTCATCATCTTCAAAGCGGTTTATGACAGCCTGCTGTGTGACTGCATTCCAGGCGGCAACAAACATATGCTTGGCCTGTAAAATATTCAATTTTATAACTAGCTTCCTCTGCAAGAATGAAATTAATTTCTGCACTAGAGCCATTCTACACTCCTGGAAATTGAAATAAGAACACCGTGAATTCATTGTCCCAGGAAGAGGAAACTTTATTGACACATTCCTGGGGTCAGATACATCACATGATCACACTGACAGAACCACAGGCACATAGACACAGGCAACAGAGCATGCACAATGTCGGCACTAGTACAGTGTATATCCACCTTTCGCAGCAATGCAGGCTGCTATTCTCCCATAGAGACGATCGTAGAGATGCTGGATGTAGTCCTGTGGAACGGGTTGCTATGCCATTTCCACCTGGCGCCTCAGTTGGACCAGCGTTCGTGCTGGACGTGCCGACCGCGTGAGACGACGCTTCATCCAGTCCCAAACATGCTCAATGGGGGACAGATCCAGAGATCTTGCTGGCCAGGGTAGTTGACTTAACACCTTCTAGACCATGTTGGGTGGCACGGGATACATGCAGACATGCATTGTCCTGTTGGAACAGCAAGTTCCCTTGCCGGTCTAGGAATGGTAGAACGATGGGTTCGATGACGGTTTGGATGTACCGTGCACTATTCAGTGTCCCCTCGATGATCACCAGAGGTGTATGGCCAGTGTAGGAGATCGCTCCACTCACCATGATGCCGGGTGTTGGCCCTGTGTGCCTCGGTCGTATGCAGTCCTGATTGTGGCGCTCACCTGCACGGCGCCAAACACGCATACGACCATCATTGGCACCAAGGCAGAAGCGACTCTCATCGCTGAAGACGACACGTCTCCATTCGTCCCTCCATTCACGCCTGTCGCGACACCACTGGAGGCGGGCTGCACGATGTTGGGGCGTGAGTGGAAGACGGCCTAACGGTGTGCGGGACCGTAGCCCAGCTTCATGGAGACGGTTGCGAATGGTCCTCGCCGATACCCCAGGAGCAACAGTGTCCCTAATTTGCTGGGAAGTGGCGTTGCGGTCCCCTACGGCACTGCGTAGGATCCTACGGTCTTGGCGTGCATCCGTGCGTCGCTGCGGTCCGGTCCCAGGTCGACGGGCACGTGCACCTTCCGCCGACCACTGGCGACAACATCGATGTACTGTGGAGACCTCACGCCCCACGTGTTGAGCAATTCGGCGGTACGTCCACCCGGCCTCCCGCATGCCCACTATACGCCCTCGCTCAAAGTCCGTCAACTGCACATACGGTTCACGTCCACGCTGTCGCGGCATGCTACCAGTGTTAAAGACTGCGATGGAGCTCCGTATGCCACGGCAAACTGGCTGACACTGACGGCGGTGGTGCACAAATGCTGCGCAGCTAGCGCCATTCGACGGCCAACACCGCGGTTCCTGGTGTGTCCCCTGTGCCGTGCGTGTGATCATTGCTTGTGCAGCCCTCTCGCAGTGTCCGGAGAAAGTATGGTGGGTCTGACACACCGGTGTCAATGTGTTCTTTTTTCCATTTCCAGGAGTGTATATTTAGCTTTAACTGAATGGATTAAGCCTAGGTCCAGCGGTTGCAAGTGACTTCTGCTGTTAGCAGGTAGGTACACAACATTTTTATTTCTTAAAAATGAGGTGTCTTTGGGACAAGCAGGGCATCTATCTAGGATACGTACAATCTTTCTTGCTGCTGCACACATCTTTGAGTCCAAACTCCTCAGAAATCTTATAAAAATATGTGTCGTTATCACAGACGCACTTTTTCCACTTAAATTTTGGGTTGAGAGATTGTGATGTTTTTTTTAAAACGATCTAGCCAGCCGTTAGATGCATTGAAGTTCTCATATCCCATCCTCAGTGCAATTTCTCGCGCCTTCTCACGCAACACATTGCCACCTATGGGAAAATTTGCGTTTCTTATTCGCTGAAACCAGTCTAAAAGAGCAGTTTCTACGGCTTTAAAAGACGACACACGAATATTCTTCCTTTTTGATGAACATGAACCGCGTGCTTCTACATTTAATAAAGCCTTCTTATTTTTTATTACTCCACACAGAGATGATGACGCCAGATCGTACTTCTTTGCAACGTCGCATAATGTCATACATGTATTGCTATTCTCTTTAAAAACCCGAGTATTTGTTAGCCTCTGCTGTATCGTCAGTTTTCTTCGTTTGCTGGCCATATTACACGTACAAAAACACTGTTGTAAGTCAACTACACAACTACAGCATACACTTAGTGCTTTCACTTTATAGTGTCAGACACGACAGCTGTAGCGCGATAGTACGGAAGAATTGTGTTTTCAAATAATCTGTTTAACATTGACCAATCTCGATAACTTCCCAACTATCGATACGAGACCAATATCCGAACGCTAACGCGGACATCGATTTTAAGAATGCAAATGATCAAAGCCTAACGTTACTATTTAATGTCCGAAAACAAGAAGTGCAGCTGCAGACCGTTTTTTAATTTGCGAATTGGAACACACTTATTACTTAAAAGCGGGATTTAAAAGAAAGCGCTATTCCTTAAAACCGAATTTCAGAAACACTGTTTTTATGGCGTTATCGGCGGGACCAACGAAAGTATTCCTTAAAAGCGGTATTTCCTTAAATCGGGTTCGTTAATTCGGGGTTTTACTGTAGAAGTAAAAAAACTTACCCGCAGACAAAAAGTGACGTGGCTATATCAGCTAAGCCGAGCAAACCTAACGGGTGAATGCCAATCGCTGTTCGTTTATGTGGTTGACTGGGCGTGTGAATGATAAGCGTTGTCATAATTTCCAACTGAGACCTGAATAATACTTTAATACAATTCAATGATGTTAACGGCTTCACATGAGATCACGAACAGGGGCTTTCTTGATCGGCTCTGCACTGACCTCTGTAGGAGGGCACTGCTGCGCTGAAAAAAAGAGCGCGTTTTCTTCAGCGTCTGCCATTCGTTTTTGTGGACTGAAGTGACACATCGCTAACGTCTCTTGTACTGATGTGCGTTGCCGACTGTAGTATGTAACCGTGATCTTCGAACGATGCCACATTTACGATTGAGTGTCGTGTTTCTTTCCGCTGTGAGTCAGAAGTCAACTTTGAAGACTCAAATTTTTGCTATAAAATGTTTATAATCTTTGCATGTGGGCATGTGTGCCTCCCTGTTGCGTCCCTGATCCAGCCTAATCCCCACTTAATAATGATTAATACAGTTTGCTTGTGTGGAACCGCAGTGTTATGATTTTTTATGTGTTACATGTCTAACGAAGTTCAGAAGAACGCTCCACTTGGTGAATAAATGTCCTTTAAGTGTTAGTTCAGCTGGCCAACGGTCTTGCCGCTGTGGGAACACCGGTTCCCGTCAGATCACCGAAATTAACCACTGTCGGGGTGAGCTAGCATTTGGATGGGCCATCGAGTGCTGTTGGCAAGTAGGGTGCACTCAGTTCTTGTGAGGCAAACTGAGGAGCTACTTGATTGAGAAGTAGCGGCTCCAGTATCGTCAACTGACGAAACGGCCGGGAGAGCGGTGTGGTGACCACAAGTCCCTCCAGATCCGCATCAGGTGACGCCTGTTGGCTGAGGATGACACGGTAGTCGGTCGGTGCCGTTGGGTCTTCATGGTCTATTCGGGCAGAGTTTAGTATTTTAGTTTAAGCACCGTATCAGTTCACTTACACTTGTCCCCAGTGTGCATACCAGCACGCCTTCCCTCCTCTTTTGAAGACATAACTACAAGTACCGTGTAACAGAAAGGTATAGCTACGCATTTAGTAATGGTCAACCCCTGATCGGTCGAACTGAAGTCCGGCGATAGCTTTATACTGCAGCTTTTCATCCTGGTAGACGATAGGGCTACATTAAATCAATATTTCAGAGGAATTGGCTCTCAAGGGGAAAGTGGAGAACGTGAAACATTTTTTTGCTCAATAGGAAGCTCGTGGCTACGAAAAGTCCATGTTACAGAAAAAAGATCGTCCTGTCAAAGTACTAACTAACAATGTTTGGACGTTTTAGTTAGTCAAGAAACTTCAAGCGTCTTACGCGCTGTTGTATCATCGCGGTATTGTGGTGCTGACATGGTAAATCCACGAATGGTACAAGTGACATAATTTGATGCCCTGAATAAAATTAGCCAGACTATTCATCCTCCGACTTATCAGTGAATGCCATCACTTTACGCCGGTCGAAGATGCGCTTTGGTAGTAACAATTCATATGAATTAAGGACAGGAGGCTGCCTTGAAGAGATGGGAACTTCTTCACATCTATTCCTTTATATAGCCAAAACGTATTTGTGCACTGACGGAACAAAGACCTTGTTTAAAAATGAGTTTAAGTATCAGTTAATTTACAAATTAGCAAGAATTTCAGTAAAAAATGCATTAATATTAATTTCTGTTTAGCATAGATGGTCCAAAACTGCCCTCGACTGTCTTTTGAATCATCCAGGAATTTAATGTACAGAGATATGAGCAACGGAAAGAGGTTGTCCGGTGGTGTGCCCATGCACTTGGCTTAGGGAGGACGGGTTTCTGATGTAAATTTTCTCAAGTCGCTAAACGCAAATGATTCCCATGATCTGGGCTTACGCTCCATCTTTAATGGTCTCAACCGTAAATCGGACTCTAAACATTGTTTTAGAATAGAAAATTAGCCTTCTCTAATAGTTGTTATGTCGTTAGTGACTGAATTGCTCACAACGACATGCTTCCAATAACGAAGGATACACTCTCGGGAAGTAACGAGGCAAGAAGCGGAGTGACACCTGTAGATAAATATGTTGTTACATGTCTTCGGCTGTCTGATTGTATGTCCTGACGAGATCTGTTGAATCATACGATGCGCAGAACATACTCACACAGAACATGTAAGAACTAATGGTCCATTTCGTGTAGAAGAACGGAAATTACCATAAAACCTTTTTTACACGAAGCAGTGATGACGGGATGAGGCACGTTCTTTCGACTACGCAATATATATAGGGTGTAAACTGACAAATGAGCACTCAGATAATTCGGCACTTAACGGTTTTATGGCCCACATTACATGCCGGGCATAATAGTACTAAATCTCTTTTCGCGCGTGTAAAACGTGTTTGACGACCTATCAAAGAGTCAAAAGCAATTGTAGTCAGACGTGAGTAAGTTGAACCTGGTAGTTAGCATCAAAAGCGTCTTTTATCTCATACCAGTACTGTCTGAAGCAAATAGTAATGGTGCTCATAGCAAATAAATTTAAGCTTCAATGAGACTGCTAATTGTAGAAAACAACTATTTATTGAAATCAGCACTAAGCTCGTAGAGACGTCATGGTGTCTAGCTGTCACAGTTCTAGCATCAGGTAGTTTCTAAACGGCTACTGGACCAATCGTAGCCCAAATAAAAGAGGAAATGTTTAACAAGACTTAGATTATTCTGTACGAAAAAATGAGTGCCCAAGGGCGCAATCTTATCTAAATGATGATCGTTAATTAATATGTCTTCACATCAGGGTATCTGAACATGAATGAGTTCGCATGAGGAAATGATTCTAATCTGGCTCGATTTGATTTGGCTACTTATACCTTTTAAATGAATTTTATGCGTAACAGTCCCGTTTCAATGTGACAACTCTTGAATTGGTTAGAACTTACGTGAGTGCAAATGACAATGAAAATTGGTAAAAGTCGTAAGTAATCAACCTTTAATATTCATACTTCCTTCGTAATAAATAGTCAAGCCTTAGATAACTGGGGCACTGCTGTAACAAACCGCTTCAGGTTGCTCAGCAGACTCGCACATTACACTCAGTAATACACCGCGCCCTCGATGTAAGTATTAAGATGAAACGTAAAACTAGACGAAACTAACACTCTATTCATTTGTATTTCAATAAATCTATCACAAAGGTGTAGATCTACTGTTTCATTATACCTGCGCTGCGCAGCAACGGCCATCTATTTCTATCGCCAGTGGCAGTGTTGTTTTCCGAGCAGAGAAATGCATAACAGGTTCCTACAATAAACTCAGCTTTTTTCGCGTTTAGAATAACGTATATCAAACGCCTGATATCCTCTCAGACTAATAAAACCAAGGCAAATGATGCCTTCCCACTTCTGCTGTTTTGCCAACTTTGTTTACTTTTCTGTGGGAACAGATAACGAAAAATCCGAGACCGCAGGCAACATCCTTGAATAACAGTATTCATAGTATTCGATTTGCCTTACTTTCGGTAAAATTGTCTCATAATGTCACCTGTGGAGTGGAGCCAAGTTTAGTGTCACGTCGATAAATTTCTCCATTCATTTTACTGCAAAATCTTTGCGTTTTGTTAGTTTTCTGTGAACATCCTTCTGGTTTACGCGCGAATACGCTTGGGCGACGGTGTCCCGGTGGGCGGTGAGGGGGCGGGAAGGGGAGGGGAGCGGGGGAGGAGGGACTCGGCAATGCTCGCGAACGTCTGACGCGTGAGTGTAGCGCAAGGCTCAAAAGAGGCGGAGATTATCGCTAACAGATTACGCGCGAAGGAGCATGTAGATTTATGTTACAAGGATCGTAGCGTCTACATTTATTCAGACAGCCAAGCAGGTCTAAATCTCTATGATCCCCTGCACTGCGGTCAAAGAACGTTGCAGAATGCCGTGAGACCATTTTGAAGTTAGGGGAGAGCAAGAGGGCGAAGTTGCTTTGAGTCTCTGGCCACTCAGGTACTAGTTATAACGAACAAGGTGGTGGGTTGGCCGGGGTAGGCGCGATTACTCCATCTGTTGGACCGCAACGTGCCTTAGCCTTCACGACGGGGATAATTAAATATAAAGTACGTAGCTGATTTCGGTAGTAACTCGTAGAATTTTGGACTGGAACACGACAATATGACAAGGTAATGATGTAGAAACCATGTTTAAGAAAAGTTTTGCAGTCCTTGGTTTGAACAAGAGGCAGACTAAACTCATTATAGCTCTAATGACTGGCCATGAGATCTTCAGCTCAGAATCTGCGCGCGATGGGTATAGAGAAAGATGGTCCTACGTGCAGACTCTGCGGTACAGAGGATGAAATAGCACCACATTTAATTTTCCTATACGAAGCGCAGGAGATCAAAAGATACAAACTGTTCGGGCCGTTGATTCCTGAAGAAGTTGTAGCTAACAGGTATTTAGTACAGGGATAATACTGTTTTTTGCGGCTGCTGATGGGATTTTCTGGAATGAGAAGAAATGATACTGCACAATACATCAGTTTCGGTATGGAAAACTGGGCTAGGACCAATGTTTTTTTTCTCTTTGGTTAAACCAATCAACCAATCAAAACACAATGGAGGAGTTGGCTACAATAACAATGTACGAGACCAAATAACTTGGAAGTAATGTAATATATCTACGAAAGGTTCTCAAAGAGCGAAAAATACCCGTATGAAGCATTTGACAAAACAATTTGTTAATAAGTTATAGAGAGACGAAAAAGCTATAGAAGTCCAAAGAGATGCTGAAAATCATAAATTTAGAATATCCGTAGTTTTGTGAACGGACCAGAACAGCGAGTCCTTTTAAAGGTTATGTAACGTAGATAACGTTCCAGTCTCAGAACTGCAGACTGTTCCGTAACTTTAGGCAACGTAGTGACTTAATGGCAATATTTTATATTATTAAATGATTATAGTATAAATGAAATAAATGTAGAAAGTCATAGGGTGTTGGATGGGAAACTACCGTTATCAGAAGTCGGGGGTATTCGAAAATACAACCAGAAACTTGCTATTAGCCTCCGCGGTTAGGCAATTAAATTCAGTTGCCAATACTACCGTCGCAGATCAGAAAGTAGTAGCATATCCCCATGAAAAACTAAGAGTGCTTGTCAATAAAAGTTCGGCGCTCGCAGGGAACGATAATTCAAGTTCTGATATCATCTGGGGACTTTACTTAAGTGTTTATGGTTAGAGGACGGCGCTCATTTAATTATAACGGTGGGATAAATACTTGAATCATATAGTTTGATCTGCTAATAGTATTACATGAATAACACATGGAATATACATTTTTTAGATTTAAGTTTATAACCCAAATTGAAGAGCAGATTATTCAGAAATACAAACTAGGATCACCACCAGCTTATTGCTGTATAATAATAGCTGAAACAATGTCCAGTCACCATAAAAGCTAGCACATTAATTCAACCATTGTTTCATTCAAAATATTTTTAAAAAAGGGCAAGAACGTGAAATGAGTATACAACATCTTCAGTAACGCAAGTAGAAGGATATAATCTTATCAGTATGATATCAACGAATTTATTCATCATTTGAAAGGCAATGCATGAGTGGTGCTAAGTTCAAGTTTTCCCCGATTTTAATATGATTGGAAAAGAAAGAATAATGCAAACAGTTGGGAAAAGCGCCTGTTACAGTAAGAAATTAGTGGAAGCTAAAGCGCAGAAATCAAACGCTCTCTCCTCTACCAGCTGAAAAACCTGTGGTAGATCGCTCGCGTTGTGCAGTGAGGGCTTGTCCTGTTCTGCAATGAGTCTGCATGACGTCACCGTACGCTGTGCTGTTACGACCACTAGCGCTGACTCTTGCGGCGGCGGCCGCGGGATGCAGCCATCTTCTCAGAGGCGATCCCGAGAACCGCTAAATCAAACTCGCGTAATTTGGCATAAGCCCGAGGTCCAAATCAGCTTATCAAAGTCGCGACGGCCGTGAGAACAACGCCAAAGGTGAAGTCTCCACGAGCCTTTTCTTAGAAAACCCGTCACTTCTCGGCGCACTTTATTCGGCCAATCATAGATAATGCCTAACTGTCCCTCCAATGACGGGATTGGAATCGATCCTGCTGTCTCTCACCAACAATTTAGATCGTAAACGTGCTTTCGCAAACGGGAAAAGCCCGAAACCACGTTCTCGTGGCAAGGCAAGTATTCTGGTATATCTTGTAAATTTAGGTAATTTAGGACTGTTCACGTTATGGAAAACTGAAGTGGAAAATATCTCAGACGCATCTGTAGCAACATACCAGAATTTGAAATGCTTTCCAGTATCAGGACGAAATGGCAGTTTCAGCTAGTGGTCACACAGTCCACCTGGGGCTGGTTGGTATTGAAGACTCTTCCGCCTCTCCATATTCCTAAGCTTTCCATTGTCCAGCATGGTGGCGCAGTACCTAACGCACTGGAGTGGCAGTTGGGAGGACGACAGGTGAATCTCAAGTTCGGTCACCTTACGTTTTCCGTGATTTACCTAAGAAATGGTTCAAAGGCTCTGAGCACTATCTTCTGAGGTAATCAGTCGCCTAGATGTTAGAACTAATTAAACCTAAGTAACCTAAGGGCATCACACACATCGATGCCCGAGGCAGGATTCGAACCTGCGACCGTAGAGGTCGCCCGGTTCCAGACTGTAGTGCCTAGAACCGCACGGCCAATGGGGCCTGCGATTTCCCTAAACAGCTTGGAGCAAATGTCGGGATGGTTCCCTTAAGGGTCCCGGCCGACTTCTTTCCCTATTCTTCTCTACTCCAGTGAGACCAATGACCTCACTGTTTGGTCCCCTCCCCAAAATCAACCAACCGTATCTTCCATCACTTACTATCTGAACTGGACGCTCATCAAACCTATCCAGAGGAACGCTTTTGACCTTCCTGACCTGACTCGTGTTTACTCCTGCCACTGCGGTGCACTCTGTTTCTGAGTTTCCGTCAGCGTACCTCAAAAAGGGTTCAAATGGGTCTTAGCACTATGGAACGTAACATCTGAAGTCATCAGCCCCATAGACTTAGAGCTACTTAAACCTAACTAACCTATGGACATCACACACATCCATGCCCGAGGCAGGATTCGAACCTACAACCGTAGCACCAGCGCGGTTCCGGACTGAAGCGCCTAGAACCGCTCGCCCACAACGGCCGGCTCAGCGTACCTGCCCGTGCTAAATGCCGATTCTTCTTCAAAGTTGGAGGTTCCCCTGAGCCGAAAGTAACAAGGTACAGACGGTCCTGTAAACTTAGGTAATGATAGGTTTCCCCAGTATCAGGACTTGGTTTTAATGACAGTGCATTGTAGTCCCTGACCCAGTGATATACTTAAGTGTGAAAACAATTTGAGCACGGAAAGGAAATACAGTGTTACTCGGAAGAGAGAATAAAGATGATAGGCAAGAAGTATGCAAATTACTAATGTGAGGAGTCGAAATTATTACTGTGAGAAGGCGGCCTGACACAGGCCGACGTCTCACACAGTAAGAGACATAGCGACTGATGTGCCCTACCGCATTGTGCACTTTAGCTGTTGTTGTTGTTGTCTTCAGTCCTGAGACTGGTTTGATGCAGCTCTCCATGCTACTCTATCCTGTGCAAGCTGCTTCATCTCCCAGTACCTACTGCAACCTACATCCTTCTGAATCTGCTTAGTGTACTCATCTCTCGGTCTCCCTCTACGATTTTTACCCTCCACGCTGCCCTCCAATGCTAAATTTGTGATCCCTTGATGCCTCAAAACATGTCCTACCAACCGATCCCTTCTTCTAGTCAAGTTGTGCCACAAACGTCTCTTCTCCCCAATCCTATTCAATACCTCCTCATTAGTTACGTGATCTATCCACCTTATCTTCAGTATTCTTCTGTAGCACCACATTTCGAAAGCTTCTATTCTCTTCTTGTCCAAACTAGTTATCGTCCATGTTTCACTCCCATACATGGCTACACTCCAAACAAATACTTTCAGAAACGACTTCCTGATACATAAATCTATATTCGATGTTAACAAATTTCTCTTCTTCAGAAACGCTTTCCTTGCCATTGCCAGTCTACATTTTATATCCTCTCTACTTCGACCATCATCAGTTATTTTACTTCCTAAATAGCAAAACTCCTTTACTACTTTAAGTGTCTCATTTCCTAATCTAATTCCCTCAGCATCACCCGATTTAATTTGGCTACATTCCATTATCCTCGTTTTGCTTTTGTTAATGTTCATCTTATATCCTCCTTTCAAGACACTGTCCATTCCGTTCAACTGCTCTTCCAAGTCCTTTGCCGTCTCTGACAGAATTACAATGTCATCGGCAAACCTCGAAGTTTTTATTTCTTCTCCATGGATTTTAATACCTACTCCGAATTTTTCTTTTGTTTCCTTTACTGCTTGTTCAATATACAGATTGAATAACATCGGGGAGAGGCTACAACCCTGTCTCACTCCTTTCCCAACCACTGCTTCCCTTTCATGCCCCTCGACTCTTATGACTGCCATCTGGTTTCTGTACAAATTATAAATAGCCTTTCGCTCCCTGTATTTTACCCCTGCCACCTTTAGAATTTGAAAAAGAGTATTCCAGTCAACATTGTCAAAAGCTTTCTCTAAGTCTACAAATGCTAGAAACGTAGGTTTACCTTTTCTTAATCTTTCTTCTAAGATAAGTCGTAAGGTCAGTATTGCCTCACGTGTTCCAACATTTCGACGGAATCCAAACTGATCCTCCCCGAGGTCTGCATCTACCAGTTTTTCCATTCGTCTGTAAAGAATTCGCGTTAGTATTTTGCAGCCGTGGCTTATTAAACTGATAGTTCTGTAATTTTCACATCTGTCAGCACCTGCTTTCTTTGGGATTGGAATTATTATATTCTTCTTGAAGTCTGAGGGTATTTCGCCTGTCTCATACATCTTGCTCACCAGCTGGTAGAGTTTTGTCATGACTGGCTCTCCCAAGGCCGTCAGTAGTTCTGATGGAATGTTGTCTACTCCGGGGGCCTTATTTCGACTCAGGTCTTTCAGTGCTCTGTCAAACGCTTCACGCAGTATCGTATCTCCCATTTCGTCTTCATCTACATCCTCTTCTATTTCCATAATATTGTCCTCAAGTACATCGCCCTTGTATAAACCTTCTATATACTCCTTCCACCTTTCTGCCTTCCCTTCTTTGCTTAGAACTGGGCTGCCATCTGAGCTCTTGATGTTCATACACGTGGTTCTCTTCTCTCCAAAGGTCTCTTTAATTTTCCTGTAGGCAGTATCTATCTTACCCCTAGTGAGATAAGCTTCTACATCCTTACATTTGTCCTCTAGCCATCTCTGTTTAGCCATTTTGCACTTCCTGTCGATCTCATTTTTGAGACGTTTGTATTCCTTTTTGCCTGCTTCATCACTTTAGCTATTTCTGCAAAATCAGTCATTTGCAGTCTCAAAAAAGAGTAACCGTAATTTCTATCGCTGAAAATACTAAAAAAGTTAGAGTGCAGTCCCAGTGCGATAGATCACATGAAAGCTGGTGAGCCGCACTGTTTAAATTATATAATAAATTTACAGTTTTACGTAAAAATAGGCTTTCTTCTTTTGTTAATAATTTAATAATGCAGAACATCAGTTCAGTTATTTAAAGATTATTTAAATACAGCTGCTTGCATAACTATCAAAGAACTACAACCAGATGTGTGGTAAAAAGAAGCAACGACTCACAAGCAACATGAACATGTAAGGTGGAATAAATAGTAACGTGCGAGAAAAATGAAAAATTCGTGGACGTTCTGAGTGGTATTTGAACAACATTCCTCTGAATTACGCAGTTGAGAGCACTCTCTCAGGGACAGTATTTTATGACAGTTAATAGCAATTACTTCGTTGATTCCTGCAGCTCTATAGCCTCACAATTTCGACTCAAATAGTTTTGGACTCTATTTATTTTCACACTCAGTTTGGACTACAAATATTTAGAGGACAGTTTCGGGTGTTCGTTTTGCTCACAGCTTGAACTCAGTTTATTTTTGAACAATTTGGACTATGATAATTTCATGGAACTATCGGGGTCTGTTTACCTTGTGGGTATTCGAAATACGAGATCTAGCCATTGTTCTCAACCTCTCGTGGAGCCTTAAGGGAATTCATAAACAGTCGCTTTAGTCTAAGCGACTCATACACCACAAGAGTATATTGAATGGGACATTTGTGAGCGACGTGGGTGCAAAATTCTGTCATTCTGCGCAACGGATTAATTACAACCTCGGTACGCACTTTGCGATTTACTTGATATTTGCATATCGTTTACATGAATTCATACTACATTGACTTTATCTTATCGAGTTTGGTTTCGAATAAAGCGTCTTTATGTGCGGAATATGATTGAGAGGGCGGAATATGTAAGCAATGAGGGTCAGGAGACCACGACGTCTTACACATTATATGCTTTATGAGATTTTTACCATTTCCGAAGAAACGGTCCTGACAACCTGTGGGGAGACAACTGCAATATTCTTTTTCGCTCATTGTTGCCAGCTTGTTAGATGATACGAGAAAATGTAAGTGTTGAGATACATTTTGTACGCTCCCCTAAACTTCTAGCATGTAAACGAAGAGCAGCGTGAGCTTTTCCACCATGTAATAAATACGTCAGTACAGGTGTAATGTAAAAGTGACAAGCTCTTGTCAAGTCCTTGAAGTAATTAATTACAAATTCCATTCAATAAATAACTGGAAAAGTTGTATAAAAGATACAAATCTTCGACAAAGTTTGTGCTTCTTCCTTACTTTTTGGTGTGTCTTAGAACTATTACGAGATCGGGCTGGCACACCTGCCTCGCCAACAGGAATCTGGGAATCAGTGAAACAAGATGGCAGCACCATTGCAGGTTTTTCACCAACGTGGAGCAGCGAAGTGTTATTAGATATCTGTTAGCTGAAAGGCGTAACCAATCGAAATTCACTGTCGCATTGCAGTGCAATGGTTTACTTTCTTTGAGTAAAGTACAAGTAAATGAATGGGCAGGTTTGTCACGTGCAGGACACTCTGTCTGTGCTGTCACGGAGAACAACATTGCGAGAGTTGTTGAGTTGATGCAGGAAGAGAGGTGTATTGAGGTCAGTGATATTTCAGCAACGATGAATGTTAATGTCAGATGAACTCCCGATATTTTTCACGGCGTACTGATATTCACGAAAGAGTGTGCGCTGTGGGTTCCAAACCATTTAACATCATAAATGAAAAAGAGTGCAAAAGTGCGTGGAGACGTGACGTTCGTCTGTTGGCCCCACCCCCGTACTCCACGGACCTGGTACCTTCAGATTATCACTCTTCTGAGCGACTGAAAGAAGCTATTAGTGCCTCAAGGTTAATTGATGATGAGGCACTCCAGGCAGCAGTGCATAAGTGATTACACACACACCCCCAAGAAAACTTTGCACGTAGAATTGATAAGATGATCCAGCGCTGGTGCAACTTGAAGGGGATTAAGTTGAAAAACAGATAAGTAATAATTTCCGATCTGGTAATAGATTCATTTAAAATAAATACGGATTATTACTGTATGACCCTTGTACAAACACTTATTAAAATATGTTATAAACGCTATTAAGTAATCTTTGTTAAGGTTATTTATTTACTGCCTCATCGAATTTGGATACTACATTCTGTTATATTGCAACAGTTCATGAAAATGCCAAATACATGTAAGTGGTTTTTGAAATAGATTGTGACTTGATGGACAATGTCTGTAAGCATGTGTGCAATCAGTGACCTAAGATTATGTAGTATCCACTGAGAATTCCTACCAAGCAGACATTGACATATCCAGTGTACATAAGTACAGTGACCAAACCAGTCATATCGACTTCAAGAAACATAGCCAACAGAAACGAATAACAGTAAAAGTTGCTAAAATATGCTGATGGTTTCTGAAATGTTCAGGCCTTCAGATTCATATTAATTTGTTTGTTTAGCGATACCTTTATTTTACAAGGAATATACGGAAACAACAAAACCTTTAACTATTGGAATTTCATTGTACCTGTTTATTGTATTCACATTGTGAAAAGTGTCAACCTTGAAACCAAAGTAAAAAAAAATATAACCTTGTATTTTAGTAGCCTAAAGAACTATAATGGCATTCTGAATTGTAATACAGTTACAATGACCACCCATATATACCTATGCGTGGTGCATAAACAGGTGCCAGATACACAGATGCACATAACTGACGAGCCACGAGAGGTACGACAGCGTGAAGCTAACAATCAATGCGACAGACATTCGGCAACATGCATCAAACATGCGACGACCGGTGCGTGAGTGCGGGCGCTGGGCTCGGCGGACAGACTTGTACAGCGGGCAAGTATCGCGCGCGCCTGCACTTTAATGCGCTGACACAGCAGTTGAGGAGCGGTGTAGCACCTGTACCACCAGACAAAGCAAACCGCCGCCACATTTACTCATTTCGGCGCTGTGAACTCGGCAGGCGTGTACGCGCCACTCGTGTGCGCGTGTTTGTACACGGAACACCCAGCCTGTGGGCCGTCGGCACTGTTCGGGCCGCAGCTGTTGTGTTCCCATAGAGGGGTAGCTGACAGCCAACAGGGCTTTTAGCGCGAAGCTCCGCCCACCGCGATTCAGAGGCGCCCGCACTTGTTATTAAAGCTACCTGCCTACAGTTGACGTACTCTCCTGACAAAAGCGCACGCATCCATCACACGCAGCAGTACCTAGTGCTGCCGCTCCTCCATTCGTCTCTCGCGCTGCTTTTTGTGTGAAGGAGTCAGTGGAAAATCAAGATCCTGCTCAGTAACAACTAACTTAGACGGTTGTTAGTAAATTTATATTCAACTGTAACAATAGATCAGTCTCAAATATGATCTCCTTTCGTGTGGAAACGTACATTCATCAAAGCGTAGCTTATTGGTTATATTGAATCTATTCTCATCCGAAAAGAGCCCACGAACCTGCTCCGTGCTTGTACAGTTATTATGTTCTTGGCACCATCGTAAACGGTGCCACCGATATATGGATGTCAACAGAAAACAACGTACTGGTCGTCGGGCGAAGAAACTAATCCATCTACATCTAGTTGATTACTGTGCTATTCACAATAAAGTGCCTGGCAGAGGGTTCAATGAACCACCTTCAAGCTGTCTCACTACCGTTCCACTCTCGAGCGCCACGCGGGAAAAACGAGCACTTGAATTTTTCTGTGCGAGCCCTGACCTCTCTTATTTTATCGTGATAATCATTTCTCCCTATGTAGGTGGGTACCAACAGAATGTTTTCTCTATCGGGGGAGAAAACTGGTGATTGAAATTTAATGAGAAGACCCCGTCGCAACGAAAAACGAATTGGTTTTAATGATTGCCACTCCAATTCACGTGATAATACAAAACGATCTGCCCTTCTTTGTACTTTTTCGATGTCATCTGTCAGTCCCACCTGATGCGGATCCCACACCGCACAGCAATACTACAGAATAGGGCGGACAAGCGTGGTGTAAGCAGTCTCTTTAGTAGACCTGTTGCACCTTCTAAGTGTTCTGCCAATGAATCGCAGTCTTTGATTTGCTCTACCCACAATATTATATATGTGATCGCTCCAATTTAGGTTACTTGTAATCAGTGCTGTAAGCTGCTTTTCTGTTTACTAATACTACTACAGCCTAAGAAGTATTTTATGCACTGCATGTTATATTCAATGTCACGATTGTGATAAGTTTTGTGTTATCTCCCCATTGTAGATACTGGGTGACAATTATTGAATTCTATGAAATAAAATCGTCATAACTTCTGAATGGTTTGCGTTAGCACGCTCAGACTTCACGGTGGACTGCGGGGCACGATGGGAATTAGTATGGGCTGTACTGTTTAGTGTAGCGACGAAGCCCACCTTCATTTGGACGGGTTCATCAGTATGCGAAATTGGCGCATCTGGGGGACTGAGAATCCGCATTTCTCGATCGAGAAATCTCTCACGCTCGGCGTTGTGTGCATTGTCCAGTCACGGGATAATTGGGGAGATTCTCCTTGATGGCACGGCTACTACGGAACGGTTTGCGAAAATTTTGGAAGTTGATTTCATTCCCCATTATCCACAGCGACCCTGATTTCGACAAGATGAGGTTCATGCAAGACGGAGCTCGACCCCTCCGAATGAGGAGAGTGTGTGATGTCTTGGAGGAGCACTTTGGTGATCGCGTTCTGGCTCGGAGTTGCCCAGGGTCACTGGCATGGCCCTCAATAGGCCGCCGTATTTTCCGGATCTGAACACATGTGATGCCTTTTTTTGGGGCTATGTTAAAGACAAGGGGTACAGAAACAACCCCAAAACCATTGCTGAGCTGAAAACAGCCGTTCAGGTACTCACCGACAGCATCGATATCCCGAAACTTGAGCGGATTATGCAGAATTTCGCTATTCGTCTGCACCACGTCATCGCAACAGGTCTACCAAAGCGACTGCTCACACTACGTTTGTCAGCCCTATTCTGGAGTACTGCTGTGCGGTGTGGGATCCGCATCAGGGGGGACTGACAGATGACATCGAAAAAATACAAAGAAGGGCAGCTCGTTTAGTATTATCACGAAATAGGGGAAATAGTGCCACAAATATGATACGTGAATTGGAGTGGAAATCATTAAAACAAAGGCGTTTTTCGTTGCGGCGGTATCTTCTCATGAAATTTCAATCACCAGTTTTCCCCTCCGATTGCGATTCTGTTGGAACCCACCCACATAGGGAGAAATGATCATCACGATAAAATAAGAGAAATCAGGGCCCGCAAGGAAAAATTTAAGTGCTCGTTTTTCCGGCTTGCCGTTCGAGAGTGGAGCGGTAGTGAGAATCCTGAAGGTGGTTCATTGAACCCTCAGCCAGGCACTTTATTGTGAATAGCAGAGTAATCACGTAGATGTACTACATGAACGTGGTTTATTGAACCCTCTGCCAGGCACTTTATTGTGAATAGCGGACTAATCACGCAGTAGATGTAGATGTAGATTTACACCGATCAAATTACAGAGTCATAGATTCGTAGAAGTCCATTTTTGTGTAATAATCTACGTAATATTAATACTATATACGTCCGTTACTAGTAATAATATATTAGGCAATACAGATAAATTCTTTCGTTTTGTAAATGGACGTCATCCTCTAGCATTATTTTTTATCAACAGTAGTAGTCGATACGAGAAATATTTTTCGAATTTTGGTCAATATTATCTCAGCTGCTTTTCTGAAAAGTTTCATATAATTTTATACACAATACATTATATTTCAAGCTAAAATTAATGAAAGGCAATTCTTTTACTTTCGTTGTTACAAACGATTTGCACTAGCTCTGAATGTAGAGTTCAAATTGTTTTCTTAGAAACACTTGAAATAAAAAAAGTTTTTGGCACATTTAAAATTTCTGATACTAATTACGCAATCTAGTGCTGCTTATTATGTTTATTTCTGGATTCATAAAAAAATAATCTAAATTAATAGAAATTCATTTGTAAAAAAAATAGTAAACCGCTTGGAGTATTATTGCCACAGAGTTAAGTAGTAGTGGTAAGTATGCCACTGATGTGAACGGACTCATTTTTGTATTTTGGAGGAACTATGTAATTTCGGCTTTCTTAATGCGAAAATTCAAAAAACAGTGTGGTATAGTAAAATGTGAGGCAATAAATTCTGCAAAGACATTCTTCAAAATTATTTAGGTCGATTTAACTACGACAACGCAAAATGCGAGAATTTCTGACTGAAGAATCAGACGCCTAGACATGAAGAACTGGAGCCTAATGTGTGAAAAAAGATAAGCAAAAAGTTTATTGTAAATCTTCCTGCTCTCGAATTTTCTGAAAAGACTTTACCATCGTGGATAGTAGCAACAACAAAGAATGGAGGTGTAGATTAAAGGTTTCTCTTTGGATTTAACTGGTAGCTTAAATTTTTGTAAGTGGTAGAATCTCATTTAAAATGTATGTAACAAAACAATGGAAAAATTTCTCCAACAAACTAAGTTACTTTCTTTATATACGTTTTTCAATTCATAACGTCAGTTCCACGTGCTGAACTGCTGTGAGCAATTCTGTTCATTTGAATATAATATCTCTAGAAGCTTGAAAGTAACTGCGTGCAAGAGTTTTGGCAAACAGGTTACTGCAACGGATACTGATATTTACATCCTAATTCTGCAGTAGAGCTATAACGTTTTCTCCCAATTCTGACAAACTAATAATGTCCGTTGCTTAAGTGTCTCAGAGTTCATGGTCTATTAAAAGTGATATTGCTCGGTTTTTGCGTGGTACATAGGCCCTAACTGTCTCACAACCCCGTTGAGTTACACCCAGGAAAAAGAGAATCGCGAATATGTTTGAACTTACGAGAAGCAAAGGTAGTAACAGTCGGTCGTTATGCCGTAACGTGTGCGGCGTTTCGTGCAACTTAAGTCCATAGAATGATATTGGATGTTTCTGGAATGATGTTTGATGGTAGCTGAAAGCCGAAGAAGGCATTCATTATGAGTCGTTTCGAGGAGCTTCTGCTTTTTATATTTTCGAAGCAAAGTTCAAAGGTGATTAACTACCAGTTGTTTCGAGGAACGTCTCCTTTTCATTTTTTCATAAGTAGGGAGGTACGAAACATTCATATACCGCTTTAATAACACTGGAATACTTCGGCCGGAAATGAAATTGCACTGCAAATTCTGCTCAGCCACCGCTGGGCATGCAGCTGGGCTTTGTTACTTCTGTGAAGAAGGACCATTGAACGTTACTTACGGCAGATTTATTTTACATATAAACTTAAGAGCCAAAAATTTTCAGCTGTTTCCGTATCTCTGTAACTTCTTTACGACAACAGTTGATTCATGACTCGTGTACCTTGTGTATCAGATATTGTGTAGTTGAAAATCAAATTCTTTACGGTTGTTAACGGATAATGATGCGAAATATTCTGCGACGACTACTTGCAATACCCCTTCCTAAAAAGTATTTCTTCTGTAAAATTTTTCTTGAAGATTGTGACCAAAGAGAGGACATGTTAATGTCTGTGTTATCTATAAAAATAAACGGAGGCGCTGCCATCAGTTTTTTCGAGCACAGTTAGGAGACACCTGGCTGTTCCCCTTTGTGTTTCGCCTAAGCATCCTGCTTCGTGGCTTTGTAGGATTTTCAGTATATTAAGCTGAATCACAATCTAAATATGATCAAATTCAGACTTTTATACTAACTATCAGTGCGTTATCAATTTCATTTTTCAAATTTTTGTGGCAGAGACACAACATATCGACGTGGCACCTATTCGCCATTGTCGTGAAATTCTGAGGGCCTATTTTTCGCCTACTGTACGATCTGAACCAGAAGTCAATAGAAAAATTGTCCGAGAGGTTTAACTAATTACAGAGCATACCGTGGCTACCATCGGTCCACATACACTCCTGGAAATGGAAAAAAGAACACATTGACACCGGTGTGTCAGACCCACCATACTTGCTCCGGACACTGCGAGAGGGCTGTACAAGCAATGATCACACGCACGGCACAGCGGACACACCAGGAACCGCGGTGTTGGCCGTCGAATGGCGCTAGGTGCGCAGCATTTGTGCACCGCCGCCGTCAGTGTCAGCCAGTTTGCCGTGGCATACGGCGCTCCATCGCAGTCTTTAACACTGGTAGTATGCCGCGACAGCGTGGACGTGAACCGTATGTGCAGTTGACGGACTTTGAGCGAGGGCGTATAGTGGGCATGCGGGAGGCCGGGTGGACGTACCGCCGAATTGCTCAACACGTGGGGCGTGAGGTCTCCACAGTACATCGATGTTCTCGCCAGTGGTCGGCGGGAGGTGCACGTGCCCGTCGACCTGGGACCGGACTGCAGCGACGCACGGATGCACGCCAAGACCGTAGGATCCTACGCAGTGCCGTAGGGGACCGCACCGCCACTTCCCAGCAAATTAGGGACACTGTTGCTCCTGGGGTATCGGCGAGGACCATTCGCAACCGTCTCCATGAAGCTGGGCTACGGTCCCGCACACCGTTAGGCCGTCTTCCGCTCACGCCCCAACATCGTGCAGCCCGCCTCCAGTGGTGTCGCGACAGGCGTGAATGGAGGACGAATGGAGACGTGTCGTCTTCAGCGATGAGAGTCGCTTCTGCCTTGGTGCCAATGATGGTCGTATGCGTGTTTGGCGCCGTGCAGGTGAGCTCCACAATCAGGACTGCATACGACCGAGGCACACAGGGCCAACACCCGGCATCATGGTGTCGGGAGCGATCTCCTACACTGGCCGTACACCTCTGGTGATCGTCGAGGGGACACTGAATAGTGCACGGTACATCCAAACCGTCATCGAACCCATCGTTCTACCATTCCTAGACCGGCAAGGGAACTTGCTGTTCCAACAGGACAATGCACGTCCGCATGTTTCCTTGCCACCCAACGTGCTCTAGAAGGTGTAAGTCAACTACCCTGGCCAGCAAGATCTCCGGATCTGTCCCCCATTGAGCATGTTTGGGACTGGATGAAGCGTCGTCTCACGCGGTGTGCATGTCCAGCACGAACGCTGGTCCAACTGAGGCGCCAGGTGGTAATGGTATGGCAAGCCGTTCCACAGGACTACATCCAGCATCTCTACAATCGTCTCCATGGGAGAATAGCAGCCTGCACTGCGGCGAAGGTGGATATACACTGTACTAGTGCCGACATTGTGCATGCTCTGTTGCCTGTGTCTATGTGCCTGTGGTTCTGTCAGTGTGATCATGTGATGTATCTGACCCCAGGAATGTGTCAATAAAGTTTCCGCTTCCTGGGACAATGAATTCACGGTGTTCTTATTTCAATTTCCAGGAGTGTATATAGTTGTGCTGCTGCCAACAACAGTCAATAACATCGTGGAATCAATAAGAGATTCGGTGATTTTGTAGTGAGCAGAGTTGGAAGCCAATTCACAAACTCGTTTAATCTTGTTGCTATTATAACTCTGGGTATTAGGGATTCCCGTCACGCACAGACTTTTTTTCTGTAGATTTTCACAAACGTTTTACAGTTTAAGAGCGTTCCTGACTAGTCTACCTCATAGAAGAGCGTTTCACTAGTGGCTGGGTAGCTGAACTGTAGTGCAATGAAAAGAACAATTGTGCTGTCCATTTCAAAAACTGTTGGAGCACTTTAGTAACTGGTGACTGAAATGTTACCAATGCATGGAGCAGGGAGCGGGGCACAAGATATAAAATTCTCTAAAAAATTTTCTTGATTGCCAGAGGTATCGACGAAGGAAATTTTGCACTATTTACGAAACAATCATTTATATGAATTTCAAAAAATGGCCCTAACAAGTTATAAAATTATCCATCAGAAAAAAATTGAGAGGCACCTCTATCGCAAACGCGCCGAACAAAAACCCGGTAGCTCATTCACAGCCGGCTTTCATTAGTTCAGTTACGAAATGAAATGGTATTTGTGTATGTCATACATTATGACCACCTATCTGAAGCACGGTATACCACCTTTGGCACGGATAGCAGCGGCGACGCATCGTGACGTGGAAGAAATGAGGCCTTGGTAGGTCATTGGATGGAGCTGGCACCACATCTGCACACTTAAGTCACCTAATTCCCGTAAATCCTGTGTAGGGGGTGTGGGTGGGGGGAGGGGGTGGCATGTGATGAACTCTGATGCCAAATTCAGTCACATCCCAGACGTGTTGGACAGGGTTCAGTTGGGAGTGGCAGCATGTCAACTGGACCGTTCCTCGAAGCACGCCACACTCATGGCTCTGTGAGAAGGCGCATAACTTGTTGAAAAGCGGATTACAACGTGAAGGTTCACCAGAGCATAATGAAGCCACCGTCAGCTTGTCTCCGTCGCACAGTAAAGGTATCAAGGCATTTTCCCCTGGAAGACTACATATTCGTGCCCTCCCATCTGCACTAAGAAGGAGGTGTCGGGATTATTCAGACCACGCAACGATCTGCCACTGTGCCGAAGTACATAGGCGACGTCACGTGCCAATCTCACTTGCAGTTGTCGATGTGTGGTGTTAATACTTGCACATGCATGGTTCGTCCGCTATGGGGGCCCATCGTGAGGAGCATACGGTGCACAATGACTTCAGACACATTTGTAATCTGCCCAGCGTTAAAGTCTGATGCTAGTTACGCTGCACAATTTCATGAATTGCAGGGTTTGTCACTAAAATATTTGTTCGAAAATTGTAATGGATCGTAAAGTGGCTGGTTTATCCTGTACATTTCATTGTCATTATGGTGAAAACCAGCCACAAACATCATTTATTTAATCTTAATTTACATAAGTATGTGTAATAACCTGTATTTTAGAATTTTCGACGATATTTGAGCAACAAAGATATTCTATGGGTTTGAATTTTAGGAATCAGGCACTAATATATTTAAATGATCTTACTAACTGGCTCCTTCCTTTCTTTTTATTTTAGTGGTCAGGCAGTCACATATATCTGAGAGAGAGCTGTAGAGACTTCCGTATCTCACTGGAACGTCATTAGCTTCTTTTCTTTTATTTCAGGTTTACTCACCTAAAAGCATTTTGTACGATTGATTGTAACCTCAAGTTTGATATACATAAGCACAAACAGTGATTACATAGTTAAACTGGCGAAATCCTCTCGTGCTCCCAACTGGGTAGCTGCGTCTAAAATCCGCGACGTTGCGATGAGTGTCATTCTCTTCATCTTCTGGCGAAGTGTCGATGGACCGCGACCGGCGGCTGTCCCTCCCCACCCCTCCTACCGGCGCTGGGCCACTGGGGGTGGGGGGCGGGAGCTCCGCTCGTGGTCGGGCGACGCCGGCCGCAGGCCGCCTGCCTCGTTTGCCTAATTTCGAATCGCGGAGTGTTAGCAGCTGAGCACTGTTCTCCAGCAAATACCTGCTATTGCATACATAAAGGACAGCAGCGGTCCATCGACAGTTCACCAGAAGATGATGAGGATTACACTAATCGAAACGTCGCGGATTTTCGCGGCAGCTACCCGGCTGAAAGCCCGAGAACATTTCATCAACAGTATTCACCGGGAAAGCCTACATTCACAAAACAAAATGTATCAAGACACTAAGCTCTATCACACATTGATTCCTTAATAGCTGGGGTCAAAAACTGTCGTGATCTTTCGCGTTCTGCTACCGGTGACTTAGGCATTGTGTGAAATAGCATGTAATCAATAACCAATAGTGGGCGACTCATTTGCAGCTACGGTTTGAGCTAGTGCCATTCGAGCTGTACATAGGAACTAAGCAACACTTCGTGAGGAAGTTTCTTGTTTGTTTGAGGTCAATAAGTTGCATTAATCGGTCTAATATGAACCTGAAATGGCTCCATGTATTTCCTCGGAGAATTTTCCTGGAGAATTAACACACTGAAGAGGGAGGGTTCTCGATGAAAGAGGAAGTTAAACCATCAGCCAGGGGTAAGAATTTTGCCGACCACAGGACACACATGCGAATATGGTTCAGTGAAAGTACGTATCCTACGAATGAGGGCTCAAGGACAATGTAGGCCATCTACCTAGTGTTCTTATCCGTAAAACGGATACTCATATTTGAAAAAATTTCCCTACCTCGTCCGAAAACCAATAACCGAAAACTATTGATCGGTACCTCTGTCGTACATCTCGGCTGCCACTGTACGCCCGTGAACTTTAGGATCATCACTCCACTGGAAAGCAGCGTGAAGCTTGCAGTTATTCGCTCACCGCCGACAGCGGTCAACGTAAGAGACCCCAACGCCGACGCGAGTCTCGGTCTCATCAAGACGCCTGGGCAGCACCTATAGCGGTAATTTATCTCTCTGCAGCATTCGGCTGATCTACAAATCCGTCGTAACATCACTCGATCCTTTGAGCTTTAGTCCATACATTTTCCTTTCATCAAGACTACCACACTTTTCCCAGTCTCGAGACCAGCCTATGTTCCTGTCTGCTACAGACTCCGTTTATACAGTACACCACACTCTCCATCACAGCTTCGTCCCCCAATTGCCAGTCATAGTGACCCAATCCCTTGTGTTGCCCAACTTCCCCTCATCCATTCTTGCTGTCTACACTGACAAACTATACCGCCAACTGACATATAGATGGATGCAACATCGCCGTTGTCGTCGTCGTCGCTGTAATTACACTGACGGGAAAAAATTGCGACACAAAGCAGGTGTTGTGCGACATAAATTAAACTTGGAAGGCGTGTTTACACATCTGAAAGATGACGTCTGTTCAGACTTCACGCCAGTAAGGGTATGAATAGTAGTACCGCTATACCGATGAAAATTATATTTTGCTGTAAGACAGGCACTGTAATGGTTGCGAGCGTTAGTTACGTTTGAGACTGATGTTAGTGAATAATACATATAAGGCGGCAGATATGCAATTATCAACACCTTACTGAGTCTGAACAAGGTCGTGTAATAGGGCTACGAGAAGCTGGATGTTCTGCGATATTTGGGGGAAGACTTGGCAGAAACGAAACGACTGTGCCTTGTTGCTGGCAGTGGTGATCACGAGAATGTACGGCTGCAAGTAGACCGGGCTAAAGACGGCCGCGTACCACTACCGAGAGGGAAGACTATCGTGTTCGGCGGATGGCTCTGGCGCTTGGTACTGCATGTGCAGCAGCAATTTGAGCAGCAGTTGGCACCACTGCGACACAACGAACTGTTACAAATCGGTTACTTCAAGTGCAGCTCCGAGCCAGACAAAGTGTAGCGTGAGCTCCACTGACCAAAAACCGCAACCGTTTCTGGCTTCAGTGGTGTCAAGAAAGAGCTCATTAGAGTGCTGGGTGGCTATAGGTTCTGTTTTCTGATGAAAGATGGTTCTGTCACGGTGCCAGTGAATGCCATTTGTTGGTAAGAAAAAGACCAGTAGAGGGTCGGCTACCTACCTGTCAGAGTGCTAGACCTATTTTGCATAGACGTGGAGTTAGCTTCTGCGGTGCTATTTCATATGACAGCTCTAACGCTCTTGTGGTTATCCCATGCACCCTGACTCCATATTTGTTCGTCATTAGGGTGATTCGACATGCTGTGCTGCCATTCATGAACAGCATTTCAGGGACTGGTTGCCAAAGTATAACGCTCGTCCACACCCCGCTGTTGTAGCCCATTATGCTCTATAGAGGGTCGACATGTTGCCTTGGCCTGCTCGATCATCAGATCTGTCTCCTGTCAAGCACATATGGGACATCTTCGGACGACATATCCTGGGTCATCCACCAACAGCATCAACCGCCCCTTTATTGACCGACAAGTGCCACTGGTATGGAACTCCATCCCACAAACTGATATCCGGCACCTGTAGAACTCAACACGTGCACGTTTGCATGCTTTCACTCTGCATTCTAGCTTCTACACCAATTATTAATGTAACAGCATTTCACATTTGCAGAAGCTTTTCTCGCGCTTACGTTAACCTGTGATCTACCAATGCTAATCAGATATGTTACCTAGACAACTGTATTCCCGAAATCTCATTATCTACATTAACTACTTTATGGTGTTGCGATTTTTTCCCTTTAGTATGTATGTACACACAGGGTGAATCACCTAAGACTTGCACGCAAATATTGCGGAAATGGAAAGTTTTATTTATGGACGGTATCCACAGAAAAAATTAGTAGTCAGGGGCTCCCATTGTTATCCTATCAACAGATTCTAATAATAAGTAGAAAGCGGTTTTTTGTGCAGACATACACTTCTTAAAGGGAGCAATGCCTACAGATATTAACAAAGTAAATTCAGAGTGAATTAGAATGACAGTTGTTTTTCTTGGAGAATTCTAGTGCTGGTGTGTGTGTGCATACAAATCTGTGTGAATTCCTAAGGGACCAAACTGCTGAGGTCATCGGTCACTGGACTTACACACTACTTAAACTAACATAATCTAACTTTTGCTAAAAACTACACATACACACACACACACACACACACACACACACACACACGCCCATGCCCGAGGGGGAACTCGAACCTTCATCGGGATGGGTCGCTCAATCCGTGACATTGCGCCTCTTACAGCAAGGCCACTCCGCGCGGTTAGCGCGAGTCTTTTACGGGATATCGTGTTTTCAGATGTTCTTACACCGACAATTGTGCAATACCTGTGTTAGGAGACACTAAGGATCAAGACAAGTGCATACAATCGTTATGTGGATTCAGAACAGTAACGGCATAATTGGCTATCACTGGTTGGATTCAAAATGAACAGCTGCGGCGGCAATACACGCTCCCAGTCTGGTACGGAACGACTGCTGCACACGTGACAGCATTTAAGCAAAGATGTTCGAGTAGGCTGAAGTACTGGGTCGTTGTTAATCATCGGATGTAGTAGGTATATCCATGTAGACAGCATCGTCCAGCTTTCCCTACAGAAAAGAGTCGACAGGCGCCAAATCCGGGAAGCGGGCGGGCCAAGGTGCGGGGCCTATGAGTCCAGTCCAATGGTTTGGAAAGAATTCATGTAGCCATGCTGTATTACTCTGTGCGCTATAGGCCGGACAGCAGTCATGTTTGTCCACACGGTTCCCGCTGGTCTGCAGAGGAACGTCTTCTGGCATCCGTGGAAGATAGTCTATTAGGAGGCTCCGAGACTTGTGCACGATCAGTCTATGGCTCTAAGCACTATGGGACTTAACATCTGAGGTCATCAGTCCAATAGACATAGAACTACTTAAACCTAACTGACCTAAGGACATCACACACATCCATGCCCGAGGCAGGATTCGAACCAGCGACCGTAGCAGCAGCACGGTTCCGGACTGAAGCGCCTAGAACCGCTCGTCCACAGCTATCGGCTCCGTCTATGAAAAACAGCCCTAAGAGTGGCGGGTCACTGTCTCACACCACAGTTTACAGTTCACAGACGCTGAGGTTCCACCTGAGGAACCCAACAGGGAATGTCAGCAGGGCAATAGTGCGTGTTTCTGTGATTAATCTGGCCGTGATTGGTAAATTTGGCTTCATAACTAAACAAGGTACATGATACATCTGGAGTATCCTGTCTTAATGCCCATGTACAGAAGTTGAAATCGTTTCCATGCCGCTCTTGATGGAGAGAGATGTGATAGGGATAGAGTATATGCCAACAGAAAATGCGTAGGGCACTTGCGTGACTCAAGCCAATTCTTTGTGAGATTTCGTGGGAGCTAACGTGCATATCAGCGGCAATAACAGCACGAACATTAATTCCACAGTCTTCTGTCGTCACTTGTTTCGCCGGCCGCGGTGGTCTCGCGGTTCTAGGCGCGCAGTCCGGAACCGTGCGACTGCTACGGTCGCAGGTTCGAATACTGCCTCGGGCATGGATGTGTGTGATGTCCTTAGGTTAGTTAGTTTTGAGTAGTTCTAAGTTCTAGGGGACTGATGACCACAGCAGTTGAGTCTCATAGTGCTCAGAGCCATTTGAACCGTCACTTGTTTCCGTATGTCGAGTTGTCTAGGAGTTACAATGCCACTCTCACCCAACTCATTGTAGCAGTTGATAAATAAGTGCCGCGATTATTGACGTCTATTGAGATGTCTTGCCACATACACCGTACAAGAACGAACTATGTTCTTCCAACACTCTACACAGGCAACGATTATGTCGGCTTTTTTCGCATCGGTAAATCCCATCATCCACTCATTCACCGTATACTCTTGAAATGGTCATAGGGGAAAAAATTCTCACTTCATTGCTACTTCGGAGATGGTGTGTCGCATCGTTCGTACGTCGACTATAACACCACTTACAAACTCACGTAAATCTTGATAACCGGTCATTGTAGTAGCGGTAACCGATCTGACAACAACGCCAGACGCTTATGGTCTTATATAGGGGTTGCCGAAGGCCGCGCCATATTCTACTTGCTTATATACCTTCGTATTTGAATGTGCATGAATATACCAGTTCCTTTGGCGCTTCTGCGTATATACTGGCGAAAAGAAAATACAGCACCCTCAAGTACAACGCCTTTTTTTAAAGACAAGTTATATGGCATGGTTTTGATCTTTCGAGATGTATATGACGATAAATGCAGATTAAATAACACCCATATGCCACAGTAAAGGATGCTCAATCAGTCTCGTCAATACGCAGTGTAGCCCATTCTGATGGAAACACAGACGACTTTCTCACAAGGAATGGATCGTAAAGGCACCAAATGGCGTCCTGCGAGAGACTGTCCCATCACTTTACTTCTTGTATTGTAAATAGGCGATTATTTTTGTGGACTCTGGAGAATAAGTAAATTTTCGCTTCACCATTACTTATGTTGTGCTGGCGGGAGACAGTGTCGTATTGCTGTTCCGAACAGGTTTTATACACCATGAACAGGACGTTGGCCGCAGCCGTCATACGTGGACGTCTAGTATCCTACTGCAGAAGCCCAGCACCTTCATGTCGGAGAAATAGAAATGACAGCAGCATGGGCATAACAACTTGTGCAATGTAGTGGGCACTGGTTAATTTAATAAATATGACCCGGGTCTTAACTGATGCCCCGACGCCACAAAATCTGGGGTGGACCTGTGTGTCTCGGAAAATGCATTCCATAATAGGCTGCTCACCAAAGCTAAACTGCACACCTGCTTTTCCATCATTCGCATACAAACAGAGCCTACTATCACTGAAGACAACAGAGGCGTCGTCCACTTTCCACTCATGGCTGTGTCATGGTATAATTTGTAGCATAGCAAGGGGTACACAAGATGTTTGTCCTGCTGCAAGCACACCTTAATCCGTGGTGACGCATCGGATGCAACATCTATCGATATTTCTTCTTGGAGGTCCCTCAAACTGAGCCGGTATTGATGTCCGCGTGTACTACTCAACGTGCGGAACCTGGTCTGTGGATAGGGGAATACCCCACAGACCACAGCGGAAAGCAGCAACACACCAACGATACACTGTGCCCGACATGTCCTGCAGTCTGTTGGTACATGGATCTAACTTTCCGTTCGACAGGAGTATGTTCTCGTTGGTAAGGAGTGATTATACTCTGCAATGACTGTAGCACAGACTGTTCGCCTCTAAACTCAAAAAAGTTACTGCCTGAAGAGTGAAACCAGAAGGTGTGCATACACAGACCTCCGGACTGTCACCAGATCGCCAATGACCATGGCAAATGAATCAGTGACACTGCAGCTCCTCAGTACAAACATATTATAGACTACTGCTTGCTCCCCAGGAACATAGTCCTCAAAGATGCTGAATTTATTCCCGGAAGTGTAGCATCAACGGGCGTTTCCTAACGCTGCCCATATGAAGGGCTTATATCAATAGTGGTACAAGTCCATTTTTGTTCATTGTGAGATACAGAGTTCTTAAGTAAAATAACCGCTGAAAAATGTGTAGTTGAGATACTAGAAATATCCAAGCATATGGCTTCTTGGTAGAGGTAAACCTTTCTTTCTGTTTGTTTGGATCATTAACTGCAGAACCATTATAGGCAGAAAAGTGGTGGTAAATAAGCGCTTCATATGATCTATACAGAAGGGAAAATATTCAGTAATTTTTCGCTGCACCAGTTGTAGGATCATTGTTATAGTCTTGGTATTACATTGGATTGAACTTCGGTGTTTTATTTGGAACTCTAGTACTATAAACTGCGCCAGGCACAAGGTTTGCTTGTAAAGTTCCTTACGAGATCTATAGCCTCTGACAAATTTGCTGCTCTGAGTTTACAGTTGTTTGTATACGTATCCGCTCCATCAAGAGAGGTACTGTTTAAATACAATAAACTTATGCTAGCACTAAAACAGAATTAACCTCATTGCGGGGTTACCAAGTACATAGACAAGCCTATCCGTTAAATTTGTGCAGTCAAAAATACCACTTGTTTTGTTATGACGCCAAATGGTCCTCGAATACTTTTAAATATTGACACCACAAAAGATTGTCACAGCACTCAAATTTCGCAACAAAGGGTGTATTTGATATTACTTCTGCTCCAAGCTCTATGGAACAATCAACAAAGCTTGGAACAGAAATAACGCCTCATCCATCCTATGTTCCTGTGTTTCTCCTAAGACACAGACAGCAATGTCGCTTCCACGTGTTAGCAGCTGTTTACATAATTTTTATATGTGACCAGAACTATCTTCAGGTATGATTTATGAAAGCTTGTCACTCTTTGCCAATCGTTTTACTTTCGTATTTTTTTTTCATTACCTCTCCCTCCCTATAAACCAAAGAAGTTCATTTGATGATCAGTACGTGTATTTTAAATTGCAAATACAGTGATTTAAAATTCGATGTTTCGAAACGAGTATTAGTAAAAAAAATTGTGGATTAAATTATACTTTATCTTTGTATACTTGTTCCAACTTAAATACAGTCTCAATGTCTAATGCACAGTGCAACATAGCTTCGTTCAGGTATCAGTTACGTACTATTGAATCATTTATTGACGTGTTTGAAGAAAAGTAATTGCTACACGGAATTTGTGAAATAAGGTCAATAAATTAATAGCTTATTGCGGCTATAAAACCATGAAAACTGCAAATGGGTGATGGGCTTATTTTCTTCCAAAAATGTATGCCTCACCTCCAAAAATGGTTACTTTACCACAGAGATGAATACAACGCTCAGCCCTTCTCGAGGTATTGATTCATATTTACGTACTTCAAATACGCCTATTGAACCTGCACCCGATTACTGAACTATTACAGGTCGTTCAGGCATGTATTCTGAGTAGTTAAGGTGGAAGGTGCCAACGATCTCTGGTGCCTTGCTATAGTGTTTGTTTTCTTTTCTGCAATTATCATCGTACCTGTATTCAGCTGTAAATATATGCATAAAGTTGCACGATTGTCGACTGTTGCCCTGTTGTTTTTATGGTATCACGTAACGGTATCACCTGAGGGACGCCACGATATTGACGAATTGCTATTTTCTGTCTGACGCCGATAGCAGTCGCACGGAATCTGTCGGGCCCAGTGGTGCGCGCCCACTGAACCCACGCCTCCATTGGCTCGGTAGCTCGAGTGCCCGGTGCTGGAATAAAATAGGGCCAGCGGCAGCCACTCGACGCACTTGCATTCATCAAGCCATCGTTCGTGCTTATTTTAGTGAGCGTCATCCTATTTGACAATGTGACAGCTAGACTCTACTTCTTGCTGTAATATTTGTAATGAGTCTTTATACATATAGAGAAATACAAGTAGATCTTCTGTTTATTGTGTTAATTGTGTTAATTTGTTCGCTCCTATCGAGCTTTCCTCCAACCACAGATTCACCACTCTGTAAACCACCTCTACTTACAGAGTTTTTAGAAGTAAACTTGGTCATTTAAATACGGCATTTGCTTTTGATGGTAATGCCGATATTATTCTTTGCCTTCTGGCTTGCCTTCAGTGTTTTTCGGTTCTTCCTTGGTTGCCTTTCGAGGCTGATGAAGTGTTGGCTACCTTCGTCATCGTGTACATGTTCACTGAATGCCGTGGAACAGCGGCATAAAAATGCCATGCTGAGCTTTTCCCGCAGCGACGGCAACCATTTCAAATAAAAATGGCTCTGAGCACTATGGGACTTGACTGCTGAAGTCATCAGTCCCCTAGAACTTAGAACTACTTAAATCTAACCAACCTAACGAAATCACACACACCCACGCCCGAGGCAGGATTCGAACCTGCGACCGTAGCGGTCGCTCGGTTCCAGACTGTAGTGCCTAAAACCGCTCGACCAGTCGGGTCGGCGGTGGGGTTCAGGCATAGATTGTAAATAGTAATGAAAACCTCTGCGCTTTAATTTCCACCTAGTGCCAACTTTCACCGCAGTATTATGTTACAGAACAAGCCCGCCATCGTCTGCGCTTTGCGGCTTTGGTGCCGCGTGTGCTCAACAGTGACGTGGTCGGCGTGTTCTATGCACATGCCGCAGATGATAGCTTGCTTATAAAAGCGTCAGTTAGTTGTTTGGAGTTGGATTAACTCCCCATGTCGCCATATTGATTTACGTTATTTCACGAGTCTCACATCTCCCGCATTAAGCGACATGGACTCTGTGCTCCTCCCCCTTCGCCCGTCTAAATACTCATCTGTTATCGAGACGTCGATCCCAAACTGCCTACTTTCGCCAACATTTTCCGGGTTAGGGTTGGGTTGGGTTGTTTGCAGAAAGAGACAAAACTGCGAGGCCTTCGGTCTCGTCGGATTAGGGAAGTTCGGGGAAGGATGTCGTCCGTGCCCTTTCAAAGGAACCATCCCGGCATTTGCCTCGAGCGATTTAGAGAAATAACAGAAAAACTAAATTAGGATGGCCAGAGGCGGGATTGATATTTTCCGGAAATAGGCGGTTATCACAACATGGTGGCCTTCTCGTGGCCGGTCTCGTTGTACAACAGTGACCTTAGTGTTCCGCCTGACCATTGTGGTTTGTAAAAAATGAAAACAGGCTCTTGAGCACTCTCTTTACCTTGACTTGTAGACTCCTTTCTTCTGAAACGGCGGAAGTTGGACCACTCGGAACTCATAGTAATTTGTATCTTTTCGACATTGTAAAGAGCTGGAAAATACCGTAGGCAATGGCAAAATAGTAGTCACTGTCGGGAGTCGTCTTAGAATGAAGGTGATATATAGTTTGTAGCGCCACAGAAGAACCACTATTGGATATGTGAATACATAAGGCAGTTTGTAACACCATAGCTCTAATACTCCAATGATTTATTTTGGTTTTTGTTTCATTTAATATTACATCGTTAAGCGTCTGTAAATGTGTCTGATTGAATTGATAATACAAAATTGTATACTCCTTTCTTTGTTTAAAACTTTGATGTTGTGGCTTGATTCTATGCAAAGTAGTGTATCTGTTAATTAAATTTTTTGTATCATTTGGAGGGAACAAAACTTACTGTATATAGTTGTAATTTTGTGTGAATAATTTTTGGTAGAAATATCAATATGTGCAAATGTTCTGTTTTATTTATTGTATTTGTTTGCTGTTATGTAAACTGCTGATCCTCACTTAGGGTTCTTAGTTAGTTTATATGTAAAAGGTGTTGTGGCTCCCCTCGGGGACGGAACTGTGTATCGCGCGCAAATTGTGGTTGACCCATGTAGAAAAAGTGGAACTGAGAGTCAGGCGGGGGCGAGCCACCAGTCGGGGACGAGCTACCAAACTGTGCACTGCCGTGTAAATGTTGCATACTCTGCTGGTTCCGAGAGACGTTTTTTTCTGCCACTTTACAATGCCTCGGATGGATGGATAAATAGCTGGAACTATTCTGGAATTTGTATCTATCATCGCCACCAAGAAATGACTGAGTCCAGCAATTCTACCTGTAATTCCACCTACCGATATGCAATCGCCACCACATTGCGCAATCACTGTAATGGAGCACTATAGCAATGTACAGTGAAGGATCAGCTTAATGGATGTATTAGTGTGCTTAAATATTAGGTAATTTATAACTGAGTTTATGTACCTACCTTGATTTTTCTCCTTATCATAACACCTCTCAGGTTCCTCTCCGTTTGAACTAAAGTGATTTCCGAGTGTCCCTACTGAAAGAACATTAAAGACCAGTGTTTTTGCTAATTAATGTCTCTTGAACATAGTAAAAAAAAGAAAGTTAATGAAAGTAATTTTCCTAATAAAACTGCTTATTAATGTATTGTTGCCAACTTCAAATTAAGAGTTCGTGAGACTGAGGCTTATAAGTTTTGCTTCGTAAATGATCTCATTACTGCCTGTTGTAAATCACAGGTGAGTCAGTATCTTACATATATGTTAATTTTGTCTCTCAATGTAGTAAGAATTCAAAACTGCAGTATGAAATGTTATATACTCATGTTAACTAAGTATTTGTCTCTCTTGTGTATTAGAAATGCATATGAATAGTATACCAGGATCCACAGTTTGTCTATTGTGTTAATGCTCGGTAACAAGTAACGGAAAGACCATTAATTATGAAAACCATAATTTCTTTATTGAAATGGTAGTGAGAAGCAACCTGTTATTGGATTCCAATTAACTTTCATTTTAAATAGTAAAGTATTTAACTGAGAGAGACTTAACCTATATCCAATTAATTATTCTGCAGTGAATAGTAATAACAACGTTATAAAGACCATTCAGTTGGTGTAAGCCCTGAAAGTAATAGTGTGTTCCGGTATGTGTTACAATTTTGCAAATAGTTTGTGCTGCTCCAGTTGTTAGCTTCAATCTTAAAACATACGTATGTGTCAAGACTTCAGTGCACTCACGTGTGACAAAGTATAGGTTGTGTTTATCCATTAAAGTTACTAATAACTATTTTCTTGAACGAGAATGTTATTCATTCTCTTGCCTAGTTAGGCTGGCGACCGTTTTCTTTACCCGTTAAACAGTACAGATAGGCAAAATTTTGTTTGTTACTGTTCAAATATTTCCATAATTCTGACTTTCACTTCCGATACGCCACCTCCGTTACGTACAACACGGTCAACACTACAAAATTCCTCTCAGAGGGTAACACTGCTCTGTTGCGTTATACCATAATTACTTTAATAAGATTGTTTTATTTCACAACCTGCTTTAAGGTTATGGTACAGCAGTGACAGACACTAGTGTTATAAGTTACAGTCACAGTTTCGCTTTGTGACACATTTGATCATTCAGATTTTATCTCCATTTTGGCTTGCTAAGCTGGGCGTTAATATTGCCTCACCGCGATAAGTAGAAATAACGTTCGATTCCCGCTACTGCCATGGATGTGTCCTTGATAAAAGGACTGAAACAGGGTGCACTCAAGCTCTTGCCGATTAACGGCGTGGGAAGCAGCAGCTGAAACGTCGAAATGCTGATAACGGCTGAGAGATGTCTGTTTACCGTATGGTCCCCCTACGCTACGCAAACTACTCGCCTGGCTAGCAGCGGGGTTTTCTTCGGGGTCTAATAAGCGAATTAGTAAGTTTTCTTAGTATCCTTTTTTTCCATGAAATATGTCAACTGGCACTCCCGTAATTTGAATTTAATTACTACTATTTACTTCCCAAGACCTTATCCTCAAAGTGTAATCTGGCATTACTTTTAAGTTCCTGCTTGTACAGAAAACAGCTTTAATAATGTTTTCAGCTGTGGCGCTAACAGTAGCTAATGTCAATACGTTTTTTTATTGATGTAAGGGTCTATGTGAGGACTTAAATAATTTCTGAACTTACAACGAGTTTTTCCTTGTTTCGTTGTAGACTTTTCATCTACGTTACATGATTACTCTGCAATTCACATTTAAGTGCTTGGCAGAGGGTTCATCGAACCACAATTCTACTATCTCTCTACCATTCCACTTCCGAACAGTGCGCGGGAAAACGAACACCTAAACCTTTCTGCTCGAGCTCTGATTTCTCTTATTTTATTTTGATGATCATTCCTACCTATGTAGGTTGGGCTCAACAAAATATTTTCGCATTCGGAAGAGAATGTTGGTGACTGAAATTTCGTGAATAGATCTCGCCGCGACGAAAAACGTCTTTGCTCTAATGACTTCCATAACAACTCGCGTATCATATCTGCCACACTCTCTCCCCTATTACGTGATAATACAAAACGAGCTGCCCTTTTTGCACCCTTTCATTGTCCTCCGTCAATCTCACGTGATAATGATGCCACACCGCGCGGCAATATTCTAACAAGAGGACGAACGAGTGTAGTGTAAGCTGTCTCTTTAGTGGACTTGTTACATCTTCTAAGGGTCCTGCGAATGAGACGCAACCTTTGGCTCCCCTTCCGCACAATATTATCTATGTGGTCTTTCCAACTGAAGTTGTTCGTAATTTTAACACCCAGGTACTTAGTTGAATTGACAGCCTTGAGAATTGTACTATTTATCGAGTAATCGAATTCCAACGGATTTCTTTTGGAACTCATGTGGATAACCTCACACTTTTCGTTATTTAGCGTCAACTGCCACCTGCCACACCATACAGCAATCTTTTCTAAATCGCTTTGCAACTAATACTGGTCTTCGGATGACCTTACTAGACGGTAAATTACAGCATCATCTGCGAACAACCTAAGAGAACTGCTTGTCACCCAGGTCATTTATATAGATCAGGAACAGCAGAGTTCCGAGGACGCTTTTATTCAGTAGCCCGCTTTTCGGAACATAAGATAAGAATCACTAATCAGGAAGAAAATATTCATTCTTACATTAAACACAAAAAGACTAATCAGGAAGAAAATATTCATTCTTACATTAAACACAAAAAGATAATTATATCAGCTGTTAAAAGTTCTACTGTCGCTGAGGGTCAAACATCGATCATAACGATACTAACAAACTTAAGTTGTCCAGAAAAAATGTTAGTATTCACTTAAAAAAGCACAGTGATAGCTTTGCAGCGTCGTAGATGAAGTGAAACTGTTACCAGGATCCACCTGTGACGTAGGTCTTGCCGGTGAAGCGTCTGAAGATGAAAGTATTTTGTATGGAATCGGCGCAGTAGGACAGGTTGACGTGGAAACATCAGAATGACAGAAAGGAGACATCATGTTTAGCTCGCCCATGACCACACCGTGAACAGATGCCGTATTTGTTGATATATCGACTGGGAATGTCCGTAGTATCAACACGGAATGATATTCCACAAAAACCCGTGGCGAAACAACATTAGTCGTAAAAAGATGCTGCGGGACAGGAATGATAGCAAGCCATTGACAGACGGTTTGTAACAAGACGGGGATGGTAGATCTCTGCGAATGCAAGTCCATGTCAGCTATAGAGTTTCCAGCCATGGAGACACAGATTTCAAATTTAAATATCACGGAAACTAATCTCAGTAGACGTGTGCACACACGGTATGATATTGTGAAAGCTATGAGAATTTTATAGTCAAGTTAGATAGGAGTTTCGAAGTCGTTTGAATAGCTGCTAACAGATGGCGCTGTAATACCAATAAGCAGTGCCTATAAATAGCGCGCTGAAGAGCAGAAAGTCAGTCACAGAACCCATACAACTCAACCCCAATAGACGAAACTCCACATTTCCTTGACATCTAATAGGCATATGATCGGGTGTGGCATTACAAGCTTATAGTCAAACTAGTCGATCGAACCAGTCTCTCCGACTGGTACGTGAAGCTCATCCATAGCTTTCTGCAGGACAGGCGTCTGTTTGTGCAAATAGATGGGAATAAATCATCACTGGAAACAGTCTCAGCTGGCATCCCACAGGGAGCGATGATCTTCCCACGCCTGTTTAATTTGTATATTAACGACATTCCCACCATTCAACAAGTCACCGCCAGTCTGTACGCCGAGCCGCCCCTATGGATGAGTGGTTCTAGGCGCTTAAGTGCGGAACCGCGCTGCTGCTACGGTAACAGGTTGGAATCCTTCCTCGTGTGTGGATGTGCGTGATGTCCTTAGGTCAGTCAGGTTTAAGTAGTTCTAAGTCTAGGGCATTCATGACCTCAGATGTTAAGTCCCATAGTGCTTAGAGCCATTTGAACCATTTTTTGTACGCGGATGACACGACCTTCCTAACCTCTCGAAGTAACATCGAACAATTTGTCAACAGAACACAACGATACCTGGACGATGGAGCAGTGGGCGAAGAGCAATAAAATCACCCTAAACCCTACGAAAACTAAAGCAATACTGTTTGCGAAGAAATGGGCGAAACTGATGGCGCGACTTGCCATCAATGGACAGCCAATACCCTGTACTACGACGACGAAATACCTGGGAGTGATACTGGATAAAGGGGTGACTTTTATTCCACATGAACAAGATAGGAAAATGAAAACTATGAAGATAATCCGGGCACTGACGCCTTTTTTGACAAGCAGGAATCTAATCCATCAACGAAATCCAACCTGTACAGAGCAACGGTACAACCCACCCTGCGATACGGCTCGACGTCTTGGGGAACAATATGTGACTTATATACGCAGTTCGCAACCACAACAAAACAGGTGTTTGTAGTGGAGTCTAGGCGCCCCGAGTTGTGCCAGGGTGAGAAAAATACACGAGATGACTGCAGAGAAATACGCCGCTGAGAAGATAAAAGGCAAGACCACTCCTCTTTTCCGCAAATTATACGAATATTTGGGAAATGTCCACCAAGTTGCCAATGTAGGCCAGGCCCTACCACGACACTGTCGCAAATACAAGGTGCCTCGATCCATTATTGCACTCCCCAGATGACCATCAAAGATGATGCAATGTTCAGTTATTCGGTATCTTACATGTACATAGCTATTGTCAAGCACTCTTACGACTACCTCACCAATACCCTCAAAGGACACAGGGACTCACAGGGAGGCAAAGTCCCCCTGCAAGCGAATACACAGTAAAGTGAAACTATTTCCCATACCACCCCAGAAGAAAAAATCACCGAAGGCGATCACTTATTGGACTCAACATAAAAATAAAAGAAAAGAAGGGAATATGACTTATACCGTTGAAAGGTGAAAAGGGGTTAGTGTACCAAAGGAAAATGTTTAAATAATGTATCCCATTGATAAAGTATTTTATTGGTAATTTAATACCACTGGTCAGAACACAGACCAGCTGTAACAAGGCACAAATTTCAAACAGGACTTAGTGTTCCAAAAGAACCCGATGCGAGAAACCATTCGCAAGCTCTTCGCCAAATTCCAATGAATAGTCAGCGTTTGTGATGATCTCTCGAAGAATATTGGCGACAGAGAAACAAGCTACTCGTGCAAAATGTCGCAATGCTCTTTAAAATTATTCTGCGTTGCAGAACGCATGACATACTGGCCGACTACACATAATTATATCCAAACTCCAAACCCACCATGCCATATCTTAACTATCTGTGCGACAGACCTCTGACTTTGTGAACCAGATAATCACTTAGCCGTGGTAAGAATTGCTGTTTTGAAGAGCGCGGCGTAACGTGTAGTGTGAAGCAGTCGCTCTCCGTTTCTGGCGGTGGCGCCGCTGTGGCAATCGCCACTTTGCTGTCTCTATCTGGTGGGAAAGGGGAAAAGTAGTCTATTCACGTGCATTTATGGGGCACTATGAACTCGCTAAGGGGCGAGTCTGGGCAGTTGGTCAGCCGGGTCAGTGTGGAGCAGTCAGTGTTTGTCTGTCGTTCGGAGTGTTAGTATGTGTTAGGCCACCAGTCTGCTCGAGTTTGTTCAGGCAATGGCCATTGGCGGTTGGATCGATCGGTCGGTCGGTCGCGCATTGGGACACAAGATGACTTGTCCGTCTTGAGCGTCGGCGCATGTGAGGTCGCCACGTCAGTTCAGTGGGCCGCGCCGTATAGCGAGGGGTAGTGGCTTCGCGGTCGATACGAGAGCAACAGGAGTCAACCCACGACATCAGTCTGGCCGCTGTGAGCTGCGACGCCGTGGTGTAACTGGTTCTCCGAGCGCTTCTGGGCCCCTTCACTTACCATCTTGTGGAGCTTGGCTGTGTCCTTTCCTGGTACAGGGATGTCGTTTTGCCAGTGGGCGTGATTCCTTTGCATGATTGGGTCCGAGCCAGTATTTCCGCCGTCGTGTGCCTGGAAGTGAGTGGGAGGCGCACCAGCAGTGCAGTCGCGACGGAGCAGCAGTCGCGGACGGAGCAGCGGGCAATCGGTCGGTTGGTGCGGAACAGGAAAGACGAGAGATCGGCGCGCCTTCCTGCGTCCGTTGAAGCGGCTGGCAACTGACGGTTAAGGAAAGCGATTTGGGGATGCTGCGCCAGGTCTTCTCGAGAAGTGGCGGTTTATTAGAAGTTAACTGATTGGTAATATGTTGTATGATTAACTCTTGTTAAGTTCTACTTGTTTTCTTGGTCAGTCTCTCTCTCCCCAGCTTGCTCGTCTTTCTCTAGTCCGCATTTGTTAGGCAGTTAGTGTCTGGCTGTCGTTCGGAGCTGCCTCTGTCATGTTTGTCGGATTTAGTGTGATAACGCATTTATTGCTTGGTGTGTAACGGCCTAATGCCTGAAATATCTTTTGATCTTGCCTATCATCTTCAGAGGCGGTATCTGTGTACTGTAGAGAATCTGAACTTGTTTAGAATTTTATATAAGATTGCATTGCATAGGCTGTTATTTAAATGATCATTTTAGTATATAACGTTGCCCCCCTTTCACCGTAAGACTTTTCTTAGAAATTAAAATCAAGTTGCACCTTGGGTGGCAAAAAAAATAGTATTTTCATTTTAGTGTTTTGTACCATTGCATCCTTCCTATGGGGTGCATAGTTCGTGTGCTTGTGTGATTGTTAAAACTTTTACTTTAAGGTAATCAGGTGTGTTACAGATTTACACTAGTGTAGCCTTTCAGAGGTTGTTGTGAGCGGTCGTGACTACGGCCGTGTCAAAAGCGAGCGGCAAACTTCTCAGCCTGAAATCTCATACACTCAAAAATTGGTTTCTTTCTGCCGCTGAATAAATTGTAACTTGATATTTAGAGGGTGCTTTTTGCATATAATTTTAAATCTGTTTAAAAAAAGTCTTTTAGGAATAAAATTCCCATTTGTTAAAAGCAATTTCATTTTGATTTCATCAGTTACTCCCAGGAAACTACTTGCACGCTCACATGGTGTGTTTAAATATGTTTATGTTCTTGATGAATCGATATTAAGTAGAATAAATTCTCAAGAAAATCATTTGAAAATAAATTCACGGTCCAATCACAATGATTGATAATGGAGCATTTAATGTTAACTACGTCTGGTTCACGGATGATGCACACTTCCACCTGAATGGAGTCGTGATTATAGAAAGTTAGCAATTGTAGAATTCCGAACACCCGATTTGTGTAATTCAAAGCACTGCATATTTGTTGAGTAACTTTTTGGACTGCTGTATGTGGCAAAGGCACTGTAGGCTATTTTTTCATGCGAGAACAGATGACTAGCGAACGTTACCTTGCAGTTTTCTAATAATTTGTCGCCGCACAGTTATTTTTGGAGAATCGACCAGAAACGGAGTAGTTAGTGCAAAATAAGGCCAGGTAACATTGCAACGAATACGTGTTTCGCTTCCGTCATTACTTATTTACTGCGTTGGATTATTGCAAATTTTCTGATGTAGAGATGGCCTAGTCACCATCATCGCACGATCTCACTCCTTAAAAATAATTTTTGTATGACAAAGTGAAAGACACTGTCTACCGGAACCAACACATCACGGTGGAGCAACTTGAATCGGCGATATGTGTGGCATCTGAATCGATTACCTTTGACATACTAAGGGATGTGATGACAAATGTCATTATTCGTTTTCGCCACCTCCGTCCAGCGAGTGGTGGAAATGTCGAAAAATGTGGTTGCAAAGACTGCTTGTAAAGGACGAGTTTAATTACGCATGCTGATAATGTACGAGCACCACAGCACCACCTATTAGCAGCTTTTCGATCTATCTCAAAACTGTACAAAATTATTAACAGCTCTCGCAATAAAGATAACTTCTGTTACATTCTCCTGTCGACCATAGTTTTCGAGATATTTAATTTGGAAATCGGGACACACTGTAGTTTTCCTGCAAATGAAAAAGGCAGAATCATGCAAAAAAAAAATTGTTCAAATGGCTCTGAGCACTATGGGGCTAAACATCTATGGTCATCAGTCCCCTAGAACTTAGAACTACTTAAACCTAACTAACCTAAGGACAGCACACAACACACAGCCATCACGAGGCAGAGAAAATCTCTGAGCCCGCCGGGAATCGAACCCGGGAACCCGGGTGTGGGAAGCAAGAACGCTATCGCACGACCACGATATGCGGGCCAGAATCATGCAATTGACACTTGGAGCCACGTACCTCCCTAACAGCTGTTGTTCACATATCACATAAAGCTGTACATCTGTAATCGGTCAAAACACAGAAACTGGGCTGTACTAACTCGAGCGTGTAGTGTGGGCTGACGAGCCACGATTTTATCTATTTTTCTAATGATGCAACGTCTCGAATGTACCAAAAGACAAGTGAGGCAAATAACTAGCAGTATGTGGTGTATTTACATCAAGGTAGAGCTGGTTTAGTGATTTTTGGAGGTACATTTCGTGCCCCAACGTGGGCCAACTATTTCATGTTACTCTGAGAATGAATCAGGTTGTTCCTTAACGACATGGATGACCAAGTGTTCTCCTCTCATTTACACCTCCATGATGAGAATGCTGTAATTCAAGATCGCAACAGAAGTGCTGACACCCCTCCGTTCTCGACTGGCCCACTATATCAGTCGATATTTACACCACATACAGTAAGATGTCTGGGACTTTTTAAAGCAGCGGTAGAAACGTAACGATAAACACCCCCTCAGTATGGTAATTACACGCTGTTTTAATAATAACTGAGCGATTTCATATGGATATATCGTAACTGAAGAATCTTGCTGTCTGTTTCTCGTCGAATGGAGGCGATTATCAAGGGTAGAGAAGTGTTCCATGGTGTTAGTACGATGTCGCGTGGGGGTGATAATTTTTTGTATGATTTGCTTACTTCGAGGTGAGAATGAAGTGAATGGCTACGTAAGTGTGAAACATATGAGCAATCAAAATTAGTATCTTTAGGCAGCACAGAAGAAATACGTTTACAATTAGGTCATGGAGTTTTAGCTTGTATTGGAAAAGTGTACTGGAGGACATCGGCTCTGAACTCTTTGAAAGGAACTATACTGATATTTGAAATAAGTAGTCAAGCAAAATCACCGGACGGGGAATTGAATCCCGTTCTTAGAGAGCGTGAGAAGCGTGTAAATCACAGGGCCGCTCTGCTCCAATTCATAGGAGAGAAAGATAGTGAGCTCTTGTCATTTCAAACGATTGATACTAATGAGTTCAAGAAAGCTGTTTTCCTTTTATTATCAAAGACGAGCCCTGCTTACTATAATAAAGCCTTGTTAGTCATTAAAGCAGGACAACAGAGTGTTCCTGAAGGTGGCAAAAATACAGTTACAAATCTGCAAACCTATTCAGTGAAACCGTACAAAAACGGAAAACAATGTAGAAAATTGTTTGCTACTTCTTTTTCAAGTACGAAACTTCGGGTCCGGAAAGCCAACTTCAAAAGCCACTTCCTACATCGCTGTCCTGAAATTACGCTTAGTGTGTTAGATAAGCCGAAATTCAGGTTCCACTTGGTCTTCTGTACATAACTTTTTATCTTTTCTCATGGGTTCTGCCTATATTTCAAAACTCCGTCAATATGAATCAGTGATCGGAGCACGTTCTCCGCATTTTAAGTACGTTTAGAATACTAATAACGTCTATATTTCTGTCGTTGTTATTTTTGCATTTATTATTTGAATTTTTATTCTATAAATGCACATTATATTAATTTACACATTTCTTTAGTTCCTATTTCAGTCATGAACTATCTGATTTAGTATACTACATAGAGTTAACTCACAAATGTAAATTAAATATTGTTAATACAACTATTGTATCGCTCACAAAAGCAGTAAGGCCATCAGCTCAGTTCACTCATGACGATCGCATATCGTATTTGTCACACCCTTTGATATATCCATCCCAACTGAGTCCAGCAATAATCAGTATGCACTGGGATGTCATAAACACATCATTATACACTCATGCTCACAAATTAAAGATAATGCTGATACATGGTGAAACAACGCTCTGGTGGGCGGTCTGCTGATTTAAATCACCTCGTGGTATTACCACGTGGTGCATTTGACCTGCGGTCGTCGCACGGAAGCACTGGCAGTAGTTTTCATACGCAGAGGTGTGTTAGTTTATGTCATAGTACGGTGCAGCGAGTAAGTGTGCAGACGTTTTCAGATGTGCTAATGGTGACTATGTGTTGTAAATGATTCAAAGAACACATATTGATAGTTATGAGGGGCAGAATACAAGGTCAAATGGAGGCAGGTCAAACGCAGCAGGTCGTAGCATGGGCCCTCCGTGTGCCACAAAGTGTGATCTCAAGATTATGGGAACCATTAGAGCAGACAGGAAACGTGTCCAGGCGCTACAGTACGGGACGTCCAACACCACAAGAAGACCGATATCTCACCATCAGTGCCCGCAGACGGCCACGGAGTTCTGTAGGTAGTCCTGCTCGGGACCTTACCGCAGCGACTGGAACAGTTGTCTCCAGACACACTGTCTCCAGACTACTGAACAGACATGGTTTGTTCGCCAGAGACCTGCAAAGTGCATCTCACTGACCCCTGGTCACAGGAGAGCGCGTAAAGCCTGGTGTCAAGAACACAGCACATGGTCATTGCAACAGTGAACATAACCTGGGAATGGAAGATCAGTTTGGCGATTGGAGGAAAGTTGGAACACACTAGGCTGTAATCTTCCAATGGCTTATCTTAGAAGATAGACTGAAGAAAGGTAAATGTATGTTTGCAGCATTTATATATTTGGAGAGAGTGTTGATGGTGTTGATTAGAGTACATTTTTTTTTTAAATTTTGGCTGTAATAGGGATAAAATACAGTAAGAAAAAAAGGTGTTTCAACTTGTGCAGAAAACATTCTGCAATTGAGGGCTGAAACGCATGAAAGGGGGTCAGTAGTTGAGAAGGGAATGGAGACACAGTTGTAACCTCTCCCGTATTTTGTTCAGTTCATACACTGAGCAACCAATAAAGGAAACCAAGGGCAGAGAAATCCAGACGAATCCAGGTATAGTGTCAACAGTGATTCTCGCCAGATTTTCATCTGGGTGAACCACGAACCAGATACCAACCCCTTATTGTCCTTGAAATGGACCTATATGGAGGTCGTGGTTCGATGGTGTGCAGTGGGATTATGATTGGTGCACGTACACCCTTGCATGTGTTTGACAGAAGAACTGTAACAAGTCACGTGTATCGGGACGTCATTTTGCACCAGTATGTCTGCCTTTTCAGGGATGCAGTGGGTCCCACCCTCCTCCTGATGGATGATAACGCACGGCTCCAACAAGCTGCCATCGTGGAGGAGTACCTTGAAACAGAAGATATCAGGCGAATGGAGTAGCCTGCCTGTTCTCCAGACCTAAACGCAATCGATCACGCCTGGGATGCTCTCGGTCGACGTATCGCTACATGTCTTCAAACCCTTACACTTCAGGAGCTCCGACAGGCACTGGTGTAAGAATGGGAGGCTATACCCCAGCAGCTGTTCGACCACCTGATCCAGATTATGCCAACCCATTGTGCGGCCTGTATACGTGTGCATGAGGATCATATCCCATATCGATGTCGAGGTACATGCGCAGGAAACAGTGGCGTTTTGTATCATATGTGATTCGGAATGTTTTTCTCATCTTATAACCAATACCATGGACTTACAGATCTGTGTCGTGTGTGTTCCCTATGTGCCTATGCTGTTAGCGCCACTTTTGTGTAGTGCCACGTTGTGTGGCACCATATTCTGTTATTATCCTTAATTTATGAGCATGAGTGTAGAATTCCCTATTGTAAATGGCCGAAATAGTTAGTGGCAGACGACCTCGCAGGACAGTGTTTGGAGCTTTCTGTTCCAGTCCAGTACTGCGGATAGATAGCACTTAGAACGCCGCGGACTTCTGCACTTGAATTAGTTGCGCTGTAACCACACTCATACATAGTTTTGGGCACATCCGCCTAAAACTAAGGTTAGTCGTTACGTGGGAACGGACTGTAGAGGTGGTTCAAGCAGTGAGGTAGAAGGCGTGGCCAAATGAGATGTACGTTTATAAGGTCGTCCCAGGAATTTACAAGAAATTGCACGTAGCGATGCGACAAGGAGTTAGAATTCTCTTTGTCTCGCACATGACTGTTTCCGTTGTTCAAAACACCACTGCGAGTAACAGAAGCCTCGTCCGTAAATAGAAAGATGTGGAGCAAACGTGCGTCAAGAACAAGTTCGTGAAGTAACTTCTGAGATTATCGAACTCACAGAATGGATTCTACCCAACTAAAACTATAAAAACGTTGCTCACGATGTGAATGATAATTATCCCCATGAACAATACATGATACACTATTGCACGTTCAGCAGCATGTACGCTTCTTGTGGTGTCCTGTGCATAATGGGGCCACACCTCATTGTGTAACTCAAATGTACTAATCAACCTCACGTTTTTACGGCCCCTTCCTGGCTTGCAACGAACCAGGATCCCGCAATTGCCGTTCTTCAGGTGCAAATTCTTCCTCGAGGGGTGTTTTCCGTTTGGAAATCTTTTCTTGTAATGCCTTTCGGTTTGTATCTCTCCAATAAACAATGTGAATATCGACAGGTTTTCTAAAACTATATATGTACATGTAGCGTACTGGAGTAAAACGTCAACTAGCATGGATGTTGTCTTGTGTGACGTAGAGAACGACAGAATATCTCGCATAAAAATATCTAAATAAATCTAAATGGTAAGGGAAGAAATGGAAATAATAAATCAACATTCTGGCCATTGAAACTGAAACACCAGAAAAGGTACCCAAATGAAATTATGAGTGGTTGTCGCCAGGATGAAGGGAGAGTCGAGCTGAACTTGAACATGTAGCTTCAACTCTTTGGTGTAGTTCATTAACCATAGTGGCTAGCGAGAGGTGACTACCAGTGTCTCGGTGATGTGCAATGAATCGCGCTGCTCTTCTTTGGACATTCCATATTTCCTATTTCATACCAGGTAATGCTTCCAAACTGACGGAAACTGGGTAAGAACGGTTTGTAAGCTGCCTTGTTCGTAAGTTATCTACGCTGTCTGAAGATTCTTGCAATTAACATGGTGTGCCATCTGCCTTACTGTACTTCGTTTCCTGTGGTTGTTATCTGTAGGTAACAGATCTCGAGAACTTATTGCATAGAGCAACTGTCGAACACTCTCCATACTGAGGAATACTAAGACATTACGGGAAGCAGGCGCTCTTTCGTTATCTTGTGGAAAGATAGCGTCACGTAGGCCTTGAGAATAGAACACAACCTCCGGCCTTAACACATCAGAAATGTAACATCTGATTTCTGAATTACAAACTAATCGAACCAAAGTTGTGTAGCCAGTCGCTTTCCATAACACTGCACCAGGTATCGGATTCATATGATGTGTGGTAACACTCTTTCTACAGCGAGCCTTCACACACAGGTATATCCATCGTGATGCTGTACTCTTGATTGGGACTCGTCTGGAAAGACGACACAGTGCAACTCCTGTGTCGTGTGTTGCTTAGTGAACCATTATCAGCCATCTTTTCTCTGTTTCTGCAACAGAGGAAACCGCAACAATTATGACTGGGGCGACAGTTCATTCATTGCTATTCAGAAGTCGTGACACTGATCGTGTGGATACTTGTATTGTTGCAAACAAATTCGATTGCTGATTAAAAGTACGTGATGTGTCTGCACGACCCTACACCACCTGGCAAACAGTATGTCCAGTGCCGTGGGCCTGTTAAGGAACAGCATGGCGTTGAATATGGTCCTTCCTACCCGGGCAGTTGATATTCGCATGTCATCTGTGAGATCCCCATCGCCACGAACAGCAACACCGTGGCATGAGAACTAGCAGTGTTGCATTTAAGAAACTCGGGATATTCATAGTACCTTTTCAATAAATATATGCACTTATGAAATCTGTTATCAATAACCCAGGCCAATTCAAAAGTAATAGTGAAGTTCATAGCTACAACACTAGAAGAAAGGATGTTCTTCACTATTCACTGGATTAAATTTCAGTTTGGCACACAAAGGGGTGAATTATGCTGCCACAAAAATCTTTAGTTATTTGCCAGATAGCATTAAAAGTCTAACAGATAGCCAACCAACACTCAAAAGCAAGTTAAAAAAATTTCTAAATGACAACTCCTACTCAATAGATGAATTTTTAGATAAGAAGTAGTAATTGTAAAAAACATTAATTAGTTATTTTGTGTAAAGAAAACTTACGTTAAAGTGACACGTTCCACATCATTACGAAATGTCGTAGTCATGATCGATGAAACAAGGATTAACGTATGTACGTATGTATGTAAGACCACGATTCTGACAGTCGAATTACGAAACGTGCTGGTACAGGTTTTGTATTTTTTACATGTGCCATTAACACTGCCTTCTTATTCATATGGTAGTTTTGAACGAACCCGCTGTGCAATCTTTACTTTTAGACAAAATGCAAATGTCGATTCTTGTAGCTACACTGTGGCTGTGCTGAAATACCGACCATGTACATAATCAGTCACGTAGTATACTTTATGTCAGTTTGACGTATGTTATATGCTGCCTCATAGTGTGTTGAGCAGTGTTTTTAGTGAGAAAAAGATTTAACTGTAGAATTTTGAGCTTGAATGTATATAACTCGGAAAAGTAATGGTCTAAAGTTTAATAAGTCTAGATCTAAAAGAAGTCGTTTTACTTCCAATGATAATATATTTTACTGAACAAAGCTCCAAAAGAGTATAAACGATGGTGAAACAGATTTCCATTTCACTTAACTGTATTTATTAAAGCAAGTAAGTTTACCCATGGCTTGGTGAATGCTGTACTACGAGTTCCAGAAAGTAAACATAATTTCCTGTATTCTTCCAGCTGACTAATTCCGAGTTACTACTATATTTATACCCCGCACAAATAAGAAATTATCTGCTTTATTCGCTTTGACCTGAGGCCGGAAATTAATGGCGGACACCAAAGGTCACGCATTTTGCCCCTTACAATATTTAAAAGCGTAAAATTACCTAACAATATAGCAAACATTGTAAACTAGGTATTTTGATTCCACTCAAGATGAAACTACGTTTATTCAAAGAGAAAACTGTTACAAAAGGAAATGTAGAGCCGAGATTGAACTGGATACGACAGTGATAATCCGTAACAATTACTTCCTTTTGTGTGCAGCAGCGCTAACTTCAAGTACACGGTTTTGAAAAATAAATAAATAAAAATATGAGCTTTATTTCAGCTCGCCAATCCGAATTTGCAGTTGGTCCGCTTCGTCGCGTGTGTCGCATTCGCGAATTCACAGTCTGACGATAAACTTTTAAATGCAGTGATCTACTTAATTTTTTATGTAGCAACTGTTAGTGTTCTAACGCACGAGAAACTTCATTAAACTACAAATAATAATCTTGGAATACACTAGTTTTTGCAACTCACCCCACAGCAAACCGATTAGTCCATGGACAACAATCAATGTCCACTCTTGGTTACACCGTCGTTTCAGTTTGTAGCACTCCACAAAGTCCGCACCGATCGAAACAGTTTAACACTTTATTTTCGTTATTTTCACGTAATAAAAAGATCCTGCAGTATCTGGAAGGTAGGAGATGGGCGGAATTTTTGCGAAGATTTTCAACCCACGAGACATCGATCCGTCGCTCACTGCCTACACGCTTGAACTGACCTCAGCACACAGTGTTTCACTCTCAACTATCGATTTAACTCTCGTTCTCACCGTTCGTATAGAACTTCTCTTTAACACATTTACATTTATCAGAGACACTTCAAAGATTATCGTAAAATTAACATTATTACGTACTCATAAAATGAATATTCATACGTATTATGCAAGTGAATGTATGTATGTTCCACATCTTCTAATGAACAATTCATCCATTTTCACTCAAACTTGGTACACGTATCACTTACTGGAGGTAAGAACCATCTACCCATGAGAGGTGCAGGAGGGAGGCGAAAGAGAAGCGCACTTCAAAACGTGCGAATAACGTTTATCATGACGAACGACACAAAATGATAAAAGGAAAACAAATTCACGCAGTAAAACTGCCACATGAAGCACCATGTTTTAATTTATTACTTCTTTACTGGTGACTGTATTAGCGACACTTTTTGCAGAATGTATTCACATGTACTAAGAAATGTAGCAAAAAATTTATATCACTGTACGACGTAATTGTGGAGATATAACGTCATAAACACTGAGATTCTTTAAAATCGACAGACATTTAAATTTATACTTCGTTGTTAGTAAATGTATTCGCAACATTTTTCGCGGATGGTATCCTCAGCTGACTCATAATGTACCTACGAAAATATATCATTTTAAGACACTTAGTAACACACTGCGCATACACAGGAAAAGAAAAAAAAACCTGTACAGCTACACTATTGGTGACCAACAGCTGGAGACAGAGTCTGCCGTAAATTATCTAGGCGTAACTATCCAGAGCGACGTAAGTGGAATGATCATATAACACAGATAGTGGGAAAGCAGACATCAGATTCAGATTCATCGAAAGAATCTTAAGGAAATGTACCTCATCCACGAAAGAATTTACTTATAAGGCGCTTGTTCGCTTGATTCTTGAGTTAGTTCATCTATCTGGGATTCCTATCTGGTAGGGCTGATAGAGGAGATAGAGAGTATCCAACGAAGAAGGGCGCGTTTCGTTACGGGATCGTTTAGCTGGCGAGAGAGCGTTACTAAGATGCTAAATTAACTCCACTGGCAGACGTTACAAGAGAGGCGTTGTGCATCACGGAGAGATTTACTATTGAAATACTGGGACAGCACTTTTCAGGAGGAGTCAGACAACATATTATTTCCCCCCACATACACCTCGCGTATCGACAACGAGGAGAAAATTCGAGAAATTAGAGCCAATACAGAGGCTTACCGAAAATAATTCTTCCCACGCACTATTCACAGTCTTCTAACTAATTTCATGTGGCCCGCCTCGAATTAATATCCTGTACCAACATCTTCATCTCAGAGTAGCAGAAAATGGCTCTGAGCACTATGCGACTTATTCTGAGGTCATCCGTCGCCTAGAACTTCGAACTAATAAAACCTAACTAAAATAAGGACATCACACATGCCCGAGGCAGGATTCGAGCTCACGACCGTAACGATCGCTCGGTTCCAGACTGTAGCGCCTAGAACCGCACGGCCACTCCGGCCGGCTCAGAGTAGCACTTGCAACCTACGTCCTCAATTATTTGCTGGATGTGTTCCTATCTCTGTCTTCCTCTACAGTTTTTGCCCTCTACAACTATGTCTAGTACCATTGAAGTTATTCCCTCATGTATTAAGAGATGTCATGTCATCCTGTTCCATCTCTTTATCAGTGTTTCCCACACATTTCTTTCCTCTCCGATTCTGAGCAGAACCTGTTCATTCCTTACCTTATCAGTCCACCTAATTTTCAACACTTGTCTCTAGCACCACATCTCAGAACACACATAATTAACACTGAACTGCGTCAAAATAAACTGCAGGGAAAAATTTGCTAGAGATTCAGGTGAAAGATATGTACAAATACGTGTGGAAAATGTTAAATACGTGTGAAATATATTTTACATGTTCGTACTCGGGCAAATCCATGGGTAAAATGCTCTTCCTAGACCTCTGGGCAGATTGGAACCAAATCTGATGCACATATTACTTACAATACGTAAAGAATTATTGTGGGGGCAAGCCCCTTATTGGGGTGTTGATAATTACGTGGCTATAGATGCAGGGATGAACAGATGGACAGGCAATGGGGGAGGAGGAGGGAGGAGATGGGTGCAGAGAGAGGTGGAGCATATGGACAGAGAGAGGGTTAGGAGTAAATGGTCTGAGAGAGCGTGAAGAGGAGATGAACAGAGAAACAAAAATGAAGAGTGCATGGGCAGCGACAGTGCGAAGGAGGAGGTAGAGTAATAGACGTTTGGAATAAATACATCTACATTTACATGAATACTCCACGAGCCACCGTACGGCCCGTAGTGGTAGGTAGCATGTACCACTATTACTCATTTCGTTTCGTGTTCCACTTGCAAATAGAACGGGGGGGGGGGGGGGGGGGGGTATTGTCTGTATGCCTCCGAATGAGCCCTAATTTGTCGTATTTTATCTTCGTGGTCCCTACGCACAGTGTATGTTGGCGGAGGTAGAATCGTTCGGCAGTCACCTTCAAATGCTGGCTCTCTAAATTTTCTCAACAGTGTTCCTCGAAAAGAAATTTACCAGCCCGGCTCTGAATTTCTTCGTTGTCTTTCTTTAATCGTATCTGGTTGCGATCCCCGACACTTGAGCAGTACTGAAGAACAGGTCGCACCAGCATACTAGATGCAGTCTCAGTTATGGATAAACCACACTTTCCTACAATTTTCTCAATGGACCTAAGTCGACCATGCGCCTTCCCCAGCATAGTCCTCACATGCAAGTGGAAAGAAGGGGAAAAATACTAATCAAAATTAGCAATGGTTTCACACAGTGCAAGATCCTGAAATGTAGTCAGCATGTAGCACTTGCCTATAAGGGTCTTATTCTTCTTTTGCTGGCGCCTTATGCCGCGGTTGCTCAGGGTCGGCACTCTTGGAATCGGATTTGAAAGGTTATTTTTAAGGGGTGGCTGGATGCCCTTTCTGCCGCCAAACCATCCCCCCTCCCCCCCTCCCCCCCCCCAGGATGGAATGAGTGTACCCCAGCTGCCTGTGTGTAGTGTAGTCCATGGAATAGTGCGCACGTGATCAGATGCCTGCGAGTAGTGTAACTGAGACGGAACGTGGGGCCCAGCCCTGTATTCACCGAGCGGGATGCGGAAAACCGCCTAAAACAACTTACAGGCTGGCTAGCACACCGGCCGAGGTCGATAATCCGCCGGGCGGATTCGATCCGGTGCCGATGCACCTACCCGAGTCCAGGAAGCTACGCGTTCTCGGCTAACCTGGCGGGTATAGTAACAACCAAATGTTAAGTTAAGAAATGGTCGTTGTGTTGTATCAGGACAGAAATATGCAATTAATTTTGCTCTTCATGCCTCAAATTCACTATCTCAGTATGTCCTATTCCATAGCCCATATGTGTTGTACAATTTTTTATGCTGTACTGAATTATACTGTAGCCTTCGGCCGTCCGGGGTAGCCACGCGGTCTGAGGCACATTACCACTGTCCGTGCGGCTACCCACGTTGGAGGTTCGAGTCCTCCTACGGGCATGTGTGTGTGTCTGTGTGTGTGTGTGTGTGTGAGTGTGTGTATTGCTTTGCGTAAGTTAGTTTACATTAGTTTACGTAGTGTGCAGGCTTAGGGACCTCATCAGTTTGGTCCCACAAGACCTTACCACAAATTTCCAAATTGCAACCTTCAGCCAATGACATTATCTTGCTCGGTTTTCTCCATTAAAATCACTTTTAGCTATGCTCTACTGCTCGTTTGCTTACTATTTCCCATGTAACGTATCTCTCAGTACAGAAAACTAGACTTTTTCAAATACGTTTTAGTACTTTCTTACAATATAAATTTAGGAACTGTTTAAAGTTTTACTCTTCGAAAGCTATGTAAATATCATGGAATGCATTTCGTTTCTGGAGCGAAATTTCTCAAGCTGCATATTTCTCCCAAACTGGCTTACTCCATTTTCAGCGTTGCCGCTCGGCGACCTGTATTTGCTGGCAGTGTTACGAGGCCGGAGTGTTACGCAGAATCAATAAAGTAAGCATCTACGCGCATTTTGGCTCCGAGAGAAGGTCAATATCGCCGGTGGAATGCCGCAAGGCGCATCGCCCGGGAGTCCCTGCGCGCTAACGGCGCCCGTCTATCATACAAACGCCGCTGCTGCGTGTTTGGCCACCCAGCTCGTATGAAAATGTAACCGCGGGCGATAGTCGTTACGTTCTGACTTTTCCACTCACATTCTGCATATATTGCTTTCAGGTGCTCTTCTAACCATAGCGGAATACGGAGGAATTTAAACAGATAGTGTAGGTTTCAAAAAATTGTTCAAATGGCTCTGAGCACTATGGGACATAACATCTGTGGTCATCAGTCCACTGGAATTTAGAACTACGTAAACCTAACTAACCTAAGGACATCTCACACACCCATGCCCGATGCAGGATTCGAACCTGCGACCGTAGTAGTCGCGCGGTTCCGGACTGAGCGCCTAGGACCGCTAGACCACCGCGGCCGGCAAACTTCTCTGTGGGTGGAAGTGTTGCTTTTAATAGGATGGAGACGCGTCTTATAAGATTTGGAAAAGACAAAAAGAAGAATTTTGTGATAAATATTATGAGCAATCAAGAAGACAAATGGCAATTGTGTTTTGAGACCAAATGAGTAAATATTCATGTTCTGCCTTAATATAACATATAAAATCAGCAGAGGACCTGTTACATTCTATGGACATCTAGAGAGACTGAAGGGAGACAAATTTACAAAGAAGAACCTCACATTTTCCAAATGAGGAAAACAGACAAAGAAATGGTTGGGGAGATAAGCTACAAACGATTTAGAAAAAATGCAGATGGAATAGGACATCTTACTCAACAAAGAAAATTTTACTAAACATCCGTGCAAATGTTTTCAGAATGATAAAACAAGTATAAGAACGACTGGTGTCTAACGGTCAGATGAGAAGAAACGGGTTCATTCTGAAAGTATTAAAGAGAGGTATGAGGGAAAGAGAAATAAGCAGTTACCCTTAGGGGTTCTTGGTTCAGATAATAAAGTAAAACCAGTCCTCTGTCTTTGTATAACGTTCTTTCTACGTCAGGATACACAGCTACGTCATAGTTTCATCAGGGATTCAGTTATTACGTAGGGACCTCCATTGCGATTTTAAAATCCAGGTTCATGAATCTGCTAATTTTGTTGATTTATTGTGTACGTGAAGTCACAGTGCAGTTACTCCATAAGCAGGGAGCCATATTAGCTACCATGAAAAATATTTTCCACGTCTCTCTCAAGGCATCATTAAGGATCCGATACTTTCGTATGATTCTATGATTTTATGTTTTTCCTTTTTTATTCATGATGGTACAGCCACTGTCAGTTCCTCAAATTCCGGTATATAAGATATCGTGTCGATGAATAATTTTACAAAACAAGTCTTTGAATAACACAATCTAAGACAGAGGAATGGTCCCTCGAAGGAATAAACCGAATGGGACAGAAACCGGTAAATCTGCTGCACATATATACGAACAAATAAATTAATTAAGTGTCAGAAACCATGGAAGATTTATTCAAGAGATAGAACTTGACAAATTGAGCAAGTTAATAAAGCGCTGGTTCACCTCTGGCCCTCATGCAAACAGTTGTTTCGCTTGTCGCTGATTGATAGGGTTGTTGGATGGCATCCCGAAGTATATCGTGCCAAATGCTTTAAGTAGTTTGAATTGTATCGTCAAAATCACGTGAATGCTAAGAGGACCCTGACTGTAATGCTCCGTATGTACTCAGTTGGCGTCCTTGCTTGCAAAGGGATAGTTTGGCAAGCACGAGACAAGCAGTAGAAACTCTCGCCGTGTACGGGCAAACCTTGCCTTGCTGAAATGTAAGCTTAAAATGGTTTGACATGAAGGGCAACAGAACGGGGCGTACAATATCTTCCACGTACCGTATACAGTAAAGATGCCACGGATAACAACCGAAGGAATCCTACTACGAAAGTAATGGCACCCCAGATCATCACTCCCAGTTTTCGGGTCTTATGGTGGGTGACAGTTACGTTGATATCCCACTGCTGTCCGAGGCGTCTCCAGATACGTCTTTGGCTGGTCACTGCCGCTCAATTCGAAGTGGGACTCATCACCGAAGACAATTCTACTTCATTCACTGACATCCCAGTCCGAAGATGTACCTGGGAAAACCCCGCACAGTGGTGGGATACCAATCTGACTGTCGCCCGTCATACGGCCTGACGTTCGGGAGTGACGGTCTTAGGTGCCACTCCTTACATTCCCTTTGGTTCTTATCCACGGCAACCCTACGTGACAGAGGTACGCCAGCGATATTATACATCCCGTTTCGTTGCCCTTCATGGCAAGCCATCCAAGGTTTACATTCAGCAAGATAAGTTCCGCCCATAAACGGCGAGAGTTTCTGCAGTTTGCTTTTGAGCTTCCTAAACACTATCTGGGGCAGTAACGTCGCCGGATCTCTTCCCGGTTAACACCGTTTAGAGCATTATGGGCGGGGCCCTCCAACCACCTAAGGCGTGAATTGGACAGAAATTGACACGATATGCCCCAGGAAGACGGCCGACTATTCTTTCAATAAATACCACGCCGAATAACTGGTTGCATAAGGACCAGAGGTGGACCAAGGTATTATTGACTTGCTCAGTCTGTTAACCCCATTCTCTTGATGAAATCATGTAGTTTTTCTGAATATTAATTTCTTGTGTCTGTACGTATTCTTTTACTAGAATTGTAAACATTTGCTTCCTGTACATGCATATTACAGCTACCGATGTACTTTCTATTCGGATAGTTCCTTGGTGATGCGTCGTTTATCTTGCTTTAGAGCTTACTTTGCTAGAATTAGAACTGTGGACATAATATAGGTGATGGAAATTGTCATACAGACACCCTAAGTGTGAACTGGATGAAAATCTGATTTGATGTGGCCCACGACTAAATCGTTTCTTGTACAAACCTCTTCATTTCAGAGTGGCAGTTCCAACTGTACGTCCTCAATTATTTGTGAATGTTCTCCAATTTCTGCCTTCCTGAATAGATTTCGCCCTACACAGCTCCCTCTAGTGCCATGGAAGTTATTCCCTTATGTCCCATCTTCTTTTCAGTGCCTCCACATGTTCCTTTATTCAGCTATTCGTGAAGGACCTCCTCATTATCAGAGCAGACTTGTAAGAAGTAGTATCATCGAAATTATTTTGTTTAAAAAACATAGCTGGGCCAGCACAAACTGGAGTGCTTAGTTTTTGTTTACTAGTATCCTAATTAAACTGCTAAAAGGATACAATGGCTGGGGTGTATATACTTAAATTTGAAATTGAGTTAACACACAATTACAAGATACTACACTCAGTTTAGTAGTGATAGGTGCTAAATGCACGTACCAAGACATAAACAAATACATATTCTTACATAATTCTAACTAAAATAAAAAGACCATATTAAAAATCTGCAAAACAACAGTAACGGCTACCAACGGAGATGCTTACAGTTGAAACATTAAATTAGATACTCTTTTAGGATAAATTTTCAGTCGTCAGTTGCAAATAAATTATATTATCTTTAACCGTTTCGGAAATATATTTTGTCATGTTCAGAAGCCTACAAAGTTACAAATCTTTAGACATTGGCTATACATTTATGTGAAGTGTCAAATGAATATTACAAAAACTTACGTAGCTTAAAAGACAATCAATATCTTCTTCACAGAAGGATAATGCCATGATGTGTTCAGAAATTTACATACTTTAAAGAATGTTTGACGATGTACAATAACTGAATAATATCTATGTATCTGTTGTGTTAACAGCAAGAAACATACGTAAAAGCATATACGAAATTTATAACCAAATATATATCCAAATGTACTATATACACTCCTGGAAATTGAAATAAGAACACCGTGAATTCATTGTCCCATGAAGGGGGAACATTATTGACACATTCCTGGGGTCAGATACATCACATGATCACACTGACAGAAGCACAGGCACATAGACACAGGCATCAGAGCAAGCACAATGTCGGCACTAGTACAGTGTATCTCCACCTTTCGCAGCAATGCAGGCTACTATTCTCCCATGGAGACGATCGTAGAGATGCTGGATGTAGTCCTGTGGAACGGCTTGCCATGCTATTTCCACCTGGTGCCTCAGTTGGACCAGCGTTCGAGCTGGACGTGCAGACCGCGTGAGACGACGCTTCATCCAGTCCCAAACATGCTCAATGGGGGACAGATCCGGAGATCTTGCTGGCCAGGGTAGTTGACTTACACCTTCTAGAGCACGTTGGGTGGCACGGGATACATGCGGACGTGCATTGTCCTGTTGGAACAGCAAGTTCCCTTGCCGGTCTAGGAATGGTAGAACGATGGGTTCGATGACGGTTTGGATGTACCGTGCACCATTCAGTGTCCGCTCGACGATCACCAGAGGTGTACGGCCAGTGTAGGAGATCGCTCCCCACACCATGATGCCGGGTGTTGGCCCTGTGTGTCTCGGTCGTATGCAGTCCTGATTGTGGCGCTCACCTGCACGGCGCCAAACACCCATACGACCATCATTGGCACCAAGGCAGAAGCGACTCTCATCGCTGAAGACGACATGTCTCCATTCGTCCCTCCATTCACGCCTGTCGCGACACCACTGGAGGCGGGCTGGACGATGTTGGGGCGTGAGCGGAAGACGGCCTAACGGTGTGCGGGACCGTAGCCCAGCTTCATGGAGACGGTTGCGAATGGTCCTCGCCGATACCCCAGGAGCAACAGTGTCCCTAATTTGCTGGGAAGTGGCGGTGCGGTCCCCTACGGCACTGGGTAGGATCCTACGGTCTTGGCGTGCATCCGTGCGTCGCTGCGGTCCGGTCTCAGGTCGACGGACACGTGCACCTTCCGCCGACCACTGGCGACAACATCGATGTACTGTGGAGACCTCACGCCTCACGTGTTGAGCAATTCGGCGGTACGTCCACCCGGCCTCCCGCATGCCCACTATACGCCCTCGCTCAAAGTCCGTCAACTGCACATACGGTTCACGTCCACGCTGTCGTGGCATGCTACCAGTGTTAAAGACTGCGATGGAGCTCCGTATGCCACGGCAAACTGGCTGACACTGACGGCGGCGGTGCACAAATGCTGCGCAGCTAGCGCCATTCGACGGCCAACACCGCGGTTCCTGGTGTGTCCGCTGTGCCGTGCGTGTGATCATTGCTTGTACAGCCCTCTCGCCGTGTCCGGAGCAAGTATGGTGGGTCTGATACACCGGTGTCAATGTGTTCTTTTTTCCATTTCCAGGAGTGTATAATGTAGTTATATATAATACATTTGAAAAAAAAACACGTCACAAAATTCTAATGAAGAGGATGGGTTAAATTTCGCATTTCATGAGACATGATAAACAATAAAAAATGAGAATATTCTAAATTATCAACTTGTGTCAACAATTACACAAATGAGGAAAAGTAATAGATATACAGAGGATTCAGAATATATATAGTGATTCAGCTGCCCATACCCTGCGTTTTATGTTTTATGCAACCTTCAAGGCCCTCAAAAGTTAGATGCGAGATTTGTAGCTATACATAATTCACTGAAATAATAGATCGCATCTCTACATTAACAGTGTTAGCTAACTACAACTTCTATAACTGTAAGCTTTTGTGAGGAAATAGTTGTATCCCATAGAAAATATGAGGTCAGTGGCGTAAGTCAGGCGCATAGAGCTATTTGTTATGTTGGAAGCAACACTCGTAAGAGTATAAAATTCGTCTTGTTGTTTTAGTTATGTTCACTGTTTCAAGAAAAGTAATCAAAGCAAAGTCCATCCATCAGCATAAGAGATATGAAATATGCGTGTGGTTTCGTTGTCCCGTCAGGTTGACTAACGACCTGATGAAAGTCATTAGACGAAACTGATTTTACTCGGATGCCATACAAATAAATCTATTTGGAGGGTAAAATATTTACACATTTACTCGGCAATCGAATTTATTCGGAGTCTACACAATGCTATCATCAACTTGGCCGCTGTTGAAGATCTCCAGAAACTTCGCTGCGGAGCGATGCTGAACGGCGATCTGCACACTGGATTCCTACTTGATCAGAGCGAGTCCAAAGCCCCCATCAGGTCATCTTGATTTTGGTTTCCCGTTTATGTGAAATCCTGGGTTATTTTTTGAACAAAACACAGGCAATTTCCGTCATTGTCTTCGCCCACTTCGAAGGAAGGTCGTCGAAGGGACGTAAGAACCAGATCATTCATACTCTAAATGTGACTCAATGAACAATTTCCGTCTGCAGCAGTAGTCGAAATGTTAACATTTTATTGACATATGTACATAGCCACACACAAGAATGAGTTTTTCTTTCGCATTAGATGCGTCGTAGAACTGCTATATAAAAAATATATGTTTCCGGACGATTTTGCAGATATTGTGACTGGACGAGGACGTGAATGTGATTGGGACTGCCACCAGCCCGCTTAGCGACAAAAAGTCTGTATGCTAGATACTATTTTTCGTAGCCTACTTCCTATAAGCTCTCCCTTCTTATGGAAGGTGGGTCTCTCTCTCTCTCTCTCTCTATCTCTCTCTCTCTGTCCCTCCCTATCTCTCTCTCTCTCTCTCTCTCTCTCTCTCTCTTTATGTATATACAGGGTGGTCCGTTGATCGTGACTGAGCCAAGTATCTCACGAAATAATGAGCTTCAAACGACAAAACTATAAAGAACGAAACTTGTCTAGCTTGAAGGGGGGAACCAGATGGCGCTATGGCTAGCCCGCTAGATGTCGCTGCCGTAGTTCAAATGAATATCAACAGCGTTATTTTTTTTTAAATAGGAACCCCTATTTTTCATTACGTATTCGTTTAGTACGTGTAAGAAATATGAATGTTTTAGTAGGACCACTTTTTTCAATTTGTGATAAATGGCGCTGTAATAGTCACAGTCATGTGGCTTACAATTATTGAAGAACATTTGGTAACAGTAGGTTTTATAATTAAAATACAGAACGTAGGTACGTTAGATGATTTTATTTCGGTTGTTCCAATGTGATACATGTACCTTTGTGAATTTAACATTTCTGAGAACGCATGCTGTTACAGCGTGATTACATGTAAATACCACATTCATGCAATAAATACTCAAAGTAATGTCCGTCAGTCTCAATGCATTTGGCAAATATGTATAACGACATTCCTCACAACAGAAAGCAGTTCGCCTTGCGTAATGTTCGCACATGCATTGGCAATGTGCTGACGCATGTTGTCAGGCGTTGTCGGTGGATCGCGATTGCAAATATCCTACAACTTTCCCCACAGACGGAAATCCGGGGACCGCAGACCTGGTGAACTTGCGGGCAATGGTATGGTGCTTCGACGACCAATCCACCTGCCATTAAAAAATATGCTATTCAATATCGCTTCAACCGCACGCTAGCTATGTGCCGGACATCCATCACGTTGGAAGTACATCGCCATTCTGTCATGCAGTGAAACATCTTGTAGTAACATCGGTAGACCATTACGTAGGAAATCAGCATAGACTGCACCATTTAGATTGCCATCGATAAAATGGGGGCCAGTTATCCTTCCTCCCATAATGCCGCACCGTACATTAACCTGCCAAGATCGCTGATGTTCTTCTTGTCAGCTATCTTAGATTTCCCGTTGCACAAAAGTGCATGTTATGCCGGTTTACGTAACCGCTGTAGGTGAAAAAAATGGTTCAAATGGCTCTGAGCACTATGGGACTCAACATCTTAGGTCATAAGTCCCCTAGAACTTAGAACTGCTTAAACCTAACTAACCTAAGGACATCACACACACCCATGCCCGAGGCAGGATTCGAACCTGCGACCGTAGCAGTCCCGCGTTTCCGGACTGCAGCGCCAGAACCGCACGGCCACCGCGGCCGGCGCTGTAGGTGAATGACGCTTCGTCACTAAATAGAAGGCGTGGAAAAAAAACTGTCATCTTTCATAATTTCTCTTGTGCCCAGTGGCAGAATTGTACACTACGTTCAAAGTTGTCGCCATGCAATTTCTGGTGCATCGAAATATGGTACGGGTGAAATCGATGTTGATGTAGCATTCTCAACACCACCATTTTTGAGATTTCCGATTCTCGCGCAATTTGTCTGCTACTGATGAGCGGATTAGCCGCGACAGCAGCTAAAACACCTAATTGGGCATCATCATTTGTTGAAGATCGTGGTTGACGTTTCACATGTGGCTAAACACTTCCTGTTTCCTTAAGTAACGTAACTATCCGGCGAACGGTCCGGCCACTTGGATGATATCGTCCAGGATACCGAACAGCATACATAGCACACGCCCGTTGTGCATTTTGATCACAATAGCCATACATCAACACGATATCGACCTTTTCCGCAATTGGTAAACGGTCCATTTTAACATGGGTAATGTATCACGAAGCAAATACCGTCCGCACTGGCAGAATGTTATGTGATACCACGTAGTTATACGTTTGTGACTATTACAGCGCCACTTGTCACAAAGCGAAAAATGTGGTCCAATTAAAACATTCATATTTCTTTACGTACTACACGAATATGTAATCAATAATGGGCGTTCCTACTAAAAAAAAAACGCACTTGATATCCGTTTGACCTATGACAGCGCCATCTAGAGGGCCAACCATAGCGGCATCTGGTTTCCCCCTTCAAGCTAGATAAGTTTCGTTCTTTGTAGTTTTTCGATTGATGTTTGTTTCGTAAGATTTTTCCCCAGTCACTATCAATGAACCACCCTGCCATCAGAACTGTCACCTGTCAGCACAGAACCTGGAAGTCTGTAAGCCCGATTGGCATATTGTTTTGACTTCTCGGGCTGCTAGTCGTGTCATATGCGGACAGTACTATTTCCCGGATAGCACGCAATATGTGTATCACGTTTGGCCGATGTAGCTCCAGCATTTCTGGAACTAAAACACGCGAATACACATATGCATATGTTTTTATAGAAATAGGTTACTATATCACACGTTAGCCACGTCGTAGATAACACTGGAAATCACAAACATGCGTTTGTACTCACACACACACACACACACACACACACACACACTACACACACACACACACACTCACACGCTATCACGCACACACATGCAACACACAGGATATTTGTCCGACCAGTCGTGAGGGGCATTTTATCTCGTTTATCGGCAGTTACTTACGATGTCGATATCGCAATGTGTATAGCCCCAGCAAATACACTGTCTAATCACATTAATGTGACCACCGCTTATATTCGACGTCGACGTGCAATAACCAGTCACTGATGGCAGGTGACTGCACAACTGGTGCTGGGCATGTAACCGGGGGAGGGTGTAAACGGGGGGAAGAGGAAAACAGTGCACTCATTGTCGTAAAGCGCAAAGAGAGCAATTTATCATACTCTTGGTTTACTTTATCAATCTACACAACAACAAATAACTTGGTCAAAAATTATTCTACACTCTTGTATATCTACTTTTTGTATACTTCTGTCCTAAACACTTTGGCATAAACTTACTCCATAGTAGTTGGCTACTCTAACCTACTCCACAAAGATTTAATCTAGGAGGCAATGTGGAGCCCAATGAATTTCTCGCTCTTCATCGATTCCAGTTCAAAGGCTTTCTGGTGGCAGATCATCCTTAATTTCTTATAGCCCATTGTACACCAAAAATAATGTCTGACATTTCTTCTTCAATCAGTTTGATAGCCGAAACAACCTGACAAGGATCCTTTGCTCAACTTTGACATGCTTTCGTGGCCGCATGCTGCTTCCTGCTCAAAACTGTACACCAAACTCTGGGTCAGAGAGTAAAGTCTACAACCTTCTGACGCTCCAGTCGAGTTCAGAGAGGTCTTTACTAAGTCCTGATCCTGTCGATTCATTAAGACTGGCGCTAGCTTCGTGATCCCATGAGGTGTCTCATTGATGACATCACGGAAATCCTGGAGGAAAACATATCAGGAGGTGTGTTCCTTGCGGCAATATAGCCAGCACGGATTGCCTAAATCTTTTGTAACACACTGGGCAGAACTGGAGCTCGGGTGGTGTGAGGAGATAAAGATAGGTCTAAACGGTGTTTCTTCTTAGTCTCTCTTTCCACCTTCCTGACTTGTATAACACCCCATTATCCGATACAATTCTCTCAATGTGTCCTGCCTGCGTCAGAAAGTCTGAAATGCTAGTGTACGCATCAGAACAACGGAACATCTAAACGGACATGGGAAAGGTGCAGGCCATTTTCCCACAAGTCATTCGTTACTTCACAGTAGTCCAATAGTCTTTTTTGCTCATGTACCAAAAACACTAGTATAATACAATGCTAATAGCTGCTTGCAGTGAACGTAATTACGGGCACGCAACTAATGAGTGACAATAATTAGCGCCAGCAACAGCTTTAAAACGTTAGTAGCAGGTCTAATTTCAGCAGAAAATTAGATAAATAATTAAGGAGCGGTATTCAGGAAGTTACTCCAAAATCTCTTCAATTAAACTAATTGATGATTAATTAGTTAAGTGGAAAGAGTAAGATGCACCAATTGAGGAAAGACTAACAAGCATGTAGTACAAACAAATAGAACTCAAACACGCTCATAGCACTGGGCAAACAATGACAGCAGTGATGCTAAGGATTGAAACTACAACATTTCGGTGGCCAATGAGGGTGCTTTACATGAATTAATGTAACATACAAGAAGTGTAGAACATGAAATTTCACAAGTCAGATATTTGATGAGCTGAGGCCCATTAAGTATTAATACTACAAGCATCGAGCACAGGAACAATTCTCAACGCAAATATGCAATATTTTCTCAATCAGTGAATCCCCTTGGTCATAATCAAGATACTGACGTGGAAAAATAATAAAATATAACACGATATTTACTGTAACATAATTACTAATTTAGTAGTCTTAATATTGATCTAATGCTCGATATAACAAATCGAACATCACACCAATATTGAAACTATATGGTAAAACCAAACTTGAAACAGGGAAGCAATTATAGGGACAGGTACGGCCTGCCAGATTTGAGTAAGATGGTTTAGAATAACGGGCACTTGACGTTAAATTAACACCCGATTGCTACGAGATATAAACTCAACTTATGAGTAATGCCGTAATAAACTAGGAGCCCGCGCCGGCCGGGGTGACCGAGCGGTTCTAGGCGCTTCAGTCCGGAACCGCGCGAGCGCTACGATCGCAGGTTCGAATCCTGACTCGGGCATGAATATGTGTGATGTCCTTAGGTTAGTTAGGTTTAATTAGTTCTACGTTCTAGGGGACTGATGACCTCTGATGACCTCAGAAGCTAAGTCCCATAGTGCTCAGAGCCATTTGAACCATTTTTTTAGGAGGCCGCAACCTCTCAGAGGCTACGGTAAGTCGGTAAGCGGCGCGCCGCCAGCGTGCACGTACACAGCCGACGCGGACAGGCTACACCCGATGAGCAGGTGGGTAACAGCTGACACCGCAGGGCAGCGCCTTCAAACCTTGCAAACAGCTCGGGAAGCCAAAAGCAAAGAAGCAGACATATAGTTCATGCGTAATAATCATAGAACATATGATAATGCTCAAATCAATACAAGAAACTCAATGTGAGCTTGGCCCTAAGCCCCAACCAAACCTTACATATTACAACAAGAATATGGCAATAATAGTTACTACGAGGATTAACCGGTTAACGCTACAATAAACTGTAACAAAAAGTTATTGTAATAACCAAGAACTCAAAGGGCTACTCAAACACATTAACTTGCGTTACTTAAAATGTAACGTTCATATCTTGAGGGCTAACACTCAAACAACTACAATAGTAATTTTATTGAGAACAATAAATATTAACTTTTCCGAAAGGGGCAAAATCTCGTCAGAGTTATGGAAGTTAATAACCGAAATGAGCCAAGATTCAGAAGGCCGCTTGCGTTTTCTTACCATGACCGTAGACAATTTTATAGTCAGTACATCAGTCAGGGATAACTTACAATACAAATAAGACGCAATTTGGATCTCAGTGACCACTAATACACCCGGCGGCTTAAAACATATGACACTATTAATTCCAGGTCCGAACGACAAGATAAGAAGACACTGACCAAGTTGTAAATAAAAGAAATTTTAAAACACTTCAGATATGACACTCAGATAAATTCCGACAGATGTACAAGAAAGTAAATTTAATACTCGAAGCAGAGTTACGGAAAACTACAAGCAACCCAGCGTAGCGGAAGCAACTTCAACACTGGAGCACGTATTACAATCAATTAACCTGTTCTGCTCTTTGGGAGTTATTTAACTCCGAAAGGGCAGAACAGACGACACCAGAAAATAAACAGCCTCCAACGCCCGCATCAGCAACTGTGCCTCCTTAATCCAAGGTAAATTGGCTGCATCTACATTAGGCGCGAGTGTTGCCGACCAACACAAGTCTACCGACCATCGACCGCTCCGTGAACAGCTCAGCCTACGTCACATATGCCTCTTCTCTCTCTCACTGACAGTGACCAGTGCCTGCCCATGTGGTCAACAACCCGCTCCAAGAAACTACAACCAAAAAGAGTCAACTAACAGGTGAACGAAGGGCCTCCCGGCGTCTAGCCAGAGACGGTTCGCGCTAGTAGGCAAAGATGTAAGAACATAGAACCAACAGACACCGCTCACTTCTTTACACAGAGCTCGTGACAACGTTACGCCTGTGTGTGGAGGTTGGAAATTTCAATGTCATTTCGACAAAAGCCAACAGTAACTGTATCTTCTAATCATTTTCGGTAACGGTCACATTAAATGTGAGGCCACTAAGTGTTTATGGGGAACGATATGGAACAGAGGGACATGCATATATACACTTCTGTGCTTTGCATTGTGGCAACCCTTGCTCACTGACATGACGCACTGGTTTCTCCGTTCCACTTTTCTTAAGTGGCAGCGTGTCCTTAGCTTCAGAAAGCACTTTCTCGGACCGAAATTTCCCTAATTTAAATGGGTGTGCCACATCACTTTGTTGGTCAAATGTTCCTGTAGACACAGACATCATTCCGATCCCCCCCTCATTACGCCTGTGGAAGAGTGTACTTTTACTTAGCATATAGAACTGTCTAATGGCCCAATGATCCAGATATTTCCATTTCTCTTTGACCCTCAGAAGCTCTGGATCCTTGTCCTACCCTCTCCTAATATCTTTCATACTGCAGGTTACAAAGTTTTCGTATGCGACTTTCCTCATGTAGTAGAGAATGCAATTGTACCACTCAAGAACCTCTTTGCCACTGGTCTATACTCCTATACAGAACCGTGATAGTGGATCAGCTATTACATTTTGACTGCCCTCTAGGTATTTAATGTTGGAATTTTATTGCAGAAAGTATGCTACTTATCATATTGGCATTTTTGTGGGTTAATTTCACAGTGAGTAAGGTTTAAAAGCCTTCTGTATGGACTCTGGACCTCCTCCCATATAAGAAATATTAAAGTTTTCCAAGCCACAGACAACTCCCAGTGCCTCGAGCTCTGTAACAGATTAATTCTTTTCGCATTTTGAGAGGTTTCCATACTCGACTTCCATTCTCACTATAATCCTAGAAGGCCATCACGCTCAAGCCTGTATAGAAACTGTCAGAGTCCATGCAGGATTCCTCTGCCAAGTTGGGATGTATGAATATTGGCGCTTCTAGAAGTGTCGATTTTAAAGCCTGAAATTCGCTCTCGGCGGTTTAACCCCACGCCCACCCTACTTTTTTTCCCCGTAAGCTGAGTCAAAAGTGGGTTGCTCTGGGTGTTCACATGAATGAATCAATTATAAAAATTTAAGGTACCAAGGAAACTTCATAGCTGTCTTTTGGTCTTCGGTCTTTCAAACTTCTCAGTCGCTTTAAATTTTTCGAGGTTAGGTTTAATTCCATCTGCTATCACTATATGACCAAGAAATTTCACATATGACGTTCCAAACACAGATTTTTTATGTTCACAGGCAGTGCAAACTCAATGAAGCTGTTAAGAAGTCCCCACAGTATCACATGATGTTCTTGACATGTCTTTACGGTTATGTTTAGATCGTCAACGTAAATCATCACGTTTTATTTATTCATCCACTTAGAATACCACGAAGACTTCGAATAAACGCAGCTGACGAAATATTAAGCCCTAAAGGAAACTGGAACTGATAGCATTTCCTTAATGCCAGTGCTGCGCACTTTTGGCTATTAGGATGCAGCTCAATTTGCCAGAAGCTCAATCAGAGATCTACTGAGGAAAAAACGGCTACTCTATTAAAGTTCTGGAGCCTCTTGCATCTGTCTGTCTGTATCAACAATGGTGTTGATCTGACCTGAGTAAAGGACAAGACGGATAGCTCCAGCTGCCTTCTCTACCACCTTGAGTGGGTTGTTACAGGTGAACATGGCGGGCTTTTTCAACTCATCCGCTAGCATTTCGTGCTTTCCCTCGCCACTTTGTTTATCAGAAGAATGACACAGGGTGGCAAAGAGAATTTCTTGCGCTGACGTACCTTAAAAATGTGCTGAAAATTTTTAATCGAGCCTGGTTTACGCTGAAAGACTTCAGTGTTCTTTAGTAGCATGTCATGTGACTCATTATGCTCCTGGCGCTCAATGCACAGAACTCATTCGTCGTTTTTCTCTATGACCTCTTTCATTTCTTGGATCATTAGTTCCTCCTCCTTTTCATTTGCTTGTTGAGAAGACTCTTCCGAAGTGTGGTCTTTTCTGTAATCACCATTTGCATGACTAACACGGACGCAATTGGTTGGAAGCTCCGGTTGTATCGTGTGTTCCTGAAATTTTATGCAGATGTTACTGTCCTTGCGCTACACAAATTCTGCTCTTCGAAGAACCAGAATGGCCTAGTATTCATTTAGGAAATTTAACCCAATGATGATATCGATTGCCAAAGTTGGCAAGACTAAGAAATTGTGAATTCGAATCGTTTCTGCATGCCTACTTCCGTGAATTTTCCTCCAAATGCGTCTTTTATCTTATTCTTTTTCACTAATAGGATAGGTCAGCTCATCTTCTCTGAACAGCGTTGGTATGCCGCCAACAAAATGGCCGTAATGGGACTCCCACTGTCGATTGTACTGTGCAAATGCACGTCATCTCTGGTTGTAGTAATCATTGGATGCAGGTCCTGTCGCATTGTCACTTTCTACACCTCCAGCAGTATCGTCAATAGGCCCTGATACTTTAATATATGTCCTCGGATCGGCAGAGAATGTTTGTGGAGACGTTTTGAGCAGTCTCCGCTCGAACCTAGCGTCAGTTTCGCGTCGTACCACTACTTCGTTGTGCGCTATTGGGGATAGGGGCCCTGGTTTCAACCGCCTGGACCCCCTGAGAACCTCTTCAGTTTTTCTCAAAATGCCATTCGTTATTACCTCTTTAGAACTGGTTAAAGTGTCCCCCTATTTCCGAATTCCGTTCATAGTGATCTTGTCCTCCTGACAATGCCTCTTGTTTCTTCCTCCATTCTTCCGGAGTTGTCCCTGGTAGTTGTTATTCTGTCCTGCATTTCGATCTCGAGACGTTTGTCGGCCGAATATCAACTCATTTTCACGAAGTAGATTCTTAAAGGTCTCGATATTTCTATCACATTTGCCACCTAGTGCTTTAATAAGGCCAATCGTGTAATTTCACTCTCATTATGCAGTACGTCTAAGAACTGGTTCTTTTTCAATTAGTGCTTCGGGTAATTTCGTAGGGCTCTTATACTCTGCAGTTTCGAGGTATATTCCGATAATCGAGTCTGAATTTTTGGAATGATCATCAGTTTGCCCCCACCCCGCGATTTTATCGGCTGTTGGACTTTCAGTGTGTCTGCAGATATTTCCAGGTTTGCCTCTACTAGCCACGACCCCAGTAATTAGCGGCTAAACTGAGACAGACAAACTTTCGCGTGGACAGGACTTCCGTTTCCCCGAAAATTCTGACAGAAGTGCTTATAATGGAAGTATGGTACTGCCCTTGTGCTCGCGCTAAGCCGCGAGTGACATTCCTATTTGCCCTACGTGTCCGTATACCTCTGACTGGTTGTAGTAACCGACGAACCGTGCGTTACTCTGGTATTCCAGTTCCGCATTGCATCTCCTAAGCGAGCTGCAGTTGTCTGAGAGATCGCTGTCATGGCCAAAGCGCGTGTGCTGTGAAGCGTTTTCTCTTTCTGACTGCGCAAACGGTGAGCACCCTGCCAGTGACACGATTCTCTCTGCCACCCCTGTAGTATCGAAGCGCAAAGCACCCCTCTGTCCTGCTTGTTCTATTTTCTGAATTTTCTGTGAGGTACCCCCAATATCTTGTTCCACACTCGTTAATCTTTGTAAGGTGCTCGCAACGTGCTTTTGCCGCTGCATTTTGTGGAATTAAATTGAAAACGCATTAATGTTTGCAGTCCGTCTCTCTAGCCTAGCACAGTTATTTGCCGTTACGGCGGTTCTTTTAGCGACTCTTGCTTCTACCCCAGTTAACCAAGCCTCTCTCTTTGCTGGTAACGGTGTCTGCTTAGCCTCGCTACTAATCTTCCCCACTACTCTTAGGTGGTCATCAATTTTCTCAAGTTGATTCAACATCCTGTTTTCTGCCTCCTGGCGTCTCTTTCCAATCTGCTCGCGTTTCCTCTCTAATCGTTGCATTTCCTCTTTTCTAATTCTTTCTGCTTCTTTTATTTCTTCCAAAACCTGTAATAGTAAACTAGACTCCTGAAACTGCTCAGGGCCACAGTTCGTATCCCACATTGTCACATTCACTGCTACGCTTCCGACCAGTTACTGAATCATACCTCACATCACCGTTTGTATCATCCTGTACTGTGGGAACACGAACAATTTCATCCACTGGCCCTTTTCATTCCTAACTTCTGCTCTGTCCATCATGCTACACCTTTCCGACTGACTTCCATTATGTCTCAAACTAGCCTTACCTCCAGTTAACAGTCGATCTATTAGACAGCACGACATTTTGGAGAAATTTAAAAAATGTATGCCAATTTCCTAATCTCCCGATAAATATTGTAACATCAATTTGCATTATCATTAATCCACATCCCGCCAGAGGTTCGAGTCTTCCCTCGGGCATGGGTGTGTGTGTTGTTCTAGGCATAACTTAGTTAAAGTAGTTGAACAGTTGATTGATCCACAACACTATTAACAACGCCAAATAACAAGATACAGTAAACATGGAATGTGGTGTAGAAACCACATCCAGACGAACAACACAAAGAAACATAGGTAAATAAAATGAACAATACAATAAGCAGTAAATTCGCGGCAGCATCTTATACTACCACGTAATTAAATTAAATGAAGAGAAGGAACTGAAATTAATTAAATGCTCACTGTCAGAGCCTACCTGGGAAGATCCGAGGCGTGAGTTGCCACATTATGCCACCTGCCGGGATTGAGGGTTGGACATCTCACCAAAATATACTTAAAAACATCCGTATTATATAGGAAGGTAATATCTGTTCCTAAAAGGACAGTTACCGTTGATGACCTTGCAGCATTCGTTAGAATGAAATGATAATTTAAATTATCGTTTCATTCTAACGAAAGCTGCATGGTCATCAACGGTAAATGTTCTTTCGGAAACAGATACTACCTTCCTATATAGTTAAAATATGGCTTCCCGGCTATTGACCTTCTTGTGCAAACGAACACGCTATGCCCAAACTCTTACGGGACTTGGTAGATTAATCTGCCACGAGTAATGAGTGTGATGGGCAAACATCTATTAGGCGCACAACGAATGTAGTGGTGTGGACATGTTGGGAATGTGGGTCTCACGGGGAGCGTGCAAGGGATATGTCCCTGCAGGCGCACTATCCTCTGTGCCCTCGGTGTCTCAGATGGATAGATCGTCTGCCATGTAAGCAGAACATGCCTGGTTCGAGTCCCGGTCGACGCACACATTTTCTACATGTCCCCAATGACGTATATCAACGCCTGTTTGCAGCTAGGGTATCCATTTAATTACCATTATATTCGTATTAGTTAGGCTAATACACTCGACCCACTTTTGGCTATCACAGTTCCTATCGCACAATACATACTTTATGCAGGAAATTATATCTGCCTGTTTGTGGTCATTTTAAGAGTTGCGCCTTCGACATAATTCTATTTATCATAATCTCATAGCTGATCACTCTTATCTGGGAAAGGGCCCCGATAATGAAGTTGAAATTCAACTATCAAATAATACAATGATTTTGATATTAAAATTATTTATTGCGAGAGTTCATAAAGCATTAAAAGATACAAATATTGAATGGAATATAAATAAGAACAATGTCACTTGGGTAATGAGTGGGATCAACTATCACGTTATAGAGCCCTGCATAATATACGAGTGAGAGTATGCCCGAACAAGTTACCCCAGAATATTACGTACAGCATCGATTAGGAATGAGAGCCCATGATACAGACCACACGTGCAGGCTGTGGCTGTGTGTGACGAGAAGGCGGCAGCGTGAGCTGGATGGGGTCAAATTAATTAGACACGTCCCCACAGCGACGGTGCCGCAAATACATTACCCCCTGAAAAACTGGCCACGTGTCGAGAGCTCGTAGCGCAGGGATGACACTGAAGGTGCTCTCAGCGGAAGCTCGCGCCCGAGGGTAATGACCCGACCAAATTAGCGCGAGCACAAAACGACAAACAATACTGACTGCTGCCATCAAGCGATAACAGACAGGCTCTGCCCGGAGTACCGCGTCAGTAATACTTCTAACTGTTGTGATCACGTTCCCTCTGGCTCATCAGAAGTGAACAGCTTCTTCATCCAAGCGGTTCAGAAGCACACACAGCACGACCGATCTCTCTGACCATCCAGATGCGAATCATGAACTGCTCACTTCACCTTCTCACTGAAAGATTTGCGCCTTGTCCCGACCGTGCACGTAAATCTCCAATTGTGGAAGGACACAGGAACAGCCGCCAATATTGCTCTTAAATTATACCATTCCCAACCCCTGCTAACTATTATAATACGTTTTCCTCCTACTGCGGGCCGCTCCCACCGAATTAGGAGTGCACTCTTTTGCATCAGCACACGTCATACAGGTCTACTAAACAGATTCCGTTTTTCGGTTCATGCACGGGAAAGCATGGTCCTGAAACTGCTTCTGGCTATCGGATGGAAGTTGTCTAAATGTGTGCTGTGCTGTCGACATCACGTGGATGCACACATTAATATTCTCCGAAACGATGCAGCCGTCCGGCGTCGTCTGGTAGGCGAGCGGCGAGTGCCAATGGACTAAAGCGATGTGCGAGGCCCTTGGCTCTGACACTGCCCACCTTCCAGACACACTGCTCGCCTAGCTGCAAAAGGCGAAAACGCTGGGTACCCCGTGTGGTGTGACAAAAGACACGATATGAATCTGGCTGACCTCTCCAAACAGAGACCTGCTTGTGTCCCTTGGCTTTTTGTCACTCAGATAGCCTTGACTCCACACATCCTCCCACACCTAATAAAGTGTGCCAGCCCTGTCACCCAGTTTATGTCTAAAGAAAACCGAAGCTCTCATTAGAGATTTCAACACTCCAGTGACCTTAATTGGCATCACCTCTTGGGAGCACCCCATCTGTCTGCGTCTAAACCGTGAAATAGTGTGAATGTGTTTCAAATGTCTGCGAGTCGTGGAACTGAGGTGGGACGTGGGGACCAGCCCGGTATTCGCCTAGTGGGATGTGGGAAACCACCTAAAAACCACATTCAGGTTGGCTGTCACATCGGCCGTCGTCCTTAACCCGCTGGGCGGATTCGATCCGGGACCGCAATGGCTACCCGAGTCCAGGAAGCAGCTACACTGGCGGGTCAATAACCTCTCGATTATATCCTATAAATCTTCGATGGGATTCATGTGGGCCTGTGTGGATGGCCAAATCATTCCCTTTAACTGTCCAGAAAGTTCTTCAAACCAATCGCGAGCAACAGTGGCCTGGTGCAATGGCATAGTGTCAGCCATAAAAATTTCATTGTTGTTTGGGAACATGAGTCGATGAATGACAGCAAATAGTCTCCAAGTAGCCGAACAAAACCATTTCCAGTCAATTATTGGTTTAATTAGATCAGCGGACACAGCCCATTTCATATAAACACAGCCCACACCATGATGGAGTCCACTCATGTGACTGCGACGGAATGTCATACCTGACTGCCCGGGGTTCGATTCCCGGTTGGGTCGAAGATTTCCTCCGCTCAGGGACTGGGTGCTGTGTTGTCCTTATCACCATTTAATCCCCATCGACACGCAAGTCGTGCGTGCCACACTGGAACGGTACCAGCAGCTCTTACAAACTGATATCTGGACTCATCTCAACAGGTGATGGTTATCTAGGCGTCTGGGGTCCAAGCAGTAATGTCACAAGCCGAGGAAAGGCGCTGCAGACGAAGTCGCGTTGTTAACAAAGGTACTCGCGTCTGTCGTCTGCTGCCATAGCCCATTAACGCCTCATTTCGCCCTGTCCAAATGAATACTTTGGTCGTACTTCCCACATTAATTTCTGCGGATACCTCACGCATTGTCGCTTGTCTATTGGCTCCGACAACTCTACGCAAACGCCGCTGTTCTTTGGAGGTAAGTGAAGGTCTTCCACTACTGTGTTATCCGTGGTGGGAGGTAATGCCTGAATTTTTTGGTACTCTCGGCACACTCTTGAGACTCTGGATCTCGGAGCATTGAATTCCCTAACGATTTCCTAAATGCTGTGTGCTATGCGTCTACGATTCCGCGTGGAAAATCTGTTAATTCCAGTCCTGCCACCATGCTCACGTCTGAATCCTTTTCACAGCAGTTACCTGAGTACATAAGACAGCTCCACTAATGTTCTGCACAGTTGTACCTTCTGTAGGCGAATACGGGATACTACCACTATCACTGTGTGCGCACATCACTATCCCATGACTGTTATCACCTTAGTGTATAGTTATCTCAATCGAGTGTGTGCTACAGCATGACAAAAGAGCAGATTTGCCTCCGTTCGATATCAAGGCCCAGTCCAAAGTGGCGTCCCTTCCGACAGTCCATGCTCTCGTTAAGTAAGACTGGCTGCGTCAAATCAAAGCCCTCGACGTCCGAGAGACCTATCACAGGCAGCTACACAGATACAAATGCAGCAGCGAGCTGGGAATTGCAGCCGGTTAGAAAAGCTGTACGCCGGGAGGTGCGCTAGCTTGGGTATGAAACAAGAAGGTGTGTATGCGCAAGGTGTTTGACCCTCTTCTTCCTGTAGTTGTGAGCTCTCTGTCTAACGAAATGGCCCTCTAGCACACTGTACACCAAATCTTTGGCTACCAAGAGACGTCAGTTACAGAAACTATTAATACTTCTCTCTTGACAGAAGGAACCTTTTCTATCTCTAATAGGTAGTTTCTCTGTAGCAGTATACCAAAGCAGAGATTCATATAAAATCGATAAGTTTTACTATAAACATATATTTACGCGAATTATTCACTGACCTACTATGATACTAGACGACCAGTCTCTCATTTTTGCTCCTATGTAATAAATCTTTAAATGTTCACTTCTTTGCTCAACCTTTTCAGATGTTATACGACTCGTCAGATGTCAGTAATACTTCTTTTAGGCATAAAACAAATTAATATACAAAATCTTTTGAAATTTAGGAAAAGTTCCCTTGTTTTTGTTTCTACTCACACAGCAGTAGGACAATGACCTGAAAGCACTACAATCAGAAATGCTACCTGTCACTTTCTGCCTATTGAGTGCATCGTATAAAACATACCTTAAGTGCTTCTCTCTCAGGGTTTCTTATTAAACTTTTTAGTACCTTTCTGTTTTCTTAAGTAATTACTGTTCTTTACTGATTCGTTTGACTACGATTCCATTTTCTCCTTTTATATTAAATCGTGTTTTGAAGTTAACGCTAAGCTGCTACCAAATAGACTTCATTCTGTTTAAAATTATATTTCGAGCAAAGTTAGCTTCTACAAAAATAAAAATCAATTAGTTTGACTACGATTCCTTTCTCTCCTTTTATATTAATTCGTGTTTTAAAGCTAACGCTAAGCTGCTACCAAATAGACTGGATTCTTTTTAAAATTATATTTCGACTAAAGTCAGGTTCTACAAAAATAAAAATCAGTCTTTTAATATTTTGTATGTCAATAACAGTCAACGAAATTTATTAGCTATTTAGTCATTAAATTTTCTGAAATCGAATTCCACTGTACAAGTTATCATACTATTAATAGACCTATCTTGTAAGAAAGTTAATAGACTGCTATAGCCTTTTTAATCCCGTCCGTTATTAAAATTGGAACACTCCTCAACATCATAAGGAGATGTCTAAATTGTATACTGCTGTCCCCAGTGATTTAATACAGTGGAGAGTGGTAACTCGAACCGGCTTCTTCAACACGTACCAAAGACGTTATTTTCCGATATTGGAAGGTTCATTAATTTTAGACAGAAGGAGAAATTTTCCTATACGACCTAAAATAGTGGAACCCTCAGATTTGACGCCTCTTAGGTGTTTAATGTCTCGATTCAACTATGATCGTTTTAGGGTCAAGCGATCAAATTGACCACATGCCCCTCCATATCCGCATTTAGGACGCCTATGGGCTGAGGACGACACGGCGGCCAGTCGGTACCGTTGGGTCTTCAAGGCCTGTTCGAGAGGAGTTTAGTTTTTTAGATGAAATTCGTTGTTGACTGCCTCATACTATAGCGCTCTGGAACCATTTGCCACAAAAAATTCTGGTTCTAATATTTATTGCATTAGTTGTCGCCATATTTCCATTTCCATTTGAGATGATGCTTTTCCGCCATGCTGTTAATCGTCGGTTTCTGCCTTCGAATCGGTTTCTCCTTCTCTTAACATACCTATAACACATTTAATTTGCAATGTTTACATATCAAACCACAAAATACATAAACATATAATCTTACTGAAAAAATAGTAATTGCTTAATATTGGTCTGTAACTGAGGTCGTGCAATGATCTCTATAATGTCAACGCTTACGCTACTTTGCCCGTAACGACAAACGAGAGAAACTCCTCGAAAACTAGATGGTTGTGACTATCTCGCTCTGACGTGTGGTGCGTTCGCAACCGACAGTTGGAAACCGTCGGGAGTTGCCACGTGTCCGAGCAGTAGCAGGGACGGGGGGGAAAAGTCACCGAATATTTGATTGGCGCATCCACTCGGGACCTCCGCCAGAGACAACGACGCTGGAGACGTCCTGCTTCCTGGCCTCCTGGGAAGGGCCTTCCAGAAGCTGGAGCGAAGTGAGACAGAGGGTGAAACGAGGTCCCTGAACGGCCTGGGAGGGCGCTAGGATTTGGTGAGTGGGCGGACATCTCGAGGTCGTGTCACCACAGTCCGCCTCGCGACATTTTGTGTTGCTCCCACAATCCGATTGATCTTCTCCAATGTAACACACTCGTTGGTCATTTGGCACGGTTTCCCACGAAATCGAAATTTGGTATTCCGTTGCGTGGGAACTGCACTTTATTCAAATGGACTATGTGTGCACCTGAATAGCATTGGAAACGTATTCTCTTCAGTGCTACTACGATTTACTTAATAAAATTCGTTGATGAGTTTTCTACTGACTTCGCAAAGCGAGGAAGAACTACACCGCTGGCTGAATGGAATGAACAGTATATTGAACGCAAAACACTAAGTATGAATGGAAAACAGAAACATGAAGTGACTAAGAGGCAGCGGAAATGAGATTAGCGCTGGCCGCGGTGGTCTCGCGGTTAAGGCGCTCCGTCCGGAACCGCGTGACCGCACGGTAGCAGGTTCGAATCCTGCCTCGGGCATGGATGTGTGTGATGTCCTTAGGTTAGTTAGGTTTAAGTAGTTCTAAGTTCTTGGGGACTGATAACCACAGATGTTAAGTCCACTAGTGCTCAGAGCCATTTCTTTTAGATTAGCGACATGCGTAATATCACTATTGGGAACTATACAATAGTTATAGCCAAGTTCTTTATGGAAAAGTTTGTGGATCAACAATTGGAAACTGGCAACAAGAAACCGAATATATTAGTTCTGGTACGTGGGTGATATGTTCTGAAGAGGAGTGAGAGAGTGGAACTAGGTAGCTTTCACAAACATTTCAAGGCGATCAAACCGAAGATTCAGTTTACCGTGGAGAAGGAAGCAGGCGGGAGATTAAATTTTCTTGATGTGCTAATTTTCAAGACAGAAGATGTTAGTCCTGGCCACACTGTTTACTGAAAACCCACGACAATGGCCATCACCTACACCGCGATTCAAACCACCACCCACGACAAAAGCATGGAATCATGAAGAACGTTGGCGTATTGAGCAATGAACATCTGCGAATCAGAGCTGCTTCACACACGATTAAAACATCTCACAATGCATTGGTCAAGAATGGTTATTCGTCCGTTTAGGGATAAAGAGCGTTCAGACCACCACGCAGAAATCATTGCGATGCGCAAGTTCCCGTAAAGTCGAAAGCTTTCCGTCTTAATTGAAGACGTTACTGACTGCATAGGAAAAATCTTGAAGAAAACTGAACATTGCACCGTAGTTATCTACAAACCTAAGCGGAAGATACAGGATCACATAAAATTGGCCTAGGATGCTAGCCAGCCTCTGGAAAGCACAAGAATTTTCAGGATTCCGTGTAATTAAGCGGACATTCAAAACATGTGACGTAACATGAGTGCTCGGAGTGAAAACAATTTTGCTGCAGTCAGTGACGAGGCAGGATGTGAATCCGACACTCAAAGAAACTGCGATTCCCAATGAAATTGGCTTCTGCAGATGGAGACGCAATGTTGGGTATAAAAGTCAAATTGATTCGACCACGGCATAACAGCCCGGAACATACACTACTGGCCATTAAAATTGCTACACCAAGAAGAAATGCAGATCATAAACGGGCATTCATTGGACAAATATATTATACTAGAACTGACATGTGATTACATTTTCAAGCACTTTGAGTGCATAGATACTGAGAAACCAGCCCTGGCCGTAATAACGGCCTTGGTACGCCTGGACCTTGAGTCAAACAGAGCTTGGATGGCGTGTACAAGTACAGCTGCCCATGCAGTTTCAGCACGATACCAAAGTACATCAAAAGTAGCGACTGGAGTATTGTGACGAGCCAGTTGTTTTCAACTGGTGACAAATCTGGAGAATATACAGCTGCCCATGCAGCTTCAACACGACACCACACTTCATCAAGAGTAGTGACTGGCGTATTGCGACGAGCCAGTTGCTCGACTGCCATTGACCAGTCGTTTTCAATTGGTGAGAGACCTGGAGAATGTGCTGGCCAGGGCAGCAGTCGAACATTTTCTGTATCCAGAAAGGCCCGTACAGGTTTACGCAAGGATTGAATGAAGGGTAGAGCCACGGGTCGTAACACATCTGAACTGTAACGTCCACTGTTCAAAGTGCCGTCAATGCGAACAAGAGGTAACCGAGACGTGAAACCAAAAGTACCCCATACCATCACACCGGATGATACGCCACTATGGCGATGACGAAAACACGATTCCAATGTGCGTTCACCGCTATGTCACACGGGTGCGACCATCATGATTAGCGACTTGGATTCATCCGACAAAATGACGTTTCGTTGAGTACACCATCGCAGGCGCTCCTGTCCGTGATGCAGCTTAAAGGGTAACCGCAGCTATGGTCTCCGAGCTGAATGTCCTTGCTGCTGCAAACGTCGTCGAACTGTTCGTGGAAATGGTTTTTGTCTTGCAAACGTCCCCACTTGTTGACTCAGGGATCGAGACGTGGCTGCACGATCCGTTACAGCCATGCGGATAAAATGCCTGTCATCTCGACTGCTAGTGATACGAGGCCTTTGGGATCCAGCACGGCGTTACGTATTACCCTCCTGAACCCACCGATTCCATAATCTGCTAACAGTAGCCGGCCAGTGGGGCCGAGCCGTTCAAGGCGCTTCAGTCGGAACCGCGCGACAGCTACGGTCGCAGGTTCGAATCCTGCATCGGGCATGGATGTGTGTGATGTCCTTAGATTAGTTAGGTTTAAGTAGTTATACGTTCTAGGGAACTGATAACCTCAGAATTGAAGCCCCATAGTGCTCATAGTCATTTGAACAATTTGAATGATCAGATGAAAGTCTAAAAGTCTATCAACATCAACTATTTTCTGCCTTTGTGACCATTTTAGAATGATAACAACACATTTAGATCACTGAAGTATCTGTCACTTTAAAACGGTGATGGAGACAAGTCAGCCGTTTAATTAGACATATAGACGTACATATGATAATAACGACCTAATAAAGAATAAAATGACCTCTGTTTATTGTTTATTCTAGTTTTAAACCTAGATCTAAGAAATTATCAAACAGTGCTAAGTGAGAATTTATGTTCGCAGCGCTGACACAGTTGCCACGTAATAAAAAGGCGGATTACACCATTAGTTGGACTCAAGAAAATGAAGCGCCTGTTGACGTACTCAGTTTCCTCGAGCAAACTCTCCAATTTCCCAACAGTGTGTCAGATTGTAATGCGGTCCATATAAGCAGCTTAGCGGCGAAGAACGTGCCAACAGCACTCAGTGCTTCGCCGTTCCTGTGAGGTACGATACTGATTGCAGGTATTCTGGCGTAAATCCGTCTGATGTAATACTTAATCGCTTGGAAGGGGGATGGCAACAGTACAGGGAATGTTTACTGCCACCTGGTTACACACATCTCCGAACGTAACACGATCTTCGGTTGGATGCCTCACTGAACGCAGATGCAAGAGCACTGTGAAGGATTCCTAGTCGGTAAAAGACGCCGGCACTAATTAGGAAAGGCGCTCCCAGCAACCGAAGGAAACCGATCCGTTTGAGAGACTCCTATGCGGGAAAACCTTGCGTTAAATACAGGTTCATTCATAAATACTTTTGGGGATTCGGAAGATTCGGAAGATAACTGCCCGAAAACTACAACACATACAGAAAAAACGATATGTATCAGTGAATACAGCAATTCTCCGAGTTCGTAATAAGCACCATTGCGTCGCTGCAGACCGCACCATTCAGGCAGGCCTTTCAGAACTTGTAGAGGTATCAAACACTCACTATTGTATCAAAATACAGACATCAGCAGACATTTTGCATCATTTGTTGATATCAAATACACGGTACGAAAACCAAAACGTTGCTCGTAGGTTTCTGTTCGTATTCATCCGTAGTGTGTCCAGATGACCAAATAAAAAAAAAAACATTTGTATAACGACGTCTGATGGACGGTTTTTCCCAGCATTTCTGAGCAACGTCAGCACGCGGTAGAATGTCCGCTAGCTCGGATATGTTATTGAATTCCTCGTGGGATACTATCAATGAGATCATCAAGCCAGCCCAGGCCAAATTACCCACTTTTAAATGGCAAATCTGCCTAAGATTCGTAGAGTACGTGGTCACTGTAGACGTCGAAAAACAGTTCGTTTCAATCGATACCACACATGTTCTATAGGGTTCATGTCCGGGGAACTGAAAGGTTACCTCATCCTGTTGATTATAGCATCCTGAAGCAACCTTTCCACGGGGACAGCACGATTAGGACGCAAGTAATCATCGGTCAAAATGAAATTGTCACCAAAATATGGACAACACTGCCCCACTATCGGTTGCATTATCTCTTCCCTGTAACATATAGCAGTGTGATAGGCTTCACAACTCACGAGAGATGTACGGTGCTCCCGTGCAATGCCACCGCAGGTCATCACTCCGCCACCACATCGTTGTACAAGTGAGGTAAAGTGTTGGAGGCGTTCGATACTACCGGATTCTCTCCGAACAGATTGTTTGCGATTTTCGTGGAACAATGAGAATGAGATTTTCACTCTGCAGTGGAGTGTGCGCTGATATCAAACTTCCTGGCAGACTAAAACGGTGCGCCGTACCGAGACTCAAACTCGGGACCTTTGTCTTTGGCGGGCAAGTGCTATACCATTTAAGCTACCCAAGCACGACTCACGACCAGCCCTCACAGCTTCAATTTTGCCAGTACCTCGTCTTCTACCTTCCAAAGAGACATGACTTAGCCCGCGAAAGGCAAAGGTCCCGAGTCCGAGTCTCGGTCCGCCACACCTTTTTAGTTTGCCAGGTAGTTTCAAGCAGATTTGAGTTTCATCCATAAGCAACAACAGACACCTATCATGGGCATCCAGTCAGCACGATATATTACTTAACTGTAATTGTGCACACAGTGTTGTGTACGACGTGCAATTTGCCATGGTAGTCGGGAATGGAGATTTGCTTCATACAGTCGTCTCCTAACAGTCTGATGCGATACGTGATACCCTGTAGTGTCTGCGAACGTTGGATTCAGTTCTGGAGGATTCAGTCTATGGTTCTTTTGCCTCGTGGCTCGTAGATATCGATCATCTTCTGGTCCTATAGAACGTTGACGGCCTGTACGGGGTAAGACCCCAACAGTGACTGTCTATTTGAATTGACGTCACGTCCACACTACATTACTTCGACCCCAGGGCACACATCGAGCAAATTCCATGCCTGAAAAGTCTTCTGGACGTAACTTGATGACAAGTACACGATGAGTGGTCGCCATTGTCTTTCATGGTATGAAGGATTTTCATCCTTCTCGTCCGCAGACGTCTCTGATCCACCCCTTCCGGCGCTTTGCCTTCAAGTGAAATGCTGCAATCCATTCGAGTGCTCACGGTAGATATGTGTACGTGTACATGAATTGGGTTGGGTTGTTTGGGGAGGAGACCAGACAGCGAGGTCTCATCGGATTAGGGAAGGATGGGTATGGAAGGCGGCCGTGCTCTTTCAAAGGAACCATCACGGCATTTGCCTGGAGCGATTTTAGGGAAATCAGAGAAAACCTAAATCAGGATGGCCGGACGCGGGATTGAACCGTCGCCCTCCTGAGTGTACATGAATTGTCAAGAGTGACCTCCCGGTAGGTATAGCAACAGTTACAATAACAACAATCTGCACGACATATCGGATGATGCAGAACCTTCGTTGATTTATGTAGTTCGCCCCTGCAGATATCAATTGTTGGCTGCTGTCGTAGTGCCTTCCCCATAGGTAACTGTAGCCATGTTAATGATCTGCAAACGAGTATTGACCTTTGGCGTATCATGATGGGTGCCCATGTTGAGAACCTGTATTGTGAATTGAAGACTTCGACTTGGGCTTTATCCACTGATAAGTGTCTGTTTTCTGTTTGTCTTGTAGTTTCGATGACTCTTCTTCTGAAATCCTGCAGTTTCTTAAGAATAACCGTACATTTAGCAATATATTGTCATACATTTGGTTCTGTGGCCATGTCGATTTAAAAGTGATAAGTGAATGTCGGCAACGTAACCTATATTTTTTTACCATTTTTAGAGACTAGCTCTCACAATAAACAACAGCTTTTACTTACGTCTATGTGAGAAATCTGAATGCGAGCTTTTCCAAACTATAGAAGCACATTTTTTCACACAACGTCTGTAACAACAGTTCTCGTGTACACTAAGATGACAAACGTCAAGGGATAGCTCCTAACATCGTGTCAGGCCTCCTTTCGCCCGGTGTAGTCCAGCATCTCAACGTGGCAGAAACCCAAGAAGTCGGTGGAGCTCCCTGCAGAAGTCTTCAAAGCAATAGCGAACAGTTGTGGCCCGGTGATATCATTGTCACGAGACCATTAAGCCCAAGAATGGCTGCAAATGGTCTCCAAGTAGCCGAAAATAACCATTTGCAGTCAAAGATTGGTTCGGTTCGATCAGAAGATCCAGTCGCTTCCATGTAAAAACAGCCCACGGAATTATGGATCACGGCCAGCTTGCACAGCGCTTTGTAGACAACTTGGGTCCATGGCTTCGTGAGGTCTGCGGTGCACTTTAACCCTACCATCAGCTGTTACCAGCCGAAATCTGGACTCATCTGACCAGGCCACGATCTGCAAGTCGTCTAGCGTCAAACTGATACGGTCACGTTCCCTGAAGAGGCGCTGTAGGCTATGTCGTGCTGTTAGCGAAGGCACTCGCGTCAGTTGTCTACTGCCATAGCCTATTAACGCCAAACTTCGCCGCACTGTCCTACCGGATATGTTCGTCATACGTCCCAAATTGATTTCTGCGGTAATTTTGCGCAGTGTTGCTTGTCTGTTAGCAATGACAGCTCCGCACACACTCCGCTGCACTCGGTCGTGAGGTGAAGGCCGAAGGTCCAAGGTGAGAGGTGATTCCCAAAAAAACTGAATTCCTGTCGTGCGGTCATAATCATGTCGGAAATGTTTCACATGATTCACCTGAGTTCAAATGTCAACTTCGCCAATACGCTACCCTCTTATTCCCTGTGTACGCGATACTGCAGCCATCTGTGTACGTGCATATCGCCATCCCACGACTTTAGTCACCTCAGTGTACATTCAGACATGGATCTAGGAAAGAAAGAGGGTCTCATAAATGATAAAACGAACTAGAACACCAGCAATCTGCTGCAATTTCTTGATGATGCTGTGTTGTACGATAAGGTTCTGTAGCTGAGTGACTATAGGAGAGTAGAAGATGAATGAAACTGTAAAACGAAAGGCTAATGGTCGACTACGGTCGAGTGGAGAGTTTTACGGAAGTGTGGTACATTTGTAAAGAGCTCCGCGCTTTGTGCGGCCCATTCTTCAGTACTGCCCAAGTGTTTGGGATCCCCACCAGGCCGGATTAAAGGCAGGCATGGAAGCAACTCAAAGGCAGGCTGCTAGATTTGTTACCTGTGGTCAAATAACAAGCAAGTGTTGCCGAGATGTTACGCGAACTCAAATGGAAATCCCTGGAGGCAAGACAACCTGCTTCTCGAGGAAGACCATCGCGAAAATTTAGGGAATTGAAATTTAAGAGTGGCTGCATTACGTTTTTACTGCCGTCAACGTACATTTCGCCTAAGGGCCACGAAGACAAGGATTTTGAGACTCATACGGTGGGCTATAGACAATTGTTCTTCCGACGGTCAATTTGCGAGTGGAACAGGAAAGGAACTTGGTAGTAGGGTGGCAAGCTATACTTCACTACGCACTGTACTGTGGCTTGCGTGTGTGGATGTAGAAAAAGCGTTTCTTACATAAATTAATACCCTAATTTCTCACACAACTTTCAGACAATAAAGTACCATGAAAGACATATCTCGAAAATTGTAACTTCTTCCTAACGCGGGATGCCTTCAGTTCCTTACCCAGATTGACGAACTTCCGCCTGTGGGCAATATTCGATCCACGTTGAGGCGACCAACCACCCAACCACACGCTCACTATAAGTGCTGTCAACAACAAATACAAAACGTTTCGTTAATCCAGAAGTAGAGCCAGCAAACAAGAGGACCCTCCACTATGAGAAAAAACGACAGGACAAGCTGCCACAGCACAGGCGGAAACGGATGAAGGAAACGGCCGTTCCCTCATTCATGCAGTCAGCTGACCAGTGTTCACAATCGTAGTGCTAAGTAAAACATTGATAATGAGGAACGCACACTTCGATTTTATTTTGTACAAGTCCTGATGTGGTCAAGTTGTGAGAGTTTTCTGTTGTTACACTTCCTAAATCACTTGTGTGATACGTATAGTTAAATTATCGAACAAATGCGTTTAAAAAGAAATTTTTGTGGCAAGCATTTTATTGGAGGAAATGCTTAAATGGGGTTGTGAGCACATGTGTAAAATAGTTATAAATTTTATTCTAAAACATTTTATACATTTCATTTCTAGTAATTTTGGCATTTGTGTAACGTTAAAAGTGTGATTACGGCAATTTTTTTGTGTGGGGTAGGGGAGGAGAGGACGAGGAGAGAGAGAAAGAGAGAGAGTAATTAACTGTAACTCAGGCCAGAACCTACCACTGTGTCCGTCATCGTTTTAATTGTGCTATTTTCTCTTTTCACTTCATTAACAACATGAGGATTCGACTGCTGACAACAAGTTGATATCATTAATAAATGATATGCATTATATTACCCTTAATTTGATAACTGATGGGTATATGGTTGAATCGTTGTTCACTTAACCGTGAATGAGAGAGCGCTGCGAGTTGTTACTGTCGTTCACAAAATTACGTATTAGCGCACAGTAGTTGTCAAGATGTTTCATGTCAATTTACTACGTTAGATATCATCAAGCTGATGGTATAAAATTTGGAACAGCTGAGTTATAAGAATTCCATAATAGCAACATACTTGCTGAATATAGTAGGATGAAACACTTAACAGCGACACATCCCTTAGTAAGATGATTTATACAATGTAGTCCAATGTGGACAGAGACACGTGACGTTATGTACCCAGGCAAATATTGCAAATCGGAAAGACATTTCTTGTAAGCTTTGTGTTGGTACTACATGAAATTCAACGGTTTTAAAGTGTCTGTAACAATTTAAGGGTCACATTAACTGAAAGAAACGGGCTTTTGTCGTGCCTTCGGTAATGTCCGTTTGATACAGCTTTAGCTTCTTTGATACCATTGACAGTGGCACGTTTCAAGTGCAGTTTCGAAGGAAAACACCAGTCACCTGCCATCCGCTTCTGTCTAAAAGACTCATCTAGCCATTTACATCGATTGCAATGTACAACTCTAAGTATACATGTTGCTCTTGCTTGATTCCTAATGTCGACTACTTGCCTTCCACTGGTTCGTATCTTATCTTTTTACATCTCTTGCTACTCAGAAAATCGTTCCTTCCTGTTCACCTACCACCCCGGTCGCCGACATTCATGCAATGTTTGCATCAGTCTCGTAATTACGTTTTTCATTCCGGTTTGTTCTGTGCCTCATTTCGCTTCCAGTCTTGGCCAGTACTACACAACATTCATCTCTCTGCCGCTAGCTGAGAAACTCGCTGTTTTTGGGTGATTCACCACACTGAAAATCCGAGTCTCTCTGCCTTACGTCAGATCCAGTAATATCCACTGATTAAATCGTTTACATTTCATACATTTCGAAATCTTACTTCGTAAATTTTGTTTGGTTTACTAAAAGAGATCCATGTCGCGAAAAACGGTATGTGCACAGCCTAAAACATTTTCTCTTACATAACTGTCATAAATTGTAGCTAAGTCAAATGAAATGACCCAAGAATAGTTCATAAATTTCCAATTTTCGAACCTCGTGTGGGTCGCACCTCCTTTCTTGAAACATAGACTGATGGAGGAAGGAAGAAGAATTAGCGCCTAACACCCCGTCGACATCGAGGTCATTACAGACCAGTAATAGCTCGGATTGTTTCAAGGATGTGGAAAGTACTGGGCCATGACCTCTCAAAGGAACCATCAAGTCATTTACTTGGAACAAATTATGGTAATAATGGAAAATCTAAATCAGGGTAGCTGGACGCACATTTGAACCGCCGTCCACCCCGAATGCGAGTCCAGTGTCCTAACCGCATACGCTAATGTGTAAAAACGTTATGGCCGCCTGACTGACAGATTTTGGACCGCCTTTGAAACGCATTACAGTAGCCATTCTGGGTGGAATGTATTCGAACAATCCTTGGTAGTTATCTGGAGGTATATGGTGTCAGATTCCTACACACCGATAGCTTACTTTCCATAAATTATCAGCCGGCTATTTGTGAGCCCAGAGTTGCTGCTCGAAAGAGTCCCTGATGTTTTTCAGTCCGCTCGGATTACGCGAGCTTGGTGACAAGAGACCAAAGTGAGTTAGGGGGTCTGGCGTATGGCAGGAAAACGTGGACTTTTAGACAGAATATCACGCGAAAAACTGCAATTTTCTCAGAGAGCGACAGAGGCGAATATGGCTGCTATTATGAGGAAGAAATGGAAACTGATAGGAAGCAGGAAAATAGTATTAAGTGGTTGGATGCCATGAAGAGTATCGACAAAAATCTCAGTGTTCAATACGAGATCAGCATAAGCAATGAAGACCTTCAGATAGTTACCAAATAGCTTTTATTTGTTAGCTTAATCTTCTGCTGAAACTAAATTTCAGAAAATAGAATTTCTTAAAAAACAAATCTCAACATTTAATAAAAGATCAAAAGTTAGTAAGCAATGAAGACCGTAAACGATGGATTAAGAAATTAAATAAATTAGACTTCAAGACAGTTCTGAAACATTTGTCCAATTAAAATATACTGTCAACACACAGAATTGTGTTTGTAAATATTCTCGCCCCTAAGTAATTGTTAAAATGCTGAAATAAACCAAACTAAACAAAATTTCAGATAATGTTATGAGCTGCACTCCGACTGACAGGAAACGGAGGGTGTGAACACCAGGAAAACAAGGCAGGTAACGCGTGCGCTTAGATCGAAATACGCTTGCTGCATTAACGTTAATGTTAAAGCATGATTTTGTGAAGTAAAATATGCTGACTCACAGTAAAATCCTTACAAGACCTCAAGTACATTATCATACGTACAGTAATAAAGACGCTGTGATAAGCCTATTTGGCGATGAAAAAGATAACTGAATGAGTCGCCGTAGAGTGACAAACATAGAGATAAATATGGGAAAAGGAGTGATATTTTGGGACAAGCCTGCACTGAAACCTTCGATACTGGGTATTTACCCTCCAAAAAGGCACCCAAGGAGTATGTCTTTGAGGAGCGAGTGTGGGAAATGTAAATTGTCGCAGCTGAAGCATATAAAAATGTCGGCGTTACCTCCGGCGCCGTGTAAGCAGACGCGCACAGCTAGACTCGGGGTACTTCTTGTTTACACATACTGAAGGAAAGCTAGGGTTTTCTGAATATCAGGATGGTGCGATGACCCAACGCCAGCTTGGCTTCTAGAAGAGCTCGCTCCCTCTCACCCTCACTCTTTCCTGCATGGAATTTTTTGTTGTAGTATTTTTTCTCGAACTCTAGTTGATTGGGCACTCAGAAATAGTGATCTTTACTCGTCATTGTTTGACGACGAATTTGTAGTTCTCGCTGACTACAGTTTGAGGCACGTTTCCATTCCGGAGCCACTGAGAAGCGTAAATAAATGAGAGCTTCGGAAGTTAATTTTTGAGTATTCGGCAAGAGCAGTCCGTTTACATCACCGCCAAAGATGCACCAATTAAGCTCGGTGGACGTTTATTTACTGGCACCCGACCCCGATGAAAGCGGATTTCACTTCCAGTCCGGGGTACTGATGACAGCTGACCAGGGCTACAGATCCGTGAAAGCGTCTTTTCAGTGGTGTGTGCGGTTTTTGCCCATGATTGATAAAGGAAATAGGACTGGAATGGGAGTTCTTGATAGAAACACTCTGAATGATCTTTTTGGGACGTGTGATCGTTCGTAACGTCGCTATGTCGATCTTTTATATTAACTATCGATCGCAGTTATCCTAGTGGGTCGTGGCCCATTCATTTCTCGGCAAAGTTCACAATACAGTGCCTGGTACGAACAATTAACTTCTTGCATGGCAGAGTAACACTAGCATATAGTATGACAGGTGCAGTACTCCCGGCCTCACCGCCGAAGGCCACCTTTAGCAACACAGTTTAGAATGTTGAGTTTTCTTAACTATATGTCTGTCCCCATGAGTGCCTCCTGACGACATTTTAAACTACAATTCCCGCTTGTTTATCAGTTGTTTATTCTTGTTGTTTTGCTTCATCCGAATGTTCACTTTATTTTTATAGTTAATATATTTTTGTTAGTTCATTAGACCAAAGAAAACTGGACAATCTGGACTTATCCCGTCTTTTCGCAGCTTACGCATTCCCAGTCCCCTTTATTACTTGAATGGAAGTGCATCAATGTTTTGTTTGCGAGGCCTAAAATTTGCGTTATTCACTGCGTAACTCTAATTTGCATTGCGCATCTGAAATGAAAGGGCGCACACCGGTCTTCGGTAATATCCTGTCGAAATCAGGTATCAAATGGCTCGAATAAATCAAGACTCCTTGACCGGCTCCTTGCAACGTACGGCAGAAATTCTAATTCACACAATAGGTAGCTGATCAAGATCGACGCGGCGCCTTTCATTGCCCTGGGATCTTTCCTTGTAATTTACAGAGATTTGCAATACCTTCCGACGCCGAAGATCCAACTGTGATCTAACGAAGACTGTAGTTTCACTGCAAATGAGACCAATACACTGAACAAGACGGTAAAATTTTAGGGGGAAGGATATGGTTGTATAAAGTGGGCAAAGTATGATCGGTCCAGAAAATATTTCATGTCACATAAGACAGGCAACACATCTTATATTATCGCCTAGGATCCCTTAAACATAGTCAGAGCATATCAAAAATCCATATTAGCATCAGGCATAGGATATGGCAGGAGTGATTGGTTCATAGATGGCGGCTTCGTTAGTCAAGAAAACTCAACTAGGAATGCTAAAACGATTTACGGCCACCTACTGCAATACTCCGAATGCTGCATTTTTAATATTTTTGGGAATGTGTCGACTGGATTTGTAAAGTAGGATAAGGAAAGCACTTTATTGATTAAAGAAAGGCAGTCAAATAGTATTACAAGGAATACTTGGATCTGAGGCCTATACAGAAAAGCTAATACAAGATCGTATGTTGCAGCTGTGCAAATTGATCAGGACTCTTCAGAGATTGGAAGACGAACATGCGAATTACGACCAACATCAAGGAGACCCTAAAAAAGGATATCTCTACAGCCGTCGAGTGGACTGATGCATTACCTGACTGGTCATGGCTGGTATGCTACGTAGCTCCACAAGATGAAAAGATAGAATAGTAATAGTTGCGCCTGTGACATTGCGGGCACTCCAGAGCGTGACTTTGCACTCTACGAAGATGTAGCGGGTAATGTTCGTCAGGCATTAATAGAGATTAACATAAACATCATTTCCTCCAAATTTTATTGATTATGAAAAACACACACTGCATGTTGTACCACCATACAGCAAGACCATCAGAGGTGGTGCAACCGCAAAATAATACGGAATAACCAACTTGCTGCCGGCCGCGGTGGTCTAGCGGTTCAGGCGCTCAGTCCGGAACCGCGGGACTGCTACGGTCGCAGCTTCGAATCTTGCCTCGGGCATGGATGTGTGTGATGTTCTTAGGTTAGTTAGGTTTATGTGGTTCTAAGTTCTAGGGGACTGATGACCACGGATGTTAAGTCTCATAGTGCTCAGAGCCATTTGAACCATTTTCACCACCTTGCTTCACTCGGTGGATGGTGTGTTTAAGGCGTTCAGCGTGACCGTGTTGCCTCCAAACACGTCTCCAACGATTGTCTGTTTGAAAGTATATGCGACACTCGTCGGAGAATAGAACGTGATGCCAATCCCGAGCGGTCCATTCGGCATGTTGTTGGGCCCATTTGTACCGCTCTGCATGGTGTCGTGGTTGCCAAGATGGACCTTGCTATGGACGTCGGGAGTGAAGTTGCTCATCAAGCAGCCTATTGCACACAGTCTGAGTCGTAACACGACGTCCTGCGGCTGCACGACAAGCGTTATTCAACATGGTGGCGTTGCTGTCAGGATTCCTTCGAGCCATAACCCGTAGGTGACGGTCATCCATTTTAGTAGTAGCCCTTTTGAGGAATGAGCGAGGCATGTAATCGACAGTTCCTGTCTCTATATCTCCTCCATGTCCGACCAACGTCGCTTTGGTTCACTTCGAGACGCCTGGACACTTCCCTTTTTGAGAGCACTTCACGGCACAAAGTAACAATGCGGACGCGATCGAACCGCAGTACTGACCTTCTAGGCAATGATGAACTACAGACGACATGGGTGGAGTGACTGGAACTGATTGGCTGTCTGACCCCCTCCGTCTAATAAGCGCTGCTCATGCATGGTTGTTTACATCTTTGGGAAGGATTAGTGATATCTCTAAACAGTCAAAAGGACTGTGACTGTCATACAACCTCCACAGTCAATATCTATCTTCGGGGATTCTGGGTACCGGGGTGATGCAAAGCTTTTTTTTTTTTTTTAATGTGTGTAGTTGGGTAACTGATTAAGTCTTTTTTTAAGTTGTTGTTGCGTAGTACAATTTTTTAGAATTATCATCTATTTTTTACAAGTATCAGATACAAATAATTAATACATAAATTTATTACTGTCCGCTCTGTGGCCTACGTTAGTTTTCGGTATAATAGGCTGTACTGTTAAGAACAAATAAACAAAATAAAATAATATCTTTCGATATATTAAATATCTTCAAGATGAATTTGTTTTCTTTACCCTGGACAAAGCAAACAATGAAACCTTTGTTCTATGTTATATGGCCTTTAATATGAAACTGTGAGCCCATCAAACGACAGAAGAGTCCATGAAGACAACCGAGGAGTCACTTTATATGAGAACGACGGCGCAGTGTTTCCATTTCGACACCGCTGCGACGCGGCCACATTTCGCGTGTGACTCACAGCTCACGGCGGTATGCCAGTGCGCACGGTGACGGCAGTGTAAATATCGCATTCAGCCGGCGCCACCCCCCTTCGCGAACACTTTGTGCTGCGGACATTCCACGTCATGTCTCGCCCCTGTAACTCGGCAAACCCGCGACACAACGACAGGCGGACGCCAACTCTAGCCGGCCGGCCATGTCCTGGGATTTCTCTGCGCCGTCACGGCTGAAGCGACGCCGGCGACGCGCCAGGAATGCGCCTATACGCCCCCACCTCCCATCCTCCACCTACTACCCACCCCTGTCCGCCCCCGCAGTAGCTCCTCCAGCGCTCGACTGCCTCGCGGGCCAATCTCGCAGCTCGCTAGCTCCCGCACTCACTACGGTCGTGTCGCCGTCGCGACAAAGCGGCTGGTTGCCTGACGCGGACGCCAGAGATTGCTCGTCCCGGCCTGACGCTACGGCCTGCCCTGGGACCTTCCTCTTTCCTCCTCCTTCTTCCTCATCCCCGTCGTTCCACCTCTTCCAGCATATCCAACCAAGAGTCTCTCTTGTCCTTTGGAAGGCTGGAGTTCTTGACTAGCATTTCGCTCTTTCACCAGAATTCTGACAGGCGATACAACGTGCTTTGTGTGTGATAAAGGAAGGTACTGTAGCAAGGAACAATACTACAGCCATATTTGTACTGTAACGTAACCACTGAAATGGTAGTAGCTACAATATATGACCGGAAATCTACAGCAATCCCGCTGAATGTGCGTCACGTCAAACTCCGTATCCGACTGTACAAAGCCCAGCACAGTTTATCGGTATTACATACATCTTCTGTTCATTTACTTCTTTTATTTATAGGTGACAGAGCTAAGGATTTTGTCATAAGGGTCCATAATCTGTTACAAATACATAAATAAGCATCTATATATTAAAGTAACTAATGTTGTTAATAAATAAAACATGACCACTTAAAATATGTGTTCATAAAAGAGTACACCCATAGGGTTAGAAAAATTTTGCAAATTAAACGCAATGGCGTCAACACAATAAGATCACTCAATATGTTGGTCATAAACGTCATCAGATATACTGCAGGTTTCTTTTGAACTGGACACAAGAACAGCAGGATAACACGAACATGAAAACAAGAAAACGTTTGACACTTCCCCATGCACTCCGCCCTAGCTGCGACGTCGACAGTTTGTACGTGCCCAGAAAAGCAGGTGGTAGAGAACTCAAGCAGGTGAGCCACGCAGTGGAACCAAAGAAGCATTGAAAGTCTGTGAATAAGATAGTCAAGAACAGGTTCTAGTTTAAGTCAGCAACAAAGTGCTTATCACTGAACAATAAAATAAAGAATGTAGTCCGAAAAGCTGTTCTCAAATACTTGACAATCTGCGTAATAAGCATTGCGTGGAAAGTTTTTAGACAAGACTGAAGGCAAAACAGAGAAAGAAAAGAACTAATTTTGGCTGACAACTGGAACTATAAAGAAGGAAACTAAGGAACTGATTTTTGCCGCACTGGAATAAGCCGCAAGAACTAACGACACCAAAATTAGAATGTAGAAACTCATCAGAAGAGACAAAATACAGACAAAGCAAAGAAGCTGACAAAATAATTTACCATATGTTGAGCTATGGCGACTGACTACAGGCAGAGGCACAATGACGTGCACGATACACCGGAACGTATGTCTAAATTAACATTTGCGATGACAGAGAATAGTTGGAATCAAACTGAGAAAAATATTTTGAAAACGAACGTGCCAAATGCCTGTCGTGTTCTTACTTTTGAAACATCGAATGCTGGAATAAAATATATCACAACCGAAGCAATAAAGTGTATAATGCAGGAAAAGAAGACTTCAAGCAAGCAGGAGTAACACAACTTGAAAAAGTGCGTAGGCAGAAATATTACGATTGGACAGTTGGTCTAGGTCTGAGGAGTATAAAAGAGAGAGTGAAAGTAAATGAGCACAAGGAAATGCTTTACACTGTACGTCGCGTGGAACAGTAGAGAACAAATGGGAATAAAAATGATAGTCTCTCTGACTACAAACCTAAGACCACCCTATCGTATTCAAAAAGCTTCGGACAATGGTTGTATAGTCAATTTTAAATTTTAGGCCAGCTCATACGAATATTGTCATCTACTAACACCGTACTTAAGATCCAGTATGAACTTTCACTAGGCAGAGGACCAAGTGCACATCTGAAATTAACTGGTAAATTAAAACTGTATACCGAACTAGACTCCAGCACGGAACCTGTGTCTTTCATAATGCAGAGGACTAGGTGTACATCTGAAATTAACTGATTAATTAAAACTGTATACCAGATTTGTACTCTAGCACGGAACCTGTGTCATTCGCGGTAAATTCTCGACTAGATAAAGTACCAACGGACGATTCTCGACCTGCATGCGTGACGAACCGAAATTAAACTTACAACAGGAATAGATAAATGAGTCTCTGGCCTACGCTGTAATCTAAAGTCAGCGTTTATGAGGTGAGTCCTTTGTACATACAAATCTCGACCTCTTAGTTGTGTAGTGCAGTACGTGGTGTAGAAATCAGAAATTCAACAGTTTCTTCACAATAATGCATTTATTGTGCCTGATCGCATTTGCTCACATTTCCTACATCGACACAAAGCCCTTATTGCGCAAAAGTTGTCTTCACCTAGTAATTCATGCGTTCTGTAGCCTGCATTTTTATTTTTTTAAAGTCAACTTACACCGTATGGAGGAGGAGGGTGATTTATCATTTGCACAAATTACACATGGGAAAAGTTATTGTCGGTAACGCTCCCATGACATCTAATTTCTACGATTTCTCGTCGTAACCGTTTCGCGATATCCTGTCGGAGAAAAAACATTGTTTCCTGTCTGTTGTTGGAACTTTCTCTCTCGACATTTCTACAACAAACCACTCCACGATGCACAACGCCTGTGTTGTGGGATTACCGTCGGAGTTTTTCTGTCACTAAACATGCATGCTTAATTGTATCTTGTACTATACTATCAGTCGAACCCTTTAAGGCTACCAAACTGATGAATACAGCTAACAAGAATTTTGTAAGCCACATATTTCGAGGATGTGTAACATTTCCTAAAGACTCTTCGACGAAATTTCAATGCGGCATCTGAATTACACAGAAGTGGTTTTATGTATTCAGATCACTTAATGTCACCTATCCAATATACCGCTGTAACTGCTTCCACTGATTTGTCGCCAATAGCGTAGTCGTACAGATGCATTTCAATGGCCTTGGACTGTATGGTTGCAGTGCAAACAACTAATGGCTCATGGTTGATGACTCGCAGGTAGTATGCCAGTTCATTTTATTACAGCACAACTCAATTTAATACAGTTCATCTTGATGCTCTAACGACTAATTATAAGCTGATTCTAGAATAAGAGGAAGTTCATTCACATGATCTCTTCATAATATCATAGTTATTTAGTCTATATGCTTCAACACTGCTGTATTAAGCTCTGTCGGCGAGAGCACTTTAGAAACGAGGTATGGAAGACATCAGCGTAACTCAGCACAATACGCATAACCGTGGTTATATTAGGTCTACCAAGGAGGCTGCAACTAATGCAAGTACTGAGTGACTGTTCAAAGTTCACATTATTTATATTTACACACAAACAAATAATTCCAATTTCAGATTAATTAGGTGATCTACTCAAGAGTAAGAGCTTCACAAACTGTGCAAGTCAATAGCGCGATGATTCCCCTCTGGCCCTTATGCAAGCAGTTATTCGGCTTTGCATTGATTGACAGAGCTGTTGGATGTCGTCCTAAGAGATATCATGCCAAATTCTGTCCAATTGCCTCGTTAGATAGTCCAAATCTCGAGATGGTTATGGGGACCTGCCCATAGTGCACCAAATATTCTTAATTGGAGAGATATCCAGCGACCTTGCTAGCCAAGGTAGGATTTCGCAATCACGAATAAAATCGGTAGAAAGTCCCTCAGAGTGCGGGCGGGCATTATCTTGCTGAAATGTAAGCCCAGGAAAGGACACCCGTGGTTGCCGGGCTGTATGGCGGGTGAAAGACAGGTTGGTATCCCGCCACTGTGCGGGACGTCTCTAGACACATCTCCGACCTGGAATCTCACTGACTGGTGCAGAAGTGTCGTTATTAGTCCCGCTACTAACTAATCCCGGATGTCCAGCGAAGACATGCCTGGAGACGACGAGGACAGTAGTGCGGTACCATCCTGACTATAGCCGGCCATATGGCCCAATAACTAGGAGGAATGGTCCGGACTCCGACTTCTTTTCATAGCAATCATCCACGGCACCCTAACAGCACAGCGGCACGTCGACGATTTTCTACACACTGTTTTCTTGCTCTTCATGATAAGCCATCCTGGTCTTACATTTCAGGAATATACGGCCTCAACGCACACGAAGAGAGTTTCTACTGCTCCTCTTCCTGCCTGTCAGACCCTACTTTGGCCGGCAAAGTCGCCAGATATTAACCCAATTGAGGACGTCTGGAGCATAATGGACAGCGCCTCTCGACAATCAGCAGATCTTATCCATCTGATAAGAGAACTGGATTTTCGTCCCATTCGGGTAATTGCTTCGTGGCGCTTCGTCCGCCCTCAGGTACAATAACAGTCTGAATCGATGTTAGAATTCGGTTAGCAAACACTTCCAGGAAATTATTTCAGCTGCAATTGCAAAGCAATGAGGTTGTGTGTAAGGGGCGGCATTTCGAAGACTGGTTGCGTGCTGTTTCTCGCTAGAGCTTGTCGTAACTAGAAGGCTGGACATCGGCTCAGGAAACGGATCTTCAATTGACTCTCCAGTTGTTTCTACTTGTCGGGCAGTGTAGCGGTGGTGCAGCCCGCATAAATTCCCCTGCTTACCTGGGAAACCAAATCGTACATTGCATTTAGAGGCTGAGTGATTCAAGGGGTACAATAACTATACAACAATTTTACATAATTTCACGACGAATTATCTTAATTGCGGGGTTCGTGCATGAAAGTCAGAGCGAGGAGCTGGGAACTGAAGAACTTAAATGCTTGGTCCACAGAAGCAAACTAACTTTTAAAGCCAGTACTACACCGAAAATAATTAACTATGCATAATATTATAGCTACAGTGCTTAACCTTAAATACAAGAAATCAGTTACGTGCTTCACAGGCACTCAGAGATGTGATGACAACGAATTTTGATGCTGGAAGTTTGTAATTAGGAGTGACTCAGTCATCAAGACTGAATGTGTACTCTGCCTGGCAAACTTGTCAAATTTACACAATGAACTGGCAATACATAATAAACTAGAACGTTTGAAAGGCAGTCCTCATTAAACACGCAAATTAATGAAAGGCACACAATAATAAAAATATGAAAACTGGATACTGCAGTTTACTCAAAAAACAAAACCAGTGTTCAGAGCTCTGAATAAACATTACTAAATATCTGATACATACAATATTTAAAAAATGCAACACTAATGTTGATGTCAACGACCGGGATAACACAGGAATATAGTCTTTCGTCCCTACAATAAAAACTTTCAAGAACGGGGTAAAAATTCAAGGTGAAAAATACCAATGATAAGATTCACTGCTTACGTTGCAATCGTCAGTGAAAGTGAAAAAGAATTACAAAATATGTTGAATGGTATGCAGAATACGGATGCATAAAGAATACGGATTGAGAGTAAATCGAAGAAAGACGAAAATAATGAGAAGCAGTCGAAATGATAACACCGAGAATTAACATCAGAATTAGTGCTCACGACGTTAAGGAATTCATAGACGGAGCAAGGAGTACATAAAAAAGCAGACTAGCACTGGCAAAAAGGAGATTCCTCGCCAAGAGAAATTTACTAGACATAGGCGTTAATCTGGGGAAGAACTTTCTGACAATCTACGTTTGGTTCAAATGGTTCAAATGGCTCTGAGCACTATGGGACCATGGGACTATTGGACCACAGCATTGTGTGGTAGCGAAAAGTGGATTGTGGAAAAACCAGAACAGAAGAGAATCGAAGCCTTTGAGATGTGATGCTACAGACGAATGTTGAAAGGTAGGTGGACTGGTAGGGTGAGGAATGAGGTAGTTCTCTGTAGAATCGCTGAGGAAGGAAATATATGGAAAACACTGACAAAAAGAAGGGAGAAGATGATAGGACATCAGGTAAGACATCAGGGAATAGCTTCCATGGTACTAGAGGATGCTCTAGAAGGTAGAAACGGTAGAGAAAGATAGAGATTGGAATTCATCCAGCAAATAATTGTGAACGCGGGCTCGATGTGCAACTCTGAGATGGAAATGTTGGTATACGAGTGGCTCACATCTAACATGTCAAAACCGATAATACCCACGCCGACTCCTTGTAGACATGTGATAAAGGCAAAAAAAAGGATAAGGTAGAACGAAATGAACGTTCACAAAATTTTCCATAATTAAAATTGCTCATCTAAATGTTATGAAGAGCCTTCCTCGGAATGGAGATTTTTCCGCTACCACAAAGTCCACGAAACTCGCCACCTGAATCATTGCTCATTGCTGAAAACAGAAATTATCAGAAGTTGGTAATAAATGAAATCTCCAGCACTTAAAATTTACGTGGGCATTTGTCGAAATAAACTCCGCAGCTTCCCACAGCAAACAGTTCCGTGTCTGCTCCATGACTACACACTATCTACAAAATTACTTGAGAGTGGCGTTCGTATGATGCGATCCTCTTTCTCGTACTGGCTCGTGATAGATGACTCCTACTCTCACTGGCTGAAATAAATTTATAGCCAGTCAGCGTAAGTCCCAATTCACTCAAATTGAGGGTCATCTCCTGATCGTCCAGAATGCTTGTTTTAACTAAAAGTAACGGTTCACAGAAAGTGACCTTTTAGAAAGCAAATTATCTTTAATTAGTTAGCAATTCACGAGTAAATAAACCAATTCTGGCTCTTTACACTCTCTTAATATAACTCCGATCGTGCGATTGTCCTACGATAGAAATAGCTTCATGGAACGTAACTGGAAGTAATGTCGACACTCTCATGTCATGTGCATTTTCCAGTCACTCTGTCATTCACTTTTTCGATTGTAGAAATGTCTGTTATTAACTAAAGGAACGTACAAAAATCAGTTGGTAGATTGGGGAACGAGACCTAACAGCGAGATCATCGGTCCCATCGCATGAGGGGAGGATGGGGAAGGATGTCGGGCAGGCCTTTCAAAGGAACCATCCCGGCATCTGCCTGGAGCGCTTTGGGGAAATCACGGAAAACCTGAATCAGGACGGCCAGAACCGAGTTTGAACCGTCGTCCTTCCGAATGAGGGTGGTATGTGCTAACCACTGCGCAACCTCGCTCGGTAGAGCAAGTAGTGTGAGTTACTTTGATGAACCATTAAAATTAGAACAGATTTGCGAGCTATTAGCTGACAAAATGATTAGGTCATGCACTTCTATGAACTGTGTGCACTATTGTATCAAAATGGCGTTTCATCTGCAAAACTTCTAAATAAGTATTTTGGGTGCAACTGACTATTTTAGTAGACACTAAAGTTAGTACAAATCTTATGGTGAAAATTAATGATGATCACTACAGTATTATACAGGAAACATTTATAGATTATGTAATTGATGTAATGACATCAAAAGTGGCCCTGTGGCTCTTTATACGCCACACGCCCCACAATCTGACTCTTCCTGCCGCTTGAGAATGAATTTTTCACTGTGCTACGAGACTGCAGTACTGCGAGCGGCGCTCTGTATGATATTTAAGGGACCAATTATTGCATATCTTCCGTAATATAAATACTGTTTGTTTGTCTGTTGGTATTGTAGTGCTTCAGACAAGAATAAGATAGATGCAGTATGTGCAGTGCTGTGCAGCACTGTCTAAAGCAACCTCTCCGAGAATGAGAAATAAAGAAGTAAAGCTTTTATAATAAGCCTTCTGTGTGAACTACAACTTTGCAATATACTGGGAAAACACTAACTCCGCCGAATAAATCATAATTATTTATCATTCAGTAACGAGACACCAGAGACCATGGGACCTTCATACCAAAATATGCGGAAAATATATCTGAACAACCTTCAAAACTTTGTCGTCAGAGTTTCGATACATCTCGCATAATGATTTATCCGTAAGCAGTTACATGTGTTATAAGATTCCTTGTCTCTTTCTCTTACTGTATTCTATTCGATCTACTTCTTGCCTGATTTCTTTCACCCTATTGTCAAGCACAAGGGATTCTACAAAATTTAGATTTAAAAATTAATCATTGAGATAATAATTTTGGACACTGTGCATGAAAGTGAAAATGGAGGCAGGCGGAATACGTAACAGAATTTAATTTGTATGTATGTATATGGAGAGAATTGTGTCTGCCTGACAAAATAAGTGAAGCATCGAGAAGTGGAGGACGAAACGAAACAAAGTTCACAGATTAAGAGAGCGTGTGATGTTATTTCAGTCTTGATGACGTTTGGTTTGTGGGGCGCTCAGCTGCGCCGCATTAGTGCCTGTACAAAGTCCCAATTTTTATACAGTCCAACCTAGTCACTTTCACGAATGATGATGAAATAACGAGAACAACACAGACACACAGGCCCCGGGCAGAGACCATCCCCAATTCGGCCGGGAATCGAAGTCGGTACTCCGTGATCCAGAGGTAGCAACGCTAGACACTAAATCACGACCTGCGGACTATGTTACGAGATCGAGTTTAATTTATATAGAACTTTGCATGCACTGTTTCAGTTCGGAAGGCCGTTATGTCCTCTCCTGAGGCAAGCTGACTTGCAAATGTTGTAACCGGTGCTTTATATCCAGGATGCTGGTACTGAGACCGAGTGAACGTCCGAGATTCTCCCACACATAACCACTAGAGGAGAGACATAGGGATTTGGCTAGGCCCCGGAGTTAGTTAGCATCATGTAGACAGTTAATAGTTTCGGGTGCAGTACAGGCTACAAAAATTTATTTGTTTCTGTGGAATAAGTACACTCCTGGAAATAGAAATAAGAACACCGTGAATTCATTGTCCCAGGAATGGGAAACTTTATTGACACATTCCTGGGGTCAGATACATCACATGATCACACTGACAGAACCACAGGCACATAGACACAGGCAACAGAGCATGCACAATGTCGGCACTAGTACAGTGTATATCCACCTTTCGCATCAATGCAGGCTGCTATTCTCCCATGGAGACGATCGTAGAGATGCTGGATGTAGTCCTGTGGAACGGCTTGCCATGCCATTTCCACCTGGCGCCTCAGTTGGACCAGCGTTCGTGCTGGACGTGCAGACCGCGTGAGACGACGCTTCATCCAGTCCCGAACATGCTCAATGGGTGACAGATCCGGAGATCTTGCTGGCCAGGGTAGTTGACTTACACCTTCTAGAGCACGTTGGGTGGCACGGGATACATGCGGACGTGCATTGTCCTGTTGGAACCGAAATTTCCCTTGCCGGTCTAGGAATGGTAGAACGATGGGTTCGATGACGGTTTGGATGTACCGTGCACTATTCAGTGTCCCCTCGACGATCACCAGAGGTGTACGGCCAGTGTAGGAGATCGCTCCCCACACCATGATGCCGGGTGTTGGCCCTGTGTGCCTCGGTCGTATGCAGTCCTGATTGTGGCGCTCACCTGCACGGCGCCAAACACGCATACGACCATCATTGGCACCAAGGCAGAAGCGACTCTCATCGCTGAAGACGACACGTCTCCATTCGTCCCTCCATTCACGCCTGTCGCGACACCACTGGAGGCGGGCTGCACGATGTTGGGCGGAAGACGGCCTAACGGTGTGCGGGACCGTAGCCCAGCTTCATGGAGACGGTTACGAATGGTCCTCGCCGATACCCCAGGAGCAACAGTGTCCCTAACTTGCTGGGAAGTGGCGGTGCGGTCCCCTACGGCACTGCGTAGGATCCTACGGTCTTGGCGTGCATCCGTGCGTCGCTGCGGTCCGGTCCCAGGTCGATGGGTACGTGCACCTTCCGCCGACCACTGGCGACAACATTGATGTACTGTGGAGACCTCACGCCCCACGTGTTGAGCAATTCGGCGGTACGTCCACCCATCCTCCCGCATGCCCACTATACGCCCTCGCTCAAAGTCCGTCAACTGCACATACGGTTCACGTCCACGCTGTCGCGGCATGCTACCAGTGTTAAAGACTGCGATGGAGCTCCGTATGCCACGGCAAACTGGCTGACACTGACGGCGGCGGTGCACAAATGCTGCGCAGCTAGCGCCATTCGACGGCCAACACCGCGGTTCCTGGTGTGTCCGCTGTGCCGTGCGTGTGATAATTGCTTGTACAGCCCTCTCGCAGTGTCCGGAGCAAGTATGGAGGGTCTGACACACCGGTGTCAATGTGTTCTTTTTTCCATTTCCAGTAGTGTATTTTAGTGGTCTGGCTCTTCAGCTCCCAGCTCCTCGCTCTGCCTTTCATGCACGAACGCTGAAATTTTGATAATTCATCGTGAAATCAAGTAAAATACGCCATGTGTGGGCGAGCATTGTTCTCTGTTGCATGGGAGGTAACACATAAGTATGCAGGAAGTCCGATACGTACCATTATGTCATTAAAGTTCCCTCATTCATTATCAGCTATGACTTAAGGTATACGCAATGGCTTCCTTCATCATGACGCAAGGAATAACACCGATATGCGTAACCAAAGCACTGGAAGAATAGGACCTGTCTCCGGACAGCCGCCGAGTCAATGACAGTCATCCGGAGTAGTGTAGCATCACGATTCATCGCTGAGCAAAATTAGAAGCGGCTGTTCATCAGCAGTCCATACTTCTCGCATGCACTCCATACACCCGTCCCATTTGTGTTGTGTTAGCAGCAGCCTATGCTCAGGATGGTAATTCCCTACTCTGGCTGCTGGAAGTCGCCGGGTAATGACTCGGAGTGACACAGAATGTTGCGGGGAGTGCATTACTTGCTCTCGGAAGGCAGGCGCAGATGTGAGGGAGATACGATGTGGTCAGTGTACAATACCGCAGTCCTCCTCCGTGGTGGTCAGACACAGTCGTCCGAAACTTCAAGAGGAGTACGCCTATCCTCGCGTTGCTATGCAGTCCAATATCGAACCAATGTGAATTCCGAGTACCTGACAAATCTGCATATCGCGCGATTCAGTGATCTGGCCCACTAAAGGAGGCCGCTTTAAAATTCCATACAGTACTGATAACGCCCTCTCACACGAATATGCAAGATCGCGGTGTCCTTCACCCTGATCACTCAGCGCCTGCGGTGTTCACGCTGTTTACATAACCTATCAAACCTTGTATGAACGTTACACGCAAACAACATTAATGCAGTCTGATGGCCGTTTTATCAGTCACTAAGAATGTTTAATCATTTGCAGTGATGTTGTGTATAAGTAGTTGTATTGAAATCCGACGTATTCCGGTTGCTCGATTTTTCTGCCAGGCGATACCTTGAGACCTCCGTACTTCGTCTCCAGTAATCGATTTCCGTGGATATGAGTTGAATTGTGTGGATAAAAATCCTAGGCCAAGATCGCTAAAACTCGTTTACTGCCAACTAATTCCAGCGTGTTGAAGAGCCATCGTCAGATTATTAAAAATTATTACTGAATTCAGTGTGTAGCATCAACCTCACATTACACATTGTCGCAATATGATGAGCTGAATTGCTTTTGTTGTGATGTAGACACTACAATGGGTCATCATAGCTACATTATCGCTAACGCTATGATGAATAAACTGGTGAAAGCTAAGACTTACCATCTCGGTGTGATAAACATCCGAAATTTCTTATTATATGCATAGATTATCGACCTTTTACGAAGAGACGTTGGTAAATCTTAGGATGTACCAACACCAACTGGTAAAATTTTATTCATTAAAAAAGTAAGCTCAGCTACTTATTGAAATAGTTTGTATTTAATGTAAATTGATGAATTTGAAACATTCTTGCATTCCAATGTGATTATAATGAACAATGCTCCATATTAGTGAAAAATGTTGATAAAAATGTTACCTTGTAAACAATAATTTTTGTTACAACAAGGTTGACTATTGTGGAATTTATTATTACATAATATGGATGACGATTTACACAAGTATTTTTTAGGTGAATACCTTTTTAAGCAATTGCACTTTTTGAATCCTTGTCCTCCAACAAAAGATTGTTTGGCAAACACTTCCCGTATGCTTTCTTTTCTTGCTACTTCTTCGACGTTGATAAAATTTACCCTGAGCAATGGAAATTGGTTCCTAGTGCACAATGACTTCAGTTTACCAGCTTCGATACCAAGTTGATAAAAGTCGTCATCCTGAATATTTATTACTACTACTATTATACTTTTGCATCAATTTTTGCCCTGTCTACATCCGGTACTTTAATTCTCACATTCTGTCGAACTGAAGGTTTTGGAATTTTGTTATACGAGTGTGCTTTAATTTTCTTTGCCTACAATTGAACACCTTTTTTGACAGCTTCTCGAAGCCGTTTCATTTTATTTACACTGTTGGAAGTTGTCAGCGTCTCGTCACAACCATCATCTGGTGTCGGGGTCTCGTTGTTAACCGTCGTCAAATCCTGTGTCTCTGGTGCTTCCTCACCTGCTGCAGCTGCACTTTCTACCTCCGTTCCTTCTGTTCTACTACTTGATTCACTGTCATCAATTTCGGTTTCTTGTAAGTCAGTGGAAGTGGTGTTTAATATTGTTTCTAAGTATTCTTCAGTGTTTATATTTTTTATTAAAACACTTGGAAGAACTGAGGTCGCAATGTCCATTTGTACTGGAACCGCAAACATGGTTTCATATGCCGAACATCTGATCCCTTCATGATATTTATTTCTGATTGCTTGCATAAATCTCAATTCTTCAGTCCATTTTGAAGTTTCGTTTGTTTCCATCCCCGTTGATAACATATTTTCGATATCTTTATTTGCCCTTTCGCCTGATCCCTGAGACTGACTGTCAACTCACTCCACAGCTCACATAAGCTTTTAATAACTTAGTTACAAAACTCTCTACCGTTATCAGAGTGAAGGATACTTGGGGCACCAAAGGTGGTAAAAATGTCCGATAGATGACGTGCTACTTCGTCAGCCCTTTTCGAAGTTAATGCGCGGGGGGTAACAAATTTTGTCAAATGATCTTGGTATACAAGTATGAACTTAGACTTATAGTCTGGGTTTGCCACTATGTCGATTAAGTCAATTTGGAATTTGGAATTTATTTCACCGTTTGTGATAGGTTTCATTACAACGCCACTTCTCAATGTTTGTTTTGTCTGTTTGTTTCTTTTTTTTTCTTTTTCTAACATGGTTCACGTAATGTCAAATAAGTAACGATTAATTCAACAGTTACATCCTAGCACTTACGATTCAGTCCACAATCATACGTGTTTGGCCGCCATGCCCTATAACAATATGGGTCTCTTGTAGTACGTTAAACGGTTCGTCAAAACGAACGTAATAACGAGTTTCTTCTTTTCCAGCAGACATCTGTACTATGAATTTCTCTTCACCTCCCATGTTGAGAACATTATATCACTTCAAACGTCTGTAGTGAACAAATTTTTTATTGGAAACGATTTTTGCATTTTTCACTTCACTTAACAGTATATTATATTGCTCAGCAGTTACACAAAAATTGATGTCCTTTTTCTTATTCACTGATTCACTTAAAAGTTCGTAAAATCTGTTACGCATAACATCACTCATTCTGATGCAAAGCTGCAGAAGCAAATCCTAAGATTTACCAATGAATTTTGGTAAGAGTTCGAAATATATGCATATAAAGAGAAATTTCAGACTTTTACCACACCGCGATGGTACTCGTAAATCTTAGGTTACTAGGACTTACCAGTTATCTTACTTTTACAATAACACACACACACACACGTGTGTTACATACATATATCGACAGCCTATTTTAGTGTGTACCTTACAGTAAGAGTTGTTTACCTGAACGGAATGAGTCCGTATGTAATGCATGGTGGGTGATAACACAGAATTAAATAATAAATTTTATTACTCTGATGATGGATCTTAAGTGAGCTGAAACTACTAATCAATGAAAGAATTTTAACGATCTTGATGTAGCATTTTTATCTACACATTTTAACAAAACAGGTCGATGGTGTTCCGATTTTCCAATGTCAAATAATAACGAAAACAGCTGTATTTTTCTTTGTTCCGCTTCGAAAAATTTTCACCAAAAGTCCGTATGATTTCTGATGCTTGTTTGTATATGTTTTTTATGTTGATATAATATTATTACAGTACGGGACTGGGTCGTATTGTGTAACTACAACTTTCCTTGTCAATTATTATTTTTTTCGTCTTCTACACTATTTCCATTCGCAAGTATAGTTACACGTAGATGCTGGAAACATTTAATACTAAAATATCTAGGATCAAAGGCATGGTGTACGGCTCCAACCAATATGATGTATCTAGGTTTGTTTATTTTTATGCGACACTTCCATATTTTGCAAACTGCTATGTGAACATATTGCTAGAGTCGTCTCTACCTTCGCCAATTATAATTTGTGTATCGACAAATACGAGTGAGTAACGTTAATCATCCGCCTTCGATTGCTACGATCACCGTCAGCAGTGTGACCTGAGAACAGGTAACGGACTTACCTCTTGAGTTACAGTTGTACAAGCCCAAGACGTTTACCTTCGACAGTCGTTGCAAGAACAGCGAACGCTGTGGTGATATGTACGTCACGTGCTGGCGAGGCGCAGTCTGCGACACGGGGCTAACGAAATTTAGCGACATCTGGCTGTAAGCGCCTGAAAGGGAACGGTTGGCACGTTTGCACCTCCTCAGCTCAGCGGAACGAGACCAGGCCGGCGCCCGGCGCGCATGCTAATGCCCCCGCCGACCCCTCAGTACACGGCGCTAAATTGCTCCCACCTTCCGACTACAGCCGCTGCTGCTGCTGCTGCCACTTGGCCAAGTCAGCGCTGCCGGAGTCCAAGTTGTAACAGCCCCAGACAATACGTCCCGCGATTGACGTTGATAACCGTCTCTACGAGCTGATTTCGCCTGCCCCTGTTGTTATGTCTTCTGCCTCTAAGTACCACCGAAAGTACTTCCCTCTAAAATAACGTGCATGACGTGACCCAGCCAAAAACATGGTACTTTACTATTCCCTCCTCGCTCTCTCCCTCTCTCTCTTTGTTTCTACTTCAGTTCTCATCTCACTATTCTACACGCACACTCACACACACACACATTCGCGCACACACGCACTATACACCATCATCCAATCATCAATCTTCTTCATCTTCTTTCTTTTCCTTTCTTTTGGGGAGAGGGGGGGCATCATTCTTCTCACTAGTTTGATGCAGCCTACCATGGATTCCTCTCCCTTGCCAAGCTCTTCATCTCAGAGTAGCACTCGCATCCCATGTCCTCAATTACTTGTTGGATATATTGCAATCTTTACCTTGCTCTACAGTTTTTACCCTCTGCAGCTCCCTCTGTTATCGCTGAAGTTATTCTCTGATGTCCTGTCCCTATTTTCTGTCAGTGTTTTTCACATACGCTTTCCACGCCGTTACTCTGGAGAACCTAATCATTATCAGTACATCTAATTTTCAACATTATTCTGTAGCACCGCATTTCAAATGCTACCAATCTCTTCTTTGGCAGTTTTCCCATAGTCCAATTTTCACTATCGTACAATAAAGTACTCAAAACGTACATTGTCATAAATTTATGCCTCACATAAAGACCGTGGTTCGTTACTAGTGGACTTCACTTGGCCAATGCTGGTCGCATTTTATGTCCTCCTTTCTCCGTTCAAATGTTTCAAATGGCTCTGAGCACTATGGGACTTAACGTCTGAGGTCATCAGTCCTCTAGAACTCTGTACTTAAACCTAACTAACCTAAGGACATCACACACTTGACTGGGCTCCCATGAAAAACTTTTGATCGTAGGACAATGAAACTTTGTGGACATATTCATAAGGAAAAGAAGAAGAGAAATAACAAAAAAATGGCTCTAAGCATTGTGGGACTTAACATCTGAGGTCATCAGTCCCCTAGACGTAGAAATACTTAAACGCAACTAACCTAAGCACATCACACAGATCCATGCCCGAGGCAGGATTCGAACCTCCGACCGTAGTGGTCGCGCGGTTCCAGACTGAAGCGCCTCCTTGCTCCGTCCGTCATCGGTTATTTTCATGCGTCGGGAGCGGAATTCCTTAAATTCGTCTATTTTGTGGTCACCAATCTCAATGTAAGCTTCTGGATGTTCGCTTTTCAGATACTTCGCATTGCTTTCGTCTTTCTTCGACTAACTATGAATCCATATTCAGTACCCATTACACTGTTCATTCCATTTAGCAGATCTTGTAATTCTTTTCTCTTCCACTGAGGATAGCAATTTCATCAGCGAATCTTACCATTGCTCTCTCTCTCTCTCTCTCTCTCTCTCTCTCTCTCTCTCTCTGTCTCTCTCTTTTTCTCTCTCTCTCTCCCTTTTATACACGCACACGCGCACACACACACACACACACACACACACACACACACACACACACACACACACACATGCGCGCGCGCTCATAATTAATCAAAAATACGTAATTCAGAAAATGTATGACACAGATGGAGAGTTTAGTTCAACATTACAACATATCAGACAGAACGGTCCATTTCCACGTGATAAGAGAACGAGATTGAGCGGCATTTATACATATCGCGCTAGTTTTAACATTTTATTACAAGTCAACAGCAGAAAAATCTCTATATTGTCACCTACATTTTTGCTGCACGATTTGTATCGGCCGGAAGAGTACTGATAAAATTCGTTAGGAATATGTGGTATAAGGTAAACCATTTCTGAAGAACTCATAACTGAAATGTCCAGATCTTGGTCTGATCTATAGGATGGTTACAATTAAACTTCCTCTACTTGACTGGACTCCCATGAAAAACTTTTGATCGTAGGACAATGAAACTTTGTGGACATATTCATAAGGAAAAGAGGAAGAGAAATAACAAAAAATGGTTCTAAGCATTATGGGACTTAACATCTGAGGTCATCAGTCCCCTAGACGTAGAAATACTTAAACGCAACTAACCTAAGCACATCACACAGATCCATGCCCGATGCCGGATTCGCACCTGCGACCGTAGCAGCAATGCGGTTCCCGATTGAAGCGCCTAGAACCGCTCGGCCTCAGGGGCCGGCGAGAAATAACAAACAATTCAATGAAATACATTTTAATTTCCAACTGTTAGGGTGAAATTTGTTAATTGCGTACCATCTTTACGTTGCAGGTTGCAAACATTGGTCAATATGACGACCATCTGCATCCCCGACAGCCTGGAACCGTACTAGAGGTTTCTCTTCTGCTGCCCAAAACATATCAGGTCGAATGTGCGCTACCTCCTTCAGTTTGCTCAGATTCAGACTTCAAAGTGTGTTACTGTCCCGTTTATAAACCTTCAGGTAACATGACAGCCAGAAATCACACGGGTTCGAATCTGGCGATGTTGGCGGCCACACGGTTCGGAACGGTCGGCCAGTGATTCGATTTCCTCCAAATGTGCCACGAGGTAACAGAGTGAACTCATGAGCACTAGCGATGTGACGTGGAGCTCCATCGTGCGTCAAAACACCTAAGTCGATAGCATATCTGTACCGTGGAGCAGGGATACTGGAGAAGCAGATCACGGTAACGCGGACCGTTCACGCTGCAAATCCTTTTACAATTTGTACAGAAACCAGATGGCAGTTATAAGAGTCGAGGAGCATGAAAGGGAAGCAGTGGTTGGGAAGGGAGACAGGGTTGTAGCCTACCCCCGATGTTATTCAATCTGTATATTGAGGAAGCAGTGAAGAAATTCTGTCAGAGACAGCAAAGGACTTGGAAGAGCAGTTGAACGGAATGGACAGTGTCATGAAAGGAGGTTATAAGATGAACATCAACAAAAGCAAAACGAGGATAATGGAATGTAGTCGAATTAAGTCGGGTGATGCTGAGGGACTTAGATTAGGAGATGAGCCACTTAAAGTAGTAAAGGACTTTTTCTATCTGGGGAGCAAAATAACTGATGATGGTCGAAGTAGAGAGGATATAAAATGTAGACTGGCAATGGCAAGGAAAGCGTTTCTGAAGAAGAGAAATTTCTTAACATCCAGTATAGATTTAAGTGTGAGGACGTCATTTCTGAAAGTATTTCTATGAAGTGTAGCCATGTTTGGAAGTGAAACATGGACGATAACTAGTTTGGACAAGAAGAGAACAGGAACTTTCGAAATGTGGTGCTACAGAAGAATGCTGAAGATTAGATGGGTAGATCACAGTGGCCATTAGTGATTCACACTTTCAACAGAATCATACCACTTATATTACCTTCTTCAGCAGGGAACTGTGATTTTGAGCACCCTTCATTGAAATGCTCTTTTCAGAAATAACGAAATCTGACGACACGTTCATGTGTTATTAGAATGTTTAAGTTAAACAACAAACCCAGATTCTGCACACGTTCCTCACAGTTCATTATGAAGCACTGTCGAGTGGCTTCTTCGTGAGAGGATTTTACTATCGAGAATTTCATCGTTTAAGTGTTATTGCCAAGCCGCAGACGATGAAGGTAATAACCGTTTATGCGTTTATGACCTGCATATATCCATGCACTTACCGTTATCCTCTGGCTGCGCAACGGACATTTATAGCAAACACGGTAGCACATTCCGTAGCACTAGATAATAAGTCGATATGCCAAATGGAGAGGAGTTCAGTAGAAGGTGTCATGTCTATTTTGCAGTGGCTCGAAAGGGCGATGTTTTTGTAACCTTTTACTAGATGTTAAAGTAATTCTTTCAGTAGAGATGTGTCTTTGGTGTGGGACGTTTCAGGTGGGGTAACTATTGTCTTTTATTTTTAGGTATTGGTGGGAGCACAAACTGAAAATAAATTACCTCAGAAGGCTGACTACTGAGTAGAACATTTATAGCTTCAAATGTCTGTACAGTTGCTAGAGGTTATGTAATACAGAAATCGAAGAGATTCGTAATATTAAAAGATGCAGAGATTACATTTATGGGAAGAAATATTCTGCAGTATGTTCGCTAAATTTTCGGCTGAATTTCCTTATTGGTTTATCTGAACTAAAGCCGTCTTAGCGTTGTATTTTTAAGTAATGAGCGACTTAGTAATATGTGGGGAACCTAGACTGAAATGCAATTTAGGTAATAAATCCAGCCCAAGGGGGTTTCCTTATTGGTTTCTCTGAACGAAAGCCGTCTTAGCGTTATATTTTTAAGTAATGAGCGACTCAGTAATACGTGGGGAATCTAGACTGAAATGCAATTTAGGTAATAAATCCAGCCCAAGGGCGTAACAAAATCTAGGTCATAGCCCTCTACTTCGTCCATTACTTTCATCAGCAACAACGTCAAAAAGAGTGCTGCAATCGGTTAAGGATGTTTTTCGTCTATAACAAAAAATTTCCCCTGAAAGTGGGTAATGAGACAGTTTTTTGTAGGCAGGAATATAAATTGGTTGTAGCCGAACTGCACATTGTGCTTCTTGCTACTAATAATGTAAGTATATTCGTTCACAGCTGTTTGCATTTTGGAATATGTGCTTCATTACGATGTGTTACCCAATTTTGTAACAGAGTGATGCTGTGCCGTTTTCAAATATATTACGACTGAAGGAGCATAAGACTATATTTTTATTTTCTTTTCTCCATTAATGTAGTCACATTATATTCAGTAACAACGACTATCGTATTATTTCACAGTTCCCTACGTACTTCACTAAACCTTAACAACTGAATATATAGTGTCATATACAGCATTAAACTTGGAATTATAATCTTATTATTAGTACAAAAATGCGTGTTCACTCTCTGTGATCCAGTCACTTGATTTTTTTAAAAAGAAGTCTGTAATTTATGGACGATATTTTAATTTCACCTGGTAATCTAGTACTGTTAACCTCTAATGAAAAAGTAAACATCATAAATTTTTGCAGCGTAAAGGCACAAGCATCAGTAATATTCAAGTGTGACGAGTAGTTCTGGTAGAATCACGAAATTTTGACAAAACTTTGCGGAATAGTATACAAAATATGTGAAATCATATAGTGACTGTCAGGTCATAAGTAACGTGCAGACGATAATGCCTGATACATAATGAACATTAAGGCAAGTACAACAAGACTGAAGTGGCGAATCACAACTACCATGTCACCAACCAAAAGAAAAAAAGCCTTGACTAAATTGCACAGTGTCCCTTACATACAAAGAAAGTGCACTGGGCTGATATTTTGAGTTATCTTTTTTACTCTACACTAACATAACTCACACTATTTACAATCAATAATCATCTCCTCTCTCGAGGTGAATCCATTTAAAGTCATAAAAGAAGGTTCATGTTGACGAGAATAACTGCATGCGTCCTTTTCACTAGAATTTATTCTAATTAACACCCTGATACTTGATATTTAACTGGCTCAGTACCTCTGCCGGTACACTTTTATGGTAATGATCTCAATTACATAGCGAGCGAGGAACCATTAATTATCCTTTTCAGTAAATTTCCATTGTAATGAGAAAAAATGGTGCCCATGAAGTGTGAATGGAGTTTCATTTTCCTCCGCTCTAAGTTGGTATCTGTTTTAATTAAGAAATGGCGCAGTCGGCACTCCCTGAGATACAGTCGTTGCTAGACAACGGAGATGAAAGACCTCACAAGCAAACTTTTGTAAGTTCACGCTGTCTCTAGTCTACCATTTTAACTATGGCGCGTGCGCTCTGTTACGAACATTCATAATTCAAAACAACGCCCACAGTACACCATTCTCGCGAGAATGGCGCACCTTTCACAGTCGTTATTTACGAAACAGAGCCAGGTGCAACGACATTCTACTGGTTCCCTGCAGGTTACCGAGTTCTCTAAAAAGCAATTACTCGGTTGAGAATAAACAATGATTTATACTCGTCCTCTAAATGTTCCTCGGATATTATTGCAAAGAAGACTAGGAATCAATATTATGTTGTGTTAAAAATTGTGCTCCTCTGCTTTGCTCTGTTGAACTGTGTCACGTTAAAAAGAAAGGTAAAATCTATAGTACTGTCAGCAAATAAAAACCAACTGCAAAAATAAATCCAAAATAACTAATTTATTATCTCTCGGGACTGCAGCATAGTAGATGTCTCGTAATGACATCGTAATAAAAGTATTTTACCAGAACCGTGGTATACTTTATGTTGTTTCATTCCTTTATATTATAGAGGATTAATAGATGCATTTCAGCCCTATGCCCATCTCCAGGCTATCTGCAAGCAAATATTCTTTATTAACAGTTGAAAAATTATAACTAATACCACTTTTGTGTGATTGTGTGTTGGTACTTACATTCGTATTGCATTCAGGCGCTGTATCTGTCTTATAATCTTATTGCTACATAAGGAACTTTAGTTGCAGCCTAATTTTATTTGTTAATCATTTACTTGGCTAATGTTTGGTGTTGCTGGGAAATGTCAGTTAGGTATTTTATCGATGGTATACACTGTTGTAGTTTTGAGCGCTACTATTGACAACACATCCATTGATGCCGTATGGTTACAGTTTCAGTATTTGTCTGTGTATCGTAGTGATTTATGGCGCGCTAGTATAATTTCTGTTGTATTTACCGAGTGTCTATATCTTTGCTTTTATTTTGTTTAGATTATCCGGAACTGGGCTGCATGATTTCCATGAAGTTATCTATATTAGTATTATGTTTCAGGTCCGTTTGTTAACTTAATATTTTACCGGGTCTGTCCGTGAGTGGATATGGTTTTCGATTTCTTCCAAAACGTTCATTTAAATACTTTTGGTGTTATATGGAAGATTTTCTTTACGTTGGTTATGTGATCAGCCCCATGTTTTTGTTTTAAGCATTGAAAGTTGAGGGATTTCCTTTGTCCGCATTTATTGTGTGTTCTCTGCACCTAATTTCAAAGTTTCTGTCTGTGTCGTACATGCAAATAATCACAGTCTTTACAACTGATTTTATACGTGCCTGGTTGCACGTGTAATTATAGTTTTGCTTTATCGGAAGGTGTCAGTATTTTGAGATTGTGTCCGATAGTGTATGCGAGTTTAACTGTTGTGTTGTTCAGTAAAGTGTCCTATGTACGTTTGTGGTACGAATGTGAACTTAAGTTTTCCGAGAAATTTTTTTGTTAGTTTTATGTCGTTATGGAACTTAATGTCTTTAGGTTTGTTGTGTTTTTCATATAGTATTATCTATATTCTTCGATCTAGATTCTTTTGTTGAGGTACTTAAGTAAGGATTGCAATATTTTTACGTCGCCGGAGGCTCTAACGATAGATTTATTAGTCTGTTAATCATTGTGTTAAAATATACACACTTGTGTGTTTTCGGGTGTAAGTGTTTCCTATATTAATACTGTCAAACTTGTTTTCGGTGTACTTCAAACTTGTACATGTTATTACTCTTTTTGTTAGATCAAAAAAATTTATAGTTTTATTTTTATTTATTTATTTACTTTTGGTTCAATTGTGGATGTATTTCGTCAGTCGGTGTTGGATGCGTCTATTAGTAGCAGAGTATCCGCCACGTTCAGAAAATAGTATATGATTTTCTTTGTTAGTGGGTTAGTGAAACAGAAGAATTTTAGCTCTGAAGTGTTCAGGAAAATGCCAGCTATGGTTTCTACAATACTAAATTTCATTGCAACGCCACCTTCCTGTGTGTGAATATCAATGATAAATTCAAAGTAATTTTGTTTGGACTGTTATGTTTGTTAAATGACACGAATTTAATATACTATGGAATTTTTATCTTTTATTTTATTGTGCAGTATTCGTGATATTTTTATCGAGAATTGTTTGTTATGTGTGTTATATTTTTTGAGACCCTTGTTCAGCATTTTATTAACCAGATATATGAGACTGCCATAGGAGTTTCCGACAAGATGTAATAGAATTGAATTCTTATGTATATTCTACTGTTCTTGTAGTTTGGTTTTTTCTAGATATATGTTTATATGTGCCCTTTTTTAACAATCAGTTAGTAGTTTATCGCAACTTTATTTTTACTTTTTTAGTTTCCATGGCGTATTTGTTTGTGTGATCCGTATTCAGTTTGGATATGTGGTTTGTTATAAAAAGTCATGAACTTTGTTAATATACTCATTTTTCGTCAGTGTCACGTAACTGTTACTTCTGTTCGATTGAACTGCTGTTTGTATTGTGTGCAGCCTCCTTGTGGTTTATGTTGTTAAGTGCGGCGTGGTCTTTTGGTTTGGTTACATTGCAATGACTTGTCTGTAACAATATTTCACTGAACTGAATTGGCATTTCATTCTGATACGGACGGATGGAGTTCCTATGGTACAGTATATATGGTACTGCACAGTATCGAAACAAAATTGCTACTAAGGGTAGTGCGTTGCTTTCTCCGGCTGCTCGCATTGTCTGACCAGAGGACTCAGCGAGAAGCGCCGGAGAACTTTGAGTAACTATTTGTAAAGGATATTGATAAGATGTGCAGAATGTTTTCACTAATCATCTCTGTATAAACCAATCTTAATCGATTTGCATACGAACCCTGGACGCAGATTACATTCGGCTCTATACAAATATCCAATAATGAGTAGACGTTTATAGGGTCTGTGTAACAATCCTCCGTCAGGTACCTTCTAACACCTGTGCAAAGATCTGCAGGTAGCCACAAATACCTGTGGACACCCATCTGCAGTTATCCAAGTCTCTCCTGAATCCTGTAGTTGTATTGTTTATTTTTCTGTTGTCCAAATGAAACCACGCAACTACTTCAGTTGCTTCATTTTCGCGTTGTTTCCTTTCTTTCCCCATTACTCCATTTTCTCCACAGTTCGCCTTTCTATTTCTCACCATAGTGTTCCCAGTCTTGCTTTCTGATTTGGCAGCTTGCTAAGTTAAACATCTAAAAGAGTTCGTGCGGTTTCTAATTCTTTGGTGTTTCTGTCCAGTTATTTTCTTACTAATGAGGTCCGTGCTACTGTATCTTGTTTTTCACAAACATGGGAATATTTGTTTCGGTTTTACTTCCTCTTTCGTTTGACAGAGATGTAAAGAAAAGAGTAAACTTAGCTTTCTTATTACCAGCAGTACTTTATTTTGAAAGATTTACTCATCGCTTCACATTTTCGAATTCTTATTTATTCACTCTTCACTGTCTTCTTTTTAATAATGTGTCGGTCCAGTACCTCCAAACTATCGAACTTCTAGTAGAAAGTTTATCAGTCTAGCGTGTACAAACATTCCGGCATCATCACTGAAGTGGAATATTTTATATTTGTATTTCTAGAGAAATGACAACTTGGAGTAGAGCATAAACAGCAAGAGATTTTTAATTATTCTGATGATTAGATCGAGTAACTAATGAAGAGGTAATGAACAGAAATACGGAGAAAACAAGTCAAACTCGAGTAAAAGCAGGCATAGGTTGACAGGCACGGAGGAATAATTACGGAGGGTAACGGAGATAAGTGTGGGTTTTAAAAACTTCTGGAGAAAATCAAGGCTTCAGAACAGTGAGGTAGAACTGATTGTAACAGTCACGCCGGCCGGAGTGGTCGTGCGGTTCTAGGAGCTACAGTCTGGAATCGAGCGACCGCTACGCTCGCAGGTTCGAATCCTGCCTCGGGCATGGATGTGTGTGATGTCCTTAGGTTAGTTAGGTTTATTTAGTTCTATATTCTCGGGACTGATGACCTCAGAAGTTAAGTCGCATAGTGCTCAGAGCCATTTGTAATAGTCACTCCAGCATGAAAATCTTGGACACAACATAAACGTGAAGCACTCGACGAAACCGATGTTAGAAACGATGACTAAAACAACTACAACTGCAACAACAGTATTCCTACGGATGCTTTTCTTGTTGCAAATGTTTTCGAGTTAAATTATATTATCTTGGCATTTTTTTATTCTTACGTCTATTGTACATTTTTCTAATTCATTGCATTGTATATATTTCATTAATAGTCTAAAATATACTAATCCTATCTGCTTTTCAAAGCTCTTATTGTATCTATTATTGTGGAGTTTTACGTTTGTCATGATCTTAGTCTAGCAGCTTTCATGTATAAGTATTATTGTTTATCAGTTCATTGTTCCTATTGTACTTTTAATTCTACCTGCGTATGTTATATTTTTACATGTTGTATTGCAAAAAATTCAGCATTCCTTGGGCCAGAGTTAACGAGTGCTGTGGAATGTGTGATCGCGAGATAATGGTAACGATACAAGTTGTGTCGGCAAAGGGAGGTATGTGGACCATACTTTGTGAGGTCTTCAACAGTCATTACACAGATCGACAATACTCCGGTTGATGTCGACGCATGAAAATGCAGGTCGTTTAGTAGGTCCCCGCACTCCTCAGCAAATAGTCTACCACGTCTTGCAGGCCGGCCGCTGTGGCCGAGCGGTTCTAGGCGCTTCAGTCCGGAACTGCGCTGCTGCTAGGTCGTAGGTTCGAATCCTGCCTCGGGGATGGAGGTGTGCGATGTCCTTAGGTTAGCTAGGTTTAAGTAGTTTTAAATTCTAGGGGACTGATGTCCTCAGAAGATAGTCCCATAGTGCTCAGAGTCATTTGACCCATTTTTTGAAGTAGCGGTCTCCAGTGACGGCTCTTCAATCGTGTAATAATACAAAAATGACCCTTTCTGTTTACGAATTGGTTTCATTTGTTTATGTTGAGGGGCCGTTGGCACTTCTTACACCAAGTAGCATTCCTGAATTTCCCTATAGTTTTCTAGCGTCGCAAATTTTCTGAGCTCAGTACCATCATCAGCAAAATGTCTCATTAAATTCCGACGTTGTCTGATATGTCATTGACATATACTCTGGAGCAATAGACTTACAAGACTCTAATTAGTTGTTAAAAGTTAGTTTGATGTCTGAAGACTTCTCCCCGTCGATAGTTACATGTTGCTTTCTGTTTGTTTCTGTCAACAAAAAAGTGTAGTTCATGGTCTTGAAAACTGATCAATGACTGATTTTCAATTTTTCAAATTTCGCCTCGCTTGCAATACGTCGATTGCCGATTCTTCACGGAGAAACTGCCTGAAATCTTTCTCTTCGTCGTTTAGACTTCAGTGACCGATATACGTAGAGGCGTCTATGCGTTTGTGACACCGAACCTCTGTTTCATATGATGGTGCATTTTTGTCGTACACTGCCTAGAACTCAGCATGTTGCAATGTGGTCCCCTTCAAACGAAAAAGAAAGCACTTCAACACGTAAAAGGTTGGCAGACCCATAGAGTCTATATGCGTACGTGTAACTGCAGAAAACAATAAATCAATTACATAACTTCATGTTTTCGGGAAGATAATTAAAACTGATAACTACTACTCATAAACTGAGCAGTTGTGTACGAAGTGTGGTACGAAGGGTACTTTGTAGAAGTATTAGCGATTTTTTGTTATAGGTTACTCTCTAGACAGTCGTGTATAGAGTGAGCGAAAAATACTATCTACACTCATGAGAATAAATGAGAACAGAAAACAATAAATGTAGACTAATGAACTTGCTGCATTACATTTTTCTACGAAACACATTTAAGTGATTAACATTACAAGATCATACGTTGATTTAAGACTATGATAAGCCACTGAAAATGTGAAATGCTGCTACATTCATAACCAATACAACTGCCGGAATGTCGACTGCAAGCTTACAAACATGCATGCAATGTGTTGTTCAGGTTGTTTACGGGATACAGTCCCATGCCTGTTACACTTGGACGGTCAGTACAGAGACGTTTACTGCTGTTTACGGATGACGCTGGAGTTGTCTTCCGATGATGCCCCTATGAGCTCATTTGGAGACGGATGTGCTGATCTACACTCATGCTCATAAATTCAGGATAACGCTGATACATTGTAAAACAACGCTCTGATTGGCTGTTTGCGGGCTTAAATCACCTCGAGGTATGTCCTTGCGGTGCATTTGACCTGCGGTCGTCACACGGTGGCGCTGGCAGCAGTCCACATACGCAGAGGTGTGTTGGTGCATGTCAGAGTACGGTGTCGCGAGTAAGTGTGCAGACGTTTTTAAAAGTGGTAATGGTGACGCTGTATTGAAAATGGCTCAAAGAACACTTATTGATGACGTTATGAGGGGTAGAATACTAGGGCGACTGGAGGCTGGTCAAACAAAGCAGGTCGTAGCACAGGCCCTCCGTGTGCCATAAAGTGTGAACTCAAGATTATGGCAACGATTCCAGCAGAAAGGAAACGTGTCCAGGCGCTACAGTAAGGGACGTCCACAGTGTACACCTCAAGAAGATCGATATCTCACCATCAGCGGCCACAGACGGCCACGGAGTACCGCAGGTAGCCTTGCTCAGGACCTTACTGCACACACTGGAACAATTGTCTCCAGACACGTAGTCTACAGACGACTGAACAGACATGCTTTATTCACTCGGGGACCTGCAAGGTGCATTCCACTGATCCCTGGTCACGGGAGATCCCGTAAAGCCTCGTGTCAAGAACACAGTACATGATTACTGGAACAGTGGTCCCAGGTTATGTTCCGGACAATTCCAGGTATAGTTGAACAGTGATTCCATCCGGGTTTTCATCTGGCGTGAACCAGGAACCAAATACCAAACCCCTTAACGTCCTTGAAAGGGAACTGTATGGAGGTCGTGGTTTGACGGTGTGGGGTGGGTTTATGAATGATGATGCATGTCTTTGACAGAGGAACTGTAACAGGTCAGGTGTATCAGGACATCATATTGCACCATTCTGTCCGCCTATTCAGGTGTGCAGTGGGTCTCACCTTCCTCCTGATGAATCGAATGCACAGCTCCACTGAGCTGCCATGGTGGAGTATTACCTTGGAACAGAAAATATCAGGCGAATGGAGTGGCGCGCTTGTTCTCCAGGCCTAAACCCCAGCGAACACGTCTTGGATGCTGTCAGTCGGCGTATCGCTGCACATCTTCAAACCCCTACGACAGTGCAGGAGCTGCGACAGGCACTGGTACAAGAATGAGAGGTTATATACCCCAGTAGCTGCTCGACCACCTGATCCAGAGTATGCCAACCCGTTTGCAGCCTGTTTACGTGTGCACAGTGATCATATCCCATATTGATGTCTTGGTAAATTCGCAGAACACAGTGGTATTTTGTAGCACATGTGTTTTGGGACGGTTTTCTCACCTGGTCACCAATACCGTGGACTTTTAAAGATAAGTGACGTGTGTGCTCCCTATGTTCCTATGCTATTAGCGCCAGTTTTGTGTAGTGCCACGTTGTGTGGCAGCACATTCTGCAATTATCCTTAATTTATGAGCATGAGTGTAGAAGGCCAAGGCAACATGTCAACATTCTGTCGAGCATGTTGTGTTACAGCGGTATGCGGGCGAGCGTTATTGTGTTGCAACACAAAGCCTGGAATGCTGTTCATGAATGGCAGCAGAACAGGTCGAATTACCAGACTGATGCGTCGGATAATCACAAGACTGCTCCTGATGTCATACGAAATCGCACCTCAGACCATAATTCCAAGTGTAGGACCAGTGGGTCTAGCACACAGACAGGTTGGTTGTAGTTCCTTAACTGGTCTCCTTGCAACCAGCACTCGGACATCACGGGCAAGGAGGCAGAATCACGTTTCATCAAAAAACGCAACAGACTTCCATCTTGCCCTCAAATGAGCTCTCCATTGACACCACTGAAACCATAAATGGTGTTGGTTTGGGGTCAATGAAATGTACGGTGCAGAGCGTTTGGCTCTGCGCTATCTCCAAAGTAGCCGATTTCTAATAGTTCGTTGTGTCACTCTGGTGCCAACTGCTGCTCAAATTGCTTCTGCAGATGGCTGCAATGCGCCAGAGCCGTACATCGAACATGATGGCCTTCCTTCTTGGCAGTGCCAAGTGGCCGTCCAGCGCCCGGTCTTCTTGCGAGCGTACGTGGTCGTAACCACTGCTGCCAGCACTCGTGTACAGTGGCCACATCCCAGCCAAGTGTTCCAGTAATATTGCAGAAGCAACATCCAGCTTCACGTAGCCCTGTTACGTGACCTCGTTCAAAATCGGTGAGATGTTCATAATGGCGTCTTTGTCGCCTTAAAGACGTTCGTAACTAACGTCAACTCACCGCGTCTAGTGTAAAGGATAACTTACGCTCACGATCTTTAGAGCTGAATTTAAAGCACGATACCAGCTTTTGACTGCATTGAAGACTTTTTAAGAAAACAAAACTCAAGATATTATCCGTAATTTCCTAAAATGTCGAAATAAAACCAGTAGTTCCCAAGGAGACTGTTGTAACGCTATTAACGTTAGCGAGCGTGCCGGGCTACTGAGTGCCCAACTGAGTTGTTCCGTAGTGAAGTGGCATAACACATAACCGTGGGCGTAGCACTCAATGTATTTATTTGCCTAACCCTCCTTCCCTCTACCGTTACTCCTCGACTCAGAGCCCTCACTATGAGAATGATAGTGGGGCATTCCGTATACCGCACACCCGCTCGTGATACACTTGTTTCTTCCTGGTAATTTTGAACGTGTGTGCAATTTTCTATTTCACATTATCTATCAACTCCGCACAGGAAGACGAAAGTCGAAGTGAGGAAGAAAGAAGATCAGAAATTGAGGTTTTCTTAGGAAAACACAAACCTTCAAAGCGGAGCAAAGAAACCATCGAAAAAACCTAAGAAAAAAAGTGTAAAGTTTTTTCCCGGGCTCACAAGCTATTCAGACTATATTTCTAATGATACTGACGCACTTTTCAAGCTTTTTGAAACACATATGATAGATATGACACTACCCCATACTAAAAAAATATTGACAAACATACAACAAATTAAAGACGTCCAAGACATTGTAAAGTAACTGGCAAATTAGAAATTATGATAGTCTTCGGCATTTTATTTTTGATGTGTATAAAGAAAGGTCAACATGACAACGTAAAACAACTTTGGAGTCAGGCGGTAATGGTGCGGATATCCTCAGGGTCACAATGCGCTATAGAAGATATCTATTAGTAATGCGTCGTATAAATATAAAGATTTCACTGATTTCTAAGCAAATTATAACTTATGAGAGGTTGAAGTTAGTCAACCAGGCCGTTGAGCGTGCAAATGTAAGTGTCCCGCCAGATGCAATTAATGTCACTTGTTCTCATAGTGCGGATGATAGAGCATGAGACTCCTCAGATCTTGGCTACGGTCCGATCCTTACCACCGCCCTATATCCAATTTTTTAGGAAACCAAACGAAGAACACGTTTGGTGACACCGTTTCTGGCGGACCGGTTAAATTTGCGTGAGCAGTGACCTGGTTAACTAATTTCAATGTCAATTAACTCGGGAGTGGCGCAACGTATTAAATTTTCTCTTAACATTTACTTCTCAGGACAAGCTCACCTTCAACATCCTTACAAGCTTTTCAGACCGTTTCTAACCATCCTGTATTGAAATGATCTAGTACAAGTCCCACGACACACGTAAATGATCTGAAGGATGATAACTGAAGCCGTATGAGGCTTTCTGCGAACGCTACTGTTGTCTGTAGGAAAGTTCCAAAGTAAGAACACTCAAACAAAACTCGACTGTAATAAATGTACCATACTGCACAAGAATAGGCGGAAAAAGCCGGTATTGTTAGATTTCGCGATCGGTGGTAAACACCTGGAAGCTGAACTTAATAGTTGCTGTAGTAAAGTCAGAGGCCGAGCAGATTTCATTGAAAGAATCTCATGGAAAAATAATTTATCTACAAAACGCTTATAAGACTAATTCCTTAATATTCTTCATGGATCAGGTTGCATTAATAACAGTCATGGCGAAGGTTCAACAAAGAGTGTTGTGCCCATGTTTATCAAATTCCAGTGGCAGTCGCTACGAGAGTGGCATTGGGCCTGACGTAGAGGTTTACTGTTAAAGTTCTGGGATCGTATGCCTCGAAAAAACATACATACATACATTCTGATATCGTTAGACCTATGTCATAATAAACGATCCCACAGGCTACTGTCAGAGAAATACTTCTTGTGTTAATCCCGTCTGATCTAGGCGTTTCAGTCTGGAACTGTGCGACCGTTACGGCCGCAGGTTCGAGTCCTGCCTCGGGCATGGATGTGTGCGATGTCCTTAGGTTAGTTAGGCTTAAGTAGTTCTAAGTTCTAGGGGACTGATGACCTCAGATGTTAAGTCCCATAGTGCTCATCCATTTGAACCATTTTTGAACCTGTCTGATGTACAACGTCTTTGTGAACTCCTCTGAACACACCTCAACCCAAACGAGGCTATATGAGACAATATTATATTTTGATCAGTTGCCGGAAGCAGCATGCAACAGTGTTCCCTGCCGTAAACCGACGATTCTACCATCATCTCTGTACACAATTGTGTGACCAAATAGCAGTCGGATTGTCCACGACGATCTGTGTATAGTTGTATGAAAGTGTAACTTTGTAGTTGAGTGTTTGTGAACAGCATATAATTTCCGATTGATGACAGTTTATGAGCTTTAACTTTTGTTTTTCTACTAAAATGTAATCAAACTGTTCTTAGTGCAGCAGTAATTTTTGCAATATCAATAAGGACATTACTGGTCAGGTGCTTCGGAAATAAAACATGATGTCCTTCACGTCCTTTAACTTGATTGATTCATCTTCAGACAGTAAAAACTCGCCTAACTTTATCGGTTATTACTTGGACGACAGTAAAAAATTGAGAAGAAAAAAAAAGAGTGCACTAGTAAACACTTGATAATTCATCTCTGTGTATTTGTGGCTCACAGCTCTTTCAGTACATGTTCACTCGACGATTATGGCCCATTACTGCAAGACGGGTTCTTATTCAACTGGCACTGATGTCATGACACGACGGAAGAAAGGCGGGTGACTGCTGAAAGTTCTAAAGCAGTGGTTTCCAACATGGGATAATTACTCCCCCCCCCCCCCCCCCCCCACATCCCCTCTTAAGGGTAAAATGAAATTTTCTGAGGGGCCAAAATATAACGTTGCAATTATATTTCGGTAGCGAAGCTAAACAATCTTTAAAGACTATTACAATTATCAGTATTTCGTAAGACTACAATACTGAACTCGTAAGTTACCAATAATTACAGTTTATTTTAAAATACTGGAACACACTGTGCTAGAGGTTACACCTTGTCACACAAATTTATGAAAAACATTTTACTCACACTGTCCACAACTACTTTGTTCCTTGTACCATGCATCACATATACAGAAATATCTCATTAAAATAAGTTTTCAAAGTTTTTCTTACTTCCTGGAATAGACCAGACACTGCTTCATTATGCACTTCGCGACAATAAAATAACTAATTGACAGCCAAGAGTAAATAGAATGAGGTGTAAAAGTCATGGGATAGCGATGTGCGCACATACAGATCGGGACAGTATCGTGTACACATGCAGTAAAAGGGCAGTACATTGGCGGAACTTTCATTTGTACCCACGTGATTCTAGTGAAAAGGTGCTTTTGATCGCACAACGGGAATTAGCAGAATTTTAACGTCGAATGATGGTTAGTGGTAGACGCATGGGTCATTCCATTTCGTAAATCGTTTGGGATTTCAATATTTCGACATGCTCCATGTTACGAGTGCGGTGAAAACACCAAATTTCAGGCTTACCTCTCAACGTGGACAACGCAGTGGCCGACGGCTTTCACTTAACGACCGAGATTAGGGGCGTTTGCGTATCGTTGTCAGAGCTAACAGAAAAGCAACACTGCATGGAATAACCTCAGAAATCAATGCGACACGTACGACAAACGGATACGTTAGGACAGTGCGGCGAAATTTTGTGTTAGTGTGTTATGGCAACAGACGACCGACGCGAGTGCTTTTGCTAACAGCTCGACACCTTTACTCGGCTCGTGACCATAATGGAAACCGTGGCCTGGTCAGATGAGCCCCGATTTCAATTGGTAAGAGCTGCTGGTAGGGTTCGAGTGTGACGCAGACCCGATGAAGCCATGAGCCCAAGTTGTCAATAAAGCACTATGCACGGTCGTGGTGGTTACATAGTGGCGTGGGCTGTGTTTAGATGAAATGAACTGATTCCTCTATTCTAACTGTACCAACCATTGAAGGAAATGGTTCTGCTTGCCTGCTTGGAGACCATTTGCAGCCATTCAAGTAGTTCATGTTCACAAGAAACGATGGAAGTTTTATGAATGAGAACACCCCCTGTCACCAGGCCACAGATATTCGCCATTGTTGTGGAGAACATTTTGGACCATTCGAGGAAATGATTTTGCCACTCAGATCGCCCTGCGTGAATCCCATCGAACACTGAAGGAACATAATTGAGAGGTAAGTTCGTGCACAAAATCCTGCACTCGCAACACTTTCGCAACTATGGACGGATGTAGAGGCAATATGGCTCAATATTTCCGCAGGGAATTTGCAGCTTCTTGGGTCCGTACCACGGCGAGTTGCTGCACTAAGAGAAAAAAAGGTCCGACACGGTATCAGAATTTGTTCCATGACTTTTGTCACGTCAGTGTAGGTAAAGGCTACCACGCTATAGTGGCGCCTACACATCATTATTATTATTGTTATTATTATCAGTGTCACTGGTCAGACACAAAGCATTCGCATCTTGAGGACTTCTAGTTTGTCAGCTCAGAAGTAAGGTGTCCTGCAATGAAGTGATTTACAAACGATAAATGTAGAGCATAAATTCTAATTTGATTGATTTCAAATGAGTATGTGGGTTGTGAGCAAAGCAAGTGCCAGTAAGGAAGGAGTGGTGCTTGGGACTGACGTTTTGTGACAAGTGTCTGCCCTCAGTGTGGACAGTTAGCTTCTTCTTCGAAAAACGAGTTGTTAGTAGCACACACGATGCACTGATAACTGCTTCACCGTCGTATAATGAAAGGTTGCTAGAAATAAGCAGTTGCAATTGCCTTATTGATATTTACTTCATGGTTAAAAAAATCATTTATATTTCATCATTTTAAAAATGGGAGTTTTCAAAGAAATTTGTTTTATTTAATAAGTTAATTTAGGCCTTATACTGATAATGTTGGGGACATGAGGGAGACGAGTGGATACTAGTTCAGGTCTGAACCACTGTTCTAAAGGCTACGGCTCGCGAAATAGCGCCTGCTGTTAGGTTAATAATCACGGCGCCCTTAGTACCTACTTTCGCAAGATGAACAGATGCTGTTTGCATTAATTTGGACAGCTTGTCTGTGATTTTGTTCCAGAGTTTAATATGCACTTCTTAACACAAGCCGCGCGGAATTACCCGAGCGGTCTCTGGCGCTGTAGTCATGGACTGTGCTGCTGCTCCCGGCGGAGGTTCGAGTCCTCCCTCGGGCATGGGTGTGCGTTTTTATCCTTAGTACAATATAGGTTAAGTAGTGTGTAAGCTTAGGAACTGATGACCATAGCAGTTAAGTCCCACAAGATTTCACACACATTTGAACATTTTTTTCGTAACTCAAAGTTCATTGTTGACATTGACAATTTCACGTAATTTTCTGTATTTTAATATGTACGGTTGAAACTTTGATGGGCCCCACCCCGGATTCAGTATTTGCATTTAATAACCACGCAGTGTTTTGTAAAATCTCTGTGGGTAGTCGTTAGAGAAGATACTTAACATTCCGCGCCTTATGCACTTAGGCGTTGTTGTAGTAGTGATCTGGAAGTTGTAACTGAGAAGGAGAAGAGTTACAAAATAACGCTTTTCAAAGTTGGTGTAGCATTTGTATATGTTGGTGTTTATTCTGTGTTAAAAATAGTGATCAACTAAATACCATAAGTTTAAATTAAAAATCTGGGCTTGATAACTCAACATCGTGATCGAATGCAGGATGAATGTTGAATGGTGATATAATATCTGAAGAGGTGTAAGCTAGTTGCAGCGCCAACCGGCTAGTTTACTCAGTACCTCCATCAACTATATCTTTTCGATGCTGTCTCTTCCTGTTACTCAGGTTGAGAATTGCGAAGTTCTTGGCGCTGATTGCTTTCGCACAACTTCTTATATTCCTTTAAGCATCGATCCTTACTCATTATTGTGAGTTTTAAGTCTTTTTAATGTCTGTCTTGTGTGTGAAGCCTGCTTACATAAAGCTGTCAAAAACATCTTCTTTGCTTATAATAACGCTGTCATCAATACATTTTCACACATGTGTCGACACGACAGTAATTAAAACAGCTTCCACCAATGGTTTCAAATCAAATTGGCTATCCCCATGAGTTTCTGGAAATAGTCAGTGTTTTGTCCCTTCCCTTTCCTCTTAAAGCTGCACTTAGTGTGGGCAGGTACCAGGGCTGTACGCCCTCTAGGTTTCAGCTTAAATCCATTCCTAGACAGTCTGGGAACGTATGGAGAATAACTGAGGGTGTTCTCTTTCCGAAGGTAAGCAACTGTAAGAAGATGCACCCATGAGGCAATGATCCTCTGTCCTCAGTCGAGCATCACTACTACTCCACTTGCTATACCCTTGTACCATTTTCTCGCGAAAATGGAGCAACAGTCAGCGATGACACGCTGAATGGAGCTACCCCTATCTTCCGCCATTCCAAGGGCCTTCTGGTGCACCAGAATAGATGTCGCCGTGAGCCACAAGAAACACCCTCGGTCCTCAACGCTGATGACCGACCCAAGAGTAACTGCTGTGGGACTCTCACTTTTCTCTGGCGCCGCACTTATTTCAGCTGATCTACAAACTTTATATAAGCTGTCAGAGAAAATTACAACATCCTCCGGGACAAGGCCATTCCCTAGTGATTTGACAGGCAATTCTTCATTGTAGGAGTATTTGGTAATAAATTCAAACCAATGCAACGCACACAGCGCACAATAAAGCGTGCCGAAACAGACGGATCAGTACACAGTGTACTCCCCTCTTACGGTATTACAGGCGTGTATTCTCGGATGAAAACGATAATAAATGTGGCGAACTGCGTCCTACGATTAAGGTGCCAAGCATCTTTCAATTCTGCAGTAGTTCTTGCAGGCCCTCGAGAGCGATTAAGTTCTCTTGTTCACCTTGTCCCACACTTATTCAGTGGGAGATATCAGATGATCTTGCTGGCAAGACGTCATTGTCGAAATAAGACTTCATATAAATGGAACATAGAGGCGATGTGAAGGGGTGCAGAATCCCTCGTTGTTGCGGTCTCACGGATGAACAGATATTAATTTTTATACACACTGCTGAGGAATTGGAATGTTAAGTATTTGAAATGATTCTGATTGAGAAGTAAAACTAAGTCCAGCAGGGATCTCGGATGACTCAGAGGACAGCGATGAAAATACTCATGAATATCCATGCATACATTGTAATCGAACTCATTAGAAATTGTAGGATGTTGATACCGTATATTGTTATTTATCCAGTTTTCATTGCAGATATGTTCATTGCATGACTATTGCTCATTTAACTTATATACATCTGACGCCTCATCCAAAGAGGAATCACGTCTTCACTACGATATAAAAGGGAGCAGAGGCCGTTCTGCCATAATGGTTAGTGGCTCTACAGCTAGAGCTGCTATGGTTCACATTGTTCAAGATAGCAATGACGAGCAAAGTATCGTTGCACCTCAATTAACCTATTTAGATACTAAAGGGCCTCGTAATTCAGATAAAAAAATGCTTAGTCAGCAATTCATTCTTGAGGGAGAGACTGGATCTCCTGATGGACCGAAGCGCTAAGTAGTGCCAACTAAAATTGCAACTCCAAGCGGCAGCAGAAAGCAAATGCCCTTCGAGAGAATTTTGGTCCTTCTCTATATGCGTAAAAGCGTTTCATCAGTGATTTTCCGTCAGATGCGCGGCACTTTGTTCTTCACAAATGTGTTCTCAAGCTTATTCGAAAATACACTGAGACACAGGCCAGTAAATCGTTAAAAGTTGAAGAATGGTATTACCTGGATGCACTGAATCCAAAGGAGTGGATATTCTTTGGTTGGAGGAAAGGAGAACGATTTACAAATGTATGATGTCACGAAATCGCTTCAGGAAAATCATGATGTTCCTGAAGTATGATCTATGACGGATACGAACAGAGCGACTAAAAAATGGTCGTTTGCTCTCACGTCACATATACGGAAGAGAGTTAACAAACTGCAAAGAGTTCTTAGTCCATGTATCTTTGTTGGTAAGCAGTAGTTCCTGCCAAAGTTCAGAAGTCGGTTCACTCGTTCCATGCCTTCAAAACCTAATGAGTATGGGCAGAAATACGGGATGGCCTTTGATGAAGATTCTTAGTATATGCTGAATGCTGTTCCATGTCTTGATAAAGACGAAACTTGTCCACGGATGAGGACAAATATCTAGCATTACTGTACTTAACGTTTGGAACTGAAACAAGTTAATATCTTTTACAGAAAAACTGACTCCGTAAAATTAAAAAACCAAAAGAACAAGCTTTAAACGCAATGATTAGAGGTGGGGCATTTTTGTATCGACAGCGGTTGTAGAGAATTCGCATCCGGTGGCTATAGTGTTAACATGTCTGCATTTCATTACGTCTTTGATGTTAAATCTGAAAACACTATAAATACAACCAAAAACCGCCTGCATTTGCTTATTAAAAATTTATAACCTATTTTTATTTTAAGGAAAACTGCCATTCCAAAGCGTCTGATAGCTGCATTAATGAGTATAAAGCGAATTTGCAATTCATAGCGGCCACCCTTGCTGTACTTATACGGGTTACATATTTCTTAGGAACGATTCTGGTCTGTTCTGGGAGTGCAGTGGAAATCCACACTGTAAAGATGTCGCTTCGTCTTGGGGACAATACACGTCGCTACGCTTGGAGGGGCTTGACCTGCAGTAGTCGGCGGAGTTGGCTGGACGAAGTCCAGAGACGCAGTCAGCGGAAACAAAAAAGAGGCGAACTCCCAGCTGCAGCGGCAAGTACCCCCTCTGCTGTGAACCCCCAGTTGTCAGCAGAGCGGCGAGCTGCCTCAGTGAAGTAGCCAGTGTTGGGACGTACTGATATAAGAGAGCACATTAGACGTTTCGAGGGATCATAATGATCAGTTTCTGACGTGAAAAGGCTCCATTTGCAACTGGTATTGAATATTAATTTCGGCAATTTTTCTATGATTATATGTCACAAAATTCGGTTCCAAGCCGGGGTCTGAATTCTGATTCCTGCTTTTTGCGTGTTGAACATTACTTCTTTTTATTATCTTTAATGGATATTTGCTTTGCATTATTAAGACGGACAAAAAATAGTCCATTAGCAAATATTACCCCAGTGCAGTGTAGCGTAGCATATATTAGTTTTAATTTACTTATTCATTTAAAGTGACCTGATTATTGACATTAGACCCCATCTTACATCGAACGAGGGTTTCACATATACAGCATATTTAAACATCATAGTTACCCACGAAATAACAGTTTTAATACGACAAGTACTGTGAAAATGATTTGAGTGTCTATGGTGGCAGTGTGAGTTAATAAGGTGTGAAGTAATGAAGTTAATGTTGGCAGTAGTGGCACTACTACTGCTGCTGCCACTGATAATAATAATAATAACAATCATAGTCTCAGATACAAAAAGAATTTATAGATGTACAAAATAGATGTTTTCTGACAGCGTATTCTGGGGAAAGGCAATGTAAGGAGATTGCAGCAGCTAATAATTCTGCAATCGTAACGCTTACTTGCAGGGGCAGTGGTATTTACTGTCTTTCCTTCAGTATATCGTCATTAACTGTCCTCTGAAGCTTTTAATGCTGCAGGTTATTCCAGAGTCGGGTTCCTGTTACTGTTGAGAAGTAATCCGAGAAAGTGGCTGAACGATCGAGAGAGACGAGAGAAACATAAAGAATTTTGATCTGATGGGAATGGGCGCTACGGCCATGTTGCTACGGTCGACGAGAGATATGGGGGACGGAGTACGATGACAAGGCAACAGAGATGATACAAGGTATGGAAATCAATGAGGTTATCTGCACGCAGACGGGGTAGTTGTTCATATTTTGGTAAAAATTGATCAAGGAATCCAACATCACAGACATAATGAACACAGGCATTCACAATCAGTCCAGGCCGCATTGAGGTTTCCTGAGAAAGTTCTTGCAGGATAACATCGCTGTATCAACAACACTAGAAGCAGAAGAGGTTGTACAAGTTTCTTTTTCAGTTCAAGTGGGATGAGCTTGTTATATTTTTGTAGGTCATGGAGATGAAGTGATTCATTCATGCATATTACAGTTACGTACTCAGTCCAATTTTGATTTCCATCTACTATTACTCCTACACGTTTTACTCAACGATAGAAACTGATATTTGCCCCGTTTGGTGTTAACGATAGTAGCGATTCCCTATATTTCGGGCTAATGAGCCTATAATTCTGGGTTGGTTGAGAATTAAATCGGTATCTTGCGCCCATTTTGCACTGTTTGGTATTGAGATTCTATGGTAGTGTCTTCACACCTTTTTTTCACTTCGATACAGTAGGAGGTCTTCGGCGTTTATGCGGTGTTTGTAGTAGGACAAAACCGATCACACGTCATTGACATTCCCTTATAAGCCAAAACATTATGACCACTGCCCACCGCGACGTCAGATGCCGTCCGATGGCATTGCGGTCACGTGACGCGATGACAAAATTATCTAAATGGAGCACATACTGACAGGAAATCCCTCTAGCGAAGATATGGGTTGCAAATGGGGATATTTGCTGAGCTAAGCGACGTTGGCAAAGGACAGATTATTACTACACAGAGCCTGAGGGAAGTATCTCGTAAACGGCGAAGCTGGTCGATTGTCCGCGTGCTGCTGTCGTCGCCATCAACGGGAAGAGATAAAACGGCCTTAAAACTACCATTAAGCACTGAATGGCTGGACGTCCACGACTCTTCACAGAACGTAGGGTTCGGAGGCTTGTCCGCTCTATAGAGTGGGATAGATGGTGGGTGATCTGTGACATCTCTGCCGAAAGATCACAATACTGGTGCATGCACAACTGTTTCGGATCGCACAGTTCATCGTACATTGTTGAACATGGATCTCCGCAACAGACCTCCCCTATGTGTTCACATTTTGATCCGACAGCGTCGTCAGTTACTATTGCAGCGGGCACGAGACACCAGGGGTTAGAGCTTCGATCAATGGAAACGTGTCGTATCTTAGGGGGAATCACATTTTTGCTCCACAAACGCCGTCATTCAGGTGAACGGTGGCTCGAGATTTGGTGCGGCCACAGTCGCAGGCTGGTGGAAGCAGTATTATGCCATGGGCCACATTCTCTTGCGCTTGAGCGGGACCTGTGGTAGCAATCCCCGAAGGCACGCTGACAGCCGAGAACCACCTACACCTCGTCATGCTTGATGTCTTCCCCGACGAGGATATCATCTTTCATCAGTATAATTATCCATGACTCGGAGCCAGAACCGTGCTATAAAGGTTTAAGGAGCATTATAGTAAATTGACACTAATTTCTCGGGTGCCAAATTCGCCTGATGTAAATCCTATGCATCCTATCTCGGTCGCTATCTGGCAGCATCACCACGTACGTAAATCAGAGGCTCCTTATTTACACGAATTATTAGTACGTGATCTGTATGTAGAAATCTAATGCCACATACTTACACAAACTTACCAGCACATTGTCGTGCCGGCCGGGGTGGCCGAGGGGTTTTAGGCGCTACAGTCTGGAACCGCACGACCGCTACGATCGCAGGATCGAATCCTGCCTCAGGCATGGATGTGTGTGATGTCCTTAGGTTAGTTAAGTAGTTCTAAGTTCTAGGGGACTGATGAACTCAGACGTTAAGTCCCGTAGTGCTCAGAGCCATTTGAACCACACTGTTGGATCCTTGATACGTCGAATCAGTGATGTATTTCGTTCCAAAGGCGGACAAACAAGCTATTAAGCAGGCGGTCATAATGTTTTTACTTATCAGTATATAATGAAAAGAGTATAGGACCTGATACCGACACTTGGAGACGCCTGATACTACCTGCCTCCAATGTAACGTTATTGGGCCGGACGATACACATTGCTGGCGAGAAGTTAAATATGAACGAAAACATTGCAGTATATTAGGCGAGAAATTTAAGCTGCAAAGTTCGACAAGGAAAAAGTCAAGATCGACAGTCAAAGGCTTTGCTGAAGTCTGCAAAGCACATGATAGTCGCCTCTTGTGCACCCGTTTCAAGCTTCAGGTCATCTGTAGCCTTTATTAAGTAAGAAGTTGTTCTGAGGTGTTTACGGAAACCTGATTTGTACTCGTCTAGTAGGTTGTTTGTACTTGGATAATTTGTTAACTGGTCAAGGATCCTATGGAATAATTGCAAGGTTTTCTCTACATATTCTCTTTCATGCATTACGATTAAAGAATTTTCTTTGTCAGCTTTTACTATGAGTGCTTCACTTTCGGACAGTTTGCTGTTAATTTTTTTCAAATCTTTAAGGTCAGTGTTTTTGCGGGTATTATTTGTTCGAAGTTGTTTCATTATCAATTTGTTTGTCTTGTATGCAACTGCATATTTCTCAAATGTATCTAGTTTTGCTGTGTCACAAGCATATTTTGTGCAGGATATGAGATTTTTAATACTGTGATTATTGAGATTTGTTCCAGTATTATGTTTCAGACCTTTATGTAATAATGTGGGTTCACTGCCGCTAAATTGTATGTCAGTTGATTTAATAACTCTATCAAAAAGCTTGTTTTGGCTTAGCAGTTTATCAAACTCTGAACTGTTCATAGATTTTAAGGCTTCAATTTTGAGAGGCTATGTCCTAGCTGCAGATGCAAGTTGTACATGTCATTGTTTACGTTTTCTTTTTTCTTGTATTGCATTTTAATCTGTTTTTAGCCACATATTTTCACATTTTTTCTTAGCAAATCTGGCAGCTTTAGTTTTGCAATTAATTTTGACTTTTACATATTTCAGAACTATTTGAAGTGACATACACTCTTTGTTGAATTTAATGTTAAGAGACGTTTTCATTATGTTAATTTTCTGTTTCGTGAAAGCATGTACTTTCTCATTACCTGGTGAGGTAAGCTTAATGCAATTTTGTCATATGATGGCATGATGGAGACCGTGGCTGTTGATAGAAGGCAAATGTTGATGGTGTTAGGACAGTAACAAACCACAAATTTGCTTTCAGTTCCTCTATTGAAAGCGCACCGTTACCGGTTTCGAATCGTTGTGATTCATCCTCAGACGGTTTACACCCTTCTTTATGACGCGTTGTGTGTTTTTTACAGAATAAATTTCCTAAAATACAAATAATACATAATTATAAACACGCCACACACAGATGGTTGCGTTATAGATTTTCGTTGCATGTGACTTACGTAAAACGTCAGTTTGGAGTGTTTGTTTCCATAACATTCGTCCAAAGAATTTCCACTGCGTTATAATTGTTGCACACGTAAATTGTTCTCACTAAACACTTTAGATTTGTCACTGAGAAGATTTCTACCACGCACCACATGTTTTGTGACACACAAAGAGCTTACAAACATATGAGTATCACAGATGCTATGATATATCGTAACATTCGACGATGATGTCCTATGTTTGGAAAGGATGACATATTCATTTACGCAACTGTAATGCCTTTTACACTAGTACAGAGACACTGAATTTTTGAGTTGATATTTTCAAATTAATTATAAATTTTTTTATAGAACTGTATAAGTGAAACAGTATATTATTTAATTACATTTAGCATCATGAGAATTATAGTAACATAAAAATTTTATCTGCAGATCTGCAGAAATGTGTACTAATATTATTTGCTTTTGAGACTGGAAAGTAATTTTTAGAAACTTCTCAGGAAAGGAGTGTTAGCTAACTCTGTTTGTTCGTTAAGGATATAGTCTGGTGTGCTTCTTGTGTGTGTATTTCTAATTCTTATAATATATTTATAGTGGCTCCTTTTTCTGCTAGATGCAAAATTTCTATTGTCCTCAATGTTTCCCACTGAATGGTTTTCTTCAGCAATATGGGCTGCAAATGTTGATTTCTTCAAGTTACCAAACCTTAAATCATCAATATGTTCTTTGTACCTCATTTCAAAACTTCTGTCTGTCGGATGTGGAATTTTGGGCATGTCTCACATTTGAGTTTGTATATTCCAGATTTACGGTAGTGACTCTTGGAGGTATTTACATCATGGATTACTTTTTGTTGGCGCTACAGTCTGGAACCGCGCGACCGCTACGGTCGCAGGTTCGAATCCTGCCTCAGGCATGAATGTGTGTAATGTCCTTAGGTTAGTTAGTTTTAATTAGTTCTAAGTTCTAGGGGACTGATGACCTCAGAAGTCAAGTCCCATAGTGCCCAGAGCCATTAGAACCATTTTTATTGTTGTAAAATTAAAATAAAAGAAATGGAGGCACTGCTTTGTGACTAAACCTCACAGACTGAACAGTAGAGCAGAGGAGACAGAACACTGTTAAGTATCCAAGGCATTTGCTTCAGACTGACTCACCCTGTCTGATTGAAATTGTTATCAATATATTACTACAAGACTAGAAATTTTGACAATTTGATGCCCAACAGGCTGTTGATTTTAATAGCAAGAAAAACAATCAGGGAACAAATCATTTGATTTAGTGTATAGTCGCGCCTTTAACTCGCCTAAAAACTACCGAGTTATGTACTAAATAGCGTTAACAGATCATCTGCGGACAAGTAGTCAGCCTAGCTTTCCCAAATACGTGTGTCGTATGAAATGAAAACAAAGAGAGAGAGCAAGTAGTATCACACGTGACCAGCGCTAATGGTTCGAAGACCAATGAAGGAAACAGGCTGACACTGCTCACATGCAGATCTATTTAATGGCCACAGCACTGATTGCTCATGTAAGATTTGCACTTGCTGAATTCGGGACGTTCTAGACAGCAGAGCAGCTCAGAGAACGCCGAATACTCAGGGAACTGGAAGTAATCATTGGGCATGGAAGCAGCAAGGCATTGGTTTCTGCTCACCCTCGGATCGCACAATAACTTTAAATTAGCGCGAATGGCTCCGCCGGGGAGCAGAAGACGGTGCCGCGGAATAAAATACCGCCGCGCCGGTGGTAGTGCAACTCCTCCCACCCCCTTGCCAGACAACCACTGTGATCGCGAGACACGTCTCCCGACTGCGCCTCTCGCAACGCGCTCTTTATTAAGCCTTAAGGGCGGAAGCGGCGGGTCGCTTTCTGGGAGGCTGGGCCGGGGCGGAGTGGAGAGAGGTGGAACCGCAATTGCGCCCCTAACTTCTAATGAAAACCGCAGCAGATTCCGTCCGCTTCCCAGACGACGCAGTTTGCTCCCCAACTCCGGCAAGACCAACAAGAAGCGCGGCGCGGTTGGTGAGGCTCGCGCGGGTGAGAGGGAAGGGCAGGCGATGACTGCGCCCGCGGAATGAGTAATGAGCGGCGAACACGCCTGCAAAATGGCTGCACTGTGTCCGCCGCGAAAGAAGTGACAGGTGCTGCCGATGGACAAAAGATGGGGTGTGAGCGCGCTATCGTTATTTTTTCGCCAGTAGCCCGATGTAGGCAGTTCCATCGCTATGAATATTGACAGAGACATCTATAGTGCTGAATGCATGGTAGACACCAAAACACTGCAAAAAAATTTCTCACGAGGAAACGGCGACAAATACCGTGTAACACAACCTTTGGCTTTAAATGGCTTCTCTCCGACAGTAAGATGGTCCAAAAGATTCATTTCGTGTGCCAGATAGAGATAAGGCTATTCACTCATGGTTAGGTCCAAGCGAAACTACTTTCGACCGGCCATAACTGTGAGTTTTTTGACTACACGCAGAGGGACTGTAGATCATGAAATATTAGTTCAAAACCGCGCGACTGCTACAGTCGGAGGTTCGAATCCTGCCTCGGGCACGGATGTGTGTGATGTCTTACGTTAGTTACGTTTAAGTAGTTCTAAGTTCTAGGGGACTGATGACCACAGATGTTAAGGCCCATAGTGCACAGAGCCATTTGAACCATTTTTTTATTAGTTCAAAAATGGCTCGGAGCACTATGGAGCTTAACTGCTGAGGTCATCATCCCCTAGAACTTAGAACTAATTAAACCTAAGTAACCTAAGGACATCTTACACATCCATACCCGAGGCAGGATTCGAACCTGCGATCGTAGCGGTCGCGCGGTTCCAGACTGTAGCGCCTAGAACAGACCGGTGATGTTAGTTCACTTTATTACACGAATAATACTTAATTTGACTCAGTTTTGTGATACAAGAGCGCTTGATAATTTATAGCTGTCAGTGACTCTTAAAGCATCACTTGATCCACTAGTTAACAAACTGTTCCCTTAAAGTACGGTATTCCACATTTACTAAAGTGAAAGTTCATTAGAATCTTTAACAAATCGTTGGTCCTACACTGTGTTGTTTATTCCTCCAGTGGAGGTCATGAACAACGCTGAGATCATACATGCTGCAGTGCCTCCCATCGGATGTCGCGGCTTCCAGCAAGCCCTCACCAAAGTCTCTGGTATCGATTCGCGTTGTAGTTAGACTTTGGCGTGACGCCGCGGTCTCCAGACATTGCCACACACCCACTGTTGCAAATAATGCCAGACATTTTCCATTGACTTATGATTGGGTGATTAAGGGGATTACTTGTGGTGCGACAGGCTGGCACAGAAAACACATTTCATTCCATGGCCGGTGGCACTCTCATTAAAATTGTCTTGAGTACACTACCACATGATATCACAAATTACTCAAAGTGCTAAAATGCTAAAATAGCCCATATAACCAGCTGTATTATAGCTACGTTCTTGACAGCATGCCACGCGGGATTAGCCGAGCGGTGTGAGGCGTTCCAGTCACGGACTGTGCGGCTGGTCCCGGCGGAGGTTCGGGACCTTCCTCGGGCATGGGTGTGTGTGTTTGTCCTTAGGATAATTTAGGTTAAGTAGTGTGTAATCTTAGGGACTGAAGACCTTAACTGGTAAGTCCCATAAGGTTCCACACACATTTTTTTTTCTTGAGAGCATAGACTAATTAGCTGCAGAGTGTGTACTTCTGTATACTACACCTCCAACTGTGTCACAACGCTACGGCCGTAACATTCTGAGAAAAGTACTTTAGTACTTTAGTTAGCTATCGGCATATGAGAGTTAACACAGTGGGATCATCACCACGCTCCCATTATTCTACGCTGCTAAGACAAACACCGGAGCTACACTCTGGGCGTTCTGCCACGTTCTTGTGGAACATCGAACTAAACTTTAATAATTTACAGTCATGCAGTATATTAATAAATTATTTCAGAAATATGTAGATGTAATCAGTCTAGATCTCAGTTAAATAGTTTGCAAATCGATGCCTTACGAAAGTTTTACATCCACTAGAATTTCAAACGGCCATTCTGAAAATTCAATGGCGTATCCATTTTAGTATACAAACATTGTCTAGGAGTTTCGATAGAGTTCCATTAAATATTTTACAAGTTACCCGTGTGTTAATGAAATTTCACGTCCGCTGAAATTTGAAGTTACTCAGGTAAAATTGTAGTAGTAAATGCATTTGAGGACAACGTACGGAAGTTTCTATAGCGTTATGTTCAAAACTTCCCTAGTTTTCTCATAAATTGTAGCTTTTGAGCTAGAATACAGTAAACTGTAACAAAAGATCTACTTTTTAGAATTCTGTTACAGAACCGTATTATTACTGCAAAATGAGAAAAATGCAATGATCAACAAGAGCTACCTAATAGCTCGTATGTCCACCTTTGGCACGGATAACAGCTGCGGTGCATCTTGACATGGAAGGAATGAGGGAGCTGACACATCTGCACACACCATACGTAGTTCCCTTAAATTTAGGGCAAGGGGCTGATGAGCTTCGACGTTAAGTTCACTCACATTCCCGATGTGTTCGATCAGGTTCGGATATGGCGAGTTGAGGGGGCCAGCACATCAATTGTATAACTCACCACTGTGTTCCTCGAACCACTCCATCACACTCCTGGCTTTGTGACTTCTGGTTGAAAAATGCCACTGCTGACGGGAAACAGCCGGCCGCGGTGGAAGAGCGGTTCTAGACGCTTCAGACCGGAACAGCTTGACTGCTACGGTCGAGGTTTCGAATCCTGCCACGGGCATGAATGTGTATGATGTCCTTAGGTTAGTTACGTTTAAGTAGTTCTAAGTTATAAGGGACTGATGACCTCAGATGTTAAGCCCCATAGTGCTCAGAGCCATTGGAACCATTCTGACGGAAAACATGAACGTCATGAAGGGGTGAACGCGAAGAAGGTATCGGGATTCATCAGACCATGCAACGCCCTGCCACTGAGCCAATGACCAGTGCCGAAGGTCACGTGCCCTTGTCGTGGTGTTAACATTGGCACATGCATGGCTCATCGGCTACGGAGGTCCATCTTTAGAAGTTATCGGTGCACTGTGTGTTCAGACACACTTGTACTGTGCCCAGCATTATGGTCAGATGTTAGTTCCGCTACAGTTCACCACCTGTCCTGGTTTGACAGTCTGAGCAGCCTACGACGTCCTACATCCGTAATAAGGGTTGGCCGCCCAACCACACGAAGGCTGCTCGTGGTTTCACTCTGGTTTTGCCACGAGTTGAAAACACTCACCACAGCACACCTCGAACAGAACGGCAAGTCGTGCAGTTTCCGAAATGCTCGTGCCAGACTTCCGAGCCATCACGAACTGCACTCGGTCAAACTTAGATAGATCGCGCCTTCCCCATTCTACATTCGGACAGCTCGCTCACTGATACTACAAGCCCGTGCGTGTGTCTGACTAGCATTCATTCCTCGCCAGGCGATGCGGCTATGTTCTGGACCGGTTTATATCGATAGTAGGGCGGTGGTCATAAAATTATGACTGATCAGAGTATACCAGGCTTCATCGAAATTTATGTATTGGTAACTGAGAGAACGAAGAAGTAAAGCTTAGTTGAGAGATAGATCACTTTGCACAGTTCTGCCCATAAATTTCACGTGCTATATTTATAGCAACAGAGAAGAGAAATTAAATAGCACCTTCTTTAACCATTTATCTACCCCGCGATAAATCAGGAAGCAGATATAATACTATTTGGAAGAGTTATTAGAAATTTAATGAATAAGAAGGCTGCTTTTCAAGCACGTAGCTGGGTCCGCTGGTGGTCGAAAAGTGAATGTTCCGTTTGCCGTTGCACCGTTTGAGGAGAAACAGACCCGCTGTGCCGTTTCATCTGTAGTCTCAAAAACTTGTGAACGTAGCTGGAATGAATATATGCGACGGAACTTTAAGTTGTCTTTCTACAACGAAATGATTTTTTCTCAAAGGAGCCTTTTAAAATCTCCCACTGATCGCTAATGTCTATTAGGAAATCATTCAGCACAGAAGGGTCTGTCTTCAGACGCACTGCTATCTGCAATTCTAAATATGATGTGCATGTTTACCATGTCCTGACGAGAACACATTTTAGACAGAAGTATACCGTACACGGTAGCTCATGAAGAATCCTGTCCAGCAGCCATCACCCCCGTGACTGAAGATCAGACACAAGACGTCCCTATCCAGCTGAGGTCGCTTACGCATGCTTGTTCGTTGACGCCCCTCTCGAAAATAACCGATTCTATTCCTGGTTGTGGAAGAATGTTCACTACACACTGAACACTACCCAAATATGAAGTGTAGAAAAGCAACCACCACTGATAGTTTATTTACTAGTACCTTGGGAACTCAGATAAAAGCTAGAAGACGCTGAATTAACATTTCCCAAAACAAATAACACTTGGAAAGAAAAATCAATGCCTGTAGAACCAAGCAGGAAATTTCGCAACAAAAAGACAGAAGCGAAGTGAACATGTAACGCCAAAAAATGATTATATTTTTTGCAAGAGGCTATTGTTGAGGCGTAAGTAGAGTTGATTTGGTGTCAGGAGGCACTCCCCCAGTCAGCTTCTTTCCAATTTTCTTCGGAAGAACGGTAACTACCTGCGGTCGCCTGTTGGTGGAGTGAAAGAACATTCGAGTTAGTAATTTATCTCAATAAAAATAGAGGTAGCGTCTTGACTCGTAGCTGGCACCGTTTGTCAATACCCGCTCACGTGTCCGGCAGTGAGTGATGGCGGCGCATGTATTAATCCTACACACTGCGACTTGGGAGGTGCTCTGTCCCGTACCGCTCACCACCTTTCTTCGTCATCCGTCGTTCCGCGATGACGGTTGCCGTGTAGCCGTGAAGATCGAGGATATTGACCTGCCGTCAAGGCTACTCAGTTCTTCGGAATGTCAGCAACGCTGGTGTTCTAATCCTGGTGGGAAGGAAAGACCTAAGGCCATCCCATATAATATAGAGGCAGTTTTTGCGACTGGTGATTATGGGGAGGTAGCTATCCCTCCCAGTAGCGGAGTAGCGGCTGTTGTTATCCGAAGCGTGCAGGTAATCTACAGCAGATTAGTGTCAGTTCGCTGCAATCAGGGAATCGAGTGCGAACACGATACACACCATCGATCCGTCTGACCGACTGCCTTACGAGGTAAACTGTTGAGGTATTTATGGAGCGAAGTAGTGGCTAATGTTTACCTGACGTCACTTATAATGAGCGCACAGGGCTTGCTCTTACGAGGGTATCAGCGGTTTCCCTTCTGCCGTGATTGCTTAACGAGTTTGCTGTAGTATAGATCTGGTTCGTAGACGCCCTTAGCTCCGTTTGTTGTATTCACCGTAGCCTTTCTTTTGCTACACAACGAAGGTGACGTGACCCTGTTTCGCTGCTCTGACACACTATATTCTGCTGAAGTCTGCTGCCTGACTGTTTTGCCCTGACCCAGTCTCAATGGCGAAATGTTTTCATTGCCTTAATGTAGAGAGGTAGCTTCCCACTGGGTATTTGAAAATTTTTCCAGTTTCATTGCCCTTTAGAAGGCTGGCATGAAACAGTAGATAAGATTTTTTTTTCTTTTTTTCCATTCTCTATCCATACCATAGAAATTTCCCATAGATTAATTAACAATCCGTATCGCAGGAAAACAATCACACCAAACAGAAAAAAACTGAAAATATTGTGTACAGATAATGGTTCGAATGGCTCCGAGCACCATCGGACTTAATATCTGAGGTCATCAGTCCCCTAGAACGTAAAACTACTTAAACCTAACTAACCTAAGGACATCACACACATCGATGCCCGACGCAGGATTCGAACCTGCGACCGTAGCGGGCCGGTGGTTCCATACTAACGCTCCTAGAACCGCTCGGCCACACCGTCTGGCCTTGTACAAATAATAATAATAATAATAGTTTCGTGTGGTTCAATGGCCTGGTGCAAGTTTTCTGTTGGATGCCACTTTGGCAGCTTGAGTGTTCCGAATCTACTGAAGTTATGCAACTGCGAAAAAGGGTCGCAGTGTTTAACGTCAAGCCTGAAAATCTTGTTTCTGGTGACTCCTCACACTGCTGAGAGATGGAGGCTAGGTAAAAACTCCATGATCCGACTGGTATTCCATCCCGTGACCTCTCTGCTTCCAGACAAGCGCTCTACTGCTAGACCGCCAGGCCAACGTTGACCTTAGTATTTGACAATTTCAGCTTGATACCTCCACCCGTTCCTGAAAAAAAGTGTGCTAATAGCCAATCTGTTAGTCATACTGAAAACAATACAGACTACAAAGTGATCCTATAATGTATCAGGTCCTATCGACTGAGCTGCGGAACCATAGAAAAGAAATCGAATCGCTTGCTGCGCACAATGTCACAAAGATTTTACTATGCCTAAAATACGCTGATCGGTGATACGAGAGAGGGAGGGGATATGTTGCAGACCACCTGTAGGTTACACGACTTTCTGGCAGCTGATATCTCCCTCCTAATCAGTGACAAGCTTTTGAGGACCGTATTTTCCTGTTTCCCGCTGCGGGGAAACGATGTCGGTTGTGTACACGCTGTCTGTTCAGCCGATCGCTGTAGTGGGATGTCCGGCAAGGCCGCTATCCTGCGGCTACAGACGACCCTATGTACCGCGGTTACAGATGGCCACGACGTCGTGAGCTTGTAGCAGTCTTCTGTGTTGATGTTGTCATGCAACTTCAGCATTTCAGCTCTTCTCTTATTTTGCATATGCGCCTTCTCGGCTGCCTTGCATGGAATCGTGCTTCAGCGAACTGAGTAGACAGCCAATAATGGGAATAGTGCTCGACTAATGCTGATCTATTGTGCTGTTCCAAGAAAACATAGCGCCTATTCTCTGCTATATCGGTGCTAACAGGCCTCCCGATTTCCCCATGTAGGTGTCACTGCACTGAAAACGCATCTCCTGCACATCTACGGCGTTGTGGGCTTTCATTGGACTCTTAATGGACCCTACCGAATCATTAATTGTGCGGCGACACCAGAAAACTGTTTAGATTCCTTCTCGGCGACGTACTGGCTCGCTGCTGCCTTTGACGCAGGGAAGCGAATCACTGGAATCTGTTCATTCTGTGTCCTTTATCTGGCATCCTGCTGAACTTTGTAGGTCTATTAAGAAAAGAGTTACATCACGAAACATTAGCTAACCCATAATACAGAACAAGTAATTTTCCCCTGCTATGTCCTTATCTTAGATTTCTGTAAGGCATTATTTAACGAAGCGTTCCTTGTGAAGTATAAAACTATTAAGCGTTTGTATTACTTTAGTGAGGCAAACTGGCTGATAACCACCTGTACACTCGCTCGATTGAAACCATAAACTTTGTGACGTCGTAGCAAATATGATCTGGCTCTTGTCTGATATAAATAACGAACGGAAGGCTGTTAGTGTACTGTGGGTAGCCAGGCAGAAGCGTCAGATCACAGAGCGGCTTACAAAACGAAGGACCACAGTCTGATCGAATGAGCCAGGAGAGTTGTGGACTGTAGAGAAGAAGAGAGCTATAGTGGAGCAACTGGGGAAGAGACGCCAAATTAAAAATGTCCTGACTTTTTTTGCCAGTGATCAGCTGTTTAATACGCCTACACATATTAAGATATGCAACTAAGCCAATGCGCCAAAGAAACTGGCATGGGAGTGCCTATTCCTATGCAGACGTATGTAAACAGGCAGAATACGGCGCTGCAGTCGGCAACGCCTGTATAAGACAACAAGTGTTTGGTACAGTGTGAACCATTCAACGAAAAATCATCGATATGGACTTTCGGAGCTGGAGGCCCACTCGTGTACCCTTGATTACTGGACGACACAAAGCTTTATGCCTCGCCTGGGCCCGTCATCACCAACAGGTGAACTGTTGCCCAAAAATTATGAAAGAAGACACGTTTATCGCTTACTATATTTCCGCTGTTCATGCAGTGAAACTGCCACACGAAGCATGACGTTTTAATTTATTACTTCTTTACTACAAATAATATTCGTGACATGTTTTGCAGATAGTATTCGCAGATACCATTGGACGTACGAGAAAAACTACATCGTCTAGCGGTTCTTAGTTCAGGTGATATGAAGTCATAAACACTGAGAGGCGTGTAATACTATTTCATTGTACAAGAGTTTTAAATTTATTACGTCGTTGTTACTAACAGTATTTGCATCACGTTTCACAGACGGTATTAAAATCTACCAACGAATGTACCTACAAAAGTATATTAGTTTATGGCAGATAAATCAGAAAGCATGAAGTCAAATATTGAGATTGAAGAAAAGATATGCCATATCCTGCATGACTATTTAAATTACTACTTCTTTGCTACTAACTATGTTCTCAACACACTTTGCACCTAGAGAAATACATCATTGTACGCCATATAATCCCACAGATACTACCTCATAAACAGCGAGAAGCGTGAAAACGAAACAGCAGGGCGATATTCGCTAGACATTCAGATGACATATGTATACAAATAAGCGTCCAAAATGTTAAATATGTGAGAAATATATTTCGAATGTGCGTGTGTGGACAACGCCACCCGTAAAATCCTCATACTAAACCCATGGAACGATTCAAATCAAAATTTGGTACCCATTTCAGATGCAATCGGAAAAGGAATACTGTAGCTTTGGGGCCACCAGCTTCCTATTGGGGTGAGTGTGATAACATGGAGAGAGAAGGAGGACGAGGAGATGATAGGCAGGTACAGGACGACGACATTGACAGAGATAGCAGAGGGGGAAATGGACACAGAAAGGGGAGAAGAGGTGGACAGAGACGGGGGAGGAACAGATAGGCAGAGTGGTGGGGGAAGAGGAGATGAGTAGAGAGATGGGGAAGAGGAAATGGACAGAGAGAGGGGAAGGAGGAGATGGGTAGAGAGTGGGCTAATGGAAGAGGCGTATTTCAGGGAGTGTAGGAAAAAAAATACATATCCGGGCAACGCCGGGTACTCAGCTAGTGCGACATAAGTTTCAACTTGATACCCCTACCCGCTCCTGAGGAAAAGGACCTTAACGATGGATGGCAAAGCGATCCTGAAAGCGTTCTGTTTACCGACTGAGGTGCGAAACCAAAACAAAGTGAAAGTCAAGAGAGCATTTGACCCTTCCAGCAGATGCGTAGAAACGATGTGTTAACTGTCACAGCATATTTACAGAGCGTAAGTTATTAACACGACTGTCTCCAAAGGTATACGTATGTTTCTCCTCGATTTATTTGTAATATAAGGTTTGTGTAGGTTCCGAGCAGTCCTGTTAGTAAACAGCGCTAAGGGAAAATTCACTCAATTCGCATGATATCCAAGAGCAATCACGAAGGTTCGATAGGCCACTGCACTGGAATAGCAGTTTACGGGTCGTAGAAAGGCAAGGGAATAATCGCCTTTAGCAGCAACATTGTTGGTTTGTGGTAATTTTTTTCCGCAAAACTTCAATAATTTGCTTCCTGGTTGTTTCACCGACTGGCTGCACAGAGCGGCTGCACAGATGGAGGCATCGGTGTCACCTCAGAGATGAAAAGACGACAATAAAGTTGCGCGGGACCGCTTTTTGTTCTGTTTATTGCCACTTCTATTAACAAAAGGCTGATCTGGCAGATGAACGGAATCCGAATTTCAGCCAGAGTTGTACACAATTTGAAAGCGACTAACCATTATAAATGAGGTGGTTCTGTGAATTTAAACCTGGAAATAAATGGCAATTTTGTTGTTTAGAACAACAAATTACATGAATTTCTGAAAAACGTTCATACCAGCGATGTTGTACACCAGATAAAACACATAAAAATAACTGTGTTGTGCTGCAAAGAGGCTATTGGTTCGAATGTTCAAATGTGTATGAAATCTTATGGGACTTAGCTGCTAAGGTCATCAGTCCCTAAGCTTACACACTACTTAGCCTAAATTATCGTAAGGACGAACACACACACCCGTGCCCGAGGGAGGGGAGCAGCCGCACAGTCCACGACTGCAGTGCCCTAGACCGCTCGGCTAATCCCGCGCGACTAAGAGGCTATTTGTTGTTGGCCATATTCATGATGGGGAGGAAAATATGATTGCTACAATCATCCATAAAAAAGGACAGGGGGCACTAGTAGAGAGCTTTTGTTTTGGTGTGGACCGGGGACGAGAGATTAGACAGAGAAGGAATAAGCTCAGCGATACGCTGACCTGAGGCCAGGATAGCACGTGCTTAGCTGTAGTTGGCAGGAAGTGTAGACGTGAGGATGTAACTTATTAACGGAGAGTTTGAGTGCGTTGTAACTCCTGACGGACAGCCGGAATGGGGAGGCTATACGGGTCGTCCCAAAATTCGTCGCCATAGGATTCACAAGTGTGTTTTAAAATAAAGCACGCTTTATGTAAATATTGTACGATGCGACACCTACGAAAGAGGCTCTCAAAACTAATGCGATATATCAAAGTTGCGAGATGGCAACATTGCTGGATTCCACGACTGTTCACAACAATGTAGCAAGCTCAAGGAATCAGCGCAGCAACGGCAGTGTTGCCTCTGCGTCAGTCCAATCCATCTGCCATCTTCAGCCGCCTAATCAAAAGGGTCGACTGCTGGACGTATTATTGTAGCCTAGGATGCATGAACAAAATGAGAAGAGGAAACATGTGGGTTAACTATCACAGAAAATGGTGAAGACCCCGCAAACATAATCCCTATCAGGAGATGCAGATTGTTTTCATTGACTGGCACGGTGTGGTGCTAAGAGATCTTCCAAGTAAGGGGCAAACCGTTCAAGAGCACATACTACGGAAATTTTTTGGAGAGTTTAAGGGAGACTGTCAAGGTGAAATGTCGCGAGAAGCAGTCCTCCCATCACAATGCGCAGCTCATTCAGCAGAGAAAGAAGTCCTTCTTCACTGGACTATCAACTCCCCAAACCCCCTCCCCACTTTCGTACTCTCTTCCCATTTTCTTACTCCCTTGACATGGAACACAGTGATACCCTCCTCTTCCGTCGCATGAAGAAACCAAGAATGACGAAGAGGTGACTTTTGACATGTCTCGTGTCGTGTGTGGCCAAACTTCTGAAGTTTACAATCAAGTCCTCTGACGAATCGTCCATTATTAGTAAAAATGTGTGCCGCGTGAGGGTAAATATGTAGAGAAGGATGGACACCACTACCAGGTATCCTGAAGGCAGTTTCATTTTTGATGGTCGTAATTAGAACTTTATCTAAGGAAATGACACATTTTCATAGCCTAGGGTATTCTTTTCGTGTGCAAGAGGGAAATTAAAGAAGAATGGGAATTTCTATCGAGCACCTAGGCGTGCCAGGGTATCCGTGCAGTTGTGTAACCGCTATGCCAAGGTGGCTTGGTAGCTAACACACCTGTCTAGTAACCAGGAGACCTGGATTCGGTCCCCAGCCTTGAAACAAATTTTCGCTCCCGCTGCACTCAACGAATACACACATAACACTTATGGCCATCCCTCGCACTTCGAGCGACTTCTTGTTGCAGAGGATAATGTGTTTCAAATTTTTCCTACTTTCTTTTTTATTTTAAAACAGAATCACACCTCACACGAAGAGGAACTGGCTGCCAATTTTGGGACATTTTGCACAACCTGACAGTTGGCAATGAATGTAAACTTCTTATGGAAGTTACGTTTGGGTTATCCCACTGGTGTGTTCAGCTGCGTCCTGGAGAGAGGGGTGTTCCACCGAAGATGGGGCAGAGTTATATCCTATATGTATCAGTAGATTTCAGGTGATTTAATGGATGCGTGTGTAATGTATGGACATGTTGTGTTGTATGGTGATGAGAGCAGGTAGAGGGTGAAACCCTGTGCCGCCACACAGCTTAATCCTCTCGAAAAGCCCCAAGGAGGCCGCCGAGTTTAAGCCCCTATGCGGCAGACGGATCATCGTCAACGGTGTCACATGCCCTTACATTATGAGACACTGCCGAGGGATCTGTATTTTAATCCAGTACATGGGTTCAGTGACTGTTTATCAGAAACTTTTCGCCAGACCCGCTCCTGCCAAAAAGTGGAAGTGAAAATTTCATGCAAAACCAGGCCTGCAATCGGCTCACCTCCAAGTCGACAGCTGCCACACATGCACGTGCTACCGACCTCGGTTACGATGATGGGCCATGGTGATCAGGCGGCCACCGTCTTCTGAACCACCATTTAATGATAACCCTTAGAAGCGACCACAAGTTCGTATCCACACCTGCGACAACGGTGCATCCTGATTTGGATCAGAGCTGTCCCGGGGCAGATGTGGAAGATTGTTGCACTAATAGGTGTGGAAGTCATCTCCTCAATGTTACTGCGGGGAAGAACAGCAAACTGCTGGCTTGAATTACAAAACATTTAACTGTTGCTCAGAGAATAGTCTACAGAAGCTTCTGAGAGGATCTAAAACTTGAACATAGGGCTATGAAACCACTATGAAGAAGCGCCCATGTGCTTATGTGTTGAAATGTATATGTGCGTTGTAAATTCATGCCCAGTATTTTTATCCTGTCATCATACGATAAACAAATACTGCTCAGTTTAGTCTCGAATTTGTTTTTCCAGCTGTGTTTGTTAGACGTTAACAGCGTTGCACAGGAGTAGGTGCTTGTTTACCGACGAAGAGCACGCCGATATTGTCCTCGTGCACGGGTCCAACGAAAGCAGTCGATGAGCGGCGCAAGACTCTATGCTGTGTTAGTTCGCAGCGACGCCAACCAAAAAATTTTCAAATGCGTGTGAAATCTTATGGGACTTAACTGCTAAGGTCATAAGTCCCTAAGCTTACACACAATTTAACCTAAATTATCCTAAAGACAAACAAAGACACCCATTACGGAGGGGGGGACTCGAACCTCCGCCGGGTCCAGCCGCACAGTCCATGGCTGCAGAGCCGCAGACCGCTTTTTTTTTAAAGATGTAGTAGATCGGGGGGCAGAGTGGGCAGGGTTCGTACTTGGAGGCCTGGCCACGATGTCCTCGTTTCCTGACAGGGTAAGGAAACATTGTACATGTATGTAATTCTTTTATTATTATTATTATCAACAATATTTTTTAATTTATTTATTTAAATTTAATGTCACAGAAGATAACCATATATGAAAAAGAAAAGAAAGAAATGTAGGAGCGAGATGACATCCTTGTCACTTCACTGGGAGCAACATCCTATCCATCGAAACAACGTAAACGAGGGACTCACCACCGCTTCGCGGGTAATGAAACATGCTGCGTAGAAAGTTCGCAAAGTGCGTTTTATATTTAGAGTGGCGTTGGATGTTTTCGTGTTGTTCTAGTAGATAACGCCAATAGTCCATTCCCGATATCAAGGTCCGCGAGAGCACGTAGTGCGATGCGTGTCCTCCAATCCAGCGGATTACCGAAGTTTTTGTGAGGGGAAAAAGACAGCGTCAGGGAAAAATAAAGCGTCCGTCGTGATCGTGGATTCGTCGGTGCGTCGGAGGAGTGCCGCGATGCGTTGCGCCAGACGCCAAACATCCTTTGCCTCACTGCACTGCAGAGAATGTTCGTCGGTGCATGCCACCTATAAGGCAGAACGGGGAATCTACCATGCGAATGTCGTACAATCGTTGGCAGCTGACTGTCTTGCGGTTGATTAATGTACACCATGACGATCTCGCTGCTGTGGTGACGATAGACGTATGGACAGCTCGCCAAATCTGTCGCCAGTCTCGCGTTGGGTATTTAAGTTCGACAACATGGCTGCCATGATGACGCCGCAAGTATCGATATATCTCACGGGTGGTAGGGATTTTTGTAGAAGGTATCTGTAACTGAAATTATCTAAAATCAGCAAAGAATCGAGGGACGTGTGAAAAAGAGGGCGATATTGTGCCTACCGCCACCGGCGGTTCAAAGGACGGGGGAAGAAGCACATCCAGGACCGCCGACGCGTGGCGTGTTGCCGTTGGTTCCATGTTCGTAGCGTCGCTCGCAGGTATAGAGCTAGAGCCTTGTTCCGCACATTCGTTAGATAAAGTCCTCCAGAAATTTGTGGGAGAGTTCAAGTCTCGTATTTGATCTTAAACAACATCCCTTGGCTGATATAGTATGCAAAGGCTGCCATTAACCTGTCAGCAATACCATGTGGCATTGGCAGTACCTGTGCCAGGTGCGGCAGTCGCGAGGCCAGGTGAACATTAGTGTAGTCCACCCTTTGGAGCATGTCGTGCGTTCGAAGTGAATTGTTGCGTATGTCCAGTCGGACGTGCTAGAGGAGACGTCGATAGCTCGCCGCCGCTGATTGCCGTAGCGATCGGGTGAACAATACACCTAAGCATCTCAAGATGTCGCAAACGGACTGTGCAGAGCGTCCAGCCCTAGTCCGATGTGCATGATCTTGGTTTAATTCATGTTGACCCTGCTTCCCGCAGCTACTCCGACGGTAGTAAGAGACCGCTCGGCTAATCCCACGCGGCGCGAGAACCACCCCACAGCATACAGGGTTGCTGTGTTTCCCTACGTCTTCTACTGTAGGCTTTCTCATTGTTGTCATTTTCATAGAAACAAAGTTAACAACAGTAAGATAACGAATAAATCATGATTCCATTATTTTTCTGTAACAAGTCAGCAGACACTCTGAAAGTCCCACAACCTCTGAAATGTTGTCAGAGAAGTTCGAGTTCACCTTTTCTACTAACTGAAGGTGAGAACCATCGTAGCTGTAAGTTACTCTGTAGTGTTGGCGAAATAAACTGCTGGAAAGAATTAGGGGAACATGAATTTGGGTGTCTGCCACACTACACTGAGCAATAACTGATGACTGTGTGTGTTACTAAATTACGCCATTATCTGCCAAAAAAATTAAGTGCACAATAAAGCATCATTATGCCCTCGATCGTTTATATAGAAAGGACTTACATATCCGACATATATCGGAAACAAAATGGAACAAATCATTCATACCGTCATCCAGGCTGCTTTTCATTGGACTTTGAGAGTTTCCATAACGTGTATGTCCTCCGTGAGCCTTAATCACTGCCTGTCGCTTGCGTGAAGTGATCCGTGTAGATCTACGGAAGTTGTCCTGTTATCCGTTCCCATTCTTCAATTAGAGTCCATGAGAGCTGTGGGGGAGTCTGTGCTGGAACAGGACGAACACGTCTGTCAAGTATGTCCCACATATGAACCATGGGGATTAAGTCGGGGCTCATCGCCGACCATTCCATTATCTCGATGTTCAGACTTCATAAGGCTACAATGGTGCCGCCCACTACATAGACCCAGGCATTAGAAGTAATACAGGCTCACCACCGTACGCAGTAGTCACCAGATGGTCCTACCAGGATCTGCTCGATGTGCTGCCACGCAATAAGACAAACATTGTCAGCAACATGATCCGTGTGGTTGTCGACACTTATGCCTCCCTACGTCATTACAGAAATTACTGAATCCCATACCACTTTTAAAGATTAATTATTTATTTACAGGCACGGTGGATTCACAGCAGCACTATTTTGTTTGCACTCTGCACTTATACGTTTATCTTTGCTATATGCATCTTATCCATGACTAGCGTAGTAGTGGTGACTTGGATATCTTTGACGCATGCTCTTTCAGTCCTCAGCAGCTTTGTATCACGTGACTCTCCGTATAAATAGGCACGCGCAAACGCTACGGATTCAGTCTCCGACTCGCCTTGAAGATGGCTGGGAGGTTTCTAGCCGAAATATCGGCAAGAAGAATTGTCGCTGTCCCGAGTGCACGCCCGAAAGATGATGGAACATTGATACAGGTGTTCCCCTAACTCTTTTGAATAGTGTATATGCGTCACCTTAAATGGTGAGTTTCCAGGTGTTCAACTGCGTTTTCCATTTTATGCACAGTGGTTGAAATTCAGACAGCCTGTATATAACATCACAACTAGGAGAACGCGAATAAGAGGTCTGGTATGCTCGTCGACATACTCGCACTAAACACTAGACTGGACATCCCGAAGCACACCATTAATCAATCGCGCAGTGAAAATCTGAGACGTCATAGCGTCAGCTTTTGTAATGTTATCTCATTTTTCGTAAGAGGCTAAACTTTCGACACACATGGAAGAAAATCTTGTTGACGACTGAGGCACTGTAATTAACATCTAAGTCCAAAACGTTGTTTAGCTCCTTTATCAAAATCTGAAAAGTACGATAGGCAATTGCATTCCTACTATTAAAAGTCTCTAGTCCTGACACTATTCTAACCCTGTCGCCATTATACCGCACTACTGCAATAGTTAACCACCCATTCCCACATTGCGCACTATCAACTTTGGTGAAGGTGAATTTGAGTACACATCCACCAAATATTGAGGGGTACTGCCATAGAATTTGAGCTCCAACACCACTTGCAGTACTAATGTCGAAATCGTCGATAGCCTAATAAATAGTCATACGTGAACGTCTTCTGAATCTCCTGTAACGGGGCATCTTCTGCGTGAGCGATGAGATGACGTCACATATTAACCACCCAGCGTACATCGAGAACCAGGGGCTCAAGGAGGCAACATTCTTGCCTATGCAAGTAATGAGTCTGGTAAGAAGGCGTCAGTCTTCGTTCAGCCGCTCGTGCTGCAGGATTCACCGCTCACACAGAAAAGGCCCCGTTATAGGACATTTTGAAGAGGTTGACGTATTACTCTTAACAAGGCTATCGACGCTTTGAGATTAATACTGCTAATGGTGTTGGAGCTCAAATTATATTTTAGTGCCCAATGGCTCTGAGCACAGTGGGACTTAACTTCTAAGGTCATCAGTCCCCTAGAACTTAGAACTACTTAAACCCAACTAACCTAAGGACATCACACACATCCATGCCGGAGGCAGGATTAGAACCTGCTAGCATAGAGGTCGCGCAGTTCCAGACTGTAGCGCCTAGAACCGCTCGGCCACACCGGCAGGAGTACTCAATTTCACCTTTACCTAAGTTGATGCAGCGCAGTGTGGGAATGGGTGGTTAACTACCGCAGTAGTACGGTGTAATGGCGATAAAATTAACACAGTGTCATGACTCGCGACTTTAACTCTCTTTGTTTATACCGAATATTGTGGTTTTTGATGTGGCCCAGGGAAGAACATAAGTTTTTTCTACTTCATTATTTCATACATCTCGCCCAAAATGAGTCAGGCAGCAAACAGCAACATTTACATCAGCTCCTCAGGCGAACTATGATTTAAAAATATTCAGATATGTTGAATTGCAAATGATTAATAAAGTAATATGCAGGATACTTACATGTACTAGAAGGAAGTACGACAAGCGCCAATTTTCTTAATGAATGCAGAGATAAAATGTGTTTTCATCCACAATTTGGAACTCTGAATGGTGCTCGTGTGCTATTCAGAAGTATTATTTGTTGAATTCGTAGATGAAGTTAGCAATAGGTTGGTGAAAAAACACTGTTGGGAAAAAATCGCAACACAAAACAAAGAATTAAAGTACAGAAATGGAACTTCCGGAAACCATTTATCTAGCTAACAAATTTAAGTGATTAAATTTGGAAGATCACAGATTAATGTAAGCGTGAGACAATTTAATTATTAATTTAATTATTAATTTAATTTACAACCGTTTTCTGTAGCAGCAAGTACTAGCTTTTGCTTATTAAAACTTCTCCCAAATGAAATTCAGAAGCTTTAATGAACCCAATGGATTTCTGTGTTTCACCTATTATTTGAGAATTAATTGAGTTTGAACTCGAAGTAGTATGTAATGCAGTTAGTTTTGTTCTTGTTACTAGACGAATCTGAAATAGGTACTTCTTTCAATAAGCCTCTAAACTTTTATATGAATGAAAAGCCATTACAGAATTGTTTCAGGAAGAAGATTTTCACATTAGCGGCTGTGATGAGGAGCTGTAATGTAGAACAACTGTCAGTTGCGAAGATAAACGGTGGTAAGAGAAAACAATTACTTCAGGAGGAGGCGAACGTATCAATACGCAAGACATGACAGACTGGGAATTCAAATCATCTACTTGAAACTGGAGGCTATTGTTTTCGAAAGTTACCATAGCGATCCATAAAAGCCAGCTGTTTCAGTGACAGTTTCACTTCCGTAAATTGTACTCGGATTCTTATTTCTCTCCAGCGACTGCGAGACAGCGGAGAAAATGATTTCCTACTTCAATCCATTTATATATTTTGTAAATATACATGTTACAACGACATTCGTCATTTCACAAGACGCTACCAATTCCGAGAGCACATAACACCGTTCGATCACACGATATACGCATCGGGCCTTAAATCTCAAAAGTATTAAACATGAATTGAGAATATAAGAGCAGAAGAGTATTGTTTTTGGGATGTCAACGAGAATGCTAATACTGTTTTGGTGTTCAGATAAAGGAATAAAAGCACTTCAGTGGATTGCACCTTCGTCATATTACCGCGCACAGAAAAGCGAAACAATATAGCAATGGAGACCTCTTCGGCAATATTATGCGGAGTCAAAAATAGATGTCGCAATATACGAGAGCACATAAATACTACTGAACTGTCACTTCAGTTTAGCTCAGTTTACTGAGGTTCTAAATGAACTACGAAGTCGCTGTTTCATTCACACAGCGGCTTTGGTGCCCGCGGTCTCATATTCCTATCACGCCATGATTTAATAGTTTTTGCTACCATGAATAGCTGAAATTCAGGCGTACCTATTTCGTTTCAATACCGATACCACTCTGGAATTAACCCATTGCCAGACATCTGATAAGGCGGCGGAGAGGCGAAAGGTCACCTATTGCTGCTAAAGACACAGCATCCGGCAGTACATAGCATTCCGCAAATGTCTCTGACATTCATCTTCGGATTCCGTTCCTTGATGATTAATAGAGTCTTTCAGAAGTTTAATTAATATAGCGTCTGTAAATAAATACCCTGTTTATGGCTTCAGAAGACCACAAAATTTCGCTGGTTCTAGTGACTTTTGACATAGTATGACATTCTATACATTTAACTCCAAGATTTAATCATTTATGCCTGGGAAGCAGTATACCGTTCAGAGTGAGCCTTTTATGTTTCTAATGGCTGTCTGATATTGTCTATAGAGCTTAATTTAAGCAGAAATGCAGTTGCTGTTAAACGCAAAATGACTTTCACGCCCAACCCCGACTTACGTTTACCACAAACCGGTGAAGCACATTGTCCAGGTATCACGTTCGATCCTTAAAGAAACCGTAACAAATTCTGTAATCTGCATACAGTGTGTGACGAAAATTGAAAAACAATAACCAACGTTCGGTATCCACTTCTAAAACAAAGGTTCCTGTGATAGTCAATATCTGCACCCACACTATGTGATCAAAAGTATCCGGACTAACCCCAAAAACATACCTTTTTAATATTAGGTGCATTGTGATGCCACCTACTGCCAGTTACTCCATATCAGAGACCTCAGTAGTCACGAGACTTTGTGAGAGAGCAGAATCGGGCGCTCGGTGGAACTACGAACGTGGTCAGGTGATTAGCTGTCACTTGCGTCATATGTCTGAACGCGACATTTCCATACTCCTAAACATCCCTAGTTCCACTGTTTCTGATGTGATAGTGAAGTGGAAACGAGACTGGACACGCACAGCACAAAAGCGTATAGGCCGACTTCATCTGTTGACGGACAGAGACTACCGACAGTTGAGGAGGGTCGTAATGTCTAATAGGCAGACATCTATCCAGACCATCACACAGGAATTCGAAACTGCATCAGAATCCACTGCAAATACTATTACAGTTAGCCGGGGGGTGAGAGAACATGGATTTCATGGTCGAGCGGCTGTTCATAAGCCAACATCACACTGGTAAATGCCAAACGACGCCTCGCTTAGTGTAAGGAGCGTAAAGATTGGACCATTGAACAGTGGAAAAACGTTGTGTGGAGTGACGAATCACGGTACACAATGTGGCGATCCGATGGCAGAGTGTGGGTATGGCAAATACCCGGTGAACATCATCTGTCAGCGTGTGAGTGCCAAAAGTAAAATTCGGAGGCAGTGGTGTCATGGTGTGGTCGTGTTTTTCATGCTAGGAGCTTGCGCCATTTGTTGTTTTGCGTGGCACTATTACAGCACAGGCCTACATTGAGGTTTTAAGCAACTAATGGCTTCCCACTGTTGAAGAGCAATTCGGTGATGGCAAATGCATCTCTGAACACGGTCGAGAACCTGTTCATGATGCACGGCCTGTGGCGGAGTGGTTACACGACAATAACATCCTTGTAATGGACTGGCCTGCACAGAGTCCTAGCCTGAATCCTACAGAATACCCTTGGGATGTTTGGAACGCCGACTTCGTACCAGACGTTACCTACCGACATCGATACCTCTCCTCAGTGCAGCACTCCGTGAAGAATGGGCTGCCATTCCCCAAGAAACCTTCCAGCACCTGATCGAACCCATGCCCCTGAGAGTCGAGGCTGCCATCAAGGCTAAGGGTGGGCCAGCACCATATTGAATTCCAGCATTATCGATGGACGACGCCTCGAACTTGTACATCATTTTCAACCAGGTGTCTGGATACTTTTGACTACATAGTGTACACTCTACTGGCCTCCATAGGTGCTGAAGAGGAGAGTACTTTTTGTATAATTATCATTTATCTTCTTTGCTGGTCTTTTCGTGAATGGTACTTGGAGTAAAGATTGTCTCTAAGCCTTTTCATGAGCATTATTTTCTCTGATTTTCTCATCGTGGTCAATTTTCGAGGCATGTTTGGGACAAAGCAATAGGTAGTCCAATTCTTCTTGAGACATTCGCTATCGAATTTTGAGAGGGAACATTTACGTGAGGCACAGCTCCCCTCTTCTAACGTACGTCACTGAAGTCAGTTAACATAACCGTGACGTTTTCGCGATTCCCAAACGACCCCGTGACGAAACTTGCCAACATGTAAGTTCTGTTAATGCAACCTGATACGGTCCCAGACTAGGCAATACATCATTCGTGAATTAATTAAGTTTCACATGCATAAACATGTGAACCAAAAGACTGAAATCGTGATTTAAGAATCATGCAAATAAATTTTATTGTTAGATGTAACAGGTAGTTACACTTACTGTCTTCACATTTTTCGAAGAATACGAAACCTGAGAGCGATATAACGTGTATTTGGCATATAACTTCCTGTCCTGAGCTTAGAGTTTATGAATGAAAAGTTTTTATGTGTGATCAATGCATTGTTCTGAGAGAAAATCAGAATAAAAACCTAAATTTAAAACAATAACGTGATTCAACAGGATTTTCGAATTGCAAAACGGCTGAGGTATTTACACGACCCCCATTAATACACCTATGTATATTCCCAAGACTACAACGCTCGCCGATAGGCCTACTGTTCTATCCTTTTGTCTCTGAATTAGTTCTATCTAGAACGGCAAGCCGTCGGTTTTTCTCGATGTTGGGGTTTTTCATTGTTATGTTACCAGTGAATTACAGAATAACACAGTGTAATGTTTCTTTATTTTCTGTTTGAAAACACACAACAACAAAAATATTGGTTCAAAAATTAAGATGTCTCTAATATGTACTTCCACCGTAAAACAGTAGCCTGAGATAACATTGTGACCCACTCTGTGTCAACCTCCTCCGTTGAAGCTGACTGCAATATGTAATACATATCCTCCCTCCCTACCCCCCTACCCCCCCCCCCCCCCACCCCCGACCAGTCATCCACGGTGCTGTGAGGATTTGTTTTGACATAGTGGCTCGTAATGTCGTTACTACACTGTTCACCGAGCCTTACGTCATAAAGAAGGTATTGATGGATGGATGGATGGATATCGTGTTATGGGCGCTCAACACTGTAGTCTTTAGCGCCCGAACGGAAACAATAATGGACGAGAGAAGGTATTGCACATTAAATCGCAAACATAGTTTATGAAAGCCGAAAGGGGATTCCCTGTGTAGTCTTTTTTTTTCTCGCTAAGCGAGGTATGCATTGTTATGATATTTTTAATAGTTTACAATAATTCATATTTGAGTTGAAGTATTTTGACATTAGGCACCAGACTGCTAAGACACAGTTGTGTCAAAGGTCTATGTATGATAAGAGCCAAAAACACATGGCTAGGTGCTTTCGCAGTAGGGTCGGCGTGATTACCTTATGGAATATATACCCTCCAAAACCCATCTCACTGTGATTTAAAGTGACTGGTATGCAAAGAAGAATTTTTTGGAATTTCATGTTCTAGCAGGAAGTGTATGATATGTGAATGATAACCAACCACTAGTACAGAAATATTTCTAGTAAGAAAATATATTACATCACAGCCATATTCCCGCACCCCTTCCACCCCACCCCCATCCGTAGCTTAGTATTGCTGGGAGACCCACATACATCGTCTAAATGTTCTGATCATTCATTCTGCTAGCTCTTCCATAGCTGTCACGTTGTTTGCCATTTATCCATCGTTTATGATCGTCCTCCGTGTAGGAGTTAATTCCGGCGCCCGGGAAACAACGTTGATATTCATTGTACTCACAGTACTCAATTCATAGGCAGGAAATTGCTTTACGATATCGTGTCATGCACCATTGGTGACATATTTACATGTATTTGTCGGACGTTTGTTTATCTCATGTAAATATTCAGTACAGTGTTTCACGGCTCTACGCACAGATATGTGGAGGAGTGACAGTGCGCATGACGCTCAGTTCTAGGCATGGTGCTGGCGTTGTCTCCCACAAGTGGTCACGCATTGTATTGGGCACCAAACGGCCGCAGATCGGAAATGAGACAATTAGGAAAAAACGCATTTCCAGCTCATGGCGATATACGTTAGTTCTAATTTTGCTTGAGGGCACTGATACTAAATCGTCACACAAAGGAAAATCTGCTGTACGGTACGATTACTGCATCCACATTTGTTAATTGAGCGAACAAAAACCACAAAAACTACAAATCCGCTACAATCAATATTTTCGCCCGACACGCGAACTCCTGTAATCTTTGCAGGAGCTCTTGCTACTACTACACTGCTATTTCTTTAAAGCATCGAAAAAATAACTTAATTAGCCTTAATTGACTCTCTCGCAATCCCAAAAGTTCGTCTTTCTGGATCATGTTGATAAACACATTTTTTCTAATTTTGCGTGGATAGTCCGTTATTGCAGCGCCTTATAAATAAAGATTAACTGGAGGTCATGATAACTGTGCCGGCCGCTGTAGCCGAGCGGTTCTGGGCATTTCAGTCCAGAACCGCGCTACTGCTAAGGTCGCAGGTTCGAATCCTGCCTCCAGCTTTGATGTGTGTGATGTCCTTAGGTTAGTTAGGTTTAAGCAGTTCTAGGGGACTGATAACCTCAGATGTTTAATCCTATAGTGATCAGAGCCATTTGAACCATTTTTTAACCATGATTACTGTGTCTCTGTTTCCCAAACGAATGAACCGAAGCAGCCATAATAGGTAATTTGACATAATATTTTCAGTGGCCCTATACGTGGTTAACTTTAGTATTTACAGGTGCCCTTCCTATTAATACAGTTTAAACGTCTAAATAATTACTTCATGTTTCTGTACATTGCTCCTGAAATGTTGTGACAATCTTCGAGGGGTTGTGGAGTGTGTCTTCAGGAACCAATGAAGGACAGGAATCCGTGTCCGAAAACGTCATCCAACGACGCTAAAGTGCGTAGAAGTTAAAGGCATCGGCGTCTCCACTGGGTCAGTCCTTCAGTATCAAAAATGAAGTTTTAGGCCGACGGACCGTAGACGGAACGTCTCGCAATTTCTTTGTTATTCAATGATCGCGACTGATAGCCACGACCGCCACGGGAGAAGATGGAGCTAGCTGCTGCGATAGATGCAATGCTCTTTTCCCTTGGCGAATGATGGCTTTTCACACCGGTTTCCATTGGCATTTATTTCTGTCCTAAGTACAAAAGAACAATGAAGATTTTAGAGGGTTTCAGGAGAAAATTAAGCTGCGGATGAAAACCCCTGGCCGAAACCGTCCACCAAGGGAACAGCAAATCGCATTTATAGGAGACACGGTTTTTACACGTAGCAGATAGTTTTATCTTCTCCACTGGCGATAGTAGCAGTCAGTCACCGTCGCTGAATAAGGAACAAATTTGTGGCCCGTTCGCCTGCAATCCGTCGAGACTATCGAAGACAGTGCTGCAAAGCAGATTTACTAAACACAGCCTTCCGAAATGCCTTCACAAACGAAGACGAAGTAAATATTCCAGATTTCGATTCGAGGACAGCTGCCAACATCGTTCCTGTGAAACACAACTAGCTCTTTATTCACATGAACTGCTGAGTGCTATTAACAAGGGATTTCAGATCGATTCCGTATTGCTGGATTTCCAGAAGGCTTTTGACACTCTACCACACAAGCGTCTCGTATTAAAATTGGGTGCTTATGAAATATCGTCTCAGTTATGTGACTGGATTTGCGATTTCCTGTCAGAAAAGTTACAGTTCGTAGTAATTGACGGAAAGTCATCGAGTAACACAGAAGTGATATCAGGCGTTCTCCAAGGTAGTGTTATAGGCCCTTTGCTGTTCCTTATCTACGATTTGGGAGGCAATCTGAGTGGCAATCTTCGGGTGTTTGCAGATGACGCTGTCGTTTATCGACTAATAAAGTCATCAGAAGATCAAAACAAACTGCAAAACGATTTACAAGAAATATCTGAATGGTGCGAAAAGTGGCAGTTGGCCATAAATAACGAAACGTATGAAATCATCCACATGAGTGCTAAAAGGAACTCGTTAAACTTCGGATACACGATAAATGAGCCTAATCTAAAAGCCCTCCCCAAATGAACCATGGACCTTGCCGTTCGTGGGGAGGCTTGCGTGCCTCAGCGATACAGATAGCCGTACCGTAGGTGCAACCACAACGGAGGGGTATCTGTTGAGAGGCCACACAAACGTGTGGTTCCTGAAGAGGGGCAGCAGCCTTTTCAGTAGTTGCAGGGGCAACAGTCTGGATGAATGACTGATCTGGCCTTGTAACACTAACCAAAACGGCCTTGCTGTGCTGGTACTGCGAACGGCTGAAAGCAAGGGGAAACTACGGCCGTAATTTTTTCCCGAGGGCATGCATCTTTACTGTATGGTTAAATAATGGCGTCCTCTTGGGTAAAATATTCCGGAGATAAAATAGTCCCCTATTCGGATCTCCGGGCGGGGACTACTCAAGAGGTTGTCCTTATCAGGAGAAAGAAAAACGGCGTTCTATGGATCGGAGAGTGGAATGTCAGATCCCTTAATCGGGCAGGTAGGTTATAAAAGTTAAAAAGGGAAATGGATAGGTTAAAGTTAGATATAGTGAGAATTAGTGAAGTTCCGTGGCAGGAGGAACAAGACTTTTGGTCAGGTGAATACAGAGTTATAGACACAAAATCAAATAGGGGTAATGCAGGAGTAGCTTTAATAATGAATAGGAAAATAGGAATGCGGGTAAGCTACTACAAACAGCATAGTGAACGCATTATTGTGGCCAAGATAGACACGAAGTCCACACCTACTACAGTAGTACATGTTTATATGCCAACTAGCTCTGCAGATGACGAAGAAATAGAAGAAATGTATGATCATATAAAAGAAATTATTCAGATAGTGAAGGGGGACGAAAATTTAATAGTCATGGGTGACTGGAATTCGGTAGTAGGAAAATGGAGAGAAGGAAACGTAGTAGGTGAATATGGACTGGGGCAAAGAAATGAAAGAGAAAGCCACCTGGTAGAATTTTGCACAGAGCATAACTTAATTATAGCTAATACTTGGTTCAAGAATCATAAAAGAAGGCTGTATACATGGAAGAAGCCTGGAGATACTGACAGGTTTCAGATAGATTATATAATGGTAAGACAGAGATTTAGGACCCAGGTTTTAAATTGTAAGACATTTCCAGGGGCAGATGTGGACTCTGACCACAATCTATTGGTTATGACCTGTAGATTAAAACTGAAGAAACTGCAAAAAGGTGGGAATTTAAGAAGATGGGACCTGGATAAACTAGAAGAACCAGAGGTTGTACAGAGATTCAGGGAGAGCATAAGGGAGCAATTGAGAGGAATGGGGGAAAGAAATACAGTAGAAGAAGAATGGGTAGCTTTGAGAGATGAAGTAGTGAAGGCAGAAAAGGATCAAGTAGGTAAAAAGACGAGTGCTAGTAGATATCCTTGGGTAACAGAAGAAATATTGAATTTAATTGATGAAAGGAGAAAATATAAAAATGCAGTAAATGAAGCAGGCAAAAAGAAATACAAACGTCTCAAAAATGAGATCGACAGGAAGTGCAAAATGGCTAAGCAGGCATGGCTAGAGAACAAATGTAAGGATGTAGAGGCTTATCTCACTAGGGGAAAGATAGATTCTACCTACAGGAAAATTAAAGAGACCTTTGGAGATAAGAGAACCACTTGTATGAACATCAAGAGCTCAGATGGAAACCCAGTTCTAAGCAAAGAAGGGAAAGCAGAAAGGTGGAAGGAGTATATAGAGGGTCTACACAAGGGCGATGTATTTGAGGGCAATATTATGGAAATGGAAGAGGATGTATATGAAGATGAAATGGGAGATACGATACTGCGTGAAGAGTTTGACAGAGCACTGAAAGACCTGAGTCGAAACAAGGCCCCCAGAGTAGACAACATTCCATCGGAACTACTGACGGCCTTGGGTGAGCCAGTCCTGACAAAACTATACCATCTGGTAAGCAAGTTGTATGAGACAGGCGAAATACCCTCAGACTTCAAGAAGAATATAACAATTCCAATCCCAAAGGAAGACGGTGTTGCAGATGTGAAAATTACCGAACTATCAGTTTAGTAAGTCACTGCTGCAAAATACTAACGAGAATTCTTTTCAGACGAATGGAAAAACTAGTAGAAGCCGACCTCGGGGAAGATCATTTTGGATTCCGTAGAAATGTTGGAACACGTGAGGCAATACTGACCCTACGACTTATCTTAGAAGCTAGATTAAGGAAGGCAAACCTACGTTTCTAGCATTTGTAGACTTACAGAAAGCTTTTAACAATGTGGACTGGGATACTCTCTTTCAAATTCTGAAGGTGGCAGGGGTAAAATACAGGGAGCGAAAGGCTATTAACAATTTGTACAGAAACCAGATGACAGTTATTAGAGTCGAGGGACATGAAAGGGAGGCAGTGATTGGGAAGGGAGTGAGACAGGGTTGTAGTCTCTCCCCGATGTTATTCAATCTGTATATTGAGCAAGCAGTGAAGGAAACATTCGGATTAGATATTAAAATCCATGGAGAAGAAATAAAAGCTTTGAGGTTCGCCGATGACACTGTAAATTCTGTCAGAGACAGCAAAGGACTTGAAAGAGCAGTTGAACGGAATGGATAGTGTCTTGAAAGGAGGATATAAGATGAACATCAACAAAAGCAAAACGAGGATAATGGAATGTAGTCGAATTAAGTCGGGTGATGCTGAGAGATTTATATTAGGAAATGAGACACTTAAAGTAGTAAAGGAGTTTTGCTATTTGGGGAGCAAAATAACTGATGATGGTCGAAGTAGAGAGGATATAAAATGTAGACTGGCAATGGCAAGGAAACCGGTTCTGAAGAAGAGAAATTTGTTAACATCGAGTATAGATTTAAGTGTCAGGAAGTCATTTCTGAAAGTATTTGTATGGAGTGTAGCCATGTATGGAAGTGAATCATGGACGATAAATAGTTTTGACAAGAAGAGAATAGAAGCTTCCGAAATGTGGTGCTACAGAAGAATGCTGAAGATTAGATGGGTAGATCACATAACTAATGAGGAAGTATTGAATCGGATTGGGGAGAAGAGTTGTTTGTGGCACAACTTGACCAGAAGAAGGGATCGGTTGGTAGGACATGTTCTGAGGCATCAAGGGATCACCAATTTAGTATTGGAGGGCAGCGTGGAGGGTAAAAATCGTAGAGGCAGACCAAGAGATGACTACACTAAGCAGATTCAGAAGGATGTAAGTTGCAGTAGGTACTGGGAGATGAAGAAGCTTGCACAGGATAGAGTAGCATGGAGAGCTGCATCAAACCGATCTCAGGACTGAAGACCACAACAACAACAACAACAACAATCTAAAAGCCGCAAATTCAACTAAATACCTACGTATTACAATTGCCAACAACTTAAATTGGAAGGAACTCGTAGAATATGTTGTGGGGAAGGTTAGCTCAAGGCAACGTTTTAATGGTAGGACACTTAGAAAATGTAAGAGACCTACTACGGAGACTGCCTACACTACGATTGTCCGTGCTCTTTTAGAATACTGCTGCGCAGTGTGGGATCCTCACCAGGTAGGACTGGCGGAGTACAAAAGTTCAAAGAAAAGAAGCACGCTTAGTATTATAGCGAAATATGGGAGATAGTGCCACAGATATGGTACAGGATTTGGGCTGGAAATCATTAAAAGAAAGGCGTTTTTCGTTGCGGAGGAATCTTCTCACGAAATTTTCGCATACTCCTCCGAATGCGAAAATATTTTGTTGACACCGACCTTCATAAGGTGGAAGGATCAGCACGATAAAGTAATGGAAATCAGAGTTCGGAAGGAAAGATATAGGTGTTCATTCTTTCCGCGCGCTATAGTAGGTAGGAATAATAGAGAATTGTGAAAGTGGTTCGATGAAGCCTCTGCCAGGCACTTAAATGTGATTTGCAGAGTATCCATGTAGATGTAGATTAAACCGTGGTAGGATATCAACCGTCAGCTTAAGGCTTTATCGAGATACGCCATTATTGTATTCCATATATTAATAAGTTTGTATGCTGTAAGTGTGGAAATCCATGCAGACTTACAATAAGCTTCTGAGGAATGGGAAGAGAGAGAGAGAGAGAGAGAGAGAGGGGGGGGGGGAGATAGAGAGAAAGAAGGAGGAAGAATTAGAATCGTAAACATCTTTTTAATTTTAATATTATGTAAGCCTCGCATGGTTCACAAACCTATACAGAATTTCGAAATATTCTCTCCCATGGATAATCAAAGTTCACCAGCTCTCGCGAGGTGCCAGAATTAGCGTATGAAAGAATTAGTTTCAGAATCTATCAAATTACTTATACAGCGTGAAGCATACCTCACCATCATTGCGGAAATTGTAGGAACCTATTGCTTCTTTCCGGTAGCTATGCAGGTATTAATTGTCACAAGGATCATATTGTGTAGCCGTGCACTGTCATGTTGGGACAGAACACCCGAAGACTGCAACTGACACTTTTCGTTTTTATGGCATGCCGAAGACATATAACGAATACGGTGCTGTAGTGGTACTAGTCTCTCGCAGGATGCACTGTTAGAAGGTGGCACGTTTTAAGTCTCGAAGACGATCAGCAAAACTATTATTACATGGCAGAATACGCCTATCGCTATAGTCAATATGTGCACTGACATATGGCTGGAAGAGCGGTGTGCTAACCACATGCCCCTCCGTATCCGCAACCAGTGACCCCTGTCGGCTAAGGAAGACACGGCAGCCGGTCGGTATCGTTGGGCCTTCATGGCCTATCCGGACGGATTTTAGTTTAGTAGTGAATATAATACATTCTCTTATCTGCATGGCAATGGCAGACATTATTCTCTATTTTCAGTGATTGTACAGATAATTACTTTTTCATCTTTGCTTTCATTATGGTGAGGGGGACCTGCTATTTTCTGCACCCTGGGAGCCTTCTTTAGGTGGCTGGAGAAGTCGTAGTTAATTGTGAAGGACCAGAGAGTCATAAATTGTCTGACTCTGAAAGGAGCTCTTGAGATGGGATGAGGAGTTTTCTGCGTCCCATCTTCACAAAGCGGACGTTCCGGGAGCGATCTACATTCAGTAGAAATTACGTTTTCAAGATGGTATGAAGAATCCCTTTTGAACAGATCAAAACCCGAAATCCTGCTGTAGCGCTCAGAGCTTCAGACCGTGGGAGCAGCCATTGTCCATAGCCATGAAGTAGTATTCATTTAAATACCAGTAACAGGGCTCTGACTAGCTCATAATAATTATTTCAGGTGAAATCGTGCTTTCCCACCAAAGTCTACTTTCAAACCCTTTGATTGACTGGGCTTATTAAGCTGCCGTTAGTGGAAGAGATTTCCTGCCTTCCTTGTTGTGCCCTACCACTATTAGTTAACAATGACAAAACCCGAGAGTGAACAAATTTGTTAAATGTTTTTATAAAATTATTAATGGCCTGAACTCGCAAGCTCTGATGCAGTTGGCCAAAGAGATTCCCAAGCTCCGAGATCCAACCGAGTTTCTGAAACTAAAGTCAGTAGACACTTGCTTCAGTGCTGCCACAAAGAAAGTAGTTGACTTGAAGTATCTGTGGGGAGATATGACCCCAGCATAGAGCAGACTACTCAGATTGAGCTGGACTCAAAATTCCCAGCTTCAGTTGCCTCCATCTTCCACGCTCATTCCAGTTGAGAGTAGTAAGCATGATCCAGTGATGATGACGGGGATTTGAGGCTAGTTAATTTATTTGCGCAGTGTTAATGATCGCAGCCGGATAGTTGCTGCCATCACGGACTTTTCCAACATTGCTGGTGTCCATACTTAGTTTCTTACCACTTTTCATCTACATCTACATCCATACTCCGCAAGCCACCTGACGGTGTGTGGCGGAGGGTACCCTGAGTACCTCTATCGGTTCTCCCTTCTATTCCAGTCTCGTATTGTTCGTGGAAAGATGGACTGTCGGTATGCTTCTGTGTGGGCTCTAATCTCTCTGATTTTATCTTCATGGTCTCTTCGCGAGATATACGTAGAAAGGAGCAATATACTGCTTGACTCTTCGGTGAAGGTATGTTCTCTAAACTTTAACAAAAGCCCGTACCGAGCTATTGCAATCAATGGTTGTGTCCACAATATGGATTCACGTTTTACTTTAATGTGACTGCACACCTGTGCCAAGCCTATATTAAATGTTTGCTTGCTCAGTTTACTGGTTGATAAATCCCTTTTTTGTGTTATGATAATAAATCAAATTGTTATAGCAATCGATAGTTTCCTTTCGTAGTTAGATAAGCCCCTTCATTAATCCATCCATGTGACGTGTGGGACCTCTACGTTCATGCTTAATTGAGCAACCCCTTGTAACTTTCCTCCAGGAGGACGTCCATTGCCCGACGTTGTTTCTCTTAAATTTTCATGATCTAATGGGAAGCTTCTCTTCCCTGTAGATCACCGGAGATCAGACTTATGGCATCTTGGGGGTATGCTAAACAGCTCAAATGACACCTCGCGTCATTTCTGCAGATGACTATGTTTGTAATTTGTTTGGCGTGGATTCACACATTGCGTTAATAGCCTCTTCGTTTCTGGTTGATGGTAGGAGGCCAAGATATCGTTTGCCGTGACGTTTCTTACACAGAGTGCAGCATATCTTATTCAACATGCTGCAGACGTTTTCCACTGTACGAAACCCACAGTGCGATATACTGACACATCACGAGTGTTTACAGCTTTTGCAAAGTCAGCCCCATGACATTTGGAGTCACGGCGTGATATGCTTACACTGCACACCCGGCTGGCCGGGCGGTCTAACGTGCTGATTCCCGAGCGGGAAGATGTGCCGGCGCCTGGCACGAAACCCCCCATGGCATTAGTGTCGAGGTCCGGTGTGCCGGCCACCCTGCGAATGGTTTATAAAGCTGTTTTCCATCTGCCTCGGCAAATGCGGGCTGGTTCCCCTTATTTCGCCTCAGCTACACTACGTTGGCGATTGCTGCGCAAACACTGTGTCCACGTAGGCGTACACCATAATTACTCTACCACGCAAACACTGGAGCTACACTTGTCTGATATGAGACGTTCCCAGGTGTGTGTGTGTGTGTGGGGGGAGGGGGGGGGGGGGGAGCCACTGTGGGCCGAACAACACAATAATTCAGAGGTTGGTGTTGGGCGGCAGTGAGGTGAGTGGACTGCTGTGGCCTCTGTTGTGGGGTTGTTAACCTCTGAGGGCCATGCCGGGGCGAAGTTCCTCCATCGTTTCTAGGTCCCCAGTTCAATATAGCAATTCTTAAGTCAGTAAGACTCATCACTTATTAGCCTGAACATTTACATACTTGATTTTACTAGCCCAGTATTTCCTGATCTGTAATCTGCGAGTCTTATGTCCCGATGTCACTAAAACATCTAATTTTATAGTTATTTAAATAACTGTCACTGTCACATTACGCACTGTAGCTTCAATATTTCTTTAAAAAAGTTGATTTCCACACGTAAAAATCCATAGCTCTTAGATAATTGAGAAGAAACGTCATCAGCCAACCAAAAACTCGAAAACTGGTATAATATTGTTTTTATTTTTTTATTTTTGATTAGATTTCTGTTTTAAAATATCAAGCGGTCGACGAATTGTGTCAAGATAATATGAATCAAACTTCTATACAAACGCCTACTGTGTTTTCCGTGTAATTCAGATCTCAACGAACCTTCCTCTCACCTTCTCTTTATAACATTTGTCAGATCATGATGATTTAAAACCTAAACTAATAGAAAATAATTTAAGTTACTAGTATAACAGATTTTGGTGGTTTTGAGATTTCTTTTCTGAAGTACAAAATGGCCTCTGGAAAAAATATTACAGACTCAAATCTCAGCGCATATGAATTTACATTCTTTTATTACATCTTCATTATCATCGTAATTTAACGGTCATAAGTAATGAAACTCATGTACAGGGTGATAAAAAATCGTAAATAGTAAGTAACGCCGAACGATACATTCACAATCATAAACTTGTGAAACCAAAGTTGCTTCTAAACTAAAAACCAAGATGAAACGCGACAAAATGTAATACATTATCATATTATATCTATTACATAAGACTTTTATTGTATTTATAGAAAGAAACATGTATTTCAGGCCTCTGATGGTGCTTCCCAAATAATTGAAGCGAAACGCGTATGGCAGCAAAGAAACTGCCTTCATTTAGTTGCATGGGCGGTACATACCCCAACGAATAAAAAAGTATCGAATACTGTGGAAGGTGATAGTACCCTCCAAAACAAGAACGCAATATCCAGTGAACATGGGCTATAAATTACACACATTAAGAGTTGCAAGCAATAGTTCATCCCCGATACTGTGAAAGATATCTGTTCAGCTGCAAGCTCTTTGTTTTCCCAATTTTGGCATTAGGACCTCAACGAGCTCCACTAATAGGTAAGAACACTTTTTCATATTCTCTACTCTGAAACACGTCTCTTCTATTGAACAAGTGCTCCTAGTTCTTTAGGTATGCATTTTAGAGCCCAAATTTACTAGACATTTATTTTGTTTTGGTGGGTACTACAACTTCTCAAAACAAAAGACGTGTTTTTAGCCCCATTTATTGAGGAGGAAAATATTAGGCAGAGAATGACTGACAACGAAACTAAATTAACAACTCAAGACGAACCCTAACGGCGAGAAAGTCAAATATCTTCTTTTGGGTTGGGGGTGGCGGTGGTTGTCCGGCGTATTTGTCCGTGGTGGGGGGAATTCTAGGGGAATGACAGTAACAATGGATCGATTTTTTTGTGGAAGGGAAATTGATTGTAGATAAGACGTACATTTGTTAGAAATATGATCACGTCAAAGTTTGTAATAATTTCCCTTGGAAACGGTTCTTGTGATTTGCGTGATACAAAACTAGAATGGCAGAATATTTACGGTTTCAAACAATATTTCCATTGATTCTGACTGCATTAAAGAACCCGACAGAGTTTTCTTCAGATCCTGAACGACTGATCCTACAGCACTAACAGTGACCCAATTAAGACTGGTGGACATTAATTTCATTTGACTGATCTCTTCGGTCAGGCTTCTTTTGAGGCGCTATATTATTGGTGTTCTTATCACACAGAACTGGAGCATTAATTAAAAAGTAGGGACTTTTTTGTTTTTCCTACACTGCAATGACAGGAATGTTGAATACAAAAATTCTGTCACTAGGTCTACTAGGTGATCTGGTTCGACATTATAAGAACCATAGATGACTTCGTATGAGGTTTTGAGGTACATGACTGATCAGAACTTAGTATTTCAGGTGGTACGTGACCCTGTTTGAGTGATCAATATGTAACATTTGTCCTCGTATTGTAACCGTTTCGCCGGCCGCGGTGGTCTCACGGTTCTAGGCGCTCAGTCAGGAACCGCGCGACTGCTACTGTCGCAGGTTCGAATCCTGCCTCGGGCATGGATGTGTGTGATGTCCTTAGGTTAGTTAGGTTTAAGTAGTTCTAAGTTCTAGGGGACTTATGACCACAGCAGTTGAGTCCCATAGTGCTCAGAGACATTTGAACCATTTTTTTGTAACCGTTTCATAACAAGCAGCCTTTATCACACAGACTTTGGCGGCGGTACTTTGAGATATAAAAAACAATTTTGAGTTAGCCGGCCAGTGTGGCCGTGCGGTTCTAGGCGCTTCAATCTGGAACCGCGCGACCGCTATGGTCTCAAGTTCGAATCCTGTCTCGGGCATGGATGTGTGTCATGTCCTCAGATGTTAAGTCGCATAGTGCTCAGAGCCATTTGAAGGGTTGAGTTCATCGCTGTTTATCTTCAAGACATGCTGTCGACCGTGGTGCTGCAGGATAGTGGAAGACGAAATGTGTTTGCAGTTGCGAATATGGATAACCGTCGGTAGTATAATGGAAAGACTACAAATTTTAATTGCTTCTGAACAACACAGGCACTACCGTGTCAGCATAAAAAATGTCAGTGTCCCGACTGACTGACTCACTCACTGACTCGTCGTCACCCGGCCCTAATTATTAAGGACAGAAACTGGAAATTAGCAGAGGGTGTTAATCTTACATTACAGGTTTTTTAGTAATTCAAATGGCTCTGAGCACTATGGGACTCAACTTCTTAGGTCATTAGTCCCCTAGAACTTAGAACTAGTGAAACCTAACTAACCTAAGGACATCACACACATCCATGCCCGAGGCAGGATTCGAACCTGCGACCTTAGTGGTCCCGCGCTACCAGACTGCAGCTCCTGGAACCGCACGGCCACTTCGGACGGCAGTTTTTTTTTTTTAATTTTGAGGCCAGATCTGCAAAACTTGGTGTTTGATTCCTCGGTCAGAAATACAGAAATACATGTTTAAGCTTTTTTGAAAATTTAACCTCTATGGGGATGAAATAATTGTTGAAACTTGTATTAGAAAACAAATCATTATTAAAGAACTACTTAAGTATTTTTAAAGCTATTTGAAAATTTGTAGTTGACTTCTTGATTCTGAATAAGAAAATATGTATTACAGTGTTTATGGAAATTCAACCCCTAAGGAGTGAAATAGAGGATGAAATGTTTTATGGGAATATTTAATTACGAAAGTATTTTTAAAGCAAAATGTATTAAAATTTGAAACTGGTCTCTCGCTTGGAAATAAAACAATAATTTTTGCGAACTCAGCCACTAAAGGGATGAAATAAGGGATAGACGTTATATGGAAATATTCGATTACGCAAGTGTTTTCGAAGCTAAATCTATGAAAATTTGTATTTGTGTTCTCTGTAAAAAAAATACGCGTACCACTGTTTTTGGAAATTCAGTCTCTAAAGGGGTGAATTGTTTTATGAAAATATTTTATTTTGAAAACATTTTTAAAGCTCAATCTTTGAATGTTGGTATCTGGCTTCTCGGTTAGAAACGAAAAAATACCTGATTCACTATTTCTTGAAACCTAATTGGGTGAAACAGGGCCAGTCCAAACTGCTAAGGACAGAAACTCGAAGTTTGGAGACGATGGTGATCTTATTCTATAGGCGTCATTTAAGAAGGAATAGTTCGAAATTCCACTCGTAATGCGGGAAATAAAGGATGAAAAGTTTCATGGAACTGATTCATTAACGAAGCATTTTCTAAGCGAAATCTATGAAAATCTGCGTATGGCTTCTCCGTCGGAAATTTAAAAACATCTAAATGCATGAAAATTTATATTCCATTGCGTAAATTTAAACAAATATATGTTAAACGATGAAAGTTTGTATTGAAATAACACCTGAAGAATACAAAATACATGATTAACAGAAACTTCAGCTTCAGCTACGGAAATTGCTTCTTAGTCAGTCGTACATTTGGAAAAGACCATACTCCTATAGTATTCATTAGTGTAAAAAGTTTAGAAGGTGCGGAAATTTTTGAACAACATAAAATTTCTATGAAACGGGAAGAAAAAGACCATCCAGTCTACACGAGCGAAGGAGCGGACGCTAAGCTAGTATCGTATAAAGAAGAAAATTTCCTCTGTCTTATTATCCTAATTGGAAGAAAATAGTCACGTTGGATAATTATTTATGAGAATCTGATCTGTTCAAGACACAGAGAGGTGGTAAAATGGCAAAACAATCGTTCTTACAGTGGATTTTGACGAGAGAGTACTGGGTTATGTGGGAGAAAATCCGTTACTAAACATCTGTCACCTCCCCCGGACATGAAATCTTCCGAGAACATGAATGACAAGAGTTCTGTTTGGTTAAGATCCTGGCTGCCCGTTTCACTGTAAAACAGATCATGGTGATACTAGAGAGAACGTGGCATAAACAATTTTGCCGCATTCTCTCTAGTATCACCATTATCTGTTTTACAATGATACGGGCAGCTAGGACCTTAACCAAACAAAACTCTTATTTATGCCGTTGTAAGGCATGCAGTTTTACCGATAGTCGTTACATGAGCAGCCGCTATGACTACAAGCTCGTGGTACAGGGCGTCAGTTATTTACGTCGATAACAACAGCAGATATTCATCTACGATCAGTATTTGATTACCTACAGTAATCAGGTTAGGGTTATCAGTAAAATGGATAAGTTTTATCTTAAACGCTTTAGGAACGCTATACATAAATGCTGGGAATGCATTTATTTTTAGGTCTATAGTGTTGGAATCATTATGAAGTATTCCCTGTTCCTTTCTCGAACCAAGGGAGAGAAAATTATTTTCGATCTGTAGAAACTCATCTGATTCCACCGTCGCTTCTTGGTAGAGCAACATAATTATAAATGAAAAACATGATAATGTGTATGTTCTACAGGCTTAGTTTATTTAGTTACTCCCGTCAGTTAAAGTCTGTTGATGGACTTGAATGCCGAAAATTGGTAAAACAGATAAATTAATCCTGTAGAACATTCTCTCTGGAAACTTCTTTCCCATATCTTTTTCCCCACTGTTTATTGCATAAGGATTATAAGCAATTCTGAGTCATCTCCATTTCGTGACAAGTCATACATTTCAACTACGTTACAAATTAAGCATTTCAAACTGCACGATTCGGGTGCAATTCTTTGTCATTCGATCTAGTGAGTTGACTCAAGGATCAGACCACCTAACCGTACTAACAGCATATGTTAGCAATCGTGTAGCCCAGCAATCACCTTCTATAATAATACTCTTCGAAAATAAATTACTGTTAAGCGTCCCTATTAAAGAAAATATATACTTGTCTGTAAATATCTTACTTTCATCTTCGTGATAGTTATCATTATTATTCTAAATAGTATTAATATTGTTACATGTCTTTTGAATGGTATTTGTTTTCATGAAGTAGAACTTGCTAATTAAGGCACAATAGAGTGTGAGATAAATCATATACTGTCAAAGAGATGAAGGAACGTGAAGGAAGCGTTGTTTCTAAGCCACGATAAGGCCTGCGCAATGTTAGCGGAACAATGATAAAAGCATTAGTCCCGTGGTTTGATAAGCTCGCTGCCTCTGCCGTATTTCATCTGCGATTCGTACGGATAATGTTCTCGCCTGCGTCAGAGGGGTGGGTTGGGTCGCCGGTAGGGGAGGGGAGGGGAGGGGAGGGGGGAATCGGTACTCACGCCCGTAGCCCATTTCTACCGCTGCCGCCTATCTGCTGCGAGGCATAAACGACTTGTACGCGTTTTAAATTGTAATTGAGATAACAGGCTCGTACTTTTCGCTGCTAAAATTTCTCGGTCCCAGATAGCTGAGTTTTTATGGACGAAGTTACCAACTGTTTCGCGATCCTTAAGATTGCGTCACTTTAACTGTTTCTTACAATTCAGTTTCATTTTGTGTGTAGTGTGTCTAAGGCAAAAGTTTAAATTAGTTTGTCTATTTGGCTAATTGGAGCTTCTAAATTATTCAATTTGCCCGCTAAGTAGAAGTTATCGCATACCCAGACGATCTAGACTCTTTTAAGTAAACGTTTAAAACTTTAAGAAAAATGAAAAGTATAACATATAATGCATTGAAAATTTGCTTCATTCAAAATATTGAGTGTTGCTTCGTAGTCTAGTAGAACTACTAACAGTTTAATGGATCTGACTCCACATTGTTCGTAAAATTTACTTTACATTGTTCGGTAGTAGGTTATGTTAGCAGAGTTGTTTAAAAATATTCAAATGGAAATTAGTTTATCAACTGCTGTATTACGTATAAATTCAGAATATTCTTGGTATTGGAAAACTGCCGCATGAGAAGTTCATTGCGTCACACAGTTGAATGTAAAGAAGGACCTATTACACTGAATTACTTTTAATGTTAAAATGATGAAAGGGCATTGGGCTGTGACACCAGATCTCACGATCTAGACTGCTGAGAAAACCTCGTGGTTTATCTCAAATGAACTTCATGTACATCATACCATTCAAGAGCTGTTGATGTGGAGCGTTCAATGTGCTCTGCTAATTAATGCTTGCATTGATGCGGCTGCAGAAACCACAGAGACATGTGCGTAATGCTACGATTGAAATCTCTGCAACGTCACGGATTATCCATCACTACCGTCTGATATCACATAACACATATACATTTGTAAAATGTACCACAAATTTGTTTCATATGCACGGGGTATGGAGCTCTAGTGGACAGTCCTTACTCCTAGAAGACGTCAAACTTTCTCGATGTTTGCGCTCCTGTCATTTTACGAAAATTCGTCGTATCCCACTCAAGCTTATCAGAATTTTTTTAATAATTTGATACATCAGCCACTGTGTCTTTCTTATCAAAATCTTTAATCTAAATTTCCTACACTGTTTGCTCACTGATTGACTTAAAACTTGGTGTATGAATTTCTTATATGAAGAAGATGATATAACAATACTACGATTACAATAATATTAGTAGAAAACTGCTACTACTCGATACTAACTCTTTAATATGTGTTAAGGCAGATGCAAAATTATAATGAAGACAACCAACCATTCCAACACAACTTGTTACTGTAGCTGCATCACCTGATGTAGAAAAAACGCATGCGTAGCAGATGTTAACTGCACCTAATATTGCCTAGCACACAAAAACACATAAGCATAAATTACAAAAAAAGATAAAACACGATGTTATCGCTGTAACACGTCCCCCGAATTTCTCTGCAGCTCAGACGACCTTACACTCGCTGAAAATTGAGTGCAAGGAAGAAAATACTTTATGTGCCGAAATGAGCTTAATATACTATTAATTCTCATGACGGCAGCTTCCTTCCAATAAGATGCGGTCAGTTCGGTTACTGACGTGATTGAACGAGCCATATAGTTTGAAAATAAAAGCCCTGAAACTGAGAAACGATCTCAGGAGGAAAATAATTAAGGAAGAACTTCATATTAATTCCCACTGAGAAAATATCTCAAAAGGTAAATAATTAAGGAAAGACTTGATATTAATTCCAGTTATTATTCAACGAATAATCGTGATGGTTGATGAACAGAAAATACACTGAGGTGACGTAAGTGACTGGAATCCTCCTGGTATCATGTCGGACCTCCCTTTGCCCCCCGTAGTACACAACTGGGCGTAGCATGAACGAAAGTTGTTGAAAATCCTCCGCAAAAATACTGAGCCATTCTACCTCCATAGCAGTCCATAATTGCGAAAGTGGTGGAGGTGCAGAATTTTCTGCACGAACTGATCTCCTGCTTATGTTCGACAAATTTTTGATGGGATTCAAGATGGGCGACCATTATGGCCAAATCATTCTTTCGTACTGTCCAGAATGTCCTTAAAAAGAAAAAAAAGAAAAACAGAACAACTATGTCCTGGTGACGGCTCAGTCTCACCGAAAAAAAAAAATTGGGGACATTAAGTCCATAAATGGCTGAAAGTCGTCTCCAGGTGGCCGAACAAAACTTTTACAGTCAGTGATCGGTTCAGTTGGACAAGTTGAAGCTTTGCATGCCATGGAAACACAGCAGACACCAGCCACTACCTGTTAGCACCACGCCTTATTGACAGGTTGGGCCTGTAGCTTCGTGGTATCTGCACCGCACCCCAACCCCCCATCGGCTGTTACCAACTTTAATAGGGACTTATCTGACCAGGCTGTGGTTTTCCAGTCGTCTAGGGTCCAACGGATACGGTCACGAGGCCAGGAGTAGCGCTGCAGGCGATGCCGTGCTGTTAGCAAAGCCATTCGCTTCGGTCGTTTGCCGCCATCGGCCAATAACACCAAATGTCGTCGTACTCTCCTATCGGTTACGTTCGACGTACGTCCCTTACCGATTTCTATGGTTATTTCACAAAATGTTGCTTATATATTCACACTGGCAACTCTGGGTCGTTAAGTGAAGGCCATCGGCCTCTCGGTTGCACATGGTGAGAGGTAATGCCTAAAATTTGGTTTCCTCGGCATACTCTTGACACTGAAATTTTCTAACGATTTCCGAAATAGAATGTCCAATGCGTCTAGCTGCGACTACTATGCTGTTAATTCCAGTCGTGGTACCGTAATCACGATGGAAACCTTTTGACATGAATCATCTGAGTATAAATGACAGTTGCTCCAATCCACTGCACTTTTATCAAGCGCATAAGCTATACTACCACCATCAGTGCTTGTTCATGTCGTTCACTCATTCCTTTTGTCACTTTAGTGTATTATCTGTCCTTCGAGGAACCACGTGGTAACGCAACAACACACTGTCTCGAAAATTTTGCCCATAATGTTTTTCAAGTCCCTGTGATACTATTTAGTGAGAGACGAAGTGAAATGGAAACCTACTAATATCTGCAGATAGCTCAAACGAATGTAGATTCTAACCCTCGCTATAATAGGCGAAAACGCACACCAGACAAAGGGTTAATTTTGATCATAACGGAAACATACCTGTAAACCAAGGAAGAAAGAATCTCATCGTGAATTCTGAACATTACAGCTTAGAAATGCCCACCTTAGCAATACACAACACGATAACGTCATAATTTGACAAATAAACGATGTTAGGAGCTGTAAACGGTAACAACGGCAAGGAGCAGAGCCACATGAAGCGTCGACAGGGCTCCATACTCGAAGTGCAACTGGAAGATTTGCTTTAAAATGCTACCAAAGCCGCTACCAGAGCGTGGACTACATAGTCATTAAGACATGGTTTTCACTGGCGTCATACGATATGCGATATGACACCCGATGCGACTCATACCCATATTGGTGGAGCCCATAGAGAGGCAGATGAAGTCATTTAAAGAAACGAAATTACACAACTTCGCAGAGTTTAAAGGTCCCGTGCAGATATTTTTATGTGTATAGAGTGAAGCGGCGAGTGAAAATTTGTGCGAAGGCGGGAATCGAGCCCGGGTCTCCTTCTTGCTAGGCAGGTATATTAGCCGCTAAGTCACCTTGGCATAGCGGTCCATACAAATGCACGAATTGCCCTCGCACGCCTCCCTTCTCGAACCGAATTTTCCTGTCGCCCTTGTGTACTTTAAATTCCCCTTTACACACGAACAGAACTGCCGACGCTCGCCATGTCCTTGAATAGCACCTTAGCACTCCAGGCATAGTTTTTCATACAAACGAAATAACAGAACTTCAGTGACTTTGTAGTCTGATACACATGTGAATTTCAGTGTATAAACTGAAGCGGCGAGTGAAAATTTTGTTTGTACAAGTTCCTGCTCCTGGGTTTCAGGCTGCATCCCTCATCTACGTTCGATGATGAGGAGCTATTCCAGAACATGGAGAGCCTCGGCACTTCTGTTCGTCTGTAAAGGGGAATTTAAAGTAGACTCGGGCGACTGTGAGAATTAGGATCTAGCAGGGAGGCGTGCCAGGGTAATCTGCGCAGTTGTGTGAGCCGCTTTGCCAAGGTGCCTTTGTGGCTAACACACCTGCCCAATAAGTAGGGGACCCGGGCTGGATTCCCAGCCTTGGTGCACATTTTCATTCTCCGCTGCAGTCGATACACGTAAAATGAAGCGACGTAAGTGGTTCTCACTGGAAAGACAGCGGTACAAGATACTGAATCATCCGGCGCAACGGAGTGCTGATTGCTCCACGCAACTTTATCGTACGACACAAATGTCGAATCATCAAGTGTGTTTCGATAAAAAAAAATTTCGGTAAATGAAGCAAATCTACATCCGTCTCTCTACTTAGTTCCTTAGTGAAGTTTATTTTTTGTTTAAAGATGGAAAACCACGGATTTTAGACTCGCATGTGTTCACAGATATGCACGCATTCTCATTCCATGCTAAGGAATTTATTCGGTAAAAAAAGTAAAAATAAAGATCTATTCACATCTTATTTCTCCATATCATAATCTGATAATGAATTGGTTTTCTCTATGTTATAGGGCATTGATTTTTTGATACTTCGCAAATAAGTAAACCAGTGGGCATATTTTGAAAAGTTTGCCTTGAAGAATGTAGTCGCTGGCCACTTTTCGCTTGGTCGGTGTTAGGTGATACGTTTTTGCATTGCGATATAGCTTGCATGGAAGTTGTTTTTAACGGTGGAAGAAGAGCGACAAATCTTCCCATACTCTAGAAAATACGTGAGACGTACTGGAAGCTGTGTGTGTCGAGGTTAGTAGCTAGGAGTCACACACGAGACTGTTGACACCTGTTATGGCCTGCTACACACAAAACACAGCAGTCTCCACTTTCTCTTTGCAGTCTACTGTCGAAACTGCCAAGCCCGAAGGTGGAAATGAAAAACTTAATGAAGTAAAAAGAGATCGGGAGTCATCAGCTGATGACGCTGACTGGATGTTTTTTCAGCTTATTCTTCCTGATTTCAGGAACTTTGTGACAGGCATAGTAGTGGAATGAAAGCTGAAGTCGTGAATTATTCCAAATGAACAGCTGGATGAAGCCGAGAAGAGAACACCGGGATTTTCCTTATCATCATGAGCTTCTTCCACCTCTTCGAACAAATTGTCTAACCCTACACAGGCTACACCAACCATTGCTACACCATCGATTCAGGAACTTCAAATCCAGCAACGTTTTTGCATAATACTTCTCAAACGGCTTCATATACTGCTTTGTGACACTGAACAGTTGTATAACTGCTATCCTAGGTTTATTAATTTGCATCCGATACTAGGTATTCATACCAAAAAAATTAACTTTTTAAAATAGCGCGGTAGTCACGAGCTAGGTTGTGGAGGGGTGAAGAGCTGGTAAAACGTTATACTCACATCAAAAAAAGTTTTGCATCACCTCGGTTCCGAGAGTTCCGCAACCTGTACAGAAAATTGGAATAGAGATCAACATAAACATTTCCACCCTTTTTAATTGCTCATGAAAACAAACATTTTATGTTGTACCACTATACAGCGACAACTTCGGAGGCGGTGGTGCAGATTGCCGTTCACACCGGTACCTGTAATAGCTAGTAGCACGTCCTCTTGCATTGATGCATGCCTGTATTCTTCGCTGCCCATAAATTCATCAAGGCACTGTTGGTCCAGATTGTCCCACTTCTCAATGACGATTCGACGTAGATCCCTCAGAGTGGTTAGTGGATCACGTCGTCCATATACAGCCTTTTTCAGTCTACCCCAGGAATGTTCGATAGGTTTCAGGTCAGGAGAGCATGCTGGCCACTCTAGTCGCTAGATGTCGTTATCCTGATGGAAATTCACAAGATGTGCACGATGGCGGCGCTATTTGTAGTCCACGAAGACGAATGTCCCGCCAATATGCTACCGATATGGTTGCCGTATCGTCGGAGGATGACTAACGTATCGTACAGCCGTTACACCGGCTTCTATGACCACCCAGCGGCGTACGTCGGCCCCACAGAATGCCACCCAGAAACAGCAGGGAATCTCCACCTTGGTTCACTCGCTGGACTATGTGTCTAAGGGGTTCAGCCTGACTGGGAGGCCTCGAAACATGAAGATTTTCTGGTTGAAGGCATATGCAGCACTCATCGGTGAGGGAACATGATGTCAATCCTGAGCGGTCCTTTCGGCATGTTGTTGGGCCTATCTGTACCGCGCTGCATGGTTCTATGGTTCCAAAAGTGGGCCTGGCCATGAACGTCATGAGTGAGTTGCGCATGATGCAGCCTATTGCGGACAGTTTGAGTCGTAACACGACGTCCTATGGCTGCACGAAAAGCGTTATTCAATATGGTGGCGTTGCTGTCAGCGTTCCTCTGTGACAATCCGTAGCTAGTGGTCCTCCTGAGCGAGCCACGTTATCGACAGTTACGGTCTCTCTATACCTGCCCCATGTCACTTTGGTTCACTCCGTGTCGCCTGGAAACTTCCCTTGTTGAGAGCCCTTCATGGCACAAAGTAACAATGCGGACGCGATCGAACCGCGGTGTTGAACGTCTAGACATGGTTGAACTACAGACAACACTAGCCGTGAACCTCCTTCCTGGTGGAATGATCGGCTGCCGGACCCCGTCCGGCTAATACGCACTGTTCACGCAAGGTTGTTGACATCTTTGGGCGGGTTTAGTGACATCTACGAGCAGTCAAACGAGCAATGGCTGTGATAGAGTATTCACAGCCAACGTCTGTCTTCAGGAGTTCTGGGAACCTTTTCTTGTGTGTGTGTCTTTGATCGTTATTTATGAAAGACATTTATGCGTTGCCCCTAAAATGGTCTGTAAACTGTATTCATTGAGATGTATTAACACTGTAGTTTAGTAGGAAAATGATGCTTTCTGTTTTTTCTACATAAAGAAATACGTTTTCTAATTAAAGTCTGAATTATACTGTTTAGACAGAGACATTTGCTAAGACAGCGAAGCGAAAATGAACAGTTTACAGTGTGGGTACAGCGATGATTAACTAGTTCCTTTATACACGCCAATCTGTGGCGCTTTTCTCTGTTGGAGACCTCAAAGTGTTAGCATCTTCCTCTATGTACCTCTGAATTTGGTTAAATATATGATATTTAAGTGAAATGCGTACAAGTCGAGCTGATTTAGGAAATCACAACGCATTGATTCCAATTACTCTGTGTGATAAAATAGTCCCCCATTCGGTTCTCTGAATGGCCGAGCGGTTCTAGGCGCTACAGTCTATAACCGCGAGGCAGCTACGGTCGCAGGTTCGAAACCTTCCTCGGGTATGGATGTATGTGATGTCCTTAGGTTAGTTAGGTTTAAGTAGTTCTAAGTTCTAGGGGACTGATGACCTCAGAAGCTAACTCCCATAGTTTTGAGAGCCATTTGAACCATTTGAAACAGGAGGACGTCCTTATCAGCAGAAACAAAACTGACGCTCTACGGATCGGAGCGTGAAATGTCAGATCCCTTAATATGTAAAGTAGGTTAGAAAATTTAAAAAGGGAAATGAATAGGTGGAAGGTAGATGTACTGGGAGTTAGTGAAGTGCGGCGGCAAGAGAAAGAAGAGTTCTGATCAGGTGAATACAGCTTTATAAGTACAAAATCAAACAGGGCTAATGCAGGAGTAGTAATTAGTAAAAACATAGGAACGCGGATAAGCTACTATGAACAGCACAGTGAACGCTTTATTGTAGCCGAGATAGTAACGAATCCCATACCCACCATAGTAGAACAAATTTATATAAGAACTAGCTATGCAGATGAGGAGATTGAGAAAATGTATGATAAGATAAAAGTTAGTTAAGGGAACCGAAAATTTAATGGTCATGACCTCATGGAATTCGATATTAGGAAAAGGAAGCAAAGGAAAAATCGTAGACGAAAAGGAACGAAGTCGGCCGATGTGGCCGTGCGGTTCTAGGTGCTTCAGTCTGGAACCGCGTGACCGCTACGGTTGCAGATTAGTTAGATTGAAGTAGTTCTAAAAGTTCAAGGGGACTGATGGCCACAGACGTTAAGTCCCATACTGCTCAGAGCCATTTTTTTTAAAGAAAATAAAGCGGAAGCGTCCTGGTAGAATTTTACACAAATCATAATTTAATCATTGCCAATACGTGGTTTTAGATTCTTGAGGGCAGGTTGTATACGTGGAAGAGACATGGAGACACCGGAAGGTTTCAGACTGATTATACAACGGTTAGAGATTTAGAAACAATATTTTAAATTTTAAGATGTGGGCTCTGACCACAATTTATTGATTATGAACTGCAGATTAAAACTGAAGTAATTTCAAAAAGGCAGGTATTTATGGAGATGAGACCAGGATAAACTGAGAGAACCAGGGGCTGTAGAGTGTTTCAGAGGGGGCATTAGGGAACGATTGACAAGAACAGGAGAGAGCTATACCGTAGAAGTCGAATTTGTGGCTTTGACAGATGAAATAGTGAAGCCAGCAGCGGACCAAGTAGGTAAAAAGACGAACGCTAGTAGAAATCCTCGGGTAACACAAGAGATGTTGAATTTGGCTCTGAGCACTATGGGACGTAACATCTATGGTCATCAGTCCCCTAGAACTCAGAACTACTTAAACATAACTAACCTAAGGAGATCACACAGCACCCAATCATCACGAGGCAGAGAAAATCCCCACCCCGCCGGGAATCGAACCCGGGAATCCAGGCGTGACAAGCGAGAACGCTACCGCACGACCACGAGCTGCGTACAGATGTTGAATTTAATCGATGAAAGGAGAGGAACTAAAATTGCAAGAAATGAAGTAGGCGATACGAAATACAGACGTCTAAAGATCAGATTGGCAGGAAGTGCAAAGTGGCAAAGCAGGATTGGTTGGACGACAAATGTAAGGATGTATAAGCATAAATCACTAGTGGTGAGATGGATACACCCCAAAGATAAATTAAAGAGTCCTTTGGGGAAAAGAGAAACATCTGCATGAATATCAAGAGCTCTGATGGAAAACGAGACATAACCAAAGAAGGGAAAGGAGAAACATGGAAGGAGTATACAGAGAGTCTATGCATGGAAATGGTAGAGGACGTGGAGGAAGATGAGAAGGGAGTTATGATACTGCGTGAAGAATCTGACAAAGCACTGAAAGACTTAAAAGTTGAAACAAGGCCAGGGGAGAAGACAACATTCCGTTACATCTACTTATAGCCTTGGAAGAGCCAGACATGATAGAACGCTTACATTTGGTGAGCAGGACGTACTAGAAAGGGGAAACACCCTCTGACTTCGACAAGAATATAATAATTCCAACCCCAAAGAAATCAGGTGCTGATATATGTGAAAATTACCGAACTGTGAGTTTAATAAATCATGGCTGAAAAATACGTACACAAATTCTTAATAGGAGAATGGAAAAACTCGTAGAAACTGACCCAGGGGAAGATCGGTTGGATACCAGAGAAATGTAGGAACACGCAAGGAAACACTGACTCTACGACTTCTCATAGAAGATAGGTTAAGGAAAGGCAAACCTATGTTTATGACATTTGTAGACTTAGTAAAAGCTTTTGACATTGTTAACTGGAATACTCTTTTTCTATTTCTGAGGGAAGCAGGGGTAAAATGCAGTGAGCAAAAGGCTAGTAACAATTTGAACGGAAACCAGATGGCAGTTATAGGAGTCAAGGGGCACCCGAAGAAAAGAGTTGTTGAGAAGGGAGTGAGACAATGTTGTAGCCTATCGCCGATGTTATTGAACCTGTATACTGGGCAAGCAGTAAAGGTAACAAAAGAAAAATTTGGGGTAGGAATTAAAGTGCAGGGAGAAGAAATAAAGAAATTTGACGTTTGCAGTAGCATTCTACTTCCGTCAGAAACAGCTAATGACTTGGAAGAGCAGTTGAATGGAGTGGACAGTATCTCGAAAGGAGGATGTAAGATAAACATCAACAAAAGCAAAACGAGGATAATGGAATGTAACAGAATTAAAGCAGGTGATGCTGACGAAATCAGACTGGAAAATGAGAGAATTAAAGCAGTAAACGTGTTTTGCTATCCGGGAAAAAATAACTGTTGATGGTTGAAATAGGGAGGATATAAAATGTGGACTAGCAATGGTAAGAAAAGCATTTCTGAAGAAGAGAAATTTGTTAACATCCAGTATAGATATATCAGGAAATCCTTTCTGATGGAATTTGTATGGAGTGGGACCATGTATGTAAGTGAAACATGCAGTATAAACAGTAGAGACAAGAAGAGAATAGAAGCTTTTGCTATGTAGTGCTCCAGAAGAATGCTGGAGATTAGATGGGTAGATCACGTAACTAATGAGGAGGTACTGAATTCACCCGAGAAGATAGGGAATTTCTCGTAACAGAAGGGATCGGTCGTAGGACACATTCTGAGGCATCAAGGGATAACCAAATTAGTTCTGGAGGGAGGCGTGTGAGGGGGGGGGGGGGGGGGTAAAAATCGTAGAGGGAGTACAAGAGATGAATACTAGTCTTTGGACTGTGACACAACAACAGCAACATTATATTTAACTAAAATATATACGTCCAGCTTATTTAGGAAAAGCACACCTCATTGATTTATGTGAAGACAACTATTACTATGGATGAATATTTATTACTTTCTGTTCACAGTCTGCAAAGAAAGGATTTGATGATGAATTTTTCGAGGGTATAACTACGGGATATGTTACGTGTTCTTTCGTTAGTTATTTGAATATCTCTAAATCAAACCACCCTGTGATAGTCTTTTCATTTCTTAATGTAAAGCAGAGCGGTCAAGTACAGTCGAACAAAGACGTTGACAGTCTTTTCAGTTGCCTGATGTTCTTCTGCCCCACTACATCACTGGACGATGATGTAAACGGATGCTTAGTTCGCATCTGTTACAAGTAATAATTAATTTCGTTTTCTTATATTTTTTGCTTACGTTTGCCGTCTATATACGTTTCTCTATTCCGTCGCGGAAGTGTACAAAAATCAGTAATTTTGTTTACCGTGACATACTGGGAAGGCTTTGCTTCATGCACTATAGGTTCACAGAGAAAGAGATAAATGTTTGACTGCATTTTCTGATTAACACATAATACTGTAAAGCACATTTATTATGAATGAAATTTTGCAAAAGCTAAGCAGGAGCTTAATTATATCTTTAATAGGTTACGTCCACAACGTACATAAACAGGAAAATGTTGCAGAACAAAATTCAGTCGCAACTTATTTAACCTTGAAACACACAGTTAACTTCAAACTCTAGAAGCGGCTCGTCCAATCTGTGCCCCTGGGGCGCCAGCGCCCGCGATCGCCCGCGGCCAGCGCTCCAGCGGATTCGTATGCTGTCGAAGTGGCTGAGCCGTGCCGCTTAGCTGGCCGTGCGGCGCCCTACCGCCCGCCGCGCCTCGCCATTCCCCTGAACGCGCGCTTCGTAAGGACGGCAGCCCGCCGCGCCAGCAGGCACAAAGCCGTTAGTCAACAGACATCAGGCTACAGTGGATCGAGGGGGATGGTTAACAGCAGCAGACAAAAAGAAAGACGAGCGGAGCGTCCGCACTATTTAAAGCCGAGTGGGAAATTAATTTCCTTTCTACTGTTATCTACAATCATGCCAAATGTTTAGTATGTTATCGGAACCTCATGTATTTAAAAAAGTACTCGATTGAACGGCATTTTAATACCTGTCACAAATATCAGATAAAAAATTTGTCGCAAAAGGAACGCCAGTCAAAGCTTGAAGAACTGAAAGAAAATTTAAAGCAGCATTATAGTGATGTAGGTGTTTCCTATCGTATGACTCTTCATTATTTATAAAGATGATAAATCAAACAATATTTTATAATCTGACATGTCACTTAGCAATATCAGATTGTTAGCAACAAGGAACGTTCCTTTTCGGTTAATTTTCATATTTGGGTTGCATTAAATCGCGTCACACAGAAAATGTTTTATGTGCGTTATTTCTTGCCACTTTCTGAAAAGCCGTCACAAACGCTCTCTCGGACAGCAAAGAGTCATTCTTTGTTTTTGTATATTTTTGTTCTTATGGAAGGGAAAACATATGTTGTAGTTTGGTCTATGTTTTCAATTAAATAAAACGCAAATCTTTTAGTAGATAAAAATTTATTTTGCGACCACATTTCGCTGTCCTTGCTAGCGTCTAAGTCCGCTTTTCAGAGGAACTGGGGGAAAACGCACCTAAAACCAATCTTTTTAAGTTATTTTCTTATTTCAATTTCAATGAATGAAACAATTAATTCTTAAAATGACAAAAGTGTTTTAAAAAACAGGATTGCACAACATTAAATGTATGTTCTTTTTTGTCGTGGTAGGAGCAGGAACCAGGTGGACCAAGTTTGTGCGCTGAGAATTGCGAAAGCAGGGAAACCCTTTGCGGCTGGGATTGCCTGGTCGATTCGGCGACTTGTATTTGTCCTGCAGACCTCACGGAAAAAATTGAAAATATAGCTCTTTCGCCCCAAACTGTTGCTCGCCAAGTCGAAGATGTAGAATTAGATATGAAGCAGCAATTACTGGAGTGAGTGGCAAACTTCATTTCATTTTCTACCGCTCTTGAAGAGTCCACGGACGTTGCGAACATATCTCAGGTCGTCATATTCATTCGAGGTGTTCTTTTTTTGTCGTAGTAGGAGCAGGAACCAGGTGGACCAAGTTTGTGCACTGAGAATTGCGAAAGCAGGGAAACCCTTTGCGGCTGGGATTGCCTGGTCGACTCGGCGACTTGTATTTGTCCTGCAGACCTCACGTAAAAATTTGAATATATAGCTCTTTCGCCCCAAACTGTTGCTCGCCGAGTCGAAGATATAGAATTAGATATGAAGCAGCAATTACTGGAGTGAGCGGCAAACTTCATTTCATTTTCTACCGCTCTTGACGAGTCCACGGACGTTGCGGACATATCTCAGCTCGTCATATTCACTCGAGGTGTCGACGACAATCTCCGTGTCACAGAAGAATTTCTCGACCTTATACCATTAAAAGACACAACCACAGGTTTGGATATTTTTCTAGCCGTGGAAAACGTCTTAGAGTCAATGGGCTTAAAATGGGAATGCCTGACCTACGAAAATATATCATTTTATAACTCGTAGTAACACACTGCGCATACACAGGAAAAGAAAACCACCCCTGTACAGCTACACTATTGGTGACCAACAGCTGGAGACAGAGTCTGCCGTAAATTATCTGGGCGTAACTATCCAGAGCGACGTAAGTGGAATGACCATATAACACAGATAGTGCGAAAACAGACAACAGATTCAGATTCATCGAAAGAATCTTAAGGAAATGTACCTCATCTACGAAAGAATTGGCATATAAGGCGCTTGTTCGCCTGATTCTTGAGTATAGTTCATCTATCTGGGATCCCTATCAGGTAGGGCTGATGGAGAAGATAGAGAATATCCAACGAAGAAGGGAGCGTTTCGTTACGGGATCGTTTAGCTGGCGAGAGAGCGTTACTAACATGCTAAATTAACTCCACTGGCAGACGTTACAAGAGGGGCGTTGTGCATCTCGGAGAGATTTACTATTGAAATACCGGGACAGCACTTTTCGGGAGGACTCAGACAACATATTACTACCCCCCCCCCCCCCCTCCCACCCACATACATCTCGCGTATTGGCAACGAGGAGCCCCTGCTGCCACTCCGGCTGGTTCATTTGGGAATTACAAGAACCGTTTGATAAGAGATGTTTGGAGATAAATGAGCTTCAACCGACCTTAGACATATTTGTTCGCCAGTTTTCCCTTCGGGCAGAGGACGTCTCACAAGTGCTTCAATTAGAGCTGATTGACATGCAGTGCGATATCCGCTGAATGACCGCTTTCTTATGTGTAAAACTTTGAAATATCCTCTTTCGTACAAGCAGACGACCAAAGTTCTCTCAATGTTTGGTTCCACGTATATTTGTGAGCGCTTTTTCTCTCTTTTAAAACTTGCTAAGACTAAGAACCGTTCATTACTTGGCGATAAAAATTTAACTAATTCTTTGAGGTTAGCAGTTTCCCGGAATATTGTACCAAACCTAGACAAAATCGCTTCCTCGAAAAAGAAAGACGTGTAAAATGTTAATTGTCTTATTTAACGATGTTGACTGTAAGAATTGAAGAGCTTTATAACCTTAATCCTATTATTAATAAGTTTTCAAACTTGTTCAGTTAAAATGATTACGTACAAAACAGCAAACCAAGGATCCGATTTCTAAACTCTGAAAAGGAGCACAAACAGCTGTGGCACGAAGCATAACAAAAAATATTCACCTGTAACTAGTAACAGTAAGAATGAGACTCTATATCCCTTACATAATATTATTTCTAAAACAGAATATTTTGTTAACCTTGTATCAGACCGCGGGACAGCTCAGCCAGCGCAGAGCAGTGGTGTGCGGTCTCACTCGGTCCGCAGCTCTCTCTCTCTCTCTCTCTCTCTCTCTCTCGCTCCTGTGGCGACACTAGCGACACACGGTCGCGGACGGGGCGCTGAACTACACTCCCTAGCGCCCGCAAGGCGCGGGCGCGCCCGCCGGGCGCAATTCTTGGATGAAGCTGCTCAAGAATGTTGGTGCGTCTACAAGCCAAAGAGTTCTTACAGTGACAAAACTGATTTGTGACCGAAGTAAAACTGCAAGACACTTACAAAGTTAAAATCAGTGACAATTTTACACAGCATTGTGTTAAATGAACAACAGTCTGTGCCCCTTAAAGAATTACTTCTTACACATCAGTAAGGCTGCATATTTCCTCAAGACATACAGTAGTAACAGAACTAGGCATCACGCCCAGAAACAGCAGACGCAACTACTGGCATCAGGTGACAGTATAATTACACTTAGCGCTAAGTTCAGACATACATAACTTTCTTCAGTGAACAGTGAAAGTACTAGGACTTACGAGTACAATTATTAAGCTACCTGGAACACATGAAAGAAATATAAGCGCGGGCTCAGAGCAAACGAACACACACAGCTTAAAAGGTAACTATTCAGACTTCCACAAATGAACAGAATTTATCTAATTGGACTTTATCCATTACCGTACTAATTAAGGAACCGACTTAAAATAACCATTTAAATATATCAACGTCTCAGACTAGCGTCTTACGCAGTTAGGTAGCTATTTAACCACTGTGACAATATCATCACCAAACTTGCCCACGCATAGCACACTTTAATTACTTCACAAGTATCAGGACCAATTTTATCACAGCCCTGGTAACTGCCGGCCGGTGTGACCGAGCGGTTCTAGGCGCTTCAGTGTGCAACCGTGCGACCGCTACGGTCGCAAGTTCGAATCCTGCCTCGAGAATGGATGTGTGTAATGTCCTTAGGTTAGTTAGGTTTAAGTAGTTCTAAGTTCTAGGGGACGGATGACCTCAGATGTTAGGTCCCATAGTGCTCAGAGCCATTTGAGCCCTGGTAACTACCCCCATGTCATACCCTGAATCTCATACCTTTTTTTTTTCTTTTTTTAATCTCACGGTGGCAGACAACGAAAGTGCGGTAAGGCTGGAAGGTATCCCCATAGTAATAATAATTTCGCAAGGAAATTGGGGTTTTTTTAGGTTAGAGAATTCCCTCCCTAGGCCCGACAAGACGCCTCCTGAGACGCGGCAAGGCAGGAGTAGGCAAAATGCAACAAGGAATAACAATATTAATGTGCTAATAGTAAACTGCAGAAGCGTCTATAGAAAGGTCCCAGAACTGCTCTCATTAATAAACGGTCACAACACCCATATAGTACTAGGAACAGAAAGTTGGCTGAAACCAGACGTAAACAGTAATGAAATCCTAAACTCTGATTGGAATGTATACCGCAGAGATAGGCTGGACAGTGAAGGGGGAGGCGTGTTTATAGCGATAAGAAGTGCAATAGTATCGAAGGAAACTGACGGAGATTCGAATTGTGAAATGATTTGGGTGAAGGTCACGGTTAAAGCAGGCTCAGACATGGTAATTGGATGTCTCTATAGGCCCCCGGGCTCAGCAGCTGTTGTGGCTCAGCACCTGAAGAATAATTTGGAAAATATTTCGAGTAGATTTCCCCACCATGTTATAGTTCTGGGTGGAGATTTTAATTTGCCGGATACAGACTGGGAGACTCAAACGTTCATAACGGGTGGCAGGGACAAAGAATCCAGTGAAATATTTTTAAGTGCTTTATCTGAAAACTACCTTGAGCAGTTAAACAGAAAACCGACTCGTGGCGATAATATATTAGACCTTCTGGTGACAAACAGACCCGAACTATTTGAATCAGTTAATGCAGAACAGGGAATCAGCGATCATAAAGCGGTTACTGCGTCGATGATTTCAGCCGTAAATAGAAATATTAAAAAAGGTAGGAAGATTTTTCTGTTTACCAAAAGTGACAAAAAGCAGATTACAGAGTACCTGACGGCTCAACACAAAAGTTTTGTCTCAAGTGCAGATAGTGTTGAGGATCAGTGGACAAAGTTCAAAACCATGGTACAATATGCGTTAGATGAGTATGTGCCAAGCAAGATCGTAAGAGATGGAAAAGAGCCACCGTGGTACAACAACCGAGTTAGAAAACTGCTGCGGAAGCAAAGGGAACTTCACAGCAAACATAAACATAGCCAAAGCCTTGCAGACAAACAAAAATTACGCGAAGCGAAATGTAGTGTGAGGAGGGCTATGCGAGAGGCTTTCAATGAATTCGAAAGTAACGTTCTATGTACTGACTTGGCAGAAAATCCTAAGAAATTTTGGTCCTATGTCAAAGCGGTAGGTGGATCAAAACAAAATGTCCAGACACTCTGTGACCAAAATGGTACTGAAACAGAGGATGACAGACTAAAGGCCGAATTACTAAATGTCTTCTTCCAAAGCTGTTTCACAGAGGAAGACTGCACTGTGCTTCCTTCTCTAGATTGTCGCACAGTTGACAAAATGGTAGATATCGAAGTAGACGACAGAGGGATAGAGAAACAATTAAAATCGCTCAAAAGAGGAAAGGCCGCTGGTCCTGATGGGATACCAGTTCGATTTTACACAGAGTACGCGAAGGAACTTGCCCCCCTTCTTGCAGCGGTGTACCGTAGGTCTCTAGAAGAGCGAAGCGTTCCAAAGGATTGGAAAAGGGCACAGGTCATCCCCGTTCTCAAGAAGGGACGTCGAACAGATGTGCAGAACTATAGACCTATATCTCCAACGTCGATCAGTTGTAGAATTTTGGAACACGTATTATGTTCGAGTATAATGTCTTTTCTGGAGACTAGAAATCTACTCTGTAGGAATCAGCATGGGTTTCGAAAAAGACGATCGTGTGAAACCCAGCTCGCGCTATTCGTCCACGAGACTCAGAGGGCCTTAGACAGGGGTTCACAGGTAGATGCCGTGTTTCTTGACTTCCGCAAGGCGTTTGACACAGTTCCCCATAGTCGTTCAATGAACAAAGTAAGAGCATACGGACTATCAGATCAATTGTGTGATTGGATTGAGGAGTTCCTAGATAACAGAACGCAGCACGTCATTCTCAATGGAGAGAAGTCTTCCGAAGTAAGAGTGATTTCAGGTGTGCCGCAGGGGAGTGTCATAGGACCGTTGCTATTCACAATATACATAAATGACCTGGTGGATGACATCGGAAGTTCACTGAGGCTTTTTGCAGATGATGCTGTGGTGTATCGAGAGGTTGCAACAATGGAAAATTGTACTGAAATGCAGGAGGATCTGCAGCGAATTGACGCATGGTGCACGGAATGGCAATTGAATCTCAATGTAGCGAAGTGTAATGTGATGCGAATACATAGAAAGATAGGTCCCTTATCATTTAGCTACAAAATAGCAGGTCAGCAACTGGAAGCAGTTAATTCCATAAATTATCTGGGAGTACGCATTAGGAGTGATTTAAAATGGAATGATCATATAAAGTTGATCGTCGGTAAAGCAGATGCCAGACTGAGATTCATTGGAAGAATCCTAAGGAAATGCAATCCGACAACAAAGGAAGTAGGTTACAGTACGCTTGTTCGCCCAATGCTTGAATACTGCTCAGCAGTGTGGGATCCGCACCAGGTGGGGTTGATAGAGGAGATAGAGAAGATCCAACAGAGAGCAGCGCGCTTCGTTACAGGATCATTTAGTAATTGCGAAAGCGTTACGGAGATGATAGATAAACTCCAGTGGAAGACTCTGCAGGAGAGACGCTCAGTAGCTCGGTACGGGCTTTTGTTGAAGTTTCGAGAACATACCTTCACCGAAGAGTCAAGCAGTATATTGCTCCCTCCTACGTGTATCTCGCGAAGAGACCATGAGGATAAAATCAGAGAGATTAGAGCCCACACAGAAGCATACCGACAGTCCTTCTTTCCACGTACAATACGAGACTGGAATAGAAGGGAGAACCGATAGAGGTACTCAGGGTACCCTCCGCCACACACCGTCAGGTGGCTTGCGGAGTACGGATGTAGATGTAGATGTAGATATCTGAGGTCACCATTAAACAAAGAATGTCTCCGGAACAAGCCTACAAATCAAGCTGGCTCTATAAGATGTTCAAGCTTCAGATGAGAAGTCAGCATCGCACTGCCATATAACAACAGCCATGGCTTCTCCCAAGACGTGCAGTAGAAGTTTCCGTCCGCCACGTAACCCTTCGAACCCGACGCTCTTTAAAACACCACGGCAGAACCGAGGTACTGGTAGTGGTGGTGATGGTTAGTGTTTAACGTCCCGTCGACAACGAGGTCATTAGAGACGGAGCGCAAGCTCGGGTTAGGGAAGGATTGGGAAGGAAATCGGCCGTGCCCTTTCAAAGGAACCATCCCGGCATTTGCCTTAAACGATTAAGGGAAATCACGGAAAACGATAATCAGGATGGCTGGAGGCGGGATTGAACCGTCGTCCTCCCGAATGCGAGTCCAGTGTGCTAACCACTGCGCCACCTCGCTCGGTCGAGGTACTGTATGGGTTCGCATTTCAAGACCGTAGCAGAAGCACAACTACCACCAGGAGCGCAACAGAGCTCAAGCCCGCTCAACGAACGCCCTCCAACCTCATTTATCTCTAGCGGTCGGTCACCAAGCGAGCACTCCTGAACGTCCTTTCCTTTCCATCATACCCTCCGGTCGCAAACCAAAGAGTTAACCACTGTCGATAAATCAGGTAAAGAAGATCTTAGCGCCAAGATAAATGGAGCCGCCACACCACGGTTCACTTCTCATGGTGACATTTTTAACGTCATTCACACATATTCACCGACTTAACTTTTTGTAATTAGCGGCATCTCAGCAGGAGAAACAGCAAGTCGGAAATTTATGTGCTGCTTTGTGAGAGTATCTGATACCAGCTGCTCTAAAAACTGGAAACTATCTGGACACATTGTGTAGAATTCCTATACTCTTTGATTGAGCCGTGCTGCGGCTGGCGCTGGTGCTGTTTGTAGGTTTCCCTACTCTGTTGGAGGCCAGACTCTATCTTTTAGCTGACATGGTTCCGGTTGTTTGTCTTCTTCTCGTGTAGACTGGCGCAACTTGGTTTTTCAAGCGTTGCCTGTCCGCCAGTGGCAGCAGCGGTCGTGGCCCTATCTTTGGGGCGACGTCGTAGTTCTTCCGGGTGGTAGCAGTGTGCAGTTCGATTGGAAACTCACGAAGAGGCTAGCCCGCGCTGTGTGGCGACACGCCGGGACCGCTAATAGCGCGCATGGACGGCCAGATCGAAGTCCTGTGGTCATGAGGGTGCACGACCTCGTCTTAAACCGCATCGTGCAAACTTTAAGCTGAGTGCATTGAGATTAAAATAGGGAAACTTCCACCACTGTTATATCTTATTATTCTCCAGTGACTTGGGTTCGAGTTGCTGCTCGTAGTGTAGCCGAGGCGAAGAGAAGCGAGTGGAGCGCTTGGGGAAGGCGTATCTGATTAGTTTCCTGGACTTCTAATTACCACTTATTGCGTTCAGTTTGTTACTATTTGTTAAGTTCAACCAGCGGTACTTTTGCTGCATTGTGGCCGCTAATGCCCCAGTTACCTGCCCTGGGTGATAGTGTATGTAACGGCAGTGTACGTTTCCTCGCATTGCCGCTGCTGTCAGGCGAAGCGTATAGTTTCGATTGCTTTCTTGATTGCAGAATGGTTGGTGATTCTTCTACTCTGCTGGAATTGATTCCTTTCTCGTTCCGGGCCTCTCTAAGCACAGTATTCTGCGGGCGGAGTCCAGACCACCGGTTCCAGGTTTTGCGTATTTTTACATCTTTGCATTTTGTTTATTCGACGTCAGGTAGCATTAGCAAGATTACCATTAGTTATCATTAGAGTGCCATTAATGTGAGTTACCATCTTCTGTAGTGAATACAACTCTTGGTTTCCTATTTCATCGTTCGCGAAAGTGTTTCTTTCCGGACCTACTCAGAGATCGATTCCTGGTGCACCGTCTGTGACAGCTCCTTATGTTTTATTATTGTATTTGCTGTTTTATTGTATGTTGCTAAATTTTTTATATAACTGCCATTCTTGGCATTACATCAGGTTTAAATGATTGTACTACCTAGTTCACCATCATTTTGTCTCACCTGATGGTGATCAGTTGCCTGCCGTTTTAAATTCAAATTTGCTGTTGCTTTCGTGTTTTACAGCATATTTGTTAGATTTTTTATAATTGCCGTTCTTGGCGTTAGAGGCCTTCAGCCGTGACTGTCGTTACTTGCCTTAAATTCTAATTGGGATGACATTGGCTTGTTTTTAAAACATTATTTGCTGTGCCTGTATTTTGTGCTCATTTTGTAAATTGTGACGCACTGAAAGCACTTTTAACTACACAGTTGTTTATTCCATTCATTATTAACGTGTGACATCTTGATTAATTGCTAAGTCTCGAATTACCGTATTAAAGTAAATGTGTGTAATTACAAAAGGTAGCCAATAATAACTGATTACGGCCCCGTCCATAGTCATAACCGAATCCCGCCTTCCTTGACTACCAGGATTCATTCATGTTTAGATACCTCACGAGAACTCACAGCCTATCTATGTTTGATATTTATTGCATTTTACGGCTGCACCGAATACTTCCTTTTCAGATTTTCGAACTTTAATTAATGACATTCCACTTTTCCATCCTCTTGATTGGTCATGAGTGCAACTGAAATTGAAACAGAAACATGATTACAGCTGTATTCTTGCTTGTCGTATGGCGAGTCGCATCGCGTACTGTGTCACGTCGTATCGTCCCAGTGGTCATATGAGTTTCGCAACGATAGGTGTCGCTTCGCGCGATCTTTGTTGCAACGTGTCATATCGTTCAAAGCACCGACTCTGTGAACCGCGCCTTAGCAAAGCGAGTGGTTCGTCACAAGCGAATCGATGCACAATACGAAAGATTTTGATTCAAGTAAACGGCGTTTCTGGAACCCTAGATGACTCTTCTCTCCAACCTCGATTTGGGTGACACATTTTGAGAACTTGTCACACAGAGTTATGACACTAAAGGTAAGGAGATAAATGCATAAAAATCAGAGAACTGGGAAATCTTTGCATTTGCAGAAATTCTGATGAGACTTCCTGCTGCATTCGTAAGTGAAAATATTTGGTCAAAGTAAAGGGTAGGGAAGCGGTTCGAAAATTCTTCCTTGTTCTACTGAGTAAATTCCTAATAGAGATAGTATACCGTTACCATCCTGTGGCCAGTTTTGAAGTGTCGGGAGATTTTAAGCGAGGGCATTCAGTAACAAATTTTTTTCTGAAAGCGAATTGGTTTTATTCAGGATTCCTATACACCGTATATATTTTCCAACATAATCTGTGTTTAGTGCGACGGCCTTACACCACATTACCGGGAGGGGCTGCATTTCAGCATACCGACACTCCACTGCTCGACGTCGGAGACAACGTCTTGCTGCATGAATAATCTCCCCATAATCCACGGACTGCCTCCCCTGAAACGCATCCTTCATTATACCAAAGAGATAGAAGTGGGAATGTGCGCGATCCCTGCTGCAGGGTAGATGAGGAAGACCAATCCAATGAGGTTTTGTGAGTTTCTCTCGGGTGTACAGACTTGTGTGAGCATTTTCGTTCTCACGGAGAAGCTCGTTTGCATTTTAGTGGCAACCATCACGCTGAAGTGGTTCCTTCTATTCCCTGAGACACTGACTGTGACAGACTTTCGTGGGACATCGTCACAGGCGCTGTAACATGGGTTCATCACTTCGAGCCGGAAACAACACGGTAATTTATGCTGTGGCGCCACGCCATCTATATATTGTGCCAACAATACATTTCAGAGCTGATCGTTGCACCATGAGAGTGGACATCAAACAGAGTATCCCCTTGAGAGTCCGAGAAGACGGCTGACATTTACTTACTAGCAGACAGTGCGGCTTCGAAATTTTTCTTCGGAGGAGAGGTGGTGTGGCGCCACTCCATGGATTCTCGTGTTGTTTCCAGTTCGAAGTGATGAATCCATGCTTGATCGCCTATAAGGATGTTCCACAGAAGATTGTGACGGTCAGTGTTGTAACGTGCAAGCAACCCAGCACAAGTCTTCATTTAGATCGAGGAACCCACCAAGCACACACCTCTGAGAACCTCAACTGATGGACAAGTGTGTCAGCACTACCACACATTCGAATTAGCAGCGAGGTCAATCATATAAACCCATCGAACACCTCGAATCAGGTGTCCGCCCCTTCCAACACTGCAGGAGCCGCATCTGTGTACTCTAGGCCGGCACGCGGATGATCGGACAGGTTTGCAAGACTTTGCTGCAGTAATGACAGACGCCTCACCCAACGACTCACCGTGGTTTTGCTCACTGCCAGGCCGTCGTAGCCATTCTACAAGCGCTTTCGGATATCTGCTATGCTCTGATTTCCTGCAAAAAGAAACACGAAGACAGTTCTCTGCTAGGAGCACACCTCCGCTACAAACGCGATTTCAAAACTTACATATAGCGGCGGCACCCCTGAGAAATTCATGAAAAGGGACAGAAGCGGGGATATTACAAGATGTTCCACAACAAATATCGCATTTTTTCAATCGAAATTGGCAGAGAAAAAACGTGTTGGGCTCTCGTGGGTGCTTTAATTTTTGGTGAAGTGTTGTGTTTGACTTTTGAAATTGTAGGGAGAGAGAAGATGAATCCCAGTGCTAAAACAAAGCGTACACGTCTCTGAGAACAACGAAAATGATTCAAACGGATCTGAGCACTATGGAACTTAACATCTGAGGTCATCAGTCCCCTAGAACTTAAAAACTACTTAAACCTAAGTAACCTAAGGACATCACACACATCCAAGCCTGAGGCAGGATTCGAACCTGCGACGGTAGCGGTCACGCGGTTCCGGACCGCAGCGCCTAGAACCACTCGGCCACACCGGCCGCCGAGAACAAGGAGATAACACATCTAACGTTTGGGTCACCACCTGCTGTGTGACATACCTGCACTCCATACTACACTGGGGAGATATTTGAAACTTAGCAAAGGCAACCAACGCTGCACAATAGCAATAAAGTCATGAGATGTTCAGTTGACTCTTTTATTAGAACAAAAAGTGGTTCAAATGGCTCTGAGCACTATGGGACTCAACTGCTGTGGTCATTACTCCCCTAGAAGAACTTAGAACTACTTAAACCTAACTAACCTAAGGACATCACACACATCCATGCCCGAGGTAGGATTCGAACCTGCGACCGTAGCAGTCGCACGGTTCTGGACTGCGCGCCTAGAACCGCGAGACCACCGCGGCCGGCTATTAGAACATGTTACGCGTTTCGGGATTACACCTATTTTGAGACATCAGATGAATGTAATCCCGAAACGCGTAACATGTTACAATAAAGGACTCAATTGAAAATGTCATGACTTTAATGCGATTGTACAGCATTGGTTGCCAATTATTAACATAAAAATGATCGCAGTCCTAGGACGGGATTTTATGTCCTGTATATCACTTATTAAGGAGCATAAGCTTCACGAGCAGCGGTCAGGAACTTTCAGACCTCACGGATCTCCGCGGTGCTGGCCAGTTATTGGCAATGAAGAAACCTCCCATCACTTTGGTCCAATCACTACAAGCTTACATCATCGGCCTCGGTTACGGAGGTCCTGAAGCAATAAAAATGCAGCGTATTTCAATGGATTGGGGTCAAGTGGAGGCCAAGTTTTTATGTCTCTTCAGCCACTACTTTCATTAAAGATAAAGTTTTTAATACGTCTATAAATCTGGAAGGGTTCACATACTTGGTGCATAACTAGAATTTTATTAGTCTTCAGAAGATACTTAGAGATTTTAATGGCACACTGTAATGACAGGCTATACTCTTCAAAGCCGTATGTTGTCAGCAGTAACAGGAACAGGGAAGGAGTACCTGTGTTCTTAACATAAAATACTTTCCACTCTCATAAATCTCGTTTAATTCCACCGGACACTTCGATGTAATTACGCACCGTTAGGCGAGGTCGCTAGGCTCAGCGCGGGATATAGCTAAGTATTTTATGGACGTTAGTTTAGACTGTGTTCCACCGACCGTCTATGTTTGACCGGTACGCGGACAAGTCTGTTTTCCTAATATGGTATGGGCCTCCGTTCTCCATTCCACCCCATGTTGTGCTATCGCGAGTTCACCGACGGCTTGTGCGCGCACCCATAGAGCAGTTCTTATTAGCGTGCTTTCCCTGTTTGATGAAGTTACAGTGTTATCCGGCACTAACTTTTGAGTATTAACTGCAGTGCTGCAGCGCTCTATGTTTGACCGGTTGCAGCTCGCCTGCTAAAGGGGGCCGAGCCCCTCGTGTCCTTCCACACATGAGTCTGCTCGGTCACGTGCTCGCTCCACCACTGTTGCCGGACTCCGAATACGTAAATAACCCTTTCAGACTTGTCTGTTCCCCACGCCGTGCAAGACAAGCCCAACGCTTATCTTTCTCTGTCTCTCTCTCTCTCTCTCTCCCTGCCTCTCTTCATGTATTTGTTTATTTATTTATTCTTCCTCTTTTTTTCTTTCTTTCGCTCTCTTTTCTACCAAAAAGTAAAATTTCCAAGAACGCTTATCTCAGACAGTTAAGTTCATAAAGCACATGTACAGTAATCTGACATTCTATACATGTACAGAAAAAAGACACTTTCCTAACGGAAGATTTATTCTGTTTGTCAGTTATAGGAAATTACATACACTTCAAACAAATACTATCCCTGATAACTAGGAAAGACGTCTATGTATTAAGAAACCATTCGAAGATCGTTATATATTCACAGCCGTAACGTCTCACGCTTTTCAAGAAAATTTACGATGACTGCTGATGAGCAGCAAATCACTGACGCATTCTGGATTTAATTGATAGCGCCGATTTCATAATAACATGCCACCTTTTCCAAAATCTAAATCACTGCTCACCAGGTGCCCTTGCTGCAGGAATACATAAAGTACCTCATGTAACTGCAACTATCACTTTTCACGTCTGCAAAATCAATTTAACATTAATCATCACCTGTGTTGAGTCACAGTGAAGGGCCGAAGGGTATTTATTAATGATAAGACCAGAATGAACATCTGATATCTGGGAAAGACTGTCACTTGATAAATTTTAAGTATTTTGCACTACGGGTAACGTGAATCTCAAGTAGGCCAACTGAGACCAGAATGTCGCGTTAACCGCTCCACATATTTTTTCCCTCCACATCAGATCACAGTGGTTTTTTGAATGGAAAACATTCTGATTATCAATGGTGGTACCGCACCCATAAGGGTTTACTTAAGGGAAGTGGTAATACGCAAGACACGTGATGAGTGGCTAATAACACGACGGACGCTTCTGATTTAAACACTGTGAACATTTTAGTTTACGGCCGGAGATCCCACTGTCAACAGGGAACAAGGCATAGATTCTAAACTACTAAATTCAGTCTTTTACCGGGAATGACTCGCGCGAAGCACCGATATGACACATAAAAGACAAACCAAAATTATTCGATAAACATGATTGACTCCGTGAATGTGGTCTCTTACGACCACTACCACTGCACTACCGAGATGCGATTGGATGTGCCCTTAAACGAAAAAACAGTACCTCTACCAGAGAAACTACACACCTCACAATTTCACTCCTCACACACAAAACGTGCCCTTCATAATTAAAAACTAGGCAAGGCAATGCGGAAATGGATATCAGTCTTTTGAGCATCGGGCATTTGAACCAGCTGAAAGAACCTGTACACATCTTAAAATTCATACAACTAATTAAGAACATTATGCCAACAACCACGAACTCTTTCCCCACCAAAAGTGCCAACGTCACATGCAATTATTCTCATCCAATCACGGTCATACCGTCGTGTTCCGTGCTGGACAAAACCTAACTTTCACTTACTTTAAGGAGTCCACGATCGTATTCTTTCACACGAGAGCTTAGATACTCTACATACGCACAGGTCTATTGGAAAATCTTCCACAGCAGTGGCAGTGCTCAATGCCTTGTGCAGACGGCCGCATTGAACCGTCAGGTCATTACCTAAATTACAACTGAATAATGAAATAAAACGGATACCACTGTATATTTGCAAACTTAACTTCTAGTACACTCCTTTACTTAACTTGAACACACTCAAGAACTCTTGTGAGCTGAAGGAGCAACTCATCCCAACGTTCCTTAGCAAAAATACGGTATCTCTTTCTGGGTGGCGATGACATTGTCCTTGCAGATTCTGTGTTACCAAACGACAAAGAGAGATGCGATAGGGAATTAACATATCAGGCACCTGAAAAATACATATTTACTTCAATAAAATATTATAAGAATTATGATATTTCCGTTTTGCTATAAGACACTAAGCACTAAATGTACAACTGCTATTAAATTAATGATTGCACCTAGTACCTGCAAAACTAGCATATTTTTTATCGCACACTGCTAAGAATTTTATGCTCTTTATTTATGTCCAGCATGTTGACGTCACGCAAAGACAGCCTAAGAAACAAAGCATTTTTAAGTTTGGAATTAATTACAAACTTCTCAAATGTAAAACTTCCTATTAACAAATATATACCTGTCAGAACACATCAGTCAGGGTAGCTAATTACAAAGCAGTCCTTTCTTCGTATCTGTCATAGTTTAACCCACCCCAAAAGCATTTTCATCTACTCTGCAGATTCATTGTCAGACCAAAGAACAATTAACGGTAGCTTGTTTTTCGTCTTCTAATTCACCAGTGGTTCTTTAAACTCTGTTAGGATATCTACGGTTATTTCTCGAAGCTCATTATGATTCTTTAAGCAAAATTATTTCCGTCTCTCAAGCAACAACTTCGTTATACTGAGTGTGTAATGATCGCAGCACAGTGCACAAGCTATTCAAGTTGTACTCACGTATTTTTCAATGATAATTTAAAAGATAAACAGAGATCACTGTTCTTCATGTACCGTTCAATGAGTTTTGGAGTACTTGTGGCTGCAATGTTCGGGGCAATATTAAACAAGAAGCCACCTTTGGCTAAGTGCTGTGTTAATACAATGGGCAGCACAAATAAACCCTTCGTTATCTTTTCAAGGGTTTTATTATACTGCCTGAAAACAATGCAACAGGTCGAACAAAATCTTCCAGTCAGTCAAACATCCTGCTGCTTCGTTTTCAATATTTGCCTCCATCCTTTTAACCCAAGTGAATTCAGTTGCTAATAAAACATTGTTCACCAGAGATAAATCCGTAAGCGTCAAATACTGCATCTGATTATGTAAATCATCACATATATAGCTTGTTGCAGCACATGTTTCATCACTAACTACCATAATACCAGAAGGCGTTATGATGTTTCAAATTGCATGTCTGCTTATGCGAGAGGGATGCTGGGTGGTAGACAGAACGATGACCTTTTTGGCGTAGTTCTCTGAAACCTTCACCAGAAACAGCATTAAAATTCTCTTATCTTTGGTACACATTTTACTGTTGTTCTAGTTTTTATTACTGTCGGTGTCCCTGAAGGAGCTATGTCAGTGTGGTATTTCGTACAAATGAATTTCTATAAATGAGTCCCAGCTTGAAACATAATAATGTAGAGCAGTTTGTGCACGATACGTACGCAGTGGACTTGCTGCTTTTGTCTACAACCGTCAGAATGTTCTTACAGAGTTCGCTTTTTAGACGTTCCCTTTTGTTTAATGTTTACTAGTCGGTTTGAGTCTTACAGCACTGCCTACCTCATGCTGCATAATTACAGACGGAGACACGACCAATGAGAAGCCTCGATTGGCAGTAGTTGCATGCAGTTAAATGCACGTTTATCGTCTTTGGAGCTAGACATTATCTAGGATTCATCGCATTTCTACTTTCGGTCGAATAACTTTTGCGAGTAGGCTATCCGGTTAGGCTATCCTCGACCAATCTTGCGTTTTATGCGTGCTTGGTCGGTGAAACAAGACTCTTTCATGTGGTCACTTCTCTTAAGGACGATCTAGATACTTACCCCTACATGCTTTGCAGTAGATACTTTTCCCAACAGTTTGTCGTCAATGGTGTAACTGTCCAATAGTTGATTTCTTTTCCTACGTGTGCGCAGCATGTTACATTTATTTACAATCAGGGTCAATTGCCAAAGCTGCACCATTCATCAGTCCTCTCTAATCATTCTGCAAAGCGATACTGTCTCCTGGCGTTGCCACCTTCTTACAGAAAACAGCATCATCTGTGAGCAGCGTAAGGAGCGTCCGGCGCTTTCTACTAGCTCATCAGGCTTCCATAGGGTAGTCTCAAAATTACCTTTACATACGCCGATTTTGTCCGTTAAGAGTGATGTGTTGATCTCTGTCTGCAAGGAAGTCTTTAATCCGGTCGGAATCTAGTCAGATAGTTTTTGAGCTCGTATTTCTTCACTAAACGTCAGTGCGGTGCAGCGTTAAGTGCCTTCCTGAGCACTGTTGTCTACAGCGCTATGGATCTCACGGAGAAACAGAGCCAGCTGCGTTTCTTAAGATCTCTGCATGTTTTCGTTCTCCAAATACGTGATAAGACTTCAATGTAAAACGTGTTCTACAGTTATACACCAGACTGACGTCAACGACATAGGCCTTTAGTTACGTGCATCTGTCCTACGAGCCCTCTAGAGAATACGACTGACCTGGACTTGTTTTAAATCACTAGGTACCCTTCTTTGCTCAAGTAAACTACGATAAACTGCTGCCATTGGTGAGCAAGTTCTTTTGTATAGTCTTTTTAGAATCTTACCGTGATCTCACCTCGTCCTGATGCATTTCCTTTACTAAGCTAATGTCGTTGCTTTACTATTCCGCGATCTGCTATGTCAGCATCTGCCATTTCCACGTTCTACAATGACTGAAAAGATGGATCGTCTTACGATATTCCGCGGTGAGACAGTTTCGGAAGACCGACATCAGTATCTGGTCTTTGTTTCTGTTATCTTCCGTTTTCGTTCCAGAATGGTGACTCAGTGAATGAATAGAGGATTTCGACCTTCATTGTGATTTTACATAAGATCTAAACCCCTTAGTGGTTTTTGTCATATCGGTTGACAAAATTTTACTTTCAAAGTCACTGAAAGGTTGGTTCATTTCCCTCCTTTTGTCCATTTTTACTTCGTTAGGTTTTTGTTTGTCTGCGAAGTTCAAATGTTCAAATGTGTGTGAATTTCTAAGGGACCATACTACTCAGGCAATCGGTCCCTAGTCTTACACACTACTTAAACTAACATATGCTAAGAACAACACACACACCCATGCCCGAGGGAGGACTCGACCCTCTGGCGGGAGGGACCGCACAGTCCGTGACATGGCTCCTCAAACCGCGCGGCTTCTGCTAAGTATTAGCTTCTATTGAATCTGTGATTATGATCTCTTTGTTTACGTCGCAGTTTTCCAACATGGTTATTATTCATGGCTATTAATCCACGAAGAGTTTTTCCCATCACTGAAGACGTTGCTCGTAACTTATTTGTCTAAGGCATACGAACGATGGTTTTCAATTTTTTTCCATTTGCGTTAAAGGTCTCCGTCCTCAGCACTGAATATTTGATACTGACAACTCTGATACTTGGCAATTTGTATCCTGTGACTCTTGTTAGATAAAAATGTTTGTCTAACATAATGAATATTCTCCGTAATATTCGCAGCAATTGTTACTATCACAGCCTTGTATTCAGCGATACATTTCTCTACATTAAACGATTCGATAATTTCCGGTCTGTTTGTTGCTAGCAGGCCTAAGACGTTACGTTCTCGCATTGGTTCTCCAATTATCGGCTCGAAGTAATTTCCGGACATGATATTCAGATTATTGTCCATAACCTCAGTAGATTCTGTGTTCTTTACTGTAATAAATTCGGTACCATTGAGAGGTGGACATACTTATGTGGATTAGACAGTTATTTGCCAATAGTTTTAGAATGAGTGAAAATTTCACATTACAAGAGTGAAGCAATCGCTTGTGACTTCTGTGGAATAATCGACGTATGGTAGTGACAGTAGTATCCCTGACATTGTATATCTTTGGCTCTGTTGTAGTTCGGAGAGTAATCGAATGTTGGGCGTGGAGTAAGCTGACAGAACTTTTAGCGTAGTGCATATTGTTGAAGGGTTTTGTTGAAGAAAATAGTTAGGAATTGTTAATGTGATGGAAAAAATTACAGACGCAGCAATTATGGAACAGAGAGAAATGATTGTCATTATGGATACGTTTTTAAGCTACTAATTTTTACTGGCGCCTACTGATAAAAGTTAGCTATTCTTTCAAAAGAACGGTCCACCTCCCCATCTCAGTTTAGATCACTTCAGTTTAATTCATTCAAATCCGCGTAATCGTAAAGCATTGCCTTGTAAGACTTTTGTAAAGAAGGTAAAGATTTTGGTTTTCTGTGAGTTTATGTTCTTGTGAAATAAGAGTATAAAATACGGCAATGTCATTATAATGAACGGATTTGCATTTTCATTTCAAGTAAGAAGTTCCCTTTATATGTGAAAATCGTCTGTCTTTCTCCCAGTAGTTTACTATTTTAACTGGCGCGATTTGTACATGCTGCTTTGTTGCTGCTGATTAAGATGTAACTTTCCAGGTGAGATTATGCTCATATTTTGTTGGTTCTTTTAGTTCTCATCTCACGTTTACATTGCGTAAATTTTAATCGTTTTCTTTGTGATTCAGATTTTCAGTGCACCTATTCAAATGGTTCAAATGGCTCAGAGCACTATGGGACTTAATTTCGGAGGTCCTCAGTCCCTTAGAACTTAGAACTACTTAAACCTAATTGACCTAAGGTCATCAAACACATCCATGCCCGCGACAGGAACGCCTAGAACCAACCGGCCACAAAGGCCGGCAATAATTATTGTTTCTGTATTTGCCTGCACGAGAGTATAGGTGAGTTGGCTGATAATTTGTAATTGTTGAATAACCCCAGAATGTACGTAAACAGTTTTGATAAAAAGGCTAAATACATATTTCACATTGTAATGTTTCTAAGATTTGTTAACAGAGCTATGTTTAATTTGATGATTTGTATTTATTTTGCATTAATCAAGTTAGATAATACTTGCTGTTTAAATCTCATTGTTTGTGAATCAATTGTGAGTAATGTAACTTCAGTTGCCAGATGTTTCTGAAACGCGAAACTTAACTTGCAATATAAATTTGGTACAAAAGTCAGTTTTAGTAATTCACCATAATCAGCACCGCCTCCATGTTCACGTCATACATTTTTTAAAGAAGTTGGATTCTCTTATAAGTTCTCGTTTATCAGCTAAACGAATTTCATGTGCATTTCAAGTATTATGGCCAGCAAAGCACACTGCTAAGCCTCTAGCTAGCATATTTATATTTTTTATGAGAGTCCAGAGAATATCGCGTTACTCCGTTGCTGCTTTGGAGGTAAGAAATTTTAATTTATTTAATATGTGCAGAGGGAACAAAGTTATGAGTTTTGAACAGAGCCAGATGATTCAGTACCCAAGGGTTCAAATGGTTCTAATGGCTCTGAGCACTATGGGACTTCACATCGATGGTCATCAGTCCCCTAGAATCTAGAACTACTTAAACCTAACTAACCTAAGGGCATCACACAACACCGAGCCCTCACGAGTGCCCAAGGGGCTTAATGTAATATGCAGTGACTGTATTTATTTATTCGTATTGGGAGTTGCATTGCCCAATCAATTCCTGTAAAGTTTTGCTACCAAGAACACAGCGTAAGTACACCGCTTGCACTTACGACACGCTACACGATAATTCGAGTTTAGTACACATTCCAGAATTTAGAAATTCATTCTACGCAATCCTGAAGTTTCCTCAAAATTATTTTAAGGAACGTTACAAAATGGGGCATTGCGTTTCTGAACTCTAGATGTACTCCTACATCTGCGTGGCTACTCTGCAAATCTCACTTAAGTGCCTGGCAGAGGATTCATCGAACAAGCTTCACACTAATTCTTTATTATTTCACTCACACGGGACGCGGTGGCCGAGCGGTTGTAGGCGCTTCAGTCTGGAACCGCGCGACCGCTACGGTCGCAGGTTGGAATCCTGCCTCGTACATGGATGTGTGTGATGTCCTTAGGTTAGTTAGGTTTAATTAATTCTATGTTCTAGGGGACTGGTGACCTCAGATGTTAAGTCCCGTAGTGCTCAGAGCCATTTGAACCATTTGAAAAAAATATTTTCGTTTTCTAAGAAAAGTTTTGGTGACGATATTTTGTGAGATGGTTCCACCACAACGAGAAGTGTTTTAATGACTTCCACTCCAAATCCTGTATCCTGTCTGTGAAACTCTTTCCTCTATTTCTTGAGAAGACGAAACAGACTGTCGTTCTTTGAACTTTCTCGATGTATCGCGTTAGTCGTATCTGGTAAGGGTCGCACAGTGCACACACCACTTCAAAGAGGACGGACAAGCGTTGTATGGGCAGTCTCTTTAGTACATATGTTGCCTCTCGTAGGTGTTATGTCAGTAAAACACAGTCTTTGGTTTGCCTTCCTCCACTACATTTTCTATGTTTTCTTTCCAATTGATATTGTTCGTAATTGTAATTCCTATCCCGGCGGAGGTTCGAGTCCTCCCTCGGGCATTAGTGTGTCTGTTTGTCCTTAGGATGATTTAGGTTAAGTAGTGTGTAAGCTTAGGGACTGATGACCTTAGCACTTAAGACCCGTAAGATTTCACACACATTTGAACATTTTTTTTTTTGTAATTCCTAGGTATTTTGTTTAGTTTACAGCCTTTAGAGTCGTTTTATTTATCGTGTAACCGAAGTTTAACGGATTTGTTTTGTCGGTTATGTGCATGGTTCCACTCTTTTAATTATACATAGTGAACCTCCATCGCAGAAGAGATAAAAAGAAGGGGTGAAATGTGAGTAATAGCTGTTGTGACGACCATCTTATCGTGTGACACGTCCACTGAGGCGTTGCCGAGATCAGTGAGATATTTGATGCAAAACTGATGTAATCAACTCACCTTGTGCGTCACATGAATTTCCACACTGTGTCATGTTTTTCTGATGAGTCGAAACCTTTCGGTTCGAATCGACTCCGAGGCCGAGGGCAACTTAGCAGGGCGCCACGGCTTCTTTTTGGGATGCATACGTATATGGTGTAACGTAGCCTCTCTGTGTGTGGGTTTTTTTTCTGTACAGATATGAAATTATTGTAGCGGTTTGCTTAGTCAGCCGTACTTCGGAATTTTTTGACATTAAATGGAGCCTGAAACTTGCGTAATAAATACTTCGCGTGAAGTGAGATTTGCGGCATAAACAAACATTAATTGCGGAGATGCAATCCGCAGAATATTAACAGAAAAGCTTTTGAACAATGCGCCCGACAGACTAGACACATTCAGAGGGTACGTACATTGGTGCACGAGTGGCTGCGATCTGATGAGAAAGATCCATCTTTTTTTGTGTAAAATAATTACGTCGTAACACACTGGGAGATTGCGAACGTACAATCACGGTAGAGGCACGTACTTTCTATCATTCCCCGTGGCCTGGGTAAAAGAATTGCAATTATTTAAATGTAAGAATATTTTTAAACGAAAAGGAAGATTTCAGGTTCTGAATGTCTCGGCAAAATCACATCGAAATTAATCTTAGTGGCCACCAAAGGAAAGTAGTGAACACAATCACGTACCTCTATTGTTGAGCAGCGCCGTCGTAAAGATCGTCGCCTCCATCTAAAATTCGCCTTCTCGAATTAACAGAATAATTTGTACTCCATTGGTATGGGATTTAGGCTTGATCTTGACAGAAATTATAAAACACATTTTTCATCATTTAACACCTTTATTTAACACATACATAGACATGACACTATACATTACGCCTTTACGACAGCACAACAGAACAAATAAGGTAGTTAATACTAGAAGTAATAAAAGAATCTCAAAATTAGTCCCTTGTCTCTCAATGATAAAAACGTTTTTGTGAGTATTCCTCTGGTACGACAGTCGAACAAATTTTCTTCTTGTATCTTTGAGATTAAATTATAACATTTTTAGTTCCTTTTTTTTTTCTTTGGATTGTGGCAAACGTCTGATAACTCGTACTGTGGCATGTATCCTGTGCGATGCACTTCACCGTTGTTTGCAGACTATGCACACAGGCGTAAACTGGCTGGTCGCAGGTGAGCTATCAGGTGGCACGGACGGGCACCGCAACCGCTCGCCCTGAGGGCCGGTGTTTGAGCCCGCGGTCGCCGTGCGCGCTGCTACGTCACGGGAGTGGCGGCCGCGGCGTGCTGTTTGTGCTGGCGGTGTCGCGTCCGCCGTGTCAATATTGGAGCTGCGGCGGTGGTCGCCACGGTAGCTGCCGCCGCCAGCAGCTGCCGTTGCCGCCGGCAACGGCAACCGGACCGCCAATATGCGGTGGCCCTGCAGCGCGGGGCGCGCTTTTGTGCAGGCGTCTGCGTCTGCGACCGCTCGCTTTATTGAATCCCGCCGTGGATCGCTTCACCCGTACTTTCCTCGATTTGTTCATACGGCCAGCGGCAGTGGGGCGCAGCAGAGGGGGAACGGAACCGAATGGTGCTGAACGGCAAGAGTCCACCACGTACCTTCCCCCCTTCCCCCCCCCCCCCCCCCCCGGCCCCAACCCCGGTGCTATTGCTCGCCAGCTGACTCTTTGCGCCGACCGGCGATCAGTCCTAACTAAAAGAAAGCACCGGAATATATGCTCCCGCTCCGAGAAATAGGAGATGGCTGCGGCGTTTAATTTCCTCTTTGACTTCCGCTCGGGGAATTCGACATCGATTACGCGGGCCGGCGGGCGGTGGCTTCTGAAACGGCGATTCTCCGACGTTCGGACCTCTTTCTGCTCTTTAATATCGGTGCTCTAAAGGGGAAAAAAATCAAACATCAAGCTCGAGGGCTGAATTATTTCAATTCTAGGACCCTTTCCATGACCTAACGGTTCGTGAGCACATCTCAGTTTAACGAGCTAGTCAATAAATTGGGCAGAAGAGTAAAAATGTGGGAAATGTGAAGTATAAAGCACCCAGTTCAACGAAATATTCACGCCAGCTCTAACGTTATCGGTATAACTCTAAGGTAAAAATTCATAGTGGAAGCTTGGTTTCAGTACCGCATTCCGCAGCTTTGGATGGTTCTTAAGGAAGTGGTGTTCCCCTACCTCCTTCCTTTTATACACCTTGTCAAAACTGGGCCTTTCTTTCTTAATTTGATTTTTACTGATTACTAAAATATTATAGTATTCTGTCGAAGGAAGAACGGCTGATAAGTATTGAACGTCCTCTTTATTAAAGGGAGAGTGGGAAGGAAATTGGCCGTCCCCTTTCAAAGGATAATTCGTGGAGTTTACCTAAGTGATTTAGGGAATTGATGCAAAATGTAGATATGGATAGCCGGACGGGAATTTGAACCATCGTTCCCCTGAATGTATTATATTTAGCAGCATCTTACAGTGATAGAGGATCGTAGAAAAGATTGTTACCACAGCTGAAAATAGCTCGACAGCACACGATTAATCGTATATTAACAGGGTAGGTGTCCATTAGAGTGAATTTTCCGGTATGAAGGAAACTCTTATTTATTATTAAATTCATGGATTTTCTCGGAATTTTCCATTCCAGAGCACAGTAAAAACGCCCTTATGGACGATGGTTGATCAGAAATCTCTTATATTAAGCAGTATGATTATTCAGCTTCAAAAACTCAAGACTGTGTCCTTTTCAGAAATTTTAAAAAAATAACTAACACGTAATTTTAAAAACAAATGTTTTATCGGTTTTCATGCGTTTACATAACCCACTTTTTTATTCTTGGAAATGAAATTAAAAAGGAAAACACGTGTAACAAATCCATACTAGTCCTCTAATTCACTTCTTCTTTCGTCTTTCACGGTGACAATATAAAGCACACTGCAGCTACCTTCTATATACGATTTTGTGAAGGTCTTCCATCTTTTGCTTTTTTATGGGCGCTTTACCAGGAGAATAGCATATATTTGTAGATAGTTCAACATGATGTATTAGGCCAACATTAAAGGGAAATTTGACCAGACCACTGATGGCTGACATCCCACAGGAGAGCCTGTTTGGTGGGGTCACAAATGAGGTGATGTAGTGAATTTAAGCTAAGATGACAGCTACCCTCTTGTACAACTGATTTAACTTAAGTGACAAAAATACTAAATAGGATGAAATTGACTGCATTGTCCACCAATTACTTTTGCATCTACATTCTTTCTAGTGCAGTTCTTTTAATATGCTATAAAATACACCTCTCTGTCTTGCTTGCTTTTTTATAATTCTCTTATAACTATGGGGGTTAGATTTTCTTTTCCCTCCAAGAACACATTCGTCTTCATCTGAGGAAACCATAGAGCTTAATGTGCTTTCAAACAATAAAATATGTGTACAGTAAGTCAGATTTTATAACACATGGATTTGCTCAGAACTAACAGAGTTCAAGTATTGTCCACTATAATGCATTGTTGTGCTCTCCACTAACAGGCGCCAAAATACCTCGCCAACTCAATAACAAAATAACATGAAGTATTTTGTTCAAAATTCAGATGTCCAGGACATTTGACCTTTTAACAGAATACGGAGGAAATACAAAGGAAATACTAGCATTTTAAACCTACTTGCAATTAAGATACTGCTGAACTTTTCATATAGAATGATAAGCGTACCTTTAGGGCTTCATAAGCACCAAAAAAGTGAAAATCATAAAAAATATGACACCTGCCCCTTTAACAAATGACTGTTCACATATGTTAAGACATATGGTGCAGGACAAGATTGTGAGGAGCGGCTTGCTACGTGAGATCGTATCTTACATGCTGACAATTAGATAGGGGATGATCCCAGGTGCTGAACAACAATGACTTCCAACATAAACAGCAATAAAAGTAAATCACGTTTCATGCAGAAACCATCAGTGCGAGCCTACAACTCATTCACCACAGTTGTGGCATAACTGTGGCATTATTTCTAGCGGCCACCTGGCGCTGTTCAGTACACTTTGCAGTTCTTCAGGAAACGAAATTATCAATTGTGGTGGCATGATCTATATTTTGGGCAGCTCGCTGACTTACGTGTTTTTAATACGCAATTTGTGTTGCCGATCTGATTTAATGTTAACTGCTCTTTTGGATACTTTAACGTTGAATTCGCGAGCTGTACAGACAAGGATCTTCGTGCTCTATTCTCCATGCAATTTTCCAGGTAGATTTTGGTACCTCCCACAGTGTTAGCGTCATTCTTGGTCCATTTAACAGATTATTCAGGTGTATTTGTCATCATCATCATCATCATCATTTAAGACTGATTATGCCTTTCAGCGTTCAGTCTGGAGCATAACCCCCTTATAAAATTCCTCCATGATCCCCCATTCAGTGCTAACACTGGTGCCTCTACTGATGTTAAACCTATTACTTCAAAATCATTCTTAACCGAATCCAGGTACCGTCTCCTTGGTCTGCCCCGACTCCTCCTACTCTCTACTGCTGAACCCATGAGTCTCTTGGGTAACCTTGCTTCTCCAACGCGTGTAACATGACCCCACCATCTAAGCCTGTTCGCCCTAACTGCTACATCTATGAAGTTCATTCCCAGTTTTTCTTTAATTTCCTCATTGTGGACACCCTCCTGCCATTGTTCCCATCTACTAGTACCTGCAATCATCCTATCTACTTTCATATCCGTAACCTCAACCTTATTGATAAGGTAAGCTGAATCTACCCAACTTTCGCTCCCATACAACCAAGTTGGTCGAAAGATTGAACGGTGCACAGATAACTTAGTCTTGGTACTGACTTCCTTCTTGCATAAGAGAGTAGATCGTAGCTGAGCACTCACTGCATTAGCTTTGCTACACCTCGATTCCAGTTATTTCACCATGTTGCCATCCCGTGAGAAAACCGTCTACCTGTTCTAACTTTGTCCTCCTATTTGGCATTCAGTTCGTTTATATCTCGTTCCCACTGACATTACTTTCGTTTTGGAGATTCTAATATTCATACCACAGTCCTTACATTTCTGATGTAGCTCTGAAATATTACTTTGCAAACTTTCAATCGAATTTGCCATCACAACTAAGTCATCTGCATATGAAAGACTGCTTCTTTTGTGTTCACATATCTTCATCTCACCCAGCCAGTCTATTGTTTTCAACATATGATCCATAAATAATATGAACAACAGTGGAGACAAGTTGAAGCCTTGTCTTACCCCTGAAACTACTCTAAACCATGAACTCAATTTACCGTCAACTCTAGCTGCTGCCTGACTATCTATCTAAAGACCTTTAATTGCTTGCAAAAGTTTGCCTCCTATTCCATAATCTCGTAGAACAGACAATAACTTCCTCCTAGGAACCCGGTCATATGCCTTTTCTAGATCTATAAAGCATAGATAAAATTCCCTGTTCCACTCATAACACTTCTCCATTATTTGCCGTAAGCTAAAGGTCTGGTCCTGACAACCTCTAAGAGGCCTAAACCCACACTGATTTTCATCCAACTGGTCCTCAACTAATACTCGCACTTTCCTTTCAACAATACCTGAGAAGATTTTAACCACAACGCTGATTAAAGAGATACCTCTGTAGTTGCTACAATCTTTCCTGTTTCCATGTTTAAAGATTGGTGTGATTACCGCTTTTGTCCAGTCCGATGGAACCTGTCCCGACTCCCAGGCCATTTCAATTATCCTGTGTAGCCATTTAAGACCTGACATTCCACTGTATTTGATGAGTTCCGGCTTGATTTCATCCACCCCAGCTGCATTATTGCACTGCAATCCATTGACCATTTTCTCCACTTCCTCAAATGTGATCCTATTTCCATCATCATTCCTATCCCATTCTACCTCGAAATCTGAAACATTACTGATCGTATTTTCACCTACATTGAGCAACTCTTCAAAATACTCCCTCCATCTGCCCAAGGCATCTACAGGATTCACGAGCAGTTTTCCGGACCGGTCCAAAATACTTTTCATTTCCTTCTTACCTCCTTTTGAAGACTGCTAATTACACTCCAGAATGGTTTTCCAGCAGCTTGGCAGGTGTATTTGACCTCTGTAAATTATTGGCTAATTTCTTTTGCAGACACAGCAAATAAATTCCTGTTATATACACACTTCACCTAAATTTTAAGACCCTTTAAATCGTCTTATAACTTTTTCTTGTTATGAGATGCTTTAAAAACAATTAGAAACTATTTTTTGAATGGTTGATGACTGGAAATCCTATGTTGGTTACAGATTAACCAAATGGTCAACATCGCCCTGCCAGCGTGCAAGTGCGCAGAATGATCACATGCATCGGACTTCGTCAATGAGGTGACCGAAGTATTTTCAGTACTGCACTTTCGGTCTCGATCGCCAAGATATTGAGCCGGGACCTGTATCCATATTTAGTAAAGAGGGTTTGCTGTTTTAACGTAACACAAATAAACTTAAGACATGAATGGCACATCATATATGGTAATTCTTCTTCACAACTGCAGTGGGGGCTTTGTCGTGCTGTAAGCTATCGTTGCACTGCCGCTGGGAGGCTAGAGTCGCTAGCTATATGCGAAAGAGTGAGCGAACAGGCCTAATTGAAACCATCCAGCTTGTACAATGTTTCGCTGATATAATCATACAGGAAAAATTGTTACATGAACTGTTACAATATGATTACTCTTGTGCAACCGCTTTCAGATTATCTATTCGGTGACTAGATGTTGTGATTTCATTCTGAAAGTAAAGTTATAATCGATCTCAGGTGAGTGCAATAGGATTCTGTTGCCCTACAGCTTACTTACATTACTCGCAAAGCACTCCTGAACTAATTTTAAGAAGAATTCCGCAGACATCTGGTAAATTTTTTCTTTTATTTATACACAAGCGGTTTAACGACCTAAAGCCGCATCATCAGGTGCAACCTACATGGTAAAGAGAAATGTGAAGAGCATCAACTTGGTGGATATTAAAATTAGTGAAGGTAATATCTGAAATATACTCACAATATTAAGATTTCGTAGGTGTCCCCACAGCTTCTAGTTCAAATGGTTGAAATGGCTCTGAGCACTATGGGACTTAACATCTATGGTCATCAGTCCCCTAGAACTTAGAACTGCTTAAACCTAACTAACCTAAGCACGGCACACAATACCCAGTCATCACGGGGCAGAGAAAATCCCTAAACCCGCCGGGAATTGAACCCGGAAACCAGGGCGCGGGAAGCGTGAACGCTACCGCACGACCACGAGCTGCGGACTCGCTTCTAGTCATAAAACATTATTCAGTGAATACTGTCTACTTTACACCGGCGAACAAAGAGTGACAAATACGTGATCCATTAATTTCGTGAAAGCTGCATTTGGGTGGAACATGTAGTATAGATACTTGTTTTAAAATTTGAATACAACTAAACGGAAGGTCAGCCCGGTTTAAGAAAGAGCAGAAGCGGCGCGCACAAGCGACTAAGACGGACTAACAGGTAGCCGGAAAGCAGACTACCTTGTGGAATACCTGACGCCATGTTCTCATGTTCTAATAGATTATTCAACGTGATCTTCGCCTTTTCTTTTTTGAATATAAAGAGTGAGTACTCAGTTACAATTAAACCTCCATACCACTCTGGCTAATTTTGGTTGTTTATACGATCAAGTATTTGTATGTAATAAAATTCAGTACTATTCGGGCCTGTAAAGGGAGCAACCAAGCGACCCTACCAACGAGAACAGGACGTCATACCGTCCACCAGATAGTCTGCTTTCCGAGAACCTGATAGTCCGTCTTACTCGCTTGTGCTGGCTGCTTCTGCTGTTCCTAACATTGGGTTGGCTTGCCGTTGAGATGCATTCAAGTTTTAAAACAAGTGTCTACAACTGCATGATCCATCCATCCCCCCCCCCCCCCTTTCCCAGTTGTCTTAATGGATCACGCCTTTCTCGCCTTTTGCTCGCCAGTGTAAAGTAGGCAGTGGTCATTGAATTATATATTTTGACTAGAATCGGTGGGGACACATATGACCTCCTAACATTGTAGTTTTTGATATTACTTTTATTAATTTTATCATTAAAGTTAAGAGACCGTGTAACACTCCTTACGATGTTGGTTGCTGCACGTGTTACAGTTTTGGGCCACGAAACCGGCTGTGTTTCAACAAATAAAGAATTTTACCAGCTTTCAGCGGAATTCTTGTTAACGTCATGGCTTTTCGACTGCTGCGGCTGTGCAGAATGTAAAACACTTTGCGATCTATGAACTGATTTGTGCTGAAAACTAAAAGGCTGTAATTCAAGTTTTGCAAGAAAAGAAACCGTTTGTAATCTGGTTACTGAAATGAGAGAAAATTTAACGTACATTCTTCCTTATTTTATCAATTAATTAGCAAACATTCGTTATTTACGTGTTGTCTTACGTTTCTCAGTGTTCATTGTTCTTCCTTTCTTAAAACTTCACAACAAAACCTTTTTTGAGTCGGCAACCTCACAGGAGACCGAACATTTAATTTCTCCACCCAAGAAACGGCAGAACATTCTTAAGATTAAGAAATTAATACGTCGACACATCAAAGAATAATTATTGTTTTATATAGTTACATTTAAGAAGCTGAATTGAAGGATCTCGCTGGAGCTGTTAGGTTTGCATAGTTGAGCATGAATGTTACTTTCGTCTACCTCTTTATAGTCCCCCACAGATGACAATACTTTCCTATGTCCCAGATTGCCTCTCGCGACATCTCCATCGTACATGACATGAGAATCAATAAAACGGGCTTTAAATACTTCTTTTACCTTTCCTCCCTAATTTAAAACATTTTACGTAAATTTTATTTCATTAGAATGCTGTGGGAAATCATCTGCTCGTTGACGAAAATCGCAGGAAAGTAAATACGCCAAAGTGCATTGCCCTCATCCGCCTTGTATCACTACGATTTTGATTCATTAACTATGCCACTTCTCTAGAAAGTATAAGTTTGTAATAGCCTGGCACTATTTTACAACGTAACCAACAGACCAGAAGCATTCAGCAGTATTGGACATTCCTCACGTAGATCCTCTTCAAGAACAGTATGGCTACTTCAGAATTCAGTGCCTCACATCTAAAGTGTTAAAAGGGAGGAATATACATCCGAAACCTTCACCAATTTTGATGACCTAATGTATGCAATAATTCATTTTAACGCAATTCACGTGACACCTACACATCACATAACCACAAAACACAATAATTCGCAGACCACCTACATTACTGTGAAATATTTATCATACAACAAAGAAAAAATTTCGTTAACATGAATGCCATCTCTATGCCAGCAACAGATTTTTTACTTTACCATAAAATAATCATTTATTTTAATTTAATTGTTGCTGGATATGGTTGAGCTACTTGGCTTTTAATCAGTTAAGGTCTGTTGACAGAGAAGTGAACCAACCATGCCAAGCTTCTGATGAATCTACTGTCGTAATGAAGCAGTTGTAGCCATCTGAAGATGTGCATGGTAGCCCGAAACTGGTCGTGATACCAAAATAATGATTATTAAAAATATTTGCTACTGTTTGTGTTCTCCATCATCATTTCCCAATAACTTAATTGTTTTGCAATCACTGTGATACAACTGATGATGTCAGTGCCAGAAGAGAGAGTACTGGTCGTACAATGTATCACACTTGTCCGAAGTGAAGTTCGATGGCTCTGTGAATAAGTATTAGACAAATCTCTGGGGTTCCAAACCTGGTAGCACACAAGATTTTTTTCTGTCACATGCAAATTATTCGATAATCTGAATAATTCGAGGCTACATCATGATTCAGAAAGCACAGTAGGTCCCTATTGTAAACTCAGTGTCTGGGTAATTCTGTTCAGAGGCCGGAGGGCAACATGCCACGCGCACTTTCCCCTTAACATTTACTGAGGTGACAAATGTCTTGGGATACCTCCTAATATCGTGTCGGACCTCCGATTACCCGGTGTAGTGCAGTAACTTGACGTGGCATGAAATCAGCAAGTGCTGAAAGTCTCTTGCAGAAATATTGAGCCAAACTGCTTCTAGAGCGGTCCATAATAGCGAAAGTGTTTCCAATGCAGGATGATGTCCCGTTAATGTTCGGTGTGAATCATACCGGACCATCTGAGTGGCTAAATCATTCGCTTGAATTGTCCAGAGTGTTCTTCAAACCAGTGGCGAGCAACTGTGGCCCGATGACATAGCGCATTGTCATTCATAAAAATTCTTTCGTTGTTTGGGAACATTACATCTATGAATGGCTGCAAAGTTGTCAGAGTCACCCATTTTCTGTCAATGATTAATTCAGTGGGACCAGAGGACTCAGTTCAAAGCCCACACCATTAGGGGCCATCACTAGCTCACGCAGTGCCTTGTTGACAACTTCAGTCCATGGTTTCGTAGGGGTTCCGCCACACACTAAACCTACCATCAGCTCATACCAACTGAATTCGAGACTCACCGCACCAGGCCACGGTTTTCCAGTCGTCTGCTGCCGTACCCCATTAAAAACAAGTTTCGTAGCACTGCCCTATCGAATACTTTCGTCGATAAGCCCCACAATGATTTCTGCGCTTATTCGCTCGTCTGTTAGCATTGAAAGTTCTACACATAAGCCGCTGCTCTCTGTCTATAAGTGAAGGCCGTCAGCTACTGTATAGTCAGCGGTGAGAGGTAAAACCTTAAGTGTGGTATTCTCAGCACAATGTCGACAACGTGGATCTCGGAATATTGAATTCCCTAGCGATTTCCCAAATGAGATGTCCGATGCGTTTAGCTCCAACTACCACTCCGTGTGCCGAGTCTGTCAATTCTCTTCGTGCTGTCATCACGCTGGAAACATTTTCACATGAATCACGCGAGTACAAATGACAGCTCCGTGAATGCACCACCGCTACACACATTTTCCGTACACGGTACTACCGCCATCTTTATATGCGCAGATCATTAACGCACAATTTTTGTCACCTAAGTGTAGTTAAATAGAAACCAACCTGTAGCCTATAAGCAGCGGCCTTGACTCCGTACCGATTCATAGCGGAAAACCATATCACTAATGGCGCTAGGAGATGTTAGTCCGTCCGTGAATTAACCTTTTGAGTAAGCACTTATACTCGACGCTACTTGCTCCGTGTTTTAATTATTCGGATGATGTATCTCTCCTACGGTAGCGCTACTAAGCTGTGAACGTATAAAGTGTGGTTTTTGGTAGGAATCCGGATAGCTATCATTAACAAATGAAACGTAAAGATGCCATCAGTCTGTTTTTTTAAATATAACTACTTGAACTTTAAGGAAATGCACGTCTGATAACAATTAACAATATTATCTGAGAAATGAAAAATACTAGACCCTAAGACAACACGGGGTGCTCAGCTGAATCGTGTCTAACACTGATTGACTTGGGGCACAATAAAACCTACTGCACATCATCATACAGTTTCATATTTCTTCGTATACTTCTTTCATTTATTTGTTCCAGACGCCTGCCAGTCATTGATTCCTCTAACTTCCTACCTTGTTTCCAAAATCCCATATAAAAAAACTATGCGTGAAGCGGACTACTCTATGTTGTTGTCAATGTGGCAGGAGAGAATTTTGTCTAAATTATGTAAAAGGAGGGGAAAGCGCAAGTAACTTGCCTCCTTTTGCATATGACATCACATTTTTTTACAATACGAATTTGTTGCTAGGATAAAGCAGGATCTTCACGTTTGGTCAACCTCACATGGCAATGAATCCGTCTATAGTGAAGCAATTCTACTGACCGAAGCAAATTATTAGAGCTGGTGTGACAGGTGCAGCGTTGTCTTTGATGTTCATGACGAAAGGCCAAAATGTCGTACTCAGTTATTTTCTGGGAACTATAGGGTGGCTGCGGCGTCTATTGACCACCACGCACTCACCACTCCAGCTTTCAAAAGTCGAGGTGCAGCTCACTGCCAGACTCCTGCAAAACTGGCCTCGTTCCCAAACGGGGGGAGGGGGGGGGGGGGTTCTTCACATAATGAGATTCACAGACTGCATTCTACTGACATACTGACACAAGAGGCCACAGAAACGCTTCCTGCGACACACTTCCACAGCGTGGGGGCACGAGGCTACCTTTCCAAGCACACAGCTTCCCCAGTATCCTAACAAAAAGATTCTCGAAACTGTGACATAAAGTGAATTAATATCACATAACGATATGTAACAGTATTATTAAATGAACACCTTGCGTAAATTAACAGGATCTGTTGGGTACTGATTACAAGTGGGAGAAACATTTTCTCAATCCACGACGCAGCACAAATCATTTGTCCCACCTTACTAGCTCATGTCCACGTATTAACAGTGATATTCCTTACATGATTAAAAACCTTGAAGTCTCCCTCGAGTTTTTTTGTCATGAAAGGGTCAAGTTTTGATAAAAGGATTGAAATTCATTTCACATTACACCTTGCCTCACTTGGCGAATACATTTTCTTCTGCGTTGACTTAGTTACGTTTGACTTGTTTCACTGTTGGGTTGGGTTGTTGTGGGGAAGGAGACCAGACAGGGAGGTCATCGGTCTCATCGGATTAGGGAAGGACCGGGAAGGAAGTCGGCCGTGCCCTTTGAAAGGAACCATCCCGGCATTTGCCTGGAACGATTTAGGGAAATCACGGAAAACCTAAATCATGATGGTCGGACGCGGGATTGAACCGTCGTCCTCCCGAATGCGAGTCCAGTGTTTAACCACTGCGCCACATCGGCCGGTGTGTTGCGCTGTTCATGTTACATAATTTGGTAGGGTTTTCTCTGCCACTTGTCTTAAATCATTACGTAATCACCTGTTACACAATGAGGAAACATTTGGAACTTCATTATCATCGAACATACGTTCCAAACCCCATGGTAGTGAGCCGATTTGTTGAACTTGTTTTACCCCTAGTTAATCGTTCACGCACTTAAACTCTCGTTGTGCATGTTTCTCTTGTCAGTAACACTTAAAATGGTTGTTGTTTTTTTCGATGTTCACGACAGTGACACAGGTCTCACATCGCTCTTTTTAATTTTACGATAATCCATCTACCGAACTGCAGACAAAATTTCTGTGTTAATCACTTTAATTGTAACTACTTTTCGACAGCTAAAATCTTCACTGATTTTTATGTAAATTGATAAATTTTGACCCATTCTAAAATTTTATTTGGAAAGTATGGTACCTCATGTAAACATATGAGTTGCAGCATCTAAAATTCTACAGATATAATTTTGAATTTACCTTGAAATGTGTCATATTACAATATAATGGGGCATGATCAGTGAGTAAATTTAAATAAATAGCACATTCATTGTCACTATGTTTTGAAACAACTAATGATTTCGCTGTGAAGGGTAATACCATAGGATTACTAGTACATCTTGAACTCACGTTTATAGAATTTAACCGCTCCATCAGAGAGAGAGAAAGCGAACATCAAGTAATAGGATTATTACCCGCACAGCTATGGTCCGTTTCCTTTACTTTGTAATTCCTTTCGTAGGGACTGGCAACAGTTAATAAGATGATATTTAACGATGGCAGTTTCTCGACCCACTTCCACAGATTTGGTTTCTTAGATTCCTCCCAATTGTGACTGTGACCGTAATTTTACGCAGATGCTAACCACATGTGCGCTTCCAACAAGCACGCAGAAACGTTTCCACACGAAATAACTTCAGTCAGCAGACTTTCAAGTCTTTGGCATGTACTAATAGTCCTGAAATACACGGTGATCCTTTGCCGTATTCTATATACAGCGAACATTCAGTTGCGATTACATAATTTTAAGGCGTACTGTTGTTTTTTGTGTGTTACAGACCGCGGAAATTTAGTTTAACTATAGCACATTAAAGCGTACAGTACGATGTATCTCATTTTTATGTGTATTTACGCTCAGTCTTACATTACACTTTACGTTTACCGTTTGGACCTTAATGGTTTGTTGAACAAGGACCAGTAATATGAAAGAAATAGCTTGGCTTGCTGCAAGATAGCAATACGTATGTCACTTCTACCGTCTCGTCCACCTGTCCCTCACCAAACCATATGAACATATCACTTCAAGATGTTATCCTACTAGTATTTACAGCGAAGTAGAATCCACCTGGTTGTTAATGCCAAAATTTCACTTGTTTGAGACTACTGTGAAAGACATAATTCCAGTTTACAGTTACCACATTTAAGCAAACTAAATCCACCTGAATCTGAATCCTGATCAGATCTGTTCTTCCAGTTCTCAATCTGTACTTGTACAAACAACTACAAGTACGTAACAGTTTTACGAGCATATGTCGCACGGTTCAAAGAATTTAATTTTTCTGGATCCATTTTAATCCAACTTCTTCGTAAAGGAGCTTTGCTCTACTGCAGTTGATACAGAATGCTTTATTTAAATATCATGTCATGGGTTGTAATGTTTTACGAATTTAGAACGAAAAATTTATTTCCAAAGAACCTTGTTAGAACATTCGGACCCTTTGTGCTACTTTCTGGATTCATTCAGTCTCCACGCTATTGCTCTAACAAGATCAAATTCGTCCATGTTTCTCTGTTCTTGGTCTGTACGCTGAACTAATACAACATAAGTACGCCCACTGCATCCTTTTCATCCGAAAATAATTACTGAAAAACGGTATCTATGTAAGATAATTAATTACACTGAACAAGGGTGAAAGCGCTGCGATATTTCGAGAATCTTTTATTTCCAAGTACATCTTTTTAAACTGTCCGCGATGTTTTCTAAATATGTGGGAAGGCTTATTTAAGTCCCGTCGACGACTAGATCATCAGAGACGGAGCTCGGAACGAAAAAGACTGTTAAAATGAATCGCACAGAAATCGTTTCGGCATTTATCCTCATCGCTTATGGATCACAGAAATACCTCAATCTGGGTGGCAAGGATGAAATTTTAAGCCCTCTGTTTACGAATGCCAATGCAGTATCTCAAATAGGGTACAGTCTCACTACGTAGTCATTTTAAGATCATAGACGTCATACTTTGCATGTTACAACGACTAATAAGTCGATTCCGTTCCTCTTCAAACAAATTCGTGGAGGTATCGCATATAATTTATCATTAGATTTTGTATGTCACTCTCTCTACTGCCATTTTTCTTCACGATGCTGGGAGTCCTTTGCAAGTGTGTATTCTTTTTGTCGTATATTTCAATGTATACGTAACCTTTCAAATTTTTAGCAACACTGTGTGTTAGTACGTCCTTACCCAAATACTTCAGATATTTTCTTGTTGAATCTACACTGTCTGAGATTGTTTTATAAGGAACATATAAAATAACAGTTTTCCTAATGATGAAAAATACTACTAATCTCATTTCTCTGCCAACCCCGTAATGAGCACATAACTTAGCGCTAGTATTGACTCCTGTCTCGCGTATTAGGAACCCACCTTCGCAACTGAGGTTTCTAAAGCACGCTTCTACCCAGGTGCTTGACACGAAGGCATCCGATTTCCAGAGCGGTGATGGGAGGAGTTTTCACCTACATTATTTGACCACGGAGGGGAGCAGAGCCGGTGGCTTAGAGTTCCTGATCACGTCTATTCATGTTATACTGCTGATGGTGATCCGTCCGTTGGACGGGGTGTTACGCTTCACGGCCCCTTTAGTGCCATGCGAGAGGCGTGGGGTATGTGCAGGCACCGAGCATCACCTTTCTCTCTCCTCTCACCAGCGCCTCTCTTATACCCACTGACCATTAAAAGATAAACTAAAGAGACAACTCTTACACACCGCAAGGAAAGGTGTCATTTTCCGCGACGGGAGAAAGCGCTTTCCGTTCGGAAGGCAGAACGTGCTCTTCAGGGTCTTCTTTACTGAACGATATAAACTCCAGTTTTTCCTGTAAACTTGTGTCTCTAGCAGGTGCTCTTCACTTTCGATTGACTCATGTGTTATTAATAACATGAAAATTTGAAATAATCTCTCCCTACGGAACCCTCATCGTCTTCTGGAAGCGCAAGACAAACGACTTCTTTGCGCATAATGACCTTCTAAGAACACATAATAGGTAATGACTGTAGCTGTGACGAATTACTTGCAAGCTGTCAGTGACGAAACAAAGCTACGATAATAGCATGTATGCGCTTGCGTCGGAAAACGTTGCCAGGAATTTTATCGGGTTTTACCAAAGCGTAGATTAAGGTTCTAGTGTACAACAAATTGCCACAATTTTAAATGATACCACTATGAAAAACTTTTTTCTTCGTGTTCATGTTGTTTTCAGATACTGGTTATCAGCGAGAATTTAATGCTAATCGAAAGACATTTAAATGATAATATACACTGATACGAGCCAATTAACGCAGAGACAATTAAATCATCGTAATGCATGCACGTTACCGTATTAAATTAACATGGTAATGAGATAATACTATATCTATAATCCACGCGAATGGCTTTTCATAAACATATACGCAAATTGTGCGATGTACGATAGTAAAAATGCACAAGACTGATGCGTATTGGAAACTCGCCTAACACACATTCCGAATTTCTGTGGAATTAGTCGAGGGGATAAAGGAACTTGCATCGTATTTTATACCCACTCACACTAAACAGAAATCTTCAGAGCAGATAAATAATACTTGTGGCTACTTTTGATGAATTTCCGTTATATTTATCAGCTACATTTACATAATCGTTTGCCCTTATCAGGCCACTTTGTGAGATATATGTGGGGGCAAAGATGAATGGTTTAACTCATCTTCAAATGTACACTGTAGGAAATTTAACGATGAACGTCTGAGAGTGCATGGTAGGCAACAACTTTCTTGTAGGATCTGTCAGTGGAATTTAATGAGCACCTCCGTGAAGCTCTTGCATTCATTTGACGAAATTCGCCGTTTCCCGTTTTCTTTTAGAACTTCGCTTCCCTGTATATCTTTCCAAATTAGTAACCGTCCCAATATGATGAAGAACGTTTAAGAATGCGTCGACCTGCGTTTTGTAAGCCAGTTCCTTCGCCGATGAATTGGTATCTTTACGAACCTTCCTACGTGCCTCAGGCAGGTATCAGGTTTTCCACTGACTAATCTGATGTGGTAGTTCTGCTTAAGATCGCTTCAGAATCTTAGTCCGATGAATTTTACTGGTATTTCTCTTTTTCAACATAGTCAGTAATATAATATAACAGTAATGGGTCCCACCAACTAATAGTATGAAATGTGTGACATTTATTTATGTCCTAGTCGTAGCAGTAAATACTGACCATCTGTAGGCTGTCATGTATTTATATACAGTTTTCTGACGATACAGCCATCCCATATATAACATCATCTTTCTCAGACAGCCCTAATACTTTTCCTGGGTTTGAACAATAATATTCACACTTCCTTGTGAGATTCCCGGAACTACCTTTACACCCAGCGATATCTTCTAGTCAACAGCGACTGTCGACTATTTAAGACAGCTCTGCGACAGGCAACAACAGGCAAAGAGGACACACCTGGCCAAAAGAAGTCTACTAACACAACACATCGACCTTAATTTGAGAGAGAAATTTCTGACACGTTTGGAGTGCAGCATTGCATAGAAATGTATCATGGACTGTAAAGGAACGAGAGGAAAAGAGAATCAAACCGTTTGAGTTGTTGTGTAATAGAAGGATGTAGAAAATTAGATGGATTCATACGATAAGATGGCCGAGCGGTTCTAGGCGCTACAGTCTGGAACAGCGCTACTGCTACGGTCGCAAGTTCGAATCCTGCCTCCGGCATGGATGTGTGTGATGTCCTTAGGTTAGTTAGGTTTAATTAGTTCTAAGTTCTATACGACTGATGACCTCAGAAGTGAAGTTCCATAGTGCTCAGAGCCATTTTAAACATACGATAAGATTCAAACGACTCCTAGCACTATGGGACTTAACATCTGAGGTCATCAGTCCCCTAGAACTTAAAACTACTTGAACCTAACTAACCTAAGGACATCACACACACCAATGTCCGATGCAGGATTCGAACAGACGACCGAAGCGGTCGCGCCGTTCCAGACTGAAGCCCCTTCAGTCGCCCGGCCACAGCGGTCGGCGTTGCAGTGATAGCTAGATGACTTACATGTTTAATATATTCACGGCTGGTGCTGCTGCACTAGTGGGTAGTGATTCCACCACCAAACTGCTGTAACAATTGTACATCTGACTGAATGAACTACGGTAATAAATTGGAGTTGACAGAAATTCGAATCGAAGTATTCTGCAGAGAAAACATTGCTTTCGGATATCTTCAATTATGAATACGAGCAAGAGAATACTTAACATGTACAACACTGCAACATGACGAAAAGTTGCCAGACAATCATCTGCACCTCACAAAAGTACATTCACGTATTATTCGACTAATAAAGGCCATTCGTGTACATTAAAAACAAAACTAGACGTAGAAAAAAAAGTCTTAGTTCATCCTGATTCCACTGATAACTCAGATTGTCTTGCAACTGGATAATACAGGTATATTTACTTTCGCCCTATGTTCCCATCTTCCTTTTTCTCTCCTTCCTGTGTCTCAGGCCAACTATACATTCCGCTCTTCCCAGTCTCTCTCTCTCTCTCTCTCTCTCTCTCTCTGTCTCTCTCATTCACACACACACACACACACACACACACACACACACACACACACATACACAAAAAATCATCCTGAGGCGGCCCTTCTTCTGGACAGTCGCTCTCTCTCTTTCTTCCCCGGAATTTAATTGCTTTCGGTTTCTGGACGTGATACGTTGTAATTAATTGCCATCGTTTTAGATTCATTGAAGGTAGATCCAGAACGTTATTTATCACCAGCAAGTTGCTTAGAGAATGTGTAATGAATAGCCATTAGGAAGAATTAGGTCAATAAAGGAATTCCTATCTGCATGTAACACTTACATCACCAGTGAATCTGAGGATAGAGGTTTAGTCAACGTCAGCGGATTGCATGTCTGAATACTTTACGGTTCTGTCTTCTTTCTTCCTGTACGACCGCTGAATATCCTAACTTGGACATCGTCACTCGTCATTCCGCACCTGATCATGGATTCTTGTCAGTGATGCTGGAAACAAGTCATACACAGGCGCTATTACGAATACTGTAAGAAGTTAACTAGGTTTCAAATGATTTGAATGGAATTAAAAAAAGATAAATCATTATTTTAGCTCCTTCGATCCTAGATTATATCAACTATAGAAAAAAGTTTTATTGCAATGTTTCATATCTATATGGACCTATTTATTGTATATTTCAGGAAAACTGAAATTTGCATAATTGGTTTTGAAAATAGAAACAGTGGCTAATAAATTGGACATTGGGTCTGGGAGATAGCTGAGGATGCGAAATAAAAGTCAACAGTTTTACAACATTTTACAGCATTATTTATTGTGGAAAATCTATCCTAAAGTGGAATTTTAATGAAATACATGAATCAATACATAATGTCAGTAACTTCTACTACTGATAGTATCATGTACAGGACAACAGGTATGTTGATCTTATACAGAAAAGAAAAGAAAATACATTAGTTTCGTATGAAAAGCCACGAATCGATTTGTATCTTTCTATAGGCAGGGGTTAACATCACATTGTTAACATATTATTTTTGATTTATCTTGGCAGATTGTACTGATCTACTATTGGAAGATGGTTTCATAGGCAAGATCTTCTTCATGAAATGAAATTCCCTCCACTGCAGCTCCCATGAATATCTTCTGGGTGATCAACACATTCTCTTTTGCTGTCATTTATTCAAAACCTGTCTTTGTATTTCGCCAAACGGCATCTTGAATGTTTTCGAGATTATCTTCATCTTCCGACACTTCAAAACCTTTATCAGTAACATCTCGTTCTAACAAGTTCACGATCTCCTCTACGTGATCTGTATTAGTTATGACATACAACTTTCTGTTATCCGTAAACAGCACTGAATTTTACCAAACTTCGTAAAATACATCACAATTACAGACCAATCTCACCAAAATAAATTATAAGCTCAAGCTGTAAGTTGTGAACCGAAAGGGAAATGAGACGTTGATAGGGGCCTGTAGATAAATAATTCATGGTCATTTCTCTAGTATTTGGATGTCATGAACGCGTAAACGCCTTTCTACTGATTGCAATTATGTGCACGCAGTGTCATCAGAGATAGAGTGACGCCTGGAGGTTTCCTTGGATCATCTCAGCTTTGCAAGATGCGCGGGAGATGATGCGCACTGTTAATTGTGGGATGACGAGTCACGGTAGTGGGCAGTGGTGCATCATGAGCAAAAGTACGGCATAGATTGAGTGGTACGGGGGTTACATTCTGAGGAAGCGGAACGTGATATACGGATTATTTATTTATTTGAGATATGGAAAGAGACAGAAGCGTATTGACAACAAAATTTTATTAAGAGATTTTTGTTGAGTAGTAGATGAGGCTCAAATTTAAGGTAACTGATTTCAGATTTTATATATTATTGCTGCATCCTGTATTCATTCGTTGTTCAGACATCCAGAAACTTGAATATAGTGAAGGATAAACAGTCCTGCACAATTTTCAGTTTGAATCCCGGGGAGGGGGGGGGGGGGTTCAAATGGCTCTGAGCTCTATGGGACTTAACTTCTGAGGTCATCACTACCCGAGAACTTAGAACTACTTAAACCTAACTAACCTAAGGACATCACAAACATCCACGCCCGAGGCAGGATTCGAACCTGCAACCGTAGCGGTCGCGCCGTTCCAGACGGTAGCGCCTAGAACCGCTCGGCCACCCCGGCCGTTTTGGGGGGTGGGGGATAACTGTTGAATATTTAATGCCATTTTAATGAATTAAATTTTTAAGAAAATCTCATTTGATGTTCGTCCACTCAAAAACTGTAATCAGTGTATTAAAGTTTGTGAAGCAAAGAGAGAGTCAGTTTTTCAATACAGAGCTCTTCTAATCAGAAAACTAATTACGTTTGATATTATACTTTATTCCAAGTCGCTGTTCGGATCGAAAGTCCATGCTAAAATAGGAGTTATCATTTTTACATATTCAGATTTTTTATGAACCAAGTATGCGTTACCTTTTTAAAAGAGAGCGCATTGGACCAGGCGCATCTCAATAATTAGTTGTAGATCAGGAAATGCGAATTGCTTTCAAGACAAGAGCGGTGTGAAGGCAAAATTAAATAATAAAAGAGGGAACACTGATTTTTTCCAGGGCTGATTTATCAGGTTCAAAGTTTAATGATTCACAGAGTTGAATTCAGAAAGTATTTTTTACTTTACAGATGTTTAAACTGACAGGGGAACCTGGCATGCACTTTCAAGTTACTCTCACGCAGTAAGTTTTTGCAACACATTCTCGCAGTCGAATTGTTGTGTTCAAAGTTTACGAATTTCTATGTTGTAATGTATGCTTAGAGATTGCTCACACTCGCTGCAAGCAAAGCTTGTAGTGAATAATAACAATCATTTTACTTTTATTAAGTTAACTTTCAATGGTAGTTGCTTGTAAATAACGAGAGAGTAGTTGTCCGGTGGCAACCATTATCTCATAGTCTTCCATGCTCCTTACTAGAAAAAAAATACTACCACTGAGTCTTGAAATCTAGACTTTTCGATAACTACGTTTAATGTCACAATAGCAACTTGAAAGGACATAATGAGAGAGTAGTTGTTTGGGAGGAACAATTATCTCGTAGCCTTCGATGCCCCTTACTAGATAAGAAATACTGCCACTCAGTCCTGAAGTCCAGAATTTTGGACAACTAGTTTTATTGTCACAATAGTAAAAGAATATCAGTAGTATCCGGTCTCTTACCATAAACTCAGTCTATACAGATGGCTTTTTCTCAATATATTTTTGGTGTTCCGGAAATTGTACATACTGCAGTATTTAATACGTAAACACGACTGACCTGGCTTAGTTTGTAATGGATCCGCCAACTTCACTACTTTCTTATGTAGTACATCATTCCAGCGACAGAGGGCAGAAAGAAGCACGAAACTAAAAGCTACATATGTCCAGTAAACAGGCCACTGGGTCTCAAAGGCGAAGGACATCTTTTGCTGCTATATAACGTATAAAAATTCGGTGTCGAATACATTGGACGTCATATCTGAAAGGGTTAAATAATCACAAGAGATATTAATGCTGATTAAAAAATTGCAAAACTATATTCAGATAATCGAAAATAAAAGAAGTGGCAGTCGTGTAGACTCGCCTGCCAAGAGCATTAGATGTGTTGCTCTCTGGGTAGGCATACCGTAAGTGACATCTTTACCACTAGGGCTGTTTCCACGTCGAATGTGGGAAAATAATCATATTTTAGTACATGGCTGGAGAGTCTGTACCAAATAAACATGATCTTACAGTTATGAATCGATTTTTCTCTCTTATGAGGGGTAGGAATAACGTTTTAATTTCCACCTAGCAAAAGTAGCGTTAAGTAACTTTTTGTTTCAAACCACACGACTGCAGCCCTGTTACGCAATTAAATCTTGGCACCAACGAACCGAAGGCTCTAGAGGAGTCCATGTTCACCTTGCAACAAACCCCATACCCACTTTATCAGTGGACTGCGCCATCCTGCATTGGCTTGTCTAGTAGTACTAGTGCTCGGGTTCTGTGGTTCGGAAATTTAAATCGGTGCTCTAATTGTGGTCGTGCTTTTGCCAACAAAATAAAAATTAATTGTGTAAGTTTACTTTCCTGAGATTATAATTAAAATTATGATTCGTATCAGTGTTAAACATTGACGGAAAGATATAATGGTAAAAAATAATGTTACCTGGCATTACTACTAACAGTATGTAGTAGTATTGTACAGCAGAGCATTTTGTCCGTCCAACCCTGTTATATTTCTTACATATATTACTGGAAGTATATCAACAGACTAAACACTTCATATCAAAACTGTTACAATGTTATGATGTGTGCTAATCATGTAATAGAACCCGCCTAAAAAATTAACCTCTGAAATAATTCTTTCTGTTTCTGTGTTACCATGACTTTTTTGCTAGAGCACAGACGATAGGTTTTGATCTTAAAGTAGTTAATACTATTGGAAAAGACTTGTCAATGACCTTTAATGTCACATGCGGTACCGTTTATGTAACTGCTATGTTAAAACCGCTTTTCCTCTCCAATCTTCTCTCGGTAAATGTTTTTTTCTCTGTTTTTTTTGTCTCTTTTTGAGCAGTTGCGCATATATAGAAGTTAATACATCTTCTGTCGTTGTTTAGGGTTTTTTTAATTCTCCATCCTTCAGTATGATCTGTTGTTAGACTTGTAGTTTGTGGGCTACGTGGGATCATTTTTGAATTGCATGATATGCAACAAAAGCATCAAAGCTCGAGACTCCATCCATAGACAAAGCTTGTGGAATGTAATGGCTGACAATTATTTGTGGAGTTAGCAACAGAAGCATAAAGACTTGGTGTGGAAGAAAACGACGCGAAAATGAAATACATGGTAGTCGAAGATGTAGAGATCAATGGAATAACCAATCACATCTAATAGTTAGTGAACACAAATTCGAGCGTGTTGAACAGTTGATATTTCTGGGATCAGTGGCAGATGAACAAAATCAGAGACAGGTAGAAATAAAAGCGAGACTGAAAAATGCTAACCGAGCCTATAATGCAATACAAAATCTCTTAGGGTCCGAACTTCTGACTAGGAAAACTGAAATAAAGTTATATAACACAATCATCAGACACGTTGTAATCTATGGGGCAGAAACATGGAGCCTAACGAAATGAGAAGACCACTATTTACGTTTGAGAATAAAGTTTATAGGAAAATCTCTGGTCCTTATTATGACAAGGAATAACAATGCTGGAAGAGAAGACACAACATAGAAATTCGGGAGCTATCACAACAACCAACGATAGTAAACATAATAAATGCTAGAAGACAGCAATGGGCTGGAGGGTGAAAGAAGACAAAATTGTGTTAGGAATATTGAGGTAGAAACCATAAGGCAAAAGACCAAGGGGGGGGGGGGGGGGGCAGGAGTACTTGGCACAATGAAATTTATTGTATATGTGAAGTATTGGGAATAAATAACTGGAAAGAGGCAGCACAAGACAGGAACATCTAGAGGAATCATGAGATCGGCACGGGAGCTTCGAGTCCCTTAGGATCCTACTACTACTACTACTACTACTACTACTACATGATATATAGCTGTTCAATTGTACTTCATTATAAGTATCGATTTTGATTTACACTGTTATCATGGTATAAAAAATCAAATTATATAAATCAAATGTTGCAGCATACCATTATTTCTGTGTATTACCATACTGATAAGTAATGCTGTAATAGATGATTAGTAGTTGCTCTTTTATATAGCGATGATGTGTAAGTCGAAACCGGTAGTTATAATAACGACAATTAAACAGCTACGTCTCCTGCATTAAAAAAATATAACAGCTGTAGACAGTTGCCTTCAGAAAATGTATATAGGTTCAGGTGCCTTCCATTATAAGTGCTTTGTTACGCACGTGAGGCACTATAATCTGCCAACAGCTTTAGGCAACCCCGTTTTTTGCTTTTTTTTCATATCAGTTTATAGATGTTCCACTTCACTTGAATCTTACGGTTAGGTTCCTAATGACGCTAATAGTGGGAACTATTGTAGGTTTTATACATTTATCTTTAGATATTTTCTAAAATTTTTCTTTTATGTACTTTTCCTACCCATGGACCACACATATTTTGCCTAGGTTTTACATATTTCTCAATTTCATTCTACATAAGTTTCGTGTAATAAATTTATTTCCTTGTGGTACATCTTCAAGCACCTAGTTATGTTTTCTGCTGTAAAATAGTACAAATAACCTGTAGTTTTCAGAGAAGTTAAACCTTAATTGGGGCTATGTCAATATGAAACAAAGAAATAAAATGACTTTCCCAGCAACTGATGGAATAATAATATGTGCTACAGTGTCTTACAAGACTGTATTGACAAAGGAGTGTTATTTACTACACAACACAGCGTCAAGGTTGTTTCAGTAACTGCCACAGCATCGACGGAAAACACTTGCGCTATATTTCCACTCTAGACACAAGCACTCAAAAAATTAGCTAACATCAAACTACACAAACCAAAATTACTCTCTTGAATATTCGTCAGACTAACAGTTTTTCTTACTAATCGCAAGTTTTAAAAATTGCATTTCTAACTAAGACGTATTTTTCCTGCGTGTGAAGGAGGCACTATGCTTTCTACGCAGACAAACTCTCCAGCTTGACTCCTATCAATCAGCAGAGTCCGAGTGATATACCTGAAGCAAGATCACTGTTGCGGCTTGCGGCAGTCACGGTGTTGTTGGAAGAGAAAGCTCTTGCGCGTGCCGCTAACAAGAGTATCGACAGCTTGGGTTTGTAGTGGAGAGATTGGCACGGATTACGCGACTGTGCGGCAGATGCAATATAGGCGCCTCCCTAGATGTAAATAATGTTACAGCCCTTATATCAATCGATTCTAGAATCAAGCCTAACATGTACCTGAAGGTGGAACAATATTTTCTTGAAAAAGATAGTACCTGTAGGAGATAAAAATCAAAATACAGCTGCAAGGAAACGGATATTGAGTCGAGTATAAGGATTACAGCTGACAGCCGTTTGGATATCCGATACGAAACCGACTGCAGGAACAAAAATAAGTCATAGGACATCTGGTACGAAATCAGGAAATAGCAGATATTATACTACATGGAGCCTTAGTAAATGAGAACTGTGTAAAAAGACGGAACGAAATACGCCCGGCTGTTCAAAAACTTTCGAGACTAGTTTTATTCTTGATGTCAGAGCACAAATGAAGGTGGGAGCTTGAAATAACAACATTAATAAACAGACGTGCATTACTCCTGTCATTTGTGAGCAGACGTTGTACTTGCGTCCGTACTGTGTCGAATTTTTTTGTGTAACAGTCGGAGTGAAGCAACGTCTCTAAATCAAACGTTGAAGACATTCTCCAGAACGAGGGTATAAGCTGATGTAATAGATTAAAATTTGTATCGAAGCCGGGATTCACACTCATATCTCCTACTCATTTAGCAGATATGAAAACCAATACACCACCGTCACCTTATGGCTACCAGAGCTGCATGGACTGCACTAGTCTATTGTGTGACGGAGCGCCACACTAATTGACATTTCGAGAAAAATTTAAATGGTCTTTTGTGTGTTAAAAAATAGTGACCTGTGAACTATAAATTACTGAAAGACTGCGTCCGTGTGCGCGATGAATATCAAATATTAAAAGAAGTGTATATTATCTGTAAAGCTCGCAAACAGTGATGCGTTTAACAAACAGCCTTTTGTTTATAGTATCTGTGTAATGTAGATGAAGAAGAACAGAGATAATTTATTTGGGTTAGATTTTTTTCCCTAGCTTGTTTCATCTAGCGGAAGGCCCCCATTGTATCACAGTATGATATATAATGTAAGTATGTCTGTAAGTTATCAGAATATATGTCCAATTGTTAGTAGAAAATGTTGACTATTGAAGTAGAGAGCACCTCCCATAATAGCCACCATTAAGTGTAATTAATGACTCTATTTCAGAATATACAATATATTAGTTGCTGTCGCTGCATAAAAATTTTAAAAATGGTCTTTTTCAGAACTTCAAGTTGCGGGGAGCTCTCTTTCCCTAGCAGCATCTGGTCGGCCATTACGCTGATGATATTTTTTAGTTAGAAATTCAATCTGTAATATTAAATCGAAATGCGGGAGACTTCTCTGTTTTGATCTTTTAATAGTTTCATAGCTAGTAGAGTAAAGACAAATTCCATTCATTGATGTTTTCGTATGGAATGAGTTCAGTATGTTAAAGATTGGCCGCTTAACGGTGGATGAGATTCTCCTCAGTTTTTGCCTTGCAGATAACGAATATTAAATACAGAAAAATATTCAGTTTAATAAGCATAAAAAATATCTCCGTTTCTTTGCGGAAGTTGGTACATGAATGACCAGTAGCCCCTGAGAACCAAATTATTCTTCAGAGCTCTAATCCGTTATGGTGTAGCTGTCTGTATGAGCCGTAACATTGTCTTGCTGAAATCGAGTTTATCGTAACTGGTATTCAAGCGATTTGTTTACTAAATGTTCCACTATCCGTATGTAGCGCTCATTGTCTACCGTGATAAGAAAATTCACCTACGTGACGTTGCACATCAAGCCCATTAACGTGATTTATAAGATGTCTCGAGCAGCCAATGTACATTTATCGTAGTACAAATGTACGACTTGTTTGCATTCACATAACCATAAAAAAGGGATTACGCCTCGTCAGATTTAAGCTAAACATTAAGTGTTCCTTATCTTGCGTTATAAACAACATAAGCTGATGACCGAAAGCTACACATTTCTGACTGTATTCTGGAATTCCTTTTGGCAGAAGTTTCCACTTGCGCAATGTCGTTTGGCACTAAATACAGTAGGGAGATTTGACTGGACTGACGCGCCCCACAGACTTCGCGTGTCCCAAAGAATACCGACCAACATTTTTGGTGTACAGCAGTGGACCACTTTTCCTGGAGTATGTCGTACAGCCGTTTGACGATGTACTTCTTTGATCTATCTCTACCGTACTGTATTTTTCTGAAAAGCTATTCTGCCCTGAATTTCATACTCTCTTTACTCTTATTATCGTCAGTTAGCTTGCTACCCAAATAGAAAAACTCGTCTACAATTTACAGTGTCTCATTTTCCGATCTCTTCCTGTTCTCATAAACTTCTTTAATACGCTACTCGTCATCGGCTTTGCTTCACTTTTATTGGTGTTATACAGGGCGTGGCTAAAAAGCTTAGTAAAAGGTTTAAGAAAAGCGAAATACCTTTAATAGCCTTCAAAGTTATCACCATTAGCTGCAACACACTGCTGGAAACTGTTCTAAAGCTGACGGAAATTGTCAGCAAACGATTCTTGTGCAACCGTTCGAGACACAGTAGCCACTTGTTCTTGAATATTCGTAACGTCCGTGTTGTCAACTTTCTCATCCACCGTAAGGTGACCTTTCCTTCAACAGCTTCTTGTTCTGCAGATTTGGCTCTCGCAGGGTTCGCTTTGTTTCCCGCGCCGCTCAGATTTCGCGTGTCCCAAAGACGTTTCGCAGATTTTGCGACGTATAATTGTTTTCTTTTATCCTGATTACGCACGAATATAACCAACTGGAGCAATAACTACAGTTCACAGCTGCCCCAAGCCCTTAAGCAGGCTTAGCATTTTCGATTCTGGCGTCACTCACTGTGTCTGTTGCAACCCGGAGGCTCTTTTTAACTTTCTCGACGGTCTTAGTATTCTAACTATAAATGCCACAAATTCGTGTCATGTGTCATTCAAAACGATGACACGTGCTTCAGGCATCTGTAAAAACTTGATTATGTGTTAGTAAAATAAACAGAATGGAAAGAATTTTAGTGAACCACCTTTCTATTTTTTTTAAAAACGAAACACATAATTTCCCTGAGGGTGATCAAAAGTATCCGGACGCCTGGTTGAAAATGACTTACAAGTTCGTGGCGCCCTCCATCGGTAAAGCTGGAATTCAGTATGGTGTTGGCCCACCCCTTGATAACAGCTTCCATTTTTCGCAGGTATTCGTTCAATCAGGTGCTGGAATGTTTCTTGGGGAATGGCAGCCGATTCTTCACGGAGTGCTGCACTGAGGAGAGGTATCGATGTCGGTAGATTACGCCTGGCACGAAGTCTGCATTCCAAAACATCCCGAAGGTGTTCTATATGATTCAAGCCAGGATTCCGTGCAGGCCAGTCCGTTACAGAGATATTATTGTCCTGGAAGCATCACGCCATAGGCCGTGCTTTATGAACAGTGATTGATCGCGTTGAAATATGCAATCGCCATCCCCGAATTGCTCATCAACAGTGGTAACCAAGAAGTTTGCTTTGAAACATTATTTTAGGCCTGTGCTGTGATACTGCCACGCAAAACAAGAAGGGGTGTAAGCCCCCTGCATGAAAAACACTACCACACTATAACACCACCGCCTCCGAATTTTACTGTTGGCACTACACACGCTAACAAATGTCCCCCGCAAATTCGCCATACCCACGCCCTGCCATCGGATCGCCACATTGTGTACCGTGATTTCGTCCCACCACACTACTTTTTGTGCTGTTCCCTTGTCCAATGTTTATGCTTCCTACACCAAGCGAGTCGTCGTTTGGCATTTACCGGCGTGATGTGTGTCGTATGAGCAGCCGCTCGAACATGAAATCCTAGTTTTCCCAACGCCCGCCTAACTTTCATAGCATTTTTCAGTGTTTCTTGATGCAGTTTGGAATTCCTGTGTAATGGTCTGGATAGGTGTCTGCCTATTACACATTACGGCCCTCTTCAACTGTCGGCAGGCTCTGTCAGTCAACAGACAAGGTCGGTCTGTACGCTATTGTGCTGCACGTGTCCCTTCACGTTTCCGCTTAGCCGGCCGCGGTGGTCTCGCGGTTGTAGGTGCGCAGTCCGGAACCGTGCGACTGCTACGGTCGCAGGTTGGAATCCTACCTCGGGCATGGCTGTGTGTGATGTCCTTAGGTTAGTTCGGTTTAAGTAGTTCTAAGTTCTAGGGGACTGATGACCGCAGCATAGTGCTCAGAGCCGTTTCCACTTAACTATCACATCGGAAGCAGAGGACCTAGGGATGTTTAGGTGTGTGGAAATCTCGCGTACAGACGTATGACACTAGTGTTACCGCGTCACCTGAACACATTCGAGGTCCACGAGTTTCGTGGAACACCCTATTCTGCTCTCTCACGTTGTCTAATGACTGCTGAAGGCGCTGATATAGAGTACCTAGCAGTAGGTGACAGCACAATGCACTTAGTATGAAAAACGTTCTTTTTGTGGGTGTCCTGATACTTTTGATCACATAGTGTAAGTTTTGAAACACTCAGGCATACAGACAGGTACATCACAATTTGCCCGGCCGCGGTGGTCTCGCGGTTGTAGGCGCTCAGTCCGGAACCACGCGACTGCTACGGTCGCAGGTTCGAATCCTGCCTCGGGCATGGATGTGTGTGATGTCCTTAGGTTAGTTAGGTTTAAGTAGTTCTAAGTTCTAGGGGACTGATGACCACAGCAGTTAAGTCCCATAGTGCTCAGAGCCATTTGAACCATTTTTACATCACAATTTGTGTACCACCAGGAACTTTTTTTTACTACGTTTTCCTTTTCTAGCACTGATTGACAGACGAAAACAGTGCGAAAGCCACACAAAGCAGTGACATATAAGACGCTATATTCGAGCAAAGACAGGTTAGAATTCGAACACCTCGTACTAGCACATTGCAGATATCCTTCCTTGTGTAGTCTACACGGTTACGGCATGTCCTAATTCGGTTCTATCGCGAAAGCGCAGAGCGGCCCAGAATCGCCACCAAAAACATAGTTAAATAACCATAGTGAAAAGTTAAAGTCTGAGATTCACATTCATGGCAATCATTCAAATTCCATTGAAATGTTACTCGTGCAACTGCTCAGCCACACAGCCACTTGCAGCACTCCAGTAATGACCGAAAAGGAAGTCCACACCTACCTACTGCTCAACCTGAAACACCTTCCGCAACGTTACATAGTGATAAATAGAAGATAGACAAGTAATAACCACCATTAAAATTTAAGGCTAATTTAATTTCTATAAGATAGTTAAAAATTGGCCAGGTGCGAGTAGGATTCGCGCACTGAGCGTTCGTACAAACTTCCAAGGGGAGCCACGACGTTGGGATCACAGATTTACTTCAAACTTTTTACACCTTTATCAGGTCATGAAAACAACGTAATGTGCAAGTAGTGCGGCGCACTACTCTGGCAATTCCAAGAAAACAACAGAAGTTTTACACTGAACAGCCAAAAGAGACTCGTAGAGTTGCCTGATATCACGTAGGGTCCCCTCCAGCACGCAGGAATGCCACAACACGACGTGGCATGGATTCGACTAATGTCAGAAGTAGTGCTGGAGGGAACTGACACCGTGAATCCTGTAGGGCTGTCCATAAATCCGTAAGAGTGTGAGGGAGTTTTGTGGCCAGTTTAAACTCAGAAGAGTGTTCCTGGAGCCACTCTGTAGCAGTTATGGACTTGTGGGGTGTCGAATAGTCCTGCTGGAATTGCCCAAGTCCATCGAAATGCACAATGGACATGAACAAATGCAAGTGATCAGACAGGATGCGTACGTACGTGTCACCTGTCAGAGTCGTATCTAGACAAATCAGCGGCCCCACATTATTACAACAGCAAACGCCCCACACCATTAAAGATCCTACACCAGCTTGAGCAGTTCCCTGCTGACATGCAGGTTCCATGGATTCATGAGGTTGTCTCCATACCCGTACACGTCCATCCGCTAGATAGAATTTGAAATGAGACTAGTCCAGGCAGGCAATATGTCTGCAATCATCAACTGTCCAATGTCAGTGTTGACGAGCCCAGACAAGGCGTAAAGTTCTGTGTCGTGCAGTTATCACGGATACATGACTGGGTATTCGGCTCCGAAAGCCCATATCGTTGATGTTTCGTCGAATGGTTCGCGCGCTGACACTTGTTGACGGTCCAGCATTGAAATTTGCAGCAATTTGGGGAAGGATTGCAGTTCTGTCACGTTGAACGGTTCTCTTCAATCGTAGTTGGCCCCGTTGTGGCAGGACCTTTTTCCAGCCGCAGCGATATCCCAGATTTGATGTTTTACCGGACTCCTGATATTCACAGTGCACTCGTGAAACATACGGGAAAATCCCCTACCTCGGTGATACTGTGTCGCATGTCTCGTGCGCCGACTATCAAAATGCCACGTTCAAAGTCAGTTAAATCCTGATAACCTGCGATTCTAGCTGCACTATCCGATCGAATAACTGTGCCGTATTCTACCTATTTACATATATCTGTATTTCAATATGCATGCCTATACCAGTCTCTTTGGCGCTTCAGTATATGTGGCGTACGTATCTGTGCGTAGGTGCTGGACGTCAGGGTATATTGTATTCGAGTGATTAACGAAGTTCGAACTTCGTAAAGCGGGCGTGTATGAGGTGACGGTTCGACTCCCACGCGAACTTCATCATTAATCAGTTTCTTTCTTTCAACACTAACGATATTATATACAACGTACACAATCCTTCATCGTGAATCAATCTATCTTTTATTGAAAACTGTGTCGAAATCCGTACAGTAGTTCCAGAGGTTAGCTTCACCGTACAGAGAGAAAAACGCGTCAGGGGCTGCAGATATAAGAACGTGGCGGGATACATTCATTTATATTATTTAGAGATTCTGGACGAGTTTTTGTGTTCTCTGAAGCTGCAGCGCCTGATTGCTGATTTTCCCGCCAGATACCACCTCTTCTGTAACCCACCAGCAAGTAGTTCCCTCACTCCGGAAAAGGCAAAAGGCCATGGCAACTAGGTGTCGCTGTTGGGTGGCGATGATTTATCTATTCTGTTGTTCTTGTTATCCAGGAGCTTCACCCTGTAAAGCAGCTGGCTAGCTTTTCGCGCTTCGTCAGCTTCCTGAATGAGCACTCTTTCACTCTTAATGTGACTAGTTACCACATAGAGCGGGGTCGCCTTAACGACGGCATCTCTCTCTATGAGATCGGTTTGCTGCACAGGCGCCATGTAGTTCAGTGTTCCAGAGTAGGATGTGCCCCAACATATCAATCGTTAGCGAAAATCCTATTTAAATCTGGATGTAGTTCCTGAGACTAGCCTTCATACCTAAAAAGAAAAGAGCAGCGGGCGTCTAAGTTAGTAACATGTAGAGATTATTCTGTACTGTAAGTCCACTAATTTAAGGCGTTAGAATATACTGCAGATACCACTGATGGTAGTTTTTTATCCTTGAACACTGTAAATATTGGGTAGTCAAAAAGGACTTCACAACTTTGGAAATGTATAGAAATTTATTACGAATAAGTGTCTGGAATTGGAAGATCTGTCCTTTTGTAGCAATCAGCCTTAAGGTACACATGAAAAGTGACAAGGAACATATTGGTTCGATGTGACTACCACTCGCGATGCGAGGAGCAACCCACGTGCCATTAATTTCTTTCCACACTCATTGCAGCAAATCGAGCATAAGTTGTGCAACGGCAGCGCAGATTTGATTTTACAAGACAGCTAAACTCTTTGGTAGGGAATTAACATACACACGCTCTCTGATGAAACCCCAAAGGAGGAAATCCAGTGATGGGGAACGAGGTTGGCATGCGATTGGTCCTTCACGACTAATGCACCGGCCAAGGATCTTTCGTGAGAAAGTGAGGTGTTGCACCGCCTTACTGGCAGTAAACCATCCCTTCTCGATCATCGACATCGATCCGTGCAATTAAAAATTTTTCTAGTACATGCAGATACACAATACCAGTTACAGGTTTATACTTATATGAATATGGTGTTTGTTCTTTCGGACATGACCTGCAGCTGTCTAGAACGAAATGAGAATTATATTGATACCTTCAGCTGCTAACGGTCGTTGATATATGTCGACGGGAACAGGTGGATATGAGTGCTCCGACCGGGACTCGAAACCGGGATCCCCTACTTACATGGTTGACACTCTCATTGTTGATCGCTCTGTTTTGTCATGGCGGACGTCACATGACATCCGTTAAAGTTCGTTTGTTGATCCTTCCACTCAGTTTTTTATTACAGAGGCAAACCAGCTCTCTGGCCGAACACGCTAAGCTACATGCCTGCGTCCATCTGAGCCACCGAGAGCACAGACGAGAGCGTGACTGCAGGGACTAACTCGCGCACGCCTCCCGCGTTACCCACATTCTCACCTTGTATGTCCACACACTACATTCGTAGTGCCTCACCCCAACACACTCATTAGTCGTTGAAGACATTCTCTCCAAGTACCGTAAGATTTTCGGGAACATGTGTGCACTCGCATAGAAGAATATGGTCACATGTGGTGTTGCCAGGACTATATATCTATATATGTGGATATGGTGTTTGTTCTTTCGGACATGTCCGAAAGAACAGGCGCCATTGATCACCTGAAGCCGTCTAGAACGAAATTAGAATTATATTAATACCTTCAGCTGCTAACGGCCGTTGATATATATCAACGGGGACAGCAATAAATGTGTGCTGCGAATGGGACTGGAATCCGGGATTTCCTGCTAACATGGCAGATGCTCCACCCTTCTCAGCCACCGAGAGCACAGAGGACAGCGCGATTTTTGGGAGTATGTCGCACACGGCTCCCGCGAGATCCACATTCTCACCTTGTACGTCTACACACTACATTCGTAGTGTCCCACCACACCACACTCATTAGTCGTGGAAGAAATTCTTTCCAAGTCCCGTAAGAGTACGGGGAACATGTGTGCATCCGCACAGGAGGAAAAGGTCACGGCTGGTTTTTCGAGAACTATATACTAATACGAATATGGTGTCTGTTCTGCACACATGTTCCCCGAACTCTTACGGGACTTGGAAAGAATGTCTTCGACGAGTAATGAGTGTGTTGAGGTGGAACACTACGAATTTAGTGTGTAGTCACACAAGGTGAGAGCGTGAGTCTCGCGGGAGGCGTGCGCCAGATACTCTCTGCAGTCGCGATATTCTCTGTTCCCTCGGTGGCTCAGACGGATAGAGCGTCTGCCATGTACGCAGGAGATCCCGGGTACGAGTCCCTGTCAGAGCACACATTTTCACCTGTCCCCATTGATATATATCAACGACCGTTTGCAGCTGACGGTATTAATACAATTCTAATTTAGTTACAGTTTGCCGGCCAGAGTGGCCGAACGCTTCTAGCCGCTACAGTCTGGAACCGCGCAACCGCTACGGTCGCAGATTCGATTCCTGCCTCGGGCATGGATGTTTGTGATGTCCTAAGGTTAGTTAGGTTTAACTAGTTCTAACTGACCTCAGAAGTTAAGTCCCATAGTGCTCAGAGCCATTTGAACCATTTGAGTTAGTTTTCTCCATGAAGAGGAAAGGCCCGTACAGTTTCAGTCTGTTAAGGGCGCTCCTGGTGGTACTGATGCACAATGTGAATGAAACTTGGGATTGTGTTGCACAAAATTACACATTTACTTATTTTGTGAGTTATTTCTCTGAATTTCTAGGTCATTCTAAGATTGTAAAGTCCTTTTCTTGACGCGTCTTGTATACTTTTACATTTATTCAGTCTATGTTCTTCGACTTCTAATTCAGAGAAACTGTTGAAATTGGGGAGGAGAAGTCACAGCTGCAAAGAGAACGGCCTGCCTCTGAAGTCGCTCACAGAAGCGAAATGGCGCAGGCGTGCAGGCAGGCGGGCAGGCGTGTGCGGTTGGGCGCTCGCTGCGCGGCGTCGATAGCTGGCCATTAGGAGGCCATCAGTCGGCGGCCGAGGTGGCGGCGGTGCGTCGTTACGGGCGGGGCCTTCGTGGAAGGCATAATTGACTCCATTGGGCAGAAAGAATAATATAGGAGAGTCGTGGCTCGCGGCGTACGACCAGCCAGCGTGCGGGAACAATAGCGAGCGCGCTGCAGCGTCATGAGGAGACGGGTGGGGCGAGAAGGATGTGGGTGGGGGGGGGGGAGAGGCAGCTATCAGCGAAGTAGTGTGCGTTCTTTTGTGCGGGCGCGCTCGCGCTGCTGGCAGTGGCGATAAATTGCCGCGGCCTGGAAAGCTGTGGCAGCGAAATGAAGAGGCGCCAGGGAACGGACGCGCCGGCAAGCAAACACTCTGGCACCGTCACATCTGTCATTACGGCGGTATCTCCTCGCAAGAACATTTCCAAAAATGTCAAAAGGAGGACTTCTATGTAGAGGGGGGGGGGGCAGAGGGAGACAACCGTGAAATACAGAAAATACCATTTACCAAAGTGCCAAGAGAAGGCCGTCTTCTGCATCTGCACTCGAACACTGAACATTGGTTCCTCCAGGCAAAGTGCTAATAGTAGTCCAGAAACTCAGAAAATGCTCAATCCAAAGAACACACGAACAACTATAACGAAAAAACTCAACAGTCGTATTTTTGTCTTAGTTAATCCACCACGGCCATTCATGCAAGAAACAAATCTCAAGTCTGAAAACGATTCTAAAAGAAAAAAAAAAAACAGAAACAAGACCGTCAGGAATGCTTCAAAATGGTTCAAATGGCTCTGAGCACCATGGGACTAAACTGCTGAGGTCATCAGTCGACTAGAGCTTAGAACTAATTAAACCTAACTAACCTAAGGAGATCACACACATTCATGCCCGAGAGAGGATTCGAACCTGCGACCGTAGCGGAGGGCGGTTCCAAACTGCAGCCCCTAGAACCGCACGGCCACTCTTACCGGGAGGAATGCTTCACTCAGATGTACCTTCATAGTTTTCAAAAAGCATACGATTCCTCATGTTTTGAACATGGTTGTGCTCAGCAACCGTAATAAATTACAATGTTACAATCTTACAGCGAACCGGTTGCAAACAGAATTTAAAATTCTTTAACTAGTTTCCAACGCCAACTAAGGGCGCCTTCTTCAGAAGAAACTGCTACCTTACATCTGTTTAAAAGGAAAATATTAGCGATATCGCTCTAGTCAAGATGTTAAAAACACAAATAAAATATTTTCCACCTGGATTTTAAAAAATGGTTCCTCCACACATCTGAGTTCATCAGTCCCCTAGAACTTAAAACTACTTAAACCTAACTAACCTAAGTATATCACACACATCCATGCCCGAGACAGGATTCGAACCTGCGACCGTAGCGGTAACGCGGTTCCAGACTGAAGCGCCTAGAACCGCTTGGCCACAACGGCTGGCCCACTTGGATTCATAACACCTGTTATTTACTCGTGGCCTACACCACTGTAGTACCCTTAGAGGCAGGTATACACATTGTTTTGAAGATTAGAGTATATCTGTTTTGAATCCAAGTGGAAAATATTTTATTTGTGGTTTTAACGTATTGACTAGAGCGATGTCGCTTATATTTTCCTTTTAACAGTTTCTTCTGAAGAAGGCGCCCCTGGTTGGCGTTGAAAACTAGTTAAAGAATTTTAAATTCTGTTAGGAGCCGGTTAGCTGGATGTTCTTACATTGTACGTACGATTTCGAGAGAACCGAAGATTCCGTTGACGGCAGTCCTTGTTCAATATCTTAGAGGAACACGGTGTAAACCCGACATAACTACGACAAATGAGACAGATATGGGTTGACACAACGTCGAAAGCTAACTGGATGGGTGAAATTTCTGATCCCTTCTTGATCAAAACTGAAGAACACTATGACGATGTATTTATCCACACGATTCTTCGACCTAATTCAGCACAACTAATGGCGGAATAGGAAAAAGAACTGGAAGTCCCACTAACTCGAAACTACACTTTTGTGACCAGACGAAACTGCTTTCGTCTGCTCATAACTCTGCCTTCTTTGATTTCCCTGGGAGATGGATCATCAAACTAGCACACATGAAGTATTAGTTCACTATATTACAGAAATTAATAAAATATTTAATTAACCTTGACGTACCTCTTTGTCACGAGAGTACTGGATAACTGACAACTGTCATGAACTGGCGAAGCATCACTTGATGCACCAATTAACAAGCTCCTTAGTTCTATATCTACGTGGATACTCTGGAAATCACATTTAAGTGCATGGCAGAGGGTTCATCGAACCACCTTCACAATTCTCTATTATTCCAATCTCGTATAGCGCGGGGAAAGAATGAAAACCTATATCTTTCCGTACGAGCTCTAATTTCCCTTATTTTGTCTTGGTGATCGTTCCGCCCTATGTAGGTCGGTGTCAACAATATATTTTCACATTCGGAGGAGAAAGTTGGTGATTGGAATTTCGTGAGAAGATTCCGTCGCTACGAAAAACGCCTTTCTATTCATGATTTCCAGCCCAAAGGCCGTATCCCATATTTCTCCCATATTTCGCGATAGTAAAAACCATGCTGCCTTTCTTTGAACTTTTTCGATATACACCGTCAGTCCTATCTGCTAAGGATCCCACTCCAGGTAGCAGTATTCTGTCCTAACAGTAAAACACAGTCTTTGGTTAGCCTTCCCCACAACATTTTCTATGTGTTCCTTCCAATTTAACTTGTTCGTAATTGTAATACCTAGGTATTTATTTGAATTTACGGCTTTTAGATTACACTGATTTATCGTGTAAACGAAGTTTAACGAATTCCTTTTAGAACTCATGTGGATGCCCTCACACATTTCGTTATGTAGGGTCAACTGCCACTTTTCGCACCGTTCAAATATTGTTTTCTAAATCGTTTTGCAGTTTGTTTTGATCTTCTGATGACTTTATTAGTCGATAAACGACAACGTCATCTGCAAACAACCGAAGACGGCTGATTGGATTGTCTCCCAAATCGTTTATATGGGTAAGGAACAGCAAAGGGCCTGTAACACTACCTTTGGGAACGCCTGAAATCACTTCTGACTCTCCGTCGATTACTACGAACTGTGTGACCTCTCTGACATGAAATCACAAATCCAATCACATAACTGAGACGATACTCCATAAGCACGCAATTTTAATACCAGCCGCTTGTGTGGTACTGTGTCCAAAGCCTTCCGGAAATCCAGGAATACGGAATCGATCTGAAATCGCTTGTCAATAGCACTCAGCACTTCATGTGAATAAAGAGCTAGTTGTGTTTCACAGGAACGATGTTTCCTAAACCCATGTTGACTGTGTGTCAATAGACCGTTTCCTAGGAGGTAACTCATAATGTTCGAACACAATTTATGTTCTAAAATCCTGCTGCATATCGACGTTAACGATATGGACCTGTAATTTAGTGGATTACTACTACTGCCTTTCTTGAATATTGGTGTGACCTGTGCAACTTTCCAGTGTTTCGGTATGGATCTTTCGTCGATCGAAAGGTAGTATATGATTGTTACGTATAGAGCTAATGCATCAGCATACTCTGAAAGGAACCTAATTGGTATACAGCCTGGACTAGAAGACTTGCTTTTATAAAGTGATTTGAGTGCTTCACTACTCCGAGGATATTTACTTCTGCGTTACTCATGTTGGCAGCTCTTCTCGATTCGAGTTATGGAATATTTACTTCGTCTTCTTTTGTGAAGGCATTTCGGAAGGCTGTGTTTAGTAAATCTGCTTTAGCAGCACTGCCTTCGATAGTATCTCCATTGTTATTGCGCAGAGAAGGCATTGATTGTTTCTTGTCGCTAACATACTTCACATCCGACCAGACGCTCTTTGGATTTTCTGACAGGTTTCGAGACAAAGTTTCGTTGTGGAAACTGTTATAGGCGTCTCGCATTGAACTCCGCGCTAAGTTTTGAGCTTCTGTAAAGGATCGCCAATCTGGGCTAAGAGGCTGTGGTACATGCCTAAAACTGCTTCCTAACGTTTCGTCTCCAACTTCAGGCGAAATCCCCCCAGCCCTTTTACCTGTGTGGGAGACGAAACGTTAGTAAGCAGTTTTATACTTCGACCACGGCCTCTCAGTCCGGCAGTTTTAACTGAAGAACACGCCAGACGAGAAAACCTACAGTGTACGATCAGTAAAAGAAGTGTTCTGTTTAGGTACGATGTTCAGTACTAACAACAAAAGAAGTTCATCTGAAACTTTAGCTAGTCGATGATGTTGACCACTGCAGCTGAGGTCTCGAACTGTGGCTGAGTTCTTCTTCTTCAGAGCTAGTCTCTACCCTGACCTAAGCGTGAGGGAGCCGCTATACTGAGAGGGGAGGAAGGCCTCCAGGAGGACCGTCGGTTCATTGTTACAGTGGAACCTCGCTAACGTTTTTGGTATTCATGTGCTTTTCCGCCCTTGTTGTGGACGATTCCTCAAATACGGCTAAGACATCTCAAGACAACATAGAAATGTCAGCTACAGCTTCTTCAGACGACCTGGTCATACTCATAGACAACAAACCCGGCCGCTGTGATCGAGCGGTTCTAGGCGCTTCAGTCTGGAACCGCGCTGCTGCTACGGTCGCAAGTTCGAATCCTGCCTCGGGCATGGATGATCGTGATGTCGTTAGGTTAGTTAGATTTAAGTAGTTCTACGTCTAGGGAACTGATGATCTCATATGTTAAGTCCCGTAGTGCTTAGAGCCATTTGAACCATTTTTAGACAACAAAGCAACAGAAAACAAAACAAATCGATATATTAAACGAACCAGCAGAAAAAGTTGGCCTACAAATCTGAATTCTTCTGCTCAAGATTAAACATACAAAACTTAGACTCAAAATACGGAAAGCGCAAGAGAGTTACAGATTTCAGAGTGTACATGAAATCCTGGAATCTGCAAGAGGAGAGAAAATCTCACAGAAAAACCGACTACAAAAAAGACGAAAGTGTACGGCAAGATACCAGACACATACAGTAAGAAATGGATGTCCATTCACTGAAAGATCAGACTCTGTAAAACAGCTTGGAATACTGGTAGCAAGCGCTGCATATGAAAAGCGATATGGAAGTGACTGAAGCACTAGCACTCCGTCTTTAGGCCACAGGTGGCCCATCTACATCTACATCTACATCTACATGACTACTCTGCAATTCACATGTAAGTGCTTGCCAGAGGGATCATCGAACCACAATCATACTATCTCTCTACTATTCCACTCCCGAACAGCGAGCGGGAAAAACGAACACCTAAACCTTTCTGTTCGAGCTCTGATTTCTCTTATTTTATTTTGATGATCATTCCTACCTAAGTAGGTTGGGCTCAACAAAATATTTTCGCATTCGGAAGAGAAAGTTGGTGACTGAAATTTCGTAAAATGGTCTCGCCGCGACGAAAAACGTCTATGCTGTAATGACTTCCATCCCAACTCGTGTATCATATCTGCCACACTCTCTCCCCTATAACGTGATAATACAAAACGAGCTGCCCTTTTTTGCACCCTTTCGATGTCCGTCAATCCCACCTGGTAAGGATCCCACACCGCGCAGCAATATTCTAACAGAGGACGAACGAGTGTAGTGTAAGCTGTCTCTTTAGTGGACTTGTTGCATCTTCTAAGTGTCCTGCCAATGAAACGCAACCTTTGGCTCGCCTTCCCGACAATATTATCTATGTGGTCCTTCCAACTGAAGTTGTTCGTAATTTTAACACCCAGGTACTTAGTTGAATTGACAGCCTTGAGAATTGTACTATTTATCGAGTAATCGAATTCCAACGGATTTCTTTTGGAACTCATGTGGATCATCTCACACTTTTCGTTATTTAGCGTCAACTGCCACCTGACACACCATACCGCAATCTTTTCTACATCGCTTTGCAACTGATACTGGTCTTCGGATGACCTTACTAGACGGTAAATTACAGCATCATCTGCGAACGGTCTAAGAGAACTGCTCAGATTGTCACCCAGGTCATTTATATAGATCAGTAACAGTAGAGGTCCCAGGACGCTTCCCTGGGGAACACCTGATATCACTTCAGTTTTACTCGATGATTTGCCGTCTATTAGTACGAACTGCGACCTTCCTGACAGGAAATCACGAATCCTGTCGCACAACTGAGACGATACCCCATAGCTCCGCAGCTTTATTAGAAGTCGCTTGTGAGGAACGGTGTCAAAAGCTTTCCGTAAATCTAGAAATACGGAATCAACTTGAGATCCCCTGTCGATAGCGGCCATTACTTCGTGCGAATAAAGAGCTAGCTGCGTTGCACAAGAGCGATGATTTCTGAAGCCATGCTGATTACATGTCAATAGATCGTTCCCTTCGAGGTGATTCATAATGTTTGAATACAGTATATGCTCCAAAACCCTATTTCAAACCGACGTCAATGATATAGGTTTGTAGTTAAATGGATTACTCCTACTACCCTTCTTGAACACTGGTGCGACCTGCGCAATTTTCCAATCTGTAGGTACAGATCTATCGGTGAGCGAGCGGTTGTATATGAGTGCTAAGTAGGGAGCTATAGTATCAGCGTAATCTGAAAGGAACCTAATCGGTATACAATCTGGACATGAAGACTTGCCCGTATCAAGCGATTTGAGTTGCTTCGCAACCCCTAAGGTATCTACTTCTAAGAGACTCATGCTAGCAGATGTTCGTGTTTCAAATTCTGGAATATTCCATTCGTCTTCCCTGGTGAAGGGACCATCAGACCGGCGTGTCATGAGGATGTGGATAGGAGGGGCGTGTGGTAAGCACACCTCACTCCCGGTCGTTATGATGTTTTTCTTTGAGCTGAGCCGCTACTATTCGGTCGAGTAGCTCCTCAGTTGGCATCACGGGGCTGAGTGCACCCCGAAAAATGGCAACAGCGCATAGCGGCCCGGATGGTCACCCATCCTAGTGCCGGCCACGCCCGACAGCGCTTAAGTTCGGTGATCTGACGGGAACCGGTGTCTACACCGTGGCAAGGCGTTGCCTAAGTGACTGAAGAAATGGCCACAAATCAAGAGGAAAACTTTCCCCCCAAAGCTGATGTAAGATACATATAGACTACACTTACAAAAATGGCAGAAAGATGTCATACCTAGCACTTGACAGAAAAAAGGCTTAAAGCTATACGTACTCTTCCGCAGACTACCTCAAAATAGGCTCACCAACAGAATTCCGACATAAATAAAAGGGGCAATCCAACACCACTAACTTGAAGTAGAAAAGCCTAATCGATACAACAGAAACTGAAGACATAAACAGATGCAGGTTGGGTGTGAGTTCAGGGAGAGAAGTTCTAAAGAAATTCGGGACAAAGTGGATTGAAATAAAAAAAATGTGAGGTTCGAGGAAAATGCGGGGGGGGGGGTTCGTTCCTCAGTTTGGAAGGAATGCTTTCAGTCTGCCCGCTCGCATGGCTATATCGAATAGCGCAACTTGTTGCATACGGTAATTGAAGGCTGCAAGTCGAAGTCGAATTAAAATCTGGCAAACAGTTTTTCTTGTCCAGAAACGGTGATCGTGGCGTTTGCTTCGCGGAAGTGTAGTAATATTTGATCTCACAATATCAGTTAGTTATTAATAAGGCTATTTATAAAACACTGCCCAGTACCCCGAGTTCCTTACACAATATCAGACCTGTTCGAAGATAAGATACGCATTAATAAAGCAGATGTACAACTCGTCGCGGGTTTCTTCATTCAAACTGAGGGAGAATTTTTCCCTTTGTTGTTAATTTTATTTCTCCCATCACACGAGCGACGGGCAGACAGCGCCCATATAATCCACTTTCAGACTAATAGTATCAAAATTATACACATAGCTTTTGTACATTTCGATGTAATAAGCTAATGGAATCAAAACTGGAATTTTTGATGGCTAAGTTATAAATACACGGGCGCGAAGGTATAACGTAGATGACGGTTCAGCTTGTCACATGTGCAAGAGTGTCAGCTTGCATTGCATCACATAAATTTTGAGAGGCAGCGTGAAGGGATGAAAGGCAACACGGAACCAATAGGCGATATACAGCACTGGGAAGTGGGAGAGCGACTGCTGACTGCAGAAACAGCGAGGACCGAGGGTGTGGTTACACTGACCAGGAGCATTGAACTTTACTGGAGAGAATATGGTAGTACGCTAGAACGAGAAGTATAGATACTTTACTAGAGAATGGTATCAAAAGACAGGTATTGTACCCATAAAAATATCTAAATAAATGTAACTTCAGGTATCTATATTTTTCTTGTAAAAAGATGAGAGTCGATTTGATTGGCTCCTACATCCTTTTCTCGGTTTTTAAATCTGTTTATTACAGATAGAGCCGACTTTCGCAAGTTTCAGATAGAGAAATAGAACCGTTAATTCAAGCAATGCTGTTTTCGTTACAGATTACATTTTTGAAAAGTTTGAAACGTGGAAATGGACTTATAAAGCAGATAATAGGAAATATAGTTGAACAGTATACAAAACTAGCTTTTTTTTTACATACGCTCTTCTTTACATACGCTCTTCTTTACATACGCTCTTCTTCCGCACGTAGCTAACAAACAACTCTGCCCATTCTCTGATTACTTTGTTGATTAAATAATTTTGTCTGAAGTATTTCACTAAGACTTTAAACTTCTTAAACAGGTTTTGCTACTCAGTTCATTGTCATTCAGTTTACTAAATACTGCCAAATTGTACTTTTGTACGCCCCGTTCTGCATGCTGATTAATTAGTTCTTTCATACAGCATGTTTTAATCAGCAATACAGAAACACACAATAAGTGTAGTCGTGAAACAAAAGGGTTTCCAAGTCATTTACCTGAGAACAAAATGTTTCCTAAGTTGACAAAGTGTCGGAAATGTTTTCGTACATACGCACTCTCTCTGACATGCACACCTCTCGCTCCGCTGTAAGAAAGTTGGTGTTTCTTTTGTTGAAAATGTTGCATCTGAGTCTGGCGTCTAAAATTTGAGGAAAACAACAAAAATATAGTAAAACATTATTAGGACCATCCGATACGACACCTGCCACAAATTAGGGGTAAGAGTAAATGTATCATCTGAGAAGTATAGAGTAAAATGTGCCCGTATCCAAATGAAAGAAATCGATAGCAAAAGCTATCGACACCTTCCCTATGCCACTAGATACACTTATGAGTGACAGGGAGACCAATCACAAATTTTTAATTATTATCCAGAAAAAATAAATTTAAGTAATTAATTATTCGATGGTTTACAGGTACACATTTCAGTCCTGGTACACAGTGAAATATTCGCGGCACAATACCATGGTTTGTCACTATAGTAGCCACAGCGGAATAGCGAAAGCCACTGATTTTTTTTCTCCGTTTGGGAGCTGTAACGCTGCAACAAACCTTGCCGAGTAGTTGGAAATGTACAGCAACAGTGCACCATGGTTTGCCGCCGTGGTTGGTTGCTGCAGTCACTTCCAGTGTGTTGAAACAAGTCTGAAGGGATAAAAACGAGATGTCAGACCATCTCTCTGAGAAAAATGGGAATAGCAAAGGAAATGTGATCGATGACGGCCGTACGACACCGGAAGCGATTGTAGAAATACTGAAAATCAATCGTGGATCAGTCCCTAACGCCTTTCAAAATATTTTGGACGTGACAAATCGCCGCCCTGTGGGTTACTCGACTGCTCACCCTGTAACCCCCAGCACCATACTCTCCTGACATGGCACCCAGTGACTCCTTCCTCCATCCTCAATCCTCAGAAGAAAAACCCTTAGCACGATAGGTAATTCGTGAAAGACGACGAAATGAGTTAGTATTCGGATCGTGCCCTGTTATTATTGTCCTTGTCACTCATTTTTATGAAGTTTCATCTACCACTGGAAGAGTGAAACGAATGCTTTGTTTCCGAGTGCTAGAACTGTAATCTGGACGACACTAAAGCTCGTCTTATCTGACGGCAACTGACATTGGAAAATATTCTCATTATTGTAGGCTTTACTGCTCAGCACATGTAACACTTTGTCATATTATCAAAGCAAAATTCAGTCTGAGCAGCCACTAAGAATTCTGCCTTCCATAAATATCACGAAACTGCACATGAAATTAACGTTTATACAAATTTCCTAGATTATCCCTCTTCTGTCTGAAATATTTCAGTAAATAGGACAAGTAAATAATTCACACGAATATTTAGTAACGCTTATCTACGGTTTTATTCACAGTAAAATGCGTTCCGCTAAGCTACATCGCAAAGAAAACTTAAACTTTTGTCTTGAAATAATTCTCATGAAACGTATTATTTAATGAATTAAGTAAGCTCACATACTCAAGCAACGCCTAGGCAATATCTGTCGCAAAAGTGGGGATCATAAAATATCGGATATGCGTTTTATATTTTATCATAGCGTGTAGAACGAAAATGACTAAAGCGAAATCTGAATTACGTGCGGAAACGTATCTGGAACCTAACACGAGCAATAGTCAAAGGTCTGGAAAAGGCCTAAAATGACGGGAAATAGTATGATATACTCGTATTATACTGTACAAAGACTTCGACAAATATTTTCTCCGGCTATACATCCATCGTTGGGAAAACGCAGAAATGTAGAGAAGGACGAATAACACGACCCAGTTTTATCAGAGCAGCTTGATTTTTTTTCCGTTGAGGTAATGAAGACTTTATTACTACCTGCTCGTAGGCCTTATGAATGTCAGCGTAGAATTCTGGATCAGGAAGAGAGAGCCTACAGCAGTTTCTTTGAGATGTTTATTATATGGAGGTGAGGGGAAGCAGATGTTGCGTGCATGGCAGCAGTCTTGGATGGAAGGATATTGGGAAGACAATAGAGATTCTTCATCAAGTTTAATAGGATGTATGGGATAGATGAAGAATAATTTCATAGAAAAGTTCTGAAGGTTCGCGTATGAAGACGGACAGTACGTAATCTGACGCCTGATGTACATTATAAAGATAAATTTCACGGATGAAAACGCTGAGCTGCCAGACGAGGTACAAGCGCGGATTTATCCGTCGTAAGGTTTGCAAAAATGTGTTGCAGAATCTATCTATTCTAAAGAGCCGTGTAGTATTTAGTGGGTTTGGGAAGAGAAAACTACCTGCCACCCGGCAACGTTAGCAATGACAGCAGAGTGGTAATATCGGCAACCAAAGGAAGGCAGGAAGCTACTTACTGCTTAACGAAATCATAACGGATTCCCTGTTAAGTAATTCATTCGTCATCAGTGCAAAAAAGGATGAGATAAACTCCCGTCTGGAGTTACTTACTGCATATAACTATTTTTCATTTAATAATAATATTTATAAGCAAGGTGATGGCATGGCTATGTGGAATTCTCTCTCAGGCTTTCTCGCGGATGTATTCATAAGCACTCTCTAAAACGCGTATTTTTAAAATGTAACTGCTTCGACCTCCTACATCCTTTTTATAGAGGGTATGTCGATGGCATATCATTTTTTAAGGGCCAAGGAGTGTACAATGATGCCCTTTTACTCGAATTTAACAGTCTTCACCCTGGACTGCTTTTTAGCCATGAAGCTCTGGTTCAGCAGTGTGTGCTAAATCACTTAGATTTATCCCTCCAATTGTTTAATAATAAGTAAGTTCCGATATTTATGGGATACCTACTACACTCTCTTCTTCGATTGACTCTACATCAGCCGACCCTACACAGTGTAAATTAAGCTTTTTTAGGTCGGCGGTTGTTCGAATATTTGAAGATCCTCTAACCTTGAATTCTAATGAAAATGGAGTAAGCAACGTTTCATATATAGCACACGAAAATGGCTTTAGTGCATTTTTGGTCCGTCGCAGATACAACGAATACCAGAAGCGAGTGCAATTTAAGGCCACGAGTTCACAACCACAAAAGGGTGGCGCTGATATGCGTTTAACTATCTCCTATTTGGGCCCCTTTTGTTATGAATAACAAAACTGTTTAGGAATATTAGTCTATGAATTGTGTTTTCTAGAAATGTGGAGACACAGTTGCTGCTTCCTCACAATTAGAAGCGTAAAACTTCCCCCTTCTCGAGATCGGGAGTATATAGAATTACATATCTCGATTGTGACGCACACTATATCGGGCAAACGGTGGGATACGTTATAACCTGTTTCAATGAGCATCTTTTAACAAAAAAAGGGGCTACCTAAAATAATTTCCCTTCCATGATACATTTGAAAATTTCCTGCCATTATCCACCATCCATAAATAATACCGATACCCTGCATATTGTATAAAAGACAAGAAGATGAACATCCTCGAAGAAATTGAAATTTTGAAGAGGTTTGCTTTAAGAGCCTAGGCATGCTCAATGAACAGCTAACCGTCCATGACAAGGGTTACTTCGAGGCTATGATATTATTTTTAAAAAAAGTCTTTGCACATGTGACTTTGGTTTATAAATCGATATTGTTTAGTTGTGTTTTCTTGTTTTTATATTATATAAGGATCTAAGTTTATCATTACTGCGATTTCCCGTCTGGCTGCGCTACCTACTGCGGTGTCGGTAGGAGCCGTAAACGTGTGTGATAAGGACGCTTTATACATCTGGCCTCTGTTGTGAACGTGCCCCACGTTATGTTAAGTGTCGGTGTGCGTAAACGCAAGTTACATGTGACTCTTGTATTATTTTATTCTTTATATTACTCAGACACTTTGTGAGGCAAGGACTCTTAGCCCTAAATATTGGTTCCTTTATCTCCAGCCTTATTTACGGGGTTTCTTATGTTTGTTCCGCTTACCGCACTTCGCCATGATACATACACTGTATGATCAAAATTATCCGGACACCCCCAAAAACATACGTTTTTCATATTAAGTGCACTGTGTTGTCACCTACTGCTAGGTACTTCATAACAGCGACTTAGTCAATAGACATCGTGACAGAGCCGAGCGGAGTGCTCCGCGGAACTCATGGACTTGGAACGTGGTCAGGTGAACGGGTGGCGCTTGTGTCATACGTCTGTACGCGAGAGTTCAACACACCTGAGCATGCCTAGGTCCGCTGTTTCCGATGTGATAGTGAAGTGGAAACGTGAAGGGGCACCGACAGCACAAAACCGCACAGGACGATCTTGTCTGTCGACTGACAGAGGGTTGTAGGCCAATAGGTCACAGCCAAACATGTATTCAGACCATCACACAGGGATTCCAAACGGTTGAGGATCCACTGCAAGTACTACGACAGTTAGACGGGAGGTGAAAAACCCTGAATTTCATGGTCGAGCGGCTGCTCATAAGCCACACATCAAGCCGGTAAACGCCAAACGGCGAGTCGCTTGTTGTAAGGAGCGTAAACATTGAACGACTGAACAGTGGAAATACGTTGTGTGGAGTGACGAATGACGGTACACAATGTGGCAATCCGATGGTAGGGTGTGGATATGGTGAATGCCCGGTGAACGTCATCTGTCAGCGTGTGTAGTGCCAACAGTAAAATTCGGAGGCGTTGGTGTTATGGTATGGTCGTGTTTTTCATGAAGAGGACTGGCACCCCTTGTTGTTTTGCGTGGCACTATCACAGCACAGGCCTACAATGATGTTTTAAGCAAATTCCTGCTTTTAACTGTTGAAGAGCAATTCGGGGATGGCGATTACACCTTTCAGCACGATCGAGCACGTGTTTATAATTCACGCCCTGTCTAGGAGTGGTTACACGACAATAACATCCCTTTAATTGACTGGACTGCACAGAGTATTGCCCTGAATCCTATAGAACACCTTTGGGATATTTTTGAACGCCCACTTCGTGCCAGGTCTCACCGACCGACATATATACCTCTGCTCAGTGCAGAACTCCGTGAAGAATGGTCTGGCATTCCCCAAGAAACCGTCCAGCACCTGATTGAACGTATGCCTGCTAGAGTGGAAGCTCTCATCAAGGCTAAGGGTGGGCCAACACCATATTGAATTCCAGCATTACCGTTGGACGGCGCCACGAACTTGTAAGTCATTTTCAGAAAGGTGTCCGGATACTTTTAATCACATAGTGAATTCTTATTTATTTCCGTAGGTGGCTGAGCTGTATATTTTATTGGATGACTTGCCATTTTTGTGATAGTGGGGCATTCTGTTCTCTTGTCAGGTTTCCTCGAATCGTTTTATCCGGTGGTCGTGTCCTGTAAATTTTGCTATATAACGTACCATTTTTGGTGACTGCGTTACTTTCTGTACACTTGCCAGTCGTCCTCGTGTGTTTTTAGCCAGTGAGTTTGTCTTTGGTTACGCTCTTTTCACAACTCAGGTCTTGGTTCCCCAGTTGCTTTATTTAACTGACAAGTGTAGCTTTATAGCTGATTCCTGACTCATAAATTTGTACTGAGGAAACTTATTTTTCCGCCATATGTCTGGTGACGCTCCTGGGAGAGTGAAACGTGTCACAAGTCAAATAAATATAATAAAAGCATTTAGCAGCCGAAACTGCCTGTTGTTTCACAAGAGGTTGCTGTACCATTAGCCGACAGATGGAATTGTGTGATATCCAAAACATAAAAGCATCTATCTACGTGGATTTAGTTGTTATGCATTTTTGATAGAGTGATGTGTTAATTTCATTATACACCTGGTCAAGAATCATACTGAAATTACTTAGAATTTGAATCTTTAAAGGTAAATAGGGAAGAATGTGGCACATTACGTGTAATGTCTTTGGAATGCGTTTAAGCATCTACGATCTTTTGACAGGTAGCTTCATGTTGTTGGAGAGAGACTATATTTCGGTGTGATAGTTAACATTTTACGCAGTCAGGTGAACCTTATTAGTAAGGCCATTAGTTTCATTAGGCATTATGCATTCACTGGCGATTTATTTCATGCACCTACCTGGCGCGAACTTAATGTTCTTTGGGCGTCAAAGATTGAGGGTGCGTGGAGACAGGTGTACCAAGTAACAAAATTGAAATATTTATACTCTGGTAGGTAGACAGACACAAGGTACTTCAAGCAAGGCCTGACACAGGGAAAAGCGCTTGGCCCCAGTTTGATATCTAGTGCTGGAAGCAGTATATCTTTCTGGTCTAGAAACGGTAATGTAAGATGTCTTTTGTCCTAGGGACAAAATGACACCGATTTGGCCAAAACTTCACACTACCAAAATTTTCATACCTCATCACATAAGAAGCAGATAAGTATCTAGTGACCAGCTTTCTGGTGTAATAAATTCCCTTTGACAAGCAATAAAGTATACTTCATGAAGATAGCTGTAGGTACCAGAAGAGACTAGTGACACTTTTGAAATTAGCTACAACTAGTTAACAACACATATATGTTTAAATGATGATTCACTGAAACCCTCACCTGCCGACAGGTGTTGTTGATATACCTCGATGTAGACAGCTCAAAATGTGTGCCCCTACTGGGACTCGAACCCGGGATTTCTTGCTTACATGGCAGACGCTCTATCCATCTGAGCAGCCGAGGACATAAATGAATACCGCGACTGCAGGGACTTATCCCTTGCACGCTCCCGGTCGGGGAACACCTTTTCAGATGTCCCCATCGAGGTATATCAAAAACACCTGTCGGCAGCTGAGGGATTCAGTTAATCATCATTTATTCCAGGGAAAAGCTGCACTGTTATCAGCAGTATCTGTTCTTTCGAGAACAGTTACTGTCTTCATAAACATAAATGTTTGTTGCTGGAAGGTGTTTGTCAATAAGTAAATATTCGTTTAGGACTAATAGTTCTTCGTCTCACAGTACTCCTCAATTTGTTACATTTTCACGGGTATTGAGGCATTATCTATGTTTTGGTAGGGCGCGCAATCATTGCTTCCTGCTTCCCTTAGATATATGTTATTAAGAGGGGCTCTCGAAGTATCTATTACTATTACGAATCTTTCGAGGAAACGTTTTGTGATAGCCAGAAATAGCACACACATCAACAGTATTCTTGGCGCGAAATTGCGTTTCCACAGCTTCCTGGTTATAAAATATTTTCTCGATTTAGAAGGACGAATCACTGCACTGTTTCTGACCTGTCAGTACTGGGTGAAACCTACCATCAGCCTCTGACGTAAACGAGACAGTTCGGCCTCCTATGTAGTTTTGGAGTCAGAGCTTCGAGGGTTGTGAGCGACCAGCGCAGTAACGTAAGTAGCAAATGATCACCTATTCACCGGAAAAGAGGAAGAGCAATTCTTTTCTCACAGTCGTGGACTCCCCGCGGATTGCCGTGATTGAAATTCCGAGAAGGTAGCAGAGCAGCGCAGAAACGTTTATCGGGTGAACTATGGACCTTTTCGTGGAACGGACGGCGTGTGTCTGTTCTTACGCCAGAGAGTATTCGGATGTTCTCCTCAGAGTGTTAAGGGAGTACGAAATACGTGTTAAACTTTTTCGTGATGATGTACCACCGTGTTCCTCATTTCTTTTAGGAATGAGATTTTTTCCTCTGTCTCGTAGCTGTCTACTGCTGTTAGAAAGTTAAAATATGTATTCCGACTGTAACCAATGCACTGAGAAGCGTTCCATATCATTTCCTCTATTTCATTTCATTTCATTTTTTAATTGATTTATTTTACTTGAAGGCTCTCTCTCACACCGCACTGGGGTTTCAAATATACAGCACCTTCTATTTAAGTAATAGTTACCTAATGAACGACGATAATTTTGATGTGGCAGATGGTAACAACATAGTATTACATATGTAAAAATAATTTGAACATACGTAGAGAGAACATAATATTGGCTTCTACTGTTACCGCTTTAACAACAATCTAATATTAACAATACTGATACTCGCAGATACAAAGCGTACTTACGGGTGCACGTAAGTTATTTATGACATAGCAAGTCGTGAGGAAATGAAGTTTAGGTACATTAATCCACCTACGGATACTTGGAAATAAGAAATATCTGGTTAGAGAGACGGATGTAATGAGGTAACGAGTGCCTACGGGGACAACGGTAGTAATTGTTGTTGCTCCGATGTGAACAAGTATTCTTTTCATGTTGTTGAGACCAGAGAGTTAAGGTCAAGGAGAGAGATGAGGGACAGTGTACGTTGATAAGATAGTAGGGGAGACAGAGGGCATGGATATCTGTGTGCTTGTCTGCATTTAGACAGGACGGTTATTTTCAAGACGGTGAAATATGATCAGTTGTACGTCACAGAGTTATCGAACTCAGACGTGCATCACAAGTTCCATGCACCCTGAGCTTTCCCGAGAAAGACCTTGTAGTATAACACCACCGTAATCAGCAATTGGAAGTATAGCCATTTCTACAATTTTTTGCCAGTTCTAAAGGGAATACCTTTTGCATCTTTCTATAGGGGACGGAGAGATGCTGATGTCTTCTTCAACACTGCCACTTCGTGCTTCATCCAACTTAACTCCTAATCTATTATTAGTCTTAGACTCTTTGCTGAGAGCGAGAAGTTGATATTTGTACCATTTAACATTAAATACGGCAGTGATTTGCCGTATTTCGGATTAATGAACCTAGAATGCCGTACCACGACCTCTTGGATCATGACTAGATTGACCTGTAACCCTTTATTCTGTGCCAATTTCGATACTGCACATATGTCGGTACTGAAACTATCGATAGCTGTCTTAAAGTATTTCATTTTTGCACTTAGATGCAACTGGAGGTCATCGGCATACATGTCGTCGTGGCAGTAGGACAACACTGATGGTACATCATAGACGTGAAATGAGAAGAGTATAGAACCTAACACCGAACTTTGGGGACTTCTGATACTACATATCCCATGACTTCATGATGCCGGACATGACACATTTTTGTCGATACATCAGTTATGAGTGAACACTGCACTGTACTTGGAGAGGAATAGAGGCTGCTAAGTTTAGCAAGTAAGATGTCGAAGTAGACAAAGACCTTGTTAAAGTCTAAGAAGCACATGATAGTCACCTCTTGTATATCCACGGCAAGCATAAGGGCCGGCTGTTATTTTTTTAAAGCAGAAGTTGTGTAACGATTGGTATTCGTTTGGAAGGTTGTTTGTAATTAAATAGTTGATTACCTGGTCGTTGACTATATATAATAAGCCCTTAGATGGAGCCGGAAGTATTCATATAGGCCAGTAATCAGAGGGTACTGTCGCAACGTCCTTTTTACGCATTGGCTTAAATAGTCTCTTTTTCCAGGCCTCAGGCAAAACAGGTGTGGTTGAAGAGTAGTTGAGGATATTTAATATGGTGGCCAGTAGTGGGTCAGCATTACGCTTAATCATTACGACTGCGACGCCACCGTCTCCAGTAGAAGGTGATTTAATACGCACGACGGATATTTTCACGGTATTACTGCCAACAACATACCTAAGAAATGTTTGTGAATACCGTCGTTTATCCCCACTAAGGAATGAATAAGACTTGAGACGCAGGACGAGGATGGCGATTAATTTAAGGAAAACACGTGAATGGGTGGCCCAATTTCATGCTTCATTTATCATTCCCAAAGAAATATTTTTATTTAATAACAATTCTGTGTCATGTCAAATAGCATTTACCAACATTCTTGCCAAACACATGCAAATAGTTAAGGTTTTCAAATTCAAATCACAATGCATATGGGCACTTGCGTTATACGTAAAACTGAGAATGGTACTCGAAGAAGTTGTATAATGTGCAGTAAATGATAGCACTATCACAAACAATTAATTGACTAAATAAGCCTGCGGCGGCATTATGTCCGCGCGACTACCATCACATCTGTGAGCTAATCCCCCAACAGACTGGAATGTAAGTCCAGCAAACGTTAAATTAAAGGCATTAAAATGCATGTATCTCCACTGGTTATACCGCTGTCATACAGACAAGAAACGGCCAAGCTGGCCAAACGCTACCAACGTGAAAAAACCGAAGCAAACAGTAGTACTTCACTCATTGGCCAAAAGCCTGTTACACATAAATCAAGTGAAGAATTTAAATACACTACCGGGCCCGTAAAACATTCTTAAAATGATAATGACAATTTAACCCTTTTCTTTTTTTTTTAACAAAAAAGAAATCAAAAAACTCAATGCTCAGATTGCACAAAGACTTTCATCACATGCCCCCAAGGACCTTACAATAACACAAACACTGGGTAGATTGCTGCCTAATCCGGCGACAACCCCGCCGCGGCACAATACCAAGAGATTGACAGCCGGTCTACGTGGCTGAGCGGTTCTAGGCGCTTCAGTCTCGAACCGCGAAACCGCTACGGCCGCAGGTTCGAATCCTGCCTCGGGCATGGGTGCGTGTGATGTCCTTAGGTTAGTTAGGTTTAAGTAGTTCTAAGTTCTAGGGGACTAATGACCTCTGATGTTAAGTTCCATAGTGCTCAGAGCCATTTGAACCATTTTGAAAAGAATGACAATAAACTACTTGAGGTTGGAACGGGAGATACGCAGAAGCGAGTGTGACCTGCCGACACCTAGCCCTCGTGCGATGACGTGAAAGCCGTAAAAAGAGAAGGAAAACGCGTCCCACTCCGGGACCAGCAGAACATCAGTGCGTCAACCGCTGCCGAAATATGACAGATGGGAGGTTAAAATGTATACCTATAACCCGAAGTACTTCTCAACACGGAGCAAGACAGTGCGCAAATACAAACACACATGTCCAGGACATGCATATCTTTAGGGTGAGCGCACATAACTTTAGTTGTAAGGCAAATCTAATAACTCGCCCTAGAGAGGGCCATAAGGTCAAAAGCATACAAAGATTACAATTAATATTATTAAATAATTATACAAACAGTGATTTGAAGCACCAGATTAAAAATTGCTAAATACTAGCTTGGCGCTTACAGAAACCTCATGATTGACACGGAAAGGCATAAAGGAACCCAGTTCCTGCCCAGCTCACACGGGGACAGCACTAACAATCTTTAGGTACACTACTTATTGAAGAGACTTCCTAAACTTTTGTATGACATCGTGGTCTCCTGACCATCATTGCTTATATATTCCACCCTCACAATCATATTCTGCACATCAAAACTCTTCATTTAAACCCAAACTCGATAAGATAAAGTCAATGTTGTATGAATTTATGTAAATAGCATGCAAATAACAAGTGCGCACTGGGCTTGAAACACTCGAGGCTGGCGTCACACATACACTCCAGACACGATGGTCACAGGAGCTTTTAGTTCGAGAAGCAGACCACACACCGGGAGGTCCCTTCAGAGGACGAGTCAATCTCGGTCGCATGTAGAGCAGACAGCATGTGCCCAAGTGAAAGGGGGAACGACCCCTTGTTTGGCTTAAAAGCGAATTCCGCTACATTGTGTGGGAGCGTCCAACATACACATTCTTTACACATAGCACGCAGTTTCAGAGATTTTCACAGGGAGACAGCAAACGCCAAACGCAGATACTACAGATTTCCAGATTGGTCACCTTAAACAAAACGCCATTCTCCCGTTTTAGAAGAGCAATGCTGATTGGTAGACGATATTTCTGACGCCTTGAGCTGAAGCAGTAATGGAAGAGACTGAAAGATATACCCCTTCACGTCTGGCATGGATAGGCACCATTCTGTTGTCGCTCTTGGAGTGAGGAACAAGTCTCTCCTTAGTACTTCACTGGGAGAGCACCTCTGTTGAGAGCGAATCGAAGTGCGACTCTATATTGAGTCCTTTGCGATTAAGCGTAGTTCACGGGGTTGGCCGACACTCTTATTGTTGGGTGTGAATGGACATAGTTATAGTTTGACTGGCATCGTGGTGGACTATTTATATGACCGGTGTACCACGCCAATAGCTAGACTAGGGGCGAATAGGAATCCTTGACTTCATCAAGACGTAGGGAGAGTTTGATTGGCGAAGGTCAATCCAGATAGAACGAGAGTTATCTTATTTGTCAGCAGCGAGCGGCGCAGGCAGCAGTCATCGCAGCTTATGGTATTGTGCGCTACAGCTCTTGCGAGCCCCATATTTTCTCCACAACAGTACACTTCACTGCATTTCACATGCAACAGCCTCGACTATACCTAGTAATATTGTAATGGATAATAATTCAAGTTGAGTAGGCGTGGCTCACAGCCATTCTGCAAGGTCAATAACAATCTTAAACTTTGTATAGAAATTTCATTAGCGTATCCTATCCTTGAGAGGTTACTTCAAATTCCGAAAAGAAGCAGGATATAACTTGTTCAATTCATAACTAAAAGTGCCATTGTGATTTCTCAGAATTTTTGCAAAATAAATAATAACTTTCGTTAGTTTCATGTTTTTCTTACACTAACTAGCACTACTCCTGTACCCAAGTATCCCACTAGTTACGAAAGAAATTTTATGAATTTTTGTGTCATTTCCTTACAGCGGACGACTCCAGGAATTTCTATTCAGAACGTTAGGAGCGTCTGTCTGACTTCTGTAGTAGGTTAGGGGTGGAAATTGCATCTTGCAGGAGCCGCAGGGTAAAGGGTACATCTCAGATTAATCCGTTGCGCAGAATAACAGAATAGCAGATCAACCCCACGCTCACAGACTTTTTTTGTATAAGTGCCAAGGAGGCTACTAGCTTCAGGACTCCAATTAGGCCCCAGATAATACTAACCTCCTGTTCGTAGCTGCTAACAAGGTATCCAATACATCTCGGCGTATTTAGCTCACTGAAATTCACGGCTGCACTCGTAACCAGGTTGCACGCAACGATTGCCGCTCCTTGCCTCCTAAAGACGTCGGTAGCAACTGTCGACGCTGCAGGAAACGCGGGCCTCCATAGGCCATCGGTAATGGTTTCGGCTCGCTACAATAGCCAGTACGCCGAGCGCTCAGACACATCCGTCTAGCTCCGGGTCCCATACATCACCCCACACAGCCCCAGAGGAAACACAATAGCAATCAAAGATGATACAACGTGTGCGGAAGTGGTGCCAGTAGGATAGATAGCAATAGACGGAAAATCACCGAGTAAGACAGAAGTAATATCCTGCGTTCCCTAAGGAAGCGGTATAGGCACTCAATTGATCCTGACCCATATTGGCGACATAGGAGAAAATCTGAGTAGCCGTCTTAGATTGTTTGCAGATGATGCTGTCATTTATCGTCTTGTAAAGTCATCAGATGATCAAAACGACTTGCAGAATGATTTAGATGAGATGTCTGTATGGTGCTAAGAGTGGCAATTGACCCTTGATAAACAAAAGTAGGCAGTTATTCACATGAGTACTAAAAGAAATCAGCTAAATTTCGATTACGCGATAAGTCACACAAATCTGAAGGCCCTAAATTCAGCCAAATACTTAGGGATGACAATTACAAATAACTTAAATTGGAACGATCACATAGATAATATTGTGGGTAGAGCAAACCAAAGACTGCGATTCATTGGCAGATCACGTAGAAAGTACAACAGGTCTAGTAAAGAGACTGCTTACAACGCCCTTGTCCGCCCTATTCTGGAGTATTGCTGTGCGGTGTGGGGTCCGCATCAGGTGGGACTCACGGATGACATCGAAAAATAAGAAAGAAGGGCAGCTCGTTTTGTATTATCGCAAAATAGGGGAGATAGTATCACAGACATGATACGTGAATTGGAGTGACAATCATTAAAACAAAGGCGTTTTTGGTTGCGATGGGATCTTTTCATTACATTGCAATCACCAGTTTTCTCCTTGGATTGCGAAAATATTCTGTTGGCACCCACCTACATAGGGAGAAATGATCTTCACGACAAAATAAGAGAAATCAGGGCTCGCACAGTAAAATTTAAGTGCTCGTATTTCCCGCGTGCCGTGCAAGAGTGGAACGGTAGAGACAAAGCTAGAAGATGGTTCGCTGAACCCTTGCAGAAGCCGCCAAGGCTCAAGTCTTTGTTTACTTTCTGGTGCAATTGTGGTTGTAGGAAATGTGAAGCACTGGTTCAGTTCCTTGAGTGGGACAATGTGATCAGACGCTACTGTTACGAAAGGCGTTAAATAAGTAAGGCAACACTTTTTTTTCTGAAAGCAGATTAGTTTTATTCAGGATTCCCATACACCATACTATTTCCCAGTCTTTTGGCTACAAAACTCTATTCTTCAACATAATCTCTCTTCAGTGCGACGGCCTTAAGCCACTTTACTGGAAGCACCTCTGAACCCGCATGGTACCACTCTACAGTTTGACGTAAGAGCCAATGTCTTGTTGTATCAATAACCTCTTCACCACCCACAAACTGCTTCCCGTGGAGTGCATCCTTAACTGGACCAAACAGACATAAGTCAGAAGGCCTTTGCTGTAGTGCGTATGAGGATTGCGCGACCTCGTTGAGACGATGACAGACGAGTCGCCCTTCGACTCAATGTTCTTTTATTCAGCGTCACGTCTCCGTGGACAATCCGCAAGTGTTTATCAATATCTCCGATGCTCTGGTTATCCGTCAAAAGAAACTCTATTACAGCTCTCTGATTGAAACACCCCTCCGTTACAGATGCAATTTTGAAGGCTAAGTATAGCGTCCCTAGCTACGTGTACTTCATAAAACTACAGGAGTGGAAGAAGGAATATTCCACCATGTCCCACAATAATTTTACGTATTTTTCAACTGGCTCAGGGAAGAGTGATAGGACGTGTTATTTTCTACATATATGAATGATCTAGCGGATTGGGTAAGCTGACCACATTTTATTTATTTACTTATTTATTGCATTTTGTTAGGTATTGTTCCTTGCGTTTGGTCTGGGCGGACGTAACAAGACATCCGTTCAAGTTGATTGTTGATTCCTTTACTCAGTTTTTTCATTACACAGGGCGAGCAGCTCTCTGACCGAGCCCGCCGGAGTGGCCGTGAGGTTCTAGGCGCTACAGTCTGGAGCCGAGCGACCGCTACGTTCGCAGCTTCGAATACTGCCTCAGGCATGGCTGTGTGTGATGTCCTTAGGTTAGTTAGGTTTAATTAATTTTAAGTTCTAGGTGACTGATGACCTCATAAGTTAAATCGCACAGTGCTCAGAGCCATTTGAACCATTGGAACCTGTGACCGAACACGCTGAGCTACTATGCCGGCGTCACTTAGCTCCCGGGGTGGACGAAACCAACATGAAATGAGGTGAACATGTGAGGACTGCAGTATGTAAGGCGATTGGTCCACTTGGGTTAATTGAGGGTATTTTAGGAATTGGTTCATCTGTATAGGATACTAGTGTGACCCAATGTTTAGTGGTGTTGTTGTGTTTGGGATGTACAGAAGGTCGGATTAGAGTATTACGGAGATGTTTCGGGAACTCAAATGGGAATCGCTGCGCGCATGGCGACGTTCTTGCCGAAAAGAATTACTGAGAAAATATAGAGAACCAGCATATAAAGGTGGCTGTAGAGCGATTCTGTTGTCGCCAACGTACATTTCGTGTAAGGAGCATGACGATAGGACTGGAGGTGTATAGATAGCACTTTCTCCCTCGGTCTGTTTTAGAGTGAAAGAGAAAAAGAACCGACTAGTAGTGGTAAACTGAACCCTCCGAAACGCCCCATATGGTGGCTTGCCGAGTATCGATGTAGATGTACATCTTACTTTTGCCGGTTAATGAATGGGCATGCCTGAGCTTAGCATTTCACCCACTTTGACTGACTGTTCCGCTTCTGCTTGGAAACGGTATCATTTTCAATTGTAAGGTGTCCTTTGTTTGTCCGATGTGTGGTGCTCTGAGATGCATGAACTGTATATTTCGGAAGTTAGCCAAGGTTCAGGTTTCCTTCTGACTTTATGATCTTCAGGGAAGCATTTGTTTCATGTAGTTGAATATGTTTGTTAGTAACATCATGGAATTTAAATACATAAAATCGCAACCAGTCACTTTTTTGAAGTAGTTAGTTATTCATTCCATGAACTGGTTTTCAAACGTCTCAGGCTCTTCTTCGGATGGTGTACAGGAAACTACATAGCTTTTACAAGCATAAGGCTGGGTGCTGTCTCTGTTTATGTATTTACATTGAATTAACAGTCAGCGGTTGTAAGACATCCGTAACGGATAAGCTTAAACCATAACGATTTTCGGTTCTGTCGAGGAAAGATCGGAAGTCGTCTCCCAGACCATTTCTTGCACCTCATCTACAAATTCAAATGCACTGATACGTTTAAGGTGTGCTGTACTTTCGTTCTTGTACATTCTATTGTGTACGTCATGAAAATTACGGCGCGGGCAGACATGCCAGGTGTCTACGTTTGAGAGGTACAAGGGGTGTGCCACAAGTAACGCAACACTTTTTTTCTCACCCAGTTTTGGTTGAAATAATGCGGAATCTGTTACGGAGCATCCTGGAATGTTCCCGCTCCTGCCCTTACAGTTTCACAGCGTTACGATGGGTGGCAGACGCAAACCGTAGCCCTCAAAATGGCATGTGTTGAAACTTTTTTATTTAAATGTGTGTGTCGGTACTTAAATTGCAGAATGACAGAGAAGGTGAAACTTCTACGTTATGTGATTCTGAAACAGCTGACTAAAACAGGACGTACTGAGCCTACTTTCTCTTTACTTTTCGTTATCATGTCAACACTGACCCACAATATTCTAGCGCACCGCAATCTGCTCAAAAAAATTAGAACCTGATTTCAAATAGTTAATTTAAAAGAATGGTCCTGACTAAAAACTTAGCACTCATATACATCCGCTCGCTCACCGATAGATCTGGATCTACAGATTGGAAAATTGCGCAGGTGGCACCAGTGTTTAAGAAGGGTAGTAGCAGTAATCCATCTAACTACAGACCTGTATCATTGACGTCGGTTTGAAATATGGTTTTGGAGCATATACTGTATTCAAACATTATGAATCACCTCGAAGGAAACGATCTATTGATACGTAATCAGCATGGTTTCAGAAAACATCGCTCTTGTGCAACGCAGCTAGCTCTTTATTCGCACGAAGTAATGGCCGCTATCGACAGGGGATCTCAAGTTGATTCCATATTTCTAGATTTCCGGAAAGCTTTTGACACCGTTCCTCACAAGCGACTCCTAATCAAGCTGCGGAGCTATGGGGTATCGTCTCAGTTGTGCGACTGGATTCGTGATTTCCTGTCAGGAATGTCGCAGTTCGTAGTAATAGACGGCAAATCATCGAGTAAAACTGAAGTTCCCCAGGGAAGAGTCCTGGGACCTCTGCTGTTCCTGATCTACATGAATGACGTAGGTGACAATCTGAGCAGTTCTCTTAGGTTGTTCGCAGATGATGCTGTAATTTACCGTCTAATAAGGTCATCCGAAGACCAGTATCAGTTGCAAAGAGATATAGAAAATATTGCTGTATGGTGTGGCAGGTGGCAGTTGACACTAAATAACGAAAAGTGTGAGATGATCCACATGAGTGCCAAAAGAAATTCGTTGGAATTAGATTACTTGATAAATAGTACAATTCTCAAGGCTGTCAATTCAACTAAGTATCTGGGTGTTAAAATTACGAACAACTTCAGTTGGAAAGACCACACAGATAATACTGTGGGGAAGGCGAGCCAAAGGTTCCATTTCATTGGCAGGACACTTAGAAGATGCAACAAGTCCACTAAAGAGACAGCTTACACTACACTCGTTCGTCCACTGTTAGAATATTGCTGCGCGGTGTGGGATCCTTACCAGGTGGGATTGACGGAGGACATCGAAAGGGTGCAAAAAAGGGCAGCTCGTTTTGTATTATCACGTAATAGGAGAGAGAGTGTGGCAGATATGATACGCGAATTGGGATGGAAGTCATTACAGCAAAGACGTTTTACGTCGCGGAGAGAACTTTTTTATGAAACTTCAGTCACCAACTTTCTCTTCCGAATGCGAAAATATTTTGTTGAGCCCAACCTACATAGGTAGGAATGATCATCAAAATAAAGTAAGAGAAATCAGAGCTCGAACAGAAAGGTTTAGGTGTTCGTTTTTCCCGCGCGCTGTTAGGGAGTGGAATGGTAGAGATAGTATGATTGTGATTCGATGAACCCTCTGCCAAGCACTTAAATGTGAATTGCAGAGTAGTCATGTAGATGTAGATGTAGATGTAAAAAGAAATGCATTTCATTAAGCACTTACCTCACAAAAATGTTTATTACATGCAGTACTGCAATACAGCGAGCGTCAATACTGCCAGCTAAATAAAAGATTCTAACTACTAAAGCCACTAATTACTAATAAGCATTTGGTTAGCAAAGGAAACATTTTGTTGCAAACCAAATAATGTATTTTTTTCTACCTTAATAATGTGACATCCAGTTCGAATACGAACATAAATCGTCATTGACATCCAATACAATGATATATAACCATGAATTCAAATGCTTCAAATGGCTCTGAGCACTATGGGACTAATCAGCTGAGGTCATCAGTCCCCTAGCACTTAGAACTACATAAACCTAACTAACCTAAGGACAACACACACACCCATGCCCAAGGCAGGATTCGAACCTGTGACCGTAGCGGTCGCGCGGTTCTGGAGTGTAGCGCCTAGAACCGCTCGGCCACTCCGACAACCATGAATAATTTTCAATCTCCAAGTCGGATATTTCCAGATCGTTAGCCTTCGCTAACACTTCAGACCTCTACCCTCCCTCAATGCTAACTTCTCACAACTAACATCCATCGCTGCTGGCTTTTCACTTCCAAATGCCCAACAGTACTTATATCACTGCTGGCGAGTCCAACTAGCAACAGAGTCTTACAAAGAAAGCGCAGTCCGAGATCCAATGCAAAGCGCTACAAAGCGCTGTCGACGCAGAAGCAGCCCACCTACACCGTAACGGACTTGCGTTTCAGGCAGAGAGGTGTCATTGAATTTAATTTGGCAAAAAAATCAGAGCATCCCATATATTCATAGGCCCTTGCAGAATGTCTACGGAGACCTGGCAGAGAACAAACGGATGCTGATTGGTTGGGAGAGGCGTCTATCATCATCCCAACAAGGTCAAGCACATATGTTCGATCTCCCGCACACAGCTGTGGCTCTTCAGTGTTGTAACCTGGGGACACTCACATTCGAAGTGATCGAAGGATCATAACTAAATACCTCGCTGCACAACTGGACGTCTCTGTTGGTGGTGTTTACATATCCACCAGTTTGGGTGTTCAAAGGTGTGGTCATGCTGGGGTTCTCGCACCCAATAGAATACCATAAAGAGCAATGGAGAACCATCTGGAATTGCTTGCACGTTACGAGGTTGATGGTGACAATTTTTTGTCGATTATCGTCACAAGCAATGAAACATGGGTTCATCACTTCGGGCTGGAAACAACATGGCAATCCATGGAGTGGCGTTACACCACCTCCTCTCCGCACACAAGTTCAAAACCACACCCTCAGCCGTTGTTCTGGAGCTCTGAAGACATTAATCTGTTCGATGTCCTCTCGCATGGTGTCACGATCAACTTCATTTGACTGTTCATACTTTTTCCATCCTACAGCCCAGATCTCGCACCTTCCGACTCCCATCTGGTTGGCCCAATAAAGGGTGCTCTTCATCGGATGCAGTATTTGGATGATGGGAAAGTTCCTGATGCAGCAAGAGGTTGGTTCTCACGTCGACCTGTAGAGATGTTGCAAACCAGTACGCAGGCCTCCCCAGCAAGGTGGTGTAAGGCCGTCGCATTGAACGGAAATTAAGGGAAAAAATAGGGTTTTGTAGCTAAAAGAGCGGGGAACAGTACGGTTTTTTGGAGTCCTGAATAAAACCAACCTGCTTACTAAACGCGCTTCGTATATGCGATGTACGAATTGCTCAGTTTGAGGATTTCATTGCAAATACCAGGTGATCAAAAACTCAGTATAAATTAGAAAACTGAATAAATCATGGAATAATGTAGATAGAGAGGTACAAATTGACACACGTGCTTGGAATGGCATGAGGTTCTATTAGAACCAAAAAAGTACAAGAGTTATTAAAATGTCCGACAGATGGCGCATCATCTGCTCAGAACAGCAATAATTAGCATAACAATGTAAGACAAAGCAAAGATGATGTTCTTTACAGGAAATGGTGAATATGTCCACCATCATTCCTCAACAATAGCTGTAGTCGAGGAAAAAGGTTGTGAACAGCACTGTAAAGCATGTCCGGAGTTATAGTGAGGCACTGGCGTCGGATTTTGTCTTTCAGCATCACTAGAGATGTCGGTCGATCACGATGCGCTTGCGACTTAGAGTGACCCCAAAGCCAATAATCGCACCGACTGAGGTCTAGCGACCTGGGACGCCAAGCATGACGAAAGTGGCGGCTCAGCACACGATCATCACCAAGCGACGCGCGCAAGAGATCTTTCACGCGTCTAGCAACATGGGGTGGAGCGCCATCCTGCATAAACATCGTACGTTCCAGGAGGTGTTTATAAGCCAGGCTGGGGATGATGCGATTCTGTAACGTATCGGCGTACCTCTCACCCGTCACGATAGCACTTACAAAACCAGAATGAAGCATTTCCTCGAAGAAAAAAGGCCCGATAACGGTAGATGTGGTAATTCCAACCCATACGGTGACTTTCTCTTCGTGCAATGGAGTTTCCACGACAGTTCTAGGATTTTCGGTAGCCCAGATTGTTCAGTTTTGGGCGTTGACAGACCCTCGGAGCATGAAGTGAGCTACGTCGGTCCACAACGCGTTACTCAGCCAATCGTCATCTTCCGCCATCTTTTGAAACGCTCACACCGCAAATGCCCCCCGCTTCACTAAATCGCCAGGTAACAATTCATGATGCCGATGGATTTTGTACGGATAGCATTGAAGGGTACGCCTAAGTGCCAACCAAACAGTAGTGTATGGAATGCCGGTGCGGCGTGCGATTGCACGAGCGCTGACTTCCCCGTGCATAGACGAACCCGCTAGTCTCCATTTCTTCCTGAATTGTCTCAGCAGCATTACGCCTTGTGCTCGGTCGGCCACTACGGGATCTATGGACTAAACAACCCGTGGATTCGAACTTCGAAATCATTCTCGCCACAGCTGCAATTGTCAACGGACCTTTACCCGTTCGAATCCCGTTCCTATGGCGATGCGATCGTGACGCTGAAGTAGCACATTCCCCATTCTGATAATTCAGCTCCACTAAAAGCGCCTTTTAAGGTAACGTCAACGTCTTGCGACTGCTGGCGCATCTGATTCTCTCTGTCATTACAGCTCCTTTTATACACGATTGTCACTGACGTTTTGCTGTCCAGCGCCATCTGTCGGACATTTTGTGAACTTTTTTTTTTGTTCTAATGAAACCCAATGTCATTCCAAGCATGTGATCAAATTTTACCTCTGTATCAACATTATTCCGTGGTTTATGAAGTTTTCAAATTCAAAGTGACTTTTTGATGACACGGTACGTCTATAAGGGTATGAGTGTTAGCCGTGTGATATATAGGTGCTAGTCCAAGTAAGCTCAGATCTGAAGGAGAATGCATACGCTTGAATTTAACACTGGAGACGCACAGAGACATTGTTTCTGAAAAGTTAAAATGGCTTTTAAACCAGGTGAAACACTGGTGGCTGATAAAGTCAGGCAGCGTATACGATCCGTGTCGTAATGCTGCAGATGTAATTACGACGATGATGAAAGCTTCCATTTCATTTGCAGGTGACACGGGCTTTTGCAGATCACGGCGGCGGATCGGTTGGGGCTGAGTTTCGCTTTCGGGTGCGGCGAACCGCCTGCCCCAGAAAGCAACTGGGAGGCTGCTGCCCGCCACGCTAGCCTGAAATCGTGAAATGGGGTGTTAATTCGGCGTCCGAAACATTTTCGTCCTGGCCGTCGAGGGGTGGAGGGGCTACGGGCTACGCGAGAACTGCGAGCGAAGAAGGGGTGGAGGACCGGGGGAAGGGGGCAGTCAGAACGTGCGGACGGCCGTATTTCATTCCCCGTATTCACCGTTGCGCGGGCATGTAAATATAAATTCGTTGTTAATACGCTTATAGTCGTGTAGTTAAGGCGAGCCGCATTTAATTTGCGAGAAACGGCCGCATGTAAAGCAATTCGTGATGGAGCTGAAAACTGAAATAATTTGCCTCGTAGCCTCTTGCTTGCGACCGCCACATTCTGTTAACTCTCTACCTTTGGTCAGCTAACCAATTCGGGTGAGTTTCGCTTAAAGTTTTCTCACTGAGGCTGAGTTACGTCGTTTCAGCAAAGCGAGAGAATCACATATGCTTACTCGGGATTTCTCACTCCGAGCGAAAAGCCTTAATAATACCAACATTATTGTTTTTGCGAAGGTGTATAGCAGAGCACTGAAATCGATGTTACTGCGGTGAACAGACCTGCGAGGAAAAAACTTGTGTTTTGTACTGCTTCAGATTTGTGTTTCTGTTTCTCTTCACTTCGCATTGTACGCTCAACGAAGAGCTACGTTTTCGCACTTGGCTTCCATAAAAGCCCAGTACTGTTTTCAATAACTGTTTTACTGTTTACAGGACGTGATACGTTTCACTAGCTTGTTGCACCGTCTGCTAAATATACAAATCACACGGAGAAGATTTTGTCAGTAGGAAGCAAGTAATACTTTCCAATCTTTGTATTAGTTTCATGTTTTCATTGCTTCGTCTCCAAATCGCATGCGCTTGTAAGGAACAAGGAGTATCTTGTTCTCTGTCTTTAGCGTGTCTAATGCGAAGATATTATTTTCAAATTGAAAAATGTTTCTGGCTCATTTTGTGTTTGAAAACGAGAGACCCTGGACCATCGAATACATCGTGGCGAAGTCTATTTCAACATCATATTGCAGCATTGCGAAGACCCTGACACAACCTCCGGTGTTCTTCATTGCGTTGAAAAAATTAATTGTAATGTCATACCTTTTCCCCATTAAACTTATCTACGATGTATGAAAGATATTTGCACTATGTGTCATTTTCGTTAGTATCATTGTTCCATATCTGTAACATGACGAATGATTATTTATTTACTTATTTATTCCAATTCACTTTATTGGCGACAAGAACACACAATAATATTTATAATTGCATTTATAGGAAACCTAATAACAGTCTTTTTTTGTTGTTTTGTTTTCTTTTCTGTGTTCTGAATGCTGAACTAAGATTCCAGCATCTGTTTCATTACTTTTCTTATATCCAACTTTTTCTGATACTTTGTCATCGCTACTACTACGGCGCTCCACATGTAGTTGTCCTACAGCATCTTTTCCACTCTCAGTCGGGTTTTCTTTTACTTTGACAGAATAGGACCGACGTAGGTTTTCTTTACTTCTGTCTAAACTAACTTACTATTATCTCTTTCATATATATCTATAAGAACAACCATAACTGCAGATTCACCTATTTCTACAACAACAATAATATAACCATTACAACAATTAACTGCCCTTTCAATACTTCTACTACCACCTAGTTTGTGGTAGAGGAACTACAATATTTGTAAATTATCTTTCAAATGCTAATACTAACACTAACATCAATAATAACTTTAATACGATAAACGCGATACGACTATTTTTGACGATACTTTGGTCACTGACCTCCACAGGGCGTCTAAGCCTCTTTATGCCGAATACTGATTGCTACGCTGAGTAGCATTGAAGTCTGTAGTGACTCCAATAGAATCTGTTCCTCATTAATTGTAATTTTAATAAGTGTTGAACATAATCACATTACTTATATTCTTTTCACTTTCTAAAACTTGATGGTAGTGGAATGAACACATACAAACATTTTTGATCAAGTTCCGAACTGACAATTATGAGGCTTTCCATTTGAGGCTATAAATTGCCGAGTGGCTTTTGCACTCAGAACGATCCGTTTTGAAATAATTTGTCAACGTATTTTCTATCCGTATATCTTTCACAAAAGGGACACCGTCCTCATTTTTCCGTGTGTTGTGATGGTAATAGTAAGGGGGAACTAATATTGCCTAGTTTTCTGCCAATGATTAGCTCTCCAAGGTCTATGACGAATGCCCATCTCTTGCAGTTACTCCTTTCTGCCCAGCCTAATGTAAGATGCAGCCATATTATATGCATTCAGTGCGCTAATATCAGTCATGTTCTAAAATAATATCACTGGCCCCCTTCTGACAATTCTCTTTGCAGTGCACGTTCTAAACAGCTTGTATCTGTTGTATCTACCCCTGACTTTGTCTTAAAATAATCCAAAATCATTTTTCCTTTGGATTCTTCATGATCATCCACTTCCTTCCTTGAATGCACCATAGTGAGGAATGCTACAAGTATGCCCCTTTTTTGGACAATAGGAAACAATTGTTGCATGCTATTTGAACCCTAAATTTGATGAATATTTCATTCTACCTTTGTTCTGAGTGAATGAGTATCGAATTTGAAAGGTGCTCCCGCCATACTAAGGCTTGTGAAAAAATTAACAGCTGTTACATTTATACCTGCAGATAGAGAACTTAAAATATTACACTGTCACTTATAGCACTTAACTTCAACCCTTATTTTCCTGCTTTCGAAGGAATATATTGCCGAAAAGGACATCTACCACGAATTTTCCTAAGTTGTTCTTTAATTGTTACGTTGATGTAAGAAACATGAGGGTCTTGAAATATCTTTACTCACATTTCACATATTCCTCTGAAGGTAGTCAGTTTGCCAAATGGAAGACTGCAAAGTCTCCCATCTGCATCGTCAATCCAATGCATCTTAAAATTTTGTTAAATAATTTCTAGTCATCACTTTACTAAAAGTAGATCTACGATCCTCTTTATTCTGCAGGTGCAATTATTACATTATGGGACTCATAAGCACCTACTAGCATCAAGACACCGATAAAACACATCAGTTCAACGGCGTCAATTGGTGTTAAATACCACTATAAACAAGACCTCCTTTTGTTAGCCCGCTTTAGTATTTCATCAACTACGTTCCTTTTAAGAACGACTGAAAAGCTGATTTTACGTTGCTCAAATTTTTACTACGTATTTTGTGGTGCTTAGTCTTACTCGCTTTATGTTACTTCTTTCCTCTCTTCCACAAGTTGTTCTCAACTCGTGATCGTTCTTGCTTCTTCTTTGTTTTTTGACCTAGACCATAGCGTTAAAAATATATATTGTGGCATTAGAAGCTACAGCACATATGTAGTGACTTAAAATACAATAAGTACTTACATATAAAAGATTACGTATCAGTATCTCTACAGGCTGAACGTTTGCACTGCCCAAATGTTATTACAAACTTCTGTGTAATTCAGAGATATGGTCTTGTTCTTCTAAGATATCTGTGTCTCCATCAATACGCGAGACATCAGAATCTGCAACACAGATATCACTATTTGATTTCCAAGAGACAGGATTATCTTGCAGTAATATTTCGAGCACCTATGTTTCGGAAGATGAAGAGCCATTTTCACTTAAATGCAATAAACACAGAACTAGTTTCACAACCTTGCAGCAAATAACTGACTTTATATGAAATCGTGTCAACAGGCACAGTTTCCAAAAATATTTCCAACAATGTAACGAAGTAAATACAGTAATAATTATAGATTGTAAAACAACATTTATGTATTAGTAAACCGCATGAGCGAAGCAGGGTCGAATATAAAGCCAGTGTTATTCGTTGCTCACATCATGATTACATTCGAAATTTTTTGCTGACGCATTATGAAACTGTAACTTATTTCAGGAAAAGTCCAACTTATTCATAATGTTGAGGAATATAGAGCAGGGTTTATTTTTAGAGAAAATTACACACTGTGATCAAACCCATAGTACATTAGGGTTAAATTGTATATTATGTTGCTGCACTGAACTATTGTACACTGTGGTCTGAGATGGACGTTTGCTGTTAATCGACTGTGTCTGGACTCTCCAGATTCTCTGTATATTCTATATGGGGTCTATTATTTATCATTCCACTGAGAGTTACTGACTCTTCTCGTTATTTCCGGGCACCCCTGTACCTACCTCCCTTCACTCTTCCGGTCCTGCGCCAGAGAATCGTACAGCTACAGGACTTTATTCTCGTTTCCTAGGCATGTTTACTGGCCTTTATCGCCTTTGCTGTCGTGTCTGTTGACAGTAGTTACCCCTTCCTATTCCTGAGTCAGTAACGGTTAAAATATTCATAAGATCAAGTCTTCTTTTCCTCTAATTGTATCGGTAAACAGTTTTACCTTTTAAAGTCCGCCCAGCAGTACTTGCTGTATCCTCCAACTACACTACATCCCCATAAGAGATGATCTGATGTGCCGATATTGCCACAGTCATAAATGGTCGTTGTCACCCAAGCATTCTGAAAAGTTTATCAGGATATCGCTCACTTGCAGAACGGCAGCGAAGCAGTCCAGCAGCTAAAGAAGTTAAGACTGGGCCAAGAAGACCTCATTCTGAACTTACATCTAAGAGACTCAAAAACATTAATGGGAAAAACGTTTGAGCCAGTGGTAACGAAAATGTTTCCATTTGTGCGTACGATAGTTTACTTTCTGTTTGACAGAAATTATAACGAACACTATGTTTATGGAGGCATCTGAAGAAGAAGCACTAGTGGCTTTTTACATAAGTGGATGATATGTTAGGGATATAGACATACAGATGACTTTACCTACAAATCTTCGTGAAAGACTAAATTCGCTGAACCGAAGCATCAAATTCACAATATAGATGGGACAACGTAATTAACTTCCATTTCTGGAAGTGCTCATCAAGCGGAGACCAGATGGCACACTAGGACACAGTGTTTACCGTGAACCGCTGTATACAAATTTTTTATTGCATGCCTCCAGCCGTCATAACGCTTCACAACGAGAAGCTGTCCTAAGCACATTACTTCACAAAACAAGCGAAATCTTGGACGAAGACAATGGAGCAGCCGAATTGCGGCATGTACAGGTCGTGATCCATATGAACGGTTACAGCAACCGCAAGATAGTGCTTATGGTTCAAAAACGGCTCTGAGCACTATGGGACTTAACTTCTGAGGTCATCAGTCCGCTAGCACTTAGAACTACTTAAACCTAACTAACCTAAGGACATCTCACACATTCATGCCCCAGGCAGGACTCGAACCTGCGACCGTAGCGGCTGTGCGGTTTCAGACTGTATTGCCTAGAACCGCTCGGCCACTCTGGCCGGCTAGTGCTTATGACGAAAGAAGCAGAGACCACAACCTGATTAGTGTACAGAGAAACGGCGATTACCTCATACGTCGGGAACACATCATAGAAATCGGAAGAATACCCCATATATATAATTTAAAGTACGTGTTCTGCGCACCAGACTTGCTTGGACCAATCTATGATAACCTAGCACTCCGAAAACCAGGAATCTACCGCATCTCTCGCCAGTAGCGTAAAGTGTACGTAGGCCTGTGCTTCTGAACGGTGCGGTAGAGATGTAGGGATCACACAGACCGGAACAGCCGACAGAGTGCACTGTGACAAGCACAGCGTCTCCCCCTGACATAGGAATTATGGCGCCATCAAAGTGCTGGATCAGTCAAGCACATTCTGAGATTGCATTCTAAAGGAGGCTGTAGAGGTCCGAGTACACGATGAACTAATAGAGAAAGACAGGGGCTTTCATTTAAACAGAGTCTGGGACCCAACCCTGAGCACGGCCAAAGCACAACGGCGGTCTAATTGGACACACGCTCTCGTTATGGCAACTGAAGACGACCATGACACATTGTTGCCACACTGCCAGAGATACGCGTCTGGCGCTGGCGTCAACGCAGCTGAGGACATCGGACCGTGTTCCAGCAACGCACTTCCCAAAACCACTGCGTCAGCTCCGCGGCCCACGTTGTCAGCGGCTAGAAGCCACTGGCGTTGACGGGTGGAGGGATTACAAAGGCGGCACGCAGCAGTAGACAGTCAGACATCAGGAACGCACGAACATTACAAGAAGAGGGCTTGTCTACATAGCACGCTTTCTGGACAATGTCACCCAGCAGAATACCCTAGAAATATTTTCAACTAGTACGGGAAAAACGAAAATCGGAACTAGTCTCCGAACTACTATCTGACAAATTTTCTGCTTGAGTTGCCTCTGGCTCCTCATGCAGGCATACTTGCCACGGACAAGTCAGGGCGTCTTCAGAGTTATAATTTTGAACAATCCTCACACAGTTCTGAAGTACACATGTTGTAATTATAATGTCAACAAATGCAGCTCTCATATCTATTGTCCTGTACAAAATCAGCCATTTACTTCCTAAAACGTTAAGTATACATTCAAGAAAACGACTTTCTCTTGATAATCTGTGTTGGAAAGTAATTTTGAAATATCGAACTGATTTCTTCTAAAAATGTTCTTCAGAGGTTTTCAAACAGGTTAAAGGCCTCATCAGGTAGAAATACAAATGAAAGATGTGTACAGGAGAGTTTACAAGACGGAGGCAAGTTTACCATCTGTGCGTAAACTTTTTTTTCTAATTCAGTTACTTTGAACATATATCAGTTTCCTTGATGCCTCACGCCTCCATCTATCCGGAAAACTTATTGCTATCTCTCAGACCTACTAGAACAACCAAAACATATAATCCCTGATCCCTGTATTCGTTTTAGAAACGGCAGTTTTCAATATACACAAGTTTTTCGATTGAATTAACTGGCATTTGATAACACTCAAAAAAATATATCCTGATAAGTCAGTTGCTTATGTAGGATGCAGACCTTGTCTCTGATGATACTTTATCTACTATAGGGTGAATTCACTATTTCTCTGCCGTCTTTGACTTCGAAATCGAAGTCAGTGACGGCAGCGAATGTTCGAGCGAAAGTTCCTTTTCTGGCGCGTGTGCACGGCCGACTGTGTGTGTGTCGAAGCACACTTAATGAAATTCCTGCCGTTTTTTTTCGAGTTCCAATCCCATTGACAAAATCGCATGTGTGACCATAGCCGAGGAGTTTGGGGGGTATACAGAGAAAAGATCAAGCAAGAGAGTTGACTGATGTTAATTTTAATATGTAAGTTACGGTAGCCACAGATACTCTTAACCCAATGTTTCGAAGATATCAACTTAATCAAAGGGCTTCAAGTGACAGCAACTTTCTTATCACTGAAGAAAAATACGATTAATGTTAACGCGCTGATAACGATAATGTCATTGGAGACGGGGCATAAGCACAGACAAGAAAAGTAATGCGAGAAATTAGATAATCTCTTTTTTAAAGGAACTAATCCAGGATTCATATTAAGCCATTTAGGGTAACCCTAGGAAAACGAAATGTAGGTGTTCGTATGAGAGTTTGAAAGCCACTAATGAACACGAGTATGCTGCCGTAAATACACTGCATCATATTCAGTTATTCCCATCAAGGGACCTCACCCCTAAGACATTGTAGCTACAAACATCAGAAATAAAACGAAATGCTACGTGCCACTTTGATTTTTACTGCTTTAAATCCGAAACTGCTGAGGCGGATATTAACGTCCTGGTTAGATACTGAGTGTAGACAACTGGTGTCTTCGACACTGCGCTAGACATAATAGTGTGGTGAAAAGCGCATTGACATCACAAAAGCACCATCAGGTTATTTTGGAAATCGACGCATATCACGATGACTCTGATTTTACAACTATTCGACCACTCTATAAACTACTCTTACGAAATTTGTTCACTTAAATTATATTCATGACGTTGATAGAACCGAGCCTTCTATTACAACAGACTGATTATGAAGTTTTAAACCAAACGTGTTTCGCCGATTCATACTAAGGAGCATCAGTTCTCTATAAATCATGAAAATTATCTAATTATACATATTTTAATAGAAGATTTACAATGCTTCCTCGCAGCACATTTAACTTATCGTTTTACAATAACAGGGTTGCGATGTATCACTTATGAGGACGATTTAGCAAGTAAGGTGCCACCGGCCACGAAATGAAAATCACAGTAAAAGTCAAGAACGTTTTCTTTGAAACAGTAAGCTATACGTTCCAGGTATTCCACTACATAGTCGCCGACCCGACATTTGTCATAGCATTGTCTCAACTCTCCAATACTCTCGTCATAGAAGGCAGCCGTCCGTGCTTTCTGGCAATTCTCTGCAATGATTTACAGCTTCTTGTCTGAGCCTGAATGTTGTCTTCACAGCCAGCGGTTTATGTGATCAGAGATGAACATTAGAGTGAGCAAAGTCCGGGCTGTATGGTGGGTTATCAGACACTATCCATCGAAAACGCTGCATGGGCTTCCCCATTGGACCTGCAGAGTACGGCCGAGAATTGTCATGCAAAAGGAAATGCAGTATGGGTACGTTGTGTAGTGTTGCATGAAATCAGGCAAAACCTCACAGCGGGCACTTGTACTTGGCGGGAGACACTATTCTTCTAGGCATCTTTGCATGCTCATTGTGTGCTCAGAACTGAAAGGAGTGATGTGACGCGATCGATATGCATACTGGAGACACTGCCCAATACACCTGTGCAAGCAACGTCGGATTTTCTCTGTCGCCTCCATTTCGTGACCTAACGAACCTAACCTCCCATATTACATAAAATGGTGAGGGAGAATATAAGAGGTACTGATTTGTGACTCGCTACGATCTCACTTAACAATATTCAACTGGACAACAGCCACAGAGTTGAACAACGTTCATTATGGATAAAATACAATGGAAATGAATTGATTGTAAAATTATGTTATACTATGAACGACTCAGTACGAAAGGAAACGTCGAAGAGAAATTATATTGCAACGCTATGTCTGTATTGGTTTCCGTTTTAACTGTTTTTTTATTGGTCTGTAAGATACTGAGACTAATGGCTACAGCAGTCCACAGTCTACGGACCTCTCGTTTAACAATACTTTCATTCCGGTAACAAGTCATTCCTTACGGTTGGAGGATCAAGGCGACATCTCGTATCTTCTCTTCTGGGTTTTTATAGTAACAGATTTTGAGGATAGCTTGAAGATGACCAATATTTATCCTAAACTAATCTACATGGATCTCACAGCTCACCAAATTTTAGGCCTCGCAAATCTGATCTGAAAACCAAATCTTTTCTCACGAGGCAGATTATTTCGCACTGTAGTTTCATACGAATTATTCGTCAAGTCTGTATCAATGTGACAGTATCTCGTATTATACACCTACTGAGATGACGGATGAAATCAAAGATCTTTCCGTAAAAAGGAAGTTCGTATTTATGCACTAAAGAAGGCGAAGAGGCGACGCCATATGACAGTAGCAAAAAATACTACATATAACAGAATATGAAATACCGTCTGATTAAAGTGTCTGGCATTATGTATAGAGGTATGGCATGTGAAAGGTGTAAATTTATAATAAACTGTTTTTAATTTTTGCATAGAAGAGAGTCTGGCAAAAATATTCATTACCTCATTGTAGTTTATAAAACTTTTTGACAATGTTCCGAGCAGCGTACACCAGAAGCAAACAAAGCGTAATGAACAGCTTCACACGGGATACAGATATCTTCCACAAAAGCCCTCCATGTCGCACACTGAACGCCACTGTCACGAACGAGCGACCACTGCCGCAAACAGGCAGTACTCGTGTTGGGTGATGCCGGTAGTTTGTGAACAACAAAATACGCGGATCCCGATGCGTTCCAGTGCTGTCAAGTCACCCTACACTCAAGTTGGCAAAGCAATGGAGATTAGTTTCTACTGAGGCATTTAAATTAGGATAGCGGCAAAGTGCGTCTGGTTAACAGTTGTAAACGCCTCTCACCGTTACTATGAGATTTCATTTAACTGAATTATTTCTATTATTACATCTACTTGTTAATTATTTTATACAACATAGGAAACCTGTCTTGTATGGAACCAAACAATTTGATTCGCAGTAGAGATAAAGTAACTCTTGAGTCTGAGCCGTGCCAGGACGGGTCGAATCTTTAGCTCGTTTATTTGACTTAGTTGCTAACATATTGATACGTGGTATGGTTGTAGTGTAGTGTCTCTGCACTTATTTGTGCCCTGGCGACGTGACAAAAAAAAGCCCTGGGCGCCCGCCGGCTGTTGGTAACACCGAGAACTGGAGTACGACGCTGCCTGGTGGCAGGCCGTTCTTTGAAAAGCAAGCCCTGCGCGCCGAGAGGAACTGGAGGAATCGTGAGCCGTTATTGGTGTTTAGAATCGTCCCCGATTGTATTAGATTGCCGTAATTGCGGATTTGGCATTCATTGACTGAAATTTTATGTGTTTGGACTGCGCAGCACTACTTGGGCAACGGTCGGTATTAATTACCTGTCTGGTCACTCGGTTCTTGCATTGCATACCTCTCTGAGATATGTTGCTATTTAATTTGATGGTACAGTTGTTGTGCGATTTGTTCGAAGTGCAGTGGTGTCTATTTGCTTTACTTTATGGGATTTTGAGAATTATGGACCGGGCCGGTGTGGCAGAGCGGTTCTAGGTGTTTCAGTCTGGAACCGCGCGACCGCTAAGGTCGCAGGTTCGAATCCTGCCTCGGGCATGGATGTGTGTGATGTCCTTGGTTAGTTAGGTTTAAATAGTTCTAGGTTCTAGGGGACTGATGACCTCAGGTGTAAAGTCCCATAGTGCTCAGAGTCATATGAACCATTTGAGAATTATGGAGTTTAAGGAGCAAGATCTGGCGTAAAATTGGAAGATTAATTAGTACTAAGGGATAGTTTTGAATTTGTTGCATTTTATTTATTACTTTAAAGAGACATGTTTCTGAAATGAAATTTTGTGATTGTTAATAGCTGTTGGAATTGCTTTATATCCTGTTGTGCAAGCTTAAGATTTTGAGGTATTTCTTGATGGCTAAAAGGTTATGCTAAAAACCATCAATTATAGAAGTAAGTCTTACGATACCTTTAAATCACTGATTACATTAATGACGCTTTGGGGGATCAGTACTTGTAAGGCCTAAATTTTAAAGTTCGTTTTCTGGATTTTAATTTGTTCTCTTCGCTTGGTCTGGTTTGGGTTAGCTTTGGCCTCTGAGATACATTGGAATGTGGTGGTGTAATTCTTTGTTTTTGTTTTAAGCTTCTTATGTTAAAATCTGTAAAGGTAGTTCTAGATGCGTAGCTGACTGAATGATTCTCTGGCTTCTTGGCATTAGCTTCTAATGGCGCCTTTTGGCGAGCAACGTTAGAAGAGGCTTTAGTTTTCTTGGCCTAATTTATTTCCACTTAGGTTATGGTATTCTTGTCGATGGGTTTTGCTAATTGTGTTCCTGAAGTTCGGGCCCTCGCGTGGTTGTAGCGTGCTTGCCGCGATCGGGAGACCTGTTAGTGTGACACCATGATGTCTGTGGTATCGGGTGGTATCTGTGACGGCGCCACACCTTCGTCCGCAAGTTTCTTTATGTCGGCTGTCTAGAGATTAAGTTGAGATTCATCGCCCTTTCCTTTTCCCGCCTAAAAGTTATTAACGCCTGCATGTGTACATAATCGTCGTGTTTTCAGGTTGTCGTGAGATTTAAATTCTGGCAGTTATATTAAAAAGGAAAACACTTCCTGATGTTCTGCAAAATTATGCAGAAGTTAGGAAGTGTTTTTCTCTTTAATATTATTATCATGTTCTGCCAGGCACGGGCGGGAAATTCATTAAATCAGTCAGTTACATCTATTTCACTCCGATTGCCAGAGAACACTATTGCAGAAGTATCCTACGGCAGTGTCTTCCATACAAAATTTTCCCTTAATCTAAAGGTTATTTTAAGTAATTATTGTTTTAACATAACGTCAGCTTGCTTCATGTAAATATTGTTTCATTTTTTAAGAAAATTTGTCTATTGTTCCCTTTCTCCAAATTAGATGGTTTGTTAAGGCTATTTGTATCTACCTACCTTAAGGACTGAGATAGTTTGGAATTTTTTAATTATCAAAGAATTTTTTTCGAATTCCTTTACGGTGTCATTGATTTTAATTATTGGTAAATTTCAGAGCATTTTTAAATTGACACGTATTGTCCATGCACTTTGTTAAAGTATTATGTTTATTAAAAATAAATTCGTAAATGACGGATGTTGACAATTGTGTGCCTACCCTTCCGAGTCTTATTTACCCACCCCGTCTTGTGTTAAAGGATATTAGAATTTTGGATGGCCAAATTATAGTAATTCACGTTGTTTTATACTTCGGATCATATGTACTGTCACTTCACTAGGATCTCATATACACAAAAATATGCAAGATACAAAATTATCCGTTCAAGCTAACAAACAGTTCATTCACTTCAATTGCCGGATGGGCAAGAGTTTAGAAAACAATTTGGCCACGAGCGAGTAGGACTAGCGTTCTGAGTGTTCCTACAAATTTAGTTATCCATATAGGTGGTTCATCCGACCCGAACATCGAGAATCTCGACGATTTTGGCCTGATACAGGCACTGATACTGGAAAAATATCGATTCCGGGAATTCGAAAAGTTTCGAGAATGTTTCAATTGTAAGTTTGAAGTCGGATCACAAAAAGCGAAAGAAATACTTTTCTCGTCTGATATATTTACAAATTAACCATTGTCTAATTTATTTCCTTTACTTGTACTGCGAAACCTTGCTTCTTCGCAGTTTCATGAATCTAGGTCGACAAGAAAAACACTATATGTCTGAATGAGGGAGTTTGCCAGAACCAAAGTATGTGACGTATATGGGTGTATCTCATAGTTACATCGACTTACAAGCTGCCAAGACATCACAAACCATTGTATGTGAAATAATTTTCAAGTTGAGATGTTATCCGTTCCGGAAAAAGCGTTTTAGACAGACAAACAACAAGGTTTCTATAAGTTTTCACTTTTTGCCAAATAAAATACAGAAGCGTAAAAATAGCATTCTGTGGCTCGGGTACGGTGAGGTATGAGTTATTTATGTTAGCGTAGTTAACACCAAGCGGACGCTCAGCAGAAAGAGTAGAGAATCAGGGGTTCGAGTCCCTAGAAGGAAACATTTATTTTTTCAATTTTTACGTTACTTACAGTAAAAATAGACCGAATTAACGCTGGATCAAAATACATTCCATCGTAAATCACCGGTTATCTTCGCCAATTTTTTAGCGAAATGATATTTTACGAGAGGTTTGTTACCGGACTGCGCGATGCGAGAGAACCTTTTTCTGAATGCGAACCAAGTTCATTTCTCTACTGAAACTTTAAAATACCATGTGATCGTGAAAATTTTACGTATGTATAATGTGCAAGATGACATGAAAATAATGCTTCTCCCATTTTTGCGATGAGTACTTTTAAATCAACATCTGCATTATCATAAATGTGTCTAATTGTACACTGGAAGTTATTGAGTACGCTTTGTTAATTACATCTAATGTCTACAAACCTGTTTGAAGTCCCAGATTTTTCTTATCTTTTATGAAAATGAAATACATTGAATAAAAGTTCTTAAATAAAACGGATTTGCTATCGCATGAAAATTGTTACTATTGCAGTGTTTAGAGTCGCTTCATAGCGGGTTGATACTCAGTACACTCTGCAGCCATCTTCAAGGAGTCTTAATAGTCTGATGGGGATCGTATCACTTTCGAAACCGCTCACCTGAATAACATATTTTAACAACTTACATGTGATCCTAGACTTTTCTTTTAAAATCTTGTATTCTAAAATTGTATCGCTTTTTCCCAGGAATAATGTTTCAAAAGGTGCACAATAAATTGATCGTTTCTTCGGTTTATTTGCAATGTAAGTGACGGAAAAAGGAAAGTAAAACAAAGTTTCCGCATAGGAACTTGGCAGCCACACCGTCCGATTAACGTTCTGTACTCCTTCCGTTGCGCCAATAGCTGCATAGAAAGTACGCTAACATAAATACGCTACTAGCCATTAAAATTGTTACACCAAGAAGAAATGCAGATGATAAACGGGTATTCATTGGGCAAATACAGTGTACAAGAACTGGCATGTGATCATGTTTTCACGCAATTTGAATGCATAGATCCTGAGAAATCAGCACCCAGAACAACCACCTCTGGCCGTAATGACGACCTGGATACGCCTCGGCATTGAGTCAAACAGAGCTTGGATCGTGTGTACAGATACAGCTGCCCATGCAGCTTGAACACGATACCACAGTTAATCAAGAGTAGAAACTGGCGTATTGTGACGAGCCAGTTGCTCGGCCACCATTGACCAGACGTTTTCAATTGGTGACAGATCTTGAGAATGTGCTGGCCAGTACAGCAGTCGAACATCTTCTGTATCCAGAAAGGCCAGCACAGGACCTGTGATATGCGGTCGTGCATTATCCTGCTGAAATGTAGGTTTCGCAGGGATCGAATGAAAGGTAGAGCGACGGGTCGTAACACATCTGAAATGTAACGTCCACTGTTGAAAGTGCCGTCAATGCGAACAAGAGGACGGAGACGTGTAACCAATGGCACCCCATACTATCACGCCGGGTGATACGACAGTATGGCCATGACGAATGCACGCTTCCAATGTGCGATCACCGCGATGTCGCCAAACACGGATGCAGCCTTCATGATGCTGTAAACAGAACCTGGATTCATCCGAAAAAGAAGACGTTTTGCCATTCGTGCACCTAGGTTCGTCGTTGAGTACACCATCGTAGGCGCTCCTGTCTGTGATGCAGCGTCAAGTATAACCGCAGCCATGGTCTCAGAGCTGAGAGTCCATGCTGCTGCAGACGTTGTCAGACTGTCCGTGCAGATGGTTGATGTCTTGCAAAAGTCCCCATCTGTTGACTCAGGGATCGAGACGTGGCTGCACAGTCCGTTACAGCCATGCGGATAAGATGCCTGTCATCTCGACTGCTAGTGGTACGAGGACGTTGAGATCCAGCGTGGCGTTCCGTATTACCCTCCTCAACCCACCGATTCCATACTCTGCTAGAAGTCATTGGATCTCGAGCAACGCGAGCAGCAGTGTCGCTATACGATAAATCTAAATCGCGATAGGCTGCAGTCCGACCTTTATCAAAGTCGGAAACGTGATGGTACGCATTTCTCCTCCTAACACGAGACATCACAACAACGTTTCACCAGGCAACACCGGTCAACTGCAGTTTGTGCTTGAGAAATCGGCGCCACCGGCGCCAACCTTGTGTGAATTCTCTAAAAAGCTAATCGTTTGCATATCATAGCATCTTCTTCCTCTCGGCTAAATTTCGCGTCTGTAGCACGTCATCATCGTGGTGCATCACTTTAATGGCCAGTAGTGTAATTCGTGCCTAGGCCGATCCATGCCAATAATGTTATTTATTTCTAAATGCTTGGTGGCTCCCAGTAATACGATTTCCATTTCTGAACAAGCCATACATGTAGCATAAATTTTGACGAAATCGGTGATGACGAATAAGCACTGTCTGCTTGTTAGTCATCCACTTGAGATGAAGTGCTAAATGGAGATCGCTGTCTGGTGCAGAAATGTCGTCGCTTGGATGCAGTTCCAAGCGTCCGCCCGCTGATGAACTGAATGGAGATCACTTGGGCTCAGACGTCGGCCACGCCGCTGGTCCCTCCATCGTCTGTTTGTCTGACGGCCAGGCGTGTCTAGCGCGGGGCTTAAACAGTTCGCATTACCTTGTAAACCGGGCGCGTAAACGGGCCTCGGGTGGGGTACGCGTTATCAAATTACCGCGCATTCGCGGTGCGGCACGGGGCACACAACGCGCAGATTGGCTGCGCGAATATTCATTAGAGGGCGCGCGCGCGCGCCGTGCTGCAGCGGCAGCTCGTAACTCGGCGCCCTCAACACGCCGCCGGCCCGCAGTACCAGAGAACTGCCGGACAGTGGAGAGCGGGCGGTCCCGGACGCCGCTGTTTTGTGCACCTCAGGGGAGCAGTTGGCGCTTCGCGCGATAAGTTGGAGAGTTATCTCAGTGGCTGGTCAGGGGGAAGGATGGCGGAAGTGTGGGAGGAGGTGTCTGCGGCCGCGCCATTCAGTGGGCGGGGCGCCGCAGCCGGTGGCAATAGCCTTGTTTGTCCTAGCCTCTTTATAGGCCTCCCCCTGTAGCGGGGATAGCTGTCTGAGGCAAGTTACCAGCAGAAACCGTCCCATAACTTGTGGCTCAGATGCACGTCATCGATTGCACAGTGTAAAAGTCCCTTGCCTCCTCAGTGATGATAATAGTACTTTACTGCAATTCCTGTGTCTTTTGGTAAAATATTATACCTCTGAGAAACGAAGCACAGAAATGTTCTGTTGTATGGACCGTACAATTTCAAATAGTGAATAAGTTATACAGGGTGTTACAAAAAGGTACGGCCAAACTTTCAGGAAACATTCCTCACACACAAAGAAAGAAAATATGTTACGTGGACATCTGTCCGGAAACGCTTACTTTCCATGTTAGAGCTCATTTTATTACTTCTCTTCAAATCACACTAATCATTGAATGGAAACACAGCAACAGAACGTACCAGCGTGACTTCCAACGCTTTGTTACAGGAAATGTTCAAAATGTCATCCGTTAGCGAGGATACATGTATCCACCCTCCGTCGCATGGAATCCCTGATGCGCTGGTGCAGCCCTGGAGAATGGCGTATTGTATCACAGCCGTCCACAATACGACCACGAAGAGTCTCTACATTTGGTACCGGGGTTGCGTAGACAAGAGTTTTCAGATGCCCCCATCAATGAAAGTCAAGAGCGTTGAGGTCAGGAGAGCGTGGAGGCCATGGAACTGGTCCGCCTCTACCAATCCATCGGTCACCGAATCTGTTGTTGAGAAGCGTACGAACACTTCGACTGAAATGTGCAGGAGCTCCATTGTGCAAAAACCACATGTTGTGTAGTACTTGTAAAGGCACATGTTCTAGCGGCACAGGTAGAGTATCCCGTATGAAATGATGATAACATGCTCCATTTAGCGTAGGTGGAAGAACATGAGGCTCAATCAAGACATCACCAACAATGCCTGCCCTAACTTTCACAGAAGATCTGTGTTGATGACGTGATTGCACAATTGCGTGTGGATTCTCGTCAGCCCACACATGTTGATTGTGAAAATTTACAATTTGATCACGTTGGAATGAAGCCTCTTCCGTAAAGAGAACATTTGCACTGAAATGAGTATTGACACATTGTTGGATGAACCATTCGCAGAAGTGTACCCGTGGAGGCCAATCACGCTGATAGTGCCTGCACACGCTGTAGATGGTACGGAAACAACTGCTTCTCCCGTAACACTCGCCATACAGTAACGTGGTCAACGTTACCTTGTACAGCAGCAACTTCTCTGACACTGACATTAGGGTTATCGTCAACTGCACGAAGAATTCCTTCGTCCATTTCAGATGTCCTCGTCGTTCTAGGTCTTCCCCAGTCGCGAGTCATAGGCTGGAATGTTCAGTGCTCCCTAAGACGCCGATCAATTTCTTCGAACGTCTTGCTGTCGGGACACCATCGTTCTGGAAATCTGTCTCGCTACAAACGTACCGCGCCACGGCTATTGGTCCCGTGCTAATCCATACATCAAATGGGCATCTGCCAACTCCGCATTTGTAAACATTGCACTGACTGCAAAACCACGTTCGTGATGGACACTATCCTGTTGATCCTACGTACTGTTGTGCTTGATGCTAGTACTGTAGAGCAATGAGTCGCATGTCAACACGAGCACCGAAGTCAACATTACCCTCCTTCAATTGGGCCAACTGGCGGTGAATCGAGGAAGTACAGTACATACTGCCGAAACTAAAATGAGCTCTAACATGGAAATTAAGCGTTTCCGGACACATGTCCACATCACATATTTTCTTTATTTGTGTGTGAGGAATGTTTCCTGAAAGTTTGGCCGTGCCTTTTTGTAATACCATGTATAGTTGGCGACACTTTGTGCGTTCGAGGATGCAATTAGGACAAAACGGTATTAGATGACGAGGGAGATTCGAGGTCTCTCTAAATTTCAAGATGAATTACACGAACGCGACTGGAAAAAAAGTCACAAATGCTGATGCTGGATAACGTATTTTCTACTAACAGACACATATATCCACACTGTCGGAAAAAAATCCCAGCACCAAGAAGGAAGAGTGCGAGATGAACGAACGTTCGTAGACGTGTTTTTACATCTGAAAGATGATGTCTATTCAAATTTCGTAGCAGTCGCATAAGAGTTGCGCTAGTGACGCCCCCATGAGGATGAAAATCAGTTTTGTTTTAATTTGAGCCGTAAGGTCATGAACGCTAGTTACTTTTGAGATAGGACCCGGTAAGTTGATGATAGTCATAATGATTCTAAGACGACGAAGACGCCATTATTAAAAGTTCACTGAGTTTGAACGAGGTCGTGCAATAGAGCTACGAGAATCTGTATGTTCCTTCTGCGATATTGCAGAAACACTTGGCAGGTATGTAGTCACTGTACATGATTACTGGCCGCCGTGGTCACAGGTACCTACGGTTGCAAGAAGTCGCCGTTTGTCGCCACCGAGAGGGAAGTCCACCGTGTTTAGAGTAAGGCTGTGGTGCAACGTGTTGCGTCTGCAGTAGCAATTTGAGCAGCGGTTGGAACCAGAGCGACACAACAAACTGTCACTTATCGTTTACATCAAGTACAGCGCAGCGTCAGATGCCCTGTAGGGTGCACTATACTGATCAGAAATCACCGCCTCGTGCGACTTCTTTAGTGTCAAGCGAGACCTCATTGGAGGCCCAGTGAAGATCTGTCGTGTTTCATGAAGAAAGCCGTTTATGCCTCCGTCACGGTCGTGATTTGACTAGAAGAAGGCCAGTTTCGCGTCCGCAATCAGGCTAACAGTGTCTTAGACATACTGGAACTACACTTGGAGTTAACTGGGATGGGATTTCATTTGACAGCAGCAGCACTCTCGTGATTATGGCACTCACCTCGACCAAATCTGTACGCAATCCGGTCATTCGACCTGCTGTTCTGCCATTCACGAACAGCGTTTCAGGGGATGTTTTCCAACGGGATGTAACCCAACACGATTCACAGAGTGTCGACATGTCGGATTGGCCTGCTAGATCACCACGTCTGGCTCCCATCGAGCACAATGGGAGCTTCAGCGGCTGGTAACTCCAGCGTCATTCCTAACCAGCATTAACCAGCCACGCACTGCCCGACCAAGAGTTACAGGCGTGGAACTCAATCACACGAACTTACATCTGGCACCTGTGCGACACAATGCGTGTGCGTTTGCATGCTTGCATTCAAAACTCAGGCTGTTACACTGGTTATTTATGTATCCCCTTTTCACATTTGTGATGGATTTTCTAGCACTTATCTTAGCCTGTGAACTTTTGATTAATTATTGGTGTTGCAAATTTTTCCCGTCAGTGTGTGTTATGTTTAGTTTAACACATAACAACGTGTTTCAAGAAACTTTTGATCATCATCAGACGTTTATGCACACAGAAGAATGTTACCTAAAAAGTAATAACCTTATTTTTAAATAGTATAAAACTGTTCGCCATTTGGAATGGTTATTGGGATATTTGGGCAAGAGGGATCGACATTGAGTGTCCAGCAATCGATGTCCACTGGTGTCTTCTGCTGGTTTCGAGCTGTACCTAGATGTCTATTGCGATTGACACCACAGTGGTTTGTCGTCCCAAAGCTTAATTTGGGCGGCTGGTGGAGCTTTTGCGTAAATTTAGCCATTATAACCTCAAGGGGCACTCATATAAAAAGAGACAGGTGGAAAAAAGTAAATAAACTGTTTATTTCGAAAGTAATCGTCGTAACCGTTAATATATTTATTCCACTGTGAGACAAGACGGTCAGTAACTTTCATGGAGAAATTTTTGCGGTTGCCTACAGAAACAAGGTTGTAACCAGGCGCGAACTTATCGTACGAAGAATATCGATACCAGCGAATGTGTTTATTCAGCGTCCCAAAACTATGAAAACTGTATGGAGAAGAATTATGAGTGTGTGGAGGAGACTACAGGGAAAGTTATGTAGTGATGGGCCACCCACATATTGCCAAAGTGGCTTCCGTTACGCTGCAGAAGACTTCTTGGGAAGACCTTACACAACCTCCTTACATTCCGATCTCCTCTCATGCGGTTTCCATATTTTTGAAGCCCTAAAGAAAGACGTTCGTGGCTACGTAATTGCTTCAGACATCTTGGTACACTCAAGGTTCTATCAGGTACTGCAGGTTTTTCCAATGGAGGCATTGTCCATCTTGCCGCATAGAGGGAAAGATGTATTAACAGTTATGGCGATTACTTTTGAAATCTTAGAGTTTACTTAACTTTATCCATGTGTCTCGATTTCATCTGACTGCCCATTATAGAAGCTATACATATGACCATGCATCATGGACTCTTGATTCATACCAATTTTAGTTGTAAATTCTTCCACATAATGAAAGTCGAATTTACTCACTTAAATATGAAGTTTTATTTGATTTTGCTGCTTATCATATCACAGCAAGGAAGACTTATTGAACGCTGCACTACACATCAAAATGACACAGATAAATCATGCTCTCTTCAACATAGCCACAAAATCTCTTTAGCCAACAGTCGTAACTTTCTACCGGTCGTTGCAGCTCCACGACGATAGACAGCAGCTCCTTTGTCACGGAGCCATACCGGAACCGCTGTCCGAAAGCTGGAAAATCCCTTCCTCCCCATAAGTTTCTTCAGTTTCCCGGAAAGGTGAAATTCGGATAGTGGAATAACTGGACTGTATGGCTCGTCTCCTTCGTCCACGTCTGTGCGCTCTTGACCGAACTGTTGCCACCGTTTCACTACTGATGAACCCAACGTTGCATTCGGCCCATATACGACCAGAATCAAAGATTGAACTGTGTGCAATGTAGACATTTTGCCCACAAAAATCGGACTGTCCCTCGTACTTCAGCTGTGGAGTAGTTTTCACTAGCTGTGCCATCTCTCTTCCATATTGTGATGCAACTCTTATCCTTATTGCAGCAGATCTGAGTGTGCAGGACATCCTGAACAAATACTCTCTCCTGACAAAGAGCCAATATTTATATCTTACGTAACTTTTTTAAACTAAAATGTCTTGGTCACGAAATTTTCTCAGCCGGGAGGCCAACGCCAATGGAGCCAAGAAACTGGTACATAACACCTCACTAGTTTTGCCCATCCCTATAACGAAACCATACGCCAGCTCACGAGTGCCAAAGAAGTATGATCTTGAGTGCCAGGACGAAGTGACTTCTATCGTCTACAGACCGACTCGCATAACGAAAGTCTGTGGAGCCAATCAGCTACTACAGGTTTTAATGCCATTTAATAGACGATAACTTTTTTTGGAGATGAGTAGGTGAGTGACGAACTGTTTGTGCCTGTGGGTCTTCAATTTAAGAGCGGGTTTCATAACAAATGGGACACAAATAATTTAAACACTACGCTGTGACTCGTCCATTCACTCTATGGGGAAGTTCGGTGTTTTTATACGTGGTGGCCCTGAATTAGGACTAGTAATCAATACGTCCTGTATCCCGGGTTTGAATCTCTCCACTACTTAATTTTGTATAAAAGTCATCAGCAATAACGGTCGAAGAGTTCCGAAATGAGAAATCACCTTTGTACCGCTAGCGGCCTTGTCAAAGGGGGCGAGATTCAGTGCGCTCTCTTGCACTTGGGATGGGAAACTGCCCCTAGAAGGCAGAAGTATCAGCAATGAACAATGGCATGAGAATGTTGAAGGCAATGGGAACCACTGCATTCAAGATAGATAACTTGTACCTACAAGACTTGTGTCCTGTAATAGAAAAAGTGTCATGCTGGTCTCTCCACTGGCAAAACATCCAGGACTCGTCCCCCATTCGGAGATCCGTTAGGGGAATGCCAAAGGGAAAGTGACCAAGAGAAAATGACTGAATGGCCAAAAACGGATAACGTTCTAAGAGACGAGGCGTTGAACGTTAGAAATCTTATCGTGGTTTGGACGTAATAAAATCTGGAAAGGGAACTGTTAGTTATCATTCCAAATATAGCGAGGGTCATTGAGGTGTAACGGAAAGTGGACGAGGATTTCTGGTCAGATGATAATAGGGTTGTGTCAATGGAAGCAGAAAACGGTATAACGGGAGTAGTATTCATCATGAATATAAAGATAGGGTAGAGAGTGAGTTACTGTGAACAGTTCAATGATAGGGCTGTTCTCAGGAGAATCGACAGCAAACAAGCATCCAGAGTAGTAATTCAGGTATACATACCGAAGTCGAAAGCCGAAGAAGACGAGATAGATAGTGTATACGAGGATATTGAACGTGTACGTCAGGAAATGGAGATAGAAATCTAATAGTCTTGCGGGACTGGACTGAGGGGAACCAGTAGAAGAAAAGGTTACCGGAGAATATGGAAAACACTGACAAGAAGAATGGAAGAATGGACAGGATGCTAGGATATCTGTTAAGAAATCGGGAAATAACTTTCATGATACTAGAGGGAACTGAAAAGTGTGAAAAAAGGCAGAGAAAGACAGAGATTGGAATATATATATATATATATATATATATATATATATATATATATATATATATATATATAGCAAATAATTGAGAAGAATCAATTTGCAGTCAGGTAACGCCGTATTGTTTGCCTAAAATGTAACGATCCAGTTAGGTAATTTTCTTTATTCCGCATTAAATATTAATTTCAAACGTAAAGTTAATATTGTGTATATAAAACTGTTGCTGTGTGATGGCAGGAGAGCGACAAAAGATAAAAAATCTTTTCATTAATAATTTTGGAACAAAAATAGTTTTTGTGAACTGCTAAGAACGTCTGAGGTACCCACTGCACAGCACACTTGTCTGGGAGGCGCGGCATCTACGAACAGCGGCTGTTCAGAAAAAGTAAGACAAAGTTGAACACTGCAACACTCAGGCAGTGTATTGTGTTCGCTCTGAACCCGACCGATATACGGGGTGTCACAGTAGCAATGCTCGATATTCAGGAATATTACAGGAACGATAATCTGACGCAAAAGCTTCATACTGACGTTTGCATTATTCCGAATGGTTTCCGAGATGGAACACAATTGATGTGCATCGTTTATTTTCTGTATTATTCCATCCATTGTCAGGTTTAACATGTACGCATGTACAGCATTTAGTTAGAATTACAATATGTATTTTACAAAGTATCATTCGAATAATAGGTATTTTTAACACATTGACTCATAAGCAATACCGTAGACCTCACATTAAAGCTGTTGCACAGTTTGTATCAAATGCTCAAATATCCCACTATCACCTTCAATGTTAGTAGCCCACAACACATGTACTTTGAATGTGTTCTATGACGGAAACCATTCGGCGTAGGATGCATGTCCACATGTCTAAATAAATGAGACTGCTTCATACGAGCGCTCCTGTCATATCCCTGAATATAGACGATTCCTCCTACGACACTCCGTATAATTGCGCTGAGGCTATCGTTGATATTTGTCGAACATCTTCAGGAACTTATTTCTGCGAGGCGCTGTGCCTGTGGTATTATTTGACGAATATACGGTGTTTTTCATTTAGGAAAGAATGGTTTAATGTACAGAGTGATTTTAAATGAAATAAAACTCATTCGCTTTCGATAGTATCGCTGTATAAGACAGAGACAGATATTTCCCCTTTGTTCTAAAATTTGGTATTGTTTGGTTTGGTTAGCAGCACACATAGCGGTGGGTTGGTTGGTTGGTTGTTTCGGGGAAGGAGACCAGACAGCGTGGTCATCGGTCTCATCGGATTAGGGAAGGACGGGGAAGGAAGTCGGCCGTGCCTTTTGAAAGGAACTATCCCAGCATTTGCCTGGAGCGATTTAGGGAAATCACGGAAAACCTAAATCAGGATGGCCGGACGCGGGATTGAACCGTCGTTCTCCCGAAAGCGAGTCCAGTGTCTAACCACTGCGCCACCTCGCTCGGTCATAGCGGTGGGACAGTATTGAATGCAGACTGATGCTAAATGTGCGGCCGTATTTATAATTTTTCTACTCGTAACCTAAAATTTCCAGGAAATTTACATTCTATACCGTTTTTAGTGGTGATTCACTCGAGACAAACTGTAAGCAGTAAATAGTTACTAAAGTTTAGCCCACAGAACTGAATAACATTTAAATAAACTCAAAGCCTCATTTTAAAGAAAAGAGCTGCCCAGTGACTTGACTGTTATTGGGGTATACTATACAATGTACTAAGGTACGGAGAATCTCTTGAAAAACTAGTCAATTTTTAAGTATAAAAACATAAATAATTGCTATCCTTACGTTTATAAGTAAAACTGGTCCCGGTATTCCTATTAACAAATTCTTTTCGTCACCTGTTCAGCGGAGGTCTGATTTGTCTCCTACAGTTTCAGAAGTCTTCGGTAACATTACTTCTCAAACGCTTCGTTCCTTCTCCTTTCCAGCTTTTCGGCAGCCCATGATCCACAGTCATACCATACTTTGTCCCTGATATACTGCTACAGAAACTACATTCGCCGGCCGCGGCGGCCGTGCGGTTCTGGCGCTGCAGTCCGGAACCGCGGAGCTGCTACGGTCGCAGGTTCGAATCCTGCCTCGGGCATTGGTATGTTTGATGTCCTTAGGTTAGTTAGGTTTCAGTGGTTCTAGGTTCTAGGGGACGTATGACCTAAGATGTTGAGTCCTATAGCGCTGAGAGCAATTTGAACCATTTTTTGAAACTACATTCACGAATTAAGGCGTCAGGTGAGAAACTGTTCATCCTTATGCCACTTTCTTTAGTGTGTTCGTCTTGCTACGTCCGCCGCGTGGCGTGGCCGCGTAGTTTAGGCGCCATGTCACGGTCTGCGCGGCCCCTACCGCCGGCGGATCGAGTCCCTCGGGCATGGGTGTGTGTGATTTTCTTAGAATAAGATAGTTTAACTTAGCTTCAGTGGTGATCGATGACCTCAGCAATTTGGTCTCTTAGGAATTCACACATGTTTGAGCATTCTTGCTACATCCGTAATGTATTATTATGGTTCAAATACACTATTTCACAATCTATTCACTTCGTCTAGTAGATGGTCACAGTTTCAGTGTTAAATATGCCGTTAATTGTATCTCTGCTGCTCCTTAATACTTTCGAAATGCTAACTGGGACAATATTTTTACCGATGTTGGTGAAGGTCGTAACAACACATACGTAGTTATCTTGCAAATGGCTTGTTAACGGACACTTCCTTAGTGGAACTTTTAGCTTCTGTTATCGTACACTTTCAACCGTGTAAATGTTTGCTATTAATTATGATATATATTGCATCTGCTAGTGCAGAACTTTCTCAATAATAAATTTTGTTGTCTGTAGGTACCGAACACCAGGTATGAAATGTGCAAGAGTAAGGTTCCAAGGAACAGGGATACCTGTTTAATGTTACCAACCTCACGGTATAGATGTAATACGGTGCCAGAATATGTTGTGTTCCGATTTAGTACACTCACAGTAGATTAGAGAAATAAGGAGTTTTCTGTTCAGTGCAGAATGTATCTGAGCGGAGGAGACTGTAATGGTACATCATATTCAAGCAGTAAAAGAAATATCGCTGTTTCCAACGTAGCTTCGATCAGGATAAAATTGCTTTCGGATTCAAGGTAATAGGAATGAGACTCTGTTCGTTTCGTATTTCAGTGTCCTTAGTACCAAGAATGAAGCACCGTTGAATGTTGTAAGGTTGGCTTTCCACTTTGTAAAATTTATTACAGAGAGCGTGTCTGAACACCTGAACTCATTGGTGATATGTAAATCCTAGACTGCCAGAGGCTGTATTAGGAGCAAATGACGTCATTGCCGTTTTGCTGAGTACTAGGTGTCTATTGCAAATGGTCGGAGGGTGAGCGGCTCAGGCGGTGGACATAACGTGTAGAAGATGTTTTTGAGATGTTTCCCGGTGTGACTGTATATTTGGAGTCAGGTAGTCGTAGTTTCCTGCGAGCGTTAAGCGTAACTCCTGCAGCTAATGCTTAAGTATTGGTATTCATTCTGCAGACTATTTTGACAAGATAAAGACGAAATTTCGATAAACAATACATTCATACCAAAACCAACTGTCATGTAGTCAAAGAACTGATGACTGTTTCCCAACCCCACATTAAAAAGCGTTTCAAAAGAAAAATGAAGAAACGTCCTTTACTTTCTGCGTGAACTGATTTCATTGTTAGTGACACTGTCAAAGGAAGACAATGTTCTAATGTTAATGTAACCCAAGATCTGTGTGTTTAAAATTCGTAATATAATTTAAGTCTGAAACAATTTCTCATTTATTTGGCTTCAGTTTCTTATGCTTTCCTCGCACTGTCTGCTGGCAGGCCCTTCATCATTGCGTTGTCAGCTAGCTGCACTTTTGGTGACACATCATATCCTCATTTGCATGTAGCTAAAATTAATTTTAAGGCCATCAGCTTAAACAGATATGCAGATTAATGTTTTACTTCATGCGGCAAAGGACAACAGAGCAGAGCAGGTTTATCCACTGCGCAGTTAAGAATCAACCGTAGGACAAGATGAACATTCTGAGGAAGAATTTATATATTTTTCATGTAATCTAGAAGTTGTATTTTCTAACAACAAACAGTTTTATTGATGAGTAAGTCCTCCAGACTAGTATTCTTTACCTTCACTATTCCTTATCTACAGTTTGTTGAGTTCAGTTAAAAGCAGTCAGATCTCACACGAACGAAATTTAAATAGTCAATGTTTATGCTCAAATGTAGTACTGTTATGGTAAGTATAGGTCTCAATGCACTAATGACAAGGTAATCGGCATTAGACCATTTCCTTTTTAATTGAAAATGCCAATTTGCGACACTAATTTTTTCTAGAATGCAACTGTATTTATAACTTAACTAAAACAAAGTTGATAAGTGACTTTATAACTGTTGTTAGAAACATCACGCAATTAGGGAACCACATCGAAATATTGTGCAGAAAGGAGCCTAAGATAAAGGACCCTGCATGTCATACAGCATAAAGGCTATACAGTAACTGTGGTAAAAAAAGACTCTAAGGCAGGAAGCTTAAACAGGACACATTATTACACTTCAAACGGCAATTCTCGCAAAAAAGGTGTTGTAACGGAGATTTCCAATTAGATCTTTACAGATCAAGAACGTTTAAGCGTGGTCGATATTTTCATCAGTCTACAAATGTTTTAAAGTCCGCATTCTAATAACCTACATACTGTATGATGACTCGGTATAAAACTGGTCATTTGTCAGTCTTCAGCAGGTATAGTAGAATATATAGACAATTTAGCTGTGGTGTTCGTGCTTCTGAGTTCAATTTCAGTGCCAACGAGGATTTAACTACATTACAGGTGTAACAAGTCGTCCAGTCACATGTTGTCCTTTCACAGACTTTCAAACGAAGTACCAGACATGAAATTTGGGATGCACGCTCACATTACTTGAAATTAGTGGCGGTGGTCTTTTTCTCTCTGCCAGCCCTCAGTCACCTTCCTCTTTACGTATTTTTACTCCTCTTCTTTTTTTCCCTCCGTCGCTTCTGGAACATTTTATACGGCACATGTCAGCAACTGCATATAATATCAGTCTTGTGTGACTGACTTTTATTGCGCCCGCAACGCCACGCATATTTGCGACGGGGGCTGTGTGAAGGGTGGTTTACTGCACTGAGGAAGCCCCACTGACATATTTTGCCTCGCAAGGTGGTAGAAGAGCCATATGTAGCTGGGATAGTGAATAAGTGCAGCGCCGCATCGTAACTTGATATTTCCCTCGTGAGCATATGAGGACGGCCATAAAGATTATTTTCCAGAAATTCACTCGAAAGGAAACTGTGATTAATATCTTTTCAGTTTAGAACTATCGACCTTGGCGGCACATAGCGAGAATCCATGACGTTTCTTCTTGAAGGAGCGAGACTCAGATTCCCTTCCGAACATCACGATTTTTTTTCTAACCTGCTTTAGAATAAAAGGATTGCAAATTAAAAGACAACGGCACATTTTCTTTCCCAACGTTGTTCAGCATTCTCTCATACTCCATTGATCTCTTCTTAATTATTAAACGTTTCCAAAGAACAGATGAGTTAGTAGACAATGGTTCAATATGATGTGCGCTACATAACTGTCAAATCAGCTTAAGAGCTTTGCGTAATAATCCCCAAAAGCAAGTAGTGCAGATCAGGAACTGACCTTTAGAACACATTATTTACAGAGGGGTTTCGCCTGTAATGATGTGTCAGCCGTCAATGCGTCACATTGCAGCAAACAGGAAGCGGTGTAGGACACTTGCTAATTGTCAATACATTACGATATTATTATTTTATGGATTGTGCTGAACTGGATAACTGAAACATGAAACATGAAACAAGAAATGCATTATGTTTTTAAGTTCAATACAACGAAATCTATTACACTTACGAAGTATTGCTGTATGACAGTAGTAAATTAATTATGAAATAACCTAAAACATTCATTTTAACGATCTCTGTAACCTAGAAGAAAATAGTCCCAACAGAAAGTAATTTAATTCAGTCTTAGATTCAACTCGGCAACGGCCTTGCCACCGTGGGTACACCGGTTGCCGTCAGATCACCGAAATTAACCGAAGTCGGGTGTGGCCGGCACTTGGATGGGTGACCATCAGGGCCAGCAAGCCCTGTTGCCTTTTTTCGGGGTGCACTCAGCCTCGTGGTGCCAATTGAGGAGCTACTCGACCGAACAGTAGCGGTTCCGGTCGCAGAAAACAATTGTAACGACTAGGAGAGCGGTTGTGCTGTCCACACGCCCCTCGTATCCGCAATCACAGCTGAGGAAGACACGGCGGTCGGTTGGTCCCGATGGGCCACTTGTAGACAGAGTACTTTCACTTTTTTAGATTCAACCACATGACCTACGAGACGTTTAACATGTTCTGCCAGGTTCTTGAATACATTTGAACCCACGTAACTTGCTCGTTTATGTACGGGCATTAATCAGTAAAGTGTATTGGTTATTATTCATGAGACGGCCGCGGTGGTCTTGCGGTTCCAGGCGCTGCAATCCGGAACCGTGGGACTGGTACGGTCGCAGGTTCGAATCCTGCCTCGGGCATGGATATTAGGTTAGTTAGGTTTAAGTAGTTATAAGTTCTAGGATACTGACGACCTAAGATGTTGAGTCCCATAGTGCTCAGAGTCATATTTTTTATTGTTCATGATAATGGTATATTCATCCTTGTTAGTATTTTTGATTTTGATATAACAGAAATATTGTTAATACCTAATGATATTGTTCAATAAATATATTGCGAAGAAGTCGTTCTAAAATTATCAAGAGCGTTGGTTGGGGTCTCTGAATTGATGACTAAAAAGAATCAGGATTAAATAGATTCATAATTTAAAAAATCTGCATCGTTAATTAAGTGTACTGAAAATGAGCCTTAACTAAAGAGTCAGTTGTAGGCGATGCATTTTCCAATTAAGTTTGTGATTTACCTCTAACCTCAATGAAATAAGGCTTCCTGTTTATTGTGCAGGGCGGGCAAAATTACACTTCCCTGGAAAATAATTCATGCACAGTGAGACAGTACTAAATTTAGATTACCTTCTCCAGATGTGGATGGTGTAAATAGTGTTGGCTATCTTACTAGACATGGTTACTCCCTACACCCACGCACACACACAGACACACAAATGGTTCAAATGGCTCTAAGCACTATGGGACTTAACTTATGCAGTCATTAGTCCCCTAGAACTTAGAACTAATTAAACCTAACTAACCTAAGGACATCACACACATCTATGCCCGAGGCAAGAATCGAACCTGCGACCGTAGAGTTCGCGCGGCTGACCACACACACACACACATCACACACATACATGCAAACTACAAAGAAAGATGCATCACGAATCGGAATGCGACGAAAATTGCTAGATGTGATGTACATGTACAGATAAACAAATTCTTAGAATTTTAGAAAACCCGATATATTTCAAGAAAATTATCTTTCACATTGAGCCAGTCAATAAAGTATTAGTCCACTTCTGGCCCTTATGCAAGCTGTTATTCGGCTTTGTACTTATTGGCAGAGTCGCTGGATGTCCTCCTGAGTGATATTGCGCCAGATTATGCCCGATTAGCGCGTTAGATTGTCAAAATCCAAAGCTGGTAGGAGGGCCTTACCCGTAATGCTCCAGATGTTCTTACACCACTGGCCATTAAAACTGCTACGCCATAAAGATGACGTGCTACAGACGCGAAATTCAACCGATAGGAACAAGATGCTGTGATTTGCAAGTGACTAGTTTTTCAGAGCATTTACACAAGGTTTGAGTCAGTGGCGACACCTACAACGTGCTGACATGAGCAAAGTTTCCAACCGATTTCTTATACACAAACAGCAGTTGACCGGTGTTACCTGGTGAAATGTTATTGTGATCCCCCGTGTAAGGAGGAGAAATGCGTACCATCACGTTTTCTATTTTGATAGAGGTCGGATTGTAGCCTATCGCGATTGCGGTTTATCGTATCGCGACATTGTTGCTCGCGTTGGTCGCGATCGAATGACTATTAGCAGAATATGGAATCGGTGGGTTCAGGAGGGTAATACGGAACGCCGTGCTGGATCCCAACTGCCTCATATCACTAGCAGACGAGATGACAGGTATCTTATCCTCATGTCTGTAACGGATCGTGCAGCCACGTCACGATCCCTGAGCAACATAAGGGGACGTCTGTAAGACAACAACCATCTGCACGAACAGTTCGACGACGTTGGCAGCAGAATGGACTATCAGCTCGGAGATCATGGCTGTGGTTACCGTTGACGCTGCATCACAGACAGGAGCGCCTTTCGATGGTGTACTTAACGACGAACCTGGGTGCACGAATGGCAACACGTCATTTTTTCGGATGAATCCAGGTTCTGTTTACATCATCATGATGGTCGCATCCGTGTTAGGCGGCATTGCGGTGAACGCACATTGGAAGCGTTTATTCGTCATCACCATACTGGCGTGTTACCCGGTGTGATGGCAGGGGGTGCCATTGGTTACAAGTCTCGGTCACCTCTTGTTCGCATGACGGCACTTTGAACACTGGACGTTACATTTCAGATGTGTTACGACCCGTGGCTCTACGCTTCACTCGATCCCTGCGAAAACTTACATTTCAGCAGGATAATGCACGGCCGCATGTTGCAGGTCCTGTACGGGCCTTTCTGAATACATAAATTATTCGACTGCTGCCCTGGCCAGCACATTCTCCAGATCTCTCACCAATTTAAAACGTCTGGTCAATGGCAGCCTAACATCTGGCTCGTCACAATACGCCAGTCACTACTCTTGATGAACAGTGGTATCGTGTTGAAGTTGCATGGGCAGCTGTACCTGTACACGTCATCCAAGCAGTGTTTGACTCAATGCCCAGGCGTGGGAATGAAACCAAATGTCAGTTCTAGTATAATGTATTTGTCCAATGAATTACCGTTTATCATCTGCATTTCTTCTTGGTGTAGCAATTTTCAAAAAATGGCTCTGAGCACGACGGGACTTAACTTCTAAGGTCATCAGTCCCCTAGAACTTAGAACTACTTAAACTTAACTAACCTAAGGGCATTAACACATCCATGCTCGAGGCAGGATTCGAACCTGCTACCGTAGCGCCCCGCGCGATTCCAGACTGTAGCACCTAGAACCGCTCGGCGACTCCGGCTGGCGTAGCAATTTTAATGGTCGGTAGTGTAATTAGGGTGAAACCTGGCGGCCTTGCTGGACAAAGTAGGATTTGGCAAGCACAAAGAGAGGCAGCAGAGACGCGAGTCATTGGAAGGTCGGCGTTATCTTGCTAAAATGTAAGCCCAGAATGGCTTACTATAAAGGGCTGCAAAATGGGACGCACAATATCGTCGTACCGTTGTGCCGCAAGGGTGTCGCATGTGACAGCCAAAGGGATCCTGGTACTGAATTAAGCGCCACCCCATACCATCACTCCCGGTTGTCGGGCCATAGGTGGGCCACAGACAGATTCTTATCCCACCACTATCTGGGGCATCACCAGATACTTCTTCGTTGGTCATTGGGGCTCAGTTCGAAACGGGACCCAACACTGAAGACAGTTCAATTCCTCTCAGTAAGATTCCGCGCAGGAGCGCCATTTCATTTCATAGCAGGACCCCTTTGGCTGTCAACTGCGGCACCCATACAGGACAGTCCTTCACGGCAAGGTATTCTGGGCTACATTTCAGCAAGATAATGCCCACCTCCAATGGAGAACGTTCGGAGTATTATGGGTAGGGCCCTCCAACAATCTGGGATTTTGAGGACCTAGCACGCCAGTTTGAAAAAGATTTGACAATCTCCCTCAGTATTACTTCCAGTGAGTCTGTCAAACAGTACTAAGCCACGTAATTACTTGCACAAGGACCAGAGGCGAACCAACACGATATTGATTTGCTCAATTTGTGAAGCGGTGTTTCTCAAATAAATAGAATTTTTCTGAAATTTTTATTACTTATTTGTCTCTACACACACGCATCACATCTACAGATTTCTATTCTATTCGGATAATTCCATCGTGATGTGTCCTTTTCGTGTGTCTGAGTGTATTTCCAGGGCTGTATTTCTTTTGCACACTATCAGTTTCAGTACTTGAGTAGTCTGCTGTAGTCTGAGTAGCTATTCATTAAAGGTAAATGTTCCATCTAAATTCAGGACATATAATGTATGAAACTCTGTCGCTTTATGGAGTTCCGCGTCATACGAAGCGCAATACTGCTACTGAGAAGCACTTTCGGAATATGTGAGCCGATACGAATCAGATAATCGCCGATCAGCACGCCACCAAATGCAATCGAGCCCTCGGCAGAGGCGACTACTACAGGGTAAATCCGGCAAAAGATGGCGCATTCTTTCATTATCGCTTATGCGCAGTCCTATGGTGCAATTCTAGTAGATTTTTTTCTACAACCGAACAAGCCAGTTGTCTGTGACATAGAGTTTTTCTTATTTTTTCAGTGTTACATTCAAACATAATATTTGGCCATGAGAACAGCTTTACATCCATTCCTTATACTATGGATGATATGCCGCATGCTGCAAAACTGCCCTGATTTTTAAGTCAATAAAAATGGCTCTGAGCACTAAGGGACTTAACATCTGAGCTCGTCAGAGCCCTAGAACTTTGAACTACTTAAACCTAACTAACCTAAGGACATCACACACATTCATGCTCGAGGCAGGATTCGAACCAGCGACCGTAGCTGTCTCGCGGTTCCGGACTGAAACGCCTAGAACTGCTCCGCCGTCGCGGCCGGCTAAGTCAATACACAAAATTACATTCTAGGTTATACATATCTTATGGGTGAAGAGAAAACGATGGAGTGTTAGCAGTAGTACTTTTTAACGATATCTCATTTTATATCCAAGTAAACCAGTCTCAGGACTGAAGACCACCACAACAACAGTTCACTGGTTTGTATAATTAGTTTAAATATCGATAGTTGAAAACTTTAAAACTAAGAGATGTATGTAATCCACTTACCTTTAGTCAACAAGCTCAAAATCTTCGAGTGAAATATTAAATCAAAAACAGAAGTAATATTTACAAGCTTTGACTAGATATTTTAGTCTAAAAATTAAAAATATAATTTTATTTACAAATGGGGTATACTTATTTTGTCAATATCAGGCGAACAAATTTTTCGTCACTGGTTACGGGAATATTGAATAATATTGCGCTTTTGTCTTCATGAGACTTTGTGAACACACTAAAAATGCTTGCTAAGTCATTTGAACGAAAGTGTAAACAAAACACATTTCTTTTCACTTATTTAAAGTTCTAATTTGTTACTGCAGCAAGAATGTGAGCGATCCCTACCGGATTTTATTGCGGCATGTATCATGATCTGTAGTGGAGAGACGCAAAACCTTATAGATTCATGGCCGTATTAGAATCAAAACAGCCCAAAGAACTTACTGTCAATAGAACTACTGAAACATCTGGAAATATTTGACTGGTTAGCATAGACAAAGAACTAATCGTTACGCTGAAAGGATTTTAGAGGGATGTTTATAGACTTACTTCACTTATTCCCCCAGAGCTCTTGCATAATGTATTTGAAGGAAACGTTATCACTTTTATTATGGCCTGGCGTTCACTAAGCAACTGCAGTGTAATACTCGCACACTGTGTGTCTATATTTGCCGGAACTGCGAGCCGTACGCAGTCCACACCGCATACGGCGCCTTGCCCAGCTTTACCTTATATTCATGTTGCTATTTCAGAACAATATAGAGCAGTAGCATTGGAGTGCCGTAGTTGTTCCCAAATAGGATATGGTCACGTCTCACCATCGCATTTTACCTGACGACCAAGTGAGTTCCGTAAATAAAGTCTACATCATTAATTTGTTTAATCTTGGTACCGACGATCTGTTCCCACGGTTATAAGATCTTAAACTCTTGGCCATATTTAAAGACAGAGGGTTTCAAATCTATGGTGAAACATCGTAATTTAGTCTCCCCGTGACTTCTCGTTGCCGCCGAATACTGGTGTGGTCAACAATGACAAACCAGATTTCCTACGACAGCTTTGCCAAACACAGTTTCTGATTCGTCTCTCGTTACCTGGATGGTTATACCGCAAGTTTCCATCAGATCGTACCAATGGCGTGTTGTGTACCGCGAATCGCTTGTTGCTGTCAATGGGTTTGCCACTACTGGCAGCTATTGACAGATCAACACGCTTCGCATCAGTTTAAATTACTATGATGACTGAGTACGCATTAGAGGAAGTAGCGAGGAGAATGGATGGAATAGGCATCAGTTACTGTGTAGCTTCATTCCAGAAATTCTGTCACAGTTTTCGAATTGAGGCATCGGATGATTCACTCCTAGAGTATCTTGTATCCGTTAATTGAACCTGAAATGAAAACGAAACTTTTGTAAATTGTGTTCCTATATTCTGAGATCTTTCTGGAGACAGTCGCTTAATTTTTGGAAGAGGTCCAAGCCGCCTACACTCTCCGAAATCACAATTGCACACAAAATTTAGTCCATTACTAGAGATACAATGCACTCTATAAACAAGTATATCACCCTTACACACACGTATCTCAACGAAGCATGAACTATTGATGTGTGTCTCCACAATACTTCACGATACTCGACTCTGACCAGTAGGATTCGCGTAGCAAAAACAAAAAATCTCATCAATATTCTGACGTAGATAATACGTTACCTTCTCATCACCCACCTAGTACGTACGTAGACTGTAAATTCTGAATAAATATGTGCCGTCTTTCTACACAAACACGCTTGCAACTGTCAATACTTCATAGTCGTTTTGTGAATGACTCCACCCAAGTACTCCACTCAGGCTTAGCATTAAGGCATGTTTCGAATTTACATCACGTGTAAAGTCCTACCTCATCTTATTTTCCGCTGAGCTTAATAGAGACATTCGCATTGTAGAAAATACAGAGAAATATTGAAATCAGTGAAATCTGTTAACAAATTTCTGTAGCTATAACATCCAGCCATAGGAAAAGTAGGCGACAGCGAATGTTTGACACTGTGCCGAGGGAATGCAGGTATGATAGTGTCGGTGGTCACTGTCGATGAGGCTGAGATTCGGGATTGTATCCTACTCTACCTAAAATTTTATCGCCACGACAGATGTACCTGGACGAAGCTGTACGGGCCAAGTTGAAATTCCTTCTCCAAGATATTCCGTGTACCGTATCCCAACAGAAAAAAAAAAAACAGAAAAAAATCCTCTCACGTACTGCAAAGACTGTTTGAGTATCCCCTGTACAATTGACACTACTACATTTGTAACATGCGTTTTCGTCTGACCGGTCGTTCGCTGAACACATATGGGCGTTTTACTTTGACTGGCGTTTCAGCGAGCCTAATGATAGGGGCTATCCACCAGCCAGTAGTAATTCCTCCTCAAGCGTCACGAGCTCCCCGTGGCCTGTTTCGTATGAGGCTTCTTCAATAAGTGTGACTAGACTTTTTTTCTCAAAACAGGTTTGCTTATCCTTGATTTAAATGAATCATATTGTTTCGCAGTTCTCTGGTTATAAAACACTAGTTTTCAAAGTAATCTCCGGTGAGTTCTATAGCCTTACGCCGTCTTAAAGTGAGAACTTACATGGTTCCATTGGCATAAATCCTTGCTGCATCAGAAACCTCCCCATTATAGTTGTAGTGCTTCCAGCAAAATCCATCGTTCAGTGAGCCAAACAGATGGAAGTGCCGTCGTGAGGACGAGGGAGAGTAGCCCATTAGCGCATCGTGATCTGCTCTCTAGTGTGCAATGCACAGAATTGTGAATGGGCCTTGTGTTACTGTTATCTGTAAATCACCAACTTATTTTATTCGAATTATAGTCACAGTCCGCCACTTTCTCAGGACCCTCTAACACAGCTGACCCTGTTGAACTGATCATCCTGGTAGAAGATTTCTAGAGTAGTTGGCCTTAAAGAGTAATTGCGTCGTCGTAATACGTACGTCAACGGTTCCCGTTGATATTTATCAACGCCTGTAAGGAACTAATGGTCTGGATTTCATTGTAATTTCACGTACGTAGAGTCTCACAGAATTGTGTGAAGGATCCACAAAGTACTGTACTACAGTACTTGGTCCATGTCATCGCTTTTATTCCGTTGTTCTATACCAAATAAGAGTTAAAATTAATTAATCTGTTGATATCTGACATTTTCTATAGTGATGGAGCACATTTTCGCTGTGTTTCCCAACAACAAAAAGATGAATAATAAGTGGCAACTACATGACAGTTAAAGAAAGAAAGCGTCTTGTGGATTGTTGGATTGGAAGATATGTAAGGTTTTCCAGCTGCCTACTCGGAAAATGATTTTTCCTCCACACAGAATGCCATTTTTCCACATGCCGTATGACGGTTCTCAGAGTTTCTGTTGAGTATAGTGACTATAATCGACGAGTATATAATGCGCAGTATGATCATGAGAGAAGGATAGAGTCCAGAGCCGGCACACACCATACTTAAGTTGCGACATAAGGACGCGTTGGGGGCCTGCGATCGTAATGTAAATTTTGAGCAGCTCATGTACAATGCTGAAAGGGCTCACTTAAAAACAAAAAATTCCCTTCTGCTAAGAAGTTACGGGCTTCTGTGACATCTGGAACAATCCGTAGCCTTGGGTTCACTGCCAGCGATCGTCCTCCATACACTCCCGTGTTGGACCAGTCCGATTTTCATCTGTTTCTGTAACGTAAAAACACCTTCGAGATCTTCATTTTGCAAGCGATGAAGCGCTGCAAACAGAGGTGCGGTAGTTGGTCCATCAATAAAGTCAAACCTTCTACAATGACTGCCTCAACAACGTTAGTTTCTGGGAGAAATGTGCTCATCGCCAGGATGATTATGTTGAGAAATAAATATGTACACATGAAGAATAAAACAGTAGGATGTTAATAACTTTCGTTTTATATTTTAAAAAAGTTGAAGAGCTTTCACATAAGAAATTCGGAGATGTTGCTTTTCAGCACGCACTCATATTTTTTTCGCAAAATTATTGTTTTTCATTGAAGAACATATATGATTTGAGCACATGTCGTTTCGGGGAGATTATGTAGCTAGAAAGTAATTTGATTTCAGCATGATGTATAATATATTAAACAAACCATTAAAAATAGGAATGTTGGTGTAAAGAGAGACGTCCGAAAAAAAATTAACATTGGTTGCTTTCCCATACGAGGAATAGTTTTTGGATAACACAGATGTATTACAATAATACTGCAATACAAAATCCGTCAACGTTATTGTCACAGCTGGTGGAAATACAGACCTAACGTTTTAAGCTTGGGAGTATATAAAAAGCTTTAACAGCTTCCATTCGGAAGTCAGGCATGGATATACGATCCACGGTCATATGCGTGTAAGGGGAGCATCAATAAAGCAGTTTATGTGGTTCTGTGGCGGCCGACACTCTAAGTCTTCGTTTGGAATCATTTGAAAATTGATACACGTTATTGCTGCCGAAACATCGTGAGTGGGAAGAGATGTGATTTGCCGAATAATCGGGAAATTATATGAAACGCCAGTAGGACAGGGATTCAAGATACGTCAGGAGCAAAGAAGGTAAACACTTCACAATTCTCTGAAAAAAAAATGATCTGGCTGCATGAATTGGTTCACTGGTATCACAATTCTCAACGATAACGAGTGAAACATTACGTCTTCGCCTTAATTGTTCCGCGTTTCAGTAGAACGCTGCCTCGTCTTCGTACTACAGTTAGGAAAGTTTCAGTGAGAAAATATTTAACCTTAGTGTTTATCAGCATTTGTGCATCATACTTTACAGCTCAAAAATCACCTTACATGCATGACAATACACTGCAAACTGCGGTGAAGTGCTTGACAAAAGGTGCCTCCTACTGCAGCCGCTCAATTCGCGCATGGAGTGCTAAATGAACGATTGGTTAAACGCCTCTATACCCTTTGTAAACAGCTCTCACCTTTCCTACGGTATAATACGTAAGAGGAATAAGTGTATTCGTAGACTTAATGCGTAATAGATGTTCTTGAAACTCTACTATGTGATCAAAAGTATCTTTACTCTTATCAGTGGACATTAATATGGGTTACGTCCATATTTCGCACGTACGACGATTGAACTCTCCTGATGACACTTTAAATAACGTTACTGATTGTCTGTGGAGCAATGGATGCCCAGTCTTTTTCAAACCCGAAACCAGGAAAGGTAGCAATGTAGGAAGCTGGGGTGTAGAAAAGTGAATAGTGTTACCTTCATTTCATTTCGGGACTCTGGACAGGCCAGCCCATTTCAGGAAATGTTATTTTCCCCAAACCACTGCCTCTTAGATGCTCCCTTATGGCTGGGTCTATTGTCATACTAATACAAACAGCCATCGTCTCCGAACTGTTTCTCTACCGTACGCGGTAAAATTTGTTCATATCTTTCCGCATTCAACATTTTCTTAAGCGCAATAAGGTGACCACGCTCTAATCTCCATAAACATCTCCATACTGAAACATCACCTTCTCCGAACTTCGCTGTCGCCACTACACATTCTGGCAGGTAACATTGCTTAGGCATTCAACCAACGCCATCCCTTCTTCCATCGCAATAACACAGGCTATAGCGTGGTTCATTACTCCAAATCATTTATTTCCCGTCATTAGTATCGTGTGGCCTCACTCTTTACATCACCTCAAGCATCCCTTAGTCTTGATTACAGAAAAGTGTAACCTAAAAGTAGGATGCTCGACCATTGTACAACATTCTTTTAAATTTCATACTCACAATGCTTGTGCTACCTGAATTACTGGTAGCACTCTGGAGCTCGCAAGTGATTTCTTCTGCTGAATTCAAGCGATTTCATGTGGCTCTATTCGTCGGCCCTAGTTAGTCAGTACATGAGCATTGCCTGGTCTTGGTTTAAAGGTTCGTGATTCCTTCGCTTTTCAACTTCGCAATTACATCATCGGCTGTCGACTTGGGCAGGTTCAGAATGGTTTACATCTCGCTGATGGAAATGTGACTCAGCTGACATCCATTAACCAGAGCTCATTTGAAGTCTCTAAGCTCTCCTGACCGTCCCGTTCTGCTGTTCTTGCTTTCCTTCTCAGTGTAAGTAGCCCGTTCATATGTTTGTATATTGGTAGCGCTACAGATTGCATTAATATCACTGATAGCGCTGTGCACCCTCCCTAAGAGACTATGTGGCTGGAAAGACTTGCATTAAGAAGTTAATTGTTAGCAGTGATGGAGGTGGGCACTGTTAATGGGAGAAGACGGTTAGGACGTATCCGTCATGGAGATTTAGTGTTGGTTGGAAATGGATTCTACAATGATGATTAATGTATCTGCTAACGTTTGAATAATGGAATTATTGAGGATTATATAATATTTGGAACTGGACATCACATGAATAAGGTAAAATCTGCTAAATACATTGTTTGCTCTGCAACAAAATCTTTCGTTTACTAACCACTTGCCTATTAGTAGTTAGAGCCTACAGTAGTTAGAATATTTTTATTCAGCTGGCTGTAGTTTCTACTTGCTGTATTTGGTGTAGTTCCTGTCATTTAGATTTTCTGTGAAGTAAGTGACTTATGAAATATATGAGTTATTGTTAGGATTTCTTTAAATTCTGGGCTATTCTTTTGTGTTAATTATTTGCAGTCAGATTGTGTTCAGTCTGTATATTGTAGATAATAAATGAATACAATAAGTTTGAAGTGTATTTGTCAGGGAAAATTCTATAGGTCAATGTAATGATAAAACGAGTGAAGAGACAGTAGATTCTGTTTCACTCAACAGTTTGAGAAGGTTCAGTTTCATTCAGCAGTTTCAGAATTAAATTAAGGAGTTTCATCATAACACAATACCCACCATCTCCTTTGATGCATAAGCATCCGGCCTTGTGACTCTTTAGTGGTCAATTCCGCAATACGTAGGGGTTTCCTGACGCTTTCGACGTGACAGTGGATGTCTGTAGGCCTTCGACAGACCCTTTTACAACCCTCTCCCAGCTCTTTTCTTTTTCCCAGCATTTCCGTGGCGCCCTCCCGTGAGCCAGTCGTACCTGTCACCATTCCTGATGACCTTCTTAGTACACTTCCAATACCTTTTGTTAGTATAAGATCCAGCCACTTGAGCAACATTCCAGGGTAAGTGATACGAACGGTTTTGTAAGCTACCTTCTCTGTAGACCACATTTTTTCACTATCTTACAAATAAGCGGAGACCTTCCTCCTGCTTTACCTTACATTTAGCCTTTGTAATCATTCTATTTAAACTCGCCTGCAATATTTATGTCTAGGCCTTCAAACGAGTCGATCAATATCTGTTGTGGCCTATTGATATTGTAGTCATATTGTACGACGAGCTTGCGCTTTGTGATCAGTTTCATATTTCTTGACATTTAAATAAAAGTGTTAATTTTTGCACCATTTCGATGACCTTTCAGCACCTGTCTACATATTTATGTAGATTTGTAAGATAATACATAATTATAGTTAACTGCTTCACTTGGAAAATTTCCGCTCTTAGTATTACTGTTGGCTGACTGTCATTAACATACCTTAACTGTAAAGGTCCCAACTCACTCTCATGTAGCACGTCTGAAATTTATTTCTACAGTCCCCAGATAAGCTAAATCTTTGCGTCCTTGCTATTAAAAAATCCCCAATTCAGTCACAAGCTTCATTGGGTTACTTGTGATTGTACTTCCGGTATTCAGCGCTGATTTCGTCCTGGTATCTAAGCGTTGGTATCGTACTGGTATCCTGAACCAAACGCGATTTTTAAATGGATTTTAATCTTACGCAGAAATCAAATTGTGCTACTGTAATTGCCCGTATAGCTTTTGTATTTTATGGCTGGAAATATCTCTTAATTACTTCCCTAGTTCGGTGAACAGGAAACCAAGCCAAACGTAGTTTATCTTCAGATGAGATAGATTGGTAACAAAGATTTTTGCAGAAACAGGAATAAGTTTTACAATATTTACAGCAATACAATTTGATATTTTATTGTAAACTTCGATACAATCAAGATAAATCATTCGTGAATGACTCTTTCGCTCTACAGTTGCGTTTACGATTTGGTGAAAAAAATTCATGGGACATTTCGTTTCATGAGGCACGGACTCAAAACGCACTTGCCTTCATATACAATAATACTAACGGAAATTTTTGTAGGTATGGAAGAGGGAAGCCGAAACTGCCAGGAGGATTGCAAGTCCTGGTTAGGTAGCTCAGTAGGCAGGAGGTCCGGGCCTGGGGCACAATTTTGTTGAGTGTTGTCTTATCTACACCAAGAAGTAAATTTTTATAGGATACTATGTTACTAACCGCTGCTTCACTAGCGTTGGCTTTATGGTATGCACAGACTATTTCTTGTCTTCTTTACTCAGATTTTTGTCATGTTCACAAATAGGAACATTTTGTAAACCTTTCACGCTGATAAATGTCATAGAAGCTTGGTATTTTCCGGAAGTACTTCTGACAAAAAAGCAATTTTGGTAGCTACATTTATTTCCAAAATAATTTCATCACGTAACAAATTCCTTCATCAGTGAAATATCAACTTTCTTAGATTTATTTCGAAAATGATTGAATATAACGAAATGTTTTCATAATAATATTAAAGATATAGTCACCAAAAGCAACAGAAGCACGTATTATTTATATTTCCAGTGGAAAGTCAAATAGCAATTTCCTTAGATGTAGCTCTACAAAATCAACTTTGCCTAAGTATTTTACTCACTAAGTGCTTGAGTTTCCAAAATTACTGAAGCATATATTTCTTTTTTATTTCTGACCAAGAAATAAAACAAATTTACGTAACTTTTCCTCCAAAACTTCCTTAGTAGCGACAAATTATCAAAAAGCATTTCATCTTCTACTGAACACCGTTAGGGATAGAATTTTGAACAATTCCTTAGACAAACCAAGCCGACAGCGGATCGATATCTTCTTCTTAGCTGTTTGGGCTGGGCGATAATGAGTCACTCAGTCACTTAGGATATTTCCTTTTTATATATCGATGAGAGAAAAAAATATTCATCTTATAACTCATTCTGTTACCACTAAAATCCTTTATTATTTTGCTAAGGAAGCACACAGTAGCACTAACTTTTTATGTATAGATTAGAGAAAAATTTTAGCTTGTCTTGTAATTCACTCTATCTTCCCTAAAAGCTGTATTACATTCGTAAGAAAGCACACACCAATATTTTTCGAAAGTTTCATGTATGCAGACATACGAATAAGTTACATAAAGCTTCCACAATCATTGTGCAGTATTACAATCAATACCCAAAATTTTACATTTGTGGTTTAAACTCTCATATAGTTGTAACAAACTCCAACTATCACGGACAGAAAAATTTTATTCTTCCATGTGCGTCTTGAAAAATTGATGTCAGGTAGCCAAGCCATTGATATCATAAGTCAAGGTGATGCTGCAAAGATATTGATGACAAGCTGTTAGACCAAATGTCTTGGGGATTACAAAAAGTACGCTAGTATTGGAACTGTAGTATTTTAAGAGATTTAATTAGAGAAGTACCACGAAGTGGAATTATTCTTCGTTACGCTATTCTTAAACATACGATTTTATTACCTTATAGTCATAGTATTCATATTACCATGTTATGCATTACAACGCTATTGAATAACAAACATACCGGGTAAACAATTAAGATCAAAATGTCTGTAAAAACTAAAATTCCCAACCTCGAATATTTTCTGTCGAGATTTGTTAGTGGATTACGACCAAAAGTAATTCGTGCCGCTCCTGCAGACAAGCAAGCGCTAGTTTGCCTTCCGTTTCACATTCACAGCGTAATCGTCTGATAATGTGTCCACAGACTGTTACAGCGGACTCACCTTGCGGCACCCTTTGTCCAGCGAGAATAACTGGGAAACTAATGGGGTGAGACGGCGAATTACAAATCGACGAATAAATCGGGTTCCGGCTGAATCTGGAAGTGATCCGCTCTGGTAAAAAAGGACGTAATCAGAGATAATGGAATAAGGGAAGGAGAAAAATGGAGCAGTAATTTAGAGGTTTTACGCCTCGTTAACACTGAAGACGACTCGGGGAAGTGACGTGGTCCATTAGGGCGCAGCGGAGAATAAGTAAAAGTTTCTGGAAATCGATTGGGTCCGCGTCGCCACCCAATACGCGCTATAGGTGCTACTTTGCATTAAGCGGATGTACCTTCCGTGGGAAACGGAGAACGGAAGGTATGTAAAGTGTATGTAAGATATCTTCCGCAACTACGCCGTACAGATATAAGAGGTTAGGAAAACAGTCTACATGTAACTGCCTCTTTATTATTTTAACGTTCGAACTACACTTCTCACATCACAACGTTGTCAGTGGCATCACAGCAGAAAGCGAAACGTGAATGGTGGCAAGAAACTGTGACTTCGAGTACGCAGTTGCCATGCACGTAATATTTCTAAACAACTGGCCAGAAGGGTAATGCCATCACCAGAACGCCTGAAAATGGTTGCTTTCTCTGATGTGGAAAGTCATCTGATTACCAAATCCAGAAAAGAAAATCTATCATTGGCGCTCTGGACAACGTCCTTGTTGTCTCGACTGACGACTGCCCATGTCAGACCTTATGCACGAAGCGGTTTAGACTACGTATCCTTTAGAAGTGTATGATGACTAAGTGCGCATAGAAATATTTTTTTTTTATTTTAGTGGCGTTTAAAGGAAGGGAGACGACTAAATCATACATACAGGGCATAAAGATACTACGAAAAGAAAATTTTAGAATTGACAGGTTGGGAAGGAGGGGTGGGAGGTTTCTGAGCCTGTAGCCTGGCCACTACTTTCTCACTCCTGTGCATTTCGTCTTGTGGGGGGAGATGAAGCGTATGGTATACGGATACGGATAGGCACTTTATAACAGCTGCCTGCCTTTTTGACTGAAGCTGCAATCATTAGTCGTGAAACATCTTGTAGTTTCGGACGTGTTAGACAATCATTATCCTGCATATCACAGTTGTGAATTTTCAGCAACATCTCGAAAATAATATTTATCAAACGTCAATTTGAGCACAGTCTCTGAACATCACCTGTGTCGAGATTTATATGTACCAGTAACCATGAAAACGTTGCACCTCTGGCGCTTTTGTCACAAAAAGTACTTTTCCTTTTATCTCATCTGAACAATCTATAATTATGAATACATTGGTTTTTTTACACTTTGTGTGTAAGTCGTTTGAAAAGCATAAAACGGCCCATCCACATTAACGTACTAGTGCAGTACGCATTATCATCGAAAGTTACGTCACACTATTCGGAGAGTTAACTTCAGCCTGGAATAGTGGTGCAATGTTTGCCAGTGAGGGATATTACACCACCAAATAAAAACTGCCCAAGTGCGACTAGGACTCACACGCTAAGGGTTCCGGGCAAACGTAATTAAGTTCGTTACTATGCTTTTGACGAATCATGTACGCAATGAATGTACTAATGGCAAGAAAATATTTATATGTGACCAATTACAATTTAACAATTTTCAGGTTTATTACTTTACTGGAACTGTGAAACCTTGTTTGTTGCCTAATCTCGTGATTGTACGTCAGCGGGAAGTACGCTTTACGTTTTAAGGAGTGAGTTTGCGAGTAACAGAATTTGTGAGATAAATGGCCGAATGTTTTGATCGCATTGACTTACAAGAATAAATCGTTTCACAGTCAATGAACTACATACCTTAGTACATGACATAAATCTCAGTTAGGTGTGGCAGCCTATTCAGGAGAGAAGAGGTCTTTACAGATGGACAAACAGACGGAGGAATAAAAAATGGAAAAAAATGTCTTTTCGTGTTATATATTTAGATATTGACTATTTTCGGATTATTTCCTTTGCTTGTAGCGTGTGATCTTTCCTCTTGCCAAATTTCATGATTCTAGGTCAACGAGAAGCACTCTTCAGGTTTCGATTAGTAAGTTTTCGAGTGTCAAAAAATATGTGACATAAATGGCCGTACCTTTTGACTGAGTTGACCTGGAAGCATAAATTTTTTATAGTGGCAGTGGAACATAGACCTTAAAATGTGACATGAATTTGAATTTGATGCATCAACCTGTTCTTGAGAAAGAAGGTTCTCAGTAGTAGGACAAACAGACAGACGGGTAACGAAGCGGTTACAAAACTTCAGTTTATGCAGATTGAGGCAGGGAAACCTAATATGCTTCCCTTTTATGCGAAATACTGACATTCAAAATGGGTTATATCACCACGATTTGAACAATTAATTATTTTCCCAGTCGAGTGAGCAGTGGTGACCTCCCTTACATAAGCGGTATTGCTGTTTAAGCTGTAAGAAGTGCAACACCGGGTAAAGCTTAAAGACTCTTAGGTCCGACGCTTTATTAAACAGAGTGCGGCAGCTGATACAGGCCACCCCAAGTGCGTCTAGAAAGAGTAAATACATACATGGAGGTGCCGTTTTCGCTAAGCTAAATCGACAATGTGACAGAATTGCTAATATACGAAAGCAGTTTCAAATTTTATAGATGGTGCATTATCATACGGACCTAGATGTTTTTAACTGTAACTAAGACAGTTGTTTTCTGTGGAATTGGAAGGAACCTTCAAAGAGAACTTGACGGAATAGCACGTTGGATTTTAATAAAATAGTAAAAAGATAACACTGGCTAAGTCCAGTAACCCACCACCAAGATGTGAAATCTCATACATCTTGTGAGATGGACTAAACTGCTGTCTACAAAGTATAAATGTATTTACATGTACTATCATATTACGTTGGTACTTCAACGCTAAGGCGCCTTGCCACGGTTTGCATGGCTACCCCCGTCGGAGGTTCGAATCCTCCCTGCCTTGGGCATGGGTGTGTGTGTTGTCCTTAGTGTATGTTTGTTTATGTTAGATTAAGTAGTGCTTAAGCCTAGGGACCGATGATCTGAGCAGTTTGGTCCAATAGAACTTACCACAATTTTCCAACTTCACCGCTAAACATACACCCAGGTGAAGTCAAAGTTTTTGAGACAATAAATATGTCACGGTGCGTTATCTCTGATAAAAATTCCTGACATATTGATCCTGGTTGACAAAAGTGGCATAGAGTGGTATTTGGTGCCGGGTGTTGCACCTTAGACACTGTTGTGTATTTACGCGAAAACCTTAGAAGGAAATGATTTTTAATTCCGCACCTCAATTCGGGATTTGTTACCCCAATGAAGTATACATACTTTAAAATACAGCTTTTGTGAAGGTACAGATTATCACGCATATAAACTCTTCATATGATACACCAAAGTACAAGAAAGAAAATAGTGTGCAGTACAACGACTTCTATGAAATACAGTGTGTAGGACTGGGAGTCTCGCAATATGCCAATACTAATGCATTATCTGGAAGCAAAACACGAAATCACGCTGAAACACCGTAAAACGTAAGACGTGTTAAACGTGTACATGACGCCCCCAGCAACCCTAACAATACTGTGTCGCTACACCCTATCCAATTCGCCACACTCGGCGTTGTTGGCACTGATCATGATTAACAACTGACAAAAATATAAAATGATCTTATGCTGATGAGAAAACGTTTCCTCCAAAACTCTACACTAGTGACAAATTTCAGGGTGACCCAAACTGTTCATGACTCCTTATGAAACACTACTATTGATAATGTAGTTGGTTGACGTCATAGTACAAACTAGTGGTGCGAAAATAAATTGCCATTGCGAAAGGCGAGACAAGCAGAAATGAAATTCCCTCCGCAGAATGGTTCCAGCTGTAGGGAACAAAAGTAACTGTTTCCTCACAAGGTGTTTGCGGGTGTACTGCAACACCCAAGGAAGCTTTGCGGTGCATTAGTGTGTTGAGCGAACAAATATTTTTGATTTATAAATATACTCTAAGAAAGCAATACGGCATACCACGAAGGAGTTATGCAAATTGGTCGCAAATTGATTTTTCTATCCGTATCGACGGAAATGACAATAATATAAACTCCCATGGCCGATGGATGAATGTGTGAGGCTGCACCACAGTTTCACTGTGCAGCTGGGAAGAACAGTAAGCAAGGGACATGTCGATGCCAGGGCATAAAGTCTTTGCGAATTTCATACCGTGTACTCAGTTTGACAGTAGCTACGTCTCGCAGGCAGGCTCCAGCATTTGAGAGAGGACGTGTAGTTGAGCTCATAGAAGCCAATTGGAGTAATCGATGAATCCCTCGATATGTCAGCTGGAGCGATGCCACTATTCGATGATATTGAAGGGAATGGTGAACAACGGCCCAACCCAGCGTGAAGAAGGAGGCAGTCGATCTAAGGCGCCAGAACGTCAGGACCAAGCAATCGTCAATGTGGCACACAGAGTCCAGCATTCATCATTATCGTCGATCCAGCTGGTACTACTGCGACCACAAGGACCATTAACAGGCGGCTCCAAGAAAGGGGGCTGAGATCATACCGCCCCTTGCGCTGACTACTATTGACCTCTGTACACCAACAAGTTGTTTGCAGTGGTGTCGCGCACATTCGGGCTGGAAACTCATTGACTGGAGTGGAACTGTCTTCAGTGATGAGTTCTGCTTCGAACTGAATCCCGATAACCAACGAAGACGTGTCTAGAGACACTCTGCACGGTAGCTAGTGGGATACCAACTTGATTGACTCTCGCCACACGGGTCGGCAACCACTAGTGAGGTGTGGGTTGCCATTTCAGTTCATAGCATGACCTCTTTTGTTGTCATTCGTGGCATCCTTACAGCACAGCGCTAAACCAAAGATATTCTACGCCCCTTTTTGTTGCCCTTCATCGCAAGTCATCCTGGAATTACATTTCAGCAAAATAATGCCCGCCGGCTCACGGTGAAAGGTTCTATGTCTTCCTGCTTTCCAAAACCCTTCTTCGCCAACAAGATCGATGGATCTCTCCCCTAATGAGAACTTTTGGAGCATTTTCGACAGGGCTCTCCAGTCATCCAGGGATTTTGACGATCTGACGTGACAGCTGGACAGAACCTGACACGATATTCCTCAGGAGGACATGCAATAAATCTATCAGTCAATGCCAAGCTGAATAATAGCTTGCGTAAGGGCGAGAGGTGGAATAATCGCGTTACTGATTTGCTCAGTTTATGAAGCTCACTCTCATGAATCCAGTTTTTCTCAAACTGTAATTATTTGTTTGTGTGTATATGTACACCACGTCCAGCAATTTTCATCTGTACTGGATAGTTCCATCGTAGTGCTTCGTGCCATTTTTTTATCTTAGTGTGTATTTCGGAAAATGTGTTAGGGTTATTAAATTAAAGGATCGGAAAAATAGGCGGCAACTGAGTGCAAAATCATTGGGAGTTGTGCAACGTTGCAATAATGATGCGCACCGACACTATAGCGAACTTTATAAATGAATGGATTAGAAGCTCAACAACATACGAACACGAGAAAAACGGAGACCACCTGAATCTTACTAACACGAGTGTACTTCGTCTGCGGAGTGGAACAAGAAATGAGTTTCCGCTGAACGTGCTCAGCATCGCGAGTCCTCGTTTGTGGCTTGTAAGCACTGATCGTTCCAGAGTAAATGCGCTCTACCGTTTGGACTGACGCATTCCATTCCCAGTGCCCGCTCGCACAATGCGTGTAAGACATTCCGCGTGCGTAAGCAGTTGGCAGCGAAGTCGGTGGAGCGCGCGGATGGTGAATGTTTGCCGGCTGGCGGTGCAGTTCAGTTGGGTTCGGCTCAGTTCACGGCGGCTGCCTAAATGGGTCGCGCCCCTCTAATTCCTGCGCGGGCGTGCCCCGCCTGCACAAACCGCGCCCTGCCGCTGCGTTTCAGCGTCGGGAGGGCGCACGAGGTGCGTTATGCCGGGCTATGGGTGTGTCACGTTCTTAGCCAGCTAGTCCCTAGCAGCGCAGTTAGCGCTCTAGTGTCTAGATCACGGTCTGGATTTCTCGCTTATTAACTACGTAACGTTTACCTTGTAACATTACATCCTTTCCCCAACCCCCGCGCCTCCAAAGACCTTGCCTATGGTGGGTGTTTCGCGTGCTTCAACGACAGAGAAAGTGCAACGGGAACGAAGCGGTCTGTTGGGAGAGCAGACAAACGTGTGGTTCGTAAAGAAAGTAGGTGCTGACAGGGCTAACAGGTATGAATACTACCGAACTATCAGGTAAATGAATCATCATCATCATCATCGTCATCACTGTCTTCGTCTAAGGAAAGAGCCGTAATCACCTGTACCCGTCTCTGTTGTGACTGACAATTCACAACGTTTCACAAACACAACTTTTATTTCTGTAAGTTCACTAGGTTGATGACTTAACAACAAACGAAAGGTAACAATAACGATGCCAGTAAAAGTCTCCTTAGGCAAACAAAATTACAGTTCTAATTTTCCGCAAAGGTTCGTGGTAACACAAACACACTAGTAACAGTCAATTCAGAGACGAAGACGTAATCTTCAACGGTCGCAGTAGACGAGGTCTGCATCCGGCGTGAACTTCAGGGATCGTTCTAGACCCAGATATTTAATATGTCTCCAGCGAATCAGGTTTTGGCGTAGTGATACTTCCTGCAGGCCGGGGCCCCAGCTTCCCCTCAGGAAGTAGTGCTCGGAATGTCTATTTCCATTATCTTGTATGTAAATAGCCGGTGTTTCCCACGGTGCTTTTGGTCCACCTTGGGCATAGACAGCCTCATCCTCTGTGGTGTAATATGGGTTGCCGGCCGGTCTGGGGCTACCTTGGACCCAGTATAACCGTCTCTCTCATCCGTCCATCTGATACCAGGTCTACCTAGTTCTCTTTTCCCAGTTGGTTGATAATTAATTGCCTTTTTTGACAATCTTTTTTCTGCCATTCTATCCTTCTATTTCATTCTATTCTTTTCTATCGTGTAGTTCACTGAAAAGATTTAAATCTGAACTATTTGTTTCACTCATTTTGTTAATTTCATTTCAGCCCCGTACATATAATATCTGCTGTTTGTATCAGTGATTTGTTTTTCTTACTATTTAGCGCTATATACAAGAGAAGGTACAGCCATAATTTTATAGAATTTTATTTGTGTTTCTTTTCTTATTTTTATTCCCAAAGGTCCTCCAATTGTTCCGCAGATTGTTTGATATTTAATAAACTTCTTCTCACTCTCTTTGCCATAGTTAAAAGTAATAACTAAATTACTTAAGTAGGATATTTTCTTAATTCCCTCATTTATAGCTATTTTCGATGTGACGGGATTCTTTCCTATGAAAGCCATATATTTGTCTTATTTGCAGTAAAGAAGTTTCAGAAAACCTTTTATTTCCAAAATATTCCACAAAAGAGGTCTTTAAGAAGAAAGATGGATGGTTCTCATTATGTACCTACGTGTTTAGTTGGGCGTTGGTGCTGCATCAGAATATTTTATGATCTTAAGACGGCGGTGGCCGAAACCGGTAATAGTGAAGTGTAAAAGTTTATGTGATCAAAACGGCCCTGTAAAATAAAGTGCAAAAACGATGATGACGGACTCATTTTCAGACATTATGGCTTCGATTGATAAGTTAAGTAAGTCATGGTTGCAAGATACTAACACGAATCCTTTACAGAATAACGGAAAAAGTGCTGGGAACTACTTCGGGGAATATCTGTTTGGATTCCGGAGAAATACAGGAACATTCGAGGTAATGCTGATCCTACGACTTCTCTTAGAAGATGGGTTAAGGAAAGACAAATCTACTTTTTTAGCATTTGTAGACTTAGAGAAAGTTTTTGATTATATTGATTGGACACTATCTATCACATTATGGAAGTAGAAAGGGTAAAATACAGAGAGCGAAAGATGAAGAACACGGCATTTATAAGAGTTGAGGAGCATGAAATGGAAATAGCAGCCGGAAAAGGAGTGAGGCAGTGTTGTAGCCTATTACCAATGATATTCAATCCGTACACTGAGTGAGCAGGAAAGTAAACCAAAGGAAAATCGGGAGTAAAAATTACATGGGTAGATCGCATAATTAGTGAGACGGTACCGAATAGAAGTGCGGAGAAAGGAAATTTGTGGCCCAATCAGACTATTAGATGTAGGACAAATTATGGTAGGACAAATTCTGAGACATCAACGGACCACCAATTTAGTACTGCAAGGAAGTGTGTGTGTGTGGGGGGGGGGGGGGGTAAAAACGTAGATGGAGACCAGGAGACGAATACAGTCAGCAGATTCAGAAGGATGTAAGCTGCAGCAAGTACTCGGAGATGAAGAGATTTGCACAGCATAGAGTAGTAGAGAGAGCTGCATCAAACCAGTCTTCGCATTGAAGACCAGGACAACAAACAACAACAACGACAACATTTCTTCACAGATAAGTTAAGCATACCGCATAATTTGATTCCATACTAGAGACCACACATTGTGATGCATCTCCTTCAAAATAGCAATAAGTGGTAAATCTTAAAAAATCAACGTTGCTTTATATAATTATTATTGACAAGAAATAATTACAAATACTAGAAGACTTTACTTAACTTTAGCTCGCTCCCATGTAGATCGTTTGCATTTCGTTTCCGGCACATTGTCTACAGGGGTGGGTTTGTTATTGTACTGATTGAAACGTATTTCGGAATTTTACTTCTTGACTTTTATATCTGTCCATACTTCATTTAAAAATAAACATAATTAAAATATACCTTAGAATAGGATTTGATAGATCTAATCATACCGAAAGAGTGGCTAAACGTTCGTAAACTGCTGAATAACAACTGTACGTTTGAATACCTAATTGGGCTCTTTTTGCCTGTTTGTAGCCTACCTGTGTAGCCCACAACATTCTACAATTGTACACTTTTCAGTTACAAACGTATTCTAATTAGTGCATAAATTTCAACAAAAATATTCATTTATGAAAACTGCTTCTTTTATGTTAGGTAAGTTTAATTTTCGTTATATAAATTAATTCCAAAGTCATGATAAAAGTTTCTGGAATACGAACAGTCCGTTCATAAACAACATTTTTGGGAAAAATATTTTTTGATCATAACAGGATATTCTTTCGTCAGTAGATAACGGAACGGTTCCATACAGGTGTGTAACAGTCAATCCATACAATTTTTTGTATGTCGATATTTTACGAAATCACTTCACGTAGCAGGTATGTCATCATTTCTTTAAATAACATGTTTAACATGTTTTTTTCTGAAACTAATTACATTCTTTGGAAGAGGAAACACGTAGTTAAAACCTGAGTAAGAAACTTCATTCCAAATAATATTATTTATTACAAAAATTATTATTTCGGAAGTTTGTGACCCTCATTACGAATTGCATGGACTGTGTAATAGACACAACAGTGTGCAACAGGTGAATAGTTACCTCTTTCTTCCTTTCTATATGTCATATCAACGTTCGATACCACAATTGTTATGGGTTGCAGTTAGCGACCGCGGTCCGTATTAGCATCGCTGGACCCGCGAGTCGCGACCAGCGCCGCTAGTGCCGCACCGCCGCTTGTATCAAGTTTCTAGCGACCTCTCGTCCACTCCCGGTCGGGACGTCAAGTAGTAAAGTAGTGTAGCCTTCAGCTGATAGGAAGCAACGTCGAACAGTGCACTTAGTAACGTATGGCCTAAGTCAAGTCTCAACAGCTATCTGTTTTTACTTATATGTACGCAGCCAAGAAGAATCCTGTACAACCTGTTAAGTACAATATATGTTGTTCAAATGTTCAAATGTGTGTGAAATCTTATGGGACTTAACTGCTAAGGTCATCAGTCCCTAAGCTTCCACACTACTTAACCTAAATTATCCTAAGGACAAACACACACACCCATGCCCGAGGGAGGACTCGAACTTCCGCCGGGACCAACCGCACGGTCCGTACAATATATATTATTTTTTACCTACGACTTCTAATTATTTTAGTCGTTGCAGATTCAGACCATGCAGCCAGAAACTTGTCGACGTCACTGTCAACTCTGCTGTGATTTATATGTTTCTGTTTAGCACTGGCCACCAGTCAGTATTGGCGGCGGCTCGTTCGTCGTCATCTTAACACCATATACATCCTCTGTTCCAGAATAAATGCTGCCGTGGCGAACCTTTAGTGTTATTAGGGTTCCGTATCTTAGTCGGTAAAAATGCTTAAAGGATGACTTTTTTGTCGGTCCATCTGTCAGTTGGTCTGTCTGTCCGAATGTTAAGACCCCTCTTCCTCAGGGACGCATAGACGTATCGAATTGTAATTTATACCACCTACTAAGCTTTACGGTCCCTTGGCGGCGTAAAAAAGTTTAGCTTCTAAGCTAATTCAATCGAAAAATATGACTACACCATCGTCCGACAGGAATCGTCGATCCTTCAAGGCCTTTATTAGAGGCTGGAAGGAGAGATAATCGCACGGGGGACGTCAGGACAATTGGAGTTTGGTCCATTGCCTCCCACTTTAGATGGCGTATCTTTTGCGTTATGATATTTGCCAAATGAGGATTTGCGTTATCATGAAGCAGCAACACCCTCTATAGTGGTTACTAACAAACATGGCACCCCAAACACATTCTTTACTGTCCAGAGAATATATACGTTTGTGGGTCCTTCGGCAACCAAGAAAAGAATAACAGCACGTTAATCCTGTTTAGACGCATTTCACAGCAATAGTTCACCTTTCCGCATTTAGCGCACACACTCCGAGAACACACGAATGCAACACTAGTCCCTTGCCTACATGTCAGTGATTAAACAGGGTGTCCCAGAAATGTTGCTACTAACTTCTAAGAGAGGTGGGCCATTCTTAGGGATTGAGAATTGCATAGCAGCCCATGGCGACAAACGTCAGGCGTATGTGACAGCAGAGGTCGGAGATTGGAAAGGAGACAAGACTGATTTACTTGAAAAATTTCTTGGACATAACACATGTTGTACAAAATGAATACAGATCCAACGTTACAGCAGATTCTTGAAATTTGCAGCTCCTTAAGCTATACTTGCCTAACACCGAAGGCATATTGACTGTGTTCGAACAAGACGCAAGTTTCTTCGATTGTGCTAGCTGCACAAACGATTCTTGCTATGAGGTTCATTTCAGGCTCCACAGGATTGTGATACATGAGGAATTTCATGGCTCCCCAGGGAATGCCCACCTACAGTCAGTCCAGTATGAGCAAGCGTCTCTTCATGTTGGAACCGCATACTATGACTCACATTTTCTGTATCATCTTCAAGCAAACCACGTATAACCTGTTCCAGAAACTTCAGACAATTCGCTGGGTCAAGCGCGAAGGTAAAAGGCATGGTACGAGTAAGCAGTCGCCGACCAAACCCGACCACACATTAATAGTGAAAGGTTTTGTGGTGTCCCACAATGTTCATTGCGGTAATTAAATTTGCCATTCCAAGTAAATGTGGTCTGATCAGTGAACAGCAAAATCCACAGTGGGAAACGCGCACATGAGATGGTCATCTGCGTGCAGTAACTTGACACTTGGGAGATTAAAGCCGTGTAAGGACTCGGCGTTCAAAACACGCTGGACACTGCTACGAGACATTCTTATTCTGAAGCAACGGCACGTGTCCTGGATCTTGGATTAGACTCTACGGCATCCAACACACTCACTTCGCCATCGACCGAATACACAGCTCTTGGCCTGATATCTCGAGCCCTGACTATTGTTAATGACCGGTACTCGCATAAATATCGATGCAGACGTGCCAAGAAACTGTTGTGTAATTGATGTCGACCTGGGAAGCGTTCTTAATAAATGCGTCCAATGGCTCTTCCATTGCACTCAGCTAATCCGTACATTAAGTGATGGTGTGCAAGCTCACCGTTCGTAAACCGTTCAAGGCTCCTCGTATGCTGACTAGTTCTCGAATAAGGAATCCCTTACGTTTGGCTCCAGTACAATCAATGTAGATCTCCATATAGCGGCTTTCCCTTCCAGTACTCTCATGTACGTCACCACCTAGCGGCGTTCCCCTCCATTACTCTCATGTACAGCACCACCTAGCGGGCTACAACGACGTTTGCAGCCATGTGTCGCTATACAATTGTCAACTTTATTATGTGCCCCATCTCCCATAGAAGTTGTCACAACGTTACTGGCACGCCCTGTATGTCCGCATTTGACTAATAATACGCTCAATGTGCGCTTAAGTAACGCCCCCGAACGGGAAATATTAAATCGCCCCTTATAAAATAACAACGTTCGCAAAAGTTTTGAATTTCCCGGGACCGATATCTTGCCAGTATCACTGCTGGTAACAGGAATAATTGTCTATATTGTTGATTCTAGGAATGCATTAACTGTCTGTATATATAATTAAGTTTGCACGGAATCCTCAGAGAACAAGTCCTATACCTGATAAATTTCAGCTTTACGCCATAGCTGTACATCTGCAGCTCCACTCCACTAAACTGTGGGCATATAAAATGCAGACTGGCAGCAGCAGGAAGGCCGTTACTGAAAAAAATTAACTATTGGTAAGTCTTTTTTGACGATATTTGTATGGGGTGTAGCCCTGTACGTAACTCAGACATGACGTATTTGTGGTAGTGTTGAAGGAAGAATGCTCAAAATCAGATTGGTAAATCGAATAACTAATGAAGAGAGACTGGATCGAAATGGATAAAAATAATCTTCAGGAATAATGTAGTAACTCCTGTTGCAAAGAAGATGGGTGCTGAAAAGTGTGATTCATACCGGAGCATAAGTTTAATTGAAAATGTCGAAAATACTGACAGTAATTATTTACAGAATAGTGAAGATGAAAATGGTAGAAAAGTACCTCGGGAAGATAAAGTTGGGTTCCGGTGAAATCTAGAACAACGTATGGGAGTACATATCCTACGACTTAGCTGAGACGATAGGCTGAAGTAGGGTAAAACTACATTCACGGCATTTGATGATTTAGAGAAAACTTTCGACTGTGTTGGCTGTAACACACTTTTTGAAATTCTAAAGGTAGCAGTGATAAAATACAGAGCGCAAAATTACAGACAACTAGTACACAAGCTGGCTGCTGCTATAAGAGCCGAATTTAATGAAAGGGTAGTAGTGTTTCAGAAGGGAGTAAGACGGAATTGTATCCTCTCAACGGTGTTATTTAATCTATGCGCTCAGCAAGCAGTAACGGAAGCCACGGAGAAATTCGGAATGGGGATTAAAGTTCAGGCAGAGGAAATGAAAGCTGTGAGTTACGACGAAGGCATTTTAATTCTGTGAGGCACAGCAAGGGACTTAGAAGATTCGTTGAAGGAGTGGATAGCGTGTTCAACAGAGGTTACAAGATGAATGTCAACAAAAGTAAAAGGAGGTAATGGAATGTAATCGCACTGAATCTGACGATAGTGATAGAATTGGAATAGGAAATGAGACGCTTAAAAACATTACCGGTTTAGAGGGTATATACAGAGTGTTTCAAAAATGACCGGTATATTTGAAACGGCAATAAAAACTAAACGAGCAGCGATAGAAATACACCGTTTGTTGCAGTATGCTTGGGACAACAGTACATTTTCAGGCGGACAAACTTTCGAAATTTCAGTAGTTACAATTTTCAACAACAGATGGCGCTGCAAGTGATGTGAAAGATATAGAAGACAACGCAGTCTGTGGGTGCGCCATTCTGTACGTCGTCTTTCTGCTGTAAGCGTGTGCTGTTCACAATGTGCAAGTGTGCTGTGGACAACATGGTTTATTCTTTAGAACAGAGGATTTTTCTGGTGTTGGAATTCCACCGCCTAGAACACAGTGTTGTTGCAACAAGACGAAGTTTTCAACGAAGGTTTAATGTAACCAAAGGACCGAAAAGCGATACAATAAAGGATCTGTTTGAAAAATTTCAACGGACTGAGAACATGATGGATGAACGTGCAGGAAAGGTAGGGCGACCGTGTATGGCAACCACAGAAGGCAACGCACAGCTAGTGCAGCAGGTGATCCAACAGCGGCCTCGGGTTTCCGTTCGCCTGCGGTCCAAATGACGCCAACGTCGACGTATCGTCTCATGCGCCAGAGTTTACACCTCTATCCATACAAAATTCAAACGCGGCAACCCCTCAGCGCCGCTACCATTGCTGCACGAGACATTCGCTAACGATATAGTGCACAGGATTGATGACGGCGATACGCATGTGGGCAGCATTTGGTTTACTGAGGAAGCTTATTTTTACCTGGACGGCTTCGTCAATAAACACAACTGGCACATATGGGGAACCGAAAAGCCCCATGTTGCAGTCCCATCGTCCCTGCATTCTCAAAAAGTACTGGTCTGGGCCGCCATTTCTCCCAAAGGAATCATTGGCCCATTTTTCAGATCCGAAACGATTACTGCATCACACTATCTGGACATTCTTCGTGATTTGTGGCGGTACAAACTGCCTTAGACGACACTGCGAACCCCTCGTGGTTTATGCAAGATGATGCCCGGCCACATCGCACGGCCGACGTCTTTAATTTCCTGAATGAATATTTCTATGATCGTGTGATTGCTTTGGGCTATCCGAAACATACAGGAGGCGGCGTGGATTGGCCTCCCTATTCGCCAGACATGAACCCCTGTGACTTCATTCTGTGGGGACACTTGAAAGACCAGGTGTACCGCCAGAATCCAGAAACAATTGAACAGCTGAAGCAGTACATCTCATCTGCATGTGAAGCCATTCCGCCAGACACGTTGTCAAAGGTTTCGGGTAATTTCATTTAGAGACTACGCCATATTATTGCTACACATGGTGGATATGTGGAAAATATCGTACTATAGAGTTTCTCAGACCGCAGCGCAATCTGTTGTTGACTATTGTAACTACTGTAATTTTGAAAGTTTGTCTGCCTGAAAATGTACTGTTGTCCCAAGCATATTGCAACAAACGGTGTATTTCTATCGCAGCTCGTTTAGTTTGTATTGCCGTTTCAAATATACCGGTCTTTTTTGAAACACCCTTTAAAATGCAGACTGGCAGCAGCAAGGAGGCCGTTACTGAAAAACAAAAACCAAAAAATTAACTATTGGTAAGTCTTTTTTGACGATATTTGTATGGGTTGTCGCCATGTACGTAACTCAGACATGACGTATTTGTGGTAGTGTTGAAGGAAGAAAGCTCAAAATCAGATTGGTAAATCGAATAACTAATGAAGAGATACTGGATCGAAATGGATAAAAATAATCTCTGGCAAAGCTTGACTAAAGCAATGGGTCTCTTGATAGAACGCATGCTGAGGCGTTAATTAAGGGTCAGATTGGTAATACAAGATAGCCTGCTAGATGTAAACTGCTAGCAGTTGTTTATTACTAGCTTGATATCATCAGATATAAACTCACGAGTGTCGAAAAGAGATTAAGATATGATCGACACGCTGAAAATCTGTGGTCCAGACCTTAGGTGAGAAACGTCAAACCGACAGTTCATCACTCGATTTATGAGCGAGACTCTTTAAACATGTTAAATGGTGATTGACACATCTGCCCTTGTAACATTTACTTGTTATGTTGGTACTGCAAACTCAGAAGGATACTGTCGTCGCAAGAAACAAAACTGGCGTTCTATCTGTCGGAGGGTAGAACGCAAGATTTCTTAAGTACCCAAGTTTCTTAGAGAATTTGAAATTTAGATACTGTGGGACACAGTATAGTACTGAGGCAGGAAGAAGCGGACCTCTGGTCAGGTTAGTGTACGGTTATCATCACAAAATGAGATAGCAATAGCACAGGAGTGGGACTAATAATGACATCGGAATGCTGATAAACTGCTGTACAAGTGCTTCTGAGCACTATGGGACTTAACATCTGAGGTCATTAGCCCCTAGAACTTAGAACTACGTAAACTTAACACACCTAAGGGCATCACACACATCCATGCCCGAGGCAGGATTCGAACCTGCGACCGTAGCGGTCACGCGGTTCCAGACTGAAGCGCCTACATCCGATCGGCCACACGGGCAGGTGGTAAACTGCTGTCAGCAGCATAGTGAACTCATTTTAGTGGCCAGGATAGTTCAAATACCATAGAACTTATAGACGAAGTTACGGTGTTCGATATGATACTGAGAGAAAAAATTGACAGGCAACTGATAAACCGAATCCGAAATGAGGTCGCTTGAGTATACAACATTTCTTTAGATGTATTGAGATCCTTGGAACTGACAGCGATGAAATAGCTGTTTCATCTGGTAGGCAAGATATTTCAGACAGGTTAAATATCATCAGACTTCAGGAATAATGTAGTAACTCCTGTTGCAATGAAGATGGGTGCTGAAAAGTGTGATTCATACCGGAGCATAAGTTTAATTGAAAATGTCGAAAATACTGACAGTAATTATTTACAGAATAGTGAAGATGAAGATGGTAGAAAAGTACCTCGGGAAAGATAAAGTTGGGTTCCGGTGAAATCTAGAACAACGTATGGGAGTACATATCCTACGACTTAGCTGAGACGATAGGCTGAAGTAGGGCAAAACTACATTCACGGCATTTGATGATTTAGAGAAAACTTTCGACTGTGTTGGCTGTAACACACTTTTTGAAATTCTAAAGGTAGCAGTGATAAAATACAGAGCGCAAAATTACATACAACTAGTACACAAGCTTGGCTGCTGCTATAAGAGCCGAATTTAATGAAAGGGTAGTAGTGTTTCAGAAGGGAGTAAGACGGAATTGTATCCTCTCAACGGTGTTATTTAATCTATGCGCTCAGCAAGCAGTAACGGAAGCCACGGAGAAATTCGGAAAGGGGATTAAAGTTCAGGCAGAGGAAATGAAAGCTGTGAGTTACGACGAAGGCATTTTAATTCTGTGAGGCACAGCAAGGGACTTAGAAGATTCGTTGAAGGAGTGGATAGCGTGTTCAACAGAGGTTACAAGATGAATGTCAACAAAAGTAAAACGAAGGTAATGGAATGTAATCGCACTGAATCTGACGATAGTGATAGAATTGGAATAGGAAATGAGACGCTAAAAACATTAGATGAGTTTTGCTGTTTGAGCTGCAAAATGTCTAATGATGACCGGTTTAGAGGGTATATAAAATGCAGACTGGCAACAGCAGGGAGGCCGTTACTGAAAAACAAAAACAAAAAAATTAACTATTGGTAAGTCTTTTTTGACGATATTGGTATGGGGTGTAGTCCTGTACGTAACTCAAACATGACGTATTTGTGGTAGTGTTGAAGGAAGAATGCTCAAAATCAGATTGGTAAATCGAATAACTAATGGAGAGATACTGGATCGAAATGGATAAAAATAGTCTCTGACAAAGATTGACTTAAAGCAGGGGGTCTGTTGATAGAACACATCCTGAGGCGTTAATGAATCGTCAGATTGGTAATACAAGATAGCCTACTAGATGTCAACTGTAGAAGCAGACCTGGTTTGAGTACATTAAACTCTTTCAAATGGAAGTAGGTTACAATAGCTACACAGAGATGAAGCGACTTCCAAACATGTAAGAGTGGAGAGTAGCATCAAACCAGTCTCCGGAATGAATGACACAAAAATAACAACAATGCTCCGTCCACCTGAAAACAGCGTCTTCTAGTAAGTTTCGTATTACTTATTTACGGCTATTTTTCAGTAACATATTTATATACCGTTGTGGAAGTGTTTCTTATTATCTTTAAAGATTGAGAATGCTGTTACGTTATCTTTTGGAGTCACGTATATGAGTGTAAGAATACTTAATAGTGAGCACTCTGGACCTGCTAATAGATCTGAAAGTAAAACATTCCAAATAACAACGATGGGAAAATTGGATATGTTCGACAGTTTCTAGTACATGCAGTAGAGAAGTATTTAAGTAAGTGTGTTAGGATAAATGGGGTTAAGTGCCTTTACCAAAGGAAGTAAGGGCGATAAGAATTTGTCCCATTGACAGCGACGTCATTAGAGACGGAGTACGAGCCTTTATTACGATAGGATGGAGATGGAAATCGGACGCGCCCTTTTGAAAGGAATTTGCGTGGAGCGCTTTAGGGAAATCAGAAAACTTAAGTCTGGATTCCCTGACGGGGATTTTAGCCTTTGTTCTGCCGAATGCGAGTTCATTGTGATAACCACTGCATAAGACCACTCGGTAAGAGGACTTACTATTACTATGACATGTTCACTTTGGGTATTTTCGTAACCTGACTCACTTGAAAGGTGTTGGCTGTTAAAATGAAGCAGTTTAGTGATATTTATTACAAATGTGCACCAAGTAATTTCCTCTTATCTTAAATGTGAGATACAATAATTCAGCAGGAGATGAGAACAGAACTCAAATATTGTAAACTTGAGATTCGTTATCGAAACCATTATTAAGTATATATATATATACATGCTGTACGCGGTAAATTACATTTGAGAAGCAGCAAAAACCAACGCCTACCTACAGACAATCAGTTGCGAAAAAAGCAGTTGCTCTTTGTACATTTTTCGAATGTACTTCTTCAGACATAATAGTAGTACAGTCGTGTTGAAGTTGCAACCAAAATTCAGATTTTCCTTATTTAAAAAGAAATAAACAGATCTTAGCGTTGTGCTATACTTAACACGTTCGTATAATAATAAATAAAATGCTTAATTCGTGGCTGGTGGCGAGTGGAGGCCTCGCAACTGAAATTTTTACTTGTATTTTAACGCATTTTTATTAAATTATTTCGCTGACTGGATACAATGCCTCTCTGGCTCACTGTTAACAACCACGGTTGATAAAAACAGGTCAAATTAATTTTCTTTCCGCCATCCTTCCCTTATCTCTCTCTGTAGCGCTGCCTGTTAAAGGAAAACGAAAGCTGAGAAACCTGCATGCATTGAGTGCAGTACTATCTGTTAAGTGATGCATAACTTGTAAATAATTCAGCTCATAATTTTTTTTTATTTCTGTCCAGGGCTGTTGGTCGATGTGGTTCCACGTATTATGTATTAATTCACCTGTCCTCTTTTTTTCTGCATTCCCAGAAGCAGAACGTGCTGTTTCAGACTCGGTCCATTACAGAATGGTGATTGTTTTCAGCTGATTACGCGGGTGGAAGGGGATGGGAGATCACAATATGAAGCACATATCTGACAAGAAAGGGAACCTCCTCAAAAACCTTTGTCGGAACTATAAGAGTTGAACGTTTTTAATTTAATTATATGAATCGTCTTCCATTTTCCAGACAATAATTAAAATTTAGCTTTTTTATGTTTTTGTTTTTATATATGCATACCTGCTACCGTATAGAGAGAAATCATTTTTCTTTACTTCTATGCTTACTCTGTCCCATAGGGTAGATTAATGTCCCACTTGACAGTCAGAGGCCTCTAATAGCAGAGATTTTAATTACTCGGGTTTTTTAGCCACCCCGAGAATTAAACAGTTTCTGTGACAGCGTCTCATACTTATTAGTTTTCGTGTAAATTATAGATAACAATGACCTTCGCCGCGGCTAAATTAAAAGGAGATATTTCAGTATAGAATGCACAAATTCTCCTTTCTGAAGGCGATATAGAATTTGTTATTTATTTTGGCAATGCTATACAAGCAGAAATGTTTTTACATGCAAACATCTATTCTCTCGTCGGTCGAACATTCTTGTATGACAAAAAACCACCACATTTGAATCGTCAATAACTACGCGACTATTTACAATTTGTGCCCACGATGGATGGATCACTTCTGCACCTGTTTGTCACGAGGCTTTTGTTTTGCCTCTGACATCATCATACCAGTGTAGCCGCACGCGCATCAGGGAATTAGCTTTACATGAATTTAGAAACTGGCGTAGCGTGGAAACGCGCTTATATAAGATACTGGCATCAGTGTGTGCAGCATACAGAGCACTAACAGGACCCATAGTGAGACATTTAAAATGTTCGCCGGAGTGCAAAGGAAAATCGGTATTAAATTGGAAATTACAATATAATGAAAGGTGTCGTCTCGTGCTCAGCATTGTAGGAAACGCAAGTCAGGCGAAAACTCAAGTCGAAAGGAACTGAAAAAACTTGAAAGTTCGGTGTTGAATGCAACTACTGCGGCGTCGAAAAGAACATGAGAAAAACGGGAGAAAGCGATTGCGTAGCTGGCCATCAGGTGTATAGCGGTCAGCGATAGGGCAGACTTGACATTTATTTAATCTGTAACCATTATACTACTCCGTAAACACTGTATTAAAGATATTGATATTAAATGATGTATTAATACGAAACACGTAGACATTTTGACAAAGTATCTACGGCCCGGACCCAAACTGCAACACACATTTTTTTTTTTTTTACTGAGTATTTCCTCTAAGGTCAGTTACCAGTTCATTGTCGCGAAGCGCAGTGAATATATCATTCTAAAAGAATGAATGGCGATTTTACGGATCATAGCAATTAATCGTCTTCTTTTATAATACGAGAGAATGTTTGTTACTGTGTGAGCTCTTATTTGAACTTAATTACAGGTTGTGAAGTTTACTTTTACCGATAATCGATGCGAGAAGCTAGGGAAACTGTCTATTCTTAGATTTGCGTCGAAGTTTTCTTTGTTTCTTTGACTGACGTTCGGAGCTTCCGAACTCAATTGTCCCAGGGAGTTGAACTATTTATAAGTAGTCAGACGCAAAATTCAGGACCAGAATCATGCATATTGTGCTGGAAAATTTACGGTATCCCGGGAGTTTGATGTTAGTTCCTTAATATTGCTGTTTCAACTGAAGAAACCTTTTAAATTATTTTACGCTATTAACAGGAACCGATGGCTGAAATTTGTTTCCGTTGAACTCGTTCATTCAGTACTGTATCATAATAGCCATACCATACCGCTTTACAACTCACAGTAAATAATGCCGCTGTCAATTTCAGTAACTCACGCAGCACGAGTACACGTCCAATTGTATTGCTCATTGGATCTGACGGTTACATTCGTGTTTATATTGTGTACGACTTTTTACACAACAGTTAGTGGGGGTGGGCTACAGAGTACTGTGGCAACGGACATAATCTACATCAACATCTACATGGTTACTCTGCAATTAACACTTAAGTGCCTGGCAGAGGTTCATCGAACCATTTCCATACTGCTTCTCTACCATTACACTCTCGAATGGCGCGTCGGAAAAAGGAACACCTAACTCTTTCCGTTAGAGCACTGGTTTCTATTATTTTGTTATGATTATCATTTCTCCTTACGTATGTGGGTGTCAACAAAATATTTTAGGATTCGGGAGAGAAAGTTGGTGATTGAAATTTCTTAAATAGATCTCGCCACAAAGAAAACCTACTGCGCCTTAACTCGAAACGAGCTGCCCTTCTTCGCACTTTTTCGATGTCCTCCGTCAATCTTACCTGGTAAGGATCACCCACCGCGCAGCAATATTCCAGTAGAGGACGGATAAGTGTAATGTAGGCAACCTCTTTAGTGGATTTGTTCCAAGTGTTCTGCCAACAAAGGTCAGTCTTCGTTTCTCCTTCCCCATAATATTATTTATGTGGTCTTTCGAATTTAAATTGCTAGTAATTTTAATTCCTAGGTACTTAGTCGAATTGAGAGCCCTTAGATTTGTGAGATTTATCGTATAAACAAAATTTATCAGATTTCTTTTAATACTCATGTGGATGACCTCGCACTTTTCTTTGTTTAGTATCAATTGCCAATTTACGCACCACACGGAAATTGTCTCTACATCATTTTGTAATTGAAATTGATCGGGAAGATGGACAGGAACAGAAATGACTAGAGACCAAATAACTAAAAAAAGAAAAAAACGGGATGTTTACTTCTCAAAGTGTACGAAGACTTATTATAAATAATGCACCAAGAATTAGTATAGAGATAGTACAATAGCAACTACGATGAGGCTGGCTGTACTGAGTACGAACGATGGTGTCGTAATGATTAGGCTCCAAGTCTGAGCGATCTATTGCTGGCTGTCCCGAATTACGGTAGCAGAGGGGGCTCTTAGTCCAGAGCCAGAGCAGGCGTGGCTCAGCAAGGACGCACCAATGACTCCACCAGATCCCGCGCGACTGCTGTCCGCTTCTAATGGAAACTAGCAGTTTCCTAGCCCAGGCGATGGTACTGATGTGTAATACCAGACTTTATGACAAGCAGCAATATTTAAAACGTGAGGAATAAATGCATATAGGCTTTTTCCAGAAAGTATTTTACTGTCATCTTTGTACGCTAACGTTATTAGCTTTCGCGGTGATGTAGTCTTTCTCCCCATATCAATTGTCTCATTGTTGCCTCCTTGTCTCGTCTAAAATAGTGAAAATTTCCAAGGCTCCGTTATTTTGAAAACTGTCTTATAAGTATGTGTTACATTTTCATTAACTGACACTAAAATAGCAATCTTTTAAATATTTATATATTTAATATATACAAAGGCTGTGATAGGTTGCACACTAAGGCAGAGAAATCACACCGTTGTTCTGAATAAAGAGCAGAACTTCGGCGTTAAAGGGTTTTGAGTATTAAGCTCAGAACTTTGTAAGAAAGAAATCATCCCATTGTCGATGTAAGTTCGCCTGCTTTAACCTCATCAGGTCGTCTCCGGATCTAGAATAAACTAGGTTCCAGTTTGTATTCACTGCCTCAGAGAGCAAGACTTGTCCACAAAATTAGTCCGCGGGAAGAAACAGCGAAGAGGAGAAGAAAGGGCAAACAGCGTGAATGCTTTGTGTAAATTTAGTGTTTATCTGCAGAGAGCGCCGGGCTCATTAAAACTTTTACGCTGGGCTCTCCCTTTCAGCACTGCTGGTGCTACACTCGGTTTTTATTTTTTTGCGGCTCGAGTGTATGGAAAAAACGAGCAGGGGGGGGGGGGGGGGGACGCAGCCACGCCTGACGAAACCGCTCGCCTAAATTCCCTGTGAAAGGGACACCTGGCGCCGGGCCCGCGGCAGCGGCCACGTACTCAGCCGGTGCGCGTCGTCGCGCTGCGATGAATGCAGGCGGCGCTGCGGATCGCTTAGCGCGGCTACTTCGGCCGGCGCAAGTGCCAGAGGCTGCTTGCCGACACACGTCCCGACGGCTGATGCACGCCAACAAAACCACCTTCCTTGACTAGATTTACGTCTTTCATGGTCTAAATATTTCTTATATCTCCGTGATACCCTGGCTCTTCAACACTGCAAGGTTCCTGCCAAGCTTGAATAACGGTTTTACCCGTGAAAGTAATCCGAACGTGTCCTGAGTAAATAAAAATGTCGTCTCGTATACAGGGCAACTACAAATAATTAATTCGTTTGCAAAGCTCCATGTTTTCCTAAGTATTACACCTTTCTGTACTTATAATTAAATTGTAAAACCGTGGTGTCTGACTGTGTCTCTGAACACGCTAATCTCCAAAACTAATAGACAAATTTTCACAGAGTTTTAGCAGGTAACTTGAGCATAGCTTGGGGCAAGATTTAGGCTTTATTTCATCCTAATCGGAATATCGAAAAAAATAGATAACGTAAATTAAATTTTATCTGAAGCCACCTGTTCGGGTTAGTAGTTCCGATGTCTAATGATCGTGGCTCAGTACACCTAAGAACCAATAGAAGGTAGGTCCTTTTAATTCTGTGACAGACGTATTTTCAGAAGTTCACGTCAGTGACAGAATTAACCACCGAAATGTGATCTTTATGGCTACAAACTAAAAGCGTATTTTCTGGGCTAGGATATACGGATGTACTGACTTCGCTTTGTGTATTGAAAACTTAAAGTCTCTTCTTTCTGTAGGTTTCATTTATATTCGCTGCTCGGGAAGACTAATTTACTATTTGTTATTAGTACCAATCGGCTAGTGTACGTACTACTGCTATCAAAGAGTGAGGGCTTTCACGGCAGGTGTTGTCATCACTTAACGTTTCCGGGCTGAGATGCCGCGGTCCAAACGTAAGACTCTCCCCTGACGTTTCGCCTTCGACTGCGGGAGGGATCCTCCGAGGACAATCGGTGAATTGCGACGAGAGCGCCGTATATATAAGGCATCCAAAGGGCGCCACTGTCAGTCACGTGACGTCGGCTGTGCTATGATCTCTGACATTGCCAACTTTCTCAGTTGAAACCAATCGATTGTCACTTTTTCGATGTCCTCACCTTGTTCTCACTCTCTTCCTCAAAACCATAATTGGTACGAGTACCACTGTTTATACCTACCCACATCATATCTTTCGATACGATTTCCTCACCCACATAGACTATACCTTTTCAACCTATACTGTTCCCACTGACCTTTACATCCATAACCGGTCATAAGCTGAACCCTAGTGGTAGTAGTTTACTAACTACCTCCATGGTGATGTAGTCCCTCTCCCACTTCATACCTACCCTGAAAGCCATTCGACTCCTGCTGTAGTCTTCACTTCCCCGCTGGGTACGTTACTACTGCAGTCCTCTACCCCATCAAAGATAACTGTCTCCCTGTCCTGCTCACAATCCGCTACACCATGTGTCTCTACCCGTGCATTCACTCCTCCTGCCTCTTCCAAACACATCCAGGACTATTTCCATACCAACTGTGTTGCCTACAGGCAATTCATTGTTACTCAACTCAAGAGCCATTCATAATCCTTCCAACACTCCAATGACGTTAACCATGCTGCCTCCATCCTACAACAGACCTTGTCAAACGCCTTAAATCACCACCATCCGCCGAAACCCATCCATCCACATCATCCTACACTTCCTCCATGTGCTCTCTTACTCCTCCATGAATCCAATCGTCCTTATCCACACTTGTGACCAAGGTACAATTACACGCCACTGCCAACTACAATGACATAACCGAAATCTGCAGAATGCAAAGAAATGCCCAAATGTCAACGCCACACTGCCCATAAACTCTTCCAGGTACTAGACGGCATTTCACCATGTCATTGGCAACAATCCTGTCCCTCTTACCAACTCCTGCATGATAACCACCTCTCTGACACATTCACCGTCCTATTCGACCCTAACTTCAGTTACTCTTTATTCATGAGAGAGAACGAGTGTACCAATACTTCCCTCTCGCCCTCGTTCCTAGCTTCCAGCATCTCGACAACACCCTACATACAGAACTTGATACTCCAATAACGACATAAAACATTCAACAGAGTCTCCGTAACAAATACAACAGTGCTCCCGGTCATGATTGCATAACCTACAGGCGCCTTAAGGACCCCCGCTCTCATTCCTAGAAATCCTAGGCGCCCATTATAATATAGTCCTACACACAGATTTTTATTCTGCGCTGTGGAAAACTTCTTGAATTCTCCTCTTCCGCAAACCTAACAAATCTGCCACTAATGTCGCTAACAGCCCCCACCTACATCGGGTGAGAGGAATCAAGTAACAATAAAAAGATCTAATACATTTTCCTATCTGCTTTTGGTGCCCACTCATTAAGATTTCTTTTTCTCTAAACGGTCGAGTCGTTTTGAAAACACCTTAATGGCTAGAAGAACATGGCTAGATTGAACATCGTGGGGAGAGACTTGCTGTAGTTCGAAATCATGAAGCCGGTCCTTTCTCTTTGGATACTCCTTCCGAAAGTGAGGCGCGACAAATCTCTGGTCGAGAGCGTCATACTCTATCTAGCTCTTCAGAATCATTCAGTCACAGAGGCTTCAAATTCCCGTCTTCAACGTAATATCATATAAGCAAAACTTTTAGCGTGAAAATGGCCCAACGGAGCTTGTTGCTAACAATCTACCATTTAACTTTATGCATTACAATTCCGGGTGAGGTTATGTTATGCCATGACCATTAACGAAGGACAGACACTGCGTATTGCGGGCGTAGAGCTTAGCGGCAGTACCTTTTCGCGCAGCCAGCACTCGGTGTCAGTAAAGCAAACAAAACCTTACTTTATGTCCCCAATCATACAACTTTAAATGTCGTATACGAGGACACTTTATATGTCCAAAATAAATTCCACGCCTATGAAGTATCGGGCAAGGCGATAAATAAACACCCGACATATGCAGGATTTCTCAGGTAGTGCATAAATATGATTTATGGTTGAATAAAACTGTAAACCCATCAAAGTGGCATTTTGCACTCTACAAATATTCGATGTGCGCCCTTCTGGTGACAAGACACATGTCCAAGCAGTATTCAAGTTCGTTGCATACCCTATGTAGTGACATCACGTCAATGGTCAACGCAGCAGCATTTGTGCATTATCTGAGCTGTTCCAGTGCTCTTGGCAGTGGGAGTACCTAAAAACGGTACTTAATGTTCCCCTAACGAAAAGCGTCACAAGGCGTTATGCCAGGCGAACTGGGCAACGATCTTTACCACTACGCGCAGAGATGCTGTAGTTTCACCGTTTTGGTAGCATCGAGCTTCGTTGCTTCAATCAGTAGATGTTTCGTCTTATTTGAAGATGAAATTCTCGGACTCGGTAGTCAAAATTTTCTAATATGTGTGAAATCTTATGAGACTTAACTGCTAATATCATCAGTCCCTAAGCTTACACACTATTTAACCTAAACCATCCTAAGGACAAACACACACACCCATGCCCGAGGGAGGACTCGAACCTCCGCTGGGACCGGCCGCACAGTCCAAGACTGCAGCGCCCTAGACCGCTCGGCAGTCAATTGAGAAAATAGCCACAACTGAAATGCGTTAAGGAAAGAGGTACCCTCACAGACAGAAGAAAAGCTGTTCATACAGATTCGTCTGTAGCAATGCATGGTAAACATTAACTTCGGCGAATCTCGTCCGTGGTCAACAATTTCATAAAGATTTCAGTGTCCCACACTCAGACATTCTGCGAATTAAACCTCCCAGTCAAATGGAAAGTTGCTTCGTCACTGAATATCAACTTTGAGGCGAAATGTTCATCATCTCGTGTGTCTTGCATTATGATACAAAACTGAAGGTGACGACCTTAATCCTCGGGTTTTAATTGTTGCAGGAGCTGCAGACTGTACCGTTTGAAATACAACAGCCATCGCAAAATCTTCCATACACTAGTCTGCCGTCTTCCACGTTTGTAATCTTCGCGGATGGTAGATTATTTTGGGCTGCGTGCGAAACTTTACCTCACATTCTCCACGGTGGCATCTGACACACTTGATCGACCGTTACTTTTCCATTTACAGAGACAACCGTTGCCTAAATTGTCGGTACCAACATAAAAATGCTCTATTTACACTGCCGTTCTTTTCCGTAATTCCTTCTGAATACACGCTTCACTGTTGTATCAGATAAACATCGCTCCTAGCCCACCACACAAAAACTCTTTTCTCGCTTTGTCGCCATTTTGCCAAGGCACAGCTTTCCAAACGGCAAGTGGTGAGCATAATGCATACTTGTTGAGTTTACTGCTATATTCACGCATCAGTCATATTTTACCATGTAATGATTTGGAAACTATTGAACCCACAAAACGAATAAATCAATTATGATAGACCTGATAATGCATAAAACGAACTAGTAATCCGACTTCACTACAAATATTATATAATATTACCTACACAGAGAACACATACTTCGCACAAAGATTTTTTAATACACACAGCAGTATAAAATTGAATTTACGTGGATCTGAATGATCGTGACAAGTTTCTCATCAAACATGAAACTGTGTGATGTAACAAGGCCTAGAGCTCATTTCACGGTTGTGGTCATGTCAGCCCACTCTGTTATAACAGCTTCTCAGTCCATGGCATCAGGTAAACGCACTCTCTGTAGAACAAACAGCTTCGGCTCTGCTTGCTACATCAGAACCGACACATGGGGTTTCCGCTGAAAAACAACGTGAAATACACAGTTCATTATAACTAATACTAGCTTTGTGTTAATTGCAGTTAGAGGTCTCGAAGGGTTGCACAAAAATATGGAAGTATTAAAAATATAACACATTACCATGGATAATATTGTGTATTAAAACCGTTGGCATTATAAACAGCTTCCAGTCGTCGCGGAATGGCCCTTTAGGATTTTCAAAAGAATTTTGTACCGTTCGTCATGCAAACAGTTGCAGGTTCAGGTAATGACGATGTCGATAGCGATCGTAGCCTTTCCTGTTCACAATAGACCTGAAAGGCTCCATAGTATTGAGATTTGGTGACCGTTGTGTGCAAGCGATGTGCGACATTTCACCCTCGTGCTCACATAACGAGTCCTGGACGGTGCGAGGTGTATGACGTCTTGGAACGCATGATCAACACTAATCAGCTCAAATATTCACATAACCTTTGGCAGTTAGCGGCCTAACAGAGTACTCAGCTTTTTTTTTCCTTTGCTACTGCCTTTATCCCGCATTGTGCGCAGTGTCGGCAGGGTTAAGCACGGATTTGGTATGGTTAAGTGGAAGAGGTGGCCGGATGCCCTTCCTGCCGCCACCCAGTACCCCCAGGACGGAATTAGAATACCCCAGCTGTCTGCGTCTAGTGTAAATCGGGAAGTAGTGTGAATGTGCTTCAAATTTCTGCGAGTCGTGTAACTGAGGCGGGACTTGGGGCCAGCCCGGTATTCACGTAGGAGGATTTGGAAAACCGCCTGAAAACCACATCCAGGCTGGCCGGCACACCGGCCGTCGTCGTTAATCCGCCTGGCGGATTCCACCCGGGGCCGCAGCGCCTACGCGAGTCCAGAAATCATTTGCGTTAGCGCTCTCGGCTATCCTGGCGGGTACCTAACAGAGTACCCATGGGGTCCATAAATACCATGATATGACGGCCCAAATCGTCAGCGACCCCCTGGCATGTTCCACACCTCGGACATTAACTAGGGCAGAAAATCGAAACAGTGTGAAACAAGATTCATCCGACCGAATGATTTTCTTCCGTTGATCCATAGCTGGCTTCGGTACCACGCTCTCCTCCTCTTACGGGTAATTGCATACCTGATGAGTGATTTTTTAATTCCATCTCACTCTGCAGTTTCCTGCTTATGGAGCTCCCTTCGTATTGTTATGGTACTGAAATGTTTCTCGAGTTCTGCAGTCACTTCCCCTTTCCGTTCCATTCCTCCTCAATGACCGCCTGTGATGGTCACTCAGTGCAGACTATAGTCGGCCAGTGAGAACTGAGTGGTGACGTCTATTTGCTTTCTCTTCATGCGGTAGTAAATCTTCGATGTGGCACCACTTGAATCACGAAAACTTGGGCTCTTTTGGTTACGGAATCTCCCACCATACGAGCGTCAACAATTTGCCCACACCATAAGTCATTTAGCTCCGGTATAATGGACTACCAACTGCACAGAACGCTGTTCTGACCACGAATGAAACTTTCAAGGCATCGACAACACTCTACATTTACCGTGCGTTGTCAGATAACGACAACGCAACCCGCAAGACAGGCAAGCATCTGCATCTACGTCCAAGAATGTGTGTTTCTTGCAGTGTTTCCATATATTTGTCGAATCCCTGAACGAAGTTTTACGAACTCCTGAAGGAAAACATTGTGTTTCGCATCGAATGACAGTACGCTGACGTCTAAGTGCATGTCAGCACAAACTAGTTTGAATAGGAAAGTGACTGACAAGGAAAAGATGATTTAAAAGAATACTTAAACGTAAATAAATATGACAGACTTGAAGTGTAATTCAGTCACAATATCACGTGTATTACTATTCGTCAGAAAAGACGTGGCAGCCGGCCGTGGTGGCCTGGCGGTTCTAGGCGCTACAGTCTGGAACCGCGCGACCGCTACGGTCGCATGTTCGAATCCTGCCTCGGGCATGGATGTGTGTGATGTCCTTAGGTTAGTTAGGTTTAAGTAGTTCTAAGTTCTAGGGGACTGATGACCATAGATGTTAACCCCCATAGTGCTCAGAGCCCTTTGAACCATTTTGAACCAAAAGACGTGGCACACAGAGTTCCACCAAGTTAAGAAAATCAAACAATATCAGTATGAGTCACAAATCCTTGAAAAGTGGTCATCGATAGGGGATGTGACGAAAATAGCTACTCACACTCGGATGAATAAATAGCAAACATTGTGTAGCGAGCCTCGAAATATACTCTCCTCACAAATGCCAGGGGACTGGATCCTAGTATGTGAAACATGCTTTCAAATTATGAAAATTTCAGTGACGTTGCGGTGCGAATCGAGAAATTAATTATACATGAGCCATTCGCTCGCTGTGAAGGATTAACAAAGTCGTATTGCAATTGCACTCTTCCCGCACACAGCCAAACCACATCTTATTATCAGATCGTACAGCCAACAGGAACCTACGTCATCAGACGCAGAAACAAATCTTACTCCAGATACTGGAGGAAACAGACGGCTTATTCAAACTCACGACCCTGCTTGGCCAGCCACGCGGTCAGTGATCTCACAGGTCGGCTCAAGTGGAACTCAAAGAATACTTTCTGAACACCTTGCAGCCGATCCTGAGACTTGATAAACTAGGTACAGAACTGCATCTCCGCAGTAAACTTGCGGTAACTAACACGCGAAAATACTGATTAGTGAAAGTAGAGAAAGAAGTATTGAAAGCTGCAAAGGTAACAGCCCACTTTCAACCTTTGTCGTTGTATTTACCCGAAGTTTTTGATTTCCTTAATAGTGCGTCGTGGACAATGATGACCACACTCTTTCTTTCCCTACAACTTTTCCAGTTAAACGATAGTTACAGAAATAAAACATGTGCTCACACTGTTTCATATGTTTCAGTCATATGTTTTCATGTTAGCTATAATGATACAATAAACATTATGGCGTAGTAGTGCTACGTGAGCAATTTTCGATTACGTCTGATCCGGTGGTCTCCATGTAAACTCACATACGAATTAACAATGTTCCACGTGCACCACTTGATATGGACAATTCGTTGTCAGTGTTCCCACAACCGACATGCCCAAATAGCAGTTAGCAGTTTTGAAATAAAAATAGTAACGCTCTGCAGGATTATCTGCAGAGGATCATGCAGTGCCGGAAATGATAGATCACTGACATAAAATTGTGTGTATTTTCGAACATTTGAACAATACATTCTTTGTTAAAACACGTTTTACATACTACAACTTCGAAAAACAGATTTGTGTACATGTTAGTAGCTTCCAGAACCATATTATTGAAGAAGCTTGTTTGTTTCACATTGTTAACAGAGCTCACATAAAAATATTTTGTTGATGTACATAGGAACATCATAAACGTATCGATACTGTCTGGCAGGAAGTACTTTCACCTCGGCATGGATACTTATATAACTGATACTTTTCAATTGATAATTTCACTCACATCAGTAATTCACAGGAGGCATTCTATCGAATGATCCTAGTAATGATGTATTACATTTGTATTAGTTACACATAATTTTTACTACATGACTGTCTTCCAGTTCTTTCAACAACTGTACGTGGGAATAGGCCTACAACTGAGCGAGCGGTATGCGTGTTAATGACGAAGTGAGAGTACGAAAACATTTGAGACGTTTTTCCAAACCTGACACATTTATTTCGCAGTTCGTTCACTTGGAATCCCTTTGTTTTCATGATAGGACATACTTGCCGCAGTCAGCTCGTGAGAACGTTCTTCGTTTGATCAAACAGCAGAAACCACTAAATCTACAATTCTTTGAGGGTTCAAATTCTCATGCAAATAACAGCTTCAAACTTTTGATTACTTTAAAAGTGAGGTAACGTGTTAAATCCTTAACTTTAAGCATATAAGAGAGACAAAGCTTAGAAAAAGATTGAAATTATGTTTCAGTTTTGTCGTAATTCACTAAGTGCTCTCATTTTGAAACACTGGATGAATATATACTGGGTAATATGTGATCCTTTTCAATCAAAAGCTAGTTATTCACGAAGCTCAATGTTTATGACGCCATATCACCTGAAGTATGTATCGTACAATAATATACTTTGTCACTTGTCAGGTACACTCAGTGGTATATGTGGATACCGCCTGCAGATTTCGTTTAAATCCGTCATGGTAGTGCTTACTTGAGAGTTGCAATTGATTGTTCAAAATGTTGCCGTCTCCCTTAGCAAGATGTTTATAAACTTCAAGTTCATCTAATAAATCTAATGTTCAGCCTTCTATTTCATTTAAGCCGGATAGAAGGAGCACTGTTGGGTAAAAAAAAAGGAACGTAAATAATTCTTCATTTGCTGAACATTTACTTACTCACGCCATTCTTCGAAGGAATTGGAAGAAATCGTAATTTTACGTAAGGAAATATAAGGCTGGAAATTAAATTTATTAGAAGAACTTGAAATTTATAAACATCTTGCTAAGGGAGAATGTAACTTTTTCAACGCTCAGTTGCAGCTCGCGAGCAAGCACTTCCTTGATGGTTTAAACCACTACTCACGGTCACAGAATACGTATATACGGTCTCCGCCAATTTCGGTGAATACTCGTGTTCCGTCTACCTCAAAATATATTTTTTATCTCGAGTTGCTCCTACAACTGTCACATTGTTAGCTCAGAGTTTAATATTCCTAAAAAAGTAAGTCTCACAATACAATTTTTCAGGCACACACACCAACACACAAACATGAGCCAAATCGGTGCCTAAAACATGACTGTGAACTTGACAGTAATTACTCAATGGCTAAATAGTTAAAGAAGATGAAGAAACATGCTGAAAAGACGACTGACATTTCATGTTTGTTGTATAATGTCGATGTAGTAAAATTAACGTGATCATGCTTATAATTGCCGAAAACGAGTGTTACCTAAAATATTATACTAAGCAGGCAAATACACAAATAAAGAGACATTCTGAATTACTAAGGCTTCTGGAACATTGTAATTAATTCCGTTTTCATGCGCACTTTTGGTTTAAGATATAATGCATGACGTCTAAATTGTTGTGTGATGCATTTCAAGCGTTGACGACGGCATCACCTCATTTGAAACACATAACGTTTGTTGATATTTCCCTCTGATAAAGCAGAACTAGACTCGTTGTGCCATCACGGATCTTTTTGAATTTTCTTCTGTAATGATTTTGAATTTACAGTCAACATGCATTTTGAAATCTCCTACCAGTGACATCTTGCATGTTTAAATTTACAACCAGCGCCATAATGGATTTCATCATCTTGTATCGTGTTGTCAAAGGCGGACGTGGTTACCCATGGCACTAGTCATGTGGTAAGCGTCGCTGTTTTTCTTATCATCATCTGGCCAACTGTTGGAACGCAATAGTCAAGCTCACTTCCAGAGTGCTGCGTCTTCCACCCTGTTCGGTGTTAATACTGGTGTCTCAAGAAATATGACAAGCACAATCACTCAAAACAAAAAACAAAAAAACAAAAAAGAACCCTGATAGATTCGGTTCTAAAATACATAGCTTAATAGCTGTAAGTATCTCATCTTCGATACTGTGAAACAAATCGCTCGTACTTCAAGTTCTCTGTTTTCCGTATTTAGCGAGGAGGTAGTACGGACCAAAACAAGGAAATATCTGCTCTAAAATACATATCTTAAGAGCTATGAGCACTTCTTCATCTTCGATACCGTAAAGCACTTCTCTTCTACAGAAAGAGCTTTTGGGTGGATGTAATACGGAATAAAACAAGAAAACTTGTCTTGTAAATACGGGCTCTAAAACGCATACCGTAATAGCTGTGAGCTCTTGTTCAGTAGAAGAGATGTGTTTCATAGTAGCGCCGATGAGTTTTTCACCGTTCCTAAGTTACTAATTTTAGATCCCATGTTTAATAGACCTTTTTGCTTCGAACGATCTGTTCCATCACGTCTCTCAATATTTACCATTCTTCAATATTTTGTACTCTTTCCTTTGTTAACCATAACGTCGGTGCTGGAGGAGTTCAGTTCAGATACTGGTCTAGCAATATTCAATTTCAATAACTCCCCTGTGATTGTTTCAAATGGCTTAAGGTGATGTCTGGGATAGTTCTTTCGAAAGGGCATGGACTAAATAGTCCCCTTTATTGCCATAATCCGGGAATTTGCTCCCTCCACTGACCACGTCATCGACAGAATTGTAAAGCTTTATCTTCTTTTCTTGTTTTGTCACTGCTCTTAATTATTTTTTACCTGCTAGCTGATTCGATGGGGCGGTTTGAACTGAAAAATTGGTATCTCATTCTTTCAGTTATTTGTTGGTAATCATTACATACTTTTGTACGGCTCGTGGTTCATTCTTGTAGTACTTTTGTGGATTACGTGGTTATCTTAGTTTACATTTGAAGCAGATATTGTTCCCTGCGAACGCACACCATTGCACTCCTACACTCTAGAGAAATTTTTACTAAGCCCTGCGAGAAGGCAGTTCCTTTTACATTATTCATTCCATGGTATTAACAGAAACACCGTTGCGTCCCTCCATTCAGGTATGGTGCAAGGAGCACGTTAAAGAAGTTCAGAAACCCACCTGGCTCGCACTTTCTCTCCGACGTGAACGATGGTGAACCCTTGTGCTTGACGTGGGGGAAGACCCTCAATTTGATATCCCATTCCCCATCATCAGCGAATGATACAGAATTACCGTAACCTAGAAAGGATTCGATTTTCATTAAGCAACCCCAAGAACACTTTACGGGTAGAATATTAACACCCACATTATCAGATATTCATGTAGCAAATAAATGGAAAACTGAACTGATGCATTGAATGCAAAATCATATTTCCGGAGATGTTAATTAAATCCGTTGTATTTATGCAGTGCTTGACACTAGAAGGGCTTTGCAGAAGAGTACGCACCGAGCAACACAATACTGCATTAATTAAATGAGAACTGCATTCTACCCTTACGTTTGAAAATTAAAGAGCACAGAAGACCCGTCCGTAGATATTTTTCTTTGTTGAATCGCATCCAATTTCGAAGACATCCTTTCTCACTTAGTAGTATTGCCTGAAACTCCTTAACAACTACTACTACGCGCTGTTTCGTGGTTCAGATCTGGTACTTCGTTTTACGAATTAACATAACCCTCTACATGTTAAAGGAAATGTCCTGACAGAGTGACTCATCATGGCCCAGGCCAAACCGCTGAGGACAGAAATTTGACATTTTGAGATGATGTTGCTTTTATGATGTAGGCAACTTTTAAGAAGGGCTTCTCAGAAATTCCGCGTCTAAGGGAGTGAAACAGTGGATCAAAAGCTATTGGAAAATACGTTGCTATTAAGGCCATTTTACAGGTAGAACTACGAAAATTGGTATTTGCTTCCACACTCAGAAATTAAAAAAAATCTTTTTCAGCATATTTGAAAATTCAGCCACTCTGTGGAGTGGTAGGAGTGAAACAATTTTTTTAAAATAAATCAATATGAAAGAGCTACTACAGCATTTTTTAAGTTACATCTATGAAAAATCATATTGACTTTTCAGTTAGAAATAAAAAAAAAACATGTTTCAATGTTTTTTGATTTTCAACCCCCAGAGGGAAGGAAATAGGAAACGAAATTTTTAAAGAATATTTTTCGTTATATTAATACATTTTATAGCTAAACATAGGAAGATTGGTGTATCACTTCTTGGTTAGAAATAAATAAATATTTTGGAAGATGAAAGATTCTATGGAAACATCACCACAAGATCTCAAAAGGCAGGATTAACAAAACTCCGACTCCAGCTATCAGAATTCCTTTTTGGTCACAAATAAATTAGGAAAAGGGCATGCTTCTAAGGCCTTAAGAGCGTGAATAATTTATAAGGTGTTTCAATTTGTAAACAACATAAAAATTCCATCAAAGGGAACCAAAAGAAATCTGGGCACAACGTACAGTCCACCCGAACGTATCACAGGGAGCAGAGATACTTAAAGTATAAAAGTCAGTGTACTGGTCACTTATATTTTGCCTACGTGTAGCTACTACATTCTTAGACCTGAAGATGGCTACAAAGCCGAAACCAGAGATAAATTTTAATAAAATATTGTGTAACCGAAACGTTGACTTTTATATTGTAATCGATACAAAGGACACCAGTCTCCTCAGGGTATACAGACATCTTCGTTTCGATGTGACTTCTGAAATTTTCCCAGCGTATTTCTTCTTCTAATAATTTCCGGGTATGCAGCCGGATTCCGTCTACATTCTGCCACGATATTTCGGCCCAGAGACGTCCGGCCATCATCAGGTGAGTACACAACTACTGAAGAAGAATAAAATCAAGGTTATCTTCCGTCCACCAGCAAAGAACCGGTCCCTGGTTGGATCCGTTAAAGACGATTTACAACTGAAGAAAGCAGGCGTCTACAAAATTCACTGTGAATGTGGCTCTGCATATATTGGCCAGACGACAAGAACTAGCCATGAACGATGTACAGAACATGAAAGATACACCCGTCTGCGGCAACCGTCAAAATCGGCATTAGCAGAGCACTGTATTTCATTGGGACATTCAATGGAATACAATGGAACCAAAATTGTAGCTCCAGTTCCCGGATTTTGGGATTCCGTAATCAAGGAATCAGTGGAAATACGTCTTGCCGATAGTCTTATAAATCGTGACAACGGCTTTCAACTGGATAAAAATTGGAATCCTGTTATTAAAATTATACATTCACAGCGGAATAGACAGCGTCATTCGATACTCAATGACTAGACGATCTTTTACTTTCACCACCGAGGGCAGCACGTACAACTCGGCTACGCCGCGCATGTCAACACGTGACGCATGCGCTGTAGGATGCCAGTACATTTCGCATGCGAGAGATTCGGCATAAATACCGCGACTGCAACTGGGCTCTTCAGTAGTTGTGTACTCACCTGATGATGGCCGGACGTCTCTGGGCCGAAATATCGTGGCAAAATGTCGACGAGATCCGGCTGCATACCCGGAAATTATTAGAAGATCTTCGTTTCGTATCATTAACAAACACGCAGGAGCACTGACGGTAAACCACCAGTTTCAATGTTTCCTGTTTGTTAGCTGATAATCTCCCCTGCTGGAGGAGTGTTTGGCCTCATGCTTACCTACTCACACACTTTTAACATTGAGGATTCTTGCTTCCTGTGACGTAACAGATCTACCTGCATTTTCCACTTACGGCCACATTACCGAGCGCTCATCTGTCTCCTTTGATATTAGTAAATCAATCATTTAAGTACACTAAATTCTGTGAAAAAATAAACCGCCAGACAAATTATCCTGAATGAATGCAAACTCGGAATGTGAGTGGAACAGTGTGCCGGTAATATGGGACTCTGATTGCAAATAGATGCTGTACAAACGGAGCTTTCTCTTCCCTGCGACCTGCCGGTGTAACACATAACCCACGAGAACCCATGGGTATTGGTACTCCGCGACCCATCAACATCTGAGGCTGGTGGAGGAGGTGTTGGACACAAGGTAGAATTATTGAGATCCGTGTTTTTAGGCGTCATCTCTGCCTTCGACAACGACGGCCTCCTCTTTAGGATAATTGATTAGTTGGTACCTGTATCACACGCCCGTCCTCTCCGGATATACCTCCAAAGAAGCGTAAAGGTGCCTGTCTAACACATAATCTCCGATCTCAACAGCAAGGATGGAGTTCCGCAAGGTTCGATGCTGGGCTCGATTTTCGATCCTGTTCACTTTACCGATGTGCCAGTCTCAGAATTTATACAAACAGCTCTGCGGTCTAAGAACGGAACTATCAAAATGCATTTGATTACATAACCACGAGAAATGTGAAACACTGACTGTCTTCCGAAGTAAACAAAAGTCAAACTATGGTCACTAGCAGACAGAACATGCGTGCAACTGTTTATGTTAGACTACCCTACGACCTGGAGGTCTCTAATCTACTCGTTCTCCAGACGGGGAATGAGGAACTATAGCTCAACGTGAAATTCGAACCACGTGTTGTTTCTGACTATTAGTCATATCGTTGAAAGTGAAACACAAAGTTAAATTGAACATTCCAAATTCCGTATTCCGAGCCAGATTCGATCCCGAGACTCTGGGTTTCTAAACTCACACTTTGCCTCCTCCTTCTTCTTCTTTTTTTCAGAAAAGCTAAAGGCTCGGGGGAGGTAAATTGCGCAGAGGTCGAATCTCGAGGCCTGGCCACGACGCATACGGCTGTATTGTCGCTGTACTGCTCCTACACATGGATCTGACCTTTATGTTTTTTATCTTTTATTTATTCTTGTTGAAACCTTACAACCTGCTATTCAAATAGGAAAGAGAGAAAATCGCACCTATTCTTACATGGTTTCTGCCACTTAGAAAAGGAAAAAAATCATTTCCAGTCGTGTCCTGCAATAATTTTTTAATTAACTAATACACAAGACAAAGAGGGCCACAAGAATGAAATAAACTCTCCATCAATACACACGAAAAGGGACCATCCAAAAAACATCAAGAGTACGAGTTTACATCTTCTTGTTTTGTGTTACTCTTCGTTTTGTCAAATTTACCAAAAGCAAGCTAACAAAAAGAAATAATCGAACAGAAAAGAGGTTCTGCACTTATCCAATTCCTTGACGATTAAATATCAGATACGTCACATTCGCAGGAAGCTCACATATCGTTGTATCGTTTTCCATGTCCAATGGTCCGTTATCATATACTGGTAAAAGGCACAAGGGTCCGGGTCATACCCGCTCCCAAAACCTAATGAATCTAACGCCCGACAAGCCACGTGACCGTACTCTTCTTTAAATCGGGACGCAGGATAATCTAACTGGAAGTTGCCGCTTCCATCGTCTTGGCAAGAAAGGCCAATTGTTGATAGAGCCAGCTCACAATGTTTGTGTCGTTAGGAGGCCAACCGATGACAGAGCGTATCTCTTTCATGGTAACAACTGCATCGATCTGTCTCACTAAGGCCAAAGCCAAAACCTCGTTTGTTGATGGGGAAAGGCTATGAACGACTTGATACGTTGAGGACGCCAGTTTCATCGGAAAAATAGCATGGCTGACATGGAACCACACAATCTTCAACATGTCTCAGGCTGTAGGGTTTTCACAGAGGCAACACTATTTGGAACAGCATTTTGACAGAGAGATACGACTTTCAATGGATATCAACGCCCAAATAACTGACGTCAAGAAAAATTCACAAATGTGCTTTAATTTATTATGATCGGAGAGAGGAAAAAAGCACAGTTGCTTGTGACTGGGGGAGGCGAAAACACGTTAAAACAGTGCGTTGAAGAAATAAAGCAGAAGCCTTGGACCGAACATAATGGAGACCCAAACATACCGTCAGCCGGTATCTCGCCATAACTTCATAGTTTCACCAGATAAACTTGCCCCAAAATAGTTGTAGCTTTCGGGAGGATTTTGGGCAACAAAACAGGCTTTGCTCGACACACAAGTTTCCATGGTCCGAACCTTACGAAGTAACGAGAAGGAGCTACTCTGGTGGTCGAAGATCACTCCTTGAATCCCGGCAGTGACGCACTTCCAGTTTCACGCAGCCATCTACATCGGACAAAGATCGTTTATAACAGCCATGATCGATGGCAAACTACCGCCACAGGCCCTGGAATTTCAACCATGTCATATCGCTCAAACTGAGTAACCGACAATTCCTGTCGTTAATCGGTGCTCCCTTAAGACAACAAAATGCATTCAAAACGTCTTTGAGCACTGGCATGTCGTTGTGAGTACGAAGAAGTGCCATAACATCATCGGCATTTGCGCGAACAGTGAACCATACGGACCAGCCTCCCAATCGAGCATCTAAGGGTTCCGGAAATAGCACGAATAACGACATAGGACGGGGACTCTCATGCAGGATACCTCAGCATTCTTCTCTGTGGAGGGGGGAAGGGGAGTACGACGAGAAATCAAGGCAGTAGACGCCTGAATATCTGTCCTGCGACTTAATTAAAACCAACAGTCGTCAACACTTGGAACAGGAAATCGTGACTGATACAGTCAAACGTATGATAATCAATAAAAAGTAGCGCTCCAGACACAGGAACAGTGGAAGCAATAGAGATAAGATCACGACATTCAGCAATAGGAGTCAGGAGAGTACGACCCGGAGACAACTTTGATAACGCTAGACCATGTCAACAAGCAGAAAGTCAGCTATATGTCGCTACGATTTTATATTCAGAACTGAATAGCTTGTCGCTCACACCTGATTCACGGACAGACGTCCCGGCCTTTACCGAATTAAAACAATTTCTTCGGCCTTAAAGGAGGGCAGGACTTGTACCCCTTGCACCACATTGTTCACCATAGATATTATCGTACCTCCTATCAGAGACCAAAACTGAACATAAAATTGTTTGACAAGCCCATCAAAACAGCGATTTGCGAGAAAGTGTGCGAACTGCAATGCCAGATACCTCAACCCGGTAAAAAGCTGTCAAAAACTCCTTGGAGAGCTGGCGTAACTACACTATCATGGAGGGGCGTAATATCAGGAGGAGGTATAACGTCTGATGCCACTCCAGTGTTAAAATCGGAAAAATACCGGGAAATTTCACATATTATATCAGGTTTGGAAGATCACTCACGTCCAACTATAGAACGAATGACGGTGAGAAATGTCATTTGAGATCGCGGTCGCAACCGAATTAGATGATACAGAGAAGCTAACTCATCCTGGAGTATCGAAAGTGGCTGGCATTTCAAACGAACACCATCTAACGGCAGTCTTTTGAGCGCCGACTTAACGCGGTGAACTCGCGTAATTCTTAAAGGGACGTCTTGAGCTCTATCACAAAGGTCACAAATGACAGAATGATAAAATTCCGGAGTCGACCTCAGTTCAGTCGCTTTACGAGTACTAAAACGCTTAAATGCAGTACGAAGCCGAGGTTTGGCAATGGGAACCCATCATTTCATAGTTGAGGGAACGTATTGTTCGCCCCCATACGGCAACAATGATATCATCCAGAGAGGGTCCCGCCATGCAAAATATTTAACTTCCATATACGGCGAGAAAGACGTTCCCGCTATGGGGCGTGGTTAAGATTCATGGAAGCAGCGCAGTTGTCGGTGAAGCTGGCAGGAGGTTCATCAGTTCACAAGAGTTGGCTACATAGGGAAGCAAACAAATATAAACGATCCAGTCGACTACTAGAAGTAGATGTAAAATATGCAGAACGCACTAGTTTGGGATATCTGCAGACCCACGCATCATGTAGTTTCAACAACACCACCATATCATTAATTTCACGATACTAGTTTTGGTTTAGCTGATTTCGCCGAAGTAAATAAATGGCACCTTCACTATAAAAGATCGAGAGTTTTTCATAGAATGACTTTAAAAACGTAACATGGTGCGGAGAATTGAACCTGTGTTGACCACTTTCATTACAAAGGAAGCAGGTTCCTTCTTGCTCTGCATACGTAACATGGATGCCGTAACCACAAACGGACAATACGAAGGAGATAAGATAGTAACATTGCGAGCGACGTTGAGCAGACCAGCGTTCCTTCCGGAATTTCCGAACAACTCCATAAGGAAACAACGCCGCCTAAAGAAATGAATTCGTCCACTTCCGATGGGAGAGTGTAAACTCTATCCGAAATATACTCGATTGCCGCATTTGCAAGAAGGGCAGAACTACCTGAACCATCACGATGTGTAAACATTTTCTGAGAAACAAGCTGAGAGAGAAGCTGGTCCACTTGCAAGGGATCCTTAAACTTCACAAAAAATAGATCAATAAATAAAGAAAAGCAAATCACAATCAATTGAGACACGAATAGTATCAACCAACAAATGGTGACATTCTTGAGAGCCCGGTTGCACATGACGTGTGCTCTTCTCAAAACTGAAATGTACGTTACCCTGATGAGGAAAGTTCTTGGTGGACTTGACAGATATCATGGCGCATGCAGAGAACGCCGCCGCCAGAGAACAAATCAACAACGTATTCCGTAAGGCAAGAAGGATGGGATATCGGCCGATACACACATACGATTGAGAAAGCAGAAGTTCGACACACGTTGACCCCCTATACAGGCTGAAGTAGCAACAACTTGCTCGCAGAGCGCAGGTAGAACTCCACCGCTTGACCGTGACGACCGAAAAGAGTACAAACACTCGATCGTTACGTTTTTATGTGTGAATTTGAGAGTATCAAAATATGAGGCATATATGGCCATATCTTTCGGTCACACTAACTTAAAAGCATAGATTATATACAACGCCAAGGGACCGTAGACCTCAGAGCTCGACATAAATTCAAATTTGATACTACTTTCTCCCGAGAAAAACGATCTTAACCTACTTACACAGACAGGCGACAACAAATGGTAAAAAAAAATTTCTATGTGATATAATTACGAATCAAAAATTTTTGGATTTTTTTACTTTACTTGTACTATGTAACATTGCTTCTTTCTAAATTTTATCACATCTACGTCAACGTGAAGTACCCTATAGATCTTGTTGAGTGAGTTCACTAGTAGCAAAATATATGACATAAATGGCCGTACCTTTTGACTGCATTGACTTGGAAGATTACTGTGGTGTCACCGACAGACACCACACTTTCTAGGTGGTAGCCTTTAAATGCCTTTAAATCGGCCGCGGTCCGTTAGTATACACTCCTGGAAATTGAAATAAGAACACCGTGAATTCATTGTCCCAGGAAGGGGAAACTTTATTGACACATTCCTGGGGTCAGATACATCACATGATCACACAGACAGAACCACAGGCACATAGACACAGGCAACAGAGCATGAACAATGTCGGCACTAGTACAGTGTATATCCACCTTTCGCAGCAATGCAGTCTGCTATTCTCCCATGGAGACGATCGTAGAGATGCTGGATGTAGTCCTGTGGAACAGCTTGCCATGCCATTTCCCCCTGGCGCCTCAGTTGGACCAGCGTTCGTGCTGGACGTGCAGACCGCGTGAGACGACGCTTCATCCAGTCCCAAACATGCTCAATGGGGGACAGATCCGGAGATCTTGCTGGCCAGGGTAGTTGACTTACACCTTCTAGAGCACGTTGGGTGGCACGGGATACATGCGGACGTGCATTGTCCTGTTGGAACAGCAAGTTCCCTTGCCGCTTTAGGAATGGTAGAACGATGGGTTCGATGACGGTTTGGATGTACCGTGCACTATTCAGTGTCCCCTCGACGATCACCAGAGGAGTACGGCCAGTGTAGGAGATCGCTCCCCACACCATGATTCCGGGTATTGGCCCTGTGTGCCTCGGTCGTACGCAGTCCTGATTGTGGCGCTCACCTGCACGGCGCCAAACACGCATACGACCATCATTGGCACCAAGGCAGAAGCGACTCTCATCGCTGAAGACGACAAGTCTCCATTCGTCCCTCCATTCACGCCTGTCGCGACACCACTGGAGGCGGGCTGCACGATGTTGGGGCGTGAGCGGAAGACGGCCTAACGGTGTGCGGGACCGTAGCCCAGCTTTATGGAGACGGTTGCGAATGGTCCTCGCCGATACCCCAGGAGCAACAGTGTCCCTAATTTGCTGGGAAGTGGCGGTGCGGTCCCCTACGGCACTGGGTAGGATCCTACGGTCTTGGCGTGCATCCGTGCGTCGCTGCGGTCCGGTCCCAGGTCGACGGGCACGTGCACCTTCCGCCGACCACTGGCGACAACATCGATGTACTGTGGAGACCTCACGCCCCACGTGTTGAGCAATTCGGCGGTACGTCCACCCGGCCTCCCGCATGCCCACTATACGCCCTCGCTCAAAGTCCGTCAGCTGCACATACGGTTCACGTCCACGCTGTCGCGGCATGCTACCAGTGTTAAAGACTGCGATGGAGCTCCGTATGCCACGGCAAACTGGCTGACACTGACGGCGGCGGTACACAAATGCTGCGCAGCTAGCGCCATTCGACGGCCACCACCGCGGTTCCTGGTGTGTCCGCTGTGCCGTGCGTGTGATCGTTGCTTGTACAGCCCTCTCGCAGTGTCCAGAGCAAGTATGGTGGGTCTGACACATCGGTGTCAATGTGTTCTTTTTTCCATTTCCAGGAGTGTACGTCGGACCTGCGTGTCGCCACTATCAGTGATTGCAGACCGAGCGCCGCCACACGGCAGGTCTAGAGAGACTTCCTAGCAGTCGCCCCAGTTGTACAGCCGACTTTGCTAGCGATGGTTCACTGACTTCTTCGCTATCATTTGCCGAGACGGTAGTTAGCATAGCCTTCAGCTACGTTATTTGCTACGACCTAGCAAGGCGCCAGTATCCGTACTATTGATATTGTGAATCATGTACCATAAAGAGCGACGTTCTCCATTAATGGATTAAAGTTAAGTATTCCACCAGCTACGTCCGTTTTTCTCAATTCTAATTCCCTTGTCATGTTCCAGACCTCATGCCAGCCTGCGTGAGCTAACATGCGTGCATTCGGCCTCCTTTAGAAAAACACCGTTGGCTCTCCTGGCAACCACAACAATTACATTTTTCACACCTGGAAGAGACCGCTGTCGTTACCGTGTGACATAAGTTTGAACTTGACATCACTATCCGTTCCTGAGAGAAACGGGTGTTAACGGACAGGTAGGCAGACAGGAAAACGGACAAAAATGGGCAAAATATTTTTTATGTGGTATAATTAGAAATTAACAGTTTTCGAATTTTTTCCTTTAGTCGTACTGTGAAACGTTGCCAAATTTTATGATTGTAGGTCAATTGGACGCAGTGCTTAGTATATGAAATATATTTCAGCTTCATATCTGTAGTTCAGTTTTTACCGATTGAGGTACAGAATCCTAAAAAGGAGGAGCCTTATCGCTTTGTTGCCTTGGGGATACAGAAAGATTGTTCACTTCTTTAATTGGAAAGGGTTTACTTGGACAGAATAGCCGTATTCCTTGACTCTGTACATTATATGTATGTAATTTTGGTACAGGTAACTGTAAAAGGTCTGTGTGTGGGGTGGTGTTGCCGGTGTGCTGCCTGATGGTGAGAGAAGGGAAAGGCCGAAACCGGTACTGCAACATAGTCTACTCATCCCAAACATCACCAAGAGGTGTGCCGGGATTTACGTCCACTTCACATGCCGCCAATTCATGCTACTGTGTACATATTTGGAATGTAGTCCTGGACATTGGCACAGAGTCTGCTGATCAGGACTTAATGATACCACATCTCCTCCTCTTACGGCCAAATGATTTGCAACACCTGTATTCGAACTGGCTACCGTCGAGCCCATCCGTATTGCACAGGCCTGCATTAGCGACCACTGCTACGTTTCGTCCCTTAAGCGGCCTCGTTCTTCTCGTCACAGGCCTTCTGTACTCCCGTCTTTTTAAGCCTTCACTGGGTCCAGCTACTTTCGTTGCGTTGAATCGCCTCATGAAATTAGTCCCAGAACGATAGCACCTCGGATTGGGTCATATCTTTTGAAAATTAAGACCCTACTGGGAAATCAGTTGTAAGGAATTGTAAATTCATCCTCTAATTATTTCCGAGACTGTCGCTTAGGAAGCGCGTTATTTCTGTTAATGAAGGAAAAGCTTTGTTGAATCTCTAGAACTTGTAAAAGAAATAATGAATAAAAACTAATTAAGAAAAGGAAATCCTTCTTGCAAATGGAACTGACTTTATAACCGATGCTTTAATGGGCAAGGATTAACACCTCTTAAAAATGATATCTTCTACAAACTCTGCAAATTAAACAAAAGCGCTCAGTAGTCCTTTCGTGGCTAACATTTATTTCACACACATTTGAAAACTAAAAGCTCACATTCACTCATGTTGTGATCAATAATACACATTCACTGCCAAAAAATTTATTTTTACGATGTTGAAAATCGTTGAGTCATGTGTCCCACTAATCTAACAAGTACCTTGTTTTCAAGTGAACCAAAATATTCATAGTTAAAATATTGTTCGCAGTGTGATTTTATGACGTTATCAAACGTGAAAAATTTATAACTAGTCAGCAACAAAATACATTTATTCTCGTGACAGGAAAAACATGACCTATTACTCACATAATTTCAGTACAAAACTTTTAGCTGTCATTGAGCTATAAGGCAAAAATACGTTCTACCTTCCGTAAAGCTTTCCGTGGTATATACATTCCTCTAAGTACATATTACGTCCAAATCAGCAGATTTACTGGAGAGTGTAGTGAAGTTTTTGACTAATGCCTGTGATGTACAAGAATACACAGTTGTCGGCCGGTGTGGCCGAGCGGTTCTAGGCGATACAGTCTGGAACCACGCGACCGCTACGGTCGCAGGTTCGAATCCTGCCTCGGGCATGGATGTGTGTGATGTCCTTAGGCTACTTAGGTTTAAGTAGTTCTAAGTTCTCGGAGACTGATGATCTCAGATGTTAAGTCCCATAGTGCTCAGACCCATTTGAACCATTTGAAAACACAGTTAGTTACTTGCGACGTTCTTAGGACGGAAAAGATGGCGATTACGTATGATTTAGTAGAACACACTAACTGTGACAACTAAAACTATAGGCCTCCTGTTTGACCGTTCATAACCTGCTATATTCGCATCGCATGGTCCTTAGTGTTATTGATCCAGGTCCGAAAGTCTATTGTAGAAGGTAGCACTAGAGAGATATCGGATAGAGATATCACAATGCTTAAAACTTTAATGAGTGAGTGCACAAAAACTTCATGTACACTGAAGAGCTCACTGTCAAAAAAAAAAAAAAAAAAAAAAAAAAAAATGCTCACTCAAATGAAATTGAGACAGATCGAAAGAAGTAAACAACATTTTTATTATTTCAAAAGTAATCGCCGTAATTGTTTGTACGTTTGTGCCACTGTTGAACAAGACAAACACAGCCTTCATGGAAAATTGTATGCGTCAGGCTACGGACCCATGATTGTACCCAGGTACGCAACACTTCGTTGAAGTAAATCGGCGGCCACGAATGCCCTTCCTCAGGGCTACAAAAATATGGGATCGCTTGGGAGGGACCAGTGCTGTTTGGAGGATGTGTAAGGTCTTCTCAGAGAAACTTCTGCAGAGTCACCTAAAGAATCTTGGCAACATATGGGTGCTCTCTTGGACACAGGCAAAGCATTTTAGCAGTTTCTTTGTTGCAGAGACCCTCATGGTCAAATGTTCTAAGAGCTCCTTCACCTGGGCTGTTCGATGCGATCGCCTATTTTTACAAATAAAAATAAAGCCATAGGCAAACGTATACCTGAAATGACATGTTTGGAGAAGCATTACTGTGTCACAATAACATTGATCGGTGTGTGTATTGCGTCCAAGGAATTGGAGGTCAGTACGTCCAGGTAAAACTGTACCTCCCCCCACAATAGCACCCAGACCATCAAAATGATCATGTTCGAAAATGTTCCTCCGTGCATTAAATGTTACTACCTTTCTCCTTCTGACGGTACGTCCAGAAGCACTACTCAGAATGAATCTGCTCTTATCACAGAAGAGAACACAACCCCACCTCTTTGGTCCTGTGATTATGCTCTTGATACTGTACAATCGCAAACGATGCCGCCGGTGTGCAGTTTTCAACAGAACATTACACACTGGTTGTCGGGCAAAGAACCACCCCCAAGCAGTCGCCTTGCCGCTTTGGGGCGTGAGATTGCAAGCCATGCAATCATATTAACCGTTGTTGCTGTTGCACCAACTGTTTCACAAGGTCCTATTGTTGCCTGTCGTTGAATGTAATGGACATCTTCTGCTGCAGTTGAGCGTTGTCGACCACCTTCTTTTCTTCGGACAACATATCTGTTGTTCGGAATGCTGGTCATACACTTGAAACAAAGCTGTGAGCTATAAAAATCTCCTGAACTAGACTCCTCATACTTCCCCGTGTGAAGTCAGTCACATATCGTTTCCGTGCCATTATGGTGTAATGAATAAAACCGTAGTGCACTGTAACTGCTCACTGATTGACACGCACTGTCTTTTCCCGTTCCTTACACTGCCTTGTGTTGTGGTGGTGGTGGTGGTTAGTGTTTAACGTCCCGTCGACAACGAGGTCATTAGAGACGGAGCGCAAGCTCGGGTTAGGGAAGGATTGGGAAGGAAATCGACCGTGCCCTTTCAATGGAACCATCCCGGCATTTGCCTGAAACGATTTAGGGAAATCACGGAAAACCTAAATCAGGATGGCCGGAGACGGGATTGAACCGTCGTCCTCCCGAATGCAAGTCCAGGGTCCTAACCACTGCGCCACCTCGCTCGGTCGCCTCGTGTTGTGGGGCCAGCCATATGGTTCCATAGTCGCCCTGAGTTCACGCCCTGTGGCACATGTTCCCATATTTTTATTGATTTCTACTGAATATTTAATACGTTACGTCACTTTACGTACGAGGGGTGACTGAAAAGTAATACCTCCACCTTCATAACTCTTCAACAGTTAGTAGCTTTCGCATGCGGCAGGTACTGGCTTGTTCCGTAGGATCTTCTCTACAGCTCCAGTTGGCGGGAAGCCTTAACACTGAACAGTTGTGTTGTTATAGTGTAAAGTATGGAACCCTGCGCAGACGGTCGGTCAATGCCATTTAGGCAACGTACAGTCATTGAATTCTTGACAGCAGAAGGTTTCACCAGAAAGGAGATTCGCCAGAGATGAAAGCAGTGGTTGTGTTGGTGTGAGTACTGGGCTTTGTCGGGCGTGTACGTTTAATGATGTGGAGGCGGAAACAACTGACCTGCGTGACGAACAAAGCGTTGGACGTCCTGTGACAGCAGCCACCGAGTTTCACAAGCAGAATGTTGACAGATTGATTCAGGACGATCATCGTATCACTCAGAGAGAAATTTCCAGCACAGTCGGCATTTCACAAGAACGTGTGGGTCACATTTTTGCTTTGCTTGGATATCGGCAGATCTGTGCACCACAGCAGAACTTCAGAGACTGAATCTCATCACCATACAGCATCCTCCATAAAGTTCAGATTTAGCACCGTCTATAATGTGAGACTGTGGTTACGGCTTCAGAAAACTTTTTCATCGTTGGCGGAAATGGATCCAATTGGCTGGTGATTATGTGGAAAAGTGAATATTGGTCATTAAAGATCACATTCTAAGGATTATTTCTCAGTTTGATTTATTAAACTATTCCAATTCAAACCCAGTTAACGAAGGTGGGAGCATTACTTTTCGTCCTTAAGTTTTGCAATGCTTCGTAATATTTGAGAGTGTGTTAATGCCAGTCGGACAGTAAGCAAACATTGTATACGAAGGATAGACCGCTCGCGATGGATCAAGAGATTACCATCTAGATGGAGGTAAAACGCACGGTTCTGTATATAGATGGTGGCAAAAAGATGTGATCCCAAGCGACCAAAGTGTTTATACCAAATATTTCGAGGGAGAGAATATATGCTCCAGTTCGATACACAGAATAGAAAAAAGACTTCTGCACTCTGTTCTCCATAAGAATAAACCAGATGTAAACACGCACACGCGATGATTGGTTAGAAGCTGTAGCACGCGTAAACTGGAGTTGTTACGCTCTTGGAACTAGGTCATACTTATGTATTTTATTACGAAGTTACGTTAAACGAAACTTTAAGATACTGTAATGTTATAAGAGCCATCAATGTTTCTCTTAATCACGCATTTAATACCAAAAATCGTGTACAGTCGCAGTTTCTGTACTGTCGTGTTCTGATTGTCGCGCAGTTAATACTGTTGTGGCCAACTTCTGCCACCGAATGTATCAAGATGACCAGATGTAGCGGGAAGACACCAAATGTAGTGGATGGGTGCCAGAAGGTGCCGTATTAAAACTCGTCGAGAACTTTCCAGAAGATTTATTCGTTTCCACTGCAGTGCTCCGTGTATCTCAGTCCGCGTAACAGGGTCCCGCAATGGTGAGGCGACCGCCCCAGCGACCCAGTGCACCGGCCTTGTAGGAACGCGTCGTCAGGGCTGCGCCGACAGCCGGCTCAGCGGTCTTCTTCCCCCTTGACTCAGCGCTGCTCCCCTGGGAGCCGCCGAGCGGCCTGCTGTGTCGTTTCTCGCTGGAGTAGCTGGCGGTAGCGAGCCATGGAGTGGCCCGCCGCTGGCTGGCTGGTTATGGACCCCGCGTCGGCGTCAGGGGGTCGAACCAATGACCCGCCGTGGATTGGAACGCTGGCGCCCCACCTGCTGTTGTGTGTAGCCGTTGGTGTGACACGCCCCGTCGTCCAAGAGAGCTGCCACACTTGAATGAATCTCGTTAGAAAAAGGCACCTATTTGTACCCGGCTGTAGGCCTCTGTTTCGTTATCGCGCCACTTCGCGTCACATACACAACACGGTTCCATCAGTGGTCCCCTTCTTCCTGTAGCTTGCGCCATGCGAACCGCTGCGTTTACGCTTTTCAGCGGTTAGACGGCCCTTTGGCCTCTATTCCACTTCACAACCGCTGGTCAGCGTAACTTACTGCAATCCGGCCCGCACCTGGCTGTAACTTCTGTGGTCCGAAGTATTTTACCAAATCCAACTTCCCTATCTTAAACTGTGGTGCCGCTACAACACGCAGTATGAAAATGCCCGAGGCTGCTTTCTGCTACACAGTGAAACACACGTGTAGACCTCAGTTAGAAAGTGCCAAGAAATAGGCTGTTCTTAACGTTTTTCTTAAAGTACAGAAAAAATCGGCTTTGAAGTTTTCCGAGGTCTGTATTTGATGCAGTTCAGCTACGTTTTTACAGTAGATGTATAGAGGAATCGGTAGCGTAGTAGATCGAAAATCATCTGCAGTTCATACATCACTGTTTCAATTCTAGCCTCGGTCATTCTTCTTTTCGTTCAATTTGAAATGCCTTCATTCTTTAACTGTAAAATGCATTATTAATTTTTATGATTACTGCACTTCTTCTTGTTCCTAATTACTGTTTTCACTTTAAATATGAATTTTTAACTATCGACATGTTATGAAGGGCTGTTCATAAATGTTGCTTAAAATAAGAAAACTTTTGGTAGGGCAGAAATGAAAAACCAAATTTTATTTGGAATAAGTCCATTGTTTTATACCGCAGATGTAGTCTCACACGAATCAGAGTATCATAGAAACATGAAAAATAATCATTTTCACAGCAACGAGCACACATGCTGCCTTTTCTCATTTGCCACTGTACCATTATAATAGAAACGCAACAGAACTGATCTGAAGCCAAGTTAAGGGACTTGTCCCCAGAAATAAGACTTTTAAGCTGCCAGACGTACTGGAACTAACGCCCGCAACTTTTTCGCTTGTCACTGCTGAACGCTGGCGGGATGTTGAACGGCACGTCATAAGGGAAGAACAGAAAATACGTCGCCTGGCTGACTTCATCAGTTACGTTGTTTATGGACTCACTTTCACCATAGCAGGTGACAGTTCCACAACTGAAATGTATTCCTCCGATTCGGATAAGAAAGAAGCTGTGAAATTACCAAACGACTGGATATAATTAATTCCTTCAGTGGCGTCAGTATTCAACAATATGGTGAAATACTTGCAGTATGCTTTTACATCACACATAGCTCGCTCAGAAAAATTACCCTCTGTTTAAGTTTGAAATTATTATCACTCTTGTTAGTAATTAGAATACTGAGTGAGGTGAGAGCATGATATCCGTCTGGTCACCTAAGAAGCGTGCGGTAGTGCTGTACTTTTGCTGAATATTATTTCATTTTCTTTAAGAACAAAGTTGCATTGTTACTCCGCTTGTCTCTTTTTACATCTGAACTGCAACTGCTCACATCGTTGCATGTTAGTTGGACCAGCTGGCTGGCTAATATTGTCCAAGTTAAATGCGCCAGTGAAGCTATTGTCCTGCATTATCGCTCACTCTATGTACGTGTAACACAGGATTAAACGTATCCTTATTAATGTACTTGACTGTACTGGACACAGGTTGGCGTCCGCTTTACGTGAAACGAAATCCAATGAGATTCGAGAAAACTTGGAAGAACTCATGTTTAATGTTTACATCAGGTTTATTCTTATGCTGAAGACAGTGTAGAAGTTAGTTTCGCCCCTCGGTTATGGGCTTCAGACTCCCTGCCATAGTCGAGCACTGTGCCTACAAATATGAGCTCTTCTGACAGAGAAATTCTGTCAAATTTTCCATCATCGGGGTTCCATCAGGCTGCTTCCGATTCGAGCGCCACCGTGCAGGCTTGCTGTACTGACTTTAGATGCGGATTCGTGTACGTTTTCTCAGCAGAGCCCAACGATGACTGGAAGCTCTTACTTGACACATGGACGTTTGGCAGACATATCATCGGACACAAGTAAGTTAGCTTGTCATGTGTCAGCGATGGAGATAGTAGATGTAAGCGAGGCTGACGGTTTCAAGTGATACGAGCAATATAGTGTCATGTTAATTCTTTTAAAAACAGTTTCAAGTGTCTTGGAGTATGCCATAAAAATCGGCGTAATTCCGCATACTGCAGACTGGTGTATCTAGAGACAGCACTGAAATCATAGACTTTGTGGCCACGTGAATGAAATGATAATGACAATAGAAATTTGTCCCTCTGTACTTATACAGCATTTGCATTCCCACTTTTTACAACTGACACATCAAAGCAAAATTTTATGTAATGCCCTTGCTGCACTCGTGTACACATTTCAATTACTTAATTGTAATATTTGTCGTGGAAGTATAATATAAAGAGTCTTAGGTTTTTCTGAAGTACTTTGAGTTAATGGGTGGGGGGAGGGGTTCAAATGTTTCAAATGGCACTAAGCACTATGGGACTTAACAGCTGAGGTCATCAGTCTCCTAGAACTTAGAACAACTTAAACCTAACTAAGGACATTACACACATCCATGCCCGAGGCAGGATTCCAACCTGCGACCGTAGGGATCACGCGGTTCCAGACTGAAGGGCCTAGAACCGATCGGCCATTCCGGCTGGCCGGGTAGGGGGGAGGGGGGGGAACTGCCTCCCCAATAGGGCCACAGTCAGTTTCCTTGTTTGTCTTTAAATAGTATGTCTAACTTTTAATAGCGCTAGCAAATTAAGAACATCAGTTTTTCTTTATTTCCTGGTTTAAGTGAAAGGTTTAACTGCAAAGATATTTCCTTAATTAATGAATTTAAAAAAACAGATTTTGTTTTTTGTACTTATTGTAATTTCACACAGGCTTTATTATTTTTATTTACTGAAAAGAAAATTGTAAAATTATAGCCTTACTGGAGTAAACAACAAGGAAATTATCGTGGTCCATTCCAAACTGCTCCAATAATCTCATCCTACGTAGCACTATAAGAGCCGCTGACGAATTATCTACTGAGAAGTGAATGACTCTCTGAAAAGAAGTGCTGAAAATTTTCACCGTCTCATTTTCTCTTTTTATTATAGATAATTTCCTAGCAATATTTCTGGAAAGTTTCGTAATGGTTTTATGTTTTTAATTTGTAGTGCCAGAAAACATGAGGTTTCAGTGGTTGCTGATACCCTACTGGTAACCTGGTACACAGACGAAGAAATGGCGTTTCCGGTGCCTGAATAGGAAGTGTATGGTCTCCACGTTATACAGTAGCGCATAAATCGCACCAGTAACTCTCTCGCAATTAATGAGTGGAAGCAGTACACGTCTTTTTCGGTGTCACTGAAAGATTCGTACGACTGATGATGGTTACTTCTGAAAACTTATTTCATGTACGTGTTTTTGAATACGGCCTCTTTATTTCGTGTCGCGGAAGTTCATGGTGTAACGTCAATCGCCTAAATTCATTGTGTTCGATAGAATCTCATTACCAAGGAAGCGGTCAGGCCTAGCATCGCTGGATCACTGCGCCGACGATAGACTAATGAGACGTAGCTACAACATCGGCTAACAAATTCTCCGAGACGTGGCGGCTGTAGGTCAAAGGTCGGCAGGCAACGGACTGAAACCGGCGGAAGGGAGCGGAATGCAGTGCGTTCCTTTGCATTGATCCGGCTGCCGTCACAGGTAATTGCGGTGGGATTGCCTCTGAGGCCCGCAGGCAGGAAAAACATGAGCGCGCTTTGACGGCGGCCTGGTAGCACAGGGCCTGCCCAAGGCCAGGGACGGGCGTCTGTTGGGCGGTGGCCGGGAGGTTCAAAAGCCACTAGTTAGCCGCTGAAAGACGCGCACTCGTAGCCGTCATGGACGTCCTCTAGTCTGTGACCGCGTGGAGCCGGTTCAGTGCCAGTTAACACAGACTAAGGAAGATGACAGAGGGCTAGAGCAGTTTTTAATAGTTCCACTGAAAAACGAGATTGCCCTTCTAACACATCTTCCTAAATTTTTTTCTTTGTAAAATTCTGCACAATTATTCCAGCCCAAGAGTTAATATGGTGACATTTACACTATCTGTGTAAACAAACGAAGGTGCGGTCAAGAGTTTTTTCAGCGGCACCTAGTGGATACCTCGCTGCTCGGTTGTTTATTTTGCCATCTTGCTCTTATTATTTTCATTTTTCATCCGTTTGTGGAAGAGGTGAAACATTTCGACGTGGCACCGATCCGCCATTGCCATGACTTTTCGCTTATTATATAACCTGAACCTGCGGACATTCGAAGAAGAAGTTTGAGAGTTTATCAAGGTGTGCTCGAACACTTTCATGTCACACCAGTCCACATATGTTTACTAACAACCTACGTGCACCACCGAAAAAAGAAAGTAGTACACCAGGAAAGACGACACGCCTTTTTGTTGCTTCGCCATGTGACTGGAAGATTATTGACGTCTATGTTTTTGTAACAACGAGGTTTTGTTTGCCGCCTTTCCTGTCACCAGTGGCTTCCCCATTTCACCTGACATGTCTCTACTTAGCAGTACAGTGACTCTTCCCTCGGACATTTTTCCGCCGGTGCATATTTCAACTGGAATTGCTAGCGATTTTGAAGGCAGCGCGCGATAAAACAGTCCAGTTTCATCAGGAGTGAACACGTCTCTCGGGTCATAATTCACACGCCGGCCGCGGTGGTCTCGCGGTTCTAGGCGCGCAGTCTGGAAGCGTGGGACTGCTACGGTCGCAGGTTCGAATCCTGCTTCGGGCATGGATGTGTGTGATGTCCTTAGGTTAGTTAGGTTTAAGTGGTTCTAAGTTCTAGGGGACTGATAACCACAGCAGTTGAGTCCCATAGTGCTCAGAGCCATTTGAACCATTTGAACCATAATTCACAATTAAGTTGGACAGTATTGTATTCTATTCTCTTGCTACACTTTCCTGCACATCCTTAGCTTCCCCATACACTTCATTTCGCACGATGTTGTGCCTAGCTTTGAAACTGTCCATCCATCCTGTGGATGCCTTAAACTCCGTAATTGCAAGTTCTATAGTGACTTTTAGAGCCCCACTCTGCAAACATGGTTTCAGATAAAGGTAAGTTTTTGCCCGCACACTTACGAACCATTCGACACCATTTCGTTAATTTACTCATTTCTTGTCTTCTTCGCCTTTCTTTCCATCTGCCAATTCCCTTTCATCCATTCGTCCCGAATCTTATCCTTGTTTCCGAAAGTGTCATAAATTTGTATTTTACCGCATTTGAAACGCAACATAATTTCCTACATAGAGTTTGTCTTTTTCACTCGCCTCGATTACATTAATCTTTAAAAAAAAGTGTGTGAAATCTCATGGGACTTAACTGATAAGGTCATCAGTCCCTAATCTTACACACTACGTAACCTAAATTATCCTAAGGACAAACACACACACCCGTGCCCGAGGGAGGACTCGAACTTCCGCCGGGATCAGTCGCACCGTCCACGATGGCAGCGGCCGAGCCGCTCGGCTAATCCCGCGCGGCCATTAATCTTTTAGTTAAGTGTTAACGATACAGAACGTGTTTTCGACATCATGTTACTGAATCTCTTAAAGTGCTGCTAGCCAACTGAAACTCTCAGAAAATAATGACCCTGCCGGGTAAAACCATTGTTCAGCGCCGCGCTTAGTGGCCGCGCGGTTAGAGGAGTCACGTCACAGATTGCGCGGTGAATCCCGCTGGAGGGCATGGGTGTGTGTGTTGTTCTTATCGTATTTAGTTTACATAGTGTATAAGTCTAGAGACCGATGACCTCAGCAGTTTTGTCCCTTAGGAATTCACGCACACACACACACACACACACACACACACACACACAAACACAAACACACACACATTGTTTAGCGAAACAATAACCACCTCTTTCACTGCGCACGTTGTAGCACTGTGATGGTAGATGCGCAACACTGTTCCTCTATGTGTCGGCGTGCGTCAATAATGAGGAAAACGGGAAAGCCGAGAAATAAGAGTGCTGACGAACGAACCGTTTATCGACACTGATCGTGACTTATTCGTTGTTGTACAGAGCGGCGCAGTTTTAGCGCCACATCAGCAGCTGGACCTCTTTTCTTAGTTCTGCGCCGCTTAACAGAGGTGTTAAAAGTAGCGTCCTTATATAGTCGTGGACAACTGATGAACTGTAGTGCAGTAATACTGTATAAGCTCTTTTCCGCATTACGCAGCGAATTGTTAAGTATGTTCTAAGATTTGCTCTCCGTTTCTGCGTTTGGTGCGTTTCGCTTGATACAAAAAAATAACATATGAAAGTGCGCTGAATGCGTCGAGACTGAAATAACAGTACGGTTTGGGTACATTTCCGAATTAAACACGTGGCGATTTGAGCAAGTTTTACTGTACCTCTTTTCATTTTTAGCTCTGTTATAGTTTCGAAACTAAAACGTTATTAACTCCAGATTCAAACCCATCAAATACCTTCAAATTTGTCAGCGATTTGACACTACTCCACCTCTCCCTTCTTTTATTGCATCTAGTATTTTTGTTTCTTTTAGTTCTCATATGAGTGCAAATTAGTATTCTTTTCCTTTTTGGACAATATGCGATTGGGTTTTTAAATAATTCGTAATAATTTTATTCATGTTTGAACGTATTCTATAAGTGAAGCTAGAAAAGCAAACAACCAATGACATTTTTACAATGGCACAAAAAATTATTATTACTTTTTATACAGCACTTCTGCATATGAACCTAAATCCCCGTTCCTATATTCTCGACATGGGCTTGAAACGTAGAAAAATGAAAAATAACTATATGTTACCACAACTTTATGATTATAAAAATGCTACACCACTTCAGGCGTTAGCGGTTCCTTCCTACATTAAACAATTCATTGACAGTTCAGAAGCCAGTAGTCAAAATCGACGAAAGTGCTGTTCAGGCCCTATATTTCCTTAGGCGTAACTTCTAAGCTGTCTTGCATTAACTAATAATTACGTCTCGTTTTCAGCTAGAGATGTTGAATCGACTGGTCAGTAGCTTTTAAATTATAATGCGGTACTAAACCCAGAAAACTTGTATGTCGACTGGCTCTGACGGCGGAAGCCTACGCAATTATATTGGTCATTAATAGTTTGACTATTAATAAACATCATTACACAGTTTCAAATCTTCAACTACATACCGTTCAGAGTCCTATTGAGACCCTACAGATATCTCATTAGATTCTTCGGACACTTACTAAACGAAAACAGTTCCTGCATGTAGTGACATTTCAGACTGCTTCAGACCAGTGCTCGACATCAATTAAATAAAACCCCACACTACGTACTAAATAAACAGCCCTATCGTTGTACTGTATAATTGTTGTGCGTCGCCAAGTATTTTACGTTCATTCTATTGATTCTAAAACCGGCTTGTGGCTGGAGTCGTAAGCCACCACCAGTCTTGTCCCTAATGGGCCAACATTAGTGATGAAAATTGCCTCCGCCGCAAGGACTCAAAGTAGGCGACGTAACAGAGCTAGACAGCATCAAATTCTCTTGAATGAAAACCATAAAAACATCAAAACTCACTGTAGTATCTGCGCTTGCTTCGGAACTCTATTGCAGTTACTTTTCTTGTAGCTACATTTATTTCCACTAATTCATGATCGTATATAGGCCTGCAGCGCTTTACAGTAAGCAATATTATGGTTTACTTTACCCATTTGTACGGAACACAAAAATGGTTCAAATGCCTCTGAGCACTAAGGGACTTAACAGCCGAGGTCATCAGTCCCCTATAACTTAGAACTACTTAAACCAAACTAACCTAAGGACATCACACATATCCATACCCGAGGCAGAATTCGACACTGCGACCGTAGCGGTCGTGCGGTTCCAGACTGAAGCGCCTAGAACCGCTGGCCACTCCGGCCATCGTACGGAACACAGAGCATGAAAAGAACTGATCACAAGGAATTGAGTAAGCACTGTCTGACACATCTCACAGGGCTGTTCCGACATGGGTTTATAGAAAACTGAATCTGGGAATGCAATACACTTAACTACGATTGTGGCGGAAGCTATACAATATGATGTAGTGGTAAGGCGCGGGTCTCGTTGAGGAGATACTATACGCATACGATATGGGTGACAAGGCAGCTACCGCTGCTCGTAGAGTGCGTAGAAACGAAACGGAAGCGACGTAACTGGTTCACACTGGGACGACAGCAATAAGACCACGACAGGTATCTCCATAGGATCGTATGGCAGAACAGAGTATGTGGGTTGCAACATGCAACTATATCATACTACGTGTCTCGAAAAAAAAAGTTTTATGTAAATCTCTCTCTTCTTACTTTCTCAGTAACAGTTTCACGTTTTGCACCACAAATGAATGAAATATGATTTTTAGATTCGGGAGTATTCTTTGCTGTGCATTCTTTCTAATTCGATCGTAACTATTCCGTATAAAAAATGTGTGTGAAATTTTATGGGACTTAACTGCTAAGGTCATCAGTCCCTAAGATTACAAACTACTTAACGTAGATTATCCTAAGGACAAACACACACACCCATGCCCGAGGGAGGACTCGAGCCTCCGCTGGGACCAGCCGCACAGTCCATGACTGCAGCGCCCGAGACCGCTCGGCTAATCCCGCGCGGCTATATTCCGTACACATACTGATTTTATTCACAGCTTGTAGTCCCAAATCACAACTTGATAGTGAACTGGTGTGCTTTTCGCTATTGTCCATGGTTATTGTGATACTTTGCAAACAATTAACTACCGGGAACATTTTGTAAACCTAGCAGCGAAGAAACTAATTGCTGACCAGTTTACGTTCGGTGGGTTCTAGGCTGTACATCGGTGTGTACGAAGCAGGACCAACTCATCAATTTTCTCCTTTTTACGATTAAAGGAGAGCAATACCCGTTTTACATTCTCGAGAAAATACGTCAGATAGACTAATCAGCCTGAATATTATGACCACCTACCTAATAAACAGAATGTCCACCTACGGTACGAATAACAGCAGCAAGAAGGATCGTCGAGCAGATGCGCAAAATTATAGACCTATACCTCTGACGTCGATCTGTTGTAGAATTTTAGAACATGTTTTTTGCTCGCGTATCATGTCGTTTCTGGAATCCCAGAATCTAATCTGTAGGAATCAACATGGATTCCGGAAACAGCGGTCGTGTGAGACCCAACTCGCTCTATTTCTTCATGAGACCCAGAAAAGTTTAGATACAGGCTCCCAGGCAGATGCCATTTTCCTTGGCTTCCGGAAGGCGTTCGATACAGTTTCGCACTGTCGCCTGATAAACATAGTAAGAGCCTACGTAATACCAGACCAGTTGTGTAGCTGGATTGAAGAGTTCTTAGCAAACAGAATACAGCATGTTGTTCTCAATGGAGAGACGTCTACAGACGTTAAAGTAACCTCTGGCGTGCCACAGGGGAGTGTTATGGGACCATTGCTTTTCACAATATATATAACTGACCTAGTAGATAGTGTCGGAAGTTCCATGCGGCTTTTCGCGGATGATGCTGTAGTATACAGAGAAGTTGCAGCATTAGAAAATTGTAGCGAAATGCAGGAAGATCTGTAGCGGATAGGCGCTTGGTGCAGGGAAAGGCAACTGACCCTTAACATAGACAAATATAATGTATTGCGAATACATAGAAAGAAGGATCCTTAATTGTATGATTATATGATAGCGGAACAAACACTGTTAGCAGTTACTTCTGTAAAATATCTGGGAGTGGCTTACAAACCACTCATTCGACCTATACTTGAGTATTCCTGATCAGTGTGGGATCCGTACCAAATCGGGTTGACGGAGGAGATAGAGAAGATCCAAAGAAGAGTTGCGCGTTTCGTCACAGGGTTATTTGGTAAGCGTGAAAGCCTTATGGAGATCTTTAGCAAACTCAAGTGGCAAATTCTGCAAGAGAGGCGCTCTGCATCGCGGTGTAGCTTACTCTCCAGGTTCCGAGAGGGTGCGTTTCTGGATGAGGTATCGAATATATTGCTTCCCCCTACTTATACCTCCCAAGGAGATCACGAACGTAAAATTATAGAGATTCTAGCGCGCACGGAGGCTTTCCGGCAATCGTTCTTCCCGCGAACCATACGTGACTGGAACAGAGAAGGGAGGTAATAACAGTGGCACGTGAAGTGCCCTCCGCCACACACCGTTCGGTGGCTTGCGGGGCATAAATGTAGATGTAGATGTAGACGGATCGTATCATGGAGGCAATCAAGCCTCAGTACGTCGCTGGAGGGAGTTGGCATACCATCTGCACACACAAGTCACTTAACTCCCGTAAATTCCGGTGACTGAGCTATGAGCCCTGACGTCACGTTCGAACATATTCCATATGGGTTCCATCGGCTTCAGATATGTTTAGTTGGACGGGCAGTACATCGAATGGAACTCGCTACTGTGTTCCTCGATCCACATTCCTGGCCTTTCTTGTTGAAAAATGCTACCGCCGCCGGGAAACATGATCGTCATGAAGTGGTCTGCGTGGTCTCCAACCAGTGTACGATACTCCTTGGCCGTCATGGTGCCTTGCACGAGCTCCACTGGACCCACGGATTCCCATGGGAATGTTATCCAGACCATAAGCACACGCCACTAGATGGTTGCCGTCCTGCAGTACAGGGGTCAAGCGGCTGTTCCGCTGGAAGACGACGGATTCGCGCCCTCCCATCGGTATGATGGAGAAGGTAATTGAATTCATCAGTCCATCCGACGCTCTGCCACTGTGTCAACGTCCAGTTCCGATGATCACGTGACCATTTGAGTCGTAGCTGCCAATGTTGTGGTGTTAGCATTTACAAATGCATGGGTTGATAGCCGTGGAGGCCCATGGTTAGGTGTGTTCGGTGCACTGTGTTTTCAGGCATACTTGTACTCTGCTCAGCATCGAAGTCTGATGTTAGTTCCACACCAGTTCGACGCCTGTCCCGTTTTACCAGTCTGCCCAGCCTACGACTTTGAGAGGTGCCCGACTAACTCCACAACGTCTGGACGTGATTTCATCTTGGTTTCACCACTTATTGAAGACATTCACAATCGATCTTCTCGAATACCCGACATATTGTTAAGTTTCTGAAAAGCTCGTGCCGAGCATCCGGGCCATCGCAGTCTGCCCTCTGTCAAACAGATCGCGCGCCTTCCCGATTCCACACACGGTCAGGACGCTCACTGATACTAAATTGATACACCAAGAAGAAATGCAGATGATAAACGGGTATTTTTTGGACAAATATATTATTCTAGAATGAACATGTGATCACATTTTCACGCAATTTGGGTGCATAGATACTGAGAAATCAGTACCCAGAACAACTACCTCTCGCCGTAATAACGGCCATGATACGCCTAGCATTGAGTCAATCAGAGCTTGGATGGCGTGTACACATACAGCTGCACATGCTACTTCAACACGATACCACAGTTAATCAAGAGTAGTGACTGGCGTATTGTGACGAGCCAGTAGCTGGGCCACCTTTGATTACACGTTTTCAATTGGTGAGAGATCTGGAGAATGTGACTCAAATGGCTCTGAGCACTATGTGACTTCACTTCTTAGGTCATCAGTCGCTTAGAGCGTAGAACTAATTAAACCTAACTAACCTTAGGACATCACACACATCCACACCCGAGGCAGGAGTCGAACCTGCGACCGTAGCGGTCACTGGGCTCCAGAATGTAGCGCCTAGAATCGCATGGCCACTCCGACCGGCTGGAGAATGTGCTGGCCAGGACAGCAGTCGAACATTTTCTGTACCCAGAAAGGTCCCTACAGGACCTGCAACATGCGGTCGTGCATTATCCTGCTGAAATATATGGTTTCGCTGGGATCGAATTAAGGGTAAAACCACGGGTCGTAATACATCTGAAATGTAACGTCTACTGTTCAAAGTGCCGTCAGTAAGAACAAGAGGTCACCGAGACGTGTATCTAATGGCACCCCATACCATCACGCCGGGAGATAGCCAGTATGGCGATGACGAATACACGCCACCAATGTGCGTTCACCGCGATGTCGCCAAACACGGATGCGACCATCGGGATGCTGTAAACTGAACTTGGATTCATCCGAAAAAAAAATTGCCATTCGAGCACCCAGGTTCATCGTTGAGTGCACCATCGCACGCGCTCCTGTCTGTGATGCAGCGTCAAGGGTAACCGCAACCATGGTCTCCGAGCTGATAGTCCAAGCTGCTGCAAACGCCGTCGAACTGTTCTTGCAGATGAAACTTCCTGGCAGATTAAAACTGTGTGCCCGACCGAGACTCGAACTCGGGACCTTTGCCTTTCGCGGACAAGTGCTCTACCAACTGAGCTACCGAAGCACGACTCACGTCCGGTACTCACAGCTTTAGTTCTGCCAGTATCCGTCTCCTACCTTCCAAACTTTACAGAAGCTCTTCTGCGAACCTTACAGAACTAGCACTCCTGAAAGAAAGGATATTGCGGAGACATGGCTTAGCCACAGCCTGGGGGATGTTTCCAGAATGAATGGAAACATCCCCCAGGCTGTGGCTAAGCCATGTCTCCGCAATATCCTTTCTTTCAGGAGTGCTAGTTCTGCAAGGTTCGCAGAAGAGCTTCTGTAAAGTTTGGAAGGTAGGAGACGGATACTGGCAGAACTAAAGCTGTGAGTACCGGACGTGAGTCGTGCTTCGGTAGCTCAGTTGGTAGAGCACTTGTCCACGAAAGGCAAAGGTCCCGAGTTCGAGTCTCGGTCGGGCACACAGTTTTAATCTGCCAGGAAGTTTCATATCAGCGCACACTCCGCTGCAGAGTGAAAATCTCATTCTGTTCTTGCAGATGGTTTTTGTCTAGCAAACGTCCTCATCTGTTGGCTCAGGGATCGAGACGTGGCTGCACGATCCGTTACAGCCATGCGGATAAGATGTCTGTCATCTGAACTGCTAGTGATACGAGGCCGTTGGGATCCAGCACCACGTTCTGTATTACCCTCTTAAACTCACCAATTCCATATTCTGCTAACAGTCATTGGATCTCGACCAACGCAAGCAGCAATGTCGCGATACGATAAACCGCAATCGTGATAGGCTACAATCCGACCTTTATCAAAGTCGGAAACGTTATGGCACGCATTTCTCCTCGTTACACAAGGCATCACAACAACGTTTCACCATGCAACGCCTGTCAACTGTTGTGTGTGTATGAGAAATCGGTTGGAAACTTTCCTCACGTCAGCACGTTGTAGGTGTCACCACCGGCGCCACCCTTGTGCGAATGCTCAGAAAACTAATCATTTGCAGATCACAGCAGCTTCTTCCTGTCGGGTAAATTTCGCGTCTGTAGCACATCATCTTCGTGGTGTAGAAATGTTAAATGCCAGTAGAGTACATATACCGTGCGTGTGTTTGACTAGCAGTCTTTCCTCGCCAGGTAACAATGCTAGCGCCTGGCCGGGTTTATATCGCTAGTAGTAGTCGGTGGTCGTAATGTTCTGGCTCATCAGTGTATATTGTATGTTGTCCTTAACGAGGTTGGCAGCTGTGCACGGCACGCGAGGCTATTGTCACCTGCTTTGGCCTGCTACGCGGATTGTGCAGCTGCCTCGTTTTCCTCTTCCCCGTATTCCGATGTAAGCCAAACACTGAAATGAAAGAGTTACTGAAATGAAAAGTCACCTGGAGTCATCAGCTGATGCTGCTGACTGAATGCGTTTTCAGTCTGTGCGTCCTAATTTCGGGAAATTTCCTGACAGGCGTAAAAGCGATCTGAAAGTTGAATTCCTGTTTCTGAGCAGTAGAACGAAGTCGAGAAGGACAAACAGGGACTTTCCTTATCATCAAAGTCTTCTTCAATTTTTTTAACAAGTTGTCTACCCCTACGCGGATTTAACCGTCCACTGCTAAGCCATCGATGCATGCTGTTCTCCTTTCAAATGCTGCATTGTTTCTACAGAATACTCCTATAGCTAAATGATCTACTACTTTTTGAAACTGAATAGTTGTAGAAGTACAACATTACTGCTACACTACTGCCTATTAAAATTTCTACACCACGAAGATGACGTGCTACAGACGCGAAATTTAACCGGCAGGAAGAAGATGCTGTTATATGCAAATGATTAGTTTTTCAGAGCATTCACACAAGGCTGGCGACGGTGGCGGCACGTACAATGTGCTGACATGAGGAAAGTTTCCAACCGATTTCACATACACAAACAGCAGTTGACCGTCGTTGCTTGGTGAAACGTTGTTTTGATGCCTCGTGTAACGAGGAGAAATGCGTACCATCACGTTTCCGACATTGATAAAAGGTCGGATTGTAGGCTATCGCGATTGCGTTTTATCGTATCGCGACATTGCTGCTCGCGTTGGTCGGGATCCAATGACTGTTAACAGAATACGGAATCGGTGGGTTCAAGAAGGTGACATGGAACGCCGTGCTGGATCCCAAAGGCCTCGTATCACTAGCAGTCGAGATGACAGGCATCCCATCCGCAGGGCTGTAACGGATTGTGTAGCCACGTCTTGATCCCTGAGTCAGACGTTTACAAGACAACAACCATCTGCACGAACAGTTCGACGTCGTTTGCCGCAGCATGGACTATCAGCTCGGAGACCATGGCTGCGGTTACCCTTGACGCTGCATCATATACAGGAGCGCCTGCGATGGTGTACTCGACGACGAACCTGGTTGCACGAATCGCAAAACGTCATGTTTTCGGATGAATCCAGGTTCTGATTACAGCGTCACGATGGTCGCATCCGTGTTTGGCGACATCGCGGTGAACGCACATTGGAAACGTGTATTCGTCATCGCCATACTGGCGTATCATTCGGCGTGATGGTATGGGGTGAATTGGTTACACGTCTCGGTCACCTCATGTTCGCATTGACTGCACTTTGAACACTGGACGTAACATTTCAGATGTGTTACGACACGTGGCTCTACCCTTCATTCGATCTCTGCGAAACTCTACGTTTCAGCAGGATAATGCACGACCGTATGTTGCAGATCCTGTACGGGCCTTTCTGGATACAGAAAATGTTCAACTGCTGTCCTGGCCAGCCCATTCTCCAGATCTCACACCAATTGAAAACGTCTGGTCAATGGTGGCCGAGCAAGTGGCTCGTCACTATACGCCAGTCACTACTCTTCATGAACTGTGTTATCGTTTTGAGGCTGCATGGGCAGCTGTACCTGTACACGCGATTAAAGCTCCGTTTGACTCAATGCCCAGGCGTATCAAGGCCATTATTATGGCCTGAGGTGGTTGTTCTGGGTACTGATTTGTCAGGATCTATGCACCCAAATTGCGTGAGGATTTACTCACATGTCAGTTCTAGTATAATATATTTGTCCAAAAAATACCCGTTTATCATCTACATTTCTTCTTGGTGTAGGAATTTTAATGGCCAGTAGTGTATTAATTTGGAACCATTAATTATGTATGCACCACACTGAATATTGTGCCACACTATGTGGTCTTTGAGAAATATTTTTTTTTGTTCTGAAACTTTTAACATCACTGAACGCTACGTTACTGTAGTAAGTAGCTTGTCCGCAGGAGAAGTGGCAAGTCTAAAATTTTGTGACCAGCTCTGTGAGAGAACCAGATACAAGTTGCTCAAACATGTAGACTGTTTCGACTAGTTCTGTAGAATTCGTGAAATCTGTTTTGGGAGAGGTCACAAGAAATCACAACTGAACAAGTGTTTAGTAATTTATTCTTTGGAAGAACAGCAAAAGTATTTTGACAGTAATGTCACTTGCATTGTATTTATCTATCATGTTCCGTGTGGCAGTGAGAACCTAAGCTACCAGCTCATGGTACGAGTCAGAATGCTGATTAGAAAACTTACAAGGTATTAAAAAGTTAATTATATACCAGAAACCCATTGTATAAGAACAAATAACGCATTATATAAGGTGAGACACTAACTATTGCCACCTAGAATAACTCAGCATGTTTGATACGAACTGAAACGTTTGTGAGACAAAAGTTGAGTGGGACAACAGGTACGTTGGTTTCTTGTTGCTAGGTGGGGTCGCGCCAGAGATATGAAGGTCAACCTCGTTTTTTTTTTAATGGGATACTATAGTTTGGTACTTATTTTCTGATAGTGGCTATCGAGACGAATCCAGTGATGTGTAACAGTAAGGTGTTTTAAGGTCAACGAAGGTCTCAAAGGTGGCATGAACGTCCATTGACAGAAAGTGTTCGAAGTGATGACCATTGATATGAATGCAGTGTTGCAACCTTGTTACCATGGACTGAGTGGTACTCCTTATCACACTGCACTTATCGAAGCACATGCTCTTACAGGTCTCTCTCGCATATCTTCAGGTGTAGTCGCAACGTCTTTATAAACAGTGTCTTTTATGAATCCCCACAAGAAAAAATCCAGAGGCGCCAAGTCGGTGAACGAGCTGGCCTTGACACATCTCCTCAGCGTCCATTCCAACGTTTTGAGAATTGTTTCTGCAACTCATTTCTAGCCATCAGCGAAAAATGTGCCGGACACCCATCGTGTTGATGTCACATTCTGTTCCTTGTTCCTAAAAGTATTTCATCCAATGACAGACCTCATGTTCCTTGTAAGAATGTGGTGTACGTCCTACCATTAAGATTTCCTTCGATGAGATAGGGGCCTGTTATTCTGTCCTCTAGAACCCCACACAAAACATTCACCGACCACGGTTTTTGGTGTGCATTTGCCGCAGCCAACATGGATTTTCAGTTGGCCAGTAATGCATGTTATGCAAATTAACATTTCAGTGGTTCGTGAATGTAGCCTCGTCAGTATATAAAAACAAAATTTGTAAACGTGTCATCCCCGTGAACATGAAGTTTAACCCGTCTGCAGAATTCAATGCGACGCATACAATCAGTACCAGTTAATCCTAGATGGAGACTGATACGGTAAGGATGATATTTATGGCGACGCAGAAGATGAACAACACTGCTCTGGCTCATGCCAGATTCCCTTGCGATCTGACGCGAACTAACACAAGGATCTCAAACCACAGTGGCAAGAGTACGGATTTCTGTTTCCTCGTTAGTAATTTTCCTTTGCCGGATATGTTTCCGATGCGTTACAGATCCAGTTGTTCTCAATGTATCACATACATATTTAAATGTACGACTTGTAGGTTGAGGACGTTGGGGACATCTTTCGGCGTATAAGAATTTCGTTGGCATTCTTCGTAAATGAGAAGCATATCGATTTATTCTTCAAAGACATACATCATTCACATTCGCTTGATTCGACGATAATAGTCTTTCCGTTTTTATTAGTGTTGTATTGCGAACCCATAGAATGGTGTTTGCATGTCAATGGCACGTCATATAGATACGCCGTATTCGGCGAATATTTACTATTTGCACGATATATGAGGTAGAATTGTCAGAGCACGTGCTTCGATAAGTACCGACGTGATCCTTCAAATGGCTCTGAACACTATGGGACTTAACATCTATGGTCATCAGTCCCCTAGAGCTTAGAACTACTTAAACGTAACTAACCTAAGGACAACACACGACACCCAGCCATCACGAGGCAGAGAAAGTACCTGAACCCGCCGGGAATCGAGCCCGGGAACCCGGGCGCGGGAAGCGAGAACGCTACCGCACGACCACGAGATGCGGGCCAAAATTAACTTACGTAATCAGAATTATACAGTGAATGTTGTACCAGAGCAAAGTGATTCATTGCTCTGATGTAACATTCACTGTATAATTAGTATTAAGTAAGATAATATGCAACACTTGATTCTTTTAGCCAATATTCATTATTCTGATATAACATTAACTGTATAATTCTCACTATGTAAAGTAACATGCAACACTTGATTCGTTTAGTCAATATGCTCTGTATTTCAATATGTAATTATTGCTTTGTTACATCCTCCACAGTTCTGGCCTGAAGATAACGTAGTGTGACGTCGAAACTGCTTGCCTAAAAATAAACCTACATAGCGGTAATTGGTATTGTTTTTATTGACGATGCAGTAATTGTCCCACAAACTTTACAGCTACTATCATACTCTCGGAGTTATTGTAGGTGGCAATAGTTAGTGACTCACCCCGTAGAGAAGAGTTACCAGTTGCTGTGAGCGCTACAAGGAAATATTTTATCTTGGATTTGTTTACTTGGGTTTTATCCCATATTTTTTCCATTATGCTGTATGTCTGTAGAAGACGAAACCTGCAGTATAGTACGGACCTTTCTGTACAGTACTGAAGGAAGTGTAATTCAAGAGCTGAACGTTTTTCCGTCTAGTGCTCACTGAATAAATGTTGCAGTTTCTTCTGAATGACTCAGTGTGGCCAACAGATAAACCCCTTGAAGAAATATTCGTACGGCGAGGACAGAGTTATAACAAGCGCCTAAATGAAGTTGACGAATCGACGCCACCCGTTTCTGAGCAATAAATGTTCTTCGTACGTGGAAAAAATTTCCCCAAAATATAACGCCATACGACATGAAAGAGTGAAAGTAACCAAAGTCAACAAGCCTTCGTGTTTCCGTGTCAGAGACAGTAGAAATAATTCTTGTAATGAAACTAGCTGCATTCAATTTCTTTGCTAGACTGTGAACGCGATACGTTCAATAAATGTGTTTAATAGTACACCTGACGTGTCAAACATACAGATGGCTCTGGTATCGTGCACACAACGTACAGTAGGGTAGTACACTGGCATAACTCTGATTTGTATTCAGTTTATTCATGTGGAAACGTTTGGATGGCCGCACGACGTGAATTAATATCTCATGGCGGATAACACAGTGAGTGACGGCCTTCGCTTAACGACCAAGACAGCGGCGTTTGCGGAGAGATGTCAGTGTTAACAGACAAGCAACATTGCTTAAAATACGTACAGATATTAAAGTGAGACATACGACTAATCTATCCGTTAGGACAGTTCGTTGAAATTTGGCGTTAATGGCGTGTGCCTTGTCAACAGCACAACATCGCATGTAGCGGTTCTCCTGACCATATCGGTAGGACTCTAGACGACTGGGAGACTATACCCTAGTCAGATGAGCCCCAATTATTGCAATTGGTTAGAGCGGATGGTACGATTCGAGTGTGGCGCAGACCCCTACAAAGCAACAACCACAAGCTGTCAACAAAATACTGTGTAAGCTGGTGGTGGCTCCATAACACTGTGAGATGTGTCTACAGGGTCCAATTGAACCGATCATTGACTGGGAATGGTTGGGTTCTGCTTCTTGGAGACCATTTTCAGCCATTCATAGGCTTCATGTTCCCAAACATGTCAGCGGACCATAACTGTTCACGACTGGATTGAAGAATATTCTGAACAATTCGAGCTAATGATTTGGTCACCAACAACGCCCGACATGAATGCCATCGATCATTTGTGGGACATAATCGGGAGATCAGTTCGTGCATAACATCTGCACCGGAACATTTTGGCAATTTTAGACGGCCATAGAGGCATCATGACTCAATACTTCTGCACGGGACTTCTAGTGCGATATATATTAGCACGCCGCGTCCGGGATCCCATATGTCCGGTGGATTAAGAACGTGGGCCAAAGTTCTGTACCAACGTGGATGCTGCTTTGCAGTTTTCAGGTGGTTTACCACATCCGACTACGTTAATACCCGGCTGGTACCAACGCCCCGCCTCACTTACACGTTTCGAAAACGTCTCACATAGGGTAACACTGGACGCAGCCATATGGAGGCGACTGCCGGAAGGCCACTGAGGCACCTTCTAGCTCTGACAATGCCAAATTCAGATTAACATGCCTACCCCGTGCAGATGCAGGCTGGATATGTCCATGAAAAAGAAGAAGACATGTACTACTCTCTACAAGGAAGGAATAACGGACGAACTCCTAGGAAGGTGACTAATATGAGACGAGGGATAATCTGGAGGAGTAATAGTTAAAATACGGCGGCTATTTGAATAATAAGTTCCAATCGGTTACGAAATGAAAACCACAGCGAAAATCCGATGACACTTTGCATAAATGTGTTTGACTACTTCTCCAGTACACCTGTCGATCGAGTCACGTCGCTCTTCCCAGTTTTGAGCACAAAGTGAGCACGTAAAGATGCCTGGAACAATAACGTCCCCCGCCAAGTATGAGGGCCTGTGAGATTTTTCGCCTATTTTCATGTAGCCCAAACAATGTAACTGTCATGCATTTCCTCTTTCATTATAATCCTCGGCCGTATACTGCAGCGTTTGCGATGGGAATTGTGTAGTCGCCAACCATACCGCCCGGACACGGGTCCCACTTATTTTCGTCTCGAACCGCAGTCTATGAAAACATTATTTTAGCACATATAAAGAGTTATAGATCAACGTAGAGAATTGACAGAGGGTTTTCACGATTGTATTGGAAAGTTGATGCAGAACTACCACAAAACCGGAGCGGTAACTATGCAGAGAAGTAACTGGAAGGTGTAGCTAACTATTGCAGTTAGAATAATTTTGATTTTCCCTTTGGTTTCCGTTTCGTTACCGATTGGAAGTTAGTTTCCGAAAAGCTCTTACAGGTTTCTCAGAGTATCTTCTCCGCAGTAAGGTCTCGAGTATGTGATCAGAATGCGTCGCATGCTGGGTTTTAAGTGATGAACGGGATTCTATAGGCAGCCACTGCTGCTGGAAGCTGGCATCTAAGTCAGCACAGATTAGCATGCAGGCCTACGAGCTACAAAATCACGGAAACTTTTAGTAGACATTTCTGTTACCCTTATTCTTGTCATAAAAACAGTGAAACTTAGTGCCCTTTTTCCTCTCTCTACTTATAACGATGCGCCTCAGAAAAAAGGATTTCACCGTGTAATAGGCCACAAGCTAATACTCGAAGGAGGAAAACCCCGTAATACAGTAAACTATGAAGGAACTGTGTTACTAAGTCATCGGTTTACTGTGCTACGCAAAATACGTTCTACTGGTGAAAACTATTTCTCATGCCTAATTGTTCTTGATGAGAATATTAGCACAGAAAAATAGAAAACAGCGACTGTAGCTTTAGAATGAATTATTTCGTATAGAAGCCATTCAGACGAAAGCCCAGAATCTTATTGAAAAACTAGTCAAAAGAATGCCGCGATTCTTGGAACATGAAAGTAAATATAGGTGCAGGGTTCTTCGTCATATATTTGTGGCACCACAGTTTCAGTTTGGATTAAAACGTCACGCTACGTAGATTTAGTGCGATACTGGTTTAAACGTCCAGCTCAAGTAGTTCTTCTACTAGGGACTGGTCCCACGTTAGCTAAAACAAATACAGTCCGCCCGGCAAACTCTAGAATCGACTCGTTTCGAAAAAAGTTAGTCTATTGCAGGTCGGACTACGGCGTTCAAAATTGGTTTATTCAGCTACTTCCAGCGGAAAAGTTCTAACAGTGGAAACATTCATGGAATGGAAACACAACAAAAAGTGTGTCGCTATCACGGTGTTACATCATATAGGGGGCAAAATGGCAGAATTCAAACGGAGATGGGAAATGGATGAACGTGGTATCAAGACGACCAGCGTGAGCTCTAGTTTCCTAAGAAGTATGTGACTGTTTTAGAGTAATCAAAGTTATTTAAATCTCTATTAGTGATTTAAGTGAAAATGGAAATATTTCGAGATTTGATGCGGCTAGCCATGTAAAAGGGTGTCAAAAAGTTCGTCTCTTCAAGGTGTAACTCCTTCGCACATAAAAAGGTTGCATTTCTGTGACAGTTAATTGTCAAAATGACTTCCTCTGAATAACGTATTAAATTCAGTACATTTAGAAGAGATATTAGATTAGCAAATAAGGTGTCAATAAGATCTGTTGTGGTTGGCAGGAGAGCCAACCTCTGGGTACTAAAGGAGGCCGAAATACACGCGTTTTAGCTCACGCAGGCTGGCGTGAGGTCTGGAACATGACAAGGGAATTAGAATTGAGAAAAACGGACGTAGCTGGTGGAATACTTAACTTTAATCCATTAATGACGAACGTCGCTCTTGATATTACATGATTCATAGTATCAATAGTAACAGATAATGGCGCTTTGCTAGGTCGCAGCAAATAACGCAGCTGAAGACCATCGTCTCGGCAAATGAGAGCGTAGAAGTCAGTGAAACATCGCTAGCAAAGTCGGCTGTACAACTGGGGCGAGTGCTAGGAAGTCTTTCTAGACCTGCCGTGTGGCGACGCTCGGTCTACAATCACTGATAGTGGCGACACGCGGGTCCGACGTATACTAACGGACCACGGCCGATTTAAAGGCTACCACCTAGCAAGTGTGGTGTCTGGCGGTGACACCACAAGATCATTCTTTCTGAATAAAACTTGAAAATGAATTTTTAAAAAATGTCGGTGAAATATTGGCTGAAATGATTTGCTAAAAGAAAGAAATAAAATGGGTTACAGAACATCTGACTCCTGTTTGATTATGCTCGAAATTATGTACGGCAAATGAGCTGCGTCAAATGTTTCTCTAATCTGTTTTATATTTTACTTTTACACGAAGTGCACAAAGCATTTGGCCGATTATTTTCAATTTCTTTATTCTTTTCCAGTGTCTCAAGATGATCGTCATAGACCTAAATTAACTACCTGGTATATAATATTGTTGTCTCTCAAAGCGATAAATATAAAAACACCTTTCCTGGATGGCTGAGGGTTCTTGCAGCGACTACGTCGCATCTCATTTTACACAGCTAGTTTATGAGTATTTTGGCATAAGTGACACTTAAGTCTTCAGTAGTTCGGTAAAAACTGATTTCGCTTCATTTCTAACGCGAATTTACCTTTACAATGTACTGCATCGAAAAATCGGCAAAACATTGTAAATGTTGACGAAATTCACTGTGTGTCTTGTTTGGAAAGAAGCTTGTTCTTTTCATTTGTCGTATTTCCTGTTGGCAATTCCAATGTTTCACTCTTCGCTCTCAAGCTTGCATTCGCTGCTGATTGTTTGTCTCGAGACTGTTTCTCCGGCGCTGATAAACTGAAAAGAGAGATACCATGCATTCTCAGTAGGACTTGTGGTTAGGACTTGGGCGATATACACGTCGTGTGTGGGTTCACTAAATGCAATGGAAAATCGGTACAAACACTCTGTGCCGAGATGTTCGCGCAGCGAGAGAAAACACATCACAGCATTTTAAGAATGTTGCATTAATGTGTGTTTTGTTCTAAGGTTTGGTGATTGTATATTACAAGCCTTACCACTACTGCCAAGATATTTTCAAGGAAAGATAGGTGATTAGAGTAAGAGACAGAACTAAAAGTAATTACGATCATTACGATGTGTGGCTCTACAGGAGACCTTGGGTGCTCTCTACCAAAACAATCACAAAATATCGCCGAATAACCTTCTATATATTGTCACGGGAATTAGAGTTTCATCGTATAGAATACGAAGTACGCTTAACTATTCTCTTCTACGTCAAACAATTCGCAGATGTTGTACACTCCTGGAAATTGAAATTAGAACACCGTGAATTCATTGTCCCAGGAAGGGGAAACTTTATTGACACATTCCTGGGGTCAGATACATCACATGATCACACTAACAGAACCACAGGCACATAGACACAGGCAACAGAGTATGCACAATGTCGGCACTAGTACAGTGTATATCCACCTTTCGCAGCAATGCAGGCTGCTATTCTCCCATGGAGACGATCGTAGAGATGCTGGATATAGTCCTGTGGAACGGCTTGCCATGCCATTTCCAACTGGCGCCTCAGTTGGACCAGCGTTCGTGCTGGACGTGCAGACCGCGAGAGACGACGCTTCATCCAGTCCCAAACATGCTCAATGGGGGACAGATCCGGAGATCTTGCTGGCCAGGGTAGTTGACTTACACCTTCTAGAGCACGTTGGGTGGCACGGGATACATGCGGACGTGCATTGTCCTGTTGGAACAGCAAGTTCCCTTGCCGGTCTAGGAATGGTAGAACGATGGGTTCGATGACGGTTTGGATGTACCGTGCACTATTCGGTGTCCGGTGTCCCCTCGACGATCACCAGAGGTGTACGGCCAGTGTAGGAGATCGCTCCCCACACCATGATGCTGGGTGTTGGCCCTGTGTGCCTCGGTCGTATGCAGTCCTGATTGTGGCGCTCACCTGCACGGCGCCAAACACGCATACGACCATCATTGGCACCAAGGCAGAAGCGACTCTCATCGCTGAAGACGACACGTCTCCATTTGCCCCTCCATTCACGCCTGTCGCGACACCACTGGAGGCGGGCTGCACGGTGTTGCGGCGTGAGCGGAAGACGGCCTAACGGTGTGCGGGACCGTAGCCCAGCTTCATGGAGACGGTTGCGAATGGTCCTCGCCGATACCCCAGGAGCAACAGTGTCCCTAATTTGCTGGGAAGTGGCGGTGCGGTCCCCTACGGCACTGCGTAGGATCCTACGGTCCTGGCGTGCATCCGTGCGTCGCTGCGGTCCGGTCCCAGGTCGACGGGCACGTGTACCTTCCGCCGACCACTGGCGACAACATCGATGTACTGTGGAGACCTCACGCCCCACGTGTTGAGCAATTCGGCGGTACGTTCACCCGGCCTCCCGCATGCCCACTATACGCCCTCGTTCAAAGTCCGTCAACTGCATATACGGTTCACGTCCACGCTGTCGCGGCACGCTACCAGTGTTAAAGACTGCGATGGAGCTCCGTATGCCACGGCAAACTGGCTGACACTGACGGCGGCGGTGCACAAATGCTGCGCATCTAGCGCCATTCGACGGCCAACACCGCGGTTCCTGGTGTGTCCGCTGTGCCGTACGTGTGATCATTGCTTGTACAGCCCTCTCGCAGTGTCCGGAGCAAGTATGGTGGGTCTGACACACCGGTGTCAATGTGTTCTTTTTTCCATTTCCAGGAGTGTATTTACGGAGTTTTCTGATGATAACTGCCAAATTCGTTATGTGGTGACACTGGAAATAGGGAACTACGAGAGACACTTAGCCGAATGTGGATTATGAGAGTGTTCGAAATGACACTGGAGCTTGTAGCTAAGGAAAAACGTGCGAAAACGTTAGTACAAAAAGAGTTAACAGACAGACATCTTCACAAGTCCCATCTCTGTCAAACAGATGGGCTTAAAGATACATTACACAGAGTGCAGTGTACGTCTCTGCAGTTCGCAGTTACATCCAGTTTTCATTTTGTCCTTAAGAAGAGGAATAACAGTATCCTGATTTGGAAGTTTAGGTTCGTTTGAACATTTTCGTCATATTCTAAATGCTGAGAAGAGTGTAGGTCCAAAGATTGATCCCGGTATCTTTTGACTCATTAGCGTTGTCTTTAATTTTCTTATAACCATAATTCAGGATCAAAAAGTTGCTGTTCGAATGTCGTACAGTGCAGAATCTGCATGCTACTAAGGCAAAACTGCCCTGAGCACTGAGGCAACTATCCCACCGACGCAACAGTGTGAAGGTACACGTTTAGTAAAAGATCGAGTCCTTCCGCATGAAGAAGTCTGTTACTGTTTGCTTGACATCCTCGTCCGACTCGATCTTTCAAAGCCTTTTCGCATGGGCAGACATCATTATTATAGGGAGAGTACTAAACTAAAGTGTTTCTCACTTGGATTGGCGTGATTTCTGCGTTACAACATTTGCGATATGGGACATGAGTTATTATTAAGCAATAGCACCACCATTCTACAACGGTGATATCCGACAGACATGCTGCCCCACAAACATTCTCTATTCTCAGACGGCTATCTACCGATGTTTGTCCTTCGGTAGCCAAGAAACGAACAACAGCACATTGGTCCAGTCTGGGCGTATTTAGTAGTAACATTGGTATAGTTCACGTGTCTGCATTTATCGAACGCATGTCGGAAAGTCACGCATCTCACACTAATCCCTTGAATAAATTTCGGTCCTTATATACCCTCAACGGTGCTTTTCATCTGTGCACAGGCTTATCCAAAAGCAAAAGCCTGTCTTTAAACCTAAAACTTTGTCATTATAGCACAGTAATTAGCCCGTCAGCTTTGTATGCATCAGAATGTTTAAACATAACGAACGGAGGGCCACTACGGAAACTTTAAATAAAAGACCGGAAAATTTTGAGGAAAATCCTTGGCCCTATCAAAGAAAACGGAGATTTCCGCCGAAGGCGCAACTGTGAATTATAGGAACATACAGAAGACATTGTTACCAGCATGAGGAAGCGGAGAATGATGTTTTTTTAGCCAGCTGGAAAGAATGAACCCGGTAGGCTTACTCATCGCATACATTCATCGATTTCAAAAACAAAATCGTGTTCAAAATGGGCAAGTCAAGTTAAAAAGGATTTACAGGATACTGAAATTTCATTTGATTACATTCAGGATCGAGAAGCTTTTAGATAAAAAGTCAAAATTACTAAAAACCTCATCTCGCTTACTACGCCAGTTCCACGGCCTGCCTGCAAATGGTCAAAACAGAGAAAAGAAGTACAGTCAGCCAAAATGAAAATCTACTGGCAAAAGGAGCAAACACAATCAGGGCAGAGATAAAAATCTTCGTGGTCCATAGCACACTGAAACGATACAAAAAAAAAAAAAAAAATCCCTCAACGAAATCGCGCTACGTTGCATACTCGATACAGCAACGCTCTCAAACGCAAATGTTCTAGTAGCCCCTTATGATTTTATTTCTTTCGCTGTTTATAACATATAACAGCCGTAATATGGTGTATATGTAGCAATTTTATACACAAAAATGAAACAAAAGCTTACAATGTTGTATCCACTTTCCCTTCCCAAAATGTATTCCATCGTTACCATAGGATGCAACAATCTTTCACAGTTCGAAAAAATGTTTTCAGAACTACGGAGCAGAATTTTTAAGTCAAGATGGAATTACAGTTGGAACGATTATATGGAAGTATAGAGAAGGGGATTATAAACCTACGAACGGAATTATGATCTCTCTCTCTCTCTGAGACAAATATCTCGCTGACGTATATTAGAGAACGGTCAGCAAAAGTATGTATATTGGATTGGAAAGCAAGGGCTTACTTGTCTGAATTGTTTTTGGACGTTAAGTGAAACAGAGGGACGCTGTGTCCGTTGCCAGAAACAGCCAGTTATGAGAAGGGCTTCATTGTGGAGAATTCCCCACAGTCGTTGCAGCGGCAACAGGAACAGTACAAGAAAACTCTGCCAGTATTTCAGCATTTGTACGTATGAGCAGAAAAAAAAGAGTGTAACGTCACGTCGCCTCGCTACTGCGCTTTATGCGAGTTTTTTAAAGGGCTAAAACCTCGTAAAGGGCCTGTAGTCGCGCAACAAAAGGCCCGCACATAGAGAATATAACAATGTGGCTTAAAACGCGCTGAAGAAACGAAACACAATGCTTTGACGTTCTTTCTTCGCTTCCTGTCGTTCTTTGCTCCTATCTTGCAAGCTTTCAGAAAGAGCGAGACGCCGAACTTCAAGCGATGTACTACAAAGCAGCAGACGGAATTATAATATTGACGACAGAAAGCGTCCTCATTCAGAGCCATTTTCGTTAGAAAAACAGTTACTGGGGAAATCATAAAATAGCTACGCACTTGGAGTATTATCGCCCAAGAAACGGACTTTCATGGTTCCATGCAACTACTTGGAATAGTTCAGAGAAGCTTTGTCATATACAGGTTTCAAAGCTAGTTTTCAGCAAGAAATTATTTCATTTACTATTATTGTTGTATTTTCATAAATATCCGAATAACTGGGCATGGTATTCGGAAATAATTTGGGCACTGTACAAGAGAGTCTTGTTTTTTATGTTTTCGTCTTTGGCACTTAAGCCTTTCATGGAGCCATTTCAGAATAACCAAAGGCAGGCATTGGCAATCAAGGAAACTCCGACGGTTGTGGAAAATATACAGATAAAACAGCCACAGTCCGGACACAGCAGGTTCTGCAAGTCATGCGCGTTTATCGTCAGCTCTGTAAGGATTATAATATTTAGCAACAATGTCAGATAAAATTCATTGCTACAAGTCGGTTTACGACAACTTACAATCGTTGCCGTGGTAGCAAAAAGCTGAAAGTACCGTTCGGTAGCATAGTAAGATAGAGATTAGTGTGCTTTGGATATCTGGTATTTACTACAGGCTCATTGGTCCGCTGTATGATAAAATCACAACTGTGGAAACTATCACACTTGACTGGCAGCGTGGCAGGCATGACGATAAATACAAACTACACTGGATGACAGCTTAATCTGGGATGACCAGAAGTCCAGGTCTTAGCAACGACAGTCCCTGGTTTTACATAAACGTCTTGTTGTTCCGAGAACATCATTCGGGACACATAATTGTCTTGCTTTTTGATCGAGAAACAAAATTCGTGATATGGTATTTCTTAATTAATTAAATATTTGTGATAAAAGTGGTGGTGTTGGGTGCCTAGAAGTAAAGCATTATGCAAATATATATTTGCAGTGTATAAGCCGTATTTGGTTTAGCTGCCCTACAAGCCTAAAGAAGGAGTAAGAGACATGTTCACAAGAAAAGCAGGTTTCACCTACCACTGCCCCTAACTTGCCGACCTTGCACTTACGGCCCTTGAGACACATAAGATTACAACCAAGGGACTCGAACTATTTCTCCAAACGGGACTGCAGCAATATAGAAGTTAATTTTGTGAAGAATGTGAGCGATGCGGCGTGTGTTAGCATTGCTTATTGCGCATCGTTTGACATCTAAGCACACTTGTCAAAGCAAAGAGTAGCGCATTGTTGCCAGATTTCTCTCATTCAGTGACAAAACTTCAAGTCTACCAATTTTTGGAACAACTGACAACAGTTCTGACCTCTAAATGAAAGTCGGATGATGATCAACTTTGCTCACAAAGTTACTTCCTAGTATTCTTAGTAGACAGTGAACGTGGATATTAAACTGAGAAAGAAGAAATGAAACTCCAAAGAAGTAACGCCAGTTTATTATTATTGTGAAAAATAATTTCAATTTATCCTCCACAAAATTTTATGAGTTTCGTGTTCCTAACAAGGAACTCCTACAATCAATTCATTCTTCTGATAAATATGGCAAACATAAATCTTAGGCTAAAATCTACATTTTTCATCTCATTACTGATTAGTAATATTACATAGTTTTTAGGATTAGCTAATTGTACCTATTTAAAATAGTGACTAAACAATGCAGAAAATATATCCAAGATGTAATAATAAAGAAGTGCATATCTGTCTTTTTTTCAGAAAAAAGCATTGCATTTATGTTTAATGTACCACAGTTTTTCTTTCCAGTTCACAAAATTAAGAGACATTTTTGCTATCGGTTTTTCAGCTGCTGCATCGACACAGGCCTATTACTGATTTCAAAATATCATGATAACTGATAAGGAAGATAAGAGTAAGTGTTGTAATGAAGATAAGTGGAAATTGTGAACACAAGTAACCCGGTTTTTTCTCTTGGAAAGCGGCCAGCCTAGCATAATTCCAACAAAACCTCATTAAATAAGCTATAAAATACATTCAATCTGAACGTACTCTGTTCACTTAATAAATCTTTCAGGTTCATTATCTTTTTTGTAAATACCTTCAGTTCTATCACATTCAATACGATCATTTATCTTCTTTGTGTGCTCATTCTATCCTGAATTTCACCTTATGGTATGCTTGGCTTTCTTTAATCGTTCGTCTCCTTCCGTACAGTTACAGCTTGTGTTTACAGTGTTCTTCATAGTGAACATGAAACAGTCTTCTTTCTCTCCAGGTTGAAAAGCCGTTATATGAACTTTCGCAATCTCAGTAAATGATTGTTGTATACTCTCAACTTACGGTATTCATACCTGGGCTAATTGTCTCTATGTTTCGAAGTGTGTCGAAGAAAATTATCTAGTCCGAAATGCGGTTTTGACCGAACAGCATGGAAAACGTCTCACTACGCAGTCGCTTGGGGGTCTTCATACGCAAGCGTGACAAAATATATGTTTACTTAGTGACATCTTGTGTGGCTATTATAATAGTCAGTTTGGCTATTTTTACAGTGTTGTATTATTTGTTTATATTACATTCCACATAACAGCTTCTTAACGCAGTATCTTTATTGGCGCCTAGTTCTCCGCCTCTTTTCGCATCTTTGAGGGGCAACTGAAACATCCTGTGTAACACTGTGTACAGATGAGCATTTTTATGTTGTGTCGAGTGCTTGGAAATACTCCAAACAGTTATTTCTCAATACATAACCTACGAATATAACTTAAACGTATGTTTCCCTTACGATCAGCCGAAGTACGTGCCTAGGATGTTTATACTGTCAGAGAATTCAAGTTTAAGTGTAAGTACATTTCTTTATGAGCATTTACTCAGGTTTATCGATTAGGTTACCCAACGGCCTTTCAGTGCTTCTGAATAGAACTATATCTTCGTGAACGTAGCGATGGGAACACAGTATATTGTTTTGTTCACAGATCCGATAATGGTCGCGTATGACGGGTAAAACCGGCTACAAAATCAAATTGTGTACGACTTGTAGTTGTTTTGTCTTTATAATTCTGAATAAAATACCAGTATTCAGGCTGCGTCATGTCGAATAAAATTCCTTGTCTTTTGAGGAATGCCAGCACTATTGTCTTTAGAAATACTAATAAGCACCCCGAAAGTCCACGTCGCGAAGACTTGCAGTGCCCTCTTCTCTCAAACCGGCGGATGCCAAGGAGAATGTGACATCAGTACACGGCCTATTTCCGACTGCCAAGAAGGAAAAACTTTCATTTACTGCCGCATAGGGAGGAATAATTGTGACAAACACCTCCTTCTTTCTTTTTACTCAATTTATAGTTAGCGATGTTTCGATCAGAAGCTCACCTAGAGGCTAAGCAGGGATGGGAAAAATCGACCGGTTAAAATCGATACAGGTATTTTAGTTCTGAATGACTGGTATCTTCCGATGTTTCAATATTTAGTAATAACAGGCTCAGGGTAAGAAAACCGGCATATCAATTAGCCGTACAAGCGGTGCTTTTTTGTTTTTGAATAAAAACCCATTTATAAACGAGTGATGTTTATTCGTAAAAATTTCATTGCTTTGAAATAATGGGTTATTATAGAAAACTGGTAAAGCGTTCTGCACTAATTTGGTAACAGTGCTGACAGAAATTAGCAAAAAAATATGACATAAACATCGGTGCAGCAGTACTGAGACAGTGATATACATGTTGTCGTGTAGCGTGGCCTGTTAGATTGTACATTTCAACGTGCAGAGAGCAAGACTTGTTTCCACAGGGATGTAAGGCCTATTCTCGCTGTCCCCCTTGGACATCGTTTGTATTGCAGAATGACAACATCCCTAGTGAGGAAGAATTTTAGAATGCGTGGCAGCAATGATGTACAGGCTCCATTTTCTTTGAAAGATTTAAAAACGGGAGGTGGCGTAACGAACTTGCGACACCGTCCTTAGCAGATTGATTGATATACATACAATTTCATTCACATGCGCAATTTATAGCTGAAACCGTAATTGCTTGAGGGTGAAAAACTGATGCCATCAAAAAGTGACGACGCAGGGAAGTCATGAACTTGTGACCTTCCGCCGTCGCCATCTCCTGCATCTTCGCCCTCTTTACTGGAGACACTGAATTCGATTTCTGCAGTAACCTTAACCTCATATGGATCGAGACTTCCGGCTACTTCACCTTCTTTGGAATATCTCCATCTTTGTTCTATGGCTATGTTTATTGCAATTAATAACAGCTATAACAGGCCAAATATCGGTTAGTTCGCAAACCTGTTATTTGGAGGAGTTTTAACACTTAGGTTAAACTGGAGAGGAAAAAAATTCGTACAGCCAGCTACTGGTTGTTTCAAGTACAATCACCATCCCTACCTTGAACTTTTAGCGCTACGATCTTACTGTGTCTCGGTAACGAGGAAGTCTAGCGGTAACTACTACTACGACTTCTACGTTACGCCGAAAAAGAAAAAAAATTAAACGTTGGGACGCATCTGGAGAGGTCTCATCACTAATAAAACCAGAACGTTGACAACATGTGAACCTCGGAGCCTGAGCTTCCATACAGTGAGTGTAGACCGAAGGTCTGAGATTGTCAGACTTACTGACAGTCGAGTGTATGTTACTCAAGATTTTCTGCCACTTCGCATAGTGCCCAATATATTGATACTACAGTACTCTTATTAGCGAGATTTCTCTCCCCCTGTTTATCAAGTCGCCGTCAGGACACCTAAAAAATTGCACGTCATATATCTAGCCCTATCAGCTCATAGAGCCAGAGTTGTCAGTTGTACAACTTTGCTCCTTTCAGACGAAACACCCACTAGGAACAGTTCTCTCAGAGATGGCAATGTACTTGGAAGATGAGTCGATCAGAATAGACAGTTTTAGAATGAGGAGTTTTTGGGTGCTAACTTGAGTAACATGTCGTCGGGATTTCAAGTGCCTTAAGTAGTTAAAATGCCACGAGCTGTACACCAAGTACTCGTTCGCCATAGTCAAGTCGAATAAGTGCTGACGGGTTACTGGTTCCTTATACAGAGCGAATTAACTAAAATTTGCACCGCAAATATTGCGGAAATAGAAATGTGCAGTTTTGACGGATTGCTTCTGTAGTCAGATTGTTAGCCAATCAACAGATCGAAATAATATCTAGAAAGTGTATTTTGGTGCAAATATACACTTTTGGAAATGAAACAGTGCCTATTGGTATTAATAAACTAAAAGTAGGCTAAGTCAGAATATGAGTGGCGTTTGTTGCAGGACCGACGTTTGTTTGTGCCCTTCAACCTTCGTAGTTGCTAGGTGCGATGTTGTATTGTTTGCTTATAGTGTGATAGTATGTTCTCTGAGAGTACTGCGATTTGCTAGTCTGTCAGTGTGTGATAATCCAAGGAGTAGATCGTGAGTGGACGATGGGATTTTTAACAACGCAGAAAAAGCCGAAATGCTCATGATGTATGGAAAGTGTAGGACGAATGCAGTTCGTTCTTCCACGGTGTATGCCGCAAGATATCCCAATAGACGTCGACCATCTGCTCAATTATTTGTCAACCTCTTCAATCAGTTAGGTGAAATTTTGTTGTGTGTAACACCTAGATGACGTAACAGAAGGAAATAAGGGACGGCAGAAGATGGGGAAATTAATGGTTTTGGTGCAGCTGGAGTTAATCCGCACGTTAGCTGCCACGCATTCGCACAAGGAAGTGGCATGTGTCAGGCAAGTGACGTACGGATCCTCTATCGACAAAGGTTTCATGCCTGTTACACATTTGTCCGTGGAGCGCTGCATGGAAATGATTATGAGAACTGTGTTAACTTCTGTGGATGGACATTAAGACAGGATACTCCACAGGTACCATTAATTTTGTTTAGTGATAAAGCCACATTTACCACTCATGGCCAGGTAAACCATCGAAACATGCACTATGGGTCTTTTGACAATCCCTGTTGGGTTGGCCTCATCAGGTGGAACGTCAGCGTCCATGGAGTGTAAACGTGGGGTAGTGAACCGTCAGCTCATAGGCCCGTTTTTCATAGAAGGAAGTATCACAACCTCGCAACAGACCGTCTTCCATGGATGCTAGTAGACGTTCCTAAACAGACTAGGTGGAAACTATGGTGCCAACACTATGACTGTCCAGCCCATAGTGCACGAAATACTACAGCATTCTCAAGAATTGTTTGCAAATCGTTCGACTGCACGCAGGTGACCAGTGCCTTAACCTGACTTTGATGCCTGTAGACTTTTTTATGCGGATAAAGCTGGAAGACAGTGCCTACAAGGATATACCAACCACATCCGATGGTGTGCAATGACGCGATACTATAGCCAGCTCGCACATCTCCGCTAAAATGCTGACACGTGTGCACCAGTCGTTGCGTGCTAGACAGGAAGAGTGTATTGCCGAGGCCGGTGGTCGTTTTGAACAGAACCTGTGATGATCAAGCGTCTCGTAACTGGTCAGAATCCACGTAAATTGTATATGCACATTCCACGTACAATACGTGACTGGAATAGAAGGGAGAACGAATAGAGGTACTCAGGGTACCCTCCGCCACACACCGTCAGGTGGCTTGCGGAGTATGGATGTAGATGTAGATGTGTTGTTATTTAGTGCGTGCTATCACGGGTATTGTGCAAGTATCGGTATGGAAACTTTTCAAAATACGATATCCCGTGAACGACTCGCACTAGAAACCCGCAAAAAACACCACTGACGTTATTATTTACTATACTTGGTCTGTTTATGTCAACAGACACTGTTACATTAAAAAAAGTGTGTGTTTGTAGAAAAAATACACTTTCGAAGTATTCTTACAATTTTTTTATTGGTTAACAGTAGGCATCCCTGACTACCAACCGCACGTCAATAGCACTTTTCTTCTCCACAATACTTGTGGTGGAAGTCTTAGGTGAATTATCCTATATTAAGCTTGTGGCTGGCTGCAACGTCGCCGAGACCCAAGGTAACGCCATATTTGGGCACAGATTGATCCCATGCTCGATGCACACGCTTTAGCCTCCTGATCGCTGGATCCCACCCCGCACTGAGCTGTAGGCCGCCGTCTGCATTAATCTTGCAGTCAGAGATGTTCATTTCAGTGACTTCTTTAATTAGACTTCTCCCAATACTGCGAGCCACGATAGACTTGTCGTGAAGTTTGGTCCGGAGAGGCAGATTTCACGGGGTAACGTAGACGATAAAACCGTTTACGCACTTTTCTGCGTTGTTTTACAGTGTCCACTGACCGACGTACTATGGCACTCGCAAGCTGTTTTGTGAAACCGAGGTGTTGTGAGACCTGCCACGTCCCTTCCTGGCTTAGAATTACCTTACCGTTCACCGTACATTAATCCCCTTGGTTAGCGCAACACCAGAAAATTTTGACAATGTACTGTTCGTTCACAAGAATGTAAAATGAATGCTAGATGAAAGAATGCAAAATTAACTTACCTCTTGCTCTGCATGTTGTTTTTTATTTGTACTAACGTTATTGTACTAACGTTCTCTAAAGCAAACTGAAGTCAGAAAATGCAGCAGCTAAAGAAAAATAATGTACAATCTGTGGCTAAGTATGTGCAATGCACACCCGACAAAACATTTTTAACTTTACTAAGCATGATGGAGGACGATTTTGCCTTAAAGAAAATATTTCTCGAAAAATTAAACTCAGATTATTGTCAAAAAAGACTGTACATCTTAAGAAGACTAAAATATACGACCAAAAGTGACTCTGAACACTATGGGACTTAACTGTTGAGGTCATGAGTCTCCTAGAACTTAGAACTATTTGAACACAACTAACCTAAGGACATCACACACATCCATGCTCAAGGCAGGATTCGAACCTGCGACCGTAGTGAAAATTACAGACATTTCGCCCACTTGCATAATTTGTGACTTATTGAAAACAAAGAGTTCAAATTAATCCAAATCATGAATATTATTAGTTATCTAAGAGACAAAGATTTCCTTCATTTGATAGGTCTTACAAACACATTTTTCACGGTTGTACGGTCATGTGTTGTGTTGAAATATTCTTCCAAAAATCTCCTCCACCAGTCAATCAATAATATAGCTTTATAAACAGGTTTTCATCTCCATAATGAAGAATTCCGGATAATTTCTGCTAGATTCATAGGTATCAGATCTCCTTCTCTAGAACTCAGCACCTCACTAATGTGGTTCTAATAAGAATGCCCCAGCGCTCCGTGAGTGGAGATGAAGTGCACCAAAGATTACATTAAACACTGAGTCAAGGATCTTATCCACTGTTCGTGCTGCGCGCTCGTACATATTTCTCCCAGTACAGTAAAGTTGAATTATCTATAATGGCAGAAAACATGCGAAAATCTTACAGTAGTTGCGGTAGACATCAGAGGATGTCGAGCAGTGTAGTGAAGGGTTATTACACCGTCGTGTATGGTCTTGCATGGAGATACGGCACCTAGTATAAAGAGCTCTCCACGTTGCAGAGTTGAGTCGGCCGTTGAAATCGAACTGGGTGGCATTTTGTGGCTCGCTAAAGTGGTGTCCGGTAGCTGCTCCATTAGCGTATGGCAGTAAGGGTTCGCGAATTATTTTATTTCGTAACAGCTACTCCTGCACTTTCATTTCCTCAAGTAAATTAACTGCTGAAAATTCTACCGCACCATTAAGCTGACGCCGCGCAACTTCATTTAATTTTATTAAAGCTCCTTCTTCTTCATGAAAATATTTTTCAATAATAATTGCTGTAATTGTGTATCACAATTTCCGAGACCGAAGTTACCTCCATCATTGGCTTGTTACCAGACTGTTCATAATACTGCAGGCGGAAGCTGTTAGCGTAATACAGAAACTGGAGGCGTGTGGTGCACTTTTGGTAACACCTTTATAATTAATAATGTTTTCAAGTGCAGCTATTTAATTAATATAAAGTACTGTAATAAAAGATTCTGAATTTAAAATTTTGTTGCATCTGTGTTATGTTCCTAGCACTCCCGACTTTGAAAGCAATCTTGTCCTTTTATCGTAGCTATGATCGCTATTGGACTGTCTTTTAATGGTTGCAAGTGCTGTGTTAAATTAATAGATACAAAGCTTAGTCTCAAGGAAGCCTTAATATCCTACTTTGGTTATGAAAAGGGGGTGAGGGACAGTGTAGAAAATGTGTACCTTACGGTAAAAAATGTACAGATTATTTTGGTGCCAATGTTTACCATAGATAATAATACAGCGAAGCTAGTTAACAAACTAGGTACTTTCAATTTCCAAGTGAAAGATAGCTGCTGGAGAGAGCTGAGACGGCCTCCCATTTGGATATTCTGCCTGTTTTTTCCTGAACTATGGGTTAAGAGACGGATCATACCCAAACAGTGAAACAGATTTGAGAATATTTATAATGATACCAGTGACTCCAACATCTTGGGAATGCAGTTTCAATAAATTAAAGATGACAAATTTTGTACTTGCTTGTCTGTGTCCTATGATGAATTCTTCTCGGGTTAATAGCCGAGTTGTGGCGTCGTCTTGTCGCAAAGTTTCGATGAGTTTTGTACCCATCATGTTCTGGCGAAGTGTCGGGATGCTGCGTCCTGCATATTTGTATAGTTACGTGGCCGTCGCCGCACTGTAGGCTGGCCAATCACGTTCTTCCGAAAGGGGATACCGCGTCGGTAGTGGTGGGTGGGGGGAGGGGAGAGACCCGGTGGCTATCCAATCTGTCTGCGTACGCCGCTGCCTTGAGATCAGAGGGTTCCTGACGTATTTTGTCAATTGCAGGTTTCAAAGCTGCACTGAGATGAAAACCGCTATCCCCGTTTACAAAAGTGTTGTGCAGACGTAACTCCGCTGCCTCTTTGAAGATCGAGTCAAAGAAACTGTTGGTGCTGCACAGCTTCTTCGTTTTTTCGAATTCGAAGGTATGCATGCTATGTTCTGCTACTGCGGTCTTATTTGTTTGTCCTAGCGTTCTTTATGTGCTCAGTAGAGCGCTGCGAGACCAACGTTGTGTCTGCCCGATACAATCCATCCCACATTCGCACTCACAAGGGGAGGCCACGACGTTTGGAACGCGGATTTACTGCAAACGTCGTACACTTGTAGTACTCCATGAGGACAACAAGCAGTAGCGCCTACTTCTCAAGCGTTATTGAGAAAATTAAAAGATAATTTCGGTCGTCAAACATATGTATCTGTGCTTGGCCTTTTTACCATAAAGTGGCTGCAGCCGAGTGGTTAGCGTTCAAGCCCAGTAAACACTGAATCAAGTCCCGTTCGTCTGTTTTTTTTTTAAATTTTCGACACTGTCACTTCCTTTACTATTTATATTACTATTTATATTGCAATTAATATAATGGGGAAAATACGCGCAATCTGACGAATTTTTATTAAATTTACAATGTTATTTGGCAGTTTACTAATTTTTATTATCAGAAATAGGGTAATATTCGTAACTATCGACTAGCCAACGACCAAACGCATAAAGTGATACAGAAAATGTATGCTTGTCCGTGATTTGAGAAATCCCTTACAACTGGAAGGACCCCGAAACGACTTGTTACCTTCACGTTTTGACCGGCTCAGACAGCTTTCGAAAGATGTACAATTAATCCTGACTTTCGACATTACGAGTACAAGATGCAGGATGGTATTTTTCGTAAAAACATGGAAAACATAAAGTTAAACGGCACTAGCTGCATTGAATAAATGCTGTGTTTCCGCATACGCAAGGTCTTTTGACGTTTTCCTTGGAAAAACAAACCTTGTTAATATTTTCAGAAACCTCTCTTTCTGGCGATAACTTGGAAGCAAACCATGCATAACACAGCATTTCCTTTAAAAAATAGGCCCTGATAGTTGGTTATGCAGTATCGAACGTATTTTAATAGCGTCTTCCGAGAAGTAATTTCTCGTTCTTTTTCGATTAAATACGAACATTTTTTAAGACACGGACAAGCATACATTTTCAGTATCACTTCATGCGTTTGGTCGTTTATTAGTCTATAATTGTGAATATTACATTATTTGTGGTAATAAAAATTAGTATACTGCCAAATAACACTGTAAATTTAATAAAAGTCATCCGGTAACACGTATTTTTCCCATTATATCAATTGTAACATAAATAGTAAAGAAAATCACTGTGTTGAAAACAAAAACAAAAAAAACTAACAAAAACTGACGAAAGGAACTTGATCCAGCGATTCAGTGGCTTGAACGCCAACCACTTTTTTTTTTAAAGAAAACATTTTGTTCCATATTCTTCGTTGAATTTGTTCAGGGCGGAGGTCCGACGACCCCCGTTGAGTTTGTTCGTTGATCCATTCGCTCAGTTTTTTTATTAGAAAGGGTAGCCAACGCTCTGGACGAACACTTTTTTTTTAAATCTCACTTTGTTCTAAACTGTTCGTTGTGTACGTTCGGGGAGGACTTCCTAGGACACCCGTTCAGGTTGTTCGTTGAGCAGTTCACTCAGTTTATTGCTACAGAGGGTAGCTAACACTCTGTGCTACCGTGTCGGCACCACTCTGCTGCAGCCGCTTCATGGTAAAAATGGCCACGCACAGATACATATATTTGACGGCCGAAATTATCTTGTGATTTTCTCAGTAACGCTTCAGAAGTACGCACTACTGTTTACACATTTTGTTGTCCTCATGGAGAACTACGAGTGTACGAAGTTTAAAGTTAATCCGCGTTCCAAACGTTGTGGCCTGTCCTTGTCAGTACTGTAAATGCCCGGCAGAGCTGTTGAACTTGCATTCAAAGACTTAATGAATTTTCTTCGCTCAGAGCGAGGAAACGCGAAGTAATATCACAAAAAAAGCGCCAGTCCTGGAGAGTGATATTTCCTAACTCGCAATTGTTGATCTTTACTCTTTTCTAATAGATAATTTACCCACTGTTGATAATTTGGGAAGAGAAAATAAAACATTCTTCATTATGGGCCATAATAAAATAGTAGCTGCCATAAAGACTACGAATAGTTTTTTTGTTGGATGGATGGGCGGGGGCGGGGGGGGGGGGGGGGAGGTGGGACAGCGGGGACTCAGCTTTGGCAGTTCTGGCAGTGGCACGGGATCGCACCACAGCGCCGCTCTGCTGCCGGAAAGGGCCTCGGACGCTAGCACGGAACCATGAGTGAATGCCCCATCATTCACCAACAGCCCAGACGTACTAGTGGTCGTGACGTAGTGTATTTCTCATCGCGTTTAATGAGTTGCCGTCGGGGACGCTCGCGCGGCACATTACACATTCCTCTTGTCAGCGTACAGCCGTCACTCACACACGGGGGCTTTGCTGCTCCACAGACAGTTTCACAAGTGAGAGCCGTGTGGTCTGCCCGCAGGCCTCGTCATGGCCTAAAAGGGCTGTCAGGTAGCAATATACGTGATTACTAGAAACTGTACCAAAGTCCTGGAACAGTTTCCAAATCGGTATGCCGAATCATGTGGTGCAAGTATCGTCAGCAGTTACCGACATTCCTCTAGGCTCCTCCAGATTAAATGTACCCAGCTTACACAACGATATTATAGAGAACAGTTGGTTACCGAAGGCATTTTAGAGACAACAGCATCTGTTTTGCACTTCGAATTAGGTTGGAGCGGAGTGCATTTTACAAATGATTGCAACTACAGAGCTATTGAAAAAGAAGGAACAGATTTCAAACATTTACTGATTCAAAACTACAAAAGATAGAAACACAATTCCGACTACCCCGTAAAGAGAAAAGTTCAAACTTTCTTGCATTCAATGTGAGCACCGTGTGTTACACGACAGATATCAAAACGGTCGCTCATTTCATACGGCACACGAACAGCTGACTTATCGTTAGCGAATTCACAGCTTCAGCAATCGATGTCGTTGACTTTCAAGAGTTTCAGGCATAGAGGGGATAAAAACGTGGTGTTTTACATAACACAGATAAATGGCACAAAATTGGAGGTCTGGAGAACTGGAAGACCACCGGCGATGAAGTTCATCTTTTGTTCCTCCTTTTCCTATTCTATGTCCTGGAATGGTGTCATTCAGGTAACGTGGTACCTGCTTAGAGTAATTCATGAAGCACGGCATTGAAGAATAACGCAGAATAAAGTAAAATCGGGAAACATCATCCGCTGTCACATCGCAGACGAGTGTGTGTTGAGTGACTATGAGAAATGGCCACTGAAGAGGATTGTGTCGAAAAATAATCTGACGGCTGCTGAAATCATTGTTCTAGTTTGTTTACGCTTGTGGCCGACTGCTCCTTTATAGTGTCCTGTGTATGAACAATTTCGATATTGGTTGGTACATTGTCAATTGTAAAGAATTTAAGGTGCTGCACTCAGAATGAGGACTGGTAAAGATTTCAAAAAGGTGGGATACGTTCCATGGAGATCCTCCTCCAATAGATGTGTCTGCAAAACTCTGAAGTGAGTACAGTGTCTGTTAGGAAGAGAGCGATGCACAATTTACCGGCTACTCATAACCCAAATACACTGGTGGAAATGGAAAAAAGAACACATTGACACCGGTGTGTCAGACCCACCATACTTGCTCCGGACACTGCGAGAGGGCTGTACAAGCAATGATCACACGCACGGCACAGCGGACACACCAGGAACCGCGGTGTTGGCCGTCGAATGGCGCTAGCTGCGCAGCATTTGTGTACCGCCGCCGACAGTGTCAGCCAGTTTGCCGTGGCATACGGAGCTCCATCGCAGTCTTTAACACTGGTAGCATGCCGCGACAGCGTGGACGTGAACCGTATGTGCAGTTTACGGACTTTGAGCGAGGGCGTATAGTGGGCATGCGGGAGGCCGGGTGGACGTACCGCCGAATTGCTCAACACGTGGGGCGTGAGGTCTCCACAGTACATCGATGTTGTCGCCAGTGGTCGGCGGAAGGTGCACGTGCCCGTCGACCTGGGACCGGACCGCAGCGACGCACGGATGCACGCCAAGACCGTAGGATCCTACCCAGTGCCGTAGGGGACCTCACCGCCACTTCCCAGCACATTAGGGACACTGTTGCTCCTGGGGTATCGGCGAGGACAATTCGCAACCGTCTCCATGAATTTGGGCTACGGTCCCGCACACCGTTAGGCCGTCTTCCGCTCACGCCCCAACATCGTGCAGCCCGCCTCCAGTGGTGTCGCGACAGGCGTGAATGGAGGGACGAATGGAAACGTGTCGTCTTCAGCGATGAGAGTCGCTTCTGCCTTGGTGCCAATGATGGTCGTATGCGTGTTTGGCGTAGTGCAGGTGAGCGCCACAATCAGGACTGCATACGACCGAGGCACACAGGGCCAACACCCGGAATCATCGTGTGGGGAGCGATCTCCTACACTGGCCGTACACCTCTGGTGATCGTCGAGGGGACACTGAATAGTGCACGGTACATCCAAACCGTCATCGAACCCATCGTTCTACCATTCCTTGGAACTTGCTGTTCCAACAGGACAATGCACGTCCGCGTGTATCACGTGCCACCCAACGTGCTCTAGAAGGTGTAAGTCAACTACCCTGGCCAGCAAGATCTCCGGATCTGTCCCCCATTGAGCATGTTTGGGACCGGATGAAGCGTCGTCTCACTCGATCTGCACGTCCAGCACGAACGCTGGTCCAACTGAGGCGCCAGGTGGTAATGGCATGGCAAGCCGTTCCACAGGACTACATCCATCATGTCTACGATCGTCTCCATGGGAGAATAGCAGCCTGCATTGCTGCGATAGGTGGATATACACTGTACTAGTGCCGACATTGTGCATGCTCTGTTGCCTGTGTCTGTGTGCCTGTGGTTCTGTCAGTGTGATCATGTGATGTATCTGACCCCAGGAATGTGTCAATAAAGTTTCCCCTTCCTGGCACAATGAATTCACGGTGTTCTTATTTCAATTTCCAGGAGTGTATGTTTGACGGGCAACATGGCAGCGTCAAGTGCGGCGTGGTGCCACGACGCTGTGGTACATATGTAGCGGTGATGATGATGAGGTCACATACTCCGTGACATAGCGTAGGGGAACGGATGTGGGAGATCCGCCCATCCGCAATAGACAAGGTCCTAGTGAAGGTGGTTTGCCATTGCCTACCTCCGACCGTAATGGGGATGAATGATGATGATGATGAAGACGACACAACACGCAGTCATCTCGAGTCAGGGAAATTCCCTGACCCCGCCGGGAATCGAACCAGGGACCCCGTGCTCGGGAAGCGAGAACGCTACAGCGAGACCACGAGCAGCGGAGTAGCTGTAGATGTATGTCAATTTATTTTACTTAATACGTTGTCGCTGAGCTTGCAAATTTTATACAATGTCTCGGCAAACACTTAAGACTGTCGTCTGTGCGCTTTAGAGTTCAATAATACAACCTCTCGTATTGTGTTCGCCATTGTTAAATTCTACAACACAGAAGGTTACCTACGTAGGAGAGTTGAAAGCCAGCGGCAGTGTTTCCGCGTCAGTTGCTGCTGGAAGCGTTTTACGATTTTTGGACAATGGAAGACGAGGCACCAGGACTACTGCCGCAGTTATTGGCACACATTTCATTGGTCATAAGACAATCTCCGTGGTTCCAGCAAGACGGCGTTCCCGCCCATTTCACACAGGACATTTGGCTATACAAGGATACATCTTCCGCTAAGTAGAAAATGACATCCACGCATGTCAGACTTGGTACCTCAAGACTGGAGACTGTAGGGAAAATTGAAAGAATTGGTATACAACGGAATGCAGATGATTCCCGAAAACATGTGCTGCTGTATCTCCGGACGATATTGTGAAACATTGTCTTGCGGGAACCGCTTTATAGCGTGTGTTGATTCAGAGTAACAAACACACGAACAGTACAAGAATTAAGTGTCTGCTTATACTTATTTGCGTAGTGGAGAAGTTCATAGGACTATTTATTCTGACGGTGGGATCTTATTTTGCTGCAATGTTATTTTGTTACTGTTCGAATCTGTTCCACACACCTTAAGCTGTGGAAGCAGAGGCGGGATGAGGCTCCATCCCATCCTGTATCCTGTGGTAGTTTCAATTAAATGTAAAATGAAACTGTTTCTTAAAGTAACGTGTATTTGATTAGTCAGGTATCATCACACATTCAGAATAAAAGCATTACATATAAATTAATTACACCACATAATATTATCATAAAAGGTGAAATAATATATAATTCAGCATTATATGTGAAAACACAAACGTCGAGAGAATTTAAAAGAAGTTCTATGTATCAACATCTGTGTAAAAATAGGAACTACTGAATTTGTGTTTCACGTGATTGTGTTTTTCTCGGTTACTGTAATTGCAAATTGGTCTATTATTTCAGAAAAAATAGTATTTCGTGCTCTTTAATTTTATGGATATATATACACAATTATTTGTACTCCTAAACACGTTGAACTGTCTTGTCCACAATTTTATTATTCAAATATGCCTTAGGCGTTTCGGCTTACATCATTACCATAGACAATAAAAACCACAAAGACGAAATTTTTTTGATGATTGTAATGTGGATGGCAGAGGATCCTTTTTTTATTGAACCAAACATTAAACTCTGTTCCTGTTCCGCGCACAGATGAAGGGTCGGGAGAGTGACAGACTGTATGCCACTGTGCTACGTACATGCTTGCCCAATATTAGCTGCTCGGTATCTACGGAATGGAATACGTAGGTCAATGGGACATGTTTGTAGTTTCCACGCTAAAAGAGGAGTTCTGGAACTTCCCGAGCACGTTTTCTGCGAGATCTACCTTTTTTTCTTTTCTTTTTTTTTAACAATATTTTGAGCTTGGAAAAAGAACAGCGTCAGGTTTTGTTATATACAAGCGAAAACAAAAGTTTTAATTTACTCCGATATGTGCATGTGCGCTACTATTGCGATTGTTACTGTACGTATCGGAAAGTCACCCTAACGTTGTTACAATGAACGGTACATACGGGCAGAACGCCGCACTCGAATGGATTAAAGAATTTCAGTTGGCAGTATAACACCTGTAAGAACGCATTAGAAACGTCCGAGGAACAGTGGAGTGAAAATTCATCACGCCACGATGGAAAATCACGATCATTGATCATCTAGACTTCATGGTCACGTTATGCGCGGTAGGCACGAGGAAAGTTCTCGACGTGTGCACCGGAGTCTCAAGTGATGTGATGCGGACCTGGAATCGGTTGCATTTGACGGGTAGAGTTGCGGATATACACCGCACGGTCCGTCCACGTTGGATAGATGCTCAGCATGATCAATGTGTACCACTTTCGAGTCAAAGTGAGCGTAGGCTGAATGATTCAGAACTGAATTCGGTGTTCTAAGAGTCTACTGGACGTCTTGTATCGCATCAGGCGGTAGGGAGACGATGGCATCATGTAAATCTCCGTTCTAAACGATCATTGCGATTTAGACGTTCACCACAACACCATGGACTCCGTTACATATGGACAATACGTCACGCAGAACTGACATCCCAGGGCTGGAGGCGGGTGTTATTCACCGACGAAACCTGAATCTGTTTGGACCCTTACAAACGTAAACAACGTGCCTGGAGACAACCCGACAGCATCGAACACCTGCAACACTGTGTCCCAATTGTGCAAGAAGCCGGCATTCATGGGGCTAACGTACGTCTCTCGTGATTGTTGCGGGCAGTCTCACTGTCATATTGTACAGGAATATAATTCCGCTACGAATAGTGGTACTCTTCGCCACCATTTAACGAACAAGTTTATCTTGATGGTCGGACGCTCTCGTTATCGCTGATCTCGTGAAGGCATTCCTTCACCATGCTGGTTTCAACAGAATGGAGTGGCCTTTTTGTTCCCCGGACATGGACGCAATCAAAGATGTGCGGGATCGATTAAAATGATCTGTTTTCGTTCACCACCAACGACTACGTGCTCTGCAAGTATTACGCAGAATCTCCTTTGAAGGGGGCAAGCTTGATGATCCCATCGATGGTATGCCATGACGGATTGGAGCCTGCATCCAAGAAATGGGACGTTCCGTCGCGTATTGAAGTTGCTCGGGAGTGACGTGAAAACCCACCATGGGAAACAGAAAACTATCTTTCTAGATTTGGTGATATGGACACATTGGGAATGAATATATACATACACATCAAAGCCAGTTTTTATTGTCTGCGGCGTTAATTTCGAAATAAAGGGGTGATGTAGAACTTTTGTTGATATGTGTACATGAGCACGTTTGTACATATGTTGGGGTAACTCGATATCGGCTCTGCTATTGTTCTACCTTGTACGATGAGGTCCTTACCAACATCACCGCACCCTATGTCTGTAATTTCTTTCACCAGGTATTTAGTTATGAATACATGTTCTCGATCATTGGGTAAATAAAATGTCATTGTAAGCTCAGTTTAGAGCTCTGTCAGCTTTATTATTGTCATTCTTTTCTTAGAGTATTTACTCCCGATGTTTCGTCTTCCAAAAATGATGAGAGTTCCAAAAGCACTTCCTCGAATGTTCCTTTCTCACAGCCTTACTCCTGAAGGTGATCTACAGCTGTAACGCCCAGGCTCTTAGACTTCAAGGACTCACTACTATACTGATTCTTTCTAGCACCATACTTTTGTTACCAGTTTTCTGTGATTCAGTTACGTTTTCTATGCTCTACTGCTACACTTCGTTCGTTACTTCTAAGAAATATGTCAAAGAGTATCTCTTTAAGTGCATTGGTGGCATTATACGTGGCAGCTTATCTTGTAAGTAATCATGGAATAAATCTTTCAATGCTACCACTATACCACTATGGCCGCAAAATAGCTGTAGATGCCAACTGTCCGGAAAAACGGACTTGTTTCTTGATTAGGCTCTACAGTGCCTTTTAGAACTGAATTTTTACTGTGATTTGTTTCTACTTTACACACAATTATTTACCCTATTTGTTACAGATGCCCCGCTCTAGCCTTGGCAGCAAAATATCTACATATCTAGGCCCTTTCGTTGTATAGACTCAGTTAATTGGTGTTGCAGTCCTATTGCAGACTGATCTATCGCCTGTGTGAGAGAGGCCAATGATTCGCTTATGTTTACCTTCAGGGATTTCCATAAACATCCTGATTATTCGAAGATTTCGAAGAACTTGCTGTTCGATTTTACTAACTTTGCATTTTAAGTTTTTGCCTTACTGTCTTCGTTCTCTTTTTCCTCTAGGGGCTCCAGATGCTCTAATCGCTGGGTAGTTAACTTAATAATGTGCTGATTATTTTCGACACGTCCTCGAAGTGTAACCAACGAATCTCGCTGCTGCACTTATCAACAATGGATTGGTCGCTGCAGCGCCCCACGCCGTTGCTCCGCAACAGTCTGAGACGAGATGAATGGCGAATAACATGAACGTATCCTCCCCAGTCAGCAAAATCTTTAGAAAAGCGCATAATGCAGCAGCAGCAGAACGAAGTAACGACAGCAGTAATTAAGAAGGTAAGCTATCGAAAAACATCTGAGTTTTTCAAATCTTTGGCGCCCAGAACACAGCACCATATCGATTGTATCTTTCTGCGAACACACAAGTACTCGGCTACACACATATGTAATTAGTATGGAGATCTTAGACATTAAATTTATACTCAGAGGAATATGAATTGGAAAACTAGTCATTCATATTGTATGTCATGACCTCTCTGAGGAAGTTTTTGTAAGAGAATCCTAAATGTTATAAATCTTGTAATTAGTGGAAAATTGTGAACCCTCGTACAAAATTTCCTTGCCAAAGGCACATCTGCGTTCGCTCATAGAGACTATCTATCAGAATGGTGTCTTGATAAACTCGTTTTCTGTGCCTATGACCTAGGAAATAATACATTTTTATTCTTGTGTGAAATGCGCTGTAGACGAATTTCATAGTTTAAGCTGTGTCAGGAAACTAATTTGCCGTTTACATCATAGGGGTTTGTTTATCAACAAAATGAAATGTGATTTGAAATTGTAGCTTCTGCTGACGTATAACTGAATAAGGTAGATCAGCTTTATCATCTTTGTGCCACAGTACTTCGTATCCTATATCCCAATACAGCGCGCATATGTGCTTGGCTCTTCGTATCTTCGGTATTGTATAAGGAATTCAGGCGACTAAAAGTTCGATTTGTGTCTCTGCCAGAACTTGTGATCAAGCGATATTGTCCCCAGTAAACCTGACAGTATAGTCATCATTGCTTAATGTAATGCTTAATTTCGGTGAAGAGTATTTCACAGCAGTGAGAATGTCTGGTATATGAGCTCTTACGATGTACTGCTCCTGAAGAGCTCATTTAGGAACCCCCGATCGATGCGACTCTAGGAGTCTCGGCAGCAATACCGTCCACTATCAACCGTTCTCATCGATTTCGCAACACACACGCTATTTACGAAGAAATTGAAGTCTGTGTTTTGAACATCACTTTGTCGGGAAGTTCTGTTATGGAAAACTTGCTACTGTGTTTACGACACTGTTTTGTATCGCTTGTCTTGGGAACTGGGTTCTATCCACTAAGGTAGTGTTCAGATATAAATTATAGGACACTTAGCTAAAACAAAGTAACCCATAATTTATATCCGATCACTACCTTTGGGAATACAAACAGTTCACAAGAAAAGCGACCCAAAACACTGTCGTTAAACACATTAGCGAATCTTCGATAGCAAAACCTCCCCACGAAGTAGAGTTAAAAACAAATGTTTAAATTTTTTTACAAGCAGGATGTGTGTGGCGATGTCGATGAGGGCGACAGACTGTAGGCGATACTGCTGCCGAGAATGCCAGGGGCTCATCGAATGTGGGCCTTTAAATGAACTCGTCGTCGACGGAATTACTTATGTCAGGTCAGAATTACATCTTCCTAAGAGGCCATGGGGAGCTCATACTTACTTACTTCCACTGTGACTACATCTGTTCATTTCATTAATTACGATTAAAAAATGTTTCCCATTATTACAATTTATTTTGATGTCTCAGTTTTACTACGTTCCAAATAGTTCTTGTCTTGTTACTGGAGACTTTCTCGTGTTTTGGGAAGCCGATGCTTGAGATCTCCGTCCTGCCATCTACCCTCAGGTCTGTCGTGATTTTCCAAAATCTGTTAGGGTGATACGTTCCCCTTTCAATTTTTCTATGCTTTTTTACGTATTTTTATCTCTTTCTTTTCTGCGTCTGGAGGCTCCTTATCGTAGGGAGAGGAGGTGTGTTGCTTCGGTTGACCCATCATAATTACTCCCCTGCGTGGAAGCCCTCTTCAAAAGCTTCTTACAGTGCCACAGTAATAAGTATACAATCCCCGTTAAAACAAATGTCGGTATCGCAGCTTGACAACTATAATCGTTACAAATTACTTGCGCACATCAAAAATTTAACCACAATGTCCGGTATAGCTTGACGCAAACCGCGCGTCGTTATGTTTACGCGATCCGGATATGCACTATCTTATCAAAAATATCCGGATACTCCTGCATATGACAGAATTGACCACTAGAAGTCACGAAAGGCGGACCCGCCGCTATAAAATTAGGCGGGGAATATTCTGTTGACAGTCGAAAAGGGGTAACAGCACAATGGCTGTGTCAGGAGAGTTCAGTGACATCTAACGTGGATTAGCTACTGAATGTCACCTGAGTTTTAATATCCTCGCCAGCGGAGGAGATCGATAGCGGATTGGACCCGCTTCAGCACACGGACCGAGCGAGGTGGCGCAGTGGTTAACACACTGGGCTCGCATTCGGGAGGTTCAAACCCGCGACCGGCCATCCCGATTTAGGTTTTCTGTGATTTCCCTAAATCACTTCAGGCAAACTCCGAGATGGTTCCTTTGAAAGGGCACGGCCGACTTCCTTCCCCATGCTTCCGTAACCCGTTGTTTGGTCCTCTCTCCCAAATCAAACCACCAGCCAGCCAGCCAGAGGAGTGTTATTGAGTTACTAACAGCCAGAGGCATTTCAACACTTCCAAAGCTGACCACAGAGAATGTTGGTGATGTGACTATGAACTGGAGGCACGAAATAAAGACCAGAGATAAACCAACAAGGAATCACTCGTGAATTTCAAAGATCCAGCGGTCCACATAGCATAATTTCTTTGCGTAGTGAATTAAAAGGAGTAGGCTACAGTGGTCGAGCAGCTCGTCCTAAGGTAGTCGGCGTCCGCACTTGAGGTGATGCAAAGACCGACGTCGCTGGGCACTCGAAAACCGGAAACGAGTAATGTGGAATGATGAATCACACATTACCTTATGGAAATCCGAGGGAGCATTTAGATTTGGCGAATGCCTGAACAACTGTAGTGCCAACAGTTAACTACCGAACAGATGGTGTTACGGCATGGATGTCTTTCTCGGACTTATCGTGGGGTCCCATGAAAGTGTCCCCCCAGCAGAGTTCATCCAGTCGTAAAGGAACAGAGTAGTCAGACCACATATTAATGTCCACTAATAAGTGTGAGAATAATCTTGATGACATTGTGTATTTTATGTGGCCTTCTCAGCTGCCTCAGCCTCTGTATTACTCTGAGAAGACGGGCAGCGGAAGATATTTCGCGACAAATGAACGAATATCGTTTAACAGAAGTGTACCATCCTACGGTACCATTGCTGCACTTTACTGGCGGGTGGGAGTAACGTGAAAATTTGTAACGAATTGACAATTGAAATTGAGGTGTCCAAACAATGAGATTGAGGGTGTCGTGATACAGCAGGTTATTATCTTACTTTCAACGGGTGTAACTGTCGTGTCACGTGCTACGACACCATTTGGAGAATACTGCGAAATTACAGATTCCAAGTGTGGCACCTTTAGAAACTGTTGACACTAGTAGCACCCGATTCTGCACATATTGCGGAAGGTGTACAGTGAATCCTCTAACAAAATGGTAATGATGGTGTTTCCAAGGAATATGTGTTATTCACTGATGAGGTTCATTTTACACATGGTGATTCTCTTACCAGTAGAAATAGTCAAATTAGAACCGACTTGTGATGGCTGTTAGATTTCACCATGTAACCTCCCAACAGTTTATTATTCCGTAAACTCGCAATAGTTAAATGTGACTAATCTCTCAATAAAATTGTGGCTTACTTATAACCTTTCAATAATTGACTGTGAATTGAAACTGGTAAATTTTATCAGCAGTGCTGCGTCATTGCCCTGAAAGATCATTCTGAATAAATTGAAAATTCTTACCTCAATAAAGTCACCGGATAACGCGTATATATCTGCTCCTCTAAGAAATTTTTCTGGTACAGCCCAGTGAAACGCTGGCCGCTAGATTTGACATGTATAAAAGGAAACAACTGATTTTTCTTTACGATAATCGGGATGACCATGGATTGCAGAAACTAGTAAATTCTTTAAATTAAAATGAATGTTTGTCAAAAAAGTTAATTTTATAAAAATTATTATTATTATAAGATTTTTAAAACATTTACATGGCACTTGATATAACAATAGTAGAAATTTTATTGTAATAAACTACATATGCGCACGGCTATTTTTATTTTATACTACATCGCTCAGGCACCGCCATCGCTCCCCACGACTGGCCTCGAGCCCTCCATTCACTCGACTGCTAGCTACTACTTACTTTTACTGCTGCTCTTACTGCAGCCAACACTGCTCTCTGGTCTGAGATTCTCTTATAGCTTACATATCGCAGGCCTCGCGTGAGTAATCCATCGAAATTACATCTGCTCGAGTGGTCTACCAATAAATTCCTTAATCAGGGACCTCTTACAACCAACAAAGCTATGTATCCTTGAAAATCTTGGCTGGAATGGTTGGTAAGCGTGTCATAGGTCATATAGCGAAGTCGGAACAGCTTAAAATTTTTTGCTAGGGGAGACGTCCCTTCGGAATAATGTACCTAGGAAAGCACAATGTTTCTGCTTAGTGATTCTATATAGTGGCCGATTTTAGAGTCACATGATGGAATGCACACCAGAGATCCCCGTCAGTACGCTCCTACATTTTCTACTGGTTTTGTTGTTGTAAGACATGAGATTGTGTTTTGTGCCGCAGCTCCATATATTTTGTGCTCTGCACGTTTAAGTGCTGCTCAATATAGTAAACATATTTGCAATAAATTTTTAATTCTACATTTACATAAATTTTGGTGTGAGTAAAATATGTAAGGTGTGCACGCTTCAGAAGTTTCCTTACAGTAAAAGCTTTAATTAATTAACTAGAACCACTGCTTATTACTCCTACTCACAACATGAGACGGATGTCTTCCGCACAAAAACTACAGACGCCCTGTTAAAGCGGAGCTGTACCTTGAAATACATGATACTGTGACCATCCCTTCTCTAGTTATTATCACTGAGGCCATGAAGGACGTTGTGAAAGTTGTTCCTTTGCTCACGATGGCGAGTAAGCATGTCTAGTGTGCTAGTGCTTACGTTTTGTAGCGTGTCCCATATCGCAGAAACTGCGCTTATAATACGAAATTTAACCAAGCTGTTGAGTCATTACCAAACAGAGAAACGTCGTTCTGTTTTTGAAACTTGCTTCACTCCGGACGTTGCTGTTTTACTACACCGAATGTTTCTTACAAGCCTCGTCTAGACGAGGAATCTAGTTGGAACGCCGTTAATTAGTTTCTCCAGAGAAGGGCAAAGGAAATGTTTAATTAACACAAACCAGCTCGGGAAAATGAAGATAATCGTTCCTGACAAAGGAATTCCCTTCCGGCCTCGGAAGGGCTTGCGGCATTCTGGAATCGATGTCAGAGCGAGAGACCGCACGCCGCGTCTCGTTGAAGTGCAGATGTCAATTACGGGTGGGTGTTGGCTGGAAAGGAATAACTGCCGCGTCGCTCGCCATTAAATTATCGTGTAATTTCAGCAAATTAAGTAAAGGTCAAACGACCTGTTAAAAAGTGGTTGTTCAACTGAGATGAGGGTTTGTTTATTCGTGGTAGTATTCTGCTAGCACGGGAAAGAGTACAATGATTTCTGGAAGTAGTCCGAGGTGTTGGCCTAGATATCTAGAAAAATAAGGAATTTCGTTGTACGTTATTGACTTCGAGAAAGCTATGGAAAGGATTCCATGCACTAAATATTTGGATATCCTAAATCAGACTGGAATTAACTGGAATGAAAGGAGACTAGTAAGGAATCTGTAAGTGACATAATAAGTAAAAGTGAGGAGATGAGATGGTAAATTAAAATATATGTTTCACAAAAGTAGGAAATTAAGTAGATATTTAAGGATAAGATTAGTGGAGTATTTCGTATATTGCCGATAGACGACCACTACGACGTAAAGAGACTGACTATTGAGAAACTTTAGGATGTGGTTTGGAGATGAATGTAAGGTGTAAAATGCAGAAGAAATTTTGTTGCGTTACACAGCGGGAATGAGGTAAAGCGAAATCTAAAAATTTTGAGGAGTAATAAAAGGGTGTGCGGTGAGGCGGTTAATACACCGTGGGGTATATAAAAGTGATCTGAAGAACAGAGTTCCAGGGTACAAAACACAGAAGAGGAAGGGAAATACATTTGTTACCTGGCGATAGCAGATGTTGAAAGTGACCACCGTTCCTCTCTTGGACTTTCGGGCCCTGGTCAGCAAGTTAATAAACGAGGATCGAAGCTGGGCTGTAGGAATTGCTGCAATCCCATCCGAAATGTACTGCGGCAGTTCTTGAAGACTATAAGCATTTTGCGATATTCCTTAGTCTTCATGGCTCTACAACAAAGTAATCACACAATGAAAGATCAGGTGAATTTGGTGGTCGGCTAGAGCTGCGACCAGAATGACCTCTGCTAACAGCTCTTTCAGGCATGGAGATTGTGCTGCAAGGTTCGGCTGGCTCTGTGGGCAGTCGCTTCATCCTCTTGGAAATAACTATATCTCTTTTCCTCCTCCGTTAATGGTGCCACAAATGAGGCGTACAGGCCAAATGTGACGTGCGGATACCGCACACCAAACCCCAACCCTCTGATTATGCAGTGGTGTTTTGTGAAGTTATCCGGATTCTCCTTTGCCCAGAACCTTTGATTCTGTGAGTTGACATAACCACTCAGGTGAAACCAGCCTTCCATCAAACATAAAGATCAGATCCATATTCAAACCATTCATTGTTATCTCAGAGAAGGACCGCAAAAAAAACGGCGCTGAGGAGCATCTGTTGGTTTTCAACGCACGGAAAACATTAAACACTCGGTGAGAATGCATGTGTAGGGTCACATGGAGTATTCATCCACATGATCTACGTGATATGCCGGTCTCTTGCGACAGGCGTCGGGTTGATTCGATTTGACTAAAGTATTTTCTGGTGAATGGCAGCTACATTTTCTGGTGGGCGGGGGTCGTTACGGATTGTATTTTGACGTGTCTAACGCAGCTTTCGGGCAAACTGTTTCAAGTCACTGTTTGTTGGCACTTTCACGCCATCTGACTTCTCAGCAGACAACTGACCACACCTTTTCCACGACTTGGGTGGCACGTAACTTTCCACAAGGAACACAAACTGCTCCAGTGTGAGTACCATCCACCACTTTGCACTGCTCCGGTCACACTGACAGCTCACACTACGCTCTGAACCGGTGTGGATCACGTGTCCGTCGTACTCGTGGTGTGGACGTCACGGGGTGAGGTTATGTACGTACTTTCACGTCCAATCGTGTCCACTCGTCCGAAACCACTTTTGTTTGCCACACTCTGTATCTTCTCCTCCCTAAACAGTAGAATCCGCCTTCCACGATAGTCTTCCTGTTCTCTACCTGTTCACTCTGATTTGGTAGATATATTGACTCACCCGATGGAAAGTAGCGCTGAAGAAACACGGACTAAATGTCTACTAACAAGGGACGCGTAAGTCGAACTTCGAGAAAGAAATTATAACTTCGTAAACTTTCAGGCGTTTGGGATTCTAAAAACAATTGCTTTTAATATTCAATTAATTAGAGTTTATTGCCTCCAAAACATATTGTAAATGGCTATCAAGTCCATATTTACTGTCCAGCTAATACTGATGCAAGTTAAGGACTATTTTTAGTAGGAGTGGTCCACGCGAAACCAACCAGAAGTTTATCATTACGACGAGAATGATTGTAACTTTCTACACAGTCACTGACCCACAGCTATTCACATCTTATTACATCAAGTAGTGTCCACCCCGATAGATGAGTGGTGCCGGCACGGTGACTCAGCGTGTTAGGTTAGAGAGTTAGCTGCCCTCTGTAACAAAAAACAAAAAAAAAAACAAAAAACAAAAAAACTGAGTGAATGGGTTAACGAGGAACCTGAACGGGGCATCCGACCCAAACAAATGCAACAAACCATAACGAACAATACGAGATCAATTAAAAAAAAGTGGTCAGCATCATGGATTGCCGTCCTACGGGCACTGGTTCGATTCCCGGTTGGGTCGTGGATTTTCTCCACTCAGGGACTGGATGTCGTGCTGCCTTCATCATCATTTCATCCCCATCCGGCGTGAAGGTCGCCCAATGTGGCGTCGCATGTAACAAGACCTGCAACAAGGCGTCCGGACCTGCCCTGCACGGGGCTTCCGCGCCAATGACGCCAAACGCTCATTTCCATTTCCACATCAAGCAGTTCAGTGGGCTTCTTAGGAAGAAATGCTCGCCATAATCTCCCGAAATGCTCTAGAAATACGCCACGCCGTGTTCGAAGTACGACAAAATGTTTCACACGCAAAATATTTCCAAATTAATTCACTCAAACTTCCACCAAATCGTCCTAAAGCCTAGTCGCTTTATGTTTATGTAACGAGAAACGAAAAAATGCAAGATTTTCTTCAGCTTGGTAGAAATACCTGTGTCGTGATTTAACGTTGATCTGTACTATAGAAGGTTCGTGAACGATTTCCAGAGCGCAAATCTCTAAGCAAAGCGCGGGAAATGCATAATTCTTATAGGCTGATAACTTACTCAGACAAGCGAAACAGCTGTAGCCCCAGGTACTTGCGCTGGTATGAAATTATTCAGTACAATTGCAGAAAACACTTTATGAAAGAAATCCTGTATTTATGAAATCAAATTTAAATTTTTATAAAACAAGCCTGTGTGTGAAATACACTCCTGGAAATTGAAATAAGAACACCGAGAATTCATTGTCCCAGGAAGGGGAAACTTTATTGACACATTCCTGGGGTCAGATACATCACATGATCACACAGACACAGTCAACAGAGCATGCACAATGTCGGCACTAGTACAGTGTATATCCACCTATCGCAGCAATGCAGGCTGCTATTCTCCCATGGAGACGATCGTAGAGATGATGGATGTAGTCCTGTGGAACGGCTTGCCATGCCATTTCCACCTGGCGCCTCAGTTGGACCAGCGTTCGTGCTGGACGTGCAGATCGCGTGAGACGACGCTTCATCCAGTCCCAAACATGCTCAATGGGGGACAGATCCGGAGATCTTGCTGGCCAGGGAAGTTGACTTACACCTTCTAGAGCACGTTGGGTGGCACGGGATACATGCGGACGTGCATTGTCCTGTTGGAACAGCAAGTTCCCTTGCCGGTCTAGGAATGGTAGAACGATGGGTTCGATGACGGTTTGGATGTACCGTGCACTATTCAGTCTCCCCTCGACGATCACCAGAGGTGTAAGGCCAGTGTAGGAGATCGCTCCCCACACCATGATGCCGGGTGATGGCCCTGTGTGCCTCGGTAATATGCAGCCCTGATTGTGGCGCTCACCTGCACGGCGCCAAACACGCATACGACCATCATTGGCACCAAGGTAGAAACGACTCTCATCGCTGAAGACGACACGTCTCCATTCGTCCCTCCATTCACGCCTGTCGCGACACCACTGGAGGCGGGCTGCACGATGTTGGGGCGTGAGCGGAAGACGGCCTAACGGTGTGCGGGACCGTAGCCCAGCTTCATGGAGACGGTTGCGAATGGTCCTCGCCGATACCCCAGGAGCAACAGTGTCCCTAATTTTCTGGGAAGTGGCGGTGCGGTCCCCTACGGCACTGCGTAGGATCCTACGGTCTTGGCGTGCATCCGTGCGTCGCTGCGGTCCGGTCCCAGGTCGACGGGCACGTGCACCTTCCGCCGACCACAGGCGACAACATCGATGTACTGTGGAGACCTCACGCCCCACGTGTTGAGCAATTCGGCGGTACGTCCATCCGGCCTCCCACATGCCCACTGTACGCCGTCGCTCAAAGTCCGTCAACTGCACATACGGTTCACGTCCACGCTGTCGCGGCATGCTACCAGTGTTAAAGACTACGATGGAGCTCCGTATGCCACGGCAAACTGGCTGACACTGACGGCGGTGGTACACAAATGCTGCGCAGCTAGCGCCATTCGACGGCCAACACCGCGGTTCCTGGTGTGTCCGCTGTGCCGTGCGTGTGATCATTGCTTGTACAGCCCTCTCGCAGTGTCCGGAGCAAGTATGGTGGGTGTGACACACCGGTGTCAATGTGTTCTTTTTTCCATTTCCAGGAGTGTATATATAAATGCTTACTTCACTACAAGTTGGGAATTCTCTGGCTAATTTACTATGTTGCTGCGTTACAAGTGCACTAGAAGGGGAATGCTGACTGGGAAGTGCACCAGAGGGACAAGAAGAAGAATTCAGCTAATTGATGAAAACAAGGTAAAACCGTCATCTGCCATTGCAAGGAGAAAAATCGGGGGTGGGGGAGGGGGAAGGGATAACGTTGAACGTCCCTTCGCGCACCTGCTGTTATGGCAGAACATTTTATTATCATCATCATACTAAATCGTCCTGGTCTGCGTCGTTTTACAAAGTTCACCAGCCCAGGGATGTTTTACTGGAGAGCCAGGGAACAACATAGAAATGTGATTCATCTGGACGAACTGCCGTCAATAACCTTTCGCGTGAACTTCTCTGTTCTTTTTTTTCCGTATAGCGGGACGTAAGTGGGAGTGCGTCGTTTATAGGCTGCATTTGGGATGTACACTAAACTTCTGCGTAATGTAAAACCCCTCTCTTGCTGTGATGAGCATGGTGAGCAACTACGTGACGTTCCCCGCTTCCTAAACGATCCAGATACTAAACATGATGTCCTACTTAGAAAGGGTTTCACGATCATTACATCTACATCTACATGACTACTCTGCAATTCACATTTAAGTGCTTGGCAGAGGGTTCATCGAACCACAATCATACTATCTCTCTACTATTCCACTCCCGAACAGCGAGCGGGAAAAACGAACACCTAAACCTTTCTGTTCGACCTCTGATTTCTCTTATTTTATTTTGATGATCATTCCTACCTATGTAGGTTGGGCTCAACAAAATATTTTCGCATTCGGAAGAGAAAGTTGGTGACTGAAATTTCGTAAAAAGGTCTCGCCACGACGAAAAACGTCTATGCTGTAATGACTTCCATCCCAACTCGTGTATCATATCTGCCACACTCTCTCCCCTATAACGCGATAATACAAAACGAGCTGCCCTTTTTTGCACCCTTTCGATGTCCTCCGTCAATCCCACCTGGTAAGGATCCCACACCGCACAGCAATATTCTAACAGAGGACGAACGAGTGTAGTGTAAGCTGTCTCTTTAGTGGACTTGTTGCATCTTCTAAGTGTCCTGCCAATGAAACGCAACCTTTGGCTCGCCTTCCCGACAATATTATCTATGTGGTCCTTCCAACTGAAGTTGTTCGTAATTTTAACACCCAAGTACCTAGTTGAATTGACAGCCTTGAGAATTGTACTATTTATCGAGTAATCGAATTCCAACGGATTTCTTTTGGAACTCATGTGGATCATCTCACACTTTTCGTTATTTAGCGTCAACTGCCACCTGACACACCATACAGCAATCTTTTCTAAATCGCTTTGCACCTGATACTGGTCTTCGGATGACCTTACTAGACGGTAAATTACAGCATCATCTGCGAACAGTCTAAGAGAACTGCTCAGATTGTCACCCAAGTCATTTATATAGATCAGGAACAGTAGAGGTCCCAGGACGCTTCCCTGGGGAACACCTGATATCACTTCAGTTTTACTCGATGATTTGCCGTCTATTACTACGAACTGCGACCTTCCTGACAGGAAATCACGAATCCAGTCGCACAACTGACACGATACCCCATAGCTCCGCAACTTGATTAGAAGTCGCTTGTGAGGAACGGTGTCAAAAGTTTTCCGGAAATCTAGAAATACGGAATCAACTTGAGATCCCCTGTCGATAGCGGCCATTACTTCGTGCGAATAAAGAGCTAGCTGCGTTGCACAAGAGCGATGTTTTCTGAAGCCATGCTGATTACGAGTCAATAGATCGTTCCCTTCGAGGTGATTCATAATGTTTGAATACAGTATATGCTCCAAAACCCTACTGCAAACCGACGTCAATGATATAGGTCTGTAGTTAAATGGATTACTCCTACTACCCTTCTTGAACACTGGTGCGACCTGCTCAATTTTCCAATCTGTAGGTACAGATCTATCGGTAAGCGAGCGGTTGTATATGAGTGCTAAGTAGGGAGCTATAGTATCAGCGTAATCTGAAAGGAACCTAATCGGTATACAATCTGGACCTGAAGACTTGCCTGTATCAAGAGATTTGAGTTGCTTCGCAACCCCTAAGGTATCTACTTCTAAGAAACTCATGGTGGCAGATGTTCGTGTTTCAAATTCTGGAATATTCCATTCGTCTTCCCTGGTGAAGGAATTTCGGAAAACTGCGTTCAATAACTCCGCTTTAGCGGCACAGTCGTCGATAACAGTACCATCGGCACTGCGCAGCGAAGGTATTGACTGCGTCTTGCCGCTTGTGTACTTTATATACGACCAGAATTTCTTCGGATTTTCTACCAAATTTCGAGACAATGTTTCGTTGTGTAACCTATTAAAGGCATCTCGTATCGAAGTACGTGCCAAATTTCGCGCGTCCGTAAATTTTAGCCCATCTTCTGGATTTCGCGTTCTTCTGAACTTCGCATGCTTTTTCCGTTGCCTCTGCAACAGCGTTCGGACCTTTTTTGTGAACCACGGGGGATCCGTTCCATCTCTTACCAATTTATGAGGTATGAATATCTCAGTTGCTGTTGCTACTATATCTTTGAATTTGAGCCACATGTCGTCTACATTCGCATAGTCAGTTCGGAAGGAATGGAAATTGTCTTTTAGGAAGGCTTCTAGTGGCACTTTATCCGCTTTTTTAAATAAAATTATTTTGCGTTTGTTTCTGATGGATTTGGAAGAAATGGTATTGAGCCTAGCTACAATGACCTTGTGATCACTAATCCCTGTATCAGTCATGATGCTCTCTATCAGCTCTGGATTGTTTGTGGCCAAGAGGTCAAGTGTGTTTTCGCAACCATTTACAATTCGCGTGGGTTCGTGGACTAACTGCTCGAAATAATTTTCGGAGAATGCATTTAGGACAATCTCTGAAGACGTTTTCTGCCTACCACCGGTTTTGAACAAGTATTTTTGCCAACATACCGAGGGTAGGTTGAAGTCCCCACCAACTATAACCGTATGAGTGGGGTATTTATTTGTTACGAGACTCAAACTTTCTCTGAACTGTTCCGCAACTGTATCATCGGAGTCTGGGGGTCGGTAGAAGGAGCCAATTATTAACTTAATTCGGCTGTTAAGTATAACCTCCACCCACACCAATTCGCACGGAGTATCTACTTCGACTTCACTACAAGATAAACCACTACTGACAGATACAAACACTCCACCACCAATTCTGCCTAATCTGTCTTTTCTGAACACCGTCTGAGACTTCGTAAAAATTTCTGCAGAACTTATTTCAGGCTTTAGCCAGCTTTCTGTACCTATAACGATATCAGCTTCTGTGCTTTCTATTAGCGCTTGAAGCTCAGGGACTTTTCCAGCGCAACTACAACAATTTACAACTATAATTCCGATTGTTCCTTGATCCAAGCACGTCCTGCCCTGTAATTGCCAAGCACCCTTTGACATTGCAGCCCATCCCGCACTTTCCCGAGGTCTTCTAACCTAAAAAACCGCCCAGTCCACGCCACACAGCCTCCGCTACCCGTGTAGCCGCCAGCTGAGTGTAGTGATCTCCTGACCTATTCAGCGGAACCCGAAACCCCACCACCCTATGGCGCAAGTCAAGGAATCTGCAGCCAATACGGTCGCAAGACCGTCTGAGCCTCTGATTCAGACCCTCCACCCGGCTCTGCACCAAAGGTCCGCAATCGGTTCTGTCAACGATGCTGCAGATGGTGAGCTCTGCCTTCATCTCGTAAGCAAGACCGGCAGCCTTCACCAAATCAGATAGCCGCTGGAATCCAGAGAGAATTTCCTCAGATCCAAAGCGACACACGTCATTAGTGCCGACATGTGCCACCACCTGCAGCTGGCTGCACCCTGTGCTGTGCATTACGCACAATCACGATTCTGGGACCGTATCGCCACTGTTAACGTACATTCTACTACAATTTTACGTTCCTGTCTTCAAAAGACAATTATCTTCTTCTGCACTTAATGTCAACGATCCGTTCCTTCTTTCGAGGTCGATACGTAAATAATTATCGAACATGTGAAGGGATTTTGTAGCTAATCCCCAGGACTGGACGCGAACCCGTCATCCTTGCTTTACTAGGTAAAGCAGAATCATAAATTTTGGTATAAATGTCAGCATGGGCTCAAGTAGTTTAATTCTTTTTCCGGACCGTTTGGCGGATTAAATTTTTCTTTAATCTGAAAATTCCACAAATGCGGCCCTCGGGCCCGGTATTCATTAATAATGTGAGGCGGTAACGGGGAAGCTCGTGGCTCCGGCAGTCGCTCACGGCGAGCACATTAAAAGCGTTACGCGCGGCCGAGATCTTAATTGATGCGACGGCGGCGGGATTACTCTGGCGCGCTGATAATGGAGACGCGGGCGGACCAGCTTGAGCCGGCCTGCTCGGCACTCCACGGCCACTCCGGCCTCTGCCGAGGGGCCCACTGCGACGCGACGCAGCGTCCGGGCGCGCCTGAGGTAAGCCTGAAAAACTGGCGGCTAATATTGTGGCTGGCGGCTGGCGAGCGAGCGCTCCGCACTGCGGATCCGCGCTGCCCGCTGTACTCCGTCCTCCCGCTCCACCCACCCTCCCACCACCACAACCCGATCCCTCCCCCAGGCCACGCCTCCAGATAATTTCAAAATCGATGGTGGCTGCCAGACAGCCGCCGTCTCGCCCTTAATAATTCACCCGTCTCTCGTCTCGCAACGCGACGGGTACTCGCCTTTAGCGAATGCCGATTGGCTTCACTAGTCGCCGCAATCCGCCTTCATTTCTAGCGTTCTTAACAGCCGCTGGGCTGACGGATTAATTCCTTTCAGAAGTGGCGTCTAGGAACTTGTGTGCTGAACGTGATGGCCGCATCAAATATCAGTTACTGCTGCGAACCTCTTCTCAAATGCAACTGCACTTTTAGCTGCGGTAAACTAGCATTGATTGACGGGACATATCAGTGCAGAAATGTATTTGCGTCCGTGGCTGAGCCGCTAAAGCTCTGTTCTCCCCCATCACATTGGTAAATCTACAATCCTCAAACATCTTGCCGCGCTGGATGAGCCGAGTGGTCTACGGCGCTGCAGTCATGGATTGTGCGGCTGGTCCCGGCGGAGGTTCGAGTCCTCCCTCGGGCATGGGTGTGTGTTTATCCTTAGGATAATTTGTGTGTCAGCTTAGGGACTGATGACTTTAGCAGTTAATTCCCATAATATTTCACACACATTTGATTTTTTGACACTTTTTTTTTTTTGCAGATTTGGCAAACTGTGAAGTGAGCCTCATGATTTGAAGCACTATCGAAAACTTTGATAAAAAATATAGATATTAAAGCACCATAAAAGTGGAACCCTTTGTGGCATATTTAGCACTCTTTGTAACATAACCCTCTACAAATACGTACTGCGACATTAATTTCCACATATACGGTGCTACAGCTACAAATCCTTATAGTTTTATATGTGGTACCTAAATGTGTACACAATCAGTGTGTTGGTTGTTTTTCTATGCATCGAACAGTCTGCCCACAAATTTTCTGCGTGGCCGGAACTACACCACTAAGGGAGGACTATGCCTGTCACTATAGACACACATACACACTTCAGTACTATTGTGTCTCACTGTTTAGAGGCACAAAACGCGTGGGTCTTTTCATCTCCCAGCCAAATGCAAATAAGTAGGAGCCCGAGTTGATAGGAGCTGAAGGAGTGTAGGTTGCAATCATATGCGGTAAGGCACACTGTTAGAGAGAAGGATTACTATTCAAGAAACACATAGTACAATGAAATTACTTATCTTCAGTAGTTTGTAGCACTGCAGCTGCGGCTATGAACTGACTGTCTCGTAACATGGAACACCATGAACTAATACAACATATTCTCAGGGATTAAGCCTGCTGTGCCCTCCTCAGAGAATCAATGCAAACTGGCTGAGTTCCGATTATGAAAGTGCGTCGGCCTAGGTTGAAATCTAGCTAAGACGTGAACTAGGCACACTCCAGTTCCGTTGAGCTGCACAGCCCGTTAGCGTGCGCTGTGCTGGCAGACGACGAACTGTGAACCTTGTGTTGGCGCGGCGTTGTAGTAGTATCTGTGGCAATGATACTACAAATACTTCCTCCTGATGCCTAGGAGGAAATAAAATAAGCATTAATGCTTGCCCTTGCCACATGTACTTGGAGATACTGATCAACCTAAAAACACAAGATGTGTAATAGATACAATTGTTAGTCTGTGAATAATTTAAATACTGACGCAATTTTTCAGTACACTGTCAACACTCGCCAACAGAAATACCATCACTTGTACCTGTTACACCATATACATGGGACTATACAACATTTATCCGCTAATTTTGATGTGCTAGGAGGTGTTCGGAATATGGAACATTCATTTTCACAAAATTAACCAACTACTCAGAACAACATTGTGGAATGAAGTCTAACAGAAAATGTGGGATTAAATTCATCTAACAGAGAGGTGGGATGACCTAGTATTTTCCTACGACATAAAGCTATAACTTTGTTATAGATTTACCCAGTTTTGCGCCGGCTGCGGTGGTCTCGCGGTTCTAGGGGTGCAGTCCGGAACCGTGCGACTGCTACGATCCCAGGTTCCCATCCTGCCTCGGGCATGGATGTGTGTGATGTCCTTAGGTTAGTTAGGTTAAAGTAGTTGTAAGTTCTAGGGGACTGATGACCACAGCAGTTGAGTTCCATAGTGCTCAGAGCCATTTGAACAATTTTTTGCCCAGTTTTGAAATTTTCGTTTTATCCATGCAAAGCAAAACATTTGATACCAATGGTGGGATTTATTTTTTCCTAATTTCCTCAAAATCGAATAAGTCTAGACCTATCCTCATTAAAACAAAACATTAATGAACACAAGTTAAACTACATTAATTAGGGCAATTAAAAAAAATTTGCGCACTCATTTACACATCCGTTCAGTGTAATCAGATAAGAAATAAATAGGTCACAGCACTTACATTTAATATAATATCCGCTGATCCTTGTAATTAGTTCAAAATCTTAAACACGTACTGTTCAGTAGTATGAGGAAAATCAAAGTCATGAAACAGTTGCTACAATATATCTAAGTAACTGGATGTTATATTTAGAAACAAAATAACAGCGCAAAATAAAACTTTGACATTTTTACTAAACTGTTCACAAATGTCCACTACTTCATTAATTTGATTACTATTCTGTATCTCTGCAGGAGTGTGTGCAGTCACAAAGTTGCCCTTACAATCTACGTAGAGAACTTTTTTCACTTTCGAGTGATTGTAGAATATTTTAAAAATTTAACGCTTCTACAAAATGGTCTGTGCACAAAATGTCTCACATCAATTTACCTTTAAGTTAGTCAGCTGCTCAGAGTTATTGTCTGAAGCAGAAAGTTTCCAAGAAATCTTAAGATAAATTTGTAAACAAAACGGTTGAGGTGTAATGGCCGTAAATGTAGTTCAAATGTGTGTGACATCTTATGGGACTTAACTGCCAAGGTCATCAGTCCCTAAGCTTACACACTACTTAACCTAAATTATCCTAAGGGACAAACACACACACCCATGCCCGAGGGAGGAATCGAACCTCGGCCGGGACCGGCCGCACAGACCGTGACTGCAGCGCCCTAGACCGCTCGGCTAATCCAAATGGACCGTAAATGTACCTTCCACCATTAATGGCAGCACAGTGGAAGACCACAATGCAACAGGGCTTAATGCTAAGTATTGAACCGAGTTACAGTACTTAAGAGCAAACAAATGGAAATCGCTATTTTCGCAAAGTAGTACTTCAGTCAAAAAGCTCCATCGCTTTACTATATCACTGTAGTAAATAAATTAAAAGTTAAATAAATGTGCTAAAGAAATTAATATAAACTAAATGTATAACGTACTGTTTATGGCAGCTAGTACACGTTGGTTTTAGTATCATATACAGCAAAGAACATATTTCTCTTAATAACTTACTAGATGAAAATGCCCAAAACCTGAGCCTAAGTTTGTTTATTAATTTAAATAAATAGAAAATAGTAAAAAATTAAATTTTAAAGGTATGTAATTTTTATTTACAATGTTATGCACCATTTACATTTTTCTCTTAGAAAGTGCAAATAAAAGTTATTACGACAAAAAATACTTTCAAAAACTTTACAGTTAGAGAGGTTTAAAAGATAGTTGCCAAACTCGGACCCTTTCTATGAATCATCAAATGAGTTCTGAACAAACTTGGGAAAAGGCAATCAGTCAGAGAAAACATAATCTAGTTTCAAAGTAGACATAAAGTATCCTGTACCAGACGGTTAAAGAAGTTCACTGTGTTTTCGTTGTTGAGCCCTGCTCTAGGAGGTTTTCTTTCTGTCAGTATCATTTTGTGGCGTTTAAGGATAGGACTAACCCACTTTTTAATAGCAATTTAGGTTTTGAAACCATGTTCAGTGTTATTTTTCTCTGTCAATTGTACGACAGTTCTTTACTAGTCTGTACGAGGAAGCCGAAAGACAGAAGCTTCCATAGGAAGACAGTACTAAACCAGCTGTTCAAGATCATTACCTAAAATCTTAGATCTGCCTCTTTTTGTTTTTTCTGCGTCCTCAGATGCACTGTACTTAATGTCGGACAGCCTCAAATGAGATGCATTTGGGCACTAAACTGCATAAATAGCTTTAATCATGTTAGAAGCACGCCACAGCCTTCCCCATTATCCTCTTCGAATCTTTAATAGACTTCCAAGAGAATAAGAGTGTGTAACAATACAGGCAGACTTTAAACATGAAAAAGTAAGGAGGACCCGTTTAAGCAACTGAAGGGGGTAAAATTTACGCAGCTACAGCCTAAATTTTGCTAACGAAATAAATCTTTGGGCAAACATCTAAATGAAATGGTTTAATCATAAATATTAACCTTAAACCTTACTTTTCAAGAACAAGTATTCATTGAAAGTCTTATCTGCCAATATGTAGGAGAGAGAATGAAAAATGTAGCGTAATGAAAAACGTTTTTCCATTGTTACAACATCCAAAAGCGCACTTATAAGCACCATCTGATCTGGTCGATTTCTTCACTGTGCAGCGGAGTTTACACTTAATTCCACTTTTGAGGACCTCCAGTATCGTAGCCAAGTAGCAGTTTACTACTTCGTTGTTGAACATACGCGAGGCGTGTACGATGCAGCTGCGTGACCCGAGCACATTATCAGCCTCATTAATGAAGTTAGCGAAAGACGTGCGAGATGCGGCTATAAAATAACGGGACTGGTGCTGTTATAGAGAAAGTGAGCATATGCCAAAGATGAACCACCAGTAGTTCTGGAATTCCAAGGCAAGCAGCCGTCCGCTACACATCGTTCACTGCAAGGTTGTTTACCCTTCACTAGCGCCTTCACACCAGTGTGTTCACTAAATTATTTATCGTATTATTTATCGTATTATTTATCGTATTATTTATCGTATCTACATCACCGTCAGGTTTAGTGCTACCAACTAATCCGGCGTTTTGTCACACTGTACCAGCCAGGACGCTCATGCAATCACGCAACACCGGTGCCATCAAGGACTATTCTACGAGTGTTGTTCAAGAAAGAATTATCACAATTTTAAGGTCGTAATATCTCGAGCTTACTGTGCAACGAACACGCTGTAGTTGTTTCGTTGTTGGGACTCTTGGTTCCCGCTGTGAGAGACAGGCGAAATCTGAACTATCGTCTAGCGGTGCAATTGAGGTAACGCATGAGGAATAATATGCTGCTTTGAAATTCGACTTTCGTCTCAACCAATCTTCAGCTGTACAACGTAACAGGGGGCCCATGGAGAGCGTATACTTCCCTACAGCACAGATCGAAGGTGGTTCAAAATGTTAAAGAAGGGAGACAATTTCAATGGATAGAGGACTCGGTGCTCCAGTTACTGCTCTAACGGAAAAACATCATCAACACTGCTGCTGTCATTGTGAGAGAGGATCGACGAATTACCTTAAGATCACTTTCTGATATACTGGACATTTCATTGGGTGCCACCCACACATTGGTGACAGAAAAATTACATGTGACACGTTTTTCTGCGCGATGGGTTCCAAGACCGTGGATTACCGAACAAAAGGACATTCGCGTGCGGGTCTACATGGGGTTAAATTTGATGTCTAAGGAAAATATGAAGTTTCTTTCAAATGTATCACTGCTGATGAAACTTGGCTACATCATTTTGATCCAGAGAGCAAACAGCAAAGCTTAGTGTGGAAATCTCCTTCATCACCGACCCACAAAAAAGCAAAAGTGGTTGCTTCTGCTGGAAAAGCTATGGTCATATCATTCTTTGGTATTCATGGAACAGTTTATCAGCGTCTTGTACCAGCACGCACATCAATAACTGGATAATACTAAAGGGATGTCCTGAAAACATTGCAAGTCCATATCAGTCGCAAAAGAACTCATTTACGTGAAGCAGGCTGGATGCTGCAACACGATAATGCGCGGCCGTATATTGCCAATTTTGTTGCTGATTATCTTGCAAAAATCAACGTGAAGTGCATCCTTCACCCTCCCTATAGTCCAGATTTAGCCCCATGTAACTTTCTTCTCTTCGCTAACATGCAGAAGCGCGTACGTTGGAGGCATTGTCATTCATCATAAGCTGTGGTGAAGGTTGCGGAGGCGATTTTGAAGGGCGTCTCAAAAAATGGTTTCCAGCATGTATTTGAAGACTGGCAGAAATGCTGGGACAAGTGCATCGCAGTCATGGGAGATCAATTTGAGAAAAACCATCATAATTATGAGGATGAGTAAAGGTATGTTGTAAAATAAAATGATCATTCTTTATTGAACAGCCCTCGTATAACCTCTCAGTTCAAAATTGCTTTGAAGTTGTTGCAAATTCTCGTGCCAGTGATAGGATGTTTAGGTACTAGTCATATGTCAGAGTCATATCTAGACGTATCATGGATGCCATATCCCAACTGCACACGCCTCACACCATTAGAGCCTCCACAGATTTTAACAGTACCCTGCTGACATGCAGGGTCTATGGATTCATGAGGTTGTCTCCATACTCGTACACTTCCATTCGCTTGATACAATTTGACACGATGATGATGATGATGGTTGGTTTGTGGGGCGCTCATCTGCCAGTAATCGGTGCCCATACTAAGTCTACATCTACATCTACATCTACATCCATACTCCGCAAGCCACCTGACGGTGTGTGGCGGAGGGTACCCTGAGTACCTCTATCGGTTCTCCCTTCTATTCCAGTCTCGTATTGTACGTGGAAAGAAGGATTGTCGGTATGCTTCTGTGTGGGCTCTAATCTCTCTGATTTTATCCTCATGGTCTCTTCGCGAGATATACGTAGGAGGGAGCAATATACTGCTTGACTCTTCGGTGAAGGTATGTTCTCGAAACTTTAACAAAAGCCCGTACCGAGCTACTGAGCGTCTCTCCTGCAGAGTCTTCCACTGGAGTTTATCTATCATCTCCGTAACGCTTTCGCAATTACTAAATGATCCTGTAACGAAGCGCGCTGCTCTCCGTTGGATCTTCTCTATCTCTTCTATCAACCCTACCTGGTGCGGATCCCACACTGCTGAGCAGTATTCAAGCATTGGGCGAACAAGCGTACTGTAACCTACTTCCTTTGTTGTCGGATTGCATTTCCTTAAGATTCTTCCAATGAATCTCAGTCTGGCATCTGCTTTACCGACGATCAACTTTATATGATCATTCCATTTTAAATCACTCCTAATGAGTACTCCCAGATAATTTATGGAATTAACTACTTCCAGTTGCTGACCTGCTATTTTGTAGCTAAATGATAAGGGACCTATCTTTCTATGTATTCGCATCACATTACACTTGTCTACATTGAGATTCAATTGCCATTCCGTGCACCATGCGTCAATTCGCTGCAGATCCTCCTGCATTTCAGTACAATTTTCCATTGTTGCAACCTCTCGATACACCACAGCATCATCTGAAAAAAGCCTCAGTGAACTTCGGATGTCATCCACCAGGTCATTTATGTATATTGTGAATAGCAACGGTCCTATGACACTCCCTTGCGGCACACCTGAAATCACTCTTACTTCGGAAGACTTCTCTCCATTGAGAATGACATGCTGCGTTCTGTTATCTAGGAACTCCTCAATCCAATCACACAATTGATCTGATAGTCCGTATGCTCTTACTTTGTTCATTAAACGACTGTGGGGAACTGTGTCAAACGCCTTGCGGAAGTCAAGAAACACGGCATCTACCTGTGAACCCGTGTCTAAGGCCCTCTGAGTCTCGTGGACGAATAGCGAGAGCTGGGTTTCACACGACCGTCTTTTTCGAAACCCATGCTGATTCCTACAGAGTAGATTTCTAGTCTCCAGAAAAGACATTATACTCGAACATAATACGTGTTCCAAAATTCTACAACTGATCGATGTTAGAGATATAGGTCTATAGTTCTGCACATCTGTTTGACGTCCCTTCTTGAAAACGGGGATGACCTGTGCCCTTTTCCAATCCTTTGGAACGCTTCGCTCTTCTAGAGACCTACGGTACACCGCTGCAAGAAGTGGGCAAGTTCCTTCGCGTACTCTGTGTAAAATCGAACTGGTATTCCATCAGGACCAGCGGCCTTTCCTCTTTTGAGCGATTTTAATTGTTTCTCTATCCCTCTGTCGTCTATTTCGATATCTACCATTTTGTCAACTGTGCGACAATCTAGAGAAGGAATTACAGTGCAGTCTTCCTCTGTGAAACAGCTTTGGAAGAAGACATTTAGTAATTCGGCCTTTAGTCTGTCATCCTCTGTTTCAGTACCATTTTGGTCACAGAGTGTCTGGACATTTTGTTTTGATCCACCTACCGCTTTGACATAGGACCAAAATTTCTTAGGATTTTCTGCCAAGTCAGTACATAGAACTTTACTTTCGAATTCATTGAAAGCCTCTCGCATAGCCCTCCTCACACTGCATTTCGCTTCGCGTAATTTTTGTTTGTCTGCAAGGCTTTGGCTATGTTTATGTTTGCTGTGAAGTTCCCTTTGCTTCCGCAGCAGTTTTCTAACTCGGTTGTTGTACCACGGTGGCTCTTTCCCATCTCTTACGATCCTGCTTGGCACATACTCATCTAACGCATATTGTACCATGGTTTTGAACTTTGTCCACTGATCCTCAACACTGTCTGTACTTGAGACAAAACTTTTGTGTTGAGCCACCAAGTACTCTGAAATCTGCTTTTAGTCACTTTTGCTAAACAGAAAAATCTTCCTACCTTTTTTAATATTTCTATTTACGGCTGAAATCATCGATGCAGTAACCGCTTTATGATCGCTGATTCCCTGTTCTGCATTAACTGATTCCAATAGTTCGGGTCTGTTTGTCACCAGAAGGTCTAATATGTTATCGCCACGAGTCGGTTTTCTGTTTAACTGCTCAAGGTAGTTTTCAGATAAAGCACTTAAAAATATTTCACTAGATTCTTTGTCCCTGCCACCCGTTATGAACGTCTGAGTCTCCCAGTCTATATCCGGCAAATTAAAATCTCCACCCAGAACTATAACATGGTGGGGAAATCTACTCGAAATATTTTCCAAATTATTCTTCAGGTGCTGAGCCACAACAGCTGCTGAGCCCGGGGGCCTATAGAGACATCCAATTACCATGTCTGAGCCTGCTTTAACCGTGACCTTCACCCAAATCATTTCACAATTCGAATCTCCTTCAATTTCCTTCGAAACTATTGCACTTCTTATCGCTATAAACACGCCTCCCCCTTCACTGTCCAGCCTATCTCTGCGGTATACATTCCAATCCGAGTTTAGCATTTCATTACTGTTTACGTCTGGTTTCAGCCAACTTTCTGTTCCTAGTACTATATGGGCGTTGTGACCGTTTATTAATGAGAGCAGTTCTTTGACCTTTCTATAGACGCTCCTGCAGTTTACTATAATCACATTAATATTGTTATTCCTTGTTGCATTTTGCCTACTGCCTTGCCGCGTCTCAGGAGGCGTCTTGTCGGGCCTAGGGAGGGAATTCTCTAACCTAAAAAAACCCCATGTGCACTCCACACGTACTCCGCTACCCTCGTAGCCGCTTCCGGCGTGTAGTGCACGCCTGACCTATTCAGGGGGACCCTACATTTCTCCACCCGATAGCGGAGGTCGAGAAATTTGCACCCCAGCTCTCCGCAGAATCGTCTGAGCCTCTGGTTTAAGCCTTCCACTCGGCTCCAAACCAGAGGACCGCGATCGGTTCTGGGAACGATACTACAAATAGTTAGCTCTGATTCCACCCCGCGAGCGAGGCTTTCCGCCTTCATCAACTCCGCCAGCCGCCTGTACGAACTGAGGATGACCTCTGAACCCAGACGGCAGGAGTCATTGGTGCCGACATAAGCAACAATTTGCAGTCGGGTGCACCCAGTGCTCTCTATCGCCGCCGGTAGGGCCTCCTCCACATCTCGGATGAGACCCCCCGGCAAGCAGACAGAGTGAACACTGGCCTTCTTCCACGACCTTTCCGCTATTTCCCTAAGGGGCTCCATCACCCGCCTAACGTTGGAGCTCCCAATAACTAATAAACCCCTCCCCCCTGTGCCTGCTCGGACCTTGCTGAAGGAGCAGCCACATGTCCACTCACAGGCAGAGCGGGCGATGCCACACGGCCAGCCTCCACATTGACCCTCCGCCTCGTGCGCCGCGAACGCCGCTGAACCCGCCACTCCCCTTGGCGAGAGGGTGGCCCAACCGCGCCCGGTACCCGCGAAGATGTCTCGACAGCAGGGACAGTGGGTGAAGCATGTAACACCTGGGGTGTACCTTGCGACGCACCAGACTCCCCACTGCCGCTACACTCCAAGGCAGCAGCCTGAACACGGCTGACCGCGGCCATCAACACGCTCAGCTGTTCGCGAAGAGTGGCCAGCTCCTCCTGCGTCCGTACACAGCAGCCACACATCCTATCCATCCTAAGAAGTCAATTTACTATAGAGTGTTAATAAACTTTTAAATAGGCTGCTAATTCACTAAAGGCGGTTGATTATTGACTAAAGTGTGATTGCTAACCACTCCTTGTAGAAAACAAGGAAAATAGCACTACCTGTCTCTGGACTGTATTCAAAACAAACACTAGCACTACTAGCACTATGGCTGACTAAAGGGACTCTCTGACTGTATTCAAAACAAACACGAGATCTATGGAACACTTAATAGCACTCGACTATTAAAGCTTCCTAAAAGCAAAAACACGCAGAAGAAGAAGTGAAAAGTAAGAAAAATACAGTTAATACTTAAATTAAGGTAGCTCGCTGCACAGCAGACGTGAAGCCGACGGCGGTTAGGGTGACACTGACACTACTGGCACTATGGCTGACTAAAGGGACTCTCTCTGACTGTATTCAAAACAAACACGAAATCTATGGAACACTTAATAGCACTCGACTATTAAAGCTTCCTAAAAGCAAAAACACGCAGAAGAAGAAGTGACAAGTAAGAAAAGTCCTGATTTTTACACAGTCCATTTTCTTTTCACAATTCAATGTAGTCATTCTCACAAATGATGATGATGATGAAATGATGAGGACAACACAAACACCCAGTGCTCGGGCAGAGAAAATCCCCAACCCGGTGGCGAATCAAACCCGGGACCCGTGATCCAGAGGCAGTAACGCTAGACAGTAGACGACGAGCTGCGGACAATTTGAAACGAGAATTATGCGACCAAGCAACATGTTTGTTGTCAGTCAACAGTCCAATGCCGGTGTTGACGGACCCAGGCGAGGCGTAAAGCTTTGTGTCGTGCAACCATCAAGGGTACACGAGTGGGTCTTGGGCTCCGAAACCCCATATCGCTGATGTTTCGTTGAATGTTTCGCACGCTGACTGATGTTGATGACCCAGCATTGAAATCTTCAGCAATTTGCGGAAGGGTTGACTTCCGTCATGTTGAACGATTCTCTACAGTCGTCGTTGGTCCCGTTCTTGCAGGATCTTTTTCCGGCCGCAGCGATGTCGCAGATTTGATATTTTAGCGGATTCCTGATATTTACGGTAGACTCGTGAAACGGTCGTAGGTAAAATTCCAATCTTCAACACTAATCGGAGATGCTGTGTCCTATCGCTCGTGTGCCTACTGTAACATCACCTTGAAACTCACTTAAATTTTCATAACCTACAATTGTTGCAGCAGCCACCGACACTTGTTGTCTAATATAGGCATTGCCGACAGCAGCGATGTATTCAGCATCTTTAAATATCACTGTATTTGAATACTAATGCCTATACCAGTTTCTTTGGCGCTTCAGTGTATAAGCTATGTATACATGGGTCCGCTAATGCCTAATTCCAAGAGAATATTCACTCTAAATATCTTAGAGAGAATACCTTGAACTTAGAAGGAGACGAAGTCTAAAAAATTAGGTAATTCGAGACATAAATACAAGCAGGGTGTAAGATGTCTGACAAGATCTCTGTAAGATAATACGTCTGTTCCCTTCACATTAAGATCCAGACTTATTACTTGAGGTTGGAAGATTATGTGGTAGGTAGATAGCACGCCTGCAAGTTATTCTTACGCGCTATGTGCTTGTTGTATATTGCCCAGTTCTATTCCTTCCCAAGCGTGCAATTGTTGGGATACTTCAATGAATGAAGGCACTGGAATCACAATTAAGAGCAGAAATACTCTAATAATGTAAAACTGGAAGGAATCCATTAAAAAAATTCTAAGCTTATCACCAGACATAAATAAGACATTTACCGATAGGGTCATGCACTTATCCCTCACTTAGATACAACGCGCGGAACTTTCATACAACCATGTGAAGCTGTCGGAGTATTCCTCCTTTGGGATTTTGTTCAACTAGTGCGCCACATTGGCTTGAAAGTCGATTACATCGTCAAAGCCTTGACCCTTGGAATCAACGCCGACAATTCTTCTTTCAGTGGTAGGTTCTAACTGATAACACTAAATCCTGTCACCAGTGGTGACTTAACCAGAAACAGCCGAGTGCGTTTTGCCTTTGAGTCAAGTAGCGGCAGACATCCGTACGTCTTTGTTTTTGTTCTGGAGTCATGGTGTGCGGGATGAGCTTTGCGGATACTTCCTCTGTTTGAAAATATTTTTCAGAATGTCAGGAACACCTGATGTACATTAGTTGCTTCATTGTGATCTGTGACACAACAGCGTTCACAAGCTACCCGCCAGTGCCACAGATTACTCAACAGTCGTACATACAAAACATACATGGCTTAACAAATGGCTCAAATGGCTCTGTGCACTATGGGACTTAACGTCTCAGGTCATCAGTCCCCTAGAACTTAGAACTACTTAAACCTAACTAACGTAAAGACATCACACAAACCCATGCCCGAGGCAGAATTCGAACCTGCGACCGTAGCGGTCGCGCGGCTCGAAACTGTAGCGCCCAGAACCGCTCGGCCACACCAGCCGGCTCATGGCTTAACAGTTAATATGAATCCATTTTATGATCAGGATATAAACCTTCGAAACGATTAGTGGAAATAAAATTATTACACTACTTTTGGTACCAAAGTATTGGATTTGGCGTTTTCTGCTTCTCCAGAATTATGACACCAAAGATTTGGGACACTTTGTGAGTTAATGAAAGCTCTAGCAATGTTGTTGTGTGCCTGCGTTGTTACGGATGAGTTTGAAAACAGTGTAAAAGTTAAGCCCAGTAAGTTGAACCTTCCTGCTTAATAGCAGTAGAGAACCGTCAAGCTCAACGTCATTAACGGATGAATTTCTTCATGAGCCATAACCTAGAGTTTTGAGGTTCAACCGAGGTTCAACCAGTCACACTGTAGCAGTCTGACGACTTGAAACTAATTCACCACTATTTCACATCCACATTTAATTATCAGAATTTCTTTACTCACCTGGATTCGAACTATCTTTACATGGATATAACGGGTAGAAAGGCAAGGGTGATACAGTGAATACCCAAGAAACCCAGGAAGCATTTCGATAGCCAATATATCAGCACATACCGGTTCAGGTCGGAAGTGGGCACCCTTCGTCTGATTTTATTCAAGACGATGGAAATTTTTTCCAAGAGGCAAGTTACAGCGTCTAAATTTAAATAACTACCTACAACTATTAGCGTGTCTTTTATTTGACACAGTTTCCTTTAATACTGATCAAGGAGATAACCTGAATGAAAAATACAATGTTAGATACTCTTTTATTGATCTCTTAAGATTTAAACAAACACAGGCGTAATTGGTTCTAATGCAGTTGTGTTGGTCTTCATAAATCGATTTGAGATCCACAATCGAGTAAACCACTGCGAATCAAAATTAATTATTTACAAAAACGGAGATGAGAATGATTAAAGTACAGCCTCTGTTTAATTAATTTCGTATATTTCAATCACGCTTCAATAACAAGTACTAACTGTTTGTTCGCCTGTCTCAGTATTAACGGTTATGCATTTTTATGTACATTAACAGGATTTAATTTGTCGTACAATTTATCCTTTTCTGTTCATCTGATTAATATTAACACTTTCAGGTGACTGTAAATACCATCTTAAGTTTTATGCCTAAAATATACGTCCGTCCACATACAATGCCATCACACTAGGCGAACCCGACTGTATTAACTTAAAAAGCAGCGTGCGGCGTAATTTAAACTTCATATGTCACAGAATTCATGACAGGACATGTTCGATAGAAAACGAGTCGAGAAACAGTACTCTTAAATTGTGGTGGACTACATACACAGTAAAATGTAAACATTTGCAGAAAGGAATAAAAATGCTGGGTCTGCCATAGGGTCTATTTAGTGAGCATTCAGATGCAGAGAATGGGATGTCATTGTCCACAATTATTACCTCACCGATCATTTGATTTCCGTACGACGTGATTGCCCTTAAGCAATTCGAGATTTTGAATGTCATAAGGTACAAGGTGACAAATACTGAACTAAATTAAAAAAAATTGTTACTCAAAATGTAAACTCACTATAGATATTCGGATTTAGGTTGTGGCATGTTCGATATGCCTGCCATCATTGGTGATAATGTGGTGCAGACGAATAGCGAAATTCTGCATGACCCGCTGAAGTGTCGGAATATCGATGCTGTCGATGACCTCCTGGATGGCTGTTTTCGTGTAAGTAATATTTTTAGGTTTATTGCTCTGTACACCTTGTCTTTCATATAGCCCCCGAAATGGAGTCATACGTGTTGAGATCCGAAGAATATGGCGGCCAATCCAGGCCTATGCCAGTGTCCTTTGGTTACGCCAGAGCCAGAATGCGGTCCCCAAGATGCTCCTCCAGGACAAACTCTCCTGCTTCGATGGGGTTGAACTCCGTCTTGCATGAACCACATCTTTTCGAAATCATGGTTACTTTGGATAACAGTGACGAAATCATCTTCCGAAACACCACGTACCGTTCGGTAGTGACCATGCCATCAAGGAATATCATACCGGTTATTCTGTGACCGAACATTGCACCCTACACAGCCACCCGTTGAGGTTGACTAGACTTCGCGATCGCGAAATGAGGATTCGCAGCCCCACAAATACGCCACTTTTGCTTATTGACGAACCGATCCTAATGAATGTGGACTTCGTCGCTAAAACAAACTATACAGCGCATACTAATTCCCATCATGCCAGCGGCCAACGGTGCAGTTTGAACATCCTAACGCAAGCCGTTCACAAGTTATCACGATTTTTGTTCATATAGTTCAGTAGTTGTCTCCCTGTACGTAGGACAGACAGATACCGTCCACAAGAAGTGCAGATTTTGTAGTTGTGTTTTATCGCATTTCCCTAGAATATCTGATTTGAACTTTGCTTTGAGCTTTGCAGAGATAGAAGCTACGGCACTTTGCTTATTTGTGACAAGTCTCAGAGCCTAGGTATGACTACACTTTTCTGTTATAAGGAAAGAAAAGATAGCAACAACAATTTATTAGGCTTGGTACTGCAGTAGATCGTGCTGTAGATTCTCCTTACGTCATGCTGCAACGGCATTGCGATGTGGCTTTCTGGTAAGCTGTTCGCCTCAGTATCTAATTAGTCAGGTGGCTCCCGGCCATCCGGGAGACTCGGGTCGACAACGACCGGCAGTGCGATCGGTCTTGACTGTCCCTTCTAGGGGCAGAAACCGGAACTCCGCCTTCACCTGGCCTTTCTAGTACGACAAAGGGAAAGTGTCTATCAGCCATTATTTTATAAGCGCCCCACTATGTGTTTCTGTATGAAATTTAGCCCAAATTTACGACCCACTGTATAAAAGTCTAGTTATCAGCTAAACAATGTGCCCGCCAACTGTTATTCAACTTAAAATCGCGTGCGAACCTTTGGCTGAACAGAACCTAATTTGAACTGAACTGTAACCGGCCTGAATACGACTTTATATTAAATGCGCAACTGAAGTATAACATTTGTCTAGCCGTAATCAAAATTTCCACTCACCTCGCGTCTTGGCAGATTCTTGCAGATTTCTCGAAAGCACAACGACAAACAGCAAACAGCAAGCGGGCCAGCAACTAAGCTAGATTTCTGTTTTCAAAAAAAAAAAAATAATCTAAAAGTATTCAAACGGTTGCATACTACACTACTGACCATTAAAATTGCTACACCAAGAAGAAATGCAGATGATAAACGGGGTTTCATTGGACAAATATATTATACTAGAACTGACATGTGATTACATTTTCACGCAATTTTGGTGCATAGATCCTGAGGAATGAGTACCCATATTAACCACCTCTGGCCGTAATAGCGGCCTTGGTACGCCTGGGCATTGAGTCAAACAGAGCTTGGATGACATGTACAGTTACAGCTGCCCATGCAGCTTCAACACGATACCACAGTTCATCAAGAGTAGTCACTGGCGTATTGTGACGAGCCAGTTGCTCGACCACCATTGATCAGACGTTTTCAGTTGGTGAGAGATCTGGAGAATGTGCTGGCCAGGGCAGCAGTCGAACATTTTCTGTATCCAGAAAGGCTCGTACAGGAGCAACAACATGCGGTCGTGCATTATCCTGCTGAAATGTAGGGTTTCACAGGGATCGAATGAAGGGTAGAGCCTCGGGCCGTAACACATCTGACGTGTAAATTCCACTGTTCAAGGTGCCGTCAATGCGAACGATAGATGACCGAGACGTGTAACCAGTGTCAACGCATACCATCACGCCTGGTGATACACCAGTATGGCGATGACGAATACACGCTTACAATGTGCGTTCACCGCGAAGTCGCCAAACACGGAAGAGACAATCATAATGCTGTAAACAGAACCTGGGTTCATCCGAAAAAATGACGTTTCGCCATTCGTGCACCCATGTTCACCACCTCAGGCGCTCCTGTCTGTGATGCAGCGTCAAGAGTAAGCGCAGCCATTGTCTCCGAGCTGATAGTCCATGCTGCAGCAAACGTCGTCGAACTGTTCATGTTGATGGTTGTTGTCTTGCAAGCGTCCCCATCTGTTGACTCAGGGATCGAGACGTGACTGAACGATCCGTTACAGCCATGCGGATAAGATGCCTGTCATCTCTACTGCTACTGATACGAGGCCGAAGGATCCAGCACCGCGTTCCGTATTATCATCCTGAACACACCGATTCCATATTCTGCCAACAGTCATTGAATCTCGACCAACGCGAGCAGCAATGTCGCGATACGATAAACCTCGGTCACGATAGGCTATAATCCGACCTGTATCAAAGTAGGAAACGTGACTGTACGCATTTCTCCTCCTTACACGAGGCATCACAACACTATTTCACCTGGCAACGCCGTTCAAGTGCTGTTTGTGTATGTGAAATCGGTTGGAAACTTTCCTCATGTCAGCCAGCAAGTTGTAGGTGTCACCACCGGCGCCGCCAACCTTGTGCGAATGCTCTAAAAAGCTAATCATTTGCATATCACAGCATCTTCTTCCTGATGGTTAAATTTGGCGTCTGTAGCACGTCATCCTCGTGGTGCAGCAATTTTAATGGCCAGTAGTGTATATTTGCAGTGTGGTAATGCGTAATAACAAATCTTTAAACAGTGGGATGGGGAAAACAGCTATTCCTATGAAATGATATTCGAAGGCAAGGATTTTAGCATGAAGCATATTTTCAAAAATACAGAATAAAACTTCGTATGATTTTCACACGTAACATTGAACTGAACAATACAGTGCTTAACATAGTGAAAAATGATTTAAAAAGGGTACAATGATAACAAAGAATTTCTAGAAAAACCAAACAGCTTATTCAGTAAATATGTTAACGAACGACTCAGGGGGTGGAGAGGGCTCTCAGAAAGTGAACAAACTCAACTATATACCAATAATCATTTCTCCAAATTTGTCTCAACATAAACAATGTCATCAGAATTCAACAACGTGCGACTAAATATGTGTCTCATTACCACACTTCAACAAACAATGTATCAGACTGTGTTGAGGCAAAGACTGTAGCACAACAAGACCAAAGATTGTTTAACATAAGTCGCTCTCTCTCTCTCTCTCTCTCTGACATGCGCATTATAACTTACAAAAATCAAAATGACACGCCCACCTTCCAATTTTATTCACTTCTCTTCGTTGTTTCTTTTAGAATATGGAAGCCACGAATAACATTTAACATTTTGTCGTATGGATTCAGAGTATTTAATACGTGAGTGTCCTCTATGCAGACTGAGATATTATTATAGGTTGGTGCATAAGTTTCCAGTCTTTTTGTTTTTCATTTTCGTATTCCAGTTGCTACTGGATTATTTATCGTGAGTCACTGCTGATATCTGTGTTTATATGTGGTCATTCTGTCATTTGGGGGTAGTGAGTGGAGCTGTGGAAGCTAGAAAACGGATTTCCAACTGCAGAAATCGGAATATTCCTGACATATTCTTCTTTATGAATTCAATAGAAACGTTACAGAAACGCCGGTATTGAGAAATATTTGTGACCTGTATGGTGATAATGATATTGGACAGACTCGGCGATAAAATGTCTTTCCCGTTTTGGGGAGGATCGTTTTGACATTAGTGACTCTCCACGTTCAGGAAGACTTTCGGGTTTGATGAAGACCGTTTAAACGCATTAATCTACAATGATCCATGTCAGTGTACTCGAGAACTGGAAAATTAGATGAACTATGATCATTCCACTATCGTGCGACATTTGCTTGCAGATGGAAAGGTTCAAAAAATCGGGTGTATATGTACCGCTTCTCTAAGTTAAAACCAAAAAAATCTGTGGGTGGCCATGTGTGCATCTTTTCTGGCTCGGTATCAACTGTCTCACGAATAACACCGACCATTTCTATCCTGTATCGTTAATGGTCGAGAGAAACGGTGTCTTTTTGCTGACATAAGGAGAAGAAAGAAACAGAAGAGACACAAACAAAGCAGCAACTTCCTATACAAAGGCAAGCGCACATACATAGAAGACAATGTTATACATCTGGTGAAACAGCGATGGTGTAAGGTAGCACGAATTGTTTCCCTGAGGTGTACCCGTCACTTTGTCCATAACTGGGACGTCTCGCAGGTACAGTACGAGAACAATGATCAGGAAGCGTGCGTGAAGTGATGCTACTCCACGGTAACGCCTGCAATCTGCTGGACTGAAAAAAACATTCCGCAGGCACTTTATTCACCTGGTTCACCAAATTTTCACATTTTCAACTGTCTAATAAAGTCTTCATGGAACTCCCTTTCCCGACCAAAACGAGCTCAGAACATGGCTCTAGGAGTTCTTCACATGTAAACCACGAGGTTTCAATGGTCATGGAATCGAAAAGTTGCCCCGGGGTTTGGAGACAGTCGTAAGTAATGAGTAAGTAATGAGAATATATTATTGATGGCTACAGTTGTGTTATGAGTATCTATTGAGTTTATTAAACTAATGGGAAAACGCTACCAACTTATGAACCAATCCAAATATTGTGGCACCATATATTCTATACCCATTGATACTTAGGGAAACTCAAATACACCACTAGCCTTTCTAACTGCACGAGGAAGGATAGGAAATTAAATTTTAATTATTGTGCATATTCATTATAGAAATAATATATTATTAAAGGTAATTTGAGGCTAGCAGCGTGCGAAATTTAGTACACAGGGCTGGCACCTCTGGCAGCCGTAATGTCTTTAAAGCAGCTGGTCCTTGTGACAAACCAAAGTTAGGTGACAGATGCTTCTTCAGCTCTATATCAAAGGTCATCTCTTGCAGTGGCTCGCTAGTGGTGGCGTACCAATCTCTCGGGAATCCGTAACTAGTTGTTTATATTTGTTGAGGGACGTGGAGAATACGTTGGCCATGGGACCAGTCGATTTTCGCTGTACTCAGATAGGTCACGAAAGCTCAATCAGCATGCAGTCTTGCGTTGTCTCGTTGAAAGATAACGTGGCAGAGACCTCAGTGCTAGGTCACAGTCACTGGCCTTAACAATTAATAAATATAACACCCGCTGACCACATTACTGACTATAACAACCAGAGGTGAGACTGCTCTTTATCCAGCGCCAGTCCACACCATCAGTCCAAGTGCTGGACCTATGTGGCGTTGAAGAATGAAATCAAGCAACCTTCTACCTCCACGGAGAGTCTACAAACCGGTTTGTTTGTTGTAAGCAGAGCTGGGACTTGTCTGAAAAGTTGGGGTGCTGGCACTCCTGTGCGGAGGGCTGTCTTTGGGCACTACACCGTTGCCTGTCACGGAGGATCCAGACAACAGTCAGCACCTTGATCATGGAACGATAACTCACAGTCTCGACATGCCACGACCCTGCCACATGTTCTGCAACAAATTTCTTCTTCTCGCGCCCAACATAACACTACCTTCTCACAAATGACCACCATTCAAAAACGATTTCTGAATGAGAAACCCGCTGTGCAAACGCTCCTTATATAAACTAAAACTAAACTGCGTCCGAACACACTTTGGAAGGCGCAACGGTACTGACCGACCGCAGAGTCATCCTCAGTTAATAGCAATCACTGCTGGCATGTGATCAGCTCACCACTCTCCCTCCCGTCGTCAGTTTCCGTGACCAGACAATGTAAATGGCATTAATCCTACCTAAATTGGGCAGCTGCGCCGAAATGACAATCATCTCGAGCTGTACGCGACTCGCATTTATCCCATTTATTTTTTGTCATCTTCTATTACGGTACTGCCGACTCTTTTTCTTATTCCATTTACTGGCGTCACTAACTTCCTGCCTCACTTCCCCATGAGCGGCAGCAGCAGCGCATATTGAAAAGTGCACTGTCGCACCGTCTCTGGAGCGACCGATAGATTTTCCGGGGTCGTCGTGTGTCTGGGAGTCAGTTGGAGACGGACCAGCAGTGCAGTCGGCACGCAGCAGCTGTAAAGTCGGGGACGGAGCGCCGGTGGGGCGCCGACAGCCATTGCTCGCCGACCGCCCGCAACATACAGGAACTGTCCGATGGTGGGAGTTTGGAGTGGGGCGACGGCTACTTGGTCGTTCGGTTGGTCGTCTCACTGGCCGACGTATACTTGGTCCTTCCACCGTTTCCACGTCTGGACAGTTGGTTGGTTGGCGTGAAGCAGCGAGGAAGATTCCGCGGTGCGTGGTTTTGACTTAATCTACCAGCAAGTCACGACTGTTCACATCGTGTTGTTTGGAGTTCGTTGTCGGTTGCTGGGATATTCCCGCAAGCAACAACGTGTCTTTTCAAGTTGGCAAATTTTAGCCACCCTCCGGTGGTGTTTAACTGTACTTGGTTATTTGAACTGAGGTGCACCAGCGGAATCTTCTGCCTTGTGGCCGTTAACGTTCCGGTTACCTGTCCTGGCCGTTGACATAAATTCAGGCATTCTACTTCCCCCATCGTGTTCTCGCTGTACAGCACACTGTTAGTTTGACAACTCAATGTATATTTGGTTGTGGGCACCAATACCTTCTACATTGTTCCATTGAACTCCCTGTTGTGTGCTGGTCAGGCGAAGCGGAGTCTATCTTATCGATGGGTCCGTTGACTGTCTGTCGGTTGAGTTGTTGTCGGATCGACAATGTTTGGGCCGACTGCCTGTCTCAGCTAAGCGAGCCTTCGTGTTTGAAGTCTAGGCCGACCCCTTGGAACTACTGAGTACCCTTGGGTGTACTACCTTTCATTGTTTGTTCTTGTTGTTTGTACTTTTATGGCTTCTAGCTGATCTTTAGATTAAGGTTGTTTTGCCCTTTAGGCGTCAGATATTTTGGGCCTTCAGCCTAATTTAAGAACTGTCTTAAGTAAAGCCTTTTGCATTTTAAAAATTAATGTTATTGAGTCTTAAGTGTTGGCCCTTCAGCCGATTTGGAATTTAATTTCTCTGCTCTTAAAGTGTCAGATTCTTTGGTCCTTCAGCCTAATTAAGGAACTCTTTTAAGATAAGGCTTAGCTTTTTAAATTTCTGAATTTCGTTGAGCTTTAATTTATTGTCTTTCAGCCGTTTTTAAATTACAGTGGTCTTGCCCTTAAGGCTTGAGATAATACGGTGCATTCAGCGGCTAATCAAGTTCCAAAGCTAAAGCTGTGTGTGTCTTTCTTTTAAATTTCTTCGCTCTTGTAGTGTTTGATCAAATAAAATGTTGTATGTTCGAGTGTGACTGACAGCCGCTTATTTTGGCCCCTTTACACAACTTAAACTACCTGTCCTGTTTTGCGGGTTTAGCAGGGCGTCTCACATCAATTTTCTCTAATCATCCAGCACACTTCATGACGATTTGACCTTTGTCGGGTGCCTCTTTATTAACCGTCTTCGTCTCCTTTGTCTCACTTTCCAGACTTCGATTTTCTTCCTGCCTGTTTGTAATCTATACGCTTTATATATCGCATCTGCATAGTCTTCGAAAATTTATATTGTTAGATAATCTTTGGCTGAAATCACATTGTTTAGCATTTCCTTGTATGTACACTGAACACAGGAGAGTGTGCGTGATGGCACGGGGTGGAGCAGTAAAGTATGAAGGCAATCAGCCATCGCCATCACACTAACAGAAAGTGCGTTCTTGACGTAAAAGAAACTGTATCCGACGATCCGCTCAGTTGTGTTTTGTATCCTACATGTTGGCGTTAAGTTTGACTAAGCCGTCAGCCGTTCTAAACGAAGGTTAATACCATCCATAATTCAATGACTAATGCGGAAATCTGACATCTTCATATCACCTAGAGTAGCGTATGCGAAGTGGAATGTATTCCAGTGGTTGCTGTAGCACATTCGTTAAGAACGTGCAGTTCCTTCGCGATTCAAATTCGCAGTAGTAAAGTAGCATCGAAAGCGTTGGTGATTTACAGTACGGAGCCACCCGTCGTCTTCCATTTGTCTCAGCCGGTGACCATTTTCCGACGACTAGTACTGATGCACAGAGAGCCGTAAGGGCCTAAAACACAGAAGTAAATTTCTGAGTACAATTGTAGGTATGTGAAAATCAAATACATAGACAACAACCAATTACTTTGGTCTGAATGGTTTTTTACTAAGGCTCCACATTCTATACTTCCTAAAAAACCGATGTACCCACTTTATGTTATCAGATATTAATTAATTAGTTTTATTATTAATGTTAATTCATAAAATTTACGTATATAGGCTAGTGACAATAGTGTATTTTAACAGTTGTAAAATTTGTAATTAATATAAAACTAGAATAACAAGATAAAGAACAGATACTACATTCAACACACACCCAGTTACGACCTATTTCAACATCTCATGATCTTCATTCTCATCATTTTCATTAGGCATGTTTGTGGATCTGAGTTTCAAATGAAACTGCCGATAAACTTCCGACTTCAAAGTATTAATATTACGTACATTATGTTGGCGCCAGATTGTACGTTGTTAAACGTAGATAACAACTGAGCGACGCAGAGCAACAGAATTGTTCTTTGTGCTTTGGGCCCTTGTGGATCTGAATATTCGAGAAAATAGTGATACATCTTTTGGTGAATTTTCATATATACTGTGCTGGGCAACAGATACAGTGAAAATGGGTTCACCACTGGTTCAGTAGATGTCAGAATCATGCGTTAATGCTACAATCGCAAAATCGCTGGCATTGTGCTTTAGACGCGTATAGTTCTCAGTACCTCAATTCCATTGAAAAAATTCGTGTGCCCTTTTTTAGCCAAAAACCGGTTTCATCAGAAATATGCTATCGATATCGAATCTGCAGAGTTTCTATTCCAACGGGAGTCTCACGGACGTTTATAAGGGGAAGGTGGGCGACGGGGGGTGGGAGTCCCCCCGCCTTAGTTTACACAGAAAACACCAATATGAGAATAATACCCGCTTTTGAAACCCCGTGCCACAAAATAGTCGCGCACTGCGCTTGGTTGACGTAGTGACAAGCCATGGAAGAATGAGGCTGCAAAAAATAGCTGTGCCCTGCGGCGGGGTGTCTACCCCCACCCTCACTATGTCTGCAACGGAAGTGAAAGCAATCTTGCCAACCGTAGCGGAAGCCCGCAAAAGACATATCACGCCAAGAACAACTAGCGTTGTGTTTACGACATGTGGACTGTTCATATGGAAAATCGATTATCAGGGTGGATTATCTTGACTTTATCTACGTGGAAGATGTTTCAGCGCTGGCATTGGCAAACACGATCATAACACATCTCTTTTTATAACTTGGATATGGACAAATTGGTAGGGCAAGGTTCTGATGGCTCTGCAGTAGTGAACGGCCGGTTACGAGGCGTGAGAACAATAATTGCAGAACAATATCCGAGAGCGCAATTTGTATACTGTGTGGCACATGTTCGTAATTTAGTTCCTCCGCATTCGTGTGGAATACCTATGGTACGGAACTGTATTGCAACAATAAAAAGTATAGTAAACTTTTTTCGACCATCTCCACCTCGGGACAACCTTTTGAAGAAAATTTAAGATCAAACTGACTCATCTCATTCAACGCCGATCTCCCATTGTGAGAAGCGATGGACTGAAAAACATGTGGCTGTTGAGAGATTTGCAGAAATGCTTCCTGTAGTGCGCGCAACACTTGAGGCTCTTCAAGACGCTGCTGATTTAGGTTTTCCGTGATTTCCCTAAATCGCTCCAGGCGAATGCCGGGATGGTTCCTTTCAAAGGGCACGGCCGATTTCCTTCCCGTCCTTCCATAATCCGATGAGACCGAGGACCTCACTGTCTGGTCTCCTTCCCCAAACAAGCCAAGCCAAGACGCTGCTAGTGGGGATGTCGCCACTGAAGCATACCGACTGCAGACTGCCATGGCAAATAGCCAATTTATCGTGTCGCTTGTTATATTACGAAACGTTTTCTCATATACAGAGAACATGAATAAAGCAATACAGAAGGTCAATGGTGACCTGATGAACATTGCATTTATGCGGAAACAGTTACAACTACTGTACAAAATATTCGGAATGAAACTGAGTTCTCAGTCCTTTTCGAGCAGGCAAAGCAGATGAGCTCAAGTGACATAACTGTTCCAAGAACGACTGGAAGGCAAACCCAGCGCAGCAATGTAGCAGGAGAAACTGCAGAAATATATTATCGCCGAAATGTATTTTACCCTTTTATTGAACATGTGATCACAGAAATTGATGCTCGTTTTAAACCACATGAAGAAACAATCAAAGGAATTCAGCTGCTTCTGTCTGAGAAAACCAATAATGACTACAGGACAAAACAAAATCTTAAGAAGATAGCGCAAAATTTTTGTTGGTGAGAATTTAGGCACAACAAATCTAAGTGAATACGAGATATGGCACAATCACTGAAAATCTGTAGAGGAAAAACCTGTCACTGCAATAGACGTTATTGATCAGTGTGATGAACTGTTTTTCCCTTCGATAAAAAAAGCTTCTTATCATATTAGCCACACTCGACTATGAAGAGGCTAGAAACTTACATAAGGAATAAAATGAGAGGTGAAAGACTTACTGGTCTTGCTCTAATGAGTGTTCATCGTGATCTGGCAGTGCCACTAGACTGTCAAGAAATTTTTAGTAAGATAGCAGCAAGACGTAAAAGGCTATATATAATACTTTAAATTAAAGTAATTAATGTTTATTTTTAAATTAACTGACGTCCTGAAGTTACAGCAAAATGCCAAAGTGTCACAATTTAAATACAAATACTAATATAATAATATTATTGCTTAATATAAATGATTAATAATGATATTCAAAAATATATAATTACCTCCACTGTTAGCTTACAATTAATCGCTTTTTCATAAATAAATACCTCAACAGCTACAATCCATATGTTTTATTTAAAGACGCTTGGATCAATTAGCATTTCTCTACAGTTTTACCCGCATGCAATATGGATGCTAACGTATTTTTGGGTTTTTAAATTTCTGCTTGATTGACTCTATTGGCGTTAACAGCAAAACCTTTTTATGTTGTGGGCGAAGACTGGTTTACCTTCCTAAATGATAGTGTTGGACCCCCCATGCAAACGCTGTAGGTACGTTCCTGGGGAGTCTGCAGCAATTTGCATAGCTTTTCGCCAAGTAACTCACACAAGCAAATATAGCACAGGTAAATTTGTTGGCGTTTTGTATTCGCACAATAATTCGTTGACTGATTCAAAAGGATCCCACGTTTGAGCTCTCTCGTACTAGGATGAGGATAGATTGCTACAAATACAGAAATGTCAAATCCATTCCTTCCATCGGTTGCTTTTACGATAAGAGTGTTTTCATACTGTAGTCACACAACTGCTCGTATAATGCAACGAAACTCCGAAATTTATCGTAAATGAAAGGCGTATCCTCTTTCTCGGAGATGGCGCAGTGCGATGTGTGAATTCGATACCGTTATGACGAGATTCTCTCCTGGTTACAGTGGTAAGCCACAGACTAACGACATCCTTGCAAACCGAGAAACAAAAGCCAATACGTACTGTGTGTAACGTACTCGGTTCCATGTAATATTTATCTGTTCCTTGAAACATTGTAGCTTGGTGTTATAATAGTATTGATGACATAATTACGGTTTTCAAATACTTTACAGGAAACTCGGGTATAAATTCTGCCGATGTAGCCCTATTTAAAATCAGAATGGTGATTGTTAAGACTCCTATGTCCAACTACTGACAAGCCATTAATTCTACATTAAGAGCCCGATAACCTCCATTTACTTTCTGTCAAGCATACGTGCCTACCTCAGGCTACCAAATGGGAAGTTACAGCACACGAAGCGTAAACCAAACATCGTCACCATGGCCCTGACGTCAGTTTAAAGTGTGTGGGTGTTAAACTATGTAACAATGCGTGTACAGTGATTGGAAGTGGGATATGAATGAACGGTGTAGTACTAGACTTTTACTTTACTGAATACCTTCTTCGAAAATGGTACTGTGCATTAGGGATGAACAGAGTGGACTTGTATACTGGTGGGTGAAAGCTCCAGTCTTCATTTAGCCATTGTAATAATACGGTGTTGTGTTAGCAGAAAAGCCAACACCGTGTTACGAGAGGAGGCCGAAATTCACGTGTTTTAGCTCACGCAGGGTGGCGTGAGAAGGGAAGAACTATACTGACGAGAGGTCTGGAACATGACAAGGAATTAGAATTCAGAAAGCGGACGTAATTAATTTGATACTTTACTTTAATCCATTAATGATGAACGTCGCTCTTGACGGTACATGATTCACATTATTGTCTGTTCAGAATTCATTCTTATTACTGAATATGGCGCCTTGCTAGGTCGTAGCAAATGACGTAGCTGAAGGCTATGCTAAACTACCGTCGCTGCAAATGAAAGCGTATGGAGGCACTGAACCATCGCTAGCAAAGTCGGCTGTACAACTGGGGCGAGTGCTAGGGAGTCTTAGACTATACCTGCCCCGTGGCGGCTCTCGATCTGCAATCACTGACAGAGGCGACAAGCGGGTCCGACGTATACTAACGGACCGCTGCCGATTTAAAGGCTACCATCTAGCAAGTGTGGTGTTAGGCGGTGACACCACACACGGTTTTAAGTGTTTCCCTAAATTACATGAGACAGATGTCAGGATGGTAACGGCCGGTTACCTGTCCCATATTTATCGAATTATACCTAGTAGTATGTAAATGCTTGTCTGTGTGATGGTTCAAATGGCTCGGAGCACTATGGGACTTAACATCGTAGGTCATCAGTCCCTTAGAGCTTAGAACTACTTACACCTAAATAACCTAAGGACATCACACACATCCATGCCCGAGGCAGGATTCGAACCTGTGACCGTAGCAGTCCTGGTTCCGGACTGAAGCGCCTAGAGCCGCACGGCCTTTGTCTATGTGAATTACGTTATTTTTGTTGTTCTCAACATGTCCTAAACATTTGCGATACCGGTGTCAAAGTGATCTGTAGGCAAAGAAAACTACTACTACTACTATAGTTATTTTGTATCTTTTGGGCATGTTGTTCATTACAAGTTATACCGATAGCCCATCCTATGCCCCTAACCTGCACTGCAACATCTTTGATTTCAGGTAGAATTATGACGTACTTAACACGCTTTTCGTGCTATTACCAATGTAGTACTTGTGCATAATCATACCAGCGCCGTAATAAACTTTATCTGACTGCTGCAACGATTATGTTGGCATATATGGAATCAAAACTCCAGTCCAGTGTCAAGTTAATCTACAGAATAACTTAGTTTGCTAAGGATTTCTGATGTATGAGAGTTCTGTTGGAACGTATAATCTCAGATACTGAATTGTCAGTAAGTTATCCATAACAGAATGTGGTACAATGTTCGTGAGCCTATAGAAGGAGTGTGGCCCTTGAGTGTCACTAGGTAACTAAAACGTCAATGAATTTGAAACTGACCATATGAAGACAAGATGGACTTCGCAAAACTGCACAAACGGAAATGCTGAACATGGGCACTAATGTATATTGAACGATTGGCGATGAAAGTCGAGTAAAAAAGTGAGACCATAAGTTTTTAAGAAGGGTGCAGCAAATTAACAATGAGAAATCGTTGTGCGAGAATTGTGACGTTTAATGGAACGGAGACCAAAAGCAAATGGGAAATTAAATTGCTCAACAAAGTTTGGCAGTAAGTCTACAGGCTTTTTGGCCATTGCCTTTAAGGATGAGATTTTATTATCTACCAATACACGGTTGCACAGCGCTACACGTCACGTCAGGTGACTAGATATCCACGAGCTTTCAACCCAGTGCGCCTCAACCATCGTCAAGCGAAGATTGTGGTGTGATTGCTGCTGCCTCCTCACATAGCCACGCTGCCTTCTCTGACGTTACTGATGCTCACTCAGCGCCCACGGAAAATGCTGGCCCCACGCCCAACATGTGACGTCTGAGTAGTGGCCTCGCCCGACATACGTCACGAATGATGAGCTACGTCTGGGGCCAAGCGAAAAATTAGAATGTCATTGAAAGGGTAGCTGCTAAAGCCTTTAACTTTGTCGTGTGTTATCGATAGCTTGAGTATATTTAAATGGACAGGTACGACATTTTTAAGTGGTCCGGAATACTATCTCATTGTCCACCGGAGGCGACCGATGGGACTCGTAAGACCTGTGGTGTCACGTTTTGCGACGCACACCCGTATCTCATTGGCCACGGCCTCACTCCAGCGCAGTATGCCCTCCGCATCCGTTTCAACCTTCCGCTAACCGGATACAAAGCTGTGCGTAGGTCCATGCCGCTGTCGTTATTGATGGTGTTGTCAGAAATTTTTGTCTCGATCGTTTCTTTCATGACACCACACCAGAAACAATTTGTTCGTTTGATAACAGATATCTCATCTAATGCCGTTCACTATCCATTTTCCAAAGCATGATTTATTGGGATATCGTAGACGGAAAAACACCTCTTCATTTTCAACACGACACTTTTCAATAGTGCACACAGTATGCCCGACATAAAAGTGTCCGTACCCACACGATATTTTACGAGAAGACTTCGAAAAATAAGTCACACTTATTAGACAACTGCGTAACACAAGTGGCGCATTGTCAGAAGAGAGCGTACATCTTTGGGTGTCCTGCCAGACACAGTTCTGCTGTGGTACGAATACTAGGTGCATCACAGTCTGCTAGCGAAATGGTGCGATAACTGGAAGTGTATTACAAAGCGGATGTGTGCGAAACTGTCTAAACTGTACAGAGATTCACTGTTAAAAGTCTGGCGGTATCTGGACCAATTGCGGTGTCGCCCCATACGTAGTGAAATGGTGACAACCATTTGACCAAAACCGCACAGGCGTGAAACTAGACCACCGATATCAATTATAGACAAAATTGCACAGGCAGTCGAGGAACTGACTCGTAACAATCGCAGCTCTGTCCAACGATGTAGACGTTCAAATAGTGGTTTTTGGAAGGCTCCGTGACCAAGAGCGAATTAGAATCATCGAGGAATTGATAGGTTTGGTAGACGAACGCTCCAACCGTTTTTACGGAGTCTCGGTGAGTGCGATGAAAAGTAATGTCATGTATCTGTGTCACTTTGAAGTGTAGTGAAATATTCAATAAAGGTTACTTAAGCTGCCAAAATAATATGTAATTCTCCTACTACGAGATTTGCGGCAATAATGCAACGTTCACCTTATCCTTTAGGTTTGTTATCGTCTGAATTGAGGCCTTTTTCTCACCTAAAATAATCAGTGCCAGGGAAAGGTCTTTCCTTTGAGTACAATGTAACTGTAACGTCAGCTGATGATCGAATTTTTCCTATCTGTCAGCAGTCGCTCGCCGTAAATGAAATCTGATCATCGTTAGATGAAAACACAATGATAAAAAATGGAGGGCGTTGGAAAGTAATAATCCAACGAAAGTAACTACAGTCATATATTGCCAGGACTTGGTATTTTCACCTTACCTTCGTACGTAAGTCGTGCTGAAGAAACCATGGAGCTTGCTCGTCAACGAAGTGTACCTGCTACGAGCATCGAATTCACTGCGTTAGCACTGGAAGTGTTTTATTGGTGATGTGTCGCTTCCCATGCATACCAAAATTTCAGCTGTTTGTTCTTTATCTTTGTGACACGCAATTACATTTTAGCACAGTTTCATTTTTACTCTGATTGCATATGAATCTGAGATAAATATTGTAAATGGGAAAAAAGTGTAAGAACGTAACGCTCGAACGGATAAAACAACAAAGGCACGCTAATGCAGAGTAGTTTGAGTGTTTACTTAAGCGAGATGAGATATTATCGAATACAAACAACGCTATACGTGAATTTAGTTTTACACGAATGCGACAGCGTATATTTGGCTGCGTTCTAGCGTCACAAATGTTACCGTTATGCTATTACTGCGTTTATCCTCGAGGCAAGCTGTTTCATGTACATTGTCAAACGATAAAAGGGAATACCAGTGATATTTGTTGCTTAGCACAGGAAACGTATGTATTTACATATTTGTTTCTAATTATTATACGTGACATGATTATGGGTATCTAAGCAGATATTCTTTGGAAATTTCATCAACGTAATGTGAGGTAGTAAATTCAGTTAACAAATACTATAAAACGCCAACGAGGGTAAACTAAAGTTACAGTACTGCTTATTCTAGAGTGCACAGATAAGTGTTTCTTGTTGTTGTTGTTGTGGTCTTCAGTCCCGAGACTGGTTTGATGCAGCTCTCCATGCTACTCTATCCTGTGCAAGCTTCTTCATCTCCCAGTACCTACTGCGACCTACATCCTTCTGAATCTGCTTACTGTATTCATCTCTTGGTGTCCCTCTATGATTTATACCTTCCACGCTGCCCTCCAATACTAAATTGGTAATGCCTTGATGCTAAGAACATGTCCTACCAACCGATCCCTTCTTCTGGTCAAGTTGTGCCACAAACTTCTCTTGTCCCTAATCCTATTCAATACTTCTTCATTAGTTATGTGATCTACCCATCTAATCTTCAGCATTCTTCTGTAGCACCTCATTTCGAAAGCTTCTATTCTCCTCTTGTCTAAACTATTTTTCGTCCGTATTTCACTTCCATACATGGCTACATTCCATACAGTTCCATACAAATACTTTCAGAAAAGACTTCCTGACACTTAAATCTATACTCGATGTTAACCAATTTCTCTTCTTCAGGAACACTTTCCTTGCCATTGCCAGTCTACATTTTATATCCTCTCTACTTAGACCTTCATCAGTTATTTTACTTCCTAAATAGCAAAACTCCTTTACTACTTTAAGCGTCTCATTTCCTAATCTAATTCCTTCAGCATCACCCAACTTAATTCGACTACATTCCATTATCCTCGTTTTGCTTTTGTTGATGTTCATCTTATATACTCCTCTCAAGACACTGTCCATTCCATTCAACTGCTCTTCCGAGTCCTTTCCTGTCTCTGACAGAATAACAATGTCATCGGCAAACCTCGAAGTTTTTATTTCTTCTCCATGGATTTTAATACCTACTCCGAATTTTTCTTTTGTTTCCTTTACTGCTTGTTCAATATATAGATTGAATAACATCGGGGAGAGGCTACAACCCTGTCTTACTCCATTCCCAACCACTGCTTCCCTTTCATGTCCCTCGACTCTTATAACTGCAATCTGGTTTCTGTACAAATTGTAAATAGCCTTTCACTACCTGTATTTTACCCCTGCCACCTTCAGAATTTGAAATAGAGTATTCCAGTCAACATTGTCAAAAGCTTTCTGTAAGTCTATAGATGCTAGAAAAGTAGGTTTGCCTTTCCTTAATCTTTCTTCTAAGATAAGTCGTAAGGTCAGTACTGCGTCACGTGTTTCAGTGTTTCTACGGAATCCAAACTGATCTTCTCCGAGGTTGGCTTCTACTAGTTTTTCCATTCGTCTGTAAAGAATTCGCGTTAGTATTTTGCAGCTATGGCTTATTAAACTGACTGTTCGGTAATTTTCGCATCTGTCAACACCTCCTTTCTTTGGGATTGGAATTATCATATTCTTCTTGAAGTCTGAGGGTATATCGCCTGTTTCATACATCTTGCTCACCAGATGGTAGAGTTTTGTCAGGACTGGCTCTCCCAAGGCCGTCAGCAGTTCCAATGGAATATTGTCTACTCCGGGGGCCTTGTTTCGTCATGACTATTAAATTTTCATCTCCCTTCACTATCTGAATAATTTCTTTTATTTGATCATACATTTCTTGAATTTCTTCGTCATCTGAAGAGCTAGTTGGCATATAAACTAGTACTACTGTAGTAGGTGGGGGCTTCGTATTTATCTTGGCCGCAACAATGCGTTCACTATGCTGTTTGTAGTAGCTTACCCGCATTCCTATTTTCCTATTCATTATTAAACCTACTCCTGCATTACCCCTATTTGATTTTGTGTTTATAACCCTGTAGTCACCTGACCAGAGGTCTTGTTCCTCCAGCCACCGAACTTCACTAATTCCCACTATATCTAACTTTAACTTGTCCATTTCCCTTTTCAAATTTTCTAACCTAACTGACCGATTAAGGGATCTGACATTCCACGCTCCGATCCGTAGATCGCCAGTTCTCTTTTTCCTGATAACGACATCCTCCTGAGTAGTCCCCCGCCGGAGATCCGAATGGGGGACTATTTTACCTCGGGAATATTTTACCCAAGAGGACGCAATCATCATTTAATCATACAGTAAAGCTGTATAGTTAAGTGTTTCTTATGAGAAAAAAAAGTATTTTTCTCAATTCCGGAGAGCATAATGAATGGGCTAGCGGTATCAATCCCACATCGTACACATAAGTATTCGCAGTAGCCTACGCGTTCAGTTGCAAAGTCCTGGTACTAATCTCGGTGTGTTTTGCTTCAACTTATTGGGCACTCGGTCCTGAAATGTTGCGTAGTAAGAGCCAACAATACTTAGACTTTGTTTCAGACAACATTAAGAGCCGACCATACTTAGACTTTGTTTCAGACAACATTAATTGAACTCATAGTCTGTGATGACCAGAAAACTGTATTGAGATTTTGGAAAATTTTTTTACTTATTCAGAAAGCAGTTTAAGTCTCTTAGATCACGCATGGGTCACAGGTGAATGTTGCTATCACACAAAAAAATAATAGCCAACTTACGGAGAAATCATTGTCACAAAAGGAAACACAAAACGTTAGAAGAATTACAAAAGAGATCGTTATATTTATTGTTCCTAAAACTATTTATTTTGTGTTTTTTTGTTGTGCTTTCCTTCGTAACGACTCTATTTGTATCCCCAACACCTTAGTGCTGCGCACTTCATTTTATGTGTGGCTGCCACAATACCGTACGAAACTGGAAACAAGTTTCCGGGCAAGCAAATAATAACCACAGAACATCCCGAAACTGTTTCTGTCGTTTTTATTCTTTTGAAATTAATCTAAGTGTGAACGATAAATTTATTTTTATATTGTTACTGAAAAGGTTGAATAGTGGAACAAATACTGAGAACACCAAGAGAAAATGCGAAGAATTTTTCGACGAATTCAGAAATGAAATGCATTATCAATACAGGGTGTACATAAAGTTTGGATACACTTTCAATTATTTATTGCACAAGAACTAAACATTGTACACATGTCATACATATTGCATTTTGTAGAGAAACTCTGAAAACTTGTTTCTTACAAACATTCGATATGCGAACCATGAGTGACCCGGCAGACGTCAATACGGTAATGGAATTCTTGCCATACCCGTCCCAGCATGGCATCGTCGACTGTGGCAGTCGCTTCCCGTATTCTCTCCTGGAGCTCTGCTACGTCACGTGGTAGGGGCGGTACGTACACCAGATCTTTAATGTGTCCCCACAGAAAAAAGTCACACGCAGTGAGATCTGGTGCCGGGGCTAGCCATTTCATGAAACAGCTGTCCCCTTCTGGAGAACGGTTGCTCCGTGTTCAGGTACACCAATTTGAATGGTTTGATAGACAACTTGTGTCGCAGGACATTCCACACTGTCACTGAAGCCATTTCGAGTTCACGGGATGCACGACGCACCGATTTCTTTGGACTCTTTATGAACGTCTCTCGTACGCACTCCACATTCACTTCACTCACACTGGGACGACTGCTTCTCTTTGCCGGGAACAAGCAACCCATAGTAACGAATTTTTTGTGCCAGTGGTAAATGACCTTCTTGTTGGTGGCAACTTACCATACTTGGTTCTAAACATCCGTTGAACATCTGTAGCACATTTGTTTTTGTTGATCTCCAACCCACAGAGAGTTCGCTCCGCACCTGAGCTCGCCAGTTTGCAACAAGCGCTGACTATAAAAAAAAAAAAATGGTTCAAATGGCTCTGAGCACTATAGGACCTAACATCTTAGGTCCTCAGTCCCCTAGAACTTAGAACTACTTAAATCTAACTAACCTAAGGACATCACACACATCCGTGCGCGAGGCAGGATTCGAACCTGCGACCGTAGCGGTCACGCTGTTCTAGGCTGAAGCGCCTAGAACCGCTCGGCCACACTGGCCGGCGCTGACTATCGGCAAACTGCCAAACTACGATGTGGCGGTATACATGAAAAAACAAATATTTCAGGGTTTCTCCTCCAAATGACATATGTATGATGTCTGTATGATGTTTGGTTCTTATGCAACAGAAAGCTGAATGTGTTCCCGGACTTTATGAACACCGTGTATATTCAAGCTGAGGCCTACGGCGATATAATACAGTTGACTTACTGCAATATTATGAAATGCATATTAAGTTCAGTCGGCCGATGTGGGCGAACAGTTGTAGGCGCTCAGTCCGGAGCCGCGCTGCTGCAGCGGCGGCAGGTTCGAATCCTGCCTCGGGCATGGATGTGTGTGATGTTCTTCGGTTAGCGAGGTTTAAGTAGTTTTGAGAGTTCTGATGTCAGAAGTTAAGTCCCATAGTGCTCAGAGCTATTTGAACCATTTTCTTATTAAGTTCATTGGCCCGACAGTAAGGTATATACAGGGTGCGTCTGAAAACAATGCAGAAAATGAGAGGGGTGTTAGAGTGGGTCATAACAGAATATTTCTCATAGCAGACCACTTCCGCATCCCTTAACGTACGGCGCAAAACATTATTCAACAGCGTCGCGCGCCGCCAAGAGGGGAGGCACACATGTCATCCTAGCCTTCTTGGTAGCAGGTCTTCAGGGTCACCTTTTCAATGTATTTGTGGCATGAAGGTAAATGAGAAGTCAGGGTGAAGTTTTATAACCTTTATTCGGAAACAGTTACAAAAAGTGCTCGAAATCACGACCTCCTGCCTGAATGCACACCGTGCAAGGACGACGGAGTGACTCCCGCTCTCTTTCAAATGCTCTTGGCAAAGTGGAAATTGCATAGGAGACTGCCATAACGTGCACTCTCAGCTCTTCACCAGTCCCAATGGGTGGCTCATAAGCAACAGATTTCAGGTGACCTCAGAATAGAAAATCAGTCGGCGTGAAGTCGGAGGAACATACAGGTCATGTCATCGATCTCCCGTGCCCTATCCAGTTCTCACCAAAGATTTCGCCCAAATGCAACCGCACTACATGTGGGAAGTGCACAGGTGTACAATCGGGCTGTTATCACATTCGCTGACGCACAATGAGTGGAACATGTTTCTCGTAAAACAATCAAGTATCGACATCATTTGTATTTGCAGCACCTTGTGTGACCGTGTTTGCAGTTAAAATTGTAGCAATAAGAACCTCTGTATCCAGAAAGAGATTTTCACAGTGCAGCGGAGTGTGCGCTGATATGAAACTTCCTGGCAGATTAAAACAGTGTACCGGACCGAGACTCGAACTCAGGACCTTTGCCGAGTTCGAGTCTCGGTTCGGCACACAGTTTTAATCTGCCAGGTAGTTGCAAGGACCTCTGTAGTTCAGGCTGACTCAAGTAAACACGTTACCAGCGAGTCACCGATTGTCCCTACACGGAGGTGACGAAAGGCATGAAATAGTGATATGCGCATGTACAGATGGCGACAGTATCGCATGCACAAGGTATGAAAGGGCAGTGCATTAGCAGAAGCGTTATTTGCACTTAGGTGATTCATACCAAGGTAATTACGGGCGCACGACGGGAATCAACCGACTTTGAACGCGGAATGGGAGTTCGAGCTAAACAGATGGGATATTCCATTCCGGAAATCGTTAGGGAATTCAATATTCCAGGGTTCACAGTGTCTAGAGTGTGCCACGATTACCAGGTTTCAGGCATTAACTCCCACCACAGAAAACATAGTGGGCGACGGCGTTCACTTAACAATCGAGAGCGGTGGCGTTTGCGTAATATAGTCGATAGTAACAGCCAAGCAACACTGCATGAAATAACAGCAGAAATCAATGTGGGACGTACGACGAACGTATTCACTAAGAAAAATGGCTGTGAGCACTATGGGACTTAACATCTATGTCATCAGTCCCCTAGAACTTAGAATTACTTAAACCTAACTAACCTAAGAACAGCACACAACACCCAGTCATCACGAGGCAGAGAAAATCCCTGGCCCCGCTGGGAATCGAACCCGGGTATTCATTAAGAAAGCACGGTGAAATACGGAGTTGATGGGCTATGGTAGCAGACGATCGACGCGAGTGCCTTCACCAACAGCGCGACATCGCCTGCGGCGCCTTCCCAGGCTTATGACACGTCGGTTGAACCCTAGACGATTGGAAATGGTGGCCTGGTTCACATGAATCCTGATTTCAGTTGGTAAGAGCTCACAGTTGGTTTCGAGTGTTGCTCAAACCCCACGAAACCATGGAGACAAATTGTGCAAGCTTGTGGTGATTCCATAATGGTATCGGCTGTGTTTACATGGAACGGACTGGTCGAACTGGACCGGTTCCTGGTCCAACTGAACTGGAAATGGTTATATTTGGCTACTTGGAGACCATTTGCAGCAATGCATAGACTTATGTTCATAGACAACGATGGAATTTTATGTTCATAGACAACGATGGAATTTTTATGGATGGCAATGCACCATGTCACTGGGCCATGATAGTCCGTCAGTTGTACGAAGACCATTCAGGACAATTCGAGGGAAACATCTGGCTAAACAGATTGCCCGATGCGGATGCGATCGAAAATTTACGAGACATAGTCGAGAGAGTTCGTCCACAAAATCCTGCACCTGAGACCCTTTCGCAATTATGGACGGCTATAGAGGCAGCATGCCTTATTATTTCTTCAGGGGACTTGCGACGAGTCCATGTCATGTCGAGTTACTGCACTACACCGAGCAAAAGGCGGTCTTACTGGATATAACAAGGTATCCCATGACTTTTGTTACCTCCGATATGTACGGTATTCCACGGAGAGTCGTAAATATCCATCTTGTAAACTGCTGATACTTTTTTTTGGAAAGCTCAAAGAGTACCTTTTCCAACACGTAAGGAGTTTCGCTTTTTTCGGAGTTGGAATTTTTTTATATTATTATTACTTATCTAACGAGACAGTCGTCAAGGTAACGTAAGAGACAGACATCGTGCGCGCCTTCTATCACTGAATAGGATGAATTTCGTTCTGTGTGTTGCGATATATTAACTGTTTGTGTATACTATTCTGTGAGGTGCAAATTGGTGACGAGCTTGGTCATTCGTATGAAAACCGGACCATTTCGGGCCGTTATACACTCCCACATTCGATGAACAGCCGCTTGGATAAGATCCTGATGTCGTCCACCTCCCTGTCTTGAAAGCTACTGCACTGCGAGTTTCGCTATACTAGCACGTTGAAAGACTGCAGTTCTTTCTTTCTTTCTTTCTTGGACCTGCGTCCCGCTCCAAGGTGGGGTCGGCTCCGTTATGACGGATTTAGCAGTGTTAAGTGCAGAGGGTGGCCCTTCCTGCCGCAGCCCGAACCCCCAGGGACGGAAGTAGCGTACCCCAGCTGTCTGCGTCTAGTGTAAGGTAATGAAAGAGTGCGAACGTTTTTCAGATATTTGTGAGTCGTGTAACTGAGGCGGAACTTGGGAAGCAGTGCGGTATTCACCTAGCCGGATGTGAAAAACCGCCTAAAAACCACATCCAGGCTGGCCAGCATACTGGCCCTCGTCGTTAATCCGACGGGCGCATTCAATCCGGGGCCGGCGCGCCTACACGAGTCCAGGAAGCAGAGCATTAGCGCTCTCGGCTACTCTGGCGGGCCGAAAGACAACAGTCCACCATAGCATAAATTCGATACGTAAAAATAACAACAACAGTAAATAATCTTGTTCCGCTCTGATCCACAATCCAAGGCTTTATGGTGATTCATATCTGAATGATTAAGGACATTTGCATAGGCTCAAGTATAAACAGTTCTATGTTGTTCTTCAACCACGCGGCAGAAGTTACAATTAGATGGTAGCTTCAGTTCTACATTTATTAGTCATCTTCTATTTGAGCTGGAAATATTTATTGTTCGTCTCAGGTGATAACGAGTATTCTTTTAGGTAATTGTTCTTTACATTTGATGTTACCGAAGATGAGGCTAGCAACGGGACTCCAAGGAGGCATCCCCTCATTCGACAATCCCATCAACACATTGGTTCCCTTTTATGTGGGAACTGCAAGAGGAATTGAAAAGCTTGCAACAGGAAATAACTGCATTGGTAAACAGATGGACAATTGTGATGGTGTAAAGCCGGCAGGAGTGGCCGAGCGGTTCTAGGCGCTACAGTCTGGAACCGCGCAGCCGCTACGGTCGCAGGTTCGAATCCTGCCTCGGGCATGGATGTGTGTGACGTCCTTAGGTTACTTAGGTTTAAGTAGTTCTAGATTTTAGGGGACCGATGACCTCAGAAGTTAAGTCCCATAGAACCATTTGAACCATTTTTTGATGGTGTAAAACGTAACATGCTCCTTACCTACTATTGGAAAACTGGCACAAGTCACGCCAATACCCAAGAAAGGAAATAGGAGTAATCCGCCGAATTACAGAGCCATAGCACTAGCGTCAACTTGTAGTACGGTTATGGAATGTTTACTATATTCGTACTTTACAAATTACCTCGAAGAAAGTCTGTTGACAGAAAATCAGCACAGATTCAATAAATATCACTCTTAAGAGACACAAGTTGCTCCTTGTTGTCACGAAGTAATGAGTAATATCGACTTTGTGCTATCGACAGGGATTGTCAAACTGATTCCATATTTTTAGATTTTCAGAAAGCTTTTGACACCTTTCACAAGTGTCTTCTAATCAAATAACGTGCTCATGAAGTATCGCCTCAGTAGTGCAACTGAATTCTTGAGCTCCAGTCAGAAAGATCGAAGTTCGCACCAACTGCAGAAAGTCATCGAGTAAAACATAAGTAAGATCTGGCGTTCCCAAGGAAGTGCTATAGGCCGTCAGCCTGATCTACATAAATGACATTGGAGACAGTCTGAACAGCCCTTTTAGATTGTTCGCAGATGATTCATTCATATACTGTCTTCTAAAGCCATCAGATGATCAAAACTATTCCCAAAAGGATTTACACAAGAAACCCGTTAAATTTCTGTTACACAATAAATCACACCGATTCAAAGGTTGTAAATTCAACTAAGTACTTAGGGTTTACAATAACAAATAACTTAAACTAGCAAGGACACATACAACAATTTATTAGCAGAACACTTCGAAATTGCATCAGGTCCACTAAAGACACTTCCACCACGCCTGTGCGCCCTCTTCTAAAATACTGCAGTGTGGTGTGGGATCCGCATCAGATGGGATTCACAGAGGACATTGCCACAGTTGAAAGAAGGACAGCTCGTTTTGTGTTATCTCGAAATAGGTGAGAGACTGCCACGGACGTCATACGCGAATTCAGTTGGAAATCATTAAAACAAAAATGTTTTTCGTTGCGGCAGGATCTTGTCGGAAAATTTCAGTCACCAACTTTCGCCTGCGATAGGGGAAATATTCTGTTGTAGCCCACCTACGTTGAAAGAAATGAGAATCATGATAAAATAAGAGAAATCGGAACTCGCACAGAAAGATTTAAGTGCTCTTTTTTCCCATGCACCGCTCGAGGAAGAAACGGTAGAGAAATACAGGGTGCGGAGCGGGAACTTCCTTATTAAAAAAAAGATCGTAAATCAAAGTATTAGAGACATCAAGTTCATTCTTATTTCTTTACAAAGAGTAACACCTAAAGTTTTGTTCCATTAAGTTTTGAAAATGATATTTTGAAGATGGAGACCCTTTTGCTCAATGCATTTGGAGAGTCGAAATCGGAAGTTTGGGTTGACTTTTTCCACGTCTCTGTCCAAGTTGGCATTAGCAACAAAAGTGTTGTTCCGTAGCTCACCCAGAGTCTGCGGACGATTTGTGTACACTAAGGATTTGAAATAGCTCCATGAGAAAAAGTTGCCTGGCGATAAATCTGGTGAGCGTGCTGGCTACTGGAGATCGCCCCTCAAAGAGATGAGACGATTGGGAAAGTGTACGCGCAATATGGTCATCCATGTTCGTGCCGTGTGAGCTGTGTCGCCATCATGTTAGAACCAGATATCATCCACATCCATTTCTTCAAGTTCTGGAAGAAAAAAATCTGTTCAATCATCTGAACATAGCGCTCGGATGTACCTTCACTGCCTTGTCGTTCTCTTCGAAAAACTATGGGACAATAATGCCCATCCATTTCTTCAAGTTCTGGAAGAAAAAAATCTGTTCAATCATCTGAACATAGCGCTCGTATGTACCTTCACTGCCTTGTCGTTATCTTCGAAAAACTATGGGACAATAATGTCAACTTTAGATAGTGAACAACAAACAGCCACACGTTCTGTATGCAGGGGCTGCTCATGAAGTTCTTGGGAGTTCGTACCACTCCAATACAGCATTTTTTTTTATTGTCGCAGCCAGACAAATGAATATGTGCCTCGTCGCTGAAGAACACTAAGGCATCATGAGGCAGCTCATCGATCAAGGCTTCGCACACATTTTTTCGTGAAACAAAATCAATTGGATGAAGTGTGTGCACCACTGACAGTTTATACGGAAGAAATTTCAACTCTTCACGAAAAATTCGTCTCACTGTGCTTACAGAAATTGCAAGGGCTGCTGCATGATTGCGTGTAGATCACTTGGGGGAATTCAAAATCGATATCCTTACGCTCTCGGTGGATACGTTACTCGTTTAATCGGGCAACTTCTTATGCTTGTTTATTGGTCCAGTTTTGCTATTTACATATACTTCTGACATGGTAGAGGATTAAGATGGTGGACCAACAATGATTTAACCAGTGATTGTTTACTGCCATTGCAGCATCGTGGGATGAACGGTGATAGAGACGCAGCTAGGTTCGGAATGAAATAGTCACCATTCTTCGTCCTGGTTACAGAGATGGAGAAACTCATAACAGTGTAGTTCAATGAGTCAAGAAGATTACAGCGCAACTATGTGACTACTGACATCACGCCAACCTCCTCTGTGTCACCACAGATTAAGTGTTAATGATTACATTTTTTCTGGGAAGGCCTTACACGCCAGGTGCCTAGCAGCTTTTACATACAGTATATAGACGTCTCCTAAGTAGGACCAAACCGCAGTCCTCTTAAAGTGTCCCCTGCACAACCAGCAGTGTGTACGTTGTAGAGGCACTAAAGAACTGTTAGCAAGAGACTGATGCTATACACAACTGATTCGTTCACTAGTTTCAAATTTTAACCACTGTCTTTCCAACAAATCACATGTCATCAATAAATTCACAAGCTTTCCTTCTCAACATGAATAACTGATTTCATTTCACTGATCCGTAAACTGATCCAGACCTAATAAACTATGTAAAACTGGGAAATGACCGAGCACACTTGGTAACACATATGCACTCCATAATTACCATGATTGCCCATTACTATTTGATTAGACAGTGCAGCTACCTCGTTTGAGAGTGGAGCTACGGATGCACAAGAAGATCTTTATCTGCTTATTCATTTAGTTTCCGTATTTAGTGTGGCATGTAAATCTGGCTTTCAAAATAAGTCGACGATAGCTTGTTATTTAGAGATTCCTAAAACAGAATATTAAATACACTACTGGCCATTAAATTTGCTACACAGCGAAAATTACGTGCTACAGACGCGAAATTTAACAGACAGGAAGAAAATGCAGTGATATACAAATGATTAGCTTTTCAAAGCATTCACATAAGGTTGGTGCCGGTGGCGACACCTACAACGTGCTGACATGAGGAAAGTTTCCAACCGATTTCTCATACACAAACAGCAGTTGACCGGCGTTGCCTTGTGAAACGTGGTTGTGATGCCTCGTGTAAGGAGGAGAAATGCGTACCATCACGTTTCAGACTTTGATAATGGTCGGATTGTAGCCTATCGCGATTGCAGTTTATCGTATCGCGACATTGCTGCTCGCATTGGTCGAGATCCAATGACTGTTTGCAGAATATGGAGTCAGTGGTTCAGGAGGGTAATACGGAACGCCACGCTGGATCCCAACGGCCTCGTATCACTAGCAGTCGAGATGACAGACATCTTATCCGCATGGCTTTAACGGCTCGGGCAGCCACGTCTCGATCCCTGAGTCAGCAGATGGGAACGTTTGCAAGACAACAACCACCTGCACAAACAGGTCGTCGAAGTCTGAAGCAGCATGGTCTATCAGCTCGGAGACCATGGTTTCAGTTACCCTTGACGCTACATCACAGACAGGAGCGCGTGCGATGGTGTACTCAACGACGAACCAGGGTGCACGAATGGGTAGACGCCATTTTTTCAGGTTAATCCAAGTTGTGTTTACAGCATCATGATGGTCTTATCCGTGTTTGGCGACATCGAGGAGAACGCACATTGGAAGCGTGTATTTGTTATCGCCATACTGGCGTATCACCCGGCGTGATGGTATGGGGTGATTTGGTTACACGTCTCTGTCACCTCTTGTTCACAGTGACTGCACTTTGAACAGTGGACGTTACATTTCAGATGTGTTAGGACCCGTGGCTCTACCCTTCATTCGATCCCTGCGAAACTCTACATTTCAGCAGGATAAGTCACGACCGCATGTTGTAGGTTCTGTGCGGACCTGTCTGGATACAGAAAATGTTCGACTGCTGCCCTTGCCAGTACATTCTCCAGATCTGTCACCAATTGAAAACGTCTGGTCAATGGTGGCCGAGCAACTGGTGCGTCACAATACGCCAGTCACTATTGTTGATGAACTGTGGTATCGTGTTGAAGCTGCATGGAGAACTGAACCTGTACACGTCATCCAAGCTCTGTTTGACTCAATGCCCGGGCGTACCAAGGTCGTTATTACGGCCAGAGCTGGTTGTTCTGGGTACTGACTTCTCAGGATTTATACTCCGAAATTGCTTGAAAATGTAATCACATGTCAGTTCTAGTATAATATATTTGTCCAATGAATACCCATTTATCTTCTGCGTTTCTTCTTGGTGTAGCAATTTTAATGGCCAGTAGTGTAAGTTTATTGCAGGTAATTAAATTATTAAAGAAAATAGTTAGCGTTTTCCTCCGCAGTATCCGGACGTATCAACCAGTCACAGTAACAGACTACAGTTGTGCCAGTCTTTTTCACGAGAAAGGTGGCATCTGTACGGATAGCCCCGCGGGGTAGCCGCGTGGTCTCGGGCGTCTTGTCCCGGTCCGTGCGGCTCCCCCCGTCGGAGGGTCGAATCCTCCCTCGGGCACGGGTGTGTGTGTTGTCCTTAGTTTAAGTTAGATTAAGTAGTGTCTAGGCTTAGGGACCAATGTCCTCAGCAGTTTGGTCCCATAATACTTAACCACACATTTCAAAATTTGCTACCGATACCTCACACCAAAGAGAACGTCATTCGAGTATGCATAATGAGGCAACCGCTACTACTCTGCGGAAGGAATCTTGGAGCTGGATATGATGCCTTATAAAGCAAGAAATATCACAAGATAAATCTATTCTTAACTACCAGCTGTTTACCGTCATTCACACAATAGCGGTAGCATGTAATCAACAACAATTCTGTAGCAGTAATTCCTGTCTAAGCCGGTCTATCTGCCATTTTTTGTCAACGTGCTGAAAACAGCTACCCCCCAATTCTATCTTCTGAGAATCAGCTAAGGAGTTTCTCTGACGAGATTAATGTGCTATTACGGACGAAATTATTATCAACTGTCTGTTTCTTTACTCGGATGAGAAATTAATTTTTTCTTCAAATTTATTGTTTTTCTTAACTTATAAACTAATCTCACTAATACAACTGTCATCCAGATTCTACTTACTTTTGTCTGTTGGAGAATATGCATAAGTATATACATTTCAGTTAATAAACATCCTGTTTGGCTTGTGAAGTCTGTCAGTCTGGTTTGTTCCATAATGGCACTGAAATCTACTGTTATAATCTTTCCAGTGCAAAGTCTAAACTGTAACAGTTTTAATCAAACTTTACACCGCAGCGAATTGAAGCGAACACAAGAGAATGTTCATTCTGTACCATTCTCTTGCGTACAAGCGTTTGCACAAGATGGAACGGAAGGGATAACGAGATAACGACCATAGCAGATGAACGTTGCGTCATTGTTCTTTTGGCGCTAGTAATCGTCACACAGCATACAACACTATAAAGTCAAAGCCACCATGCAAATCCTTGGTATTCAGCGAGGATTATTTCGCATGGAGAGCACACTGTTTTAGTCGAAGTAAGCAAAATGGCACAGGAAAGGAAGAATTTAGGTGTCTCACTTCGTACGTAAATGTGAGATGCTGGAAGTACTGCACTTAACACTGATTTGCAGCTCAACTGTTTTTAGCATTAGTTCAGAACTTTGCATTTGTGTCGGCTGACGCTTTTCGCTGGCTTCTCATTACAACTGGGGAGGGAATTTAAAAGCAGACCTCTAATTACCGACAACCAATATAGCCTGAAGTGAAGCTGGAATTTGCGATCTCGATATTAGCAATTGGAATCGTCAGTGATTGTTTCACATTTCAGTAGCTCCTGAATGCCTGACACTTTCTGATGTCTACAGTGTCATATGCAAAGTGCGTGAAAGATTTCATTAAAGGACGTAGGAGAGAGATGCCAATAAAATGCAATTAATGAACTGTGAAGTATTAATTCTAATCAGCACAATAGGCACATATAAGCAGTTGCTTCATTTCAAGGAAACTCCTGTACTGTTATTTTTAACAAAAGAATTTAAAAAAATTTGTATTATTCACTCCGTTCCAGCTCGATGCAAGTACAAGGAATTCATCGTTTCTCTCATGTCTCCAGTAGGAACGTAAAGAGGGATTCGCAATTTCCTACTTGTCATGTTTCTTTTCTTTCGCTATTTGTATTGCGGATATCTCGGAATACACAAGCGTTTACAATATCTGCATTCTTCTACGATGAACGTTAGAGTCTCTTCGAAATATTCCATCGCTCACACAACTCATTCCAACAATAACAAAACGGACAAGATAGCAGACGAAAAGATGACTGTACTGTTAGAGTTGAAGCGACGGGGACGTGAACACCTTTTGATGTTTCGCTAAAACAACGCCCACCAGCTCAACAATGGCAAACACTAGCCAGTGCAAACCGTTCACGACCAATGCCGTTAGCTCAAGTGCTTAGCGTTCACAACACAGCTAACTTTCGTTCGCTGTTGCACGTTGGCTTTCGTTCGCTTCGGTGTAAACCAAACCCCTACCACACCGTAGCAGAGGAGTGAAGCAGTTGTTCCCGAACTGAAGATGACATTTGAAGGACAAATATAAATACTTGCGTAGTGATCTGTAGTGTATGAAAGATAACTAAAAGAAATCAAGCAACAAAATGAACTTTGTCTTACTGAGTAATCGAAAGTGTCTTCAATGAATATGGTTTCCTAATTTTCTGCATTATGGCTACATCGGAAGGTGTGAAGCTATAGTCACCTGCTCAAAAACGTGGGGTTCAATTTTTACGAGCAGGAGTAAAACAAAAACGGCCGTAAAATATGTGTGAGTTCCCCAGGGACCAAACTACTGAAGTCATCGGTCTCCAGACTTACGCATTGCTTAAACTAACTTACGCCAAATACAAGACACACATCATTTCCCGAGGGAGGGCTCGAACTTGTTTCTAAAAGAGATGCAGCGCCCTTATAAATGTTATTTTCATCTATTAAGGTGTTGTGTATGCAACGGTTTATCATATTGACATCATTCATTAAATCCACTGCAAATGGCTCCTTCAAAATGGGGACCCTCCACTAGCTCCGGTGAGCGGTCTAAATATTTTCAGTAAGGCTTTGGCATAAACGGAACTTTGTATTATGCAAAGATGTTACTGTCATGAGGTCGTGCAACAACAATGTACCTTTCTGGCTGTAGGTAGCAGCACTGGAGAAGGACGACGAAAGACTAGAAAAAAAGTAAATATCCTTGGCTCCTTTATTTGCAGGCGCCTCAACAGACTCATAAGCTGTGATAAATATAATAGCAATTCAGAAATTATCTACCTGTGGTTTTAATAACATTAATTGGTCAATAGCGCCACGTTAGTTTTTTTCTCTTTTTTCCGCTTCAATAATTGCGAAAGGGTACATTTAACTGCGATATTTCATTAGTTTATCCTCCGACACAGTACGCGCAAATTTGCAGCTCATCTACAATGTTACTCTTAGGCGAGTACTATATATTATGCAGCATATTCAGCAATCATTATCTATTTGATAAGAACTGTGAAAGCAGCGTATATCTCTGGAGACTGTTATTGACAACTGAAACCAGAGCTCTCGGCATATAATTAAGGCCCGGCATACGCACTAATTTATCTGCTGACCAACCGTCCAACCAATTTCATGGCAGCCCGACCGATTGCACTCAGGCACTACCGTGCTGCCCTGTTCCTGCTGTTGGTAGCGAATTGTTTATACTGGATTCATGAGGTACAGGGATTTGCCTTAGAGATACTAAAGCCAAAAAAGCCGAAAGAAAGCCGTGGCTAGTGCAAAGAACGAAATTCAAAGACACTCTGTTGCTTAAGCAGGTGGGAGCCGATGATTTTCGTAATAATCTAAGAGCTTTTCGGAGCTGCTGAACCCTCATCAAACCAATCTTAACGAAATACATTACAGTCTTTAGAGAGGCTGTATACTGCGAGGAGGGACTGTCAGCTACATTACGGTTCTTGTCAACTAGTAGAAGTTACGAGGACCTGTAACTCAGTGCAGTCCTATCGTTTGAAACCTGCAACGTGATTTACAGGTGATTGAGGAAATTCGTCGTGGTACAGCAAAATGAATGAAATTAAAGATGTTCATGTAAACGTTATCAATTTATTTATGTATGTAGAATAAAAGATATCTCCTGTAAGTTTGACAAATTCGTTTGAAATTAGAACAAGAATGTTCGCTGATGGAGGTTTGCGGAACGTCATCTAAGAATAACAACAGATACGTAAGAAATCAAGCATTTAGCAACTGTTAGAACTGTTAAAGAGGTCCTACACATCGCTCTTCATAGCGGAAGGCTTGGATACAGGTTGTATTCTCTGCCATCCGATCCGTATCGGAAATTACAACTAACGTTCAATGTATCTGCATTTCGGTTTTTAGATTAAATTCCGTTAAGCATCAGAAATGAAATCAGAAACCCGAAATAAAGAAGGTCGACGGACTTCTATTCGTAAAATACATTTGTTTTCCTCTGTCTGTGTTCTACATGAAACTATAATGTATTCCTAAAAAAATGAAACCTGTACTTCATTTCTTGCATCTCTGTTGGTATACTCTACACACGACGTGTCCCACAAACATAGACATTAAGTTTCTTCAGAAACTGTTATTAAAGGTTTATTTGCATCCTACTGTGTCATGTATATTGGAACGGCATTTAATACCGCACGCAGTGACAAAAGAGGAACTTTTGGTGGTCTGTTGTCACTGCAGCGCTACACTCGGCACAATTTATCGGCTATTTTTATTTGTTGGGGTTGAAAGGGGGGGGGGGGGGGTCGCTCAGATGTCGGGTGGTCACATTCACCCGACAGCCGGACGAGAAAAAAGTCGATATGTCGGCTTGCCAAAACGCCTACACCTGTCCAGTATGTCAGTCGTTCGCTTGGTGCGCATGTAGGGCCCTTTAGTGATACTTCGTCACACTTTCTGTGTTGTCACCAACAGTGAAACGCGTGGAGTTCCCATCTTGAAGATATGACTAGACAAGGATACTACTCAGATTAAGAGAACTGTTCAATTAATCGACCTTGTTGTTCTCTCATATTTCATCTACATCTACATCTACATTTGTACTCCGCAAGCCACCCAACGGTGTGTGGTGGAGGGCACTTTACGTGCCACTGTCATTACCTCCCTTTGCTGTTCCAGTCGCGTATGGTTCGCGGGAAGAACGACTGTCTGATAACCTCCGTGCGCGCTCTAATCTCTCTAATTTTTCATTCCTGATCTCCTCGGGAGGTATAAGTAGGGGGAAGAAATATATTCGATACCTCATGCAGAAATGCACCCTTTCGAAACCTGGCGAGCAAGCTACACCGCGATGCAGAGCGCCTATCTTGCAGAGTCTGCCACTTGAGTTTGTTAAACATCTCCGTAACGCTATCATGGTTACCAAATAACCCTGTGACGAAACGCGCCGCTTTTCTTTGGATCTTCTCTATCTCCTCCATCAACCCCATCTTGTACGGATCCCACACTGAAGAGCAATACTCAAGTATAGGTCGAACGAGTGTTTTGTACGCCACCTCCTTTGTTGATGGACTACATTATCTAAGGACTCTCCCAATGAATCTCAGCGTGGTACACCCCTTACCAACAATTAATTTTATATGATCATTCCACTTCAAATCGTTCCGCACCCATACTCCCAGATATTTTACAGAAGTAACTACTAACAGTGTTTGTTCCGCTATCATATCATCATACAATAAAGGATCCTCCTTTCTATGTATTCGCAATACATTACATTTGTCTATGTTAAGGGTCAGTTGCCACTCCATACACCAAGTGCCTATCCGCTGCAGATCTTCCTGCATTTCGCTACAGTTTTCTAATTCTGCAACTTCTCTGTATACTACAGCATCATTCGCGAAAAGCCGCATGGAACTTGCGACACTATCTACTAGGTCATTTATATATATTGTGAAAAGAAATGGTCCCATAACACTCCCCTGTGGCACGCCAGAGGTTAGTTTAACGTCTGTAGACGTCTCTCCATTGATAACAACATGCTGTGTTCTGTTTGCTAAAAACTCTTCAATCCAGCGACACAGCTGGTCTGATATTCCGTAGGCTCTTACTTTGTTTATCAGGCGACAGTGCGGAACTGTATCGAACGCCTTCCGGAAGTCAAGAAAAATAGCATCTACCTGGGAGCCTGTATCTAATATTTCTGGGTCTTATGAACAAATAAAGCGGGTTGGGTCTCACACGATCGCTGTTTCCGGAATCCATGTTGATTCCTACAAAGTAGATTCTGGGTTTCCAAAAACGACATGATACTCAAGTAAAAAACATGTTCTAAAATTCTACAACAGATCGACGTCAGAGATTAGGTCTATAGTTTTGCGCATCTGCTCGACGACCCTTCTTGAAGACTGGGACTACCTGTGCTCTTTTCCAATCATTTGGAACCTTCCGTTCCTCTAGAGACTTGCGGTAAACGGCTGTTAGAAGGGGGCCAAGTTCTTTCTCGTACTCTGTGTAGAATCGAATTGGTATCCCGTCAGGTCCAGTGGACTTTCCTCCGTTGAGTGAATCGAATCCCATCAAATCACTGCTTGTATTGCAAGATGCGAGATGCCAATCTGATCTCCGTTCCTTCATGCAAGACGGATTAACAAAACTCCGCGGAAAAGGGAATCAAGAAGAACAAGATTTACGATTTACAAAATTACTAAGTAGCTCTTATCGTAATTTTCCAGAAACTGGCGACGCTGAGACATAACTGAAACAATAAATGTGTGATAATTAATGGTTCCGTGAGGTTGTGAAAACAGAAACAGCTCTAACGAAAGAGCCCTCAGGTCCGCCACTGTTAATGGGATACCTCCGTCTAAAGTCTTCAGGTATGTTCCGAAGCAGCTAGAAATTTCTGGGTATTATATTATCAATACGGTACGACCTGTACTGGAGAAATAGTTTCTGCACAGTAATTCGTAAACGTTGTCTCTCGAAGGTACGATGCTTTTCATATGTTTCCAGATGTTTTGCAAAAACGTATTCCGTCGCCCACAACTGATGATTTTTTTAATAATGAGATAAATCAACTTGTTTTCAAATTTCTAATCTTTAACCCTTCTTTTTTAGTAGTAGTTCTTCCGGTTTCATCGCTACTTACGTTTACACCTCCACTTTGCTGAAAAATGTGACTTGTCCAACTGAAAGAAGATTATGGTTAACATGAGAAAAGAGAAAATAATAAAAATACCTAAATACAAATCCGTGCTTGCAGCAAACGGAGCACTAAGTCCGAATGTAAATATAATTATGTAGAGGGGTGTGCACACAGCTACTAATTTAAGAAATTAAGGTTCTTTGCATCTACAGCATTGCATTCAACTCCACGCAGCCTGGAGTAGCATACATTGTCACTCCCTAAGGTGTACACCTAAGCCGGCCGAAGTGGCCGTGCGATCCTAGGCACTGCAGTCTGGAACCGCGAGACCGCTACAGTCGCAGATTCGAATCCTGCCTCGGCCTTGGATGTGTGTGATGTCCTTAAGTTAGTTAGGTTTAACTAGTTTTAAGTTCTAGGAGACTAGTGACCTCTCAGAAGTTGAGTCCCATAGTGCTCATAGCCATTTTCTTTTTGTACACATAAAAATTATCCTATTGACTAAAACTGAAAATTTGACAGCTGTTACACGTCGTGATACAACAAAAAAAATCTGTGGTACAAAACATGACAAATAAGTCGGTAGTTTATCATGTATTACAGTAAGGTAGCCTTCAAGTTTCAGCTGCAGTTATAGAGGACTGTGTACTGAAACATTAATTCTGAATACATTTGCTTTGCTTTCATCGGTTGAATGAGGTGTTATGAGTAATGAAACATCAATGCTGAAAACAGTTACTTTGCATGCAACGCTTGAAAGAGCTGTAACGAATAATTCTCAGCTTTAAATACAAGAATTATAGGATACGAACGAGAACGATTAACTACAGACAAATTAGAGCATTTATTTTTAAATTACATAATATTTGTTGCTCGTTACACGCCATTACCTTCAAAATAGGCACTATTCGAGCCGCTGGCGCGTCGTAACAAGGACGAAAAAATATGTCTGGCGCGAATGTCAGAAGAATTGGCGAAAGAGAGTGGTCGTTTATAATATGGAATGGCAATCCACTTTGAATACCGAGCAGGAGGAAGAACCAAGCAGAACAAGGGGGCAAGCAATTCAGGAGGCTATGAATAGCAAACAGATGAAGGGAAAAGTTTTCCATAACAGAGAAGAACAGCGAGGAGTATGCGAGGAAGTGTGAGTCCTATAAAACAAGCGATCCACCATCATCACGTTTTGAGGAAAGATTTACGTTCGTGATACGTGTTGGAGACGTATTGGTGTACACGTTTTCATCAAACAATTCGGTGGCCATTGGAGAAAAGTTACTCGTAGTAATACTCTGGCTAAAACGCCCTGAGTGAACAGTCAACATACACAGGAATTATGTTGGTGAATTTGACTTATGCTTCGGGCCTGACGTTTCATTGAGGAAGTATACGAATATTACCGCTTCGGATGGAATCCCTTTCCTGCCATTTCTTTCTTTGTAAGTCATTGTTGTGATAGACACAGTTCTCAGATTATTTCATCAGTGTTGGAAGCTATTAGCAACACTCTTTATCCTACGACCACCTGATTAAAAGCATTATTCTGAGAGTACAGACATCAAAGCTGCATTAATGGTGAAGCTTTATAACGTATGGCTGTGATACTATGCGTTTTTACAGCAAACCCATCTCGAAGATCCAAAACCTAATAACGTTTAAATATCAAGTTAAACGAGTGAGGACATATTTTGGTAAATGGAGATATTGAAGAGGACACCATAAAATGCATGAAGCAGAGGTTCACATGTTGTCTGAATCCTATCCGTTCTTAGCTTTTGTGTCAGTATAGGTAATGATTATTAAATTCAAAAAAAAATTACGAACGGCTGACCTATGGAGAGTTCACAGTGAGATGAGGAACTTCATCCATAACTCAATGTTTGTTAAAAATAGTTGATTGTTAACAAATATGGATTTTCATTTTTAATATGACATAAAAATCGGATATCAGATGAGGAACTAGCTTACAAATGGGAAAATGTTACAGTGAAGAGAATTTAGAGGTGGTAAAAGTGAGATTACAACATGAAATAACTGAATGTAATTACAGTAAAGTTGCTATAAGAATTGTAATGCGATGAAGATACGAAGAAAAGTAGTAGTGGCCTGTGTTTCGCGTCCTTGTCACCGAAACCTGCCCTATCACAGAAAGGTGTAATAACGTTATTTCTTTAGGTCGAGAGCTGACAATATTTTACAGCAAGAAGGTGTTTTGTATCACAACAGCAGCAACAGGCTTTCAGCATATCGCAGATTACCTTCATGGACGGTTTACTATTACTAATTAACAGTGAATTCCTTATTACCACTATTCAGAAAGATGAATCTTGGCGGATACCGATAAAAGTGAAAAATAAAATTGTGAATGTGCATCATGAGGTGACAAATGTACTGAGCAGTCTTGACCATGCACCGATAAATACTAGTTTCCCTTTTTTTATAAGCTTCAATTTACATTAATATTTAGGTCAGTAATGTTCGTTGTTGATCATTACTTACCTGAGACATGTTTCCTTCTTTTGTATGTGAATTACATGAATATCCACCTAAGTCGATGAAGGAAAGGAAGAAGGTCGCATTATCACTTTCCATTGACGAGGTCATCAGAGACGGCGTACAAATTCTGATTAGATCAGAATGGGAAAGAAATCTGTGCCAATGTTCAAGTGCCCGTCCCAGCTTTCGTTTCAAAATGGTTCAAATGGCTCTGAGCACTATGGGACTTACCTTCTGAGGTCATCAGTCCCCTAGAACTTAGAACTGCTTAAACCTAACTAAACCTAAGGACAGTACACACATCCATGCCCGTGGCAGGATTCGAACCTGCGACCGTAGCGGTCGCGCGGTTCCAGACTATAGCGCCTAGAACCGCTCGGACACCACCTACGGTTTTCGTTTCAGGTTATTTAAATAAACTGCGAAAAATACGAATTGCTACTGCTGTATCCCTCTTGGTGTTTCATGACAATAGAAAAAGAATGCTGACTTGTCTTGAAGATACTGACAGGACTCAAGGTCATGATGGCAGGTAAGTAGGACAACAGTGATATAGTTATTCGTTGTTGTATAAACAAACAGGAAAAGGATTTGATCTGAGATGACTAAAGACTTGGAAGATCAGTCAAATAGAAGGGATAGAGTCTCGAAAAGAAGTTAGAATGGGAACTTTAAGAAAGTGGATAAAGGGTAACGGATTACAGTCGTACTTGTTCAAGTGAAGCTGAAGAAATTAGGTTACGATTTGACGCGCCAAATATGATATACATTGCAGACAAAATAAAAGTGACCTGAAAAAATTTTACAGTAAGTGAACTCGACAATGTTGCGGAATTGCTTTCTGTCCATCTCCTCCTCCCCCATCTCGTTGTCTATATCCTCCTCTCATCTCTCTCTGTCCATCACCTCTTCCTCCTCTCTCTGTCCATCGCTTCTGCATTCCCTCCAGCTCTCTCTCTCTTTCCGTCCGTATTTTCCTATCTCTCTCTGTGTCCAGTCCCCTCTCTCTCTACCCATCTCCTCTTACTCCTCTCTCCGACCTTGAACCTTGTTTATTGTTTTGTAAATAAAACTTTGATTCGGAATTGAAGTCGCTTAGAAAATTGGGTAAATCACTTCGTATCATTGGTAAGTGCGTGTGCAAAAAACGTCTCCACCTGCTGGATCTATGAGTGTAGTAGCTTCAATGAATATATTTAGCTCTTTTTTTCTTTTTAATCTGCGAATGGGTAGGGTTTAAAAGTTTTCAGACGATTCAGATTCCGCAGTAATATTCTAATCATAAGCCGATAAGCTATTAATAGAACTTCCGTACCTTTCATTAAAGTTGAGTGCGAGGAACAAAACAAAAGCCCATAGTTGTGTATAAAATATTTGGTGAAAATTGCGTATACAGATAGTGAATATACAAGGTGAGTCACGTAAGACGTAACACTCCCTTTATTTCGTGAACGGATACGCATATCGGAACGCGGTTTTCGGAAAGTGGTACAGCGTCAAGGGGCACGTATTTTTTTGTTCGGTTAATGCTTTTAGCCGTGGTAGGAACGGAGATATTCAGGCAAGTACATTTTTAACTTGACCTTTGTGGTTTTTATAACTGGATACGACAGCCCTTGAGAAGAAAATTACTGTCATGGTGACGTTGAAACCCCTCGTAAACAAATTTGAGAAGTGTACTGGAATTTGAGAGTACGGTGGCCGGAATCGGCATTTGCGGTGCAAACACCGTCAAGCAGAGCTCTCGTGCTACGCTACCTTAGGGTGTAACACATTTGTCGGTTTACTTTCACTGCAGGCCACTCATTTCTGCTTCAACATTCGTTGCGTGCAGACGTAGACAACAGTGATGAGCAGTTGGATATACTGCGTTTACATGGAGAATGTAAAGGAAATGCCGTAAGACGAGTACAGGGTTATAGGGCTTTTTATCAGGATCGGCAGTGTCCGACACGCCAGGAAATAACACAAATTATTAAGACGCTAGCGAGGACGGGTTGCTTGAACGTCCAAAAGCGGACAAGGAAGAAGACTGTAACTGACAGGAAACACGAAGATGCGGTTCTGGCTACGATGCTAATGAATTCGCACAGTGGTGCGAGATGTATTGCCTAGGAATGTGACTTCAGTCAGACTAGTGTCATTCCCATCCTGCGTCGACAGAATTTCCATCCCTATCATCTGTCACTTCATCAGGCACTCGAGGACCGTGATTTCCCACTGCGAACAGAATTTTGTCGGTCTGCCCTTCAGCAACTGAGAGACGATACTAGTTTTTCCAGCATCTGCTCTTTACCGATGAAGCAACGGTTACTAACCACGCTAAAGTAAATTTGCGTAATATGCACTACTGAGCAGCCGAAAACCACACTGGCTGCGTCAGGTGCTACATCAACGGTCGTGGAGCGTACACTTAATGTACAGCATCACAGGAAATCACATTGTGGGCGTCCTAAGTGGACATTCGCGCGGTCACTTTCTGACGAACATTCTGTCGGTTCCTCTAGAAGATTTACGGCTGGATATTCAACAGTGTATGTCGCTGACGCCACTGCCTACATTTTGATAAGTAATCAGCATTGGGGGCTAAGACTTCCGGCATAAGAAGTCAGCCTCATTCTGCCAACGGCCTTGTCAAAGAGGGCGGAGGAGCGGATAGAGGTTCAGGGCACTCTCTTGTCCTAGGGGTGGGAAATTGCCCCTAAAGGCGGAAGAATCAGCAATGATCAACGACATGAGGGTGCAGAAGGCAATGGAAACCACTGCATTAAAGACACGTAACGTGTATCCGCAGGACATGTGGCCTGTAGTTGAAGAAGTGTCATGATGATCTCTCCATTGGCAAAAGATTCCGGAATAGTCCCCTATTCGGATCTCTGGGAGGGGACTGCCAAGGGAGAGGTTACCATGAGAAAAAGATTGAATAATCAACGAAAGGATAATGTTCTACGAGTCGGGGCGTGGAATGGCAGTAGCTTGAACGTGGTAGGGAAACTAGAAAATCTGAAAAGGGAAATGCAAAGGCTCAATCTAGATATAGTAGGGGTCAGTGAAGTGAAGTGGAAGGAAGACAAGGATTTCTGGTCAGATGAGTATCGGGTAATATCAACAGCAGCAGAAAATGGTATAACAGGTGTAGGACTCGTTATGAATTGGAAGGTAGGGCAGAGGGTCTGTTACTGTGAACAGTTCAGTGACCGGGTTGTTCTAATCAGAATCGACACCATACCAACACCGACAACGATAGTTCAGGTATACATGCCGACGTCGCAAGATGAAAATGAACAGATAGAGAAAGTGTATGAGGATATTGAAAGGGTAATGCAGTATGTAAAGGGGGACGAAAATCTAATAGACATGGGCGACTGGAATGCTGTTGTAGGGGAACGAGTAGAAGAAAAGGCTACAGGAGAGTATGGGCTTGGGACAAGGAATGAAAGAGGAGAAAGACTAATTGAGTTCTATAACAAGTTTCAGCTGGTAATAGCGAACACCCTGTTCAAGAATCACAAGAGGAGGAGGTATACTTGGAAAAGGCCGGGAGATACGGGAAGATTTCAATTATATTACTTAATGGTCAGACAGAGAATCCGAAATCAGATACTGGATTGTAAAGCGTACCCAGGAGCAGATATAGACTCAGATCACAATATAGTAGTGATGAAGAGTAGGCTGAAGTTCAAGACATTAGTCAGGAAGAATCAATACGCAAAGAAGTGGGATACGGAAGTTCTAAGGAATGACGAGGTACGTTTGAAGTTCTCTAACGCTATAGATACAGCAATAAGGAATAGCGCAGTAGGCAGCACAGTTGAAGAGGAATCGACATCTCTAAAAAGGGCCATCACAGAAGTTGGGAAGGAAAACATAGGTACAAAGAAGGTAGCTGCGAAGAAACCATGGGTAACAGAAGAAATACTTAAGTTGATTGATGAAAGGAGGAAGTAAAAACATTTCCCGGGAAAATCAGGAATACAGAAATACAAGTCGCTGAGGAATGAAATAAATAGGAAGTGCAGGGAAGCTAAGACGAAATGGAAAAATGTGAAGACATCGAAAAAAATATGATTGCCGGAAGGACAGACTCAGCAAACAGGAAAGTCAAAACAACCTTTGGTGACATTAAAACCAACGGTGGTAACATTAAGAGTGCAACGGGAATTCCACTGTTAAATGCAGAGGAGAGAACAGATAAGTGGAAAGAATACATTGAAAGCCTCTATGAGGGTGAAGATTTGTCTGATGTGATAGAAGAAGAAACAGGAGTCGATTTAGAAGAGATTGGGGATCCAGTATTAGAATCGGAATTTAAAAGAGCTTTGGAGGACTTACGGTCAAATAAGGCAGAAGGGATGGATAACATTCCATCAGAATTTCTAAAATCATTAGGGGAAGTGGCAACAAAACAACTATTCACGTTGGTGTGTAGAATATATGAATCTGGCAGCATACCATCTGCCTTTCGGAAAAGCATCATCCACACAATTCCGAAGACGGCAAGAGCTGACAAGTGCGAGAATTATCGCACAATCAGCTTGACAGCTCATGCATCGAAGCTGCTTACAAGAATAATATACAGAAGAATGGAAAAGAAATTTGAGAATGCGCTAGGTGACGATCAGTTTGGCTTTAGGAAAAGTAAAGGCACGAGAGAGGCAATTCTGACGTTCCGGCTAATAATGGAAGCAAGGCTGAAGAAAAGTCAAGACACGTTCATAGGATTGGTCGATCTGGAAAAAGTGTTCGACAATATAAAATGGTGCAAGCTGTTCGAGATACTGCAAACAGTAGGGGTAAGCTGTATGGAGAGACGGGTCATATACAATATGTACAACAACCAAGAGGGAATAATGAGTGGACGATCAAGAACGAAGTGCTCGTTTTAAGAAGGGTGTAAGACAAGGCTGTAGCCTTTCACACCTACTCTTCAATCTGTACATCGAGGAAGCAATGATGGAAATAAAAGAAAGGTTCAGGAGTGGAATTAAAATACAAGGTGAAAGGATATCAATGATACGATTCGCTGATGACATTGCTATCCTGAGTGAAAGTGAAGAAGAATTAAATGATCTGCTGAACGGAATGAACAGGCTAATGAGTACACAGTATGGTTTGAGAGTAAATCGGAGAAAGACGAAGGTAATGAGAAGTAGTAGAAATGAGAACAGCGAGAAACTTAACATCAGGATTGATGGTCACGAAGTGAATGAAGTTAAGGAATTCTGCTAGCTAGGCAGTAAAATAGCCAATGACGGACGGAGCAAGGAGGACATCAAAAGCAGACTCGCTATGGCAAAAGAGACATTTCTGGCCAAGAGAAGTCTACTAATATCAAATATCGGCCTTGATTTAAGGAAGAAATTTCTGAGTATGTCCGTCTGGAGTACAGCATTGTATGGTAGTGAAACGTGGACTGTGGGAAAACCGGAACAGAAGAGAATCGAAGCATTTGAGATGTGGTGCTATAGACGAATGTTGAAAATTAGGTAGACTGATAAGGTAAGGAATGAGGAGGTTCTACGCAGAATCGGAGAGGGAATATGTGGAAAACACTGATAAGGAGAAGGGATAGGATGATTGGACATCTGCTAAGACATGAGGGAACGACTTCCATGGTACTAGAGGGAGCTGTAGAGGGCAAAACTGTAGAGGAAGACAGAGATTGGAATACGCCAAGCTAATAATTGAGGACGTAGGTTGCAAGTGCTACTCTGAGATGAAGAGGTTAGCACAGAGGAGGAATTCGTGGCGGGCCGCATCAAACCAGTCAGTAGACTGATGACCCCCCCCCCCCCCCCCCAAAAAAATGTCGCTGCAACACGACGATTTCCCAGCTCAGTAGTTTCGTATTGCAATGCAAATACTGAATGAGAACTTTCCTTGACGTTGGATAGGGCGAGATTTTATTGTCAAATGGCCTGCGAGATCTCCCGATTTGACTCCTCTTGATTTATTTCCTTGGGAAGCACTCAGAGATGCATTCTATGACGAAGCCCAAACTACGCCAGACGATTTGCGTCGTCGAATCGCCAGTGCATGTTCTACCGTATCATCTACTGTAATTACGTCTGTTAATCATTCTTTCGAATGGCGTCTCTAAGTGTGCCTTTCAGTCGATGGTCAACAGTTTTAACAAATGCTTAAATGAAGGATAAAGTTATTGTTTTGGAAGACACTATTTATGCTACGTAATCTGGATGGGTGCCAAATTATTTTTAGTAAATTGTTTATTTAATTTACGTGTGTAAGAAATTGTATTGCTATGTCAAATAAGTCAACAGCGTGTATTTCACATAGTAGACAACACTGTCATTACGCGCTCACGTTCAGCATGAAACGACGCTGCGCTGAAAATAATATTTACTTTGAGGCCTATAAGTGGTCGCCAAAGTATTTCCAATTATATGCTTAGTTCAAAGAATGTATCCCATATGATATAATTTAGAGCAGTGTACGTAGATACAGCGTGTATTTTACCTCTAAGAAACACACAGCAACGCACAGAAAATGATAGATCAAATCTTTCCTTTAAAATTAAGATACTTAACAAAGTAGCTGCTTTTGCAGGGTGCGAGTCCTCTTTATTTCTGAAGAACGAACAGTTCATTTTTCTGTTTGAACTCACGTGAATTTGGAAGGCTACACAAATGTGAAATAGTGTTCCTAAGTCATTTGTAATACGCTAGATTCTAGCCTATTTCCTTATACAACCTTCGTAGGTAAACGTGCATCTAGGTCGTAAGTTGTTTAAAGGGAAATAAAGATTTATTCTAGTAGCGCAGGCCTACCTCAGGGTATTAAAATTTTGGAGCCTGGCCCGAGACGTCTGCTTGACGGTGCTTGCACAGCAGTTACCATTTCCGGCTATGCACTCTGACATTGTAGGACATTTCTAGAATCCTCTTACGACAGGTTTCGACCTCGTCACTAACAATCGCTATTAGCTATCGATGGCAGTTATAAAAGATGTTCGGCTCCATTTAAGAAAACGTATTTCTTCCAATATCTCCTTGATAGCATTGCTAAAAGACCTTAACGGTGCAAAAGAAAAGTGCCTCTCGACGCTAAACCATTTGCCAAAAACCGCCTATCGATACGCGTAACCGTTCACGTAATAAAACTAGTGTTGCGCCTTACGTGACTCACCCTGTACAACTGTCGAATAATTTAAATGTTGTTATCGTAATTGAAACCGACTGCGAGAAAGATTACTAAGTTGCACGTATTCACAGCACAGCAGTGCACGATATTTTCTTTCTCGCCATCGGTTTAAACAAAACACCTATACATTATTGTTTAAGAAATTGTATAGTCTATATCGTTTTGATGTTTATGTAGATCGATCACGACCTTTTCTAGAATTTTTGCTAAAAAGATCACTAGTTTTTCATATTCTATTGCTCGCTACGCGCCAACTATTAGTTCTACAGAAAAATGTACAACACCTTTTTTTAAGATATTTAATGCCGTTAAATTTTGTTCTTGGATACTTTTTCACTAGAGGCTACGGTTTTGGGGTTATTTGAGGAAAACGCATTTAATGGTCACTTTTGTATGTTTGTTTTAATAATTCGAAAACCACCTCCTCTAGCGAAAAAGTATCCCAGTACAAAAGTTAACTAAATTTAACTTCTTACGAAAAGGTCCTGTTCATTTTCTATGTAGAAGTAATAGTTGGCACGTAGCGAACGAGAATGTGCGAAACTGTTATCTGTGGCAAGTTGCATTACACACACGCACACACACACGTCTGTATGAACGTTTATTAGAGTATCGTGTAAAAATGACAAGTAATTCGGTTTATAACTTCTCGCGATTTTTGAGCTACATTTTCGTATAAAAATCTGAAGTAAATCTGTCATGAACTACTCGAAACTTTTAGTAACTGTGTTTCCGATTAAATATTAATAGCTGAGTACCCGGGTAGCCTATGAATATATTCATTCCAATCTACTGTTAGTAGCTGTTTTTCTTCCCTCTGACTATCTCCTCCTTTTCCTCCGTTTTTATCCACCTCCTCCTCCTCTGTTTTCGGCCTCTCACCTCCTCATCTGCTCTCTGCCAGTCTCCTCCTGTTTCCCTTCTCTGTCCATCTCCTTCTCTTCCCATTTATTATGGTTTTGCCCACGTACGCACTTCTTAAACATATTTCACGTACATTTAACGTGTTGAACATATATTTGACATATTTCACATGTATCTTTAGCGAGTGTGTGATCCGTGTACCAAATGAGGTTGAAATCGGTACCGGAGCTTCGGAGGAGATGTATTATCTTTCTTTGAGTGTTTTATTACAGAATCTTGTATAAATTCGGACCAAAGCAGTCAAGAACTTTTCGATATTTGTGGTAACGACGTTAGCTAACTTCTGTTTTGTCGTAGTATAGATCTAGATAAGACATACAAGACTGAGCCTTACTAAGGAGCATCACGTTCTTGGAAAAACAGGTCGGCACAAGATTTCCACGGTTTGTTCTTCGCGTAACACTCGACAACGAAGGCGCACTGTTTTATCGTGGGCACCATTATACTTGCTTTCAACCGGTCACTCAACACGTCTGCTCATCTTAGTTACACAAACATAATTACATTGCGAAATACTCAGCACAGAGCACACGAGAGATGTGCATGTGCGCAACAAAAGCGATTGATGCATCGGAATCACGCTTTGCAGCATTTTCTGTGGTAGACCGTTCTTTTGTTCAGTAATTATCAATTGTTGTTGTTGTTGTTGTTGTTGTTGTTCCTGGCCTCATTGTATCCATCTCTTCGTCTACCTTTACGACTTTTACCCCCCCCCCCCCCTCCCACACTTCCCTCAGAAAGTAAATTACCGATCCCATAATGTCTCAGAAAATGTCGTACCAGACGAACCGTTCTTCTAGTCACGTTGCGCTACGAATTCTTTTTCTCCCCAATTCTAGTCAGTACCTCCTCACAAGTTATGTGGTCTACTCGTCTAAACTTCAGCATCCTTCTGTAGCACCACATTTCCAAAGCTTCTATTCTTTTCTTGTGTAAACAGTTTATCGTCCGTGTTTCACTTCCAAACATGGCTACAGCCCACACACATACCGTCAGAAATGATTTTCTAGCACACAAATCTTTATTAGATGTTAACAAATTTCTTTTCTTCAGAAACGCTATTCTTGCCATTATCGGCCAACACTTTATATACTCTATACTTCGGCCATTGTCAGCTATTTTGCTGCGAATATAACAAAAATCATCTACTACGTTAACTGTCTCATTTCCCAATCTAATTCGCTCAAGATCAATTTCATTTAATTCGAATATTTTCCATTATCCTTGTTTGCTTTTCTTGGTATTCACCTTATTCCAGCCTTTCAAGAAACTGGTCGTTCCGTTCAACTGCTCCTCCAAGGCGTTTGCTTTCTCTACAGGATTACCATGTCATCGACAAACCTCCATGTTTTTATGTATTTTCCCTGAACTTTAGTTCCTTCTCCAAACTTTTCTTTGGTTCCTTTTATTGATTGCTCACCGTACACATTGAAAATGTCGTGGATACGCTATAAACAGCGTCTCACTCCGTCCTCAATCACTGTTTCCTTTTCATGTCCCTGACCCTTATAACCGTCGTTTGGTTTCTGTACATCTCTACGAGCTGTAAACAGCCTTTCGCGCCTTATATTTTACTGTGCTACTGTCAGAATTTCAAAGAGACTATTGCCTCACGAGTGCCCACGTTCCTCTGAAATCGAAACTGATCTTCCCTGAGGTCGCCTTCTACCAGTTTTTCCATTCTTCTGTAAAGAATTCGTTTTAGTATTTTGCAACCATGACTTATTAAACACGCAGTTGGTAACATTCACACCTTCAGCACCTGCTTTCATTGAAACTGGTATTACAACATTCTTCTGGAAGTCTAAGGATATTTCGCGTGTCTCATATATCTTACACACCAGATGGATGAGTTCTGTCATATCTGTCTTACAGTCTTTTGTCAAATTCTTCTCGCATTTCCATGTCTCCCATCTCCTCTTCACCTACGTCTCTTCCATTTCTATAATATTTCCTGCAAGTTCATTTACCTTGTATACACCCTCTATATACTCCTTCCACCTTTCAGCTTTCCCTTCCTTGCTTATTACTGACTTTCCATCTGAACTCTGGATATTCACACACCTGCTTCTCTTTTCTCCAAAGACTATTTAATTTTCTTGTAGGGTGTATATATCTCTTCCTTCCTGACATATGCTTCTTTATCCTTAAATTTGACCTCTAGCCATTCTTACTTAGCCATTTTGCACTTCCTTTCAATCTCATTCCTTTTTTATATTTTCTCCTTTCTTCAGTTAAATTAAGTATCTCCTGTGTTATTAAAGGGTTACTACTAGACCTTTTTTCCTACTTGATCCTCCGCTTTCTTCACAGTTTCATCTATTAAACCTATCCATTCGTCTTCTACTCGATCCCTTCCCCCTGTTCTAGTCGTCGTTACCAAGTGCTCCCTCTGGACGCCCCAACAACCTGTGGTTCTTTCATCTTACTCAGGTCCCAACTCCTTAGTTTCTTACCATTTTGTAATTTCTTTAGTTTTCATCTACAGTTCATAAACAATAAGTTGTGTGGTCAGAGTCCAGATCTGCTTATGGAAGTGTTTTACAATTTAAAATCTGGTTCCGAAATCTCTGTCTTACCACTAAATAAACACTGTGAAACCTTTCGGTGTCTCCATGTCTCTTCCACGTATACAACTTTCTTTCACATTTCTTAAACCACATGTTAGAGATGACTAAATATCCCCCAGCCAATATTCACCTACAATTTTTCCTCCTCTTCCTTTTCTTATTATCGAATTCCAGCACCCCACTGTGGTGGGTGTGGGATCCGTGTCTACAATAATGCTATCACTATGCTGTTCGTAGTAACTTATCCGCATTCCTGTTTCTTGTTGTTGTTGTGGTCTTCAGTCCTGAGACTGGTTTGATGCAGCTCTCCATACTACTCTATCTTGTGCAAGCTTCTTCATCTCCCAGTACCTACTGCAAACCTACATCTTTCTGAATCTGCTTAGTGTAGTCATCTCTTGGTCTCCCTCTCCGATTTTTAACCTCCACGCTGCCCTCTAATACTAAATTGGTGATCCCTTGATGCCTCAGAACATGTCCTACCAACCGATCCCTTCTTCTGGTCAAGTTGTGCCACAAACTTCTCCTCTCTCCAGTCCTATTCAATACTTCCTCATTAGTTATGTGATCTACCCATCTAATCTTCACCATTCTTCTGTAGCACCACATTTCGAAAGCTTCTATTCTCTTCTTGTCCAAACTAGTTATCGTCCATGTTTCACTTCCATACAAGGCTACACCCCATACAAATCCTTTCAGAAATGACTTTCTGACACTTGAATCTATACTCGATGTTAACAAATTTCTCTTCTTCAGAAACGATTTCCTTGCCATTGCCAGTCCACATTTTATATCCTCTCTACTTCGACCATCATCAGTTATTTTGCTCCCCAAATAGCAAAACTCCTTTACTACTTTAAGTGTCTCATTTCCTAATCTAATTCCCTCAGCATCACCAGCATCATCTCCTGTTTCTTATGGGTTATTAAACCTACTCCAGTATTACCCCTACTTGATTTTGTATTTATAGTCCTGATCAGAAGTCTTGTTGCTGCTGTCACCCGACTTCGCTAATTCTAACTATATCTAACTTCAGCCTATCAATCTCCCTTTTTTAAAATAATCAAACGTATCTGCCCGATTAAGGGATTTAACATTCCACGCTCCGATACGTAGAACAAAAGTTTTGTTTCTCCTGATGACGATATCCTTCTGAGTAATACCCGCTCGGAAACCCGAACTGGAAACTGTTTTATTTTGTCTCCTGGATATTTTGCCCGAGAGGATGCCATTATCATTTAACCGTACAGTAGAGTTGCGAGCCCGCGGGAAAAGGGTTGTAGTTTATCCTTGCTTTCAGCCTTTCGCAGTATCAGCACAGCAAGGTCATTTTGGTTGATGTTACAAGGCAAAATGAGTCAATCTTCCAGACTGTTGCCGCTGCAACTAGTGGAATGGCTTCTGCCCCTCTTCAGGAACCACATGTTTATCTGACCTTTACAACGGATACCCTCCGACGTGGTTGCACCTAAGGTACGGCTGCCTGTATCACTGAGGCAAGCGAGCCACCCCACACCCCAGCAACGACAAGATCCATGGCTAATGGGGAGTAATGATCTGTAGGGAGGATAAAATCCATCTCAGTCCTATGTATATTTTTCGGGCCAATTTTATTTTACTAACCCCATACAATATAGACTGATTGTAACAAGTAAAATATTTCTGAAAAGAGGACTGTGAACACCTAGTGCTACAGTAAATGTAATTTTAATTTTCGGGAAGTGCAGTGTTGTACGAAAGCGAAACTCCGATGATTGTCGTTACAGACAATAAGAGAATAAGAGCTTCTGAGAGGTGGCGCCACGGATGATTGCTGGAGACTGGATTAGTAGATTGGTTAACTAATGCAGCAGTATTCAACATATTCTGGGAGAGAAGAAACTCGTGGAAAATTTTTGATTAAAAGAAGGTATACTGCAATATCAACAAAGAGGAAAGGTGAGGGTAGCTCTGACTTCCTGAACATGCAGTAGCCAATCCCTTGTCTTCTCCGTATGGCAGCTCTTTTGATGATATCCGTTGTAGTCGGTAGCATAAAGGGCTATCGCGCCGCAAACTCATAAACATTGTCTCTGTATGTCCTTCTGTTTAGCGATGGTTGCAGGATTTGGCTATTTGATACAACATGACAAATTAAATACCTTTCATCCATCTTGTTTCCAAACTTATTTAATTTGGCCACCAGTTTCAGCATTTTAATGCGCCATCTTCAGGTCCTGTGTACAGACAGCAGCGGTACCAATGTTAAATAGATAACCAAAGAAAACTGGTGTGGTGCAAGTCTTATATACAGTGGCAATATGTAGTAACGTAACAATACCAACCATTACAGGAAGTTACACATTGTTACAGATGAATCGAGGAATATAATAAGAGAGCAGTGTACACTGTATTAACATAAACTAGTGGGCAAAGTATATACGTCATATAACACTAAAGAAGGAAACTAGTAAACGGAGATCAATATGTCATGTTAGGCGTATATAATCACTGTATAATACTAATGCAATGCCCATGTAATTACTCGAGTGAAATAGTGTAGTCATATACTGAGGAGTACGACTCAACACAAAACATTTGATTACCTGCTGTCACACAGTAGTACAACTTATACCACTTACTGGAGGTCAACCCCATAACTATCTGTATCTTCATGTTCCATATACTACTATTAACTAATAAAAGGAGAATATAAAATACATCGGTGCAATTTATCGATCACAAACTGATAAGATGAAACTTATTTAATAAAACATGTATAGTGAATCAAGCTATCAATCTAATGTAAAATACTGTAACGAATTCCCACTAAACAGTATGTATTGAAATACGGAAAAGACAAAAATAACGTTATCAAGAAAGTGATAAGTCTTCCAGTAAGCAGGCGTGTGGTTAGGTGATATATTATACCATAATTTATGGAATAATCCTAAAAGAAAAGGGCAGCGATGCATATGCCGTATATTAGAAAGACACTCATTACAATCACAACAATCAAAGGCGCTTGCCTCAATATGTCATTTAGCCCCTAAGCAAGGCAAGAGGAAAGGTAGTATGGCCTAGACAGAAAACCATCAGAGTACATATGTCAGGGTATACCATATAATGTGTAATATGTCAGTTAGACAGAACACCGTAGTGAACTAATAAAATTAGTAATCGCGTGAAACCAGCACTCATCATGTAACATGAAAACAATGTAAAGAGGGAAAGAATTCAGAACACTAACAACATAATGTCAACAGAAGTAGTGTAGCAACCGTCGTGGTTACCTGTCGAAGAAGAAAGGTAAGCAAGCAAGTAGGTGGGGGCAACGTTAACCTTGACTGAGAAGTAGCGACATCAGGCACGAAAACTAACAACGGCCAGGAAAGCGACGTGCCGGCCACATGCCCCTCCATATCCGCATCCGGTAACGCCTAAGGGCTGAGAATGACAGGGCGGACAGTCAGTATCACTGGGCATTCAAGGTCTGTTAGGACGGTCTTTGTTTTTTTTTTTTGTTGTATATGTGTATAGTGGAAATTAATAAAATCAGAAAAGTGCAGGGACAGATTCCCGACTGGAAATGGTGAAAAAAGGTCCTTTGAACATGTGTCCGGGAATGTATCATTGCCACCGTAGATGATGCTGACGAATGAAAATTGCTTGTGTGCAGCAGGCTGTGATTAATACATTGTACTGTAAGCAGCAGAATGATAACGATATTCATGTCGGTAACGAGCCAAAATGGTGATTGTGTATAGCCAAGCAGATGAAAACGGTCGACAGGTAGCACGTCTGTACCAAAACAAGTACTCTCACAGACCACATTACACAACATGTGTGATCAGGGATCCTTTCAGACAGACGAACATGCAGTGATGCGACGAACTGCGAGGACCCCAGATTTCGAGGACCGGGTTCTACAAGATATTGAGACCAACTCTAGTACAAGCTCGAGGCAAGTGGATCGCCAACAGGGTGTAAACCTAAGTACAGTCATGTATAGCCTGCGTGATAACCACTACTACCACTATCACGAGTACAAGAAGTATCAGGAGCACGTATCCCACTATGGGAAGCAACCTTTACCAGAGATGGCTCAAAAATGGTTCTAACGGCTCTGAGCACCATGGGACTTAATATCTGAAGTCATCAGTCCAATAGAACTTAGAACTACTTAAAGCTAACTAACCTAAGGACGTCAGACACATCCATGCCGGAGGCATGATTCGCACTTGCGACAGTAGCGGTCGCGCAGTTCGAGGCTGAAGCGCCTAGTAACGCTCGGCCACTGTGGCCGGCTCAGAGCTGGCATCACCAGTCTGCATAATCGTCACTTGTGGGCTACAGATATGACATGTGGTTAGGGGTACTTTCGTTGGTCAGCGACATCCACCGTGGCAATGATGAATTTCCGTAAACATGTTTTCCCTCCATTCCCAACCAGGAATTCGCCCCTGTAGTTTGTCGATTTTATGAATGTTTACCCCATGACTGACAGACTTCCCGTGCCATTTTCCCTTTCACATTCACAATGGATTATAGTAACTGATTTTTAATATTGAAGCTGGAGCCCGTTACAGTGTTCATGACCAAGCAATACGTCAGCATGCAAGATATATACTACTGGCCATTAAAATTGCTACATCAAGAAGAAATGCTTATGATAAACGGATATTCATTGGACAAATATATTATACTAGAACAGACATGTGATTTCACGCATTTTGGGTGCATTGATCCGGAGAAATCGGTACTCAGAACAACCACCTCTGGCCGTAACAACGGCCTTGATACGCCTGGGCATTCAGTCAAACGGAGTTTGGATAGCGTGTACAGGTACAGCTGCCCATGCCGCTTCAACACGATTCCACAGTTCATCATGAGTAATTACTAACGTATTGTGACGAGACAGTTGCTCGGCCACCATTGACCAGAAGTTTTCAATTGGTGGTGGCCAGGGCAGCAGTCAAACATTTTCTGTATCCAGAACGGCCCGTACAGGACCTGCAACATGCGGTTGTGCATTATCCTGCTGAAAAGTAGTGCTTCGCAGGGATCGAGCGAAGGGTAGAGCCACGGCTCGTAACACATCTGAAATGTAACGTCCACTGTTCAAAGTGCCGTCAATGCGAACAAGAGGTGACCAAGACGTGTAACCAATGGCACCGTATACCATCACGCCGTGTGATACGTCAGTATGGCGAAGACGAGTACGCGCTTCCAATGCGCATTCACCACGATGTCGCCAAACACGGATACGACCATGATAATGTTGAAAACAGAGCCTGGATTCATCCGAAAAAATGACCTTTTGCCATTCGTGCACCCAGATTCGTCGTTGAGTACACCATCTCAGGCGCTTCTGTCTGTTATGCAGCGCCAAGGGTAACCGAAACCATGGTTTCCGAGCTGATAGTCCCATGGTCTACGAGCTGATAGTCCATGCTGCTGCAAACGTCATCGAACTGTTCGTGCAGATCGTTGTTGTCTTGCAAACGTCCCCATCTGTTGGTTCAGTGACCGAGACGTGGCTGCACGATCCTTTACAGCCTTTCGGATAAGATGCCTGTCATCTCGACTGCTGGTGATACGAGGCCGTTGGGATCCAGCACGGCGTTCCGTATTACCCTCCTGAACCCACTGACTCCGTATTCTGCTAACGGTAGCAATGTTGCGATACGAATATCCGCAATCGCGATAGGCTGCAATCCGACCTTTATCAAAGTCGTAAGCGTGATGGTACGCATTCCTCCTCCTTACACGAGGCATCACGACAACGTTTCACCAGGGAACGCCGGTCAACTGCTGTTTGTGTATGGGAAATCAGTTGGAAACTTTCCTCATGTCACCACGTTGTAGGTGTCGCCACCGGCGCCGTCCTTGCATGAATGCTCTGAAAAGCTAATCATTTGCATATCACAGCATCTTCTTCCTGTCTACTACATTTCGCGTCTGTAGCACGTTATCTTCGTGGTGTAGCAATTTTAATGGCCAGTAGTGTATTACTACACAGCGAGCCTCCTCTCACACCACCGACGTGCTATAAACACTATATGTCGCGGCATACGTGGTTTTAAAGCCATCTGATGCAGTGGGAATTCCTTCCTGTTTCTGAAGCAGTGAAAAATACAGTTCGAGATAACATTACAAAGCTTGGCTCACCGTGAAGCTCAACATTGGTTGACTCATTTATGAAAAAATGCGTCGCAATGTGATTAAAGGAAATGACGGAAAACGTAAATCGGGATGACCACATGAGAACATGATCCCTTCCTCTCCTTGCCCATGTATGCGGTATACTTTACCCAATACACCCCTCTGCGCTCGGTGTGTGGGCGCAGAATGGTGGCGGACGTCGTGGGTCAGGCGGATACTACAGCGTGACGAGTTTATCGTGCGTACTTTACGGCATTCCCCTTCCATTAAGCAGCGTCAGAGAGCTCTTCAGGCAGAATGTGATGCTCTTAACGCCCTCTCCAAGTGCGTTATCAAGAATACGGTGTATAAAGACGGAACGATGTGAACATTGATCCGCAGTCAAGGCGGCGTCCGGTCATCAGTTTCAGCGGAAACTGTCAGCAGTGTTGAACGTCAACGCTGATTGACATCATAATCATCATTGGGAGGGCTTATGTAGTCGACAAGGAGATCATTCTACATATTCTATAGCGCAGCAATGAGACGAATCAAGCACATTCATCGTCACAGCGATTTGTAGTTGATGGAACAAGCGATGAGGGAAAAAGATAGGTAGATGACGTATTGTGAGTGGTGAGATGGGAGACTGTAAATTACATGGTTCATACAAGGTACATCAATGGGCTTCATGAAACCGATTTGAAAAGTTTCGAAATTACATCAATATGGTCGTTCAAAAACCAGTTTCCTTCAAGAAGAACAATTAGTGTTTTATAAAACTAGTTACGACGCCATCATTTTATTTTTAATCCTCATTACAGGTATAGGTCTATAAGACGAACCCCAGGCCAAGGCAACAGATGACGTGAGGAGTCAGTGCACGGAAGCTCTGTGTGGTATCGAGTGGTACCTTATACAGTTCTGACATGTACGAGCCGATAGCGGAGAGTCTTCTACCTAGAGGACAGTGTACCTAGGAAGACATCACGTTTTTTTGTCGGTACCTCACTCTAATTAATGATTTTAGGATCACGTGAAGGAATGCGCCCTAGAGACCCCTACAAATAGCGCTATACTCTTCAGTTTTTGTTATTGCTACACATTGTGCATCATTTGTAAATATTTCGAATTCTACATATACGCCGATTAGCGATAATATTATGACCACTGCTCACTGCGAGGCTATAAGCTGCCAGGAGGTTTTGTGGGCACATGACGCAGTATGGGAAGACTTTAAGAGGAGCAGAGACGAATGGGCAGTTATTATAGGGAAGGTATGGTCCATAAATGCGGAAATCCACTGATGTAAGCTCTCCTGACCAAAGGCACATTGTTGTGGTGCTGTGGCTGGTAACGAGAATCTCTGAAACGGCGAAGCTGGTCGCCCGTTTGCTTACTGCTGTCGTGAGCACCTATGGAAACTGCTTGAAGAATGGTGGAATAAAACATAGGCCGTTGGTATAGGACGTCCATGTCTCAACACAAAACGTAGGTGTCGGAGGAGGCTCCACTGTGTAATTCAGGGTAGGTAGCGATCGGTGGCAGATATGAGGTCAGAATACAGAGCTGGTAGAGGCGCAAGTGTTTCGGAGCGCATCATTCAAATGACACAGTTGAGCATCAAACAACCCCTACGTGTTGGCTCAGCAAAACCGTTATCTACGATTTTCGTGGGCACGGCAACACTGAGTTTCCGCCGTGCATCAATACAAACGTGTTGCCTGTGGAATGAATTGTATATCTTATTACACCAAGTCGAAGGTAGGGTCCTCACACGTCGTCATCCAGGCTAATGGCTGCTTGAAACGTGCACCCTGCAACAGATGCAGGCCGTTGAGAGCAGAATTATGCAGTGGGGTACATGTAGTTGGGCTTGTATGTGACCCCTGGTAGTACTCGAAGACATCACGGCAGCAGTGCAGTACTACTGTGGACCACCTGCATCCCTCCATCGTTCACGTTCTCTCTGATGACGATGACATCTTACAGCGGGAAACCGTGAACTCACATTTGGTGTCCTAGCCGGCAAAGGCCCCTGATCTGTACCCACTGAAAAACATATTGGGCGCCAACTGCGTGTCCACAAACCACCATCCTGTAATTTGCGATCATTTAGAGACCTTTGAGTAGTATCTGTTGCCACATACTTCTGGAAAGCTATCAAGGAATCGTAGAACTACGCTAAGCAGAATCGCTCCTGTACTGTGTTTGACATGTTGGCCAACATGCTAAAGGTGGTCATAATGTTTCGGCTCATCGGTGTATGAGTGCCGTATGATATATTAAAAGTAGTTAGGATGTATTCTTAATTCAGCAGTTACAGATTTTTATGCGAAGTACAATTCTATATATTTCTAAAACTAGTTACATAACGGGTGGACCGTAAAAATATTCTAGGTCAGTCGTGCACCATGTTGTACCTTGAAACTGAAGAAGATCGTTTACCATTGAACATGGGATATTAGAGAATTGACTGAGTTCCGTTAATGTCTTAACATTTTTACCAGTCTTGATAATGGAAATTTGTGCTCATTTTGAACATCTTCAGTTTCTAAATGTATTTAACATGTAAATGGTTTTTAGTAGAACTTCTTCTCAATTTATTTCACTTACAGTCTGTTGGCGTGTAGCAAAATAATAATGTAATCCATGGACTATGAAATACAGCACTCAAAAGGTTTCTGGATTGCAACACTTTTAAATTTAAAATACAATGTTTAATCCTGGGTTGTACCCTGAAGTCTTTCTTAACATTTGGAAACGTCTTAATTTTCCGGAGCAGTTTTTTACAATTTCGGAAAAAGACTGCAGCACATAAAAACTAACTGCCATCACAATAAATGAAAAGCGCTAGTTTTCTTTTTTCTACAGTATTAATTTATTATGTTAAGAGGTTTTCGGGTTACAAGGCCATCATCAGGCACTATCGACACCAAAGAAGTCAGTAAACGCCTGGTGTTGGCCTCGTAACCAAAAACCAGTGAACACAATAAATTAATACTGTGGAACAAAAGCAAACTAGGGCTTTTCTTTTATTATAATGTTGTTCCACCTGAATGGAGTCTGCTGGGGTACACTTGTATGTGTCACCCGAATTTGATAATAATACTAATGTAAACTAAAATGAAACTATCATATTATAAACGATGTATGCATCTGATAGGCTTCGTAAAGTGGATCGCTGATTTTGCACGACCGCAGAGCCAAAGATACTACTTCTGGTCTGAGATTGTAGCGTTGGAGTAAGAAAGCGCTTAGCGCGTTGTAGTGGGTACTTGTCTGTGAGCGAAAGAGGACGTAGTAGGCGCCGGCCGCTGTGGCCGAGCTGTTCTAGCTGCTTTATCCGGAACCACGTGGCTGCTACGGTCGCAGGTTCGAATCCTGCCTCGGGAATGTATGTGGGTGATGTCCTTAGGTTAGTAAGGTGTATGTAGTTCTACGTGTAGGGGACTGACGACCTCATATGTTAAGTCCCATAGTGCTTAGAGCCATTTTTGAACGGAGTAGGCAGTTTTTGCGGTGTGTTCTGTGAAGCTACCAAATGTTAGCTTATATTGTTGGAATTACGAGTACATGTATTGTTGGTGGTATGCATGTGGAAGCACAAGTCTTCACGCAAACAAGGTAAAGACGTTAAATATTTATGACTTTCGTTTTGACAGTGCGTTAGTATAAATGAATTGGCTGATGACATAATTGTTGAGTACACGCAGAATCTACGTAAACAGATTTGATGTACCGGCTAGTTAAATATTTCGCTTTGGCAATGTTTCTAAGGTTTGTTACCACGGGTATATATAATCTGATGATATGTATTGATGATTTTTCAATAATGTTTGATAATAATTGCTGTATAAATCTCATTGTTTGTTAATCAATTAGTAAAAATGTTGTAATTTTTTGAGTAATTTAATTTCAATTGTCAGATGTTTTTGAAAAGCCAAACTTAACTTGGAATATAATTTCACTGAAAACTCATTGTTAGTAATACACCACATTCAGTACCGCCTCCGTGTCCAGGTCAAATGTTTTTCAAGGACGTTGGATTTATATCAGCCAAAAGAATTTCATGTACCTTGCACACCGCTGAGCTTGTAGCTAGCATATTTCATTTCTTTCTTGAGGGACCAGAATATATCGCGTTCCTCCGTTGCTGATTTAGAGGTAAGAAAATTCAATTTATTTGTGATGTGAACAGGAACCAAAGTTATCAGTTTTCAACAGGTTCAGAGGATTCAAATCCTATGGGGCCGAATGTATTTTGCAGTGACTGCATCTCTTTACTGGTAAAGGGAGTTGCATTGCCCAATTAATTCGTGCAAAGTTTTTGCTAACAATAACACAGTAAGTACACCACTTGCAGTTGTAACACTCTACACCGTACCTTCCGTTAAGTATCCAGTCTTCTGTCATGCATTCATTCAATGTACCACAAAGCAGATCAAGTCAGACAATTTCATTTATATGTTTTGTGCACGGGCATTCACTTACGTATCTCAAGAATTTTTTTTAATGAACGTTAGATACCAAGAATCGACGGCTATTTTAGTAACATGGTAAGTGTCATCATTTAAAAATGGAACACGAAAATGCGTTAAAATTCTACTACAGATCTGCATAAAGCGGAAGACTTGGGAGAGCACCAAGGTACACCACTCTCCTCCCCTGTGTGTCCTGGCTCATCACGTCTCGAAGAGTCTAGACTGAGGATGGTCTAACGGACCAGATTCTGTAAACAGGGAAAAATGAAAATTCTTTGCGATGTGGACTAACTTTTCTTAAAATATTGACAATGGTCGCTGTTTTCCGTAACCGTGTAATAAATGATAACACCATTTTCATTTTCAACAATTTTTTCACTGTTCCAAACAACTCGTACCGAACGCCATGGGTCTGTAGATCGTCAATTCAGCACCGAGCGGAGTAGATACGACAAAGTACCTCACAGTCCAGTCAGCTATACAAATAAACAATAATATTTATTGATGCTACATTTAACCTGGCCGTATTGGTCACATCATATCATCCTCCATATTGGACCAGAAACCATAAAATTACAAACAATTAGAGACACTTACCAGAATAGAGCTCAGCATCGTCTTCTGTTTGTGAAAGTGTGAATGCGTTGTGTGATGGACCCGAGAGCTACCGAATGCGGTTGGGATTTCAAATGGCTCTGAGCACTATGGGACTTAACATCTATGGTCATCAGTCCCCTAGAACTTAGAACTACTTACACCTAACTAACCTAAGGACATCACACAACACCCAGCCATCACGAGGCAGAGAAAAGCCCTGACCCCGCCGGCAATCGAAACCGGGAACCCGGGAGTGGGGAGCGAGAACGCTACCGCACGACGTTTGGGATTTACTGTGAATGGTCGCAGCTAGGTATACGCCACGAACATCTCGCTCGAAACCGTTTCAGATATGCTCAGTAATGTAGACAAACTTAGGACAAAAATCCCTACGTCTGCGGAGTGTTTCGCAAAGCATAATGATACAACTGCAACATTGCACGTTGCAGTACTTCACATACAAAAGGCACAGATCGCTTGCAGGAAATTCTACGGCAAAGAATGCTGGACAGGACAGTACATTCCTGCATCATTTGGCGGTAATGGCAACAATGTCATGGCCTCGTATAAAAATCTGCCATAAGAGAAAGCGCAAAACTTTCGATATAACAAAACGAAGTACATTTAGAAATAATTACACCGTATCATCGGCGTGTAGGAATGTGAATGACAGCTCATAATTCCAAGCGACGCTTTCGCACGTTTCAAGTGACAGTGGCAGTAATACTCCGCCCATGATAATTTTTCTGCTCTGTGATGTGTGGCGAGCGGAGGTAAACGGAAGAGGCGGCGTTTGTAGTACATCGAGTGGAGGTGGTAGTGGAGGCTAATGCTGCATCACTTGTTGCTGTCCAGCTTTGAACCGACAACTAAGTTTCGCTGTGTGACCCGTGTACCCCCTGTTATTATCGGCGGCAGTCGATGGTTGACTTCTGTCACCAACGTGGCAGATGACTGTGGCATGTGTGCTAGTCCTCAAATCAGGTATTGGTAGCGAACGCTAGACACAGTATATCGGAAGAATCCGTCACAGATGGAACGTCCCATGCATAAAATACCAACAATCTGGTCGCGATCTAATCAATAGCTCCGTCTTGTTCATCATGTACTCGACTGCTGAGCGTGGCAGGTATGACATTTGATAAGTCACTCAAAGCCCAAAGTCCACTGCTCCTGAGGATAGTAACCGTACCAAACACTGCTACTGTCAACGACTCAGTCTGTCAATATAAAATTATTTTCAAAAACTTACTTGCTAAGTCATGCTATTTCTAAACACCTATTGACTCGCTCTGACGGGAAATAGAGACAAATAGCACTCATTCCTAGTCGGTTAATAACCCGCCAGACTGTGATAGGGTTGTAAACCATCGTGAAAACGCTTATGGTCTCATGCTGTCGCATCACTGTGAGTTCTTAGCTAGCCCCGAATACATACAGGCTGCACCGCTTGTACACGCTTTGTAGTATCTGTAGTGGATCACTGAATCTCCGTCTGCACAGCCGGTGTTATGTTCTTCGCCAGATTCGGCAAGCGCCACAGCAGATGCAGTGAGAGGGGCCCAGCTATCCCGCGACTCTTCTGCAGCCCTTACTCGCCGCGCTATCTCTAAGAAGCACCTTCCACTAAACATCACTTTCTACCTCAGTGAAATTAGCTTTAACGCGAATCACGTTTTGTTCGAAAATGTCGCTAGTGGGACGATTATTTTTTTTAGTAGTCTGAGACGGCTTTTAGAGCTCGAACTAGAATTCGAAACCAGAAGATTTTTTTATTTCTTGATTTGCATGGGCCTTACAAACATTAATTTGCCAACACAAATATAACGACTAAGTCGCCAGAGTACGAAACTGACGAAATAAATAATATTGTGCTACTGCGTATGTGGCTCAATGCAAGAGAAAACTGCTTTTTGAAACATAGATTAAATATTAAATTGAATAAAATCATAATTGCACTCCATAAGTATTAAGAAAAACTGCTCAGTGCACTCAATTACAGATAAACTAATCTCACTTTCACTTCATTTAGTGTGTAAATGACAATGACTTACTAATGGAAACACATAAAAAATGTATTCTTTGAAGAAAATTACAGAAACTGCTACTTTTCTGTTTTAAATCAATGTTAACAATGATGACAGTAGCCCTATCCGGCACAGCCAGAATTTCAGCTCCCTGACGACGACATGAAACAGATGTACTTCCAGAAATGCATTTAAAGGAAAGGAAATTCGAATGAGATGGAAAATAGTGGCTGTGACGTACATACACAGACATAAAACGATTACGATTTCAGAAAAATTGTTCGTATATTCAAGAGGAAGGGCTTCACAACTTCAACAAGTCAGTAACTGGATAGTCCACCTCTGGCCCTTATGCATGCAGTTATTCCTCATGGCGTTGATGGATAGAGTTGTAGGATATCCTCCTAGGGATAACGTACCAAATCCTGTGAAACTGGTATGTTAGATAGTCAAAATTCCGAGGCCGTTGGAAGCCCGTACCCATTACTCTCCAAACATTCTCAGCTGGGGAGAGATCTGGCGATCTCGCTGGCTAGAGTCTGACAAGCAGGAAGGCATGTAATAGAGACTCTCGCCGTTTTTGGTCGGGCATTGTGTTTTGGAAATGAAAGCCTCGGTAGACTTGTCATGAAGGGTAACAAAACTGGGCGTAGAGTACCATCAACCCAGCAGTGCTCCATAAGGGTGCCGCGGTGACAACCAAATGCGTCCTACTATGGAAAGAAGTGGCACCCGAAACGATCACTCCTGGCTGTCGGGCAGTATGGCGTGAGACATTCAGGTCACCGCTGTCCTGGGGTCTCCAGGCGCTTCTTCTACCTGGAATCACAGAATCGTCTTCAATGATGAGTCATGCTTCAAATTAAGCCCCGATGATCACCGAAGACACGTCTGGGTACGCCCCGGACAGTCGTGGAGTACCAACCTGACCGTCGCTCACTTTACGGCCCGACAAGTAGGAGTGATGGTCTGGGGTGTCGTTTATTTTCATGCAGGAGCCCTTTGATTGTAATCAGCATCGCCCTAACAGCACATCCCTTCATGGGAGGTCGTCCTGGGTTCACATTTAAGCGATATAATGCCCTCCCACAAACAGCGAGGGTTTCTACTGCTTGTCTTCATGCATGCCCAACCTTATTTCGGCTAAAAAGTTAGTCTCCTCATTTTATAACGGTTGCAGCATTATAGACAAGGCCCTCCAGCTGGCTCGGGATTATGAAAATCTAAAGCGCTAATAGGACAAAATTTGACACAATACATCCCAGGAGAACATCCAAAAATTCTGTTGATCACAAACAATCCTGTCGGAAGAACATCCGCAAGTGAACATTATAGCAGATGTTGAAAAATGGTTCAAATGGCTCTGAGAACTATGAGACTTAACTTCTCAGGTCATCAGTCCCCTAGAACTTAGAACTACTTAAACATAACTAACCTAAGGACATCACACACATCCATGCCTGAGGCAGGATTCGAACCTACGACCGGAGCGGTCCGACGGTTGAAGACTATAGCGCCTATAACCGTTCGGCCGACCCGGCCGGCCGAGGTTGAAAATAGCGCGTTAGTTGTAAATTAGCTTGATTTTCACACGGCCGGGTTCGGACTGTTATAAGCCCATCCTCAGCTATCGTAGCACAGATACGACACCTGAGGATGGGCTTATTACAGTCCGAAACCGGTCGTGTGATAATAAAGTGATTTAAAACTGAAGAGGTATTTTCAACATCTGATAACTCTGTTAAAGGTTGGTTGTTTTCGGGGAGAGTACCAAACCGTAAAGGAAGGACGGGGAAGTAAGTTGCGCTTGCCCTTTAAAAGGAACCATCCTGGCAATTTGCCTAAAGTCATTTAGGGAATTCATGGAAAACCTAAATCAAGATGGCAGGACGCGCATTATAGCCGTCGTCATCCCGAATGTAAGTATGCTAACCACTGCGCTACCTTTCTCGGTAACAATTCTGTCATCAGTGCCTAGCCAAATAACTGCTTACACAAGGGCCAGAAGTTGACTAATGCCTAATTGACTTGCTTTGTTTGTGAATCTCTTTCTCTACAATAAATTATCTGATTGTTATGAAATTGTAATTATTTGTTTGTTTGTTTGTACATGTACATGACATTCTTTACTGATTTTTGTCCCATTCGGATAATTCCTCGGTGATTCGTCGTATTTTTTTGTCTTAGAGTGTATTATGGAAGGGATGTTACCGCACTTGCTGACCTCTCATCGTTCAGCAGCAATTTGAAATTATTTTTCCTCCCTCATATCTGAAATTATTATACTTCCCCTGAATAAATAGACACGTATTTACGGGACCGTTACACAGCTTTACATTACCTTTACGGAAAAAATCATGATAAAAGTTTTAATGAAATAAACGAGTAAAATTAACGATAACAATTGCGCTGCGTATGTTGACAGGAAGTTATAAATGCTATATTAGTGGCACTGCGAAGCCGTTTTGTATCTGTAGAGGAAAATTAATCATACAAAAATGGTTGAAATATCTCTAGCTGTTAAGAAAGAGTAGTAAATTGTTTCAGCGTAGGGCTACGTGTATAATGAGGTGGAGAGTGAAAGGTGAAGGAAAGAGGATTAGGGATTATGATCCGTTGGAGTAAGTTACAGTACGTCGCGTATGAACTCTGACTAGACAGTCCTGGTGAAAGAGGTCTTTCCAAACAGACCAACCCGACACTTACCTTATGCGATGTGTTGAAACGACAAAGAACCTAAATATGGATGTTTGGGCAGGGATTTCAAAGCTATGTTTCCAAATGCGAGGCCAGTAGCTTGCCTACTGCGGTACCACGATTTGCAGCCACGGAGGGAGGCTACCCATAGTTAAGTGAATAGCAAACAAGCCTGTTGACAGAGACAGACAGAAGACGTGAATCGTTATTTCTCTTGTGAATCTAGAAAGGTTCTTTATTTCTACGATATATTTTCCGAGCTGGATTCGTGATAAGGGAAAGGAATTTGGGAACTGACGAACACACAGAAGACGTTTTATGACATTTATGGAGACCGAATGTCTACTCTGAAGGAATTAGTATGGATTCCGAAACCAAAATTATGTGATATACACCTCGCCTTTTTCCTCCACGAGACTCAGAAAGCACTTGATACCGGTGCCCACGATGACCACACGTTCCTCGACTTGTAGAAGTCGTTAGATGTGATCTGTAATTGACGTCTGATGAACACAATTCGAACGTATGGCATGTCAGATCAGTTGTTTCATTGGGTTGAAGAATTCGTAGCAAACAGAACATATCATGTCCGTCGCACAGGAAGGAAAACTTCAGACGTAAAAGTAACATGGAGCGTATTACATGGGAGTATTATAGGACAGTAGCATTTTACAATATATATATATAAATGATAATTGTAGTGAAATGCAGGAAGACCTACTCAACCAAATGAAACGTATTGTTCGTAGATAGGTAGAAATATACCCTGTTCTATGATTACACGCTTGTAAGACAATCGCTGGATAAAGTCATAATCATTAATCATCTGGGATTATATGTACCGAGAGACTTAAGGTGGAATCACAACATAAAACGAATCGCAGGTAAGGCAGGTGCCAGAAAGACATTCAGAGGAAGATTCCTTAGGAGATATAATCCACCCGCAAAGGAGGGAGCTTGCGAGACCCTCGTCAGGCTGAGATCTGCAGCAGACAGAGAGGATACAGGCAAATAGAGAATATATAAAGAAGCGCAACGTGTTTTATTATATGTTCATTTAATAGGCGCGAAAAAGTCATGGAAATGGTCAGCTAACTTCAATGGTAGGCGCTACAGGAGAGGCTCTGCGTATTAGTGTGTGCTTCATTGTCAAAATTGCGGGAGCGTACGTTACTAGAACAGTCAAGCAGTACGTTGACTCCTCCTAGGTACGCGGGGCGTTCAATAATTTACGCAACACTTTTTTTCTGATAGCAGGTTTGCTTCATTCAGGATTCCAAATACCATATTATTCCCACACTTCTGGCTACAAAACTCTATGTTGCAACATCATTTCCATTAAATGTGACGGCCTTCCGACAACTTACTGGGAGGGCCTATATACACACATGGTACTACTCTACAGGTCGATGCCAGAACCATCGTCTTGCTGCGTCACTAATTTCCCCATCATCCACGTGCTGCCTCCCGTGGAGCGCGTCCGTCACTGGGCCAAACAACAGCCCCGGATCTAATAGACACCACGTGGAATCCGTAGATGTGATACGTATTACATAAATTGTAAATGGAGAGGGAGAAAGGAAAGGGAAAGAACTAATTATATCAGCAGCATCGGGACCTTATATATCACAGCAGCGGATTCTGCGTTGTGTCTGTTCTTATATAACCGATACGTCTCGATGGGCCATGAAACCACAACCGTCGCTGCTCATGCACGTCTACGTTCGACCTCCGACGGGAATCTAAAATCAGCGAGCGCTGAGCACATGGACAGAGTCTGACGATAAGCAGTGGCGCTAGGTGGAAATGTGAGTCGACGAAGGAGCGTGCCCAGGTAGTATACGCATTTGCGATAAACAGTGTGTCTGGGTGGCGCAGTGGTTAACGCAGCTGCGTAGTAACCAGGAAATCCTGAGTTAGAGCCCGATCCGGCACACATTTTCCCTCGTCACTGCCAATTACGTATAAAGTCCCGATGCGGTTGATGTTATTAATTCTTTCCCTTTCCTTTCATTTCCCTCTCCCTCTGCCTTTAGTTTACACAAGTAACTATCATGCTTGCGTAAGAAAAAAAATAAAGTGTTTCGAATTTCAATTCTTTTCGGCAAAAGCTTTGCAGAGAGACAATGGGTGTTATTAACAAGCCATGAGAGTTCTAGAGAGTAGTTGCAAGGGATGGCATAGACAGTAGTGTTTACCAGCTTATCGTCGGCACGTAGGTGAACGGCGTATCTTCGTGTCGACCTCAGGAGTGCGTGGCCTCTACTGCAGACTCAGCCAGTGCCGTAGTCTCGTAATGCGATGGAATTAATAGCGAGTCTAAAGTCTATAAGTACGACTCCAGTGTAATGGACATCAAAGCATTTTGTTATCTAATACGGCAGCAGAATGATGAGATAGTGTTAACGTTGACAGAAAACGAATAGGTCACAATAAAATAGCGATAAACGAGTCAGACGAATGAGACGAAACAAATGAACAAAAGCGAATTAGGATGAACGTGGTGTCTCCGCCAGTTTGAAAACCAGGAAAGTGACTTTCGTGGCCATGAGTCTGCTTTCCTATCCTGTAGGGTAGTAGCACAGACATATCTTTGTTACGTCTTTATGATGGGGGACTAGGAATTTCTAGTTCTAAGATTGTCCCCTCCACATGACACCAACACGAAGCCACGGAAGTCAACATGTCCATCCTCGATTGCGTGGACACGAACAAAATTTTAATGGAAACGTCTTTTCTGTAACTGCCACCACTTTACTGGGATTTTTAATGAAAGTTATTTACGAAAGTCACATAATTATTCTGACATAACTGTCTCAAGTCAAAGTCCAGTATCTCCATAAAACATTTGTAGTTTCAAAATGTAACAAATGATTGAGCCACTAGAAGTGGTTCGGTTAAGTTTCTGTACTTGCTTAATATATCTGCAATCGAATCGTGATTACAGTCGGTCTATTTCTAATTTCATCAGCTGTCAGAAACTGCGATCTGATTTTCATTTTATCGATTTATTAGCTGCTCTTTCTTTCTATGGGGTTGATGTGCGTAATAGTCGAGTGGACTCTCCAATATGAGCATCAAACACCCTAGGTAACTCTATGATCTATAAATTATTTATAAGGCCCAATGACTCATGGGACACGTAATGATCAGCCACCTTAATATGTATACATGGGCCAGTTGCGATGACCAGATTATGGGAATTCTACCAAAACTAGTCCAATAAAATAAAGACGCGATGCTGTAACTTTTCGACACATATGTCTATTTCTCCGAATACCTGCGTATCTAATGGCACATACATTTTGTAAACCTGAGACTTTTCCATAATGTTCAACACATATATGCGAAGAGGCTTCCATAGCTGTTTCATCGAGCCCTTGCACAGAGTGCATACTTAACTAACCAATTAATAACACTTACAATCACGGATTAATACAGGAGGAAAAATTATAAATGCAATCCTCGCGTTAATCGGCCAGATGCATGAACGTTTAACGAGTCCTAAAACGTAACACGCAAATTTCTATATCATTTTTTCATAGTAGTATCCGAAGTGATATTTCGATAGAGGCCAGCGGATGGTGAGGTCAAAGTAATTTTATTATCCGTCAAATCAGATGTCTAAGAAAGTCACTGCAGAATGACCTACTTAAGTGCTAGGACTTTTATGTCAATCCATGACAGTGATGGTCTGTTGGACTTGGGCCGTTCACTTACGTAATAAAAGGAAACACCTACCGCCGTCGTTTTAATGTTATTTTATCGCTGACTCAGTACACCACCTACAGGTCTTAACTGACGCTGAGAAAGTGAACTCCAATCGTATACAAGATCTCTTAATCTATGAAATGGCTTCCGTAGAATACTGTAAATGCGATGTCGTGCCTTACTGGTTGCAGACGCAACATCTCTTTTACAGCAGTCTACGGAAACTAATTCATAAATGAAGGCCAACGATGTGGTCATGTGTATAATTGAATAATCCCCTCTGCGTCAGCTCAGGCTTGAACATGGTGTATTGAGTGGCTAAAATTGGTTATAGTATAATGAAATAACATAAAAAAGACGGCTGTATGTGTTTCATATTATTGCGTAAGTGTTATGGAGTCATTTCCCTCCACTTTGGCTAAAACGTTGCGGGATTGCTGAATGCAGCCTCCCCAGGATGGCTGGCTGCGGTAAGTACTTTTCCCAGACTAGGTACCTCACTGTGAATCCCGCGAGACAACATTTCCTTCGAGCTCCAATCTCAGAGTCCACAGTTATGTAGTTTATTGACTTAGCCATTAAGTCGCACCATTTTGAAGATCCCTATTTGACGGATCCCATTACGACACAGGTTCGTGACAGTCCTGTTAAATGGTTTTGAACAGATACTGAAGAAGTTGCCGTTGTATTTACTTAACTTGTATTGATCTTCATTACTTTGGAGTCAGTTGCGTCTTGAGTCATTGTGGTAAGAATCGGGTTAGGCCGCTATAATATGCACGCACTTACTACAATAGTTGTGATTGTGCACTCACAAAGATTCACCTGTGAGCTGGCTTCACGCCACTAACAGAGTCTACTGGGTAAGAGTTGTTGTACTTGCTGATCTTTACTTTCGTTTCTCATATTTCTCATGGCGAACAATATTTCCCATCCCCATTTTGGGACTGTTTCCCACGCTTTCCGAGTTATGACTGGCTAGAGACGGGACGAGCATTAGTTTCAGTTTTAGTATTTTTCTCTTGTAACTTTTAAATGCTATGGAAGACTGGCTACACGATGAGTAATCTGGAATTGTGAATTGATGTTGTAGCACAATGAAACAGGGTACCCCACCCTGTTGTGATTTAAATGGTCGATATACACTGGAGAGCCACTGAGAGTGAAACTGATACACCTGCCTAATATCGTGAATGGTCCCTACAAGCAAGCATAAGTGCCGTAGCAAGACGTGTCATGGACTCGACTAATGTATGGAGTAGTGCTGGATGGTGCTGACACCACGAATCCTTCTGGGCTGTCAATGTTCATGTCTGGGGAGTTTCAACACAGAAGGGTGTTCCTGGAACCACTATGTAGCAGTGCTCGACACGCGGGGTGCCACATTGTACTACTGGAATTGCCCAAGTCCGTCGGGATGCACAATTAATATTAATGGACGCAGGTGATCAGGCAGGATGCTTACGTACGCGTCACCTGTCAGAGTCGTATCTAGATGTATCAGGGGTTCCATAACTGCACACGCCCCGCACCATTACAGAGCCTCCATGGATTCATGAGATTGTCTCCATGCCCTGGATGCAATTTGAAACGAGACTCGTCCTACCAGGCAACATGTTTCCAGTTATCAGCACTCCTGTGTCGGTGTTGATGGGCACATGCGAGCCGTAAGGCTTTGTGTCGTCCAATCATCAAGGGTACACTAGTGGGCCTTCGGCTCCAAAAGCCCATATCGATTATGTCTGGTTGCATGGTTCGCACGCCGACACTTCCTGATGGCCCAGCACAGAAATATGCAGAAATTTGCGGAAGGATTGCACTTCTGTCACGTTGAACGATTGTCTTCAGTCGTTGTTGGTCCCGTTCTCCTAGGATCTTTCTCCGGCGGTACTGATGTACATTTGATGTTTTACCGGATTCCTAATATTCACGGCATACTCGTGAAGTGGTCGTACAGGAAAATCCCCACTTCATCGCCACCTCGGTTATGCTGTTTCCCATCGCTCGGGCGCCGAGTATAACACCGCGTTCTCACTCACTCAAATCTTGATAACCTGCCATCTTAGCAGCAGTACCGATGTAACAACTGCGCCTTACACTTGTTGTCTAATATTGGCGTGTCCAACCGCAGTGTCGTCTTCTGCCTGTTAATATATGTCTGCATTTGAATACGCATGCCTATGCCGATTTCTTTGGCGCTTTAGTGTACAAAAATGTTCAAATGAATGTGAATTCCTACGGGTCCAAACTGCTGAGGTCATTGGTCCCGAGACTTACACACTACTTAAACTAACTTATGATAAGAACAACACAGACACCCATGCCCTCCGGAGGAGGGTCAGTGCGATCCGTGACAAGGCGCCTCAACCGCGTATCCAATCCGCGCGGCTTCAGTGTACATTTCTTTATTTAAATTTCTATTTTTCTTTTGCGCGTTTATGTGCTTCCCCCTGTCCATTATACCGTAACTGAATAAGCCTGAAACACATGTCACGGGTTAAGTATCCAGTCCTGCCTTGGTCAGCAGGCAGATGGTCTTCTGATAAGCCAACTTTTATTTCGAGGTAGTGAAACGGTAACAGACAGGCCAGCAACTTAAATACACTACTGGCCATTAAATTTGCTACATCACGAAGATTACGTGCTACAAACGCGCCACTTAACCGACAGGAAGAAGATGCTGTGATACGCAAATAATTAGCTTTCCAGAGCATTCACACAAGGTTGGCGCCAGTGGCGACACCTACCACGTGATGACATGAGGAATGTTTACAACCGATTTATCATACACAAACAGCAGTTGAACGGCCTTGACTGGTGAAATGTTGTAGTGATGCCACGTGTAAGGAGGAGAAATGAGTACCATCACGTTTCCGACTTTGATAAATGTCGGATTGTAGCCTATCGCGATTGCGGTTTATCATATCGCGTCATTGCTGCTCGCGTTGGTCGTGATCCAATGACTGTTAGCAGAATATGGATTCGGTGGGTTGAGGAGGGTAATACGGAACGCCATGCTGGATCCCAACCACCTCGTATCACTAGCAGTCGAGATGACAGGCATCTTATCCGCATGGCTGTAACTGATCGTGCAGCCACGTCTCGATCTCTGAGGCAACAGGTGGGGACGTTTGCAAGACGACAACCATCTGCACGAACAGTTCAACGAAGTTTGCAGCAGCATGGACTATCAGCTCGGAGACCATGGCTGCGGTTATCCTTGACGCTGCATCACAGACAGGAGCGCCTGCGATGGCGCACTCAACGACTAACCTGGGTGCTCGAATGGTGAAACGTAATTTTTTCGGATGAATACAGGTTCTGTTTACAGCATCATGATGGTCGCATCCGTGTTTGGCGACATCCCGGTGAACGCACATTGGAAGCGTGTATTCGTCATCGCCATACTGGCGTATTACCCGGCTTGATGGTATGGAGTGCCATTGATTACACGTCTCGGTCACCTCTTGTTCGCATTGACGGTACTTTGAACAGTGGACGTTACTTTTCAGATATGTTACGACCCGTGGCTCTACCCTTCATTCGATCTCTGCGAAACTCTACATTTTAGCAGGATCATGCACGACCGCATGTTGTATGTCCTGTATGGGCCTTTCTGGGTACAAGAAATGTTCGACTGCTGCCCTGGCCAGCACAATCTCCAGATCTCTCACCAATTTAAAACTTGTGGTCAATGGTGGGCGAGCAACTGGCTCGTCACAATACGCCAGTCACTACTCTTGATGAACTGTGGTATCGTGTTGAAGGTGCAAGGGCAGCTGTACCTGTACACGCCATCCAAGCTCTGTTTGACTCAATGCCCAGGGGCACCAAGGCCGCTATTATGGCCAGAGGTGGTTGTTCTGGGTACTGATTTCTCAGGATCTATGCAACAAAATTGCTTGAAATGTAATCACATGTCAGTTCTAGTATAATATACTTGTCCAATGAATATCATCTGCATTTATTCTTGGTGTAGCAATTTTAATGGCCAGCAGTGTAAATTTGTCATTTGATTTGATCGAGACCCACCACACATCCCTGAAAATTTCATTAACACAACACACCATAATCTATCCTCGTATGCAAAGATTGTAGTAGCATCACTTCTGCAATCGGAACGTGACTCTCTTGGAAATGAGCTTTCCGCCAGTAAATGTAAACTCCCCAGTCGAGGGAAGATTATTTTGAACAAATAAAGCGTACTTTTTTTCCTGTCATAGCGCTCGGTTAAGCGAACGAAGTACTGCACATACAGTGTCGTTCGATAGAGTACACCGCCCTTGATCACACTGCAGTTTGAAGTCCCTCACGACAAGAGAGCGTTCGATAACCATTAAGGCCGAGATCAGCGCTTCCCGAAGGGACGTGATCGCTCGAATGGGCATGCATAAATGTTTATGGAGATGCGGTTAACATGCAAATCGTGGCGATATTATCAGGCGTGGCACGGCGGATAGGAGCGCCCCACTTGCTTGTCGGCTGCCGCGTGGGGCCGCCGACTCGACCCCACGTGCTTCAGCTGGCATTCAGGACCACTTCCGCTCATTCGGCAAAAGGCTGCTGCCGCCGTGGTGTGTGGGAAGTCCCGGGCACGACTCGCAACACCGTGCACGGCTGCAGCAATTTTCTGGTGCCCAGTAATGGAACAATTCAATTACGCGGTCGTTTAAATGCTTCCGTGAAGCGCAGAGGTTGGGGATCCGAGGAGTGGACGCACGCACTCCGCGAGTAACTGTCGGAGTACGAACACGCGAACGCAAATTACACGTTTCCCCAGATGGAAATGTCTCCTCTAAAAGATGCAACCACGGCATCAATACACACCAGGTCTCCAGTCTGTAGCACTTCGTTGCAGGTGAAGCTGCAGTTGGCAGCACTGCATTATTTGACGTCACCTGTAATAAAAACATTTCCCGCATAGCGTGATCAGCGTAAATTTGTTCTTTGCGAGCACGGGCATCTAGGAAAACAAGGTGCGTCACGCGTGACGCAGACGCTTGCCCGCAGTTGGTAAAGGCAGCTACCGGCAATACAGCACGACGCATCCTCCTTGAATTGAGCGTTCACTAACACTGGGACTTTAAGGAATGACCCAGTTGTATTTTCTTTGTTTAAACACGTCAGACTGGTTGCTTGATTCGGGGAAGGGGACCCAACGGCGAGTTCGTCGGTCCTATCGGATTAGGGAAGTATTCGGAAGGAAGTCGGCCGTGTCCTTTCAAACGAACCATCCCGGCATTAACCCGAAGCGATTTAGGGAAACCTCGGAAAACCTAAATCGAGATGGCTCGGCTCGGATCTGAACTGCCGTCGTCCTCAATGTGAGTACCGTGTGCTAACCACTGCCCCACCTCACTCGGTCGACTACTGGCATATATCCGACCGCTGTTAACGTACAAAATAACTAGATGCTTGTATATGTATAATTATTGGCATCTGAATACGCAGCATAAGAGTCTTGTAATTGTGAAGTCACTGGTTGGAATCGTGTTTTTGACTGTTACTTATATTCAATATCTACAGCAAATGTAAAAGTTGATTAAAATATAGGATCCTTTTTTAATAAATATTTTCGTTGTTAATTACCTAAAATACGAGTATTCAGAAGCAACAGAAATTTGGTATAAAAATGGGAAACTTCAAGTAAATACCAAAATACATGTTAATTTCTAGAGATCGAGCAGTATCCCTGATGTATATAACGTATTTTTTTTTAACAAAAAGACACTCCTCATGCATGCATAAGATCCTAATTCATTTTCATTCAATCAGCGACAAAATGTAATCAGAAGTAATTGTTATCATGAAAAGCTAGAAAAAAGGGAGATATAGTTCAGATGTCTTAGCGATAAATACTTATCTGTTGGTTACCACAGTGATTTACCTTTAATGAACTACTGAATGAACGTCCTTTATTCCTTTGAGATTCAATGTGTTTTACGTATTTTCTGTACAATTAGATCATGTGGTATATCACTAAGGCCGGCCGCTGTGACCTAGCGGTTCTAGGCGCTTCAGTCCGGAACCGCGGCGCTGCCATGGTCGCAGGTTCGAATCCTGCCTCGGGCATGGGTGTGTGTGATGTCCTTAGGTTAGTTAGGTTTAAGTAGTTCTAAGTCTAGGGGACTTATGCCCTCAGATCTTAAGTCCCATAGTGCTTGGAGCCATTTGACTATATCACTAAGTGAATCACCTATATCAATAATAGCAGCCTTAGAATGGTGCCTCCTCTTGGATAAATTTCTGCGAACGTCGATGGTATTGCGTGATTCATGTATTTCTAGACATTAAGTGCATTTCACACCATTTCAATTTCGCTCAAGTTCAAAAATGTCGTGCAATACACAAAAACTCATTCTGCTTGTGAATTCAGAAGGCAAAAACAGTGTAGATTTATATGTCATAGTGATACTTCACATTGCTATTGAAACTATTCTGTGTTAACCTTTGTCATATTTTTGTAAATTTATAGCTAAGTACTTTAGATGGCTTCAGCCGTAAAAGAATAGGGGCCATGCCATTTTAATCCACATGTCGTTGCTCATCCTATTAAACTACTATCATGTTCGCAGATTAATTTTCTTAAATAATTATTTATGTACTGACATGTAGTGAGCGGGGTCCATTACCTTGTGTACTTGTTGTCGAACACTTCAAACACCTATGAGAACATAGAAAAATGAGGGCAGGTACAGGCAGTTGGACTTGAGATGCGGTGGGCGACGGAGCTGTATCAGTGGCGATAAGACAGTTGTTTTTGAGTAAAAACATTTTAATGTAACAGTTATCGTTGAAGTGATGTACATAATTATTTACCTTTAGTTTTCATGGTATTATGTTGACGTTCAGTTTCCTCAAGACTATAAATAATGGTCGTTGCTATCTGCTTCAAAATCATTACCTCCTCAATTTTATCTCGATTAGTAAGTGGCAGTTTCAGAATTCTGTGTAATATAGCCGGGATGAACGCCAGTTTTTGTTCATGTGTACGGTCTGGACTAGCATTTATAACTGAGTCCGTGGTTCTTGGCTTTCTAAAAATGCCGAAAAATCTGCAAATATCGCATTACGCATGGTAAAAGACCTCGTTCTAATTTGAAGGTGCAAATTGGTACGCGATCGACAACCATCCATATATTGTATAAATAGTTTTCAGTATGTGTAAAACTTTAGTTGCCATAAAAATCTGCAAGTAAAGAATTAACAATATATTAAACATAACCATAATATATTGTACTGTACTTAAATGTGTACACTCGAAATATTTAAAAATACTGTTCAAAACATGACCTCATGTCTAACAACAATAAAAACTATACAACATGTTGGTAATTGCTTATAAAGATCTCCAGCACGCGTTCCTACATGTGATTTTGAAATTAGTCACTAAACCCAAAATCATCCACTCTATCCTCTAGGTACAATAATCTCTCCTACCTGTTAACTTAATTTATAGTAGTTACTAGTCTAAGTTTCAACTATTAATACTTGAATTGAAGGGACAAAATATTCTAAGATGAAATGTGGGTGAAGTTTTCGTAACAGACCAAACGCTGTTCACGCTGTCCTCAGTGTACACAGCTTATTTAGTGTCTCTTGTATGGTTATCTTCTCAGCTGCATTTAGAGTTTCTGCGTAATTCCCAGTACGTTTTAAGAACTCCCCGTTGCTTAAACATCTCTTGGTCCAGAGATTTCTTTTCCATCGCTTGCCGATCTTTCACCCTGCGTTTTCTGTATTACAAGCTATACATTGCTACAGAATTAATGTTAAATTCAAATCACATCAAAGGAGGGAGGTAGGCGACAACAGAATTTCTGATCGAGCCTTCGGAGTAAGGGCTCCTTTAACTTGTGTGGTCATTGCTTCGAAGTGACCTCTTAGCGACAAATAACCCTGAATTACTAACAAGCATCAAAACGGATACAGGGATTAGTGAAGGCAGGGTTCACGTAGAGAGATTGACTATTGTAACCTTCAAATCCTCCAAAAATAAACGCAAAATAACCTATTCAAAAAGCAGATAAAAATTCACTTGACGCCTTCCTAAGAGATAATCTACACTCCTTCCAAATTAATAATATACGTGTAGACCACATGTGGCTTGAATTCAAAGAAATAGTATCGGCAGCAATTGAGAGATTTCTAGTAAATAAATTAACAAAGATGGAGCCCATCCTCCTTGGTATACAAAACGGATCAGAAAAATTTTGCGCGACTTTTGTGAACCAAAAAGAATTCTTGGGTTTCAGCTGCATCTTCCAATCAAGTGCCTTCATTTTTGTTGTTTATATGTACAACATATTTTCGATTTCAGAGTTACATAATTCCCCATTCATGTACAGATATGACTGTCCAATCGATCGAAAACGGAAAACAGCGATCAATTTAAGTAATGTAATCATATAACATACATGGTAGAAATTAATTTTCTGCATATTTACGTCAAGCAAACATTAGAAACAGATATAGTGATATCGAGATCATAACACCTAACTGACAAACCATTCCACGATTCACTCCACATGCAAAGGTTCTTTAAACTCTTTCTTACGTAATTTAATAAACAGACAAGGAAAGCGTTAGGGAAGTGTTTCGTTTATGCCGGGCCCGACAAGGCTATGGAAAAATATCGAAAATACGACTGGGATAGTTGCCATCGTAAATATTGACTCAGAAGCTGGCTTGAACGGATTAAATGTCCAATAACGGGAAAATACCAGAAAATACTTGACAGTAGGTTATTTTCGTCGTGCTCACATTACTAAAATGGTAACTGAGATAAAAACAGACTGAAGATTAGTCAGGTATGCCAACAGACTTGTTCTAGAGTAGAACACTTAGCGATTGCTTCCTCCGTAGTAGGAAAGCAAGTGGACCTGCGAACCGTAACCTAATAATGGGGAACACAACGGCACCAATTGCCTATAATTAACTGCTCAATTGACTGCCTGATATATCTAGATGGAATGCTATTAGAAGAGATATATTCCCTAATACCTCTTATTATATACGTGATGATAATGGTTATGATGATTAAGAGAATGGGGATTCAAGTCCATAAAAATAACTGGAATAAGCCATTATTAATCACCAAAGATGACAGAAATATATACTAAAATCCGAGATATGTGCTACAATGCGAGAAAACTCTGCTTAAGAGGTATACCTGACATAAAATGGGCTTTCCTAACAAATACTCTTATAGGAATTATTAATGTCAACGGTAATAATTTCGCTTTGCTAACGACTATTATAATATTTATTTCCAAACGCTTTGAAGTAAACGCCTTTCCTAAGTTGTCAAAGGATATTGCAACATTTCTCTTCAAGCAGCGTTAAAGAGAAGAACTGTAAGAGAGCAATGTCACTAGGAGAATTGTAATCCAAATTGTTCTCCACGTCGCTTACAAACAACGAACTGAGATCACGAATGAAACGCAATTCTGCTTGCCTTTTCTCTATGTTACTTACAAGAGGATTCAGAAGGTTTATATGCACACTGAACTGAATGAGAAAATTTATTTTCGTACTTATAAGTATACTTCCTAGTTAAATTAAATATCTCAAGTAGTGGCTTAATGGAATGTTCAAATTGTTGGCATTCAGTATCGATACTCACCCTGCTTGAATATCATCCCGGTATGTGTGCACGTAACGTGGTTTTACTACGGTAAACATCCTCTTTCACTGTGACCCATAAAAACCGAGAAGCGCAGGGTCTGTAGGGCGTGCAGGCCACACGATAGTTCCGCGGCGTCCTTTTCATTTGCCTGGATATTTGGTCCTGTGACAATGTGGCAGTACTTTCCTTGACTGTAATAAAGCCCTTTATTCTCATACATTGGAAGTAATCAGCAAACATTGTTAGAGATTTCATCAAAGACAGAAAGTCTCAATGAATTCCCTAAAAGACAATACACACCACTCAATCATACCATGAATATTCATTGCCATTTAAACTGTGGTGCAGGTAGAGATTATCTTCTATCCTGTACAACTAATTATGGTGACTGATAGCTCCATTTGAAACTTTCGTATGCTTACGTTTAGTTTCTGTCAGATAGTTAACAACCGACTGCAATGTAAATAGACGCTACACCTGCAGCTGAATAAGGCTCATAACCTACAAGGTTTACAAACTATCTCGTACGCCTGAAATAGGGTCAATAACGGATCGCAATTAATTAAGACATGAAGATTATGAAAAGATATCGGCAAACCTACAGGAAGAAATAGCATCGTAGATATTTATTCAGAGAGGACTACGAACGGATCAAATGTATAAGATAAAAAAATGGGAGATTAATCAGCATCAAAAACGATTTGCGCTACTGAATCTCCATGCGCACTTCTCCTGCATTTTGTAGCCTCATACAGCAACAAACATAGCTCAATGCGCTAAAAGGAAGGACATGTTGCGTAATGCTGCCTGTTACAAAAAAGTGAAATTGTAACAAAATATTATGCAGAAGGCGTGAGAAAACAGTAACAACAATTTCCACATTTCCATACAAATGTCTTGACGACCTTTCATTGTCCTACAGTCATTTGTTTTCCATGAAGGCCCTCCAGAGTAGGGAATGTTTAATTATAGCCGCCCTGTGTGTAGATGAAGAAGGTAGGGTAAAGTGCTCGCGTTAAGGAAAACAATCTGAGTTGACAGCGCGACTGACTACGATCTAGAGGAACCGGGATCGATTCCTGGCACTGCGTGGTTTTTCCGTGACACTACTTGAACGAGGTGCACTCAGCCACGTGATACCAATTAACGATCTACCTGACCGAGCAGTAATGGCTCCAGGACACTATAACTCATTACTTCTGGGAGAGTGGCGTGCTGAACCCTCGCCTCTCCAAACATCATACAATGTCGCCAGGGGCGGAGGATGTCATGGTGGCCGGTCGGTGTCGATGCACCCTAAGGGATTTTCGATGAAGTCAGAGTAGCACTAAATACTTACAAGTAGAATATTTAATTAATGCGACTTATAATTATATTCCTGAAGCCTTTCATAGTGTCCACTTTTCCCAACCTAACGGGAAACTGATCTGTTCGGACATACACTACGTGATGAAAAGTGTCCGGACACCGCCAAAAACATACGTTTTTCATGTTAGGTGCATTGTGTCGCCACATACTGCCAGGTACTCCATATCAGCGACCTCAGTAGTGTTTGCTAAAATGCTGCAGTACTTTGTTTTCGTCTAACACCTGGAGTACTAATTCCCATATATCGCTCACTGAAAATCCATAAAACAAGTTTTTCGTTTCAAAAACATAATCAAGGGTTTATTGTTCTTATCCTTTGTTGAATACACTTCATAAGCTTCATATAATGTTTTTTCACTTACTGCATTTCTATTATTTCCTATAACTCTTTATTAATTTATTAATTAACTCAATTCCTTACAAACGGATAGAATACGGATGAAAATCTTTACTAACAATTGATTTAACAGTAAATCTGTAGTATTGTATGTGGTGTATTCAAGTAAATAGCTCTTACTGTGGTAATCATGTTTGTCACTTCACCCGATTAGTAATGTGGTCACTTTTGTCGACTGCACCCAAGTCTGCATTAGTAATTCACGAATGACACTATCAAGCCAGGAACTACTTTTTGAAGCCAAAATATGTTGTTTAAGCAATACTATTGTAAAAAAGTATTGCTCTATCTTAAAGCGAGATAGCTAGAGCAATATAAATAAATTATCTTACATCACATGCCTGAAAATCAAGATACCTTTTATTAAAAATGACTCAACAAGCTTCCTCTGTGAAACTCACTGAGAACAATGATGGTATGTAACCTTGCCAATTCTCGGAGGGCAGCAGCAGATTTCGGTCAAAAAATATGCGGTGGCCACATTACCAATCTCCCTCTAAATGGAAAAAAAAACATTACTCCTTCTGCGGACTGTGAATATATTTCGCCTACTTACTTTCCATGGGGTAGGTAACAACAAACGAGTTATAATTTTTAAATTGAATGTAATTTTGTCTGTAATATAGCTTATTTATTTACAGCAATTGTGTACAAATCAGTTGCAATCTTATTTCCGGCAGTTTTTAACTGGGGAGCTAGAAAAGTTTAGTTATTAGGAGTGGATGCAACACAGCCACTTGCAACAGTATTTTCCGTTTCATGCTGTGACTTGGCTGTCACATAGCACCCAGCGATATTTGATTACTTTTCTGCTCATACCTTGGCTATTACTGATGAGAGTACAGGGCTTGCTGCTGTCTCAAGAGGAAGGCTTCAAATTACCTTGTTAAGAGATGAGCTGGCCCAGTCGTTCACCCAGTGATCCCTCTTGAGCCCAGGAAGTCAGCCACAGAGGCTCTAGAGAAGGGAAGAAGTTCCCAAGGTCACTGCAGTTCGCTAAAGCGACGGCGATAAGCCCCTGCCCCTCTCTTTGGTGGTGAAAGCTGTTCCCTCCTACGAAGGCAGCTGCCGCTGTGCCATTGCAAGTCCCTGGAGTATAAATGTGCTTGAAGATCTCACCTCTCTGCACGCTGATCTAAGAACGCGCTGAAATTGCGCCTCCCACCAACCGCGAGCACATTCGTGGCATTTCCGTCCAAAACTTGTTATCGAGTCGAGCGAGTCTTGCCCGCCACAATGTTTAGCCGCAAAGGCCTTGACCAATGAATGGAATAAGGCTAGCAGCCAATAACAATTGCTTGTATGCATTCTGTAATCAAGGAATGGGAATTGCCGTAGGATCGCCCTGCAGGTAAATAAAGCGAATTTCACGCTGGTCGCTGTGGCAAAGGCCGGGTACCCTCCGCTGCGCGAGAGTGAGGAGAATATGGGGGACGTGTGATGAGGAAGCCGCCAGGGGCACTCGTGGTCCAGAAAACATCCATATCCGGTGCTGCCTGGCGCGGTCGGCGCACATCTGTTGAATTTTGAGTAATTGTTGAATTTAGCGTTAGCATTATCCATTTTCTAAGCAGCTCACAATAGGCAGGATTGCTAAGTAACTTGAGTTCCTTGATTAACTGAATTATTCCATGGGCCTTGGACTAATTTACTTTGCATTTACGAGATGCACATCTTAGGAAAGCTTGTAACGTTCCCCAGGCAGTCTTCCACATAGATGAGGTACCTCCCAAGTGTTATCGGGACATTGCTGATTAAATAAACTTCTAGAGAGATTTACGTTTCAGTTATGTGGATGACTTAGTGTTCAATGCACTGCATCGTTTTTTATCTCCATTAGAAACTTTATGTTCATTTTGTTGGAAAGCTACTATCTGGCATTTTTATGTGCTATACGTCGACATTTTGAGTAGGTAAATGACTTATGAAACATATATTGACATTCTAATCTCAGTACCAAACTATTGTCTTACAATTACCTACGAGAACACATACAACCCCGGTATTCCTAACTTGTTCGTCTCAATGCGACGGTGTTCCATTGCAGTGTAGGTTCCCGTCCCTTCGTTTAAATATTAAATACGAGTGTATTTTGAGTTGTGATTTTGATTTACGATTTACGATAACTGCACTGAGTTCGTCTTAGATTTGTTACAGAAATGTCCTAGAGAGACCAAGAAAGAGAGGCATTACAGGTTAAAGTTCTAAGGAGTAAAGGTTTACGATCAGTGTGATCGTAAATTGTATTTAGCGATGTGTACGCTTACTTTTTGATTAGAAGCCCCATTGCGGCATAGATAGGAAATGACAGAGAGCAAACTATTTACCTTAATATACACTCCTGGAAATGGAAAAAAGAACACATTGACACCGGTGTGTCAGACCCACCATACTTGCTCCGGACACTGCGACAGGGCTGTACAAGCAATGATCACACGCACGGCACAGCGGACACACCAGGAACCGCGGTGTTGGCCGTCGAATGGCGCTAGCTGCGCAGCATTTGTGCACCGCCACCGTCAGTGTCAGCCAGTTTGCCGTGGCATACGGAGCTCCATCGCAGTATTTAACACTGGTAGCATGCCGCGACAGGGTGGACGTGAACAGTATGTGCAGTTGACGGACTTTGAGCGAGGGCGTATAGTGGGCATGCGGGAGGCCGGGTGGACGTACCGCCGAATTGCTCAACACGTGGGGCGTGAGGTCTCCACAGTACATCGATGTTGTCGCCAGTGGTCGGCGGAAGGTGCACGTGCCCGTCGACCTGGGACCGGACCGCAGCGACGCACGGATGCACGCCAAGACCGTAGGATCCTACGCAGTGCCGTAGGGGACCGCACCGCCATTTCCCAGCAAATTAGGGACACTGTTGCTCCTGGGGTATCGGCGAGGACCATTCGCAACCGTCTCCATGAAGCTGGGCTACGGTCCCGCACACCGTTAGGCCGTCTTCCGCTCACGCCCCAACATCGTGCAGCCCGCCTCCAGTGGTGTCGCGACAGGCGTGAATGGAGGGACGAATGGAGACGTGTCGTCTTCAGCGATGAGAGTCGCTTCTGCCTTGGTGCCAATGATGGTCGTATGCGTGTTTGGCGCCGTGCAGGTGAGCGCCACAATCAGGACTGCATATGACCGAGGCACACAGGGCCAACACCCGGCATCATGGTGTGGGGAGCGATCTCCTACACTGGCCGTACACCTCTGGTGATCGTCGAGGGGACACTGAATAGTGCACGGTACATCCAAACCGTCATCGAACCCATCGTTCTACCATTCCTAGACCGGCAAGGGAACTTGCTGTTCCAACAGGACAATGCACGTCCACATGTATCCCGTGCCACCCAACGTGCTCTAGAAGGTGTAAGTCAACTACCCTGGCCAGCAAGATCTCCGGATCTGTCCCCCATTGAGCATGTTTGGGACTGGATGAAGCGTCGTCTCACGGGGTCTGCACGTCCAGCACTAACGCTGGTCCAACTGAGGCGCCAGGTGGAAATGGCATAGCAAGTCGTTCCACAGGACTACATCCAGCATCTCTACGATCGTCTCCATGGGAGAATAGCAGCCTGCATTGCTGCGAAAGGTGGATATACACTGTACTAGTGCCGACATTGTGCATGCTCTGTTGCCTGTGTCTATGTGCCTGTGGTTCTGTCAGTGTGATCTTGTGATGTATCTGACCCCAGGAATGTGTCAATAAAGTTTCCCCTTCCTGGGACAATGAATTCACGGTGTTCTTATTTCAATTTCCAGGAGTGTATATATATATATATATATATATATATATATATATATATATATATATATATATATATATATATATATATATATCCTTACAAATTTCCTTCTTCTGGCAGACATACGTCCAGATCGTCCTCTCAAAACGCTGGCATCACACTCTCCACATCCACCACCGCTGGCGTCTCACGCCCTACTGCACAACGATACGCGCTGTTCACATCCAACTGCCCAACACTACAATAGCGAGTATTCCAACAATGCCAACCAGCCACAGACTGCACACAGCACAGTCAGTGATTTTCATACAGAGAGCTACGTGGCGTTACCAGTATAAAAACCGAAACAGCCTGGTTGCAAACGTTGCTCATTTTGACGACCATCTGCATCCACGACAGCGAGGAGCCGCAATTGAGACTGCTCCGCAACTGTCCGATACATCTCAGATGAAATGACGGTTACCCCACCTCGCTATGCTTGTCTTAAACAGGTGTTACAGTCCCGTTGATAAAAGGTGTCCTTCAGATAAACCCACAGACAGGAATCAAACGGGTTCAAAGCTTATTGTCTTGGTGGACATACAGTTTGGAATGATCTGGCAATGAATCGATTTTGCTCCAAATGTGTTACGAAGTAACCGAGTAATCCCACAAGCAATGTCAGATGTAGCTACATCGTACATCAAAACGGCTGAAGTACCTCTCTCCTGCAGAGGACCACATGTTGGCGAAACAGGTCACGGTAAAGTTTTCTGCTCACGCATCACGTCCTTCGTTTTTGGGCCCGAATTCCTCAAAGAAAACTGGACCAATCATTACGAAACGGCGAAACACAGTGACGCATTCACTATACAAGGAAACTTCATGAACGCTCGTTGGCGGTGACAATCTTAAAATGCGACAGCTGTGGATGTTCGGTACCCCAGTGAGTTTTAAGTGTGTCACATCTCTCTGCAGAATTTTTCAAGCCCATATGTCGTCAACTTCAGTCATTCGAAGAAACGTAAGACCAAAGTCTGCTGGAATGTCTCGGTAGCGTTACAGTACTTTAATACGTCGATACTTGTGAGAAGCAGCAGCATAAATCGACTTTACGAGTGAAGCCCTTCTCACCGTGTCCACACCCATGTTGTCTGTCTGCAACTGTAATGGAATCTGATGCTTATGTTTCAACCCAACGTCGCAATACCGATACTGGGGCCTCACGAAAGTCATGGCACTACCACTACTAACAACAGAATTTTTGTTGCGCACAGTCTGAACATCATTCCTGTGATACTGGGCACTCATACGATACATAGTTTTGCATCTACCTTAGCTCATGTAGCGAAAATTTAATTATAAACACCCTGTATAGCAATAAAATAGCTTAGCGTCCTCGTGATTCGCTCGCCTAGACTGTGGTCTGTGACTGAGCGAGGTGCCACTGTGATTAAAACACAGGACTCGCATTCGGGAGAACGACAGTTCAAACCCACATCCGGCCATCGCGATCTAGGTTTTCAGTGACTTCCCTGAATCGCTTAAGGTAAACAACAGGATAGTGATTCAGAAAGGGCAAGGCCGCTTTTCTTCCTCATCCTTCTCTAATCCGAGCTTGTGCTTCCTCCCTAATGACCTCGTTGTCGACAGCACGCTAAACATTAATCTCCTCTTTCTCCTCCTCCGCTATGGTCTGCACATAGTGTTTTAAATTTTTTTTAATCTAACTTTTATGTTGTTCACAAACTGTAAAGCATTGTAAACTTTTCAAGCTGATTAAAACCATAGAAGCTTGATCTTTTCCTAATGAACTCCTCGACAAAATGCGATTGTAGCAGCTGGAGTCATAGCTTTTTATTTATCATGCGGTTTACGTTCTTGTGGTAATATTTTCATATAAACTTTCATGCGCTAAGATATACCTAATCGAAAAATCAGCTTTCCTAGATTTTGCTTTAAAAATATTTTAATATAACGAAACACTTGTTTAAAAAATTTTATTCCCTATTTCACGCACTTAAAGGCTGAATTTCAAGAAACAGTGAAAAACGAATTGTTTTATTGTAATAGAGAAGCCAAAAGAATTGTCATAGATTTAGTTTTGAAACTGCTTTCATAATGAAATAATTTCATTATACTTTTCATTCGCTATTTCATTCCTTTATGGGGTGAATATCTAGAGATACTGAAAGACAGGTTTATTTTTATTTCCAACCGAAAAGTCAAATACCAGTTTTCATAGGTGTAGCTTTAAAATGCCTTAGGTGTTCTTAAATAAGGATTCATTTTAGAGAAAACTTTCACTCACTGTTTTACCACCTTGGTTGTGGAATTTCGAAAAATCACTTTAGCATTTCCTTTAAATTTTTGACACAGTAAGCAAATACCAATTTGGTAGTTCGTGCTTGAAAAAAACATAATTTAAAAAAGACTTTCACCCTCTTAGGAGTGAAATTTCGAACTACCCCTTCTCACACGATGTCTATAGTAAACGATCTACACCCTCCCCAAATTTCAAATTTCTGTCCTTAGCAGTTTGGACTGGGCAACGATGAGTCGGTGAATCAGTTTGGCCATTTAATTTCCTTAGAGGTTCAGTTTCAAAAAACCGTCAAAACTGCACTTTTTTCATTTCTAACCTAGAAGCCAATTTCCAGTTTGCTATGATTTAGCTCCGAAAATGCTTCTACGATGAATTATTTTCATAATACATTTCACCTTCTATTTCTTCCCATTACCAGTTGAATTTCCAAAAACAGTGAAATGCGTATCTGTTTATTTCTAACAAAGAAGCCAAACACAAGTTCTCGTACATTTACCTACAAAAATGCCCGCATAATGAAATATTTCCATAACAATTCCGTCCCCTATTTCTTGAATTTCAAAAAATAGTGAGACACGTATTTTTTCTCCTTTCGAGAAGCGAAATTCAAATTTTCATACAGTTATCTTTAAAAATGCTATCATAGTGAAATAATTTCATAGAACGCCTCATACCCTACGTCATCCATTAGAGGTTGAATATCGAGAAACAGTGAACCGCGCATTTCTTATTTGTAACCGAGAAATAGCTTTAAAAATACTTTAGCAGTTCTCTAATAATGATTTATCTTCAAAAGACCTTTCATCCTCTATTTCACACCCATTGTGGCTTAAACTACAAAAATGTTGAATTACGTATTGTTTATTCCTGATCGAGAAACCTAACACCAGTTTTTGTAGGTCTAGCTTCAAAATTGCCTTAACAGCGATAAAAATGACGTATAAAAATACCCCCATTAAAAAAATTAGCTATTATGTTATTTGAGAAATGTACGTGAACAACGTACTGTTGGAAAGAGCAAACTCACGAGTTTTACACGGTTCCCGCTAGGTAGCAGCTGTGTGCGTCCACTTCAGTTCCACTATAAATGGTGCCTGGACAACAGAAAGAGTTTTGTGTTCTACGTTTTGCGCAGTGCGGGTTAGTAATAACTATTCAGCTTGACTTTCGTACTAGTTTTGGTGTGAATCCTCCTATAGCACAGAGCATTAGACGATGGCATGAAAAATTACGAGAAACAGATTGTCTCTGTGACGGCAAATCTCTGGGCCGTCCCCTAGCGTCTGACACAGACGTCGAACGCTTCCGCCATAGTTCCGTAAGGAGTCCACAGACAATCCATTCGCCGAGTAGCTCGACAGCTCAACATGCCCCCGATATCCGTCTGTGGTGTGTTTCGTCGACGTTTACGCATGAAGCCACACAAAATTCAGCTATTGCTAACCCTTCATGAAGGTGACAAAGAATAACGTGTGGAGTTCTGTAATTTCGTTCTTGCAAGATGGGGGATGACCGTTTTCTTCCACGGTTAGTGTTCAGTGATGAGACAACATTCCATTTGAATGGAAAGTTGGACCGTCATAATGTGAGAATATGGAGTACGGAATAACCACTTAAAGTTGTACAACATGAGAAGGACGCTCCAAAATTTATCGTGTTTTGTGCAGTTTCCTTTGCCGAGTACACTGTTACATTAAGCACATACCTCGATATGCTTAAGAACTATCGTTTCCCCCAGTTGGAGACGGATCAGAAAGTCTTCATTTACCAACACATGGGGCACCGCCACACTGGCATCTGAGAGTACGAGAATTTTTATATCAAAGAACTACTGATCTGTCGCACTGACCAGATGATTAAGCCTTACATTACTGGCCTCCAAGGTCACCGGACCGGTCTATATGTGATTGTTTCTTGCGTTGGTCTATAAAAGACTCTCTTCATGTACCTTCGTTACCAACAACAATGAATGTATTGAGACATCGCAAAACAGCATCTGTGGAAGCTGTACCTCAAGACGTGCTCGCTGCAGTTTGGGAACAATGTGAATACCGCATTGGCATATGCCGTGCATCTCAAGGGAAGCATATGAACACCTATGAAAAGGTATGAAAAATTTTTTTTGATTTTACTGTTCATCAAAAAGGAAAACTCACTGTATATGTATATTAGTTTCAAAAATATAGATGCCCCAAATCGGGTGATTATTTTTTCTACAACCTGTATTTTCGAAAGACCTTTCATCTTCTGTTCCTTCCGGTTAGAAGTGGAATTTGCAAATATCATATCATAAATGACGTCCACAGAGTAAGATCAACACTCTCTGCAAATATCAAGTTTCTTTCCTAAGTACACTACTGGCCATTAAAATTGCTACACCAAGAAGAAATGCAGTTGATAAACGGATATTCATTGAACAAATATATTATACTAGAACTGACATGTGATTACATTTTCACGCAATTTGGGTGCATAGATCCTGAGAAATCAGTACCTAGAACAACCAACTCTGGCCGTAATAACGGCCTTGATACACCTGGGCATTGAGTCAAACAGAGATTGGATGGCGTGTACAGGTACAGTTGCCCATGCACCTTCAACAAGATACCACAGTTCATCAAGGGTAGTGACTGACGTATTGTCACAAGACAATTGCTCGTCCACCATTGACCAGACGTTCTCAATTGGTGAGGGATCTGGAGAATTTGCTGGCCAGGGCAGTAGTCGAACATTTTCTGTATCCAGAAAGACCCGTACAGGACCTGCAAAATGTGGTCGTGCACTATCCTGCTGAAATGTAGGGTTTCACAGGGATCGAATGAAGGGTAGAGCCACGGGTCGTAACACAACTGAAATATAACGCCCACTGTTGAAAGTGCCGTCAATGTGAACAAGAGGTGACCGGACCGTGTAACCAATGGCACCTCATACCACCACGCCGGGTGATACGCCAGTATGGTGATGACGAATACACGCTCCCGATGTGCGTTCACCGCGATGTCGTCAAACACGGATGCGACCATCATGATGCTGTACACAGAACCTGTATTCGTCCGGAAAAAATGAGTTTTTGCCATTCGCGCACCCAGGATAGTCCTTGAGTACACCATCAAAGGTGCTCCTGTCTGTGATGCAGCGTCACGGGTAGCCGCAGGCATGGGCTCCGAGCTGATAGTCCATGCTGCTGCAAACGTCGTCGAATTGTTCGTGCAGATGGTCCCCATCTGTTGGCTCAGGGATCGAGTCGTGGCTGCACGATCCGTTACAGCCGTGTGGATTAGATGCCTGTCATCTCGACTGCTAGTGATACGAGGTCGTTGGGATCCAGCACGGCGTTCCATATTACCCTCCTGAACCCACCGATTCAATATTCTGCTAACAGTCATTGGATCTCCACGAACGCGAGCAGCAATGTCACGATACGATAAACCGCAATCGCGATAGGCTACAATCCGACCTTTATCGAAATCAGAAACGTTATGGTACGCATTTCTCCTCCTTACACGAGACATCACAACAACGTTTCACCAGGCACCGCCGGTCAACTGCTGTTTGTGTATGAGAAGTCGGTTGGAAACTTTCCTCATGCCAGAACGTTGTAGGTGTCGCCACCGGGGCCAAACTTGTGCGAATGCTCTGAAAAGCTTATCTTTTGTATATCATAGCACCTTCTTCCTGTCGGTGGACTTTCACGTTTGTGGCACGTCATCTTCGTGATGTGGCAATTTTAATGGCCAGTGGTGTAGTTTGGGCTGGGAGATGATGCTTTAGTGAGGGAGTCCATCAGTCGGGACAGCATTTTAAGAATAGAGATATGCCTCTCTCTCTTTTTATTTTACAAGTTTCAGGGAACAGCAGCTTACGAGAAATAAATGGCACACGTCCAGAGACACAGCCGTAGCGCTAGTTAAGTGTTGAGGAGAACGGCTCACGTCTGCCGGTGGCAGCGGCAGAGGGGTGTTGGTGTGCGGGCGCCGCCCGCTGGCCCAGCGTCTGAGAGGCAAGGTGTTCCGCAGCGGCGATCTCGTTCCGCTGTTTCGATGGCGTCAGGGCGGCGGAGGGGACGGAGGCGGTGCGATACGTTAGCGCAGTTAGGCGAGCTCCAGCGGGCCCGGCGCCAGATTTAGGAAGGGCCGCTCCCGCCGCCTCCGTATTTCTCCGGCCAGCACGAACAACTTCGCGAGAAATATGGTTCCCACATAAATTCTGTACCGCTGTCGAGCCGCGGCTCTTCCCGCCACCCCTGTCCCCCCTTCCCCCCAGCCAGCCACCTACTTAAGCGGAAGAGGCAGACATCGCAGGGGCGGCGCGGGCCGCGCCACGGGCCATTCGCTTTTTCGACCTGCTCCTCTCCCCCAGTCCGCCCCCCTCACTCACTCTGCGTAGTTAACTTTGTTCGTTCTTGTCGCTCTGTCCGGCGGGCTTGGCCGTGCAGTTTCGCTTCCTGCACTCCTTTAAGTATCATTGTCACCACTAACAGCTCCATTTGCGTTTCTATAGAACATCTCTTAACGACGATACAACGTCGATTAGTAAACTATATATCTGATTTCGGTGTATGGGGCAGATATTCGATGGGATTGAATAACTACTGTTGCCAACGGGAATTTTATCGCTGATGAAGATCAGAGGCTAAGAAGCAATCGATGACTGTTTGTAGGAGATAGAGACAAAGGTATCGTAAGGACCGGCCCAGCAAAGTGTTGTACGACTGCCATTATCCTCTATACAGGGTGGTAGAAAAAGGTACGGCCAAGCTTTCTGGAAACATTCCTCACACACAAATAAAATAAAGATGTTATGTGGACATGTGTCCGGAAACGCTTAATTTCCAATTTAGAGCTCATTTTAGTTTCGTCAGTATGTACTGTACTTCCTCTGTTCACCGCCAGTTGGCCCAATTCAAGGAGGGTAATGTTGACTTCGGTGCTCGTGTTGACATGCGACTCATTGCTCTACAGTACCAGCATCAAGCACATCAGTACGTAGCATCAACAGGTTAGTGTTCATCACGAACGTGGTTTTGCAGTCAGTGCAATGTTTACAAATACGGAGTTGGCAGATGCCCATTTGATGTATGGATTAGCACGGGGCAATAGCCGTTGCGCGGTACGTTTGTAGCGAGACAGATTTCCAGAACGATGGTGTCCCGACAGGAAGACGTTCGAAGCAACTGATCGGCGGCTTAGGGAACACGGAACATTCCAGCCTATGAGTCGCGACTGAAGAAGACCTAGAACGACGAGGACACCCGCAATGGACGAGGCAATTCTTCGTGCAGTTGACGATAACCCTAATGTCAGCGTCAGCAGAGGTAACATTGACCACGACAATGTTTGGAGAGTGCTACGGGAGAACCAGTTGCTTCCGTACCATGTACAGCGTGTGCAGGCACTATCAGCAGCTGATTGGCCTCCACGGGTACACTTCTGCGAATGGTTCATCCAAGAATTTGTCAATCCTCATTCCAGTCCAAATGTTCTCTTTACGGATGAGGCTTAATTCCAACGTGATCCAATTGTAAATTTTCACAATCAACATGTGTGGGCTGAAGAGAATCCGCACGCAATTGAGCAGTCACGTAATCAACAAAGATTTTCTGTGAACGTTTGGGTAGGCATTAGTGGTGATGTCTTGATTGGGGCCCATGTTCTTCCACCTACGCTCAATGGAGCAATTTATCATGATTTCATACGGTATACTCTACCTGTGCTGCTAGAACATGTGCCTTTACAAGTACGACACAACATGTGCTTGATGGATGATGGAACTCCTGCACATTTCAGTCGAAGTATTCGTACGCTTCTCAACAACAGATTCGGTGACCGATGGATTGGTAGAAGCGGAACAATTCCATGGCCTCCACGCTCTCATGACCTCAACCCTCTTGACTTTCATTTATGGGGGCATTTGAAACCTCTTGTCTACGCAAACCCGGTACCATATGTAGAGACTCTTCGTGCTCGTATTGTGGACTCCTGTGATACAATCCGCCATTCTCCAGGGCTGCATCAACGCATCAGGGATGCCATGCGACGGAGGGTGGATGCATGTATCCCCCCTAACGTAGGACATTTTGAACATTTCCTGTAACAAAGTGTAACGTTCTGTTGCTGTGTGTTTCCATTCCATGATTAATGTGATTTGAGGAGAAGTAATAAAATGAGCTCCAGCCTGTAGAAAATGGTGCAAATGGCTCTAAGCACTATCGGACTTAACATCTGAGGTCACCAGTCCCCTAGACGTAGAACTAACTAAACCTAACTAACCTAACGACAGCACACACATCCATGCCCGAGGCAGGATTCGAACCTGCGACCGTAGAAGCAGCGCGGTTCCGGGCTGACGCGCCTAGAACCGCTCGGCCACAACGACCGGCTCTAACATGTAAACTAAGCGTTTCCGGACAAATGTCCACATAACATGTTTCCTGAAAGTTTGGCCGTACCTTTTTGCACACCATGTATACATAAATTATTTCGCGGACACGATGGTCAGCAATCTGCGGTTGTTCGCTAATGATTCTGTGGTGTACTGTACGGTGTCGTCGTTGACTGACTTTAGGAGGATACGAGACGACTTAGACTAAACTTCTAGTTTGTGTGCTGAATGGCAGCTAGTTCTAAATGCATAAAAATATAAGTTAATGCGAATGAGTAGGAAAAACAAACACGTAATGTCCCGATACTGCATTTAGCGATGTGCAGTGGTTCGAGAATGTGAGAACTGTAGTAGGAAAAGCGAATGGTCGATTTCGGTTTATTTGGAGAAAACTAGGAATGTTCATCAGTAAAGGAGACAGCAAACAGGACACTAGCGGGACCTGTTCTTGAGTACTGATCGAGTGTTTGGTATCCTTAAGATATTGAAGCACTTCAGAGGTGGGCTGCTAGATTTGTTACTGGTAGCTTCGAACAATCCGACATAAGTGTTACTTTAACCTTCGGGAACTCAACTGGGAATGCTTCCACGGAAGGCGACGTTCTTTCGGAGGAACACAATTGAGAAAGATTAGAGAACCCGTATCTGAAGCTGAATGCCAAACGATTGTAATGCTGGTCAACATAAATTGCGCATAAGGACCAGAAAAATAAGATTCGAGAAATTATGTGTTATACGGAGGCGTGTAGACAGCCGGTTTTCCCTCTTTCTGTTAGTGGGACAAGAAAGCAAGTGACTGATAGTGGTGCAGGGTAGCCTCCACCACGCGCCTTGAGATGGACTGCGGAGTGTCGATGAAGATGAAGATGTAGATGTAGATGTAGCTCTTTAAGCGACTGCAGAAGGTTAAACGTTACCTTGGACAGAATTAATACTTGATGTGATGAACAGCAGCTCGCTGTAAGTGTGGGAAGATATAAATTAATGCAAATGACCAGGAAAAACAATTCTCTAACGCTCGGAATAATTCGTGAGCTGCTTGACACACTCACGTCGATAAGAAGTGTAGGTATATGGTTGCAAGGTAACATGAAATGGAACGAGCACCTAAGGACGGTACTAGGGAATGCATCTAGTCGTCTTTGGTTTACTGGAAGAATTTTAGGAAACTTAAGCACAGGTACCAAAGGAGACTACGTGAAGAAAATTTATGTGAGTCCTTCTTGAGCACTGCTTATGTGTTTAGGATCCCCGATCTCCGCGGTGTCAGATTAAGGGAAGGCATCGAATCAATTCAGAGGCGTGCAGCTAAGTTTGTTACCAGCAGGTTCAACCAACACGCAAGTGCAACGGAAATGATAGGTGAACTGAAATGGGAATCTCCGGAGGCAAGAAGACTTCTTTTCGGGGAAACAATAATGAAAATGTGAGAAAACTTGCATTTGTGAAGATTACAAAACGATCCTACTGGCACCAACTCGAAGACAAAAGAAAGCACTTTTCATGCTGAAGTATGTACAGGGTGCTCAGAAGCAATCTGAATAGTATGTAAGGGTGTTGCAGGATAGCTTGTGCTGAGATATAATTATTAAGAAAAAATTCGATGCGTTCAGCCGTTTCCGAGTTAATTAGTATCAAAGTTACCCAATAAAGTTGTTGTGCGCGCCAATTCAAGCGGCCTGCCAGACACGGTGTAACCAGACGAGCGTTTCTTCGTTTGGTTTCGTAAAGCAGAACACGACAGCTATTCAAAAACTGGACATTGGACGGTAGTAAGGATCAAACCGGAGCCAAAAGCTCAGCAAGTATCGTGCGCTGTCGGCTACGCTTTGGGAGCAACGACACTAATTGTATCTGTCAGACCGCGTACGAGACCTGATTGGCTAACGTCAGAGCCAATTAACTCGCAAACGGCGAGACGTATCGAATCTTTTTCTTGGCAGTTATTTTTTATCTCGCTCCATTTGCGTGTGGAACAGGAAAGAGATCGATCAGCAGTAGTGAAGGGTATCGTCCGCAATAAATCGTATAGTGACTTGCGGAATATGTACGGGTATGTAAATGTAGAGGCAGATACAGACGATTGTAAGGTAACTGCAGTTGGACAAGCATACAAACCAAAACGTTTTTCAGTCAGGAAGACCTACACAGAAGAATTTTGTGGTAACAGAAAGGACCACAAGATTTCGAAGACAAGACGGAAAATCTGATACACTAAAATGTATCTTTTGAATTTTCTACTTAACATGACGTAAAAGTGCACACAAGATTTGGAGTTTGGCTTATCGTGTTATTAAAGGCAGCTCTCTTTCTATGTAGATACATGTAGCATAACAACCATATCGAAGAAAAAGTATGCTTTAATACCATGATTACAAGAGATTGGTGAAACTCCTCAACTAGTATCAACGTATTAGTTAGTATTCAAAAAACGGTACGGAATGCGACGATCACATAAGATCACTATCAGGGAAGGCGAATGGAAAACTTTGTTTTTTTCTAACTCTACCGTAAATGCATATTACATTTTGTAATGGAAATCGTACAGAAGATGCCAGTTCTAACAACTTCAGAGTCTACAACATGTGTGTTTAATGTCGTTGTCAACAGGGCATGATAGCAATATTGAACTGATTCAGAGACGCGCCGCTAGAGTCCTAACATAACGGCATAGGCTGCACGAAACTCTAACAGTGATACTTTTGTAATTAAAATGTGAATCTTTGATTGCACAGTGCATTCATTCTCACAAATTGCGTCGGATAAGTTTAGAGAATCGGTGTTGGAGAAAACTTGCGGGGCTCTCTGAGATATATCGCGTATAGCTCGTGATAATAAGGCAGGAGAGGTACGGTATGCAAAATGGCTCGCCGACATTGAAATTTTGGTCGGTCCATATGCGAATGAAATATCGATAGTACTTGTCTAAAATGTGGCCAACCTCCACCTGGCGATATAGGCGTGATTTTGGTGTATAAGTATGTATGGGGTTTTTGAATATAGATTCCTTAGAAACAGCTCAGTACGATACACAACGTTTTGAGGAAAGTAACTGTAGTAAACTTTTGAGGATTAGAACACATACACAAGTGTGGTATAAGAAGTTTATTTAAAGTTAACCATTACAGGTCTCGGATTGTTCTGGAATCTGTAGTCAGATTGCTGTTATAAACCTTCATGCTGTGGCTTCACTCCGTGGTCGTTAGTTCACTGGTGTTTTTAAGATAAAAAAATCATATTTACTTAATGTTCAGTAAACATGTGGAAAAGACTTGTCAGCTGAGGAATTAAACAGAGAATGGACTCAATGTCTGGCGTTTGGCCGAGTCCACACAGACAGCCACAGCAGTATGGCATACAAAAGTTGCTGACGACAGTATGGGGCATGTGAGTATCTTTATGTACATCCCATTCATACAAATAGCCCCCCGTAGCGCCTGATGGCCACAGTCGGGCGCTAGTCGTAAAAGAGCAGACTGCGGATAGGCGAGTCAAAACATAGCCTCACCAGGTCTGTGGGAAAGTGGAAAATTGAGGAATTTTAGCTTGTCTTTTGAAGATGTGCTGCCGGGCCTTTGTCCGCCAGAACACGGAGATGCTGAGCTTCCATCCGTCGTACAGAGGGAGAGACACTCCAATTGGTCAGAACCTGGAACAAAAGCCAGGGTAGGAGTCAAGGACTCATTTTCCCAACAAAACAAAAGTTGAGATTTGTCACATTGATCAGAGGTGAAACATTTTTCTGGAGTAGATGCCTGAACCCATTTGTATCATTTTGTTTCAACTTGCGAAAGTTCATACAATGACTGGCGGCTAAACCAGTTTTTCGGGGGAGGCCAAAGTTGCTATACAGTATCTCACTGGGAGCCTGTACAAAAATCTTGCGCATTTCCGTCAATTTCTCCTTGTAGAGCTCTGTGGAGCTTAACTGTCTCTGTGATTCCTCTCCGGTCTCTGCTGGACTTAATTCCTCGTCACTCTTCTGTGTGTATTTCTCCGTGTGCGACTTCAGATCCACTTTGGCTACACCCATGACTTCGGCTTCAGCCTCTGTAGCTACTTACGGTCCATTCCATCCGCTCGCTTAGCAGCACGATGGTAGATCTCTCTGAAAATGCGATAGCGCGATTGCAGTGTTGAGTCAGTGTCACCGCGTTTATCCTAAATTTGATGGGAGCTTGTCACGAATTACGTTAAGCGTGAAGGCTCGCTCTTGAGTCAGATATCTGGAATTCCTACAAGCATTTTTTTGTCCATTGTGATCGATACAGTAAATATGTCCAGATGCGAACCCTGTATTTAACTCTTTTCGCTGAAAAGTACACACATCAAAAAAAGTTTTGCATCACCTCGGTACCGAGAGTTCCAGAAACTGTGCAGAAAATTGGAATGGAGATCAACGTAAACCTCATTTCCGCCCTTTTTGTTGCCTATGAAAACCACACATTCCATGCTGTACCACCATACAGCGACAGCTTCAGAGGTGGTGGTCCAGACTGCTGTACACACCGGTACCTCCAATACCCAGTAGCACATACTGTTGCATTGATGCATGCCTCTATTCGTCGTGGCATACTATCCACAAGTTCATCAAGGCACTGTTGGTCCAGATTGTCCGACTCCTCAACGGCGATTCGACGCACATCTCTCAGAGTGGTTGGTGGGTGACTTCGTCCATAAACTGCCCTTTTCAATCCATTCCAGGCATGTTCGATAGGGTTCATGTCTGGAGAACATGCTGGCCACTCTAGTCGAGCAATGTCGTTATCCTGAAGCAAGTCATTCACAAGATGTGCACGATAGGGCGCAAATTGTCGACCATGGAGTCGAATGCCTTTTCAATATACTGCCGCTATGGTTGCACTATCGGTCAGAGGATGGCATTCACATATCGTACTGCCGTTACGGAGCCTTCCGTGACCACTTGCGGCGTACGTCGGCCCCACATAATTCCACCCCAAAAGAGCAGGAAACCTCCACCCTTCAGTACCCGCTGGACAGTGCCTAAGCCGATCAGCCTAACCGGGTTGCCTGCCAACACGTCCCCGACGATTGTATGGTTGAAGGCATATAAGATACTCATCGGTGAAGATAATGTGATGTCAATCCTGAGCGGTCTATTCGGAATGCTGTTGTCCCCATCTGTACCGCGCCGCATGGTGTCGTGGTTGCAAAGATGGACCTCCCATGGACCTTGTGAGTGAAGTTGCGCATCATGCAGCCTAATGCGCACACGTCCTGTGGCTGCACGAAAAACATTATTCAACATGGTGGCGTTGCTGTCAGTGTCCCTCCGAACCATAATCCACAGGCAACGGTCATCCACTGCAGTAGAAGTCCTTGGATGGCCTGACCGAGGCATGTCATCGACAGTTCCGGTCTCTCTGTATCTCCTCCATGTCTAAATAACATGGCTTTAGTTCACTCCTAGACGCCTGAACACTTCCCTTTTTAAGAGCCCTTCCTGGCACAAAGTAACAACGCGGACGCGATCGAACCGTGGTACTGACCGTCTACAGACTACACGAGCCGTGTACCTCCTTCCTGGTGGAATGGCTGCAACTGATCGGCTGCCGCAACCACTTCGTCTAATAGGTGCTGGTAATGCATGGTTGTTTACATCTTTCGGCGGGTTTAGTAACATCTCTGAACAGTCAAAGGGACTGTGTCTGTGATACAATATTCACAGTGTACGTCTATCTTCAGGAGTTCTGGGAACTGGGGTGATGCAAATCTTTTTTTGATGTGTCTATATGGATTCCTGATCCAATTTGTTTCTTAAGTTTTGGTTTGGAGAAGCAAACATTTCGTAAATATAATTTTTGGTTTTCCTCCTGAATTTTATATCAGTAGATGTTGATCAAAATGAATCCATCTTCCATTTCGATAGATAAACCATGGATCTTTCATTGCCCACGTATCCTTGGAAAAACTCATATTCACAAAAAAATCTTTCTTTTTGGATACGTATTAGCCTACTGAATGATTTATGTGATACATCAGGGGCATCAGTTGTCTCAGATGGTGATGAGAGTGGTCATACTTTTGTTCTCTGTTACTACAATAAAGTTGGGATTACATGCCTTAAAGGTCGCCTCATTTTTAATAACGTTTCTTCCTGATTTTTGCAGTATCGCGGTATTAAATTGATATGAAGTAATTGCCGCAGAGAGAAGTGTTTTCTGGAGATCTCTTTTACTTGCAGTAACCATTTTGCTGAGCCAAATGACTGTTTGTGAAAGAACTTAGAGGTCCTGCAAGAAAATTGCGCTATGTGGGCTGCATGCAGATCAGGCGAGATGCAATCCAGTAGTCCGGCTACTTTTGAGACTGACGGTACATTTTTAACATATATGATAGAGACGTAAGGCTAGAGCTCATCTATCGTTCTATCAACCAAACGGGTCGCAGATGGGGAGCATTCGTCGTTGTCAGTATGTGCATCATCGGGGTACTTGTGGTACCAACATCTATAGCATTAAAGTGCAAAACAATACACACAGTTGAGTGCATAACGATACGAACAAAAGGGAATAAATTCATTGAGAACCCAAATTCCACCACAAAAATTACAGAGACTATTCAGAGGTACTTTCTCAATATCTTGGCATGAGATACCCCTGGTCATAGTAGCTCGATACAGAGTGGTAACATAATTAATATTTACTCAGTTTCTTATCACAGTGGCGTCCTTTCCTCTGCAAATACAATACAAAACAAGAACAAAAAAAAAAAAAAGATCACCACGAAGAAATTATCCCAATGGGACGGAAGTCACGGTATTTACGATGTACTTGTACAGAAAAACAAGTAATTACAGCCTCAGAAGAATTGGATGATTTATTCAAGAGGGAGAGCCTAACAAACCAATCCACTCAATAAGGCATTGGTCCTCTTCCGGTCCTTAGACAGCATTGATTGATAGAATTGTTGGATGTCCTGCTAAGGTATATCGTGCCAAATTCTGTCCAGTTGGTGGCTCAGATCGTCAAAATCTCGAAATGGGGCAATATGGACATTGCCCGGATCTTCACGATCTAACGCACCAATTGGACAGGAATATCCCTTAGGAGGACATCCCACAACTCTATAAATCAATGCCAAGCTGGACAACTGCTTGCAAAAGGCCGATAGTTGGACCAATGAGTTATTGACTTGTCAATTTGTGAAGATTCTTCTCTTGAATATCATTCAATTTTTGTGAAGTTGTAATTATTTGTGTGTCTGTGCATCTACATTACTTCTGTCGATTTCCATCCCATTCGGATAATTTCTTCGTGTTATCTCGTGTTCCTGTCTTAGATAGGGCAGAATAATGCAACAGCCTTAAAGAATCTGTACAAAGCTGCTGCTATCCTTCAACTACTGATGGCACTATTATTACCAGTCGAGTGTAATACATTCTCTTCTAGATCGGGTTGTACGACCTGTTGAAAAATGGTTCTGAGCGCTATGGAACTTAACATCTGAGGTCATCACTCCCCTAGAACTTAGAACTACTTAAACCTAACTAACCTAAGGACATCACACACATCCATGCCCGAGGCAGGATTCGAACCCTCGACCGCAGAGGTCTTTCGGTTCCGGACTGAAGCGCCTAGAACCGTTCGGCCACTCAGGCCGGCTGTACGACCTGTCTCGCACTGTCGGAAGAAACTGCATTCTAATATGAAAGTACTCGCTTTCCTGCGGTTATGTACACCATGTGATCAAAAATGACTTACATGTTCGTGGCGCACTCCATCGGTAATGCTGGAATTCAGTACGGTGTTGACCCACCCTTAGCCTTGATGACAGCTTCCACTCTCGCAGGCATACGTTCAGTCAGGTGCTGGAAGGTTTCTTAGGGAATGGCAGCTCATTCTTCTCGGAGTGCTGCGCTGAGGAGAGGTATTGATGTCGGTCGGTGAGGCTTGGCACGAAGTCGGCTTTCCAAACCACTCCGAAAGTTTTCTATAGGTGCTTAAAACATCAATGTAGACCTGTGCTGTGATAGTACCACGCACGCAAAACAACCATGGGTGCAAGCCCTCTCCCTGGAAAACACGACCACACCATAACACCGCAGCCTCAGAATTTTACTGTTGACACAATACACGCTGGCAGATGACATTCACCGGGCATTCACTATAACCACACCCTGTCATCGGATCGCCACATTGTGTACCGTGATTCGTCACGCCACACAACGCTTTTCCACTGTTCAATCGCCCAATGATTACGCTCCTTACACCAAGCGAGGCGTCGTTTGGCATTTACCAGCGTGATGTGTGGCTTATGAGCAGCCGCTCGAACATGAAATACAAGTTTTCTCACCTGCCGCCTAACCGTCATGGTACGTGCAGTGGATCCTGATGCAATTTGGAATTCCTGTGTGATTGCCTGGATAGATGTCTGACTATTACACATTATGACCGTCTCCAACTGTCGGCGGTCTCTGTCAGTAAGCAGAGGAGGTACGATTTTGTGCTGTAAGTGTCCCATCACGTTCACACTTTACTATCATATCGGAAACAGTGGACCTACGGATGTTTAGGAGTGTGGAAATCTCGCGTATAGATGTATAATACAAGTGGTACCCAATCACCTGACCACGTTCGAAGTCCATGAGTTCCGTGGAGCGCCCCATTCCGCTCTCTCACGATGTCTAATGACTACTGAGGTCGCTGATATCGAACACCTGGCAGTAGGTGGCAGCACAATGCACCTAATATGAATAACGAATTTTTCGGAGGTGTCCGGATACTTTTGATCACATTGTGTACATACGAAGAGCTGCTATGGTTGCTGTCGCTGCAGGAACAGCTCACCGTATCGTCGTTGTTTCGGTCTTCCATTACATTCAGTGAACCCAAGTATGGGGTGTATACCGGTCAGCTCTTCATCAATAAACCTGTCCATACTCCTGTGTATAGCCACTGTTAACTTACTCTGCTAGAAAAAAAAAAGCCAGAGACAAGCTGAGTCACTAAATGGAACGAGGTTGTTTAAAATCGGAGACATGCAGGACATACCGCCATACCGTCAAACTGTGAAAATGTTCTCTGCTGTGTTGATATTCTCAGTGCAGTGCTGATACAAAGATAAATGAGGACGGTAGAAATCTAAATGAAATTTCTTTTCAATGAGCCACTGGGAACTGCAGCTCTTTTGTACAAAATACTCAGAGAATTTGCCCGAACAGTATAAGAAATTTGCTCTATTTAACTCAAGTTCACCACAGAAAAACTGTTTTTCACAGAAACTGATACAAGATAATACCCTAAGTGTAATATGTCGTCAATGGCTGATTACTTATACAAGTAAATGTACCGGGAAATGGCGTGAATTTGACCGATTTTGGACTTTAAAATTAAATATCTCTAAAACCTAAAAATATTAATCTACTGATTTTTCTTTCAGGGCATATATGCTGAGTTGTAATAATATAATTTTTTTGTTTATTACCTGGTGCTCTAAGAGATCATAAAATTTACCAAAGAACTGTGTTACCCAGTACGTGACGATTGCGGGATGTTTATCATTCTGTGGTTGTTCTGAAATTTTATGAACACCGTAAAAAAAAACTAGCGTATCAATTATATTTTAATACTAAATTCAGAGTAACATACAAGCAAAATTTAAGCACAATAAAGTGTTCACAAATTGGCCTTATAATATTCCGAAGAAACATAAACACTTCGTCTTGAGCACTAAACTCGGGCTGACCACTTTGTGTTTTACCTTAAAAACCATGAATCCTGATTACGGACGTTTGTTAGAGAATTTAATACGCTCACCTAGCCTTAGTAGGGCTTCTTTTTCCATTTACATTTCTGTGAGACTAAGTTCTGTAATATCCATACCATATTTCTTCAGTTGTTCTTACACATTTGCACACATGAGGCATTTTTAAATGGCATCTCTGACGATTTCAGTTGTATGATGCAACAAACAGAACTGCGACCTACGTCAAAACTCATAAACTAAGATACAGTCATATGGATCAATGACTTCTTTACGCCATACTAGACAGTTACGGATCGTTGTTGCTGCTAGCACTGTGTCTCATTATTGCTGCGTTCATTAGGTAAAATTCGTACCTCATTGTGAATGTTTTTTTATAAGACAACCCGTCGAGAAAAGACAGTGATGTTCATCCCGATTACACCAATAATTTGTAAAATTTTATTTGTCTGTCTAGAAATAGGTGAGTACAACAGATTAAGTTTCACTCTTGCTCCAGTTGTGGAGCGAAGGGTCAATTTGCAACACACTAAGACACATGAATTTCATTACGCCAGTCACACGAATAGGAGCTTAAAAAAGGCTATTAGTATTCAGATAGAGGTCCGGAATACCGTACTTTTAACTATTGCCAGGAGTTAAGAAATTAAGGACAGTAAATATAAAGAATAACATAATAGAATTTTCATCGACAGTGTGTAGCTATTTGACGCAAAATTTTGTCTATACGTTGACCCTTCATCGCAGCGGTAAGCATTTCCCCATGTTATGATACTACATTAGGTGTATGACAATAGCAACTGAAAGCGTAGTTACACCCTTATAAAAGCAGGAAGTGGCTGTTGAAGACTATGCATTGAGTGTGACCTAAACTTTAATGATGATTAGATGTGATGAATGTCTAGCTGTCAGGTACCTCGCAAAATCTGCCAATATTACGAAGAATTTTTTCGGTTGTAAGCAAGAGTATTCTAACTGCCAGTTTCGTTTACCTGCGCCGCACACGTGCCGGTGGCATTGTCTGGCTGCCACGCGCCTTCTCTGCTCAGTAGGTCGTCGGTGTATTACTGTGTGCAGGGTAATAAAAACTTGATGATCTCTCATGCCCTGGAACACTTCCAAGTGCTGACAGACGCCGCTCCCAACTTTTTGTGACTTCAGAAGTGCGCGACGCGCCGGAAAAAAGGGCTCACTCCCTGGGGAGCCGCCGGCAGAGAGAGCGACTCTGGCTGTTGGCTGGCTCTCTGGCAGGATGAACAAACCGGGAACAGCCCTCCCGCGTGCGCTCCACTTGTGCCGACTTAACGCCGCCCACAGGACAATGGCTCAGCTCCTGTCCGCTCTTAGCGTACAAATCCGCGCATGGCAATATTCGTGCTTAAAGAGCTTACTCGCATTGGGTAAAATGGACGACATAAATAAAAGGAAATACTGAAATATGAATGGGAGGGCGCACGTTAGTCACGCACTTGTGTGGAACTGAAGCTAGAGTTCGACGCATCACCAATGCCCAGATCCTGCAGGCGGAACCTATTCCCAGCTGGACAAGGTGAGATCGCAGGAAAGTAGAAAACTGCAACTCACTTTATCACGCACATGCATAGCACTGAAGAGACGTCAAAGTTCAACGTATTGTCAAAGTCGAGATCTCAGAGACGGATCCCAATCGTCAAAGTCGAGATCCCAGGGACGGAACCCAATCCCAGTTGGACAAGTATGAGATCGAAGCCAAAGTGAAACACTGCAACTGACTTACAACATTCATTTGCATCCACCCACCTTGCAACCCACTTAATCACGCACTTGCGTAGAACTGAAGAGACGTCAGAATTGGAAACTTCCTTATTTTAAATGAGTGTGTCTGTACTTAAATTGCTGAGTGACTGAGAAGATGAAACTTCTACGCTATTTGATTCTGAAACAGCTGAGTAAAACAGGACGTACTGAGCCTACTTTCCCTTTACTTTTTCTCATCCTGTCAACACTGACCCACAATATTCTAGCGCAACGCAGTCTGACTGCTCAAAAAAGAATTACAAGCTGCCTTCAAATAATTAATACGAAAGGATGGCCCTGAACGAGAAGCAATCCTGACACTAGCCTATACATTTCATTAGGCACTTACCTTACAAAAAGTTTCATTACGCGAACCACTGCCACATAGTGAGCGTAAATACTACAAGCTAAATAAAAGATTCTAACTATTAAAGCTACTAACTACTAATAGGCATATGGTTAGCAAAGGAAAGATTTTGTTGCAAACCAAGTACTGTATTATTTACCTTAATACTGTGACCTCCAGTTCAAACACGACTATAAATCGTCATTGACATCCAGTACAAAGATATATGATCATGTATACTTTTCAATCTCCGAGTTGGATACTACCAGATTGTTAGCCTACGCTAACACTTCAAACCTCTACCCTCCATCAATCCTAACTTGTCCCATTTAACATCCATCACTGCTGACTGTTCACCTCGAAGTGGCCAACAATACTTCCATCACTGCTGGCGACTAACTTCCGACTGCCTAACACTACTGGCGATTAACTTCCAACAACGAATCCGACCAGCCACAGAGTCTCTTACAAGGAAAGCGCAGTCAGAGATCCAATGCAAAGCGCTACACAGCGCTGCCAACACAGAAGCGGCCCACTTACAAATTCAACGTATCGTCAAAGTCGATATCTCAGGGACGGAACTCAGTCTCAGCTAGACAAGGATGAGATCGAAGCCAAATTGGAAAACTGCAGCTGACTTACAACACTCGTTTGCAACCATCTAACTCAGGAGATACATTGTACCACCTCTGGGGAAAGTTAAAAGTCGCCCCTTTGCTTTCCAGCAATCACCTCCACTTTCCTGTGTTGATTAGTTCACTTTGTCCGCCTTCCCTAGCTTTGATATTAGCCGGCGTAGCTGTTTCTTCTTCTGTGTTCCGCTGACAATAATTTATTTATTATTTGTATTTTTTCAGGGAAAATCTTTTTCGTTGATGTTAAATGTTGACTTTTTTTAAAAAAATTGGGATTTGTTTTCTGCAATTCATTACTTCGAGTCAGTTTTCGTCCTAAACCAGACTATCATGTGTGGCTTTTCTCTGTAACTACTTGTAGTAATAACAGAATCATGCAGCCTACGAGTTGCTAACCTTACAGGTTGTATACTACGCCACCGTCTGGATGAATGAACATGTGGTCAGAAAGTAGTAACGGTCGACAGTGACGATGAGAGTGAAAAAGTGGCACTGAATAGTGCTGTATTTTTTTAATTGGGCGGTAGTCTACGCGAAGACAAAGTTTTGCGACGTTAATCTAGAAGACCGAATCTGTTTGAGGGCTACTAGGGGCATCAGCGTGTACGCCAACAACAAGACCAAATAAAGCATAACTATCCCAGAGAACATTAAGAAGGGAACTACGTGTAATGGACAACTGGTGTCGGTTATGTTACAAAAGCCCATCACATGCAGTAGGACACAAAGCTGTACGTCTTCAGTGGGTGCAACAACACCGAAACTTGATAATACACTCTTTTTTTCTTTAAAAAATTCACTACAATTGAACTATCCGAATTGGACGGATATAGGTAGATGTGATATACACTTACATGCAAATAAATGATTATACTTTCAAAAAAATAGGCTGACTGATTCAAGAGAAAGAGCTTGTCCAATTGCGCAAATCAAGAACGCGTTGGTACACCCCTGGCCCTTATGCAAGCAGTTATTCAGCTTGGCATTGATTTATAGAGTTAATGGAAGTCCATCTGAAATATCGCACCGAACTCTGTCCAAGTGGTGCGTTAGATCGTCAGAAACCAAAACTGGTTGGAGACCGCTGCCCATGATGCTCCAAACGTTCTCAATTTGGGAGACGTCTGCCGACCTTGTTGTCCGAGACTGGGGTTTGACATGCACGGAGACGTTATTATCTTGCTGAAATATAGACCCACAATGGCTTGTCATGATGAGCAACAAAATGGGCCTTAGAACATGGTCGACGTAGCGCTGTAGTGTAAAGGTGCCGCGGACGACTACCAAAGGGGTCCTGCTATGAAATGATATGAGAAGTCATACCATCACTCTTGGCTGTGGGGCCGCTTGGTTGGCGACAAGTCAGGTCGGTATTCCAGTGCTGTCTGGGGCAACTCTAGACATTTCTTCGCTGGTCATAGGAGATCAGTTCGAAACGATACTCATCAATGAAGACATCTGTCCTCCAGTCAATGACATTCCAGGACGAAGATGTGTCTGAAGGCTCCCTAGACAGCGGTGGGATGCCAACCTGCCTCTCGCCCGCCATATGGCGCAACAACCAGAAGTGATGGTCTGGGGTGCCTCTATCTTTTATAGGAGTACCCCTTCGGTTATCATCCACCGCACCCTTACAGCACGGAGGCACGTCGACGATACTCTAGTCTCGTTTTGTTGCCCTTCATGACAAGTCATCCCAAGCATACATTCCAGCGAGATGATACCCGTCCACACACGGCGAAATTTTCTGCTGCATAAAGGACAGAGGAGGACCTACGTGTATTAACTTGCGCAATTTGTGAAGCCCTTTCTCTTCAATAACCACCAAATTTTTCTGAAACTGTAATCTTTTGTTCGTGTGTATCACATTTACCGATTTCCGTCCCATTCAGATAATTCCTTTGCGGCGCGTCGTTTTTTACTTTTTCTATTGACGCAGGGGGTGGTTGGGTGAGGACGTGTAGTGTCGTCTGGCGATATCCGTTTTTGTCTCTGTCGAAGTGTGCAAGGCTTCGACTGCACCGAACACTTAATAAAGCGTATGGAGAGTATAGTTTAGGCTGAAAGTGATTGTGTGATGTATTGGTGTTTTTTTTATTTGCCGTTACTTGCGCGCACTGATTCAGGTTAACGTGAGCATGAACGAGAGTGTTTATTACAACAATTTCTGTAATCAGCTTTCACACTCACTTCTACATCTTCTTACTGTGGATACTCCATCCTTCTGTAGTAACAACAGCCGTATTATCGAGGCTGCACACATACATCCGTGCACCCTCTAACACTTTTACTGGTCATCTACATCGCTCTATTTTAAATCCAAAGAATATGTCTGGAACTGAACCTAATATCGGCTAAATGCAGCATTCATCACCACCGAAATTTGGACGTAACAATGGATATAATCGTCGAAGATTGGCTTCATCTGGCTATGGCGTACGTGAATATATTTGTAGACTTTTCCCCCGCCAAACTACGGCCTTAATCATTGCTAGACGGTATTTTACAGTATTAGCATGGGGTATCCTTGGAGTGATCTTACATCTGGCATTATAAGGTCAACAATGAACGACTATGAAACTCCAATGTGGTGAGACCGGTATTTTCTTAGAGGTGCTACCTTTCTCTCGGACTTTATACTGTAGGGAATAGAGACAATTATAATTTTAGAGTTCGGCAGTTACGAATGTGACTATTATACGTGTTGAGTCTGTTCTTTCGCACATATCCGGAAAGACAGACACCAGACAATCATGATACTAAGGCCATATATCTACAAGATGAAAGAGAAATACCGGCATCAAACACGTGAGGGCATTCGAAAAATTCGGTGGTAATAAGTGAAAATTTGTGCCGGACTGGGACTTGAACTCGTATATTCCGTTTTGTGCGCGTGGTCACTTGAATTGCTTTGACTATCCGAGCACACTTATCACCTTACCTAAATTCCTATCTTTTCGCACACTACTTCCGTAGCGCCTCCTATCTACCATTCTCGTGCGATTCTCGCAAGGCATTGGATCTATGGTCCATTCACACTAAAGGTAAAACTAATTTTTTTTTGGGTTTAAGGGAGCTCAACTACTTAGGTCATTAGCGGCCAATCACAATTATAGGAGCACATACAATCTAGTAAAACTCAAGGGGGGGGGGGGGGGGGCTAACACCCGAAAGTTCTTACAAAGATGCAGATAAAATAAGTGAAAGAGTTAGATGCCTTGGGCAAGCCAGTCAAAGTAATAAAACGAAGAACACGAGCAGCTGCTCGAGCGTCATCAGCTAAAATATCCTGTAAAGTAGATGGCAGAGACAGGACAACACGAGATTGATTAAAACGGGGACACGACAATAAAACATGGCGCACTGTCAATGCATGACCACAAGGGCACTTTGGGGCTGGGTCACCGGGGAGCAGGTAGCGCTGGCTAAACCGGCAATGCCCAATCCACAACCTGATCAGAAGGACCTCCTCTCGCCGAGATGGTCGGGAGGAGGTTGTCCATGCAGTTGGGAACGGTTTTATGGCCCGGAGCTTGTTTCCTTGAAGTGATGACCAAGTATACCACCACAATGACACAAGCCTCTTACAAACAACCCCAGTAATGTCAGATGACAGGAAACAATGGGAGGCTAGCCGAGGCAGGAGGACTGCAGCCTTGGCTGCAGCATCAGCAGCTTCATTCACAGGCACTCCTGCATGGCCGGGAACCCACAGAGAGCTGACAGGAGAGCCATCATCAGCAAAAAAATGGAGTGACTGCTGGATCCATTGCACCAAGGGATGAACCGGACAAGGAGCTCCAAGGCCCTGAAGAGCACTGAGTGAATCAGAGCAGAGTACATACGATGAATGGCGGTGGCGGCGGGCATACTGAACAGCCTGATGGAGAGCAAAAAGCTCGGCCGTAAAGCTGGAACACTGGTCTAGGAGCCGGTATTTAAAGGTGACGGCCCCGACGACAAAGGCACAGCCGACACCATCGTCAGTTTTGGAGCCATCAGTGTAAATAAAGGTGTGACTGGCAAGTCGCGCACGAAGTTCGACAAACCGTGAGCCTTACACTGCAGCTGGCGTACCCTCCTTCGGTATCGAGCTGAGGTCAAGATGAATATGAACCGGAGCCTTGAGCCAAGGTGGTGTCGGGCTCTCATCCTCTCTGAAGGTGGTAGGGAGGGCCAAATCCAATTGTCGAAGCAGGCGACGAAAGCGGACTCCAGGGGGCAGCAGGGCAGACACGTATAACCCATACTGACGGTCGAGAGAATCGGCGAAGAAGGACTGATAAGAGGGGTGGTCGGGCATTGACAACAGCCGGCAGGCATACCGACAAAGCAGCATGTCGCGCCGGTAGGGCAATGGTAATTCGGCAGCTTCAGCATAAAGACTCTCGACGGGACTGGTGTAGAATGCTCTGGTCGCAAGACGTAACCCCTGATGGTGATGGAGTTGAGACGGCGTAAGAGGGATGGCCGAGCAGACGAGTAGACGAGGCTCCCATAATCCATCTTTGATTGGACTATGGAGCGATACAAGCGAAGCAGGACAGTGCGATCCACTCCCCAAGATGAACCACTAAGAACTCTGACAACATTAAGGGAACGTGTACAACGGGCAGCCAAATAAGAGAGGTGCGGAGACCAACAAAGTTTCCTTTCCAGTGTGAGCCCTAGGAACTTAGTTGTTTCCACGAATGGGAGAACAACGGGAACAAGATGTAAGGATGGCGGAAGGAACGCTTTATATCGTCAAAAGTTGACGCAAACCGTCTTATCTTCAGAGAACCGGGAGCCATTAGCCACACTCCATGAGTACAGGCTGTCAAGACAACGCTGAAGGCAGCGCTCCAGGAGGCATGTTCTCTGAGCACTGCAGTAGATCGCGAAGTCATCGACAAAAAGAGAGCCTCAGACATTAGGTGGAATGCAATTCATAATTGGATTGATCGCTATGGCAAAAAGGGCTACGCTCAAGACGGAGCCCTGAGGCACTCCGTTCTCCTGGAGGAAGACGTCGGACAGTACGAAACCCACACGTACCCTAAACTTTCGATCTGTTAAAAAGGAATCAATAAAAAGGTGCAGGTGACCGCGGAGATCCCACATGTGCATAGTGCGGAGGATACTTCCTCTCCAACAGGTATCATAAGCCTTCTCCAAATCGAAGAACACGGCTACCGTTCGGTGCTTTCGCAAAAAGTTGGTCATGATGAATGTCGACAAGGTCACAAGGTGGTCAACAGCGGAGCGGCGGCGACTAAAGCCGCATTGAACATTGGTAAGTAGCCGTCGAGATTTAAGAATCCAAACTAACCGAGCGTTAACCACGTGCTCCATCACTTTACAGACACAGCTTGTAATAGAAATGGGGCGGTAACTAGAAGGAAGGTGTCTATCCTTCCCGGGTTTGGGTATAGGAACAACGACGGCGTCACGCCAACGCATGGGGACTTCACCTTCGGTCCAGACGCGATTGTAGGTACGAAGTAGAAAGCTTTTGCCTACCGGAGAAAGGTGTGTCAGCATCTGAACGTGAATGGCATCTGGCCCCAGAGCAGAGGACCGGGACAGTGCGAGTGCACGTTCGAGTTCCCGCATAATAAAGGGGGCATTATAATTTTCCAGATTCAGCGAGTGGAAAGAAGGTCGCCGAGCCTCTTCTGCCTCTTTCCTGGGAAGGAAGGCCGGGTGGTAATGGGCGGAGCTTGGAACCTCCGCGAAAAAGCGGCCGAAGGCGTTGGAGACATCCACAGGTTCAACAAGTACCTCATTACCTGAAGTTAGGCCAGGTACCGAGGAGTGGGCGTTAATGCCCGACAGCCGTCGCAGGCCACCCCAGACAACAGAAGAGGGAGTAAAACTGTTAAAGAAGCTGGTGAAAGAGGCCCAACAAGCTTTTTTGCGGTCTTTGATGACTCTACGGCATTGCGCTCGGAGTCGTTTGTATCCAATACAATTCGCCAACGTAGGATGGCGGCGAAAGGTGCGTAAAGCACGTCGTCGAGCACGGATAGCGTCTCTACAAGCCTCATTCCACCAGGGGACGGAAACGCGACGTGAAGAAGAGGTAGTACGAGGAATGGAACGTTCGGCAACATTGATGATAATAGCTGTCAGGTATTCGACCTGACTGTCACAACTGAGAAAATCGTGGTCCGGAAAGGTCGCCAGGAAAGAGTCAAGTCCCAAGTCAGCATTCGGTATGTTCCAGCTCAAAGGACGTAGGGATGGGGTGTGGTGCAGGAGACGAATGACACAGGGGAAATGGTCGCTCGAATAGGTGTCAGGAAGGACATACCACTCGAACCGACGGGCAAGATTGGTAGAACACATCGAGATGTCCAAGTGGGACTAGGTATGAGTAGAGTCGGAGAGGAAAGTCGGGGCGCCAGTATTGAGCCAGACAAGATTGAGATGGTTGAAGACATCCGCCAAGAGGGAGCCTCTCTGACAGGATGCAGGAGAGCCCCAAAGGGGATGATGGTCACTGAAGTCGCCAAACAATAAAAAATGGCGGAGGAAGCTGAAAAATCAGGTGCATCTTGTCAGACCGACTAACTGCGGACGACGACAGTACAAACAGAAAAAGTAAAGGCAGAAAGAGTACTACAGACAGCTATTGCTTGGAGTGGGGTGGTTAATGGGATGGGATGGTAATAGACATCGTCCCGAACGAGCAACATGACCCCACCATGAGCTGGAATACCGTCCACAGGAGTGAGGTCAGACCGCTCCGAAATATAGTGAGTAAAAGCAATGCAGTCAGTTGGGCGTGACTTGGTTTCCTGGAGACGAAGGATGAGCGGACAGTGCAGGCGGAGGAGCAGTTGTAATTCCTCCCGATTAGATCGAATACCTCTTATGTTCCAATGTAACAAAGCCATCGCTAGTCAGAAAAAAAGGGGGAACGAAACAGTTGAAGAGCTGGTCACCTCGACGGCCGCGGAGGGCCAGGTTTCGAGGGAACAACGCTACAACCAGCGGGAGGCGGATCCTGTTCCATCGAGTCGTCGCCAGCTGCGGCCGCATTCCTGGGTTGCGTAGGAGGAGCAGCATCATTCGCCGACGACAGGCCACCTGAGCGCCTGGCAGCAGAGTGTCCCGGCGAAACTGAGGACGGCCGGGAGCAGCGACTCACAGATGGAGCGTCAGACAAAACGCGCTGGGGTGGAGAGGGAGATAAAGACTTCTTCTTGGAGGCCTTCTTGGAAGTCCGATGAGCCACGGGGATGGTGGGCTGGACCCAAAGAAGGTCCTCACGCGCAGGGTCCGTTTTGGAACGCCGGACCTCGGAAGCTGGGGTCCGGAACGTTTCCGCGAGGGATGCCTGAGAAGAGGATCGCTTCTCAGGCGGCGGAGGGGGGGGGGAGGAGGAAGGCTGGGCCCTGGGGCAGAGGGGGCAGGGGCCACGATGGAGGAGGATTTGGAAGGGAGGGATTTGGGAGGTGGAGGCATAGACCCCGGATGGGGTGAGGAGGTGGAGAGGGGACAGGATAGGGGTGAGGATACTGTGGAAGGAGTGGGCATGACTGAGCAAACGAAGTCGTCAACGTCAAGGAATGGAGGCGGTTATACTTCTTCCTGGCCTCAGAATAAGAGAGATGGTCCAAAGTTTTTATTTCCTGAATCTTCGTCTCCTTCTGATACGCAGGGCAGTCTAAAGATCTAGGCGACTGGAGGCCAGGACAATTGACGCATCGAGGTGGTGGGGTGCATGTATGTTCTTCACGAAGAGGACGTCCACAATCGCCAAAAAGGGTCTCAGCCTCACACCGTGACGACATGTGCCTGAAGTGCAAACACTGAAAGCAGCGCATAGGAGGCGGGACGTAAGGTTGCATGTCGCACCGGTAGCACATCACCTTTACCTTCTCCGGGAGAACGTCCCTCTCGAAGTCGAGGATAAAGGCCCTGGTGTTGATGCGACGGTCATTGGGGCCGCTCTGGACTCGCCAGACGAAATGCACGCCTTGGCGCTCCAGGTTGGCCCTGAGCTCCTCAAAAGATTGCAGCAGGAGGTCCCTATGAAAAATAGCCCCCTGCGTCCTATTCAGTGCCAGATGCGGGACAATGGACACTAGGATGTCCCCTAGTCGGTTGCACGCTTGGAGCGCCGCCGACTGTGTGGCGGAGGTGGTCTTTATAAGAATCGACCCCAAACGCATTTTACTGAGAGCCTCGATTTCCCCGAAGATGTCCTCGATATGCTAGACAAAGAACATGGGCTTGGAGGTGGCGAACGTCCCCCCATCGGTCTGAGAACAGACTAAATAGCGGGGGAAGTACTTCGCCTCAAGCCAGCGGGCATGTCGTTCCTCCCACGGAGTGGCCAAGGGGGAAAGGGCAGGAGAACCAGAACCAGAGACAGTACCTTTCTTTTTAAAAGACTCGGCCGCAGATCGACCTGATACATGTTGACGTTTCATCTGCGAAACGTCCGCCCCGATACCACCCACTCCGACCAGGGGCTCTCCCCACGGGCGCCACCCAGCCTCAGCATGGGCCACCTGGCAGGATGGCCGTTGCTGGGAAACCTGATGCCCCAAGGTGACGGACATCTACTCCTTGGCCGACGTGGGGAGGGTACAGCTCAGGTATCAGCAGACGATCCCTGTGTTGTCAGGGGGCTACAACCTAGAGGGTACATGACGACCCCACCACAACGGGCTGGCTACCGTGCTGGATTTCGGGTGCCATGGAAAGTCCATCATGATAGTAGGTGCAGATGGGGACGCACTATGGGCCTAACTTGTGCAACCCATCAGGCGTTTAGGCCCAATTTGAGGAATAGTGGGTGCAGTTACAACGCCATTACAATGCTGAGTGCCAAGGTCTTAGTGCACTGAGGACCAGTGATACATCACGTAAGGCGTCCTTCCCCAGAAGGCTTGTACTTCTGAAGAATTTGGAAAAATGGAGGTCAAACCCCAAGGGGGACCACTTCATTAAGGCAGAAACGTTTGCGAATCCCTTTAATCGCCTTTTACGACAGGCAGGAATACCGTGGGCCTGTTCTTACCCCCGTACCCACAGGGGGGAACGAAATGTTGTCAAGGCACATGTAGTAGCTGTAGCTGAGTATCCAGCGGTTCTAAGGTACTTATCTACTCTTATCTTCTATTAGTCTATCTCCTCCTTCCCCCCATCTCTCTCTGTCCATATCCTTCTGCACTCTGTTCATATCCTCCCCATCCTTTCTCTGTCCACATACTTTACCTCCCACTCTCAGTCCGTCGCCTCCTGCTCATTTCTCTGTCCACCTCCTCCACCCCTTCTCTCTCTGTCAATCTGCTCCTTTCTCCTCTATCTATCAGCTCCTTCCGCCTCTGTCTATGTCTCGCCTGTAATTACATCTCCTCCTACCCATCTTTTTGTCCATCTTCTCCTCCCCCTTTCTCTGTCTGCCCCTTTCCACTCTCTCCCTGTTCATCTCCGCCTGTTTCCTTTCTCTGTCCATGTCATCTTCTCCCCTTCTTGGTTCTTCATTGTCTCTTCGCTTTCTTTGCCAAATTCCTCCTTCCCCTCTGTCTGTTCATCACCTGCTCTCCTCTCGCTTCCTATGTATTCCTCCCACTGCGTTTGTCCGTCACATCCTTTATCCTTCCTCTCTCCTTTCTCCCTCTCCTCTATCCACACGTCACGCCCACCCCAATAAGAGGCTGGTGGTTCTCACTCCAGTTATATTTCTTTGCAGATTGCAATTAATATATGTGACACATTTGCTATAGGTCGTTCCAGGATGTAGGATGAGCATTCTACCTGTCGATTTACCCATGTACGAACTTATAAAATATATATCACATACATATTACATATCTAATACGATTTTGTACTCCTATTTCACCTGCACCGCTAGCAACTTTCGTCCTGTAGTTTCATTTTACGCAGCTCAGTGTTTAATGCGACGTATCTGAACTATGTGCTGTACGATAAAATTTGCATGTACGTCCTATTGTATATGTGCCTACTGTTTGCGGAAGACGATGTCAATAGAGTTAGTAGTAAAGAAGGAATAAACTAAAACGTTATGCAAGATGATTCAGTTTTTCACTCATCTGAAGGTTTATGACCTAAAATATCCTGAAATATATGTCGTACAGTTACATATTTTTATAGGTAGTTTCAGCTACATTTGTGGTTGCAGCCTACGAAATACATTGTGAATAGGGTTAGTTGTGAAGAAGGAATGAATTAAGACGTCTACATGATGTAAGAGTTTTCCACGCATCACGGTATTTGACGTCATATCTCCTTCATTATTTGTCATTAAATAATGTATTTCTGTTGGTATATTCAGCAACATATGTGGATACTATCTGCGAAATGTATTGCAAGTAAAGTTTGCAATAAAGAAGCAATAAATTTAAACCGCATACTTCAACAATCGTATTTGCTCCATAAACGACGATAATATAGTAACCGGAAACATTTTTCCTTTCACAGTTTGTGGGTGTCGTCAGGGAGAAAAAGATTCGTAAAGAGTTGAAATTATTTGTAGATTTTGTATCACGTCTCTAAGTGCTCTCATTTTCAAATACTGCATGACTAAAGCAACGATATCAGCGCGTCGTTGGTTATTCTGCTCTCTTCCTCCCCACGTCCATCCCTACACCTTTGATAGGTAGGTACCTTTTAGCCCCACCACGATGATTTTCAAACAGTGAGTAATATGTGTAGCAAGCGCAATTGAAATCGGTCAAGTGGTTGAGGAGATGCAGAATCTCAGGAATCTGGTAAAACATCAATTCTCTCACTTCACTGAGGCCGGAAAAAGATCCTGCAAGAACGGGACCAACGACTACTGAAGAGAATCGTTCAGCGTGATGGAAGTGCAACCCTTCCACAGATTTCTGCAGGTTTCAATGCTGGGCCACCAACAATTCTACTAAACACCATCGATATGACCTTTCGGAGCCAAAGGCCCGCTGATGACTGCACGACACCAAGCCTTGCCCCTTGCCTCGGCCCCTTACCTCCGACACTGAACTGTTGATGACTCGAAACATGTTGTCTGGTCGGACGAGTCTCCTTTCAAATTTTATCGAGCTGATGGATGTGTATGGGTATGGAGACGCATCCTGCGTGTGAGCGTGTGACTTTTCAAGCTGGTGGAGGCTCTGTAATAGTGTGGGGTCTGTGCAATTGGAGTGACATGGGACGACTGATACGTCTAGATACGAATCTGCAACGTGACACATACGTAAGTATCCTGTCTTGTCCATTGTGCATCCCGATGGACTTGGGTAATTCAAGCAGGACAATGCGACTCCCTACACGCCCAGAATTGCTACAGAGTGGCTCCATTAACACTCTTCTGGGTTTAAAGACCTCCACTGGCCACCAAACTCCCCAGACATGAATATTATTGAGCATGTGTGGGATGCCTTGCAAGGAGGTGTTCAGAAGGGATCCCCACCTCCTCGTATTCTTTTGGATTTATGGACAGTTTTGCTGAATTCATGGTGTCAGTTGCCTCCCGTACTACTTCAAACGTTACTCGAGTCCATACCACATCGTGTTGCGGCACTTCTGCATGCTCGCGGGATCCATACACGACATTAGGCTGGTGCACCAGTTTCGTTATAAAACGTGTGGACTATACGCATATGTCTGTTCTTCCTGTTATGTCTGAAAGGACAGACACCAGACATTAATTATCCCGTGGCCATTTGTATGCATAATGAAAGAAATAAAGCGACGGAAACCGCAGGATGGCTCTGAAATAATTTAATGACAACAAGTGAAAAAGTATGCGGGACCGAGTCTCGAGCCTGGATTTCCCGCTTTAAGCCATTGGTCACTTTAATCTCTTTGGCTATCCGAACGTGCTTCTCGTCCAAGCTAAATTCCCTTCTCTCCACATACTACTTCGGTAGGGCTCCGAAGTTCAGCATACTCACTATTCGCAGCATTTAGCATGTTACCCGCAAAACGTCGGGCCTAAAGAGCATCCACAGTGGAGATATCATGAGATGCCGTCAAGACGCGCCATATACACACTCGATGAAAGGGAAAGACCAACGTAAAGCGCATCAGGCCACAGAAATACCTCAATGCCAAGTGGAAAATTTATGCCGCACCGGGACTCAAACCCGGATATCCCACTTACCGCGTGCAGTCACCATAACACTTTTCACTATCTGTGCACGCCTTGCGGCCATCCCAAATTCCCAACTTGTTGCACCCTGTTTTTGTGGCTTACTATGACCAATCGCGTAAAGCGAGAAATCTGGGTAAGAGACTCTGTCCAGCATAAACTTTCATTTGTCGTCATTAACATATTTCAGATCCCTTATGCAGCTGCCGTCGGTATTTTTCTAGCATTGTGTACACAAACGACCACCGGAACATGTGTGTCTAGTGTCTCTCCTTTCAGACATACAGGGTGACAATGATTGAATTATATATAAAAAAGTAAATTAGTTACAAATTACGGCGTGCTCACACTTTATTCAGCACGTAAACGTCACTACAGATATTCGGATGAAGGTTATGAAATGTTCGATATGCCTGCCATCCTTGGCGATGATGTGGCGTAGAGGAATAACGAAATTCTGCATAACCCGCTAAAATTTCGGAACATCGAAGCTGTCGATAACCTCCTGAATGACCATTTTCAGCTCAGCAATGGTTTTAGGGTTACTGCTGTACACCTTGACTTTAATATAGCCCCACGGAGAGGTGTCTCATGTGTTCAGATGCGGAGAATATCGTGAAAAATCGAGGCCCGTGGCAGTGGCCTCTGGGTACCCTATAGCAAGAACACAGTTCCCAAAGCGCTCCTCCAGGCCACGAAACACTCTCCTGCTCTTGCGTGAACCACATCTTGCCCAGATCATGGTCACTTTGCACAATGGGGCTGAATCCTTACATAACAGGGCTCTGAGCAGTATGGGACTTAACTTCTAAGGTCATCAGTCCCCTAGAACTTAGAACTACTTGAACCTAACTAACCTAAGGACATCATACACATCCATGCCTGAGGCAGGATTCGAACCTGCTGCCGTAGCGGTCGCACGGTTCCCGACTCTAGTGCCTAGAACCGCTCGGCCATCCCGGCTGGCTCTCAGTTTCCCAAATATGCCAGTTTTGCTTATTGACGAACCCATCCAAACGAAAGCGGCCGACAATAATAAGGCGCGTAAGCATCCCGAAATTAATTCCCATCGTACCCCGCCGCCAACCGTGCATTTTAAACGTCCTAACACCAACCTTTCAGAAGTTGCTGCCATTTTATTTCATATAGTTCAATAATTGTCAGCCTGTACTAGAAATCACAGGCACCACAGGTATTGCAATAATATCTATAGGTCGACTACATTTCATATCTGCAGTATGGATGCACACTAGGTCCAAGCTCCTGTGTGAAACATGCCACATGCTACGAGCAATTGGGATGGTGGATATGTGGGGGCTACGGAAGTTGTGTGCGACAAGTTGGGAATTTGGGTTGGACGTGAAGTGCACTCGGACAGCCAAAGCCCTTAAGGTGACTGATCACATGAAGCGGGAAATCCAGGTTCAAGACCCGTCCAGCACAGATTTTAATTTGTCGTCACTGAATTATTTCATTGCCATCATGGGGATTATGTCGCTATTTGTCTGCCATCATGTTAAGAAAGTGTTTGACAGTACTGTGTTGTCATGATTTCCCGTTCTCCGTGACTTGTTTATCATCCTCAATATGCCTGACGCATTTCAAACAACTGACATCTGAAACTTTATTTTGGCGCCGATGGCAATGAAGATCAGTTGACAATGTTTTGCACCTATTTAGCCCATTGATTTACATAACTCAGCTTATAAATATCCATTGCAAACAGTGTTGTTCGCGAAATCGGCAGTATTTGTATAGGAAGTTGAGCTACTGCAATGTGAATTTTTTTTTTTTTTCATTTCTCACATTGAGCAAGATTTTCTGCCTGAAAGCTGACCTTGCCAATGGCCTCTGGAATGCCTACGCTCTCACGACTCCGCTCTTTTTCAACACCCTTCGGCTTCAGTAAATGCTCATGGCCTCGTAATATGATTGCCCATTTCACTGTGAACTCAAATTGAGTTGCACTTGTTTACTCTGAGAAATCGGATAGCTTGTATCGCAATCCGGGCCGAGTGGCATTGTTGATTTTCCAACTAATTGAATCGTGTACAGCTTCAAGATCGCCACAGAAAATACGTTTTCTAGCGTACTTCGTTTTGTGCTGAGGTGTTCGTTGCTAATAATCGTCATGTGGTTGCTATAGTTCTGTGCACCACAAATTCCACAAACTGTCGCCAATTATGTTGCGCGCGAATTAATTGAGACCATAGCGGTTGCTTTAATAGGACCTGTGCACAATAGCACTCGTGAAATTATTGCATAACGTTTAAATAACTTTGCGGATCTCTCTCTCGCCTGCAGTGAAGAGCAATTTTGTCCGACGGTAGTGTCCACACGGGCGGTTCTCTGACGTTAACACTGCAGTAATTAATCACAAAACAGAGAAATAAAATGAAATCGAAATAGGCTGGGCTAATAATTTTTTTATCACTTCATCAATCAGAGCTGGTGCTAATGTTATTAAGCGTTTTCCGATACGGCAGTCGGTAGCTCTGTGATTACTCCGATTCTAAATGAGCTATGACGAACAGCGCTGTCAGCGCTGGCGAACTGCAGGCGACGAAACAGCTTCAGTTACATTTCACTGATTATCCAGCGGCGATGCCACCCTTTATTACTATTGCCCTGAATCCCAGGCGTATGGCAGACCGATATGCTGAAGCTGCGACCAGCGCAGGACTCTACTTAATGAATACTGTTGCTTACTGATATCCCTGTTAAATATACCCAACTTGAGCTATAGCGGTTTTCCACATGTCGCATTGATATGATTGCATCATAGCAACATATGTTATACATTTTTATGCTTTGACAGGGTGTAATGCGAAACAAATTTTCCAGTAAAGGTGATTACTATCCTGGCAGATCAGATATTGCTTATAGCGAAAAGTAATGCTATGATGCCGCGCGAGGGAGCCGCGTGGTCTTTGGGCGCTTTATCACGGTTCGCGCTGCTCCTCCCGTCGGAGGTTCGAGTAGTCCCTCGGGCATGCGTGTGCTTGTTGTCCTTAGTGCAAGTTAGTTTAAGTTAAATTTATTAGTGTGTAAGCTTAGGGACCGATGACCTCAGCAGTTTGGTCCTATAGCTATTTACCACAAATTTCCTTACTAGTGTGTGTACTAAGTTCCACCTAAAGTGGTTTCGCATTCCAATAAATTGTCTAATGTTAACTGTCATATGAAGGTACGTCACAGATTATCGTCCCAACGTGAGAAGATCGTTGGAGACAGAGCGGAAGTTCAGAGTGAGGGAGATTGGGAAGGAAATCGGTGGTGTCGATTTTTACGTGGTATATAGTAGAATGGTCATAATGTCGTTTCGCACCCAGCAACATGTAAATTTGAAATACATGGCCGGACGAAGTGGACGAGCGGTTCTAGTCACTACAGTCTGGTACCACGCGACCGCTACGGTCGCAGGTTCGAATCCTGCCTTGGGCATGGATGTGTGTGATGTTCTTAGGTTAGTTCTAGAGGACTGATGACCTCAGAAGTTAAGTCCCATAGTGCTCAGAGCCATCTGAACCATTTTTTGAAATACATGACATGGTGATTAACTTCTTTCGAATTCGAAATCGTTTCCCTCAGGCTTTTCATTAGGGTGTAAAGGTTTCCTTAGGAACTCAATTTACTGTTTAGCTAGTATGATTGTCCTTGTGAAAGTCTTCTCCCTATCTCTTTAGTTTTGGTTTGTCTTAGCCGACTGTCCCTACCGTAATTTCACCAACACTATTAGTCACACACATCCGTTGTTGTACTACAACTTTTCACATGAGACGTGTTGAGTACAAGAATCCACTATTAATGACGGTAAAGTCCTTTTAAGAATGTTGCTGAATCTGTTTGTTGTGCAAAGAATAATATTAAGTTAACTATTGATGGCTACGTCTGAGAGCAAGTTGACCAATGCAGCAATGTTTCACCTTCGCTTCTTCAGTGATACATCTACACTAACGTACAACACTTTCCATTTATACAGGGCGAACATTAATAAAAGCGGCCATGTGAGGGGCAAATTCCTGAATGGAAATGGAGGAAGCAACGTCTTATGAACATTTGTCCGGAAATGCATCGCCCCATGGTAGATGGCTCTTACGAATGACAATTGCTCTGAGTACTTGCCGTGAGTTCCTTGTGTGCTGCAGGCTGTGTGACCGACAAAGCGTACTCTAAGCACCAGGATGGTCCTGTATCTGTGTCGAGATCAAGCCGATATGGTGTTTGTGTACTATCAAGCAGATGGGAATGGTGTAGACGAAGTACGACCATACCAAAACAAGTACACTCCAGCCATAGCAAACAATATTACACGGAGCGAGGTGGCGCAGTGGTTAGCACACTGGACTCCCAATCGGGAGGACGACGGTTCAATCCCGCGTCCAGCCATCCTGATTTATGTTTTCCGTGATTTCCCTAAATCGCTCCAGGCAAATTCCGGGATGGTTCCTTGGAAAGGGGACAGCCGACTTCCTTCCCCATTCTTCCCTAATCCGATGAGACCGATGATCTCGCTGTTTGATCTCCTACCCCAAACAACCCAACCCAAACAACATTACAAGTCCGTTTTGGACGTTTGTGCGATCATGGGTCTTCCAGAGGGACGAAGTGTAGGGAGGCGGTGGACTGTGCGTGCATCAGACTTGGAAGACCGGGTTCTGCAGGGTATTGGGACGAACCCTAGTAGAAGCTCCAGGTAAGTGGCCGCCAAAATCCTGTAAGATAAAGTACGGTTATGTGTATTTTGTATGACACCCGCTACCATTCCTATCAAATTCAATCCCATGGAGGTCAATTTGAACATATGCTGCGACGTGGATGCGGCAGAGCTCTGAACTATGTTCCGTGACGAATTTTTGTTGCTCGCACACCATCTGTTTCCAAACACATATTCATAGGACCTTCTTCCCTCCATTTTCTGTCAGAAACCTGCAGTTTGTCAGTTTTAGTAGTTTGGTTATTGGTTGATTGGGGCAGGGGACCAAACAGCGAGGTCATCGGTCCCCTCGGATTGGTAAAGGATGGGCAAGGAAATCGGCCGTGCCGTGTCTACGGAATCATCTTCGGCAATAGCCTGAAACGATTTAGGGAAATCACAGAAAACCTAAATCTAGATGGCGAGACGAGGGTTTGAATCGACGTCCTCCCGAATGCGAGTCCCGTGTGCTAACCATTGCGCCACTTCACTCGTTAAGTTTTATTAAAATTCGCACTGTGTATTCTGCCATTGTATTTATAGGTAAAAATATTTCTGACGCTTTCTTGCTTAATACAAGTTCTGTTGCTCACAATGTGTGCTAAATTTGCAGTACACTCTCCTCCTTCCCGACGCATTCCGAGCGTTCGTCACGATATACGAAGCACACAAAGGTAAAGAAAGGACGAATATTTTATGTAGTCGTAATTACGACCTCCTAAATCAGTGCACTACAGTGAACAGTAATGACATGTATTTTTATAATATGCACATCACTTGCTCAGTATCGTTTGGATGTAAATGTTGTCAGCTACAACACGAAAATCTGTGATCATCAGAAGTTTTTCGACTTGAACCGTTTGCGGAAGATTCGGCTAATGACATAAAACTGTACTTCCGTTTTCAATCATTTTACTAACCACTAAATAAATGTGACTAGAGCCTTCCGTCTTTCGATTGGATGTCACTTCGGCGACATGCACGTCGATGGGGATGAAATGATGATGATGATGATGATGATGAATAGGACAACTTAACATCGAGTCCCTAAGCGGATGAAATCTCCGACCCAGCCGGGAATCGAGCTCGGGCCTTTAGAATTGACCTTTTGTCGCTCTGACCACTGAGCTACCGGTTGCGGACACCAACACCTTCAGTAAGTAATGCACTAAAAGAGGCATGTTTGGGCAGGTAATGTTGATATGCGATAGTTTTGCGACAGATCTAATGTCCTTCTTAAATGGGAAATCTAAATTCGTTAGGTACAGCCTGAGTGATGTACCCTTTAGTGTTAAGGCATGGCGACACGGGGTATCAGGCAATCATTTACTGTGCGCGAGTGGAATGGATGCCTTGTGGAGGATAAATTGTCGCGAAGCTCTCACTGCTGTGAAACGATAATCACCCTCCGGTGACTTCGGCGTTCATTTGGGTAACAGCTGGGGACCAGCTGCAAATGGTGGCTAGTAGCGGAGTATGCCCAATGTCTGCAGAACTGGTCCATGAAACGGAACACATCAGATTTGTCATATCCAGTATCAGAAAACATCTGGTGAGAAATGAACTCGGAGATTAGCCATTAGATCAACAGATATGAAAGTGTTTCCAGGAGAAACTAATAGATCAGCGTAACCGCAGCAATACCAAAGCGTTTCCCACAGTACGCATTACCAAAGGGAGGGAAAGGTTCCTGTCTGCCCACAACCAAAAAAATTAAAAAACAAATTTTGTTAACTGTTGTTAAGTTGTGTTAACAACATACTTTTTAAAGAGGTACTGACGTGTAACCAGTGTCTTGAACCTCAAAATACCTTTTAGCACAGATTTAACAATTTCAACGCACTGTCTATAACATATATACTACCAGGTTCATGACCACAACAAACGAAACAATTAAGAAAAGCATATGTCTTTCATTTTTGTTGTTTTTTAATCTCGACATATTTTTTTAAGAGATACTGCGAGGCCATGAACCTTGAAATGCTGAAAAGTGACACCTGCCACTGTGACTTGAATTTTTGGGTTAAGTTTAACTGAAAACATTAAAACATATATAGAATCCGGTAGAAGAATTAATTAAAAACAATAAATATTCTTTTCAAAGTTTTGAAATGTAGACTAACTAACTATATTACAATTTTTTCAAAAGACGGGGATAAGGTACCCTGTCCCCTTGGTATTGCGAGTGTTATTTGCGTTACTGTTTACAATGTATAAAATTATCTAGAGTGTAATTCTGGAAGCTCTGCGTGGTTGTTCGCAGCCGGCTGATGTGACCAAGCGGTTCTAGGCGCTTGACTATGGAACCGCTCGACCGCTACGGTCGCAGGTTCGAATCATGCCTCGGGCATGTATGTGTGTGATGTCCTCAGATTAGTTAGGTTTAAGTATTTCTAAGTTCTAGGGGACTGATGACCTCAGATGTTAAGTCCCATAGTGCTCAGAGCCCTCCAGGGGGCTGTTTAGAAATCTAGGAAGACAAGCGAAGGATCGTCGCTTTGGGCAGAGAATAGCAGTTCACGACGAACGTAAATAAACGACAAGCACTGCGTGTAAATAGCTGAAGAGGCCCATTACTGTTCGATTACGCTATTAACGGTATACCACAGGAAACCGTAACGACGGAAAGACATCTAGTGGTAACCGTCATCAGTGACTTAAGGCGTAATGATGACGTAAGACTCCTGGTATAGCAAGCAGACTCCAGATGGTGATTCACTGGAAGAATCCTAACGAAACGTAATTCAGTCGTGGAAGAAGTACCTTTCGAAACACTCGTTTGGCCGATTCGTCAGTACCGCTCGCCAGTCTAGCCCTTTATCACGTTGGATACATGGAAGATACAAAGAAATACAGCGAAAAACGACAGGTCTATCATGTAAACGTTTAGTGAAGCACCTGAGTGTCTCGGAAATGATCAACAGTCTATAAGAGGGTCGTTTTGCATATCAGGGATGTTTACTGCTCGAACTTCGAGAGTGTACGTTCTAGAAGAGTCGGTAAGCATATAACTGGGTAGCTATAATAATACAGTGCAGCTGCTCTCAGAGGTCCAGTGGGGACCGTAACTATCGTATGGTAGCGAAACTTGGTAGATGTTCTAATGCGTTAACTCAGAACCGATCTACGCTGGAAAAAAATTGATCCAAGTAGCTGAGAAACCGAGAGTTATCCGGGTCATACTATTTGGCATGCGAGAAGGCATAAGTACCATTCTAAATATGAAATGCATACATACATGTATCTCAATTAGTATATTAAAATGCAGTTATCATGTTAATAAGATACACACATAAAAAGAAGTTTTGCAACACCTCGGTTCGGCGAGTTAGGGAACATGTACAGAAAACTGGAATAGAGATCAACATAAAAATCCACATCGCCCATTCACAGTATGGATGAATCACATCGAAGACTGTATCACCACCGACTTGCATCGTAAATAAAACAATAACAACGTTTTCGCAATTTGTGAGTCATATATCATTTAACTTTGTCTAAGAGTATTTATTGATCAGTACTTCGAGGATTTTAGCCCATAACACTCACTCACTGCCGAGCAAGCAACCAAACTACACACATCAAAAAAGTTTTACGTCACCCCGGTTACCTTAACTCTTGAAAATAGACATTGACTGTGGATGCTGTATCACAGACACAGTCCCTTTGACTGTTCAGAGATGTCACTAAACCCACCCAAAAATGTAAACAACCATGCATGAGCAGCGCCTGTAAGACGGAGAGGGTCCTACAACACGGATTGCTGAAATCGCGTCTGCTCTTTGCTCATGGTCACTTTGTGTGAGCACATTTACTATTTTTCATAATGTTTTGTACAATTACTTCATTATTTGTTAATTAGTTGGTGTTTTATGTGCCTACGTCAGTGCTACCATGTGTAAGCTTAGCCAACTCTTCCTTTATTGTACGGGCATATAACAAAATCACCATAGATCGCTTTTAATTCGTTAGCAACTCTCAAGAACTACCCAGGATAGTAATTTTTAATTACTCTGTACGTTCAATGAGAAGATGTTGTTTGTTGTATCTTCATTTATTCTGTAGCAGTGATCACGTTCTACGATCACTATGAAAGGCGTATATATTAGAAGAAATCATTATGATAGTATACACAGATGAGCAAACACGTTATGACCACCTGCTTAATAGCTTGTTTATTCGTCTTTGGAACGAAATACTTTATTTACAATATGTATCAAGGCCCCCGGAGTAGACAACATTCCATTAGAACTACTGACGGCCTTGGGAGAGCCAGTCATGACAAAACTCTACCTGCTGGTGAGCAAGATGTATGAGACAGGCGAAATACCCTCAGACTTCAAGAAGAATATAATAATTCCAATCCCAAAGAAAGCAGGTGCTGACAGATGTGAAAATTACCGAACTATCAGTTTAATAAGCCACGGCTGCAGAATACTAACGCGAATTCTTTACAGACGAATGGAAAAACTGGTAGATGCAGACCTCGGGGAGGATCAGTTTGGATTCCGTCGAAATGTTGGAACACGTGAGGCAATACTGACCTTGCGACTTATCTTAGAAGAAAGATTAAGAAAAGGCAAACCTACGTTTCTAGCATTTGTAGACTTAGAGAAAGCTTTTGACAATGTTGACTGGAATACTGTTTTTCAAATTCTAAAGGTGGCAGGGGTAAAATACAGGGAGCGAAAGGCTATTTATAATTTGTACAGAAACCAGAGGGCAGTAATAAGAGTCGAGGGGCACGAAAGGGAAGCAGTGGTTGGGAAAGGAGTGAGACAGGGTTGTAGCCTCTCCCCGATGTTATTCAATCTGTATATTGAGCAAGCAGTAAAGGAAACAAAAGAAAAATTAGGAGTAGGTATTAAAATTCATGGAGACGAAGTAAAAACTTTGAGGTTCGCCGATGACATTGTAATTCTGTCAGAGACGGCAAAGGACTTGGAAGAGCAGTTGAACGGAATGGACAGTGTCTTGAAAGGAGGATATAAGATGAACATTAACAAAAGCAAAACAAGGATAATGGAATGTAGTCAAATTAAATCGGGTGATGCTGAGGGAATTAGATTAGGAAATGAGACACTTAAAGTAGTAAAGGAGTTTTGCTATTTAGGAAGTAAAATAACTGATGATGGTCGAAGTAGAGAGGATATAAAATGTAGACTGGCAATGGCAAGGAAAGCGTTTCTGAAGAAGAGAAATTTGTTAACATCGAATATAGATTTATGTATCAGGAAGTCGTTTCTGAAAGTATTTGTTTGGAGTGTAGCCATGTATGGAAGTGAAACATGGACGATAACTAGTTTGGACAAGAAGAGAATAGAAGGTTTCGAAATGTGGTGCTACAGAAGAATACTGAAGATAAGGTGGATAGATCACGTAACTAATGAGGAGGTATTGAATAGGATTGGGGAGAAGAGAAGTTTGTGGCACAACTTGACTAGAAGAAGGGATCGGTTGGTAGGACATGTTTTGAGGCATCAAGGGATCACAAATTTAGCATTGGAGGGCAGCGTGGAGGGTAAAAATCGTAGAGGGAGACCGAGAGATGAGTACACTAAGCAGATTCAGAAGGATGTAGGTTGCAGTAGGTACTGGGAGATGAAGCAGCTTGCACAGAATAGAGTAGCATGGAGAGCTGCATCAAACCAGTCTCAGGACTGAAGACAACAACAACAACAACAACATCAAGTATCTGATAGTTTGTTACTAGGTTTGTGGAGATGTAACGGGCCGCTGATGTGTGTACTCGGTGATGGTGCCCGATGGCGAGCCAGATGGTCTCCATAGGATTTACGTAAGGCGAATTTGGTCGTCGAGACATCAACATGAGTTCACTATAATACTCCCCAAACCACTTAGCACGGTTCTGGCTCTGAGACATGAATAATTATGCTGCTGCCAGGTGACAATGCAATTTGGGAAGACATCAAACGTAAATGGATGCAGGTAGTCGCAGCTGTCAGCGCGTCTTAGATGACTACCACTGGTCCCACGCAAGTGCAGGAGACTCTCCCATGGCATAATACTGCTCCCACCACCCTGAGTCTGTTTCACGCCGCACGTTTCGAGCCATCGTTTACGTCGATGGCGGCGTTTGTTGAGACGACCAACGGCCGACTGTATAAAAAATACAGGCGAAGAGCCATCACGTTTCCATTGACCGACGGTCGAATCCCGATGGTCCCGTGCCCATTGCAATCGTAACTGACGATGTCGTTAGGTGAACACGTGTACACGTAGGGGTGGTCTGCTGCGGAGCTCCATGTTCAACAATGTACGACGACCACTATGCTCCGAAACACTTCTACACGCACCACAGTAGCACTCTTGCGGCAGATATATAACAGATCACTATCTATCCTACTTTAAGAGAGGACAAGTGACCGGACTCCACGTTCTATGAAGAGTCATCCATTCAGCGCCTAGCGGTAGTTTCAGTTCCTTCTACCTCTTTCCGTAGATGTTCAGGACAGTAGGACGTGAACGTTCGACCAGCTTCAACGTTTTCAAGATACTCGTTCACAGGGTCTGCGTAATAATAATCTGTCCTTTGTCAAGGTCGCTTATCTCAATGGATTTCCCATTTTCAGCCCAAACCTCCGCTGCAATGATTACCCGCTCTGTTTACATAAATTAGTTACAGCGCCATGTGTCCGAAACGCCACTAGGCGGCATCCAACATCGCGGTGGGTATTGATTACAATGTTCTGGCTTATCAGTGTGTGTATCATGAGAAATATCAGTTTCCTTGGAATGTTTGGCACCATGAGCGTATTTACATGTCTGAACCCATGAGTTGACACGTTTTCTTTGGGTACCAGAGGTTGCAGTTGATGATATAATTTAAGCTTTCACGGTCAGTATTGTCTTCACTTAAAACTTCCGGGCTGATAGGCCGTGGTCGAAGTATAAAACGCTCTCCTGACGTTTCGTCTCCCACTGTGGGAGACGAAACATCAGGAGAGAGTTTTATACTTCGACCACGGACTATCAGCCCGGAAGTTTTAAGTGAAGAGGTTGCAGTATTTGGAATAGAACCCGGGCGAGTGAGGGAAACAGTTGTCGGCCACAGAGGGAGAGAAAGTCTAGAGTCTTGGCAAGGTGAAGGGCTTGGATGGTTGACCTGGCGCACAGAGAATGGAATTCAGTTTGAGAAGCTCCCTGATGCGTAATTTACGATAAAATATAAGGGATGATTTGAAATGATATTAAACAGAGATAACGAACGTAATTTGCATTGAGTTTCTTTAGCTGAAAGTGCTACCCGAGTAATTATTGTAGTGTAAAGAATTCATTTTGTTCACTAATATCTACATGTTGGTTCAAATGACTCAAAGCACTATGGGACTTAACATCTGAGGTCATCAGTCCCCTAGACTTAGAACTACTTAAACCTAACTAACCTAAGGACATCACACACATCCATGTCCGACGCAGGATTCGAACCTGTGATCGTAGCAGCAACACGGTCCCAGACTGAAGCGCCTAAAACCGCTCGGCCACCGCTGCCGGACATTTGGTATCCAGCGTGAATGATCAGTCATTTGTTCAGTGTTCTAATTAATTTCTTCCTTCCATTGTCAGTTAAAAGTATTTTATTTCAAAAGTCAAAGAGTAAATTTTACGTAATTTAGAATTCTGTGTACAGGTACTTTTTGTGGCGTATGACAATGATGAGAAAAGTTACTGTTCATGCTAGTTAGAGCTTATTTCTTGTCTCATTAAACTGATTTAATATATTTGCCGAATACTGTCTGTTTGTCATTTACAAATATTTCATGAAGATTATCCTCACACACAAGTGAAAGACAGATTTCGTAAAACCCATACTGTCACATCTTATACTACGGTGTGGACAGTGATTAGCACTTCGAGAAATGGAAAAAAGTTTAAATTACGAAATTTAAATGAAATGAGAAAAGGCCGTTTGTCGGCCAATGATTTATTTCAGTAACACATAGTTCAGCACTTCACATTCTTGCAGTGTGCAGACAGAGTAAAACAGAGTTATCCACTACTCTGGTAAGAAACAATTATAGCACCTAAACGAACATTTCGATGGAGAATTACTAACAGTACACATCTATAAATTTTCATGTAAATGCAGTAAATGTTTCTGTGTAATACGGCACATTTTGACAACCTAACAGCTACTCACTGTATGTAATTGTTTCATGAGAGTATAACTGATAACGATTCCTTATATTCAGTCTATTTACAGATAGTCAGATATAATTTAGATTGATTCGTATCACTCATTTGAACAATAATGTTGATAGTCAAAAATGATGCAGCTAAGGCTATTCTAGTCAGAAGCTGCAATCCGAATTCAGAAGTTATGCAGTGTCAAAGTAACTCTTTATAACTGCGTCAAGTTCATTCAATTACAGTATCAGAATTTTATATGGAAAGTTTCCACAATTACTGTTTCTGATGTATTGTGTATAAATACTTCACAATCGACTGTAAAGTAAGATGTATGACGTGATTCTTGAGTTTCTCCCGGCGTATTTGATAATCAAAATATCCACGGGTGTACTGCCGGTCTATAGTGTCCAACGGGCACAATATTTCGGCGATCAAACATGTCGCCATCATCAGGTGAACTGACGGACTGAGCTCCTGTGAAGGCGCCGGCACGGAGATCCGTACGTTATGGCTGCTCAGGGGGAACCGGGTTCGGTCGCGGCGGCGGCCCATTTAAATACCCTCTACCCGCGGCGGGCTCCCTCCGCCGAGGAAATACGTCGTGAAACTTGTCGTGCGTTGACGAAATCCAAGCCGATGAAGTCAAATATCAGCAGTAAAGAGAGGGCGGCCATTCGTGATCTGAGGGAACGCTCTGAAATTGTTGTCTTACTGGCTGACAAAGAAAAAAACAATGCTACAGTTGTTGTCTCCCATAAGGACTACACTGATAAGATGCAGAGCCTGCTAAATGACGATTCCTACCGGAAGATCAGCGTTGACCCTACAAAGAAGGTGGAGAACAAGACGAGGGTTCTTCTCAAGGACGCAGATTTACCGGAGGGTGACGCTAAGAAATTGTTACCCCAAGGTCCGGTACCGCCTAGACTATATGGACTCCCGAAGGTTCACAAAGAGGGGGTACCATTACGCCCCATTGTCAGCAACATCAGGGCACCTACATATTTGTTGGCCAAATACCTGACGGGAATATTAAGTCCTTATGTGGGTAAATGCCCTCATCACATCCGTAATTCCGTGGATTTTGTTAAACGCCTTGATAGCTTCAGGTTGGATGAGTCAGATATCATGGTGAGTTTTGACGTCGTTTCCTTGTTTACGAGGGTACCCCTGCGAGAGTCGCTAGAGTTGATTGGTCAGAGGTTTGACGAGAATACCACTGAACCTTTTAGGCATGTCTTGACTTCCACGTATTTTCTTTTTAATGGAGGATGCTACGAACAAACGGAAGGAGTCGCCTTGGTTAGCCCACTCTCACCGGTGGTAGCGAATTTGTACATGGAGAACTTCGAGGAGGAAGCCCTGTCGTCATCCGAATGGAAACCTACTTGCTTTTTCCGTTACGTGGACGACACGTTCGTCATCTGCCACATGGTATGGATAAACTCCTTGACTTCCTTACACATCTAAACTCCATACACCCCGACATCAAATTCACTATGAAGACTGAAACGGAGGGTAAATTACCTTTCCATGACGTCTTGGTCAGGAGAAGGGCTGACGGCACCCTAGGTCATGGGGTGTATCGAAAGACAACACACACTGATCTGTATTTGCACGCAGACAGCTGCCACGACCCTTCACAAAGGAATGGGGTACTTAAAACTCTAGTACATAGGGCGCGCACTATCTCTGACACAGAGAGTATACCCCAGGAATTGGAACATCTGAGAACTGTATTTCGAAAAAATGGGTACTCAGAGTGGCAGATCCAACGTGCTCTTCGCCCAACCACTGCATCACAACCTGTTGAGATGGATGAAGTCACGAGGGAGGAGGTAGGCACTGCATTTAATCCATACACAGGCGCACTCTCGGGGAAAATCGCCCGCATTCTGAAGAAACACCGGGTCGGAACTGTGTTTTGCCTCCGAATAAAACTCGTGCACTGGTGGGGAGCGCCAGAGATGACCTCGGTTTGAGGAAGGCCGGCGTGTACCAGATTCCGTGTCAATGTGGCAAGTCGTATATTGGTCAGACGATGCGTACCGTCGAGGATCGATGCCGTGAACACCAGAGGCACACTCGACTGAAGTATCCGAGCAAGTCGGCGGTCGCTGAACATTGTTTGTCGGAAAATCACGCTATGGAGTATGACCGCACGAGGATTCTGGTACAGACGTCGAGATACTGGGACAGCGTTGTTAGAGAGGCCATCGAAATTCGCACCAATGACGACCTCATAAACCGTGACTGTGGCTGTAATCTTAGCAAGGCTTGGGAACCAGCGATTGGGTTAATCAAGAGTAAATCGAGCAAACGCATAGTTGTGACGACCACGGCGGACAGAGTCATCACACCGACGTCATCTCAGACGCCGTCGCAATCTGTTCCACCGCGCTTCCGTGGCGTGGGGCGCGGACGGCGGAGGGAGCGCGCCGCGGGCGGAGGGTATTTAAATCGGCCGCCGCCGCGACCGAACCCAGTTCCCCCTGAGCATCCATAGCGTACGGATCTCCGTGCCGGCGCGTTCACAGGAGCTCAGTCCGTCAGTTCACCTGATGATGGCGACATGTTTGATCGCCGAAATATTGTGCCCGTTGGACACTATAGACCGGCAGTACACCCATGGATATTTTGAAGATGTATGACGTTATGAATGTAGTGATGACGCAGCTTTGTGTAATCATGGATGTATGTTCTCTTCCACTGTAAATAACTGAAGCTAACTTAACACGGTTAGCATGTAATTGCATTAACAGCATACGATAACCACCAGTTTGGTGACTTTAGCTCTTGTACATTTTCAAGAGAATGTATTGATTGTAACTACGTTATTAATGACTTACGATGGCTGTGTGAGGTCATAATTGAGCACACAGTTCAGATCTACCTACTGAGAACTAGGTTTCGTGTTCACTCAATAGTTCTACAGCGGACTTCCAACGACTTGTTGAATCCATTCCACATCGGGTTGCCGTACTACGACGGGAAAAAGAACGTCCGACACAATGTTAAGAAATGTAGACGATATATGGCGTAAATTCAGAGATATAGTATCTGAGGCATTTGAGGTATCAGAACACTATTGCAAAAGCAACACAAAAAGAATACAAAATTTAAAAGCACAGAATCCAAAAGATTGGCGGTGTTCAACTGAAGCTCGAAGATCAGCTCTGACTTTAACGCGAGATGCTTTTAATAGCTTCCACGATGAAACTCAGTCTCCAAATCAGACATAAAATCCAAAGAGTTCAGGTCTTATGGAAAATACCCCAGCAGCAAGACACATTCAATACCTTCACTTTGCGTTACCAATGGTAATATAACCGATGACAGCGCAGCTAAGACGGAGTTATTTGAAACAGTTTTCAGAAACATCCTCACCAAAGAAAACGAACCAATTATTCCAGAATTGAAATCTAGAACAATTCCCAACATGAGTAACATAGAAGTAGATATCCGTGGTGTAGCGAAGCAGCTTAAGTCTGTTAATAAAGACAAGTGTTCTGGCCCAGAAAGCATATCACTCAGGTTCCATTCAGAGTACGCTGATACGATAGCCCCATACTTATCAATTATACTGAATGGCTCGTTTGACGTAAGATCTTTACCAGAAGGTTGGATAGTTGCACAAGTCAGACCGATACTAAAGAACGACAAAGAGTAATCCGCTGAATTACGGACCTATGTCACTAACGTCGATTAACAGTAGAATTTTGAGCGTATACCTTGATCGAACGATATGAATCACCTCGAAGGTAACATCTATTGACACAATATCAGCACCGATTCAGAAAATATCATTCTTGTGAAACACAAATATTCATTATTCATACGAGGTAATGAGTGCTATCGACAGGAGATCTCAAACTGATTACATATTTCCAGATTTCCAAAAGGGATTTGAGACTGTTCCTTACAAGAAACGTCTAATCAAGTTGCGTGCCTATGGAGTATCGCATAAACTGTGTGACTGGATCCAAAATTTCCTCTTAGAAAGGTGACAGTGCGTCGTAATCGATGGGAAATCATCGAGGAGAACGGAGGTGATATCCGGCGTTACCCAAGGAAGTGTTTTAGGTCCCGTTCTGTTCCTAATCTATACAAACGATTTGGGAGATAATGTGAACAGTCTTCTTGGATTTTATGCAGAGAACACTGTCATTCACTGCCTAGTAACGTCATCAGAAGATCAAAACAAATTGCAAAATGACTTAGGTATTGTGCGAACAGTGGTAATTTTCTATCAGTAAGGATAAGTGTGAGATCATCCACCTGAATAGAAAAATAGCTCCGTTAAATTTCGATAGCAAAATAAATTATACAAATTAGGAGATGGTCAGCACGATTAAATAAGTAGGAATTACATTTACGAAAAACGTAAGTTGGAAAGATCACATAGATAATGTTGTGGAAAAGGGATACCGAAGACAATGTTTTATTGGCAGAACACGTAAAAGATGCAACAGGTCTACCAAAGAGACTGCCTACATTACGCTTGTTCGTCCTCTGCTAGAATATTGCTGTGCTGTATGGGATTCTTACCAGATAGAATTGACGGAAGACATGGAGAAAGTTTAAAAACTGGCAGGGCAGCTCGTTTTGTACTGCCGCGAAACAGGAGAGTGTCATGGGTTTGAAAAGCGATTTCCGCTGCCAGTCATTAAAGTAAAGGCGTGTTTCATTGACGCGATATCTTTTCATGAAATGTCGATCACCAACATTTTCCTCTGAATATGATTTATTTTACTGTCGCCCCCCCCCTAAATAGAGAGAAATGATCATAAAAATAAGATAAATCAGGGCTTGTGTCGGAAGAGTTAAAGTGTTCATTCCTTCTACGCCTTGTTGGAGAGTGGAACCGTAGAGAAATAGTCTGAAGCTACTCCGAAGAATCCTCTGCGAGACACTTCAGTGTGAATTACAGAGTAGTCATGTAGAGGCAGCGTGATGATATAGGAAAAATATGTTCTCCTTCAAGAATGCAGCCACATTATACATATGCAGTTAAACCAAATACACGTGTCGATCTCACACACAGATTTGCGATAGTGTGAATTTAAAAACCAACCGACTACAGCGTGACTGCGAAAACCAAAGACATTAAAAGCTGAAGCATTTGCGATAGCCTGATGTTAAATTTGTAAAAATTATTACCTGAAAACAAAAAAATTTGCGTATAGAAAATGAAATTTTAAACAGAATTTTTGTCACTTGAAATTCGATATATGTGGTGAACATGGCCAAAAGAATTCCAAAGTACCAGAAAACGGTTTTTCTTAAACAAGTACAAAAATATAGCTCTGATCAAAAGACGTCGAGGAAGAAAGTTGCAGGGCTTGGAATCATCTATCGGTTGCATTTTTTTAATCATTGATTGACTTGTTGCGTTTCGAGTTACATCAAAAAATGCGTACAAATATCTTTAACATTCACGTTAAAAAACTCTTTTAAGCTCACGTTCCATTAGTTGCAATTTATTGTATAAATGTCCGCCTGCTTAGATGGGTAGTAACGTGCTTGCCTCCCGTGTAAGCGGGCCCGGGTTCGATTCCCGGCTGGGTTGGAGATTTTCTCCACTCGTGGACTGGATATTGTGTTGTCCTCATCATCCTTTCACCCTCATCACCGACGCGCAAGTCGCCCAATGTGGCTTCGACTGAAATAAGACTTACACTTGGCCGTCGAACTTACCCGGACGGTGCCTCCTGGCCAACGATGCCATACGCTCATTTCCATTTTTTCACTGCAGGAATAGCCACGATGTGTCAGAAAGGTTCGTGATAAAAAAATTAAAAAGTAGTAATTATTTTTAGAGATGTAGCTATGTCTTTAAAAAATTACTCTAAAAAAAAGTGGCTAAATCTTCTCAACTGGTGGCCCTACAGTAACGATTTTGGGTTTATGTCCTTCACAGAGAGTTATACCATCATGCTATGTTATTAATATGTAGACTGAGAAAATGACTTCAAAACCTGCATATGTTTTCAACTACCTCAGTTTTTACTTTTAGGGAAAGACTTTTAAAGAAAGAAATTGCTGTCACTATTTTCAAGAATTTTTTCAGAAGAAGATTCTATGACCTCCTGGAGCCAAGATTTTTTCTTATTTGATTAATTTTGTATTTGTTTTTCTTACAATCTAACGGACGTAATTACCCAGCGTAATTTTACAGCGATGCACTTGATGGAGGTTTATACACTGATCACCAGAACATTGTGGCCACCAGCCTAATAACCGGCGTGTCCACCTCTGGTAAAGGTAACAGTCGTGACGCAGTCGTGGCATGGAGACAATGATGCTGTTCTAGGTCGCAGGAGGGAGTAGGCACCACATCTGCGCACACCGGTCACCCAGTTCCCCTAAATTTCGTGGATAGGGAGATGAGCTCTAACGCCACTTTCAATCACATTCCAGATGTCTTCTATCGGGTTGAGATCTGACGAGATGGGGACCAGAACACCAATTGGAACTAACCAGTGTGTTCCTCGAAACACTCCATCACACTCTTGGCATGTGACAAGGAACATTATCTTGATAAATACCACTGTCGCAGGGAAACATTACCCACATGAAGGATGTACATGGTCTGCACTCATTGTACGATACTCCTTGGTCGTCATGGTGCATGGCATGAGCGCTACTGGATCCATGGATACTCACGTGAATTTACCCCAAAGCGTAATGGAGTCGCCGACAGCCTGTTTCCGTCCTGTAACACAGATTTCAAGGAGGTGTTCCCCTGGAAGACGACGGATTCACGCCCTCATATCGGCATGATGAAGAAAATATCGGCATGCGTCAGATCACGCAACGCTAAGCCAGTGAGCCAACGTCCAGTGCTGATGGTCACTGGCTCATTTCAGTCGTGGTTGCAAATGTCGTGGTGTTAACACAGGCGCATTCATGGATGGTCGGCTGCGGAGGCCTATCTGTAAGAGTGTTCGGTGCAGTGTGTGTTCAGAAAAACTTGTACTCTGCCCATAATTGAAGTTTGATGTTAATTCCGCCATACTTAGCCGCCTGTCTAGCTTCACCAGTCTTCCTAGCCTTGACGGCTGTTATCTTTACTGAGAGGTGGCCACCCAACCATTAGACTTCTGAACGTGGTTTCACCTTGGTTTCGCGACGTGTTGGAAACACTCACCACAGCACTCCTCGAAAACCCGACAAGTCGAGAAGTTTCTGAAAGGTTCGTTCCGAGCCTCCGGGCCATCACAATCTGTGGATTACGCGCCTTCGTCATTCTACAGGCGGACAGCACGCTCACTGATATAACATGCACTATGGCGCGTGTCTTACCATTCAGTTATTCTTCACCAGGTAACTAACGGTTTATACGACAGTAGATATGTGGTCATATTTTTGGCTGGTCAGTGTACGTGTTTGACTCCATGGATAAGACAGGAGGCGTATTGGAAATAGCGAAAATCAAACGGGTTTCGAGCTGAACAGAGTTTCGTTGCATGTAACATCGTCAGTGTGATGTTGGTTCGAACTTTCCTTGTAATTCAGATCTTCTTGTATCCAGCTATAAGTTGTTCCGCATGTGAGAAACAGTTATTTTATTTAGATTTTATCCAACTTCCCTGTCAGCAAGTGGGTTGTTCCTTGAAGTTTTCAATAGGGCGAATAAAAGTGAGTCTTGACATCAATTTACGGAGCGGTTCCTAATACTTCATGAAGCAGGTGCTGAGAGGAAGTAGATAGTTCATGTCCCTCGCTGTAGGCTGCGACCTCCTTTCTAAACAGTGGAGATGCGTTGCACGCCAGGTAATGAAGTTTCTCATATGGGGTTGGTCGTAGGAATCCAGTTATCGATTTCCAGTATATAATTGGATAACTTGTTGTCAGTCTATTCCGTATCAATCTTTAGTACCTGGGCTTAAGGCCCAGGGACCTATTGAGGCATCTACTACATCTAAGTTCTTTGGAGGTTTTTACAATACGTTTACCAATATCCTCATAATTCGTTTTTAAGAGAGGCATAGTATTTTTGCCATGTATTGGTCAATATTCGTATTCAATTTGGCCATTTGATTCTGAAACAATCGATGATATGTGTGATTCCAAATCGTGTAATCTGTTAGTAGAACGAACAACTGTGAGCTTTAGTCAGGGTTTCACCTGCAGTTTAATCTAGCTAGATAACTAGCGACACCAATAATATAGGAATTTAAGGAAAGTTAGGACGCAATGGAATGGGTTCCAGTCTGCTGCATATTAATTGGAACCAGCAATTTATTCATTCTGACTTGTAACTTACGCTAAAATGAAGTCTATCACAATCACTTTGAGTTCTACCTTTTATAAACTGTACAGGAACACTGTCTCAAGCTTTCGTTTCACTTACAGTCAATAATCACGGAATGTGCTGATCTAAATCACAGTGGGCTAATATACTCATTAGTGGAGAAGCAAATTGCTGAATGTTATGTTTCCGCAACTAACGTTTTGCTTCCCTATCTTGAACAAGTTGCGAAGCAGAAAAGCTTAAATATAAGGCACAGTCAGACGAAAAGCAGACAGATGGAGAAAAGAATGTTTTATATTTCAAAAGTAATCGCCAAAGATGTTAATATATTTATCCCTCTGTGGGACAAGATGGTCACTGCCTTATGGTAAAATATTTGTGCTTGCCTACAGAGATATGACTATAACCAGGCCTGAACCTCTTCGTCCGAAGCAAGCTGATGGCACGAATGTCTTTCTTCTGGACTCCAAAAGTATGGAAATCGCATGGGGATGGGTTCGACTCCGCAGCTCGTGGTCGTGCGATAGCGTTCTCGCTTCCCACGCCCGGGTCCCGGGTTCGATTCCCGTCGGGGTCAGGGACTTTCTCTGCGTCGTGATGACTGGGTGTTGTGTGATGTCCTTAGGTTAGTTAGGTTTAAGTAGTTGTAAGTTCTAGGGGACTGATGACCATAGATGTTAAATCCCATAGTGCTCAGAGCAAAAAGGGTTTGGAACTATACAGAGGATGTATAAGGGCTTCCCAGCGGAAGTTCTGCAGCGTAGTCGAGACAACAGGCGCACCAGCTCCAGGTCGCTCATGATTATCTTTTCCTTTGACTGCAAGGACCCGCAGCTCATTGAATTTCTGGAATATGGCGACACAATTAACGCACAGTGGTACGCGGACACTTTGCAGAAGTTTAAGCAATCCACCAAGTCCCAACGCACAGAAATATTTATGAACGGCATCGTTCTGTTATGGGGTAATGCCTGCTCATCTATTCCAAAGATTGTTTCGATTACGCGGCAAACAATTGCCCCCCATATGCTCCAGAGCACTCTCCATGCGAATTCCATATATTTGGAGTCCTGAAGACCGACATCGTGAACGTCGTTTGCTTCGGACAAGGAGGTCCATACTTGAGTACAACCGTTGTTCTGTAGGAAGCCACAAACATTTTTACATAAAGCGATTGACAGTGCTGTCTCGGAGTAAGAAAATGTATCAATACTTATTAATTTTGAAATAATACTTTCTTTAAACTGTCTCCTTTTCGTTTCACTGACCCTTATAGAGATGGAAGTTTCTACGTTTCTGTAAGAATAATTTTGTTGTATCTATCACAACATGTTCAGTCACCCATAGCACCAATGAAAATGAGTTCTCCTGTGCTCAACAGATTATTTCAATCTCTTGTGTATCCTAAAGTGATATCAAGTAGGCAGAGTGAATGTGGCTATGAGCAAACGCTCTCTGTTTCTCGACTACTAGTTAAAAATATTGAGCTGCCAAAGACAGACGTCTACCTTATGTCCACAACATGTGACAGACTTCTTGTCTGGTTGCATCCTCATTCGATGCAGCAATATTCTGGACGATGAAGACTTGGAGGTGTGCGCAGTAAGACTATACTACTATCATACCAAGTTTTTGGAAGTCACGGGCTCGATGTTTTTGGAACACACTTCGTTGCTGTTTGGTTAACCAGCCTTCCCATAAGCATGGTGCGCGGCAATAGAATGACCATTGTTTGAAGACATTGTAGAATTACCGTAAAATGAAGGTCAGTCCTTGGGTGGCACTACCGAAAACTCTAAAGGCAATTTTTAGTACACGTTTTACGAAGTATATTGGGCTGATGCCTAAGTTCGTAGTGCTTTCCAATAAGTTCAATAAATACGACAGATAAACATAACCGAGGCTTTAGTCATCAATGACATATTCTCCTTTACTATATACAATAGTCTGTCACCACTGCGGTCACTCTTCGATGCAGCGACTCAAGAAATCACCTGGTTTTGAGGCGAAAAACTCGCCGACTCACGTTCGCAGCGTATTTTTATCCTCAGAGGGAGATCCTGGAAGACTGCTCGACAGGGAGCAGGAATGGTGACACTCTGAGAGCACAAGATAAAATGAATAAACGATTGATTTTCAGATCAACTCCTATATAAAGTCAGTCAAACACGATGCGTTCGGGAGCTGTCGTGATGTAGCATCTCTTCAATTCATCCTCATTCACTCGCGAGTCGCCGTAGTGGCGTTAAAGAACTTGTGGAGCGGTGGCTGAACTGCTCCGCGAGGTGTCTCCTGGTCACCAATGCCATACGCTCATTATTATTATTATCTCTTCACGCAGGCGTCGTGGTCCTTATTCTTGGATTTCCTCTACAAGACGTCTTAATCGTTGACAATTAAAATCAGCAGTGATAGTTCCACATCGGGGAAGTAAATTGTAGAAACCACGCTGCCACTGTCCCACCAGTTGTATAACATTATCTTTTGCGCACATGCGCAGGTGTTTGTACGGTGAGTTATTGCTTTGCTTTTGCCCGACCACCCCTGTCGTTTCCTTATGTTAGCACAAAGATATCATTTCTCGTCACCAGTGACGATACATTCTACAGTCAATTGATAGAGCCAACTGCTGACGAGCAAGCACGGACGCACAAATGCCCACCCACAGATGTTGTGATTTTGGTTTAGAACATGCGGTACACATACACCCAAGCAAACGTTACACAATGATGGAATAATCACATTTCATCATATTTACAGTTCTCGAGTACAATGACGTGGATCATTGTGGATTAATGTGTTGAAACGATCTTCATCAAACTCTGAAGGTCTTGTTGTTGAACGAGGAGAGTTGCTAATGTCAAAACGATCCGCCTTAAAACGAGAAAAACCATTTTCTTTCGGTGATCTGTACAATGACATCCAGATATTCGGCGCAAACGTTTCTAGCAGCCTCCTCTACTGTCACCCCTCTGTTTAATTCAAACGGAAGACTTTTTGGGAAATGTTTCAATATCTCCACTTGGCACACCATTTTGTAGCCTGCGTAGCTCCACTCAATATCTCCAAATGACAAAATGACGATATGCAAACTCAAACAGTAACAGAGAGCTACTAATAAATAATTGGAAGCGATAAATAACCCCACAGCAGTCGGAATACCAACATGAAAACGAAAACGCTACAAATTTATGCACCAGCCTAACAAGATACTGATAAATTACCTTAATACCAGTTACAGTTCATTCAAATGCAGTTTACATTATTTGTTTAGAGCCATAAACATTACCAGGTATTAACAGGCATACAAAAGTTAGTTAATTCCACAAGCGATAATTATATTGCACCGGAGAATACTGAGGAAAACCTGTAGAGTATATGGCTAGCAGAGGTATAAAAAATTTTAATGTAATAGTACGTAATAGAAGATCATGTTCTGTTAAGAGAAGTAATGAGAATATGTCTCGAATGGAAAAAGAAACATTAGGGTTGACGAAGAAGTTATTACAGAACTAGCACAAGCTCGGAACCGATAAGAATGGTTAAAGTATTCGGTCCTGCCTTTGTGAAACTAACCATACCGGCATTTGTTTTATACGATTTAAGGAAATAGCATAAAACCTAAATCCGGATGGTCTGGAATCGATTTGAAAGCCATTTCTCCTGAATGCAGATTTAGGGTGCTTAGCTTTAAGCCGTTCTGTGTATCTCTCTCTTGATGCATACAATTTGTTGAAGGTTATTCTTAGCATACGCCAAAAAACTATATGATATTTAATAAGATCTCTGTACACGTGTCTAAAATTACTTGTCTGTCATTATGAATGATTGAAGATGCTTTTTATGTCTCGTAAATTGGAATTGAGATGGAAAACAACTTTTGGAAGCGCACGTTTCCCTCTACTCATTTTCCGCCCTTTGCTCCAGAACATTCCTGGCCACACAAATAGTACCACACGCACCTACGTACCTACAAACTTATAAGGAAATGTGTGCAAACACGGGCACACAAAAAACCACAACCAAAGAACAAACAGCGACAGCTGGCAACACTACAAACAGTAAACATACACGACCAACACAATTCGCAAGTTAAGTACTTAGGAGAAATGTGCTCGTAAACGCAGAGAATCGGACATCTGGGTGTACACACGGCATCAAGGTACAATTCCAGTTCCAGACATGTGTAATAACAATGTACCAAAAATCACATATAAACTGAAACATCAATTTACGAAAAATGAAATAATGGAAAACTTTAATATGTCTGGAAATGTGTTTATTATATCTATACAACAATCATGCTTAACAGTGCCTTTGGAAATAATAAATAAATAAAAAAGATAGTGATAGTTCGATAATGTACACATAATTTTTTAAACGTTATTTGCAATAACAAGTTATGCTCACATCGTAGACGACGTTATTCAGCACCTTTTACTGGGAATATTGGCTTAAGGCAAAACTTTAGCAATTAGTAAGTAAACGAACTCTTCCGTATTTTACTCACAAGACTCACATTCCAATACGGTAACGCTACTGACAAAACTGTGGATAAGTAGGTTCTTGATTTAACTGCGAAAATGCCTGTTGCTTCATCTCTTTTATCTCAAAAAATGTGAAAAGGCAAAATAAACCCTATTAGAGCAGTATAACATCGTCTATTGGTGGCACTCACAAGGAAACACACAGATATATTCAGACAGATGCTTCTCACAACAGCTGTATCGAAACCATAAAATGAGCAAAAAAAGCCGTTAGTATTCTCTCAGAAATGCTCATACTTGAATTTTTCACCTTCTTAGGCCCTAAAATAGAAATGAACAAGAATTAGAATAACAACCCATTTTTGCCAGAAAAAACAGTAACCAAATTTTTCTATTACATATGGTGTGGTATCCCCTTCCTCCCACAAATTGTGAAATGAATTGCTACTGTAGAACTTCCAAAAAATTCCGTTAATGAAATATGTCTTTTTTACCACCAGAGCAACACAACGTCAACTAGGAGTAAAACTGAAACTAACGAAAGTCTTGCAGAAAGATTTATTAACCGCACAACAATGCTAATCATATTTTTCTAGTAAAGAAAAAGTTACACTGTCATCTCCTCGCCTAAAATAATGGGTGAAGTGAACCACTCCTGAAAAACTTTAAAAATATCAGGAGATTAAAGCTCGATTTTTAACCACTTGTGACACATAATCTCAACTGGTCCTAGAACTGAAACAATTTAATGTAGAATAAAGAGCTGTGTTAGCTGTATCACAATGTCAATAGTACATATGCTGCAGCTTTAAAGTTGTGTACTTATTTCTCTATCACCATAAACAATTGAAATCGACCCATAAATATTTTGTAAATATGATAAAATATATTTAATCAGGAGACATTTAAATATTACTATGCAGCAGAACATATAAAATATTTGAATGCAGCATTAACCAATACCAGTTTTAGTACAACTTTTTCTAGTGTTCATTATGTTTTATTTTTATTTTATTTTACAATCACAGATCATTGTTTAGTATCCCGTGATGTAGCAGAGATGGAAAAATCAATTTTTTTTTACCTTATGATTTCTCACGGTGTCTTTGGCACTAAGGTAGGTAGACATATGAACCTTATCTAAGAAATTTTAGTCTACGCTTCATCTCTTGAATATATCCAGACCCTAATCTGAAACGAACTCATCAATTTCCTTGTCTGAAATAATAAAGTCATTCAGAACACATTCTGAATAGCCTACTGTGCAAAACTTCTGTATTTAAATTCGTAAATTTATATTAGGCCAAAAATTAAATACACCAAACAGCTTTTTAACTGCAGCACGTATAACAGTATAGCTGTTTTGGTCTCCAAAGTCTCCCACTGAAGAGGTCCAGCTATATTTGTTTTAGTACAATTGCTAACGCTGAATCAAACAGTGATAACACACAAATCTCTGCATTAGAATACTGTAAGTGCTGATAGAACTTCTTTAGAGCACTGTAAGCACACTTGCACTTACTTTTTCTTGCAGTTTTAGTTCTTTTATAAAGCATAACTCATTGTAAGGTGTCCCGAATGCTGATGAACTCACACACCAACACTTTCCTATACACAAAAGGGTCCTTCAGCACATCAAATTCAATAACGCTGTGGGACAGCTGAGGACAAAAGAGGAGTATCTTCAGTTAGTAAGTTCCTTAGGCCATCCACTTTGCATGATGCAGAGCACGAGTTGGTCATAGTTGTATATTCAATGCAGTTGTCCCCAGAAACCTGATGCATTTAGTAGTTATAGGAAGAAGTGCTAAATCAACATCGACTTTGATAAAACCTCAAGTAAATGTTCACTTCTATCTTTTTGTATAACATTTCAGTATAGTCTACATTTTTAGAGATTTTTATGGCAGGAGTAATTGATACTTGGGGTAACTCATTTTCGAGTACACTCCGCATCACTAGCTAATCCCTGTGATGATGGAAAGAGAAATACAGCAGCTGTTTTACTGAATGATATTTTCACTCTGCGGCGGAGTGTGAGCTGATATGAAACTTCCTGGCAGATTGAAACTGTATGCCGGAACGACTCTCGAACTCGTGACTTTTGCCTTTCGTGGGCAAGTGCTCTACCGATTGAGCTACCCTAGCACGGCGCTCTCACCATCCTCACAGCCTCAGTTCTGCCAGTACCTCGTCTCCTACCTTCCAAACTTCACAGAAGCTCTTCTGCGAACCTTGCAGAAGTTGCGCTCCTGGAAGAAAGAATATTGTGGAGACATGGCGTCGCCACAGCGTGGGGGATGTTTGCAGAATGAGATTTTCACTTTGCAGCGGGATGTGACACAGTTTTAATCTTCCAGGAACTTTCAGCTGTCTTCCTGCTGACTATACCAACACGTGCGTTTGATGCGGTGGTTTCATAATATAGAATTCGATCTTTCTCGAGCAGTTCCCAAAGCAATTTTGCATTGTAAACTGACTGTGGTTCTTATTTCCAACTGAAATTCGGCAATACTGACACACCAATTGATTGCTTTTTATTTCCATAAGTTATAATGACTGGTACTCTTTCAGAATTTAAACTCCTGACATTTAACGTTGGTACCAGATTACTGTGCCAATGTATATGTACAAAAATTAGATTCTGCTCTTTAAACAAATATGTAATATATTCCGAATTGCTCTCAACATACTCGTAGTTGCGCAAAACGACGACTAAGTGTTATTTCATGAGCGTTATGTCCAAAGGCCTCGGCTGTAGCCTCAAGAGCGAATACAGCATCCGTCTGACTTAACAGACACCTGCCTTCGTTTGAAGTCATAAAACATCATGTTCGACATATATTTTCCTATTTGGAGTTTACCTTATTGTTACTTACGTTTGCATCCCTACCAGAAACAGAAGTTGAATTTGAAGACGCGTTTGTGAAAATGGTACGATCATCATAATCACTCACTCCAAACATTGCTTCAGCATATTAGTTACTTTCCAAAATCTGTGAGCTTATGTCACCTTTCAGCTTCCATGATAGCTCTTTCATAACCTTACATTTCGCCGTTTTCGTCTTTACCACCTGCGTCCAGTCAACATTTCCAAGATAATTCTACAGCTGGGCACTCATGAACGTAAGAAAGAATGTTTATACTGCTGCATTTTTATCATGTTCAAAGCATTAGCATGGGAAACATCGAAGAGCTTATGTAGAGTAACGGAAAACTTACGTTCTCGTTCTTTGTAAATTCAAATGGTTCAAATGGCTCTGGGCACTATGGGACTTAACATCTATGGTCATCAGTCCCCTAGAACTTAGAACTACTTGAACCTAACTAACCTAAGGACATCACACAACACCCAGTCATCACGAGGCATAGAAAAATCCCTGACCCCGCCGGGAATCGAACCCAGAACCCCGTGCTCGGGAAGCGAGAACGCTACCGCGAGACCACGAGCTGCGGACCTTTGTGAGTACTTGTCTTTTTATGAACACTTTATAGCACTCCATGGCGCCCCTCTCGATGCAAGTCTGTATGTTTTCTTGTACAGTGAGATAGATATCTTGTAGGAATCCTAGGCTTCTCCCAGGATATTACGCATTCACGCGGCACTAAATTAGCAGTTTCACTGACAGTCGATTTCATTTCCTGCATGTTATAAAACAAGAGAGACAAATCCGTCGATTAAATGCTAATTTATGACCACTGATCTTGTGTTTAACTTCATCAACTAAATAAATTATTGTGTCACTATTTCTTAAACTACCTTCTGTGACGTAAATAAACATTCACGGCTTAATATAAGGGATAACGACGCTGTAGTGAAGGTGGGCAGTATGACAGCAGACAGTCGAGCATACGCATAAGCAGTAATAGCCAATAAGTAGAGACACGACGCAACATGGCCCAGTTCCCGACCTCTGCGGCATGGGCTCCTCGTCTTCGGTTTCGACAACATAGATCCCAAAATTCTCCGTCGAAAAGTTTATAAAACTATGGGGTACGTGCGAAGATATACGAAATTGAGGAAATGAGGAAATCAGTCATTTATATATATATAATTAATTGCAAAAGGTCAGAGGGAATGAGGGGAAAGGGAAGTGAAACGATGTGGTATAGTGAAGGGGTACACCGTAAGAGAGGCGTGTGTCATAGTGCTGTTATTTCTCTGGACCTGCCCGTGCCTTGCTTATATCAACCTGACGTTGAAATGAAAAATTTTATCTTAAAGTCTTTATTACCCTCCTTATTACTAAATACTTGTTTGCCAGAGATCTTGAATATAGTTTTAAAGAGATGATTGTTTCTAAAAAATAGGATGAAAAATCTAATTCGTTGGCTGAAATATTTATTTCGTTTTTTGTGCACCAGATAACAAAGAATGAAGCCTAATTTCTTGTTATTCTTAAAGATTGGCATGGTGCTTCCTCTTTCTTTTAACAGAAATTCCAAATGAGGGTCTTCAAAAAATTTATGAATTATGAATCTATAAATACACCTGCTTTGACAATTCGAAAGTGAGACTGAGGAACTGAGGACGTAAGGAAGAGAATGCCGAACTTTTTACACATAAAGCTGTTACCCCAAATTTATATGAAGTGTCGGATTCACAACATTCTTGCACAACATTCTTTTCTCCGGGAGTTAATTACCATCTTTTAGTGAAAGTTTTCTTGTGAATACTGTTCGCACGGAAGACTACAGTACTTGGTGTAGCTGTAATGCAGTATTAATGATACAGAAATAACTTTACATCCTCAAAACGTTCCGCTGTTTTTTACATATTTGGAGTTAAATTTTTTGTATTGTACTCTATTCTTTTTAAATAACTTGAGGAAATGGTGATACATGATTACTTATTATGGTCAATTGTAAGAAGTGAAGACCCTGTAACCTGGATACAGTGGTGCCGACATCATGACGAAGACGTGTATCCGATCACCTGATGTTACTACTCTGTGAGTATTACACGTTCAGTCAGTTCTGCCAGCTGCCCATAAGGGGGACGTTGTGTGGTGGAAATAGCGTAATAACAGATAATTGCTGAAATTGCCGAACTGGAGATAATACGCGAATATTAACGTCCGTTTCGTGCTCAGTGCCAAATTAACAAAATTTAACCCATTTAGTTTGCGTACCATTTTGTGTTGCGGATAGTGTAATGAACTCAGACGTGTTTAATTAGATAGAAACTGTTAAGGAATTCCAGTATCTGACCACGTAATATTGGGGTTAGGTGCATCCGTTAATTGAAGAACCAATGCAAAGATAGTGTTCAAAAATGGCTCTGAGCACTATGGGACTTAACATCTGTGGTCATCAGTCCCCTAGAACTTAGAACTACTTAAACCTAACTAACCTAAGGACATCACACACAGCCATGCCCGAGGCAGGATTCGAACCTGCGACCGCAGCAGTCCCGCGGTTCCGGACTGAGCGCCTAGAACCGCGAGACCACCGCGGCCGGCAAAGATGGTGCTTCTTATATATTTGTTCGGTGCTTTGCATTTCAGGTTGTGTTCACCTTGTGGCCGTACAACAAATTAATCGTCAACATACTTCAGTGGAACCTACAATTATGAGTGGGAGAAAGGGTCCGATTTTTTCTCCTTTCGGAGTATGCTCTCAAAGTAACGCCATGTTTAACGATCATATACAGCCGCTCATTCGACGAAATACCAGTACCTAATAACAGGAACGTTGCACAGGTCCCATCAATACACGAGAAAGCAAATAGAAGCAGTCCACTGAGTGATACCACTGACATCAATTTGCAGTAAGATTTGACATCATTTAGTGCGTTCAAAAGTACTGAAAATACTTCGACGATAATGATCTACTGACACACAGGATGGATTTATAAAATATCAAACTCGTGAAACACAGCTGGTCCTTCATTTACGCGCAGTAATGAGTTCTATCGACAGGGGATCCCAACTTGATTCTACCATATACACTATTTCTCATGTCATCTCTTTTCTCAACTCATTGTAATAGAGCCGAAGGGCATGAAAGGGAAGCAGTGGTTGCGAAGGGAGTGAAACAGAGTTGTAGCCTATCCCCGATGTTATTCAATCTCTGTATATTGAGCAAGCAGTAAAGGAAACAAAAGAAAAATTCGGAGCAGGCACTAAAATCCATGGAGAAGAAATAAAAAGTTTGAGGTTTGCCGATGACATTGGAATTCTGTCAGAGACAGCAAATGACTTGGAAGAGCAGCTGAACGGAATGGACAGAGCCGGCCGCGGTGGCCGTACGGTTCTGGCGCTGAAATCCGGAGCCGCGGGGCTACTACGGTCTCAGGTTCGAATCCTGCCTCTGGCATGGCTGTGTGTGATGTCCTTAGGTTAGTTAGGTTTATGTAGTTCTAAGTTCTAGGGGACCTATGACCTAAGATGTTGAGTCCCATAGTGCTCAGAGCCATTTGAACCATTTTTGATTGTACGGAATGGACAGTGTCTTGAAAGGAGGATACAAGATGAACATCTACAAAAGCAAACCGAGGATAATGGAATGCAGTCGAATTAAATCGGGTGATGCTGAGGGTATTCGATTAGGAAATGACACGCTTAAAATAGTAAATGAGCTATGCTATTTGGTGAGAAAAATAACTGATGATGGTCAAAGTAGAGCGGATATAAAATGTAGACTGGCAATGGCAAGGAAAGCGTTTCTGAAGAAGAGAAATTTGCTAACATCTAGTATAGATTTAAGTGTTAGGAAGTCGTTTCTGAAAGTATATGTATGAAGTGTAGCCGTGCATGGAAGTGAAACGTGGACGATAAATAGTTTGGACAAGAAGAGAATAGAAGCTTTCGAAATGTTGTGCTATAGAAGAATGCAGAAACTTAGATGGGTAGATCACGTAACTAATGAGGAGGTATTGAATAGAATTGGAGAGAAGAGAAATTTGTGGTTGAAAATGGTTAAAATGCCTCTGAGCACTATGGGACTTAACTTCTAAGGTCATCAGTCCCCTAGAACTTAGAACTACTTAAACCTAAGGGCATTACACACATCCATGCCCGAGGCAGAATTCGAATCTGCGACCGTAGCAGTCGCGCGGTTCCTGACTGTAGCGCCTAGAACCGCTCGGCCACCTCGGCCGGCAGAAATTTGTGGCACAACTTGACTAGAAGAAGGGACCAGTTGGTAGGACATATTTTGAGGCATCAAGGGATCACTACTTTAGTATTGGAGGGCAGCGTGGAGGGTTAAAATAGTAGAGTGAGACCAAGAGATGAATACACTACACAGATTCAAGAGGATGTAGGCAGCAGTAGGTACTGGGAGACGAAGAAGTTTGCACAGGATAGAGTAGCATGGAGAGCTGCATCAAACCAGTCTCTGGACTGAAGACCACAGCAACAACAACAACAACAGTAATCGTACTGGGATGAATGAGGTAACGTCAAAAATGTTTTCTAACTGATTTCTCACACAGCATACCGATTTTGCGCCACAACTTGCTATTTGTGGACGAGCATTATTGTACTGAGAAATGGCACCGTGATACTGTAACATGAGAGATTAACACGTGAGGGCGTAGGATGTCCGTGGCGTGCCGCTGTGGAGCCAGAGTTTATTCAGTCACACCAGCCGTGACCCGAAGTCATACCGGAAGGCATTCCAAACCATAACGCAAGGAGTTGTACCACAGTGTATCGTCGAAAAGTTGTAAGAATAGGACATCTCCCGGGTCATCAGAGTATTCGTCGGTTATGGACATTCTAGGTACTCAGAACCACGTGTTGTGGTATTAAAGGCAAGAAATGCTTGTAAAGCTGATTCTCTTTTACGACAGGTGTTAGTCTCCGACCAGTTATGTGGGATGAAACAGAATGCTGAACGGATTCCATTATTTGTTCTGAGATGAGAAGCGCAGTTGTTAAGCGGTTACGATGGACTGGATGATGCACGATATGGTGAATCTACCTAGTGATGTCTGAAATGGTCAACCAGAAACTTGATGACGAGTATGCCTACCCTCAAAGTCTCATGTAGTGCAACATCGGATGACTGTTACATCCGAATCCCCGATTGTTCTGAATATTCCACGAACTGACCAGCCGGGCAAATGGACACCCTCGAAGAGGCCCGTTTCGAGCTCCGCCAGGTGCTAATATCGCTGCCTCACACAAACACGTCACATCTCTGAGCCCTCATAGTAAACAATCAATGCCTCACGATGTTCGCGTTCCTCATATTACCTACCGGTCCTGGTAACCACACTGAACAGGAATTCATTTCTGCACTCTGCTAGCCGTGATTCGTGGCACAGGGAATTGTATTCTTCATCATTTACACAATCGTCGATGTCATGCATGTGTACGATGTTGCACTGACATATCTCCTGGGTGCTTCACTTTCTTGTTAAGCAGTGTATATCCAACCACTGTGTTATGCGTTAGACGTTTCTCTCGTTGACTTATTACAGCTCATCTTCGTTCCTTACGTGATCAATGCATCTAAACTCCAACAGTAACGCCAGAGTAATACCACATTATAATTGCTTCTAATCGTTTCATTTCAACTTGTGCAGACCTTTGCTCCAAACGTTGCTTTTCCTGAATCTCCTTCCGGTTTCAATGTTCGTATTTTGGATATTAACAAATCTTTTTGGACAGAAATCCCTTTTATCGTGAACAATCCTTGCTGCAGCTTCTGTCTAGCGTGATTTTTGTGTCATCCGTTTTACTTCCTGGATGGTGAAATTGTTCCACCTGTTTAAGAGTCTCTTATACGAAAGTAACGTTTAGCTATTTCTACTTGCTACGAACATCATTATCTTACTTTTCATCATGTTTATGTGCAAGTTGTAGCTACCATCTAGTACACGTGACGTCTTACTAAATCTCAGACTAAACTGCTGTTCGTGTTTTCTGCATTTCTTCAATGTCAACAGACGACGGTATTACCCTCCTGGAAATGGAAAAAAGAACACATTGACACCGGTGTGTCAGACCCACCATACTTGCTCCGGACACTGCGAGAGGGCTGTACAAGCAATGATCACACGCACGGCACAGCGGACACACCAGGAACCGTGGTGTTGGCCGTCGAATGGCGCTAGCTGCACAGAATTTGTGCACCGCCGCCGTCAGTGTCAGCCAATTTGCCGTGGCATACGGAGCTCCATCGCAGTCTTTAACACTGGTAGCATGCCGCGACAGCGTGGACGTGAACAGTATGTGCAGTTGACGGACTTTGAGCGAGGGCGTATAGTGGGCATGCGGGAGGCCGGGTGGCCGTACCGCAGAATTGCTCAACACGTGGGGCGTGAGGTCTCCACCGTACATCGATGTTGTCGCCAGTGGTCGGCGGAAGGTGCACGTGCCCGTCGACCTGGACCGGACCGCAGCGACGCACGGATGCACGCCAAGACCGTAGGAGCATACGCAGTGCCGTAGGGGACCGCACCGCCACTTCCCAGCAAATTAGGGACACTGTTGCTCCTGGGGTATCGGCGAGGACCATTCTTAACCGTCTCCATGAAGCTGGGCTAAGGTCCTGCACACCGTTAGGCCGTCTTCCGCTCACGCCCCAACATCGTGCAGCCCGCCTCCAGTGGTGTCGCGACACGCGTGAATGGACGGACGAATGGAGACGTGTCGTCTTCAGCGATGAGAGTCGCTTCTGCCTTGGTGCCAATGATGGTCGTATGCGTGTTTGGCGCCGTGCAGGTGAGCGCCACAATCAGGACTGCATACAACCGAGGCACACAGGGCCAACACCCGGCATCATGGTGTGGGGAGCGATCTCCTACACTGGCCGTACACCTCTGGTGATCGTCGAGGGGACACTGAATAGTGCACGGTACATCCAAACCGTCATCGAACCCATCGTTCTACCATTCCTAGACCGGCAAGGGAACTTGCTGTTCCGACAGGACAATGCACGTCCGCATGTATCCCGTGCCACCCAACGTGCTCTAGAAGGTGTAAGTCAACTACCCTGGCCAACAAGATCTCCGGATCTGTCCCCTATTGAGCATGTTTGGGACTGGATGAAGCGTCGTCTCACGCGGTCTGCACGTCCAGCACGAACGCTGGTCCAACTGAGGCGCCAGGTGGAAATGGCATGGCAAGCCGTTCCACAGGACTACATCCAGCATCTCTACGATCGTCTCCATGGGAGAATAGCAGCCTGCATTGCTGCGAAATGTGGATATACACTGTACTAGTGCCGACATTGTGCATGCTCTGTTGCCTGTGTCTATGTGCCTGTGGTTCTGTCAGTGTGATCATGTGGTGTATCTGACCCCAGGAATGTGTCAATAAAGTTTCCCCTTCCTGGGACAATGAATTCACGGTGTTCTTATTTCAATTTCCAGGAGTGTATATTGGTTTTACACGCGTGAAAAGTTACTCTATGTTCGGGACAGTCCTTTACATTCCTCGTTGACTCTCTAATATACAGAATTAAGTGTCAATGGTGCTAATTAGCTATAAAGAATTAAGTATCAGTATTGCTAATTAGCAACTCAGTCTTTCCTTATTTTGGTTTCTAGCATCTTTACACTAGCGGTGACTGCCAGACTATGCTTCGCGTAAAGATGATGCATAAATGTTCTACTGTTGTAGTTGACAACGGACTCACTTATTATTCAGCTATTATTTTTATTAATCTATTGGCATTCTTGAGGCTCAAAAATATTTTTCTGGGGTTTCCGCCTAGTCGAAATGAAATGAGTAGACACGCTGCTATAAATTTTGTCTGTTAACTTTCTGCGAATCATAGACATTTATTTTCCTTATATTTGTCCAAATGATTATAGAATATTCTTCTGAAAAACTCTCTGTCGTCGATACATTCAGCTATAGACTGCATTCCATTTTCTCATCTAGTGTTTAGATAATGTGTCTTGTAACCCGCTGTAAATAACTTAACGTACGTATTTCATACATAACGTGGTTACTACTCATATCATAACTTGAAAACGGTTATCGAAGCTTCGTCATCAGCAGCGTCTTGTCACAATAAAAGATAAATTCGGTAGAGAAGTGAGAGACAACTGTCGAATATATTATTAGCCCACAAAAGCCATCATAATTTATATTCACTCTGTGTACAGTAACTCATCGGCTAAACAAACCAAAATGTATTAACTGATGACGACGTAAATTTCAGTATGTCGATAGAAACATGTTAATTTTCCCCGCATAGGTTGTGGCTGCATGTATCAGTGTCGAATGAAATAAAAGTGACAAAAAAAAATTCATGACACAGTGATAGAAGCGAGTAATATGTCAGGTTACCACAAATGTGGTATCATTATGATTCGTGAAGGCGACTGATTTATGAATACCAGAAACAGTTCTCTGTTTATGGGAATTTGCAAATATGTAGCAAACTCTCACAATGTAATTCAAGTACGCACGTGTATGACCTATACAAAATTTTTTACAGGCTCACATCTGAAAACCTAGAACATTATATCTCATAATTATATATGCCATTCCCAAATTTATTCACCAGTCCTTTTAACAGACGCGCCTATATTATTTCAGCATAATTCTCAGATACAGATTGTAGGTTGTCAATGCGAAATAACGTAATAAACTGGCCCATCATTGCAAACGACGCAGAAGGAACCTTCCCGAAACGCGTTTATATTAGCTGACGGTAATTTGACGCTTGAGAGAAGCAGCACAGATTGTTTCTCACGTAAAGAAAATATGGAGTTGTAGTAAAGCTGCGTGGGTAGGTTAAGAGCCTCAGAAACATTCTTCAGTAATTGGGAGGTAAAATTTTTTTTTGTTTACAAACTCCCGCAATTTCTTTTTCACAGTACCCGACTGCGGACCCCTGCGAAACGAACTATAAAAGAAATACGAGAAAGTGTATTTATAGCTTGAATTCAAATCTGAAATGCGGCTTTATTTTAGCATTCCGTGAAACAAATCTACTTCGGGAAAAGCATGAGAGCAATTATAACTGGGGAACATTCGAAGAAAGGCAATCAGCATTTAGAAATTAGAAACTAAACCAATTTAAAAAATTCACGATGGTACTGTCAAAAAGAAAGCACAATGATATTCAATTTAACTAGACCAACAATATGCAGTATCTAATAAGACTTGTACACCGTAAATTAGTTTAAGATATTCTTTTACTACATTAAATCGATAACATATCGTCAGAGGTCTCGGCGTCATTAGAGAGAGTACAAAGTTGTGACAGGGCAGGTTGCAGAAGTAAATTATTTTTGTCGTTTTATTCGATAATGTTCAAGGGTACTCTAATTAAGAATCGTGGACTATATCTGAAAATATCATATTCTGAGTCATTCTAAATTCTACTTTCAGAAATCACTCTGTACTACGCATACTATATACTGCTTCACTGATAGCGTACTAAATCTGTGTGTTTCACCAACGGGAATACATAGTGGTTTGTCGAAGGCCGTGGATGGCACTGATCGCTATATGAATTTGTTTTTATGGTACTACGAGAACGAGGTTTATTTCATGTTTAATTAATGAGAAGCGAATGACAGTGGTAGACTATTTAGGCAATCACATATAATTATGAGTATTCTCGTACAGTTTAAAATTGAGTCCACTCACTTTCTTGCTGTAGAGGAGTCTAATGCTGTGCTCTACTGTAAGTCAGAAACGATGCTCTTAGCTGAGACGCAATAATCATAATCAAATCCAGAACACGTGCAATAGCGTCATGAACCAATAAAGAGTTTATCGAAAGTATATAATGGTTGGATCACGGTAATGATCTGTAAGTGTGTAAGAACACACTTCATTCAATTCCGTACTAGTCAGGATGCATCGTTATGGATAAGAATATTGTATGTGGTAAAGTAAATTATAAATGTCCACATTCAAAATTCTTGACTGTTCATATTCACCAGAAGTTGAATTGACATTCACGTATTACAGATCAGTACAAATTTTGTATGCATGCATGTACTGAGATGGTGATGAGGGCATAAATAGTTTTTTTACAGAGCATATGACCGTAAATTAACCACATGTGAAATACTTTTCTGGGATAATACCACTAATAGACACGCATTCATTGCATCTTCGAACCTCGTATGGGGATCTGTTTAAAATCCTCTGCAGTCTAGCTACAGTCTCGTCATAAATTTACTATCTTGTAAATTTTGTTGTCAAGAATCAATCACAATCTGAAAATAATAATAACACTTATAAGCATATCGCTAGTATCAAGAATGTTATAATTACCCACTACTTAACCTTAGTGATACAAAAAAAAAGTAAGAAAATGTGTGCAGCCATACAAACGTAAGACCATCTCCATGGTAAATAAAATTGTTATATTCGGCTCTAAAACTATCAATAAATTTAAATAATTTGAGCTTTGTCGCTTCCTTTGCTTATTAAATGAGTTTCAGTGTAGGTAGTATGTATTAAAGTATATTGAGGATTAAGATTAAAGTAAAAATCTACTTATCTAAATGATCTGCTTGTAGCCTTATTTTCTACAGAGAGATGTGATCAACAAAACTCGTGAATAGCCAATTAACTAACAAACATGCCGTATCTGGTTCTTGTCTTACACTGTTCGACGAAACCACAGACATTCTAAATCTTGTTGATCTAAGTTTTGGAATTCTGCTTTCCCAAATAATAATAAAGTGACTCAGAGAATGGGCCCACTCTTATTCAGTCTAATGGTTAAGTCAAACATCTGCTAACCAAAAAAGGCTTTGACCATGCTTCAGTTCTGCAATGCCAAATTTCATGGGGTATTGTATTTCATGTATTTCATAATGCGCACATCAAAAAAAGTTTTGCATCACTGCGGTTCCCAGAACTGTTGAAGATAGACGTTGACTGTGGATATTGTATCACAGACACATTCCCTTTGACTGTTGAGGCATGTCACTGCACCTGCCCAAAGATGTAAACAACCATGCATGAGCAGCGACTATTAGACGGAGGAGTCCGACAGCCGATCAGTTACAGTCATACCACCAGGAAGGACGTACACGGCTCGTGTTGTCTGTAGTTCAAACATGCCTAGACGATCAATGCTGCGGATCTATCGCGTCCCCATTTTTACTTTGTGTCAGGAAGGACTATCAAGTAGGCAAGTGTCCAGGCGTCTCGAAGTGAACCAAAGCGACGTTGTTCGGACATGGAGGAGACACAGAGAGACATGACCTGTCGATGACATGCCCCGCTCAGGCCGCCCAAGGGCTGCTACTGTTGTGTATGACCGCTATCTGCGGATTAAGGCTCGGAGGAACCCCGACAGCAACGCCACCATTATGAATAATGCTTTTCATGCAGCCACAGGACATCGCGTTACGACTCAAACTGTGCGCAGTAGGCTGCATGATGTACAACTTCACTCTCAACGCCCATGGCGAGGTCCATCTATGCAACCACGACACCATGCAGAGCGGTACAGATAGGCCCAACAACATGCCGAATTGTCCGCTTTGGATTGGCGTCACGTTCTCTTCAGCGCTGACTATCGCATATGCGTTCAACCAGACAATCGTCTGAGTCGTGTTTGGAGGCAACCCGGTCAGGCTGAACGCCTTAAACACACCGTCAAGCGACTGGAGCAAGGTGGAGGTTCCCTGCTGTTTTAATGTGGCATTGTGTACGCTGCTCGTGGTCATGGAAGGCCCGTAACGGCTTAATGATACGTGAATGCCATCCTTCGACAGAATATTGGCCAAGCATTTGTTTTCATGAACGACAACTCGCACCCCCATCGTGCACTACCTTTAGGATAACGACATCGATCGACTAGAGTGTCCAGCATGTTCTACTGACATGAACCCTATCGGACATGCCTAGGATAGATTGAAAAGGGCTGTTTATGGACGACGTGACCCACCAACCTCTCTGAGGGATCCACGCCCGCAGATGAGAAGTAGGACAATCTGGACCAACAGTTCCTTGCGGAACTTGTGGACAGGATGCCACGACGAATACAGGCATGCATCAATGCAAGAGGACGTGCTACTGGGTATCAGAAGTACCGGTGTGTACAATGTGGACCACCACCTCTGAAGGTCTCGCTGTATGGTGGTACTACATGCAACGTGTCGTTTTCATGAGTAATAAAAAGGGGCGGAAATGATTTTTATGTTGATCTGTATTCCAATTTTCTGTACTGGTTACGGAACTCTCGGAACTGAGGTGATGCAAAACTTTTTTAGTTGTGTGTAGTTAATTCTTACGTGTAATTACCAACATCTACTGTCACTTTGCTTCGCAGCAGGTGAATTGCCGAACTTAACATGGAGTATCTGTACTAAAGAATATAGTGCTGCCTTATCTTACCACTGCTTAGAACAAATTTAAGTACAGCACAAACGAAACTGTTAGAAAAACGTAACTTAGAATCCACTTCTGTCACTATTACATTTTCAAATGAAATTATCTCGGTTCGTCGCAAAAGATCCCGTGTACCTATGGCGGCCGCCGGTTACCTGAAGACGATCCTCCCATTATTCCCCCTCCACTGACGAATTTTGTACGGTTACTGAATGTCAAGCAGCAGTAATTAAACATTCGGTGTCAATAGTTTTATGGTGGTTAATTTAATAGCTTGTAAGGTAGCGCTAGTCTTTCTTAGATGCTTTTTCTGCAATGCTTTTAATAAAACTGACATTACCTCTGGCTTTTTCTGTTACGTTTTTGTACGTGAATGGCTGTGACCATACTGAGGCCATGTAGAGACACTTAGGGCACCAATTATTTTGCCATCGGGCGTTCGTTCAGAGCGCCTAGTGCACATCCTCGCTTTGCCTAGTCCGAATCTTACTTAATTCTTTATAATTCTTTATTTTGGCTAGGGATTGCACAAATCGTGTCATAATCGGGTTAGATTTATCACCAAATCGTTATAGGATGACTTGTGACCTAGTAACTCATTACTGGTCAGGAGAGGTGCATACAACGCTACATAAATATGTCATGTAAGAGCCATGTCCAGTTAGGAAGTACACAGTTCTCCGTGTGGGATTAGTAAATTGTAATGTAATCGAACTTGTATAGTATCGGATAGTTTCTGCGACCTGTTTAAGAGGTTTTCCATTCCTAATTCGGATGTCTAACTCGGTATTCTTAAATTCCAGCTTTCTGAATACTGACTGACGTAGTATCGCTCTAGTTTTGTCGAGTTCTCCCTTTATTAACGAACAGAAGATGGTTATTGCAGAATCACCAAATCCTATGTACACAATACCGGTACAAGAAATATTAGGTCCTCGAGTGAGGTACCTGGTGCCCCAATATTTTCTTCTAACTGTTCTTATCGACACCACAGGTATCGTGTGATTATGCTTGTACGATACCAGTGACCGAGAGACGTAGCGCAGTAGTTAGCTACTCGGGACTCGAATTCTGGAGGACATTGGTTCAGTTTTGCTTGTGGTCATCCAGACTTAGATACTCCGTGATTTTGCAAATGCCAGGATGAACCCTTTCAAAGGGAACCGTCAATTTCCTTTCCTGTCCTTCCAACAGTCGTTGCATGTGCTTTGTCTGTAACGGTCACGATGTCGACAGGGCGTTAAATCCTCACTGTCTTTTATTCCTTCATTCTATACAATTTTACATATTAGTCACATGTAGGAACTAAAGTGGACTTGATTTTCTATATAGGGCGATTTACTGTTTAAAATACCTACGAAGAATTTTGTAAATGATATTCTTTTATCGTAAACTGCAAGTAAGTGTTTTGTTTATCATCTGATGCTTGATGATAAGTATCATCGACTCTAAATCCATCAATAATTTATTTGTTGGTACAAATATCCAGCTAATGAGTGTATTACCTTTTATGTATGAAGAGAACGACCCATAACTCGAAACTCATCGAAACAAGCTTCAGAGAAAAACGGGACACCATCAACATAACCAATATAGTATCACACGCTCAACATTAAATATTTTTATCACCATTCCAGATTTTACATAGTACCCCAGCTGCCTCTTGTCATGTATCGCCTATTCCTCGTTACGCGAATATTTGACGTGAGACACCGTCGTGTTTCGTTATCAAAACTATAGGAGGAGAAGTTTTATTTGGCGTGCAGCTGGATTTCTACAATTAAAGCGCATAGGAGAAGGCCGTTAGTTGGAAAGAGAACACTGGGGGCCTCTACGATGCGGAGGAATTGTTTGATAACATGATAGAGAAAAAATGAGAGTCGATATAGGAGATACATAAGATCCACTGCTGGAGTCAGATTTTAATGAAATTTAGGAATATTTTGGATCAGATTAAAGCAGAAGGCATAGATAAAACTGCTTTGTCATTTGTGAACTCATTGGAGGAAGCGACTGTTTAGGTTGGTGCGTAGAATTTATGAGTGAGGAGACATAACGTAAGGCTTTCTGAAAAACGTCACCCACACTTTCCAGAAGTAACAAGTTGCAGTTAAGTGCAAAAATTATCTTACAGCTCATGTAACCAGGTTTCTGACAAGAATAGTGCGCAGAAGAAAGGAAAGGAAAACTGAAGATCAGTTAGATGACGATCACAGATGAAGGCACCAGAGAGGCAGGTCTGACGTTGCAGTTGATAATGGGAGGAATGCTGAAGAAAAATAAGGACACACTCATAAGATCTGTCGATCAGTAAAAAGCGCTCCTCAGTGTAAAGTGGTGCAAGTGTTTGAGATTCTGAGCAAAATGGGAATAAGTTGTAGGAAAAATCTGATAATATACAATCCTACAGAATTTGACAATACTTCGCAATAGCTAAACATGCATAGGAATTGGTTAGACAATCTAATCTCCTTTTCCCCCCCTCTTAGTCCCTTTCTTCCTCCCCCCTCCCTGACTATCCCCTCTTTCACCCTCTGTATATCCATTTCCTCCCCTTCCCCCTCCCTGTCCATCACCTTTTCCCCTCGGCTGTGACCTTGAGCCTTGTTTATTATTGCTGAATATTTAGATTCCGCGATAATATTCTAATCAAAAGCCCATAAGCTGCTGGGGAAAACAAAACAGCACATTTTGTGTACACAACTCTTATTTAAAAATATGTATAATGAGAAAGAATATGTATGGGAGAAACTATTTGTCTAACGGTGTAAAGGCCGTGCTTTGTAGTTAAAACTGTGAAAAAGAAAACAAAACCACACATATTCTCAGCAGAGCACAGCAGATTATTTTCTTTACCACGGTCGGTTTTAACAGAAACCCTCTACATTTTTTGATTAAGAAAAATATACCTCATGCTAATCTGAATGGTTATGAGAGAGTCGTGTAAAAATTTGAAGTAAATTGGCCCATTACTTCGCAAGATATTTCCTAATGACGTTTCCACACTTTATATACGTACAGGATGATTATAATTAAAGTTAAACTTTCAAACTTCTGTATAAATAGCATCCTGGTCAGAACAAACTCAAATTGTAACGGAATACTATCGGATAAGAGGTAAAACGTATGGCAGAAGAAAAATAGACAGTTACAAAATGAGCAATAGATGGCGCTGTAAGCATCGTAATTTAACAGTGTTCGACAATGCCTAAGATGTACGTTTGCCGTTAAACTAACTGTACTACTCAGTGTGCATGAGGGTATGGGTGTGATACTGTTAGTTAAATAAGCCCATCCACCACTGCAAGGTGATATCCCATCGGATGACAAAAATCGGTTTATAATTGTCATGAGGCCAAAAACAGCAAAAAAGCATCAATCAAAATGAAATCGGATTATTAATTTCCGTGTAGCTGGCACAAAACATGTTCAATATGCTGTCCACCGTTTTCTGCAACAAGTTGAAATCGAGAAACAGCATGTTCTATAACTGATCGAATTGTTTCCGGGGTCACTTTCAGAATGTGCTGCGCAATGCGTGCCTTCAATGCAGCTAAGTTTGCAATCCGGACACTGTACACAACAGCTTTCAGGCAGCCCCACAGCCAGAAGTCACCCGGGTTGAGATCAGGTGATCGGAATAGCCAGGTGTAGGAAAGTGGCGGCTATTAATTCTAGCATTTCCGAAATGGCGCTTCAGCAGCTGCTTAACCGGATTTGCAATGTGCGGATGTGCGTCATCTGGCATAAAAAATGATCTCATTCACACACACACGCTGTGGGAGACCTAGAGTGACGTAGTTGCGTAAAAGACACTCATAGCGCTTACCAGTGACGGTACAAGTAACAGGACCGAAAGCACCTGTCTCTTCGAAAAAATATGGCCCTGTGATAAATGATGCCGTATATCCGCACAACAGAGCGACCTTTTCAGGTTTAAGTGGTAGTGGTTGATTAGCGTGTGGATTATCCGTTGCCCATATTCGACAGTTCTGTGTATAGACATATCCTGTCACATGGAAGTGGGCTTCGTCTGTCCACAAAATCTTCCACGGCCAATCATTGTCCCATTCTATAGCAAAGGTCTGTATTGCTGGCAGCCCAACAGGAAGCTACTTGTGCACATGGGTAATTTTGAATGGATACAAAGAAGGAATTGACGCATCGTCCTCACGGGTATGTTCAATGTTCGGGCAGTTCATGCACTACACGCTCGCACACCACCACTCGTCTCCTCCTGCACTGCTGTGGCTCCTGCTTCCACTGACGTCGAACCAAGTCGTTTTCTCGCTCCACCAGGTTTCACGCCAAAAGAACCCATCTTTTAAAATTTTCGAATCATTTTCTCTAGAACCACTGCAGTCATCGGACCAACGCCTTTTTTCAAACCGTTTAATATCCGGAACTTCTGCAAAGCGACGTGTGCACACTCATCATTCTTGTAATACAGCTTTACAATCAGAGCGCGATCCTACATTGAGACAGCCATAGCGAGCGTCGCAGACGCGAAAGGTGGAAAATCCGTGTACTCATCGTGTTTATGCCAACTTCAATTCATCGTGCGCATTACAGGTGTTTTCATTTACGTATTCTGACACATACAGCGCCATCTATTGATCACTTTTCACACTATTTTCTTCTTCTATCATATGTTTTACCCCTTCTCCGATAATATTCCATTACAATTTGACGTCATTCTGACCAGTGGTGTTACTTCTACAGTGATTTAAAAGTTTAATTATAATCACCCTGAGTATTCCAGCCTGTTTCAGTCCGAGCGCTTATTAGAATAATGTATAAGCAATTGAAGTAAACTGGTCAAGTACTTTTCGATAATTTTGGTAACAACTTTAAATGACTTGTCTTTATATAGTACTATATTTGTACAACGAGGGGGAACGAAAAGGATGGAAGACTAAGAACCAAGTGTTTGTATTAAAAAGAAAGGTAGAACAGGAATGTAGACTTTTGCCCTCGCTGTTCAACTCATATGATGAAAACTCTGTGACCAAAACAAAAGGAAGGTAGAAGACTGGGATTAAAATTCAAAGTGAAACAAGATTACTTGATGACAGTACTACCCCCACTGAAAGTGAGGAAGATTTACAGGACGTGTTGAATGGCATGAACAGTCTAATGAGTACTTAAGATGAAATGGATGTACATCGCGAAAAAATGAAAGTAATTAGGGCTAGCAGATATAAGATTAGTGACAAACAACACTAAAATTGATCAGCCTATAGTTACGTAATTTACTTGGAAGCAAACTAAGTTATCTGGAACGAAGAAAGGGGGACATGAAAAACAAACTAGTACAGGTTAAAAAGAGCATTGTTGGTGAAGACAGTTCTGCAAATATGACACATCGGCCTAAATCTGTGGAAGCAATTGCTGAGGAAGTGCGTTTGGAGCAACTCACGGCATAGCAGTGAACCATGGACAGTGGGAAAACCGGGAAACGAGAGAATCAAAGCATTTGAGATGTGGTGCTACAAAATAATCCTTAAAATTAATTGGTCTGATAACATAAAGCCCATAAGATTCTCTGCAGAGTCGTCCATAGAAGGGCGTATGGCAAGAGGAGGGGACAGCGTGGTAGGACACGTGTTAAGGCCTCAAGAGATGATTTCCATGTTGTTAGTGGGAGCTGTAAAGGGTAAAAACCGTAAGGGGGGCACAGAGACTGAGATACATCTAGCAGATAATTGAGAATGTAAGGTGCAAGTGCTACTACCAGATGAAGGAGGTTGACGGGAGAAAGGAATTTGTGGAGGGCCACGTCAAACCAGACTAATGACTAAAAATAAGTAAATAAATAAATTTAAGGCATGAGACAAATGTCATAAAATGATAAACCACATAGCAAAATTCTGACAGCAACAGTAATTTAGAGGGATAAGTATGTGTCTCTGATTATTATACTTAAAATAACGCGCTCTGCTGTTGTACTTTTCCTTTTCCTCATTTACATTCGTAAATGAAAGTTAAAATTATTATTACTGGTTTAAGGATTCTTCCTTTTGGTACAGTTAGTGTAAGTGCTTTTGTAAACGCTACTGCTGCTTAACAAGTCGGTTTAGTCGTTGCTTTTATAGAAAAAAATAACCAAAATCACCAGCTGAGTTGATTAATTTTTTGGAAAACCAATTTCATTGACTGTAAGAAATTGTATATTGGTGATACAGCCGGGGCTGACTGAGCATACGCGTAGGTGGAGAATACTTCATTTTGCTGTACTTGAGTTGAAGGAAGTTACGAATTTCATACCGAACTAGCAGGTGTGGGCAACAAAGGTACAAATATTAGCAATAAAATCAGTTAAGCTAAATAACCATACAACTCCAACCTCTCACGTGGTTCTAAATGATCAATTACAGTTGAACATATCAATTTCCTTAAGCTTCATTTTCGAATCACTTGGTACAATGTCAACTATTATGACATCCAAAATGATAAAATTTACTAATTGAAAACTATGTGTAATATCACTTTTGTGGAATATTAAAGATAGTTTTGTCGTAGATATGGCGGACAACAAATAGATGCTACTTACAGTGATTCTGGCGACAGTGTCTAGCAGATGAAATCGCGCAGAAGAACTTTTTAGTAAGCGGGTCATGATTGTAGTTTTGTGACTGAAATAACCATTTCCACTTTGAAGTATATTTCGACGACATGCCACTATAACAACATTACCAAATAGGCTGTAAATGCTTTCGTAAAACTACGGCATAAATGTAGCACTTAATATGATAAAACTGTCTTCTTGCAGTACAAACAACCAATTTTTGTTACGCAAGTGCCGCAATGGCATGAGTAAAAAATGGTTCAAATGGCTCTGAGCAGTATGGGACTCAACAGCTGTGGTCATCAGTCCTCTAGAACTTAGAACTACTTAAACCTAACTCACCTAAGGACATCACACATATCCATGCCCGAGGCAGGATTCGAACCTGCGACCGTAGCAGTCGCGCGGTTCCGGACTGGGCGCCTAGAACCGCTCGGCCACCGCGGCCGGCAATGGCATGAGTACCACTGCACATGCATTGTTATATTAACGATTGACTTTGAGGTATTCATATCGGTGTAAATGTTTACTGTGGTACTGAATGTTGCCAACAAAATAATTACTTATCTATTGATGTGTTACACAAGATTATATTTACTTTACAAAAATTTATGACTTTATTTATTTTTTATTTGCATTGGACGTAAAGAGAGTATCAGGATGACTCATTTTTCTTGCATTCTTGTACTCTTGCATAAGGTATGTTTTCAGTAACCTTAAAAATAGTAATAACAGAAAAGTGCGTTAAAAAAACCGAAACCGTCCACACAAAAAAAAACGAGAATCACGAAAAGAGGCATCGGACGGGTAAGTGTACAGAGAGGCCAGCATGTATCATTTCAGTTTAGAGAACAGGGAAACAACCCAGTACTGTTATGATATGATCCAGTCAACAAGCCAGATTCTCCCAGACCTCAGCCCCAATGATCACACCCATCTCCAGAGACTTTTATCGCAATATAATTGCCACATACTGTACTTTGTTTTATCTCATTAACTTTACCGTCATATCTATTCAACTTGTGTACTTCAGTATTGTGCGTTTTCGTTATGTGCTCTGTTTGATAACTATCTGTCTTGAGAATTTTACTTTATCAGTAATATTTAAGATGAGTAGCGCATAAAATAAGTAATGACCGCTCGATTTGACACCTAATGTCACTTTCAAAGGTTCTGTGTATGTGTGTTGATAGTATCTTTGTTTCTAACGTTTGGTTTCCTACTCTTGTGGATGCTGGTCAGTCTTTTGCCGGCCGGAATGGCCGAGCGGTTCTAGGCGCTTTAATCTGGAACCTCGCTAACGCTACGGTTGCAGGTTCGAATCCTGCCTCGGGCATGGATGTGTGTGATGTCCTTAGGTTAGTTAGGTTTAAGCAGTTCTAAGTTCTAGGGGACTGATGATCTCAGAAGTGAAGTCCGATAGTGCTCAAAAGTATTTGAACCATTTTTGGTCAGTCTTTTCCTGGCGATGTGCCAATAAAACGGAAATCGTTCCGAAATATAAAAAATATTAGTACAACGGAAACACAGTTTTGTTGCTCATTCATAAATAAACTTCCTCTCTATATTAAGCTTTTTGTTTAGATTCTCTCAAGACAAACAGCTACAACGTTGTTTGGCGGAGGATGAAAGTCGAATGGTGAATGAGGAGCTGGAAGTAGCCGTTGCACTCGGCAGGGAGTGGTTTCCCTTGTGAGCCTACAGATGTAAAATGCATCTGTTTCGTGATACCGCGGCGCCAGCGAAGTGTTTTCGCTGTGTGTGCAAGACACGTAGCGCTGCGGAAAGTTTAACCTCTGGCCGGCGGCTGCTCAGAGCGACCGGTCCTCGAGGACTAGTAATCGGGGGTTCCGGACTGGGAGTGGCTGCACAGCGCCCCCCACCCCGCCATCCCTCCCTCCACACCCCCTGCCTATCCAACTATAGCGGCTTTCTCTTGATGTTGCCAAGTTTCTTGGCGGCGGCCCCCTCTTCCTCTCTCGCCGCCAGTCGGCTTGCAATTTCCATCCCTGGGGACTCCTTTCAGACGCAGCTCGCGGCGTGTGCAGCAGTTCGCCTCGGTATTCTGTACAGCACGCGGGGCCGCATAATAGATATCGGCATGCCCCGATGCCCGCGCACAAGTGACTGCCTCTCAGACAGCGGAGCAACACCAAAGCGTCTCCAGTCCCAATCTACCGCCGTTGGAGTTATGTTCTGTTCTCCCCGGCTACAAGCGGCGAATACGTCCACTAAAACGACGCACTTCCTATATTAGCCCAGCTTCACGCAAAGCCCAGTCAAAATACCCTGACGGAAAAAAACCATCACCAATAAATAGTTAACAGAGAGTAATTAAATTTCTGGAATAGATTTGTCTGTGTAACACATTTAACAGATTAACGGTGCAAGATAGCAGGTTAACGTAAGCTCGAGATAAGCCATTACAAATGGGAAATGCTAGTACATTAATAAGTGGTCTATGCGCCAGAATGTTAAATACAAACATAAAAACATGTATCCATTGTGTAGTAAAGGAACCACATGTCATCTTCTAGGACGGAGTTCCATACCCGATGCTCTTGGTTGGTTAGTGCAATGACGATTAATGCTGGTTGTGGGTAGTACTGGAATCCCCATCCAATGATATAATTTATGTGCTCCATTGGAGACAGGTCAGAGCAGGTCAAGGAAACATCTCAACACTCTGATGAGCTTGTCATCCATATGTGGACGAGCGTTATCTTGTTGGAAAACAACCACTGGAATGCTGTTCATGAATGGCACCACAACAGATCGAACCACCAGAATGATGTACAAATTTGTAGTCTATGTGTGTCAGATAACGACAAGAGTCTTCCTACTGTCATACGAAATCGTACTGCAGGCCATTAATCCAGGTACTACGCAGACAGATTGGTTACACGCGCTCACATGGCCTACTTTTAGCCAGCCGAAGGACATAACTGGCACCAAGGCCGAACTGGCTTTCCTCAGGAAACAATACAGACCGCTACTCCACTCTGCTGGCCGGGGTGGCCATGCGGTTCTAGGCGCTACAGTCTGGAGCCGGGCGACCGCTACGATCGCAGGTTCGAATCCTGCCTCGGGCATGGATGTGTGTGATGTCCTTAGGTTTCTCAGGTTTAATTAGTTCTACGTTCTACGCGACTCTTGACCTCAGAAGTTAAGCCGCATAGCGCTCAGAGCCATTTGAACCATTTTACTCCACTCTCCAATACGATCTCGCATGACACCACTGAATTCGCATATGGCAGTGATCCGAGGTCAATAGAATGCACACAGCAGGGCGTGTGGCTCCGAGCTGTTATTGGAGTAGCCGATTTGTAAAAGATTGTTGTGTCGTTGTGGTGCCAACTACTGCTCGAATTGCTGCTGCTGGTGCGGTACTGTGTTCCACAGCCATACACCGAACACTTCGGTCTTCCCTCTCGCAAGTGCGACGTGGCCGTCTGGAGACCGGTATTTTTGCGATCATACCTTCTCGTGACCGTTGCTGCCAACAGCCATATACAGTGGCTACATGAATACCAAGTTCTTCTATAAAATCGCCGAAGGAACGTCCAGTTTTTGTTGCCCTGTTACACGATCTGGCTCGAACTCAGTGGGCTGTTGATAATGGCGGCTGTGTCACCTTAATGACATTCTTGACTAACATCAACTCACCACGTCCAATCTCGAAGGCAACTAAGGCTCACGTGTGTTAAGGTGCGTATTTAAAGCAAATGTGATTTCCATCTTCGTAGTGACGCTCCTCCCGTCACTTATGCGACTGGCACGAGACTGATATAGAGAAACACGCCTACAAATTTTTGGTTTATTCCCCACAGCTCCCACATGGTGAAGGGATTTCTATTCTTTCAGTGCAAGAATTGCTCCATGGAGGCATATTTTTCTCCTGTGCTACAAACTACAATTTGTCCTACAGCTGGTCGGTATTACTCGATTAAATAAAGTACATGCAGAGGTTTATCAGAAACTAAAATTCTTCCTAGTATTTATTTCGCATTGGAAACGGTACTCATACAGCCATTCTCACTGTCCACGGATGTCATTTCAATAGCATAATACAGGCTATACTTCATGTAGAATTAGCTCCAATATTACTTAAATCGTTGTGCAGAGTGTAACAAATAGGTATGACCAAACTCTGAGCAAACAGTCCGCACACATAGAGTAAGCAAATGTATTACCTGTCAACAGGACCGAAAAAGTTTTATTTCCGTGTCAAAGCACATTTTATGTTTCTGCTCTTGATCACGTTAATCACGGGGAACAAACAGTACCTACCAGATTTATATGAAACGTTTTCTTACATGAAATGATCAAAATGCCCTCTTGATTACGTTTGGTTAGACTGAAGTAAATTGTAATGTTATGATGTTCACCGACATTTGCAAGGCGCTACTGGTGTGAGGTCCTAGTAGATCTCTTTTGCCACTTACATGCACGTAAGTGCAAGTCCGCCACTACAGTCTATGTGTTTAAAAAGGAATTGTATGTTTGGAAACTGAAAGAAAGTGTTGCCAAGCTAAGCTGTAGTTGCGTGGCCTGATTAAATATTAATAATTACTGAGTGGTGATGGAATCTGTCAGCTGCTGTAATGAAGCAAAGTCACAGATTACTCACGTTTATTGTTATGACTGTTCCGATGAAACAAGGGTCAAATATTCATCATGGGAAAATGAGTGAATACATGAGTGTGTCGTAACTGTGGATCTTCAGAGGGAGAGGACTGGAAAGAATCTCATAAAATGGACCGGACGAACAAGAAATCGTCTTAACGGACTGTGAATCGCAGAACTGAAGGGTTGAAGATGACTGCATCGAAAGGTTTGTGAGTAAAGAGAAACCTGAGGAGTAAAATTATAGCCGAAAAGTCACCAGGTAGTGACTGATCAATCTGAACCAAGCGCCTATCATCCTGTACAAATTTTGTATGTCATGGCTGAAACATTCCCAATATTTTTTCTAGATGAGGCCAGGTGAGAGGGCAGGCAGAAATTATGAGGGCCATGTTTTCACCCTGCGCTAACTTCAAGAGTGAATGAAACATTCACTTCAATTAAAAGAAATTAAAGGAAATCCTCTAGAATAATCACCCACCCTCGTGGTTAATACCAATTTTTTTTTCAAACACATGGAAATTTACTGATTAATTTGACCTGTTATTTAGATTGATTAAGTGTGCTGAGCAATAAGGAGACTGAAACACGAGGCTGGCTGCAGCCTGGAACGTTTCACAGTGCTTGTTGTACCTATGTACAAATATAATGTTGAAATGTGATTCACTTCGATGCTTGAGTTACATGCGAGAGATTTCACTGCTCTAATGGCATCAAGCCCCTAGAATTAACTTTTTAGAGATCATCACGGACTTGGTGGATTGTGCATTATAATGGAAGTGTACTCAAAGAAGAGATAGCAGACGCCCCTCTGCTCTACGGATTATCAAATGGTAATGGTCTTGGAGCACGACACTCGTATCTGGAGATATTTCCTGAACGACGATACCCCGACAGGATGACCTTCGAAGCAACTGATCGTCGTCTTTGGGAGCGTGGGATGTTCGAGCCTACTACTCGTGACTAGGAGGGGAGGGGGGGAGGGGTTGCTAGAACGACGAGACTGCCTCACCTGAAGAGGAACTTCATCGTGCAATTGACGAAAACCCTTGTCTCAGGGAGAGATAATTAGCTGCAACATATAATGTTGACCACATGACTGTCTGGAGGATACTACATGCTTGGTTTCCATCTTGGCTAGTCAAAAGTCGGCACATTATCGCCTTTGGCAAGTGTAAAGTCGAGAAACTTCAAACTGAAGTTAGCCCTTAATATATCAAATATGCACTCCATACTGGTGTACGTCAGTTTCTTTTCATTCTCACACCACTACTGTACTACAAAAATACAACTCCATTATACATAGTCCAGTCGCAGTCATGTAGTGACGAGGCACAATTATGTAAAAGTAGGGAAAATCACGAAAAAATCGTAACAGGTGGCAACAGTGGCTACATCAGAACGCACGGTATTTGTACGCAGTATAGTGGCTGCAGGCGGTGAGTCACCACCAGCAGTTGATTATCCTGCACTGGTGGATTCTGCCAATGGCTCATTCAGCAATGTGTCAACCCTCACTTTGGTGCAGATGTGCTGTGCACGTATGCTTCTTCGTTTCATTGCGATCGGATAATAAGACAACGAGCGCCTAGGCTCTGCCGGGAATCCTCATGAAATTGTGCAGTCACGTCATCAACAAATATTTTCTGTCAATGTATGGACCGGGATAGTTGATGACTATTATTTAGGGTCTCATGTTCTTCCAGCCAGTCTCAGGGGCAAAATTTACCTTGCTTTCTTAGAGAATACTCTGTTCATTTATTCTGCTACAACATGTTCCTTTACGAGTTCGACAAAATATGTACATCATACATGATGGAATTCCTATGCATTTCATCGATATGCTTCTAAATAATAGATTCTGTGACAGATGGCAGTTATTGGTGAACCACATTCTTGGACTCCACTCTCTCCGGGCAGAAATCACTACCTTTTTATTTCTGGGGGCATATGAAAGCTTTCCTGTACGGAACCCCTTACAAGATGTACAGACTCCTCCCGGATTTGTGGAAGGACGTGAAACAATATGCAATCCACACCCATACATCAGCTCTTCAGGGATTCGAAGCGAAGGTCGATTGATGCATGTAACGTAGCTAACCGATGGCTTTTTGAACACTTCACTTAGGTAACTGTTTCACTCTGTGCTGATACGTTTTTTTGCTGTGTCTTTGCTAGGATTAATCTGATTATGAAGAAAAGTAGAAATGAGCTCTAACATGGAAATAAAGCGTTACTGGATCTGTGTCAATACAGCATATTTTCCTTCTTTACATGTGAGGAATTTTTCCTGAAAGTTTGGCCACATCTTTTTGGTACAACTGCATAAACATTTGTTGCTGTTGTTTTACTCAACGCATCGTAGACTGGTTTCTGGCAAGCCTCCACACAATATTTTATGCAAGTTGTTTCATATTTACATAAATACTGCGACCTATTTCCTTTTGAAACTGTACTTAATCTTCCTTTACAGTCTTCACCCCCCTCCCCCACCCCCCAAGCTTCACTCCATTACCAAATTAACAAAGAAAGTGCTAACCGATGAGAGCGTAATTTTGAGATACTTCATGTTACACGTTGATTAATTTCAACTTCAAGAAAATAAATACAATATGATAAGCAATTGACACAACTGACAGTTTTTCTCCAGCTGCACAAATGAACTACTTTTTATCAGTATGTGGTGCTCTCGAATACGCAGTGAATACCGTGGTCACCCATATACTTTCCAGCTGTGGGGCTAGCACATTATTCCGGCGAACCCCTCGACTATTCTTGATGCATCTGCATATATGTCCTTTCAACATGTCCCTGCTTTTAGTCAGGTTGCGTTGTAAGACTCTTTTGTCATCAGTGCAGTTTAGTACCTCTTAATTAGTTACTCGGGCTAACCATAGCATTTTAGTGTTAATGAACAGCTTATGTTGTTAGTCACTCTCTAACTGTTTATAACGCGTTGTGGGGATGGATATTACGCTTAGCTGTCCAGTGTTACTGCTGTCAGCAGTCTTCTTTTCATATCGTTATGTTAATCAGTGTATTTCACTGTACTGAAAAGTTCCATAGTTCGTCGAACGTATAACTGTTTCTATCGTAGTAAATGGTAGTTAGAAAGAAATATAAGGTATTTCCCTCTTAACAGTGTTGATTTTGTAAGCAAACGAACCTTGTGCCGGCTTTATAAATACAGGAGATGCAGGAAAGTACGGAAACAGCTTAAGAAATGCATGCTTCAACATAAATGCTGACACTAGCTAAGCTTGCCGGCTGCTCTAATGTATTTGACGACGTCCGATACCTGTGAAATGTCCTCAATACGTTGCAAGTGTCAGACAAGGTCAAAATAGGGCTCTGAGGAGTTGTGAGTCCATTATATCGAGTCTAAGTGATTTCGAAAGAGGGCAAATGGTTGGCGCTCCTGTAGTGGGTGCCTCTGTAACGAAGATAGCCGAACTGTTTGGCCTTTAAAGAGGCTCCATATCGGAGTCCTACACTGACGGAAGAAAAAATCGCAACACGAAGAAGAAGTTATGTGACATAAACGATAGTCGGAAGGCGTACTTCTACTACATCTGAAAGACGATGCCTATTCAAATTTCGCACCATTCGCATAAGATTTGGGCTAGTAGGGCTAATATGAGGATGCAAATCAGGTTTGCTTTAAATACACTGTGTAACTATCGTAAGCGTTAGTTACTTTTGAAATTTTACGAGGTAAGTTGATGTTAGTCAAGAATAATTTTAAGGAGAATCAAACGCCGTTATCGACACCTTAATGAACGAGGTCATGTAATAGGGCTACGAGAAATCTGATGGTCCTTCTGCTACCCTACAGAAAGATTTGGCAGGAATGTAGCCAATGGGATGTGATGAACGCTGGTTCCGCCTCTTTGCTAGTGATGGTCGTATTTTGCTTAGAAGGAAGCAACTTCAGGACCTGAACGCACCCTGTCTGCGTGTTAGACATATTGGAACTACACCTGGAGTTATGGTCTAGGGTGCAGTTTCGTATGGCAGCATGAACACTTTCGTGGTTATTCCATGCACCCTCACTGCAAAATGTTATATCAGTCCGGTGCTTCGACCACCTGGAGTTATGGTCTAGGGTGCAGTTTCGTATGGCAGCATGAACACTTTCGTGGTTATTCCATGCACCCTCACTGCAAAATGTTATATCAGTCCGGTGCTTCGACCAGTCGTGCTGTCATTCGAGAACAGTATTCAAGGGGATGATTTTCAAAAGGGTAACGCTCGCCCACATACAGCTGTGGAATCCCAACATTTCCTACAGAATGTCGTCAAGTGGCCCTTGCCTGCGAGATCACCAGATCTGTCTTCAATCGAGCCCATACGGGACATCACCAGACGAGAACTCCAGCGTTATCCACAACCAGCGTTGTCCGTCCCTGTACTGACCGATCATGCACTATAGGCATGAAATTCCATCCCACAAACTGACATCCGGCACATGTACAATACCGTTCGTGCACGTTTGTATGCTGGCACTCAACAGTCAGGTGGTTACGCCGCTTAAAAGTGTACTAGCATTGCACATTTGCAATGGCTTATCTCGCGCTTACATTAACCTGTGGTCTTACTTAAATATGTTATCTAGACAAATATTTTTCCCAAATTTCATTACTCTACGTTAACTACATTTTGATGGTGTGGGATGCAATTTCGTATGACAGCAGAAACACTCTCGTGGCTATTCCACGCACCCAGACTGCTAATCCTTTCGTCAGTTTTTAGCGCGTACAGAGACGGCGGCAAAACGTAACGTTCAGTCCCAACGCGTACGAAATTGTGGGTCGAGTAACCCTGTCGGACCTAAAACGAGGTAACTGTGACGGAAACTAAGGAGACAACATCTTCAAAAACCACTGCAGAACTAAACTACGCACTCACGAACACTGACAACAACAAAACAACGCGAAAGGAGCTCTATAAGTAAGAATTCCAAAACATCTCATCAGTGATGCAAAGACGAGTAATAGGAAAACTTGGTGATGGAGCCATAAAATGAAGCAATAGAAGATATTCATTTGCTCGGATGAGTCTCTTTGCACACTATTTCCAACTTGTGGTCGAGTTTTCGTTCCTAGAGTGAAAAATAGCGGCGGTTGGATGATGATCTTGGTAATCACATCGTGGTATTCCAAGGACCCCTTGGTTATTCTGCAACGTTCCATTGCAAAGTATTGTGAGACCATTTTGGCTGACCATGTCCATCCCATGGTACAATATTAATTCCCCAATCTTGATGCTGATTTCGAAGACGACATGGTTCCAATATGTTTCAGTCTGGTTGTGTGTGCACGAGGATGAAATTGTGTCATGTCCCCTGGCCGCCACAGTGATCAGATCTTAACATTATTGAGCTTCGGCTGTCTACTTTGAAGAGATGGTGCGTGTTCGCTAGGTACCGTCAACGTCGTTTTCTGAAATTGCTACTACTTTGCAGGAAGAATGGGAATATATCCTTTAAAACCATGCAAGTCTTGTCTTTATCAGTTCCAAAACGACAGGAAGTTGTTTTGAATACCAACCGTTTTCGTATACCGTATTTGGAGTGGTAAAGTGTCGCGCTGGCGGTGTTTCCATATTTAGTTCAGCGGCCTGTATGCGTACTGTTGTATCGCTGACCTATCGATAGTTGTCTCTCTCGTGAGGCTACAGCGTGTCAGTACATCGTAAACGCTGTCGTGTTAGGCGCTGCTGCATTATGCATTTCTCAACTTACTGTGATATAATTACGAATGTTGTCATACAAGTTCTACATTTCACATCAGTGTTCATGGATCAATATTAATACGTATCTAAAAGGAGACGATTTTAAATCTTGTTTGTCGTTCTGGGAGCTCAATAATGAACAATATCGGGGCGGTTACGGCAAATTAACGTGGACTGGGCTGACTGAAATTACAAGTACAAGTGAAACAAAATTGTTTACTGTTTAACTGTTTGAATGCCACGAGCTAAGGTACTTTTTCGTTTCATATATGGGGCATCGACCTTTTGAAACATCTGAGTGCCGATTCGGTCATGCGGACGATCTAGTAATGAATAAAACAGTTGTTTGGTAGTAACTGAAAGAACTGTGGCTTTCGTCAACTTATAAACCACTTTGTAGCTTTGAATTTCATGTGGGTTCTATGTTGCCCGTATTTGAATGGAATAGTATTACTTTAGGAATAACCTCAGAACTCCACAACGATTTACGTGACAGGAAAGCAAATAATGAGTACGTCATGTGGGATGTTGATAGTGAATAGTGCAGCACAACCCTGTGTGTGTGTCAACAGAATTTACTGAATCCCACCACGCTAAATTCACAATATTAGAGTGAGTGTGTCCGTAACTTGTTACACTACTGGCTCTTAAAATTGCTACACCAAGAAGAAACGCAAATGATAGACGGGTATTCACTGGACAAACATATTATACTAGAACAGACATGTGATTACATTTTCACGCCATTTGGGTGCATAAATTCTGATAAATCAGTACCCAGAACAACGACCTCTGGCCATAATAACGGCCTTGATACGCCTGGCCATGGAGTCAAACAGAACTTGGATGGCTTGTACAAGTACAGCTGCCCATGCAGCTTCAACAGGATACCACAGTTCATCAAGAGTAGTGTCTGGCGTATTGTGACGAGCCAATTGCTCGGCCACCATTGACCAGACGTTTTCAATTGGTGAGAGATCTGGAGAATGGGCTGGCCAAGGCAGCAGTCGAACATTTTCTGTATCCAGAAAGGCCCGTACAGGACCTGCAACATGCGGTCGTGCATTATCCTGATTAAATGTAGAGTTTCGCAGGGATCGAATGAAGGGTAGAACCACAGGTCGTTACAAATCTGAAATGTAACGTCCACTGATCAAAGTGCCGTCAATGCGAACGAGAGGTGACGGAGACGTGTAACCAATGGCACCCCATACCATCACGCCGAGTGATACGCCAGTATGGCAATGACGAATGAAATGTGCGTTCACCGCGAAGTCGCCAAACACGGATGCGACCATGAGCATGCTGTAAACTGAACCTGGATTCACCCGAAATCATGACGTTTTGCCATTCGTGCAGCCAGGTTCGTGTTGAGTACACCATCGCAGGCGCTCCTGTCTGTGATGCAGCGTCAAAAGTAACCGCAGCCATGGTCTCTGAGCTGATAGTCCATGTTGCTGAAAACGTCATCGAACTGTTCGTGCAGATGTTTGTTGTCTTGCAAACGTCCCCATCTGTTGTTGACTCAGAAATCGAGACGTGGCCGCACGATCCGTTACAGCCATGCGGATAAGATGCCTGTCATCTCGACTGCTAGTGATACGAGACCGTTGGGATCCAGCACGGCGTTCTGTGTTACCCTCCTGAACCCACCGATTACATATTCTGGTAACAGACATTGGATCTCGACCAAGGCGAGCAGCAATGTCGCGATACGGTAAACCGCAATCGTGATTGGCTACAATCTGGCTTCTATCAAAAGTGGGAAACGTAACAGTACCCAGTTCTCCTTCTTGAGGCATTACAACAACGTTTCTCCAGGCAACGCCGGTCAACTGCTGTTTGAGTAGGAGAAATCGGTTGGAAACTGTCCTCATGTCAGCACGTTGTAGGTGTCACCACCGGCGCCAACCTTATGTGAATCCTCTGAAAAGCTAATCATTTGCATATCACTGCATCGTCTTCCTGTCGGTTAAATTTCCCGACTGTAGTATGTCATCTTCGTGGTGTAGCAATTTTAATGGCCAGTAGTGTAGAAAGTAATTACTACAGGACACGTCGAAGCAGGCAGCGCAAGGAGAGAAGAGCAAATGCTCCGAAAAACCTAAACGTAGGTACGCAGGGATTTAGGAACGTGGACGTTCCTCTGTTCAGGGAATATTAGTGCAGCATTTTCCCCTGCCTTGGCCGGCTTTTGTAGCCAAGTGGTTCTAGGCGCTTCAGTCTGGAACCACGAGACGGCTACGGTCGCAAGTTCGAATTCTGCCTCGGGCATCGATGTCTGTGGTGTCCTTATGTTAGTTAGGTTTAAGTAGTTCTAAGTTCTAGGGGACTCATGACCTCAGATGTTAAGTCCCATAGTACTCAGAGCCATTTGTGCCAGCCCCTGCCTCGGTACATGCTGTAAATGCTCGTATATTACCAGATTCATGCGAGGCCAGTGAAACGCAGTTCAGTACAGATAACGAGCGACACCACTGCAGTTTTATTCAACATTCGTGGCAAACCCTGAACAAGAGTTCAACCTATCAACATGTTGGTCCCCCATTTGAAGTAACTGTAGTCAAGACGCTGAGGCCACCTATGCATTTGGCTACAAAAAACATTTTGAAATTTTAATTTTTTAGTTTTGAATTTGTCATTCGCCACCTTTTCATAGTGCTGAAAACTGAGTTTGTCAGCAGAATTGTTGTACCATTATTTCCTTTTATGTAGCATGTTATTCGTACAAGAAACGTAGAAAGTTAAAAACGTCTATCAAACGTTAGTTCGATGACAATGAAAGACTGCGACTTAGGATGTATTTAGGATTGCGAAACGCCTCCTTTATTCTCTGTCACGAGCAAAAGCGGGAAGAAGCGAGTGGACAATGGCGAATTCAGATGCTTTCAGAGGCAAGCGCCCACTAGGCTGTTAAGCATTCTCTCGTTTGCAGCAGGAACGCCTGGTAATTATGGCTACGTCCGTATAATTTATTCATCGCATTATATCTCGACGCGGCGGAAAGCCCTTATGATAATGAATGACAAATCGTTCGTCCAGCCGCGCCATTTATCATTCTCACGAACTTGAGAACGAAGGCGTGAAACGCGTTTCATTAACGGAGGTAAATAAATGCCTTTGAGGTTCGTTTTTAACAGACCGAGTGCCACGGTTAAAGGTGAGATTGTGAACGACGTCAGATTACCCAAACGAACTGATGGCGTTACGTGACATTGCAGCTACATTTTCCTTGTTACAGTGCTGACCTCACCGCTGGTGGCGTAGTGTCGCATGTTATCAAATGAAGACAGTGAGTTGAGCGCCGGTCTCGGGCACGAATGTCGGTTTCAAAAGTTTCGTTATTTTTGAGATTACTCAAAAAGGGACTTAATACGTCCGCCAAGAGAAAACTGAATATTTGGAATACTGTGCTCCTCTCTGTCGTAGAATGACTTAATTCTACCTGGAACTGCGTTCTTGCGATATGACAAACAAGGTCGTCGCAGTAATGATGAAAGAACAGTCTACTAGAGACGTTTATCAGAATCGTTAGAAGCAAAGAATTGCGACATTCCGTAAGACGAACGGGAAAATACTTTTTTGTGGTGAAAGTGACGAATTGAGGCGTGTGTCGACTCAAATGAGACCACTTTTAGCACTTATGTGGTAAGCACACTAATTTGCAGTAACAGTCTCACTTTTTTTGTGTCAGACCAACTTATCCTTTTCCCACAGAGACGAAGGAAAAATAATTATAGAACGGACCAAATAAAACTGGCCCGGAAAATATTTACAAGACTGACACGCAACTGACGATTGTTAATGAACAGGAGAGCTCCCCGTCACAGAAAGAGCTGGAAACCCTGATTTCAGTAGCTTTCACATGCTTGAATATGCGCATCCCCCCCTATAAGCTCTGTCCCGAATACTGTGCTGTGTCATTTCGTTTTAATGAGTGAGAGGAACAGACGTGTTTAGCGACCAGTTGAATGAAACGCAGTAATGGTGCCCACTATAAAAAGAGTGCGAGTTCGGTGTCGGGTGATACGCGTGGCTCGTGGGAAACGTGTGCAGGCTGTTTAGGTTTTTATGTTGGCAACGCCATGTAGCGCTCTCTGTGAAAAACATTGACGTGTGCTGTGTGTAGTCTGTGGCTGGTTTACATTGTTGGAATTTGCTATTGTAGTGTTGGGCAGTTGGCTGTTAACAGCGTGTAGCATTGCGCAGTTGGAGGTGAACTGCCAGCAGTGGTGGATGTGGGGAGAGAGATGGCAGAGTTTTGAGAGCGGATGATCTGGACGTGTGTCCACCAGAGAGAGTAAATTTGTAATGCTGGATGTCATGAACTGATAAAATATATATATATATATATATATATATATATATATATATATATATATATATATATACTGTTAAGGTAAATACATTGTTTGTTCTCTATCAAAATCTTTCATTTGCTAACTGTGCCTATCAGTATTTAGAATCTTTTATTCAGCTGGCAGTGAAAGGTATAGGTTATTGGTTGTCAGGGCCATTCTTTTGTAGGGATTTGTGAAAGTCAGATTACGTTGGCTAAAAATATTGTGTGTCAGTTTAGCGTTGATGAGAATAGGTAAAGACCGAAATGTCACAGTGGGTTCAGTTCTGCTCAGCTGTTTGAAAATCACATAATGTAAGAGGTTTATCAGCACAGTCATTAATAAATGTTTCCTAGGGGACGTTTCATACTGTTTGTACAAGAGCCTTGAAGCCTCCTACTTCTGGTTGTACTAAACTGAGTACATAAGGTGTGTGACTTCTGTAAAATGCTCCGAAAATATTCCTCTTTCATTCAAAGCATTGACCCAAAGGTAATGACTAACGTTAGCTGATCACCGTTTCGTTGAAATATTCAAGACTACGAGATGCTCTCATTGCACAACGGAAAAGAAAAGTGGAGTTAGAAACAACGTTTGAATGAATCCAGGATCACCATTACGTCTTCTAATGTCCTGGCCTGATTCGAGATCGTCACTTCTTTACAGACAGATCAAGTGCAATGATGATACACAGTCCCCCAGTGAAGGCCTAAAGTGTAATATAGTTTGGAGCAAAATGAAGTCTTCAGGACTCACCAACATTGACTACGAGGGGCGTTTGAAAAGTCCGTGGAAAAATAAAAACAGCTTACGTGTTTGGGGCAAAACCTTTTATTCTTCGACATAGTCTCCCATTAGACTTATACTCTTCGTCTAACGCTGTTCTAATTTGTTGATCCCCTCCGAATAATAGGAATGGCCCAAGTCTGCTAAATAGCTATTAGTCGCTGCAACCACCTGCTCGTTTGAATAAAATCTTTGTCCCGCCAGCAATTTTTTCAAATTGGGGAACAAATAGTAGTTCGAGGGAGCAAAATCTGGAGAGTAGGGGGAATATGAAACGAGTTGGAATCCTATTTCCATTAATTTGGCCACCTTAACTGCTGAGGTGTGTGTTAGTGTATTGTCATAATGCAAAAGGACTTTTTTTGCTGTCCAATCGCCGGCGTTATATTCGATGAGGATTATCCCTTGAGAAGGAATGGTCTTCGCCTTTTCTGGTACTGATTCTCCTTTGATAACCCATTGGTTAGATTGTTGTTTCGTCTCAGGAGTATAGTAATGTGTCCACGTTTCATCCACAGTGACGAAACGACGCTATAAGTCTTGCGGATTCTTCCTTAACAGCTGCAAACCATCCTTGCAACACTTCACACGATTCCGTTTTTGGTCAGGCGTGAGCTATCGCGGAAGCCATCTTGCGGATAGCTTTCTCATTTCCAACTGTATTTGCAAAGTATAATGTACCCATTCATTCAAGATGCCCACAGCACTAGTAATCTCACGCACCTTAACTCTTCTGTCATCCATCACCATATCATGGATTTTATTAGCGATTTCTGGAATCATAACCTCCACAGGGTGACCAGAACGTTCAGCATCACTTGAGACCATATGCCCACTCCGAAAATTTTGAAACCACTGATAAACTGTTCTAATCGAAAGTGCAGAGTCATCGTGATATTTATCAATGTTCTCTTTAGTCTCCTGAGGCGTATTGCCTTTCATAACGTAATGTTTAATCACCACAGGAAACTCTTTTTCGTCCATTTTTTGACAGTCACTTGGCTTCCTTGTCTTACATGTATGCCAGAAACAAAGAAGTAGACCGATATGGCTGAAACTTGGTGTGCGTTCTTTCCAAAGATGCTACTAACTAAACATGACTTCGATACGCGCCAGTGCTGTCATCTCCCTCATTTTGCGCGGACTTTTCAAACGCCCCTTGTCTCTTTCGGGCTTTAAAAGCAGACTAAAATTTCAAATTAGTTCCATTGTCAGCAGTTCCTTTTCTTTTTGACTTACAATTCCACTTAACACAGAATGCATTGAACCGAGTGGTGTCTCAAGGATGCATACATCAGCATCGGTGAACAGTTCAAAAATTTTACAGAATTCCAAAAGACTGAGGGATGAAAGCATATCGAAGATGCTTTAGTGAAATTTTTGTTATTAGTAAGAAGATAAAGTACGCAGTGGGAAACAACAAATTTACACTTCGATCACACGATGTACAGGTTCAAGATACGGGAGAATCGGAAAAAAGACAACTCCGTCCACTAAAGAATAATCAGAGCAATGTAATGTCAATGGGAATACACAGAGCCCCAACGCTAAACAGAAGCATGGACACCAGAAATACCAGCACAGTGTCACGTGCTTCTCCCTCTTTGAACAATGGAAGCTGAGTTTGGACATCCATAGACCTGAAAGTATCTTAGAAAAATTTTTATGCCACGTAGTGCGAGTATGATATGACGTCGCCGTAATCCTTACTGCAGTACAGGAAACTGCCATTGGAAAACCTCAACTTGAGACACAGCGGTACAAGCCCGTTCGGACGTTCATGTATATTCAGAACAGCAAAAACGTCGAATGCACATAACAGAAAGCTGTCCGCAGAAAAACGAAAATCGAGGACATTACCACGTCCTAATCGAAGCACACTAACACTCGACCCTGCCACATGGAATCTTATTGGTTTGACAAATATACTTCCAAAGTTTCGACCACAGAAATGCCTTCACTTTACCAGTCAAAGAGCGTAGTATGCTTATCAACCGGATATCCGTGTATTAGCGTAAAATGTAGTACCTTGAAAGGTGACTTTTAACGAATGGCTTTCAAATTTAATGGTGAAGTGTTTTGGTAAAACCGCCATCAAAGTCTGCAGTGCAGAACTTGGGGGAAAGTGGTGCGAAACGGGCTCTGTAGCGAATAAGCAGCATAACAGACACTGAATGTTGCAAAATTAATTTCCCTCTTGTAACTTCGAATTTCTTTATTGTTTTCTTTGTGTCGAGCCATACGTTATTTCTTATTTACCAAACATAAAAATCCCTGGTGGATTTCTTTGCTTTCTCTACTCGGAATTCTCCTATTTTATCTGCCATTTGAATGTTCTGCCATACGAAAAACTTCTCGAAGGACCACCCAGATCTAGGTTTCCCATGATTATCCGAAACCGAGTAAAGTGAATACTGGCGTGGCTCCTTTCATAGAGCACGGTCGATTTTCTTCCCCATGTTCAACAAACCGAGACTACGCTCCGCCTCTAATGGCCTTGAAATGGAGGGGGCATTAAACGTAAATCTTCTTTCCTTCCTTCACCCACAGAGAAAATGTTTCCAGGAACTGTTACAAATAAATATTAACAAAAACAATAGTGCTTAGGTGGTGCTTTGAGGAACATTTTTATTAATGTATTTTGGAAATGATCACAAGGAGCGACTGCAGACTGTTTCATAGACATGCAGGCCTTTCCGCAAGGCGTCCTTCAGACCATTTCCGACGTAGTGCTGAGACACGCACGGGAGTGTTTATTTTCCGGATAATGTACACTTCATGCAAACGCAAACAAAGGAGGACACTCCTATGCGCAGGAGGGGAATATGCAAGGGTGGGTTTGAGGGGGGGGGGGGGGGGGCAAGAGGTAGGTACTGCTGTCCATCGGACGAGCAAAGACGTCAGAGACTGCACGAGCATAGATAAGAAAATGTAAGCGGCTTTATTTTATAAGCGAGCCAAGTGAAACTTACAACATGGTCGTTAACAGTAGCGTCACAGTTAAGACGTACACAGATGTTTAACTGCGGACACTATTGCAAACTACAAACAACGTCGTCGTCGTTCAATCAGCTACTACGGATCTTTCACTGTCAACATTTCCATACACATCAAACATATTGCATTACCCTACGTTTCTTCATTTTCAGTAACCATGTTTGTTTTACCTCCACTGCTATTCTGTACCGTATCAACTTTACTAGCGGAATCAGTGTTGCTTCCATCATTGTGGCTCTCACTATTCGAATCTGTACCATTTCCCACATTTAAGATCATCTCCAGCTCTTGGTACAGGAAACATTCATTTGAAATATACTACTCTTCAGTTGTACTTGTGGTGCTCACAGAGTATCTTCCTGTCTTCTTTAGTTACGGAAGCAATTCCTTTATCTGCAAGTGTTAACAAAATGTCCATTCTGAGTATCGCACAGCGTTGATAAACGCCGTTCTCGACTCCTGCCCATATCAGATCCATAGGATTCAGTTCTGGGTGGTATGGAGGAAATCGTTTCACGGATAACTACTTTCGGTTCAAACGCTGTGTTTTATAAATGATATGACCGTGTCTCAGCATATCCTTGTGTGCCCTCATGGAGTTAGATGTTGGAACACGAGTCAGTTGCTTAATGCAGTAAGGTGCATTACCTATAACGAGTACAGAGGTAGCAGATTAGGTATTAATCTATTCCTCGGCCACATTTCATACTTGTAATTTGAGAAATCCGTGTCGTTTTGATAATCCCCGGTTTCCCGCCAGATATAGGTCTTACGTTGGGATTATGTATAAAAATTGTCCTCACTGCCAGCATGGATAACGACAGTTGGAATTCCTTTTGAAACAGGTTTCAACAGACCCTGTACTGCTTAGTTACTCCTTACATACGATGCTGTGTTACAAGTGTGAACAATGTAGAGAACTTGAGGACACTCGCATATGTACTGTCGGACAGTTTTTACTTATGCAATACGTCTCTCTATGATACTGCTTTATTTCTGGAGAACTTCTCGATTACTCGCCGTCTTCTTCCAAAGAAATCCTAGAATGCGAATCAATTTTACAAATTGAGCCTATACAGCCATCAAAATTTATTAACCTGTAACTTTTTATGGAGTCCCTTTAGAGTCGGTCTTATTTAATCGCTAATGCAGAAATTATTCATCACGCGGTGAACGACTTGCTTATTGAAACTGTGTACAGTGGCCTTCTATGATCATCTGCGCCTTCACTTATGAAATGTGGAAAATGTTCATTTCTCTCTTGATTCGACGAACAGAAGTAAACTACACAAGCAGTTGCTTCAGCCACTAGCTGAAATTTGTTTAGCTTCAATGGAGCATTGAGCACAGTTTCTTTCTCCATAAACTGGAAGGCACGTGAAACCACATCGCGTGTTTCAGTATGACGACGTTCGACGTTTCATTTGCTTTGTAATGTTGTTATCTTCAACTTCGATTGCGTTCTCCCAGAGTCTTTACTGATGGCGTGCAGCGCCTGACTCGACGACAACACGTCCGACGCTGTCGATCGACTCAGCGGAGCCGATTGCACATGTTGTTTATGATTTTCGCGTCTACTTGCATGAACTGCAAAATCATTATAGGGAACACGTAGATATTATGAGGGTGGTGTGAAAAGTTCTCGGAATCACCTCGAGAGGTCAGCGCTAGGGCAACGAGTTGTACACATGATATTCATTGGACTGTTGCCTGTAAACACATGCCACGTCCGTGCTCTTGGAAGAGAGCTGTGGAGGTAACATGGCTCTGCTGTTCCCGCGTATGATTTGCGGAGATGGGAAAAAGGAGATTTGATCAGTAATTAGCACTGAAAGACCTGAGTCTAAATAAGGCTCCGGGAGTAAATAACATTCCATCACAATTACTGACAGCATTGGGAGAGCCAGTCTTGATAAAACTCTACCATCTGTTGAGAAAATTCTGAAGGTGGCAGGGGTCGAGTACAGGGAGCGAAGGGCTATTTACAATTTTTACAGAAGCCAGATGGCAGTTATAAGAGTCGAGGGGCATGAAAGGGAAGCAGTGGTTGGGAAGGGAGTGAGACAGGGTTGTAGCCTCTCCCCGATGTATTCAATCTGTATGTTCAGCAAGCAGTAAAGGAAACAAAAGAAAAGTTTGGAGTAGGCATTAAAATCCATGGAGAAGAAATAAAAACTTTGAGGTTCTCCGATGATATTGTAATTCTGTCAGAGACAGTAAAGGACTTGGAAGAACAGTTGTACGGAATGGACAGTGTCTTGAAAGGAGGATATAAGATGAACATCAACAAAAGCAAAACGAGGGTAATGGAATGTAGTCGAATTAAATTGGGTGATGCTGAGGGTATTAGATGAGGAAATGAGACGCTTAAAGTATTAAATCAGTTCTGCTATTTGGGGAGCAAAATAACTGATGATGATCGAAGTAGAGAGGATATAAAATGTAGACTGGTAATGGCAAGGAAAGCGTTTCTGAAGAAGAGAAATTTGTTAACATCGTGTATAGATTTAAGTGACAGAAAGTCGTTACTGAAAGTATTTGTATGGAGAGCGGCCATGCATGGAAGTGAAACGTGGGCGATAAATAGTTTGGACAAGAAGAGAATAGATCTTTCTAAATGTACTACAGAAGAATGCAGAAAATTAGATGGGTAGATCACATAACGAATGAGGAGGTACTGAATAGAACTGGAGAGTAAAGAAATTTGTGGCTAATGGACTAGAAGAAGGGATCGGTTGGCAGGGCTTATTCTGAGGCATCAAGGGCTCACCGGTTTAGTATTGGAGGGTAGCGTGCAAGGTAAAAATCGTAGAGGAAGATTAAGAGACGAATAAAATAAGCAGATTTAGAAGGATGTAGGCTGCAGTACGTACTGGGAGATGAAGCAGCTTGCAAAGGATAGAGTAGAATGGAGAGCTGCATCAAATCAGTCTCAGGACTGAAAACCACAACAACAACCCTCAGTGATTAAGTACTTCGTAAAGAAAGGTATGAAAACAATGGACATTCATGCCGATTTCCAGAATACACCGGGTGATTCTGCTCCTTCATCTACAACTGATGCCAAGTGGACAAATGAATTGAAATTTGGTCGGGAGAGCTTACATGATGATCCTCCCAGTGGTCGGCCAAGATATGTCACTACTCCAGAAATCATTCTAAAAGTGCACAAACTGATCGTGGAGGATCGCCGATTGAAAGTGCGTGAAATTGCTCATGCTTGCCAGATGTCACTTGAAAGGGTATATCATATTTTGACTGAAGAATTAGAAATGAAGAATTTATCTGCAAGACGCGTGCGATGACTCTTGCCATTGGATCAAAACAGCATGAGAATGGACATATCGGAACAATTTTTGCCCGTTCTAGGAGAAACGAACAAGATTTTTTGACCACATATGAATCTTGGGTCCACTGCTACACCCCAGAGACAAAATAACGGTCAAAGCAGTGGAAACATGCTGATTCTCAGCCACCAAAGATAGCAAAGACAATTCCTTCGGCGGGAAAGGTAATGGAATAAGTGTTCTGGGATGTGGAGGGGACTCTGTTTGTGAATTATCTCCCCACTGGGTAAACAGTTACTACAGAATACTATGCCAACCTCCTGGACAAATTGCAACAAACGGTACGCGAAAAAATTACAGGTTTAGCAAGGAAGAAAGTCGTCTTCTATCAAGACAATGTGCGCCCACACACATGTGCCGTCGCCATGGCAAAATTACACGAAGTTAGGTATGAACTGTTGCCACACCAGCCTTATTTACCTGATATGGTTCCTACAGACTTCCGTCCCTTCCCAAAACTGAAATGTTTTCTTGATAGGCAAAGATTCACTTGAAACGAAGAATTGGTAAGCGGAGTTGACAACTATTTTGCAGGCCTGGAGGAAACTCATTTTCGAGATTGGATCAAGGTACAGGAACATTGTCAGACAAATGCATTAATCTACCAGGAGACTAAGTTGAAAAATAAAAAAATTTCCGAGATCTAAGTACTATTTTTGTATTCCGTTCTGAGAACTTTTCAAACCACCCTCGTACTAAGCGGCTAACGCTGTTTATGGTTCGTGGTTCATGGTTCATAAATACCGTTTCAGGTTGCCTTTGTAACGGCTTCCAGGGGCAATAAGCATATGACTTTCAATATTTCATATAATTACTGAGCAAATTAAACAAAAAAAAGCTGTCATGATGTACGCAGGAAGAGGTGTAATCCTATGTTAAGGGTTTAACGCACCATTACGGTTAGAAACTGTCTATATGTCTTGTGGAAAAGTTGCTCACGACGAGAGTGAAAGCATTTGGTGACTTGCAACAGAACGTAAATATAATTTCAAACCTTTAAGAAATTTTTCCGCACTCACAAAAATGAAGGAAAGGAAAACGGTTTATCGCTTACTGCAATATTGCTCTTCATCCTACAAAACTTCAGCATCATGCATGACTTTTTAATTTATTGCATATTTACTGCTGACTCTCTTCGTTGCAATTTTTACAGACGTCATCTACATATACAACTTACTGTGCCTGCATAATTATATCATTGTACGTCACACTGATCCGGAGATGTGACATAGAGATGCATGGAAAGCTATCTTCTGCTCAAAATGAAGGGCAAGTCACCGAGAATATATTCATTCAGTGTTTCATAATCAGAGCACTCAGTGATCTCCTACGAACTTTAAATATAATATCAAACCTTCACGAAACTTTTTCTCGCAAACATGCTTAATGTCAAATAATTAACTCATTAACTAATTTTAAAGCAATCAGAAGTCTAAAGCTGTTTTATAAATGTGAGTTGGATTGTTTAAAGATTCGGGGATATACAGGTTAGTCACTTACTCAGTAAAAGCCAGAAACGCATATCAACTGGATATACATAAGTCACCCCACGTTGCACTGCATAAGTACTACTCGCTGTTCAGTTTACTGAGAGACTAAACACGCTGGTCTGCAAAACGTAAGGAAGAACTGATTTCGACCAGATATGTCGTGTCCAAGTGACGTAATTCGATGAAAGTTGGAACATACATATAAAGAACTCCTACTGAATAATACTGAAAGAAATACTCTGCGAGACGAATAGAAATGACACTTCTATTCAAAGATAATAATTCCGCCGATATATGATGGTCTTCTCAACATTGCAAAAGGCGGGACATGGTGCTAAACACGATGTCAGATTATAAGGAGCCGGTCTCGGTGGCCGAGCGGTTCTAGGCGCTTCGGTCCGTACCCGTGCCACTGCTACGGTCACAGGTTCGAATTGTGCCTCGGGCATGGCTGTGTGGGATGTCCTTAGGTTAGTTCGGTTTAAGTAGTTCTGAGTCTAGGGAACTGATGACCTCAGATGTGGAGTCCCATAGTTGTCAGAGCGATTTGAGTCATTTGATTACAACGAACCGCAGTGCGTTCTGTGCAGCTTACTTCCGTGCTTGTGATAGGGCTTCTCATGTCTCCACGAGCGCGGTTGACAACTGGTGCATTCTGACGTACAGTACGTGTCCTCATCACATGCCTCATAAGCTGAATGGAATTTAACTCGAGTGAACGGGCAGTGCTGTCCATTCGCAGAATATCCACTAGTCAGAGGAGGTCGTCCAGCTGCGCTGTTCGATGCGGTGGCACACCCCGAAAAATACGGACATGGGAAAGGAGTGCAGTGTCACAACAACGCCGACTTGTGGTGCTCTGTATTGAAATATTTGGAGGTCAGTACGCCGATACTACATGACGCCTCCCCACACCATAACATTGGGGCCACAAAAACGATCAAGTTCGACAATGTTTCTGGATGCATTGCTTCCTCTCGCCATATGACGGCACTTCCATGATTATACTCGCACTGTATATGCTCTTACCTGGGAAGAGCACCGGACTCCTCACTTCCTTGGTCTAGTCCTTACGCTCTTGGCACTGTCATAAACGGCACGCCGATAGACGGGTTACTATGGAACGCAACCTACTGGTCGTCGAGCAAAGAGACCACCCACTTGCGGCCACCTTGCCACTGTGGAGCGTGGGATTGTGTGCCTTGCAGTCTCGTGTCACTGTGCGGCGTGAGATAGTGCCTGTGGTAAGGAACGATCACAACGCTTCTGGAAACAATGCTGTGTCCAGTAGCACGCTGCTGGACAATACTCATCACACTACGCCCTACTTCCTGATTCTCCTCCGTATGAAATGATCAAAATGTTTCCCCTGGCTATGTTCCAGTAAGGACCACCAGCGCAGTGCACCATAACTGGTCGCTGATTGACACATTCTGTCTCTTCCTGTTCCTTCAACGGCCTCGAGTTTCAGGGTCCCGCCCCCTTTGGCACTACAGTCATGCTGACATCATGCAGTGTGGCATCCAGCACTCCGTGGACGACAGAGAGACCTCTGGCAACATGCTTCCACCCATCCATTCATTTCCACAAAGCTGATAATACACTACTGGCCATTAAAACTGCTACACCACGAAGATGACGTGATACAGATGCGAAATTTAGCCAACACAAAGACGATGCTGTGATATGCTAATGATTAGCTTTTCAGAGCATTCACACAAGGTTGGCGTCGGCGGTGACACCTACAACGCGCTGACATGAGGAACGTTTCCAACCGATTTCTGATACACAAACAGCAGTTGACCGGCGTTTTCCTGGTGGAACGTTGTTGTGATGCCTCGTGTAAGGAGGAGAAACGCGTACCATCACGTTTCTGACTTTGATAACGATCGGAGAGTGGCCTATCGCGATTGCGGTTTATCACATCGCGACATTGCTGCCCGCTTTGTTCGGGATCCAATACTGTTAGCAGCATATGGAATTGGTGGGTTCAGGACGGTAATACGGAACGCCGTGCTGGATCCCAACGGCCTCGTATCACTAGCAGTCGAGATGACAGGCATTTTATCCGCATGGCTGTAACGGATCGTGCAGCCACGTCTCGATCCCTGAGTCAACAGATGGGGACGTTTGCAAGAGAACAACCATGTGCACGGACAGTTCGACGACGTTTGCAGCAGAATGGACTATCAGCTCGGAGACCATGGTTGCGGTTATCCTTGACGCAGCATCACAGACAGGAGCGCCTGCAATGGTGAACTCAACGACGAACCTCGGTGCACGAATGGTAAAACGCCATTTTTTCGGATGAATCCAGGTTCTGTTTACAGCATCATGATGGTCGCATCCGTGTTTGGCGACATCGCGGTGAATGCATATCGTAATCGTGTAATCGTCATCGACATAGTGGCGTATCACCCGGCGTGATCGTATGGGTTGCCATTGGTTACACGTCTCGGTCACCTCTTGTTCGCATTGACGGCACTTTGAACAGTGGACGTTACATTTCAGATGTGCTACGACTCGTGGACTACCCTTCACTCGATCCCTGCGAAACCCTACATTTCAGCAGGAAAATGCACGACCGCACGTTGCACGTCCTCTAGGGGCATTTCTGGATACAGAAAATTTCGACTGCTGCTCTGGCCAGCACATTCTCCAGATCTCTCCCCAATTGAAAACGTCTGGTCAATGGTGGCCGAGCAACTGGCTCGTCATAATACGCCAGTCACTACTCTTTATGAACTCTTGTGAAGCTGCATGCGCAGCTGTACCTGTACACGCCAAACAAGCTCTGTTGTCTCAATGCCCCAGGGTATCAAGGCCGTTATTACGGCCAGAGGTGGTTATTCTGTGTACTGATTTCTCAGGATCTATGCAGCCAAATTGCGTGACTTTGTAATCACATGTCAATTCTAGTATAATATATTTGTCCAATGAATACCCGTTTATCATCTGCATTTCTTCTTGCTGAAGCAATTTTAATGGCCAGTAGTGTATGTCGTATTACTTTATCTATCTCCTCCGTAAGTTTTGCAGATCAGAACGCTTTCTCCATTCTGCTTACCCTATTTTCCAAATGTGCCTGACTTCGTACTTCTCATCATTCCAACCACTTGAGTAGAAAGGTTTCGTCAAAATTATCATTTGTCTCTAATAGATACACGAGTAAATCTGTCATGCATTTATCGTTGTCTGATATATGAGCGACTGCTAGTGGCAGGAAAACTAGCGAATGTCCGGGTGTTGTGTTTGCAGGTGGGCAGAAGGCGGCGCAACAGCAGCAGCAGCAGCTGCAGACGCCTCTTTACCAACACGGGCTGTACACGGGTCCCTACTTCGACACCAGCACGGCCACCAACGTGTCTGCGCAGCTCGGCACGCACGCCTACCTGCCCTGCCGCGTCAAACAGCTGGGGAACAAGTCTGTAAGTATTTTAGTAAGAAACAGCTGTGCCTTTTATTACGAGTGTCTGGTCGCGTCTGTTGTCGCATGACCTTACAGTGATTTAACAGAGATCTGTTCAAATTACTTTCATTTGGAGAAAGCAGTGGAGAAGCCAATGGGCATTTTAGCAAGATCCTCTCCTAGAAATGTAAAATTTGTAGCAGAAATATGGTGGCAGAAATGCAGGAGGAAGAGATATTCAGACAGTTGTACTTTGCGTATAGCCAAAAGATTTGACTAACTGTCAGAGCTGAGTGGTGAGAAGACTCTTGTAACTTCAGGTGTAGGGAACATGCAGCAATCGTCAGTAGTAAGGGAGTCTTAGTCAGCTGGAAATTCTAACAGAAAGAATAAGGTGCTGCTGCTACGTAGATCGCAAGCAAGAGGTGTGAGCCAGCAGTTGCAGGATGTGTTGGCAAGTGGGTAGCAGATCAGCAGCGTTGTGAAGGCTAGTGTAGGGATGGCTCCGGTGATTGCTATCATAGTGGAGTTATGTAGGAATTTTACGAAAGCGGATCAGGAAGGGACTGTCAGTGGAGCTGGGAGTAGTCTTGGTAATGACGGGGAGTATAATGCAGATGGTGATGTGGTAAAGAAAAATTCTCAAACTGGTGGCACTAATGTGCACTTCGAGCAACAGTTTTAGCGTCATGATGGGCCTCATCTTACGTTACCCGTGTTAACATGGGGCTGGAGGAGGTACTAATGGCGGTATGGGAATGGGAGGCTGGCAAAGCTTACAGGTGACACTGTAGTGAGCAGTGGTGGGATCACTCATGGGAAAATTCCTGTAGTAGTTGGTGTTAGAACTCCACTTTTTTTTAGGCTGAAGTCAGCTGATACATATTCCTGATTACAAAAAGTCCCTCTAACAAAGAAATCACCTTCAAAGGGAGTTAGGCATCCAAGTAGTAAAGGAATTAGCATATTTCATCAAAGTATAAGATGTATTCGAGATAAAGGTAGTGAACTGCTTACAGATGTTGGCTCTGACATTACTGGTATATCGGAGCACCGCTTCAATTAGGTTACAGTTCAGAGGCTTAAATTAGCAGGATACAGATTAGCTGGCTGTTTTTCAAGGAGTTCATGTGAAGTGGGGGAGTGGCCATGTCTGTGAAAAGAAAGCAGTATTCCATTTGAGTCAGTAGACATATTGTGACACTGCACTTAACGGGCATTTGAATGTTGTGCAGGGGCAGCTGAATTTAATGAAACTAAATTTCTAATTGTTGTTGTTTATAGGTCCCCTAACTGTGACTTCAGCGCATTTCCGCTCAAGTTAGAGAGGGTTCTTGGTTCACTATGTAGGAAGTACCAAAATTTAGTTAGATGTGGGTCTTCAATATTAATTTTGTATTTGACTGTTGGAAGATCTCCTAATTTCATATGATCTGATGCCGACTGTGGTTTTCCGGCCAGGATACAGGGGGACAGTAGCACAGCCGTAGACAGTGTTTTGTTTATTGTTCATTAGTAGACAGGCATTCCGGTAGTAAATGGGTTGAATGGCCTTTCAGACCATGTTTCACAAAATTCAACAGTAAAATGTTTTAGTACGCAATCAAATGTTACATATAATTGCAAACTATGTAGAAAAGCTGATACAACGCCGATAGACAGTTTTTTAAACCTCGTTAAGGTACAAGCGTGGTGGGATGTTTATAGTACCAATAACACAGGTGACAAATGTAAGGCTTTCCTTAACACATTTCTCATGCTCTTTGAAAGATGCTTTCCATTAGAACTTTCCAAAAAGGATATTAGCAGTAAAAGGTAGCCTGGGTGACTGACTAGAGGGATAAGGATATCATGTAGAACAACGTTAAAATTATATCAAAACGTTGTAAGTACGAGTACTCACAATCAATTACAGGTGCTTCTAAAATGTTTTTGTTTCCAGATGACAGTAGTAAAGGATGTTGTGTGCAACACTGACTATTTCAAATAGTGCAATTCCTGATATAATCTCAAGGAAAATTCGAAATTTATGGTAAGATCGCATGGGATCAAACTACTGAAGTCATCACTTTTATGTTGTAATTTCATGTACCGACACGTTTCGTGACCTTGCAGATTTGCTTCTCAATTTGGTCCTACGGAACTAGACGTTTAAAACAAAATAAAAAATAAATACATAATGATTGAACCTTAACCTCTCCTGTGTTACAACAGATGGCGTGTTAAAGATCCGATTTTCTATGGGAATGCATTACATTGGAGGTGCCAAGTTGCTTTCACTGACCTGAGTGAAATGCATAGAGTTTTAATGATTTGACCAACTTAGAATCTTCTGAAGATGCCTCTTGTGCAGACAGCAGCACTTAGTTCGTGTAGGCTGCTATAAACCGTTAGCGAGGAATTGATGTCATCTAATTAGTTAGTTCATTCACTTCTTTGTCAGGGATGCCACTCGCATTGACTTTAGCAGACACTAGAAACAGCATCTTCCAAGCATTATTCTCTACTTTACCAACCCACAAGATATGAACATATTTACAAACTTTATCTAGCGGAACCAGTAACTGATTACGTGTTATGGAGTCTTAAACTTTTACGGACTCATTATTTCTGCACAAAAAGGATATCTGACCAGTCGCACCAAACCACACATCTGTTCCCTATGACTGACGCTTCCAATCTGACTAACATTTTACTGAATTTGCCTAAAACTGAAACATAACCGTCCGAGTACGGCAACACGTCTGTCCACAATGACTCTGCCATTTGATCTAAAACGTTAATGAATTTACAGGAAACTGAAACATAACTGTTCTCGCTAGACAACATGTCTGTCTATCATAACTACCTCATCGAATCTGATTTGACAGTGGTGCTACTTCGCTTGGGAGGCCACTTTAGCCGAAGTTCCGAAGACACCCTAAGTGCTTCGTCTGCCTTTTCATTTAGCTTTTCTTTTTAGTTGTAAGAGTAATTCTGACTTCAGTAACAAATAGACCATACCTTGTTATTTAGAGACTTATTTCAGAACGCTAAGCAAGTTTAATGGTTCGCAATTAAAATATTAATGAAAGAAAGTTAGCATTTTGGCGCACTGCCTGCGAACATAGCAGCCAGTCATGTTGTTAGGATTCGATTCCTCCGTCTTTTCCACGGCATCCCCTGCTTCTGGTACCTAACACCACTGATTGTGTCTTATGAATATTGCTTTCCCCACATTCTGAGATTTCCAGAAATTGATGTATTCGCGAAGCAATACTCAATTTGGAAAAAAGAAGCTTCATAAATTTTGAATAAAATTAAAGGTGAATATCTCTCAATCGACATGCTGTCGCATTAATGTGATACATGGATTTTGTTATAAAATTGTTTACCATGAATTATTAATGACCACAATAATTTAGTAGTAGGAGAATTTTGTCCTTTATATGTATCTATACCATTGTACATTAAATAACTGAAAATAATACATATATATTAATAATAATATTAGTCCCTTCTAAACTGCATTACATAAAACCATTAATAATAGTTATGCCTTATATATTAATAATAATATTAGTCCCTTCCGAACTGCATTTCATAAAACCATTAATAATAGTTATTCCATTTGCATTTTCTACTCTTTTAAGTTTGGGCAACGTATTAGTAACCTGTTACTTGATTACATCTAGAAATATACATGTTATGAAAAAAATCATTATAACGAAAATTTTTACAAGAATTACTCTGCTCTCAGTACACTGCCGTCCTTTAAATACATCGTAGCACATTTTTGTGTCATACAAACTTCCACTTAATCTAAGAATAAAAATCTTTATACACATTTCATATCGACGTGCAGACAAAGTATCAAATTTGCAATGACACTGCTGCGATTAACAGATGCATACAATCCGCTATAGCACCCACATAAGCACGATTCAGTTCAATGACGTGTTGTTACATTCAGATTAATCTAAAAATTGCCTAACCGGCCCATGTATCAGTAACTGTCATTTCATCCTCCCTTTTCCAACGTCAGCATACAGGATATGAACAATTTCATTCACCACTACAAAATAGCTTAAATTAGTTTCTAAATAAATCCAAGCAAAAAGCTGAAACCCATACATCATTTCACACATGAATATGAAGAAATAGAAATGCGAATTACTATCATAACTTTCTTAATGCATGGCCATTGAAAACCTAAACACTTTCGCTGTTTGTTTACTACAAGGGCATTGCTACCGCTCTAACACTCTCCAAACGTTCTTGCTCATTAGTAACCACCTGTCACCAGTGACAGATGACTCACGCTGCTATCCAGCGTGTCTCTCTCGTGATTTGACCTGACAGGCGGCGAGATGCATGCCAGATGTTTTATTCAGCAGCGTTATTCAACTGCTTCACCCATTATTTCAAAAGTATTTTTAAGTACTTATGTTCCCTAATAACTTGTATTTAGTAATTGCTTCATATTTAGTGTTACGTTTATCGAATATCTTCTCAAATATTCACTATTTACTCTTTATTTTTGATCAAAACGTTACTTTGCTTTATGTTACACATACAATTGCTATTCAGAGACAGAGTGAAAGAACACCAGTGACACTTTGTTTCCTTTAGATAGAGACCAACACTCAGCTATAATCACATTGTTTCACTCAACGTATGAGTTTAGTAACCTTTGCTACTCGCGTGTTATTGTTGTTGTTGTGTTCATTATCAGTGGAACTAATTTGTTGTGTATATTGTGTACCTGTTTGCCAACGTTTAGCATAATATTCAACTTGGAGCTGATTATGTTTCTTATAATTAAACATGTGTCTGATTTTCCACTTCTTTTGGTAAAGTGCGTAACGTTACACGTCTCTTCATCTCATGCGGCCTCATATCTAATTTAGTGTTACCATGTTTACGTCTCCGGAGAGCTGCTAATAACTCTTGTTGTGCCTCATATATGTCATTATTCTCATTAATATGTGTCTACTTCATTACATTTTATGGACGACTGGTGGAAACCAGTTCGCCTACAAACATTACTTTTCTTTCAGTAAATAATTTGTCAACTTACCTTTCGGAATATGTATATCGCTATCACAGACCATTGTCCGACTCACACGTCGCCTTATTCACCTAAAACAACATAAGTCGACTCACCTGTCGCAGAATATATATCGATATCATGGACCATTTTCAGACGTCACCTTATTCACATAATGTACCCTAAGTAATTGGTCGACTTGTAAGTCGTCTAGTAATTTTCCTCTCTTCACAGTTCACACCATTTTCATGACCATCCCTTGCTTATCATCATACAATTAGTTATCTCCGCCCAAACCACTTCAACTTTTTAATGCATAGTTTAAGCATAACGTTTATCAATTTAGCCTGACACAGCCTTCATTTATTTCTTATCTCGAGACAACATACGAGCTGTCGCCTCGTCTCGCAGCGTGATTCCCCGTCTTAATTCGCCCCTACACACTTACTTGGTGTAGTGGAGTCCTCCTCTGCCTCTTATTCACAATATTATGCACTTAATCTTATTATTCATCTATTCCATCACAATAGTCCTACCATTTTCCCACTGCACTATTGAATGTCGCTGATTGTTATTTGATTTAAATACAGTACGAGCGTTTCTCAATGCAACCTTATATTGTGTTCTCTTGTCTTCTTATCTATGGTTCCCCATATTAAGCCTGTATATGTACTATCAATCTTCCTTTGTTTGTTTATGTACACCTTGATTGTCAGATGTATATTCTGCTGGATTACTTGTAATCACGTAATTGTTGTTTATTTGTTTGGTGTTATAACCAGTACGAAGTATTTTTGTTCTAGCTTTCAGCTCTTTTTGTAGCGAAGAAGGCTGAAGATGACGGATTTAGTTCACAATAATCAAAGTGAAAGAACTAACCTCGTGAAAGGAAAATGCAGTAATGCCATCACCTAACTATAGTACCTTGTAATCGTCGATAACATGACTAAGCAAAGAGTGGAGTTGCTACCTAAGATGTTTCTCGTCGTAGCATTTGGTAGTGAAGAAAGCTAAACGTGAAAAATTTTGTTCACAGTGAGTGAAGTGGGAAAAGTAACAGCAAGAAATGAATATGAAGTAATGCCATGATATAACTTTGGTACCTTGTAATCGTCAGTAACATGGCTACGCAAAGATTGATATCGACTACTGAGCTATTTATTCGTAATACTTTTTGTTGTCCACAGTACTGTTAATTCCTGTGCTTACTCTTACCTTTATCTTGATTACCTCCATTGTATTCGGTGACGCTATTCTAATTATTCTGTATGGACCCTCCTAAGTTTCTGACATTCTCTTGGAAGATTGTAGTCTTGATCTTATCAGAACTATTTCATCAATGTGATATGTCTTTTTGTTCAATTGGTTATTGTATTTATCTCTGTTTTTCTTTGATTCTTCCCAATGTTAAATCCCTCTTTTCATTAACAGATATCTCGTCTCTTTTGGGAAAAGTATCAGTTGTTCAACAGTACTAGGTACTCTTTCTCCCGTTAACAACTCCTGTGGCGGTATTTCTGTGGTAGACTGACCCAATTCATCTCATTATTTTCTTAAATTCTTCCAAGTAATCTACTCATATACGATGATATTTGCAACCTATTGTGACGTGGGCAAAAGGCTACAGTGATCGACGCAAACCTTATCCGTTATATTTGCTGTGTCCATACCATGTATTTCCGCTTTCCTACTCGAATTCAGTACATTGGTCTTTTAGCATATACAACTGAATTTAAGAATCTCTTGAGCCTTCCCGTTTAAGCTATTAAAATAACAGTTCTGTTTGGATGAATGGATTCAAGCTTAGGAGCCGAAGTTTTTTGGTAAAACCACGATCAGTTTCTGCAGTGGAAAACTTAGTGGCAAAATGATGCGAGACGGACTCTGCTGTGAATAAACACAGTAATATACAGCCAATATCATTTTCCCTCTTACTACTAAAATCTGAATTACTTTTTCTTTTCTTAATGTCCAGCAATAATTTATTCTCCATTTACGGAATGTAAAATCCCATACGGTTTCCTCTGCTTTCTCTAGTCAGAGCTCTCGTATTTTATATATCATTTGGATATTTTTGCAATGCGAAAAACTTACCATGTGAGCATCCAGATCTAATTTTTCCGTGATTACTCTACATTGTTTAGTTAATATTGTGATCCCTCCTATCAAGAAGCAAGGCCAATTTCCTTCCACACCTTCCACAAACAGAGGCTGTGCTCCGCCCCTAATGCGCTCAAAATCGGTGGCGAGTTCAACCTCAACCTTCTTTTCTTCCGTCACCCACAAAGAGAATGTCTCCCATGTGCTAAGAACTAACAAATGCCATGTGCCAAGAACTAAAAAATCCAAAGAACTAACAAATCTCAAGAACAATAATGATGCTAAGATTGAAGGAACGTATTAATAACACCATGTTCAGTCTAAACTAAAGAGCGTGCAGTCGAGTCGACACTCTCCCTGTACCACTACGGGACAAGGAGCAACTACTGGCTGTCATGAATTTCTACAGGACTTTCCACAGTGCTTTTTAAAATGTGGGCGACATAGAGCTCAGACTCGCACGGGAGTGTTTATTTTCATCTTAATGTACATTTCATGCAAACAGAGGAGTACACTAGTATGCGCTGGAGAGGATATGCAAGGGGGGGGGGGGGGGGAAGATGTATTGTAGCGTAGCGGACGAATAAAGCGGTTAAAAGTTGCACGAGTATACATAAGAAAATGTAAGCCATGACAAACGTACAATTTTCCAGTAACTTTTGTAAGATAAATACATTACCCATGTAAGATCCCCCTTTGCTGAATCCACATTGTTCTTCAATTAAAAGAGAGGTTGTTATTTACTATTTTAGCATTTATTTTATGCCATTTTGGGAGAAGTATTCCAAGGTATTATTACAGGAACGTCTGTTACCTTTCTCGAAAAGTTATATTATTAATTATTCTCATATTTCCTGTAAGATATTCCTTTCCCAACAAAGCTTACTTCAATGCAAATACCTAAATTTAAGAAACATTTCACTATATTTCAGCACCTGCTAACTCATTTTATCTAGTGCTGGGACTTTCCTGTTTGTAACTATTTGTAAGGGACTGCACTATTACATTAAGTTACTCTGTATCTATAGGGTCAATTCTTGCAGCACAATTATCTATGCTTTGGCCTTGTTGAATCTCTATGTGGCTTTCATTGCACCCAAAGTTCTTTATAGTGCTGGACCAATTAAAATGTCTCATTAATTTATAAGCCATCGCATGAGTACCATTGTCATCGACTTCTATACCAGGATTCTTGCCTCAGTTTCCTTGTTACTGACATAATATTATTTCTACATCTTTTAAACTCTTACTAATTTTCTGTGTTCCGATTCTACGTGAATTTTAGATTAGCTACTCGTTTTGTCTGACAGTTTGCGAAAATTCTTAATTCCATATTATCAGCACAGACTTTCTCCTGAAGTTCTTTTTATGCTAGACAGCAACATCTGCTGTTTACATTATGGCGAAAGTTATATTTTGTCATGCTTTACTAATGTCATTAATTATTGGAATCTCAACTAAACATCGCTGTAACCGCCTCTGATAAATGTATTTCATTCCTTCCTCTTGTAAAAAATCTATTTTATAGAACGCTTAATACTTCTCTATTGTCATATTCTACCTTTTCCACCAGTCAGCAAGAATGCTAATTACTCTGTTGGTCAGATAATATGTAAGTCACCTCCTGTGTGTACTCTGCGATCAACTACATCCAGTATCAATACTTTATTAACCGTTACACACTCAATAATTGACAGATATACTACATACATGGTAATCGTTAATTATCTCTAGGCTTCAAATTCCATCAACAGTTTAGTATTTTCATGCAGCTTGGTTCCACCCTACTCTCTAGCTAGTTCTCTGATTATTTTGTTTCCTAAACAAGCATTCAGATCACGAGCCACAGTAATGAGATCGCTTTTGCTTATCTTAGTTAACACGGATTGAAGAATTTCTAAACATCGTACTGTTTCAGTAGTTAAAACTTCCGGGCTGAGAGGCCGTGGTCGAACAGTAGAACTTCTTCTCCCTGACGTTTCGTTGCCAGCTGCGGACAACATCTTCCGAGGCGAGTCTACGACTGGCTACCAAGCCGCGGAGGTCCTGTATATATAGAGCGGGTAGAGGGCACCACCACTCGTCACGTGATGTCAGCGGTAAAACTATCTCTGACTGGCGTCATTACTCTCGATCGAAGGTAATCGATTGTCACATCTTTGATGCAAGGTTGATCGCCATATTTTATCTAACTTCAATCCTTCTTCTTTCTTGTTAAAATTATTGTGGTGTTTAAAAATCTCTATCGCCTCTCTATACATACGTGCATGATAATGCGATGTCTTAGCTAGCACGCTTGTCTCGCTAAATTTTATCTCATGGTCTCCGTCTTCGAAAACATGTTCTGCTACAGCTGACTTATCCGTGTGTCCCAATCGGCAGTTCCTCTTGTGTTCAGTCAGGCGAGTATTGATACTTCTTTTAGTTGTTCCAATGTAAACTTTCCCACAACTACACGGAATTTTGTAAACACCCGGAGTAGCTAAAGGGTGTCGTGCATCCTTCGCCGATCTTAAACATTCACTAATCTTCTTAGTTGGTCTGTAGATTGTTTCAATTCTAAACTTGGCTAGCACTTTCCCGATACGGTCCGTAATATTATGGATGTAAGGAAGAAAAACTTTCCCTGCTGAAGGTTGTTGTTTTTGCATGTTTTCGGACATTTTCTTTCTAGGGTGGAGTGCACGATCTATCTCCTTATCAGTATATCCATTTTTCCGAAAAACTGTCCGCAAATGATTTAGTTCCTCTTGTAAATACGCTGGCTCACAAATTCTATTGGTCCTGTCCACCAGTGTTTTGATGACACCTCTCTTCTGCCTGGGTTGATGATTTGAACTCTTATGAAGATAACGGTCGGTATGCGTATCTTTTCTGTATACTTTGTGACCAAGAGTACCATCTGCTCGTTTAATTACTGAAACGTCCAGAAAATTAATCTGTCCATTACTCTCTGTCTCCATGGTAAATTGAATTTTTGAATTAATGCTGTTCAAATGCTTCAGAAATTCGTTCAGTTGCTCTTCTCCGTGATTCCATATCACAAAAGTATCGTCCACATACCGATACCACTTCAAAGGACTTTTTCTGGCTGACTGAAGTGCCTGTTGCTCAAAAAATTCCATAAAAATATTAGCAGCGACTGGACTTAGGGGGCTACCCATAGCCACTCCATCAATTTGTTCATAGAACTCATTATTATACTGGAAATAAGTCGTAGATAGGCAGTGCCGGAACAAGGCTACTATATCAGTAGGAAATATGTCAGATATGTAAGCCAGAGTTTCCTTCACCGGAACCATAGTAAACAAAGATACAACATCAAAGCTAACAAGGATATCACTGGGGCTTATAGTAATCCCCTTCAGTTTTTCGATGAAGTGCATGGAGTTCTTAATATGATGATCAGTCTGTCCGATAAACGGTTGTAGCAATGAGGCAAGATATCTAGCCAACTCTTGAGTAGGGGATCCTATAGCACTCAAAATCGGCCTAAGAGGGACATTTGGTTTATGTACCTTAGGTAACCCATATAATCTAGGAGGGAATGCTTACTTTTTACAAAGACCTTTTTTATCTGCTGCAGGAATAGAAGACTTTTTTATTAGTTGGTTAGTAGCTGTCAACACTTTTGTTGTAGGATCTTTGTTCAGCTTCCTGTAAATGGTAGGATCCAAAAGATCGTCGATCTTCCTGTGGTAATCCTCACTCTTCATCAACACTGTAGCGTTTCCCTTGTCAGCGGAAAGTACAATAATACTCCTGTCCTCATTAATCTCCCGTAATGCCTTCTTTTCTCCTTGGGACAAATTACTGCTAGGTGGCTTAGCTTTACGTAATATCCTTGCTGTCTCCATCCTAACTTCATCCGCAGTGTGTGATGGTAACAACCGAATCCCCGCCTCTATATTAGCTACAATATCTTCCGTTGGAACCTTCATTGGAGTAATTGCAAAGTTTCCTCCTTTCGAGAGAACAGAAATTTCATCCCTCGATAATTCTTTTCCGGACAAATTTACAAACGTTCGGGAGTTGTCTATTACCGGCGTTTCCTGTCTATTCCTCTGTAGATTATCGAACTTTTTCTTATGCCTATTACAGGAAACTTCTGCAGTACGTTCCATAGATCTAAATGTTAGCCCATCCACCTTATTCCAGTCACAAACTTGCATCGTATTACTAATAAATAGATGTAGATTTAATAATTGACTGCTGGTTACCACTAGTCCCCGACGTGTTTGATGGATCCGTTCTCGTAGAAATGCCAGTTCCATGCGTGCATAAATACGGGTAGCTTGCGCTGAGTGGTACAGTTCCGACGTTTCTGAAGGTGAGAAGATTGAGCCAGCGTATTTACAAGAGGAACTAAATCATTTGCGGACAGTTTTTCGGAAAAATGGATATACTGATAAGGAGATAGATCGTGCACTCCACCCTAGAAAGAAAATGTCCGAAAACATGCAAAAACAACAACCTTCAGCAGGGAAAGTTTTTCTTCCTTACATCCATAATATTACGGACCGTATCGGGAAAGTGCTAGCCAAGTTTAGAATTGAAACAATCTACAGACCAACTAAGAAGATTAGTGAATGTTTAAGATCGGCGAAGGATGCACGACACCCTTTAGCTACTCCGGGTGTTTACAAAATTCCGTGTAGTTGTGGGAAAGTTTACATTGGAACAACTAAAAGAAGTATCAATACTCGCCTGACTGAACACAAGAGGAACTGCCGATTGGGACACACGGATAAGTCAGCTGTAGCAGAACATGTTTTCGAAGACGGAGACCATGAGATAAAATTTAGCGAGACAAGCGTGCTAGCTAAGACATCGCATTATCATGCACGTATGTATAGAGAGGCGATAGAGATTTTTAAACACCACAATAATTTTAACAAGAAAGAAGAAGGATTGAAGTTAGATAAAATATGGCGATCAACCTTGCATCAAAGATGTGACAATCGATTACCTTCGATCGAGAGTAATGACGCCAGTCAGAGATAGTTTTACCGCTGACATCACGTGACGAGTGGTGGTGCCCTCTACCCGCTCTATATATACAGGACCTCCGCGGCTTGGTAGCCAGTCGTAGACTCGCCCCGGAAGATGTCCGCAGCTGGCAACGAAACGTCAGGGAGAAGAAGTTCTACTGTTCGACTACGGCCTCTCAGGCCGGAAGTTTTAACTACTGACGATGCCGGCCGTGAAAGCCTACACGCTATGAATCGTACTGTTTCTTCATGTTTGTTCTCTTGTGGAGCATATAAGGCTGTTAAGTTGATTTTGATCTCCCCATTGTAGTCTAAGCATTCAAATTCTTTCATTTATTACGGTGTAGCTTTCTATTTTATGTTTACATTATTGGCAATTAATACTGCCACCTCTGCAGCAGTTCTTTTCTTTAGTGGAACTCCACTACAAATCCTTTAGTATTTACTGCTCTAAGAGAGTCGCCTCACTATGTCTAGGTGTCTTTCCTTCTTCATCAGAGCCTCTTCAGTCGGTTTTCTGGGTTCTTAATACGTCTTTTCTTTGAGTGATAATGTAAGAAATTGGGAGGTTCTCCGCAGAACCACTGAGGAAAGGAATACATAGAAGAACTTGACAATAAGAAGGGAGATGGTAAAACATCTGAAAATATCAGGCATAACTTCCATAATACTATAGGGAGCTGCTGAGGGTAAAAACTGTAGAAGAAAGCAGAGCTTCGAATATATCCAGCAAGTAAGTGGCGTCGTAGGGCGTAAGTGCTACTCCAAGATGAAAAGGTTTGCACAGCAGACGAATTCCAGGAGGGCTGCATGACACAAGTCAGAAGACTGTTGACTCAAGAAAAACGAGCGGAGGCTGGATTCTGAGATGTCGAAATGAAGTGAAATCAGACCATCTGAATTCTTGAAAGGTTTAAATGCAACTGAATCATTCTAACAACTAAACTGGGACAATAATAAGTGAAAAGAAATTTACTTCTACTAGGACAAATACAGAGACTGAGCTCAGTCTTTCGTAGAACAGATCTTCAGAGCGTCTAGTTTCTTCTGCAAAGTAGTTGTAATTCACATTTTTACTTATAAAGAAGAACAATAGTAATTTATGTAAAAATGGTTCAAAAGGCTCTGAGCACTGTGGGACTTAACATCTGAGGTCATCAGTCCCCTAGAACTTAGAACTACTTAAACCTAAATAACCTAAGGACATCACACACATCCATGCCCAAGGCAGGATTCGAAACTGCGACCGTAGCGGTCGCGCGGTTCCAGATTGAAGCGCCTAGAACCGCTCGGCCACTTCGGCCGGCCGTCATTTATGTACCAAAGGTCTTTAACTAACACTACATGTGCTACAATACATACCGAAGTGCACTCTCAGCAGCGTATATAAGCGATTGACAAAAAATCTGTTAGATTTTGTGGTAATGTTACACTGTTTCCACACCAATAGATGTACAGGAGGCAGAGTGCTTAGTCACACGAACAAATACTCAACAAGTAAATTCATCACTCTAATTACGAGAAGCAGTATGAAAGTTTCATATAACTATTCAGCCGAAAGAAGGGTTCCAACGTAGTGCAACGCAATATTCGCTACAGCGATACATGTTAAAGGGGACAGCAAAATCGGAGAGTAACCAGTATTTCCAAAACATGTGTCCTGCTTGGCGGTAGCTGACAGACAGAGCGGTGCTGTGCGGTACATGAAACAGAAAGAGGAAAGTATGGAAAGAGGAAAGTATGGCATATATTTAAAGATTTTTCAGACGATTTTATTGTCATCTACTGCATTAGAGACTGTGTGCTACAAGGCCAAGTGCCCATCGTTTAACACAGCTCTGAAGAGTATCACAGTCAACACATTTTCGCAGAACAGCCTGATGCTTCAGTTTCCCGGTTCCTAGAATGATGATATCTGGTCTACTTCGTCATGCCATAGGGGTAAAGCAGATGTTGAACTTGTCATTCGACCTTGAACATAAGTCTAACATCAGTCAAATCAAGGTGACTGCAGACATGCGACTGAAGTGATAAAGTTTTGTGCTACACAAAGGGGTATCCATTGAATGCACGGACTTCTGAAACTAAATTATTCATGTCGTACCATGTGAAATGGAGCGGCAATTGAAAATATACTCCAAAATACACAGGCAGTAGGATTCTTGTGGGCCAAACGTCTAAACTGCCCACAGATTCACAGCGAAATTTTGGCGATGTATGGATCTAATGGAATGTCGCTACTGGCCGTAGTGAAATGGTACCAACCGTTTGACAAGGGCTGCCCAGTCGTGGGAAATGCTGATCAAGATGCCCAGATTGGCACGATGCGATTTTTATCTTTTCGGCAAGTTAAAAGAATTTCTAGTGGTAGTAGTAGTAGTAGTAGCAGTAGTAGGTATTCTGCCTTATAGCAGGTGTTGTCATGGGTTAAGCCTCTTCTAATTTTGTCTGTCCATAGCCAGTATTTTCATTTCTGAATATTTCTCTCCTTGGATACTGTCCAGCATTTGATATCTTCTTTTTCCTCTTCCCGTGCTTTCCTCCACCATTCCTTCTATACCATCCGTCAATAAACAGTCCTTTCTAAAACATTGTGCAATCCAGTTTCGTTTTCTTTTTCTAATGACCTTCAGCATGTTTCTTTCTTCTCCAACTCTTCTTAATTCTTCTTCATTTTTTACTCGGTCTTCCCATTTCACTTGTTCCATGCTTTTCTATATGCACGTCCCTAGTACCTCCAATTTTATTTCATCTTCCTTCTTCAATGTCCAGGTCTCCGCACCATACAGTGCAACGATCCAGATTTAACACTTGACAAGTCTTTTCCTCATATCTCTATTAAGTGGTCCGCAAAGTAATTTCTGTATCCTCTTGATTTCATCTTTTGCCATTGCAATTCTTTTCCTAATTTCTGTTGAGCAATGAACATCATCAATTACAACACTTCCCAAGTAACTGAAGTTATTCACTTGCTAGCCGGCCGGAGTGGCCGAGCGGTTCTAGGCGCTTCAGTCTGGAACCGCACGACCGCTACGGACGCAGGTTCGATTTCTGCCTCGGGCATGGATGTGTGTGATGTCCTTGGGTTAGTTAGGTTTACTTAGTTCTAAGTTCTAGGGGACTGATGCCCTTAGAAGTTGAGTCCCATAGTGCTCAGAACCATTTGAAATTTACTCACTTGTTGTATTTCCTCTTCCCTTATTTTCATATGACGTTTTTTTCCCTTTCCTCCAATTACCATGTTTTTCTCTTTCTGCTTGTTAATCTTCGTTAATATCCTTCTGATTGTGTTTTTAGATCATCTAACATTTATTTCATCTCTCTTTCAATCTCTGCCATCACAACCACGTCGTCTGCAAATCTTATACACTCCATTCTCCGATATCCAATACAAACTCCTCTCCTTCCATCAAAACATTCATTAATAATTTTCACCAGATAGATATAGAACATTGTTGGTGACAAAAAACAGCTTTGTCGTACACCTCTTCCCAGTTCAATTTCTTCAATCATCACACCTCCTATTCTTACTCTTGCTCTCTGGTTCAAATATAGATTTCTAGTTAGCCGTCTATCCATCCAGCAAGTTCCGTGTTTCCTTAGGATTTCCATCAGTTTGTCCCAACTGGCACAGTCAAAAGCCTTCTCAAAATCAATGAACACAACATACCCCTTTCTTTTCTTCTCCATGTACCTCTCCCCTAACACTGTCAATAGCCCAATGGCATCTCTAGTTCCAACTCTTCGTCTGAAACCAAAGTGTTCATCTTCTATTATGCAACTGAGCATTCCATAGAGCCTTCTGTTGAGCGTCCTCAGCTTTACTTTGACTGCATGCGATATCAGGCTCATTGTTCTACATCTACATCCACATTCACACTCCGCAAGCCACCCAACGGTGTGTGGCGGAGGGCACTTTACGTGTCACTGTCATTACCTCCCTTTTCTGTTCCAGTCGCGTATGGTTCGCGGGAAGAACGACTATCTGAAAGCCTCCGTGCGCGCTCTAATCTCTCTCATTTCACATTCGTGACCTCCACGGGACGTATAAGTAGGGGGAAGCTGTATATTCGATACCTGATCCAGAAACGCACCCTCTCGAAACCTGGCGAGCAAGCTACACCGCGATGCAGAGTCTGCCACTTGAGTTTGCAAAACATCTCCGTAACGCTATCACGGTTACCAAATAACCCTGTGACGAAACGCGCCGTTCTTCTTTGGATCTTCTCTATCTCCTCCGTCAACCCGATCTATGTTCCTCACCCTTTTTGCTGTTCTTCTTCTTTTCTAAAGGTATTATGATACTTTCCGTAAAGTCCTTTGGCCATTTTACTCTCACGTATATATTATTACACAATTCAGTCAATTCGCTTTCCCCTTATTTCCCCAATGACTTTAACAGTTCTGCAGGAATCTCATCAGTTCCGTTTTCTTTCCATTTTTCATCTCCTTCATAGATGTTTCAATCTCACTAGCTAGTATTGCATTTCCTTTGTCATCATCTGCCACTGTATCTTCTTCTTCTATCCCAAGGTCTTCTTCACTTTGTCGGCTGTCTACGGCGTATAGCCATTCTATGTAGTCTTCCCATCTTTTCATTATTTCTTGTGGTCCACTGACTATTTTACCGTTTGCTGCCTCTACTTCCTTTAGTTCAGTTTTGTTTCTCTTTTCCCTGAATGTCAAATCCAGTGCTTCTTAGTACTTCAAACCAAATTTGTGGAAGGAAATTTTCCAACGATAAGGATGTTCACACAGCGGTTCTCGGAAAGTTCCGTGGTCACGGAGCGAATTTCTGTCGTCAAGGAATTGAGGTAGTGGTTGATGGTGCCGACCGATGTTCATGGGCATCTGGGGACTGTTGATAAGTAGTGCCATGTATCTGCGTCAGTATAACTTATATTTGAAGTCACCTCGTGCTTTAAGGAAACGTAATATGATGATTGATGTTCCCATTACATGAATACTACTTACAAGACAGGATCAGCATCACTAGATCATTAAATATGTTGTTGTCTATGGGGCGGTAAGGAGACATAGGAAAACTACCCATTAATGTAATTAATGCTGGGGCGCTCTTTAAATGTTAATAAATATAAGACAATAATCATGAAAAGAGATTGAAAGCAGTTCTGTCCTATTGTAGGACTGATGGCGACTGTCTAGAGTTTGAATAGTGATTATTTGGAATCTCCTTATCGGCTGTAATTTACTGCTATCTGTGAGGGCGGAATGAAGAGTAATGCCTTCGAATTTTATATTCTGTTCTCTTTGTTGTTTGTGTTGTTTGAGGTATTTGCAGTCCTCTCTCAGTTGCTACTTCAGTTATGATTTACCACGTACCTAAGTGAAATTCCGCCTTTTGCAACTGAGTTTATTTCTTTGTATAAATCATGTTTCCAATATTCCTGCTAGCAATCTTACTTAAGATTCATTTTATGTCCTCATCCTGCATCCATTTGTTGTTCTCTATCTTATAAATTCACCAAGTAGAGCTTTCTTCCAACTCACATGCCACATCTAAGAATTTCTCAGCACTTACTCTGTACTGTAGCACACTGCATACCATTTTGTTTGGTCATTCACTCATACTTAACACTTACATCAATTACTCTAACAACCAAAACGCTGTGTGGCATAAACGAAGATTGGTACGTACGTTTTTGCATGTGAAAGTTGATGTCTATTCAAATTTCGCGCCAGTCGGGTTAGATCACTACGAGTATACAAATCAGGTTTTCTTTAAATACGCGCAGCAATGGTCGTGAACGCTAGTTACCTTGGACATTGGAGGTGTTGAGTTTGTGGTAGTCAAGAATGCCTCTAAGGCGAGAAAGACGACATTATCAACACACCACTGGGTTGGAATAAGGTCCTATAACAGTGTTAGAAGAAGCTGGATGTCCTTCCTGCGATGTTGCAGAAAGACTTGGCAAAACTGTTGCCACTGTACGTGATTACTTGCAGTGATGGTTACGAGAATGTACGGTCACAGGAAGACAGGGCTGCGGAAGGGAAATGTTCAAATGAGTGTGAATTCCTAAAGAACCAAACGGCAGAGGTCATCGGCCCCTGGACGTACACACTACTTAAACTAACTTACACTAACTATGCTAAGAACAACACAACACACTCATGCCCGGGGAGGACTCGAACCTCCGGCGGGAGGGCCCACGCAGTCCGTGACATGGCGCCTCTAACCGCGCGGTCACTGGGTGCGGCATGAAATTTTCAATCCGCTGCGGAATGTGCGCTTATATGAAACTTCGTGGCAGATCAAACCTGTATGCCGAATCTAGACTCGAACTTGGGGCCTCTGCCTTTCGCGGTCCAGTGTTCTACCATCTGAGCTACCCAAGCACACCCCGGAAGACTACGAGGCACTATCGAGACGGAAGACCACTGTGTTCGGCATACGGCTCTGGCGCATCGCACTGCGTCTGCAGCAGCGATTTGAGCAGCATTTGGCACCACAGTGACACAACGAACTGTTACAAATCTGTTACGTCGAGGACAGCCCCGAGCCAGACGTCCTGTAGCCTGCGTTCCACTGACCCTAACCCACCACAATTTGCGACTTCAGTAGTGTGAAGCGGTATCTCATTGGAAGGCAGGGTGGATGTACGTTGTGTTTTCTGGTGAAAGATGGTTCGGCCTCGGTGCCAGTTATGGCCGTGGGTACATTAGCAGGAAACCAGTTGAACGACTGCAACCAAGCATTCTGGTTGCTAGATTCCCTGCACCTATGGTTATGGCGTGGGGTGCGATTTCGTATGGATACAAGAGCACTCTCGTGGTTGTCCCGCACACCTTGACTGCAAAATTGTACGTCAGCCTGATGATTCGCCCTGTTGTGCTGCCATTCGTGAACAGCATACCAGGGCGTGTTTTTCAACAGGATAACGATCGCGCACAAACCGCTGTTTTAATGCAGCATGCTCTACAGAGTGTCGACATATTTCCATGCTTGCAGTCTACATTCTGGCGTGTCATATTATTTATTAATGTACCAGTATTTCACACTTGCAGTGGCTTACGTGGTCTTGCAAAGTTAATCACTTAAATATATTCCCTAGACAAATATATTCCCGAAATTTCATTGATCTAAAAAAAATTATTTTTGTTTATGGTATGAATTTGTAAATCAGTGCTTAAATTTCTTAACCGGACCGTGGTACTAGGAATGATTTCACGGAATTATTTCTGATTTTTTCTAGAGTTTCTAAGGAGTCTGTGATTAGTCGGTTCCTACGCATCACAGTCACAGGCGGCACTATCATAACAGCCATAAATGTTGAAGATGTGGCCACATCTGACTTGTAACCTTTGGATGCATTAATAGTCTCTACCTTTCAGACGGGGAATCTTAAGCTTCGCAACCTTTTCTGTTGTGTCATCGTCTTGGGGTGGATTCGCATTCCAGCGCCCTCCCACTCTCGAGGATACTGAGCACGTTTGCGTGATGCAGATCAACCCAAGGTGGTCTGTAATCCGATTTGGCTACATCTGTGACTCCGGTTTTGTCCAGTCTCTCCACCTGTTCTAATGCAACTTATCTATTTGCTAAATCGTTCTTTCAGTTCCTTGGTTCAAATGGCTCTGAGCACTATGCGCCTAGAACTTAGAACTAATTAAACCTAACTAACCTAAGGACATCACACACATCCATGTCCGAGGCAGGATTCGAACCTTCAGTTCCTCTTTGTGCCTCATAGTGCCCATTTATGTGTCCCTAAATAATCAGTTGGAAGTATGTGAGTTAACAGGGGTAGCGAAGCACGAGGAATAGTCAGTGTTCCTGCAGCAATGGACAAGCGGTGCTACACGGCGGTACTCTGTGTCACGTCCTATGCATCATGGTAATGATGGGCATCTGCGTGAAGACTAGAGAGGGGCGACGCAAACACCACGTATTTTTAAGGCTAATTCGTTTTGCAAACAGAATCATGTAAATCACTCTAAATCAGGTTCCACTGGTATAAATTAAACAAACAAACGAAAAATAGATTGCTGCCATACAGTTTTACTTAATCAGACATAATACATATAACGATGTTCAATTAGTTCGCAAGCTCAATCTTTTAACTCTTCTTTTTTTTTTTCTTTTGTAAGACCGTGTATACTCGGTGTAGTCGTTCGTGTGCATTGTGGACGTAACACGCAGGTCGCTTTACGATTTAAGCAATGAGTTTCTCATTCTTCATTGTTGAAAACAGTTTCCGCAGACGTAAGTGGAACCGAACTATGACAATACGCCTGCAGCTATGTTTTATAAAAAAAATAAATCGATCCTGCGGGAAATGCCTGTAGTAACATAACATTTTCGCTTGTTATCAAATTTGTCTTTACATTCCTTGTTGCATAGCAGGGCAATTACTTTACGCTGCAGCCGACAGCGAATGTCTTAAAAAATTACTGAATATTGAGAGTAATGGAAATGAAAATCACCCTCAAGCGCTGTCACAACCTTAAATAGAAACTATAATTCTTCCCTAAGGTTTCGTGGAATAGGTAGATGGTATTCGAAGTCTACATTTGTTCTGTTATAGTGAAAATTTCATTCTGAATGTTTGTACATAGTCGACAAATGCATCATCAGCAGATGCTTTCCCTAAAGATGGATTTTTGTACTGACAAGGAAAGCAAGATTATTTGCCTATGAAGCTTATTCCACTTCAGGAACACACGCATTTCTCATTTCCACAAGCATATCGACCTCACGATAAAAACAAAAATATCGATTTAACAAATGCCTTCTATTAAGCCAGCTCACCTTACAGTAAACACGTAGATTTTCGTGCTGCCTGTCAACAAATTCGAGAGAGCGCTGAAACTGAAGGTGTAGAACGGCATGTTTTAACAAATGAAAAGTCCTACAGTCAGCAATATTCATTACGTTGTTCAAAGTAACATTCTGTGCACCTAAATGGTCCTGATGAAGCTCTATAAAGTCTTCACCAGTCACACGTATAATGGGATACACTTGCATCCCTTCTCTTTGTCAGGGATCCATGACAAAGAGAAGGGATGCAAGTGTATCCCATTGTGCGTATGAGTGGTGAAGGCCTTATAGAGCTTCATCAGGACGATTTATGTGCACTGAATGTTATTTTCTTATATTTATTAATTTTAAAGGACCAGGCATCCATTAAATCATACAGGAAGTTCGTTTTTGCATCTCCTTATGATCATCTAATGTCAATACTGAATATTAGGCTACATCCTTGATGACACTGGTTGCCGGAAATTCTTTTGCATCTCCTCATTTAGTTGCTCAACGCATACCGATATGTTTCCTAAGATTGCTGCCCCTCGGCCTGTTGCCACAGAAACTCTGAAATTCTACACGTTGTTCAATACCGTTGATAACGTCACATCAAGCTGTTGTGTTCTTCATTGCTACTAAGTCCAGGATTTCATCTCTGAACTCAAAAGTTCACTGCCTGCGACTCTGACAAAAACTGCCGGGCTGTGCCTGTGATACTGACATTTCCAGCGAGCGCTAAGGAAAATACAACACGTTGAGTACAAGGTGCTTCATAAATTAAACATCCGAAAACTATTCAGTATTTTGTGATACGATAAACACTTTGCGAATCCATTTTTAAGGGTTCAGTAGCTCAGTCGTTAAAAACCGTACCTTTATAGGATCACTTTGTTGGCCGCCGGTCTCTCTGTTTGTCCTCCGACTGTTCAGAACCCCTTTCTTCAGGAACAATTTGGAGAATCAAGTTGAACTTTATGTCACATCTTAAGTTGAAGGATCGCTTGGCGATGCAATAATCTAAACGGTCCAGTCAATGCAGTCGAAAGATACGGCCAATTATGTCACATATTTTGATGCATGTAAACCCACTCATTTTGAATTTCCGTTCAACTAGATTCATCAAGTTTACCAAGAAGTAAGGTTTCACAGTACCGCCAATGAAGAAAAATCAGGAAACTGTTCATTTGAAATTATATCAAAATAGTTTTTTTGTCAGTTCTTATCAGACTCTTAGTCCGGCCGTCCTTCTGTTAAGTCACCTTTGTCTCTGAGACGGTTAGGTGCATCTAGTTGAAATTTATGTCGCATACTGAGGTTTACGACAGTATAATGAACGTTAGATTGTAAGTCAATGCATTCATAAGATACCGCCGTTTATGTTATTCGCGAACGCACACAATAAAATCCATAGTGTACTTCCCTTGACTCAGAATCTTGAAACTTTGGCAAGACTAACTGTTTCATGATACAAGTAAGGGAGGAAAATAATAAAATTTTTAATATATATCCATGCCATGCGAAAACAGTCGTTTTTCATATATTACCCGAAATCAACTTGACATTAAAACGTTTTCGAAAATCGCGGCATCCAAAAAAAAAAAAAAAAAAAAAAAATGGCTCTGAGCACTATGGGACTCAACTGCTGTGGTCATCAGTCCCCTAGAACTTAGAACTACTTAAACCTGACTAACCTAAGGACATCACACACATCCATGCCCGAGGCAGGAGTCGAACCTGCGGCCGTAGCAGTCGCACGGTTCCGGACTGCGCGCCTAGAACCGCGAGACCACCGCGGCCGGCGCGGCATCCAGGCGAGCGATATCTTTCAGTATCAGTATCGATAACAGGAAGAATCATCAAGATCCTCGAATCTCTGAATGGATCAACTGTCTCTATACATAATTAGGTTTTACAGAACCCCGCAGGGTGCGAACCTTTTCCGCACGTGGCCAATTTTTTCGATATAAAATGGTAACGTTCCGTACATTAAAATGAGGAAACTGTCGGTGTTACATGACACCGACCTTAAGGCGCCGCTGTTAGGAGACACCCTTTCCTATTTGACAGTAGGCGCTTCTCCAATGGTATTGCGACCACGTTCAATTCCCTCACTCTACACCTCGCCGCTACCGATCCACTCGCGAGTGCTCATGCTCAAAGTCAACGAATTGGTTAGCTTTGATTTAAAGCATAGTATTAACGTTTGGTATCAGTGTATCACACACTTTTTTGAAAGCAGGTGTGACGTCTGCCCCCGAGCGTAGCGGTCTGCCTACATTTTCATTTTAGAGCTCCTCTTTACACCATGCCTTCGCCTTAAAAAAATAAGAGTTATTGGGAAACCTTCGTAAAAGTGTCTTAAAGAATTACTTTAACTATGTTCTGCGATATTTTGGTCGTAAGACGGTCTGATAATGTTACTTGGCACCGCAGCTGGGAGCCATTACTCAAACCAGATGTGTGACTACAGATTAGACCAAACAATTTTTTCCTGTTACTGTTGGTCACTGTTCCAACAGACAGTGTATCGGGGATATTGAAGGAGGTGAATGGTGATGGAGTAACAAGCGAAAAAAATGTGGTAAAGAAGTCTGAAGTGTTCGATAATGGACAAAGGAATATCCATGAAGAAAGATTGATCCGGATGTCGGTCAGTCGTTTTAGGAATAGATTTACTGACAAGAACGTTCAAGGCACCTCGCTATCAGGATCGAAGAGTTCGTAGTCGCGTTGGTTGTCGGAAGTGATGCCGATCTGAATAATACAGTCAACAAGCAGTTTCATGGACTGGTTTTAGCTGACTGCGACAGGGACTTACTGAATTAGAGCCGACTATGTAATGTGTGCTCCACTTTTAGATAGCATCTTTTTCATTCGAGTAACATATTTCTTGATTTTTTTCTAAGCAACCGTCTTTTAGAAAACACATTTTTTTTCCTTTTATTTATCCATGCAATTTGTGGTACCATTGCGTCATCTTGTTTTTCTCTCGATACAATTACGGTAGAAATGCTGTATAAACATTCGTATTTCAAATGTACATATAAAACCATACCTTGTAGATTTCTTTGTAGCTTCTCAGCTGAAGCAGTGTTTCTTGAATTGGAGGTTTGCATATAGTTGTATGTTCCTATGCATACCATCTACAAAGCAGCCGAAAATTAGTTTCTCTGTTTAAAAGTGTTGTTCATGTACAATCTCCTCCTAGGATGTATTGAAATTAAGATTCTTATAGTTACTTTTTAGTTTTTTTATTGCTGTGTGGTGCACCCTCATATGTTTCGTGAGATGTAACTACGCATTCTGTGTTTGCACTCCTTTGACCATTTCACTATTGCCTTGCATTTTATTTGTCCATCAATAAACTAAATTTAAAGTGTAAAAACGGAAAAAATTGCAGCAGGGGAAACTAAACTCAGCAAGAACCATCGAGGTTGTTACAATCAAATAATCATTACTTCCTGAACTGCCCAGTAATTTCTTCTTGATGCACAATTCGTTCCTAGAGAAGGATGGCGATTAATGTATCAAACTGAGATGTACAAATGTGCCATCTTTGAATGTCTTTCTGCCACGAGTTTCTATGGCTTCCGCTGGAGCTCGTGTCACATAACTTTCCTCCAATTATAAGTTGTAATAATTTATGTCTCTCGCTCCTCGTAACTTTGTAATCTTCAAATTTCGTGCCTTCCGTGGTTTGACATTATGCAGCAGTTTCGTTTGTTTTTTCAACCAAAGAAGGACCTTCATATTTCGTACTTTCGCTATCCAGGGTATACTCAAGAGGTGAAGACGCAATTAAATTTCAAAGGCCTGATATGGTCTTTCAGTATTTTCCCACCAGTACAGGTGAATATGTAGTAAACTGAGCTCTGACTTCAAGAACAGTTTTCTCCTCTTGATAAATTGTTTCATACTCTGCTCTGTTTTGGATTTTGTCTCTCGGCTGTACACAAAATCTTGTAGCAATATAGTGCCTAAGTATTTGAAGGAAGACACTTACAGAACTGTATTATCTTTCATTGAGAGGTCTGTTCAAATTTCCCTTTTATAGAGTAACTTGGATTTTGGTTTCGAAATGTTAATACGCTGAAGTTTCAAATGGTTCAAATGGCTCTGAGCACTATGGAACTTAAAATCTGAGGTCATCAGTCCCCTAGAACTTAGAACTACTTAAACCTAACCAACCTAAGGACATCACACACATCCATGCCCGAGGCAGGATTCGAACCTTCGACCGTAGCAACGTTGAAGGAAATGGGAAGTGTAGCACCATGAAGCACCAGTCCGATATTTATCAGACTCTGCGGCAGTGATCATCACAAGTCGAATGTTAAGTGATTCATTTTCTATTCCAATCGGAAATGATGTCCATCTTCGGTATTCGTATGAGCTGTGGCGCCCACTGACACAAATGCACTCTTGTGTTGGTTGGGACATGGAAGCAAACAGCCTCATAATGACCCGTTGGCCAATTTCTTGCCATGCCTGAAACTCGTGCTGTGAAGTTCACGAAGATCCCTAACTTAAGTCGGGTTTGAAGGTGCGCGCCATCCAATCGCATCCCCGTCTTGGTCTGTGAATGACGCATAAGGCGACCGGGCAGACCTGTCAAGCTCCGTAGGTATGTCAGAGCGTTTATGGTGTGAAAGCAGCTTTTCGTTTTGCGTTATCCTACTGGGTTATGTCGTTTGGTGTCATGATCGAAAAGGGTATGACAACAGCCTTTACCATTCTTGCCACATACTGCCTACCTCTAACAGTTGCCGAACCAGTAACGATGTCACACAGAAGTCTCTCAGCGCCACAATTCCATGAGTGGGGGCCTATGGATCTTGAGAATCGCTGCTCCTTGTTAGCATACACCTAAGCGTGAATGGACGCCATAGTTCGATCTGACCACCACAGACAGAAGTCCCAGAGAATGCTACTCAAATTTACAGTTGATTCTGGCTCTGCACCACGCAAAACTCTGTTGTCTGTGGCACAGAGTAAGCAGTAAATGATGCAGGCAATTGAAGATCTCAATCCACAGTCAGTAATCTGTTTCCTACAGTTCGTGATGAAAGTCTGCCTAAAACCACTGCCCGGATTTCAGACGTTGGCCACCGTCTGTTCGTCAGAGCAGGTCGTACAACCCTACGGTGTTGCCGTCGAGTATCCTTCCGCAAGGGGCCTGTAATAACGTTAACTGACACATTGTTGTCCTGAGTCCGTAGTCATTTGAGTACTTCCAACAGTAAGCACTGCCTGTATCTCTGATGTCCCTCACCCGCATAATCCGACATTTCCAAAGTTTCAAAAACAGCAACAAGCTGCACGAGCATTTCGGCTGGCCATCCTGTTTCGATGGTAGACAGACCTTCCAACCCAACACGGAATGATTGTTTTCTGAACTGGAAATAAGCTAGCGCATGGATTAAATTTAAGATAAACCACTGATATGTAAACCCTGCAGTGTCAGTTTACTAACGTTTGATCAGTGTATTCATGACGTTTCATTCTGAATTTCCATCAATGTAGATAGCCCGAACTAGGTGCAAGGGTCTATAGCTCGTCATGTATGTTGATGGCGTATTCCGCAAATCTGATTCTATTAATAAGTTTCTTTTATAATGTGGTCCTCCCACAACATTTCTAGAACGCTTCTTTAATACTGTGTGATAACAAAGGTAACGCAAAGGAAAAGCCTTCTGCTCCAAATCAGCACGGATTTAGAAAGCATCACTCGTGTAAAAATCCTCTTACCCTTTCCTAACATGGTATCCAGCGGACAATGGATGAAGGGCAACGTGTAGGTTCCATAGACCTATTCCTAAATATCCGGAAAATGTTTGACGCGGTGCCCCACTGTAGACTATCGGAGACACAGGCATAAGGAATAGGTTCCCCGATGTGTGAATGGTTGGAAGACTTCTTAAGTAATGTAACCCAGTACGTAGTCCTCAGTAGTGAGTGCATATCAGTATCAACGACAAGGTTATCGTCAGGAATTTCCTAGGGAAAGTGTGATAGGACCACTCTCATTCTCGGTACACATAAATGACCTCACGGGCAGGGTGAACAGCAATCTGTGGCTGTTTGCTGATGGTGTCATAGTATATGAGGTGTCGTTGTTGAGTGACTATTGGATGAAACTTGTAGTTGGTATGATGAATATCAACTACCTCTAAATGAAGAAAAAATTCAAATCAATTGAGATGAGCAGATAAAACAGTCCCGTAATGTTCAAGTACAGCCTCTGCTCAATTCTGACTTAAATTGATCCGATCACTTCGATAAAGCTCGAGAGAGGGCGGGGCAGACACTGAAGGACAGTTACAAGATGCAGAGACACTGTCTAAAAAAACCACACTGGAGTTTTGCTGTATGGTATCGTTAGCAGATAAGTTCAAACAGGGTGACGTTTCGAGATATGAGTGTGCTACAAATATAATTCACCGGTGGCTGTAACCATTTGAACACTTCTCCACGGGATCCAACGGAAGTATGTGGTTGAATGGATAGACTAGATTCCAAATAGCAGATGGCATTACTACCTCAAAGCGTGACTCTATAAATTGAAAAAAACAGCGTAATGGCCGTAGTATTTTGTACTTTTCTTATGAATTCAATCTACAGTTGCGTTTTTTTAAGTGATTCCTGTCATAGCATACCATCTACGGTGTATGATCATCCTCAATCAATCATCATCCTCCCTCACCTACTGCCACACAAATATATCACAGAACTTCTCTTACGCTGTCTACATGGTATCGATATAGCCTGTGCTACATATACAGTTCGTTGGTGTGGGAAATATCTAGCAGCGGCTAGAGGTAGTTTTAAATATTAGCTTAATACTACGATTCTTAGCCGAAATCACTTTCTAAATTCGGTGATTTCGGTGATTTTGTTACGAGGTTACACCTCTGATGACATGCATCTGCAAGTTCGGTCTGTTAATGTATACCTCGTCATCACTATGTAAGGTGTATGGAAGACCACTTCGTGTGGAGGCAACACAATAGTTTGACTAATAAAACATGACCAGTTTTTAACATTAATATTTCTAATGATAGTTATGTGTTCCTGTACAACCAAGACCAATTATTTTGCAGGTTGAGTAACATGTTTGTGGGAATCGTGTTTTGAACATTTCGTCGTTTATTAGACAATTGCGTCTCTCTTCGTAATGGAGACTGATATCACTCGCAAGGAAAGCAAATGAGGCATATCCATCCACCGCTGATTCTCCCTCGATATTAATTCATGGTGCCAGCAATCAGTTTTTGGCGAAGTATTGTACTTACTAGAGGATGTATGATAGATTCACTGTGATCAGCAGTCATATTAAGTTTTTGTTGGGGTGTAAAGTTATTGTGGTCATTGTTCTCACATGTGCAAAGAAAATATCTCTCTACCACTGTAAGAGAGGTATGGATTTGACGTTGGAGATTGCTTTTTAATGCATCGATAACTGTAAGGTGTGTGTGAAGAATTTTACTTGGAAAATTACGTACAATCGTTATAGAAATATAGCTATTGATATTTCCAGAACCACAGCATCAGGAGGAGGTATTTCCAATACTTCGCTCATTGTCTAATTTCGTCATATTGCGGATGCAAGCGTAATTTTTAATTGTAGTTCCAGTTATAAATATGTGCCCTCTTTATTAGGACGACATTGTTGGCGAATGGGAGTGCGTGGCAGAGGTAGCCTTTGACAGGAACAAATGGGTACTTCGATCCTAAGTCAATCGCGAGCTGCAGGTACAAAGAAAAGATCCAGCCAGCTGGCTAGTTGGTTCTTGCCTGCTGGTGCAGGGATAGGTCCCAGCGACGGCACTTTCTGTATAACTGAATACTGAACTAATTCTCAGTATGCACTGGGCTGAGTCCGCGATCATGTATGTTGCATGTATTCTCCATCGAAAACTGTGCAATTAAATATTGAGAACTGCCGCATCTTGGTGCTTAATGTGTTGATAACATCCAAATTTCTATCACTCCAGTCATCCCCACATGCCCTCCAGGGCTGGAGGTGATGCACTCTGGCATACACACATATCTACAACTGGAGCAGTTTTCTGTGGCCTCTGAGCATTGCCACTGGTGCTGTACGAGGGGATTCTAGGGAATTCTCATGCTTCGTGTGTATATCAGGACATGAGCGTGCGGGTTGTGTGAGTGTTCCGCTATCTCTGACATCTAGATATGAAAACTAGGGTTTCGGACTTGATCATGCTTTAAGTGTGTCATGTTTGGTGCTTCTCAATACATCGGAGTGTACTGTCTTGTAGTGACAGTTGTTGTTGTTTCTGTCCTGTACCACTGTAGATCCTTCCTTCTCTTCCTCCTCCTCCTCCTGCTCATTCTTCGTCTTGCTGTAGCTGCGAGAACTAACTTGAGGCACTGCAAAGACTCATTCGCAACTTCAAATTCCCCATTGATCCATTTATTGTTTCTGATAGTTGTGTTGTGAGCACTCACAGCAATCGAACCCTCCACAGATTGTTCAAGGACATAGGACATAGTACGCAAATGAGCTGAATTTTGAAATTCTCAGCTTCCTCTAATGCAATGGACTTCCTACTAAATATCACAATTGTACCAATATGAGGCAAGAGGGGAAAAAAAACTTGTCATGTTGGGGAACCAGTTGGCTGCCGGATTGAATCCTCCAAAATATTCCAATCCTTGTATCGACCAGTAGGATGCAAAAAGGAACTGTCCAACACAAAGTACATTGATTTAATTAATTAGCCAAACAATCAGAAAGGGTGAGGGATATTTCCAAGACGTCTACATCTGGGGGTTATCAGGTAAATCCTGAGTTGCTTGCTGTTCAAACTGAGTCATGGCACGTGTGGGCCTGACAGTGCCACACTACAGTATGTGACCTATTGAAAGACAGAGAGAGAATGAGAAAGAGAGCCTTTTGACATTTGATACCTGAGAAATTCCTTTCCAAGCAAATGCTCTCTACCACCCACTGAATATTTAGTTTTGGGGATTAGTGCAACCGCTAGTCTGTCCATCGCACAAGGTGGCTGGCTGTGTGGCAGCCAACATGACAATGGAGGCGTTGTCGTGGATGGGTGTAGTGTAGTATCTTGGACATTGGGGGATGGTGCAGCCTGGTGGACTGCAGAAGGCATGTGCTTTGTGATCAAAAGATTTTTCACAGTGTAATTACGTATAATGAATTATGTCGTGGTATTCCTTGCAGAATCGGAATAAAAAATGGCGATGGAATTAACTACTTGTTCTTAGATGTATTTGACAAGACCTGCATCTTCCCAAACGATGGAGAATGATGAGCAGCAGAGGTACAACTCTTGCAGATTGAATATTTTATAAATAAGCAATATACCCTTTGCTACGTAATTGAATTTCCTGTATTGAGATACATCCTCTCCAGCATAGTGGCACCAATTTCCAGGTGGGAGGGGAGGAGGGTGTGAGGTGAGGTCTAGGGCGAATTACATGATGGTAGGGGTTAATTAATTGATCAATTTAATTAATTAGTCAATCAAATTGTAAGTGTGGAAGGGGCTATTCGAATAATGCAAACCTGAAGCCATAAATAGAAATATTAAAAAAAGGTAGCAAGATTTTTCTGTTTATCAAAAGTGACAAAAAGCAGATTTTAGAGTACTTGATGGCTCAGCATAAAAGTTTTGTCTCAAGTACAGATAGTGTTAAGCATCAGTGGACAAAGTTCAAAACCATCGTACAATATGCGATAGATGAGTATGTGCCAAACAAGATCGTAAGACATGGAAAAGAGCCACCGTGGTACAACAACCGAGTTAGAAAACTGCTGCGGAAGCAAAGGGAACTTCACAGCAAACATAAACATAGCCAAGGCCTTGCAGACAGACAAAAATTACGCGAAGCGAAATGTAGTGTGAGGAGGGCTATGCGAGAGGCGTTCAATGAAGTCTAAAGTAAAGTTCTATGTACTGACTTGGCAGAAAATTCTAAGAAATTTTGGTTCTATGTCGAAGCGGTAGACGGATCAAAACAAAATGTCCAGACACTCTGTGACCAAAATGGTACTGAAACAGAGGATGACAGACTTAAGGCCGAAATACTAAATGTCCTCTGCCAAAGCTGTTTCACAGAGGAAGACTGCACTGTAGTTCGTTCTTTAGACTGTCGCACAGATGATAAAACGGTAGATATCCAAATAGACGACAGAGGGATAGAGAAAAAATTAAAATCGCTCAAAAGAGGAAAGGCCGCTGGATACCAGTTCGATTTTACACAGAGTACGCGAAGGAACTTGCTCCCCTTCTTGCAGCGGTGTACCGTAGGTCTCTAGAAGAGCGAAGCGTTCCAAAAGATTGGAAAGGGCACAGGTCATCCCGTTATTAAGAAGGGACGTTGAACAGATGTGCAGAACTATAGACCTATATCTCTAACGTCGAGCAGATGTAGAATTTTGGGAAACGTATTATGTTCGAGTATAATGACTTTTCTGGAGACTAGAAATCTACTCTGCAGGAATCAGCATGGGTTTAGAAAAAGACGGTCGTGTGTAACCCAGCTGGCGCTATTCGTCCACGAGACTCAGAGGGCCATAGGCACGGGTTCACAGGTAGATGCCGTGTTTCTTGACTTCCGCAAGGCGTTTGACACAGTTCCCAACAGTCGTTTAATGAACAAAGTAAGAGCATACGGACTATCAGGCCAATTGTGTGATTGGATTGGGGAGTTCCTAGATAACAGAACGCAGCATGTCATTCTCAATGGAGAGAAGTCTTCCGAAGTAAGAATGATTTCAGGTGTGCCGCAGGGGAGTGTCATAGGACCGTTGCTATTCACAATATACATAAATGACCTGGTGGATGACATCGGAAGTTCACTGAGGCTTTTTGCAGACGATGCTGTGGTGTATCGAGAGTTTGCAACAATGAAAAATTGTACTGAAATGCAGGAGGATCTGCGGCGAATTGACGCATGGTGCAGGAATGGCAATTGAATCTCAATGTAGACAAGTGTAATGTGCTGCGAATACATAGAAAGATAGATCCCGTATTATTTAGCTACAAAATAGCAGGTCAGCAACTGGAAGCAATTAATTCCATAAATTATCTGGGAGTACGCATTAGGAGTAATTTAAAATGGAATTATCATATAAAGTTGATCGTCGGTAAAGCAGATGCCAGACTGAGATTCATTGGAAGAATCCTAAGGAAATGCAATCCGAAAACAAAGGAAGTAGGTTACAGTACGCTTGTTCGCCCACTGCTTGAATACTGCTCAACAGTGTGGGATCCGTACTAGATTGGGTTGATAGAAGAGATAGAGAAGATCCGACGGAGAGCAGCGCGCTTCGTTACACGATCATTTAGTAATCGCGAAAGCGTTACGGAGATGATAGATAAACTCCAGTGGAAGAATCTGCAGGAGAGACGCTCAGTAGGTCGGTACGGGCTTTTGTTAAAGTTTCGAGAACATACCTTCACCGAAGAGTCAAGCAGTATATTGCTCCCTCCTACGTATATCTCGCGAAGAGACCATGAGGATAAAATCAGAGAGATTAGAGCCCACGCAGAAGCATACCGACAATCCTTCTTTCCACGAACAATACGAGACTGGAATAGAAGGAAGAACCGATAGAGGTACTCAGAGTACCCTCCGCCACACACCGTCAGGTGGCTTGCGGAGTATGGATGTAGATGTAGATGTAGGAAGTGTACTTGTATTGCCGAGTGGGGAGGAGGTGGGTTTGAAGTTTCCAGAGGGGTTGGAAGAAGGAGGAGAATGATTAATTATCCCCAGGGATCATAATCCACTTAGCAAAAGGGTAGGTTAAGGACCTGTCAATCAAAAGAGAAGAACAGGATGGCACCTGAATGTATACTTGCTCCTAACTTAAGCCACCCAATAACAATGCTAATACCCCCCTTGCCCTACTACTCATGGGTTGTCAGCTGCTGAGGCCCATTGGTAGGAGTTTTCAGCGCACTGCGTATTCAGACACACTTGTATTCTGCCCACCATTAAAGTTTAGTGTTTGTTCCACGACAGTTCGTTGCCCATGTTGTTTTACCAGTCTGCCGAGCCCACGAAATCAGACGTCTGTAATGAATGGTGACTGCCCAGCTCCACGACATCTTGAAATTCTTTCAACACGTGTTGAAGACACTCACCACAGCACTCCTCTAAGACCCAACAGTTTCCGCAATGTTCGTACTGAGCCTCTGTTAAACTCAGATAGACCGCATGCCTTCGCCATTTCACATGGACAGCACGCTCACTGATACCACATACACTGTAAGTGTGTCTGACTGCGAGTAATTCCTTGCCAAGTGACGCATCATTGCATTGACAGTTTTATATCGGTAGTAGGTCGGTGGTGACTGTCCTACCTGAACAGTGTAAAATGCACTTTGTGCATTTCTGTGAGTAATTTACACTTTCCACGATTGAAGGTTATTTTTGAACAAATAATTTATAAACGCCCTGTACATAACACGCATCCGTAACAAACAACGTTCATGAATGAAAAATTTCTTCGAAGGTTTCAATATCTACTACAGGGTGCCCGGAAAAGGACTCCCTGATTTCAAAATTAAATATCTCGAAAACAAAGATCGATAGAGAATGCAGTAAACGGTATGTTTATTGTGAAATCTGTAAGAAGTTTATACAGCAGTTTGAAATAATAGTTACAAAAGCTGCTAATAGATGGCGCTGTAATCGCCATACGTAATGCCTAGTATAAATAGTGAGCCGAATCCCAGAGCGATCAGGTCCACTATTGAAACATGAAAGGAGGTTAGCGTACCGAAGGAAGAGATTAAAACCATGTACTCCATTGACAACGCGTTTTTCTGCTGCTAGAGTACCACAGGTTAGAAGAGAGTCCTACGACAACAAGTCGAAGTTTTCAAGCATGATGTAATGTTCCAAAAGGACCCGATGCGGAAACCATTCGTACGCTCTTCGCAAAATTTCAACGGACAGGCAGCGTAACTGATGATCTAGTGGAGCATGTTGGTCGCAAGCAAACCGTAGTTACGCCTGAGAATATCGCCACAGTTTCTGGAATTATTCAGCGAAATCCAATGTCATCAGTCCATAGAATTGCATCTAAGACTGGTTTGAAGCGTTCCAGCACGCAAAAAAAAACCTGAGAAAGAGCCTACACATGTTTCCATTCAAAATTCAAACGCACCAGGCCATACCCCTATGAGCTGTGCAACAAAGCGTTGCCTTTGCTAATCAGATGCTCAGAATGATTGATAGTGAAGGATTTGATGTTGGCTGCATCTGGTTTAGAGATGAAGCGCACTTCCACCTGAATGGATAACTGAATAAGCAGAACTGGCGATTTTGGGGTTCCGAAAAGCCATGTTGGTGTGAAGCGAAATCCCTGTATTCTCCTAAGGTTACTGTGTGGGCTGCAGTATGCAGCAGAGGCATTATTGGCCCTTTTTTATTCGAGATACGGTCACTGGTGCACGTTACGTTGTAATTTTGGAACAATTTGTCGCCACATAGCAAGCGTTAGAAGATCGACCAGGTACTGAATGGTTTAAGCAAGATGGAGCCCGACCACATTGGACCGAACAAGTGTTTCGCTTTCTTGAGGAATACTTCCGATATCGAGTAACTGCTTTGGAATATCCCAAATTTACTGGTTCAGGCACGGATTGGCTTCCATATTCGCCGGATTTGACTCCCTGTGACTTTTTTTGTGGGGCACAGTGAAACACATGGTCTACCCGAAGCATCACGCCACACTGGACGATCTTGAATCGGCGACCTCTGTGGCATGTGAATCCATTTCTGTTGAGACACTACGAAATGTGTTGGCGAATTTCATTCTTCGTTTGCGCCACCTCTGTAGTGCCATTAATGAACATTTTGAAAACCTTGTGATGTGATTGTTTGCAAAGATTGTATTCATACGTTTATTTCACTTATGTATGATGATATGAGCTGTACGGCGTGCAACACCATCTGTTAGCAGCTGTTGTAACTATTATTTCAAACTGCTGTATAAACTTCTTACAGCTTTCACAATAAACACCCTGTATCTGTCTCAAGAAAAGGTCAGCGACTGTGAGTATATCATTGCAAGCATTACCTGTTTGTTGAGAACTAGAAACATTCCCAGCCGTCACCCAGTCGTTGGGGCCCCTTCGCTGATGATGGTCCCCTCTGGCTGTGGCAGGTGTCGTGGGTGCGCCGCCGCGACTCGCACATCCTGACGGTGGACCGGTACACGTTCATCGCGGACGATCGCTTCCAGGCGTTCCTCGTCGACTCGACGTCCACGTGGACGCTGCAGGTGAAGTACGTGCAGCCGCGCGACGCCGGCCACTACGAGTGCCAGGTCAGCGCCGCCGAGCAGAAGCTCAGCAGGACCGTCACGCTCAACGTAGTGGGTGAGTGCCCTGCTGCCTCTACCTGCTGTGGAATGTGTCATACCTTGACAGACATTTCAGAGTGCTGCCTCTAGCCACTCATCTCATAGAAATGTTATACGTATTCTAATTCCATTTTTAAAAGACGACATTAAATTTTTACACGCAGGAGTCTTTTTCCCAAATAAAAAAATACTCCAGAAAATTATGGCTGTACGAAATGTTGCTGGGTACAATATGGCAAAGTATCTAGGAATAAACATTCTACTGAAAGAGAAAAGTGGTGCGACAGAGAAAGTTTCATCAGTATATTATTTAACCACATATCTCTTACATTATTACTGTACTACACACCAATAACCACTAAGCGAAATCAAATTAAACGTCCGTATTATAAAAACCAATTATGCTTCGAAATAATCGCTATTGTACACTATTACACATTTCCATTTTCAAAACAGGTAAGACTGTTAAGACATTAAAGTAATTCTTTTCATTTTCACGGATCAGACGATATATGGTAAAAAACCTTACTTGTTTCAGGGTAGTAGGCGATGCGTGTTCTATGAATTATTGCTTAAGAGTCTACATGTCACATAAGTATTAGCTCAGTGCATAAGTTCGTGGCGCTTTAGTTTTGCATGTTGGTATTCCGGTTGCTGTGGGTTTATTTGTCGATTGTCATATTTTATTTGTAGTTCGCCCTTGCTATTTCAGTTTATATATTATCGTTTTGCATTTGGAGGTAGCGAGTGGAGTTGTGGAAGCTAGAAAATGAAGTGTTGTGTTGGTATATCGGAACATTTTCGACATATTCTTTTCTCTCAGGTCTATAGAGGGGTGACAGCAGAGGAGACAGACAGAAACATTTGCGCCGTTAATGGCGATACTGCCATTGAACAGAGGGCAGCAAGAAAATAATTTTGTCGATTGAAGGAGAATCGTTTGACATTAGTCACTCTCCACGTTCAGGAAGACATTCGGTGTTAGATAACGGTCTTTTGAACGCATTGATACCCAACGATCCACGTCAGTGAACTCGAGAACAAGCAAATGCGATGAACTTTGAGCATTTCACGATCGTGCAACTTTTGTACGGAATGGGGAAGATTCAAACATATAGAGTTTGTGTACTGCACGCCCTTAAGCCAAAATCACAAATATCAGCTGGTGGCCATTTGTGCATCTTTGCTTGCTTGTCGTGAATTAGCTCGTGAACAACATCGTCCTGTCTTACCCCTTATGGCTACTGGTGGTCTTTATCGTGAAATTAGGAAGAGAACGGAAAGTTTGACCGAAACAAAGCAGCAGCTCTCCCTACGAAGACATGCCCGCATCCAGAAAAGATAATGTTATGCGTCCGGTGGAACAGAGACGGTGCGATGTACTACGAATTGCTTCAGCGTGGTCTAACCATCACTGCTGACATCTATTGTCAACAACTGAGACGTCTTACAGACGCAGTCAAAGAGCAACAATCAGAAAGATAGCGTGGAGTGTGATGCTACTCCGAGATATCGTCCACCAGCATTCTGTTAGACTGACGAAAAACACTATACAGTAGTCGGGATGGGAAATCGTTCCAAGGCCACCTTATTCAGCTTATGTTCCATCCTCAGATTTTCACCTTTTACGTACTCTACTCAAGAACCCTCAAGCAACTTCCTTTCGGGATGAAAATTCTCTTCCGTGATTTGTACAGTCGCAGAATCGAAAAGGTACCCCAGCATTGGCAGACATTTGTAAATAGTGAAGGAGAACACATTATTGATGACTTAAGTCTCTGTAACTTTTATCTGTTGTGTTTTTACACTGAGGTGACGAATGTCATGGAATGTCTCCTGCTTTCTTGTCGGATCTCCTTTTGGTCTGCGTAGTGCAGCAATTCGACGAGGCGTGGACTCAACAAGTCGTAGGAATCCCCTGCAGAAACAGTGATCCTTGCTGCCTCTACATCTGTCCATAATTGCGAAAGCTTTGCTGGTGCAAGATTTTGTGCACTTACCTCACGATTATGTCCAATAGATGTTCGATTGTATTCATGTCGGGCGATGTAGGGGGCCAAACCATTCGCTCATATTGCCCAGAATGTTCATCAAACCAGTCGTGAAAATTATGGCCCGTTGACATGCAGCATTGTCATCCATAAAAATTCCACCTTTGTTTGGGAACATGACGTCCATGAATGACCGCAATTGATCTCCAAGTATCCGAAAATCCAGAGGACCCAGTCCATTCGATGTATACACAGCCCACACCAATATGGAGCCACCAACAGTCTGCATATGGTCAGAGCCCAGAAGAGGCACTGCAGGCGGTTATGCTGCTAGTAAACACACTCACTCTGGTCATTTGCTGCCATAAGCCATTAACGCCAAATTTCGCTTCACTGTTCTAAAAGTTACGTTCACCGTACGTCCTACATTGATTTCAGCGGTAATTCACTCTTTGTTCCATGTCTGTTAGCAACGACAACTCTGTGCGACCGCCGCTGCTCGCGGTCGTTAGATGGGGGCCATAGACCACTGGATTGTCCGTGGTGAGAGATAATGCCTGAAATGCGATGATATCGGGGCACTCTTGATACTGTAGATCTCGGAATATTCAATTCCCTACAGACTTGAGGAATGGAATGCCCCATGGGTCTGGCTCTAATTACCATTCCGCATTCGTCTGTGAATCCTCGTCGCACGCCATAATCATATTCTAAACCTTTTCGTGCCCATCACCTGAGTACAAATGACAGCTCCAACCAAGCACTACCTGTGTACGCGATACTACCGCCATCTGCAAACGTGCATAACGAAATCCCAAGGCTTTTGTCACCTGAGTGTAAACTTATGGAAAAAACGCTATAAAGTTATGCACCAACATAATAGTTAAAACACATAACATTTGACACAATATAAAATTTGTATCTGTACTATTAACAATTTGTAGAACTTAAATTTGGATAATGCTAAATATTTACAAATACTGCACAAAAGACAGACATCTCTAACTGAAACTATAGAAAATAGCGGAAATTACTAATGGTGCTCCTCAGTGTGCACCCCTTCATGTAATTCTAAATTCACTCACTAGATTGAAGTAACGAATAAAAAAACATCTATGTTTGTAGGTACACTGTACCCTAGGTACAACACACTCTCCTGCAATGGTGGTGTGCATACGCTTGTAAGAATATACTGTTGGTATAACGCGCACAAGCGCAGTGAGTGATGGAATCGATGACAGCACGTCTCACTGCACCAATAAGAAAGTTGTATGTACAGAGCGCACACTTGTTTAACTCGTATACAGTTGTCAATAGTATCAGGATTTTTCATGATGAAGCGTATTGCTATTATTATTATTATTATTACTATTAATAGTACTAGTATAAATATTGTCCTTATTAGGTTGTTTAGTAATTATATTTTCGGGGGTGGTAGTATGAACACAAAAAGAAGGAAAATGTCTGGTAAACGTGGACTCTAAAATCCACGCCCTAAGAGCTATGATCACTTTTTCATTTTCCAAACTGTGAAACACATCTCTTCTACTTGAAGCACTTCGATTTCAAAATTATACGTGGTTGTAGTATGCGATAAAACAGTAAAAATGTTCAGTGGTCACGGTCTGTAATGTGTATACTATAAGAGCTATGAGCACTTGTTCCCCACAAATGTGTTTCGCAGTAGCGAAGATGAATAAGTACGCTTAGTTCTTAAGGTATCCACTTCAGACACCACGTCTATTGGACACTTTTTATTGTTTTAGTCATTCTTCCATCTTGTAAAATTTGGAAAGCAAAGAGCTTTCACTAGAAGACGGGCGCCTTACAGTAGCGAAGATGAACACTGCTTATAACTCTTATGGTATGTAAATATTTCCATAAAACTATTTCAACCAAACGCCTTTAGTTTTTTTCTTTAATTTTTATTTTCCACTACGGAATTCGAATCTCCTACCAGTTCGCCATCAGAGCGTGTATGTTTGTTGCATGTCTACAGCACTGTAGTGGTCATGTAGCTGTGGCAAAAGGTAAAAGCGAAATATGTAAGCATTGACTGTGGCGAGAACTATTCACATAATGAGATCCATTTACTTACATTAGTTACAGCGATCAGTATCTGTTGGTTTGTACTTGGTGCACAGATTCTTTTGGAAAACGTAAGGATGTTTTCCAGTGACGTTTATTTTACAGTAATTCACAAAATTAGCCAGAGGTAACAAGTAAACAAATTAAACGTAAGTAAACTATTCACCATTACTAAATTTATCTTCTAAGAGATTTCATGGGAGCAGTGTCTTCGTTCAGCATCTGCATTGCAGATTGGGGACAGTAAATTACACGGGGGTTGGGGCAAATTAAAGTGGCTCGGACGGGTGGATATGATTGGACGTGCATGTCTGCATATAACCAAACTTCGTGACGCACACATCACGTGTACACCCATCATGTGATCCACGCTTGTTGAGAGCGTAGTGCAAGATATATCAGTGTGAGTGGAGCAATGTCAAGGGGACTATAGATTCGCAGTGTAGCAGTGGCTGTTCATTGTGAAAATTTACGTGACAATAAAGTCGTGGAAACGGTGTGGTGATTTGGTTGATGAGAAGTTCAATGGTGTCAAAGTGCCAGCAAAGAATGCCACGCAACGTTTAGTCCGAAAATGGCGTCAAAAAAATCTCTATTGTACAACTGAAAAAACTTTTCTAAACGTGCCCGCACATTAGAAAATATCGCTACAATTCACAAGAAAGTACTCCCGGGTCTTATTAAATCAACCCCACGCTGTCATAAGGGACCAGCATATCACGTCGATCATGCGGACGAATACTCCACCTAAACCAGCAGTCTGGTCGCGGCCCTAGGGGGCCACCTTGGTCACCTGGTCTGTCAGTGACCGGTTACCCTGTATTGGAAGCCCTCAAGTCGAAGGTCAATCGCAGCAACCATCATAATCTTCAAGAACTGCAGCAGAACTTTTCGGTTGAGATGGCAGCAATTCCGGCAGTCCAGCTTAGATCTGCCTTCCGAAACTTGCTGATAGGGCCCAAAAGTGCCAAAAGATGAATGGTGGTCACTTTCAACATCACCTATAGTCAGGTCAGCACTGTATTGCCCTTCCTCCGCTGTGTTTCTTGGTAGACCTGAACTCTGTTCTCCAGGCCACTTTTATTTACCCCAACCTGCTTATCTCTATTTATATCATATTCCTTACTGCAAAAATAACACGTATTTACGTTACAAAATTGATATATACTATTTACTAAACCTATTAAACAATGAGCTTGGTTGATGTTTCACCTACAATTTTAGAACTGAAACTGTGTATGACACTTACCTTTATGTCCAATAAACATTGATCATTAATTATGAAATGAAGATCACAGCTCTGTATGAAGGTTTTCTTGTGTCGGATGGGGGTATTTGTGTGCGTGGGCTTGCGTGCATGTGTGTGTGTTTGTGTGTGTGTGTGTTTGGTTTGGGTTGTTAAGCTTTTCGAGTTTAAATAGTCTTTGAAATTTTGAAAAAGCTTTTTGCGAAGTCAGTTTGCTCGTTTAAGATGATGTGGGCTGCGTTATTGTTTACGGTGAATATTTCTAATTGTTCCTGGAGATCCATTTTATTTCGTTGTCTGCAATGTGTAGAATATGTGTGCATATTTCTGCTGTCTGTAATGTGTGCTCCAGGAACAAACTAACAGATACTAATCACCATAAGTAATGCAACTGTATCGATCTTATAATGTGAATAATTGTCGTCACATTCCGGGCTTACACATTTCATTTTTACATTTTGCCACAGCTGCACTACCCCTATAACGCTGCAAAATGCATTAAATATGTATCATGTGATGATGAATCACTAGACGAATCGAATTCGGTAACGGAAAAAAGGGAAGAATTTAACAAAAGACAAAAGGTTGCAGTAATTTCTGGAAACATTCATTCATTACAGTCGCAGTGTTCTACACCCATAATGGACAAAAGTTTTGTTTCTTAAAATATGTCTTTTAGTGTTCGTCTTTTTTTTTCTATACTAGCATATCTTAACCTTTGTATGTGGAGTTCTCGTTCATGTTGCCTAAAGTCTATGGATGACGTCAGCTTCTTTCACTATTTCGGAGTTTCTGCATCCTGTTAATGCTTAAATAAAGAGAACCTAGTAGAAGGCTGAACTTTTTTTAGTGACTACATTGGGAGGAGGATATTTCAGCAGATCCCTGACAAAACATAACCCTTATCTCGGTATACAATCTCCAGGCTTGCAATATCTTCAGATGAAGGATTAGTACATCGTTTTTTCATAACTATTTATTTTCAGCCAGAAAAAGGACCTGCAGTTATCTTTCGAAATCGGTTTAAGTAACTCAGCATTGCAGCGAGTGAAATATCATCTATATATGTATTCTATTCTTTAAGCTATTTCATTTTGCTGAATTTGTGATGGTTTACACAAATGCACATTCTCGCATTAATAGCATTCTTTCTTTTTATAGTTAATGATCTCTGTACTACTAGTTTACCCTTACATCGTATTACATTTGCCTGTAAAATCGCTTCTACTCCTTCATACTAACTTCGCTTTGTGATCGCTCTTTTTCTTCTTTATTAAGAGTCATTACTACCCCTGAAATCAATTCTGGAAAAGGGAAGAGATAGATTTCGAACAGCATCAGGCTTCAGCTTGCATTTCGGATGAAGACTCAGCACTTAAAATCCCTTTCATAACCCGAATCAGCAGTATTTGTTAAGTGTAGACGAGAATGAGCAAGTCAAAGCGAAACAGAACCCTTGCAAGCGTTAATACTTCTTTGTTTCATCCTCTTCTTTTTGTCTGCCTCCGTAGCTGAGTAGTTAGCGCGGCTGACTACTACGCGGGCACTGAGTTCGGTTCCCGGTAATGTCAAAGACTTTTTCTTGGTGGGAGGTCTGGAATATGGCGCACTCAGCGTTATGATGCCATGTGGGAACTACTAGACGAAATGTGAATGGAACCACGTTAACTAACCAGAGAATGACTGGGAGCGCCGTATGCTGACTCCAAGCACCTCCATACTGCATTTCGATGATGCTGATAGCTGAGGATGACATTGCGGTCGGACGGGACCAACTGGTCTTCCTACGGTCAGAATTATGATGCTTTACGCTCGTTCTTCGCAGGAAATGACATTTATTCTTAATTTTTCTCTCTCTCTGCATTGATGAGTACAACTCGTGATCCCACACAAAACCAGTTGAAACATACAGTGAAATCCTCCAAACATCATACCTAATAACTGCAGCGTAACTCTGAATTAATCACCAGTCATCGGTAAAATATCACATTCACCTGAAAAAACCTGTAGTCACTGAAAAACATAGTGACAAAACAAGAGGTTATTGTAGCGACCGGGTACTGAGGGTGGCAAGGTCATCTGTGACGTCCGCATCGCAGATTGCTGCTGCGCACACACCCAGTGAACTATACCGCGTATTCAAGGGGTAACGGTGAGTTTGCGCAGAAGACGGCGCCTGATGGGGCGACGTGCTGTGACAATGTGAATGTTTGAATGCAGAAAAGTTGCTTGGCCACTGTAGTTTCCATTACGGCTCTCATAGAGAGAACATGACAGCTGTTGCTTCAACAAGAGACAGCGATACGCTTCTCACCATATAAATCCTTCTAGGGCAATCGGGAGCAGGGATAGTGGCCCAGCGCGGCGCTCACCCCAGCCTTGTCAGTTTCGAGAGGAGGCAACAGCTGGAGTGTGTGGCATGATACAGAGAGAGAAAAGACACTGGAAACACCGCAAAGTATTCTCCAGCTCTCCCCGCGCCGAACAGTCACGTGCCCATCCACTTACCTGCACATACTACTGTGCATAGCTAGCCATGAAATGAGAACTGGAGAAGTGTGTTCTAACACTACGTCTGACAAGGGGACCAAGTACTTCACTGATCTGAATGGTTGGTGTCGTCAGCACTTGAGACCTGAGTGGAAACCAGTTTTTGGTTACTCTCGTGTAAATTATCAGTTCTTGGATGTGCATTCGTTTTCTTACAGCTAGGTGTTGCTCTTTCACTTGTTATACAAGAACAAGTTGCACTGAACGATTTATTAAAAATCAGTACGAGCACACGTATACTTCATCCACTGAAGGGGAAAAAATTAGTGCACTCCTTTACAGGTTTCCAATCCACTCAAGATTCGTTGTCGCAACAGTGAAGAGTAAATGAAATCACTACATGCAGAGATAAACAGCCCAAGCCCTTTTGAAATACCACGTATCAATCCATGGTTACACACCCATCTTAGAACTTTGTGTGAGCGTCCACGGTGATGACTCGGGCATCCAATAGATCCTACGGATGGCGAATACTGTCCTGGCGTACGATATGTCACGCCGGCTCGATCTGTTCACGTAGTACTGTAAGAGTTGTTGGATGATTAGTCGCACGAGTCAATGCTCGTCCTATCATATCCCACAGGTACTCGTTTGCAGACGACTCCGGAGATCGTGTTGGCGAGGGAAGGCGATGCACGTCATGTACACCACGTCGAGTTTCACTGACAGTGTGTGGACGAGCATTATCCCGTGGAACAACACATTAGCTTCCTTTTGCTAGAAGGCTAAAGAACAGGTCTAACATCATTCTGCACGTACCAAACGCTGGTTAGCGTCCCCTCCACAAACACCAAAGGTGAACGGGAGTTGCGGCTTAACACACCCCTGGCCATAAGGCGTGGGTTGGGGCCAGTACGTCTGGGACGAATGCACTCTACGAGACAACGCTTACCAGGTCCGCTTATCAGATCTACGTTCTACACGCTAATGGCCATAACTTGAATGCAGGCAGAATCATCGTTGAAGACCACGGCGCGCCATCTTCATCTTTAAAGTGATCGTACATGGCAACAGTCGAGTAGTAGCCGTCAGTGATGTGGCTTGAGTGCATGACGGGCTAGAGGTATTTGTGTCCATTGCCTGAGTACTAATACACGGTTAGATACAGTTTGTGTCGACACGTTTTGGCGCACAAGCCCTCTTATGTGTACTGTGGTAGCTGTACGATCTACCACTGCTTCTCTTACAATACGACGATTATTGCTGTCATCTTCTGCTTGGAAGTCCAGAATCTCGTCTGCGGGTACGAAAATGACCACTGATACCAAATTCGTTACACAACCTACTCAGTATGTACAACTTGTGTGGCAATTCTCCTAAAGGATCATCCCGCCACTCGGAAGGTCACAGTTTTCCCTTTAAAACTCGCTAGCAGTAAGAAGCACGAGTGCGTCTTCGTGGCACGATTACCTGCTTGCTTCATACTTTTGCACCACACTGAGACTTCTGTCTGTAAGTATTATCTAGTAAAAGATAGACACAAGTACGGCTCTGATACCTATGTCACACATGTCAATGTCAAATGCTCACAATATTTTCGATGGTGGCTATGTGTCTATCACTACCTGTGGTGATGCGAAGAATTTTTGAGCACACGAATTGTAGGCGACGCAGTGGATTGCCGAATTACTGTGCCAGTTCAACACTGACATCTGGCCATTCACCAGTGAATTATTTCCTTATGATGTTTGCCGGGAGAAGATGAAAAATCACCTATTCAATCTTTGTTGCTGTCACAGTAGATTTTTTTTCGCTGTGTGGCTATCTGGCGGCGCATGCAATCGTCTAGCATCTGCATGTCGACCATTATGCAGACGCCAGAGATCATGGATAACCACTTCTGCCACAGAACGGCGTTTTTGGGATCTGTAGGACTGGATCTTCCACTGCAGCGGTAAGCGTGGAGTCAAGAATGGTTATTCAACAACAATGTTCTTTTTAATACAATACTGCCCATTAAACTTGAGACACCTCGAAGATGACGTGCAACAGACGCGAAATTTAACCAACAGGAAGAAGATGCTGTGATATGCAAATGATTAGATTTTCAGTGCATTTACACAAGGTTGGAGCCGGTGTCGTCACCTACAACTTGCTGACATGAGGAAACTTTCCCACCGACTTCTCATACACAAACAGCAGTTGACTGGCGTTTCATGGTGAAACGTTGTTGTGATGCCTCGTGTAAGGGAGAAATGCGTACCATCATGTTTCCAACTTTGATAAAGGCCTATCGCGATTGCGGTTTATCATATCGCGACATTGCTGCTCGTGTTGGTCGAGATCCAATGACTGTTAGAAGAATAATGGAATCGGTGGGTTCAGGAGGCTATTACAGAACGCCATGTTGGATCCCAACGGCCTCGTATCACTAGCAGTCGAGATGACAGGCATCTTATCCGCATGGCTGTAACGGATTGTGCAGTCACGTCTCGATCCCTGAGTCAACAGATGGGGACGTTTGCAAGACAACAACCATCAACATGAACAGTTCGACGACGTTTGCAGCAGCATGGGCTATCAGCTCGGAGGCAATGGCTGCGGTTACTCTTGACGCTGCATCACAGACAGGAGCGCCTGCGATGGTGTACTCAACGATGAACCTGTGTGCACGAATCGCAAAACGTCATTTTTTCGGATGAATCCAGGTTCTGTTTACAGCATCATGATGGTCGCATCCGTGTTTAGCGACATCGCGGTGAACGCACACTGGAAGCGTGTATTCGTTATCGCCATACTGGCGTATGACCCTGCTTGATGGTATGTGGTGCCATTGGTTACATGTCTCGGCCACCACTTGTTCTCATTGACGGCACTTTGAACAGTGGACGTTACATTTCAGATGTTTTACGACACGTGGCTCTACCCTTCATTCGAGTCCTGCGAAACCCTGCATTACAGCAGGATAATACACGACCGCATGTTGCAGGTCCTGTACGGGCATTACAGAAAATGTTCGACTGCTGCCCTGGCTAGCACATTCTGCAGATCTCTCACCAATTGAAAACATCTGGTCAATGGTGGCCGAGCAAGTGGCTCGTCACAATACGCCAGTCACTATACTTGATGAATTGTGGTATGGTGGTGAAGCTGCATGGGCAGCTGTACGTGTACACGCCATCCAAGCTCTGTTTGACCCAATGCCCAGGCGTATCAAGGCCGTTATTACGGCCAGAGGTGGTTATTCTAGGTTCTGATTGCTCAAGATCTATGCACCCAAACTGCGAGAAAATGTAATCACATATCAGTTCTAGAATAATATATTTGTCCAATGAATACCTGTTTATCATTTGCATTTCTTCTTCGTGTAGCAATTTTAATAGCCAGTAGTGTATTACTTTAAATGTTATCTTTTTTTATTTCTTCAATAATTATGGGATTCAAGATGATTTAGGATGACGTTCGCCAGATGGTCATTTATGGTGATTCCAAGGGGAGTCCTTCCTGCTGGATGTAAAGTTCATCACGAAATTTGAAATAATCTTGTCCTGCGATTACTTTCAGAATAATTGAGACACCTTACATCCGTTTTTTAGTATACATTTTGTAAGTCTTACATGTTTTTCAATTATTTTGATTGTCTCTTCAGCTAGTGCATGGGTGTATAATGATGTGATGTCAGATAAGGGGTAGTGTAGCTGCGGTATGTATATTCATATCGCGTTGATTTGGTCATTGGTGTTTTCTAATCTTCTGTTGTTTGTGTAAGTGTAGTATTTTGTAGAAATGTGTGCATGTGTCTGGCTAAATCATGTGTTCTTGCAGTTGTGAAAACTAACACAGGTCACATCAGCACATTAGACTTGTGAATCTGTGGTAAATTTCTCAGTGTAAGCGCCCTGGGGCTCTTTCGAGTTGTTCTTTCTATTTCGCTTTGTGACAGTGTTGATTTGTTATTTTTCAGTAGTATTTGTATGCCTCTTTGGAATGGATAAGCAATTAATAGCAAAGAAATTATATCTGGCGTGGTATTGCAATGAATAGCTTACTGTGCCAAATAAGCCACACAAACTGTTCAGAATGTTAATCATCACTTCCAGTGCTTGCAGTACAACGATGTGCATTTCTTTTACGCATTTTCTTAAGCATTACAGTGTATGTAGCACAATGACAGCTCCCTCGTAGTCTATAATCCAGTTTCCATTCAGTATCCATCGGTGTTTCACGTACCGCTTACCTCATGGAACTCCAGGGGGATAAATCCAGCGTGGACACCTCATATGTGGCAGCGTACAGTTCTTCACCACTATGAGTATCAAGATTTCATGCGGTAAACCATTTCTAAGCAACGAACGGAAAACAGAAAGTTAGAAGGAGTATATAGAGGCTCTATACAAGGGCTACGTACTTGAGGTTAATATTATGGAAATGGAAGAGGACGTAGATGAAGATGACATGGGAGATATAATATTGCGTAAAGAGTTTCACAGACCACTGAAAGACCTAAATAGAAACAAAGCTCCAGGAGTAGACAACATTCCGTTAGAGCTACTGATAGCATTGGGAGAGCCAGCCAAGGCAAAACTCTTGGATCTGATCATTAAGATGAATGAGACATGCGAAATACCTTTTGGCTTAAAGAAGAATATAATAATTCCAATCCCAAAGAAAGTAGGTGTTGACAGGTGTGAAAATTACCTATCAGTTTAATAAATCCCGGCTGCAAAACACTAACACGAATTCTTTACAGACGAATGGGAAAACTGGTAAAAGACTACCTCGGGGAAGTTAAGTTTAGATTCCGTAGAAGTGTTGAAACACGTGACGCAATACTGACCCTACAACTTATCTTAGAAGACAGATTAAAGAAAGTCGAACGTACCTTTCTACCGTTTGTAGACTTAGATAAATCTTTTGAAAATTTTGGCTGGAATACTCGCTTGCAAATTCTGAAGGTGTCATGGGTCAAATGCTGGGCGCGAAAGGCTATTTACAATTTGTTCAGAAACCAGATGGCAGTTATACAAGTCGGGGGTCATGTAAGAGAAGCAGTGGTTGAGACGAAAGTGAGACAGGGTTGTAGCCTATCCCCAATATTATTCAGTCTGTATGTTGAGCAATTAGTAATGGAAACAAAAGAAAAATTTGGTGTTTGAATTAAAATCCATGGAGAAGAAACAAAAACTCTTAGGTTTACCGGCGATATTCTAATTCAGACACAGGAAATTATCTGTAAGAGCAGTTGAAAGGAATTGACAGTGTCTTGAAAGGAGGATATAAGATGAACATCAACACAAGCAAAACGAAGATAACGGAATGTAGTCGAAATAAATCAGGTAACGCTGTGGGAATTAGGTTAGGCAATGAGACACTTAACGTAGTGGATGAGTTTTGCTATTTGGGGACCACAATAACTCAAGATAGTCGAAGTAGAGAGGGTACGAAATGTAGACTGGCAATAGCAAGGAAAGTGTTTCTGAGTGTAGATTTAAGTGTCAGGAGGTCTGTTCTGGAGGTATTTGTGTGGAGTGTAGCCCTGTATGGAAGTAAAAATGGACGATAAATAGTTTAGACAAGAAGAGAATAGAAGCTTTCGAAATGTGGTGCTACAGAAGAATGCTGAAGGTTAGATGGAAATATCACATAACTAATGAGGAGGTACTGAATAGAATTGGGGAGAAGAGAAATTTGTGGCACAACTTAACTAGAAAAAGGGATCGGTTGATAGGACATGTTCTGAAACATCAAGGGACTTAGTACTGAATGGCAGCGTGGAGGGTAAAAATCGCGGAGGGAGACCAAGAGGTGAATACACTAAGCAGATTCAGAAGGATGTAGGTTGCAGTAGGTACTTGGAAATGAAGTAGCTTGCACAGGATACAGTAACATGGAGAGCTGCATCAAACCAGTCTCTGGACTGAAGACCACAATAACAACAACAACAACAGTTTTCACAATTGTACCTCCAACACTACTACAGAAGAGTGAGCTGTTTCCATACATACGTGACTTTGCGACGCGATACGTTGCATCCAGACGAAAGTTCAGTTCAGCCTTCGTTATCTCTGCTGCAGCACACTCCTGGCCTCGAGCGACGTACAGGGATTGACAAAGGTATGCAAAGACCCCAGAAAGATGCATGCTTAGACATGAATGCAGATGCTAGCCATGAGTGCAGGTTGCGCTGTTTTATTCAACGACGAACGATAAATGTTGAAGGTCCTCAGTAAGTTCCAAGTGTCAGTCACGGTCAGGACGCAGTTGTGTGTGCACAATGTCGGAGATAAGTGACTGGAAACGTGGGCAAATGGTTGACGACCGTATGGTGAATGTTCTGCAACACCGGTAGCCGAAGTTTGGTGTTTCAGGAGGCGCCATATGGAACATTCATACAACACATTTGTTAATTAGAGAAACATCATCCACTATGTCATAACGGGGACGAAAGTGTGTGTTGAGCTATCATGGGGAGATAGTCATTCAAAACAGTGAAGAAAAATAAGAGAAAGACAGCTGCAGAAGTTACTGCAGAACTGAATTTCGCACTTTAAAACTCTGTCAGGATAAAAATAACAGCCGGCCGGAGTGGCCGTGCGGTTCTAGGCGCTACAGTCTGCCTCGGGCATAGATGTGTGTGATGTCCTTAGGTTAGTTAGGTTTAAGTAGTTCTAAGTTCTAGGGGACTGATGACCACAGCAGTTAAGTCCCATAGTGCTCAAAGCCGTTTTTAAAAATAACACGGAGGGTACTCCATCAGCTGGGAATTGCAGGGTGCGCTGAAATTCCAAAACTACAAATCACTTATGTAAATAACGGAAGCAGAATAACGTAGTGTCGTTGTCATGAAACCTGGACAAGGGACAAATGTCCAGCGTCTGGCTGAGTTTAGTTTCGCGTACTACGTCCGACGCCCGTGATGCAGACTGGTTGCTGCCAAGAATGTAACATGACGGGCTTCCGGTAAAGATTTGAAACGCTATATCGAGGTACTCCATGGGTCGCATGGTTATTGGCAAACGTTATAGAGCCACTTTTTGTGATCAGGTCCATCCCAAAGAACAATGTTTGTTCCCCAGTAGTGAATCTGTGCTCTAAGAAGACTGGGCCCCAGTTTACACAGCTTGCATCGTCCAGGATTGGGGAATGACGTTCAACTACATTCTTAGCGTTTGTCCCTCCAAACGAATTCCACTTTTTTTGTTGTTGTCCTCAGTCCTGAGACTGGTTTGATGCAGCTCTCCATGCTACTCTATCCTGTGCAAGCTTCTTCATCTCCCAATACCTACTGCAACCTACATCCTTCTGAATCTGCTTAGTGTACTCATCTCTCGGTCTCCCTCTACGATTTTTACCCTCCACGCTGCCCTCCAATGCTAAATTTGTGATCCCTTGATGCCTCAAAACATGTCCTACCAACCGATCCCTTCTTCTGGTAAAGTTGTGTCACAAACTTCTCATGTCTCCAGTCCTATTCAATACCTCCTCATTAGTTACGTGATCTATCCAACTTATCTTCAGTATTTTCCTGTAGCACCACATTTCGAAAGCATCTATTCTCTTCTTGTCCAAACTAGTTATTGTCCATGTTTCACTTCCATACATGGCTACACTCCAAACAAATACTTTCAGAAACGACTTCCTTATACATAAATCTATATTCGATGTTAACAAATTTCTCTTCTTCAGAAACGCTTTCCTTGCCATTGCCAGTCTACATTTTATATCCTCTCTACTTCGACCATCATCAGTTACTTTACTTCCTAAATAGCAAAGCTCCTTTACTACTTTAAGTGTCTCATTTCCTAATCTAATTCCCTCAGCATCACCCGAATTATTTCGACTACATTCCATTATCCTCGTTTTGCTTTTGTTTATGTTCATCATATATCCTCCTTTCAAAACACTGTCCATTCCGTTCAACTGCTCTTCCAAGTCCTTTGCCGTATCTGACAGAATTACAATGTCATCGCGCGAACCTCAAAGTTTTTACTTCTTCTCCATGAATTTTAATACCTATTCCAAATTTTTCTTTTGTTTCCTTTACTGCTTGCTCAATATACAGATTCAATAACATCGGGGAGAGGCTACAACCCTGTCTCACTCCTTTCCCAACCACTGCCTCCCTTTCATGCCCCTCGACTCTTATGACTGCCATCTGGTTTCTGTACAAATTGTAAATAGCCTTCGCTCCCTGTACTTTACCCCTGCCACCTTTAGAATTTGAAAAAGATTATTCCAGTCAACATTGTGAAAAGCTTTCTCTAAGTCTACAAATGCTAGAAACGTAGGTTTGCCTTTTCTTAATCTTTCTTCTAAGGTAAGTCGTAAGGTCAGTATTACCTCACGTGTTCCAACATTTCTACGGAATCCAAACTGATCCCCCCGAGGTCCGCATCTACCTGTTTTTCCATTCGTCTGTAAAGAATTCGCATTAGTATTTTGCAGCTGTGACTTATTAAACTGATAGTTCGGTAATTTTCACATCTGTCAGCACCTGCTTTCTTTGGGATTGGAATTATTATATTCTTCTTGAAGTCTGAGGGTATTTCGCCTGTCTCATACATCTTGCTCACCAGCTGGTAGAGTTTTGTCAGGACTGGTTGTCCCAAGGCTGTCAGTAGTTCTAATGGAATGTTCTCTACTCCGGGGGCCTTGTTTCGACTCAGGTCTTTCAGTGCTCTGTCAAACTCTTCACGCAGTATCGAATCTCCCATTTCGTCTTCATCTACATCCTCTTCCATTTCCATAATATAGTCCTCAAGTACATCGCTCTTGTATAAACCTTCTACATACTCTTTCCACCTTTCTGCCTTCCCTTCTTTGCTTAGAACTGGGTTGCCATCTGAGCTCTTGATATTCATACACGTGGTTCTCTTCTCTCCAAAGGTTTCTTTAACTTTCCTGTAGGCAGTATCTATCTTACCCCTAGTGAGATAAGCCTCTACATCCTTACATTAGTCCTCTAGCCATCCCTGCTTAGCCATTTTGCACTTCCTGTCGATCTCAATTTTGAGACGTTTGTATTCCTTTTTGCGTGCTTCATTTACAGCATTTTTATATTTTCTCCTTTCATCAATTAAATTCAATATTTCTTCTGTTACCCAAGGATTTCTAGCAGCCCTCGTATTTTTACCTACTTTATCCTCTGCTGCCTTCACTACTTCATCCCTCAGAGCTACCCATTCTTCTTCTAATGTATTTCTTTCCCCTATTCCTGCCAATTGTTCCCTTATGCTCTCCCTAAAACTCTGTACAACCTCTGGTTCTTTCAGTTTATCCAGGTCCCATCTCCTTAATTTCCCACATTTTTGCAGTTTCTTCAGTTTTAATCTACAGGTCATAACCAATAGACTGTGGTCAGAGTCCACATCTGCCCCTGGAAATGCCTTACAACTTAAAACCTGGTTCCTAAATCTCTGTCTTACCATTATATAATCTGTCTGATACCTTTTAGTATCTCCAGGGTTCTTCCATGTATACAACCTTCTTTCATGATTCTTAAACCAAGTGTTAGCTATGATTAAGTTGTGCTCTGTCCAAAATTCTACTAGGCGGCGTCCTCTTTCATTTCTTAGCCCCAATCCACATTCACCTACTATGTTTCCTTCTCTCCCTTTTCCTACAATCGAATTCCAGTCACCCATTACTATTAAATTTTCGTCTCCCTTCACTATCTGAATAATTCCTTCACTATCTGAATAATTTCTTTTATTTCATCGTACATTTCTTCAATTTCTTCGTCATCTGCAGAGCTAGTTGGCATATAAACTTTTACTACTGTAGTAGGTGTGGGCTTTGTATCTATCTTGGCCACAATAATGTGTTCACTATGTTGATTGTAGTAGCTTACCCACATTCCTATTTTCCTATTCATTATTAAACCTACTCCTGCATTACCCCTATTTGATACTGTGTTTATAACCCTGTAGTCACCTACCAGAAGTCTTGTTCCTCCTGCCACCGAACTTCACTAATTCCCACTATATCTAACTTTTACCTATCCATTTCCCTTTTTAAATTTTCTAACCGTCCTGCCCGATTAAGGGATCTGACATTCCACGCTCCGATCCATAGAACGCCAGTTTTCTTTCTCCTGATAAATACATCTTCTTGAGTAGTCCTTGCCCGGAGATCCGTATGGGGGACTATTTTACCTTCGGAATATTTTACCCAAGAGGACGCCATCATCATTTCATCAAACAGTAAAGCTGCATGTCCTCGGGAGAAATTACGGTTGTAGTTTTCCCTTGCTTTCAGCCGTTCGCAGTACCAGCACAGCAAGGCCGTTTTGGTTAATGTTGCAAGGCCAGATCAGTCAATCATCCAGACTGTTGCCCCTGCAACTACTGAAAAGGCTGCTGCCCCTCTTCAGGAACCACACGTTTGTCTGGCCTCTCAACAGATACCCCTCCGTTGTGGTTGCACCTACGGTACGGCCATCTGTATCGCTGAGGCACGCAAGCTTCCCCACCAACGGCAAGGTCCATGGTTCATGGGGGGACTTTTTTGTTATAATAGATTAATTTTGATTTGTTGTAGACGAGTTCGGGTTCTGAATAAACGTCGTGCATGCTGCTCTAGGTTCACCAAATGGTGTTCGACGTGACCGTATGCCACCTGGGTTACATTGGAGAGCTATTTCTTGATATAACGTACCGTAGCAGCGAAAACCAGTTTCCCACATTTTACCCACAATTTTATCGATGTCAGATCGTTGTCGAACATTCCCATCTCTCACGCATTCATATCCATTCAGCCGGAGAGTCTATCGAATACTCTTCATCTTCAGTGACAGAAGTCTCTGCTCATGTTTCTTCAAACTTTGGACCAAATTCGCCCCCACACACGGCTGCTGTCCGTATCAGCACTTTGCAAATTTTTGTCTCTGCGATAAAATATGCCCCAACATGTCAACATATAACTACATGTTCAACATGCGCTCAGGATACAGAACGCCGTGTAAAGGCGCAACAGCAGGAGCAAAACGTTTTCTAGAATGCTGATGAAGATGCTTGTATGGCCTCTTGGACTGACTCGATACATCCACATTAGAAATAAAGACGTTTGATGAAGTGTATTGCACGAATTATCGAGAAAGTGAGGAAAGATCACCTGCCACGACATATCTACTTTCAGCTGCATTATTGATGAAAGAAAATTATTTCTGCTACGTGGTGGGCTTACTGGTAGTTGGGAGCTCCAATGTTAGGCGCGTAATGGGGCCCCTTAGGGATACGGCGGCTAAGGAGGGGAAGAAATCCAGTGTGCACTCCGTGTGCATTCCGGGAGGAGTCATTCCTGATGTGGAAAGGGTCCTTCCGGATGCCATGAAGAGCACAGGGTGCAACCAGCTGCAGGTGGTGGCACATGTCGGCACTAATGACGTGTGTCGCTTTGGATCTGAGGAAATTCTCTCTGGATTCCAGCGGCTATCTGATTTGGTGAAGGCTGCCGGTCTTGCTTACGAGATGAAGGCAGAGCTCACCATCTGCAGCATCGTTGACAGAACCGACTGCGGACCTTTGGTGCAGAGCCGGGTGGAGCGTCTGAATCAGAGGCTCAGACGGTTTTGCGACCGTATTGGCTGCAGATTCCTAGACTTGCGCCATAGGGTGGTGGGGTTTCGGGTTCCGCTGAATAGGTCAGGAGTTCACTACACTCAGCTGGCGGCTACACGGGTAGCGGAGGCTGTGTGGCGTGGACTGGGCGGTTTTTTAGGTTAGAAGGCCTCTGGAAAGTGCGGGATGGGCTGCAATATCAAAGGGTGCTTGGCAATTACAGGACGTGCTTGGATCAAGGAACAGTCGGAATTTTAGTTGTAAATTGTTGTAGTTGCGCTGGAAAAGTCCCTGAGCTTCAAGCGCTAATAGAAAGCACAGAAGCTGATATCGTTATAGGTACAGAAAGCTGGCTAAAGCCTGAAATAAGTTCTGCAGAAATTTTTACGAAGTCTCAGACGGTGTTCAGGAAAGATAGATTAGGCAGAATTGGTGGTGGAGTGTTTGTGTCTGTCAGTAGTGGTTTATCTTGTAGTGAAGTCGAAGTAGATACTCCGTGCGAATTGGTGTGGGTGGAGGTTATACTTAACAGCCGAATTAAGTTAAAAATTGGCTCCTTCTACCGACCCCCAGACTCCGATGATACAGTTGCGGAAGAGTTCAGAGAAAGTTTGAGTCTCGTAACAAATAAATACCCCACTCATACGGTTACAGTTGGTGGGGACTTCAACCTACCCTCGGTATGTTGGCAAAAATACTTGTTCAAAACCGGTGGTAGGCAGAAAATATCTTCCGAGATTGTCCTAAATGCTTTCTCCGAAAATTATTTCGAGCAGTTAGTCCACGAACCCACGCGAATTGTAAATGGTTGCGAAAACACACTTGACCTCTTGGCCACAAACAATCCAGAGCTGATAGAGAGCATCATGACTGATACAGGGATTAGTGATCACAAGGTCATTGTAGCTAGGCTCAATACCATTTCTTCCAAATCCATCAGAAACAAACGCAAAATAATTCTATTTAAAAAAGCGGATAAAGTGCCACTAGAAGCCTTCCTAAAAGACAATTTCCATTCCTTCCGAACTGACTATGCGAATGTAGACGAGATGTGGCTCAAATTCAAAGATATAGTAGCAAAAGCAATTGAGATATTCATACCTCATAAATTGGTAAGAGATGGAACGGATCCCCCGTGGTACACAAAAAAGGTCCGAACGCTGTTGCAGAGGCAACCGAAAAAGTATGCGAAGTTCAGAAGAACGCGAAATCCTGAAGATGGGCTAAAATTTACAGACGCGCGAAATTTGGCACGTACTTCGATGCGAGATGCCTTTAATAGGTTCCACAACGAAACATTGTCTCGAAATTTGGTAGAAAATCCGAAGAAATTCTGGTCGTATGTAAAGTACACAAGCGGCAAGACGCAGTCAATACCTTCGCTGCGCAGTGCCGATGGTACTGTTATCGACGACTGTGCCGCTAAAGCGGAGTTATTGAACGCAGTTTTCCGAAATTCCTTCACCAGGGAAGACGAACGGAATATTCCAGAATTTGAAACACGAACATCTGCTAGCATGAGTTTCTTAGAAGTAGATACCTTAGGGGTTGCGAAGCAACTCAAATCGCTTGATACGGGCAAGTCTTCAGGTCCAGATTGTATACCGATTAGGTTCCTTTCAGATTACGCTGATACTATAGCTCCCTACTTAGCACTCATATACAACCGCTCTCTCATCGATAGATCTGTACCTACAGATTGGAAAATTGCGCAGGTCGCACCAGTGTTCAAGAAGGGTAGTAGGAGTAATCCATTTAACTACAGACCTATATCATTGACGTCGGTTTGCAGTAGGGTTTTGGAGCATATACTGTATTCAAACATTATGAATCACCTCGAAGGGAACGATCTATTGACACGTAATCAGCATGGCTTCAGAAAACATCGCTCTTGTGCAACGCAGCTAGCTCTATATTCGCACGAAGTAATGGCCACTATCGACAGGGGATCTCAAGTTAATTCCGTATTTCTAGATTTCCGGAAAGCTTTTGACACCGTTCCTCACAAGAGACTTCTAATCAAGCTGCGGAGCTATGGGGTATCGTCTCAGTTGTGCGACTGGATTCGTGATTTCCTGTCAGGAAGGTCGCAGTTCGTAGTAATAGACGGCAAATCATCGAGTAAAACTGAAGTGATATCAGGTGTTCCCCAGGGAAGCGTCCTGGACCTCTACTGTTCCTGATCTATATAAATGACCTGGGTGACAATCTGAGCAGTTCTCTTAGACTGTTCGCAGATGATGCTGTAATTTACCGTCTAGTAAGGTCATCCGAAGACCAGTATCAGCTGCAAAGCGATTTAGAAAACATTGCTGTATGGTGTGTCAGGTGGCAGTTGACGCTAAATAACGAAAAGTGTGAGATGATCCACATGAGTTCCAAAAGAAATCCGTTGGAATTCGATTACTCGATAAATAGTACAATTCTCAAGGCTGTCAGTTCAACTAAGTACCTGGGTGTTAAAATTACTAACAACTTCAGTTGGAAGGACCACATAGATAATATTGTCGGGAAGGCGAGCCAAAGGTTGCGTTTCATTGGCAGGACACTTAGAAGATGCAACAAGTCCACTAAAGAGACAGCTTACACTACACTCGTTCGTCCTCTGTTAGAATTTTGCTGCGCGGTGTGGGATCCTTACCAGGTGGGATTGACGGAGGACATCGAGAGGGTGCAAAGAAGGGCAGCTCGTTTTGTATTATCGCGTTATAGGGGAGAGAGTGTGGCAGATATGATACACGAGTTGGGATGGAAGTCATTACAGCATAGACGTTTTTCGTCGCGGCGAGACCTTTTTACGAAATTTCAGTCACCAACTTTCTCTTCCGAATGCGAAAATATTTTGTTGAGCCCAACCTACATAGGTAGGAATGATCATCAAAATAAAATAAGAGAAATCAGAGCTCGAACAGAAAGGTTTAGGTGTTCGTTTTTCCCGCTCGCTGTTCGGGAGTGGAATAGTAGAGAGATAGTATGATTGTGGTTCGATGAACCCTCTGCCAAGCACTTAAATGTGAATTGCAGAGTAGTCATGTAGATGTAGATGTCGCACACAGAGGACTTGCATGGAAAATCTTAGAGGGAACCATTAACTTACAATGCTATGACTTCCATGTCCTTCCACATCCAAACTAGAGGAATACTGTGACACACATGATCATCACAAGGACTTGCGTCATCAAGCAAACTACCTGATGAAAGGTATCTCTATATCCTCAAGTAGAGCAAAATTGATAACAAGATATCACGAGCAGTGGACAGTGTAAGGGAAACCAAGGAGTTATGTTTTGTCAGTGGAGATGCAGTAACAGCGGAATATATCAGTCAGGTGAGCTCAGTGATCCAGCTGTACTCACATGCTGGAGGACGACACTTAAAACTCTGCGTTTGGGCATCCATATTTGGGTTTCCAAAGATTTCCTCATATCGCATAAGGCAAATGCCGGAATGATTCCTTCGAAAGGGCATGGCCTTTTCCTTCTCTACTCTTCTCTAATCTGAGCTTGTGCTCCGTCTCCAATGACCTCGTTGTCGACGTGACATTTAACACTTAACTCCTTCTACTCCTCCTCTGTGACTTCGAACACAGAGTTCATCGGATGTCAATTAAGTAACAAATTTTTCTGGGACATTTCAGTCATTCTAAAGCTGCCTAAGTCTACTGTCTGTGATTCGATTGTGAAGTTGAAACGCGAAGAAATGACCAGAGCTAAACCAACCCAGGCAGAGGTGATGTACTGACGGTCAGAAAACGTAGAGCATTGTGGAGGGCGGGTGTAAAAGAATAACATATGAAATGAAATGAGCATATGGTATTGTTGGTAGGGAGGCCCCATCCTGGGAAGTTCGGCCACCGAGAGCAAGTCTTATTTCAGTCAACGTCGCACTGGGCGACTTGCGAGCCGGTGATGAAGATGAAATGATGATGAGGACAACACAACACCCAGTTCACGAGCGGAAGAAATCTCTAACCCGACCAGTAATCGAACTTGGGCCATTTGGATTGGAGGGAAGCACGTTATCACTTAGCTAAGCAGGTGGATAAAAGAATAGCACGAAATCAGCACAAACAATAAACTTTTGGGTTCCAAAGTACTACCAAAACTCCATTTAGTGCAATGGTTGTTCTTAGGGAGTTAAAAGGTATGGGTTACAATACTCGAGCATTTCCTCATAAGCCACACATTGCAGCAGTTATTTCTAAGCGACGGTTGTGGTGGTGTGAACAAGCGACGATACTACACAGTCGTTGACTGGAAACCAATCATTTAGAGTGATGTATCACGCTGTATCCTGTGAGATTGCGATGGAAGGGTACGGTTTTGGTCATTGGCTAGAATACTTCACCTGCTATCATGTGTAGTACCAACAGTGAAGAGCGGAGGAGGTGATATTATGGTATGGGGGTTGTTATTCATGGGTATGGTACGCTCTCCTTACTACACTGAAGGAAACGCTATACGCGGAAAGATGAGAGCATTATTTTACAGCAAAATATACTGCGGGAAATAAATTAACTGTCTGGAGAAGACGACTATATCAGCACGGTAACGCACCCTTTCAAAAAGCAGTATGTATGAGACATGTTTGTGGGCACTAATATTCCTCAAACGGACTGGTTTGCCCAGATTCCTGGCGTGTCCAGCATGGAACACCTTTGGGAAGGGTTAGAACCCCAGGGTCCATCATCACTATCTTCTCTAGTTTCAGATCTTGAGGAACAATGGGACGCTTTCATCAACGGATATTCAAACATCTCATTAAAACTATCTCCAGCAGAGGTAAAGCCATCATAAAGACGATGGGTGGACATAATTTTATCCACTAATAGGTGTGCGCATATTAAAGATCAGGTAGTATATACTGCCAACTGGAGCGCTGTAGGAACGAAGATACGCGACATATTCGTCAAACAGTTAAGAAGAACTCCATTTCTATCTTGCATGTATTGTGCGTGGAGTTTTATTTTACACTATCAGCTGATTCCAGCGGTACCATTTTCTACTGCCTGCTCATCTAACAGTGATTTTATACAGTTACCCTTTGTGTCTGTGAAGACAATGAATTTCTGTCGTTTACGTATACAGACATACTTTGTGTACATGGACTTTGATTGACTGTATAAAATTAATGATATATGTTTCCACAAATCATATACGCTATATGATTCATGTAAAATATTAGTTTGCATCATTACTAGCTTCTAATGCATATGTCACCCTTTCACTGTTTTATGTATGCAATCGAGAAACAATGCGTTGTCGTACCCAGTCACTACACTAGCTATATAACCTACTGCTGATCATCACACCTGCAAACCTGTCCTGGACCCACAGCGTGAGATGTTGGATGATGGGTTAGCACACTGGACTCGCTTTCAGGTGGAATATTAGGTTTTTCCACCATTCCCTGACTCGCTCCAGGCAAATGACAGGATGGTTTCTTTCTAAGAGCACGGCCGACTTCCTTCCCAACCTTGAAATATTCCGAACCTGTGGTGTGTCTCTAATGACGTCGATATCAGCGGGACCTTCAACCATAATGTTCTTTTCTTTCTCAGATCTATACTTAATTACACACAGTTGCTGGCTCGGTAGGACGTCTTTCTCTGATGCCACCTCAAGACGAACTGCCTTGGACATAACACTTTGTATGTTCCTAAACTTGTGAAAAAGAGAGAATTGTCCTAGGTTACTAAACTATATCGCAAAACCTCCAAGCGTCAGATAAATATTCGTGCAATTTTCGCGTCCAGTGAATGTTTTGGAGCAGATCCGTGTAATAGGAACTGTTGGCCATCGTTATGGTGCTTGCGAGACTTTCTTACGTGATTTCTAGCTTGGAGAATTTCCCACGGTACGGTTTCCAGAGCAGCTCTACGCCATGCCCTAGCCAGCAATCCAGAAAATACAGGAGTCGTCCGTCTGCTCGGTTTGCTACTAAAACGGTTTCCCACCATCACCCTCTGCCTCAGATAGACCCAAATCGGAGCAGTCATTGGCTAGCGTCGACTGACCACATTGATAATTTTTGCCCCCTGGTACTGATTGTTAGAAATCAACGCGTCTTGATTTTCGTTTCACTACCGGTCTCTGGCAATGATAACTGCATAGACGTTTTAGGTTTCTGTATCATAGTTTATCAATATTTTCAGACACTAGGTGCTCATGGTCCTGACAGAAAACCGGCCGCTGTGGACGACAGGTTGTAGGCGCTTCAGTCTGGAACCGCGCCACCGCTACGGTCGCAGGTTCGAATCCTGCCTCGGGCATGGATGTGTGTGATGCGCTTAGGTTAGTTAGGTTTAAGTAGTTCTAAGTTCTAGGGGACTAATGACTTAAGATGTTAAGTCGCATATTGTTCAGAGCCATTTGAACCATCCTAACTGAAATTGCGAAGTTTTCTACATTTACCCCAGACAGGTAAGCACATTAACAGACGCCAAGCAGAACACAGGACTTACACATGTCATTGTTAGTTGTAGAATTTGTACTTCACATGACAGCCGTTCACGAATACTGAAAATGCGTGTCGTAAGCGCTGGTGGGCAGGATAACATACCACACAGGAGGAAAAGCGTATCACCTATAGCTCGATCATCGCAGTATATTACCACTGGAGTATCACCGAGGCGAGTATGGCAGGGCCATACACTTTTAAGAAATAGGCTTTTTTTACAGATAACCATCGACAGTGAAGAGGAAGATTAAAGAGACTGAGGAGCTTGCATAACAGCCTGCCAACGTAATCTCTGACCACTGCCTTAAAGAAACCTGTAGGCTTCCATGGTGGGTGTCAGTTTCATTAAAATCTTTCTGGGTGTCAATAATACAATCCGTTACAGTTGTAAAATTATTTATTTCTAAACCGGAAAGATTTCCTGGCGGGTCTGCAATTGAAGAGGGTTTTTCTTGCGTGTTATCTACCAGGGAACCGCTAATTTATCGTATTATGGCCTACTTTAACCTTTGTTATTCATCCTTTATGGACACACATTTTATTGTGCGCCTGAAGATGGAATATATGTCCTGAAACCAGGTAATGCTTCCGGTTTCAGAAATAAATAATTCACTATGGTTCCTAACCTTCGGCGAAACATTGCAAATGGATCTGTTACTGCGAGCATTTATTGGACTGATTCAGGTTTCGCTAGTTGGCACTGCTGTCAAGGCGCAATGGTGGAAACTTAAACTATGAATCGCACAGTTGCTGGTCATACTACTAATATACTAATGAACCGTTTACAATAAGAGAATATAACTTTAAATTTGTTATTGTTTAAAGAATAATTTTTTCTACTCTGGCTTATGCAAAATGGAATAGGACGCGTTTAGTATGTGCATATGAGTCACAGATGTGCACGGAAGGCAAGTTGGACAGCTCACATCAGCTTCGCCCCACTGCGGGACCGAGTGACATCGAAGCGACGCAAGGGGCCGACGTCATGATTGCAACTGCCGCTCCCTCCTCCCTACCAGCGTCAAGTATTCGTCTTTGCTTCCTTTAGATATCCAAAGCCCGTTCCCACGCCCTACTTTCGGTGTACCCCTGGTCTCTGTTAAAAATGTTGCTGTTCATTCTAATATGAGCCGCCTCCTTAATAACTGAATCCCAATATGAAACTTCCTGGCAGATTAAAACTGTGTGTCGGACCGAGACTCGAACTCGGGACCTTTGCCTTTCGCGAGCAAGTGCTCAACCAACTGTTTCATATGAAGTTTCATATCAGCGCACACTCGCTGTACAGTGAAAATTTCATTCTAGAAACATCACCCAGGCTGTGTCTAAGCCATTTCTCCGCAATATCCTTTCTTTCAGTAGTACTAGTTCTGCAAGGTTCGCAGGAGATCTTCTGTAAAGTTTGGAAGGTAGGAGACGAGGTAATGGCAGAAGTAAAGCTGTGAGGACGGGGCGTGAGTCGTGCTTGGGTGGCTCAGTTGGTAGAGCACTTGCCCGCGAAAGGCAAAAGTCCCGAGTTCCAGTCTCGGTCCGGCACACAGTTTTAATCTGCCCGGAAGTTTCAAATCAGCGCACACTCCGCTGTAGAGTGAAAATTTCATTCCAGAATCCTAATATGTTGACGCATTAGTCAAGATTGTACTTTTGTTCAAACTGTGTATTTTGTCCGTTTTGGAGGCAATAGTCGGCTGTAGAGAACTTATCCAGCGACGTTTGTTTCACATGATGGATTTTCCCTATGCTTGAAATCAGGCGGGAACCGGAGTTTGAAATATGGCTCCGACGCCTTGCCCTACCTGGCTTCACTCGGTCCCTCGGCGGGCTAACAAGAAAGACCGTCGTGCTTACGTCTCAGCACGTGACACTGCAGGTCTTACGAGGGCCAGCAGCCGTCTCCGGCGGGGAGCGAGTTACTATTTCAGACGAGTTTAGTAATTCTTAACTGCTCATTTACATGTATGCAAGCTCTCGATAGCAAACGATGATGCTAAGACTTTTAATGGGCACCTTTTCAGTTACATATTGATTTCCCGTGGACCTTGCACAGAGCTGAGCGTTCACGAAGTGTGGCGGACACGCAGGCTGGTGTGTCATCACAAGCTGGTTGCATGGCCCGTATATCTCGAGGATACCGGTCCCTCAGTGAGTCTGAACTGCTCTCAGCTGCCCAACTGGTTGCAGTCGTGCCTATACGAGTGGAAAACCTATCTAATCCCGGCAGTCAGCGGTGGAGGTAGCCATCGAGAGCTCTAGAGTGTTACTCGAGTCGACACGGGTTGAAAACTCAGAAAATTACGAATTTGCATCTGATGTCTAGTGAGGCGGTTGTCTCTTTATCTTTACAGTTGAAACGTCCGTATTGAAAAATTATGAATTACTGTGCTAGTAAACCTCTTACGTTATTTGATTTTTCAAACAGCTGAGCAAAACTGAACGCACTCAGACATTTCTCTCTTTACCGATTCTGATCATCACTAAACCGACACACAACACTTTTAGCGCAACGCAATCTGACTTTCAATAATCCCTGCAAAAGAATGGCCCCGATTAACAGTAACGTATACATTTCATGAATAACTCACCTCACAATAATCTTACTCGAATTTCCTCTTTCTGACGAACACACGTCCATATCGACCGCTCTGAAAACTCTGGCATCTCTGTCCCCACATCCACCACTGCCGGCGGCTAACCTCCAACTGCGCAACGCTACGCGCTGTTCACATCCAACTGCCCAAACACTACACAAGCGAATACTTCAACAATGAGTCCAACCAGCCACAGGCTGCACACAGCACAGTCAGTAATTTTCATACAGAGCGTTACGTAGCGTTACCAACATAAAAATCTTAACAGCATACTTACACAGTGCACACTATTAATTTTGGATTTTTTGCAATGTTGATAACTTGTGAGTAAGTTAGCATTTGAAAACGGGTTTACAGCAGAAACCTGTAATAAAATTGGAAGTTAAGGTTATGTATCCTTTGTCCCATTGTATAACAGCCATTGTGGAAAAATGTTCTCCCTTTAAACAAATTTGTAACGGGTGTGATCCCAAAATAACCCTAAATAATTTTGAACTTGACATTTTCAATGTCCAACATTGAGGAATAGGAGTAAGGATGACACAGCCAAAATAATCAAAGCGCTGCTATCAGCTTCGTAAAGTGACATTTGTATCTCTGAATATTCATTTCACTGAATCGCTTATATACAACGGCTAACAATTATACATGGAAAGAGACGCTTTGCAAGAGACAGCTGGTTAATAGTTTTCCATTTGTCGGCAGAATTTCTTATATCTCTCATAATTCAAGCGCCGAGGATTCGGTTCTAGATAAGAAGCTTAAACAGAGCAAGAATTTTAGATTCCCTTGAACAACCCTCTCGCCCCTCCCCCTCCACTCCCCCTCCCACGCAACCCCCTACTTCGTAATTCGGATCTGAGCCTCTCGAGAGAGATTAATTTAATTATATCCCGCTTCCCTGATTAAAAGAGAGACCGGAGCCGGAATGAAGTACTTACGAGGACTAAATTCCGCGTCCCAAGTTTGCTGTTCTTTCATCAGTGGCTTTCTTCCTGAATTAGTGGTTGTTAAGCATAATGCGACCATCACAGTTTCCGTATTTGCCCTATAGAGAACTTCTTAGCCTCGAGTAAATCGTTTGTTATAAAATATTCCGTAAACGTTAAGATTCTTTGAGCATTCCTTCAACGAACTGAAGCATAATAATGAGGGCTACGACGAAAACCTTGCTTCCAATTACGCTTTGTGGTTTGTGAGAGAGATTGTTAAAGAAACATGTCATCAGTTTTTACAGTCCAGCACGAACCTATTACGTAGTAATGAATACACACATTAGCCGATGGGGAACGTTCTGGATCAGAATACAATAGTATGAGTCAGATAATTATTTTGCTGGTTGTCAGAAAAGCCCATTAGCTTTGTTTATGCGTACAAGGTAACGACGAAGAAAGTTATGCGGTTCTTGTGTGGCAAAAATCTTGCAGAAACGAAATTCTTTGCATTGGTAATCAAACTGCCAGTTGATGTAATTTATGTAGATTTAATTATGGTTGCACTCTCTTCTGTACATAGAAACACTCAAGGGTTGCCTAAGTATTAATGATTAGCCACTGGACTCGAACTGCCGAACAATTTTCACATGAAGTTGCCTTAGATACTACAAGAAGAGTGAATGAAAGGCAACAGGCGCTATGGCTTTCCAGTCATGAGTATTAGTAAATAAAAATATGAAATTTTTCATTCACAAGAGTTTCAACCGGTGAAGCAACCAAAACAAAAGCATTGCACCTTTCAGCGTTCTCTAGTGTTAAACTTGTGATTATGACGTGTGAAAAAAGTTATACATCGATCCTTTACAAAAGCCCGTACTCTCCCACTTCTCATGAATAACTAGATGAAACTTGGGATACAACATATCTTCTTATCTTCCTTCTTCTTATTATTCTCTTATTAGTCCTGCATCCTTAATGAACCCTTTGAAGATGGGACATTGAGCTCATGAATTTCCATTTTTCTTCCTCATTCAATAACAAAAAAAAGCTGCCAACTTTTATGATCCCTTTGTCATTTAAAAGCAGAAGAAAAGGTTTCGACGACATCAGACTCTCTACACCGTATCATTAACCTCATAATTTATGAGTAAGTGCCTGAAAGCATCACAGCATACACTGTGTGATCAAAAGTATCCGATAACACGGCTGAAAATGACTTACAAGTTCGTGGCGACCTCCATTGGTAATACTGGAATTCAGTATAGTGTTGGCTCACCCTTAGCCTAGATGACAGCTTCGACTCTCGTATGCATACTTTCAATCAGGTGCTGGATGGTTTCTTGGAGAATGACAGCGCATTCGTGTAGGAGTGCTGCACTGAGGAGAGGTATCGATACAGGTCGGTGAGGCCTGGCATGAAGTATAAGTTCCAAAACATCCCTGAGGTGTTCTATAGGATTCAGGTCAGAGCTCTCTGCCAGCCAGTCCGTTACAGTGATGTTATTATCTCGTAAGCACTCCGCCACAACCCGTGCATTATGAATACGTGCTCGATCGTGTTGAAAGATGCAATCGCCATCCCCGAATTGCTCTTCAACAGTGGGAAGCAATTAGGTGCTTAAAACATCAATGTAGGACTCTGCTGTGTGCTGTGTGCAAAAAAAAAAAAAAAAAAAAAAAAAAAACAGGGGGCCCAAGCTCCTCCATGAAAAACACTACCACACCATAACACCACCACCTCTGATTTTTAGTGTTGGCAGTACACGCACTGGCAGATGACGTTCACTATACTCACAATATACTCACATCCTGCCATCGGATCGCCACAGTGTGTACCGGATTCGTCATTCCACACAACGTTTTTCCACTATTGAGTCGCCAAATGTTTACGCTTCTTACACCAAGCGAGGCGTCGTTTGCATTTACTGGCGTGATGTTTCGCTTATGAGAAGCCGCTGGACCATGGAATCCAAGTTTTCTCACCTTCCACCTAACTGTTATAGTACTTGCAGTGGATCCCGATGCAGTTTGGAATTCCTGTGTATTGGTCTGGATAGATGTCTGCCTGTGACACATTCTGCTCTCTCACGATGTCTAATGACTACTGAAGTCGCTGATATCAAGTACCTGGCAATAGGTGGCAGCACAATGCACCGAATATGATAAACGTATTTTTTGGGGGTGTCCGGATGGTTTTTATCACATAGCGTATGTTCCTAATCAAGGTTTTATGTCATTATACATAATGTCAAAGGAAGTGCATTCCTTTCACACGCAAAATTTAAATTCTAGAAGTGGAAGATTCTAATAGTGATATTCTCAAAGAGAAAACTGCTAGCAATATGTTTTGTATTTGTTTTCTTCATATTTATACGTCGTCTCATAATGATATGACGCCTCTATTTTCCATTCACATCTCACTTCTTTTGTTTAATAAGTGGATCCAGAAGTCTTACAGGAACGTGATACGTTGCTCATTGTTGCAGAAAATCGTGTTATAGCTCTTTTGTGCTTTCTCTTAAGTAACGTAGTCACCTTACAGAGAGATAAATCTACCATTTCCAACGGGATGTGTAAATTGTAAAGCTATTAAGTGACCGCCTTCCTGATCGTATTTGCAAAATCACTACATTTATTCAAAATAGCATCCACCTGAATCAATACACAGCTAAAACCGTTTTAAAAGTGTTTTGAAGCCGAAATCATAGATCCTTTTAGGAATTGCATTTAACACTGCAGTAAAATTTTCTTGATTGTCCTCAGCTGCATCGTAGTCATCTCCATTCGTTGCTAACTTTAATTCAGGGAACAACCAGAACTCGGCTCGGGCCAAATCCGACGAATACTGTGGATGATCCAAAACTGTGGTCCATTTGCCAACCAAAAGCTCTTACTCAGTCTTCCCTTTGGAGGTTGGGGCACTGTCGTGGAGGAGCGACCAGGAACCGGGCCCTCGGTGTTCAGTTCGATGTCGGTGAATTCTCTCCCAAAAACAACGTAGCACTCAAAAAACTTGATGTTGCTTCTCTGCTCCACCGTCGTTTTCCGACAAGTGTCAGACACGTACTGTTACACTCGCAGCCGTGACACCCACTGCAGTGGAGCTAGCGCGCTGACCACGTACATAGTCGTTGTTAAAACTTCAAGCTCGAAATTAGATATAAAGTGAACTGAGATTTTTCGCAGAAAATCATTGCTGCTGCAAAAATGTTAGACGAGCAGCTATTTATGAGCAAACTTCAGCAGAAAAGAGGTAATCATAAGCTCGCTGGAAAGTTATGATGAAACTCATAATGAAGAGGACACAGGAGGTGACAACATGAGGATATCTCAAACTGCTGGTGCTTAAGCTGGAGACGTCTTCCAGGAGTACAGTATGCAACAATCAGAAACATGGCAGTACCTATGGAATGCTTGTAAATCCGTTGTGTGATAAAGCATACTATCGTCGCGTATCGTCTAGTAAACCACTAAAACCTTGGGACATATTTCATAGTGAATGTCGAGTGATACTAATATGCATGTACACACTCAAGGATTAAGTTTCCTGTAAAAATGAATGTATCTTTCGATTTGATAAAGTGCGATCCCTATATGTTTCTAGTATATTAGAGACACTCTCAACAGTCCGGCACTTCCGCTAATCTGGCACCCATATGTGCATGGAATGGCCGGTTTAGCGAGAGTCTAGTGTATTCACTTCGTGCGTGGCTTCATTAAATGCACAGAAAGAGGGCCTCAATGCCGCTGCGATGGAACCGTTCGTGTTTCGTGCGAGGGCTGTTGAGTTAATAAGTGTTCTGTGTCATTCGTTTTGTTTATTGGATATTATAGACATTTTAAGTGGTTTCAAGGCATTTCACAGGAAAACAGACACTTGGAATAACAAACCGAATAAAACAAATTACATTATTACTTTCTAAAGTCATAAGAGATCACAGTTCCCTTACACCTAAATACTCAGAAACTTTACTACTAGGTTATGTGTAGGTTTTGTTTCCCGGGAGTTTAAGTTGTACAATAACACTGCCTTATAGCGCTATAGATGGCATTGATGACAAAACGTTGGCCGAATTCAGTGGAAGAGAACCATCCCTGAACAACCTCTTAAATTTCTGGATCACTCTGTCCGATCTATCTTTTGGCTGATGATCACTTACATGTCTACAGGAAACTCACGCAAGTGTTAGGAAGGAGTGCACTGTTAGGTATATAAAAGGAGTCAACGTGACAAATATTTAAACTTTTAGATCCTTGTAACAATATAGATATAAAACGTGGCAGTCAGAGTGGGAAATTTATTTTTCTAATGTTGGTAATGGTGTTTGGATGGGGTTTGGTCATTACTGCAATTTTCACAACAAGGATCTTAAATACGTAACAGTACAGTGGGTCACGTGTGAGATACGCTTAGCAGCCTCCACCCTCGCAGTACCAAGGGGAAAGGGGGGGATATACTTTGTGCCAACCTTTCGAGGATATGATACTCTAGTCAGTTACTTTCTGTTTTAAAATTTTGGATAAAGTTATTGGTTATAAAGAATTTTTCTACTTGATTTCATAAATGTTTTACGTTCTTCAGTTAAATTTAACCAAAAAATTTAAGTATCAGTAGCAGACGTCACTTTGGCTCTGAGCACTATGCGACTTAACTTCTGAGGTCATCAGTCGCCTAGAACTTAGAACTACTTAAACCTAACTAACCGAAGACATCACACACATCCATGCCCGAGGCAGGATTCGAACCAGCGACCGTAGTGGTTGCGCGGTTCCAGACTGTAGCGCCTAGAACCGCTCGGACACTCCGGCCGGCGGGTATTACTAGAAATGTGTTGATGTTTCTAATAGTGCTCTAAAAGATATTTTCATGTGCTGTAGCCAACTAACACATCAGCCGTCTTAGAAAAGAATGTTCCCAATATAAGTCAACAACAATTAACGAATATGGTTTATTTATTATGGGGTGTGGGCATAAAATACCTGCGTTTTATTAAAAACGTGTTGATAGTGCTAATATTATCAACATTATTTACCGAAATTGGTTAACAGTATTAGAAAAACAGAATTACCACCTCAACTATTCATGTACATGTGCGTGATTATTCTGCTATTTACCTGGAAGATATAGTGGGAATTAGTGAAGTTCGGTGGCAGGAGGAACACGACTTCTGGTCAGGTGACTACAGGGTTATAAACACAAAATCAAATAGGGGTAATGCAGGAGTAGGTTTAATAATGAATAGGAAAATAGGAATGCGGGTAAGCTGCCACAAACAACATAGTGAACGCATTATTGTGGCCAAGATAGATACGAAGCCCACACCTACTACAGTCGTACAAGTTTATATGCCAACTAGCTCTGCAGATGAGGAAGAAATTGAAGAAATGTATGATCAAATAAAAGAAATTATTCAGATAGTGAAGGGAGATGAAAATTTAATTGTCATGGGTGACTGGAATTCGGTAATAGCAAAAGGGAGAGAAGGAAACGTAGTAGGTGAATATGGACTGGGGCAAAGAAATGAAAGATGAAGCCGCCTGGTAGAATTTTGCACAGAGCACAACTTAATCATAGGTAACACTTGGTTCAAGAATCATAAAAGAAGGCTGTATACATGGAAGGAGCCTGGGGATACTAAAAGGTATCAGATAGATTATATAATGAGAAGACAGAGATTTAGGAACCAGGTTTTATATTGTAAGACATTTCCAGGGGCAGATGTGACTCTGACCACAATCTATTGGTTATGACCTGTACATTAAAACTAAAGAAACTGCAAAAAGGTGGAAATTTAAGGAAATGGAACATGGATAAACTAAAAGAACCAGAAGTTGTACATAGTTTCAGGAAGAGCATAAGGGAGCAATTGACAGGAATGGGGGAAAGAAATACAGTAGAAGAAGAATGGGTAGCTTTGAGGGATGAAGTAGTGAAGGCAGCAAAGGATCTAGTAGGTAAAAAGACGAGGGCTAGTAGAACTCCTTGGGTAACAGAAGAAATATTGAACTTAATTGATGAAAGGAGAAAATATAAAAATGCAGTAAATACAGACGTCTCAAAAATGAGATCGACAGGAAGTGCAAAATGGCTAAGGAGGAATGGCTAGAGGACAAATGTAAGGATGTAGAGGCTTATCTCACTAGGGGCAAGATAGATACTGCTCACAGGAAAATTAAAGAGACCTTTGGAGATAAAAGAACCACTTGTATGAACATCAAGAGCTCAGATGGAAACCCAGTTCTAAGCAAAGAAGAGAAAGCAGGAAGGTGGAAGGAGTATATAGAGGGTCTATAAAAGGGCGATGAACTTGAGGACAATATTATGGAATTGGAAGAGGGAATAGATGAAGATGAAATGGGAGATAGAATACTGCGTATAGAGTTTGACAGAGCACTGAAAGATATGAGTCGAAACAAGGCCCCCGGAGTAGACAACATTCCATTGGAGCTACTGACGGCCTTGGGAGAGCCAGTCCTGGCAAAACTCTACCATTTGGTGAGCAAGATGTAAGACAGGCGAAATACCCACAGACTTCAAGAAGAATATAATAATTCCAATCCCAAAGAAAGCAGGTGTTGACAGATGTGAAAATAACCGAAGTATCAGTTTAATAAGTCACAGCTGCAAATTACTAACGCGAATTCTTTACAGACGAATGGAAAAACTACTAGAAGCCGACCTCGGGGAAGATCCGTTTGGATTCGGTAGAAATGTTGGAACACGTTAGGCAATACTAACCCTACGACTTATCTTATAAGCTAGATTAAGGAAAGGCAAACCTACATTTCTAGCATTTGTAGACTTAAAGAAAGCTTTTGACAATGTTGACTGGAATACTCTCTTTCAAATTCTGAAGGTGGCGGGGTAAAATACATGGAGCGAAAGGCTATTTACAATTTCTACAGAAACCAGATGGCAGTTATAATAGTTGAGGGACATGAAAGGGAAGCAATGGTTGGGAAGGGAGTGAGACAGGCTTGTAGTCTCTTCCCAATGTTATTCAATCTGTATATTGAGCAAGCAGAAAAGGAAACAAAAGAAAAATTTGGAGTAGGTATTAAAACTCATGGAGAAGAAATAAAAACTTCGAGGTTCCCCGATGACATCGTAATTCGGTCAGAGACAGCAGAGAACTTGGAAGAGCAGTGGAACGGAATGGATAGTGTCTTGAAAGGAGGATATAAAATGAACATCAACAAATGCAAAACGAGGATAATGGAATGTAGTCGAATTAAGTCGGGTGATGCTGAAGGAATTAGATTAGGAAATGAGACATTTAAAGTAGTAAAGGAGTTTTACTATTTGGGGAGCAAAATAACTGATGATGGTCGAAGTAGAGAGGATATAAAATGTAGAATGGCAATGGCAAGGAAACCGTTTCTGAAGAAGAGAAATTTGTTAACATCGAGTATAGATTTAAGTGTCAGGAAGTCATTTCTGAAAGTATTTGTATGGAAGTAGCCATGTATGGAAGTGAAACATGGACGATAACTAGTTTGGACAAGAAGAGAATAGAAGCTTTCGAAAAGTGGTGCTACAGAAGAATGCTGAAGATTAGATGGGTAGATCATATAACTAATGAGGAAGTATTGAATAGCATTGGGGAGAAGAGAAGTTTGTGGCACAACTTGACCAGAAGAAGGGATGGGTTGGTAGGACATGTTCTGAGGCATCAAGGGATCATCAATTTAGTATTGGAGGGCAGCGTGGAGGGTAAAAATCGTAGAGGAAGACCAAGAGATGACTACACTAAGCATATTCAGAAGGATGTGGGTTGCAGTGGGTACTGGGAGATTAAGAAGCTTGCACAGGATAGAGTAGCATGGAGAGCTGCATCAAACCAGTCTCAGGACTGAAGACCACAACAACAACAACAAGCTGGAAGAGGGTACAATGAACCACCTTCAAGCTGTCACTCTACTTTTCCACTCTGGAACGGCGCTCGGGAAAAACAAGTTTTCCTGTGCGAGCCCTGATTTCTCTGTTTTATCGCGTTGATCAATTCTCCCTATGTAGGTGGGTGCCAACAGAATGTTTTCGCAATCGGAGGAGAAAGCTGGTGATGAAGAGAAGATCCCGTCGCTACGAAAAACGCCTTTGCTTTAATGATTGCCACTCCATTTCTTGTATCATGTTTGTGACCCTTTCTTTTCTATTTCGCGAAAATACAAAACGAGCTACCTTGCTTTGTACTTATTCGATGTCATCCGTCAATCCCACGTTATGCGGATCCCACACCTCACAGCAATACTGTAGAACATGGTGGAAAAGCGTGTTGTAAGCTGTCTCTTTAGTAGACCTCTTGCACCTTATAAGTGTTCTGCCAATAAATCGTCGTCTTTGGTTTGCTCTGCTCACAACATTATCTATGTTATCATTCCATTTTACGTTATTTGTAATCGTAATCCCTAAGTGTTTAGTTGAATTTAAAGCCTTCAGAATTTTTTTACTTATCGTATAAACGAAATTTAGCGGATTTCTTTTAGTATTCATGTGAATAACTTCACACGTTTCTTTATTCATGGTCAACTGACACTTTTCGCACAAAACAGATATCTTATCAAAATATTTTGCAGTCCGTTTTGTTTATCTGTTGACTTTACAAGACGGTAAATGACAGGACCATCTGAAAACAATCTAAGACGGCTATCCAGATTGTCTCCCATGTCGTTAATATAGATGAGGAAAAATAGAGGGACTATACAACTTCCTTAGGGAACGCCGAATATTACTTCTGTTTTACTCGATGACTTTCCGTCTATTACTACGAACTGTGACATTTCTGAAAGAAAATCACGAATCCAGTCGTACAACTGAGGCGATATTCCATAGGCACGCAGCTTGGTTAGAAGACGCTTGTGAGTAACAGTGTCGAAAGCCATCTGGACGTCTACAAATATGAAATCAATTTGATAACCCCTGTCGATAGCGCTCAACACTTCATGAGTAGAAAGAGCAAGAACGATATTTTCTGAATCCGTGCTGACTATGTGTCAATAAATTGTTTTCTTCGAGGTACTTCATGATGTTCGAAAGCAGTATATGTTCCAAAACCCTACTGGAAATCGACGTTGGTGACATGGGACTGTAATTCAGTGGATTACTTCTACTTCCCTTTTTGGGTACTGCTGTGACTTGAGCAATTTTCCAGTTTGTAGGTGCCGATCTTTCTTTGAGGGAGCGGTCGTATATAATTGCTAAATATGGAGCTATTTTATCAGCATGCTCTGAGAGGAACCTGACTGGTATACAATCTGGATCGGAGGCCTTGGCTGTATTAAGTGATTTAAGCTGTTTTGTTACACCAAGGATTTCTACTTATATGTTTCTCATCTTGGAAGTTGTTCTTGATTGAAATTCAGGAATATTTGCTTCGTCTTGTTTGGTGACGGAGTTTCGGAAAACCCCTTTTAATAACCCTGATTTAGTGGCACTGCATTACTTTTAATTACCATCTAAAATACGGTCACTGAATTCCTACATTATTTCAATGTTTTAACATCAAATTTATTATTAAGATATTCACGGTGTAATGTGTAGCTTCATTTTAAATGTTATACTAATGTATTTTAATAAGCTGTACATTGCCACGATTACAATATCCGCATAAGAGTCGCATTTTTCTCTTTTTATGTACGGACTTGAGGTCTGAGTAGTTGTGCCCGTAACTGACACATTTACATGGAATCGGTGTTGAGGGCTTCATCAGTCATAGATTCCTCCACAAAAGGAAGCTAGAAAATGCGGAAGGGGGTGAAATTAACCAGAGCTAAATGTTTAAATAAGATAATTATTTCAAGATAGAAACAGCTTACGCACGGCAGTGACATGTGTAGACGAACATTTGACATCTAATGTTACATAAAAGACTGTCCAGAATAGTTGATAATGGTAGAAACGATATTTCCAGCTGCGGTATTACGGTGCACACCTTTTAACTTCACAACGCGTACGATCGGTTCTCCGTCAACGAATAACCATCTTCATATACTTGTTGTAACGAATTGTCAGTAGGAGACAACTATCCACAGCTTCCTGGCCAAATATGAAAAAGCATCTTAAATCGGAAATTAAATCTGAAACCACTGAGTGCTCAACTCAAGATGAAGCACAAAAATAAACGTGGCCAAAACGTATACGATAATACTGTGAAACTGCTTTATGTTCTACTTTGACATCAGTAATAGGAGAACTATTCCCTTGTAATATGCTCAGATTTGAAACTCTACAGGTAAATAGTACGACAACTTTGTCTTGTCATTCCGACAGATATAATTGTCGATATGCTAAGATCGTTAAAATATTGTATTCAGTCAATGATAGTACCACAGATCTTGTACACGGATCAGTGAAGTCAATGCATTGTAGGAAAATATGTACAATATAGAGAGTTTATATAGGTCGTTAGTTCATAAATAAACCATTAATGTTTGCGGCAACTGCGTTGCTAGACCGACCTGAAGGTACAAATGGTGATTTAATGCATATTCATTGGGACAATTAAACAGAAAAAAATACTTAGTGTAGTATCAAGATGATTTCTGGGGGAGCTAACCGCCCCACAAAAGATATCATTTGAGTTAGTGATCAAATAATACATTGAAAACTGTTTGCCATAATACAAAGAAAATTGTAAAAAAGGTAAATAATACACAAGACATGTTACCACGTATTAAAGAGATCCAAACAATACCTTCTTCGTGTATTAAACAAGATTTACAACCGTGTGCTAGGGGTAGCGTCTTTCATTAGTAATCAAAACTCTCTCGTCCCGCGTTCTAATCGCACTACAGCTTAAATTTTGAATGAAAGTCAGCAACAACAGCTACCGAAGACATGCGTCATAAGCAGTCACCCTTATTCTGCTGGCCTTGTTAAAGAGGGCGGAGGAGCAGACGTTCAGCCCACTCTCTTTCCTTTATGATTGGAAACTGCCTCTAAAATGCCTACCACTGAATTAAAGAGACACAACATGACTCGTGGAATGTGATCGTAAAACTATCGTATTTATCTTTCCCTTGGCTAAAGACTCCGGGCTAAGCACCAATCCGTGTCTACGAGAAGAGAATACAAAGGGGGAGATGACCATACGAAAACGACTATAACCAACGAAAGGATAACGTTCTACTAGTCGCGGCGTGGAGTTTCTGCGGTTTGAAGATCGTTTGGAAGCTAGAAAATTTGAAACGAAAACGCTAATGCTGAATCTACATATATTGGGCATATATTGAGCAACGAAATGAAAAGACAAGGGTTTCCGGTCATACGATTACAGGGTAACATTAACAGCAGAGGAAAATGGTATGATAGGAGTAGGACTCGTTACAGAAACAAAGGTAAGACTCAGAGTGAGTTACTGTGTATAGCAGGTCAGAGACTGAGATGATGTGAACAGCTCAGCGATCGCCGGCCGCGGTGGTCTCGCGGTTCTAGGCGCGCAGTCCGGAACCGTGGGACTGCTACGGTCGCCGGTTCGAAACCTGCCTTGGGCATGGATGGCTTGGTCCAAATGGCTCTGAGCACTGTGGGACTCAACTGCTGTTGTCATTGCTCCCCTAGAACTTAGAACTACTTAAACCTAACTAACCTAAGGACATCACACACATCCATGCCCAAGGCAGGATTCGAACCTGCGACCGTAGCAGTCGCACGGTTCGGGCATGGATGTGTGCGATGTCCTTAGGTTAGTTAGGTTTAAGTAGTTCTAAGTCTAGGGGACTGATGACCTCAGATATTAAGTCACATAGTGTATAGAGCCATTTGACCCATTTGAATTCCACAATAAATTTCAGATGGTAATATCGAAGACTTTGTTCGAGAATCACAAGAAGAGGAGGTACACTTGGAAAATCCCTTGAGCTACAGGAAGATTTCAATTATATTACGTCATTGTCAAGCAGAGATTACGAAATTAGATATTCGATGGTAAGGCAGATATAGACTCAGATCACAATTTGTTAATAATAAGGTGTAGGCTGAGTCTAGTCAGGAAGAATCAATGAACAAAGACGAGAAATACAGAGATACAGTTGAAGTTCTCGGAGAGTACAGCAACTGAGGCAGTTGAGTTGAAGATGAATGGACATCTCTGAAAAGGGCATTCACAGAAGTTGAAAAGATAAACGTAGGTACAAAAAGGTAACTGCGAAGAAATCATGGGTTATGGAAGAAATAGTTCAGTTGATCGACGAAGGGAACAAAGACAAAAAGATTCAAAGGAATTCAGGAATACAGAGATACAAGTAGCTGGAGAATGAAATAAATAGGAAGTGCAGGGAAGCTAAATCAAAATGGTTGCATTAAAAATATGAAGAAATCGAAAAATAAATGATTGTCGGAAGGACTGACTCATTGTATAGAAAAGTCAAAACAGCCTTCGGTGAAATAAAAATGTTTAGAATGCAATAGGATTACACTGTTAAATACAGAGGAGGAAGCGTGTAGATGGAAAGAGTATATTGGTGGCCCCACGGGTGGGGGTGGGGGCCGGTGGTTGGGGATCGGAGGGCTGGAGGGGGGGGGGGGCGTGTGGGGGTAGGCGGTGGACTAACGGAGGAGGAGGGCTTACCTGATGACGTGATAGATTAAGAAACAGGAGTCGATAGGGAAGAGATTAGGCATCCAGTATTAGCATCAGAATTTAGAAGAGTTTTAGAAGACTTAATATCGAATAAGGCAGAAGGGATAGATAACATTCCATCGGAGTTTCTGGAACCTTTAGGGGAAGTGACAACAAAACGATCATTCTTGTTGCAGTATATAATATATGAGACTTGTCACATACTGTCAAGCTTTTGGGTAGACGTCATCCACACAATTCGACAAGTGCGATTATAGTGGCAGAATCAGTTCAACAAATCATACATTCCAATTGCTGACGAGGATAATATACAGTGAAATGGCAAAAATGGAGGATCTGTTAGATAACTATCATTTTGGCCTTAGGGAAGGTAAAGCAAGGCACCAGAGAGGCAGTTCTGACGTTGCGGTTGATTTTTGAAGCATGGCTGAAAAAAAATCAAGACACATTCTTAGGATCTGTAGAACAGGAAGAAGAGTTAGACTACGTAAACCGGTGAAAGGTTTTGGAAGTCCTGAAAAAAAGTTGGAGTGACAGAAGGGAAGGACGAGTAATATACAATATGTGCCAAATAAGAGGGTACAATAAGACTGGAAGACCAAGAATGAAGTTCTGGGGTTAAAAAAGGCGTAAGACGAAGATGTAGTGTTTCCAGTATCATCATATCGTTTACTGTACTTCGAATAGAAGTTTTCGTGGTAACGACAAGTTCTCGAAGTGCGAGCCATCTATCAATGACGTGCAGATGATATATTCCACATTACTTTACAATACATGAGATGTATAGCTGTCAGTTCCTCGTTTCCCTAACTCCATTACACACCTAGTGAATCTCCGTCAGTCATGTAAATGATTATGACCATGCTAATGGACAGCATACCTCAATGTCACTTGATGTGATAGCAAACCAAATGAAACAAAGAAAACCGGGATATCAGTGCACGTGACGTAAACGACTAACCTTTCAAGTTCAGCGTTTTCAAAGATCTAACAGTTTCAGTGTGTTAATTTCTGTTTATGGTGTGCGAGTGTGTAGTCTCCGAAATATCGTGTTTTGTGCTAACACCTCTCGTGAACATTTAGCTGTTTCTTAATTTTCATTGCCTGTCGCTGGTGATCAATTTTTTCGATGAATAATGCACTCAAAGTCCGCGCATATATTTTCATTTGACAGCTCAAAAGTCACCTGGTCTTATTTTACATACATTACCGTTATTTACCTATTTATCTGTCAAACCAAAGATGCCCGCTTAGCTTATAAAATGTGTTAGACCTGCGATAAAAGCGGTGTACTCGTGTCTGGAGATGCTTGGGAGCAGCAACCCCATTCAGAGACCCTGATCACTCTATAGTATTCGGGCCAGTTACTTGGACTATTTGGCGCAGGTGGAAAAATCAGTTTTCTACGAGAAAAAACTCGACGAACCTGGAGCGGCCTGTCAAGTAAGTCCGAGATAATCATTATGCTGTTTACTAATTCTTCTATAATATTCAAAAGTATCTGGACACATCTATGTAATACCGCATTGAATAAGTCATGTGAAAGAGGAATATTCGCCAGTATAAAGGAAGGTGAGGATCACTAACAGCGGAATACATAGGTGCGGAGAGGTCAGCGACTTCGATCGTGGACCAATCGTTGGATTTCACCTGAGCAATAGATCCATCAGCGACATTTCAGCCCTTTCCAAAGTAGGTCAAGTCCACTGTAGTTGATGTGATTGCGAAGTGGAATAGGTAAGGAACAACCATAGCTAAACCAAGGCAAGGTTGACCTCGTGCGCTGACGAAGAGGGTGCGTCAATCATTGTGTAAGGTGGATGACATAATCGCATGAAATCAGCGAAAGGATTACCAGCATTTCAGCCAGCACAATGACTGCGCATATAAAATCGTGGAGCCGCTCTTCATAAGCTACACATTTTTGTAGTTATCGCTAAGTGGCACGTGGTGTGATGTGAAGAGTGGCGGCAGCGGACAGGGAATGGCGGAAACGAGTGATCTGGAAAGATGGATCTCGCACTATCCTGCCGCAATCCGATGGAAGGGTTTGAGTTAAGCGTATCCCTGTAAAAAGGTACCTGCCATAATGCATAGTGGCACCAGCCAAACGTGGAGGGACTGGTGTTATAGTATGGGGTTGTTCGTCGTGGTATAAGCGTGTTCCTCTTATGGTGCTTAAGAAAACTGTGAATCTGAATGGATACGCCACATTTTACTACATTGTGTAGTCCGGAGACCCAACACGAACTCAATGGAACATCTTTTTGGATGAGTCAGAACGTTCACTTCCGTCCAGATCCATGCTTCGAAAATAGCTTCTGCTCATCTCTTCTGCTCTGTTTTATGCTAGTGATTAAGGATGCGCTACTATTCCTCTGCAGAACTTCAGATCCCTCACTGAAAGAGTCGCTATCAGAGACCAAGCTGTCACAAGGGGGAGAGGTGGACACACCTCACATTAATGTACGCCAGTTGGTGTGTGTATACTTTTTACCAGAAAATGCATGCGTGTCGGTACTATCTCCTTATTGAGCAAGGACAAATGCGAACGGAACTCTTACGACGTACCGGTACTTAATGAGTTTCCTAAATGAGATAAAAGTGCTGTACGTTAGTACTGCAACTGGCTATAGCAGTTGAAACTTCCCCTTTGAAAATTAAGAATAACAGTGCTGGAAAAGCTCTTACGTATATTTTGATTTTACAAGAGCTGAGCGAAACTAAACGTACTGAGTCTGTTTTCTCTTTACTTATTGTGATCAGACCCAAACTGACATACAATATTTTTAACACAACGCAATCTAACTTTCAATAATCCCTACAAAAGAATAGCCCTGGGAAACAGTAACCTATACCCTTCATGAATCACTTACCTCACAAAAATTTTCGTTACTCGAACTACTGCAATACAACTAGCGCCAATACTGCCAGCTAAATTAAAGATTCTAATTACTTAAGGTATTAACTGCTGATAGGCATAGTTAGGAAATGAAAGCTTTTGATAGAGAACAAACAGTGTATTTACCTTAATAGTGTTCAAAAGTGACATCCTATTATACAAATTTCTTTTTTCTGACGGACACGTCCAGATCGTCCTATCACCTAACCTCTCAAAACTCTCTCTCTACATCCACCACTGCTGGCGGCTCACCTTCAACTGCCCAACGCTACGCGCTCTTCACATCCAACTGCCCAACACTACACTAGCTAATATTCCAACAATGAGTCCAACCAGCCACAGACTGCGCACAGTGCAGTCAGCGATTTTCGTACAGAACACTACGTGGCGTCAGCAACATAAAAACCTAAACAGCCTACTTACACAGTCTGTGTATGAGGGAGAGCGTCGTCTTGGAGTTATCTTACTTTCCTAATGACAGAGCCATCTGCCATGTCTACCTTCATCAGGGTACTTGAACTCGAAGAACAATCCGTTTTACGGTATTGAAAATCGTCATGAGCTACGTCGAGAGTCTCTGCATGGTGCGAAAACAGCAGCGTGTTTTGCAATTAGTGTAACATGAGTTACTGGGGTAATCTTTTTCCACGAAACATGTATGTCTGATAGGTCAGTCAAAGAGTACACACAGCCAATGTGTCTATCAATATATTGTAATTAACGTCGTGTATATTCGTATAGGACTATCAGGCCTATGATTTCTGTGTACGAATCATGTTACAGGGGATCGGGGAGAGTGATACCTTGGAACACTTCACTTTTATGCAGCTATATAATAGGCGTTTAATAAATTTTCTTATTATGTTTAGAAATGGTAGCATTCACTTCATGGAAACAATCTGTTTCTGCAAACACAAAAACTAATCCGGAAAACCCGGGAACTAATACTCAGTTCAAATGTAAAAATGCTGCAGTCGAGAAATCATGTCAATACTGTATTTAATAGTCTATGCGTTACATCATTACTGTACTAAACACCAATACTCAGTAAGCGCAAAAAAATGAAGCAGGAGTGCTCACAAGAAATAGTTGCAAGCAAAAAATATCTTGAAACTGAAGGGGTGGCCTACTAACACAAATTTCCATTTTCAATAAAGAAGACTTGGTAAGACTTTAAAGAAACTCAGTTAATTTGCAAATATCACGCGTTCGGTGGTAGAAGACCTTCCGTTTCAGGGAACAACATGGTGAACGACAGACGAAATAAGGTTTAACTGTCCACGCTTTGTGTAACTAGTATTAAATATATTTAGAATTTTACTCAGTGCAAAAATTCTCTAAATGAAGAATTAATTATATCTTCAAAATAGCTTTAATATATTATACAGGACGGACACAAACTCTTGTCTCACAACAACAAAAACTGTAGAAAACATCGGAAACTGCTTATCGTAATAAATAAATGATTAAATACTCAAAATCGAATAAAAATCTTAAAAGGTAAGATTATAAACAAATAGTATTACATAAAATATCATTAAGAGACAGTTGGTCTGAACACAGCTTAATAATATTCAAATAAATAGCGAGACAAATCAGAGCACTATCGTCACAGTCTTTGACAAAGAGCTGTGAATATTGGATTAAAAAACAATTCCAACCATTTGGTAGCATATGTTAGCGCTCCAATCTGTTAGTGTGCAGTATCAAACGAACTGAATGAGACCAATAGAGAAACTGTTGTTTTTAATGTTGTTACTTTCACATTTCCCAGTCCATCATCGCGGTGGTTGATTTTTCCAGTAAGAAGACGAAAATTTAATGAAACTAATATCCCAACTCCTACTAATGTGAACATAAAATAATGAAATCTGAGTGAAATGTAATATATGTGACACAGTATCCGAGTCGTTATCGGATCACTGAAAATCCTTTGAGACGATAATTGAGTTACGACCTGAAATATTTAAGTACAAAAGCAACTGACTGTTAAGATATCTGCGTGCCTGGCACTTAATTTTTCATGTTTTGTGTCGATTTTAATGCATTCAAAACTAGGCACGACTTTCACATTCTTGGGCATTTGCCGTTGCATTCAAAACTAGGCACGACTTTCACATTCTTGGGCATTTGCCGTTGTTTATTCTTATAATACAGTTTCTGGCTTTTTCCTTCCTTCTACGCCATACGAGTGCCCATCCTCTTTATCTAGTCCGCTTTCCAGGTTTTAAAATGTGAATACCCCTTCGAGGTTCTTCTTTTTCTGGCTGTAACATTTGATACGCCGGTACTTTCATCTGTGACGGTGACGCCTTTTCTTATTTATGTGCATATCTTAATCTGAAACTCGCTCGTATCCCATTATATTTAGTACAAAAGCCAGTCCTAGAAGACCAGAGATAGTTCCTTCATAGCACGCTCTGGCGGATGCGACTAAAGGAGCCGTCGTTTGTCAGGTCTCACACGCGTTTCGTGTGGTTGCTTTGCTCATTCGTCTTCGGGTCAAAGTGACACACCCGGAGCTCGTCTGCGTTTAGGCGGCTTAAGAAGTCGTCTAGATTGCATTGGCACAGCTCCGACATTTCCGCTGTTGCTTCGCTGTGGTGGTTTTTCGAGTGGGTGTCAGGAGTCGCGGAAGACTGCGGGCAGCGACATTTTTCGTGTTCAAAAAGTCACGTAAGGTATTAAAAACTTATTCATGAGTAATTCTCCCTTTTTCCACAGTTACCTTGATTATAGCTCCCCAGCTCCCTACAACGGTCTCCATTCCTCTGGCAATTGCCTATGATAGAGGTGGTCTGCCACTTTGGCTTCCGTCAAACAGACTTCTGGTAGTGTCTTTGCCTACTGATCAGTGTCATTTCATAATGAGTTGTTGAGGCACACTCTCTGCAAAGAAGCATGGAAAGCTGCAGCGCAATTCCCTTTCTCATGCAGGAAACGAATTACCACACGATACACATCAACGGTGGACTTTGTCATTTTATTATCGGCTCCTGTAGCTCTGCGCTACGACATTGTGGCACGAAAATTTCGATGTGTACTAGATTACTGCAGACATGCAGTTACATACAACAAAAATTAGTTATGGGCTCTGAGCACAATGGGACTTAACATCTATGGTCATCAGTCCCCTAGAACTTAGAACTACTTAAACCTAACTAACCTAAGGACATCACACAACACCCAGTCATCACGAGGCAGAGAAAATCCCTGACCCCTTAATTACGTAGGATTATGTTTTCGATGTGATAAGTAAAATCTCTCTGTCTTATACATTGCGAGACAATCTCCACCAATAAAATTTTCGGAGGTTGTTCATGGTAGATATTTTCTGAGTGTCTGTATTATCAACCTTCTATCCCAGAATCCGGAACTCTGAACCCAGAACTCCGAACGTGGAACACATTGCTTCGAGAGGCAACAAAAATTTCACTTCATATACTTAGCGTGATTATTAACCGAATTATAAAATGATATCATAATGTTCTCGTTAAAGAGATATGCTCTTACGTTCAAAATTTATCACAACAACACTACCGTCAGAGCCTGTGTGTTTGTCTTCAGCCAGTTCGCAAATACACGGACTTCATTCATCCAGTATTTGAGGACGAGTGTACTTAGCGACTTCCAACAAACTTTGCACATAATTTGGACTGTATAATGAGCATCTTCTCGCTGACACCCACGACAACATGAAGAATGAGTAAAGTTTATCTCTTACTACATTTTCTCTGTTCATGTATCAGATACGACGTTTTAACTTATTACATGCTTAGTGCCGACTCAACAAAGTTTGTAGACCGTACCCCCCTATACCGCTGAACTACCTGTAAAATTATATTAAAAAAATGGTTCAAATGGCTCTGAGCACTATGGGACTTAGCTTCTGAGGTCATCAGTCCCATATAACTTAGATCTACTTAAACCAAACTGACCTAAGGACATCACACACATTGCATGCCCGAGGCAGGATTCGAACCTGCGACCGTTGCGGTCACGCGGTTCCAGGCTGTAGTGCCTAGAACCGCGCGGCCACCCCGGCCGGCAAAATTATATTATTGTAGGACACACAGTGCAGGAGACAAGACGTGATAGACGTTTAGATGCGTGAGAAACAAGCTTCTGGTAGAAATGGAGCGTAGTGAAAGTTCATTTTCAGGAATGTGATTTTAGTTTATTAGTTCTTTACTACTAAAACTATTCGAAACATGCTTTGCACATAGTATCTACATACATCAATGACTATACTTGCAAAATTATACCCTTATACAAAACATACTTCAGGAGAAATGATGTCATAAACATTTAGATGCGTGAAAAACGAGCTTCGGCTTAAAATGGGGTTCCAGTTACCCACACTGTATTTATCCAGAACATTTTCACGCTTGCATACTCAACGTCAAATATTTAACACATAAACTCACTTGTAAAGTTATCAGTGGTCGTAAGCTATTTTATACGTGGGAGTTCTAACCTTTAAAGAATCGGGGGTTTACTGGTTATGGTAGGAGGAATCCATGGTCCCTGGTGGCTTGTTACAGTGTAATCGTGTAGTTACAATTTATTAATTTGCCACGCCAGTTATCTTTATTGGCAGGAAATGCCCTCATAAGAGTGAAAATATCAGTGATACAAGAATAGAAAGAGCGTCGTTGTGCCGCTCTTCGATGGCGTACACTGAACCGACACACGCTGCGCATTTCGGCAAACTCTGCGTTATAAAAGCGAGACGTGCTGCTGCGTATTACTCTTACCGAACCTTAGCGAAATAAAGAGACAGTACCAAGTCTTTACGTGCAGAAGCAGTCTGGGCTTTCCTGTTGCCAACAAGAAATCCCGTGAGTGAACGGAACAAGTGTTTCGAAACAAGACACATAGTGTATACCGCTGAGATTCTGCGGTGTTCGGTAGATATTTTCAGTGCAATACAAATAAGAAGATATATGGAGACCACCGACGACCACGGAACCTTATACCATAATAATCAGAACACATCCGTCAACAAGCTTCAAAATTTTGACTACATCAGCATCTTCATAGATACTCCGCAAGCCACCGTATGGTGCATGGCAGAGGGTACCGTGTAGCACTACTTGTCATTTTCTTTCCTGTTCCACTCTCAAACAGAGCAAGGGAAACGCGACTGTCTATATGCCTCCGGATGAGCCCTAGTTTTTCGCATGTTATCTTTGGCGGTTTTCTACATTTAGTCAATAGTATTTCTCAACTAGAACGCCACCTTCCTTCCAGGGGTTCCCAATTGAGCTCTCGAAGCATCTCCGTAACACTTACCCCTTCGAACGTAGGAGTCAAGAATCTAGCAACCCGTCTTTGAATTGCTTGAATTGCTTCTATACCTTCCTTCAATCCGACCTAGTACGGATACCAAACACTAGAGCAGTACTGAGAATAAGTCGCACTAGCGATCTAAATGCGATCTCCTTTACAGGTGAACCACACTTTACTAAAATTCTCCCAATAAATCTGAGCCGGTCACTCGGCTTCCCTGCCACAGTTCTCACATGCTCGTTCCACCTCATATCGCTTTGCAACGCTACGCCCAGATATCTAAGCGACTTTACTGTGTAAAGCAGGACGCTAATAATGCTGTATCCGATTATTACAGGTTTGTTCTTTTTATTCATCGTCATTAACTTCCGATGTTCCACATTTAGAGCTAGCTGCTGTTCATGAGAACAAATGCAAATTTGGTCTAAGTCGTCTTGTATCTTCCTATAGTCAGTCAACTTTGACACCTTACCGTACACCACAGCATCTTCTGCAAACAACCGTAGATTACTGCCCACCCCGTCCGCCAAATAATTTATCTACATCTCGGAAGAATTCTGATTCACACCATACGGTGTACTATTTTGACTACGATTGAAATATTACTTTTAAGTAATTTTACCCAAAGGGGCAATTAATATTTGCTTACGGCAGTTTGTAAGACAAGCAACTTATGAGCAGAAATTCGTAACGGTTTGACTAATGGCAGAAACACTGGAAGTGCCCTACCCCGACCAGCATGTGGGAAGGATGCGAGAAAGAATTTCGTGCATTCCTGCACGGAACCACTCGCCATTGATCCGGTGGTTCGCTCTCTTCGGGCACGTCATGCAGGCGCCTCGTAAGGGCGGCGGGAACGAAGCTTCGCGATGTTCCCGCGGCGCCGGAGCCGCGCTGGCGAGGAAATCGCGTGCGAGCCGGACATATAGTCGCCACTGCCGCACCGCACGCCAGCCACCACATGCACGGAGCCAGCCAGTTCGCGAGTTTTCAAACAACTCATGGCCAAGTAGGGCAGCTGCTGTGTTTCACCCGCTGCGTTCCGTTTATAGCGGCTGGTCGCATGCGTCATCTATTCGTAAAGGCATAGCGACGAATGGCGGCCATTGCTCGCTTGTTCACTCTTTGCCCCGTTTTTCTGGTTAATTTCTAAAAGCTCCACCATTTGGTATTTCTGAAGAATAAACAAATTCATCCCTTTTCTAATTATGAAAATATTTTGTAATAGAGCTGTTAGCGTGAAGAGATGTGTGAAGCGTATTCAGGATCTAGTCTCCGTTAAAAAAATAAAAAGAACTGCTGGAGAAAAATACACCATTTCAGCGGTTTACAGTTCACTCAAGATTTATTACTGGAAAAGAACATATGGAGTATACGAATTGATTATATTCACAGATCAATAGCATAAGTGATTCTAAAGTGGCGGGTATTGATGCATGCTGAAACACCGATATTAGTATGTGGTGTAGCCTCCAAGGACGGCAATGCAAGCGCTGACTCTGGCATCTGGTCGATCACACTAATGGTGAACATTGTCCTGGGATATGTCATTCAATGCCTGGTCTACGTCTTCTCGTTGTTCTGTAAGAGTTGTTGCTTGATGACTCCCACAAGTCATTTCTTGTCCCACCATATCCCACACGGGCTCATTTCGAGACAATTCGGGAGATCGTGCTGCCGAGGGAAATTACAGCACGTCCCTGTTGCAGGAACTGCAAAAGAACTAGTCTAACAACAATCTGCATGTACAGTGCGCTCGTTAGTATCCCTCCAGGAAAAAGGAAGGTAGGAAGATTAGGATTTAACGTCCTGTCGACATCGATCACAAGCTCGGATTGTTCCAAGAATGGAACCATCCTAGCATTAGTATCGAACGATTTATTGAAATCATGGTACACCCAAATCAGGACGGCCGGCCGCGGGTTTGAATCGCCGCCCTTCCGAATGCGAGCCCAGTGTGCTGACCACTGTGCCACCTCGCTCGGTCCCCTCCTGAAACAAAAAAGATGCACGAGAGCTGTAGCTTATCACAACCTGCACTACGAAAGCTCGGGTGAGGCCAATGTGTCTTGGACCAGTTCACTTTAAGGCCGTGTTGTACGTGGGCGACAGAAGCGAGCGACAGCGCGTGACTGCTTCAGGCGACAAAACACAACCGCAGGTGTAGTTACCGAAGCGTCCTACGTCAGCGACATATGTGTTGGTGCCTGTCTCCCGCTGCAACTGGTGACAGTTAAATTCACACCTGTTTGAATCTGATCGCTGCAGAACGCGCGACACAGAGCGACCGGCATGTGTCTTCTTGGCAAAGTAGTGGAGTGGACGCGAGGGCAGCCATAAATTACTTAACATCCGATTTTAAGAAGACTATTAGGAGAAAAAATTTGATTCTTCCGCAACCTATACCTTGATATCCTTAAATGATAAAGGTCAGAATTTATTTTCGTTATTCGTCATAGTTACCTTATTGTTCTGCACGAAATTGAGTACATGGCTGCACCAAATTTATAACAATTTGCAGAGGTAAAATCACATTGTGTAGACTTTCCGTATAGTTCATTTAAAGCCATACATTATTGCCTATGAAATGTAACCAATAATTCTAAATTGTATTTAACGTTGAGACCGAATGATATCTCTTTTCATTCTTGAGATACTGGTTGTTATATCCGCGGACGGGTCGCTAGCGGCGCTTCGGGAATCAAGTGGTCGTAAAACTCGTCGTATCTCATAAAAGGTTTAAGATATCGAAACGACGAATTCTGGAAACGACAGGTCGCAAAAGGACTATTGTATCATATGATTAACACTCGATACATTTTTGTAAACGCGTGAGCAGTGCGAAAACAAGACTTCCTATAACTGCTACCATGAGGCATTCTCCAAATGTTCATAGCCAAACAAAGGGAGAGAAACAGTAAAATGGGGTATCAAAGTGACCAGCGTGAGGTCTAGTTTGGCATGAAAATATTTAACTGCTTGAAAATAATCAGGGTAGTGAACGATAACTTAATTATTAAGCTTAGAAGAAATGGAAATATTTCAGGAAAAGCTGCTGTACATGAAGTGTCAAAAATGTCTTCTGTTCAACACCTAGCAATTTTGCATGTAAAAAGATACATTGGTGAGGTATTTACATGTCAAGAAGGCTTCCCTCGAATCAAGTCCGTTAGGAAGGCAAAGGAGATGTCAGTAAAATCATGCTTTCTGAATGAAACTTAAAATTCAAAAATTGAAGAAAGAAGTCTAACATTTTATGTAATGATTTGTGTAAAAGAAATAAATAGATCAGAGAATCATTCTACGTGCCTTTGAGCTATGCTCGAAATCGTGAACAGAAAATGAGGTGCACCAAACATTTCCCTAATATTTTTTATTTCATAGTTTTAGTCAAATTATTACATCAAACGTTTGACTGTCTTTTCAAAAATGTTGTAAGCTTTAATTTTACAGAGTGTTTAGAGTAATTGAAACACTTGGCCTTAACAGTGACTGTTGATGAATTACGTTCACAAGATCAAATATCTGTAAAATTTCATGGTTCATTGTAATTGGTTAGGAATTAAATGTATGTGATATACTGGGATAGGTGTGAAGGTCAATTTCATTGGCAAGGCCTTTAAAATATACTTAGCAATGCAATGTACACAGTCTGTGTAAAACTTAACATGCAGAATCGTAACTGAGTAAGTCAAAAAATAACAATAGTTGGGAATCGAACCCAAGACCTATTTTTCACATGCAAATATGAACTGTATATGCTATCCCTATACCACAGCAAGCTATTGTTCACTGATATCAGTCTGCATGGTAATGTTTTTATTTAGTTAGTCATGTAATAGTCACTCCTGACACTTACTAGCTGTTAAAAGTTCTTGATCATGTGAAAAAAGAACATTCGCATTTAATTTATTGATGACATAGTCGAATGCTCCTCTGCTCATCGACGTGTGTTCGAAGAACTTGTCTGGTGATCTTAGTAGTTGACGATACTAACAAAATTCACCATGGAGGTTCCTCCCTTTGTAAATTTCATGCACAGCATTCCTTTTCACTTTATTTTCTTAAGTAAACCTAATTCTGTAGCTCTAGTCTCCAGCTACAGTATGCTACAGGTTAGGGACGCCGTTTTACAGAAACAGCTGGTTTGCTCTAAGCAGCTATCTTGTAGCGTGACATGGTCGCTCGCACGCAGGACACACAAGGTTTCCGCCGGATGTTGGTCTTTGTCGCTGGAGTGTCGCGTATCCAGAAGTCGCTCGCTGCTGCTCGCTTCTGTCGCTCACGTAGGACACGGCCTTAGAAACAATTCTCGCCACGTCTACATCGTACAAGCGAACGAGCGTAACTTCCGAGTAGGCGGGAATCGACGGTCATCGCTGAAGACCATGACGCACCATTCCGTCTTGCAGGTGATCCTCTGATGGCACCACTCGAGTCATGCAAGTCGATACCGTGGCGTGAGTGGAAGTCGGGTTAAAGGGGAGCGTACTCTTAGTCTCACCGCTAATAACCGGTTCGCAACAGTTTGTGTTGACAAGTCTGGGTTCACAGGGCCTCTTCTCTGTGCTGTCATAGCTGTGCGATCTGCCACTGCTGCCCTTCCAGTACGATGATCATAGCGGCTGTCTATGTTGTGTGGACGTCCAGAACGTCGTCTATGGATGTGAGAATGTTCACGTGACTACTGGTACCAGCATTGCTCCAAAACTGACGCTGCACATCGAACTTGTATGGCAGTCTTCTGAAAACGCTATCCCGCTACCTGCAACGCCACTTGCCAAACATCGTTGAAAGCAATATCAGTTCATCTACTATCCTCCAGGTGGCATATGCCTTCATCGAATAAAAATCGTCGTCGTCTTTTCATGTGCACTATTTTCCTGGCAGTGTGTACTCCTCAGAAAAACTTTTAATGACAGTTTCTGTTTCCTAGAAACATACTGCAATATTTCATGTAATGACCGTTCACTTCTGAGCGCCTGTGGTAATGTTGAGCGTGCTCTTTCCATTCCTCTCCTTACAGTTTCTCCATCTGGGAAACGTTCCAGGTGAGCAACAGCGATCCGGCTTAGGCTAAAAACCTTTGCCTGTAATTACTTCTCTGGTCTGCTATATTCACGTTCGTGCCCCTAATGTTGTGGGAGAACAAATTACTTCCACCCTTTTGATATCCATCCAAAAATTCTCGTCCGCTTAATATTCGTTGTTCTTCGTCATTGTCGGTAGGTATTTTCAGTACGTGCCCACCTTGCACCCAATTTGCGATAAGAGAGTTTTCCCGTGACGGATGAGTGAATGGTGGTACAAAATACGTACCCAGGGTATATTCAGATAGTGCCCAAACTACTATGCATATAACAGGCAGTTTACTTCAATACACGTTTTCATATTATTCCAAATTCTTAGTATTTTTCCAACATGCAATTCAAGACGACTATGTTCAGTCTAACAACCTGTCTTACACACGCGTTTATTTTAAAGAGCTTATGAATTACTCCTATGAACATCGGTTTCGAGATTGTGATTGTAAGCGTTTCACGGATTACATATACCACGCTAGGTTTAATAAAAAATTCCTAGTTTACTTTGTCTCGAGTTTCCCTGTAAAAAGAGTCAAATACGTTAATTAAATCCACGATTGTTACCACCTGTTTAGAATTAAATATTTGTGATGGATTAAATATTTCAAATTAAACGTCTGTTCTGATAATCCTTCACTTTTCGTGATTTTTTTGTGTATTTGTCCTATTTACTATGCAGTACATCACTACATGAATCCCCAGTTTCTACCTGAGTTCCCAGAGCTAATTATAGTTTATGAATGTTATCGTTGTTCGCTAACGCTTATCGATATATGATGGCGTATCCGATACGTTTGTGTACAGCGATATTTTCAGAAGCTGCGTCAGCCGTGGCACTACAAGGGTGATCGAGTGTTGTCAACGCCACCATGTCGATTGTGTCATCTGAGAGCAGCTGGCTTTGTCATTCTGTTACCTTTGCCCTCGTTAACTACCGATAACAGAGAGCTTTTCACGCTTTCTGCGTTCATTCGGTAGAACAACATTCATGACACTGCAGCTGTTTCTCTTATCATAGACCACCTCACTCTCCTACTGAAAAGTCATTCGACTTTGAATACTCCCATGGTGGGTAATATTAGCCTTTTGGTAAAGAAGGAAATTACTTTGTGATTAAAATATTTTAATTTCGAAGTCTGAGGCACGAGTAATATGAACATGATTACTTTCCCCTTGATTTATAGTAATTTGGTCAATCCATTGTCCATGAACCAGTAAGATAACGTTAAGCTTTAACCGTTAAATAATCAGCAACGATATTGCTCCGTTCTTTTAAATTATTTCTTGAAGGCTTTCAGGGAAGACAGAGATGTGTTGTTGTTTCATCTGTTGAGATATCACTTAAATCAAACAGGATGGAATATGGTAATAAAGCAGAGGGAAGAATTTATGTGGTTAAAGGACTTGCATTTTTTGGTAATAAAACTGATATTCCTGTTGTGTTATTTCGGTTCTGGTTTCCACGAAATGTCACACTCATATTAACTTCCCAATTGACGAGACGAAAATTCCAAACCCTCTGCGTTCATTCTTTCCACGAGTAGGAGCACGTGACCTTGTCCTTACTACGCAGAAGGACAGTCTGTAACAAAATGATATCAGCTAAGGCCGCTATACGTCACGATGGGTATTGGACGCTCTTCAGATATACTAAAAGCAAGGAGACATTCATTGTAGACATACCCAGCCTCAGTACAAAGTCAGATGAGAAAGAGTCACTGAGCTCAAAGATTTGCCACGTTACGACTACACGATACCAATTCGTGCAACAAAATATATACGGATTGTGAAGTTGCTTGTAGTTCAGTCTGCAAGATCATGCACATGTGTAGGAATTTTAAATTAACTTTGTTCTAAAGGGCTCAGGAAACCTCCACTAAAGAATGGCGTGTCGTAAATACGTATCTTATGAACGTGACGAATTACGGACAAACAGAGGAGGAAAGAAGAACAACAAAATCAGAAGAAACGAGAAGATTACTAAATGACACGTCGGCTTGAAGTGAATAAGAATAAACTTAGTACTTAATACCCTCACTTAAATAGCACAAGAATTAACTAAACAGGGTGGGACTTCTAAGGTGACAGGTAGTCGACATACAACGACCAAGCGTACTTATATAACGTCCCGGAAAAAAGTCATTTAAAACATTGGTGCCTGTTCCACTATTATGGTGATCACTCCTCATCCGCGAATGAAATAGAGCTGTGAACTGTAAACTTCAGCGCTTATCTTACAATCCACTGAAAAAATAGTAACCTGTTCTGTTAGTCTTGTGATCTCAAGGCCTGCAGGGCTGATCTGGAATAGGAGGTAACACAAAAGAGTCTTTAAACATGTTCGACGTTTTCTGCTAATCTATCTAATAAGGATCCCATATAGCGTAGCAGTACCATACAAGTGAACGGACAAGCGTAGAGTAGGCAGTCTCTTCTGTGCGTTTATTGCATCTTCTATCCGTTCAGCAAATAAAACGCACTGTTTGGCTCACCTTCTTTACAACATATTTTTCTGTGATGATACTGATTAAAGTGTTCGTACCCGCAAGACATTTAGTAGTGGAAATACTCCGTAACCTAAATTCAACAGAACAATTTCAGTACTTCTGTGCAGGAGCTCACCTTCCTTCAGTGTCAACAAGATAACGCAAGACCACATGTTGCTGGTGATACCTTGATATATCACGACACCAGAGGGCGTTCATCTGTTGACCTAGCCAGCACGTTCTGTAAACCTCTCACCCACTGAGAACATCTGATCATAAGTTGCCGATTGACTTTCAAGCCAACCAGTCGGCAACTACTGCAGGTGTCGAATTCTGATATAACGGAGTTGAAGCAACCTTGAATGACGTATCTGGGTCTGTCATCCGGGTTTGACTCGACGGCCTGCCGACCTAGAGCTACTGTTGCTGCCAGAGGACAGCCCTGCTTAGTAAATTTCGTACCCTGTATATCCTCAAATAATGTACAAATTTGATCTGATGTTTATCCTGTTGTACTGTACACGCAGAATAAGCGAAACTTCGTTATTTGCTGTCCTTACCGATGTTCCATATAAGGGACGTTCAGAAAGAAACGACCCGGAGACATAATTACAGAAATCAGTTCCTGTACCTGCTGAACTGCTTAACATAGCTAGTGGCGGGGATTTTATGAGACAGCCATTTACCGCCTTGTGCCACAGTGGGGCAACTGTCTCGAAAGCCAGGGTCAATACTTTTAACATACAGGTACTGGTTGTTGTAATTATGCCTCCAGCTCGTTTGTGCTTGAAGGCCCCTTATATTAAATTGCCAACAGCATAGTTATAATAAATCTTATACCAGAGAAAGCGAAAGAGGAAATTGTTATAGATGTTGTCCAAGGAATTCTTAAGTGATTCTTTGAAAATAGTGTCGTTAAGTTTTTAGAAAACACGCGACATTCAGTTCCGCATAATAAATAGTTTATCATCAATTAATCCAGCATACGTAAAGGAGTCAGTAAAGACGATAGACGAGTCTGTAGCGTGGGTAGAGTGCTCCACCTTTTTGGGTGTACATGTTGGCGAAAATTTGAATTGAAAGAAGCTGATTACTCAACTACTGGAACCATTTAATTCGCCTAACTTTGCAAACACGCTGAAGTAGGCCATTGCGGACTCGGTAAGCAGGACCTCACTCCCAGGTAGACAAGAAACAAAGTAAGTTTTAAAAAGAACATAGAATGACACTTTACAGCTGTATAGTTAACTGCTAAGTGATAATAGATTCTTTTCGTGAGTCCTCCCTCGGGCATGGTTGTGTGTGTTTGTCCGTAGGATAATTTATGTTCTGTAGTGTGTAAGCTTAGGGACAGATGGTCTTAGCAGTTAAGTCCCATAAGGTTTCACACACATTTGAACATTTGACGAAATCCACTTTCATTTGGATGGGTTCGTCAATAATTATAATTGGCGCAATTGGGGGACTGAAAAGCTTCATTTGGAGATCGAGAAGTCTCTTCATCCTCAATGGGTGACTGTGTGGTGTGCAATGTCCAGTTACGGAATAATCAGTGCGGTATTCCTTGATGGCGCGGTAGGTGAGGGTTTTGAAAGATGATTTCATCCTCATTATTCAAAGTGACCGTGATGTGAAGAATATGTGGTCCATGCAAGCAGGAGCTCGACCCTATCGAAGCAGGAGTGTGTTTGATGCCCTGGAGGAGCACTTTGGAAAACCGCATTCTGGCTCTGGGATACCCAGAGGCCGCTGGTATGGGCCTCGACAGGCCGCCACATTCCCCGGAGCTGAACATGTAAGACATCTTCTTATAGGGCTATATTAAAGCAAGGTGTACAGCAATAACCTCAAAACCAGTGCTCAGCTGAAAATAGCCATTCAGGAGGCCATCGACAGCATCAGTGTTCCGAAACTTCAGCGGGTCCTACAGAATTTCGCTATTCACTTGCACCGCATCGTCGCCAATGGTGGCACACATATTGAACATGTCATAACCTAAATCAGAATATCTCTAGGAACGTTTACATGTTGTAAAAAGTGTGTGCACGCCATAGTTTTTAGCTAAATTTACGTTTTTTTTCTTTCTTCTCTCTGTCTTTTTTTTTTTTTTTTTTTTTTCTTTTCTTTTTGCACGTGGTTCAGTAATTGTCACCCTGTAGGTGACCCCGACAAGGACTGTAACAGCTGCATTACATTTCGGATGTGCAGCTGCATAAAGTCAGCTTCTTCTTCTAATCTTTCGGCTGTACATCGTTGAGCCATCTTCAGAGTGAGGTGAAACACTGACGCACCAACACTCGCCCCGTTCCTTTAAACCGGCGGATCCCGTCACTGCGCGTGCGGCAGCAGACACACAGGCGCCAGAGACGTTGATCGGCGACAGAGGAGTACAACATGCATGAACTGTATCTGCGATTGCGCAGTGAATCCGCCCTGGGATCCCAATGTATCACTGAGATCTGCCCTGCCGTGACGTCTTTGTAATTTCATTACAGAAAGCGCTGGATTCCACGATTTATCGAAGCTGAAGCAGCTCTTCTTTAATTAAATTAGTCCCCGAGCAAATTTCTGTTACCTCTTTCACAACCAAGTCGTAAAAGATGCAGTAGACGCTAAGATATCGACGTTTTCGCATAAAGCAGACTTGAGTGAAATGCATCACTATAGCACTCTGCCACAGCCGATTTATTAGGCAGTAAGAGCCTGATAATACGTGCGTTGGATTATACGAATCGTTTGTCTGATGTATGAAAGGCAGATTTCGCTGGGGATCTTGTATAAACCAGCATTCCTGAGCATCAGATATGTTTAATGGAACCCAAGAATGCTGTTGTCTTCGATGTAGGTAGAGAAGGCACTTAATGTTTGCGAATGATCCGTCTTATTTCTGATGATAGATACTCCACATATAACAGAAAGATGTCGATTTGAATCTTTCTGTGTCTTCTTCTGCATTGCTTACATTCCACCTTTCGTTTCATTCATATCGCCTTACGTACCTGCTGTGGAGAATACTCTCTTTAAGCGTAGACGCTCGTCTTGAAGACTGCTGTCGTCAGCAGTGATGTGTGCTCTGTATACCAACATTGGAGAACAGTCATCGTCTGCGAAGGATGGTGGTAGCTATTTACACGTAAGTATAAATCTGTATCCTTCGGTTTTCGTTGGGACGTGCAATATATTCGTTAAACACGATCTGATGCTCGAAAGGCTGGGGTACACAAGATCATCTGCGAATGTGGCCTTTCATACACCAGACAAAGGATTCGTATAACATATGAAAGATGTACACAACACTGCACGTACATCCGGTTCTTACACTCAAATAAATCGGCTGTGACAGAGCGCTATGCCGATAAAGATCACTGTATGATGTACGAAAACGTCGAAATTTTAGCTTCTGATTCATCTTTCTGGGACTTGGTTGTGAAAGAAGAGACTGAAATTCACTTCGCTAATAATTTAATTAAAAGAATATCTACTTCAGCTTGGATAAATCATGGAATCTGGCGCTTTCTTTAATGAACTTGCAAAGACCTCGCGACAGCGCAGTTCTCAGTGATACATCGACATCCCAGCGTGGATTCACTTTACAGCCACAGATATAATTCATGTACGTTGTACTTATGCACTGCCGATCAACGTATCTGGCACCTATATATCAGTTGTTGCGTGCAAAGTGAGGCAGTCTGTGAGTTTAAAGGGACAAAGAGAGTGTAGTATCCTGTCTTTCGACTCACACTGAGGGTGACTGAACGATATACAGCCCAAACTGCAGAAGATGAATATAACTGTGACACAAAGTCACGCATGAAGCAGGCGATCATAATGCCCAGCAGCTTTGTATTCGGGCTGATTAGGTCGCAGTGGCAGAAGTCGAAACAGCAGGCAAATAATGAATATTGCTCATGTGACGCATTTCGGAATATGTCCATCATGAAACAACCAAGAGCGATTGATTACTTCAAGTGTAAAGTTTTATGTGAAACGCCATATCTACGTGAAGCAACCTCCCCTAAATATTTGACGATGTATACATTCCGAAACGCGTCATATGATCACCAGAGTCATTCCTTGCATGACGTTTGACTTACCATTGCGACCCATGCAGTCTGAATCCAGAACTTAGGACTATTTTTAAGAAGAAGCTGAGGTTATGCGACTGCACAAGCGAAATTTAATGACGCAGTCGTTGCATTGAGTAAACACGAAGATGCACACATCGATTGCAACTTTTTGTCGTAGCACACAAATTCGAGAGCCTAAAATGGCTAAAGTATATTCCACGAAGGACCACTCTTCAAGCCGGCCGGTGTGGTCGAACGGTTCTGGGCTCTTCAGTCTGGAACTGAGCGACGTCTACGGTCGCAGGTTCGAATCCTGCCTCGGGCGTGGATGTGTGTGATGTCCTTAGGGTAGTTAGGTTTAAGTTGTTCTAAGTTCTAGGGGGCTGATGACCTCAGATGTTAAGTCCCATAGTGCTCAGAGCCATTTGAACCACTGTCGAAGATGTTTGTCCAAGAACACAACCCGGTAACAAGCCGTTGAATACCGATGTCCTGGTGCCACAACTTTATGAGGCTAAGTCGCTGCGCGGCCTAGACGTTTACAGCTGGCCGCTTCAAGCAGGATCTGTTGGCAGCGGTCTCCACCCTGGTGAGCAGGCTTAGTCTGCCGGACACTGGCGGTGCAGCGTTTTAAGTACAGCGTGCGCAGAAGAAGCGGTCGGGGGCCATTTCAGCCTCCTGATAGAATAGAAGGAGACAGATAGAAGCATCTCCAAGGGGCGACGTGACTGCTGCCTGTCAGCGAAACAACAGTCCGTGAGTGGCGGCGGTGGCGTCCGGTGTTCTCTTCAACAATACGCCATGGTGGTTGTTCTCATTCGGAAGGTGGGTTGTTTTGACTGTCGTTGCTATGGACACTAAGAGCTCGTGTATTGACTGTCCCTCGCACTGTCCTGCTACGCACGTCGGATATAAGCCCAGACAAACCACAGACGAAGTTATTTCCTAATCTGTTTTGCGTACTTCCACTCAGGAATGTCATACGACAATTTTCTGGGTGGTTATCATTATGTAGAAAGAACTGATTGCACGAAAACGAGCAGTAAGAATGAGATGAGATGTCCATTTGTACTCTTCAGAGACTTATGGATTTTAAAAGCAGCTTCACACTATATAATATGTATATTCGTTGTAAATACCCAACCAGGTAACCGAAAGCGTTAATGTGGTGCTTCCGGGATTCAGGACTGGGAGCCTTACCGGATCGGATCTGCTTCGCAGGTTAACGACAAGGGTTGGTGAACTGGGCAGTTTGGAGGTGGTTTTAAGCGGTTTTCCACATCCACGAAGGTAAATACCGGGCTGGTACAAGTCTCGCCTCGGCTATACGCTACGGAAACACTTAGGATATGTTATCAGACTTGAAAATAAATTTTCTATTGACGGGGACACATTTGGTACACAAATCCTGTACGTGGTTACGAAGCGGGTAGTGCTTGCGTCAAAAAATGCATTCAACCGACAAGTGCCACTAAGATAACCTTAAACCGCAATCGCGATAGGCTACAATCCGACATTTATCAAAGTCGGAAACGCTTGGGTTCGCATTTCTCCTCCTTACACGAGGCCTCACAACAAAGTTTCACCAGACAACGCCGGTCAACTGCTGTTTGTGTATGAGAAATCGGTTGGAAACTTTCCTCATGTCACCACGTTGTAGGTGTCGCCACCGGCGCCAACCTTGTGTGAATGCTCTGAAAATCTAATGATTTGCATACCACAGCATCTTCTTCCTGTCGGTTAAACACTCCTGGAAATTGAAATAAGAACACCGTGAATTCATAGTCCCAGGAAGGGGAAACTTTATTGACACATTCCTGGGGTCAGATACATCACATGATCACACTGACAGAACCACAGGCACATAGACACAGGCAACAGAGCATGCACAATGTCGGCACTAGTACAGTGTATATCCACCTTTCGCAGCAATGCAGGCTGCTATTCTCCCATGGAGACGATCGTAGAGATGCTGGATGTAGTCCTGTGGAACGGCTTGCCATGCCATTTCCACCTGGCGCCTCAGTTGCACCAGCGTTCGTGCTGGACGTGCAGACCGCGTGAGACGACGCTTCATCCAGTCCCAAACATGCTCAATGGGGGACAGATCCGGAGATCTTGCTGGCCAGGGTAGTTGACTTACACCATCTAGAGCACGTTGGGTGGCACGGGATACATGCGGACGTGCATTGTCCTGTTGGAACAGCAAGTTCCCTTGCTGGTCTAGGAATGGTAGAACGATGGGTTCAATGACGGTTTGGATGTACCGTGCACTATTCAGTGTCCCCTTGACGATCACCAGAGGTGTACGGCCAGTGTAGGAGATCGCTCCCCACACCATGATGCCGGGTGTTGGCCCTGTGTGCCTCGGTCGTATGCAGTCCTGATTGTGGCGCTCACCTGCACGGTGCCAAACACGCATACGACCATCATTGGCACCAAGGCAGTAGCGACTCTCATCGCTGAAGACGACACGTCTCCATTCGTCCCTCCATTCACGCCTGTCGCGACACCACTGGATGCGGGCTGCACGATGTTGGGGCGTGAGCGGAAGACGGCCTAACGGTGTGCGGGACCGTAGCCCAGCTTCATGGAGGCGGTTGCGAATGGTCCTCGCCGATACCCCAGGAGCAACAGTGTCCCTAATTTGCTGGGAAGTGCCGGTGCCGTCCCCCACGGCACTGCGTAGGATCCTACGGTCTTGGCGTGCATCCGTGCGTCACTGCGGTCCGGTCCCAGGTCGACGGGCACGTGCACCTTCCGCCGACCACTGGCGACAACATCGATGTACTGTGGAGACCTCACGCCCCACGTGTTGAGCAATTCGGCGGTACGTCCACCCGGCCTCCCGCATGCCCACTATACGCCCTCGCTCAAAGTCCGTCAACTGCACATACGGTTCACGTCCACGCTGTCGCGGCATGCTACCAGTGTTAAAGACTGCGATGGAGCTCCGTATGCCACGGCAAACTGGCTGACACTGACGGCGGCGGTGCACAAATGCTGCACAGCTAGCGCCATTCGACGGCCAACACCGCGGTTCCTGGTGTGTCCGCTGTGCCGAGCGTGTGATCATTGCTTGTACAGCCCTCTCGCAGTGTCCGGAGCAAGTATGGTGGGTCTGACACACCGGTGTCAATGTGTTCTTTTTTCCATTTCCAGGAGTGTATTTCGTGTCTGTAGCACGTCACCTTAGTGGTGTAGCAATTTTAATGGCCAGTAGCATACTTTTGTGCTCAAGTTCTGCACACGAGACTTGATATCTTATAGTGACTGTCCAGCGACGTAGCTGACTGCCAGAGCTGAGGAGGTGCGTGGGTGCCCGCGGGCAGTGCCGCAGGTGGAGATCGCGGGCGGTCCGGACCTGTACGTGCGCGCCGGCAGCACGGTGTCGCTGCGCTGCGAGGTGCGGCAGGCGCCCGACGCGCCCGCCTACGTGCTGTGGTTCCACGACGGCGAGCGCGTGCTCGACTACGCAGACATGCGCGTGGAGCGCGCCGCCCCGGACACCACCGTGGCGCAGCTGTCGGTGCGCGACGCCGCCCAGCGCCACTCCGGCAACTACACCTGCAGGCCCAGCAACATGCAGCCCGCCACCGTCTTCCTGCACGTGCTCGACGGTAAGGCTTCCTCCAGCCCTGGTCGTTCCTGCCTCCAGATGCTTGTCTTCATAGGTACCCCATAGCCTCCATGAGATGGTGGGTAACATAATGCAGTCGTCAGACCTCAACTCTGGCAATAGGTAAACATGGCGGTAGCATTCTTGTCATTAACTAGCGACCCGCCCTGGCTACGCACGGTTATCACTAATTGCAACGCGACCACAACATTACTGCACTTTGGGATTGGAATTATTATATTCTTCTTGAAGTCTGAGGGCAATTCGCCTGTCTCATATATCTTGATCACCAGATGGTAGAGATTTTGTCATGACTAGCTCTCCCAAGGTTTTGAGTAGTTCTAATGGAATGTTGTCTACTCCTGGAGCTTTGTTTTGACTCAGTTCTGTCAGTGCTCTGTCAAACTCATCACGCAGTATCATATCTCCCACTTCATATTGATCTACATCCTCTTCCATTTTTATAACATTGCCCTCAAGTGCATCGCCCTTGTATAGACCCTCTTATATACTTCTTCCACCTTTCTGTTTTCCCTTCTTTGCTAAGAACTGGGTTTCCATCTGAGCTCTTAATATTCATACAAGTGACTCTCTTTTCTCCAAATGTCTCTTTAATTTTCCTGTAGGCAGTATCTATCTTACCCCTAGTGAGATAAGCTTCTACATCCTTACATTTGTCCTCTAGCCATCCCTGCTTAGCCATTTTGCACTTCCTGTCGATCTCATTTTTGTGACGTTTGTATTCCTTTTTTCTGCTTCATTTACAGTGTTTTTATATTTTCTCCTTTCATCAATTAAATTCAATATTTCTTCTGTTATCCAGGGATTTCTACTAGCCCTCGTCTTTTTACCTACTTGATCCTCTGCTGCCTTCGCCACTTCATCCCTCAAAGCTACCCATTCTTCTTTTACTGTATTTCATTCCCCCACTCTTCTCAATTGTTCCCTTACGCTCTCTCTGAAACTCTGTACAACCTCTGGTTTAGTCAGTTTACCCAGGTCCCATATCCTGAAATTCCCACCCTTTTGCAGTTTTGTCAGTTTTAATCTACAGTTAATAACCAATAGATTCTGGTCAGAGTCCACATCTGCCCCTGGAAATGTCTTACATTTTAAAACCTGGTTCCTAAATCTCTGTCTTACCATTATATAATCTATCTGAAACCTGTCAGTATCTCCAGGCTTCTTCCATGTATACAATCTTCTTTTACGATTCTTGAACTAAGTGTTAGCTATGATTAGGTTGTGCTCTGTGCAAAATTCTACCAGGCGGCTTCCTCTTTCATTTCTTACCCCCAATCCATATTCACCAAATACGTTTCCTTCTCTCCCTTTTCCTACTGACGAATTCCAGTCACCCATGACTATTAAATTTTCGTCTCCCTTCACTATCTGAATAATTTCTTTAATCTCATCATACATTTCTTCAATTCCTTCGTCATCTACAGAGCTAGTAGGCATATAAACTTGTACTACTACGGTAGGCGTGGGCTTCGTATCTATCTTAGCCACAATAATGCGTTCACTACGCTGTTTGTAGTAGCTTACCCGCATTCCTATTTTCCTGTTCATTATTAAACCTACTCCTGCATTAGCCCTATTTGATTTTGTGTTTATAACCCTGTAGTCATCAGACCTGAAGTCTTGTTCCTCCTGCCCTCGAACTTCACTAATTCCCACTATATCTAAGTTTAACCTATCCATTTCTCTTTTTAAATTTTCTAACCTACCAGCCCAATTAAGGGATCTGACATTCCACGCTCCGATCCGTAGAACGCCAGTTTTCTTTTTGCTGATAACGACATCCTCTTGGGTAGTCCCCGCCTGGAGATCCGAATGGGCGACTATTTTACCTCCTGAAGGTTTTACCCAAGAGAACGCCATCATCATTTAATCATACAATAAAGCTGCATGCCCTCGGGAAAAATTACGGCCGTAGTTTCCCCTTGCTTTCAGCCGTTCGCAGTACCAGCACAGCAAGGCCGTTTTGGTTATTGTTACAAGGTCAGATCACTCAATCGTCCAGACTGTTGCCCCTGCAACTACTGAAAAAGCTGCTGCCCCTCTTCAGGAACCATAAGTTTATCTAGCCTCTCAATATATACCCATGCGTTGTTGTTGCACCTACGGTACGGCTATCTGTATCGCTGAGGCACGCAAGCCTCCCCACCAACGGCAAGGTCCATGGTTCATGGGGTAGGTGCAGGTCATATCAATCTATAAAAAGGGTAGAAAATCGGATTCACATAATTACGGGCCAATTTCACTGACATCGATTTGTTGTAGAATCATGGAACTTGTTTTGTGTTCAGACATAATGTCCTTTGTACACTCTGACAAGCTCTTCTGCAGAAACCATCAAGGTTTTAGCTAATAGCAGTCATGCGAGACACAGGTGCCCCTATTTGTGCATGATATACAAGAGGCTCTAGATACTGGCTCCTAGGTTGATGCCATATTTCTCGACTTTCGAAAGGCGTTCGACTCAGTTCCGCACTGTCGCTTACTGCGCGCTTACGGTCTATCCCATGACATATGCGGTTGGATAGAAAGTTTTCTAACATGAGGGAGCAGTATGTCGTTCTGAGCGGGGTAACTTCAACAGAAACAAGAGTAACTTCAGGTGTGCCCCAGGGCAGCGTAATAAGTCCTCTGCTTTTTACCATTTACATAAACGATCTGGTTGATGGTATTGACAGCGGCCTTAGACTGTCTGCCGATGATGCTGTAATCGACAGGAAAGTAGTATCACACGAAAGTTGTGAACAAATCAATGAGGATTTGCAGAAAATAAATGCGTGATATAAAGACTGGCAGTTATCTCTTAATTTTAGTAATTGTAACCTACTGTCTATAGCAAGGCGAAAATCCCTATTAACGTATGTGTACAAAATAAATGATCAGTCTCTGCAAGCGGTAACATCAGTCAAGCATCTGGGTATGACTATTCGAAATGATCTCAAATGGAATGATCAGATTACACAAGTAAAGGGTAAGGCGAATTCTAGATTGCGGTTTGTTGGTAGAATCCTGAAGCGCTGCAGTCCTTCAACGAAGAAAATAGCTTACAATACGTTAGTTCGTCCTGTCTTAGAGTAATGTTCGTCTTTAAGGGACCCTTACCAGTTGGGTCTGATTCAAGAGACTGAGAAGGTCCAAATAAGAGCGGCAAGATCCGTGACTGATAAATTTAGCCATCGCGAGACCGTTATAAATCTCATAGAAAGTTTGAAGTGGGACACACTTGCAGATAGACGACGCGTTAAACAGTAGGGACTGCTCACTAAATTCCGAAATCCAATCTTCAACGACGATGTAGAGCATATATTATTAGCACCAACTTTTAAATCGCGTAATGATCATCATTCAAAGATAAGGGAAATAAGAGCTCATACCGAGGCGTTCAGTCAGTTGTTTTTCCCTCGCGCGATCCGCTTGGTGGCTAGCGGAGTATATATGTAGCTGCAGAAGTATTATGATCAAAACTCACGATAAGCCAACCGAAGCGCCCACACTCTCCCAGGTGCAATAATATTGTTGTCGACTGATAACTAGCAGCTTCCAAAGAACAAGTCAATGAGTGATGTTCTCGAGCGTTAGCGAGTCTCACGACATGCTATTAATTCGATTCTTGAGACCACACAGTCCTCAGTCGTTTAGTCACGTCAGTGTATTGAGGAACACTCCACAGTTTCCTTTGCATTTTTGTTCGTAAACGTAACGTAGTTCTAATTTAATAAGGAGGCACTCACATCATAAAACAAACTCAATAACCGGACTAGACAGTAAGCTGCATATAAATAAAACCTATCGAAAGAAGCAAAGCAATTTCGTTAACATTTTAATACAGACAGCGAAATCAGTGAATCCAAATATCCTAGCCAAGCAAATTCAGTGTTAGTTTGTATTCTTAAAAGTAAGATTGCGGCGTTTAATTCTGTAACTGACAGAAAGTGAAGAGGATTATTAACTTTAAATATCTGGGAGAAACTAATGCAGAGAGAAAGGAATATGAAAATTGGTTATGGATATAAGAAATACTGAAACAGAAGCAGCACATTCTTTCATTAAAATATCTAACAAGAAATGCCTATTAGGAAAAAGGAAACTGAATCCCCATATCACATTGGTACGACGTGATTGGCTACTTTTATGGGAATGTTTAATGATGAACCGTAAGCTCAACAGAATGTAAGTACTTGAAACGCGGATATCAAAGAAATAATGGATGCAGTACAAACTATAGCAGATTGGAAAACCAGAAATAAGGAAGAGATCTACTGCAATACAGAGATAATCTCAAGAGTAATGGGAAAGAAGAGATTAATTTACCTTGGATTCTTCTACGAAATGAATGAGAATGTGCTAACGAACTAATATTTCCGTATTTCTGGAAAAAGAATTTGACCTTAGTATGGGGTTCCGATATAAGAAACGAACTAGAAAGAAACATCAAAGAAACAGAATTTACAAAATGAAATCTTTAAGGATAAAATATTATCTTTAGAGGGCTTTCAAGGCTGAAAAAAGAGGAAACTGGGAACAATACGGACAGAAGTAAGGAAAAGGAGAAGATGCACGGGTGTTGGAAAAATCGGAAACAGCAAAGAAGGAGTAGGGACTGAAGATTCTACGCGATTCAAATTGGTCAATACGAAGAAACAAAGAAACAACAGTTGTTATAGACATCATCAATAAGACAAATATTAAAGAGAAAATTAGAGGTGTAACTGTTATCACAGACTTAGCTTCCCTCTCTGCATCTCCCAGCTGTTTTCCAACTGTTCAGTGCTGAACCAGTATCCCTCACATTGACAGGGTTATCAGTGCTTTCCACATTACTCTCTTTCATCTATCTTATCTCCTAATCTTCTAATTTTCTCGATCTTCCTCTGATCAGTCAGCTTCTTTTCCGTTTTTATTCATATTCGACGGTAACATTGTAAGAAAATTACTCAAGTTGGTTTACATAAAATTGAAATGAGCAAAATTTTTATCATGTGCACCATAATCTTGACTCACTAATATCTTTGGTTAACCGTAGAAGACAGCCCGAAGGCCCTAATCTTGTCACGCGGCATAAACGCCTAAATAAATCAAGAACAAGAGAACTGCAGTGTGATACTGGACGCAGTATGTCCAACACTGATGAAAGCAACATGACCCATGTCCGAAGGAGGGCCATAGGACCACTAGTGTTCTCAATATGTGAAGCACTTACATTAGGAGCTATGGCAGCTCCTCGCTTCCAACAGACCACCACTCTTTATTCAGCCAACATTCTTCTTGTAGAACTCTGCCGTTCAGTACGTCGTAGATACATCCCTTCCACGTCCTCAATTGCTTCTTCTCTATGCAGCAAGTTGAAGTTCGTTTTTGCCGCCTGCGATCATTCATCATATCTAGGTGTCCGAGCCGAAATAGCTGCTTTATTTCTATTATTTCGACTATCTATCTTTTTTCTGACTCCTATAATCTTTCTTGCTGTATTATTTTGCATGTGGTCGCTTATCACATCTTCGCCGAAAGTTCATTTCCAGTGTCAAAAGCCTCTCTCTCTGTCTATTATTCAGCTCCAACAAATTTGCAGAATATGTAGCTCCACTCTCAACAACTGATTTGCCAAGATCTGCTTTGTTCTTTTTTTATACTGCTATTGTGGAAAACATAGTGGATTTCTTCTGTTACTTGTATCACGTGTGCTTCAGCTATTGGATGGCAGCAATATTCCCTACTCTCCAAAAGGCACACATTCTTGTTAGCTGAATGCGTACGCATTCTACATTGTTTTCTGCTCCGGCTAAATATTCAGTTTCCTGCATGTTAACATTTTCGCGGCGGAACCCGAGCTGAATTCTCCCAATGGCAGTTTGTCAGTCGAACGGCAAGATAGTCTCGCTTGTGTGTTGCGTAGAACTTCTAAGCTGCCAGTGTACCTCCCATATTCATAGTAGCGTCTAAAATATACGCTTTTAGTCATCAACGCTGCTATGTAGGCAAAAAATTCCAGGAAAAAGTACAAGTTGGGCATTAACAATTTACTTATGTTGTCAAAACATACGGCTAGCTCAAAATTACGCGTAGTTTGTTTAAAACTGTTGTAGTCAACCTCAGCTAAATAAGTATAGTTGCAGAGAAAGACACGATATAATCACCTACGTAGCTGCACTATTATTCTGTGTTATGTAAATTATGTGTTAGACACTGAATTTTTATTATGTTAATTATGATTTGAATGATATTTACGGCCGTTAAAACAAGATTTTTACCAGTCAGAAAACTACTCATAAGCAAGCCTGAGCCTCATATTATTATTAATTATCTTTGTATTAATCGCGTACATTTAATGAAAAGTTTTCTGCAAAAAGTATTCTCTCTTCTCGATAGCTAAAATATTAAAAAAATTCCTATTATCTTGTGTGTTAAGCTCGAACATCGTGTGACTAATTATATTTCACGTAATGGCTGCCAATGTGCCATTAAGACAAAAGAATGGCAGATGGCCAGTGATAAAGCTTGAATACGAGCGATTGTTAATTATTTCCTCTTAATTGTATTCACGTGGATGGAGAGGTATGAAATAATATTTTCTGCAAAAAGTATTCTGTCTTCTCGATAGCTAAAATATTAAAAAAAATTCCTATTATCTTGTGTGTTAAGCTCGAACATCGTGTGACTAATTATATTTCACGTAATGGCTGCCAATGTGCCATTAAGACAAAAGAATGGCAGATGGCCAGTGATAAAGCTTGAATACGAGCGATTGTTAATTATTTCCTCTTAATTGTATTCACGTGGATGGAGAGGTATGAAATAATATTTTCTGCAAAAAGTATTCTGTCTTCTCGATAGCTAAAATATTAAAAAAAATTCCTATTATCTTGTGTGTTAAGCTCGAACATCGTGTGACTAATTATATTTCACGTAATGGCTGCCAATGTGCCATTAAGACAAAAGAATGGCAGATGGCCAGTGATAAAGCTTGAATTCGAGCGATTGTTAATTATTTTCTCTTAATTGTATTCACATGGATGGAGAGGTATGAAATAATATTGAAAGGATAAATCCTTGTTGTAAATATATTGTAGAAACCTTATGTACAACTACCAAATAGTGCGTTCAGAAGCAGCCTCGTACATAAGCGTGTAGGGGGTTTGAGAGTTGACATCAGAGTGATCAATGTATTCAGTCAAGTCTTCAACACACAGTTATATAGAAATTCCATGACACCATACACTTATTGTCTGTGTTATTATTGGTATCTGTCACACAGAAATACATTTATTATTAATATTGTTATGTTAAAAAAATGTAAAAGTGGAGAGTTTTTCTCACTACAAAATAATATTTCAACATTTATGGAACATTTATATACATAAATACTCATAGTCGAATTCGTTGTTTATAAAGTTCACCTGAGGTTATAGTAACTTTTAATACAACAGGCTTTCCAGTAGACGGTATAGGGGGTAACTTTCCGATGGACCTCTATTACTGTGGCGAGTGCGGAGTCGTGAAAGCTTTCTCAACAACAACCTTCTTTATTAATCGATAATTCTACGCAGGAGCTCTTCGTGGCTGGTGGGTACCACAATGTGACGCCATTACAGCGGCTGGCAGAGACGGTGGCCTAGATAATAAATGCCGGGTGACAGCTCCACAGTACACTGACCTTTCGGTCATACACCCCAAGGCTGCTTCTCGGGCACGCGGTCGCCCCGAATGGAACACAGGACTCTCGACTCTCGAATATGGCACCTAATGGGCGGCTTCCATCAGCAAATCTATTTCAGAGCCCAGCGCCACGGGGCTTTGTGACATCTAGTAGACCAGCGGCTTTGCCTAGTTGATAATGCTGCTCGGCGAGGCTGTAGCTGCTTGGACACACGTTCGGCTGGTGACTGGCGCAGAGACTGCATCGGTCGACTGCTCGGGGCCGATGGACTGCTGCTAACGGGTGAGCGTGGAACGTATATACTCGCTTCGGCCGGGTGTGTCATGACAAGAGCTGCACTCCCGTCACATAGCGGGCTGCAGAAATGCAGTGTTGCGCTACAGCATCTAGTAATCCAGTCAGTGTTACAGAACACTGCTGCAGCGTTATTTCAGTTGCGAGCTCGGAATTAGGAGTACATAGGCGGCTTTCCTGTGTAACCATTGACTGGTTGCGAGGACCTATCTGAGACAGATGCCGCAGCAGTAGTGTCAGCAGCTTTAAAGTATCGTCATTGGATTTTCATAAGAAAATGTGTAGCGACATGAAAAAATTTCCACTTTGTGTAATTAATGATGACGACAAATGACCGTAACAAAGAGAAAGAGGGCAACATCCGGTTACAAGTTTAGTAATGAACTTCGCTATCACTTCACATTGTTTTTATATTTTGAAAGTTGCTAGGGACCGATTTAAATTAGGTTGAACGCACAGAATCTACAGTAGGGAAGGAAAATTGGACGAACTGAAGTTTTTAGAACGGTTTTGAGAGTATTGATCTCAAGAGAAATTCACAAGCAACTCATCAACGCGTGCTGTAGAAGAGTACTGCTAAAGCATTTTAAGGCTTTATGAAGTAGGCATCACGGTTCTTACTATCGTAAGAAGGTGTTATGGCCTTTACTAAAGTATAACAGCTGTGGTACAGCTGAAGAAAAAGAGAGAATAATTGTTGCACGGTAATTTAGGGAATCGGTATTTGAAGAAAGACGACAGTTTCGCTCCCAAAACCGTATATCTCGTGCAGGAGTCATGAAAATGAGAGAAAATATCGCTAGTATAGTTACGAAGTATTTGAATAATTCGATGAATAATTCATATATGTTCTAATAGAATTCCTTCGAACGTAACAGCAATGTATACTGGGTTCAGCAAATTATTTGAGTACCCTACAGTACTGTTCTACAAGGGACCATTGACTGGTGGTAAGATAAACGCAGCACCAAAAAATAATTAATCTATGGTTATGAAACTTGGGGAATGCGTTTGTCTAGGTAATATACTTGACTTATTAACGTTGCGAGATCACAGGTTAATGTAAGTGCGGCATAAGCCATTGCAAAAGTCAATCGCTGGTGCATTAATAACCGGTATAAGTAGCAGAATGTTCAATACAAAAACGGAATGTCGTTTCTGACCAAAGAAAACATTTTTTTAAGAAGGCTGATTTCTTACGGAGCTCTTTAGACCCACAAGCCTCCCTGTGTGAATTCGTGGCGCTTTGTTTATAGGCTCCCTCTCAGAGCACGTGACGTTCCTGAATTTTCAACACGTTGTCGATTTTTAAGGCAAGTAAAAACATTTGTTCTCGGCCAGAAAAATTCACACATCTTCACGTGCCCATTCTTGACGGTAGGTCCCAGTAGCTGCAGGGCGTCCATCAGTTTTCGGCACGCTTCTCACTGCCCAACATGTTCTTTATAAGTTTTCATTCTTAAATGAGGCGAGGGCACCTTCTCCCCTACTCCCTGTGCGGTTGCAGAATGGTCCGAGTGTCCGCGGTCCGTGCCTCGGGCGCTCACGGCATGGGGTCGGCCTCTGTTCTCGAAGGCCGCTGCCGCTATGGGTCGGCGAAAGTGGCCCCCAGCCGGAACAGTATTCTAAAATTTGTCGCACCAGCATCTGGTACGTGCTCTTATTTACTGATGCGATGAACGTTCTCACAACACCACCAAATGAAGTAGTATTCCGTTTGTCATTCCAGTTGCTGATTATACATCTTGCTCCTGTTCCACATTGACTATTAGTGTTCCAACAAAATTGCAAAAATCATGATTTGACACAACAGCTGTATGTCACGCTATTGACACTAGCAGACTTTCTTGCCTTGTGCTTCACACTGTTAAAATATTGCATAATATTTAAATAGTGTACTCTCCTGGATTGCGCCAGGTACACCACATAGGTGAGGCCAGACATTAGGGGAACATTCTTCACAGGAAGAGGGAGATAATATGCTGTATGCCCATGGATTCGGAAACGCTCTGTTTACATCTTAGGTCTCGATTTCTACAACTCTTCAACACTTTAATCATGGGAAACACACAAGAAAAGAGCTAATTATAATCGTATGAAACACTTCCTTATCTGAAATGTTCGAAGTGCCCTCTGTTAGCAAGGAGACAAGCGTCAACCCGGCCGTCCCACTGAAACCCTAATGCACTGATGTCTTCCTCGAGAATTGTGTATTGTTTGTGATCCTTCCACGAAAGAGGCTCGAAGACTCTGTACATCTCGTGCAGGGGTTAGCAGAGACGGGGTACTCTTTTTCTTTGTAGAAATCTTCCGTTTTATGTCACGGACCGGGCCATGTCTGGTACTCGTCTCTAGAGTCTTCAATAAAGCGTGGACTTAAACCTATTGTAATGCTTCCCAATCCCACTCTGTATCTCTCCACTGCTGGTTCTAGATAAGAACGACTGTCATGTAGGTAATATTGTGCGAAATATTCTCTTATTTGTTTTGAACTTCTCGCTAGTAACACGTAGCAAGGTACTCGTGAAGAGTAATTTTACTGTGCGGCATGTCGTATGTTCACGGGATGGCATGAAGTTTCTTATGTATTCCTGTGTCCGTATTGACTTGCGAATAGGTTAAATATTTCTTCAGACATTAAGCAGGGCCATTAATGTCCACAGAAGATAATGTACTGCATCAGAAAGTTCATCCAAGCTCCCGTCGGAGCGAAAATTTTGAGCGTTCCCTTAAAAACAACGCCGCACCGTATCAACAGTCAATAATGGATGGATCTTGTTTAACTGACCTGCTTCGTATTATTTCCATATGTTATGTCAAAGAGTTTTACAGCTATAACTTTGTCAAAGTTTCACTGTAGAATCCAATATTTGATATTCTTCTCAGTTAGTACCAGTTAATACGCTACAGAACATTTTTGAACATTAAATCCAGTAACAGTAGCCGTCTAAAGATGCTATGATTTGTCACAAACGTAATGTACATGTAAACTTATACTTGGCGTACAACCAGTTTCAAAATCTAATTCGAATCATTAACTGAATCATTTAACGGACCTGATCCAACGATATCACTTTCAAAGAGATTATTAGTCACTCATAAAAAGGTCACTAATACGACCAAAGCACGTGATTCAATGTAGTAAGTTACCGGTCAGTTTCCGAGGATCAACACATTCAACAGTATTATTTGAAGTTCATAACAGCTATGCAAATTAATATTTTATCCGTAACGGATTTTGAATGTTGATAACTTGTTCAGAGGAAGTTCCTAAATAAAGATATTCCTTTTAAAATCACCCACTAATTGTCTCGTGCCATTTTAATTAGCTTACAGAAAACTGAAATATTTTTCTTGCCGTTGTAGAGGTACTACTCTGATCCAAAGATGTGCTCGACACCATTTAACGAAGACAGACTATTATTAATCGCAGTACATAATACATTAGGTATGAAAGATTTTTTAAGACTGTATAAGAAGAATAGGTAATTCATAATCTGTATTGAACATTTTGTTATTAAAAGACGGCATAGTAGATCTTGAAAGTGATTGACAGCTGTTCTCTCCGTTGAGAACCTCCGGCGTATTTCGTTCAGTGACCCGCAGTCATTGCCGCTGCGTCGGCAGAACGCGACTGGATCACACTTCTAGGAACTTGCTCGTTCGACTTTAAAACGAAAAAAAGAAAAACACGTACACAGTACATACAATATACTGAAACCGAAAATCGAAGTTTTTTATTACCGGACGTCGCTGAAGCGGAAATTAAAGACAGGAGCACCAAAGGTTCGGTACACAAGAGCTTTGAAATGTACCCACCAATAATAGTCTGGTGAGTTTAGGTCCAGTCAGTGTGGAGGCCAAGGAATTTGTCCACCTCTACCCATCCACCTGTTATTAGCCTATGAGCTTTAGTGCTGAAATGAGCAGACGGAGGAGACAGAGTATTCTCTAAGAAAGCGTGGTAAGTTTGTCTGTTGGGAACAGGTGGAAGAACATGAGGCCTCAGCGTAGTCGCAAGCAATGACGGACCGAAGGTAGACCAAAAAGTCTGTGTAGATGACGTGATGTCAGAGTTTCGTGAGTATTCCCGACAGTCTATGTGGAAATTTACAATCTGATCACTCTGAAACAGTGCCCCGTCAGTGAACAACATGTTTGCGTTTCTAAATGAACCATTCGCAGAAGTGTACATGTGCAAGAAAAACAGCTGCTGGTAGTGTCTGCACTCGTTGTACACGGTACAGATAAAACATGTTCTCCTTGTGCACTCTACAGTTAGTCTTGGGGTCAACATTACTCGTTGTACCTAACTGTCTCATGTTGCCACAAATACACGAAGAAGTATCCTCCCCATCTGAGGTGTCCTCGTCCTTCCAGCCCTCCAACAGTCCCGAGGAGTACGCTTAAACGCACCATACTCCCTAAGAGGACTACCAGTTGCTTCAAAGGTCCTCTTGTCGAGGCACCGTCTTTGTGGAAATCTCTTCCAATACAAATGCCGAGCGTTACGGCCATTACCATCTGCTATTCCCAGGGCCGGTTCGGAAGCATTTTCCAACACAAGCGACCTATGATATCCCCTCCCCCCATTGCCCTTTTGCTTCGTACGCCTTACTCGTTCCAGTTTTCGCTACTGATCGTGATACGCACTCGAGCGCCACTCTCATCTTGGCGTACTAAGCGGCAGCTTATGTTGTTAGGTCCTTAAACCGACCCTGTCTAACCCATAGATCAAACGGGTATCTGCCAAACCCGCATACTAGTACGCTTCCATTGTACTGTACCGTCACGAAAAGTTAATTCTAAGTGCTTGCACAGTCCTTGATAAACAGTGAACAGTTGAGGCTGGTTGCTTGACGCAAATAGAGGAATGACGTTCGTTCCATGTCATCACAAGCAATGCAATTAGTCACATGTTAGTCATCTTCGTTCAACTGGAACAACAAACTGTGGCGGTGAGCCTAAAATTCATAGCCAAACGTTGCCAAGGCAGTATTTTGATTATTTCATATAAGAAAACTTTTCATGCAATGCTGGTTCTGTTTCTGTGTGTTTTCCATGACTAATGAAATTTAAAGAGAAATATAAAAGGCACACTAACATGGAAATGAAATGTTTCCTTGCCCAAGACCATATAACACATTTTCTCCGCCTGTGGGTGAGGAGTGTTTCCTGAAAGTTTGGCCACATGTTTTCCTTACGCCCTGTATGATTTTTATGTAGCTAATGTGTAATGTTCGTCTGTATGCAAATGACCATGTCTAGGCATATGTGATATATTTAATACAGTTGTTCATACATGAGTGAAACTGATAGTTTTAATAAAATAGCATACAACAATTGTACGATAGATTTCTGAAAAATATTTAAAAGTTATAAAGCGGTTTTATCTTAAGTACTTAAATGTTGTTACTGGATGTGCAACTTTATCAATAACCTAACTGATGTAGAATATCGCGCGTGTCCTCATCGTTATGTGCATTATGTTCAGTTTGACAGTATTCAAACGAGCTGCAATTACACTCATGCTCACAAATTAACCATAATACTAATACATGGTGAAACAACGCTCTGGCAGGCGGTTTGTGGGTTTAAATCACCTCGGGGTATGACCATGCGGTGCATTTGACTTGCGGTCGTCGCACGGTGGCGCAGGCAGCAGTCCTCGTATGCAGAGGTGTGTTGGTGCACGTCAGAGTGCGGTGCAACGAGTAAGTGTGACTACGTTTTCAGACGTGCTAATGGTGACTGTGGTGACAAGGTTATGGTAACGATTCCAGCAGACAGGAAACGTGTCCAGGTGCTACAGTACGGGACGTCCGCAGTGTACAACACCATAAGAAGACCGATATTTACTATCAGCGCCCGCAGGCGACTACGGGGTACTGGAGGCAGCCTTTCTCGGGACCTTACCGCAGCTCCTGGGACAGTTGTTTCCATACACACAGTCTACTGACGACTGAACTGCCATAGTTTATTCGCCCGAAGACCTGCAAGGTGCATTCCACTGACCCCTGGTCACAGGAGGGCCTCTAAATCCGGCTGTCAAGAACATAGTACCTGATCATTGGAACAGTGGTCCCAAATTATGTTCACGGGTGAGTCCAGGTATACTATGTAAAGTGATTCTCGCAGCGTTTTCATCTGGCGTGAACCAGGAACCAGATACCAACCCCTTAATGTCATTAAAATGAACCAGTATGGTGGTCGTGGTTTCATGGGATTACGATTGGTGCACATACGCACCTGTATGTCTTTGACAGAGGAACTGTAACCGGTCAGGTGTATCGTGACGTCATTTTGCACCAGTATGTCCGCCTTTTCAGTTGTGCAGTTGGTCCCACCTTCCTCCTGATCGATGATAACGCACGGCCCCATCGAGCTGGAGGCGTTTCTTGAAACAGAAGATATCAGGTGACTGGAGTGGCCTGCTTGTTCCTCAGACCTAAACCCCTTCAAGCACGTCTGGGATGCTCTCGGTCGACGTATCACTGTATGTGTTCAAACTCCTACGACACTTCAGGAGCTCCGACAGGCACTTGTGCAAGAATGGGAGGCTATACCCTATCAGCTGCTCGATCACCTGATCCAGAGTATGCCAACCCGTTGTGCGGCCTGTTGTACATGTGCATGGTGATCATATCCCATAATGATATCGGGGTACATGCGCAGGAAACAGTGGAGTTTTGTAGCACATGTGTTTCGGGACGGTTTTCTCAACTTATCACCAATACTGTAGACTTACAGATTTGTGTCGTGTGTGTTCCCTATGTACCTATGCTATTAGTGCCAGTATTGTGTAATGCCACGTTTTGTGGCACCACATTCTGCAGTTATCCTTAATTTATGAGCATGGGTGTAGTTAGACGCAGTGGGAATTCTGTCCAGGCCTTCAATGCGGAGCAGTCATATGAAAACGAGACACATTGACCAAAGATGAGTAACCTGATTATTATTTCACAAGTAATCGCCCTAACTGATAATACAATTATCCCAATGTGAGACAAGATGGTAAATGCATTCATAGAAAAATGTTTTATGTTATCTACGGAACCGTGATCATAGCCAGGCGTTCACTTCTTCGTCCGAAACAATTTGACGGCCAAGTATTTCGTCAGGGCTCCATAAATATGAGAATTGCACACAAGGTAGCTGCAAGAAATACGCAGTGACACGAAGAGAAATGAAACTTTTATTCATAGACAATAATAACAGAGAAGGCATCGTGATTCATTATGGTTCCTTGGACATTGCATATGGCACCACATCGTTTCACACAGGTTGTGTGATCATCAGGGACAGACAGCAATGTACGTTCTGCAACACGCTCCCATGCTGGCCACAAGGTGGATAAGACGTTCTTGTGGTAGGGCGTTCTATTACTTCACCAGCGCAGCTAACAACTAATGGTAGGTCGTTGCTACATGTGGACGTACCACAGGACGTCTCCCCGACGAATTCCACACATGACCAATGGAATTTAAGTCAGGGAAACGGACAGGCCAATCTATTCGCCGAATGTGCTCACGTTCCTAAAGCTCCAACAAAGGGGTTGCACATTCCAGAATGAGATTTTCACTCTGCAGCGGAGTGTGCACTGATATGAAACTTCCTGGCAGATTAAAACTTTGTGCCGGACCGAGACTTATAGTCGGAACGTTTGCCTTTCGCGGGCAAGTGCTCAACCAACTGAGCTACCCAAGCACGACTCACACTCCGTCGTCACAGGTCCCGAGTCCAAATCGCGGTCCGGCACACAGTTTTAATCTGAGAGGAAGTTTCTGGTAGCACATTGTTACCCACAAAAATGAATCCGTGACCGAATGGAGCACTGAAAACACGCGCATGGGGAAGGACCATGATAAAAGATTTGGAAGTCATTATATTCATGTACTATTACGCCTCCCCACACCACACTACCTGCATCATCAAAACGATCATGTTCGTTTGTCCGTAGGCGCATTACGTGTTCCCACCTCTCGCCATATGAGGGTGCGTTCCAGCATTGTCGAATTTGATGGTTTCGGTGGTCCGGGTGTTACGCAGTTGAACGCGTGCACTGACTCCACATCTTGGACCACTGTATACCTTTCAGTCGATGTTACTGTGACACAGTACCCGTTCCTGATGAGCGTGTTTTCAGTGGTGAATTCGGCCGGGACTTCAATTTTGCGGATGTAATGCGTGACAGCATAGAACAAAGCAGGTGGATGAACTCTTGGAACAGGCGAGTATTCAACGAAAAAACTGGCCTGCCCCCCCCCCCCCCCACCCCTTTTAATTCCTATCGAGTCCGCGTTGGCTATGGTAGGGAGACGTACTGGAACACGTGCACATACACCAAACACAATACAGCACACATCAACCACACTCGTAGTGGGATGGAACACTCTACCGCATGAACTCCTACCAAACTTGGTCATCATGAAAGCAAGTTATAGAGCACGTAATGCCATTCCATCCGTGGTGACACACACTATTAAGAATCATGTCCCGTCTTTTGTAACGTCCAGCTGACCATCACGAATGGTAGTGACCTCTGTGTAATCGTCATCTTTGAATAAACGTTTCAGTTCGCTTCGTTTCATTGGGTTCTTCTTTCAGTTACCATCTGTACTGCTGTACTGTAATGCAACAGTTATTTCTACGTATGGTCCAAGTTTCTTCCTACTATGTTACTCAGCAATGACACATCATGTGGAAGTTACTATCACCTTAACCCTCGATCACTAAACCCTGGTAAAATTAATGAATGCACTTTGTACCAACTCACGGTTATTGTTAATATGGTATCGTCAGTATAATGTGTAAAACAGAACATTTTGTGCCTACTTCATACGCCACGTACCACTGACGACCTTGTAAACTTAATTTTCTTATTAAATAATGGTTCAAATGGCTCTGAGCACTATGGGACTTAACATCTCAGGTCATCAGTCCCCTAGAACTTAGAACTGCTTAAACCTAACTAACCTAAGGACATCACACACATCCATGCCCAAGGGAGGATTGGAACCTGCGACCGTAGCGGTCGCGCGGTTCCAGACTGAACATCTGAGGCCATCAGTCCCCTAGACTGAGACCCATATAAACCTAACTAACCCAAGGACAGCACACACATCCATGCCGAGGCAGGATTCGAACCTGCGACCGTAGCAGCCGCGTGGTTCCTGTTTGAAGCGCCTAGAATGGCTCGGCCACCAGCGGCCGACAATTTTCCAATACATAAACCATAATTTCAGACTTCCATTGAATATGGGGTAGTAAAAATTACAGTGGTTTGGTAATAATGCAAAGTTTTCTCCCCTTTAGTGTCCTTGTCTCAGTTTAGCACACGAGTGTATTATGTGAAACTCAATATCTATACCCAGTAGCAGTGTTAACAGAAACAAAATGGCAATAATATGTGAAAGAGAGGTATTACCGATAATAATTCGTATCATACCGCTGTCAGTTTCTAAAAAGAAGTTATATTAGGTCTGCCAGTTTATGTTGTCATAAACCCTCAAGTCATTCGGGGACATCAAATGTAAGAGATTTTATAAAAACGTGAAAAATCTATTCTGTGCAGTGTCATAACGTCGAATAAAGATTTTACAGTAATTTTCTAAGTCACCGTATTTTTTGCTCGATACAAACATTGTCTTCATCCCCCATTTAAATACTGGTGAAATACAAAGTGAACTACGTAAATAGTTTGTAAATCATGTTCAGGAGAAAGAATGTCAATAATAAATCAATACAGCTCACCGAAATTCTCAATAAACGTAAGCCGTTGGAGCCACTTGCTATTAGAGGGTTTAATCGCGACTGACAGAGAGTGAATAGTTGTACTTGCACGTAATAAGTATAAGATTTACCACAAGAGCTGATGGTGGAACAATATCGTCAGAAAATTACGGGGCATCGCCCACTGAAAGTATTTCGAGGAGAGCGCCCGAAGGAAGTAATGTAACCGGGTTAAATGAGAGTATTTTCGTGTTTTACAGTGGCGAACGTTTTTTCTCGTTATGTGTTGAATGCTCCATTGTACCTGACGCAACACGTATAGTTTACTGCAGTGATGATGAGGTGCCCTAGGCGTCACTGGACACCTTTATTAAATGTGCATGTCTCACTATTCTACGACCACACTCGGGATGACCTTCACTGTTGCAGGCGAACACCCGGCAGCGATGCAGGGGGACAAGAATGGAGCCTTGTGGAACCACACCGCCGCCCTCTGGTCGCCGCTGCTCGCCGCCCTGGCTTTGGCTGCCCTGTGGATTCCAGCTGCTCTCTAGGGCCCAGAACTTCTGCAGACAAAGACTCCAAACAGAGTGTGCCGCCAGCGACTCATGCGACCGAGAGAAACCGTTTCTCTTGTTTCCAATATTCCCACATTTAACCGTGTGTAACTCATGCATACTACATTACAGAACAATAAGTGTGCTTGTCACACAGAGACATTAAGATTCTACCAGTTGTATCTGGGAGCATCTGGATAAAGACGTGACTGCTTGGCTTCACAAACATGAAAAGAGTAAACAAGGTGATTAATAATACTCAAGGGTAACTAACAGTTCGAATATTTCAGGTTGTCAACATGTTGTCAGAAAAGCTACGGGTAAACCGATCACAAATCATATTTCGCCAACGTGGTTTCTAGAGGTTTGCGAATTTAATGCAGATGAGTACTAGTTAGGGCAGGGGACACACTTTGGCACAATAAGCCATATACTTATACAGGATACCAAATTTACGTGTCTAAAGGGAAATGTTGCCATATTTTGCAACATTTTAAGCGTTCGTAAAATATTAAGTTTGTAATATTTCACAGAGTGTGCATTATCTACGTAAATAAGTTGCGTTCGTGGATAGGAAAATACGTTTGGCAAGTGGAATTGCATTAGAGAGCAATCAAAGACAAATAACAACGCGCAGCACACGAAAAATATGACAAATAGTGGAACGAACTTCGAAATTATGCAACAATTCATTTCGTACAACCTGCGCTGAGAAACACGCTTCATTTACTCCGTCCTGAAACGCCTGTGCAATCTACACATTCGACACCAGAATCCCGCATAAAAAAGGCATCAGAAAAATCGTTAGTCGATTTTTTTGTTTTAAAGGAAGTTTAATTTACTCCTTTCCGAAAAATTGAGTCCAGAACCACGAGATATTGTAGGTTTCAGTTATCTGCGGGGTAGAAGAAATGTCTCTCATAGGTGTCCACGCCAAAACTGATACATCGATATATGGTGTGGAATTAATGCTGACAGGACACTGTGAAGGCTGAATTTATGTATTGTTGTCTATTCATCTTTAGTATGGGACGACGACACTGGGTGAAAGTACTAAAATTCAAGTGTTGGTTCAAGGCGGGGATTCGGGAACGATGTTGGTGTTGAGGTTAGTAAAAGGAAATTTTAGCTTTTTAAGTTTAGAAATAAACCGGTGTGTGAGACGAGTGCAACCACAGACTACCAGCATTTTTAATTACAGTTCTGAGTGAAGACGTGTTTCACTAATTCTTGTATTGTGAGCTCAGCACACGCGAGATTTAGAAAATTTAGAGACACGGATATATTTGTCGTTCTGGAGCAGAGTATGCAGCGAATCTGGTATCGGTATGTAATGCAATCATCTTGAATAACTAAAGACTGTGAGCGTAAAATCTCATCAGAATGTATGTCGTAATGTAGAATGTCATACACCAAAATTTTTCAACCAAAATAACTTTTAATTTGTCAAGGATGTCTGTTATTTCTGTTCCTGTAGGTGAAATGTGTCAAGGGCCGCACAAGACAATTGCATTTTCAAAGTGCAATTGATCATATTGTCCCAGGAATCCCATCAGTTCTTTTTTTTATTGGAGGTGCCAATTTTTTCACCAGGCCAGCACATCTGTAATAGGGAAGTCAGTGAGACAACGTTTTTATAAACCAAACAAGAATATAAGAATCAAAATACATTGAATATGACGGTTTATGTGCTGTTGGTTGCGAAAATGTGTGTGAAAGTCCGCTTGCAGCCTGACTCTCTTCTTTGTCATGAGTGGCCTAAATATAACGTATCGCTGGCCTCGGCAGCTCTAGTTTCCGTGGTGAGTGTAGCGAACTTGCTGGTGGCACGCAATTGAAACTGCTACAACAACACAGTGACGTAGTCACTGTATTCTGAGTCAAGAATTTCTTGCCAGACCTAAAAGAGAGTTTTACCATGGAGTCTGTCTCACACAAATCTGCATTCTTACGTCACGAAATAACGAATTCGTGTTTGAAAGGAACAGTTTTACTTGTATCTCGATATTTAATGAAGTTGACTAAACCAATCTCTGTTTTCGGTGAAAAGAAATGGCACACATCTGCAATGACTTAAAATTTATTTGAAGTGAGAAATTTAGGCACCTCATCCCTTATACATCTGTACGTCCTCATTCCCTACCAAACGGCCTAGGTGTGTAGGTTTAACATAAGTGGTTCGCTTATACTTTGACGATCTGTGAGAGTACGAAATATTCCTTTCTAGGGTGATAAGGTGTGGAATAACGATAAATCGAAGTAAAGGTGAAAATGTAAAAAAGATGAGGAGTAGCAGAAGTGAGAATAGATATAAATTGAACATCAAAATTTGGAACCACGAAGTAGACGAAACAAATGAACTCTGCTACATAGGAAGCAAAATAATACATGGCAGAAGGAACATTCTAATAGGATGAACTTTGAGAAAACTACCGCAACAGAGACCAAGCACTTCTCGTAACTTCTCATTAAGTATTGTATACTGTAGTCGACTTCCAGATGCTCCGTTCCATTACTACCTCGCTCATGTTTTCGTCCACACCACCCTGTTGCGATCGCCAGACCTCTCTCACAATACCCAAAAGTCTGGAATTTAGAAATTGATGATGTCAGACTATTAGGGGATCGTATACTATCTTCCGTGGAGGAACTAAATGGTTTCTGTGGAGCTTATAGCTTTGTGTAATCGTGCATCGAATAGCAAAAATATAAACCCTTACTCAAGCCTCTGTGTCTCTTGATGCTGGCTGTATGGTGTGAAATACTTAAGAGATTTTCCAGATGCTGAGAAATTGTACCACATTTCACTGCATTATGAAGTGCAGTTTCTGCGTACACTGTGAGCGAAAGAGTAGGTATTTCCTGTAACAGTGTATCCACGACAGGTTTTTTTTTTCGTATATCGCTCACAGTATGTCCCCACCTTTTATTAAATAATTGGCAGACTACCGATTGTAGCACATTACAAGTTTCTATCATTCTCTCAACCTCTGCCCCTCGGCTCGCCTCTGACAAAGCGGGAACGCGGCAGTTCTTTAAACACTTGTGTATTATTTTGTATTCATATTCCAAGCCACAGCATCAGCCGTGTACCACCGATCACCTCAAACGTGACTGTGTACTTCCGCCAATATTTCCACATAAAGACCCTAGCTCAGGTTATGCTTATTCACACACTACTCCGAGTGACATTTATTTCACTGCGTAAAATATTTGGTTGTCAAGAGTACCAACTCGTTCTAAGATAGTGGCGTTCGATATCGAAATAGACGGCTTCATTTCAGTTGGACCGAGAATCTTTCATCACCAACACTAGGCAGCCAAGGAGCGAAGGTGGTGACCATTTCAGATTATGAGACAGTGCAGCATCCATAGCTTAAATTTCGTTTCTGTGTACTGGGTCCCACTCAGTAACATTTGTGACAGGGACACTGTTACTGCTGTGACCTTGAGCCTGACACCCTGCTTCTTGTTTTTAGAGTAGTAGGGTTTCACCCTTCGTATCAGTATCAACAACACTCACACACGCACGCACACACACACACACACACACACACACACACACACACACACATATATATATATATATATATATATATATATATATATATATATATATATATATATATATATATATATATATATGCCTGCATAATTTTATGTCACATATATACTGCACACAGTGTCTCTTGCCCCTATACCTCTCTGTCCCTCTCCTCGATCCCTCCCTCTTTCTCATGCTCTTTTATGCACGTACCTCCCCCCCTTCTCCCTGTTCATTTACTCTTTCCACTCTCTCTGTCCACTTGTCCTTTCGCCTCTCACTGTCGATCTCCTCATCATCCCTCCTCATCCCTCACATTAATCATTCCGATACCATCCACACAATACGCCGGTCTTGTGGGGCAACCCAGATACCATTACCAACCTTCCTCACCCCTATACCCATCCCTATGGAAGATAGGTCCCTTTTATTCGTTTCCCCCCCCCCCTACTCCCCAAACCTCTACAGCTCCTCTTTCCGGACAATCTGGTTGAAATAGATCCAGTGGATTAGGAGGATGTAAGGAACGCACATACCCACATACCTCTTTTATGAAAAGTGCACTAACCGTTTCCACTTACAAAGTATGACACAGTATCCACCAAAACAGCGCCATGCTGAAAGTCCTGATTACTCCATGAGTCACACCGTTAAATCACCACATACGGCGAAATAGTACTTTCAGCAACTAGAATCTACTAGAACTGGTTCACCACTGTCTCTCACGGAGTAATGAGAGCACTATTCGGATAAAACACCTAACAATAAATCCAAACACAATAATACAGTGAAGGTAGACACACATAAATGCCGCTATATGAATCACAGAACAACGTGTAACTCTAAATTACTCTAACAAAATGATGGCAAACTCACGATTTCAATTAATAAGCGCATTTGAGCCATGTAACGAATGCAGTTTACTTTAGAAATGAAAAGGACATTCAGAATTGAAATACAGCCTAAAAACTTGAAAATATGGTCGTGGGTCATACGAACTCAGTGAATTCCATGTAGAGAGACAACGGAGGCTGATGTGGCATTTATATTAAAGATTTTTTTTTTTTACACTGAGACGTATTTCTGTTGAAAATCTGCATGATATGTACTCGACAAAATACCTACATGAAGGCTTGAACTATTTGTAGAATGTCTTTTTGATTACCACGAGAAATATTCTCTTCACACGTTACCTTGGACTACATTCCAGTGACTAAGTGCCAGAGTGAATGATGCCAATTTCTACCATGAAATAATGTTTGGCATTAATGCTTTAGATGTGCTAACGTCTGAAATGTCCGGAGAATATCTCATCGTGTGACGTAATTGAGTACATCTACAGCTAGATGTCTTTCCATGTTTTACAACGTGAGAGGACTTGTGAGTCTCTTATCCAGACAAAGAACTTAATGAGATTTGCATTCACTTTAAATTTATTTGGACAGTGTTTGTAGCATAATGTGGTTGGTGTTACAGTTATAAAGTATTACTCAACGTTTTTCGTACAGAATGGTTAAGATCTCGATGTCTGTTATCTGTTTGTTTCAAGCGTTCTAACATTTACATTGTACCTTAAGAAGCTCTTGATTTGAAATACTTGTGAAACGTCTTTGTGTCTGAGACGTATAAATGTATTTTGGAAATAAATGTTATTTTAACACGTTTTTCGGGATCTGTAATTTAGGTCCGCCCTACTTTCAGGCACCAAGTTTCAAGCTATATTACTTACGTTACGTATGAACTCAGTCATTGTTGGAAACAGGTAAGTACAAAATAGTTATGAACAATGAATGCTAATTTACTCTCACAATACGGTTTTTACATAACACGTGCTCTACATGTGATTACGTTTCACGTGACTGTAATTGATAATAAGAACGGAAAGGAACTTTATTGCTAATGATTTGTTGATAACACAGAGCACTTTCAGTTTTGTTAAACAGCGTTAGTTTTATTTTAGTAAATATATATGTGTAGAATAGTAATGGATAAAGTACACAAACTAAAACGTATCAGCTAAGAAGGCACATTCGACTGGATTGGACAGTACACCACATGAATGTAAATTACCGATTGTCTTTACTACAGCGCATATTGTTGTGGAGTCTTGAACGTTTAACGTTAAATTCTCTGTCTTCGAAACAAACGTTGATAATTTATTTTAAGCAAGTAGCATCAGATATTTAATACAGATCTAGAATTGTAAAATATTATTTATCTTGTTGTGCTGATAACCTAGTTAGTTGTCTTCTTTAGGACTGGTAACGGTCACTGACACGAAAAAATATCGGATGGTAAAATAATTGTGTTACTCAGGTGGCTTCCAATGATAATTCAAGAAAACACAGTTCCTGAACTGCGAAATGAGTGTATTCCTTAACATTTGCACACATCGATCTATTAACAAAATGTACGTCTGCCTTCAGCAGTGTTACAATAAACACATTAGCTCCATCTAACATAGATCTTCCACCAATACTTCCTACTTGACGTCATATTCCCGCCAAGACTATCGATTTCACATTACGTTCCTGCCAATACTGCACAACGAAGAAGGAAAGAAAAATATTAAAAAATCAAAGAGTTAACAATTTTGTCGATAATAATCGCTGGAACATACTGAAAACAGTGAACAAAAATGAATTTTCGGAAATAGAAATGAATTGAAACTTCCTGGCAGATTAAAACTGTGTTCCGGACCGAGACTCGAACTCGCGCCCTTTTCCTTCGCTGGCAAGTGCGCTTAGGACGTTGTTGTTCCGGTTGCTATGGGTTTGTTTATCGATTGTAATTTTTATTTGTAGTTCACTGTTGCTGTTTGAGTTTACATATCTCAGTTTTTCATTGGGCGATAGTGCCTAAAACTGTCGATGCTTGATAATGGAGTGCCAAATGCAATAGTGGAACGTTTCCGGCATATTCTTCCGTATGAGTTCCATAGAGGTGTGACGGCATCGGAGGCAGCCAGAAACATTTTTACCCTGTATGGGGATAATGCATTGGGCAGAGCATAGCAAGGAAATGGTTTTCTCGTTCTAATGAGGATCGTTTTGATACTAATGACTTTCCACGTTCAGGAAGACCTTTGGGAATTTGACGAAAATTGTTTAAACATATTAATCCACAATGATTCAATCAGTGTACTCTAGAACTGGCAAGTTAGATGAACTATGATCATTCCACCATCGTACGACGTTCGTGCGCAATGGAGAAGGTTCAGAAATCGTGTGTGTGGGTACCGCATGTTGTAAGCCAAAATAACAAAAATCAACGAGTGGCCATGTGTGCATTCCTTTTGGTCGTCATGAATTGGCTCGTGAACAACACCGACCATTCGTATTCTGCATAGTTACTGCTAAAGACATTAGGTTTCTTTATGCTAACATAAAGAAAGAAAGGAATGGTCGAATAAAAACAATGGAGGAACTCTCCACAGAAAGACCTGCGTGCATCCACAAAATAATGGCATGTAATGCATTCGGTGGAGCAATGACTGCGTCGCGTACTACGAATTGCTTTCGCGACGTGTTGCCATCACTCCTGACATTCACTGTCAGCAGCTGAGTCGTCTTGCAGACTCAGTCCAGCTAAAACAACCAGGACGACTGCATGAGGTGTTGCTATTCCACGATAACGCCGTTCCATATTCTGCTCGACTTACGGCAAACACTATACAGGAGTTAGGTTGGGGAGTCATTAAGCACCCGTCTTGTTCACGTGATTTTGCGCCATTACATTTTCACTTTTTCCGCTCTTTATTGAACAACCTCCAAGGAACTTCCTTATCGGATTAAAATGCTTTCCGAGCATGACTCGGCAAGTTCTTCGCCACAAAGCAACGTAATTTCTATAGTCGTGGAATCCAAAAGTTACCCCAGCGTTGCAGATTGTTGTGAATAGTGGAGGAGAGTACATTATTGACGACCAAAGTCTCCGTTATGCTTATCTGTTGAGATTATCATACTTGTGAATAAATGCTACGAACTTACGCCCCAACTCATCACTTCGAGGTCGACACGAAGGGAAATCACTGAATCACGGGCGAGATGTCAATTTTATCGACAAAGTTTTTTTTTTAATTTTTTTTTATTTACAATATGATGCGATCGCGCTCTCGGAAAACTCATATGGTAGCTCAAACAGCTTTGTTTTTTGTTTATCTAAAATGGCTCTAAGCACTATGAAACTTAACATCTGAGGCCATCAGTCCCCTAGACTGAGACCCATATAAGACTAACCAACCCAAGGATAGCACACACACATCCATGCCGAGGCAGGATTCGAACCTGCGACCTTAGCAGCCGCGTGGTTGCTGTTTGAAGCGCCTAGAACCACTCGGTCACACCGGCCGGCCTTTGTTTATTTGCCCAAATATATATTAAAAACCATTAATGGAAACTACATTAAGAATGAATTTCAAATGGCATTTTTGTCAATAACTCCCACAATCAGAAAGAAGTCAGGGAACACAATACTAGTACCAAACACAATAACGCGGAGAACACCTTCAATTTCGACATGGCGTCAGAAAAATACCAGAATGCTCCATAAATCAGCCAATAATACGGCGAGAAATACATAATGTCGAAACTCACGTGGAAGTACCAAGCTGTCTAAGCGCACTCCAAATTTTGTCAAGTGACAGGTATTGTTAGGAGAACGTCTTGTTGTGACAAGCGAATTTTTTCGTTTCCTGCTGTGAACGAACATCGATTTCCTGTTCGGCCATGCATGTAAAGCGCGTGGAGGCTATTTAAAATGTATTTCCTCTTCATTTCAAATTAGACATGAATAAAACATCAGTCAATACATAAATTGATTCCTCGATTTTACCATGTAAAGCCCGAGGCTTATACTTGAATTTTACTGTTTAATAAGAAGATAGCGCCGCCTCACACTTGTACGTTTTTCTGTACACATCTATGATTTTCTGTATCGTCATCATTGTGACTACCAGCATCTTCATAAATACACTGGAAATGGACTACGGCAGTACTACCATAAATTACCTTGTTCAAATGAAAGGAATTACAGTTTTTTAACATTTTATTTGTTTTGTTAGCGATACACATTTATCCGGGAATGAATGCGATGATAAATTGCTACCGAAGAAAGAATCGTCATTTTGACTGTTCCTCTTCATAATGCCGTACGTGGGTTTCACTGCCGAACAAATCTCAAAGGCGTTCCGAAAACTGTTCTCGTCTTTCTTAACTTGAAATACGCTTGAGGTTAACGTAAATAATACACAGGAGCTTTTTCCCGTTGTACACAGTTGTCTTTTCTTTTGTCAACCAGTAACTGCAGATGGTCTTGTCAACATTGGACCAGGTCCTCTTTCCCTTATTTTGCTTAAAGTTATGTTGAATGTTATCAAATAACCCCAAAACGTATTCAGTTCAGATTTTTAATATTGATTATGTATGAGAAGCTTACCGACAAACTATACAGGGTGGTCCATTGATAGTGACTGGGCCAAATATCTCACGAAATAAGCGTCAAACGGAAAAAACTACAAAGAACGAAACTCGCCTAGCTTGAAGGGGAAAACCAGATACCGCTATGCTTGGCAAGCTAGATGGCGCTGCCATAGGAACACCCATTTTTATTACATATTCGTGTAGCGCTTTGTGATAGATGGCCCTGTAATATTCGCCAAGGTATACGTACGTGGTATCACGTAATATTTCGCGAATGCGGACGGTATTTGCTTCGTGATACATTACCTGTGTTTAAATGGATCGTTTACCAAGTGCGGAAAAGTTAGATATCGTGTTGATGTATGACTACAGTGATCAAAATGAGCATGGGGCTTATGCTATGTATGGTGAGCGGTATCCTGGACATCATCCAAGTGTCCGGACCGTTAGCCGAATTCTTACGTTACTTAAGGAAACAGGAAGTGTGCAGCCTCACGTGAATCGTCAACCACGATCTGCAACAAGTGATCATGCCCAAGTAGCTGTTTTAGCTACTGTCGCGGTTAATCCGCACTTCAGTAGCAGACAAATTGCGCGAGAATCGGGAATCTCAAAAACGTCGGTGTTGAGGATGCTGCATCATCATCGGTTGGACTCGTACCACATTTCTATGCACCAGGAATTGCATAGAGACGTCCTTTAACGTGCGACGGATTTTTCACGTGCGTGCATGCGATGCATCAATTGCGACGGATTATACGTTGCTGCTGCTGCAATGCTATTTCTTTTATAATTTTTGTTCACCTACCTCTTTACAGCGGTAGAACTTCGCACGTAAACTCCTGACTGCAGCTACTTACGAGATCACAGAAAAGCAGTGTTGAGGAAACTGTAACCTCATAGCTACACTCCGGAGGCCGCTATAAGTAAAATTTGCTGAAAATTGTCTATGCACTTTGAAGATGAATTTCAAATTTAAACCTTCAATAGATCTTTACTGCCATTAAGCAAGATCATCAGCCCACATTTACGAAAATTACTAACGTTTCTGCTCACAGTTACCACCATACCTAAAACAGCCAACTTTTACCTTCCAATTTTCCGAAAACAATTACTTGTAACACAGTCAATGATCGGCCAATTACTTCTACACACAATGTTCAGTGGTTGTCTTTAGTAAAAGTTTATGCTCGCCAAAAATACTCAGTAAGAATATACTCAGTACCGCCATGATATATAATTCAAAGTTCACTCGCGATTTTCGTCGGAACGAATTCTCACAACACCCTAAAGTTTTCATAAACAGTTTCCGGTCACTACCAGATACCATTAACACTGGACCATAACGCATCCCAAGACTTCATCTTACACATAATGCGAAAAGTCACACCCAGCATAACCGCCTCCAATCAAAGCAAGCTGGCGACCCTCCCTGACTTTCTCACTACTCAAACTACACTCCTGGAAATTGAAATAAGAACACCATGAATTCATTGTCCCAGGAAGGGGAAACTTTGTTGACACATTCCTGGGGTCAGATACATCACATGATCACACTGACAGAACCACAGGCACATAGACACAGGCAACAGAGCATGCACAATGTCGGCACTAGTACAGTGTATATCCACCTTTCGCAGCAATGCAGGCTGCTATTCTCCCATGGAGACGATCGTAGAGATGCTGGATGTAGTCCTGTGGAACGGCTTGCCATGCCATTTCCACCTGGCGCCTCAGTTGGACCAGCGTTCGCGCTGGACGTGCAGACCGCGTGAGACGACGCTTCATCCAGTCACAAACATGCTCAATGGGGGACAGATCCGGAGATCTTGCTGGCCAGGGTAGTTGACTTACACCTTCTAGAGCACGTTGGGTGCACACTGACAGAACCACAGGCACATAGACACAGGCAACAGAACATGCACAATGTCGACACTAGTACAGTGTATATCCACCTTTCGCAGCAATGCAGGCTGCTATTCTCCCATGGAGTCGATCGTAGAGATGCTGGATGTAGTCCTGTGGAACGGCTTGCCATGCCATTTCCACCTGGCGCCTCAGTTGGACCAGCGTTCGTGCTGGACGTGCAGACCGCGTGAGACGACGCTTCATCCAGTCACAAACATGCTCAATGGGGGACGGATCCGGAGATCTTGCTGGCCAGGCTAGTTGACTTACACCTTCTAGAGCACGTTGGGTGGCACGGGATACATGCGGACGTGCATTGTCCTGTTGGAACAGCAAGTTCCCTTGCCGGTCTAGGAATGGTAGAACGATGGGTTCGATGACGGTTTGGATGTACCGTGCACTATTCAGTGTCCCCTCCACGATCACCAGAGGTGTACGGCCAGTGTAGGAGATCGCTCCCAACACCATGATGCCGGGTGTTGGCCTCGGTCATATGCAGTCCTGATTGTGGCGCTCACCTGCACGGCGCCAAACACGCATTCGACCATCATTGGCACCAAGGCAGAAGCGACTCTCATCGCTGAAGACGACACGTCTCCATTCGTCCCTCCAATCACGCCTGTCGCGACACCACTGGAGGCGGGCTGCACGATGTTGGGGCGTGAGCGGAAGACGGTCTAACGGTGTGCGGGACCGTACCCGAGCTTCATGGAGACGGTTGCGAATGGTCCTCGCCGATACCCCAGGAGCAACAGTGTCCCTAATTTGCTGGGAAGTGGCGGTGCGGTCCCCTACGGCACTGCGTAGGATCCTACGGTCTTGGCGTGCATCCGTGCGTCGCTGCGGTCCGGTCCCAGGTCGACGGGCACGTGCACCTTCCGCCGACCAATGGCGACAACATCGATGTACTGTAGAGACCTCACGCCCCACGTGTTGAGCAATTCGGCGGTACGTCCACCCGGCCTCCCGCATACCCACTATACGCCCTCGCTCAAAGTCCGTCAACTGCACATACGGTTCACGTCCACGCTGTCGCGGCATGCTACCAGTGTTAAAGACTGCGATGGAGCTCCGTATGCCACGGCAAACTGGCTGACACTGACGGCGGCGGTGCACAAATGCTGCGCAGCTAGCGCCATTCGACGGCCAACACCGCGGTTCCTGGTGTGTCCGCTGTGCCGTGCGTGTGATCATTGGTTGTAGAGCCCTCTCGCAGTGTCCGGAGCAAGTATGGTGGGTCTGACACACCGGTGTCAATGTGTTCTTTTTTCCATCTGCAGGAGTGTATATCTCCTCGCTAGGTGGCCAACCGTCTCGCTTCTCACTGGCTGTCAGCACTTACTAGTAATGAGAACTCACTTCTAGGGCGCCGCTCGCGCCAAAATCTAGCAAGCACCAACCACGTCTCTAGGCTCATTGACGTCATCAAATTAAATCACACAAAACTCTCTAATTAAATAAAGAAAGCAAAATGAACTATAAGCTTTACTCTACATCTGGAAATTTCTTATGTTGTCGCGAATGTTCTGGCTGTCTTATACATAAGCATACATACTTGGACATCCGACATTCACTAGTTGGGGAACCACTAGTGGATTCGTTCGCACGTTACAGAGTTGGAACCCTTGCCAGTTCCTGTAGAGAATTACATGAATGAATTTCAATAATGCCGAACGTCCCACATACTCTCACGCACGCATTCTCATTTAGAGGCACCCTGACACACAATACATATATTAACTTAGAATTCTTGAAATTATTATTATAGAAAAGTCACAGAGGTTTTCTGAAACTAAAAACTTCCCAAATTAATATATGAATACTGAGAGTGTTATCAGATCATCGTACGTAGTCACCGAAGGTGAACTATTACATCACTGTATTTATTTAAATTCTTGACTGTCAGAAAATTACGTTTTCTTTTATGGAATTTTACTAACTTCCAAAATACAACTATTTTTGATCTCAGACTTTGACATATGTTTGTTTTCACAATAGAAGGATGTACATCAAATATGACGTTCCTCGGGTTATTCCTTTATTAGTTATTAATATTTTTAGTTTCGTATAATGTAAGTGGCCTGCCAGCGCTACTCCACTGTTTTCACACACGCAGCTGCAACACATGGTCGTGACGTCAGTCTGCAGGACACAACTCGTCCGTTACTGACCGTATAAAGCTCTACCGGCTTACATTGCAGCCTACATACATTCTGAAGTAAAGCTTTAAATAGACAAATGGGCGATCGCGCACTAGTTGCGACGTTACAAACGTCGTGTACAGTTCTGCCACTGGGCACAAGAGAAATTACGGGACGATGGCAGATTTTTTGCACGCGATCTATTTAGCGACGAAGTGTCATTCACCGACAGTGTTAATGTAAACCGGCATAATATGCACTATTTTTCAACGAAAAATTCACGCTGGCTTCGACAAGTGGAACATCAGCGACTTTGGTGGTTTAATGTATGGTGCGGCAGTATGGGAGGAAGGATAACTGGCAGCCATTTTATCGATGGCAGTCTAAATGGTGCAATGTATGCTGATTTACTACGTACTGTTCTACCGATGTTACTACAAGATGTTTCACAGCATGACAGAATGGCGATGTACTTCCAACATAATGGATGTCCGGCACATAGCTCGCGTGCGATTGAAGCGGTATTGAGTTGCATACTTCATGACAGGTGGATTGGTCGTCGAAGCACCATACCATGGCCCACACGTTCACCGGATCTGGCGTCTCCGGATATCTTTCTGTGGGGAAAGTTGAAGGATATTTGTCATCGTGATCCACCGACAGTGCCAGAAAACATACGTCAGCGCATTGTCAGTGCATGTGCGAACATTACGGAAGGCAAACTACTTGCTGTTGACAGGAATATTGTTCCACGTATCGCCAAATTAATTGAGATTGATGGACATCATATTGAGCATTTATTTTATTATTGTGGTATTTACAGGTAATCAGCATGCATTCTCAGAAATGATAAGTTCACAAAGGTACATGTTTCACTTTGAATATAGCTACTAAGGTTCAGTGACCGTGTCATAATTATATTAGAACAAATAAGCCCTCGGTCACAAATATTAAGTCAAAATTGACCAGGTTTCGACGCTACTATGAGTGTCGTCTTCAGAATTAGACTAAATGTTCTAAAACATATTAGTTATATAATACATTAATAAAATTAAAGTTTGTACTGACTGGAAAAAGATGCAGTACTTACTTACAAGTCACAATTAAAAAAAAATCTAAGCCGGAAAGGCGACGTCATGAATAGTTGTAAGTGAGATGGCGAGCCGCTATGAACTGCTCTTACTGTGAACAAGGGTAGCAACAATTAAAAAATTAAAAAAATTATGGAGATCTGATAACAGCGATCTGCTTTGTGTACAGCTCCTCCAAATAAACAGTTGTACACCGTAAGAATGCGATGTATTACTCTTAATATTGTGTCCGTTTTTTTTGTTTTTATACAGTGTTAATTTTATTAGCGGTGTACGATCCTCGAATTGAAAAGGCAGGAGTTCATAGAAATATACCGTGTACAGCGAGTAAGAATCAATGAAAATATATTGTATACAGAAACGTCACACATTACGTCTACTTCTAGAAGTGTCAAATTTCGCTGAGTACAATTACTAAACTAGAGACTTGGCAAATTGTGTAATACTCCAGTGGAATTCAAAGTAAAGAAGGCTGGGGATGACCTTCTCTGCAAAATTAAGCTAGATTAATGATGGCAGAAATATGTAAACCAGCTATTGATTCCAAAAACAACCCAGAAATGAAAACTAATACAAGTCTTACGTCACTAGAAGGGAATATAAAGTAGATCACTGTATTATTTTGTGAGTAAGATAACATTAGATCTTGAATCTGACATTATAAGGTACCAAACAAGCACACTATGTAAATTATACGTAGATATATATCGGATAGGACTCTTCGAGCCGACAGGCAACTGTTCTCCTCGTTCTCTCAGATATTTACTTTTCTCTACTTTTCTCTGTATAAGAATTTGTAGAAGGAACGAATCTAAATCAGTACTGCACAGCACGTAAAGGAAATTGACGGTTGGACTCCGCTCAGAAAGAATGTAATATTCAAAGAAGGCTTTTAGGTACCCAGTTTTAGAAAGTTAAAAACAGATCCCACGTGGTATTCGACTTAGCGATACATGTCACCTGTCATTGAGAAACGGAAGGATTTAACAGAGCTGTGGCACCGAGTGGTTGGGAATTTACATGACGGTATCAGGGTGCTCGGCGTGAGACTTGATGTCGCAACAGGGCACTAGTCATCAAGTATCTACCGATACACCAAACGCTAGAGGGCACTGGTGTTCACATTTTTTCCGAGCTCAAAGCATTATAAAACACAGTAGGCAATCTATTTATCAACTAAAAAACACGAGGAAAACAATTTGACGAATTACGCTAGTGCCTCATTACTTTTACCGAGTGATCATGTGTACCAGGTCTCCTGTCAATCCACAGAAGTGACACTCCTGAAGTAAAAGCGATGTGTTTAGTTGTGACATCTGAGTTTTCACTCTTTGTAAACTCATACGTGTTTCATGAGAGATATCGAAGCATCTTTACTAGTTGCTCTATTCTTTTACATTTCATACTTGCAAGAGCTTACACCGCAGGGTTAGGGTACTAGGATCTGTGTGGAACCATATTAGTCTGCAGGTTATTTCAGGGTAGCGCCCAAGGCCACCAGAACGACCCACGAACTGGATTTAAAATCACTTTCTGCCTCTTTGGGCTTCACAAAATACCCTACGACGCCGACCATTAGGAATGAACTGTATTTTCGCACTTTCAAAGTGTCTATAAGTCTACCTTTGTTGTGATAGTATGTACCTTTTCATGTTTGTACAATGAGTACGTTCATTCGGAGATGCGTGAACTAATTTCCTAAGTATCGTGACAGGGTTGCAAGGAAGTAGCAGTGGTAATGATATACTAACGCTTCTCCATTTCGTCATGCCAGTTAAACTCTCACATATTATCGCATTCTTATGTACTGAACAATCGAGTTACTCTACCAATATCTCTAAATTTCATCATTACAATTATAATTACCATGTCAACTTTCTTATAGACTGAACAGCTAACAGTCACTCTAAATATTTTAGTTCTAGTGATGTCTCATATGTTTTACCTGTATGTTTTTTTTCCCAGAGCGAGGATTGATTTTATGTGCAATCGATGAGTCTACACTTGGTAGAAGTGTTACTACACTCACATGTCACTTTGTCCGTTTTTTTTTTTTTTTTTTTTTTTTTTTGCAACACCTGATTTTGTGTATGCCGTGTCGCAGGGAAGAGGGGTTAGAGAGACATAGAGAGTGAGAGCGAGAGAGAGAGGAAGAGAGAGGGAGGAGGAGATAGAGACAGAGAGAAAGTCTGCAATGTAATGCCATATATACTTGTAACCAGCGATACCTACTACCACAAGGCTTGAGTTGTACAAAGAGAACCTTTCATAAGTTAGAAAAAAGGCTATCATTTTGCCTAAAATAAGAACGTAACAGCTATAACTATTTTGCTTCGATCTGAGTTAGCATCAATTGCTTCTTCTTACCCCTTCCCCACACCTCACCCCATCATTCTTCCGCACCATGTTTCGTCTGACGCCTATCAATTTACTCAGCCCTGAAGATACAGAGCTGATTTCGCAGCTAAACTAGTGCAGTTTCACTCACACATCAGTACTTTCTAATCAGTGATTTGCGGAATACCTTAAATACAAGTCTACTTCTTGACGTTAGGTATATAGCACAATCAGGAAGATAACACACAAGGAAATGTGTGTATGAGCTGTTCTATGTATCAAGTAGTAATCAGTGTCCCGTTGTTCATTCCGGTCATTGTCCCCTCACCGTCACACCTTTAAATCCAGCTCTTTTTAATGACTGCACAACGCAACATGAGTCTGTGCTAAGTCTAATTCCTTCACCGATCTCATTCCCCAGTTTATGTGTATTCCTTATCTTAGCTCTCTGTGTGACATTCAGCCTTAAAATCTAGTTCAATGACGTGAATGTTCTACTTGCAAAATTTTATGTCTTGATGAATTGTTGAACATTCCATCAAATATACAATGAATAGTAGTCAGAAAACTGACTGTGCCACGTAGAGCTATTGTTTCTGGTACACAGTCAGGATCCCTCTACTGTTATTCAACGTTGTACGTCATCTATGATGGACATAAAGCTCTATTCAATGCCACCACATAATTCTGCCAAAAGCTAATGTCCACGTGTACGGAGAACACTACCATATCAAATGAGCAATTGTCACTGATCCCAAGTACGCCCCCGGTACCTGAGTGGTCAGCGCGAACGTCTGTCAGTCATAAGGGCCCAGGTTAGATTCCCGTCTGGGGCGGAGATTTTCTCCGCTCAGGGAATGGGTGTTGTGTTGTCCTAATCATCATCATTTCATCCCCTTCGACGCGCAAGTCGCCGACGTGGCGTCAAATCGAAAGACTTGCACCAGGCGAGTGGTCTACCCGACGGGAGGCCCTCGTCACACGACATTATTATTATTACTGATCCCAAAACTTTTGATTAAAAGAACAGGCACCACGCATCCCAAGTTCATAGAAACCGATCCCAATGCACAGCCATCACTGGCACACAGGTCCACACACTGTGACTGAGAGATCAGTGTTAGGGAATCAGTTACACTCGACAACATTTTTTGAGTTACGCACAGTACGCTAAACGAACATCACACGTTCACCTAATACACAGAAGCAATGAGATATACACAGAAGTGAAAACAACATCCAAACAATGATAGAACTTCCTTTTTGGGTGAAAGGAAACTTGAGACACACACACACTAATAACGAACATACGTTAACAACAGTGTGTGGTGTTCCCGGATAGTTGTCGCAACAGTCTGTTCCGAGTAATGAACATACAATGAAATTTATGAACGTGTTAGTCTGAATGAATAACTCATCAAGTTACTGAGAAAATGTGCGAAAGAGGAAGAAGTCGAACGGCCATTGTCTGAACAATCAAACGGCGGTATTATTTTCAGTTTGTTCTTTTCTAAAGAAGAGAAAAACTCGATTACAGTAAGTTGAAACACTGTTGTTTGGGAGAGCTATTGTTAAAATTACGTCAAAAATATTCCCACTGCGTTTATTAATGCACTTAGTGTTTTCACTCTTGTCATGGCTCACTAGGCTGGAACCACACATTGGATTATCAAGTAATTTCACAGCAGATTACCTCCGAAACGATGTAGCCACGTCGCTGTATATGCCTTACCGCTTATCAGAAGCGAGAAAACTCTGACCACTACTTATATCTAGTATCAATTCTTAGGATGCTGTGACGTCGATTACAGGAAAAAGCTGCAGTCCTCTTGAGTACCACAAATTGCAAGAAGTGTTTGCATCATCCACGGCACGGAGACAGGGTAAACTGTTCCTGAGAGATTTACACACCAATCTATAAAATGAAGAGTAAGAGAAGTAACCATTACGGGCATGTATTGAGCAATGGGTGTGACTTTGTTCCACTGGCAGGTCCATTCTGTGTACTCCCTGAGGTAGGGAGTTGAATCTAGTTCACCACTTCTGAGCCATAACTGTTCATTGGTTCCGAAATTCACGTATAGATCCATGTGCTGAGTTGGGAAAATTTTATGATCACTGTCCTGTGTCAAATTTCATACCAAAAAAGTCCCCTTAATTACACGCTAGTTACAACAGGAGTTCTTGATACCCGGAAAAAAAGAAGTCAAGGAGTCACAGTTGATCTCAAAAAATCAGTAGCCACACATATCCAAAAAACATAAGCTCCTGCGGAACCAACCGAGCAAAGCGTCGTACCTTAAGTACTGTACTTTGGAGAGTACATTAAGAACACCGATGCACTCCTCGATACCTGAAACATACATTGTATGTAATTGCAAATTACTGCAGTACTTACTCCTTCATGCATCGGCCACAGATGTCGATGAAGACATTCGTCAGTGTCTTACACGCAATCATTGTATTCACGGGTCAGGCCTCTACAATATCATGGTAGAGTCATAACAGCGCATCTCGAAGCAAGCGCATATTCATAGTGTATCTCTCTCTCTATGAAACGGTGCTGATCTTTTCCCTCTGATACTGCTAGTAGCAGATGGAGACCGGAAAAATGTCCCATCCGGCGGATTATGTTCTCTCATGCATGTCTGAGTCCTAGATGTAATGATCGTTTACCTCTTATGTACCGTTGTAAACTAGCCAGTCACTGGGCAGTTAGTTACCTGTACGCTGGAGGAATAAACTGATACTGAACTTCGGTGACAGTATGATGGAAACGACGGAAGCAGAATCTGATTGCCACTATCATATCTATTTTGCGAAATCTTGTAGCATTTCATTTGTATTGTCAAGGCAATCTTAGTATAAAATTGCGGGTATAAAACTTAATTGAAGAAATGACGTGAACTATCGAATTCATGTCAATCGATTCGATTAGGAAAGTGACCGATATTGAGCCTTTAGTAGAAATTTTAATAATAATGTACATATTTCACTTCTCACGTTTTCCACAGTATCTTGCACTTTTGAGGGAGAACACTCGAAGCCGCTGTTTAATAATTATAGGGTTAACTTACACGAGACCTAGCCACTCATAATTTAGGGACCGCATCTCCGACATTTCATGGAAACCACAAACTGTATTAATTTGTTTCCTTAAAGAGACGATTTCTATTGGGTGTCAGAATGCTATTACTCTGATGTCAACAAATCGCTATATACGAGTAATGAATGTGGGTCAAGAGGCTATTGTAATCATACCCGACGCCGTAATGTGAAATCAGATACCGTTAACATCATCTGCACTCTCTGCAAAAACTGTAGACACATGCTCCGCGAAGATCAAAGATTTTCACTGCTGCCTCTCTCCTCCCTGCTATTAAAACAGTACACACTGATGACCACACTGAAACTTCTAATGCTCGTGATACAATATGTAGTCGCCAACAAAAATATGCGCAGCAGTATCAACATAGCAGCTGCAGTAGGAAAAAATGACCCAACATTAACGACTCACACAACCAACTAATACTGCCATTCAAAGTAGAGGGTGTATTTGATTAATTTATTCATCGGTTTCCGTGGGATCGTGCAACCTCAAGTTAACTGACGTAGAATGAGTCACAGCATGTTCATAGGGTGCCGGTTAGAAAATTTCTAAATAAAAGAAGTTGATGAACTAATACCAAATTAAGAGAACATATGAATAATAACACATTAAAGAGAAAAATTCTCAAGTAGGCCTACTTCAACAAACTCCTGTACGGGATACAAGGAGAGAGTCACAAGGAAACATTTGAACTTAGATTTGAAGACTTCAGGATTATCAATCAATTTTTTTCAGTTCTCCTGAAACCCTTTTTGAGTATGAAACCTACTGAATGGTGCACGTCATTCTACACCAAGGTAAGAGAGGCATTATCGAGGTGCAAGGAGTTCTTCTATCTAGGGTTCACTCAATGATTATTGCTCTTTCTAATTCTCAAAACAAAACTCAAATCAACAAACGACATCTTGTACATGCACACCAGTGGTGCCCAATTTCATTACGTGTTCAGGAACACTTAACTCATGTCTAAGGCGGTGCAAATGCTGCGGCCATCACAATCACTGTTTTAATATTACTGCTACTACTACTACTACTACTGTTACTACAAACAAATAAGGCTGTAAAAATTTCGAAGAATTATAATTAAAATTGGTTGTATTTACAATTTTCAAAATTAATGACAAGTTTGGCACTGCATGTTGGCTGTAACCTGAGAAGAACCTGGTCTGAAGCTGGAACAAGCTTTTCTTAAAGCGTCATCTAGATGTGATTCTGTCAGGCTGGATAGGTATATATCCTTGATGATACTCTCAGTAGAAAATGCGAGCAAGAAAAAATGTGTCGAGCAAAACTAAGACTTAAGTTTTCAAAGCAACACTAACGATGATGGGTTGTCCACTAGAGTCCAGAAATTGCTTGTAGTGGCAGAACTTCATTTCAAGGTACTCGTACATGCTCTTGAAGACTTAATTTTTCCCTTTTTAATTTACCGTGATTACAATTTCAAAAGGTCTCACATATCTGATAAGCAAGTTCAGTGCCGGCCGTTGTGGCCGAGCGGTTCTAGGCGCTTCAGCCTGTAACCGCGCGACCGCTCCGGTCACAGGTTCGAATCCTGCCTCGGGCATGGCTGTGTGTGATGTCCTTAGGTCAGTTAGGTTTAAATAGTTCTAAGTTCTAGGGAAGTGATGACCTCAGATGTTATGTTCCATAGTGCTCATAGCCATTTGAACCATTATTTTGTAAGTTCAGTAATTTCGTATGAGACGAATGAGTGAGTGGTAAACATAATTATTGGTTCCAGAGTTGAAAACTAATAGAACCTGTTACAAAATTCTCTCATTAGAATTTCAAGATGTTTGGCAAAAGGTAGATAATCACATTCATAACTAAATTCAAAGCTAGAAAGTAAGATTAAACACTTTTCCTTAAATGTACAACGCCCAATTCTAGTTTCCTCTGAATAACGTTTATCATACTTAATCACGGCTGAAATGTTGTAGTTTTTCTCTTGAAACTGGAGGTTTAGTTCACATTCAATTTTGAGGTAACTTCTGCCAAGAAACATGGTATAGAAGCCATGGTTTCTCTGCAAGTGCTTGATTATATTGCCCAGAAAATGATTTCAGATAATTTCTTATCTCATCTATAAGACTGAGAATCGTCCCAGAATTTGGCTCCTACTAAACTGACTTACGTCTTCATGAAGAATTATGTCACAATTGTCCCAATCCGACATATTCGAAATATTTCTGAACAGCCGGTGCTGGTGTCGAAGGTAATCAGATGCAAGTTACTACACGAGTTACAACTTTCATGACATGGTCATGGACTGGAAGGCAATTAGCTGCTTCCTATTTTCCAGATACGAAGTGAACTGTTCCAATGAGTAGTTTAGTTAGGTACCGTAATTACCAGTTCTGATTATACGCTGCCCTGTATTTGTTTGGTCTTAGAGTACATTCATTTCATGCATCTTAGTATATTTTCTTTTCACACAAGTCTAAGTTACTTATATTTGCTTTTACGTAAAATTTCTTGATGTAAAAATTATGGTAACTTGACTCTCGTGCGGTAGCCAGTTAGGAATAAATGTTATCTGTGTTGTTTAATGAAAGAGAGTCCATGCCAGAGAGAGCTGTAAAGGAGTGGGTGGCATATGAAAAGTTGTAGAGAAGATAGGTTGTAGAGTGATTCTTGGACTAAGATTAAGATTTGTGAAGAAGACTGCTAAAAGTAGTATAATTTCTGGGACACACTTGATGCGGATTTGAGACATACAGCCGATGTAAAGATTTAGGTTGTGTCTTTTCGGTATGTTAGAGCTCTTTGATGCCCTTCACTTTGAACTATGATTTATTTCAAGTATACAAGATCTGCGGATGTGTAGAAGGAAGCCAGAGAAGAGTACTGAAAAGTTGAAGAGTACACAGAGATATTTACTGGTGAAAATTCGCGAGCTAACAGAAGAGCTGAAGGAGTTTTGGAAACGTTTAATACCGTATTTCGTCTGAGGAAAGTTCGAGCAGTTTAGTGGCTGATGGACTCTGAATTAATACGTAGAGGTAGACATCGTGTAAAGCAACGGTTACTGCCAAGAGTCAATAATCTTGTTAGAGAAAGATCAGAGCTGTGTGCAGTCTGAGGCATTTGAATAGGGTGTGTCGCTGCAAGGATGAAGACTCAAACTTTATGTGAACATCTGAGTTTTGGGACAAAATCAGAAGCCTCCCTGAAATAGAAGGGCATATCATGAAGTTTGTTAGGAGAGCAATTCTGAATAAATGTGCATCCCTTTGAGAAAATAATTACTCTTGTAAGACAGCGCTATCGCAACAATCCCACACTAAGGCCAATCCGGAACATTACCTCTGAGGTGTTTAAGGCACTTATTTCCATTAGATCTGTCAATGTGTTATCTTCCAGAACAACAGTTTAGTTATTCAAATTTTCAACGAAAAATGTTCTTACTGGATGAGAAGGAGACAATTTGTAGCAGATACCAACGATCCGCTAGAGCAGGGAGATAACCGTAGATCGCACTGCATCTAATAGTAACTGGTGACGCCAGAAAGGTAGGAAATCGCGATAAACAAAGTACTGGTCGTGGAAGAACAATAATAATAAACCGCGGTGGACTAACCGTAATACTTGTCAATTCTGTCAACTGACTGTAATTACTTACCACGCGTCGGTGTTACACTTAAGTTAATTAAACAACTGGAAGCATTTCAATGAAATAAACCAACTACATAACGAGAGAAACTGTAGCTACTGCAGCAAGGTTGCAGTATTTATTCACACAGATTGAAACTTCGTCTCAGGTATAAATTTTATGTGCTATTAAGCAGGGTGTATCATGATAAATGTCATACACGCATACAGCTGAAAGTGCACCATACCGGGAACTAAAAAGCCTGAGTAAACATAGGTCTGTAAATGAATCGTTGGTGAGACAACTTCGACTTTGTGGTTAGCTTCCTCTACTTCGGTAATTCTGTGTAACATCACAGCCCGGTCCGTGATGTGGTCTTTGTTTATATATTAGATGTGCCGTGTTGTAAACAGGCTAGGTACGACAGTACAGTACACAGTCACAGAACCACTCATGTCAGCTGTCTGCAGAGCTTCAGTTTTTCTGTACGAGTGTTGATGGTGACATAGAACATTACAGTAATGAAGAGTACACATCCGTGCATTTCGTGTATGGTAGGGATGAACGCCATGGACGAGAGGCTGTAGGCTGGTACCAAGAAGCATTCCCTAGCCGAAGGCACCCAGAGAGTTAAACTTTACACGGTTGCAACAAAGCTTCCAAGAAAATAGAAACTTTGTACATATCGATCGGGTAGGCCTGCCAATTTTATACCTGTGCTCCAAGATGGAGTGCTGGAAACGGTCGAACACTCTCCAGAAATCTCGACAAGGTGATATGGAAGGAGCCAAAATAGTGTTTTGGGAATAATCCGTACCCCTTTGAACGAGTTCAGTGTCTTAGGGAGGCGGACATTATGTCCTAGACTAACCATCTGTTAGTGGATGCAGTAAGAAGCTGCTGTCAATCTGTGATTCGACTATAACATTATACATCCAGATTAAGCAGATTTCACTCGTGATGGTGTGTTTAAGTATCACGTTTCTCACAAGTAGAGTCATCTAGTCTCCAGCTCGTGGTCTCGGAGTAGCGTATTTGACTAGTAATCAAAACGTTCTCGTTCCTTGGTTAGATCCGCGTCACTATTCAAATTCTAGACACAAATCGTCAGCAACGGCGGCCAAAGACTTAGGCCGTAAGAGGTCACCTTCGTTCTGCCGACGACGTTTCGAAATGGGTAAAAGAACGGACAGAGGTTTAGGGTACTTTCTTGCCCGTGGGGTGGGAGACTGCCCCTGAAAGGTGGAAGAATAAGCAATGATCAACGGTCTGAGTGTGCAGAAGGCAACGAAAACCACTTCTTTAAAGACACATAATGTGTATTCACAGAACGTATGACCTGTAACCGCAAAAGTCTCATGATGATCTCTCCATTGGCCAAAGATTCCGTACTAGCTCTATTCGTATCTCTGGTAGGGGATTGGCAAAGGGGAGGTGATCACGAGAAAAAGATATGATAACGTTCCACGAGTAAGGATGGGGGATGTCAGAGGTTTGAACGTAGATGGAAAGTTAGAAAATCTGAATATGGAAATGCTAAGGCTCAGTCTAGATGCAATGGACGTCAGTGAAGTAAAATGGAAAGGAGACAAGGATTTCCGGTTAGGCAAGTACAAGGCGATATCAAGAGCTGCATAAAAGGGTATTACTTGAGTAGGATTCGTTGTGAACAGGGGTTATTGTGAACCGTGCAGTGATTGGGTTGTTCTCGTCAGAGTCGACAAGAAACCAAGACCAACAACAATTGTACATACCAAATTTGCAGGCAGAGGATGAAGCGACAGATAGTACATGAGGAAGTGAACAGGAAATTCAGTACGTAAAGGGAGATGAAAATCTAATAATCATGGGGGACTGGAACGCTGTTGCAGGGAAGCTAGTAGAAGAAATTGTTACAGGAGAATATGGGATCTAACATTCATGGGGAATTGGAATGTGATTGTAGGGGAGGGAGTAAAAGAAAGTGTTGCAGTAGAATATGCGCTTGGTATTAGAAGAGATAGGAATAAGAATAATGGAGTTTTGCCGTAAGCATTTGTAAGTAGGAGTGAATACTCCGTTTAAGAATCGGTTGGAAAAGTCAAAGAGTCCAGTTAGATTACATCGTGGTCAGGTAGAGATTCCGAAATCAGATATTGGATTGTAACGCGTACTCTGGAGCAGAAACAGTTAACAATTTAGAAATGAGTTAGAGTGGGCTAAAGTTTAAGAAACATGACAGGAACAATCTGTGCTCAAGGAGGTAGGATACGGGAGTACTAGGAAATGAAGATAGACAAATGTTGGAAAAAGAAACGTTTACACAAGGAAGATAACAGTGAAGAACCCATGAATAAGAGAAGAGCTATATCATTTGATAGACGAAATGAGGAAATACAAACATTTGCACGGAAATCCAGAAATTCTGAGCTTCAAGGTACTTAGGAAGCGCATGGAGCTTAAGGCGAAATGGTTGGTTGAGAAATGTGAAGAAATCTAAAAAGAAGTAATAGTCGCAAGGACTGGCTCAGAATACAGAAAAATCAAAACAGGCAAGCACTGTCCATTGAAGTTGCCATGAGACGGAGAACTTGTCTCATGACGGGTTGAGGAAGCGACAAGAGTCGGCACAGACGAGGTAGGGAATACGGAATTAGACTTAGAATTTAGAAGGTGTTTGGGCGGCTTAGGATATAATAAGGAAGAAGGGATCGATAACATTCCACTGGAAGTTTTTAAATCATCGCATTCATCCAAATTGCTGACAAGAATAAATATACAGGAGAACGGGAAAAAAATTGAGGATGTGTTAGGTGACGATCATTTTTAGGGAAAGTAAAGGCAGCAGAGCGGCAGTTCTGACGTTCACTCGATAATGGAAGCAGGACTAAAGAAAAGTCTGGAACGTTCATAGCATTTTTAGACCCGGTGAAAGTGTTCTACAAGATCAAGTGTTGCAAGATGCTGGAATTTATGAGAAAAAATAGTGATAAGCCGCAGGGAAAGACGAGTAATATTTAATATGTACAAGAGGCCAGAGGAAACAATACCAGTGAAAGATCAAGAAAAAAGTGCTCGGATTAAAAGGGTGTAAGACAGGGAGTTAGCCTTTCGCCGCCTCAGTTCAATCTATACATCGAAGGAGCAAGGACGGAGATAAAATGTAGGTACAATACTGGAATTAAGATTCAAAGTGAAAGGATATCAGTGATAAGATTCGCTGATGATACTGCTATCCTGAATGAAAGTGAAGAAGAATTACAGATTGCGTTGACTGAACAGTTCCAATGAATACAGAATTTGGGAATAAATCGAAGAAAGGTGAATGTAATGAGAATTAGCAGAAATGAGAACAGAGACAAGTTTAAGGAAAATGGTTGAAATGGCTCTGAGCACTAATGGACTTCACATCAGAGGTCATCAGTCCCCTAGAACTTAGAACTAGTTAAACCTAACTAACCTAAGGAGATCACACACATCCATGCCCGAGGCTGGATTCCAACCTGCGACCGTAGCGGGCCCTCGGTTGCAGACTAAAGCCTCTAGAACCTCTCGGCCACATCGGCCGGCTACAAGTTTAACATCAGAATTGGGTATCATGAAGTACACGAAGTTAAGGAATACTGATACTTGGGCAACAACATAACTTATGATAGGTGGAGCAAGGAGAACATAAAAAGTGGGCTAGCAACGGCAATAGTAGACTAACATTAGCCTTGAGAGGTCTGCTGGTATGAAACATAGGTCTTCATTTGAGGAAGAAATTTCTAACAATCTAGGTTTGGAGGACAACATTGTGTTGTAGTGACGCATGAACTGTGGGATAACTGGAACGGAAGGGAATCGAAGCATTTGAGATGTGGTGCTAGAGAAGAGAGTTGAAAATTAGATGGAGCGGTAGCATAAGGAATGAAGAGGTTCTCCGCAGAATCCGCGAGGTAAGGAGTACAGGGAAAATATTGAGAAGAAGAAGGGACAGGAGGATAGGAAATCTATTAAGACATAAGCGATAAACTTCTGTGGTACTAGATGGAGCTGTAGAGGGCAAAAACTGTAGAGGATGATATAGATTGGAATATTTCCAACAAATAATTGAGGACGTAGGATGAAATTTTAACTCTGAGATGGAAAGTTTGACTCAGGAGAGGAATTCGTTGTGGGCATCATCAACCCATTCGCAAGACCGATGGCAAAAAAAAAAAAATAGTGTCCAAGCCCATGATGTGCATGAGTCTCCACATCAGCGAATTTTCTCATCGAATGTGTTGTTAGGGGTACTAGGTGATCATCTGACTGAGCTGTACATATTACCAAACAAACTCAATGAACGCAATGACCTTCGGCTTTTAAGACATAATCTTGCAGGATTGCTTGAGAATGTTGCTTTAAAGCAACGCCAGATGACGTGGTAAGAACATGATGGAGACGCGTCATTATTTTCTGCTATGGTGAGACGACATGTAAAGCGCCAATGTGGCCAAATCTGAGTTGGGCATGTACCGTGGGCTCCAAAATTACCGGATCCGAACCCATGGATTTTTGTGATTTGGGCCACAGAGACGGTCAGTGCGATTGAAGAATTTGGATACGATCCAGATAAGTTTGCGAGGACTCGAAACTCACAGTGACAACGTATATAGATCTGCATCCGGGCAGACGGACGACACTTGTAACACTTCCGCTAACAGTGTTTACTGTCACGTGTTTGTTGTACACATTCAAAGCACCTGCATTTCTGCAGAAGTAATGCAGTAATCTATATTCTCAATAGAGAATCCCCATACACCATATTACTCCTCACTCTTTTGGTTAAGAAACCCTGGTGTTTAATATGATGTCCGTTTAATGCGACGGCCTTACGCCACCTTACTGGGAGAGCCTGTATGCCCGAATGGTACCACTCTACTTGTCGACGACGGAGGCAACGTCGTGCTACATCAATAACCTCCCCAACGTTGGGTACTGGTTCACGGGGAGTGCATCCTTCGTTGGGCCGAACAAATGGAAGTCGGAAGGTGCGAGATCCGGGTTGTAGGTTCTATGAGGGAGAACAGTCCAGTGAAGTTTCTTGAGTTCCATTTTGGCGAGCAGACTAGTGAAAGACCTTGCGTTGTCATAGAGAAGGAAAAGATGGTTTGCACTTTTGTGGTGACAAAAACACTGAAGTCATGTCTTCTGCTTACTGAGGGTAGCACAGTAACTTCAGAGTTGATCGTTGCACCATGAGGGAGGACATCAAACAAGATAACTCATTCAGAATCTCAGGAGACTGTCACCATGACTTAATCTGTTGAGGATGTGTCTTTGAACTTTTCTTTCGGAGTAAAGATGGTGTGGCGCAATTTTGTGGACTGCCGTTTTGTTTCCGGTTCAAAGTGATGAACCCACGTTTCATTCCAGGTGACGATGATTGACAAAAATTGTGACGATCAGACTCGTACCGTACAACAAATTGGACACAGATGGTTCTTCATTTCTCCTCTGTTAGGCAGCGTGGAGCTCCGAGGGTACACACACATTTCAGACCCGAACAGGTAGATGAGTGTGTCAGCACTATCAACGAGACGTCCATTAGACCAGCAAAGTGTTTGACAGCATTCCACCGACCACTTCGAATGAGAATGTCCACACGTTACAACACTGCACAAGTCACAGCTGTGTGCGGCCGGTCGGTAAGCGGGAGATCCGAAAGGCCTGCACGACGTTGCTGCGATGATGATAGATGCCTCGTTCAACGCCTCACAGAGATTTTGTTCCCTGAGAGGTCACCGTAACAAGCGCCTATGAATATCTGCGATGCTTCGGCTTTCCGAAAAAAGAAAGTCGGTGACAGCTCCGTGTCTGCGCTCACTTTGAGGTGGTCACCCCTGCCCTTCCCATCATCGCAGCACACGACTAATTGCACCTAATGGTTGGCTTTTGTCAGCGCGAAACTGGTTGTGACTTAAAAAAAAATTTGAAGCCTTAAAACTGAAGCAGGAATTTCTACGTCTCTTACAATGCTTAACTGTGGATGTTCCACAAAAAGGATTGCTTGCATACATTTCATTCACTACGAAAATCAGTCACTTTAAGTATTCAGTATCTGTTCACAAGAGAAGTGCTTCTTCAAGTGATGGCATTCATGCTTGTCATAACCAACCGACTTCCTCTCAATTATTGCGGTACTTCCTCACATCTACTTCTCCATATACACGTTATACTGAATGGGAAGGGGGATGTGACACTTCTGCTGGTTTAGGACGGGGTAGCTTTCTCACCACATTTCCACCTTCTAAAATTTCGTAAAATTTGCGTATCACAGCATTAATTTTAGATAATTTCCAATGTGCTCTAATCAGCACATATTAGTTTGGAACGATTTTCTTGTAATGTCTTGCTTTTCGATTTCACCTTTCTCTACCAACTTTTCTAAGGCTGATTTCCTCCTCTGTTCCAAACTCATACCAGTCCTCTTTGGAAACATTAGCAGGTGCTTAGTCAGAGTTTTAGACTTTTCACATGAAAGCAATTCCTATTTATGTTGCCGAATGCGGTAGTTCTTTAAGTATCTCCCCGAAATCTTTAATGTGAAATCCCCAGTCAGTAAGCTAATTATGGCTCTGCAGAGCCTTCCTAATTCTCTCATTACCCTTACTGCTTGATTCAAAGCCAGGTAATATATCAATACACAAACTGCTTATATACTTAATTCTTGCATGAGTGTTCTTAGGTTTTGACACAAACTGTGTACAGTTAACAGTGAGAACTCTCTTAGGCTAGCTACAATGTACAGGCTGTTTGTAAATGGATATCGGGGTGTTAACGATTTATAATATTTATTATATTAAACTTACAGTTATAAATGATATGTGTAAATGAAAGAGCAACTCAAACAGCTTTACCAAGAACCTCATAAATGTTCAATATGTGCACCATTTGTCACACAGCACACATCAAAGTCTATAGCTGAGTTCTTCCCAAACGTTGATAAGTGTGTCTTCAGTGATTGTAGCAACAGCTGCTTCAATCTCGTTCCCTAATTCAGGGGGGTCTGCTGGTATTGTAAACGATCCTTGATGAAGCGCCTAACGAAAAAATCGGATGGCGTTAGGTCGGGTGACTGTGGAGGCCATGCAAAAGAAGCCCTGTCATTGGGCTCCTTGCGGCCTATCCAGCGCTTGGGTACACTTTCTGGAAAATGAAGTCCTGTCTCATCTTCTTCCAACTGAGGGAAGAGCCATTTCTGTAATGTATCAAGGTAAGAAGTGCCAGTTACAGTAGGTGCACCAAAAAAGAAAGATCAATAAACCTTCCGCCAAGAAGGGAATCTCGTTGCATTTTTACCTTCTCATGATGGTTTTCTGAGCCCAAGATGGGCACATTGTGAGTGTTTACATGTCCACTAAGGTGAAAGGTCGATGATCCAGAAAATCTTCATCGTCATGAAACAACATTTCGTTTGCGAAGTTGGCACGTAATCCATGGTCTACCAGCTTTAGAGCGTGTAATAACTGTAAACGGTAAGGACATAGTTTTACACGTTTCTTAATACTTTCCAAACAGTCGACACAGGAACTAGTAATTCATGACTAGCCTTCCAGACTGATTTCTTTGGGTTACGAGTGAACGAGTCTCTTACTCGCTCAACAGTCTCTTCACCAACTCTTGGTCGTCATGTGTTCTTCCCTTTACAAAGGCAGCCGCTTTCTTCAAATTGATGATACCATCTATGAATGTTATTATCACTAGGAGGATCACAACCGATCTTCAGCCGGAAGGCACGTTGCACAATAAGTGCAGATTCGGTCATTCCAAACTGTTTGTTACGAAACACAATTTTATACTGCATCAGCAAAGTCTCTCTCATAGCCGAGTGTGGTTAATTACTTCAATAGCATTAACTTTAACCCTCATTTCACCATCAGACACATTAATTAAAGCCTTGTTTTGATTATTCCTCAGCTTATGTAAAGTAGTTTTATTTCCATTTGTTTCGTATAAAAAAACACAAATGCACTACCTTTACGTACCACCTTCACGGTGATTTGTAGAGAGGAGTATCGCAATTACAAAACCTTTATCGTTCTTGACTTCATTTACCTTCATGGTGAATAGCCTTCTCCGAAATCTGTAATAACTGCATGGTCTACGAACAGTTTGGTTCGTATAATAAGTCCACTACAAATATCTGGTATCACTATGGCCATAACCTGCAGCACCGTTTCCTGTATCGTCACTTGCAGGAACACTTGATTCTTTATTATTTTACTCTTCCCACCAGCACCACCTATGACCTTAACTCCCTGCACCGGTAATACTGTTACCTATCCTTTAATTATTATTTACTCGTTAAGTCCACCTACAGTGGGACATAATTTGCTACCTGAGTCAGTGAATGCTACTAACTCAGTGCCATTGATCGCAACATCTGCTATAGGTTGACATTCCTTTTTAATTTCAACTACTGTTTCTTCAAAAAGGATTTTCCCTACAGCTCTACGGTCTTCACTCATCAACTATCGAATTTTTGTCGGTTCTGTAGCATCTGACATCGTGTTCAGACATCATACGCGCTCCCTCCTAGTTTTCTTGTTCAGTACTATCGCTCTCGCAGTCACTATCTGCCCTACTACCATTATTTCGATCGCGATGTTCGTTTATTAATTATCGATAGTGATTGCTTCCGATTATGAGCCATCATAGTGATTCAGCGCTAGCAAAGTATCCGCAGTATCCTTTCTATTAAGATAAGCCATTCTAATGATCCAGCGCTGGAAAAGTATCTGCAGTTTCCTTTTTTGGTATTACTATCAATTTTTCCTGTTCACGTATCGGTGCCGGATGGTGTGGCTGAGCGGTTTTAGGCGCTTCAGTCTGGAACCGCGGGGCCGCTACGGTCGCAGGTTCGAATCCTGCCACGGGCATGGATGTGTTTGATTTCCCTAGGTTGGTTAGGTTTAAGTAGTTCTACGTTCTAGGGGACTGATGACCTCAGATGCTAAGTCACATCGCCATCAGAGCCATGTATCGGTAGTATATTCAGTATTACTATAATAAGGTCTTTCTCACTTAGTGGGTGGTCAAGATACACATTATTTTCACGAAATCTTCGGAAAAAATATTTGCGCCTATGGAACCCACTACTATAGAAATTTCTCCCCTGAAAACTGTTGTTTCGCACATTTACTTGAGTACTATTAGACCAATATTTATCTCGAAATTTTTGATAAATTCTTCATATGGTTGTCAAGAATCTCCAGCTCTCATTCGCTATGACAGAGAGTGTCCTTCCATTCTGCTGGTGAGGCATTGTTGTGGTAATAGTTCATCACAATGTTTAATGAAACCTTTGAACTGCAAAAATCACTTATCTCCTGCTGAATGTGCAGCTTAGACATACTTCTACAGAAAAATGCTATTCACCCGGTTCTACTTTCCAAAACGTCTTTTGTAATACAAAATAGTTACTTAAAATAGTTACTTAATTGGTTATTTGGGACAAAAAACGCATAGAAAAATCACACAATTTCTCAACTTTATCTTGCATCAATAATGCTAACACATTTTTCAAGCTCGCTACACCAGCAAGGTCCTAAAATTGTACAAGTTATCAGAAACATGTAGCTGCACATTGTAGGCCTAAGCCAACAGTTGAAAGAAATGCTGAAAACATGTAGACTGTAATATAGTCATTTACGTCTGCATTAAAGTGATTTCCAACGAAATTGTAACCGATTTGGATAAACATGTTCTTACGTTTGCAAACATGATGTTCTATTTAAACACGTTGGACTTCAGAAAACATGCGTTCGAAATAGCAAAATGGAAAGATTGCCTTATAATTTTACTGCATAGGAAGTCATGGCAGGGAAAAAGTGGACAGCAGGTGTCTGTCCAAGTAATATTGCGAATCCGAGGAAAATTATGACAGCTCCAAACAAAACCTCAAGGCGTAGCCAAGTGTTTTCGGAGACCCTGTGAGGAGAGACCAAAGAGTCTCATTCGAGAAATATAGGAACGGTATAGCGAGTTGTGAGAGGAATGTCGAATGGAAGAAACAATCAGCTGCATGAACTGCTAAACATGAATCCATGAAAAGTCTGCAGCGGTGCGGAAATGAGTGAAAAAGTTACACTTCAATGCCTGAATACGAGGCGGTTCAAAAACTACGAGGAATTTTAATTTTTTGGAAACAATGTTATTTTTATCTACATTAATGTTAACCCATTCAAAGTACTCCCAATTAAATGTTACATACTTACGCCAGAGTTTCTCCCAACACCCAGAGTCATCTTGATATCGATCCTTGGGATAGCTCTTAGCTGTTTAAGCGATGAGCTTTTAATCTCTCCTTGTGGTTATTTTTGGGCACAGAAAAAAGTCACAGGCGCCCATATCTGTCGAATATAAAGGCTGCGTCGTCAGTACACTGTTGTTTCCGCCAAAAACTCACGAGCAAGCAATGAAGTGTGGGTAGGTGCATTATTGTGGTGAAAATGCCGTCAATTGTTTCGCCACAAGTCCAGGCGGATTTTTTTTCTTCTGATCGCTTTCTGCAAAGGCGTTGAACTTGTAGGCAGCGTTCCGTACTGAACGTTTGACCTTTTCACCGTAGCGGTCGCACGGTTCCGAACTGCACCGCCAAGAGCCGCTCAGCCCCTCCGGCCGGCTCATGACTGCCACATTCAACCGCAGTGGCTGAGCCTCGTCGGCTCCATGGGAACTATTCAGCCTTAGTTTCCACCCCATATACTTACACTTATGTTTCGTTACGTGTTATGACACATTTCAGTTGTTCTGCATCATTGTTGACTTAAATTAGCTACTCCATAACACCTTACACTAGCCGCCATTTCTGCTAGAAGTTCAACACGTTATTCACACGTTTTACTGCCAGAGATTTCTCCCACAAAACATCTCAAAAGTATATCATGGCACGAGCCAGTTGACACGCTATCTCACACAGTCTCTGACTGTTATTCGGGGATCGTTCATAAACATGTATTTCAGTTTTACCATGTTTTGTCTCTGAGCACTATGGGACTTAACTTCTCAGGTGATCACTACCCTAGAACTTAGAACTATTTATACCTAACTAACCTAAGTACATCACACACATCCATGCCCGAGATAGGATTCAAACATGCGACCGTAGCGGTTTGCCACGATTTCATCGGTAGTTGACGTTCTGGGGCGTCTTGACCCGTCGCCATGTTCAATCTCCTTATGGGCTTCTTGGAAATACTTATAATACATGAGAACCTTTGCTTTGCTCACAGAAGACTCACCAAAACAATAATCATCGTTTCTAAAATTGTGATCTATTTTATTCCATATTTATAGCAACATTTAATGGCAGTTCTCTGTTCCATTTTAATACAAATCGGTAATCGCCACTCGTAGGCAAATACAAGTAATCTTCTGTGACAACGGACGACAGATTAAAGATCCAATATGGCTACCAGTGTACCAAAATAACAAAGAAAAATCGCACGAGACGGACTAATACAAACCGCGAAATTATAACATTTGCGATGCATTTTGAACACACTTGGTAGAGTGGTGAAAGAAATAAAATGTGCAAAATTTCCTTAAACGTAGAGGAATACATGCCTTTAAGCTCAGCGACATAGTTTATAAGGGTGATATTTATGAGGAAACCCGATTCCTAAATTGTACGACTTGCTGATGTTTAGAAAAGTAGGTGTAGCGTATTTACGTTTCTCAAGAAGATCCATTCTTTAAATCGGATACCAAGGGCAATATCCTAAAGTTAAGGATGGTATTTTCAAGTAATTTTGTATCGTAGAGTTTAGGCTATAACAAATAAAACCTCGAAAATGACGTAATTAAGGAACCTCTCACCTACGTATTGGAAAATGCACTGAAGTGGCAATGTGGTCGCTCAGTTACGCGTCAGGAGTGGTAAATATTTATAATATCTGTTAAAAACGCCTATCAAGTCCATAAATTATTTCCTGTCAGCTAAGCGTCGGAGCAGATCCTGTTAAACGTCAGGAGTTGATACCAGTTATTTAGTTAAGGGCTGAGCTTTAGTCAGTGGGATAGGTTGCTATTAGGGCACGCAAGCGACGGCTCTCCAAACAGCAGCGCAATTAAGCTGCAAGTCATATTGACATATTGGAAATGGCAGAGGCTCTCCCGGCGTGTGTGTACTGTGATTTCCGGCCCTGTTCATGCAGCAGACAACAGACGCCCCTCAGGCCGGGTCACGGTAAACACCAATATTGCGATGATCAGTGCCACTTGCTGAAGAGCGCCTCGTATTCCAATCCTCTAAGAGGTTCTCCTCGTTTATTAATCTCAGGGTGCAAGTGCATCACAGATGACAAAGTTGGAACTACCCGAGAAAGGTTTAGACCATTGTCATTGCTAACAAAATGTAATTATATCAGCAGGAAAATAAAGTTTGTACCTTTGACGGAACCACAGGTTGCTTCATAATGTATGGAAAGTTAACAATGAATACGAATTTGCCTTAAAGTGAAAGTAAATGATCTTCAACTTTTTATTGTAAGATGATCGATTTTGAGGCTGTTGCTGAACAACTAAAGACGGCAAGACGTGGTCATAATCTCAATATTCATAGGTACCTCAGACCATGGAAAAATTACGACCATTGACAACACAGCTGACTGGACAGTACACTGGCCAGTTTCGTGATAAAGTATACCGGAGACCACCAACGTCACTGAATATTTGACATTAATTAGTACCGCATAAAGGAATCGGGAAAGGATCCCCTCATTTTCTTGGAGTTAAATGACCTTATTGAAGGAAAATGACTGATATGGTTTGTAAGCAAGAGCAGAGTTTGTTTAGTGTTCGCCAGTCTGGGTATAGAGGAAGGAACACTCGATCATCTTTGGGAATTAGTTCACTGGCGCACGGAGTTTTTGGGATCAGTTCGTTCTTTCTCGTGCACCGTCCTTGCACGGCTTGAAACAAATATAAATAGGAAACTTCAAGTGATGTATCTAACAACAAGACTGTTTGGTGACTAAAAACTGTTCAAAACACATAACGTGGGGAATGTATACAGAATGCGATGTGTTATTTCTTAAAGGATACACAGAGTTAATAAATGCAATAAAGGGTATCACTGAATAATTTGTTTCAGTATTTTCACTCTCAAAAGCACTCAGTGTTTGGCTCTCACAGTAAACGACTCTACCAATCTCGGCACTGTTCCAGGTTAGTTTCCTGTTGGACAGAAGGTCACTTAATCTTCATTTTAAACTTGCACTGTGCGGTCATTCTCAACAGCCTACAGGTGCTTTCTTCTCTAGTCATATAAACAACTATTATCTTCTCCGGCTGCAGGGATTTTCTCCGCCCAGACTCTGAGTGTTTTGTGTTATCCTCAACATTTCATCATCATCGTCATCACCTGTAGCAGAGGCTAGAGTGGACTGTGAAAAAAATGGACTGTGTAATAGTTTGGACTTTGTATGGACTCTGATGATCGCGCAGTTGAGCGCCCCACAAACCAAACGTCATCACATCATCATTCTCCTTCAGTTGTCTTCGCTAGTACTTCACACACACACACACACACACACACACACACACACACACACACACACACACACAGCAGTTTATTCTAAGTCCGAACTATTCTTACTTATCCGATACCTTCAATTCTTCCTTCTTGATAATCTACATCGCCATTAGTACAGTCTTCACTTTGTCTACTGCTCTTCAGTTGTTGTTCTGCCTCTTGAGGGCTTGAATAGAGAGTACACTTACAACCGCATATTTGTAACACAATTACACGTCCAACAATAACCCCATGGTCTCCGAGAAATTCTTCATACACTCCCACTGATTTTCTGACAACTACTTTAGTTGAATTGCTTCTCTATATTGACCCTCATTCTTTTTCCCCTCCGTTCGTCACTGTCTGAATTTAGCTCAATCATTCTCATTCTTTCCTTACATACAGAACGCGAACTTCCGCGAGCAACATCTAATCCCACCTCTTTCAGACGCTGTCACACTGGTCAATTGTCTCTCTCCTACTTTTCTAATTACACAGATTACCTTTCATGGTACTGCTTCGTAGCACTTCCTATTACATTGATGTTACATATCATTTATATGTCAGAGACAACAAAGGACTTGGAAGAGCAGTTGAATGGAATTGACAGTGTCTTGAAAGGAGGATAAGATGAACATCAACAAAAGCATAACGAGGATAATGGAATGTAGTCGAATTAAGTCGGGTGATGCTGAGGGAATTAGATTAGGAAATGAGACATTTAAAGTAGTCAAGGAGTTTTCCTATTTGGGGAGCAAAATAACTAATGATGGTCGGAGTAGAGAGGATATAAAATTTAGATTGGCAATGTCAAGGAAAGCGTTTCTGAAGAAGAGAAATTTGTTAACATCGAGTATAGATTTAAGTGTCAGGAAGTCGTTTCTGAAAGTATTTGTACGGAGTGTAGCCATGTATGGAAGTGAAACATGGACGATAAATAGTTTGGACAACAAGAGAATAGAAGCTTTCTAAATGGGGTGCTACAGAAGAATTCTGAAGATTAGGTGGGTAGATCACATAACAAATGAGGAAGTATTGAATCGGATTGGGGAGAAGAGAAGTTTGTGACACAACTTTACCAGAAGAAGGGATCGGTTGGTAGGACATGTTCTGAGGCATCAAGGGATCACCAATTTAGTATTGGAGTGCGGCGTGGAGGGTGAAAATCGTAGAGTGAGACCAAGAGATGAATACACTAAGCAGATTGAGATGGATGTAGGTTGCAGTAGGTACTGGGAGATGAAGAAGCTTGCACAGGATAGAGTAGCATGGAGAGCTGCATCAAACCAGTCTCGGGACTGAGGACCACAACAACAACAATCATTTATATTAGCCTGATATAAAACACACAAAATCGTATAGCTTCAAGTAACATTTTCAGTTTTATGGTTTTCGTATGTAAGTAGTAGTCAATAAGACATGTATACGAGGTGTATTCAAGTTCTAAGGTTTACGATTTTCTTTTCTCCAGACTGGAAAGAGATACAAACATGCGCATTGTTTTAAAATGAGGCCTCGTTCATTGTCAATACGTCTCAGAGATGGCAGCACCGTACGGCAGATGGAATTTTACCGCCAGAATGAGAACTGTTTTAAATACTTCAAATGGCGACGTTTTCCTTACTTTAACAGCGTGCAATCATTCGTTTTCTGAATTTGCGTGGTGGGAAACCAATTGAAATTCATCGACTGTTGAAGGAGACATGTGGTGATGGAGTTATGGATGTGTCGAAAGTGAGTTCGTGGCTGCGACAGTTTAATGAAGGCAGAACATCTTGTGACAACAAACAGAAACAACCTCGGGCTCACACAAGCCGGTCTAACGACACGATCGAGAAAGTAGAGAGAATTGTTTTGGGGGATCGCCGAATTACTGTTGAACAGATCGCCTCCAGAGTTGGCATTTGTGTGGGTTTTCTGCACACATTCCTGCAAGACGACCTGAAAATGCGAAAAGTGTCATCCAGGTGGGTGTCACGAATGCTGACGGACGACCACATGGCTGCCCGTGTGGCATGTTGCCAAGCAATGTTGACGCGCAACGACAGCATGAATGGGACTTTCTTTTCGTCGGTTGTGACAATGGATGAGACGTGTATGCCATTTTTCAATCCAGAAACAAAGCGCCAGTCAGCTCAATGGAAGCACACAGATTCACCGCCACCAAAAAAATTTCGGGTAACCGCCAGTGCTGAAAAAATGATGGTGTCCATGTTCTGGGGCAACGAGGGCGTAATCCTTACCCACTGCGTTGCAAAGGGCACTACGGTAACAGGTGCATCCTATGAAAATGTTTTGAAGAACAAATTCCTTCCTGCACTGCAACAAAAACGTCTGGGAAGGGCTGCGCGTGAGCTGTTTCACCAAGACAACGCACCCGCACATCGAGCTAACGTTACGCAACAATTTCTTCGTGATAACAACTTTGAAGTGATTCATCATGCCCCCTACTCACCTGACCTGTCTCCTAGTGACTTGTGGCTTTTTCCGCACATTCACCAGCCATGCTGTTATGGCCTCAGCGATTTTCCAGTGATCAAAGCTAACTCCTAAAGAAGCCTTCGCCGCTGCCATGGAATCATGGCGTCAGCGTTGTGAAAAATGTGTACGTCTGCAGAGCGATTACGTCGAGAAGTAACGCCAGTTTCAACGATTTCGGGTGAGTAGTTAATTAGAAAAAAAATCGGAGGCCTTAGAACTCGAATGCACCTCGTATATTAAATCAGCATTAACATCATTGTCTATAACAGAAAAGATTCTATACTAATTTACAATTGAGAAGAGCGCCCGCAGCAGACCTGCAGTCAGTGGTATTCATCCTGCTTACTGACCACCCATTGAAATGACATGCGAAGAGACAAAACTTTATGGACATTGCGGGAGTGCAGACTTAGGCATACTTGATGGAAACCACACACACACATACGAGTATAACAGCGAGTATTTCTTCTAAGAGTTTTCAGGTGCCTTTTCTCTAGTGTCTCGGTAAATATCTGCAATTCTGTTTTTGCATACTGCAGCTGGAGTCAGCCAAATAAGTACTCCTCAGCAGGTACTTCATGCGATTCCAGTGTCGATGGAAAGCGTCGGTTTGCTTCGTTTACTAACATTTTTTTTTTTTTAAATCGAAATATTACGTGCCCATTCGCTAGAGCGGACACGAATTAGTAAAAGTGACAATAAAACACGAATAATAACAAGTTCTCCAACTGGAACTTAGCATTTTTTATTTGTAAACATTCATTTTTAAAATTATCGATGACCGACTGCAAGTGCGAAATTTATTTGAACGTAGCGAGATATTGTTGACGATATCTATGAATGCTGTAAGGATGGAGTATCTGAAACAGGGGAAAGGCATTCAATGGAAGAAGGAAGAGTTGTTATGAGATATCACATAGTAACGATAGTAATCTTCAGTGGCTTACTAGAAGATGGCTTCCAGCTGTCCAGTCGAGATATCGTGCATTGAATTAAACGACGACCGGCTGCAGACCCGAAATTTGTTTGAACATGGCGTCAGATTGTTGACTATTTCTAAGAGAGCTATAGGCAAGGATTATCTGGATCAGAGGATTTGAATTCAATAGTAGGGAGTAGATTGTTATGATACATCATATAGTAACGACAGTAGTGTTGCACCTTTCGTGAAGAGCTTGGTTCATTCATAACATGAATTTTTTTCAGCAGTAACGTATGAACAGTAACTGTATTTTACTTTTCAACGTGGTAGGTAGTATATGTTGACTTTTTGAATTTTTTTACACTTTTTTATCTACTTTACACATAAACTATAAGTGTAGTTCCCGTAGCGCAGAATAACATTCAATCGAAATATTATTAACACAAATTACCCATCGATCCGACCACTGACCGCACAATATTATGAACTGCACCTACTATTGAACTGAGATCAACTTCTATGGCCATGAAAGCAATTACGCACATTAATAATTCCTGATGATTATGTTGGCTGGAGTATTCCTTAGGAATATGGACTACTTCAATGGAAAACTTGTTTTTCCTGTTCACTGGATACGTCTCGTGTCGCTGCATATCATGTGTAGTATCGTTTGGTCTGGCTGACAGTGATGACTGAGTGAGGAATGTAGTGTCGTGTCTGCGATATACAGGACTAGGAGACGAACTTCAGAGCGTCAAAGCTGGTGATGGCCCTTAGCCCACTTCTCTCTAATGCGAACAAGGGCGAGACGAACCTTAACATTTCTCTGTGAAGGATACCTCCCCATAAAGAATTTCATGACCTCACGCTTTGACACTACGGGAAACGTGCAAAATTTGGTTATTGCAATCACAGTCAAAAATTAAAGAATCACCATCCTCACTTCCACGTCACATGTTCCCCCTGTTGGTTTATGGCCGTTTATGATAAATAATCTCCGAATTCTAAATGCGACATAACTTGTAATTTCGAAAGATTTGTATTGAACATCAAAAACTAATTGTGGGATTGTTACAAAACCTACGAATATCAAGCATTTTCCTCCTTTAGATTCGGTCAGGTACTCGACAGTTTCAAATTAAAGCGTTGTCTTTGTCAGTGACAGTAGTATTTGTTTCTGTTTCTTCCAGAAGCTTTTATTTGACAATGAAGCGCGATTATATCTTCTTTAGTGTAGCAGGTGCAAAAAAAAAAAAAAATTCCACATCTGCTGGATGCAATAGTACTCCAAATTACAGAAACTTTGTTTTTAATTTAGTGTGTTAAGCACATATAAATTAATCTGTAATGTTTTTGTTATTATATTATTCTACGAGTCATGCACTACCTAGATTAAACTAAGTATGTCAGGAATATGTGTAATCATCAATTTACAGTTTGATAAAACATTGTTTCCCCAGTAATGGAATGGGAAAAAATTGTTTGTTATTCCCAATTATCAAAGCACGCTTGCTGGTATTACTGTTGTTTGAAACCTTAGCTTTCTTTGAATATTTTCAATAGCGATTAACAAATATATATTCATGTTTTGCTGGAGTTCAACAGTATTTCTGAAAGGTCAGACACCGATTTAATTCACATTGAAGCGTATCATGTTTACGTATGTGCATTCGTGGCAATCCATGTGTGAATTTCTACATTTTTCCCCTCTCTAAAGAATCATCGAAAAAGCGAGTTACGATAAGTAATTCATACGTGTAACAATTTCATGTCCACAGTTAATTCAGTGTGTTAGTACTGTATTGTGTTATAAAACAGTGGTAAATCATATCGTTTCCATTTAAAATTAATTCTCGTTCATTCACCATTGTAGCCCTGACACAACTTGTGTCGTACAGTTATGACGGTGCATAGAGCTGCACTAATATCACAAGTTTTAAGTTGCATATCAGTTTTTTTCAGACATTAGATCAGACGTAGTTTTTAGATACGAATATGCATTACAATCCTACACAAAGTACAATTTTTCATTATAACAACACTCGTGAGGAATATTCTAAGGTAACTAAGAACTGACGGTAGATTTCATTTTTTCAAACAATGCGTCAAGAGGCACTATTATTATATTATATACCAAATTTTCCATTTATCACCCCGGCCACGCAGTCATTGGTTGTACGACCCTCTGCGATCTGTTTTAGCGAGCTTTGATCTTCTTCACACATTGAATTTAGGCGGCTTAAAATGTTCTTAATCTCTGCCCTAAAAATCAGCTTTCGAAATCCCTGAACAAATTTTCAGTATATACTACGCATATTTCTTCGAGCCAGAGAAAGATGAGACTTTTAAGAGCTTATATTACACATTCTCGCCGGTTTCTATTTCAACCACTTTCTGTTTATATTCGATGAAACCCTCATAGGTCCACCCTAAAGCACATTCTTCCGCCTGTTAATATTCAAGTAAGATCTCTATGCAATCGCATGTGCATATATTTATGAGTTCAACAAACACAAATTGCATGATAGTGGTAGCAATCTTAATACAACGGAGAAACGTGTTGCATATTAATTCTGCAGGCTGCGTTCTCGTATGTGGCTACGTATGTAGAGTACTTCTGCATGTTAGTGTGGAGAGGGAGAGGTAACGGTAAGTGCAGAGTGAGTTAAATTTTGTTACGTGAACTCAGAACACGGGGGGATATGGGAGGGGGGTTGGGGGCAATGAGAGTCTCATATCAGATTTTTAACTCAGAGAATACACATTACAGTGGATAACAGTTTGTTTTCGAAAGTTGATCCCAAGTACAGTCAATAACTGCTCACCAACTTTTGTAGCCTCTCTAAACTGAACAGAATTGTGTACATCTGTGTATCTCGGGGATTTAATGATTTGAAACAACTGCCATACAAGTATTAGATTTCATTTGGCGAGTTCTCTGCCGCATTGGTCAAAATCGCACGTCAGTCAGTGAGTCAGTAGTGATATTCTGCAACATATATAAATCAGATGTAGTTGTGTTCAACTTTCATTTGTATCAAAGCTTTAATAATGTCTATGTTAAGAGCACGCCGACAAGTCGAAAGAAACGTGTTAGCAAGGATTGAATCGTTTATCGAAGTTCACACAGAACAATTCTCTCTGTGATCATATAAACCATGAAACAGAAAAGCCTCGTAATCTTACCGTTGAAAGAAAAATTCCACCTACGTTGTCTTCATGTCACTGACATTCACTGTTCATAATATATCAATGAAGGGTAAATATTTTATTGATCCCTCAATACGATTGATACTATTTTCGCGGAGCCTTTTGATAACCTGTGTTAGTCCAAATAATATTCACGGTTACCATGCTTAAAATGAAGTGTTGTTAATCACGTGTTAAAAAGGCTGTTTAATATACACTCTAAATACAACAGATTTTCATTTTAAAGTATTTTTAACCATCTACAGCAAAACTGATGGAGGGATTATAACATGACTATTGCAGTCTAAGTATGTATTTATGTATGTATGTGGCTATATTCCCCTGCTTCCTAATTAAACTCCCTTTGGACGTCGTATTTTGGTAATAGGTGTCATCCAAAGTGTTACTCAGCGTCTCACAGGGTATTTAATATCGTGACACTACAATCAATAGGGCACACATTATAAGCTAAATTTCACATTTTAAAAATGTAAATTGAAGCAAAATTATTCGTATTTGGATATTCAAGTTACCTATGTAAATACGTTTACTTGTTACTTATAAATTCGTAACTACTAATTTCTATCTTCTGTATGACCACACAAAAGTACTGAAGCTACTGAGATTCTTATGCCCTACTTTGTATACAATGGTGACGAGAGATGGGCTACAGAGGTGTGCAACAGATGTCATCGTACAGAAGCTGGATAGGAAAAGAAACGATTAGCGAACACGCAAATACAGGAAACCAAATTTTTATTTATCCTATAGCTATTTTTTCCCGGAAGAGTAAACAGCAATGAAGTCCAGCTATTACAAAAAGCAAACTACGGATCGTGTAATGTGAGACTCCCACTTATGATGTACGAGCGAACTATCGAAGGGTGGCTCCGACTGTCGAAGACTGCCACTTAGACAGTGCTGTGTAGCTGCTGCTGTCCATCCTACGACGCAGCGGCAAAGGGCACTCACAGTCGGAGCAGCCGAAAGCGAGGTCCAGCGGGCAGGCGTCATTGGATCCGCTGGGTCCCCGGACGGCCACTTTTGGCGTCTGTCCGGATCGAGTGTTTCTTTCGTCAACTGTGAGAAGCTGCTCAGGACTGTATCGATTCGTGAGACCTCAGAGGTTAGGTTTGTTTTAAGTTCTTCACAAAATTTCAGTGATCAATTTAAGCTGTACAGGTATTTAATGACGATAATACCGTGGCAATTTATTTAAAGGCGAATATAAAATAAAAAGTTTTCCCGCCAGCGTGCTCTCTTGCAACGGCCTGCGTAAACCAAATAGCTACATCAATGTATCTAGCACTAAATTGTAAACCCCTAAAAGGTCAACAACCCCCAACTACAGTGAGCGAATTTTCTTTATTTGTTATCGTTCACTCACGAAACCATTTTTTTGTTTTGTAGTCGTTGCGCCAGACGACTTCACGAACCAATAGAAATGTTGAGAAGGTGAACATGTTATCTCCGAGACTTAAATGTGGTTCTTCCTGAGACATACAATCTGATGCTGAGCAACTTACGTATCTCATATGGTGTTCGCGGTGTATTACAAAAGAGTGCACGCTGCACCAGAAGTTGTCGCGCTCATGCAATCTGTGACACGATGCAAATCGAATCAGAATTCATACTTCAGAATATATTCAGTTTACCAAGACGAGACTTCCGCGAAATAATAGCACACGAATGGGGTATTTGGTGTGCAACTCATAAACGGAACGCTTTATCTGTCGTCATATAGAAATTACAAAGTTTTTAGTAGAACGGTATACTTCAAGCATCATTCAACATCTCATGTTCGGGTATATAGTACATTTAAGAGACTAGAGTCGGGCTGTTCGGAAAACAACGGATAATACCGGTTCGCTGGACTTACGAAAATGGTGGGTTTTAATTTTTTAGTTCTTTTTTTTGTTTAATGCACTTTTTCTAAGTGAAGTACGTTTGTCAGTAGAGTATTTCAAATTAATGCATTAAAGAATGTTGGAAACACATGAAAACGTTTTACGTTTCATTATAGTTTCTTATAAGGATATCCATTAACAGAACCTTACGACTTTTCACTACAGGCTGAAGGCTCTTCACCGCAAGATGTAATGGAGTTCAGACTAGGACATCTGCGTCGTCTTATACTTAAGAAAATCCTTTAAATTCCTCGCCAGCTGTTCTTACGCTCATAGATAATGATAATAAAGAAGGTCATTCATGTAAGTCGCCTTTGTTTCCTTAGACAATTCTGCATGAACATTTAATACAAGGTGATTGGTGGGGTACCTACGTAACAGTCTCTCATCACAAATAAATCATTGTCTTAATTTTCCATTTTTAAATAAAATATTAAGTTTTCAGATTCTAATAAAAGGAAAATGGTACCAATTCAAATCAATGAAGACGAATATCGTACTTGTAGCCCTTCAATTGCTCCTAATGCCGTACGCCGGCTTAAGACGCCTTTAAATAGACAATTTCTTACGAAGTTTCATCTTACACAGAGTCGCAAAATTATTTGATTCCTGACTGCACTGAAAATGACAGTATCACAAAGATGGAAAATTTATCAGCGCGAAAAAATCTTTAAAAAGAGACAAAACGGTCCGCCTATTCAAAATGGAAATGGAATGTCATTATATTAAGATGGAATAATTTTGTTCTCATAATCCGGAAACAGCTAAATTATTGACACTTCGATACACCCCTGGATGTGAACTCTTGGAGGAGCAACAGTCAGCTCGGTTTAAGACCCGTGGTAGACATGGCTATGTTTGACGCTTCTGACGACGCACGCCATCCGTGTGAAGTTGTTCAAATCTGCCATACCCCATTTGATCTACACGTGAAGCCCCTGTCTCTCGGATTCAGTACATGTAGAAGTGATACACACATTTTCTTGCCCCTCAGGAAAAGTAACACCTCCGAGGCCAAGGGGCACGGTGTGACGGTTCTCGTAAAGCGCAGCCGCCCAAAAGCCGAACATCATACTGCACGCCCGGACCATCACTTCCTTGTGTCTTCAGAAAGTTGTCTGGAGACAGTTGCTCCAGTTGTCTGTCCAGATAAAATTATTTACTTGTTTCAGGGTGCAAAGCGTCTATTCCCATGGGACTAACAGCTGCAAACAGGCATCGTAGTTCATGCACTTAGAATACGAAGATTCTCTGCGGGATTACCACTTGGTCTTTAGTTTATAACGTAAATGAATTCCACGTGTATCCTATCTGTGAAATCCGCAGCGCCAAGCACTCTTCCTATAAGGCGACATCTCACGCTGACGACTTCGATGGCTTTTGTATCCTGGGACTTTTAAAGCATCTACAAAGGGTAATCCAGGCAAAATAAAACGAATCTTTATTTTTTCGTGTTATTAAGTCCAGATGAAAAACCGTGCTGTCCTAGAGTGATCGCCATAACCTCCTGAGGCCCAGAGGTGTTTTCCTCCAATTTTATCTCAACTACTCTCTTAATGTAAACAATTATACCTAACGTTCAGATTAAAACCAGAAATATTTTCAACAACTCTTTTCCCAGAAGAAGTGGTTCGGTATACTGGACTGCAGGTGTTAAGGATCGTTTTTCTACTAGTAAAATATTAAAATATATTTTAAGCCAGGTCCTCCGTACCAGTGACCTCAGTAATCATTAGACATCGTGAGGGATCAGAATGGGGTGCTTCGCGGAACTCACGAACTGCGAACGCGGTCAGGTGATTGAATGTCACCTGTGTCATACGTCTGTACGCGAGATGCTTATGATCTGAAGTGCTGATAGCTACATTTTTACACACATACACATAAAAATCATATTTTCTTAACATATTGAATATCAGAATCTAAATTAACCAAAACTACGCAGACATTACATGAACAAATGTTGTCATAGAAAAAAAGTCATAACAATATAAATAATGGGAACTGTAATTAAATTTCGAATCATAATCAATTATTCTGGTGGAATTCGGCAAAACAGTTACAATTCGGCACCACAAACAGGAAAACGTCCTACCTTTGAATGACGTCCTGTTTTTTTCCTTTTCAGCCTGGTTTCCTGAGGTTTTTTTCCAGTCTTTCATGTTAGCTATATCTGGCATAACATCGACACCGATTCTCCGCTTGCTCTCACATGGCAAGGGTATTGGGTTACAATTCGTTTTGGCCGATTGATCCTGAAGGCCTTTTTCATTTTCGGGATTTTTATTTGGTTCAGGAGAGTTTACTTCATTAATGTGGACAAGCGTTTCTGATAAAGAAAGCTTGTATTTTCTTATTTGACGAATCTTCTTTCTAGCAACTCCTTGGTGATATTTATTCTGTCGAAACTGCAGCCATTAATTGGCAACATTTGGAACTAGAAGATGTAAAATGGTCTTAATATTGCATTTTTAGGTCTCGCTCACATGGGACAATAAGATATCAATCTAACAGCAAGGTCCTCTCAGTTCATGTTTCTACAATAGTATATCGTTTGACAACAGCAGATCGTTTAAATTGAATTCTTTTTCTCCCCTTTCTTATTATATCTAGTGCAAGAATCCATGAGTTCAAACCCATGAACTGACGACATCATGGTCACGCTTTTTCTATCCAGCTACTTCAAAATGCTAATTTCCTCGTCTTGTCCGACCAACAACTCAAGGAAACCTCTATCTGCTTATCTCATTTCCTTATAATTTTTAGTCGTACTTCTTTTGCAACATTAGGATCTTTTATTGTACCAGTAAACAGAAACATTCGATTCAGAAGTTCATTGACCGATCATGGTAAAGACTGTGACCAGCTGTAAGGCTTTCAGTAGGTTTGAGTACAGAACAGTTTCCCATTGAATACCCAGAAGCTATTAATTCTTCGAAGTACTTTCACGTTGGTAGTCTATGTGATGAAAACTATCCGGACACGCTCATAAACATACTTTTTTCGTATTAGGTGCATTGTCTGCCACCTACTGTCTAGTACTCCATATCAGCGACCTCAGTAGTCATTAGACATCGTGAGCGAGCAGAATGGGGCGCTTCGCTGAACTCACGGACTTCGAACGTGGTCAGGTGATTGGATGTCACTTGTGTCATACCTCTGTACGTGAGATTTCCACCCTCCTAAACATCCCTAGGACCACTGTTGCTGCTATGATAGTGAAGTGGAAACGTGAAGGGACACGCACAGCACAAAAGCATTCACACCAACCTCGTCTGTTGACTGACAAAGACCGTAGACAATTGAAGAGTGTCGTTATGTGTAATAGGCAGACATCTACGCAGGCCATCACACAGCAATTCCAAACTGCATCAGGATCCACTGCCATTACTGTGACAGTAAACTTGGATATCAATGGTCCAGCGACTGCTGATAAGCCACACGTCACACCTGTAAATGCCAAGCGACGCCTCGCTTTGTGTATGGAGTATAAACGTTGGAAGATTAAACAGGGGAAAAACTTTGTGTGAAGTGACGAATTAAAATACACAATGTGGCGATTCGATGGCAGCTTGTTGGTATGGCCAATGCCTGGTGAACATCACTGCCAGCGTGTCTAGTGAAAACAGTAAAATTCGGAGGTGGTGGTGTTATGGTGTGGTCATGTTCTCCATGGAGGGGGCCTGCACCGCTTGTTGTTTCGCATGGCAGTATCACAGCACAGGCCTATATTGATGTTTTAAGCCCCTTCTTGCTTCCCACTGTTGAAGAGATAATCAAAGGTGACGATTCCATCTTTCAGCATGATCGAACATATGTTCATAATGCATGGCGTTTGGCGGAGTGGTTAGACGACAATAACATCCCTGCAAAAGATTGGCCTGCACAGAGTTTTGACCTGAATCCTGTACAATGCCTTTGGGATATTTTGGAACGCCGACTTCGTGCCAGGCCTCACCAACCGACGTCGATACCCCTCTTTAGTGGAACACTCCGTGACGAATGGGCTGCCATTTCCCAAGAAAGCTTCCACCACCTGACTGAACGTATGCTTGCAAGAGTGGAAGCTGTCATCAGGACAAAGGGTGGCCAGTACCATATTGAATTCCAGCATTAGCAATGGCGGGCGCCTCGAACTTTTAAGCCATTTTCAGTCAGGTGTCCGGATACTTTTGATCACATAGTGTAGAATATGACCACCCCATTTGGATTGGCTAATAGGAATGCTTTCAGCCGTAGTGGACTGTGTTTGTGCATAACATGTTGTTTGAGACTGAACACACCACAAGAAAGCCCTATTGTCTCATTTTTACATCCACATTTATCCCTGGTTTACATCAGACGTCCATCTTGATTCTGTCAATGAGTGGTTGTAGGTTCCAAAGGCGATCTGTTTTACATTTATTTTCTGGAACAGTTTCATCAAATACCACTTTCAGAGGCGTTCCTACAAATCTTGTGCATGACATGTTGTCACTAATTCCTGGAACACGCCACCTATTTTCCCAGTACATGCTTATGTGTATATACTGGAAGCAACTTATTAGCGTACTAACGCCAACGAAAATTTAAGTTCTTTGACATTGAACTAAAGAGGATGGCCTTCCTTTAAAAAGTGACTTGCCTGGAAAATATCTGGATGTTCAGGCGAGAGACGTCTCTTCTGGCTGGATGGGTGACCATCCGGGATGCCGAGCGCTGTTGACAAGCAAGATGCACTCAGCCCTTGTGAGGCAAACTGGGGAGGCACTTGATGAAGTAGCGGCTTTGGACATACGGCCTGGAGAGAAGTGTGCTGACCACGTGCCTCTCCATATCCACATCCCGAGACGCCTATGGGCTGAGGATGACACGGTGGCCGTTCAGTACCGTTGGGTCTTAATGGCCTCTTCTGGAGGAGTTTAGTTCAGTTTATATATGGATTTGCTTTAGTGATTTTCAGTGGTATGAAACAAAAACATTAACATATGGAATAAATTTCACTATTTAATTTTGGTAGGATGAACCTCACATGAGAGGAATGGAGTGTCCCACCTCACGTCACCAAATCTCACCATTTGGCAATGGGAGTACAAATTAAAAATAAGCACTCACGTAATAAATGGACTTCCTCTAACGGAGTGGCCTATTTTTATGCTTCAGTTTGTTACACAGTAAAGCAATTGTGCTGGAACGGTTCCTACTCTTTAAGATGTGCTCCAAGAATAGGAGTAATCTGACACAGTTCTCACTGCTACAGATGACAGAAGCGATAAGTGCCAGAAAACATCGAAATACGAATGAGCGATCGAACCCTTAACCTTCCATTCTGTATGTAAAATCTTCTGAGTGACTTGGGTTACTGACGGAGATAAAACAGTTGTAGACTGCTTAGTGAGAGAAAAATAGTTTAATAATTTTGAAAATGAGATACCCACTCAATTTGAGAAGCATTCTCGATGGAAACATTAGCCGCGGCACAAAAACGGGATGTACATTAGCGAGAGAGGTGCGAACAGGTTATTTCGTAGTGTCACATTTCATGTAACGGTTAGTCTTAAGATCTTCGAATGAAACTACCTGTTCCGCTTTAGATCGATATGCAGGTTGCAGAAGACTTCTCTGACGAGCTAACGTAGAGATAACTATTGTTTCTTTTACGTTTTGACGTGAAGTCGGAAAGTTAAAGTCTGCAAACTCTGGAGAAGCGTGAAATTACACTCGTTAATATTTATATACCGTGCAATCGATCATTTTGAAACACTTCAAGCCACCCAGGAATTAATCCGTTTTCAACTCCCTCCTTTTATCGCCTCGAAGAACCACAATACTCCTTCACCTTATCTCCAGTAAAAGGTACCATAAGACAACATTATTTGTGCACACCTATTTCTTCACAAGAATGGCTATATTTAAATAACAAACAGACAGATTCTCATCTGCCCAAGCTCTGTTTAACGCTAAGAAGTAAAGATACCATAACGTGACAAAAGAATATCAACCATAAAATACCTACTGTTTTTATAAAGACATCTGAATATTCTATTTGGCACCGTAATTAGTAATTGTAGCTCTTCACTGCCCCCTTGGACGAAGTCTGTGCAGTTCACACTCACAAGGCTGAGCCCAATGATTTACTTTACACTATTTGTTAAACATTATCTTTCACCTGTGTCAGCGTACTCTCGTGAATTTTAAAAACTTAGTATTCATTATTATTGCCCATATTGCTTTGATGTTCGTTGTAATTGTGCGCAGTTCTTTAAAATATTAATTTTTACAGTAATATGAAATGGTCTTTCGTTCCCTTCTGTCAACCATAGTAACAGTAAAAATATTGTCTTTACACCTAAAAAATGATTCTGACTAATATAATTACGTTGTAGAATTTATCACATTCACTTCATACAAAGTTACACCTTTCTTTGTACATATTTTATACATTCGTATTTCAATAACACAGTCAGTTAAACAATTGTTTTTCAGTAAAACAGTTACAGTTCTTCGTACTTGAAATGGAAACAAGAGAAAAATACAAGATTCCTACATAGGTATATGTTCTCTTTTGGCAACGTATTGGATGTTAAAACCGTAGGATGAATCAGGAATCGGTTGGGTAATAGGACCGTCTCTCGATCCTTCCTTAAAAGGCCTTCAAAGCATAGTTTTTTTGTACCCGTGGCTCCCCCTGGAACCCAATGCTTTTAAGGAATGTCCACCTCTTTCTCAAACGATAGTTCACATGAAACAAATATTTTAACAAAAATTAGATAACAACTTATACCATTTACATATACATTAAAATACTATGTTTTCCTTTCTTGCATAATCATTTCATTCGCAGTAACCTTCGGCATTAGATGTCTAGAGATTTCTCCTTTTGTGTTAAGTAATGAGTACAGACCGGATTATATATATCATAAAATCCTTAAAATATCCATGCAAGTGTACATCAAAAATGCTTAAAATGCATTAAAAGTGTTGACATATGCAACATCAAATAATAAGAAAACATGGTAGTTCCTGTGTCGAAATTGTGCATATCAGCTACGAGCAACGTAGCTGCCCACGCGAAAAATCAGTACCGTACATTTAGAACGCTGATTTCATTTTCTGGATACTTTCTGGTAGAAGGTAGGAAGGGGCCTTTCTGGGATTATTTTCTAAAAATCTGCAAAATAGGCTCGCATACCGTGTTTCATGAATCGTTCCTCCTTTGTTACAGTTGTCGATAGCAAGTGTGTTCGATGCGTGTGAGTCGCAGCGAAACAATCGATATGTAATGGGCCAACAACGAGATGTATCGCACACAGATGGGCACGCTCAAATCCTCCGTAATATTTCATTTAAAAAACAACATATGATCACGAATTTTTTGAACAGCATTAACTTTTTATTAATACTATTGGACCAAAGCATCGTTTACAGTTTTCTGCCATTGTAAACATAAACGACCAAGTACTGTTCCAAATGTTCGTTAGTAAGATTTTGTCTTCGAACACTCAGAACATTTTTATAAGCAGAAAAGGACCGTTCTGCATCAACTGAAGCATCTGGGGGGTATTTGAATTTGTGTGGTATGTTGGCACTTATCTTTTCTGGTAAAAGTTCCCCATACCACTAAGAAAAGTATCAATTCAGAGCAAGGGTTGTTGTTTAACATGTTTTCAAACTATTCTTTAAGTTTTATTGGCAATACCTCTGGCAAGAAGTTCACTACAATAATTTCATTCACATGCTTAACAGATTCATTGAACGCCAAACCTTGAGTTTCTAGCTTTTTAATACTTGCAGGTATATGGGAAAAATGAATGCTTAACACAGCAATGTCTTTTTTAATATCAAAATAATTAAAAGCCTCCATGCACAGGCAAACTGCCAAAGCGTCTGCACTATCGAAGTCATTTACTATCCCTCTAATGGTCCCGAATGTTCATCACAAAACAACACAGCTTCGACCCACGGATCCCAACGAGGTACCACTGATTTAGGAGGTAAAGGTACATTTGGTAGTTTTTCGTTCTAGGTCTTGAAACGAGCAGGAGCCTTTGGAAACACTTTCTTTTTGGATGAAATCAGTTTATTTGCATTCACAAACGTAGAACGTACTTCTTCAGCAAGGCGATGTGCTCCGTGAGCAAAGCATGTCACGTGAAACAAACTAGGATAAAATACTCGAAGGGCTTTTCCTGCTTTGATGATATAGCCAGCAGCATCTGACATAAACACAATCACCCTTTTATCCGCAGAAGATCCTGGAAATATTTTTCTAATTTCCTCATTCATAAATCTGGCGATCGTGGAATGATTTACTCCTTCAAGTTCTTTGCAGGTCGCTAAATAGGAAGAAGAAGGCTCTTCTTTCAAAGCAACAACAATTAAATTTGCAATGTAACGGCTCCAAGTGTCTGTAGCATCGTCAACTGAAATCCAGATAATGCCATCCTTCACTTCATTGCGCATTTCTTTCAGAACATTTAAGAAAATTGTGGGTATGTAATTTTTACTCAATGTTGATTCATCTGGTATAATTTGGATTAAATAATATTTGCGCAGGAAGCCTTTGAGGATAGGGTTTGTAAATTTGTGTAGAGGAATGTATCTTGCAATGAATGCTTCACACAGATCCAGGTTAAATCGACTTTTCGGGTTCCCTTTCGCAACGTAATCTTCCATTATTGGTGGTGGTAAAAGTCTACCTAAGTAGGAAGATTACCGTCGCTGTGACATATCCTGTCGCTCCTGCTAGCTTCCGTTTGTAGTAAATAGTTTCTTAAATTCGTGTGGTCCACGAAATTACTGGCTCCTGCGAGTTATTGCTGGGTATGAATAATTTCTAGCGGAAGGTTTTAACAAACCGGTAAAAATTTGAACGCAACGAATAACGCTTTCTTTAACCACTACAGAAGGCACCTATACAGGGCTTAATAGGCAGTATATTGCTTGTATTTGCTTTCATGATTCAGAATTCGACTGTGCTACTGACTGCCACCTACTCTTTATGATGGACGGAGTGAATAATCAGTCCTGAGTAGAGATTAATTAATATTTATTCAGTACCGATGGTATTTCAACAACTAGTCGTGTTTCTGTTACAATGTACATCATCAAAACCGGTCTCTAGTTAACATGGCTCAGTTTCGCCACGTGATTATGGAATGGGACAGAGGAGCGCAGACCTGGCTTCAATGTAATTTTATACAACCGCACAATTATACCTAAACCCACGGTTATTACGTTCAGTTGCTATAGATTACTCACAACATATTCCGCAAAGACACTATAAGCAAAACTAGGTCAGGGTGGAGGAGTATTTCGCAAATCTTCATCAAATGAGTGGGCATTAAGATCCGATACTTTTCCTTGTGGCACGAGTATTTTAGTTTACACGTAACATCGCCAACAAATCAAATAGTTATGGTGGTGCACAAGAAACATCATTTCAATGGTGTTCAACCCACATGGCCAAGTTTCAGTAGCCAACAGAAACCCAGAAAAATGTAGACGCACACGATTATTCCTTCCCTATTTTACACTCGCTCACTATCGTATGATTATTCATCGTGTACAATATATTTTCAGACCGAAAGTACAACTTATCAATGCGGTGGTTGCTCCAACCGACCACGTGGCACGAAAGCAAGTTCACAAAGATAACATATGGAAAAGAAATAAAAATCGCCAAAATATTACTGTAAATTTAAGAGCAGATTGAAATACATTGAATGAGCGAATGTCATTTAAGCACAGAGCAATAACGTGACCGTGAGCTTAAGGCACATGGTGCGTTGCAAGGTCTACTGAAATTCGAGTAAATTAAGAAAATCAATTCCCTAGTGGGGTTCAGTGATAATTTCGCACCTGATTCCAACATCTGGACTTCATTACAGAGCAGATTTCAGACAATCTAATACCTATGTTATTACCAAAACGAGAGCTGCGTCTCCATGTCTGTCCATCACCACGACCCAGGAACAAGTGCTCTTCCAACCGAATTCACCTAACCGATCCGCTTACAAACGTGGTGGGGGTTGCGCGCCAACCTGACAGAGCCAATTTGCACGCCAAAGTGTCATCTTTGCCCTGACCTGCAAACTTGGTCTCTGCAAAACTTGTTCACGCTTGGGGGGTTGGTACTACCGTTCCCCAGAACGACCATTCATGCAGTGTTACAATCTGTGCCTAAAGCTTTCTGCTAGTTCACACACTCACTCATTTATACCGTCCAGGCTGCACAAAGGAAAAGAAAATGGGAATCGTGGTACACAACAGAAAAAAATTCAATAAATAAAACTGTTTAGTCCATTCTCTCCTTTAGGACACCAGCTGAAGTATTACCTGCAAGAGAAGAAACTCTTGCTAATAATTTCTGCGTGCTAGCAATTTAATAAAACATTGGAACGGTACAACAAGTTCCGTTTCACTTTGAACAAATCCCTGCTACTGCAACTTGCAGTTGTCAGCACTTGTGGTCGTGATGCTTTCTTCTGCATTCCTGCTATATGAAGGCTTGTCTTGATATGCTGGTCGATTTCAAACGTTTTCTGCAGGAAAAGTTTTTTTTTTTTTGAAACTTGACAATATAAAACGATTCCGTCACATGTAATTGTTCCAGGATGGTCAGCTCTCCACGAAACAACGTTTCTTTTTTTGGGCGACTTAGTGCACAACACGTCACATACTACATGTCGTAAACACGTTCAACTGCGTACAAATAAATACAAAGCTAAAGTGCAACAATGGACGTCCGACTAAAAGCGTGCGGAGTTGAATTTAATTGTTGCCGACGCGTACGGTATGACAGCGGAGGGGGTTAACCGGAGGTGCGGACGCAGGAGCATTGACTCCGTCAGCCGGTTTCTGTTCCTCTTCTGGAATGACTTCTCTAGACAGTGGTCTCTCGGTTAGCGATTGCACGCAGTTCTAGGTCGCGGTCAATTTGGGAGGCATCAAAATTAGATCGAGCTAGAAAGCGCCCGTCAAAATTTTTAACATATGTAAACACAGAGCGATACTATGCATCGTCACTAGTTTTTAGTTAAAATATGCAATAACCGGTGCAAAGGACCAAAATATGCAAATGCATATGCATCACCCAAATCCATAAAATCCGGTCTCAAGTGAGGAGACATATATTTCATTCTATCCAAATTCCCTCAATATGTACATTCTTAAGTGTCTTTGTGAAGTTTTCTTTCCATTTTCAAATTTAAATTGTCTCTAAGTCCGCTGGACGGCAAGAACGCTGGCGGGTGCATTATTGCATACGCAAAATCAGTGCGGTACCACTGGTCTTCTTATTCACCACAGTTGAGCGAGGCTGCATACTTTACAACCGCACGCGTGTTACGACCGTGGGTTACCGACCTCTTTCTTTCATCATGTTTTACGAGCGCAGGACTCCACCGCACTGAGAGAAGAGTAGCAAGATTCTTGAAGAAGTCGAGAGTTCCTTCCTTGCTTCTAGATCCGCGAAAGTAACACAGCTTAATGTTTATATGCATGATCCATGCTGCCTTTATTTACTTTCACTATCCACTGTTGCAAGTCCGAAACAAAACCTTCTTAAATCATCGTTTTCACTTAACTATATTTTCACTAATCGAATGTAGTCAGTCAGTTTATAATAATTTTTTAATTGAGTGTCATAACAATCTTCCTACATACCGCCGTCTCTCCACAATCGTTTCTCGTTTTAGGACGTCGCCAGCCGCTTATTGATTCATTTACAATTTATTATTTAGAAGACAATTATTTGAGGTTCTGCTTCCTCTCACTATTATTCTGGGCGTAAGCAAAAGTGGATCACATGAGACTCCCTTTTGCTTCCACCATAAAGAAACGAGAATCATGTGTACACGAGTGTCGTCTAGAAAGTACACTTCTGAAGTTAAAGTATGCATTTCCGTCATCGTAAATGCGCTTTGCTTAATTGTTTGATAACTTTCACATCAAAATTTAAGAGCACCGTCAAGCTCTCCGAACAGGCTAAAATTTGAGAAGTGAATTACTGTTTTTACCGGAACTTTATTGTGGGAGGGGTAACTTCATTTCCACGAGACCCAGAAAGCAACTTCGCGGTAATTATCAATTGAGAGTTTCAAATCTTACTATAGTATTAATAATAACAACAAATGAATGAAACAGACAAATCAGGAATAGTGAAGATTATTGATCTTTTCTTTCCTAGTTCTATCTTAGTGACATTGCGCATATGCAGGGTGAGTCATAAATGAGGAAAAATATGTCGAGGACATATGCATATACATTTGCATAACACGTGACGCACCGTTGTTAATTTCGTTCTCTTCGTTAAAGCAAAACCTCCTGTTAACCATTGAACGAGATACCGACGTGCCTCACGATCACGACATGGCGTTCACCCATAGATACAACACATGACACACCAAGGAGCTGATGTATATCTGCCAGCGTTTTAAAGTTACGAGAAAAATCAAATCACATTGTTGTTGTTGTTGTGGTCTTGAGTCCTGAGACTGGTTTGATGCAGCTCTCCATGCTACTCTATCCTGTGCAAGATTCTTCATCTCCCAGTACCTACTGCAACCTACATCCTTCTGAATCTGCTTAGTGTATTCATCTCTTGGTCTCCCTCCACGATTTTTACCCTCCACGCTGCCCTCCAATACGAAATTGGTGATCCCTTGATGCCTCGGAACATGTTCTACCAACCGATCCCTTCTTCTGGTCAAGTTGTGCCACAAGCTTCTCCTCTCCCCAATTCTATTCAATACCTCCTCATTAGTTATGTGATCTACCCATCCAATATTCAGCATTCAGCATTCTTCTGTAGCACCACATTTCGAAAGCTTCTATTCTCTTCCTGTCCAAACGATTTATCAGCCATGTTTCACTTCCATACATGGCTACACTCCATACAAACACTTTCCGAAATGACTTCCTCATACTTAAATCTATACTCGATGTTAACAAATTTCTCTTCTTCAGAAATGCTTTGCTCGCCATTGCCAGTCTAACTTTTATATCCTCTCTACTCCGACCATCATCAGTTATTTTGCTCCCCAAATAGGAAAACTCCTTTACTACTTTAAGTGTCTCATTTCGTAATCTAATTCCCTCAGCATCACCCGAATTAATTCGACTACATTCCATTATCCTCGTTTTGCTTTTGTTGTTGTTCATCTTATATCCTCCTTTCAAGACACTGTCCATTCCGTTCAACTGCTCTTCCAAGTCCTTTGCTGTCTCTGACAGAATTACAATGTCATCGGCGAACCTCAAAGTTTTTATTTGTTCTCCCTGAATTTTAATATCTACTGCGAATTTTTCTTTTGTTTCCTTCACTGCTTGCTGAATATACAGATTGAATAGAGACTACAACCCTGTCTGACTCCCTTCCCAACCACTCCTTCCGTTTCATGTCCCTCGACTCTTATAACTGCCATGTGGTTTCTGTACAAATTGTAAATAGCCTTTCGCTCCCTGTATTTTACCCCTGCCACCTTTAGAATCTGAAAGAGAGTATTCCAGTCAACATTGTCAAACGCTTTCTCTAAGTCTACAAGTGCTAGAAACGTAGGTTTGCCCTTCGTTAATCTAGCTTCTAAGATAAGTCGTAGACTCAATATTGCCTCACGTGTTCCAACATTTCTACGGAATCCAAATTGATCTTCCCCGAGGTCGGCTTTTACTAGTTTTTCCATTCGTCTGTAAAGAATTCGCGTTATTATTCTGCAGCTGTGACTTATTAAACTGATAGTACGGTAATTTTCACATCTGTCAACACCTGCTTTCTTTGGGATTGGAATTATTATATTCTTCTTGAAGTCTGAGGGTACTTGGCCTGTCTCATACATCTTGGTCACCAGATGGTAGAATTTTGTCAGGACTGGGTCTCCCAAGGCCGCCAGGAGTTCAATTGAATGTTGTCTACCCCGGGGGCCTTGTTTCGACTCAGGTCTCTCAGTGCTCTGCCAAACTCTTCACATCGTAATGTATATGAAATAGTGTGAAAACTTGTGAATTACAAGTTACCGGCGGTAACGGAGTGTACAGTCCCATGTTAGGGATTGCTTGTCCTATAAGCGGACAGAGTGGTAACGGCGGAAGTGAAACAGTGCCGTGCATGACGTGTTTACAATACCTCTGCGGTGCTCACTCTGCCTGATACTCGCCGTGTCGACAGCTACTAACGGCAGCGTCGCAGTGTTACTACAGTACGATGGCAAGTTTCACAAACGAGGAATACGCCGACATCCACCTCACCTACGGGCTTGCAGATGGAAGAGCTGACGTTGCAAGACAACTGTATCACGAGATGTTTCCTAGCCGGCGCCTTCCATTCACATAAACGTTTTACTCTGTGAACAGGCGCTTAAGGGAGTAAGGTGCATGTGTAGCACCTCCAGGATTTTATGCTCGTGGCCGACCGTCGACGTACAGTGCGCAGCGCGGGATTAGCCGAGCGGTCTTAGGCGCTGCAGTCATGGACACTGCAGCCGGTCGCGGCGGAGGTTCGAGTCCTCCCTCGGACATGGCTGTGGGTGCTTGTCCTTGAGATAATTAAGGTTAAATAGTGTGTAAGCTTAGGGACTGATGACGTTAGCAGTTATGTCCCATACGATTTCACACACATCTGAACATTTGAACGTACAGTGCGGATGACGAAGAAAAGTGTTACAAACTGTTGCGTAGCACCCAACAATAAGCAACAGGTCTCTCGCCACTGCGGTCACAACTACTGTCATTCGAGTGCTCCTTAGAAACCATTACCATCCCTTTGCCATGCAGAAGATACACGCATTATAGCAGGAAGACTACGAGAGGAGACAGGACTTCTGCAACTGTATCCTACGGCGTCAGACCCACGACCAGCATTTTTCACGAACAATACTGTTCACTGGCGAAGCCTATTTCACGAAGGACGGTGTAGTCAATTCACATAATTGGCACGAGCGGACGGAAGAAAACCCCCACAGCACAGTGATACGAGGGTATCAACAGCGATGCGGTGTCAATATCTGGTGTGGTATTATTGATCGCCATCTCGTAGTTCCACATGTGCTAACACAAAAGCTTACAGGAGAGCGGTATATATATATATATATATATATATATATAAAATCGTGTACCTTTTCTTATTCTTGTCTTAGTTTCATTGTCTGGTTCTGTAAGTTATGTTTGTGGTTCATGTTCATTTCGTTGTGTCTGTTACTTATGATAATTCGCCTTTTACGGCTTGCTGCCAAGGTCTTACCAATTAAATAAAAATACTGTCTGCTAAAGCTGAGTTTTTGACGTGCTGCTACATACATTTATGTGCCTTCATTCGTTTCTATGCTTTTGTCAGACCACCATTGTACGCTAAAAATATATAAGCTTTTGGGTCCTGCCTCTCACTACAGGACCGAGCGACATGGAGCAGTGGTTGGCACATTTAACTTGCGTACGGCAGGACAATGGTTCAAATCTGCATCCGTATAACCAGACTTAGTTTATCCGTGGTTCTCCTAAATCGCTCTAAGGAAATGCCGGGATGATTCCTCTGAAAAGACCTGGCCGATTTAATATCCCACCCTGAAGACAATCCGAGCTTATGCTCCGTCTCTTATGACATCGGTATCGACGGAACGTTAAACCCAGTCTCCCTTCTTTTGTCAGTACAAAACAAAGTTCCTTGATAGTTCTTCCCAGGAGGTTTGTACTTCTACTCTTCTTTAGGGCAGAAGTGGTTTTTCCTTCCATTTCAGAATTTAGACCTGAACACTAATATATTTCTCTTATAATTAAGTGTAGAATTGAACTACTGAGTTTAACAATATTCCAACTTTTCTATATGTTGCAAACAGTTAGTCCACTAAGGTATCGAAAGTACTATTAGTATTAAAAGTCGCATGAATCCATTCCTTTAAGAAGAATGTTTTCTGTTCCGTTCTTTGTCCACTCATCTTGAACAACCTGTAATAAATTAATTTGCGAGGAGTATGCCCATAGACTCTGGATTCCTCTATTGTGTTACCTAATACGCAGTGATCATCGTACTATCTTGCCTGACAATTACAAATACATTTACTCTTATCTGCTTCCTTTTTATAGTCCACTGTTATTTTCAAGATAAGTGTGCTAATTTTAGTTTTATTTAAGTACTGTGCAAAAGACAGAAGAGCATCTGTATGTTTGGGTTTTGATTTGGTTCATTAATTTGGTGCTTCGATCTATAGCCTTACTTTCTTAATAACATTTTGTCTTAGTATTACCTACACAAGCATTGCCTTTGCTGTTAGTTTCCTTTTCGTTCTCATCCTGGAAGTACTTCTTCAGGTCGTGATGTACATACAGATCTTTATTTCTGCCGTTCTGCGATTATGCGAGTAAACAGCTTCCATCGTGCGGTATTAACACAATGCGAAAAGGACCGGTACACATGAATGGCCTTTTCTTTGATGGTTTGCAGTGGATTGTTAGCAGTACACTTTCCCCAACAGCGAGTTTATGAACTCTAAGCAGCTGCTTGTCATAATGAATCTTTTCACCCTGCCACTTTCTGTTATAGATGTTAATACTTGCCTTACCTGTTCTTCAAGGGATACCTCCTCCCTAGGCATATGCGGAAATGGTGGAACCTACCCGTTCTTTTCTTGTTTCTGTGTATCAGATATGGTGATGCATATGGTGTTAATGTTCTTAAAGATTTGCTCAAACGCAACTAGTTTGATATATATGAGCATTATCGGTGGACTTAATTATACTGACCGCTAGTTTGCATTTCTCCACTGCGACTCCCCATGGGGGTACGAGGCCCGATTGGATTACTGGTAAGTGTTTCTTCCCTGATTTAATGGTTGGAATAACTGTCATCAATCCTCCGTCTCCTTTTATGATTTAAAGAGCTGCCACTAGGCGGCCAGGCAATGACATCGACTCTGGGCGTCAACAGTCGCGGGACGCGCATCAGGTGATCGCAAGAGATTCTTGTCGTTATACTGCGGACGGGTGGGAGTAGACTGTCCTCGCACCTTTGCGATACCCGTTATGGTTATTATTTCTACTTCCTTCATATCTTCAAAGTGTTCGAATGTGTGCGAAATCTTATGGGACTTAACTGATAAGGTCATCAGTCTCTAAGCTTACACATTACTTAACTTAAACTATCCTAAGGACAAACACACACACCCATGCCCGAGGGAGGACTCGAACCTCCGCTGGGATCAGCCGCACAGTCCATGACTGCTGCACCTTAGACCGCTCGGCTTCATATCTTTGTTTATAAGGTCAGCAGAATGGAAGACCGACAAGTCTGCTTGTGGGACCTCTACCAGCTTTTTTCTGATGCGAAATGGAAGTTTTCCTTTCAAAGTGTCTAGAACATCACTATGACAGACAGGTTCATCCCAAACACGAGTCTTTTTATGTACTTCTCGAAATATTTTCTTAGTGACCCCTGGACATTCCTGCACAGAGTTTTCAAGTAGTGCTAATGTGTGTCAGTTTTCTGCCTTCTCGGATACCCAAAACACGGCCTCACTTTGTATAAAATCTAATGCATACTGGATATTTTGTTGTTCAGACCAAGCTGTAGGCAACACGCTCCTAAAAGCTCTTACGAAAATAACTAGATGAACCAAATCCTTTTCTGGGATGAACACCTGAAATTGTAGTTTTTTAGAAGATTTTCCTCTAATATAGCTGATGAAACTGTGGTGTGTGCCACCTGATTCTGTGTAACAACATATTGCGGTTCTGTGTTTGTGCTAGCTGTTGTTTCTTGGCACATACATGTGCATGAGAAACTAGACTATGACATTCATCATTACTCTTAGCTGTATACTAACATTCCTTGCTTGTAACTTAATGTTATTCCATTCTTTTTCTAATTTCTCTAGTTGTGTTTCTATTTCTGTTTTCACATGATCCTTCAACTTAGGTAGGTGCTGCGCATTTTGTACCTGTTATACTGATCTGTTCCGCACTCTGTACGCGTTGGCAAACGTTTGCTCAACAGCTTTATGCAGCTCTATCTGTCAACTTCAGACTCTTTCTCTCGTAAGAAACCATCGACTTATTTTTCATGTTTGCTTGCTTTGTCCTCTATTTGCCTACGTGTTGATTTGTCGACTGTAATGTTGTGCGTTCTAATCTCATTGTATCAATATCATTTGGCAGCTTTTCAGTCTGTTCTGGTATATCTTTTACAGTAATTTTCTGTGTTTAAACGTCATGAGTTATTCCTTCTAAGTATCACTTACTGTTAGTCAAACATTGCTGAAGTGTTGTGCACAGTTTGATTGGTTTTGTCAAATCTTTTATCAAGTTTCTCATTGTTTTTATCAAGTTTTTAATTGAATAAAACTTTTATCCTGTGATGTAGTTGTACAAAACATTCAAGTGAATGGTTTGTTACCTTGGAACTAGTATTGTTCGTCGTCTAACGTTCTATACCTGATGTGCTGTATTTTGCATTCAGGAAAATATTTCAGAATCGGGATTATTCCAGATTTTTTTGCTTTGGTTTTACTATCTCAGAATTTTGGAAAATATTTCTTTATTACTGTAATGTGCTCGACGACATACACCCAACTGCGTATTGCATGAAAGAAACAAACATCTATCTAACATTACTATTGTTGCTTTGTGTATATCGACATAATAAATACGATAAACATGTATGTATTTACGTCCTCTCATGTCCGTCAGTGTAAAATCTCACGTGTGACTTGCGTTTACTGATGGGGATAGAAAAAATTTTAAGTGCTTAGCGAAACAAATGTAATTTAATAAATTTGTAAATCAGTATGGCAGCAATTTGAAGATTCTCGATGGAATCGTACCACACAAAAGGAATTTAAATTAATGAGTGAGGTACGAACGGGTAATTTCATGTTGCTGCATTTCATAATTATGGCTAGTTTTACAACGTAGGAAAAAAAATCTGTTTCCCTTTAGATCGTTATGCAAGTGGCAGAGGGCTTCTCTGATGATCTGAACTACAGGAAACTATTATTCCTTTCATGTTTTGGCCGTGAAACAGGACAGTTAAGGACTCCAAGTTCTTGAATAGGAAAATAGCTACACTCGTTTAATATTTACATACCACTCAAGCCGCCGTTTTGAAACAGTCCATGCAAACAAGGAATTAATCCGTTTTCACCTACATTCTTTTACATCCTCGAGGAATTGTTAATCTTCTTCGCCTTCTCTACAGTGAAAGTTACCGTAGGACAGTTATCATTGTGTACACCGATATCTTCACTTGGGTGGTTATTATTAAGTAATGAAATATTCCAATCTGCCCAAGCTCTATTCAAAGCTAAAAAGTAAAGATACCAGAGCGTGATAAAACAAGATCAATCTTAACGTATCGTCTGTTTTTCTACAGAGATTATAATATTCCATCCACCACCAAAATTATTTATTAGAACTCCTCATGTACGTAGTTCGTAATGTAACCACTGAGGAACCACGGCACGTATCTCAACATACCATTTGTAACTTATTTATCTGGCGAAAATTATACTGAAGAAAGGAAGCAAACAATAGTTATAAAATACTTACAAAAAGTAAGCAAAGAAAATACGGTGACAGTCTACCATATACTTTGATAAAGATACGAGTAATTTATTCGAGAAGAATGATCTACTTATTCTGAAAATTATCTAAACAGAAGTTTTTTCGGGTAATATGCTTACCTCTACACGTTGCGCTTGCTTCCTTTTCCGTTAACTGCAATTGATATTGGCTGAAACTGGTCCTTTTAATTCATTTGCTCGATATACACACGAGTGTATTTTTAATGATGTTTTTCGTTAATTATAAACAAAATTATCAATTATAAGATGCCACTCTCCTAAAAATAACAACTTTAAAATTTTTCTGTCCCAAATGCGTTTCAATGTCAGTGTAGTTTTGGCTACAGACTGGGAGCATTATGTCATCAGCTATTCATTCACGCAAATTTACTGTTCCGCAGCTAAATCAGTGTAATGCGTTCCAACTCATGCTGGGCCCAGTAGAGCCGTCACTTTGTGACGACGCTGTACACATTCCATGTTTCCGTAGCCACCTGGCAAACCACTAAATGAATGCGAATCAGTGTGATGCCATGTGCAAAAACTGGCGGCTGCAGGGTTCCGCTGTAAGTGCGAAGCGAGTAATGGGAGATGAGTGCTTGTCACGCGGTTTCGCCATACGGATGCAGTGCTCTATCCCTCTGCTTCACTCCCAGACTACTGGAGTACTTAGTAGAATGAAACAACGTTTGTTCCACAACAGCCCATCCAACTCTGCATAGCAGGGAATGAAAGGTGGATAATCTGTTAATTATACAATGCAGTGTGTACATGTGTACATGCATACGTCATTGACATAGTGCCAAACCTCTAGATCGATTTCAACCAGATTACACACAGGAACGGCAGGCCTGACGAGTATCAGCACTGTGGAGCTTAAAATCCCTTAGCTGCAATAAGCACATAAATATGGGCAATGACGAGTTCTTTCCAGCCCCAGAATTATAGGGTGCACTGCAAGCCAGAAATACTTTCCTAAAACACTATCTGCCGGCCAAATCAACCTCCATTTCAGGATAGCTTACATTTCAGGGGCAAGAAATGATATTTTGGTCCCCAGCATGTTGAGTTCCCGGTATGCAGTTGTTTTGTGTTGGAGTAGCATTGGCTTGCTTTATCAACCTACTTTGTAAGGCGTGTACCTCAGGGGCAAATAAATGACTTTCGATCCCTGATGTGTAGCCTGTTGTGCATGACAGCTGTGTTGTGGGAGTAGTATCTGCCTGCTTTATGGTACTTCGTTACAGGAGCTACACATGCCAATGAATATGGTGGGAACAAGTGGAGATGGCTGGGGGAGAGGATGGACAGAGCAAGCAGAGGAGGAAATGAACAGAGAGAGGTGAGGAGGAGGAGATGCCTGAGGCAGGTGGAATGTATAGAAGGATTGTGGGCAGTTGGGAAAGGAGGAAGGGTGGGTGAAGAGGGTAATAAAAGCGGAGGGAAGGATATGGTCAGAGGGGGGGAGGGACGAAGATATGTTAGAGAGTGTGGAGGAAATCGACTAAAAGGGAGAAGGAGATGTAGAAAGAGGGAGATTGAGAGGAGGAGAATGATAGAGGTGTGAGGATGAGGTGGACTGACAGAGTGAGGAAGAGGGGCACAAACGGCGGGGAGGAGTTAGTGTGTTCAATATACGTGCAAAAAGCATAAGCTGGTGATGCCGTGGCGAAAAGTCTAGCAAATAAATATAACCGAAGTCCAAGCGCAGTACATAACACAAAAAAGTATGTAGGAGTAAACGGAGCAGACGCAGGCACAGCACTGATTAATGTCGAATGAGTTTCTGATTTGAAAGCGTAGCCCACTTTATGTGTGATCGAGGACCATAAGGTCAGTATACAAGCAGTGGCATCGCTGTTGTCACTATTGCTTCATGACAGTGACATCACGATACATCAGTGGAAAGATGTTGCAGAAAATTTATTCAGATAAAATATTCCCACAAATAATCTAGGCCTCTGAGAAAACTCGTAAACTGCTGTTTATTCTGTCTGCTAAGTTAGCGCATTACACATCCAGGATTCCTTCTCTATCAGGAATACACAAAAATACACATTTCAAATTGTCAACAGCACGTGGCAAAGCAAAGCTAGGCTCAGAGGTTTTGCCCAGGCGGATCAATTGGAAGCCACTGACTACCGTATCATCCTACGTCTAAGGCGTCATGCCTGGTGGGGTATGGTGTCAGCACACCGCACTGCCGGTAGTTTCGTGTTCCTTAAGCTTGGAGCCGCTACTTCTCAGTTAAGTAGCTCGACAGTGGGCGTCATGAGGCGGAGAGCACGGCTTCCTGTCACGAGTATTTCTTCCCGTTGCAAAAGGCGTTTCGATTTGCACATGTATAACTGCGAATTTTTGCTTTGGGTGCAGCAGATGAGGCTTCTATAGCAGTTTCCAGATACTGTTTTGATTGTGCCAGCAGATGCTGTAGTTTCATGTAATGTGGTATTAATAATGTGATAGAGCGTAGCAGGTTTCAGAACATATGGCATTGCCTTACTCTTGTTCTTCATGTTGTATTGCTTGATCAATATTTAAGGAACAAAAAGAAAATGTACAGCATTGTCCAACTCAGTTTGCCTGATCTTACCATTCCATTGGTATATTCAGCTTACAGGGCAAACTTTGCTACATTGTTATAAATATTATGCATACATAAAATATTTGTGGATCCAAACCCTTTGTTTACCGAACCAGTTCGCAGCAGCCGCGTGGTCTCAGGCGCCCTGTCAAGGTACGCGCGGGTCCCTCACCCCCCCCTCCCCCTCGCCACATCCTGTCGGAGGTTCGAGTGAGTTACTTTAAGTTAGATTAAGTAGCGTTTAAGCTTAGGGACTGATGACCTCAGCAGTTTGGTCCCATAAGATACCACCACGAATTTTCAAAATTACCAGTCCGCACACCGTTGCATCACTGAATCTAGAGTTTGCAGTTCGCAAGCAGCAGTTTTAATTTTCCGTATGCCTTGCACACTATTGCATCACTGATCACAGAGTTCTGAGTTTGCATGTAGAACATCTTCACTTTCCAGACGTCTCTTGCTCTTGACAATCCAAAAAGGTGTAACCATATTTTTAACATCTGCAACAATTTCTTGAAAGCGGAGTGGGTGTCCTAAGCATTAGTTTCTTAGAATTAACTTTGCATATTCTGGAAGAACCGATGAGTTAAAGTGAATATAACGGAAGCTTCATTTTGATAAAAGTCGTTGACCCTTCCATGATGTTTAACATTGCGCTACACTTTGCGTTTATTGCATGCTCAACAAGTTTACCACTGGTAAGTTCGTTGTTGGACAGATGTAGATATTGCCTTACACACTATTGCATCACTGATCAAAGAAATTGTAGTTTGCATGTAGAACATCTTCACTTTCCAGACATCTCTTGCTCTTGACAATCCAACACGGCGTATTTTTAACATCTGTAACAATTTCTTGAATGCGGAATGGGTGTCCTAATCATTAGGTGCTTGGAATTAATTTTATATATTCTGGAAAAACCGATGAGTTAAAAGTGAATATAATGGAAGCTTAATTCTAATAAAAGTCGTTGACGCTTCCATGATGTTCAACATTGCGCTATACTTTGCGTTTATAGCATACTCAATCAGTTTACCACTGGTAAGTTAGTTGTTGGAGAGTTGTAGATATTGCCACAATAACAGCACCGTTACTAACTGTGTTGTATGTGAAAGTCCGTCCAGTTCCTTCTGTGTTTAGGAAGATGATACTGTTTCAAAATACCACTTCTTGCACTCAGTAAGTATTGGAATGTGATCCTAAAGTTTTTAATAGCTTCTGTTTCTTTTTGCGAAGTAGCTTCTATCAGACTCATATATTAATTGCTGCCTCGAAGCTGTTTTTAAATCAGGTTTGATTTATTCGTTAGCGTAAGAATTGTATGTGCTTGCGGCAATGCTTATTTTTCTTGTTTAGCTTTCTGTTCCATTCTTTCAAGACCTCGGGCACTCCAGTTGAGTGTCGCTTGCAGTGTTGGTTTCGTGACATTCGCTGTCTGTTTCTGCGAGTATTTTATTCACGTACTTTTGTTTCCTGTGACCGTGTTGTTGGGTCGTACATTCTTACGGCTACGTTTATTGATAAAGCTTCGTTATAGAGATGAAGATGACGAACCACAATGACGTTCGCTGCCTGCTGCTCGTCTGCCACTTTTGTGCGTACATCGAAGATGGCTTTTCCCTCAGCTGCTCTGTATTTACTACATGACTTTCACTTTCCTTCTGTTTGTGTACACCCCTTCTCGTGTGGTGACTACAATGTGCTTAGCGTACATTTTTATCGCTTTATTTCACGAGAACACACTGAATCACCTGATATTATATGTGTAACAGTCTTGGAATTGTTCACAATCTGATACGTTTTCCTTAGTCACCACTGTGCTTGTTTACTGCAACGTCACCGCGGGTTTCCGATAAGCGAGGATTTTCATTTACTGTCATCAGATTTCTTGACTTGTTTGTTTTCCTCACTCGCGTGGCTCACTTCTGCTTGTTTGAATAGCTGGGAGCGGGCAATTTGTGCGGAAAATGAGGGCACGAAATTCATGTTTTCCTTCCGGTAGCAGGTTGAATCACTGTGTCACGAGGTCACTGGGAGTTTGTTCGTCGTTCCTTATTACCTGTCATTGAGTGCCACTTTTTGAGAGGTGTCCTACGACGTTTTTGGTTGCTGGCAGATGAATATGTTTGCTACATAATCTGTCAAATTTCTGCTCAACTCAGGAGCTTGATTTTCAGTTACGATGCCTGCTAAGATGGGTTTCTTCCGTTGCTGCAAAGAGTCTCTCTGATTAGAGGAAAACCCGTTTAGGAAAGTTCTGCCAAAGGTGGACACTTTTATTACATATAAATAACGCTAAAACTTGGCCTAAGAATGAAAACGGCACATTGTGTCCTACATTCTTCATATATTACGGAATATGGACTTTTATCTACATTGCTACTGACCACACGCCACTAAGGAATCGCAACTTATATTGGTTGGACCACCTTTCATTTCAAACTTTTCGCTGTACTGTTCCATGTCATAAGAAGCACTGTGAAGTTGGTCACATGTGATTCCTAGTACATAGATAAATCATTTACGCACTTCCAGGAAACTGGTCTAATTCAAATTGTAGCGTATTCTTCCTTGAAAACATGTCAGACATTTTGTAAACTAACCCAAGGTATTAATAGCTAATGAACAGTTAATAACACAGTAGATGCTGAAGACACATCGCACACAGACTGAAAGCAAACGTTGATGACACTAAACTCGTTAAAAAAGTTAGAAGTCGGAGTACACAGCACGTCCTCTCACTAGCGCGTCTCAAACAAAACCGCAAGGGATATCGCTGCGAGGGACGACAAGGAAATCAGAGTGCACTCTGTGTGGATTCCAGGAGGAGTCATTTCAGATGTGGAACGGGTGTTTCCGAATGTCATGAAGAACACACGGGCAGCTAACTATCGGTGGTGGCCCATGTCGGTACTATGTGTTACTTTTAATCGGAAGAGATTGTCTATGGTTTCGGGTAGTTAGCTAAAGTAGTAAAAACTGGCAGCTTTGCTTGTGAGATGAAGGAGGAGTTCACCATATGTAGCAGCGTCGACAGAAGTGACCGTGGTCCTGTGGTGAAGAGCGGAGTGGACGGTCTGATCAGAAACTCAGACGGTCCTGCGAGCGTGTAGGCTGCACATTCCTCGAGTTTTGAGATAGGGTGATGTGTTTTCGCGTTCGCTAAACACACTATGTGATCAAAAGTATCCGGACATATGTCTGAAAATGACTTACAAGTTCGTGGGGTCCTCCACTGGTAATGCTGGAAATCAATACGGTGTTGTCCCACTCATAGTCGCGACAGCTTCCACTCTCCCAGGCAGACACTAAGTCAGGTCCTGGAAGGTTTCTTGGAGAATGGCAGCCCATTCTTCACGAAGTGCTGCACTGAGGAGAGGTATCGATGTCGGTCGGTGAGGCCTGGCACGGAGTCGGTGTTCCAAAATATCCCAAAGGTATTGAACAGGATTCAGGTCAGGACTCTGTGCAGGCCAGTCCAATGGAGGGATGTTATTTTCGTGTAACCGCTCCGATACGGGCCGTGCATTATGAACAAGTGTTCGATCGTGTTGAAAGATGGAATCGCCATCCCCGAATTGATCTACAGCAGTGGGAAACAAGAAGGTGCTTAAAACATCATTGTAGGCCTGTGCTGCTATAGTGGCACGCTAAACAACAAGCGGTGCAAGACCCCACCATGAAAAATATGACCACACCATAACACTACCGCCTCCGAATTTTACTGTTTTCACTAGACACGCTGGCAGATGATGTTCACCAGGCATTTGCCATACCCATACCCTGCCATCAGTACATAGTGACAACCGCAGTTCAGTTCGCTAAGCTCATAGCAAAAAAAGAAAGTTTGAAGAATAAACTGTGACCATCAAAGAATTGCAAACGTTGTGTCCTACATGTTTTGAGGACACTGTAAGCCTTACATTTGTTTTCGAGACCGTTTGCCGTCCCAGTTGAAAGTGTGACTGTGCTTGTGCTGATGTAACTGGTTGACCTGCAAGGAAATTCCCGCTTTTATGACAAATCTTTTTACGTTAAAACTGTCCAATACGTCTACGTCGTTTGGCCACGTAGAGTGTCCACTTCTCATAAGCGAGGTTGCAAAAGCGTTGCAATATTTCGGTCGACATATTTGTGTGAAAGAGCTTTTTTCCGATTCTAAAACTAAATAAGTGACGATTACGTGGTAGCTTGAGTGCGAATCTATGTGAAAGTATTTGCGTCTGTCTGTATGCTGACAGTTAGTACCAGACAAAAATTGTCTTCAGTGCACTACAAATAATTAAATAATTCTGAAAATTTGTTTTGGTTGTGACGTATGTTATTGAGAAAAGTTAAATATTAAACCAAGTCGTATGCAGTTCGATTGCCGTGCCATTTGAATGCGGCGCGTACAAGGTTTCCCCCTCCCCCCGCCTCATGCTCAGACAGTGAGGTGTGGTGGTGAGGGAAATGTGCAGCGAAGCTGAATCCTATGGTACTCGTTTCCCTGGTCCAGATAAAGACAGTACATACTTGCTTCAGTCTAACAGTAAAGTGGCATGTCACAGACGTAGAAATTGTGTTTACAGAGAGATATCCCCAACAATACACAGGATGTAACAGGTATGAGCGCAGGTACGAGTGTGAGTCAAATGGAAACTTAAATATTTTTTATTGCGCAGAAGTGGTACAACGCTGTATCACTTTTCAACATAATCTCCCCCATTCTCAATACAAGTCCTCCAGCGCTTATAAAGTGCATAAATTCCTTTAGAAAAAAATTCTTTTGGTAGTCCCCGCAACCACTCATGCACCGCGTGGCGTACCTCTTCATCAGAAAAGAACTTCTTTCCTCCCATTGCGTCTTTGAGTGAAGCAAACATGTGGAACCCACTTGAGGTAAGGTCTGGTGAGGATGATGTATGAGAAAGACACTCAAAATCCAGGTCTATGATTGTTGCAACTGTTGAACGGGCAGTGTGGGCCTTGCATTGTCATGTTGCAAAAGGTACCTGCTGACAGCAATCCACGTCGCTTTGATTTGATTGCAGGCCGCAGAAGATTTTTTAGGAGATCTGTGTATGATGCACTCTTAACAGTGGTCCCTCTAGACATGTAATGCTCCAAAAGACGCCTTTCTCATCCCAAAAGATAGTCAGCATAACCTTCCTTACTGATGGTTCTATTCGAAACTTCTTTAATTTTGGTGATGAGTAATGGTGCCATTCCTTCCTCGTTCTTTTCGTTTCCGGTTGGTGGAAGTGAACCCAGGTTTCGTCCCAAGTAACGATTCTTGCAAGGAAGCCATCACCTTCTCGTTCAAAGAGCCGAAGAAGTTCTTCACAATCATCAACACGTCGTTCTCTCATTTCAGGAGTCAGCTGCCGTGGCATCCACATTGCAGACACTTTGTGAAACTGGAGCACATCATGCACAATGTGATGTGCGGACCCTTGACTAATCTGTAAACATTCTGCATTGTCATTCAGTGTCACTCGGCGGTTTCCTTCACGACGGCTTCAACTACTTCAATGTTCTGTGGAGTCACAACTCATTGTGCCTGACCTGGACGAGGGGCATCTTCCACTGAAGCCACATCGTTTGCGAACTTCCTTCTCCTTTCGTAGACTTGCTGGTGTGACAAACATGCATCACCGTACTTAACCTTATTTCGTCGATGAATTTCAATAGGTTTCACACCTTCACTTTACAAAAACCGAATAACAGAACGATGGTCTTCCCTGGTGCAAGTCGCAAGTCGGGCGGCCATCTTTACACCGACTCTGCGACGGTATGTGTGTATCTGTACTATGCTGCCACCTGCAGGCCATTCTGCACGCTGTTTGTAGCACAATTACCAACTTACAGGATATCGCCGCGAAATTTCAATTTGTTATTAGTAATTTAAGGTTTTCATGTGACGCACCCTCGTATTTTTAAGTCGGTATCTTAATGCGTATACACATCAGAGAATTGGTTGTTTTCTCTCAGCGTGAAACAGTCTTCCCACAACCATGCCACATTTACTAACTGATGTTTTCTGTATTTTCGTAAATTAACCACTAAGTGGAATATGCCTGCCAGTATAGACTCATCATTTTCCGTCCACCTGTACACACCTGAATACATGACCTGTTGCCAGGTCTCTGTCTTGCCACATATACTTCGAGGTACAAACCAACCTAAAGCACGAATTTATCTTTGGTTACCTATTACACATGAGGCTGATTACCCTACTCCTGCCTGTTAATCTGTATGTACTTCGTCAGGAATGAAAGAACATTCGTAGCACGATTAGTCATTTATCAGCGACTCGGCCATGCAGTCGTTACATTAACATTTACTGTCCATCTCGTGTGTATTTTAATCATTCGGGTTAATCCTTTACCTACCCAAAAGGCCGCCGGCGAAACACCTTGAATTTTAAGATCTCTATGCGGTTCTTTGATCAGAGGTTGACATGGCTGCCACACTTACATGACCTGACATGTAGATGTCTGAAGGTGCTAAACACATAAAAATGTCTTAGCAGCAAGTACTGGGTAGCAGATATGTCCATTTTTCACACAGGGCATAGAATCACCGTCCACGTGCAACTTGAATACGGCAGCATAGTATACGACTCCGCAAGACCTTCCTATTTAAACGTACTAGATGCTGTCAAACTTGTAGCCATTAGTCTGGCTACAGTAGCCTCCCTATTTATAGATAGTGTCCAACATCGAATCGTTAGACTGGCAACAGGAACCTAATTAATCAGTCCCATTCCTAGCCTCTGTTCAGAGGCTGGTCAGGCACCACTTACCATCCAGCGATAACTCCTCATAGTGTGACATGTATATAAGGCGGGGCCAATCCTGAACACCCTGTAGTCGGTATTGGGGCTTAACGTTCCATACTATGATGGTTTACCGACCACCTGACAAACTTAGTCTTTTTCTGTCCGAAAGAAGGATTACCTCGAGCAACGTTATGCAACCGACGTACGAATTCTTAAACGAGATGAGAGGCTACCTTGAGCGATCGACATACCCCTGTGGATATCAGAAAGAGCTGTACCGCGTGAGAATTTTTAGCATATTGCAGCCCCATCAGCAACTGTGAAAGACAAATATTTTGAAGTATCAGCCTCACTTGCGCAAATTTTCTCGTGTTTGCTAGGTTTCGGCTAAATTAATCTAGCCTTCTTACAATAACATGCTAGAGTAAGGCACAGTCAACATTAAAATTGAAACCGATAGTAACCTGGTACCATATCGAATTAAAACTACTTAACTGAAGTCCAGGTCCGGCATCTCTTCACCACGCGGTCGGTTGGGAGCGACAACCACGTTGGCACTGATCGTTGCACACGGAATAGCACTGAGCCAAATATGAATATTCAAATATGTATCGACTAACATTACTGATAATCTGCTTCCTTCACATAGAATTCTGTTATTTAGTTACAGGTGTGACGTAACAGGTAACTTGATCGATTTAATTTCTTAAAGAGGAGTGACTAACATAGTTAAAACATGGGTGCTGCAAATCACAAGATGATAAAATAGGGAGTTTCATCAAGCTACTGAATGAAACAATGGTTGTCCTAATATCGTAATTATTAAAATTTGCTGTGGACTTCCAATTAAACATATGTACACAAAGACATGAAATAATTACCTTCATTGAGCAGTAGTACAAGTTAAAATGGAATTAAAGAAACAACATGTAATGAGGTTAAGGTGAATGAATACGTTAAAGTCAATACAATATCGGGGATGTTTGACGATCATTAATCAGAGAGGGAAGAATCACACACGCTACAGTATCACATTTAATCAATTCTGCCTTGGTCGGTGCCCTTAAGATCCCTACAGGCCCGGCGAATGGCGCTTTGAACGTCGCCACCAAAGAAGACTTCCAAGCTACCGATCAGTAAAGACCGCCAGGACGGCGTTGCAAGAGGCGGGCACCTGGGCACATCTCTTCTAGCTCAGGATTACTTCTAATCGATACTACTTTCGTGTCGCTAGTTGGGCCGAACGTTACACCGAGACGTCGACAGTTATTCCTGCTGGCAAACCTTCATTGTTCTTAACGCACGCACGTGCTTGTAGCGTCTGCCACAAGTTGTCAAACAGTGTAGTATTTCTTCACACACAAGTGGAGTATAACGCATTTATTTAAATCTGTTACCATTCTGTACATTTCCTACGGCGACAGATTTCTTTGCCCCTCTGCCACCCATTAACATTAGCGGCGAGGACGCAGCATTTGGTTCCTCGGAACATAACTGTTACCAACTCACAACATTATACATGCGTGCACTACCTTGACTGTTCACTTGTTGAGTTCGTGACTAACAATAAAATTACTTGAATTAGAACGTAAATGCCATAACATCCATCTGATAGCTCCAAGTCCATCCTGTCACTTACTACGCAAATGGTGCAATGGGTCACCGTGCTTAAAGCTGTTGGCGGCAGTCAGTGCCGGCTGCGGTGGCTGATTATTCTAGTTTGTCTGCCCTGTACCGAAGGCTGTCGTCTATATAGCTGTAGCGCCTTCTGGCGAGTCTCGGACGCTCCCACTAAGAAGCAGAATTTTTACTTGTGCATGGCTTTCCGCAAAAATGACAGTCATTCTTAAGAGTGTCAACTAGACATATCCTTCTAATAATGCAACAGACTCCATTCCATATTCAGTTTACAGATAATTAACCAGTTTTTATGCTGGAGTGCAGAAACAAGCAGCTCTTGACACCCATTATCTGCCATTTCCAGATACATACAGCTGCTCTTCGTCACCGAGTGTAGACTTTATTGATATTATTCAATAGTAACCGCTCTTTGCTATGCATTTCACAGAATCAACAACAAAGTATTTGACTTGGGATTAGCATGATGACTGTGGGTCCTGTGTTCTTAAACACAAAAGCCCCACATCCCGTCTCGGTCAACTTCAGAGACTTTTACCTTCGTATTGCTTCAGGTCTAGCGTTTCGCAGAATAGTGGGTCCTGCAGAGGGTAGTGCACCGATATACAGCTACCCCGTGGTGTCTGCTCATGCCACGTCTTTTCAGCGCCTGTGAACTGCCCACGTTAAAACAAGACCCTTCGTCGCACAGGACACAACACACACGGTGCCTCTTTGGCGAAGATTTCCAGCAAACAGTATAATGTTACGAACTTTCTGCGTTCGCTCTCCATTCCCCTGGCGGTGTTGTCCTTTGCAACGACCTACGGTCCCTCTTAATGACCGCACACTGGCTGTCTCCCCTGCTCAGCTGGCCTCTACTCAACCTGTCGTTAGTGGAATTCCCAACTACGCTTAGACAGACCTCGTAGCTCGGAGGTATTGTATTTGGCTACGTCAATCACTGATATTAACTTTAAACATACTTGACCTCTCGTTTTTAGTTTAGGTTTAATTTATAATTGTTTGATTTTTAATTTATTGAAATTAATATGCGGTAGTTGACACTTTTGACGAAAATGGTCGGGTAAGAGGATGGTGAAAATACGTATGATTGATGCACAAAGTCTTAACATGGACGTGATATAGCCCGCCACAATTTCACATCTACGTTTAAAAAGGATGTTTTACGGCATTTTATCGAAGTATGGTACACATGTGTTGGTCAGATCAAAGCAAAGGAACACTGTCGGGCGTTCTGTTGTTTTGCCACAGTTTATCATCCGAACGCCCATACCTACCCAATCACTTCTCTGGGTAGTATGCGGAATTGTGGTCGATCACGAAAGCCTTGGATCACGCGAGACTTCTTATAGGAAGAGCAGTTACGGTCTCCAGAGGCTCTCGTAATATCGTATAGGCTATACAGGAAATGATCCTAGCAGATAGATTAGTTCTGTTGATCCAGAGCCCTACCCACCTCCTACAAAGGATGCAGAGAGGGGTGTCCAGCTGCTGGGTCCCTGGACACTTGGGGATCGAAGGGCGAGCCGTGAAAGCAGCCTGCCAGGAAAATACCACGGTCCGCCTGTACGTCCTCCTACATGCTCTTGGGTCATGGATGACAGAGTGTCGGCTGAGTGGAAAAGGCAGTGCCGGGAAGTCGCCTACAAGACACTGTGGTCGGCCAAACCAACTGTTCGGTCATCGCGCATTTGCCTTCGACTCCAGAACGGACGTAATGGTCCTCGATCTCCTTCACAGCGGTTGTGCACATGAAAATCCAACGCAATGCAGTGTTTGCGGCGTCACACTCAAGGTGATCCAAGTTTTAACGGCACGTGTTTCATGTACTTATGGTCTATCGAGGGACTCACTCTCAAGTTTAGGCGATGACGTAACAACAGCAACAAAACTAATCATCTATTGAATGCAGCAGTTTTTATTATTACCGTGCTTCCTAAGGAAACAGGAGAAGAATTAGGTCTATGCAAGATATCTTTGTAGTACTGTTTTCAATCAGACAGGTTTCATCACTTTTTATTTATTTTCTTGCTGCAAGAATGTTGTTATAAGTCAACCTTTAAGAAACTTTTGGTACAAAATATTTTCTTTTGTACAATGAGCCATTATTGACAAATATTTTACATTGGTTAGCATATCATTCACAATTGTTACATGTGTCCCAGATGGGGGCATTCTATCTTGTTTATTTACGATATTTCTAAAGGATCTAGATTTTTAGTAAACTGTAGTGGGAAATTGTGTTTGCTTTTGCTTACGCCTGGTCCGGCACCTTTGGCAGGGTCAGCGTGGTTACACTCGGAGTTGGCATTGTTAGTTTGAAGGGGTGGCCGGATGCCCTTCCTGCCGCCACCCTGTACATTTCAGGAAGGAATCTTTGTACCCCAACAGTCTTTGTCAGTGTTAATCATGAAAGAGTACGAACGTGATGCAAATGTCTATGAGTCGTGTAACTGAGGCGGGACGTGGGGACCAGCGCAGTATTCACCTAATGGGATGTGGAAAACCAGGCTGGCTGGCACACGGGCCCTCGTCGTTAATCCGCCAGGTGGATTCGATCTGGTGCAAATGCACCTACTCCAGTCCAGAGAGCACAGCATTAGCGCTCTCAGCTCAGGTGGGTAAACTGCATTTGTAAATACTGTGAATTTATGCAGCTATTTACATACCTCACATGAAACTGATGGATGTTTACGCTGATAGCTTTAGGTCTAATACGGAATCCACAGCTTGTCTTCCGCAAACAGCAAGACTTTAGTTTTTCTTCAATTTATTAAGGATTTTCGACAGAGAATCAGTACATGTCGTGTAACCTCCCCACAAAATAAAATAATAATAGTGTAACAACCCAATAGTGAAAATATAATACAATGTGACAAACCTATAACCTTCCAATAATTGACAGTCAATTTACCCTGGTAATTTTGGACGTCAGCAATGCTGCGTCATGGCCCTGATACATCATTCTGAATAAACTGAGAAATCTTACCTTAATTGGATCGCCGGATAACGCGTATATATCTGCTCCTATAAGAAATTTTCCTGGCGCAGCTAAGTGCAATGCTGGCCGATAGATTTGTCTTATAAAAAAGGAAAGAACTGACTTTTCTTTTCAATAATCGGGATTGCCCAGGATTTGAGAAATTAGTGAATTCTTTAAATTGAGATAAATGTCAAAAGTTACTTTTTATGAGAAAGATTATTATTAACAGATTTTTTTAAAAACATTTACATGGGACTTGATGTAACAATACCACATATGCACGCGGCTGCTTTTACCTTATAGTACCACGCTCTGGCTCCGCCATCGCTGCACACGACCGGCCCAGCCAACACGATACACCAGACCAGACTGCTCGCTAGCAACAACTTACTCCCACCGCTACACAGTTCCTACTGCAGTCAATACTACTCTTTGGTCTTAGATTCTCTTCTAGCTTACATATCGCAGGCAGCGCGTGAGCAATACATCGAAATTACATTAGCTCGAGTGCGCTAGCAATAAATTCTTTAATTATGGACCTCTTACATAACCCTCCACTGGGGGGGGGGGGGGGGGGGGGCGGGGGCAAAAATTTGGCAGCGATGGTGAGTCAATTGGAAATGCCATGAGCTACAAATTTTTCTATAATCTATTTAGTTACTGTGTTTACAGTCACAGAGTATATACATCATTGATAAGTGCACAGCATATTAAGAAATTAAATAGAGTGCACATGCACTGAGTACAAAACATATTCAGAAATGACAAAGTATATTCGCAATGAGAACTAAATACATCAACAAAGTAGAGTGCACACGCATTGAGTACAAAACATATTCAGAAATGACAAAGTATATACACAATGAGTACAAAATATATTAACAAAATAGAGTGCAAACGTACGATAAAAGTTTTTTATCATTTTACAAGAATTTAAATGCACTGTATAAGCCTTTACTATTTTACAGGAACTAGGAAAGGAATGGGAAGGATTGCATCATGGTTGTAGCACAGTAGGTTGCACGTAGCTGCACTGAAAGTCCATATCTTTCTACAGAAGCACAACACCAAGTGAGACAATCTGAAGTTTTCTTCCGTAAAGTATTTATCAGTGTAGCCAAGACATTGAAATGTTGTATTAATATTCAGTGTCATCATTTTGGTAGTACATTAGGTACACCAAACAGTGGGACCATAATAACATCTCCATCGTTCAAGGTGGTGGACAGCTTGATATGTCAACACCATATTTTTGTAGAACCCATACTCTTACAGCAACGTAGAATTAGTGCAAAATCCAATATCGTGCTCCATGATCATGAGGATGGACAGGATAAACGGATATTGCAGTAATTAGGTCAGAAGGTGAAGGACACATTAAGTCTTATGCTAGTCATCATAGAACTACACTAGTGTATCAACCGGTATGAACAATATTGAGTGTTACGAAACATTATTCATAACTCATCTGACTGAATCAGTGGTATTCATTGGCCAGTTACAAAGTATTCATATAGTGTTACAAAACATTATTCAGTGTTATTCACAAGTCATCATTTAAAACAGGTGCTGTTGAGTTATTGACATTCGTGGCTAGTTACAAAGTATTCATATAGTGTTACAAAACACATTTCAGTGTTATTCACAAGTCATCATTTAAAACAGGAGCTATTGAGTGTAGCATCAAGCTACTGGTGTTTATATATGATATCATGTAAGTGACATGAGACATATTTAAAATGTAAGACATTGGAACTATTACTCAAGGTCGGTAGTCCAATAATACATAGACATAATGGAATCAATACACAGAAAATTTGCATTATCTTTAGGACTAAAAATATATCTTAACTGATAGCATTATTTAGTTGTATACTGGTAATAGTTGGGACTTGTAATAATTTTTTTTGCTAGCTATGCATTGTACTGGGATCGATAATTAATTGCTGGGGCATGAAAACATTTGCTTTTGACTTATTGCTGGAAATAAGGATTATTAACATCATTCGTAATGAGTCAGATGTAGCAAGGTTATGAAACAAGTACATTATATGTGATCACATTCATAAATGATAGACACAACTGGGTAAAACAATGCAAGTACTAGAACAGGTTTAATAACTAACTGCTTATAGCATGTTATGTTACAAAAAGCTTCTCCTGGAAAAAATACAAAATGGATTATTGAGCTGAAAGAAGAAATGCATATTATGCTGAAAAATAGTGAACTTCGCATTAACAGGTAATGAAACGTGTTCTTAATATGTATGTAGTCTCACTGCCTTTTCCAAAACATTCAGTCATTATACTATGAGACATAAGACATACTGTCAAAAGGAACTGGAACTAATACTTAAATAACTACATAGCATTTCTTAACTAACAGTAAATATTAGCATCATCTGCAAAGAAAAACTTCATTATTCATATTATCATAACTTCATCACTAAAACCACTTGCAAAGAAAAACTTCATTATTCATATTACTATATTCTTCTTATAACTATTCATCATAATTTTTTACCATCTGCAAAAAATAGACATTTCATTATACATATTTATATTACCATTCACTTCATACAATTATTCATGATCATTCATTACTTCATATACAATAGAGTTTCTTACTTCTAGCACATTTCATCACTAGAATTAACATCTATAGTTCTGTCTGACAGTCTGCATCAATCGCCTTGTATTCTGAAAGAAAAATAAATAGTCATACTGCTATCATACGATGTGTACTGTATATTCTGGTTAATGCTTGTTAATTCTGATCCATTTACTCTTCATGACATAGTATTGCATTTTCTTTCGTTCATTCTGATGGTAAAATTTCCATTTCATAGTAAACCACTGTGGTTGTTTAATTCATTTCTTTTACACGTATTGCTTTCTGAAAAATGATGAATAAGGATTAATATCTTGCATTTCATTCATATACCCATTAAATAAAAACTTGTTTCTAGTGATATAATTAAGCGTACAGCATAGCATGACAGAAAACGTATTAGGTTAGAAACAGAGACAGTTTTCAAGTGCAAAAAATGTACACACAGTATCATAACGTAGTAGCAAAAAATGTAAAACAGTCAAGATGTTGAGATATCATAATGCAAAATGTCAATGTCAACTGGTGTTTGTTACATCTTAAACATTTCATAGTGCATACAGACAAAAATTCTACTTTCGATAGGAAAACAATCATACATACACAAAAAATCGAAAATGTGCACGGTCTAATATATAACGACAAGTAAAGCGACCTGCTAACCATACCTTGCCTGGCACTTGCCAGGAAAAAATGTGATAATCATCAGTAAGTGTTCATATCAGTAACCGGAAAAGGCATTAAAAGGTGATAAATCATAAAGTATGTTCATTCAATAAAGGGTTTAATATTGGAGACATGGTGATTGCCTTTGCTTTTTCTGGTTCTCAAAGTTTCAACATGTACCACATTGGGATGAGGAATGCTGCGAATTCTGTATGGACCTGCGTAAAGAAGTTCAAATTTACTGCATCTACTCTTTCCTCTGTTGGATAAACAATGTGTGCGTACTAATATCTTCTGTCCAATGTGAAAGTCACGGCGTGTACAAACCTGTTTTTTCTGTCTTCTCCGGCGCTCTGCGGCACGTTTGATGTTGTTGAGCAAAATCTCAATTATTTCATGGTGGCATAGTCGACGAGATGTAGGAGAGGATACTAATTCTTTAATTTTGTTAGGTGGTTCAACATTTTTCAATATAACAGTCGGAGATAGCATAGTGGATTCATTTGGTATGGAGTTAATTACATCCTGAAATGAGAGTATGTATGTCCAATATCTTTCATCAGTCGTTCACAGGGGTTCGAAGAAGCGTGATACTTGGATATATAGATCGGAGAAATGTTTCTAGCTCGTAACATACGTGTCCATATCGCAGATCGAAATTGTGGTCCATTGCCGGAAATTACTTTCAATACATGCCCTACATGAAATAAAAAATGTTTTACAAATGCATTCGAAATAGATTTAGCAGTAGCTTTGCGCAATGGAGTGAAGGTAACAAATTTCGAAGTGAGTTCAACAGCGACAAAGATGTAGCAAAAACCTCTATTAGTTCTGGGAAGCGGTCCAAAAATGTCTACAACGGCCATGTGTCTCAATTTAACAGGTGCAATGGGATGTAACGGTGGAATATGTGAAATCGTGTCTGATTTAGCTTTCTGGCAGATTTTACATGACGCTAAAACTCGTCGAATACGTTTCTCCATGTTGGCAAAATAACAGTTCTGTCTCAGTATAAGAAAACATTTTCTGGCTCCATAATGTGCGTAACTTAAATGAGTATACCAAAATAATTAGTTAACAAGTTCGTCAGGAATGCACAATAACCAGTTGTTGCCGTCAGGGTGAGAGCGGCGGAACAGAATGTTATTGCGTACCGTGTAATGGTTTCTAATGGTAAAGTTATTCTTATCTTGCCAAAGGTGTTTAATTTCTTTCCATACGTTGTATTTACTCTGCTCGTTTGCTATGTCTCGCAATGATGATGAAATGAAATTTTCAAATGCGACATGTTGAATATACATGACGCTAGAATTTGCTTGGCAGAAGTTGGTTGCGATGTCTTGCTGATTGTTGCAGAGAGAACGGGATGATGCGTCTGCTACAATATTTTGTGTACCGGGAATGTGAACAATTGTAAAATTAACTTCCTGTAAATAAAGTTTTCATCTGCTTTAATCTGTCATGTGTAAATGAAGCAGAAAGTAAAAATGTCTCCCATAAAGAAAATGCCTAAATCGGGTAAATGCCCATACAACACATAATGTTTCAAGTTCTGTAACAGAATAATTGCGTTCAGCAGGTGACAGAACGCGACTTGCAAAAGCCATGTTTTTAATTACTGTATTACCGTCTTCTTCAATTTCCTGAAAAATGTGTACGCCTAAAGCTGTGTTAGAACTGTCGGTGGCAATGGAAAAATTTCTAGTGAGATCTGGGTGTGATAAAAGTGGTGCATTCAACAAAGCTTGTTTCAGATTGACAAATTCAGACTGCGCTTGGCTATCCCAGGACCAAATAGTGTTTTTACCCGTCAGTTGGCATAATGTAGGTGTGTCTAAAGCAGAGTAATGAATAAATTTACGGAAAAAGTTAATTAATCCCAGAAAGCTGCGTAATTGTTTCTTTGTCGTTGGAACAGTAATGTCACGTAAAGCTTGAAGTTTTTCCGGGTCAGGCGCAATGCCTTCTGCTGAAATTACATGTCCAAGAAATTTTATGGAAGTTCTGCCAGAGTGCGATTTCTTAAGATTAACTGTGAATCCTTGTGCACGAAAAGTTTGCAACAAATGTCCAAGAATCAAATTGTGTTCAGACCAGTTAGCTTCTGCAATAAGAATGTCGTCTACATACGTTGTGGTTCTGTCTTCAAGTTCTGTCGGAAGTATAGCATTCAAACCGCGAATAAATGCTGCTGAAGAAATTGTTAAACCGAACGGTAATTTGCAAAATTGATAACAGTCACCAAAACAGAGAAATGCTTTGTACTTTCTGCAGTTCGGATGGAGCTGAATTTGCCAAAATCCCGATCTCAAATCTAATGTGGAATAAATAGCAGTACCATGAAATTTCTGTAGAAGTTCTTCTAGTGTCTGTGAGCGATCTGTTTCATTAATAATAATGTCGTTAATGTGACGCGAATCAAGTACGAGTCGAAGTGATCCATCCTTTTTCTTAACAATATGGAGCCGGTTTATGTACGGACTAACTGCCGGTTCAATAATACCTTGGTCAAGCATAGCTAGCAATTCTATCTTAACCTGTTCTCTGTGAATATACGGAATGGGATAATGTTTGGCTTTAAATGTGTCGTTCTGTTTAACTTGAAATTCATACATGAAACCGGACATAGTACCAGGGATGTTGTCAAAAACTGGAGCTTGCTGTAAAAGAATTTTGCGTAGTTGCGTACGTTCGTCGTCTGTATTTGCACTGCTCTGTTTACCTTTATCAGAAATCATTTGCATAACGTCATAGTCGGCTTCGTCTGGTATATTATAGTTGTGTACGAACGTATCTGTGAACAATGTGGAATGACAGTCTATGTTACGTGATGCAGAAATGACCTCTGTCCGATTAATTGTTTGTTCTTCTGCAGATAAAGAGTGCTGAAAATCTAATGCCAGTTGTACATTTTCATCCTTTAACATTATATAGGAATTTTGAAAGTCAATAATTGCGTCGTATTATATCAAAAAATTCGTACCTAAAATAACGTCTGTTGTCAATAAGGGAACAATCCAAGAATTTGATTGGAACGTATGACCTGCAATACAAAATGATAAGTGTGTCTGTAATTTTACATCTACTCCTTTACTAGATACTGCTCCTTTTCCTTTAGTTTTGCCTAATGGTAATGTAGGATAAGTATTCTCTTTGTTACCAGCGTTGAAAGTTTCCTCATTTATAACTGACATAGGTGATACAGAGTCGATTACTGCCGAAAATGTGGATGATCCAATCTTTACTTCAATGACAGGGTGGGAAATGTTTTTTTCAATAACAGGTTTTTCATGCAAAAGAGTGTCTCGGATGTCGTCAAAAGTAATAACATTCTCGTGAATAACATTCTGCGTGTCAAAATCAGTGTTTGCGTTGTTGGAAGATGCAACCTGTACTGTATCTAGTCAAATTCTATCTGACGTGCTGTTATTTGCGGGAGGATGCCGTGGCATTTCCACTATTTGTACTGTTCTGTTATTTCTCCCTGACGTATTACGTTCGGGATTATATCTACTGTCTGGTTCATTCATGATAATCTGTTGTTGCCGATGATTCTGCTGCTGGTAAAACCGACTGTTACTCTGAAAACTGTGCTCATTACTTTTACGTCTGTCATAATAATCGTTGCTATACGGCGCATTGCGATATGAGTTGAAATGTTGTGTTCTCTGTACGTAGTGATTTCCTTGTTGCTGTGCGTTACTATTTGGTGGAGGGGACACTATTCGTGTAGGCGGCGAAACATTAAAGCTTGGTTGACCTTGCAGACTACATTGTTGGTTTGGTATGCTAACCGGCTGCTTTTGATGCTGTTGCGGTGAAAACCCTCTATTGTTCCCAATATGTGTTTGCGATTGCTGGAAATTTTGTACATACTGATGATTAAACTTTTGTCTGGTACTAAAGTTCTCGTGGTTGTCATTTCTGGAGCGTATAATGATGAGTGTCACTTTCAGGTAAAACTCGTCGTATCAGGTTGTCTTTACTCATTCTTAATCATAGATAGATCGATAGTTGAAGAGCTGTTTCGATAGATATAAAGGATAGTAGAAGAGAAGGCAGCAGTGCAGAAAACTAAAGATGAAACAGCACTACTACGGATCGGGGCCCTGTGCACGCTACGGCACATATTCATCGAAGTGTAATGAATCCCCTGAGGTCTCTTACGCGCTGCAAATAAATTTTAGTTTCTGCGTTACAGGCAATGCAGATGAAAATTCAAAAACAAATTGCTGTATCCAGGCCAATTCTAGTTTGTACATTACAGGCCAAGCTGATGAAAATACAAAAGCAAATTGTCGTATCCAGTCCAAAGCATGTATTTGTGTTCTGTCATTTTTAAATACCTTATATTTTTTCACGAACAAAAATTGCTTATAATCAACGTTATCGTCTCTGAATATGTGAACTGGTTCAGGATTGTATGATAATCCGTTTGTCTGTGTCTGCCCGGATTCCAAGTCACGTACTCTCTGTAAATTACCTAAGTTACACTGGCTGTGTGAGTGTGACAAATGTTCTGAAATTGGCGTATACTGTATCGTATTATAGGCTGAGACATTTTTCATCTCCGTCACTTCTTTCTGTAAAGACGGCACTTTTCTACGCAATGCATTATTGGACGAATCTACCTCGCTGATTGTTTGCTGTATGTTTTGGAATTCACGTGTTTGATTGAACGAAACTGGTGACGTATCGTCTGATTTGGTATCGTTATTATTTTCGATAACGTCAATACGATTGGCCAATTCATCTAATTTTTCAGTCAGCGCTTTTACCTGATCGTCATTTTTAGTGTCACAAACATTAATTTGTTTTTGGATTTTACGGGTGGTTTTGTTCAATTTCTTAACGTCTGCTTTTATAGCATCGGGATCCTGTATTAATTCCAACTGTTCAAGTCTGCTGGTCATTGTCTGAAAGTCTACTGTATGAGGGTCTGCTTTTGTTTTAAGAGTAGAGATTTCATCGTGCAATTCAGTGTTCAGCTGTTTGATTTCATCTGATACTGTAGCAATGTTGTTGTCTACGTATGTGTTTGCTTTCGTAAACAACTTTCACTTATCTTCTTCTGTCTGTGCAGTAATTGTTTCCATGACTTGTTCCTTTACTTTGTTCTGTTCCTGAATGAATTTAGGGTAACGCGTTTCACTGTTTTGTAGGTGATGATTAAAACGTTCGTCAATTAGGCTGTTCTGTTGTTCGAATTTCGTGTCTACTTTCGCATCCAGTGTGAGTGAAAGTTCCGATGACATTAATTTAAACTCGTCGCGTAACTGTGTTGAGTTCTCAGAACATTGTTTAGCGACTGCACTAATTTCATCTCTAAGTAATTTGGTTGTGGCTCCACGTGTATTACATATTTCTTGTGCAACGGATCTAATTTCTTCACTACTATTCCTAGCACTACCCTTAATTTCCTCACGTAGCTGTTTTTTAGTTTCATTACACTGCTCGGCAACGGCTGTAATCCGTTCAGTAAGCTGCTCAGTAGAGGTGTCAAGTTTTTCATTAATCTGTTTTGAATTGTTGTCTAGTTTTTCATTAAGTTGTTTGTTCGATTCATTAAGTCGTTTGATATTGACGTCTTGTTTTTCATTCGACTGTTTGCAATTGTTGTGAAGTTTTTCATTAAGTTGTTTGTTCGAATCATTAATTTGTTTGAGATTTTCATTAAGTTGTAGCAGTAATGCCATAACTCGATCCATGCCAAAATTAGCTGCTGTATTCTCTGTGCTGTGTGATGGTGTATCTGCATGTGTCCCGTTTTGCATAACCATTTGGTCATTGTCTGATTCACAAAAAGGTTTGCTAATTGGACGTGCACTGTGGGTCATTACCTCGGAATCAAATAAATCTGACGTATTTTGACTACATTGTTCATCTTCGTGAGAAAAATTTATCTGTTCACTGTGTAAATTTTGCAAATCACGTGTGTTAAACTGGGCAGCGTTCATTGTAACGGAACGTGCCACCTCATCAATTGTCGTTAAATTAACAGAGGACACAATTGAATTTCTTTGCTCATCATTAGCATTAAAATCATTACTAGTGATCGGTGCGCACTGATTGTCTGTAACTGGAGGATTATCATCAAGACACTGAGTGTCGTTAGTATTATCAGTCAAATTATTAAAGTCGGCTTTTTCACTCATTACGACTCGCGATGTACTGTTAGCAGTTTTTCGCGGCATTTTCACAACTCAAAGTTAAGCACAAAATCAAACAAAGACAAAGCAAAAATGGAACAAATACAGTTAAAACAAAGAGCAATAAATTGCCGATGATGTGTGAAAGAAAAAGTGACAAATTAGTAAATGCTTGGCGCCAGATGCAAACTACTTTTAATATTAAGTAAATAAGAGCAGATATATAGCTGACCACTTCTCAGAAATTCACAAAAATACGATCCTGGCCGGTTGTCGCCAAGTGTAACCTCACATGAAACTGATCGATGTTTACTCTGATAGCTTTAGGTCTAATGCGGAATCCACAGCTTGTCTTCTGCAAAAAGCAAAACGTTAGTTTTTCTTCGATTTATTAAGGATTTTCGACAGAGAATCAGTACATGTCGTGTAACCTCCCCACAAAATAAAATAATTTGAATAATACTCTCATTTAGCGTAACTACCCAACAGTGAAAATATAATACAATGTGACAATCCTAAAACTTTTAATAATTGACAGTCAATTTACCCTGGTAAATTTTGGACGTCAGCAATGCTGCGTCATGGCCCTGATACATCATTCTGAATAAACTGAAAAATCTTATCTTAATTGGATCGCCGGATAACGCGTATATATCTGCTCCTATAAGAAATTTTCCTGGCGCAGCTAAGTGCAATGTTGGCCGATAGATTTGTCTTATATAAAAGGAAAGAACTGACTTTTCTTTTCAATAATCGGGATTGCCAAGGATTTGAGAAATTAGTGAATTCTTTAAATTGAGATAAATGTCAAAAGTTACTTTTTATGAGAAAGATTATTATCAACAGATTTTTTAAAACATTTACATGGGACTTGATGTAACAATACCACATATGCGCAAGGCTGCTTTTACCTTATAGTACCACGCTCTGGCTCCGCCATCGCTGCACACGACCGGCCCAGCCAACACGATACACCAGACCAGACTGCTCGCTAGCAACAACTTACTCCCACCGCTACACAGTTCCTACTGCAGTCAATACTACTCTTTGGTCTTAGATTCTCTTCTAGCTTACATATCGCAGGCAGCGCGTGAGCAATACATCAAAGTTACATCAGCTCGAGTGCGCAAGCAACAAATTCTTTAATAATGGACCTCTTACAGTCGTGTTATTTAGCAAGTTAGTTAACAGTTTTTGATGTTTTGCTGTTTTTACTTCGTTTGTATCAAGATAACACTTTTATTTCTTTCGATTTTCTCGTTACACATGAAGTTTCTACTATTTATTGGCCAAGCACACACTTTTAGTCGCCATTAAGTGTTGTTGTGGCTGTGTAGTGTTCATTTGTTTCGTGCCATGTTTGTTTCAAATTAGGCGCGCGGATGTAAACGTTCATGGTGTTTAGTTGACGCAACAACAACACATCATATCCGCGTGCCAAATGCCAAAAAGACATGGCATCAAACATATCAACGTAAGTTAGCACTTACTGCTTCAGAAGAATGCAAATTTGTGGAAACCAATGTTCTCTTGCAAGATGGGGCAACACGTCATCTGCTAAGTGAAACCTTCCACAAACACATTCTGTCCAGAGATTTTGCAGACGCATGGCCTATGAGTTCAGTTGACCTGAATCCATTTGACTTTCGGCATGTAAATGAACGTCTTTACCAGGGACACGTTCGATGTCTACCTGATCTGGAAGCCAGAACAAGGAACGCGTTGCTGAGATCCCACCATATATGCTGCGAGCAACTGTTAATCGCGTCATATTACAGATGCAGCATCTCTTCTGCATCTCCAGTGCCCATACTGAGCAAATAGTGTAATCGTCGGTTAACTATAAAATGAAAATTATTATTTCTCAATTATTTGACATTTCCCTCCCAAGATCCGATCCTAATCCTTTATATATGGAAACAATTTAATGCATTTTTCTTGCATTCGCATCGCCATATTTGCACCTGGAAGCGAAAATGAGAATTAAATTTTTATTTAGCGGAAATCGGTTCCGCTTTATTACATTAGAATATGTAACAAGTTTTGCTGGCAAACGATAATTACAGCCTTGACTGGACATCTGTGAGTGGCTGCACATTAATTACAACCACCCTGCAGCGTCGGGTCCGCATTAACAACCTCGAATAACATCTAAGGTTTTTTGTACATGCAAACGACTTATACGGTATGAGCAACGGCAGTATACGATTGTTCGCTTGTGCACAGGAGAGTAGCATCGTTTGACTGTTGTAAGGAACCGCAGGAAAACTTGGACAACGTTTCCTCATGATGAAAGCAATAATAGCTCTCCTTAAGAGGACATGGTATGTCCTATGCCACCAATGTTAAATTATCGAATTTTGCGACTAATTACACTGGAAACTTCGTAAGACACCAACTTACAACTTTCAACAATTACTGAATGCAACTTTCTAGATACACTGAGCTAGAATTATTATTAAAATTGTATTGTGTGGCATGTTATCTTTTTTTTTTCAAACACTAAACGTTTTGACAGAATATTGTAAATAAATGAACATAAAAACAAAACAGCTCAGGCTATTTTAATCATTCTAGTTCCATATGTGCTGAATCTCACACTTGGTATGTTGTGAAAATTTCATGACTCTACCGTCAGTACCTTTTAGGCAACGGGTCATTTATTTCAAAAAATTTGGGTCAGTGATATTGAAGTATAAACGTTTCTTTATTACAAATTCTTATAAAGACTTACATTTCTACGTATTTTATGCACTAGAATTGCCCTGGTCCATTGTATGTGTATTCTTCAGTCTCACAACAGCTCAGTGCTTGCCTCCTCCTTTTCTTTCTTGCTTGTTTTGTCATTTGCTGGGCCGTTAACTCTGCTTCACGTACACGAAGCTCATCCAGTTCCCGCAGTCCTTTAGCTGTGTTTTGTCCAAATCTTACCCGTATCTTCTCCAGAGCTTACGTCTTTCATAGTTACCACCATTAAAAGTTATTACACCATCACACACTGCTAACTTTAGAGTCATAAGGCCAACAAATACATTTTTAGGCACACAGCACCACACAACATTACTGAAGGACTCATTCACATTCTGCGTGTTCCCATGGAAACAACTCTTTAGTAGCTCATTATTTGCCATATCTCTGTAAATTGGTTTGATTGCCTTTATTACTACCAAAGTAAAGTTACTTTCCCTTTCGATGCACTAGGGGGCGTGGTCACTTCAGAAATAACATGGTTTCCTTCACTGCTATCACACGTGCTTTCAATTACTTCAGAATAAAATGGAGGTCTCACGTATGTGTTGTCCGCAAATTTGCGTTTCTTGAAGTTACTTTTAGGCTTAGTCATTTTATTTACATATAAAGAGCAATAGAAATTAGCTTACTACAAAAACAGCCCATACTCACACTACGTTCAACGAAAACTAGTATCAGAAACAAAGGACTGGTATGTTTATTCGTAATACCAACTTCTGCGGTGGAGCAGATGGCACAAAACGAAACAATTCACAGACTTCTAGACAGTGTAGTTCCCAAAATATGACTGCTCAACTGTGGCAGTATATGCGTAGCTGCGAAATTTGACAGTTACACGTCAACATTCAAAATATTATTTGAAGGCCTCACAATTGTCTGAATTTTATGTATTCTATACCAAAATGTTACGTAATGGAGTAGAAAAGAGAAAATGTACATTTTCAACGAATTTAACATACAACGTCCCCTTAAAGCTATAAATGTAACTTAGTGTCTACAACAGAGAGAAAGAATGGTATGGTATCTGATTACATGATCAGTACTGAACATCTTGAGGTCATTCCAGGATTTGTCCCAATCGTATTTCAATTAGGGATAATTTTATTTATTGCGCGAGAAGTTCTATTCTTTGTACGATTCTGCTGGACTTTTTTCGTAGAAGAGTAGCATCAGATATTTAATTAGGGATAAAACGACCGCCAAGAGGAATTCAGCCATTTACCCCTTTAAGTGTAACTGCGTGAAGTGGGCTGCCATACTGCAACAGTGGCGATTGTAGTTCCCGTGAGTCGAGGGCAGTCGGGCCTGTATGCCACTTAGATGTGTAACCATCCGGGTCTGCCGAGAGTTGTTGGCAAGCGGGGGGCACTTAACCCGTGTAAAGCCTATTGAGGAGCTACTTGACTGAGAAGTAGCGGCTCCGGGTACGTAGACTGACAACGGCCGGAGCAGCGGTGTGCTGACCACATGCCCCTCCACGTCGGCATCCAGTAATGCTTCTAGGCTGACGATGACACGGCGGTCTCTCGGAACCGTTGGGCCTCCCGAGTAGAGGTGGTACGAAATGGGACCCCCACGTAAAAACTGTACTGGAGAAGATGGATCGAAACCAAGAGTTGTTGGAATGTTGTTGGGGAAGGGCTGTGTATATCACACACAAGACGCTGGTGAGATCAGTTGTGGAGTGCTGCTCCAGTATTTTGGCTCCTTATCAAGTAAGCTTGACAGTAGATATTGAATGAACTCAGGATAGTAACAGACCAAATTGTAACAGAAGTGCTCGGAGAATTTGGATGGTAATTCTTGGAAGATAGACGTCGTCTTCCTGGAAACCCTGTTGAGTACATTTACACAACCTGTACTCGAAGACGACTACTATGCGGCCACCATTATATACTTCGCATCTGAATCTTGAGACACAGATTAGAAAAGACTGGAACACGTATAAGGCATACAGACAGCCATCTTGCACTGTCGAATACTCGAGTGGAATAAGGAAGAAAACTGATAGTTTTCTTATAATGAATCCTCCGTCGCCTTCTTTACAGTGTCCTACTACCCAACCACGATATTACTGCAGTAGGACTCCCGTGACAGTTATCGATTACGTGCTCTCAGTCCCAGGTGCAACATTATTGTCGTTCACTATTGCTGCTCGCATCCTTCCGGGTTTGTTTTGGCCGGCAAGAGCTTGTTGTACGTTAGCACTGTTACACCGCGGTATGAAGAAATTTGCTGCTGAGCAGTTGACAGACATCCAGATATGCAACTCCCCGGAAGAGCGGTACAAAGACGGTATGCTGAGCTGCTTCAATGGCTTCGGTAGCCACGCCGCAGTGCGGAGACATTAAGAAGTGCTTCAGCAATCTCAGAAGACGACTGCTACAAAACTACAGGATATACGGAAAACAAACACATATCGATGGGTAGAGCCTAAACTGATAGGTGTAACCTGTTCTACGGAGAATTACTGGAATTGGCAACTACTGTAACTCAGGCATTTTAAGTAACCAGTTGTAAAATAATGGATCGCCAGGAATAACACATTGCCGTAAATAAGGAGTGGGACGCACTGCCGTAGTATCAAAATGACTTTTCATAAGAAATAAAGGGAGGATTGGTTACTGAACATGAGAAGAAGGACTTCTCAAACAAGCTATTGGAGACAAGGATTTGATTAATGTCCTACAACGGAAATCACTTTGTCCTTAACTCATAGTTTCCGTGGATAGCTCTCTGATAATGCACGTGTGGGATCATTGGTACGTAAGTGCTGACTTTACGTATCATACATTTAATTAAATTTGGGAGTGAGTATTCAAATTATTAAACGGAGATGGGTGGGTTAGGAAATCCTGAGATAGCAGTCGAAAATCATTGCGAACTCCGACTTCCGATTTTTTCTTTAAAAACTCGACAAAATCCAATAGATTATCATTATTTATACTAAAAGGAATAATACTGGATTCCACTATGAACCGCAATAACAAATGAAATGTCCGTAAGTTCCTGAAAATATAGTACACTCGCAGACAATCTCGGCATTGAGCGGGCCTTCATTTTGTCAATGTTTTATTAGAAACCAAAACAGAAAATGAACTTTGATCATAGTGGCATATCGAAAAACCTCAGTTTCCATGTGTACGTGAAAACACCTTTGAAATTATGTAAGAAACGTACATAGAAATAGTAATAATTTACAAATGTGTGAGTAGTGTATCCTGCGCAGTTTCTGCACGCTGGGCTCAGCTGCCTTGCGTGTCTGCAATGCGGTTTTGTAAACGTCCCCATGGTAACACATCTACATAGCTCAATAGACGGCTATTGTTTCCGCTTACAGTAGTTCTCGCTTCGTGATTGAAAGCTTTCAAAAGCGCTGTCAGTTGTCAGGGATTACCTTAAATTGACTCGACTGTAGGTGCGTCATGGCAGTAAATAATACGTCTATTATAATTTCATGCAAAATACGGCAGTGTTTATATCGCCACATCTCCTGATGTATATGTCATAGAATGATATTCAGCGGCGTTTGTGGATAAAAGTGTTGTGAACAGAGTTAACAGCAAGGAAGTAATAAATGTAAACGTCGTTCATGATGCAGGAATGTTTCATGCATCTCATTATTTATCACGTGTCATCTCCTGAGATATGACAGGCAGGTGTTTATTACCCCCCCCCCCCTTCCAGTCCCCACAGGAATTGTTGCTTGACAATGAGAGATATATATGCCAAATTCGGTTCCAATCGACCTAGTTCTTTGGGAGGAGATAGAGGACATACACACATACATCATTCATTTTTACACTGAGGTGACAAAAGTCATGAGATACCTTCTAATATCGTGTAGGCATGGACTCAACAAGCATCTCAACGTCCCCTGCTGAAATACTGAGCCATGCTGCCTCTATAGCCGTGCATAATTGCAAAAGTGTTTCGGGTGGAGGATTTCGCGCACGACCTCTTGATTATGTTCCATGAATGTTCGATGGGATTCATGTCGGGAGATCTGAGTGCTCAAATCTTTCGCCCGAATTATCACAAAGTTCTTCAAACCAATCGTGGACAACTGTGGCCAAGCGGCCTGGAACATTGTCTTCCATAAATCTCCATCAATGTTTAGGAACATGAACTCCTAGAATGGCTGCTAATGGTTTCCAAGTAGCCGAAAATAAACTTCTCGAGCCAACGGTCGTTTGATTTAGACCAGGGGTCCGAGTCCATTCCATGTAAACACAGCCCACATCATTACAGAGCCACAACCAGCTTGCACAGTCTATTGTTGACAACGTGGGTCCATGGCTTCGTAGGGTCCGCGCCACAATCGCAACCTACCATCAGCTCTTACCAACTGAATTCGGAACTCATCTATTATGCACCAGTTTTCCATTCGCCTAATTTGCAACCTATATAGTCACAAGCCCAGGTGAGGCACTGCAGGAGTAATCGTGCGTTTAGCAAAGGTACTAGCATTAGTCGTTTGCTGCCATAGCCCATTAACTCCAAATTTCGCAAGACTCTCCTAACGGATACGTTCGTCGTACGACCCACATTGATTTCTGCGTTTAGTTTAAGCAATAATACTTGCTTGTTATCACTGACAACCATACAACAACGCCCATGCAGTCTGTAGCTAAGTGAAGGCCGCTGGCCACTGAGTGGTCCGTGGTGAGAGGTGAAACTTGAAATTTGGTAATCTCAGCACATTCCTGACATTGTGGATTTCGGAACATTGATCTCCCTTACGATTTCAGAAATGGAATGTCCAATGCGTCTAATTCCAACTATCATTCCACGTTAGATGTTTGTTAGCTCACGTCTCATCGCTATATTCGCGACGGATACCTTTTCAGGCAAAGAACCTGAACACAAATGATAGTTCTGCCAATTCACAGCCTTTTCTAACTCGTGTACGCGATACTACCGTCATATGTAAACGTGCACATCGCTAACCCTTGACTTTTGTCACAACGGTGTAAAATATGTACGAATTTAAGTATAAAGTTAATGTAGTCATCTGATAGACGGCACACAATTGTTTGACAAACACGAGAGAGAATTCCGACTTACTATTGATACCACGGGTATCTTCAGATTATCTGAACGAAACGTGGTCGTTCTTCAGTGCACTATCGCAAAAAAATCGACACAAATTCCAACACACTCTACATTATAACTCGTTCTGTATTCGTAACTTGAATAACGGGTTTTTCTGATAATAATTTCTTCTCAATACAGTATAATTACTTGCACCAAGACACGTCAACAAGCGATCGTAGAGAGGTAAGAGGACACTAAGATTTTAAGTTCGCTAACTCGAAAGGTAGCTTGCGTTGCGAATTCTCTTTCAGTGCATTAGCTCACATTAATTATTCCTGAGATATGGTACGGGATTATTAAATTAAACGTTAAACAAGTATGCACATGGTTTGTATGATCACCACACGTGGCCAACAGAAAAAACCAAAGTAATCGCGAGAAAACCAAAAGTTCCCCCAACGCCTGATTCGAACGTTGAAACCTCTGCTAACATTTAAACACAGGAAGGAAAACAATTAGGTAACATAATCACCAGGTAAGGTAATATTTAGAATACCTTAACGATACCAAATACAGAGCGGAGCGTATCCACGTCTGTCTTACCTGGTCCCCAAGCCGCAACCGCTGTTTCAAAGCATTTCAGATTGCTGGCCGCTCACGGACGTTTAGCGTGAAGAGTGCTTCAAAGAAGCTTAGAATGCCATGACCAACTTGGTGAAAACACCCAATGACTTCCACATCTAATAAGCTCTACACGTAACCTCTATGTCCACGCAGTAATGTCCTAAGAATGACAAATCTGTGTTAACAGAAAATCTTTCCTTTCACCCAAAAGTACCACACTCAGATACGTTCATAGATATGTTAATGTACACAGGCCCACAGGAGTGGAACGTAGGAATAAAAATACATTCATTCACTCCATCGTACATTCATATTTATGTCCGCACATGATAGGCAGGGTAGGAGCAGTAATGATACTACTGAGACACACTCCTCCTTCCTCGACAACTCAGACAGGTAAAATATTATAAAAAGATACTAATCAGATACCTTTCACCCTGTAGTATTTCGAGCAGTCGTCTTTTGAATCCCAAAGGTTCTTACGAATAACGTTGCAGTTTTGTGTTTGTACATAGACATCTATTAGAAACTAACTTTTGAGACGTATGTTTTAGTGATTATGTAGTACAGTCTGCCTCACTGTTGTCTAGAATTGTACAGAGAAACATAAATAGTGGGCGTTCCAACTGAATAAATCTTAACTGTAACGAGCTATTGGAGACCACGAATCTCTTGTATCAGAATACTCAGAAAATAACAGTGACTTACTTTTAAATTTTGGGGGTGAACTACGGGTTTGTCCCGAAGAAGATCTTCCAGCACTATTCCGTTCTATACGTTGGTTGGCTTAACAATTTGGTCTCGCTTAGAAGAGGTAAAACTAATACGAAAGTCTATACGACTTAGCCTTCTGATCTTCGACTCTTGCCGTCTGCAATTACAGAAGCAGAGCGAGGAACAGCCTAATAAGGGGCGGAGAAAGACCGCAAGGGCTGCCTGCGCAGCCGCTGCCGCCGCCGCCCTACCGTCTCTGTTTCGAGGGCCGGGCGCTCATTAACGTTCTCCATGCTTCGGTGGCGTCAATTTACCTACGCAGAGGGTATCCTAGCAACGATCATTCAGCTAATTCACTCGAAATTGTGCGCCATACAGCTTCGATATCGCTTGTTGAAGCCTGAGTGCCGCACTATAATTCCATTACGGGTGAATCTTTAACACCAAAGTGCCTATTCCACGGACAGTTTAACGCGTTAGTATCCGCTTTAAACGCGTCTCAAAGCGCGTTTCGGAGACGCTCCGCACTGCCAGGAAACTGAACAACCGGATCGTATCCGACCGATTCCCTTGTTACAGGAAATTCCTTTTGTTCTTGAGAGCTGCTACCGCAGCAGTAAGAAGCGCCGGAAAGCTGTTGAATAATTTTTGCGTAGGGGTTGTGAAGTAAAGAATTACGATGCTCAGTGCTTCGCAGGTAAGCCAGAAAACAGCCTCTGGACATGAACTTGTTTCTAGAACATGCCGTTCGTCATATTTTTTTGTCAAATCTCTACGCTATCAACAGAGAACTCACAGCAAATCAAACAATAAATTGTGGTCTCTATTCAAACACATGGTGGTCTCCTTGAGAGCCTAGATTAACTGGAAGAATCCTCGAAACTGTTTTCCACCCACGAAAGGGGTACCTTAGTTCGACGATTATCTGAATGTTTCTCTTCATCCTATGATCTATACCAAATAAGAATGATATAATAATTCAAAAGATTAAAGAAGAACGGCGCATTTCATCCCAAGTTCATTTGGTAAGTGCGGAAGGTCCATGGACCTTCTCATCCAACGCCTGTGGCAATCGGTACTTAGAAGGGTCAACAGATATCTCTGTACCCCTACATATACATGGTCAAAAGACCATAAACGTTAAATTAGAGTGGTTCCGACTCACGAAAATACACTCCTGGAAATGGAAAAAAGAACACATTGACACCGGTGTGTCAGACCCACCATACTTGCTCCAGACACTGCGAGAGGGCTGTACAAGCAATGATCACACGCACGGCACAGCGGAGACACCAGGAACCGCGGTGTTGGCCGTCGAATGGCGCTAGCTGCGCAGAATTTGTGCACCGCCGCCGTTAGCGTCAGCCAGTTTGCCGTGGCATACGGAGCTCCATCGCAGTCTTTAACACTGGTAGCATGCCGCGACAGCGTGTACGTGAACCGTATGTGCAGCTGACGGACTTTGAGCGAGGGCGTATAGTGGGCATGCGGGAGGCCGGGTGGACGTACCGCCGAATTGCTCAACACGTGGGGCGTGAGGTCTCCACAGTACATCGATGTTGTCGCCAGTGGTCGGCGGAAGGTGCACGTGCACGTCGACCTGGGACCGGACCGCAGCGACGCACGGATGCACGCTAAGACCGTAGGATCCTACGCAGTGCCGTGGGGGACCGCACCGCCACTTCCCAGCAAATTAGGGACACTGTTGCTCCTGGGGTATCGGCGAGGACCATTCGCAACCGTCTCCATGAAGCTGGGCTACAGTCCCGCACACCGTTAAGCCGTCTTCCGCTCACGCCCCAACATCGTGCAGCCCACCTCCAGCGGTGTCGCAACAGGCGTGAATGGAGGGACGAATGGAGACGTGTCGTCTTCAGCGATGAGAGTCGCTTCTGCCTTGGTGCCAATGATGGTCGCATGCGTGTTTGGCGCCGTGCAGGTGAGCGCCACAATCAGGACTGCATACGACCGAGGCACACAGGGCCAACACCCGGCATCATGGTGTGGGGAGCGATCTCCTACACTGGCCGTACACCTCTTGTGATCGTCGAGGGCACACTGAATAGTGCACGGTACATCCAAACCGTCATCGAACTCATCGTTCTACCATTCCTAGACCGGCAAGGGAACTTGCTGTTCCAACAGGACAATGCACGTCCGCATGTATCCCGTGCCACTCAACGTGCTCTAGAAGGTGTAAGTCAACTACCCTGGCCAGCAAGATCTCCGGATCTGTCCCCCGTTGAGCATGTTTGGGACTGGATGAAGCGTCGTCTCACGCGGTCTGCTCGTCCAGCACGAACGCTGGTCCAACTGAGGCGCCAGGTGGAAATGGCATGGCAAGTCGTTCCACAGGACTACATCCAGCATCACTACGATCGTCTCCATGGGAGAATAGCAGACTGCATTATTGCGAAAGGTGGATATACACTGTACTAGTGCCGACATTGTGCATGCTCTGTTGCCTGTGTCTATGTGCCTGTGGTTCTGTCAGTGTGATCATGTGATGTATCTGACCCCAGGAATGTGTCAATAAAGTTTCCCCTTCCTGGGACAATGAATTCACGGTGTTCTTATTTCAATTTCCAGGAGTGTATCAGATAGCTCAGTCGTATAGACTTTCGTGTGAGTTTACCTCTCCTAAGCGAGGCACTGATTTATACCAATGGGGAAAGTTGAAAATTGGTGCCGGACTGGGATTTCAACCGGTATGCATAGCTTCCTAGGCAGATGCGCTGACCACTGCGTCATCAGGACACAGTGGTCATTCCATGTGAGCGAATTGTCCTTGCACACCTCCCGTCAGACCCAAATAAGAAACTTAGCCACACACTACTAACGTAGCGCCCTTACCCAGCATTTCGACGATTCCCGTAAGAGTTCGAGCCCGGATTGTATCTGCACTGGAGTGGTCATTGGGCGTCCTCGCTGTAATTACATATGAGTGTAGTTTGTTCTTTCGCACATGTCAGAAGGAACAGACACCACATATATGTGTGGAGGAGAACGAGGAGATAAGTGTCAAACGTCTCGTCGACAACGAGGTCATTAGAGACGAAGCGCAAGTTCGGATTAGGGAATGACGGGGAAGAAAATCGATCGTGCCCTTTCTAAGGAACCATCCAGGCATTTGCCTGAAGAAATTTAGAAAACAACGGGAAACTTAGATTTGGATGGCCAGACGCCGGTTTGAGCCGCGGCCCTCCCGAATGCGCTCAGTTTCTCATGAACAGTTTCCCTACTGCGACAGGAGAGAGGTGAAGTGACAGCGGTAAGCAAAGAATACCTCGCCACACACCATCGAATGGCTTGGTCAACACAGGTTAACATCTAAATACAAGATATTCCTCATTGTTATACGCAACAAAAAACTGCAAAAGTGGCCCTTCTATTGCGACGACACGGAGACATGACGTCTTTGTGGGGCATGGAAAGTGAATTGTGAAAGGAATGATGGAAGCTGGGGTCCCGTAATAAAGATGAAAAACCTTTGTACTTATTTGATCTGCTGATAAAGTAGTCTGCCGTTTAGAACATCAAACCTAACTCGTAACCATTTTAGTGATAGGCATTACAAAAGCTATGCGTGAAACTAAATGACTTTCAGTTGGGTCGATAGTTCTTTCGAAGACGTCTCAAACACTTGGAACTAGTGCGAGTTGTTCGAGGACCTTAATCCAGCTTCAGGGAGGACACGGCACACAGACACAAAATAAATCTTGCCACGTCCTATCCGAGATTGACTGCAGCGTAATTTACGGTACGTACTACACACACACACACACACACACACACACACACACAGTTTAAACTAGGACTTTCAGGATCCGCTAAGAGCAACAGTACGAAACAGCAAACTTCCTTTCACACATCATCAGCTTGCATCCCGCCACGAACGTTGTGGCAAAATGTGCAATATCGGGGTGAGCAATGCAGAGTTATGTTAGTTAGTTACATGTCCCATAGAACAGTTGAAAGGTAGTTTTATTGAAATGATCGCGAACGAATCAGTTTACAGGATACATGATTATTCTTAACACTATCAAATACATTATTATGTTTAGTCGTACTCACGCAAGTAAAATTAAATCTGTTTTATTTTATTTTAATTTATTTTACTGGCTACCAGCTTTCAAGTAAAAATACATCTAAGGAATACAATGACTTCTCCAGAAGAACTGATTTTAAATTAGATTGAAAACTTGCTTCTCTACCTATCAGACATTTTGTGTTATTGGCCAAACGATCAAAAAATTTTTGTTGCTGCATATTGAACACTTTTCTGAGTCACTGACAGCTTTAACAATGGGTAATAATGGTCGTTTTCCCTGTAGTGTTGTAGATATGTACATCACTGTTTTTCTCGAATTGTATTGTATAATTTATGGCTAATTTTATTAGCGAATGTATGCATTGTGAAGGAACAGTTAAAATGCCTAACTCCTAGAAGAACTGAATAGATGAACTCCTCATATTACTCTTACTGCTCGCTTTTGCGCAATCAAGTTATTCCACAAAATTATTCCATATGACATTATTGAATGGAAATAATATAAATACGTCAGGACGCCGATACGTTTGTTTCTAAGATTAGAAATTGTACGAAGAGCAAAAGTAGCGAAATTTAATTGTTTGAGAAGTCCAATAATATAATTCTTCCTCTTCAGGCTGTCATCAACATGTACGTGAATTTCCAAGTTTAGCAACAGTGAGATTTATTATAACACTAGTATCATCTTCAAAAGTACCAATATCGCTTGCTGAGTGTTAAGTGGAAGGTCTTTCATGTATATAAGGAACAGATGTGGACCCAAAATTTGTGATTTTTTTTGAGTCACTGATATTTTTTATCGTTCAAGCATTGCTTCAATTATTCAGTGCAACTTTTTGCATGCTGTTTGTGAAGTCATCAGTTCTATAAAATTTGAGTTATTCTAAGAGAAATAAGCTACACAGTCAAACGCTTTGGAAAGACCACAAAAATTACCAACGGCAATATAATAATATTTAAGGCTTATACTCTTTAAGGAGTGAGTGTATAAATAGTATTATCAGTCAAGAATATCTCCTGGAATCCGAACTGTGATATGCTAAGTAAACTGATGCCACTTAAGGGTACGACTGCTCTTGACTCCATTACTCTCAGAAATATTTTGGAAGAGATGTCACTAAGAGAATTGGATGACAATTCAACAAGACTACCTTGTCACCTTTCTTATGAAGTGCTTTAATAATCGAATATTTTAATCTCACTGTAAAAATTCCCCGTGCCACTGATGCGATACATGTATCACTAATGACATTACTTATTAAGCTGAAACAACTTGTCAGAATTATCTCACAAATTCCATCACTCCACAAGAGCTGCTGGATTTCAGAATTCTCATTACTGTATTAATTCCAGTGAAGGATGTTAGTGCAAGTTTTAGTTGCTTAAAATTTCGTGGGATGCGATTTTTAATACACTCCTGGAAATTGAAATAAGAACACCGTGAATTCATTGTCCCAGGAAGGGGAAACTTTATTGACACATTCCTGGGGTCAGATACATCACATGATCACACTGACAGAACCACAGGCACATAGACACAGGCAACAGAGCATGCACAATGTAGGCACTAGTACAGTGTATATCCACATTTCGCAGCAATGCAGGCTGCTATTCTCCCATGGAGACGATCGTAGAGATACTGGATGTAGTCCTGTGGAACGGCTTGCCATGCCATTTCCACCTGGCGCCTCAGTTGGACCAGCGTTCGTGCTGGACGTGCAGACCGCGTGAGACGACGCTTCATCCAGTCCCAAACACGCTCAATGGGGGACAGATCCGGAGATTTTGCTGGCCAGGGTAGTTGACTTACACCTTCTAGAGCACGTTGGGTGGCACGGGATACATGCGGACGTGCATTGTCCTGTTGGAACAGCAAGTTCCCTTGCCGGTCTAGGAATGGTAGAACGATGGGTTCGATGACGGTTTGGATGTACCGTGCACTATTCAGTGTCCCCTCGACGATCACCAGAGGTGTACGGCCAGTGTAGGAGATCGCTCCCCACACCATGATGCCGGGTGTTGGCCCTGTGTGCCTCGGTCGTATGCAGTCCTGATTGTGGCGCTCACCTGCACGGCACCAAACACGCATACGACCATAATTGGCACCAAGGCAGAAGCGACTCTCATCGCTGACGACGACACGTCTCCATTCGTCCCTCCATTCACGCCTGTCGCGACACCACTGGAGGCGGGCTGCACGATGTTGGGGTGTGAGCGGAAGACGGCCTAACTGTGTGCGGGACTGTAGCCCAGCTTCATGGAGACGTTTGCGAATGGTCCTCGCCGATACCCCAGGAGCAACAGTGTCCCTAATTTGCTGGGAAGTGGCGGTGCGGTCCCCTACGGCACTGCGTAGGATCCTACGGTCTTGGCGTGCATCCGTGCGTCGCTGCGGTCCGGTCCCAGGTCGAAGTGCACGTGCACCTTCCGCCGACCACTGGCGACAACATCGATGTACTGTGGAGACCTCACGCCCCACGTGTTGAGCAATTCGGCGGTACGTCCACCCGGCCTCCCGCATGCCCACTATACGCCCTCGCTCAAAGTCCGTCAACTGCACATACGTTTCACGTGCACGCTGTCGCGGCATGCTAGCAGTGTTAAAGACTGCGATGGAGCTCCGTATGCCACGGCAAACTGGCTGACACTGACGGCGGCGGTGCACAAATGCTGCGCAGCTAGCGCCATTCGACGGCCAACACCGCGGTTCCTGGTGTGTCCGCTGTGCCGTGCGTGTGATCATTGCTTGTACAGCCCTCTCGCAGTGTCCGGAGCAAGTATGGTGGGTCTGACACACCGGTGTCAATGTGTTCATTTTTCCATTTCCAGGAGTGTATATTCTCTTATTTCTTCATGTGAACCATTAAATCCCATATTTGCTGCTATGTTTCGAAACTGAAGACTGTAGATACCTGAAACTTGAGAATTACCAGACACATCAATGTTATTTAGTTTAACTGTTATGGAATCTTGTGCACTAATTTGTGATCCTGTCTCCCATTTCAGAATGTCCCCTACAGTTTTTATCTTACTATTACTTATTTCTCTCAGGACATGCATACTTCTGAACATTTTAATGGCTTTCCTCAAAGTACCATAGTAGTGTTCAATCTTGACTTACTCTAACATTTACTTAAAAAACTCCCTTACTCTTACACGAGATTTTTAATTCCCTTAGTCATCTATGGCTCACTTAGTCTGAAAATTTTTTAGAATGCAACTTAAAAAAATTGACACAAATTTACTGTCGAATAAACTGAATTTCACTTTTGCATCTTTTTATATGTATACCTCATCCAATACCACCCCCTTGAACTTACTATTACAATTTAGTATTCTGTTTTCATTAATAAACATTGCTGCTTTGTTTGAACCTGCCTCTTGGTATCGAGGTGCCATCATGTTTAGTTCCAGTAATTGTGCATAATTATCAGATAGTCCATTGGCAGCTGGGTACACATCAGCCGTTTCCACTTGAGCACTGTCTAAAAATTTTATTAATCAGTGTCATATAACTTTACTGCACATGAGTTGGAAAATTGTCGACTGAAATTGGTTTGAAACACTCAAATAATAGTTCCTGTTCATTTTTCCAGTGTGTATCTTTTAAGAAATCTGCATTGAACTCTCCACAAATTACTAAATATTTCTTCTTGTCTGATAGGGAGCTCAAAATGCTTAGTAAAAGGTTCAAGTTCAGCATCAACGTCGGCAATGGTCGTTTGCCGGTGCTGCACCGAACAAGAGAGAGAGTCGCATCTACCTTATCGTGTCCTGACACAACACAGGAAGGAATGTCGGCAACGCCTTGGGAGAAACCACAACCAGATATTCTGGGAATCCCTCTGGTGTGACGTGGTGTGTAACTAAGGAGAGTAGTATGGGTGAACATCGTGAACTAGCACATTTTCTGTGACACATTTTGTAAATTATGAACTACGCACGACTCCGGTATGGCACTACCGTCGTACAAACTGGTCTACCGACCTGAGCAGAGCGATTAGCAAGTCAGTACTCCGTTGAGTGGAACTGGAACTTGTGTATGTGGTGCCTGAAACCATTTCCGTTATCATATACCAGGTGTAGAAATACGAAACCGAAATTTGGTTGCTGTAATTACACGTTTGTTGTTTGAAACTGATCAACAATATTTTATTCAAAATAATCTGCATAGCTATTTATAAATGTGTCCCCAGTCTCCGGCAGGCTGTGAATGCGACGCCAAAAAAACATTTCTGCTTTTTAAGCGAACTAGCCAGAGAGCCACTTTAGTACATTTTCATACGAATTGAAGCGTTGTTCAGCGAAAGCATGTCCTAGTGATGCAAATAGATGATAGTCGGACGGAGCCCAGTCAGGAGAATAAGCAGCATGCCCTAGTATTTCCCAACTGGAAGCCTCGGTCGTTTCCCTGACCCGTTTTGTTGTGTGTGGTGCGGCGTTATCATGGAGCAATATGACTCTGTATTGCTTTTTTCCATATTCTGGTCGATTTTCACATAATGCTCGATTTAAATCGATCGTTTGCCGTTGGCAGAAATCAGTATTAATGGTTTCACGAGGTTTTAGCAGCTCATAATTGATGACACCATTCTCATCCCACTAAACACAGCGCATTGTCTCGTTTTGTAGTGCATGTCGATGGTTTGCCTTGATTCACCCACGATTTACGACGCTTAGGATACTCAAAATACAGTATATTAATTTTTCAACACCTGTCACTATTCGATGGACCAACAACTTAATTTTGTATCTGGCGAGCAACATTTCACAAGTGGTCTATTCGATTCGCTAGCTGTCTTTCATTCCTTTCGCGCGGATCCCATTTTGCCACTTTCTGCACCTTTCACGTAGCTTTCAACGGCTTTCTGTGTCACATTCAGTTGTTTCGTTAGTTCCTTTTCAGTGTGAGTATCATCTTCATCCAATAAGACCTGTCATTCGTTGGCCTTTCGGTCGTTTCCCGCGCTCGTCTTTTCCCACGTCAAAATCACCACTTTTGAATTTATTGAACCACTAGCAACACTGTTTTCCCAAGAGAATTTTCGCCGAAAGTTTCGACAAGCATTCGACGCGACTCTACAGCATTTTTCTTCAAATGATGACAGAGAACCAAATCAGTCTGCAAATAATAGTTCGTAGGCATAAAGATCGACATATTTAAGGATTTGAAACAGATACCGATGTATAGAACTTGGGTTACTGTGTGCTGACATTCGTCGTCAGTCGTTACAGGAAGCAGATGGCGCTGCAGACGCGGTCTCATGGACCCTACACTGATGGCTAGCATCACCTATAGGGAAATTCCAATTTCATACTTCTACACCTGTTACATTTCTTGATTAACTGCAGCAGGTGTATCACAGATAACTTTTACAAGCACGTTTTTCAGAATGTACAAGGTGTCAATAAATTAGTATAACAACTGAAAACATTAACACCTTCGAAACTATATTAAATATTAACAAATGGTTTTCAACATGTGATGAGATAAGTCATTCATAAACATAAATGCATGCAGCCTCAGGGGGTGGATAATGCCTGGAAGAAATGCATTTTCTTTGCACTTATAATTAAAGATCTCCAAAGCGCGGGCTTTTCTTTTAAGAAAAAAAAGGGTGGTGACCTTCAGACTAAGAGTTGAAAAAGTTTTGGCTGGTTTAGTTCTCTATGGCCTGGCACACGTAGTTGCCGCATTACATGCAAAATGCTGCTCCGTCTGCAGTATACTATATGAATACACACATGAATCGAATGGTCGAAGGTCCCTATCAACCGGCAATTGAGAATTTTGAAAGATTTCAATTAGATAAAATCTGCAGGTACTATTTTAACGACTTTAAATGTTGAGTACGATAGTGGAAGTACTTTTAAGAATGCCGTTTACTACTGCAGAACACTTATTGGTTTCGATGGTCCATCAATTAAATAAAATATTAGTGAAGTAACAGGGAAACAATAGGTTTCTGCTTCACATAATTAGTTATGAGCAACAACATAGTTCACGAGATATTCACTTCTATATGCAAACTACGTCTTCTTTGCAGAAGCCCCAGAAATGTGACAAGTGCAAAGGCAGCGCTACGAAATATTTCTCCCACGACCACGAGCAAACTGCTCAACACTATCCAACTATTTCCTGCGACCGTCCATTGCGCCTTCCCGTCCAGCAATCCATTGACTTTGGCAGCCGCCTTCAGTAGTAAGGAGCGCTGTGATGGGCTAGAGCGCTAACGCCCAGTCTCCAAGGCACTCACAAACATCTTGAAACACATACGCAATACTGGATTTACATTTAAAAAACTAGAAATTAAATGATTTGGCTGGACCATAAACAATCTCTGACTCACATTATTAAACACGTAAACAAATCAAATAAACATATATCAAAGGAATAGAAACAAAAGTAGTCCAGTAGCCTAATGTCTCTGTGCTTTCTAGAAGACAGTAAATATCTGACCGAATTCTTCATGAATAGTACACATCGGGTGTAAACAAAGACATACACGAATAGATACATTTATAAGAATGTTGCTGCCGTTTTCTCGTGTAACTGTGGAGTACTTATTGCCTGACCCAATCGATAGTAATCGCCAACTTTGATCTCCAATAACTCATGTTCTATTCAAGTTACATGCTCGTATTTCATACCAATTTAGGTTTACACTAATCACTTTCTGAAGACACGTCGATCGACAAAGTCGGATGAACCGTTTAGATTTTGGAAATTTGTTTCTGGGTGTTACTTGTATAATTTACAGTCATATACTAAACCTTAAATTAATGAAGAGTTGAAAATCTGATTTCATCATCAGAATTGTCGTGCAATTAATGGTAATGTACATGTTTCTTTTTAAGGTATCATGTTTCCTCAGGCTACTATTAATTTCTACATGAACTGTGAAATGTCGGCCATTATGGTTTCACGAAGTCCGCCATCATTGGTACTCCCGGCATACAAATGTCCTTCATGGACACAAAGCACAGTACTTGACACAGCGTCAACATGGAATTCCCAGCCACGCGGTCGGCCTGCACCACTCGTTGTGTGTACCCCTCTTGCTCCACTAATGTTTAACACTACGCGTTTGCTGACGAGCCCCGGCTTGCTGAGAAGCCCGTGAGGCCACACCAACTCCGAACTTAGAATACTTTCAGGGTGCCACAACTCGCCCGTTACCTCACACACCTCCCCTTATTAACGTTCTACCTTGCCAGAATGTTCAGAAGTAGCACCCTTAAGTTCATACAAAATCATACAAAACTAATTACAGAATTAAATGGTTAAAACGCCAGGCTAATACAACGGTGTTTACAAAAATTCTGTAGTGGTATGGGAGCAGCACGAATTGCGAAATAAACTTAATGTAACACAAATTACGAACGAAATGGCATATTAAATAAACATCTGCATTTCAGTTATGGATACAAATTCTTCTTTTTGCTCAAGAAATAAAAATTATTTTTAATGCACTTTCACTTACATGCGATTTTGTAAGCACTTCTTGTGCCACTCGCTCAGTGCTAAGGCACCTTCTTGCACTAATTTTTTCTATCGCACTACACACGCTTACACCAATTTTAGCACGAAGTATTGATCAACTCATATTAGTCTCTTGACCAAGTGCCTCGCAGGAATCATGTCTGCCTCTGAATTCCGAGCTCCACAGTTAATTGTGACTAATCTGTCTACAACAAAAACCAGAAGTAGAAACCTGTCAGCAAACCATTCCCCAAACCCAACCAGGATTCTCGCTAAAGATTCCCTCCAGTGGAAAACAATACTTTAGGAACAAAGTCACATGGCAAACTACTGAATCGCAGTAATCTCAAATACCCACAAGTTCTATATAGCTAACTTTAATAAATGTTTCCTACCTCCACACGCCACAGAACGCATGCACATACAATTACAATTTTAATACCCTGCAAATTGACCACTAAATTCTTTGCTACACCCTTATACAAAGCATAAATAAATACACATTTCACTTAAATCCACGAGGTCACTGACCTATACGCACACTCACTGCCTTAACTTCCCCCTCTTGCACACGGATAGTGTCACAATTAACTAACAAATTGCTAATGAATCACCAAGTAAAACATATACTACCACTAATTGCAAATAAGAATAGCTTCTCATTTCTCCCCTTTCTCTACATGCAGCCTCAACTCCGTTACGTTTCTTCTACCGAAAGGTTTTCCTGAGACAGGTTGTTTTAAACGGTATGCATTTGGGTGAGTGCACTCTGACACAACAAATGGTCCATAGCATAAGTCTAATAATTTCTTACCCCACTTCGCTGGAACGATCTTTGGTGCGTACAAGCACTTTGTCCCCCACCGCCGGCCGCTGTGGCCGTGCGGTTCTAGGCTCTTCAGTCCGGAACCCCGCGACTGCTACGGTCGCAGGTTCGAATCCTGCCTCGGGCATGGATGTGTGTGATGTCCTTAGATTAGTTAGGTTTAAGTAGTTCTAAGTTCTAGGGGACTCATGACCTCATATGTTAAGTCCCATAGTGCTCAGAGCCATTTGAGCCATTTTTTGTCACTAATTTTGTACTCCATCAGTTGTATCGCCCATCGTGTCGCCTTTTCCTTTCAGCAGCTAACTTTTTCATGCAGGCCGTTACTACCTCTCTTTCTACAGCCGATTCAGCTTTTCGGCCGGATGCTACCGTTTCTGTGAGTGGGAACTTTGGTTTCACCCCGATTATGATTTCCAAAGGTGGGTACCACGTAGCCTTACTTTTTACGCTGTTCTACATCTACATATACATCTACATCTACATTTATACTCCGCAAGCCACCCAACGGTGTGTGGCGGTGGGCACTTTACGTGCCACTGTCATTACCTCCCTTTTCTGTTCCAGTCGCGTATGGTTCGCGGGAAGAACAACTGTCTGAAAGCCGCCGTGCATGCTCGAATCTCTGTAATTCTACATTCGTGATCTCCTCTGGAGGTATAAGTATGGGGAAGCAATATATTCGATACCTCATCCAGAAACGCATCCTCTCGAAACCTGGCGAGCAAGCTACACCGCGATGCAGAGCGCCTCTCTTGCAGAGTCTGCCACTTCAGTTTGCTAAACATCTCCGTCCTCAAACGCACTCACATACTCCACCCACTTGGAATTACAGTTGCTGGCATACGTCCCACATAAATGTCCTACATCCCGCATACACCGTTCACACGGGTTTGTCGCTGAGTGGTAGACGGAAATACGGATATGTAGCACACCCTAGTCGTTCATGAACGTGTTCCAATAGTTCAAAGTAATCTGAGATCCGTTGTCAGACTACAGCCTTATTGGTTTTACAATATTCTTGAAGAAATCTTTCTTTAGTTTGGTGATCAGAGCTTTTGTAATTGCTTTCCATATAGGATGCAGTTTAATGAACTTAGAGAACACGTCCACCACAACAAAGATGTACTTCACTACCTGTGGGTAGTGGACCAAAATTGTCCACAGCCAGAAACTGACCCACTTCAGTAGGTGTAGTGCTTCGTATTTCCCCTGTTGCTAGGTCGTGCAGTATTTGATACGTTGGCAACGGTCGCACGCAACCATCTGTGGGCGAACCCGTCTGGTCAGGTTACATAGATGGGCGTATTCCTCGATGATTTCAGTGCACTTTTGGGCCCCGTAGTGTCCGTGACTGAAATGGACGTTGTCTATTAACTGTTCCACATACCTATTGTGAAAACACAGTCTCAATTTGTCCGTCTCTTCATCTTCCCGCCGGAATAACACCCCCTTGTGTATCTTAAAATATTTTGGTAACTTCTAGTATACCTTGCTGTCGAAATTCACCTGTATTTGTTTCATCTCAGAATCGTCGTTTTTCACTGGCCGCATATCTTTGCACACCGCACGATTCCTTTCTCACCCGCTATCCCCTTCATATACAGTAAATTCGTTCGGCTCCTCCCTTCCATCGACTTCCGCCCCCACTGTTAATCTGGACAGAGCATCGACAACACAATTTTCTGTACACTTGATGTGACGGATTTCGTATTAGAATTTCTGCATGAACATTGCCAAACGCATTAGGCGGTCGTTCAGTATCCTGCAGTCCTGCAGATAACTCAGCGCCTTGTGGTCCGACAACACTGTCACTTTTCTGCCTTCTAAGTACATGCCGAATTTCTTAAATCCGTGCGCGATCGCGAGCATCTCCTTCTCCGATATGCTGTATCTCTGTTCGTTCTTATTTAGCGTGCGGCTGCAGAATGCCACACTGCGGTGTTCAGTTTTTCCATCGACTAGCTTTTCCTGAAATAGCTCACAACCTATTCCACAGTCTGAACTGTCAGATGCTAAACAGAAAGGGACATACATATCTGGGTAGTACAACATCTTACTATAGCACAATTTCTTCTTTAAACCATGCAATTCCGTTTAACATTCCTCAGACAATCTCCAAGCTACATTTTTCTCCAACAATTTCCTTAAATTTGGAATATTCATTCCTCCCTCCCCCAAGAATTTTCTGTAGAAACCGCAGAAGCCCAAGTATGACTTCAGTTGTTTCCTACTTTTGGGTCTATTACATTCGGCAGTGGACTTTAATTTTTCGCACTAGGTAAAATTCCTTCCCACGTAAGGATATGCCCCACGAATTGAACTTCTGCTATAACAAACTCACATTTTTCGAGATTTAAAGTCATTCCACCTTGTCTCAGAACCATGAGTACCTCTTCCAAAACTCGAAAATGCTCATTCCACGTTTCTGTAGCAACCAGTATATCGTCTATGTATATATGTATATGACAAGTTTGCTCATTAGACTCTCCCCCAGGTCATAACATTCCTTACAAAAACTGTCACAGAAATAGCAAGTACGAATGGTACTACACTAAACCGGTAGCTTCACCCTTCAAAAAGGAAAGAAGTGTACGGTCTGCTTTCCTCTGCCAACGGGGTCTGCCAAAATCCCGAAGTCAGATCAACACTGGACATTGAATTGATGTTATTAAAATTCTGCAGAATTTCCTCCATATGTCCAGTCTGGTCTAATTCCCTTACAATTGCCGTATTTATTTTTCGAGCATCAAATACAATTCTGACCGGGTTATCACGTTTTTTAACGATGACGACAGGATTGCGCTAATCGCTCCTACATTGTTCGACTATACCCACTCCAACGTTTGTTTTAATCAAACTCTGACGGAATTCCGAACAGATATAGGTATTACATACGGTTTGCACTTCTTTAGTTCGTGAGGTTTTACTTTTATACTCAAAATCAGTAACGTTACTAGGTCGATACGAGAATACGTCCTCGTTGTGGTACAACAATCCACACTACTTTTTCTTTTCCCCTTCTGATATACCCTTGACTGCATCAATCAGTTAGTTAATTTCGATATGAATATCGACTTCCTCACTCCAACGCTCAGTAACTATGGCATGAGCAAACTGATTTTCACCTTGCCATTTTTCATTCTGAACTCCAATTCTAGGCATTTCCCTACACAATTGAGCGAAGTATTGTATACGCACAGGAAGTCAGTTCCTAAAATTACCTCCTTTGCTATACCTCTCACGACAAAAAACGTTCTTCCTCTAATTTATTTTCTCCACATTTAAATTCTAAAAATATTTGTTGTCATATTGGCTTATTCATACTCCTATTTCTGATCATGTTCATAAGACTTTCCGAAACCGCTAACAAATTACAACCTGAATCTAGAAATGGATCTACCATTATTTTCCTACTTCAGTTTCAATAATTGGCTGTACATTTACCATTTCCTTTCCTTCTAAATATTTCTAACTTAATAAATCATTTTCTACGTCTCATTCCTTTTCCTCCAGTTGTAGCGTACACACATACTGTTCCATTCGTTCATCAATCTCATGTTCATCTCAAAATAATTCATTAAATATATCCTTCGCTCCCAATTCATTCCTTCCCTTTTCTAAACCTCTAGGAATTTTAAACTTCTCTCGTTTCCACATATGCGGCAGTAACGACCGTAACGTTCTACCGTAACAACGCCAATTAGACATATTAAAATCGAAGTATTTACTTCAGCCCTCTCTAAATTTTCTGTTAGTTCTTCCACACATTTCGCCGATTCACTACCCAGAGCATGCACAACTTTACTGTTTTTCCGGTCCAAAATTACACATTAGTTCACTGTTAAACACTTTGTCTGGCTGACATAATACATAGATGCCTAAGCCATCATCATCATAAATATTCATCTCAGCAACCGTATCTGCTGATACACCATTTAAATCACTACATAAATTTACATCAGTAACCTTACTTTCCTCAGTTACAAATTACATTTACGTGAATCGTAGTTAACTTTATCCTCCACCGCTACATTACTCAAATTGCTTGTCGTACAATTTTGGGACTTCCAGACTTGCTACATTCCGCTGTGATCGGAAAAAAATCAGCACACACTGCCATTTCTACACACTTTCCATCCAGATTAACTCCAGATCCTACTATACATACATTCTCACATTCATACTCTGACAAACGTTTTAGATCCACACATTCATCAATAAGTGTCGTTTCGCCTTCATTCGTGACTAGAAACGCGTAAATTCCTTCCTCCGAAGTATCAGTGCCAGTAGCTTTTACATCACTACATAAATTACCATTACTCAGTTCCTTTAAAAAGAAATAATCTATCTCCACCTATAGATTTTTAACTTCAGCTGCTGGCGAGACCAATGCTACGAATTCCTTAGTAACATTGAGGCTTTCCGCCGAAACACAATTACCGTCACTTGCAGCTGGCAAGACCAAAGCTACTCCGCCTTCACAAACATCTACGCTTTTCGCCTACTCACAAATACTTGCTACTACAACACATTCCTTACTACAATTGCTACTATTTGCTAATACCTCTTCGGAACTTTCCATACAGTTTGCTTTCACAAAATTCATCTCCTCTTTAACTTCTTTTTCAACGACTAAAACTTTCCATTCATCACCAATAGCACACTCATTAATTACACATCGTAAATTACATCACTCCCCTCAAATTTATTCCCATTGCTTTTAGTTAAATCTCTCACAACTCTATGTTTCCGCTGTTCGGGCCTGCTTTTATTGAAAGAGCCACCTATATAGCCTTCCTCTTTCACATACTCAATATTACATATCTGTTGCCTTTCTCCCAAACCTATCAACATTTCTACCATTACCATTATCTATAGTCCTTTTCATCGCCTGTTCAGATCGCCATTCCCGGACCTGAGATGTGGAGAACGTCAGTTCTGTGACCGGTTGTTACGCGATTGCACTTCGCGCGAATTTCCCCCGTCAAATCTGCGTTCCTTACTTGGATCACGTTCGCGGGAATTATCACTCCCGTTAGTTCTCCAACCATTCTGATCATTTCAGCTACTATCTCTCTGAAAATTGCTTTGATTTCTATCACGATTATTATTGTGGTGATGATTATTTGGATTTCCAATTTGATAACTGCCACCCGGTTTGCTCTGAGGTTTTGAACTTCAAAGCCCTCTCTAAGTTTTCTACAAATTCTAGAAATTCCACGGTATCACATGGACTACGGACAAGATCCCACTGCAAATTTTTGGGTAACCGCCTTTTTAACGTGGTAATTTCCGTTAAAACTGTCAGCGGTTGTTTCACATGCATAAGCTTGCCAAGTTCGCGCTTGCAAAAATCTCTCGTCGTCCCATTACCGTACCGGTAACTCGACCCGTTTCAAAATTCATTTTGGATCCGCGTCTCTTTTACCTCGTTCCAAATTTTTTCCAAAAAACCACTGTCGAACTATTTGTACGATTCGCACGAACTACCTTTAACATTTATCCAAGTATATGCGTAGCCTTCGAAATGGCGTTTAACGTACTTTATTTTCGCTTCCTTCACATGCCGTGAACAAAAGCGTCCCTACACGCATCCAAAAAATTTACTGTGTGATATCTTCCTTCATCTGTGTAACATTTCACAGATCCAGTATTTGCCCAAGAGATGTTTATAACCGGAGTGGCCTGTTTGAATGCTAACGAATTTAAATCACTTTTTATCTGTTGCATTTGTTTTTTAAAATAATTTTCATAATTTTCACTAGTGATACTGGACTCTATTTTATGTTTAGTTTTGCCCACTTCTTTCTCCGCCTCACCTACACGATTGGCAATGTCAATAATTGATAAATTTACATCGCTTTTATGAGCATCTTTCGCTTTCATGCAGTCGCTTACCTTGCCCCCTAAGTTCCGTCCGTATCTTATTAATTTTTTCACCAAGATCGTTTTCCAAAATTTTAGATTTTACTATTGCAACTTCGTGTGTAATTTTCCCAAAATCCAGTCGCACACATTTTAATTTATCATTAATTGAATTTTCATGGATATCCATAATTTTTTCAACTTCCTTTTTCGTAGCGGAACATGTTTCAGTTCACATTGTACCCATATCAATCCGAATTATATCCGTAACTATTTTCAATGTGACCATACCTGTTCGCAATGTACCCATACCTTTTCGAATTGTACAGACATTATTTGCCATTGTATTCATATTGTTTCCCAATCCTGGGATAATTTGCATTAGCTGAGACATCATATCTCCCCCACATTCATCATTCATTCCCCTTGGCTGTATTCCTACTAGTTACACTTTCGCGCTCTGATTTCGGACTAACCGGCTCATTTCCGTTTTCAGAATTACACATACTAACTGACTTATATTCGCGAGATCTATAAGTGGAGCTTGAACTTCAGAGCCGAATAACATTTCACTATCTGCGCAGGCACTTATGTGGTTCCCTCTGCCATAGTGATGCCATCGGTTGCAGTGGAACTCGAAATTGAAGACTGCCCTGGAGTACCCGAAGACGCTGCCATCGTACTTCTGTTGAACTGTGTCCGCCGCTAGAGAAGTCGCCTGGTGTAACTGTGGCTTTTGCCGGTTGCCGCTTGTTCCAACCGTCTCCGACACCACTGTCCGTTAAACACGCTAACCGCTACCGATTGCTGCACTCAACTTATTTAGACTCTGAGCCCACACACAAATTGCCTTTAACGTGATGGATTAGGACCACTATCGAGAGCATGTTAGTTCTGAAAATTACAGCATAATTTCACTGTTTCCAGAAACCAACTTGCCGAAAGAAAACCATCTCCCACTGTGTTTTGTGAGAGGACCACTCTACAGAAATCTCTACTGGTCTTGCTACGATTTTTACACACTTCGCACAGTACGCTGAATAACAGAGATCAGAGGACTTACCACTTTGCAGGTCACAAATCCCGGACGAGCTACCAGTTCCTGCATTAAAAAAAAATAATGTGTCGTGGCTCTCAACTATGCACCCTCAGACTCAGAGTTGAAACATTAAAAGTTTTGGCTGGTTTCGTTGTCTAGGGGCTGGGCTACGTATTTGCCGCATTACATGCCAAATTATGCTAAGTCTACAGTATACAATACGAATACACACATGAATCGAATGGTGGAAGGTTCCTATCACTCGGCATCTGCGAATTTTGAATGTAACATAGAAATTTACAAATGAAAGACTGCAATTAAATAAAATATACAGGTACTATTTTATCGACTTTAAATTATGAATACGATCCTAGAAGTACTTTTAAGAATGCCGTTTATTTCTGCAAAACTCTTATTGGTGTCTATGGTGCGGCAATAAAATAAAGTGGGGAAACAGGGAAACAATAGAATCCTACCTCACATGATTAGTTATGAGCAACAACATAGCTCATGAGATATTCACTTCTAAACACATACTACTTCTTCACTGCAGAAGCCACGGAAATCTCACAAGTGCACAAGTCGGTACTACGAAAGACTTATATCACCCGCGAGCACGCGAAAACTGCTCAACACTCTCCAACCATTTCCTGCGACCGTCCATTGCGCCTTACCGTCCAGCAATCCATTGACTTTGCTAGTGGCCTACAATAGTAAACAGCGCCCCCGCCAATGCACACTTATAAAATAGTAAACACATAGGAAATGGTGAATTTATAATGAAATAAATTAAAATTAAACAAATATTCCTACGGTTGAACCTTAAACACTCTCTAACACACATTATTAAATACGTAAACAAATCAAATCAATATATATATATATATATCAAAGAAACAGAAACGAAAATAGGCCAGTAGCCTAATGTCTCAGTGCTTTCTAAATCACAGTAAATATTTGACTAATTTCTTCATCAGTAGTATATATCGGAAATAAAGAAAGACATAGACGAATAAATACACTCCTGGAAATGGAAAAAAGAACACATTGACACCGGTGTGTCAGACCCACCATACTTGCTCCGGACACTGCGAGAGGGCTGTACAAGCAATGATCACACGCACGGCACAGCGGACACACCAGGGACCGCGGTGTTGGCCGTCGAATGGCGCTAGCTGCGCAGCATTTGTGCACCGCCGCCGTTAGTGTCAGCCAGTTTGCCGTGGCATACGGAGCTTCATCGCAGTTTTTAACACTGGTAGCATGCCGCGACAGCGTGGCTGTGAACCGTATGTGTAGTTGACGGACTTTGAGCGAGGGCATATAGTGGGCATGCCGGAGGCCAGGTGGACGTACCGCCGAATTGCTCAACACGTGGGGCGTGAGGTCTCCACAGTACATCGATGTTGTCGCCAGTGGTCGGCGGAAGGTGCACGTGCCCGTCGACCTGGGACCGGATCGCAGCGACGCACGGATGCACGCCAAGACCGTAGCATCCTACGCAGTGCCGTAGGGGACCGCACCGGCACTTCCCAGCAAATTAGGGACACTGTTGCTCCTGGGGTATCGGCGAGGACCATTCGCAACCGTCTCCATGAAGCTAGGCTACGGTCCCGCACACCGTTAGGCCGTCGTCCGCTCACGCCCCAACATCGTGCAGCCCGCCTCCAGTGGTGTCGCGACAGGCGTGAATGGAGGGACGAATGGAGATGTGTCGTCTTCAGCGATGAGAGTCGCTTCTGCCTTGGTGCCAATGATGGTCGTATGCGTGTTTGGCGCCGTGCATGTGAGCGCCACAATCAGGACTGCATACGATCGAGGCACACAGGGCCAACACCCGGCATCATGGTGTGGGGAGCGATCTCCTACCCTGGCCGTACACCTCTGGTGGTCGTCGAGGGGACACTGAATAGTGCGCAGTACATCCAAACCGTCATCGAACCCATCGTTCTACCATTCCTAGACCGGCAAGGGAACTTGCTGTTCCAACAGGACAATGCACGTCCGCATGTATCTCGTGCCACCCAACGTGCTCTAGAAGGTGTAAGTCAACTACCCTGGCCAGCAACATCTCCGGATCTGTCCCCCATTGAGCATGTTTGGGACTGGATGAAGCGTCGTCTCACGCGGTCTGCACGTCCAGCACGAACGCTGGTCCAACTGAGACGCCAGGTGGAAATGGCATGGCAAGCCGTTCCACAGGACTGCATCCAGCATCTCTACGATCGTCTCCATGGGAGAATAGCAGCCTGCATTGCTGTGGAAGGTGGATATACACTGTACTAGTGCCGACGTTGTGCATGCTCTGTTGCCTGTGTCTATGTGCCTGTGGTTCTGTCAGTGTGATCATGTGATGTATCTGACCCCAGGAATGTGTCAATAAAGTTTCCCCTTCCTGGGACAATGAATTCACGGTGTCCTTGTTTCAATTTCCAGGAGTGTATATTTATCAGCATGCTGCTACCGTTTTTCCGTGTATCTGTGGTGTACTTATGGCCTGACGCGATCAATTGTAATCGGCCACTTTGACCTTCAATAACTCATGTGCTATTCACGTCACATGCCTGTCATTCATACCAATTTAGGTTTACTTAACAGCTTTCTACATACATGTCGATCGGCAAAATCGGATGATCCATTTGCATTTTGGATATGTGTTGCTTGGTGTTTCTTGTATATTTTACATTGAGATTCTAAACTTTGAACTAATGAAGATATTAGAAATCTAATTATATCATCAGAATCCTCATACAAATAATGGTAATGTACTTGTTTCTTTTTGAATAGTCTTGTTTCCTCAGGCTATTATTAATTTCTACATGGATTGTGAAATGTCTGCCATTATGGTTTCACAATGTCCGCCATATTTGGCACTCGCGGCATACAAACCTCATACATCGACACAAAGCACAATCCTCGATACAGTATCAACATGGAATTCCCAGCCAAGCATTCGTCCTGGATCGCGCGCTGGGGCTACCCCTGTTACTCCAGCTAATGTTCGGCACCACGCGTTTGCTGAAGAGCCTCGGCTTGCCGAGCGACCCTTGCGGCTACGCCCACCCCGATCTTACGAGGGGACCTTCTGAGAGTTGCGTCGAGTTATGAGTTCCAACTTCCCCTGCTTATAGTGTGGGTAGGCACCTATCACACCCAAAAATTGTAGGTACCCTTGCGGCCTCGTTTTTGAAATATTACCTGTTGCAATTTGGGCAGCTCTTTACACACAGAAAAGTTTCACTGTTGTGGCAAGTGAGCGAGTTTCGAAGTATGGTCATTCCGCTGTTAGCAGCGGTGGGGCCAGGTCGCCGTGCCAGTGTCCCACCTGTTTGCGTACCGCGCGCGCGTTTGTTTACTGTTTACCTTCCGCTGCGGCGAGTGTCACGCGTCCGTGTCTCGGTAGCGCCATGGTGAACTCGTACCACAAGTCCACGATTAAAATTACATTTCAAGCGTACTACGCGAGACCTCGAGCACTTGATATTGAACGATTCATCCGGGAAGAACTTCATATTGCACCTCAAGACATCATTGGGATCCACTTTTCTATAACACAAAGTGTCGTATACATAAAACTGATCAATGAAGAGGCGTGCACTGATGTGGGCCGACACACTCATGGACTTAAATTTAATCAACGTGATGGCCATATAGGAACTGTAACGATCCACCATGCTTGATTAGGCCTTGGCACTCTGAGGGTTTTCGAGCTGCCATTCGAAGTCCCGCCAGATGTTGTGATGACAGCTTTCAAACCGTATGTATCTCGTGGTCGTGCGGTAGCGTTCTCGCTTCCCTCGCCCAGGTTCCCGGGTTCGATTCCCGGCGGGGTGAGGGATTTTCTCTGCCTCGTGATGGCTGGGTGTTGTTAGATGTCCTTAGGTTCGTTAGGTTTAAGTAGTTCTAAGTTCTAGGGGACTAATGACCTAAGATGTTAAGTCCCATAGTGCTCAGAGCCAAACCGTACGGCCACGTGCTGAGCTACCTGGCTTAAAAATGGTAAACGTTTAAGACATACCCCGTTTTAAACGGAGTGCGACAAATTTTGATTGCAGTGACGAAGCATGTGCCATCCTATTTAGTAATTGGCGGCTGCAAAGCCATTGCCATGTACGAGCGACAACCGCGTACTTGCGCCGGCTGTGGCCAGGAAGGACGTGTCCGATCGGTCTGTATTCACCGCCGACTGACTCAGACACCGGTTGGTGAAGTTCCATCCCTAGCGACACCTACTTCACTCCCATTCATGTATGCAGCGGCTGCAACCCCAACAGCTGTTCCTGCCTAGGTTTGAAACACCATATTGCATTCAATGGTCGATGACAGTGTGGCGGACAACATACCACCCTCCACGACATCATCGGCAGAATTATCTCAAAACGGTGATCAATTGTGACACCGAGACGTGCCTAAAGAGAAGATGGAAGTAGAAACAGAAATCATCCCGACTTCGGCCTTCTTACCAAGGGGCCAGTATCAGACGATTTCCGCCCGCACTCTGACACAGAACAAAATGTCCGAAAACAACTGTTCCCTCGAAAACGCAAGAAACGGCGCCGTACGCCATCCGATGATTGTCTGCTTCGGATGTGTAACCCTGATGAACATCAGGCGTCGGTCCACACTCAGGACTCTACCACCACAACTCACCCTTCCCATCACGACGCTACGGGGAATACCGTTTCTGAGCCTCGGACTGACAACACCACTTCTGCTACAGAACACGCGCGGGTGTGCACTAGTGACAGCACTGATCAACAGTTACCAGTTGCTACATCTGATTCTTGGGTGGATGATGTAAGGATGAGCCACAGCACCTGGAGGAAGCCGAGGGCAGAGATTCTCCCTCGGCTGTACCCAGCACCGACCAACCACAGTACGTGGCTGTATCGTCCGCCTCTGTGTGGCCGCCTCTGCCGCCCACACCTTGCTTCCTAAACAATCCTGTTACCAACCTGGCTGATCAAACATACCGTCTAGCAACTATTAACATGAGCTACATACGTACCCGAAATATCCTAGCGATACTACAGGATCTGCTCAAAGTAGCAGATATCGACATTGCGCTCCTTCAAGAGGTGTATGTCGCAGGCTTCAAGGCACCCCATGGCTGCAAGACTTCTCTTTCATTTGAGTCGGCCAATGGCAGTGGTTTGGCGATCCTCCATCCTCCTCCGCGAAGGTATACCCGCAGAAAACGTCGAGTATCTCCCTAACGCCAGAGGCATTGCTCTTACTATCCAAGGAGTCAAACATATTTACATCTATGCACCGTCTTCTTTATGGCCAGTAAGGACGCCTTGATATTCGGAAGGGACTTCACCTGTATCCAAGCACCCAAGGATTAGTTACTACATCATCCTCCCTGCACAGAACTTGCGACAATTATAAAGAATCTTCAGTTGGTCGACTCGTGGGAACATGTTTGTGGCGATCGGCCCTGGATTTACGCACTACACCAGCCATTCCTCCAGCCGCATCAACCGGATTTACATCTCGCGCTCCATAGCTGCGGGGACGTGAGATGCCGAAGTTTGGCCCACAGCGTTTTGTGACCAGGAGGCCTACATCTGCGCCATTACCCTCAGCTGCCAGAAGGAATGGCGGAAGTTGAACGTCGCTCACCTAGCCTCTCAGAAACGTCGGGACCTTATACAGAACACGTGGCATTCCTGTAGCCGCCGTCGTGGCACTTACCGGTCTACACTGTCGTGGTGGTTACTGTGGGCCAAACCAGCCCTCCGGAAGACCTTGATAGGCTATGGACGAGATGTAGCAACATGGAACAGACATACCATGGACTTTTACTACAGCATCTTAAGGGAATGTACAACACTGGCGTAATCACCTGCAAGGCAGGTGACGATGCACCGTGCCAAGGCACAGATCATCAGATTAACACGTTGCCACCTTCAGGGTGCAATCGTCAGAGCGCGCACGCAAGGCAGAGTGGCCCAGGAGGACTTCTCCATGTACCCCGTGATGGCAGAACGACGGCGCCGACGCAGGACGCCGATCCAAGCTATCACGACGGAAGACGCCCGAAGCCTTGATATCCAGCGCGATAAAGGAAACGCCCTTCATGCTCACTACACTAGGCTGTACTCGGAACACCGACAGCCCCCAGAGGTGATCGGCGAAGTCTCTCAACTCACTTACGGCACGATCTCTCCGACAGCGGCAGCAGATTTGACTGCAGATGTAACGGAAGAGGAAATCATTGACTCAATGCAGGCGACGGCTGCTCATAAGACCTGATGGCCTTCCTCTGGAATTTTACAGTTATTAAGTTGCTGGCACCAGCATGGACTGATATTTGCCGCGATCGTATGCCACCCACGACGCAGATCCCTGGGGCGTTCCTAGAAGGACTGATTGTGCCCATACACAAACCACGAGGCGGATCCAGGATCAGTGATTATCGCCCCTTGACCTTACTCAATAGTGACATGAATATTTCCACCCTGTTTCTGGCGGTACGCCTAAAGCTATCGGTACAATGTGTTGTGTCGCAAGACCAGGCATCGTTAGGTGGTGACCATAATATTCGCACTGCACTGTGCCGATATCATGATGGCTCTAGCCAAATCTCGCAACTGCCAGGAGTTTTGGCCTCACTCGACTTTAGCCAGGCCTTTGACAGAGTCGTCCACACATTTTTGATGGTGGTACTGCGACACATGGGGTGTCCGGACATTATAGTTAAGGTACTGATGCGTCTCCTACGCGGCGCGACGTCCAAGGTGTTATATAACGGCCGTCTCACGCTGCTGATACAGATCCAGCTATCGGTGCGACAAGGCTGCCCTCTTTCGGTGCTATTGTATGGAACCACTCCTCTCCGGCCTCCGACAACGCCTGATTTGGACGTCCAGATGTCCCTTGGGGACACACTTTTTGCTGCACAGCCTATGTGGATGATCTGATACTCCTTCTTCGCAGTAATGACGATGTTCATGCAGCACTGGCGTGGGTGGCGACCTACGGCGCGACATCAGCGACCAATCTCAATCTCCACAAATCGCACGCTCTGTCTATAGGCAGAGGTCTACCCGTCGAGAGCGTCGCACCGTTACGATCAGTGACACAATCCGCTGTCTTGGCATTGATTTCACATCTGACATGAAGCATTCAACAGCCCTTAACTACAAGCGTTTATTGAATCAGATGAGAGCAGGAATAAGTGACCTCCATCTTAGGCCTCCTGCAACGGACGCGAAATGCTAGCGTCTATTTGGCGCCACGTGTCCTTCATTTTGCACAGATACTCCCGATACCACCTACTCAGGCTCACTACATGTTGGAGGTTTTGGGATCCTTTGTTAATGCGTGCATGTTATTCAAGATTCCTTACGAGTCCCTAAACCTCCCGAGGAGCAGAGGGGGTTTAGGCCTTTGTCATGCTCAGAACAGAGCGAAGGTCCTGTTCGTCAGTAGTCCCCTGCAACTGTGGCGACGAAGTCCGACGTACCTTACAAGTGTCTTACTGGAGGCTTTACGACCAAACTCACTCGCACTTCCAGTGATGATATCGTACATCCGAGCACTTTTCTTCTACATTAGCCAACTCTTCATTGAATTTAGCTACATACGTAACACACTAATAATCACACACTTGATGCTGCCATGCAACTGAACAGGATGTGACTGAAAGCAAACACCTCACTACAAAGTGGCGTCCAGTGTGGCAGGCAGTAAATGCCACCACCCTTGATACCGACGTACAATCTGCATGGTACCTGTTAATGGGAAACAGTTGTTCCAGTCCCGCCTACATCACATCCACCACGTCGACTCACCTTTGTGTGCCACATGCCAAGAGATTTGACAAGGGTGAACATAGTTTCGAATGCGGGTCGGCAAAGGACGTGTGGTTCAAAAATGGTTCAGACGGCTCTGAGCACTATGGGACATATCTGCTGAGGTCATCACTCCCCTAGAACTATTTAAACCTAACTAACCTAAGGACATCACACACATCCATGCCCGAGGCAGGATTCGAACCTACGACCGTAGCGGTCGCACGGTTCCAGACTGTAGCGCCTAGAACCGCTCGGCCACCCCGACCGTCTAAAGGACGTCTGGTATTTGGTGCATTAGATATTGGCTTTTCTCAGGCTCAAAACTCCCGATAGGATAAGATGAATTTGCCAAGAGCCAAAACGAACAGTGTGACGTGGATTAGCTGCCACGCTGTTCACTACCTATTCGGTACTGGCGACAGAACAGTACCGATTTTTGGTATTACCTCAACGAACGATATTGTGGGATCATCAAGAACACTAAATAGAGGCAATATTTTTCTATTTTTCTTTGGTGCGCATTCCATAATCCGCCTCGCACCTGGATTTTTGGTGACATGAGAAGATAACCATCGCACCTCTTTCCAGTTCCTTTTTTTATGAGATTCAACAAACAACGGAAACAACACAGCAACGAGACGACAGTCATCGAAAAATTAGCGGCGGGCTATAGTATGGAGCATCCTTATGTTTAACGGGACGACTTTCCATTATTATGTTTATGTAGCCGAAGAGAAACAGCTTTTCTTTATCAATTTTTGTATATAAAAAATAAAAATAAAATAACAATCCTGTTTCCTTTTTCCATTTTTGTTTTCTAGAAAAAAAGGGTCAGCAAAAAAAAATAGGGGGCGTAAGTTCGATTCCCGGTCTGGTGGGGTATTTTTTCCACTCGGGGACAAAAAAGAAAGAAAAAGTTGTAAGCGAGCGACACTCGTTTATGCTCTTTTTGTTTCCTTTTTTTCAAATGCCAGTTTTAATTTATAATTCATTATGAAAAATCCGCAAGGATCTGTTTAAGAAGAATTACAAGCTTCTACAAATCAAAATTACAAATTGAATGTCACAATTTTGTTTCAATCTTTTGCGTATTTTTAAGTTAACAAGAATTTAACCGTGATTAAAACGTTGGTATACATAAATTTGCCTATTTACCTAAAAATTGAGAGAAGTTGTTAAAATATTTCTTCGAAAATAGTCATAAGCCCGTCATACAACTTTTGGGACAGGGTCCTAGAAAATTTTGTACCTGTCAAATCGTTTGCGCGTCGTCGCGCCTAATCCTGCTTATGAATTTGTACTTGCCGTTCCTCGATTAATGGGAATCTAGTGTCTATGTACGTGAGTATCGACGGTTATAACTGCCGAAGAAACGTTTTGGTTAGTTGAATGCTTGGCTCTGAAGTGCGCAGACGTTTATACTTTAAAATGGAGCAAAGTCCAAGTTGTTCACGAGTTGCAGTGAGTGCAATTTTTACAATATTGAACATTTGGTGGAAGACCATGGTAGTCTTTTGTGGGCTCCACCTAACATTGAAGAACGGCAGGAGTTAACAGACCCAATCCATTGTCTACGGCAGTTACTTATCAAAAACAACTTTATACTGGAATCAGTGAGCTCCAAGATCAGTGAACGATCTTCATTAATCGGCAGAGAAATGTTCTAACGATTTCTAGACATGTCTTGTGGGACAATGACATTCAATAACCAAGAAGTGTTATTTTCCAACAATGAAGAGCTTGCGAGTCCTTCCGAAGCAAGTCACGACGCAAGTGAGTACTGAAAAAACGAAAAATGGAATAACACTTATTTTTTCTGATTCTAATGAAGAAGATGATGGAGATGAGCGGTTCAGAATCCCATATACAGTGAAAGTCAAGGCCGTGGAGTTGGCAGAACTTAATCCAAGGTGGTCATTGAAAATGTTACAAAAACATTAAACGAGATTATTTAAAAGCCAAACCCAGTTGTCAAAGTGGAGATTGTAAATCGCAGTAGGAGGGACGCGAAATAATAAACTGGAAGCAATCATTTTGTATGTTTACCACCGGTTTATCGAGGATAGAGGCCAGAAAGCAGGCCTCGTAACTACACGGATGCTCCAACAGTGGGCAATGGCTGCTGCTTTCCAATTTCTGGATGGAAATTTTGACTTCAAACCGTCGGAATCTTGGGTTCGTCACTTCAAATCGATGGAGCGGGTAATTGGATATCTTAACGGCATGTAACAAAATATGCCAACGAGAAAAACAAGAGAACGTTGGACGAGCTTCTGGAAATCACTACGAAATATCAGCAGCAAACAAGCAATATAATCACGAAATTCAACCATGATTATATCACAAATACGGAACAAACAGGATGTTAATATAAAATAAGCAGCAGGCGCACTTTGTCCTACAAAGGTGAAAAAGTCACCGAAATTGCTGTGGGACAAATAACTAAATTGACTCACACATGTACTGCGCAGTATGCAATCACATTGTCTGGAAAACTGCTGCCTGAAGTGTTTGTTTGCCTACAAGAAGTGACTGGAAAGTTCGGCCCCCGAGTCCTTAAAGACGTCTACGGATATGTTGATAAATACCAGAATGTTTACATCACATAGACAAAGTCCGAAAAATCGCAAAAACAAACGTACGAAGAGTTTTTGGGTGAAGTAATTCAACCATACGTGGAATATGATCAATTCCTCTACATCGTTGACTCGTGGTGTGGGCAAACCTCCACGAACTTGCATCAAATGAAATTCAACGATGAAGATGGCCTACTAACTTCTACTCTATGAGTGATACCACCATAATGTGCATCGTTTTGTCAGCCATGTGATGTATATTTTTATCGCAAAGTAAAGAATTACATTCGCCACTTCCAAAACGCTCCGTACCTATTGCAACACTGCGTAGAAATCACATCCGGAGAGGACATGGTAAAAATCCATTCAATGGTACATGACCATCTGTAGGCTCCAATGTATAAAAATGTGATAAGGTACGTGAATATAGCATTATTTTCAGTTTTCGGATAGACTGCTTGCATTTTCAGATATACTACAAAAAATGGTTCAAATGGCTGTGAGCACTATGGGACTTCAGTGCTGAGTTATCAGTCCCCTGGAACTTAGAACTACTTAAACCTAACTAACCTAAGGACATCACACACATCCATACCCGAGGCAGGATTCGAACCTGCGACCGTAGCGGTCGCGCGGTTCCAGACTGTAGCGCCTGGAACCGCTCGGCCACTTCGGCCGGCGATATACTAGAAGTTCATCGTTGATACTGTTACAGATATGCCTGGCGTGCCGCGAAGCTAGATCCATCGCAAAAAAAAGAAGTATTCCATAACCTCAATGTAGTGGCGTTTCCTGCGGCCTTTAGAAAATAGAGATGCGATGAGACGAAAATGAATATGCATTCTTACAATGTTCGTGGTGTCGAAAGTATAGATGTTTTGACTGTTTTTATAACAAGTATCATCCGTCGGAATGTACTCGTCAAAATATTGGAAACATCGATTAATTTTCCATTCAATGAAACATTTTTTTACCACTCATTCGTTGGTATTTCTTTTAATATTCGCTACCTCAACGGAACAAAATAAAAAATACTACGAAAAAAATTGAAAAATAATAATATATTTCAAGAAATTACGTTACGGATTATTTCCTGTTAAAATAAAAAAAACGCAAAGATTCCAACAAAATTTGGCAAGCAATTTGTAATTTTGATTTTTAGACGCTTGTAATTCTTTTTAATCAGTTCCTTGCGGAATGTTAATGATTAATTATAAATTAAAACAGACATTTGAAAAAGGTGAAACAAAAGTAGCATAAACGAGTCTCGAGCCAGGGTCGCCTGAACGTGACTCCCGCTCGCTTGCCAAGCAGCTACTCGCTCACTTGTAGCAATATTGAAACTTTTCTGTTACTGAAGAGCTGCTCAATCTTTAACAGACAATATTCCAAAAATGAGGTCGCATTGCCACCTACAAATTTAGGGTGTGATAGGTGCCTACCAACACCATAAGCAGGCGAATTGGGAGCTCATTACTTGATGCACCTCCCAGAAGGCCCCGTTGTTAGAATGTATTCAGAGTGCCACAACTCCCCGTTACCTCACAAAAGTGGTACGTGCAAATGCATTGCGAATATGTGCCATCAAGCCCTGTTGTCTCTTATCTTGGTTCGAGGCACTAGATTCCTTTCAAAACTCCACAGCAAAGAGTCCAGTGGTGTGGGGTCAGGGGTTTGTAGTGCCCTTCGAATTGGGCCATGTGGTCCAATCCACCTATCTGGAAACTTTTCATTTAGAAATAAACGTACAATTAGGAATGAGTGGAATTGTTTTAGAATTGTTTCACAGGAAACTCTTGTAACACGTCCAGGTAAGCACCACAGTCGACAGTAGACTTGATGAAAAAGACTAGATAATGATGCAATTCTGCATGAGCCCACGCCAAACACTCACCTTGGGACTCTCTCTTTTCATTTCATATGTAACATAAGACTCCTGTGATCCCCACATACGAACGTTATAGCGATTCTTTCTACCAGATACATGAAATGCTGCCTCATTGCAGAAACAAATGTCTTTCCTAAAAAGTGATGGTTTGCGAACTTCTTGCTTATCATATCCAGTGCAAACTGTTCGAGCTGCTATTTGTCCGAAGGCCTTAATGCTTGAAGTAGCTGCACGTTGCAGGAATGTAGCTGTATCCCCTCTTGCAGGGGATTGTTTACTGTTTATTTTCTCATTTACGATTCTTTGGCCGCCGTATGTACAGATTTTGGCGGACTCCTTGCAAACGTTTGCCATCCCTTGTTCATGTTGGCGTCTTAAACAAACAAGCGACTAATCCCCTTTTCGTGGAGAACGCTACCCATTTGCATAAATAAAGAATTCCAAGCCAAAATAGTTCGAAGCGTCCTCTATTTATCAGGTTCTCAAGGCTAATTTCTTGTCAAAATTGCGTCATCTGGAAGTTAAATGAAACTGTATGAGTTTCTTTCCTTAATACCTCTAAAACCGTGAATTCTGGCGAATGTTTTCCAATAGAGAAGTACATTACATTTTTCTACTAAAAGGCCACTGAAAACATCACATTTACTATTTCTCAGTCATTGTTCACAGAAACATATTTCCATAAATGTTCACTTAACAACTTCAAATAAGTAGTCCTTTGAGAAACTGGAAACAACTCCGCTATGTAGGCACGAGCTCAGTGATACTACTGTCTCTACTCACATCAGAGAATTGTACAGGAAATGCTGTGGAGGTATAGTGCGTCAGAAAAATGACAACCGAACAGCGCTCGTGGTGGGGGGAGTCAGCTTTCACGAAAGAAAGCGACAGTTGCCGTATAGGGTGACTAAAACCCCATCTCCCCCCTAGCAATGAAGACTATTGTGGGTAAATTTAAGCAGATTCTTTCCATACGTATTTCTTGCTCTAGTATTACTAGTAACTCATATCTGTAATCAATTTAATGTTAAGGCACTTCGTGGCAAATAAACTCCCCCTCCCTCGAAGGTTCGTCTGCACATTGCGTTGCCAGTGATTTATACAGTACGCTGCGGAAAGTCGTATAACATTGTGAAACAGCTTATAGTTGCTTCTTGTGACGCAGCGGGGTGGACAGATTGGGTCAGTTCGCAAGACATTTGAAGGAGGGAAGTGCGTGATCAACATTCGGCTATTTATGTCTTCTCGAGGTTCGGCGCTCCACATTCGCCCCCTCCATCCCGTTATACCCCTAGAAAACAATTTAGCCCTTAGTTCGACTCTACTGCATATAGACGTGGTCCACACATGTAATATGTAATTTAATCTACCTAATTTAAGAGTAAACATGAGGTATGTACCATTAATACACCGTTTTTAAAAATCTGCGATTTTTCGATCCCTTGGAACATGGATACTACTAGTCCCAGAAATAAATGAATACAACCTTTCTTGTAGAAAATGTTAAGCACTTTAATTTTGTACTGAGAAACATTTTCTCTCGCACCTCACCGATGTCGATTTTTCGTGTGTTGTTCACAACACTTCCTCCTGCCAGTGTACAAAAAGTATGAGTAGAGGGGAAATCTTCTTTGACTCGGCTACGAAGATAACTACATATAAATACTTTCAGAAAAACAGTTAAATTCCTGTTCGATGCTAACAGTATTCTCTTTTTCAGAAATCCTTTTCTTGATATTGCCAATCGACATTCTACAATCCATTTCCTAATTTGATTCACTCGGTATCATCCCATTTTACGAGATTCCGTTATACTTGTTTCACTTTTGTATGCGCTCATCTTACGGCCTCTTTTAAGCCAATTATACACTCCGTTCAATTGCTCTTCCAAACCTTGCCTTCTCTGACAGATTACAATGTCATTAGCAAGTTGTTATTTCACCTTCGTCAACTTCAGCTCCCTTTCCCAATTTCTCTTTCTCTTCCTTCATAGTTTATACAGATTAATTAATATCGGGGATAGGCTCAAATCTCTCTCACATCCTTTTCAATAACTGCTTCGCTTTCTTAACCTTCGACTCCTATAACAGTAGTCAGGATTCCGTACACCCTAAGCTGTCTCTTCCTATATGATAATCCTTCCACCTCCTGATTTTCTGTCATTATTTAACTTATCTTCCGTGAAACGCAATGTGGTTATCATGCTTCGTGTGTTCCTACATTTCTGCGGAAATCAAACTTAATCCCAAGGTCTGATTCTTTAACTTTTTCCAGCGTTGTGTAAATAATTTGTGTCATTACTTTGCCACCACGACTTAATAAAGAGATGACCTGGTGATATTCGACACTGTCAGCATCTTCTTTTATTGTAGAATTGGAATTATTACAGCTTTCTTGAAGTATGAGGGTACTTCGTCTGTATATTATATTCTGCACTCTTAAGTTTGGTTATGGTTGGCTCTCTCAAGCAATTACTAAATTTGAGATAATGTCGTCTGAAATGTATAAAAACCTTCCAACTTTTGTTTTCCCTCCTTTTCTTAGTACTAGTTTCCGATCTGGGCTCTTGGTATTCATACAGCTGGTTCTCTTTTCTCAAAAGGTTAACTTAGTTTTCTAAACGTAGCTTCTTAATAGTTTTAAACCAAGTATTTCCAATACTTAAATCGCGCTGTACCCAATATTTTTCCAGGAGGCCTCCCATTTGGTTCCTTTCTGCCAGTATATATATTTTGGACTGTATTTCTTTCTCAAAGTTTTCCAAGCCACTAACTGAAACCCTATTTAAAAAAATAATTTTTTGTCTTTTTTAATATAGTGAATAAATCTCTTGATACGTTACTTCAGTGTGTCCATCATATGATGAGATAGTGTCTTCTGTGTTAAGTTATGGCTTTCTGTCCATCTTAAGTATGATGATTCATTCACTATTTTCAAAAGAATTTAGCCTGCTTTCGTTTTATTGTTTGTTATAACACATAATCCAGCACAATCCGTATTTGTTTTCTTGTTAATCGCCCTGTAGTCATGTGACCAGACATCGTTCTTACATCGAATATACCCCCATCATTCCCAGAAAATCAGACTTCTACTTACCTATTTCTCTATTATGTTATTTAACTAACACATCCCCAACCCATAGAAGGAAAAATTTGATTCCGATCTGAGCTCTTCGTATTCATACAGCTGGTCCTCTTTTCTCCAAAGGATAACTTAGTTTTCTATACGTAGCTTCTTAATAGTTTTAAACTAAGTATTTCCAATACTTAAATGGCGCAGTACACAATATTTTTTACAGGAGGCCTACTGTGTAGTTCCTGTCCAAAGGTTCGAACTTGGGACTCGATTATTTCTGGAATAGTATACCCGAGATGATGCCATCATCATCACCATCATATACGATAGAGCTGCTTTTACTTGGAATACAAAAAAGCTATAGTTTCTCATAGCTTTCCATTTTGATGCAGTACGAATATGGCAATACAAGATTGACTGTAAGATCAAAAGACTTCATCCATTAATAATCCAGACTTTTCGCCTGTAACTAGTGAAAATGCTGCTCCCTATCTCTACAGAAACCGTTCAAACTTTCTGTATCGTTGAGGCGCACCATCTTTAATCAAGGGATTCTGTGCAGCAGGATTGAGTAGTTATTTCGTTGTAAACTATTTAACGCCAGACGTCCTTAAAGTCCATTTTGTTCCTTATTACAGTAATAAATCCGAACAGGAGGAAAGGTAATGACAACGTCTACGTAGATTTTCAATACCTGCCATAACAAACGGTGAACCTCTGTCGCAAAGAAAAAAGAGCGTTGCACTGGCGAATTAGTGACAGAGGGTAGTGTGGTACAAAAAGTATATGCAGTAACAGAATAACGTCATGAATATGTTTCTTCCTACTTCGAACCAGAGTAGTTATAGTCGCAGACCTACTACAATCAGCAAGCAAAATTATTTACTTAGCATGGTCTAAAAATTACCTTCCCTTACAGTTTTTCCTATGCGCTCCATGTTTATGTACAACTTTTCGTAGATACCGTATCTGATGCTCACCAAACGTCCAGTTTCGTTTCGCAAGTATTATCTAAGGCCTTTTCTTTCCCTTTGTAACCGTCCCTAATAAACATTATTTTCTTACTTCTCTCAAACTTGTCTCTAGCATTATACTTCAGACAATTTTTTTATTTCTCTGGTTTCCTCTGCCATATAGTGCAAAAATTGCAATTAGCGAGTGATGTACCCTACACATATGTTATGAAATTTTTTCTTCGTTTATTCGTAAATTCTTGAACCTTCAAAATATCTTTCATTAAGTACCTTTTTTTGTGGCTGCACAAATATTCGCCCACTTCTTACCTTCCTCGAGAATCTCGTGTACTCTCGCTTTCAGGACGGGATAATCACCGTTCTTCTTCCTACAACTCACAACCAATTTCCTTTATCTACTGATCTTTAGGAGCGAGATATTGTGCACTTAAATAGTCAGAAGGGTAGCTGCAACCACAAGTCGCCTACTAACATGACACGCTTATATCCTGAAAGCAGTGTACTTGGCTCTGTCTGACATGTCTGCCTTTCAGCTCAGTGACGGAATGCTTCCATTCGTACATTATGGTGGTTTTATTCCAGACAAGAAAATGGTTATTTCTGCGGGATCCATTCAGTTTCTCGTCATTAACACTGACCTTTTGTAGCCACGGTTCACCACATGCTGCGGAAACTCATACATGTCAGGGGCGTGCTTGAACCAGCCGGGCTTTGGAGATGATTAGATTGAAACGGTAATGTACCTAATAAGGTAGAAATAACTGAAGAGAAAAAGATGAACAGTCAACAAATATGTTTGCATCAACTGCTGTTACGTTCTCTTTACTCGGGGAAGCACTGGACGCTTTGATTGGGCACCTGCTCAAACGTAACGAAACGTAGGAGTGCCTAAAGTAAAGTTAGACACCGGTCGCAATCTTAGCAGTGTGATATGCGCAACAGCCAGGTCTCACTACAGTGCTACAAAGAGTGTTCACTATATCACAAAATGTGGATAGTCTTACCTGAAAAAGATCCAATACACCATATTCATCATTTCACACAAATCAATGCGAATGTCAGTAATTTCGTGAAGAGAAAACAAGGAGACGATATAAACTACGAGGGTTGACTGAAAAGTAATGCGGCAGTTACTGGCTTGTCCTGTAGCCTCTTCTGTACAGCTCCAGTTGACGGAAAGCCTTAACGTTGAATGGTTGTGTTGTAACAGTGTAAAGTATGGAACCCTGCGGTCGGTCAAGCGAATTAAACAATGTGCAGTCACTGAGTTCTCAATAGCAGAAGGTGTCACCCAAAAGGAGATTCATCAGAGAATGAAAGTAGTTTATGGTGGTTGTGTTGATGGGATTAATATGCGTCGTTGGGAGAGTAAGTTAAAAGATGTTGAGGTGGGAACATCTGACATGCGTGACAAACAAAGAGTTGGACGTTCTGTGACAACAACTTCAGAGACTGAAACTCACCATCGTAAGGCATCCTACATACAGTCCAAATTTAGCACCGTCTGACTTCCATCTGTTCCCGATAATAAAAGACGATCTGCGGGGACAATACTATGCTTCTGATGAAGACGTTGAGAGAACTGTGAGACTGTGGTTGCGGAAACAAAGTGTTGACATCTTCCGTGACGGCTTCAGAAAATGTGTTCATCGTTGGCAGAAATGTATCCATTTGGATGTGATTGTGTGGGAAAGTGTATATTTGTAATTAAAGATCACATTCTAAGGATTATTTTTGCGTTTAATTTATTAAAATATTCCAATCCAAACTCTAATAACTTATGTGGAGGCATTACTTTTCATTCAACCCTCGTAAATATCTACATTTCTCACTTGCGAAGAAATCTCCCCTATCCAAAAACTGAGCCTTACTAAGCGTGATTGATTACTGAACGCAGCCATTAACGAAAACAATGGATTTTTGGAGCAGGTAGCGGTTTGTCATTTTGCTTATGGTAGTTACCATGTTAACAAACTCACGAAAATAATTACTCGTGCTCTATTTAAATACAGTGCCATCTCAGACTGTTCACTGTAAACATACTAATGTTCGTAAAGAATAGAATACCTTGAACGACTAGAGAAAGGACGTCCATATTCACAGGACATGTACATTATTATTATCTGCACACATCATTAGCATTTGAACCATGTAGGCCGGAGGGGTCACGGTCAACATCGATATTGCGGCGCAACACCACCTACCGGTAAAATGTGCCTGAGGCTCTCGTTGCCGCTGTAAACCGAAGGTAATAGACCCATGTGACTAGATCAGACGTAGACGATGCTTAGCATTCGCAAGAGCGAGCTCTACCGTCAAAGCAGTAAGTTTGAAAGAATGCACATTATTGTCTAGAAAGAAGGTGATTCATGTACCTGGAAAATTGCTGCTTGTATGTGACGAAGTGCTTCGGCAGTGCAAGGGGCGTGTTCAAAACAGTCCACGGAAGGCCGTAGAACACTACAAGATGGGTCATGGCGCACCACCCAGACCCCTTCCCCCCTCCCCCCCCCCTCCCCCACCGGAGAAGAGCGATACCTTATCCCATTAGCATTTGCCGGATAGATCTGCTTCCTCCTCGGCTGTGGCGCAACAATGGAATAGTGTAACGCATCGTACGCCATCAGGCGTCATCGTTTATTACGGCATGATTCAAATGGTTGAAATGGCTCTGAGCACTATGGGACTTGACATCTATGGTCATCAGTCCCCTAGTACTAAGAACTACTTAAACCTAACTAACCTAAGGACATCACACAACACCCAGTCATCCTTCTCAGTGTCACAGGATGTTATTCTTTTGCTCTGGCCGCCTGATCGCCAGACTTGGCGCATTCGAAATTGTGTGGGATATGGCGAAATGACGGGTGCGGCGCTGTGACCCAATACCAACCACCACAGATGAACTTTGCAACTGGCTAAATGCAGCATGGATGGCTATACCACAAGTTGCCATTCGCGCCATTTACGCGTCGATGCCATCACGCATGGAACAAGTTATCAGGGCCCATGGCGGATCCTGTGTCTACTAGGCAACAGGCAACGCCGAACCGAGGTGACTGAGATGCTAAATATTTCTGCATGAGACAATAATGAACGAGTGCTGTGAATATTAACGTCCCATCTCTAGTCATTCAAGGTGTTCTGTTTATTCCTGAACATGGGCGTACATGGATGCATACATATTAACTACTAAAAACAATGCTCTACTTTTTAAAACTATCCGAAAACCGTCACCTCAAAATTCTCAAAATACTCTCATTTTTCCATCAGCATACTTCAAGAACTTTCAACTGGATATCTGCTGTGGTATGCAGGAATAGGTAACTTTGAGCTAAAGGCTGAAGTAAGGGGAAGAAATAGGAAACTAGCAAGAGATAATGATATGAGTGCGTAAATCTGATTAGAAAGGATGAGAAGGTAAGCCGTTTGACATACGAGTAATGAATTAGGAAATTATAAGGGCAAATTCAGGATGTCATTAAGCAAGTCGAACGAATGGAAAGAAATGAAAGCCGGACGCAAGCGATCTATGAGCATTTGCCTCACGTGCAGTAGGTAACAAGACCTGTTGGAGTTCTCGATTTGGTTGTATAATACCTGCTTTAATCGGCAGATATCTCCTGCCGTTAGACTGTGTATACGAATAAATAGCTATTTCGTAAAGCAATAATTAAATCTGACAAGCGAAGTTTGTGACCGAAGTACGTGAAATTCTTTCGAAAAAGACTTGCAGTCTCACTGATTATAAATCTGTACGATTAAAAACACAAGTCTGAAGATCAGTCAGTTTTTGGTAGTCGCGTGGCGACTGTGAGTGGTGTGCCAGAACGTTGTTAGATTTGACAATATAGGAAAGACTGTTCACTAAAGATTGTGCATCTCTGTCTTTCGAGCTAAATGGTATCCCTCCAGGATAGCAACTCGCGTTAGCACACCGCTTCCGGGATACGGGGAATCGCGCCGACCACAGGTGCATTGGACAGTCGGAATAAGGACGGGGACCAGTGTACCTGCCGACCAGCCTGCATGGGGATTTTAGGCAGTTTTCCTAATTACACCATTTGAATACCACGCTGGGGGCTGGCGCTCGAGTCCCGCCTCAGTTACACGATTCGAAAACATTTCGAAAACGTTCACACATTTGCACATGGTAACACAAGACTCATAAATTACGCCCCAACAGGTGAGGGGGAGAGATGGTCAGAGGAAGGGCGTCTGCCACCCTCTACCGCTAACATTGCCAAATCCAGATTGACATGCTGATCCTGTGAGGACAGGGGATAAGACGAGGAAAGAGAATAAAAGCTTTTTATATATACTTACTACATTTTTTGGACATGGTAACATCAGCATTTCCCACTGCCGTAACCCTTCTTGACCCACCAGTGGGTCTCTTCAAGCTAAAGACACATACATTGTAAGAGTATCTCACTTATACAGTGAGTTGACAAAAGTCATGGGATACCTTCTAATATCATGTCCAACTTCCTTTTTCCCTGCGTGAGGCAGCAACGTGAATTTGCATGGATTCAAAAATATGGCTCTGAGCACTATGGGACCTAACTTCTGAGGCCATCAGTCTACTAGAACTTAGAACTACTTAAACCTAACTAACCTAAAGACGTCACGCACATCCTTGCCCGAGGCAGGATTTGAACCTGCGACTGTAGCGGTTACGCGGTTCCAGACTGTAGCGCCTAGAACCGCTCGGCCACCCCGGCCGCCTGCATGGATTCAAGTCGTTGGAAGTCCCAGAAGTAACTTTGAGACACTTTGCCTCTATAATATTACGTAATTGCGAAAGTGTTGCCGTATTTGTGAACGAACTGAACTATCGATAATGTCTCATGAATGTTCTATGGGTTTCACGTCGGATGCTATTGGTGGCCAAATTATTCGCTCCTTTTGTCCACAATGTTCTTCAAACTAATCGTAGAGAGTTGTAGCTCGGCGACGTGGCGCATTGTCACCCATCAATTACCGGCCGCAGTGGCCGAAGGGTCCTAGGTGCTTCAGTCTGGAACCGTGCTGCTGCTACGATCGCAGGTTCGAAACCTGCCTCGGGCATAGATGTTTTTGATGTCCTTAGTACAGTCAGGTTTAAGTGGTTCTAAGTTGTAGGGCACTGATGACCACAGGTCTTAAGTCCTATAGTGCTCAGAGGTATTTGAACCATTTTTGAACCTCAGATGGTAAGTCCTATAGTGGTCAGAGCCAATTGAACCATTTGAACCCATAAATTCAATATTTGTTTGTTGAATGACTACAAATGGTCTCCACGTAGCCGAACATAGCCATCTACAGTGAATGACCAGTTTAGTTTGACCATAGGACTCAGTTCATTTCATGTACACATAGCAAACATCATGATGTACAACTACCAGTTTGCACACTGCCTTGTTGACAACTTGGGTCCACGGCTTCGTGGGGTTTACGCCACACCCTAACAGTATCATCAGCTCTTACCAGCTGACATCGGAAATAATCTGAGCAGACCACTGTTTTCCAATCTTCTACGGTCCAACCGATATGGTCACGGGCCCAGGAGAGGTGCTACAAGCGATGTCATACTGTTGCATAAGTCAGTTGCGTCGGTCAGATGCTGCCACAGACCATTACCGCTAAATTGTGCCGTCCTGTCCAATCGAACACGTTCGTTGTCGGTCCCATGTTGATTTCTGCGCTTATATCACACAGTGTTGCTGTCCTTTAGCACCGTCAACTCTACGGAAACGCCGCAGTTCTCTGCGGTTAAATGAAACCGTCGACCACTGCCTTCTGCTTGGTGACGGGTAATGCCTGGAATTTGGTTTTATAGCTACACCCTTGACACTGTGGGTCTCGAAATGTTGAAGTTTCAACGACTTCCGAAATGGATTGCCCCATGCGTCTGTAAATTCCCGTCATGCGGCCATACTGACGTCGGACATCTTTTCATATGAATCATCTGAGTATAAATTACAGTCCCTTTATACCTCTTGTGCCGGCCTCTGAGGCCCAATAGTACTTAGGCGCTTCAGTCCGGAACGGCGCTGCTTCTACGGCCGCAGGATCGAATCGTGCCTCGGGCATGTGTGTGACGTCCTTAGGTTAGTTAGGTTTAAGTAGTTCTAAGTCTAGGGGACTGATGACCTCAGAGGTTAAGTCGCATAGTGCTTAGAGCCATTTGAGCCATACCTCTTGTAGGCGATTCGACCGTCAGCAGTGTATCTGCCTGTCGCTGCCGCAAGACTTTCTATCACCTCACGTACGATTTAATTAAACAAAATTTTAGGAAATCATCATTGTGGCTGGTTGCTGTTTAAATTAGAAACCTTATAACGGTACTAAATTCGCGGTTCTCATAATGCCTACTTGTGACAAGACAGAACATTTCACGTAATCATGAAAGTTTTGTGTCCTGTAGTTGACAACTCAAAGAGTTAGGCAATATTTTTCTGGTTTCACCTAAACAGCGTCAACTGTAGAATTAATTTCCCTCAAATAATCAAAACAATTTCCTGTGCCTTATAAAGTGTTCCAACAGCTCTCTTTCACTCACAGACAAGGCACTATAATTATTCATGATATGTCTCATTTTGTGGTATGTCATTAGGATCCTCCAAGTACACGAACTGTCGTCGTCTTTTTTAAATTTACTCCCCTGCGCATTCTCCGTTCTCTGCTTGCGTTCGCCTCGTGACCATTGACGCTGTGCCCACTGTAATGTTTATCTACACCACTTTAACTTCCTGTTGCTCTTAAATCTGCTCTTAGAGCAAATTAAAGTGCATCGTTAATAAATTCTGATCCCTCTACGTACACTTCTTTCGTAATATCCCTTCCTGCGATACTTACCTTCGACTCGTTAAGTCCCTGAGAAATGACCCAAATATAGGAGAAATGTTGCGTCTTAGGGTCGACTACGTTTTGCAAAATCGTGAGTGGGATGATGCTGCAGAAGTGATAACACGACAAATTTTAATTAAAATATTGATGTAGTTTGCATGTAAATAACACGACCTGGGAACGCTGGAAAAAGAAGTTGGTGCTCGAAAAGTCAGGTGGATGAAGCCCCCTAAGCAGCCACAGTTAATTAAGTGAAGTTTACGATAAGTTAGGACTATGGCGTAACACAATATTTTGTTCGAGGAATAACTTCCTTCGTTCTAATGTGAGCGTAAACGACGAGCCCAGGGCAGGTAGACCGAAAATGTCAGCAGGTGAACGTAGCTTTAAGCTTGTGTCGATACTCTGGACTAATACGGATGGCAAATGTGAGAGTCTTTGCAAGACCACAGAGATTGCATGAATTTGACAATTAGTTCACCGAAATTCAGGCAAAGATTTTGATCAGGACCAAAATTCTCACAGATATTTACCTCAATATTTGTATGCGACCACAGAAATGCCAGTTTCTCTGAATGAGACACACTACGTTGCAGGTGAAGAATATTTGTACTAATATGGTAGAATTTTATAAAATGTTCATGAAGAACTTCATATCGACTTTGAAATCATCACCTTTCCTAAGATCCAGATGTTTTTACGAGGACAGTCATTGGTTAATCAAACAATGAACTGTTTTACGAGGTGCTAGAAAACTTTACGCAAAATAACGCATTTCAGTACACAAAATCACATTTCGAAAAGTCGAAGCTGGTTCGTTCCTGCTCCATGACACATCAGACGCGAACACCTGAAACATAGGTACATAGTGATTATGATTAGATGGTAATGTGTTCCCTCTCGATACCGACAGTCCGGCCATGAGTTCACAAAACTTCGACGTATTCCACAAGCCTTCTTTTTCCTCTCTGGAAGAACCTAATGCAGGCCTGGAGTGGAGTATCTGACCAGTAAACACGGATAATGTGTAGCAATAAACAACAGAGTATCCCAGATGTAGCTACTTAGACGCAATGAATCAGAAAGAATGTGCTGAATGATTGTATAATATGTTCATGACCAAAACCGGGGTTTCTCAGTTCGAAGACAATGCATGACGAGATGATGATACTGAGCGGAGTAAACTGTCATCGGAAACCAGAAAAACATCTGTCATAGAGCTCACGCCAAAAAAGAGTTAGAGCAATGTGCTTGCAATCATACCTGTGGGCACAGGACTTGTGTATCTTGATTTATCACAACTTTCAGAGTGCATTTCGTCAGACTGTTCGATTCGTCGGGTAGGCGGATAGTACAGCAAAAACATCGGGAACTATTAATCATTGCAAGTCAACAGCGGGTTCGAGTCCACCATCTTATCTGTCATGTTATCTGAGTGGTTAGGCGTCTGACTGCCAGACAGCGAGTCCCGATTTCGATCCCTGGCCGAGTCGGACATTTTCTCCACTCACCGACTGATGTTGCACTCATCATCCCTCAATATGGCGCCCATAGAAAGGCCTTGCATCATTGCTGCTGAGCTTTCCATACGATCATTTTTCTTTCTCTTCACTCGTAAATTAGAAGCCGCCCGAACACAATGAAGTGTAAGCATATGGCTTATGTTTGTACCTTTGTTACGTAGGTATTTATATTACTGCAAATTGGAAACACTGGACGCCGGTTTGGCCAAGTACGGTCATTTATTTAATAGCCCACCGCCAGTATCGTTATCTAGTTTTCAGTAAATAAAGGCTTCTAACAATCACAGCGCCTGTTCTGTAGACAGAGCAGCGGTTTGTGTCTGTGTGTCCAGACTAATGTCAGACAGTAATGTACGGACTTGGTGCGGTTTTCACTAATAGATAGACTGATTACGAGGGAGGTCTGTGCATATAACATTTTACCACTAGACCAGACAAGTCGTCCGTCCGTAAACACTTAATAGTTGCCCGTGCGAGGCTGGGGCGGCTCTCAGGTATTTTATAGGGAGCGCGCTACGCTATAGTGGATAGCCTTGCAGCATTCCTGAAGCAGTTAAAGGTTACCCATAAAGCGCCGTGCTGGTGTAAATGTGATCGAATTTAGAGATTCAGGGTCTCGGTAGGCTAACTATAGTTGTTGGCAGCGGATGGAAAGCAGTGGACTCATGCAAAACATTATCGTGTTTGTAGTCGTCGTTTCACCAGCAGTACTCTTTCAAAAGGTAACCTGGCAGCCCATGATATGTTCCAAGATTGCACATGACATGAAGTTACCTTGGCTGGAGGTTGCAACAGATGATATTAGTACAACACAAAAATGAAGAAAGTGAGAGACAGCAGGGAAGATGGATCTGCTGCACAGTTGGTGTAAAATTAAGACTGTTCCATATTTCACTTTCATTGTTACCGTGCATTTACCCAAACTCACGTTAAGAAAAATAATATGTTTCTCTTTTTAACGAAACTGAAATTAGGAATTAGTTTTATTGTTGTTGACGTGTTTTTTAGCTCTCATAGGACAAGAACGCTGTTTTAGTTGCTGGACCAATTGTTGTTATATAGCCCTTAATTGCGATGTTCTCAATTACATGGAAACCAGTGATGTTTTCATATGTACCAATGGTTTCCACAAGATTAAAACCTAACTAAACGGCAAAAAGGCTATTATGGCAATGACACCATTTGCATATAACATGCTGTTTTGTGAAGAAGAATTTGAAACGACTACCGTCTGTGGGTATTCATGTGGAAAGATCTCTGCAGAGAATGAAAAGATATAAAATTTTAAAAACAAATTTGCTCCTTTGAAGTCAACCCCATGCTTTACAGTGGAAGACCTGAAATACAACTCTAATTTTGCGTGGTGGAAGTTAATATACGTGGGTAGGTCAGTTATCATCCGCAAAGTAGTTATAAAATTTTATTCTAATCAAATAGGAAACTTACAAGAATATCATTTTTCGACATAGTCTCCTTGCGTTTCAACGCATTTGGTCCATCGTTGTACAAGCATCCTAATGTCCTCATAGAAGAAGGTTCTCAGTTGACCTGCAAGCCAGGAATGCACTGCTTCTTTCACTGCTTCGTCCGAGGCAAATCGACGGCCCCTTAATGCCTGTTTGAGTGGACCAAACAAATGATAGTCAAAAGGGGCCAGATCGGAACTGTATGGACAAGGACCCAGTACTTCACATGTGAGTTTCTGGAGCGTTTTAGCAGTGTGGGCGGCAGTATGCGGACGGGGCATTGTCGTGCAACAACACAACACCTTTCGACAGAAATCTTCGGCGTTTGCTTAGAATTGCAGGCCTTAGCCCGGCAGTAACCATCTCACTGTAACATACACTGTTTATTGTTGTTCACGTTTCCCCGTAAAGTCCCAGAAAACCGTAAGCAGTAATGATCCTAAGAAGTTGTCCCCTTCGTTAACCATAGTGTTCGAAATGTGTTTTGCAGATGTCGAAACGCGTTTGTTTACGCAACCGTTTGAGTTGTTTTCGGACCCATCTTGCACAAGCTTTATGAAACCGATGTCTCTTGTGGATGATTTCGTAGGCAGAACCGTGCCTAATTTGCAGACGATGTGCCACTTCGTCAATAGTTAATCGTCTGTCTAAGAGAATTATTTCATGTGAACACTCAATGGTTTCTTCATTTGTGGCGGTAAACGGTTGTCACGCTCCTTCATCATGCGTAACACATGTGCGACCATTTCGGATTTTTTCAATCCATTCGTAGGCACTCCGTTGTGACAGAACACTGTTCCCGTGCTGTAGCGAAAGTCTTGATGTATTTCGGCCCCTGATACTCACTACGAACACAAAACACGGATCTCTGACGTTGCTCTTCTTTAGTGCAAATCAGTCGTGATTAACAGCACAGCAACGATAACGGAAATAACCTAGCAGCTTGAAAATTACAAAGATATAACAACAAATAAACAAAGCATACGTCATCAACGCAAAATGGCAGTAATACTAAAATAAACAAAAATATTAATAAATTGAGGGTAATAATTGACTTAATCCTTGTAAATTAGGCTTGTAGCATCGGACACCATATCCCAGACATGCACTTGAATACAGCTAGCTTCTTGGTCTCTCGTCATAAGGTTTTGTGTTAGTGTTTCTAGAGGAGCTCGCAGTCAAAAACGATTCATTTACATGTTCCCTAAAGAAGAAGCTTTAGGATCTACGTCTTGTGCCAATTAAGTGTTTGAGAAATATGGTGCTGAGTTTTATTGACTGCTAGCCGGTTAAACTGAATGTTTCTTTTATTCAAATCTTTAACAGAAAAAGTAACATGGCCTTTTGTAATAGACACGTTCCTTACGGAAACCCCAGCTGTAAACAGGGAAATCTATTGAGATAAGGGACCTTACCAAACGGCAGATTATTACTACATACAGCCTGTGAACATGTAGCTTGAAAACGGAGTAGCTGGTCGAATGTTTGCCTGCTCCTGTCATGACCATCTACGGAAACAGGTAGAAGGACAGCGAAGTTACCACTAGGCGCTAAATGTTTGGAAGTCCACGGTACGTGAGGTTCGGAGGCTTGTCTGCTGTGTAAGGTAGGACAGATGGTGATATGTGGCGCCTCTGCCCAGAGAGCACTATACTCGTGCACGCACAAGTGCTTCGGAGCATACCGTTCATTGTATATTGTTGAACATGGAGCTCCACAGTACACCACCCCGACGTTTTAAGATGTCGACCCAACGATATCGTGAATTACGATTTCAGTGGGAACGGGACCTTCGGCAGTAGATCATTAATCAATGGAAATATGTGGTCTCTTTAGGTGAATCACACGTTTGCTACACTAGGTCGATGGCCGTCTCCACAAACGCCGTCATCGCTGTCAACGGCAGCTCGGAACGTGCAGCGCGCCACAGACAGGCTGGTGGGAGCAGTACTGTGCTATGGGTGACGTTCTCCTGCGCTTACATGGGAGATGTGGTAGTAATCGAAGACACGCTGACAGCTGCGAACCACCTACATTCGTTCACGCTTGATGTCTTCCACCACAGCGATGTCATCTTTCTGCAGTATAACTGTCCGTGTCTCGGAGCCAGAACCGGGCTACAGTGGTTTGAGGAGCATTGTGGTGATCTCGCGTCGATGTCTCGGCAACCAAATTCACCTAATGTAAGTACTCTGGAACCTATCGCGATCGCTATCGGGAACCATCACCGCATACGCATATCAGCGGTCCGTTATTTAAACTAGTTATACGAGCTGTGCATAGACATGTAATGTTACATATCTCCGCAAGCCAGCCAACAAACTATCGGATTCCTCATACGCAGAATCAGTGGCGTGTTCCAGAGACGAACAAACAACTTACTAAGCAGATGGTCGTAAGGTTTTGCCTCGGTGGTGTGGGTGGTGAATGTTCTGTCGGACGTGTCCGAAGAACCGAGGATAGAAAGGAAACCCAGCTGCACATATCATTGTGGCGAAGCAAGGGCGACAGATGAAAATATGTGCCAGATCGTGACTCGGACCTTGATGCTCCTCTTGAGTAGAACGGTTGTCCTAACAGCCTCGGACATGCGGCCACGTTTTCTGTCAGACCCAAATTCCCAACTTCCTGCTCGCCGCACCACATCACCCCCCCCCCAAATTAAGCACCTACTCTCATATTCCTGACTACCGTAGGAGTTGGGATATTTGTTGATTATCCGCATTGAATCTTTTTCTTCAAGCAGCCGTCGCTTCCATACAGTGATATGGGTTCTGTCGGACATGTCTGACAGGACAGGCAACACTCGCAACGACGCAGCTTGGACATATTCATGAAACCTACAAGTAGGGGGTTAGTATGTGTGGGTCGTTGCAATGCGGCGAGAGGGAAACTGAGAGTTTGGGTTTGCCGGAATGCGTTGCAGACGGTCGACGAAGTTAAGGCAAGCATTCTAGAGAAGTGGAGAAGCGATTGCCGATCCTACACAGACTTTCAAATCACCCACGCCTCATTACTTCAGCGACTAGAAGTCTCCACTATCTTCTTATCTCTTTCCCATCCCTTTCCCTTGCCACTCATTTCACCCCAAATACTGTACTACAGGGGTAGCCGTCGGCGCCGGAGTGATTAAGCACACAGACTGAGCCGTGCCCACTGACCGTGGGAATAATGCCCGCCGCTAATGGAGAGCTGCGCTTCTGACCACTGTGACGCGCCCTGGCAGCCGGTACCCGGAGCTATGGACAGAGCCACACAGTACCAGTCGCTCGTGGAGTCTCGCTCACCGTGAGTGGAACAAGACACAACAGGTTAGTTCATGCATGACTCACGGATTAGCCAGGAGTATGATGATTGTAGTCCGTTCCTATGAAAAATGTTTCAGTCTTCCCGGTATAGCGGAAAGAAACAAACTGCCATTATTTTCGTCTGTGTAGCATCGTGGCAGAAACATGTACGCTTTACATGTATTTCCTGAAAGTACAGTGATGAATAAAGTCCATGGGAATGATATCCTATAGTGAAGTATTCGGGTTTTTCCTTGGTGGAATTGACCCCTGCTGAACCTTAGAAGTGGGAGTGATTCACTAGTCCAACAGGGAAACGATGTTATACAAGACGACCTAGCGAGGAAGTATTAATAGCCGAACGACTCGAGGAAGGGAAGAATTATGCAGTGACTATATTGACATTACCAAGTGATATGGAAATGCTCAATACCTTAGAGAAAATGTACGGCAAGAGCATAGCGTTGTATGGAAGCTGCAAGCGGTGTGCAGTGTTATAAAAGTGAGCCACTATTATATTTAAACAAAACCGTTGTCTGTTGAGCTCTACTGTCTTATAAGAACGATCATACGCCAGAAAACGTGATCTGACCACAAGTGATAAATGAAGCACTCATCGACACACATATTTAACGAAAATGAGTAATCATAGCACTGAATTCTGAAACCCAATATAAGTTAAGCACACACAAAAACCTTATCTAAAAGTTTATTAACGAGTATATTTTTGACCTTACATAAAAGTGCTACGCAATGCGGCTCTTTCCTCGTATCTGTCATCACTGAGCTAAGACGAGACAAGAATAATCAGTCAAATGCCTCATTAAGTTAATGAGACCATAACATAGTTTGAGAATAAATTTCCACATAGTATTGGAAACAGGTAGGTCTCCACTATCCTGTCTTGCAAAAATGTCTTATCATTAACCAAAAAGACAACGCATAGTTTTCAGAAGTCATCAGCACTGCAGAATCGCATCCAGTGACTTACCTCTCCATCTGTAATGTGATTCATGTGTAGAACAGGGTATTTATTATTAATGGAGAGCAAAAGTAGCGTAGGACGGACCCATTTAACTATTGGTACTAAGGTTGAGCGAAATAACTCAGACAAATGCTACATATAATTTGTATAGGGTTCCAAAAACGGCGCAGAGAAATCACGAAGACGTGTATAACACGCAGTGAAATCAAGATAAAGTCACGAAATAACATGCTTTCAAGATACGTCTTTAAGCAATACAATACCCCGCTTATAACTGAGGAGAGGATGACAGGTTTGAATCTTCACCGATATGGGTTGAAAAGGTATTTCTCGACAATGTAAATCAAATTATATTTTACGAAAAGTGAACAACTTTGAGCAAGGATACCATCTCATGTTATAATTTAGTGCAAGTTAGGTACGCGGAATAACGGCAAGATAGCCGTGAAAATATTTGGAACACACGACTAAATCAACCGATATTTCGCTTATTTATCACCACGGGAAGTAACTGTAAAAATGGCATCACCCAGAATATTCATCGTTGCATATCTCCAACTTCAGCATACCGATGACAGGAATAGAAAACAGATCAGGTGAAATCAGATAACAGAACAGATTGGTGCAAACCCATGCCAACCACACAGCCATGTGTCTCGACAGAAGCGATTGTTTTCCATTGCCTGAGGATGCCAACAGACTACCAAAGATAAAAGAATGCTATGCTTCAGTGGAGACACGAAGAGGTAACCTAAAGGACTGACTCGACTAATCGAAACTGAGCATAAAATGAACTTGCAAAACATATCAAAGATAACCTAACCATTTTAGAAAGCAGAAATATAGTAAGCAAAAATGAAAATCCACTTAAGCAATTAAGGTTCACGGTGAAGTGTTAACTCTTTTAAAAGCGGGGAAGAAGAAACTTTAGCCTTTGAAATTGGATGTTAAAGCAAATATTAAAATGTAAGTGTGTGCACTTAAAGTACGAACTAAGGTAGCACCAGTTCATCATATTCATTGGCGGCATTCTTCATCCCTGTTTCACTCACAGAATCATAAATTACAAAAAAGAGAATCATGTTGGCTAATGGCTCCTTGGCACCAAAGCAACGTTTTCTGATACAATTTTTGCTGGACAAAGCTCTTTTGCGTGGTCAGAATAAAGCGGACAACTTATGTATACCATATTATACAAATTTTAATTACATTCAAATTGATACTCTATTTAAAATTTTCTATTGTTACACCAATCTGAAAGAACCTTCAGGTTCCACGAAGATTTATGAAAATTGTTTGCCGAAATATCTTGTGGCGCAAAGTCTTGCGAAGCTATTGACTTGTAGAGGTAACATTGCATATGAATTGTTTCAGGAACATGTATTATGAGCGCAGTGTGCGCTCATGTGTAAATGTTAGTATATGATCCGTGGTTTGATATGACATTTGTTAACAAACAAAAGGGTTGGGTATTCGAACAGTTTAGTTGTGAGGTGACGATATTTCCTCAATGTTCAAGTGCTGACGGTAATACAGTTGACTGCCTTCAATAAATGAATATTAAATAGCACGTCTCTGTCAGCTTATATCGATTGAACCAAACTCTGGACTCCAAGATGTAGCCACTCATGTAGAAACTCTTATTGAATTCAATGCAAGGGGTAACGAGAAAAAATATGACAATTCTAACCATAGGTTTGTATCCAGTCTTTCGGTTGGTTTTTAAGGTTTGAGTTGTATTCCATGGACACTGATTATTTTAACACAACATCAATGCTTCTGGTTCCACACATTTTTTATGCTTTGTCCTTGTCTCATCTTCCACACCCTTGTGCGTTTCTACGAATTGACAGACGTTGGTTCACATTGTGTCTTGTTAATATTATTGCGTCTCTCTTTGTCATTTGTTCGAAAACTGGTGTTTTGTTGGGGATCAGTTTATGTTCTTTAACGTACCCGTGTTCCTCATGATTGTTTATTGCGTGCTACTACAGTTTAAAACGATTTATAACGTACCTTAACACAATAATTCTCAAATTCTATTATGCAGTTATATCGCAAAGGGCGACTGTATTTAGAGTTCCTCTCCCTCTATATGACTACACTACCATACACAGGCTGAGAGTTTACTTTGTTGATGACTTCTGGTTGTAGAATTTCTTTTCTGTCTTGTATGTTTCGTTACATTACTCGAAATTTGCTTTTTTCTCCATATGACGCATGAGTAACAGCACGTGTCAATCACTGGTATGTAATGCAACTAAAAAACGATAATAATGAAACAAATTAAAAAAATTAAAAATAGTAATTTTTACTTTGACCTACATGTATGGTTTTCCATTTGTGATTTTCTGTGGTTTATAGCAGTTATTGCACTCCTTCACAAACTCAGTTGCACTATTGGAGTCGGTTCGCTTTCTTCCATTATCATACTTTTGCAGTCATTAGTTCGTTTTCTTGGGTCTCAATCTTTATATTTTAAGTCAGAGTATTTATGTTCATGACGTTTCGTTACAGTATGAGCACCATATGGGATACTGTTGTTTGTGCGACATTACTCAGCGTACATCTACATCTACATCTACATGACTACTCTGCAATTCACATTTAAGTGCTTGGCAGAGGGTTCATCGAACCACAATCATACTATCTCTCTACTATTCCACTCCCGAACAGCGAGCGGGAAAAACCAACACCTAAACCTTTCTGTTCGAGCTCTGATTTATCTTATTTTATTTTGATGATCATTCCTACCTATGTAGGTTGGGCTCAACAAAATATTTTCGCATTCGGAAGAGAAAGTTGGTGACTGAAATTTCGTAAAAAGGTCTCGCCGCGACGAAAAACGTCTATGCTGTAATGACTTCCATCCCAACTCGTGTATCATATCTGCCACACTCTCTCCCCTATAACGTGATAATACAAAACGAGCTGCCCTTTTTTGCACCCTTTCGATGTCCTCCGTCAATCCCACCTGGTAAGGATCCCACACCGCGCAGCAATATTCTAACAGAGGACGAACGAGTGTAGTGTAAGCTGTCTCTTTAGTGGACTTGTTGCATCTTTGGCTCGTCTTCCCGACAATATTATCTATGTGGTCCTTCCAACTGAAGTTGTTCGTAATTTGAACACCCAGGTATTTAGTTCAATTGACAGCCTTGAGAATTGTACTATTTATCGAGTAATCGAATTCCAACGGATTTCTTATGGAACTCATGTGGATCATCTCACACTTTTCGTTATTTAGCGTCAACTGCCACCTGACAAACCATACAGCAATCTTTTCTAAATCGCTTTGCAACTGATACTGGTCTTCGGATGACCTTACTAGACGGTAAACTACAGCATCATCTGCGAACAGTCTAAGAGAACTGCTCAGATTGTCACCCAGGTCATTTATATAGATCAGGAACAGTAGAGATCCCAGGACGCTTCCCTGGGGAACACCTGATATCACTTCAGTTTTACTCGTTGATTTGCCGTCTATTACTACGAACTGCGACCTTCCTGACAGGAAATCACGAATCCAGTCGCACAACTGAGACGATACCCCATAGCTCCGCAGCTTGATTAGAAGTCGCTTGTGAGGAACGATGTCAAAAGCTTTCCGGAAATCTAGAAATACGGAATCAACTTCAGATCCCCTGTCGATAGCGGCCATTACTTCGTGCGAATAAAGAGCTAGCTGCTTTGCTCAAGAGCGATGTTTTCTGAAGCCATGCTGATTACGTGTCAATAGATCGTTCCCTTCGAGGTGATTCGTAATGTTTGAATACAGTATATGCTCCAAAACCCTACTGCAAATTTGCCCTACTGCGTAATTTGCCGTGAAGGCATTTCTATTGTAGTTAGTAATATTATGTCACTATCATATTTTGTTTAAGCGGCTTATATCAACATGGTGAATGGGTAAATGGCAATCCAGTGGACAGTGTTTGTCATACGTTTTATTTTACAGTCTTGAGATTCTTTTATCTCCCTTTTTATCTCTTTTACTAGTGCATATTTAACGCACCCTAAGATAGGCAACAGTAACTTCAGTTGACGATGCTAGTTGGATTGCTACCTTAAGGGACTTCCACTCTGGGAAATGCAGTACCTAAGAAACTGATGTAAATGAAGACGACGTTCGGAACAACTGTCTAACGTAAGAGATGCGGCATCCACAACCCACCTCGGTCTCTTTAGGGACAGGAGATTTATGGGATTCTAATAGTGTGCCATTATTCTGTATTCATCCTGCACTGACCGATATTTAATAGTGGCAGGGCCATCGCAATTATTATTGATGTATCTCAAACAATCACAGTAAGTTATTTGTGGTACGTGCACAAGCCTGCAGTGTTATTTAAGGAAATGCTGCCATTTAAGTTTAGTGATTAATTGTTTATTTTACATACTGGCACTGATGTGGAAGTACTCTCATTTCATTCTCAGTAATTTCGCACAATGTGCAGTTGTTTAAATTGCTGCGTTTATGTGAGAGAAATATCTACACCTTGTTAAACATTTGGTATTCTTTAACTTTTATAGCGGCACTCGTACCGGCTGAATATTTTTAATGCTGTCAGAAGCGAATTCTAGGACGCAAGTTATTATTTTCATACTTACCCTTACTGCGGTGGCTCACCTTAGACAAACTGTCAGATTTGTATTATTCTTGTACTTCGACCCTCGGGGCTCAATAATATTTAATTACATTCACTCCTCATTTTTAAGGTGAGCAGCAACCACATTGGGGCAAGCATTAAAATCTAAAGAAGTCTCTTTTCTTGGAATTTCAGCCTTTACCAATGCGAGAAGTGGTATTATTCCATATATGAGTGATGTCTGCCACATTTACAAGTTTCTTTGCGCAATGGATTTATTTTACAGCGTAGAACACCACGTTCGATGAATAAGCGAGAGCATCAGAATTTCTGAAATAAGTATCTTCCTCGTAGTGCAGAGTGAAGTGGTTGTCATTCAAGGCTTGACTGCCAGCGTGCAATGCACAGACATGATCTCCACCATGATACTGAACACTAAGAAACGGCTCGGCTTGTGCATAAGTTAGGTGTGCCTGAAAGTGACATAAGCGACTGGAGCTCTCTCCAGTGGTAGTAGTCGGCTGTATCTGGCTCGCAAATCAGACACTTTATTTACGGAACAGGATGAAAGAATCCTACATTAACTGTATTAAAACTCCCATTTCCTCCCTTTTCCAAACGCTGTTCTGTCAGTAATATACATCAAAAAACTTAAAAATCCATTAACATGGCGTAAGGCAAAATGGTACTTCTGTGTCCTGTCAGTAAGGACATCAGCTTGTATGAGTAACATCAGCGATTATGCGATGTAAATTTACAACACCCTTCCACATAAGATAAAAACTATTTGGTCATTCTCACAATCTAGTGAAACTGTAAGAACTTTCCTAGTTGAACGCTGTTAATATTCACCAATAGAGTCTGTGAAATGTGTGAAAGAAAAGACATGAAATAAGAAGGTGGTAAATATGTTACTACAAGTAGGGCAAACTGTTTCGTAGATAAAGCCCACTGAACTCGCTCACTACTGAGAGAATGCACTTATATTTAATTAACATCGAATATGCTTCTGTGAAATTAATAATAAAGTCTTAGAACCTTCTAGAAAGCACGAAGGTGCATAAAATGATTTCGAGGATTATAGCAAGCCACGAACCAGCTGCGCGCTGTAACATTACCATGTGATGAATTTTCGTAACGTACAACAATGTCTTTTATGTCACCATTTCTCAAGAGTTTAACCACCAATAGGTTATTAACTAATATTAATTTATAGCGAGTCGTGCCAAGAACAACGCGTTTCGCATGGACCTTCATTGTGACGATGCAGTGAAACGACGCGCTTTCGTATAGTAATGCGCAAGTTATTTCGTAATACGAAAGTTCATTACCTACCAAGACAACTTTTCTCGTCAATTTACGCTGATGGAAAAATATCTCAATACCAAGAAGTAATTAATATACAATAATTAAATTTCTCTAATACATTTCTGTAGGTAAGATATTCAATTAATTAACATTGCAAGTTACCAGAATAATGTGAGTGCGAGAAAAACTACTACAAATATGAAATGCTGGTACAGAAACAACTGGTATAGCCTCAAGAATGCTGAATGCAAGCTCGCAAATGTGCATGCATTGTGCTGCACAGGTGCCGCATGTCAATTTGTGGGATGGGGTTCCATGCTCAATGCAGGGACGATTGGAGTTTTTTTTGGTGCGTGTGTGTGTGAAACTGGAGTTGTTGTCTGATAATGCCCGATAAGTGTTCAATCTGGTGACCATGCAGACACTCTGTAGAGCATGTTAAGTTACAAGAGCGGTGGATGGGCGAGCGTTGGCCTGTGTTAAACCATCTCCTGGAGTGGCAGCATACCTGGTCCAGTCATGTCCAAACTGGAGTTAAGGTTCGTGGGATAACTACAAGAGCGCTCCTGCTGTCTTATGGAATCGCACCCCAGACCATGTTCCAGATGCCGGTACATTGTGTCTTGATCTCAGACAAGTTGGTTCCAGGGGCTCACCTAGTCTCCATCTAATCAGTACACGGCCTTCACTGGCGCCGAGGCGGAAACAGCTTTCATCAGAGAAGGCACCAGATTACCCCTCTGCAGTCCAAGGAGATCTCGCTTGACACCACTGAAGTCACGAGAGGCGGTGGTTTGGAATCAGTGGAACGCACGCTACAAGGCGTCGGACTCGGAGCTGTCCTTCAAGCAACCGATTTGTAACAATTCATTGTGTCACTGTGGTGTCGACGGTATGGTCAGGCGGTGTACTTGGCGCTGGCGTGGTCGGGGATCGTACTGCGGGTAATATACTGCCCAGCATGGAAAAGGATGCGTCTCAGAAAGCACGTGGAGTATATGCGTTTTTGTGTTCAGTTAGAGACAAGCACTTCCAGCCAACTAAACGGATAGCTAATTTTTTAGCTGTTCATGGACCCTATCCGCTGTATCTACACAGGACTGGGAAACAACCAGGAGACCTGTGTCTGTGGACCAGAGGCAGACACCCCGAAACACATAGTCTTCGATTGCCCAGCTTATGCAGTTGGACGTCTCAAGACTCTGTATTGAAAAGAGATGGCTGGGAAATGCTATATATGCTGTAGGTGGCGTTCCTCCGCAACATTCCGTCTACATCCATGTATCTTGAAGATATCTGACATGCCTGATATTAGTTCAAATGGCTCTGAGCCATCAGTCCCCTAGAACTTAGAACTACTTAAACCTAACTAACGTAAGGACATTACACACATCCATGCCCGATGCAGGATTCGAACCTGCGACCGTGGCGGTCTCGCGGTTCCAGACTGATGCGCCGAGAACCGCTTGGCCGCTCCGGCCGGCGCCTGATATTGCTCTGCATCTTAAGAAAGACACAACACGGTGCATTTTCCACAATATGACGTCAGAAACTTGTCACGCTCAAGTCTGATTTCCGAATACATGTCCATGTGACGACGGCTTCAGCTTACAATAGCAAGAAAACTTGTTTAAAAATAGATAACCCCATTTCAACATCGCCTCTTCTCCTTTTGTTCTCACATCAGATGGCATACTCAGTGCTGTGGTCGTCACTCACTGTTCTACGGCAGTTACCGAAACCGCAGGTGTGGTACATGTAGCAGCAGACGTTCTTCTAGAGTGCGAGCGCTACGGATCAGAGGCTCCGGGCACCCCGCTGCGCCATCCTTCGCTTCTGACGGTCCGTCCGCGTTGGACGGGCGGAGTGCTGAGATCAGTAAACAACTAACAGCCGGCCGTAAATGGAGCGGATTTTTGGGGAGGGGGGGGGGGTGTAGCAAGAAGCGGCAGCGACCGGAGAGGAGGAGCGCAGAGCCGAGCAGCGGCCTCTAATTGTGTGGGCAGACGGGCCCGCTCTGCTATTACATTAAAAACGGCAGCCCATTAATTAAGGCCTGCCAGGCTGCGTGCTGCCGGCGCTATGGTGCCGCTGCCGGTGCCACGGGGCGGCAGCCATCGCTGCTGCCGCAAAATAAACTGAGGCGGGGAGCACTTGCAAACAACGCCGCCGCCATCCCTCGTCTCGAATTTCACTCCCGTCTCAGAAACCGCTACCAGCTCCCCCTCGCTGCAGGCGTCGTGTAATCACGACCGTGGAAAGTGGCAGAGGTGGAAATTCGGTGTCACTCAGGACTAAAACCGGAGATCTGCAGTATTTTTCTGTCGTGTCTGACTTTTTGAGTTCTTTATGAAAACGGTCGTTTTTCCACCTTTTTTTTAGTCCTAAAATTAAATAAGACCTCCCTTCAGTCACAGTTAACGGGCACTCTGAATTCTGACAAACGCTGAACATCCCGAGGAGAATATGAAAAGTAGATGGACTCATAAGAAATAATGCTGTTTTCGCAGAATCAGCGAGTAACATGTGTATGATATCACGTATCGATACCACGCCACGTACGTCGCTACATTGGTATGGGATTTGCTAGTTCCCCTTCGACGCCTCTATCGGTATCGTGGGGTCAGGCGGACCCAGTGGAGAACGCCTGCTGGGCCACACCTCTGCCACCACAATACAGAACGGCCAGTGGCAGCCGATCACCCTATCCGCTGTTGGAGTCACTACGATACGACACCTTCATTCCTGCTTCTTCCTTGTGATACTGATAACTGGATTCTGTTTCTTGTTGTATCACTTGCAAAGAGTCTAGTGCATTTGGAGAAGCACAGGTTAAGTAAATCTTCTGCTTGCTGTGTTACTTGTTCACTAATAATTTCGGCTCCTGTTCAGCTTTCCTACGACAACAATTTCCGCACCACTCTACAACCTACCTCTCCTACCGTTCTGTATGAAGTCGTACACAGCAAGGTGGAAACCGTGACTAGAAAAAGGGATATAAAGATGGGGTAGGACGCGTTTTAAGATAAAACCGAATAACATCTCAGATAGCAGAGGCTGCCGTTGAGGGCTTGGGATGACAGGAAATGGATTATACCAAAAAGAAGTGAGGGATGTTGGGTGAAAGTGTTGCTCTGTCATAACGAACTTGCTATAAGAGAGTGACAGGTCACGTCAAATCATGCATGAGACTTAGGAAAATTAGTGATGATCTACAATCAGTTCAGAATGTTCAAATGTGTGTGAAATCGTATGGGACTTAACTGCTAAGGTCATCAGTCCCTAAGCTTACACATTACTTAACCTAAATTATCCTAAGGACAAACACACACACCCATGCCCGAAGGAGGACTTGAACCTCCGCCGCGACCAGCCGTACAATCAGTACTCGCCCTCATAACTGTGACGTAAGACATAGCAGTGGACTGACATCTACTAATCAATTGGTTCAATGTAATTAGGGACTTAAGCTGTGTCGAGCTGAGGACGTCACAGCGTTAACAGCTGGGAGCTACCATGTTGGGAATCGTCCGTGGTCACACTGTGAATGATACTGACAGATATGTGCATGAACGTGGACCAGTCAACGTGTATACAAGGAGTGGTGAAACACTCTTAAATATGTAATACGATGAAAGAAAAATTGTATTAATAAAATCCTATCAGCCCACAGAATTCAGTTTCAAACGAGTGCTACTGCTCAGTGACAACTGGTTTCAAGCACAACAATAATTTCTTCCGTCGGTCGATGCAAATCTATATCGACTTGTTTACGGGCAAGCATTGCAAAAACGACTAGTGTAACGGACATTTGTAGTCGAGGACCTACGAAATCGGAATAGAAAGTTTAGCGTTCTCATTGGACCATTAAATACATATTGTAAGCTGAACAGTAGCTACACTCCTGGAAATTGAAATAAGAACACCGTGAATTCATTGTCCCAGGAAGGGGAAACTTTATTGACACATTCCTGGGGTCAGATACATCACATGATCACACTGACAGAACCACAGGCACATAGACACAGCCAACAGAGCATGCACAACGTCGGCACTAGTACAGTGTATATCCACCTTTCGCAGCAATGCAGGCTGCTATTCACCCATGGCGACGATCGTAGAGATGCTGGATGTAGTCCTGTGGAACGGCTTGCCATGCCATTTTCACCTGGCGCCTCAGTTGGACCAGCATCCGTGCTGGACGTGCAGACCGCGTGAGACGACGCTTCATCTAGTCCCAAACATGCTCAATGGGGGACAGATCCGGAGATCTTGCTGGCCAGGGTAGTTGACTTACACCTTCTAGAGCACGTTGGGTGGGACGGGATACGTGCGAACGTGCATTGTCCTGTTGGAACAGCAAGTTCCCTTACCGGTCTAGGAATGGTAGAACGATGGGTTCGATGACGGTTTGGATGTACCGTGCACTATTCAGTGTCCCCTCGACGATCGCCAGAGGTGTACGGCCAGTGTAGGAGATCGCTCCCCACACCATGATGCCGGGTGCTGGCCCTGTGTGCCTCGGTCGTATGCAGTCCTGATTGTGGCGCTCACCTGCACGGTGCCAAATACGCACACGGCCATCATTGGCACCAAGGCAGAAGCGACTCTCGTCGCTGAAGACGACACGTCTCCATTCGTCCCTCCATTCACACCTGTCGCGACATCACTGGAGGCGGGCTGCACGATGTTGGGGCGTGAGCGGAAGACGGCCTAACAGTGTGCGGGACCGTAGCCCAGCTTCATGGAGACGGTTGCGAATGGTCCTCGCCAATACCCCAGGAGCAACAGTGTCCCTAATTTGCTGGGAAGTGGCGGTGCGGTCCCCTACGGCACTGCGTAGGATCCTACGGTCTTGGCGTGCATCCGTGCGTCGCTGCGGTCCGGTCCCAGGTCGACGGGCACATGCACCTTCCGCCGACCACTGGCGACAACATCGATGTACTGTTCAGAACTCACGCCCCACGTGTTGAGCAATTCGGCGGTACGTCCACCCGTCCTCCCGCATGCCCACTATACGCCCTCGCTCAAAGTCCGTCAACTGCACATACGGTTCGCGTCCACGCTGTCGCGGCATTCTACCAGTGTTAAGGACTGCGATGGAGCTCCGTATTCCACAGCAAACTGGCTGACACTGACGGTGGCGGTGTACAAATGCTGCGCAGCTAGCGCCATTCGACGGCCAACACCGCGGTTCCTGGTGTGTCCGCTGTGCCGTGCGTGTGATCATTGCTTGTACAGCCCTCTCGCAGTGTCCGGAGCAAGTATGGTGGGTCTGACACACCGGTGTCAATGTGTTCTTTTTTCCATTTCCAGGAGTGTATTTGGAGATGTGTCATTTGGTCCCATAGGTCGCGATTATCTTTTCAGGAGAGAAGGCGTCGAGGGTACGGGGGTCGTACAGCTCATTAATCAGTGGAGCATCGAGGATGTTAGACAGTTATTCCTTTATATTTTCACGGTCCGGTAGATTACACCGCACTGAAAATGAAATCGGTTTTATTTTCATGATTAGCTACAACTCCCAGCCGTTTCTCGAAATCAGCACTAAGGCATTCGTCGCAGTATGACACCTAATTTCCAATACTCTCGTGAAAGAAGGCAGCCGCTTGTGGTTTCCGCCAGTTCTCTATGCATGCCTGAAGCACTTTGTCTGTGCCATAGTTCTGCCCTCATAGCCAGCCTTTCTTGTTAGCAAAGAAATGAAAATCATGGGGAAGCAAGTCCTGGAACAATGGTGGATGATGGAACGGTTACCACCGATAACGATACAAGATCGTCTTTACAACAGCTGCATCATGGGGTAGAACACTATAATGAAGAAGGACAGTTCCTGGTGACAGCATTCCTCATCGCTTGTTCTGAGTGGTCTTTCGCTGGCAGTTTTCTCTAATCGTCTGGTCTACTCACTGAGGCCGGCCGCGCTGTGACCGAGCGGATCTAGTTGCTTCTGTCTGGAAGCAAGCGACCGCTAATGTCACAGGTTGAAATCCTGCCTCGGGCACGGATGTGTGTGATGTCATTAGGTTAGTTAGGTTTAAGTAGATCTACGTTTTAGGGGACTGATGGCCTCAGATGTTAAGTCCCATAGTGCTCAGAGCCATTTGAACCATTTTGAAAAACTCGCTGAAGTAAATCATCAGCTGATATTCGCTTCTTTCCCTGACCGCTTGGAGTGTCTGTATGTCCTGCTTCAAATTTCTGGTGCCATTGTAGTACTCTGCTGTCACGGATGGCAGATACACTATGTGATCAAAAGTAGCCGGACTCCCCCAAAAACATACGATTTTCATATTAGGTGTATTGTGCTGCCACCTACTGCCAGGTACTCCATATCTGTGATGTCAATAGTCATTAGATATCGTGAGGGAGGCCTTTGCACGGAACGAACGGACTTCGAACGAGGTCAGGTGATTGGTGTTACTTGTGTCGTACGTCAGTACGCGAGATTTCCACACCCCTAAACATCCCTAGGGCCACAGTTTCCGGTGTGATAGAGAAATAGAAACGTGAAGGGACACGTACAGCACAAAAGCGTCCCGGCCGAGCTCGTCTGTTGACTGACGGGAACTGCCGACAGTTGAAGATGGCCGTAATGTGTAATAGGCAGACATCTATACAGTCCATCAAACACGTATTCCACACTGCATCAGGCTCCACTGCAAGTACTATGACAGTTAGGCGGGAGGTGAGAAAACTTGGACTTCATGGTCGAGCGGCTGCTCATAAGCCACACATACGTGTAAGGAACGTCAACATTGGAAGATTGAACAGTGCAAAAATGTCGTGTGCAATGACGAATCACGGAACACAAAGTGACGATCTGATGGCAGAGTGTGGGTGTGGTGAATGCCCGGTGAACGTTATCTGCCAGCGTGTGTAGTGCCAACAGTAAAATTCGGAGACTGTGGTGTCAATGTGTGGTCGTGCGTTTCATGGAGGGGCTTGCACCCCTTATTGTTTTGCGTGGCACTATCACACTACAGGCCTACATTAATATTTTATGCTGCATTTTGCTTCCCACTGTTGAGGAGCAATTCGGAAATGGTGATTGCATCTTTGAACGCGATGGAGCAGCTTTTTATAATGCACGGCTTGTAACGGAGTGGTTACACGACAATAACATCCCTGTATTGGACTAGTCTGCACAGAGTCCTGACCTGAATCCTATAGAACAACTCTGTTATGTTTTGATGTTTTGGAGCGCCGAATTCGTGCTCACGGACCGACATCGATACCTCTCCTCACTGCAGCACTCCGTGAAGAATGGGCTGCTATTCACCAAGAAACCTTCCAGCACCTGACTGAACGTATGTCTGCGAGAGGGCATGCTGTCATCAAGGCTGAGCGGTGGGCCAACGGTGTATTGAATTCCAGAATTACCGATGGAGGGCGCCACGAACTAGTAAGTCATTTTCAGCCATGTGTGCGGATACTTATGATCCCATAGCGTACGTTCTGCAAGAAATCAGGCGAAACGGCTCGGTGTGAAGAAATCAAATGATAGCAAGCATCTGATCGTTGGCGGGAGATTCTGTTGGTGCTCACTGTGCGCTCAGATCTAAGAATTGCGACGTCACACGACCGAAAGGCACACTAGAGTCAATAAGCAACGACTCTGTGTAAACATTCATCGAATTTTAGCTGTGGCTTTAAGTCCTCTGTCTATCTGACCTTGAACAAAACTGTCTTCATACTTCACGCCGTTCATGGTTCCATGTTATATTGGGGTGATTTTCAAAGCATGACTCTGGATCCGCCATTTAGGTTACCGTGACCATGAAAAGGGATGCTTGTTTCTACGTTCTCCGTGATAATATGTTGCTTTTTCTTCTATATCGTCGTGAAGAGTGTGATATGGACACTCCCATCTTCCAAGCTGAGAATAGTAATGTTCCCTGCTCTACAGTTTGACAAACACTCAAATTCTCTTCCATTCTTAACTACAAGGAAAGGCTTTGGAACTCTTTTACAGGTGATGAAATGTAGCAATCAGCATCCCAAGTTTGTTAAGTGTATGCAATCTACACAGCAATGACCGGTTTCAGCTGGATTTATCCTGCCTAGACAAACTTGACGACTGACTTTTTTGCCTATTTAGGCCATTACTGTGTTGGATCTATTAGCGTAATGTATCCTGGGTGTGAGTAATCTTTTGATCGATGTGTCTGTCTACACTGAAGAACCAACGAAACTGGTAAACCTGCCTTTAATCGTGTAGAGTCCCGTGAGCAAGCAGAAGTGCCCCAACACGACGTGACATGGACTCGACTGATGTCTGAAGTAGTGCTGGAGGGAATTTACACAAGGGTTCCAACAGGGCTGTCCCTAAATCCGTAAAAATATTAGGTTGTGGATACCTCTTCTGAACAAAACGTTGCAAGGCATCGCAGATATGTCCAGTAATGTTCATATCCGGTGAGCTTGGCAGCCAGCGAAAGTGTTTAAACTCAGAAGACAGTTCCTGGAGCCACTCTGTAGTAATTATGGATGTGTGGTGTGTCGGATTGTCCTGCGGGAATTGCCCACTTCCGTCGGAGTGCACAATGGACATGACCGGATGCAGGTGATCAGACAGGATGCTTACGCACGTGTCACCTGTCAGAGTCGCATCTAGACGTATCAGGGGCCATATCACTCCAACTGCTCACACCCCACGCCATTACAGAGTCTCCACCAATAGAAGTAGTTCCCTGTTCACATGCAAGGTCCATGGATTCACGAGGTTGTCTCCATATCCATACACATCCATCCGCTCGATACGAGAGTCCTCCGACCAGGCGACATGCTTCCAGTTATTAGCAGTCCTATGTCGGTGTTGTCGGGTGCAGACGAGGCGTAAAGCTTCATGTCGTGCAGTCATCAAGGGTACTCGAGTGGGCCATATCGATGATGTTTCGTTGAATGGATGGCACGCTGACCCTAGTTAATGACTCTGCATTGAAATCTGCAGCAATTTGCGGAAGGTATGCACTTCTGTCGCGTTGAACGATTCTCTTCAGTTGTCGTTGGTCCCTTTCTTTCAGGATCTTTCCCGGCCACAGCGATGTCGGTGATGTTTTACCGGATTTCTGATATTCACGGTACACTCCTGAAATGGGCGTACGGGAAAGCCACAATTCATCGCTACCTCGGAGATGCTGGGTCCCATCGCTCGTTCGCCGACTATAACATCACGCTGAAACTCACATAAATCTTGGTAAGTTGCCATTGTAGCAGCAGCAACCGATCTAACAACTGCGCCAGACACTTACTGTCTTACATAGCCGTTACCGACCACAGCACTGTATTCTGCATACTTGAATATCCAAGATTATACTAGTTTCTTTGCCGCTTCAATGCATATTGTATCGAAGTACAAATTTCTGTCTCGCTTGGTCGTTATTGATAGAGCTGAGGTACTGAGAAACGCGGTTCCATTTAAATACTTGCAAGGCGTAATTCAGATTTATACGAAACAAAATGAAAAGTAAGTATATAAAATAAGAGAAATATCGGAGAAATATTTCTTGACGCTGCATAAGTGTACAGTATGGAGAACAAAATTTCAATACCGCCCATAACTTCGCTCAAGGCACTAAAGTTTTTGGAAAACCCGCAACAGATCACAGATACGATGCAAGAAGTAGTAGTCCAAGAATGATATTTTCACCATAGCTAAATTAAGGTATGTGACGAGTCTCATGTTGTTCTGACATCTAGATATATGAGCATAGAGTATTTCTTTAAAATAACCATGGATGGTCGACATGTAATCACGTCTTATTACGTCAAGAACTTTAAATTCTTACCAGTGGATTGAGTGTGTAAAACGTTTTCTGTTTCTAATAGGTCTCTACTTTAATACCAAAGGTGAATTTATGAAAAAAATAACACATGGTGGTCAGAAAGAGGCTAGAAGGGCGTTTCAGAGAAGGTTGTGCTGAGAAGTAGTTGTTCAGAAAAAATTTCTATACTTTGTGCAGTTTCAGAGTTGATTAGCACTGAAATTAGCCAATCAGGCCGTTGGTCCTGAAAAGTCATGTGGCCCTCCATACACGGTGTCTCCAAATTGCTCTTCGTTCGGCTTCCTAAAACAGAACAAGAGAGCGATAAAAAAATTGAACATGGGGCTGCGGTAAGGATGGAACTTGAGCCAGAGGCTGAGCAGTCTCGCTCGCTATCATCTACGCCATGAGAACAACTGACAGTAATTGTATCTGGCGGGTGGCTTGAATTTGTGCGTGCAGTGGGCTAATTGGATAACTCCAGGGCTAATTAACTCGGGAACGGCACGAGGTATTGATTTTTTCCATAACAACTGTTTCTCATTATAACCTGCAACTGCAACACTCTTACAACCTGTTCAGACTGCTTCGGATCACCCTGTACGTATGTATGTATGTGTGTTTGACGGACGTACACAAGTATTAAATAAATAAATGAAGGAAAATTATAATTAATGTAGAGACCATAATATGATTTGATATAATGCTGGCATATTTTTACTGATAAATTGTGTTATGCTCAAACCGCCTTGTATTTGCCACAAAATAGCGAGATAAAGCTACACATTTTCAATCAACAATCCGGATAATCAAGTACCTAACTTTTGTTAAAAGCGTCCTTCGTATCAAAAGTACTCTCCGAATCGGGTACAGCAGCTGTTAATTGTGGATAACATTAAAAAATCAGTACACCTTTCTTAGCATTAGACTTAATACAGCACGCCGTGATGTGGTGAGACTAACTTCGTTCGCAATATTCCACCCTTTGAAAATGGTTTGACTGTGCTACAGGGAAATATGAGTCATAAAGGCATCTATGTATGTTCCTTAATCGCTTGGTAATTTTAATGAAAGCTTAAGTTATTTAAAAGTGCTTCAGGTCTGCTTCCAATCCCGAGTGCTGCAGTTCCACCTAATCGTAAGATTGTATTATAATTTTGCTCGCGTGAAGCACTGCAGTATGGATGTCAAATAAAACTTTTTCTTGAAAAACAAGTTATCAGTATGAAATTCTTACTCAGGGCTCTGGCTTTAGGATCTGAATGCATTAAAAAATGTTCATCTGATACAGGCACGACTAACATAACAACTGAACACAAATTGTTAATTACCAACAGCAAATGACTTTCGTAGTTCCTCACAGTGATAGAAGAAATCTACGTTGTGCCAAATGGCTGAAAATAAAGTGAGACCACTTTCATATAAGTTCACTCTGTAAGGTATACAGCCAATTACAGAATTAAAATCAAAACATACTTTTTAATAATTTTGCAGGTACTGCATCTCGTGGAAGTAACTTTTTAACGACCTTCAAAAAATATCAATGTTAACTGCAGTAGAACGGACGAAATTATAAATTGTGAGCCACTAATCATTGCAATACAACGGCTGACTATTGCAGTGTCATAGTTGTCTTGCTGTTATAGAACTGAAGGCTGCTTTTAGGGCTGGGCAAACGATACTTGCGTTCGAACAGGCTCCAGATATCCCGATACGCCGCAAAGTTCGACAAAATATCGAGCGTGTTCGGATACTCACGTGACATATGACTCGTGTAGCGGGAATGCGTGGGATAAGCAAGAAACTATGAACTAACCACAACAATAAGCTGCTGTTCTACTAAACTTTTGACACTTTCGTGGTATATTGGTAAAGAAAGCAGCAAATCCTTCCACTGCACGATCTCCTATGTGTTTGGACAAATTTACAATACCAGTTCCGCAAAGTATATATATATATATATCCCCGCATGAACCATGGGCCTTGCCGCTGGTGGGGAGACTTGCGTGCCTCAGCGATACAGATAGTCGTACCGTAGGTGCAACCACAACGGAGGGATATCTGTTGAGAGGCCAGACAAACGTGTGGTTCCTGAAGAGGGGCAGCAGCCTTTTCAGTAGTTGCAGGGGCAACAGTCTGGATGACTGACTGATCTGGCCTTGTAACAATAACCAAAACAGCCTTGCTGTGCTGGTGCTGGGAACGGCTGAAAGCAAGGGGAAACTACGGCCGTAATTTTTCCTGAGGGCATGCAAATTAGTGAAGTTCGGTGGCATTGAAGAAATGTATGATTAAATAAAAGAAATTATTCTGATAGTGAAGGGTGACGAAAATTTAATAGTCATGGGTGACTGGAATTCGGTAGTAGGAAAAGGGAGAGAAGGAAACGTAGTAGGTGAATATGGACTGGGGCAAAGAAATGAAAGAGGAAGCCACCTGGTAGAATTTTGCACACAGTACAACTTAATCATAGTTAACACTTGGTTCAAGAATCATAATAGAAGGCTGTATACATGGAAGAAGCCTGGAGATACTGACAGGTTTCAGATAATTTTATAATGGTACGACAGAGATTTAGGAACCAGGTTTTAAATTGTAAGACATTTCCAGGAGCAGATGTGGACTCTGACCACAATCTGTTGGTTATAACCTGTGGATTAAAACTGAAGAAACTGCAAAAAGGTGGGAATTTAAGGAGATGGGACCTCAATAAACTAAAAGAACCAGAGGTTGTACGGAGTTTCAAGGAGAGCATAAGGGAGCAATTGACGGGAATGGTGAAAAGAAATACAATAGAAGAAAAATGGGTAGCTTTGAGGGATGAAGTAGTGAAGGCAGCAGAGGATAAAGTAGGTAAAAAGACGAGGGCTGCTAGATATCCTAGGGTAACAGAAGAAATATTGAATTTAATTGATGAAAGGAGAAAATATAAAAATGCAGTAAATGAAGCAGGCAAAAAGGAATACAAACGTCTCAAAAATGACATCGACAGGAAGTGCAAAATGGCTAAGCAGGCATGGCTAGAGGACAAATGTAAGGATGTAGAGGCTTATCTCACTAGGGGTAAGATAGATACTGCCTACAGGAAAATTGAAGAGACCTTTGGAGAAAAGAGGACCACTTGTATGAATATTAAGAGCTCAGATGGAAACCCAGTTCGGACCAAAGAAGGGAAAGCAGAAAGGTGGAAGGAGTATATAGAGGGTCTATACAAGGGCGATGTACTTGAGGACAATATTATGGAAATAGAAGAGGATGTAGATGAAGATGAAATGGGAGATACGATACTGCGTGAAGAGTTTAACAGAGTACTGAAATACCTGAATCGAAACAAGGCCCCCGGAGTAGACAACATTCCATTGGAACTACTGACGGCCTTGGGAGAGCCAATCGTATGAGACAGGCGAAATACCCTCAGACTTGAAGAAGAATATAATAATTCCAATCCCAAAGAAAGCAGGACAGATGTAAAAATTACCGAACTATCAGTTTAATAAGTTACAGCTGCAAAATACTAACTCGAATTCTTTACAGACGAATAGAAAAACTAGTAGAAGCCGACCTCGGGGAAGATCAGTTTGGATTCCGTAGAAATGTTGGAACACGTGAGGGAATACTGACCCTACGAATTATCTTAGAAGCTAGGAAGGGCAAACCTACGTTTCTAGCATTTGTAGACTTAGAGAAAGCTTTTGACAATGTTGACTGGAATACTCTCTTTCAAATTCTGAAGGTGGCAGGGGTAAAATACAGGGAGCGAAAGGCTATTTACCAGGTGGCAGTCATAAGAGTCGAGGGGCATGAAAGAAAAGCAGTGGTTTGGAAAGGAGTGAGACAGGGTTGTAGTCTCTCCCCGATGTTATTCAATCTGCATATTGAGCAAGCAGTGAAGGAAACAAAAGCTAAATTCGGAGTAGGTATTAAAATCCATGGAGAAGAAACAAAAACTTTGAGGTTCGCCGATGACATCGTAATTCTGTCAGAGACAGCAAAGGACTGGGAAGAGCAGTTGAACGGAATGGATAGTGTCTTGAAAGGAGGATATAAGATGACCATCAACAAAAGCAAAACGAGGATAATGGAATGTAGTCAAATTAAATCGGGTGATGCTGAGGGAATTAGATTAGGAGATGAGACACTTAAAGTAGTAAGGGAGTTTTGCTATCTGGGGAGCAAAATAACCGATGATGGTCGAAGTAGAGAGGATATAAAATGTAGACTGGCAATGGCAAGGAAAGCGTTTCTGAAGAAGAGAAATTTGTTAACATCGAATATAGATTTATGTATCAGGAAGTCGTTTCTGAAAGTATTTGTTTGGAGTGTAGCCATGTATGGAAGTGAAACATGGACGATAACTAGTTTTGACAAGAAGAGAATAGAAGCTTTCGAAATGTGGTGCTACAGAAGGATGCTGAAGATTAGATGGGTAGATCACATAACTAATGAGGAAGTATTGAATAGGATTGGGGAGAAGAGAAGTTTGTGGCACAACTTGACCAGAAGAAGGGATCGGTTGGTAGGACATGTTGTGAGGCATCAAGGGATCACCAATTTAGTATTGGAGGGCAGCGTGGAGGGCAAAAATCGTAGAGGGAGACCAAGAGATGACTACACTAAGCAGATTCAGAAGGATGTAGGTTGCAGTAGGTACTGGGAGATGAAGAATCTTGCACAGGATAGAGTAGCATATAGAGCTGCATCAAACCAGTCTCAGGACTGAAGACTACAACATATATATATATATATATAAACCCTGATTTTGAAATAAAGCTAACAGACAAGGAAGAAAATGTTGTCCTCAAAAATATGTTACCTGACTGAACCCAGTTTAATATTTAATTTGTTTACGAATGGTGGTAATGATTTACCAAGTAGGTAGAAAATGAGCGATTCAGTCCCTGTTCTCACATAGAGGTAGAAACGTTACCATGTTTTAATCTGTTTAGAAACTAGACGGGAACATTTATGCAAGCACTCAAAACAATTAAACAAGAAGTAAACGCTGAACTAACGGCATATATCGTTGCAGACTGTACGTAAATTTTTACCGCGAGAACGGATTACAGCGGCAAGACCGGTGATGGAGATAGTACCATGAGATGCCAGTAGATCGCGAGACGAGCGAAAGCTCGAGAATTGGCCAGAATCATGATGGGTATCTTTTATGTATTTATTGGTTGCTGTTGTTGGGAATGAGCTGCACCCTAGAAGAAACTTTGGCCCCTGTTTCAGAGTTAATTTTATCATTAAAATCCATAGTGCATTAAAAACGCTTAGACGTGTCGTTGTGATAGTACCAACAATAGCCATTAGATAGCAGGCTACTCCAAAGATCGAACTGAACACGTGATTCACTGGAATGTGACTTGAACTGTTCGAACAGTTCGAGTCGTTTTCAAATACAGCCCTATCTGGTTTGAACGCTGTGCTTATTTGATCATTGTTCCGGTTCTTCACCGCATGATGTCAGTACATAAAGATTATTTTCCAAATTATAAAAAAAATCATTTACCGCCCTTCTCCCGTCACTTATCAACAGTTTAAAATCCATTAAGTTCTCCTTACATTTGAAATATAAGAGAGAGAGAGAGAGAGAGAGAGAGAGAGAGAGAGAGAAAGAGAAAGAGAAAGAGAAAGAGAAAGAGAGTGTATGTAGAGATCGTGTGGCATGCCATTTAGCATTCCTTGCGGTATCATGCTGTATACTTACCTAATTTAATCTCTGTTTTGAAAACAAAATAGTACGTGCATTAACTTGTAAGATAAGCTTTTGGCGAATTTATTTTTCAAATCCTGGGTACTGCTTGCGCAGCGTATAACAATACACATAGAAGGAATATATATTTTAATTGATTACTTTTTTAAAATACCATCTTTTAGTGGTTCTGTATTTTTATGTTATACACCAGCACAGAACGAACTTCCATGGGGTTTAATTTTACCTGAATACGTGAATTTATGATTTTAACCAAGTTTCTCAATTTTCTTAGGAGCTATATATACCAAGGTTTTTTGCATTAACATCCGGAATTTTGGTACAGAGTTGTTCAAATTGTTTTACTCTCATCGCAGTGTTGCCTCTCTAGGGTATTCTATCTCTTTGTTTGAAATTAATATTTTAGTACACAACAAAAAACGATATATGACCGGACCGTTACATGCGTCATTACATAGACTAAATGGGGCTGAGTTGAATTTGCCAAATAGGTGGAACTAGCTAACAAGCTGTCTATTTTCAATGACTGTAAAAGATGCCATACGCTGAAGGAACTGCGCGTTTGCAGTGGGACAACGACATGTGTCCTTGGATGAAGGTATCACCTCTTCCTCTAGGCTATCACTCTCCAGAACTAAACATCTTGGAACAGTACCATAGTTCAAATCACAAACACTGAATAACACACCATATAGTGTCCTTTCGATCTGTTACAAAGTGAAAACTTTCCTTATGCATGTGCGTGGTAACAAGCAATCGTTACAGTTCAATGGTTCCTTGTTAAATTACATTATAGCACACTCCATCACGAAATCATGTCAATCTAAGTCACCGCCTAGGGACTACGTAATAAATAAAACATATCACATTGCTGTAAATATACAGACTCCCTTAAACCAATTCACTCAATCTTAAACTCCTCCCTACCAAAATAAATAAGTAAGCATCTTACTCCATCTAACATGAACGTACATAATAAGTACATTTCGTGTTCACGTCACTTCACTTATTAATACCATTATAAATCAGCTGCAAACAAGGATCAATTTTATGAAGAAAATATTTATCCACTTTGGCCTTTATTCATCAGGGAACACCGAAGTACTTTTTCCTAAGCAGTAATTTCCGTCTCGCTTGATTTTTCTCTATAACTAATGTAAATATTTACACTGATAAGCCGAAACATTATGACCACCACCCACCACGACATGGTGGCGTTGCACGTGACGCGTTAACAGAAGGGTGTAAGCTGAGTGGACACCGTCGTGTGTACACCCTAGCGAAGATGTGGGCTGCACGTGGGGAAATCATTTGAGATAAGCGACTTCGACGAAGGGACGATTATTATTACTCAGAGTATCTCTAACACGTCGAAGCTGGTCGAATATTCAAGTGCTACTGACGTTAGCATCTACCCCCAGGAGGTAGAAGGACAGTGAAACTACCACTAGGCGCTAAATGGTAGGACGTCCACGCCTCCTCACAGGAAGCGCGGTTCGGAGGCTTGCTTGCTCTGTAAAGTAGGTAAAGTGGCGTCTCTGCCCATAGAGAAAAATTCTGGTGCACGCGCAGGTTGAAAGTTTACCGTCTTACCTCCTTGCCGAAGGACGCCAAATGAAAGTTGATGTCGTCAAGCCCTGAATCAAAATTGCACAACGGGTAACTGGGGAGAGGAGCTTGAGAGCGCTACATAGAGAGCGTGTCCTTTCTGTACGATACTAGGCAAGGGGCTGGAGGAAGCACACACTGATGTGTGGGTCCCTGCATTCTATAGCTTTTATTTTAAATAAATTCCTTTAACTTCACTTCTTTGTAATTTTAAGGTATGTTAAAGATTGATGACAGTTGATTTCCTATTTATATTAAACATTATCATTCGACTTTACAGCGATAGCAGCAGTTCTTTCAGTTTACAAATATTACAGTTTTACAACTTCTAGCTCGGGTATATTATATACTAATCTGCACGCACATTTTTACGGGTAAGACGGAATTGCGTTGGCCAAATGTATACCACCAATGTCTCCCAATATTTTACATAGGAGATTCACTATGTGAGAAGCATAACGGGCAAACTGGGGACCAGGTACTTTAACACAGGGGGTCAAATTTCCGGAATTTAACGAGCACATTCATTACCTTACACAATCCGAAGCTGGAAATAAAAGAATTAGTACAAATATTCAGATACCTCTCTTCCATGTGTGAACCTTGAGACAGACGCGCTGAGGGCACGTCTGCTCACTTAACCGTCTTCTGTCACACTCACTGATTATCGCGGGCACCCGGAGGTCTTCCTGGGCCCCGGTGGAGGGGGTGGTCGAACCACTTGGCCGTGACCAACCTCTCCACCCCAGATCTTGTGACACTGGTAAGTCTTTGACTTTTACCTGCCTGTGCTGTCCCTCTGATCCCCCAGCCAGGAGTAAGGTTGGCACTAATATACTATAGAACTACTTCCCAACAAAGATTTGGCCACGCTTCCCTTAAAGGTGTGAGGAGAATTAGGAAAGTTCTTGTGCAGATTCACACCCACGTGCAAGAAATGCATAATACACGACACATATAAATACGTATTATGAAGCCTGACACGTTTCTTTCCACCCGTCCACATGGGTTCTGTTGCACCCGCGGCCGGCCGCGTCGTGTAATAAAATTGGCTGCGGAGCCGTCTCTTGTTTCTTTTCCCCGGTGCGAGCGAGCAGCGAAACCTGCTGCTTAAAGAGCGGAAACTACTGTACCGTTTCAAGGTGTTTCGGAACACACAGTTCGTCGTACGCCGTTGAATATGGAGCTGTCACCGGGATGAACGGAGGCTCGGACCGTGCAGCGCGCCGTGGACGCAGGCTGGTGGGAGCCATATAATGCTGTGGCAGATATTTTCCTGCGCTTGCATGGAACCTGTGGTAGTAATCGACGACACGCTGAAGCTGGAAGCCACCTGCATCCTAAATGCTTGCGTTTTTCCCGACATCAATGCCATCGTTCAGGAGTATCTCGGAATCAGAATTTGAGGAGCGTTACAGGAAACTCACGTTCAATTCTCGGCGAACAAATACGTCTGATATAAACCCTACGAACCCATCTGAGTCGCTATCGGGCGCCATCACAGCATAGTGGTGTGCTATTTAATCGATTTACCTGACCAGTCCGTAGATATCTAACAGGTAATGCCACATACCATCGAGAACTTACCGACAAACTTTCGGATCCCTCATACCCCCAGAATCGAGATAAATATTTCGTTCCAAAGACGGACAAAAAAGCTGTTAACCAGGTGGTCACAATATGTTGGTCCATACCGGTGATGTTTCGCAGTTGTTAATGTGCATGCGAGTTGTATATAAGTTCTAATCTGGAATATCAATTTCTGCTAGGTAAAACTGTCAGTACCTTTTAATGAAATTAAATATTAGGAAATGGCATAATGCGCTACGGACATTATTCCGTCGTTACTCAGAATTACACACTCCTGGAAATGGAAAAAAGAACACATTGACACCGGTGTGTCAGACCCACCATACTTGCTCAGGACACTGCGAGAGGGCTGTACAAGCAATGATCACACGCACGGCACAGCGGACACACCAGGAACCGCGGTGTTGGCCGTCGAATGGCGCTAGCAGCGCAGAATTTGTGCACCGCCGCCGTCAGTGTCAGCCAGTTTGCCGTGGCATACGGAGCTCCATCGCAGTCTTTAACACTGGTAGCATGCCGCGACAGCGTGTACGTGAACCGTATGTGCAGTTGACGGACTTTGAGCGAGGGCGTATAGTGGGCACGCGGGAGGCCGGGTGGACGTACCACCGAATTGCTCAACACGTGGGGCGTGAGGTCTCCACAGTACATCAATGTTGTCGCCAGTGGTCGGCGGAAAGTGCACGTGCCCGTCGACCTGGGACCGGACCGCAGCGACGCACGGATGTACGCCAAGACCGTAGGATCCTACGCAGTGCCGTAGGGGACCGCACCGCCACTTCCCAACAAATTAGGGACACTGTTGCTCCTGGGGTATCGGCGATGACCATTCGCAACCGTCTCCATGAAGCTGGGCTACGGTCCCGCACACCGTTAGGCCGTCTTCCGCTCACGCCCCAACATCGTGCAGCCCGCCTCCAGTGGTGTCGCGACAGGCGTGAATGGAGGGACGAATGGAGACGTGTCGTCGTCAGCGATGAGAGTCGCTTCTGCCTTGGTGCCAATGATGGTCGTATGCGTGTTTGGCGCCGTGCAGGTGAGCGCCACAATCAGGACTGCATACGACCGAGGCACACAGGGCCAACACCCGGCATCATGGTGTGGGGAGCGATCACCTACACTGGCCGTACACCTCTGGTGATCGTCGAGGGGACACTGAATAGTGCACGGTACATCCAAACCGTCATGGAACCCATCGTTCTACCATTCCTAGACCGGCAAGGGAACGTGCTGTTCCAACAGGACAATGCAAGTACGCATGTATCCCGTGCCACCCAACGTGCTCTAGAAGGTGTAAGTCAACTACCCTGGCCAGCAAGATCTCCGGATCTGTCCCCCATTGAGCATGTTTGGGACTGGATGAAGCGTCGTCTCACGCGGTCTGCACGTCCAGCACGAACGCTGGTCTAACTGAGGCGCCAGGTGGAATTGGCATGGCAAGCCGTTCCACAGGACTACATCCAGCATCTCTACGATCGTCTCCATGGGAGAATAGCAGCCTGCATTGCTGCGAAAGGTGGATATACACTGTACTAGTGCCGACATTGTGCATGCTCTGTTGCCTGTGTCTATGTGCCTGTGGTTCTGTCAGTGTGATCATGTGATGTATCTGACCCCAGGAATGTGTCAATAAAGTTTCCCCTTCCTGGGACAATGAATTCACGGTGTTCTTATTTCAATTTCCATGAGTGTATAATACTGAAACGTCCCCTTAGAAAAATTATACAAGACTGTGCTTAAGCTGACACACAATATTTTTTAGCGCAACGCAATCTGACTCTCAATAATCCCTACAAAAGAATGGCCCTATACCTTTCGCAAATCACTTACTTTACAAAAATCTTCGTTACTCGAAATACTGCTAAACAACGAGCGCCACTACTACCAGCTAAATAAAAGATTCAAACTTCTGAAGGCACTAACTACTGATAGGCACAGTTAGCAAATGAAAGATTTTAATAGAGAACATACAATGTATTTACCTCAATAGTGTTCAAAAGTGATTATTCGTGACATCCAGTCTTACAATTTTCATAACTCCGCCTACATTCACCACTGCTGGCGGCTCACCTGCAACTGCGCAACGCTACGCGCTGTTAACAATCAGCTGCCCAACACTACAATGGCATACAACAATGCAAACCAGCCACAGACTGCACACAGCACAGCCAGTGATCTTCATACAGAGCGCTATGTGGCGTTACCAATAAAAAAAAACCTAAACAGCCTACTTACAATACACAGTAGAGCAAAATTAACTTGACGAGTCATTTCTTCGAGACTAACTTACAAAACAATGTTTGTTTATTCTCCATACCACGACCGATATACATCACTTGGACCACATTCTTCAAATTTACCACTGTTTTGGTGTATGTGTACGTAGAGGACAAACTGTGTTATCTTGCCACTTAATCCACTATATTTTGTTTATTTTCAATACACATACAGCAAGCGCAAGAATAGTTCTCGAATAGGCTAGTTGGTCGGTTTATACTCATATCGGTTCCATAGAGACCACTTCGTATTGAGTGTCCTCTTTTTTTGCCACTGCTGCCAACGCCAGGGACCTACTAATTGTAGCACCACACTTTTGTGGGAAGCTAATTGTAACGCTGTTGTGTAGTGTTGTATTCTTCGCTTCTAAGGAGTAGCACATCTGAACAGCAACACGTGTTCACAAATTTATATTACTTCCGTCAGAAATGTATACCGCAGTAATCGATCGGTGGACGACGCCGTTGGTGTGGAGCAGTTCCTAATGTTGGTTGCCATACGTTTTGCCCTTTCTCCGATAATATTCCGTTGCAATTTGATGTCATTCAGACCTGTGGTGTTATTTCTACAGCATTTTGAAAGAAGTTTAACTCTAATTGTAATAATTTACACATCCACAAGTTCCACTTAGATTTGGTAGTTCTTTCGCTTTTAAAATAAAAAAGACTGGTCGGGGGATGGCGAGTTACGTGTGAAAGACAGTACGGCAGCCACAGTTTTTAATTTAAAACCAAGATATTCCATACTTAATTGAAAACTGTGGACACGTAACTCTCCATACCACGACCGATTTACATCACTTGGACCACTTTCTTCGAATTTACCACTGTTTTGGTGTATGTGTAGGTAGAGGACAAACTGTGTTATCGTGCCACTTTATTCACTATATTTTGTTTATTTTGTTGCATGAAAACAATTTCCAACTGAACAACCTTCGTATGCGCCGCTCGTTTTAGATCTTAGTTTCCAACCATCAAAATTTGAATAAACAAACATTGTTTTGTAAGTTAGTCTGGAAGAAATGACTCATCAAGTTTTGGTTCAATAGTTGTCTTGTGGTGCCTGTGCGAACAAATATTCACACTGATACAAACTCGAAACACCAATGACTTGACTTCTGTGGAAGTTACGGGCATTTCTGGTGTAATTTTTCTGAATTAAACATAGAAAGCAGAGAAGTTACAGTTTCATTATATGTGCTGTATTGATGACACCTTTTTTTTTTACTGTTGTTCCGTGCCGCAGGATGTGTATCAGAAAGGGGGCATCTTAGTAGAAGAAGGTAGTCAGCATAACCTTTCCTGCCCTCGTGTGGATAGCCTTGGTTTTTTTTGTTGGTGGTACCGGTGGATGCTTCCACTGGATACTTTGTCGTTTTGATTCTGGTTCGAAATGATGACACCATGACTTACCTCTAGCCTCCACTCGTGCCTGGCTCATTCTTTTCTCGAGCATAGCGCTGCAGATGAACAGGACAGTGGGTGATTCGACATGCTTCCTAGTGTGGTTGAAAAGCAACCATTGGGCACATTTTTTGCGCCTGTGCAGTCTTTCCTTCATGATGGTGTGAACACTTCCGATTATTAGTGCGACCACAGTGGCTATGGCTTTCACTGTCATCGGCGGTCCTGGGTAATGAGTGCATCCTCTAGCTGGACGATGTGGTCGGTAATGCAGTGTGGTGCTCCAGACCGTGCATCATCAGGTAACGACACCCGTCCTTCCCTGAAGCACTTGTGCAACGCCTTCACCCTTCCAGTGTTCGTCGTACGCTTGCGACATTCGTCGATGAATATCTATTTCTCCTATTCCTTCCGCTGTCATAAAACGAACACCTCTTTTCTCTTCTCTTGACGCTGTCACTGTTTGCAATGCGACTGGCGGAGCTGGATGATTGATGCATGCTGCTGCTAGCTCTGTATAGTGTTGTGACGTGCACGCGTGCCCTCTTGCGACGGGCTGCGAACTTCCACGCTCTGCTCGGAACCACAACACGTTACAAATGCCATGATACTATCCTCTTGTCATCGGTTATCGCATTCCAGACTCCGGCTCGTTCCTTCTTCAGCGCCGCTTATAATCGGCCGATTTTCCATGTGTTTACAGTTCATGTTGGGGATAAATGTGATTCTTACGTCTATTTACGTTTGTATACTTTATGATTAAAGCCTTAAACCAAATTTGTCTTTCGGTACGAGGTCATGTTAGTTACTAAAATTATTCAAATTCATTAAGACATCCACAAAAGAACGAAAATGATTTCTTTCAGAAAAATTTAGGCCTGACTAGTCTATACGCCGTGCTGCGTATTCTAATGCCTATTTCTGAATTTCATACTTTAGGATTATAAGGCATTTCTGGGAGAAAAAAGGTATAAAAGTTTTAAATTATTTCTTTATGAAATAATATTATAACAGACGAACAATTTTGTGAGAGAAAATCAGTAAAAAGATTTTAGAAAATTTCTGTATTAAATGATAAATATTACGAGTACAACAGAGAAACTTAAGAGTACAATGTCATCTTAGTGGGTAAAAAATGCCCTGTTTAATGCTGAGCTAATTTCTCGCAGTTGTTAAAAGCTGTAGTGGACTAATATACGAACTCTTCAAATTACGCGTGTTGATGTAAATGATTAAAAGATCTGGCTTATGGTAAAGTTGGTGGAGAAACCGTACGTTTCGGTATATATGTAAGGAGCGAAGAGCGGAGGCATATTGTATATCTGGTCGATTGATAAGGTAAGAAAGAAGTTGACTTCATTGCAGCAGAGTGGAACATGCGGTTAGCATAATGGTGGTTGTATGAATTCCCATTAAACTATTGGGTGGTAGCTGTCACACGAAACTGTCTTCTATGTTAATTTAACAAAGATGAAACAAAATAAGATATATATTAGCATAATAGTATTCAGTTAATTACTTAACTCCACTCTTGAATGCGTTACATTTATTACACAACCTATTTTAACGAAAAAAACGAAAGTGACCGCAATAAATGAGAATAATAACCATACACAGCAGCACCTCTAGATGAATCATTCTAACACAACAATGAAACCAACATTTCCCGAATTATTTTTTGACACATATATCATCTGAGTCCGCAATGCAGAAACAATTCACACACACCCTCCAAATAATGAGGGCGGATACGCTTACCGCAGCTAAAACACCACTTCCTGGTTGATTTGTCCCCTGATATACCACACTCGTAACATCTTATTTCTCCTTTCGTTTCCTCTTGCGGTCTGTTTACAATCTCTTCCATTCCAAGCAGTGAAAGTCAAAGTTTTCGTATCTTCTCCGGAATCTGTGATGCTTGACATCTCCTTTCTATATGAGGCTTTATAAGTTCCCATGCGAAGATGGTTAGGAAAGCAGTTATCTTCAGTGCTTCATCTTCATTGTTATTGAATTTATTTCACTTCACTAGAAGTATCCCTGAAAACTTTGTACTGTTACTTCTGACACTTCGCTTATGAGAACTAACTTATCAGTTCCCTTTCTCAGGTTTATGCCTCTAACATTATCAAATCGTAAGCATTGTAAGAGAAAGCGAAATATTTGTCCACAGATTGATAAGTAACATGACTCTTGGTCACTGCCTATGGAATTGTCCCATATTTGATGAGTGTATGACCTAGTTGATCTTATTTTGCGCTTAAGATCCAGTAAATGCTCTAATTACTATTTCCCCTAATTAGGGGCACCTCGGTCCTAGCCAAAATGAGACCTGACATTCTCTATGTCAATACTTGTTCAATTGGTTATTATCCTGATGACATTATCAACAAAGTAGATGCGAAGCAGGTCAGCCTCAGAATTTAATCCTCGCGCTTTGTTTCGCAGTCCAGACAGAAGTCTGTTTATACTGTGTGCCCGAGTATGCACGTTGGCTGATTTCTTCAGTTTCAGCCATTTTGTGATGTTATCTTTACCCAAGAAACATCTTTCATTTGCATCGTCACTTAAAACATTGTCTTCTACGTCCCATGACATCTCTTGCTCAAAAGATGAATGGTGGGGACTGAACACTACATCGTCTTCTTAATCTTCCGAATCATAAGAGAGGATTACTTCTTCCTTTGCATCTCAAAGTTCGTCAAACCAATCCAAAAATGTTGCCGCAGTGGAAGTTTTCTTAACATTCCTCAACTTTTTTGGTACGCACATTCGAATATTACCTGTAGTCGTGACTTTAAAGATTCAGAGAAAGAGTGAAAAAGCCGGCCTGCGTGACCGAGCGGTTCTAGGCGCTACAGTCTGGAACCGCGAGACCGTTACGGTGGCAGGTTCGAATCCTACCTGGGGCATGGATGGGTGTGGTGTCCTTAGGTTAGTTAGGTTTAAGTAGTTCTAAGTTCTAGGCGACTGATGACCTCAGCAGTTAAGTCCCATAGTGCTCAGAGCCATTTGAACCATTTGAAAAAGTGAAAATGAATAGAAATTAATAAATGGATAGAAATGTAAATGCAATATGAAGCATGTTCTGTAATATATGGAATAAGCCCAATGATATAGATCTTAAAAATAGAAAAATAAACAACTTACCTATCGAAATAGAAAGTAAATGGTAACACCAATAGTCACATGGGCGACAACTGTCAACCTGATATTAAAATTATATGTTGTCATGTTGGAAGTCAGATCTGGAAGATGGAGAGATCTGTAGATCTAATATCACCGCAGTGTCGTCCACTTTTACTTATGCCAGCAATAGGCCGTCCATACATATTGTTTACTATCACTTAATTCACAAATTTTCTAAATTATATCAGCATATAACTGTCCTTACATAAAATTCATACACTGATGTTACATAATTTTACAACATATACAATGTTGCATTGAATACAATAATATTTACAGTCTTTGTTACTGTTTTTATAATTTTATAATTGGATGAGGCCCCTCCACGCCCGAACCAATGTGGTGACCAAATCAAAAGTTCAACTGTCACCTCCGTAAGCATGTTTTTTTTGAAGCAGGCGTCACAGGACGCAGGCTGTGATGTTGTCCATGCGTCTGGGTAAGACTACTCATTAACATGGTCCATCAGGAGAGAGAAGTGGTCGAAAGCGATTGAAGGGTAGCGGTTGTAAGGGCAGAGAAAAAAGAGTGCCAAGGCCAGCGCCAAGGAAAAAAAAAAAAACCTCTGCGACAGTAGGACGGGTAGTAAGGGCAGTAGCGGCTTGCTAGCTGCAATAGAGCATGCAAGGTGAGGTAAGGTTAGCGTGAGGTATCGTGCATCGTTGCCTATGTGCTGCGTGTCCGTTAGCTGGGTCAGTCCTTGTGCTGCGGCTGGGCTCGCTTGTAGTCTCCTGGGCCGGCCGCAGTGGCTTCCTCCCTGCAACATAAGAGTTCGGCGCGGCAACGCATGCGTTGCTGTTAGGCCCTTTGCTGCGCCTTGTCGTCGGTGACTTGGTGCAGCTTCATCAGGCTGGTGCAGAACGCCAGCGATCGGCTACCGTTCAGCGTCCTCCTCTACTGCACGCCGCAGCCCTTCCGCAATGTAGCTTCCATGAGCTCCGTTTGTTCGAAGAGCTGCGTCAGTTCAACGTCTGAGGAAGTTTTACCGTTCGCTCGCGCTTGTGCGATAAAGGCTGCCCTTTCGGCTTCTCGATCCCTTGCGGGGCCCGCTCCCGTAGCGGTCGGCGTTACCACCGGTTCAGCTGGGGTGGCGGTATTCTTCTTTGCACCTTTCACCTGCGGTGCTGCTGGGGCAGCTGCCGGCTCAGGCACGCGGACGGCCTTTTGCGAGGTCGCAGGTACTACTGTTCTGGGGCCTTGGGCGAAGACTGCTCGCAGTTGCCTCAAGGCCTCTTCCTTCTCTCCAGCCACGGCGGCTGCGAATGCACCCCTCTCTGCCGCAATAACGGCTTTGAGGGCTGCGGTGGCCTCCTTCACGGCGGTGCCGAGTTCGAGGTCACGTATCTTCTCGGGAACGAGGGCTGCGTCCTGGCCGCTCGTTTCCAAGCGGTCTTCCCTGCTCCTGGCAGGTGGAGCTGCTGCTGCGCCGTCCCTCTGCTGCGCCTGTCTGTTCTGCGCCCTACGCCGTTTCCGGCGACGTCTTCGTTCTGCCGCTGCGGCACGGCTGCGGCTTGCAAAAGCTGCGCAACCGCGCCAACTGGCGACGTGCGGGCCGCCACACCGGACACAGGTCGGCAAAACGTTGCTGCCGCGATCGCAGGTGCGGCTGTCGTGCTCCCCTGAGCACTTGACGCACCGCACCGCGTTGCGGCAATACTTCGCAACATGGCCCTCGCCCTGGCACATGAAGCACTGGGGCAGGGGGTCCATGGCGGTCGGGAGAGCCTCTGACGTCACCGGGAAGCCCAGCAGCTTCCGCAAGTCGAAGATGTCGCTCCCGCCGTCGACCGTTTGCACGGTCACGGCATAGAGCAGCGCCCTCTTCTTGTTGGTCCGGTTGTGCAACTTTGCGGTTGCATTACGAAATCCTGCTCGCAGCAGCCCTTCCTGGACCGCTGCCTCGTCTCAGCACCAAGGTAGCCCCCTGAGGAGTGCCTTGGTCGTCTTCATCCTTCCTACGGAAGGTGCCTTCTCACGCGCCGGCGGCGCGTCGGCGATGTGGTCGGCCACTGCGACCTTGATCGCCCTGTGGTCGGCCACGTTTGCAGCTCGAACGCAGGTCAGCGAGTCTGTATCGACAGACTCGTAACCACTTCGTTCCGAGCGCAATTCGTGATGGTGACGAACAGCGCGGTCCACCCGCCTTTGCACTTGATGTACAAAGGGGGACAGGCCGCGACTCGTCTTCTCGGGAGTTCCTCGCATGGTCGGCAGACTCAGTGAGTTTCACAACCGAAGGACCCTTCGTAGCGGCAGGTTTCCTCTGCGCACACTTCTTTCCCATGCTGCTAGGCGCGGAACACGACAATCTGCACGCGTTGTGAAAACAACGCACGACAATTGTTACTGATTATAGGGCTTTTATTTGAATTGTATCTTCGCGTGGTTAGTGTTCCTAACTTTGACCCATCGGTCAGTGCACTCTCGCACCACCTGTTAATGTTTTGCCGTTACGCATTAGGCGTGACTCATCCCAGTCAACGCTTCCTTTCATTAAAGTTAATAACGGCGCTCGACGCAAAGCTATCTTACGTCTATGTACTGAAAAACGAAATGGTAGGTGAATAGCTCTCATTTTATACTTCAGGTTTTACTTTCATTCCATTCCATAACTTAACAAGGCATTGAGACAAGTTTCACAGGTCTTTTGAGAGAACGGAAGATAACCTAGATCGTGATGATAGACAAAAATAGCGAAGCAAATCCTGTTGCTTTAATTCGCTTGTAGCTTATTATGGACTTTGCTGTCCAAAGATGTAAACACTATGAATACAAAAAACGTTTTCCGTGTGCTCTAGGTATTTGTGCCTCAGTACTAATTATTGTCTGTGTCCTAGTTGAAATTCATGTTTTGTGCTCATTAGCTGTGTGGGTAACATTTCTGCGTAGTGATACAATTAATAACAATGATGCTTCGGTGGAAATATCTCGCCTACTAATCCCTAAATGTTGGCTGACTCTCATGTCGCCTATTACTTCGCTATTCCCTGTCACCATACACGAGTGTTCGACGTCTCTGGTCCATCTAGAACTCTTTCATCTTCATTTTAAGTGTTTCTGGATTCATCCTAGCCTAAATATGCACGTATTGCAGGAGAAACTTAATCACTGCTTGTAATCACTTGCAGACCATTTAACAATTATTGCAATACGTTGAATCTAATCTCCTCAGGACCATTGTGTACTGTTTGTTCTATGACTAATTGTGTCCACTTACTTGCTTGTTGCCATTTTCTTCCTCTGCGTCAGTTGCGAGCTAAAATAAAAGAAACATGCCAGACTCTTTTATATATATATATATATATATATATATATATATATATATATATATATATATATATTCTTTGTGTTTCACAACACAAATAAAAAGTTTCTGTACGTCCTTTATAGGCTGCTCTGTTGCCTGTACGGACGACGATTTTAGGTCATATAGCCTAGGTTCTGTACTTGTTTTGCAAACATTATGCTGCATGTTATCTTTTGTGATATGTAAGTATAGTCTATAATTAGTTCCTTAACTGTTCAATTAGTATGCGTTTTGTTTCAACTGATCCCTTTTTGTCTTTTTTTATCTTGAGCAGAGAAGAAGGGTAGATGACAGATTTTAGTTCAGAATGATGTGGAGGGAAGAACACACAGCGTGAAAAGAAAGGAGGTAAATGTTAGTCAACTCGGGTACCTCCTGGTAGGCGTCAGCTACCTTGCTATGCAACGAGTGCTATTGCCTTTGCTAGAAAATTTGTAAGCATTGGCATTACTGACTTCTTCATTAATATGAACAGTACCCTTATGTTTTTCGCATTAAAGCCACTTTTCTATTTTCTGTTTTAATGCAACTTCCACATTACCTATGTTTTTACTCATCTCACTTAGTTGAGGTATGTCTTCTAGCATCTGTGCTCTTTCTATTAAGAGGCCCTGAATCGTATTCGTATTACCATCAAAAACAGATTCTATTCGTTATACTTTACAGCTAAGGACTGTATTTTCGTCCTTTAAGTCTACGACCTGTTTGTTTTGTCTTTCATGGGTATCTTTTTTTTTATTTCACACTGATCATAAATCAATTATATGACTTCATCCCTATCTGACAATACAAAAGTATATTGAGCTTGCATGAGATCATTTATTTTCTCTACTTCATCATCAGTCTTACGATTAACCTCTTGGTTACACTTATCTAAATTTGGACCTTATTTTTTACTCACATACTCAATTCTTTTTTTAGAAGCCCCTATTCTAGTTTCATGAGAATCAACCATGGCCTCTAAACGTTTAAAATTATTATTAATTTTTGGTTTCTCCCTGTCTGTTGTTTCTATTTTATCAGCAAGTACTTTTTGCCCTTTCTTTAACTCATTTCAATCCTTTATTATTTCTCGGTGTCCTGGTACTAACTCCATTAACTTTTCAATTACACTTTTATTATTATTTTTTGTAGTCAGTGTATCAGCTGATGCTGTTCCATAGCTTAACCTACTTGTTGATTCGTTACCAATGATAGTGAATGAATCACCACCTCTGACTCACCATTCACCACACTTAAGTTATTTTTAACATACATGTCATCTACATCAGAATCCATCTATCTAATTTTACAATTGCTATTATCTAAAATTGTGATTTCTTGGAAAACTTCAGTTTCTACGTCAAATGATTCTGGTAAATAGCTATTTGATTTTTCACACTTTCCTCTTTTCTTATCTTACTAATTTAATTTACCATGCTCTGTAATTCGCTTCCCTCTTCAACTTTATTGCCCTGAGGCAGCATTGCCTCTTTGCTTCTAAGATTGTACCACGTTTCGCTTGCTACTATCTAAAATTGTGTTTTCTTGGAAACTTCAGATTCTACGTCAGATGATTTAGGTAAATAGCTATTTGATATTGTACACTTTCCTCTTTTCTTATTTAAAAAATTTCATTTGCCATGCTCTGTAATTGGCAACCCTCTTCAACTTCATTACACTGAGGCAGCATTGCTTCTCTGCTTCTAAGATTGTACCACGTTTCGATTCCCACCGACATTTTGTTATTAATGGAATTATTATGAAGCAGTTTAACAATTTTCTTAAAAACCCCTATTGTTGTTAATATTAGCTGTAAAGTGATTAGCATACACGCTACCTTCTTCTCTGGCGTGATGCTGCTCTCTAACTCTGGGCTGCACCTTGTGGAGGCGGCAGGTGCTGCTGCATGTCATTCGCCTCGTCTGTTGTTCGCTGCTGTGTTAACTACTCCCTGAACCGTTGTTTCTTGTAGCAGTGAAATAAGACGTAATCCCTTGCAGCACGCGCATACTTATAACTTTACACTTCAGTTTACATTTTCGCGTTTTCACTTTGAACTATGTACGTGACGCGGATTTTTGATTAACTGTTCAGAGGGACTTACGAACGTTCAAACAGGATATAATTTCACGGTTCACACAGTGTCGTTTTTTATCTTTTTCATTGTTCATACTCTATTGATTCTGTCGTTTTATGATAATCATCACAATTCACCGTTCTGACTATTATTTTCACATCTCACGCGGTTCACAATTCTCATTAATAGACAGTAGTCTCTTCTTTAAATACACCATTCCAAAAGGAATGCCATGCATTAAAATGATGCGTTGTCGTGTTAGAAGTCAGATCTGGAAGCTGAAGTGATCTGTAGAGATTGAATAAGAGTCTCTAACCATTCTTTCCACTAAGCTGTCGTCTTCTAATGTTGTGTTCCCAGCGCAGACGACAGCTCGTCCGTCGTGGGATCTTCTTCGGCAGAGGCTTGAGCATGTCTTTGCGCTTTCTTTTTGTGGGATGCCATTTGCCCAGATTAGTCTCTGTTTCTACAGAAGGAAAGATCTCCAGTACTGACAGTGATGGTAGGCGACACCTCTCATTAATGTTTGTTTATATTTTAAAATATATCTTTTTATATTGTCTTCTAGAACACTCAAAATAGCTTTCTTAATAGTACGGTAACTTTTCGAACACCTTACGATTTAGAGTATGACATGTCCGTCTGAAGCAGAGATACACGTCCGGCTCTGAACAACACCCGAACAAAGTGACTAGCGCAGCCGTAGTACTTCGTCACCCAAGGCACCAAAGTGACCCGGAGGTGTCCGAAGCGCTTCAGTTGTAATATCATTACTCTTATGTTTCTCGAAACTAGCGAAATTAAATAAACAACTCGTAGTGTAACCATGAGAGATCGTCATACTCAAAACTGGCTTAAGTACGATGAAAACTAAATAAATAATTAATAAGGGAAGTTAAGAGTTTTGGCGCCTAACATCCGAATGTGCCGACCAATCAGAAGCAAGTTCAATGCAAATGGCAGACCCTTCCATGGTAATAGTAAATACTGTACCATCTGTTGCTCTTACCTCACTCTACTTTTCTACCACATGTAACTTTAAGTGTATCAAGCTACATCAATACAAGCTTCTAGCAAGACAAAATACTGGCGGCCACAGCCATCAATATCATACTGTACATACAATGTGGATAAACTTGTTTTTCAACAATAGCCACGTTCAGATAGTAAAGGTGAAATACCGGCTTTTAAAGTGGAACTGGAAGCTATACAATTCACGTCTTTGGGATACCAGTACAGCCAACAGCGTAACAAAAGAGAACCACTGGATAACATATGTCACCCGCTAGACTTATCAAGGGTTAACATGCTAGAGAAAACCACGGAAGACGAAAATTAGGTGCCCGGCCCAAGTCGAACCCCTTTGCCACTAGATCAAACTTTGTTGGTCACACTTACGTGTATGAGTGCGGACAAGACTTTCCGTTTTCTTTGTCTGTCTTAGAATACTCACTAATAATACATGTAACTCTTAATCTTTAATTTATGAGTATATTACTGCACTGAATTTCAAACAAGAGCTGGAGTGGTTTTCTGGTAAATTGTACAAGAATATTTTTTGCCATTCTGTTAACAACATCAGCACACTAAATTATTTAAAAAGCAAAGAGGAAACTTTTTTAACATTGCAGATTGACTGACGGAGATGGCAAGTTAGAAGTCGACGCCGTTGAAATTAAGTCTGCGGCTTGTATAAGCACACAAACTCCCCCTTAATGACCACTGTCTCCAAGGATATAAAGATCGATACCAAATATTTCTAAAAGTGTTCCTGAATTTTGGCCTGCAGTTTTAAATTCTGTAATGGTGTGGTATTTGATAGAAAACCCACGCAGACAATTCATAAAGCATGATTACCAGTGTGACAGTTAAATTAAAGGTGTTCAACTTACTTTCCTAAAAGGAGTTTAGGAAAAGTCGAGAAGTATCACATAGAATAGCTACACTATTCAAATTCGAAAAATTCTGTTTCCTGCTTATAAGGTTTTCGAACGAAAACATAACAAATTAGTAATTATAAAATATGGTTTGAGCTGAATAAGTTTTCGGAAATGGAGACAAATGTCAACTCCACACATCAGTAACACATAGAGGCTGAAAATGAGCAACAGTACAATATTAATAAAAGGTTTATACATTTGATTCAGTTCGTGAGTTCATAAAACATGACTTCTCGCCGAAATAGCAGAAAATTATACTCTATAACTATTTTCTGGTATGCATTCAAATGTTAGAAAAAATCGATCCAAGTATTACTTAACACGTAACACGTGTGACAAATGATAAAAGTCTCATGAATATGTGTACAGATCTTGGAGACAATGTTCAGAGTTAAATAAGTTCAGTATATGCAATACAATTCCAAAGTCAATGTTTAAATTTATGCCGAAGTAATACATATTTTTCACTTATACTTGACTGTACATACGGAATAAATTTTTATTATGGTTTAATTCGTGAATCTCAACAAATACATACGAAAGTTGAAATTAACAGTACTTAGGTTTTTGTTCAGTTTTTGATACGGCTAACGCCGATTTGCCTTCTTTTATTACAGAAGATTTACCAAAACATAATTTCAGTGCAAAAACTTTAACGGGGCAGTTCTTCAAAGATGGGTGGTAAAAGCAGTGGTTTTCAGAATTGTTTGAGTCATATCCACTTGCTTTTAATGCACCGAGTTGCGCCCACAGTAAAAATTTGTTAATCTTTCGTATAATTTTAATTTTGATCAGCCTTATAGATACACAATAAGATATTTTACTTTGAAGCGAGTTTGTTTTACTTTCGCTTTGTTATAAAATGAACTGCAATCCTTTGGCTTATTCACTATCTCATGAATTTATCGCCATTCTCCAGTAGGATCTATGACTGGTTCGGCAATATTCTAAAAATTATATACTTTTTTTTTCTTTCGTCATTTGTGTTGTGGAGCTCTTGCATCCTAAAAAAACACACATCATGTATTTATTCTTCTGTGAGAAACTTACATTCTCTTCGGAGCATCTCCATCGCACACGCCGTTAATGTCAACAACGCCAAAAGCAGACAAGATAGCAGACGCAAGTTACCAGTATTGTTAGGGCCATAGCGTGAAGTAAGTTAGCTTCCTTTGAACGTTTGCTAAAAGACCGACACCCAACAGAAGAGGAGCCAGCACAAGTGAAAGCAAACCGAACACGTCCGAATGCGTTACGCTCATGCGCTGTCTGCGCTTACAGTGCCAAGCGTTGTCGTTTGCTGATGCACGTTCGCTTGTGTTCGCTTCCACATAAGGGGGGGTTTAGACCAGTTTTTCGGCGCTTTCAGCACATTCACAATAGTCTCACAAGTACTGCTTTCCGCGAAGTGCCAAGTACGATTGCAGTTCGGACGTTCTATACTGTGTACATAAAACAACTCTTTTTGTAAATTAGCAATAAAATCATATTTTTGCCGTTACTCAGCAATAGTCCAAAAATTCACCGTCGTTTCCGCGCATTTGAAATTAATATTTTAGTGGAGAGTAGAAAAAACTTATGTGAACAGGACCGTTACAACTGACACTTGATCCCCATTATAAAATTGTCGCTTGCGATTTAATGTCAGGCAAAGCGATGACGCTACAAATAGGTGAATCTTTGTGTCGTCAGCAGGGGTTACGAGAGTACACATGTGGTCAGTGTTGACACGTGGGCTCACTTTTGAGTGTGTGGTATGTCTGCCACTGGATTTGTGATGAATATGTACATGTGGTCAGTGCTGGCATGTGGACTCACTTTTGAGTGTGTGGTATGTCTGCCACAGGAATCTGTTTGGCCGCAGTATGCCCCGGGAGAGGTTTACATCGTGGTTTCTTTACTGTTGTACTGTAAGGATTCCTGTGATAGTTGCTGAACAGTTACTTTCGCAGTTAAATCAGCTGTTGAGTGCTAGATTGTCTTAGTTTGAAATCCTTATGAGATATGCCACAAGGCTAAAGAATTCGTGTTGTTCATTTCCGATTTCATTTTAATGTTATTTTAGCGCTTTATTGCATCATATGGCAAACTGAAACCTCAAATTAATGATCTCTCTGTTTCTGGTATGATGATTGATGCGGCAGAAAAATTAATGAGCAGTTACGGTTTAATTACATTTCGTGAGAAAACAGTGGGACACTTTACTACGGAAACTGTTGGTATATTCAGGATTTCTTGATTCTCAATTATAACAGTTAACATGAAATATAAAACGTATCAGTCATCCCGCCACCTTTCAGTCAGTTTCATGTAGCAATAGTTACGCCTAGGGATGAGCAGATTTGAAAATCCCGCTATATAGCAGTGGCTGTAAGGACACGCATGATGTTTGGCTTAGTGTGGGCAGGGAGGTCACTGAAAAGAGGGATCACGCAACTTTCCCCTGAAGAACAGAGGTCTGCAGGTGCCGTGGAAATGGAAATGAGCGTTTTGCGTCATTGGCCGGGATACCCCTTACGGGGCACGTCCTACCGCCTTGGTGCAGGCCTTACTACATTCGACGCCACATTGAGTTACATGCACGCCGGACGGGGATGAAATGATGGTGAAGAGAACACAACACCGAGTACCTGAGTGGAGAAAATCCCAGACCCAGCCGGGAATCTAACACGGCGCCCTTAGGACGGCAGCTCGTCATGCTGACCATTCAGCTATAGGGGCGGACTGTAGGTGTCATGTGTTTTGCGATCACGATTGAGAAACTAGAACGCTGTGGCACGGGGATTCAGGCGGTTAGGAAAATGAACAGTGACTCTCTCTTTGAGCTTGGTCGAAGCAGGACATAATACAACTACACGGAATACTCATTTGACAAAGACCGACAAATGCAACAAATTGGAAACATTACCCCGAGCTGGATACAGAGAGGTCAACGCACTGGACTCACTTTAGGGAGGACGACTCTTCCGACCCCCGTCCGGGCATCCGGATTTTGGTTTTTCATGACTTCCATAAATCGGTGAAGGCAAATGGCGGGATGGTTCCTTCGAAAGGACACGCTCACTTTCCTTCTACATCTTTCCCTAATCCTAGCTTGAGCTCCGTTTCTAGTCATCTCTTTGTCAAAGGAACGTTAAACATTAATATCCTCCTCCCCCTTCCTGATAAAAATTACACAGGTGCCATTCATGGTCAAATACAGCAGCACAACCTAACGACTTGTCTAGAATCTTAATGTATTTTCAAACATTAATTTTCCGCAAACATGTTTCCATATTGTTGTCCGACACATATATATCAATTATTAGTACGTTGTGCTTCTACGCTGCCGGAAAAAAAATAGTGCACTATTTTAGAGATTTCCATTTCACTCAAGATTTGTTATTTCAACAGCGCACAAAGAGCACATGAAATTATTACATTTATAGATCAGTAGCAGAAGTAGCTCTGATGTACCAGATGTTGGCCCGTGGTGAAACAGCCATATAGTACGTGGTGTAGCCTCCACGAGCGACAATGTAGGCGCTGACTCTGACATCCAGTCAATCGTATGGATGCCGAATACCGTCCTGGAATACATTACTCCACGCCTACTCAATCTGTTCACGTAGTTCAGTGAAAGTTGTTGGTTGAAGAGTCGCATCTCGAACCGCGCGACCGCTACGGTCGCAGGTTCGAATCCTGCCTAGGACATGGATATGTGTGATGTCGTTAGGTTAGGGTGGGTTTAAGTAGTTCTAAGATCAAGGGGGCTGGTGACCTCAGATGTTGAGTCCCATAGTGCTCAGAGCCATTTGAACCATTTGTTGAAGAGTCGCACGATTCACTCTCCGTGCCATTATATCCCACACATTTTCGACTGGAGACAAGTGTAGAGATTGTGCTGGTCAGAAAAGTTGCTGCCCGTCTTGCAGAGAAAGTTGAGATTCGCGTCCAGTGTCGAGCGAGCATTATCCTGTTGGGACAACACGTTAATTTCCTGTGGCAAGAACGGCAGAAGAGCGTGTATAACAACATTCTGCACGTACTGAAGGCTGGTTAGAGTCCCCTCCAGACACAGCAAAGGTGAACGAGAGTTGCTGCTTATCGCACCACTGACCATAAGGCTTCGGTTGGGTCCAGTGTATCTTGGACGAATGCACTCTACGTCACAGTCGCAAATGACCATCTCTTGCGTGCTGGCAGAATCTGCTTTTATCGCTGAAGACCAAGGCGTGCCAGTCTGTCTTCCAAGTGACCCTCTGACAATACCAGTCGAGTCGTGCACTTCGTTGCTAAGGAGTGAGTGGAAGACAGGCTAGAGCGGGTCAGTAGTTCCTCCTCTAACAAGCGGTTCGCAGATGTTGGTGTTGACTCGTCTGGGCTTACATGCCCTCTTATCTGTGCAGTGGTAGCTGTGCGATTCGCCACTGCTGCCCTTACAATACGACGAGCCCGCCGGATATCTGTGCCGCGTTGTCGTCCAGAACCTCTTTTACGGGTTTGAGAATGTTCACGTGACCACTGATACCAGCATCTTTGCATAACTGAAAGGGCTATGCCACCAATATGGTGGCCATAATTTGACTCTTTTCAAACTCGCTCAGTTGGCTGTAGCAAGCACGAGTTCTTCTCACTGACATGGTTGCCTGCTTGCTTCAAAGCTTTGCACGACACTGAGACTTGTGTCTGTAAACATGCCCTGTTATAGGGTAGACACAGTTGCTCTGATAGCTGTGCTATTACTCTGGCATTTACTATACTCCGGTGCAATAGGCCGTCCTGGGATCGAAATGGACGTCGTCTTTCCAAGAGCACAATTTTTTCCGGCGTTGTTCAACATTAGTTACACACGATTAAATAAACAGTTTTAAAAAGTCTTTTCCTATGATATCACTATCAGTGAAATGTGCTTCTGTATTTAACGTTAGTTGTGGGTTAATATCAATGTTAAAAAGTTGCACTGAATGAATGAATTTGTTTCAGTAAGAGAAAGTCAGTTAGTCACTCTTTCCACCTTCAAAAATGGAAAATTTTAAATCAGTGAATCTTAATGATAGGAGACTACATCTTTGAAATACTTCTTGTTCCGTTTATACACACAGAAAAATACCTCTGGTCGCTAATCGATTTTGTAGCCGTATGTGTCTATGTGTATTTGTGGGTGTGTGACAGGCTTTCACGCCGCAGCCCTTCCCGTTTAGTGTCACTGCCCCCCGACGAGAGCCAGGCTGCCCTTGCAGAGGAAGAGGGGAGCTGACGTGAGACAAGCGTCGTGTGACAGTCGCCAGTGCAGAACTGTCGCTAGCAAGGCGGCTGCCACGTTCCCGTGCCGTGTGTAGTGTGATACACACAGCTGTTGTCCTCGTAACGTCTTGTCTCCGGAGGAAAAAGGAAACGCGCCCTAACTCGGTACTCGCCACTGACGGACCTCAACCAACTGAGGCTACGTCTGTGGTATTTCTGTAGCCGGCTATAGTGCGTCCTGCGAAGTGTGTTAAGAAAGCACAAAGCGTGCAGGCGAATCTGCTGAAAGATATTGGTGACAGAAACGTCACCTTCCTTCCTCTGAAATGCGTCAAGGAAGTGAGAGAAAATATAAATACACTACTGGCCATTACAACTGCTACACCAAGAAGAAATGCAGATGATAAACGGGTATTCATTGGACAAATATATTATACTAGAACCGACATGTGATTATATTTTCATGCAATTAGGGTGCATAGATCCTGAGAAATCAGTACCCAGAACAACCACCTCTGGCCTTAATAACGGGCTTGATACGCCTGGGCATTGAGTCAAACACAGCTTGGATGGCGTGTACAGGTACAGCTGCCCATGTAGCTTCAACACGATACAACAGTTTATCAAGAATGTGACTGGAGTATTGTGACGAGCCAGTTGCTGGGCCACCATTGACCAGACTTTTTCTATTCGAGAGAGATCTGGAGAATGTGCTGGTCAGGGCAGCAGTCGAACATTTTCTGTATCCAGAAAGGCCCGTACAGGACCTGCAACATGCGGTCGTGCATTATCCTGCTGAAATGTAGGGTTACGCAGCGATCGAAAGAGGGGTAGGACCACGGGTCGTAACACATCTGAAATGTAACGTGTACTGTTCAAAGTGCCGTCAATGTGAACAAGAGGTGCCACAGACGTGTAACCAATGGCACCCCATACCATCATGCAGGGTGAGACACCAGTATGGCGATGACGAATACACGCTTCCAATGTACGTTCACCGCGATGTCACCAAACACGAATGCCACCATCATGATGCTGTAAACAAAACCTGGATTCATCAGATAAAATGACGTTTTGCCATTCGTGTACCCAGGTTCATCGTTGAGTACACCATCGCAGGCGCTCCTGTCTGCGATTCAGTGTCAAGGGTAGCCGCAGCCTTGGTCTCCGAGCTGATAGTCCAAGCTTCTCAAACATCGTCGAACGGTTCGTGCAGATGGTTGTTGTCTTGGAAAGGTCCACATCTGTTGACTCAGGGATCGATACGTGGCTGCACGATCCGTTACAGCAATGCGGATAAGATGCCTGTCATCTCGACTGCTAGAGATACGAGGCCGTTGGGATCCAGCCCGGCGTTCCGTATTACCTTCCTGGACCCACCGATTCCATATTCTGCTAACAGTCATTGGATCTCGACCAACGCGAGCAGCAATGTCGCCATACGATAAACCGCAATCGCAATAGGCTACAATAAGATCTTTATCAAAATCGGAAACGTAATGGTACGCATATCTCCACCTTACACGAGGCATCGCAACTACGTTTCACCAGGCAACGCTGGTCAGCTGCTGTTTGTGTTTGAGAAATCGGTTGAAAACTTTCCTCATGTCAGCACGTTGTAGGTGTCACCACTGCCGCCAACCTTGTGTGAATGCTCTGAAAAGCTAATCATTTGCATATCACAGCATCTTCTTCCTGTCGGTTAAATGTGGCGTCTGTAGCACGTCATCTTCGTGGTGTACCTATTTTAAACGCCAGTAGTGTAGACACAGAACCAGAATCTCGCTATTGCAGAATGAGGAAACTCACCTAGAAGATACTACAATCTCCACGTCTCGTTCCAGCAAAGAAAAGCTTACACTACTTATAGCAGACGATGAGGCATTCTCCCAGTTCTCCACACGCCAACGTAACCGGAATAAATCTTAACATATCGGGTTGAAAGGATATCAGTGATAGGATCCGCTGAGGACATCTCTATTCTCAGTGAAAGTGATAAAGAATTGCGTGATGTGTAGAATCTAATGAACGGTCCAGTAAGTATAGAATATGGATTGAGAGTGATCCGGGAGGGAGAAAAAATGAGTACTGTAGCATAAGTGACAATAGTGAGAAACGTAGCAACAGATCGTCAAAAGACCTCCGGTGTCAACCTCTTTCTCTCAGAGTATCACTTGTACACGGTATTCTCAAGTGTTTTTAGGATGTATTTTAGTCTCTGTAAAAAATTTATAAATTTTTGGTAAGATCTTAAGGGACCAAACTGCTTAGGTCATCGGCCCCTAAGCTTACACACTACTTAGTCTAACTTACGCTACGGACTACACACATACCCATGCCCGAGAGGGGACTCGAACCTTCAACAGGGAGAACCGTGCAGACCGTGACAAGACCCCCTAGACCGGGCGGCTACCTTGCGTGGCTCAGTCTCTGTCTTCCAACATGGAAGTTGTTCCCTGATTTCGTAACACATGTTTTGTCATCCTGTTCCTTCTTCCTGTCATTGTTTTCCATAGGTTCCTTTTTCGTCGTTCTTCTGCATAGAGCCTCTTCATTCCTTTGAGACGGAACTGCTTGTTCCGTTCCATTACCTTGTCTCGAGGTACCCAATGTTCTTTATCGTTAATAACGCGTAGGCCATCTTTATATTCTTGTTCGAGTACCAAGAGCCTCTGTCGAAGGTATGGACACCCTTTTTTCATTTATATATTTTATGTTGCACATCCTTTCCCATTCCCCTTAGGTTGCTTGTAGTTATGCAATGAGTGACTGTCCTGAATGTCATTTCGTGAGTTGAGCAGCTGTAGTGCAAAGATAAATGTTTTATTTGTGCTTTGGTTCCGAACTAACACTTGTGGTGAACAGTCAAAGATGCAGCTGTGGTGTGTGGTGATGTAAACAGTAGGGTTAGTAGAAGTCTCCTCTCTTCCCCCTCAACGATGAATAGTATGTCCATTAGCTGGCTCTTCGCCACTTTCCGCCACTCTGCTCCTAGGTGGCCTAGAGGATGGACAGATTCTTTGCATATCTCCGTCATGCTGCTTGGTAAAACTCAAAACATCGTACCTGGAATAACTAATCCCTTCCTTTTCGGCGCTATCTTACCAGAGTTGTGACAACCTTTTGTGATTATTTTCCAAGTAAATTTAGTGGCTAAGAATTATATTTCTCATGAGCGCATAGAGATCATCTCAAATCCAGTAGTGTGAAATTAATCCTTTTGTGCTTGCAGTCCATCTAGCGTTTGTTCCATTCATTTCTTTCTGTCAACGTGCATTTATCGGTAACTCATCTATTGTGAAAATGCGAGCCATGTGGTGGCAACTCTTACAACAGAGAGTAAGTACTTTCTTGTATTGGCTTCAAGTTAGGATTATAATCGAGTGAATATATGAAACAACTAAGTATTCTTGTGTGTGAAATTATTTCATTTTATTTGGCTTTCGCTGCAGGTCACTGACTCCATGCTCCACATTGAGCATAACTCTACGGACAAAGGACCACAGGCTTGGCAAATTTGTTAAGGATGGGAGTTGTGTGTGATGCTTCTGAAGTTTAGCTGTTAAATCAAGAAAGATCTAACAGGGTGAGTATTTACACTATGTGATCAAAAGTATTCGACACCACTTTAAACATACCTTTTTCATATTAGGTGCATTGTGCAGCCACCTACTGCCAGGTACTCCATATCAGCGACCTCAGTAGTCATTATACATCTGAGAGAGAAGAATGGGGCGCTCCTCTGAAATCATGGACTTCGAACGTGGTCAGGTGATTGGGTGTCATCAGTGTCATACGTCTGTATGCGAGAGTTACACACTCCTAAACATCCCTATATTCACTGCTTTAGGTATGATAGTGAAGTGGAGACGTGATGTGACAAGTACAGCACAAAAGCGTAAAGGCCGACGGCGTCTGTTGACTGATGGGGACCGCTGAGAGTTGAAGAGGGTCCTAATGTGTACAGGGAAGACATCTATCCAAATGATCACACAAGAATTCCAGACTGCATCAAGATCCGCAGCAAGTACTATGACACTTCGGTCGGAGGTGAAAAGACCTGGACTTCATTGTCGAGTGGCTGCTCATAATCCATCCATTACGCCAGTAAATGTCAAACGACGCCTCGCTTGGTATAAGGAGCGTTAACACTGGATGATTGAAAAAACTTTCTCTGGAGTGATGAATCACGGTACACAATGTAGCGATCTGATGGCAAGGTGTGGGTGTGGCGAATGTCTGGTGAACGTCATCTGCCAAAGTGTTTATGCAAACAGAAAATTCGGAGGCGATGGTGTTACTGGGTGGTCGTGTTTTTCATGGTGGGGGCTTGAATCCGTGTTTTTTTTTTTTTTTTTTTTTTTTTTTTTTTTTTTTTTTTTTTTTTTTTTTTTTTTTGCTTGGTACTGTGACAGCACAGGCGTACGTTGATGTTGTATGAACCTTCTTGCTTCCCACTGTTGAAGAGCAATTTGGAGATGGCGATTGCATATTTCACAGCGACTGAGCACCTATTCATAATGCCTGTGGCAGAGTAGTTACACGACAATAACATCCTTGTAATGGAATGGGTTGTACAGAGTCTTGACCTGAATCCTACAGAACACCATTCGGACGTTTTCGAACGCCGACTTCGTACCAGACCTCACTGACCGACATCGATATCTCTCCGCAGTACAACACTATGTGAAAAATAGTCTGCCATTCTCCAAGAAACCTTCCAGCACCTGATTGAATGTATGCCTGCTAGAGTAGAAGCTGTCATCAAGGCTAAGGGTGGGCCAATACCATAGTGAATTCCAGCATTACCGTTGAAGAGCACCACGAACTTTTAAATAATTTCCAGCCAAGTGTCCGGATACTTTTAATCACATAGTGTACTGGTGCCTTTGACTTGTAGTCAGCCCCACGGTAATGGCTACACAGTAAAGAGCAGAGCGTGTAGTTTCAGAACAGGTTTTTGCGTGTGTTGCTTGTGAAACATTGATTTTAATCCAAGATCGAGCCCACATGGATGTAAGGTGGCAGAAAATTTAAGGTCAGATTCGCACCTTACATGTGAGCCTTATACATCGCTACGGGAAAGTGAATATGGCACCTAATTTAATTTGGAGATAATGTGCAAATTTGCCTGGCATTATGTAATGCAATCAAGGATGACATTCAATCGATGGTAATTAGCACACAGTTCCTATAATGCATGTTTGAGCAGAAGGTGAAACAAGCAGCGAGAGGTGTTTTAGTTTGGAATTCAGAGGGACAATGCAGAGGCAAGGCTGTGGTACAGGCGGGTACCACGGAAATAACTTAAATGAATGTCCAAGGTGGAAAGTCAATGACCGACCAGGTGACGCAGATGGGGAGAGCGAGTATAACGGCCCATCTGAGGGAAGACAGGAGAGAAAGCTTTTAGAAAGCAGTGTTTCGGAATTCCAAATGGATACGAAATTTGACCAGTGACGCATATTTGATCGTATGTCCAGTGACTGGTACACATGTGAGAGTGTCAATGTACGCTTCAAGGCGTCTGGAACAGGCAGAAGACGTCCGATTGGCGGAAACGCGCTAGGGCGGAGAAAAGAGCCAATGTTTCGATGCATTTTAATGGTAGTGAGAGCTTCCACAAAATAAGAGGAGGGTTCCCATTGGTAGAAAAAAGCCGTGACGTGAAGAACGGAAGAACCCAGGTGGGGAAACATTTCGGCCATGAATAAGACAAAATGGAAAGTTTCGTGGAATCTCCTCTGATCTGGCGACAAGTACGGAACGGAGCGCATAACGCTCTGTACGACACAGAGAAGTAATTTGTGTGAATACTGCGTTCATTGCGGCTGATATCCAGCTACAAATTAGCTGTAGCATTGTTAACCTCCAACTGTGGAGAAACGAACCAGCCAATTAGTTAACTGTTCTTGCGCAAACCGAGAGGGCATTATAATGTGCACATTGCTCCAACCATGCACGTGTACAGCGCCACACTGTAAGACTATGGTTGAATACTAGTTCTCTCGCATAACTAGAAACATAGGAAAAGTTTCTGCTGGTGTAATAAGTTTTATAGGAATTTCAGCAGATGAAAGCGGCCTAGCAGACGACGGTTCATGGCAGCTGAAGGTAAATACCGCATGCAGAGACGTAAACGTGATGGTTCGTCCACTGTATACTTGAGCGATCTTGGGTAATCTGTGGCTCAATTTGTCACATTACTAACCATCCACCGTAGATTTCATTGTTATCCTAAAAATAGTACCGAACTTTGAACCAGAATTGAACAATTATATAAAGAAACTAATAGTTAAACTTTAATATTGTTATGTTTGGGATACTTTAACCTTATGAGAGTTAATATTTAATATTCTTCTTTTTGATGTTGACGAAATGCGTTATCCTGACAACTGTTTCTTGTTGTCACATTGAAAACTGTGTAAAAGCGTGTATTTTTGTGCTAATATTGCGACATTAAACATGTCATTTCAACTTACACAGGTGTCTTCAATCCTAGAATAAGTAAACCACAAAATCTTGCGCCTTACAGGACCGTGCCAGGATGGAAATTGGTCTGCCTGGATGGCAATCAGTCAAATCAGTACGAAAAATAAAAAAAAAAATTTTTTTTTAAATAATTTTTTTCTACTGTTGTTTTGTGACGGGGTTACCCTATGTATGTAAATGTATAGTGGACGGAATACAGTAAATGTGTGATCCAGAGTATAGAAAAGATGTATTAGCAAGTAGAAGAACACGTGTGATTGTGTAGAAGTAGTTTCTGCATGACCTCACTGGCACGCGTGAAGTTATTCAGGGCGTTATTGGATGGGGTTTGAAAATCCTCAAACAGTGAACGGTATTGCTAATGATGTGTACTTAATCTAAGAAATTCGCTATGATATTCTGGAAACGTGTAAGATTGTATAACTTGATGTTGACCAAGTGGAGGATGCAGCGTCTACCTTTATTCAAAGAGTGGATAAGTTAGCACGTAAGAGGTCTGGTAAGGCGCAACAAATCAATGTCAGAAAACGTGTCACGCGAGCCGCATTGAAAACATAATATCGAAAAATCAGAAACATTATGAAAAGCTTCGCACAGAATTGAAACAGTGGATTGAGAATCGTACATAAAACAGTAGCGAGGTGACGGAATCGGTAGTATTATTCGACAAAGTGATGGACAGAAATCCAGGGATAAACAACTCAGTTGTGCAATCTTTCGTAGCAGTAACGGAAACACAAACACGTTATGAAATTTCGGTCGTATATCCACAAGAGTTTGCATCCATAATTACGGAAGCGAAACAGAAGTAAATAGTAAAAGAACAGTTAACAAAGCTGAGCGAAGCAGGTGATGTGCGGTCATAGCAGACAAGGGAGCGAGAAACGGTAAAAGTGCGCATTCCAATAGAGTGGCAGCCGACCCTGCGAACGTACGCGAGTGACGCGATAGCAGAGCAAGTTACGGCGACATATGTACCAATTTCGCGATTTCTAAGTTACAGTATAACAGGTTATAGACCCTCAAGACAATATAAATGTAATAGAAAGGCAAGACACTGAACCATTAACGGGAAATGTAAACGAATCGTTGAGTACGATACACGAGGCACGGTACCGTGTAGATAACTGCCCTGCGCCGGCCGGAGTGGACAGCGGTCCTAAGCGCTCCAGTCTGGAACCGCACGACTGCTACGGTCGTACATTCAAATACTGCCTCGGGCATGGATGTGTGTGATGTCCGTAGGTGAGTTAGGTTTAAGTAGTTCTACCTTCTAGGGGACTCATGACCTCTGACGTTAACTCACATAGCTATTCTGAAAGAGCCATTTTTAACTGCACTGCACGGTTCATACGATGCTATATGGGACATGAGTACGTCATATCAAGACACAAATGTGGCAGAATGAGAACATGACACAGTCGAAGGGAACGAGTAATGTTGTGAAAACACAAGTGCCGTATGGTGAAAGAGAAAAATTTGACAGTGAGCACCTTTTCACAATCAGAAAATTCCAACATTAAAAAGAAAGCTGGAACGTCTTACATCCACGCACATTTATAAATCAATTTCAGATCGGTTTACCAGAGGACTGACCACTTAGCCATAAACTTGACTTCATTTGTGGGCGTATGGACGAGTAGCGGAAACCATGCAAAGAGTAACTGTAAACTGTCGATCGTATCAGCAATTAAAATCCGCATTCTTCGAGCGATACTGGTCCACAGAAACACAAAGTAGAATAAAGTATGAGTTATTACAGAAAGAGTTGCTCGAAGATTCAGGAGAGAAAGGAACCTGTTAAATTTTTCGAGGAAGTGACAATAAAGAATCAGTGTTCAGATAATCCACACAGTGATGGTGAACTGATACGGATGTGCACAATGAAGTTACAGTTACGTTATCAGCATTCATTGGTTGGAAGGACAGGAGGCAATATACAAGCATTTAAAGGAATGCTAAAGGAACTTGAATTCATTTTCAGTGAAGATGACGCGAAGAAACAACGTACAGTGAGGGAAAGCAATAATAGGAGTAATAATAGGAACCGATCAGGCGTTAATAATAATTACAATGGTAATAATAAAGTAAGAAAAGGTAATCATTTTGGAAAGAGTGGAAATATCCCATGGGACAGGCAGTAGACCGCTCCATTCGCACAGTCAACAGCACAGGCTCTGCTAACGGTTTGCTACGCCTTCCACATCGCTGGCAACGGGTTCTACACAACTCTGGTGACTACTTTGAAGGACAGTAACAGATGCAAACATATAACTCCTTTGTATCGTTTGTGTATAAATAGTTGCCACAATTTAAGTTCCAACCCTCGTAATATGGTCACATAAGGTTCGTGTAGTTGATAATTTGTGGTTCGTTTATTCAATCAGACGGAGAGTAACCGTTAAGTTTCTGAATGTTGAGATCTGGGGCTGTAACCTGTCTTCGAGATTACCGTGACGTTATCATACATTAAACTAATATTGACGGAGAGTTTTACCTCTGTAATTAACATAGATTGAGTCTACTAGTAATTTCCCTCTTACTTATTATCTATGGTTTTGATGTTGACCTAATTTGTTTTTAAAGATTTTCTTTTTTCAGGAGGAAAAACGAAACATGATTTAGAGATATGTAATCCTACATGAAAAGATATGCCGATACTGAAATGTTCTGTAATATTGATGTGACTTTTGTGTTTTTGTATAAATAATGTGCTATGCCTATTGGGAGAAAAATTACCACCTATGTAATTAAGCGAAAAGCGAGACAGTGTGTGTGTGTGTGTGAGAGAGAGAGAGAGAGAGAGAGAGGGAGAGATAGAGAGAGAGAGAGAGAGAGAGAGAGAGAGAGAAAAGACTAAGTATACTTGTCATTTTAGCAAGAAGGACGTGAGACAGTGTAGTAACAGTAAAGTTGAATATCATTGCATATAGCTATTAACTGAATAGATACGAGAGATAACACCAATGTTTTGAGCGCGGCCAGGAATTCCCTTGTTGCCACTGCTCTCTGCTTTTGATGCCTACTTTGCTCTGTCCGTCATGGGTTATTTTGCTGTTGAAGTAACAGAATTCGTTAACTGTATCTATATGTTGACCATCAATCCAAATGGTAAGTTTCTCGCTGATTTCGTTTCTCCTAGTTCTCATTACTTTTGTCTTTCTTCGATCTATTCTCAATCCATATTCCTTACTCAGCTGACAGTTCGTTCTATTCAGCAGATCTTGTAATTCTTCTTCACTTTCACTGAGGACAGCAATGCAATCAGCGAATCTTGGCATTGATATTTTTTCACCTTGAATCTTTACTCTTGAAACTTCCTTCTGCTTCCATCATTGATTCTTTAGTCTATAGATTCAACAGCAGGGGGGAAAGACTACATTTTGTCTTACCCTCCTTTTAATCTGAGAACTTCGTTCACGATATTGAACTATCATTATTCCCTCTTGCCTCTTGTACATGTTGTATATTACCCTTGTCTCACTATAGCTTACCCCTGTTTTCCTCAGAACTTCGAAAATCTTGCACCAATTGTCATTGTCTTACATTTTTCCAATTAGATGATTTATTTTGCTTTGGTCTTGCTTCCATTATCAACATTAACGTCAGAACCGCCTAACTGGTGCCTTTATCTTTCCTAAAGTCTAACTAACCGTCATACAACAGATTCTCAATTTTATTTTCCATTCTTCCGTACTTTATTTGTGCCAGCTTCTTGGATGCACGACTTGTTAAGCTGATTGTGAGATAATTTTCGCACTTGACTACTCTTGTACTCTTCATAATTGTGTGGATGACATTTTTCCGAAAGTCTAATTGTATATCACCTGTCTCTTAGATTCTACACAACAACGTGAATAGTCTTTTTGTGCTAGATGCCCCAGTTATTTTAGGATATCTGATGGAATGTTGTCTCTCCCTTCTCCCTTACTCCCTTGTTTGGTCTTAAGTCATCGAATGCTTTTTTTAAATTCTGGTTTTAATACTGGATCCCCTATCTCCTCCCTGTCGACTCCTGTTTCTTCTCCTAACACTTCATCAGACAAGTTCTCCACCTCACACAGGCCTTCAGTGTACTTCTTAGACCGATCTGCTCTACCCTCTGCATTTAGGAGAGGAATCTCCAATGCACTCTTTAATGTTACCACCTTTGCTTTTAATGTCACCGAAGCTTGTTTTGACATTTTTGTACTCTGAGTCAGTCTTTCCGACGATCATTTCTTTTTCGATTTCGTTACGTTTTTCACGCAGCCATTTCCCATTAGCTTCCTAGCACTTTCTATAAATAGCGTTCTATGAGTATTTCTGTATTCCTGAATGTCATTGAACGGTTCTGTACTTCCTTGTTTTATGGATCAACCGAAGTATTTCTTCTGTTACCTCGGTTTTTTCGCAGTTACCTTCTTTGTCCTTACGTTTTTCTCTCCAGCTTCTGTGCTTGCTCTTTTTAACGGTCTCCTCTTCAACTGAACTGCCTGCTGAGCTGTTCCCTACCGCAGTATCTGTAGCCTTAGACAACTTCAAGCAGACTTCTTCTTTCTTACTGACTAGTCTTGTAAACTGCAGCTTATTCTTCATCACTAATGATCTGAATGTGTATCTGCTCTTGGGTACACCTTAAAATCCAGTACTTGATTTCAGGTCTTCTGCATGGCTATGATGTAATCTAACTGAAATCTTCCCGTGTCTCCCGGCCTTTACCAAGTGTACCTCATCCTCTTGTGAGTGCTGAACAGAGTATTCGCTATTACTTGCTGGTATCTTCTGCGGAACTCAATTAGTGTATCTGGTCTCTCATTCACAATAACAACACCACATTCTACCGCAACCGTTTCTTCTACTCCTTCCCCTATCACCGCATTCCCGTCCCGCATGACTATTAGATTTTCATCTCCATTTACTTATTTAATTACCCTCTCAATATCATCGTATACTTTCTCTGTCTCTCCATATTTAGCATGCGACGCCGGCATGTATTGCTGAAATATTTTCATCGGTGTTGGTTTGCTGTCCATTCTGATGAGAACAACTCTACCACTGAAATGTCCACAGTAACACACTCTCTGTCCTTCCTATGCATTCATAACAAAACCGGCTTCCGTTATATCAATCTGTGCCACTGATGATATTGCCCTATACTCGTGTGACCAGAACTCCTTGCCTTCTCCCCATTTAACTTCAATGACCAGCCACTATATCTAGGTTGCCCCGTGGCATTTCCTTGCTTAGATCTTCACTATGTCTAGGTTGCCCCGTGGCATTTCCTTGCTTAGATCTTCACTATATCTAGGTTGCCCCGCGGCATTTACTTGCTTAGATCTTCACTATATCTAGGTTTCCCCGTGGCATTTCCTTGCTTAGATCTTCTAGCTTCCCTACCAAGTTCAAACTCCTGACTTTCCAAGCTTGTAGTCATAGAACGCTATCCTCTCTTTGAATACTTTGTCTCGTGGTAATGTCCCCCTTGGAAATTCCCTCCTGGAGATTGGAATGGGGATCTATTACGGGATATTTTGCCGATGGCGAGTTCATCATGAAATTTTATTCAATTAAAAGCCACATGTCCTGTGGATATACGTTATGTGTCATTAATGTAATGGTTTCCATTGCTTTCTGCATCTTATGCCGCTAATCATTGCTGATTCTGTCCCGTTTAGGGGCAGTTCCCCATCCCAAGGGTAAGGGAGAGTCCTGAGCCTCTGCCTGCTCTTCCTTCCTCTTTGACAATGCCGTCGGCGGAATGAGAGTGACTTCTTTTGCTGGCTGATTTTTATTCAAAATTTTAGCAGTGGCAGTGTACGAATCCGGAACCCGAATCCGGAACCTAGGACGTTTTAATTACTAACTAAAGATGCTACCCACAGACAATGAGTTCGTGCGTGCTACTCATTACGACTTATTAATTTCTGTTTTAGCAACTTATTAAATTCTGTTTTAAATCTGTGGCAGAGTCAGTCACTTCAGCTGGTTAACTCTGCCACAGAGTTAAAACAGAATGGAATGACTTACCCATACCTACCCTTTATGCTTAGCTCGTGTGTAAACGTAGACCTGTCGAGATAACTGCAGGGGAACATCCATAATTGTTGCTGCTGGAGTTGTCCAAAATTCCGCACCGGCGCCCAGATCACCTACAAAATTTCATGCATTCTTTCAACAGTACTTCAAACGCACAATAAGGGAAATTTATTTGCTGTCCTTCTGATGCTGCAGTTTCAATGCTCAGCAATATAAGGTGTCCATACAGTCCCGCTATCGTTTCAGAAAATCATAACTTGAAAACTATTATTATCTGAGCATCGCGATTTGTTGAAGAACTTATAGGAGCTCTCACAGTTCTTTAAATTTGTACCAGAATATCAAAGTGCACCCGCACTCGTCATTCGCAGAACACCAAGGTGATATTCCAGTTCTGCCAATGGGCAGGTCAGCACTGCAACGTCAAAAGTCATATACATTTATATTTTTTATAGACGAGTGGTATAACGTGATTGACTAATCTTTTGTACCCGCGACCCCTGACAGAATTCTGTTGATTCAATGGCGAGTTATCGGAAGAGCGTGGGGTCATGCCATGGGCCCGCTTACGTAACACCGACAGATAGTTGATATTGCTTCCAGCATTTCGCTTGATGGACTGCGATTTTCCTTCACAGGGCTACACTGAAATGCACCTAACATCTGTCAACACTTGGTAGAGACAGAAGAGGAAGTTCACTTACAGGGAGGTGTCCCGCAGCGCATTTGTAAACGCAATTCAAACCAGTTAAATCAATGTCAAAGTGTACAGATGCTATCCTTCTACATATACACATGTGTCGGAATTTCAAAGAATATACAGAGATGGCACATTGCTAATTATACATTTGTATTGATCGCAGATGTGTCTCTATATTAGGAATACTATTCGTACTACTGAATGTTTATTTCAGAAGGAAAAAATTTAAATTTTTTAACTCGCTGAAGAAACTGTAAGACTCTGTTTGTTCATTTAACAGCGTATCTGAAGATTTTTCTTTGTGTAAGATTAGTCTTAATTGTAGTAGCAGAACAGGTATTCTACCGTTATTTTCTGCGTGGAGTTCAGTCAGACTGTTGTGGAAAAACTTATACTATGTGTGGAGTTTCGAAGAGTACAGTAATAGAGAGAAGGGCAGACGTAAGATAGAGAGAGAGAGGGGGGCGGGAGCGCAGTTGAAAAGATGGACTACGAAGGAGACAGGGGCAGCGCAAAATTACACGAGATTCAGGAACAGCGTAGAGCTAAAGCACAAGATCAGGGCAATATACAAGAATGTTAGGTTCGCAAGCATCCCCTTGGAAGAAGTCGCAAGAGGCATTCATGTGGCTTCTCTTCTGCCCCTCCTGATTACCCATTAAAACAACGATGGGCTCACCTGCGCATTAGTATGGGCTCTGTACAACCATCGCACATGTAGCCAGCCGTTTACCTGGTTAAAGGCCTTGTTAGCGAATGCGATATTTTGAGGTGAAATGAAAAGATAATAAAATATATTAATTTGTAAGCTACACCTTGTGACTGACAACTAGGAGTTTACATCGTTTTCCCTTTCGAAGAGGGCTACGGTATATGGGTGAAGTGACCATATTAGGGACTTCTGGAGTAAGGTGTAAAACAGTTTTGTCAGTGTTTCAGTTTGTGTTACATTAACCAGAAATTGCGAGCAAATAACGAATTTCTCGCCTTTACGTTAGTCTGTTTCATCAGCGCAGAGTTCCATGTTAGGTTAGGTTTTAGCTTTGGCGACCGCCGATAAGGCATTCCGATGACCGCCGATAAAGCACGTCTGTAGACGTAATCTGCTGAAGTAGAGCAATGTTCAAAACGCTTGGATGACAAATGTAAGTGGAAGTTTTCGCAAAATCTTACAAATTAATAAAATGAAAAAGCTATTCTTACTTTTAATTGTGTCTGTTAACATTAATTGGCATTCTAAGTAATAAAGGCGAGACTGTGAAAGTCTGGAGTAAAACAGAACTACCATAACAATCGTCTAGAGCTATGCTCCATCGGTTACTAAAAAATGGCACAAATCAAATTCATAAAACTGTAGAGGAATTCCCCATTAGAATTTCACAGATAAAGTCATATAAATAATTCTATACAATGGCTGTATAAGACAAACTTGAACTGCAACTAAGAGAATGTAAAGGAGGCTTTAGATCCTGTAGAAATTATAACATACAACTCGGGCGAGATACTTGAATGGCAAGAAAGAACTATTAAAATTTATAAGCTCAAAAACTAACGAGGTGTACATACAAGAAAAAAGATCTGTCGATCTAGACCAAAATAAAACACTACAACCGGCTTCTCTGATCCAGCAGTTCTACGCCTTTCAGTCCGGAACCACGCTACTGCTACGGTCGCAGGTTCGAATCCTGCCTCGGGCATTAATGTATGTGATGGTTCAAATGGTTCAAATGACTCTGAGCACTATGGGACTCAACTGCTGCGGTCATTAGTCCCCTAGAACTTAGAACTACTTAAACCTAAGTAACCTACACATCCAAGCCCGAGACAGTATTCGAACCTGCGACCGTAGCAGTCGCACGGTTCCGGACTGCTCGCCTAGAACAGCGAGACCACCGCGGGCGGCAATGTATGTGATGTCCTTAGATTAGTTAGGTTTAAGAAGTTCTAAGTCTAGGGGACTGATGACCTCAGATGTTAAGTCCCTTAGTGCTTAGAGACATTTTTTGAAAACACTGCAAGACGGTAATTCAGTTAGAGGTAACACACGGAAGTGAAACTCTTTTCAAAGTCCCTCAGAAAAATACAATAGACAAGATCCTAAAAATATGAATAATGGCTGGAACATATATAAATAAGCAATATCGAAGTATGGACTATGGGCAGCAGTGCCATATGAAATGACGTAAGAGACCTGGAATCCATCTGTACGGAAGAACAATCTCTTTACTTCAGTCCCATTATAAGTACACCAGAAATCAGAATATCAAGAACATTTCTAGTGAAATTTTGGAACATGCACCAACAAGTAGAATGGATAAAGCAAATCAGCGAGGATATGAGAGCCTCGACGTTTTGAAAACAATCAGAAAATTTAAAGAAACTGAATAACTTGAAAATAAGATGCAAACCAAAAATAGAGAAACGGCAACTGACATCTGTAATTACATATGAGGAACTACACAAATTATCAGAAGGAGTGAAAAGATAATGGCGATCCGGAAAGAAAACCTCTTGAAGAGCACAACCAGAAAATGATTTACTGAAGCAGTCCATTGAGACCGTAAAAGCAGATGTAGAATAAGAAGAAGGGCGACACAGACAAGAATCAAAATAAAAGTTGCACTGGATTCAGCACGAATAAGTAGGAAGATACCATTTTTTTAACGTCGGATGAATCTTAAACATTAGTTATTAATGTTAATTCCACAATACTATCTGATTAAAATAAAAATTCCCAACTAAACTGCAATGGTTTTAAATCAGTAGTCTACAACATTGTAGTTTCATGATCATTGTAGCCCCCATCACACAAACATTAAATCAACAAATATCAAGAAAATTTAAATGAGAAACAGTCGTTTAAGATTTACGAAAGAACCAAAATTTCTCAACTGTCACATTTTTCTATTTCAGAGAATAATCCTCCATACTTTCCCGAAAACAAAGTAATCACCCTTAACACACATCATAGCTCTAGCTATGGCAGTGTAAAAAGTACATTTAATGAACAGAGTTTCGTCAATACTTTAGTTTCTGTTCACTAAGTAGTCAGAGGATGCCTAAGACCAACTTCAGGCAAGAAGATATTTCCAACCATGGGAATAGTACCTCCGTAGGTTAGAGGACAAGCAGAGGCAGATACTGAAACAAGAAGCAAGATACCGATCTAATGCTCCAATGTTTCGAACTCATGTTAATCCGTTGTTGTTGTTGTTGTTGTTGTTGTTGTGGTCTTCAGTCCAGAGACCGGTTTGATGCAGCTTTCCATGCTAGCCTATCCTTTCTTCCAGAATTGCTAGCTCTGCTAGGTTCGCAGGAGAGCTTCTGCGAAGTTTGGAACGTAAGAGACAAGGTACTGGCAGAATTAAAGCTGTGAGGACGGAGCGTGAGTCGTGCATGGGTAGCTCAGTCGGTAGAGCACTTGCCCGCGAAAAGCAAAGGTCCCGAGTTCGAGTCTCGGTCCGGCACACAGTTTAATCTGCCAGGAAGTTCCATATCAGCGCACACTCCGCTGTAGAGTGAAAATTTCATTCTAGAAACATCCCCCAGGCTGTGGCTAAGCCATGTCTCCGCAATATCCTTTCTTCCAGGAGTGCTAGTTCCGCTAGGTTCGCAGGAGAGATTCTGTGATGTTTGGAACGTAGGTGACGAGGCACTGGTAGAATTAAAGCTGTGAGGACGGGGGATGAGTCGTGCTTGGGTATCTCAGGCGGTAGAGCACTTGCCCGCGAAAGGCAAAGGTCCCGAGTTCAATTCTCGGTCCGGTACACAGTTTTAATCTGCCAGGAAGTTTCGTATCAGCGCACACTCCGCTATAGAGGGAAAATTTCATACAATTTAAAACCTGGTTCCGAAATCTCTGTCTTACCATTGTATAACATATCTGAAACCTGTCAGTATCTCCAGGCTTCTTCCATGTATACAACCTTGTTATATGATTCTTGAACAAATTTTTAGCTGTGATTAAGTAACGGTCTGTACAAAATTCTACCAGTCGTCTTGCTCTTTCATGTCTCCCCCCCCCCTCCCTCCCGCCCAATGCATATTCACCTACTACGTTTCCTTCTCTCCCTTTTCCTACTATCGAATTCCAGTCACCCATGACTATTAAATTTTCATCTCCCTTCACTATCTAAATAATTTCTCTTATCTCATCATAAATTTCATCAATCTCTTCGTCATCTGTGGTGCTAGTTGGGATATAAACTTGTACTATTGTGGTAGGTGTGGGCTTCGTGTGTATCTTGGCCACAATAATGCGTTCACTATGCTGTTTGTAGTAACTTACCCGCATTACTATTTTCCTATTCATTATGAAACCTACTACTGCATTACGCCTATTTGTTTTTGTATTGACAACCCTGTATTCACCTGACCAGAAGCCTTGTTCCTCCAGCCACCGAACTTAACTAAGTCCCACTATATCAAACTTTAACTTATCCATTTCCCTTTTTAAATTTTCCAACCTACCTGCCCGATTAAGGCAACTGACATTCCACGCTCCGATCCGTAGAAAGCCAGTTTTCATTCTCCTGATAAGAACGTCCTCCTAAGTAGTCCCCGCCCGTAGATTCGAATGGGGACTATATTACCTCCGGAATATTTTACCCAAGAGGATACCATCATCATTTAACCATACAGTAAAGCTGAATGCCCTCGGGAAAAGCTACGGCTGTAGTCTCCCCTTGCTTTCAGCCGTTCGCAGTACCAGCAAAGGAAAGCCGTTTTGATTATTGTTACAAGGCCAGATCAGCCAATCATCCAGACTGTTGCCCCAGCAACTACTGAAAAGGCTATTGCCCCTCTTCAGGAACCACACGTTTGTCTGGCCTCTCAACAGATAATCCTCCGTTGTGGTTGCACCTACGGTACGGCTAGCTGTATCTCCGAGGCGCACAAGCTTCCCCACCAGCGACCAGCGGCAAGGTCCATGGTTTCTGGGGGGGGGGGGGGGGGACGACGACGACGACGATGACGACGACGACGACGAGATGTTCATCCATCGCAAAAGAAATCCAGATACAGCTTCCGCCTTACAACAGCACCAGTTCCTATTACAGCAGAAGCCCTCCAAAGACAGCTATGAAGGACAGCGTCGACTGAATGATAATGTACACCTAAAGACATGCATCAGCACCCTGCCGTCTCCAATATGGGACTTAGAAAATTCTCAACATGTTGAAATCAGGTGTAAAAACGTCAAAACTAATTTGAAGAAGTGACGTGTCAGTGGTGAGGAACCTCACGAATGTGGGGCAAGGCAACGCACTGGAAACCTTTGGTTTGCATATAACTGAACGAACCTTGTTATGTGGCAGATTCACCGTGCCGTTGTGGCTGCTTAATATTGCACTTACAAAGAATGAAATTCTAACACTCATTGTTATTACGCTATAGTTGTAATGTTATACTGCATTTTAGTGTCTTGTTGGAGCGGAATAGGTAAATTAACAGAGTCAGAAGTGTTTTTTAAACAATGAACAAACATTCAAACCTGCTACAACCCTGTAAATACAGCATTCTTACTTGCGATAAAATAAATTAATTAAATATTAAAACGTGGAAACATCTACATTTACTATAATATCGTAGATACAAATACACAGGATTAGTCAAAATTATGTTAACACTAAAATGGAAATAATACGTAGAGTGCAGAAGTAATTTATTGAAATGTATTGTATCTTGTATTTTTAGTTGTCACACAGCTGATCATTGTAAGATCTTCAATCTCTTTTGATTTTGATTGACACAAGGCTGAACGATTCACACTAGAAGAAACAAGATTCATAGGAAGTCTGATGGAAGTGTATGGTTTGACGACTCCTGTCAGCAAAGAGTTTGGACAGCGGCTTACACGTGAGGCGCCAAGCCGTTTGACACTGTACCACATCTACAAGAAGTTTGTGATACTGAATTGGTAGCTACGATTACTCGAGGCAGTGCAGCACATCTATGATCAGGAAGTTGTAAACAGCACATAGCTGTTTTCCCGAAAGCCGTGTTGCAGAAGCCTTCGAAGTCAAGCATACATGCAGTACGCAAACAGAAATTCCTCAGAGTGTGGAGCACCTTGAAACATGACCTTCGGATAAGATTATATCACATCCAAGTCACCAGAGCTTTAACACTGGTGCAGAAGCGTAACAGGGTCGAATGCTGTCAGATTTTAACTGAAACATCGAACACCCGGCAAGATATTCTGAATGTAATGCCATTTACCGATGAATTCACTTTTCACACAACTTGATACTTGATCTGTAAATGGCACCGAAAACCAACGAGTCATTCGGGAGCGTGAACATGACTAACGCAAAGTAAAGGTTTGGTGCGCCGTAACCACGACTCAAGTAATAGGACCCATCTTTTTTATATAAGAACGGTAGCTTCTGACGCACATTTACAGATGTTTCAGCAGTACGCCATTGAAGCACTACCACCGCAATGGGCCCTTACTGTTATAGACTACCTCGGTGCGACGTTTCCAGGTCGATGGACTGACTGCTCGTGATGGACTATATGCTGGCCTCCACCATCTCTCAAGGCCATGTGATTTCCGATTACCGGTGAAGGTAAAGGAGCCCATTTATAATAGGAAAGTTTGCGACATCAGTGACCTCAAAGACCACATGCAGGATGTGCCTTCATCCATTTCCAGGAAACTGTGTGTGCGGACTTCCAAAGCTGGTTTTAATCGTTGGCCTTTATTTATTTTATTTATTTATTTATTTATTTAACCTGATCAGATTAGGGCCATCAGGCCCTCTCTTACATCAGACCAGTGTCCCACACATGCAGCATTTCACACATCAGAGTTACATCTTGACCATAGTTTAAATGAGAATATTAGCTTACTCTAGTGACTATATGAATAAAGAATAGTGACTAAGACATAATAAAGTAAATGCGGCAGTATTTTTACAACAGGTGCTATACATACAGATTATGATAAAAGCAATAATAAGCAATAATAATAACAGTAAAAAAAATCAAATAATAATGACAAACATGAGAAGGATTGGCAATAGTAATGAAGGTTTGTGCAGATGTACATAATATCTTGGTGTGTAAAGTAGATGTTTACTAGTTTAGCGTGTTTTGGGGAATGGAGATTTAAGGGGGGGGGGGGAGGAAGAGGGAAGTAATGAGGTGAAGTGCGTTCATGTACAGAGGAAGGCATTACTGTTGCTTAAGTAGATACATCATTAACTGTTTTTTGAAGCTGGACATGTTTTTAAGTTCTCTAACATAAGGAGGGAGGTTATTCCAGAGTCGGGTTCCCGCTACTGTAAAGGACTTGGAGAAGGTGACCGAGTGATGCAGTGGAATGGAGAGGATTTTATTATAATGAGAACGTGTGTTTCTGTCATGTTGTTCCGACATGAGCGTTAGGGACGAGGAGAGATATGAGGGGTATGTGCTGAACGTGACCGCGAACCGGTTAAGTTCGTAGGTATTTGACACATTCAGTGTACGTCATTCACAAATGTACGTGAAGTTAATAGATTACTTCTTTCCTTTGAGAGTTAACGTAATTTTGACTAACCCTTTATACCTCAGGGCGACTTGACTGGGTGTAGACACGGCTAGTAACAGTGCAAGCAGCCAAACACTAAATTTGAGCTGTCCCAGTTTGGCTTTGCGAAAATGTAACGCTGCATTTACTGCATAAAGGACTTCTTGTGTGCTCTGAATCCGGCGGCAAAGTTCTACACATTCAAGTTGTTATTCAGAATACAGGTATCCAAAATGAAAAGTAATCAAGATTATTTAAAAAATAGGAGACTGTGTCAACAAAATAGGAGAATATGTCAACAAATATCAGAGAGAATAAATGATAAAGACTATTCATTCATTAAATTCCTAAAGAAAGTGACAAAATAAAGAGAAACAGCTCAAAAAAACAACATAGAGGAAACGCAAGAACGCGCCCATTTTCCATGAAGTACTGAAAATGAGAAACAGCAACATTTAGTACGTGACTCGGCGTAGTGAGAAATTTGCATATGGCTGGCAATCGGCAGATGTCACTAAACGAATGATGTCAACAAAATTCACGTGTAGGCAAGAGATGGAGAATGAGGAGGCGCCTGTTATAAGCCACTTAGTCATAAGGGCCTCCAAAGAAAGACAAGAGAACAGGAAGACACCTCTTGGCTAGTAGCTTTAAGTCAACGTTTCCATGGCTGGAGACTAAACTATGTCAGAAGTGCTAAGTGCAGAGGGTGAAGATGGTAAGGCTAACTAGTAGCATTCGCTACGATTATGGTCTTAAAGAACTGTGTAGGTGTTAACTATTTCCTTGCTTGTCGATAAACCAGAGTATGATGAAACTTCGATTATGGTTATGAGCTCCCGATATTAATTTTGCATGTGAGTTGAAAACTATGAAGCTTCACTGCGAATAATCTAAGTCATAATTGAAACATCCTGGCAGATTAAAAGTGTGTGCCCGACCGAGGTTCTCAGGAAAGCTTCTGTAGTTTGGAAGGTACGAGACGAGATACTGGCAGAAGTAAAGCTGTGAGGACCGGGCGTGAGTCGTGATTCGGGAGCTCAGATGGTACACTACTGGCCCGCGAAAGGCAAAGGTCCCGAGTTCGTGTCTCGGTCGGCCACACAGTTTTAATCTGCCAGGAAGTTTCATATCAGCGCACACTCCGCTGCAGAGTGAAAATATCATTAAGTAATAGTTATTCTCGTTTTTTTTTTTGAGTTTCTGAGTGAAGTCGCAGCAAACACGATACACAAAAGATGAAAGTCACTATCTTTGGTACTCGTTGTTTTCATTGAAAATACAGCTGAAACGCACAGATATTTAAAACAAAAATGGACCGGGTTGTGTTAGAGAATTATGCAACTTAGATTTAACAGAAAATTATGCTTGTTAAGATATCCTGGCTGGTCCGAGCACCCGTTTATTTAACTGAATACTGATGCAGGGAACAATACACTGACATGAGGGTTACGAAGAGACTCGAAAGTGTAAGAGTCGTTCCTTCGAAAGTTGCAGTTAGCGTAAAAACCAAATATACAGGGTGGTCCATTGATAGTGACCGGGCCAAATATCTCACGAAATAAGCGTCAAACGAGGAAACTACAAAGAACGAAACTTGTCTTGCTTGAAGTGTGAATCCAGATGGGGCTGTGGTTGGCCCGCTAGATAGCGCTGCCATAGGTCAAACGGATATCAACGGCATATCTTTAAATAGGAACCCCCATTTTTATTACATATTCGTGTAGTACGTAAAGAAATACGAATGTTTTAGTTGGACCACTTTTTTCGCTTTGTGATAGATGGCGCTGTAATAGTCACAAACGTATAAGTACGTTGTATCACGTAACATTCCGCCAGTGCTGACGGTATTTGATTCGTGATACATCACCCGTGTTAAAATGGACCGTTTACCAATTGTGGAAAAGGTCGATACCGTGTTGATGTATGGCTACTGTGATCAAAATGCCCAACGGGCGTGTGCTGTGTATGCTGCTCGGTATCCTGGACGACATCATCCAAGTGTCACGCTGTAACAGTACGCGTTCTCAGAAATGATAAGTTCGGTACATGTATCACATCGGAACAACCGACATAAAAATGTTCAAACGTACCTACGTTCTGTATTTTAATTTAAGAAACCTACCTCTTACAAACTGTTCGTCGAAAATTGTGAGCCATATGTTTGTGACTATTACAGGGCCATCTACCACAAAGCGAAAAAAGTGGTCCAACTAAAACATTCATATTTCTTTAGGTACTACACGAATATGTAATAAAAAATGGTGATTCCTATTTTAAAAAACGCCGTTGATATCCGTCTGACCTATGCCAGCGCCATCTAGCTGGCCCACCACAGTGCCATCTGATTTCCCCCTTCAAGTTAGACAAATTTCGTTCTTTGTAGTTTTCTTGTTTGACGCTTATTTCATGAGATATTTGTACCGGTCACGATCAATGGTCCATCCTGTATACGCGTTGTTTTAAATTTATACGAGTTCACTTCGAAATAGGAACGGAAAAGATGTTTCAAAACAGTGCTGTGGCTGCATTCACGAGTAACTGCACGGCAATGCTAAAATATGTAACGCAAGTCGTCAAGACTTCCAGGTACACCTACCAATCTGAAGTATTGACAATGTAATCAAACACAGAAGATTCTGCGAAAGGAAGTGGACGTCGTTCGATACTTAGAAGCGAAATGAAACACTCACCAGTCGTGAGAGGTAACTACGGAGAAAACGTCCATTTTTCTTTGGCAGGTACAATAACGCAGGTATGAAAACAAACGGTTATTGTTTGAGAATAGCTGCAGACAGCTGATACATCCTTTTCAGGCAGAAGACGGCGTATTACATAAAATAAAAGAAATCTGGAGAGTGATCTTGAAAATAAGAAAAAGACAAGCCAAGATTCTGTCACCGTAAGGGATTCAGAAAGTTAGTGATAAACTTTGCAGAAGTTAGCGTAAAGCGACTGGATTTCTAGAATTTAATAGCATAATATACGTTCAACAAAGATCACTTCATGAGACCGAAAAAAACATTTAAATACTGTATCAGGAATGGCCTAAAATACGGGAAACGCGCAAGAAAGTAAAATCTGTACTGACAGAGCACAAATTGGTGCAATTGAGAAACTCAGCATGCGATTGGTGTTACGCATGTAAATTAATAAGGTCGTCACACCTTTAAGGAAGGACGTGAAACGCGAGTGGAATAACCAGGCACTTAACTAAAAAAGTAGCAACTCCAACAACAATTTCAGAGATTACCTGTGTAATAGTCTAGAAAATAATAATAGTGTAATAAGTAGCTTATCAGAAACAAGTTGCAGTGAACTTAAAATCTTGTTGTAAACAGAAAAGAAAATAAATTTGTAGAGGTCTACGTTTTGACCGACAAGTGGGTTTTTACAGCAAACTATCAAAATGACACACTCGTTGACCCAGCCTCGAAGCATACAGAGATGATATGTGCAGAGTACTTAATGGAACGTCTAGAGTTCACACAGAACTCAGCAGTGAATAGAGTAAATGTATAACGCAGCACTATTAACGACTCAGCAGCGATCGGATCTAAACAGTGTAAGGATTCACGCAAATAGGAATGTCTGCATGCTGCTAATGGAAAGATATCAAATACTAAAAATCTTGCATTAGAACAGATTATGTTAATATTAGCAGTGAAGTGGCAAAATTATAAATAGGAAAGTATCTGGATGAGCATAGGGCACTCGTGGCTTACAGTGCTGGAGTGAGTGACAAAACTTCTAAGCCACTATTTTTACTGTATCATCCAATGTCCTTAAGCGTTATCACAATGTCATAATCACCTCTACAATGCATGTGCCCGGTCATAAAACTTTAGCGACTTCTTCAGATCGTCGAAGGAATGCAGTACCCTGTCATTTTACGATCCTTGGTGGCAACCGGACGACGTCGGTTGAAAGACTCCTAGAGGTGCTTCGAGTGTATCCGACCTGCAGATCAGAAGAGTGAGTGCAGAATATTGTCTCAGAAAAGGCAGTTTTGAAGATGTAAAAGTCAGATACCAAACTAGTAATTTACAAGGCCCAGCTGAAATATCTGAAGGCCAGTACCGAATCTGGGACACGTCTAGTATTGGGTGAAAAGTGTATACCATTCAACTAGGCTTTAGGAAACGTGTGAAAATATGACATATAAATGCATTGAAGGAGTTGCTCAACATTATGAAAGTATATCGACTTTATCACAATTATCTCCACAATAGCAGCTGCCATTGAATATTATGTTGTTTCTATGGAGGTAATTGTGATGATGATAATGAATGGGACTCATCATCATCATCACAATTATCTCCATAGAAACAACATAATAAGCAATTGCAGCTGCAATTGCGGAGAAACTGGGACGTGTGCTGAAAGTGTGCCTCGATCAAAGCCTCACAGATGATGCAACGACATACAGTTTAACATTAATTTTGTTTGATATTATTCGTGACAAAGAATCGTGTGGTGTTCCGAGCAGTTACATACTGTAGGAGAAAGCTATAAAAGTACCTGTATCTCAAGAGGAGGAGCCAACATGAAACACGATAACGCCTCACAGCTGTGCAACATTGTACAGCCGGCAACAGAGGAGACAGTGCAAATAAATGATGACTGACACCAGCACCTGGCCTTGGAGCGCATAAGGTTCCCAAGATGTAACAGCAGTCCCGGCCCATGAGTTACTCACGAGTATCAGCAGCTCCGGCCTGTTTCGCAGTCCAGTAGAGGAAAGGGAAGATAGCAGGCCACGTCAACACAGTGTGCACTGCTGGAAAAGAGGAGGGCCCCATTTGAATCCGGTGGTAGGCGCCCTAGCTGCCAAATACAAGAAGGCCAGTGGGAATAAACTCTAGTATGAAGGAAGTTACGGTTCCCGGCGCCGAGTGCTGGGACTGCTCCAGCGCCATGGATATGGAAACATGAAATGTGACCGGTGGATTGCCCTTCATTATTTGCCAATAAAACGATAACAGCATCGTCAACAAGAACTATTTGAAAGCTTTCATCTTACTTTCAGCTGCTGGAGATTCATTTTGCGATTGTGATTGTGTCATTAACCTATTTTCAAGCATCTACAAAACATAATACAACGTAATGAGAACAATTTATAATGGGATTATGAATGCCACAAAACCCACAGTAAATTGTTGTCACTGAGTTGTATTATGTATTGTAGATGCTTGAGAAAGGCTTAATGTCGAAATTGCAATCGCAAAATAAAATTCTAGTGCGTGTAAGCAAGAAGAACCCCTTTAAAAAAGTAATAGAAGCTGTGGAAGCAATCTACAAGAAAATAATTACTGTTTAAGTAACTGTCATATCATCGTTTTGTTTATCTCACAGTATCATTCTTAGTATTCTCTTTTCATTGTTTGAACGTTTGACAGGATATAAATAGTATCATAAAAATAATTCGCCCAAATGGGCGATGGATCCACATTCAAGAGTATGTCCAACCTCGTGTGGGAATATGAGTGGCGAGCATGGAGGAAACAGGCAGGGGTTGAAAAATGGTGGCGCTCGGTGGAAGTATGGACTGGCCATGAGGGGTACGGACATAGTCAGCATAGTGGCGGAGTACTGTGTCCTGGATGGCGCAGTGGTTAACACACCTGCCTAATAAGCACGAGAGCAAGGTTTCTAATTTCCGTCCGATACACTTTTTCACTAGTCGCCACTGATTCCACGCAATGTCCCAATGCAGCTGACATTAATAATCCTTTTCCTTTCCTTTCTCCCTATCTCTACATTCACTTGACACATGCAAATAGTATCTTCCTTGCCTCACCCTCATTCCCTGTTTTCCCTCTACCTTCTCTACTCCTTTAGACCCCTTTCTTCTCATTAACTCTTTTTAAACAGTTTAGTAGGGTACAAATGTACATTTATAAAAGAAACAAACTTTCTTGTTAATCTATAGTTAATTTTCACTATAGTGCAAGTCCCGTAAGGTGTGCGTGCGTTTGGAAGGTACTGGCGGTAGTGACGCTGTGGTTCAAAAATGGTTCAAATGGCTCTGAGCACTATGCGACTTAACTTCTGAGGTCATCAGTTGCCCAGAACTTAGAACTAATTAAACCTAACTAACCTAAGGTCATCACACACATCCATGCCCGAGGCAGGATTCGAACCTGCAACCGCAGCGGTCGCTCGGTTCCAGACTGTAGCGCCTAGAACCGTACGGCCACTCCGGCCGGCAGTGACCCTGTGATGGAAGTCGTGCGTGAATGCTTCAGTTCTTCCTTTGTAGAGCAAAATTCTAGTCTCGAAACATTCCTACTGGCTGTAGCTATGACATATCTCCGCAATATCTTTTTTTTTCAGATGTCCTATACTCACAATGCATGCAAGAGAACTTCTGTGAGGGGTGGGTCTTTAGTTGTGCTTAGATGGTGCAGATGGTAGTGAACTTGCCTGTGAAAGGCAAAAGTTATCATGTTCGAGTCCCACTACTCTACACAGTAGTAATCTGCTGCGAATTTTCAAGTCATCGCATAGTCTAGTGCAGAGGATTTTTTTTTTCTAGAAACACTCTCAAACACTCCCTCCCCCTCCCCCCCCCTCTCACGCTATGACTAAACATGTTTCTGCAGTATCCCTTCGTTCAAGAATACTAGTTCATCAACGTATGTAGAACTTTTGCGAAGTTTCGAAGGTGGAAGAAGAGGTACTGTTGGAAGTAAAACTGTGATAGGAAGGGGTCATGAATTATGATTCGGTAGTCCAGGTAATAGAGGACTCGTCCGCGAAAAGCATAGGTCCCAGGTTTGGCTTTCGGTTCTTTACATAGTTTTAATCTGACAGTGGAAAGTCAAATCAGCAACCTCCGGTGCAGAGTGAAGTTGATTCTGGAGGCTATAATAAACGTCAAATACGAGGATTATAGTCGTGCGTGATGGAAGTATGACATGACGCTCACTGTATGGGATACTCGGTAGATAATTTTTATCAGAGTACATATTCAAGGTGGGGGGGGGGGGTCAGGAACTTTAATATCCTACGTTTGAGACTATTAATATCAACTGTATTTGCAAAACGAAAATAGGACTGGATTTCTCTTATTCTTTGTTCATATTCCCAAATCTTTCATCAGATCTGTAGCACAAATGTTTGAGTTCTTATTTTATTGCAAATATTGAAATATTAAGTGCCCTGACGATGACAGTTACGACTGGAAAGATTAGGAGTAACACGCTATCTATATCACTGGTATGATTTTACTTTTATCTTGAATGCTAGTGTGTGTGTTAGGTAGTGGTCTTCGGTCTTAAGGTGATATCATAGGACACCAGTCGAAAACTGTCTAAATCACTTCAGCTGGTTCTGAAGCAGTTAAAACCTCCATGTCTACGAGCACACATGAGTGTGCCTCTGAGGTTCCACGAATTCAGCTGACTCTGGTGGGTACCCTGAGTCCCTTCTCGATCTCCCCAGACCATTCCTATTTCTTATCCCCCTCCCCTCCAACCCCCCCCCCCCCCCGCTTATTGTCTCATACTACTATCTTTGTTCTGTTTGTGTGTGTGTGTGTGTGTGTGTGTGTGTGTGTGTGTATGTGTGTGTGTGTGTGCTTGCGTGCGTGCGTGTGTGTGTCTGCCAATCCAAGGGGAATAACATTAACGTAACGGCGTAGTAGCTTGTGATTACGGCTGTCTGTATTATGAACTGTTAACTGTATGAACAGTCTTTATCTGTTTTATTCTAAAGTACACTATGTCTGAATTATAAAACGGAAATAAACTTCACGAAGTGCACATAATGTAGCGTTATAAGATACGTTGTTCGTCGTAGCAACATGATACAAGTGCTCTTTATCTGCATTGCTTTCTTGAAGAAGATAGGCAAAAGTTATTCGATCTGCTTATTAACATTTGTAATGCGGAACTGGCAGTGTCAGCCACAGTGATGGTAATATTAATTAGAAGAGTCTCAAAAAGTGTCACACGTAAAGTTCTAACTCTTCACTTGCTAACATACCCTGCATTTTCGACAAAAAATTGCTCGAGATTACGTTTCTTTCGGGATATGTCAGTAGAAAGAGACTCCATTCAAATTTACGTAACGAACTGGCGGTGGTAACTTTCCTTAAGAGAAATGAAGGTATCATGAGGTCACTTAAAAGCTATCCTAACAGGGCACCACTACACCAATTTTTGTGGATGTGAGCCAAGAGATAGCTCTTTCTGTGGTAAGATCCGAGATTCACGCGGCGAATCCCTTTTTGAAATTTTCTCGCTTGGTACAAGACCTAGCGCTTTTCAGCAGTTAAACCTTCTGCGCTTTTCAGGGAAGTAATCTCCTTTTAATGTATACATAGTGGTAAGAATTTCTCTTTCCTTTCCAAGTCAGACCTCTCCAATAGAAAGTCTTTTCAACATATAACGCACCCGAAATAAGAGCACATGGACGGTAACGCTAAAGCGAGGTGGCGCAGTGGTTAGAACACTGGACTCGCAATCTGGAGGACGACGGTTCAAACCAGCATCTGACCATCCAGATTTAGGTTTTCCCTGATTTCCCTATATAGGTTTAGGCAAATACCAGGCCGGTTCCTTTGAAAAGGCACGGCTGACTTCCTTCCCCATCCTTCCCTAATCCGATGGAACCAATGATACCGCTGTTTGGTCCCCTCCCCCAAATCAAACAACCGACCAACACTTTCGTAAAGGTTTCATGGGTATTCGGCCCTCATTATTAAATCGGACCTTTGACAGGGCATAACGTCAGGTTAAGACATATTAAAAGATAGCTGGCAGACAGTTCTCGTTTCCACTTTCGAGTACCTTCAATGCATGATTTAGTGACGCACCCGTTACCACAGCAAACCATTTTGTCGAAGTGGCCCATGACCATAAAATCCGCGAGTACTTGTCACTCACTGATATGTTAGATAGTTAGATGAAACGTAATGATAATAGAGGCATAGTCAAAGTCCTGGTATGTAATAACCTTACGGCTTCTTCCTTTAATTAATAGTAATTCATATACTGAAATAGGCCCGCCACCATCCACAAACACCTAACATACGTTAGAAGTGATGATGTTAAAACATGAAACACAGCGAGCACCAGAGAAGATAAGATAACACCGAGCTCACATTGTTTCAAAGACAAAACAAGTAAAGATATATCTGCTCATATGCCTAGGCTTCTTGGCTTTTGACAAGATCAGTGCCTAGTATCCTAAGGGGGGGATCTTTGAAACCCAAATATGCTGTAACAAAGATTATGAGTATTTCATCGCAAAATATATGTGTTTTCAACACAAAATGGATAAGTTTAATTCACCATGTAAAACACGACTTGGGGTATCTGCCACTATTAGGATGGCTGAATCTTCAAATATCAGCGCCGCCAGTCACCCTGCTGCGGTTCGTACAGCCACCAACGCAGCACGAGGGCGCTATCACCAACAATTACGTCGCAGCCAATGAGATGAATATACCGCCTCCCCGGAGCGACAGCGGCGGGTGTATATTGAAGATTCATGCACTAGTTTATTTTTGTGAGATTGGCAGTTGAATAACATTCACAGCCTTTCGTAGAGGCCAGGGTTCGTCATCTACCGAATAGTTAATGTATTGAAGAGAGACTGTTTCTAAATCTGCAGTATCTTTCTTTCAAAATTCAGACCTACGGTTAGCAACTGACGCTGAAACTACAGCAACAAACTTATGTATTATTTTTACAAATTTATATCAAATGCAGAATAAATTAATGACTGAATTCTCTGTTCATGGAGTGCATCTGATCCTCACTACTTTATCCCCTAAAGAACCACATAGCGTGCCAACAAAATCGACACAACCAAGGGACACATAGCCCGAGTTCTAGTATGCACTAACGTAACGGACTCTATTGTTGTTGTTGTTGTTGTTGTGGCCTTCAGTCCAAATACTAGTTTGATGCAGCTCTCCATGCTACTCTATCCTGTGCAAGCCTCTTCATCTAGTAACTACTGCAACGTACATCCTTCTGCATTTGCGTAGCGTATTCATCTCTTGGACTCCCTCCACGATTTTCACCCTACAGGCTCCCCTCCAGCACTAAATTGGCGATCGCTTCAAGCTGCAGAACACGTCCTACCAACCGATCCCTTGTTCTAGTCAAGTTGTGACACAAATTCTTCTTCTCCCCAATTCTATTGGGTACCTCCTGATCTAACCACCTAATTTTCTCCTGCGGCACCGAATTTTAAAAGCTTCTATTCTCTTTTCTTCCTAAACTGTTTATCGTCCATGTTTCATATCCATACAAGGCTATACTCAATAAAAATGCTTTCGGAAAAGAGTTCCTGTCACTTAAATCCATACTCGATGTTAACGAATTTCTCTTCTTCAGACACACAGTCGTTGCCATCGCCAACCTACATTTCACATCCTCTGTACTTCGACCATCCTCAGTTATTTGGCTACCCAAATAGCAAAACATGTCAACTACTCCAGTGTCTCATTTACTAAACTAATTCCTTCAACAACACCTGGTTCAATTCGATTGCATTCCATTATCTTCCTTTTTGCTTTTGTTGATGTTCATGTTATATCCTGCTTTCAAGACACTTTGCATCCCGTTCAATTGTTCTTCCAAGTCCTTTGATGTCTCTGACAGAATTACAATGCCAGCAGCAAACCTAATTTTTTTTATTTCTTCTCCCTTGATTTTAATTTCCACTGCCAATTTTCTTTGGTTTCCTGTACTGCTTGTTCAATGTACAGATTGAATAACTTCGGAGATCCTGTTTGACACCCTTCTCAATAATCGCTTCCATTTCGTGCCTCTCGACTCTTATATCTGTCTTCTGGTTTCTGTACGAATTGTAAATTGCATTTCACTTCCTGTATTCTACCCCTGCCACCTTCAGAATTCGAGAGAGAGTATTCCAATCAACATTGTCAACAGCTTTCTCTAAGTGTACAAACGCAATGGAAGTAGGTTTGCCTTTTCTTAACCTAGCTTCTAAGATGAGTCAAAGGGTCAAATAATCTTCCCCGCCGTCCGTTGTGCCCGAGCAGCTCTAGGCGCTTCAGTCCGGAACTACGCAACTGCTACAGTCACAGTTTCGAATCCTGCCTCGGGCATGGATGTGTGTGATCTCCTTAGGTTAGTTATGTTTAAGTAGTTCTGAGTTCTAAGGGACTGATGACCTCAGATGTTTAGTCCCATAGTGCTCAAGCCATTTGAACCATTTGAATCATCTTCCCCGAGGCCTGCTTCTAATAGTTTTTCCAGTTGTCTGTGTAGAATTCGTGTTAGTATATTGCAGCTGTGACCCTAAACTCACCACACCGGTCAGCACCTCCTTGCTTTGGAATTGGGAACATTACATTGTTTTTTTAAGTCTGAAGATATTTCACCTGTCTCATACATCTTACTCACCAGATGAAAGGGTTTTGTCATGCTGGATCACCCGAGACTATTAGTAGTGCTAACGGAATGTTGTCTAATCCCGATGCCTTGTTTCTAGTTTGGTGTTTCAGTGCTCTGTCAAATTTTTCACGCTTGAGATCTCCCATCTGCTCTTCATATACATTGTCTTCCATTTTCATGATACTGCCCTCAGGTATATAGGTCTGTATATACTTCTTCCACGTTTGGGCTTTCCATTCTTTACTTATGACTGGTTTACCATACGAGTTCTTGATAATCATACAGGTGTATCTCTCTTCTTTTTCTATCGGTGACTTCTATCTTACCCCTTGTGATATACGTTTCTGCATTCTTACATTTGTCCTCTAGCCATTCTCACTTAGCCGTTTTGCCCTTCCTGTCGATCTCATTTTTGAGACGTTTGTATTCCTTTTCACTTGCTTCATTTACTGAATTTCTATGTTTTCTCCTTTCATCAATAAAATTCCATATCTCTTGTACTAGCCAAAGTTTCTTCCAGCTCTCGTCTTTTTATCTACTTGATCCTCTGCTGTCTTCACTATTCCATTGGTCAAAGCTACCTATTGATTTTCTACTGTATTCCTTTTCCCTGTTCTTGTCGATCGTTCCCTAATGCTCCGTCCAAAAGCCTTTGTCCAGGTCCCATCTCCTTAAATTCCTACCTTGCTGCAGTTTCTTCAGTTGTAATCTACAGTTCAAACTAATAAATTATGATTAGAGTCCACATCTGTCTCTGAAAATGTCTTACAATTTAAAATATGGTTAATAAATCTCTGTCTGACCGTTATATAATCTACCTTCCATTAAGAGGACTTCATACGTAAAAAAAAGGATCCGCAGAGGCCTCCTTGCTGGACGTTGCATTGTGTGAACAGATGGTGTCCTATCATGTAAAGAACAGTTCTGGATGTCGAAAAGGGCTATAATACGAATTTGAATGCCTTTCAACTAACTGACGTGTGAGATAATGCGTAGTCGTTAGGAGACTCATCGCCCGTCGAGTTTTGTTTCCCCTAAATTGTAGTTATTTCCTTTGTTTCTAAAATTTAAAGAGAAGAACTTTACTTTGAAAACTATATATTGATAGATTAAAGTCTACGTTGAAGTGAGAGTGCCTCTTTATTTCAGTCATTTGAATCGACTAACATATAAAATGACAAGGTTCCCCGAGATTTATCGTAATATTATGTGCTAGGAAAATTTTCTTTGTTGGTACCATTCAACTACGTACTTCGTAATTGTGGTCCGATTTGACATACACCGTATACATATAGTGTTGACACTAAACCTTTTTATACTCCGGATAGGTGCAATAGATTGGGTTTCTAAGTAGAGTGAAAAACTAGAAAAACTATACAATGACATACAGGATTACAACCGAAACTGTAAGGGAGAAACTTGAAAGACATAACTTTAGTATCAGTCTGGGGCTGCGACCCAGGGAGCTGTGGTAGCCATCTGTGGAGGCGGCCACGCATGGAGCGCGGGAGAGTGATCGGAAGAAACGCCCGGAGGGGTTAGATACACAGCGGTAACCGTAATAACATTTACTCGCCAGGCGAATAAACAGAGGGATAAAGCTACCTCAATGCGTCGGACAGCGGCCGGGCCTCAGCGCGTGCTGCAAAAACGCGCTCACCCTCCTCGTCAGCAAGTCGTGAGGCCAACCACAGATCAGAGTGCCACGGCTGGTGTTTTGCCTTGCAGGCGGCAGTGTGGGCTACAAATTATTTGTGGTCCATTGCAGCCACACACCTCAGTGCTCTCGTAGACAGCTCGTTGCGAGCTTAGCTGACGGTAACCGACTGTGTGGTCCGATATGTCGTTTATCGTGAAGATAAAGCTTCGGTCACCAAACATCCGCTTTGGGGTTGCGTGAACGGTCATGCTTTGACGATGTGGAGATGACACCTTACAGGTCATCTACTAATGACCGTCAGTCGGAAGAGGGCTGGCAGCTCATCTACACTCATGCTCATAAACTGAAGATAGTGGCACAATGCGGTGCCACACAACGTGGCGCTACACAACACTGGCGCTAATAGCATAGGCTCATAGGGAACACACAAGACATAGATCTGTAAGCCCACGGTATTGCTGATAAGTTGAGAAAACCGTCCCGAAAAACATGTGCTACAAAACGCCACTGTTTCTTGCCCACATACCCCGACATCAATATGGGATATGATCACCATGCACACGTGCACAGGCCGCACAACGGGTTGGCATACTCTGGATCAGGTGGTCGAGGAGCTGCTGGGGTGTAGCCTCCCTTTCTTGCTCCAGTGTCTGTCGGAGATACTGAAGTGTCCAATGGGTTTGAAAACGTGCAGCGATACATCGACCGAGAGCATCCCAGACGTGCTCGATGAGGTTTAGGTCTGGAGAACAGGACGGCCATTCCAATCACCTGATATCTTCTGCCTCCACGATGGCAGCTCGGTGGGGCCGTGCGTTATCATCCACCAAGAGGAAGGTGGGATCCACTGCACCCCTGAAAAGGCCAGCATACTGGTGCAAAATGACGTCCCGATACACCTGACCTGTTACAGTTCCTCTGTCAAACACATGCAGGGGTGTACGTGAACCAATCATAATACCACCCTACAGCATCAAACCACGTCTTCCATACAGGTCCCTTTCAAGGAATTTAACGCGTTGGTATCTGGTTTCTGGTTCACGCCAGATGAAATCCCGGCGAGAATCACTGTTCAGATTATACCTGGACTCGTTCGTGAAGATAATCTGAGACCACTGTTCTTGACGCCATACTTTGCCGACTCTCAAGTGGAATGCACCTTGCAGGTCTCCGGGAGAATAAACAATGTCTGTTCAGTGGTCTATAGACTGTGTGTTTGGAGACAACTGTTCCAGTGGCTGCGGTAAGGTTCCAAGAAAGGCTACCTGCAGTACTCCGTCGCTGTCTGCGGGCAATGACGGTGAGATATATTCTTTGTTTATGTTCCCAAGTATTTCATCAGATCTGTAGCACAAATGGTTGAGTTCTTATTTTATGGCAAATATTGAAATATTAAGGGCCCTGACGATGACAGTTATGACTGGAACGATTAGGAGTAACACGCCATCTATATCTGGGGTATTATTTTACTTTTATGTGGAACGCTATTGTTCCTGTTTCATAGCACACTTATGTGTGTGTTAGGTAGTGGTCATCGGTATTAAGGTGATATCATAGGACACCAGTCGAAAAATGTCTAAATCACTTCAGCTGGTTTTGAAGCAGCTAAAATCTCCATGTCTACGAACACTCCACACATGAGGTGCCTCTGAGGTTCTACGAATTCATCTGACTCTGGTGGGTACCCTGAGTCACTTCTCGATCTCCCAAGACCATTCTACTTCTTATCCCCCTCCCCTCCTACCACCCGCTCACTGTCTCATACAACTATGTGTGTGTGTGTGTGTGTGTGTGTGTGTGTGTGTGTGTGTGTGCGTGCGTGTGTGTGTCTACCACTCCAAAGGGAATAACATTAACGTAACGGCGTAGTAGCTTGTGATTACGGCTGTCTGTATAATGAAGTGTTAACTGAATCAACAGTCTTTATCTGTTTTATTCTAAAGTACACTATGTCTGAATTAGAAAACGGAAATAAACTTCGCGAAGTGCACGTAATGTAGCGTTATAAGATACGTTGTTCGTAATAGCAACATGATACAAGTGCGGTTTATCTGCATTGCTTTCTTGAAGGAGATAGGCAAAAGTTATTATTTTCTTGACACCCGACTTTACCGACTCTCCAGTGGAATGGACCTTGCAGGTCTCCGGTTGAATAAACAATGTCTGTTCAGTCCTCTATAGACTGTGTGTCTGGAGACAACTGTTCCAGTGGCTGCGGTAAGGTCCCAAGAAAGGTCACCTGCAGTACTCCGTCGCTGTCTGCGGGCAATGACGGTGACATATCAGTCTTCTTATGATGTTGTACACCTTGGAGGTCCCGTACTGTAGCGCCTGGAGGCGTTTCCTGTCTACTGGAATCGTTGCCATAATCTTGAGGTCACATGTGGTGGCACATGGAGGGCCCGTGCTACCACCTGCTGTGTTTGACCAGCATCCAGCCACCCTAGTAATCTACCCCTCATAACATCATCAATATGTGTTCCTTGAACAATTTTCCACACACAGTCACCATTAGTACATCCGAAAACGTCTGCACACATACTCGCTGCACCGTACTCTGACAAACAACAACACACCTCTGTGTATGTGGACTGCTGCCAGCGCCACCATGCGAATACCGCAGGTTAAATGCACCGCATGGTCATACCCCAAGGTGATTTAAACCCGAAAACCGCCCGCCAGAGCGTTATTTCACCATATATCATCATTATCCTTAATTAATTAGCGTGAGCGTGTGATGATGGAGTAGGCGGCAACGGCGGACTATAGCTGTGGTTTCTATCATGTTGTCTGTGTCTCGGCGTTGAAGTCAATAAGCTGGTAGTAGGCAGACCATTGTCGATCGTCTATGTTGTTGCATTTAAACTTATTAGACTGGTATTCACTCTGGTTTTGGCGATAAAGGCACAATTCTGGCATGACTGAATGTGCCCCCGAGCTACGAAAGCGTCATTATTTAAAGAACCGGACCGCCACCGATGATGTGGTGGCTCTGGATGCATGAGCAAATTTTCTCTCGTTTAGTGGTCCGCAACAGCACTCTTTTCTCTATTGTCATGGGTCAGTAATTACTCTGGGTTGCCGAGCTCAGGTCTTTCTACAGCGTAGCCCTCTGGCGGGTGAAGGTAGGAGCGTTGGTTCTTAATACCCTGTTATGTGGCTCTGAGCACTATGGGACTTAACATCTATGGTCATCAGTCCCTTCCCTGTTAAGTTGTACTGCCGCGTTTGCTTTAACGTTTCCCTCGCTCGAAGGTTGTGTGGCAGTGCTCGCCTGGGGCTGCATAGGTGACACGCAGTGTTGACACACCGATTGGCGCACCGGCTCCGAGCTAACTTTCTCATCTCTGATCGTTAAAATGGCTCTAAACACTAAGGGACTTAGCATCTGAGGTCATCAGTCCCCTAGACTTAGTACTTAAACCTAACTAACCTAATGATATCACACACATCCATGCCGGAGGCAGGATTTGAACATACGACAGTAGCAGCCTTGTGGTTCCGTTGTGAAGCGCGTAGAACCGCTCGACCACATCGGTCGGCATCTCTCAGCTCTGAGCTCGTCGGCTAAAACTGGTTTGGACTTCTGGTGCCGAACATCGGACATCAATCGTTTGTGGCCGAGTAATGGGAAGTAACTTCTAAAATCTAAGTCTTCAGGGTTGACGTAAAAGGAGAGTGGCACACCATTATTCAGTTACTAGGTCTCATTAAAATGAGTGAACTACTGAAGCTCAGAAACATTACCAAATTGTTAAGCTAAGAAATATAACAAAACCCGTAAACATTTGCTACATGACAACATTTTAATTTAATGTTTTTAAAGAAATAGCTAGATAAGAAATGGGTTTAATTTAATAATTTCTTTTTATTATACTAAACTGAAACGGCAGAACTGAGACTGCCTACCAAATTCTTCACCAGAATGCCCTAAGTAACGGACACTAGGAGCCTGTACTCAGACGAATTCGAAACCTAACATTTTAGTAGAAAAAGCTGTCTGTGGATTTATTAGATCTAGAGTAATGTAACATCAAAGTATTTAAGAGTCAGGTAGCCTAAATATGAACGATATTTTATTGTGGATAAATATGTTTACCGTCATAAAAATTATTTGATATCACAGATACATGGTGGAAATTTAGTAACTCTGGTGATTTGTGTTCCATGTAGCGTATCGCAATTTTATCCACATCATATAGTTTTGCAGGAGGAATTTTCGCTATTGAAAGATGTAATAGGAAGATAGCAAGTTAGAAATCAGTTTAACAGCTCATGCGTTCTAGTTGTGCACGAGACAAGTATGCAGATAACTGCTTACATCTGTTACACGACGATCGTTTTGGCACTAGGAAAGTGAAAGGCTACACAGAGGCAGTTCTCACGTTGCGGTTGATAACTGAAACAAGACCGAAGAAAAATCAAAATACGATTTGTCGATCTGGAGGAAGCGATCGGCTATGTAAAATTGTTTAAAAAGCTAGAAATTCAGAGAAAATTACGGGTAAACTATAGGGAGACACTGGTAATATACAATGTGTAGAAGAACCAAGAGGGAACAATAAGACTAGAGACCAAAAACGATGTACCCAGATTAGAAAGGGTGTAAGACAGGGATGCAGTCTTTCGCCCTTACTTTTCAATCTGTACACTGAACAATCAGTAACGGAAATAAAAGAAAGGTTGAAGAGTGGGCATAAATTTCAAGGTCAAAGTACATCAAAGATAAGATTCGTTGATGACATTGTTGTTATCAGTGAAAGTAGGGAAAAATTACAGGATGCGTTGAACGGAATGATCAGTCTAACGAGTACAGAATACGGCTTTTGAATAAATCGAATAAAGGCAAAAATAGTAAGATGTTAAGGAATTCTGTTACGAATGTGATAACGGACTGGGCAAGGAGGAAATAAAAACGGAGTAGTCCTGGCAAAATGGCATTCCTAGGCAGGAGAAGTCTACTAGTATGAAACATAAGGAACTTGAGGACGAAGATTTTGAGAATGTACGTTTGGAGCTCACCGTTGTATGTGTAACATGGACTGAGGGGAAACCAGAAAAAAGTTTATAGAGGCATCTAGATGTGATGCTGTCGAAGAAAGTTGAAACCTCGTAGATGGGCTGTAAGGTAAAGAGTTAGGAGGTTCTCCCCAGAATCAGCAAGGTACGAGACGTATGGAAAACAGTGACAAGAAGTACAGAAAAAAATAATAGGACATCCGTTAATACAACAGGGAATGACTTCCATGGTACTAGAAGGAGCTGTGTAAGGTAAAAGGGGATAGAGGAAGACAGTATAATATCCCTTCTCCTAGTTAATTGCAATAATGTACTAATTCTTTCTTGATTGACTGTATACTATACTGGGAGCTGTGCATAAAAAAAAGAAGAGAAAACAAAAATATTATGAACGTTTGTGAAGTTACTTGCTGGAATTTTTCTAACAAAAGTCTTGAACATTCTGTGAAACTAATAATTATTATTTTCATTCACTGGAGGAAGAAATCTTCTTCTGGATTTCGGCGATGTCGATCCCGGGACTCCACGGCTCCGGCGATCGACGATTTAGTATTGATGGTTCTGCACAATCTCAAAGGGGAATGAAAATGGCAGCAAATCCTTAAATGTTGTAGCGAGAATAGATCCACGTCCGGACTATTGAATGTTACTTTTGAGAACAGACGGCAATGTCGCTCGTCGCTAGCTTTGATCCGTGTTATTATAAACTCGATGCAGGCTCGTGAAATTATTTTCGCCACAGGATGTGAATCTTGCTGGTAAGTCTTAAACATATATATTGTCCAGTGTGAAGTGTCGGGGTTTTAAATGAATGCATTACGTTTTACTGTTTTGTAGTCTTTCACGATGGTCATATTCGCTGTTTATTCATCAAGATGAGCTCTCTGGAATTACATTAATTTTTAAGCCTTCCACCTTTTCTATATAGACACCAAACATTAAAGTCACAATTCTGACAGCAATAGCGGACTATCCCTTTCATACAATAATATACACCTCTCTCTACTCCCGCTAGGAAGACAACATAAAAACCCAAAGAAATTAGAAATTACGTCCAAGAGGGCTAACAACGTCAGAGCTACAACCTACCACAGTCGCTTTTTAGGATCGCTGCTTTCACTCCGAGCCACTATATCTTTGAATATCAATATTATGGTCGTAGTTTTAACATAGTAAATAATGTATAGGTTTCTTGTTAGTCGAAGTCGGACTTAAAGAATAAACGATTACTGCGAAGTAAACATTTGGCCACTACGGGCCTTTAACAATACAAAAACACATTTCCAACGCGTTGATACTGCCACCATTTTCGCACACTTGTCGTGTGAGAGAGAATACAATGAAATATCAAATACTCTCAGCGCGATGCTACAACATATTCTGGAATGTAGACAGTAAATAATTGAGGTCTAGGTTCCAAGGGCCACTCTCAGATGAAAATGTTGTAGCAAGAGAGGAATTTGTGGCAGGTGTCATCAAACCAGTCAGAAGACTGATGAGCCCATGTTTTCCACACTTCTTTGCTTCGAATTATCATTTCCGTCATATCCCTGAATGCTGATCATTCCTCCTGGGACGCCCTGTATAAGTAACTATTAAAGTTAATAATTAATCGACGTGTGTGAAGCACATTTTCACTGTATTTGCTAGAAACAACTATCTTCCGCAGTGCAACGAGTTCACTGAGAAGGACACAATGAAGTTTCAGGATCACGTGAATTTATCGATTGTAGTATTTTGAAAATTTTTGAATTTCCATCCTTTACTTAGGCACTTAAATAGAGATGTCCACGTTCACCGACTTCTACAGCCCCTCTTTCCCTTCTTTCCCTTGCCTCCCCACCCGTACCACTAACTGAAATTAGCTGGCTGGTCTTCCTCCCTCGTCATACTTCCTAAATGTGAATCGTTAGACCACTCCCCCTGCTATTATCTTGCAGATCCGTCTTCCACTCTGGTGCCTCCAAACTAGCGCAACACATAATACTAGCGCTCCCCTCAGGCTCCTGTATCCGGAAACGCTTCTCGGCATTTTATTTATTTAATCGTCTGTCTTATCAATATCCGTAAAAAGAGCACCCACTCGACAGTCAGCTAATTCATTACCGCATTTACATCTACATATACATGGATGCAAATCACAGTTAAGTGCCTGGCAGAGGGTTCATCGAACCACCTTCACAATTCTCTATTATTCATAAGAATGAACACCTATATCTTTCCGTAGGATCTCTGATTTCCATTATTTTATCCTGGTGATCGTTCCTCCCTAATTAGGCCGGTGTCAACAACATGTTTTTCCATTCCGAGGAGAAAGTTGGTGATTGGAGTTTCGTGAGAAGATACTCGCAACGAAAAACTCCTTTCTTTTAATGATGTCCAGCCCAAATCATGTATCACTTCTGTGACACTCTCTCCCACATTTCGCTATAGTAAAAAACATGCTGCCTTTCTTTTGTGATGTACTCCGTCAGTCCTATCTGGTAAAGATCCCACACCAGCAGCAGTATTCTAAAAGAGGGCGGACAAGCGTAGTGTAGGTAGCTTCTTAGTAGATTTGTAACATTTTTTAAGTGTCCTGCCAATAAAACGCAGTCTTTGGTTAGCCTTCCCTACAACATTTTCTATGTGGTCCTTCCAATTTAAGTTGTTCGTAATTGTAATACCTAGGTATATAGTTGAATTTACGCCTTTTAGATTAGACTGATATATCGTGCAACCGAAGTTTAACGAGTTCGTTTTAGCACTCATGTGGATGACCTCACACTTTTCGTTATTTAGGTTCAACTGCCAATTTTCGCACCATTCGGATATTTTTTCTAAATCGTTTGGCAGTTTGTTGTGGTCTTCTGATGACTTTATTAGTCAATAAACGGCAGTGTCATCTGCAAACAACCAAAGACGGCTGCTCAGATTGTCTCCAAAATCGTTAACATAGATAAGGAACAGCAAAGGGCCTATAACACTACCTTGGAGAACATCAGAAATCATTTCTGCGTCTTTCCAATTAAATTATCCAATTACCTGTCCTGCAGAAACAGTAAATACTTCCTTTAAAATGAAAAACACTTTGCCTGAAGTTGATAGAGAAGCATTCCATCGAAACGTTCCTACAAGACTACGACGCTACTCGATTGACAACCCGTGCAGACTTCATATATGAAATTCACCGAGTAGGCCTGCTTTCAAATATAAAAACCCATTGCTACTAAAAAACCAAATCGCTTTGATATTTTCTATTGGCCTTGGAGTTCCCAAAGGGGATGTGTTTCCATAACTATTCCTAGTACTGCATATCGTAATAGATATTACCAAGAGAGGGGTTGTCTTTGCCGTGTGTGTCTTTCCTTAGCATCTTGTACCTAATCGCAGAAATTTGTCTTTCGTCCGACTCTCTTTCATTGTGGATCATTAGGCACAGATGTGTTACCGTGACTGCTTCCGCAGAAGACCCTGTAACACAATGGGATGGTCGACCTAAATTTAAGTAAGGGAAATGGACGCTTAGTAATCTATACTCACTATGTTATACTTAACTAACTGCAGTATAGTAGTTAACAGTGTTCGACTTCACGAATTCTGAGGTGGCAAAAATGAAATTAAAATTAATGTGCAATTCAAAGGCAATAAAGTTACGCACGTATGCTCACCATGTAACTTTACTCAAATATGCTAGAACCACGGTCGCCAGGATTAAGAAAATTAAATGATCAACATTTTATGGCAATAAATATAGTTGTCACAACCACATAGGACCAAAGATATTGAATAATAAACACGTATGCACCCAGTAATGTACTCATTTTTTCGAACTACAGTGACGCGCCCAACCCATTCAGCTTGCGGAATGTTGTAAACAAACCAGCGAAGAAGACACGCATACCAGGTGTCACATTCAAATTCCACGCGAGCTGCGGTTTGCGGCCAGTCGAAACAGGGCACTCTTACGATTGGTACTCGAGAACGCCGTATAATGGCAGTTTACAAGTTTATTGAAGTGTGGCACATGTTTCATGTAGGGCAGGATTATGTTACACCAGCTTTTGTTGTCCTTTCAGTTATATTTGTACTTCACTTTTTTACATTGTGTGTGTTTCGTGGCTTCCAGGAAAAGTCAGCCACAAGTCTAAATTAATATACCGTGTCATTTGCAACACAGGGACGTTATGGCAACGTCTGAATTCAATTTCTCTTTAGAATACAAACTTTCAACCATCTCTTCCTGTAGTATCGTGGCATTTGACCGTTTCTTTACGTTTATAGTTTTTGGATTTGACTGGTTTTGAACTATGCTTGGTTTTCTTTTATCTGGTAAATGTGATTTATTTTGTCATTTTTAAATTTAAAAAGAGCAGTTGACACCGATAAAAATTTTGTGAGGTTTTGGTAAGAATTTTTCTTGTGTTTTACTTGTGTTGCGCATTTCAGCAGAATTTACCTACTTTTTCTCCTGACTATATTATGTTGCTGCGGCTTAGACACACGTTTCACTGGTTTCGCTGCTACAATTTACTTTTCAGATGCGCTGTTTTATTTTCGATTGTTTACTCAAGAATCACATGTGAAATACAGAAAAAAAAACACAAAAAGTATTAAAACATCCAAGACCACCACAGAAAAATTCAGCAAAGGGGGTATATACTTCTTAACCTGCAAACACTTTGAATCAATATACACAAGATGGATTTCTAGAAATTTCGAAGTAACATAAGCTGATTATTCAAGGGCACTGAAAAACAACAGCACACACGCAACATCTGCAGACCACCTCATTGGAAACAACGATTACCATAGTGGCGTAGGAAAAGGTCTCCTGATCTTTGAACCACTCACAAACAACAGAAGAAAATTATGACATCCAAAAAGGTATCACACAGGAGAAAAAGTCACCAGTGGTCAAACCGTAATCGAAAACAAAACATTACTCAAATCTGCAAGTGAACTATCAAACACACAATAAAACTCACACACACACACACACACACACACACACACACACACACACACACACACACACACCTATATAAAACACACCGAAAAGCAAACAGCGAAACAAATCTCTGTCACGAGCTCATGCAAGAAATAAATTTTGCAACTAAACGTGTCAGAACAATAAATAAGATTAAGAATTCATCAGTTAGCAGGAGAAAAATTGGTTTTGTAAATAAAAAACGCCTGTCCACTGTGCACTGTACTTCATTTCTTCCAGACATGTATCACCTTTTACTTAAAGATATCTTCAGTGGCGTCTAGCTCAAGTCTTGTTTTTTACGTAAATAAGTGATTACTTACAATTCTTCGCGCTTTTGGTAGGCATCTGCATTTCCTCTCGTCTGACCACATGCAGGCGGTTGCACTATAAATTCGCTTACGAACATTTTTCCTTCGAAATAGTCATACTGTTCGACCTAATTTCTGTGGAGCAATATTAGTCTTCTGTCATCACACACACCCATGTTCGAGGCAGGTTTCGATCTAGCGATATAGGAGCCGCGAGGTTCCGGACTGAAGCGCCTTTAACTGGTGGAGCACAGCGGTCGGCTATGTGAGTGTGTGTGTGTGTGTGTGTGTGTGTGTGTGTTTCGGTGGGTTGGTGGGTGCGTTGGTACTTATACAGGACGAGTTCTAGAAACTTCAATTTGAATGTAATAAGTGATAGGGAGTGGTTGAAGGA